>NC_081296.1:92776900-97776900 GCF_030435805.1 Mustela lutreola
TATTTACTTGACAGGCAGAGATTACAAGTAGGCAGAGAGGTGGGCAGAGAGAGAGAGGAGGAAGCAGGCTCCCCGCTGAGCAGAGAGCCCAATGTGGGGCTCCATCCCAGGACCCTGGGATCATGACCCTAGCCAAAGGCAGAGGCTTTAAACCACTGAGCCACCCAGGTGCCCCACTTCTTCAGTTTCTTTCATAAATGTTTCATAGTTTTTAGTGTATAGGTCTTTCACATCCTTGGTTAAATTTATTCCCAAGAATTTTATTCTTTTGATGCAATTGTAAAAGGATTCTTTTCTTAATTTCTCTTTCTGATAGTTATTAGTGTGTAAAAATGCAACAGATTTTTGTATATTGATTTAGTATCCTGCTACTTCACTGAGTTTATTTATTCTAACAGGGTTGTTTTGGTGTGTATATAGAGTATTTAAGGTCTTTCTTCTACATAGAGGATCATGGCATCTGTGAATATTGACAGTTTTATTTCTTTTCCAATTGGGATCCCTCTCATTCCCATTTTCCCCTAATTCTGTGGCTAGGACTTCCAATACTACATTGCATAAAAGTAGTGAGAGTGAGCATCCTTCTTTTATTCCTTATACCCACCACTGAGTATAAAGTTAGCTGTGGGTTTCTCACATATAATCTTTATTATGTTATTATGTCAAGGTAGTTTCCCTCTATACTCATTTGTAGAAAGGTTTTATCATAAACGGATAATCCATAAATGGATTTTGTCAAAAGCTTTTTCTGCATCTATTGAGATGATCATATGATTTCTATTCATCATTGTGTTAATGTAGCATACTACAGTGCTTGATTTGCTGATGTTGACCATACTTATATCCCTAGAATAAACCCCATTTGATCATGGTGTATAATCTTCTTAATGTATTACTGAATTCAGTTTGTTAATATTTTTTTGAGGATTTTGCATCTATATTCATCAAGGATATTGGTCCTCAATTTTCTTTGTATTTTGGTGTCCCTGTCTGGATTTCATACCAAGTAATGCTGGCCTCATTTTTCATAAAATGCATTTGGAAGGGTTCCCTTCTCTTTAGTTGAGAAGGACAGGTATTAAATCTTCTTTGAATTCATCAGTGAAGCCATCTGGTCCTAGACTTTTCTTTGTTGGGGGACTTTTTAATTCTGATTCAATCTCCTTATTAGCAATAGTCTATTTAGATTTTCTGTTTCTTTATGATTCAATCTTGGAAGAGTTTCTAGAAATTTATTCATGTCTTCTAGGCTGTTTAACTTGTTGGCATATAATTGTTCATAGTAGTCTCATGATCCTTTATATTTCTGTGGTATGAGTTATAACTTCTCTTTCGATTCTGACTTTATCTGAGGCCTCTCGTTTTTATTGGTGAGTCTAGTTAGAAGTTTCTCATTTTTTAAAATATTTTCAAATATTTTAAAATAGAGTTCAACAGTTTCATTGATCATTTATATATTTTTTTTGTCTCTATTTTGTTTATTTCCACTTTGATCCTTATTATTTCTTCCCTTCTAAATTTGGCTTTTTTTTTTCAATTTCCTTAGATATACAGTTAGATAGTTTATTTGATATTTTTCTTGTTTCTTGAGGTCTTGAGTTAGGACTGTATTGCTATGTCTTCCGTCTTTAAACTGCTTTTGCTGCATCCTATATAAATTTTTGAATTTTTTTTTTTTTTTTTTGACAGAGAGTGACACAGCAAGAGAGAGGGAGCGCAGCAGAGGAGTGGGAGAGGGAGAAGCAGGCTTCCCGCCAGGCAGGGAGCCCGATATGGGGCTCGATCCCAGGACCCTGGGATCATGACCTGAGCTGAAGGCAGATGCTTAATGAGTGAGCCACCCAGGTGCCCTGGAATGTTATATTTTAATTTTTATTTGTCTCAAAGTATTTTTTATTTTCCCTTTGATATTATTGACCCCATGGTTTGTCACTAGCATATTGTTTAATTTCCACATATCTGTGACATTTCCAGTTCACTGTAATCGATTTCTTTATTCTTTAAAGAATTTATTTATTTATTTTACAGAGAGAGAGAGAGAGAAAGAGAGGGAATACAAGCAGTGGGGGTGGGAGAGAGAGAAACAGGCTTTCTGCTGAGCAGGAAGCCTCATGCAGGGCTCAGTCCCAGGGTCCTGGGATTATGACCTGAACTGAAGGCAGACACCTAACAACAGAGCCACCCAGGTGCCCTTGTAATTGATTTCTAATTTCAGGCCACTGTTATTGGAAAAAATAATTGGTATTAGTTCAGTCTTCTAAAGTTTACAGAGATTTGTTTTATGCCCTAACTTGTGATCTATCTGGGAGAATGTGTACTTGAGAAGATGTGTATTCTGCTGCTTTTGAATGGAATATTCTATACATATTAAGTCCATCTAGCCTAATGTGTCCTTTAAGGTCAAGACTTCTTACTGATTTTCTGTCTCAATGATCTATCTATTGGTATAAGTGGGGTATTAAAGTCCACTACTATTATTATATTGCTGTTAATTTCTCCCTTTTGGTCTGTTAACATTTGCTTTATATATTTAGGTGCGCCTATGTGAGGTACGGAAGTATTTACAAACGTTATATATTCTTTTGTTGGATTGGGCCCTTTATTATTATGTAATGTCCTTCTTTGTCTTTTCTTAGTCTTTGTCATAAAGTCTATTTTGTCTGATATAAGTACATGTATACCAGCTTCCTTTTCGTTTCCATATACATGGAATTTCTTCTATCCCTTCATTTTTAGTCTTTGTGTGTCCTTAGCTCTGAAGTGAGTCTCTTGTAGACAGACATAGATGGGTCTTTTTTTTTTTTTCTTTTAATCCATTCAGCCACTCTGTCTTTTGGTTGGAGAATTTAGTCCATTTACATTTAAAGTAATTATCAATAGGTAGGTACTTACTGGCATTCTGTGAACTGGTTTTTGTTTGTTTGTTTGTCTTGGCTGTTTTTGTAGTTCTCCTCTGTACCTTCTTCATCTCTTGCTCTCTTCCCTTGTGGTTTGATGACTGTCTTTAGTGTTATGTTTAGATCCTTTTCTTATTATCTTTTGTGTATCTGTTATAAGTTTTTACTTAGTGATTATCATAAGGTACACATATAATGGTCTCTTTATATAGTAGTTTATTTTAAGTTGACAGCAACTTAAATTTGAACACATTCTAACAACTACATTTTTCATCCTCACCTCCCCATCCATGTTTTACATTTTTGGTGTCATATATTAAATCCTTTTATTTTCTGTATCACTTAACTTATTGTTATAATTAATTTTATTAATTTTGTTTTTTTAATTTTCATACTAGGTTAATAAATGGCTAATCTATTACCTTTATTGTATGTTTGCCTTTTCCAGTGAGATTTTTATTTTCACTTTTTTTTTTTTAATTTTTAGTTAGTGCCTTTTTTTTTTCAGCTTAAAGAAGTCCCTTTTAACATTTACTGTAAGGTTGGCTTGGTGGTGATAAACTCTCAGCTTTTACTTATCTGGAAAAGTCTTTATGTCTCCTTCAATTATAAATGATAAGAGTATTCCTGGTTGGAAGATGGGTTTTGTTTTGTTTTGCTTTTTTGTTTGTTTGTTTTGTATTTGTTTTGTTTTGTTTTGTTTTTGTTTTGCCTTTAGTAGGGCTGGAGGAGAGTGTGGGGATGAGGCAAGGCTACTGGCACTAGCAAAGTGAAGTAAGCATGCAAAAATGGCATCCATCAACACCTCTTTCCTCAAAGGAAGTCCTACCAGATCCCTGCATCTCCCATAGATGTTTGGAGATCAGCTAATGAATCTCTTTAACAAACAGTCAAGGCACTTTTCAAACTGCTGCCTTTATACTGGCTCCCAGGGTAAGTGATCCTGCATACAACCCCTTTATGAACAGACTTTGTTCCCCATAGCCTTTGGGGTCTCCTGAATAAGCCCCATTAGATTTTGGAGCCAGGTGTTTTGGGGAGCTATTTTTCCAGGGTAGGTCCCAAGGGTCTTGGTATCTGATGTGGGATGCAAACTCCTCACTCTCTAGAGAGAATCTCTATACTTGTGATATCTCTCCAGAAAACCCCCCTCTGCCTCTAATATCCACATCAATATAGCCCTTTTATTTTTTGTTGTGGAAGACCTCTTCAACTAGTTTTTAGGTCTTTTTCGAAGAGGATTGATTCATATATAGCTGTAGATTTGGTGTTTGTATATGGGAGGAAGTAAGTTTAGGCTATTCCTACAGTTGAACCTGCTATTGATTTTTAACTTCATCTCATGACAGTTTACTACAACCACCCAATCCACCTGCTAGAACAACATCCCACAATTTTAACTACCTGGTGTAATACAGAGGGTTCATAAAGAGGTACAGTTCATCATCAATTAGAAGATGATGCTAAAGAAGAGAGATGCTTTGATTAAATACTATTTTTTCTCCTTCTTTAAAGTTTCTCTCTCAAAGAAATTATTTTATGGTGAATTTAGGTAAAGAACTGTTTACAACA
Organism: Mustela lutreola; assembly: GCF_030435805.1. Taxonomy (NCBI): domain Eukaryota; kingdom Metazoa; phylum Chordata; class Mammalia; order Carnivora; family Mustelidae; genus Mustela; species Mustela lutreola. The sequence continues at coordinate 92,781,370 of NC_081296.1, forward strand.
CGAAATAATTTTATATGAAAAGGCTGTATATATATTTCACTGTTTCTAAAACAGTATCTGTTTTGTGTGACCAAAGAAATCCAGTGAACAACAAATGGAGATAAACATGCAACAGGAATCCAGGGCCCAGGAAAGCATGAGCACAGTAGGGCAAACACAAGCCTTCTCTTAACTCTTTCCTTTTCTACCACACCTGCTCTTGTTTCTCTCCCCTATTCCTTAATTTCACACCACCAGCTGCTCAGAGCCAATATTTTCACTTACCCCAATGGCAGTCTTAATGCTTTTCCTTGGAATTAAGGAGGGATGCTAAGGGATAAAAAAAAAAAAAAAAAAAAAAAAACACCTTAGTTTGGCTTAATAAGAAAAATCTTAATGTGGAAAGATCTGTAAAAGGGAGAAAAGAAAAAAAGGGGAGGCTTCCCTTTGTCCCCAAATGTTACCTTACCATAATCAGTGACATCTCTGAATCAGTGTCTAAATGTAATGAAAATCCTCTGACTCATCTGTTACCCTCTAAGCAGCTTATTTTCACTCTAGTCAAAGCAACAGTCTCACCACAGACTGTTCAATTAATGTTACCAGTAGATTGATGTCCTGACATTACACTCTCAGTGGTCCAACTAGTTCAGGCATTACTGTTTTAAAATACAGGATAGGACTGGCAAAATCAACCATAAATCCAAGTTATAGATCATGGGAAGAGACAGGGCTCAGGAAATATATCATAGCTTTGTAGGTTTTAACAACTTAAGAAATTTTGACACAGTGTGAAAACTGTCTCTAGAGCTCAAATAATTGTCTAGTCTAAGTGAAATAAGAATTAAAATTTTGGTTTGAGTACAATGGTGGGGAGAAAACTCAACTTAGAATCATAACATCTGGTTCCAATTTTACTCCGCCATTTATTACCTGTGACTTTCAACATACTGCAGCTCTTACCCTGAATTTCGATATCTGAAAATTGGGAAAATTCAAGAGCATACATGAAGGTGTTAGTTATTGTGAGGATTTAACAATATAAAACATGCAAAAGCTAATAGCATAGTACCTGAAATGCAGTAGATACTCAATAAACATTTTACAGAAACAATTTTCCTCCGCTGTAGCTGTGTGCTATCAACTCAGAACTTAAAATCCATTTTGAGGTGGGAAAAGAAACCTTTTCTTTCTGATATGGCCATTGGCTGACATCTGCATTGTGTGAAATATTAGGTCTCTCTTAACTTCTACTGTCAGATGTGAAATGATATAAAATTCATTCACATAATTTATTGAGGACCTACTTTCTTCCTCAACAGGCTTGCAGTCTAGCAGTAAGAGAGAAATACAAATTTTTTTCAATCTTGGGTATACGTATAATTGCCACAACAAAGCAGGCTCTGGTACAGTGGCAGAAGCAGGGGAAAGGAAGAGTGTAAGGGTCTGAGAGAACCAGGGAGGCTTTGGTGAGGAAGAGGACATGGACTCAGGCTTAGGGGTCAGAGAAGGAATTTGCCTTCTCTGTGTGTGTGAGAGAGAGGGGGTTTTTTCCAGACAGAACCTAAAGAAATAACCAAACTCTAAAATATTTTAAAATATGTAAAAAGCTCTTTTTAAATACACCTACATTCTAAATTCATTTGGTTTATATACCCATAGTAAGTTATTTATAATTGTACACATATTTTCCCAGTGACTCTAACTTAGATAACTTAAAAGTAACAGAGGGGTGCTTGGGTAGCTCAGTCAGTTAATTAAGCATCTGGCTTCAGCACAGGGCATGATCCTAGGGTCCTGGGCCCCGTGTCAGTCTTCCTGATCAGCGGGGAGCCTGCTTCTTCCTTCTGCCTCTGCAGTTCCCCTTGCTTGGGCTTGCTCTCTCTCTCTCTCTGTCAAATAAATAAATAAATAAATAAATAATCTTTAATTAAAAAAAGTCAGAGAGATATTTGTCTTCTTAGGTTATGAGAACTTCTATAGGAATAAATTGATAAAACCAATCAAACGGGGGCACCTAGCTGACCAGTCAGTAGAGCATGTGATTCTTGATCTCAGAGTTGTGTGTTCAAGCCCCATGCTGCATGTAGAGATTACATAAAAAATCTTTAAAACAACAACAACAACAACAACCACATCAAACATTCTACTTTTACATACTTGTTTTAACTGGGAGATAACAGTTGAGCTAACTGGGAGACCCTTGATATTTGCTGTGTGGAAATGCGTGTAGTGTGGTCCTTGGTTTTCTTTCAAACCATGGTGCCATCTAGGGTCATATCATGATCATCATTATCATCACAATCATCACAGCAGCCAATACTTCTATGGTGTTTATGTACTAGACACTGTTGCAAGGGCTTGATCGGTAGAAATCCATTTATTCTCAAAAACGACCCCCCCAAAAATCCCATTGCCTTTTCAATTTTGTTAAAAATTTCTTACTTACTGAGCAATTTTCCTTTGGCTAGAACATTCCCAGCACAGATTTAGAAACCATTTCTTATTTCTCTGTGAGGCATATGACAGGCTTGGTCATATACCTTAATCGTGGCTAAATAAATAAACATCACTCTTCATAGGCCTTTACATTTTCACTTCTTCTCATACTCACTACCTAGCTCTTAGCTTTTTCTCCAAACTACTTTTCACAAATAAACCAAATTTCTACTCTTCACAAGAGTTATGATACAGTAATACCTTGATAGGAACAATCAAGTCTCCTGAGAAGCTGTGGCCGAGTAGCTGTTGGACTTACTCCCTGAGTAAAGTGATTTGCTCCTGTGCCATACAAGCACTTCAGACCCCTGCTTCAGTAAAATGACCACCATGTACCTGTCTGGACTTTGAGACCATGTACAAAGAGTGAAATCAAAAACACTAAATCCAAAAGTCTATTACTTTACATGACTGCTGAGGTTAGAAGACAGCACAATGTGTAGTCTATATAATGAGAATATAGCAGTAATATCTAGGAATAAAGTTTAAAAGCCACTACTACCAAATTTCTTTTTTATATTACCTTGATGCCTCAAATGTGTACTTTTCACATAGAACTCCCATATTTCCCTATGCCTGCAAATAACCTACTATGAGAAAAATTTAACACTGCAACTCCTGCATCTACCACCCTTAAAATGAGATGATTAGGAAATCAGAAGCTAAATTATATGTCTGAGTACTAACATGCCTACAAATAGTATAAACTATACATGCAGAAATAGTAAAAAACTCTTGATTATCACAGAAAAGTTAATCTCAATTTTAAAGCATCAACAGAAAGAATTTTAATACTTTTCAGAATTTTGATAAATTTTAGTCAAAAGCTATTTCATGATTCCATATTCTTTTTTCATGAAATGATTACATCATTTAATACACATAACATTTTTAGAATAGTGTCTGCATATGTGTGGTAGCCAACTTTCCCCATTTTAGTAATAGTTATTTGGCTTAAAGGACTCAATTTTCATAACAGACCAACCACTTAGGACATTCAGTGTAAAATGTCCTCAAAAGAGTTGGTTCTTGAAGTTAGAAGGGTCACCAAAAAGAATCCACAGTGTTGGGCTGTGTTTAGCTTGTCACTCCTAATGTCAGAATGACAAAACTGATTTGATCATAAACAGTCTCAAAAATGCCAGTGTGCTTTGGGGAAACGCCAACTTGGTCCAACCACTGTGAACCTGCAACTCTGAGAGCACGGTATCAAACTTCTTAAGGAGGGTAGTGGCAGAATGTGGACCTCAGAGTCCAGTTAAACAAAAGTTAAATTGCTTTTTAATTAAAAATATATACACTCCAGAAACCCTAATAATTTGGGTAGTATTTGAAAATAACAGCTTCAACAAATATGATTTCTAAAGATTTCTGGCCATTCAGACCTGCTGTTCTACGGGTGTGAAATAAAACACCAGGCTTCATCCCACTGAAATATGAGAGGCAAAGAGCTCGTTTTAACTATTCATACGTCTGTGTTGGCTTTACAGATAAAGATCAACTCAATGGCATTTTAGAAAATTAGTTGTGTCTAATCCCCAGTGTCTTAGTTGACATTTCCTTTATTAATAGAACAGGATACACATGGCTGTGTGCAACCTCTTACTGGGTCTGTTGTGACTGTTGTAGCTGCCTGCAAAGTACAGCTCTGTGAAGTAAACTGGGCTGCTCCAAGGGAAAGAAAACTTTGCCAGCCTCCTTGTTAGCTTTCTATTTTAAACATTGATGTTTCTTGAGCATTTGCAGATTTCTCAAAAGTCTTTTAGTATCTAAATAACAAAACCAGATGTTAAACATGGATCTTGGGCATTATTATTATTATTTTTTAAAGATTTTATTTATTCATTTGACAGACGGAGAGGCAGAAAGGCAGGCAGAGAGAAAGAGGGGGAAGCAGGCTCCCCGCTGAGCAGAGAGACCTATGCAAGTCTCCATCCAGGGACCCTGGTGTCTTGACCTGAGCCAAAGGCAGAGGTTTTAACCCACTGAGCCACCCAGGTGTCCTGGATCTTGGGTATTATACATACCTAATGAATCCCTTGAACTCTACCTCAAGAACCAATGATGAACTATATGTTGGCTAACTGAACACAATAAAAAGATACATAAACAACAATCTCTAAAATACCTCCCCCAAAGCTATCTTTAATATTTTGCTAACATATAACTTTCCCAAACAAAAAGTGTAACTGGTAATTTTTATTATTTAACCCTCACCCCACCAACCACTCTCCAAAATCTTGTAAGTCATCCAATAGCAAACAGACAGATAAATAATAATTAGGTCTCCATTTCTTTCCTTTATTTTTTCCCATTATCTTCTTTCCTTCATTTTTTACTTTCTCATTTTCTTTCTCTTGAATATCTGAACGTTATTTGCTTTTCCACTTCTAGAACCATTTCATTTGTTTTTCGCATAAAACCAAAAAAAAAAAAATGGAATGGCTAATAAACATACGAAAACATGCTCAACATCATGGATCAGGAGAAGGTAAAAGAAAGTAACACCAAGATAACACATTCCCTTCCAAACTGAAAAACATAACATAAGTTGACAGACCCCAATGGTAGGGAAACTGACATTCTAATGTATGGTTAATAGTGCAGTTATTTTCAAGGGTGGCAATTTCTTTCTGAAACCAAAATGTGCATAGCTTTTGATCCAATTCTACTTTTTAAAATGTATCCTACAGAAATACTTGTAAAACTATGTAATCATATCCATAATAATGACCATATACAGAATCTGTTGATTAAATTATTGTATAGCTATAGTATCATGCAATTTTAAAAAATAATGAAGTAAACCTATATTGCAGATATGGAAGAATTCCCAAAATTTGTTTTTAGTGAATAAGAACAAACAGCAAAATAATATCTATAGCATGCTCTTTCACTAATTTACAAATACATATATGCATAGGTATATTTAAGCACAAATATCTCAAATTTATTTATTTTTAGATTCATTTATTTATTTGAGAAAGAGAGAGCAGAGGGGGATGGGGAGAGAGAATCTGAAACAGGCTCTTAAATAATTGCGGAGCTGGATGCTGGGGCTCAATCCCACAACCTGGGGATCATGACCTGAGCAAAAATCAAAACACTTAACTGATTGAGCCACGAGGTTCCCCAATACCTCAAATTTAATGTCTATAAAATTGAACTACTTCTCTTTTCCCCAACACTGTCCACTATCTTACTAAACAACACCTCTATCACTTGCTCATTCAAGAAAGGAGGACATCTTCCTCTTTTGTATTCTTTACCTCCAATCCAATCCTAATCTTCAAATCTGTGTACTTCTCATTGTCACCACCGCCATTACCCCTTCTAAGTCTCCATCAGTTTCGCCTGATTTTGACAATAGCTTCCTATTAATTTGTTGTCCTCTACTCTTGCAATTTCCTAATCTATTTTTATACTCCTTTTTAAAATTAACATATATTATTTGTTTCAGCAGGATAAGTCTGTGATTCTTCAGTCTTACACAATTCACAGTGCTCACCATACCACATACCCTCCCCAATGTCCATCACCCCCATGCCATCCATCACTGTCACCCTCTTCTACTCCAGCAAACACAACTGGGATTATGTCTCTCCATGTCTAAAACCCTCGTGGTATCACTTTGCACTTAAAATCTATCTCCTTAAAAAACAAAAACAAAAACAAAAAACTATCTCCTTTCTTCAGCCTACACAATATGCATTATCTCAACAATGACTACTTCTCCAACCAATGGCATTATTATTGTAACAGCAATAGTAATATTATTGTCAAACATTTCCTCACTTAGATTTCAAAAAAACTGTTTAAGAAATATAGCTATTAGTAACTACACTGAAGACAGTCATGGGTTTATCCCAGGATGAACCATTTGAAAGTTATCTCTTGCCCAGATCTTACTCCCATCCAATCTATTCTCCACACAGCCTCAGGAAACATAATCAAGAGGTAATATACTCAAGACATTGCATTGCTTAAAAGCCTTCAGTGGTACAGACTGACCTGATCTGGTCTCCACTTAGCTCTCCAACCTTATCTCATGCCACTATACCTCGATTAATATACTTGTGCTAAGTGAACCCTTCTTAGTGCTCAAATACACCAATCTCTTCATCAGTCTCTTCTTCATCTTGGAACTTTGTATGTGCCTCTCTGCCTGAAACATTTTTCCTTCTGTTTATATGGCTGGCTCCTTCTATATTTTCAGTCTCAGCTTAAATGCCATTTTCAAAGAGTCCTTCCTTGACCAGTAAGTAACCTACTCCTACCTTTCTTTCTCATTGTGCCTTACTCATTTCCTTTATATCCCTTGACACAAGTTGAGGTTGGTTTTTTACTTATTTGCATTTATCTTCCTAATAATCTGCAAGTTCTATGCAACACAGCCATAGTGAAAGCGTAGTGATAGCATTGCTAGTGGAAGCTATGAGTCATGCCTGCAAAGTCAGGAAGACCTCTTAGAATATAGCATTAAGTCCTGAACTTAAAGGAATGAGCAAGGAAAGGAAATGAGGAAGGCCATTTCAGGTTAAGGGGACAATTGGTGAAGCTAGACAAAAGCATGTAAAAGAATGTCAAATTCCAAAAGACTGTAATATTTGGGGTTTGAGGAGGGAAACAAGAAAGGGTTATTTAGCCAAATGGGGACATGAGGCTGGAAAGATAGATACAACCAGGTGGTAAAGGACTAAGGAGACTTTTGTCCTATGAACACTGGAGAGCCACAGATAACTTAAATGAAGAAATACTAGATTTATAATTCAGATGGAGGAAGAGGAGAAAATATTAGACTATCTTCTAATAAACAAATTATAGCCCTAAGCCCCTCATTAGTAAAGATACACAATACCATCCAAAAATGGGATAAATTAGTTTTTAATTAAAGATGAATATATAGGCAAAAATACATGTAAATACATATACATTCTATTACATTTTAAGAGGTTAACTTTTTAAAAATAATGTAGTTTTAGGAACTTTCCAAAGGAACTGGCAACAAAATTGTGACTGACTTTCACTAGCAATGTAGCTAGTTTACAGAGCCTGGAGCAGAGTCATTTGCCCTAAATAATAATAGAAAAAAATTTGAGACTTATAATCCATGTGTCACTTTGGTAAACTTTACACAGTAAGTTCTATGATTTAGAGAAAAACAAAAACATTTCAAGACACTTGTATATAAAGAAAAGCCCTTAAACTGACAGATTTTTAAAAGACTTAGAAAATACATGAAATTCAGTATTTTCCATTTAGAAATTCATCCAATAATCTGGAAAAAACCAGTAAATATGAAAAAGTCACTTTAAAAAAAATCAGAATTTAGATATGACCTGATTTGACCCCAAATTCCACTGGACATTCCGTTACCAAGTAATTAGAACTCTACAGTGTACTTGTTCAATTTGTTTGTACTATGTAAAATTGATTTTTTTCTTTAATACTAAAATTTGGTCCATCTGTTGGGAAAACAGAAAATGTTCTAAATATATACAAAGAGTGGAAATGCTTCATTCCACTGGCTGTATCCTGTGGTATATGCATTTTCATCAGTATGTTTGTCTTGCAGACAAAATGAATATCAGATGGTGGTTTTGAAAAAGGGCAGACCTAACATGAGGTGATTAGTTTCAAAAACAGATTTTTATTCTTGATAAATTATTACCAAATACAATCATCTGTTGATTGAGGATATAAAACAGATTGGTCATACTATAACCCACAGGTTAAATGAAAAACGGAAATAATAAGTTTATTTAACATGGTCTTGCATTAGGTTCCCAGCAGTACAAATCTAAGGCAAATAATTAGATTTCCAATTTAAAGATATACATTTGTTAAGCCAGACATTTCCTGAGGTCATCTATTTCTCTGTTGGCTAGTCTCACTGACTGGCAATGTATTTAGGACATTTTCACTTAGAACTTTCTATTACTACCTATACCTTTTACATCACTCTGATCAAGCCAGTATTGTAGTTAGCTTCAGGGATAATGCAGAGGGCAAAGGACTGATTGTGATGATTCCTGGTCACAAATTAGATTCAAATACATGGTCCCATAGACTTAAAGGAATTAATGCCTTATAAATAAATCCCTGGTGAAAAAAATCAAGAATTTACTTGGAGACAACTGGTAAACCAAACAAATCTTATACAAACGATCCTGTACTAAGTAAATAAATGGGACAATAAATACAGTACACTCAATTTCTTAAATACTTATTCTCCTTTTTCCCACTTAATTTTATGGTGAAAAATAAAAAGTTAAAAGACAACTGCTCTGATCAATAGTATATCCTATTTTTACTGAGCATACTGCCCCCCTTCCTCCTCCTCTATTTCTTCAGTAATTTACAGCTTTGCTATGTAATGTCTCTCCAGGGAGCAAAGAATCCCATTACAGATGATTCCTCTGTGCAGACTTCAACTCTATAAATCAACAGGCTGAGCTCTCTAACAGATTTTAAATCCCTGCTTGAGTTAGACTGGGACAACCTGTAAATTGGTGGGGCTGGAAGGAGGAGGAGGAAGGAAAGTTTGATACCAAAGTAAATTCCAGGAAAAGAGCTTATAACACAGTTTGTGTTTTTGTTAACTTCTTCAGTAACTACTGTGTCCTGATACAGAATAGGGAGGTCCAGAAATAGTAAAAATTGAGAAAGTACCTCCAAAGGAGATTTTCTCCTCAGAAGAACATTCTCAAGGGATTTTAACAAGCCCAGCAGAGTGTATCAGAAGCAATAATAAGCTGGGCTAATGCCTCATTGGAGATAAGATTTCTAAATGGAATAGAGTACCTTAAAAAAGATAAAGTTGGGGGCACCTGGGTGGCTCAGTGGGTTAAGCCTCTGCCTTCAGCTCAGGTCATGATCTCAGGGTCCTGGGATCGAGTCCCACATCGGACTGTCTGCTTGGCGGGGAGCCTGCTTCCCTCTCTCTCTGCCTGCCTCTCTGCCTACTTGTGATCTCTCTCTCTGTCAAATAAACAAAAATCTTTAAAAATAAAAAATTAAAAAGTTAAAAAAAAAGATAAAGTTGTTTGACAAAGGTAGGGGTGGTATTTTTAAAATAAACCTCTGAGAATTAGATGGCTCATGAGAATTTATTTACTTACAGAACTTTATTTGCCCTTATTACTCAAAAAAAAAAAAAAATCCTCTAGAAATCCATGGATGATGTAAAAGGATTTTGAGAAATTGCCATTACTTTTTGTATAGCACAGGTCTCACTTAAAATAATCATTAACAATGATAAGAAGGAGAATGTAAGGTATATTAATTATATAAAAACTCATATTTTAATAAGAATATTACACATACTACACCAACACTGATCACATTAAGAAATTTACTCTGGCTGATTTCCATTATTAAAAATCAACATGATGACCCAGCAATTGCACTATTGGGTATTTACCCTAAAGATACAAATGTAGTGATCCAAAGGGGCACATGCACCCGAATGTTTATAGCAGCAATGTCCACAATAGCCAAACTATGGAAAGAACCTAGATGTCCATCAACAGATGAATGGATCAAGAAGATGTGGTATATATACACAATGGAATACTATGCAGCCATCAAAAGAAATGAAATCTTGCCATTTGCAACAACATGGATGGAACTAGAGCGTATCATGCTTAGCGAAATAAGTCAAGCAGAGAAAGACAACTATCATATGATCTCCCTGATATGAGGAAGTGGTGATGCAACATGGAGGCTTAAGTGGGTAGAAGAAGAATAAATGAAACAAGATGGGATTGGGAGGGAGACAAACCATAAGTGACTCTTAATCTCACAAAACAAACTGAGGGTTGCCGGGGGGAGGGGGTTTGGGAGAAGGGGTTGGGATTATGGACATTGGGGAGGGCATGTGATTTGGTGAGTGCTGTGAAGTGTGTAAACCTGGTGATTCACAGACCTGTACCCCTAGGGATAAAAATATATGTTTATAAAAAATAAAAAAATTTAATAAAAAAAAAAAATCAACATGATGTGGTTTTAAATGTTCCTCATTAAAAAAATAACATTATGTTAAAGTTGAGCCAAATGTTTATTGAAATACAATAGTAAGAAAAATAGGGATAGGGAAGGCAATTCAATATTCTAAACCAGAATGTTTCTAAGAGTCAATTTTATGTAAGACACCATCACAGGATCCTAGTAACAGGATTTATCTCCTCTACTCTAGCTTACTACTATTTCATTCTGTCTAAACATTTTGCTTTGAGTTTTCCCCCAGATCTCTGGCCAATTAATCCTCCTAAAACGTTACTCTAATCATGAATTAATAAAATCTGGAATGATACTTGCCTTTACTTAGTTCTATGGTCTCAGGGAATAACCTGATGACTATGACCAATTATTCTGAAAACAAACTCATCCTAAAGGAAGGAGGAAAATGAATGGATTGGGACAAGTCACTTCTAGACAAACTACTCTCAGCAAATGCTTTTGTTAGTCACTATTTTCCTCTGAGTATAAAAATAATAGCACATGATTATTAAACTAAAAAAGGTTTTAGAAGATAGCCTAATGGAACACTTAATACAGGTATGATTATCAATTTTATGTAATTCTCTATAAGGTCCTTTTTCTTCTCCAGTATCACTTCTCCAGGCTACCACCCTAACTTTCAAACATTGCTTTTGATTACTGTGACTACCGACAGGCTGAACCACTTCCAGGACAGTTTTGCTCCTCTAGTGTAAAACTGAGGGACTTTCTCTAACAATCTTTGCCGCAGCTGATTTTTTGGAAGGGATCTCACTGTCAATCTTTATTCCAAAAGTGTTCCGAAGTCAACATTTTCTTTAGCATGGATTATTATGTAGGGACTTTCCTGTGTTGCCAGGAAACTTCAGACTGAACTTTTGAATGAAAGAAAAAAGCCTTAGGGCACAACTGGGCACCCAACTTTAAGAATGGTGTGTTTGTTTTAAATTGGTGCTCCATCTCTGAAGTTCAGGAGGGACCTTAAAAAAAAAAAAATCAATGTTTAAAAAGATCCAATTTCCTTGCACCTTTGGTCAAGAGTTCACAGTTACTTCCTCTGTTAGAAGCAGCACTAACTTACCTTAGCAATAGCAAAGAAATTTAAAACCAATGGGTTCTCTTTTCTCCATCTATTGATTCATCAGTAAATTAACTTTCCTCTAAAACTATTTTGCCTTTGTATGCAAGAGCTTTAATTCCCTACTTATTTGGCACTTACAATCTCAAATGTAAATAACAAATGCCAAAACTCCAGAATGCCCTTCCAAATACTCTTTTACTTCTGCTTACACTTACTTCAAACAGTACTTTCCTGACTTCCGATTAACAATTCTTTTATGTGTACTCTCACAAAACACTGTCTTCCTGCCTCCCTGCCCACCCCCATCACTGATATAGCACTTAACCATATTGTATTACAGTAATGGTATGAGTTTGCTTTCTCCCTGCCTACACAGACTGTGAGCTCCTGAGAGACAGGGACCATGTTTTACACACCTTTGAGTCTCAAAACATAGCACAGCAATTAACATATACTAGATAGTCCTTAAATGTATTTGCTGAATTGAATTAGACTGACAAATTGCAATTCAGGCCATGTTAATTACTGGTTAAGGCCAGGCCTCCACAAACAGGGGATAGCAGTGAAATGAGGTAATTATCCAGATCACTGAGGACAAAAAAATGTGCTAATTTGGGCAAAGTGAGTAAGCAAGATCTTGCCTAGCCAGACTAATCCATCATTTCATTCTGATGCTTAGCTTTGCTAATGGAAATCTGATCTCATAGATCAGTCCTATTCTCTCCTGTGCTTTGTGTTATAATTTGCGTCATCTGTTTTACATTGATGCTGAACATACCCTACACATCTTATGCATAGGACAAAAATTGCATCCTAATCCCTGTCACCTATCATGGCATGCCATTGGTTCCAAGCAGGATCAGTGGAGGCAGTGTGTAGATGGTCCTATGAAACTCAAGACTGGACCCACATTTTAAGACCACACGTCACTAATATATTGAGTCACTGGTATCTTCTTTATACACCAAAGTCAGCAAGTTGCATAACAAATTCAACTTTTAGCACCATGGTTTCTCCACATGAAGTCAGCATAATCCTCTAGACAAAAAGTAAGATGGCTCTCTCATGTGAAACCTCAAAACTCCTAGAAGACACAGGCAGTAATTTCTTTGACATTGACCTTAGCAACATTTTTCTAGATATGTCTCCTCAGACAAGGGAAACAGAAGCAAAACTAAACTATCAGGAACTACACCGAAATGAAAGACTTTTGCACAGTGAAGGAAACCATTCAACAAAATAAAAAGATAACCTACTAAATGGAAGAAGATTTTCACAAATGATACATCTGATAGAGGGTTAGGATACAAAATATATGAAGAACTTACACAACTTAACACCAAAAACCTCCAAATAATCCCATTAGAAAATGAGCAGAGGACCTGAAGAGACATTTTTCCAAAGACATACAGGTCGCAAACACACATGCACAAATGTTTAACATCACTGATTATCAGAGAAATGCAAATCAAAACTACATGAAAAATCACCTAACACCTGTCAGAATGATTAGAATCAAAAGGCAAGAAATAACAGGTGTTGGAGAAGGTTTGGAGAAAAGGAAACCCTCGTATACATCAGTAAGAATATAATTTGGTGCTGCTACCATGGGAAACAGTATGGAGGTTCCTCAAAAAATTAAAAATAGAACTACCTATGATCCAGCAATCACACTTCAGAGTAATTATCCAAGGAAGATGAAAACACTAATTTGAAAAGATAAATGCACCTCCTGATAACTGCAGCATTATTTGCAATAACCAAGATATAAAAGCAACCCAAGTGTCCATTGTTATATGAGTGGATAAAGGAGCTGTAGTATATGCACAGGCATGCAAGCAGAAGCACACATACACAATATACAATACTACCCAGCCAGAGAAAGGATGAGATCTTGCCATTTGAGAGAACAGGGACAGACCTAGCAGGTACTACACTCAGTGAAATAAGTCAGACAAAGACAAATAGCATGATTTCACTTACACATGGAATCTGCCGAACAAAACAAATGAATAAACAGAAAGCAGAATCAGACCTATAAATACGAAGAACAAATAGATGGCTGCAGAGGGGTTGGGGAGATGAGCAGAATGGGTAAAGGGGAGGAGATACGGGCTTCTAGTTATGGAATGAATAAGTCACAGGCAAGAAAGGCACAGTGTAAGGAATATAGTACATGGTATTATAATAGCATTGTGTGGTGACAGCAGTAGATACACTTGTGGTGAACACAGCATAAGGGGTAAACTTGTAAAATCACTATATTGTACACCTGAAATTAGTGTAATATTGTATGTCAACTATACTTTGAATAAAAAAATCTATAATTTTAAATATGTACACATTATACACACCCACACACACACTAAGGTGAATCAATACAATTAACCTTTGGGAAGAAGATAAGTCTTTACTGGATTCTAAGGATTATTAGAGGAAGAAAAGAATGCTGCCCCCCTTTTTTTTTTTTAAGAGAGAGAGGGTGAGACAGGAGTGTTAGCTGTGGGGGAGGCAATTGTGGGTGGAGTTAGAGGGAGAGTGAGAGAAAGTATCTTAAGAAGGCTCCACAACCAGCACAAAGCCTGACACAGGCTGTCTCACAACCCTGAGAATGACCTGAGCAGAAATCAAGAATACACTTAATTGACTGAGCCACCCAGGTGACCCAAGAATGCTGCTTTTTAAACCAACAGCTTTGTTATTTATAATGCAAATATCTGTTCATCTGTGCTTGATCTAAGCAGGAAAAGTAAAGTTATCTAAGAAACCAAACAACAGACAAGAAATTTAAATACTTAATCTTTTGTCATTCTGTGATTATAATTAATTTCCTTACATAGTTTCAGAAATGGGGATAAAAGTTTTTATTGTGTTTCGTAAAGAAGCATAAATTTCAGAAAATACTTTGCCTTTGAAATTTCAATCTTTCAACTAACAAACCAGTTATTCACTCTGCAAATAACAGAAAAACTATTGACTATATAACTATATTTGAAATCAGCACTGTCAAATTTATAGGAATTTTTTTTACACCATTAAGGCTTAAAAGTAGGATGAGGTTTTTTTTTTAAATTCATGGCAGATAAAATATTTAATGAAAACTACAATGAACTACAATTTAGACAGTAGAGAGAAGTAGAAAGAAACTGGATATCAGAAAAATCCTAGTTTGAATCTCAGCTTCACCAGTCATGAACTCTGTGACATTGGGCAAGTCATGGAAACTTCTGAACCTCACTTGCTCATTTCCTTTTTTTTCCCTAAGATTTTATTCATTTATTTATTTATCAGAGAGAGAGAGAACACAAGTAGGCAGAGCGGCAGGCAAAGGAAGAGAGAGAAACAGGCTCCCCACTGAGCAAGGAGCCAGATACGGGACTGGATCCCAGGACCCTGGGATCATGACCTGAGCCGAAGGCAGAAGCTTAACCAACTGAGCCACCCAGGAATCCCTCATTTCTTAAATAGAATAATAGTTCCACCCTAATCTAAGTCTTGACATAGTTTTGAGAAAAACATTAGATAACAAATTTGAGTATTTTTGAAACTATGGAAAGCTACACAAGACATTATTATTATTATTTTGGCATAAGGCTATCGATGGTGATAGATGCCAGTAATGGCCTGATGTTTGCCATCAGATGCATTTCTAATGCTCTGCTATTAGTTAACACAATTATTACAAGAGCAAATTACTTTTTGTTCAGACTCAGCCATCTGCAAGGTGGAAATATTTGTTTCAACACCAAGAGGAAAACAATGTGTCTTAGTTTAAATAGAGCATAATAAACACATAAACAGCTCTGTCCGAAAAAGACTAGTTCATATTCCTTCAAATTAAGGAGTCCTTGTCTCATGTGGCTTCCTCCTCCTCCTATAGGACAGACTTGTTTGCAAATGTCAATCATATTTTATTAAATTGACTGTGAAAAGGGTGAACTTCAGACCAAGATTTTCAGCCCGAGGCTTCCTTGATATGCTTGTTGCAGATGCCATTTTAGCAACTCCTGTCCAAGCTTCTTAAGAAGAAAAAAAAAGAAGGAAGAAAGAGAAAGAGAGGGAGAGGAGAGGAGAAGAGAGGACAGGAGGGGAAAGGGAGGGGAAGGAAGGCAGCGAAGAGAAGGGAAGAGGAGAAGGGAAGGGAAGGGAAGAAAAGGAAAGAAAAGAAAAAGGAGGAAAAGAAGAAAAGAGGTGAGATAGAGGCTAATACATAAATTGAAACTGGTGTGGACAAAACCATGTGGTAAATACTAAAATGGGCAACAAAGGAGAAATTCCCTAGAGCAGGCATTCAGTCATTTACACTTCACCATGAGGTTAGGAGCCTACCCAAATATAACCCACTATGTCTAAGGCAACAAGAAAGCACCCAAAGAATATCAGTCATCTTCCTAAAGACTGGACTTCCTAAGTAAAGAAGCAATCTTCAACTAGCTTTCCCTCTTTGCAGATTGCTAACATCCAAAATGCAATCCAGGACTCTTTGTAAAGATTCTCTTACACCACAGGAAATAATCTTTGTTTTTCTGCACATTATTAGTCCTCAATTATTTTCAAGAAGATGCTTCCCCAAAACTATTATGAGTTGGCTAGAAAAAGTGGGTATCATTGTAGTTCCCTGGGTTTTGTCAAAATGATTACCCTTTAATAAATATGTTTATGAAGAGCCTTGGTCAAACTGGTAATCTCCTAAGTGTCTTTCTTAGCTAGGAAACCTTCCAAATTATTTTGTTATTTTTTAAAAATAGGCACCAAAAGGAGCTCCCTGCTCTCCCAACTTTAAATTCCACATATTTTTGCAGTTGGAGAAATAATTAAATTAGATAATATCTGCATAGGATATGCACCAACCCAAACTAGCATCCAAAGTAAAACTTGTGTGGGATATTATGCTGTCATGCGGGAAAAAAAAAAAAAAAGAGGGTTTCATATCCAAATAAGTTTGAGAAAAAATGAAATAAACTACACTTAAATGACATCTTTTCTGCTGGATTTCTCAGCTACAAAATGCTATCACGTATTGTGATGTTCTAAGAAAGTATTTACAAAATTTATTTGACCAGGAAACTCTTTTTCAGGAAATTCTATAAAAATTTGGGAAAGATGTAGTTAAGAAATGTCGATCTATAACATCGCAGAAATCTGTCAGAGTTCATCATGACCTTTTATGAGTTGTGTTTGTGTGGGTGAATCTACTTATGACAATCCCTGTAGCCACAGACAACCTATTGTCTGGTCAGATTCTGTTTGTTTAAGGAGTAGATACAGATTGCTTTGAGGAAAGAAAATGACAGACTTAATTAACACGAACAATGCCAAGGATTTTCCCCCCCAAGTGACAGCAATCTTAAGAAAGCGTTTAAGCTATCTTTTCCATGAACTCACAAGGTCCTAATATTATTTCACCAGATTTTCACTGGAGAGAGTGGGGACAACACATTTATGAAATTACAAAAACCATAATAAAAACCACAAAAATACCAGTGCATCCCCATTTCTAGAAATTCTAGGAAAACTGGTTTCCCAGCTTAAAAGAGGGCATTCTATAGCAGGCAAGAGATAAGTTTTAGGGGTATGACTTAATACCGAATACATCTGTATCTAGCTACCAGTAACTCGTATCTGAATTCA
This sequence comes from Mustela lutreola, assembly GCF_030435805.1. Classification (NCBI taxonomy): domain Eukaryota; kingdom Metazoa; phylum Chordata; class Mammalia; order Carnivora; family Mustelidae; genus Mustela; species Mustela lutreola. The sequence continues at coordinate 92,798,561 of NC_081296.1, forward strand.
AATTTCTTATCTCTTCATCTCTGACATTCCTTTCTCTAGTTGCCAAGATGGTTGAACTCTGACACAGTTGGTCACAACTGTTAGATGACTTTCTGCTACTATAGGAACTCAAATCAAGTATTCAGTCCAGAAGGCTCTTCTTGAAATCAAAATAATGATGATCGGTTTTTTTGTTGTTGTTCTTCTTCTTTCTTTCTTTCTTTCTTTTTAAACAGGGCAGTGGGAAGGACCTAGATTTTATCTCTTTTCCTGAAGCTTCTCTTTCCCTGGGCTCCAGGGAAGCCTCCCACAACACTACGGTAGCTCCTAGCTCCAGAGCGTGTTCAGGCTGTGGCAGCTCAACCATGCAATTTCATAGCAGGCAGCAAACAAGGCAGAGAATTCAGGGTTAAAAACTCAAGTGAAGTTTTGTCTTCTACAGTAATGAAAGCTGACGAAAAGAGTAAATCAAATGGATCTCCTAACAAAATGAAAACAGCTGTTTGGCCTGGCTTGGTCTCTGATTTAGGTTAAGTAATTATTGCTCTAGTGTGGTTCAAGGTTGTTCTGTATTAGTGAAACAGGATATCACATGAAAATCATCCAACTTTTTAATTTACTGTAGCATCAGAAATTCCACTGTATAAAAAATTCCAGAAACGTAATCTTCTAAAAACTTTACCTATAAACCTTTTCAAATACCAATTGATTAAATCTTACGAGGCATAATTATACAATACATAATTACATTATAGTAATAACCTTTAGTAACTATGCTGACAAAATATTTTAATATTTTACCTTTAAAATGCTAAGCTTTCAAGTTTAACTGGAGTCATATATTATATCCCAAATTCTAAATAACTGTAAAGACCAATTTTTTGTATATAGAGATTTTCTTATGAAGAGTAACCAATAAAGAACTACTTCTTGAGCCCCCAAACAAGCCTATTTTAATAGTGTAAATCTTTTTTTTTAAATTTTTTAATTGTCAAATAATAGTGGTTGAGAAGGAAAAAAATTATAATGAAGAATCATAGTAAAGCCATTCTTGAGAAAGAGGTTTCCATGTTTTACACCATTCAGAGTAAATTAAATTAATCAAGAAACTTCAAATTTCATTCTTGTTTGTGGATTTTTTATTCTGTCATCATCATTCATGTTATTCTGCTCTTATTTGAGCCTTTATTTGTTTTGTTTGCCTATGATAACAAAGGACAAATCAAGCGTGGGTGGTTGTTGGTGGTGGTTGTTTAATGATGCCCCGGTAATTATTTTTAAAAATGGTTTAAAAAAATTAAAACTATTGGGGTGCCTGGGTAGCTCAGTGGGTTAAAGCCTCTGCCTTCGGTTCAGGTCATGATCCTAGGGTCCTGGGATGGAGCCCCGCATCAGGCTCTCTTCTTGGCAGGGAGCCTGCTTTTCCCTCTCTCTCTGCCTGCCTCTCTGCTTACTTGTGATCTCTGTCTGTCAAATAAATTAATAAAATCTATTTTAAAAATTAAAAAAAAATTAAAAAATTAAAACTATTATCTTGGCACAAGATGTTAACTTCTTGAAGAGAACAAAGACTGAAAGTCCTGGCCCCTGTTAATTTTTAAGTTTGTCTCCATTATATCACCATAAGGATACTTAAATCCATGAATAAACAATAACATTAAAATATTTTCTAACACCAACAACTATGTAAAATATAGAATAACATTTCTTCAATAAATTGACATTTTTAGAGCATTTTAATTCCCTTAGGTATAATTTGGTGCCCCCCAAAAAAGGACACAGGGAAAAAGGAACAAAGAGAAAAAAGATTGCCTCAGAAAATTAATATTTTATAGAAAATTACTTAGGGTGGTGTAAAACCCAGGGAAAAATCTCAGATGTTCTTGTTATAATTATTATTGCTGGCTGCAAGACATGACATATTTACCTTTCCAGTGGGACAGTTTTGTAGCTTTCCTAAGTCTAAATTGTATTTCTTGCTAGTCCTTGCCAATTAGTCTAACTAGTGCTTGCCAGCACATCAGAATAAGAGAAACAACAGAGTTACATGTGTTATTTCTCCCAAATGTTTCCGCATTATGATCTTTCTTAGGGGTCAATATTCCTTAAATAGAAGAATATATTGTGTCTGGGGTTTCCATTCAGAAATTGTGTTGTAGAATTAGATCAACAGTGTACAATTTACCTAAGGATTAGAGGGAGAACTCAGTGAAAAGCAATATTTAAAAGGAAGGTTTAATTTTTCCCTTTCAGACAGTTAATGTAAATTCTACTAACTGAGATCTTCAAAAATGATAGGGCACGAGAAGCCAGTCTACATTCTTAGCTGTCTGCAATCTGAGGAGGATAACACAGAAGAATGGTCCCACCATTTTGCACAGTCAGTGTTTTCCTTTCGAGGAACACAAAGCCTACTGTTGTTACTGCATAAATCTTAGTGAATAGGTAAATGTCATTAAGTCAAATTTATAAAGAAAATGGAGCATAGTTAAGAGTCACTTAAACAGTGCACCTTTAATTGCTGAGTCAAAGTATAAAGTCAAACTATTCAGTTTTCTCTAGACATGTTTCTATCAGTAGTGTCCGAACAGTACATCCAGATGTAGATGTTGTATATGTTGTGTGCTGAAAGGAGAGACTTCTCCAAAAATCAGTCTTGTTCCCAAATACTTTTTTTGAGTCTCTGATCTGTCTCTAGTTCTATTACTGCTGACATTCTTTCACCTGGGATATCGTCCCTTGAATAAACCTTTAGTTGTCACATCTTCATGAATTCCACCTTGGGAACAAATGTTTTCTAGAATCCACAATGAAAAAGTCTTGCCCTGTATTTTTTTTTTTCTTTTTTTCTTTTTTCTGGATTAGTCTCCTATAAAATACTGCTATTTTCCCCTCTCTGCTTGAAAAAATTCCAGGAATAAATCTGATAGAATCTAAGAAATGAGCACCAATGATGAATTTGTTGGTCTTAAAAGATGATGTTTCTGATTCAGTGCTCAGCTTCAGAAAGGGCATACCAGGACTGGAGGAAATGGACATCCACGGTGACTGATGTGACAGACTGAGGACCTCATATCTTTAGTGTATATATATATATTTTAAGATTTTATTTATTTAGGGTGCCTGGGTGGCTCAGTGGGTTAAGCCGCTGCCTTCGGCTCAGGTCATGATCTCAGGGTCCTGGGATCGAGTCCTGCATCGGGCTCTCTGCTCAGCAGGGAGCTTGCTTCCCTCTCTCTCTCTCTCTGCCTGCCTCTCTGCCTACTTGTGATCTCTCTCTGTCAAATAAATAAATACTACTGCTTAGCGGTAGTCGGCTTCTTCCTCTTCCTTTACTCTTCTCCTGCTTGCACTCACTCTCTCTCTCTCTCAAATAAAATAAATAAAATCTTAAAAAAAAAAAAAGAAAAAAAGGAATGATACTTTGTATAGAGACAAGATATGAGATCAGATAGAAGGACTACCCAGAATACACAGACCACCCTGAAGAACATTTGCATTTAAAATGAATAGCGTTCTGTGCAATCACAAAGTTTTACAACCTTGCAGCCAACCATTGCATATTTACCACACAGTTTTCCTTTTCCTCTTAAATTTTCTAAGGAAGAAATTTCTTTTTAAAAAGTCCTTGGATCAAAATAACCAAGTAGCTTCTTAGTTCAAATTATTTCATTATATATGTGGGTTTTTTTTTATTTTAATTTTTAAAAATTTAGGATACAAAATGAGTATAAGAATATAAAATACTGTATATCATATCAATTTCCTTAAAACTTGAATAGAAGACTTACAAAGACACTTTGGCAACTATTTTATACTAACTTACATATTACTTTGTATGGTAGGTCCTTCTTCATTTGATGTTGGCTAAAATATGAGATGATATCTCAACTTTCATGACCTGTGAAGAATGACAACCATATCAAAAGTTAGGGCCTTTACTAAAGTTAATTTAGCCATGAATTAACCATGAAATCTTTCGTAGTAAAATATTTACTCCTACTCTCAAATCACAGGATTCTTGAATTGGAAAGGATCTTAGCAAGTATCCTTTCCAAAGCCATCATGTCATATATGAGGGTATTAAGGCCCTGAAAGATAAAGCAACTTGGGATGTCTGTGTGGCTCAGTCCGTTAAGCGTCTGCCTTCAGCCCAGGTCAGGATCCCAGGGCCCTGGGATCAATCAAGCCTTATGTTGGGCTCCTTGCTCAGGAAGCCTGCTTCTCTTCTTCCTCTGCCCCTCTACCCCGCTCATGCTTTTCCCCACTCCACTCTGTCTCAAATAAATACATAAAATCTTAAAAAAAAAAAAAAAAAAAAAAAGATGAAACAACTCATCCAATGTCACAGGTCTCAGTTGAAGAGCCCAGACTAGCTCTTTCTTCTTCTCCAGGCAGTAGTGGTAAAGCAAACATATTTTTCTAAATTTTTTATCTCACATTGTATCCAGAAGAAACAAAAATATTCTCTTTAGAGAATTCTCTATTCCTAAAATTAAATAGTTTATTCCTTTACTCTTCAGCACTTTCTAATTGGTACCAAATTTAGTCATAAGGCTTCAATCATTCCCATTCAACATTCCTAATCCTTAATCAGACATTCCCCATCTTTCCTATACAGTTATTTAAATTTTACATTTGAAGAACTTAAGGTACTATAGAAAGTATTATAACTGAATCATAAAATTTTTACATGACAGAGTCTTGAAACAAAGCATTCTGAGTTTCTGAAACAAGTGCTAAGTCTATAACTAAAAATGAGCCTGTTCATTGTTTTAAAAAACTCCCCCTAAAAGACAGAGAAATGAAACAAGATTGGCAAAATTATAATTGTAATTATCTTTCATTATAATTGTAACTGTTATAAAATTGTAACAGGAATTCACTTTAAAAAAATGAATCTATAAACTGCCTTTTATGAAAACTTAAATTCGTTACCGAATCCCAACATACACCAGTGGACTGCTCCTAACTAATAGTAAAAAGGTAAAAGAGAATGCAACTAATGTCTATCTTCTCTTTTAATTGTGTTAAAAAAATACACAAGATGAAATTAACCATCGTAACTACTTTTAAATGACCAGTTCAATAGTGTTAAGTATATTCACATTATTATGCAATGGTTTTCTGGAAATTTTGCAACTTGTAAGATGGCTGCTCTTTGCCCAGGACACAACTCCCCGTTTAACCCTTCACTCAGCCCCTGGTAACCACTACTTTCTGTTTCTGTGAATTTGATTACTTTAGATATCTTGTATAAGTGGAATCATACAGTGTTTGTCTTTTTGTAATTGGCTTATTTCACTTAGCAAAATGTCCTCAAGGTTCATCTATGCTCTAGCACAGGACAGGATTTTCTTCATTTCAGCCATTACACACCCATTCGTTCTCCTTGTTGCTTAGCTGAGTTTTCCTCATAGCATCTTTTATTTCAGTTTCCTCAGAAAATACATTAAGATGAACCCTTTAAGATATGAGTAATGCAAATGTCCATGAACAGATGAATGGACAAAAAAAAATGTAGCCTATCCATACAATGGTATCTTATTCAAACTTAAAAAGGAAGAAAGGCTGTGCACTTGACATTTATCACTCCAGGACCTACAAGAAACTGGGCACACCTAATAGAAATTAGAAGTGGATCTGAAAGAAGCTAAATTTATTATTTATCTACTTTTGTTTTCTAACCTCCTTTTATCGTGGTACCCTTTCTTGATGAAACTATTGAAAGGGTAATAGAAATATACTTTTACTCCCTTAGTCTGGAAATACAGCTGTCAGAGATGCAGCCTGACTGAGAGAAACATACCATGGATGGCTAGATAAACATTGGGAGCATGTCAAATTTTTCAGATTAAAAAAAAAATTTTATTAACAAAAATTACATTTAAATCCCAAATTTGTTAAAGAAACTTGGTGTTACAAGTATCTTATGCCTTATTATTGATGACAAATTTGATAATCCATTTGATTTCTAGAAGGCTGAGCACTGTGTTCCATTTAGAAAAGTTTCCTGGATGGCACTGTGATATCATGGGGGGTAGATAATCATCCTATTTATCTGAGAGCATGAACCAACCAGAAGAAGCAGCTCTTCGGATGACAGCGCTACATCTGAGTCCACAGGAAATGAAGTCTACCCCAAATCACTTGAGTTTCTGGGGCACCAGGAAGCCACCATCATCTTATCTGGATCCACTTTCACACTTTGCATTTTGCCTCTCGTTAGCTTTCTCATCTCCCACTCCAAGGAGTCACCAATCCCTTGGGCTCCTTAAAGTTCTGGCTTAGATTATGTGGAGTGATTAATGGCGGAGGGCCTGATACACGTTGAGGTCAGCATGCCGAGCATCTGTATGTCAGCGACAAATACAGCAGTGTGCATCCACCAACTCACTTTCCCCCTTTGCAGCCGTAATTTATTCATCCCCGAGTACACTCAGCCATCTGCTATTTATTTTGTTTTCTTTAAGCATTATTTCCCTCAATTGGCTAAGCTAGGGCACAGGTGAAAATTGGTAAGAAGTGAAGGGAAGTTGCTGTTGTTGGACACAGAAGGGGTGAGCTGAGCTCCCCAGGAGGAAGAGCATTGAGCTCAACAGAAAGAGCCTAACTGTATTGTTGAATACTTAAATCCCTGTCTAATAGGAGCATTTGGGCCAGGCCCAATCATAACTAGCTAAGGCTAGACCCTGGGGTGAGGAGTGTAAAGCTGGGGAATTTTAAGCATCCTTAATAGTAGCCCCGTAATAAACTGATGCTCCGAATCTTTGCTAGACTCTGTACAAGACCGGGCTATAAATTTTACATTTGGCTAAGTGACTCATAAAGAAACACCCACCTGATTTCAGACATGCATTTTTGGCAGTCAGGGAGCTCGCTAAATTAGCCATGGTTCTATTTTTAGCTGCTTTCTCTCTCTGCCTGAAATACAATGATTCTATCTGTACAGTTTTACAACTCGACTCTCCACTACTGCGTATTAGACTGTTTCTTGGACTGAGAGATTGCTTCTTTTTTAAATGCCCCAAATGTTGAATATATATATATATTTTTTATTTCATCCATTAGCTTCTGGCCATGTCAGCTGTTTTTCATGAGAGTAACTATAATAAATAAGTTATCAAAATGCATTCCAGCTTATTTGTACTACATAACAATCACTGTTATTACAGAGTGATAAAAACATAAAAACACTTTTTTCTTCAGGAAGAGCTGAAGTGTCTCTTGTCTGGGGAGGTCCAGTGTTGACTTGAGGAACTTCGGTCAAGCTGGTATTTGACCTTTGGCAGGAGGCTGCCCTGGGTCTTATATTCTCAACAAACTGGGCCCAAGACAATAGTGTGCTTTATAGCCCAGAGCCCGATCAGTGTGTTTCTCCAAGGAAGACCTCAAGCTGAAAAGCCAACATGCCTGACAAGCACCGTCAAGGTACCAAGGGCATAAGCACTAGACATTGGAAAACAAATGGAAAAGCACACACAGCTACATCTGGAATCCTAATGGGCCGCCGATGGTTCCCAGCTAAAGGAAGAATTACCCGTGTTATTTTATCATCCCTTGCGCTAACTTCGCTGTTTATGTACAGCAATAAATGATTTTTTAAAAACATATTTGGGTCATTATGTCATATACCTCCAGCAAGTAAGGTTGTTTTATTGTGCTTGGAGTCAAAATACACTGCTGTACCCAGATGTACGGGAAGTTTAAAATCTCTTGTCCTTCTGTATTCATTCCTCTTGGACAAATGAGTTAAGTTTTTTAAAGGGAAATTGAGAATTTTTATGGCTTCTACTCCCACCTTGCCAGTAAAATTTGCACCAGTATTTTTCTACCCAGCAAAGGTACTTGGCCAATGATAACACTAAATAGTAATGCAGAAAGCCAAACAGCTTCCAACCAACAGGAAATGCCAGAGATTTTTTTTTTTTTTTTTTTAACACTTTTAGCAAGTTGGATTCTTCTGCCAAGGCTGTGCTATAATCAAAAAGTAACTGCAGATCAGGAATATGGAGTGGAATCCAGAGGTTCAAGCCTCAAGCCAACTCTTCCCATGCAGTATGTGAATTTCCACCTTCCTTTCTGATGGCTGCGGTAGTTTTAAAATATACCTGCTCTGTTAACTCCTTTATCGTAACATCTAACAATTACCAATGGGATAAAATATTTTCTTATTTTTCTTTTTAAAAAATATTTTCTTATCTTGAAAAAATTCCAAAATGCCTCCTTATATCTTTTTCATGATCCTTAATCAATGAATCAGGGTGGTTTCTTTTTCTACCGCTTCCCCATACTTTCTAAAATTTTAAAGCTTAAGTCATCCAAATCTGCTTCAGTTCCATTATTAACAAAGGGAACCTTTTTTCACATGAATAAAGAAAGGACTTTATACACCAAGGGAGAGGAAAGCAGAGGAAAGGCTAAGAAAAGCAGATGTTCAGACATGACTGACCCACCTACCCAGAGAATCAGTCCTTGTGTGAGTGTTTGGTTTCTGAAGCAGAGGATGCTAGCTTTCCTGTTTACTTAGCTAGCCCTGTCACTGGTTTACTGGTGGCCTGGAAAGAAGATTTAGGAAATGTTTTCTCTCTCCATAAATGAACATCAAATTATTTTACAATGTGCCCTGGTACATGCATCGCAACATATTGGAAGCCAAAGACAATCTTTAAGCAGAAGGGAGGGCAGTGGGTCAGGGAGAGGATGGAATGGGGCAGAGAGCTGAGTGTTGAGTGGGGTGCTTTGAGGAACTTTGTTTCAGAGTTTTTGTGAAACAGAATTAGTTAAAAATTTTCAAATAGTTTCCTAACAGTTAAGTCATTTTGCTGGTATATGACTAGTGTGGCATACATACCCTTCCTACTTCCCTTCCTTTACAAGATTTTTTTTTTTTTTTAAGATTTTATTTGAGATGCAGCATGCACAAGAGAGAGCACAAGGTGGGGGAGGGCCAGAGGGAAAGGGAGAAGTAGGCTCCCTGCTGAGCAGGAAGCCCAATGGAGGGCCAGGAGTGGGGCTCAATCCCAGGACCCTGAGATCATGACCTGAGATGAAGGCAGATGGTTAGCCAACTGAGCCACCCATGAGCCCCCTCTGACAGGATTTTTGAATTCTGACTATTCTCATAATGTACCATCACCATGATCTTCTGCTACTAATGATCAGTTAACTTGATTCTGAGTTTTACCTGAATCCTCTACACAAGGAAACCCTAGAATCACCAGCATTACTTCCTTATGAAAGAAGCCATTACCTGATAATTTATCAACCAAGGCTAGAGTTCCATCTCCTTTTTCCTTGCTTTTTCATGCTTATATTCCTCTTTTTCTTTTGTCCCATTACTTAACAATGTTTTCCACTAAATTTTAGTGGTGATTTTGGTGATTTCTTTCCCTTTTTTCTTGCGTGTGTTCTGACCTTATGCTCCTGGCACATTTCTAGCTTACATTTCAGCAGTATCTGATTCTTGTCATATTTCACATTTCAAGAGAATTTTAGAGTCTCTTGTTCCTAACTACATTCCCCCAGCCCAAAAGTCGTCATAGATCATCTTTGTCAAATCATGTCGCTCCTCCTTCAGAATGCTGCCAGGAATCATCTTCCAAACTAAGCCCATATGGCTCTGCTCAACCAAATCACTTCAACAATCCTGTTTGCACACTGACAGGAGAAATCACTTAAGAAGATGTTTCTATATTCTGCAGATGTTTATATTTTCCCCCATGATTCTTCTGCTTCTGTTCTTTTCTTATTTCATTTGCATATATCTTCTTGCCTTTATTTAAACTTAAAGCTCCTTGTGAGTATGGAATGATCTTATAATCAAACACTTTTTGTGTGTTTCTAGAGTTTTCGGCTCAGTGCTCACTATATTACATGGAAGAAAAAAAAAAAAAAAAAAAACAAGAAATACGGCTACCTGCCCAAAGTCTGAAATTGCTTTTTTGGCTGTCATGTTCTTTGACTTGTGATAGCTAAGTATATCATAATAACCATTCCCTGTCTTTTGTAATCTAAATATATTAGTCCCATCCATTGGGCTCAAGATTTCTGAGAGACATAGGGTATAACCACCTTCTATTTGTCAGTACAAAAATGAATAATAATAAAACCGACAAAATTATTACATCTGCAAAGTGTGTCTTCACAGCATTCAGCATTTTGTGAGGGTCCTCTCCTTTCTCCAACCCAGATATTATGTGTCTTCTTAATTTCTAACTTCTCCAAGTGAAGACAGCAAGATGTGATGCTATTTATCCTTTTAACTGAAATTAATCATCACAAATATACTCATTCACTCTTTTGAATTTTATTAGTTTTATTTCCTATTATGGAATAAGTGTGTCCTGAAAGAAGAGTTTAGGGAATATTCACAAAGTGAGAAGAATGCTGGAGGAAGAGGTTTAGAATAGTCTCCTTGGCTCTAGAATTGTGCTGCATTTAATTCTGGTCTTACAGACTGCAGACTGAACTTGCTTCAGTTGTTTGGGGGTACTTTTCTTGGAGATTAATACAAATGTTTTCCTTAATACAAATATTCCTGTGCCCCAAGTCTCACAAATGCCAGGAGTTCTGTGTCCCCAAACTGGCCTGGGTCTCCTAGCATTTCTGCCATTCATAGGCCTCCCTCACTTCCACTATCACCATATGGACAAAGGGGTATGCCCCTCCCTAAACCTGTCTTTGCTTATTCTAGAATATAATCCATAATCCCATCATCCAAAATTTTAGTTACTTCCAATACCCCCCAAACAGCTGAATCTGACCCTGCCTTAGAACACAGAAGAGTTGTTCAGTAGTCATCAGGGAGGGACAATGATGGTAAAGAGGGGATGGGAACCACCAGCTCAAGCACGCTGTGAGATGCCACCAATAAAGCCCCATGGTTACGAGCAGATAGGAGCCTGCCTCTTGGCCGGAGGCCCTGACAGCAGGAAAGTTTAAAAACATTCATTGACACATTCATCCCTCCTTCTTGTTGGCATTACTTTTACCTGAGGTATAACTGGCATGCAAGAAACCATATTATTTAAAAATGTACAACTTGATAATTTTTTGACATTTGCATACACTTGTAAAGCCATTAGCACAATTCAAGGTACTAAGGAATATATTCATCAACCCCAAAAGTGTCTTTGTCCCCCTTAATTATCCCTCCCTCCCATTCCTGCCTCTTTCTAGGCAATCCCTAATCTATTTTTCATCCCAATAGATAAACTTGCATTTTGTAAGAGTTTACATAAGTGGAATTATACAGTCTGTGCTCTTTTTTTGGTCTGGCTTCTTTTATCCAGCTTAATTATTTGGGGATTCATTCATGTGGTTGAATGGATGACTAGAATGTTTGCTTTCATTGCTGAGTACTATTCGACTATGTAGATATGCCTATCTGAGAGGAATGTAATGAGTCTCTTTGGTGTGGGAGGTGCTATTCCAGACACTGGAATATACAGGCACTAAAGGCGCAGTCCCCAACCCTCAATGATCTAACGTGGCTTTCAACCCTCAAGAGAACACTCCTACATGGAAACCTGGGGCATTGGTTACTCAGAAGGCATTCCCTTCTGACTATAAATAAAGAGTATGAGAAATAGATTTTCTGTGCAAGGCAAAAGTTGTAGTTAGAAAGTCTCCCCAAACTTACACACTGCCAAACACGCAGACTGCTTGAAGAGCAATACTGGGAGTGAGTTTGTATTGGGAATATATGCTCTCAATTTAGAGTCTCAGAAGGTCGTAGCCGGACACTCCAGGATGGGGTTCCAAGCTCAATCATTTATTTATTTATTTATTTATTTATTTTTAAAGATTTTATTTATTTATTTGACAGAGAGAGATCACAAGCAGGCAGAGAGGCAGGCAGAGAGAGAGGAGGAAGCAGGCTCCCTGCTGAGCAGAGAGCCCGATGCGGGGTTTGATCCCAGGACCCCAAGATCATGACCGGAGCCGAAGGCAGCGGCTAACCACTGAGCCACCCAGGCGCCCCTCCAAGCTCAATTAGAAGGCAAACTCATAGCCTCACGGCCAGAAGTTGCCCAGTGGAGACTGTGGCATTAGGGAAAGGCAGACATCTAAAGGGGGAAATGCAACTCTACTCTTGGTAATTGGGGCCTTGATGCTCATTGTTGTCAGGCTCCAGTTTCTTGAGAGAAACTGGATTTTAATGTGAAATCCATTATTAGTTGCAATTATTATTATTTGCAATTAATCCATTATTATTATTAATTGCAATTAATCACTTATTAATTGCAATTAATAAAACAAATTTAAAATGCCATCTTATATAGAGATAGATAAGTAATTTGAAGATTATAGTAAAGTTTGATAAGATTTTGGAACCTCAGCAAAGACCCTGTAAATCAGACAAGAAGGGAGGTTCAGCAAAACCTCTTGGAGGAACTAGCACTTGAGGAAGATTTTGGTGGATGTGCAGTAGTTTGTTGCAGGATGAGTCAAAGAACTACAAGTCAAAGAACTACAAGTCATTTTATATGCATGGTGGAGGCAGGTGAAGCTAGTGAGAAGGACCTTTTACACTGGGTAAGAAGCTTAAATTATGTCTTGGGACTTATTAAAGGCATTTAAATAGCAATTGAGTGACATAATTAAATTTACTTTTAACCATGTTGAATGAATTGAAAGATGACCAGGGATAGGAAGACCAATTAAAAGGTGATCAAAGTAGCCCAAAGGCGGGGGTGGTGGGAGAGTAAAGGCTTAGGCTCAGATTGTGGATGTAGAAACTGGGGCAAGTGGACAGACCAGAAGGAAAGTGAGAGAGACAGAGGAAAAGGAATTCTAAGTATTCACTGATTGATTTAATATGTGAAGAATCAAGCAATTCCCATATTTAAGGCTTACGCAACTAGGTAAATAGACAATACATCAGGAAATGAAAGTAGGGCTGGGAAAGATGAATTCATTCAAACATTTTGAGTTCAAGGTTGTGTGGGACATTTGAAGGGAAAAGTCCAGAATTTAGATGGATATTAACGTGGGTTTAGATTATGCAGGAGTTTGGAGATGGAAATACACTTTTTCTTATATTTATAGGCCTGAAGAAGGAAAAGGATAGAGACAGAAAAAAGAACAAAAGGCTTAAAATGCAGTTCTTGGAAACACTGCCTTTGTGAGGAAAAATTAGCTTATGTATCTTATATATTTATTTTGCTCCTTACGTAGTTTGTAAATCCCTGAAGGAAGGGGCTTTGCCTTAAGCTTTTCAGTAATTCAGTGCTTTTCACAGAGAAGGGGTTCAAAATTAATTCATTATTTGCATATTTGCAAATTGGGAATATGGTGAATCTGGGTCTATAACTAGCTGTTTCTGATAAACCAATCCACATGCTGTACTAAAATACAAAACAATCAGTTTGTGAGTACTAGGACATAAGTTATTACCACCACGTAGATCTATTTTTTGTTTCTATTTTCTTTCTTTCTTTTTTTTGGATCTGATCTATTTCTGTTGAGTAGGAACAACAATTGCTAGTTACAGATTTTTCTGATATTTAACTAAATATATAAGAGAGAAAGGTGCTTCCAGTTCCAAATCCAGTAATACCACTTTAGCATAATGCAGGACAGTCAAATCCAGCAGTGGCCTGAAATATACAACTAAATAACAATTAAGACAACATGATGAACATCAATTTTTTTTTCCTTTACATCATGCATTATTTAGTAGGTGACAACTTGGATAAATTTTTGCTTAAGTGATTAAGAATTCCAATTCATTCAACAGCATTCCCACCAAAACTAGGAAAGCTTTCCTAATCCAAATTAAATCTAAAGACTGTAAATATTATTCTACCTTTAAACTAGATTAACTAGAGGTAAATGAGTGTAAAGAGGTCAGGAAAACTTCAGTGAATCAATCCTCATTTTTCTCACCACATCAAGTAGAGAAGCTGCGATTTACACAATTTTCTGCTAAGGAAAGTGCTTCCCATGTAACTTTTTTCCTCCATGATCTCTCCCCCTTAATACATTAAGGGGTAACCTTTACTTGCCATAGAAAAACAGACATGTGAATTCGATACTCTCACTTTGTTGATATGTTTTTAAAGCTGGCGAGCAAATAGAGTGCAGAACGTGAAATTTTTTGCTTCAACTGCCACATGGCTAGCTGGAAGCCGAGTTCAGGTCATAGCAAACTGTCTGTTCTGATTTCCAAGAACAGCAAAAATATCAAGTTATGTTGAGGGAAAAAAATTCTTATTCTAGATATCATCAACCTTGTTTCCAAAATACCCTTCAATTTCTTCTAGGTAAAGAACCTTACAAATGAAATAAAAACAACAAGCTTAATTTTACCATTTCCCAAAGATGTCTAACAATGTCCAAAGGAATTTCTTAGACTCTCATTTTTTTGAAGTTTCTTTTTTAAATTAGAAAACAACAGTGCACTTTGAATTCCAGGTACATTCCCTTCCTCCTTACAGAAATATCATTTATATATAACTTGATTTAAGAAAACCAAATATATAAAATTTTTCTTAAAAAGATAAATCAAGCAGATATTAATTGTACTTTGTTTTTCATTTTTTGTAGTGTTCAACAATTTATCAATTGTGTATAACACCCAGTGCTCATCACATCACATTTAATTATATTTTAAAAGCATTATTTACATTACAAGATTCATTAACCTACTAATTTCTTCAGTGAACCTAAAAAAATAATTTATGAAAGTTTGGAAAGTTTCCTTTGGGCAAATGGATTTATGGTGCAAACAAGGCATGTGGGAATTTTCCTTTTATAACAATGGGTCCATGATACTAAGCTATTAGTCTCTTCTGCTTCCTTTACACATTCAATTTCCTCCTCGCATGCCAGAGAATACCAACTCTATATCACCAAGTCAGATATTTTTCCAACACTCCAGATTTATATATTACACTTCTTATTAGACATCTGCACTTGCTTAACCCATGGAAATCCAAACCCAATACATTCAGGACTGACGGCATCACTCCATCTTCCAAATCGTCCTCTTCTTCCAATTCCCTCTTCCAGGAAACGGATGAACTAGCCACTCAACAGCCCAAGTCAGCACACTGCAGACATTCTCAAATCCTCCCCACGTTTAGCCATAAATATGACCAAAGTTCTCTTGTTTCCACTTTTTTTTTTTCTTAAGATTTTATTTATTTATTTGATAGAGAGATCAGAAGTAGGCAGAGAGGCAGGCAGAGAGAGAGGGAGAAGCAGGCTCCCCACTGAGCAGAGAGCCTGACGTGGGGCTCCATCCCAGGACCCTGAGATCATGACCTGAGCTGAAGGCAGAGGCTTAACCTACTGAGCCACCCAGGTGCCCCTGTTTTCACTTTCTTAATACTACTTAAATGCATCCACTTCTCTTCCTCTCCACTTTTTCAACTTGGTTTAGACCAACCCCATTTTCCATTTCCCTTAACAACTATCCAGTTGTACCTTTCTCTAATTCATTCACCATAGCCAATGATCCTATAAAACTACAAATCTAAGTTAAAGTCTTCACAGCCTAAATTCTTTTTTCCCCCCAAGATTTTATTTATTTATTTGAGAGAACAAGTGAGAAAGAGCAGAAGCACGGGTGAGGGGAGGAAGGAGCAGAGAGACAGACTCCCCACTGAGCAGGGAGTCCGATACTGCAGGGCTCCGTCCCAGGACCCCTGGATCATGACCTGAACCAAAGGCAGATGCTTAACTGACTGACCTACCCAGGCACCCCATTCCCTGCCTAAATTCTTAAGGAATTTTCCAGGAAAAGGCCCAACCCTTTAGCCTGGCATAAGAGACACTTCAAGATAAACCCCTTTCCACTCCTCCCACTATCATTCAAGTCACCTGCAATCCCATGTGTTCCCTTACTGTCACTTCATTTGTTCTACCTAGCATGAATTTTCCACCCTCTTAAGCTCTTTCCCAATTGCCTTTGGTACTAGCCTTTGATGTCTCATTTCAGGCTGTTACCTTTCTCGGAAGCAGCTTCCCCTGGCTAATCTTTACCCCTGCCATAGAGAAGATAGTGCCCGCCTGCATGTCCTGGAAGTTCCCTGTTCTTACCAGGGCCACAACACTTATCACCCCTTATTATAATTGCTTATTCATTTGTCTGTCTCCTCTTCCAGAATACAAGCTCCTTGAGACTATGTCTTGCTTTCCATCACATCACCAGTGCTAAAAGCAAAATCTAACACACAGTGGACACTCAGTAGATAGAGGCATGAATAAAAATATATTTTAAAAATGAGCCAAATATTAAAGACAGTTTCTCTCATTTTAGTGTTAATGATATTTTAAATTCTTAATATGTTAGGTTTCTCTTTTTTTTATAATCTTGGTTATAATATTTCCCAATATTTAAAAAAAACCAAAAATATAAAATGTTTATTTTTCTTATTTAAATGCAAATTTAAGGGGCACCTGGGTGGCTCAGTGGGTTAGAGCCTCTGCCTTTGGCTCAGGTCATGATCCCAGGGTCCTGGGATAAAGCCCTGAGTTGGGCTCTCAGCAGGGAGCCTGTTTCCTCCTCTCTCTCTGCCTGCCTCTCTGCCTACTTGTGATCTCTAAGTATGAAATAAATAAATAAAATCTTTAAAAAAATAATAAATGCAAATTTAAGCATGCCTCTTTGAAAAGTAATAGTAGGCTATTAATTTTTTAATAGAAGTTCTATAGAATATGTTATATTTATTCTTCCTTAGTCTTTTTATTTTTAAGACTTTATTTACTTATTTGTCAGAGAGACAGAGAGTGAGAGCACAAGCAGGGGGAGCGGCAGGCAGAGGGAGAAGCAGGCTCCCTCCCCGCTGAGTGAGGAGTCCAATGAGGGACTTGATCCCAGGACCCTGGGATCATGACCTGAGCTGAAAGCAGATCCTTACTTATTTTAGATTAAAAATACACTTACCTATTCACAGAAATTTCAATGCAAGCATACTTTGATATATAACATACAGGAGATCATTAAAGTTTATAGGTAAGCAGATTTTAGAAATAATGCCAACTTTGGACATACCATTGGAACTTGTGCCTCATTATTTATAGGAACACTGATTTCATATAAAGTGACTAATCATTCTCTTTAGTTTTAGAAACTTGAGTTTCTATGTATAGCCTTGGGCTTTCTTAAAGTAGGGTACAGTCATGGAGCACTAAAAACCAAGAGAGAATTCAGGCTTCTAGAGAAAAGGAAGGTAAAACATTACACTATATAATGAATACTGAATGACTATAATAGTGAAGATGGATATTCTCCTAAACCTAAATTAAGGAGTATGATCTCCAACTTTTTTTAGTTTTTTAATTTGTGGCAAAATCCCAACTGTAAAGATTAAAGTGTTACTTACCATTTGTTTCCTACCAGGCAAAATGAGAAAATTGGTCTACATCATTGTTTCTTAAACATTACTCCAAGTGAAAAAAACTTTCCTCTTTAAAATAAATATCATGATGATGACCAATATCTAAAACATTTAAAAAATAGTGGGGGAAATGAAAAAGGAAGACACTTTTTCTTCCTCCTCCCTTTGCCCCACAACATGTTGATTCCAAAGTGCTAAGAATTCAGTGGAACAGATCTTTAAAACCACTTGTGTGTGAGATCTCCAAGGACCCCTTTCAAATCTGAAGTTACATGGCTCTAAAATTCACAAACATTTCTGTGGATGCAGTTATCTAGAGAAGAGAGGCTAAATAATCAAATCCCTATATTGAAGATTTCTAGGGAACATGAAAGTATGTAGTGTAATACAGGTGTGTTTTAAATTACTGTAATTACGAAGGAGAGATCTCTGGGAGCCATTCTAGAATTAATGGATTCTATAATGCTTCTGTAATTATTTCTTTAACCTATACTTTCCATCATTTAAGGGAGTCTGTGAGAACACGGACAGTGGAGTAAAAAGACAAACTGCTGGGAAAAACGTCGCAAATATTTCAGAACTGGAAAGTGAAAAAATTAGGTTTCATCGAGAACCACAAAATAATGACAGGAACTCCATTTGAAGAAACCCCAAGACATTCAGAAACTCAAAGTAATGAGTTGAATTCCCCAAAGTCTCAAGCAGTTTCCACCCCAGGGTAACAAAAACAAGAACTCGTGTTTGTTTGTTTTGGAGTCTCCATTTGGACCTGGAAGGTCAGGCTCTGAACAGCAAAGCCATTGTTCGACATCATTCATCCTGATCAGGGTCCAGCACCTGACTGGGAATTAGCAAACCTGGGTTCTTGATCTGATTCCCTGATTGACTCACTGCGGGGTTTTTAAAGAGTCACAATTCATCTGCTCTAGACTGTGATCTTTCCCCTCTGGATGACGGAGGGGTTATAGGGATTATGTTATCTACTGGTACTGGGAAATGTGCTAAAGAAAGTTAATGCTGACATTTACCAATGTTGTTCATTTCAATACCTGAAAACAACAACAGTTATTACATCTCTGAGGGATGATTTTGTGCCCAAAACTGTTCTCAGTGCTTCACATAAATGAACTTCCTTAATTCCCACAACAACCCTATTAGTTAAGTATATCATAATCCTCATTTTGCAAAAGAGGCAGCAAAATTACAAAGAAGCTGTGTAATTTGTCTAAAGTCACACAGCTAGTAAGTAGCACAGCCAGAGCTCTAACAAGCAGTCTGGCTTGCGTCCTGGCTCTTCACCATGCTGTACTATCTCTCCAGAGAAGCTGTCAAGTTTTCCCAGATCTGGTGCTCTGAGCAGGAAGGCTAGAACATATCTAATTTCTTAATTGCCTGTCTAATCACATTTACTAGGTTTTTCTCTCCCACAATCATAGAGACTAGGGCATATCTTGGCCTTATCTATCTTTTTTAACCCAAAGAGGGATGTTACTGCTTTGCTGGGTGCAGGTATTTGGAGAAGCAAGAGGATGAAACAGCTTCAGAATGGCACTAAACTGAAATGAACGATCTCTCAATATGCACGCATTTAGAATGGAAAAGAATTTGAAAATCTTGTTAAATATTACTCCATATAATTATTTTAATAATAATGGCAAATCCTAAAATTTCTGTTAGAGACACTGCAATTAATATCAAAGTGAAAACAAGGTAACAGCTTATAGAGTAAAACCCTTTGCAGGCCATTCTCTGATCAAGTTTCCAGGAAGTAGGTGTCGCTTTGATTTCTAAAGTCTGTATATACTCATAATTATGTTCTGCCTTTACTCCTCTTACCTCCACCCCACCAGTTAGAAGTTCTATCATCAGACTGTACAGGATCAGGGCTTCTTAGGTCCCAGCAGAAGCAAGAAAACAATTGAAAGTGTATTGGGCTATTGAAGGCTGCTGCAAATGTTGACACTCCCCACGATGCACCTGGCTCTTTCTCCCCAAAGATTCCCTGGGTCTGTCTTAAATAGGAGCCAAATAGGACAGTGGGATCTGGAATATCTGGCCTCATTATAGACCGTTTTAAGATGTTATAGTTCAAAAGCCTCTAAGCAACCACTGAGTTGCACTAATCACAAAAAAACTCTCATCCAGGAACTATGAAATAATTTAACCAGTCTTCCTCCCAAGACTTCAATAACTTCTAAAAGTCACAGTGAGCCAAAGGATTTAGAAAGGCACTGAAGCTAAAGACATGCACACTGGTGGGGCTGTATTAATCCCAAACCAATCTGGAAATCAATTCTCGTGAGATTAAGAAGGGCACACTACAGGCTAGAGGAAATGAAGCCTGGGTGTCAAGTCCAGACCCTTGGAACATGCAAATAAGACACGGTCCAGGCAATGGAGACACCTTTTGAAGTGTACATTTTGTGCACTAATACCAGGATAACTGATACTAATCAACCGCTGTGAAACCGGAACAAAGTTAGAAGTATGAGAGCAATAAGAAAAACAAAACCTGAAGGGGCAATGTAGCAAAGAGCAGACTATGGTCCATTGCTGGAAACTAGCTAAGAGGCAAAAGCAGGAGGCCTTGGGTCTCACCAAACCCGAATGGTAATGAGAAAATAAATAATGACTGCTGAATAATTATTTATCAAACAGCTCAATCATTCCAGAAAAACAGAAAATATGTATCATAACAAAAACTATTAAATTAGTCCCAGCAGCAGAGTTATGAAATGGGCAGGAAAGAAGTTCCCATTGATTAAAGACCAAAAGCAATTTTTGTGCTTTTGATTTGCTTGGCTCTTGGGGGGGGGGGTGTTTTATCAATATCCATATGTGGTGACAGTGAGCAAACCTTTTTTGAATTTAATGCAAAGTAGATGTGTTTCCCAGGGTATCATCACCCACTCCATGCCAGGTTTCAAGTTATCTCTACTACGCATATTAGGGAAAAGAAAACTATATTAGGAGTACAGAATTGTAGGTTTTGGATTTCATACCATTCTTAAGGTATTATATATATAAATATATAAAGGTATATACCGTGTGTGTGTGTGTGTGTGTGTGTGTGTAGGTTTGACCATATTTTTAGGAAGAAAAAAAGGAAACTTTACAATTAATATGGAACTCACTGTAATTATGCAAGAAATGAGGACTCTTCTTATATTTTAGACAGAAAATTACTCTTTTGTGTGTGTGTTTATTTATCTTTATTATGTTCTGTTAGCCAACATATAGTAATACATCACTAGATTTTGATGTAGTATTCAACAGTTCATTAGTACTCTTTAAAAGCTTTCCAAGGGTGCCTGGGTGGTTCAGTTAAGTGTCTGCCTTCAGTTCAGGTCGCGATCCTGGGGTCCTGGGATCGAGCCCCACATCAGGATCCCTGTTCAGCGGGAAGCCTGCTTCTCTCGCTCTCTCTGCCCCTCCCCACCACTGCTTGTGCACGCTCTCTTTCCTCTCTCTCTCAAATAAATAAAATCTTAAAAAAAAAATAATAAAAGCTCCTTTCCAGGTCCATCTGTAAAGTTCTTCCATTGTTTACAATGTTTATGTATTTATTTAGGTTCTTTTGAAAAATGACTACTACTTCCATTCCTCCCTCAACATAGCATCTGAAAGGAAGCCAAGGAAAACCTTCAGGAAAAATGCTGTCTCCCGAGAACTCATGAGAACAGTAACACATTTAGATTTTGCAAGATTAATGCAGACCATACAAATACATATTTCTCCCAGTGGCCATGTCATTTTTCATATGTTAGCCACCACTATCTAATAACACATAGGTAGGAAACTACTGTCATAGTACGCTGGGTCATGTGTCTCAATCCACTATTACCTAAGGAAACTTACGGGATGGGGGGGGCAGACGACAAGGCAGTACTAAATTTCTGTACCTTCCTGCTTGTGCAGTACAATCTGTACCTCTATACTCCAATGAGGAGATGGCACCACCTCAAAAGATCTACATTATTCAACAGACTCAAAAATACAAAGCTTGTCTGTAACCACGGAGGTCATTGGCTATCTGCCTATGATATGTGACAGCTGACAGGCACCTAATTATAAATTTCAATAGAAAGATCCAAAACTGCACTCTGGTATTAGATAAATGTAAAGGTACTAACCTAAGTTAAAAAAAAACAAAAACAAAAAAAACTGGACCACTCCTCCCACCCACCCAAAAACCTCCTTAATCAGAAATTGCAGGGGTAGGTTTAAGGTAATCCTTATTTATTTTTAATCTTTACAGAAGGTTATAAAGCAACCATGGTTAAGAACTATTGACATAACCTGCCAAGACTACCAATATTCCAGTACAAAGTAATTGAATAAATCAAGTCAACAATTCTAGTCAAAAAAGAAAAAAAAAAAATCACAAATGAGAAAAGATTGAGAGCCACCACAGATCACTAAGGATCCAAGAATTATTAAAGTAACAATTAAAAGGCACACACTTTAGACCAATGCTGTGCAGAGGACAGATGACAAATCACAACACTGAGTCATATGTGTCATTTGTAATTTTCTAGTACTCACAATAAAAAGAAAATGCGGTTTTGATCATATGACTTGATACAGAGATGGAGTAATAAAACATTGAAGACTGCCACTATGAACTTTAGGCCTGTGGGTCCAAACATGGCAAAGCATCAAAATCACCTGAAAGCACACTGTTAAAATGGCTAAAATTAGCAAATCAAGAGATGACAGATGTTGTTGAAGATGTGGAGAAAGGGGAATCCTCCTACAGTGCTGATGGGAATGAAAACAACTGGCGCAGCCACTCTGGAAAACAGTATGGAAGTTTCCCCGAAAAGCTGAAAATAGAGCTACCCTATGACCCTGTGATTGTGATATGCAATCACACTACTGTGTATTTACCCCAAAGATACAAATGTAGTGATCTGAAGGGACACGGGGACCCCAATGGTTGTAGCAGCAATGTCCATAACAGTCAAACCATGGAAAGACCCCAGATGTCCATCGACAGATGAATGGATAAAGATGTGGTATATATCTATACATCCAAAAGAATATTACTCAGTCATCAAAAGAAAAGAAATCTTGCATTTGCAATGATGTGGATGGAACTAGAAGATATTATGCTGAGGGAAGTAAGTCAGTCAGAGAAAGACAATTATCATATTTCTCACTGATATGAGGAATTTAAGAAACAAGACAGAGGATCATAGAGGGAGGGAGGAAAAAATGAAAACAAGCTGAAACCAGAGAGGGAGACAAATCATAAGAGACTCTTAATCACAGGAAACAAACTGAGGGTTGCTGGAAGGGCAGGGGATGGAGAGATGGGGTAATTGGTGTTGGACACTGGGGAGGGTATGTATTGTAACGAGCACTGGGTATGATATAAGGCAGATGAATCACTGAACTCTACCTCTGGAACCAATAATATATTATATGTTAATTAACTGCATTTTTTAAAAATTTAAATTTAAATTAAAAAAAAAAAAGAAAAAAAAATCTCCTGAAGAATGTTTTAAACCTAAAGAGTTTAAGAGGATCTGCCCACACTATCCACCCTGACTCTGACTCTTCAGAGGAAAGGCACAGGGATTATGACACACAGATTTTGGAACTTCTGTTTTAGAATTTCCCTTTTAAATGTTAAATATCTTGGTTCTTTAAAAAAATGTTTTTATTTTTTCCATGCTTGTTTTTATGCTGTTTTAAATTAAATATGCATCAGACATAATTTGTTATTCAAATTTCTAAAACCAATCAGTAAAAGCATTAATAAACACAGATACTTAATAAAAGACTTCTGGGAATTCTGGTCCAAGATGGCAACAAAGAGACTCCTGAACTTGCCTTCTCTGATGGCATTAAAATTGTTTAGTTAAATATTTATACAGTTAAATAGTTTTGTAATTATTTTTAGAATTAAGATCAAGTAAGAATTAAGAGGAAGTTTAAAATGTATGTAATGTCTGTACACTCTGACAATACAGCTACAGTACAATTATTTTTTAAAATCAAGGAAATAGGGAAAGCATGTGCAAAAATCAGTTGCTTAACTGTTTTTATAATCCTTTTGGTGGTCTCAAAACACTATTTCTCACTAAAAGATACTGAGGGTTCTTGAATAAATGGCCGACTCTAGGTTTAGGGTAGAAATGTGCAAAAGAAAGCCTGAAATATTTTGTCATACTAGATAACAAAGAAGCTATCAAATGTGATTAGGGTCAGGTCAGAAGGATTCAGGTCAAAAGATTCAGAACTTCAGGAAGCTCATATTCGTCAAGGATAAGACAGTTTGAGGACCAACACAAAATAATGGCTGTAATACACTGAAGCACATCAGATATATTAAAATCCATGAATCGATAATGACCCTTCTTTTAAAAAAGGTCACCTTAGAATAATAAGTGTGATAGGTTAAAGATGACAACAGACTCTTTTTTAATACTGTACACCAGGACTGATATATTCCAGTTGAGACATGAAATCCCTTTCTTGGATGCAGGCTGGCTTTAGGGACATGCCTAAACAGCAGAATGAAGTGGAAGTAGCACTCTGGGCCTTCAAAACCAAGATCATAATAAGCCTTGCAACTTCCATCTGGTCCTCTCAGAACCTTTTCTTTGGGAGACCTGTGTTATCGTTATAACAGAGTTCTAGTTGACAGTTTAACAGAATCTAGCCTCCCAGCTGTCTTCACCAGCTCAGCAGACATGTGAGTAACACCATTTTGGATCTCTCAAACCATCTCATTTCTCAAACCAATGGAGTGACCGCAGTTGATGCCACATGGAGTAAAATAATCACCAAGGAAGCCCTGCCCAGAGTCCTGACCTACAAAATCATGTGATATAATAAAATGGTTTTTGTTTTATACCATTAAATTTTAGAATAGCTTGTTATGCACTAAGAGATAAGTGAAGGGGGGCACCTGGGTGGCTCAGTTGGTTGTCTGATTCTTAATTTCAGCTCAAGTCATGAGCTCAGGGTCCTGTGATGGAGCCCAATGTTGGGCTCTATGCTCAGCGGGGAGTCTGCTTGAGGATTTTCTCTTCCCCTCTCCCCTTACCCCCCTCCCCATTTTCTTTCTCAAATAAATAAATCTTTACTTTAAAAAGAAAAAAAGAGAGAGAGAGAGAGAGAATTGGAACAGATTTACTATATCCAGAAGTAGAGCTCTATAGTAACAAAACCCTAAAACAAGTGACATTGGTTCTAGGACTAGCTGGTGAGTAGAAGCAGGAAGACCCTCAAGGGGACTAGTAGTGACTAGTAGTACTAGAGTCTAGTAGTTGAGGCACTGTCAGTGAGGTACCTGAAGGGCAGTAAAGAAGATGTTAATGGAGTTTGGAGAAAGGGGCAGTCTTATATAGTGGCAGAAAACTTGACAAGATTGTGGCTTTTAGACATTTGGAAAACAGAAGAAAGACAAATTTTAAAAAGAATTATTCAGTTTTATAGTAGAATTTAGAGGGAGGATAAAGATCTAGGACTTTCTATGTTTAAACTAACTAGATAAAGATCTAGTTTTTCATCTCTACTCTCTCCCAACAAAATATTATCCAGTTTGGGTATGTGCTTTGGTGAGTGCTGTGAAGTGTGTAAACCTGGTGATTCACAGACCTGTACCCCTGGGGATAAAAATATATGTTTATAAAAAAAAAAAAAAAAAGAAAGAAATGGCTTTGGGGCAAAGATGCCCTAGAATCAAGTGATATGCCCTAAGATGTCAAGTGTAGCTCCAGAGCCCTTTGGTGAGATCTCAAAAACATTTGAGGGTATGCCTAGTAGAGTCTCTAGGAATCATACTGGTATGCCTCTTAAGCCTTCTCTGCTAGATAATTAAGCCTCCAAGAATCTTAAGAGTGTCCCTCATAGATCTTTTCAACTGAAAAATGAGCTTGTAAGAATTTTAAAGACATTATCCCACAGTGCCCAGACACTCAGATCAAGGTTGAGAAGGGCAAGTTTTTGGAATAAAATGTAAGATGTAGTTTTTGTCTAAATAAGTGGATTTTAATCTGATTCACAGGAAGCCCACACTTTTTTCCCCCCCAAATTTTATTTATTTATTTGAAAGAGAGAGAAAGAAAGAAAAAGAGAGAGCAAATATGTGAGCATGACCGTGGGAAGGGACAGAGTGGGAGGGAGAGAAACAAGCAGACTCCAAGCTGAGTGGAGAGCCCAATGAGGGGCTTGAAGATGTGGAGTTTGATCTCACCACACTGAGTTCAAAACCTGAACCAAAGAGAGTTGTACATTTAACCGACTAAGCCACACAAGCGCCCCTGGAAGCCCACACACTTTTTTTTTTTAATATTTTATTTATTTATTTGACAGACAGAGATCACAAGTAGGCAGAGAGGCAGACAGAGAGAGAGGAGGAAGCAGGCTCCCTGCTGAGCAGAGAGCCTGATGCGGGACTCGATCCCAGGACCCTGGGATCACGACCTGAGCCGAAGGCAGAGGCTTTAACTCACTGAGCCACCCAGGTGCCCCAGCCCACACACTTTTAAAGGAAATTGTATCACCTTTGACTGAAAGACAGAAAGACAATCCAAAAAGAAAAGAGAAACTTGATTTCCCAACTTTTACTAGCAGGAATCAGACCAGGAAGGTTATTTCTTTGCAGACATAGAAAGAAAAAGGAAGAATGACTCAGAATGTCAAGCAAGCAAGCAAGCAAGCAAGCCAGTCTGCCTGCCCGCCCAAATGGCAATATCAAAAGCCACAGAAAGTCATTTCTGGGGAGAAGGACTGGTCCCAATCAAGGATTTGGTGATGTCTGCATAGCTAGAAATCCAAATTGCTATAGAATCTTTGTAGCTATGTGCCTCCTGTTTTACCCCTTTGATAATAGAAATGTATGTCCTAGCTATCTTATACCTTTGTCACCATTGTATGTTAGGTGTATGGGGAGGAAGTGGGTGACAGATAAACTTGTCTCTAACTTATAGACCTTCAGATTAAAAGGAATTATGCTAGAGAATACTAGGCCTGAGGAACCACACCCCAGGACCTTCATTAGCATCTGGACTTGATTTAGATAATGTCTGAGTCCAGGCTGTTGTAACAAATTACCAAAGACTGGGTGGCTAATATAACAAACATTTATTTCTCACACCTCTGGATGCTAGGAAGTTGGGATATTTGATTCTGCTGAGAACCCACTTCATGGTTTACAGATGGCCATCTTCTCTCTGTGTCATCACATGAAAAAGAGGACATAACCTCTCTATTCTCTTTTCTCGTAAGGGCACTAATCTCATCCATGATGGCTTCACCCTTTTGACCTTATTACTTCCCAAAGGCTCCAACTCATAATACTATCACATTAGGGTTAGGATTTCAACATATGAACTGTGAAGGTACATAAACATTCAGTCAATGGCAGATAATGAGTGGCAGATTTCAGGAAGATGCCATAATCTAATCAAAGTTTGGGAGAAATGGGAAGGAGATAACTATATTTTGCGCTTAGTAGGAATATGGGAATGTAAATACTCTATGACAGGAGGCAGCCTCAAGTAGGTTATATATAGCCACAAATTATTCACTGGTCCTCCCAGTGAAATTGTGCTTCCTTCCCCTTGAATCTGGGCTATTTTGAGTGACTTCCTTGACCAAAGAATATAGTAGAAGTGGTATCTTAGGATTTCTTATAACCTTGAAGACTTGAAGCTTCCACCTAGCCCTTATCAAACATTTTTTCTAGTAGATCCGATCTGGCATACATGGAAATCCAACAACTCTTGAGAACTTTCTGCTGGACAGGCAAGGGGTGGGATCTCCAGGTGATAGTTCTAGCTGAGCCTAGTCTTTCTATCACCCCCATCAAGGTGCCAGACATATGAATAACATCCAGAATTGTACACCAAAGGTAAAGATCCTGTCTCACTCTGATCTTTAAAAGATTAGGCAATGGCCTAAGAGAAGACACCATAAAACTTCACAAATATTATAAAGTTTATAAAATAATATACCCAATCTGTACATCCATAAAATGACACACACACACCCCTTCATAACTCACACATTCTTTAAAGTCTGTGAAATGACTCACACCGTTTTCCATCAGGTCCACACATGATGGACCTGCTGTAGTTTTCTTCCTTACTTTCTGACCACCCTGCTGTGCACTGACCTCCAACTACAGACTTGGAGTCTGTAGCCAGGTCAACACTAAAAGATAATTTATTTTTACATACAAGGGGCAAGCATTCATCCATATCCATCACACCTTTCCAAACCATCAGGCTTTTCTTTCCCTCACATAAACTTCCGAAAATCTTTATCTAGACATGGTATTGACTTTAATCCTGGATCCATAAAGACTAGAAACATGTTAAAATCTTCTCATTCCCCCTCCTTGGAAGTTTAAATAAATTTCCACATGCTGAGAGTTGGATTTTTTTTAAACCACATCTCAAAAGAAAGTCAAAGACAATTTTGGATGTCAGAAATGTCTTATTTTTTTATTTGAGATTTAATGTATATCCTCCTCTATATTTTTACTATTATATCTAAAGTAATGCAGTATTATTTCTCATCTTTGGATTTAGAACTTTCAAATATGTGTACATGGCTACAATAACCTTTCTTTAGTCACAGACTCCCTAACTATTTTTAGCTTTTGCAGTCTTGACATTTCTCACCCCAGCTCATTTTTTGGAAACAATTTTGTTTTGCTTTCATCTGCGATACAATGACAGTTGGAACCTAAAGCAGTATTCCAGGTGGGTCCTGAGTTCCTTGTCTTTTATAAAGTATATTTTTCCTCTAGCCAATCAATTTTATTATAAATTTAGGTTAGGAAAATTTTAGCAACTTCAGCTACAAAAAGAACAAATACAGTTATAAGTAGAGGAATTTTCATAGTGAACTGTGCAATTTCCTTTGATTTTTCTAGCCCCTTTTCACATCCTCAAACAAAAAGTTAATGACTGGATCTGAAATTCTCTCAGTTAAGTCAACAGACACTTAGCAACAATAAGATCAAATAAAAATAAAAGGCTTATAGCACTGACTCATTCTCATGAAAATTTATGTCCAATTAGAACTAAACCCAATCTTATTCTCTTTTGTTCTCTATTGATGAATTATAATGTCACTTTTCATTTCATTATGCTAACTTGAGTTTTCATATAAGTAAAATCTTTCCCTTGGTAAAATATTTAATTGCTGGATTTTTAGCTCTGTCTTGACAGTGGATGCTTCCTTCAGTATTTTTTTTTTAAATATTTATTTATTTATTTGACAGACAGATCATAAGGAGGCAGAAAGGCAGGCAGAGAGAGAGGAGGAAGCAGGCTCCTCTCCCCGCTGAGCAGAGAGCCCTACGCGGGGCTCGATCCCAGGACCCCGGGATCATGACCCGAGCCGAAGGCAGAGGCTTTAACCCACTGAGCCACCCAGGTGCCCCACTTTCCTCAGTATTTTGAACACATTATCCATTTTAACAACAGATACATATTATGATCTAGAACACTAACATCTTAACAAATTAACACTGAGAACCCAGAGACCCACACAGACTGCACAGAGGAACCTTCAGCCAACCCTCATAGTGCCTGGAATGGTCTGCATTTTATGTTTGGCATATGAACAGCTTTCTGCCCATGCGGCAATGATCATATCCATGCAGTTTGAATTTGGAATGTGTTCATGAGATCTTAGGGCCAGAACTTTCCCAGACTCAAATCACAGTAAAACTACAGTCTATTCATCTAAAACTTAAAAAATTTTATTAAATAATTTGACAAATGAAGCGAATCAATGACAAATTATTCTCCATACTTACTAAAATATCCAAACAATTCAACCAAACCTTGCAAAGTCAATCAGCAATATTTATTAAGGGTGAGAAATTTAATGATGAAAAACATAATCTATGCTACCTAACAAAACCCTTATATCTCAACTACCAATAGGGTGAATCTCACTTTTTGGTAGACTTTTAAGTTCATGAAGATACAACTCCTTTGACCAACCTGTGTATGCTATTATTAAAGTAGACCTTCAGGTGCAATCTGTTTTATATCGTTTCCATGAAATAATATGAAATAATAAAAGCTGCTCAATATGTCTTTTGGGTCTAGGCCTGTCAGATATGATAATCAATCATTTCATAAAAGTTACTTTCCCTCTATGAGTTTTACTGTGCTCAGCTGTAGGATGAAGGGATTGAACCAGATGATATCAAAGGCTTCCTCCATTTTTAGGTTACATGTATGCTGTCACTGGTGGGAAGGAGCATTATCAGGTCTAGACAGATGCTGCTTTGATATGCACAGTAACAATACCTGAAGTTCTGATTGGATTTGGGGACAGGAGAGTCTAAAGGCCACAGCAAGGTCATTTGAGGGCCTGTCACATTTGCAGTCAAATTCTGCAGAGGCTGATAGCTGTTCTGGGAGACCAATCTTTGCCACTCAGAGGAATGTAAAAACTGGCACCAGTTAGTGGTCTGTTCCTGAGAGACTTGCTTGGCCTTGCACTCCTAGATCAAATAAACGCAAATGGTATCTGAACTAGTGGGGACACCTTACTCTCCTTCAAATTATTCTCTCAAGAATTCTTCTCTCAAAAGAGGTTGAACATTTCCATGATCTGTCCAGATAAGAGTCCCTTCTTCCAAGGTGGCTACTGTAACTTGAATGCATCTATGATTATTCCCATATTAAGTATCTCCTCATATAGTAAACCATGAGCTTCTTCAGGGTAAAGATCATGTCTTACTTATCTCTGTATCTAACACAAGAGCCTACCATATAGGGGACCCTGAAATAAAGGCAATAGCATTTATAGAGTATACACTAAGTAGCAGATATTTTATAAATAACATCTTTAACCCTTATGCCAAGCGCATGAAGTATACACTGTCATTAGCACCATTTTATAAAGAAACTGAATACAATGGTTAAGTATCTTGTCCATGGTTACATTCAATGAGACAGTGACAGAGTAACCATATGAATCCAAAGAGTCTGGCCTCAGAGTCTGCAGTATTAACTACTATGTATTGGTTAATTACTATATGATATACATACATTAGCTTTTAATATGTTACTGTGATACATATTATCACTCAAATTATTCTTCCTTTCCTTCTGAGGCAAAGCATATTGTTTCTAGAGCAGGCTTCCAGATAACACGTGGAGTGATATAAAGCAGAATTGTATTTTTAAAAATAGTAATAATTTCATTTGGGAGAGACTGACTGAAACATACAAGCAAGCAAACAAGCAAAACAAACAAACAAACAAACAAAAAACAAAGCATGAGGAATAGATTCTTTGGTGTTTACTACTGGGAGAAAATGACTATGAAGGCACACGTGCAAGCATCATCTTCTTTAAGGGAATTCGTCATAGAGTTAACAAGGATAAACACGATCCTGTGTAGATGCAATCTAAAATGCCATCTTCCAGTACTGCCACTCCCAAGGTATGGCCATTATTAGCTTAGCTGGGATGGCCAAGGGTGGGCATTGATGGCATGGGGATAGAAATTAGAGGAGCAACAAGCAACAGTCCGGATCCAAACTTGGGGCCAACACCTAGCACGCTCCAAAGCACAAGGTCTAAGTAGTGGTCACAAACTGAAGACCTTTGAAGGGAATCAGGAAGCTAACAAGACTGAAGGAAATCTTGTTAGAAAAACATTTACAAATACTGGGATAAAAGAAATCTTTCATTTCTCTCTTTCCTCTATTAAAAAAAAATAACCACAAGAAAAATAGGGCATGGTATAAACTACGAAGAACTAAAAAGAGAGACTGATACACTGTTGTTCCAGGCAATGGTTGCCAAATCTGTTTTTCAGGGACATCAGAAATCCAGACTTTCATGTGAAATCTTCCAATTTTTAAAATATTAGCAACTGATTCAGTTAAACACACACACACACATACACACACACACACACACACACAATGTAAATAAACTCAGGATGGGGCAAACGAAACGTAGCTGCAGGTCAGACTGGGCCCACGGCCCACCAGTCTGCATCCTTGGAATACAGGCCCCACATCCCCAACATTTAGAAAACAGGAAACAATTACATGGGCAAACATGATTACTCGTGGTCAGAAATAAAAACAGAGAGTAGAATTTAGCAAGTTAGACAAAGTGAGGAGAAGCAAAGGATCCTAAGGTAAAAGAATAGGAGAGAGCCCAGAAACCAGGAAGTTCAGTGGGTTAAGACAATGGTCCCAGAAATCCAAACCACAGAGAGCAGCCTAAGCCAGGGGACATTGTGCCCAAGAGAGCCCTCACTTCTCACTGTAACTGAAGCTGGTAGTGGGTAATGGCCATCCTTGGAACCACAGCACACTCAAGGAAGTGAATGCAGGTGGTTGGAAGAGAAAGCCCTCTCTCTGCAGGTGTGCTCTGGTCCCTGCAGGAGCAAAGACAGTCCAGCTGGGGATTCTAATGGGAGGGCCTCTGGACTTTCCACTCGAAATAGAAAGCACACCTCAGAGACAAGGAGGTTAAGCCCCCTCCTGTATTTCAGAGCCTTTCCTATCTGCCACGGCTCCTCAATTCTTCCACACATAAAGCACATTTTGCTATGACACCAATGAACAGCACTAGTCCCAAGCAACAACATTCAGGCTGATTCCTTAAATGTCAGTTTGCACAATCTGCCCTCTTCCTTGTAGACCACCCAGTCTTCTTATAATGATTCTACATTGTCTCATTTATTTTCTTCATGGCAGCAGAGATCCCAATTTCCTTAGCTAAATTTCATTCCTTCCCTTATGTAACTGCTGATTTATGTGTAATTCCCTGGCTCTCTATTAGTCAGCTCAGGTTGATTTTTTTCCCTCTCCAATCAGCTAAGAAATATAGTAGGACTGATAAACTCTTATTTTTCTACAGAGAAAAGTGAAGAGCAAAACAAAACAAAAACAGAAAGAAAAAAATAAGTATAAAGAGATTAGAAGGAAAAGAAAACAAGGCAGATGCTACACATAGGTAGCTCATAGTTCATAGTGTCCTTTTCACTGAGTGTTGTGAAAGAAATGGACAAGAAAACAGTCTTAATGAATTTACCCTATCATTTGGTGCAGCCCATATTATTGCATTATTGTAATGAAAAACACATCAGAATATGTCTAGACACATGACATACTCCTGGTAGAGAGTTCTCTGCACTTCAAAAAATTGTGGTTCAATTTCCTTCTGGGAAACGCTCCAATGGCAACATTTCAGGTTCTTGAAAGGCTCTTCAGAATGACCGCCTAAGGGAAGGCCACCTCCAAAAGAAGACTTAAAGCACCAGGGCACTGTAAGGGCTGGCAGAGCTTTCCATGGGAAAATGGTCCGAACACCATGGCCCCCTGCAGAAACTCCATATACAGTAATCCACTGATAGGTTTTGCTATGAACAGAGTAGCTGTGACAGTCTAAATAAAACACTGAAAAGAACCTGTAAACAAAACAGCAGTAATGAAATACTTTGTTTTGGTGATTCTTTAATTTTAACTACATATGAATTAAACAAATCCAATTGGTATAACTTACACCAATGTGTTGATTTAAACCAAATTCTATAGGCACTGGAAGTTAGGAAAGGAAACCAATACCACATCCCCATGGTATGTTACCTAGTATAGGGTAAATGGTGCTATGCCTGTGTTTTCGCAGAAGAGTCATGAGAAGATTAAGTCCTCAACTGCAGTCATCATGCTTAGATTGTAATTCTGGCGGTCCCGCTCCCAGACTTAAATCTCTAAATGCCTGAAGTTGGGCAAACCACATGATATCCTCTCATATTTCTAGAAAACAAAGAGTATAAAACAAAGCAAAAAGGACCCTCATTCAATCCAACTCCTAGAATTCTCCGAGATTTTATCACATGAGACAGGATGATTTAAAAGGTGTGGGAATGTTCTCTCTCTATATTCAGTGTGTCAACAAGTACTTCTTCAGTGTATAACCAGTGCCCTAACTAGATCAATGGCCAAGGTGAACACAAGAGTCTTTAGAGAGCCAACAATCAACACTGGGACAGAGAAGTAACCCTGAGGAAATAATTAAGGAGCATGATAAAACTAAATATAATTAAATGCAGAATGTTGAGCATTCAGATAATCTATAGGAGTTTAGTCAATGGGCTGGAGTAATAGAGGGTATCTTAGCAGAGTTAGAATTTTAGTTGAGCCTTGAACTCTGAGTAGACACAACAAAGGCATACTGGAATCATTACAACTGGAAACATTACAACAGAGGCACACATTGGGGACTGTGTTTTGGAGGGAGGCCCAGGAGCAGCAATTACTGTGGATCTGGGGATGCTGAAGCTTGATTGGCACTTACTGGAAAGGGGCAGTCAGGTGACTCAAGCTAAGAGGACCAAATTCTGAAGTTTTAAAAGCAGACCTGGTGGAAATAGAATCTCTATCCATAAAATTTTGTCCTCATTGTAATAGCTAACCCAAAAGAAGTTTGCTCACCCTAAAAACTGGCCCATGTATTGCTCAAAGCACACAACAGTCCCATGCGGCAATCAAATCTTAAGACCAGAATGCAGGGTGCCTGGGTGGCTCAGTGGCTAAGTGTCCAACTCCTGATTTCAGCTCGGGTCATGATCTCAGGGTCATGAGGTCAGGCTCCGCCCTGATCGTGAAACCTGCGTAAGATTTTCTTTCTCCCTCTCCTTCTGCCCTTCCTCCAACCCCTGGTTTGTGCTCTACACATACCCTCCCCCAAAAGACCAGAATGCAAGCCAAAGAAGACCTTTCCTGACACACCTCTACTTGTGCCACTACCTTTTCTAATGCTGGAGCTGCTTCAATTATGCCTTCTGTTTGGATCTGCCTCTCTAGCCTATTATCTCTGAATAATTGTGAATTACAAATTCCCTAGAATTCAAAATTTTCATCTCTTTGGTTAGACAAACCAGATAATGTCCCTTCAGGACTCACAGTAACTCTACTACTATTGCTACCATCATCACAAATACCCCATTCTATGAATTAGCCTGCTTGTGTCCCCTGGCTTCTGTCCCTTAGCCTATCTCAATTCCATTTGGACAAAAAAAAAAGTTCCTTCAACAACAAATAGTTATAAAACAACTAGCACAGGACAGATACTGTACTCAACACTGAAAACACAAAAACAAACAAGACACACCAGTTCTCAAAGAGTACAGTCCACTGGAAAGTTGGATCTGCTTTCATTCTTTCATTTGACAAATATCTGTTATGGGTCCATTACAAGCCAAGCATAATACCAGGTCCTGAGAACACAAAAATGAGTAATATTTGGTATCTACTCTCTAAGAATTTACAGTATCTTTGGAAGAGACAGACAGAAAAGCAAAAGAAAGCAACCAAGTAACAAAGCACTATATTTGCTGGGGCATGCTGGAATAGAAAAATAACCTATTGTATCTTGGAGGAGGGATTTGTTCAGAAATGTCTTTATGGAGGAGATGACACTTGAACTAAGATTAAATTTAAGAGTGTTTCTGAGAGACAGAACAGATAAAAGAAAACATTTAATCTAGAAATTATAGCATGGGGGAATATCGAAGCCCAAGTTATTCAAACTAGTCTTCTCAATGAAAACAATACTGGATAATGTACAAAAACATTTTCTTAACACCATTAAAAAGCTGAGAATAAAAGTATGGGATAATCAGGCTAAAATCTAAGTCAAGCAGGAGCTTAGAGGAGGAGCACAGCTCTGTAGTTGCTTTTGCTCCAGGACTTTGTCAGTTAGGGAAGTCTGAGTTTTCATTTGTAGACCTCTCAGGGTGAGAGAAAACAAAATGAAAGCCCAGGTCCCGTAAGGTGGAAAGACAAATTGAAGAGATTCCTATATTAAACTCTTTCTCCAAAGGACTACCACTGCAGGGAAAGGATGATCTAGAAGTAAACTCACCTTACCCTATCCCCTACCCCAGAGGACTGTAAGAAAATGTGTCTCTTCCTGAACAGATTAGCAGGAATAGTCCCTGAGATGTTTAACCATACAATGGCCTTTGAGTGAATGTGAAGACCAAATCCATATCACTGAGAAAAGGTACCATGAAGCAAGGTCCAGCAGAAACTGTGGAATGCAGAAAAAAAGCTTCAAAGATTCAAGATATTGAATCTTTAGATATATATTATAAAATAGTTATTCCTAGTGTACTTAAAGAAATAAAGAAAAATGGGATAAAATTTAAAAGGAAAGGGAAAATATAAAAAATGCACCTTTAGCAAATTTGAAAAGAATCAGATCTTTGGAATTAAAAAATAAAATTAATTTTAAATGAATAATTTTTGCAACAATTATAAAGACTAGAGCTGGTAAGAATCATCACTGAATGCTAAATCTAGGGAGACTTTTTAGAAGAAACAGGATATTTGGGTTTATTATTTTTGTCTATTTGTTTTTGCATGCCAGCTAACTTATTTACCTGATTTTATCTTCTGTATACACAGATTTTTTTAAATTGAGGTAAGAACACTTAACATGAGATTTAACCTCTTCAAAAATTTTTTTTTTTTTTTTAATTTTTTTTTTTTTTTTATTTTTTATAAACATATATTTTTTATATACATATATTTTTATCCCCAGGTCTGTGAATCACCAGGTTTACACACTTCACAGCACTCACCAAATCACATACCCTCCCCAATGTCCATAATCCCACCCCCTTCTCCCCAACCCCCTCCCCCCGGCAACCCTCAGTTTGTTTTGTGAGATTAAGAGTCACTTATGGTTTGTCTCCCTCCCAATCCCATCTTGTTTCATTTATTCTTCTACCCACTTAAGCCTCCATGTTGCATCACCACTTCCTCATATCAGGGAGATCATATGATAGTTGTCTTTCTCTGCTTGACTTATTTCGCTAAGCATGATACGCTCTAGTTCCATCCATGTTGTTGCAAATGGCAAGATTTCATTTCTTTTGATGGCTGCATAGTATTCCATTGTGTATATATACCACATCTTCTTGATCCATTCATCTGTTGATGGACATCTAGGTTCTTTCCATAGTTTGGCTATTGTGGACATTGCTGCTATAAACATTCGGGTGCATGTGTCCCTTTGGATCACTACATTTGTATCTTTAGGGTAAATACCCAATAGTGCAATTGCTGGGTCATAGGGCAGTTCTATTTTCAACATTTTGAGGAACCTCCATGCTGTTTTCCAGAGTGGCTGCACCAGCTTGCATTCCCACCAACAGTGTAGGAGGGTTCCCCTTTCTCCGCATCCTCGCCAGCATCTGTCATTTCCTGACTTGTTGATTTTAGCCATTCTGACTGGTGTGAGGTGATATCTCATTGTGGTTTTGATTTGTATTTCCCTGATGCCGAGTGATATGGAGCACTTTTTCATGTGTCTGTTGGCCATCTGGATGTCTTCTTTGCAGAAATGTCTGTTCATGTCTTCTGCCCATTTCTTGATTGGATTATTTGTTCTTTGGGTGTTGAGTTTGCTAAGTTCTTTATAGATTCTGGACACTAGTCCTTTATCTGATATGTCGTTTGCAAATATCTTCTCCCATTCTGTCAGTTGTCTTTTGATTTTGTTAACTGTTTCCTTTGCTGTGCAAAAGCTTTTGATCTTGATGAAATCCCAGTAGTTCATTTTTTCCCTTGCTTCCCTTGCCTTTTGCGTTGTTCCTAGGAAGATGTTGCTGCGGCAGAGGTCGAAGAGGTTGCTGCCCGTGTTCTCCTCAAGGATTTTGATGGATTCCTTTCGTACATTGAGGTCCTTCATCCATTTTGAGTCTATTTTTGTGTGTGGTGTAAGGAAATGGTCCAATTTCATTTTTCTGCATGTGGCTGTCCAATTTTCCCAGCACCATTTATTGAAAAGGCTGTCTTTTTTCCATTGGACATTCTTTCCTGCTTTGTCGAAGATTAGTTGACCATAGAGTTGAGGGTCTATTTCTGGGCTCTCTATTCTGTTCCATTGATCTATGTGTCTGTTTTTGTGCCAGTACCATGCTGTCTTGATGATGACAGCTTTGTAATAGAGCTTGAAGTCCGGAATTGTGATGCCACCAACGTTGGCTTTCTTTTTCAATATCCCTTTGGCTATTCGAGGTCTTTTCTGGTTCCATATAAATTTTAGAATTATTTGTTCCATTTCTTTGAAAAAGATGGATGGTACTTTGATAGGAATTGCATTAAATGTGTAGATTGCTTTAGGTAGCATAGACATTTTCACAATATTTATTCTTCCAATCCAGGAGCATGGAACATTTTTCCATTTCTTTGTGTCTTCCTCAATTTCTTTCATGAGTACTTTATAGTTTTCTGAGTATAGATTCTGTGTCTCTTTGGTTAGGTTTATTCCTAGGTATCTTATGGTTTTGGATGCAATTGTAAATGGGATTGACTCCTTAATATCTCTTTCTTCTGTCTTGCTGTTGGTGTAGAGAAATGCAACTGATTTCTGTGCATTGATTTTATATCCTGACACTTTACTGAATTCCTGTATAAGTTCTAGCAGTTTTGGAGTGGAGTCTTTTGGGTTTTCCACATATAGTATCATATCATCTGCGAAGAGTGATAATTTGACTTCTTCTTTGCCGATTTGGATGCCTTTAATTTCCTTTTGTTGTCTGATTGCTGAGGCTAGGACCTCTAGTACGATGTTGAATAGCAGTGGTGATAATGGACATCCCTGCCGTGTTCCTGACCTTAGCGGAAAAGCTTTCAGTTTTTCTCCATTGAGAATGATATTTGCGGTGGGTTTTTCATAGATGGCTTTGATGATATTGAGGTATGTGCCCTCTATCCCTACACTTTGAAGAGTTTTGATCAGGAAGGGATGTTGTACTTTGTCAAATGCTTTTTCAGCATCTATTGAGAGTATCATATGGTTCTTGTTCTTACTTTTATTGATGTGTTGTATCACATTGACTGATTTGCGGATGTTGAACCAACCTTGCAGCCCTGGAATAAATCCCACTTGGTCGTGGTGAATAATCTTTTTAATGTACTGTTGAATCCGATTGGCTAGTATTTTGTTGAGTATTTTCGCATCTGTGTTCATCAAGGATATCGGTCTATAGCTCTCTTTTTTGGTGGGATCCTTGTCTGGTTTTGGGATCAAGGTGATGCTGGCCTCATAAAATGAGTTTGGAAGTTTTCCTTCCATTTCTATTTTTTGGAACAGTTTCAGGAGAATAGGAATTAGTTCTTCTTTAAATGTTTGGTAGAATTCCCCCGGGAAGCCGTCTGGCCCTGGGCTTTTGTTTGTTTGGAGATTTTTAATGACTGTTTCAATCTCCTTACTGGTTATGGGTCTGTTCAGGCTTTCTATTTCTTCATGGTTCAGTTGTGGTAGTTTATATGTTTCTAGGAATGCATCCATTTCTTCCAGATTGTCAAATTTATTGCCGTAGAGTTGCTCATAGTATGTTCTTATAATAGTTTGTATTTCCTTGGTGTTAGTTGTGATCTCTCCTCTTTCATTCATTATTTTATTTATTTGGGTCCTTTCTCTTTTCTTTTTGATAAGTCGGGCCAGGGGTTTATCAATTTTATTAATTCTTTCAAAGAACCAGCTCCTAGTTTCGTTGATTTGTTCTATTGTTTTTTTGGTTTCTATTTCATTGATTTCTGCTCTGATCTTTATGATTTCTCTTCTCCTGCTGGGCTTAGGGTTTCTTTCTTGTTCCTTCTCCAGCTCCTTTAGGTGTAGGGTTAGGTTGTGTACCTGAGACCTTTCTTGTTTCTTGAGAAAGGCTTGTACCGCTATATATTTTCCTCTCAGGACTGCCTTTGTTGTGTCCCACAGATTTTGAACCGTTGTATTTTCATTATCATTTGTTTCCATGATTTTTTTCAATTCTTCTTTAATTTCCCGGTTGACCCATTCATTCTTTAGAAGGATACTGTTTAGTCTCCATGTATTTGGGTTCTTTCCAAACTTCCTTTTGTGGTTGAGTTCTAGCTTTAGAGCATTGTGGTCTGAAAATATGCAGGGAATGATCCCAATCTTTTGATACCGGTTGAGTCCTGATTTAGGACCGAGGATGTGGTCTATTCTGGAGAATGTACCATGTGCACTAGAGAAGAATGTGTATTCTGTTGCTTTGGGATGAAATATTCTGAATATATCTGTGATGTCCATCTGGTCCAGTGTGTCATTTAAGGCCTTTATTTCCTTGCTGATCTTTTGCTTGGATGACCTGTCCATTTCAGTGAGGGGAATATTAAAGTCCCCTACTATTATTGTATTGTTGTTTATGTGTTTCTTTGATTTTGTTATTAATTGGTTTATATAGTTGGCTGCTCCCACGTTGGGGGCATAGATATTTAAAATTGTTAAATCTTCTTGTTGGACAGACCCTTTGAGTATGATATAGTGTCCTTCCTCATCTCTTATTACAGTCTTTGGCTTAAAATCTAATTGATCTGATATAAGGATTGCCACTCCTGCTTTCTTCTGATGTCCATTAGCATGGTAAATTCTTTTCCACCCCCTCACTTTAAATCTGGAGGTGTCTTCGGGCTTAAAATGTGTTTCTTGGAGGCAACATATAGATGGGTTTTGTTTTTTTATCCATTCTGATACCCTGTGTCTTTTGACAGGGGCATTTAGCCCATTCACATTCAGGGTAACTATTGAGAGATATGAATTTAGTGCCATTGTATTGCCTGTAAGGTGACTGTTACTGTATATGGTCTCTGTTCCTTTCTGATCTACCACTTGTAGGCTCTCTCTTTGCTTAGAGGACCCCTTTCAATATTTCCTGTAGAGCTGGTTTGGTATTTGCAAATTCTTTCAGTTGTTGTTTGTCCTGGAAGCTTTTAATCTCTCCTTCTATTTTCAATGATAGCCTAGCTGGATATAGTATTCTTGGCTGCATGTTTTTCTCGTTTAGTGCTCTGAAAATATCATGCCAGCTCTTTCTGGCCTGCCAGGTCTCTGTGGATAAGTCAGCTGCCAATCTAATATTTTTACCATTGTATGTTACAGACTTCTTTTCCCGGGCTGCTTTCAGGATTTTCTCTTTGTCATTGAGACTTGTAAATTTTACTATTATGTGACGGGGTGTGGGCCTATTCTTATTTATTTTGAGGGGCATTCTCTGAACCTCCTGAATTTTGATGCTTGTTCCCTTTGCCATATTGGGGAAATTCTCCCCAATAATTCTCTCCAGTATACCTTCTGCTCCCCTCTCACTTTCTTCTTCTTCTGGAATCCCAATTATTCTAATGTTGTTTCGTCTTATGGTGTCACTTATTTCTCGAATTCTCCCCTCGTGGTCCAGTAGCTGTTTGTCCCTCTTTTGATCAGCTTCTTTATTCTCTGTCATTTGGTCTTCTATATCACTAATTCTTTCTTCTGCCTCATTTATCCTAGCAGTGAGAGCCTCCATTTTTGATTGCACCTCATTAATAGCTTTTTTGATTTCAACTTGGTTAGATTTTAGTTCTTTTATTTCTCCAGAAAGGGCTTTTATATCTCTCGAGAGGGTTTCTCTAATATCTTCCATGCCTTTTTCGAGCCCGGCTAGAACCTTGAGAATTGTCATTCTGAACTCTAGATCTGACATATTACCGATGTCTGTATTGATTAGGTCCCTAGCCTTCGGTACTGCCTCTTGTTCTTTTTTTTGTGGTGAATTTTTACGTCTTGTCATTTTGTCCAGATAAGAGTAAATGAAGGGGCAAGTAAAATACTAAAAGGGTGGCAACAACCCCAGGAAAATATGCTTTAGCCAAATTAGAAGAGATCCAAAATCGTGAGTGGGGAGAAAGGGGATAAAAAGAGGTTCAAAAAGGAAGAAAGAAAAAAGAAAAAAAAAAAAAAAAAAAAAAAAAGAAAAGAATTTTTTTTTAAAAAAGAAAACACCTAAGAAAAATGTAAAAAAATATATATATATATTAGATAAACTAGTAAAAAATCGTTAAAAAAGAAAAAGGTAACAGTTAAAAAAAAAAAAATTTTACCCGAAGGCGAGAAAAAAAAAAAAAAATGAAAAAGAAAAAATTAAATTAACTGCAAGACTAAAAAAAATCACAGGAAAAAAGCCATGAGTTCCGTGCTTGGCTTTCTCCTCCTCTGGAATTCTGCTGCTCTCCTTGGTATTGAAACCGCACTCCTTGGTAGGTGAGCTTGGTCTCGGCTGGATTTCTTGTTGATCTTCTGGGGGAGGGGCCTGTTGTAGTGATTTTCAAGTGTCTTTGCCCCAGGCGGAATTACACCGCCCTTACCCGGGGCCGGGGTGAGTAATCCGCTCGGGTTTGCTTTCAGGAGCTTTTGTTCCCTGAGCGCTTTCCGTAGAGTTCCAGAGGACGGGAATACAAATGGCGGCCTCCTGGTCTCCGGCCCGGAGGAGCCGAGAGCCCAGGGCCCCACTCCTCAGTGCGCCCTCAGAGAACAGCGCCCAGTTACTCCCGTCTGCCTGACCTCCGGCCGCGCTCCGAGCTCACCGAGCCTGCGACCGGTTCAAGGTAACACGGAGCTGCGAGCTTACTGTCGGCTCTGTCTCTGTAGCCGGCTTTCCCGTTCCAATACCCGCAAGCTCTGCGACACTCAGACACCCCCGATCCTTCTGTGACCCTGCGGGACCTGAGGCCACGCTGACCCCGCGTGGGCTTCGCTCCGGTTTAGCCTCTGGAGCGATGTCCCTCCGCGGAGCAGACTTTTAAAAGTCCTGATTTTGTGCGCGGTTGCTCCGCCGCTTGCCGGGAGCCGGCCCCTCCCCCCGGGGTCTATCTTCCCGTCGCTTTGGATTCACTTCTCCGCTGGTCCTACCTTTCAGAAAGTGGTTGTTTTTCTGTTTCCAGAATTGCTGTTCTTCTTCTCTTCGATCTGCCGATGGATTTTCAGGTGTTTGCAATCTTTAGATAAGCTATCTAGCTGATCTCCGGCTAGCTGAAGCAGTCTCAGCTTGCTACTTCTCCGCCATCTTGACTCCTCCCCTCTTCAAAAATTTTTAAGTTTACAATTCAGTATCGTTAACCATAGGTATAATGTTGTACAGCAGATCTCTAGAAGTTATTTGTCTCAAATAACTGAAACTATAACAGCTGAATGGCAACTCCTCATTTCCCTCTCATAGGAGCAGGCTATTTGTAGGGCTTAAAATACTACCTCACAAACTGCTTATTAGTTGCAAAAGAAGAGGAAAAAAAAGGTAAGTAAACAGAAGAGAAATTGGATAAATTGACTGATCAAAATTAATATTGCCACCTACAGATGTCATACCCTGAGAAAGACATGGTATCCTTGATTTAGTATTCTTGCCAAAAATGCATAAGTTGGATCTAATCATGAGGAAACAGGAAACCACAAGTTAGGAATATTCTATTTTTAAAAGTTGAGTATAAGGACTATGGTCTTCCAGGATGTACATATAATAATAATTAAAACAACAACAACAACAACAACAACAACAACAACTAAAAACCCAAAGAAAAACTAAGGAAATGTTCCAGATTAAAAGAGGCTTATATAGTATCTAACTCTCCTGTATGGGAGGGGGGGAAATACTATAAAAGACATTACTGAGTCAACCAAAAAATTAAATTTGGCAGGAGATTAAACGCCCTGTACCAATGCTTTCTAATTGTTAAATTTATTCCATAAAAATTTTTGAAATTGGTAACTTTTTGTAATTACATGAAAATATCCTTATTCTTCAGAACTAAATATTGAAGTACTCACGGGTAAAGGGCCATGATGTATTTCACTTACCTACAAATGCTTCAGAAAAAAATTATTTATGAATATAATATATATGATATGGATGCATATACATAAAGTATATATATGTGTGTACATATGTATAAATTATCACATAAAGCTTGTGTAATATATTAAAGTTATACATAGGGAGAGAGAGCACAAATGATAAAGCAGATTGAGTACAATCTTAATAATAGGTATATCAGGGCAAAAAGTATGCAAGTGTTCTTTGTACTATTCTTATTTTTGCAAATTATCGATGAGTTCTAAATGTTTTGTTATTTCCAAATAAAAAGACTAAAAAATAATCTCAATAAATGGATTCAACATCAATATAGACATAAATGAGGGGGAAATTATTACACTAGAAAATAGGGTAGAAGAAATTATTCAGAATGCAGCACAGTGTAAAAAGAAATATAGAAGAGAAATTGGGATATATTGGCTAAAGAATGAGGGCTAACTTGTGTTCAATTGGTGTTCCAAAAGGAGAGGAGAAAAATAATGAGGCAGGAACAGGGCAACATTTGAAGTAATGACGAACATTTTTTTAGAACTGAAAAAAAGGACACCAAATCAAACTCATGAATTGCAATGAATCATGAGGATAAAAGGCAAATAAAATGAAATTCACATAAAGAAACTGCATTGTAAAACTGCATTACTCCCCCCCCCCAAAAAAAAGACAGCCAAAGAATAAAGAACAGATTACTTCCACAACAGAAATTTGACAGCTGACAAAAACAATAATGAAAGCCAAAAGACAGTGGAATTACAGTCTCAATGTGCTGCATAGAATTCTATACCTAGAATTCTATACCCAGCAAAAGTATCATTGTTATAATGATGTCTTCGGGAAAAGAAAGATATTTTTTTCCTCTAGTAAACCCTAACTAAAGGAATTTCAAAGTTATATACTTCAAGGAAAAGGATTTCAGAGAGGAAGGTCTGAGATGCAAGAAAGAATAACAAGCAAAAACAGTGTTAAATACATGAAAGGAAAGCATGAGCAAAGGCACAGAGGCAAGAAATAGTCTGGTATGTCCAGAGAATTGCCAGAAGCTCGGGTGTGGGTTGGTGGAACAGAGAGTTAATCCCTCAACTTTATAAAATAAAATCCTATTAGTAATAATTAAATTAATTATGTGCTCTAAATACACGTAAAGTATAGTGAATATAATTATATATAATATAAAATATACACAAAAATTAAATTTAAAAAAGCATGGGATTAAAAATATATGAATACATAGGGCACCTGGGTGGCTCAGTGGGTTAAAGCCTCTGCCTTCGCTCAGCTCATGATCCCAGGGTCCTGGGATCTAGCCCTGCATCGGGCTCTCTGCTCAGCAGGGAGCCTGCTTTCTCCTCTTTCTCTCTCTCTGCCTGCC
This sequence comes from Mustela lutreola, assembly GCF_030435805.1. Lineage (NCBI taxonomy): Eukaryota > Metazoa > Chordata > Mammalia > Carnivora > Mustelidae > Mustela > Mustela lutreola. The sequence continues at coordinate 92,842,928 of NC_081296.1, forward strand.
TCTCTGCCTATTTGTAATCTCTGTCTGTCAAATAAACAAATAAAATCTTAAAATATATATATATATATATATGAATACAATTTCTGACAGTTTTTCCCCCACATTCTAGGAGACTGTATTATAAAACTAGTGGTTGGTAAACGACCTGCAGGAAAAATCTCGCTGACCACCTGTTTCTGTAAATCTGGCCTGACCACAGAGTGATTCTCATTTGTTTAAGTATTATCTATAACTGCTTTCATGATACAGCAACAGTTATGTAGCTGTGGCAGAAACATATAGTGCATAAGTTTAAAATACTTGCTATTTGGTACCTGACAGAAGTTTCCAACCCCTGAGCTTGAACATGGGTAGGCGCAGGAAAATAAAGGGCTCAAAAGTTACCACTTAGTGGACATGAATATACCTGCAATGGGGCATCGTTAAAGGATTTGCAGCAAGAGAAAGCTTACTCTGGTAGCCATGTGGTAAATGAATAGAGAAGAGAGCCCGAGAAAAGGGAGATACTAGAATTTTTTTTGTCATGCTGATGGAAGTGCTTTTCTTTGTCTATGGGCCAAATGAAATAATGTGCAATAAAGTATTTCTTTTTTTTTTTTTTAAGATTTTATTTATTTATTTGACAGAGAGAGATCACAAACAGGAAGAGAGGCAGGCAGAGAGAGAGGAGGAAGCAGGCTCCCCACTGAGAAGAGAGACCGATGTGGGGCTGGATCCCAGGACCCTGGATCATGACCTGAGCCGAAGGCAGAGGCTTAACCCACTGAGCCACCCAGGCACCCCAGTAAAATGTTTCTTAAACTATAAAAGCATTACAACAAATTACGGTATGATTTCACTTGCAGTAGAATTTTCATTAAATGAATGTTTAGAAGGAGTTATACAGCTGACCTTGAACAACACAAGGGTTAGAAATGCCAATGAGTGCCCCACCCCCACCCCATGCAGTTGAAAATCCATGTATAACTGATTTCCCCAAAACTTAACTACTGTTGACTGAAAACCTCACCAAGAACATAAACAGTCAATTAACACATACTTTGTATGTTATATGTATTATATACTATATTCTTAAACTAAAGTAAGCTAGGGAATAAAAAATGTTATTAAGAAAATCATAAGGAAGAGAAAAATACATTTACAGCACAGTGTTGTATTTACTGAAAACACTCCATGTATAAGTGGACATGCGCAGTTCAAACCCATGTTATTCGAAAGCCAACTGTATATTCCGCTCTCTCAGTTTTGGTTGCATTCTTTCATACTAATACATCTTGTATAATTGCATCACATAGCTGTACTTAAATCATTTAGTATCAAATTTTAGGTGTGATTTAATTGTGTTAATTGATTTTAAACCCATGTAGTCACTCACTGGACAAAAATGCTTCCAGATGCTAATATTCAGTGTAACTTATTTGCCTGTTTAGTCACAAAATGTGGTCCCCAGTAGAAAAATGTATTGGATAGGCATTGATTTTTTAATTATATGTATACCCCATGTAAAAGACATAAGAAGGCCATAAAGAAATAATGTGCAGAAAAAGATCTATAAGCACAAACTTATATTTTTATAATTCTTGAACTTCCAAAACTTTAGGAGCTAACTAAAGCAATTCAAGTCTTCTTAAAACAAAAAACAAAACCCAAAGGACAACTTAAGGTATTTCTTGTGCTCGTTTCGGCAGCACATATACAAAAATTGGAACGATACAGAGAAGATTAGCCTGGCCCCTGCGCAAGGATGACACACAAAATTCGTGAAGTGTTCCTTATTTTTTTAAAAAAGAAAAAAAAAAAGTATTTCTCATTTCAATTTATGATACATGATACTTAAACATATAACCATATTAGTTGATCCTTTTTTAGAATTCAGGCCATGGTTTTAAGAAATCACCCATATGTATCCACCAACCCCTTAGATAAAATGCTGAGAGCATTACTTGGTTGTGATCTACTCTAAAGAATCTGCGGCAACAATAGATCAGGCCTCATAATTTGTAAATGCCTCTGTCCCTCATGTGTGTACAAATGTGTGCTTATGAACACATCTGGTGATATCCTTTTAAAACACGCCAGCAAATCTGTGAAAGAAAAAATATATTATTATCATCAGTGAAGATAGAAGGTGGGAAACAGTACCACATGCATCCTAATAGAACTGCAGGCTGTTTTAATTTAAGTGAGTTTCAGCCTTCTTCGTTGAAAACAGAAGTAAATTATGTAAGGAACTAATTCATACTGGGAGAGACAACAAAGAATGCCAATAAAACTTATTTGTAAAAAAAAAATTACTACAAAAATATTTCTACCACATTTCCAGTTTTGTTTTAAATAAAAGAATAGAGGCCCTTTTCCAGGAACATTTTAAAAGGATATAGCTTAAAGGAAACTTTTATTTATTTTTTTATATATATGGCTGGGTCTCATTTATTATGCATTAATTGCAGACAAAACCTTGGTTCTCTGTACAAAAAAGGCTTGACACAAGCAACATGGTGGTCTATGAAACAGAAGGTTACATGACCCCCGATTCTGACTGTATCCAACATATGCACTTTATTGTATGGTCCTCTGGTAACAAGATTGGATGCTTCTAGTATACAAGGTACACTCTTCCAAAGGCTGTCCACCACTAATGCCCCAAGAATTCACATGCAGTTATTTTATTTACATGGCCTTGGAACTTGGCTAATTCAGTGAGTCCAGTTTTTTTCCACATTTTGGCACTTGCCTTACCTGCCTAGAGAGACTACGATATATATCCTACCTGTGACCCATTCACCTTAATAATCCTTCTCTGATGGGCACAGCAAAGCAAATATGGTGGAGGAATATGTCTAATTTCCTTCTAGAGTTGTAGACATACCCCGAAGTGTTACTGTTTCCCTAACCTGTTTATGAGCTTATCTAAACTTTAAATAAATCTACTTATATTTTCAATCTGCACCACATCCTGGATAATGTATTCCACAAGATTCTATTCATTGTAGACCTCTTTCAAGCTTCTGAGAGTGCCTTGAGCTCTGGTACACCAGGATTCGATAAACAAGAAAAGCACAGCTTTCACAGATTTACAGATTTTAATCATATCTCCTCTTTCAGCCTTCTTCCTTTATAGAGCCCTTCTCTTTTTATGCTTCACTCAGAAAAAAATATTTAATTAATGAATTCACCAACTTAAGCCAATTATTCAATATAGAAACCTATTCTTTTGTCCATATCAGCTAACTTTCTCTGGACCCTCACTTTAATCATGTCTTCACTGAGGGCGGCTGACCAGAAGTGCACACCATGTTCCTGGTGCAGTGACTAATGAGGTCCAAAGATTGTTTATTCTAAAACAATTTATAAGCAAGCCTGGAAATGATTAGGATACTTGTGAAAGCACCGCATACACTGGAATCAAGGGCTTGGGGTGAAACAAGTGCCTGTCAGTGAAGACAGGGTATAGAGGTCAGAAGTAAGCTGCCCTCATCGGATTCACCTCTTAATCCCAGACTGCCTTCCCCACTGGACAAGCTATCTGCCACAACAGTCTTTTCAGGGGAAGGCCTCTTCAAAAAAGGCTCTGAAATAACAAGAGTCTCTAGGCAAGGAGAATTGTGAAATAATTTTATAAGACAAGCTAAAGTACAGTGACCATACACATGGTAAAGAAGAAAGAGGCTAGGATATTTGTCTGTTTGTGCTCATATTAAGCCACATTCCAAAGTGATTACCCATTTACAAAACATCTAATAGATCTTCAAGGCCACAAATGCCCCAGAGAGCTAATTCGAAGGTTTCTTGGCAAGTATAGAATAAAGGCAACGATGTTTACATGGTATTGATAATAAAAAATGTGCTACATTAATCCTACTGCAGAATACATCAGTGTCCTTAGAAGACAACACGTGTCTATCAGATACTACTTTTCAAAGACCTGGGCAATGCTAGACAATTATGTTATCAATTTACGATTCCTGTTTTTATATAAACTCCATGTAGACAATTCCTTTTCAATTACTTTATAGGAAAGAGGGTAAATGGCTGGCTCACATGCAGCCATTATTCTATTTCTCTATCTGTTAAAGACTTCATAAATGGAAAAAAAAAAAATCCTAAGGCAGAATGCAGCTTCAGAATGTTTTTTTAATTCAGTATTTTTGGTACTCATTACAAAATCATCATTACATTAACTAGTAATTAACTAGTTTTCAGCTTCCTTGGGTTATAAGCTAGTGCCAGAGATACATTCTGGTTGCTCAAGATAGAGAAATACCTGAATTATATTTACACATGTCTTTTCGACATTCAGTTTTTTAACTATTCAAAGAGACCATGGACCATTAAATGTACCACTCTTTTCATGTGTCACTAAAGAAGAAAAATGCTGCTAGTTATTTTAAGACTACAGCAATTGTAAAATACATCCTGATTCCAGAGATGTTAAAGGATGGGTGAAATGTATCTCAAAATCTATAAAATAAAGTATTTTCATTCTTATATTTTTCTCAGATCCATCCCAAATTTACAGATCACTCTTCATCTAGGGTCCATGATCTGATTTCCACATATTCTCAGGCTGTCCAAAGGCCGCTTCAAATAAGTGATGTATTTTGGAAAATTGCATCACTGTCAATACTTCCCATGCTCGGTCAGAAACAGGGGGTGAGTTGGGATTTGTCTGAAGTAAGTCTTCTGATTGTCTATAAACCAAAGAGAGTCGTAAGAGTAATCTGTTCTGGAGATATTACTAAAACAAGAAATAAGTACAGGGCTCCTGGGCTCAGTTAGTTAAGTGTCTGACTTGATTTTGGTTGTATCTCAGGACACGATCTCAGGGTCATGCGATTGAACCCTGCACTGGGCTCTGTGCTGGAGCGTGAAGCCTGCATGAGATTCTCTCTCTTCCATTCCCTCTGCCCCTCCCCCACTTCCTGTCCCTCGCTCTAAAAAGAAAGAAAGGAAGGGAAGGAGAGTAGGAGGGGTAAAAAGGAAAAGAGGGTTATTTCTGTTTTGTTTTGGTTTTTTTTTGGGGGGGGATGTGGGAAGAAGAGAAGGAATCTTAAGCAGGCTGCATGCCCAATGCGAAACCGACACCAGGTTTGATCTCATGACTCTGAGAACATGACCTGAGCGGAAATCAAGAACTGGACACTTAGAACTGACTGAGCCACCCAGCCTCCCCCTCCAACAGACACACAAGAAGGTTGTTTCTTATGATTCAGTACTGTTTCTAGAGTCAAAAACAATGTATTCTGTATTTCATAGCCTATAACTTACAACCTTTATTGAATGAAATTGGACAGCTCTCCACTAATGGAATCAGAAATCAGATCCTCAGTTATGCTAGCTATTCTTCATTTGCCCCTCTAGATCCACTCTTCTCCACGTTTTCCCTTGCTTTCTCAGGAGGCTGATTTCTTTTTTCTTTTTTTCATTTTTTTTAAGAATTTATTTATTTATTTATTTGACAGAGAGAGATCATAAGTAGGCAGAGAGGCAGGCAGAGAGGCAGGCAGAGAGAGAGAGAAAGAGAGAGAGAGGAGGAAGCAGGCTCCCTGCTGAGCAGAGAGCTCAATGTGGGGCTCGATCCCAGGACCCTGGGGTCATGACCTGAGCCAAAGGCAGAGGCTTAACCCACTGAGCCACCCAGGTGTCCCAGGAGGCTGATTTCTAAGGACTGAATCAATTGCACTCCCTATTGCCTTCTGACTGCCAGTTGGGTTCAACCAATGGAAAGTGTCCAAAAGAATTAAGGGAAGAGGAAAGAGAGGGTTGAGTATTCATTTACCTAGCTCTTTCCTCTCCAGGCATGGCTTCTAATTGTTTTCTGCTAGTTATGGCCACAGCTCCTGAAAGGCAGCCTTCTCTTCCTGCTTCAACTACTCCCACGATGATAATGGCTTCCTATTGTTGCCTGGTCCAGGATAAGCACTTTTTTCATGCTCATGAAAAAATATGTCCAATTTTGCCAGTAGTTCTTCCATCAGTCTCTCTTCAGTTTTGCTGTTTCAAATGAGCCCTGTCCAGCTGGGACCAGACTGAACGTCGGATGTACTGTATTACCTAATGCTTAGCATGGAACTTTCCTTCAGTCTAAAGGTCAGAACACTTCTTCCTCAGATCCTTACTAGTAAGTTCAGTGTTACAGAGTTAAAAGAACTATAACTATTCTGCTAACGGTTCAAATCCTGCCCGAAACATCAGATAGTCAAGAGGATCATATATGCCACTCTTTAAGAGCCCAAGCATTATTCCTATTTTAGGCCAGATCGATCACCAGGAAACTACGTACCACAACTGTGTCTCTCTGTCTGCACCCTGCACAGTTGCTTCCCCATAAAGGGCTGCAGCTCTCCCCTTACCCTGCGTTAGCTTCTCTGCCTCTGAGCTCTCTCGGCACCATGAACTTGTCTATCTGATTTTCCGTAGCATAGCTGCTTTCTCCACTTCTCCTTCTGTCCCACTAGAGCAGAAGCTCTATGAAGGCACAAACTGTCTTACACACATCAGTATTTATAACACTTAAAACTGTGCCACAAGGCATTCAGTATTTGTTTTTAAAAAGTGAATGAACTGAACATCATGCCCTTGAAGCTGGTAGGCAAGGAAGCACTTACATATGCGTTATAAATAAATGGTTAACAAAAACTGTGTCACTCATTCCTTCATTCACTGTTTTATTCACTTGCCATTCTACAAAATGTGTTTAGGGCCTGCTACTGGGCAGCATGACACTAGGTCTGAGAAACACAAAGTTATGTGACCATCGTCCCTGCCTGAAAGCAGCATTGTTAAATATACGGACACCAGGCAGGACACATTTTGAGCACAGATAAGGTTTCCTCTGCAAATTCTTTTTAAACTAACTTTTTTTTCCCATTTTTGTTTTGTTGTTTTGTGTTTGCATCTCAATAGGACTATTTGAAACTTTGTGCAATGTTTTATATCAAATGGTATAACTTTCTGCCACTAGCATGTATTGATTTTAACATTTCTCCTCTTCTCTGAATAATTCCCCTTTCTTTCTCTCGTTTACACTTTACAAATGGTTCTTAGTTGTAATTTTCCTCTGCCCTAGTTTTTATTGTAAGCTGTTTCAATGCTTCTTGAAAGAAGTTGAAACAAATTACAACAGAAAAAGACTGATTTATTTTTTCCCCACTTAAATTTTATCCACCTTTAGAGATTTTTTTGATCCAGCTAATTTTTCACTTAAATTAAGTTTAAAAGGCCACAGTTGTATTAGTACAGTATTAATAACAGAAAATCCCATTAATGATTAAGACGTAATTGATACATACCAAATTGTTCACAATGTATCAAGCAGTGGAGAGGGCAGAAGGCCACCACGGGAGACTTTAGCTTTCTATGATATATAATTTTCAAAATTTTATAAGCTTTTTACTTGTATATGCAAGGGGAAAAAGACACATTTAAAATAAACAAAATAAAGAGAAGACAGCCTAGATTATCTTTGTTTTCCCACATCCACATGGTGGTCAAGTGAACATGCAGATTTAAGATATATAGGGTGGTAATTTGATTATTGAGTCATATGTGACCCAGCTGAGTGAATGTAATAACAGACAGATGATGGTTTATGTCGTTGATAGGAACTGATTTCCCTTGTTCCATATTTTAGCAGCCAATCATTTCCAGAACTGGCTTAGACCCTGAACATATCCTCAGCAGGGATGCAGTTTTGAGCCTGGGACATCCTCTAACAGCTGGAAGACATTCAGTGACTCCAAATGATGAGGGCCAGAGGGAGCATGTGAGGATGGGCACCTGTCCTAGAGCTTCCCTGAGCGAGCAAACACCTTGCTCTGGCAATGAACTCTCCCCTGGGCTCTCTTAGGTATTAAGTTTTAGAAGCAAATCTGAAGAATGACAGTTCATTTGAAATAGCCTTCATATCTAGAGGCCGCAATGTAAGACTTTTAGAAGTTTAAGATGAGTATATATTAGAGGATGGGGGGAAGGAAGAATGAAGCAGTAATAGCCTTATTTTCAAATTCACATGCTATTATTTTCCGATTAATTCTAAAGATTAATAAACCAAAGTCTCTCTATTGCAGAGCAACATAAAATCTTCATAAAATATAAAATTAAATGTAAAGTGTGTGGATAATGAAATATTGGGGTTTTCCATGTTTGAATTTGCATAGCATAAAATATTTGAGCTGTTTAACATTAAACCCCAAAGATCTAATCAAATAGGTATCTAAGTGACTCAGACATTGTAAATAATTTCAGCATTGTAGCATTGTCTTTGCCAGCAGATACAGTCAGTTCTTTCACCAACTAAGATATCATTTAGTCTATAACTTAAACAAGCATTGATAAAGTTTTTCACAAAAGATGCTATCAGCAAAACAAACAGAGGACTTTGTATTACTTCAAAGCTTATTTATAATGTGTTTAGAAAAAATTCAATGGAAACAGGAAAATAATGTCTTGATTTTCTAAACTTTGCAACATCTGCTTTTACTTACTTTTCAGCATTGTAAAGGTCTCTGGATTTCAAGTGAATTACTTTGCTTTCCCTTTGTCTATTCCTTTACTTAACTATCTTCACACTAACTTATACACCCAGGCACAATCTGTGAACCCATGAAAATCTCTATGGCATGAATAACAAAAGAATTCTAGAACATGTGACACAATACATGGAAATATGCCTCAAAAGAAAGGCCATAGAAGAAGAAGATTCCTCTATAAAAACACTCAAAATCCTCTGTCATTTTTTTCTCATCCCATCTTATGCTGGTTATTTATGTGTTATTCACAATCTTTGCTGGATAGCATTAAAACTATCTCCCAAAGGAAAAGAAAGGACTTTTACACGCATGCGTATATGTGAGTACATTTGTCTGTTTTGTTCAAATCTGAATGAGAGTTTTAATGTTATGTTGAGTAAATCCCCAGGTTCTGACCCAAAAACCCCACAAAAAACAAAATCAGAAAACCAAAAAACAACCAACCAAACAAACAAAAATCCACCAAAAAAATCTGCTGGGAACAACATCCTCAATGTTAGTTAATCTTCTCTGTTGGGCTTTTGCTTCTCTTCTTACCAAATCTCATAAAGCTTTAAATCCAAAGAAATTTTAAAAACGTTTTCTAAATTTTTTAAAAGAAAGATATTTCTCTATACTCAGTGAGAATTGCTCCTAAAACACACTAATATTCAATTACTTTGGAGGGCATGAAGTCTCTCATTCCTTGACCTTTCTCTGTCTCACCAAGCACCCATTTATTCCATTTAAAATAAGTTACCTTAGAAAAACACCACCATTCCTTCTGCTACATTTCCTGATTTCTTAAAATTTGAGATTTCAGTAAATTTTGCATCGGCAGGGAACAGTGGGTAAAAAAATAATAATACAAAAACAAAACAATACAAAAACAATTTTATTCAGGACTTTCTTGGAAACGTTGTTGAGATGCTTTAAACATTTGTTGGTGGCTTCTTGTGAAGCTGATTTAAAGGCTGATGGTTATTTGTGGTTAATATACAAAGGGGTAAAAAGAAAAACAGGGAGAAAATGGCCCTTACAAAGCACACTCCTGAGGTTTCACCATTGGGTTAACTGACATTCTTTCCTTCACTTCCCCAGTTGGGCTTACCTCAACATTCTTGATGTCCAAGACTTCTAAAAGAATGTAAACCACATTATCTTCCCCACAGGGGAAAACAGAAACAAAGCTGGATGATATGTCAGGATAAGGAATAGGTCCACCATGTGTTTAAGGAGAAGGAAGAGTTCCACTGTAATCATACCAAAAATCAAGGTTTTGTGGACATGGATTTGTCCACATAAAAAGAAGAATGGCTTTGCATTTAGTGAAAGGTCCCTTACAAGCAGTTAAAGAACAAGTTGGGAGCCATTATTTTTGGTTTCTGCCACACACCTGTGAGATCAAGATAGGAGAGAGAATACAAAGATCTGAATCTCTAAAGGACTTAAAAAATGTTAAGATATTGGAAGTAAGAGGTAAGAGGGAAAAGAAGCAAAGTCCTTCTTTGGCCATCTTGAATGTTGGCAGCCATGCCATTTATGGTTACTTTGATTATGCACTAAATTCAAAAAGTTTTAGCCATGGATAATTTGATGCTTTGGTTTTCCTTTATTCTCCATTTTTTTCATTGCATGTTTTAAAATGGTTTGTGTTCAAGAATCAATTTAACCACAACAAAAGAGACTCTGATTCAGAATGTGTATGACTTCACTTGAGGTGGAGAAAATGGCAAATCAGTGCTGAAAAAGAAAAGAAACGCTCAGACTTGCATGCCTTCCTCTTCTCCTTCAAAACATTTTTAAGATGTTTTCACCTAATATTATCTTTAAATCTTCACTTTGAAAATGATCCTTTAAATGTCAATACTTCTCTGGAGGGTCTGCCATAAGTCCAAGTAACATGAAGTGCATAGAATGAGGAAAAATGGTGATTTTTCCTCATTCTATGCACTTCATGTTACTACAGTGACCTGCAGAACCTCAGTGAGTATCCATGCACTGGTCACCCTCCTATCTTTTATCTCCAGTCCGGTTCTGCTGCTATTTCAACTTGCTTGTCCTACTGCCTAATGAACAATAGCCTACTTGATAGCTCATAAGCCCTCTAAGGCATCATGTTCAGAAGGGAGCTCATGTCCTTCTTTGCTCTCTCCCTATCTAGGCATTTCCCCTATGTTGCTTGTCTTCGGTGTCTACTCAATGTAGCCAAAATCATTAATCCAAGGTTCTCTTTGACTTTTCTGACTCATCTAATTAATGACCAAGTCCTGTCAGTCTGTGTCCTCAATGTCACTTTAATAACCATTTATCTCCATCAGCACTGGGGGCACCTGGGTGGCTCAGTCAGTTAAGTGTTCAAACTTGATTTCAGCTCATGCTGTGATCTCCAGGTCGTGATCTCAGGGTCATATGACTGAGCCCTGCTTCGAGTCCCACAGGCTCTGTACTCAGTGGGGAATCTGCTTCTCTCACTTTCCCTCTCTCTCTGCCCTGTCCTCACTTCTAAAATAGATAAATAAATAAATAAATCTTTAAAATAAATAAATACCCATTGAACAAATGAATGTATTTGTTTATTTCTTCCTTCACCAGCATAAGAGGTCACGTGATATCCTGTATAGTTATCAATGATTGATTCATTTACCAAGTGGAAATATGAGCCAACCCAGATAGAAATTAAGATTCTGGATGCTCCATAATCAAGACAGCTCATAGAATTTATAAGCATCACTTGTCCCAAATTCTGCCTAGTTGCAGGATGGTATCAGGGTCAACAAAGCTTGGCCAGGGTCTAAGACAGACTTGCGTTTGGCAATCTAAAAGTCATGGGTAGAATAAAGAAATTAAGCTATTAAATGGCTACTTATGGGCTCTGTCTACTCTTCTTGATCCCTGAATCTAATTGTAAGGATAGCTACCATCAGTGACCTACTTATATCCTGATCATGTTGGCAGTAAAGTGCTTTGGTGAACTTTTCCAACTTTAAGAACATGAGAAAAGTCACGAGTTTATACAAGCATTACAAGAGCACCTAAGTTAGTTGGAAGAGTTAAAAACAAAAACAAACAAAAAACTTATTTTAACTCTCTCTAACCCTTGGTTATGTTTTCCTGATGTTAGATATAACATTAGATGCAACCCTTGAGATAGTTGTAACTGACAGAAAATGTAATGTTAGTGCTACAGTATGGAGAATAACTCAGTTGTGCCAAAGCTAAATCACAAGACATGATCCAAACAAAAGGCATGCCACCTGCATTGTTCTCCCTTCACAACCGGCACTCAGGCAACTTAATGTTCTGCTCCTTGCTACTGCCCATCAGAATATGACCATCTCCAAATGGTCCCAAGAGTGTTATATTAAGGAATTTTCTATGTCTTAGTTATGCTTCCTAATACAGAACTATTAGGGCTTCCTAATACAGGACTACATTATTAAACAAAAGTCATTACTAACATAATAGTTTTATTGTTCTGTATTGCTTAGAGTGATAAAACATAATAACAAGTAGGAATTAAAACATTGTCAGTGTTCTCTTTAATTTTACCCCTCAGCTACTGATGCTTCAAATCCTAGTACCAGAAATTATAAATTAAGATGCTGCATATAAGAGAAAGTTACGGAGTAAATTAGATCAACCCTGGATAAACTCAGCAAGAACAGTTCAATTACATTAGAATCTCTTCAGTACCTAAGTTGCCATTACTAATGAACTAGGAAACTGATAATATAGCAACTCTGCCAGACTGCTGGAAAACTACATAGTGGCTTTCTATTAATGCGCTTTCCAAAGATAGTAAAAAGGAGAGGGACCTTTATAGGGATACCTAGAGGAAAAACTTGGCTCCATCTGTTTATCCTTTGTCTCCTAAAGCTTTAATCCTCAGAAGTGAAAAGAGAGTGAGATAACTATCTCATAGGATAGCTCTGAGCAAGGAATTAAGGCATGTAAATTCCCTAGCACATGATGAAGTACCTAACCCATAATGGATATTTATTTTCTTATGTTTTTATTATGTTATGTTAGTTGCCATACAGTACATCATTATTTTTGATGTAGTGTTCCATGATTCATTGTTTGCATATAACTCCATGCAGTACAATATTTTTCAAAGTTAGTCCTCTTCCCTCTTCCCTTCCCCACCTACTCTCAAGTACTACTTCATGCTGTGGCAATCACACAACCATTGGACCAAAGAGAAACCATTCAGATCTCATATTAGCTGGTCCCATTCTGTTGGCCTCTCTTTACAGTAGTTTGGTCTATCTTTTTTCCTATAGAAATTAGAGTTGGGGCACCTGGGTGGCTCAGTGGGTTAAGCCTCTGCCTTCGGCTCAGGTCATGATCTCAGGGTCCTGGGATCAAGTCCCACCACGGGCTCTCTGCTCAGCAGGGAGCCTGTTCCTCCTCTCTCTCTCTCTCTCTCTCTCTCTCTCTGCCTGTCTTTCCGCCTACTTGTGATCTCTGCCAAATAAAAAAATAAAATCTTAAAAAAAAAAAAAAAGAAATTAGAGTTGTTTTTGTAGTATTTCTTCCATGAGAATGAATAAAGGGCATTTTGTAGCTTTGTGTTTAACACAGTCATAATTCAGCACAGTAATCTAAATGAAATTCATTTTTCAGTGTATAATTCTACAACTACTCTACCTTTATTTGGTGACAATATATTAAGTTTAAAGTTCGTTGTATACCCAAACACCAAGAAACTCACAATGCAACTGTCTCATTAATTTCAAGTTTAAATGTGGCTTAGCACATCAAATTGTTTGCAGGTGATGGGCAAGATTTTCTTATGCTCTGGTTTATGTTGAATGTCAGAAGGTAAGGTATGCTTTGAGAATAAAAGAGGTATATTGAAATCAGAATCAACTTTTTCAGTCCACATAGCCCTATTTAATGAACTCACAACTTTGTTTATTTAGTCAACAAATATTAAGAGCCTGCTATGTACCAGGCACCAAACACCATCCTGGGGCCTGTACTTATAGCTATTGCTAATCCACCATGATTCTTCTTCTTCCTAAGTATGATAATAAAAAAATTAACACATGCTAGATGCTTAAATAATGCCTGAAACAATGCCAAGTGCTTTATCCCATTCACTCTTCACAACATTTATATAAGGCAGGGATTATTATAATCACATTTTACCTGATGAAGAAAAGAGCTGTGCAAAGAGTACTTAACTTGCCAAGGCCACCTAGCTAGTAACCAAGAAAGCTGAAATTCAAATCGTGTCTGTATGACTCTATAGTCCACTCTCTAAATTCTAAACCAGTGCTACTCAAAGTCTGGTCCTTCAGGGACTGGCAGTATCAGCAATACCTGGAAATCTGCTAGAAATACAAAACGGACTCAATCATAATTCTGGGGAGTGGGGCCAGTGATATGTTTTAATGAGGCTTACACATGATTCTTATGTGTGCTAAAGTTTGAAAAGCGTAACTCTAAACCACTCAGTATACACACAGTTTAGTTCTCCTAATTTGTAATATATTAATGGTGTCAGGTCAGTACTGCTCACCTGCCTTAAAGAACTGTTAGCCTTCATAATAGTTGTCCTTAGGTTGGATTCTATGGGTACTTAAAATACAATTCTGTACCATATCCTTTAAATAGGGTGACTACTCATCTTAATTCTCCAGGGACAGTCCCATTAAGTCCATCATATAATCAACAGTGGCCTCTTTCACTCTCAGAAGTGCTATAATTTAGACCAAAATTCATATGGTGGCCCTAGCTGGAGGGCCTGGCTGTCAGTCTCTCCAACATCATGTCCTACCACTCACCCCCCACCTCTATGTCCTAGCTACGATAATGGCCACCTTTCAGTTCATTAAAAATCTCAAACTCATGTAAGGGTTTACTACTTCTGTTCCCTCTTCCTGGAAAGCTCTTTCTCTTGATCACAGAATGATGTGCTCCTCCTCACTGGCATTTCAAGGGTAGGCTGGTAGGAGCAATCTGTACTGTATACAGGCAATTTTGAATATTTTAAAGTAACAGTAAAAGAAACGAAAACTATGTCTTACTTTTTATTTATTACCATGTACCAGCATGGTTAAACAATGTTAGTGATACAATACTGCTCCTCCTTGACAAATGTTTTGTTAATTGTCCCTTAATAAACATTGTATTCCAGAGGAAAGTTAATATGGAGATCTTCCAAACACATAGGTGGCCCCCAACAGACACATAGATACTTGAATTCAGCTCAAGAGAAAATTCCCAATAGCTACAGAACAGTTAGAGCTTTTTTGGGTACTTCCTCTCTCCAACCTCTGTGTCACCACATATTCCTGAGTTTAAACAACAGACTTAAAATCAATTTGGTAATTGTAAAGATGAAGAAATAGAACTTGACTTGCTTCAGTTCTGTCATTTTATTTGGCTTCTTGAAATGTGATTTGTATTTAATATTTAAAACACAAGGGGCACCTGGCTGGCTCAGTGGGAACAGCATGTGACTGCTGATCTTGAAGTCATGAGTTTGAACTGCATGTTGGGTAGAGATTACTTATATAAATAAATCAATAAATCAATAAATAAACTTTAAAAAATTATTTAAAACATAGGGAAATTCAAGGGAGCCAGAATAGCCAAAACAGTCTCCAAAAAAAAAAAAAAAAAAGAACTAAGTTGGAGAATTCACATTTTTAAAAATATTTTTTCTTTAAATTTAATTTAGTTAATGGATAGTGTATTATTAGTTTTGGTGGGGACAGAGATTTAGTGATTCAGAGATTCATCTTGCATTCAAGTTGATTCAGTTGCATATAACACCCAGCACTCATTACATCAAGTGCTCTCCTTAATGGCCAGCACCCAATTACTCCATTCCCCCATTCACCTCCCCTCCAGCAACCCTAAGTTTGTTTCCTATAGTTAAGAGTCTCTTATGGTTTGTCTCCCTTTCTGTTTCTATCTTATTTTACTTTTCTAACCCTTCACCCATGTTCATCTGTTCATCTGTTTCATTTCTTAATTGCCACATGAGTGAAATCATATAGTATTTGTCTTTCTCTGACCTATTTCACTTAGCATAATACACTCTAGTTCCATCCATGTGATTGCAAATGGCAAGATTCCATTCTTTCTGATGACTGGGTAATATTTCATTATATGTGTAATATGTAAAAAAATATATAAAATATATATAATATTCCATTATATATATATGTATATGTGTATATATATACATGCATAAGTCTTCTTTATCCAGATATATGTCAATGGACATCTAGGCTCTTTCCATAGTTTGGCTATTATGGACACTGCTGCTATAAACACTGCTTCAAATCCCCTTTTTTTGTATCCTTTGGAAAAATACCTAGTAGTGCAATTGCTGGGTCTTAGGGTAGTTCTATTTTCAACTTTTGGAGGAATGTTTTCCAGAGTGGCTGCACCAGCTTGCATTCCAGTCAACAATGAAAGAGGGTTTCCCTTTCTCTGCATTCTTGCCATCATCTGTTATTTCCTGACTTGTTAATTTTAGCCATTCTTACTGGTATGAGGTGGTATCTCATTGGGATTTTGATTTGTATCTCCTTAATGCCAAGTGATATTGAGCATTTTTTCATTTGTTTGTTAGCTATTCGTATGTCTTCTTTGGAGAAATATCTGTTCATGTCTTCTGCCCACTTCTTGAGGATTCACATTTCTTAATTTCTTTTTTTTTAAAGATTTTATTTATTTATTTGACAGAGAAAGACACAGTGAGAGAGGGAACACACACAGAGGGAGTGGGAGAGGGAGAAGCAGACTTTCCATGGAGCAGGGAGTCCTATGCGGGGCTCAATTCCAGGACCCTGGGATTATGACCTGGGCCAAAGGCAGATGATAATGACTGAGCCACCCAGGTGCCCCTCACATTTCTTAATTTCTAAGCATACTGCAAAGCTACAGTAATTAAGACAGTGTGGTACTGGCATATATTCCACTGTCAGTGGAATATACTTAAGAGTCCAGAAATTAACACGAAAATAAATTCATATTTATAATCAATTAATTTTTGACAGAAGTGCAAAAACAATTCAATGGGGAAAAAGTCATTTCAACACATGGTACCAGGACACCTGGATATCTACATGCAAAAGCATACAGTTGGACTCTCATCTCATATCAGCTCAAAACGGACCAAAGACCTAAAGCAATAGCTAAAACTATAAAAGTTTTAAACAAACAAACAAACAAAAAAAGACATGGGTGTGAATCTTTGTGACTTTGGATTAGGCTACAGTGTCTTAAATGTGACAACAGCATCAACGACAAAAGAAAAATAGATATCTGGCTTCATCAAAATTAAAAACATTTTGTGCTTCAAAGGACACCATCATGAAAATGAAAGACGTAAGACACCTGAGTGGCTCAGTTGGTTAAGTGTCTATCTTTAGCTCAGGTCATGATCCCAGGGTCCTGGGATGGAGCCCTGCATCAGGCTCTTTGCTCATTGAGGAGCCTGCTTCTCCCTCTGCCTGCTTTGCCCGCTGCTCTCCCTGCTTGTGCACTCTCTCTCTGACAAATAAATAAATTTAAAAAAAAGAAAAGAAAATGAAAGATAACACACAGAGTGTGAGAAAATACTTGCAAATCCTATGTCTGACAAAGGATTTGTATCTGGAATATATAAGGAATTCTTATAACTCAATAATAAAAAAACAAAAAGCCAATTAAAAATTGACATAGAAATGGCCAGTAAGAAAATGAAAAGGTGCTCAGCATCATTAGCCACCAGGGAAATACAAACCAAAATCACAATAAATTACCACTCTGTACCCATTAGCATGGATAGAATCAAACTGTCAGATAATAACAAATATTGGCAGGGACATGAAGAAGTTACAACCCTCATACTTTGCTGGTTAGAATGTAAATGCTGCAGCCACTTTGGAAAACAGTTTGGCAGTTCCTTAAAAGATTTTTTTTTTTAAAGATTTTATTTATTTATTTGACAGAGAGAAATCACAAGTAGATGGAGAGGCAGGCAGAGAGAGAGAGAGAGAGGAAAGCAGGCTCCCTGCCGAGCAGAGAGCCCAATGCAGGACTCGATCCCAGGACCCCGAGATCATGACCCGAGCTGAAGGCAGCGGCTCAATCCACTGAGCCACCCAGGCACCCCAGTTCCTTAAAAGATTTTAACACAGAGTTGCCATATGACCAGATAATTCCACTCCTAGGTATATACTTGTATATACTTGCCAAAATATAAACAAATGTTCACATAAAAACTTGTACAGGAATGTTCATAACAGCATTATTCATAATAGCAAAACTTTGGAAACAATCCAATTTCCGTCAAGTGATGAATGGATAAATAAAATATGGTATATCCATATAATGGAATATCAGTCAACAATGAAAAGAATTAATGATATATGTTACAACATGGATGAACATTAAGAATAAGATAAGTGAAAGAAGCTAGTCACAAATGAGAACATATTCATGATTCCATTTATCTTAGCTGTACAAAATAAGCAAATCCTTAGACCCAGAAAATGGTTTCCTAAGGCCAGGGGCAGAGGTGGTAGTATGAGGAAACAGGAGTGAGTGATAAAGAACATGGGGTTTCTTTTTTGGGGTGATGAAATATTCTTCTTTTTTTTTTTTTTTAAACATGGGGCTTGAACTCATGACCCTGAGATCAAGACCTGAGCTGAGATCAAGAGTAAGACATACAACAGAGTGGGCCACCCAGGAGCCCCAGGATGAAATGTTCTAAAATTGATTATGATGATAATTACATAACTCTATGTGTACACTAAAACCCACTGGATCATACAATTTAAATAGGTGAATTATACAGTATGTGTATCTTAATAAAGCTGCTCCCCTCAAAAGATTTAAAATAGTGAAACATGGCGTAAACTGCACGCTATGTAGGTATGTTATTTTTCCTTTTTTTAAATTAAAAGCTGATGCAATTAATAATACTAATCCATTACTTTTTCCCTTTTGGGGGGTACAGTAATGTTTATTTTTTAGATTAATGATGATAATTATTAAATGATATTTAATCATAAAAAATGATATTTTTTAGATTCATGATAACACATGAAGTTGAATAACTGTTTTTCATTGTGTTTTTTCTGGCCATCAATGCCATTCTTTTCATTGAAAGATTAATATTAAAACCAATTTTTTCCAAGAGGAGAGTAATGTTAAAATTTTTTTTATCCTAGCTGGCAAATATACTAGAAATGTCATTGGTACTCAATACTATTAGCTAGATTTTTACTCAGATGTCAGCATTTTATAGAAGCCATCCCTAAATATTCTGTTTAAAATAGACACAACTCCATGTCCCTCAATAACATCACTTTCTATCCCCTTACTCAGTTTTACTCTCTTTGAAACTCTAATGATTATCTGATATCATATTATTTGTTTGTTTATTCCCATCTCTGCCACTGGAATGTTGTTAGTTCATTAAAGGGTTATCTATCTTACTCATTCCTGTGCCCTCAATGCATTGTACATATTCAATCAATTTTTGGTGAATAAAAAAATGTTCAAAAAATATATCTACCACTTAAATTTCTTCACATAAAAGATGAAAAATTTAGTTTTATCTTTGTGCACTCTTCTCATCAGAGCATTTCCTGTATGCACATTATATTCTGCTAGATACTTCAAAGATGTCTGGACATTCAAAATTTCTTTGTCTAGGAGTTTGAAACACCACTAAAATATGTATGACATTTTATGCTTTTGCATTATCTTCAATGAGGTTTATAAACTATAATTCACTCAATTTTGCAATGTCTCTTTCTTAATGTTACCAAAAAAACCCACATAATTTTTAAAGATTAATCAGCTTAGATTATCCCAGAATTCATTACTCCAGTCTAGTGATAAAAACCAGTCTCTTTCATTGAACCTAGAAAATGCTGTATTTTGTTAGACAAATGTTAGAACATTTACTTCTGAAAACATGACAAATTTTTATAGAAACTACTTCTTTCCTATTGCTGCTTTATCCCCTTTTCAAAATAATCATCGTATTTTTAAAACAAAAGAGAACTCTGTTACAATATGGTTCAATATTATAACTGTCTAAGTAGGCCACAGGTCAAATCTGACCACACTGCTAGCCTATAAACCTTTTGTTAGTCATGTGCTGGGATATAAATGTTTAGAAAAAAAGAAGATATTTCTAAGTGTATAGGTACGTTAATATACTATTCCTTCTAGAAAAAAGCTTCTAAACATAATGAAATAATCTTTGGAATACTGTTCCAAAAAAATCTTTTGAATAATAAATTTGGTGGATTTAGATGTTTGTGTGTAGATCCTCAGCTACTTAACCAAACCAAATCCTGCACTGCAGAATGATTAACTGCCTTAAATCTGGAGTCAGAATGCCTATGCTTAAATCTCTAACCTACAATTTACTAGCTGTATGACATTGACCAAATTACTTGTCTTCTCTATACCTCAGTTTTAGGTAACTTTAAAGTGAAGATAATAATAGTACCCATGACAGGGGATTGTGGCGAATACATAAATTAATCCATGTAGACTATTTTGAACAGTGCTTGTTACATAGGACACTATCCAAAAGTACTGGTCATTGTTTTTAGGTTGAAAGGAAAAATACATTTAAAGTCTTAGTTAATAATTAATACATTAAAATATTATTTTATTAAAAATAAAGAGACAACATTTCACACATTTTAATATAAAATTAATAGGAAGACTTGATCTTAGGTTCAGGCTTCCCATGTGTGATTATATTTCATTTGTGCAGCTAAAGTAATGGCTTTCTTAAAAAAAAAAATTTATGCATAAGCCTAAAAAATGCAAGAATATTTTCTTATACTGTTGCAGCCTAGCAGAAAAAAGGATCCATGGCCCTCCTGCTAAGTTTAGACTAGACGCTTTTCTTAAACAGTCACATATTTCTTCATTAAACTGTTTTTTAATGGCCCTTTTGATGACTGCCAGTTTCCTCCACAATAAAAGAAGTTTTGACCTGTGAATTCATTTTTTTAATCTAGTAATAACTTTGAATACATTAACTGAGCATCGTGGACCAAATAAGGAGCCAATTAGTTGTATTTTCCATCATCTGAATGAAATACGAATGCATCGACTTCATCACTAAACTTAAAAGGCTGTCTTCATGGGCAAAGAAGTCTAAATATTGTTCTGCCAACTCAAGTTCCTTTCAGAGAATAAGGAAAGTTGAAATATCTGTGACCTGAAAACAACGAAGTTTCATTTTCCCTTTCCCCCTCTCTGTGAAGGCAAGTGATCTAGTACTGTCCTACAGTGGCCGTCCCCATAAAATTACTGTAAGAACTCATTACTTAGAGCACTGCTTATAAATGAAGATCCTGTACAGTATTCATTTTCATAAATAGATGCAGTATATTTTTCCTTTACCATTCATTCTTTATTTCCTTTCCCCACTTATTTAGATAGTGGGACAATGTGATGAATGCATCTACTCACCGAGCTCCCACAGTTGGTAAATATACCTCACAGATAATCAACTCATCAACTAGTCACAACAAGTCAGAAAAGAGACAACCACGAGCAAGTCTGTAATCTTAGTGCAGTCTCCAGCCATAGTTGGTCTTTATAAAAGCACATCCCTTCCCTTCAAACACTTAGTTTTTGTAGCTATCAACTAAGAATATTTCAAAAATACACACACTAAACACAACATCAACATTTTGTGCCTCTCTAGGTAGTGCGAGAGGTACATTGAGCAAAACAGGAAATACAGTTTGTCCCACCAAAGCATATGGGAAAAGAGACTCATTTTCAGCATTTTTATGTGCACTTTCTGTGAGGTTACAAAAGAGAAAGTGAAATATCAGTTTTAACTTTAAATGTGTCACTGCAGCTTTGGAGATTTTCATATTACAAAATTAACAACTCAGTTGGGATTTACTGATTATTCATAGTTGAATGTTTAAATGCACAGATTAATGCATTTTTTTCTTTTGACTAGGTAACTATAGATTCAGATGGTGTTTCATTTTTCTAATTATTTGCTTACATTGTTGCTAAAGTATAATACATACAAGGTCTAATGTTAAATACCCTGATTTGAAAATATTTCTACAGCTGTTGTTTTTATAGAATTCACTTTTTTAAAAAAGTTGAGGAATAATGCAGCTAATGATATAAAAGGTAAAGATAATTAAACCATTTAATGTTTAAAAGCAATTAATTAAGTGGGCAGCTACCTAAAGAGAGTACAAAACCCTTATTTTTAATACTCACAGGTTCTATTGTGAATATTTGTTCTGTTGCATACTTTTCTGTCAGGCAAAGTCTCCAAGTTGGGAATGGGCCCTGTCAAGTCTCTGAAAATCGATTGTTCAAAAATCTTAATTATAAGAAAGTAAACACAGAGCCAGTTGAAGTTTTGCAGAGTTCTAACGAGCTAATGTAACAAAACTTGAGCAGTCAACCCTCTTCAAAGCCAGCAGGCTCGGCTCTGACAGTCATCCATCAAACTGAAGGTCTCCTTAATAAATGCCAATTATAGCGCATATATGCACAAATGTGGCAAGCATAAGCCATGGGATCATTTCCTTCCGAGAAAACTAGTGACCAAGAAAACACCCAGGCAGTGTAAGCAACCAGCCCACCCGACAGTAAGGTTTGCTCCTGATTGGAATACTAACCAGCATTACTTCTCTCTCTTTGGAAAAGTTCAGAACCACACAGAATTTTGTTTGGGGTTATACAAATTCCTTCACAATTTGTATAGAAGTCTAACATAACTTTTTAAAAGCCATGACATGCCCATAATGTATACAGAGTCTCCGACTTCCGCCGTAAGCGAGGCTTTTTCCTAACTTAATCATACTCAAATTTCACCCCTTTTAAAGATCCTGATTCAAAAATGTTCACTCATTCTCCACAGTCCACAAATTTATACCATCTCTTCCTGTGGTATTTTATGTGCATAAATTAAAAAAGAATGGCCTGCAATGAGGATTAAAAGGTTGAAAAAAAATCATGGACTTTCTAAATTTAGTTTCATTTTTCTTATTTTAACTGTCAAAATATGTGTGTTAACAAAACATATATATTTTCCTATACTCATAAAATAATCCATTTATGTTAATTTTATTACCTAGAGGAAATGCTGGCTCAACTTAGATAGGAAGCTATATTGTAGGCTTAGTATCATATCTCTGTGTAACTCAGCATCTATGAGAAATAAATATGTAAGAACTCTTGAGAAATAACTAAAATCTGCCTTCACTGGTACATTAGCTCTTATTGTAGAATTCACACCATTTTATGATTCCTAACTTTCAAAATGTTTCTCTGATGCCTTTTTCATTATCTAGCTGGCCAAGAGCTTCAGCCCATCCTCAAACAGCTTTCTTCGAGGCATCTGATGACATCAAGGGGTGGGGAAAGAACTTTCTTAAAGTGTAAGGGTACAGATCTTTTGTCCAGAAGCACAGGTCCCGATTTTATACCACAGTATTATTTCTGTAACAGAGATAGATGAAATTCCAAAAAGAAGGGCTGTATCCTCCTACAATGACAGAGATAATTAATGGAGTAAATGAAAACGTTCGAGTTTGATATTTTTATGCAAATAGATTAGAATAGTCTGCATTAGCCCCAAGTTGATGTCTTACCTAATTGCCTTTTAAAGTGACATCTTCCATCACACATGCAGACCCGTGCTAAATTCATTTATTTCTATCTTGCCTGAAATTATGATGAATGGTCTGAGCTCCATTCAATTATTTAAAATGTGCAAAGAAACAGAAACAATGAAACTGGCAAAGCCCTCTACATTCTTAGGAACAATTTAGGCTAATTAGCATCAACTTCTCCCCCATTCATCATACCCCTTTAGAAATATAAACAAACTGTCAGCTCTAACCTAACAAACAGATCACTGAGCTACTTAACACAAATTATTCTTACATGAAAAGCTCCTTCTCAGGCAATATTCTCCTTTAGGGCATCTGGGAAGCTGAGCTATCAAAATTGAAGACATATGTTCCAGTCAAACTCAACTCCCGGATTGTAATGATCGCTGTTGTGACAGTTTTCAGTCAGCATACTTGCTGCTGGCAGCACAGCCCCAAGCTCCAGTGAAACAAAAGTCAAATAGAATGATGCATGCAGAACCCTAGATGCAGAACACCTTGTCGTACTACCCATCACTATTTAGTTAGCAGGTCTCAAGTCTTACAATGTCCTGTGGCAGCTCAAAGTTTTGCTACATTTGCTTTGGGGTCAATCGGGAGAGGGGAAGCTACCAAATATGGTCTTTGACAAGGAAGTGGATTTCATCATGTGTTACTTTTCATTTCTGTATTCAGTAGACAGCTGTAAACTGTTGCTTATCATTTCGGAGAAGATAGAGAGGATGTAGTTATAAGGGTCCAAATGGAAAGAAATCTAGCTTGCAATAGATTACCTATGTCTCCTCAAATGGACTTAAAAACTCTGAACTCCTTCCTTTTAACTAACAGGAATATAAAAAGCATTTACCCTTTAAATATTAGAACTCTGTGGTTAAATACCTGCCTGGATTTGGACCAAGCTAATTTTGTCTTTAATTTGCTTAAATGCGATCACATACACATACAGTTGATTCTTATTATTTGCAGTAGTTATGTTCTATACAGTCCACTGTGGACGTGGAATGAGCAAATACTGAACCTACTGTTCCTAGAGGAAATAAAAGATTAAGTTCCTGCAAGCCCCTAGTCATAACCTTTTCATCAGCCAATCAACATGTAACCTATTTTTTTAAAGATTTTTATTTTATTTTTTAAAAATATTTATTTATTTATTTGTCAGAGAAAGAGAGAGAGCACAAGCAGGGGGAGCAGCAGAGGGAGAGGGGGATGCAGGCTCCCCATTGAGCTGGGAGCCTGATGCAGGACTTGACCCCAGGACCCTGGGATCATGACCTGAGTAGAAGGCAGATGCTTAACTGACTGAGCCACCCAGGCATCCCAATATGTAACCTATTTTGTATGTGTTTTCATTTAAATACACCATATTTAAGATATATTGTTGATCTGTTGATACCGAACTCAAAACCAACAACGTTGTAACTCATGCCGAAGGAGGTTTGTCTAATGTGTATTTTCTCAAATGGCACATGACAGTCTTCTTGCATTTAGAGACACTGGATACCTTACACCAGTTAGAATGGCAAAAATCAGCAAGGCAAAAAACAACACATGTTGGAGAAATTGTGGAGAAAGGGGAACCCTCTTACACTACTGGTGGGAATGCAAACTGGTGTAGCCACTTGGAAAAAAGTGTAGAGGTTCCTCAAAAAATTAAAAATAGAGCTATCCTATAACCCAGCAATTACACTATTGGGTATTTACCCCAAATATACAGATGTAGTGAAAAGAAGGGCCATATATACCCCAATATTCATAGGAGCAATATCCAAAATAGCCAAAATGTGGAAAGAGCCAAGATGCCCTTCAACAGAAAAATGGATAAAGATGTGGTCCATATACATAATGGAGTACTACTCAGCCATCAGAAAGGGTGAATACCCAACTTTGCATCAACATGGATGAAACTGGAGGAGAGTATGCTGAGTGAAATAAGTCAAGAAAAGAAAGTCAATTATCATATGGTTTCATTTATTTGTGGAACATAAGGAATAGCATGGAGGACATTAGGACAAGGGAAAAATGAAGGGGGGGGAATCAGAGGAGGATATGAACCATGAGAGACTATGGGCTACAGGAAACAAACTGAGGGTTTCAGTGGGGAGGGGGATGGGAGGATGGGTGGGCCTGGTGATGGGTATTAAGGAGGGCATGGATTGCATGGAGCACTGGGTGTTATACGCAAACAATGAGTCATGAAACACCACATTAAAAACTAATGATGTACTGTATGGGGACTAACATAACATTAAAAAAAAAAAAGAAAAGAAAAGAAACACCAGACAGCACTTCAGCAGTGTGCTTGGGGCCATTTTAAGAGTGAAATCACCAACCAAAAAGCACAAATATGAAAAATGTGGCACTAAATAAACCGTGAAAGGTTCACTTGTTGTTGGTATGAGAGCTGACACAGGAAAGCAGAGCATCATCTTGTTCAACCAAGGAGACCTCAGTGCTTCAGATGACTCAACTTTTTCACCACTCTGCACATGTCCGTGAATTCCATGAAAGCACCATGAGCACTGATTTTGAGATTACAAATAAATTTTATCAAGTAGGCAAATTCACAAACACTAAATCTGCAAATAACAAGGACCTACCATACATGCATTTATACATATGTTCTGCCATCAGATTTCCCAACAAAGACTTCGGATTTCTTCTCTCTGTAAGCAAAGGTCATAGACTAAAGATAAAGCCAAGCCTTCAAGAGTTAACTGATAAAATGGGTGGCCACAAACTTCCTAGTGGCATGATAAGCCAGAAAGCACTGTAAATACATTTCTGATTTTTAGCATCCCAGGAACATGAACATTGATGGCACCTATAACTACTGCAACAACAGCATCGACCCATACCCAGTCCATCCTATACAATACTGCGTACTGTGTCTTTACCTTATTACAGCACTTGAGTTACTGTTATTTGCTGTACTGAATAGTTGTTCTTGCTAATAGCCTTCTTCCCAGTCCCCCTACCTAAGTAGGTCTCAGATTCCTCAGCATGCTGTTTATGTAGGGTCATCTCCAGGAGTAATCTCTTGGCCTTTAAGCCGATTAGTGCATGCTGTCTCCTTAGCCACAGTGACTCCTTCAGGGATGAGTACATGATTCAGCTTGGGCTAGTGACACACAAGGAGATATCTGCTTAGCATGTGTAGCAAAAATGATTCATCCCCGCAACAGCCATGGTAAGAACCAGCCTCAGGAAAACTAAGGAACTATGGAAAGTAGAGCAGAGAATTGTAAATAGGAGTCCTTGGGGATACTATTGAACTACTGGGAAAAGTCTCCTATCTATCTCCACTCCATTTTTAAAAGTTTTCAGTTCAGTAACTCATAATACCCTTCATTGTTTAAGGCAACTTGGGTAAGATTCTGTTTTTCTTGTACATAAGAGAATTCTGATATATTTATGGGCTAGTTTTTACCCCTGTTCCTCCTAACACACACACACACACACACACACACACACGCACAGCAACTACTTGAATTATCTTTTGCTCATCTTTTTATATACTCTTTACCTTTTGGCATTCACGAGTAATAACAGTAGCCACTGGTAAATATATTGACCTTAATTAGTAGAAGGGAGAATGCCTTCTGTGGATATAACCATAAACAACATACCATGTTAGAATGGTTAACCAAATGGCTGCTATCATATGGCTGCTTGCCCAGAACAAAGTTCTTCCTATGATTACCTTAGATATACATTTATATTATACACCTCTGTATTGTAGAAGACCAAAACCTTAATATAACTGATCAAGAATCATTTTTCACCTTATCAAGTGAAATTACAAAATAGCACGATCTTATCTCCAGCCCACTCCCCAAAGTAAGATAACTTAGGAATACTTTTTCTTCAGGATTCCTAACTCCAGTATCTCTAAATTGGCATGAAATGAATAGAGCTGAATGTTACCCAAGCATTCATAAATGTAAACTAATATGCCACTTTTTAAAGTTTCTGTCTAGCCTTTTCTTTCTCTATGGGTGGTTTTAACAGCCAGGGGTATTTGTGGATGCAAAACTGTGTGTATAATAAATTGCAACTGCCATTGACTAACCTCAGAACGAGTGACAAGTGACTAATTACTCCCACAGGTGGCCAACTGCTTTGGCAATTAGCCCATTGTGGGCAAAATTCATTGCGTGTAAGAAAGAGGCTTCCTTTTCAAAATACCCACTCCTCCTTTTTGGAGGATGAATGGAGAGGAGAGGACTTACAGAGGAAAAAAAGTGGGGAGAGGATGAAGGGATAATGGGTAGATGGAAAAATTAATGGTTTCTTCAATAAACAAACCATTTAATCTGAATTTTTCTTCCAAGGTGGTGGAATTCTATCCAACCACGTCCTACCAAAAATATCTCAGTAATAACCTTCCAGAGAGTTCAGGCCATCTAGCTAAACATTTCAAATAATTCTAAGGTCATCTACCATGAATAAATATTTTCTCTTTAGTTTATTATATATTTCAGAAATCTTTGAGTGATACTCTAGCAATTTTGGAGACTATTAGAGGCCATTCTTCAATACACATAGCAAATAGCCTAATAGTGTTGTGTCTAAATGTATGTTTTTCAGTTACTTATCTATAATTATACTATTTCATTAGCTTCCTGCTAAAATGTTTCCAGTCCTAGGTAACGTTCCTACATTACAGCAATATAGTCAAGTGTAGAATTTAGAATTTAAAAAATTTTTTCCATAACAGACTTTGAGAATTAGGCATTAAAATGTCCATAGTACCCAACACAACCTAAATATTCAATGTAATTCCTATCAAAATTCCAATGGCATTTTTTTTAACAGAAATAGAAAAATCAATCCTAAAATTCATATGAGGCCAAAAAGATCCTAACTGGCCAAAGCATCTTAAGCAAAATGTACAAAGCTGGAGTCATTACACTGCTTGATTTTAAAATATACTACAAAGCTACAGTACTTAAAACCGTATGGCACTGGCATAAAAACAGATATGTAAACCAAAAGAACAGAATAGAGAGCACAGAAATAATTGCAATGATAATCACCTGATTTTTGACAAAGGTGCCAAGGATAAACGAAGGAGAAAGAAGTCTCTTTAATAAATGTTGTTCATAAAATTGGACAGTAACATACAGAAGAATAAAGCCAGACCCATATCTCATATCACATACAAGAATCAATTCAAAATGGATTAAAGACTTAAATATAAGACCTGAAACTATAAAACTATTAGAAGAAAATGCAGGAGAAAAGCTTCTCAACATTGGTCTGGGTAATGATTATTATTTTTTTTTACTACGAACCCTGAACCGCATAAACAAAAGTAAAAATAGACAAATGGTATCACATCAAACTAAAAAGCTTCTGCACAGCAAAGAAAACAATCAACAGGGTGAAGAGATAACCCGCAGAATGGAGAAAATATTTGCAAACCATCTCATAAGAGGTTAATATCCACAATATATAAGGAATTCAAATCACTCAATAGCAGGAAAAAAAAAAGTAACCCAATTTAAAATTGGCAAAGGACATGAATAGGTATTTTTCAAAAGAAGATACAAAGGGGATCAACATTACTAATTATCAAGGAAATATAAATCAAAACTACAATACACAATATCACTTCACACCTATTAGGTAAAAAAAAAAAAACAAAAACAAAAAAACACAAGAGATAAGTGTTGGCAAGGTTGTGGTGAAATAAGAATACTTGTGAACTGTTGATGGGAATATAAAACTGCAACTACTATAGAAAAGAGTAAGGTGATTCCTCAAATAATAAAAATAGATCTACTAAATGATCCAGCAATCCCAGTACTGGGTAAATATCCAAAGGAAATGAAATCAGTACCTTAAAGAGGTATCTGTATTTCCATGTTCACTGCAGCATTATTCACAATAGCTAAGATATGGAAACAACCTACGTGGATAATGGATGAATGGATAAAGAAAATGTGGTACACGCACGCGCGCGCATGCACACACCACACACACACACACACACACACACACACAGGAATACTATTCAGCTTTGAAAAAGAGGATATCTTGTCTTTTTTGGTTACATAGTTGAACCTAGAGGACATTACGTTATGTAAAATAAACTAGATACTATAAAGACAAATACTATATGTTCTCACTATATGTTCTCACTAATATGTGGTATCTAAAAAAGCTAAGCTCTTATTGGGGGGTAGGAGAATGGGGAAATGTTGGTCAAAGGGTGCAAAGGTTCAGATACACAGGACAAGTTCTAGAGATCCAATGTACTACTTAGAATTTGCTAAGAGTGTAGATCTTAAGTGTTCTCACACCAAAAAAGGGTAATTATGTGAGGTGTGGATATACTAATTAGCTTGACTGTGGTAACCATTTCATAATGAATCCATATCGGAAAACAAAATGTTGTATTTTTTAAAAATTTTTTGAAGATTTTATTTATTCATTTGCCCAAGAGAGAGAAAGATAAAGAGCACAAATAGGGGGAGTGGCAGGCAGAGGGAGAAGCAGGTTCCCTGCTGAGCAAGGAGCCTGGCACCGGACTCGATTCCAGGACCTTGAGATCATGACCTGAGCTGAAGGCAGATGCTTAACTGATTGAGCCACCCAGGTATCCCATTATGTTGTATAGTTGAAGTACATACAATTTTTATTTGTCAATTATATCTCAGTCAAGCTGGAAGGAAGAAAAAGAATTAGGCAGTTTTTCTAAAGACAGAAAAGCAACTCAGATTGGTCTCTCTGTTCACTCACGGTGGATCTCCTTGAGGACAAGACTAGTAGAGCTGAAGCATTCAAACACAAACAGGCACTATACGCACCAGATGTGGCAAAAACTAGACTCGTTACCATTCAGGTAATATAATGCCTGTTAGTATGGAGAAGATGAAAACCCTCATAGAGTCCATTTTGGTGAGAATGGGGAGACAGAAACACTGTACTAAGAACAAAAATCAGAGCAAAATGATAGCATTTTTCAGAATATATAAACCAAATTTTTGACCCATAAATTCACTTTTAGGGAATTATCCTATAGTAAATGAGTTTGTAAACACACCCACATACTTACACAAACATTCACACATACACAAAATACAATCATATATAGTCACATCCACACCTATACACAGATATACTTCACACACAAACATACACATACAGATGAATATCCTATATTTGCAGTGTGCTTATTGCAGCATGGTTGTTAGTAGCAAAAAATAAAAAATGGAAACAAGCTCAGTATCATCAGTGGTGACTGCTTGAATAAACTATGGTACATAAGTACAACAAAGCAGAGAACTAGTGTCTAGTTTTAAAAGAAATGAAATATCTCTACATATGGAAACACAAAATATATGTCCAACATGCAATACAGACTCTATCAGAGCAGGAATTCTGTCTGTTTTGATCAGTGCTAGATCCCTAGGTTTTAGAATAGTTTTTGCCACATATGTACACAATAAATATTGTTTAAGATCAATATTGTATTAAGATCAAGCTCTGCACTCAGCGGGGAGTCTTCTTGAGATTCTCTCTCTCACTCTCCCTTTACCCTTCCCCCAACTCACATGTGTACTCTCTCTCTCTCTCAAATAAACGAATAAATCTTTAATAAGTAAATAAATCAGAGAGCTCTCTCAAACTGAATATTGAAATATTGAAATAACTGTTATTCAGTAAAAACATACTGAAGAAAGGGCATGAATATAAAAAGATACCTATAGGGCACTTCGGTGGCTCATTTGGTTAAGTGTCTGCCTTTGGCTTAGGTCATGATCCCGGGGTCCTGGGATCACACCCTATTTTGGGCTCTCTGCTCAGAGGGGATTTGCCTTCCCCTCTCCCTCTGCCCTCCCCCTTCTTGTGTTCTCTCTCACTTACTCTGTCTCAAATCAATAAATAAAATCTTTAAAAAAAAAATACCTATGAACAACACCTCGACCCGGTGTTGAAAATTAGCATCTCCAGTGAGACACATCAACATGTGAACCTGTGTTTGTAATATCCTAGAAGAATACAGTATCACTTACATAGTATTCCACCCAAGAGGGCATAGCCAGTCACAATGATGTAAAGAAACATCAGGCAAACCCAAAATGAGAAACGTTCTATTAAATTCTTCAAAAATGTCAGTGTTATAAATACCAAGGAATAGTTGAAGAATTGCTTCAGATTAACAGAGACCAATGAGATGTAACAAGATAGTGTAATACATGGTCCTAAACTAGATCTGATATTAAAGGGGGGAAATTCTATAAAGTACATTGTTGGATAAATTTCATTAAAAATAATGAATCAGTGACAAATTTATTAAAGTTTTATCAAAACTGATGACTGCATTATACTTATGCATATCCTTATTCTTTGGAAATGTACACTGAAATATTTAGAGGTTGCTATAGAAGTAATGATTACGCCCTCCCTAAATTCTTATGTTAAATCCTAATGCCAATCCTCAGGATATTAGGAGGTGGGCCCTTTGCAAGGTGATTAGGTCATGAAGGTGGCCTGCCCATGAATAGGATTAGAGCTCTTCTTATAAAAGAGATCCCCGATAGGTTGCCTGTGTGGCTCAGTCAGTTAAGCAGTTGGACTCTCGATTCAGTTCAGGTCATGATTTTAGGGTCATTAAGGTCAAGCTCCACACTCAATGGGGAGTCTTGAGATTCTCTCTCTCATTCTCCCTTTACCCTTCCCCCAATTCACATGTGCACTCTCTCTCTCAAATAAATGAATAAATCTTTAATAAGTAAATAAATCAGAGAGCTCTCTCAAACCTTCCCATACGATGACAGAGCAAGGAGACAAGACAGCTGTCTTTGAGCCTTGAAGCAGGCACTCACCAGACAGTGAATCTACTGGTGTCTTGCTCTAGAACTTCCCAGATTCTAGAATTGTAAGAAATAAATTTCTGTTGTTTAAAAGCCACCTACCTGTCCATGGCATTCTTTTAGAGCAACCCGAATGGACTAAGACAGAAAATACAGGGCCACGATGTCTACAGTTTACTCTCAATTGGTTCGGACAAAAATAGTAACAGTGGATGGGTGGGTGGATGGACAGATGAATGCACGGAAGGAGTGATAAACAGACAGGCAACGATAGAGAACAAACAATAAAACAAACTGGGCAAAATGTCAGCAGTAAATTTAGGTAGAAGTTCTTTCTAAAATTCTTGCAATTTTTTTGTAAGTTTGATTTTTTTCTACGTAAGAACTTCTATACTTTCTGCAAGGAAATACCAACAAAAATGTTCATGGTATTTACTTCTAGGGAGTGGAAATAGAGGGATTCTTGGGGGAAAGGGAGATAAGATTGTTCGGAGGGAGAAGGACCCATAGCTTTTATTTTATGTCCTTTTATATCTTGTAATTTAACACAAACATATGCTACTTTCATAAGAAGAATACCTAAGTAATTTTAAAGCAGCAGCTTGCAGTCAGTCATAGGAAGTGTGTGGCCTTTAGAGTCAGACAGACCTTGGCTGAAATCCCATCAGTGCCCATTTTACTCAAGGTGTGGCCTTGACCAAGTCAAGTAATTTCCTTGAGTGTGAAATTTCTTAGATGACCTGGTTTCCCATCCTAGCTCTGCCACAAACCCACTGGGGAATATTAGACAGGTCGTTTCACAGACCTGGACCTAAGTCTTTTGCCTATAGAATGAGAAAACACAGTCCATTTGTCCAGCAAAAGAAGGTTGTTTCCCAGGATATTATCTCCTAAATAGAAAGAGTTCTAAATTTTTTCATTCATGTGAATAAAAGATGATCAACCATTTTTTGGGCGGATGACTATAACCTAATTTCTAAGAGGACTTAAAATGTTTTTTAAACCTTTGGTGTTGAGGCCACACTGATTCGTAATAACTTGGACTTCACCAAAGCTGGGGCGGATGGTATGATATCCTTTCGCTGTTCCTTCTCCTCCCTGCCTTCCCCAGGGAGCATTTCTCAGCCTTTCTCTGTGAGTCTACCTAAAACCCTCCTGGGGCAAACATCAGAGAGTTCCTAACCCAGTAGGGCCCTGTTCTCACGTCTCTTTCCCCTTAACGTTTAAACCCATGAATTGCTGAAAGGAAATTTAATCCATATGCTTCTGAGTAATTTACACTTAACACATCAAAATATTCCGTTGTAACAGTCATTTGTTGTCCCAAGAATCCTCTTGAGTCTTGTTAAGGCCTTTTATTCTTAGCAGTCTGTTTAGCAGTTATAAATGGAATTTGAACTCCAGAAGGATAGTTCTTTCTCCTTATTATTCCTCACTCATTTGGTAGACCTTGCCAGACTTTCTTTTCCTCCACCTTAGGTAAGAAAGTCTTTGTTCCAAGATGCTTCTTACATTCTTTTAGTTACATACTCAGGATGTAAATAATTACCATTTGCAGCCATCAAAAACATGCTCGGTTCTAGGAACTTACACGTATCTTCCTTAGTCTTCCCATTGAGATAAGCATAATTTTCCCTACTTTTCCAGATTTAGAACCCAAAGCTCTGAGAGATTAAGTAATTGGCCTACAATCACATAACTGATAAGAACTGAGGTGTGATTTACTGCAAACATGGCACTACATTCTTTCTAAGTTAGATTAAAAATAAACAGTGGGTGATGGTCCAGCTTCCATAGCTAGAGGCTTTGTTATACCCAAAAGAGTACAGAGCCCCTATACTCTGGTTTCCCTGGCAATATTTATTCATCCCAATTCAAATGTTGTAACCTCTATGAAGGTTTCAATCTTCTTGCTGTCTTACACATCCTTCTTTGTCATATCACTCTGTAGTATTATCACTTTACATGTCCATTTTCCTTTTAGACTATGCATTTCTTGAGTTCAGGGTTATGTCTCATTCATTTTTGTCTTCCCAGAGCTCAACCCAGAGTAGATGCTTAATGGATGTCTGTCAAATTGGATAGCTCTCACTTAAGATTGAGGTGGAAGTGCCATTCATTGATTCATTATTCATTCTAGGTACTGGAAATAGGGCAAGTTAAAACATGCGGATGACCTCTTCCACTCAACACTACTCAGGTTGGAAGCCTACTTCTCCACTCCCTATTGACTGTATCTGTATATTCCCTCCAGAGCCCAGATCGGTAGAGTATAGCTGTATACTGGAGACAGTATAATACAGCTGTCAAGTGAATGGACTCTGCAGTCAGCCCATCTAACTTTAAGCAATTTACTTAACCTCAGTTTCTACATGAACGGAATGTGTTATTGGGTGGTTGCGAAACACAATTTATATTATAGACATTACATGTAAACTTAGAACGGTGCTTAAAAAACAGCGTTCAGTAAATATTAGCTATTTGTTATCATTCTCTGTATCGCCCAGCCCATTTGTTCTGCTTTCACTGCTACCCAATCTAGTCAGCCATTATAAACTAAGAAATTAAATAAAACAATCTAATGTGATGATTTCATAAATATACCTTTGTGGTGAAAGGCTTTTATTGCTTAATACAAACTAATGTGTTGATTCTACATAAAAAGACACAGACTAAACAAGTGTGTGAATTCTTATACAAGCACAATTATTAACTGACCACAGATATACCTCCTTCTTTCACTTCTAAAACCTTCACAATGTACACTGTATGTTTTTGCTTTTATTTTTCTCCTTGCTTATTTCCTCTTGGTTTTCTTCTCTGACCGTGTGTGAACACACAAATGTTGATGAGGCCAAGGTCATAAACTCATTCCCTTTGTAAATCAAATTGTTCCCTGTTTAATGGCTGCATGATATACCCCAATTCTTGGCCAGTGTTACTAATAAAAATAATGTATCACAAGAGAGCCCAGTGAGTAAGGATGTCACCTTTAAGAGCATTGGGTATCTATTAAAATATAATAGGTAGGTAAATGGAAGCATTTTGCAAACAAAGCCATTATTTTTAATTGATAAAAATTTGAAAAAAAAATAAATATTCAATAATAGAAGAATGGTCCAATAAACTGTAGTTGTATAACGGATTTTTTTTTTTTTTTAAAGATTTTACTTAGGGTGCCTGGGTGGCTCAGTGGGTTAAGCCTCTGCCTTCGGCTCAGGTCATGATCTCAGGGTCCTGGGATCCAGTCTCTGCTTGGCAGGAGCCTGCTTCCCGCCCCCCCCACCCCGCCTGCCTCTCTGCCTACTTGTGATTTTGCTCTGTCAAATAAATGAATAAAATCTTAAAAAAAATTTTTTTTTACTTGTTTATTTGACAGAGAGACAGTGAGAGACAACATGAGAAGGGAGAAGGTCAGAGGGAGAAGCAAACTGCCCATGGAGCAGGGAGACCGATGCGGGACTCAATCCCAGAACTCCAGGATCACGACATGAGCTGAAGGCAGATGCTTAACAACTAGGCCACCCAGGCGCCCTGTATAATGGATTTTAAGTGATGGCTTGAAAAGATTTCTAAGTAACATTACAATATAATGATAATTTTAAAAAGCAGAATACAGAAATTCATTTAATGATATTAAATTATGCATTTAAATATGTTTATACAAAAATCCACATATGTACAGAAAAAGCAAAAGAAGACAATGCACTAAAATGTTAACAATGCTTATATCTGAGTAATGAAATAACCTATGGGTGATTTTTATTTTCTTTTTTATCACCAGTTTTGACTTTTATTGACTGTGTTAAATGCCTTCTGTGAATTCCCTCATATTTTAGTTTCCTCCTCTGTAAAATAAGGACAATGAGAATACTTGTTTCACAAGTATTATAATGTATCAGTTGAGATAACATATAGAAAAATAATTGAAAAATTTTAAAGTATATTTAAATATTAACTTATTAGAAAACAATATAACTTTATTATATATATGAATTACAGTAGTTAGGACTAGAAAATTCACTTTTTAAAAAAGTATAAAAAATTGTAATATATGTGTGGCTCTTTCTTTTTGGATTTTTGCCAAGTCCCTTAGGATTTCCTCCTTCTTTACCTCCCCTAGCTGTACGTTGTTGTCAATGGGAATGCTGGGGAATATTTAAAAGGATGGTAGTTTAAGGCAGGAGATTGAAGAAGGATCAAATAAAAAGTTCAGAACTGGATGCCACCATTTTAGCCAAATAATGGAGAGTGAGGCCAAATCCTGAAGCACAGGAAAGAGTTAGATTTGGAATCATTCATGCACCAAACAAAACAGATAATGAATATCTCAGTTTTCTGAACATCACATCAGCAATGACTTTAGTCAGAGGCGGTCTGACTGAAAAAGTGCCTAAAGGACTAAAAGGAAATGAGATGTCTGATCCTGAATACAAAACAGAAGCCTAGCTTGCCCCTGTGGGGCTAGAGGGGTGGGTCTTTTTTCTCAGAGTCAAATCACCACCATGCAAACCAAACTGCACAGGAAATGTTTTTCTGCATGTTTTCCACCTTAGACTGTGTTTTTAGTATTATGTTTAATTTTAAGAAAGAATGAAGAGAGTCAGTGTGGGAATAAATCAAGCTATCCATTCCAAAAGGGGAAACAAACAAAGAAACAAACAAACCAGATATCTTCAATTATTAAAATGAAGAAACCATGTGATCTCAAGCAGAACACAGATTACTTATCCTAATGAAAGACATAAAGGTCTACTAGGAGAATAGAATAGAATTAATCGGATTCTATCAGCATGAATCAAAAAAAGCAGTAGACTATTATGAAGGCTCATTTCACCACAAAGCCAAAATCCTCCAAGATGGAATTAACTTATTAATGCTGTGTTGCCATGTAGATGTTAATAGTGCTAAACACAACAACAATAATGAGATCATGCCATTCTGTAGCACTCACATATCATTAGTAACTTCAGGTATAGATATTCAAAGTATTGCAAAAAGTACACAATAGGGGTGGCCTGTGTGGCTCAGTGGGTTAAGCCTCTGCCTTCAGCTCAGGTCATGATCCCAGTTTCCTGGGATCGAGCCCCACATCAGGCTCTCTGCTCAGCATGGAGCCTGCTTCCCCCCTCTCTCTGCCTGCTGCTCTGCCTACTTGTGATCTCTCTCTCTGTCAAATAAATAAATAAAATCCTTAAAAAAAAAAAAGTACACAATAGTCTGAGAATTGATTCAGAAAATGTACTCTGGAAACAAAATGTTCTTAGCTAAATAGCTTCTAACTTTTCCTTTAGTTATCAGGGTCAATATTCATATTTTCATTTACCAAGTACATATGGTTCCTACAAAGTGCTAGACACTATTCCAAGAATGTTACTCATTCCATCCATAGAGCATCTCTATAATATATTAGTATTATCATCCCTATTTCACTAAGAAAGAAACTGAAGCAGAGAGAGGTTAAAGTGCGTGAGGTGTACCTAAGAGCACATAGCTAATAAGTGAAGTTTCCGGGATTCAAACCTAGCCATTCCCTCTCCTATGATTATTATATGTATTCATATATACTTAGCAAGACCACAGGGGAAGTCTGAGAACTACAGAGAAATGGAAATACATGAGAGTTAGTTGTAGATCCTAGTAAAAGTGACAACAAGTCCAAGTTTCCTGGGTACAGTCCAAATTCACATCCATTGTCCCAGTGTAATTACTAATAGCATCATTTGTCACTCCCAATAGTGTCCAAATTTGGGCAATAAATAATAGGGGTGACCCGTTAGAAATGCCCTATTCTACTGCCATGTTGAGGCTCTTAGGCCTTGTTATCCATAAATTTCTCTACCTATAAAATGAGAGTGTTAATGTTTGCTCTCTTTCTGCCTTCCAAGATGATATTACTGTGGCATTATGCAGAAGAATCTAGATTTAAGACATCTGGACATATTAGAAATGTCAGGTAGCTGTATGGGGAACTTCCATAATGCTGGGTTCCCATCATGTGCAGTGCCTGAAGGTGGATGCTTTACATTTGTTAATGGACTCATTCCCCGTGAGTACATAATGTGTTTTTTATTCTTACAGAACAAGTATTTGTGATAGAAACCTTAGTTTCAGGATAGAGTACAAACAAATAACTGAGCCACTCTTAACCATCATTACTGAACCAGAAACTATGTCAAGAAACTTGAAAAGGAAGTTTGCTAATTTCATTATATAATATCCACTTTATGGTTGACTCATTATTTATTTCCACATAAGCAAGAAAAATGAGAATAAAAGAAAAAAATGTTTTGTTAATTAAAAAGACAGTTTATAAGGATAGGACTACTAAGTAACTCATCAGAAAGAAAAACTATGGATTCATTTTATAAAAGAAAAAGTGCAGAGACATTGCTGCTATAGCAGTTAGCTGAAATTCAAGAAAATAACCTATTTATTGAGATTTAAAAGGTATAAGCTCTATCACTGGGGTGTATCTGGGTGTGTGTGTGTGAGAGAGAGAGAGAATCTCTTTGTATTCTGGCTTTTTGGTATGAATATTCATAAAAACAGGAGAAGAACATCTAAAATGTGTAAAAGGATTATATCCTCCATATCTTTTTGTATCTTTCCTCAGTTCTCAACTTTTGCTCCTGCTTTCCATCCATTTACTCCCTCACACAAATTTTTTTTAAGATTTTATTTATTTATTTTTGAGAGGGAAAGAGTGCAAGTTGGGGGAAGGGCAGAGGGAAAGAGAGAAAGAGAGAATCTCAAGTAGACTCTGAGCTGAGTGTGGAGCCTGACGCAGGGCTTCATACCACAACTGTGGGATCATGGCCTGAGCCAAATTCAAGAGTCGACTGCTTACCTGACGAAGCCACCCAGGCACCCTCCACACTAATTTCTGACATACTGGCCATTATATCATAGCAGTTTAACACATCCTTTATTCCTTTAATTTGTCATCTCACTAAATGTACCTATCTCTTTGATTGAAAATAAGAAAACAAATCTAAATGTGTTAATCCTGTTAATTTTTTTCTTAAATTTTTTCCCACTGTGCAAAAGGGGAGTTTGAGTCATGGTTTCCTTGCCTATAAATCAAGCAATTTTAAGCTGTAGATCCCCACAAAATTCACAGCTTTGTAGATCACAATATATCGTGTGATGGAGGAGATGAAAAAATGCTGAATGAGACAGAGAGATTATGATGGTGGGAATGAGTCTATCTTGCCTTGGGGAGAAACATCACCATAACAATGAACTCTGCTTCAATTAAGCAAGAAATCTCTGCTCAAATGTGAAAACAAAAGACCAAGGAAGGAAAAGAAGGGAAAAAGGAGGGAAGAGAAGGAGAGAGAGAGGAGAGAAAGGAGGGAGGGAGAGAAGAATAAAACCTCTTGGTATATAAAAACACAAGTGTCAGATCTGTGGCATTCCCTTAATGTTTTGATCTGTCAGTCATTAGAATGTGATATAGGAAGCCAAGACATATACATGCAATTTGGCTTTCTGAAAAATCTCTATCTTCATCTGTCATAAAGAGCAGTTGTGAAAGTGAATGATGTCGTACAGTCAGGAACTTACGTGCTAGCTTAGCTCTACCTTTAATTAACTGCCCGAGAGCAAATAAAGTCACTTGGTTTTTCAGAGTCCTGGGTTTTGTCACAGTTCCTGAGGTATCTTTCAGAATGGGAAGTAATGGTAGGGATTATACCTTCAGTCCTTCACAACTTTTTCACATTGCGGAAACGCCGTATGGTTGACTAATTCTTGTTTATAGATAATTTGAGGTCTTTAGGCAAGAAAATAAAAACAGAAACTTAGTAAATAATATTTTGCCCACTATATTTCTCATAGAGATGTGAAAATTATTTATGCTTCATGTCTAAAACCAAAATAGCTTAAATGTATATAATGAAAGTAAACTATTACAATATTATGAAAATATTTTATAAGTATTCTTTATAACGTCATAGTATTCCAAGAACCAGAGCTTCTGACTTTAAGTTGACCTGTGCTTTCCATGAAGAGTATTTTCATACTTTGTGAAAAAAAAAAATTGTATAACTGCTGTAAAACAATAGCTTGTGAACACTACTTCAGACTTTCTAACCATGCTTTAGGGAATTCAAGAGCTCATTTCCTCTAAATTTCTATTACTTATGTTTTATGTTAAGATGTTATATTGGTTTGCAAAGGCATTAGTTAGCCAGAAAACTAGTCCCCAGAGATTTGCTTCATTATTAAATGTAAAATAAGATACTAAATAGCAGGATGAAGGCATCTTTCACATTTACCAAAATTACCTTGCAGAGAACAGGTGAGTATGATGTGATTCTGGAGTATTAAACACATCTATTTGAGATACGGCACACACAGGCTCTCCTAAGCATGTTAGAATCATCCTCTTTTTATATCTCAGAGCCTAAAGCAGAGCATGTACAGGAGCAACACGACAGAGATACAAAGAAAGTATCACGTGCTTGGGGTAAAGAGCACAGTAGAAAGGATGAGAGTGTCCCTCCTAACCCATTTCTCTCTAGGCCACTCCTATGATGAGCCAGGGTCAACTCCACCAACACAAGCTCTGGCCACCATCATTTAGGTATGAAAGGAACCCTGCCATATGGTGCTTACTCACTGTCAGCCAAATCCATAGCAATGAAAATATTTCAGTACCAAACAACTGTTTATCGATAATTGATAATATAATATTCACAATGGAGCAACAGCTTGTTTGAACCAACATCTGTACATGTTACTTGGTTTTTTAAGAGACTATAAACTGCTGGAAGAACTTGGTTTCCTTTTTTTTTTAAGATTTTATTTATTTGAGAGAGAAAGAGAGTGTATAAGCAGGAGAGAGTGGCAGAGGGAGAGGGACAAGCAGACCCCATGCTGAGCAAAGAACCTGATGCAGGGTTCGATCCCAGGACCCTAGGATCATGACCTGAACTGAACAAAGACACCTCACTGACTGAGCCACCCAGGTGTTCCCTTGGTGTCTATTTTATGCCAAACCTCACTATATAATCCCCCAAAAGAAAACTACACATTTTTTAAATAACAATCACAAATTATTGATATAAGAATGCTTTGGAGCCAGTGCACAGCATAGGGTAGTGCTAAGCTATCCATCCCAGAAGTAAGGAGATATGAATTCTGGATCTGGTCTTGCCTTGGTATCTTTTAAAAATTGCTTCTCTCTAAGCCTTAGCATTTTCATATACAAATTAAGGAAGCTGTGTTCAACAGGAGGCTTCTAAACTTTTCTTAGAATAAAACCTGCTTTATAAAACAAATTTCAATAATGAGCCCCACCTGCTATTATAAGAATGAACCTGCTCTGGTGGAAAAGAGGGGAGAAAACCCAAGCTTCACCAATCACCCTCCTGTCTAAACATCCCCATCCCCATTCAGACTCCAAACCACTAGAATCTCTAAGGTCCCTTCAGTGACTCCATGTGGAACAAAGAGAATAAATACAGCAGGTATTAATTTTTAAAGACTGATAGTGAGCTGTCTGAGGTTCTAGAAAAGAGTTTAAGAGAAAGATGGAGGGACACCTGGGTTGCTCAGTGGGTTAAGCCTCTGTCTTCGGCTCAGGTCATGATCCCAGGACCCTGGGATTGGGCTCTCTGCTCAGCGGGAAGCCTACTTCCTCCTCTCTCTCTGCCTGCCCCTCACCTACTTATGATCTCTGTCTGTCAAATAAATAAATAAGTAAAATCTTAAAAAAAAAAAGAGAGAGAGAGAGAGAAAGATGGAGAAGGAAGAAATTGATGGCCAACTTTCAGTGATTCTAGATTTTGGCTAGTGGGGCCTCCCTTTTTTTAAGAGAACCCCTTTTCTCTTTCTATCATTCATTTCTGGTTAGAAAAGCCAAAGCAGTCAAATAATGGAGTCAATTACAAAGAATTTTATTGCAGCGAATGTCATATTTCTTACCTGTACCAGTTCACTTTCCTCAAAGAGAGCCAAATTATGTTTAAGGTATAGGTTGCCTCCTGAGCATTTTCTCTTGTACATAATAATTCTATGTCAAATATACCTTAAAGAAAATATTACTATCTATTCAAAGATGAAATCCAAAATAAAACAAATTTAAGTCTGTAATTATGAGCCACTTTGAGAAAATAGTAACTTGAATTTGTACAGAGCAAATTCCCACTATTTTGCATTCATGAAAGATTTTTCTAATGGAAAATCAGAATTGTGGATGAGCTGGAAGTTTGAAACCAATTCAAGGACAAATATTGAGATGGAAAAATAAATTCAATTATTTACTCATTTAACAAATAAAATTTGAGCACCAAAATGAGCTTAGTAATATTCTAGATGTTGGAGACATAGCTAGGAACAAAAGAGACAAAAATCCCCGTCTTAGGGCACCTGGGTGGCTCAGTGGGTTATAGCCTCTGCCTTCAGCTCAGGTCAGGATCTTGGGTCCTGGGATGGAGCCCCCCACATCAGGCTCCCTGTTTGGCAGGAAACCTGCTTCTTCTCCCACTCCCTCTGCTTGTGTTCACACTCTGTGTGTGTGTGTGTGTGTGTGTCAAATAAATAAGTAAATAAATAAATCTATCTTTAAAGATAAATAAATAAATAAATAAAAACACAGGGGTAGATGCAAATAGACAAAACCCAAAAAGTGCCTCTGCCTTGATTTTACGAAGGCTAAAATCTGAATTTAGCTGAACATTAAAGCTTAACTAAAAGCTTAGTTTTTAAAGTGTCAAGTCCACTAAGAAAGCTTTGTAGAGTGATTCTGAGGGCTTCCACAGACACTTCAGGTAGGTCAGATTTCAACAGACCAAAAGGAATCTCATCAAAGGCTGCAATCATTCTCCACACTCACATTAGCTATGGCTATCTATGAGTTTCCTATTGAATGGAGCTTAAAAGTACACCTTTATTTCCCATCACACAAACATCTCTACCTTGCAATTTCATTTAAAGGGATGGATCTGGAGTAGAGCTGACAAATATTTCTAGTCTCTTCGCTCTTTAATTCCATCCCTCATGACAATAAAATAACGAGTAATAGTGTACATAAATAGGGCAAACACAGACACAGTACATAATACATATATATAGGCACAAACCAATTATTTTATCATTGAGATTGCCTTATTTCCTCAGAGCCTTTTCTCTGGTTATTTGGAGAATACTGTATGCTGTAAATTATTAAAATTTATACTTTCAAATAATTATGCTAAACCCTCTTCCATTCTGTGTATTTTATAGCCGTTCATATATTTG
Source organism: Mustela lutreola (assembly GCF_030435805.1). Lineage (NCBI taxonomy): Eukaryota > Metazoa > Chordata > Mammalia > Carnivora > Mustelidae > Mustela > Mustela lutreola. The sequence goes on from NC_081296.1 coordinate 92,886,152, forward strand.
CAACTAAGATATTTGAAAGCTATTTTTGAGTCCCACATGTAAAAGTATTTATATGTATTTTAATAATCCAGGTAATTAAGCATTAAAAGTGGTAGGGGAAAAACTGGTCAAGCACGATGATGTAATAAAAATGTTTAGCATGTCTTCCTTTTCTTCAGACTTTAAATTGTTTGCTTTTCCTCCTACGTCCCATAATAAAACATAGAGCTACAATCAATGTGTGATGACAAATGGTCTCAGGGTTGGGTTTGCATTCTTCTAATTACATTGGCATCCATAAGCTGGAAAAGATAGATGTAATCAACCACCCTCAGACAAAAGTAGGATGACTATTCTGGCAAAATGTTCAAACCACATTAAGCCCTAATTTGAAATGATGTTTGAAAGAAAGCAACGCAACTAGGACCAATTTATTTGTACAACAACTAAAAATTAAACTCACTAGGCATATTTAAGAGATGGAAACAATTAAATGCGTTTGTTTTCTAAATAGACCAAGTATATCAGAAGCTTTGAAAGAAAAAAAAAAAACAATTTCACTAGACACTATTATTTGTTGCTGTGCAATACTTAAATCATTTTCTTTAATACTCCTCTGTGGTTTTTCTAATAAAACAAGCTATTTTTAAGAGTGAACAAATAATCTGTTTAATTTCACATTATCTGTTTATCATAGTGTTTCATTCTAATTAGCAGCCCATGAAAGAACATAGCTGAGAGGAACTGTATAACAACTGAACGTCATTTTTTCGGGGGCGGGGGGGTATTGTTCATCTCATTTTTTTTCGGAAAAGATGACTCTCGATGTTTCCCTTTTGTATTCAAATCAAGTTTTTATGGTATTCTGGTAAAATCATGTCATGTGAGTTCTTTCGGGTATATATCTAGATACACTAGGCACTTCAGCTGAAGAGAACAATTGTTCTGGCTCCACAGAGATTGAAAAAATGACGTTTCTATCCAGAAGAATATCCTGCTCCAAATGCGGGATGGCCAGACACCAGCATATCATCAAGTCTTTGGCTAATATATGTGCCCTGACCACTCAATCAAGCAGAGTTTCTTGAAGACCAAGTGTCCTAGACTCTCTGGCGTCTTTTCCCTTGGGCTATATCCTGTCAAGCCTGGCTAAAAAAGGTGGCTCTTAGCACACTATAATGAAGCACAGGTCTGGGAGGGTAGGACTGCCAAGGCCCTATTGAAGTTTGCCAAAAACTGATACTACAGAGTATTGGAAACAGGACAGAGTTCTTTTTTGGTTCTCCTCTGCATCACTAGCTTGTAGAAGTCCAACGCACATTTGAATGAATACACACCAAGAGGAATTTTCTTCCATAAGCATCAAGGATCACATATCACTGAACAAAAGTATATAAAGCTTGCCCCTTGCATGGAAGACACAAGAAGGACTAGTGGGAAAGGGAAGAAAAAATTTGCTAATTTTTTAGTCTCATTACTTCAAACTACTCTGCTTGGGGCTTAATTACTTTACATAGAAACACTAGAAATTCAAGTGCACAGCATTTTCCTAAGGTAAGTTGTGCCTCCTTAGAAACCCATGACTGTTAGGAGAGTGTGTAACTTTGATATTGTGCCTTTTCAAGCTGCTGAAAAAAGAGTTAAGGAGATTCTGCTTATCAGAGCATTAAGCCTCAAAGATATTTAGCAGGTTAGAATACTGCTAAGACAACAAAAGCATGACAGAGTCAAGTCTAATGAATTGCTTCGTTTTACACCAGTGTAATATCTCATATCTAGCAAGTCTAAAGCACATTCTAACTGAACTAAAATTAGTTCAATGAATGCTAATAAAATTAGCCAATAAATGCTTGATACTGAATTGTAATTATTCAGCACTTTAGCTAAAATATTTAAAGATTTCAAATGTTTCTTCTACTTAAAAAGTACATAAAAAATTAAAATACAAAAATATTTGTAATAAAAATATATTTTAGGGGTGACTGGGTGGCTCAGTCATTAAGCGTCTGCCTTCATCTCAGGTCATGATCCCCGAGCCCCACATTGGGCTCCTTGCTCCGCGGGAAGCCTGCTTCTCCTTCTCCCACTCCCCCTGCTTGTGTTCCTCTCTCGCTCTCTCTCTCTCTCTGTCAAATAAATAAATAAATAATCTTTTAAAAAGATCTATATATATATTAAATATATCTATATCTATATCTATCTATCTATCTATTTATCTTTTAAAGAAATTTACAATATGGATTCGTGTAAACTAGAACTTTTCCAGAAGAACTAATCCTACTCTATTACAAAGTATAAGAAAGTTCAAAAAGACTTTTAAAGGATGAGCTATTTTTTTTAAAAAGTTGAAATTATTAAAAGGGATAGTCATAGAACTTCAATCAGCCAGCAAACATTAAGTGAGCACATGTTATGAATAAGACACTGTGTTTCAAGTATCATGACAGACAACATACAACCTCTCACTTCTACCCACCTCACAGGATGAGCCTAGTAGTGAATGTATACACCTATGTCCTATCCAGCCTAGCCAACTTTTTTTTTTTAAGATTTTATTTATTTATTTGACAGAGAGATCACAAGTAGAGATCACAAGGTAGAGAGGCAGGCAGAGAGAGAGAGAGGGGGAAGCAGGCTCCCTGCTGAGCAGAGAGCCCAATGTGTGGCTCTATCCCAGGACCCCGGGATCATGACCTGAACTGAAGGCAGAGGCTTAACCCACTGAGCCACCCAGGCACCCCCCAGCATAGCCAACTTTTAAGTAGCCTACTCTTAATTGGAGTTTTGAGAGAAGTAAGAACTGCCTCACCATGCCTATACATTTGCCATGCATGTGTCTGACAACACATAAGATGCGATGGTACTGAAGGCATATGTTACATTCTCTAACTTCAGCATTGCATTTTAAGTCCTTAGACATGCTATTGGAAGCCCTTGCTAGTCAAACCTTTCCAAACTAACCAGAACATATCCTTTTAATAAAAAATAATAGCTATGTTCTCATTTTCAAAGTTTGCGATTAAAACCTACAGTGAAAGAATCCAGCTGAGAAGAAATTTCCTTTTAGTTCAAAAAAAAAAAAAATGTCATTAAATTTATCGGAACAATATGAAATGAAGATGTTGTTGTTGGGTCCTTCTCTTATAATGGAAACCAAATAGGCTTGTTGGCTTTGTTAAAGCCATAAATTATTCTTCCCATAACATTTCAACAATAATTTTAAACATATAAAAATTAAGGTACAAAAGAAAATCCCACTATCAATGATAATCAAGCTAAACAATTACATATCTTTTTGCATGTGATTTAACTGCCCAGATTTCAAAGAAAACCACATACTCTCACGTGTTAAAATATTGCTTTTACATATTTTAAGCATGGCAGGATGGCTTTTCAAAATATAACTTGTAGTATTGGGGGCCATTCCAACGGCTGTTTCAGATCCTTTGACATGGCGGCTTAGTTTGCTAATCTTGGCTTATATTTTTAAAAACAACTTACTACAACTTTACATAGTAGCATTCTATCTTTCTCATGGTTTATAACCTAAAAAATGTACCGTTAAATTGCTTTTGATATTGATGAAGGGCACCGTTACTTATTTTGTTTTTCAACATAGACCTAAAAGGTATATGAATCATCCTTTTGAAACTAGGAACGCAGGCAAAACAGAGGATGTGAATGGAGCCTAAGTAAACAATTTCTCCCATCACCTAATTTTTTTTCAGGGCATCAGCCTTAGAAAAAGTCATTTTCTTAGCAGTAGCCTACTGCCCCCAAAAAAGAAATAGTAAAAAATTTATTCCCAGAGAGCAGCATCACAATAAGATGTGGTGCTTTGTGTTCTGGAAAAGTCAAGTTAATTCTTCCTGCCAAAGCCTTGGGCAAACAGGCATTTCGTAAACACACTTTAGCATTTTAGAGCTGGTACTCATTTTATTTTAGAAGGGTGTTTCTATGGGTCCATAAAATGGCATTCTTAGATGTGCAGAAATGAGTAAGTAATTTAATAGTATCTTTGTATGACAGATCTAATATAACATATATTAGCACACTCTTTCAATCTCCATATGGGATTACAAAGGGAGTGAGAAATAAAATAAAATCCCAAGAGATGAAACTGCATTGACTTAGGGTAATACTTCTTTATGAAAAATCTTAAGCTACTTTAGTGTCAAGTCCGAGCTGAGGCTCAACACTGCCATCTCCTTCTTAAATGCTGAAATACAAGAAGCAATCTCAAGACAAAAAATACAGGATAACAAAACAAAAAGTAGCTACTGGACATATAAAACACACCAAACACAGAATTTTTATGTTTGTCATTTTGGAAGGAAGGTCCAACCACTAAAGATAGTATATACATTATATTAAATAAACAAATATTTTTACCAATTTACCTATAAAATGACTACTATTTTTTTTTTGTAGATTCTTCCCTCCCAAAAAAGGCAAAATATATAGGGATAACTTTTAGTTTATTCATCATATTACTGATACTAGTGCAACTTATTTTCTTATTTTGATGATATTTCAGCATTGAGATAAGGTAGTTGATAAAGCCAGCCTTAAATTTAGGCAGAGGATTCACTGAAGTATAATTTTAGGGCTCTCATTCTCTGACTCTGACTCTAATAATTTCCTTACCAAGTAACTGATACCTGAAAATCTGCCATTAGAATGTTTTCTTTAAACGTTTCTTTCTGTAAAGCTTTGAGCTCTATTAAAATTCAAATAGCTCACTGAGAGGTAAATTTATAATGTGCTATCAACTACAAGGATCTTATGGTGGATTGTTCACCAGGAGGGGGACAGTTAAGTTCCTGGACAGTGCCAGTTGATGCCTCTTGTCTCAGAATAATTACTAAAAACTACATTTTATCAGTCTGATAAATTCTATGATTTTCTTAGTCTTAAGTCCTTCTTGAGGGAAGAATTTAGCAAAAGAGAGGAACCACTGTGACAAGTAGGGGGTCCCTACCAAAGTAAGTGGGTGGAAGCTTAGAAGCAGACTGGGAAGGTTGGGGGAATTATTTAGTTATTATATTTATAGGACCTCAGGTAAAAAAAAAAAAAAAAACCCACATAGCATGAAATGCAACACACTCTTAATTGAAAGTAGTAAAAAATGCACGTAGCTGGATATTAAATATTAAAGCACCAGATTTGTTTTAGCACTAATTTCTTGAGCAATATGTCTTTTCCAAAAGAACAAAAACGTTGACTTGGAATTTCTCATTCCTAAACTGAATAGGTCACTGCTACTGCGGTTATTTTTCAGATCCAAAGCAATGAACATACTCAGAATCAGCCTGAGAGAATGAGAGGTTCGAGGGATGCACTACTCCACCATAACCATTCTCACCCTGTTTAGCAAAGCACCTTTTCTCCCTCTAATATCTTGAGATCTATGAGAGAAACTTAGAAGAAACAAGGGCAGCTACCCCCATGTTAGCCATTGGACAGGTTACTCATTGACCAGAACAACTCTACTACCCTGGCTGATAAACAAAATGCTCATTACTTTCAAGGCAGGGTTCAAATTCAGGAAGGGCCATTGACCGAAGGGGAGAAAAGAGGATGTGCTCACTCTTACGGAAGCCATCATAACAGACCAATTCTCAAACAACATGAATGGCAGAAGGAGATTCAGACTCTAGAAATAAGAAGTAAGAAACATTTTTGTGAATCTATCAAATGAAGAACACACTTCACATAAGCTACAAAAAACTTAACCACAAAAATATAACGATATGATGTTTTCACACTTTTTAAATTCAGTAATTCAAAACTTCAAGAAAATTTTTAAGTAAACTGACTAGGAAATGAATCAGACTCAAGAAAAGTTTCCCCTTCCTCTAATCACTGGGAAGTTTTACATAAAAGTTACTGAAGCAAATTATCTCTTCACTTACCAGCTCCAAGTTTAACAAATCTGTATTAAATATTTGGTCTTTAGACCTTTTCTTGAGAAGTATATATTTTACTTTGCATTCAATGTCATCTGAAAGGACATCTCAACATTTTATTTTAAAATGCATTACAAAAAAATTAAAAAATGACAGATGTGTTTAAATGACCAAAGAGAACTTACTTTATGCTCCTCAATTTTGCCTTGAGTTCTCTGAGAAAGCAGTGCTGATTTGCAGTCCTCTCTGTCTTTTTTAAAAATATATTTTTAAAAGATTTTATTTATTTATTTGACAGAGAGAGAGAGCACAAGCAAGGGGAGTGGCAGGCAGAGGGAGAGGGAGAAGCAGGCTCCCTGCAGAGCAGGAGAAGCCTGATACAGGACTCGATCCCAGAGGCAGTCATTTAACCAACTGGGCCACTCAGGCGCCCAGAAGTCCTCTATGTCTTTTATTCAGAGTTAGAAACTAAGGACACCAAGCACTGCTGCCAAACTGTAGGACGTAGGTGAGGCTACTGATGTCGCACAAGCAGCACATCTGGTGACTTCTCCTTCGTCCCTTGAATAAAGATGTTGCACTCTACCATGTGTCTATCATTCCTCAAGGTTCATTACCAGGCATGTTGGCTCAGCTGGAGGGGAACAAAAAATGTCAAGGGAAAACACCCAGAACTGGGCTGATTTACCTAGTGGCTGATTCTTGGTGTTAGTAAGTGGCAGCATACCCACGGGCAGGCCCAGCAATAACAGAATACCACAGAGTAGTTTTTCCATATATAAGTCAGTAGAAAAAAACATATTCTGCACCTTGAAGAGTGAACATATTCTAACCAGTATAAGCACTGCCAGTTATAATCTTCTATTAGTTCCTCCTATGAAGGGAAAATTGAAAGCACTGTTGTAGATATTATAGAATTGAGGTCCCTTGCTCAATGAGGACAGGACAGTCTAAGGCTAATAAAAGTTCCAAATACACTTCTCTTTGCAAAGAGTATCATGGCCAAGGCCTTTTACCTTTCATGACTTCAAGAAATGTCCAAAAGGCATACTGAGTCTGACCACACACCCTTTAAAAATGACTTTGAAACTTTTTTCAGAACTCCAGAACACTTGTGCAGGGCAAACAGTTTGACAACCCCACTTGCTTCTAGATACAGCTTATTTAAATTCCTGAAAAAAAGTAGAGCTGGTTTTCAGGATATCCTATTGGAGTGATCATGTCTTCAGTTACTTGGTCTTTTGATTGATTATAGGAAAGGACATGATTTTTACCCAGAGGTAAATTGTGTGAACATGAATGCAATTAATTTAATTTCCTAATCTCAATGACCTGTTGGGTGCGAATAAAATGGCATCTCTCACTTGCATTTGCAAGTGAGAGAAGGGAAATGTAAATAGAGAGAAGCAAGTAACAATTTAGCAATGTATGGATCCTAGCGTGTAACCTATTTTAACTAAACAGTGCTGACTTCACTAAATACCATGAGTGGAGTGGGGAATTCATGCTGAGGAAAAGGACTCCCTTCCTTGGATGGCATCTCATCTAATACTCCAATCTTTCTCTCTTTCAGGAACCAGCTCACAATCTTTCTCTCTTTCAGGAACCAGCTCAAAAGTCATATCCTTCATCAGGTGTTCCCCAGTGTCCCAAGGTGGAAATAAATTCTTCTGATCTAAACAGACAATAGACTCTCTCTATCCCTCTTCTTATGTTCCATTTTACCTTTTTTCTTCTTTTTTTCCCCCTATTTTTACCACAATATAATCAACAAATAACACTGTATTAGTTCAAGGTGTAGGACATAGTACGACATACTGATTCAGTATCTGTATACATTGTGAAGTGATTACACAGTAAGTTTAGTTAGTTAACATCCATTATTTCACATAGTTACATTTTTTTCTTTTGATGAGAATGGTTTTTTTCTTGTTATGAGAATGTTTTTCTTTCCTGAACCATTTTGATTATCTCCAGAAAAACTAGGATGATGCCTTCTCCTAAAAAGCCCCCCAACTTCTTCCTGACATTTCTGAGAAGGTCTCTTGTACAAGAAATAATTCTTTTTTTCTTGTTGAATTCCTCTGTTTATAACTCTTACCCACAGATCTAAAGTCTGCATTCTAGAGTTACACATCAATCTAACCTAACTTCCATTGTACAATCTTTCATTCTGTTTTATTTTCCAGACTAAACACCCCCATAAGAAATGGCTTCTAGACCTTTTTTTTTTTTTTAAGATTTTATTTATTTATTTGACAGACAGAGATCACAAGTAGGCAGAGAGGCAGGCAGAGAGAGAGAGAGAGAGAAGAGGAAGCAGGCTCCCCGCTGAGCAGAGAGCCTTATGTGGGGCATGATCCCAGGACCCTGGGATCATGACCTGAGCTAAAGGCAGAGGCTTTAACCCACTGAGCCACCCAGGTGCCCCGCTTCTAGACCTTTTATCATCTTTGCCATCTATTTAAATGTATCTTGCATTTCATCAATACCCTTCAAATCTCCCCATCAGAAACAGGAAAGATATATAACAGACAACTAAGAGGAGTACAGTAACTAATATGTGAAGTGAAAAGGACTAAAGAAGTACAGTGGAAGGAACAATCACCTGGCTTGAGAAGTCATCCAATAACAATCAGTGAAATAATTGAATAAGACTAAATCAAGGTCAGAGGATCCCGGAACTCCACTTCAAATGCCTGTCTCTGGGCCAGGGTATATAGCAAATAGTAAACCAAACTAGTAACAGCTAACATTAATTGAACATAGAGCACATACCAGGCATCCTGCATGTACTTTTCACGTATTAGGTTATTCAATCCTCACAATAATCTTTGAAGGTAGACATTGTCATTCCATCAGTTTAGAGGTGAAGAAACTGAAACTTTAAACAATTATTTGCTGTTGGTAACAACAAGTAAATGGCAGAACCAGGACCCCACTTGGGTGTACCTGTTTCCAAAGCCCATGCTTTTAAATGTCACACTACACAGCTTACTCTTAAAATAAATAGATAGGAAGGTAGGTAGACAGAAAGGCAGACCGATGGATGGAAAATTAAAAAGTAGAGGTAGTCACATAAATTTAGAAAACTCAAATTATATAAAGAAACAGGGAACTGAACTGGTTGATTTCTCAAAACTTTTAAAATGCTAATTTACATTGTTGATCCCCAAAGGAGGGATGTAGTGTGACAAATTTTATATAGTATGTTTCCCAAGTTTATTTAACTAGAAACATTGTTTTCCTAAGATGTGTCTTGCAGGACTAGTGTTTTACAGTACACATTTTGGAAAATGCTGTGTTAGATTAAGAACAACTCTTTTACAATTTTTCCAGTACATTTTTCAATCAGTTCAGAATCTATTCTCTAGTGCTTGTGCAAGTGAATTTTCATAACTAAATTTTTTTTTTTTTTTTAAAGATTTTATTTATTTATTCGACAGAGAGAGATCACAAGTAGGCAGAGAGGCAGGCAGAGAGAGAGAGGAGGAAGCAGGCTCCCTGCTGAGCAGAGAGCCTGATGCGGGACTCGATCCCAGGACCCTGAGATCATGACCTGAGCCGAAGGCAGCGGCTTAACCCACTGAGCCACCCAGGCGCCCCTCATAACTAAATTTTTAACTTGGGCAACTAACTACGTAAATATAGTTTGGGGAATAGAGAGGAATGTGGCTTGACAGTAGCTCATTCTTTGCTTTCTTCATTCAAAAGAAAGTAATGAACAGCTGCCATGAACTAGGCTCTATGCTAAGTACAAGGCACATGAAAATGGTAGTAACCCAGTTCCTTCTGTAAGGTGCTGACTGTTTTGTGGAGGATGTAGATGGGGACTCACTACCCATTTCCAGGGGTATGACTCACATTACACATTGTGTGTACGGAGTAGCCTCATGTAAAAGCAAATGGACACATTCAAAGAAATGCTACTATATGGCATGATTTGAGTACAATATTTGAATCTTAAACAGTTTAGACTCTGTACAAAAGGGAATATAATTCCATTTGAATCTATCAGGGAAGACTTCACTAAAGAAGGGCTGCACCCTCCTTCTCTTTGCCCTGAAGGCCAACAGCAGTCCAAAGGCTTCATTGACTTTCTTCTCCCCCAGTGACAGAGAACTTATTTTCCAAAATACCACAAATGAAAGTGTCACTAATCTCAAAATTACTCAAAAAGTGGTTTTTGGTTTTTTTTTTTACAAAACAGTGTGAATCCTTATGTATATAGGTCCATATACCTGCAGACAATTTGCTACTCTGTCTTCAGTATTTGAAATCCATATCAAATAGATACTTTCTTCTCTAGTGGATAATTGTGGGGTAAAACTGGGCCTTATCAATCCTTAGGACTTATATTTACAGATAATGAGAAATTACTCATATAATATCATGAGTCAGAAAAATGTCAAAAATAGGGGTGCCTGGGTGGCTCAGTGGGTTAAAGCCTCTGCCTTTGGCCCGGGTCATGATCCCAGGGTCCTGGGATGGAGCCCTATACCGGGTTCTCTGCTCAGCAGGGAGCCTACTTCCCCCTCTCTCTCTGCCTGCCTCTCTGCATACTTGTGATCTCTGTCTGTCAAATAAATAAAAATATTTTAAAAAAGAAGAAGAAGAATATTAAAAATATAAATCAGTTGTTTTCTAAAGCATTTTAGTACCTGAAAAACTTCATTTGCACAAAGAAAAGACCAAGATTGTTGCAAAGTCCCCTAAGCAACATCTTGGACTAACTTAATCTGGGGTGCTTGTGGGAAGGAACTGAAAAGGAGGAACACTGAAATGGAGCCAGACTGAGTGAGCCTGCTTTGGAGTAATTGTCCTTCCAATTCCTCTATTTTAATGATCAACAATGAAAACAAGCATGTATAACTGACAAGATAAGAATGTTCAGGTCTATAGAAAGTTAAAAATGTGATTTTCCTTGATACGGAGCAATTTTTAAAACTAAGAACAAAAATATTACAAGCCAATATTCCCCTTAATGCCATGTGCCCCACCACACGACTCCCTCTAACTAGGCCCTCAATATTTCCTATTTAATAAAATTATGATTTTTTAAATTACGTTCCCTTATGGGGTGATAGGTATTAAGGAGGGCATGGGTTGTGATGAGCACTGGGTGTTATACATAACTAATCAATCACTGAACACTACATCAAAAACTAACGATGGGGCGCATGGTTGGCTCAGTTCATTAAGCAACTGCCTTCGGCTCAGGTCATGATCCTGGAGTCATGGGATCGAGTCCCGTATCGGTCTCCCAGCATGGTGGGGAGTCTGCTTCTCCCTCTGACTTCCCCTCTCATGCTCTCTCTCTCTCTCAAACAAATGAATAAAATTAAAAAAAAAAAAAACTAATGATGTATGATACAGTGGCTAACTGAACATAATAAAATGAAGTTTTAAAATAATCTTTTTGGGCACTTGGGTGGCTTGTCAGTTAAGCATCTGCCTTCAGCTCAGGTCATGATCAAGGGTCCTGAGATAGAGCCCCTCGAGGCCAGCATCAGGCTCCCTGCTCAGCAGGGAGTCTGCTTCTTCCTCTACCTGTCCTCCTTGTTTATGGTCTCTCTGTCTCTCACTCTCTCTCTAAAATAAATAAATAAATAAAATGATGTTCTTTTTTTTTTTTTTTTAAAGATTTTATTTATTTATTTGACAGACAGAGATCACAAGTAGTCAGAGAGGCAGGCAGAGAGAGAGAGGGAAGCAGGCTTCCTGCGGAGCAGAGAGCCCGATGCGGGGCTCGACCCCAGGACCCTGAGATCATGACCTGAGCCGAAGGCAGCAGCCCAAACCACTGAGCCACCCAGGCGCCCCTAAAATGATGTTCTTATTTTATTTTTCCTTCAAGGGGCACTGACTTAGTACACTGAATAATAACAGAATTTTTAATTTCATATCACCTTTGGCTACTAAGGTATTACAAGGCATATTATGACATTAACAGGTTTTCCCAATATCTTATTGCGACCTATAGCAAAGATGAAAAAATCTGTTCCTGAACATATGGCTGTGTTATAATGATTCCTTTCTTAAACTGGAGGGTTTGATTTCCAAGGCTGAATACATCAGTAATACCACTTTTGGTTACAGATGTCACCTATATGCAAATGTAGGGCAGACGGTGAATGGTATCTGAATGGATGGCCATCCAAAAGAAAGAGCTCTGCACTAAGTAAAAGGCCACCAAAGCTCTAGTCCTAGTTATGCTGCTAAAAGGCTGTGTGACCCTTAGATGAGTCACATCTTCTTAGAAGGTCAGTTTCCATATGCGTAAAATTGTGGAATCAGACTTGTCCAAGTAAATTAGACTCTACCAATAAGAGGGCTGCAAATACATAAATATTAGAGATTCACATACAAAATAGGGTGATACTTAGGTCAGTGTAACAGCTTAAAAAAGATTCTCCAAGAGTCCAGAATCTATTATCTACAAGCCCTTGGTTTGCCGCTAGCTAGCTATATGATTTTCAGAAAATCATTCGATCTCCTTAGGCCACTGTAAAAGAAGGCAGGTGAATTAGATGATTCCTAAGTTCCATCCTACCTCTACATCTATGATTTGGAACTGAAATATAAGTCTAGAGAAGATGAAGATAAAGTAAAAAAGGAGTGCAATAAACATGAAATTCCCTGGCTTCCTTGTTTTTATGATGGGTTAGATTTTCTTTAATCGTATTACTTGGTGGACGGATAAATGATGGTAACTGCTGCATTCCAGTTGATGGTAGGATAACAATTACTTAAAAAAACAAAACAAAACCATTATGATTAGGTTAAGACACAGAAAATCAGACACCCACATGCTATCACTTTACATAGAATTAACTAGCTCCAGAAGGTGGAACCACCTAGAACTTTTTGGCAACTAGTAAATTAGTATTTACTTTATGACTTATGATTATTGCTTGTTCTATTTGAATGAGGATGGACTAGGAACAGCCAGTTCTCAATGAAAGATTCTGGTATTTAGAAATCCTTTTCCTTTCTGTTTTAAAAGACTCCAAGTCTACGGACCCATTAAACATCATTATGTGTTTATGGTCTAACACCGTGAGAAGGAGTCAACTGGGATATATGGTATTTCAGTTGCTTTGAAAGCTGTCCAAACATTGTGCCAAGACATCATTGTATTGAGTAACTGTCAAAAGATACTGAAAATACCTAACAGTTTAAGAGAGATATTTTTTACTCATATAAATTAGGAGCAATTGTGTTTTTCAACCTATGACATATGATATCATTACTTTAAAAAATCTGGATAATATTTAAGGATGTGGCCCCAAAGCCTTTCATCACATCTCTTTTTACCCTACACACAACTTAAACTAAAAACTTTTCTATATTTATTTCAAAAATTTTATTACTTAAGTATAATTGACACACAATACCCTATTATTTTCAGGTACTCATCATAGTATTCAATATCTTTACACATTACAAAATGATCCCCATGATAAGTCTAGTTACCATCTGTCACATATCAATTTATTACAATATATTGACTATATTCCCTATGCTACACATTACAACCCCATGGCTTATTTTTCTGCTTCGAAGAGAAATAATTCTGTTTTATTCAACTGTATAATACCATTTTTTCATAGACTGTGCTTTTATTTAATTAAAATTTTTAAAGTTTTTTTTAAATTCTAGTTAGTTAACATACAATGTAATATTGGTTTCAGGTATCAAATATAGTGACTTAACACTTCCATATAGCACCCTGTGCTTATCACACAACAAGTACTCTCCTTAATAATTACCACCTATTTAACCCCTCCTCCCACCCACCTCCTCTCTGGTAACCATCAGTTTGTTCTCTAAAGTTAAGAGTCTGTTTCTTGGTTTGCCTCTCTTTTTTTCCCCTCTGCTTATTTGTTTTGTTTCTTAAATTCCACATGTGTGTGAAATCATATGGTATTTGTTTTTCTGTGACTATTTTGCTATGCACAATACACTCTAGCTCCATCCATGTTGTTGCAAATGACAAGATTTTACTCTTTTAATGTCTGAGTAATATTCCATTTATATATATATACCACATCTTCTTTATCCCTTCATCAACTGATGGACACCACTTATGGATAATGTTGCCATAAACATCAGGGTACATATAACCTTTTCAATCAATATTTTTGTAACCTTTGAGTAAATACCTAGTAGTGCAATTGCTGGATTATAGGGCAGTTCTATTTCTAACTTTCTGAGGAAACGCCATACTGTTTTCCAGAATGGCTGCACCAATTTCCATTCCCACTAACAGTGCAAAGGGCTTCCCTTTCTCCATATCCTTGCCAACACTTTTTCTTGTGTTGTTGGTTTTAGCTATTCTGACTGGTCTGAGGTGATATCCCATTGCAGTTTTGATTTGTATTTTCCTGATGACAGTGATGTTGAGCAGCTTTTCATGTCCCCACGGTTTATTTTATAACTGGAAGTTGTACCTCTTAATCCCTTTCAACGATTTCACCTGCCCCTGATCCCCTTCCTGCTCTGGTAACCTAGAGTCTTATTTCCTGTTTCTATGACTCTGTTTGTGTTTTGTTTTGTTTTGCTTTCTAGATTTCACATGTAAGTGAAATCATATGGTATTTGTCTTTCTCCATCTGACTTACTCCATTTACCATAATACCTTCTAGGTCTGTCCTTGTTATTACAAATGGCAAGATTTCATTCTTTTTTATGGCTAAATAATGGTGTGTGTGTGTGTGTGTGTGTGTGTGTTTATCCATTCTTCTCTATCCATTCACCCCTCAATGAAAACTTTGGCCAGCTCTATGACTTCTTAAGAAAAATGTCTATTCAAGTTCTCTGCCCACACATTTTTATTTTAATTCTAAGTCAAGGCATTGCTCTACTGTGCCCTGGCTGATGGCTTTCCTCCTTGCACACATGCTATGTGTACACTACAATTAGGAGCTGAATAGCTTTGCCATTAATACGGACTATAATTATCACTAGTTGCACTGTCACAAAAGTGGCAATTCAGTAACACTGGATCAATAAGATACCATTACGTAACCATCAGTCAAGGTTTGACAGCATTGGTGCTGGAGCCACTGAAACTGGAGCCACTGAAAATGAAATATGACCAATATCAATGCCCTTATCATTATGAGTTTCCTAAAATAAGGGAGGAGACTCATTTTTAAAATTAATTTAATTATACATACCATATTTTTCCTTCACTTTCTGTTGATGATGCCAGATTACCACTGTAACTGTACATTTCACATTCCAAGTTATGGAGACCTCAAGAAGAACTTGTAGAAAGGAAGAACCATACATGTGTACAATTTTACATTTTTGGCAGAATCATACAACACTTGCAATGCAACATAAAAATAAGAGGCTATTTGTCACCACATTGATTTCCACAAATTTACCATGTATAGTTCAATTATAGCAAAAAGTTTATACAAACATGTCAGTCTAATCCAATTTCACAAGCACTTAGGAGGTGGCTGCTAGATAAAGAACACAAAGAGATATTCAGGATGTGATCACCTTCCTACCCTCAAGGAAGTTACAAAGATATTTTAGTCTCCCTTACAAAGAAAATCTTAGAAAATCAATTTGTTAATTTGTGTTCTTCCCCCCCTCACCCTTAATAGAGTTCCCATTAAAAGGGTTTGCTGAAAGTGAATTAATTATATTTATGTTACAGTTTTCTGTTTGGGAGAAAGACTATGGAACTGATCTGATTTGAAAGAAAATAGCCAGGGTCTACTGGAAACTACTGAAACACATATTTCTACAACACTGATACTAAAAGGAAACTGCTTGCCCCTCCTGGTTCTGAGACAGCAGGTTCTCTAAGGTAAAACAAAAAAGTGATAGAGGTAGCACTTGTTATTGTTATATAGCCCTAGGTTAAGAAGGACTAGTAATAACTACCATTTACTGAGTGCCAACTAAGGCCCAAGCATGTTACAGACATTATCCTAATTGATTTTATTCATATGTGGAATTTAAGAAATAAAACAAATGAACAAAGGAAAAAGGAGACAAATTAAAGAAACAGACTCTTAAAAACGGGGAACAAACTGCTGGTTGTGAGAGGAGAGGTGGATGGGGGGATGAATGAAAGAGGTGGAGGGGACTGAGAGTACACTTCTCCTGATGAGCACTGAGTAATGTATAAGATTGTTAAATCATTATCCTGTACACTTGAAACTAATATAACACTATATGTTAACTATACTACAATAAGCAGTCCCAGAAAAAAAAAATTATCCTATTAACCCTCCAGAGTAAGTATTTTTACCCTTGTTTTTCAAATGAAGAAACTGAGGTCCAGTGAGCTTTGGAAATTTGCCTTAGGTCACACTGCAATGTGTGGCAGAACCAGAATTCTAATCCAGGAATATGTCACTCCAACCAGCAGAAATTTCCACTCATCAGCTTCTTGTCTCTCTATGAATGCCTACGTGTACACCTACCATTTGGCCAAAACAAATTTCTCTGACTTGAATCTCAGTGCTACATAATGTAGTCCAGCACCCTCTCTGTTTTTACTAGCTCTGTAGTTGGATCCTTGTCATTGACTTCTATTGCTTTTCTGTCTCCTCAACGGTGAAAACTTGAAAGAGTGTGCAGGAATTACCAACTGCTGGCACAGAGTCAGACTGATCTCAGATTGTACTTTTTTTACCAGTATAAATCCTAAAATAAAAAGCTTTCATTGATGGAATGCAAAGTAACTTTTCAAGAGCACAGAGACCACTTCTTTAGCTGACAGCTACATTCAATTATCCTGTCTCAATACACACTGGCATATGGAAAACTCAAAACTAGTTCTGGAAGGTCAGGAAGCTGGGAGTGGACTAAATCCAACATAATTTCTTACTCTAGTTTTGAATGGTGGTAAAACTATTTTAGTAAAGATGGGATAGACTGATGGGTCAGGTCAAGTTGGCAAAGAAGAGGTTATAAAAAAAATTTAAGGAGGAGGAGAAACCAAATATTTTGTTACCAGCCAAAGAACCATGAGAATGGGATTCTACAGGAAGAGACTTTAGATTTCAAGAAACAAACTTAACAAGAGAAAAGTTATGTTACAATCTATATTTAACAGTCAGAAACTAGTTTCCTTGTTTATTATGTGCTAAATACACCCATGCCTAAAATAGGAATGTCCGTCCTCATCTCCTCACTTTCAGGTGAACAGACATTCTTTAAGAAATGCCCACACTACAATGGTTTAAAAATACTACGTTAAAAAAATAATAATAATAATAAAAATTAAAAAAAAAATACTACATTGTTTAGGCCAAGGAATGGTAACGCCTAGCATGACCAGCACCACCAAAAGGTGGGAGGGGTGGGAAGAGGGGTACAGAATAGATTCTCCCTCAACGCCTCTAGATGGAACCAACTCTGTTGGCACATTGATTTTGGACTTCTAGCCTCCAGAAATGGCAGACAATAAATATCTGTTGCTTTAAGCTCCCCATCCCCCATTATGTTGCTTAGCAAGAATTTTCTCTCTTAAAGTGAAGCATGAATTAGATTAAATTATGTTATTTTGATGTGTTAATACAAAAGAATCCCCCCAAAGTAAATACACAAGTCAATAGGGCCTATTATCCTACAATTTAAACATTATTTCTTGGTTGATACAAATGTGTAATCTAAGAATACCATCCAATACAGTAGTTACTTGGCATATGTGGCTATTTAAATTTAAATTATGATTAAATAAAATTAAAAATTAATTTCCTCAGTCCCACCAGCCAAATTTCAATTGCTCAATAGCTACTACATTGGACAGAAGAGATAAAGGTTATTTCCACCAATGTCGAAAGACCTACTGGAAAAAGATCTGCCGATGTGGGAGGACGAGATACAGAATAGCCACTGCCACAACCACCACTTCTCTTTAAGGAAATTCCTGGCTTCTCATCCAACACTGACTTCATTACACTCATGCAATGACAGCTGTACTCCACAATCCCATAAATATCACTTTCTTGAATTTACAACCTAGAGAAACTAAGAACTGGTGCCTTGTTACACACAGCAGCAGATCAGCATCTGCTCTGGAGATGCTATTGTCCTGACCTTTCTGCTGACAAGAGTTATCTTGTGCAGTTCAATTTGTTTGGATTAGAACACAGTGGGGGGGTGAGGAAATGGAAAACATGATGCTCCCCCTTCAGCAATGACCCAAATATACCCACTGCTCCTTTCAGGATTGTTCCTAAGTGACCATGAAGCATATTTTACACCAAGAGCAATCCTGCACCTTTCAAAAATCATAATAAGCCCTCAAGATAATGAAAGCATTGATCCTGGATTGAGGAAAGCTGTGCATTTCCCAGATCCCATATTCTATCATGGATACAGAAACACTGTATTAAGTCCATTTTAAATAAGACTGCTCAGAACAATCCTCTCACAAGGCAGACGGTCGATATTCCAAAGTGTGCCTAGAGTTCTCAAAATTGGTTTAGAGTCTTTTCTAATTATATTATAGGGGTCCAAAGTTCTCATAAATATAATTAAGGAATCTATATTTCTTACCTTAAAGTCTCTAAATACATTTGAGAATTATTGCAATAATTTCTTTCAAGACCAATGTCTTTGGCATTACCAAAAACTTTTAAAAAATTTTTCTTTTTTAAAAACAAGTAGTCTATATCAGTAGCACCCTGTAAGAATGACAAAGAGTAAAAATAAAACTGAGCCCTCCTGTTAAGGCAGCCTAGATCCATTCTGTAACAGATTGTCCTCACTTAATGAAAACAATGACCAGTTTGAGTCCAGAGAGGTATCTTGACAAAGACCTCTGAGATAGCAGAAAGACATGTTTGCTCCACATTAACATGCAAATTGGATCTATCCTCTTACTATTTTTAACTTCTACTATAACAAGCATATGCAACATGTTATGCTGTTTAGAGCATAAACCTAAAGGAAAATAATAAAGCATACTACCACAGCTACAAATATGATACGAACTCTGATCGAAGCAAAATATTAGAAGAAACTATTTTTTAAAATTCATAGCAGTTCATGGGCACGGTGTGGCTCTTTTGAGAAATATGGCCCTGAGAGAGACTTATAACCAAAGAAGATCTGGTGGTTTCTCATGAAGCCCCTGGAAGTGAGTGAAATGAAAATTAAGTCATTTATGGAACGCATACTCTGGAGACATTCCCTTGCTTGATTAGTTGAGGTAACAATACAATGTCGATGTGAATTCTAAACAGATGGGGAAAATAAGCAGAGAAAAGGGCTGCTGGCTTTGGCCAGATTGTAAACGATTTCTCCTAATGCGCAAGCAAAATACACCTCATTGCAAAAGAAGTTTCATGGGATCTGGCCACTAAAAGAAAAAAGTTCAACTTAAATACCATACCGCTAGAGGGGAGAGAGAAGATAATGATGGAGAGGAGGGACCAGAGGGCCTTCTCGGTTACTGGTAATAATCTATTGCTTGACTGGGACCGTGGCTACAAAGTTTGTACATTTTGAATAATTTGTCAAACTCTATACTTAAAATTTGTGTATTTTTATATGCATGTTGCACTTTTTTTTTTTTTAATGTAAAGGAACCCCTGCCTTCCCCACAGAAAGTCACACAGACTAACCTCAGAATCTTTGTGGGTTTCTGTGAAAGAAGCAATAAAAAGGAATTTGTTTAATGTAACACTAGGGCATGTCATTGAGTCAGACACATGTTGTGGTGACATTTCATCTTATGAGGTTCCTTTGTGAACATTCTGGCATGGCATTAGTCCAAGCCCATTGATGCACACTAAACAAAATGTTTTATGTCTGACTGTTTGGTACTAACCAATGCAGTTGTCAGCCAGCAGACATATGCAGGGTCCCCTGTAGATGGGTAGGCTATCTGCACTGGCCAGTGTGGCGAGAGAAGTATTCTGCACACAGTGACATAAAAATGATTTTTTTTTCCCCATATGCAACAACGTATTGGGAAGGGTAGAATAATGCAATTCATACTAAGATCGTAAGTGCTAAACGGAGAATTCAGATTAATCAAAGAAACTCTCTGAGCATAGGTAACTGGTTTTAACCTTGGCTGGCTCAGTAAAATCATGTGGCAGCTTTGAAAAGCACTGATACTTGGGTTCCATGTTCAGAGATTCTGATTTAATTAGTGTGGGGTGTGACCTGGTCTTTTTTTTTTTTTTTTTTTTTTAATTCTCCAGATGATTCTAATGTGCAACCTGCAACCAAGGATGAGAACCACTGCTCAGACTGGGACTTAGGTTGACAGCCTATTGCAAAGCTACTTCAGGTAAGGATAACATCAGGAAGAAAAAACGAAGATGAGTAGAAAGGTCCTATGACTAAGAAGAGCTAGAATGTTTGACCGGAGGCAAAGGGTCATACTGAGAAGTTAGGTTAGATCAGTGGTTCCCAAAGTCTCAGGCGGTTTCCACTCCAGGGTAACAAAAACAAGAACTCATTTTTGTTTGTTTTGGAGTCTCCATTTAAGTTCAGGAAGGCCAGGATTACTCATCCTGATTGTAGTTATCCGTATTTATGACTGACTGACTTCTGTGAACTGACTGACTTCTGTGATTTTGTAAGGCAGAGTAAGTTCTTCACTGCAGAATAGCCCTTATATTCTCTTCCCCACCTTGAAGGAGGAAGATAACTAAGGATATTACATGCTAAGGATAAACATGCTAACAGTACTTAGGACAATATTGTACTACTGACGTTTTTAGTTTCAACACATAAAAATAATTGAGTCAAACACATTATTCATATTAACTCATGTAACCCTCACAGCATCCCTTGGAGACTGATTCTTTTATTAATCCCAAACATAAGAAATTAACCATGGTTAACAGAACTTGACAAGGTCACTCATTAAGTGGAGGAGGTGGGATTCAAAGCCTGGCAGTTTGGTCGTCTTCCATCCCACTATACTCGCAGGTAAAGCAGAAAAGGACAGCATAGACAGGAGGTACAACTTAAAGGTGGGAGTTTTAAACACCAAGACAGGACATTTTAACTTGTGAGAGATGAATGCTTATGGGGTGAAATGGAAAAGAAATACGTTTCAGGCATCTGTTTTGGATTAGAAGGGCATCTGACACTATTGATTTCCTTGAAATTCTCTTTAACTTTCAGAATACCCTTTTCTGGTTTTCTTTCCACCTCCCTGGTGATCCTGTTTTCAAACTCAAGCATCTGCTGCCTCCTCCTCCTCTTCCTTTTTTTTAACTCCTCCACTTACCCTCGTGTTCTTCCTCTGGCTTCTCTATAGCTATGATTCTTCACAGGGTTATGGAGGGTGTGAGAGGGATATGTTTACCTAGCCCAAGTACAGGCATACTTTTTAAAATCCCCTCAGGTGACCATGATACACACACCCCATCCCAACACACTCACACAATGTAAGACTCACTGACAAATATGCTGGTGACTCTCAAACCTTCGCCCACCTATTTTCCAACCCCCTACTGAATAATTCAAACCTCATATACATAAAACAGAAGTCACTATTCCTCAGTCCCTCTTGGATATTCCCCACTACCACGTTTAATGGCATCAGACACATCTTCACCCAGTCTCCAACTGTGAAAATTTTTCTCACTCAACTTCCCAAAGTTGGTTCTTCCCCAGAGCCAGTCTTCTCTTTTCCACTGCCACTGCCCCAAATTTCCATCCTCTCTCCTCTGAATAATGGCAACCACCTTCCAAACAGGCACTTTATATGAACTCAACCTCTGCATTACCACCAATATTGTTCACTCACCAGAAAATGCACATACACCCTCCTCCCCCACTTTGTAAACAGCTTTCACAGCCCCAATGCCTACAGAATAAATGTAGAAACCTCACGCAGCATAGAAGAACCACAACACCCGCCCCAACCCACCTCTCTAACTTCTTCTCTCACCATTTCTTGCCTCTTTCTCCTCCTCTAAACCCTAAACTCCAATTACACTAAACTTCTCGTCCTTCCATGAGCTGACCATAAGCCTGCATGCTTCCAAGTCATGGCAAGTGCTACTTCTTCTGCCTAGAATGTCCTAGTTCACTCTTCAATTCACACTTCAATACCCACCACTATTATTTACTTCCTCATTAACACTGTTGCTGGCCCCCTCTTTTGCTTTTAGTACTGGTAGACACCTCTGGGCCCACGACCAACTTTATTCCATGCTGTCTTCTCATGTCCATACTTAGGCATCCGGCACCCTTAGACACTCAATGCAAACAATGCTTATTAAAGGAAGGACTAAAAAACTTGACCCAGGGGTGTCTGGGTGGCTTGGTGGGTTAAAGCCTCTGCTTTCGGCTCAGGTCACGATCCCAGGGTCCTGGGATCAAGGCCCACATCAGGCTTTCTGTTCAGTGGGGAGACTGCTTCCCTTCCTCTCTCTCTGCCTCCCTCTCTGCCTACTTGTGATATCTGTCTGTCAAATAAATAAAGAGAATCTTTATTTATTTTATTTTTTTTAAAGATTTTATTTATTTATTTGACAGAGAGAAATTACAAGTACACTGAGAGGCAGGCAGAGAGAGAGAGAAGGAAGCAGGCTCCCTGCTGAGCAGAGAGCCCGATGTGGGACTCGATCCCAGGACCCTGAGATCATGACCTGAGCCGAAGGCAGCGGCTTTACCCACTGAGCCACCCAGGCGCCCCAATAAAGAGAATCTTTAAAAACAAACAAACAAACAAAAAACTTGACCCAGAAGTTGAATAATTATTGCATTCATTTAGTCAAAAAACTTTAAGAAACCAAAACAGTGCTGGTCAAAATAGAGAGAAGAAGGTAGGCCACAGAGATTAATGACAGTTTGGATGAGAGGTACGTCAAACAGAATGAGATCAGAATAACCCAATGTTTTTGTGTGGGGGAGATTTGAAGGTTGATGTTTCATGGGTAGTAGTAGAAAAATTTGGAGATGAAATAATTTTTCTTTTCCCAGTGATGGGTCTTATTATACCAAACCCAACTTTAGTTTATGTCAAAAATATGTGAAAATTTTTTCAAGTGTCAAAAGTTTCAAATTTTAAATCTAGGGAAAAACAAAAAAAGAACTTTTGGGTAATACAATTTTCCCGACATCTTTAATGGCAAAATTATTACTGAAAACCAGGCATGCTGACATTCAGTACTTTCCCCACTGTAGAATACTGACTTTTTTAGATTAGATTTAATGTTCTGCACTTGAAAACTTAATACTCCAGGAAAAAAATATCTTAAGACAGGATTCTCTTGTAAGAGACACTCATAATCAAGTTTAATATTCTATGTCTCTTCCACGATTCCTGCCTCCTGGCCCTTGGTAAACTTACTCATTATTTTATTGGATCTCCTCTGCCCCACTTTCAAGACTTTTCTAAGTTTGAATCTTATGGTATCCTCTTCAATGATCTGAAAAGTAGACTTAGCGCTTTCTGCAAAAAATTTAATATTTAGCTTAACAGGTAAAATAGTGAAATTTCATGATTTTGAGTGAAATCTCTGGAATCAAACCCAGGGTTTGCCACTTACAACATGAGCAAAAGCTACTTCTCTCTTCCTCAGTTTCGTCATTTGTAAAATATTTGTATTTTACAAAATATTTCCTTATTTGTAAAACACACACACATACATACACGTGTGCGCGCGCGCGCACACACACACACACACACGGTCCTGCTCTAATCTTAGAAAATACCTGACACATAATAAGTGCTCAATAAATGTTAGGCACCATGACAGTAACTATTATTATCACTTATATAGTTGTGATAGTTCAGTGACTAGTCTATCTTGAATATCTGTATTGCTGTTATCTGTCTGAGCTTAAAAACTCCTTGGCTGTTGAGGGGAGTAGAAGGATGTACATCTAATCAAAGGTTCTGAATGGCAGCTAACACAGAACTGAATTCTATTACAACTAACTTAGAAAAAAAAAATTTCAGTAACCTAAGGAGACACTCCAATCTCCTGACTATATTCTAGTCATCTTACTATGAGCTATGTCCTCCACTGTCTTTAAGATTACCCACCTTCAATATTAATTGTGATGGTCTTACCAAATTATGTTTATCTCACCTTGAAATCTCATCAAAAACAAATAGTAGAAAAGCAAGAATTGGAATAGCCTTTCATGCCTAAGTATACTAACAAGGAAGAAATAAAAAGTGTCTATTTATTTATCCAGAATTCAACTGTATTAATCCAGGAAACAAAATTTGACTCTCTTATGATTAACTGAAGATGTGGATATTCCTATGAACCAGAGACACCATTACAATTATATAAAAGTATTTCAACAATCCAGCAATCACACTCCTGGGTATTTACCCAAATGAATTGAAAAGCTTACATCCACACAAAAATCTACACAGAAATGGTCATAGAAGCTTTCCTCATAATTGTTAAAACTTGAAAGCAAACAAGATGTCCTTCAATACATAAATCAATCAATAAATACTGATATATCCCATACAACAGAATGCTATTCAGCCATGAAAAGACATGGGGAGCCTTAAATGCATTTTTCTTAGTAAAGAAGCCAGTCTGAAAAGGTTATATACTATATGATTCCAACTATATAACATTCTGAAAAAGGAAGAAGTATAGAGGGGGTAAAAAAAGCCATGATTGTCCAAGGTTCTCGGGGCAGGGAGGAATAGGTGGAACACAGGGGATTTTCAAGGAGTGAAACTATTTTGTAACATTCTGTAATGGCAGATAAATGCCTTACACATTTGGCAAAATCAGTATGATGCTGATTTTTAAAAACCAGTATATTAAAGCGTTACATTTATGTATAAGTATTACTTC
This sequence comes from Mustela lutreola, assembly GCF_030435805.1. Classification (NCBI taxonomy): domain Eukaryota; kingdom Metazoa; phylum Chordata; class Mammalia; order Carnivora; family Mustelidae; genus Mustela; species Mustela lutreola. The sequence continues at coordinate 92,910,822 of NC_081296.1, forward strand.
TTATTAATTGGTATTAATCACATTTCTTTCCAAAATTTAATTTTGCCCATATGCAAAAATCCCAGTTTTAGTTCCATGTTGGAAGAATTAAGCATCAGCTGATTTTAAAACCTTCTTATTGTTTATGTCAAGTATGTAAATATATTGGGCTGACATATAAGTAAATAAGGAAACCTCCTTCAGTGGCTCCCAAATGGATCTTTATTTGTGCCAGCTGTCTGATTTTTATACATTGCTACATCATAGGATTTCAAGTAAAAACAAAAAGAATTGGATGATGTGCTATAGTCCATTTCTACTATATAGTCTGCTTTATCTACGAATTAATCTGGCAGTTATCTCTGTTACTCTCTAAGGTAAATGATATGTCACTAAAGTAGCCAAAAGGCATCAACACTTCTTTAAAAGTTATAGTCTACAATACCATATAGCACGTCTATCAATGAATTAGTTTTATCGGTCTTCCTATAAGGCTATATATATATATATATATATATGGCCTATATTAAAGTCTCAGGTTTATAGGGCTTCCTTAACTATTGACTCTCAATGGAAAATGTATAAAACGAGTCAAGCATGCTAAAGGTGCATCATCCATTAAGGACACACTCATCAATTTCTATAAAATGGAATTCCATTGAAAAAGATTTTAGTTATGTTGCTTGGATTCTTAAGATTCTTTTTGTCTTGATTTTGCCCCAAAACTTGTTTCTTAAAGTATTTTGCATATATTCCACTTGCTTCTTTCTTGAGTGATAATATCTACCTCTTAGAGAGTTAAGAGTTACTCTATTAGGGGCGCCTGGGTGGCTCAGTTGGTTGAGCCGCTGCCTTCGGCTCGGGTCATGATCTCAGGTCCTAGGATCGAGCCCCGCGTCGGGCTCTCTGCTCTGCGGGGAGCCTGCTTCCTCCTCTCTGCCTGCCTCTCTGCCTACTTGTGATCTCTGTCTGTCAAATAAATAAATAAATAATCTTTAAAAAAAAAAAAAAAAGATAAAGTGTTACTCTATTAAAGCGACAATAGAACCAGATGTAATATCCCATCCACCAAAGGCATTTATGCCCTAGGTGATTTTTAAAAAGGTATTGAAGAAACACAGTCTCACTTTCTGAACATGGAGACAAGGAGAAAGACAACAGAATATATAAGGCAAAAAAAAAAAAAAAAACAAACTGTCTCATAGAAGTTTTAACTCATGAACTACCACTTCACGTAAATTATGTACTTTGGCATTCAAAGGAGTCATTCAAAGTTCAAAAGATACTACGGCCTTTCTGTCTTATTTTTATGTAAACTAATTTCCAAAATAAATAATTTTTAATAACTATTTAAAATTTGAGAGAAAATGTGTAGGTTTTCCTTGCAGACTATGTTTTTTAAATTATAATTTCCACAGTAAGGGGACCTGGCTGGCTCAGTCACTAGAGCATGTGACTCTTGATCTTGAGGTCACAGAGTTCAAGACTATTGGGCATAAAGCTTGCTTAAAAGAAAAAATAAAAACAAACAAACAAAAACAATGACTAGTGAATTTACCTGTCTAGATAATGTCAGAAAAACTGGATAAAATTGAAAAATTCAGTTGATCTATAATTCCACAGCAATGTAATATCCTATAAAACATTCAAACTATTGATGGGGGGCCTGGGTGGCTCAGTGGGTTAAAGCCTCTGCCTTCAGCTCAGGTCATGATCCCAGGGTCCTGGGATCTAGCCCCGCATGGCTCTCTGCTCAGCGGGGAACCTGCTTCCTCCTCTCTCGCTGCCTGCCTCTCTGCCTACTTGTGATCTCTGTCAAATAAATAAATAAAATCTTAAAAAAGAAAAATTCAAGCTATTGATGAAAATGACAATATACTAATAGCTATGTAGCTCTGACTTAAACACCTTTGTCACAATACAGTAATTTACTGTCTTTGGATAATATCTCTTATTTTTATCTATTTCACTCTACTCAGTTACCTATATGCTTCTAATTGCTCCATCTGCTAATTTCTCCTCACTGAAATGTCAAATATCATTTATGGGCTCCTTTAAAACCTTGTCAATACACTAACTACGTATTATAGTTATATTGATTCTCATAAGGAAAAATAAATTTTTGAAAAAGGAAAAACTATTTAAAATGCTTATATTATATCTTACAAAACAGTCTTCAACTGAATTTTTTTGGTAAACTGTTGCAGTCTTTTACCAACGTTCTTTGGTTCAGTATAAATGATATGGTAAATTTGCATTCAAATTCATGGAACTTTTCAAATCTGTTTCCCATTTAGCTAGCCAGCCAAAAACAATATTTTCATTTGTAAACAGCTGTTTCATAATCAGCTCTTTTGTACTATGTGGAGCTCCATAAAAAATAGAAAATTTTATTTAAAATACAAGAATTGCATTAATCCACTGCAAATCATTGATTAGTTTTTGTATACTACCACACAGTTTAACTTATAAGGAAAGATTTTAAGGAAAATTTAATCTTGTGTCCAAATATAACATTACTTTAAACATGAGGTCATCTAAACATCTGTCTTCAATATATCACTGGGGATTTAAATCAAAAGTCTGCTAAACATGTACAATCATTTTGAAAATAAATAACAGGACAAATTTTGTCTTGATTATGATTATCATGCATTTTAAAAGGAAACATTTATTCTAATAAGAAAAGTCTGAACTAATTTAAACTTTATTGACATTAACTTAAAATAGTTTCATACAAGACTAAGAGATATATTTCATTTATTTGTTGCTTAACAATACTTGTATTTTAACTTTTCAACATTAAACACTATTTTTTTAAAGATTTTATTTATTTATTTGACAGCAAGAGATCACAAGTAGGCAGAGAGGCAGGCAGAGAGAGAGGGGGAAGCAGGCTCCCTGCCGAGCAGAGAGCCCCATGTGGGGCTCGATCCCAAGACCCTGAGATCATGACCTGAGCCGAAGGCAGAGGCTTTAACCCACCAAGCCTACCCAGGCGCCCCTTAAACACTATTCTTTTACCTCTTCATAATATTCTCTATCTTTGCAAAATAGTCAAGGAAATTTTCAAGACATAAAATATTTCCACTTGGTAACTGAGAACTAGTAATATTTGTTCTGAGCTTTCCTTCCTTTAGGGCAACTATGAATCCTCAACAAGAACTAAAATTGTCTATCTCCATCTAACTGACTCCTACTTTATGCTTTAAAGTAGTATGAATATGGGTAATTAGAAAAGACAGTTATGGAAATTGCTTTACTCCAAGACATTACACTTTTTAAAAAAATGAATGTATTTTGAGGAGAATTTAATTACATTTAAACTCTATATCTTACTGTAGAATTTAATTTGTGTCTAGTAAGTGTGAGTACTTTAAATTCAGTAACAGGATTACTACTTGTTAACTACCAGTTAACTACTTGAGATGAATTAGCATTAAAAATAAACCAAAATGCTTAAGCTTCAAAAGTTTCTGCCAAAACTAAAATGAACATTAGCTGTTGAAAAGCTGGAGAAAAACAAATTAAAGCATCACTGAATAATATATTCTTAGAAAAACACCACAGCACTCCCTACTGTGGCAGAAATCACCAAAATATTCAGCCGTAAGGGATATTAGTGTCCAAGTTGGTATTGCATCTAGTAGGTTGTCACAAAATATAACTGTAAAAACTGGTCATTATGGATTTCTGAACTACCTCAACTCTTCTCTTCTATCGGCCTATGCCTTGGAAGACTTGACAGCTTTAGCCTTGGCAATTTCAGGTCCTGGATTCTGCCTTAGTAGACACAGGGTAAGAATTTCAAAGTCCACTCATGACACTGTGTACACAACTCTTTAAAGACAACAAATATGCCTTACTCATCTCATGCCCATTGCCTAGAACTCCATCTGACACATATCTACAGCTTGATAGCGCTTGATAAATATATGAATGAGTTAATGAAAGGAATATCTGACTAGAAAACAGGAATCTATGCCCTAGTTGAGTTGAAACTGACTACTGATAAGCTGCCTTAGTTTTCCCACCTATAAAATGAGGCTAATTCTTGAACCTGTATCTTGAATTCCCATTTTCCCATGCCCATTTTTCTCCTTAGCCTGATTGTCACAGTACTGAGGTACTGTGAGAACTGAAAGAAAACATACATACAGAACTATCTGGAAAACTAGCAGCAGTACACAAGTGTGATTATTTTGATAAGTATCAACAATATATATGGGTTAAAACTGCATACACAGAGAAACAGATATTGAGTGTGAGATGAAGTATTTATTTGAAAAAGTTTTTTGAAGAAGCTTAAAAAATAACATGCTTATCAAAATAATGTGATATGTTGAAATACAGAGAAATTCACTTTGGAAATACAGTTAAAGAACTGAGGGGCTAAGAAATTCCTTTAGAAAAGTTAAGTCTTGTGCTTTCATTTTAGTTAAGTTTTTAAGATCTTGAAAACTTAGTAATTAATGTCTTTCAGATTACCAGGAAGAAATTCAAGCTTTCTTATGTAGTTAATACAATTGAGTTTTGTCTGAATCTTTGCCTTCCCATTCCAAAAGGTTTAATACTACAATGAATGGCTAAAGATGCTGATTCACCATAAGCAATATAAAAGTATTTTCTCGTGTTGCCATTAGTTTTCCCTCAAATTCAAACATGGATATGAACTAAGTTAGATGTATTTGAATCATACTGATTTCTTTGTTGAAATAGTACAGATTTGTCTTTATGATTGTCAATTATCTCTCTTTTTCAAAAACACTAAAATATGAAAATAATTTTGCTTTAGTACAGTATTCCACTTGTATAATTTTCTCACACTCAGACTTTGGGTTCCCACATATTTTACAATTTTCCATTTCTTTCTTAGATTCCTTCTACTATGATGATGATAAAAAGAGGCCCCTTGAAAAATCACTCAATTTAGCTTTGCCCCATTCAGTTACTCAAAATACTTACAACAAAACAGGCTAAGTCCTCTGTGTCACTCTATTTTTTTCTAGATCATACTGACTTATTTTTCAAAATATCCATATTAGCAAGTTTTTCATACATTTTTTATCCAACTGCTTTATTTTTTTAAAGATTTTATTTATTTATTTGACACAGAGAAAGAGAACACAAATAAGAGAAGTAGCAGGCAAAGGGAGAAGCAGGCTCCCCATCGAGCAGGGAGCCTGATGTGGGTCTCGATCCCAGGACCCTGGGATCAAGACCTGAGCTGAAGGCAGCTGCTTAACAACTGAGCCACCCACGCACCCCTTTTCTGAGTACTTTAATATTATATAGGTCCCAACTTCAGGGACAGATTTCTCAACCTCGCCTGCCCACTGGAATCAACTGAACCACTTTAAAAATGCCAAGTCCTGGACCCACCTCCACGATGCTGATTTAGTTGATCTGGTCTGCGGCCCTGCTATCAGAAGCTTTTAAAATTACCCAGTTGATTTCAGTGTGCAGTCAAGGCTGAGAACCATTGCTGTTACCGTCTTGTACAGGAGGCTGTTAGTAACAGCAACAAACCTTCAATTTATGGAGGGCTTACTTGTGCCAAGCAGCAGGCTAAGCACTTTCTGTGCATTATCTCATTTAATTCACAACAACCTTATGAAGAAAAATTCTGTTACTAATTCCTACTTTATCAACAAAGACATGAAGATTAGAAAGTTTAAGAAACTCTGCCAAGGTCCCACCGCTGTTAACTGGCTGAGGGAGTTATAGACAGCTCTGTCCAACTCCAAAAGAGGAACTCTTCATCACTGACTACCATCACAGTAGAAACTAAGCCATAAGCCAGATTTTCTTTCTTTCTTTCTTTCTTTCTTTCTTTCTTTCTTTCTTTCTTTCTCCCTCCCTCCTCCCCTTCCTTCCTTCCTTCCTTCCTATTTATTTATTTGTCAGAGAGAGAGAGTACGTACAAGCAGAGGCAGGCAGAGAAGGCAGAGGGAGAAGTGCACTCCCCGCCAAGCAAGAAGCCTGATGCCAGGCTCGATGCTGGGACCCTGAGATCACAAGCCGAGCTGAAGGCAGTTACTTAAAACTGACAGAGCCACCCAAGTGCCCCTAAGCTAGATTTTCATAAAAAGGCAAGTCATAGCACCAGTGAATAAAAGTGACAGAATAATTAGCTTTGCGGGGCACCTGAGTGGCTCAGTTGGTTTAAGCATCTGCCTTTGGCTCAGGTCATGATCCTGGAGTCCCAGGATCAAGTCCCATCCTAGAGTATCAGGATCAAGTCCCACATCGGGCTCCCTACTTGGTAGGGAGTCTGCTTCTCCCTCTGACTTATCCCCTCTCATGCTCTCTCTCTCTCTCAAATAAATAAATAAAATATTTTTAAAAAAGAATTAATTTCAGGGATATAAAAACTAAAATTAGCAAGAGATTGGAAATGCCCATTTTTCTCCTTAGCCTGATTGTCAGAATAAATGGTTAACTTTCTCAAAATAGTAGTATTTGAGGAAAAGAACATTCCCAGGCAGTGTCCTGGTCTAGCTGCATACCTCTCGGTTGTCATGGACACAGGAAGGAACAATGAAATCATTATTTGAGTATTATTTTTTAGTTGCTAGTCAGCATATGAGTCTGTCTGTAAACTGCATCTCTGCATTCCCTACGGATCAGGGGAGCTGTCCCTCCTTGTAGTGACAGAATAACCACAAACAAAACAATCCTTCTGGGGGAAGCCATCTTTATCTGTCAGTATTAGTCAGTTGAGAAACAGAGCTGCAGGCAGCTGAAAAAACAGTTTGACTGTTTTAAGTTTACAGGTGGCCTTATAATGGAAATTTTTACACACTGAAATTCCTTTTTCAAGTTAAAAAGTTTGGACAAAAAGGGACAAAATTTGGCAGTATTTTAATGCAATGTTTCTAACCAGCTTGCGAAAGCAAAATATCAAATTTTAGTGAAGCTTGGTGAACTAAGCACCCGCCTCTGGCAAACAGACTCAGTTAACTATTACCACCCTTTCTGTGCTGAACATTCCTCATGGTTAAAATCAGATCGGCCACACTTATGACAGGGCCTGATATATACAAGACATGTAAGAAATGTTTTCTGCATGAATTCATGGATGTTGGAAGAACTAATTTTAAAATATTTTTAATAGAAGATTGTATCCACAGAAACATAATAATAATGTCAGCATGTAAATAATAGGATAGCCGCTTAAAATCCAGCCAGAAAGTATTTCCCTGTGTGTGTGTGTGTGTGTGTGTGTGTGTGTTGTTTGCTTGGAAGAAACCAGAATGAAAAGAGAAGGCATTTGACTAATAATTCCATAACCATTAGCAGCAAGGCTCAGATACTTGGGGTTTGACGAAAGGTATCTGTTGGGCTTTCATCTACATTTGAGACAATGAAGCAGACAAAGCCAGTTTATTTGGTTGGTTGCTCGAAACCTTCTTCCTGATTGGCCTACTTATTAAACTTTTTCTGGGGAAAAGGCACAGTTTGGAGCCTATCCCATGCAATAAAATACAATTCATTCCATTTATCAATTTAGCTACAGGAATAAAATTTTTCTAGGACAAAATGGGTTTTAAAATGTCAGATTAGGAAGCTATTTAAGAGAGTCAGAAAGGCATGGGGCGATTTGGTGGGAAGCATTGGACCAGCCCCTGAGAACACTAACCTTAGGGTTGAGGGACTAGAAAAAATACAGAAACTGATGAGAATGGCTGATTACAAACTTGGGTAATAATTTTGCCTTCAAGTACTAACAGACCCTTGTTAATCTATAAATCAGTAGTTGTCATTCATGCGGTCAGTCTATTTCTCACTGGCATGGGAGACAGAAATAACCATATTTAAGAAAAGGTCTTTACTACTTGTATTGATTAATAAGATTTGATATATTTGCCCCAGGTGATACTTTATGATTTTCAGCTAGCCAAAGTTATTATGAATGATAAATTCAATAAAATATCTCAAAAAATATAAAAGCCCTACTTTTTTTTTTTTTTAAAGTAGGCTTTGGGGGAATGGAGAGACCCAAGTTATTTGATAGGGTGACCACTGGGACATGAACTGGGAATCATTCCTATAGGTCCACTATGAAATACTGAAAATGAAACCTAATGATTTCATTTTGGGAATAAAAAATTAAAATTTCTGGTAAAAAATAAGATCATGTTAATGATATGCCCAAATACTTTCACATTTTCCCTCTCTGTTAGTAACTAACATTTACTGAGTGCTTATTAAGTGCTAGCCACAATGGTAAGCCTTTACATGCATTAACCCATCTGATCCTTCTAATGACCTCATGAAGTAGATTGCAATGTAACCTCTGGATAAACCACAGAAATGTTAAGCTGCCTGCCCAAAGTAACACATCTAGTGAATATCAAAGCTGGGATCTAATGCCAGTCAGTAAAGCATCAGAATCCCTACAGGATGCCACCTCCCTATATTATCTCTACTTGCTTGATAAGGCAAAGTTCACTATCAAAGCATGGATGCCTTTCCATGAGAAGTTCCATTGTCTTCTTGAGGGATCTCAATTGTGAGTATTTCATTGCTTAGCGCCCACAGTGCACTCAAAAGTACTTTGCCATCTATGTAACTATTTAATTCCAAAACAAAGATCTGAGAACAAACATTAGGTTAGATCAATGTTTTCATATGAAATCATATTCATATACATACATATTTCATGAAATATATGTATGTGTATATATATGATAAATGACTGGAAAAAACTACAACCAGCACAATGGACTTTGAGCTTGGGAAAATAAACCTACCCCCAAGCAGTAAGCAACTCAACAATCAAATAGTCTATATATGCTTCTCATAACCATTCCTGAAAATGCAGGTATTAGGGAGAAACGGGTCTACATCCACGCACAGTCAAGACCCAGGATTGCACAATCAATGGTTTTTAGACTACGTAGGATTACAGTCCCTCCAAGATTGACTCCTTCTCAGGGCAATCAGGGCAGGAAAAGTAGGACTCTTTGGATTTCCCTTTTCTTCCTTTGCCACTATTAGGAATAAAATTGAATAATGTATCTGAGACAGTGTACGGTTCCTGGGGTCATGTTTGAATTTGGTGACAGGTGAACACTACAAATGACATGTATTGGTATGAGGAGGAAACTGCACCAACTCCTTCAAATAATTTAGAGAACAATATGTGCTCTAGTATCTTGCTGAAAGGTTTAGAATTTTTAAAATTAATTAACATTCAAAATTGGGAACCAAAACAAACTTAACATTCAATCAGTCATCTACTCCTTCAACAAATGTTTATTCAGTACCTAACCTGTGCCATTTTCTGTTTTAGGCACTAACGGATATAGCCAGGTACCAAACAGACTAGGATTCTTATCCTCAAGGAGCTTGTCACCAACTGATAGAAACAACAGCATGTTTTAATATCTGTCCCTATTATACCTCTGCTTTAGTTAACAATTAATATGCATTCTTACATTTAAATAGTGTTTATATTTTATTGACTCATAACAATGATCTAAGTTTTCTTTAAAAATGTATTGGTATTGGTATATGGCTATTTTCTCAGTTCTGCAATGTTAATAAAACATACATTAAAAGTGTTACTGCCCTCATGTATGTTCAAATGGAAGAATACCTAAATTTATATAAACTGCACAAATCATAACAAAAAATACAGATAGTTTCCACTGTAGAAAGTTTTAATTCGCTAAAAACCTATATATACCAATAACCGCTGTGACCCCCATCTACTCCAACCTTGATGCTTCCTTTATTACACACTTCCTCTGTGCTCCTCTTCCACTGACTATTCAACATCCATCCATCCAATCATCTATCTAGTTATTACACAACTATGTACCAGGAACAACTGGAGTAAGAACTCTAGAATCCATTACACTCTTCCCTCAGGATGAGAGTCTCTCAGAAGTTGAAACAGACATGAGACTTGATATATTAAAAAGTAAAGAAATGCCAACGGACAGTTATTAAAATGTAGCTTACTTTAAATGCTTACATATCATTTACTCATGCTTTAACACACACAATTGCAATGAGAAAGGCACTGACTTTATGTCTAGCTTTATTTGAAAGAAATGTCAAAAGTTTAAGTTAGGAGGTCTTCTGTGAATGTGTGGCCCCATTCAAATGGCACTGCTGGTCCTGCTGGCACTGCCCCCTCTTGGCTCACTGCCAAGGAGAAGCTACTAAGCTGTCTCCATATATGAGCGTCTCATTCTTATTCCCCCACTACTTACAGCCCTTGAAACCTGCAGGGAAGCTAAACTCAGAAGGGCACAGGACCCTATATTTGGGCATAAGAGTCCTAAATATCCCAGCGTTCAGGGCTATTAGTGGTATTTCACACTTATTAGGGGTTAAAAACAGATTTTTGTGGCTCACCCACAAATTACAGAATATTGTTCTGGGGGAAATGCACTCTGATTGCAAACAACTAACCTAAAATTACAGATTTTTGGAACATGACCTATACATTTAGGCATTATATGAAATGATATTTTTTCCCATACATGGTAACTGCACTTCTTCTATATTTGTCTTGTATGTTTTTCCTATACATGGTAAGGGTAAGTCATCTTTCTTAAATCTTAACTTACCCGCAAAAAAAACTTACCATCTATTTCTAACTTACATGAATAAAGAAGAGTAAGAGACCGCCTTTTTGAATTTATAAAACATTTCTGTGTATAGCTGCTTACAAGAAGAAACTGTGCATCTTATATTGATTATATATCAAATATTCTATTATAGGAAGAAAATCATACTGTTTAGCATTTCTGTATACCTTAAGTCAGAAAATGAAAGTTTTATTTTCAGTGGAGCTCTGAGAAACTATCACTCCTACAAGGAACACTCCCTCCACTATCACCAAAATAAGATGTTACAAATGAGTTCAAAGCACTTGGCTTCTAAAATAAAAGATGTTTTCCCTGTCTCTGCCACATTTAGGCTGATCAGAGAGAGGCACATAAGCAAAATATGTCTCAAAAGAATTGTATCACTCTGTGGCAAATGCAATTTGAATAAAAATAGACTTAATGAGTAGATATATTCTAAGCACTGTGCAAGCCCTGGAGACATAAAATAAATAAGACTTGGTCTCTACCTAAAAGTCTTTGCAAGACTTAAAAAACAAGAATTAAATCCAGTGTAATCTTTTAAATTAATTACACAAAAGAAAACTAAATTGTGAAAAGCATCCATGTAGAGTAAAACATAATACCACCTAATATGTAAGCATATCAACGAAAACACTGTAAGTACAAACAAAAGTAGGTAATGCCTATTTAAAGACCCCTATTGAATGGACAGATGATACACTTTTAAAGTATACAATTACATAAATCTAGCAAAGGTCACATAAACATCATCATCCCTGTCTTCTTTCCATATAATTTATATGCCAGTGTCTCTATTATTCTTTTCTTTCCCGTTTTAGCTTCTCTGTTGACCTTCTAACCTCTAGCATTTGTGCGCTCCAAAGAATAGAAGGTACAGGCCAATGCAGATCTTTACAAAAACATGAAGGAAACAGAAAGTCTTATCCTTCCTTGACTCTCGATCAGACAAACATGAGATTATAATGCTCTGTAAAAGAAAGTGGCTGACATGCTTTCCAATTTTGATATGATCACATTCCTACTTCCATCTTAAAAGAATATGAAATAAATGTTTTTTAAGCTTAACTAAAAAAGCCCCTGCTAATCAAAATAAATCACTAAGGGGTCTATAGTACTTCCTGTATTAAGTATTCTCAGTACTCATTTTCTTTATAATTTTCTTAAGGTTTCATAGCTGTATACATTTCTCGTTAACAGAGAAAGAAATAATGTGTTTAATCTACTAACCATTTTTCTAAAAAATATTTTTAAAAACATGGGCAAGTTACGCTGCCATCTTGTGGTTAGAAGTTCATTTACAATAGCAAGGACTTGGGGTATTTCCATTAATTCCACACACAGTATGTATCAACCTAAAAAAAAAAAAAAAAATCCTGTTTGGAGCTTAAGAAAATACATTCTTTATACACTTCCATCACTTTCTTATGTTAAAACTCATATTAAAATAAGAAATGGCATTCTGAGTGGCTGCCCCAGATAGATAAATAAAAAGAACTATGCATTTGGCACTCTAGATCTTGCTCACAGAAGTGTATAATTTACTATTAGTGTATACGCAGTCTAACCCTGACAATTTAGAGAAAAAAGTTATGGAATCAAGGAGTTTTATTTCCACAAGGTAATCTCCAAGACCTAAAAGGAATGAATGACATTTATGTTAAACTTATCAACAATTTTTGTTTGATCCAAAACTCTAAATTCAAAAATAAGACCACCCACCACAAAGAAAATAAATATTATAGCAACAAAAATAGTTGCTCCCACCTCTCTTACTTATATAAACTTATTTTTCCATACATAGTTAATAATCATACTTAAATAGAAAAACTAATTCCAAAGTCCAGTCATCTACATTTTTCAAATGTATAATTCTTTCTGATCTATGCCAGGCACCTGTTCCAAATGTTTTATAATGGTAGGCTCTAATTCGAAGCTAACACACTTCTACATCTAATTCTGTCTGCAGAAAGCGTGGGTTTTTTTTAAAGCAAATCATCAAAATTATAGGAAGACAGTGCCATCTATAGGTCTGCACACAGACAGAATGGTGTTCTTCTATTCAAATGTGACTGTCCTCCGTGATGTCGTAGCCAACCAAATGCATTGCCCAAGAAGGAAGCTCCAAAGTAACTCTGCTCCTTATTGAATCTCCGGAGAGGTACCTATAATTTATTCCAAAGTATTTTAACTTACCTCTACAATAATTCTCCAGATAGTAATAACAACAGCAGCCATATTAACAAGAACAAAAATAATACTTCCTATAACTGTATTAATCTAATTTTGGCACATTTGATGATCCATAAATATTGATAATTTTTCAAGAAATATTAGCTCATTGGCATTTCTTCTCTCTCTCTCTCTAACTCTCTCTCCTTTTCACAATGTAAAACTTTTGAGCTTAATTCTATTTTAGGTGTCATTCAATTCTACTGAAACATAAATTATTATTTCTCCAAAGTTATATTTCCCCCCATAATAGCTCATTCTAGATTTTACATTCTAGAATGTCTAGATTAAACATTCAACTAAATTCACCCTGGGTCTCACCTAAAGCTACCAAGTTTGTGCAAATGAAAAAGCTCAAAACAAACCTATTTCATGCAACTTAAGTTCCATCTTTTTTTTTAAAGATTTTATTTATTTATTTTTGACACAGAGAGAGAGATCACAAGTAGGCAGAGGAGGGGTAAGCAGGCTCCCCACTGAGCAGAGAGCCCGATGTGGGGGCTCAATTCCAGGACCCTGAGATCATGACCTGAGCTGAACACAAATGCTTAACCCACTGAGCCACCCAGGCACCCCAAATTCCCTTTTTTCACAGCCAGGCTCACCCAGTCTACTCTGGGGTTGTTCTCACTCCAGTGAGTCATTCCGGTATCTTACCTATGTATAAGGCTTATTTAACAATTACCCAAGGTTTGGGGCTCAACTCACTCCTAATCAATCGCCTGTATGGAACGACAGGAAAGAGGTAGCTCTGTCAATGCTGACAGAGTCCCCTGATGGGTGATATGGAGAATTTTATACTTGTACTACGGCTGGCATTTAGAGGTCTGGCAAAAATAAGAAATGGCTGGTTACACCAAAGGCAGACCTTGCTGGTTCATCAATGTGCGAGTTTCCAGAGCAGCTGCAATATTTAAACCAGCCTGAAGGAAAAGAGGTCTTGTGAAGACAATACCTTGCATGGGGCTGCTAGCCTGATTTCTTTGCACAGTAGGAGGCGGGGTAGGATAGTGGGGAGGAGTAAAAATTCTGAAAGCAAAGAAGACAGAGTTTGAGTTCATGTTCTGTTACTGGCCTTGAGCAAGTTCCTTAATTTCTCTGAACTTCACTTCCCTCATCCTCAAGAAATTACAAATTATTGTCAATAAGGTAAGCAAAGGAAGATGCTTTATACATAATAATCATTCAATTAATGTGAGTACTTAAGATTTATCTTAATGCTTCCTATTTGTCTGATCTTAATTATTGACTAGATAATTAAGGAGGATCCATCTAAACCCAAACAAACACCCAGAGAGAGTCACTTGTAACTTGCTAAGTTCACAAAAAGAATGAATGAGAAAGGCAACTCAAAATAAAGATGAGACAACAAAGAAAAAGTGGTATTTGATGGTCTGATACTAGTTTCAAATTTTACCTCCGAAACATTACCTTTGAAAATCACTAAAAATCAGCAAACTCTTTTTCCCATGTTATTTCTACTGTATAAGTTAGAGATCTGAATCTGTAGGACACAGAGAAGTTGGTAATACAGATTCGGGAGTTACATGCTAATTGATAATATTGAAGCCAGAGAGTAGATGGGCTTGCTCCAGGAGGTAAGAGTGTGTGCAGCAGAGAACTTAGAACCCTGCAGAAGGCCAATTTTTGAGGAAAGGGAAAGAAGCGGAACCCGCAAAAGAAATGGTAAAGAAGTGATTGGATATGAAGAGGAGAGTAACAATCAACAGTAGAGACAATTTTAAAGAGAAACACTGGTGAGGGAATGTGAAATTTTACAAAGATTAGGCAAAATTAAGAATGAAAACCGGTAGTTAACAGTTTGAGCAGAAAGGTAAAGACAGATATGCCAATTACGGTAAGTTGGAAACTGAGTGAACAATTTTTCACAGTTGACAATGAAAGGCAGGGAAACATAGGACAATAGCTTGAGATATGGAACACAAACTTAAGAACCACAATATAAAGAAAAAAATACAATCAAATGCCTGTTCTGGGTTAAACTGTGCCCTCCCCCCAAAAAAAGTTCTAAACTCTGGTATGTGATCTTATTTAGAAATAGGATCTTTAGAGATGTAATCAAGTGAAGGTGAGGTCATACCAGATTGAAGTGGGACCTAATCCAATGATATCCTTATAAAAAGAGGGAAAATTGGACAGACACAGAGACAGACGGGAAGAAAGCCATGTGATGACAGGGAAAGAACACAGTGATGGTCAGCAACTGCCAGAAACTGAGACAGGCATGGGCCAAATTCTCCTTTGCTGTCTCCAGAAGGAACCAGCCCTACCCACACTTTGATTTCAGACTCCGAACCACCAGTACTGTGAGACAATAAATTACTGTTTTTTTAAGCCATCCAGTTTGTGGTACATTGTTCAGATAGCCCTTGCAAACTAATACAAGGGATCAAAAGATACAGATCTAATAGAATACTTAGAATGTGTGTAAGACATCATCACATCAAAGTTTGGAAATAAGTGACACAAACATAATAATTTAAAACCAAAAGAAAAAAAATGGTAAGAAAAATCAGTTAAAATCTAGAGCAATTAAGAATCTCCTAGGGCACCTGGGTGGCTCAGTGGGCTAAGCCTCTGCCTTCAGCTCAGGTCATGATCTCAGGGTCCTGGGATGGAGGCCCACTTCGGGCTCTGTGCTCAGCAGGGAGCCTGCTTCCCCTCTCTATCTCTGTCTGCCTACTTGTAACCTCTCTCTCTGTCAAATAAATAAATGAAATCTTTAAAAAAAAAATCTCCTAGACGTTCCTTGACCTGGTTTCATTTATTGCCATTGTAAGATACCACCTACTTAAATCATAAAGATGTTTGAAATGATTTGTGTACCTCTTTTCATTTTGAGGTCCTGGAACAAAAGGTGATACACAAATTTAAAAAATCATCATAGACCTCTCACTCATAAGGTGCCACACATTTTAGACCTGAGGATAATCTTTTCACTTCATTTACCAAATGGTTACAGTACAAGAAAATACTGTTAAAGTTAAGTACTGTGGCAAATATTCATTATCTGATGACTTGAACCTCAGCATACTCTTCTCTCTTCAGAGTAGGACTTGGAGACTATATTCTGTGGCTTATGCTTCTGATATTTATTCATTAATACAGTCAACATCCATTCCTGAGCATCTACTATGCTCTACCTAAAACACCAGTTTCTCAGTGCTCTGAAATGCTATAGTCAAGACTGAGAGGGGAAGGCAGTGCACAGACAAAGGAGATGAGGCAATGCTGGTTTAACAAAGTGTTCCTAAAATGTACTGTTAATGTTGATCGTGTTTTTATGTCAACTGAATTGTGTGCCACATATTATACTTATGCTTTTAAAATGTCTTTCACTGAAGGACAGTAAAATAAGAAATCCTTTGAAATATGATTATGCAATTCATATTTTGTTCTTAAATTCACATTTTTGAGAACTGGAATTTCTTTTTTTGTCGGTTTTTTTTTAAATATTTTATTTATTTATTTGACAGAGACACAGTGGAAGAGGGAATACAAGCAGGGACAGTGGAGAGGGAGAAGCAAGCTTCCCGCTGAGCAGGGAGCCCAATGCAGGGCTCAATCCCAGAAGCCTGGGATCATGACCTGAGCCAAAGGCAGAGCCAAAGCAGACTCAGCCACCCAGGAGCCCCAAGAACTAGATTTTCTTTAAGAGAGACAAGATTGAGCTATCCTACAACCCAGGAATTCCCCTACTAGGTATTTATCCAAAGGATACAAACATAGTAATTTGAAGGAGCACCCGCTCCCCATTGTTTATAGCAGCAATGTCCACAATGGCCAAACTATGGAAAGAGCCTAGATGTCCACTGATGGATGAATGAATAAAGAACATGTGCTGTACACACACACGTGCGCGCACACACACACACACAGGAATATTATTTGACCATCAAAAAGAATGAAATCTTGCCATTTGCAATGACATGGATGGAACTAGGGGGTATCATGCTAAGTGAAACAACCAGAGAAAGACAAATGCCATGCAATCTCACTCATATGTGGAATTTAAGAAACAAAACCGATGAACATAGGGGAAGGGAAGAAAAAAATAAAATAAGATGAAAATAGAGGAGGCAAGTTATAAGAGACTCTGAACTACAGGAAACAAACTGAAGGTTGTTGGAGGGGAGGGGAGTGAGGAGATGGGGTAACTGGGTGATGGACATTAAGGAGGGCACATGATGTAATGAGCACTGGGTGTTACAAGCAACTGATGAATCACTAAGTTTTATCTCTGAAACTAATAATACAGTATGTTAATTAAATCAAGTTTAAATTAAAATTTTAAAGAGACAAGACTATATTTTAATTAAAATGCATCCCTTAAAGCTACTTTATAATTACTTTGACCAGTAGAGTTGCTTCCTCCTATGTGGTTGAAATAAGGGGAATTTTTCTGCCCTAATTACCCAGATAATGGGTTCCAGCCTCCCTTTGATGTGTCATAAAGGCTCACCTGTTTGATTACAACCTGCTACTTATTATCAAACAATTGCAGTTTCCCAAATCCTGAAGTTCCAAAGGAGCCATTTATCCAAATCACATGTGTGTCTCCTTAGCACCCATTCTGAAAAAGCCTTTTCCTTGATCAAAATTTTAACCTTGATTACCTCCCATGCATTGACCCTTTTATTACTTAGCTCAAATTAAAGTCCAGAGGACTACTGGTATACATACTGCCTGTTAAAGTACTTCTTTTAACTGTATTTTAACTATGATGGGTTAAAGCAAAAAAAAAAAAAAAAAAGGTAGAAATCTTATAAAAATGAAGATACATTACGATATATAAGATCAAAAGATCAAGAGTTTTAAAAAGACTTGAAATTATCCAGTACCATTTTAGTTAACTTTTTAGGTTGAAAGTCTTGACTCTCTTTCAGAAGTATAATGTGCTTTTTTTTTTTTTTTAAGATTTATTTATTTATTTATTTGACAGAGAGAAATCACAAGTAGTCGGAGAGACAGGCAGAGAGAGAGAGGGAAGCAGGCTCCCTGCTGAGCAGAGAGCCCGATGCGGGACTTGATCCCAGGACCCTGAGATCATGACCTGAGCCGAAGGCAGCGGCTTAACCCACTGAGCCACCCAGGCGCCCCAAGTATAATGTGCTTTTTACATATACTTTCAATAGTCAATTTCCCAGAAACCTATCCATGAATCCCAGGTTTCTTTCCCCTTAAAAAGGGTTTTTCTTTTTTTTTTAATATTTTATTTATTTATTTGAAAGACAGAGATCACAAGTCAGCAGAGACACAGGCAGAGGGAGAGGAAGGGAAGCAGGCTCCCTGCTGAGCAGAGAGCCCAAAGTGGGGCTCAATCCCAGGACCCTGGGATCATGACCTGAGCTGAAGGCAGAGGCTTTAACCCACTGTGCCACCCAGGTGCCCCTTAAAAAGCATTTTTCATTCCACTTTCTCATTTGATCCCTCAAAGGTGATTAATGAGACAAACTGCACAAAGTACTGCAACTGTGTCTAAATCGGTGTCCTGCATGAACGGTGATCATGTAAAAGATATAAGGAGGGGAAATGCTCTAGGAAGTTCTCCTAGTGGCACCAGAAGACTTCTGGGAATATAAGTATGAGATTCAGGGAGACAGGACAGGAAGGGTCTTAGAGACACCACTGTGCAAGGGAATTCAGTGTGGACAAGGCCTATGCAAGGCCTCAGGAGGGACCCTGACAGGCTCTGGTGAGAGAAGGTCTCTCAGGGATCCAAGAGGACCTGCCAGAGACTCTGGAAAACTCTGAAGTTAGAGGCAAAAGCCCATTGAGAAGTTGGAGAGAATACTCATCTGAGTGAATCTTAAAGACTTCTACATGACTTGGGAAATAAGAACCCCATGAGCTTTGGAAACACATGGAAGAATCCAAACTGGTTATTAGGAAGAATGGGAAGATCTGAGGTAAAGCTAAGTTCCTGACTCCAAGGAAGAGATGTTCATAGAAGGG
Source organism: Mustela lutreola (assembly GCF_030435805.1). Lineage (NCBI taxonomy): Eukaryota > Metazoa > Chordata > Mammalia > Carnivora > Mustelidae > Mustela > Mustela lutreola. The sequence goes on from NC_081296.1 coordinate 92,929,616, forward strand.
AAACTTCCTGGAGCCCTACTGGTGAGCAGACAGGTAATGACGTAAAATACTGAGGCCTGTGAGACCTTGGAACTCTAGCGAGTTTTGTGGGGGCAGTCTATCAGTATGGCTGTCAGGTTGCTACCAATCCCTTTGGTCATTGTGAGAAACAGAAAAAGATGTCTCAGCACCATCTGATCCTCTCAACAGATGCAGGAAAAGCCTTTGACAAAGTAGAGCATCCTTTCCTCATTAAAACTCTCACCAGTGTAGGCATAGAGGGAACATAACTCAATATCATAAAAGCCATATAGGAAAAGCCCACAGCAAATATTATTCCCAATGAGGAAAAACTGAGAGCTTTTTCCCTAAGGTGAGGAACATGGCAGGAATGTCCACAATCACCACTGCTGTTCAACACAGTACTAGAAGTCCTAGCCTCAGCAATCAGACAACAACAACAACAAATAAATAAATAAAAGGGGCAAAGAAGAAGTCAAATTCTCATTCTTCCCAGATGACATGATACTATGTGGAAAACCCAAAAGACTCTACCCCAAAATTGCTAGAACTCATACAGGAATTCAGCAAAGTGAAAGGATATAAAATTAATGCACAGAAATCAGTTGCATTTCTATACACTAACAATGAGATAGAAGAAAAAGAAATGAAGGAATCGATCCCATTTACAATTGTGCCAAAACCCATAAGATATCTAGGAGTAAACATAACCAAAGAGGCAAAGGAGCTGTACTCAGAAAATTACAGAACACTCATGAAAAAAATTGAGGAAGACACAAAGAAATGAAAAAAAAAAAATGTTCGTGGGTTAGAAGAACAAATATTCATGGGTTTTTTTTCCAATTATATTCTTAAATTAGCCAACATATACTATGTATTAGTTTTTGATGTAGTGTTCAATGATTCATTAATTGTGTATAATACCCAGTGCCCATCACAACACAAAGAACAAATATTACTAAAATGTCTTTGCTACCTAGAGCAATCTGTACATTCAAGTAAAATCCTTATCAAAATACCATCAACTTTGTTCACAGAGCTGGAACAAATAATCCTAAAATGTGTATGGAAACAGAAAAGACCCCAAATAGCCAGGGGAATGTTGAAAAAGAAAACCAAAACCAATTCCAGACTTCAAGCTCTATTACAAAGCTGTCATCATCAAGATGATATGGTACTGGCACAAAAACAGACACATAGATCAATGGAATAGAATAGAAAACCCAGAAATGGACCTTAGCTCTATGGTGAACTAATCTTTGACAAAAGAAGAAAGAATTTCCAATGGACAAGAGACAATCTCTTCAACAAATGGTGTTGGAAAAATTGGATGGTCATGTGAAGAAGAATGAAACTGGACCACTTCCTTACACTACACACAAAAATAGATTCAAAATGCATATAAGACCTAAATGAGACAGGAATCCATCAAAATCCTAGAGGAGAACTGCAGCAACTTCTTGCTAGACATGTCTCCAAAGGTAAGGGAAACAAAGACAAAAATGAACTACTGGGACATCATCAAGATAAAAAGATTTTGCACAGCAAAGGAAACAGTCAACAAAACCAAAAGACAACCCACAGAATGGAAGAAGGTATTTGCAGATGGGACAAGGTATTTATCAGATAAAGGGCTAGTATCCAAGATCTATAAAGAACTGATCAAACTCAACATCCAAAGAACAAATAATCAGATCAAGAAATGGGCAGAAGACATGAACAGATATTTCTCCAAAGAAGACCTACAAAAAGATCAACAGACACACGAAAAAAATGTTCAACATTACTCAGCATCAAGAGAAATGCAAATCAAAACCACAATGAGATACCATCTCACACCAATCAGAATGGCTAAAATTAACAAGTCAGGAAACAACAGATGTTGACAAGGATGCAAAAAAAAAAAAAAAAGGGGAACCTTCTTACACTGTGGGGGAAATGCCAGCTGGTACAACCCCTCTGGAAAACAGATGGAGGTTCCTCAAAAAGTTGGAAACAGAGCTACCCTGCAACCCAGCAACTGCACTGCTGGGTATTTAATCCCAAAGATAAAAATGTAGTGATCAGAAGGGGTACCTGCTCCCCAATTTTTATAGCCACAATGTCTGCAATAGCCAAACTATACAAAGAGCCCAGATGTCCATCGTCAGATAAATGAATAAAGAAGATGTGGTATGTGTGTATACAATGGAATACTATTCAGCCAACAAAAAATATGAAATCTTGCCATTTGCAATGACATGGATGGAACTAGAGGATATTAAGCTGAGTGAAATAAGTCAGTCAGAGAAAGACAATTATCATATGATCCCACTCATATGTGGAATAAGAAGCAAAACAGAGGATCATAGGGGAAGGGAGGGAAAAATAAAACTGATGAAATCAAAGAGGGAGACAAACCATAAGAGACTCTTAATCTTGGAAAACAAACTGAGGGTTCCTGGAGGTGAGGGGTTGGGGGTTGGGGTAACTGGGTGATAGACATTAAGGAGGGCATGTGACTTAATGAGCACTGGGTACTATATAAGACTGATCAATCACTGAACTCTACCTCTGAAACTAGTATATTATATATTAATCAAATTTAAATTTAAAAATAAGTAAACTTTTTTAAAAAGAAAAAGATGTCCCTACTCCCCCAAAAGGATTCATCTATAACTCTAAGATACATGGATTATGAATCAGATTTCAGCTCCCACTTGCTCCAGTGGCCAGAGCCCTTTTTCAGTATGTAACACGCCCAACTGCACATTTAGGCCCTAGATGGATTGAGAATTTTCTCTTGGCTAAAAGCTAATTTTGCACCCATACACCTGAAATTATTTAGAAAGAGAAATACACTATTTAGCAGAAAGTCTGTAAGAATTGTATTTGTAGATAAAATAGCTCTTTTAAGGGATGTAAACTATTAAGAAATATAGAAATAATAAGGGATAGACTTGAATTGATCTCTCCAAATTCTAAAAATGTCTGACGATGGAAAAAATATCTTTCTCATCCCTCCCCTATCCTGATTTCCTACAGAAATGGTTACATGCTTATGCAACCAATGGTGAATTAATTAGGCCCTCTGTGCATCAGTTTCTTCATCCTGGAGTTGTGATGAGGATTAAACATGTTGATACATGTAAAACTTAGAACTGAGTCTACCAGTTAGTATTGACTCAATAAATGTTAGTTATTTTGATTACTTGTGCCATTCACATGTTAATGAGAATGTTAAGCTGGATAAGGCTGTAGAGGACATTGGGAAACATTCATGCAGAAAATCATATTCAAGTTAGACCTTGGAAAATAGATAGGATTTCAATAGGTAGAGAAAATAAGAGGAAGACATCCCAGGCATTATGATGTAAAGTGCAAAGGTACAGGTAACATTCAAGTACAGTGAACAGATCTATTTAGCAGAAACTGAATAGCATGTGTAGGAGAGGAGGAAAATAAGACTGACAGCTAAATTGGGAGCATATAATAAGGTGTACAGAATTCAGTCTTCTCTCTCTGGTCAGCAATGAAAACCAAGAATGCTTTAACTTGTAATCCTCTGCCAATCTGGTTTCCCTCTATAAAATCTCTCTTCCTCAAAGGTCTTCTAATGCAGTGCTTCTAAAACTGGAAAGAGCAGACCAGTGACTGGGAGTCCTTCCTATAATGCAGATTCTGAGATGGTAGGTCTGGAGTGATGCCTGAGATCTTACTTTTTAGGCAAGCTTCCAGGTGCTACCATGTGCCTGTAGCTGCTCATCCACAGACCATACTTTGAGCACTCAGGTTGTAATACAATGGCCTCTTCTCATTCACATCCTTACCCCTTCTGCAGTGTTTGGTCTTGCTGATCTTCCTGAAGCTCTCTCATCATTGGGTTCTATTCTTTCACGTGAATCTTAAGTGATTACCTGAAGCTGAAAATACAGACTAGAAGCCTGCTCTGTAAAACTTCAATTCATATTGACTTGTCTTGAGCACAGCTCGTATCATATAAAACTATAAAACAAAATTGCCATTGGTTAAAAATAACTTTATATATTACCTACAGCTACAAGTTTAAGGCCAGTCTTTAGATGTATACTGTCCAAGCAGCTGTCAGTGATTTGATCTCTTTGGTCTTTTAAATACAAATATCACAAACCATCTTATAATGAAAGACAGATGTATATCGTGATGAAAGACATCTATTATCCATCTCATGATGTGTCTGGTTTCTCTGTAAGATAAATCTCCCCTGAAGTCTCCCTGCCCACTCCTGCCCCACTCATCCGCATGGGCAGCACAACAGATTGGTGGCAAAGGTGGGTCCGTGTCCAAAATTAGGTTATATTTAGTCTTTCCCATGCTTTTACTCAAACACTGGGGAAAAAAAAAAAAAAAAAAAAGCAAGTCGGTCCCTCACTGTCTCTGCAGAATGGAAGTCAAGAGCATGTAAATTCAAGAGCTGTTAGGAACCACACTCTGTCCTGTAGATGGGAGAATGGGAAAGAGCAGTCAATTGTAAGAAAAAAAGACTAACGAAGGCACCCGAAGAGCACAGGGAAAGAGTTCCACAGCCTAGCATGCTGACAACCTTGCACATGTCCAAATAACCCTCCAGGAAGGGTAAGCCATGGTCTGACCTGATTCTTGGCAGAATGCCCTGTGATTTCCTCTGCCCTAAGGGAAGATAAGCAGATGGGTGGGAAAGAGCTGAGAAGCGGTTTCTCCCGTTATCTCATCGAAGACTGTCAGAAGGCCATTTCTTGTCCATCTCCCTAGTGACAGTTGAATACAAGGCTTGCCACCACACTTGCACTCAGGGAAAGCTGCAGCCTTCAGCGTAAGTGGGTAAGACTGGCTGTGGTTAAGGCGCTTTCCCAACACCAGAGTGACCTACCACTCATACTATATATCATCAGGCCCCTTCAGTTTGGTGTCATCCGTGGAAAAAGGGACCCAGGGAACTGACACCATAATGATTTGCTTTTCCTGTCTTTATAAGTAATTAACTGCCTGAATCCATTTGGGCATATTTACTCCTTAATAGGCAAATCTATGGAAGTATGGCAAGCCGTCCCAACAACTATTAGTATTACCTCTGACCCTATTATTAACCACCACTCTGCTGCCTTGGAAATGCTTAACCCCTTGACAAAGTGAGGAAGGGTAAGAGATGGCAAGAGTTGACTTCCTGTGTTCCCCTCAGCGCTCTAGCTCCTGATGGCAGTCTCTTCCAGGAAAGCATCAAGACCCTGAATTCCATAAGATATGGTACTTCTCCAATAAACCTTCCCAGCTTTTTTCTTCCCCCTTAAGAAAACCAGAATGCATTGTTAACCTTAACCCTCAAAAGGTTATAGGTTATATAATGCATACATAGAGGTGTTGCTTTTGATGACATTATCTCATCAGAACCCCAGCCCTAGAGATTCAAATGCATTTTCTGTATTTATTAAAATTTCACCTCTCTTGTATATTAATTTCTTTTTGGCCCTTGGCCTAGTATATATAATATGATCAGTATGCATTTATTAAAGTCTGATAAATATAAAATTTTATGAAATGATATTATCCAAATAGAAGAAAACAGGACTCTTTTTCTACACTATGATGTAAGTATAAATTATTGTCATTTATCAAAATTACATAGTACAAAATATATAAATCAACTAAACTATGTTTACTCTCTTAGAAATGTATTAATTTTCATTCAGATTAGTTACAACTGTAAGAACATGATGGAATCACACATATTTGTGCCAGATGTTTATCATCCAAAACAGTGTAAGCAGGATTACAGTTTGATCTACACTTCTCCCCTGAATTTAGCTGTGTCCAAAATAGAGTATGATCATCCAAGACAATTACAGATGTTTCTGAATCATTAGTCATAGGGTAGGATGTTCACCAATTAGCCTTATTGTCCTGTTGGGACAGCTAAGTTTTCTTTGATCAGGGTTGTGGACTTTAAATCAACTAAGTTGGGAACAGCTGGCAGAGTCTTGAACATTGTGAAATTGGCCAAATGGTGAGTAAATTGGTGAAAATTCAACATCCCTCTGGGGAAACAACTAAAAAAGTAGACACATACAAGATATGAATGCCTTAACTGTCATATTAATGAAATATCTTTAGGAAAGTGTACAGACGGTAACTGAAACATCTGGCTGCCTGTGGTACTCCTGAGATGCAAGCAGTCCATGACATACTGATAACTAGTCATAATTTATAATAGGCCTTTATAAAAAGTCCAAGTTTGAAAATAAATTTTACTAGTTGATGTTAAACAGTGGATATCTAGTCACTCTCTTAATATGATTTACTACAGTTGCCACAGTACAAATTATTAACAGACTCTCTACATTTATAAAAATGTTTTATGGTGATGAGTGAGTTACAGTAATTACTTTATAAATTTATAATAAAATGCAGAGATAGGAAAAATTAATTTTTCAATTAACTCATAATTTGTTTTAAAATATCTTTAACACACATTCACACAACATAATCTCATGGGTTGGTGACTTTCTCCAGCCACACTTAGTAACTATTTCCACGATTCGTTCTAACAAACGTTTTCTGAAGGTTTTTTCCCCACAGCATAACTCTCCATAAATTAACGTGAGCCGATTATACCAAACGTGTTTATCTGTGTTAACATATGAATTTTAATATGCCCATTTCAGGCGCAAAGAGCCCCCCCCCCCCCCCCCCCCAGCAAGCACCCCTGCAAGGAGAAGACCTCTGGAGTCCTGAGGCGGGTACTGAATGAGGGAGACAGGAGTTATGTAAGACCTGAATTACCCAGAACAAAAAAGCTCCTACAACTGAGAGCAAGAGGAAGTCTGAGCGCAACTGGATCTTTTCAAGTAAAGTAACCAGGCAGGCAGAAAGGCCTCCTCCACGCTACAGGCCTTGAGGCTACCTCGCCTGTTTCCCCCGCTCACGACCCGGGGGGCGGGGCCCGGAGAGCGGCGGCGCGGGGCGGAGGGGACTTGACCTGGGGCGCCCAGCGTCCACCGCCCGCTCCCGGCCTCCTTTGCTTTTGCCCACGGCGGGCTCCGCGCTGCCTCGGCGCAGCGCGGAATTCAGGGGAGAAACTTCTCTAGGGAGACTGGCCTGAGTCAAGTTTTCGGGACACGCGAAGGGAAAAGCAACAGGCCCGCGGCGGGGCGGGGCGACCTTACCAGCGGAACCACCGGCCAGGATCTGGCGTGAAGCCTCTTTCACGAAGCCGGCGTCGGGCTTGGCGGACATCTTCACTAGCGGGGCAGGAGGGAGTGGGCCGCGAGGAGTGGGCGAGCTCGCCGGCCTCTGTGCGGGCCTTAGGAATTCCTCGGATCCGGACCGAGCCGACTCTGGGTAGGTCCTAGCGCCAAGTGGCTCCCGGGGAAGCGGCAATCCGGCGACTGCTCGGAGGTGGCGGCTCAAGGCGCAGGCTCGCTGCGTGATCTCCGGCGGGTCGGCACCTGCCCGCTGCACCCCTTCGAGGGGCTCTCTGTCACCCCTGCTAGGCTTCGTGGGCTCCAAGAAGGACCCTGGCGGAGAGAAGACTCCCGGATGGGGTTGGGTGGGCCGCCCGCGGTGGGTCGGGTTTGGTCTTCTAGATTGGCGCCCACGCGCTTCCCTATCAGGACTCTCCTGCAGTTTGTCTAGCTGGACGGGCGGCCTCTGATAAAGCTTGCAAAAAAGCGAGCCTGGCCTTGCAGCGGCGCTGGGGCGACCCTTGCCCTCCCCGCAAGCCAGCGCTCTGGGAGGTTCTCAAGGCCGGACAGGTGAATGCGTCCTTCGGAGTTAGCTGTCCTGCAGCTGTGGGCTGTAGAGACTGGGTCAGAGCATATCAATTCATAATTACCTTACAATTAAGTAACCCTTTACAAAGAAAGGGTTCTGGCGTAAGGGAATTTATCACACCTAATCAGCTTGAGTTTTATTTACTGAATGACCAAAATAAAGAAGAGGCCTTGTTACAAAGAAGTGTCTTCGGGACTCCACATCAGTGTTTCTGGAAGTATGAGCTTAAGATCCGGCAACGTAAGCCTAACGGGAGAGTTTGTAAGAAAGGCAAATTCATGGCCAACCCCAATGTACTGAATCAGAATCTCTGGTTATAGGGCTCAGAAACCTGTGTTTTAGTAAGTTCTCCCGGGCTTAGGAACGTTAAAGGTTGTGAACCACAGAGCTAAATAATCATGGAATATTAAGCAACTATCAGCATTTTCTTTCTCTAAAACATTTAATTATTCGTTCCAGCCCTTTGGAATATTTGGCAAAACGTAATAATTTATACTATTTTTTAAACTACAAGCTACAAATGCTATGCAGAAGAGACACAATGTTATGAAATTTTAGAAGCAGAGTTGTGCAGCAGAAGCGTGCTGAGCCCATTATGAAATTTTAGAAAAATACCTGCCCCACCCCTAACAGGTAGGAAATGATCCTAGTAAAAGGCAGAATGAGAAGATTTGGAACTCCTATTGTCATATTTTTCTTAAACTTTGTATTTAATACTAAATATATTCAGTTTGAACCATATAATATTGCCAATTTTGAAAACCAAAAACAGTTGAATATCGGGGGTGTAATATGGTTAAAACTTAATATATATGCTTTCCAATTAAATGCAAAATACAATAGTTTTGTTTTTATTTCTGAGTCTGAGCAATTAAAAGCTGTTAATATTAGATATCTGATGGGCAAATTGTTAAAAGTAAGATGTTGGGTAGACTTGCTGCTTATGGATCAGTTAATACCAAAATAAATTTTCTCATATTTGATTAAATATTTGACTAAATAGCTAAGTTTGAAATGTTTACAAAGAAATAGTTTAGAGAAATGTTTGCGGTTTAACTAAAATAAAAGCTTTTGAGGAATGTTTCAGCTTTTGACTAATTAAATTTGCAGTCTGGAGTGCAATATAGAGTCACTTAACAAATTTTGAGAACCTATTAGATAGTGGGCACTAAAATTAGAATTTCAGACCTCAGAAAATGTTTCTCTCATTTTCCAATGTGGAAACTGAGTTTCCCAGCATCATAAATGAGTTAATAATATTGCTGGGATTTGATTCCAGGATTCCCTCTTCTAACTGCAGTGGGATTATAGATTTAAATATTGGCCACAGGTTATAATTTAGGAAATACAATAATAGTCCCAGGTCAAGATTTAAAGATTATATATATATATATTTTTTTACGGTTGTATCAGTGTAAAGATAGACTTTTAGCCAATTCTGTCAGTGCATTGATCTCTGAATATCTTATCCTGAGGAGGTGGATGCAGATTTGTGGCCTCACTAAGACCTTTGTCTCTCAATACCTGTAAATTTAGTGAGAAGACTCTCCTAGACATAGTTCCAAATACCGTTAGAAAATTGCTACCAATTTTTAGCCTCTTTGAACTGATTTTATTGAGTTAAAAAAAAAAAAAAAAAGCAAAGCTTGATGTCACGTGTAATCTAGTCCTATGCCTCTAGAGTAGTTGAGGGTATAGGGTCTAGGTGTAAAAATATTCTGAAGCTTGGAAGTTAGCCAGTGTCCATCCAGAGTCAACAAATACCCATTATTCTGAGAGCTCTTATTATGGGATGTATCTCTTATCTGCAGCCCAATTTGTCTATGGCCAGGGATCAGAATGCTGCGAAGTTTAGCCCTAAGGGAAAAAAAAAAAAAGGTAAAATTTATTTGACCTAGACTCGGATACCCTAGGCTTAATCCATCACAATTACTCTTTCTATTGTTATTTTATATAAAGCTGTAATGTCCTGATATTAGAGCAAAACTGCTGAAGTATCAAGCTTATATTTTTATTTTATTATTTTTTTTTAGGATCTATTGGAAAGAGAGACCCTGCACATGGATGGGGGGAGGGTAAAAAGGTGGGGTAAGTGGAAAGGAAGAGATTCTTAGGCAGACTCCCCTGAGGCAGATCTGTTTTCACGACCCTGAGATCGTGACCTGAGCCCAAACCAAAAGCTGGATGTTTAACCAACTCTACCACTGAGACACCCCAAGCTTATACTTTTACATTATTGATCATCTAATCTTTGTTGAGAACTATGTAATTAAAGTATTGATTTATCTATCAGTTTGTAGAATGGCTAGAAACCAAATTGTCAGGAGCCTTAAAATCCTCACTGAACTTAAATATCTGACAAATTGTTCAGTGTTTTTTTGGGATTATGTTTTTGTATTAGGTCATTAGATTAGCTACTATTTAAGACCAAACTAATAGTGGCTTAAATAAGATAGAAATTTATTTTCCTTCTTATGCAAGCCCAGTTGTAACCCATGAATAAGGTTCCAGCCAGCAGAAAGAGGAGAAAGATAAGGGTAAAGAAAGCCCTGGAAATTGGGGTGCCTGGGTGGCTCAGTGAGTTAAGCTTCTGCCTTCAGTTCAGGTCATGATCCCAGGGTCCTGGGATAGAGCCCCGTGTCAGGGTCAGGCTCTCTGCCCAGCAGGGAGTCTGCTTCTCCCTCTCTCTCTGTCTGCCTACTTGTGATCTCTCTCTGTCAAATAAATAAATAAAATCTTTAAAAAGAAAAAAAAAGGAAAGCGCTGGAAATTACATAGATCTCATTGGTCAGAACTTGGACATAAGGGATACAAGGGAAATTGGGAAGTAGTATTATGCTGTGTGGCAGTAAGTCTAGGGAAAAAACAAAAACAAACATCATGGAAGAAGGGGAGAACATATTGGGAAAAAATCAGCAGTGTCTGCCATTTGGGGGATAGGTTAAGGAATGAAGAATTATATTTAAAATGGCAGCGCTTTAACTAATAAATGTGGAGTCACAGAAAAATAAATTAAATAGATAAATAAATTAAATGACAATATTTGCTCATTTGAAAAATTTTGTTTTCCTCAAACTTAAAGTTTACTTCATCAGTGTCTAACTAGAAAATACAGTATAACCCCATGATACTTGTACTATGACTGGACCCACATTTTAAAATACCATTCATTGAAAGATACATAGCCACTGTAGGCCCATAGATTCTTTTTTTTTTTTTTTTTAAGATTTTATTTATTTATTTGACAGAGATCACAAGCAGGCAGAGAGAGAGGGGGAAGCAGGCTTCCCGCGGAGCAGAGAGCCAGATGCTGGGCTCGATCCCAGGACCCTGGGATCATGACCTGAGCCAAAGGCAGAGGCTTAACCCACTGATCCACCCAGGTGCCCCATCCATAGATTCTTTTATTTAGGTGTCAAAACACAGTCACACAAATGTAGAATTTGACACACATGGAGTCCATCCATAGAATAGAGTGGAAAGTTGGAAAGAATGTTTATGGACACAAGATTAAGAAATCTTGATGGATAGACGAGATTGTAACTCAAACTAGTGAAAAGATCTATTATTCCATAATATTCTTTTACAGAAGTATTACAAATATTGAAGCAATGCTATTTGTAAGTGAAATACAGGTTTTAAAATTTGTAGGTCTGATTATCAGCACTTTAAGCTCTCAGTGGTTTATACCTTACAAATACCAAGTATTGTACTTTTAGGACAGATCTTAGGTTCTGGTGCATTAGATTTTCATTTCTAAATTCCAAGGGACTTTGCTGGACAGAATAAACAAAATAATTATTTGGGGAACTTTTTCAATATTTTATTGTGATATAATAGGTCATATATATAACAGACTTCTATTATTTGGGACATAGCTGGGAACCTAGAAGTTAAGGCCTCTAACCAGTCAACATGCAGAAAGCCATGCACTTTGCTCTTAGGAGCATTCTAGGACTTCACATAGAGCTTAGACCCAGTTCTAAAAAGGTTGGTAGCTTAGAAGTCTAATATCTTGGTTCACAGCAGATTAGAAAGAAGAACTTAAAAGAGAATTGGGAAGAGGGATATCAGGGAAATTCTTGAAAAGTAAAGAGCAGCCTGCAACTTTCCAGCCGTATTTAGCCTGCCTAGCAAATTGGAATAACAAAAACCTTCATTTAATGCTTACTTATAACCCATTATCTCATTCACAATATCCCTGTGACAGAAATATTCTTATATTGGTTAGTTAAGTAACTTGCCTGAAGTCATACTGAGAATTTGAGCTATTATTTGAACCTAAGTATAATTTAGAGCACCTCTTTCTGAATTACTAGTTATGTTGTTATTATGTTCTAATTTTAATTTTAGCTTTTCTACCCATATGAAAAAATCAAAATGTAAAATCATTCAGAGTAAGTAGTTTGTAGCATCCTTGACTTTGGCAAACAAGGAATTGATTAGCTGGATCTGGAATTTTATATATCTGAAGTTAGAAAAGCACTAACTTCAGTGTCACAAATTGCATATGTGAAACTGGTATGAATTTTCTGTTCGTTTAGTCAGGGTATCTCAGCAATAGCACCATTAACATTTTGGGCCACATAATTCTTTGCTGTGGGAGACTGTCCTGTGCAGTGCAGTATTTTTAGCAGCATCCCTAGCCTGTACCCATTAGCTGCCAGTAGCAACTCTATCCCCAGTTGTGACAAACAGAAATGTCTCCAGACATTGCTAAATGTTCCCTTCAGGGCAAAAATGTCCTTAGTGGAGAATCATGGGTTTAAGTAAAAAAGAACTCATGTAAGTGGGGCCTATTTTAACTTTTTAGAATCATAAGATGACAAACATGAAGACTTTAATCGATGCCTTATTTGACAGTTTAGGAGACTGAGGTGGAAAGAGCAGAGAGAGAGAATTTTAAGCAGGCTCTATGCAAGGCCTGACCCTAAAACCCTGAGATCATGACCTGAGTTGAAATCAAGAGTCAGACATTTAACCAACAGAGCCACACAGGTGCCCCAGCAGTGACTATACTATTTTATATATCCAAAGAAATGTAAAGCCTTCCTACTTCTCCACATTTCTCTCAAACTTACTGTCCTGCTTTTTTTTTTTTTTTTTTAATTATAGCCATCCTAGTCTGTGTGAGGAGGTGGTATCACATTTGTGGCTTTAATTTATATTTCCTCAATGACCAATGAAGTTGGCTATCTTTTTCACATGCTTGTTGACCATTTATATATCTTCTTTGGTGAGATATCTATTCCAGTCTATTGCTCATTTTTTCATTGGGTTGTCTTTATTACTGTATTGTAAGAATTCTTTATATATTCTGGATATTAAACTCTTATCAGATATATGTTTAGCCAATGTTTCTCCAATTCTGTGAGTTTTCTTTCTTGATAATGTCCTTTGATGCACAAAAGTTTTTGATTTTGATGAAATCCAATTTATCTATTTGTTCTTTTGTTCTTTATGCTTTTGGTGCCAAACAAAGAATCTGCTGCCAAATCCAAGGTAGTAAAGACTTAATCTGATATTTGCTTGTAATAGCTTTATAATTTTAGCCTTTATTTAGTTTGTTGGTCAATTCTGTGTTAATTTTTGTATAGTCATACCACTGAGATATTGTGGGTTCATTTCCAGACCAACATAAGAAAGCAAATGTCACAATAAAGTTAAATGAATTTTTTGGTAACCCAGTGCATGGAAAAGTTATGTTTACATTATACTATACTCTATTAAATGTGCAATAGCATTATGTCTAAAAAACAACGTACATGCATTCATTGAAAAATACTTTATTGCTGAAAATGCTAACCATCATCTATGCTTTCAGCAAGTCTTAATCTCTTTGCTGGTAGAGGATCCTGCCTCAGTGTTAATGGCTGCCGACTGATTAGGACCTTGTTTGCTGAAGATTGGGTGGTTGTGGCAATTTCTTAAAATAAGATAATAACATTTGCCACATCTAGTGACTCCTCCTCTCACAAATGATTTCTCTGTAGCATGCAAAGTTCTTTGACAGCATTTTAACCACAGCAGATTAAAGTCAATCTTCTCAAACCCTGCTACTGCTTTATCAACTAAGTTTGTGTCCTATGTTAAATCCTTTGTTTTTCACTTCAACAATCTTCACAGCATCTTTATTAGGAGTAGATTCCATCTCAAGAAGCCACTTCTTTTTTTTTTTTTCTTTTTCATCTGTAAGAAGTAACTTATCTGATAAAGTTTGATCACAAGATTGCAACAAGTCAGTCACATCATCAGGCTCCACTTTGAATTCTATCTGAAGTTAGAAAAGCACTAACTTCAATGTCACAAACATCTGTCCACCACATCTATAGTTACTTCTTCCACTGAGGTCTTAAATCCTTCAAAGTTATCATTGAGGGTTGAAATCAGCTTCTTCCAAGCTCCTATTAATGTTTATATTTTGACCTCTTCCCATGAATCACAAATATTCTTAATGACATCCAGACCGGTGACTCCTTTCCAAAAAGTTGTCAATTTACTTTGCCCCGATCCATCAAAGGAGTCACTACCTATGGCTTCTATGGCCTTATAAAATGTATTTCTTAAATAGTAAGACTTGAAAGTTAAAAATACTTCTTGATCTGTGGGCTACAAAATAGATGTTGTGTTAGGCATGAAAAAAACCAACAACATTAATCTCACTGTATATCTCCATCAGAGCTCTAAGGCAACCAGGTGCATTGTGAATGAGTTATAATATTTTAAAAGAAATTCTTTTTTCTGGGCAGCAGGTCTCAACGGTGGGCTTAAAATATTCAGTAAACCATGTTATAAACAGATGCACTATCAGCCAGGTTTTGTTGCTACATTCTAAAGCACAGGCAGAGTAGATACAGCTTAATTCTTTTTTTTTTTTTTTAATTTTTTATTTTTTATAAACATATATTTTTTATATACATATATTTTTATCCCCAGGTCTGTGAATCACCAGGTTTACACACTTCACAGCACTCACCAAATCACATACCCTCCCCAATGTCCATAATCCCACCCCCTTCTCCCCAACCCCCTCCCCCCGGCAACCCTCAGTTTGTTTTGTGAGATTAAGAGTCACTTATGGTTTGTCTCCCTCCCAATCCCATCTTGTTTCATTTATTCTTCTACCCACTTAAGCCTCCATGTTGCATCACCACTTCCTCATATCAGGGAGATCATATGATAGTTGTCTTTCTCTGCTTGACTTATTTCGCTAAGCATGATACGCTCTAGTTCCATCCATGTTGTTGCAAATGGCAAGATTTCATTTCTTTTGATGGCTGCATAGTATTCCATTGTGTATATATACCACATCTTCTTGATCCATTCATCTGTTGATGGACATCTAGGTTCTTTCCATAGTTTGGCTATTGTGGACATTGCTGCTATAAACATTCGGGTGCATGTGTCCCTTTGGATCACTACATTTGTATCTTTAGGGTAAATACCCAATAGTGCAATTGCTGGGTCATAGGGCAGTTCTATTTTCAACATTTTGAGGAACCTCCATGCTGTTTTCCAGAGTGGCTGCACCAGCTTGCATTCCCACCAACAGTGTAGGAGGGTTCCCCTTTCTCCGCATCCTCGCCAGCATCTGTCATTTCCTGACTTGTTGATTTTAGCCATTCTGACTGGTGTGAGGTGATATCTCATTGTGGTTTTGATTTGTATTTCCCTGATGCCGAGTGATATGGAGCACTTTTTCATGTGTCTGTTGGCCATCTGGATGTCTTCTTTGCAGAAATGTCTGTTCATGTCTTCTGCCCATTTCTTGATTGGATTATTTGTTCTTTGGGTGTTGAGTTTGCTAAGTTCTTTATAGATTCTGGACACTAGTCCTTTATCTGATATGTCGTTTGCAAATATCTTCTCCCATTCTGTCAGTTGTCTTTTGATTTTGTTAACTGTTTCCTTTGCTGTGCAAAAGCTTTTGATCTTGATGAAATCCCAGTAGTTCATTTTTTCCCTTGCTTCCCTTGCCTTTTGCGTTGTTCCTAGGAAGATGTTGCTGCGGCAGAGGTCGAAGAGGTTGCTGCCCGTGTTCTCCTCAAGGATTTTGATGGATTCCTTTCGTACATTGAGGTCCTTCATCCATTTTGAGTCTATTTTTGTGTGTGGTGTAAGGAAATGGTCCAATTTCATTTTTCTGCATGTGGCTGTCCAATTTTCCCAGCACCATTTATTGAAAAGGCTGTCTTTTTTCCATTGGACATTCTTTCCTGCTTTGTCGAAGATTAGTTGACCATAGAGTTGAGGGTCTATTTCTGGGCTCTCTATTCTGTTCCATTGATCTATGTGTCTGTTTTTGTGCCAGTACCATGCTGTCTTGATGATGACAGCTTTGTAATAGAGCTTGAAGTCCGGAATTGTGATGCCACCAACGTTGGCTTTCTTTTTCAATATCCCTTTGGCTATTCGAGGTCTTTTCTGGTTCCATATAAATTTTAGAATTATTTGTTCCATTTCTTTGAAAAAGATGGATGGTACTTTGATAGGAATTGCATTAAATGTGTAGATTGCTTTAGGTAGCATAGACATTTTCACAATATTTATTCTTCCAATCCAGGAGCATGGAACATTTTTCCATTTCTTTGTGTCTTCCTCAATTTCTTTCATGAGTACTTTATAGTTTTCTGAGTATAGATTCTGTGTCTCTTTGGTTAGGTTTATTCCTAGGTATCTTATGGTTTTGGATGCAATTGTAAATGGGATTGACTCCTTAATATCTCTTTCTTCTGTCTTGCTGTTGGTGTAGAGAAATGCAACTGATTTCTGTGCATTGATTTTATATCCTGACACTTTACTGAATTCCTGTATAAGTTCTAGCAGTTTTGGAGTGGAGTCTTTTGGGTTTTCCACATATAGTATCATATCATCTGCGAAGAGTGATAATTTGACTTCTTCTTTGCCGATTTGGATGCCTTTAATTTCCTTTTGTTGTCTGATTGCTGAGGCTAGGACCTCTAGTACGATGTTGAATAGCAGTGGTGATAATGGACATCCCTGCCGTGTTCCTGACCTTAGCGGAAAAGCTTTCAGTTTTTCTCCATTGAGAATGATATTTGCGGTGGGTTTTTCATAGATGGCTTTGATGATATTGAGGTATGTGCCCTCTATCCCTACACTTTGAAGAGTTTTGATCAGGAAGGGATGTTGTACTTTGTCAAATGCTTTTTCAGCATCTATTGAGAGTATCATATGGTTCTTGTTCTTTCTTTTATTGATGTGTTGTATCACATTGACTGATTTGCGGATGTTGAACCAACCTTGCAGCCCTGGAATAAATCCCACTTGGTCGTGGTGAATAATCTTTTTAATGTACTGTTGAATCCGATTGGCTAGTATTTTGTTGAGTATTTTCGCATCTGTGTTCATCAAGGATATCGGTCTATAGCTCTCTTTTTTGGTGGGATCCTTGTCTGGTTTTGGGATCAAGGTGATGCTGGCCTCATAAAATGAGTTTGGAAGTTTTCCTTCCATTTCTATTTTTTGGAACAGTTTCAGGAGAATAGGAATTAGTTCTTCTTTAAATGTTTGGTAGAATTCCCCCGGGAAGCCGTCTGGCCCTGGGCTTTTGTTTGTTTGGAGATTTTTAATGACTGTTTCAATCTCCTTACTGGTTATGGGTCTGTTCAGGCTTTCTATTTCTTCATGGTTCAGTTGTGGTAGTTTATATGTTTCTAGGAATGCATCCATTTCTTCCAGATTGTCAAATTTATTGCCGTAGAGTTGCTCATAGTATGTTCTTATAATAGTTTGTATTTCCTTGGTGTTAGTTGTGATCTCTCCTCTTTCATTCATGATTTTATTTATTTGGGTCCTTTCTCTTTTCTTTTTGATAAGTCGGGCCAGGGGTTTATCAATTTTATTAATTCTTTCAAAGAACCAGCTCCTAGTTTCGTTGATTTGTTCTATTGTTTTTTTGGTTTCTATTTCATTGATTTCTGCTCTGATCTTTATGATTTCTCTTCTCCTGCTGGGCTTAGGGTTTCTTTCTTGTTCTTTCTCCAGCTCCTTTAGGTGTAGGGTTAGGTTGTGTACCTGATACAGCTTAATTCTTAAGGGCTCTAGGAACTGTAGAATGCTGAGTGAGCTTTAGCTTCAATTTAATGTCACCAGCTGCATTAGACCCTAATAAGAGAGCCTGTTCTTTGAAGCTTTAGAAGCTAGGCATTGACTTCTATCTATGAAAATCCTAGGTGGTATCTTCTTCCAACAGGTTGTTTCATTTGCCTTGAATATTTGTTTAGTGCAGCTACCTTCATTAATTAGCTAGATCTTCTGGATATGTTGCTGCTTCACCATGTGCTTTTATGTTATGGAGATGCCGCTGCCACCACCGCCGCCTCCTTCTTCCTCCTTCTTCCTCCTTCTTCCTCCTTCTTCCTTCTTTTTCCTTCTTCCTCCTTCTTCCTCCTCCTTCTTCTTCCTCCTTCCTCCTCCTCCTTCTTCTTCTTTCTTCTTCTTCCTTCCTCCTCCTCCTCCTCCTCCTCCTCCTTCCTCCTCCTCCTCCTTCTTCTTCTTCTACTTCTTCTTCCTTCCTCCTCCTCCTCCTTCTTCTTCCTCTTCCTCCACCTCCTCCACCTTCTTCAAAGATCTTATTTATCCATTTGAGAGAGAGTGAAAGAGAGACAGAGAGAGCACAAGCAGGGGGAGAGGCTGAGGGAGAGACAGAAGCAGAATCCCCAATGAGCTGGAAGCTCAACATGGGGCTAGATCCCAGGACCTGAAGATCATGACCTGAGCCAAAGGTGCCATCTGAGGTAGTCAGGTGCCCCAATATCTTTTTTTCTTATACTCAGGCTTTTCTTCTGCAGCTTCCTCATGTCTCTCAGGCTTCATAGAACTGAAGAGAGTTAGGGTCTTGTTCTGGATTGGGCTATGGCTTAAAGGAATGTTGTGTCTGATTTGATCTTCTATCCAGACCACTACGATTTTTTTCATTTCAGAGATAAGACTGCTTTGCTTTTGTTCCTATGTTCCCTGGAGTAGAGCTTTTATTTCTTTCAAGAACTTTTCCTTTGTATTCACAACTTGGCCTTTTGGCTCTAGAGTCCTAGCTTTCAGCTGATGTTGGCTTTTCATCATGTCTTCCTCACTAAGAATCTAGCCTTTGTTTTAAAGTGAGAGGCATGTGACTCTTCATTCCACTTGAACACTTAGAGGAGATTATAAAGCTATTAATTGGTATAATTTAAATATTGTTGTCTCTTAGGAAATAGGGAGGCCTAGAGAGAGGGATAGAGATGGAAGAATGGCTGGTTGGTGGACTAGTCAGAACATATACAACATTTAATGATTAAATTTGTTATCTTACATGGGCATGTTTCATAATGCCTCCAAAATAATTATAGTGGTAACATCAAAGATCATCGATCACAGATCTGAATGATAAATAATGAAAAAGTTTGAAATATTGCAAGAATTACCAAAATATGACAGAGACACAAAGTGAGCAAATGTTGTTGGGAAAATGGCACCAATAAACTTACATGATGTAGAGTTGCCACAAATCTTCAATTTGTAAAAACACTGTCTGTGAAATGCAATAAAGCAAAGTGCAACAAAATGAAGTATGCCTGCATATAGAGCGAAACAGGCATCAAATCATTCATTTGCATATATTATCCAGCTATCCCAGCACCATCTGTTAAAGAGACTGCTTTTTCCCCCCATTGAATGGTCTTGGTATCCTTGTCAAAAATCAACTGGCCATAGGTATTTGGGTTTCTTCAAGGGCTTTCTATTCTTTCCATTGGTCTATATGTTTACTCTTATGTTTGTACCCCACTTTAATGTCACTTTGTAGTAAATTTTGAAATCAGAACATGTATATCCTCCAGCTTTAACTTTTTCTGTATTGTCTTGACTATTTGAGGCCTCTTGCAATTCCATATGAACTTGAGGATTAGTTTAATAGATTTATGAGAGAAAGGACATTAGAATTTTTATAGGGATTGCAATCAATCTGTAGATCACTTTAGAGAGCAGTGCATTTTAGTTGTGTGGTCTTTTAATCTGTGAACTTAGAATACCCTTTCCATTTAATTAGGTCTTTAATTTCAGCATTGTTTCTGTAGTTTTTAGTGTACAAATCTCCTTGTACAAACCTTGATTAAATTTATTACTCATTTTATTCTTTTGGGTGTTGTAGTAAAGTAATTGTTTTACTTCCTTTTTAGATTATTTATTGCTGGTATACAGAAACAATTGATTTTTGTATACTGATCTTGTGACTTACAGCTCTGTTGAATTCATGTGTTAATTTTTTGGCAGATTTTTGGGGATTTTCTCTATATAGAATCATGCCATTTCAAATAAGGATAGTTTTACTTCTTCCCTTCCAATATGGATGCCTTTATTTCTTTTTCTTGCATAATTGTTCTGTCTAATATTTTCCAGTACAATGATGAATAGCAGTGATGATATTAGGTATCATTGTCTTGTTCTTGACCTTAGAGGAAAAGCTTTCAGTCTTTTATCATTGAATGTTATATGTGGATTTTTCATGAATTTTTTTTTATCATGTCAAGGCAGTTCTCATCTATTCCTGTTTTGCTAAGTATTTTATCATGAAAGGAAGTTGAATTTTGTCAACTTTTGTCAATTTTGCTTTTTCTATAATCTATTGAAATGGTCATGTAAGTATTTTTCCTTTGTTATATTAATATAATGTGTTACATGGATTATGTTGAACCGCCCTTGTATTTCTGGAATAAATCCCACTTTATTCATGGTATTTAATCCTTTTTAAAAATATTGTATTTATTGGGACGCCTGGGTGGCTCAGTTGGTTAAGCAGCTGCCTTCGGCTCAGGTCATGATCCCGGCGTCCTGGGATCGAGTCCCCACATCGGGCTCCTTGCTCAGCAGGGAGCCTGCTTCTCCCTCTGCCTCTGTCTACCATTCTGTCTGCCTGTGCTCGCTCTCTCCCTCTCTCTCTCTGATAAATAAATAAAAAATCTTTAAAAAAAAAATATTGTATTTATTTATTTAATTAAGGAAAAAGACAGAAAGAGAGAGTGTCTGAGCAGGGGCAAGGAGAGAAGCAAAGGGAGAGAGAGATTAGACTCCGTGCTGAGCTGGGAGCCTGCCACTGGGCCTGATCCCACCCAGACATCACAACCAAAATCAAGAGGATGGGCAAGACTGAGCTACCCAGGTGCCCCCCTGTTTAATCCTTTTAATGTGCTTTTGAATTTGGCTTGATAGTAATTTGGGGGGAATTTTGCATCATAAGGGATACTTGTCTGTAGTTTTCTTGTGATAGCTTTGTCTGACTTTGGTGACAGGATAATGCTGAACTCATAGAGTATATCAGGGAGCATTTCCTCCTCTTCTGTTTTTTGAAAAAGTTTGAGTAAAACTGTTAATTCTTTTAATGTAGGATTTCCCAATGAAGCCAGTTGGTCCTGCATTTATTTTTATTTTAATTACGGATTCAATCTCTACTTGTTATAAGTCTATTCAGATTTTTCTATTTCTTCTAGAGTAAGTTTTGGTAATGTGTGTGTTTCAGGAATGTGTCCATTCCGCCTCATTACTTGTTGGTATGCAAATGTTAATATTCTCTTATAAGTCTTTTAATTTATGTAAAGTCACTAGTAATGTCCTTACTTTCACTTCTAATTTTATTTATATCTTCACTTTTTTTTTTAAATCAATCTACTTAAAGTTATGAGAATTTTTAAATATTCAGGTCTCTTGGCTGTAATCTTTATTATTTCCTTCCTTCTGCTGGTTTGGGATTTTGTTTGCTCTTTTTCTACTTCCTTAAGATATAAAGTTGTTGATTTCAGAAGTCTTTTTTAGTATAATCATCCACTACTATGAATTTCCCTCTTAGCACTGCTTTCACTCCATTTCATTACTTTTGGTTTTTTTTTGTTGTGTTTTCATATTCATGTTTCTCAAGGTGTTGTTATGGGTTGGATTGTGTCTCCTCAAAAAAGATGCAAAGTCTAGCCCCTAAGACATCAGAATAAGACATTATTTAGAAATAAGGTCTTTACAGAAAAATTATAATGAAGTCATTAGGGTGATCCTAATCCAATATGATTATATCTTTATAAAAAAGGGGAAATTTAGAGACAGAGACAGGCATGCACAGAAGGAAGACTATATGAAGAGACATGAAAATGCCACTTGACCATTATGGTCTATAGCATGTTTTGAAATCAGGAGCTGTAAGGCCTCCACTTTGTTCTTTATCAAGTTTGCTTTGGCTATCCAGGGTGTTTCATGGTTCCATGTGAATTTTAGGATTTTCCTTTCCTATTTGTGCAAAAAATACGACTGGGATTTTGATAGGGATTGCACTAAATCTGTAGATCGTTTTGGGTAGTATAGACATTTTAAGAATATTGTCTTCCAATTCACAAACGTGATGTTTTTCCATTTATTTGTATCTTCTTTTAGCAATGTGTTATAGTTTTCAGTGTAAAAGTTACCTCCTCAGTTTAATGCTGAGCCTTTCTTCCTTTTATCCTTGTTGATGATAACGTAAATGGATTTCCTTTTCAGATTGGTTATTGTTAGTGTATAGAAACACAATTGATTTATGAAGATATAAAATCTTGCTCTGTTTCTCTAAAGAACCCTGACTAAACACACATGACATCCTCAGATACTTGTAAGCATAATTTTTATTCATTATTTTATTTCCAGAACTGATTGTAGAGTACCTGGCACACTTGGGGACTTGAAAACATTCATGATCAGACATTCTTTTGTTCTCTGTAAAGAAAGAGTTCATTTTCTTTTCCCTCTCATCCTTAGCCAAATTTCTGCAAAAGCCCAACTTATAAGAGGGACGAAGGCATAGGCATCTTTGATAATTAGCTTGAGAACAGGAAAGAAGGCTCTAATTGGTCTCTTTGATTTCCTATAGGCTCGCAACTGTTAGGATAAAGAATAAAGAAATGTGTATATGGGGGCACCTGGGTGGCTCACTCATTGTGTCTGCCTTTGGCTCAGGTTGTGATCCCCGAGTCCTAGGATTGGCCCTCATTGGGTTCCCTGGTCGGAGTGAAGCCTGCTTCTCCCTCTCCCACTCCCCTGCTTGTATTCCCTCTCTCGCTGTCTATGTCAAATAAATAAAATCATAAAAAAAAATGTGTATATGAGTGACTGTGGTGTGGAAGAGATTTGGGGAAAAATTAGCTATTGAGGCCTGAAACATTCAAGAAAAGAACATTAAAGAGTTACTTCAGGTAAGTTAGAGGAGGGGCTAGGGAGAAAAGTCCTAATGTTTGAACTCACTGGATACCAAAGGTGGAAGAAAAAACAAGTTACTAAAGGGAAAGAAAACGTGGGGTTTTCTTATTACATGGGAGGCTTTTAGCACCCAGATGAGCTTTAAAAAACTAGGGTTAATGTACCTTTACCTATAGAAAAATAGTATAATCACTTTCTTTAAATTTAAGGTATGAATCCATTATTAGGTTTGAGTTTTCTCAATGTTGTGGTCACTCTCCCCCATTTCTTATCCTTAGCTAGGAAAAGCAACTTTCTTTCCTTCCTTTTGCACATGCTGAGTTGGCCCTAAACCTTTTCAGAGGACATTCTTTTTTTTTTTTTTTAATAATTTTTTAAATGACTTTATTTATTTATTTGAGAGAGAGAGAGAGAGAGCAAGCATGAGAGGAGAGAGGTCAGCAGGAGAAGCAGACTCCCTGCTGAGAAGGGAGTCCGATGTGGGACTCGATCCCAGGACTCCAGGATCATGACCTGAGCCGAAGGCAGTCGCTTAACCAACTGTGCCACCCAGGTGCCCCTTCAGAGGACATTCTTGATTGGAGTGCGCTTCCCACTACTCTAACAAATTATACCACTCCTCTTTTTATCTCAATATATTCAGTGGTACTTTGTGTCTGTAAATACTGATTCAGACCTTGACTGAAGTAAGGAAAAAATGTATTTCATTTTTGAATCTGTAACAAACCTCTTTAGAGCACTCTCTATTCATTACACTATAATAGCTAAGAGTTTGGGAATATTATAATCTATTTTGTTCTGACCATTTTTAAAGAGGATTTTATTTATTTATTTTAGAGAGAGAGAGAGAGAGAGGGCAAGGGGAGGGGCAGAAGGAGAGACAGAATCCTAAGCAGACCCCTTCTGAGTATGGGGGGCCCCACGGGGGACTTGATCTCAGGACCTAAGATCACCACCCCGCTGAACCAACTGAGCCAGCAGTCACCCCTGATCCAACCAATTTATGTTCAATTTTTTTGTCTTTTTCATTTCCTTTTTTTTTTTTTTTTTTGCACTTACTAAAGTGTAAATTCCTTCAATTAACTTGGGGAACTGTCAACACTTCATTGTATTCCTATTCTCTAGGGATGTGTAAAAAAAAACAAAAGCCCCAAACCCAGAAAACCATTATCATTACTTAACAAACACCCAGAAGAGTACCAGGCATATAGTATGTACTCAGTAATTATTGGGTGTCTGAAGGAATTAAGGTGACATTTATAAAAGCAATACCGTTATGTGGAACAAGAAAGCCACATTTGAATTACTAGCTGCTATTTAATTATGCCAGTCCTTTCTTGTTTCAACACAGAGGTACACGAATTGAGGACTGAATTCTTTGTTTAATTCTGGAAGATTCAACATTGTGTCTTAAAAAATTCATTGGTTGAACATAAGCATCCAGATCTCGTTCTATAGCACTTCAGTCAAAAAGTTTACTACCTCCAAGTTTTGGGTTGTAAACGTTCCCAGGCTAGGAGTTAACGTATTGCTTTTTGCTCACCCAACTGGAATCCACTTCAGCTCTTTCCATTCAACCATCACTTCACGACATGCCCCCCTCCCCCCAGTGTCCTTCTACCCCAGACCACAGGCAAACCAACCAGGAAACCACAGTTCCTCCAGCTTCTTGGAGAGTGCAACCCCAACTCTGAGGCCACAAAACACATTTTTAACCACATGGTTTCCTTCTTCTAGCTCGATTACGTTTTGTCCGGACAATATTTCGCTCTGGCAAAACGCGCCCGTCGTCTCGGAGCCGACTACCATAGCGTCCTCCCGCTGCAGCCACCGAAAATCACTAAAACAGCGTTCTTTTTCCTCGGAACTTCCACAAGTACTTTGCAAGCTCCCGGGTTGTCTAGAAGCCCCGCCCCGCGCCTTTGGCGCCGCGGTTTGCGCATGCCCGGTGCGCGCCGCCTACCCCTGCCGGGCGCCCGTTCCGCCTCGGTTCCCCGTGGCACGGGCGCGCTGCGTGCGGCTGGCTTCCTCCCTCACGGCCCCCCTCCCGGTCGTTTGCGGGCGCGCGCACCTCCTCAGGCGGGTGGGCCCCAGGGTCAGGAGGGAAAGTCCGAGCGAAAGTCGATTGGCTGACGTGGTGGCCGCGCGTCCGGCCTCAGAAACTCTGGGCGAGCGCGCAGAGTCAGCTCTCCAGGAGTGCCAGGCGCATCTCAGGTAAACAGGTAGGCTGGGAGGTTGTGGGTGGCCGGAGAAAAGGAGGGGTGGGCTTAGATTCAGCCCTGGAATTTCCGGCCTCAGCCTCCTTGGCGCAAGAGAAGGGCCTACGCGGAATTTGCACCCAGTGAATGTCGGCCCCGCACGGTCGGGAGTGCGGGGGCTCACGCAAAGGTCAGCGTCGTGGAACCCGCAGGTCCTCTTTCTGGGATTATGTCGGCATCCTCCCGTTTCCTATGACAAGGGTTCAGCAGCTGAGCATTTATTCAAGGGTGCAGATTTTTGTTTTTTCCTTAAGGGTCGGTTAGTTGAAGAGTTCATTCAGGTCCTGGCTCAAGCTGTGATGGACTGTCCTTGAGAGTCACTTAATAATTGTGTGTTTCAGTTCTCGTGCTGGTAAGTTTCGGCAGAGTGCGATGCTTCGCAGAGGGCCGTGCTGTAGAAAGATACTATTAGTTTTGAGGTTCACAGTGTCTCTGAGCCCACATTTCTCTGGAAGGTGACACCACGCAACAGTATTTTAAGTTCCAGGGATGGAAGGAACTGGATAACACAAGGTAGCAGCAGCATTATTAGACAGGATGGTAGAAAAAAGTTTTTTTCCTCCACAAGAACAGGCTTTTTTGAAAAGCTCCTTTGAGCATGTTATGCAGAGTACATCACTGTGGAAGTAGACAAAGGTAAACCAAAACAAAGGGGCCAAACGAAATCACATTTCAACCCCCCCCCCCCCCCGGCCCTCCAGGTGACTCTAACATATTATCATAAATAATTGGCTTTTCACAGTTTCTCCTTGGGATCTAGTGTGGTACTAACTGAAGGTGACAGTTACGTAATCATTTGGGTGTCCTGTGCAATAGTATACCAAGGAAATTAATTAAAATGAAGATGACTTCTACATAAGATAACAAATTAAGTACCCCATTGATGAAAAGTAATTAATGACGGCAAGTCAGAAAAATGAAAGGGGGGTGTACACAATTTTCTTTTAAAAGCATAGATTTTATAAAAATCTTTTTAGTGTGTTAATTTTTAGGGTATAATGGACTTAGAGAAAATCACATAAACCTTCAGTGTACAGCTCATTGAGTTTTCACAGTGTATAAACTCATGTTTCCAGTACATAGATCAAGAAGGAGCATTACTGGGGTGCCTGAGTGGCTCAGTGGGTTAAAGCCTCTGCCTTCACCTCAGGTCATGATCCTGGGGTCCTGGAATCAAGCCCCTCATCATCAGGAGCTGCATTGGTCTCTCTGCTCAGCAGAGAGCCTGCTTCTCTTCCTCTCTCTCTGCCTGCCTCTCTGCCTACTTGTGATCTCTGTCTGTCAAATGAATAAAATAAAATCTTAAAAAAAAAAAAAAAAAGATTACTTGCATCTTAGAAACCCCACTTTGTGTGACCTATTTCCACAGGTAACTATTATGTCGCGTTCTAAAGTCATCTATGAATTTACCTGTTACTGACTCTATATAAATGGAATCATACAGTAAATAGTCCTTGAGCCTCACTTTTGCTCAATATTGTATTTGTGAGATTTATACAAGTTCTGTAGCAGTAGTTCTTATGCTGTATAGTATTCCATCAGTTTCTGGTTATTATGAATAGAGCTTCTATGAACATTTTATAAGTACTGTTTGACCCTTGAACAACATGCATTTGTACTGTAGGAGTCCACTTATGCATAGATTTTTTTTTACAATAAATACAGAACACTACTGAAAATGTATATGCTTTTCCTTATGATTTTCTGAACATTTTCTTTAGGATGTTTCATTATAAAAATATAGTATATAATACATAATATAAAGTGTGTATAAATAGACTTTCTGTTATAGATAAGGCTTCTAGTCAACAGTAGGCTATTAGTAATCAAATTCTTAGGGAGTCCAAAGTTAAATTTGGATTTTTTGCTGTGTGGGATTGGTGCTTCTAACTCCTGCATTATTCAAGAGTCAGTTGTATTTTGGTGAATATATATGTACATTTCTGTTGGATATACATATACCTATTGGTGAAATGGCTATATTATAGGGTATACAGGTTTTTTATTTTTGTTATACACTACCAAAAATTTTTTCAAATTAGTTGTGTCAGCACTCCTATCAGCATTGCTTAAGAATTCTGGCTCCTCCAAAAACTTGCAACACATAGTGTTGTCTTTTTCATTTTAACCATTCTGGTGGATTTATAGTGATACCACATTGGGATTTTTCCCTCATTTCCCTAATGACTAGTAATATTTAAACCTCTTCATGTTTGCTTATTTAGGTAACCTCTATTTCAGAGGTCATTAAATTTTTCTCTAAGAGGCTAGATAATAAATATAGGCAGTCCTTGCTTTTGTGGAGTTTCATTTAATGCAGTACTGTGTAAAGCTAGGACTGCTTATCATTTAGACTTTGCAGATCGTATACAGTCTCTGTTGTATTTTCTCCCTTCCTTCCTTTCCTTGCTGCTTTCTTCCTTTTTTTCTTTGTTTTTTGCCTGCCTGGTTATTTGCTTGCCTTCCCTCCTTCTCCGTCTTCCTCCCTTCCTCCCTCCCTTCCACCTGCCTTTCATTCTTGTTTTATAGATTGCTAAAACCTACTATGTTGAAAAATGACTCTTTAAAAATGGCAGTTCAGGGGCACCTTGGGTGGCTCGGTCAGTTAAGCGTTCAGCTCTTGATTTCAGCTCAGGTCATGATCTCAGGGTGGTGAGATCAAGCCCCCTGTCAGGCTGCTGCTCAGCAGACAATCTGCTCAAGAAACTCTCTCTCCCTCTGCCCCTCCCCCGGCATGTGCACTCTTGCGCATTCTCTCTCTCTCTCAAATAAATAAATTGATTTTTTAAAAAAGCTCAATCTTCAGCCCATTGGTGGTAGTGAAATTATTAATTGAAAAAAATCTAAATACATAATAGTGTTAAGTGTTGTGTGCTGTAGTGTTTTGAGGTTAAATAATAGTATTAAGCAGCATGTGGTATACCATTTTGGAGTTAAATTTGAGATCTCTAAGCATACTTCCTTTGCTTCTTACCAGTTTTACCTCAAGGCTATTTTCAGGCTTCTCTAAACTGTTCTTACTACTCTTACTTTTTCCCATCCCTTTAAAGCGGGTGAACAAAAGAGAGTTAAGTAGGTGAGAAAAGAAAGGAGATAAAACTCTTTTCTGATATTTTGATATTCTGATAGTCCCTAAAGGCAGGGAAGGTTTGAATATCCAAACAATTCTGGACATGAGTAAACAAGTATAAAAAGCAATAAATTCCTTCTGCAATACTTTGAGATAGTGTTTTTTTAAAAAAATATTTTATTTATTTATTTGACAGAGATCACAAATAGGCAGAGAGGCAGGCAGAGAGAGAGGGGGAAGCAGACTCCCTGCTGAACAGAGAGCCCCATGTGGGGCTTGATCCCAGGACCCTGAGGTCATGACCTGAGCTGAGGGCAGAAGCTTTAACCCACTGAGCCACCCAGGTGCCCTGTCTTTTTTTTTTTTTTTAAGATTTTCTTTATTTGACAGGGAGAGAGAGAGAGATCATAAGGCAGAGAGAGAGGGGGAAGCAGGATCCCTGAGAAACAGAGAGCCTGATGCAGGGCTTGATCCCAGGACCCTGAGATCATTACCTGGGCCGAAGGCAGACTCTTAACCCACTGAACCACCCAGGCACCCCTGAGTACTGTCTTTTGAACTGTTCTATTGTGGGATGGCTTGATTAAATTTATATCTACCTGATTGAATATACTCATAATTTGGAAGGTAATAATAGCCAGTGGCTTGGGCCATGAAACTCAATTGCGGCATCCCAGCCTATTGTGGGGATCCTCTCTTTTTTAGATGCCTCATGGGGCTGTATAGTTCATCTTCTCTTACTTTGGGCCCCCTGTCCTTCACTCAGTACTAAAAAATATAAAAAAAAACTTTTGAAAGTGTCAGAACTTTCTTTGACTACTATTTCAGTCTATGTTAACATTTTTAGCTAACAGTTTTTTTTAGGTGTTTTATAGAAGTGAATTTAGGAATATATTTAGATATACACTAATACTAATGAGAGACTTAAGGGTAATCTCCATCAACTCGATCTTTTCTTTGAGACAGATAATTGAGGGGCGCCTGGGTGGCTCAGTTGGTTGGACGACTGCCTTCAGCTCAGGTCATGATCCTGGAGTCCCGGGATCGAGTCCCACATCGGGCTCCCAGCTCCGCGGGGAGTCTGCTTCTCCCTCTGACCTTCTCCTCGCTCATGTTCTCTCTCACTGTCTTTCTCTCTCAAATAAATAAATAAAATCTTAAAAAAAAAAAGAGAGATAGATAATTGAGTTTTGGTCATTCTTACTTGATTGTTATGCAAACACAGATTTATGATAAGCCATTAGGCCTAGCTTCTACCACGAACCACTGCTGTCCTGAAGCCTTTCTTACATAGAAATTCTCGATCCAGTTATGCATTTATATACATTTGTTTAGATACACATATTCACACATATCTTGACAAATACAAATATCTTACTGCTTTATGACTGCCACACAAAACAATTGTACTTATATGCACTGTTTTCACCATGCTCCTTGAACCAGGGTTGGAGTCATTACAAGTTATTATGTTGGTAAAGGTTATAAAGTAGACCTCGTAGGGAATAAGTAGGGTATTTATGTAGTACAAATGTTTAATGGTATGATATGTCTATCAGTACAGAGGTTGTCATTAGCTTCCTAGAGTACCTACTCCCCGGGACATTGCCTGTATCATATTGTTATTGTTGACCTCTGGGACTCTGTATTTTTCTGTATTCCAGTGGGGACAAACCTTGCCTTTTCTGGGTGCAGTTTCTATTTTTAGACACTTCAATTAGGTTATATTTAATCTTCTTTTCTTTAAGGTGACTGTATTTCTCTGCTACAACCTGTTATTTATTGCTTTTATACTTCCCTTTCAGCAGATTCATTACTAGTCTGTTTAAATATCTGGGACTGGGGATGGGCAGAAGATGGCTCATTTTCATCTCATAGGCCACCTACAGAGATAGCTTTAGGGTTTATGAAAGGAAAAGGTAATGCGTAACATCAATTTTTACTGCTCTTTTAGAGTATTTGAGTACTCTCAAATTCCTTTTCTGTTTCTTGGATTTTGACACTATTATAAAGAGGGGATAGGGCTTTTTAAGGGCATTTATTGCAAAAGCAACATGCTATATAGTGGAAAGAGCCCTGGGCATAAGAACAGAATAAGTGTGGTTTCCTGCCTGTCTGTATTAACCTTTCCTGGAATTTGGCTGTCTTTTGTAAAAGGAGGCATTTTAACCAAATAGCTCTAATCTTTGGTAATTCTTTCCAAAAGACATGGTAAAGAAGCACAGGATTTAGAATTTAAATGTTCCTAGAGGTCATTTAGGCTATTCTCTCAGTTTTGCTCTGTGAGAACACCGAGGCCTTCAGAGATTATATTTAGTCACATAGTTACTAGAATCCAGTTCTCTTGATATGTTCCACTTGCCTTTTCCCTAAGCTACTTGAAAGAGTCAACCTTCTAAGATAACCCTAGTATTCATCCTCTTGTGTAATCCTTTTCCCTTAAGGGGGACTACCAAGAGGCTCACTTCTAATAGGATATGACAGAAGTAGTAGGATGTCACTTAAGAGATTATGTTATAAGAAACTATAACTTTCTTTTTTGCTGGCCCTTTCTTGCTTGCTTACCTTGATGAAACCTATCTGCTATATCATGAGCTGACATATAGAAGGACTCACCCGTCAAGAATTGAGGGGAGCCTTTGGCCAATAGTCCACAGAGAAAGTTCAGTAACCCTCTGGGAACTGAATCCTACCAACAACCACTGACTGATGTTAGATGTTGTCCCAGTTAAACCTTGAAATGACTATAGCCCTGCCTGAGGAAAACCTGAATTGGAGGACCTAGCAAAGCCAACACCTAAGATTCCTCAGGATCTGAAATAACAGATGTGTGTTGTTTTAACCTGCTAAGTTTTGGGGTAATTTGTTTAGCAGCAACAAATAAGTAATAAACTGCTCTTAGTAATTTTTAATTTTTAACAAATTTTTAACAAAAAGAACATTTTTAATAAAAGAAATAATTCACCCTGAAGTTTTTGTGAACATAACTTCAGTTTTTGTCATTTTAAACATATTTGGGAATATGTTATTTTTACTTTCTAAAAATTAAAATATTAATCACTTAACTGTTCTGTATTTGTTTTAGTTATAACGTAATTGCTGTGTATTTGTTTGATCTCAAAACTGGCAACAATAAAGAGATGATAATACTTTGAAAGTTGAGAATTACTACTTTAGTTCAAGGTTTCATTAAAGTGGATGATTGATGAGACAAAGTTACCATAGAACTGCTTTTGGCAGTTGACACGAACACCTTTGATTCGGTTACTGTCTGTATTGAAGGTATTTTTCACTTATATTGCTTACTGTTTAGGATGTATACACTCAGGCCATCTACTCTTATTTATCTGTAGTTTTGCATTATGGT
Source organism: Mustela lutreola (assembly GCF_030435805.1). Taxonomy (NCBI): domain Eukaryota; kingdom Metazoa; phylum Chordata; class Mammalia; order Carnivora; family Mustelidae; genus Mustela; species Mustela lutreola. The sequence continues at coordinate 92,961,288 of NC_081296.1, forward strand.
GATTTGATTGTATATATATACTATTTTGAGAATTGCCTTTAATATTCCTGGATTTATAAATTTTGGAAGCTGCTGGAGTACAACAGGGATTATTTTGCTGGAATCCTTAATTCTGAATCTTGTTTTGTTTTCTGTTGAAGTATACCAATGTCCCCTCTTCATAATTTTATCTTGGAAATTTTGCTGTTGCGGAATTAAATGTTGAAAAACTGAAAAAAAAAGATAGAAACTACTAGGGAGAAATAAGTAAATAATATATTATTTATAATAAATAAATGACTTAGATAAATAACTGATATAGATCAGTGAACTTTAAAAACGTTTTTGTGAAATGTAATAATAGCAATAATTGTGACTCGGATAAACCTCATTGGCTACGGTACTGCCACTGTGCTAAGCTGGACAGTTAAGTGAGTAATTAAAAAGTTAACAGCCATGTGACTACCATCAAAATATCTTGAATTGAATAATCATTGAAATGTTTAAGTCCTTGCTTTGTATACGGTTTTGTTTTTTTCATAATGCTTCTGAATATGAATGGGCATGTGTGTGAGAGAGAAAGACAGAGAGATGTGAATACTGTGGTCTGGTGCAATGCTTTATATGTCTGTTAGGTGAAATTTGTTAATGCCATTGTTAAAATCTCTTTCCTTACTGATTTTTATGTGTATGTGTCTGTGCGTGTATGCGTGTTCATGTGATTGGTGAATACTGAGAATTTGCAGTGTATTACACAATCTTTGTGTAATCATAGATTTATTTCTTCTTGGTAGGTCTATCATTTTTGATTTATTTATTTTGAAATCATGTTATTAGAAACATGCAACTTTATAGCTGGTCTGTCTTCTTATGAATTGAACTATTTTTCCCTCCACATAAAGGTGTTCCTTTTTATCTCTAGTAATGCCTTTGTCTAGGCATTACTAAATGTCGAGACAAATTACTAAATTACTAGACTAAAAAGTCTAGTCTGTTTTTTAAAAAAAAACCTTATTTTGAAACAGTTTTAGACTTACTGAAAAGTTGCAGAAATAGTAGAGATTTCCTGTAGACTCTTCACCCTGCTACTAATGTTAACACAATGCATGATCATAGTATAATGATCAAAGCCAAGAAATTAATATTGCTATAATATTATTCACTAAATTATACACTTTATCCAAGTATTACTATTTTTTCCATTAATTTTTTCTTGTTCTAGGACCCAAAAGATCCTATGTTGCATTTAGTTATCGCGTTTCCTGAGTCTTCTCCCATCCATGACCTCTTATGAATTTTGATATAGCTGTGACAGCCTTCTTTTGGTTAATGTGTGCATAGAATTGGATTTTTGAAAATTCGGTGGGACATCTTTGTCTGACAGTGGAGCATTTGGTAACTGGATCATTAAATTCATTTGTATTTTATATTACTCCATTTTCAATTTTCAGCTATGGAAATTATATATGCTTTACCGTTCTTTTGTAGAAGCTACTGAATCTTGGAATGTATCTTTTCAGACCTTTTTGCATTTCCTTACATGCATGTGCGTGCGTGTATGTGTGTATGTGTGTACCCAAACACATGGTTTTGCTTGTTTGCTTTTTTATTTTAATATGACAGTGGTAATGCTTTATTATTTTATAGCAGCCCTTTTATTTAGTAAGATTTTATACATCTTTCTATGTCACTGTATATTATAACACACACATAGTGTTGATAGTGTGTGTGTGTGTGTGTACACCATAGTTTGTTTAACTAGACCCTAACTGGTAGATATTTATGCTGTTTCCAATTTTTTAATGGTATAAACAGCACTGTCATACATATTTTGGACATTTTGAACCCTTTGCTAGAACATAGAGTTCTAGAAGTAGAATTGTGGAATCAGAGTTTGCAACAATTAAAGCTTTCATTGACATTATGGGATGTTCTTGTTATTTTTTAATGGAAGAGCTTTTATAAAAATTTATGGCTATTATAAACTCTTTCAACCAACATAAAAAGGTGACTGAAACATTACCCCCAATTCTATCACCCAACCAAAGCAACCTTCATTAAAAATCAGGTGTATAGCATTCTGTTTCTGTTCCTAAGAGTGATCATATTGAAAAACAAACAAAAAAAGCCTACCTGTAAGCACATGTTTGTGAAATTTTATAGCACCAAGAATGAAAAAAAAATACAAAACAGAAATCTTGAAGGTTTCCAGAGAAAACAAAAATAGAAAAATAGAAAAAAGAATTGAACATATGAACATCAGTCTTGACAGAATTATGGCTATTTAACAATGACGTATGGAAATAGAACAAAGGTGTTTTCAGGGGTGCCTGGGTGGCACAGTCAGTTAAGCATCACACTCTTGGTTTTGGCTCAGGTCGTGATCTCAGGGTCGTGAGATGGAACCCCACATGGGGTTTGGCACTCAGAGTGGAATCTGCTTGGGTTTCTCTCTCCCTCTGCCCTTCCTGCTTATGCGTGCATGCTCTCTCTTTCCCTCTCAAATAAAAGAATCTTTAAAAACAAGATATTTTCTGGGGCACCTGGGTGGCTCAGGGGTTAAAGCCTCTGCCTTCGGCTCAGGTTATGATCCTAAGGTCCTGGGATCGAGCCCCACATCGGGTGATCTCGAGCCCCACGCCTACTTGTGATCTCTATCTGTCAAGTAAATAAATAAAATCTTTAAAAAAATAAAAATAAAAAATAAAAGCAAGATATTTTCAAACCTGGAAAGCCTCAGAAGTTATGCTCAAGCAAAATGAAGAAGTGAAAGAAAGGTGTGGAATATAGGAAACAGTAAATCTAACGGGGGAGCACAGTGAAATGATGTTCTCTAGGAGGCACAGCTGTATAGCTGGCCTGGAGAACATACAGTGCAGATTTAAGGAGAAAAGCCCACTTAGGAAGGAGGTTTTCAGGAGAGAAAGACGATTTCAGAGATACATATCGTGAAAACCTGGAGTTTTCTCTGTTGGGAGGTTTTTTAAAACTATGAATTCAATTTCTTTAATAGAAACAGGACTTTTCTGAGTATTTACTCTCACTGCATTAACTTTGGTAGATTGTGTCTTTCAAGGATTTTGTCAGATTTGTAGGTATGAATTTGTTTGTCATATTTATTCCCTTTTTATCTTTTTCATGCCTTTGGGATTACTTTAATGTCCTCTTCTTCCTGATACTGACAACTTATGTCTTCTTTATTTTTATTTTGACCAGTCTGGCAAGAAGCTTACCAATTCCTTTGATTCACCACCACCACTCCCCCCGCCCCCCCCCCCCAACCAGCTTTGGGTTTCATTGGTTTGTTGTTGTTGTTGTTGTTATTTAGATTTATTTATTTAAGAGCGAGAGAGAGTGAGTATGAGGAGGGGCCAGAGGGAGAGGAAGAATCACAGGCAGACTCCACACTCAGCGTGGAGCCTGACAGGGCTTGATCTCATGACGCTGACCTGAACTGAAATCAAGATTTGGACATTTAAGTGACTGTGCCACTGAGGCACCCTGGTTTCATTCATTTTCTATGTTGACTTTATATTTCCAGTTTCATTGATTTTTGCTGTTTATGGTTTCTTTCATACTGCTTACTTCATATTTAATTTTTTCTTAATTTTGTATTTTTTAAAAGTAGAAGCATAAGTATTAATAAGAGGTCTTCCTCCCTTTAAAAAAATTTTTTTGGGGCGCCTGGGTGGCTCAGTGGGTTAAGCCTCTGCCTTCGGCTCAGGTCATGATCTCAGGGTCCTGGGATCGAGTTCCGCATCGGGCTCTCTGCTCGGCAGGGAGCCTGCTTCCCCCCTTCTCTCTCTGCCTGCCTCTCTACCTCTGTGCAGGCCAGTCCTGCTGGTAGTTAATAAAGCAATAGTGTTTTTTATATCCCCCCCCCAAAAAAATTTTTTTTTAAATATGCATTTGGTACTATAAATATCCCTCTAAGCGCTAATCTAGTTACATCCCACATATTGTGTTTCTGTTATACAGTTCAGAATATTTAAAAATCTCCCTTAATTCCTTCTTTTTTGAACCATGGATTGTTGCAAAGTGTTTGGGAATTTTTGAGGTCCCTTTCTGTTAACTGATTTCAAGTTTATTTCTGTTGTAGTAAAATAACATGATTTGTATGGTTTCAGTTCTTTGTTGTTGTTGTTGTTTTTAAATATTTTATTTATTTATTTGACAGAGATCACAAGTAGACGGGGGGGGGGGGGAGCAGGCTCCCTGCTAAGCAGAGAGCCCTATGAGGGGCTCTATCCCAGGACCCTGAGATCATGACCTGAGCCAGAGGCAGAGGCTTTAACCCATTGAGCTACTCAGGCACCCCTGTATGGTTTCAATTCTTATGTTAAAGGGGTTTTTTTTATTTTTGTTTGTTTGTTTGTTTAATGGACCAGGATAGGATCTTTTTTGGTAGATGTGCCATGTGTACTTGAAAAGATTGTGTATTCTGCCATGTTGGTTGGGGTTTTCTATAAATGTCAATTAGGTGAAGTTTGTTGATAGTACTGAATCTTCTACATTGCTGAGTCTCTGAGTTCTTATTCTGATTATTGAGAAGGGTGTAGTGAAATATCCAGCTATAATTATGGATTTGTCTATTGCTCCTTTCATCAGTTTTTACCGCAGGTATGTTGACACTGTTGTGAATTGCTTACATATTTAGGATTGTTTAGGACTTGTTAAATAAACCCCTAAATGTACTTAGTCTCAGTAATATTTCTTGTTTTACTTTGTTTGGAGTTGATATAGCCACTGCTACTTTCTTTTGATTAGGATATGCATTTTTTTTTTACTGCGTTCTGTTATCCTAAAAAATAAACAGTTAGTAAAGGGTAATTTATAAGATATTTTCATTTTGTGTTGGTGGGGTTTACAACAAGCTACCCCCAAATATGGCATTTTGGCATATTGAATATTTTAAGCTGAAGGATTTTGAGAAATAGCAGGTGCATCCCCCTTCTCCCCAGAAATGAGTCATAAGACCTTCATGTGAGAGGTGCTCTCCCTGTACCTGGAGGAAAAGAACATCCTTATCTCCAAAGATGGGGAGCTACCAAGAGGAATCCAAGTGAATGTGGCTTGCTGAGTTTTCCTTATTTTATTGTCCTTGGTATATACCTTTTTGTCCTTCCCATTTTTCCATGACTTTCTACTCTTCATCATATCTAGTATAAAAATGCTCAGGCTCACTCTTTCTTCAGGTCTTCATTTCCTTGTGAAGGTTCCCATATCACATAAAACTTACATTAAATGAATTTGTCTGCTTTTCTCCTATTAATCAGTCTTTGTCAGTTTACTATTCAGATCCAGCCAGGAACCCTAAGAGGATGGAGGAAAAGTTTTCCCTCCCCTACAGTGTCTATTTCATTATTTATTTTTATTTTAAATAATGTTTTGATTTTAGCGAGTAATTTCTTAGCAAGTGTGACCTAATATCATGTAATTTTGTGTTAAGATGCAAAGATCATCACAAAATTAGAAAAATTTTTGCATTCTTACTCCACTTCTTGGGGGGAATTTGAAAGGTAATTTTTTTACAGATTCTATTTGCATTCAGATGTTAAAATGCTGTTTTGCATTAAGTCTCAACCATATACATATAAACCCCCCAAAATTTAAACTTTTCAATTTATTCATTTTAATGAAGTATTTTCTGAATTATGACATACCTCTTCTTTAAGCAGCATGTCTTGATACTAATTAGTACTCTAATACTTTTATTATCTTTTAAATTTAATGTAAATCAAAACCATTTCCTTAATTTATGTCAAACAGCTTATTACCAGCATGGGAGCTACAGATGCTGTGTGATATAGCATACGATATCCCAAAGTAGAACATTTTATTCAGTGGCATGAGCTGGCACAGTGGGCAAGATTATTGTAATTCACTTGGGTATGTGAACAGTAATTTAGGAAGTTCACGTACAAAAACTTGCTGTGAGTTTCTTTGTGATTCTTTACTGGTAAGAAACTCAGTTTAGTATTTCATTGGCTTATTTCTCCTGTCTTTATTTCATGCAGGTGACTAATTTCCATCTTAGTTTAAAGTAAAACCTATGTACACATCTTTAAAATGCCTATATTTTTGTTAGTCGTTTTAGAATTAAAATCTCAAAATAGTTGGTCCCATGATTACTAACCAGTTGATTCTGAAGGCTCATGTTTGTTATGCAAATATACCTTAAGAATTAGAGAAATTATTTTCTTCACTAAAGTTTTTTGGAATAGTTTTTCTTCTAGAATATGTTCCTACTTTTAGGAATTACTTTATGAAAAAGCAAAAAGTTGTTTTGCCTATTATTGGATAAAAATTTAGACTAGTATTTAACACTGCCACATTTAATAATAAGTTTTCAAAAAGGGGCACCTGGGTGGCTCAGTGGGTTAAAGCCTCTGCCTTTGGCTCAGGTCATGATCCCAGGGTCCTGGGATCGAGTCCCACATTGGTCTCTCTGCTCAGCAGGGCGCCTGCTCCCCGCACCGCGCCCCCCCCAACCTGCCTGTCTGCCTACTTGTGATCTCTCTGTTGGATGAATAAATAACATCTTTAAAAAAAAGCTGCCACAAAGATGTTCCTTCCAGTGCTTTTTGTAACAGAAAATAATGATGTGCCATCCAGTGGAATATTAAAGTCAGTGGTTATTGATGTGTTTTGAAGAAAAATGCCTCTGATATTTTATTGTGAAAAAATTAAATATGTGTAGATATGGATTACACATATAAATATGTAAAGAATGTCAAAGGGGAACATACTAGGACTTTAAGAGTATTTTATATTTTGGTGGTGAATGTAATGGGTGATCTTTTTTCCTTCTTTCTATTTTTGTTTTAGTGTATGTTGGACTGTTTTGCTAGAGATGAGGTCATTTGGGCAGTGCCTAGAATGATCTCAGTGGAACTTTTTTTCTATTATCAGTGAATTTTTTTTTACCAAATCAGCAACTCAGCATCATTTAACATTTAACATTGGATCAGCTCCGACTTCTCCTGATTAATTGTAATCTGCTTGTACCAGAATATAATGATTTTTATGCCTTTTGAAACCTTCCAAGTGAGTTTTCAAAAGATAATGTAATGTACCTATTACTTAACTTACATATTTAAGGAATGTACTTACTTAAATGTAAGTAATTAGTTAGAAAAATGTTTCCTGTTGTATTTGAGAAGTTTTAAAGAATTACCAGTAACTTTAAGATCTTTTGGCTGTATCACGTTCCCTTCCCTGGCTTTCACCTGGACTTTATTTTTATTTTGACCATATTGTCTTCCCTACAAATTTAGACTCTATTTCCAGTTTCTCTTCAGCATATAAGAAACTTTGTTCAAACGTTTGGATAGTTCATAAGGCTGGATTGTTCCAGCTGCTTCACTTCAAACCTTTTACACCCTTATTTGCTTGCTGAGAGCATACCTGCTACTTAAAGAGATTTTCATGACTTTTCGATATCACGTTGCTCCCTGTTGTTTTCCCTCTCCTCCTTCCTGCACAGATGCTGGATATCATTCAGGTGTCATAGTTGTTGGTATTGTATGTTGATATTTACCTAGTTTTCTGGTAGATATTTTGTTTATGGCTTCATTTTGCTCTCCTGGTTGCTCTGTTTTTATGAAAATGGTTGGGGAGATTAAAAAACTGGTGATTCCACCATAGTCTTCCCAGAATCTTCCTGGCTTTTTTACAAAGTTAAATTTACTCAGTTTAAAGGGTTGTCTTTTTTGAAGGTATGTTCTGCTGAAATGTTCTTTATTTTATGATTATCGAAGGTGGTTCCTTCTGTTTTTTTTTTTTTTAAGTCAATTATTCTTGATGATCAGGAACCTGCTCTAAAGTTTATCTTCACTCTCCCTAGAAGGATTATTTCTCATACTACCCAGGAGAGAGACCTAACCCAGATGAGCCATGTATTAGATGAAGGATTTATTTTTTTCTTCTTTTTTTTTTTTTAAAGATTTTATTTATTTATTTGTCAGAGAGAGAGTGAGCGAGAGCGAGCATAGGCAGACAGAGGGGAAGGCAGAGTCAGAGGGAGAAGCAGGCTCCCTGTGGAGCAAAGAGCCCGATGTGGGACTCGATCCCAGGACGCTGGGATCATGACCTGAGCCGAAGGCAGCTGCTTAAACAACTGAGCCACCCAGGCGTCCCATAGATGAAGGATTTAAACATTTTTAAAACAGAGCTCTCTTTCCCTCAGTCACTTCCTGTAACTAGTTCAAGATTGATTACTATAATCAGAGTTGATAAATGCCAACACCTGTATCTAGATACTCATTTTATGTGTTCTATGGATGTAGAGATTACTTAAAAATAAAATCTTTAAAAAAAGAAAAAATCATAAGAGAAAATACATTTATAGGACTGTACTATATTTATAAAAACATCTGCTTATGTTTAAACTTGTATTGTTCAGGGTCAGCTGTAGTCATTTTATTCAACCAGTACTTGGTCAGTATCTACCATCTCTTACCATATCTGGGATTTGGCATTGGTGATGGAACTGAATTGAGACATACACACGGTGTAAAAAAATGAAATGTGTGTGAATGTGTATGTGTGAAAGAGTGTGTGTGTGTGCGTGTGTGTATTTTCAGAAGGGGATGGGTGGGGTGAGCTTGGGGTTAGAATTTTAGGAACCACAGAATACTGTTGACATTTGTTGTTACTGCACCAGGGAGCTTCTCTGGTCAGGATTGGAGGTGGGAGAGTGGAACTCTCTAAGTTGTATATTAGGTTAAGAGAGGCTATGGTGCACTAATAACTCCCTATGTCATGACTTAATACAACACTAATTTATTTCTCACTCATACAGTGGTTGGCTTAGAGGTCAGCATCCCTTTTATCTTGTGATACCACCATCTTATATTGGGGTTTTCAAGGTTGTTACAAGAGGGGAAGAGAGGGCTGGAGGATCTCACAGAATTCCTCTAAGGGTGAGTCCAGAAATCGACTTATGTCACTTCTGCTTTTATGGCTGTGGCTTTAACCCCATAACCTGACCCAGATGTTAAGAAGATTAGAAAATTCATTTTTCCTTCACACTTGGGAATAGGAGCTGCTATGATTATAATCCAACAAGCCTAGGTTTTGGAGAAGAGATAGAAGAGTAGATGATGGTTACGTCTTTTATGAACTAAATGTTTGTGTATCCCCCCCACTGCCTAAATGTTGAAACCCTACCCATCAATATGATGTTATGAGAGGTGAGGCCTTTAGGAGGTAATTAGAATGCAATAAATGTCATGAGGGCTCTGCTCTCATTGAATGGGGTAAGTGTCTTTATAAGAGTCATGAAGGAGTTTGCTTCCCCTATCTGTTCCTGCCATGCAAGAATACAGTAAGAAGTTGGTAGTCTGCAACCCAGGAAAGGACTCTCACCGGAATTCAACTTTGCTGATTCAAGCCTGATCTCAGACTTGTAGCTTCCAGAACTGTGAGAAATAAATTTCTGTTGATTGTGACAATACCATTCCGTCTATGGTATTTTTATTAAAGCAGCCCAAATGGTCTAAAATCTTACTCCTTTTCATTTCCTAATAGGACTTTTGCCCTGCCTTGACATTACCCGATGGCACTTGCAGCTTGGGTTATTGCTACCGATTTCTGTATTGGTGGGAGAGACAGGACTTATCCTAATGCAACACAGGGAGAGTAAGAGCCATGCAACTTTCTCTGAAACATGGATGGCATGAATTTTTTAAAATAATTTTAAAATTTTTTTATATTTATTTTTTATTTTTTTTTTTATTTTTTTATTTTATTTTATTTTTTATTTTATTTTATTTTATTTTTTTAATTTTTTATTTTTTATAAACATATATTTTTTATATACATATATTTTTATCCCCAGGTCTGTGAATCACCGGGTTTACACACTTCACAGCACTCACCAAATCACATACCCTCCCCAATGTCCATAATCCCACCCCCTTCTCCCCAACCCCCTCCCCCCGGCAACCCTCAGTTTGTTTTGTGAGATTAAGAGTCACTTATGGTTTGTCTCCCTCCCAATCCCATCTTGTTTCATTTATTCTTCTACCCACTTAAGCCTCCATGTTGCATCACCACTTCCTCATATCAGGGAGATCATATGATAGTTGTCTTTCTCTGCTTGACTTATTTCGCTAAGCATGATACGCTCTAGTTCCATCCACGTTGTTGCAAATGGCAAGATTTCATTTCTTTTGATGGCTGCATAGTATTCCATTGTGTATATATACCACATCTTCTTGATCCATTCATCTGTTGATGGACATCTAGGTTCTTTCCATAGTTTGGCTATTGTGGACATTGCTGCTATAAACATTCGGGTTAAAATTTTTTTATAAACATATAATGTATTATTAGCCCCAGGGGTATAGGTCTGTGAATTGCCAGGTTTACAGACTTCACAGCACTTACCATAACACATACCCTCCCCAATGTCTATAATCCCACCACCATCTCCCTACCCCCCTCCCCTCCATGAAATTTTTGATGAGTTCCCCAGGTCCCATATTCCCTTTCACTTTTCTGGTTTTTAACTGAGAAGGAAGCAGTTTCATTTCTTGTCCCAATAAATAGAATAAACAGTCCATAGGGCCAGGGTAAGATGATGACTTTTGTTTTATTTTTTTATAGTGTGAGAGGGAGAGAGAGAGAGAGAGAGAGACAGAGCAAGTGCGTGAGCACAGTCATGGGAAGGGGCAGAGGGAAAAGCAGACTCCCTACTGAGCAGGGAGCCTGGACTGGCATCATGACCTGAGCCGAAGGCAGACACTTAACCAACTGAGCCACCCAGGGATGTGGTGATAATTTTGATAAACCAGTAATTTCAAGTATTTGATAGTGACCAAGGATAGTAGAAAACTTTGTTTTGGATACCTGGGGTCATGATTCTTGTTTAGCAAGTATATTCCCTCCCAACTGTTGATGGTATTCTCCGCTACTCTCCTCAGGTCAGGTTGAAGGTTTCAAATAATAATTTATAAACCATTTCATCAAAGTAAGAACATTGCATCAAATTTTAGCCTCTCATGGCATATAAAAGGAAGAAAAATATAAAAGAATTAGATTTGATAAAATGAGCACCTTAACCAGTAAAGAAGAGATACAAAGTTGAACATTTTTGTTAGGTTTTCAAAATAAGCTGGCAGTCTCATTAAAACTATTTACATTGGATTATTCATTTAATACGTATATATTCCTCTGCTCAGTTTTGTGCTCAACAGGCATTAGAGATAGGAATTACTGCAGTATTAAATCCTTAGACATTGTTAAAAGATTAATGTATGATAACTCTATTCATATGAATTAATGTTACAGAGTTGTAGACTAACACTAATTTTGAGTAAATTAACCACTTAGAAAAATACACTTAAATTCTGTATTGAGTTTATGCAGACATATGGAAATTGTAATAAGAGGAAATAATCTTTCAATGTTACTACTGATTGTATCCCTCTTCATGTTGGTGCCTGATTTTAGTGAGTTTTTATTAAGTTAAAGTTGTATGTTTTGTATCATGATTTAAAAATAAGTTTGATTTAAAATTTAGTTACATCAGTGATTAAAATGTTGTTGTATTATTTTTAAAGATTTTATTTATTTATTTGTTAGAGAGAGAACACCTGAGCACAGGCAGAGTGATAGGCAGACGCAGAGGGAGAAGCAGGCTCCCTGCCGAGCAAGGAGCCCAATGTGGGACTCAATCCCAGAATGCTGGGATCATGACCTGAGCCGAAGGCAGCTGCTTAACCAACTGAGCCACCCAGGCGTTCCATAAATGTTTTTATATTGTTTTAAAAATGTATTTAAAAATATTAAAGGGGAAATTGTCATTTTCAAAGTCTGCTATAACATTGAAGAATTTCATCAAATTTTTTTAAAAATACAAAAATTTTTCATTGTTATTTATCATTGGGGAAATGTCAATGAAGTATTTATAAACCCTGCTTATGTTTTGTCTATATCTCCCTAGCTGTTTATCATGACCATAGGAACTTTGAAGATAGTTTTACATTGACATTTGCTTGCAGAATGTCGCTTCATCCTTATGGAGTGACTTTTGTGTTTTTTATCCTCTTTAAATGAGCAGTATGAATACTAAGGTTTTTTTGTTTTGTTTTTGTTTTTTTTTTTGAAAAACCAACTTATATAATTTTTGTCATATGAAAAAACGGTTAGAAGATGTTGAAGAAATCCCAAATATTCAAAAATATCACTGTTCAAATAGAAAATGTTGGTTAGAATATTGATTACATAAAATGTCATTATTACACAGTATGAGTGAAAAGCTGGCCTTTTTATAAGTCAGTTTTGTTTGGGTTAATGTGAAATTTTTTAGGACTGAAAATGCTCTGGAAATGTTTGTCTATTTCTCCACTAGATGGAGCTGTACACTAGATATTGTCCTATAGCAAGCAAGGGCATGTATCTCATCACATAATACTAAGGTTAAACTTAAGTAACCCATATATTAAAACAGCTAAATAATTGGTGTCTTTGTTGCATAAATAAAGGTAAAATATAATTTTATCCCTTACATATAAAAATGTTTTCCAGTCATTCTGGGGAATGTATACACCTGATTTTTCTGATAGTTGTTGTTTCTCTTGGTCTATTCTTATACTTTGCTGATATCCTAATGGCCAAAAATAATAAAAATTTTCAGTATAGTTAAAATTACTTTAAATGGCTTCCACTTAATGATTTTCCTGCGTAACTAAGGTTCTGCATTTCTTTTGGTGTAAACATACTGACTGATGCCTATGGTATGCTCAATGCTTAGGTTAGTACCTTGATCTCTTGTAGATGCTTCTACTCCTACTAGTTGTGTTGATTTATATACTTACCAAGAATCACTAGTGTTTGTCCCCAAACCTGTATATACCGGTTGTATCTGTGGTCGTAATTCTATAATTTAAATAAAATCTGTGTAAGCTAATGAAAATATTTGTAGAAAATGTTCCTCCTGTGAAAACTTAAGGTGAATGATTTGCAAGAAAGGTGAATTGCTTAAAAAAAAATACTATCAATGAGATAGTGATTTTTGAATTTGAATGAAAAAGCTGTGAAAAAAAAAACCTAGCTTTTGCACATGTTTGTGGGGCCAAAATGCTTGGGATTCTGTAAGTTCTGTACAAAAGGTGCTGTTATTTAACGCTGTGATTACAAATGTACAAGTTTCATATTTTGAAAGTTACAATTGAGAAATAATTCTCCAAGCAACTTTTACTTGAAAATGCCAAATGTCCTGAAAGTTTTTTTTACTTAAGTGCTTAATGACTTTAGAATTCGCTTCTCTCTTAATGTTAGACTATCTTGCTATAGCTTTCTGTGATTGTTTTAGCTGATTATTATCCATCCAAATAAAAAGTATTAATTAGAATACAGAATATATTTAGATAGAAGAAAATAAAACCAGTGGTTTATGAAAGACTCCAGATGCACAGTTTATCAAATATTGTAGCTTTTTCAGTCTTACTTTTAAGTTAATGGAGTGATTTTTATCTTTCTGTTATTCCAGATTTTATGATTTCTTGAATTGTTTTTTTAGCCAAAAGTTTGAAATTTGGTCCCTAGTTTGTCTGACCTCTTCATGTTGAGCTAGCAATGGATTGTCTTCCTCCACATATATAAAACTGGCGATTTGGGGTTCAGTAGTGATTTCCTCTCTAATAAGAGTTTCTCTTCCTCTGTTATAATCCTATGAGAGAAATTTTATAATTAAAAAAAGGCAAAATAATTTTTTTTCTACTTTTATAAAAAGAACAGGAAGGAATCAGAAGGCCTAGGTTTTAATCCTGGAATCTGGGACCTAGAACAATAAATAATTGCCAAATAAATAAATGAATGAGTAATTTTCTGCTTATTAGTTTTGAATATATAACCTGGTCAATTAATTTCTCTTAGAACCCTATCTATGAGATTTTATTAATCCAACACACTTTTTTTTTTCTTTCTACACACATTTCTTGAGTGTTATAAGTGAGGCACAACAATGAGAACTATAAGCCTCCTTTCATTCAGGTTGCCTAATTGGAAGGAACAGATAAGTAAATAATTAAAATATACTGTGACAAGTGTCCGACAGAAGCAGGCCTGGACAGAAACAAATGAATGCCCCTTTAAACCTGGAAATATGGGTCAAACTTTTATTTGGTGGAGATAGGAAGAAACAGATTTTATTTTTAAAATTATTATGCAGAAACTGATTAAAAATTAATTTTCTCTCACTAGTTGAGTAAAACAGTTCTGAAAAAGTTCTGCAAAAATCTTTTTCAGTTTTTTGTAGCTTCTGTTTTTCACTTCTCCACAGTTTCATGGAAAGCACATTTATAAATTTCAAAATTAGATAATAATGTAAGTTGCCAGAGAAGTGCCATGGATTATTTTCTGAATTTTAATTCAGTGAAACTACATGTGTGGTAGATATTGTTGAGGAATGCTTTTAAATTTCCAGTTAAGAGCAACATACAGAAACCTTAGTTAACTGAGATCATACTTCTAATTTATTCCAATGGTGTTTTAATGACCCTCACAGATTGCTGTACTCTCCAGCTCTATTCCTGAATGCCAACTGGTTTGCCTACAGTCACCATGAACAGAACTGACACTTATATAATTTTGAGTTTTCCAGTCTGTGACCACAGTAAATATTTCCTTTTATTTAGGTCTTCTTTATAACTCTCAGTGAAGTAGTATTATCTTTCCCTAGGGGTTTTGCATTTTTGTAATTCTTATGCAAAGACCTCAAATGTAGGGTGAAAGAAGTGTGAATAGCCAAGATTCTTGATTTGTTCCAGTATCAAAGGAACATATTTAAGTGTTTTACCGTTCTTACAGGATTTTTATTTGTTTGTTTTACCTGTTATCAGATTATTGTATTTTTAGAATGCAAAGACTTTTTTTAAGAAATACATGTTGAATTTTATCAGCTGCTTCATCTCTAGATTTTTTAATTTTTTTATGTTAAAGTAGTGAATATTTATTTCTTTTCAAATATTGAATAAACCTACAATGAGATAATGCAGTTTAGTCACAATACATTGCTACTTTTCTGCCTGCTAATATTTTAGGATTTTTACATGTGTGTTCACTAATAAAATTTGCTTCTTATGCTATTCTCACATAGGTTTGCTATCTTCCTAAAGATTTTGCTATCTTTTACTCTCTGGAGATCTTAACGTAACATTAGACTAATTCCAAATGAGACTGGAGTAATAATAATTTCTGGAATGTGCTACTTCCCAGGAATATTTTTTACTCCTGGTTAATTTCTTTGAAAATTACAGGCTTATTCAAGTTTTTTATGTGTACCAAATCAGTTTTGGTAAAATGTATTTTTTTTGGGAATGTTTCTGTTAAAGCTCCATTTTCAAATATATTGCCATAAAGATGTTAGTAATATCCTCTTACTATTCTTCATATTGTTTGTATATTTTTCTCTTTTCTTTTTGATCAGTTTTCTCAGCTTGTCAATTTTTCAATATTTTTAAAGAACCAACTTTTGGCTTTTACTTGCCTATTTAATTAATTTCTCTTAATTTTTTTCTTTCAGTGATGTATTTACTTGCCTATTTAATTAATTTCTCTTAATTTTTTTCTCTTCTAGTCTTTTGGTCTTATTTTGCTTTAGATCTGATTTCATATGATGGGTGCTTAGCTCATTAATTTTCAGTTTTCTTTTCTAATATATGTATAGAAGGATATAAATTTGCCTCTAAGTAGTAATTTAGCTGCATTGCACGAGTTTTGCTTTGTGGAAGTTGTTATTATGGAATTCAAAATATTTTCTTTTTTTATTTTTATTTTTTAAATCTTTTTTTTTTTTAAAGATTTTATTTATTTATTTGACAGAGAGAGATCACAAGTAGGCAGAGAGGTAGGCAGAGAGAGAGAGATGAGGAAGCAGGCTCCCTGCTGAGCAGAGAGCCCGATGTGGGACTCGATCCCAGGACCCTGAGATCATGACCTGAGCCGAAGGCAGCAGCTTAACCCACTGAGCCACCCAGGCGCCCCAAAATATTTTCTAATTGTCATTAAGATTTTTTTCATTAACTTTGTGGGGCACCTGAGTGACTTGGTTGGTTAAGCATCTGCCTCTTGATTTTAGCTCAGGTCTTGTTCTCTGGGTCATGAGATCAAGCCCCATGTCAATTTCCATGCTCATTTTTTGTTCCTCTCCTCCACCCTTCCTAAAAATTAAAAAAAAAGAATTTTTTAAAAAAGATTGTTTTGTTTTCATTGACTTGAGTTATTAATTTCTAAGCAATGGGAACTTTTAACTTCTGAACATATGGATATTTTAATTTCCTAATGATGATTTTCTTTTTGTTATCAATTTCTAACTTTACATTGTCGTTAGAGAAGATGCTCCATCAAGTTTTAATTCTTTGAAATTTGATTCTACTTGCTTTGTATCCCAGAATATGGTCAATATTGTAATAGTGCATGTGCTTAAAAAGAATGTATTCTGGAGGTTGGGTAGAACATTAGTTTATGTTCAGATTTGTTTGATCAAGTTTGTTAATGGCATTCTATAAATCATCTGTATACTTACTGAGTTTTTTTTTTTTGTTTTGTTCCATCATTGTGGGTTATCCAGTTTCTCCTCATGGTTTTGTTGGTTTCTATTATACCTATATAAAGCCTATTTATTAGGTTTGTATACATTTAAAACTTTTGTATTGTCCTTGTGAATTGAAACTCTTATCATTATAATGTGACCCTTTTTCTGCCTTAAAATTTGTTTTCTCCTCATGTTAATATAACTTAATGGTTCTTGCTTAATATTTGCATGGTATACATTTTTATACCCTTTTTTGTTCAACTTTTCTGATTATTTTATTTTTAAAGATTTTATTTTATTTTAGAGACATAGAGAGAGAGGTGGTACACATGCAGACATACACACATATGTGTGAGTGGGGAGAGAGGCAGAGGGAGAGTGGGAGAGTCTTAAGCCGACTTCCTTGCTGAATGTGGACCCTGACGCTACGCTTGATCCCATGACCCTGAGATCAAGACCTGAGCTGAAACCAAGAATTGGAGGCTTCACTGATGAAGCCATCCAGGCACCCCTGTTTTTTTCACTTTAGATGAGTCTGTTGTAAACATGTAGATGAATTTTTTAAAATCTAGTCTGACAGTTTCTTTTTATTTATTTTTTTAATAAAAGATTTTATTTATTTATTTGACAGAGAGAGATCACAGAGACGCAGACAGGGGTCGGGGGGGAAGCCGGCTCCCTGCTGAGCAGAGACTCGATCCCAGGACCCTAAGATCTTGACCTGAGCCGAAGGCAGAAGTTTAACCCCCTGAGCCGCCCAAGCGTCCTGACAATTTCTTTTTAAATTTACCTTCTGAATTACGTAGATTGACTTCTTTTTCATTTGGTATATGTCCCTATGAATATTTTATGTTGTGGTAAAGTATACATAACATTTTATTGTTCACCATTTTTTAAGTATACAATTTTGTGGCATTAACTACATTAACATTGGCTCACCTGGGTGGTTCAGTTGTTAGACGTCAGCCTTTGGCTCAAGTCATGATCCCAGGGTCCCAGGATCAAGCTCAATATCAAGTCCCATGTTGGGCTCCCTGTTCTGCGGGAAACCTGCTTCTCCCTCTCCCACTCCCAGGCTTGTGTTCCCTCTCTCTCTCTGCTAAATAAATGAATAAAATCTTTAAAAAAAAAAAAAAAAAAGCTAAACAGAACTACATGCACATTGTTGTATCCCATGACCATGATCCATCTCTACAATTTTTTATTTATCCCAAACAGAAACTTTGTACCCATTAAACAATAACATCTTACTCTTCCTTCCCTCAGCCCTGGCTCGTAACTGTTCTGCTTTCTTTCTTTATGAGTTTGACTATTCTTTTTTTTTTTTTTAAGATTTTATTTATTTGACAGAGAGAGAGAGATCATAAGCAGACAGAGAGACAGGCAGAGAGAGAGACAGGGGGAAGCAGGCTCCCTGCCAAGCAGAGAACCTGATGCGGGGCTTGATCCTAGGACCATGAGACCAGGACCTGAGGCGAAGGCAGAAGCTTAACCCACTGAGCCACCCGGGCACCCTGAATTTGAATATTCTGACATTCTTTATGAATGTGACTTTCTTTATGCATTTGGCCTCACCTAAGTGGAATCATACAATATTCTTTTGTTTCTGGCTTAATTTCTCTTAGCATAATATTTTTAAGGTTCATCCAATTTGTAGCATCTATCAAAATTTCATTCATTTTCAAAACTGAATAATATTACCTTGTATCTTCTTCCTGCATTTTTTTATCACTCCATCTCTTGTTGGACAGTAGAATTGTTCCCATCTTGTCACTATTATGAATAAAGCTGCTATGAACTTGTACAGTCCTATGAATTTTAACACAAGTAAGGATTCATATCATTACCTCCATATCAGAATACAGAGCAATTTTCTATCACCTCAAAAAAACCCTGGTGCTGTTTTTTTAGTTGTATGTTCCCTCTACTGACTCTCCTTGGCAAGCTCTGATCTCTTGTCCTTAGCTATAGTCATGTCATTCTAAGAAGGTTATATAAATGGAATCATACATGTGCAGTTTTTTGAAACTGGCAGCTTCCAATCAGCTTAATGTCTTTAAGATTCATCCAAGTTGTTGGATCAAGTTTGTTCTTTTTTATTAGTAAGTGTGTATGTATATATGTATGTATGTATGTTTGTATGTATATAGCAGTTTGTTTGCCATTCATGGGTTGAAGGCTAATACAGTTGTTTTGAGTTTGGGGCTGGAGATATTTGTGTGGACATGAATGTTCATGTTAAGGGTAAATATGCAGCAGTGAGATTGCTGGGTCAGATGCTGAGTGTTTAACTCTGTAATAAATTGCCAGGCCCTTTTCCAGAGTGACTGCTGTTATGCATGTCCACTAGCAATGTGTGAGAATTCTAGTTGTTCCTCATTAGCATTTGATACTGTCAGTATTTTTGTTTTTAAGATTTTATTTATTGGGGCACCTGGGTGACTCAGTGGGTTAGGCCTATGTCTTCGGCTCGGATCATGATCTCAGGGTCCTGGGATCGAGCCCTGCATCAGGCTCTCTGCTCAGCAGGGAGCCTACTTCTCTCCCTCTTCTCTATATATGTATGTATATACATACATATATACATACACTACTTACTAATAAAAAAGAACAAACTTGATCCAACAACTTGGATGAATCTTAAAGACATTAAGCTGATTGGAAGCTGCCTCTCTGCCTACTTGTGATCTCACTTTCTGTGTCAAATAAATAAATAAAATCTTTTAAAAATTTATTTATTTATTTGACGAGAGACACAGCGAGAGAGGGACTAATAAGCAGAGGGAGAGGGGAGGGAGAAGCAGGCTTTCTGCTGAGAGCCCTATGCGGAGCTTGATTCCAGGACCCTGGGATCATAACCTGAGCCAAAGGCAGCCGCTTAACAACTGAGCCATTCAGGCGCCCTGACACTGTCAGCATTTTTTAATTCAGTCTTTCAAATGTGTATAGTAGTTATCATGGTTTTAATTAGTATTTCACTAATTAGTCATTATGTTGAATTATCTGTATATGCTTATTTGCCGTCCCTATATTCTCATTAGACTGGTGTCTATTCAAGTCCATTTTATTGTTGAATTTTGATGGTTCTGGATATATTCTGGATACAAGTCCTTTGTCAGATATGTAATTTCCACATATTTTTTCCCAGTTTGTAACTTATCTTATAATAAATTTGTCAGTCCGTTGACAGAGCAGGAATTGTAAATTTTGGTAAGATCCATGTTATCATATTTTTCATTTATGGATCATGCTTTTGGTGCCATTTCTAAAGGCTTGTAGTTTTTTGAGCTTTCTGGATCTATGGGGTTTTAGTTTTTATTTGCTTGGGGTACTGTTTCTTTGCCTGTTTAAGAATTATGTTTTATTCTTTTATTATTTATTATTTTATTTATTTACATATTTATTTATTTATTATCTGTATTTTAAGTAGGCTCCATACCCAGCGTGGTGCTTGAACTCATGACCCTGAGATCAAGAGTCACATGCTCTACTGACTGAGCCAACGGGCGCCTCTGTTTTATTCTTTTATAGGTTATCATCCTTATTTTTTCTTCAGAGACAGTTATATAAACATAAATTATAAACCTTGGCTTTCCAACATCACATTAGCTGCTATCATTTTTAATCTTTCACTTTCTGCTTTTTTGATAGCCGCATTCTCTGGTATACCTGTATAGTTTGATGGTCAGCCAAGGATTTGGGTAGCACTTATAATCAGATTTGGGGGCTTATGGTTTTTGTATCTTCCTTGTTTCTGGGAACCTTTTCATTAATTTTCCACATTCTGACATACGTTAACCTGTGGGCTCTCATAGGACATATGAGAGGCCTCAGCTCTTTGGTGCCCTTACTGCCTACTGTTTGGGGAACTCATTCACTTAATACAACAGCAGAGTCATAAAATTCACATATTTCATCTTTGTCTTTCAAGGGTAGACTGCTTCTGGTGTGTTGTTTTTGTTCGATGAACATGCTGGGGTTTCCCCCTGAGCATGCACAGTTTTGTGGTGCACCAGAGGTTTGGGCAGTATTTATACTCAGATTTTTGGGCTTTACTGGCTCTCTGATATTCTTATTTCAGAATCTTACCCTTGTATTTCCATCTCATCTTCTAGTTCTGACCTCTGTTCTCTACCATCTCAAGCCAGCTGTGATCAATGTTCTGTTGATGGAGTTGTGGGGATTGGGGAATTTTCTTCGAAGTTTCAATTTTTCAAGAAGAAATTCTTGTCTTTTTTTTTTTAAGATTTTATTTATTTATTTTAGAGAAAGAGAAGAGCACATGAGCAGGCACAAGCAGGGGGAGGAGCAAAGGGAGAGGGACAAGCAGACTACAAGCTGAGCATGGAGCTTGATGCAGGGCTCAATCCCAGGATCCCAAGATCATGAGCCAAAATCAAGGACAGATGCTCAACCGACTGAGTCACTCAGGTTCCTCTTTTTTCTATGTCAGGCTGCTTCCCATTGACTTAATTTTGTCTGGATTTCATAGTTATTATCCATGGGAAGGCTCATTTAAGTACTTCACTGTGTTGCCGTTACCAGAAGTTAGCACACATTAAATTTTACATTTCAGTTATGTTTTATTTATAGAATCTTCATTTATTTCCATTTCATATATGTTAATTCACAGTTCACTTTTTGTTACTTCATGTTCTCTGCATATATTTCAAACCTGTTCTTATTTTTTAAAATTTAATATGAATGGTTTTGTTATTTGTGACTGACAACCCCGAAGGCTGAAGTATTTGTGGTTTGTTTGTGCAACCCCTTTTTAAAATGGTGACTCTTCATTTTAGTTCATTACTTCTTTGTGTGCTTGGGTATTTTTGACTGTGTGCTACTTATTTCAAAATATTTTATTTATTTATTTATTTATTTATTTATTTATTTTTGTATGTGGGACTTGGATTCCTGGAATGAAATTACCTTTCTCCAGAGAAGATTTGCTTTTACTTCTACCATTCTGCTCTATTTGAATCTAAATTCAGTGTTTGACATTTTTTGGACCATCCAGCTGATGTGAATTTGAGTTGCAGACCTTTGAAAGGCCTGGCTCATTGTAAAAATTTCTTAAGGACCCTTTTTCTTGCTCTGATCAATACCAGGGAAGATTTCCCTGCAGTCCTCTGAGTGATGGATTAAGTTTATTTCTGTGATGTCTTTGCATTTTTTTCCTTCTTTGGAACTTTATAACATTTGGGGTCATAGCTGTATGGAAGCAATGGTCCAGTATATTTTACCTTGGGATTTGTCCTTTATAGATCCTCAAAAAGATAGAAAAATCTGTAGCTCAGTTACTTATATTTGGCTAATATCCATAGACTAAATCAGATTTTTGTGCTTAGCTTCTCTCGTAGGTTAGATTCTCTGTGAAACAAACTTTGAGACCTTGAGATTTGTGTGTAGGAGTTTTGCTGGAGGAATTGTCAGGAACACAGCTGTGAGGGATGAGAGAAGCAGGAGTGAGCAGAAGGAAAAGTTGAACTGTAGTCAGTCACAGGAAAGATTTCAGTCAGTCTTTTTG
Source organism: Mustela lutreola (assembly GCF_030435805.1). Classification (NCBI taxonomy): domain Eukaryota; kingdom Metazoa; phylum Chordata; class Mammalia; order Carnivora; family Mustelidae; genus Mustela; species Mustela lutreola. The sequence goes on from NC_081296.1 coordinate 92,983,337, forward strand.
TCCTTTGGAGGTATCTCATCTTGAGCAAAGGGGTTAACTTTTATACGCCCAAATCCACCTCCACACTGAATGCAGGCCGCTCTGAGGGAGGAGGCATGATTCTGGATGAGGTTGCTCTTTTTGTCTGAGGGCTGGTCTTTGTAAAGGACTTAGCTGGGAGCCTTCAGCAGCCTCACTCTTAACCAACTGGGGGAATTATAGCCTCAGTACTGAATTATGTACTATAGCATCCACTGTAGTTTCTCCTCTGAATTCTTTTTTTTTTTTTTTTTTAAAGATTTTATTTATTTATTTGTCAGAGAGCACCAGTAGGCAGAGAGGCAGGCAGAGCGAGGAGGAAGCAGGCTCCCTGCTGAGCAGAGAGCCCAATGTGGGGCTTGATCCCAGGACCCTGGGATCATGACCTGAGCCGAAGGCAGAGGCTTTAACCCACTGAGCCACCCAGGCGCCCCTGAATTCTTGCTTTAGCTATTTACTGGCCTTAATTTCTTTTCAGATCATAGGTTCTTTTTATTTTTGTTTTATCCAGTATTTTTGTTCTTGTTTTCAAGGTTAGTCCAAATGCTGCTGTTTGTTATATTATGAGGACCAACTTGGATTAACTTCTTATGTAAGACAGAACTCCTTTTTCCAGCTTTGCTTTACTGTGTTGTAAATTACATTTATATTTTCCCAGCTTTATTGATGTATGGCTGACTAATAAATATTGTATATATTTAGGTTGTACAGTGTGAATGTTTTTTAAGGTGTACAAGTGATGATTTTATATACACATACATTGTGAAATGTAGTAGAACTGTCTTAATAGATTTTACTTTGCCACTGATGATTAATACTTCGACTTAAGCTTTTTGTTCTTTGTTTCTCTATGGTCAGTCAGTTTCTTATGAAATGATTCTGAAAAGTGTGGTAATTTAGAAAGAAACCCAGTAATCCATTTTTTTTGTAAAAGGACAGTTATTGGGGCACCCGCATGACTCAGTCGGTTATGTGTGTGCTGTCTGCTCAGGTTCTGAGGTCCTGGAATCAAGCCCTCTGTCGGGCTCCCTGTTCTAGCAGGGAATCAACTTCTCCCTCTCTTTTCCACCCTCAGCTCATGCTCTCGTTTGCATGCTCTCCCTCTCAAATAAATTTCAAAACAAAAATGGAAGTTATTAAGAAATTCTCAATGAAGTCCATTTATTATGCAGAGAATTAGTAACATTTTACTTTAGGTTATTTCTCTTAATTTCTCAATATGAAAGTGATATAAGCTGGATCATTGTCATAATGAATTAGGAGGAATTTAGCATATTCAAAATAATGAAAAACTCAACTGTCAGAACATTCTAGATAAGTTCTTGTGAATGGTAACAGATAGCCTGTCAGATCTAGCAACTATCAGTTACTAATTCTCCAACATTTTCATTAAGTATTGTTAAGCAACCAAGAACCCAGTAGCCTGTCTCTCTAACATGTAGTTACAATACCAGTTATAGTGTATAACTTTTTTTGATTTATTTTTTATTTTTTTAAGGATTTTTATTTATTTATTTGACAGACAGAGATCACAAGTAGTCAAAGAGGCAGGCAGAGAGAGAGGAGGAAGCAGGCTCCCTGCCGAGCAGAGAGCCTGATGCAGGGCTCGATCCCAGGACCCTGAGATCATGACCTGAGCCGAAGGCAGAAGCATTAACCTGCTGAGCCACCTGGGCACCCCAGTGTGTAACTTTTTAAACTTTTCTTTTCTTTAGCAATATTGCTCTTAATTTTGTCTTCCCCAGCCTGGGCTTCTGATATTTCATGTGGAGTAGGAAATGGAGATGAAGATATCAGCAGACATTTTTCTTTTCCATAGAACCTCAAGCACCTAAGAAGCCTTTACTTCATTTTTTTGCAATTAATAATTACCATTATTTATTAGGCATTTACATTTATGTACCCATTAATAGCATCTTGTGTTATGAAATGTATCACGTATCCAGAAAAATACAGAGAATAATAAATCTTATTGAGCTACCCAGATTTGGCATAAATGTTTTCTGTTTTACCCCACTCTTAATCTCATTTGTCTTTTCTGTGTTAACCTCTGTTAAAAGTAGCTGTGAATTTTACCAGACTCATTTCTATGTATTCAGTTTTATAAACACATGTCCAGATGTCAAAAACATGTACAGTTTTCAGGCTTCTGTACATGTTTTTCTGATATTTCTTTCATTTTTTGTGTGTATTATAGGATATCCCTTTATGTCAGTCCATATTGATTTACCTCATTTAGTGAATGACTTTTTAAATATTTTTATATTAGCATATTACTTAATATATAATAGGCCTATTAATATATAATAGGCACTTAATATATAATAGGCACATCCAAATGATATTTCCCAGAAAATATTGGCTGCTAATATGGTCTGGATGTATCAAACTTCATTTAGCCATTTCTTATAGGGTGAACTTTAGACAGTTTTTAGTGTTCCAGTCTGATTTTTATATTTTCTTTTAGAGTATTTCCTTTAACTGTCCCATTTTTTTAAATCCTGGAGATCAAGTGAGTTTAGTTTTCATTTAATTCTTTTAATGAACCTATAATCCCAGTGTTACATCATAACATAATGGCAGAAAGATTAAAATCTTATGGCCAGTTTAACACTGTGGGTTCCATGGTGATTAAAATAGCCCTTCCTGAGTAAAGATATAAGTCTTTAGTGTAGTGGAGGTGTGTACTGTTTTACTACACTAGTGAGGTATCCAGTCCACTCTTGGTGTAGATTCATGTTTCTCTGCTGACTGCCAGTCTTGACCACTCTTCTAGAAGAGAGCACCCTCTAGTGTTCCTATTTGTTGTAACAAGTATTTCATCCTGAAGAGGTGCTTCTCAGAACACCGTTTGGGCTTGGTTCAATAATCTGAATCCATCCCTAGGGCTCTTCAATTGCTCCTTGATTGTTGGGGCCAATGTTGACAGAGCTATTACAAATCCGTTGGCATTGAGTGCCTGTGGCTTGAGTGTAATTTAAATATAATATACACATCCAAATATATTTTGTGCCCCAAGAACTAGTCAATTGGATGTGTTTCACTTTCAGATTAAGTTTAGTCTGTGTAAGCCCCGGGTTCACTACAGCAGCCCTTTTCTGAATTCTGGGCGTGCATCTGTGTGTGATATGTAGCCACCATATTGTATCATATTCACTCTTTTAGAGACCATTTTTATCCCATGAATGCTGTTCCATTTGCATTCACACCTTTTATAATCAAAAGAACAAAGCAGCTGACTATTTACACAGTAACTAAGCTGCAGCAATATTTTTGCTCTCATAATCCAGTTACTTTCTTAGGAGGGAGTGATCTTGATTGGTGGCAATATGGTACACCAGCTGCTACCTCTTACAGTCATCCCACCTGAACCCATGGTAAAATCTTTGTTAAGCACCACAAAGGAACCATCGTGACAAACATAACCAACACAAACATGACTCAAATGACAATTCTAATTTACTACGATTTAGATGAGTCATTAAGAGGATTTTCCTTGATATCTTCTCTCTACATCACTTAACGTTGTTGTCATAAGTCAGCATTTGCTAGAGATTATAGGTCAAACACTTTCTCCCAGCCTTAGGCACCTGAGAAGTTCTTGTTGGCAAAAGAATAATAGCATCCTTTCTTGTGTCATAGCCCATTTCTCCACTCCCTTACTATTGGCACTGTTTGTTTCTGTTACCAGTTCTTATTATTTTAGCCTGTACTTTTCCTCCCCTGTGAAATGCTCTGATTTGGTCACGCTGCCTGTCTGTACAGCAGACAGTTAAAGCAGACTTGCTGGACCTTTCTCAGAAAGTTTGTTCCTGGGAAGATTTTGTACAATTTGATGAATCAAGAATTATAGGACTATCTCTTATTTGGTAATGAAGTAGTACTTATGATTAATCTTAATTTAGCTTTGTGGGGTGAAATCATGAGCCACTGCAAAGTTTCCTTAGGAACAGGTACAAATTGTGTGTTATGAATAACTTTTTTTTTTAAAGATTTTATTTATTTATTTGACAGACAGAGATCACAAACAGGCAGAGAGGCAGGCAGAGAGAGAGGAGGAAGCAGGCTCCCCATTGAGCAGAGAGCCCGATGCGGGGCTCAATCCCAGGACCCTGGGATATGAATAACTTTTCTTGTGCAGCACTCTCTCCCCCATCTGGGACTGCTATCCTTTTGTTGGTGTATATTAGTCTGGGAAGTTGAAAGAAACATTTGTGAGGTAGAAAAGATAAAATTGTGAACTGCATCATGTTCATCCCCTCACTGCTGTTCTGGTTCCTAGAAACTTTTCCAGTAAGAGCCCCCTCTTACTGCCTCTCATATTTAATTTTAGAATGCAGTTCCTCAGTCAAGTTAGCCAGTCCTTGATGCCGATACACCACCCATCATTTAAGTAATAGGTATTTTAATTGCAATTCCAACTTTTAATGAGATCATTACTGTGAGGGTGATAATATTTTATTTCCTTGCCCATTTTTGTAAATAGGTAACAGTCAGAGGAAACATACGCAGGTGTTGAAACTGATGTGATTCTCTTCCTTTAATTGAATTCTTGGCAGTTGCTTTCTTTATAGTATGAGCAGAGCCTAGAATACAGTAGGGGTCAGTTCTAATCACTACTCATTTGTTAAGTCCCTGCAGTACTGGTAGAGGTCTAATATGGCCCACTTGCTGCTTTTTGTTTTTGCTTTTTTTGTTTTAAAGTGGGCTCTATACTTAACTCCAGGCTTAAACTCATGACCCCGTGATCAAGAGTTGCATGCTCTGCCATCTACTGAGCCAACCACGCACCCCCACTTGCCCCCCACATTTTTTCATGATGTCTTTAGTGCCTTAATAATATTTTCATGGTGTCTTTTTTTACTAAGATTTTTATTTATTTGACAAAGAGAGCACAAGGAGTGAGGAGCAGCAGAGAAGGAGAAGCAGGCTCCTTACTGAGCAGGGAGCCTGAACCGGGGCTCGATTCCAGGATCCTGGGATCACGACCTAAGCCAAGCAGACGCCCAACTTACTGAGCCACTCAGGCGCCCGTTCATGGTGCTTCTAAGCTGCCCCCTTCTGTTCCTCCACATTGATTTTTGCATGGTATTTGCTTTTTATCCCAGCAAGGCAAACATACGAAATCATTGAAAAGAATGTAGTGAGATCTAATGTTCTAACAATGAAACTCCTGGAACTAGTTCATAAGTTATTCAACAGATGTTGCTATTTTCTTTGAAAATTTAAAATATTCATGGAACCCGTCAGTATTTGTTGTAGTGTTTGGATACTTTGGGTCTCAATTTGGGAACAATAGTTCTAAAACCATTTTTAAGCATTAATGTTGACTCTGTATGTGTGTGTGTTATAATTAGAGGATTATTCATTAATCACAGATAACATCCATTCATTCTACGTGTGTCTGTGTGTGTGCGAGCGCATGGGGACACATAACATAAAATTTTGCATGTTAGTCATTTTTAAGTGGTATTAAGTATACTCACAGTGTTATATAACCATTACTACTCTGCATTTCCAGATGGTATCATTATCTCAAATAGAAACTCTGTACCCATTAGATAATAGCTCCCCATTCTCTCCTTCCCCAACCCCCAGTAACCTCTATTCTTTCTGTCTCTGAATTTGCCTCTTCCAGGTGTCTTATATAAGTGGAACCATACAATATCTGTCCTTTTGTGTCTGGTTTATTTTACTTTTAGCGTAGTGTCCTCAGGTTCATTCATGTTTTTCATGTGTCAGAATTTCCTTTTTTTTAAGGTTGAATAATATTCCATTGGATGTATGTAACACATTTTGTTTGCCATTGAGATGACGCTTGGTTTGTTTGCACTTTTTGGTATTGTGAATAATGTTAGGAACATTCACTTATAGGCATCAATGTTTGAGTCCCTGCTGTCAATTCTTTTGGCACCTGGCAGTGGAATTGCAGGCTTTATTTTTATTTTTTTTTAAGGTTTTATTTATTTATTTGTCAGAGAGAGAGAGAGTGAGAGTGAGAGCATAGGCAGGCAGAGTGGCAGGCAGAGGCAGAGGGAGAAGCAGACTCCTTGCTGAGCAAGGAGCCTGATGTGGGACTTGATCCCAGGACGCTGGGATCATGACCTGAGCCAAAGGCTCAGCCTCCCAGGAGTGGAGTGGCTCAGCCTCCCTGCGGGCTCTATGTTTAACTCTTTGAGGAACTGCCAAATTATTTTCTACAGCAGCTGCATAATTTTTACATTCCTATCAGCAGTGCACATGGGTTTTAATTCCTCTACATTTGTATTTTTAGTTTTTGAAAATATTTACCCTATAGGGGTATGAAGGGTGTACGTAGGGTACATACATACCCTGTAGGGTACGAAGTGAGTGGTTTTCATTTGGAATGTACTAATGGCTAGTGATGTTGATCATTTTTTCATGTGTTTATAAGTTCTTTGTATGTAACCTTAGAAGAAATATCTATTCAAGTCCTATGTCTTTTTTTTTTTTTAAACTGTTGAAGGCTGTTGTAGCCCGTTTGTTTTGAGACTTTTCCAGATTATTGTTGTAGACTATTCTTTGATGTGTGTGATCACTGTTGTCCCTGTCCCTTTAGCTCATGTTCAGCTAGTATTTTTACAGTTGTCTTGAATGTTAGAAACACTTCCCATCCTTGCATATTGTGTCTGTTCTCAAAGTACTCCTTTAACCCTTAGTTAGACTTGCTCTGAGCCTAGTGATCAACCTGAAATGAAAGCTTAAGGTGATCTTGGGTCTTTCTTGAACATGCAGGTGGCTTTCTAAATTCCCCTGTATACTTAGATGCTATGCATGTCTTAATTTCCCGGAGTCTCCCCTGAGCTTCTCCTCTAGGCTTTAGATGGTCTCTTGTGCATCTCCATTCTTCTTACCCTGGGTGTCAGTGGGTCCGTACTTGCCTTGCAACTTTTACAAGCAATGTTTGCTCCTTTACCTACCTAAGTTCCAAGTTAGGTGACATGGAGGCAGGTGCCTTGCATCAGTTCTTCAGGTATCCCCCAGACAGGTTAGAACAGATTGGGAACCATGCTGCCACTGCTTTAAGTTCCAAGTTAGGTGACATGAAGGCAGGTGCCTTGCATCAGTTCTTCAGGTATCCCCCAGACAGGTTAGAACAGGTTGGGAACCATGCTGCCACTGCTTTAAGAACAAGACCACCATTGCACTAAGGAGTGGGCAGGGGAACAGTAAGGAGAAAATGCCACAAAGCTCTCTTAACACTTTGAAGATGGCTTTTTCTTGATTAGGGGATTTGTTTGGTTGCTGTTAACTTTTGGCTGTTTTCTAGAGTTCCAGCGAAGTTGGTTTAGACAGTTCCTTCTGGGTTATTTTGTTGTTTCTTTTGGGTAATGAGAGCTTGGAGCTTTCTAGTTTGCCATTTTGCTGTCACTCTGCCTACTGATTTTTAATGTAGTTTTATTCAGTGCAGAACAAATAATATCATTTGTTCTATCTTTGTTTTACATGTGTCATCCAGTGCTTGCTCATTCTATGAATGTAGGAGGCTAGTTCTAGAGGTCTGGAGCATTTGCCTCAGCATTTCAGCCCTACTCTGAGCTAGCACTTTACTTTTTTGATAAGGTTTTGTAGAGATAGCCAAAGACTCCATATATACTTAATTACCCAGTCATATAGGGCCTTTTGCCATACTGTACTAGAATGACCCAAGATTTTGTGAATATCCAGATTTTAACCCCAGAGGCCCATTTAACAGATTTTCCTTTACTACCCTCTACCATGGTTTTACTATCTGCAGGCTATATATGGCTGATTTTCAAAAACACTGCAACTCTCAAGCCCACAGTGGTGTGCTAGTAACGGTAAGGGATGGACTCTCTGGCAAAAAAAAAAAAAAAAAAAAAAAAAAAAAAAAAAAAAAAATCATCCTTATTTATTGCTGCTGCTACTGCGGCTGCGGTTGCTTCTGCTTCTGCTTCTGCTTCTTCTTCTTCTTCTTTTCTGTTTAAATACTGCATTTCAGGCTAAAAACATGGCATCTCTGACCTTAGAGTTGGATAGAGAAAAATTCCTCTTACAGGCTGTAATGGATTCCATTACAGTTAAGAACTTGCGTTGTTAAAACAAGTGGTATATTTTGCTTTGGCTGAGAATCGTAGGGTTCACATTGTACAGCAATCCAAACTGGGAGGTCCTGAGGGGACATTTATGTCAGTGGCTTCAAAATGGTGAATAGGCCCACATGTGAAAGCAGTGAACTCCTCCTGAACTTACCCCTAGAATACAGTCTTGCACAGGACATTTCTGTCCTCGCCCCTCTCTCCGAGCAGCCTTCTGCTTATTTGAATGATTCTTTACAGCATCTAGGACATCACGGGTATTTCCTACCTCAGGACTATTTGATGACCTTCGATGATAGGTGCACTGTCTACCAACATCCAATAATAAGATAGCTGTAGTCTTTAAAAAGATCTATCTTTAACAGTCGCTTCGGGTAGCTTCCAAGTCTTTAGTGATCTCCTGAGATGTGAGATGTGAGGTGTGATCATCTGAGGTGTGATCATCCGTTTCCGCCCAAGGCTCCTGTCTTCCTTCATGTGTCAGTTTTGAAGATATTCCTAAAATAGTTTGAGCACTGAGATCGTAATGTTCTAGACTCTAGGACCTAGAGGCACTGCCTGGGAGACAATCCTTTGTAAATCTTTTATTGATTACTTTGGCCGAGGGCCTTCCTCATATTCAGATTTCTTTTTCCTGACTTAACAAAGAGGCTCAGCAGTATGTTTAAATGGAAGACATTGCTTGGCCAAAGCCCGGATAGTCCCACTAGTGTGGGGTGTCTGTCTAGGGAAGGGTCATAAGGAATACGAAAATTTTTTTTCCAAGACTAAGGATGGCCTTGGTGTTTCTCACAAACGTTATTCCCCAAAATTTCACAGGTTGGGCCTGGCCTTGAGGTTTAGTTAGGTTTTATTAGCCAAGATTTATGCCCCATGAGTGAGAATGCAGAAGAATTCCATTGTTTCACATCTTCTCCGCCCGTTTGCTTTGTTAGAGCTCTTAGTTATGGGCCACGCCAATGGATGTGTAATGTGTGAAATCTGATTTGGCTTTAATTATTCTTTGATGACCAGTAACTCTGGGAATACTTACATGCTTCTAACACTTCAAACAAAACAAAACAAAAAACTCTTGTCAAATGGATGTTCTGTTTATTTGCCTATTTAAAACAAAGTACTGTCTTTCTTGTATAGATTTGTAGGATCTTTTAAAAACATTTTTTTTGAATATGAGTCTGTTATCATTAAACATGTTGCGAACTTCTCACAGTGTGTTATTTGCCTTTTCGTTCCCATAATGTAATCTTTTGATGAGGAGGAAAATCTTAATTTTAATGAAGTCTAATTTGTCAATCATTTGTAATTAGTGTTTTATGTGTGCTTTTTAAATAATCTATGTTCATTCATGTAAGATTCAAGGTCATTTAGATGTTCTTCCCTGTTTTCTTTTAGAAGCTTGATTGTTTTAGGTTCTACTTTTAGTGCACTTGGGTGGCTCACTTGGTTAAGCTGCCATCTCTTGATTTCAGCTCAGGTCATGATCTCAGGGTCTTCAGATCGAGTCCCATCTCAGGCTCTGCACTCAGTGGGGAGTCTGCTTGAGATTCTCCCTCTCCCTCTCCCTCTCCTGCCCCTCCCCCATCCCCACTCCACTCTTGAATAATCTCTTTCTAAATGTATAAAAAAAGAGTCTACTTTTAGATCTGTGATCTAGCTCAGATTAAGTTTTTAGTACAGTATGAAGTAGGGACTGAGGTAATTTCTTCTGTCTGGATATCCACTTGATTCTGCATCATTTACTGAAAAGATTAGCTTTTTCTCACTACTGTGGATTATTTGCTATAAATCAGGTATGTGTATAAGTGTTTGTTTGTGTGTGTGTGTGCAGGTACGTGTGGTTGTGTGTGGCGAGGGTCTGTTTCTGTATTCTGTTCCACTCAATTTTTCCTTATTCTTGCACCAGTATCACACTCCCTTAATTACTTGACATAATAGAAATAAAAACATATGTACTGGGAAGAAAAATAAAAAATGTCTTTATTAGCAAATAACAATCATACATGCAGCACATCCTGAAGCCTCTACACTAAGATGAGCAGAGTTTATAAGTGAATTTGGTGAGATTGTAAGATTCAAGTCCAATACAAAAATCAATTGTATTTCTGTATATAGCAAAGAACATTGAAAAGGTGAAATAAAACTATAAATTACATTTATAGTAGCGTCATAAAGCATTAAATACTGGGGTTAAACTTTACAAAATATGTGCAAGACCTTTATACTGAAAATTGTAAAGCATTGCTGAGAGAAATTAAAGATGACATGAATAAAGAAGTGTGCCATATTCATGGATTAGATGATTAAACTTTTAATTCCTTCTTAATTCATTTATCTCCATCAAAAATTCCAGCATGCTCTTTAGAAAGAAATTTACAAACCAATTCCAATATTTACATGAAAATGCTCAGGGCCTAGCCAAGTAATACTTTAAAAGAATAACAAAGTTGTAAGACTTACACTACCTACTTTCAAGACTTACTGCAAATCTCATGTAATGAAGGCAGTTTGATATTAGTAAAAAGTTAGACATGGAATACTAAAAGAGCCCAAAGATATACCCACACATATATAGTCAACTGATTTTCAAATAGGTGCCAATGTAACTCGATGGAGAAAAGAAAGTCTTTTCAAATGGTACTGGAATAACAGGAAAAAAGTGAACTTTGATCTTTGCCTTACCACTCTATACAAAATTTGAAATAAATTGTTGATCTAAATATAAATCCTATAACTATAGAATTTATAGGAGAAAACAGAAAAGACAATAGCTGTGAATCTTAGAGTTGGTAAATATTTCTTAGACCATAAAAAATGTTAAGCTCGAAAGAAGAAAGATGACAAATTGGACTTTATTAAGATAAAAATATTTCCCCATATGATACTATTAACTAAAATGAACAGACAAGCCACAGGCTGAAAGAAAATATTTACAATACATATATCTGGCAGAGGACTTGTTTTCAGACTGGTAAGTGGTAAGAATTCTTACCAGTTAGTTAAGCCTCTGCCTTCGGCTCAGGTCATGATCTCAGAGTCATAGGGCTGAGCCTGCTTCCCCCCCTCTCTCTCTGCCTGCCTCTCTGCCTACTTGTGATCTCTGTCAAATAAATAAATAAAATCTTAAAGAAAAATGAGCAAAAGAAAAGAGTTAAACAGCTTCACGTGAAAAGATGTATGAATGACCAATCAATACACATTTGAAATGATGCATATCATCATTAAACAAGTTATGCAGATTAAAATCATAGGCTATAACTGTATCTGCAAGAAAATGACTAAAATCAAGAAGACTGAAATAAGTCATGGGGTGTAATATACAGCATGGTGACTGTAGTTAATAATACTGTATTGTATATTTGAAAGCTACAAAGATTAGATCTTAGAAGTTCTCATCACAGCAACAAAAAATTTTATAACTACATTTGGTGATGGATGTTAACTAGGCATTGTGATCATTTAACGATATACACAAACATCAAATCATTATATTGTATACCTGAAACTAATATAATTTTATATGTCAGTTATATCTCAAAAAAAAAAAAAAAACTGGTTAAACAAAACACATTCTCTTTTTTGTCTTTTCCAGGTTGTTCCATATCAGCTACAATGAATAATAAAAGATATGTATATATATAAATTTACATATTTATATTTGTTGAAAGTTTGTCCATACTAAATGTTAGACTGTGGAGCATCTGGAATTCTCACACACAGCTGGTAGATGTGTAAAATACTTAACCACTTTAGGAAACAGTTTGGCTATTTCTTTCAAAGTTAGTAGGATCCAACAATTACACTCTTGATATTTATCCAAGAGAATTCGAAAACCTATGTCTATAAGAAGGTTTATACCAGCACATTACTATTTTATTCATAATGGCCAGCAATTAGAAACAACCCAAGTACCAGTTTATAGGTGAATGGATAAACAAATTACAGTATGTTCACACAGCACAATAAAATATTACTGAGCAATAGAAAGGAACTACTGTTTTATACAACATGAATCTCAAAAATTTGTGCTAAGTGAAATTATTCAGATACAGAAGATATTGTTAGGGGCTCAGCTGAGTTGGAGAAAGCTGATTGGCTCAGTGTCAGAGTTGCAGTTTAAAACAATAAGCCAAAATGAAATCAACTGTCAAGTCTTTAATCACTTCTATGATAGTATAAGCAAGAGACTAAATGGAGAAAGCACTCAGGACACCTGGGTGGCTCAGTCGGTTAAACATCTGCCTTCGGCTCAGGTCACGATCCCAGGATCCTGGGATCAAGTCCTGCATTGGGCTCCTTGCCCAGTGGGAAGCCTGCCTTTCCCTCTCCCTGCTACTCCTCCTGCTTGTGTGCTCTCTCTCTCTGACAAATAAACAAATAAAATCTTAAAAAAAAAATGGAGAAAGTACTAACCTCCTCATTATTCCATTTTTTCCATGGAATGATGCACCAGTTTGAGGGTCAGGTGGACCAGCACAGACATGGGGATCATCTCACTGCCTCGGGAGACCCAAAAGAAAAGCTCCTGTACTTTTATGGGCCCAGGTTGGCCAGTGGGAGATTCAGGGAGTGGAGGTGGGGCACAGGGAAAAAGGAAAGAGTGAAAGACTAGAAGTGGAAAAGTACTGTTCTGTAAGCCAAAGTGGAGAGAAGCATCCTCTCTCCCTAGCCCTAGGGAGGTCTCCTGAGGGAGGGTCCGAATAAAGACTCTGAATGATTCTGAATAAAGACTCTCTGAATGACTAGAGATGCAGGTGTGCCTAAGAGCATGGCTGGCCACAGCAGACTGAGTTCTTGACTGCAACTCCCTTTGGATTCTGCAGTGCGTTGGTGGTGCAAAGTCTCCTGTGGGGAGAGCAGCTTCTTCCTGTGAGGACTGCCAGATGAAAGCTTTGTAATTGCCTGTTGGGTTGGGTTTACAAAATCACACACTGGTTTTTGGCCAGGAGCTGGACTCCTCAAGTATTCATTGTATGAGCCAATTTATACAAAACTCTGGAAGTTGCATCTAATTTATATAGTAAAGGAACACACATTAGTGGTTGCCTGGGATTGAGGAGTAGGGTAGATTGCAAAGGGGCATAAGGTAACTTTCTAATAGGGTTTATTGTTACACCATTGTAGACAGTTGTCAAAACACACTTAAAGCCACTTAAAGTAGCTGCAGATTTTGTTTTTGTTTTTATTTATTTTATTTTGTTTTATTTATTTATTTTATTTATTTATTTGAAAGACAGAGATCACAAGTAGTCAGAGAGGCAGGCAGAGAAAGAGAGAGGGAGGGAAGCAGGCTCCCTGCCGAGCAGAGAACTCCATGCGGGGCTCGATCCCAGGACCCAGGATCATGACCTGAGCCGGAGGCAGAGGCTTTAACCCACTGAGCCACCCAGGCACCCCTAAAGTAGCTGCAGTTTTGCATGATGCAAATTATATCTCAAATTTTATTTTAAAAGTAAAAAAAATTTTTTTTAAATGGTTTAGTTGAATCCTGAGTGTACTATGTTTACTCTTACTCATGATTTTTAACTATAAATTAGGAATAGGACTAGAGTGTAACTAAAATGTGAAACTATATGGGTTGGGTCAGGGTATGTTATAAGCATGATTTTATCCAGGAAGCTGAAAAGAAAGTGATAACACAAATAGTCTTGACGACTCTCTGAGATATGTTTTTTTATTAAACTGATGTTCTTTTTATACTTAGTTCACGGTGCATTACTGTGTTTTAAAACTTTGTCATACAGTGTCATGAAGCACAAAACTCTTGTGTCTTAAAAATATGCCATTGTTTTTTATACTATAGTAAAATGTACATAGGATTTTAACCATTTCTAGTGGGTAGTTCAGTGTCATTAGGTGCATTTACATTGTTATGGAACTGTCACCCCTATGCATCTCCAGAGTGTTTTATTTGCTTTTTACTTAAAGAATCTAATTTCTCTAAAGTTTGTTATGAAGTCTTTTGTTCAATTCTTTTGAAATATACTTCCATATTTCTGTGTAACATGTTTATTTGAATCTCTTCAGATGCCTGGAATTTTCTTAATGCTGTCAACTTTGAATGTATTCCTTCATGTCTGGTATTTCCGTCACTGTGACCTTATGTAGTCTTTTTATCTCTTTCCTGAGATGGACCTCTGTTTTCTAAAATCAGGGTCTGCTTCATTCATGTTTTACTCCCTTGTTTTGGTGGAGCACAGTCTCTACCAGCTTCCTGAGAAGGAATGTAAAGGTAGGGTGAGGTGATGTTTGCTTTTTGAGTTCTACTCATTTCTGTTTCTATGAAGAAATACTTTAGGGGCACCTGGGTGGCTCAGTTGGTTAAGTGTCTGCCTTTGGCTCAGGTCATGATCCCAGGATGTTGGGATCGAGCCCCACATTGGGCTTCCTGCTCAGCCATGGGAGTCTGCTTCTCCTTCTGCCTCTGCTCCTCCCCCTCCACTCGTGCTCTGCTCTTGCTTTCTCTTTCTCAAATAAATAAATAAAAATTTTTTTAAAAAAAATACCTTATAGGGTGCCTGGGTGGCTCAGTGGGTTAAGCCTCTGCCTTCGGCTCAGATCATGATCTCAGGGTCCTGAGATCGAGCTCCACGTTGGGCTCACTGCTCGGCAGAGAGCCTGCTTTCCCCTCTCTCTCTGCCTGCCTCTCTGCCTACTTGTGATCTCTCTTTCTGTCAAATAAATAAATAAAATCTTTTTTTAAAAAAGGGAAACATTAAAAATAAATAAATAAATAAAAATACTTTATATAACTTTGCTAATACACATTTTTCCTATATTTGAGCCTGAGTGTTATCATATGCGCTTGGCCAGAACTAAGACTGCAGACTGTGCTACATGCACTCAGGCATTGCATTCTGCCATTTATTTTGATCTTTAGCAAACAGTTTTGAACAAGTTGGTAACAAGAGATGTGCAGCTAATAATGCTGGACTATTAAAAAA
This sequence comes from Mustela lutreola, assembly GCF_030435805.1. Classification (NCBI taxonomy): domain Eukaryota; kingdom Metazoa; phylum Chordata; class Mammalia; order Carnivora; family Mustelidae; genus Mustela; species Mustela lutreola. Next base: position 92,998,377 of record NC_081296.1, read on the forward strand.
TGGAGAAATAGTATCATGCTGTATGTTAACAAGCAATTATATTGGTGATTCCAGTGCCTTCATGTAAAAGTTGAGGAAAAGGAAGGGTAAGGATCAGCAGGCTTAACATTATTAAACATCTTGATATTATGAAGGGTATATATGTATCACTCTGATTTGTAACTAACAAAACAAGGTAGGTGTGCCATAATTTCAGGGATTTAAAGAAAACAAAAGTTCATTGCCAAATACGGTATTGGGAATGCATCTCTATTGGAATTATGTGATACTGATACTGTGTAACTCTGATTCAGCTTTTCTTTTCCAGGGACACATTATCTGTACTAATTTGAGTAAAATTATTTTGCTTTTCCTTTCTTTTTTCTGTTCTCCCCTTCTCTAACCCTTATTAGATATATGTTAGAGCTTTTTATCTTATCTTCCATGGTTCTTCTTTCTCCTATTTCCAACTCTATTACTCTGTGCTGCATTCTAGGAAGTTTCTTCCCTTTTGCCACCAAGTCATTAATTTTCATTTCCAGTGTTTTCCATTTTCACTTTATCTATCATTTCAACTTTAATGAACGTATTTCTCATTTCTGTGATTTCTTCTTGGTTCTTTTTTATATCTATCTATGCTTATTCAGTAACTGCCCGCTCATATTTAATAGCTGTATTGCTTTATCTGGTGCTTTAAAAATTATACCTATTTTGAAGATTGATTTCAGATTGCTTTGTTTTCTCTAATTCAAGTGTGAATCCCCCCTCCCTTTTTGTATGTCTGTACTATTTTTTTTCCTTTTTTTTTTAAGATTTTATTTATTTATTTGATAGACAGAGATTACAAGTAGGCAGAGAGGCAGGCAGAGAGAGAGAGAGAGGAGGAAGCAGGCTCCCTGCCGAGCAGAGGACCCAGGACCCTGGGATCACGACCTGAGCCGAAGGCAGAGGCTTTAACCCACTGAGCCACCCAGATGCCCCTGTACTATTTTTTCTTAACAACAGATTCTTTTGTGTATTTCATAGTTTGTGTTTTTTTGTTGTTGTTGTTGTTGTTTTTTAATGGCTGTAAGCTTATTTTCAAAAGATTTTATCTTGTAAATGAATCTAGATCATGACCTACTTTTTTTTTCCTTTTAAATTTCTGTCTGGACTATATGATGTCAAGTTGTTAGGTTAGTTACTTGGTTTTAAGTGCAGATTTGGATTCCCTACCCACCTAGGTGAAGGCTTTTGGTTTTGATCTTGGGTAGTTAGTTAACTTTTTCACCCAGTTTGGCAGGTGCCTTGTGTCTGGCTAAGGTATTGAGCAGGTGGTTGGAGATTATCTGATTGCTATTTATGGAAGGGGAAAGTCGTTGTAGTTGAACTTTAGCCTTTAAGCCAATTTGGTCTCAACATTTTCATGGACTACTTGGCTTCAAGTCCTACTCTAATTTATGGTTTGATTTTGACGTGTGAAATGTTTATCTTTCTTCCTTTTGAGCTCATCTGTGGTTTAACATATTTATTTAAAAATATTTTAGTCATAGGGCTCCTGGGTGGCTCAGTTGGTTAAGTGGCTGACTCTTGATTTTTTGCTTAGGCCATGATCTCAGGGTTGTGAGATCAAGCCCCATGTCCAGCTCCATGCCAGGCGTGGAGCCTGCTTATATCCACCCCCTGCCACTTGCACTCTCCATCTCCCTTAAAAAAAAAAAAAAAAAGTTTTAGTATTTTAAAGTTTGGAATGGTAGATAACAGAAGGCATTCCAGCAGATACTTAATTATTTCAATCAGGATGAATTTGGGTTTTCAGTTCCTCAAAATACAGGGTCAACAAAGAATTAAACTGGTTGTAGGACCTGATCTGTAACTAGCTGTCATTTCACCTTAAAGATTACAGATATATTTATTTATTTCACCAATATGAAGTTATTATTTAGTAAAATAATTTTATTTTAAACATTGTGATGAGGTATAAAACTTACCTAAATTTGTTTGTTCAAGTATAGACTTAACACCTCTTCAATGGTGACAAGTGTTGAAATTTTGAGACATGGTGTTATAGTCATTATCTCTATTTCTGCTTATGAGTCATCTGTATAAGTCACCTTCTTTGTTGAAATTATTATGCCTTTACAAAGAAATATGACTATTCTACAAATGGGAAACATTCCCAGGAATAGAAATAAATATTCTGTAAAGTAAAACTAGAGAAAATTTCAAATTTATATAATTATGACTTTAGCAAATCATAAACTTGGTTACTTATATTGCAAGTCAGTAAGTAGCAGTAGCTAACTAGGATGTTGCTTCAGGGTATGGCAGATGGCCTGTAAGTAGCTTGGTGAGGAAAATGTTTGCTAAAGGTGACAGAGTGTATCTACCCTATTTCCCATATGCACTAGGTCATTGGTAACATAAGGTCTTAGCTTCAGGAAGTTGTTAAATTTAAGGTCAGGTAGTAATTCCAAAGCATTTTAATAAATAAAGTACATATTCCTTAGCTGATAATATTTTCTTTTCAGTTCCTGCATACTGAGATGAAATTTGTAGGCTTTTCTCTAGATAACATGCAATATAGAATATGGGGTGTGAGTATATATGTTTGTGGAAAATGTGCAGTTCTGTTGCATGATACAGTGTATGCATATATATCAGGCATGAGATTGATGGGGTTTTGATAACACTTATATAAAATGAAATCCTTATTGCTGATCCTGTGAAAGATTGTTTAATGGCTTTTGCTAGCAAGTAAAAAATGCTGTATATTCTCTTTTGTATTATGAATGTATGTTTTAAACTGCTATGCTACAAGTGTAGAGAAACAGTGAACTCCTATGTACGCACTACACAACTTAAACAGTTGTCCTTCTTGTTGATTTTCGTTCATCTTGTTCCATCTTATTCTTCCTGTCCTATGAATCCTGCTCCCATTGCTCCCCCCGTCTCTACCTTCCCTTCCCCCACCCCAAGATGATACATACAAGTTTGTGTTACGTACTTTCACTAGTAGGCTTATGTTTGGCTGTTGTTTTGTAATACTTTGAATATTTTTGGCAGTTTTGGGATTCTCTTCATTTTCTTCTCAGTTTATAAAAGTTTTTATATAATGGTGTAAAATATCAAATTATTTATATAACTATTTTTTAGTAATCAACACATTGTAGAGATGCATTTTTCTTGAAAGAAGTGGAAGTCTTACATTTTAAAATGTAAGATCATCAGTGTTTTTTGAAAAAAATGTCTTTTTTTTTTAAAGATCTTATTTATTTATTTGATAAACAAAGATCACAAGTAGGCAGAGAGGCAGGCAGAGAGAGAAGAGGAAGCAGGCTCCTTGCTGCAGAGAGCCCAATGAGAGGTTTGATCCTAGAACCCTGGGATCATGACCTGAACTGAAGGCAGAGGCTTTAACCCACTGAGCCACCCAGGCGCCCCCTTGAAAAATGTCTTTAAAAATTAAAATCACACTGCTTTATTTATTTAATGGTTTAGATCACTGTACAACTGTATTACTATTAATTTTGTAAATAATATTTTTAATTCAGTTGATTTGCCATTTGGGATTTTTTTTTAAATGTGTTTTCTAAAACAGATAGTGAACGTGGACTTCTGATCCTAAGAAACTCTTTATAGTATGGTCATGAAAAGAGATAGTGCAATACTTATATATAATTTATAGTGGAAATTATAATTTTAAATGGAAGAAGAACAAAAGTGTTTCTTGAAGAAAATTGCTACATATAGTTTGGCTTATTTTTTTCTTTTCATGCTGTATTTTTATTTTATGTATATTTATGTGTTTTTATGTATTTTATGTATTATGTATTTTATTTATGTATTATTTATGTATTTTATGTGTATTTATTTTAACTATGGAATATCTATTTTAGGACCATAGTTTTATCATTAATGAAAACATTTAGTAAGAATAACTCTTAAGAAATTACCTAAGCTTTTGCAGTTGTGCAAAAGGAAGCTGTGATTTCCTAGATATTGAACAAGAACTTAGAGCTCTAAGCCTAACGTTTATTTTACTATTTAAAGATTCTGTCCTAGTAATTGTATTTTGCAGCCTAGAAGTCTTTAACATCCCAATTTAAAAAAGCAAAATACACAGTTTGCATGCAGCACTGTCACTGAGAAAGATAAGGTAGTATAATTTTAGCAAATGGAGTAAACATTTACTAATTATACAATGTGTGAATTGCTCTTAAGTGTTCAAAACACCAGAGTACAGCTGTTTATATTGAAATATGTTGATTCTCATATGTGTGCCTCTATTTGTTAATGTCTTAGTACAAATTATTAAATAGCTTTTTGATACAATCTGTTAGTAATCATTATGATGCCTAATGAATTAATTAAGAGTTTATGTGGTTACTTATACTTTATTTTAGAAAGACATTTTCTGATAGCTGTTATTTCATTTGATTTCAAGGGGCTGCTCTTACCAGTTGTCATTGTGGATTGATTTAACTTGCTCTTATACTTTTTACCTTTGATATGCCAAGAACTTCAATTGGTTGTGTGGAAATGCAAGCCTTTGTGTGAAGCAGTAGGTAATTGCATCAGAATTTGGCACCCACATGAATCTTATGAAAACAAGCTGTTTGTTCCCTAGAGAAACTATTCTATAAGCTGACTTTGTTTTTATATTCTGTTCTGTGCTAGATTAAGTTTAGTTTAGCCTAGGGCAAAACGTTTCAGGATATTTTGGAAAATCCTAGATGTGATTAGCTCTCTGAAAATAATACTAGTTTTTAAGTTTTGCTTTTTAAAAATTTATCAGTAGGCTATGCAATGCCATTTCTATTATCAAAGTGTCATTTGTAACTGGCACTGAGAATAATTGCAGTGTTCCAAGTGGTATATTGTTTTGCCCTCCTAAGTTTCAAAAACGTGAGCGCCCTATTTTTTATTTTATTTTAATTTTATTTGAGAGCCATTATTTAAACCAAATAGTTATTTCTTCTTAATTTGATGTCCTTCTGTGATCTTCAATGATGAGGAGTAATTGTAATTTCTTGATTACTAAAGCATTTAACATGGGGGAACTATGTGAAACAAATATATAATATTCATAATATAGAAAAAGTTATTTTTATTATAAACTTTTAAACTTTAAAATCCTGAACACTGGGGACGCCTGGGTGGCTCAGTTGGTTAAGCAGCTGCCTTCATTCAGCTCAGGTCATGATCCCGGCGTCCTGGGATCGAGTCCCACATCGGGCTCCTTGCTCGGCAGGGAGCCTGCTTCTCTCTCTGCCTCTGCCTGCCATTCTGTCTGCCTGTGCTCACTTGCTCTCTCTCTCTCTCTCTCTCTCTCTGACAAATAAATAAATAAAATCTTTAAAAAAAAAAAATCCTGAACACTGTTTGCCTAACTCTTAGAAACTCATTTATTTTAAACTTTTCAAAAAAATTCCTATATTAAATTTTAACTTTTCACTTAAACCAAGTAAGCAACCATAATAAAGTATAATTATAAAAGATTAATTAGCCAATAATAATTTTTTCAAAGTTTCAAGGGCGTCATAAGGATTATGTCCTTTATTCATTTGAGATCTCTCAGGAGTAATAGGTACAAATAGTTTCAAAGTTTCTTGTTTAATTCAAAGGTTATTAATAAATATTTACTAAGTTAAAAATAATACATGCACATATTAAAAACATCAAATTATACAGATAGATATTAAATGAAATAAAATACTTCCTTCTCTCATTCCTCAGTCCCCCCACCTCAACTCTTAGGTCCTTTTTTTAGAGTAACCACTGGTAATAACTTCCTATGTGTTTGCTACGCCCATTCAAGCATGTATGCATATGTAAGTATAATTTTACAATTCTCTCTATTTCACTGTATTTATGTTTATGCCTGCATTATTTTGGCTAAAGACATATTCTGGGTAGCAAAGTTATTTGTCCTACTCATTATTTTATAGCTATCTCCTAGAATAATGTCTGACACCTAATATATTAGTGCTTAACAAATGCTTGTTGAAAGAATCTTCCACACATAGTACATGCATGTATTTACATAGTACAGACTTTATAGATTTGTTTTATCATTATACCACATTTTATATTACCAATTTTCTGTTGATGAACATTTATGTTAGGTCTGTTTTCTTCCAGTCAGTGATCCATACATCCATCCATTCATCCATCCGTGCACCTGCCTGTTCATCAGATATATACTGAGTACTTACTGTATGCCACACACCTTGTAGGGATGCAGATGAAGGAATAATAAATCCTGAGCTCTGCTTGCTTGTAACTAACATATGCATAGTTGGTTGAGATATGTCAAAAACAATGAAATAAAACCTAAACAAATTAGTTTCATGAAGGCAGTGGCATTGGTAATATGATGAGAGAGAAGTTTCTACTTTAGGTAGGATGGCCAGGCAAATGAAATAAACAAAGACAGGCAGACTAAAATATGAGAAAAAATAGTTCAAAGAGCTAGAGAAGAGAATTCTAGTCAGAGGAACTAGTAAGTGTAAAAGCTCTGAGGTAAGAATAAGCTTGGTAAGTTCAAGAAACAGAAAGAAATCCAGTATGACTAGAGTATATTTTCTCTTACAAATAAATACTGGTTCAGTGAGTGTCTTTGTACATAAAGATATATTGTATATATTTTTCTAAATCCTCTTAGTGGTAAAACTGAGGGATTAAATAGTATATATGCATTTTACATTTTGATAACTGTGGGGTGGGACCTCTCTTCTCTCTTATCCTTTCTCCCTAAACCTCTTCTTACTCTCCCTGGCACTGAAGAGCTTGGGTTGTCTACAGCTTGATAGGGAATGGACTGTGACATGAGGCACAGCGAGTGAAAGGAATTCCTTTTAGAAGAGAATGTGCTGGGAACTGTGAATGTTTGAGAGACTTTTGTCTGATACGATGAAAATCCAGTAGTGGAACATATGCATAAATTGTGTATGTTGAGTTCTGTGATAAAATATTTGGCTCTTAGAAATAACAGGGCTCTCCTTTTGCCTTTTAATGAAATCATTTCAGTACATTCAATACAGAAATCATTTCAATACAGAAATTATCTCTACTTTCACAACTAGGAAATAAAAAATTCCGAGTTTTTTCAGTTATTATTGGATACGAGGCAGTATTACAAATGATTTCCTACTTTGACACTATTGGATTCAATTTACAAAAATTTGTGATTAAATTAAAGATGTGTTATGCCATTAACCAAAGTCGGTAAAAAAATCTTTGCTATAATATGGCTTTTATGGAAGAAGGCAGGAAGAGCTTCTCCTATTTAAAATAAGTTTTTAAAAATCCTGGGTATTGTTACATTGGTGAATCCCATTTTTAAATAAAATACCTCTCTATCAAAAAGGCATTGTTTTAATTTTAAAGGAGAAATGTCAGAATCACATAATTTTGGGGTCAGATTAGAAATTTTAGACTGTCAAAGAACACATTTTTGTTTCATGAGGTGTTTTGCTGTTGAGTAAACAGGGTCAAGTCACATTTGAGATCATAGAGATATTTGTTTAAGTTTTTTCAATCTTTATTTTTTTGATAGGCTGAAGTTAGGAAATTCTGGCAGGTACATCCAGATTACCATGTACCTAGAGAGAGAAGGGGGTATGCAGTTTCCTTAATTATGATTTATTTTTCCTCTTTTCTATGTAATAAGACCATTTCCTTTGAAAGTTAGAAAGAACTTGAAGGAATGAGTTTAGGAATCTGTGATGGAAAAGATCTTAACAGATGCCAATGCGGTCTGTTCTATTAAAGATTTTTAAAATCTTTTTTTAACCTAAGTAATTTTTCCCAACAAAACTTATAAATGAACTCTAATTGGAAATCATTTTTATTGTGCTACTTGAACCTGGTATACATTAGTAATGATAAAGCAGTTAACTTATATTTTGTATGTGGTATGATAAGTTAATTTTTTTTTAAGATTTTATTTATATATTTGACAGAGAGAAATCACAAGTAGGCAGAGAGGCAGGCGGAGAGAGAGAGAGAGGAGGAAGCAGGCTCCCTGCTGAGCAGAGAGCCGGATGTGGAACTCGATCCCAGGACCCTGAGATCATGACCCGAGCCGAAGGCAGCGGCTTAACCCACTGAGCCACCCAGGCGCCCTGATAAGTTAATATTTTGATTAAGGAGGCTAATTTATATGGTGTCTACTGTAAAATCATCCAGCTAGTTTTAACAGAAATATATAATTTTTAATTGAGATAAATTCTTGATACCAAACCTTTAAGGTGAGGGTCAGGAAAGGAATTAGTATTTTATTAGTCTTATCTTTTGTCCTAAAATGAACAGAAATATAAAATATGTTGCATGTTTACAGAAATCTTCTATTCCTTTTACAATATGTAGATATATAAGTTGTAATTGTTTGAATCACTAGAACATCTAATTTTTGCTTGACGATATGCAAATATGCCATTAAATCTGTTTTTTAAGATTTTTCCAGTTTAATGTCTGAATCCAAATTCATAAAGAGTTGGAAAAATGAGATGTCTGAGCTATAGGATTCACAGGGATTTCATATGAAGCCTATTTAATCAGTATAACACTGTTATTAATATTCATAATGTCAGCTGGAACACAAATGACAGACTATGGGGCCTAAAAATTTTACTTGGTGAATTTATTAAAAGTAGCTTAAAAAATTAATGGAATTTAAGTAAAGTTGGTGAATATGAAAATCTTGTGTTAGCAGAAAAAAAATCTCTATTAGAACTTTCTTTAAGACCATTTTGCATTGATGTCTTTTGACAGATTTCATTGGTACTTAAAGAAGAAAGATGCATGAATGGTCATTTAAGAGGATTTAAACACATTGGCACATTAATTTTTACATGAATAATAAGTACTTTCCAAAAGCAATTAACTTACAGTGTACAAGATAAGAATTGAAAAATAAGACTGTGACATCAAGGGCAAAGAAAATGTGCTGTACATTTTAAACTTAGTGGCAGGACTTTTTAATATTTTGGTTTATTTTATTTTTATAGTTTAGATAGGATGTGACTTAGAATATGGTTATTTTAACACATTCGAAAACCTATTAGTAGAGCAATGATGCTTCCTCCCTCCACAAAAATATTGGTAGTATTAAACATTACCCTCTGCAGGTATTATTTGCATTTCATAGAGAAGTAAGCATTTGTTGTGCTATTGGTAATATCCGAGAATATATTCAATTTTATAGACAGTCAAAGCGATGATTCTGATTGGGTTTAGTGATTCAAATACTTATGTGTTAACACAGATTTGTTGATTATAACATAACTTAAATGTATAATAAATAAACTTCTTAGAGTTTAGTGTGAGAAATTTAGCCAAGATCCTTCTGAGTAGTGTACGAATGAATTTGTTCTGAATTTTAGCCTGCAGAAGTAAAAAATTGGGAATGGTGTTAAGTAAAAGTGGAATGATTTGATTTTGTGTACCACCTGTTACTCTTTGTTTTCAAATGTGCTTCTAGTGGCATTATACCAGCTCTCTAGTTTTTATTTTATTATTAACGTTCGTTAAAAACAATTAATTTTAGACCATTATGTATAATTATAATCACACAGTATTTTTGTTTTCTATTTTTCAGAGATTATTTTTCATGAAAATTTTAGTACTTATAAAAACCATAGTTGAGTTATTATCTGCAACAGTCCACTTAAGGTTTACCAATGAGAGAATATAGGCATTCGCCTGGCAGTTCAGACGGATACCAGAAGTTTCACTTGTAGCCTGTCAGTGTTATATATGAGCGATTTTGTTTCATTAGACCTAACAGGAATTGCCTAGTATGTTTTAGGACTCATATTCAGAGTTTTGATTAGAAAAAGCATTAATAACCAGAAATGATCACAGTATAAACTATATGTTAATTTTTCTGTGTAAGGAGTGAAATCAAATTGATTGATATATTCGTTTTTATTATTTCTTCTAGTAGCTTTTTAAAAGATAGTAGGTTTGGGGAAGTAGTTTTTGTTTTGTTTTTTGGCTCTGAGATATTCACTTACATGTCCAGGAGAGGGCAGCATTTTACTATCTCAGGCTCATAAAAAATTAGCCCTGCTTAGACTGTCAATGTTTCTTGTAATTACTCCCAGTATATTTGTTGCTTGCTTATGAATTAACTTGCATTTATGGAACTAAATCATTTCAATCATTTAATTACACCTGAGGAGCTGAACTATAATTGCTTGCTTCCAACTAGGATCTGATATGGCTTGAGCAGTATTAATTTGGTGTTTACTTTTCTGAGTGCTAAAAGCATTAAAATGATTGTGCAGTGGGATTACATTTTACTAATTGCTGGCATTCATTAGCTGGGTAAATGATGAGGAAGAGTGACTGTATATTGCAGAGGGATAAAATTATGGTTTTAAATAGTATATTACTAAGCACATTAAGGCCTGTAAGACATGTTTTAAAATACTCCAGAGGTTATTAAAGACTGTATTTTCTACATGTCTTGCTATATGAATCTCTTATTAAAAGACTGCAATTATTATTAACCTTTTTGGGCAATATGTAGGGAAATGGCTTCATTGACTGGGACATATTTCTTTGATATTAATAACTTCCTATATTTTCAGCTAATCCAAAAGTAAATGAGGAACTTAGAAAAAGATTGCCAACTCCAGATCAACATATTTAGAGAAAATTGGAAAAGGAGAAGCTTACTACAGCTTTATTTGAGGACTTTTTAAAAGAACGCAGAGTTCTAGCTGTGAGGTAAATCAAATTTTATTCTCCTTAAAAAGCATGCCAAGGGAAAAAAAAACCCTTGCATACCCTTTGTCATGTTTATTATGAAAACAAATGCAAGACAAATATCAATAATTCCATAAGAATAATAGTCATTATGTTTAAAAAAATTCAAATAGTAGTCTTAAATTATTTTTATAAGTATAAAATGTTTCATTTCAAAATATACATTGTAAATTCAAATCAATAAATTTGAAATTTTTGGTATGAAGTTTATGACATATAGAGTATACATTTTATTTTTCTTAAATTGTTGGAGTTAGAAAAAGCTCAAGTTAGATAAAATAAATGGTTCTCTAACCAAAGGAACAAGAATGTCTAGAAGCTTAACCTGAACTGTATTTACTAAAATGTAAGTGTGAAAGAAAGAACCTTTCTCTGAGAAAAAAGATTTAATTTCACCTGTTGAAATATACAGTTAATAGTCCCATTATAAATGTTTTAGAAAACCATTTATCCTATAAATTCTCTGTTAAACAAAGGTAAGGTTTAGGTGTGTTCTGATATATTGTTTTAAGTTTATTTATCTAGAGTTGGCTTTATTTTAGCTTCAAATCTTGGAGCAAAAACCAGAGACATTGCCAGAGCAAACAAGAACAGAAGTACAAATGGAGGACTGGTCAAAAGGTAAGGACTTTTAAGGTATTAATACCAAACCCCAGGTGTTGTGCGAGTTCAAGGCACTGAATGAAGTGTGTTTGTTCTAACCAATATATTAGACGGAGGCAGACAAGCGTGCACGCGTGCGCGCACACACACACACACACACACACACACACACACATACAAAGAAGGAGGCATATACAAAGAGACCCACATACTGTAAAAGAGACACAAAGAAAAACACACAGAGAAAGAGAAACACACAGAGGAAGAGATACTGAGAGAGAAAGAGGGAAACAGAGACGCAGGGAGAGAGAAAGAAACACACATACACACAAAGTGATGGAGAGAGGAGACTGAGAGAAGGACTGATATAGAGATGCATACAGAGGGCCACCCTCAGAGAAAGAAACACAAACAAAGAGACATAGACACAGGGAGGGAGATACAAAAGTCAAAGAGGGAGGCACAGACACACATGTGGAAGCACAAACACAAGGATACACGCACTGAGATGCACAGAGGAGACAGCAGGGTAAAAGAACACAGTAGAAAGAGAGACATACAGTGAGAGAGACAAGGGAAAACACACATACACACACAGAAAGACAGACACACAGTGAAAGATGAAGATGCACACAGATAGAAAGAGACACATATATGTGGAGAAAGACAGCTGCACTCAGAGAAACAGAGCAAGACACGTTCAGATACAGAGACATGTGGAGATAGGTGTGCACTGAAAAATGCACTCAGAGACACCCGAAGAGAGATGGACCCAAGGGGCCTGAGGTAGAGCCAACAGAGACATGGCAGAGATGTGCAGGTGGAGACAGAGAAAGACCCTCCTAGACAGAGACAGAGAGAGACGGGAAGACAGAATCCCAGACAAGAAGAGAGACAGAAGATGCACAGGCAAAGGGAGAGAACAGCCAGAGATGAAACACAGTTTAAAAGACACACAGACTGAAAGACGGTCTGAAAAGCAAAGAGAGATGATAGATAGATAGATAGACAGACAGACAGACAGACAGAAGACGGACAGACACACACATAGGTAAGCAGGGCAGGCTGGTAAGGCACAGCTGTCTCCCTAAAGAGCAATATAGAGAGCCATAAAGAGAGAGGTTTAAAAAATGTTAGTTTTTTTTTTAATGTTAGATTTTTTAACTGAGATCTCTTATAGTAAAATATTGCAAATCTGGAATCCCTAGGAAACGATTATTCTGAATATAGTGTTGCATGTAGTTAAAGCTCTGTGTACATTGTTTTTATTTCCTCTTAATTTTCTATTAAAAATTAGATTATTACTGAAACATGCAGACATGTCTCCCTTTTTTGATTCCCCTCCCCCAACAGGGGTCTTCTTCCACCATATATCAACCACACAGTTACCATTTTCAGAAGGTTAAAGACCATTTTGGGGTACTATTCTATTACCATTTTATTATATATGTTAATAGTTACATATTCCTTTGAATTATAGGAAGATGCTCTGCTTTCTGAGTATAATTTTTTCTGATTTCTGCACTTGTTTTTGATTTCCACATGTACAAATTTTTTTTGCAGTTTCTACCTACCATTAACAAGCTTTCTCTAGACTGTTTGTTATGATTTTAGAATCCAGGTAGCTGATTGAATTGCGTACAAAATAATAACAAGTAATATCTGGGTGAGGTAGTTATAGGTATTTAATTCAAAGTTTATGGTTTTAGTGAATGGGCTTTATGACACTTAATTTCCATCTGTTTTCTTTATATTCAAGTTTGTGCTGGTGTGAAGCAGGGAACTAATTTTTGGTAGCTGTTTTTATTCATTTATGCAAATAAACAAGAAACATTCTTCTTTTCAAGGGCTCAAAGCAGTTTTACTCAATTTATGTACAATAATAAGGAAAGAGGAAGTAAATAATGATGCCCCTGTTATTTTTGTTCCCTATTCAGAGGTCACATTGCTGTGGAAGTCATGTTGTTCACATTATAGACAAAAGGATCTCTACGGAACGAAAGGAATTATTTTTACTATATCTAAAGCTACAGACTGTGGAGGGAATACTTTTCATAAGTATAGAATAACCAGAAAAGAAGTTAAGGAAGGGAACTGCTAAAGCTGTAGGACACCTACAGAAAGGAAGGTTTTAGGGCTAAAGATATAGATTCATAAATAGTTTGCAGAAGGCACAGACCACAATAGATGTGACTGAAACATCATTAAGAAAATTTGCATTTTTACAGTTTTTTTTTTAACATCAGAAATAGGAATAAGGCATTCCTTTATATAAAGGCCTATTAATGAAACATTACTGAGGAATAAAATTAAATAGGTAAATATAATATCTTTTGAATTTTGTGATATAATTGATATATTTAAAATCTAACATGGTCATTGCCTTGACATTAAGATTCACAGGAGTTATAAAGCACAGATTGCTTCAAAGCTGTTTCTTAAACTAGTATTCATAGTCTGCTTGGGTAATTAGTTATTTTATTTAATATTATTTTACTTGTTTTTTTTTTTAAAGAAATGGAGCCAACTAAAAACTTGTATTACACCGATATGTCTTCATGTTACCTTATTCTTTTTATTATAAGGAATGCTACAGTATATCTTCTTTTCCTAGCTCTATTGTAGAAACATTGCTGAAATATTTGACGTGCCAGTTGATGCGGTATATAATGTGAACAGATGAAACCGTTTACTGTTTTTGTCAGTATTGACAGTTTAGAAAATATAAAGCTGTGGTTGGTAGGTAGAATGGGTGAGGGCATCTACAGAACGTGTCCAGGTGGAGGATGTTTGGTGGTGTTGGAAGCAACGCGTGAGTGAATCAGCATGTGTTGCCAAGTGAGCATTGGTAACGTCTTCTGGTTTCTTAAGAAATAAATGAGGTCTTGCCCTTTTGTGAAAACTTTCTGTTTGTCAGGGTTTTTCTTGTTTCTGCTTTTTCAGGAAGAAAAAAAAATGGAATGTTAAAATCAAAGGATGTATGTAAAGTTTGCCCCCTAGAGTGAGTTGTTATGTGATTCTTTTGATTGGTTGTTGCACCCTTTTAAGCATTTACTTATTTATTTACTTAACTATGTTAGAAAAAAGGCACGAGAGTCAGAAATCTTTGTAACTTTTTGGAAAAGTATGATAAATTTCTGGATGTTTCTTATTACATTTTGTTGTTTTTTATTCAATTAGCAGACACATGGTTTAGTTGTTTATTTAGAGTGCACAACAGTCCATGGAAAATAGCTTACATATTTATAAACAAACTTGTCTGCCATAAGCATACGTATCTATAATAATATCGGGAAAAATCTGGACGCCATTTAAATTTAGAATATGGTGAAACTTATTTAAATTTAAAACCTTTAGGGGTCAGTGTTCCCTAAGAAAGGTTAAAAAAGGTTACTGTGCCTACCCAAATTAAATATTAAGTCTACTGTATTTTAAATATTTCTTACCAAATGAAGGCAAGAAATGGTAAGAATCATATAGCTTGAAGAAGCTTCAGACAAAAACCTTTGAATTTTACAGGTTTCTTCAATATGATTTTTAGGTTTACTATTTTAGGTAATTGTATTTAATATGTAGTTTATGCATAGTTATTTTTACTTATATGTATTATCTCAATTTAGATATGAATCATGTGTTTTTAAACTATTTTCTTTTAAGCTTACAAAACCAACATGATTCTAAATTGTTGTGGAAACTTTGTCATTTGAAACTTGAGATAAAAAGCCACTGCTAGAAGTGCTTCGAGTCCTTTCATATTGTAGTTTACTGGAGGCCAGCAAATTTTTAAAAATCTTAACTTACTGAATTTAAGTAAAAAGCAACTGTCCTCTTTACTTTAGAATTAGGCTAACAATTATCTTTTATATCCATGATTCTGATGGTTTCTCTACTAAGCAAAATAAACAAGTAAAACCCAGCAAAAGGTAACTTGTCAGTGATTTGTTAGTTTCTTATTGAGTCACAATACTGTTTATTTTTGCTTGGCACTTGGAACCTGTGTGTCACGATCAGCCTCTTTTATTATTGGTTCATCTATCTTTCTGTCTTTTCACAAAGTACGTATTCTTTTTACCTTTTGTCCATCTGTTGTTCTGTAATTGAATTATACTAAAACTATTGCGTGATTTGTAAGTATTTTATAAAGGGAGACATCTTTAGAAATACTATAGAAGAACATCTAGCATGATTTTTAAATGTCTGATCATTGTGACTTAAATATGAGTATAGAATCTCACATCATTTTCATAAACTTTCTTTTTAAAGCAGAGAAGAATAAAATGGTGAGTTGCATAGAATGGCCATCCATTTCTACCAGCAAAGTAGCTGGTAGGAAAAAAAAATGAGATTCCTAGGCAATATGATTAGACACTATTTGAAACTCAGAGTTTTAAAATCTAGATAATCATTCCTTGTTAAATTACAGAACTTGAATTATGTTTAATAATTGGCTTTCTATTAAGTAATGACATATTTTCCTTAAAAAGTATTACATGTTTTTGTTTGTTTCATAGCAGAAGGTAAATTTTATGGAGAACCAGTGTGTTTAATAATTTCAATAAAATGTTAAAAGGAGAAGGAACACAAATTTTGGAGCTAGACAGAGCTGGGTTTCAGGTTTTTGATCTTCCACTTGCTACCTCCTGGACTTGAGCAAAAATTTCATAATTTTAAGCCTGAGTTTTCCTGTGTATGGAATAGGGAGGTGATTTCTTTAGGACGGTTTTGGAGATTAGGGATTATGTATGTAAAAGCGCTACTACAACACCTGAAAAAGATTAATTTATCTAATCCGTATTTCACGTACCAGAATGATTATTTTCACCAGTGTGATGGTGATGGTTTTTTACAGATGCTTAAAAAAAAAAAAAAAGATTGATAACATACTTAACAGGACCTAAATAAATGGTGGTAATTGTTTTCATTGTTATTCTACCCAGCTGTCAAAGGTAGGTCTATTAAAAAATTTCACAACTATTAAGAAACAGAAACAGTGGTATTTGAAATAGTTATTATTAGTTTTATAAAAATATTCTTTTCAAATATCATGTCCACAATACCACTAGAAACTTGATTTTTCAAAGCAGCATAGCTTGTATTGCTATGTTTATGTTTGTTAGAATAGAATATAAAATCAATAATCTTCATTTAGGGTTGAGTCTAATTTTGTCTCTATTGAAATCTGAATTGCAATAAAAATCTTTAGACTAGTGGCACCACACAATGTACCTTCCGTTTCCTTTTGGCAAATGTGAATTTAAGAATACATTTTTTATTTTCCGTATGCTGTAGAAGAGTTAAAAAAGAACATGTTCTTGGTCTGATTAAATTTATTACTTAACTCTATAGGACCTAAGGTAGTAGAGTGTGGTAGCTTCCCACACATGACCATCTAGAATATTTTCGAAGAGTGGTTTTAGGACAACTGACAGCTGGTCAACAAGGACTGATTCATTTACAGAGGAAATGCTAAGGCTACTCTTAAAAGAATGATTGAGGCTCTACTCTTCCATAAAAAAATTTTTTTTCTCTTATTTTAAATAACTTTATTTAAATAAATGTGATTCTTTGTGTCTTTATTTTTAAGTTTGATATGAATGATTCCATTAACTAGTATTGGCCTCCATTGAAAAACGGAATAAAAAAACCGTTTACAAGAGCAACTTAAGTTTTCTAACTGGTTATAAGGTTACGTATGGTATTTTGAGATTCACTGCTTATGATATGAATTATTCACACTTGTGAATTTATGCCTTAAGTTGTATTTTTTTCCTTTATTTTTTTGCAGTTTTTAAATAGACTTTATTTTGTAGAGGAGTTTTAGGTTCGCAACAAAATTGAGAGGAAAATGCAGAGTTCCCACTATACCCCCTACTCCTTATCCCTCTATCCCCCAACACACACACACACATACACACACACACACACACACACACACGCGTGCGACCTTTCCCACCATCAACATCCCCACTGTAGTGGAACATTTGCTACAATTGAACCTACCTATAAATTCTGAATAAGGGAAAAAGTTTGCGGGATGGTGGAAGTCTCATCTTTTATTTTGTTTTGTTTTGTTTTTATTCAAGTGTTTTAAATCAGTTCAGGCAATACTCTTCATGTGGAATTCTCATTACACCTTTGGTCCTTCATTTTTAAAAATGATAATTATTAAGATTAAGCACAAAGAGTGGTAAATTTCTTTTTTTTAGTAAGTTTCATTCTCCCCCATTATTTCTGTACTATTGGTATGATCCTCTCTTTGTACAACTTGTAACTATTTCTTTGATTTAAGGAAATCCAACTCTACTTTTATGTGTAAGTACTATCAGATTTATTTGTGGCCATGAAACTATGAATTTTTTTTGAAATAGAAAAAATTACCTGAATTTTTCAAAAGTTTTTTGCTTTGTTTTAAATTCTCCATCCTTAAGATTCTGAGATCTTTGATAAAAATCCTCATTGATTTCTGGTTACGGCCCTTTCATGCTAAAGGACTTTTTGGAACACACAGTTACAACACGTATCTTAATACAATGTTACTGAATCTTTAATTTTTTTTTTAGAAATTAAGATTTTAGCTTATCGTATTTAAGATAACCATTGTGGTCTTCCTAGTGGCTGTATTTTTCACCTTTAGTGTGATCATTATAAAGTCCTGGGTGTACATTGGCATTTTGTTGATTTTGGAGATCTGAATCAATACACATTGGTGTATAGACTGAAATTATAGCCATTTACACAGTGGGTCCAGGTTGACTGGCTATTTATAGAGTAGCACTGATGTGACTACATTTACTCACTAGTTTTGGTTATCAATAAATCTGGTAATTGAATAAAAAATTGGGGGGGGGTCACTAAATACTCCAACTGTGTGTGTGTGTGTGTGTGTGTGTGTGTGTGTGTAATTCAGAACAACCTACCATATGGGACATTATTATCTTTTGGGGAGTAGTTTCAGATGCAGGTTTTCTTTGCGATTTTGCCTTTTGTGTTTTTTGTTTTTTCTCAGGGAATATGAAAAGCAAACAACAAATCAGGCCACAAAATTTTGAAATTTCATAGTCTAAATGACTAATTAAAAATATTCTAATTTGTAGCTTTGGGGTAAATTCAATAATTATTTGCCAAAGAGTAAAACTGTGCTAATAAGATGTAAATTAAAATAATTATTTTTAAAAAATCCTGTTTGACTTTCATTTTTCATTTTTGAGAGTCTAGTCTTTATATATGGAAACTTTCTGGTACTTTACAATCAGGATGCTGCTAATGGGTGAAAAATTAAAAGTGATCATTTCATATTGAATTATATATTATTATATAATTATACTTGTTAAATAGATACAGAGTATATTAGTTTTTGCTAATTAAGCATTTTTAAAATTAAAATTAAATTCTCTTTTTTAATGTCGTTTCACTGGCTGTACCTAGGATAATTTGACATGCCAAAACACAGTAATGTTTATGGATTTTGAGCGATTTTAGTATAGAAATATAATAAAAATTGAGCACATGCACATTATTAGAGCTTAGAGTTGAGGCCTCTGGTTGGCCGATGAACTGGGAAGTGTAGGTAGTGTGCTACGTACTGTCCCGTCTTTCACTAATTCCACAAGGGTCTCTGGCCTAATGAGTAGAGTTTGATAGTAATTCTTGCTACAAGCATTAAACATAAATAAATAAATAAGTAAATAAAAATTAGGCAAGATACACCTGATTTCTTTCTTTAATATCTTTTTTATTTCTCCCCCCATTCAAAATTTTCAGATTAATATTGATCAGATTAGGATAGATAGGTTTTATTAAGCATTAGTTTTCTTGAACCAACAATATGTATTAGGGGAAATATGGTAGGAAAGATAGAACAAACACATAATCTTTAGTATCAGGCTTGTGTATAAGCATTTGGAATATGGAGTATAGAGTATTCTGGATTCTTTCCACAGATTAATGAATTTATGGAAAGAATTCCTATTTTAAGTAGATTAGATATTTTTGAATTTTTGTTTAAAAATCAAATGTTGCAAATTTGGAATCACTGAAGCCTTTTACACAATCGTTTTTAAGTGTGTAAAGTTAAGTAATGATTTCGTTTTAGCAAATCTGTTTCCTTTTAGAAATCTTCAGTGTCCATATATTGTAGTCAACTAGTATAGAGTATAGACCAGGACAGGCTGCATTAGTCCAGGTAAGAAGACCAAATATAAAACAAAATTTTCATTAAAAAGCCAATACTTGATCCCCTGAGAATGCAATAGAAACTTCCTCTGCATTTTTAATAGGCTATTTGCTCTCTAAGATGTTCTGTATTGGTCTTTTATTAGGTTTTTTTTTTTTTTTTTTTGAAGTCTCTTCTTCCTTAAGTCATTTGCAATGAAAATATAATTTTTTTTTTACTTTTCTCGAGCTTTTTTTTTTTTTTTGCTTAGATATTTAGTGCCTTTTTTTTTCTTCTTCTTCTTTTTAAAGTTACGAATGTTAACTCTGGTATGGGGCTGATGACACTATAGTATAACTGACTAACAGGGCACTACTACAGTAGTCATGGTTGACTGATGAAATGGGAGTCCCCTACCTTTTCCTTTCATGCTTTGGGTTTTGTTTTGTTTTGTTTTTTTTCCTAGAGAAACAAATGGTAACTTTGAATAAAACACATCATTTGCATAGAAAGTTATGTAATGATGCCATATAGAGTATAATGATTTCCTAAAACCTTGTATTTAAAGTAACCTGAATTACAATGAGAGATAAACAGAATATTTACCCATCCCTTATGAGCTGCTGCTGATATGTAAATTTATTCTTCTACTTTGCACAAATATACTTTTGAGCTACTGCTTAAACACTTTGAGGTCCTTAGTCAAACAGTTTTAATGATGCCTCCAATATTATGAAAGTGTGACATTTGATGAATGTCTTATATAGTTTTGATATCTGGGCACATGTCAACAAAAAAAATTGAACATTGGTTTGTCATGCAACACCTAGATAATTTATAATTTTACTGTTTATATCCATCTTGACATTTTTTATCTGCCAAAGGCAGGTTTCATTTGGAATCTTAATCTGAGATTTATTTGGTGGATCTGGAAATCATAGCTAGGGTTCCCACAGGAAATGGTCCATCTACCAACAGATTAAATGGCAGTCCTGCAGTTGTTAGGGGAGCTCTGCATTTAACACACATGCATACTCATTCAGTCAGCACTGTGGAGAAAAATTAAAGTAGTAACCCAGGTTTAGGAACAATGTAGCTAAAAAGTCCCATATTTGCTGAATGACAAAGGGTTATATAGCAGCATTTCATTTTATTATTCGTGCTTGAATTTCTTGTTTGCTCTGTTGAGTCTGCTGACGAATACTAATAAATGCCTGCAACAATCCAGACGAGAGATGCCTGGCAACAAAGCTATGCGGTGGACCTCCCTGATCTTCTCCAGTTCACAACCTGACCTTTTGAAAAATTGGCTGGGCTAAGCTGCAGAATTTGGGTGTAATGGTTATTGTTAACTCCAGCTTTAGGATTTATTAATTTGTGTGATCAAGACTTACCTATACTTCAAAGTTTCAAAAGACCAAACACAATCATCCATCCATTAGAACTAACATTGTGTTTCAGTGATTTCCACTTAGTGTCTGACGGGTGATTCTTCTGTTTTGTTTTTCAAGTCTAAAAATGCTCTTAAATAAAATGAAAGGCACAAGTGAAGAAAATCTGTTTTGGTTATTGGAAAAGTTAGCATCTGTAAGTGTTTTATGAAATTGTTGAATTCATGGACAGTAGGTATGTGTTCATACTTAACAAAAACTAGGTAATTATGAAACCTATTTTACTTGTAGTTGTGAAAATTTAAGACAACCTAGTTTGTTCATATTTTTTATTGCTTTATATAAATTATTCTTATAACAAAAATTAAGAAAGACCGAAAGGGTTAGAAATGTATAGTAGGTAGCAAAATAATTCATATCATTGAGGCAAAAAAGGGATAAATACCACTTGTGTTAATTAATAAAATTTTAGGACAGTTTTCACAATTATTTCAACCTAGATAGTATTTGCAGTGGTTTCAATAAGATGGTACAAGTTTACAGAGCTTTAATTTATGTGATATGTTCATAAGTTAATTAGGTAGCCTAAGCTTTAGGAGATTACACTATTATACTGTGTTCATGGTTTTCACACAGTGAAGGATGTTAAAATTTAGAATCTGAAACATTGTAATAGAATTTAGTTCTTACACAGAAATCTGATCTCTTCTCCAATAGAGTGAATTTTGATGTGCTTTTGACTATTTGGATTTGATAAAGCAAACACTTTTTAAAATTTGGTATAGTATCACCACTTAAAATAGCCTTTTCATAATAAAACAAATAACAAAATTCCAGTAAAATAATTTTCAGGCTCTAGCCAGTGGATAATTTGAAATAAGTCATCAGTTGTCTTAATCAAAGATGAAATAACCTCAACCTCACCAATTCTTTTTGATATTTATTCTAAATATGTAACCACATATAGGAATATAAAAGATGTAGCTCATTTTGAATGTTGAACCTTCATGTGCAAATGAATAAATTATGTGATATTGGCAGGTGTCGTGATTTTCCGACTTTATAAACCTTTGTAAACTCTTACTTCAAAATCCGATAGCTATATGCTGCCTCTGCCCCTGATATGTTTTTGACTTCTCATTATATATATTACACCCTTAATAGAACTACATAAGACTTTGTATCTGTGCTTTCCAACATGGTAGCCACTGGCTGTGTGTGGCTATGAGCACTTGAAATGTGGGCAGTGTTTATGTAGACCAATGAAAAATGAAAGTTATACTTCCTTTTACTTCATATTGCTGCTCAAGCCAAATTATATTAAAACCTGAGAGAGTATACAGTTTGACAGATTTGCATTTTTTTAAGCCAGAGAGATCCAGAAGTTATCTAATTTCTTGTGACTCCCAAGTTAGAATTTCTGAAGGATAACTGCCTGTGCACTACTAGCTATAGTCCTGATTATATCTAATATTGTGCCAATATAGTGAATGCTTAAGTTGTGTTGCAGAAACAGGCTATTTAAATTTCTCATTTTTTTAAAATGTATGTTTAAACCACTATTTTTTTTAAGGATTTTATTCATTTATTTGACAGACAAAGATCACAAGTAGGCAGAGAAGCAGGCAGAGAGAGAGGAGGAAGCAGGCTCCCTGCTGAGCAGAGAGTCTGATGCGGGGCTCGATTCCATAACCCTGAGACCATGACCTGAGCTGAAGGCAGGGGCTTTAACCCACTGAGCCATCCAGGCACCCAAAATTTCTTATTTTCTTGCTATGGGATTGAATCTACAGAAATAAACTGTTGAATTTTCTTTCTGTACAATGAGTTTTCTTTCAGGATCTTTTCCTAGTGTCAGGATTTCTAAATTTCAAAGTCCTATTACTCCTGTAACTTACTAGTTTTATAATCTGATATGTGCTTTGTTAAATCAGTAGGTGTTAACTATAAGTTTTAACCTCATTAAATATTTTCTCATTATATTGTATATTTCTCATCCAATGAGCTAGCATTATATTTATTTTTATATCCATGTCTTTGGATATTTTAATAAGAAATTTAAAATTATATTTTATTTATTCTTTTTGTATTTTAATTTAAAAATCTTTTGCTTAAAAAAAAAAAAAGACTTTTGCTTTTAGCCAAGCAGAATTTTGCAGATAATAATAGCTAACATTTATTGAGTGTGTACTCTGTGCTGACACTTTTCCAAGAGATTATATAATTTAAATAATTTAATCATTATAACAACCTTTTGAGATAGGTGCTGTTATTATATACTTTTATTGGTAGGGAAGTAATTTGCTAAAGGTCATACAGCCATGTGGTGGAGCCAGAATTTAAACCCTGCCGTTTGTCTTTAGCTCATGCACTGTGGTTTTGCTTGGAAGATCTAAATACACCAGTGTTCTACTTGGAGGGTCTAACCTTTTCTCTTGTACGCACTCATAGTAGGTGAGACCACTTTGATATGGCCCAATTTTCTGATGTCTTTTTCTTTTATGTTTGGTGGGGAGCAGGAAAGCACTTGTATGCATCTGTGTGGAAAACTAACCCTTCTCTGCATAAAAAAGGAAACAGCATTATTTAGTAAAGGAAATAAATAGTATTTGTACACACACACACACGCACACACACACAGATAACCTACATTTAACTTACTTAAGGGATTGGTAGAAGTTATTTGGAGCCACTAACTGATACTTTTGTTCTGATTATGTTGAAACTAATGTTCACTTAGAGAAATCCTTAACCATTGAAAAAAGACAACATCTTTTGTTTAAAATATGGGGCTACCATATTAATTACATCATTACATCAATTTTACAGTCTTATTTAGTAGCAAAAGACTTATTTACAGTCTTATTTAGTGTCATGTCATTTTGATGTTGTTACATATGGTGGTAATGGACAGTATACAGAAGAAAAAGAAGCAATAAGCATGAGATTTTTGTTCTTTTTAAATTTATAAAATTACATGCTATAGTATAAGTAATCATCTGTCCTCTCCAAAAAAAGTGTTTAAAGCAGTGGGACCAATTATGTGAGCAAGCATCAAGAGAGCACATTAGCAGATTGCCTCCTTTATGGTTCATGTCAGGTATAAATTTCCCTAAGTAACACCTGCATCTGAAGGTGCAAGAGATCCATTTCTTTGAATATACTTACTTATAATATTTCTATTGCCTTTTTTTCTTTTCTGTTCCTGAGCTCTCAGGTAGCTGGCATGTTGCTATTCTGAGTAACTCTGGTAGGGATCCCTAGAGACAATTCTAGCTCAACCACTCTGAAGAAACAGCTCTGTAAACAGTATTGACCCCCCCAGGGGACCATCAAATCCGTTTACACAGATACCAGTTGTCACAAACTATTTACAAAGCCAGACAGAACAGAATTTCCCAGCCTTTAAGAATCCCTATTTGATTCTAGCCACCTCCTCCCTTCTGTGTAGTAGTTGGGAAATAACAGTTATTTTTGGCCATGAGTCATGATTTGTTGAGTAGCATCAGTTTAACTGAGTGTATTATACATTAACTAATGTACAGTTGTCTAGAGAATCGAACTCAAGGGGGATCTTAGAGATTTCTTTCCTAGAGTAGGAAATGGTATAATATTGTCAATTTTTTTAGACTAAGGAATTGAGAATTTAATAGCAATGCTAGCATTGAGAGAGTTGACGATACTAATACCTCCAGAAATAAAGAGAATTTGTTAGATCGTGAAAATCATCCATTGGAAACAGCATGAAAGTCACTGGAGTGACACAAGGTCTTCAAATATATGTTGCAGGTAGCCGGGCACATGTATTAAGTATTAACATTCCCCCCAAATCTTAATGAAATCCACCCATTTGCCCAGATGAATAAACTGTCTTTAACAAACAACAGCAATTTGAGGAATACCTAGTAGTGATCCTCTGTAACATAATTTTCAAATGGCCATAGGATAAGTTTATATGGTAGTGATATTAATAGCAAAAATTAGGAAATATATTTGGTTTGAAGTAGTCATTTTCTCATGTCCAGTAATATAGTGTGCTCACAGAAGAGCAAATAAAGTAAATAAAGGAATTGATAGTAGTTATAAAAATTCCCTGTCGTTTAACTCTTAGGAAAGAAAGACTTCAGCATCTTATGAAGTATGAAGAAGAGATTGATAATTTATTCTCTAAGTCCATATGGAGAAATGTATTTAAATAGTATTAATTATGTTCATCATAATGATAGAACAGTTAACAAGGACATTGATTAAACGCTGAAGCAGATTACTAAAGAAAGTTATAGAGTTTCCATTTAAACCATGTGGAAGAGAGGAATTAATAGGATAATTTTAGTTTTAAGCTTTCATCTGCCTAGAGATAAGAGTTTGAATCAGAAGTGAATATGATTTTTTCTTTTAAACATTTATCTTTCTAATTGACTGTTGTGCAAAACAGACCTATAACGTCCCTTTTTGTTGCACTGTATTGCCTTAGATACTTATATTTCTATATGCAGTGCCTTTCTATGCATCACCCTCAGGTGATGGGGCAATCCGAATAGCTCAACTGAAGCTTTTAGTAGCGTCACCCACTTATCACTTCATAATGAATGGCCTTTCTTCTGGGCTGGAGAGTTTAGGGAAGACAACTGAAGATTGAGGTAGAGTCAGTAAGTGATATCATCTTCTATTGATTGGAGACAGTACTAACTCAGAAACTGAATTTAAGTCAGGCTTTGAAAAGGGTAAAGAAAACTTGGCAAAATGCAATATGGTATAGCAGTTTCTTAAATTCTGACTTGAAAAGTCAAAAGTACATCATGCCTGTAAGTTACTCTCAAGTGTTATGGGAAAAAGTACATGTGTAGATGGGCAGGTAGGTAGAGTTGGAGAGAATGAATAATAAAGCAAATGTGGTAAAATGTTAACATCTGGAGAATCTGGGTGCCTTCGTCCAGTATAAAGGAATTCTTTGTACTGTTTTTGCAACTTTTTTATAAGACTGAAAAAAAATTAAAAATTTTTGTGGTAATTCAGAAAAAAAAAAAAGACTGAAAAAAAATGACTTACCTACAATCAGTTCCTCTCAGCTCTCTCACCTGTCTCTGTCTTCAGCATGTTCATGCAGTCAGTGAAGTCTGGACTCTCATTTCTCCTTTCTTTTCTTGCCTTTTTTTTTCTGAATGATTTCCGTGTCTTAATAGGTGACACTTAGTACCTTGATTCCTTGATTTTTTTCTTCTCCAAGTACCTTCACCATCAATCTGTTTCATTAATCCATTCCCAGATGAGCCACATCTTTAAAGATTTTTACTCCCTCACTATAACATCTTGTCATTGCAAGAAAGACATACAAGAAATGTTTCGTTTTTCCAAAAGCTATTCCTTTTCTGTATCCATGCTTCTCCCCCCCCCCCCCCCCGTTCTCTTATTCTTACAGTCTGTCAACTTTTTCTTTATATCATCTAACTTGAACCCTTTGGTGGTTGATGGCTTTCCATATCCCTACTTGTCTTTTATTATAACAAATGTCTTTGTGAAATCTTCCCAGAGTCTTCTAGTTGAGCATCACTATGTCTAACATGTCTTATATTTGGTCTCTATAGCTCTAGTAGAGTCCTTTTATATTGTATTCAAATCATTAGACCAGTTTGCCTTCCTCACTGTACTATAGAGTCCTTGAAGGGAGAGTCATTTCCCACTTGTCTTTGTTTTTCCCAATAATTTCATCCAGCATATCACATTGGAGGTTTTCCATGGATTATTAAATTAATGAATAGATAGGTTAATTAGAGGGGTCAAATTTTCTTTTTTTTTTTTAAATATTTTATTTATTTATTTGACACAGAGAGAGAGAGATCACAAGTAGGCAGAGAGGCAGGCAGAGAGAGAGGAGGAAGCAGACTCCCCACCAAGCAGAGAGCCTGATGTGGGGCTCGATTCCAGGACCCTGAGATCATGACCTGAGCCAAAGGCAGAGGCTTAACCCACTGAGCCACCCAGGTGCCCCGAGGGGTCAAATTTTCTATACAGAGGTTGAATTTTGATATAGGATAATGCAACATGGTAGAGTAGAAAAGCATTGAGAGAGGATTTAAGCAACATTTACTATGATAGTTGGTCAAGAACATAGACGAAAGAAAAATTTTATACATCAGCCTTGTTGCCTTAAAATAAAATTAAATTCTTAGTAGAAGAGTATAGATATTAATTTGCAGAGGAGGCTCCAAGTGTAGACAGTTACAGTTGAGAATCTAAAAGCTTTTAGTACAGAGCAAGATTAGAAAGATCTAGAATTAATCAGAGCCAAGCCACACAGTATGGGGTTCTTCAAAAATATCAAACATTTTGACTTCAAATCCAGAAGTACATTAGGACTTGCTGAGTTTATTTCAATAATACTGTAAGGGATTATAATTACTATAATCCAGGAGGGATCTATAAAGAGTCCTTTTATTGGGAAGGTCACACATCTGCTCTGAGTTTGAGGAAGATTGGACAGTTCCAGGTGAAAAGGCACTGATTTACCAAGAGCTCAGCAGATCTTAAAACTTGACATCTGATAAGCTGAAATAAGGAAGAGTGCTATAAATATATTAAGCAGATAGCAAGTATAGATACCAGGGATGGAGGAGAGTAAACACTAGGAGGTTAGAAATAAAAAACTGAAAGCAGAAAGATGCTGAACTAGACCCAGAAATAGAGAGGTAAAAATATGGGACAAGATGTATGTAGTGGTAAGATAATGGTAATGTATGTGATGGGAAACAGATCAGAGAGTCAAGACTTAAGATTCTGAAGCAGTTGGTATGGTATTGTCATAAAACACTGGGGAATTTTTATAGCTGCAAGTGCTCCATGGCTCATGTTTTTACCTTTTGGGGAATCTTTGTACCTCATAAACTGGAGAATAATATAGGCCTTAATAGTAACTTTCTGATATATTCCTGGGCACAAGTTTTGTTATTTTGATATTGCTATCAGTAACTACTTTTAATTCTCTTACATTTTCGTTACGATTGATCCTTGAACAATCTGGGAGTTAGGGGCATCAACCCTAGGTCAAAAATTCACATATAACTGTTGACTCCCCCAAAATGTAACTATTAAATAGCGGAAAAGACTTACCAGTAATATAGTCGATTAACATGTATTTTGCATGTTATATGCATTCTTACAATAAAGTAAGCTAGGGAAAGAAAATGTCGCTAAGAAAATCATAAGAAAAAATACCTTTATACTACTCTACTGTACTTACCGAAAAAAATTCATGGGTAAGTGGAACTGTGCAGTTCAGAGCCATGTGTTCAAGGGTCAACCATACTTTTAAAGTTACATGGTAGTGTTAGAAAGCATGGTTTATTGATGATATAGTGGTATTCTTTAATGTCCATTTATAAAATTCCCTAATTTAGATTTTGGAGTTTCCATTCTACTAATACCCGCCTCTTGTAGAAAAGTTAGCATGATGGGCGCCTGGGTGGTTAAATGTCTGCCTTCAGCTCAGGTCATGATCCCAGGGTCCTCAGATGAGTCCACATCGGGCTTTCTGCTCAGCAGGGAGTCTGCTTTTCACTCCCTCTCTGCTCCCCCTGCTTGTGCTCTCTTACTCTCTCTGTCAAATAAATAAATAAAAATAAAATCTTAAAAAAAAAAAAAAAGTAGCATGATGAATGTCTGAAGCACACGATGTAGACATTTTGAAATGTCAAAAACCAACAAATAATCCTCAGATACCTGGAATTGTTAGAGTTTAAACCAAAACAATATGATGTTGAAATTTCATAACTTACAGTATATAATTATGATAGCACATTCTCCCTATTTGTTTACTCAAACAAAATGAAATTGAGAGGAATTTGCTATAAACAAGTGGTTTCTAATTTAGCTTCAGCCACCATGATCATGTCCAGGACTTGGAGTTTATAACTGGTCACACCTAACTTTAGCATATCTACAGGCAAAGGATTTCTCCTTAAGGAATGAATACTTTGTGAAAGATCACTTATTTATAAGTGCCCGTATTTTGTTTTTATTCTAAAACTACTGTCCTTGGGGCGCCAGGGTGGCTCAGTGCGTTAAAGCCTCTGCCTTCAGCTCCGGTCATGATCCCAGGGTCCTAGGATCGAGCCCCGCATCTGGCTCTCTGCTCAGCGGGGAGCCTGCTTCACCCTCTCTTTCTGCCTGCCTCTCTGCCTACTTGTGATCTCTGTCTGTCAAATAAATAAATAAATAAATTAAAAAAAAAAAAACCTATGTCCTCTGCTTTTCTTCTTAAAAGGATTTTAAGTTTGACAGGTTGGAAAAGGCATCATCAACAGACAGGTGAGATTCACCTGCTTTTTAAAGTTCAAACATTAATGATGCTGGAAATAATAAAGTATTTGTTACAATCAGTATTTGTCTGTTGGTGTGATTTACTGGTAAGGGAGTTTATTTTAGGTACTTGTGTGTGTGTGTCGTTTACTTCCAAAAATTTCACTAAATCATCAGATACACTTTTCCTTTGAAATAGCTATTATTTATTAGTTACAGCTTAAAATAACTTTTATGAGATAGCCAGGCTTTACAAAATAGATTTTCTAATGTATAATATATATCTGATAAAAATGGGAGTTAAAAATAATGCCTATATTGTGTTAATTTTAATATTCTGATGATAAAAATAATATCTAACATTTACTGATGTGCCAAACACTAGGCCAAGTACTTTGCATCAAAATAACTCAAGCAAAAGTGTGACTATGTTCTCATTTTACAAAAAAGAAACTTAGGCTTGCATGGGTAAGTTAACTTGACCAAAGTTACGCCCTTGGCAAAGCTGAAATTCTAACCCAGGCAGTCTGATACCAGAGTTGCATGCATATTATCACTTCCCTATAATTATTAACTTATTGTATCCTATTTTTTGGAATCTAGAAAATAATGTTCCTACACCTGTGTTTCTCAGCTTTAATTTTATGCTGGAGTTATTTGGACACTCTGACAGATCTTGATTTAATTAATATAAGATGTGTTCTGGACTAAGAATTTCCAGAAACTCCTCAGGTTATTTCAAACTGCAGTCAAGGTTGTAAACCATTGCCCTGAGTACCTACCAGAAGTGGAAAAACTATACTGTACATGCTTAGTTGATTATAGTAGGAGTAAGAATAGTAAGTACATGTTTAAAGCTATGAGAGCACCTATTTCCACAAAAACTTTCATCTGAATGATTTAATATGTAGCTATGGCACTTCACATATCATTTGTTTTTGTTTTGTTTTAAATACAGAGATAGCTCATAGTTATCTTGAACAAAAGACTACAGGGAGAAATAAAAGTACAGAGTCGGATGAACTACCAACTGTGAATTCCAAGGAAGGCATGCATCAGAAATCCAATGAATTAGTCAATGAAGACACCCATGAGGACACGGAACTGCCAGGGCAGAGATCAAGGAATTTCCCTTATCCAGGTGATGAGAGAGCTGACTGCACTACTAAAAAATCCAAGTAAGTGCTGGCAGACTTAAATTTAGGAAATAAGATTGAGAAAACTCTTTCTTCTTCCCTTCCTCCTTCCTCCATTCATCCCTCCGTTTCTTTTTGGTGTGGGCTAAATTGGACATATCATTAACTTACTGGAATTTAGGCAACCTACTGGAGTTTTCTACTGTTTTCTTTACATGGGTGTGCTAAAAAGCACAAGGTGAGTTTTAATGAAGGCAAAGTTGAATATTATTGCCTGTGTCCTTTCTTTTTCTTTTTTTTTTTTTAAGATTTTTTTATTTATTTGACAGAAAGATCAGAAGTAGGCAGAGAGGCAGGCAGAGAGAGAGAGGAGAAGGAGGCAGGCTCCCTGCTGAGCAGAGAGCCTGATGTGAGGCTTGATCCCAGGACCCTGGGATCATGACCTGAGCGGAAGGCAGAGGCTTTAACCACTGAGCCACCCAGGTACCCGCCTGTGTCCTTTCATTTTGGATCTGGAAATAACTGTTAAGGTGACACAAAAGGGAAATTATTCATCAGAACCCTAAACTGGCAGTTCTAGGACAAAATAAGCTCAAAGGTGTGTTTTGGTTTTGGTTAGCATGATTTATTATTTAAGTGAATTTGAATGCTTCTAGAAAGGCCTTGTACTCTCTCCCATTTGTCTTCCTTATTATTTTCTTTTCTGCAGCTTTTAACATTCACCTTACCTACTTATCCCAGGAAGAGATTTGACTTTGTGACACCTGTGACTTTTAGCTCTATGGATTAAAGTATTTTGATAATTAGTCTTATATTTTGAAAATACTGCAGAATTGTAAAAATTTCAGTGACACTTATATATTCAGTCCAAACAAAATCTTATATATTTTAATAGTTTTGCATAAGAACAGCTAAATAAGTAAAATGATTATTTAAAAATTATTTAGTAGATATATTAATGAACATTAATATATAATTTATGTATTATTAATGTGTTTTTACTTCTTGGCAAATAGATCATTACTAAAGTGCAGATTTCGAATATACTTTTGGGGAATAAGAGTAGGGATGAATGAAGAAGTGATAAACATTTTTTAACCACATGGGACAAATAGTAGAGATTGGGCTAAAACCTCAGTATGAAATATCTAATGTAATTGCAACAGAAGAAATACATGGTAGGTAGAGCTGCAGGGACTGTCCCAGACCTCACTGATTAACTTCTTAGAAACTCTAAGATTTACCTATGTTTACAACTTTAATATGATGCCTTCAAAAATGATCCATCTCTTTTCCCTTCCCTTCTTTTTTTTCTTAAATTTTAAAAAGATTTATTTATTAATGTGAGAGAGAGAGCACAAGGAATAGGGAGGGACAGCTGGAGAAGCAGACTCCCTTCTGAGCAGGGAGCCTGACGCGGGGCTTGATCCCAGGACCCTAAGATCATGACCCGAGCTGAAGGCAATTGCCCAACTGACTGAGCCACTCAGGCACCCCTCCCTTCCCTTCTTTATACTACATGCTAACAAGTCGATATTGTTCTCAAATAGCATACAAAATGTCAAAAAAAGATTACTTACCATTAAATGTCACAGGAGTAGGTTTTCATTTTTAATTTATTTTGAGTTTAATAATGAAAAAATGATATTCTGTCAACCGAATTGAAAAAAAGTATGAATGTTGTTCCCATTTTCCAACAAGTGAGATATGTTTCTAGAATCCTGACCAAAAGTCACAACCCTTAAAACCTGAATTCTTTAAGTGTACTGAACCATGAATCTCTGTAGAAGTTAATAAATGCTTTCCACAGATTTAGTTCTCTTAGTTGATAAATTAGAACCTCTGTAAAATTGATGTATTTATTCTTTTTGATCCATAGTATTGTCTTAACGGTGCATAACAAAAGAAATTTAAAATTAAGTAACTTTACTTATTTTTTGTTAAACTTATTTTTTGTTAAATTCCCTCATTCGCATTCTAAAATTTATAGATCCTGTATAGTAGAAATTATATGTATATATTGTTAATAGTTTTTTTATTACAGCATTATGGAACATAGAGAAAATGATTTGCGGTGTGAATGTACGATCCCTTGTCAAGTAACTTCAGACTTAGATAAAGAGAAGAAAATAGCATTTCTTCTAAAAGAATTGGACATTCTCAGAGCGAACAATAAAAAGGTACAATATAGGAAGTCTGATCATTGTACACTGTGCATTTAGCTGTTAACCTTCTAAGTTTGCTTTGTTGCCCATCATAATTCAGTTTCATGCTGTATTTTCATCCTTTAATTGTATAGCTCTATATTGTTGCCATACCATGGCATCAGATAATGACTGAGACAGTGGCTATGAAAAGCAAATTCTTTTATTTCCTCCCTGGCTGGCCCGTGATATCACTTCCTTTTTCATAGAACGATGGTACCTGGAGTAGGTACCTAAAAAGAAGGTTCAAGTTTTATTGTAGTAAAAGTTTACTTCAGTATTATGGAAAGTGAGAAATACAATGTACTGATTTTGTGTTACTTAACTTTTTTTTCTTTTTTTATTAGTATCGGTGCCCTATATTTTACCTCAATAATATATATAATTTAAAGTCATAAGGCTTGGCAATATTGTCACATTCCTTGTGTTGTTATGTACCATCGCATTTGTCCAGTCCATTTTGTCATGTCATGTTTTATCTTTCCGGACTCTTTCTAGTTGCATTTCTTTGAGCTATAAATAATTTTATTAAATAATGTTCATATTTTATGTTTTCTGTTTTTTTAACCTCTGCATACCTCTACATACCTTTCTGATTTTAATATTCTAGTTTTTTGACCTAATCATACTGAAGCGCAATGTTAGGAATATTGATCATGCCTGACAGAAAAGAACACAAATGACAAAAGCCAAGGGAGGAATTGAAAAACAAAAAACAAAAAATAGTTGAGGGGTTCTGTATGAAAGTAGGAGATATTTTCTGTATTTTCATTTAGCAATTATTTATTATATGCCTGTTATAAATCAGGTACCAACGCTAATTTAAATGGAATATGATGGGATAGCATTCTCAAAAGAGATTTGTTTCACATATTAAGATTATTATCTTAATTAATTTTGTTTCAAAATATTAGATTTACTAAGAGAAGCTGTAAAGCTGTGCTGTTCGTTATTTTATTAGGATAGTGCCTTCCAAGTCCTTTGCTTTAAGACAAAAGAACAGATCAGATTGCTTTTTGCAATAGTTATTTTTAATAATTATGTCATTCCTTCTTTAATTTCATTGGCCTGTACACACACATACAAATTAAGTGTATATCATAATGTTTTTATAATTTCTATATCATTATAGGTAATTATTACTTTATGAGATGTCTTAAAATTTTAAATATTATGGGGTTCCCTTCCCCCCCCCAACCCCAGAGTTACGTATTTAGGCAATTACATGTAATATAGAAGGGCTTAGAAAAAAAAATAATTTCTACTTTGGGATTAATTATATTTCTGCAGGAAATTTATCAAATAGGAATCTGTGTTTTTTCAATGTGTTTCAGCTTCAGGAAAAATTGACTAAAGAAGATAAGGAACAGAGAAAACTAAAGCTTACGCTGGAACTCCAGGAGAAAGCAACAGAAGCTCATATTGCTGAAAAGACAGCAGGTATAGTAGATGGTTATTAATATACAGTCTTAAGAATCATACATAAGGTTATTATATGAGGTGGCTTTGGTGAATACGAGCATACTAGCTTATTTGCCAAAGGAGGGGAGGCTCTGTCTTTTTTTTTTTTTTTTTTGGCTGCATAGAAAATAGGTGGCTTTAACATCCTGGTACTGGTATTAGTGAGAGCTTTACCTGTATTCATACTGATTTGGGCATTAAATGCATTGTTAACACCATGTCAATCCAATCACAAAAAGGTTGTTTGTTTTGTTGGAAGGGCCTGAACAAACAAGGGGAAATAATGATTACCAGTGCCTCTACCTTTCAACCAGCAGTTCAAATACCACTTATTGTTCTAGCTCGTTGAGAGGAAATACTTCTGTTCTGTGTGAAGATAGTCATATATTCATTGCCAATAGAAACCTATATTTGATTCAAAAATCTGTTTTGTGCAATTAATAAATTTTCATCTGATGATGTGGATGATGGAGTTAGTATTTTCACTGAGAAGATTAAAATGAAAGGTTGCCAGAGTTTAAGAATATAAATGACTGCCTTAAATATGTTTTGG
The DNA here is from genome assembly GCF_030435805.1 of Mustela lutreola. NCBI lineage: Eukaryota > Metazoa > Chordata > Mammalia > Carnivora > Mustelidae > Mustela > Mustela lutreola. The sequence continues at coordinate 93,032,909 of NC_081296.1, forward strand.
AGTCTATCTTTACTCACAGGTATTTGCAAGGAGAAATTTTTTTTAATGTATCTGTGATATATTACAGATCAGATCAGATGATTGTCAATAGTCTCATACTCTCTTCCTCACACTGTTTTATGTTAAGGATAGAAATCTCACAGTATAATAGAAATTAACATGCAGAGGCATTTTAAAGGCTATTTATTTTAGTGTTTTTTATCAATTGGAATGATTTTAAGAAAAATTGTATTTCATGATTAGTTTGAAGCTATAATCATATTTTATGAGCTACATTAAGCTGGTTGCATATATGGAAGAATTCTGGTATCTTAGGTCAGAGACATTCACTGGTAGAGCCTGTCTTTAGAATATCACAATGCAAAATACAGCTAAACATCACTATGAAAATATAACCAAAATTACTATAAATAAATACTCGAGCTAAAATAACAAATGGTTGCTTTTCAGTTAATGTTCAAGAACCATGGATGTTTTGTTTCTTATTTAGTAGAGAAATATGAAGTGTGTAAACCTGGCGATTCACAGACCTGTACTCCTGGGGATAAAAATACATGTTTATAAAAAAATAAAAAATTTTAAAAAAAGAGGCTAATATATTTTAAGGGAAATTAAACATACATTAAAAATGAATAATTCAGATAAAAATTTGGAACAATTTGGAAGTGTCTTGGTTTTTTTATAATCAAATATGTATATATTAACTGCTAAGAAGGTATTATAAGAAGTACATTTGTTTGAAGGTGTTTGTGTTATAATATGACTTTGCATGCATCTTATAGGAGGAATTTGATAAGATTTAGGCCAGTTAGGCCATTTCACTGGTGAAAAGCATGGATTGTTATGTCTGCATAGATCATTTATGTGTTGGAGGGGAAAAGTCATTAAATAGTGTTATCTACTCTTAAAACTACTGTATGATATAGGTAATCATCTACTTCAAATATTTACTTATTTGTATATATTTAAGACTTCCCCTTGACTAAATAGTATGAATCATGCATACATAAATTAGAAAGAATTTGATCACTTTATGATTCTTGTTAATCACGTATTTCTCATTAATTATACAATATTATTTTAGTAAATGTTTGAAATGTGTAGTATTTTTTTTGCAGCCTCCTAAGTTGATGAAAATAGCAGGGCTATAGTTTCTCTGGAACAAAGCAATCTAGTTAAAAGAGATACATCCAACCTCTTAGTTACAAAAATGACAAAAATGAAAATCCTCTGAAGTTTTTTGAAAGTATAAATTTTCAGTGTGTATCTTTTAAATGTTTCAGTTCTACCTTTTAAAAAAGATTAAAGATATTTTACTTATGACATTAGAGAGAATCATTGTAATATGTCAAATTTTTTTAAAAAACTGAATTGCTTAAGAAATCCATTGGTTTAGTATGTAAACCTGGCGATTCACAGACCTGTACCCTGGGGATAAAAATATATGTTTATAAAAAAATTTAAAAAAAAGAAATCCATTAGTTTGAAACTACTAGAGTGATTCTTTTTTTTTTTTTAAGTTTTTATTTATTTATTTGACAGAGAGATCACAAGCAGGCAGAGAGGCAGGCAGAGAGAGAGGAGGAAGCAGGCTCCCCGCTGAGCAGAGAGCCCGATGTGGGGCTCGATCCCAGGACTCTGAGATCATGACCCAAGCCGAAGGGCAGCGGCCCAACCACTGAGCCACCCAGGCGCCCCAAGAGTGATTCTTGATAGACTCATGATTCTTTCATATTTTTTCATACATACAGTCTTAAATAGCTTATTTCCTACCTGACTGGTTATAAGTGTAGTCAAAAAGCAAAACACAGTAACAAAAACAACTATGCCAGTACCTTAATAGAAAGAGGGACATTATAGGAATATGATTACATGTGAAAAATGTTTTATTTAGTATCTTATGGAAGGATAATAATCCATATAACAAGAACAAAGAAATTCACATAAATAGTAATGTTTGTTTCTATCATTTGCTCATTTTTATATTCAAAATAAAAAGTGTACTTAGTTAAGTATATTATGAATATGTACCACATTTATGTATTATAATGTACTTAAGCAGAATATAAATGTTTAAAAAAATGAAGATATCCCACATAAAAAGAAATACATGCAAAAACATCTCTAAACTTGGGCGCCTGGGTGGCTCAGTGGGGTAAAGGTTCTGCCTTCGGCTCAGGTCATGATCTCAGGGTCCTGGGATGAGCCCTGCATCAGGCTCTCTGCTCAGCAGGGAACCTGCTTCCCCGCCCCCCTCTGCCTGCCTCTGCCTACTTGTGATCTCTCTCTTTGTGTCAAATAAATAAATAAAATTAAAAAAAAAAAAAACTCTAAGCTAAACATTGGAAATTGCAAATAAGATACAAAATGTATGTTCATAGATTTTTTCAAATAAAATACTAATTAATATATGAGGTACTCAAAGGAATTAGGAGCCATTTCTATATAAGAATATTCATATCAGTATTAGTTATGATAGCCAAAAGTTAAAATCAAACACTAAGAGAATGATTAAATAAATTAAGATATGTTTATACTGTCAGACATCATGAAGTAACTAAAAACCATTTCTGAATAATTGGTGCAATGAGAAAATCTTCATGACAACATTAAGTGAAAAGTAGAGGAAAACTATAATTTAATTTTGTTAAATATATCTATACATGTGTGTTATATGAAACAAAAGGCAAATTTTGGTAGTATTAATGGATATATTAATGTTTCAATTAAGTTTTCTGCCCTTTCAGGTTTTCTAGAATGATTGTGGATTAGATTTAGTAGTACTACTATGATTAGAGATTAGTATTACTAATCACTAAAGATATGATTTTTTTAAAAAAGTTACTTGCTTTCTAATCTAAAAATGACTCTTGTGATAGGTTTGATATATAAAGACCACATAAACCAAAGTTTTATGAAATCTAATATGATGGCTGTGATCAAATCTTATTATTTACCTATGCCATTTTTGTTGTCTTTCAGATTTTCTCATTTGTTTTTGTCTATATGTGTATTATGTAACTTATGTATGTATTAGTCCATCTTTTCTTCTCACCTGATTGAATATAAGAATATGAATCTGGTGTTGTCGGGTTCCTTGGGGTGGCTTGGTTGGTTAAGTGGTTAAGCGTCTGCCTTTGGCTCAGGTCATGATCCCAGGGTCCTGGGATTGAGTGTCACATTGGGCTCTCTGCTCCGTGGGAAGCCTACTTCTACCTCTGCCTGCCGCTCCCCAGCTTGTGCTCTCTCTCTCTTCCTGACAAATAAAGTCTTTAAAAAAAAAAAAAATCTGGCATAGTCAAAACCACATAAAACAAGGTGCCCAATTGTCTGTAAGACACGTTGAAATAATGGGAAATCCAAAAATCTTGGAGTCAAATTGACCGAGGTTCAAATCACAGCTTTGATACTTAATACCAGTTTTGTGCCTTTGGCCAAGTTACTTACTAGCTTCATCAGGTTTATATTCTCCCATGTAAGATGTAAATGTTAACTAATTTACCAGATAATTTTAAGGATTATAGATAATTTATAAAAGCACCTAATATATAACTGGTGCTCAGTAAGTTGCAGCTAATAGTAATACTGGTTATTTCTAGCTTTATAAAATTCTTAAATCTTTAATAATAATCATAAGTCATTGGAACACTGGGTGTGGTGCATAAACAATGAATTCTGGAACACTGAAAAGAAATAAAATGAAAAAAATTTATAATAAAAAAATAAAATGAAGGAAAAAAAAGAAGTCATGAAAAGATTTTTGTTCTATGGCTTTTAATTAAAATACATTTTACTTAAATGTAAATCCAAAATAAAAGAAATGGGATACAAATGATTTGGGCTTTAATCTAATGTATACCTATAATAAACTTTCAGGCAATCTGTTAAAATACTGTTATGCCTATTTCCTTTACTTCCCTGTTGGTTTTACATAATGTGAATACTGTCATTCTGATGTAATCCCAGGAGGGTTTGAAACTCAGTTGTTTCCTCTATTGTGATAAAATCTCAAATGGTTGACCCTTTACCCTCTTCTTTTTTGATATCACCATTACCATCATTACTATTTTTATTAGGCACTTTATAGGAACTAAACTAGCTTCTTTAAAAGTCAAACAAGAAATATTTATTGAAGGGTCATTATGTACTAGGTATTGTGTTAGGCCCTGGAAATAAGAAAGATTTGGGATTTCAGAGGTTTCTTTTAGACTGCAATCACTTTTCCTTCATAATACACTATTGAAATAGTATATTATTAATAGTGGTTAATTGTTCAGACTTTGGATTCAGACCTTTGTTCTAATCTTTTTACCACTTATCATGTGTAAGTGACAGCCTCTCTAAGCTTTGGTTAAAGCTTATTTTGTAGGTTACTGTGACATTTAAGTGAGATGATGTTTATGAAGCATTTAACCCATAGAGGGCACTCAATAGATAAGATGATAAGGCCATCATCTTGTTTTCTCAAGACTCCTTGATTTAATAGGGGATATATTCAAAGTGTACCCAATATAAGTTGTTACTTATACGGTTATATAGGTAGTTATATAAGGAGTTACTTATATACTTACAACTATTTATATATGGCTTTGTTTCTCAAAGGATTGATAAATACTTCTTTTTTTAAATTTACCAAGTCTTTTTATTTCATTTATCCCCACAGTTTTCAAATTTCTCTTGATTTTAAGATTTAACCTTACTTAAAAAGTTTGAGAATATGAAAATTATTTTTTTAATCTTTACAAAAAAGAAAATAAAGGAAAAAAGGACACCTGTGTGGCTCAGTGGGTTAAACCCTCTGCCTTCACCTTCGGCTCAGGGGCCTGGAATTGAGCCCCGTATCGTGCTCTCTGCTCGGTGGGGAGCCTGCTTCCCCCACCTCTCTGCTGCCTCTCTGCCTACTTGCGATCTCTGTCTGTCAAATAAATAAATAAAATATTTAAAAAAAAGAAAGGAAAGGAAAAATATATAGTAAGTGAGTCTTACTTACTTAATAAAAGATGAAATGACCACGTCATTCCCTATTTATTAACACTGGGAAAAATTTATCTCATTGGAGCTATTTAGGACCTTTTACTGTGTTTAACTCACCAAATTGTACATGTGGATAAGAGTATTTGAAAATTATTGATATATACGACCTTTAAATACTACGGGATATTTTAGAGAAGCACAGCAGAAATATTGACTGTTTTTTTCTATTTCTTTTCATCTAAATAGAATATTTAGATCACAAATACTTCAAAATTTGTTTTGAGTTTGACAGTGACAGATAGTATTGCCTGGCCTGTTGCAACCATTAATTTACTCTTAGGTCAGCAATGTAGTTATAAGTTTATAAATAGCTTGTTCAGTTAAATCTTTCAGTTTTCCTAAATAGGCTCAGTGGGCATTATGTAGTGTAATGTCTCTTAATTTTTATTACTGTATTCCATTTACAGAATACAGATGATGTTTAAATTTTATACATAAGAATATTTAGTTTTTTATGTAATTTTACGATATTTAAAATATATTTCTTTAAAAGCCTTATTTTTTCTATTTCTTAAATGCTCACTTTAGAGTCTGCTTTATATGTTAGTTATTTTTCTTTCTTGCATGTCATCCATTAAAGATTAGCTGTGGAAGGTTGGAGCATGGAGAGATTATGAATGACAGAACAACTCCTGTAGAATAATAATCAGTTTTTGGTATTTAATGCTGTTTGACTTTTGCAGACACATTTCTTATTAACCTTTGGTACAAAGAGAAATCCAGGTTCCTGATATCTCATGGAGAAGATGAATTTGAGATCCTCTTCCAATTAAACTGAAATAAGGCCAATATTGGGTTTTAGCCAAAAGAACGCCTTAGTTCCTAAGTCTTGTGTTTATAAATCTCTCTCTCTCTCTCTGTCTCTCTCTCTCTCCGTCCATCTATCTATCTTAGTTACATTTTACATATAATTCAATGGCTACATTATTTGCTTATCTTGCTATACTGATTCTGTAAGCATTTAATCTGCTTTTTACAGCTTATCTCTTTAAATATAGATTCTTTTCTCTGTACCCAAATTTAGACTGATATTTTATAAATTTAAAAAAATATATTGTCAAGCTCTTCTTATTACAGAGAGTGTTCATTTGTTTTTGGTAGGAAGGAGAGGAGTTTAATTGTGATTGCCCAAAGCATCAGAACATAGAATCCGTGAAACTTGCAACTTAAGTTTTTCTAGGTTAACATGTAAATGTTAAAAGTATAGATATGTAACCATTATAGCAAGTACATTAAGACATTACAGCCAATTAACATTGAAAAATAGAAGTTGTGTAATAGAAAACATTAACATTATTCTCTTTTCATAAGTATTCATTACTGTATACCATAACTCAGATGATATTGACCATCTAATGACTAAGAGCAAGAGTGAGTTTTATATATCAAAGGAAGATAATATAATATGTAGTTTAAAAAAGTACATGTTAGAATACTATTTTTCTGTGTATATAATGGGCATTATTAAAATGTGATAGCCTTTAACACTGAGATGTATTAACAGTATTATAATGGAGCAGTTCACATATATCAGTCTTGTTCTAAGATTTTATTTATTTGAGAGAGAGAGAGAGAGAGACTGAGACAGAGAGCACGAACAGGGAGAGAGGCAGAGGGAGAAGGAGATGGAGACTCCCCACTGAGCTGGGAGCCCAACATGGGTCTTGATCCCAGGACCTGGAGATCATGACCTGAGCCAAAGGTAGAGGCTTAATCATCTGAGCCACCAGGTGCCCCTACATCAATTTTTACATATCCATATCATCTTTTAGTTTGGAAGGAAAAAGGATTTCAAAAATATGACCAATTGTTTCAGATAAAAACAAAAAGCCCAATTCTGTGAAATATAGCAATTAGAAATACTGATGGGTAGAGTGTTCATTATATTATCTTTGGCTGCGGAATCCTTTGGTTGTGAATCAGGATTATGATGAGTGCCAAGTGAAATAATGCTTGAGGGTAGAGTATGGCCAATTTTGTAAGCTCTATTCCTAGGAAAGTTTGTACTTTTCTAGAAAAAATGAAATAAACATTGGGTGAACAAAGAAAGCATTATGCATAACAATGACCAACAATTGAAATATTTAATTAGGTCTAGTATACTATGAAATTTACTGTGGTGTCAAGTAGTTGAGAGCATATCATCTAATTAGAGTAATAAAAATTTGCAGAAAATGATTCTTTTTTGTTGTTGTTAAAGATTTTTTATTTATTTATTTGACAGAGAGAGATCACAAGCAGGCAGAGAGGCAGGCAGAGAGAGAGGAGGAAGCAGGCTCCCTGCTGAGCAGAGAGCCCGATGCGGGACTCGATCCCAGGACCCTGAGATCATGACCCAAGCCGAAGGCAGCGGCTTAACCCACTGAGCCACCCAGGTGCCCCGGAAGAACTTAGGTAGCAAATATATATATATATATTTTTTTTTTTTTTTTAATTTTATTCATTTATTTGACAGACAGAGACACACAGCAAGGGAGGAACACAAGCAGGGAGGCTGGGAGAGGGAGATGCAGGCCTCCTGCCAAGCAGGGAGCCAGATATGGGGCCAATCCCAGGGCCCTGGGATCATAACCTAAGCCAAAGGCAGACGCTTAATGACTGAGCCACCCAGGGGCTCCAGTAGTTATATTTTATAGAATTTTCATATTGGTATTTAATTAAAATTTAAAGTAGATATTCTATGCAAAAAGTGAGTACCTCTTAAAATTGTATTTCAGAAGTACATAAAATAATTGATAGTGGTTTTAATACTTCTGGAATAAGCTTATCTCTTTCACATTAACAGTTTTAGCTCTAATTTCAAATATATTTAATGTTTAAATGTAAATAGGATATTCTTAGAAAGTATTTTTATATACTCTGTTTTCTGCACTAAGTACATGTATATAATAATTCAGTGTTTTGCAAAAAAATTTCTTATTTTATAATTTTGCTAATAAAACTTTCTTGTATATTTTTCTAATGAATTTTTAACAGTTTCTGTACTGTTGATAAGTATAAACGTATTAGCAACTTTACAGAGGAAAATTGGAAAGTGTATGTTAGGAGCTTAAGAAGCTGCTATTTAATGCAGTAACCATACTTCTTGGAATTTTCCTCAGTATTTAGCTGTGTATATACATAGAAATTTCTGTACAAAGATGTTCATTACAGTTTTATTTATATAGTGAATAAGTGATAACAGTGTAAAATCTTATACTAGGAGCATCTTAGTTCTATCAAATATGGCATGTCTAAATGATAAAATCCCAGGTACTATTTCATATTTATAAATAATACTAAAGAATATAGGAACATATTCTGTTTAAGTATACACAGAAAGTTACAAGATTATGTAACTTATTTCTGTCTTCTATATTTTTACAGTGAGCCTGTATTATTTTAATCAGAAAAGGTTATTTATAGAATATCATATAAACATTCAAATACAGTTTTAGAAAAACTTAATAGTCTGGTCTGTTTTAATAGAGGCATCAAAAATAGAGGCATCAAACTACTCGGAGTAGGTTGGTTAATTTTCCATTGTTGTAGAGTATTTACCATCTATGTTTAAATTTCCAATAACTGATTTATGCAAAGAGAGAAATTATAATTTCTAAGGAAATTAAAAGACATAGTATAATGTTTATGGTTCTAGAATATATATTGGTGGTTTCATAAAACACTAGCATATTTGCAAGGAATCCATTTAACAAGTAAAGAAATAGATATCCAGACAATTTGAAATTGTTTCAAATATAATAAAAACCTGTCTTTTATAGGACATGTCTGTATTTGTTGCTTAGAATTTTTCAACATGAATTATAATGAGTGATTATTTTATGTTTCAAATCCTGATGATATCTTTTTCCTTCACTTTAGTTCAGCCTTTTCTCTATTTATATAACTACCTTGAGGATGTTAACAAATGGATTCTTTTTCTTGGTAAATGTCTATCCTCCAAATTATGTTATTTAGGGAATCATGATCCAGTGTTTAAACTAGAATGTTTTCCAATACACTGCCTCACTTCTATTTTATTTTAAAAGTAGTATGAGAAGTGTAGAATATAGGATTGTCAATAGACTCGGGTTCTACTAAGAAAATATGTACTCTGTCTTGACTCAATAAACTCATACTTGGTGTGGTTCAGCTTCTTCATATTTACTCTTGCCCATATTAGAAAACAATTAGCTTACTAAACAAATTTGAGTATTTGGTGTTGAGGGGGGGTGATCTTCTCTGAATCTTCCTCGAATTTGCCTAAGAATTATAGGATATTTGATAACCATGTTTAAAAATGGAGATATCCAAATATTATTGTAAACACCCAATGATTTGTTTTACCTACAATATAAGTATTTTACTTGGTTGGCTTACATAGTAGCTAATAATATTTGTTAATGTAATTTAACTGCTGTGAACCTTTACTGAACAAATATTGAAATTTATTCAAGTCAAAGAAAGAGAATCTCTAATGACTTTTGTTAAAGCTTCTATTTAATAGTTAAGGAGAAAAGTTTGTATGACATACGAGATGCAATTAACAGTAGATTTTACATTTAATAAAAAGAAAGAAGCATGCGTATTTGCTTTATTCATTCCATCATAATTTGCATTAGAGCTGTGGGTGTTTAATGAGCAAATTCCAACTAAAATGCTATATTGATTTTCTAGTGAACTTTGTAATAGTCATCTACCTTGGAAAAGCTCAGTGTTTACAATTAAGTTTTCTTTACTAAAAATGTTTGAGAGTTGCATATTGATCCTTTAAAAGTACTGAATTCTAGAAAGAATCGGGTTTTTCATAATCAAATTTCACATATAACCTGAGAGATGTTAAAAAATTAATTTTGGAAATACTTCTTAGCATTTATAAAATGTGTAATCAGATTTTATGTGTGTGTGCTTTATGGCATTTTAAAACTTAACCAGTGGGCAATCTCCTTTAATATACACATTATTTACCTCTTTAGAGTTGAGAGCATTATAGAGGGAAAAAATGTTTTCTGTTGACTAACACAGGACCAAATAAGACCTTGGTGTAAATTGTTTAAGCATAAAGATAACTATACTTACTCTTCAAGCCCCTGACTTTGCTAGTCCTACCTCTTTCATTAAAGTGTTATTATATATAAAGTGGAACCCAGCTTACATTAAATGTCACTTTGTAACATCTTATCATACTCTACAGAAGCGATAGGAAGCCTGTTGGCATTTAGAGTTTAGTAATTAGTATCTTAACCTTTTGATATGTCAGAATATTTCAGGGCATGACATACATGTTTATCTGTACTTAGGTCATTGTGTAGCATCATTTTGTCCATCCTAACTGACCTACAAATTAGAAGTAGGTTTTTTTTTTTTTTTTGGCAGTGTTAAAAAAAATTTTTTTTTCATTGCTGTGTAGTTGACACATGTTAGGTTAGTTTCAGGTGTACAGCATAGTGATTCAACAACCCTTCATGTTATGCTTTGTTCACCACAAGTAATGACTATCATCTTTCACCATACAACACTATTAAATACCACTAATACCAATGACTACATTATCTATGCTGTATCTTTCATCCTTATGACATATTCATTCCATAATTGGAAGCCTGTATCTCCCACTCCCCATCACCCATTTTGCCCATTCTCCCATGACATCCCCATTTAGTACCCACCAGTTTATTCTCTGTTAATGGAATAATTTCTGTTTTTTGTTAATTTTTTTCCAATTTTGTTTTGTTTTTAGATTCTGTGTATAAGTAAAATCATATGATATTTGTTCTTTCTTTTTCTGACTTATTTTACTCAGCATAATACCCTCTAGGTCCATCCATGTTGTCACAAATGGCAAGATTTCATTCTTTTTTGTAGCTGAGTAATAGTCCATTGTGTGTGTGTGTGTGTGTGTGTGTGTGTGTATATGCATCTTCCTTCCCATTCATCTATCAGTGGACATGGGTTGCTTCCATATCTTGGGTTTTATAAATAATGTTGCAGTAAACATAAGAGTGAAATTAGAAGTGTTTTATAATATGAAATATCTTAGAATATTGTGATGTTTTGTACAAATTATTATGTCATTATAGTGCACAATATACAATATAGAATGAGTTCTAAATAATTTTTCTTTCAGTTCCCATGTGTAATTTTTGAATGCCAACAAAATATGCACATGTATGTATATACGTATATGTGTATGGGTATATATAGGTATACATACATGTATATAGATGGTCCAAATTAATCAAAATCATCTCTTTAATATATCTAGAAATGAGCCACATGGTGCATCTGTGGAATGAGAGTGGTAATGGTAATGGTGGCATGGAACCAGTGTTTGTTGAGAATCTACTTATTTGGCCAAGAGCTTTCATATATTATCTCACTTAATTTTTCCCTAACAACCATAAATAGAGGTATCATATACATTTTATGCACCTGCTCTGAGATTAAAATAACTTAAAAATACACAAAAGCAGGTGACCTAACTTTAGTATGTTGACACTTTGGATCTGAATCAAAGCCCACATTCTTCCTAACACACAATGTTGCTTTCTCTAGGCTGTTATGAGTATCCTTCCTGGAAGAAAATTGCATACAATTATCAGGGAGGATTAAAACTCATTATTATATAGTATATCATGGGCAGAAGTTTCTTTCAAAATAGAAACTTCTATTTGATGAATTAATACATACATAGGCGCAGAATGAGTAGAGCTACAGAAAGCCACATAGTATTAATGATACTACCTTTAAAAAAAAAAAAACAACCTATGAAAATTGTGCTGGAAAGTACAGGTTCTTCTAAAAGCTATGTTCATTACAAGAATTTATTAACCTTATCTAACTGTTGATTAAAAGCTTTTGATTTTATGCAAGTGGATATCCAGTTAGTTTAGCACAGTTTTCCATAGAGTTTGTTTATCTAGTCATCTGTGGATAGAAATTTTTGTTTCTAGTTTGGGGCTAGTATAAATAAAGACACTGTGAATATCTGTGTGTCTTTGTATGGACATATGCTTTTAATTTGTCTTGGATCAATACCTGTGAGTTAAATAGCTGAGTCTTTCAGTAGGTGCGTGTTTAACTTTTTGAGAAGCCGACCAACTGTGATTGCACCATCCTGTATTCCCATGGGCAGTGAATGAGGATTTCATTTGCTCTCCCTTCTTCCCAGCAGCTTTAATCATGCTTTCATTCTAGCCTTTGTAATAGGTATGTGGTAGTTATCTCGTAGTTTTAATTTACATTTCTCTAATGACTGAAGATGTTGAGCACCTTTTCTTGTGCTTATTTATCATCAATATGTCTGCTTTGATAAAGTGTCTAAGGCTTTTGCCCATTTTCAATTGGGTGTTTTTGTTGTTGTTGTTTTCTTATTACTGAGGTTTGAGAGTTTTAAAAATTATGACTGGATGCAAGTCTTTTATCAGATATATGCTTTGCAATTATCTTTTTCTTTCTGTCACTTGTTTAACTTTCTTATCCATGTTTTTTGAAGAGTGGAGATTTTTAATTGAGTTAGATTAAAGTCCAGTTTATCAATTTTTAAAAATGGGCTATGCTTTGGTACTATGGTCAAGAAAGCTTTACCTACCTAAATTCATGGTTCTCTCCCAGACTGTTTATAGTTTTAGGCTTTGTATTCGTCTTGTGGAATGAAAGGTTATTTTACCTTTAAAAATTAATAAAAATTACTAAAATAACAAACTAAGAAAAGCAAAGCCATTATAATCCCATTCAAGGCCATATGCTACCTTCTTGTTTCAGCTCTTATCCTGTAAATTAGTGGGTTTTTTAAAGCTTATTTAGTGTTAGAATTACTTCATTTTTGTGCCTTTTACTGGTGATTTCCCAGTTTCAAACAGCCCCCAAGTGTAGTGCTGAAATCCTGTCTAGTGTTCCCTGTGTACAAGAAGGCTATGACGTTGAGTTATGGAGAAAACATGTAATAGGTAAGTTTTGTTCAGGAATGAGTTATACAGTGCTCTTGGCTTTGGATTCAATGTTATTAAATCAATAGTATATGTTAAACAAGTATCTTTAAACAGAAACACATGTAAAACAGGGTTATGTATTAGTTGGCTGATTTTTGTTTTGTCATTTGTCCTAATTTTGGTGCTTGTTTGCATGCCTGGCATTTGGATACCATGATGAATTTTAACATTTTGGAAGCTATTTTGTATTCTTATAAAATATTTTTGAGCTTTCTTATCAGTTGTACTTATGTTTTTTGGAAACAGGTTTCTCCTTTTGGGTCTTGTTTTAAAGATATGCTAGATGTTACCAGAGCAGTGTTTAGGGTTAATTAATCCCCACTACTGAGGCAAGACCCTTCTGAGTACTCTATGCAGTACCTCATGAATCTTGTAATTTTCTGATCTGGCTGGTGGGAACAACATACTTTATATCTGGTTTTGTGGCACCCAGGGCACTGTTGCCTCTAATCCTCTTAGGTTTCTCTTTCCCCTGTATGGAGTAGTTTACTTACACACGTGCACACATGTTCAGCTGACTTTTTGAGGAAGACGTCTCCAAAATTTTCTTTCTTTGCCACTGTTTTTCTTCTAATAGTCTCTTGTGAATTTCAACTGCTTTGGTTTCCCCATATTATATCTCTACCCTCCAAAATTGTGGAATCAGTTGGGCTTGTCCTCGATTCTTCTTTTCCTGTGTCATATTCTGGAATTTCTTTCAGGGTATTAAGCAGGGCCAATCATAGGCTCAACTCATTTGTTTCCTCATGTCACTCACTGTTCTTTGTTTCCTTACAGTCTTGAAAGCTGTCATTCTATATATTTTGTCCATTTTTAAAAGTTGTTTTGGGACACCTGGGTAGCTCAGTTGGTTAAGAGTCTGCCTTCATTTGTTGATTTTAGCCATTCTGACTGGTGTGAGGTGATATCTCATTGTGGTTTTGATTTGTATTTCCCTGATGCCGAGTGATATGGAGCACTTTTTCATGTGTCTGTTGGCCATCTGGATGTCTTCTTTGCAGAAATGTCTGTTCATGTCCTCTGCCCATTTCTTGATTGGATTATTTGTTCTTTGGGTGTTGAGTTTGCTAAGTTCTTTATAGATTCTGGACACTAGTCCTTTATCTGATATGTCGTTTGCAAATATCTTCTCCCATTCTGTCAGTTGTCTTTTGATTTTGTTAACTGTTTCCTTTGCTGTGCAAAAGCTTTTGATCTTGATGAAATCCCAGTAGTTCATTTTTTCCCTTGCTTCCCTTGCCTTTTGCATTGTTCCTAGGAAGATGTTGCTGCGGCAGAGGTCGAAGAGGTTGCTGCCCGTGTTCTCCTCAAGGATTTTGATGGATTCCTTTCGTACATTGAGATCCTTCATCCATTTTGAGTCTATTTTTGTGTGTGGTGTAAGGAAATGGTCCAATTTCATTTTTCTGCATGTGGCTGTCCAATTTTCCCAGCACCATTTATTGAAAAGGCTGTCTTTTTTCCATTGGACATTCTTTCCTGCTTTGTCGAAGATTAGTTGACCATAGATTTGAGGGTCTATTTCTGGGCTCTCTATTCTGTTCCATTGATCTATGTGTCTGTTTTTGTGCCAGTACCATGCTGTCTTGATGATGACAGCTTTGTAATAGAGCTTGAAGTCCGGAATTGTGATGCCACCAACGTTGGCTTTCTTTTTCAATATCCCTTTGGCTATTCGAGGTCTTTTCTGGTTCCATATAAATTTTAGAATTATTTGTTCCATTTCTTTGAAAAAGATGGATGGTACTTTGATAGGAATTGCATTAAATGTGTAGATTGCTTTAGGTAGCATAGACATTTTCACAATATTTATTCTTCCAATCCAGGAGCATGGAACATTTTTCCATTTCTTTGTGTCTTCCTCAATTTCTTTCATGAGTACTTTGTAGTTTTCTGAGTATAGATTCTGTGTCTCTTTGGTTAGGTTTATTCCTAGGTATCTTATGGTTTTGGATGCAATTGTAAAAGGGATTGACTCCTTAATATCTCTTTCTTCTGTCTTGCTGTTGGTGTATAGAAATGCAACTGATTTCTGTGCATTGATTTTATATCCTGACACTTTACTGAATTCCTGTATAAGTTCTAGCAGTTTTGGAGTGGAGTCTTTTGGGTTTTCCACATATAGTATCGTATCATCTGCGAAGAGTGATAATTTGACTTCTTCTTTGCCGATTTGGATGCCTTTAATTTCCTTTTGTTGTCTGATTGCTGAGGCTAGGACCTCTAGTACGATGTTGAATAGCAGTGGTGAATCAGGAAATGACAGATGCTGGCGAGGATGCGGAGAAAGAGGAACCCTCCTACACTGTTGGTGGGAATGCAAGCTGGTGCAGCCACTCTGGAAAACAGCATGGAGGTTCCTCAAAATGTTGAAAATAGAACTGCCCTATGACCCAGCAATTGCACTATTGGGTATTTACCCTAAAGATACAAATGTAGTGATCCAAAGGGACACATGCACCCGAATGTTTATAGCAGCAATGTCCACAATAGCCAAACTATGGAAAGAACCTAGATGTCCATCAACAGATGAATGGATCAAGAAGATGTGGTATATATACACAATGGAATACTATGCAGCCATCAAAAGAAATGAAATCTTGCCATTTGCAACAACATGGATGGAACTAGAGCGTATCATGCTTAGCGAAATAAGTCAAGCAGAGAAAGACAACTATCATATGATCTCCCTGATATGAGGAAGTGGTGATGCAACATGGAGGCTTAAGTGGGTAGAAGAAGAATAAATGAAACAAGATGGGATTGGGAGGGAGACAAACCATAAGTGACTCTTAATCTCACGAAACAAACTGAGGGTTGCCGGGGGGAGGGGGTTTGGGAGAAGGGGATGGGATTATGGACATTGGGGAGGGTATGTGATTTGGTGAGTGCTGTGAAGTGTGTAAACCTGGTGATTCACAGACCTGTACCCCTGGGGATAAAAATATATGTTTATAAAAAATAAAAAATTTAAAAAAATAAATAAATAAATTAAAAAAAAAAAAAAAAAAAAAGAGTCTGCCTTCAGCTCAGGTCGTAATCCCAGGGTCCTGGGATCAAGCCCCTGCATTGGGTTCCTGCTCATTGTGGAGTCTTCTTTTCTCTCTCTCTCTGTCCTTATCCCCAAGTGTGTGCCCACGCTCTCTTTTTCTCTCTCTTTCTCAAATAAATAGGTAAAATCTTTTTAAAAAATTGATTTAAGTGGAAGGACAAATCCAGATCCTATTACTTCATCTTTTTTTTTTCAACTTTTATTATTTTATTTTATTTTTTCAGTGTTCCAAAATTCATTGTTTACGCACCATACCCAGTGCTCCATGCACTACGTGCCCTTCTCGATACCCACCACCAGGCACACCCATTCCCTTCCCCCCCTCCCCTCCAAAACTCTGTTTCTCAGAGTCCACAGTCTGTCATGGTTCGTTTCCCCCTCCGATTTCCCCCAATTCACTTTTCCTTTTTTTCTCCTAATGTCCTCCATGCTATTCCTTATGTTCCACAAGTAAGTGAAACCATGTGATAATTGACTTTCTCTGCTTGGCTTATTTCACTCCGCATAATCTCCTCTAGTCTAGGATGGCATATATATATATGATCTCCCAGAGCTCTCACCCTTTCTCACTGTGCTTCAGACACCCTGGCCTTACTGCTGTTCGTCTAATACTTTTAGGGCCTTTGTATTACTTTTTATTCTGCTTATTAGTTTACTTTCAAATACACACACACACACACACACACACACGCATGCATGTATTGAAATGTCATTTATTTAAAAAGCCCTTTTCTGGCCACCTTTCTAAATTAGTTTATTCTTTTCCCACCTTCCAAATTACTCTTTTTTTCCTCTGACACACCCTCATTTTCCTTCAAAACTTTAACTTCTATCTATCTTCCTGTTTAATTTTGGCTCTGCTCTTTCTCTACTGTCAGTCTCTCTATAATAGAATGTATACATCTCCAGGAAGGTAAGGACTTTTTAGAATGTGGTAGTCCTACTGCTTTAAACTGGATAGGTGACTGACACAGGAATTTCATAAATATTTGATGAAAGAATAAATTAATGGATGAGTAAAAAAATGAATGAATATATCTCTCTTCCCTTAGGCTCACTTTCTTGGAAATGGTTTTGATTTTAGCTTTGCTGTTACATGTTCCATCTTATCTTCTACTATGGAAAATATATAGTTGACTTTCTCTCAGGGTTTCTTTTCTACCAGTTATAATTTAAATAATAGAAGAATAACTCTTGATTAGCTATGCATAATCTATGACAAATGTTAGCAAGAACATTTCAAACATCTTCCCTATTTTTGTGGTTTGACAGTGTAAATAGAGTTTGGTTCAGTGACCTAGGTATTTGAACCCCTTTTTGTCTAATGTTGCAGTGATACTTTAAAAGTTATGTTTTAGGATTTCAGGTAGAAATTATGCATGAGCAATGACAATTTCAGATAACATCAAATCTCCCTATATAGAGCTGTGCAAATTTAGATGAGGTCATTTGTATTACCATCTATATAAACGATGCTCCTGGAGATGCTCAGTGCTAAAGAGGTCAGCTCTGCCCATTTCCTTTTCCTTGGTCCCATTTTCTTTCCTTTCCTTTCACTATGCTGTGGACATAACTACTGTCCCGAAGTTGATGATTATCATTGCCATATTTATTTTAGTATTTTCACTAATTGACCATAATGATAGGTAGAGTTGTTTTGCCTTGTACCTTGCAATTTTTGCCATAATTTTATTGTTGAAATATGTCCATTTGTCCATAGCTAATTAGTTT
This sequence comes from Mustela lutreola, assembly GCF_030435805.1. Taxonomy (NCBI): domain Eukaryota; kingdom Metazoa; phylum Chordata; class Mammalia; order Carnivora; family Mustelidae; genus Mustela; species Mustela lutreola. The sequence continues at coordinate 93,050,696 of NC_081296.1, forward strand.
TAAATGTTGTATTCCATTTTGAATGTTTAGTAATTTATTTATTCTTGCTCCTGTTATTGGACATTTGAGCTACTTCTCAGTTTTCGCTATAATATAATGCTGCAATAAACATTTTATATACGTTTCCTTGTGCACATGTACAAGAATTTCTCTAGGCCTCATACAAAAGAGGAGATTTGCCAGGTTATAGACAAATCTTTAACTGTAATAAATATTGCCAAATGGCCCTTCAAATGGCTGTAGAAATATATATACCTATCTGCAGTGTATGCGTGAGTTTCTTTATTTCATGAGCTAATAGTATTTGTTATTATTTGGCCTTTTAATTTGTGTTTTTATGGATATGAAATGTATCTCAATTTTGTAGTAGCTTTTAAAAATGTTTTTCCAAATATTAATTGAAACTAATTTAATTTAGTAAAATAAAAATTGTATTTGCTTTTTATTTTTACTGAAAGTATGCATTTTTAAATTTTCTCTAATTAATTATGGATTATATATTTTGGTAGCTCTGGTTGAAGAAGTGTATTTTGCACAGAAGGAACGTGATGAAGCTATTATGTCTCGACTGCGGTTAGCCAATGAGGAGAGAGATGAAGCAATTGCTCGAGCCAAACATATGGAAATGTCTCTGAAAGTGTAAGTATACATTTAAAACTATATGTGACTTTTGGAACATTTATAAGTGCATGCGTTATGTGGTGTTTACATATTAAGAAAAGTTATTGGTTGCTGCATACATGGGTAAATTCCACATTCTCACAATCATGCTGTAGTAGTTTGCATGTCAGGATAACAGTTTAAAAAAAGAGGGGAGTTCAGGGGAATACACAGCACTCTGTACAATGACTCTACTTCTTCATAGCCTACTCTTGATATCTTTACTCTACTTTCCTTAGCGATGCCTCTTTTCTTCCCTCTCTTATTATCACTTTCTTGATTTATTTAAACTATGTGGGTTCTACCATTGCTCTCTGCATAATATGCTCATTCCTATTTGTTACTACTTTTTACTTTTATTAGGTGTATCATAAATTCTAATGATACTTGAAATAGTGTAGAGCCCGAGAATCTACATTTTTACCAAGCAACCTAGGTGATTCTGACTTAGGTAAATAATGGACCACACTTAGATAAATAATGCTCTAGAAATTCTCAAATTTTAGTATGGCTTCAAGCAGTTGGGAAATCTTGTTAAAATGTTCGTTCTTATTTAGTAAGTATGGTGTGGAGCTTAAGATTCTCCTTTTCTTCAAGCTCCCTGATAATGTAAATGATGCTAGTCGAAGGAGTCAGATTTAGGTCAAGACTCAAGAGCATCTAGAAATATACTACTTGTAAGATAGGTACAATATAGTAATGTAATATTTTATGATGATCCATCAATATATTTATTGAGTGTTTGCTCTGCCCAACATTGTTCTAGGCTCTTTGGGGGATTATAGTAAAGTACTAATTAAAACATTGCTCATTAGGGAGACAAAAAGTCATTAAATAATTAACATGACAGTGTTCAAGTTGTGATTAGGTAATGTGGTTTGTTTTTTGTTTAGATTAATGGCTTCTTTTTTTTTTTTTTTTGAAGACTGATACTCATTATAAAGCATTAAACTCATCGAATAATAGAAACAAAGAAAGCAAAAAAATTTACGTGAATTCTCCAGTACCTACTACCAAATAACTATCTTTATCAATAGAGAAACATTATTCCAAACATTTTTTTTGCTTATATAGTTAAATACTATTATCTACCAGAATGGATGGTTGGTGGTCGAATGGATGTAGACATAGAACTAATTTGATAAAAATCATATAATTTTCTACATGCTGTTTTATTTGAGAGGCAATATCATGTAGAGGTTAACAGCACAGAATCCAGATCCAAACATCTGTATTTGAATCTTGTTGCTTCCTAGCTGTGTAGCTGTGGACAAATTACTCAGAGTCCCTGGGACTCAATTTTTTGCCTACAAAATGGGTAAATAGTGCCTGCTTTGTATAAGTTATGAGGACTAAATGATTTAATAAATATTGAAAAGTACCTGGTTCATAGCTGGTGCTGTGTGTTAACTTGAATTTGGGAGTAATAATTGAAGTGAAACTAAGAAATTTTTGAACTTCATGCAAAGTTTTCTTATAGTAAACTGTATTAATTCCCCAAAGATCCTTCAGAATTTAAGAAAAGAGACTGAAAAATAGTAAGGTGTTGGAATCATTAGTTCTTTTCAGTTTTCTGAATCATGCAGTGTTTCAGTTAAACAGTATCATATAACTTTCACCTATGAAATAACCTTTAAACTCCTTTTTTTCTTATAAGTTTTAGTTTTAAAATCTTTGTAGAAATTATATTGGGTTCTATAGCCAAAATATCACCCTGATGTTTATTTTGATTTTGTATTTAAAATGGTTGAATGGTTATTATCTGCAACTTTTTTTATACATGAAATTTTATACCTGATTTCTTTTTTTTTTTTTTTTGAAGATTTTATTTATTTATTTGACAGACAGAAATCACAAGTAGGCAGAGAGGCAGGTAGAGAGAGAGGAGGAAGCAGGCTCCCTGCTGAGCAGAGAGCCTTGTGTGGGGCTCTATCCTAGGACCCTGAGATCATGACCCGAGCCGAAGGCAGAGGCTTTAACCCACTGAGCCATGTAGGCGCCCCTATACCTGATTTCTTTATTCTGGGAAATCCCTGGATAACTGAATTTCATTTTCAGTTTTTTGAGGAAAGGCTAATAAATACTTTATTCTCAGATTTAGCATGCTTCAAACAGGCTTTGTGTTATTCCTATATTCAAGTTGGTTATGAATAAAGTTATTGAGTTAAGTATTTTGTTCAAAACATTGTAAAAATGGGGGCGCCTGGGTGGCTCAGTGGGTTAAGCCGCTGCCTTCGGCTCAGGTCATGATCTTGGGGTCCTGGGATCGAGTCCCGCATCGGGCTCTCTGCTCAGCAGGGAGCCTGCTTCCTCCTCTCTCTCTGCCTGCCTCTCTGCCTACTTGTAATCTCTGTCTGTCCAATAAATAAATAAAATCTTTAAAAATATATTTTAAAAATGTTACCTTATTTTTTGAGATTGAGTTTGGCTAAAAAGAAGTCAGGTCACAGGTTTTTTTCCCTTATCGGGACTTGTTTTGGTTTTTGGTGTTTGATTATTTTCTGCCTGGATACCTGAAGGATTCTTTGTTTTTGAAGTAGAAGAACTTAATCATGGTATTCGTTTTGCTTTGTCTTTCATAACATATTTGGAACCCACAGCATGCCTCTCCTAGGGCTATATGCTTCTTTTAGTTATGGAAATTTTAGATTTGTGAAGTTTGTATTCTATTTGTTAGGTTGTTTTAGAGACTCTAGTTATTTGTATATTGGGGCACTTTTGTCTTTATATATTATCTGTTCAATAATTATTTGAATCCCTCTCTTTTCCTCTGCATTTACTGTGATCATCTCTAGCCTTTTCTTTATACTAGTAATTCCAATTGTCACTATTCCTGTCCCTATTTTTTCTAGTTCATTTATTAAATTTTTATATATTCATTTGTTTATGGTTCTCAGCACATTCCCTTAAGTTTTCAACATCCCATTTCATTCACTTTTTTGTTTGGCATCTTCTCTTGGAACTTTCCTTTCTTGAATTCATGTTCTTATTATGTTCTTCTAAGATACCAACCGCTGATTGGAAATTTTTCTTCTTTCCTTTGGTTTATATTATTTTTTATATTTATCATGTGTTTGTAGTGTATTCATAATTTCCATGTCACTTCTCTTCATCTTGCTCATAATGTAAATTGTCAAGAACTTTTCTTTGTTCTGATATAGTGCAAGTGAGATTTCCTCGATAAACGTTTCATATTATTTGAAACCTATTTACCTTCTCCTCAGAGCTACAGTTTCTTGGCAAGGCATTGCTTTTGGTCACCTTTCTGTACAGTCCTTGTGGCAATGGGCTGGGTTGGAGGATGTGTGGAGAGCATGGGAAACTCTCCCTTAGGCTATATACCCCTTTTGTTGCAAGTTCTGCACTGCCTAAGAGGTTTTGTGAGGTGTCTTGGAGTGGACCACGGGCTCACTCTACCTGTTCTTGTGTATATCTAGGTTCTGTGGAGTATTACTTTAGGGCTTTTATTTGTTCCACTGGTGTAGTGGAAAATGGTCCACTCTGATGCTTCTTCCTTCTTTGTAAAGAGTCTTCTGTAATACAGGATTCTTCTGTTCAGGAAGGATTTTACTTTTCTCTGGGCAATCTATGCATATTCAACTCATTGGTCTCTCAGGTTATTTCTAAGCTGTGCGGTATTAGTGAAAAATTCTCAGGATTTGGTGAACTCATTGTCTTTTCTCCATACCTGTTTTTAGGTATAAAAGGGGAGGTTTGGTGAACTTGGCCCAAATCATCATTTCTCTATCCTACTTTTAAGAATTACCATGTGATGTCTTATTTCCTTTACTGTTTGACTAATTTTTTACCTTCTGTTCATGTGGCAGATTTCTGTGTTCAGATTTCACTCCACAGTCTTTACTTAGACTTCCTTTTTTTCCCCCAATAAACTTTTATTTTAGAATACTTTTAGATTTACAGAAAATTTGCAAAGATAGTACAGGGGAGTTTCCATACAACCACTCTCCAGTTTTCCTTTTTGTTAATGGCTTACATTATCATGGTTACATATGTCACAGGGGAGAAAGCACAGTGGTACATAATTAGTAACTAAGCTCTACACTTTCTTTAGATTTCACTAATTTTTCTCATGTCCTTTTTATGTTCTAAGATCCCATCCAGGATCCCATATTAACTTGGTTGCTATGTCTCCTTTGCCTAGTCTAGTCATATTTTCTCAGATTTCCCTCGTTTTGGATGACTTGGACAATTTTCAGGATTATTAGTCAGGCATTTGATGGAATATTATTCAATTTGGGTTTTTAGGAATTTTTTTCACGTGGTTAGACTGAGGTATAGGTTTTGGGGAGACCAAGAATACAGGACTAAAGTGCCATTCTCATCATATTATTTCAACATTATGCTATCAACATGATTTAACATCAGTGATGTTAATCTTGGTCACCTAGCCAAGGTAGTGCTTGCCATGTTTCTCCATGTTACTTACCAACATTCCCCTTTCATATTCTTTGAAATATGAAAGATTTCAGATTACTTAATTGCAGATTACTTAAGTGCAGCCCGTACTCTGAGGTGGGGATAAAGGGTGTGGATTGAGATGTTAATTGAGCTCTACTTCCCTCACGGAAAATATCTACACAAATTATTTATAATTCTTCAGTAACAAGAGATTTGTCTCTTCTCCTTCATTTATTTATTTTTTTGTTTGTTTGTATTAGTATAGACTTCATGGGTACTCATTTAATACTTTGGATTATAATCTAATACTGTGTTGTTTATTTTGTCGCTTGAAGTATTGCAGCTTGGCCATTGGAAGCTCTTCTGGTTGACCTCCATATCCCTTTGACACATTCCCCATCCTTTTGATTTTTAAACACTTACTTCTCTGGCACCACAGAATGCCCCTGGGGTCATGTCTTATAGGGATGTGTAGGGATGTATAGGGATGTACCTTATCCATAAACTCAGCCATTCCTCAAAAGGCTGTGATTCCTTTTATTGGAAAATGGTATTAGAAACCAAGATTGGGATGCTAGGTGTGCTCATTGTTACTTGGTGTGACTACTTTTAGTCCCAATCAGTGGAAAGAGCTACAAAATTTATATATATGTATACTAATTGATATACATGCACATATATGAAATATTTATCTATGTATCTATCTGGATCTTTATTAAGCTAAATTTGAGTTTATACTTATTTCTCTGACTAATCCAGTGCTACATAGTTCATTTTGGCTTTCTCCTTTTTCTTATGCATAATTTCCTCCAACAATAAGAAACCTGGTTTCCATCTCCACCATCCATCATTTCCTTATTTCTTCGACCCCAATATACGTTATAACTCTTTCAGAATCATTAACGTATACCCCCATGAGAAACAACTTCTCTTACTAGAGTACACTGTTCATATATAGTTCCTTTTGTCTTTAATCTTACAGTTTCCAAAGTACCACTTTCCAAAGTTACTTAGAATGGCTCTTCTTTTTTCCTTCCAATCCTTCAGTGAAGTTATGTAATATAGTTTGTAATAAACTCAGGCACTTTTTCATAGTCTTCATACTATCCTACGATCCTCTCACCTCCTGGTGATTCTTTTCTTTTTTCTAATTTTTGATGATTTGAATAAAGTTGCTATAAGTATTTGCATACAGGTTTTGTGTGGACATATGCTTTCAAATCAGTTGGCTAAACCTAGTAACATAATTTCTGGGGCCTCTATTTAATCTATGTTAACTTTAGAAGAGACTGCCACAATATCTTCCAGAGTAGCTATACTACACTATTTTGTGTTCCCATCAACAGTGAATGCTTTTGTTCTCTTAACGATGTGTTTAGCAGAACCTAAGTTTTAAATATTGACGAAATTCAGTTTATTGATTTTTTTTCTTTTATGTATTGTACTTTTGTATTGAATCTAAAACTCATTGCTATATATAAGGTTATACAGGCTTTTTGAAATCCTTCTATAGCTTATAAGTTTCATGTTTTACATTTAGATCTGTGATTTATTTTGAGTTAATTTTTGTGTAAGGTAGATGGTACTTGTTTTTTGTATATGGACATTCATTTATTCCAGTACCATTTGTTGGAAAGGCCATCATTTCTCTATTACGTTTCCTTGCACCTTTTTCAAACTCAGTTGACTATATTTGTATGGATTAATTTCTGGACTTTATTTTCTCTTCCATTGATCTGTGCATCTGTTCCTTTGCCAATACTAATGGTATTGATTATTGAATCTTTATAGTGTCTGAAATCGGATAATGTTGAGCCATCTAATTTTGCTCTTTTATTACAGAATTGTTTTGGCTATTCTAGTACCTTTACTTTTCCATATGCCTTTTATTTTTTTATTTTTTTTAGATTTATTTATTTATTTATTTGACAGAGAGAGAAAGAGAGAGAGAGATCACAAGTATGCAGAGAGGCAGGCAGAGAGAGAGAGAGAGAGAGAAGAAGCAGTCTCCCTGCCAAGCAGAGAGCCCGGATGCAGAACTCGATCCCAGGACCCGGAGACCATGACCTGAGCCAAAGGCAGAGGCTTAACCCACTGAGCCACCCAGGTGTCCCTCCATATGCCTTTTAAAATCAGTTTATTTATATCTACAAAAACGCTTGCTGGGGTCAAATGTTTTTATTTATTTACTTTTTAAAGATTTTATTTATTTGACAGAGCACAAGCGGGGGAAGTGGCAGGCAGAGAGAAGGATCATGATCTGAGCCAAAGACAGATGCTTTACTGACTGAGCCACCCAGGAGCCTGGGGCCAAATGTTTTTAAACTTAACTTTAAAAAGTAGACGCCTTTTTTATTTCAGTACTTTCAGTATTTCAGTACTTTCATTATATCTTTACGACTCTTCTTTGGAAATTTGGAAATTTGGAAGTACTATTACATTCAGTTTATCACCTGCTGCACAGTACTGTATTTACATGTAATTCATGACTATGAATCTTGTTACCTCGGTTGATTACCAATTTTTTAAAAGATTTTATTTATTAATTTGAGAGAGGGAGGGAGAGAAAGCATGAGAGGGAGAGAGGAGCAGGGGCAAAGGGAGAAGCGGACTCCCTGTTCAGCTTCTATCCAAGGACTCTGGGATCATGACCTGAGCTGAAGGCAGATGGTTAACTGACTGAGCCACTCAGGCACCCCCATTACCAATTTTATTCATGAAATTTGCTTCTAAATAGATTTTGTTTCTTTCAGAAATCAAAATCACATCCCAAAGATAACAAATCAGCTTTTTATACAATGTCAACTCCTCAAGGGGATGATGTTTATACTTTATAGGTGAAAAAACTTTGAGTGGTTGACCACTTGCCCAAGGAGTCAAAGTCAATTAAACATTGTAGGACTTATCTATCTCAGACTTGCATAGGTGACTCAAACTTACCAAATGGAAATATTAATTCATTTTTAAAAACCTTATTTTGCCTTGATCCCTTGTCCCAACCATCTGCCCACGTACCCAAATCAAAACTTTTTCCTTAGAGCCTCTACTGATTTAGTCTCTTAGTTTTATTCATTCTCTCTTTAATCGATGGCTCAATTTAATTTGAATCTCTCTTTCTATTTTTCTATTTTTTTAACCTTCAATTGTCTACTTTAATTTGTGCATACATTTGTTTCCAGTTTTTATTATAATATGTTAAAATTAAGGTTCCCCAAGGCAGACCCTTTATCATTTGTTCTTTGTAGCATTTGTATTAAGGGAGAAGTGGGAAAGGGAGAAAAGAAAAACACTCAATCCTAAGCCTTTTCTTTTAGTTTATTTAATCCATTCAATAAATATTTATTGAGGGGCACCTTGGTGGCTCAGTAGGTTAAAGCCTCTGTCTTCGGCTCAGGTCATGATCCCAGGGTCCTAGAATCGAGCCCCACATCGGGCTTTCATGCTTAGCAGGGAGCCTGCTTCCCCCTTTCTCTGCCTGCCTCTCTGCCTACTTGTGATCTCTGTCTGTCAAATAAATAAAATCTTTTTAAAAAAAATTATTGACTGTGTACTGTCAGGTTACTCAGAATGCAGCATTATGATCCTAGTATACTTGAGAAGACAGACATTAAAGAAATAACTGCATAAATTCTTAAAATAATATTAATTGATGTGAATATTAATGTTTCTTTGGAACATGTTGTAGTCCACTCCTACAGTTTTATAGTCTAGGGGTGCGGATTGGGGAGATCAGGAAAAATACATAGGAGGGAAGAACAACAGCTTGTTATGTCTGCATATGTCAGCATAGTTGTTGTTTTTTTTTAAAGATTTTATTTATTTATTTGACAGACAGAGACCACAAGTAGACAGAGAGGCAGGCAGAGAGAGAGGAGGAAGCAGGCTCCCTGCTGAGCAGAGAGCCCGACGTGGGGCTTGATCCCACTGGGATCATGACCTGAGCCGAAGGCAGAGGCTTTAACCCACTGAGCCACCCAGGCGCCCCTGTCAGCATAGTTTTAAATGTCACTGTGGAAGCTCCGTTCTACTCAGTTGGCATCTGTAGGTTCTGAACTTTTAGTAGTGCATTTTAGGTGAATTCCTTAAGGTAGAACCAATTGAGCTTTGCTTGACTGAAAAGCATATTTGGAGGCACTAGGTTATAAGTTGAAATAATACACATTATTTCCTGTCTCTTTTTGTCTTAATTCCTTATTTCTTGCTTCCTATAATCTTCAAGTTCTTTCTGTCATTTTCTTTTCATCTTTGCCAGTTCTGATCTACTTCTGTCTTTTTGTGATGTCTGTTTTTTCTTATATTCTGCCATGTCTGCCTTCCCCTACCCCTTGAATCTTCAGTGCTTTTTTTCTTTTCACTTTTAGCCAAAGCTAGGAAAAAAGTAAAAAGGATTCAAGTTAAAATGACTAAAATTTACTTACTAATACAGATACATTTGTGTATGTATATTCCGGCTTTTGAGGTCATGTGATACTCAGTGTCTTCAGTTTTTCTTTTTAACATATTAAGGTGATACTGTGTAAAAATGAAAGAGAATAAAAATAAACAATTCAGAGTTTTTTGATTAGGGTGATCACTAGTTCCTTTTATCATTTGAGGTCAAAGTTTAACTTCTTCCCATTGAACAAGGTGAATGACTATAGGTTCAGAAAGGAAAGACACGATTATCGACTGATCTAGGGATAAATCAAGAAATGTGACATTTCATGCATGGGTCTTTTCACTTAGCGTGCAGGGGTGTCAGTCAGAATATGCAAGGTATAGGAAATCAATTGAAACTTGAGCCCATGGACATTTACTTCAGCAAAATTCTTACTCATTATCATGACTATGTCTGGTTAGACTGTTAAAGGCATAATTTAGTTTCCAAAAGGATGATATTCTTTTGTATAATTGCAAATTTCCATTTAATGATATATAATTTATAGCTTGTTAGCTGTATTACATATAACATCAACTATTACTTTAAGTCTTTATTAAGCCAGTTACACATGCTGTTAATAAACCTTAAACCTCCAACAAGTCATTTTATATAGAAAATAGAAAACCTGGTAAACTGTTTCAAATTATCTTCTTTTTTCTAAAAGTAGGATTTTGTCTAATTTTTATGTTTTCTTAAGTAATATAGTAGGTGATGTACTAGTAAGACTGAATTTTATTTTCTAAAATCCAAATTTTTAGGTGATTAGTCTTTAACTGGGTATTGAGTGATCCAACTCAGAAAAATATGTCACAGTTGGCACTTAAACAGTGTTTTAACATCAAAGATCTCGTCCCATTTTCCAGTGCTCTATATCAGGGATGTGCAAAGTAAAGACCTGTGGTGGACATCCATCCTTCCTGTTGTTTTTGTGAATAAAGTTTTATGGTAGCACAGCCACACCTGTTCATTTACATATTATCTTAGGATGCTTTTGTACTACAAAGGCAGCATTTAGTAGCTGCAACAGAGAACATACAGCAAAGTCTAAAATATTATATGACTGTTTACAGAAAGTTTGCTGATCTCTCCTGCAAATAATCTGGTTGAGACTAAATTATGATGCAGTTAATCTTTGATATCCATGACAAGTACTTCCTGAAGCTTTTAAAGAAATACAAATAGAAAAATATAAATATTAGCCTTTTCTCTTCCCAGACTCATGTTTATATTGAAAGTTACTTGTTTGTATGAATTTTTCGTATCTCAGATTAACCATTTGCTCATTTTCATTAAAGTTTTGGTTTTCTCTTAATGACCATTTATCACTGTACTTACAGGGATAACCATAGAGCAAAATTGAGATCAATTTTAAAGTTTAGGGGTGCCTGGGTGGCTCAGTTGTTTAAGCGTCTGCTCTCCGGGGATGGAGTCCCACAATGGGCTTCCTGCTCAGCAGGAGCCTGCTTCTCCCTCTTCAGCTTCCCCCGCCCTGGTTTGTGCTCACTCTCTTTCATTTAAATAAGTAAAATTTTTGTTGTTGTTTTGTTTTGTTTTTAAATTTTATTTTATTTTTTCAGTGTTCCAAGATTTATTGTTTATGCACCACACCCAGTGCTCCATGCAATACATGCCCTCCTTAATACCCACCACCAAGCCTTCCTAACCCCCCGAGCCCCATCCCCTCCAAAACCCTGTTTCTCAGAATCCACAGTCTCTCATGGTTTGTCTCCCCCTCTAATTTCTCCCAACTCACTTCTCCTCTCCTTCACCCAAAGTCCTCTGTGTTATTCAAAATAGTAAAATCTTTAAGAAAGTTATGAAGAATAGTAAAGCAAAACTGAGATCTAAATAAATGCTAAATGATTGGCTTAAACCTCATGCCCTGCATGTCAAACCTGGCACACCTACTAAAACATGTTCAAATTCACTCATCAGCAAAATGATAAATCACTATACATTATGTACTTCTAAGGGCAATCATATACATTATTTATATCTGCAATGCTAAATTTATGTGGAAAGGATTTAATATAACCTTTGACAAGAAAATTTTATTTTTTAAAAAATTGTATTTGTTAGCAGAGAAGTTTGTTAGTAGACTAAATACAACTATCTTAACTAATATAACTCTCTTAACCATACCCTCTTGAAAGATAATAATTTAAAACATTCAGACTCATTCGTCTCTCCTTAAAGTAATAATTCTTCACCTTGCAATGCCTAAAGAAACCTTACAGGTTATCACATAGAAATTGCATACACTCTTTGTTGTGTTGATTATTTTGAATGTACAAATTAGGTATCCTTCCTATACTGTTATTTTCTTCCTAATCATATATGAAGTTGTTTGGAACAAAAGAAGGAGATTTATAACCTTGAGATCTAAACTTTTTTTTTTGCAAGCATTTCCAGTAATCTGTTAATCTGAATGTTTACTTTCATGTATCTTTTCATTTTAAATTATTGAATTTAATAAGTTAATTATGACATTTATAAGAATTTAAATTGAGTCTTCTTTGGAAACTGCTGTAATTAGCTCTTAGTCTGTAATTAGCTCTTAGTCTGATTTCATCTAAAAAGAACAACATTAAGGTAAATACTTTTCACTACATATGACTTCCTTAAAAATGATGTTTAAGTACTATTGATGTTTTTCAAATACTTTTATGCGAGCATCCCTAAGTGTAAGAATTTTGTTATCTTGTGCTTTTCACTGTTTTTTAATTGATTAAAAATTATTATCTACAGAGTTTTTGTAGAACGAGCTTTTATGAAGCAGAAATTTGAAAACTGTTGATTTATTTTGGAAGAAATGTGAATCTAAGTGGACATTACTAGTTTGAGATATATTAAGTATATATAATTCAAAATTGCCATGTCATACTGTAAATTTAGACCACTTAAGAATGTGTAGAAATAGTTTTTGATGGGGCACCTGGGTGGCTCAAGTTGGTTAAGCGTTTGCCTTCAGCTCGGGCCATGATCCCAGAGTCCTGGGATCAAGCGCCAGCATTGGGCTCCCTGCCCAGTGGGAAGCCTGCTTCTCCCTCTCCCTCTGCCACTTCCTCTGCTTGTGCTCTTTCTCACTTTGTCTCTAAAATAAATTAATTCTTTAAAAAATAGTTTTTTATGTATATTTATTTTTTTCCTATTAAAAATGCAGTCTTCTAAATTTCTCTTCATGAATATAGCAATTTCATTGAACTATAGTTTGGAACAGCTTTGTAATAAATTTGTTGCTTCTCTATATCTTTTCCAAGTAACCTTTTTTTATGGTGGTAAATATTAAATCGTAGGAGCCCAGAAATTGGGGATATGAGAAAACAGGAACTTATATATCTAAACATTTTAGTACAATTTAAAAATAATGGAGCTATTTCTAAAATCGACATCATTTTATTAATATCCATTACAGATTTTCATTTAACTTACCCAATTTAATGATTGCCTAAATTACATTATTGGCATTTTCTAAGATACTCATTTAGAGCTTCTTTCTTTATTGTTCCTGCATTTGTTCAATTCACCAACATCAAAAAACATTTCAGTAAGCACAATGACTCTTCTAAGACAAAATGCATTTATGAGAGGAATGAATTTACTTCCTTAGGCTTTAGATTGAATAATTCTAAGTATGTATTGAAAGAGAAAAATAACATTAGTCATCTAAAAACATGTGCTCTAGTTTTGGTCAGCCTTTCTATACAGTGTATTTGTTTTAACAAATAGCAGCAGGAGATTTTCAGTTCAAATTTAGTGGTCATTATTTGTCTTTGCTTTTGAGGGAACATAGTTAAACTTTGCAATAAAAATACTTGCCTTGTTTTATTTGTGATGAAATTAAAAAAAACCAGAGGAAATACAGTTTTTGGTAAGAATTGAAAGTCCAGGAATAAATATAATGATGAGAAGTAGTGCTTCTATCACTAGGGAACTTTCCTCATCTAAGCACATATGAACAATTGATCCTTGTAGTCATATATAGCAGTAAACATTAATAACTTAACAGTCTGAAGTCAGTGCAGAAGATATGGAGCATTATTGAAAGATGGAGTCGAGCAGGTGGCACTTTAATATGTTCAGTGTCATGGTTGACTCTAAAGACTAGTCGAATGAAATTACTTGAGGTTCTAAAGATTTAAAAAGCGAACTCATTTTGCTGCACTAAGGAAATGCTACTGATCAGGCTTTCTGTGTCCCTTTTTTCTAGGCTAGAAAATATTAACCCTGAAGAAAATGACATGGTAAGCCATTCTCTGAGGAGATTTCTTGATGTCAGTCTTATATCTTAGAGGCTTAAGTTCAATTGAGTGGGTTTCAAGAACTAAGATGTGGGAAAAAGAAGAATTGACACACTAATAATGTACATCTTTGCTGCAATATGAAAATTCAATAACTTCACTCAGTCAATTTACAATTCACATGTGCCTATTAATTAAAACCCTATATTAAATAAAATATATTAAAACTTCATGTCTGACTAACATATAATGGTGTTGGTAGACATTACAGGAATTACTGAACAGAATAAACAATGCAGACACAGGAATAGCTATTCAGGAGAATGGAGCTGTAATTGTGGATAGAATCTACAAGACCAAGGAATGTAAAAAGAGAATAACTGCAGAAGAAATGAACGCAGTGATAGAAGAGCGGGATGCTGCTTTGTCTCAGGTAACTGTAAAAGCATTTTCGCCTGTTTCTTTACCGTTAAAAAAATGACTTATCCCCACATGGTCTTAATTCAAACGGTTTTCAGCATATGATTAATACCACGATGATTAGATACATTAAAATAGTCACAAATTTTGTTAGACCATTCTTCAAATACATGCATCCTCGTTTCTTAATAAAACTGTTAGGTTGTTATAGAAATTTAGTTATATTTAAAAAACGAATTTAGTTATATTCTTTAAAGTAATCACTTTTATATGAAACTCCTTACTTGAGTCGCAGTTTTGTGAGGGCTGAGATTATGTCTTTATTACTGTTTTATTCCCAGTGCCTAATTCAGTGCCTTTTAGTAAACACTGATAAATGAGTCAAATTATTAGTGTATTCTTTTCTGAACACGACTTACACCGTCCTGCTCTACCTGAAACCTGATTACCTCCCTGAGGATACTGCTTCTACTTACAGTCCTCTCAAGTAGTGATTGTATTCCCTCCCGCAGCAGTTACACCAGTGGGCTTACAGGATTGTTCCGCATTAGTGTTTCTACATCACTGTTCCTTTTCCCTCTCAAAACACCTCTAGTTTTGAAGCTCGTGCACCCGATTGTACCGCCCAGTAGGCCCTCCCATTACAGTCCTGTGCACACTTCTTTCTGTGCTGCTTCTCTCACTTCTTGAACATCTTAGGGCGTATTTCCTGGTCTCTTTCTTCAGCCTACTCTTGTGGTTTTGAATTATGAAAAACAATTCTTGGTGATTTAAATATCTATACAGATGATTCTTTCACTATTCTGGCCTCTTCATCTTCTTGCATTTCTCTCCTCTCATGATCCTGTGTTCTGCTCTGCTTCTGCCATCTGCCCTACGGTCATATCCTGTTTCTGACCAGCACTTGCTGTCTTTCCAGTCCACTTAACTCCAGAACTCTGACTAGCAAATTCAGCTCCACTGGCACCCATTTCTGTTGATTTTGCCGCTTGTTTTTCTATTCTCTCAAACCTCTCCTGTTCCCACTTCCCTTTTTAACTAGCTTGGATTCCAGGGCTCACCTAATTACCACCAATTTGCATTTAATATAACCTCAGTTCTCTTGGCCCCTTGTCCTACTCACCAAGCAAAACCTCAACCTTATAAATTTAACTTCTGCCTGTTCAACACCTTCACAGCTTTATATAGAGAGGAGTATCACACAGATTTGGAGCTAACCCTTAAATTCATGATTACTGTCTTCAGGTAGGCCCTTGATGTTGCCCACCATTTTTCTGGCCTTTTGTTAGTCCATTCAACTCTCCCCTGTAAAGGACTCTTTTATCTCCCTTTTTGCTCCTTAGATATCCAACCTCTCCTCTCCAGTATAAAAAGTAACTTCTGCTTTTTCTGACCACTTTAATCTGCCAGCCTACCTGCATTTGTACCCATATACTCTGCCTTTTGTATTTTATTTCTTACTTTGTACGTGCCCTTGTTTAAGGGAAACGTATTTCTGTATTAGTTCCCGTCTTTTCTTGCTTGCTTAAGGTTATCACCTAATCAATTGCCCCTTTTCTCTCCTACTTCATAAACTTTTTACTATTAATTCATTTTCATCACTCTCTAAGATGCTTTACTGTCTCCCATGTAGAATGGATAGAAGTTTTGATAAGTCTTGGTCTACTTGTGGCTCAACCTGGTCCTTTTGGTAAGGCTTCCCAAACAGAGCTGATACTCAATACCACCCTATTCCTGGCAAAGCTTGTACTCCAGTGTTTATGTCCTCAACATTGTAAGACTGTAGAAAACTCCATTATGCTTTTCAAAGGGTTTTGGGCTTAGCTTTTTAATTTCAACCCCTGTACAGGTTTGGGATTTATCAAATGATCTGAGATAGATACAAGTCTCAAACCTCCAATTGTGTCAATTCCACCCTGCAAAACCACCTACATCTTCGATGATTTTTCTGTCCTGTGACATGAGCCCTGTGTGCAAAGCCTGGCTTCCCAGGCCCTTGCCCAGGCCCAGAATCTTTAAAACTAAGGGGGGAAAGAATACTTCCAGATCTGCAAACCACCCTCTTCAGAATCTTGGCCACTCCACTCATTGTCACAGCCACCTCCTTCTGACGTCTTTAAACTGGATTTTTAAATTTAATCAGGCTTTTGTTGTTTTTGGCTGGAGCACTGTTTTGCCACAAATGATTTCATCCTATCTGGATGTGGAGAACTGACATTTATTTTCAGGTTAGATTTGGAAAAAGTCTTTAAGCTTCTAAAATGAGCAACTTCTTTTACCATTTTGTATCCTACCAACAGTATGCAATCTTGAGTCATTCAGTGTATTGTTGAAGAGATAGCCAAACTGGTTTTTAGTGCTTGGAGGCAATTACAGTGTGAACTCAAACATTTGATTTTTTTTTAATCATTTATTTTCTTAGGTTAACTAAAAATGAATACATAGAACATAATTAAATATTGACTGCTACCCTTTCCTTCTTTCTCTATCCTTTGCCTGCTGCCTTTCAGGATACACCAAGAAATCAACATTTGGCAATATTTACCAACATGTCTTTATTTATAAATAGATATTATCCATCATTGCAGTATATTTATTATTTATCTATTTATCTATTGCATGTCGTTATTATGTTTTATGAAGCAGTTTATTTTAATTAACTTAATTTGCATAGTTTTTAAGCTTTCTGGCCTCAATAGTATTTATCCTAATTTTTACGTCATAATCATTCCAAAATTGAACTTTTGAATTACTGACTTATAGTTTAAATGGGAACTTTTTTCTTAATTTTTAAAAAATTAACCTTTTATTTTGGCACAGTTTTAGATTTGCAGAAATGTCTCAAAGGTAGTGTACTGTGGAGTCCCCCTATACCTTTGACCCAGTTTTGGTTTGCCCTGCTTTTGCCATTGCTCCCGACTGTGGTAAGTTTGTCAGAATGAATAAACCCACATTGGTAGATTGCCACGAACTCCAGACATTATTCAGATTTTATCAGTTTTCCATTAAAGTCCTGTTAAAGATTCAGTCCAAGATACCACATTGCATTTAATTACCAGGTCTCTCCAGTCTCCTCTAGTCTGTAACAGCTTAGGACTCCTTTTTTTAAAACGTTTTTTCCTTTAAGACCTTGACGGTTTTGAGGGTATTAGCCAGATATTCTGTGGAATGTCTCTGAATTCGGATTTATCTGATGATTTTCTTACGATTTGGCTGAGATTTTGAGTTTTGGAAAAGAATTCCATAGGGATTTGACCGTAATTTTAGAGCTGCTATTTGGCATCAAATGTTTTCTAATTACACTCTATCTTCTGTTTCCTGCTAGGGTTACCTTAGTCCCATTCTATGTAGCTACTAAAAATTTTCAGATTCAGTGAGAATTTCTTGATTTTTGTATATAAAAATCTAATTTACTTTGTTTTTCAAATCAAGTTAAAATCATTTATTTACTTGAACTGGCCTTGTTAAAATCTTATCTTTTTCTGATAAATCTTAATACTCTTATTTATTCAAATTCTTCTCCCATATCTTTTCTATCACAAGCTGAGAACTGAGTGCCTTAAAATCTTTTATAGGATAAATTAAAATTGTAATTTGTATTTGTTTGATTAAAGAATTATCTTACCAACCAATCTTTAATTTTTTCTTCATTTTTTGGCCCATTAGTGCTCATATAGTTTATTTAAATAGCAGAAATACATGTTATTATGGGATAAAGCTAGAAACTTCCATTTCTTCACTAACTTTTCTGGGATCTTAAGTTTCATAGAACTCTAGAAGCTATCTAGTTAAACTACCCAGTATTGAGGAATCTTATCTCTGACTGATTTTTGATTTAGCTAAATATTCATTTCCTCTTCATGTCTTGCTTTTGGTACTCATATTAGCCTCAGAACATTTGACTGATAAGTTATATTGCATCAACTATATTCAAATATCTACATGAGCAATAATGTCCTAATTCTGGCACATACAGCTAGAGGCACAGTTGAGTCCAGGCTGGACATCAATAAGCAGCAGAATAGAACTGGCCAGGATTGGCAACTCATGAGCTTTGAGGCCTGACCTTATTATAAGCTAGAGTAAATCAAATAATCATTTGTATTAGTTTGGCTTCTCCAGGAAAACAGAACCCCCCCCAAAAAAAAATACACACACACACACATACATATACATATACATACATATACATATGTGTATATATATATACACATACATATATATATAAACAGATTTCTATAAAGAGTTGGTTTGTGCGATTATAGAGACAGAGGAGCTCGACATCTTTGGTCCGTAAGCTAGATACCCAGGAGAACCAATGATTAATACCAGTCTGAGTCCAAAGGCCTGAGAAATCAGGAGAACTGAAGATGTAAGTTTTAGTCCAAGTCTAAGTTTGAAAGCAAGAGAAGACTAATATCCCAGTTTAAAGATCAGAGAGAAAGAATTCTTTCTTACTCAATCTTTTATTCTTTTCAGGCCTCCAATTGGATTGAATGTGGAAGCCCACTTACATTGGGGAGGGCATTCTAGCTAAATTGGGCTAGGTTAGACTTTTGATTTCCAAGTACAGGCATAGATATGGGCAGGGCCTAGCATCAGGCCGCTGGGCCTCATTGATACTTACAGTTGATAGGATAATCCTGCAGAGATTTTCATTTATTGGACACCAGCTGGTACCTGGGACGTAGGTGAGGGGCCCAGTCCTGAAAACTGAATAAATTAGGCATGGGTATGGAGGTTGGGATATGGACTTCGGCCAAATGGGCCAGGGGCATTGACAAAATATATTCAAAACACCAAAGCAGAGGACTTGTCATAAAGAGTTAGAATATAACAAAGATAATTGGTAAATTCTCTATGTATGTGTTTGGAATCAACTCCAGGCATAATGGATAATATGCTTATGGATCTTGAACTCACTTAATTCTCACCTACTGATAAGAATCAGACTTTGTATTGCCAGGCTTGATCAATGAAACTATGTAAAAAGGAGCTTGTAAGGTAAAAACAGGGTTAGCGCATAGGCAGGCAAAAGCAGATACTAGCTCTGTTTTGTCTCTCCCAGATTAAATATCGCAACATCCTTTGTCTTTTCCGTGGGCTTCCTTTTCTTTGTTGTCTTCTAGATGTTGGTTTCACTGTGTTGTTGATCTATCAAGGCTGAATTAGTGACATAAATTTCTATAACCTGAACACCATGTAGAGAATCTTAATTCACCACTATTTTTGGAATTGAGTCATTACAAATATCTAAAATCAATAACTGTCCTTTTAATTTGCTCACTCTTGTTTATTGTTTTTTGTTGAAATTATTTCTGAAACATTTATATGCCTCTTTTAATACTTAGCACACCTTTTTCATTTTTATCACATGCTATAATGAAAAGTATAGATCCTGAAGTCCTTCAGGTCCCAAACTGACAAATGCAAAAAGCATGGAAAGACCAAGGGGTAATCATCAGAGTAATTAAAAAAACTCAATTTAATGTTTTAGTAGTCAGGTTCCTTGTTCTCTGTAGCCTGTAGGCTATTCTAAGCACTAAGCTACAGCTCCAGCAGAATGAAAAATAAACCAAAAAAGATGAAGATATGAATCCATTCCAATAATATAATATAAAAAAAATTCTAGGAAGATAGCTGGCCAACATACAGAAAGTATAATTGGTCTGTTGTTTTATGACTCTTTCTGCCTTCAGTTAAGTATGTTTCCCCTCACTGGAACATGCTTTCTCTCTCCTTGTTGCTCACTCACTCATCTATTTGAAGCAGACTACTACTTAAGTACTTGTCACACAGCATTACACTATCTCCCCTACTAGCATGAAGATAGAAAACTATTTTTCTTTATATGTTTCTGTCACAGTTTTATCCCTAGGACAGTGTAGACACTTAATATATGTTTGTTAAATTAATGAATAAGCTGAAGTTATTTAAAATCAATTTCAAGGTACACAGTACTAAAAGAATTTAGTAAAATAATATTCATTCATTCATATTTTATTGCATACCTGTAATGTGCCATATATTGGGAACTCAGCAATTCCTCGTAGAAGGTTCTTTATTTTATGAGATTTTTATCTTAATATGGAAATCTATAGGTAGTAAGTAACCTAATGAATAAAATACTTTCAGATAGTAATGTGGTGGTAGTAATGTAGTGGAGAGTGACCGCAGTTGGTAGTGGAGTTGTTACTTTAAATATGTTGAGTAAGACAGGCCTCTTTGTCAACATGTAGTTGAACTGAGACATGAAAGAGGAGGAGGATCTAGCTATGTAAAGAACCATGGAAAGAGTGTCCCATCTGAAAATAATAAATCAGTAGTGCCCTGAGAGGGAGAACAAGCTTAGTGTGCTTTAGACACTGATATGAACACACTACCAGATTTAAATGTGATTGAAGTACAGTGAGCGAAGAAAGATAGTAACAAGTGATGAGGTAGAAAAGATAGGCAGCAGACAAATTTGTAAAGTCATGTAGGCCATGGTAAGGAGTACAAGTGTATCTAAGTGCAGAAAATATTGAAAGAAAAAGGCTGTTGCTATAGTCCATGCAAAAAGTGAAACTGATAATGGCTCAGATGAACAAGTGTAGATTTAGAGAAGTGGGCAATGGGAAGTATTTCAATAGTACAGTGAGTAGAACTTGAAAGCACATTGTTTTGGGGCATAAGGAAGCAGGAAAAATCAAAGCTGACTCCAATATTTGGGGCTTGAAGACTATAGATATTGCATCATTTATTGTGATGGGCAAACTTGGGGGAGGTAGTCAACATATTTTGGGAGGGAAATTACATAGTCTCAGAGGAGATCTATTTGAGATGATTCCTAAAAAAAATCACATGGAAATATTGAGCAGGCATTTGACTCTTGTAGCCATCAACATGTACATAATTAAAGCTTGGGACTGAATGAAACAGAGAAAATATCATTTTTTAAAAAATATATTTTATTTATTTATTTGACAGATCACAAGTAGGCAGAGGGGCAGGCAGAGAGGTATGGGGAAGCAGGCTCTCTGCTGAGCAGAAAGCTCAATGCGATGCGGGGCTCCATCCTAGGACACTGAGATCATGACCTGAGCCGAAGGCAGAGGCTTTAACCCACTGAGCCACCCAGGCTCCCCCAGAGAAAAGATCATTGAGAAAGAACAGGGCCTAGGACCATGTTCTGTGATGTGCCAACATTTAGTAGTTGGCCAGAATAGAAGGGGCCCACGTAGAAGACTGGAAGGGATGGTGAATGAGGTAGGACAGTGAAGAGAATGTGGTACCAGAAAAGGCAAGAAAGTGCTTGTTAAAGATGAGAGTGATCAGTTCCCTTGAATGGTGTTGAGAGGTCAAGCAAAGTGAAGATGGAATGGTTACTTACAAATTTGGCCACATGGAAGATGTTGAGGGCTTTAACAAGAGTTTTGTCCAGGACAGAAGCCACATTGGAGCAGTTTGATGAGAGATTGTAGAGTGTAAAAGTGAAGACGTGAATGCACACAACTTTTTAGCCTTGTAATGGAGCTAGAGAAATTGACAGTAGATGTAGAGGGGGCTTACAGTTCATGGGAGGGTTTTTCTTTTTTAATGGGATATTCTAGGGCATGCTGTTGGTATGTTGATAGAAATGAACCACGAAAAAAGAAAAGATGATTTTAAGGGAGAGAAAAAAATCATTGTAGTAGGAAGGTCCTGGAGTAGATAAGTCGATTGAGAGGGGATAGAATGTAAGTGGAAGAGTTGAGTTATCTTTAGAAACTGGGAAGCTGCTTTCATTGTAACAGAAAACATTGTAACAAAAAAATGGGGTGGTTGCACATCCTGGCAAGTTGATAAGTTTAGGGGTGGTTGGCCGTGTCTGAATTTAGATTCTCAGGGTCGATGGATGGTGCTGAAGATTTTTGTAAAGAGGAGATAGTTTGAAATAGTCATCTTGGTCCGTTTGTGAATAAATATAACTAGAAAAATGTAGAAGGCCAGGTAGAGCAAGCAGAATGCCCATTTGAGAATTAAGGTAAGGAATTTAAAGTGAAACCTGTCAGGAAAGTTGT
Organism: Mustela lutreola; assembly: GCF_030435805.1. NCBI lineage: Eukaryota > Metazoa > Chordata > Mammalia > Carnivora > Mustelidae > Mustela > Mustela lutreola. Next base: position 93,072,898 of record NC_081296.1, read on the forward strand.
GTGATTTCTTCTAGGAATATTCACATCTTGAGCGCAGTGTGGTATTGTTGATATTTAATAAGAGATGGGGTTATAATGGGTGAGAGACCAGGAAGTCCACAGTGATGCCTATGGACTATCCCTACCATAAAGAGGAGGAGGGGTTATGAGTGATGTAAAAGGTACTAAGGAAACTATATTGTCACAGAAGGCAGGATCCTGAACTGCAAAATTCTGCTAAGTCCATATATTGGAGTTCTTTGTTCATCTTGGAGTGCTGTTCCTGGGAATGAGTTACAGTCAAGAGAAAAAGAACCTTGAAATAAAGATTTTGAAGGTATAATAATTAGTGGAGTCGATATATTTCAGATGTTTTTCTGTGTAATTTTATATGGATTTAAGAGGGTGTGGGGACTAAATGTTGGATATTTTAAACACACAGCAAAACAGATTCAGAATCAGGAAAAGAATGGGAATACATTTGAAGGAAAGGTATAAGTAATTTAGAAAATAGAAAGAATTCCCTCCCTTTATTGTATCACATAGTCTAGAAGTCCACATTAGAATAATCTTGGCCTGGTTATGAGTTTATCCCTTGATATTCTGTGTGAACAGAAGTCACTGCGAAAAGCAGACTGGGATTAGGGAATGTAGCATAAATTAACAAATCCTCTTGAAGAGGACAACCAAAATCTTGGCCAATGATATAGGCATCAAAGGTGACTTTCCACATTAACAGAGGAAAGGATAGCCTTGTTTCTTAACCTGTCTGGTGTCAGTGTTCCCTTCGCTTTGTATTCCTTATGATTGACATGGTGCCTATCATATAATAGATTCAAAATAATGATTTGTTATTAGAAATTTGACAAAAAGGGGTTCCTGGGTGGCTCAGTGTTTAAACTCTCTGCCTTCAGCTCAGGTCATGGTCCCAGGGTCCTGAGATCGAGCCCTGCATCGGGCGCTCTGCCCAGCAGGGAGCCTGCGTCCAGCTCTCTCTCTCTGCCTGCCTCTCTGCCTACTGGTGATGGCTGCCTGTCAAATAAATAAATAAATAAAAAGAAGTTCGACAAAAAGCTCATCCTTGAAAAAATAAATCATAACATTTAGGGTTTTACTTTTCAGGAAAAGTAGAAAACGTGTTTAACATTCTTTATTATAGTGACTGGGAAATTTTTATTAATTTTTTCCCCTGTCAGTTTGTTAATTTTCTTCCCTGTCTTATCATATAATTATTTGCCTGTGCGTGTTTTTTCTTTCTTTCCAGTCAATCTTGCTAAATTGTCTTATTTATATTTGATCTATTCCAATAACTTTGCTTAGTTCTTACTATAAAATTTTTACAAACTTTTTCAAACTGTAGATAACTTTGGAAAGTATTGATAGAAAAGAAGGTAAAATTTGCTTATAAACTCATTTCCTAGAAATAATATCGAATTTTCTTTTTCTAATTAATATTATACATACTACTTGATAACCAAATTTTTCTCTTTGATATTATATTTTGTCAGAAAGTCTTATAATTTTATAATTTGGATATATTAAGATTTGTCATACTCATCTGCTGTTTGGCTGGGTATTTTTTTTCTATTTTTTGATACTGTGAAAACTTTTATAGCTAAATTTCTATGTATATCTGTTTTTTCCTTAGAGACAAGTCCTAGAAATAGAAATGCTGGATTAAAAAAACATAAACATTTAAAAATAAGTATATATTTTCAAATTGCCCTTTTAGAAAAAAATGTATCTAGAAATGTTACTTGAGGTTTCTTTCAAGAGAGCTTTAAGTGAATAAAATGCTAAGGAATTTAGAATTTATTCTCTAACCAGTGTATACCTTCAGAGGTTTAAGTCTAAGGCTGAGGAGACTGTTGGGAATCGATTATAGTAATTCATACAAGAGATAATGGGGGTTTAAACAAGAAAAATCAGAGAGGAATAGATATGAACACAGTGGAAGGAAAACATATATTTTTAGGGGTGCCTGGGTGGCTCAGTTAGTTAAGCATCTGCCTTCTGCTCCGGTCATGATCTCAGGGTTCTGGGATCAAGCCCCACATCGGGCTCCCTGCTCAGTGGGGAGCCTGCTTCCCCTCTTCCTGCCCCCCACTTGTGATCTCTCTCCCTCTCTCTCCCTCTCTCTCTCTCTCAAATAAATAATAAAATCTAAAAAAAAAAGCAAGCATGTATTTAAAAAAAAATTTTAATGGAGAGTGCACAAATCTTAAGTGAAAGATTTGATTAATTTTTATGTATGTATATACCCATGAAAGCAGTACTCAGATAAAGATATAGAACATTTGTGGTCCATGATTTCAAACTATATTACAAAGCTACAATTTTTCAAAACAGTATGGTAATGGTATAAAAATAGACACATAGAACACAATTGTTCAATCTCAGTAGAATAGAGAACCCAAAAGTACACCAACACATAAATGACCAATTAAAACAGTCATTATATAATTCAGAGAAGACATTGTCTTCAAATAAATGATGTAGGGAAAACTGGGCAATCACATCATAAAGAATGAATCTGAACTACTGTTTTATACCATACATAAAAATTAACTCAAAATTGATTGAAGCCTTTAATGTAAGACCATTGTGAAACCATAAAATTCCTAGAAGAAAACATAGGCAGTAAGGTCCTTGACATTGGTCTTGGCTATGAATTTTTGGATCTGACTCCAAAAGCAAAGACAACAAAAGCAAAAATAAGCAAGTGTGATTACATCAAACTGAAAAATCTTCTGCACAGCAAAGAAAAGCATCAACAAAATGAAAAGGCAGTCTACTGAATGGGAGAAGATATTTGCACATCATATATCCGACTACTGACTGAGCCAGACAGGCACCCCTAAAGTTTTTTCTGAGTATAAAAATAATGCAACTAACAACTCCATGAAAAGACAAATAATCCAATTTAAAAATGGGAAAAGGATCTTTTTTTTCTTGAATATTTTTTAAAATTTTATTTTATTTTTTCTGTTCCAAGATTCATTTTTATATACCACACCCAGTGCTCCGTGCAATACATGCCCTCCTTAATATCCACCACCAGGCAAAGTATCTGAATAGACGTTTCTCCAAAAAAGATATACAAGCAGACAATAAACACAGGAAAGGATGCTCATTAGCCATCAGGGAAATAAATGCAAATCAAAATCACAATGAAATACCACTTCATACCTTGAGACCAAGAAACTGGAACCCTTATACATTGCTCATGGGAATGTAGAATGGTATGACAACTGTGAAAAACATGCTTACGACCCAGAAATTCCACCTTCTAGGTATATACTGAAAAGAATTGAAAGCAGGTGTCCAAAAAAGAAAAAAAACCTTGTATAGAAATGATTATACAATGGTATTATTCACAACAGTAAAAAAGTAGAAACAACTGAAATATCCATCAGCTGATGAACAGATAAACTGTGGTATGTTGACACAATGGAATAGTTTTTGGCAATAAGGAATGAAGTATTGATAATATGTTACCACATGCCTGTCTGGCTCAGTCGGTAGAGGATGTGACTCTTGATCTTGGGGTTGTAAATTCAAGCCCTTTGTTGGGTGTAGACATTTCTTAAAAATACTGTTTCTAGGGAGATGGACTGATTTGCCTGTTCGGTAAATTTGGTAATAACTAAGCTTACTGGTTCAGCTCCATTCAAGTGAGTGTCCCTGCAGAGAACACACTCTGCTGTGCTCTGTTGTTTTAGCTGGTCACACACCTGGGATTTGTGTTGGCACCTGGGATTTGGAGGCTAAGGCAGGGCTATAGCTGGGTGCTGGGTCTGTTTCTAGCCCCCTTGCTGACAGGGAGGCCGAAAAGCTGTTACATAGTTTGCTTGGATCTCCCGCCCCCCCAGGGCAGGAGACACCTGTTACCTTTCCACTCTACTTCCCTCTGCACCTAAGAGAGTAAATCTTAAAAGTGCTCATCACAAGAAAAAAATAATTTGAAAAACCAAATACAATGTAATATAATGTTTTTTTAATATATATATAAAAGAGGGTGCCTGGGTGGCTCAGTGGGTTAAGCCGCTGCCTTCGGCTCAGGTCATGATCTCAGGGTTCTGGGATCGAGTCCCGCGTCGGGCTCTCTGCTCAGCAGGGAGCCTGCTTCCCTCTCTCTCTCTCTCTGCCTGCCTCTCTGTCTACTGTGATCTCTCTCTGTCAAATAAATAAATAAAATCTTTTAAAAATATATATATATATATATATAAAAGAACATTTGTTAATTTTCCAAAAGGTTCCTTCATATCTCTTCTCTGTCAGAATTTGTTGTCAAGAATAATCACTATTCTTTTCTAACACCATAGGTCATTTTACATGTTTTTAAACTTCTTATGAAAGGAATCATGCCTTGTACTCTTTTGTGTCTGACTTCTTTCACCCAATTATATTTATGCCTGTATTTTTTATCTGTATTGTTAAAATTATCAAAGTTTATCTTTTTCATTACAGTGTTATGTTCCATTGTATGATTATACTCTGATTTATTTACATATCCAACAGTTGATAGAAATATGGGTTGTTTTTAATTTTGACCTATTATGGTTGAAGTACTTTGGATGTTCTTGTATTTTTTTGGTGGATGTTAAAATTTAATCTTTTGGGTACATATATAGACATGTGCATAGGAGAGTATCTTCCATATATTTAGCTCTAGTAATTCCAAATATTTTCCCAATGTTACACCAGTTTATACCAACAGTGTTAGAGAGCTGCGTTCAGTTGTGAGAGTCAACACTTGGTATCTTTATTCATTTTAATTTCTGTCATTTTATTGGATTCATAGTCTTTGTTGAGGCTTTAATTTGCATTTCTCTAATGACTAATGGTGTTGAACACCTTTTCATATACTTATTGACCATTTTGATTTCCTTCCTTGTGAAGTGTCTGTCTGTTCAAGATTTTGCCTAATATTAAATTCTGTAGTCTGTTTTTTCTTATTGGTTTATATAAACTGGATACAGATACTTGTGTCATCTGTGGCTTGCATTTTTATTCTCTTATTGATTCTAGGCTCTTAATTTAATGAAATCAAGTTTATCATTTTTTTCTTCTTATGCTTAATGCATTTTGTGTCTGTTTAGGAAACCCTTGTTATTCCCGCAGTAATGAATGTGCTCTGGGATGCTTTCTTCTAGGAGCTTGATGATTTTAGTTTTCACATAGGTTTTGATCTGTTTCAACTTAATTTTCATATGATCAAGGTATATAATTTTCTTTATATGGATACCCACTTGACTGGACCCAACATCATGTATTAAAAAGATCATGTACTGCCCTGCTGTCTCCAGTGAATTACAGGAAATAATTGCAGGTTTCTTTCTGAACTCTGTTGTTCTGTTGGTATAGTTTTCTGTACCTGCACTAATACTATACTGTGTCTTAATTCCTATAGCATTATAGTAAGTCTTGATTTCTGTGTTGTTGTTCTTCAGTTTTTCCTTATTCTGTGTTCTTTATTCGGCTTGTGATTTTTCCATTAAAAAAATCTGCTACTATTTTGATGGGAATTACATTGACTGTAAAGATCAATTCAAGGAAGATTCTCATCTTAGCAGTATTGAGCCTTCCAAACCATTGGCCTTTTCATGAAAACTATTAATTTTTCTTTATACACTGCTTTGGCTACATCACACAAGTTTTTGATAAGTTGTGTCTCATTATTATATACCACAAAATACTTTTTTTTAGTTTCCAATTGTGATTTCTTCCTTTACCCATGAATCATTTAGAAATGTGTTGCTTAATACTTAAACATTAGGAAATTTGAGCTTATCTTTCTGTCATTGAGTTGGAATTTAGTTATGTGGTGGTGGGGAAACAAACCAAACGATCTCAATTTTTAGAAACTTGACAATTGCATTAGGACCCAAAATGGGCTGTTTGTTAGATATGTACTATTTAAAATAATGTGTATTTTGCATTTGCTGAAAATCGTATTGTTATCTATAGGTTATTTAAGCAAAGTAGATTAATCATGTATTTCAATTCTGTATTTATAGATTCATTGTCTCTTGTCCTATCAGTTTCTGAGGTACATGTTAAAACTATCAAATGGTAGGGTACCCGGCTGGCAGTAGAGCATGTGACTCTTAATCTTGGGGTCATGAGTTCAAGCCCAATGTTGGGTGTGGAGCCCACTTAAAAAAAGAAAAAGAGGATGTTAAAAATAAAACTATCACATGACGATGATGAATTTCTCTCTTTTTAATTCTGTCAACTTTTGTCCTACTTATTTTGAAGCCATGTTAAGTACTTAAATCTTTAGGATTACTGTATCTTCCTCTTCCTATTATTATGAAATGTCTGTTTTTATCTCGTTTTTATTATTGAGTTTTTAAATTTTAATTCCAGTACAGTTAGCATACAGTGTAATATTAGTTTCAGTTGTATAATTTGTGATTCAGTGCTTCCGTACAACACCTGGGATCATCACAACAAGCACACTCCTTAATCCCTACCACCTATTTCACCCATCCCTTTACCCCTTTCCCCTCTGGGAACAGAGTCTGTTTCTTGATCTGTCTATCACTCTCTCTTTTTTTTTTTTACCCCCTTTGTTCATTTGTTTTATTTCTTGAATTCCACCTACGAGTGAAATCATATGATATTTGACTCTCTCTGACTGACTTATTTCACTTAGAATAATAATCTCTAAATCCATCCATGTTGTTATCTTTTTTATATTTCTTACCTTAAAGTCTACTTAAGAATCTTAGTTTATAACCTTTTTCACTTGTACTTTAATACTTTTTTCTCCAGCATTTTATTATGAAATATTTCTAACATATTGGAAAGTCATAAGAACTTTACAACAAACATCTACTTACCCACTGCCTGGGATCCATTGTTAATATTTTTCTAAACTTGATTTATTACATTATTTCTGCATTTATCCATCCTTCCCTCTATCAAATTATCTCATTTACTTGATGCATTTCAGGTAGATGCAGGCTTAAGTACAAAGGTCCCTAAATTCTTTGGCATAGACTATCATAGCTAGAGGGACTCCTGGGTGGCTCAGTCAAATTATGCAATCAGCTCTTGGTTTCAGCTCAGGTCATGATCTCAGGGTCGAGTGATTGAGCCTCGTGTTGGGCTCTGTGCTCAGCATAGAGTCTGCGTGACATTAGCTCTCCCTCTGCCCCCCACAACTTATGCATGTTTCCTCTCTCTAAGATAAATCTTTTTAAAAAATCATTAACTAGAGTTCAATGCTTTTACAGTTTTTCCTTGTGATTTAAAACTTATACCAAAATATAGAATCATCAATTATACCTTCCCTAAATTTTGACAAATGCATACTGCTATGTAACTACTATTACCCCAGAAAGATCCTTCATGCTCTTTCTATTTACTTCATGTTCCCACTCCCTACTAGCAATCACTGATCTGATATTTTTACATCAATAATTAGTTATACTTTTTTTAGAAAGTCATGTGTTTGGGATACAATATATCTAAGATGTTCACAGTTACTCGTGTGTACTGTTCTTCTAGGTAAGAAATGTACCTTTTTCGAAGCTTGTATCCCATTCTTGTGTACCTTGCCCTTAAGGACTACTTTTTTTTTTTTTTAAGATTTTCTTCATTCTTTGTTAAGTATTCTAGGAGTTTTATTATTCTTTTATTATTCTTCTTTGTATTAAGTCCTGCAGGTCATTTGATTAGAATGATTACTTCTATAGTTCTTCCATCATTTTGCCATCTTAAGATATGAGAAACTGAAATTATTTCCCAGAAAGTTAATTTTCACTAGCATTATGACTAACACTATTTAAAATACATTAAACAAGGGGCGCCTGGGTGGCTCAGTGGGTTAAAGCCTCTGCTTTCGGCTCAGGTCATGATCTCAGGGTCCTGGGATCGAGCCCCACATCGGGCTCTCTGCTGGGCGGAGAGCCTGCTTCTTTCTCTCTCTCTGCCTGCCTCTCTGCAGACTTGTGATTTCTGTCAAATAAACAAATAGAATCTTTAAAAAATAAAATAAAATACATTAAACTGTATTAAGTACATAATACCATGGTTTTTAATAGGTTGCTCTTTAGTGTAATAGTGAACCCATTCTGATTTCCCAGAAGGAGTGTTTCTCTAGTAGCAAGATTACAAGAAATGTGAATTTAACCCATAAACTCATTATGAAACATTTGGTAATTTCTAGATGTCCCTAAGTCTTGGGAACCTATATTATAAACTTCTTGGTTTGGAACTACCTTTAATTCTGAAGATGTGACTTTTTAGGGGCACTTGGGTGGTGCAGTTGGTTAAACATCTAACTCTTGGTTTCGTCTCCAGCAGTGACCTCAGGGTTATGAGATCAAGCCCTGCGTCAGGCACCGTGTGGAGTCGGCTTGAGATTCTCTCTCCCCCTCCCTCTTCCCCTCCTGCGCATGCTCTCTCTCTCTCTCCTTCTAAAATAAATAAATAAATCTTAAAAAGTAATAAAGATGTGACTTTTTAAAGGGAACTGAAATTTTATAGTAGCGTTCTTAGAAAACTACTTGATGGTTTCATGAATTATCATTTGGGCATAAAAATTAAAATTGCCATGGATTTGTTTCTTTAGTACATCTCCAATTTCATAACGATTTTTTCAGTTAACATTGTAGTGGACTTTTATTTATGCTAAATTTTACAGAAGTACATGCAAATAAATAGCTTATCTGCTATGCTCACACAGATGTTATAGGAGGAATGTAAAGACCTGAATATATCATTTACAGCAAAGTCCTTGTCTTTTTAGTCCAAAGTGCTAGGACACTTTATTAATTTATTCATTAATTAATTTATTCATTTATTTGCTTACTTTCTTTGGGACATTTTAAAATAAAACTTGCAATGTCAACATACTATATCAAAGCAGGCCTTCATTCTTCTGAAAATGACTCTGTGACTGAGCTTGTACATTTGCATACAGGTTTGTTTGATTAATTGCTACTTGACTCATCTGTCATAATACTAAGCTCTGAGATCACAAAAGATCAGATTCCCAAACCACTTTTCAGAATTAATTTAAATATTTAATGTTGATACCTTGAAAAATTCAGGGGGAGATGCTTTTAATTGTTCCTAGTAGCCTGTTTTAGTATTATAATCCCTTGAAAAATTATATAATTATATATTAAGTCATCATTAATATTTTTTATTCTATTGTGGTAAAAAATTATGATCTTATAAGTAGGTTAAATATCAAAATATGCTTTTAAATTGTAATTTATCTGTATACTTTTTCAATAAGTATATCTAGAGATATGCATATTATAGATTTTTATGAGTGTGTTGTTTTGGTTTAGTGATCATTGAAAATTGAGAATTTTTCCACTGTTGATGTTTACCTTTTATTTGTTGACAACTTTGGTTTTATATAAAAACCTACACAGAAAATACACAAATATTAAATCTGCAATTTGATGAGTTTTGACAAATACCTATAACATTTCCATAATCCAAGACGGTCTTCTCATTTATTTCCCTTCCCTGCCAATCATTCCTGCTTCAGCTTCACCAAAACCACTTTTCTGACATTTTAAACAATAGATTTATTCTACTTATTCTAGAACTTCATACAAGTGCAAGTTATACAGTGATCGCATTATATTTGTGATATTCATCCATGTTGTTCTCTGAATCAATAGTTTGTTCTTTTGTTGATAAGTAATATTCCATCATATAATATTCCATATTTTACTTCTTATTCATTCTCCCAACATTTGAATTTGTTCATATTTTTTTCTAATAAGCTTACTACTGTGGTTTAATTGTAAGAATCTTAGTTTCGTTTATTTCTTTCCTACAGAAGAGGGAGGAAAACAAACAAACAAAAAACTTGAATGTTTTAGCATTTTCTTCCTTTTCCTCTTCTTTTCTCTCCCTTCCTCCCTCCTCCTTTCCCTTTTTTCCTCTTTTAATACACATCGGTTGTTGAACTCATTTCTCATTTATCTGAATATATCTTTATTTCACCCTCATCTTTTAAGGATATATTCACTAGATATAGACGGATATAATATTATAAGATAAATATAAGAGATCCCCTAAAGGATCTCTGTATTCCATACATACTCTTCCTTACCTTCATTGTATAGTAGCAACCCAGTTTCCCCGTGGTAGTCAGTATCACTTACTCCGGCAAGTACAGTAATGCCTTTCCTTACGTACTGATTCAGAGGCATGAGGAGCCCTAAGCAACCAGGTGGCAGTTTCAGCTTCCAGTTTAATTGAATTCTTGTTATGTCTATTAAGTGTAAATTTTTCTCCTTTTAGAGCTAAGACCTGTGGATTATCAGAACCTCTGTTAGCGGAGATAGGAAGCAAATTTTTGCTAGTGGACCACTACGAGTAATAGTGAATGAGCCCCCCCCCCATTTCTACCCTTGATTCCCTGACCCATGAATATTGGCTATGAAGGGAGAAGCCATTATATATAATACTCTGATATAGAACATGCACATTGTTATGGAGAATCTTGCCCTAGTTCCACATGATATTGCCACCTAACATGACAACCAAGTCTTCAAAAATCCATTCCTGTTTTATCAAGCCAGCTGTGTCAAGCTGTTGGGGAAACATGGTGCAATCAGTGAATTCCATGAGTATGGACCCATATTGCCGTACTTCATTTGCTGATTTCTGTGAAATGATTATCTTGACCAGAACAATGCTGTGTGGAATACTGTGCTGGTACATGTGGTATTCTTTAAGTCCATGGATGGTTGTTTTTGCATAAGCACTGCACTCAGGGAAGGCAAATCTATATTCAGAGAAAGTGCTAATTCCAGTAAGAACAGTAAAGTGCAGTTTTAGTAAGAAAGTAGAAAATAAAAGTTTGTAATTCAAGAGTAGAGTTTTAGAAGATTTAAGAGAACTGCGAATTAGATACTGCTTTGGGTATTGTTTAAAGATAAATATTATTAGAACAAACAAGTAAAGAAATTGTGAGGGAAGAGTGTTATATGGGTGACTCTTGCTTTTGTCTAAAATATTAGAAGGATATTTTCTTTTAAAATGTGAGAAGGTAACCTTGTTTGTAAGATCACAGTTGAGAAGCAAGTTGTCCGAATCAGTGCTTTTCAAACTGTCTGGTGAAGGACAAGTTTTTTAAAACATATTTTACAATATGTTATGTATCATTACTTTTATAAAATAATAAATATGAATAATAAAATGAATTACCAAAAACTCAAAAAGAAAAAGTAAATAGATGCAAAATTTAGCCATGCCTTTTTTTGTTGTTGTTATTGGATTCAAACATCCATGCAATTGCTCTGAATTTTCTATAAAATGTTTAATTGCTTCCTCTGAATTTTAGTGCTACCTTCATGTTGCTGTCAGTTTCTCTTTTTTTTTTGACTTTTAATTTTTAATTTTTTATTTTTTATAAACATCTATTTTTATCCCCAGGGGTACAGGTCTGTGAATCACCAGGTTTACACACTTCACAGCACTCACCAAAGCACATACCCTCCCCAATGTCCATAATCACACCCCCTTCTCCCTAACCACCTCCCCCCAGCAACCCTCAGTTTGTTTTGTGAGATTAAGAGTCACTTATGGTTTGTCTCCCTCCCAATCCCATCTTGTTTCATTGATTCTTCTCGTACCCACTTAAGCCCCCATGTTGCATCACCACTTCCTCATATCAGGGAGATCATATGATGGTTGTCTTTCTCTGCTTGACTTATTTCGCTAAGCATGATACGCTCTAGTTCCATCCATGTTGTCGCAAATGGCAAGATTTCATTTCTTTTGATGGCTGCATAGTATTCCATTGTGTATATATACCACATCTTCTTGATCCATTCATCTGTTGATGGACATCTAGGTTCTTTCCATAGTTTGGCTATTGTGGACATTGCTGCTATAAACATTCAGGTGCACGTGCCCCTTTGGATCACTATGTTTGTATCTTTAGGGTAAATACCCAATAGTGCAATTGCTGGGTCATAGGGCAGTTCTATTTTCAACATTTTGAGGAACCTCCATGCTGTTTTCCAGAGTGGCTGCACCAGCTTGCATTCCCACCAACAGTGTAGGAGGGTTCCCCTTTCTCCGCATCCTCGCCAGTATCTGTCATTTCCTGACTTGTTAATTTTAGCCATTCTGACTGGTGTGAGGTGATATCGCATTGTGGTTTTGATTTGTATTTCCCTGATGCCGAGTGATATGGAGCACTTTTTCATATGTCTGTTGGCCATCTGGATGTCTTCTTTGCAGAAATGTCTGTTCATGTCCTCTGCCCATTTCTTGATTGGATTATTTGTTCTTTGGGTGTTGAGTTTGCTAAGTTCTTTATAGATTCTGGACACTAGTCCTTTATCTGATATGTCGATTGCAAATATCTTCTCCCATTCTGTCAGTTGTCTTTTGATTTTGTTAACTATTTCCTTTGCTGTGCAAAAGGTTTTGATCTTGATGAAATCCCAATAGTTCATTTTTGCCCTTGCTTCCCTTGCCTTTGGCGTTGTTCCTAGGAAGATGTTGCTGCGGCTGAGGTCGAAGAGGTTGCTGCCTGTGTTCTCCTCAAGGATTTTGATGGATTCCTGTCGCACATTGAGGTCCTTCATCCATTTTGAGTCTATTTTTGTGTGTGGTGTAAGGAAATGGTCCAATTTCATTTTTCTGCATGTGGCTGTCCAATTTTCCCAGCACCATTTATTGAAGAGGCTATCTTTTTTCCATTGAACATTCTTTCCTTTTTTGTCGAAGATTAGTTGACCATAGAGTTGAGGGTCTACTTCTGGGCTCTCTATTCTGTTCCATTGATATGTGTCTGTTTTTGTGCCAATACCATGCTGTCTTGATGATGACAGCTTTGTAATAGAGCTTGAAGTCCGGAATTGTGATGCCACCAACGTTGGCTTTCTTTTTCAATATCCCTTTGGCTATTCAAGGTCTTTTCTGGTTCCATATAAATTTTAGAATTATTTGTTCCATTTCTTTGAAAAAGATGGATGGTACTTTGATAGGAATTGCATTAAATGTGTAGATTGCTTTAGGTAGCATAGACATTTTCACAATATTTATTCTTCCAATCCAGGAGCATGGAACATTTTTCCATTTCTTTGTGTCTTCCTCAATTTCTTTCATGAGTACTTTATAGTTTTCTGAGTATAGATTCTGTGTCTCTTTGGTTAGGTTTATTCCTAGGTATCTTATGGTTTGGGTGCAATTGTAATGGGATTGACTCCTTAATTTCTCTTTCTTCTGTCTTGCTGTTGGTGTAGAGAAATGCAACTGATTTCTGTGCATTGATTTTATATCCTGACACTTTACTGAATTCCTGTATAAGTTCTAGCAGTTTGGGAGTGGAGTCTTTTGGGTTTTCCACATATAGTATCATATCATCTGCGAAGAGTGATAATTTGACTTCTTCTTTGCCGATTTGGATGCCTTTAATTTCCTTTTGTTGTCTGATTGCTGAGGCTAGGACCTCTAGTACTATGTTGAATAGCAGTGATGATAATGGACATCCCTGACGTGTTCCTGACCTTAGCGGAAAAGCTTTCAGTTTTTCTCCATTGAGAATGATATTTGCGGTGGGTTTTTCATAGATGGCTTTGATGATATTGAGGTATGTGCCCTCTATCCCTACACTTTGAAGAGTTTTGATCAGGAAGGGATGCGGTACTTTGTCAAATGCTTTTTCAGCATCTATTGAGAGTATCATATGGTTCTTGTTCTTTCTTTTATTGATGTGTTGTATCACATTGACTGATTTGCGGATGTTGAACCAACCTTGCAGCCCTGGAATAAATCCCACTTGGTCATGGTGAATAATCTTTTTAATGTACTGTTGAATCCTATTGGCTAGTATTTTGTTGAGTATTTTCGCATCTGTGTTCATCAAGGATATTGGTCTATAGCTCTCTTTTTTGGTGGGATCCCTGTCTGGTTTTGGGATCAAGGTGATGCTGGCCTCATAAAATGAGTTTGGAAGTTTTCCTTCCATTTCTATTTTTTGGAACAGTTTCAGGAGAATAGGAATTAGTTCTTCTTTAAATGTTTGGTAGAATTCCCCCGGGAAGCCGTCTGGCCCTGGGCTTTTGTTTGTTTGGAGATTTTTAATGACTGTTTCAATCTCCTTACTGGTTATGGGTCTGTTCAGGCTTTCTATTTCTTCCTGGCTCAGTTGTGGTAGTTTATATGTTTCTAGGAATGCATCCATTTCTTCCAGATTGTCAAATTTATTGCCGTAGAGTTGCTCATAGTATGTTCTTATAATAGTTTGTATTTCTTTGGTGTTAGTTGTGATCTCTCCTCTTTCATTCATGATTTTATTTATTTGGGTCCTTTCTCTTTTCTTTTTGATAAGTCGGGCCAGGGGTTTATCAATTTTATTAATTCTTTCAAAGAACCAGCTCCTAGTTTCATTGATTTGTTCTATTGTTTTTTTGGTTTCTATTTCATTGATTTCTGCTCTGATCTTTATGATTTCTCTTCTCCTGCTGGGCTTAGGGTTTCTTTCTTGTTCTTTCTCCAGCTCCTTTAGGTGTAGGGTTAGGTTGTGTACCTGAGACCTTTCTTGTTTCTTGAGAAAGGCTTGTACCGCTATATATTTTCCTCTCAGGACTGCCTTTGTTGTGTCCCACAGATTTTGAATCGTTGTATTTTCATCATTTGTTTCCATGATTTTTTTCAATTCTTCTTTAATTTCCTGGTTGACCCATTCATTCTTTAGAAGGATGCTGTTTAGTCTCCATGTATTTGGGTTCTTTTCAAACTTCCTTTTGTGGTTGAGTTCTAGCTTTAGAGCATTGTGGTCTGAAAATATGCAGGGAATGATCCCAATCTTTTGATACCGGTTGAGTCCTGATTTAGGACCGAGGATGTGATCTATTCTGGAGAATGTTCCATGTGCACTAGAGAAGAATGTGTATTCTGTTGCTTTGGGATGAAATGTTCTGAATATATCTGTGATGTCCATTTGGTCCAGTGTGTCGTTTAAGGCCTTTATTTCCTTGCTGATCTTTTGCTTGGATGATCTGTCCATTTCAGTGAGGGGAGTGTTAAAGTCCCCTACTATTATTGTATTATTGTTGATGTGTTTCTTTGATTTTGTTATTAATTGGTTTATATAGTTGGCTGCTCCCACGTTGGGGGCATAGATATTTAAAATTGTTAAATCTTCTTGTTGGACAGACCCTTTGAGTATGATATAGTGTCCTTCCTCATCTCTTATTATAGTTTTTGGCTTAAAATCTAATTGATCTGATATAAGGATTGCCATTCCTGCTTTCTTCTGATGTCTATTAGCATGGTAAATTCTTTTCCACCCCCTCACTTTAAATCTGGAGGTGTCTTCGGGCTTAAAATGAGTTTCTTGGAGTCAACATATAGATGGGTTTTGTTTTTTTATCCATTCTGATAGCCTGTGTCTTTTGACAGGGGCATTTAGCCCATTAACATTCAGGGTAACTATTGATAGATAATGAATTTAGGGCCATTGTATTGCCTGTAAGGTGACTGTTAACTGTATATGGTCTCTGTTCCTTTCTGATCTACCACTTGTAGGCTCTCTCTTTGCTTAGAGGACCCCTTTCAAGATTTCCTGTAGATCTGGTTTGGTGTTTGCAAATTCTTTCAGTTTTTGTTTGTCCTGGAAGCTTTTAATCTCTCCTTCTATTTTCAATGATAGCCTAGCTGGATATAGTATTCTTGGCTGCATGTTTTTCTCGTTTAGTGCTCTGAAAATATCATGCCAGCTCTTTCTGGCCTGCCAGGTCTCTGTGGATAAGTCAGCTGCCAATCTAATATTTTTACCATTGTATGTTACAGACTTCGTTTCCCGGGCTGCTTTCAGGATTTTCTCTTTGTCACTGAGACTTGTAAATTTTACTATTAGGTGACGGGGTGTGGGCCTATTCTTATTGATTTTGAGGGGCGTTCTCTGAACCTCCTGAATTTTGATGCTCGTTCCCTTTGCCATATTGGGGAAATTCTCCCCAATAATTCTCTCCAGTATACCTTCTGCTCCCCTCTCTCTTTCTTCTTCTTCTGGAACCCCAATTATTCTAATGTTGTTTCGTCTTATGGTGTCACTTATCTCTCGAATTCTCCCCTCATGGTCCAGTAGCTGTTTGTCCCTCTTTTGCTCAGCTTCTTTATTCTCTGTCATTTGGTCTTCTATATCACTAATTCTTTCTTCTGCCTCATTTATCCTAGCAGTGAGAGCCTCCATTTTTGATTGCACCTCGTTAATAGCTTTTTTGATTTCAACTTGGTTAGATTTTAGTTCTTTTATTTCTCCAGAAAGGGCTTTTATATATCTCTCGAGAGGGTTTCTCTCATATCTTCCATGCCTTTTTCGAGCCCGGCTAGAACCTTGAGAATTGTCATTCTGAACTCTAGATCTGACATATTACCAATGTCTGTATTGATTAGGTCCCTAGCCTTCGGTACTGCCTCTTGTTCTTTTTTTTTGTGTTGAATTTTTCCATCTTGTCATTTTGTCCAGATAATAGTATATGAAGGGGCAAGTAAAATACTAAAAGGGTGGCAACAACCCCAGGAAAATATGCTTTAACCAAATTAGAAGAGATCCAAAATCGTGAGGGGGTAGAAAGGGGATAAAAAAGAGTTCAAAAAGGAAGAAAGAAAGGAAAAAAAAATTAAAAAAAGAAAACACCTAAGAAAAATATAAAAAAGAAAAAATATATATATTAGATAAACTAGTAAAAAATCGTTAAAAATGAAAAAGGTAACAGTTTAAAAAAAAAAATTTTACCCAAAGGCGACAAAGAAATTAAATTAACTGCAAGACTAAAAAAAATCACAAGGAAAAAGCCATGAGTTCCGTGCTTGGCTTTCTCCTCCTCTGGAATTCTGCTGCTCTCCTTGGTATTGAAACCGCACTCCTTGGTAGGTGAACTTGGTCTCGGCTGGATTTCTTGTTGATCTTCTGGGGGAGGGGCCTGTTGTAGTGATTCTCAAGTGTCCGCCCCACGCGTAATTACACCGCCCTTACCCTCGGCCGGGGTGAGTAATCCGCTCGGGTTTGCTTTCAGGAGCTTTTGTTCCCTGAGCACTTTCCGTAGAGTTCCGGAGGACGGGAATACAAATGGCGGCCTCCTGGTCTCCGGCCTGGAGGAGCCGAGAGCCCAGGGATGCACTCCTCAGTGCGCCCTCAGAGAACAGCGCCCAGTTACTCCCGTCTGCCTGACCTCTGGCCACGCTCCGAGCTCACCCAGCCTGCGACCGGTTCAAGGTAACACCGAGCTGCGAGCTTACTGTCGGCTCTGTCTCTGTAGCCGGCTTTCCCGTTCCAATACCCGCAAGCTCTGCGACACTCAGACACCCCCGATCCTTCTGTGACCCTGCGGGACCTGAGGCCACACTGACCCTGTGTGGGCTTTGCCCCGGGTAGCCTCTGGAGCGATGTCCCTCAGCGGAACAGACTTTTAAAAGTCCTGATTTTGTGCGCGGTTGCTCCGCCACTTGCCGGGAGCTGGCCCCTCCCCCCAGGGTCTATCTTCCCGTCGCTTTGGATTCACTTCTCCGCCGGTCCTACCTTTCAGAAAGTGGTTGTTTTTCTGTTTCCAGAATTGCTGTTCTTCTCTTCGATCTGCCGATGGATTTTCAGGTGTTTGCAATCTTTAGATAAGCTATCTAGCTGATCTCCTGCTAGCTGAAGTAGTCTCAGCCTGCTACTTCTTCGCCATCTTGACTCCTCCTCCTTGCTGTCAGTTTCAAACCAGTACTTCTAGCCCCTGGATCCCACATTCTGACTGGATAACAGAAACTTAAAAATTGAAAGGATTGTTTAATATGAATAGGATTGTTTAGTATGATTAGAAATGACAGTTGGGTACCAGGAAAATGCAAGTCCCTTCTTCTTGCCTCTGAAGTAACAAGATGTGAAAGGAGTACACTCAGATGGTTCAGAGGAACACATCACTGGGAGTTGGGTGGTTTTCATTTTGAGCTGAGATTAAGTTTAAGATTGTAATGGAAGTATCTTGTTAATGAAGAGATACCTCCAAAGGCCACAGATTCAAAAGTGCAAGGAGGGTAGGTAAGAGAGAGCTAAGCGAAAATTAGAGGTCTCATTGATTTTAGTAAGTTGAATATAGTACCGTTTTTCACTGAGATTGTTCTTATGTTAATCACTGTATTTGGATGATGTTCCTGGCCTTGCATATACACATCAATAAAACAATTACAAGGACATTTATAAATTTAAATAAAAAATACGTGTAAATGATTCACTTCATTGAAAAAGTAGAGAGTCTCCTGAGAACTGTCCCAAGTTTCCAAAGCCATTGTTACAGTATTTAATAAATTAGTCCACAAGTATTTACTGGGTCTTATAGAGAATACTAGTTATTGTATTTACATACTCAAAGGTAATTAAAGTCTTATTTCTTAAGGAATATTCAACTTCTTGATACTTTTATTTGTCATACAATTTTTTAGTTTTTATTCTGTTGTAATCTCAGAAGTTGGAGTGGCTTCTGTTAGAATTTTAAAATGTTTGAACAATGCATTTTATAGAAGAATAGTAAGAATGAACACTTAAGTAATTGACAGCTCTAGTGAGATTACAACATTTATAATAGCAAACAAAGTTTGCAAGCCAAGAGGCATCTGTAATTCTAGGAATGCAATAACTGAAAAAGAGCTTAATAAAGTATTATAAACTGTGGCTATCATCCAGTGACTACTATTTCCTGAACTCTGCTTTGTGTTTTATAATAGTGTAAGAAGCATCCCTGTCCTTTTGTGCAATAACTGCCAACTTAACATTTAGGTTATACTGTTGTTTGTTTATGGATTTTGAGAAAATCTACTGAAGTTTACTTAAGAACCAACTCATTACAATGGTATTATTTACTGAATTTTGTTTTCCTGACTATTAGCTAACTACAGGGTTCGACATTGCAAGGTTATAACTGTACAAAAAGGATCAAAATACCACATCCTAGCCGTGGCATTAGCTAGAGAAGTAAAGTCATCATCTTAGAAATAAATGTCTTTATAGCACTGAAGAGATTAAAGAAAATAAATAAACTTAAATCAGACCTCTTTTATTTGGTAATTTTTAATATTATTTTAGTTATAAAATATTGTTACATATTTTAATTACTTGCCAGTTACTCATATTAAACTACAGAAATTCAATACTTTTCTGATATAATTCATATCAAAGCAAAAATGTAGAAGTTACAGAAACTGTTACTGAAATTGAAGAGAAAGTGTTCTTAATGAATTGCAAGTCTTAAACTATTAGAATTATATAATCTCAAGTCTATTTAAGATTTTAGATGGCCATCCTGATCATCTTGATACTACCAAGTATTAAATTTTATACAAACATATTTCTAATTCAGCTTTAATGTATTGAGTATAATTATGAATTCATATAATTTGTAACTATACAAGCTATACATTAGATGTGAGATACAATCTTGGTGTTTAGATTGCCATTTTCTTCTTGGACCCTAGCCGACTGAGATCCTGAGACAATGTGGGCATGGTGAAAAGGTTGCCTCTTGCCAGAACAATAGCTACTACTGAAATCAAGGGACTGTGGTGGTGATTATTTTGGGCCCTATTTCATTTTTTGGCAACCTGTGTAGATTATTTCCTTGCCTTTCCTTTCTTTTATCCCAGAGCCAGGTTCCATAATACATAGCCATAGAATTAGCTGAGATACTAGGAAAGCGAGATCAAAAAGGGGTAGGTTTAATGGACAAGTGATGTTAGTGTTGCCTGTATTTTGTGATTAGGGAAGTGTTAGCTGCATTTAAAGAGCTAAAATGGAGCAGATATCTGCGAAACATTGAATTTTTTACGTTCTTTTAGCTCTTTATGCTACTACCAGCTCATATCTTATGAATCCTTTCTAAATGTATTCTAATTAAAATCTGAAAATGGTGATTTAATAACTCTCTGCTTTGCTAAACTAACTACATTTGGTAAATTAGCTGTCTCTAATAACTGTATTTTGTCAGACTAACTACATTTGATAGGTTAGCACTGTCTAGTTGTTAGATGCTGTGTAATTAAACACTATCACTAATTTATTTTTAATTTACTTGTAATTTAGTAATTATTATCACTAAAACATTGTGGCACACTGTGGAGGAAGAGTTCACTGCTGAGGAAGTGTTTAGAAATTTGCATACACACTTCCATTTCCTATTAACCATTCTAGAAATTTAAGTTCACAGATATTAGAAAAGATATATTGAAAGTTATAGAAAATTGGAAAGGAACAAATATTCCATTGGTTGTCGTCAGTTTGGAACAAATGAAACTTATCATTCAGTTTCTTTTTTGCAGCAATTTTTCTCTCAATAGGAAAAGTTGCTTTTGTTGTCTTGAAAAATGGTAGAGGGTTCTTGCCAGGATAGAGTCATTATTGCTAATCTTGCCATGCCTCAAAAAACAATTATAAAATTGGAAAAAATGTCTGAACCACAGGCGGCACAGAAATTCACAGAGTGAAGTCAGTGATTCCTCTGGTATTGTGCCTACAGTCACTCTTCCTGACTCAGGAAGGTAGAACTCAAGCAGAGCATTGGCATTACTGCACTAAGGAAGAAAATTAAATCTATGTACTTGAAGCACCTGAAATTTGCAGATGATATTAAATGAGAGGTAACTGCATATCTTAGATGTCTTACCATAGACCATCCACAATGTCTAGCATAAAATTAAAAATACTAGAAGCAGGAAAATGTGACTCATAATCTAGAGAAAATAGTCCATAGAAGTAAATCTTGACATACTTAAATATGTTAAAAATTGCAAGTACTCATTTTATATTTCTTCAAAGACTGAAAAGAAAGATTATCCTAATGAGTGAATTGATGGGAAATATCAGAAAGGAAACAAACTCTAGAAAGAACCTAACTGTAAAAACTGCAACATCTGAAGTAAAAAATTCGGTGGACAAACTTAGAAATTTATAGACTGTACAATAAAAGGTTAATGAACTTGAAGATCAGTCAATAGAAATTATCCAACCTGAAGTAAAGAGGAAAAAAATGAAAATAAAAGAACACAACCTTAATGGTCTGTGGTACAATATCAAGCAGTCTAACATGTACGCAGATGGAGTCCCTGAAGAAGAGAAAATGTGAGGCAGAATAATATTTGAAAAAGGAATTTCTGAAGCCTTTTCAAATTTGGTAAAAACAAGCTTACAGGGGCACCTGGATGGCGCAGTCAGTTGAATGTTTGACTCTTGGTTTTGGCTCAGGTCATGATCTCAGAGTTGTAGGATCCAGGTGCCCACCTGGGCTCTCTGCTCAGCAGGGAGCCTGCTCCCAACCCTTCCCACCCCCATCCCCATGCCCCTCTCTGCCTACTTGTGATCTCTGTCTGTCAAATAAATAAATAAAATCTTTTTTAAAAAATGCAATAATCAAGATGAGTCTTGTGCCTATACAAATCAGTATGACAGTGTAGAGAGCCCAGAAATAGAACTACTCACATGTAATCACTTAATTTTTTTCATTTTAATAACTATATTGAGATTCACATGCCATTTACACATTTCATGTACAATTCAATATTTTTTATTTTATTTACAGAATTGTGCATTCCCACAATTTTAGGATATTTTGATCAATCCCTAAGAAAACCCCATACCCACAGTTAGTCATTCCTATTAATTCCCCCCAATTACTCCTCCCCCAGACCTATGTAACCAGTAACCTGCTATCTGTCCCAATAGATTTGCTTAATCTGGACATTTTATATAATGGAATCATGTATGTGGTTTTTGTGACTTGCTTCTTTCTATTTAAATAATGTATTTAAAGTTCATCCATGTGGTAACATGTATTAGTTCTTTAATTGTTAAATTAATACTTCTGTTGAATAATAATTAAATGGACATACCACATTTTGTTTATTCATTGGTCAGTTGATGAACAATTGAACTTATACTTTGTGGTTATTTTAAGTAATGATACCATGAACATCCATTTACAAGTTTTTGTGTGGAGATATATTTTCTTTGTGTATATACCTGGCAGTAGAATTTTTGGATCATATGGTAACAGGAGTTATGTATGTATGACATTCTGATGAGCTACTGTTTGTTTTTATGTTCCTGGCTTATTTCACTTTTTACTGTAATGTGCTCAATACTGTAGAATGAATCAGAATTTCCTCCACTTTAAGGCTGAATAATATTCCACTGGTAATATATAACACATTGTGTTTATTTTTCCACCAGTAGACACTTGGATTACCTCTACCTATGATTATTGTGAAAAATGCTGCTAGGAACATGGGTGTACAAATATATTTTGAGACTGTGCTTTTGTTCTTTTGAGTTTATACCCAGAAGTGGATCTGCTGCATCATATAGTAATTCTGTTTTTACTTTTTTGAGGAACTGCAGTACTGTTATAACCACACCATTTTATATTCTCATGAACGGTGCGCAAGCCTCTCAGTATCTCCACATCATCAGTGACACTTATTTTCTCTTTCTTTCTTCTTTTCTTTCCCTTTCTTTCTCTCCCTCTTCCTTGTCTCCCTTCCCTTCGCTTTCCTTCCTTCCCTCCCTCCCTTCATCTCTTTCTTTTCTTTTCTTTTCTTCTCTTTTCTTTCTTTCTTTCTTTCTTTCTTTCTTTCTCTTTCGTCTTTCTTTTTCTTTTATAATACGATCCTAATGAGTGTGAGAGAGTATCTTATTGTGGTTTTGCTTGGAAATTTTGTAATGATTGCTGATGGTAAACATCTTTACATACATATATTGGCCATTTGTATGTCATCTTTGGAGAAATATCTTCCTATTCTTTGCACACTTATTAATCAGATGTATTTTTTTGTTTTTGAGTTATAGAAGTCCTTGAAATATTCTACATACTAATCTCTCACTAAATATGTAATTTACTGATATTTTCATCTGGTCCATGAAGTGTCTTTTCAGTCTGTTGATTGTGTTCTTTGAAAAGTTTTTAATTTTGATATAGTCCAGTTTATCTGTTTTGTGTTTTGTTGCATGTGCTTTTGGTATCCTATCCAGGAAATGATTGCCAAACCTAATGTGAACCTTTTCCCTTATATTTTTGTCTAAGAGTTGTGTAATTTTAGCTCTTACATATATTTATGTATGTGATCTGTATTGAGTTGATTTTTGTATATGGTATAAGGTAAGTGTTCAACTTCATTATTTTGCATGTGGATATCCAGTCTTCCTAATACCATTTCTTGAAAAAACTCTCCTTTCCTCCACTGTATGGTCTTAACACCCTTATGAAAGATTATTTGATGGTACATACAGTGGTTTATTCCTGGACTTCCTATTCTGTTCTATGGTCTGTCTACATGTCTGCCTTTATGCCAGTACCACACTCTGGATTATTGTAGCCTTGTTTGAGTTTTGAAATCAGCATATGTTAGGTCTTATTGGTGAATTGACCCTTTTATCTTTGTAACAGTTTTTGACTTAAAATCTACTTGCCTGATGTTATTATAGCCACTCCTGCTCTTTTTTGGCTCCTATTTGTATGGAATATCTTTTTCTACATCTTCACTTTAAGCCTTTTTATGTCCTTAGATGTAAAGTGAATCTCTCACAGACCACAATTGGGTCCTGTTGCTTTTTTTTTTTTTTTTTTTAATCCATTCTGTCAATGTCCTTTGATTGAGGAATTTATTTCAGTTACATTTAAAGTAATTACTGATAGAGAAGGACACACTGTTACTATTTTGTTCCTTGTTCTCTAAAAGGCTTATAGTTTCTTCAACCCACATTTCCTCCCTTACTGCCTGCCTTAGTTTTCAGGGAATGAAAATAAATCATTCCCTACTCATTTCCTTTTGTGTTTAATTCTGTAGATATTTTCTTTTTAGTTTGCCATGTGATTACATAAAGTATTCTAAAAAGTTATAGCAATTTAATTTATAACCTCATTCAGTAGAAATTATGCTTTTACTGCCTCCACACTTTGTGTTGTCACACATTACATTTTTATATATCAGGTACTTATTAATTTTTAAATTTATTTTTATGCTTTACCTTTAAATTCTGTAAAAGAACAAAACGTAGATTTATAATTATTTTTATGCTTTTGTTTTTAAATTCTGTAAAAGAATAAAAAGTAGGTTTATAAACCAAAATTACAGTAATACTGATTTTTGTACTTGTCCATATGTTTACCTCTACTAGAGAACTTATAATCTCATATGGCCTTTTATTTATTGTCTAGTGTCCTTTCATTTTATCTTGAAGGACTCCTTTTAGCATTTCTTGTTAGGGCAGATTAATGTTAATAAACTTCCTTAGTTTTTGTTTATCTGAGAATGTCTTAGTGTTGTCCTCATTTTTTGTTTTTTAAAGATTTTATTTATTTATTTTCAATAGAGAGAGATTACAAATAGAGAGGTAGGCAGAGGGGGAGGGAGAAGCAGGCCCCCTGCTGAGCAGAGAGCCTGATGCAGGACTAGATCCCAGGACCCTGAGATCATGACCAGAGCCAAAGGCAGAGGCTTAACCTACTGAGCCACCCAGGCACCCCTGTTGTCCTTATTTTTGACAGACATTTTTGCCAGATACGGAATTCTTATTTGACAGGGTATTGGACTTTCCCCCCCACCCATTCACCAGTTTAAATATATCATTCCACTGCTTTCTGTCTGGCCTGCAAGAATACCTACTGGTAATTTTATTAAACATCTCTTGTACACAAAGAGTTCTTTTTTTTTTTTTTTTTTTTTGATGCTTCTAAGATTGTTTGGTTTTTACTCTCAGTGGCTTGATTATAATGTATCTTACTATGGGTCTCTCTAGAGTTCTCCTATTTGGAGTTTGTTGAATTTCCTGTAATTTTTAACATCCTGTATTTTCTCAAATTTGGGAGATTTTCAGCCATTATTTTTTCAAATGAACCCTCTGACACCTTTCTCTCCTTCTTCCACTTTCTTTGAATCCTATAATATACTAGTCCACTTGATAGGACCATAAATCCCTTAGGCTTTATTATTTTTTCTTTTTGCTCCTCAGACAATAATTTCAAATTAACTTGGTTTAAGTTCACTGGTTCTTTATTCCGTCTGTTTGAGTATGCAGTTGAACACTTTTAGTGAATTTTTCTATTCAGATAATGTGTTTTTCAGCTCCATAATGTCCGTTTTGTTTTGTGTTGTTTGTTGTTATTTTTAGTAATTGTTTTAATTTATTGGTATCCTCATTCTGCTCATATACTGCTGTCCTGATATTGTTTAATTTTCTTTTCATGTTCTCCTCTATGTCATTGAGCATACTTAAGACAGTTGTTTAAAGTCTTTGCCCAATAAGTTTAAGGCCTGTGTTTCTTTAGGGTTGGTTTCTCAGGATTTATTTTGTTCCTTCAAGTAGGCCATGATTCCTTGTTTCTTTGAATGCCTTCTGATTTTTTTGCCATTGAAAATTGATCATGTGAATAAATATGCATATCTCCCAGTCTTTGTGGACTGGCTCTATGCTAATCAGATGAGGTGACGTCTCAAGTTTTCTTGGGCCTTTTCTGAAGAGGCATCTTCTCTGGGCCTATATATGCTTTTTTTTTTTTTTTTTTTTAAATTTTTCCCTGTACTTGGTTGCTTTAAACATCCTTAATTTCCTTGAGTCTCACACTTGCTTCTTTGTAGGGCCTTAGATATCTATAGCTGTATTCTGCTAATAATTTCTTGATTCCACACATCTAAGGCTCTGCAGTTCTCCCGTAGTTCTCATTAGCTACGGTGTCTACTACTGTTTTCAGCAACATTCAACTTAATAGCCAAACTATGCCTTTGTTCCCATCAGCACTCCACATCAGAC
This sequence comes from Mustela lutreola, assembly GCF_030435805.1. Classification (NCBI taxonomy): domain Eukaryota; kingdom Metazoa; phylum Chordata; class Mammalia; order Carnivora; family Mustelidae; genus Mustela; species Mustela lutreola. The sequence continues at coordinate 93,098,657 of NC_081296.1, forward strand.
AAGGCAGAAAATTCCTTGGACAGCCTGTAGATAAGCCAGAATGTTGGGGAAAAGTCCCTCTTTTTTGTCTCATCCAAGGAAGGAGCTAGGAATTGGACAGTCTCCTCTCAACTGACATCACTGTGATGTGCCAGAGAAACAGTCCAGGAGAGGCAAGTAAAAATGCCACAAAGTCTTCTACAGTTTGAGAGTGTCTTTTTCTTGGTTGGTCATTAACTGCTGATCCTTAACTGGCTTTTGGAACTCCCACAAGGCTTTTGGATTCCATTGGAGAATTCAGGCCTGGAGCTTCTTAATCCATCGTCTTGCAGAAGTCACTCTCATTGTGGTTTTTATTTGCATTTCCCTAATAGCTAATGATGTCTTGTCTTGTCTTATATTATTAGCCATTTGTATATGTTCTTTAGAGAAATGTTTGTATTCTAATCCTTTGACCATTATTTAGTTATGTGTTTATTCTTTGTGTTCTTGAGTTGTAACAGTTCTTTATATATTATACATGTAAGCTTTTTATCACATACAGCATTTGTAAAATTTTTCACTTTATGATATATGAGACAAAAAGTTTTTTATTGTGATGAAGTCCATTTTATATTTTTTTATTTAATGTCACTTGAGGTCTTAGAAGGTTATGGTTAACCCAGTGTCAACTAAGATTTACTTCTAAGTTTTTTATCTTAAGATAAATTTTTACTCCCAAGGTGTTTTCTCCAAGATTTTTATAGTTTTGGCTTTTACATTAAGTTCTGTGATCAATGTTAATTTTTCTGTATGTCTTAAGAAGTTGTCTAACTTCATGCTTTTGCTTGGGGCACTTGATTGATTTTAGACCAGGACATCAGGTCAGTCTGCTGAGGAGAGGCAAGTCAGTAAATAGTGGTGCAATAGGTGGATATCAGTATGGAACCAAAAGGACTCTTCATGCTGTAATCAAAAATAAAGTCAAGGTAGATTGTAGAGCTAAACAAGAAAGCTAAAACTTGAGAGATACAGTTAGAAAATTTAGAAAAATGTCTTTATTACATTGGGATAGCCAGACATTTTTTAAAAGACGGAAATAGCTCTAAACATAATGAAAAAATTTGATAATTCTGCCTTTAATAAAATTAAAAATTAATACTCTTCAAAGGCCAACTTTTAAGAAAATGAAAAGGTAAGCCATACCTGGGAGAAAATATTTATAATTCATATATCTGACAAAGGACTTATATTAAATTTTAAATAATTCCCACAAATAGATAATAAGAAGATAAACAACCCCCCCCAAAAAATGGGCAGAAGACTAAAGGAGAAAGTTCACAAATATCCGATAAACACATGAAAATATTATAATTTGTGAATAGGAAAATATAAATTTAAATGTGATACTCTATCTCATATACTATGGCATCTGAAATTAAAAAATTGACAACAAATATTGGTGAGAATGTCAGCAACCAAATTCTAAACCATTGCTAATCTGAGTATAAGATGGTACAACCTGTTTTGAAAATTGCTCAGCAGTCTCTTATACAGTGGAACAATATCCACTCTGTAACATAGCAAATTCCATTTCTAGATGTTTACCCAAGGAAAATGAAAATAAATGTACATTGTAAGACTTTTAGAGGAATGTTTATAGGAGCTCATTCAAAATATCCAAATACTGAAAACAACTCAAGTGCCATTTCGTTAACAGGAAAGTAGATTATAGTATATTCATAAATGGAATACTGTTTTGCAAGAAAAGAATGAACTATTGAGGCATACAAACATATATGAATTAACAATTTATAGTTGATTGAAATAAGTCAAACAAAAGGTTATAGACTTAAAAGTTACATTGTTTTTTATGAAGGTAAAGAATAGGTGAAATGATCCATGGTATTTCAAAACAAAACAATGGTAGTTTATGGCTCTCAATGTAGATTAGCTGAAATTTGTCTAGATTTATAAATCTGTCTAAAAATAAATGAAGTATTCCCTTGAAATCTGTGCATTTTGCTCTATATAAATTTCATCTAAAATAAAACCCTGTCGTTTTTCCTCTGGTTTTTTGGCCCTGTTTAACTATCTAGCATCTTGGTCTCTTACTACTATTCTTTCCTTATTATGACCCTACTTGCATTATCATACTGCTGCTGTATCCCAAACTTTTGAAGATGTTGACTTTATGCTTCTTAATTGGGAGGTAGTTGAAAGGCATATCGTTAAATAGTCATTGCTTACATTTATAATTGTTCATCTTAGGAAACATAAATAATGCTACTTTTCTCTATATTTTAGAAATTAGTTATTTTTAATTCTATATACTTTTTTCTGATTTTTTCAGATATTTTTTTATGCTGCATTTATGCTTGTCGGTATATGATTGCCTAAATACTGTTTAGCGCATATGCCTTTAATTTTGAAAGGAAATTAATATGAAAAAATTAGAATTCTTTCAATGAAATTCACATTATTTATTTAATAAACATGCATTAGATAGCTTCAATAAACGAGGTGTTAGGTTTGCCCCAGGATCATAAGTGGATGTGAGGGACAGATGGAGAATTTAGCATATCCAAATTAGACCAAAGTGTGCAGTTGGTGAGGAATGAGAAAATATTAAATGAACCTGGGCCATGAAATTCTGCTGTTATTTTCCAAACTTGGTTTTAATTCTGGAAGTAATGGGAGACCCAATAAAGGATACCAAAATGTTAGGTAGGAGTTAGTGTGATCAATCAGAGATGTATTCTAGAAATAGCTCTCTGAAATATTTATTAGCTCTGAGATGCAACCTGAAAACACATGCACTCATTGGGTATGAATGAATTGTGTTAAAAGATAATAATTCTAGGGGTGCCTGGGTGGCTCAGTAGGTTAAGCCTCTGCCTACTGCTCGAGTCATGATCTCAGGGTCCTGGGATCGAGCCCCGCATCAGGCTCTCTGCTCAGCAGGGAGAATGCTTCCCCCTCTCTCTCTGCCTACCTCTCTGCCTGCTTGTGATCTCTCTCTCTCTCTTTCTCTGTCAAATAAATAAATAAAATATATTTTTTAAAAAGATAATAATTCTACATACTGGCTAGTCCATATTCCATTCTGATCTATGTTGAATATTTTCTTATGTCAGATCTATGTACTACTTTAAAAATTATCTGTATCTCTAATTGTTCAACATTCAATTTTAAAATGTCATCATCTTTAACTTTTTCTGTAGTCCTTTTGCTATGGGACATATGTGTGCATGTTACACATTTTTGTGAGAAACTACACTGCATGAATTACACTGCATGACATTGAATCCTTATTAGTTGCATGACTTTGAAGAAGTTATTTTTACTCTCTGCTTCTACTTCCTTTTGTTCTATTATTACAATATCTAACTCATAGGGTCCACATGAAATTTGCTGATTAAGACATATGAAGTGTTTAGGACAGGGCCTGGCACATACTAATTTTCACTAAGAGTTGAGTGATTATCATTAATATTATGTGTATTAATCTTTATTGTGATATAGAGATGCAAACCATGATTTCTTCAAATGAATAGTTTTTTATGAATACAACTCATATAATAAACAATATTACAAAAATTATATTTTAGCAGTAACTGGGTGGCTCAGTCATTGGGCATCTGCCTTCAGCTTAGGTCATGATCCCAGGGTCCTGGAATTGAGCCCCATACCGGGCTCCATGCTCAGCTGGAAGCCTGCTTCTCCCTCTCTCACTCCCTATTTGTGTTCCCTCTCTCACTGTGTCTCTGTCAAATAAATAAATAAAACCTTTTTAAAAAATTATATTTTAATAACAGCATACTAAATAAATACCTACATACATGTTGATACCTTTGAAAATAATTGTCATTTTACTAACCTTTTTACTTTGTGACTTAAAATGTTTCTTTAATCTTTTTTCAAATAATTCAGTAGTTCAAAATGAGTATGAGGGCAGCTGGGTGTCTCAGTGGGTTAAGTGTCTGACCATTGATTTTAGCTCAGGTCTCCATCTGAAGGCAGTGAATTCAAGCCCTGTGTTGAGCTCCATCCACACTTGGTGTGGAGCTTACTTTAAAAAAAGAGAGTATGAATTAGTGTATTTGTTTTTAAATCCCTAGTTATTTACTTTCTTATGGTGTTTTTGAAATATGTATATGTAATTAAGATTTTTATATGTATAAATCTGTAGCAACATGTCATTTCCTGGCATGTTGCCTGGTGGTTGCTGGTATATTGTCTAGTGGGTGTTCAATGAATATTTGCTGAATAACTATGTTTTCTATATGTTTTGTATGTGTGTGCGTTTGTGTATTTATGTACACATCTTCTACAGTACATGTGGTTTTAGAGACTCATTCACATAATTATTGTTTTTCTTTTTTAATTGTTGGTATTTTAAAACCTCTGAGTATTGTATAAATATTTATTTAAACCAAGTTACTGATATTTTTCCAGAGCTTTGAAGAAACAAGTTACTCTTTGAATTTGAAAACTCTTTATTCCAAGTTATTGCAGTGTGAGAAATGCATTCTAGTTATTGTTTTTAAAGCTAAAGTGAAGTGATTTTTAAGGATTCTTCTAAGTGAAGAAGAATAAAAACTTATTTATATAATCCTAAGTGCTTCTAAACATCTGCAGTTCAAAGTACATAATTCACATTGACACCAAAGTGTAGTTTCTGTTTTGACTGGAAGAGCCTGGTATTATTTTTTTGTCTGCAAAGGAAAGAATTGCATAGCATCCAGGGGGGAAGACATTTGATTGTGTACAATCAAAATGATCTGTGACTGAAAGCAGATTGCACAGGAGAAATGGCAGCTGTTAAAAACTTACACAATATTAGAGAACTTTTTGTTAAAAACTTAAGGCATGGTAATCTTTCAGAAAGTACACATAAAGTAAAAACAATCATAGCAATGTATTGTCTGCTTCTTCAAAATTTACAATAGCAAGTAAGAGGAAATTTCTGCTGAAAACAGATCTTATATTAAATATGGGCCAAATTCAGTTTATAAAAATTTGCTATCAATTTTTATGTTTTGTATGTTTAGTTCACTTGCACTGTAGAATTAGTTTTGGTTGTAGAGAAAAATGTAATGCTTTTCTTATTAGTGAACTTAGTAACCATAGATCTCCGAGCCCTTGACATATTTGTACTCTGCTACAACTGTTCAGCTTTTTTATTTCTATCTTCTCAAGTTGTTTCGAAGGAACTTTACCAGACATAATATCCTTTTTGTCTCTAAATTTTATTGTGTCTTTCTAAAAGATATCAACTGTTGCTTAAAATATAACTTCATTATCACATAAATATTAACAAATAAAGAATATTGTGAAATATCCAATTAGTTTTCAAATTCCAGTGATCTCATAAATACTGTAGCTTTCTTCTTTATTTTGAATCTGTATTTAATAGGAACTACACACTGCAGATGATTGAATTGATTCTTAACACTATTTTTAATTTATATATTCCCCTTCTATCTCTTTTTTCCCTTAAATTTTAAAATTTTATTTATTTATTTTTTAAAGTAGGCTCCTCGCCCAGCATGGAGCCCAGCATAGGGCTTGAACTCGCAATCCTGAGATAAAGACCTATACGCTTAACTGACTGAGCCACCCTGACACCCCCTTGGAATTTATTTTTTAAACAAAACAAGTCATTTTTCTTGTAGAGTTACTGTGTTTATTCATTGCATCTCCTTAGTGTCATTTAATATGTTCCTCTCTATTCTATACGTATGGCAATTTGATCTATAGCTTGATCAGTAACTATGTTACTAGCAGTTTCAGTGCTATATTAATGATCTCATTATAGGAATGATTTCATAATTGTAGTATTCTAACATTCCCTTTTTTTTTATTAGCTTGAATACTTGTGTAGTGATATTCTTACCTATTGTTTGTTTACCTAGTGGTAATGTTTATATAAGAAATAGAAGATAAATTCTTGACTTACTAGTATTCCCCAACAGTGATATAATTAGCTTTTTAAAATTTTCATTGTCATTATGATCTCTAATTAAACATATAATGTGTGTTACAATGTATTTCAGTTACTATCCTTATAGGATCATATTCTCTTCTCTTTAGCTGGTGGGGGACTTTTTAGGTTGTCTCCTGAGTCCTTTCTGAGTCTCTTTGCTTTCTGAGTCTCTCTGATAGTTCCTTTGTACTGATTTTTTTTTTTTAAAGACTTTATTTATTTGACAGAGATCACAAGTAGGCAGAGAGGCAGGCAGAGAGAGAAGAGGAAGCAGGCTCCCTGCTGAGCAGAGAGCCCGATGCAGGGCTGGATCCCAAGACCCTGGGATCATGACCTGAGCCCAAGGCAGAGGCTTTAACCCACTGAGCTACCCAGACACTCTGTACTGATTTTTAAATACAAAAATTCTGCTAAGAACACGTATTCTTGGATCATACTGTACATTTCTTGTCCCAGAGCTGGAGTCAGCCATATATCCAGTCCTATATCTTTAGTAAGAAATGGTACTCAATGGGGCGCCTGAGTGGCTCAGTGGGTTAAAGCCTCTGCCTCCAGCTCAGGTAATGATCCCAGGGTCCTGGGATTGAGCCCCACATTGGGCTCTCCACTCTACGGGGAGCTTGCTTTCTCCTCTCTCTCTCTGCCTGCCTCTCTGCCTACTTGTGGTATCTGTCAAATAAATAAATAAATAAAATCTTTTAAAAAAAAAAATGGTACTCGAACCCACATGATATTGTGCTGGGAGTGCTCATTGCTACTGGTTACCTGTTATTTCTACCCTTTTCAATGGGCAAAAGTAGGAAATACATAAACACACATTTTTTAAAGATAAAATTCTTTGTATCCTTGTACTGACGCTTCCAGTTCAAATTCTCAACTAAAAGGTGTTTTATCTTTCATCTTTATCTTTGGTCTCATATGATAAGAATTCTAGTTCTCAAGGACTCTGTTACAGTATACTGATAGCATTTACTTAAGTTCAATTTGAGTGTAAAAAAAATTTTTTAAGGGGTACCTGGGTGGCTCAGTTGCTTAAGCATCTGACTCTTGATTTTGGCTTAGCTCATGATCTCAGGGTCCTGGGATCAAGCCACATCTGGCTCTCTGCACTGCAGAGATAGGACACCTGTCCTATCATCCCACCCCCCACTCAAGCATGCTTTCTCTCCCTCTCCCTCTCTGTAAAATAAAATAAATAAATCTTTTAAAAAATAAAAATTAAAAAAATTTTAAAATATAAAAAATGTCAGAAATCTCCTAGGTCTCAATTTATTCACTAGAACTTTTAAGGATATTAATACTTGGCAGAATATGACCAAGGAAAATATTGTGTTACTTTTTTTTTTTTTTTAGTGAATTTCTTTTTATTTTTTTTTACCAATTTTTTAATATAATTTTTTATTTTTTATAAACATATATTTTTATCCCCAGGGGTACAGGTCTGTGAATCACCAGGTTTACACACTTCACAGCACTCACCAAAGCACATACCCTAATTGTTACTTCAAAATAAAACTCTAAAACCATAGCACAAATTATATATTTCATTTTTTTTTTTAAGATTTTATTTATTTGGGGCACCTGGGTGGCTCAGCGGGCTAAAGCCTCTGCCTTCGGCTCAGGTCATGATCTCAGGGTCCTGGGATCGAGTCCTGCATCGGGGGCTCTGCTCAGCGGGGAGCCTGCTTCCTCCTCTCTCTCTGCCTGCCTCTCTGCCTACTTGTGATCTCTGTCTGTCAAATAAATAAAAAGAAAATTTTTTTTTTAAAAAAAAGGCTTTATTTATTTATTTGTCAGAGAGAGATACAGTGAGAGAGGGAACAAGCAGGGGGAATGGGAGAGGGAGAAGCAGGCTCCTTGCTGAACAGGCAGCCCAATGTGAGATTTTATTTATTTGGGGCGCCTGGGTGGCTCAGCGGGTAAAAGCCTCTGCCTTCAGCTCAGGTCATGATCTCAGGACCCTGGGATCATGACCTGAGCCGAAGGCAGACACTTAATGCCTGAGCCACCCAAGTGCCCCCAAATTCTATATTTCTTGATTTAAGGACATACATTTTCTCTAGCATTTGTCTTGTTTCTTTTCATTCATAAAAGTAGGTAGGATCACTAAACACTTGAATGGGTAACCCTTTAGTGGTACCTGGACCTTAATTTTCTATCCCTCTTGTACTTCATGGCCTTGAAAACTGAGCTCAAGTATCCAATGTGGGCAAATGTCCTCGGTTCAAAAATAGCTTTATTGTTCTTAAGCCATACTTCTCTGTTTGGCTATAGTATTTCACATTTTGTGTATATGTAGGTAGGAAAAAAATTTCTATCCTTGTCTTTTACTTAGGAACATAAAAAATAGATGGTCAGATGACTTGTAACCATGATTTCTCACTTTCTCCAGATAGACTCTTGATGTTTCTGCATTTACTCCTGTATTCTTCCTGTTTCTCCTCTTTCAGCTTATAAATTCAGGTTCCCCAAATAAGCCCAACTCAGATGTCATCTGCTCCATGAAACATTCTTTTATTCCATAGCCAAATTACTTACCCTACCTTTGTAACATCATAGGTCATGTTTAGCCATTCCATTTAAGTACTTAATATGTAATAATTTCATATTAAAATTAATGAAAATATAGAGGATAATTCTAGCAAAGAATACTTCTACTAGATTGTGATGCTCACTGCTATGTCTTAATTCATTTTCATGCCTCATAACTTGTGTCTTCACAAAACACATTTGTATTTTGGCTGCATTTATGACCAAATATTTGAATTGTTACAGGCTTAAAAGGGAGCTATAGAGTTTAACTTGTAAAAAATCATGTGTCCCTTCCAAATAAGGGCCAGATGATGTCATGTGATAAAGGTTTCACTCAAATAATTTTTTAAAATGTGGTAAGTGAATTTAGTTGTCACACAGCACATGTTGGAATAGACACGGCAACCCAACCTGAAATGGTCTACCACCATATCAGTTAATACTTTATTGTATTTACAGAACTTAATTTCAATAAAACTTTATCTGCTAAATTAAATTAATATTTTAAAGTCTTCATTTTGTGATTATTTTACTTCATTTATGAATGTATTTTGGTTTTATAATTACATATGCAGGCATGTATACTCTGTGTTAGAGTTCTAAAACATCATTGTGTAAGTCAGTATCACCAGTTTGGTAAACTTTTTCTATTAAATGGATTTATATCTTACTCAAGCAAGAGAAATACTGATATAGACTAAAGAATATTATACAGGTCAGAGGCAAAAGAAATCAATGTCAGATGCCAATTCGGATTATGACTGTATCCGGAATGTGTCATAATAATGATTTTTAATTCATTAGGACAACTAGCCATTTTTCAAATCATCTAAAATTTTATCTAGGTCTTGAATCAGTATGTGTATTTACTTATTGGCTGTTACTTAAATATGCTAATTTTTAGTTTAGTTTAGTTTTGTTTTTTAATAATCTCTGCATCCAATTTGGGGCTCAAACTCATGATCCCAAAATCAAGAGTTACATACTCCATCGAACTGAGCTGGCCAGGCAGTCCTTAAATATTCTAATTTAAAAATAGATGACTTGAAAAAAAAAAAAATAGATGACTTGAGGAGTGATTGTTAACTTTTTCCTGAAAGATGGGGTTAGTACTGTATTCCTAGCTAATCCCCCAAATATCTTCATGTAGGTCTGACTTACAACACATGACTTTATGTCCTGTACAATTATTGTATAAAATGTTTGTTGTATTTTTATGAAGATCTTGTATTCAAATGGCATGGCATTTTAGTTATTTTTTCAACATAGTTGCCCATTTATGCTTTTATTTAACATTTTTAAAATTATATTTTCATGTGTTCTCAGTAAGTCAAAATGTCATTTCATGTTTGTTATCACTTGTTTTAGTTAAAAACAAGGTTTAGTCAAAATAGAAATTAAAAATACTTATTTCCTTAGTTGTTTCCAAACCTTGTAACATTATATAGTCATTACTTTTTTCCATACACAATTATGCTTTTGTATGTTTCTAAAAATCTGAAAAATCTCTTACTGTATATATTATGATAATTGTTATTTTTTAAAACTTCATAAAAATTCATCACGGAATACCATAATGTGGTTTACGTAGAACCCATTTGCTTTTTAGAAGCATGGTTTATTCAGCCAAGATATACAATAAAAACCATTTGATCAGTGAAGAAAATATTTTTCAATGTAAGTTGACCTTAATTTTATGAAAAAATAAGAATTTTTCTAATTTTATGGTAGTATTTAGATTAATAAAAGACAAATGGAATTGCAGCTGAATTACCAGACTACCATAAACCTATGTTCATAATCATCGTTACTTTTAACTTACTATTCTTGTTGCAAAAGATACCTTGTCTTTTAGAGAATGCAGTGGTATTATTTACATTAATTCATGTGGCTTGTTTGAAAAAAAAATGCTATAACTCCTTTACTTAATGGGATTCTTCCCCTGTGGCAGTGCAAACGGCTAGAGCAGGAGCTTCATCATCTGAAAGAGCAGAACCAGACTTCAGCAAACAACATGAGACATCTGACTGCTGAAAACAATCAGGAACGTGCTCTGAAGGTAAATCTCCATTCCTTCTTACAGGCAAATTAAGGTTGTAAGCCCTTGGTGCCAGCTTTCTGGGCTGCATATATCAGTTGTGTACATTTCAGCAGAAGTGAGCTGTGGTGTTTGCCAACAACCCCTTCTTTAAACACAGATACAGCACCCTTCTGTTATGGTATTATTTTATTTCGTGTATGTGTACATGAAAACAACATATTTTCTGAATTTTGAGTGGTGCTATATTAATACTTTGGGTATGTGTTCATTCTGTTGCTGATTTTATGATGTCCCATACTCTTTTGTAGTTAGTAAAAAGTGGCCACACTAAAAGGGAAGAAAATTAAACCATGAGCCTTTTCTTCGCATCAATATTTATTACACTAATCTTGTGATATTATTCACCCACAAACTGACAATCCCTGAAGGGTATGTGAATATGTTTGGGAATTGAAATAGTTCTTAAAATGTTACTTATTACAAGAAAAGTAAGAAAATATAGTCTGGTAGAACTTGAAACAAGTGAAGTGTATCTTTCATGACAAGAGATTCTGTTTCATTTTAACAGAGATCCAATAATCACGAAAAAATACGTCACTTTGATTCTACTGATTATGTATTTTTTCTTATGGTACTTATGACTTTCTATTCTCCTTCTTTGTCTCTGTCCCAGTTCCTAGCATAGCACCTGTGGCATAGTAGTGGTTCCTGCCCTCAAGGTGCTTACTTTCTCAATAACTGATTAAAAATAAAAACAAAGCCATATCCACAAGAAACAGAAAAGATTCATCCCTGTTGTGATTGTGCAGTAAGAAATAATGTGCCATCAAGAATATTGTATTGTACTTTGTTGCCTTAAATCCATTTTTGCTACAAATTACAGGAGACTATTATGGCATTAGCAGTGTAACTCACTAAACCAGAATTACCCACCAAAATTGAGAATAATGGTGACATTTTGAAGTGGAAAATATTTTTCATCTATCCAAAAAGTGTGAAGTTTGGTTGAAATCAGATTTTTCTACAAATGTGTTTAGCTTCATTTTTAAATTCTCAGTGAATAGTTAGGAAGGTGTAGTAACTTTGTTACCGTTGTTCAATGTGCTTTCTCTTCTTTTCTCTCAGATTTATAGACTAAAACAATAACTTGGAAGGAAAGGAAATGAAGGTTCTTGATCACTTTTTAATTACTATAAGGAATTTACCATGATATGATTAAAATCTAGTATAATTTTTTTCAAAGGTATACTTGCAGATCAAAAGTAACTTTATTTTAAAGGCAGCTTCCACTAATAGTGCCAATTTATTATCAGCATCAGGGGACAGATTTCATGTGCTGTATGTAACATGGCTATTTCCATATAAAAACAGACCTAGAATTAAAATTCTAATTTGTTAAGTACATGATAATACCACGCTCCTTATTCTCACTTTCTTTTTTGTGTATTTGTGTTAAATTGAATTAAATGGCACCTGCTATTTATGGAGAGAAAGAAATGCACATTTCTATGAGGTCATTAAAAGGTTAGATGTAGACCAAAAAACCAGGAAGTTCAAAACCAAACAAAACAAAATCCCTATAAAATAGGAATCTCTATAAACTATAGACTATATAAGACAATATATAAGAAAAGCTAAATTTTTACTCCTGACAAATATACTGTCTTAAAATCTTTTCTAGTATCTCACCTTTTTCTGCAAAAGTGTCAGATTTTCCTGTTGTCTTTATCCATTCACTAGCCAACTTGAGCTTTTTGTAGAGTAAGGATGGGAGAAAGAATTTTTTAAAACTCATCAATTTAATCCGTTTTAAAGCTCTAGTATTCATTTTGGCTCTTTAAAAATGTCTGTCTTGTATAACACTGGCTTTGAATCATTTTTTAGTTATTTAACGCTATACTTTCTCATGAGAAACCTCAAATTTATTATATATTTATATCTGCTTTATTCTCAATCATTTTTTTAATGTTCTTTATTTGGTGCTTCTGTTATCGCACACTGATATTTTCAAGTTGCCTTATAATTTCTGAATAATGAGTGTATTACCAAGCTATCTGATGAATCTCTTCATCTCCTTTCTCAGCAGTATGCCTGTCTTTTACAGTCCACTTATCTTTTTTTTGTTAACTCATTCAGTATTTAGTTAGTATCTAAATAAGCTTTATGAAGAAATTTTAAAAAGAGTCACTGTCTCTAGGAGCTTTCAGTCAGTCAATAATATTTCTAGTATTTTATTATGAATAATACTATTATTGATATCAGTAAAAGGTAAATTTGACTAGGATAAGAGCTGAAAAATTAATGCTTTATTTAATTGTATAATGCTGAAATTCATAAAGGAAACATTTCATAAAAGAAATGTTTGGGAAAAATCCAAGCTAATGATCATATATAGAACTTTCCAATTGATTATGACAAATACCTGATTATCATACAAGGAAATACTTTTTAATATTATAGTGCTGTTCAAATAATAAATCTTTAATTATTCTAGTCACCTGGAAACTCTAAATTATTTTTATGGCTGAGCATAAATTTGGATTTTTGGTGATCATGTAAACATTATTTTTGAAGTAGCATGGAATTATACTAGCTAAATTTGCTATCATGGCATTTCCCCCTATTTTTATAATGTTTGCAGTTTTCTCTACAAAGTAAAACACAATGGTACATATGGGATGAAGGACTAAATTTATACTGATACTAGTCTATACCTTGAGAGTTACTTTAAGAAAAAAAAAAAAGAGCTTATTGTCTCATTTAAAATAAATTTTACTGGGGCGCCTGGGTGGCTCAGTGAGTTAAAAGCCTCTACCTTCGGCTCGGGTAATGATCTCAGGGTCCTGGAATCGAGTTCCGCATTGGGCTCTCTGCTCAGCAGGGAGCCTGCTTCCTCCTCTCTCTCTGCCTGCTTCTCTGCCTACTTGTGATCTCTGTCTGTCAAATAATTAAATAAAATCTTAAAAACAAATAAATAAATTTTACTTATTTAGGTTAAAAAATTGGTTTCTTGAAGCACACAGTTTTGGACATTTACTGTTTTTAAATAAATTTACATTAATCATAAATATACAGACATCAGTCTTAATAAGAAATTTCACATATACTGCCTTTTTTCCTTTTTCATGTTATTTATTTATCTTCTTTATCATACATTTTTAACTTCCTACAGTTGGGCTTCTCTACTGTAATTCCATTGAAAGCCATTCAGTCTTAGATTTTAAGTGACCTCTGATGATTAAACTTGTGAAACTTCTTATCTTTCCTACTCAGTATCTCTGTCAATGTAACTAGAAAACACTTCCATTTTGTTGGCCCTGCTCTTTTGAAAACTTTCCTATAGTTCTTTATTGCTATATACTCATCATTTTTTTCTTTGACTATTGTGCTTTAGATGGTGCCTCCTTTTCTATCTATTCCCAAGTTATGTGATTAGGCCATTATTATTCTTTAAAAAACAACAACAACAAAACTAGAGCAGTTGAAGATTCAGAGCAGAATTGAGCAGAATGCAGAGTTCCCACAGACCTCCTGCCTTCACACGTGAACATGCCCCCAGCACCCAACTCCAGAGTGGTATATTTGTTTTCAGTTCACAAATCTGTATCAGTATAACCCACAGTACATAGTTCACATTAAATGTACACGACATTTATCTACTATTATAGTATCATACACAGCCATTTCACTCTAAAAATCCTCTGTGCTCTACCTATTTATTTCCTCTCCTCCTAATACCTGCCAGCCATTAATCTTTTTACCATTTCCATAGTTTTGCCTTTTCCAGAATGTCATGCAGTATCATGGAATTATACAGTATGTATTCATTTATACAGTATGTATTCATTTAAACTTTTACCCTACATTTTGATGGTTTTGTAGCTCATCTGTTTTAATGTTTGCTATTCCATTTTCTGGGTATACACAGTTTATTTATCTGCTCTCCTACTGAAGGATATCTTGGTTGCTTCCAGATTTGGGGAGATATGAATAAAGTTGCTATGAACATCCAGTTGCAGAATTTTTTGGACATAGCTTTTCAGCTCATTTAGATAAGTACCAAGGACTGCAGTTGCTTGATTGTATGATAAGAATATATTTAGTTTTGTAAGAAATTACGAAACTGTCTTCCAAAGTAGCGGTATCATTTTTCATTCCTTCCAGTAATGAGTGAGTTTTTGTTGTTGCACTTTCTCATTAGCTTGTGGAGTTTCTTTTATTGTAGACTTGTTTGTTCCAATTTCATCCATTCCTACAATATCACCTATTATTTATATCCTAATGACTACCTCTTCTGCCCTTCCACTTAGATATCTTAATGTTTCCTTAACCTCAATGAGTTTGAAAACAAATCCCTAATTTGACTCCCTAAGCCTTTTCTCCCTGGAAAGAAGTAAGGACCTGAGACTAACACTATTGACTGTATAACTTAACATTTATTCCCAATCATATTCTCCTTTGTTTGTCTTTATTATAGAAGCAGAAGAAGTTAAACACTTTTTTAGACTTTCTTTTTGCCAGTGTAGCATTAGAGGAATTCTGCAGCAGGGGAGAGAGATGTTAGAGTGTCCCTGGAAAAGTTTTTGTTTTCCTCACATAGGATGGGTGTAGCAGGCACCATTCCTTTTCTTCTTATTACCTTGAACACTTCCTTGCTGCTGGGAAGTGCAGTAGCCATTTTATAACCATGAAGAAAATGCCAAGGGAAGCTGGCCATTAACATCAGTTGAGCCCCTTAGCCAATGAGCCGCTTGGAGAACATTAAGCACCCATGCCCTTATTTCTTTTTCTAGTGATAGACATGCCCTATATTTTAAATTGCTCTTAATAGTTTTCCAGTATTTACTTCCAGACTGATCAGTTAATATCCATTAATCAATGATAAAGATTAATAATTAATTAATAATCATGCTCCTTAGACATGTAGACCAATACAGTTGACATAATTTTCTTATTCTTTTTAAGCTGTGAGCCACCATAAATCAGTGGAACTTCCAGTATTTTCAATTCTGAAACAATGATTCCTCTTCTATTTTCCCTCCTATTTTTATTATCTTACCTTTCCCCTATGTCGGGTTCATGATCTAGACGATAGTAGTACAGACATAGCTCATTTTATTGTGCTTTACTTTATTGCACTTAACATATAATACATTTTTTACAAAGTGAAGGTTAGTGGCAACCCTATGCCAGGCAAGGCTATCAGAGCCATTTTTTCAACAGCATTTGCTCACTTTGTGTCTCTGAGTCACATTTTGGTAACTGTTGTTCAATATTTCACTTTTTCATTAGTGTTATATTTGTTCGGTGATCTGTGATCAGTGATTACAACTCACTGAAAGCTCAGATAATGGTTATCATTTTTTAACAATAAAGTATTTTTTAATTAAGGTATGTATGTACATTTCGTCTTTTTAGACGTAATGCTATTGCACACTTAATAGACTATAGTATAGTTAAACATAACTTTTATATGCACTGGGAGATAAAAAAAAAATTCACTTGAGTTGCTCTATTGCAATATTCGCTTTATTGCAGAGGTCTAGAACCAAACACGTAATGTTTCTGAAGTCTATCTGTTCCCTCCTAGACTCTCTGTCCTCAGTTTCTTACCTCTCTAACCAGTTGTCACTTTCATTTGCTATCATTCTAAAACACAAATGACACTTTGCTACTCAGAAACTTTCACTGTCTTGCATCTTCAACAGTATGAGAAAATAGAGATATCCTGAATGATCCTTCTGATTAAAAAAAAATGAAAAAGGATGGCTAAAATTTACAATTTAAGTATATTTTACAACAACATTATAAAGAAGGCAGAAGATAAGGAATTTACAAAGGCCTAAAACAAAGTAGAAATGGGGGTGGGGTGGGGAGAGGGGAACATGAGAAGTAAGTGATTACCTGAAGTTTTTTTTTCACCCTGAGAGCATTTGTCAAACCTTGGTGAATTTTCCATTTTAATGGTTTCAAGGGCAAGACAAAGAGAGATAGAGCCTGGAGCCTGTTTAAGCCAGAGAGTGTAATAAGATAGCCTTTCTTGAAGCTGGTATCTTAATGGCCACACCATTAGTGTTCAGGTGAACAAGAGTCAAGCCATTCCTACAAAATAAGGTAACAAAGAACTTTGACTTTCTTGACTGTGAAGGGAGTGAAATCGCTGAGAATTCATCTGTCTTCCTTGGCCAGCTTTCAGGTAGGCAGGTTTAGAACCACACAGGTTACCTGAATTCTTGATATATGTGTAGTTCTAAAAGCTGAGGATTTAATTAAAGTAGTCCTATCCTGGAGGGGCCCACAGACAACAAACCAAAGCAAATTACCTTCCATTTACCCTTTAATATTTCTTATAGATAAAATTTCAAAGACCCAGAGCTATCAAAAAACACATAGGACTTCTAGTGAAAGTTAGTGAAAACATAGGCAGCAGAACCATATACTTCAGCCACAAATAGTTCAGATCTTTTAATTATTCTTCACAGAATATAACACAAGTATTTAAGTAATATCTTTAAAAATAGATCCTTGAAAATAGCAGCAAGGAAAATGACCAAAAATGATCACATGAATTTAGGAAAACTAATGAGATTGAATTTGCAGAAATTAATAAAATAATTAAAATTAAGCAGCAGATAGATTTAACAGCAGATTACATTCAATGTAAGAAACTATTAGTGAACTGGAAGATGGATCTGAACCAACTATGGAAATGGAAGCCAGAAAGATGAAGAAATGAGACTTATAAAATAGATGTTAAAGGACACAAATGATAGAGTGAAAAGATCTAAAATAAATTGTTTAGAATTCTAGAGTAGATGATATGGGGAACAGGGAAAAGACAATATACAGAGAAATCATGACTGAGCATCTTCCAGAATTGTCAAATGACAAAAGCCTTAGATCTAGGGATACCAGATGAATTCCAACTATGACAAATTAGGAGAAACTGCAGAACATTGAAATTAAAGCTCTTAAGAACAATCATTAGAAAAGACATTTAAGGGTGCCTGGGTGGCTCAGTGGGTTAAGCCGCTGCCTTCGGCTCAGGTCATGATCTCAGGGTCCTGGGATCGAGTCCCACATCGGGCTCTCTGCTCGGCAGGAAGCCTGCTTCCCTCTCTCTCTCTCTCTGCCTGCCTCTCCGTCTACTTGTGATTTCTCTCTGTCAAATAAATAAATAAAATCTTAAAAAAAAAAAAAAAAGAAAAGAAAAGACATTTAACAAAGGAATGGCATTTAGACTCACTGACTTCTTAATAATCATAATAGAATAATTTCTTAAATACCCTGAAAGCAACAATAGGAATAATTCGTTAAATATGTAGAGAGAAATTAATTGTCAAGAGCAAGATTGAAACAATGGTCAAATAAATAAAAAAAAACTTCAGTTACTTTCTGTTATGTGCAGAGTATAATCCAAACCTCCTAATAAAAGACTTGAGAATTTAAGACTCCACCCTATAATTTTAGCCTGTGTTTTTACTTCTGTTTTCTTTGTTTTACTTTCTTTTTTACTTTCCTTTTCGGTTTTTTAACTATTTCTCTCTTTATGGTCTTAATACACACTAACCATCTTTCCACTGCTTCCTAAAGTGTCAGGTCTTTAATTTCCTCTAGTCTTTACTTCTTTTATGACTTTTATTTAATTCTGTCTCTAGTATCAGTTGACTGCTTATGTGCCATCTCTAAATCAAAAACTTCAGGGTGCCTGGGTGGCTCAGTCTGTTAAGTGTCTGCCTTTCAGCTCAGGTCAGGATTCCAGGGTCCTGGGATCAAGCTCCTTGCTCAGCAGGTGAGTCTGCTTCTCCCTCTCCCTCCCTGCCCGCTCATGCTCTCTCTCTCTCACTCTCACTCTGTCTCTCAAAAATAAATAAACAAATAGATAGATAGATAAATCAAAAACTTCTTGAGCATAGGGATTACAGCCTTTTCAGGTTGCTTTTCTCTTGGAATTTAGCACATTGTTGAATTCATTACATTAATAAGTTTTTGAAATTAGAAATTAGTTTTAATGTATCATAGTTGAAGTCCACATATTTATTAAGTATAAACTAAGTTCAAGACATAGAGAATATGAAATTATTCCAGAATAATACCTTTATAGTCACTAACTGGGCCCAATTAAAACTCTCTAGAAAGGTTTCTGTCTTGTGCTAAAGTTTCTTCATTCATGAATTGAATAATCCAGTGTCAGGAATTCTAGTCTTTCACTATTGGCTTAAAAATATCGATAGGAGAGATTTTTGTTTATGCCTTTTTTTTTCTTTGCTATTTAGAGTTCACTGCAGGATAAGCTCTTTTGAGGACTAAGTAAATAGCAAGCACTATTAATTACATTTGATAGTAAATAATAATATAATTTTATTTATTTTATTTATTTATTTGACAGAGAGAGATACAAGTAGGCAGAGAGGCAGGCAGAGAGAGAGAGAGGAGGAAGCAGGCTCCCTACAGAGCAGAGAGCCCGATGTGGGGCTCGATCCCAGGAACCTGGGATCATGACCTGAGCCAAAGGCAGAGGCTTTAACCCACTGAGCCACCCAGGCGCCCCAATAATATAATTTCTTACAATGAAATCAAATATGAGATGAGTTATTAGTCGTGTGCCTATATTGGCCATGCTAATGGACTATCTTTGATATGCCCAGGTGATACTAGCTTTCAACTGTCTGTGAGGTACGACTTTAGATTATTTTCTAGTGGAAACTGCAGTCATGGATCCTGAATTTAATATCCCAAATTTCCCCCATTTACTAGCTATATAGAATAGCGAAAGTCTGAGCATTGATCTCTACATTTGTAAGATAATGACAGCAAATATATTGAATAATTGAGAAGATGTATGGACAATCTATAAAGTAGGACACATCATTCCATATGGTGTGGTAGTAGAAAGAACATTTGTGTAGATGTCAGACACCTGTTTTTTTGTCTTTGCTGTACCACAAACCAACTGTATGATTTTTTCAAATTAATTTACATCTTTAAAACAAGGAGGTTAAGTAACATTCAGAGTCATTTAAATTAGAAAATGCGATTTTATAAATTTGTAGTATTGTATAGATGTATACATTTATATCTCTCTCTATATATATCTATATCTATGGGATGATGAATTCAGGCCCACATAGTGTCTGCATTAAGGAAAGAGCAGTCCATTTTTAGCTAGTATGGTCTTAGGTAGTATGAACAATATAATTTATCTTTAACTGAAGACATCTTTTAGAATAAAAGAAATATCATTAAAAATTATACCAGGACATGGAGTGCCTGGGTGGCTCAGTGAGTTAAAGCCTCTGCCTTCAGCTCCGGTCATGATCCCAGAGTCCTGGGATCGAGCCCCATATTGGGCTGTCTGCTTAGCAGAGAGCCTGCTTCCTCCTCTCTCTCTGCCGACTTGTGATCTCTGTCTGTAAAATAAATAAATAAAATCTTTAAAAAAAAAAAAAAACTACATCAGGACAAAGCATTGTAGCTACAAAGGGAGGGTGGCACAATGGATCCTGTAGTGCTGGAACAGTTCTGTGTCTTTGCTTGTGGTGGTGGTTATATCTGCATGTGATAAAATTGCATAGAATTATACACACACACACACACACACACACACACACACACAGGTGCATGTGAGGCTGGTGAAGTCTAAATAAGCTGCACGGGCTGTACTGCAGTGTGCGTTTCCTGGTTTAAGTATTATACTCTTATTATGCAAGATAATAACCATCAGAGGAGGTCAGATACAGGGTGCACGGGATCTGTGCATATGTCTTTTTTCTTTAACTTCCTTTGAGTTTATAGTTATTTCAAAATAAAAAGTCATTTTTTAAAAAGTGAGTCATTAATCCACCTCATGCTCAAGGAGAGGAATTCCACGAGGACATGGACACCAGGAGGCGAGGATTGTTAGATGCCATGTTAAAGGCTGCCTATCACAGCTTGGATGTATGGAAACACCACAGTTTAATATGCTCAAAACCAAACTCATGATCTTACCCTGAAAATCTGCTCATTCTGCAGGCTCTATCTGAAAAGAGCATCTTCACCTTAATGGCAGCTTAGGCCAAGATCCTGGAGTTAGCCTTGATTTCTCTCTCTCTCACACACACACCCCCTATTCCATCAGTAAACAAATTCTCTTATCTCTCCTTTTGGTACATATCAAGAATCAGTCTCTTCCCAGGACTGCTACTCCTGTCTTTCAGGCTTCCATCATCTCTTGTCTGGATTATTGCAAAGCCTACTAGTGATTTCTTATTTCCATCCTTACCTCCTCCATTCTGAACACAGCCTGGAGGACCATACTATTAAAATATAAATTAGATTACATTGCTCCCCTGCTACGAACCTTTAAGTGGCCTGCCATTTCACTCAGGATAAACCTACAAGACCTCTTGATTTGGCCCTCCTCCTTGGTACCACCCTGCACTTTAGTCACACTACTCTCTTGCTGTCCCAGAGATATACCAGGCATGCTTGCATCTGAAGGCCTTTGTACTTGCTGTTCCCATTCCCAAGCATTGCTTGCCCCCCCACCCCAAATGTTCACATGGCTTGCTTTTTAACTCTTTCAAGTCTATTCAAATGCCTCCTTTCAGTGAGGTCTTTACAAGCATTTTCTCTGTCCCCTTCCCTGCTTTTACTCCAGAGAACTTCTCTTCCAAGGAAGTATACATTTTACTTAGTACATTTATTAGGCATTTTGACTGTTCCATGATCAAGGATTTTTGTTTACATTGTACACCTCTGTATCTATTGATGATGTAAAAAATATCTGACAGTAAATCAGAGATACTGATGAGCCATAAAAGATGCCAACTGTCAATAATTTGTATGGCTGTTCCCATGTATAGCAGCTGAAAACCTCCTCTGATTGGATCTCCTACAAGTATACATAGTAGCCACTGAATAAATATCTCTTAAGTGAATGAATACCACACATGCAACTTAGTATCTGGCTTCCCCTACTTACCACTTCATAGGCATTTTCCAGTATACTCACTATAAATATCACCTTAATGTACTACATAATTTGCAGTAGACAGATGCATCATAATTTTAACTCTTCCCTTAATATTGAATATTTAGGTTGTTTGTGCTTTGCATTCTTCAGAATATCACTGTGAAAAATATTTTCATATATTTTAAATGTTTTGTGCATTTTTATATTTAATAATATTTAGCAAATAATTTGTTTTTCAAATTTTTATTTTCAGTAAAGTGAATAGTTTTGTTATTTTTTTTTTTAAGATTTTATTTATTTGACAGAGAGACAAAGTGACCACAAGCAGGTGGAGGGGCCGAGGAAGAGGAAAGCAGTCTCCTTGCTGAGCAGGGAACCCGACCCCAGGACCCTGGGATCATGACCTGAGCCGAAGGCAGACACTTAACCAACCGAGCCACCCAGGTGCCTCAGTAAAGCAGATAGTTTTAAAAGCCAGATGATTCTAGGGGTACCTGGGTGGCTCAGTCAATTAAGCATCTGACTCTTAATTTCAGTTCAGGTCATGACCTCAGACTCGTGAGATCCGGCCCTGCGTCGGGTATGGAGCCTGTTTGAGATTCTCTCCTCTCTCTGCCCTTCTCCCTGCCCCACCACCCTTAAAAAAATGCCAAATGATTCTATAAGTCTTCTAATAAAAAACAAGGCAGTCTTTCATTACTTTCCTGATTTCTGCTCCACAGGAAAAAAAATCACTTTCAACTGCTTATTCTGTATCTGTACTGTTATTTCTAAGTGGAAAGCTTATAGTTATTTTTCATTTTTTATTATTATTAATTGACTCCCTCCTGTGCAGATGAAGGTTTAACTTTCTGTTAGATTAGTGCTTAGGATTTACATTATTATAACATTCATAACTGACTATATAGTATTCTTCAGACATCTCAGCAAGAATTATATTTGATGTCATGACCCAGATAATACGCAAACATACAGGTATCAAACTGAAGGAAAGTAAAATGTAAGGAAATAATACATACTCTATTGACATATTTGTATTCAAACATTTTAAATTATGTTTAACTTTTTTTTGAAACCTAATGCTGGTTGTGATCCTCTAAATTACAGTTTAGAACTGTCTAAATGACAGTTCTCCCATGGGCTTTTTGTGTTTCTTCATGTTTTGTGAGCAGAGGTGCAGTTCTAAAACGTGTTCTAGAGGATATTTGCTTAGCAAACAGTCTTGGAAGATAGAGATAGTGTCTCCCTCTGTAGCAGAGGCAGATTTGTTTACTGTCCGATATAATAAAAACAAAGTCTCCCTCTGAAGCAGAGGTTATGTAAGTTTGCTTGCAGTATATTATAAAAACTTTGGCTTCCCTGAGTTTGGATTTCTTAAGCTGAAATGCAGTCCCACTGTGTGTGCAGTATCCAGCTGTTCCCTTCCACATTGCCCCCATGGGAATTGGGAAGCTAAGACCACCAATACAAACATGAAGCTTAAGTGTTGTCTAAGTAAAATTCTTTGGGATGCAGAATTCTTGCCTTCCGCCAGCATACATGAAACTGGCAGACGAATTTGTTAGCCTCCAAGTAGGATGAAATATTTCATCCTTCACACCCTTCACAGCTCCTTTCTTTTTCAATATTTTGTCTTCCTTAGAATTATAGTCTGGATTTCTTTGTATGTTATGCATCACTATTACACCCACACATTCTCTACTAGATATAAATATCTTGTTACTACATTCAATGTTTCAGGTGACCTAAAGCAATTACTTTTTTTTTTTTTTTTTTTTTTTGATGATCTGAACTGATTATCCTATAAGACATTACTGGTCTTGGAACCTACCTTCAATGTAATTCTGTGGCTTCCTTTAGTTTCTTCTATGTTGGATCACCTGCTTTCCTATATCTCATTTTTCTCCTGCTTGTCATGCTCTTTATTCTGATGGAGAATACTTTCTTATAGTTTCCTTGGAAAGGATACATAGGAATGAAATGTTTAAAGACTCTATGGTATTTCTTCAAAACAGATTTCTAGAAGCAGAGTATTTGAAAAACAGGATGAACATTTAAATTTATATTCCTAGGCTCACTTTCAGGGTTACCAAAGCATAATATTTGACCAAAATGCTTGTGCTTTAATTATATTGGTTTTTTAAAATTTTTATTGTTTTTAAAACTTCTAAAAATTGAATTTCTCTTCTAAAATTTATACATCCATTAAAACCACAGTGAGATACCGTGTCATACCTATTAGAATGGCTAAATAAAAAAACACTCATAATACCAAATGTTGATGATATGTACAGAAACTCAATCTGTCATACACTACTGGTAGAAATGTAAAATGATACAGCTACCTTGGGAAACAGTTTATGAGTTTCTTATAGAAATGTATTTAACAGGGGCATGTGGATAGCTCAGTCAGTTAAGCATCTGCCCTCAGCTTATGTCATGATCCAGGGTCCTGGGATCGAGTCTCTTGCCAGACTACCTGCTTAGCGGGGAGTCTGCTTCTCCTTTTCCTTCTGTCCCTCCCCTCCACTTTTGTGCACTCCCGTGTGCTCTCTCTCTTTCTCTCTCTCACCAATAAATAAATATTTTTTTTTAAAGAAGAAATATGTTTAACATATTACCCAGCTATTACACTCCTGGGTCTTATGCTAGAGAAATGAAATTTATATTCACAAAAATGATGTACAGAAATGTTCACAGCAGCTTTATTTATAATTGACCAAAACTAGAAAGAAGCTAAATATCCTTTAGTTGGTCAGTGGATCAGTATCCGCACAAATCAACTGTGACTCATCAATAAGAAGGAGCAACTTATTTTTTTTTTTAAGATTTTATTTATTTATTTGACAGAGAGAGAGATGAGAGGCAGGCAGAGAGAGAGGGAAGCGGGCTCCCTGCCAAACAGAGAGCGCGATGTGAGGCTCGATCCCAGGACCCTAAGATCATGACCTGAGCTGAAGGGAGAGGTTTTAACCCACTGAGCCACCCAGGCACCCCAAGAAGGAACAACTTACTGATACATACAACACCTTTGATGGTTCTCATTATGTTGAATGAGAAGAGCCAGTATCAAAGGGTTATATCTGTATGATCCCAATTATATAACAGTCCTAAAGTGACAAAATCATTATGATGGAGAACAGATCAGTGGTTTCTTGGAGTTAGATGGAAGTGCTTTAGTATGACGATTAAAGTCTAACAGGGAGTTTCTGTGTAGTATTGTAACAGCTCTGTAGTCAAACTTTATGATATTAGGGGCGCCTGGGTGGCTCAGTGGGTTAAGCCGCTGCCTTCGGCTCAGGTCATGATCTCGGGGTCCTGGGATCGAGTCCCGCATCGGGCTCTCTGCTCAACGGGGAGCCTGCTTCCTCCTCTCTCTCTCTCTGCCTGCCTCTCTGCCTACTTGTGATCTCTGTCAAATAAATAAAAATAAAATCTTTAAAAAATAATAATAAATTAAATAAATAAATAAATAGATAGATAAAATGTCATAGAATTATATACCAGGAAGGTAAGCTGGGAGGGAAGATACAAAAACAGGTGAAAGCCACATAAGGTAATATATCTGAGTTAATAGTATTATATCAATGTCAGTTTCTTGGTTTTCACAATATAGTATGGTACATATATGCTATCACTGAAGGAAGTTAGATGAAGGCTATGCAGGAACTCTGTACTCTTTGCAGGTTCTCGTGGGCCTTGAATTACTGCAAAAATAGGGAGTAACTTGAAAAGTTATACATGCTCACCATAGCCAGTGAAATAAATGCTAAAATATATAAAGAAAACTTTAATAACATCCCCCTTTTTCTCTCATGGTTCCCAGACCTGCCAGATTAATCTTGACACAAACTGTGACACATCTGTGACTCAGCAATAAGAAGGAACAATTTTTTTTTAAGATTTTATTTATTTATTTGACAGAGAGAGAGAGAGAGAGATCACAAACAGACAGAGAGGCAGGCAGAGAGAGAAGGAAGCAGGCTCCCTGCCGAGGAGAGAACCCGATACGGGGCTCCATCCCAGGAATTACAATAGTGGATATCCTTGATTTTACCTGAGTTTAGTGGGGATGGATTCTACATCATGCTAAATTAGTTTGACATTTGCACTGGGATTTTCCCTTTTCCTTCATAGTCTCAGTTTGATAGTTACAAAATGTAGGTCATCTCTGAGTCTAGTTTTGTGATTCTTTTGTTGCTTTACATTTTTGTTTTGTTTTGCTTTGCTTTT
The DNA here is from genome assembly GCF_030435805.1 of Mustela lutreola. NCBI lineage: Eukaryota > Metazoa > Chordata > Mammalia > Carnivora > Mustelidae > Mustela > Mustela lutreola. Next base: position 93,124,367 of record NC_081296.1, read on the forward strand.
GCTTTCCTGTGCCTCATGATTTTTTCCTGAATGCTAGGCATTATCAGTAGAATAATAGTTTTTCTCTCAGGCCAGTAAAATGAGCATTGAGTTCATCTACTCAGAAATTGAGCTAGATTTGTGCTTGTTGTTGCATTGTTACTGTTAGTGCATCATAGGTTTCAAATTGCTGTAGTAACAGGTTGCTGTTGCATCATAGGTTTCAAATTGCTCTAGTAACAGGTTGCTGTTGCCTGGTGCTCAAGATGCAAGCCCAGATGCTGGAGGATTTTTCTCAGTGTTTATGTTCCACCCTTCGTTTTCAGTTGAATCTATGTGCTTACACCTCAGAGAGTGTCTCACTCTACCCTTTTTCCTTTTGTCCAGCAGTAAAATTCCATTTATAGTCTGATGTAGGAGGAATCAGAGTCCTCTGCTTCAACTTTAGACAGTCCCTTTATGCTTGGGATTTGGAGTGGGGCTTTCTCAGAATTCTTTTCTGTGGCAGCCAAACTGTGACTTGTATCTCTGGGTGATATTGTGTAGAAGAGACCTTCCTGCCCTATACCAAGTTTTAGAAGCTATCTAATGGTATTGGTGTAAAATCCTGGAGGCAGGTCTATTTCCAGCCACTAACCCAGATATAGGAGTTCTTTCTTTTACCAATCCCAAGCAGTGGTTTTTTCCCTGTATCCTGTTGACTGCTCTTTCAGCTATAGATGGCTTTCGCTTTGTCCTTGGAAAGGTGTTGGTGGAGTTAGGAGGTGGAGCCGGGTGGGAAGGAATTTGCTCCTTCCATAGCTACAACCAGTCTGTGCTCCTACGTACCTTGCATGTGTACAACACTGAGGGAAGCTATCTTTGATTTCCTACCCTGGCCTTGATATTTTCCATGTATACCTAGTGGAGCAATATGGGCAAGAGCCTACTGATAAGTCCAAACCCCTTTTGTCAGGGATTTCTGAGGGCTATCTGTGATAGCTGGCCATTCTTCCCAGGTTCTGCCCAAGGTAAGCTAGTCTGCATCCTATTTCTCCTTAGAGTCTTGTCCCTCATTGAAATTAAGACTGTCTGGTTACCTTGTGAACTTGGCTCTCTAATAAGCTCTAGAAACTTTATGACTCCGTGCATTACACAACATTTCTTATAGTTTACATAGAATGACAGTTGTAGCTTTCTACATCATAGTCATGAGCATTACCTCTACTTGGATTTTGATAAATACTGTTTTGTCATATTCAACTAGCTTCTTTCTAGAATTTTTTTAGTTTGTATTAGTGGATATAATAAATTTTATTGAGTTCAAACTCAATAAAATTTATTGTTCAAATTGTTTTTCATATTGTTTCATATGAAACAATGTTTCATATTGTTTTTCATATCATTCAAATTGTTCAAATTGTTGGAACAATTCCTTGAAGAATAAACTATTGGATTTGATTTGTTATTGTTTTTTTGAGAATTTTTAAAAATTATTATTTATAATCATCTGCCCTCCTGTAGCATTCACTTAGTGCCAGGCACTCTTAATAATACTATACATATGTTAAAGTACTTAAACCTCAAAGTGATCCTCTGAGATAGGTGTTATGACTATTACTAATTTTATAGGTGAAGAAACTGAGGAATATGGTTTAACTAACTTAACCAATATTATATTTAGTAATAATTAGTAGCCCCAGACAGATCTCAACTCTCTCCAGAATTTATACTCTTGAAGAATAAATTAAATTAACCTGGAGCTTCTTGCTTTGTTTTGGTTTTTTGCTGTCAGAGTTTTGTTAAGAATGAGTTTGAATTTTTTTTATATGTCCAGTGAATGTGTGTGTGTGAATATAAATAAGTCTATGTATTTGTCTATTTATAAGTTTTCCTCATTTTTTCTTGATTTTTGTTTGCTTTTTCTTGGTCTTTTGTCCCTGAGTTTTGTTTTGTTTTTTTTGCATTTTACAACTTTATGGATACATATTTCATAAGTCATAAAATTCACTTTAAAGTGTTCTATTTTAGTATATTCACAGAGTTGTTCTTCCATCATTGCAAACTGACTTTAGAAAATTTTCAAATAAGCCAATAACATCTCACACACATTAGCTGTCATTTCCCCATTCTTTCCAACATCCTCCTCCTAGTCCTATGCAACCACTAATCTGCTTTCTATCTCTTTAGATCAGTCTATCGTAGATATTTCTTGTAAATGAAATCATGCAATATATGATAATTTATGACTGGCTTCTTCCCTTGGCATAATATTTTCAAGGTCTGTGCATGTCATAGCACGTGTCATTACTTCATTGCTTTCTATTGATACATGATATTCGTTGTATACCGTATACCATTATCAGTTTGTTAGCTCATAGACATTTAGTTGTTTTTACTTTGGGGCTATTATGAATAATGTTGTTATGAACATTTGTGTATAATTTTTTATTTAGACATATGTTTTCATTTTTCTTAGTTACATACCTGAGAGTGGAACAGCTAGGTCTCATATGGTAACTCTGTGTTGAGCATTTTGAAGTTTTTCCAAACCATTCTTTAAGCGACTGCACAATTTTACATACTTACCAATCTTTCTATATACTCACCAACATTGTCTTGTCTTTTCTGTTGTAGCCATCCTAGTGGGTGTGAGGTGGTATCTCATTGTGGTTTTATCTGCATTTCCCTGATGAGTAATGATGTTGACCATCTTTTCATGTATCTATTGGCCATTTGTATTTTTAGAGATATACCTGTTAGGTCTTTTGCCCATTTTTGAATTGGGTTATTGTCTTTTCATTGTTGAGTTAGAAGATTTCCTTTATATATTTTTGATACAAGCCCCTTGTTAGATGTATGATTTGCAAATAGTTTTCCCATTCTGTGGGTTGTCTTTTCACTTTTTTTGATGGTGTTCTTTAACAAACAAAAGCTTTTAATTTTGATTAAATTCAGTATATCTATTTCTTTATTTTGGTTGTTCACGCTTTTGGTTCTGATCTAAGAAGGCTTTACCTAACTTGAAATCACAAAGATTTATATCTGTGTTTTCTTCTAGGGGTTTTATAGTTTTAACTCTTAACATTTACATCTATGACCAATTTTGAGTCAATTAGGAGATATTGTATAAGTTAGGGTTCAAATGCTTTCTTTTACATGTGGCTATCCAGTTGTCTCTATGCCATTTGCTGAAACAAACAAACCAACCAAAAAACCATGGGGCACCTAGGTGGCTCAGTGGGTTAAAGCCTCTGCCTTCAGCTTGGGTCATGATGTCAGGGTCCTGGCATCAAGCCCCACATCAGGCTCTCTGCTCAGCAGGGAACCTGCTTACCCCTTCCTCTCTGCCTGCTTGTGATCTCTCTCTCTCTGTCAAATAAATAAATAAAATCTTAAAAAAAAAAAAAAAAAAAGAACAAAAAACGATTCCCTATTGGATTGTCTTGACACCCTCCTCAAAAGTCATTTGACCACATACATGAGAGTTTAGTTCTGGGTCTAATTCCAGCTTTGTTTTTGTTTTTTAAAGATTGTTCTAGCTGTGTCAGTTTTGATGCTAATGTTAGTAGCTTAATGAATGGCATAATTTCTACTTTTTTTTTATATTTTATTTATTTATTTGACAGAGAGATCATGAGTAGACAGAGAAGCAGGCAGGGAGAGAAAGAGGAAGGGAAGCAGGCTCTCTGTTTACCCTGGGATCATGACCTGAGCCGAAGGCAGAGGCTTTAACCCACTGAGCCACCCAGGCGCCCCATACTTTCTACTTTTAATTGTGGTCTTAACAAGTTTAAATTGAATTGGAATGGTTATGTACCACTGGAAGCCTGTGGTTCCAGGCCCTTTTTTTAATATATATATATTATTATTAGTGTATTTTAAATAAAAATAGAGTAATTTATCAATATATCGCTTGGTACATAAGTGACATAGTGAGAAATATAGTGGCAGGAAATTAGTTTGAGAAGGGAGAGAATGATACCAGATCTTGTACAAGTTGTAGTTCAAATTATTGAAGTATATGGGACTACTCAGAGGTCATATTTAGAAGACATGAGATAAGTGGAACAATAGTGATTTCCAGCATTTGACTCTTGGTACACAGAAATAAGAGGTTCACAGAGGAGACTGAGAAGAAATAGATAAGAAGATGACCAAGAGATTATGTTATGACCCAATTCAGAATAGATAAAACTCCATGAAGGGAGTGGTTCACAGTGTTAAATAATACAGAGAAGTCAAATAAGATCAAAGTATCCATTTGATTTGGCAATTAGGAGGGCAGAGGTAGCTTTTTTTTTTTTCTTTTTTTAAAAGATTTTTTTTTTTTTTTAGTTTTTGTTTTTTTTAATTTTTTATTTTTTATAAACATATATTTTTATCCCCAGGGGTACAGGTCTGTGAATCACCAGGTTTACACACTTCACAGCACTCACCAAAGCACATACCCTTCCCAATGTCCATAATCCCACCCCCTTCTCCCAAACCCCCTCCCCCCAGCAACCCTCAGTTTGTTTTGTGGGATTAAGAGTCACTTATGGTTTGTCTCCCTCCCAATCCCATCTTGTTTCATTGATTCTTCTCGTACCCACTTAAGCCCCCATGTTGCATCACCACTTCCTCATATCAGGGAGATCATATGATGGTTGTCTTTCTCTGCTTGACTTATTTCGCTAAGCATGATACGCTCTAGTTCCATCCATGTTGTCGCAAATGGCAAGATTTCATTTCTTTTGATGGCTGCATAGTATTCCATTGTGTATATATACCACATCTTCTTGATCCATTCATCTGTTGATGGACATCTAGGTTCTTTCCATAGTTTGGCTATTGTGGACATTGCTGCTATAAACATTCGAGTGCACGTGCCCCTTTGGATCACTACGTTTGTATCTTTAGGGTAAATACCCAATAGTGCAATTGCTGGGTCATAGGGCAGTTCTATTTTCAACATTTTGAGGAACCTCCATGCTGTTTTCCAGAGTGGCTGCACCAGCTTGCATTCCCACCAACAGTGTAGGAGGGTTCCCCTTTCTCCGCAGAGGTAGCTTTGTCACTGTAGTTTCAGTTTAGCGGTTGTGGTGGTGGTCTTGAATCTAGTAAACTGCCAAGTAATTGGAAAGTTTAAAGTCAGAAAAAGTATAAACTATTTTTTGAGGTGCTTATTTGTGAAGTAAAAGTGCAAGGGTTAGAACGTAATGTGAATGGAACATCGGGATGATTTATTTTAAAGGATGGAAATTATGGCAAACATTTTCTCGGTCCTTTTCCTTGTGTCAGAAGTCCGATATGTGGCTGTCTAACCTCAAGCTAGCTAATGGCAGCCTGTATGTCCTGGTTCAGAAAGATTGCTTAGTCAGATAATAATTTAATAATTTGGAATTGGGAAACTGAGAGGGAATGGGCCAGTCGGTCTTGAATGCTGAGCCCAGTGATCCTCAGGTAGCCTTAGGGCCAGGTAGCCTGCTATAGGCCGTGTGGAATCTGAAGTTATGAAGCAGCCAGTTGGAAAAGTCGGAGCCGGTGTATTAAAAACACAACATTCTGAGTGAAGGAAGGGGAGAGAAATTGTGCGCTGATTCCTAACAGCATTCTGTTCCCATACCAGACTTTGTTTTTCACACAATACATTTTTCCTTGAGAGAGTGCCTTTCCTTACAACACGCAGGACTGGCAGCTAGACCAGGTTTACGGTCTTTGCATACCAAATGGAGAATTGCTATGACAGCATTCATTACAGGCTCTCTGAAAGCCACAGTTAATGCTGAAGGGTGGATCTGTGGATTCCAGCACCAGGTAGAGCCAAATCATCAAAGTCTGTGTAAGTTCATCAAGACACAATAAAAATTGATGAGGTTCAGATGAAACAACTGTGAACCATAACCGCTTACATGGAAGGAATACTGAATTTCTTTGGGAAACTGTACATTATCAGTGGAGATTATCATTGGCAAATCACGAAAGCAATACTTGTGAATTCTTACATTTAATTGCTCTTTAACATTGGATGCCAGTGTTTTTCTAACTTTGAATTTCATAATATTATTTTAGGAGTTTCAGATTTTATTTTGATACATAGTTACAGAAATAGAAAATTACATTGTGTGTATTCCTGCCTTGTACATTTTGTAATGTATAAGATGTAACAAAAAAATAAAAATAAAAATGAATACTTGAATGATGACATAAACTTTCAGTAGGGGACTAAATATTAAGCACAGCAGGCCGATTTATCATTATGTGAGCTGACTTTAGATTGATCTGGGCACCCTTTTTAAATCTTTGTATCACCTTATCTTTGGAACTGGTATTTCCTTTGACTGAAATGTCCTGCATCACCTATTGCCCTCCCTCCTTTACCCAGATAATATCTACTCATCTTGTCTTCAGTTTGGCCACAGTCCTCTTCTCTGGCATCAAACCAGAGAGGTATTTGGATGGTAGGATGAAATTGTCTTAATATCAAAATAAGCACTGATTTGAAAAGAAATGGAGTATGTGAAAAACTCAGTGCTGCCAGGATTTCCTCCAGACCTTTCCTATCTCTGTCACATGAACAGTACCTTCAGTCCTGCGTTCCCCTTTGCCTTCTGCTCTCACCTCAGTATCTCCTCCCCTTTTTTCCTAGCCTATTGAGTTTTGCTATTACAGTGGGCCAAGACATAGAAGAGAAGTTATTCATGTTACATAGTTGGAAACGATACCCTGGGTAGCTTTAAAAGCAATAAAGGTCCACTTGACTGGTTGTTAGGTAATGAATATAGGTTAATGGTTCTTGACAGAGGCATGCATTAGAATCATCAAAAGAATGTTAGCAAAATAATAAATCTGGGCCTGACCCAAAGCATTCTGAATTAGAAAATCTTAACACTGAATTATGGCTGACGTAGATAAACTTGGTATTTGGAAGTAAAATAGAGACAAAATATTTCCCCAACCTCTTTTTAGGCCTTTGGATTTTTTTGCTTCTGAAAATGATAGATTTGTTTCTGTCCACTGTGCTTTCAATTTTCGTTGTTTCATTTTTTTTTAATTTGATTTTTTTTTTACTGATTATATCACTACTGACTTGATGTTAGTATTTTGGTGGCATTTTCAATTTTATGTCTTTTTGAAGTGCTTTCTTGCATTTTAGAGATAAGCTAGATGAAGCTACATAAGGAGTGCTGGCCAAATGAAAGTTTTCTTTTTCATTTTTAGTGTTTCCCGTAATCAGATTCTATACAAGTTTATACCTTGTAGTGATTTGGAATAATTTGGACGTATTAAATTCTCCCGTGAATTGAGGTATACTAAAACTTTGAAAAATATAGTGCAAAAATCCAGATGATTATTTAAAATACTATGAAATTTGTTTTGATTGATTTTTAAAAATTACATATTCTTTCCAGGCTAAAAATTTATATTTACAAAACAAACTTTAGATTATCATATATAGTTAATTTACTTTGGCTACTAAGTAAAAGTATTTGTGATTTGAGGCATGATGATGGAAAGCAGTTAAATACTTCATTAGAGATTACATAAAATTCTCAATAAAATTAACTACATTAAACAATGTAGTTTCCTGTACCAAGCAAATCCTTGTTCTAGTAGCATACTTGACATGAGTTTTTTTAAGACACGTAGTTTTTAGTAATGCATCTACAGAACTTGAGCATGTACACTTTATTAAAGAAAATGAATACTAGCAAATTGACATAGCTGTCATTTGTCTTCTATACCAAAATGACTTTATTGTGTTGTTCAGTGTTGGTTAGTTTTTCTGTTATGTTGATGCATTAAAACAGATATTAAATTTTATCATTAATTCAGCGCCTGGTCTCTCATCAAATCCCCTTAATTACAAATTGACTCCAAGGATTAGACAGCATGGATTTTAATTTTAACTGAAACAAAAAAAAAAAAAAAAAAAAAAGCATCTTGAAAAATCACTCTTGCCTAGTGACTCATAGACACATTTTAAAAGATCCTATAATTTATTGCTTAATATTTAAAATGAAATATAAAAAGCATATCACTAATAGGTTTATTATCTCACAGCCATATTAAATATATATTTTAGAATATATTTCATAGTCTTGAAAAACTCTGAGCACAGCTTTAGGAGTTTTGCTAACTTGGAACCTTTTCTTTAGAAAATGTTAACTTTGAACCTTACACAATCATAATTGTATCCAAATGATATTTATATTATCTTGTAATTCTACTTCTTTAATTTTACAAAATCATACAGTGTGGTTTTACATATTCCGTGGAGTGTTTCCAGTATAATCCAGTATCCTATTTCCACTATTATATATAGTTTATGATTAGTAAGTCTTCATTTCCTTTTAGTACTTGATATTTTAAGTTCAGAATCATTATTGTACATATTACACTAAAGATATATAAGCATTGCCATCATTATTAGGAATGCCAGTTTTTAAGATTGAACTTATTACATAGATTATTCATTTTAAATACTAGAATGACTATTTGTTTTTACTGGAATAAGAGGATGATGAAATGTACTCATGATCACAGTGATCGAAAAGTACATTTGTCCACTATATTTTTGCCCCATTATATGATGATCAGCTTTGAACTCAGAGAAGCCTTTCCAAAAATTCACTTAATATTCTGATTCTTGGACTCTAACTTGTGTTAGTCACTTATAATGATTTTTATCTAGAGCCATAAGTTTTCAGGTAATCACTTTATTTTTAGAAAGACCAAATAAGACTTACTGATAAACCCTAGGTATTCTGAGGTAAATAATTTGTTTATTAATAAATTCTGTTGTGCTATTACCTTCACATTTTAAAGGTGATAAAATTTGAGTATTAATGTTCTTTCTAGTTAAACAAATATTCTATATCATATATTTTTGTAAATTTTATTTTTAAAGGGCATTCTTTTATGTCTTTTGTTGCCATTGCTGTTAGACTAGATTTTATATGTTGAAAGATGTTTAGTGTCCAAATGAGCTCAGCTCATCATGGCAGAGGAGAAAATAAATTGCCTAGAAACGGATTGTTTACGTAATATTAGATGGTAATATAAACCAACAAAAGCAAGGAAATTAACTTCTAAGTCTAACACAGTGCCCTTTCCTGCTCCTTTGTGCCTATAGGTATCATATGTGTATGGTAATACCAAAGTACAGTGGACTCGGTTAGAAACTGTCAAACTTAATTCTTTCTTTACTTAATTGATTTATGTCACAACTTAACATTATTATTTTGTCTCTTAATGCTATATAATGTACTTCACATGTGAGATGAAGCTATGCATGCGTGGATCTGAACTTGCTTTTCTCTCATTTACAGTTGATTGCCTCTGATTAGCAAATATCATGCAGCTCTAATATTAGTTTCTTTACATTTTGAATAAAGATAATACAAGAGAACATTATAAAATATCTGAAGAGATTTTTGAAGAAGTATAGATACTGATTAAAAAAGATGTTATTTACTCTTAATTTTTACTCCTATTAACTTTTATCACTTTCTTATTTTTAAAGGCAGACATTTCTTTTTATAAAAAACTTAGAGCAATGAGAAACTCTTGGTGTTTTATTATGAATAGTCAAATACACATGACTTTATGGGACAGTTCTTATATGATTTGAACAAAGGAATTACATGTGGAATTCTGAAGATAGGACTAAACCTCCCAAAATAACCTCCAAGATTTATTTGGGAACTCATAGATACTTGGCCATTCTCTTAACAGCACCTATTTCTTGATGCTCATAAATAATTAATTCACTTTGGTTTTTATATTCACTAGTTAGGTAGTAGCTCATCAATTATTAATGAATGTCATCCTTCCTTTGGGGGACTATATTATACAATTGTAGGGACTAACTAATATTTTAGTATTAGAAAATTTATTCTATTTTTTTTAATATAGGTGCCATGTCTATAGCATTTTGGAAATCATTTTGCTTTTTGTTTTTCTCTGTAAATGATTTCTACTCCTATTTAAGTGTCCATTAAGACACAGTTTTCTAAAAGAGAATTACATATTTTCAAGCTTTGAATTTTTCTAAGTATAAATCTTTTCTTGCATGGTCACCAAAGCTACTTAATTACTTAAAAAAAAAAAAAAGATTCTTATTCATTTCTGATTTATTGTTAAACCTTACAGGAACAGATCAGATACTTTGTAAAATTTACATAATAGAATAATCTAACTAAATGTGGTCAAATACAAGATTTTACTCTCAGAAACTAAAGAAACTGCCATAAAACATAGTAGAAGAGGGGTTGTAAAGTTGGAGGTGGTGCTAATTCTTTAGGAAATTCTACTTTCTATTTTATGTAATATTTAATTGGTTACACTTAAAAGTAGTGAAAAAAATATCTATTTGTTAGGTATTTGTGGAACAATACTTTAAGCTCTTACTTATTTTGAGGTGTTGAAAGGTGAAACATTTGACATTTTCTTTTCGGGCATTGCTTTAAAAAACAGAGGGCGGGAAAGAGGCGTTGCAACATCAGAGTTAAGGGTGTCTGTCGTTGTCCGTGACAGCAGCTCTAGTTTTAAAACACCTGTGTTTACTTTCCAGCTTTTCAGAATCTGCCTGAAAGTGGCCTAAGAATGGCACAGGCCTTCATGATGGCTGGGTTTTTTTTTTTTTTAATACGTGGAAGAACTAAACCATGTACTTCCGTTTTCTATTGCAAGCATTTACTTCTCTTATACATTTTACACTTCATCTATATACTTCATGTGCACATTAGAAAATGCATTATTTATATAATCTATAGATTAGAACATAACAAAGGCATTTATTTGTATAGATTTTTCCTTGTTGTTGTTCCCTAACTAGAAAAAGCTGGCAAAAAATGGTAAGTTTTCAACTTTGTACAGATGTATTTTCATTCATAATTTGAAGCCAGTGAAAACATGAAAATTCAAATACCTTTTTGGAGAGAAATGAATTTGGCCTAACAATTATTATATTACTTTGTTAATTTATTATTTACTAGTAGCTATTTCTCAATTTTTGTTTATATTTTTTGCTTTAGAGGGTTTAGTTTTTGAAACATTTTTTGTAAACCGACAAATGTGATTTCTTCTTTAGGCGAGGTCATTCTTTAATGATTTCAATATAGGTTGATGTTTCCACTTACCTAACATTACTTAATGCTCAGTGTTTCCAATTTATAGATATGATTTTTAAATAATTATTTTGTACATTTCTTATTTCATAATATTCAAATGACACCTACACATTATATAAACTTTATTCTTAGAATGGAGATATTCCTAGCTATGGCAGTTTAGTTTAATAAAATTTACTTTTTGCAGATTTGTTTCAATTTTTTTGGTTATTTTCACACTTCCTGTTTCTTACAGTAGGTAGAAGCCAAATGTCATATATTCTGTGCTTTTTTTTTTATGAATTCTTAATTAGAGTAGTAGGATATTTCTGTAAGATTATAGTTAATGTCAAAGCCTGTTTGATGTATAAAAAGAATAATTTCATTTTTTGTTAAGAGATTTCTGGTCTTTGTTTCTCCATATAACTAGTTATATTAACTATTGTGTAATAGAAGCCAGTGGTAATTTTGAATGTTCTCCCTAGGAAAACACATATACATAGAAATTTGCATATGATTTCAACGAGTTTATTCCCCTTCCAAGCCCATCAGTGTGCCCCAGGTTAAAAATCCTTATTCTAGGTCTTCTTTTGTTTAGAAAATGTTAATTTTTTAGGTAGTTGTTTAGATAGTTGTTAACCTGATAAATCACAGAGAATCATTGAGTCAGAATCTTAAGTGCTAAGTTAGTACAAATCAGCATGTAGGAGTTGGGTAACATAAAGCAGTAATTGAGGGGCGCCTGGTGGCTCGGTTAGGAGTCGGCCTTCAGCTCAGCTCACAGTCCCAGAGTCCTAGGATCAAGCCCCACATCGGGCTCCCTGTTGTGCGGGAAGCCTCCTTCTCCCTCTCCCACTCCTTGTGTTCCCTTTCTCGCTGTATCACTCTCTGCCAAATAAACAGATAAAATCTTTTTTAAAAAGCAGTAATTGATTTTTATCAGCTTTAAATATGCATAGTATTTTAACAATATACTTCATATCTTATAATGACTGCACATATGTTGGTGTGGATTTAAAATAAAATTGATAATTATCTCATTTTCTAGATAAAAAGAATTCACTATATACCTATTTTATTATTGAAAGATAAAGTCAGCTAATATTATTACAAAAAAATTATAAAAATTATATTCATCTCAAAAACTGAATCATTTTGATGTATGCTTCCATCTAGGTAGATAATGCTCAGCTACAGACAGTATCCTAAAGAAGTCACATATAATAATAATATGTGTCACCTGGATAATGAAAATTTGAGGAAAATAGTGTAATAATTGAGTGTTGTTTTTTTTTTTTTAAAGATTTTATTTATTTATTTGACAGAGAGAGATCACAAGTAGGCAGAGAGGCAGGCAGAGAGAGAGAGGAGGAAGCAGGCTCCCCGCTGAGCAGAGAGCCCGATGCGGAACTCGATCCCAGGACCCTGAGATCATGACCTGAGCCGAAGGCAGCGGCTTAACCCACTGAGCCACCCAGGCGCCCAATAATTGAGTTTTTAAAATATGGAAGCATTCAGGAAAAAACAGTTAAAGTGTTTTAAACATAGGAAAAGCAGTTAAATTCTTTTTAAAAAAATTTTTAAAGATATATTTATTTGGGAGAGAGAGAGAACGTGCAGAGGATGAGGGGCAGAGGAAAAGAGAGAGTGTTAAGCAGACTCTACACTAGGCAGGGAGCCAACACAGGGCTCCTGCTCATGACCCTGAGACCACAACCTGAGTGGAAACCAAGAGTCCAACACTTAGCCAACTGCACCACACAAGCACCCCAAGCAGTAAAATTGTTTTAAGTAGCATAAATTATATGACAAATAACTAAAATAGTTATACAAGGATTTATAATAATACTATGTTATGTATAGTTTAACATATATCAGAAGAACTATTTTGGTCAGATGAAACTACTGAGATAAAGAATTATTTAAAGCCCTCTATTTTCATTTTCTATGACCACTGATGAGGAAGTAAAAGGGAGAAAAGATAGTTTAGTGCTGTTAGTACATTTGCTTCCAGAAATTCTCAAATTGCATAACTTAAATCATGAAACTTGATACAGGATTTGTATTGGGTGTGTTGATTTTGTCCTGGGGGCAGTTGTCTTCAGATAGTAAGTAGTATATCTCTGTGACCTAACTTGCAGCATAATTCATGTATAGTTACATATTATGAAAGATTTTTAATTCCTTACTGAAAATTTAATGTGTGTATGTGACTCAAGCACACTTTCAACTTCCATAGCTATAAAACCATGATTCTCAATACATACATGGTATATTTCCTGAATCTTGAACTATCAGTCTTGTGTTTGGAATGTATTTACTTTATTCTAAAGTATTGGGTGTTTTAAAATTTATATTTCTCTAAAACTAATACTTTCCCATGAATTTTAAAGGGGAAATACAGAAATTTTTAAGATCTGAAAGATGTTTTAAAAATTCATTTAAGGCTTAAGATAGAAATTAAGATAACTGAACCAAGAAGAGAGAAGTAGAAGATAAGGCTGTAACTATGCAAGTGTATGAAAATATAACTTGAAGAATTATCTGTTATTTTATGCCAATTATAAAGAAGTATGAACAGAAAAAAATACTAAATCAGGGATCAGGAAAATCATTAAGTAACAATTCCTAAGCAGTATAATACCTTAAGAAATGTTAGATGCTCCTCTTAGAAAGGATTAAAAATAAAACTTGAATTAATCAACATTATTGGAGAATCATGCTTTTTATTTAAAGGAAAGGTGCATCATTAAGCACCTATAAGTCTTTTTGTTCAACCATTATTGACTGTCTTTCAAAACTGTATTAATACATTTGCTTACCATAGTAAAATTTGTAAATCTAACATAACTGTATCAGTGAGGGTTTACTTGTTTTAAGGGAAAGAAAACCATACCCCAAATTGTTTAAACAAAAATAAAACTTATTACTTACATTACTGAGAGACCAAGAATAGGGCTAACTTCCAGAGATTACTTTTTTTTTTTTTTTAAAGATTTTATTTATTTATTTGACAGAGAGAGATCACAAGTAGACAGAGAGGCAGGCAGAGAGAGAGAGAGAGGAGGAAGCAGGCTCCCTGCTGAGCAAAGAGCCCGATGTGGGGCTCGATCCCAGGACCCTGAGATCACGACCTGAGCCGAAGGCAGCGGCTTAACCCACTGAGCCACCCAGGCGCCCCCAGAGATTACTTTTTATTTATTTGTTAACCTTCATTTCAGTCCACTTTACTGAGGTATAATTTATGTACAGTAAATTGTGTCCATCAAAGATATACAGTCCAGTGCATTTTGATAAGATACGTATCCACACAGTAATGAAGATAAAGAGCATTTCACTCATTCCAGCCAAAAAATTGTTATCTTTTTCCAATCTATCCATCTCTCCACCACTGGTCCCAGTAACCTCTGATCTGCTTCTTGTCACTATAAATTTATTAGTATTTTCTACAATGTTATATTAATAGAATCATACCGTATGTATTCTTTTACATCTGGTTTATTTCAGCATGATGATTTTGAGATTCATCCTGTGGTATGTATGTAGTTCATCTCTTTTTAACTTCAGAAGAGGCTTGCTTAGGACCCACAAGGTTTTGTTCTACCTCTGGATTTTTGTTTGCTTTCTTTTATGTTTTGGCTTAATTTTCAGGTTATATGGAGGTAGAAATTTCAGCCTATGTGTTTCCCAATTGAATTCTAGGGGAAGAAACAAATTACCAAAAAGAAATTCTAGTATTGAGTCTTGCTAACTTGGATTGTACTACAGGCGTCATGTGCTTATTCACAAAGGAATGCAGTATACCAACTTCCTTTGGACAATCTAGGTCAGTCCCTAAAGTTAGTTTGTGAGTGGGGAAGGATGATGTGATGGTTAATTTTATGTGTCAGTTTGAGTGAGTCACATGCTGCCCAGATATTTGGCTAAAGTGTATTTCTGAATGCATCTGTGCGAATGTTTTCAGATGAGATTAACATATGAATTTGTGAGCTCAGTAATCAGACTGCTCTCCTCAATGTGGGTGAGTACCATCCAGTCCACTGAGATCCTGAATAGAACCAAAGGCAGAAAGGGAGAATTCATTCCTTCTGCCTAACTATTTGAGCTAAGATATCAATCAGTCTTCTCCTCCATTCCTCCATTTGAACTGGGATTTACACTATTAGCTCTCTTAGGTCTTAGGCCTTCAGACTCAGGCTGGGACTTACAACATTGACTCCCCTGGTTCTCAGGCTTTCAGGCTCAGACTGAACTACTCCATCAGATTTGCTGGGTGTCCAATTTGCAGGTGGCAGATTGTGAGATTTCTTAGAATGCTGTTGGTTCAGCCTCTCTGGAGATCCTGGACTAATACAGATGATTTTCCAAAAGATATTTGAAATATTATTTCACCGCTAAGTGTGGTAAGATAGTCAGAAAAAGACAAATACCGTAGGATTTCACTCATGTGAAATTTTAAGAAACATATCAGACGAACATAGGGGGTTAAACAAAAGAGACAGCCATAAAACAGACTCTTAACTATAGAGAACAAACTGAGGGTTGATGGAGGGGAGATGGGTAGGGGATGGATGAAATGGGTAACTTGTATTAAAGAACACTTATGTTGAGCACTGGGTATTGTATGTAAATGATGAATCACTAAATTTTACACCTGAAAGTAGTATTACACTGTATGTTAACTAACTGGAATTTAAATTAAAACTTTTTTCAAATGTTAAAAAGAAAGAAATATTTTTTTACCCAAAGAACCAAGAAAGAATTAAGGGTCAGTAAAACAAACAAAAAACAGGATTCCACTATAACAACATAACTAAAAACATTTATGATAGCATGTAGTAAAACTTATTTTAGTTTTTATTTCTCTCTTAAAGAAAGAAAATCTCAAATTTAACATATGTATGTGTGTATACACATTCATATATTTATGTATATTCAGGAATATTGTGGCTTTTCACATGGTTTATATAGAATATATATGTGTTTTTTTAAACTTGATTCTTTGGCAATTTGGTAGTCCAGGTTTTCTTTCTTTATCCTTTTTCCCATCTATTTTTATGGGTTGTAATCTATGTCTTGTCTTCTGAGCCTTGACCTTTTATTCTCTCTCTCTCGCTCACACACACACACACACACACACACACCCATCTGTTTTAAACAACTAAGAAAATCATTTATTTCAGAGAGCCTTTGGGGCAATGAGAACTAGAGTGTCCAAGACAGTGGAAGTTAAAAACCAAGGGAGCTGATTTTTGCAGCCACTTTTACCCATAGGCATTTGTTATATACAGGCAGAAATCTGAAAATTTCAGCTTTTTACTCATGGAGGGTCATTGCTAGAATATAGGAAAATCAGCAGATTTGGGGAGGTAGTATGAGAGGAGGGGAGCATTAAGCATACATCCAGTAATACCTTTAGGATATCTGGGGTTGCACAACTTAGGCGGTTAAAAATATAAATAGTTTCTGAAAAGCAGGCTCTACTTTACAGCTGCTTTATGAGAACCAGAGCCTACAAACTGGCATCTACATCGCATGGTTCTTGTTTAAGTTGAAGTGATTAGCCCTACTCCATCTGCCTGGCATAGATAGGTAAGCCTGAGTCATCAGAATTAATAATATGTGGAATCTCTACCGTTATTTTACATACAATGGTAGGCATTCAACTGAAAATTACTAGGTGCACAAAAAGATAAGATAAGATGAAAAGATAAGATGCCATAACCAAAACCAACTCAAAGTTAATGTATATGTTGATAGTTGAATGGCAAGGACTTTGTAATAGTTATGTTTAAAATATTCAAAAAGGTAAGAGACATGAAGAAAAAAATGGAAAAGCAGATTAAGCATTTCACCCACAAAAAAGAATCTCTCTAATTACAAAGAATCAAATGGAAATCCCAACCAAAGAATACAATATCTAAAATAACTAACTTATTAAAATGGGTTTAGCAGTAAATGATAGGATTGGTAAATTAGATAATAGGTTGACAGTAAATTTTCAAACTGAAACAGAAATAAAAAGGTATTTGGGCAGCGGTGGGGAGGGGGGACCATAGCTGAGAAGACAAGTGGAATGTAAATAGTTCAGTACATGTGCAATTGGAGATGAGAAAGACAGTGGGACAGTAGCAATATTAAAGAGAAAACGGCCTAGATTTTTTCAAAACTGATGGAAGACTTGTAAACCACAAAGTCAGGAAGCTGTAAGAACTCCAAGCAGGATAAGTTAACAAAACCTTACATAAGCACAACATTATAAAAGTGATAAACATCAGAGATACAGAGAAAAATATTAAAAGCAGGCTGAGAACAAAAGTTTTTTCAAAGAACCACAGTAAAACTGCTGCATTTTCAATAGAAACAATGGAAAACTGAAGAAAGCAGAATGACATTTTTAAGGCTCTGGGGAGAAAAATCACCAATGTGGAATTCTGTACCCAGTTTACTTTCTTCAAGATAGAAAGTTAAATATAAATACATTACAGACAAACAAACACAGAGTATTAGTAACTTGCATATGTGCATGCAAAGAAATAATGAATGCAGTTCTTCTCAAAGGGAAAGTGATAATAAACAAACACAGAAATGTAGGAAGAAGTGAAGAGCAACCAGAAGATAAATATATTGGCAAATATTAAAATTTGACTTAATGTAGCCCATTCAAGACAATAATGATAGCATCTTCTGAGATTAAAATGTATGTAAATGCATGGCAAAAAAATCACCCTAAGGCCTGGAAGTGTGTAATGGACTTAATATGTTTTAAGCATTACTGAAGAAGTGCTAAAATTAACTATTCATATTGGTTAAAAGTCACAAAAACAAGTTAGAATTTCTAAGAAAATCATGTAAAGGATGTTAAAAATATATATACTTAGGAACTGATAGAGGGGTTTAGTGGTATAGTAGAATGTATAGATAATACAAAGGAAAATGAAGGAGAGAAAAAGGTAACAAAAAACATGGGTCAGATAGATACCAAGATTAAAATAGCAAACATAATTGTAAAGACAGGATAATTTGTTTAATCAAAAGAATTAAATCTTCCAATTAAAAAGCAAAAATTGCCAAACTATATAATAAAACAAAACCCAATTAGGTACTGCTTATAAGAATACATCTTAAATTATAATGGCACAAAATGTTGAAAGTTAATGATGAAAAAAGAAATACTATGCAATTGTTTTTAAAAATATAATTTTTTTAATGTTTTAATTCCAGTATAGTTAACATATATTGTCATATTAGTTTTAGGTGTATAATACAGGATTCAGCAATTCTATGCATTATTCAGTGCTCATCCACAAAAAGTACATTCTTAATCCCCTATCACCCATCTTCCCATCTAATACCCCTCTGGGAACCACCAGTTTTATTTGAGTGTTTCTTTGTTTGTCTTTTTAAGAAAATGAGGTATTTATACTCATAGCAAACAAAGTAAACTTTAAGTCAAGTAGCATTATTACAAATAAAGGGTATTTAATACCAATAAACATTAGGAAGCTATAATAATATTAAATCTCTGTGCACCCAGTAGTAGCTCCAGAATATATAAAGTGAAAATTGATGGAATAGAAAGGAAAAACAGACGACTTTATAATCATTGATAGATTTTAACAACACATCCTTCTAAGTACAAACCAATCAAAATCAGAAAGGATATAGAAGATATGGACATTACAATTAACCTAATTCATACACACACAGAGAAAAGAGATGCATAGAGAGAGAGAGGGAACTTATACTCAACATTATTTTAAAATGCACATGGAATTTTACAAAAATAAATTACGTTAGGCATAAAGCAAGTTTCAAGAAACTTTAAAAACAAGAAAACTAAAATAATTTGCTGGAGAACCCACACGGTGCTGCCCAGCACTTACTGAACTCAGAGCTCTCAAGGATTTCTATGCTGAGGAAGACCAGAAGACCACAGACTTTCAGGGAAGACGGTGAAATAGGAGGACTCTAAACTCACTTTGTCCTATGAATATAAATAGATAACACTCACATTAGTGTAAATAACTCAGAAAATTACCCAAAGAGTGGCAGAACAAACTCCACAACTAAATGTAGAGAGGAGGTCTTATCAAAGAGTATAGGAATGTCACAGACATGGTGAGAAACTAAACCTCTCCGATCTGGCTGCTGGAGGGACAGAGTGAGCCACAGGCACAGAGAGGGGTGAGAGACTGTCGTACTGGGGAGCCCGCACAAGGAAGATGAGTCCCCATAGCATTCGGCTCTGAAAATCAGAGGGGCCAAATTTTATGAGTTCTTACAGCAAATAGAACTTAAAACCTGGAACTTTGAAAATTATTGGTTTGGGTTCTGGAAGAGCCTGGAGGGCCATAGGAAGCTGTATTCCTGCCCTTAAAGAGGCAACACAACAAGCAGCCCAGGGAAATACAGCATGGACACAACAGTTTGAAAAATGCCTGGGACATACAGGAAGGAGAATCACTAAGCTCAGAGTTCACAGAGGAACTTCGCTAGGAACTAAGGAGCTGGTAAGTGCCATTTCCTCCCCCACCACAACATAAATACACACCACCTGCAGAAACCTCCTCAGCACCAGCATTCACTACCTAACTTTTAACACCACACTCTGCCTACTCCGGTGGAACCTACCTCAGACCTGCTACTGCAGGTCCCCTCTCCCAGAAGACCAGCACAAACCTTGCCAATACTTTGTCTCCCAATTGCAGGCATTATAGGGCCTTGGTCCTGGAGACTGTTCACTTCCCATGAGGTATACACTCACCTTGTTAAAACCATACTTCCTGCCTGTGTGCACTTTGCAGAGTGGCACTGGCCGGCCTCAGTCTCCACAGCAGCTGCACATCCGCTGTGGAAGAGTGAAAGCAGCACCTTCTTAAAAGTGCACACCCCACCCATTACTGTGAAGAGCAAGAGACGTAACTGACTTGCCTAACACAGAGAAACAAAATGAAGAGACAGAAATATGTTCCAAATGAAAGAACAGGACAAAAATTAAGGCAGGAGACCTAAGTGAAATAGAGAGAAGTAGTACGCCTAATAGAGAATTGAAAGTGAATAACATAAAGATATTCACTGGACTTTAGAAAAGAGTAATAAATGTCATTCAGATCCTTAACACAGAGATAAAAAGGAAGCAATCAGAGCTGAAGAATACAATAATTGAAATGAAAAATTCACTAGGTGGTATAAATAGCAGGATTTAAGAAGCAGAAGAATGAATCAGCAATCTGGAGAACACAGTAATGGAAAGTACTCAAGCTGACCAGGTGGGAGGGAAAAAAAAAAAATATGCCCAATGAGAATAAACTTAGAGAACTCAGTGATGCCATCAAGTGTAATAACATTAGCATTATAAGGATTCCATAAGAGATAAGAAAGGGGGCAGAAAATATTTTCAAGAAATAATAGCTGAAAACTTTGCAAATTTGGTGAAGGAAAAAAATTCAGATCTAGGAGGCACAGAGATCTCCCAAAAAATAAAGGAGGTCCACACCGGAACATAGTAATTAAAATGGCAAAAAGCAATAGGGAATAATTTTAAAAGGAGCAAGAGAAAAGAAAACAGTAACATACAAGAGAAACCCCATAAGGCTATCGTCAGATTTTTCAACAGAAACTTTGTTAGGTCAGAATACAGTGACATGATACGTATTCAGAGTGCTGAAAAGAAAAAAGTCTATGGCCAAGAACACTCTATCCAGCAAAGCTGTATTATTCAAAAATAAGTATTTCTGTAAAAATCAGCTAAGAAACTCAAAATAAAAGGCAATATGACTCCATATATCTAAAATATGGGAAGGAGAGAAGCAAAAAAAGAGGTTAAAACTTAAGCTACCATCAACTTAAAATAGACTGCTATATGCAGAAGACGCTATACACAAACCTAGTGACCACAACAAATCAAAAGTCAGTAATGGGGAAAAAAGTCAGTAATAGGGGTTCCTGAGTTGCTCAGTCAGTTAAATGTCTGCCTTCGGCTCAGGTCATGATCCCAGGGTCCTGGGATTGAGCCCCACATCTGGCCCCCTGCTCACTGGGGATCCTGCTTCTCCTTCTTCCTCTCCCCCTGGTTGTGTGCTCACTCTCTTTCTCTGTCAAATAAATAAATAAAATCTTTTTTTTTAAAGTAATAGATATGAAAAAATAAGGAGAATGGAATCCAAGTATATTACTAAAGAAAACCAACTTATGGTATGAGAAGAGAGCAAAGGAAGAAAGGAACAGAGAAGAGCCACAGAAACAAACACAAAACAAATAACAAAATGGCAATAAATACGTACCTGTCAATAATTATTTTGAATCTAAATAGACTAAGTACTCCATAAAAAGACATAAGGTGATGGAATAGATTAAAAAACAAACCCCATCCATATGTGTCTTCAAGAGACTCACTTCAACCCTAAAGACACCTGCAGACTGAAAGTGAGGGAATAGAACTTGCAGTTCTAATGCAAGTGGATGTGAAAAGAAAATACTTATATCAGACAAAGTTGACTTTATTTATTTATTTGACAGACAAAGATCACAAGTAGGCAGAGAGGCAGGCAGAGAGAGAGGAGGAGGCAGGCTCCCTGCTGAGCAGAGATACAGGGCTCAATCCCAGGACCCTGGGATCATGACCTGAGCCGAAGGCAGAGGCTTTAACCCACTGAGCCACCCAGGCGCCCCCAAAGTTGACTTTAAAACAAAGAATGTAACAAGAGATGAATGAGAACACTATAATCATTAAAGGAACAATCCAACAAAAGACATAACAGTTGTAAATATTTATATACCCATTATGGGAACACCAAGTAAAGCAGTTAATTAACAAACATAAAGGAACTAATCTATAGTAACACAGCAATAATAGCGGACTTTAACGCCCCCACTTACATTAATGGACAGATCATCTAAACAGAAAATCTAGGAAACTGGTATTGAATGGCACACTGGAACAGATAGATTTAATATATACATTCAGAACATTCCATCCTAAAACAGGAGAATACACTTTCTTTTCAAGTGCTAATGGTACATTCTCCAGAATGGATCACATATTAACTCACAAAACAAGTCTCAACAATTTCAAAAAGATCAAAGTTATGCCATGCATCATTTCTGACTACAGTGTAATGAAACTAGAAATCAACCATGAGAAAAAATCTGAAAAGGACACAAATACGTGAAAGTTAAATAACATGATACTAAACACTGATGGGTCAAGTAAGAAATCAAAGAGGAAATTTAAAAAAATACATGAAGACAAATGAAAATGAAACAAAACAATACAAAATCTTCAGGATGAAGCAAAAACAGTTCTAAAGAGGGAAGTTTATAGCAATACAGGCCTACTTCAAGAAGCAAAACAAAAAAATCTCAAATGAACAACCTAACCTTACACCTACTAGAGAAAGAAGGGAAGAAAAACCTCAAAACCAGCAGAAGGAAGGAAACAATAAAGATCAGAGCAGAAATAAGTGATAGAGAAATTAAAACAAGAGCAATGAAACCAGGAGCTTGTTCTTTGGAAAGATCAACAAAATTGATAAACATCTAGCCAGACTCATCCTAAGGAGGGAAAGTCAAATAAACAAAATCAGAAATTAAAGAGGAAAAATACCAACTGACACCACAAAAATACAAAGGATTATAAGAAAGTATTATAAAAAAATTGTATGCCAGAAAACAGGACAACCTTGAAGAAAATGGATAAATTTCTAGAAACTTATAACCTACCAAAACTGAAACAGGAAGAAATAGAAAATTTGAATAGACTGATTACCAACAATGAAATTAAATCAGTAACAAAAAAACTCCCAAGAAACAAAATTGCGGAGTGTCAGGTGGCTCTGTGAATTAAGCCTCTGCCTTCGGCTCAAGTCATGATCTCAGGTCCTGGGATCGAGCCACACATGGGGCTCTCTGCTCAGTGGGGCGCCTGCTTCCCCCCACTCTCTCTGCCTACCTCTCTGCCTACTTATGATCTCTCTCTCTCTCTCTCTCAAATAAATAAATAAAATTTTTTTTAAAAAGAAAAAAAATTGCAAGACTAGATAGCTTCAAAGGTGTATTCTACTAAATTTCTAAAGTACCTAATCTTCTCAAACTTTTCCAAACAATAGAAGAAGAAGGAAAGCTCCCAAATTCATTCTTCATTCCAAAACCAGATAAATACCACCACACAAAAAAAGAGAACTACAGGCCAATTATCTCTGATGAACATAGGAGGAAAAAACCTAAACAAAGTATCAGAAAACCAAATCCAACAATACAGTAAAAAAAAATCATTCACTACTATCAAGTAGGATTTATTCCCAGGTTGCAAGGAGTTCCATATTTGCCCAATCAGTGTAATGCATCACATTCAATAAAAGAAAGGGTAAAAACCATGTGATCATTTTAATAGGTGTAGAAAAATCATTTCAGAAAGTACAACACCCATTCATGATACAAACCTTCAATGAGGTAGATCTAAGGGGAACATACTCGACATAATGAACGCATTATATGAAAAACCCATAGCTAACATCATCCTCAGTGTTGGAAAACTAACATCATACCCAAAGGTATGGAACAGGACAAGAATATCTACTCTTGGCACTTTTAATCAATGTAGTGCTGGAAGTCCTAGCTGTAGCATTTAGTCAAGAGAAAGAGATAAAAGGCATCCACATTGATAAGGAAGAAGTAAAATTCTCACTATTTACAGATAACATGATGCTAAAACCCTAAAGACCCCACCAAAACTACTAGAACCGTTAAATAAATTCAGTGAAGTTGAAGTATATAAAGTTAATGTACAGAAATGTATTGAATTCCTATGTTCTAATAATGAAGCAACAGACAGAGAAATTAAGACAACACTCCCATTTACAGTTGCACCAAAAATAGTAAAATACCTAGAAATTGACTTAACCAAAGAAGTGAAAGATTTGTCCTCTGAAAATTATAAACCAATGATGAAAGAAATTGAAGATGACACAAACAAATGGAAGGACATCCACGCTCATGGATTGGAAGAATAAGTATTGTTAAAATGTAACACCCAGAGCAATATACAGATTAATACAATCCTTATCAAGATACCAACAGCATTTTTCATGGAATTAGAACAAGCAATCTTAAAATTTGTATGGAATCAGAAAATATCCAGAATAGCCAAAACAATCCTGAAAAAGAAAAAACAAACAAACAAACAACAACAACCTGGTGGTAATAGCAACACAGACCTTCCCCAAGAAGCAAGAAAAATCTCAAGTACACAACAGAACCTTATCTCTAAAGAAGCTGGAAAAAGAACAGCAAATATAGCCTAAATCCAATAGGAGAAGGTAAATAAAGATTAGAGAAGAAATCAATGATAGGGAAATCAGAAAAATAGTAGATCAGACCAATTAAACTAGGAACTAGTTCT
The DNA here is from genome assembly GCF_030435805.1 of Mustela lutreola. NCBI lineage: Eukaryota > Metazoa > Chordata > Mammalia > Carnivora > Mustelidae > Mustela > Mustela lutreola. The sequence continues at coordinate 93,148,823 of NC_081296.1, forward strand.
TTGAAAGAATTAACAAGATTGATAAACCCCTAGCCAGACTTACCAAAAAGAAAAGAGAAAGGATGCAAATAAATAAAATCATGAATGAAAGAGGAGACATCACAACCAATACCAAAAAATTGCAAACAATTATAAGAACATATTATGATCAAGTATATGCCAACAAATTGGGCAATCTGGAAGAAATGGACAAATTCCTAGAAACATATAAACTAACAAAACTGAAACAGGAAGAAATACAAAATCTGAACAGACCCATAATCAGCAAAGAAATTGAATCAGTAATCAAAAATCTCCCAACAAACAGAGTCCAGGACCAGATGGCTGCCTAGGGGAATTCTACCAAACATTTAAAGAAAAAATACCTATTCTTCTGAAAATGTTACAAAAAATAGAAATGGAACAAAACTTACAAACTCCTTCGGTGAGGCCAGTATTACCTTGATCCCCAAACCAGACAAAGACTCTATGAAAATTGAAAATTACAGACCAATATACCTGATGAACATAGATAGAAAAATTCTCAACAAGATAGTAGCTAATTGGATCTAACAGTATATTAAAAGGATTATTCACCATGATGACTAAGTGGGATTTATTCCTCAGCTGAAGGGGTGGTTCAACATCCACAAACCAATCAATGTGATATACCACATTAATAAAAGAAAGGAAAAGAACCATATGATCCTCTCAATAGCTACAGAAATAGCATTTGACAAAATACAGCATCCTTTCTGGATTAAAACCCTCAACAAAGTAGAGATAGAGGGAAAATACCATTTTTCAAATCAAAGTACCTAAAAGGCACAAGAAATGATTTTTGCTGCTGTGATTTGGCACATCACTTGATACACTATAAAAGTCCATGATTGTTATACTATCTATAGAAAGTACAATGCTATTAAGTGCTAACAGAATCATCTTTACCCTATAAGGGGCCAGCACATATCTTATCAAAAATTTACTTTTTTCTTTATCAATAAGACATTATCTTTTCAATAAGACATTTTATTTGCAATCTATGAAACAAGATACATGAAACTCAGTTTCATAGAACAGTCAGGGAAATAATGCCATAATATGTGTTCTGTGTGATAAGCCCATACTAATTCAGCAGCTACTATTGATATAATTTTGGGAGACAAAATTAAAAATAAAAACTTTTGATTGTTTTGGAAATACTTGCTTACCTCATTGAGAATTGTGAGATTCAGTTTCCATATATGCTTTCATATCTCCTTCTCCAGCTTTTAAAACCCCAAATTCTTCTCTTCATATTTTGCAATATCCTCTGTTTTGATTATTTATCTCCCTAATACCGTTGTATGTGTCCTTCCATTTAGCCTTCATTTTTGGCGATGTGTAGATCATGCTGGCATTGGTACTGTCATTCTCATTTCCATTATCTGAGCTCTTAGAAAATATGTTCATAATATGTACAATGCTAAAAATTAAACTAGCACAATGTTGATACAAAGCGCAGCTGTTAATGAACAAAGGCAAAGATGAACCAAGAACAGTACAGTGACTGTGTACTTATGTTGAACTTAAGTTACAGTACCAGGAAAGATGCAGCGATGGATAATCTATGATTTTGAAGCACAAGTCATGGTTGCTAACATTAGTGGCCAGGGGAAAAAACCAGCAACTTCAGGAAGCAAATAATCTATTCTGTATCCATCAGACACTAAAACCAGTGTTGTTTTTAGCTCTGTTTTTTGAGCTGTTACATGAATTTTTACTTTCCCCCCAACCTTCTGCACCCATTGCCACAGACTGGAACTTTAATCCCGGTGAGGAGTTTCCAAAATGGTTGGTCACTCTGTGGACATCTCTGATGTTGTAAAGTAGAGTGTGCTATTGAAAGTGATACAAAGGAGATTTTATACTTGATAAAATAGAAATTACAGAAGCTCTGAAGATTTTTTTCTTTGTTAAGGACTGATAAAATGTATGACTTAATATCAGTGGAAAGAAAATAATCTCATAGGTTTTAATGGAATTAATTAGGGCAGGCATACAAAGATAGGAAATCACTGATTTGGAGGCTGTTAGAATATCTCGTGAATGAAGTGCATAAGGTAGATATATGATTATTAGTAGAAAATACTGGGCCTGTAGCTCACTGATAAGGACAGAAAAAACTTCAATGAACACTGTAGGACCAATACAAACTCCTTATGGAGTTAATATGATGATCTAAAAGGAGGACTCCGACACTTGAATAAAAGTAAAACAAATAAAACTTTGAAAATTTTGAATGAATAACAGGAAAAGAAGTGATGAAATAAAGGTGGTTTTTGCCCTGCCTACCTGAGGTTCAGTAGATCCTCTTATCTTGAAAAGAAACTGTCTCTGCCCCGATGGTGATGTGCCCTGAGAGAAATATGCTAATCTGCCTAATGAAGCAACTATGTACTACTCACTCGTGCTTATCACCTCTATCCAAATATTGTGTTTTTAAAGGTGCTAAGGGAACCCATACCAGCTGATATGAATGGCTTGAGAGTCCATGTGTAACTCAGGGAATTTGGTTGCATAGAAGGACCACATTCTTCACACATTTGGATCCAATTGAGGCTATTTTATTGCTTGTAGAAAAATTTTTAAATTGAAATAAGACTTCTTATGGAGAGTCAAAGAGATGTTTTGAAAGGGTGGTCAAAATAGACCAACATTTTAAGAATATGTAATAGGTGATTTGAATAACAATGATCAGGGACAAACAGCTAGTGACCTGGAAGAACAAAGAGAGACACACTAAGCAAAAATAAAAGAGATGATGTGAAATGATAGAGAAAACCTAGTATGTGAAAACAGGAGTAACTAGAAGTGAAAGGAATAGGTGAAAGAGAAACCACATTCAAAGAAATAATAGAAAAAACTAACTTGAACTAAAGAAAAACTCAAGTTATCAAAATGAAAATACATAATAAGGACTGGGGGGAATAAATTTCTAACATTACATACTTACGTATGTAAATTTATATATATGTATATTTATATATACAGAGACACATACACATGTTAATTGTGTAGGCATATCTAGGTAAAATATCTAATGAAGAGAAAATACTTTTCTAGTATTAAGTTGATTATTTGCAAAGGAAAGAGCATCATACTGGCATTAAATTTCTCACAAAACCAGAAAATAATACAGTGCAACTCTGTTTATAAGTCTTATGGAAAAATACTACAATTTAAAGATCCTATATCTACAGGTGCCTACATGGCTTTGTCGATTCCACATATGACTCTTGATTTCAGTTCGGGTCATGATCTTGCGGTCTGAGATTGATCCCTATGTGGGACTCTGCACTCAACGAGGAGTCTGCTTGAGATTCTCCCTCTGCCCCTCCCTCTGCCCCTCCCCACACATACACATGCCCTCTCTCTCTTTCTCTCTTTCTCTCAAATAAGTAAATAAATATTTTTTAAAAGTAAAGATTCTATACTAGCCAAAATATCATTTACACAAGAGGGCAAAACAAAGACGTTTGTTTTTAACATGTAAAGCTAAGAAAGTGCCAATTTATACTTTCTGGAAGAATTACTTGAAGAATTATTAGAGCCAAAATAAATAAATAAGTAAAACACAACTCCAAAAGGAAAGGACAGCATATAAGAATCAGTGAGGCCAGCATACCTTAAAAATTTATAAATAATTTTAAAGCAGTGATAATTTTAATTGTGATGTGTTGAGAAAGGTTTCTCAAAATATGTTACATATAACAAGAAAAATCCAATATGGCATGAAGCTACACTTTTAAACTATTCAATGTATACTGCAGGAGTGGTAGGTGAAGAACATAGAGGTTTTAAAAAAAAAAATCTTATTTTGGCTTTTAAAGTTCTTCCTTTATTTATTAGATATGTCAATTATGAGGTGATATAAAACTTAAATTAGTATCTTGAATAAGAGAATCAGTATAGCCAAGTTGATTATTTTGATTAAAAGGGTAGATTTTCCGGGGCACCAGTGTGGCTCAGTGGGTTAAAGCCTCTGCCTTCCGCTCAGGTCATGATCCCAGAGTCCTGGGATCGAGGCCTGCATTGGGCTCTCTGCTCAGCAGGGAGCCTCCTTCCTCCTTTCTCTCTGCCTGCCTCTCTGCCTACTTGTGATCCCTCTCTGTCAAATAAATAAATAAAATCTTAAAAAAAAAAAAAGGATAGATTTTCCAATTCATGGATATACATGAAGTCAATGAAAGAATTTACAACCATATCTATTCACTAATCTTTGTAGGATATGAAAGGTGTGTTATTTTTTAATATTCATGTATTGAAAATGTTTAATAAAAGCTTATATACTACATGCTGGAAGTACAAAAAGGAAATTTGCCATGTACTGGGAAAAATGCAGATATATTTAGATGAAAGCTATAATAAATATATATACAAGGTTAAGTGAAGCATAGGAAAAGAACAGTCTTTGGGGAAGATGTAAAGGACTTGACAGAGAGGAAATTTGGGTCTGCTAGTGAGCAAGGTGGGAAAGGTATGTTGAACAGTGAGAACATAGCTTATGGATAAGAAAATGCAAATGTTCATCCCAGGTAACTAGATCATACAATGAAACTTAAATTTAAATGTATTGAAATTGGTGTGAAAATGAAATACCTGTTGAAAGCAACTCTGCATACTTCAGTACTCCTACGATTTATGCCTAGGTACTTTTTAATTTAAAAATGACAATATTTTGAGGAATTGTGTACAACAATAGATGTTCACTACGTATTGCCATTAGTTTTTTGGGAGAGGAAAGAGGATATAAATTCCTTGGCTTATTTTTAAACAGTGAGCTGAGGAACCACTTCTGCCTTCCTGGCTTAGGTCACATAAGACGTAAAGGGATTACAGCCCTTTGCTTCAGTAGTAGCCATGGCTGCCCTCATGGGTAAGGAAACTCAACATGATGGACTTATTACATGGTACCCATAACGTGTCCATTTGCACGCAGAAGAGAAAAGCGTGATCAGGTGCTATTCCTTGTGTAGTTTTCTAGTATTCCTGTGTAGAGCTCAGGGAAAAGACCGTCCTAGTGTCAGGGTAGAAGAGATTTGCTTTGATTGCTACTGTGCTGAGAAATTAGGTCTTCTCTTAAAATTGAGAAATCACAGAATAAGTCCTATGGCCCAATACAGATTTTCAAACATAAAAGCTAATAGCTTGTTCCACTATTTACACATTTTGCTAGCTTCCATATATCAGGAGGTTCCTTAGAAATTTTAGAATTTTAAATGTTACAAACTCTCATTGGAAGTTGGCTTCATTGAAATGGATAAAAATTTTTTTGGTGGTGCTTATTTGTCTTGTTTGTAATTATGTAAATGTTCAAATTCCTGTTTTAGAAAACATAATCTAATAGAACGTGGTAGAGTTTTCTAGCTGCTGATTTTTCATATTAGAAAGCATTGTGCACAAGAGGCAGCCTAAATAGTATTGCTTTAGAAAGTTTGCTTTTGTCAGTTGTTTTTTTTTTTTTATTACAATCTCTTTCGGTGAAACGATGTATTTACATGTTGTTTAAAGTTGCTGTCCCTATTAATTGTTCTGATGCCTAACTGAGGCGTTCAGAACTGATAATCGGTAGGCTTTTCTATTTAATGCTGAAAGAACAAGCTGCTTATGATGACCCAACAGAGACAGGAGGAAGGTTTGTGAAAGGGGTGTATTCATCCAGCTCTAATCCTTGTTTTCAGAAAGGCAGTGTCTTTAAGTGTTCTCTAATTAGTGAATAGATATGGTTGTAAATTCTTGTAGATACCTCTTTTGTAGGTCGGGAGATAGATGCCTGGCTTGTTTAAACCTTTGTTTTACATTTCTTTTAAGTGAAATTTTGATATGAACATTTAACAATAGAAAATAGTAAAAGTAATTTATACACATAATTATTGCTATTAATATGCTCCATTGTCCTATTTCTGTTTTTAACATCATCATAATTAGAAACTTGAATATTATATATCATACAATGCTGTCTAAAATAAAATACGGTTTTATTTTTTGTTTTCCTACTTGCTTGTTTATTTTGCTGATCTCTTTGTACACATAAAATAATGTTTACTGCTATGAAATAAATTCTTTTTGGGTTTGGTAAAATTGCTTATACCAGTCACCTAGGAAATGTAAGCTAGGGAACAAGACACTGATACTTAGGCATACCAAGAGGAAATATATTGCTTCAGTGAACTGAATATAAAACATGATCAGTGAAACACCTGGAAATCAAAAAGAACAGATTTTAGTTATGCTTCTCTTTTTCAAAGAACTTAAGTGCTTAGCTGTTATTGTTAGTACTAGAGAAGTAAGTTGGCAGTGACATTTGAAATATGATAAATAAAAGCCTACAGAACGTCTGCTTCTACTTTTAGCACTTCTCTGATTCCTTCTTCAGAAATTGCATAATGGAAACTACCATAGAGTTAATGCAACTCTAATATACAACTTTACTTGTTGTAATAAATGTATTCTCTATTACTCTGTAATGATAAAGCCATAGTTATTGAAACTGCCAAAGATATTGAAACAGAGGGATAGGAGCTTTTTGCCTTTATCACCTGTATTATTAATTGGAGATAATTACTGCAGAGCAGCTGGCTGTTGGTTTTAGGGAGCATCAATTGTTCTCCTCACCCAGCTGTTGACTAATAAGGATAGTCAACACATCTGTTTCAACAGCTGGTAATTAACAAGAGCCTAATTGCTGCAACTCTTTTAACATCCAATCTGTGAAAAAGAAGGGATGTAGAAGAATATTATTTACTTTGTGCTTTGCGCTTTCTGAGACCAGTTTCTCTTTTTTCTCTCTCCCTCCACTTTTTTTTTCTTACTTTGAACACCACTGCCTTTGTATGAAGCATTGAATGGCAGGAGAACACAATATGGTAATCCAGAGCTTAACTTTTTCAGATCTTTGTTGGTGTTTCTTATTGCAACATTTCTTTGCTAACTTGCAAGATAAAATGGATCAAAAGCATTTTGAGTAGTTCCATACAACAGTTAAAATCCGCAGCAGTGTGCCCTAGGCTGTGTTGCTGTTGTCTGCAGCATCCAAAAGGAAACAGGGAATTCTCTTTTCTTATGCTTTTCACATGCTTAGACACAGCTCCTAAATAATTCCACATTCATACACAGAATTTTTGTTCAAATCACTATATACATATATTGATTACCACAAATAAAGACAGTCCTTCTTCCTTTGACTTAGCAATCTTTCTTCCTTTGATTGAAAACTAAAAACTGGAAGAAAAAGAAAAAAGAAAACTTTAAAATGTAGTTGCTTTTCTTAATGCCTGTAAGTCAACTTAAAGTATTTGAGAAAACTTTTATGAAACCTTTCTTGTCCTTTTTCTCTTCGGAATGTGTTTTGGTCTTTTTTAAAATTTTCCTTTAGTTCAGATGACTTCAGTTATTTCTTGTTGATTATTTATAATAAATGAATAGGAAATTTACTGGATTAGTCATAGAAACCTGAGTAAAATGGTTTCACAGACGGGAAATTTATGAATTAACATTTATGTGATTTTTTTTTAGCACTCTTATTTAGTTATGAACTACTTCAATAAAAATATATTTCATATAGCCTTGGCTATAAAGCTTAATGTTTTTATAATTATAATTTTTACTAGTTATATATGTTTACATGTTTAAAGATCTCTTTGTCTCTTATTTTGAAAATTTCCATTTACCAAATATGTTCCTTTCTGCAAGAATGTTTTCCCAGTTGTAATGGTCTTTCCATAATCTTTTACATTTTCTTTATGGCCTATATTAAAAAACTTTTTGATGAATGAGAACTTTATTAATTGAGGATCACATAATTGTACTGATTTTCCTTTTAATACATTCACAAAATTTTAGGTTAATGTCAAAATTAATTTGACACATAATGATTATGGTACTTATTAGTGTCTGAAAAATTCTTAGCTAAAATGTTAGTGAAGTTCACTTGATTAATCCTGCTTCACTTACTTCTCAGTTGGCAATATTTCTGTGCAGGCAGTTCTTTAATTGTTGTTAGGTATGTTGAAAGATACAGAAGAAATTCTACCCAAGTGCTTGCCATGGACTGAATTGCAGATTGCATAATTTCAAAATTTTTTGTTGGCAAGACAAGTTTAGTTCAGCAGGTGTTCAGGTGATAAAGTATAGTATAGATGTAGTAAAAAAACAAACCCCCCCCCCCAAAAAAAAGATCCTGAACAAATAAACAAAACACTGCTGACTAAAATTTTAACAAATAGGAGGGCAACTGACATGTAGAGAAATGTTTATGACTCAAGTGTAATGGAGGGGAATATTGTCATTTTGGGAAATGTTTGCTTCTTCAGTTTAAATAAGAATTTAATTTTCTCTGTGTGCTCATGTTCTTAGGTAGTTCAAGAGAAAGCAAGCTTAGTGAAAGGAATGTATCATACCATGAGAAAGGAAAATGCACTTTTGGGGGAAACTCACATTCCAGCTGATGCTTTAAGTGTTTTCCTACATGTGATTTTTCTTCCTGAGGAAATGATCTTAGGAATGAGTGGCGTAGTAGACAGAAATTCAGTGAATTAATATGTATTCTCTGAAGACTATAACTACTACATGATGAACCTGTTTTCTAGATGTTAGAAGAGAGAAATCTTGTTAAATGATGCATAGAGTATTAGTGAAGCTAGTGAGGTAGTTAGTGATTTCACATATATTAATATAAATAGCTTTCAGAGGTATAGTCAGGAAGTCTCAGAGATCGGACATCTAACTGGATGTAACTAGGAACAAATCTTAAGTCAAGGTAATATCTTCTGACATAGAATTCATTCAACAGAAAAGAAAAAGCCTCTGCAGTCTGAATTAATGGATAAAGACATAGTTCCAGACAAATAGGTTAAATTATTTATGTCTTAAAAAGTGAATGCTATCATAAACTAAAAATGAAAATACAAAAAAGTTTTCTCAGTGAATGATGATGAATGGTAAAAGAGCTAGGAGTTGGGAGTAAATTGTGTCATCTCTGGATTCATCACAATAAGGTATAATGACAAGTTTAATGTTGAAGAGGTTGGCGAAGTAGTTAATGCACAGACTCAGGATTATTTACTAAACTGGTAGTTAATAGTTCTGAGTTCAAGTTCTGCTTCTAACACTAACTTTTTATTTATTTATTTGAGAGAGAATGAAAGATAGTGAGAGGAAGAAACAGGCTTCCCGCTGAGCAGGGAGCCTGATATGGGGCTCGATGCCAAGGCTGTGGGATCATGACCTGAGCTGAGAATGACAGTCTTCCTGGATTAGGAATTCTTGACTGCATATTTTTCCCGCTTTGCACATTGAATGTATCATACCAGTTCTTTCTGGCCTGCCAAGTCTCTGTGGACAGGTCTGTTGCCAGCCTTAGGTTTCTACCCTTGTAGGTTAAGGACCTCTTGTCCTGAACTGCTTTCAGGATTTTCTCTTTATCTCTGAAATTTACAAGCATTATATCGAGGCGTTGATATTGATTTTTATTGATTTTGAGGGAGGTTCTCCATGCCTCCTGGACTTGAATGCCTGTTTCCTTCCCCAGATTAGGGAAGTTCTCAAAATAGTTTGTTCAAATAAACCTTCTGCCCCTCTCTCTCCTCCTCTTCTGGGACCCCTGTATTTGAATATTATTTTGCTTTATGGTATTGCTGATTTTTGAATTCTCTCTTCATGATCCAGCAGTTTTCTCCCCCTCTTTTTCTCAGCTTCTTTATTCTCCATCATTTTGTCTTCTATATCACTGACTCTGTCTTCTGCCTCATTTATCCTAGCAGTTAGAGCCTTCATTTTTTTACTGCATCTCAGTAATAGCATTTTACATTTTGACCTGATTAGATTTAGTTCTTTTACTTCTACAGTAAGGTATTTTCTACCGTCTTCTGTGCTTTTTTCAAGCCCAGCTAGTATCTTTATAATTGTTTTAAATTCTTGTTCTGACAACTTACCTTATATCCATATGGACTAAGTCCTGGCAGTGAGTACCTCTTCCTATTCTTTCTTTTGGGATGAGTTTCTCCATCTTATCATTATGTCCAGAAAAGAACAGCTGAAAGAGAGAGAAAAGACAAAAAAAAAAAAAAAAAAGCAACAACACCAGGGAAATACAAACAACACAAACCAGAAGAAAGCAGACAAAATACAATAAAGAAAAAAAATCGAACAAGAAGTAAAACAGACAAAACAATAAACTAGATCTTGTGTGTATTTTGGTCTGCTTATTAAAAGGAACTAGATCCCTAAATAGGAAAGAATGAAAAATATTTATACAAAAATAAAATACAATGAAAGGAAACAAAAATTATATATATATATGGCATATATATATATATATATATGTTAAAATTAAAAAAGAAATTAAAAAGGAATTGATAAAATAAGAAAATAGAGAAACAACCTGAAAGACTAAAGGATAAAAAAACAAAAAACCCACAAACTCTATATACTGTTTTCCCCAAGAGCTGAAGTTTTGCAGTTCTCTATGAACCGTAAACCTGGTGTTAGCCGGTTGTTCCTACTGTTCTTCTGGAGGAGAGACCTATTGTATTGATTTTCAGGTTTCCTTACCCTGGTGGAATTGCACACCCCCCCCCCCCGCCAGGGACCAGGCTGTGTGTAAGCAGCTCTGTATTGCACTCTGTGGCACTGTTTTACTCCCTGAGGGCTTTCAGCACCCAGGTTGGGGGAGGGATGAAAATGATAGCATGCCAGTCTCTAGCCCTGGAGCTGAAGGTTCACACACACACTCCACTCCCCACTTCCCAATCCCCCACCCCCACTCTTCAGTGAGCCCTCACAGAAAAGCAGTCAATCACTCTTATCTCTCTGGTTTCCATCCTAACTCTCTGTTCACCCATCCTGTGACCAAGTGTTTTTATTTCAGGCATGTGAACCAGTCTCCAATCTACAAACTTTACAGACTTCTGTGGAATGGACCCATGCTCTTCCTTCCAGGGAAGGAGGGGTTCTTGCCACACATCTTCCTTTTGCTCGACCTCTGCCTAGAGAGCAGTCACTAGACCGTGTAGTGGTTCAGTTTATGGGAACACAGAGTGGAAAGCCAGGGCCTAAGCACCTGGACTCACTGCTTTCAGCCTGCTTCCTGCTCTGATTCTCTGCCACATTCAGGCACCCCATTCTTTCTGTGACCCTAGGGGTCCTGAGACCACACTGTCCTGTCTAGAATTCTACCTCGGTTCATCACCTGAGCATCTTTAAGCCAGGGACATCCCCATCTGTAGCAAACTTCTAAAATGTCCAATTTTGTGCTCCACTACTTTATAATACTTTATAGTAGACTGCTTAAGAGCTCCCTCCTCACTGAGGTTTATCTTCCAATATAGTGCCCCAGATTCACATCTCCATACCTCCTATCTTGCAAAAAGTGGTAGCTTTTCTACTTGCAGAATTGCAGCAATTCTTTTCTCAGGCCTCCCATTGATTTTGCAGGTGTTCAGAATGATTTGATAACTAGCTAAATTCCAGGGACCAGGCAAAATTTGGGTTCCCTACCCACCCCCATCTTAACTTCTAGCCATGTGATCAAAATTCTTACATAGACAACCTTTACATTTCCAGTACTTTCATAAAACAATGTTAAAAGAAAAAAAAATACCGTAAGAATGGTTATAACCAAAATTTTACTTTATTCTTTATATATTTGGTTTTAGACTAGACAACCCTACAGTAGGTTGTTTTCAGAGAAAAGCTTGCAAATGCAGTCTGAAACCTCAATTATTTCTATTTAAAAGCAGGTCAGGAATATTGTGAAAATAAACAAATCCAGTTAATATACTGAATGTAAGAATTCTAAATGTTAAATTGTGAAAAAACAGATTGGTCTATTTTTGATGGTATAAGATGTGCTAAATTTCAATGTAAACTTATCCTTCCTGCAGTGTATCCAAAAAGCGTGGGGATACTTTTGCTGTTAACCTAGCAGGTCCTGGAAAAACTCTAATTTTCGTGTATTATGAGACCACAGAAAATAAAGGAAATGTTGCAAAAATTTTACTTCACAAAAAAATTGGAAATAGAACCAGAGACAAACCCCTCTCCAACAGTAAGAAAACAGATGGTCCACAGCTGCACTAAGGACAAACATCTACAGAAATACTCTCATCTTTAGCTAGGATCCCGATTCCTAGAGCAGGAAGGCTAGGTCACTGAGCCAGAAATTCTAGCATTAATCCAGGTTTCTTGAACTTTATTAAGAATTGTTTCTCCTGGCTTCCTGATGAAATAGGCACAAGTCCTCAAAGGAAGGTATCCTTAACTTAGTCCAGTAGGATCCCACAAATTATCAGGAAAACATTAAATCCCAACCAAAGATTAATTAAACACATGAGGAAGAAAACCCTTGCTAATGACAGTCAGCAGATACAATAACTTCCAAAAAAGAACACACAAACACAACAGACAATCCATCTAAAGAATATAGAATAGCCATGTTTGAAATGCTTCAGTAAATACTTAAATAGAGTATGAATCACAACCATGAATAAATCAAAAGCATTTTCTAGGAAACACCATGAAAATCTGGAAAAGAATCATATTCAAGTTCAAAATAAAACAAGAAGTTTTTGAAGTAAAACATTCTAGATAAATGTCAGATTATATACAGCTGAAGAAAGAATTAGGGAGCTGGAAGACATATTAATTGGAATGTATCTGAAAAATTACCCATAATACAACACTAGTAAATAAAACCAATATTAAGAGATATAGAGTGAGATAATCCTACAAACCTTTAATTGGGCTCCTCCCAAAAGGCGAGAATACAGACAATCCTGGAAAAGCATTATTAGACTGGAAAAATGACTGAGATTTTTTCTAAAGCTGATGAAAGATATTCTTCCAAAGCAAGATAAGAAGGATATCCACACCTAAATCACATTATAATGAAATAGAATTCTGACATCAAAGAGACACTTATAAAAGTGTCCAGCCAAAGGAAAAAAGATTGCTTTCAAATGAGCAACAGTTAGATTTACAGATGACTTCTCAACAGAGCAGTGGACTTCAGGAGACATTGGAATAATGCTTTCAATATGCTGAAAGAAAATACCTGCTAATTTAAAACCATATATCCAAAATGAATATCTCAAAGAATGAATATGAAATAAACATATTTTAGGCAACTAAAAATTGATTAAGTCATTTAAGCTTTTTAGTAAAGTTTTTAAAAAGCTGTTTTGTTTTGTTTTTTTTTTTCCAACCAGAAGGGAATAAAACACAAGAAAAGTGACAAATGCACAGTGACTCAAAAAGCATTTAATACTGATATTCTTTGGGGTTTAAACCTAAATAAATTAGAATATATTAGAAATAAACAGTAATAAACTGGGAGGAGAGTATAGAATAAAGGGTTTTATTGTCCAGTAGTGTTAATATTAGGTTTTTGATAAGTCATATTTTTCTTGTAGTTCCTAGGATAACCATTAAAAGGGTGTAAAGGAGAGTATAACATTTAAAGTAAAGAGGGGGATATGGGATGATGATAATAAAAGAATCCAAGAGATAATAAGGAAAGGTGATATAAAAAGAAAAAAGGTAAGTATCAAACAAAAAGAGCATGATGGGATTACATATTTAAGCACAAATGTATAAGTAATTACATTAAATGTGATGGGATCAAATATTTGAGTTAAAAAATGTTTGAGTTAAAAAATGTCTGTTAGATAGAAAAAAGAATCATACATGCTGTTTACAATAGTCACTTCTAAACCTAGGCATATAAAGGAGATTGAAATCAAAAGGATATTAAAAAGCTATGCCATGCCGAAGCTAATAAAAAGATTGCTCTTTTTTTTTTATATTTTTTTTCCTGTTTTTTTTTTTTTTTTTAAAGATTTTATTTATTTGTTTGACAGAGAGAGAGCACAAGTAGGCAGCACGGCAAGCAGAAGGAGAGGGAGAAGGAGGCAGGCTTTCTGCCGAGCAGGGAGCCCAATGTAGGGCTTGATCACCAGACCCTGGGTCATGACCTGAGCTGAAGGCAGCTGCTTAACTGAGCCACCCAGGTGCCCCAAAAGATTGTTCTTAAAACTATGTTAATATCAGGCAAAATATAATTTAAAACTACAAGGTTTTTTGGTTTTTGTTTTTAAGATTTTATTTATTTACTTGTCAGAGAGAGAAAGAACACAAGCAAGGGGAGTGGCCGACAGAGGGAAAAGTTGGCAGAAGGAGAAGCAGACTCCCTGCTGAGCAAGGACTTTTCCCCACTGCCCCCGCCATGTGGGATTTGATCCCAGGTCTCTGGGATCAGGACCTGACTCAAAGGTAGAGGCTCAACCAACTGACCCACCCAGGTGTCCCTATAAGGTTTTTTTATTTGTTTGCTTTGCTTCATATGTAATAGGTGAAATCATGCCTCCTTGACAAGGTGGTTTCCTATACTCTGCAATGTTACCATGCAAGCACACGGTTGCCATTAACCACTATTAATTCCTTTTTTCCTTTTTTCATTATATGCCCTGAAGAACTTATTCTAAAACTTGATTTCAGATATTTTGTCTCATTGTCTTTAGAAACTATTCATTTTAGACAGATCAAATGTATTGAACATGTTGTTGCATTTCCATTTTTCACTTTTTCTGACATTATCTGACATTCTAACAATATTATCTGACAACATTAACCAAAAACTTACATAGACCAACATGTATTCTGGGCTCTGTGTAAACCTGTCATCTCTGACACTCGAGATATGTAATCTGCAAACTGTGGCCTCTGAACCAAATGACTGTTTCTGTAAATAAAGTTTTATTGGAATAAGCCTTGCCCATTCACTTGTATAGTGTTTAAGGCTCTTCTCACACTACAACAACAATTGAGTAGTTGCAAGAAAGACTATATGGCCCACAAGTCTAAAACATATTACCTGGACTTCAGTGATCATAGTCTAGACTACCACATAACTCAAACTGATACTTTAAGCACAATCCTTTTTCATTTTATTGACCTGTTACTTGGGACAGTGCTATTTCTTACTGACATCAGTTATTTCCACAGTAGTTTTACATCCATAGTTCAATAGAGTCTATTATACAGCTTACATACTTGTTCACTCTGATATGGCTATTTCAAATGATAAGTTATCTCATTTTATCATTGCCTAATAGTCGTGTGAGATGGATATTATCCACCCCATTTTACCAATGAAAAAATTGACGTTCAGAGGCCCTAATTCAGACTCATAGAACTACTTACTGGTAGCCAAACCTAACTTTGTCCGTAATAGCTGTGCTGCGTTCTTTCTGGAATGCTCCTCTCCACCTCCCTTCTCTGTTTTTTGAATTCAGCTCACCCCTCACAGATCATTGTCTGCTTATGAATATTTTGATTTCTGCTTCCAATTACAAATTGTTTTGTTCCCTTTCTCATGTCAGACCATAGATGACTAGACACTGCATATAAGAAAGACTGCTTTTGAGTCCAGAACCTGATCATCCTTGGTCTGAAAGTTCTCTCAGTAAGACAGGTACTTAAGGTAATAACCTCTTAGGAATTGTCTTTTTTTTTTTTTTTTTAAGATTTTATTTATTTATTTGACACAGAGAGAGAGAGAGATCACAAGTAGGCAGAGAGGCAGGCAGAGAGAGGGAGAAGCAGGCTCCCCACTGAGCAGAGAGCCCGATGTGGGGCTCAATCCCAGGACCCTGAAATCATGACCTGAGCTGAAGGCAGAGGCTTAACCCACTGAGCCACCCAGGCGCCCCTAGGAATTGTCTTTAAAGAGCAATACACTATGTAATATACTGTTGTAAGCAATCCCAATTTTCCTATGAAGAGAGTGTGTAATTGAAATCCAGTCATTTTTATCCTTTTCATAGTACCTTTCAATTTTTTATATCCTTTTGCATGATAATTAGTTACATGTCTTTACTATGTTTATAACCTGCTTCTGAGGGTGAAAAGCCAAATACTAGGATGGCTATAGTCATATTATTAAGCAATTTTCTAATTTGATGTATTGTTGGAACATATCTAATTAGATTCCTTACAAATGTGTCCGGTAGTGTAACATAGTCTATATGTTATGATTACTCTATAAAACAATTCTACTAAAATGGTTAACATATATTAAATTATGCCATATTGAAGTGTGGTCTTGTATGGTAGAATAACCAGTGTTTTTTGGATACTTGTATTCTAGTTTCAGCTTTCCTTCTAACCAACTATGAAATCTTGGACAATTTCCAAATGTTTCATTAAATATATATTAACAACAATTTTCTCACCTATAAAGTTGGAGACTGTATTACCTCTAAGATCCTTTTCAGGTCTAAAATTATTTGGCAAATTGATTTAATTTGTACAGTATGTTTCATTATTTAGCAGATATCACACTTAAGATCAAATGCCTTGGTTCTCTGATAAAACCAGATTACCATTAATGGTCTTGGAGTTACCAAAGGAAGGCTTAATTATATTAGACTGTTACAATTAAAAACACATTTAAAAAACACTAAGAGGGCGCCTGGGTGGCTCAGTGGGTTGAGCCTCTGCCTTCGGCTCAGGTCATGATCTCAGGGTCCTGGGATCGAGTCCCACATCGGGCTCTCTGCTCAGCAGGGAGCCTGCTTCCCTCTCTCTCTCTCTGCCTGCCTCTCTGTCTACTTGTGATCTCTCTCTGTCAAATAAATAAATAAAATCTTTAAAAAAATAAATAAATAAATAAATAAATAAATAAAATAAAAAACACTAAGATTTTGAAGTAAGATAGAAATGGTTTCTCCACAATATCCATAACAAATTCTGTTCAGTGATGTAGGTGGTGTACTGTTCTGTCTATCATTCTAAAGTACTAGATAAGAGTCTAAGGAAACAATGAAGTTCATTTCTAATTTGGCAGCAATACAAATGGTTGTCCTATTTAGATGGCATTGCTCAATGTATAGTTTTGGGATGAGCTTTTCAATTATAAGACTAACCTAACATTAGTTAACCAACTCTTTTTCCAGTCACTAAAGGTAAATAAGTTTTGGGTATATAATGTATAGCATAGTAACTAAAATTAACAGTACTATATCATATATTTAAAAATTGCTAAGAGAGTAAATCTTAAAAAGTTCTCATCACAAGGAAAAAATCTGCAACTATTTGAGTTGATAGATGGTAATGAAATTCATTGTGGTAATCATTTCACAATATACATACATCAAATCATTATGTTGTAAACCTAAAACTAACACAATGTTAACTGTCAATTACATCTCAGTAAAACTGGAAATGAACAAAAAAAGGATAATGGTACAAGGAAAAACAGGTGTAAGGAGAAGATACTAAAGATATAAAACACACTGTGATTTTTCTGTAAATTTCTATTTATTATCAATAACTGTTATCAAGTGATATTTTGATTCCATTGCTTCACCTGGAATTAGTTCAGTTGTTTATCCCAGGTGTGCTAAGCAATACCTTTTATATGTTGGGAATAAGTATGAAAGGTAGTTGGAGGACATATAAAATTCTGGAGTATTACCATTGAAGATTCCAATGAAAATTTCAAAGTTTTCCTTATTTGGAAAACAAAAGAAAGGATCAAGAATGTTACAGTTCTCTTTATTCATAAGAAAAGGACAAGGTATGGTTTTTGTGTGTGAGTGGAGTGAGGAGATGAGGAAAAAATCTAAAACATATGCCGCAGGCCAGAAAAAGATATTTTGGTATTGCTAAGAAGGGAATTTTATTGTTTTGGAGCAGGGGAATATATTAGGTTAAAAATCATTTCACCTGACTGGCTCAGCCAGTAGAACATCCAACTCTTGATCTCAGGGTCTTGATCTCAACGTCATGGCTTCAAACCCCATGCTGGGTATGGAGCCTACTTTAAAAAAATAAATAAAATATTTAAAATACCCATTTCACATTTTAACATTGCTGTATGCTTATTACAATGGATGGTGTCTTAGAAGCATTATTGGCATGATTTTTCTGCATAAAATTATAGTGTTTTAAAGTCAGTAGTATCTTAGATTCAATGAAATTTGGTGATGAGTTCATAAGATTTGTTTAGGGAGTTGTAAAAATATAATTGTGATTATATATGCTTAGAAAAATTATTTGTTACAATAGTAAAATTAGTGGATTTAGGAGGCCATGTTTTAGTCAAGAAGACAAGTGTTTTTAATAGATAAATTTTGGTGGAGTAAACAGCAGAATGTTTATATTAACTACTATTAGGGAGAGATGAACCAGCAACACAGTTTAAGAAATAGAAGATCCAGCTAATGACTAAATACAATGTTAACTCTCAGTTGTTCCCATTACTAAGACTAAATACATACATGATTCCCAGTTACAAGAGTCCATGCCAAAAACTTAGGTGAAGTTTTGGAGGAATTAGAATAAAGAACAAAAAGAGCAATTATATGTGGAAAGGCTTGAATGATACATAAAAAAGCAGCATGCTCAAGAGTATCTGGTACATCTCTGCTTGTCCTTTTCCCTGCAAGTGTGGCTAAGATGTATGAAAGTTAATCAAGTGCTTGTGAACCCACACATTGGTATTACTTATCAAATTCCTAAGTAAATACTTTTGTCTGTCCTGTTCTTGAGAATACAGGTGAGCCTAGCACATATGTGTATGTATGTGTGTGTAAACATATCTGTTAAATGTTTACATATATTTACATATGTATATTCCAGAATGTTATATAGTCTAGCAAGTTGCTTAATTTTCATGAACTTCAATTTTATCACCTATAAAATAAGGATATTGGAGTTATCTCATAGGTTGATTGTGTGGATAGACTATAGGATTTCAAGCACTTGATAAAATGCCTAACCTGTAGTAGGCATTCAACAAATGGCATTATAGTTAAACACAGATGTTTTCAAGTTACATCAATTTAAGTAGCAAGTTTGGCAGCTTATTTGTCATGTATATAAATTATAATATAGTGTGTATATATATATGTAGTATATATAATATAGTGTGTACAACTTACATAAAGTACAGAAAGGGAAATTAGAGAATCAATTCCATTTACTATAGTACCAAGAATCATAAGATACCTAACCAAATAATAAACCAAACAATAAATCTAATGAAAGAGGTAAAGGATCTGTACTCAAGGAACTACAGAACACTTATGAGAGAAATTGAAGAAGAAACAAAAAAATGGAAGACCATTCCATGCTCATGGATCAAAAGAATAAGCATTGTTAAAATGTCCATACTGCCTAGACCAAGCTATACTTCCAGTGTCTTCCCGATCAAAATTCCACTGGCATTTTTCAAAGAGCTGGAACAAATAATCCTAAAATTTGTATGGAACCAGAGGAGACCCCAAATCGCTAAGGAAATGTTGAAAAAGAAAAATAAAACTGGGGGCATCATGTTGCCTGATTTCAAGCTTTACTACAATCACTTCTCAGCCTTTTGGCTAAGATCAAGTGTCAAGCTTTACTACAAAGCTGTGATCACTAAGACAGCATAGTACTGGCACAAAAACGGGTGCATAGACCAGTGGAACAGAGTAGAGAGCCCAGATATGAACTCTCAACTCTATGGTCTAATCTTTGACAAAGCAGGAAAAAATTTACAGTGGAAAAAAGACAGCCTCTTCAATAAATGGTGCTGGGAAAATTGGACAGCTATGTGTAGAAGAATGAAACTCAACCATCTCTTACACCATACAAAAAACAACTCAAAATGGATAAAAGATATATTCGAAATGGATAAAAGACCTAAATGTGAGGCAGGAATCAAAGTCCTAGAGGAAAACATAGGCAGTAACCTCTTCAACATCTTCAACCTTCTTTCAAGATAGGTCTCCCAAGGCAAAGGAAACAAAAGTGAAAATGAAGCTTTTTTCAAAAGCTTATTGCAGAAATTTCTTAGGCAGAAATCTTCATTATGGTGTTTTCCTACCAGAATATAGTTGGTTTTGTTTTTGGTTTGGGAGGTGAGGTTTTGTTTTGTTTTTTGCAGAAGTACCAGGTTAAAAACAAACAAACCAAAAAAAACCTTCAAAATAATCATCTAAGGTACTTAGCATTGTCATATATTTATTTAGCAAATTCTCTATTACCTGTCCATATTTGATATTCCTTAAATAGATGCAAAAGGATGTTTGACATTTTTTAAGTTGAATGTGATAGGTCCTTTTTGTGTGGTTCTTTTTGACCATTAGTCACAGTGGGTACCTGTGTCTTCCATGTTACCATTTCAGTCACATTTTATACTTTATTGAAGATTAACAAACCTGTCAATTTTTGACATAAAGAACCAGCCACTATTTTCAGATGCTTTTTAATAATTTTTGAGAATGTTTTACCTATAATTCTAAAATGTGACATGTTAAAGTAAGCACTCAAACATCTTAAATTTAATGATGAAGTAATTCTTCATTAGGTTTGTTAGCCAGATAGAGAATAAATTATTTTAACCTCGTTCCTAAAGTTGTATCTAAAGACATGAATTGTTGCATTGTTTTTATTATTCTCTATTATTAAAATAGAAAAGTGGCATTGTCCAGTGTTCACTTACATTACACTAATTAAATTTCCTGTGGTCAGGATTTCAATGTGTCTTATAACATGATTCTTATGCAAGAAAATAATCCCAGTGAAATAATATGAGTTTAGCAAAATTAGTGAATTTCTGCCTCCAAACTCAATCACTTTTTAATTATTGCCATTAGTGTAGTTTGTGAGGTGTTTGATAACAATTTGCTCTGTGTTACCTATCAAAAACCACTTGAAGTGAAAGACAGTCTTTTCATACATATCAAATGTTGAATAAACAAAACTGAAAACTGACTTACCAATACTGTATTTTAAAAGTTCGGTTGAAAATTTTTTGGCTATGCCTGAAACCCAATGGGAAAGACGGAAGTTATCAATTCTTTTAAAACTCTAAGTTTGAACTCTATCAAAAAACTGATTACAGTCCCTTTAAATTTGTGTACTATAGGCAGAGAAAAATAATAACATCCCTTGAATAAAATACCTCTAACATTCAAAGATTTTTGTCATACTTCCTTGAGAGATTTTTGTCCTGCAGAAAAGGAACTGAAAAGGTTAAGTCCTATCTGTAAGAATCAGATTATAGTCCTGTGTATTTTTTTTCACATTAAATATCAAAGATAGCTTAACAACCTATTTAGAATTTTCTGGGTTTTACTATTAATAAAGTTAAAAGAAAATCTGGTGTGATCAGGTGGTAGAGCCACATTAAGTTTGTGTGTGAAACTCCCATTGTGCTTATCTCTACTCTAGATATTGCTCTGAACCCATGTTCCACATTCTGAATTCTGTGTATAAAGTTAAACATTGCAGAAGGGCATATATCTGATGGTACAGATGAATAAGGCTGAAGTTGAGTAATAAGCAAACTTGGTAAATTTAATATGTTCTTGTCTTCAATATGTCTGCTATTAATATAATTTGGTTATTTTGTGGGAAATTATGAGACACTGCTAAAAATACCTGATAGATTTTAAAACTACCACAAATTTAAGGCTCCTATTTATACTACAATACTGTATTCTAACATACCAAAACTAATATTAAATTTCTTAAAGTATTAATTACTTGCAGGCAAAGTTGTTGGCTATGCAGCAAGCCAGAGAGACTGCAATTCAACAGTACAAAAAACTGGAAGAAGAAATCCAGACACTTCGAGTTTACTACAGGTAAAATTCTTTTTTAACCTCGGCATAAACAAATGTTGTTGGTCAAGCCCTATTGAACTATTTCCTCATCTAAATGCCACCTCTGAAATGGTATATATTTTTAAAATAGTACATGAATAACAGTAATAATAGCCTTTTGCCAATTATAATATAATATGAGAAATTTATAAAGGAATGCTACTGAAGGATTTTTAACACTTACTTAATTTATGCTCCAAGAATAGTTGTGAAATTAATTCAGTAGGTCACACTGACATTTTTTAATGAAAAGAACTAGAATAGAAAATGTCAGAGTGCATCTCCTACAGTAAGGGTAAATATTGTTTTGTGATACTTTTGTTTCGGTTTTGTGTTGTGTGAGAGAGAGTTGTGTGTATTGGGTTTTGTATAAAATATATATTTTTTCACAGTGGATCATGGTTTAAAAAAAAAAGGGTTTGAAAAATGATATACAATATCCTTTATGTTCTCTGATACTTAATAAGAGTAAAAAACCCTCAAGTCTAAAGTGTAAGAATTCACTAACTTGGGCTGTGAGTTATTGAAAGATTTTCTTTTAATTTTGCCCCTTCTCAGAATAATGTTGTTAAGTACCAAAAGATGCAATTAAATAAAAATCAGTTTTACTGAAATAGTTATGAAAGTATTATGTCATGATATATTACTATATTCACACATGATTATTAATACATAAAATTAATATGTCTAACAGCAAGTCTATTAACTATAATTTCAAAGTAGTGATGACTGTAATGGTATTTTGGGGATAACTGCAAACCCTGAAATGTGATGTGAAAACACCAGTGGTTCCAATGGGTGCAAATTTTCAAGAACTGCTACACAGTACTGCTATAGTTTGTTGCCTGTGTTCATAATTGTAAGAAATACAGTTTACACAAGAGTGAAAAATAAAGTTTAATTTTTTTTTCCTCATCCCAAGTTGAGAATGCCTGCTTTAAAGCAATGTTACTGGCATATTATAGTTGGTTTATTATTATGAGTTGAATTCTGTCCCTCGAAAAAGATATGTTGAAGTCATAACCCCTAGAATCTCAGAATGTGACCATTTGGAAGTAAGTCCTTAAGAGAAGCAACCAAGTAGAATTGGGTCATTAGCATGGGCTCTAACCTAGTATGATTGATGTTCTGTAACAAGGAGAAATTTCGACACAGAGACACACACATAGAGGAAGTCTATAGAAAGACACAGGGAGAAGACAACTTTGTGCCAGGCATCCACAGGCCAAGGAATGCCAAAGATTGGCAGTAAACACCAAAATGTAGAAGAGGCCTCGGGGGATTCTCACCTATAGCTGTCAAAGAGAGCATAGCCCAGCCGACACCTTGATTTTGGACTTGTCGGTTGCAGAACTATAAGACAATAAATTTCTCTTATAATCCTCCCAGTTTGTGGTTCATGTTATAGTAGTCTTGGGAGTTAGTGCAGTTATATAATATGAAGTATGTTTGATTGATGACTGACTGGGGAACCATTTGTCTGCAGTTAGAAGCAATGTCTGTGTGTGATCATGTGGGTAAACAGAAGCTTGTTGGCTAATGAAGACATACCAGCCACTCACCCTTTTCTTTTTGTAACTATACAGTGTATATGAAAATCCTTCCTCCATACTTTACACCAATGGATTCTCAACTATAGCTGTGCATTAGAAGCACGTGAGGAGCCTCTCAAAATCCTAATCCCCATCTCCTCCTAGGCCAACTACATCAGTCTCCTGAGGTAGGACTAGGTTGTCAGTGTGTTTTAAGTTCCCTAAAAATTCCCACATGTATTCAAGTTTGAGGGATGTTGCTTTACAAATGCATTTCAGGTAGCTACATTGGGAATTAGGGTCTCGGTAGAATAATAGAGGCATATATTAAACCCTTTACTAGGACTTAATGAATATTGTGTGATTTGTGCCCTTGGATATTTGCAGTGCAATATGAAGTAGCTTCACACTATTGGTAAGGGAGGGTTTCCATGGAACCTTCTCCTGCCATCCTTGTGAGATAGGAGGCAAATTCTTGTTGATAAAGTGACAGTGTCCAATAATTCTGAGAAGCATATGATAATCTTACATGAACAGGCATTCTTTTCTTGAAAAACGAACCTTGATATCAGTTCTTAATGCTCCTTCTTTTTACTGAATTACAGAAGATTACTGAAAGATTTTTTAAAAATTGTAATGCTAAAATACTTGTTTTCCAAAGACTTTTAATCTACATGAATATAACAGAGTTAAACATTCTCTTCTAGATAAAGAGTTGACAATTGTTGGCTCCAAGATACACTTTATATGTACCCCTGTCACTGCTGCTTAAAAAAAAAAAAAAAAAAAAAGCTAGGAGCGCGGTAAAGCTACTGGGATTTGCGCTTAAGACAGTCCTGCCTTTTGTGACTTATATAAATGAACCTCTCCAACACCATTTCCTTTTATGAAATTAGAATTATAGCACCTACCTCATAGAGTTATTTCAAGTATATACAGTTCTTAGCACAGTATTTAGCTTATTGTTAGTGCTCAACCAACGTTAAGATAAATTTACTTTTATACAACAATGTCAGTGAGGTAGGAGTAGAATTAAAATGTATATTACTGAAGCCAAAGGAGATTTAAAAAAAAAAAAAAAAGTTGCTAAATGGTTAGGAAGATAAGGAGAAAAAGTGTCCTTTTTATTGAAATTAGGTTGTCATTAGTAACCTTCACAGAATTTTAACAAAGCAATGGACACAGAAGACAGTGTTCTGTGAACTGAAGATTAGAGATCAAGAAGCATAGTAATTTGGACAATAGAGCGGTCCTTGAAGAATAATCTTGAATAAGAAAGACATTAATGGTAGCTTAGAAGAAAGGAAGATCGGCTAAAGACTTTTGTTTTTTTCTTTTTGAAAAATGGCAGATATTTGAGGCTGCATATGACTAATTGGAAAGAGCCAATGGAGAGAATTGTTATGGCTGGAACAGGGTTCCTACAGAAATAGGAAGAGGTGGAATTTAGAATCTGCCAAAGCATTTTCCTTGAACAGGAAGATGGTCATCTTGGGCTCACAGACAGGACTCAAGGAGATAAGCTGTGGGATAGAAATAAGTTTCAGTTCACAATTTTCCTGTAAAGTGAGGTTCATTGTGCAGAGGGCAGGAGGCTTTGAAAGGGAGTGAGAAAGAGTAGCTACTGAAGGGAAGGGGAAAGAGAACTGAATTAAGGCAAGAGAAGAACACGACCAGCAGTCCGGAAGAGCCAGCTGGGCAAAGATGCTACCGAGGAGTATGAGTTCCAGCTTGTACAGCTGCGTAACTTAACAAGTTCAACTATCTTGTGTAGTAGCACAGAAGGGAGAGGATTGAAATGATCCAGGATTACAGGTTTGCAGGACTGATACGGTAGAGAGGAGAGTTGTTGAAACTAAACCAGCAAAAAGTTGTTTAAATGATGAATGATAGTCTAAGCTAAATAGAGCAGGAAATAAAACTGAAAGAACATGTATACCAAGAGAGAAAAAGAAGGAATCAAGAAACCCTAAATCTTGAGATCAAAGAGCAAAGGCAGTGGGAATTAGAAAATTCAAGAGCTAAAAGGATCAGAGGTTGTAGGCAGAAAGCGGAATGTTGCTGTTTAAGATCTCAGAGGTGAAGCACTCAGTCTGAGCACTGACCGTATTAAAAGCACTGCCTTAGAAGTAGATGAAATGGAGAGCAGCAAGGGGGTCAGTAGGTAGAAAGAAGTGAAAGATTAATGACACTAAAGTATTGAATACCCATTTTGGATATTGTCTGAAAATACTGGGTACTCACTGTAAGTGCCGATGACTGTAATGCCAAATAACTGAAAAGTAGAGAGATAAAAGCTGCATGTTGAAATAAACAGCTATATGTATCATATCAAACGAAGAAATCTGTATGGTGTGTGATGCACAGGAGAATGTGTGTGTCTATGAGGAAAGTTGCATCTTTCTAGATATTTCACAGAAGTGGAAACATACAATATTTTGAATATAAGAAGACCCATATTTCTATCAAAAAGGTACAGAGAACTTTCATGCAATGTTGATGGGGATAGAAAATGATGCATGTGCTCTGGAAAGCAGTTTGGCAGTTCCTCAAAATTAGACATGAAGTTCCTACGTGATCCAGCAATTCCACACATAGGTATATACCCTAAAAGAACTGGAAACAAGGACTCAAAAAAACAGATACTTGCACACCAGTGTCCGTACCGTATTGTTCAAATTAGCCAAAAGGTGAAAACAAAGCAAGCCAAGTGCCCATCAATAGATAAATACATGAACAAAATGTGTTAGATACATATGGTGGAATATTATTCAGCCATAAAAAGAGATGAAATTCTGATACATGCTACAACATGAATAAACGCATTATGCTAAGTAGAAGAAGCCAGAGGTATCTAGAATAGGTAAATTCATAGCCACAGAAAGTAGAATAGAGTTACCACTGGCTGCAGGAAGGGGGCATAGGGAGTTTCCAGGGGCTAGGGGAGGAGAGAATGGAGAGTTGCAGTTTAATATGTACAGAGGTTTCTGTTTGGGATGGTAAAAATGTTCTGGAAATAGATAGTGGTAATGGTTGCACAACACTGTAAATGTACTTCATGCCACTGAATTGTACACTTAAAAATGGTTAAAATGATAAATTTTAGGTTATCTTACCACAGTTTTTGTTTTGTTTTGTTTTGTTTTTAATGTACAAAGAACATTCTGTGAGGGTATACAGAGATTTATTTAAAATAGAATAGGGTAAATCCCTGGGATATTAGACTCTGGGAAAGGAGAGGCAATTACAAAAAGAACAAAGGTAAAATTTCATGGGAGCTTCTGATTTAATTGATTCAAATGGAACTAAACAGTATTTCTTAGTCACTTGAATAGATGGTGGTTACAAATCCATACATGAAACACAACGAGTATTCATAGAGATATGTTTCTTTCTCACTTTCCTATGTTATAGAGGATAGGATACAGTTCCATTTTTATGTGAAGAAAACCCAGACTAATTCTGTAATCTCTGTGTGTAAAGAATTCCTAGATAATAAATTTTGTGTAGCAAAGTTTGAGAAAAAGTACATTTCAGTTATTCTTAAGTCAATTTTACACACACATATGCACAATGTGTATATTACCATGTCAGACAAAGTTATTCACCAACAACCAAGAAAAAATAAGCTAAGAAAAATAAAGAAATTGGACAGTAAGCTGGAGTCAGGAGCAAGTCTGAGTACAGCATGTATGTTTATACCACAAAACAGCAAAAGAATGAATAAACCTCAAGAGTAAGTCTGGCTCTCAGCTTTTCAACAGCCAAAGACAGGGAGGATGTCTTTGGCTGATCAGTTATCAGTTTTAGAGGTAGATTAAAATATGCTGATGACTTTCATTCTGCCTTTCCTTTAGTTCTCTCAGTTAGTGATAAGGACCTTATTCTCTTTCAGTTCTTTTCCAAAAATAATTTTGGAAATTTTATGTGCACTAAGAGCTACTGTTACTATAACCATTCCATTTCCCTGTATGGAAATAAGGAACTTGGAACTATATTTTTCTGAGCTTCTCTATTCTGTCTGTTGTCCTTTGAGTTTTAGAAGATTTTGAGTACTAAGAAGAGAAATGTTGGGCTTTCATTTTGTTTGGCCCATTTAGGGACAGGGTCAATGAGGTCCTTGGATAGAGATACTCAACCTAGACATTATAATTGACAGCTCTTTCATATTAAAGCAGGAGGCATAAGAGAGGAATAGCAATAGGAAGACTTAAAATAAATTTCACTTAATTTTTTTTAAGGTTTTATTTATTTATTTGACACAGAGAAAGAGGGAACACAAGCAGGGTAATGGGAGAGGGAGAAGCAGGCTTCCTGCCGAGCCCAGAGTCTGATGTGGGGCTCAATCCCGGGACCCCAAGATCATGACCTGAGCCAAAGGCAGACAGATGCTTAATGACTGAGCTACCCAGGCACCCAAATTTCTCTTATTTTAAAAGTTTTTAGTAAAGCATTAGTGCCTCCTCATTGCTGTGCTAAATGCTAAATTCATTTGCAACAGCTTCATTAGTTTCAGTCTAAACAGCTTCACCAGGGAATGATCTTAAACTTGTAAGGTTTAGATTTGTATTTAGTAATGATTTCTTTCCTGTTATTATAAACCTGTAGAGCTGCATTCCTCAGTTCAGGAGGCATAATAATAACAACCTCTTTCTGATCGAGAGAATGCCTAAGTTTCAGTGTTTGCTGATTTTACAGTTCTTCCTTACATTTCCTTTTACTTAAAAAAGTGGAAGTTTAAGGTATAGATAAGAATTAGATCCTGTTGTTTAGTGCCAGTAAACTAGGATTTAATATTTATAATAACAGCAGTTTATGTTTTAAGTTTATATTATATTTGTGTAATTCCGTGTTGGAAGTTGCGATACCTTTCAGAACCTGGGGAATTTACATCCCACATTTAGACCAAAAATATTGAATAGAATGCTCCATATTTTAAGGTGGTATGTTTCCCATGATTGTACTGGTATTTTCTTAATCATTGAAATCATTTCTTAGAAGAATACTTACATGTTTGACATAGTGAAAACTGGACTAAACATGAGCCCTACTAACAGGTTCGTAATATGCATTTCAAAGTTTAGAGGCCATAATATAGAGCACATGTAAAATATACTGGAAAAAAAAAAGAGATTCTTTATTTTTTCTGCATTCTTTTTCTAAATTTTATTTAGTATGAGTCTTTTATTTCTTAGTTACGTTTTTTCTCTGTGTATATGCCATCCTTAGCAATCAAAAGCATTACTGTCACTAAGATCTGGTGTTTTGTTTTGTTTCTTTAGTGGTGATGATAAGTGTTCCTTGAACCAAACATACTCTCAGAACTACGCATTGATAAGACAATGACTGTGGCATGCAGGCTCTAGCCAGGACCGGCATTTTTCTCAATGCAATCCCTCAATGAGAGGGGTTGAACACTTGATCCTGATCACATTTGTTCAGCGTTCAAATCAGTTGTGCTAATTGGAGTGCCCAATGACATAAAAAATTCTGTCACATAGTATTTTTGATAAGAATTAACTATCCATGAAGCTGTGTTATAGTACCATACTGCTAAAGCAGTAATAAAAAGAGCAAAAGACCTGAGTTCTTCCATTTTTGCTATTAATCAGATTTTTTTTTTTAACATAGACAAGCCCCAAACTTTCTGTGATTCAGGTGTTGTTGTCGTTGTTGTTGTTTAAGATTTTATTTTATTTATTTGACAGAGACACAGTGAGAGAGGGAACATAAGCAGGGGAAGTGGGAGAGGGAGAAGCTGGCTTCCCACTGAGCAGGGAGCTTGATGCAGGGCTCGATCCCAGGACCTGGGATCATGGCCTGAGCGAAAGGCAAACACTTAATAACTGAGCTATCCAGGCGCCCCTGTGTTTCATATTTTTAAACTTTGACACGAGGGGCTTTTGTAGTTAATAATAACATTTTGTGAAATTTGTCACCCTTTAATATGAGGTAGATTAAATTTTTGTTTAGTGATATTTGTTTGTTTGTTTCTTTATTTAGAATCAAAAACTATTGAGGCACTGGCTCAGTTAACAGAACATGCAGCTCTTGATCTCAGGGTTGTCAGTTTAAGCCCCATGTTGAGTGTAGAGATTACTTAAAAATAAAATCTTTAAAAAAAAAAAAAAAGCACAAAAACTGTCTTATATTATTAAGTTGCACCTGTTTTCAGGGCCTTTTTAACATACAGTTGGCTTCACCTTTACTAGTCAAACCACCATATATATTTGTTGGTGGCTCTGGGTGCAAAAAAAAGGAAAACTAAAACGAAGTTTGAAAAACAAAAAACCTTAAAGTTTGTATTTTCTGTATGTCCAGTGATTTGGAATATAGTTATTAAAGATTTTTTCCTCCCTTCTCTTAAATTATAG
Source organism: Mustela lutreola (assembly GCF_030435805.1). NCBI lineage: Eukaryota > Metazoa > Chordata > Mammalia > Carnivora > Mustelidae > Mustela > Mustela lutreola. The sequence goes on from NC_081296.1 coordinate 93,178,400, forward strand.
AATGTGACATTTAGTAAGTTATTTCTGAATGTCAGTTACTTCACCTGTAAATGGATATCTGACCTACTTACTGTAAAAATCAGTGAGAAAATACATTTAGATTTTTTTTAAAAGATCTTATTTATTTATTTGACAGAGAGAGATCACAAGTAGATGAAGAGGCAGGCAGAGAGAGAGAGAGGAAAGCAGGCTCCCTGCTGAGCAGAGAGCCCAATGCAGGACTCAGTCCCAGGACCCTGAGATCATGACCTGAGCCAAAGGCAGCAGCTTAACCCACTGAGCCACCCAGGTGTCCCCATTTAGATGTTTTTTAAAACTGTAAAGCACTGTTCAAGAAAATAAATTAATAGTCTACTGATAAAATTACTTTAAAAGTTTTGCTTTACTCAGATGTAAGACAGCTATTAAATTAGCAAAAGTGGGCTGCCTGAGTGGCTCAGTGGGTTAAAGCCTCTGCCTTCGGCTCAGGTCATGATCTCAGGGTCCTGGGATTGAGCCCTGAATCCTGCTCTCTGCTCAGCAGGGAGCCTGCTTCCCATCCTCTCTCTCTCTGCCTGCCTCTCTGCCTACTTGTGATCTCTGTCAAGTGAATAAATAAAATCTTTAAAAAATAAATTAGTAAAAGTCCTTTTCTAGTGAAATATTTTATGCTTCAGTGACTGTATCCAGAAGGCTATTTTTTGCATTGTCAGTTTTCACTGTTTGCTGGGCCTTATTCTAACAAGTTAAAAAGCAAAACTAAAATTTATCAAGTATAATTCTGCTGGTCTTTGTTTTTCAACCAAATGACCTTTACTCATCTTTTAAGAGCATTTAACAAAATATTTTGTCATTTAATCATCGTAATTAGCAAAGGGCCCAGAGTTAAAATGGGTTTTCTCCAGGTGTTTGCCATCTATTAACATTATTTCTATTAGCTTAAGAAAATTTTAATTTTAGAGTTTGTTGGATAAAAAAGTATTTCCCTTGATCTTGGCACGGAATCACCATTTTATCGCCCCACAGGTGCCAGTTGCCTCATGCATAGGTGATCTTTCATTTGTCCCTTCTCACAAATGTAATCAGTGGCCAAATTCTGCTACACTTTTTCTTGCAGTGTCCACTACTTTTGCCTTCTTATTTCCCACAGTTCCTACCTTACATAAGGCTTGTACAATCTCCTGGCCAGGCTTTTCTTCCTACTTCATCTACTTGTCTCCATTCCTTACTCCTCTTAAGATTCCTGAAACATTATTTTCAACCTCTCACTCAGCCATTAACACTATTTAATTATACCACATTAGCTATACAATAAATTCCAAACTGTAACCTAACATTCATGAACCCTTGTTATTTCTGCCTCCTCTATGTCTGGCTTACTGTTCAGCCATCATCTTTTGGCCTGCTGGTTTCATTCCTGTCAGTGGTTACCAGTGCCAGTACACTGCTTCACACATGGTAGGAACCCAATCAATATTTGTTGTACTGAATTGACTATTATTTGCACTCCCAAAATGAACCGTTCACTATTTCCTGAACACATCCACTCCAGTGCTTTCCCATATGTCTCCTATTCCTCCGGGAATACTCCATCTCTGCCTATCACCTTCTTATGGAGCTTTTAGAACACAATATAAATACCAATTATTCTATTAATCTTTTTCTTATATTTTCAACCGGAAATGATCTCATTTTACCCAAAAATTAACTAATTAACCAATAGTTCTTCACAATGGCTCTCACAACACATACCTCATGCTTACTTATATCATAGTTTTATGACTATTTCTCTTAATTCCTCTACCAGGGCTGCTATTCTTTATATACACCCAGGCCTTCAGTAAATATTTGCCAAACAAATGAATAAACAATGAAATTTAACACTAGATTGAGTTTCTTACGATGAAAATTTTCTTCAGGGTAGTAGTGTGTGTATAATGCATACAATTAGAATTCAATGATGAATTAAATATTTGAAATAGTATGGACCTAGTCCAACATCTTGATTAATCATCTGCATCTGTGTGGGGCAAAACAGGGTCTCCATGTAACAGAGTATGTTATCCATCAGGAAAGTTTATTTTTTCCCAAGCCAACAGTGTTCAAACTTGAAAACTGTTATTAGAAATACTTGTTTGAATTTTACTTTTTTTTTAAATTTACAATTAAAAACTGAAGAAGCAATATTATTATCATATATCAATGTCATATATTATGTTCATTCCAATATTGTTTCTTACAGTGAAAAAGTAAGTTAGAATCTTTCCTATGGATATTTTGTTTAGCCAATACATTATCTTAAAATATTAAGTTAATTGTCAAAATAAAAACTGGAAGATCTGCCAACATGGGACCCTTAATGATTATATCATGGTGTGTAATTAATTAATTAGTCAGGGTGCTCCAGAGCAAGAGAACCAAGAAACTGTGTACATACATGCATTTGTAGAAGATGGCCAGTCTAGAATATGCAAAGTAAGCTAGCTGGCTGGAGAGCCAGGGTAGAGTTGATGTTGCTGTTATGAATCCGAAGATGCAGAATTCCTTCTTCCTCAGGGAAGTGCTTTCTTTTTCTTAAAGCCTTCACCTAATTGGACGAGCTTCCACCCGATCCACCACATTATGAAGAGTAGTAATCTGCTTTCCTCAAAGTCTACTGACTTAAATAGTAATCGTATGTAAAAAAAAAAAAAAAAAAAAAAAAAAAAGAATGAAAGAAAGAAAAACTTTATAGCAACATCTAGATTGATGTTTGAACAAACGTATGGTACCATAGCCTAGCCAAGTTGACAAAATTGACCACCACACCTGTGCATTCAGCAATCAGCTGGGACTAAGTAGAAGCTACTTTTCACTAAAAAGAGCACATACTCTCTATTTCACCATATTTCTGATCATGCCTACTTCATGCATTTCAGACTATCTGCCACATTCATATAGGTATATAAGTTTGTGACCCCAGATGTATGTTGTAATCTTCCTTATTTAAAGGAGTATTTGTCCACCTATTACAAATGCACGGTCTCCTGGCTGCCTCTCTAACCTCATTTATTAACATGTTTCCACTCTTGCTGTAGCTATCCTAGTTCCCTTATTATCATAAACCTTCTAAGAATACTGCCCTCTCAGAGCCTTGACTTTTTTCTTTGCCTCAACTGATCTACCCTCCAAATGTTGCAAGACTTCTTCACTTTGTTCAACTTTCTGTTTAAATGTACCTGACCAGGGTGCCTGGATGGCTCAGTTGGTTAAGCGTCTGCCTTCAGCTCAGGTCATGATCTTGGAATCCCAGGATCCAGTCCCATTTTAGACTCTCTGCTCAGCAGGGAGTCTGCTTCTCCCTCTGACTCTTGCCCCTCTTGTGCTCTCTCTCTTATTCTCTCCCTCTCAAATAAATAAAATCTTAAAATAAATAATGATAAATGTACCTGACCATCTAAAATAGCCTACCTCCTCTCTGTATCATGTCATTACCCTCTACTGATTTTCTTTGTAATAGACGATCACAAATGACCCTATACTCTCTTTGTGGATGGTCTTCTAGAATTAAATTCTGCAAAGACAGGGATTTTGTGTGCTTACCACTGTATCTTACACCTGAATCAGTTCTTAGCATATCTTTAATGGTCAATAGAAGTTTTCTGAACATAGAAATGTATGTGTAAACATTGTAATATGTTAGAAACTTAACAATAGGTCATCCAGGAAATGGGACTAAGTGTAACAGATTTATTCTCTGGTAAGTGAAAGAAGAGGAAATTTTACATTGCATTTCATGGCCTAATAAAGTATTTGAAGCTTTTATGAGTATGCATTACTTTTGCATAAAAAATGAATTTAATTAAAAAAACACCTTTATCTATAACCTAAACAATATAAATTTGATACCTAGAAATAAATATCCATCTCTGAAATCTAGATCTGTAATGCCCACATATGTGTGTGTGTGACAGGAATTCATTTTTTTTAATAGATGTTATTAGTGGTGTGCTTTACAAAAAGATAAGATATATAAGAGAATGAAAATCCAGAGCAGATTCATTATGAATTCATTATGAATCTACATTATGGAATACGTTTCTATGAATGATAACCTCACTTATGTTTTAAGTTTGCCAAATATTTCAAACTATTTTTCAAGTACTTTACATTCCAGAAATTCAAACACTTTTAAAGAATAATATATTAAATTGATAAACTACCAACTTTAAAAAATGTATTAACTGAAACATTCTCTTGCCACTTGGTAGCAGCAGGGGCCCATGGCAGGTTAGTAAGAAAACAGGTGCCTTTAAAAAAAAAAAATCCGATCCTGGGGCACCTAGGTCGCTCAGTGGGTTAAAGCCTCTGCCTTCGGCTCAGGTTGTGATCCCGGGTCCTGGGATCAAGCCCCACATAGGGCTCTCTGCTCAGCCTGGAGCCTGCTTCCTCCTGTCTCTCTGCCTGCCTCTCTGCCTACTTATAATCCTGTCAAATAAATAAATAAAATCTTAAAAAATAATCCAATCCTATGAACATTAGCTATGGCCAGAACTGACAATGAAAGGAGAGAATTACTTCTTATTTCAAAAGACTTCACTGAGTACAATTAGACTTAATTTAGCATATTTGAATTACAAATGTTTTTCTCTTCCTATACATGCCATATATATGTATGTTATTAATTATTCAAAGGAAACTTTAAAGGATACTCTTAATGCTTTAAAGGATACTTTAAAAATTTTATTCAATATTTTTAAGCTTTTTTTTTTAAGTTCTATTCAACCTAAACTAGTTTAAAATATTTGACAAATGGAAATAATAGCTAATAATTGAAAACATTTCCTCAGAAACATTCTGATTCATTAACCATGGAAACAATAAATAATGATTTGATAATGTATAGAACAAGACATCATACACTGAGATCTTGGAGCTACTCTTGATTTCTAATGCCACTGTTGTCATAAAAAGCTTAGTAAATATTGACTGAGGATGAGGATGATCCCACAGTATTTTTTAAGACTGTGTGGCGCTGGCAGTCCAGGCCGAGATCCGGGACTTACTATTGTCATTTGCCTTGGGTCCTTTCCACCCTGGGCCTCTCCCAAAAGGACAAATGTTTACCTGCAGTTAGGCATTTAAATGTGTAAATATCCAGTCTCAATTATATACGAAGTAGCTCGAGTTTTCACTCGTTAAATCACAAACTAGTTTTTCTCTGAGGTTTAAATTGGTATTCCAAATGTTTGCAAAGGTCCACATAGGCTTACTTGAATGTTTTTCCCATTATTCCAAAAAAAAAAAAAATTGTTTTATAAACTCAGGTCAATATAAAAATATTTTGTTCCTCTTATAATTCTAAACTCAAGATATTTATGAAACGCCTGAGTTTATTATTATAGTTTACTATTCTGCTTAGTTGTTAAGTTTTAAGTCTTGTACCGTGTATCTTGTTTCCTTTGGGCTTGGAAGGGTTTTATTTTATGATTGTCAGTGTTCTATTAATATACTTCCAGTCACTTCCCAAATAACTGCTTCTCATTAGGTCAGAAATAAGCAATACTTGTTACTACATGAAACAATCATGCTAGGGATTTTCTTTAGTGTTATTGACATTATTGATCTGATAAATATTTTAATGTACATTAATCCGTGGGAAGTTTAGATGTCCTATAGAGCTAGGCCAGCTGTTCCCAAAAAAATGAAAATTTTCTGAAACTTTGTTTATATGAAAAAAATGTGAAAATTGAGATTTTGTTCTGAAAGTTGAATACACCATTGGTTCATAATTGAGCTATGGAAGTTTTCTGATTTTGTTTGGTTTGATTTCACTTTTTTGAATTTGTTTTGTTGTATATGATTCAGAATTGAAATAACCATTTATCTAGTTTTTCTACTCTGTTACCTGAAAACTAAAGTTAAACCAAGGAGTCAAGTAGTATTAGTCTTTTTAATAGCTACTTCTTTTTATTTATAATTAGTAACATGATGAAAAGGTGACAAATAGACTTGAGTTATAATTCATTGAAGAAAACTTCATTTATTCTAAATCTGATTTAATTGGATCTTTGTTTATTATTTTATTTGTTATATGTTTATTTTGCATTTTTTGTACTATACAGTGTTTTAATTCAGAGCTGACATTATAGTAAGGAAGATGGTATAGATTCTAAGTGACCTTTGACAGGTAATTAACCTGTTTGAGCCTCAAGTTTCTAAACTGTAAAATTGAAATTGTAATATTACCTGCCTCATATTATTTTTGAGAAAAATCAAATAAAATAATGCATGCCAAATGCTTTGTACAGTTGCTGGGTGCAGGCTTAGGTATTTAATAAATGTGAACCATTGTTATTATAATCTCCATGTTGCGTTTATATTGAGTGGTCATTCACTTTTCTTTGAAATTCTGTTAATATTTCCACTTTTTTTTTTTTAGTATTTTTTGACTCAAAATACAATATTGTGACTGTGGAATATGGAATTGCTTGGTTTTTCTTTAGGAACAAGTTTTCACTGGAGTTAGAGGTCTTGTTTTTTCCTTGTTGTGGGATACTTGAAGAAAATACTTAGTCAAAATGATGTGCTTGAACTTAGATTTGGCCTTTTTTTAAATGAACAGTTTGTTTTTGGGAGTTGTTTCTTCATACAGGAACATTTTAATGGTGAGAAATCTATTGAGAATTAGAAAAATTAATAATTTTTCTTTTTTTCTACCTTATTAAAAATATTTTTATAAAGTTCACATTCAAAATATACCATTTCTCCCAATGTTTTCTATTAAAGCATCTGCCTCAGGGACGCCTGGGTGGCTCAGTCAGTTGGGTATCTGCCTTTGGCTCAGATCATGATCTCAGGGTGCTGGGGTCAAAGCCCTCTTCAGGCTCCCTGCTTGGTGGAAAGCCTGCTTCTCCCTCTCCCCACTCCCTGCTTGTACTCTCTGTCATTATCTCTCTTTCTCTCTCACAGATAAATAAAATCTTAAAAAAATAAAAATAAAGAACTACCCCAGAAAATAATAAATATGTAATTTTAAATCTATTTTTCTATCTTTTATCTTGGAGTTTGGTACATATGTTATCTTCTTTAATCCCTTCAACATTCCTTGTGAGGTATTATCCCTTTTCAGAGATGAGGAAACTGAAGCACAGAGCCTGAACTTACCCTGGGTCACATCAGGGCCAGTAACAGAAGTTAAATTATTACCTGACCCATCTAATACTTGAGCCTTTTACTTGTGTACTGGACAGTTCCCCCAGCCCCGCCTCTCTCAGAAATACTGAGTTTAGCTGAGGCTAAACTGGTACTTCAGCATTATTTTCCTGATTTGGATGTGCTTGATAGGTTTGTCACATTAAACACACCTCTCAGGCCACGTTAAAGACAAGTTAAAACGGTGAAAGAATCTGACCTGCTTAGGAGTTTAACGGTCTTTGTCTGTGTTCAACTGAACTATACAAATTACAACCGCAGTCAGTGTCTGGATTTATAAATAGACTACCTCTGAGTTTTTTTAGAACCTTTAAGCTCTAGCATTATATCGTATGTCAGACTACAGAAGGTAAATACTGTGCCTGAAAGTAATTTTATCCACATAATCATTTATTTTATTTGCATGTTGTAGTATTATATTGTTTTATCACTGCTCTAGCGCAATCACTAATGTAACATTAACCATACTAGAAATAACCGTTAGCCAATAGCCATGTTTAGTTTAATATGAATTTATCAAGAGCCTACTGTATACTAAGGACAGTGCAGTCTCACAGAAGGGAGAAATTATTATAGACTGAAATAGATGGTGTTTTAGGAAATGCTTGGGAATTGAAGTATGAACAAACAGGATTCTGATAGAAAGAGAGGAGGAGAAGGAAGAGCATTCTAGTCTGCAAGAACAGAATAAACAAAAGTGAAAAAGTTGTAATGCATATAATGTGTTACATTATGGAATTGAAAGGAGGTTGGAGGAATTTGAAAGCTAGCATGTGTTTAAGTTTGATCCTGAATTGCCTATGGATATAGCGTCGTGGAAATTAACATATTACCCAGCAATTCCATTTCATTCTAAACAGGTATTCCAACAAAAACTTGTATACTAATGTTGATAACAGTTATTCACAGTAGCCAAAAAGTGGAAAAAATCAAAATGTCCATCAACTAATGAATACATAAACGGAATATGATATATCCACACAACAGACTATTATTCAACCATAGAAAGGAATGACATACTGATACATGCTACAGCATGGATGAACATGCTAAATGAAAGAAGCCAGAGACAGATGTTTATTTTGCATGATTTTTTTTAATGTGAAATATCTAGGATCAGCAAACTCATAGACAGAAAGCAGATTAGTGGTTTCCAGGGGTGGAGGTCCTGAGGAATGGGGGAGTGACCACTTAATGGACATAGGTTTTCTTTGTGGATGATGAAAATGTTCTGGAACTAAATATTGATGATAGTTGTATAACATTATGAATATACTGTCACTAAAGTATATTTTATGTTATGTTTATTCTTAAGCATACACACACACACACACACACACACACACAAAACACTAGCAAACTTAACCCGACAACATAGAAAAAGAATTATTTACCATGACCAAACAGGGTTTGTCCCAACAATGTAAAGTTGGATTAACATCTGAAAATCAAGAAATGGAATATACTTTGTTAGTTTGCTAAGGCTGACATAACAAAATACCTGAGACCAGGTCGCTTAAATAATAGAAATTTATTTTCTTAGTTTTGGAGACTGGAAGTTCAAGATCAAGGTGTCAGCAAGATGTCTAGTATCGCATCAGATCTTTCTCCTTGATTTTCAGATGGCTACCTTTTTTCTATGTTGCAGCATGGCCTTTCCTCTGTGTATACATATCCCTCATGTCTCTCTCCATGTGTCTTCAACTGTTCTTATAAACTCAGCGGTCAGGTTGAATTAGGGCCTACACTGATGCCTCAGTTTAACTTAATTACTTCATTAATGCCCTCTCTCCAAAAACAGTCACATTCTGAGGTACCAGGAGTTAGGGCTTCAATATGAATTGGGTTGGGGAAACACAATTCAGTCCAGAACACTCCAAAATTCATGTCCTCCTCTCATGTAAAACACATTCACCACAAATCCAACAGCCCAAAAGTCTTAACCCGCTATTGCATCCCCTCCAAGTCCAAAGTCTCATCTAAATCAAGCATGCATAAAACTTGAGTTATGAGTCATTCTGAGGTAGAATGCCCCTCCAGCTGTGAAACCAGATAAGGTATCTGCTTCCAAAATACAGTGCTGGGACAGCCATGGGATAGACCTTTCCATTCCAAAAGGGAGAAATCAGGAAGAAGAAAGGGTCACAGTTCCCACTCAAGTCCAAAACCATCAGAGAAGACTCATCAGATTTTAAGGCTGTAGGATAATCCTCATAGGTTCAGTGTTCTGTCTGCTGGGCCCATTGAGGTAGCAGCATCACCTTCCAGCAGTCACCCACTGGCTCTGGGAAGCACTCCTGCCCTGAAACCAAGGAGGAGACAGCCTTGCCCATTGGGCCTGTGCTGAGAGTAGCTACCCTGTAGATCCCTGAGCCAGCTTCAGGGCCATTCTTCTCTTTCTTGAAGGATGACACATGGGTATAGCAGGATGGGTATCTCTATTTTCTCGTCCTGTAGATCCCAGAAGTCCAACAGACTGATTTCATTTTGTCCTGTCTCTGTCCACTTTAGTCCAAGCTGGCAACATATCTCCTGGTACAACCCCAGGTCTATTTCTAGCTTCTATAGAGATGGCTGATTAGATCCATGGGTCACACCCATACTCTTTTTATGGGATTGCTGTCTCCTCATAGTGTTCTCTCTTAGTTTCCCAGTTTTTGCAATATGGATAGAATCTTCCTTCAGTTCCTTTTTGCTTAAAAATCCATTTAATTTATCTTTCTCGTCTCACATTTTACTGTAAGGAGCAAGAAGAAACCCAACGGCACTTTCAATACTTTGCTTATTCGAAATCTCTTCCATTAAATATCTAAGCTGATCACTTACAATTTCTACTTTCCACAGAACACTAGAACAATTCATCCATGCTGTTTAGCACTTTAAAGCAAGGTCACCTTTCTTCCAGTTTCCAAAGACATGTTTTTTCCTGTCTGCTTTCTCACCAGAATTACCTTTGACTTCCAGCACCTGGAGTTTCTTTGACTAATGTTTTAAATTATTATTTCAATTTCTTTAATGGGTACAGGGCTGTTCAGAGTTTCCATTTCTTATTTTTTATCAGGTATGTGCTTATTTCTAGACTCTCCATTCTCTTCCATTTATTTAGATGCCTATCCTTATGCTACTACCACACTGTTTCAATAAATATACTTTGTAGTAAGTTAGCTGCCTACTTTGTTCTTTTTCAAGATTGTTTTTGCTATTCTGGGTCCCTTGCAATTCCATATGTAATTCCACAAAGAAGACAGCTAGGATTCTGACGGGAATTATGCCGAGTCTGTAAATTAATTTGAGGAATCTTGCCATCTTAACAATAAGTGCCAAATTTACATTTTGAAAACTATAATATAGTGTTAGATTAAAGAAAATCAAAGTAAACAGAAAAACATCTCATGGTCATCGATGAGAAGACTGTATTATTAAGTTGCTTCTTGTGAATTTTGTTAACCATTTAAGGAGCACAGTAACAATCAACACAATCTCCCCAGAAAATAGAGGAGGAAGGAATACTTCCTAACTTAGTTAATAAGGTTGATTTTATACCAGGCAAAGGCATTACAAGAAACAAAAATTACAAAGAAACATCCCTCATGAACACAGACTCCAAAAAAATTCTCAACCAAAGCTAAGAAGTCTATTACAAGAATATATAAAAAGGATACTGCGTTATGACCAAGTCGTAGTGCAGATTTGGTTTAACACTTAAAAATCAGTGTAATTCACCATGTTAATATAAAAGAGAAGAAACAAGCATCTCAATGGGTACAGAAGAAGCTTGTAATAAAATTCAAAACACATTCAGTTGCTCAGTTTGATGAAGAACATCTGGGGGCAAACTTAAGCTTAGGAACAAGGCAAGGATGTCCAACTGCCACTTCAGTTCAACTTCCTATAGGAAGTCATAATTACTGAAAACTAAAAGCAAATAGAGCTACCTGAATTTACAGTCAATACAATTCTATGGCTAATCCTAAGGAATCTTCAAAAAAGCTACTAGAATAACTCAATTCAGGTCATTATACAAAAATCAATTGCATTTTTATCTATTAGTAATAGACATTTGGAAAATGAGATAAAAAAAATTCAGTTGCTCTTATGGTCACATCCAAAATTAAGAAAAACTTGAGGATGAGTTTAACCTTGTACCCTAGAAAACTACAAAATATTGCTGGAAATTATTATTGAAGACCTAAGTAAATGGAGAAATACACAGTGCTCATCAATGGGAAGACTTTTCTAAGTCTCACATATTGCTAAAGTATTCATTCTCTCCAAATTGATCTATAGATTTAACATTATGATAAAAGTTCCATCACTTTATTATAAACATTGAAAAGCTAATTCTAAATTTTACATAAAGATGCAATTGATTTAGAATTCCCAGTGCAACTTTACAAAAGAAACAGTTGGAAGAAAATTACCACCTGATTTCAAAATATAGTCCATAAAATCACAAATACCAACATGCTAGTAATGTGAAAGGACCATGTATATCATCAGATTAAAAAAGACTCACACATATATGGTCTGTTTATTTTCAACAAGGGCAAAGCAATTCATAGGGAAAGTAAAACCTATTCAACAAGCAGTAATAGAAAAACTGTATAGCTATTTGTGAAAAATTAATTTTAACTCTTACCTCAAATCAATCACAAAAATTAACAGGGACTTCGTCTAATTGAATTTTCTTCCAATATCTAATATACTGTCCAGCTTATAGTAGGTGCTGAATAATCATTTGTATGATAAATAAAATGATTAGATTTTAGTTCTGTTTTCTGGTTCTGGCCTCAGTGAGAGATGCTTATCACACTTTTACCTTTTTTTTTTAATTTTTAAGATTTTTTACTTATTTATTTGACAGGCAGAGATCCCAAGTCGGCAGAGAGGCAGGCAGAGAGAGAGGAAGGGAAGCAGGCTCCCCGCTGAGCAGAGAGCCCGATGCGGGACTCGATCCCAAGACCCTAGGATCATGACCTGAGCCTAAGGCAGAGGCTTTAACCCACCGAGCCACCCAGGTGCCCCGCTTATCACACATTTAAAAGGCTATACAAATTCCTCAGTTTCACTTCAATAAGATATTCTGGTTCCCTCATTGCACTATCAGTCTGGGTAGCTTTTCAGTCATAGCTTCCAGATTCCTCACCTCGCACTGAAGTGCATGCTAGTTTTATAGATATTTCTTTGTGTCACTGCATTTGTATATATTAGAAACTACAAGAATAAAAACATGGTAAACTTAAATAGAGTAACAAGACACAGAACAATCATATATGTATGTAGATAATTCAATACTATTTGTTGATGCTGCTGATTTGCATTTTGGTCCCACTGGCAGCTAGAGTCAACATGACATATTCATTTATCCTAATATTTAATTCCAGTGAGCTCTCTTTTTTATTAACATAGTTATAATGTGACTTTATTTTGCTCAAAGAAGTTAGAGGATACTGGTGCTGATCTTCAGTGTACAGGCAGATAGTGATTAATGTTGATGGGCTGAACTAAAGAGGTAAGGTTACTCTTGACACAGCAGAACAAGAGTGGAAGCAAAAAGTCAGGACTCCTGATGGCTAATTTTATTCTTAGTGGAATAGACTATACTATAAATACTTCCCTTATCACATAGCTGCAAACTATTTTGTTAAAAACAAAACAAATTTGATCAACAGAAGAAAAATGCTTTTCTTAGAAGCTTTTATGTTTTGTGATACTATTTCAATGACTCACCAGAAGAAAAGCCCCAGTTACGTTCTCTTAGAATTCTTCAATCCTTACTAATCATCCTTTTGAAGAGGAATAGTCGCCATACTCTAGCAGTAGTAGCAATAGCCACTGTGTGCCAAACACAAGACTGGAAAGTATCATTGCAAAAGTCAGCATGTTTTCTGAAATGAGAGTGTGAAGCAAGGGGTCTTGTATATGCTGCTTAGTTCGAAAGTCATCTGAGTTCTAGCATTGTAGCAATTTATTTACAATGTGCCCACAGTGTCACTGGTAGGAAATTATTTTTGTTTTGACTGATGTATTTATAAATAAGTCCTAATATATAGCAAAGGTCTTTTGATTTGACTAAACTATATTAGCTTTCTTAAAGATTGTTATATTTGCTACTAAATACTTACTAATAGTAATAGCAAAGTCATTAGCAGCTTTCAAAGTTTTATAGTTCACTGTATTCCTTAAATATTAAATAGTCTTAAAATCTTTACAAGGAAGTTAATATCATGCTGTGCTGCCACCTTTTAAAGTCAGTGGGGTAGGGTTAAGCGAGAGGGCGGAAGGGGGAAAAATGTTCCTAAAGGGAACTTAAAAAACTGAAAGTCTTCCTGTATACTGTTAATTATACTAAAAGAACAACAGGCTCTCAAACTGGAAAATCAGTATTCTGCTGACTCTTTCACATGCATGAAGATCACTTAGAGATTTTGCATTCATTAATAGTTGTTCCAATTCCATGACACAGACGTTCCTTTATGCCTTCAAGTATAAGTTCTTTAGGTTTATATCTTTACATAACTCTTACACTATAGACATTCTCAAAGACTACCTTAAAATAATTTCTGATATATGCCAACAACAAGGGGAATACCACAAGATTGCATTCTTCTTCTGTCACCTGGGGAGTGTTTTTGACATTGCATATCTCAGTACTTGATCAGACAGGTTGCTGAAATTTTGGCCATATTAAAGTCATGTCTAAGAATCAATTGCTTTATTACATTTTCTTTTCCTCTCCCTATCAATGGCTTCTGCAACTAATGTTACCAATTTAAAAAATAGAAGAAATCTTTGGCAGAGATAATTCACAGAATTGTCAAAATACTTAAGTGAGGCATACATACACTCAGATTATATTTTAAATAATTATGTTTATCAGTATAAACACCAACTAAATATAGGCTTCTGGAAAACATTGAAATAGCAAATTCATAGATCTGTAAAGAATTCTTATTGTTCGAATTGTCTTAAATAGTATTCAGCAAGTTAAATGAAGGTAAATAATTTGAATTTTGAATTTTATTTTCTTTTTTTATATGTCCTTAAGTGGAATTAGTAATGAAATTATTCTTTATGTACAGACTACTATTAAGATTTATAATTTTTCCTATTTGAAATTGACTGTGTTGGCCATGTACAGTTCAGGAATTACAGTTCCTTTCCTTAGGATTGGATTTGTCAACCCGTGTGCCAAAGGAGAGGAATGTTTTGGATCAAGACAAAAGGATTTTTTTCACTCCATCAAGTACTTAAAATCATACCGTATTTTGTGTTTCTTTTCTTACTTGAGCCATGACTTTCTTATACAGTTGTTTTATCTTGTCTCAAATTTCTGATTACCTTTCTTTTTCTTGGACCTTGTGCTTTATTATTTCAGCTTTTTCCATCCTGTCACCCTTACATTGTGTTTCATGTATTTCCCTTTTTCACCAGAGCCCTCTGTCCCTCCTGTTCATATGGCCCTGTTGGCGGCTCTCTGGAGTCCTGCACAGCTCATCCTAGGATTTCTCTCCGCTGCTCCAGTGGTCTTGGTCTCACTATTTTGGGATCTTGTGTCTTCTTTCTGGCTTTGTTCCCTCTACAAGTAACCTGCGAACAAAGTGTAGATGGTAGAGGAGTTTTCTGAACATGGAATTCAGATTTGAAAAGTACATTCCTTCAAAACTTTCAAAATATTACTCTTCTCTTTTTCTGCTCCCAGAGTAACTGATCCCAGAATGATTTAAATTAGTCTTATAAGCTTTGTAGACTTTTTCTCCTGGGAGATATTAAACTTTTTTACCTTGGTATTCTGAAGTCTCCTGAGGAGGGGTCTGAGAGTGGATCTTCTTTAATTTATTGCACTCTGTTCTTATAGATGCTTCCAGTCAAGATTCTTGCTGTCGTATCCGAGAAATGCTCCTTAAGATTATTTGCTAGTTTGCTCTCCTCCTTTCTTTTTTCTTTCTTTCTGGTGTCTCTTTCTGATTTTTTTTTTTTTTTAAGATTTTGTTTGTTTATTTGACAGAGAGAGGTCACAAGTAGGCAGAGAGGCAGGCAGAGAGAGAAAGAGGAGGAAGCAGGCTCCCCACTGAGCAGAGAGCCCCATGTGGGGCTCGATCCCAGAACCCTGAGATCATGACCTGAGCCGAAGGCAGAGGCTTAACCCACTGAGCCACCAGACGCCCCTCTTTCTGATTTTCTGATTTCCAGCTGATTCTTCCATATTTTTCTCTATATTTTCTAAATCTTTAACTTTCTATTATGTGGTTTAGAAATTTTCTCAACTTCATTTCAAATTTTGTTTTTTGTTTGTTTGTTTGTTTGGTCAAATAGATATGAAACATTTACTTGTATAAGTCTACCTTCCCATTGTTGCTGTTAAGTTTTCCATTTCCAAGAATAAAAATAAGTTGTCTATAGATACAAAGTTTTCACCATAGCTATTGGCTAAGAGGAGCTTTTCTTGGAAATATTTTCCCATTTAACAAGTTGCATGAAAGCCCATACATTCATTTTTTTAAGTTGTAAAATGTATAACAAAGTTTACCAATTTAACCTTTTTTTTTAAGATTTTTTTTATTTTTATTTATTTGACAGAACACAAGTAGGCAGAGAGGCAGGCAGAGAGAGAGGAGGAAGCAGGCTCCCTGCTGAGCAGAGAGCCCGATGCGGGACTCGATCCCAGGACCCTGAGATCATGACCTGAGCCGAAGGCAGTGGCTTAACCCACTGAGCCACCCAGGCGCCCCCCAATTTAACCATTTTTAAGTGTACAGTTCAGTGGCATTAGGTACATTCATTTGTGCTGTTGAGTCTTTCTTCTGTTAACTTTTAACTTAGCCAATGGTATTTTTATTCTCTAAAAATGTTTATCTTATTTTTATTCCTTTTTCAGAGCATTCTGGTCTTGCATAATCAACAATGTCTCTTTTCTCTGTGTATTAATTTCTTTTCTAATTTTTGTTGTCTAACTTCCTTTGGAGGAATCAAGCTTTCTGGTTACTTACCATCTTCTTTCTCTTTCATTCTGTGGTTTAAAAAAGTTTATAGTTTTAAAAAAGTAGTTTAAATCATTTTTAAAAAGCTGGATGTCTGATATGTATTTCATTTGCTATTATGTAATGGTCTGTATCTCACCTGCATGGGAATTGTGCTAGAGAATATTGTATGGAATAGAATAGAGTACATAAACCAGTGGGATTCACTTTAATTTTGATCCAGTAAATAAGTAATAATATTTGTGACAAAACAAGGAATAGTTGACTTGGGAGTATATATTCTAATTAGCTTCTTCCAGGGAATTCTTTTTTTTTTTTTTTTTTTTTTTAAGCAGTTCAGTAGTTTTCTTTAAAGATGAAAGACTCTTAGCTATTGGTGGTAAACATCAAGGTGCCAGCCCTGTCTGCTTGGGGAAAAAGTCTCAAATAGAGACTTTCATTTAACCCTCCTGTTTAAAGCCTCCATTTCTCACTCCCGCCCTCCTTCGTATTGTTATCTGTTAGCCCAGAACTATAGTGCCTCCTCCTCTATAGAGTTCTTGTGTAGTATATTCCGAGATGCTTCTTTCTCTGTCTGTTTCATCTGTTGACACATTCATCACTTTCTGTCTTCTGGAATATATTAAAATTTCTCATTGGGGGTACTTACCACCTCATTCCCACCTCTCTTCTCTTCCCTTTTATGGGTTTATATCTTTTTAAACTGCAGTGCTTTTATTTTTGTGTGATCCTAGATGTTATGGGAGATAAATGCATGTTGTAATATATGTATCTTTTAGTTTCCATGAATAGACTAATGACTTCGAGAGATAATTCATATTCTCCACTCTATTAAAAACACACTCTTTCTAAGGTAAAGAAGGACTCCGTTGCTTTGAGATTTATTTTATTAAAAATAGTAGAGGTGCTTACAGGGCAGAATGAACATCTCTTACCCTAACAACAACAACAACAAAAAATAGTAATAGGGACACCTGGCTGGCTCAGTTGGTAGATCATGCAACTTTTTTTTTTTTAATTTTATTTATTTCTTAGAGAGAGAAAGAGAGAAAGTGTGTGTGCAGGGTGGGGGAGGGAGGGGCAGAGGGAGAGGGTCAAGTGGACTTGGTGCTGATCTCACAACCCTGAGATTTTAATCTGAGCTGAAACCAAGAGTCAGCCACCTAACTAACTGAACCACCTAGGCCTCCCAAGAACATGTGACTCTTGATCTTCTGTTCATGAGTTCAAGCCACATATTGGGCATGGAGCTTTCTTAATAATGATATGAATGGCAATAATAAAGTAATAATGATGATGAAAAAAGCAAAAAATAAATATTAATAATCCAACTGCTTTAAAAATCAAAGCATGTAAGTATTATCTGTAGACATTTGAATATGTTTTACATATATGTGATTTGAATGTAGGTTTTTACTTATACCTGAATTTATTAAGAAGCTTTATACCCAATATGTAAAATGAATTCATAAAATAGATTTACAACTATATATACCAAATGAATTCGGTTATAAAATTACAGTTTTTAAAAAGAATATTGATTTGTTTCCTTAAACTACTGTAAAAATTTTTATTTCTAAATTCGACATGACATAATTAGTCATCAAAACAGATATTTTCTGCGGAGTTCTTGACACCGCTTCCCTAAGGTAATATTAGCTGCTTTGTACACATTACCATTGTACTCTGCACTTTGTCACAATACAAAAACAGTTCTTCTCCTTAACTGTTCTCCTGTGCCACCTCTCACTAGACTTAAGCTTTTTGACAGGGTCTTATTTATCTCCATACCTTATCTCCAGTGTCTTACACATGGTATAGGTGTTCAACTAACATTTGTGAAATGTTATTATGATAGCCTAATAATTAAGTGTCTTAGGGGCCACTTTTTCTTCTGCTTGTGTGTATTTGAGATTTTAATAATTTTTCAGTTGCTTACTCAAAGTTATATTTAAATATGGTGAGATTTTTAGGTTTAGGAAAGATTGTATTCAGTAAGTTTACCATGGTCTCATCATGGGTAGCACATTCACCTGCCTTTTAATCAGGCCTGTCATTTTTGAATAATGAGCTTTGTTGTGTAGACTCTGATTTTTGTAGGTGGAAATGGAGTTGATTATCTCCCTTGGTAGGTATGGGTTTGTTTAATGAAAGAATATGTGTGTATATATGTTAGGATATATACATACATATGAAAAAGAATTAACTTCCAATAGATTTTAAAAATCGAAGTATAACTTAGTTAAAGCAAAAGATTATTTTTAAGGTGAAAACTATATAAAATACATGTTCTGCTGGGTTGTATTTATCAAAGCATATCAAACAAACCCTTAGGAATCGTAAAGTTCTTTCGTCCACTCTCTTTGCCTAGCACTTAAGCACTGAGGACTTGAGATGAAAAGAAAGAGATATGGCTGCTCAATAGTGTCTCTTCAATGCAGTTGAAATAACAAAGTATGAAATCTGGAACTCAGCCAACTGTTATTAATATCTTAAATGATTTTTAAATGTAGATTTGCATTTATTAAAATTTAATACACTAGAAAAGCATGAATTACAGAAATAGTCTTATGAATATGAACAGCAAATGAAAACATGATTAAAGGTAGCCATATCAAACATTCTTCACTTGAATTATCTTGCCAGCTCCTGAGTAATGCTTTGATTTGGGTTTGAACCTTTTTTGTATGTAACAGTTTTTAGAGCAAGTTACTACAGTTCTTTCTGAATAATATAGGTCATGAGAAGTTCATTTGTAGGTGGGGCCGCTGTACTACTTTGGGGAACTGTCTTAATAGATCCATTTCATTAATTGTCATGAATTTTTTATTAATAAAACCAGTACATCAGGTTTAGCCGGCTAAAAACTGTTCTCGTAGTTGTTATCTTTATTGTCAGAAAGAATATTGTGAAAATATGGAATTACTGCACATGCTTTAACTCTTGATTAAACAGAGGAATGGCGCTACCCATGAACAGTAACTTAGGGGCATATTATCAAGCTGATGTACAATGTTTCAGTTATGTGACTCCCATTAACTTTAAAACCCTATGCTTTAATTCCAGTGTCTTCCAGCTAGGAGTAATGTAGCTGTCTGTTAGGTACTCTGAGTTAATGTGATTAATGTCAAGTAGAAGGATATTCATTCTTTCTTACGTAAGCTTTATTCCTTAGGTATTTTTGGTTAAGTGACCTCCTAAGGAATTGCCTTTCAGAAACCAGCAGTGGTATTAAAAAGCAGCAGTAATGAATTGGAAAATAAATGTTGTTAGTGTATACATTTTATTTACCAATGGAAGAAATTTCCTTCAGTTCCCATCTGATAATCTTTATTATTAAGTCATGCATAGAGCACTAGAATTATAATTTGTTTTATTTTAAGAAGTTTCTAGGGATGCCTGGGTGGCTCAGACAGTTAAGTGTCTGCCTTCAGCTCAGGTCATGATCCTAGGGTCCTGGGATTGAGTCCCACATGAAGCTCCTTGCTCAGCAGGGAACCTGCTTCTCCTTCTGCCTCTGCACTTCCCCCTGCTTGTTCTGTCTGTCTGTCTGTCTCTCTCTCTCTCTCTGACAAATAAATAAATAGAAAGAAAAAGAAAAAAGTTTCTAAAGCTTTCTTAGACATATAATAGGCAATTGTAATATTATTATGTATATTCTTTTTATCTTCCATACCAAAGTCCTAACACTTTTTATTTCCCACCTCTTGTGAGAACATTACTAGTGTGAATTATTATCTTCATAAAAATGGTTTTAAAAGTGAAACAGGAAGATGCTTAGTGGTTTTCTTAGGATCCCATAACTGATCTTTGTTATACTCTATAACAGATTTTAGAATGTGTACTTGTACTCATTATACTTGGTTAAACATTGGTTTGATAAAATTTTAAGGCTAAAAAAGTTCTGAGAAAATCACACTTTATAAAACAAAATGACGTAATTTTTGGAAGAAGATATATTATGATTAGAAGCCTGGCTCAACCATTTATTTGCTTGGGTAAATTATTTAACCTCTAGCCTCCATTTTCTCATTTTAAATGAAAATGATAACTACTTTCCAGGGTTATAATACAGATTAGATATGATATATGTAGAGTGCCCCAAAGAGTGGCTAAACAATAAAACAATAGGCATCATTTTTACTATTATCTATAGATTTGTAGTCAGACCTAAAATAGTTAAACAGGATTAGCAAAGGTAACATGGCATGTTACTGGCAAGAATGGAATTAGGATTGTGTTTTATCCAAATCCTGTATTTTTCACATATCCAGTGTTATCTCTTAATTATTGATATTATCCACACTATTTAGTAAGAATTGTTCATTGGCAAAACTCCTAATTCTCAATAATATCATCACTTCCTTTTCCTCCCCCCCCCCTAAATTCAAGATCTGAGTATGTCATGGAAGTCAAAATCTCAGATTTCTTTTTCATGTTATGTGTGACTGAAGGGATCCTGTTATTTTTAAAGAGATCCTATCAAACTCAGTTATAATCAGGAGAGGTTTTTCAACAGCCATTTATCAGAATCTGTAAAATCGATTTAGTTAACCATGACCTAGACTAAGTAACAGAAGACATTTCCACACTAGGTCATACACTTGGCTCAGTGTGAGTATCTGCTGATCCCCGGAACCTTATGTTTTGTCTGCCGCCTCTCTTTATGACTCTGTGCGCTTCCTGACCTGAACTGTGTTTGCAGCGCCAGATCCTTATTCCCTCTCAATTATAGGCTTTTGGGTGCTTCCCAAGTTTGGCCTTCTCTGGGGCCAGTAGTCAATCTTTCCCGGCCTCCACGTGGGCCTCTCACCATTTCGCATACTGTCTGGGTGATCCGCCCCAGAAGGGATAGTAGTAGGTGTTAGCTAATACTTACAGAAAGCTTTACTTTTGGCAGAGCTCTTTCGTAATAATCATCTAAGTTGATCCTCATAACAACTGTGTGAAGTAAGCAATATTATCTCTCTTACAATTGAGGAATCTAAAATTCAGTTAAATAATTTGCTCGAAGTCATACAGATAGTAAATGGAAGAGCACAGGTCCTTGGACCACAAACCCCACACTCTTTTCATCTCTCAATCACCACTCACAGTTCTTTTGCTGACGAATGATAACAGAAGTGTCCTAAGATAACAACACATGAAAATATCAGAGTCCTGTGCTGTAATATGAGAGCTCTGTGGAAGGAGCATTTATATACAAATCCATGTGAGAAATATTGTCAAGTGCGTGCTGGGAAATTGGTCTTACACTTTTCTTACTTCTGTCAGGACTGAGCACCTGGGAGGCAGCTGATAAATATTTTTTATTCATTATTTCATTTAGAATATGAGAAAAAAGACAATATCTCCTCTAGGGAAAAAAAGCCTTACTATGATACTATTGTAACTCTATCTTAGCAGGGTTTTTTTTTTTCCCATTTTTTATGATAGTAATTATTCAATAAGTCTTTTCCCTGGACTGCCTCCACTCATTCTTCTGATTTTAACTCCCACCTATATACTGATGACTCCCAAATGCAGATATGCAGCCCAGATTGCATATATATATATATATATATATATATATATATATGCAGTTTATATATGAAAACTATATGCTGGGCATTTCCAGATGATATTTTATGGGTACCCCAAATCAGAATGTCTAAAACTGAGGGTAGGGGCTTGTTTAAAAAAACAAAAACAAAAACAAAAACAAACCTGTGTTTTCTTCTGAAAGCCTGAGTCAACAAATTCCATCTGTTTCACTTCTTAAATATTTCTTGAATCTGTTTCCTTTTTTCTATCATTATTACCAACACCTATACAAATCCTCATTTTTTCTCAATTGAGCTACTGAAGTGGCCTCTTAAGTAACTTCTCCACAGCCAGTTTTTTTCTCTTCAGATCCATTCTCCACTCCTGACTGCCATTTCCCTCGTTAAAACCTTTCAGTAATCGTCCTCCATTTCTACAAGAGAATGGCACACTTTTTAAGGCTCTTCATGATCTGCTCCAGGACTGCCTCTTCACCTTCATCTTTTGCCCTTTCCCTGTCACTTGTTTGGGGCCTCATCCAAACCAAACACCATAGGCTAGTCTTTTTTCTTCTCACTCTACTTTTGCTTATGCTGTCTCCAGGAATTGTTCTTTTCTAAATAACCTATTGCCATCCTTCCCTCCCACTGACCAGTCAAATTAGCCTCCTCTCTGTACTATAACTATCTGTCTTCTCAACTGCATTCTGAATTTCTTAAGGGCAGAGATGATCTTTCTTACTCAGTTTACAATGTGACTACTGCTAGTGCATTTGGTGCAGTATAGACAGACACCTTTGAAACGCATGCACTTTTAGAAATTCTCTTTTTCATGAAAACAACATGTTATTAATTTTTAAAATTTATTTCATTGTGATATCAATGATCTCCTTAGTAGCTCAAACTTGGTCGATTCATGTTTATCAAATTGGATTTTTCCTGTTTTTTTGTCATTTTTTTCATTGAAATTAATTATTTATTATACTGCATTTTGCATTGTATTTCAGTGAATAACAAAAACATTATATGCTACCAAAACTATTGCAGAAGCCCTGTCTCATTAATATTATATAGGTGAAAATATAGGTTTTTCTACATGACATTAATATTGGTAGCTTTCTATTTGTGAATTCATTATACCCATAACAGGAACAAACGGAATAAAATAAATAAGCAGAAGACCAGCTTTCAGTTCCTTACCCATCCAAATCAGTCTTTTTTTTTTTTACATTTTTTCCTACTTGAAACTATTTTTCAATTAGCACATATCTTCTTGAGTAGCAAACAAGACCAGATGCTTAATCCTCACCCTAAATAAATATAGGTAAGTGATATTTACCCATAGTATATTCCCCAAGTGAAGAACAAATTATAGTTGGAACCATGTTTGTACTTGTCTTACAGATAAGTTCTATACATACCCATAATAGGAACTTATTAAATGAAAAACAAGCGTGTTGCAGCTATGAATATTTCAGATAAAGGAAATGGAATTGTTCTTATTGGAAAGGAATCTAACGTTCTTTCTTACAGTAAGCTCAGCAGCAGTATCATCTTGCCCTAATCCACTATTTCAATCAAAGCTAGCTAAATATTGGGCTATAAAGACAATAAAAATTTCCCTGCTATATCCTTTAGCTGTTAGTTTGTTGGATTGGTTGGTTTGTTTGTTTTGATGGTTTACTTGCTTCAGAGAGATCTAATAGTTGTATTTGTCACTCCCAAAAGTAAACCTCTTCTAGGCAGTGATCACCAGAATGTAGATAGAGATATTGAAGTACTACAAAATCTAGTATTTATGTTTCAAACCTTTTAATATCAGAATATTTCAGTTCATCCTAATGTTTTTCCTCATAAGAATATCAGATCTTTTGAAACATAAACACGGATTTATGAAAACTTATTTTTACAGTTGACTAGTTCTTAAAAATTGTAACTAATATCCTTTCTGGTATTTGCATAGTGTTTAGATTTATCTTTACTACTTAAGAGAATATATTATAGCAATATATACTTGTTGGCAGGAAGTTTATTCCAGAGAAACATACAAGAGCAAAAAAGGACTCATCATGCAAATAGAAAATTTGAAATAAAGTATTAGTTATAAAAACCAAAGAATTGGTGTCTGAAAGATACAGAGGACAGAATGCAAAATAGGTGAGAAATAGAGCCTCTTGGACTAGGGCTGTAGGTTAGGTCTCCAGAAAGGGAGACCTGCCAGGTATGTCTTTGCTAAAAGCTAGATCAACTTCATTTTCTCAAAGGTCCACAAGAGTACAGATCCTGGTCTATTTCTATCCCTGGTGCCTAGAACCATCTGGCGCAAAGTAGGTGTTCTGTAAACATTTGTTGAATGAGTGAATGATGACAGTAAAAATGAGCGTGTCGTCAGCCAGACCCAAGAGTTTCCACACACTGGCCTCCCAGAAGTCAGAGCACCAATTATTCTTTCTCTCTCGCTGTCAGAAAATACTTGGAAGTAAGAGAAAACACTCTTTTTCTCTTAAGATAATCTCTCCCTTCACCACTTTACGAAATCTGAAGGCCTCTGTTTAGGACTAGCCATATTTGCAAGCCCATAATTGTTAAATATTTTCAGCAAAGCTTTCCTCTGACCTCCGTGCTGATACACATGACCTTCTTTCACTGGAACACCCTTTATTTATCCTTGTTTGATTGAGCAACTATGACTCCTTTTTCAAGACTCAGCTTCCATATCCTGTCTTCCAAGAAGCTCCGTATACCCCCAACCATCCCTGGATCTGAATTTGGTGCCTCTGTTAGCTTCTTCTGCTTGGCTTTTGCAATTTTCCAAACTAGACAGTTTCTGAAGAAACATATTAAGTGATTAAGAACTAAATCACCTCTGGCATGACCCAGATATTATTTTACCATCTAGCTGGGTGGTAAAATACAATTTGTCATTGTATATTACAATATGCAATTTTGTATTAGCCAGAAAAAAGCATGTTTTAAGTTTCCAGTTGAGATAGTATCTATTTCAGCACCAGTACATCCAATTTACATCTTTCTGTTTGCATAAGTAACTGGTTACCTATGCACATGAGTTAACTAATGCCATATTTTACATTATTCCAGTGAGGTTTTTGTGACCATTTAATTTTTTTTTAATATTTTATTTATTTATTTGAGAGAGAGAGAGAAACAGAGTTGCAGTGGGAGCCGACTACCTGCTACGCAGGGAACGTGACACGGGCTTGATCCCAGGATCCTGAGATCATGACCTGAGCCAAAGGCGGATGCTTACTTAACTGAGTCACCCAGGTGCCCCTTTGTGACCATATTTTTGGGCATTTTTTAAATTATTATGTTCAATTAGCCAACATATATTGTACATCCTTAGTTTTTAATGTAGTGTTCAGTGATTCATTAGTTGCATATAATACCCAGTGCTGCTCATTGCATGTGCCCTTCTTAATTCTCATCCCTTCTTAAATCTCATCTCAATATTCTGGAGTCCAGAGTCTCTCATAATTTGTCTCGCTCTCTGATTTCTTCCCATTCAGTTTCCCCTCCCTTTCCTTATGGCTCTCTGCAGTATTCCTTATGTTCCACATATGAGTGAAACCACATGATAATTGTCTTGCTCTGCTTGACTTATTTCATCTCCTCCAGTTCCATCCATGTCCATGCAAGTGGTAGCTATTCATCCTTTCTGATGGCTGAGTAATATTCCATTGTATGTATGAACTACGTCTTTATCCATTCATTTGTTGAAGGGCACCTCAGCCTCTTCCACAGTTGTGATGTTGCTGCTGTGAATATTGGGATGCATGTGCCCCTTCTTTTCACTATATCTGCAAATAAAATACCTAGTAAATACCTAGTGTTGCAGTTGCACTCCTTTGTGACCATTTTAAATTGAGGCCCCAGGCATGTACCTGCTGACCTGTCCCTAGTTCTAATATGACCTGGATCCCCGGCCAGAATTTGAGAAGTAGGGAAATACTGTGTCACATAACATTTCAAAGTTCAAAATCAGTATAGACAGGCATGTCATCAAAACATAAAGCCGAGATACTAATTTGAAAACATACATATTCTATGCCAACCTTTCAAACTTTGATATATTGATGTATTGTACAGCAGTATACATCAAACTTCTTTTGAAGTTGGACCATGATACCTTTCTCTCTGAAAGTGTACACCATATTATTAACTAACTCTTAGAGAAGATTTTATGAAAAATTTAGAAACCTTGCCTTCACACCAATGGGACCATTAGTAATATCTTAACTTCATATGTCACTGATAGTAAGGGGACTATTTCTTTTTCCATACACCAGCTATGTCAGGCAAAATATATATAAACATTCCTTTCAGACCACCACAAAATAAAATAAACAGATCATCACAGTATTGCAAAATCCAGTGTTTCTACCTCAAGTCTGGCACATTTGTAATATTTTTCCATTTTGAGAACCTAACTTTAACTTTTTATTTTGACCTTTTTTTTCTTTTTTTAGTTTTATCCTTTTTGATATAGAATGCGTCTTGAAGGATCATTAATTCAGTACAGTGCTTTAAGTCACCAGCTCTTATTTGATACTTAGAAAAATAATTTGTGCTCTTCTACAGCTAGGCTATAAAAATTCATACTTCATTAGTCAGTATTTAGTATTAAATTTCTAGACTGAAATACATGCCAGAATAGAAGAAATGTGTTACCTGAAATAAGTGTAAGTGTAACTTTAAAGAAATAAGCCTCATTTCTAGAAAGGTCCTAGGAATTAACAAGTATTCTAATAAAGCTTAAGTCTGAAGAGGTTTCTTCCTTATTTAAAAAATAAGGCTGTCATTTTTTTCTGCTGAGCCAGGAGTTACAGGAAGTGAAAACAAGAGGGCCTAAAACTCAATAGATAATTTAAAAGGTAAAGATGTAAAACCCAACCTTTACTGTGTTGAATAAAAAGCAAAAATCCATATGTCTTCTGATTTTTATAGAGCATGTGGCAACTCTATAACAACAAACTTTATAACATTTCCTTGTGACGGCAGCTGTACAACGGGTTTTGAACAAGTCTGGTGTAGTGTTTAATAAAATGAAGGGGGTTGGGTTGTTTAATGCTTTGAATTGGCCTTTTACCAAGGAGAGAAGTTTGGCATTGGTTTGTTTTTCCCTGTTACATTTAAGTGACACAGTACTGATGAAAATGAGCATTTTTTTTTTTTAAATCTTAATTCTCATTTGGTCTTTTTCTAAGCAAGATACTCAATGAGATGAAATCCAAATGCTTTTACACCTACACACTATATTGCTGAGCAAATTATGTATGGAGGGAAGGCAAGATAAAGTTGCTTTTAAGAGTCCTTTAACATATCAGTTGGATAAGTGGCAAAACACCTTTACTGCCATTAAATATTTACCAAGACTTGGCTTTGGGCAGGGGGGGGCAGTTTAGTGCAACAAATTTGACTCTCTGCAATGCCATTGATTAGTTATCAGAAGGACATAGTTAATAAGTAACTTCAGGTATTACAGAGCACTCTACATTCTTGTCGAATCTTTTCTCTGAAGATGACCTAAAAAAAGTCAGTTACAACCAGCATGCACCCCAGCAATGATTGCACAAGCACAGCTAGGAAAGAAAGAAAGGCCAGGCAAATCAGTTGAGCGGTACTTAGGCAATCTTTCCTAGTGACTGTTGTCATTGCTGCTGGACTTTAGAACTGCACATGTTTACATTTAATTAGAAAGGACACACAGTTTACAGCACAGTAGCTATCAATATCGGATCAGAATTGATTTCCGCTTTCTCCCCAGTGATTGCTTCCTTGCAGCTAATTAAAAAAGGCATATAACTAAAATGACTCACATAAATTTTAAAGCAAAGTAAACAATAATCCCTGGAGACCAAAACAGAAGTAAATGACATTCATCCTGATTATTAGCTACATTTTTTAAAAAGATTTCTGACGCCTATGGATGTGGTGTAAGGCGTGTTTCAGTGTTATCAGACTGCTGATAAACCAGGTATTCCCTTTAGAAGAAAGCTGAATGAATGCCTCACTGAGTGTTTGAGCTCTTAAAGAAACAGCCTCACTTTTATCTTTATAATCCCTAAAACATGTAGATAAAGCCGTCTGATAGAAGCTTGCACTGATTTTATTCAGGTTTTCCATTTTCACATATCATACAGAGAAACTGCTAAAACCAATGACAAGATAAATAACAAACTAATTTCCTTTCCAGTCAAATATATAGAAGTTCATGTATAATTTGCTAAAATTAAGGAATTATCCTAGTACATGTGACTAAGTTTCCCTAGAATTAACCACAGCCAAAATCATCAATAAAATTATGATAAAAGATTATTTCTCATAACTCTGTTATGAGAAAACTGCTTAACATTTCACAAGAGAACTATAAAGAGAACTGCTTTACATTTCACAAACATTTATTGTCAATGACACTACATAGTGGTAAAATGATTTTAAAATGAGAGAAGTAAAATACGGGAGATGGAGAGGTTACCCCCAAGAGAATGGTGTCACAGCCCTCCTTCTTCATCTGCAGATCTGCCATGCAGCACCACCTTTGAGTGGAAGGCCAGCAAGTTGTAAGGAAGTACAGAATGTTTGTTCAGACTAGAAGGAGGCCTTAAGAAAACTTCATTCATTTATTCACATATTTATTAAGCACTTATTCTGGGCACTAAAGAAAAAATGGTGAGCAAAATCTCAGTAAGATCAGACATTCTGTCTGGTTTGGTGAGTATTGTATCCCCAACCATTTACTGTTGCTTGACTCTGTATAGCTATAGTTGCTCAATAAATGAATGACTCCTTTCAAGGATTAGGTCACTAAAAGCAATGTTCACTCAGCCACCAGGGGGCCTCCACTAGCACTTTTCCTCCTGTTCCAAGAAAACTGCTGAAGTCCACAATGATGCTTTGCTAATGAGAGCCCATTTAAAATCCCCCTTCAGAATAGGATAACTCATCGAAGTTATTTATGCTTGCTTTTCTTTTCTTCATTTCCTTTTTTAAATCTCAGGCTTTTTATTACTCTTAGTGTTCACAAAGTACTCAGTCTGCAAGCCATTTTGGTTAACCAGTACTAGATATCCGTAGCTTATATTCTGCAGGGTGCATACAAATCACAGAGGTTCTAGTCAGCCATTACAACAGAAAAAAGTTAAGAGCCACACAAGAAGCAGGACTAAGGAACTGGTAATTAATCAATCCCATAAATATTTATTAAAGCCTTTTCTAGACACTAGAGATCAGATGGTGAAACAAGAACAATTGCTTAACATCTATTCAGTTAAGAGGTCAGAATACTGTGGGAGCACATGAGAGGTCCATGTAATCTTGACAAGTCTGATTTCTTGGAGAAACTCATTCCAAGTGGAGATCTAAAGGATGAATGGGAGCTAGCTGAGTTAAAGAGGATAGGGTCAGTGTTCTATGGAATGTGGAAGTTGTTCATCCTGGCTGCAGCAGAGAAGTAAATGTGTGAATAAAGAGAGATGAGCTGGAAAGAGAGCCATGAAGAGCTTTGTGAAAGATATTTAAGGAATTTGAACTTTATGCTAGGAGCAGAGAGGCGTCGTTGAAGAGATTCAACTCCAGTTAGTGATAGTCATATTTGTGCTTTAGAAAACTCACTCATGGCAAGGAAAAACCACTTAAGAAAATATTAGAAGGTACTCTTTTTTTTTTTTTTTAAAGAATTTATTTATTTATTTGAGAGAGAGAAACAGAGAGAGCATGAGCAAGGAGAAGGTCAGAGGGAGAAGCAGACTCCCCATGCAGCTGGGAGCCCGATGCGGGACTCGATCCAGGGACTCCGGGATCATGACCTGAGCCGAAGGCAGTTGTCCAACCAGCTGAGCCACCCAGGCGTCCCAGAAGGTACTCTTAATTAAGATAATGATAATGGGGCTAGAAAGAAGGAGATAACTGCAAGGGAAATTTTAAGTTTAAACCAAAAGAATCGATTAGATCTTATGGTGAGAGAGAGAGAGAGATGTCAAGGACGATATGTAGGATTTGGGCTTGAACACTGAGTAGATAGTGGTATCCAGGGAGGAGAGAGGGAGAGAAAGGGCTGATTTGGAGAGGGCATACCATGAGATTATGAGTTCAGTTTTAGACATACTGAGTTGTAGATATTTGTAGGATGGTCAGGTGGGGGTGTGTCTGTACTAGGTGGTTATGGAGATCTGGTGCTCGGGAAGAAACCTAAGCTATAAAGAAACTATATAGACAATTAAGTGAAGCTATAGAAGTGGGTCGATTAGGAAAAGAAGACACCCAGTTAAGTGTTGGGTAGAGGAAGAAAAGCCCCCAAAGGAGATTGAGAAGCATCAGAAAATATTTTTATTGAAGCAGAACAGCAGAACTGTATTTTCATGGAAAGCATTTCCAGAAAAAATTGGCTTCACATAGGTCAAATAAGACAAAGATTTAAAAGTACCTTTTACATTTAACAAGATCGTTGAAGCAGTTTTAGACGAAGTGGACTGCAGAGCCTTGAAGAGAAGTTGAAAAGGTACTGACAGAAAGTACAGATTTTTTAATTCTAAATTAGTTGATTCCTAACTAGATCCAAGAGAAATCCTATCTTTTTTACCAGACTTAGTAGCTTTAGAACTTAGGGGTGCCTGGGTGGCTCAGTGGGCTGGGCCTCTGCTTTCGGCTCAGGTCATGATCTCGGGGTCCTGGGATCGAGCCCCACATTGCACTCTCTGCTCAGCAGGGAGCCTACATCTCTCTCTCTCTCTCTCTCTGCCTGCCTCTCTGCCTACTTGTGATATCTCTCTCTCTCTCTGTCAAGTAAATACATAAGAATTATATATATATATATATATATATGCACATAGATATAGATATATATCTTTAGACTTAGTGAGTTAGAATCTCTTAGTAGAAGGGTGCCTGGGTGGCTTAATCGGTTAAGCCTCTGACTCCTGATTTCAGCCAAGGTCATAATCTGAGATCAGCCCCGCCATTGGGTTTCCCACTCAGTGGGGAGTTTGCTTAAGATTCTCTCACTTGGGGTGGGGGGGATAGGTGAGCCTGGTGGTGGGTATTAAGGAAGGCACGTATTGCATGGAGCACTGGGTGTGGTGCATAAACAATGAATCTTGGGACACTGCAAAATTAAAGTTAAATTTTAAAAAAAGATTCTCTCTCTCTCTCTTTGCCCTTTCCCCCGCTTACACTCATTCTCACTCTCTCTTTCTCAAATAAATCAATACATCTTTTTAAAAAAATTTCTTAGTAGAAAATAAAACAAAAAAATCTTTATTATATCTGGCCCAACTAAATAAAAGGCAGGTCCTAAAACTTTATTGTATATCCTATATTTGAGTCTTAGTATAGTTCAGTGTTTTCTTGAAATTCCAGAGCTGACCCAGTTGGACAGGGAGCAAGGGGAGTCTTACCTGTTAAAGGCTGTTTGTCCTATCAGGTAATAAAGACACACAAAACACCTCCTAGACCTAGCAGTTTTTTTTAAAAGGCAGATCTCTCTTTAAAGTCCTTCAGTAACTTCTCATTGTTCTCAGGACAAAGACCAAAAAGGCCCAATACTGGGTTGCCTGGATGGCTCAGTCAGTTAAGTGGCTGCCTTCAACTCAGGTCATGATCCCAGGGTCCGGGATCCAGCAGGAAGCCTGCTTCTCCCTCTCCCTCTTGCCTGCCTGCCTGCTGGTCCTCCTGCTTGTGCTCTGTCTTTCACTCTCTCTCTCTGTGTCAAATAAATAAATACATCTTTAATATGATCTGGTCCCAACCACTTTTTCACTGGTTATGGAACATGAATGCTAGCGGAACTGGGCTTCCTCTGGCCCCGAGCCATCCTTTCTCTTCTTGTAAGGCCTTTGTGTGTGATCTTCCCTGCGCCTGAAATTCTTCCTCCACCCTTCTAATTAATACCTACTCTTAGCTTTACATTTCAACTGAAATGTCACATCCCTTCCTTTACAGTATCTGTAATAATTTGACAAGTGTGTGTAGTCCCCACTCTAGTTCTAGCCAAGTGCCCAGTACTCAGTAGTCATTCATTCATGTGAGGAAGGGAAGAGTGCCCTGAGCCTCACAATGAAACCCCCCATAAGTAAAACAAAGCACATGCTTCCAGTACGCATATACTGATTGAACCCTCCATTCAGCACTTCAGCTAACCTAATAGCTGTTCAGCAACAGCAGTGTATCGAGCAGTGTGCATTTGCAGTAGTCTTGTAGAGTTTATTTAGACCTCATATCTGAGATAGGCCTCAGTTCATCTCCTAAGCAGTATTATATAATGTGAAATGAAACTCTGTGCTTCATAGACCCTAACTTTTTAAAAGACGGTTAGTTAGGATCCTTAATAAAATTGAAAAATATATATCCTATGTAAAAATAGTTGGTTATTTGCGGTTCCTACATTTTTAGGATAATCATTTATTCATGCAGATGGTATGAGACATAACTTTCAATCGCTGAGCAAACTTCTCAGCCATTTACTAGGAAACTGGTTAGGCATAGTGTGTGCAAAGGTCCTCAAAAGTCTTCTTCTCCAGAACTAATCCTTATATAGATAATATTCTTCCTTTTGGACTGTTCTTAGATGAAATACCCCGTATCAGTACAGTTAGGATGACAGGTAATATCTGGCATTTAACTAGGCCTCAGCATTGCAAGATCACTTCTATCTAGAGATAATTGAATCCAAGCTTCAACATTGTGCAAAGATTTCTTCTATACCATTTTTAAGAGGTATTATCTAGCAACTACATAAATATAATGATACCTGACCACAAATAAGGTTTATCCTCCCTGATAAGCCCTCCCATGGAGGTACTTTAATTTTTCACTTATAAATTATGACAGACAGCCAAATTCAGGTGTGATTAGGTCTGATATGGAGACTATATCATTGCTGGGTATGCTTGCCCTTGTTTCTTTGTGTCTCGTCATTTTTGCTTCCTACCAATCTTAGCCTGTCTTCATTCCTAGTGTGTGTGTGTGTGTGTGTGTGTTGGGTGTGGTGGGGAGGGTAATTAATAGACTTCTATTTATTACAACAGTTTAGATTTACAATAAAACTGAGCAAATAGTAGAGACCTCCTTATACATGTGCATGCGCACACACACACACACACACACACACACACACAGATTGCCCCGTATTAATGTTCTGTATTGGTATGGCACATTTGTTAAAATTAATGACACCATATCAGTACATTGTTATTACCTAAAGTTGGTAGTTTATATTAAGTGTCACTTTTTGTGTTGTAAGGTTCTTTGGGTTTTGAAAAATTCAAAATGTCACGTATTTACTATAGCAGTATCAAACAGAATAGTCTTGGCACTTATAAAAACCCAGGTACTTTGTCTTTTTACCCCTGTCCACCTCCCTCCGGACCCTTGGCAACTACTGATCTTTTTACTGTCTCCGTAGTTTTTGCCTTTTCAATGATGTCATACAATTGGGATCATACAGCGTATCGTCTTCCAGACTGGCTTCTTTTAGACTGGTTTCTCTCACCACATAATATATATTTAAGGATATATATTTTTCCATATATTTTTATGGCTTGACAGCTCATTTTTTATTAATAAATATTATTCCATTATATGAATTACCACAGTTTTATGTTTTAGTTTTTTCATCTATTGAAAAGGATCTTGGTTGCTTCCAATTTGGGAAATTAATTATAAATTAATTATAAGTCTATAAACATTCATATGCAGGTTTTTGTGTAGGCATGGGTTTTCGTTCCTATAGGGTAAATACTAGGAGCACAATCACTGGATCAAATAGTAAGATTATGTTCAGCTTTGTAAGAACCTGCCAAATTATCTTTCAGAGTGGTTCTATCATTTTGCATTTCCACCAGCAGTAAATGAGAAATCCTGCTATTCTGTATATATATCAGAATTTGGTGGTATTACTTTTTTAGGATTTAACCATTCCCATGTATGTATAGTTGTATCTCATTGTTTTAATCTGCAAGTCCTTGATATTATGTGATGTTGAGCATCTTTTTGTATGTTTATTTATGATCTGTAATTCTTCTTTGGTGAGATAGCTATTTAGAACTTTTGTCCATTTTTTAATAGAGTGGTCTATTTATTGTTGAGTTTTAAGTGTTCTTTGTATGTTTTACATACTAGTCCTTCATCAGACATATTTGCAAAGATTTTCTCTCAGTCTATGGATTATTTTTCATTCTCTTAACAGCATGTCTTATGTTAATACAAGTTTTTAACTTTAATAAGATCTAACATCTACTTTCCTCATGGATCATTTTTTAATTTATTATTATTATTTTTTAAGATTTTATTTGTCAAAGAGAGAGAGTGTGTGCACAAGCTGGGGGAAAAGCTAGCAGAGGGAGAAGCAGGTTCCCAGCTGAGCAAGGAGCCTGTTGCAGGACTCAGTCCCAGGACCCTGGGATCATGATCTGAGCTGAAGGCAGACATTTAACCTACTGAGCCACTCAGATGTCCCTATGGATCATATTTTTGGTATTATATCTAAAAACTCATCACCAAACCCAAGGTCAACTCAGTTTTTTTCTATGTTATCTTCTAGGAGTTGTATTTTGTGTTTTGCTTTTAAGCCTATCATCCATTTTTAGTTATTTTCTGTGAAGGGTGAAAATTCTCTGTGTAGATTCACTTTTTTTCTCATATGGACATCCAATTCCAGTGCCATGTGTTGAAAAAAAAAAAAAAAAGCTGTCAGTTTTCCATTGAATTGCCTTTTGCTCTTTTGTCAAAGATCAGTTGACTTTATTTGTGTGGCTCTATTTCAGGGTTCTCTTTTTCTTCCTTTGATCTATTTGTCGGTTCTTTTACCAATATAATGCTGTCTTAATTGCTGTAACTTTATAGTAAGTCTTGC
Organism: Mustela lutreola; assembly: GCF_030435805.1. Lineage (NCBI taxonomy): Eukaryota > Metazoa > Chordata > Mammalia > Carnivora > Mustelidae > Mustela > Mustela lutreola. Next base: position 93,212,944 of record NC_081296.1, read on the forward strand.
ATTTAGGTAGAGTCAGTCCTCTGACTTTGTTCTCCTATGTTGACTTGATTATTCTGGATTTTTTGTCTCTTCATATAAACTTTAGCATCAGTTTGTCAATATCTACAAAATAATTTGCTAGAATTTTGATTGGAATTTCATGGACTCTAGAGATTAATTTGGCAAAAATTAACATCTTAGCAATTTTGAGTCTTTTTATCCATGTATGTGGAATATTTCTCCATTTATTTAGGCTGTCTTTGATTTCTTTCATCAGTATTTTCCTCATATAGATCCTGTACATATTTTGTTGGATCTATACCTAAAATATTTTACCAGAGGGGAGGGATGGTATTGTGTTTTAATTTTAAACTAAAGTTGTTCACTGCTACTGTAGGAAGACAATTGGCTTTATATTCACCTGTAACCCTACACCCTTGCTCTTTAGTTCCAGGAGTTTCATGGAGGTTTTTTGTTTGTTTGTTTGTTTGTTTGTTTGTTTTGGTGTGTTTTGTTTTTGTTAAGTCTTTGAGATATTTTTACATATCTCAAAGTATACATAAGTCTTTGAGATAATCATGTCATCTCTAAACAAATACATTTTATTTCTAACTTCCTGATCTATATACCCTTTTATTTCCTTTTTTTGTCTTGTGAATTGTTACCTTAACAATTTTTTTTTTTACTTAATAATTTTTGATGTGATTAAGTGAAGGAACTTGGAAGGGGGAACGTAATACAATCAAGGTGGTCCTAAATACAATCAGATGTCTGTTTATCAGAGAGTGGCAGAGGGAGTTTTGAGAAAGACAGGCAAAGGAGAAAGCCTTGTGAAGAGATTGGAGTGATATAGCCATAAGCAAAGAAATACAGCTGTCAGAAGCTAGAACAGACAAGGGAAGAAATTTCCGTAAAGCCTCTGAAGAGACTGTAGTCCTGCTGACTCCTCAATTTCAAACTTCTAGTCTCCAGAATATGGCAATAAATTTCCATTTTTTAAAGCTACCAATTCATGATAATTTGTTATGGCAGCCCTGGGAAACTAACACACTGATGTTCTCGAGGAATCAGCTTTTGATATGGATGATTTTCTCTATTGATTTCCCATTTGCAATTGCATTCATTTCTGACCTAAATTGTATTTTTTTCTTCTGTTTGCTTTAAATTTACATTACTCTTCTTTGTCTAATTTCCTAAGGTAAAACTTATGTTACTAATTTTAGATCTTTCTTCTTTTCTAATATATGTATTCAGTCCTATCAGTTTTCCTCTCAGCACTATTTTTGCTGTGTCCCACAAACTTTGATAAGTTGTATTTCTGCTTTCATTTAGTTCAAAATATTTGTCACACTCTCTGGAGACTTCATCTTTGACACATGTGTAATTTAGAGGTGTGCTGTTGAATCTCCAGATACTTTGGGAGTTTCCAGCTATCAGTTTGCTCCTTCAGGCAAATAATAGTTGACTTTCCTTGCTTATTTTTGAGGAAATCAGCTTATGCTCTGGTATAATAGGCCTTAGTTCTGAATGACATACAATTATAGGGAAATGCATTCAGTAAAGAATGTGGTTGAGGAGATTTAATATGTAAATCAAACAGTGAGGTGATTCCACTGACTTGTTACTTCTGTTGTCTCAGTTGGTTTTATTTGATAAAATAACTTGTTAAAGTTATTTCAGAAATAAATAAATTCTTTATTATAAACTAAGTCAGTTAATTCTGAACTTAAATTTTCAAGAATTTTACTTGATGTATGATCAACATATTTATTGATATTTATTGAAACGCTCCTGGATGCTACCTTTTATGATACAAAGTGGTGGCCACTAAGTATTTGTTGAATTCATTGATTAGAAATGTAACAATCATTCCATTAACTCTAAAAATCCATTAGAAAAAAAAAAAAAACAACATTTAATTGAGTGCCATCACCAAGATTGTGGCATAGATCATTTCCTTCTCTACTCTCCTTCACAAGAGGAACAGCTAATATCTATTCAAGAATAAGACACCACTGAAAGAATCATACAACACAGGGATGAGGCTGAAGCACCCCCTTGCACCTCAAAGACCAAGAAAACAGACTGAATGAGAAGATTAGAAGTAGTACATATTGGCTGCATTGCCCCTTCCCCAGTATAGCACAGCACCATATAGAGAGGTCTCGCCTGAGACACCAGTTCCTCCAGTGGGAAAAGAAAACCTGGGAAGACAACAACTCTCCCCCAGCATTGTAGGTCACTTTGTAGGAGCCTCTTCTCTGATCTTACACCACAGAGATTATCTGGGAGACAGCCACTGGGAATCTGACAGAAACGGGAGGATGGGTTTTTAACAGCCAGCTCACAGATGTTGGCAGACTGAGTTTCTATCCACAGTGCCCAAATAGTAATCCCAACCAGTGCCTTGGCTCATCTACAGAACCAAGCCAGGGGCACATTGTGACCAGAGAACTCAGTGAGGTACAGATCTGCCTGTTTCATATCCTCTAATGAGGAATTATACCAACGCTAGAGTCCAGATTGCCCATACCCAAGCAGAAATCACAACCCCACCCACTGTAGAGAATCCCTTCCAGCCCCAATCCTGACCAGAATGGCTGGCAACAACTTCTGGAAGCTGTGTAGCCCAACAGCATTTGAGCTGAGAAGCAAATGGACGGGACTGATCACCCTAAACCAAAGCCAGTACTGGGTTTGGAGACATCCCCCTGCTATACACAGGCAGAGAGGTTAATCCATAGCCAAACTGAGAATAGCCTTAGAGCAGCCCCTTTCATCCTCCTCCCCAAGCAAGGAAGATGAGACAGAGAGCTACTGACTATGGAAAGTATCTTCCAGACCCACCTGACCAGAAGGGCTGGCAAAAACACCTGAAAGTGGTGCATCCCAGCAGCATGCAAGCCAAGAGAAGAACAGACAGAACTAAGTGTAGAGAGAAGCCAGTGGCCCTAAATGGCCAGGGAACTTGGGGTGCAGGTCAGCTTGAGTTAAGAAAATAAAGAGCTTTGCCAGTTGTAGAGCTCTTTCTACGGCTGCACCCAGGCAAGGAATCTAATTTATAGCCCTGCTGAATGCAGCCTTTAGTCTGTTCAACCAGTGAACATAACCAGAGCACATGGGAAACTGTGTAACCCATTCAGGAGGCCTGCACACAGTGGCGCTTGAACAGAGAGCACAGCCTATGTCTTCCCCCATCTGTAGAGCAAAAGCAGTAGTCTCATCTGACCAGGGAATTGAATGCACACTCAGGCCTGATTAAGGACCCCAAATGATCTATATAGGCCCTATATAAGACCTATATAGTTCCGATCTGCTGCCCTGACTGGGCTGGGGAGCTAATTCATAGCCTTATCTGCTACTAAATGTAGTACCCAGTCCCAACCATCTGGTAAACCTGACCAGTGAATTCAGGCAACCATGGAGCCAACCCAACAGCCTCACTTGGGTAGGAAACCAAGGCAGCAGTCCTATCCAGCTGGTCTCAGCCAATGGTACAACCCACCTTTCCATTCCCATCCTCAGAGCTCAAGTAGTTACCTAAAAGTAGATGGAATAACAGACCCGACATGCCCAAAACATTACCAACAGACTCACCCAGAACCCAAACTTAGCTGACTGATAAAGATCTCTGCCAAAGCAAGCCTGTAAAGTCTGAAAGAGGAGCCCCATTATTCAAATGGGATAAAACCAATGTAAGGAATCAAGCATCACAAAAAATCAGGTAAATGGACATCACCAAAGGAAACTAATTAAGCTCCAATAACTGACCCTAGAGAAGTGGAGATTTTGAACTATCAAGCAAAATGTTCGAAATAACCTTCTTAAAGAAGTTCAGTGAACTATAAGAAAGCATAGAAAACTAAATGAAACTAGGAAAACAATGCATGAGAAGAACAAGAAATTGGACAAGGAAATAGCAACCACAAAAGATAGATAGAAATAAGGAAGGAAGGAAAGAAGGGAGATCCTAGAGTTGAAAAATACAATAACTGAACTGAAGAATTCAATGGTTTCACAAGTAGATTCACTTATGAGGAAGAGCACATTTAAAAAAAGAAGAAGAAGAAGAAATCAGTGACCTAGAGGATAGGATGTTGGAAATTACCCAGTCAGAGGAGCAAAAAGAAAAAAAAAAAAAGAAAAGAGTAAAGAAAGCTTATGAGAATCATGGGACACAATAAAAAGAAAAAATATTCACATTATGGGAAATTCAGAAGAAGAAAAAGAGAAATTATTTTTAAATAATAAAAACTATATTATGTATAACATATAAATAATAAAAACTATAAATAATAAAACTTCCTGACCCTGGGGAAGTAAATGGACATCCAGATCCATGAGGCCCAAATGATCCCAACTAGGTTGAACCCAAAGTAGGCTACACGGAGACACATAACTAAACTGTCAAAAGTCAAAGACAAAGAATTTTAAGAACAGCAAGAGAAAAGAGAGAAGTTATATACAAAAGAGTTCCAATAAAACTATGGATGGATTTTTCAACAGAAATTTCTGTGGCCAGGAGAGAATGAGATGACATACAAAATATTACAAGAAAATAAATGTCAACCAAGAATTCTATAACTTGAATTGAAAAGAATTCTATATGCTCTCCTTCAGAAATTAAGGAGGGATAAAGACTTTCCCAAGAAAAAGACAACAGAGTTCATTACCAGGTTTATTACTTACCTTACAAGAAATGCAAAATGGAGTTCTTTGAGTGGAAATAAAAGAATGTAATTAAAATGATAAAAACACAAAAGGGGGGGTGCCTGGGTGGTTGACATGGTTAAGGGTCTGTCTTCAGCTCAGGTCATGATCTCCAGGTCCTGGGATTGAGTACAGCATTAGGCTCCCTGCTTACTGAGAAGCCTGATTTTCTTTCCCTCTGCCTCTCCCCCTTCTTGTGCTTTCTCTGTCTGCTTGTCTCTCAAATGAATAAATAAAGTCTTTAAACACACACACACACACACACAAAAGGTAGCATAAATCTACCTGATAATGGTAATGGTAATGATAATGGTAAACATAGTAAGATTCTGCAATATGGTAAGGGTGGTGCGTAACTCAAAAATTCTGATCCAAACAATCATAAATATAAGATTCTGTTAGTTACACAGTATTTAAAAAGTGTAAATTATAACAGCAATAACCTAAAATGTAAGGGTGAGAAGAAGTAAAGTGTAAAGTATACAAATCATACAGGATTAATTATGAGTTTAAAAGAGGATATTACAAGTTTAAGCCTCATGATAACCACAAGGGAAAATCTTAAAACATTTATAGAAAATCTAAAACATTAATAGAAAAGCATAGAATAGAATAGAATGAAAGAAAAGAATCATATGAACATAACAAAGAAGTCAAACATACTAGTACCAAAAGATATCAAAACAGAAATAAAATATAACAGGATAAGAAACAAGGAGCAATGGATCTACAAAGCAACCAGGAAACAATGAACAAAATAGCAGTTATAAGTCTTTACCTATCAAAATTACTTGCGTATAAACAGACTAAATTCTCCAATCAAAAGACAGAGATTCCAATTAGTTAATATACAGTGTAATATTAGTTTCAGATATACAGTATAGTGACTCAGCACTTCTATACAATACCCAGTGCTCTTCACAAAAAGTGCACTTCCTTAATCCCCATAACTTATTGAATCCATTCCCCCACCCACCTCCACCCTGGTAACCATCAGTTTGTTCTCTCTGGTTAAGAGTTTGTTTCTTGGTGTGTCTGTCTCTCTTTTTCCCTTTGCACATTTATTTTGTTTCTTAAAATCCACTTACGAGTGAAATCATACAGTATTTGTCTTTCTCTCACTGACTTATCTTACTTCACATAATACTCTAGCTCTATCCATGTCGTTACAAAAAAATAAAATTTTTAAAAAATGGGGAAAAGCTAATTTGTAAATAATGAGTTAGTGTATATTAAAAACAAAGAGGTGAAATTGGTTTTTCTGAAAGGTGGCTAAAAAAAAAGACAGAATGGCTGAATGGATTAAAAACAACAACAACAATATACTGCCTTTAAGGGACTCATGTTAGCCTCAAAGACACACAGAATAAGAGTGAAGAGACATAAAAAGACATTTCAAGCAAATGGTAACTAAAAAGGAAGCAGGGTTAGCTATACTGACATCAGACAAAATATACTTTAAAAATTATAAAAAGAGACAAAGAAGGTTATTATATAATGATAAAGTGGTCACTATATCAAGACATTACAACAATTGTAAATATTTATGCACCCAACATTAGAGTACCTAAATATATAAAGCAAAAATTAACAGAGCTAAAAGGGGAAATAAACAGTAACACAATAAATAATAGTTGGAGACTGTAATACCCTACTCAGAACAATGGTTGGATCATTCAGACAGAGAATCAATAATGAAACAGCAGGTTTATACAACACTATACACCAAATAGCAAATAGATATATATAGAACATTCTATCCAGCAACAACAAAATACACATTCTTCTTAGGCACACAGGGAGCATTTTTAAAGACAGACCATATTTTAGGCAACAAAACAAATCTTAGCAAATTCAAATTCAAGAAGTTTGAAATCATACCAAGCGTCTTCTCTGATCACAATGGCATAAAATTAGAAATCAATAACAGAAGCAAAACTGGAAAATTCACCAACACTTGGAAATTAAACAACACTCTCCTGAAAAACCCATGGGGGGAAAAAAGAAGCAAATAAGGAAAAGATAAAAGAGTTTCTTGAGACAAACAGAAATGGAAACAAAACATACCAGAACTTGTGGGATGCAGCAATAGCAGTTCTAAGAGGGAATTTCACAACAATAGACACCTACATTAAGAAACAAAGAGTCCAAAATAGCAACCTATCCCTAGGTCTTGAGGAACTAGAAGAAAAAACCCCAAAGTTAGCAGGAGAAAGGAAATAATAAAGATTATAGCAGAAGTAAATGAAACCGAGAATAGAAAACGACTAGAAAATACTAGCCAGAATAGGAGTTGGTTCTTTGAAAAGATAAAATTGACAAACCCTTAATTGGACTAACCAAGGAAAACAGAGAAAGGACCCAAATAAACAAAATTATAAATGAAAAAGGAGACATCACAAGTGATATCACAGAAATTCAAGAGATCAGAAGAGGCAACTGTGAACTACACACCAATAAACTTCACAACCTAGTGAAAATGGAAGAATACTTAGAAACATACAAGTTACCAGGATTGAATCAGGAAGAAATGGAAAATCTGAATAGATCAATTACTAGCAATGAGTTTGAATTGGTGAATAAAAGTCTCCCGAAAAGAAAACCTCAAGACCAGGTAGCTTCACTGATCAATTTTATCAAATATTTAAAGAATTTACATCAGTCCTTCTTAAGTTCTTCCAAAAACTCAGAGAAGAGGGAACCCTCCCAAAAATCACTTTATGTAGCCAACATTATCTTGGTAACAGAATCAGAAAAAGACACTACTTAGAAAAATGCAGACTAATACCCCTACTGAATAAAGATGCAAAAATTCTCAATAAAATATTAACAAACCAAATTTAATAGTACATTAAAAGGATCATTTACCATGATCAAGTAGGATTTATCCTTGGGATTCACAGATGGTTCAACATGCACAAATCAATCACTGTGATGCATCACATTAATAGAATGAAAGGAAAGAATCATATGATCATCTCTGACACAGAAAAAGCATTGGACAAAATACAACATCCATTCATAATAAGAACTTATAACAAATTAGTGTCACACATTTGTATCATTGGAGTCTTCCATGGAAGGAGAAAAGAAAGAGGATGGAGCTGCAAACTTATACAAGGGAATAATGACTGAAAATTGTCCAAATGTGGCAAGAGACATAAGCCTACAAGAAGCTGAGAGAACTTTAAACAGGGAAACCCAAATAAATATACCCCATGACACACCATAATTAAACTTCTGAAAACTAAAGAGAAAGAATCTTGAAAGTAGCTGGAGAGGAACACCTTGCCTATAGGGGAAAACCATTCACATTAACAGGCATCAGTCAGAAGCTATACAGGACAGAAAAAAGTGGCACAATATTTTTCAAGGGCTTTAAGAAAAGCACCATCAAGACCAAATTCTAGATCCAGGGAAATCTACTTCAAAAAATAAAGGCAGAGGGCACCTGGGTGTCTCATTCAGTTGAGTAACAGATTCTTAGAATTGGCTCAGGTCATGATCTCATGGGTCATGGGGTTGAGCCCCAAGTGGGGCTCCACACTCATTGGGGAATCTGCTTCATGAGTCTCTCTTAAATAAATAAATAAATAAATAAAGCAAGCTTAAAAAAAAAAAAAAAAAAAAAAACTAAAGGGAGAAATCAGGGCACCTGGGTGACTCAGTCCATTAAGCATTAGACTCTAGATCTCAGCTTCGATTTTGATCTCCGGGTCATGAGTTCTAGCACCACATTGAGCTCTACACTGGTCGTGGAGCCTACTTTAAGAAAAACAAAAGGCAGAAATCAAGATATTCTCAGATGAAGGAAAAATAGGAGACTTTGTCAAGAAATATACCCTATAACAATGCTAATGGAGGTTATCTAAAAAGAAAGATAAAAGAAAAAACCTTGAAATGTCAGGAAGGAAAGAAGAACACTAAGCAAACTAAAGATACATAATGGGCCCTTTGAGTTTTCAAATTATGTTTGATGATTGAGGGAAAAATATAGCCCTCTCTGATTTGGTTCTAAATGTATGTAGAAGATATATTTAAAATAATTATAAATATTAGGATTGTTCTAGCTCTTTGAAAAATGCCAGTGGACTTTTGATTGGGTTAGCTTTGAAAGTATAGATGGCTCTAGGTAGAACAGACATTTTAACAATGTTTATTTTTTCCGATCCATGAACATGGAATGCTCTTCCATCTTTTTGTGTCTTATTCAATTTCTTTCATGTGTGTACTGTAGTTCTACAAGTACAGATCTTTTACCTCTTTGGTTAGGTTTATTCCCAGATATCTTATGGTTCTTGGTGCTATAGTAAATGGAATCGATTCTCTAATTTCCCTTTCTATCTTTTCATTGTTAGTGTATAAGAAAGTAACTGATTTCTGTACATTGATTTTGTATCCTGCCACATTACTGAATTGCTATATGAGTTCTAGTAGTTTGGGGGTGGAGTCTTTTGGGTTTTCCATAGAAAGTATCATGTCATCTGCAAAGAGAGAGAGTTTGACTTCTTCTTTGCCGATTTGAATACCTTTTATTTCTTTTTGTTGTCTGATTGCTGTTGTTGGACTTCTAGTACTATGTTAAATAGCAGTGGCGAGAGTGGACATCCTTGTTGTGTCCCTGAGCTCAAAGGGAAGGCTGTCAGCTTTTCCCCATTGAGGATGATATTTGCTGTGGGTTTTTCATAGATAGATTTGTATGGAACCAGAAGAGACCCCAAATTGCTAAGGAAATATTGAAAAAGAAAAAACTACAGGCATCATATTTCTGTTTTCAAGCTTTACTACAAAGCTATGATCACTAAGACAGTATGGTACTAGCACAAAACCAGACACATAGACCAGTGGAACAGAGTAGAGAGCCCAGATATGGACCGTCAACTCTATGGTCAAATAATCTTCAACAAAGCAGGAAAAAATATACAGTGGAAAAAAGACAGTCTCTTCAATAAATGGTGCTGGGAAAATTGGACAGCTATGTGTAGAAGAATGAAACTCAACCATCTCTTACACCATACGTAAAGATAAACTCGAAATGGTTAAAAGACCTCAGTGTGAGTCAGGAATCTATCAAAATCCTAGAGAACATAGGCAGTAGCCTCTCCAACATTGGACACAACAGTTTCTTTCAGGATATGTCTCCAAAGGCAAAGGAAACAAAAGCAAAAATGAACTTTTAGGACTTCATCAAGATCAAAAGCTTCTGCACAACAAAGGAAACAGTCAACAAAACAAAGAGGTAACCCGAGGAATGGGAGAAGATATTTACAAATCACACTACAGACAAAGGGCTGATATCCAAGATCTATAAAAAACTCCTCAAACTCAACACACACAAAACAGATAATCACATCAAAAAATGGGCAGAAGACATGAACAGACACTTCTCCAAAAAAGACATACAAAAGACACATGAAAAAATGTTCATCATCATTAGCCATCAGGGAGATTCGAATCAAAACCACATTGAGATACCACCTTACACCAGCTAGAATGGCCGAAATCAACAAGACAGTAAACAAGTGTTGGAGAGGATGTGGAAAAAGGGGACCCCTCTTACACTGTTGGCGGGAATGCACGTTGGTGCAGCCACTTTGGAAAACAGTGTGGAGATTCCTTAAGAAATTAAAAATAGAGCTACCCTATGACCCTGCAATTGCACTACTGGGTATTTACCCCAAAGGTACAGATGTAGTGAAAAGAAGGGCCGGCCACCTGTACCCCAATGTTCGTAGCAGCAATGGCACAATCACCAAACTGTGGAAAGAACCAAGATGCCCTTCAATGGACGAATGGATAAAGAAGATATGGTCCACATATACAGTGGAGGATTATGCCTCCTTCAGAAAGGATGAATACCCAACTTTTGTATCAACATGGACAGGACTGGAAGAGATTATGCTGAGTGAAATAAACCAAGCAGAGAGAGTCAATTATCATATGGTTTCACTTACTTGGGGAGCATAAGGAATAGCACTGAAGACATTGGGAGACGGAGAAGAGAAGTGAGTTGGGGGAAATGGGAGGGGGAGAAAAACCATGAGAGACTGTGGACTCTGAGAAACAAACTGAGGGTTTTGGGGGGTTGAGGGAGGTGAGCCTGATGGTGGGTATTAGGGAGGGCACATATTGCATAGAGCACTGGGTATGATGCATAAACAATGAATTTTAGAACACTGATAAAAAATAAAATTTTAAAAATATTATGAATAAGGGAGGACAAAGAAATGTTAATAGCAGTAAAGTGTCTATATTCCACTGGAGCTGGTAAAATAATGACATCAATAGACTATAATAATTTATGTATGTAGAATGATATACCTAGAGATACACTTTAAAAGACATTGTAGATCTATAAAAATGGAATTTCAAAATGTGTTCAAGTAACCTACAGGGAAGCAGGGGAAAGAATACAGAAAACAACAACAACAACAATAAAACTTCAGGAACAACAAACAGTGAAATGGCAGGCTTAAGCCCAAACTTGAATGTTAATGGTCCAAATATAACAACAGACAGAAATGGATAGATTGGATTAAGAATTATGGCCTGTGGGGCACCTGGATGGCTCACTTAGTTAAGCATCCAACTCTTGGTTTCAGCTCATGATCTCAAGATTATGAGATTGAGCCCCACATTGGGCTCTATGCTGGGCATGGAGCCTGCTTAAGATTCTGTCTCTCTCTCCCTCTGCCTTTTCATCCCCTCTCTCCCTCACCTTCTCTAATAAATAAATAAATAAATAAATAAATAAATAAAATAATTAAAAATAAAAATTATGGCCCAACTCTATGCTGGCTATAAGAAACTCACAGCAAATAAAATCATTAAATAAGAGAACAGAAGATAAACCATAAAAACACAATTCAAAGGCAAGCAAGAATGGCTATACTGGTATTTTATAAGTAGACTAAACAAAAATTTATCAGGAAGGGGCATTGAATTATAAAAAGAGCCCACCAAAAATACATAACAATCTTAAATATGTTTATACCAAACAAGGGAACTGAAAATATGTGAAGCAAAAACTGATGGAACTGAAAAGAGAAATTGACAAACCCACAACTACAGTTTGAAGGTATTGACACCTTCCTCTCACTAGACAGAAAAAAAAAAAAAAAAAATATCCAGGGATACAGAAGAACTCAACATGACCATCAACTACTAGGATCTAATCAACAGTTTTAGACATTCTGCACAAGAGCAGGATACATATTTCTTTGTAAATGCCAACAAAACATATACCAAGAGAGATCATACTCTAAGTCATAAAATCAACCTCAATTGACTTAAAAGGACTGAAATCATACAGTGTATGCTCTTTAACCACAGTAGAATCGGAACAAATATTGGTAACAGAAAGATAAGACAGATCTCCAAACACTTGAAAACTACACAATGCATTTCTAAATAATCCATGAATCAAAGAGGAATTCTCAAGGGAAATTTTTTTTAATTTTTTATTTCTTTTCAGCGTAACAATATTCATTGTTTTTGCACCACACCCAGTGTTCCATGCAATCTGTGCCCTCCCTAATACCCACCACCTGGTTCCCCCAACCTCCCACCCCCCACCCCTTCAAAACCCTCAGATTGTTTTTCAGAGTCCATAGTCTCTCATGGTTCACCTCCCCTTCCAATTTCCCTCAACTCCCTTCTCCTCTCCATCTCCCCTTGTCCTCCATGCTATTTGTTATGCTCCACAAATAAGTGAACCATATGATAACGATTCTCTCTGCTTGACTGTTCTCACTCAGCATAATCTCTTCCAGTCCGGTCCATGTTGCTACAAAAGTTGGGTATTCATCCTTTCTGATGGAGGCATGATACTCTATAGTGTATATGGACCACATCTTCCTTATGCATTCGTCCGTTGAAGGGCATCTTGGTTCTTTCCCCAGTTTGGTGACTGTGGCCATTGCTGCTAGAAACATTGGGGTACAGGTGGCCCTTCTTTTCACTACATCTGTACCTTTGGGGTAAATACCCAGGAGTGCAATTGCAGAGTCATAGGGAAGCTCTTCAAGGGAAATTTTTTAAAAACATGGAAGTCAGTAAAAATAAAAATACAGCAAACCAAAATATGTAGGACACAGCTAAAGCAGTGCAGAGACGAAATTAAATTAATGCTGATAATACTAAAATCCATTAAGGAAAATTGGAAATATATCAAATCAATAATCTAAGCCCCTACATCAAGAATCTAGAAAGAAAACAGAAAAATAAATGCAAAATAAGCAGGAGGAAGAAATAATAAAGATAACAGAAAGAAGCATATAAGAGCAGAAAAAAGGCACTTCACCAATATCAGGAATGAAACAGAGGATAGCACTATAGAATTTACAGATATTAAAATAAGGATTACTGTCAACAACTCTACACACATAAAAATGGCACAACTTTAAAGTAATGGACCATTTCCTCAAAAAAAAAATGCACAAATTTTTGATACATGCAACAAAAAATTTTTGATACATGAATCCCCAGAAAATTATGCTGAATAAAAAAAGACAGTCCCAAAAGCAACCTTTCCACTTATAAAACATTCTTGAAACAACATTATAGAAATGGGAAACAGATTAGAGGTTAGCGTTTCCGAAGGGGAAGGAGTGGTGGGGAAACATGAGGGATCCTTGTGGTGATGTAACTGTTTTTTGTCTCTACTGTATCAATGTCACTATCTTGGTGGTGCTTTTATACCATAATTTTATAAAATATTACCATTGTGGGAAAGTAGGTAAAGGACAACAGGGATTTTTCTGTGGTATTTCTTGCCAACTGCATGTGAATCTACAATGATCTCAAAACGAAGAGTTTATTTTTAAAATATCCCCAAAAAAGTAATGGAATGAAGCATGAGTAAAGGTAAACTATGGAACATATGGAGCTGTACCTTAAGATACAGAGAAAAGGAAAGGAAAGAAAATTTATGCGATCCTTTTACAATACTCGAGGCCACTTGCTCAAATAGAGAATTTAAGCAACAACATCCAGTAAATAACTTTTTGCATGCCTCCTGTAGAGAAGCCCCTGAGTTAGGCCCTAGAAGGAAACAAAGAAGAATAAAACATTATTCCCTCTTTCAATAGTATTAGAACCTAGTAGGAAAGAAGACAAGTATATAATAGCTACAGAGGATAGTAGAAAGTGATGAATATAATATAAGGAATATAGAAAGGGTATGGGAGCTCAGAGGAAGAAGCGTCCCCTTGGGCAGGAGGGTATGGGGGGTAACTTCGTGACAGCTGTTGCAGTCTAGATCTTGAAGCGTGGTGATGGGGGAGGGAAAGGAAAAGTGAAGGCAACAGCGTGAGCAATAATGCAAAGGGGAAAGTGCGACGGCATTTTCAAAGAACAATTTATATTTCCATTTGGCGAGAATAAAAATTTTGATAGAGTATGTAGGATGAAATCTGAAAAGTAGAATGGAATTTTGGACTACCTTGAATATCAGACTAAAACCTGGGACATCAACCTAGAATTCTGTATCCCAGAAAATTACCCTTCAAAAGTAAAAGAAAATAAAGACTTTCTCAGATAAACAAAAATTGAGGGAATTTGTCGCCAGTGCACCTGTTTGCAGAAAATGTTAAAAGAAGTTCTTCAGAGAGAAGGCAAATCACAGGTCAGAAATTCAGATCAAACTAACTGATGCAGTAAACCAGGAAGTAAATACAGACACTATCGTCTCAGAAAATGTACACTTAGGATAGGGTAGCACATACTTCTGCCTTTCATACTTGCTTTGTCTTTATTTATTTTAATTTGGTAAAACAAGCCAAACCTGCCTCTTTTTTGTTTTTCAGAATGATTTAAGAATGTTATCAGTAAGTGATAAAGGTTAAGAAAACTAGTTATTTCTCCCAATTCATGAAAAACCTGTAGAAACAGGCAGTTGTTTTTCATCAAACTATTTGTAAAATGTCTGAGTATTGTATAACATATCATTCAAAATTAGAGATAAATTATTTCTTTTAAGAATCACTCAAGGTAGGGGCGCCTGGGTGGCTCTGTGGGTTGGGCCTCTGCCTTCGGCTCAGATGATCCGCATCTGTCTCTCTCTGCCTGCCTCTCTGCCTACTTGTGATCCCTCTCTCTCTCTGTCAATTAAATAAATAAAATCTTAAAAAAAAAAAAAAAAAAAAAAGAATTACACAAGGTAAGTGCCCTTTCTTTACCAGGTGTTGTGCTAGGTATTTTCACATAGCTAGATCACGTCATTTTGTTCTCATGTGAACTCCATGAAATTTTTCTCATTGTTCTTGAGTTGATGAAATTAATACTCAGAAAGGTAAAGTATCTTCCTAAGGTCATACAGAGTGAATGACAGGACTGAAATTTGAATCTTCTTCAAAGTCCAAAGCCAAAATCTTTGCATGTACCC
Source organism: Mustela lutreola (assembly GCF_030435805.1). NCBI lineage: Eukaryota > Metazoa > Chordata > Mammalia > Carnivora > Mustelidae > Mustela > Mustela lutreola. The sequence goes on from NC_081296.1 coordinate 93,228,017, forward strand.
CAGGTTTGGCATTTTTGACACATTAGACTGTCTCCTGCAATGGAAGATGCGTAGCATCATCTCTGGCCTCTACCCATTAAATGCTAGTCATACTCCCCTCCTCAAGTCATGACAACTAGAAATGTCTTCAGATGTTGCAAACGGCCCCCGAGGGACAAGATTACTCCTAGGTAATCTTATACAGTGGTACCTCACCTGTAAATTTTTAATTTGAACATATTCATCCAATTAAAGCAACATATATAAAACACTTGATTGATTGAGCAATTACTGTAAATAAAAGAAGAATGAGCAGAAGATGAGTGCATATTGTAGGATGCTGAGTAAAGTGACTCATGAAGGATTTAAGTTAATACCTGATCGTGGAGACAAAAGAGGAAGCCAGGAAAAGTAGCATTAACACTTGGTATAAATGGAAAAGTACTAGTTGCAAGAATAAGCTGAATCCACGTGTGACATTACATTTGAGAGAAAGCAAGTTCTGCAAGCAGGAAAGCAGATAAGCTCAGGAGAACGTAACTATCTGCAAGCAAAACATAAAAGTGGGTCATAAGCTTGATAATTCCAAGGTAGTTTAAGCTGAGGCAGTTCAGAGGGTCAGGGACTAAGAAAAGTCACGACCACGGACTTGAGGGAATTGAAACTAAGACAGAAACCACTCCAGAGAGGGTGGGAGGCTTTGGAGGACCTGGTGGTGGGTATTAAGGAGGGCACGTATTGCATGGAGCACTGGGTGTGGTACATAAACAATGAATCTTGAACACTGAAAAAATAAAATCAAAAAACAAAAAAGAAAAGAAAAGAAAAAGAAACCACCCCAGAAAGGAAATCCGTTACATGCTGCTTACTAGTACAGTGCCCCATCCAAGGGTATTTTCAACCCTGGCCTGCTGTCGGACTCAATGTGGTGAGCAGCGTAAGAGGCAATGTACGGTCTCATTTGCTTTGGATTAGAATTATAATATGAAAAATTACCAAGTAAAAATATCTTCAAAGTCTCACTTTCTATAATAACAAAAATTTTAAAAATAATTACATCACTTGAAAACTGTAAGAGTGAGTGGAAACCTTGCAGATTATTACCTCATTAGTTTCATGATAAATGTAAATAATTGCCATTCTTTGTGAATACTGGATGAGCCACAAGCTTTGGAACTTCTGAGACTGATTTAATGGCTCTTTTCTGCTGTTGTTTTATCATTTATTCTTACTAAAATTCAAGTATTTTCCAAAACGACGTCATTTAAGACCAATAAACTGTAATTCTGCTGCCATTGCTAGAAATGCATCTGAAAATCAATAACTTTGAAAAGAGGTTAAATGTGATTTGACTCTATGAAGGAAGCTAAACAAGGTGGCCCTAGGGAAGAGCACTCTGAGGGAAAAATAAAACAGTATTAAAACAAAAATAAACTTTAAATGGTAGAGATTTATATATGCTAGGAATCTAGCCCCTCTGCTTCATCTTTACTCTGATAAGAAAGTGTCCTTAGAAATATCCGCATTTTGATTTATTGAAGTTACTAAGGAATGTGTCCCCATTTTAAAAAATTGCCCTTTGTAAATAGAGTGTAAAATTGGGAAGTAGATCACAAGATGACACTGAAAAAAACTACAAATTATTGTAAGTTCTAAGAAGAAAAAGACTAGGGTCATTGAGACAGAATAACAAAGAAGGAACACCAGAATTTAGGTTGAAACGTCATAAAAGCTTTATCTGAGAAAGCAGTATTCCTGCTGAGACCAAATGAATGAGAAGTTTGTCAGGGAGAGGAGAGAGACATTGCAAACAAATGCTTCAAGCAGGAAAAGCTTGATGTACTTGAGAAACTGAATGTCTGGCTAGACGATGAGGAGGAAGAGAGAACAAATGATACGGGGCTCTGTGGTTCATGGCCAGCTGGGAGGAGTGTTTCACCTTTCAGTCCAGGAGAAAGACTGGGTTGAGATTCTGGTTCTGTTGGCTGTGTGAGATTAACTAAAATACTGCCCTATGTTTGCTTCAATTTCCTCATCTATTAAAAAAAATATTGATAGGACTTCTCTCATAAGTTGTTGTGAGGTTTAGTGAGTTAAAATAGACAATTTGTTGTTATTTGTAGAGATTTATTCTGAGTGCAGTGAGATGGCCCTGCAGGATTTTAAGTGGCATTATCTGTTTTATTGTTTTAAAACATCATTCCAGCTACTGCTTCTGTTTGAGAAAGTCTTGATGGGTATTTAAAGGTTTCCAAGGCATTTTGAATGATGAGTAGAGTTTTGAGCTTGAGAGTTAGGGATCCCAGTCACAGGTCCAACTCAGAGAAAAATGAGATATAAATTTGAAAAACAATTAAAGGACAGGCAACCAGAAAGTGATGAATGATTAGGAAATTAAAATTGGGATGGATGCCATGGTTTTAATAAAGGTGAGATTTTAAAAACCGCATCATTGATTCTTAATATTTAATTGGCAAGAGTATACTGAATAGTGTTATGGACATGGTAGACAAATGCAGAATTCCCAAACGAAGCTGTCCCCTGTGAACTTAAACAAGACCATATGCATAAGGGAAAAACATAAAGGAAGAGTTAAGCCAAGATTTTTTAAAATAGGTAATAAAAAGCATTGCCATTAAAGAAACAATGATTTATTGGACTTCATTCACATTAAGAACTTAATATTCATCAAAAGGCAATATTAAGAGAGTGAAATTGCACTGCACCCCTGTAAGAATGACTATAGTTTACCAGTAGGGAGAATACTCGAAGGGAGAATGTAGAGTAATTGTGACTCCCCTATACTACTGGTGAGAGTGTAAATCGGTAGGGACCACTTTGGGGAAGTTCTGCTCAGCATCTGCTTGATCTGAACATACATACACCCTATAGAGCAGCTCTTACTTCAGAAAGGAGTACTTATGTCCATTATATTTCAGAGAAGGGGGGGCAATGAGTACTTAGGTCCATCAAAAGATAACATACAACAATATTAATAGCAATAGTGGAATGATTAAATGAATTGTGGTATATTTATATAACAGAATACTTCATAGCAATAAAAGCAGTGAACTACATGCAACAGTAGGATGAATCTCATAAGCCTTATTAAATAAAATGAGCCAGACCAAAAGTTCAAAAACAGACAATACTAATCTGAATAGAGGTTGAATAAGTGATTGCTTTGGGAAAGGGGAATTAACTCGAAGGGAACAGAGGGGAATCTTCTGGGTTTATTACATATTTTGTTCTTTACATTTTGTCAAGCTGAATTCTTTGGATTTGTGTACTCTGTGTAATTTAAAATATAATTAACAATTAAAATGTAAGTAATAATCTCTTAAGTGTAAAGAACATAAAGAGACTTTTTTTTTTCAAGCTTTTTTGTTTTGTTTGTTTTTTGTTTCTTTCTTTCTTGGATCTTTCAAGTAGCCAAAGAGGTGGCTTGATGGAAATGAACATGGAATAAGAGGAATCAGAAAGTGTGAAAAAACACAGAAAGGATCGGAAAAGGGGCAAGAGATGGGAACCTTTAGGCATATGGATTGGTCGAAAGAACTTAGAAAAAATGAAATAAGGGTTAGATACCAAGGTGAAAACTATAAAGAAACATACTTCTTTGTACTCTACAAATACAGCACTAAACACCTTTCTTATTTTTGCGTAGTAATCAACTGGCCGCAGTTTAGTAGCGGTCTTTTTTTCTAAGAACTAATTTGGATCTTGAAATGATGTCTTTTGGTGTGCTGACTGTCCCTTTTTCATGTCCTTCTTATTTCTGTGTGACACCTTCCACAAAGTGAGCACACTAGAGAGATCTATAGGTTACTTAAACAGAAAGAAGAAATATATAATTACTTGGTTTGAACAGTTTTAAATAAAGTATCAGACTAGATATTCAGCCAGTACTAAAGTTCCCTGACAAGCTTTTTGAAGCTTTCAGAATTATATTACTTTCTTTCACATCATCAATCTGTTTTATATTGTTAGGTTGTTTTACTTCAAGTCTCCAATCGACATTTCTTTTGAATGCATATACTGAAATGATTTTATTTAATAAAAAAAGAACATCTCCTGTGTGGATTTTAAATTTCCCTTATTAAATATTTATATTTTCAAAATGTCTTTATTTAATTGAGTGAGGTGTGTGGTGCCATTTCAAAATAACCTCAGGCGGTAGGTGTAATGACATATCAAAGATTTGACCTTTAGCATTTTAGGGTTCTATTTGTCTGCATTTTCTTCTGCATTCATTTAGTCTTAATTTATATGCTATTTTCTCTGTATGACTTAATGAGTGGATATATTTGGCATGAGATTCATTAACAAAAAGAAAAGGTACCTGAATATGTATTATTTCTGTGCAGTCAGACTAGTGATTTTAACTTCATTTATATCTGTGTATGGGTTGACCGGTGCTCGTACAGCCCTCATTCATTCTCATTAAGTGCTCAGCTGAAGAAAGCCTGGATCTGCTAAACCAATGCCCATTCTCTTACTTCTCACTTCTTCGCAGTCAGCTTGTCGTATTCTTGTATTTACCTCGAGAGGCTTTCTTTTCCAATTCTCTGCTATTCCTTTTAAAGAAAACTGAATGTAATATTTACACTGATGTCATTAATTTAACATCTTGCAGCATCTTCTTGCCTGCTTGGGTAACATCAATGATCATTTGGGTAGCTTTCAGCCTAGAAGCAGGGAAATAGAATAATTATCAAGGATAATATTGTGATAATAAAAATTATTTTTATTTACCCATTTAAGTGGGTCTTCATTGATTTTTAGAAATGGGTGTTTCTTATGGAGATTTTTGTTAAATAGATTATAAATATTGCATATTTATTTCAATTATTTATTTTTATGTTTTTCTCAGTTTACACAAATCTTTATCCCAAGAAGAAAATCTGAAGGATCAGTTTAACCATACCCTTAGCACGTATGAAGAAGCTTTAAAAAGTAGGGAGAACATTGTGTCCATCACTCAACAAGAGAATGAGGAACTGGCTACCCAACTGCAGCAAGCTCTGACAGATCGAGCAAACATGGAATTAGAGCTTCAGCACGCCATGGAGGCCTCACAAGCGGCCAATGACAAAGTGCAGAAGTAAGTAATATGATCTTGCATGGTTTCAAAAGCATAAAACAAAACAAAACAAGAACACCTTTTTTGCAGCTAAATGATAGATTATTTATTATTCATGCTGTTAATGGGTTATGACAAAAGTAGATTGAGCCAAATGGAGTTTTTTATTTTTTAGATTGCCTATCGTGCCCATAGTTGGGGGTCAAAATAGTCATTCACTTGGGAATTGTGGTTACTGTTGAGGGTAAACCACTTTTATTTAATAACTGATCTTCATTAGTTCCTGGAGGCCATACCATTAAAATCCTTTCATAGGTAGTAGGTAAAGTTATTGGCAAGGGGAAGAGGCAGTCAAGTAACCAACTTTACTCACTTAGCTTTGTGATAATCCTGCTTGAGTTGAGATCATCTGTGATTTTGCAGTCTGAGACCTCTAGGCATATGGAATAGTTACAGTGGACTTAATTTGCATGTGTGGTTCTTCTGAAGTATTCAGGGCAGCTTTTCACAGTGCATAATTACATTAGTTTATTTTCGATGACCTTTGCATTTTTGTTAAAATTTAAATAAAGCTACAAAAACCAATCAGTCCTTAATGATAGCCAGCAAAACATTAACATAGGGCATATCATACAAAGAGATAAATTGTTAATGTAAGGGACTTGAATTGAACACTGTAGCAGAATTTCCTAAGGCAACTTTAATGGAATGGAACTTGTCATTTTAAATAATCCCATCTTCATGTGTTGTTAACAGCATTTTGCCATTCATACACTTAATTACCTTTAGTTCCTAAGAGATACTTTTTCCTTAATTTTTTTCAGTCTCACAATATGAAGTAGTGCTAACTTCAAAATTCTTACTTCTTACCACTTTTTATTTGAAAATAAATCATCTCAACCATTTCCCCAGTGTCCCTGAAATTACATTTGAATGGTATCCCAAGGTCAGGTAAATCTGTAGTTAAGAACCCTTTTAAAAGAGATCAGGAATTATGCATATTAAAATCTTTATATAATCAGGGTACCTTGAAATTTATGATTTATAGTAAGTATTCAATTTTTTATAGGTTTAAAGATTAAGTTTATGTTCAGTCAGAAGCTATATCCAGTTATTTACAGTGTACATTAACATTCTAAAAACACTAAGATAGGGGCGCCTGGGTGGCTCAGTGGGTTGGGCCGCTGCCTTCGGCTCAGGTCATGATCCCAGGGTCCTGGGATCGAGCCCCGCATCGGGCTCTCTGCTCAGCCAGGAGCCTGCTTCCTTCTCTCTCTGTCTGCTTGTGATCTCTCTCTGTCAAATAAATAAATAAAATCTTAAAAAAATAAATAAATAAAATAAAATAAAAACACTAAGATACACAGGTAGGTCTCATTGCATTGTAAATTACAAATCAGTACCTTTTGACAGTCAGGGTCTGTTAGCTCTGTTTGCTTAAAGTCTACAAATAATTACAAATATCCAAATTTTCTTTACATGTAATTCTTGAAATTTATATACCTGACTAAAATTCCCTAAAACAGTGCTTCCCAGAGACCAATTAAATTTCTGTAAAATCTTTGGAAATGTCAACCTTTTATTTTTTAGATCTCATCAACTATTACTATTGTTTTATAAAACATAATTTTAATAATACTTTGTATTGTTATAGAAGTATATCAGTATTGAAGTAGAAAGATCACCTCAGATAATGCTTTAAGTTGAATAAGTTTAACCTTTTGAGAAACTTACTATATTTTCCTAGTCTTCACATTTAACCATGGGCAGATCAAAAGGTTTTAATGGAATGACACCAATCAACAGACAGAGTTTAAGTTAAACAATTACGTCATTTAAATGTTAAATTTCAGTTTGAATGCTGAATCTTTTATTCTTACTTACAGCAATAAGACCTGGATGAAATACGATGAGGCTCTCCTGCTTGTATTCAGTCCGCTATATTTTTAGTTGCCCTCAATGGGGCAGTGTACCTTCATTGCAGTTAATGTGGACATCAACCTACTTTATAGCATTTAAGAGGCTAATCTTCCAGGAAACCAACTTAAAAGTCTTTGTTAGGTGGTATTAGTAGCAATTATTTTTGAAGGTCCTTTGTAGCATGTCAGTATTCCAGGCAGTAACTACAGTGTGAACTATAAAGGTGCATATTTGTCCTTTTCCTTTCACAACTAAATTTCTTGAATAACTGATCTATATTCAGCATCTAATTTTTCAATTCCATTTACTCCAGAGCTACTCAATACACTATGGCTAGCTTTTGTACTGAAACAGTTCTTTTTAAGATTACCAGCAATTTCCTGTTAAATTCAGTGGCACATTTCTAATTATATTTTTATCATAAAACTAACATATGATCATGGTAAACAATGGGTAAGGATGCTCCCATATCTTTGCTAACTCATAGTGGTTTAAAAGCTCAGAATCTGGATGCAAAATATATAGGTACGTGAACTTGTACTCTTTATTTTAAAAACACTGTGCTGCTGCAGATAATAATACATGGTTAGTAATACTCCCACTCATAATGTTGTAAGAATTAGATGAGATAAACATGTAATGCTTTTAGAACAATGCAGCTTGCATCGTCCCTCCTTGTCTTGCCATTTCACTCCACACTGTAATATCCCATTCTTCAGAAGGGCTCTATCTTTTCCAGACCAAATACCTTTATATATGTGGGTTCCTCTGCTTAGAGCCTTTTACCCTTTCCCTCATGAAAAACTTACTCATCCTATGAGATTCAGTGCAGCAGAGAGGATAGAGGCAGGCTTTATAGTCAAGTCAGACAGACCCGTATTTCAATCCCTGCTTTCCTACTTATTACCTGTGAGATTTGGGGCAAGTTACTTAACCCCAGGAAGCAAAAGTTCCTCAGTTGAAAAATTCAGACAGTATTACTGCCTTCACAGGCAGGTTTGATATGAGTTTGATAGACTGGATACCATGTAAGATACCTATTTCAGTGCCAATTACTTTATTTTCAGTATGTTATAAATTATTAGTATAATCATACTCATGCAACTGACAAGACTTGTTCAAGTATCTCTTCTCTGCAAAGGCTTCTTCAACTTCCTAGAAAGTTAAATATCACTCTCTTCTCTGTGTTGTCATAGTATGTTTGTTAAGGATTCCTCCCCTGAAAATAAAGTCCTCGCCATTCTCCTGTATCTCCCATCTCAGTAATGGTCTTCAGCAGCTTCAGCACCGTCTTTATTCCCTCACTCGTTCTGACTTTTCACATTCACTTTGCCGTGAGTCTCTGGTTTTTCTGTGCTGCTGAAGAATCACCTGATTTCCCCTATTCCATCCTCACTTGTTAATTGCCTCATTTCAGGACCTCATCATCCTCCAACTAATCTGAAATAATCACAAGACTAGTTTATCTGCTTCTAGCTCTCAGGTATGTCTTACTCGCTGCCGCCAGAGGGAAGTTTTCTAAAATGAAATCAGGTTCTATTACTTTCCTATTTGAAATCTTTCAGGGCCCTTCATCCCTACACGCAAAAGCATAAACAACTGAGCAGGGTATATGAGGCCTATCACCTATCTAGCCTTCTCCCATTCCCTGGTATCATTTCCTCCCACCACCCCAACCACAGTATCTCTATACAAGCTATTTCTTCTTCTTAAAGCATATTCCTCCCTTCCAGTACCAAATTTTTGTTACTCATTAAAGTCTAGTCTTAATGTCACCTCTGTGATGTTTCTTTATGTTTTTATTTTTTCATAGTACCTAATCCATATCTTTGTTAAAGGTCTTAATCATCTAGGTGTTACAATTGCTTTATCTGTTTTCCTGTCTACTTCCTGCAAAATTACCCATCATTGAGCATTCTCAAGACATAAACAGTGTTCCCTTCATCTTTGTATCCATATCGCCTCCAAATATTCACCGAGATGCCTGCTATAAAGTAGGTACTGTGTAAATACTATGAACAAATAAACTAGAACAGTTTAAAAGGTTGATGGGATAACGGAATAAAGTAAAAGCTGGTCAGGTCAGGAATACACAGGAAAATTTCAAATCTGCTCTGATCTGCTATAGGCCCTAGGTAAAAAAAAAAATTTATTCCAACCAAGTACCCTATGCTAGTCCAAGAATTTCATAGAAAAGGGGACGCCTGGGTGGCTCAGTTGGTTAAGCCGCTGCGCTTGGCCTTGGGTCATGATCCCACGGTCCTGGGATCGAGTCCCACATCAGGCTCCTTGTTCAGCAGGGAGCCTACTTCTCTCTCTGCCTCTGCCTGCCACTCTGCATGCTTGTGCTCTCTCTCTCTCTCTCTGACAAATAAATAAATAAAATCTTTAAAAAAAAAAAAAAAGAATTTCGTAGAAAAGTATGACTTTTGTGGCCAGTCCTGCCTGCCTCCCTCCGTGGCACCACGACTCCTATGGTGTCTGACTTTCTATTGGGCTTTTAGCCCTTTTTCTATGCACCAGCTTCCATCAAGTTCAATTACATTTAAAAGATCTGAAATCTTCAGTAATGGTGGAGAAACTATATGCTATTTCTAGTAATTATAGAATTTTAAATTTATATTTTATTTCCTTTTAGAGTCAAATGAATTTTTTTCTGAAGATTTTATTTATTTATTTGACAGAGATCACAAGTGGGCAGAGAAGCAGGCAGAGAGAAAGAAAGGGAAACAGGCTCCCTGCTGAGCAGAGAGCCTGACACGGGCCTCGATCCCAGGACCCTGAGATCATGGCCTGAGCCGAAGGCAAAGGTTTTAACCCACTGAGCCACCCAGGCGCCCCCAGTCAAATGAATTTCTTAAAGTTTTTTAGTCTGTGGGAGTATTCCTGAAAAAGAAAGTGGTGCAGAATTACCATCCATAAGCTAGCCAATATATATAGGTAGAAACACTGAGAGGAGAAAGTGTGAAGAATGCCAGACCTCATTGTCCAGAAACTGCTTCTTAGTCCAGATGTCAAAAAGCCTAAAATTTCACTAGTGGAAATCCATTCCCTTGGGTTAAGCAAGGTTAAGGTACCTGTGTTTCAAAAATGTGTATGCTTGTGGAAGAACACATTGTCCTTTCGGTTTTAGGTTGCTCTTTGGCTGATCCTGGATACGCTTAGTTTTGGTGAGCCATGTGGAAGTAGAGGGAACTAAAGAGCAGGTGAAGAGCATAGGAACTTGTAAGAGAAACTTCTCTTAATGATTCTGCTAAGGACCATCCATAATCCTTGTTTATTAAAGAGAAAACTGACACACAAATCCATTAAGGGATATTTTTATCATCACAAGAGATTTAAAACTCTGTTGTTCTTTATGATATATTTTATTTCCCATCTGTCTTTCTGTCTATAGATATGGTTCTTGTGGCTTAGAACACAAGGTTTCTGAAGGATTTTAAAAATATATTTGACTATACTTAATGTACCTAAGCTACACATAATTACTTAAAAGTATTTACAACTTGGCTTATAAGGTTAGAAGCTCTCAGAAGCTTCTAGATTTTTTTTTTTTTTTGGTCACATAACCATCTTTACTATGGGCCAGATTTATACTGATATGATTCAAATCCCTCATAAACAGTAACTGTATAATAAGTAGATCAGGGGTGCCTGGGTGGCTCAGTGGGTTAAGCCGCTGCCTTCGGCTCAGGTCATGATCTCGGGGTCCTGGGATCGAGTCCCACATCGGGCTCTCTGCTCAGTGGAGAGCCTGCTTCCCTTCCTCTCTCTCTGCCTGCCTCTCTGCCTACTTGTGATCTTTCTCTGTCAAATAAATAAAATCTTTAAAAAAAAAAAATAAGTAGATCAGACAAAAAGACAAAGGACAAAAATTCTAAACTTTTAAACATATGTTCAAGAAAGAATATATCACTATCTAAAATGTTCTTTCTTAAGGTGCCTGGATGGCTAGTCGCTTAAGTGGCTGCTTTCAGTTCAGGTCATGATCCCAGGGTCCTGAGTTCAAGTACTGCATCGGGTGCCCTGCTCAGCAGGAAGCCTGTTTCTCCCTCTCCCACTCCCCCTGCTTGTGTTCCCTCTCTCACTGTGTCTCTCTCTGTCAAATAAATAAAATCTTTTAAAAAATAAAAATAAAAAAATAAAATTTTCTTTCTTTTCATACTTTAAAAAAATCAATTACTTAAAATTTACTTGCATTCTCATTTCTAATTGCATAATTAAAATATCAAAGATCAGCATAAAGCATTTCCTTTTGAAATATAGGGTATCCCAAGCTTTTGAGCGGTATTAACAGGAGGAAAAAAAAGGAGGAGGAGGAGTACATGTAAGCTAACAAGAAGGTCTTTCCTGCCTCTTGGTCAAATACTGATTTCTATGAAGAAGTTGAGGTCACAAAGAAATTGTGAATTCTCAGCCTGGTTTCCCTGCTGATGAGGACTGTCTGGTAGCTCCCTTTGAGGTGTCAGGGGAGTCACCATAGTGTCACGCAAGGTTTCTTCGCGTAGAGCAAACATACTTTCCACAAACTCAGCTGCTTAATCTGTTTGCAGGTTGAATTATAAAACAGGATAGATGACTCTGAGTTCTCGGAAGGGGAACAGAGCATTTCCACAGTTTCTTGGTTAAAAAAAAACAAACTGCCTTCTTTTCATCAAAAGATATCACTAAACTTTGTAGTTTTGTTGCTGACTCTGGAATCTGATTTTAACCATAATGAAAACAAATTGTGGTAAATTATCCTTACATAGTCAAATACAAAAGGTGTTAAAATTATATTGCCTTTTCACTAAAATTACTCTGCTTTTTGCCAATTTTACCTGTGATTTTTTTTTTTTTTTAATAAATTCTTGGTTGGACTTTAAGTAGCACAACAATAGTATAGGTGTCTGAACACTTGATAAATGCTGATTAAATCAAAGAATAAGTTTCACAATTCTCAACTCAGCATAAGGTATAAATCACTAATATAAAGTTGAAAATTGATTTTATTAATATTATTAATAAACAGGAGGATTTAAGACTTCTGGAAATTGCTCTTCAAAATTTATTTTGTGTTTGAAATTTAAAAGTTCTGTGAAATATCATATATACCTCAGCACATAATGAGTCAAATAATTTATCTGGGATGATTTGTTTTTGTTTTAGTTTCTTTAAAGATTTTATTTATTTATTTATTTGACAGAGACACAGAGAGAGAGGGAATTCAAGCCAAAGAACTAGGAGAGGGAAAGCAGGCTTCCCGCCGAATAGGGAGCCTGATGCGGGGCTCGATCCCAGGATTCTGGGATCATGACCTGAGCTAAAGGCAGAAGCTTAATGACCGAGCCACCCAGGCACCCCTATTCAAGATAGTTTATGTACAAATCACTTCCCAATCAGCTCTAGAAGGCACCTTCCAAATCTAGATCCAGTTAGATATTGTCATTTATATGTGGAAGATGGATTCAGATGACTCCTAAGCAGTCATTGTAAGATGTACAGCATCTAACATGCTTAGTTTTTATTCTTAAGCACATAATATGCTTTTTAAGAATTTAATATTCTGGATTTGTAAATCATAACACATTTTTAAATTAAATGCATATTTAACTTATGAAATACAAGTCTTCTTACACACTATCAAGTAAGTATGTATTTTAAAAAAAATTTAATTCCATTATATATTTGTATAGTGGATCACCTTTCTCATCCATTGAGTACATAAAGTAGATTTCTTTAGAGCTACTTTTATTATATATAGAGAGAGGGAGAGATACCTATCATATTTGATAGATAAGTATTATATCCATTTCTTTATAAAAGCTGAAGAGTTGGAATTACACCTTTATCTTTAGGGAAAGTCTCACTTTGAAACAAAAAAGAAATATGGTGTTAATTTTCTATGGCATTCCTCTCTACTAGAGGATTAATGTAGGATTATTGGAATTGAAGCTTAACCCAAAACTTGAGAAATTCTAATGAAGTAGAAAGTAAAGGATGCAGACTAAGAAAAGAAATTCTCTAAACCTAAGAATCTGCATTTTCTCTGGTAAGTTCCCTTGTATAGTTAACTTTTTGGAATGAATCATAAGGATCATGAAAGTAAGGACTAAAAAGTGAAATTGCAACACAGCTGCTTAGATTTGATTTACTTCTTCACTTCAGAACCTATCTTCAAATAGGTGATGTAGAGTTGAGCTAATACACATTTTTGCCTACTAAGATAAAACATGTTTCAAATGGGTACAATGGAAAGGGATGAAAGTAAAAGAACAAAAGAATAAAATGTGGGAGAGATCCATGCCATATCAGTTTAAGACCAAATAAAATGTAGGAATTTTTGATGATTTTCATTAGCCCCAATATTATAGTAATTAAAAGAGATAATGTCCCTGTTACATTAGGAGAGTTATAGGATCCACTAAACAATGATCAAATATTTTTAACCAGAACTTGACAGGTTAACATAAAAACAAAAAACAGGAGTTCTTTGCTCCAGAAACATTCAAATGTGATTTTCACACATTTATATGAAATGTGAGTTCCTTAGAATGGCCGTATGATCAGACAAGCATCCTTTTCCTTGGTTCTGTTCTAGCTCTGGTTAAAGCCGTCTTACTCTTTAGTCCTTGACAGGCTACAGCGCTCCCAGGCACTTCTGTGAGGGCAGGAAAACTCATTCATCCATCTTACCTGAGGATAGTTTTAGAAACGATTAAAACAAGATATATAAAGTGATTTTAACTTTCTTTCTTAATAGCACTGACCACCAGTGTACTTTAGCCTACTCTTGTAGTAATAAAGGGAAGAGGGAAGCTATTGTAAAAATTTGATTTTTAAGAAATTTTCATTATTCCTGCTTGGATGTTGCTCGGCCTCATTATGCTTGACAGCTCACTCAGAACCTCCTCCTTTGCTTTCCCTATTCTGAAACACATAGAAAAATTTAATGTGATGTATCTATCTATTAATATAGAAAGGTCTACATTTTTATATAAATCAAGGTCTGGTGTTTTTTTTAATAAGTCCTCAGTATATTCATCTAAAATCTGGTATATACTTCCTTACTAGGTATAGCTTTTATTCACAAAATGTAATTAGAAAAAAACCCAAGTTGAACCCAAGAATAAGTAGAGATACCAATTTTATTCGGATTTTAACATTCCATGCTTGGTTATTTCTCCCCACTAAGTCAGGGATTTTCCCATGTGCATATTTGGCCCTCAAAAAATACAGAATAAAATAATTTTTGTGGGGCCCGGGCAGCTTGGTCAGTTGAGTCCAACTCTTGATCTCAGGGTCATGAATTCAGGTGCCACGCTGGGTTCCGCACTAGGTGGGAAGCCTACTTAAAAAAAGAAAAAGAAAGAAAGAAAGAATCTTTTGCTTATTTCAGTGAGCTTTAGCTGGCAGTAAAATCATAAACATTGTCCACACATAAACTTCACTCTTGATCATTTATAGTTTAAAAAAATCATTCTATAACAATATATTATGTAGTAGCAGCAGAAGTGATCTTCTTTCTTTTTCATATTGTTATATATTCTCAGGCAACTCTACAAATAGTTTCTGGTTTTTTTTAGTTCTTACCCTAAGTATAAAGAAAAAAGGGTTCCACTACTATCAATTACTTTGTCAGGTGTTTCTTTATAAAGACTGACTAAAAGTGAAATTAAGGAAATTTTTTAAATAAATAAAAATTTTTAAAAAAGTAATTATACACTCTAAAAAAAAGAAGAAGAAAGAAAGAAAAATGTTTCCAGAAATTACATAGTGAACAGTATTTTGGAACTTACTAAACTTAATAATTTTAATTTTTTAATTGTTTTGGTATTTATACCATTCAAACTAATAGTCCTTGGGACATCATCATCTTTTGACTTTTTCTTTTGCTGCGTTTAGCAGTATCCTGAAAGTGTATGAAAGCGTATATTATTTCTCTTTATGTTCCCGTTTGCTATTTGACAAGCTACACAATGGCAAAACATTTAAAATCTTGAATTATCTTCTTCCTTAAATTAATTTGCCTTCTGAGCCATGTATATTTCACATCAGTCTTCCAAGAAGTTCTCTACTACTGACTGGAGGGCCTAATCTTTCCCAGAGTGGTAGGAGTAGCACAGTTCAAGAACAAGAATGAATCTCTGTATAATCACACCACAATGTGAGGTGACCCTGAGACAGAGAACTGACCAGATACACATATGGGTTTTAGGAAGACTTTCTGATGCTCTTTTTTAACACAGCTGTGAGAAGAATGTGGCTAAGACCCAATAGTCATTCTTGAGTAGAGCTGGCAAAGGAAACCATGAGGAGAAGAGAATTTAACACATGGGTGTAAGAGAGCAAGGCTTCATTGATGCGATCTGAGGGGAATGCCTAATGACTGGAAGAATCAAACTTGGCAATGAAAACACAAAGCTCTTTTCATCAATTCAAACGCAGACTCTAAAGCTGCAGATGGTCACCTCCAGCCTTGTCTATTCAGTGCGAGGTTTTATAAAATGGCACTTTGGTGAATACTAATAGATCAAAACAAAGATTTAATAACGTAAAGATGTGGTGTTCATTTTTAAATGAGTATACAGGTCAATGTCTCAGAAAAGGATAAAAAGAGTACCTTTTATATGTGGGTCTAAAGTCTTTTTGTTATTTTTCAACTTCAAAAATAAATGACATCTTTAACATACAGATTGTGTTTTATGGAAAAGAGTTTACATTATTAAAAAGAGACCAAAATCAGGGTTTATATTTACATTTACTGATTTCATTGCTTCTGTTTGAGGATTCTCAATTTATAATGTCTGTTAAGGTCATCCTTTAATATTTCCTTGAGGCCCACTTGATAGGATAAATATATATTACCATTCTGAAGGATGAATCAATCTAATTAAAAATTTAGGCCAAAATATTTTATACTTGAAATAGAACTTTTTTTCCTATCTCTTCAGAGAATTCTAAGAGACATTGTTTAGTACAAAGGAAGCCTTTGAACTTTAATGCAGCCTTGAAATTATATTTTTGCTACTTTGTGTTTGATTTTCTGCAATTTTACAAATCCCTAATAATTGCTTATATGTGAAAAGGTAATTCACTGTATTCCAACTTTGTTGGAATACATTGTGCATTGTTACTGCTTATATAACTGAATCGTACTTTGAATTAAAAAGTGGTATATGCTTCCAGAATAAATTACATTATTAGAGGTGATTAGCACTTTATAGTTTATAAAATTCTTGAGCTAAACCCCCAAAATTAAGCTTTATTATCCAAAATAAGCTTAACATATGAACCTTAAATAACTCATTAATAGCTTTTATATTTCTACTACTTGTGAAGTAAATATAATTAGTAAGTCTGTATGCCTAATACTTTTTATCTAATAAGTGACACTAATATATAATAAATTAAAGCATTAGAATTGAAAGTTAAAAGGGAGGCAGCTTATTATCTAGTAGAGATATCAGTGTCTAACAGGACCTGTAATTGTCATTAACTGAGTATGATGTAGAAGACATGAAATTGTGTTTGTTCTCAGTGTTCTCAACTGGAAGTAGAACTAATATACTTGCCCTATACTTCAGAATATGGCTGTGAGGCTCAAATAAGATGCATGTGCATTAAAGTATTTTGAAAAGTATAATGTGCTCTATAAATATAAAACATTGACTAAAGAGTATGTTTTAATAATAAATGTTATAAAAAATGTTTTAAATAAAAAATTATAATAACCTTTTGGGGAGCTAGAAATAGTAAGTGAGAAAAATAATAAATTTAACCTCAGAGACATAAAATAAATACCATGTAACTTTGGAAAAAGAGATTGTTCTCAAAGATCTTGGAAACTGGAAGTAAAAAGGATTCTGTGCATTTTCATACATTACTAGTAAGAATGCAAAATAGCAAAACCCCTGTGGAGGAGAATTTGATAATATCTAACAAAATTACTGATGCCCTTACACTTTGACTAAGGAAAATTGCTTCTAGGAATCCATCCTGAATATAGACCTCCATGAATATGAAGCAACATAGGAATTACAGGATTGGTTTTTTTGTTTGTTTGCTATTTAAAGATTTATTTATTTACTTGAGAGAGAGACACTACAAGTGGGGGTGGGGCAGAGAGAGGGAGAGACGATCTCAAGCAGACTCCATGCTGAGTGAGGAGCTAGATGCTGGGCCCTGATATCAGGACCTGAGCTGAAACCAAGAGTTAGGCTCAACCAACTGTACCACCCAAGCATCCATACATGATTTTTTATTTATTTGAGAGAGAGAGAAGGATAACAACAGAGAGCACTAGTGAGAGGAGCTGGGAGGAGAGGAAGAAATAGGCTCCCTACTGAGCAGGGAGCCAGACCTGGGGCGGGGGAGTGGGAGGACCTCTATCCCAGGACTCTAGGATCATGACCTGAGCCGAAGGCAGACACATAACGGCTGAACCACCCAGGGGCCCCAGGATTGTTTTTAATAGCAAACAAAAGAAATTCAAATAGGAGAGTAGTTTAATAAACTATAACATATTCGTATAGTGGGATACAATACAACTGTGAAAAAGAGAAAGGAAGGAAGGTCTATAAACTGATAGTGATTTCAGGACATATTCCTAACTGAGAAAAAAAATCAAGTAATTATAATATCCTACCTTTTATATGAAAAATAGGCATAAAAGTAATAGGAAAGATAAACCCACAACTAATGAATTATTGGCCTTTGGAGGTAGATGGGAAAGAGATAGCTCCTGGGTCTGGAGAAGGGAAAGTATAATGAGTCCAGAGTATCCTTTTGTACCAGAAAGCAAGTACTTGTACCAGAAAGCAAGATTAATGGGGTCATGTCGAAAGGACACAGGAGCCAGCTTAGAAAGGTTCCCACTGACCAAATTTGGCACAAATTTGCCTTGGGAATTTTATGAGTATCAGAGGACACTCATCCTTTCTTTATTTAAATTTTGAAATTTTGTTTATGAAAAAATTTTTTTGTTGGGAGTCCTGGGTGGCTTGGTCAGTTAAGCGTCTACCTTTTGCTCAGTTCGTGATTCCAGGATCGTGGGATCGAGTTCCACATCTAGCTCCTTGCTCAGTGGGGAGCCAGCTTCTCCCTCTTTCTCTGCCTGCTGCTTCCCTGCTGTGCTCTCTTTCTGTGTCAAATAAATAAAATCTTTAAAAATTTGTGTTAACTTTAATTTTTTAAAATATTGATTGTAATATTATTTAGTTTTATTAGTGAGGCTTTTCGTACCCCCTTAAATTTTTCACCTGAAGTGAGTGCTTCATTCATCTCATCCTAGTTCTAGCCCTGAATAGTCCATAAAAGGGGAAAAGACACTGCTGGAGGAAAAAAGAAAACACTCCTGGTTTACCTTTATTTAAAAAATAAGAATGAAAACTTACTAAGTTACCCTAGCTTGTATGATTTCTACTGACTGATGTTTCATATTCAGAAATGATAGTTCTGTAATAGAGCTGAAGAACTGTGGTTCTTCCACCCCGTGGAATGTCACCAGGTTTTTCACCGTATACTATCCAGAATGTCTACCATTGTCTGAAATGTCTGTTTCTTATGTCACTATCCATACCACTTCTATCAACTGTTGCTTTGTCTTTATTTTGATCATCTGTGTAGATCAGTCATCATATCTATCAACAGTGGGGTGGTCCTGATTGATTCTAGACCCGAAATGTTGATTTCAATCTGGGAACATATGGCTTTTATGAATCAAACATAACTCAGGTAGAGAAAATTACTGTGACGATGCTAGCTTAATAAGTTGAATATTACTTTTACTTTGTAGGCCCTTGGCTTAGTGTGAAGTTTGAAGGTGCATTGAATATTATCTCCACTAGTCTCCCAAAGGATGTTGCCAGTCTTTTGAATTAAACTTGAATAAGGTTGATTTGTATTCCCTGTTAATCAAAATTTGAAATGTTGACATTAGAAAATTTCATTCAGTGCTAATTATATATGACTTTTATGAAAGTTAGGAAGGAAAGAATCCTACATTTTAAAGTTTAGTATCAGCCTAAAGCCCTATGAAAACAATAGTGAGTAGCTTAATAAGCCATCTTAATAAGATACCTTAATAAAACTAACCAGTTATTCTAGCTTGCTATGTTTCAGTTGGCAGTATGAATATCAGTGACTTGCTTCCTCCATCATTAATTGAAACTTTTCTGGGTTTAAAATTATGAAAAAAAAACTCAGCAGTGTTTCCCAGCCTTTCTTGACTCTTGAATCCCTTTGGTAGTAAAACATATTCTCTAAGTAGAATTGTGTGCATGCCTTTTGGTTGTTATAAGAAAAAGAAGTTAATAAGCATTGATTTATAATTTTATTTAAGTACAATCTTTAATACTCATAATATGTATCACCACATGATATGTGACTTACTTCAACCATATAGGAAATAGCATAATTTATTAAGTTTTATTATGGTTTATTGTTTGGTTTAAGGATAAATACATATTTAAAAATAGATCAAAATTTAGTAATATTAAATAACTGCTTGTGAGGTGATCTTTGGAATTCTTAACATTCTACCTTTAAAAGGAAATAATAGAGAGGTTTCTCAGCATCCATTTGCTGGAATATTTCCACAAATAGCACATTACAGATATTTTGGTCTTTACTTCCATGTAAGTAAAGACTAATTAAGTTTAACTTAATTAGTTAAACTATATTTGTTGTCCTTTGTTTTCTTTAAGTCATACCTACGAAATAAGGTGATATGAGTAGTTTGATCAAAGGAGCTGGTGAAGAGAATCTTGAGGTAAATTTATAGATTTGTGCCCCACATTAATTTGTGTCTCAGCATCAGTGTACTTTCTCCTTCCTCTAAGTATTCAGTTGTCCATTAAGGGTGGAAATTAAACAATTTACAACTGAGAAGAAAAAAATAGAGTCAAAAACAACATGTTGACCAGCTGTGCTCAACTGAGGGATTAAGTCATGAACATGCTATGCTGGTCTTTGCTTAATCTCCACCTAGCTCGTTCATATGTGTTCACAAGTTACCAAAGTAATCCACTTTAAAAGGCAAAATAAAATAGCATAAAAGGCAAAAATGTTTAATAATAATTTTATATTTTGACTTCAAAAATGGAACTCAGACACTACCACCTTTGACTTCCATGATCTATGAATTTTTAAATTACAAAAGGAACAAATGATGCTTTAGAGAATTTCATTATATAGTGATTTGCACACCTTTTTTTATTCTTGTCGATTTTAACACACTTTATATTGCTTATAAAACATTTATTTTCTCAAAAAATAATTTTAAAATACTTTCATCATTTATCAACCGTCCCCCCCAACACAAAGTCAAATACATTACCTGAAGTAGTTAAATTAGGGTATAAATTATTGAAAGAAAAGAATTCCTTGCTGGAAAAGTGTGTTGGAGCACACTAAATAAATGATAATGGTTTCTTTACATATCTTCAAATACGAGAACTTTTTCAAAAAAGGAAATTTAATAGTTCATTATAGAATAATTAACTTTATGCTTTTAAAAATTAAGTAAATGTTTTTCTCATCATGAGCAAAGTATACAACTCTAAGACCTGATTTGCTTGTGTTAGTGGACTTACTAAATATTAGTCTTTGGTAGTCCAGCTTGTACCATTTATCTTTCCTATGCCAACACTCTGATTTTTGTTCTGCAGTATTCTACAACTTGCTGTTATGTGATACTAGCCCCAGAGCTAACTTTTCCAGTATCTGAGTATGCTTAGTATACTCTGTAACTAATAAATCAATAAAGTCTTTCTGTAATGTACAAACTCCTATCTCCATGAAGCAATTATAAGCAAACTATAAATGAACACATGAGTCTAAGAAAGTATGCTGTGATTATATTGACTCTGAAAACATTTGTCTTTTGTAGAATACAGCATTTATTATGTGGTATAAATTGGTCATAGTGTTGCTCATAATTTTTTTTAATAATAAATCCAGTGAATAGTAAAACAATAAAAATGTTTATATCCTAGGAATACACTTTAATTATTCTGAGGAGCAACATGTTAGTGGTATCGTTGAACAAATTAATAAATATGAATCATATTTCTTAGTTAGGGAATGAAACTGAGACCTGTTAATAAAATTTTTATCCTTAGTAATTGAATTTTATATTGGTTTCATATATTTTCTGTATCATATTATGATAGATAGCAAAAATGCATTAAAAACTTTTAGATAACATTTAAGTAACAACTTAAACACTATAAACTCTACATTGATTAGGTAAATGTGTTTGAAAGAGAATAAGATGAAAGCACTGAAGAATTTACTTAGCAATCATGTCATCTTGTTCATTTTTAAATAATTCCTGTTTAATGTAATGTTTCATTACTCAATGAAATTTGATCAAGACTAAGACTGTACTTCTGTGATAAAGCATAGCTTTGATACTGTTTTCCTGAAAAATTTTATTCCTTTCAGAAATAGCCCTTTTGCCAACTAGTGATTGATTGTATTTATTATTGGTTTAATTGATGTAGTTGTCCTAATTAGTTATTATAAAGTGAAAACCTAAATATAAGCCATTATATTTGGGTTGGTTGAGAAGATAAACAGATGAGTTATTAATAGCCAGGCCAAATATAAATGGATTTTTTTTTTCTGATCTCAAAGCTGATGTATTTCATTCTAAATAAAAAAGGAAAAAGAGAACATTCCTAATGAATGAAAGACCATCATTTAAATATTTTCCCAATTATATTAGCATGATCTTGAACAATTTTATTCATGTCTTTATGTCTATTCATGTTCATGTCTTCATTTATTATTTTATTTATTCAACAAATATTCAACAAATTTTATTCAACAAATATTTTTTAAACAGCTACCATATATCATGCAGTGACAGTGTTAGGAGAAGAAAATGAGACCAGAAGTATAAGTGGGGATTGGCCAGGTGAAAAGCTTCCATGTGGAAGCCAAAGCAAAGAACTTGGCACCTTTTATACACTGAAGGAAGATCTTTGCGGCCAGAAGCAGCTTAGAACATAAAAGGAGGATGGAGTTCTGTGCAGAGTCAGAGCTTGAAGAACCTCGAGACCCTTGATTTTCTCCAGTAGCTTCCATCTTTTTTTTTTTTTAATTTATTTATTTATTTGACAGAGAGAGAGATCACAAGTAGGCAGAGAGGCAGGCAGAGAGAGGAGGAAGCAGGCTCCCTGCTGAGCAGAGAGGCCGATGCGGGTCTCCATCCCAGGACCCTGAGATCATGACCTGAGCCGAAGGTAGAGGCTTTAATCCACTGAGCCACCCAGGCGCCCAGTAGTTTCCGTCTTTAAATTTCATCTTACAAGCAGTGGAAGTCATTGATAGATTTTAATCAGAGGGCATGTTTTCATTTGCATTTCTAAAAGATTTAAAGGCTGCTTTGTGAAGGATAAATTGCAATGGACAAAAGTGGAAGTAGAAAGACTCATTAGGAAGTCACTGGGGAGAGACTGTAGTGTCTTGGACCAGGGGATTGTCCTTGGAGACGGAAAGAAGAGGGACTTGAGAGCTTCATGGCATCCAGAGAGTAGCCTTTCTGAATGGGATGCAGGGTATCAAGAAGAACTCCCAAATTTTTATCCTGAGCAACCTGATAGTTGGAAATACTATTTATTAAGGCTGGAAAGACTAGAGGAAGAACAGAGTTGAAATGGAAAGACATTTTTAACAAGTTTGAGTTGTGTGTGAGATATCAAGTAAGTATCAATACTATCCTTATTGATATCTTATTCTCTCAAAGATTTACCCTTATAACAGATAATCCTTCAAATTGTGTGTAAGTCCATTTAAGAAAATACTTGGGATTTATATTAGTTATATTTATTATTTAAAAAATTCTAATAAGAAGAGAATAACCTGCAATTCTCTTGTATGTTAATCGTACCCTGAGACTATATAAGGCCAGCCAACATCCTGTGATGTATTTGATGTCTACGATACCAGGCATGATCCAAGAACACTAATTAGTGTATTTTTTCTTCCAATGGCATAGATCATTTTTATCTAAAAGTTTTCATTGAACCATCTTGCCAAGAATCAGTTTAGTTTTTAAAACTCTGTCATTCACACATATGTCAATATTATGTGCCAGAAATCTTCTTTGCTATTTGTATCTCCTGCCAATAATGAACTGGTATCATATTTAAAAATAAAATGGGTACATATTAACCAGACAGGTATGTAATTTGAAACCATAATTTTGTTTCAGAACCAAAAAAAAAGTTTTGCTTTTGAGATTTATATTTGTTTAGTTTTCTATTGCTATGTAACAAATTACCCCAAAATTTAGTGGATTAAAACAATTACTATTTCACCATTTCTGTAGGTCAGGAATCTTAGTGCAGCTTAACTGGATCCTCTGACTCCAAGTCCCTAACAAGACTCCATCAGCTCAAGGCCTGACTGGTAGAGATCTACTTTCTAGGTAATTCACATGGCTTTTGTCAAGATCAAGTCTCACAAGCTGTTAGACTAAGGCCTCAGTTCCTCCCACACTTAAGACTTCAAGGCCTTTGGCTCCTTGCTATGTGGACCTCTCCACAGAGCATCTCACGGCATAACAGGAAGCTTTATCCAAAAGTACAAGCAAGGGAGCAAGAGAAAAAGAGAGTAAGTTAGCTGAATGGAAGTCCTAGCCTTTTGTTACCTAATCACAGAAGTAATATTCTATCACTTTCACCATATTCTTTTCATTAGAAGCAAATCAGGAGGTCCAATCCACACCAGTGGGGAGGATATTACACCGTGCTATGAGTTTCAGAAGGTAGGAATCATTGAGAGCCGTGTCAGAAGTTGCCTTCCACCAAGTTTTTTTTTTTTTTAATAATTTTTTTTATTTTTTATAAACATCTATTTTTATCCCCAGGGGTACAGGTCTGTGAATCACCAGGTTTACACACTTCACAGCACTCACCAAAGCACATACCCTCCCCAATGTCCATAATCCCACCCCCTTCTCCCAAACCCCCTCCCCCCAGCAACCCTCAGTTTGTTTTGTGAGATTAAGAGTCACTTATGGTTTGTCTCCCTCCCAATCCCATCTTGTTTCATTGATTCTTCTCCTACCCACTTAAGCCCCCATGTTGCATCACCACTTCCTTATATCAGGTAGATCATATGATAGTTGTCTTTCTCTGCTTGACTTATTGTTCCATCCATGTTGTCGCAAATGGCAAGATTTCATTTCTTTTGATGGCTGCATAGTATTCCATTGTGTATATATATACCACATCTTCTTGATCCATTCATCTTTTGATGGACATCTAGGTTCTTTCCATAGTTTGGCTATTGTGGACATTGCTGCTATAAACATTCAGGTGCATGTGCCCCTTTGGATCACTACTAGGAGCTGGTTCTTTGAAAGAATTCATAAAATTGATAAACCCCTGGCCAGACTTATCAAAAAGAAAAGAGAAAGGACCCAAATAAATAAAATCATGAATGAAAGAGGAGAGATCACAACTAACACCAAAGAAATACAAACTATTATAAGAACATACTATGAGCAACTCTACGGCAACAAATTTGACAATCTCGAAGAAATGGATGCATTCCTAGAAACATGTAAACTACCACAACTGAACCAGGAAGAAATAGAAAGCCTGAACAGACCCATAACCAGTAAGGAGATTGAAACAGTCATTAAAAATCTCCAAACAAACAAAAGCCCAGGGCCAGACGGCTTCCGGGGGGAATTCTACCAAACATTTAAAGAAGAACTAATTCCTATTCTCCTGAAACTGTTCCAAAAAATAGAAATGGAAGGAAAACTTCCAAACTCATTTTATGAGGCCAGCATCACCTTGATCCCAAAACCAGACAAGGATCCCACCAAAAAAGAGAGCTATAGACCAATATCCTTGATGAACACAGATGCGAAAATACTCAACAAAATACTAGCCAATAGGATTCAACAGTACATTAAAAAGATTATTCACCACGACCAAGTGGGATTTATTCCAGGGCTGCAAGGTTGGTTCAACATCTGCAAATCAGTCAATGTGATACAACACATCAATAAAAGAAAGAACAAGAACCATATGATACTCTCAATAGATGCTGAAAAAGCATTTGACAAAGTACAGCATCCCTTCCTGATCAAAACTCTTCAAAGTGTAGGGATAGAGGGCACATACCTCAATATCATCAAAGCCATCTATGAAAAACCCACCGCAAATATCATTCTCAATGGAGAAAAACTGAAAGCTTTTCCGCTAAGGTCAGGAACACGTCAGGGATGTCCATTATCACCACTGCTATTCAACATAGTACTAGAGGTCCTAGCCTCAGCAATCAGACAACAAAAGGAAATTAAAGGCATCCAAATCAGCAAAGAAGAAGTCAAATTATCACTCTTCGCAGATGATACTATATGTGGAAAACCCAAAAGACTCCACTCCCAAACTGCTAGAACTTATACAGGAATTCAGTAAAGTGTCAGGATATAAAATCAATGCACAGAAATCAGTTGCATTTCTCTACACCAACAGCAAGACAGAAGAAAGAGAAATTAAGGAGTCCACCAAGTTTTTTTAAGAGTTAAGTTATTCTGGGGCGCCTGGGTGGCTCAGTGGGTTAAAGCCTCTGCCTTCGGCTCAGGTCATGATCCCAGGGTCCTGGGATCGAGCCCCGCGTCGGGTTCTTTGCTCAGCGGGGAGCCTGCTTCCTCCCCTCTCTCTCTGCCTGCCTCTCTGCCTACTTGTAATCTCTGTCAAATAAAATAAATAAAATCTTTAAAAAATAATAATAATAAATTTTTTAAAAAGAGTTAAGTTACTTTTATTGGGCCTTATGTAGCTGAAAATTGGTGGTCTGCAAGACACTCAGTTAATCATATTGCTTTATGAGCAGTGACAGTTATGGGAAAATACACAACCACAGTCTGACCTTACGATACTATCACAATCCTCTGAAAATCTACAAGAGCCTGTCTAAATAAACCAAAGTCTGACCCAAAATTAAGTACCAAGAATCATACATATTCAGAAACTAATAGATCATGAACAGGGCAGTTAGTTGGATCCGTCTGTGGTGTTCTTAGTTCTAGATGGCTTCCTACTTATGAATTATAAGTTTAAAACTCTAAGTGCAGCTAGCTGATGTAAGAAACGAGGAAGGAGGAATTAGATATTTACTTCCTTTAAATGAAGATGAATACAGAGAATCTGAATCAAGATTTAAGCCAGACCTACTAGTAAAAACAAGAAAAAATAATGGACCAGGGGTTAGGGGAAGCACTCAACTATGGTAAATGTAGAAAACCAGTCATTATTCTCTGAATGTATGTTGAAGTGTAGCAGTTGCATTGGCACTTCAAATCCATTTGTTTTTTATATTGATACTATGATGTTAAGCATAGTTTAAAAAATTCAGTAGCAATAGAAATTCAGCAAAATATTAAGTTATCCAATATAATCATTTAAATACTGAAGCTTATTTTTAAATGACAAAGAATTATAGTAATTAATCTGAAATATTACAAAAAATAAACTGAAATAATAAAAAGCGTGATTATTACGACAATAGAAATGTCAGTGAATGGACAGCTGTTAAAATATTTTGGTAAAATCATATTTAAAAGAGCTTTAAATAATCAGAGAGTAGTACCTGTGCTTTTCTATGTACCTTGGATTATCTGAAGGTACTTAGAAAATTTTTTGAAACTATTTCTTCTGCTCTCCCATTCAAATATTATTTTAATCAAGTATATACTGTTCATCAAACTTGCAATAGACAATGGGTACCTATCCAGTAGATATCACAGGTAAATAAGATTAAGGCGGCAGCATCTGCCATGACTGAGTTTCTTAAAATCTAGGAAGGGGTATTGACAAGTAAACGGTAATTACAGTAGGAGAAATATATGGTCCTTTAGGGGCACTGGGAAAACTTGGGTCGGTCAGGGAAGGTTTTATAGTTGTAAAAAGCATGAATGTTCCTTTAACTCAGTGGGTTGTGTTTCTCATCGTTTTTTTGTTTTTGTTTTTTTTTTCTTTAAGATTTTATTTACTTATGTGACAGAGAGAGAACACAAGCTGGGGGAGAAGCAGACTCCCTGCTGAGCAGGGAGCCTGATGGGGGACTCTATCCAGGACCCTGAGATCATGACCCGAATTGAAGGCAGGCACTTAACCAACTGAGCCACCCAGATTCCCCCATGCTTCTACTCTTGATTACCAGTTAGAAGAACGTGCTATAGAAAATGGTCTAAAATTGAAGATTCAACCTCTTCCCCAAAATATGATTTTAAAGTATCAAATACGTTATTGCATATGTAGAAGTTTCATTGACTAAAGAAATAACACAGAACTTAAATGGATCCACATCCTTCATTTAAAGCCCTTGGGGCTATATGTTGTGTTTCAGAATTTAGAATTTTTCAAATTTTATAAAGGTAATATGATATATATTTTCTCTTTTATTATGTAACACTGATTGTTCTAGAGAAGCACAATGTAATGAAATATATGAATTGTCACCCTCGATTAGTTTTCCTGGTACATGAGTTTGCAGCAAACTTATAAAAATCTTTCAGTTTTAGGAGCTTTATGAATTTTGGAATTGTACGTAGAGGATTTCATGTGAATATAGCTTCCTTTTCCATAAAAAGGTAGATAGACCTGATAAGTTAACAAAAAGAATGCCTGGTGAAGACTTTACATTATTATTATACCTTTGATACCGATCACTGAAATTAAGGAGAAAGATCTCAACCACTCCTCTATGATGGTATATTGACTATCCCTCAGCAGTGGGGAGAATCGATGGAAAAAAGAAGAGAATATTTCTAATGGCTTCTTTAAAAGAGTATATCTAAGAGATTATGGCCTATCAAAAGTTGATTAATTTTTAGGGACAGAAGAATTACAAAAGAGTGAGAGCTACTTTATAGTTTTCAGTAGGAATTTTAACAATTTTACTGGATATGACCGTCTCCAAGCTAATACTTATGCCAAAGCTCTGGTCAGAGTAATTGTAGCATATATGCTGTTTTATATAATACCAGTGGGTACAGGAACTTAATGGACTAGGCTGAGTTTATTTTCAGGAATTTGTCACAACTAGGGAACTTTTTTTTTCTTTTTTTTTACATTTCAATATTTTCTCCAAAACTGTAGTTAAAGTTTTTTCCTGGAATTTCATAAGTCAGTTAAGTTCCATGTTTAGTGAGATGCATAACCACCTATTAGTGTTGGGTTAAGTAAAAAGAACACACATTAAAAAAGATTTTTTAAAGAGGGATTTGTGGTTTTGTGGTTTTATCTGGAAAAGATGTCCTTTTATTACAAGCTGCAGCTAGCTTTCAGGGATGGGCCACTAAAGGAGAAGACAAACTATAGAAACAATTAAGATTATTTTTTAGAGCATCAAGTTTTCATTGGAACCCAAATGCAAAGCTGTTTTGGCCTCCTCCCTAAAGACTTTTCCTCACAGTTCTGTAAATGTGATCACTGTTCTAAGCAAAGCATTTTGCCTATCATGAATAAGAATTTATATTAATGTGTGCAAGAAAAGTGAAGGCAAATGTGTAAGTTTTCTTTTTCTTTTTTAATTTATTTTTTTTTAAGATTTCATTTATTTATTTGACAGACAGAGATCACAAGTAGGCAAAGAGGCAGGCAGAGAGAGAGGAGGAAGCAGGCTCCCTGCTGAGCAGAGAGCCTGATGCAGGGCTCAATCCCAGGACCCCGGGATCATGACCCGAGCCGAAGGCAGAGGCCTTAACCCACTGAGCCACCCAGGTGCCCCTGTAAGTTTTCAAATGCTAAAGAAAATTAACTTTGAAAGTATAGTCTCTAAAATATTATCAACTTCCTTATAGACTTTTAGAAATATAAACACTGATTGTTAATTTCCAGCCAATGCAAAACATAAAGTTACAATTTGAATCTTTAAAAACTGCTCTATGCATCTATCTTTTACAAGACTAGAGTGTAAATTCTGTGAGAAAAGAATTTGATCTTGCTTATTTGGGTATGTTTGTTTGTTTTAAGTCTGATTTTACAAACAATGTTACAAGTGAGCAGCCTCCTTTAAACATATTTATATGTAGTTTTTCAATAGATTGATAGGATAAATTTCTAGAAATGAAAAATATAAGTTTCAAAAAAGTATGCCTTTTTAAGTCTAAGGATTGCCGAATTGTTGTTTTTAAAAGTTATATTGACAACTAATAATTTATAAGAATGCCATTTCCCCAAGCTTTATTACTGTTTAGTATTATTAAGGTTTTTAACCTTCCAATCTGAGAGAAAAAAATTACATCTTATTTCAATATGCACTACTTTAATTATGAATACAGTTAAGCAGATTTTTATATTTTTATTTACAATATATTTTTATTTTTATTTGAACTGCCTGTTCATGACTTTTTCCCATTTCTGTATTGGATTGTTTATTGATTTTTAAGACCTCTTAGGATAGTAAATATATCAGCCTCTTATTTAATGTACTGTGAACATTTTTCCCCATTTAAAACTTTGCTTACATTTTTTTTCAACAGACAGAAGTTGTGTTTTTTTTTCTTTTACAGTGTCAGATTTTTTATATTGTGGCATTGTATGATAACTAAAGCAGCTTGCCTTCTCTTGAGTTGCTTATTTGAGGTTTTTTATTATTATTATTTATGATTATCTGCCTAGAAAAAGCATTAGAAATATTTATAGCCATGATCTTTGTGTTCTTTTTATTTTTCTTTTAAACAAAATATTATTTTTATTAATTAGTAGTCCAGTCGGTTTTTATACCTTAATACTAATTCAGGTTGGTTTATCTTCACAAATAAGCTATTTAGTCACTGTTCTTCAGCCATAAATCTCCCCTTGCAAAGTAAATATCCTGCATGGTTAGAACAAACAGGATGAAAACACAGTGGGAGGCTTGAACGCTTAGATGCCGGACTGGCGTCATTAGGGTGTGGGAGATGAAAGTGAAGTACCTGAGAGAGCCTTCACTGTGTAAGGAGATCTGTCTCTTTCAATTCAAATCGTCTTTTTCAATATTGTAAATACTTAACAAAACTGTATAGCCTTGATATGGGATGTTTAAAAACAATGGGAATAAACCTCTGTGTAGCATATATCCCCTTAATTTGTTTTTCTGGGAGATTTCTAGCTTTGAGAAAATTATAAAATTGTGAATAATTTACAATACTGTAAATACTTTACAGCCACACATTAACTTTTAAGCTCTCTGTCAGTCTCATAGAATTCCCACACCTGGGGAGAGTATAAGTGAGAATGGGACGAGAAAGAAAGAGATTACATTTTTCTCTTTTAAATGTCCCCATGTTCACTTTAATAGTCATGTGCATGTGTTCATCTTTACTAAGAGATATATTATTAATATTGTTTTGATAGGCCACACATTTTAAAAATGCTTTTTAATCATAATATATATTTTTTCAAATTACTGAGACAATTTACATTAATTTTTGAAAAAAACTGAAATATCACTAAGCAACTTGGCATTTTCACAAGATGTTTTCATACATTACATACAATTTTTTTAATATAATTTTTTTATAAACATATAATGTATTATTAGCCCCAGAGGTACAGGTCTGTGAATCTCCAGGTTTACACACATCACAGCACTCACCATATCACATACCCTCCCCAATGTCCATAACCCAGCCACCCTCTCCCTACCCCCACTACCCCCCCCACCTACCACCCTCAGTTTGTTTTGTGACATTAAGAGTCTCTTATGGTTTGTCTCCCTCCCAATCCCATCTTGTTTCATTTGTTCCTTTCCTACCTCCCAAACCCCCCATGTTGCATCTCCACTTCCTCATATCAAGGAGATCATATGATAGTTGTCTTTCTCCGATTGACTTATTTTGCTAAACATAATACCCTCTAGTTCCATCCACATCGTCGCAAATGGCAAGATTTCATTTCTTTTGATGTATTACAATTTTATAACCTAATTCACTTAATATATGATGAATAACTATGTCTAAACTTTATGTATGATCTTTTACTATATGGTCTAAATGGCTCTAAATCTACTGTATGGTTGTGTCATAATTAACTAATTCACTGTTATTACTATTGAGTTGATTTAAAATACTGCTGCAGTGAACATCTTTGCCCCTAAATATTTGCACATATCTGCAGTTATTGCAAGAGACACAAATTCCTGAAAGTGGAATTACTGAGTTAGAAAGTATTTAGAATTGCTAGAAAATGTTTCTATTTTACAAAAACAATTAGACTATTTTTAGACAAGCCATTGAAGAACTGCAGATTTTAAATCTCTCAGGTACGTGGAAAAGTGAGAAATATGGTGCTGAGTTTTTTATAGTAGACAGATAATATTTCATCTTGTCCTCTAATAATAAAATACATTACCATAAATACTTTCTATGGTAAGAATGACCTAAATTGTAAAAGCTGTATTTATAAGGATATACAGTGATAGCAGGAAATTAATTTGGACATACTTCTTATGGTTCAAGGACTAAGAAAATTTTTTTTTAATTTCTACACTTTGGGGCACCTGGATGGCTCAGTCATAAGTGGCTGCCTTCAGCTTGGGTCATGATACCAGGGTCCTGGGATTGAGCCCCACACCGGGCTCCCTGCTCAACGGGAAGCCTGCTTCTCCTTCTGCCCCTCCCTCTGCTTATATTCCCTCTCTCTCTCTCTGTCTCTCTCTCTCTCTGTCAAATAAATAAATAAAATCTTAAAAAAATAAAATGCAATTTCTATACTTTTCAAAATATGGCTTTTTATAGTCTTCAAAGACTTTGGCACCTAATAGAGCAGAATGATGCGTATTCCATCAAAGAGCTGCCTTACAGTAGTTCCAATGGAAAAAGTTTAGACAGGCGTTAATAGCTCGCTTTGAGGATAGTAAGTCATCTGCTGTTCTTAGTAAGCATGTCAAAATAGTGGACCAGCACTTTTGACAGGTGATTATGAATGATTTAAGGTTTTAGGTGTATGTACATAGCATTAGAAGCACGTCGCCTATGAAAATTTTTTGGCAAAAAGTTAACAATCATGAGTAAGATGAACTCCTTCAACTGTTCCTTTACAGCGGGTAATACCTTTCCTTCTAACCATTTCATTGTCAGCCTTAAAAGGTTTCTTGGTCTGACTACATACTACATGGAGTAAAAAATAAATCTCTCTTCTTGAAAAGATATGGGATTTTAGAAATATGGGGAGGAGCAACAAATTTGGGTTTTATTTCCATCTATTACTGTTATTACAAGATACAGAGAAAGACTTTGTAAAAACTCACACAAGCACACATACAAAAACATTGTATCATGTACTTAGCACTCTATTAAATTTGGTGGTGTAAATAAACAGAATGCTCTAAGGCTCCTGCCCATAGGTAGTTTAGGGCATGGGTATTTAGTTGTTTCCAAATATTGCTGCAGTGAACATACTTCTAGCTAAAAATTTAGAGAGGGCACAAATTCGTGGAAGTGGAATTGATGGGTGCAAAACAATACGACATTTTTTATCTGTATATAATGCTAGTCGTATATTCATATATATATATATATATATATATATATATATATATATATATATATATATTTCGCCTTGTTTCTTAAAAATCATTTCTTAGGGGGCGCCTGGTGGCTCAGTGGGTTAAGTGTCTGCCTTTAGCCCAGGTCATGATCTCAATGTCCTGCGATTAAGCCCCGCATCGGGCTCTCTGTTCAGCAGGGAGCCTGCTTCTCCTTCTCTCTCTGCCTGACTCTCTGCTTACTTGTGATCTCTCACTCTATCAAATAAATAAAATCTTTATTTAAAAAATCATTTCTTAGAATAGAATGGTAGTGAATAACCTATTAATTGTTCCGTGCAGGTAATACAAGGAAAAAGGAGGCCTCAAAGAAATTGAACTTGGCCCTCTGGAATGAATGGGATAGGAATAAGCAGAGAGGAAAGGAGAGTGTAGATGAGAAAAACAGCATCAATGAAGCACAAGTACACATGTGAATATATTTTGTGAGTGGAGATAGTAGAGAGGTCAACCTGGCAGGAACTTAGGCCCTGTGGGATATCAGATAGGCAGCGTAGCCTGAATTACTGAGAGCCTTCTCAGGCATACAAAGGCAGTTTGATTTCATGTGATAGGGAGTAAGAAACCAATGTAGAGTTTTGAAAGCAGCAACGTTTACTTGAAAGAAATAGCATTTGAGGAACATCAGGCTCACTTAGCACTATGGAAAATGAATTGAAGCAGGCTGGTTTTAGAAGTAAAAGTACCAGCTAAGAAGCAATGATAATAATACAGTATAATGAGAACAGACAACTGGTGTGCGGTGTAGGCTGGTAACAGGGAGAACGGAAGAAAGGGATTCCTATCAGGAACACTATAGAGAAAAACTATGATTTGGTGACTAAAGAGATGTGACGGGTAAAGAAGTAGTCGGTATTTTAAGATTTTCTGGCTAAGAGATAGGAACGACACAGTGCCATCAGTAGAATGTCTTTAGTTCAATGCTAAGAACTAATTTCATTTTCTTTTTATGTAACCCTAACTTATAAACTTATGAGAAAAAATATTAAGTTGGGTTTGAGACCAGTACTGTAGGTTGGCAGATATAAAACTCATCAAAATTGGCTTCCAGAAACTGAAAAGCAAAAGAAAAGAAGGCTTCTAAGGATTCTTCTCTGGGAATAATAGAAATACCCACGAGAATGTCTTTGGAATGATAACAATTTAGATTATATAACCCTATTTCCCACATAATTAAACTCTTTCTGTGGAGTTTTGTGCTAAAAGTCAGAATGTCCAAAGTTATTCTGAATGGTAAAGATTATTCTTAAGAGCTGTATCTCAAGCCATTCAAAGATAGGCCACATGTTAAGGCTGTGGTTTGAGGTGTCATTATTCAAACGGCAATATGTAACTCCCACTGGGCAAACAGTAGATCAGTTCCTGAGGTGATGTCAGAATTCTCCGAACCAGGCTGGTGGGCAAATATTTCAAAGTCCAGATGTAAGCAGCTGAGAGCAGTATATAGAAAAAAATCTTTATAATTGTCTTGCTTCAAAATGCACACAGTGAAGATACGCTATTAGCACAGATTTACAAAAATTATTCATTCATATCATCTAGGTTACTTACTCAAGGAAGTATTCCTTTTTTTTATTTTATTTATCTATTTGAGAAAGAGACAGCACGCAAGTAAGTGGTGGAGTGGGAGAAGTAGGCTCCCCGTTGAGCAGAGAGCTGGATGCGGGGCTCAATCCCAGGATGTTGGGATCATGACCTGAGCTGAAGGCAGATGCTTAACCTACTGAGCCTCCCAGGAACCATGTCAAAGAAATATTTCTACCAAATTTAGGTAACAAAACACATACAAAAAGATATAAACGGTTTTTGCCCAAACCTAAATTTATCTAAGGAAAAAAACAATAGATTATAATTTAAGTATCATCCTTTATAGAATATTTGTAAAACTTTTAGGATTTTACCAGCAGGTGGGTTTGAGGCTCTTTTGTTCACACACAGATGAAAATTGCTCTACCAATAAGATGAAGAATAGTTTTCATTGGCCTTACAAATTGCTGTGTGTGGGGTGTCTGGGTAGCTCGGTTGGTTGAGTCTGCCTTTGGCTCAGGTCGTGATCCCAGGGTTCTGGGATGGAGCCCTGCATCCGGTTCCTTGCTCAGCAGGGAGGCTGCTTCTCCCTCTGCCCCTCCCACTGCTCATGTTTTCTCTCTCTTCTCTGTCAAATAAATCTTTTAAAAAAAATGCTCTCTGGTACTTAGTAAATCAGAATCATTATAAATATATAAGGCCTTATTTATTATCTTTGCTCTCAAATATCCGGTAGTTTCTACAATATAAAAATCTGGGGGTGCCTGGGTGGCTCAAAGAGTTAAGGCCTCTGCCTTCCACTCAGGTCATGATCCCAGAGTCCTGGGATTGAGTCCCACATCGGGCTCTGCTCCACAGGGGGCCTGCTTCCTCTTCTCTCTGCCTTCCTCTCTGCCTACTTGTGATCTCTGTCTGTCAAATAAATAAATAAAAATCTTTTTTAAAAATCTGTATGTATTGTTAATAGTGCAAATACTGTAAGTCTAAAGGAAATCCTATGAAGAATCTATCCTGGTGAATAAGTTACCGTAAATAAATTAGAACATAAGCATAATTCACATTTAAGATCATTGTAATTCAGTCTCTGAAGCAGTTTGCTAATGTCCTGTCAGCTCAAAAGAGTTAATATGTCCCTATGTCACTAACATACTACCAATGAATAATCCTGATACCGAGAATAAAGGCCAATAATCCCTAATATAATACTTTAACACATATAAGAAAGATGTATGTGATTTAATTTCAAGTCTTCTACGGTGCTTGAAAAGTATTAACTGTGAAGTGAATGGATATTAAAGAATGGAAATTACATTTACAAGTGGCATATAAAAATCATAAATCAGAAAGAAATGAAAATCGGTCAGAAATCTCATCTTTCTGTGCATCCAGAATTCCTTATCTATAAAATACAAAATGTATGTGTTTGGAATAGACACTGTTTTTGAGATAGATGAAAGTATAAACCTCTTTTTTTTTTTAATAGTTTATTTATTTATTTGACAGAGAGAGAGAGACAGTGAGAAAGAGAATACAAGCAGGGGAAGTGGGAGAGGGAGAAGCAGGCCTCCCACCAAGTAGGGAGCCTGATGTGGGGCTTTATCCTAGAGCCCTGGGATCATGACCTGAACCAAAGGCTTAGCCTAACAACTGAGCCACCCAGGCACCCCTAAACCTCTTTTATACATGTGGTGTTGATGTTTATAACATTTTGCCTTTTATATGCTGTTCTGATGGCAGTTTTAGTTAAGTAATGTATGTTCTATCACTATTATGTGTCATAAATTTCTCAGAGAAATCTACCTTTTCATGGTTATATTACTTTGCTAAATTTTGATGTTTTAGGAAGATAGGTTTATTTATATAAGGATTTAGGATTCTATATAGAAGATATGAGTCTGATAACATAGTGTTTTTAAGTGTCAGAAATTAGCAGTGACTACCTAGCAGCCTAATAATATCATGAATGAGATTAAATCTCCAACTTCTATTTACTATATCCTTATTTTTAAACCAAGGATCAGTTGTCCATAGGGAAAAAAAACGTTAAGGACAATGTAATTGAGCAGTTTTCAAAATGACTTCTCGCTCTTAATTTTCAACAGAAGGCACTCTGAAATAGTGAAACTGATATTTTAAATAGGACAATGATATACCAACAGACAGTCCATTTCAGTCTAAAAAAAATAAAAAAACTTCTATGTACTTTCAGATGTAACTTATGGAAGTGTTCATATGGATTGTCCTAGAAGCTGGGGAGCAGGGACAGAACACAAAAGCCAGAATAAGAAAAGGAAGAGGAATCTTTCCACAAATCTGCATCCTTTTTCAATATACCACTATC
Source organism: Mustela lutreola (assembly GCF_030435805.1). Taxonomy (NCBI): domain Eukaryota; kingdom Metazoa; phylum Chordata; class Mammalia; order Carnivora; family Mustelidae; genus Mustela; species Mustela lutreola. Next base: position 93,264,409 of record NC_081296.1, read on the forward strand.
ATACCCTGTTTCAATTCTTAGAAATCAAGAGTTTTTAATGAATTAAAATGGTTCACCTTGTTATCAATTTGTTTTCCCCGTATTTTGCCATGTGTGTGTTTAATTCTTTTACTCCTATAGAAGATGCATCAATAGGGATGCCTGGGTGGCTCAGTCAGTTAAGTGTCTGCCTTCAGCTCAGGTTGTGATCTTGGGATCCTGGGATGGAGCCTCTTTCAGGCTCCCTGCTCAGCAGGGAGTCCACTTCTCCCTCTGTCTCTGCCCCTCCCCCTGCTCATGTGCTCTCTCTCTCAATCTCTCAAATAAATATATAAAAATCTTTTAAAAAAAAAAAAAGATGATGCGTCAGTAATCCACATCCATGGCAACTTCATTCATTCATTCATTCATTCCTTTACATGCTTCATTTTTGTCTCCTTAAAAGTTATGAAATCAAAAAAGAAGAGGTGACAATGCTGGTTTTCAGAATCAGTGATTCGTTGTTATCACATTAACTAAATTCTTCCTGAAGCAGAAAGTATAACCTTAACTTAGTTCTCAGTTAGGGTGAAGTTTCATCTAAGATCTTTCTCATCAAGCTCCCAAACTCCCTCCATTTAAAATGGGAGGAATCAGGGCACCTGAGTGGCTCAGTAGGTTAAGCATCTGCCTTTAGCTCAGATCATGATCTCCAGGTCCTAGAATCAAGCCCTGCATTGGGCTTCCTGTTCTGAGGGAAGCCTGCTTCTCCCTCTCCCTCTGCCACTCCCCCTGCTTGTGCTTTCTCTCTCTGTCAAATAAATAAATAATGGCTTTATTATTTAATGTTCTTCTGTAAGGGCCTTGACTAAATAAAACTTTTACTAGAAAACTTTTACTAGACTTTTACTAGAAGTCTTGCTTTTTTATTCTTGGAAGCTACTTTTAGGGGGTCATCAAAATTTCAATCCATTTCTTAGAATTGAGATTGGAAATGAAATTTCTTTACTCCTCATTCCCTGTGTGTGTACATGTGTATATAATATCTATTCATAAACAGATAACATCCTGTTGATTTTTGGGAGCCTGTTCTGCTAGTTACCAAGTATCAGTAATAAACATATTTTGTATTTGCCCTCATGGAGCCTCATGGGCTTGTTACTGGTATTGAGTTTTCTTGGGAATCTTACATATGATTTGAATATCCTCTCATAGACAAAGTGAAAGAGTCCAATAAAATTGTCACTTGATCTTAATTCATCCTATTATCTCAATCACTTTCTGATGTTAAGTTAAAGGCTTAAGCGAAATACTCTTATTATCTTCTGTAAGTAGTTTCCTAATAGTATCATCCACTCTACTAGTGCTGCCATAGACTAATTGGAATCCAACAGACTATCTAGACATCTAATTTACTAACAAAGTCTTAATTAAGCCCTGGGTAAAATTATACCAAAATTAATATTTTAAAATCCAAAATGTGAAATAAAATTACCTTAGATATACTATAACAAAGGAAATATAGTTCTGCTCCTTCTCCATGTTCTAATTTTAAAATGAGGTGAAACAAAAGTAAAGAATTCAGAGTTTTACATATCTTGTTATATGTTTAACTTTTATTTTTACTAGTCTTCTAAAGTAATAAAATGATATTATAGTTGATTGACAAGCCTGATATTTTCAGGGTTACATAGAACAGAGCAAATGTAAGTCTAGATTTAAAATAGAGGTATGGAACATCTGGGTGGCTCAGTCAGTTGAGCATCTGCCCCTTGACTTAGGTTCAGGTCATGATCTCAGGGTCATGAGATGGAGCCCTGTGTAGGACTCTGCACTCAGCACAGGGTCTACTTGAGATTCTCTCTCACTCTGCCTCTGCCCCACCCCTGCTCATACTCGCTCGCTCTCTCTCCTCTCAAAATAAGTAAATGAAATCTTTTTTTAATATACTTCACTTTCTTTTAAAGATTTTATTTATTTGACAGAGAGAGATCACAAGTAGGCAGAGAGGCAGGCAGAGAAAGAGGGGGAAGCAGGCTCCCCGCTGAGCAGAGAGCCTGAAGTGGGTCTCGATCCCAGGACCCTGAGACATGACCTAAGCGGAAGGCAGAGGCTTAACCCACAGAGCCACCCAAGTGCCCCTAAGTAAATGAGAACTTTAAAAAAAAAAAGTAAGGTAACCTTTTAACACTTTGTCTACCTTAGATACTAGTGACATTGAATAAGGAATGTCCTATATCTAATTTAAGTATAGTTAAGTATGCTTGTGCTAAGATTTTTTATGTTCTATGTAATCTCAGAGATAAATCCCAAATTTACTGCTTGATTTCTGAGTGAATGAATAATATTCTTTAAAGACAATTGTATCTTCTAAATGATAATGCTTTATATAATGACATATCTGAGGAACTAAATCAATCTATCCATATTATTTGTATCCTTTGTCCTAGTTACTTGAAATACGTTTTTATACAGGAAAATAGTTTAGGGAAAATGATTAAATCAGATTTATTTTGAAATTTGTACAAGAAATCAAAAAGCTAATTAGTAAATGGTTAGTAATGATGCTTTAAAACTAAATACTGTTGACTGTATGTACCCAATTTGTTTTCATTTTCTTTTTTTTTTAGTAATACAGATCCAGCCAAAAATACCTCTTGACAACAAACAGGGACAATTTTATATGTAGACTGAGATAATAGTCACATATCCTGGTTTTCATTTAAGAAATAATGCAATCCCCAAAATATATCTGTTTTGATACCTGTCTATAATTTTATATCTAAAATTTTAGTATCAGAAATTCACAGATTTGGGTTTATTTCATAATAAAATGCAGATATTCTTATAGCCTTTTTTTCAATCATATAACATTGTTCTCAAAAAATTTTTTTTTTAAGATTTTATTTATTTATTTGAGAGAGAGACAGTGAGAGAGAGCATGAGCGAGGAGAAGGTCAGAGGGAGAAGCAGACTCCCCATTGAGCTGGGAGCCCGATGCAGGACTCGATCCCGGGACTCCGGGATCATGACCTGAGCCGAAGGCAGTCATCCAACCAACTGAGCCACCCTGGTGTCCCTCAAAAAAAATGTTTTTTAAGGCTAGAGTATTAAGAGTCAAAGGGAGGACAATGTGAGAGGACTGGATTCCCTTTTTTTAAAAGATTTATTTATTTATTTATTTTAGAGAGAGAGAGTGAGCAAGTGGGAGAGAAGTACAGGCAGAGGGAAAGAGAGAATCCTGAAGTGGACTCCCTGCTAAGTGCCTGGAGCTCTGTCCCAGGACCCTGAGATCATGACCTGAACCCAAAGAGTCAGCTGCCTAACTGACTGAGCCCGCCAAGTGCCCCATAGAAGCTGTATCTTAATGGGAAGCAAAAGAAGTGCCATTGGGTCATTATCTGCTCAGCATTGGATTTAATTTTGGGTTTGGGTTGTGATTGTCTCTCTAGAGTTCTATATTACTGGTGGAATTTTGTTTTAATAGTTATCATTATCAAATTATTTTATTTTTTATTTTATTTTTTAAAGATTTTATTTAAATCTTATTAAAAGTTGACAGAGAAAGATCACAAGTAGGGAGAGGCAGGCAGAGAGATTGGAGGAAGCAGACTCCCCACTGAGTAGGAAGCCTAATACAGGGCTCTATCCCAGGACCCTGGGATCATGACCTGAGCTGAAGGCAGAGGCTTTAACCCACTGAGCCACCCAGGCGCCCCTATCAAATTATTTTAGCTCTTTGAGAAATAAAGGCAGACTTCGCCACTCTTACAGTTGTAACCCATGCCTGACCCAAACAAAACAAAGGCTATTTAGACTGCTTTATTAGAGGTGTAGGGAAGACATGACCCAAAATCATTTTGAGAACTATAATAATTTGGTAGTTTATTTCCTGCGTATCATCTTGTGTTTGGAATAGTGGAGATTGTGAAAACTATGTATACTCAGTTTACATTACTGATTTGAAAATTACTTTTAAGTCAAAACTTGAGTGAGAATGCAGTTTTTGCTGAATGTAGGCATTTTTACTAAATATATTTGAACAAAACCTTGGCACGTACTCTGCTTCAGCCTATGTAGGCTATAAGTTTATCAACATTTCAGTTCTGATGGGAATTCTTAAATCTCAGACAGTCATAAAATATTGGAGAGACCTGAACACACAGTGAATCAAGTAGGTAGTAAGAGACCCTTCTTACATGCATATTTTGGTTTCTACTTAATCTCAAAGATTTTACGAGGATTAACAGGGGAGGCAAAGGCTTGATTCTAATTGTCACAGTATATCCATGTAAACTTATCAATGACATGGTAACCAAACTGAGATTTTTGTTTTTAAAGATTTATTTAGTTAGTTAGTTACTTGGGAGGGTGGGTGACTGAGGGGGAGGGGCAGAGGGAGCAGGAAAGAAGCAGACTCACTCAGAGCACAGAGCCCTATGCAGGGCTCAGTTCCACCAACCTGAGATCACGACCTGAGCCCAAATCAAGAATCAGCTGCTCTACTGACTGAGTCACCCAGGAGCCCCCAGGCTGATTTTTAACACAACCTTTTGTCAAGAATTTTTTTTTTTAATTTATTTATTTGACAGACAGAGATCACAAGTAGGCAGAGAGGCAGGCAGAGAGAGAAGGGAAGAAGCAGGCTCTCCGCCAAGCAGAGAGCCCCATGTAGGGCTCGATCCCAGATCCATGAGATCATGACCTGAGCCGAAGGCAGAGGCTTTAACCCACTGAGCCACCCAGGTGCCCCTGTCAAGATTTTTTTAAAGTTTCCCAGTCATTTGCATTGGTAATATTTTCTAAGAAAAAGACTAATATCTTTTAAATATGTTTTTATAATTAAAATCAAGGCATGTCCAGGGATTCAGTCAGTTAAGTGTCTGCCTTTGGCTCAGGTCATGATCCTAGGGTACTGGGATTGAGTCCCATGTCTGGTTTCTTGCTCAGCAGGGCATCTGCTTCTCCGTCTCCCTCTGTGTGCTCTCTCAAATAAATAAATCTTTAAAATAAATAAATAAAATCTTAAAATTGGTGCTCATCTAGAATTCTTATTTATTATCTAGTTATAATGACATATTGTGATGTCTTCTTCAAAATATTTTGTATAAATTTAAATAGTAAATAATTGTCCTATAACTTCTTTCCTTCAGTAAATTGTCCTGAGTATAATTACTTTGGCTAGTACATTCCTGCCAGTATCAATTTTTTACCTCATTCTCTGTAGTATAATTACATTTGAAATCTTATTTTAACTGTTAATGTTATAATATCCTGTTCTGGATAATAAATTATGCCCATTTCCAAATTAATCACAATTTATTATTAACACTGAGTTTGCTAACAAAAATACAAAAATGTTTTAAGCTTTAAATTTCATAAAAAACAAGGGGCGCCTGGGTGGCTCAGGGGGTTAAGCCACTGCCTTCGGCTCAGGTCATGATCTCAGAGTCCTGGGATCAAGTCCCGCATCGGGCTTTCTGCTCAGCAGGAAGCCTGCTTCCTCCTCTCTCTCTGCCTGCCTCTCTGCCTGCTTGTGATCTCCGTCTGTCAAATAAATAAATAAATAAATAACTCTTTAAATCTTTAAATTTTATTAAAAAAACAAGATCTATTTCTAGGTCCACATCTGTTTAATAGTGAAACTGTTTGAAAAAAAAAAAAAAACGATGACTTTTTGGTAAGGCAAAATGCATAATACCATCATAGTGTTTTTAAGTTGGTAATATTTTGGAATTCATTATTTGCTTTTAATAAAAAATGACTCATGGACTTTTCAGTGAAGTTTTTCAGTAAGTGTATCTTAAATGTTGAAACACAAGTAGACCAACCCTCAAAATTAAATTTAGAGATAGAGTAAGTGCTATGTGCTATGGACCATACTAGGCATGGCATCGACTTAAGCAAGCAGTGGTTTACAAACTCATCATATTTTCCAAATATCATCATAGCCCAGAAACTGTTTCCATGCAACAGATCATCAAGTAGACCTATTTGGATATCTGTTAAAGCCCAAATTAAGCCCTTTAGGTACTTAATTGAAATAGTTAACAGTACTTTTGGATAACACCCTATGGCCAGTCCAGTTACCATAGCTGCAGACCCACCGAGTCACTTCGTGTTGTCCCCACTAAGAGCTTATGCTCTGACAGCCAGGCTGATCCCAGTTGCCATATACTGGGTCTTTGCAAGTCTAAATGCATCTCAGGGGCGCCTGGGTGGCTCAGTGGGTTAAAGCCTCTGCCTTCGGCTCAGGTCATGATCTCAGGGTCCTGGGATCGAGTCCCGCATTGGGCACTCTGCTCAGCAGGGAGCCTGCTTCCTCCTCTCTCTCTCTGCCTACTTGTAATCTCTCTCTGTCAAATAAATAAATAAAATCTTTAAAAAAAATAAAATAAATGCATCTCAGGAATTAACCTCTATAACTGGTAGGTAAGGAGGAAGAACTCTAATATATCTTTTTTTTTTAATTTTTTATTTTTTATAAACATATATTTTTATCCCCAGGGGTACAGGTCTGTGAATCACCAGGTTTACACACTTCACAGCACTCACCAAAGCACATATATCTTAATTTTAACAGTCATTTGACAGACTATCTCAAAATATCTTTGTGGACTGGATCAAAAAGTGACTGCACACTAGCAATTCTCTGTTTCAGAGAATTCATGCTAATTGAATAGGAATACATATTATGACGTGTAGGGATATACCTAAGAGTTTCAGTACTTTTTTATTCAACATTTTTTAATACCTAAGTTAAAGTACCATAAGTACAAAAAGTAATAAACTCAAGGAGCGCCTGGGTGGCTCAGCCATTAAGCATCTGCCTTCGGCTCAGATCATGATCCCAGTGTCCTGGGATCAAGCCCCACATTGGATTCTCTGCTCAGCAGGGAGCTTACTTCTCCCTTTCCCTCTGTGTGTCGCTCCCCCTGCTTGTGTGTGCTTTCTCTGCCAAATAAATAAATAAGTACATAATAAATAAATAAATTTACCAAGATGAAGTCTGACATGGATAAACATAGAATCTTCTGCTTAAGATCAATATTGTGCAATAAAAATGACCATGAATGGAGCACTGGGTGTGGTGCAAAAACAATGAATACTGTTATGCTGAAAAGAAATTAAAAAAAAAAAAAAAAAGACCCTGAATTTTTGGCACCACCTTCTGTCAAAAGGTGGAATTCCCCCCCCCCCTCTAAATCTGGGCTGGCCTGTGACTCCCTTTAAACAATAAAATAAACCAAGTGATGTACAACTTCTAAACAAGGCCTCAAGAGGCTGTAGTGATTTCAGCATCCCCCTCTTACCGATGTGGTCACTAGGTAAATAAGTCTGGGCTTATCTGTTTGAGAATGAGATACCACAGAAACAGAGAGTCCTAGCAGAAGTCAGCACTACCTGTCAGGTACATGACCACCCCACCCCAACTGACTATAGCTGAATGAGTGATGCCAGGAAAGGCTAGCAGAATTACCCAGCTACTCCAATTCCAAGTTGACAAAATTAAATAAAATAGCTGCTGTTTTAAGCCATCAAGTTTTGTGTGGTTTATTGTACATCAATAAATGGAGAAGAAGTATTAATTGTATATGTCCAAAATAGGAGACCCTTGGCGTGGCATGGGAGACAAAGCAAGCTAGGTATTGGTGATATCAGTATTAGTGTTAGAGTATTAGTATAAGTAGGGATAGTGAAACAGAAGTAAAAGTCTAAATCAAGGAAGATATCAGTCCACCTTCCCTCTATAATGATTAAACTGGGTTATTACATAGGGGCAAAATTTTTAAAGATTTTATTTATTTCTTTTAGAAAGAGTGTGGAGGGGGGAAGCAGAGGGAGAGAGAGAATCTCAAGCAGAGAGTCTACTGAGTGTGGAGCCTGACATGGGACTTGATTCCATGACCCTCAGGTCACTACCCAAGCTGAAATGAAGAGTTGAACGTTCAACTGACCACGCCACCCAGGCACCGCATGTCCAATATTTTTAAAGAAACTGGACATACTAGAGAACATGCACAAAAAATATGAATAATAGTGAGTCGTCTACTAACTTTAAGATACCAGCCATCTGAAGACTGGAAGTGTAAATAAAATATCGTAAGGACATGACAGCTCTCTTAACATTTTGACAGCACCTCCTACAGAAATCAAATAGGGTAACAATTTAAAGGGTAGGTCTGGGTAGATGAGTAGAAGATTCAAGGAGGCAGTTTCCAGTTAAAATAAGGCATGATTTTTGACCATATAATTATTTAATTCCCCATTCTTACTACTGTCTACCAAGTCTTATTATTACCTTCTTCACCATGATTTTTCAATCTGCTCTCTTATCTACTCCTATCCTCACCTTTTCACTTACAAACTTTCTTCTGTGTATTTCAAATGTAAATAGTCGTCTTTTTTCAACTTCATTCTTTCTTCATAGGCTATTTACTTATTTCTTATGTGTTCTTTTGTGAAGAAAAATGAAATTGATGATCCATATTGATATGAGCATGTCTCTATATTTACAAATACATGTGTATATGTCCATTTTTATTAGCATCAGTGTATCTTAATCTGTATTCCTCGGTTACATTTTGTAGCTAAAACAGAGAAAGAACTTCTTACTTTATCAGTTATAATTTATACATGGGAGAGTGCGCACACTCAGACCATCAGCTCTTCTCTTTCATAGCTCTGTGTTTCCTCCCTCCCCATCTTTCTCTCCTTCTTTTTATTCCTCTTATCTTAGCTCTTTTTAGTCTGCTTTCTGGAACCTTCCTTCCATTGTTACTACCTCGCATCTATCCACAACTTCTACACTGAGTGTTTCACACACACATTCTACCTGAAACTTGAATTTACTGAGGACACTTGTTTTCTGGCAGTCCACTGAACACCAGTCTTTTTCCCATACCCAGATTCTATGAAGGAGAATTCTTCTGGTTCCCATTTGCTGCTTTCAGACCTGCAATGATGTAAAAACCCTCCCTCCTTTAAGATTTACACCATCCAGCTTTCTCACCCACTGTCTCCCTCTTTAGGGCTATCTACTGATGTGATCAGTGATATTCCCTTAAAATATGTTTCAGGCATCTGACTCAGTGTCTTCCTCTCTACTCCAACTTCTACATTTGCGCCAAGAAACTTCAATATCCATGTCAGTAATGTACCCTATTCTTTTGTCTCTTGAATGCTAATGACTTTTATCTCTTATCCACTAAAGCCACAATGGATGTAGGCAGAATTTTCTACATCTGAAATCCTAAGATCAAAGTTGCCTCTTTCACAATAACCACAGACTTATTCCAACTACTCATGCTTTTTAGCTTCATCACAGATCAAGACATCTGGTCCCTTGCTCCTTTCACTTTTTTTTTTTTTTTTTTTTTTTTTTCTGAACTAACAGCCCCTTACAGACTCACTTTTCTTCTCTACCCAATCTCAATTCTAAGTTTAATCACTTTCTCTCAAGGACACAGTCTTGTTATACTCTTGTTTTGTCTTACAAGTAATAAACTCTCAATTAATTACTTCTGTTATTTGTCCTCTCCAAATTTATCCCCAAAGTGTAGACCTGATGTGGAAAACAAAAGTCATGATGACATCATACTATGATGACCAGTACCTCCTACAAATTTGTAGTCTCTAGCTGTAGCTATATCATTAATCTCACCTAATATTTCTTTTATATATTCCAAGTCACCTCCCTTTCTTGTCACATTAAACTTTAGCATCTTCCTCTATCTTTTTTCTTTACCCTTGCTTTCAGCAGAGAACTCTGCCTCCTACTCTATGGGGAAAGTTGAATCTAGCAGACTTAAGTTCTATTGGTTAACTTCCTCCATACCTAAATTATCCATGGCTGTATTTTTCCCACCTCTTTCCCCTTAATCTCCAAGAAAAGTTGTCCAGTTGTATTTTTTAAGATAATGCTGTAAGTTGTGCTTATGATCCCATGACCCTGAGGTCACGACCTGAGCCAAAACCAAGAGTCAGATGCTTTAACTGACTGAGCCACCCAGGCACCCCTGGCCTTCAATTTTCACATTCCTCTCAGGCTTCCTCCTACTTCCATCATGCCATTAAAACTGACCCCAAAAGTTGTCATTTTTCCCAATTCCCAAATCAAATGGGCACTTTTCACTTTGATCTTGTTTAAGTACTTAACCCTGTTGATCACTGCCTTCTTCAAATGCCCTTTGGATTCTGTAACAATTACCTGTTCTTGATTCATCTTTTACTCCCTATTTCCTCAAATTCTTTTGCCAATCCCTTTACTCTAAATATTTGTTTTCATTTAGTTTCTTTCTTATTCCCACCTCTCTTCTTTTTTACTTATCTTTCTAAGCATTTCCATCTACTCCCATGGCTTCAGTTACAACCTAGAGCAATCTAGTCGTGACCCGCCTCTTCAGCCTCATTTCCTACCATTCTCCACCTCTTACTTCATGATCCTGAGAAAACTTACTCCCGATAGGACTTGACCCATATCATGCTTTTCATAATTCTGTGCCTTCACAGATATTATTTCCTCTGTCTTTAATGCCCATCCTTCCCCCTCTCCACTCCCACCCTTCTCAAGATGTCTGTCTCCTTCTCATTCTTCAATACTTAACTCAGACAAAATCAGGAAGACTTCATGTGCCTTCCCTTGTCCTCCCCTACCCAAACTACGTTCTGTTTAATATCTGTGTTTTATTACAGCATCTACTAATAACTTATTTGAGTTACCTATGTAAAGATCTACTTCCCCAGATTATGGTTATAAGGAGGGACCATGTCCTGTTTTTTGAATAATCAATGTCTAGAACAATACCTGGTACATAGGAGTTACCAAACAAGTACTTATTGATTGAACTGAAATCCGTATCATAAAGCTGGAATTCTCTAACACAGACTCTTACATTCAGGTATCTACTTAACATTCCCATTCATATGTCCCACCAACACTTCAAATTTATATGTACTAAGCTGAACACACAAACACACACACCAAATTCTTCTAATCTTCCTCTACACTGTCTTGGTTACCACTATCCATTTAATAACCAAAACCAGACATCCTTGCCCACCCCATTTCTCCCCACCCTACCCTCAAAAGTCACTAAGTCCTATGGATTCCATATCCTAGATATCTTTCAAACTTACCCCCTTCTTTCCATTTGCACTGCTGCAGTTCTAGTTCAAGGCTTCCAGTTTTACAAGGAATTTTTTTTATTATGGCCAATCTTCATAACATAAAATTTTACCATTTAAGCCATTTTTAAGTGCACAGTTGTATGGCCTTAAATACATTCTCATGTTGTGCTCACTAGGATTATTTTAATCAGGAACTATCTGGGCTTCCTACCTATAGAGTAACCTGCCTCCATCCCATCCCTACATTCTTGCCTGTGTAATCTCCCTAAAGTGCAAATGATGTTACTAAATGAGTTAAAGCCTATTCATTACTTCCTACTGTCTGCATTAGTGGTTTCATCACAAAGTTTTCACAGGTCCACACTGAAATGAGAAAAATACATACATGCATACATTCATACATACATCCATAAAATAGACAAAGTTTTTCTGATTTTTTTCAACTTCATGAAAGACAACATTAATAAAGATAAATACTGAAACATTGAGGGGAAGCAAAATTAATTTTGTTTTAGATATGCTAAGTGTCATATGCCAGTGCAATAAGCAAAAGGAGACGTCTTGAGGGCGGTAGGATATGTGCGTCTGAAACTCAGAAGGGAGTTTTGGGATGGGGGCTATGTATTTGGAAGTAAAAGCATGTAGATGGAATCAAGGAAACAAATAACATTTTTTTATTTTGTTTTGTTTTTTAATTTATTTGACACAGAGAGAGAGAAAACACAAGTAGGCAGAGAGGCAGACAGAGAGAGAGGGGGAAGCAGGCTCCCCGCCGAGCAGAGAGCCTGATGCGGGGCTCGATCCCAGGACCTTGAGACCATGACCTGAGCCGAAGGCAGAGGCTTAACCCTCTGAGCCACCCAGGCGCCCCCGAATAACATTTTTTGAGGAAAGTATGAAAAGCATAAAGAAAAAGATGATAAAATAAATCCACATTAAAATGACCAGTAGAGGAAGAACAGCCATAATCCTAAAAGAAAAAAACTACATTTAAAGTCTTTTTCTCACCCTGCTGCCATGGTTGAAAGCAGGCAAGATCTTTGATATTAATGGTAACCCCACATTTCAAGTGGTTTTTCTATCTCCTTTGCTGGATGGAGGTTGTTATCTATCTCTCTTGGATTTCCCTATTTCTTTCTCCTTGAACAAAAAAAAATTTTAAGGCAAATATGTTTGATGGGATAACCTCATTGCCTAAAATAGCAGGTATAATTTTTCTGGAGTGAAAATTGTCAAGCCAAGAAGAATTTCCACTCTCACATTAACAGATATAAAAATTACTCTCAAAAGTGGAACCTACAGTGAGACTTCTTTGGTACTATTCTGTTGGTGATGAGTAATTTGTTCTGTTTCACTCCTTTCTGCTGGGGGGGGGGGGTGAAATATATATATAAAATCAGCAAGAATAATTCAAGCCTACCAAAATTTAGAAATAAGCCTTAAATGTTGTAGTGCTTTTGGAAGCAGTATAGCACATCAGAAAGATCAGGGAGGTTGTAATTAGATTTAGTATCACGTCATAGCTCCAGAACTCACTAAAAGTGGGGCTCTGGTCAAATTACTGTCTCTGTGTTTTGGTTTTGTCAGCCAATTTTGTCTACTCCATGGAGTTATCATGCAAATAATGTGTGTGCATAATTTACTTATAATTCCTGGCACACGGTCAGTATTAAGAATTACTTACCGTTTGGGGCTCCTGGGCAACTCAGTTAAGCATCCCACTCTTGATTTCAGCAGGTTATCATCTCAGGGTGGGGAGATCGAGTCCCACATCAGGCTTCACACTAGGTCTGGAGCCTGCTCAAGATTTTCTTTCCCCCTCTCCCTCCACCCCTCCCCCACTTCACTCATGCAATCTCTTTCTTTAAAAATCAAATTAATTAATTGATTTTAAGAAATAATTTTTAAAAAAAGAGTTACCACTTAAAATAGATCACATTATTCATTAAGAGTGAAAAATATAAGTACACTGATTAGGAAAATTGGTAAATAACTATGTTCATCTACCTATTGGAAAAGTATATATTCCATTGTAGTACATGTATATTATCTAAATACCTAGAAAATATAAAAATAATGTTAATTAAAAAATAAGTTTTCTAAAATACAGCTTTAAGTGTATTTCTTAAGTTTATATAGAAATTGTACCATAGCAAAAGTTAGTTTGTAACTATTATTTCTTATTCTGTGCACTGTCATTACTTTACTTTCTTAATGTGTTACTAAAATAGCAGGTGAAATACACTGACAGGGCGCCTGGGTGGCTCAGTGGGTTAAGCCACTGCCTTCCGCTCAGGTCATGATTCAGGGTCCTGGGATCGAGTTCCGTGTTGGGCTTTCTGCTCAGCAGAGAGCCTGCTTCTCTCTCTCTGCCTACTTGTGATCTCTGTCTGTCAAATAAATAAATAAAATCTTTAAAAAAAAGGAAAGAAAGAAATACACTGACAAATGCCTTCCCAATTTGACTTCAGTAAGAACTTGAGAAAAAAAAATTTTTTTAAAGATTTTATTTATTTATTTGACAGAGCGAGATCACAAGTAGGGAGAGAGGCAGGTGCGGGGTTGTGGGGGAAGCAGGCTCCCCGCCGGGAGGCGAGCCTGATGCGGGCCTTGATTCCAGGACCCTGAGATCATGACCCAAGCCGAAAGCAGAGGCTTAACCGACTGAGCCACCCAGGCGCCCAGAACTTGAGAAAATTTTTAATGAAGCCAAATAATCCATTAAACTATAGTCTGAAACCTGTGGCTCTCCCAGTGACCCAAAGCCCTCTTGGAAGTAGCTTTGAATTTCAAACAAGGAAAGCAGGTCCAAAGGTGTTACTGTTTTACTGCAGGTCCCGTAGAAGGGTTTACTTGTGCATCTGTTTCTTCATATTTAAAATGGAGAGATCCTGGGGTGCCTGGATGGCTCAGTGGGTTAAAGCCTCTGCCTTCAGCTCGGGTCATGATCCCAGAGTCCTGGGATCGAGCCCCACATCGGGCTCTCTGCTCAGCAGGGAGTCTGCTTCCTCCTCTCCCTCTGCCTGCTTCTCTGCCTACTTGTGATCTCTGCCTGTCAAATAAATAAATAAATAAATCTTTTTTTAAATAAATAAATAAAAATAAAATGGAGAGATCCTACTCCCAGCTCTAACCGCTTTCCGATTTCATGAAGCCTTGGGAAATTATCGTTGAGCAACATGTAAAGCAGTTGGAACCAACTGAGTAAGCTACATACTTTTTTAAAGGCTAGTGTCGATTTGGATGGTAAAGAATTGCCTGCGGGCAAATCCTGCAAGGTGCTTCAACAGCCGCACACAGCTCCCTTCCTGTTGGCACCGTCCACGTTTGGCAGGTGTATTCCATTCCTTACAGGAAGGAATAGGTGCTTCATTGTGTTTCAGAAGTCAGTAAGCTTTTACAGAACCAAGTAATTGACATTTTTTTTCATTTCTGAGATCAAATTTTCATACATCATTCAACCTGGATAAACTGAGAATGTGGTTGATCTCGTAATTGTTGAAACATAGGAAAGAGAGCGTAAGATGTGATATTTAAGTATTTCCTTCTAACCTCTTACCTTAGCAAGTTATAAAAGTTCTAAGTGGAAGTATGTCCTAATGTATAAAAAAGAAACTAAATTAGGTGAGCCTATTAGTGAAGCAGAATTCAAAAGAGGCACACCGATTCATCTCAGTAATTTGGGGTTCCATTGATTCTGAATTTGTAGTAATAATAGTAACTCTGCAGAGTACATCTTACTTTGACAATATGAAGAAGGTGTTTGTTTGTTTGTTTGTTTTTTATTGTAGTATAAGTGATATTATGGTGCTGGGATAAAGCTAACCAACTTAAAAGTAATGTTTTCTGGCTTTTTTACAATGTATGCCAAAATTTAAAAAAAAGCTCTTAAGTGGCCTGTCAATATTTCCTTTAGTAGTCGAGTCCTTTTTTAACAGTTAATTGAGGTGATTATCATATTTTAAAAATACATTTAAATTTTCAGACTGATAGTTTTCTTGCCCCTCCTCCAAAATTTAGGTCAGTGAAACTTTGTCTTCAAGAATTTATGTTAAAAAAAATTAATTAAAAAAAGAATTTATGTAATCCTGGGGTGCCTGGGTGGCTCAGCGGGTTAAGCCTCTGCCTTCCGCTTAGGTCATGATCTCAGGGTCCTGGGATCCAGCCCCACATCGGGCTCTCTGCTTGGCAGGGAGCCTGCTTCCTCCCCTCTCTGCCTGCCTCTCTGCCTGCTTGTGATTTCTCTCTGTCAAATAAGTAAATAAAAAATTTTTTAAAGAAAGAATTTATAGGGGCACCTGGGTGGCTCAGTAGGTTAAAGCCTCTGCCTTGGCTCAGGTCATGATCCCAGGGTCCTGGGATCAAGCCCCGCATCCGGCTCTCTGCTCAGCGGGGAGCCTGCTTCCTCCTCTCTCTCTCTGTCTGCCTCTCTGCCTACTTGTGATCTCTGTCAAGTAAATAAATAAAATCTTTAAAAAATAAAATAAGAATTTATTAATCCTATAAGTCACCATTTTCAGAGTATATAAGATAGCACTAGCTTTTGTCATTAGGGAAAAATCAACTAATACAGACTGACCTGTGAACATCGTGAATTGTCTAGTGAATCTTCTTATTCAGTAGCTGAATCTGTTCTAATGACTACCATTTCTCAAAGCAAAGATTTTTGATGCACTGAATTATTTTGTTTCATCCTCTTGTTTTCTGGGAACAGAACTCAGCATACACAAAATCATCCAATAAACTAGAGCTAGCATTCAGTGTTGCGTGCAGCTGATTAGCCGTGTAAACCAGTGTGTATGACGCTAAGAATACCCTCATTCCTTTAGTGTCTAGCTCTATGCTGTGTTTATTTGCAAAGGACCCTCATGCTTGGATCCATATAAATGAGGCAAAGCTGGAGCAGACTAGACTATGTCGCTCACCAGTCTTTCAGGAGGAAGATTGTATATATGAAAACTGGAAGATTTCTCTGTGTGTAACATCAAACAGGATTTTTTTGTTGAGGTTTTATGTTTTCAGCAAAAAAAAAAAAATTTAATGGTCAGATTTCATCATCTCCTGTCAAGCAAAATCTCACTGATCCACATGAATGTCATCTCCCACCCATAGAGTAGCCTAAGAACACTACGAAATGGACTTCTGAACTTTTGACTTTATTTTCAGTATAATTCATGGGTTTTTAATCAACTAAAAAAAATCACATATCTTTGATTAGAAACTATAAACCCTCTTGCCTGTTTATGTTAATCAGAATAGAAACTCCTTTTTAAATGTAGTACAGAAAGTCTGGTTTTATAGCATCAAATCATTTGTGTATATTTAAATTATTTTCATGCCACTAAAAGGTTTTTTCCAGCTAGCTAATTCCTAATTATTTTCATCAGCTGACTTTATGAAGAAGGAAGAAATGTAATGTGTCAGAATTGTGTAACATACCAGTGTATCACTTATGTAGCTACGTAACAGGTGTAAGAGCAATGGTATTTCTGTATTGGAATAGGTACTTCTCAGGTAAAAATCAGTTTGAAACTGCTGTGCATGTCAAGTGCCGTCTTCTCATTGCATAGTAAATGATTCATTTGCGACCTAACGCAAGCAGGTAAATGTATTGAAATAAGTATGTTATATTTTTCATGTAGCTTCTAAAGCTGACATAATCTGAAGATCTAGGTTAAAGTTTGTGTTGTTACTGTTTTTTTAACCTCAGATACTTGGCACTCTGCACCAGTGTGTCTTGCTGACAGTAATGCTTTGTCTCTTAATGTGACTACCAGCACTGCTTGGTCACAGGCAAATAACTGTTCTTTTTCAGCCAAAACATTCCTGACAATAACTGCACCTTTTGTATTCTTTTTTTTTCCCCTTCCCGCCCTCCTGCCCCCAACTTAGGTTGGAAAGGCTGGTGGACGTCCTGAGGAAGAAAGTTGGAACAGGGACCATGAGGACAGTGATCTGACTGAAAAAACGACAGTCTGGGGAAGCAATCACATCTGGTGACCAGGCTGCTTCATTCAACACTGTGTAAACACTAAAGCCTTAACTTAGCAAACAGTTGTTAGAAGTGGGACACTCCAACCACATTCCAAGCTGAGATAAAATCAAATCACAAATGTTTAACCACTTTGCTGCTGACTTGAGTTATTTATCCAAATGTATTAACTACAGACTTTTACCAGTGAGTAGCTATAAAGTTGCAGCTTATTTTGTAACTATTTTATATCTCACTGTATTGAATATAAATCTTTTTACGGAGAAACCATTATAGGTCATATCTTCGCATACAGCCCTTTCTAAATCAAAATACAGCAAAGTAAATATTGTCTAAACCGTAATCCACTGTGTTAGGTCAAAACTTAAAATACATGCATTTTTCAATATAGAATTTATTTCTTAACTGATGAGAGCTCAGACGTGAGAGTGTATAGTCTTCCTCCAATGCATTCACATAATCTTTGTCAGTATTAAAGAATATTAAGTCTAAATACCAGGAATCAAATGTACACTTAGCTCTAATGAGAGTTTGATATTTTAAAATTACATTAATCAAGGCATGATTTTTGTTTCACTACAAATAATGCAAACTGTTTTCAATAAAAAAGAGGAAATTGTTTATGCGTACTTTTAGATTCATATTGTCAACACTTTTTAATGTTGTGACCGAATAACTGAACTTCATTTAAGCTATAGAAATGGCCAAGTCTCGTGGGCTGGGACACCTTTGGCTTGAAAAGTAACATGTGCTAGCATGACTCTGAAAGACAAGAAGGCATCAAACATGTTAAGTATTATTTTTTGTTATCTTTATCTAGATTATCACTTGAATTTTTGTTGGGAGGGAGGGGAACCCAATATTCAATAAAACTGTAATGTAAAAATATGAAGATATGGAAAAAAGAAAACTGGCAATTTGGTTACCTACTGTTTTATTTAAAAGATAATTTGAAATAGTTATGGCATGGCAGTCACTTCTAACCATATGAAATTATGAACAAAACTAGGATTTATATATTTGGCTATAGGAAAAATGTCTTCTTTTTTTATAGACTGAATAGGTGAGAGGCCAGTAGAAGATGACTATGCCTGGAACAGGATGAAATAGGCAAGTGGCTATTAAATTAGTGAAAATTTTGTAGGAAAGTATAAATTTTTCTAAGTCCATACTGTATTTGAATTGAACTTTGAGATGGAGCTAAGTTATCTACCATTGCTTGTTTTGGGGACAAAAACAGGACAGTTTATTGCACTATTCTTTCATACACGAATGGAGATTATTTGTGTGTTGTTGTTGTTGTTTTAACTGCAGGAAAATGTGCAGTGCTTTATCACAGAGTGACAAAAGAATCATGATGTTAACAAACTCAACTTCTTCCTCATTACATTTATTAAATTAACTGGCAGTTAGAACCCCATTGAGTTCAAATTTAGAATTTACTCATGTTGCCTGCTTTTAATTTTTCTTTAAACTATTAGAATTAGAAAATAAGCAACAACAGGGGTTAGAAATAAGCTAACTGGATTTCCTGCTCAGCCCTAAGGAGAATTATAGTCTTTCATGGGCCCGTGACTATATAAATAGAGAAACCTGAAATAATTTGGTCTCTGGGCTCTAATCGAAACACGTGGCAGCTCCCTATGTGAAGGAACAGTGCCTTTCAAGTCACCCAGGTAAGTAAAGAGGAACAGTTCCTGTCACAAAATAGTCCACTCCTGAATCCTCTTCAAATAAATCACAAGTAAACTTGAATTTTCAGTTTAGTCCTGAAGAAGAGACCGATGTCTCTTGCGTTTTTCTGCTTGGGGTTTTATAAAACACACTGTAAACATAAAGACATTTTACAGTTTTCACACATCTCTTTCTGTCCCTAACTGATCAGATTAGGGCAACCAGTTCCTGTAATTAATATCCAGAACTTTTAAAGAATTGGATATTTTGAAGCTGAATTTATAAAACAATTGTAACATTTACTGTTGTGAATACAGGTAATCTCCATCAAAACATCACATCCCCTTGAAAATGACTTGTGTACAAAATTGCAGATGCCAAGTATTACAGCCAGATCTTATCAATTGACTTCTTACACTTAAAAATGTCCACCAACAGTGTTGCAAACAGTCTTTACATTGTTGTGGGGTTTTTTGTTGGTTTTTTTGGTCCACGAAGGAATGGCCCAACTCACTGAAGATCAGTTCTCCACATATTCGGTAATAATGCAATTTCAGATGTATTTCATGCTGCCCAGAGATGTTGCTTTGAGTTTGCCTTGAATATTATCAAGTCCAATTCCTATGGTAACATGAGAATTCACTTACCATTGTAAAAATAAGTAGTTCAGAAGAAAAGCAGAAAAGATAATACAAACATGTGTAACACTTAATGATTTATTATAAAATCCTTTCACATCAGTGTTTTTTATTTGATCCTACCAACAGCCATATAATAGTAATAATAGTAGATTATATATACATATATATCAACCACATAATAACGATGATGATAATTGCAATTATATCGTTATTATTTTTACATTTTACAGATGAGGAAATAGAGTCAGAGGGGCTAGGAGTTCGCCAAGGACTGGCTAAGACTTACAACTGAGGTCCTACGACTAAACTCTACTCAGCAATACTTCCTGAAATCTTCCTATAAGAAAAAAAAAAAGTTGAAAATTTTAACTCTGGCAATTTTTGTTGTTATTGTGTCATTTCTTTTCTACACATATATATATATATAAATTCGCTAACAGTTGAGACGGTATGCATTTCTTTCACTGAAGTACAATCATGGGAAGTGCATGGGTAATAGCCTCACATTACTACCTCCTCTCTATTGTGTTCTAGTAGCAGCACACTTTGCCTTAGGCTTCACTCATTAAGAGTGACAATTCATTGTTAGTAAAAAGTAACCTTGAGTTGCTTTGTACTACTTTTAATTTGGCCTGATGCTGAAACCTGACAGTGTAGTTTTATCAAATGGTGGTCTGAACTTCAAGACTTACCTTACCACCTAGAGCAACTATTAGAGACAGAACTGGTTATAGACAAGTTATAAGCAAGGTTGCTAGTTATAAGCAAAGTATGGGCAGTTAGAGCAAAGTTATTAGTTAACTGTTAATATATGAGAAATTTTAATTCTGCCCTTATGACTAAGCCATTAATGTTAAAATTATTTAAAATATTTGAAGTATTTTATCTAATAAAATATTTTCCTTATTCAATAAGAAACGTGATCCTTTGTATATATCCTTATTCAAATAAACTGAGGAATCTTGTCAATCACTTACTAATAGAATTAGTTAACTTCACAAAAATGTTAGAATATTAAAAATCTGTAGTTTTACTATTGGATATAATTCCATAGAAAAGCATTTTCATATGTCATATCTTTAAAGATCATAGGTATTTTTTATATTTCTATTTTCAAGTACTCATGATTAATGAGTCACTATAGTGATAAAAAAAACATGGCTTACACATTTTATCTTCTCACATATGGTTTGCATAGAACCAGATTCTCCCCAAGACATTATTTTGTTGTTGATAACTATTATTTACAACTAACCTATCTCTTGACCTATTCTATATACATGTATATTCTATGTAGTTAGATGTATACACACTGACACACACATACATTTTCCTTTTTAAAAATTTGTGTTATAAGTCCACTGTTAGGCTCCAGTGACTTCAGTATTTTGTTCATGTTTTATTAGAAATGCACATGGTTTCTGAGGCCTTTAAACAAATACATGGAATGGTTGAAAGATTTATATTGCTCATGCTTAGCTAAATATGTCATCTCTAGAAAAGATGTGGTTTATTTTGGCACTGTTTTAAAAACTCAAATATTTTAAACATTTGTTAAGTTGGAGCTTGCACATTTGAACTAGTAGCATACGTTCCAGAATAACTTCTCAAGTTACCAAACTTTTTGTAATCCTTTTACTAGAATAACCTTTTTTGAAAGGTTTTTTCTGTTCTTTTTTATTATGTACTTTAAGTTAAATTTATAGAGGTTGGAGTTATTATTTTTAATGTAGGATTTCATAAAAGAAGAAGACAACGATGAGTATTTATTTTTGAGAATCATTAAAATATTGTATGCCCATTTTGATAATTCTTTGCAGAAATCTTAATACACTTATTTTTAATTTTATAGTTATCTAAGCGTAGTTTTGGAGTACACTAGTACTTTTGAAGCCACTAGTTTCTTACTGTCTGATTATTAACAAAGATGCATTTTAATGCACAAACTCAAATATCTAAAATATATATTTATTTTTTATTCATATAAAATCCACTACTGCAAATCCTACACATTTCAATGCAAATATTATACATTGATCTTAATGAAACTTTGAGTGGTACAATCCCGAAGATCCTATACTGGATATGCCTATAAAATACACTGTAGTAGCAAGACTGATTAGGTTCACCATCAAACTGTGTCTGACTTCCTTAACAAGTTTAATAAAGATAGAAATTGATATGAACAAATTTTTAGGTACCATAAGAACCTTTAAAAACTATTTAGATATAAAAAAAGAATAGCAATAAAATATTAAAGATAAACATTACTTTTGGTAATATGGTTAGAAGAACCTAAGGGGGCACCTGGGTGGCTCAGTTGGTTAAGGGTCTGCCTTTGGCTCAGGACCCCATCATCTTGGGGTCCTAGGATCAAGCCCCACATCGGGCCCATGCTCAGAGGGAATTCTGGTTCTCCCTCTTCCTCTGCCTCTCCCCCTGTCTCATACCCGTGCTCTCTCTCTCTCAAATAAATAAATAAAATCTTAAGACAGGAAAGAAGGAAGGGAGGGAGGGAGGAAAGGGAAAAGAAGAAAGAACCTAGGAAGGGAGATTAGGTCTCTCTCTTTTTTTTTTTTTTTTTAATTTTTAAGATTTTATTTATTCATTTGACAGAGAGAGATCACAAGCAGGCAGAGAGAGAGGGAAGCGGGCTCCCCGCTGAGCAGAGAGCTGGATGTGGGGCTCCATCCCAGGACCCTGGGATCATAACCTGAGTCGAAGGCAGAGGCTTTAACCCACTGAGCCACCCAGGCGCCCTGAGATTAGGTCTCTTAATGAAAAAATAATACACTGGTTGAAATCTACTGCAAAGCACCTCTACTTAATTTTGTAATTTTACATGGAATTTTGCTGTAAGCAGTAGCTGAAATCTAAAAACTGCTTCTATTCTGTTTAATTATTCAGTCAGGGGGCACCTGGGTGGCTCAGTGGGTTAAAGCCTCTGCCTTCAGCTCAGGTTATGAACTCAGGGTCCTGGGATCGAGCCCCGAATTGGGCTCTCTGCTCAGCAGGGAGCCTGCTTCCTTCTCTCTCTCTCTCTGCCTGCCTCTCTGCCTACTTGTGATCTCTGTATGTCAAATAAATAAATAAAATCTTTTTAAAAAATTATTCAGTCAGGGTAAGGTAATGTAAGTACCTTACATACACTACATAATACCTGCAGGGAATGTAGTGAACTTGGAACTGGAAGTTTAATTTTATTCATTCATTCATTCATTCATTCATTTATTTGACACGCACAGAGAGAGAGAGAAAGATCACAAGTAGGCAGAGAGGCAGGCCGGGGGTGGGCATTCTCCCCGCTGACCAGAGAACCGGAAGTGGAGCTCTATTCCAGGACCCTGAGATCATGACCCAAGCTGAAGGCAGAGGCTTAACCCACTGAGCCACGCAGGCATCTCTGGAATTGGAAGTTTAAAGTACTAAGGGTGGGGTGGACAGTAAGAATCTTTGAGGCAAAGATTCTATAAACTGTTCATGTCTAAACTGTCACATCACAGTTTACAGAAATTGTCTGACCATGCGTGTTCTTTGCGATATTATTACACATTTTACTTCTACATTTGTACACAATAATAACATCATTATTATTTTTGCTTTAAAGAACAATCTTTAAGAAATTTTAAAAGGTAAGAACATTATTTTGTATTTTTACCATTTCCAAGGCTCTTCTTTATGTAGATCCAAGTTTCCACCCACTGTCCTATTCCTTCTTCCTGAAGCATTTATCGTTTATACAATGCAGGACTATGAGTCATGAGTTCGTTTAGCTTTTGTATGTCTGAAAAATGTCTGTCTTTGCCTTCATTTTGTGAAAAAAGTTTTTTTGCTGAATACAGAATTTTAGGATAAAATTTTTCAGTATTTTCAAGATGTTGCTTTTTTGTCTCTGGCTTGCTTTGTTCCCGCTGTCATTTTTATTTTTATTCTCTATATAATAATGTCCTCTAGCTGCTTTAAAGACTTTTCCCTTTGTCATTTCTTTCAACCAAAGGATATATTATGGTATATATTTCTGCATGCTTCTGTGCTCATGGTTTGTTCAGTTTCTTGGCGTGTGAGTTTGTAGTCTAACTTTTAAAAAATTTCAACCATTTTTTGAAGATTTCATTTATTTATTTGTCTGAGAGAGCACAAGCAGGAAGAGCAGCAGGAAGAGGAAGAAGCAGGCTCTCTGCTGAACAGAGACCCTGATGTGAGACTTGATCCCAAGACCCTAGGATCATGACCCAAGCCAAAGGCAGACACTTAACCAACTGAGCCATCCGAGCATCCCTCAGCCATTTTTTTTTTTAATAGATTTCTGTCCCCCAGGTCTTTTTCCTCTCCATCTGGAACTACTGTTCAATATATATTAGGCCACTTTAAGTTGTCCTTCAGCTATTTCATGCTTCATTTACTCTTTTTTCAGGCTGTTTTCCTCTGTTTTATTTTGGATAGTTTCTATTGCTTTATTTTCAAATTTACTAATCTTTTCTTTTGCAGTGTCTAATATGTTCTTAATTCCATCCAGAGCCTTATTCATTGCAGGTGTATTTTTATCTCTAAAAGTTAAATTTGTGTATTTTTAATTTCTCTTATCTCTCTCCTGAATTTATTTGTGCCTTATGTTATCTTCTGGAATATAGAAAATATTTATAAGAACTGTTTTAATGTTCTTTTCTGTTAATCTATTTCCAGGTCTCTCACTATTGATTTTTTTCCCTCATCATGAGTTATATTTTCCTGCTTTGCATGCCTGCTGACTTTTTTTGGATGCCAGTCATTGTGTATTTTAACTTGTTGAGCATTGGGGGGGTTTTTTGTTTTTTATTAAAATTTTTTGAACTTTGTTCAGTGATACACTTAGACTACTTGGAAACAGTTTGATCCTTACAAGGGTTTTTTAAGCTTATTAGCAGGATCGGGTACCTTTAATATCAGGCTGATTCTTCCCCACAATTTAGGCAACACCCCTCTGAATGCACTACCTGTGGAGTATGAAGCTTCTCTTCTTTGACTGGTCACAACCTTGTGTGAGTTTTAGTAGTTATCCTACCTGCTCCTTTCTGGTAGTTCTTGCTGTCACTTGGTAGCTTACTGTCACTTATGCTGGATCAGTGCAGAGAGGAAGTCGGGGTATGTACGGCCATTCTCTACATCCCACCGCTCTCACGGACTCTCCCTGTGTCATGTTACCTACTGCATGCAGACCCTCTTCTTCCGTACTCTGACCTGCAGATCCTAGCCACCTCGGCCTCCCTCACATTCTCAGCTCTGTGTTCTCAACTCAGGGAGGCTGCCAGGTTCTGTTCCTCCCTGCCCTCTGCTCTGTAATCTCTCCAGATGGTAAGCTGGGTTAATCGTAGAGCTCACTTCATACACTTCCCTTCTCTCAGGGATCACTGTCCTGGGCTGCCTATTGTCCAAAGTCCAAAAACATTGATCCATGTATTTTCACCATTGTTTGCTGTTGTCGTAGTTGGCTTGGGGTGTGATTTTTTTTTTTTAAAGTTAGGGGATAAACGTGGTCCCAGTGACTCCATCATAACCAAAACTATAAGTCACCCTGTAACTCTTTTAAAATGTCGTCTTCTTATTGCCTAGCTGCCCTCTTCCCTAATGAGAAATTAGCTTAACATTTTTCTCCTGAAAGTAAAGTCTCTGTTTTATCTGATTTTTTTTTACATTTTCATCTTTTTCTTTGTTTTTGACAGTTTTGTGCCTAGCTGAGGTGTTCTTTGTGTATTTCTTGCTTGATTTCATCCATCTTATTAAATCTCTAAGTATCTTTTTTTAACTTTAGGAAATCTTTGATGAATATCTTTTTCTCCTCCTTCGGAGATTCCAATTGTATATATTTTATATTTATTCTCTGTGTTCCCACATGCCACTTTAACCCTCTTCTGTATTTTCCTATTTTTCCTCTAGGTACAGTAGTTGTGAGTTTTAAAAATTGTCTTTTATTTCATTAATCCTGTCTGCTGCTATTAAAGCTATCTATTCAGGTCTGAATTTTAGATTCTATGCTTTTCAATTTTATAGTTTCCTCTTGTTTTGGTTTTAGTTTTGATTTTGTTTTTTTGTTTTGTTTTTTTGCTACATTGCAATTCTCTGGTGAAATGCTCATCTTTCTAAGTATATTGTCTCCCCCTCTGCTTCTGTTTTTTGAATATGCTAGTTGAATATACTTAAAAGGCTATATCCACATGTCTGCTAACTCCAGTATCTGAATCATCCATGGTCTGTTTGTTTTTTGCTTTCTAGATGCATGGTCCTCTCTCTTGGCATGCCTATGAATTGTTGACTCAATATAAGACATCATGACCCTCTGGATGATTTTGTGTTCCTCCGGAGAGGGTTTAGCCTTTCCTGTCTTAGGAAGATTGAGGGGAAGCTAATCACCTTAATCCAGTCAGGTACTGTGCTGAATGGTAGCTGGGTTATATCCTGAGTAAGCCTCCATTTTCTCTGGCTTGCCTCTCTTCCAATGGCATAGCTCAGTCAGGCTTTCAGTGGTGCAAGTGATAGTTTCACGGGGGCCCTTTGAGATAGCCTCATCTGAGTTTTGGGGGGGGGGGGGGTGTTTGTTTAAGTAGGCTCCATGCCCAGCACGGAGCTCAAAGCAGAGTTTGAACACACAGCCCTGAGGTCATGACCTGAGCTGGGATCCAGAGTCAGGCAGAATGGACTGAGCCACCCAAGCCCCCCCTCTTCTGAGCGTTTTTTAATCAACTTAAGACAGCTCCGAATTTGCCAAGTATTTTGAGTATTTTGAAGGGAAACTGGGTGTGTGTTTCAGGCCCTTTGCCTCCCCAGGTCTGTCCCTCCAGCCTTGCAAGATGGCCAAAAGCTGTTTCCTCTGTCTCTAGCAGCAGTCTTCTGCTAGGACAAAGCCCAGATTATCTTTCTCTCACCTTCACCCAAACCCAGCAAATGCCTCCAGGGGAAAAGCTGCTGCAGATCATCAGTTTACCTCTGTTGTTCTCTTTTTAGAATCCTAGTCCCTCTCCTCTTTCTTTTAGCCTGTCTCTGATACTCCTTAAGCAAATAACTTTTTGTAAGTTACCCAGCTTTACTTGTTTTCAACAGGAGCATTTATCTGCCACAAACTACTGTCTTCTGTCTAGAAGCAGAATTTCAGTGAGTCTTTCATTTCTGTAATATTTTTTCATGTCTGCACATTGTATTCTGTTCATTCCTAAATCCAGTTGGTCATTTTTATGGTCTCTTGTTCCTATCTCATATTTTCAGTCCCTTTTTATCTTACACATTTTAAACACGCTTATTCCATACTTAACTTCTGATCATTTTATAGCTCAGGTATTTCCAGCTCCGATTTTGCTGCTATGTCTGCCAGCTACATTTATGCTATCTTGTTTCTTTGGATGTTTGGTGATTTATGAACGTGAGCCTATCTGTCTTAGAATTATCATCTGTGGGGCTCTTCAAGGCCTGGGTTGAAGACAGTGCCTCAGCAGAGGCTTCACATTTGCTTCTGTTAATGCCCTCTGGGAGAATGTACCAGCCTTAGAGCACTTTATAAACATAATCTGAGGGGCGCCTGGGTGGCTCAGTGGGTTAAAGCCTCTGCCTTCCACTCAGATCATGATCTCAGGGTCCTGGGATCGAGCCCTGCATCCGGCTCTCTGCTTGGCAGGAAGCCTGCTTCCCCACTCTCTATCTCTGCCTACTTGTGATATCTGTCTGTCAAATAAATAAATTAAAAAATATATATATATATAATCTGAGGGATGCCTGGATGGCTCAGTTTGTTAAGCAGCTGCCTTCGGTTCAGGTCAGGATCCCAACGCCCTGGGATCGAGTTCCACATCGGGCTCCTGCCTCTACCTGTGCTCATTCTCTCTGACAAATAAATAAAATCTTAAAAAATAATAATAATCTGAATTGTACTGGGCCAATTTTATTGATTGTAATTTGGGTTTGGGTCAGAAGCCCATCTGAGTTCTAAGTTAGGATTATAAAACTCATGACAGGTCCCATGTTTATGGATTGGAAGAATTAATATCACTAAATATCCATACTACCAAAAGCAGTCTATAGATTCAATGCAATTTCTCTCAAAGTTCCAATGGCATTTTTTACAGAAGTGTCAAAAACAATTCTAAAATTTATATGGGACCACGAAAGACCTCACATAGCTAAAGCAATCCTGAGAGAGAACATAGTAGGAGGCATCACACTTCCTGATTTCAAGCTATATTATAAAGTTATAGTCATCAAGACAGTACAGTACTAGCATAAAAACAGATGAACAGATTTTGTCAACTAATATTTGACAAAGGAGCCAAGAATACTCAAGAAAAACCAGTCTATTCAATAATGGTGCTGGGAATACTGGATATTCACGTGTAAAAAAATGAAACTCGACCCCTATCTTGCACCACTCACAAGAATTAACTTGAAATCGATTAAAGGCTTAAATGTAAGACCTGAAAGCATGAAACTCATAGAAGAAAACATAAGAACAAAGCTCCCTGACATGGGTCTTGGCCCTGGTTTTTTTGGATATGACACCCAAAACACAAGCAATAAAATGAAAAATAAGTGGGATTATATCAAACTAAAAATCTGCACAGAGGGGCACCTGGGTGGCTCAGTGGGTTAAAGCCTCTGCCTTCAGCTCATGTCATGATCCCAGGATTCTGGGATCGAGCCCCGCATCGCGCTTTCTGCTCAGCAGGCAGCCTGCTTCCTCCTCTCTCTCTGCCTGCTTTTCTGCCTACTTGTGATCTCTGTCAAATAAATAAATAAAATCTTAAAAATAAATAAAATCTGCACAGAAAAAGAAACCATTGGCAGTGAAAAGACAACTTGCATAATGGGAAAAAAATATTTGCAGCCATATATCTAATAAAGGGATAATATACAAAATATATAAAGAAATATTGATAGCATAAAATAATCTAATTAAAAGTGGGCAAAAGACGTAAATAGACATTTTTCCAAAAAAGATATGTGGAGAGCCAACAGATATATGAAAAGATGCTCCACATCCCCAGGCATTAGGTAAATGCATATCAAAACCACAAAAGAATCTCACCTCATGCCTATTAGAATCGCCATCATCAAAAAGATAAGAAATAAATTCTGGCCTGGTTGTGGAGAAAAGGGAAGTCCCTCATATATCGTTATGATTGTAAATTGGCATAGCCACTATGGAAAACAATATGGAAGATCCTCAAAAAATTAAAAATAGAACTACCGTATGATCCAGGAATTCCACTTCTGGAAATATATCTGAAAGATGTGAAAAGGACAGCTGCACCGTCATGTTTCTAGCAGGATTATTTACAATAGCCAAGACGTGGAAACAACATAAGTGTCTATCAGCAGATGAATAGATAGAAAAGCTGTGGTATATATATATAAAGTGGAATATCATTTAGCCATTAAAAAAAAAAAAAGAAATCCTGCCATTTGTAATAACATGGTTGAAACTTGAGGGCAATATGCTAAGTGACATAAGTCAGACAGAGAAAGACAAATTTGTATGGTCTTGTTCTTATGTGGAATCCTGAAAAATTCATAGAGGAAATACTTTTTTATTCTACATTCATAGCCTGAGTTCAATATTTTTTCCTTGTGTGGGCTCTGGACTTTGTCTCCTATCCCCTGCTCCCCTGGAGGTCCATGAAAACCAGAGCTCAACTTCATCCCATCATAAGGCAAATTCTTTCAAGGTAAAAACTGCCTTTTGTACTCTACTTACCATCAAAGGTTCCTAGTTTTCCTTAGGTTTTGGCCTCTGAATATTCCTCACCAACTAGCAAATTTACTGATAGCTTTTGAGAGGGTGTTTGTCATTTTCTATCCAGCATTTTTAGTTGATTACTGAGAGCGGTTCCAGGTTCATCATGGCAGGAAACAGTAGTCAGGGCTGAATGTTATTAAATGTGTGTACACACACACACACACACACACAGATAAAATTGTACTACTAATAAAATGTTCTGAATTTAGTTCCAAATTTAACATCACTTGTATACATGATTAAAATGAGTCGATAATAAATTTACTTTCCAAGATCCGTAACTGCAGCTCTTTGTCCCCACCAGTAACTACAAGCAGTTTTTCATTAAAGAAAAGAAAATGATTGAATAATCCAAATTAGCCTGGGCAAGAAAACTAACAGCTGCCTAAAATGAAATGTTTGAGTTATGAGCCATGTGCCACTTTGGTTTATCTGCAGCCAAAAGGTTTAGAATCCTTATTCAATTAACCATGTTGCTTGGGAGGGCCTGGTTGCCCTGAATCAGAGCTGCTTGGTGATGAGTAAGAGGTATCCGTGACACGCAAGTTCAGACCGTGCAACTCTGTTTTTGTTGTTTGAACTTTCTTCTCCGTTGTAGCTAGGGATCCGGCATGGAATTTAAACACTTGTGTGGTAACTCCATTCCTTTCGGCCATTGTGTTGTTAAGCTCTAGCTAACGAACTTTTAACACCGGCTCGATGTAAAACAAGACTTAGAAAAGAGCAGCAATCAACATTTCGGGTTTTATAATTAAAATCATATGATTTCTGTGTTTTAGGAAGTAAGCTGCCCTGGTCTATCGAGTCCCAACTGCTGCCCCAAAAGCAGCCTTCATAATATGTGCGAAAAATAAAGAAATAAACCAAGGTGCATCTAAGAAAGTTAAATTAAGAACTGACTTTCATTTCAAAAACCTCACCTACTGTTAGGAAAACTTCAAAATGCAGACCTGTTTTAAAGCTTAGGAACTTTGCCTAAAATAAAGGAAACAGACTTACATAATATTTGCAAAGGTGAGTGCTGCCAAACACACCAGTCAAGTATACTTTGTCTCGTGTGGCCCTTTTTTTCCATGCCAACAGTTGTTGTTGCCTAGGGAGATCCTCTTGATAACGTCACAAAGAATGTTTCTCAGACCCATATAGATTGTGTACACACTGGCTCGCTAAAGACAAGTTTTGATTTTAAATCTCTAGGCTTCATTTTGCTTCGAAGCGTGCTGTTTGAAATAAACAGGTGACTGTAAGAGAGGAGACTGAATCTCTTCTCCAACTCAGAAACTAGTTGTGAAGATAATTCTGGATGAGAAAATTTAAGTATAGTTTGAACAATGATATGTAATGTGACATGAAATAACTCAGTTTGAAGAATCACTGTGAAGAATTACTCTACACTTGAATGTATGCACTGACTTCTGATGTCTTACATCAGAGTCTTTTCACATTATGAAATTAGATTTGCTTTTTGCATCTTATTTTCTTAAACTGTGGTCATATTAAAAAGAGGAGCTGAATACTTTCATTTAGGTGACATAGTGACATACTTTCATTTAAGTGAATATGTAATCTTGCTTGTCAAAAAAAGTGAAGAAAACCTTTTGAAATCAAGTCTCAAAACTTCAGTCTTGTCAAAATCATCACTTTATTTCTGCTTTTATAAAATTGCAACAACTCATTCTGGAAATATAGCTATATTCTAGACTGAAATTTTAAATACTGCAGATATTACTGTCTTTCAGTTACAGTGAGAGAAACTGGTTTTATTATTTCAAGAGTCAAAGAATGAAGTGTATGTGTACAGTTTTGTTTGGGTGTTTGTTTTATAGATTTTAGGAAAGTTTTCTGGTTCCATATTGGATTTAAGGGGAAAAAAATGCACAAATCATACTTGGAAATTTTGGCATGTTATTTTGTTTTCATATGGATTAAAGAAAATTAATAAAAGTAACTTTCTGTCATACTAATACATCTGACCTATGTATGCTCCAAGATTACTCTCCCATTTCAGTTCCTACCCTGTATTTTCGTTGTTTAATTCATTTACGTTTTTAATCCTCTACTCGGTCAAATCCACCTTCATGTGTTTAAATCCAATTCATCCTTCAAGAATACTTATGCACCACCCCCTTCATGAAGCTTTCCCTAATTCCCCGCCCCCACCTCATCACCAAGCCACGGCTAATCTCTCTTCTGTAGGCCTTATAGCTCTCTCTTCATCTCTATTAGGGCACTTACTAGGTTTCCCCTTGTTTCAGTATCCCTGTACTATCTCCCATTAGAGTGCAGCTTCCAGAGGTCAGACGTTATTCATGTTTCTTTGCACAGGTAAAACCTGATAAATAGTCATTTATCAAGACTAACAAGAGTTAATGATGAAACCTAAATCTTCCAACTATATTGTTGTTTTATAAACATTTGTATGACCTGTCTTTCAAAAAAATATATATATACATATATACATACATATATATGACCTTAAGATAGGAGATTTGAGTATCCTTTCTTAAGTATTAAAAGGTACTAGCATGTCAAATTATTTAGCACCTGGCATATCACCAGAAGAAACATGATTACCTGAAGACTTCGACTTTTAACCATAATCAGTTTAAAATAAAGAGTTGCAGACTTTGTTGTTGTTTGTGTGATTCTGATATAGGTTTCGTTTGTTAATCAGGACTTCTTGTGTAGCTGTTAAATGTTGGTCCTAGAAAGTTCAAAGTTTGAAGTTTCACTTTGTGATAAAGTGAAGGCAAGGTCCCATTGTCTTGGAAAGTTGAAACAAAATTTCCAGACCCCAAAATAGGCCATTTAAATCTTTACTGGACAACAGTAATAATTAAATTGCTTTCTGGAGCCAAGTGTGTCAAAAATCTGTCAGAGAGAGAAGATAAGCAATGTATAAACCAGTGTGATATATTCTGATGCCTTCTGATATTGCTGTGATCTACTTTAAATCATGATTTCAAATTCAATGATTTCTCATTTCTGAAAAGTAAAATTTTCTGAATTCTGATTATTAAGATAAATTTTCCTGATATTTTACCTTCTGGTTATATATTATTCTTTCAATACCTAAGCCATATTTTAAAATATTTGTGAACAAATAAATTGGGCATGAACACTTCCTACCAAGCTACAGTTTCAAAAATTAATATTTAGTCACTAATTCTACTTTATCTCTACTTTATTCTCCACCAATTTTCGTCAGGCAGCTTGTTAAGTGAAAATCCTAAAGCTTAAAAAGTGCACACCGTTTTCCAGTAAATAGGTCAGTTATATCCGAGGCTTTTTGAAACACTCAAGCATAGAATAGTCACTGCATTTACTTGTATGACCACGACATTAACACCCTAAAAATCTTTAAGTTCCTTAAAGAAGACTTTCTTCTCATAAATCTACCCTGGCTGTGCCTAACCAAATTACATTTTCAAGTAAGTATGTCCTCTGAAATTGTTTTTAGTATATACCTCACACACAAAGTTAACTATCTTGTTTATAATGGATTGCTGGCAGAGCAATTCACTTTCAATAACAGTATCTTGTTTGTAATTTTCTGGGAAATACAGTTCCTTTACTCATCAAGCAACAGTAAACCCAAACTACCAATGTTGTTTGCCATGTTGACAAACTAAAATCGTAATGAATAGTGCTCAAATGCTGGCATGCGGCTAGATGGTTCATCTTTGCCTTAAAAGTAGCAAAAGGTTAAGACACTAGCTATGTTAAGACTTAATCTTCCTTGATACTCATCAGACAGGAAATGGAAGATGCTATAGATTCTTAGCTTTTATCTTGAATCTCTGAAGTTCTCTTAGCTAGTAATTTCTTACTTAGAAGTATATTTTTAGTCCCAAGAGCCTCCCATCTCTTTGAAGCCAATTAATTAAAACACATAGTCACCTCATGGAATTTTCACATTTGGGTAAAATGAGAACAAAGGAATTGAATAATTTTTATAGTGTGACCTCAACAGGCATTTCAAGTACAGATGTGTATCCATTCCTAAGCTCCTGCTTCCCTGTTTCTGTTAAGAGCTTAAACTTGTGCCATCATGGTTAATGTTTTGACAGATTTTATCATAAATCCCGCTGTTGTAAATTTGCCTTGAGCCAAAATTTAACATGTTGTAAGCTCAGAGTTTTTACTGTTAGTGACCAGAAAAGGAAACAAATCAGTTATTCTCTTCTAAGTGATGGGAGTATAGAATTTAACTCTTTAAGTGTTATACATTACTTGAAATTTAGGAGTAATATTCATTTTGTATGTCCAGGGCCTCTCAACTGTCAATAAAACACAAGAACACATTCTATCACAAGGAAGAATATCCAAAGAAAATATTATGTGGCTTATATATGCTCACTAAATTTATAATAAAAATATTATTCTGAAATTTTTAAATTATAAGGTCCTTTGCCTTAGTATGTGGAATCAAAAATTTAATCCTTCAACATGTAGTCGATTCAAAAGCTATGGAGTACCTACTTTGTTCCAAATAATTTATCAGTATTCCCTTTAGTTAGACCCCCCCCCCCCACTTTATGGTGTCTGTCATCTATTATTTGATAACCACTTAGAGTATTTTATTACACATACACCCAATCATCGCTATTCTTTAAAGCCTGAAGACCTAGATTTTTTTCTCTCTAAAACATCTTTAATGACCATGAACATTAATATTTACTCATAAATGCATTTGTACACAGGCTTAACCATAGTACATGAGTGAAGAAAAAAAGAGTTGTTACCCAGTTCTTTACCCTAGAATAAATCAAATCAACAAATATTTATCGAATGTCTACTATGTGCAAATAGCCCTGGACTGGTCAGCTTTTAAAAGCCATCCAACTTTTCACATTGACAAATCCAGGCATTATTATTTCAAGCATTGCAGAAACTGCCTCCATGTCCTTTAGGTGACAAAGGCTATGACGACTCCGGATTACTTGGAATAAAGAAAGACAAGGAAGAGAAATCTAATTAACAGGCTGAAAAGAGGAGAAAAACTAACCTAAAATATCACCGATGGATTGCGTCATGTATGTATGTGTGTATATACATATAAGTGTGTAAGAACTTAGCGCATGAGTGTATTTTATGTGTGTGTATATTAATATACACACGAGGAGAAGAATGAGTGAATTGAGAAAAGTAGACTTTGTTAAGGTGACATAAGAATGGGCATTTGCATTTGAGTTCAGAGCTTTGCTTTAGAAATAGGCTTAACCGTCTGGTTAGTGTTACATAACACTAAGTCTTATGGTATAATGAAACCAAAATGTATCATGGTATAACAGAAAGATCACCGAACTTGGTGACCGAAGTTCTAAAACCTAGCTTGCCCTAAAATCTATTAGAAGATGACCTCCTCAATCAATAGATTTACGGTAGACGTGACTTCTACGTTACAACTATAGCAAATTGTTGTAGGATACTAAGTAAGGAGTTAATTCGATCATAAGTAAGAAAAGACACTTGGATGCTCATTGTAAAGGTTCTAATTGTTATTCTAAACTAAATAAAAACTACCAGTAAGAGATCAACGTACATACTTTATTATGTTATATATTATACTCTTATTGTACTGTACCATTTTATACTGTATATTGTACTATACTATATTATACTACATATTATGCTATAATAGCCTCTGCATTTAATTTTGTTATTCTGTAAAAGATAAATAACATACTATCATACCACATCAAATAATTAAATGTGTTTCCTTAGTGAAACTTGAAAGGGAGGCCGGTGGTAATTTCCAACTTTACCAAATAGAATTAATCCTGGCTACTTTGCGTAGTAGGTATGTATATATGTTGGCCGTTGAAGACATTGTCATTGACATTCTCACAGAGGATGTCTGGCGTCGATTTTTAAATATTTGTTTAGAAGAACTAATTTTTTAATATCCATTTTCGCCTCCTATTGGTAGGCTAAGTTTAATTTCCAGTGGGAATCAAAGCAGACTCTTAAATAATCTTTTTAAGCAGCGTTTATCTTTTTCTAAAGTACCTGAAATTAATTTCTCAACTTTTGTGTGGGGGAAAAATGTTACAGCTCTATTATTCAAAGTTTACGTTTCTGATATGAACAGAAAGTGTTGGTTATTAAAATCGCTTTGAAGCCAAGGCATCTTCTCATATATCTTTTTAATTATTTGATTCTTTGTCTATCTGGTTATAATTTATTTTCAATGAATACCCTAATTGCTCTGTAGTAAATTTTACATTTATTCTCAGCTACAGTCTTTCTCTTCTTGGTAAAACCATGCTATTGGCCTTTGTAAATATAAGAATCACTTTCAGTATTACTATATGGATTTGGTCTCTTTCATTTATTTCCTTGGTATATTGTAATTAATGCCTTTGGATATATTCTAAGTAAGATTTCACTTGGAAGGTCCAGATATAAGTGCTAACATTCATGAAGAACTATTATCTTTAGTGTTATTTCTAATTTCATCTCATCTTTCCCCTCCTTTGACCAGTATTCCCGATACTAAGACCCTCTCACCTAGGACCTAGCCTGGATTCACCTGCCCCCTTGTGGTGTTCCTTTCTGAATAATAGTTAATTGATTTCTGAAATTTGGACTTGGTATTAAATATCCTGAAAAGAGAATTACTCTTGTCTTGCAGCCTAGAGTCAGAAAAGTTTTCTTCTCTTAGCCACTGGCTAACACAAGAAGAGGAAAACAGTAGTGAGTTTTTTTGATTTTTTGTTTCAGCACACAAGGAAATTGGGCAAGAAATGAGTTGCTTGGAATAAGTGATGAAAATCAATTTTGTCTCGAATCAATATCAATGGCCTGCAGATTGACAAGGTAAAGACACGTTTCAAAAGTTCTCATAGAGCAACTTAAAATCAAGTTTTTTCTATGTCAGTGTCTCCTTTTTTAGTGAGTGAAGAAAGAAGGGAAAATGGTATTCTATCTTATTTAAATTTTAAATAGATTTTGTAAGCCTTTCATTAAGGATGAATTTGTAAATATAAAAAACAAACCTGTGTTCTGTGTAGTAAAATATGTCTGATACAGTTGGCACAAATACATTTTTGTTTCCCTTTCTCAAAAAGGAATCCCTTCACATGCCGCAGGACTAATTTTTTACATCTTCAGCTGAAGTTAATAGAATTTGCACATGGAATAGGGTTGTATATGTTTAAGGAGTGAATTACCTACAAACAAAATCAGAGACATTTTGCAAGAATAAGGACTTAATAATTCAGTCTCTAGTTAATAAAGAATAATATAAAGAAAAAAGAAAGGCAAAAGGAAAGAAAAGAGGTATATATATAACTAATCTTTCTTAAAAGGAAAAGATGGATTAATAAATTATTGTTACCAAGTACATTTTTAAAGATAACCTTTTCTGTTAACTGTAAAGTAAATATTTCTAACTGAAAGAGTTGTCTCTTTCTATGCTGTCCTACCTCCTGCCCCTACTCCCCACCAAAATCTAATTTGATTGAATAATAGTGATCTTCCGTGGCATTTTAAACTTCATGTCACCTCCCTTGAGATCTGGAAGGAACAGCATGCAGGCTTTAATAAAGCTATATGCAGTCCAATTGCCAAGTTTCTAGCACCCACCGCTCCTGTGCAGTTTCTCTTACATTTGTAACAGTTGACCTACTAACAAGTTCCCAGAAACACAGGTTCAAATTTTGGCAGGCTTACCTCACCTCTTTGTCCTTCCAAAGTACATAAATGCTAAACTGTGTTCACAGTGAGGAAGGGAGAGTCATTCCAATGAGACTTTTAAAATCAAGACCCTTTCTGCTCCCCACCAAGCTACTGCCATCCTCTCCAAAGGAATCAAGTTTTTGTCAGTGTGCCTTTGGCATAATTTCTTCAGCCTGGATTAAAACACAGGTGACTGAGAGTCTACCTTATCTTCACAGGGCATTAGTCACTCTATAAAAGTTAAATTTATTATGAAATACTTTGTTTGTGTTAACATATATCTTCGCTGGGAAGTTGGAAACAAAGGCATGTCCTTTAAGACTCCATATGGGGAAAACACATCCTCCTTTGGAATTTAACCTTAATTTGAACCAAGATCTGTGAAAGAAAAGCACTTTAGTGTATTGTTCCCTTGCTCCACCCATCTATCCCTTATCTAAATGGGGTTACTGTTGCTTCGTGTTTTTTAACTCTTCCCATTCCAAACCTTGCTTTCCTGAGGTTAAAATTCATCTCAGTAGAGAAATGTATTAAAATCATCGTGGCAAACAATTATGCTTTGTTTTAAGGATAGGTGATTTTATGTAACATGTTAATTCTGATCTTTGAAATTAAATACATGTATAGCCAGTTTATACTCACATATGTAGTTTGAACAAATGACATATTGTAAGGAATATTTTATTTCCTAAAAAAACTTATTTCCTGAAAATCTTCTCTAAGATTCTCTTACTAGCATTGTCATGTTTGCATGGTTTATACTTTATTAGAAGTTTAAAATAATTAGTGGAAAAGTCCACATTAGGAATGATGATGAGGTACATTTGAAAAACTAATTTTCAAGACCTTTGTTTTCTTTCAGTTTGTTTGCGAAGTCTCTGCTTTCACTGTATCTAAATCTGCAGATGTCCCAATGCTCTTTATTAAAAGCAAAAGCAAAAAACTTTATTGCTGCTTTCCCCATCATAACAGATTACTTGTTTATAAACAACAAGGAAACTATTTCCAAAAAAAATATTTAAGTTGACATTCAAAAAAATACTGCTTATACGAATGCTTGTTTCTTTAATAGTGTCTACCAACAAACTTATAATTGTCCAAATGATTTTCTTTCATTGACTTTTGTTACATTAAGGAAAAAATCACAAACTAAATTTTAAATATAACTTAGATTTTTGTTTATTAAAAGAACATAATTTTTATTTTTTAAATTTTTTATTTAAATTCCATTTAATTAACATATACTGTATTATTAGTTTCAGAACTAGAATTCAGCAATTCATCGGTTGCATACAACACCCAGTGAAGAGCATAATTTTTTAAATGGACACATATGGGCACCTGGGTGGCTCAGTTGGTTAAGCGACTGCCTTTGGCTCAGGTCATGATCCTGGAGTCACGGGATCGAGTCCCGCTTTGGGCTCCCCGCATGGCAGGGAGTCTGCTTCTCCCTCTGACCTTCTACCTTCTCATGCTCTCTCTCTCTCTCAAATAAATAAAATCTTTAAAAATAAAATAAATAAATAAATAAATAAAATGGACACATACTCATCCACTGCTCAAAACAACTATGTTCATGAGGCACCTGACTGGCTCAGTTAGTAGAGCATGCAACTCTTGATCTCTAGTGGTTGTAAGTTTGAGCCCTATGTTGGATGTAGAGATTACTTAAAAAACAAAAATCTTTGGGAAAAAAATGATCTTAAAAAAATAACTATCTTCGGTATTTTTAAATTGAAAATTTCCTAACAAAACAAAAAATTCACGTATTTGTGAATTGGTCATGTATTTCATTATCACACAGCATATTTCATTTAAACTATAATATTGAAATTAGTTTTAATGGATACTTTTTTTAAAAATATGGAGTATAGGGGCACCTGGGTGGCTCAGTCAGTTAAGCATCTGCCTTCAGCTCAGGTCATCATGCCAGGGTGCTGGGATCAATACCCCACATCCGGCTCCCTGCTCAGCTGGGAGCTTCCTTCTCCCTCTCCTCCTGCCTGTGCTCTCTCTCACTATCTCTGTCTCTCTCTCTCAAAGAAATAAAATCCTTTAAAAAAAAAAAAACATGGAGGGGCGCCTGGGTGGCTCAGTGGGTTAAGCCGCTGCCTTCGGCTCAGGTCATGATCTCAGGGTCCTGGGATCGAGTCCCGCATCGGGCTATCTGCTCAGTGGGGAGTCGGCTTCCTCCTCTCTCTCTCTCTGCCTGACTTTCTGCCTACTTGTGATCTCTCTCTGTCAAATAAATAAATAAAATCTTTAAAAAAAAAACCATGGAATATATATGATGCATTTAGGACATTAGAACATTTATCACAAGTAATATCAAATCATTTCATCATTGCTCTCCACCTCGGCCCCAGCTACATTTATTGGTTCCAGCCCAACCAACCCTCATACTGGATTGAAGCTTAGTCTTTAGCACTCAACACTTTTACATGCCATCAGTTGTTTAAATTCATAATATGTATCATTTTTCATGGAAATTATAAATTCACAGGGAACAATGAGTTGACAATCGGAATACTTTAATTTACCTCTCAGACTCAACTCCTTAGTTCTCTTGGACTTCGCACTGCAATTAGATGCTGATTTGATAAAACTGTCTTAAAAGGTAACAGGACTATACACCCTGTTGCCTTACTAAATGTTGTGCCCTGCCTCAATTTTTCCGAGGATGATTTTGGATCACTATCTTCATGATATATATAGATGCCTATATAGTTATATCATTCATCCATGGTCTTACCGTAAGATAGCCATAGAAAGATCTTTCACAGCAGTAAAATGGTCAAAATACTGATGAAAAAAATAATGGGAGAAATGATGATAATTAAGTATAAGATTGAAAAGGCAGATATTAATCAGAATCAAAGGAAAAAATAGAAGTGTGGACTTCATAAATTATGGGAAGAAACAATTTAGGAAAAACTGAAATAAAGGAGTAAAAGGGTGAGAAAGAAGCAAAGATAATTCCAAACTGCCACATGAAGTAATGTTGGTAAAATCCCAAAATATTTGTAAAATTGAGTAAAAGAGATTATGTGTGTTTATAAAAATGTAGACAGTGGTGGTCTTCACATATTAAATTTTAAAGGTGTAAGGATGTAACAAATAGAATAATAAAATATTGAAGCATCCTTATTGACCACAAGCTATATTACTAGATAAAACTTTGTTCAATGAAATTAGAAATAATTTTTTAAAAACCATAAATCCCATGGAAGGTATTTATTTTTATTAATCCTTATTTTTATTTTTGAAACCCGGCACTAACACATACTGAGCATAGGAGACACTTGAAATATTTAGCTAATTCAAAATAACGCTTACCAAAAGAAATAACACTGCGATAGAGTCACAAGAAGTGTGGATAACAGACTGTGGCAATGGATGAGGGTTAGGGAGTAAGAGAGATTGTAAAACATCTAAGCCTTATTAATATATTAATCATGTAATGACTAACAGATAACTTAAAATACAAGTGAAGGTGAAAGTAGTGTTCTCAGAGGAAATGTTTCTATCTTTATATGTGGAAGTCTTCAGTTTTTTCTAAAACTACATCTTGATGAGAAGATTGAAAGAGATACTAGAGAGGGTTTTATTGTTTGTGTTTATCAATAATTCAGACAAAACCATACCAGGGAGCTAAGGATACAAAGTCGAATCAGACAGTTTCTGCCCTCAAGGAAATCAGAGTCCAGAGGGAATGATGTAGCTATAAATAATTAGAATAAAGTATGGTAGGTGCCATAATAGAGGTAGGCTCAGAATGCTTTAGCAGAACAGGTGAAAGGGCATCTTGCCCTGCCTATGAGATTAAGGAATGCTTCCCAGAGGAGATGGTGTTTGAGTTAGGTGCCATTGGGATTGGCAATTAAGGAGTCCATGGTGACTTTAATGAGAGCAATTTCTACTCTAATAAGACACAAAACCCAAATTGCAGATAATTAAGAAGTGAATGAAAAAATGTAGAAATGGAGACAATGAGTGTAGACTACTTTTCCCAGGAAATTTCTTTCTAACACTTCTTACTTGCTACCTGTGAATAGATTTAATAAAGAATTTCACATTGCACAGCACAATTTAATGCTATTGCTAATAATGGATTTTTTTCCCTCCGTGTTTGTGAATAAATTGAACTCCCTTTGTACAAGCTCAGTAACATGAATCCTTCCAGCAAGAGCCTTACCTAAAGGAGGTTCAGATCTACATCTTTGCATTATGGTATCTTTGATTCTCAGTTCTTCTGTTCCTTCTTTCTATTCTGGAGTTTCAGTCTCGATTGCCAAGTATACCTAGGTGAAATGTTCTCTTTCCTCCCTCTCTTCCATCTTTCTTTCTTTTTTTTTTTTTTAAAGATTTTATTTATTTATTTGACAGACAGAGATCACAAATAGGCAGAGAGGCAGGCAGAGAGAGAGGGAGAAGTAGATTCCCCGCTGAGCAGAGAGCTCGATGTGGGACTCCATTCCAGGACCCTGAGATCATGACCCGAGCTGAAGGCAGAGGCTTTAACCCACTGAGCCACCCAGGTGCCCCTTCCATCTTTCTCATAATTTCTCTTACACCTCTAACCATATATCCTCAAGTGATTCAAATATGTTATTATCTACACTTATCTTTCTAACGCCAAACACCAACTACTGAATAAACCAAATTTCTTAGAGCGTTCAAGGCCCTCCAGACTTTCGTTCCAGCCACTTTCTTAGCTTTATCTTCCTGTACCCTCCTCTTTCATCTTCAACTTCACCTTCCTCTCTGTACACCCTGAACGTTCTGGCTTCCATTTCCGGACACTGTTACCTTCATTTGGAATGGCTCCCTTCCTGCAACCTCATGTCTAAATCCTGTCTGACATATAATTATGGTCTTACTTAGTTGTCATATTTCCTATAAAAGCCTTTTTGGATCTTCACAATACTACTTTTCTTCTCAACCTCAGTTTTTATATGTGTGTCTCTATGCCATTCATTCAACAAAACTTTTCTGAGTACCTACTATGTGCCAGACACCAAAAAGACCATTTTCTACTCTTTTCCACAGATGAGTCGCTATTTTATCTCACCACTCCTATCAGACTATAAATTCTTTGATATCAAGAATCATCTAATACAGCTCTGGAAATATCTAATACAGTGTTTTACACTAGTAATTATATAATAAATGTGTTGATTGCATTAATGAATAAATTAATCTCAAATGGAGATCCATCCCCTGAAATTCTGTTAAACAAAGATAGCATCCAAGACTTTTATCCCCCCTGCCATGAAGTTCTCTCCTACCATTATCTGCAAGAATGCAATTTGTCACTTCCTCAATTTAACTGTCTTAAAATGGCATTTTTCAAAAAATGGTATTTGGCATCCTTGTATTCTCTTAAATTCTTCCATCTTCAGCTCCATATATTCCATTGAAAAATTCCAGAAGTTATAATATTAATCAAGTCCTTCCACTTATACCTCCTTGAGTACCTCACTTAGCTGGTGACCATATTATAACTTCCTTCTTAAAGGGGTCACTGGGGGTGCCTGGGTGACTCAGTCCCTTAAGTGCCTGCCTTCAGCTCAAGTCATGA
The DNA here is from genome assembly GCF_030435805.1 of Mustela lutreola. NCBI lineage: Eukaryota > Metazoa > Chordata > Mammalia > Carnivora > Mustelidae > Mustela > Mustela lutreola. The sequence continues at coordinate 93,306,825 of NC_081296.1, forward strand.
TCCCAGAGTCCTGGGATTGAGCCCTGTGTCAAGCTGTCTTCCCTGCAGGGAGCTTGCTTCTCTCTCTCCCTCTCTCCCTTGCTCTCTCTCTCAAAAAAATAAATTAAATATTTCAAAAAAAAATTTTTTTTTTCTTCCTCATCATTAGCCATCAGGCAGATTCAAATCAAAACCGCATTGAGTGGGTGCCTGAGTGGCTCATGGGTTAAGCCTCTGCCTTCAGCTCAGGTCATGATCCCAGGGTCCTGGGATTGAGCCCCACATCAGGCTCTCTGATCGGCAGGGAGCCTGCTTCCCTTCCTCTGTATCTGCCTGCCTCTCTTCCTGCTTGTGATCTCTCTCTCTCTCTCTCTCTCTCTGTCAAATAAATAAATAAATAAATCTTAAAAAAAAAAAATGCATTGAGATACCACCTTACACCAGTTAGAATGGCCAAAATCAACAGTGTGGAGATTCCTTAAGAAAAAAAAACTTAAGAAGGGTCACTCACTGGCGCCTGGGTGGCTCAGCGGGTTAAGCCTCTGCCTTCGGCTCGGGTCATGATCTCAGGGTCCTGGGATCCAGCCCTGCATCGGACTCTCTGCTCAGCAGGGAGCCTGATTCTCCTCTCTCTCTCTCTCTCTCTCTCTCTCTGCCTGCATACCTGTGATCTCTGTCTGTCAAATAAATAAATAAAATCTTAAAAAAAAAAGAAAAAGAAGGGTCACTCAAATAGAGTTACTTCCTTCTTTTAACCCATCCTACATAAGTTAGCTGTGAATTTAAAATCAGATTATATTTCTTTTCAAATCTTTCCTCTTTCTGTGGCCATTAATAAAAAAAAACTGGTTCAATATTAATACACTTCCATTTCTTCCCTAATCTTACATCTTCTTGCTATTTGCCAACAATCTTTAGTTTAAAATGTGCTTCACTGGGGCACCGGGGTGACTCAGTCAGTTAAGGATCAGCATCCTGGTTTTGTCTCAGGTCATGATCTCAGGGTCGTGAGACTGAGCCCCATGACAGAATCTACAGTGGGTGTGGAGGCTGCTTAAGATTCCCTCCCTCCCTCTTCCTCTGCAACTTCTTCCTCTCCCCCTGCCACTTCTCTCTCCATGTGCACTCACACATACACATTCTCAAATAAATAAGTAAATCTTTTTAAAAAATTAAAATAAAAATAAAATGCGCTTCACTTCTAGAACACTCTACCTCTTCACTCCCATCAGCATAGTTTACTATCACTCCAGCTCTCTAGAACCCAGCTTAAAATCTGTTTTTAAGGGAACTTTTTAAATTAATCTAGATTTGTATATCACTATACTGATTTTCTATATATTGTTCAGTCACTAAATTAATTTGAATCAAATTATATTTATCCAACTTGCCTCCCTATCAGAGTCCTCTGTTAAGGATAGTTTCTAATCCAAATAGTGTAATACACTGATCTGTATTATTAATGTGAAGCTTTGCTCTTCGTGATGATATTAATGTGTGGTTTTCTGGCCTTTTGGTAAAACAAATATAATGGATTAAATAGTACATTGATATTCAACTCTTCTAGAATTACAATATAACCAAATGATCTTTATTGACTAATCAACCAAAACTTACAGAAAAATTAATGCTTCCATAACACCAGTTCCTAAAATATGGGTAAGGGAGTGAATTTGAGGCTTGAATACAAGATAATAAGGAGATATCACAAGAATTGCCAGGATTTGATACTTAGGGGCTAGGGTTTAGAATGTAATAAGGAAAAGTCTTCTGCTTCTGACTATAATAGAGTTGCTAAAATCAGATTAGTTCATTCACTGAGAATAACTACAAAACTTGGACAAAATACAAACTCAAAGAAAAACCAAGTAAAAAAAAATTTACTAAAAAGATAAAGAACTAAGAAGTTAATTTTCCAGTCCCACAATGCTGGAGAGACAAAAACTGAAGTGCAATCAAAGAGGAGAGACTTAGCTTTTGAATCAGATCCTAGAAAAGCTATGCCACAGGAATAAAGATAAATTGTAAATAGAGTAACTTCCACTATGTCAAGGTGTTCTCCCCAAATTCACACCTAAAACACCTACCGATACAAAGTGGAATTTAGAGGAAGGGGAAGGAAATTTGCCTGTGTTCTAGACCTTGCACTGAATAGGAGGCTGCCTGCCACTGGAGGATGTGCACAGGGCATGCCTAAGACTAAGATGGGAGCTGGAGAGAAATCCTCCCCTGTCCCACCATGGTCCACTCATCTAGTAGCAGGTAAAAGCCATGTACTTCTGAGAAAAATAAAAACATGAGAATAGACTCCCCCTAGGCTGCAGACACAGGGAACCTGCTAAAATCTGAGGGTAGAGCAGAGAAACTGAGGAGGAAAAAATGCCTCCAGCTCTACAAGCCTTTGTGTTCTACTGAACACCCAAAATAGTGGCAACCCAGCTCATTACTGGAAAAAATTTAAATCTATGGTACACTAAAGATAACTATAGCAACCACAAGACCCAACTCACCTCAAATGCTGACTAAGTTTGCTCAAATGCCCACATTAATGACCTGTGAAAGAAGAGATATTACCATTTTGGACATTTACCTTAGTTTAAATTGCTCCTTTATATAGAATATTTGACATTTAATTCAAACAAACAAACAAACAAAAAATGAGTTACAAGTCTTAAAAAGAAAAAAGGACCATGTGAAAAGATAAGATAGTCAATAGAATCAGACCCAGAGATGACCCAGATGTTAGAATAATCAGACTTTAAAAAAAGAAGCATAAAGAGAGATATTAATTTATTTACTTTTAAAATATTTTATTTACTTATTTGACAGAGAGAAAGCACAGGTAGGCAGAGCAGCAGGCAGAAGGAGAGGGAGAAGCAGGCTCTCTGCCAAGCAGGGAGCCCAATGCGGGGCTCAATCCCAGGACCCAGGGATCATGACCCAAGCCAAAAGAAGACTCCCAACTGAGAGCCATCCAGATGCCTGAGATATATTAATTCATTAATTTCAGAATAGTAACAAGGAGTCACAGTTAACTTCTCAGAGAAATAGAAACTGGAATAAAATGAAATAAATGAAAAAAAAAAAACTTAAAGTGCTGAGAGTAACTAATCAACAATCTAGAAACAAATATCCAGAAAAAAATAAGAAAATATCATAAGCAGAGCTCCACTAAAAGAAATCCTAAAGAGAGTTTATTAGGCAACTGGAAAGTGATGTGATCGCAGATGGAATCATAGTACCCTAGAAAGGGAAAATGTGTGAGATAAGGTAAGTGAATATTTACTATTTAAGGAAAAATAGAATGCATGTAATAAACATTTCATTTTGTTCAAAAGAAAAAAATCTATTAATATCAAAAGTTTAACAATCACAGCTAAATAAAGCACACATTTGAGGAAAATGTTTACCCAAGTGCTCATCTAGTCTACACTTGAGTTTAATGTTGAGATGCTCATTATTTTCTACTCTAGCTTTGCTACAAATGTCTTTATATTGAGTGATAATCTATCATCTTCTTGAATTTCTGCCTTCTGGCCCTAATTCTGCCTTCTACAATGATATACCATAAATAATTCTTATTTTTCTCACATATGTTTGAATTAATTATAGTACCCTCCAATGGAACAGAAATGTTTTATTCTGTAACCAAACATCCCCAGTCTAAACCATCCTTCACAGGAGGTAGTCCAGTTCTCCTCTACCCAGAATTTTCTACATGTACCTCACTTTCTTGATATCTCTGAAAAAGACCCCAACAAATGAAACAAAGTCCTATAGTTACCAAGGCATTTTTGCTTTCCCCACTCCATGTGTGCAGCAATGACATGTATCTTTTATAAGGGGAGAAAACCATGCTATTTATTCACATGTAGTTCCTAATTTTACTTCTGTGAAAGCTCTGGCCTCAATAGGTTAGAACTTATTTTTGTTCACTGAAAGCATTCAGTATACTTTCAGAATCCTAGGCTAGGAATAGTGTACAAACAAAAATTGGTTGACAGGATTCTGGAGGCTATTTGGACAAATAGTGGACAGTAGTATGGCCTAAAATTGTGACTTTTGGGATGTCAAAGAAGGAAAGGTTGGGGTAATGGAGCTATTGATAAGGCATATTAACTAGTTTTGGACATATGGGTCATAAGAAGGATGAGTCAATGATGACTATGACCTTTCAAGCCTTAGTAACAAAGTAAACAAGAAAACTATGGAGGCCGGGATACATGCCTTGTTACTGAGAGAAATGTGTTGCTATAATTTAATGTATTAGATGTTCATGGAAATAACTTGTAGATAGGCATAAAAATAAGATGGGAGATTTTGTTGGAGGACAGGGATGGACTTTTAGCTTGATACATAGTAGCTCAAGCCATATGACAAGGAAACAAAGGCCTATCAATGTGCTCTAGCCAAAGACTGTCAGGAATATATCTGTGGTTGAGCAAAATGGCTTTATTGCTTATTTGCAAATAAGACCACACACCATAGGGAACTGTGTGGCATTTCACTGAGAGGATGTTAGAAATGACTTATTATAGGATTGGGGTTTAAGTTAGATGCTTTGTGAGAGGATTCAAGACAGTAGAACTTTGAAATGGTTACTGTCAAGATGTGGGGTAATTCTATGATTGAGTATCTTAAGAAATCTTTTTTTTTTAAGATTTTATTTATTTATTTGATAGAGATCACAAGTAGACAGAGAGGCAGGCAGAGATGGGGGGGGGGGGGCTCCCTGCTGAGCAGAGAGCCCAATGCAGGGCTCGATCCCAGAACCCTGGAATCATGACCTGAGCTGAAGGCAGAGGCTTTAACCCACTGAGCCATCCAGGCACCCATACCTTAAGAAATCTTATCTAGAAAGAGAGAAGGCTGGAATAAAGCTAAAGCTGTAATTTGTAAAGAAGCAACAGTTACTAGTATAATAAACATGAGCAATGTTTGCTATCTTTGTGGTTTTCAGTGACTTGATTTTCAACTACACTTAGGCAAAACTACAAAGGGGTCTTTTGTCTCACCTCTCTACAGTTAGAGTGTCCTTGTCTAATGTTGGTGTTCAGTAAAATAGTTTATATTTGACAGAACACCTAGGCCTGTGAATCCCAGGCCAACTCCTAAAAATACCATAGCCTAGCTACAGTGTCAAGCCATTTTCCAAATGTGAGGGGTTGGTTTTCTCTCTCAGACCAACGGACATAGCCTTGGGAAAGAGCAGTGGAAGTTGGAATAGGCAGAAAAGATAGTAATGGAGATAGAGAAGCAGTCATGAAAAGGTAGAGAACAAGGATAGGCTGGTGCCAGGAGGTCCTTGGTGAGAGGGTAGTCAACATTACTAAGGGTATTTAGAACTATTTGGGACTCGGTGGGGGAAAATGGAGTAAAAACATCATTGAATCAAGGTATCACTGATGATCTTCAAGACAGAAATTTGGGGAGGATTTTTGTTGTTTTTTTCAAGATAGACGATAAGGGGCCACAGATCAAGTTGCAAGGCTGTGGAGAAGGAGATACTGGGGGTAAAGACCACTCATTTAAAAAGTTTGGCAGTGAAAAGGAGAGCAAGGGAATGTTAACTAGAAGATTTTGTGAAATCAATTAAAGGAGTTTTTTCGCCCTAAAATAGAGATGACCACTGCATGTTTGAAGCTGAGGAGAAGGAGCCATTGGAAAGTGCAACAGTGAAGATGCTAGTAAAGCAATGAAAACAGAGAGGGGTCTGAGATGAAGAACTTTGGGACGTGTGTCTGTCCTGGAGAGAAGGCAGGACTCCTTCACATCCTGGATGTAGCAGAGAATGTATTGGTACAGAAATAGAAATGTTGAGTTGGGATATGGGGTAGATATGGGAATGGATGACAAGCAAAATCATCTTTTTTCCCTTTTCCTTTTTCAGTGAAATTAGAAACTAAGATCATTAGCAAAGGAGAAAGGGAGACACAAAAGCCTGGAGAAGGTTCGGGTCATCTGCTAAGAAGTTGTTTAGTAAATAAACAAAAGATACCATTTTTCTATTAAGTCACCCATTTTATTAAAGAAGAAAATGCAACTGTTGCTATATTTTATGAATTTACAGAGGATTTAGAAGTGAGAGCCCTTTTATTCCCAACAAAAGAAGGGAATGGTTGCTATCTTTTTACATTAAGAGTGGTCCAAAGAAACGTTTTAATTGGTATATCCATGCTAGATTAAATATTACTTGACACAAATAATTTGTAACTTTTTGGGGAGCTTTTGAATACTGTCTCTCCCAAAGGGGGAAAAAAAATCCTGCTGTTTTCAAAAGCTAGAGAGAACATCAACCAGAAACAATAACGCTCCAGAAGGGTGAATTCCATAATATCTAGAGCAAAGAAAATTAACGTTTCCACTTTCATTAACAAACATGGACCCCCGACTTTCCGCTGAATTCTGTTTACGTGTATCTAAATAACGAGCTGGCCGGCTCCTTCCTGGTATTAGGTGTGATTGAGAGATAACTCACCCGGCAGCGGCCGCGGCAGTTTTTGTGCCCGCCGGAGCACATGCTCTTGTGAGCATCAAAAGGAGATGAAGCCTGATTAACCATTTTGAAATCTATCGGATGAGGAGAAGTCCTTACAAAACAACTTTTATACGCTTTAATTAAAAACGTGTTCCGGCAGCTCAGAGCTGAATGGGCTTCAGGGGGAGCAGGGCTGAGCCCGTTGCTATGACGACACCAAATCTTTTCACGCCTGGCCCTTCCCCAGCACACTCTGTCTAGCTCCGTCCAGCCATTAATTCGCCTTCATCCCCTCTCTCACTGCCCCTGTCCCTTGGTCTGGGAGTCTATGGAAGACCCAGTACTATCTACTTTTTCTGCCATGGCATCTCTTCCTCACTCTCTTCCATCATTTCATCCTGTATTATTTCCCTTGCCAATCCCCATTTTCTTGTTTCTCTTGAAAACAAGTTTACCCCCTGAGTTGACAACATTTTTTTAAAAAATGGGAGAAGGGGGGGGTCACAGCATAAGAGTCACTGCTAATTACCCTTCATGATAAATTCATTTTTAATGGTCTTGAGTGTAATGGAGAAGGATCTCACTGGGTTCTTCCCCCCCCCCCCCCCCCCCGGTTTAACACTGGCTACTACACCACTCTTTCTGTGGCTGAAGATAAGGCTGAAATAAAAAGGACTATGGTTTATTCTGTTAACTTGTGCTTATTAAAATCTCAAGTTATTCCTCAAGCAGTCTCATCTGGTAACAACTGTAAGTGAATGTAAGACTTTGAAATATGTCCTGAAACATCGCAGACCTCCTTCTATTTAAGAAGGCTCTTGAATATTTAAAATGCTGTACTTACTATACAGAGACATAAATAAAACCCAGCATCGTCACTTGTACTATATGAAACAAGAATTGGGTGGAACTTGCCCGTCACACAATCTTACTTGGCAGAAACTGTTATCTTTGCATTCTTGTATCTAATGCATTTATAGACTATAATGTTATTACACGACTTCTGAATATTACTCTTTGAGTCATCTGAGGCCTTACAACTTTTCATTTTGATTATAATTCCAATTTTCCTTTTCACCTCTTCTGTTTTATAAGATAGATGAGTAGAATGCATTGAAGATAATTTCTCATTTGTTCTCCCTACTTACCTCTGTCTCCTCTTACTGTGATTACACTTCCAAAGTGAATTATTTGTCAGATTCTGTAAGAATTTCCTTTCTAATTGCCTGACTCGGTAGAGATGTAACTTAAGACACAGGTGTGGTCTGGAGTGTTAATCCTCACCATACCATGGCCCAGTGGTCACTGCAGAGAAAGTAGGTGAATCTTTCAGAGCCATGGAAGCCCAGAAGAGTTTTGAGTCTAAGATTCCAAACCATAATACAACTTTGAAGTTCTACCCTCTCTGTCCCTGAAATTGAAATTTAAAAATTTAACTTCTCTTTAGAAGTTTTCTAATGAACTTCCTCAGTCTCTTTACTATATAAAACTCTGGCATAATATATTCCTAATAGGCCACATGTAAATCGGTGGGTCACAAGTTCACAAATACTCTAAACTCACTCTAGTATAAGGAACAGTATTTCCTTTCAATGAAACACCCCCGCCAAGTTAGTTTCTATGTTCTTTTCTTATAATTTCATAAATTCCCACATTTTGAGAAATGGAAAAACTTACATATAGTTTAAACACTTCCACATTTTGAGAAATTGACTTATCATAGTCATACTTAAAATGTGAAGAGTCTGCATGACCTAGCATTGGATGGTATCTCACAGATGGACCAAGTTTCCTGTTGATAATTATCTGGTATAATTTAAGTGAATTAATGAGGTTTAACTTTCTTATCCCCTTCTCAGAATTAAGAATAAAAAAATCAAAAGCTTATACACACTAACAGTGTTTTCCCACCTAGGGCACTTAATTTGGATCAATCTTAGGTAGGCACTAAAGTGAGTAAATGTATACAGATTGACTAATAGGCATTCAGCTGTCTGAAACAGGTTTTAGACCTAATAAAAATATATCCTCAAAGAGGCATTTTACTTAAATATCAGAGAAAATATTGGCAAAAGGTTTTGTGTTGTGAATATAGTGCTTCTCCATTACGCTGATAAGAAATGGGAGTCCTTCAATTCTTGACATTTAAATCTATTCTGGACCTGGCCTGGGGAAACTCTGAAGGGGATAATCTTGCAGGTGAGTGGACTAGAAAACATAATAAACAAGTCCTTTCCATCACCATATTCTATGGCCCCATGATTCAGTGAATCTCAAGGCTAAGTGTACTTGGGAGCTGTACTTTAAATAACACAGAATTCTCAATTCTATTGAGATGTTTTACATTTCCTTCCCTCCCAATTTTGTCTCATAGCCAAAGACAACCACATGAAAATCATGGTATCTTTTATTTAATAATTCATCCATCCTATGGTTGGATGTCACATAATCCTTTATGTGTGCTCTGGCACTAGACAAATTGTTTATGTGATAAACCATGGGACTGTCCTGTAGTTTCTGTGGTCTGGTGGATATATGTCAGAATTAAAGCTTTTTGGTAGTTGTTTGGAACATATTATTATTCACAGAATGGTTCTTAGACTACATCCAGAATGTAGTTACTCTGAAGTACCCAAAATATCATAAAAATTAATGCCCAGCTATCTCTACCTACACAGAACCCTGTTCTGGTCATACACATTGTCTTAAATTCATATTCAAGTTGTTAATCAGTAAAATCTAAATAAACCATTGCCCTCCTCACCCGGTATAAATGCATTTCTCTCCCCAACATTTCTAAACATGTGAGGGAAGCAGCTATCCACCACATGTGGAAGAGCATGTCATAACTAATGACAAAGATGACCCACACTCAAAATGTACTGGTCACTGAAATTTAAATCTTTTCTTTAATAGGTTAATAAAAAGTGGGGTAAATGTCCAGAAGAGAAGGCACTCACTCTTCAATAACTTGAAATAAGTATTTGGAGCTTAATGACATCTAAAGAATAGTGCTATCCATGAACTTCTTCCTTAGAGTATCAGACTATAGGCAAGGTAAGTGTTTTATATCCTTTTTGACGTAAATGAAAAAGATTTCACAAAAGTAAATATATGTTTTAACATGATTTATATTCAGGATGCTGTTCCATAAGACAAAAAGATGAAGGTAGGAAGAACTGAAGGCTTCTCTTTAATCTTACCTACCACGCTGGATTTTTTTTCCTCCTCTCCCTCCCCCAAGTGCCTAAAAATTGAAGTGATCAGAGTTGTAGGGGCTAAATTTGTAAAGGTTACTCCACTTGATGATAAATTAAATATAAATTTTTATATTTTGTGATGAGAATAACGCATAGGTGGATATCTTAAATCTGAAATGCTTTGCTTAATTTCCTCAAATCAATTGACCACTTTATTGCTTTCATGCTTTGGGGACATTTTGTAGATGGCAAGGTCTCATGGATGCTCCTTTAAATCAGATATTTAATTGTATGTGTACACTGTGTATATCAGAGCCAGCACATGTATACTCTAGGGTGTGTGTGTGTGTAATTCTTTGGAGAAAAAGGTGAAGAACTGGTCACTTGAAGACTGGGATAGTCATGACTAATTGGCAAGGAACCACCATAGTTCTGCCATAGCAGATTCCATAAGTATTGTTGCAAAACAAAACCAAAAAACTTTAAATTGCTTATTATTCTTTGTCTGACTGAAATAAAACCGCAATGCATAACTTCCTCAGTAATGGGTGAGAGGCACAATTGGATTGTGTAGGAGGTAGAGCCAGTAATGAATGACTGAAACCTGTATTTTAGACACTAAGCTATAGAGGTCTTCCTGGCTCATGATTCTTAGAGAATTTCTCTCTGTCTCTCTGTCTCTCTACTCTCTTGTCTCTCTCTCACACACACACACATGCCCACACAGACTGGGTGAAGGCACGTGATACTGCCTGTTTTTAGTGTCTTTTTTCACCTCCGTTCACTCAGGAGAGCAGAGAAGCAAGGGCTAGAGGTGGCTGAAAGGGCAAGGATGGCGGTGGAACCCGGGAGGAGGCGCCGTGGTCCAGGTCATGGTCCGGGACAGCGTCCACCCAGGGGGAAGCAAAGCGGGTGGCATAGCACTCGCGGCACCCGGACCCTTCGTCCGGATGCAGGACGTGGTGCCCCCGCCATCCTGGCCCAGGCCCCTGGAGCGCTGTTGTGCGCGCAGTCCTCACGGATGGCTGGCGTGAGAGCGAGTGGGGAGAGCCTGAGCAGAAAGGACTCCAGAGCAGGGGCGATTTAAAGCCCCGTTTTATCGGTCCTAGGGTGCGAGCAAAGCTGGCTCCGAACCGAGGGCTCTCCGAGTTGGGTGGCGCGGCCGGGATGCTGGGGACCCTTCGCGCTCAGACAGGGGCGCTTCTCCACCCTTGCGGCCCGCACGCCCCGGGCGCCAGGGACAGCTCCGCAACTGGAGGCCTGGAGGGAAGAGAGTAAACACCCGGCCCTCGGGGCGGCCCTCGGGGAATGATTGCAAAGGGAGACACGAAAAATAAATCAAACGAGAGAGCCTCCCCGCCCCCTCCCGGCGCGGTCTCCGCGGGCGGCGCCACCCGTCCTGCAGCCTCCCGCCGGGCCCGCGCCCCCCGCGTTCCTCGCGCCCCCGGCGCGCAGGGGGAGCCATAGCCTGGGCCAGGCGGTCCGAGACCGCGCCTCGGAGCGGGTCCCAGGAGCGCGCCTCGCCCTCCCGCCCCGCCCGGCCGGGCCCCTCGGGCGGGATAGAGCTCTGCTTTGCTCTTTTCGTTGGCCAAGCACAATTGTGTTATTGGAGATAATGAATTCAATCCCCATCAAAGGGCATTAGGCTCGCCCGGGCCCTGGAGTTGCTGATGCCTTTTTTTTTTTTTTTTTTTTTTTTTTAAACTAGGAATGAAAGGCTGTGGAGAAAAAAAAAATTCTCTGGGGGAGCCTTTCCCCTGATCGCCGCTTTTGAAGTGAAGGGGCCCGGCCATTGTTGTTCACCTCGCGGCCCATACGGCTGAAGAAAGCCTGGGCTTTTGATGGGCTGAGAACCGCCTCAGCAATGAGCACCACGTCGGGCCGCGCGGCCTGCGGGCAGCATATGTCTCGGGGCGCCCGGGCACCGTCTGGCGGGCGGGGCGGCAGGCCCGGCGGGAAGGGGGCTCCGCCTCGGGATCCGCCTGGGAGGCAGGGACCAGACACCAGGCCGCACCCTGTAGCAGCGCCTCCCGGGGCCCCAAGGCCTCCGGCCCGAGGTCTCGGTTTCTCGCGCCCACTTCGTGGCTCCACGCAGGGGCTCCATCGTCTGTGGTTAATCAGTACTTGTGACCCGGAGCCCAGCCCTTTAGAGGTGAGGGTGGGGAAGGCAGGGGTCTCGCGAGCTCACCAGCCACGGTGGTTGGAAGTCTTTACTTTTAAACCACTGGAACCGAGCAGCTAAGGTGGCCGGCTTAGAGCTTGAGGAGTCTGAGAGGGCGGACCCCTCCGAGAGGGGCATCCGTGCCCACGCAGTTAAGATTTTTCGCCTGTGACTCCACCCGGCGCAGCGCGACCGGGCTCCGGGCGGGGGTGAGGGCACCAGCCGAGGGTAGCAGTCCCTCAGCAGCACGCCGGCAGGGCAGTTTCTCCAGCGTGCGCGGCGTCCCGCCTCGCAGTTCTGAACCCTGGACAGAACATTAGCATCAGGTCACCTTTTCCAAAAACTTGGTGCACGCATTTAATTAAGTTTACTTTCCGTGCCCTCGGTATGAACTTTTCCCACCTCGATTCACATCCCGCGACGTCCCCCCCACCCACCGCACCCCGCCCCGCCTGCCCGCCCGCCAGCCCCAGGCCTCTCCGCTCTAAAGTCATCAGCCGGAGGGTCAGCTTTCGGTTCCCCGCCTGGTCCCCAACCCCCGCCACCCACCCCGCCCCCCAACTACCAAAAGATCCGGGTTACCCGCCCCATTAATACACTAGCCAGGCATAACAAAGGGAAGCGCGTGTCGGCAGAAGGCGGTGTGACTCCAGGCAAAGGTGAGGAAACCTGGCCGGTGCCCCGCACTGCGAGACGGCTCAGTGCAGTTTGAGCTCTCGAATCGGCCTCCACCTAGGCAAAATCGGTGAAAGACGCACTGGACAGAGCTGATGTTGGGTTTGGCGTCTGCAGCCGGGCTATGGGAGTGAAGAAAGCCCAAGGCTCCCAGGTGGGACTGGGAGCTGGGGGAACGTTCCAAACACGCACCCGTCACCTGCATCGGGCAGGGAAAATCACAGCTGAGTGTAGCGCTAGAGGGGAGCCTCCCTCCTCCCTCGTGCATAATGGGTCCTCTAGATTAAGTACATAAACGAAACAAACCACCACAAACCCCTTACATTTTTCTCATAAGTTGCTTATGTTTTATGTTTTAAAATAACCATTCTTTGGTGTGAGAGAAAACAAACAAACAAACAAACAAACAAACAAAAACTGACCTGGGATATGATTAGACAAGCAGAGGAGTAACTAAAATTTGGGGAGAGAAGGGAAAGAAACGAAATGCCCGTTGATTACAATGTTCCCTATTTCCAAGCAGGTCTTTGGTGGTGGTGGTGGGGTTTTTTTTTTGGTTTTTTGTTTTTTTGGTTTTTTGTTTGTTTGTTTGTTTTTGGCGGGAGGCGCGTATTTCCAGGTTGTTCTTCTGGGTTTCAGGGATTTTTCTTAAAAAGCCCCCGATGTAGTCTTGAGGAAAGAGGTAGAAAATCAACCCAAGGAAACATCACACTTAGAACACCCAGTCAGGCCTGCCCTAGTGCTGGTGGTCCTGAACTCCATCTTGATGTGACTTGACCAGCATTCCACCTGAATTCTGAAGTTCTCAACCACCTATTCCACTTAAGCCCTTTTCTTCCCAGATTTTGAGGCAGAATATTCTTCTTGTATACTCTACATTGAGTAGAACATAGAGAACCCCAAAATATCATGAAGTGGCATCTAGAAGGAGGGATGCTTCTCACTTTCTGGGACTACAAAGGGGAAGTTTATGCTCACCATGAGCTTTGCTCTTACACTGTGTAGTCACAGCTGACATAACTGGAGAAATGAGGAAGCTAGAAAAAAGAAAGGTAGCAAGTGAGGATTTCCCCCTTGTCAGATTAAAAAAAAAAATGCTTATAGTAGGAAAATGCATGCCTTTTACAAGTTAAAGTTGAAATGGATGGGTATTTTCCAGCTCCCTATTGCTTGCTAGAATGACGACTGGAGGGGGCAGTGGGAAGGTGAGTGCTGCAGTCTGAGCTGTCCAAAGTTCAATGAACCTAGCTTGACCCGGAGCTAAAAGAGAAACACCAATGAAACTATTATGGTCTTAAATGTAAGTATTTGGAAGAAGAAAACCAGAACATTGAAAGTAATCTATTATCAAATGTTATTTGGATATACCAAATAGGATCAGTGGTAGAGTATAAAAGTTGCAGAAATAGCTGCTTTAAAAACAAAAACCAAAACTTATATCTCCCCAGATTCTATTTCTAAACGGTTAAGGTTGTAAAGTCTTCTAAGTTGTTTCATTTTATTACATTCTTACTCTCATGAGTTTCTATTGATGTTCATGATTCTGTTTGAGAAAATCTTATTTCTAAATTTCAGCATAATTTCAAGACCTATTTATCCCAAAGTAGCTTACGAATAACTAATTAGACATTATCTTAAGTCCATTTAGTTGCAAAACACATTATACTACAATACAAATAAGCAATTAAGATTTGATTTTTGAAAAATTACTAAACATCTATTAAATAATTTAAGCAATTTTATCAATTTTATCTTTTCAATGAGAGTTTCCTCTTGACATATTGAGGTATCACATTAAAATACATTATAGCTAAATGTTCTACAATATTACTGCTAAATCAACAGAAAACCAATTGATCTTGAGGAAAGGTTAATTAATTTGGGCTACAGGTCTCCTACTTTGGTCTGCATTGAAAAGAATTTGTATTGATCGCAGAAAATTTTTGCAAAGAAACTTAGTAAGCATTTTTGTGGAATTGAGATCATTTTTAAAGTACTAAAACAACAAGATTTTTTAATATTATCACTCCAGGAATTCTTTTTTGCTATGGCTCATTCAAATCTGTTAGACTCCTGAGAAAAATAATGTTTTTTATGCTTTCAGTGAAAGAAGTCCAGTATTCTAGGCTTCGGAAAATGAAAACAGAAGTTAAGAACATAAATAGGATTGTTTGTTTAATCCCTCCTCCCTTAATAATGCTCACCAGTTTATTCTGCTATAAAGAGTTCACGAAGGGACAAATGGAAATTAAATTTTATCTGTGACGTAAACAGTGTAATAACCATCAGTAGAAAACAGACCGAGCTGCCTTTTACTTGGGAACACTTCTAACTTGTGTAGTTTCTGGTGAGCTTTCCCCCTAGCTGAGTCTAGGTATCTTCTCTTTTTATCAATTTAAAAAATGTGTCAGTCCCGGAACAAGGTGAAAGTTAACATGTTTAGTTCTCTTCCCCAGGAATTGACTCCCAAAACATTTTTCTTTTTCTTTTTTTCTTTTTTTTTGTTTTTTTGTTTTTTTTTCTAAAAGTGCTCGGAAGTGGCGTCGTCACTGGATCGGAGAGCCTTGGAAGCTTTGCACTACAAGATCTGCAAGGAAGGTTTTTTCTTCTCCCCTCCCTCCTTTCCCATCCGGAGACCCCTCCCCCATCTCGAGGGAAAATCCTCAATGAAGCGAACCCGGTGGACCGCGGCTGAGCGGTCAGCATCCCCTTTTCGTCCTCATCTGCAGGAACGAGTGTCTGAGATGAAGAAATAGAGAAATTTGAAGACGAAAAGGGGTGTGGGCGGGGGCCAGGGAAGGCGGCGCGCTCGAGGAGGGTCGTCGCAGCACTCCCTTGGAACCACAGATGTTTTCCTCCTGGCCCTGGGGCGCGGCGCCCCAGCCCCAGGCGTTGCGGCGTTTGTGTGTCCGGGTTTCCGAGGAAGGGATTACGCAGCGGGAGCCGCCGCGGCAACGCGGGCGTTGGGCCGCGGGAGCGGTAAAGCGACGCCTGGCCTTCTTTGTTGACTTTTAGGTCTCGGGCTCGACAGAAGATTTATTCGCTAGGAGGGGAAAATGCCCAAACAATACAGAACTAACTGCACTTGTCACCCCGAGATGCCTGTGGTCCTGCTCTGTCCCTCTTCCCCGGCAACCGCCCGCCCGGGCCCCCGGGGGCGTCCTTCCTAACGCGCCGGGCGCAGGTCGCCCAGATGCGGCAGGACGCGCTCAAGGTGTCCGGAGGTGCTTTACTGCTCAGAGGTGGCAGAAAAGCGCGCGAGAAGCCCACGAAACCAGGTCCCTGCGACCCACCATGCTAGCTTTTCAGGCAGGTTTCCAAAGTGGCCTCTGCCAGCAACTTGCGGCGCCTCGCCCCCTGCAAGCCCAGAAAAAGTCTCAGCCAAGTAAGACAGAACGAGCTGAGGCCCATTTAAGCCTAATTGGTGGAGGCAAGACACTGAAATTGCTAATATGTTAGAGAGGCAAGGGAACATCACCGAGGGGAACGCAAAAGTTACACGATATAGACTCAGTGGGGCTGGTAAAATTCCTCGGCCCAAACTCACGGCCTTTTGTTACATTTGGAATTCGAATTTGCCAACGGGTTTGTTTACCCTGTATAGAAACATAAATAACTATTGAGATTGAAAGCTTTTTCCTCTCTTTGGGATTTTAATGTCTTTCCAAAAAGCTTCCAAATTAGATTTTTAAATTATTCAAACAAGTTATTTCCCTCTCCTCCTTTCATTAGCTGAAGGGGGGGGGGATTTCTGGATTTTTCTCAAGTGCTACATGCCACCCCTTCTCTCATCTGGGGAGGCAATTACGCGATAATTAAGGGACTCACACAGCTCTTTTTATCTTGTCCGCAGTGTGGAGTGGGGCGATCAAAGTAAAGGCTGGCCAAGTTCAAGCCCCAGCGAGGATGGAGTTCATACACAAGGGCTCAGGCAGGCTAGCCTCTGCTTGGACTGGTGTTGTTATTGTTGATGTCAATCCGAACAAGACTTACAAAGAAATAGGTGGACTGGAAAGTGAGCCTGCTATCAAAGGAGATTAATGATTTTGTGATCTCAAGCAACTGTAGGGGTGTGAAGTTGCATTTAAAAGCTTCTTAGAAGGCAAACAAATCATCAGCTTTAAGTTCTCAGGAATGGTATTTTTAGAAACAATATTTTAAAAAGTATCTTCACAAGATACAAAATAGCAGCTACCCTGAAATGTCCTGGTGGCACAAAGCTTCCCCTGCAGGAGTAATTTAACTAGATTCCTTGGCCCCTTCCAAAGCTACCAGGATGGTTAAGTTTTGTTTCTTTTTTAATGGGGGTGGGAGGGGGTCAGGATTCTCTGTTGTAGACAACTTAATTTTATCAGCCACATCTGATATTTTATTCTCACTAGAATACTTCTCAGATAAAGGAAAATTAGACATTAGGGAAGGGGAAATGTAGTTATATTAATAAATTTGATTTCATTGTGGACAGACTCAAAGGAAACAGAGAAGATTTAAGCTCATGTTAAAAAATTAAACACTACTGGGAGGGAATAATTAGTCTTAAAAATCTCAATTCTTAGTATATTAGATCAATTTATCTACCCACTTTTATTGGATTTCTTTGGCTTCTTTTTACTAGCTTCCTGGTCGTTTAATAAACAAAACAATTTTGTTTTAGATCATTTTCCTTTCCGTCATTTATATTCGGTGCTGGACTTTGGAAAATATCATTTTCAGAATACTTACTTTGGATTTAATTGAGGAAAGTAACAAATATTTTTGTGTTAACATTTGATTTATTTAAAGTCCTTAACTGCAAATGATCAAGAACATATTCCACGGCTTAAAATTTTCATTTTCGTTATTTAAATCAAAATATTTTAATTACAATCACATTGATAAAATTAACATTTTTAATTTGTAATTTTAACCATCATTTAAAGCAATTTCAACTATAAAGAAAAAAAAGGAATAAACCATGCAATAAATTAACATTGAGAAAGCAAAGAAGAATAATGAAACCCGTCTGGCTATACTAACACCATGTCCAACTGTGAAAAGTGCATTAACACTGAATGAAACAAGCACACAATGGCAATAATTAAAATGGCCACAATCATTTAGATTTTGGAATTTCGGACCAAATTTTGAAATACCACTCCCTATAACTTATCTCTCCTCCAACATTGTAATATTCCTTTTTTCCTGGAAAAATATTATTTAAATGGTACAGATACATAAAAGCTAATTTTATACATGTTATGTGACCTCAGAATGACATGACAATGGCACTCTGCAAAGCAAGGAGCAGAGTTACTGAAGATGGCAATTCTTCTCAGGGTTGGCTATATGTGGGTGGAGAAGACAAGGGAGGAGGGTGTCTTTGTAACTTCTTGGTCAGGCAACTCTTGAAAATGTCCCATGTATATCACTAACCTATTATTTCTACGTGTTATGCAAATATATGGAGGATGTCTACATAGTTGAGCATGTGCATAAATAAGTTTGTACATAATATATATGTATTTCATTTTAAGACATCTGCTATCTGAATGTATCAGAAATGGAAGCTGAATAACAAATGGCTCTGATGTTTATAATCAGTTTATGTTTTGCTGCATAACAGCAGTGTTGTCCTTCAAATACTTTTAATAGCCCCTAGTGTCAACTTGTTTCTTCACCCTTTCAGTTCTTATGGTTAGGAGTATTGCCATAGACCTGTAAACTTGTGGAGGGTCAGGTGATGGGGGGGGGAGCACAAACAAATATTTTACAAGTCTGACCATCTTTCTTTCTTTTTCTTTCTTTAAATAAACCCTGCACAGACTAGAACGTGTCTGGAGGGAAAGAGGGAAGAAAGGGAAAGGAATAAGGAAGTAGGAGGATTTTATATATACATTTGTAGATTGTTAAACTTTGCAGGAAAAAATTTTGTTGGTTTGGGATTGGTTGTCTCTGTAATAATATACACAAGGCATTTCAAATACAATAACAAAGTAACAGTCCTTTGCACTGGGGAAAAGATTGTGCACACACACAAAAAATGAAATAAAAATAGCTGGGATTTTATTATGCTGTTGTCGGCTTGGTATGTGTGGTTTTGTTTGCTGTTGATTTTTCTCTTTCCCTCTGTCTGTCTGTCTGTCTCTCTCTCTTGCTACCAGCATGGCCATGCCAGACAAACCCCCAGTCCCAGGGAGCTAGGAAGTGTTTAGGACGGGTCTGGAATACACACCTTGGTAGTAGGCCGGCTCCAGGGCTGAGGGCTCGATGGGGCTCCTGGTCGCCACCGACGCGCTGCCGAGGGGAAGGCTGGCGGGCAACGCAGCACCATAGGGCGAGTACTGTAGTGCTTGCTCATATGCCTTGAAGTCCAGCTTGTGCTGCTGCTCCGAGGAGGACATGAGGTTGTTGATGGAGAAAGGGTGGTTGAAAGAGTAATGGGGGTCCCCTTTCAGGTGCAGCTGGGACTCGTGGGGAGCCAGGCCGTGCGCTGGGTGGGAGGGGGGCACAGATACCAGCGCCCCGGGCCCCGAGCTGATCGGGGGCGCAGCCGAGGAGGATGGCGTCTTCAACTCCGAGGCGCCCCCTGTCGCCGTCGCCCCGCTGTGGTCCAGAGTCTGGGGGCTGGCAGCCGGCCCGGGGGCCGGCGCGCCCTCTAGCTGGCCTGCCTTCCCGTGCACGCCCCGATGAAGGGGCGAGTTGGCACTGGGGTTGGCGGCGCTCGAGGGGTCCTTGCGGCTCTCAGGACCGCCCTTGGCGCCGCCGCCGCCACCCCCGCTCCCGCTGCCGCCCCCGGCCCCCGGCTGCTTCTCACACTTGAAGCGCTTCTGGCGGCGCAAGTAACAACCGTTCTCAAACATGTTGCCGGAGTCCGGGTGCAGCGTCCAGTAGGAGCCCTTGCCCGGCTTGTCCGGGGAGCGCGCCACTTTGACGAAGCAGTCATTGAAGGAGAGCGAGTGCCGGATGGAGTTCTGCCAGCGCTGCTGATTCTGCCGGTAATAGGGGAAGAGGTCCATGATCCACTGGTAGATCTCGCTTAGCGTGAGCATCTTGCTGGGCGCCTGCTGGATGGCCATGGTGATGAGCGAGATGTAGGAATAGGGCGGCTTAGCGTGCGGGTAGCTGCGCTTGAAAGTCTTGGCGTCGCCGCCGCCCCCGGCGCGGCTGCGGCCCAGGTTGGACGGCGCGTACGCCATGGGGCTCATGCACGGGTTCATGGCAGCCGCGTAGGGTCCCAGGCCGTTCATGGAGGCCGCGGGCTGCGCGCCCATGGCGCCCATGCCTCCCGGGCTCAGCGTCGTTCCCATGGCCGTCACGCCCGCCGCCGTCATGCTGTTCATGGCGCCCGCGGAGCCGCCCGGCATGCCAGCCACGGCGCCCGGGCTCAGGCCGGCGCCCAGGCCCGGGTTTGCGTAGGACATGTTGAACGAAGCTGGGGTCATGTTGCCGCTCGTGGTCATGGTGTTCATGGTCATGTAGGTGTTCATGGAGTTCATAGAGCCCAGGCCCGAGTTCATGTTGCTGACGGGGACGGAGGAGTAGGCCTGGAGCGGAGACAGCGAGGAAAGAGGCCCCGGAGGGCGGGGTTAGTAGTGGGAGCGGGCGGCCTACCGCCGGGGGCAAAGCCGGAGACGTGCGGGGAGCATTTCTGCAAAGCGCAGGACCCCCCACCCCGGGCAAACCGTCAGGCGCCCTCCCCAGAAAGAGTAAAGAAATGTCTTGCACAGCAGGGAAAAACTCTTATCGCGGCAGGCCTGAAAGACAAGCGCTCACAGAAAATATGTCCCCAGGAAGATGTGTAATCGCCTTACATGCCAGGCTCAGGGGCCGACTTCTAGGGCCCCTCCATCGCCTTCTGCCTCCACGCCAGTTGGTATTCCAGTCTCCACCCCAGATTACCCTCAGCAAAGTCATTTTAGTTAAAAGGAGTTAAACTCCGAAAATAGAATTATTCTCTGACTTTGCTTATTCACCCCACCTTACGGGGTGCGGTGGTGTAGTCCCCCGGGGCGGGCAACAGAACACTAGCTCTGTGCCTAGCTCACCTAAGCCTGCCAGGCCGGGCTGACCACATAGTAGCCTCGGCTATGCAGGGTGGCTGTTAATTAAACTTTTCCTGATAGAACTAATCATTCGTGGCCACATGACCATCCGTTTCTCAACAACTGGCTTTACCGCCTTAGTTTTCCCCCAAATGGTGACTTTTCGTTATTATGTTTAGAACGAGTGTTTTCCATCTACTTGTAGTAACTGTAATATTAAAAGCGACAGAAACTCAGAAGTTTAGTAAGTCTTTGGAAAAAAAAAACCTAAAAATAGATGGGGGGGGTAGGAGGGAGTGCATAATAATATCAATGCACTACACTTAACTTTAACTTGACTTTACATGTACATCTCTTTAAACCATTCAGGAAGTTGCACTAATTTCGTTATTTCCAGCCCCATAACATTTGAAAATTTTGGTGACCCAATTTGTCAAAATGATCTATTTTGTTTTCCCATACTGATATGTTGCCATGATTATTTCAAAGCTTTGCTTTAAAATCCCCCTTTAAATTTTCAAAATCAAAGTCTACTTATTTTCTCCCAATGCTATTTGTTTCCCAATTCTCAGCTTCAACCTGTAAGAAAGTTCTTTCTATAGGGGACTTCATTAACTAGTGGGTTGAGATGTCTGCATCCGAATTAAGCCCGAGGAAGAGTTCTGAGCTCACTTTTAAATTATCAGAAGAAAACCCTTATCAATAGCAATTTGGGAATGCCATATGTATGTTAAAATCATAGAGTCTGGAAAAATAAAAACATTTCTGATAGTTTAACAAAAGTAATGTCTGATTTTTTTCAGCAGTAGGTACAATTTCATTTGAAAAATTAAAAGGTGTACAAATTTAACTAGGCACACTCTGCTATGGTATGCAAATAAATTCAAGCTAAGTTTGTGAATATATAAATACATAAATTTAAGAAATTAATTACCATCCAAATATTTCCAGATTCTATATTTTTCTGTTCATGTCTTAAAGTATTTCTTTCTTTCTCTCTCCCCCCCCCTTTTTTTTGTCGTCCTCTCTCCAAGATTATAGATAATTGTTTTTAGTAATGGTGAACTTTTGGAGGCTAATTGCCAGCTGTTTCAAGAGAAATACTTTTAGTAGGTGGTGGTCCCGCCGGTACCTGGTTTTCCTCACAATCCCTTTGTGCACATTGTAAAATAAACCACACGAACGTGCCACCAAGGGGACAATGAGGAGAAACAGGTTCTCTGTTCGGGGTGCTGGAGGAGAAGTCAGTTCGCACCAGCGCCACCCAGCGGTTTTAGAGTAAAATGAGCCGACTTCTCCCCAAACAGGGCTTTTTAAAGAAGTTTTCTAAAATTTCGGAATCGATTCATTATTAAGACGCTCAACTCAACGGCAGCGTGCTTTCATCTGAAGACATCTGAGAATTCATCCGTGGGAGGAAGAGGCCGCCCTGCTGGAGAACTCTGCCTTTATCCTAGAGTTACCTCCAACTCTTGCCGGCGCCCGCCCGCCAACCCGCGGCACCCCGGGCCTGGTTCCGGCTCCCGCTCTCCGCAGAGAAGAGGCAAGCGCTTTCCAGAGCGGGTGCCTTCAAAGGCCAGAGTTTCCTAAAACCCTCTGGCTCGCTCCAAGCGCCGAACGCCGGGATCCAGCCTCCCCCGCGGGGCAGCGGATCGGTCTCCAAGGCCCGGCCAAGGCCTGTCCGGGAACACCTCGGGTGGACCCGCAGCGATGGCACGGAGGAGGCGCCCCCAGCCCGCCAGCCGCCCACCCGGCCGGGCGCCCGCCTCTTCAGGCCTTCCCCGGCAGGGGCTCCGGGAGGGTCCCACCTGCTGCCCACTTCTCACCTCCTGTGTGTCCGCGTAGTAGCTGTTCCAGTCGCTGCTCTCATGCCCTTCCATCTTCACAGTCCCTAACATCCTGGAGCAACCCTGCCCGATGCAACCATCCAGCCCTGTGCTAAGCGACGGTCGGCCGCGCGGCGCAGGGCTGGGGGGCGGGGAGTCGAGCAGCTGCAGTCACCCGAGCGCCCGCGCCAGCCCAACACCACCCTAGCGAGGAGGAAGCCAAGCGCTGCGGGGCGCGGCGTGCGCGGCGGAGGCGGCGCGGCGGGCGGGGGCAGGCGGCGGCCGCGGAGCGCGGCGCCCGGGAGCGCCTCCGCGGGAAGTGAGCGGGCGGCCTCTGCGAGACGAGTGCAGTTGAGCTGATGTGGATCTTACGTCGCTCGAGTGCCCACCTCCTCGTCCTCTCCCCATTTGTCGGCCGCACAAAGACGCTCGCACCTACAAAGCCCGAGGTGCACCTGCGAGGCGGCCGCCCGCCAGTCCAGCCGCCGCGCCTCCCGCCCAGCCGCGCTGCCGCCGCGCGCCCCCTGCGCCCCCTCCCGCCGAGCCCCCTCCCTCAAACCCGGCCCTCACTTTGTTTGCAAAGCAGCGTAATTGGTTTAAGCCCGGAGCCTGGGGGAAGAGGGAAATGGGATGGGGGGGGGGGGTAACCCCTTTGGAAGAGGAAAAAAGAAAAATAGGCGGGGCCGGGCAAGCTAACTAGAGTTCTGGATAGGAACGGCTCAGCCGGAGAAGGGCTGGGGGCGGTGGCGTTGGATGCCGGCTCGCGGGGCCGTGCCAGCTAAATAACCCCAGAGTCCCTTCCCAGGGGGACCCACCGTCTTCCGGGGGCCGCCGGCCGCAGTCCTATCCCCTGCCTCTCCTGCTCTTCTGCCCGCTTCCAGCTCCCACAGTACTGATTACTGACCCAAAGTTCAACCCCGGGAGACTGGAGAATACAGATGATCCCCCTCCCCCGACTTCAGACTTGAAAAAAGGAGAAAGCCCCAATTTTACCCCTTCACTAGAAACTCGGCCATCTGAGTCAACCTAGCCGAGTGACGTTAGGCCTATCTGGGCTCCTGGCTAGCAGACTGGAGACGCTGCCACGAAACCCGTACCTGCGGCTAAGAGCAGGTGAGTCACCACCGTTTTATATCTTTATGACATAACTTTTTTTTTTTTTTTTTCCGCCTCGGTCCGCTCTACTTCCCTTGTCATCTGTAGCGATCATAAAGAGGAAGAGGCTGAGAACAGATGTCTGTGTGATAGGGCAGGCGCACCCGAGTCGGGCCGTCCTCCTCTATCCAGCTCCTCCTCCTGCCCCCCTTCCGCAGCCCCGGGGACTGAGCTGGAGGCGACCGTCTGGTTTCTGATAGGGAAAGGTCAGGGGGAGGGGACATCTCCCTAAACGCGCGCGTTAACTGGGAGATCATGAACACAGGCGCGGGAATGCGTCTGCTCGGCTAGAGAGGTGCCAGGCTGAAGCCAGGGATGGTCTGTGGCGGCGCTTGATCCCATCTCTCACCTGGAGGGGCCAAGCTAGCACCGCAGGCGCTTGCTTGGTTCCTAATGGATCCTGGGCATTGGTGGGAAGTTCTCCCCAAAGCAAAGCCTCTTGGCTTCTGTGAGGTCCTGGGTAGTGAGTGCCCCAAATCACTTTTGTTGGAGAAGGACCAACTAAAGTGATTGATAAGCGCTGAGCTGGTGATAGGTTGTGGGGTGGTGTGAGTTTTCTAAGTATATTTCTGAGTGTATGAATGTGTGTGAGCTTCTAAATGAGTGTGGCCATGTCTGTTTCTAAGTGTGTGGGTGACCATGTGTGTGTCCTACCCTAGGTAGAATCCACTAGTTTTCCTGAAGCAATAACAAAATAAAATCTTTCTAAAATGACTAAAAATCTGCCAAATATTCTTGTTTGGCAAAGTTTTAAGCATGTTATTAATCTCATATTAAGCAATGTGTTTTAACTTGTCTTTAAGATACCTTTTTCCCTCTGTACTTTGTTCTTTTAAATCTTTCTTCCTTGAAATCTGGCAACAGAATCACGTAAAATCCTCGAACCAAATAAATCTCTTAAGTCAGGAGAGCCCAAAAGGGTGAAGATGTGAAGTTAAGGAAATAAAAAAGATAAAAGCGTTGGATTACAATTCCTTTTTTTTTTTTTTAACAAAAGGAGGGGAGAGAAATGTCATATTGTAAGGAATAGAATGAGAGTGAAATTAAATCCACCTGGAACTCAGCAGGCGCCCTGCCCCTAAGACTGCAAGTCCCATCAATTTGTGTAAATGTATCTGTAAATGTGTGGATCTGCACAGATTTCTCAGAGCATCCGTCAGAAACTCATTCTTTTGTGCAAAGTTCCCAGCAGCAGCAGGACCCTGGTTCCATTCGTAAAGAACACGGATGCTTAGTTTCCTTGGCCTGTTCAGGGGGACTTTCAGTGCTAATGAGCTTCCTTGTTCCTTCCCGCAGTGATTCTCCAACGCCCTCTTGGCTCTTCAGAAACATGGAGCATGACTAGGGTATTATCCATGGGTAGTGACAACTTAGTAAAAGCTTTTATGGTACACAAAAAGCCGGCGCCTAAAGGGGGGGGGGTGCTGTCATTTTATAGGGGGGTCAATTAAAACATCAAATATTCTTTCACTTTTAGCCCACTTCCTAAATCTACTAGAGCTCATCTTAAAAAAAAAAAAAAAAAAAAAAAAAAAAAGTCAGCTGAAGAAGAAGAAGGGGGGGAAAAAAAAACCTACAGCGGGATGTCCAAAGTAAAGTTTTTCCAGGGCTTCTTCAAAGCCCAAGACTGGTGGTGAAGAGCGGACTCTGCCAACTTTAGAACCTTGATCCAGCATGGGATTTCGCCGCCCCGCCCGGAATGACTGGGTTCACAGCACCTCCCGTGATGTGTGTGTGGAGGAAGGGAGGGCGCCGAATCCTCCCGCAAGCGCCCCACGGCGAGCACCGTTGGGGGAGTCTGGAACTCAGCACGCCGCCCTTTCCTGAGACTTCAGTTCCCGGAGCTGACTGCCTGAGGGGGAGGAAAGGGGGCAGCTGGTTTAGCTCCCAGCCTCTCTTCATCTCAGTGGCGATGTTCCAAGACCCCCAACACATTTAGGAAGGCAAGCTCTAGGGTACTCAGATGTCAGCCAGTCATTTCGCAGAGCTTTAAAAGCGAATCATCAGGGTCGTGCCGGGTCTTTGATTTGGAAAATAAACAAGCAAATGAATGACAGAAAGCTGCTGTCTCCGGGCTGCTGGCCAGTAGGTAGCCAGGTGACAGGCCTGGTTGCAGCAGTCGACTCGTTGGTTACAAACCTCTTCTCCCAAATAGGCCCTGTCTACGCCTTTCAGAAGGCTGTGCCCTGCCTTCCGGGGAACTGGACCTGTCTTCAGCCTCCGGGAGGTTGGGTGGACTCGAGGCTATAGGGGCCACGAGGGCAGCCACGTGGCGTCTCCGGGGGCGTCCCGGGCCAAACTCCCCTGGCTAGGACCGGTCTGCGCGAGCCTAGGGCGGCCCAGGTAGAGGGGAGGGCAGGCTCCCCAGGCGGAGGAAGCCGGAGCGGTCAGGGAGGTGATGCGCGCGGGTCGTCCAGGTGGCCTTGGGCGGAGGAAGCGGCTCCGCCCTTCCCGGAAGCTGCGCCGTCTCCGCCTTTGGAGACTTTTGCGCTCCAGGCGCAGTCTGGCTGTGGCGGCCGCCGGTACAATCTTCGCCGGCCAAACGAGGCCACCTCCTCTTCCCCTTTCCAGTATTACCTGGCTGGGATCCCTTCCGCAGATCTTCGCCGGCGCAAGGGAGAAGCAGAGGGGGGACGACGGCTAGAGACAGATGGCTCCTCAGGCCTCGGGCCCAGCCAGCTGTCTGTGGCGGCGCCGGGGTCTTTGCCGTTTAGCAGGACCGCGGGGTGTGCAGAGAGCAGGACCCGCGGCGTCGGGCCTCTGTGGTGCCCTCTGGAGCCTCCCGAGGACTTCCCTCTGTGGTTCTCCCTAGTCCATCCCCTGTCTCCGCCGGCCTCCCTCCTTCCAGGGGGCTGTGGCCAGGTCTCGACTGTCGCGGGCCCAGCCACTCGGGACAGGGTGGTCCGCGCTCTCCGGTCCCCACCTGCCACCCAGATGAGAAGCTTAAATCCGTCCGCGGGCGAGAATCGGATGCTAGGAAACTAAGACCTGTTGTCTTCCACGGGGCTCAAAGCGGACCTGGACTGGGACCCAGGTCGGTTTAGGACTGAGGAAGGCCTGGGACGCTGAAAGCAGCTGTTTGCAATTCCAAGCGACTGGCCTCTGCCGCCCGAGGTGTGTGTCCGAGCCCGGGAAGAGGCCCAGGCGCCCGCCTTCAGCCTCCCAACCGCCACGCGGGAGGCGCGGCGGCCTAAGACTCGGGGGCGCACCGCTGCCAGTCGAGGCGCCTGGGGCCAGGAGAGCAGAAACACCGAGCTCCTGTTCCTTCACGGCCTTTCTTTCCTTTCCTTTTTTTGTTTTCTCATATCTTCCTTTCTCTGCCCTTCCTTTTATCATTATGTTACTCATCAAGAAATTAATTCAAAACTCACAAGGCATCCGACCCGCAGTAGGTAGGGGCCCTGGCCCTGGGACCACCTAATCGGCCTCGTCCAGCAGTTTCGTGCGGAGAAATCTCAGGATCCTGGCCGAAGCCTGGTCGGGTGTTTGTACTGGGGTGGGGGGGGATCTATTAAAACATTTTAATCCCAATTCTTTATCTCTGGGTTTGTCCTTTCCCTCACGGCTCCCGGAGCCGCCGCGGGGCTTCTGAGCGGCATGGGGTGCAGGCCTGACTGGCCCGCAGCCGGATGTCGGAGCCGGAGCTGCTCCCTACCCAGCCTTGCCCGTGGGCGACAAAACCGTCTCTCTGGCCCTGAGCTAGCATTGCCCTGCCAAAATCAACTCGCATTTTCATGTATTCAAATGAGAAAGATTGGGAAGGGCGACCTGCCCTCTTGGGCAATCACCAGCCTTGAAGGGAATAAGGGTCCCATGGGTACCCGCAAAGAATGGGAACCTCCCTTCCTTAAGGCCTGGGTGGCAGACGTGGCGCCCCTGCCCAGGCCTGGATTCCCAGGCCGTCGCGCATCTCTAGGCAGCCTGTTCTCCGATTTACGGACTGCTTTATTATTCTCTGCTATCACTGCCAGCTCGAGGAAAGTGCCTAGTCCAAGCTAGTCTCTCCTCACCCCTGTGCATCGCTTCAGCGCTGTATCTGCTCAGTGTTGCCCACAATTTCCTCTAGCCGCTTAAGAAGTGCTAGGGTTGGTGTCCTAGAAGACAGACTGGAAATGATGTTCCAAATAAAGAGTTGTAAAAATTAGGGAGGAGCATAACAAATTTTCGTTCTGAGAGTGGAGAGGGACTAGAGTGACTGAGGCCCCGCTGTTTGCCACAGACTAGATAGGTGCTTTGAGATCCCAGCATGTTCTCCACCTGTTGTTCCAGGATGCAAGAGCTGGGAGCCTGAAAGCCTGGGAATTTGACTCTACCCCACTGGCAGAAGCTGGGGCTAATAGGGAGCCAGTGATGGAAACCCAGAGCCTCAGAGAACTCTATAGATATCATCTCTCTTCTGGAGGCTGCCATCTTAAACCTAAATCCTTCCCCAATGGTGAATGAGTATTTAGTTCCCCAATCCACCCATCTCTCCCTCCCTCCCCGCACCACACACA
Source organism: Mustela lutreola (assembly GCF_030435805.1). NCBI lineage: Eukaryota > Metazoa > Chordata > Mammalia > Carnivora > Mustelidae > Mustela > Mustela lutreola. Next base: position 93,334,816 of record NC_081296.1, read on the forward strand.
CACACACACACACACACACACACGACCAGGAGCTTTCCCACGGCCCCTCATTTGGCCCTGGTGGTTTAACTTTAGCTATTCAAATGTGATTACCCTCAAATTTACATAGTTGTATTTAACGGATGCATTTGTAACAACAATATAAATCATATTCTGCATATGAGGGGGGGTAAGGATGCATTCTAGCCAAGCTTTTTTCATTATATTGTCTTCCTGATTTTCCCCCTGAAATTTAAAACTGCCAATTTATTGGCATGGCTAGAGAGAGGTTACATTCATTATTTAAAATTAAAATTCGATTGGAAAACACTGGTGAGTGGCTGCTTCTGGACGTCCAGCAGCTATTACAGAGCTAGCATCAGATGAAAGTTTTGTTTTAAAAATAGTGCATTTGTTTGGAGTTGTTTGATTTTCTTGGTCCTATAGGCCACAGAGTAAAACTCACATTGTAGTGAGTTTGCTTCTAAACAGAAACACTAGGAAGAGGTCTCCTTTTTGCATTCCTTTTTGCTGGGATATCAGCAAAATTTGCAGGAGCTTTAACAGCTTTCTGAATGCAGTCATCGTGGACGCCTACTGTAAATGGATCAAAGTAAGGAAATTCAGCTGCCAACATTAGGCTTTACCTGTGGTGTCCAGTGCAGCTTCCCTAGGTCTTGGTGAGAACATCACAGGCATCCACCATCAACTGAGCTCTGCTCTTTCCTTAGGTCCATGTCTTAAATTTACATTCCTGCCAGGGTTGTGTTGTTCTGAACAGCATATTCTATTTGTGTCATTTTCTTTTTCTTTCTTTCTTTGTCTCCCCCACTGGACTAGAAGATCTTTGAGGGTGGGGCCCACAGTCCCCACTGCAAGAGCAGAGCACAGTAGACTTTCAATAAAGATTTGTTGACTCAATCAATAAACTAACTGCCCCAATCCAGATGCTGGCCAAGCTGGTATCAGGTGGAAAAAGATGCTGGAGCCTAGAAACCTTATCCACTTGACTCCAAAGTCTCCAAGTGAGAGGACCCTAGGGACCCGTCTTAGGCCAGGGAGCTGTTTAATGAATGAACCAACAGAGGAAAGCGTGAATGGATGGACAGATTCTTCTGTCAGAAAGGCCAGGGTCTCGAAGCCCTATAATCCCTAAGCTTCCAGGCCCACTGGGCATGACTCTTATCCTAACAGTGACGCTTGATTTTAACCAAAATCATCCAGGTGACATGACTAAGTCAGAGTGCACTCACCTCATGGATTTCTGGACTTAGGCAGAATCAGCAGCAAACCCCCGCCCCCACCCCCACCACCATTTGCCTATCTAGGGCGGTCAACGTGTGACCAAAGGCAAATATTTCACTTTTGCTGCCTTGTGAAAAGGCAGCAGCAGAGTCTTTCAATAGCAGATATTGATTAAAAAGTTAAAGAACCCCATCAACTTTCCATCAAGCAGAAGCTTGGAGCAAGGAGCTGTAAAGGAAACGTCCGTGTTTGAATAATATGTTTAAACTGGCAAGCAAATGAAGCCGAGCCCACGCAGTGAGAAAGAAAAGCCTTGCAGCAGAGCTGTTAGTCCGGGGTTGTGTGCCTGGGCTAACAAGCACGTGGCGCGCGGCGTTTCCACCCCAGCGCTGGAGGGCGCCTAGGAAGCGGGCTACGGGTCTGTCCGGGTTTGCGAAGTGAGAGTCGGTCCCATGGGATCCTCCCAGGTGCCAGGCACTCAGAGGGCCTGAGTGGGGGCAGTGCGCTCGAAATTATCAGCCATTTACCTTAATTGCCTCCCTGTCTTTAGGATCTAAACCATTTTATTCCACAGGCTTTCCCTGTGTGATGTATGATTTCCTTAAAGGTCCACCCAACCTCTCAAAACCTGCCGTGTTGTTGCAAGGTATTAACTGGAGACCTCTCGTGTCAACTTCTCCTCCCGAAGTTTTTATTTGCCATGAAAGCATGCGTGGCAGTCCTTGAGAGAGGGAGCCGGTCTGCCGCCTTTTCTGGGCTGCTGTCACTGGGGAAACTACCTGGCAGCTCAAACCGCAGCTGCATCTGTGACTTTGATGTCGGGTCCCCCTCCCCCCAACCCGCCCTGGGTGGTGTGGGGCTCAGCCACGGCTGGGAGGCTGCCCTCGGGGGCTGTGCCACAGACTCCTTTCAGACCATGCTCTCTGCCCTTGGCCGCTCCCCCACCTGCACCCGGGTCACCGCCTGCAGGGGACAGGGCCTCAGAAGTCAGGTCGAGCCCCACTCGCCTTGGAGACTTAGGATACTAGCAGATCCAATGTAGGTTTTTCTTTCAATGCTTTCAATGATGAAGTTGGTGGCATGGATCCCACTCTCCTCACCCCACTGGCCTCCTCCCCACCAAAATACCTTCTATTGTGAATCTCTAGACTCCTCTGACCTCTTCGTGACCCTCCTCTCACACCCCGCCAAGAGAAGTGGTTTCAATAAATAAAGCACAGTGCTCGGGTTGAAGGTCAGTTTACACTGGGGCAGAAGCTTCTAAAACTGCTGCAGGTGCTGGAATGGGAATAAACCAGACCATCATCCGAAGAGATGAGAGGCTATGAGGAGATGGGAACCGGGGCTTGCAGTGGGCAGCGGTAGGTGGTCAGGAGCCTGGCGGCGATCCAGTCACAAATTCGTGGTCCAACCATTCGACATCAAATTCCCTGGGAAACCCAGGCAGATCCTTCGGGCCTCAGTTTCCTCCTTTTCCAAAAGAGCTTGAACTCAATCTGGTTCCTGATCACCCCCAACCCCGTCCCTCCCTCCCCCATCAGCTCCTCCACCCCCCTGCCTTGGAGGGTGGAATCCAGAAGGGGTATGAACTTAGGAAGGTAACTGCTAGGGTGATGGGCGTGAGGGGGTGGCTCTGCTCTGGGAGCGGCAAAGCGACTTTTCCTGAGGGGCCCAGGGCGCTGAGAGAACAAGCCCCAGGAAGAGTTCCCTCCCTTTTGCTCTGGTTTTGTGTTCTATGTGTTTCAGGGTAACTTTTGGGCAAAAACTTTTCTGTTTTTCACTTCGCAGTGTCTCCAAAAACAGCAATCCATAGGAGAGAGCAGAGAGCGTCTTGCAATTCCTAAGCCCAGGCAAAGCCACCTAGGCTAGGAGGCTGCACAGTATTCTGCTCACGCCTCTGGGCAGGGCTGCTGCCTCAGAGGCTAAGGGTCTCTGAGATTGTCTCTCTTTTTACCCAAATAAGCTCCAGCCTGGCTTGTTTGTTGACAGGGACTGTAGTGTTTGTGCTTAGGAGCAAGGGATTTGGAATGAGATCTGGATTTCATTCTGTTCTCTGCGGGAGACTTGTTCTTTCTGAGCCTCCATTATCTCAACTGTAAAATGGGCTTATTAGTACCTATCTCATACCATTTGAGTACAGAGTAAGTGTACTGACTTGTAACAAATACAAAGAGCCTTCGCAGAGCTCTCGGAGCCCAGGCGGTGCTGGGTGCTGAACACTTAGTGACAAGTAATGCGACCCTTAGATCTAGGTGCCCTCGCCCCTTCCTCTTAGAGGTCTTTTGCTGGTGATCACCTGCCTAGCTCCGTAGACCTTGTAGTCCCTCCTGCTACAGTTGGGAGAAGAGGGGGGAGCTTCTTTGGAGAGACTGAATGCCTGGCAGTTCTCAAGGGCTGCTTCTCATCTTCCATGGGGACTCTGCCTAGAATCCCCTCCTAATCTCCTCGACCTGGGGGGCCGCTTTCTAGGGAGTGGCTAATGGTAGAGGTCGGGCCTCAGAAGCTAGTGTGTGATTCTCAAGGGTCCCCGAGATGGTAGACTTGCACACTGCCCTGGCTATGGCAACCTCAGTCAAGACCCAAGACCCGGGCCTGGATCCAGCAGGCAGCTCAGTTGGAAGATGAAGGGAGTGAGTCTGGCCTTCTGGGAGGCCATTCTGTCCTCAGCATCTGAACTTGGGGGGCATGGAGAGAAGACAGGACACTTGATTCACTTAGATATTTTCTTCCTTCTCCCTTGGACCTCCTTTGCCACTTCCTCTCTCATGGACAGAGTTAGAAGAAGAAACCACTTAGGGTCAGTTGGAGGATTATCACTTAGGACATTTCCTAAATATTCAAAACCCAAGATAACATTACAGCAAGGAAAGTTCCATCCATGTTTTAAAGAACTATTTTACATAGATGCCCTTAAAAAGGGGGGAATTCCTGGGAATCCAACTAAAATTAACCAAACATCCTGGGCTTACCATGGGTCCTTCAAATATTAAAGACTCTGAATATTATCTTGCATGTGCAAGAAAACTTGGCGGGGTGCCAAGTCTTCATTAAGAAAAAAAAGAACAGTATTGTATTTGAAAAGACCAAATCACAAAAGACTTTGCCAGATACAGGCCCATTTGCTGAAGTGAAGATTCATGAATTGCTTAATTTCTCCTGCTAAGGGGGCTTAGAAGAACTGGAGTTTCAGGGTGAATCCCTGGGACTCACATGAACAACAACCCACATTTCAGACAGGGCTTGGATGGGTTAAGAAGGTCCTGAGGACAAGGCTCTAATAAATTTTTGAATTCCGTTTCATTTAGTAATCAGAACCGGGTGGATAGAATAAAATATTTCCTTTACGGGAGAACAGAAAAATCACACATCTTCAAAGCTGATTAATTTTTTTTTGGATTGGTCCGGGGGAGGTGCATTCAGGGGAAGTGGGCTGGTACACAGAAATCTCAGGCTGCGAGCAGTTTCTGGCTAAATGCAGCTTCTGTTTTTACAGCTTACTCAGGGAGAGCTGTTAGTTTTTCTAAGCTTAAACCAGGCATTGGTTCTCTAAGCTCAATGTTTAGGCTACAAAGCACATCCAACAGTCTTACATACCTACCTTTAGAAAAGGAATGGTTTTGACCTCAAACTCAGCAAAGTCTCTAGTGCATTACCATACTTGGAGAACACCTAAGCAAAGCCCTTTGGAAGTGTAAAGGGTAACTGGAATGCTAAATACCAGCCACTGTGTCCTAGAAAAATAAATCCTTAATTCTCAGCCAGGTCCACCTGCTTTGGACTGGGCTTATTAGTGTTATTTGTATCTTCTTTTCAAATGGATAGTTTTACTCACAGAGTTTTCTTTCTGCTCAGTGCTTGCTATTTTTATCTTACCTTAAAAACCCTGAGATCAGGCCTGGCTTTTTGAGGCACCCCAGGGAAGGGTGATGGGTGGCTTCCCACAGGTCCCTTTCTGAACTCCATAAGCTCAGATGTTAGAATCAAGTCAGAGTTTAGGGTCAGGAGGGAGGCCTGAGGTATGTTAAGTAGATCACCTAGGGGTAAGATGGGTGAGCAGGGTGTTAGGAGAAGGCTAAGGGTAAGCAATGCTGGGGGGTGGGGACCTTAAGGCAGGAGAAGCTGTTTTAGGACGTTAGTGTCTGTGGATTCAAGCAGTACAGGCAACTTTGGTAATAGACTTTTCTGGTTATTCTCTGTTTTTCTCTCTAGCCTCTTCTTCTTTCTACTCAATTCTCTGCCTCTGTTCTCTGCACATATCGTCCAGCTTTCCTTGCCTTTAGGCTTCCAGTTGGGTTTGGGCAATGTCCGGGCAATGGTGCTGCAGGAATGAAGGCTATCTAGCAAATGACATCTAGCAAAATGGCAGCAGAAATCTATGAGTGGGGGTGCCTGCGTGGCTCGTCATTAAGCGTCTGCCTTCAGCTCAGGTCATGATCCCAGGGTCCTGGGTTCGAGCCCTGCATCAGGCTGTCTGCTAGGCCTCCTCTCTCGCTGTGTTTCTCTCTGTCAAATAAATAATATCTTTAAAAATAAACAAACAAAGACATCTATGAGTGATCTTATTTCTTCAGTACCATGCAGGAACTCTATTACTAACCTTGTAATCTGATTAGCAAAAAATATATAGCATTATTTTAATTTGCATTTCTGAGATTACTACTGAAGTTGAATGTTTTTATATTTCTACTGGCCATAAATATTTCTTCTTTTGGGAACTGCCTTTCCACACCTCAATTAATAAACTAAAAATTTTGAGTGTTTCTCTGTTTTTCATCTAAAGAATATTAATCCCATGTTTGTCATAAATATTTCGAGTTTTCCACCAGGTTTTCATTTGCATTATAATTCTGCTTATTTTTTCAACACATAGATACTTTAAAAAAAACCATCAATATTTTAACCAGAGTTTCTGCCTTTTATGGTTTAATGTTTATAAGTCTTATCTATAACTGCTACTCTTATGTATAACAAAATCTTACATCCAGTTGGAATTTATTTTGGTGCATAATATAAAGTCAAGTTATACATTTAATTATTATTTTCCAAAAAGACCTTTGGAAGGGTCCTAATTATGAAGAGGCTTGCGTTCTCTTTGGAGAACTTTGGAATTTGTTCTATGAGGGTATTTTGAGGGTGTGGAAGTTGAATTTTTGGGTCTTCCTTTACTTGCTATGCAGTGAACCCAATAGAAGGCTCCAAAATTAGAGGACAAGAGGACTAGTAGGTGGTGGTTTAAGAATGACAAAAACTTAAGTGAAATCATAGTGTTTCAATGATTGAGTAATTTTATGCTGTTATTTGAGTCTAATGCCCTTTTCTATAAAACAGAACCTAGAGTATTAACATTTTCATACAGAAGCATTACAATATCAACAACGAATTTAAAATATCTTTAGATCACTAAGTATTCTTTCTCTTCTTCCTTTTTCTTTCTCTCTTTCCTTCTCCCCCTCTCCTCCCCCTCCTCCCTCTCCCTCTTCCCTCCTCCACCCTCCCTCTTTCTCTTCCTCTCCCCCTTCCTCCCTTCTTCCTTCTCTCTCTCTCTCTGTTTTTCTCTCTCTTTCTTTCATTTAGACCTACAGTTCCTAATGTTTATAAGTGTTATCTATACCTGCTACTGGCCAAAAATATTTCTTCAGAACTGATTATTAGCTAGGAGATCAAAGGTAAATCCTTGATCTCTTTGACCATCAGTAAGTTACCTATAAAATGAAGCTAATAGTATCTAGCTCATGGATGTATTATCCTATGGTATCAATATCTAAATACGTGTTACCATTTTGTATTATAAAAGCATTAATGAACAATGTTTATTTACCATATAAATTGCTTCCTGACCATAACATGTTTCAGGGCTACATTAGTTTAAAAATTTTTCTATTTTAGGAATATGGCCTATGTATTATTTTTATGCAGCATCCAGGATGGTTCAAGAACAATTCACACTAAGCATTTTAGTTATTTGCTCATTATTTTAATTAGCAAAGGAAAGTGATGCACTTATTGTCTGGAGGGGTTACTTCCACACTTAGGGCAAAACTGCCCTCAAGGAGTAGCCACAAGGCCTTGGTACATGATGTGGGTGTAGTGAAACCCCAGGGACAGCAGATCTTTCTCTGTAAAATGCTGCTCGTCTTGTGGACACTCAGCAATCATTTAAAACTCATTATGTTGGGGAGTAAAGCAACAAATCTTTGAGGTAAGATTATTATCTCCATTTTACAGAAGAGGTTGCAGAATCCCAGGGAGCAAAGCAACTGGCACAGTTGGCAAAACTCGGTATCCTTACTGGGCTCTGTGTCTGGAGAGTGGGAGCTGTCTGAGGGAGGCCTGAGAATTTCTGAGTGCATCCTTCTGCACAACTGGGCTGCTTTGAGGCCCAGCACCAGGGAATTGTGTTGCAGAGCATGCTTCTATTTTGAATTTCTGGGAAGCATCAGTCTCAGGGATGACTTCCAGAAGATTTTACCTGCCACTTTCGTGATCTCATCTATTAGTTGCCTGAGTATTTGGAAAGGGAGAGATTGGTAGAAAGTAGATCAATATAAAATCAACACTTGGGGGCCATTGAATGCCAGGCACTGAGCAAAACACCTTCATTTACATGATGGCATTTAATTGGATTTTCTTTTGGTTTTTAAAATAATAGTGAAATATAACACAGAAAAATAAACAAAATAGAAAACAGGGGTTTATCACAAAAAGAAAAGTCAAACAACTATCACCAAGGTTAAAATGCAGAATAGTGCTACTATCCCAGGATTCCTCCTTTCTGTGTCCACCAATCACCGTCACCTTCTCCACTCCCAAAATGACCACTATTTTGACTCTTACTGTTATTACTTTTTTTTTTTTTTTTTTGGTAATACAGCAGCTGAGCATGCATCTGCAAGTGCTATAGTTTTTGCTGTCTTGTTTTTTAAACCTTATATGATGATTTCATTCATATGTGGAATTTAAGAAACAAAACAGATGAACATAGGGGAAGGGAAGGAAAAAATAAAATAAGATAAAAACAGAGAAGGAGGGCACCTGGGTGGCTCAGTGGGTTAAGCTTCTGCATGCGGCTCAGGTCATGATCAAGTCCTGTATAGGGCTCTCTGCTCAGCCGGGAGCCTGCTTCCCTAGCCCACCGCCTGCCTTTCTGCCTATTTGTGATTTCTCTCTGTGTGTCAGATAAATAAATAAAATCTTAAAAAAAAAAAAAAAAGGAACTGAGAGGGAGGAAAAGCTTATCAATAGGAGACCCTTGGGACGCCTGGGTGGCTCAGTTGGTTAAGCAGCTGCCTTCGGCTCAGGTCATGATCCCAGCGTCCTGGGATCGAGTCCCACATCGGGTTCCTTGCTCCGCAGGGAGCCTGCTTCTCCCTCTGACTCTGCCTGCCACTCTGCCTGTGCTCACTCTTGCTCTCTCTCTCTCTCTGACAAATAAATAAATAAAATCTTAAAAAAAAAAATAGGAGACCCTTAAGAGACTCTTAACTATAGGAAAGGAACTGAAAGTTGTTGGGAGGAGTGGGGGGATGGGGTAACTGGGTGATGGACATTAAGGAGGACAGTTGATATAATGAGCATTGGGTGTTATATGCAACTGATAAGTCACTAAATTCTACCCCTGAAACTAATAATGCATTAGATGTTAACTAGATTGAATTTAAATAAAAAATTAATAAAATAAACCCTACATGAATGGACTCATATAGTGTATACTCCTTATGTTTGGCATATTAGCTCATAGAGATTCATTTATGTTGTTTTACACAGATGAAGGTTGTTCACATCCTTTATTGCATTTTATGAATATACCACAATTAATTTATGCACCCTACTTTTGATGGGCATTTGGTTATTTACCAGTTTTTAGCTATCATGAATGAAACTGCTATGAATATTGATGCACATGTTTCTTAGTGCATGTTTACATGCATTCCTATTGGGAGTGGAATTGCTGGGTCATAGAGTATGTGTGTATTCAACTTCAACAGAGAATGCCAGTTATGGCTTCTTATAACATCAGAAACTCTGGACATCAGAAACTCTGACGATGCTGAACCTAGGAGTATAATATGAACTCTCCAGAAGTCTGAATCTCATGTCTCTAGCACAATTCGTTTAAATGCATAAAGAACGTGAGTGCCAAGTAAGCAGTTGGTTTAAAGGAGGCATAAACGGCGGATCTAGGAGACTCCAGGCCAGGAGGCTCTTTGCGACTAGCAAGAGTCCCAGCAAAAGCCCAGCTCAGCTTAAGTTTTGCCTTGTGGTCCCCAAAGGCGCCCCTTGGAGCGGCTTCCGCCGGCTTGGGACCCACAGCGCGGAGGGATCCACAAGAGTCAGAGCGCGGGCGCGAGGCGGCGGAGGACGCGCTGCTTGTTGCCGAGCAACGGAGCGCGTTCTTCCTTCCAGTAGAGCCTGTCCGAGCCCACCCGGCTGCTCGGCCCCCCGGAAGGCGGGCGGGATATAACGCCGGGCCGAGGCACTGTCCACCTTCTCGCCGTCTGAATGGGAGCAGAGGCGTCCCGGCAGGCGGGTGAGAGACCGGCTGGGGACGCTGGGGACTTCGTCTGGGAGGCTGTGGGAAGAGGCTGCGATATTGGCGCGGAGCAATCGTCGTCTCCGGTTCTGCCTCTTTAATCCACACTAATCGCCGAGAAAATCAGCGTAGAAAACAGGGCTGGGGTTGGAGAGGGTCTCGGGTCTAGAGCAGGCTGCGATGCCCTCGGAAAGAGGGAAAACCTGGTGGAACGGAAAGATAGGGGGACGACCAGGCTGTGGGGAAAGGAAAAGGAGTCAGGAAGGCGAAGGACAGGAAGGGATCAGAGGGAGTGTGGCAAGGGAGAGGAAGGTCGCAGTGGAGGGAATTCAGTTTCCAACTGCCTGACCTTTCCTGGTGTCCCTCGACAGGGGCTGATTGTTTGGGGGCAAGCCTTACACACCATTAGGAGATCTCCCCCACTAAGGTCAGAGTGTCTAATTTTGGACTAGGAAGCTGTTTTCTGAGTGTGGCCCCCAAACCCTTTGGTGGGCAGTAGGACACTGCAGGCTTCCTGAAAGGATTCTCTAGCATCCCAGACCGCAGATCCACGGTGAAACTATCGCGAACTACCATTGCAAGAGTTTAAAGTTCGATAGTTCTTTTTATTATTCAACGTTCAAATATAAAATTTCAACAAATTGTTTTTTTCCTCCTGTTTACAGCTTTATAAAGGTATAATTTATATTCCATAAACGGCAGAGAACATACAGATTACTAGTTAGTATAATGCATTACAATATCATGTACAGGTGTACAATTTGATAAGTTTTGACGGATGTACCCATCTTTGAAACAATTACTACAGTCAAGATAACTGACTCATCTTTTCCCCGTTTTTATTTAAAAATTTTTAAGGTTTATTTATTTATTTGACAGACAGAGATCACAAGTAGGCAGAGAGGCAGGCAGAGAGACAGGGGGAAGCAGGCTCCCCGCTGAGCAGAGAGCCCCGATGCGGGGCTGGATCCCAGGACCCTAGGATCATGACCTGAGCCAAAGGCAGAGGCTTCAACCCACTGAGCCACCCAGGAGCCCCTATTTAAATTTCTGATAACTGAACCTTTCCATTCCTCTGTTCCCTTTGGTATCCATCCCTGTTCTCACCTGCTCTAACTGCCCAATACCAGCTACTGATCTGCTATGTGACACCATAGAATCGGTTGCATATTCTACAATTTCATACAAATGGAAGCATACAATTTATACGGTTTTGTATCTGGCTTCCTTTACCCAGCATAATGATTTGCCAAGACCTTTGCCTCCATTACTGTAGCTTTATATTCAGTTTTGAAGTTGGATTGTGTAAGCCCTCTAATTAAAAAAAATTTTTTTTTTAATGATTTAAAGTTATTTAAACTTGTATATGCATTTTAGAATCAGCTTGTAATTTCTGTTAAAAAAAACAAAAAACAAAAAACAAAAAACAAAGCCTGGCGGAATTTTGATTGGAATTGCATGGGATCTATAAATCTATATGGGGGTAATTGCTGTTTTAAACAATGTTGAGTCTTCTAGTTAACAAACATGGTTTGGAATTTTATATAGGTCTTTAATTTCTCTTACCAATGTTCTGTAATTTTCAGTGTAGAGATTTTGGACATCTTTTGTTGGACTTATTCTCAAGAATTTAATGTCTTTTGGGGTATTACTTTTCAGTGGTTTGATGCTAACATATTAAAATATGGTTGATTTTGTATGTTAACTTGTTTCATACAACATTGATAAGTCACTTATAGACAACTAGGGATTGTTTTGTAGATTCCTTGGAACTGTTGACCTAAAAATCATGTTACTTTTTCCTTTCCAATTTATTCCTTTTATTTCTTTTCCTCACCATATTGCAATGGCTAGGACCTCCAGTACAATGATGAATAGATATGGTAAGAGTTGAGGCACTTTTTAATATTTTGTTAATGGATATAAAGGTCCACCTACTTGCTTTCATTAACAATGTTACAATGAACAATTAAAAAAAAGAGTTGTTACACTTTTGCCTAGTTTTCAGTTTTAGTGGGAGAGCAAAAATATAATGTTAGCTGTATTTTTTTTTTGTAAATTCTCTTAATCAGATTGATGTAACCTATAAAACATATTTGCACAATTATTTCTTTATTATTATCATGAGTGGGTGTTGGATTTTGTCAAATGGTTTTCTACTATCCATTGAAATGATCATATATTTTCTTCTATTTTCTACTCATACAGTGAACTATGTTGATTTTCAAATGTTAAATCGAATTTTCAGCCCTGAAATAAACTCTTTATGATCAGTATATATTATACCTTTAAAAATTTACTTCTGGATTTGATATACTAATATTTTACTTAAGATTTCTGGATCTAGGGGCACCTGGTTGGCTCAGTGGGTTAAAGCCTCTGCCTTCAGCTCAGGTCACGATCCCAGGGTCCTGGGATCAAGCCCCCCATTGGGCTCTCTGCTTACCAGGGAGCCTGTTTCCTTTTCTCTCTCTGCCTGCCTCTCTGCCTACTTGTAATCTCTGTCTGTCAAATAAATAAAATCTTAAAAAAAAAAAGATTTCTGGATCTATATTCATGAGGGATCATGAATATAGGGAAAAAGCATTTCCCTTTTAAAAAATGATTTTGTGAGGTTTAGTATTATAGTTATGTACGTCTCAAAATGTTACCATATTTTCTGAAAACACTTGTGTAAGTTTGGTGTTCTTTCTTGACTACTTGAGAGAACCACCTATACCTGGAAGTGTCTTTGTGGTAAGATTTTTGGTAATGAATAAGCTTATTTAATATAGGACTATGAGGATTTTCTGTTTCTTATGTTAATTTTGCTAAATTGAAAATTTCAGAGATTTGACCATTTTATCTAAATTGTTAGATTTGTTGCTATAAAGTTGTTTGTTATATCTTCTTCTCCTTTCATATCTTTAGGACCTGTAGTGAAAAGCACTTTTTTATTCTTGATATTAGTGATTTTTTTCTCTTGTTTATTCTTAAACAGTCTAGGTAGCAGTTTTCTCAAAGAATTCTGTTGATGTTATTGAAAAACCAGTTCTTGGCTTCTTATTTTCTCAATTTTTTTTCTATTTTCTGTTTGATTGATTTATGTCCTTATATCCTTATATTTATCTTGGGTACACTTTACTCCTCTTTTTTTAGATTCTTAAAGTAGAACCTTAGGTTATTGATTTTAGACATTTTTGATTTAAGAATTTAATCTGTACTGTTCCTTTTAGGCACTACTTTAGCTCCATCTCACACATTTGATATGTTGTATTTTCATTATTATTTAGTCTAAAATATTTCCTAAGATTTAATATTTTTGTATTCTATTTTATTGTCTATTGATTTTTTTGTCACACTTCTTTGTATGGCTTTAAAAAACTGTTTCTCTAGGAATTACAATATACAATCTTAACATTTCACACTCTGGAGTTAATGTCAAACTAGTTCACATAAAATGTAGCACTCTTACAACTATAGTGACCTTACTGACCCTATCCTGGTCTTTTTGGTTCTTGTCATATGTGTTGCATCTATTTATACAAACACCCCACAAGACAATTTGGTTTTCATACAACTGAAAAAAAAAAAAAGACTAAGAAATGGTATTTTAAACTCATTCAGATATTTTCCATCTCTAATCTTCATTCCTTCCTGAAGATTCAGATTTTCCTCTTATATAATCTCTCATCAGTCTGAAGTAAAACCTTTATTATTTCTTATAGTTTTCTAGTCTGCTGGTGAGCAATTCTTTTAGCTTCCTTGTGTCTGAATATGTCTTCATATTGCTTTCATTTTTTAAAAGAATATGCTTGTTAGATACATAATTCTTTGTCAATAGTTATTTGCTTTTTAAGCCTATTACAAATCTTGTTTCACTATCTTTTGGTTTCAGTGGTTTTTAATGGGAAGTTTTTGTCATTTGAATTGCTTCCCTATAAAAAATGTATTGTTTATCTCTCTCTGCTCTCAGTATTTTATCTTTAACTTTGATTTCCAGTAGCTGACATGTGGTTTTCATTGGTTTTATCCTGCTTGGAATGTACTGGGTTTCATTAGGTATTTCTTCAGGTCTGAGAGGTTTTCTCACACTTATTTGTTTAAGTATTTTTTCACCCCATCTTCCTCTCCTTTCAGGATACTGCTTACCCATATATTAGAACTTATGATACTGCTTCACTGGGTTCTGAGGGTGTTCCCTGCACTGCCCTCTCCCCAGATCTCTTCTTTCTCTTTTAAATATTGAATAATTCCTGTTGATTTATCTTCCAATTCACTGACTCTTTTCTTTGACTTCTCCATTCTGTTAGTCCAATTTTTATTGAAAAAGTATTATATTTTCAGATATAAAATTTCTATTTTTTCACTTTTATGTCTATCCTAAGACTTTCTATCTTTTTATTCCTCATTAGCCTATTTCCCTTTACTTCATTAAACATAGTTATAATAGTTTCCTTAAAGGCCTTCTTTAATAATTTCAACTTTTGTGTCGTCTCTGGACTGGTGTCTGTTCATTATGTTTGTCCTTGAGAATGAGTCACATTTTCCTGGATCTTTTTATGCTGAGTAATTATTTTTCTTATTATATCCTGGATGTTGTTAATGTTTTGTTGTGTAGACTGTGGATTCTGCTATATGCCTCTGAAGAATGTTGATGTTTTTCATTTGGCAGGCAATTTACCAGGTTACACTCACTGTAAACTCCATCTGACTCTCTATATTTGGAAGTTAAGTTCAACTAAATCTCGCTTTAGCTTTTTAAGCCATTATTGTGCTGCTTTGAGTTTGTCCTACATATGCACAGTTCAGAGGTCAGTCTAAACTTGTATGGGGTTTAGATACAGAATTGGGGGATTACCTTCTCTGGCTCTCTCTCCTTTGGGACTTTTTTCTCACTCCTCAGTAGTGGTTGTTGCCAGCAGTCTTTTCTCTGATTTGTCTGGCCAGAATGATGAAGGGCTTTCTATCAAAGTTTTTGCCACCTGCACTATGCCATTCTACAGTATGGATGGTATTTAGGGAAAGGCCACAATAGATCTGGAAACTCACTTCCAGAAGGTGTTTCCACAAGTGTCTATTCTCTTCCACAGTCTGCCTGCTTTTGTTTACTTTGAAGAATCCTGAGGTATTTGTTTTTTATATTTTTCCCAGAGTTTATCAACTGTTATTAGTAGGGGATTTTCTATGGATGTAGAAGTGGAACTCCAACAAATTACTTTTGAAATTGAGAGCATGCAACATTTAACATGTCACAATCATGGTGATAATAATAATAAAATTCTTTTATTTAACTGTTTTGGCTATCTGAACAAATTAGATGAAGGAAGTTCAAGAAGGAAAGACAGAACATGAGGAGAAGAAAAAGGCAGGGAGATATTTCATTGTTCCATTACCTGTTATGTATTTATGTTTGTATATATATATATCACAAAGGCTATGGGCATATTCTGGGTACTGGTTTTAACAGGAAAATGTTTTTAGAGTCTTGAAATTTCTATCGGCTTCTGAATAATTTTTAACCAACACAATGTAAGTGTGAATTACTATTATTGATATGCTTAAGATTAAAGACAGCAAAACAAATATTATAGAAAGTATCAAAAAATAGAAAAAAATACAATTATCTTATTCTTTTAGCAAAGTTGTTAAAATGATCATAATTATTTATTAAGCTTTTTCATAAATTATAATCAGTGCAAAAACAGGTCTCATTTCTACCACTGCTATTGCAAAAATAAGTAGTTGTTTTCAGAATATTTTTATTTTCCTTGCAATGTGAAGATTTTACTAGATGTGATAGACTTTCTTTGGACTTAGATATTTCTTTTGGAACTTATGTGTGTATTGGAAGTTGATGTTGATGTGAAATTTAGGGAGCAAATTGAGTTGATATTTGGCCCTGGACCCAAGAGAACCTAAATCTTGTTCTTAATGTGTCACCCTTCCCTCTCAGGCACCCATTACTATACATAGACAAAGTCAAGGCCTCCATCTAACCAGCTGGTACTTTGGCTCTATTCTCAATATAATAATCTGAGGAAACAGGCCCAACATATAAAGGATTTCTTTCCCTAGGTGAGGTGGTTCCATGTTGCTTAGAACCAAGTTTTCTGGTGGTCTGCTCTGTTCATGTCTACCTTAGTTGAAGTCTAGAGCAGAGTATGGGTATTCCCTTCCAGTAGGAGGAATGGCCACATCTGCAAGAACCAGAGAGCAACCTGCCCCAGAATCTAGAGAATCCACTAGTCTGCTCTCTTTGGGTTCTAGCCATTTATGGTTGGAGAGCTTGATTCTCATGTCTGATCACACCGTGGAGGAGAGGAAAGAATGTTGGTTCTTGGCTTTTCTGACTACCTCACTGTTCAGGCACTGAACTTCCTGGGAGAGGAAAAAGGAAATGGTTTGGAGTTCCAATAATTGGGGAAGAAGCAGAAAGTGAAATTACTGAAATTACTATTCAGGTTGTAAAGATTTCAAACACATCTGTCCCATTTTAAAGTATAAAGTAAACTTAGCCTGAATTGTGAGCAGCAGGCTTGACACCTTAATACTTCTGAGTGGCTCAGGGGTTAAAGCCTCTGCCTCCGGCTCAGGTCATAATCTCAGAGTCCTGAGATCCAGCCTTCCATGGGGTTCTCTGCTCAGCAGGGAGTCTGCTCCCCCCGCCCCCGCCGCCCCCCATCCCCTGCCTGCCTCTCTGCCTACTTGTGATCTCTGTCTGTCAAATGAATAAATGAACTCTTAAAAAAAAAAAAAAAAAGACTCTCCAAACCAGAACTGGTCTCTTTCTTTTAATAAATTACTACCCAAAAAAGGGAACATGTTATTTTCCCATGAGACTGGATGTTTAAAAGTCATTTTTACATATTTTGTAGTGTTGAGGGTTGGGTGGGGGAAGGAAAGTCACTAAGCTTTGTAGACTGCCCCATTTAGCATTGAGATATCACCTACCTTGAAAACACAATAGAAGTTCTTGTCAAAGGTAGAAGTTCTATATGGATGTGAAGAGCAACTTTCCTATGAAGAGCTCAAGGGCGTGTACTGAGAAATGTTAGACAATGAACACTTGATAAACTTCAATAGCAAACCAAAAGCCTGAGAGAAGTTGGGATGGGAATACAAAGCAGGAACTAAGAAACAAAAGGGAAGTGAAGTTGGGAGAGTCAAGTCAGATTCTCATCAAGGATTAATGTGCCTCTGTTCCGTGCTCTCTTCCAGTTACAGCCTTTTGTAGGAAGAAATGCAGATGGTGTCAGCGTGAGCATATTACCACCTGTGCAAACAGTAATAGCCAAAACACTATGAGGAGGATTATACAGCATGTTTTATAAAAAGGGAAACTTCCTTAAGGGTTTTGGAAGTAATTTCTAGGGGTGCCTGGGTGCCCAGGTGGCTCAGTGTTAAGCCTCTGCCTTCAGCTCGGGTCATGAACTCAGGGTCCTGGGATCGAGCCCCGCATCGGGCTCTCTGCTCAGCGGGGACCCTGCTTCCCTCTCTCTCTCTGCCTGCCTCTTTGTCCACTTGTGATCTCTCTCTCTGTTAAATAAATAAATAATATCTTTAAAAAAGAAAATCATTTCTAATATTCATATGCTATTGTGCAAAAAAAGAGCAAACAGTACATTATTTTCACTTTTTAAAATGAAATCTGGTTATGGATAGAACTGAACTCTTCAAGGTCTGGGCATTGGTGGAGATGGGTACAGAAAGAGCGCCTCTTGATTCCCAGATGAGAGCTCTGCCATGTAGCAGGGTCTTCTGTTTGAGAATTGCCAGCAAATATTAGATATTAAAAGCAATATGACTATATTTAGAGGCTAAATAAGATGTTTTGTTCATATTGCCCATAATGTATGATAAATGAACAAATCTAATTGTAAAGAACTTTTTTTATGAATTAATGTAAGTCCAATCAAGAATGTGGATAAGAGGGGTGCCTGGGGGGCTCAGTGGGTTAAGCCTCTGCCTTCGGCTCAGGTCAGGATCTCAGGGTCCTGGGATTGAGCCCCACATCGGGCTCTCTGCTCAGCAGTGAGCCTGCTTCCCCCTCTCTCTGCCTGCCTCTCTGCCTGCTTGTGATCTCTCTCTCTGTCAAATAAATAAATAAAATCTTTAAAAAAAAAAGAATGTGGATAAGATGATAAGCAAAGAAATGCAAAGCAAAATAAAATTTTTTCCACATTTATGTGTTAAATCTGTCTTTTTTGGTATATGGCATAAAATGAAGTCTAATTTTCCCCTCCCCTGTCCTATAATCTACCAATTGCCTCAGCACAACTTACTGAATAATTCTTATTGACAATTTAACACTGTTTTTACAATATAACTCATAGTGTTCTTAATTCTTTTGCTCAGTCTATGTGATGATTCTAACAATAGTGTATCCAGTTTAATTCTTAGATCTGTGTAAGTTTTAATTATCTTGTTAGATTACTGCTCCCTCATTTCCCTTTTACAAATTTTGCCTAATCTATCCTGTTTTTTATTTCAAATGAATCCAGAATTACTTTTGAGAGTCTAAAAATAGAATTTGTAGATTTTGATTACGATAGCATTAAACCAACACAGTATTTTGGAAAGCCCTTATGTAATTACAATATTTGATTTTTTTTCACCAAGGGACATTAACTATTTAGTAACATCTTTTATGTCCTTCAGTAAAATTATAAACATTTATTTAGTTTAAGTATGTTTCTCATTGTGTTTATTGCTAGATACTTTTAAAAAATTATAATGGAATTTTATCACTGTGTTTTTGAATGGGTCATTTTGGTCAAATGGAAGTTATTAATTTTGGTATAAAATTTTAAAAAATTTAAGTGTCTTGCATAAATCTATTATAATTCTAAGTAGTTCTTTGGTTTAGAGCTTCTAGGTAGATAATCATACCTTGCAAATAATGGTGATATTCCATAGATGTTTCTGCTTTATTTTTTTTAAAAGATTTTATTTATTTATTTGATAGAAAGAGAGATCACAAGTAGGCAGAGCAGCAGGCAGAGAGAGAGACAGGGAAGCAGGCTCTCTGCTGAGCAGAGAGCCCGATGTGGGGGCTCGATCCCAGGATCCTGGGATCATGACCTGAGCTGAAGGCAGAGGCTTTAACCCACTGAGCCACCCAGGCGCCCCTGTTTCTGCTTTATAATTTTTTTCAAAGAACCTTGGCGTTGGGTTTCCTAAAAATACACAAATTAGTTTTTCTAATTCATTATTTTCTGGTTTTATCTTCATTGTTTTATCCTTATTTCTCAAAATTCCCCTCTTCTTGGCTTCTGTGGAACTCTTCCCGTTTTCCTCTCTGTTGCTCCTACTCATCCCACTTCCCAGAGATGAATCCCAACTACCAAAGAATCTGTAATTGGGCCCTTCTCTATTTATATTTCCTGTTAGCCTGGCTTTTGTTAATGACCTCAGATCTCTCAGGATCTAAAAATCTACTTCAGGATCATAGATGAACTGGCCCTGCTGAATACCAGGTTAATAAATACACCTAACATAAAAATTTACCATTTTAACCATTTTTAAGTGTACAAGTCACTGAATAGCAGAGGTTTTATTGTGCACTTGGCTATGAAGAAGACTTCATCAAGATGATTCAAAGTTCCTATTTTATGAAGGATCTTTAATCACTTTCATTTACTCCTTCTCTGTGGCCAGATCCTGTTAGTTCTAACTGTTAATGTCTCTGTTTTCACTCTGCTCCATTACCAATGCCAGCCAGGCCTTATGCTCAAGCTGTGGAGATTCTTCTTTGCCTCTCTCCCTTTATTCTTTGTCCCCCTCAATATCCCCCAAGCACCAGATCCTATCAAGCTATATTCTGTTAAAAGTTTTTGAATGGTTTTCAGTAGCCAAGAGAAAAAGTACGAATATTTGGCATGTGAGGCCTCATGATCTGGCTGCAGCCTACCTTGTTGCTGATCACCTTACCCCTGTCATACAGTCTGCTCTAGCTCTGGAGGCATATTGAGGGAAGTGGGCTGGGTGAGAGATGGAGGAACCCACCACCAGTTGGAGAAGGAAGAGGAAACTGCCATCTTGGCCCAAGAGTAGGGATTTGGCCCTTACGTTGCCAGAGCCTTCATTTTTTTTTTTCCCCTCCCCAGAGAACCTGTTTATCTGGAATTTTATGTGAAAATGTCTCATTTTAAAATTGTTGGTACAAATTTGTATCTTTGAAAAATTTGGAGCAATTGTAAAATCTGTTCGTGGGCTAGCTTCCCTTCAGTTGATGGTCTCTATTCTCTCTTAGGGTTTCTTTAGATTCTCTCTGCCTGTCTCTCTTGTCTGGAATTGGGACATTACATTATAGTCTAAAGAAATGTTAAAACCAATCGGAGTTTCAGGAATTCCTACTGTAAAAAGGTTACTGCTTTGAAGGTTTTCCATGGTTCCTGTGAAAAGGCCAATGGCTGGATTTAAAATGACATAAACTAATACTACCCACTTGGGCCTCTGGGAGCACACCGAGCATTGTAGCTTAAGAGGTTTTTTTGAGTTCGACTTGTATTTATCGACATGAGTTTTGTTATAGATATGTAATATATTGTTGTTATTTCACAGGACAAATTAGCCAAGATGTCCGCAGTTTCGAAGCATTTTGGACTGAAATACAAAGAAGAATCCTACATCTTTAAAGAGCTTGAGAGGATTCGACAGGAAACTAAAAAGGATCTTCTCCAATTCCAGCAGAAGTTGGCCCCCAAGCCGGCTGTGGATGAAGCTTCAGTGTGCGGCCTCCAGGCCCTGGGCCCTGCCCGTCCTGGGGAGAAGGGCAGCGCCGCCTACGATGGACCCCAAAAGCCATCAGGGTCCCCTCGAGCTAAAGGCCCTACGACCCTCACTGCGGCCCTCCTGCAGCAGGCGCCCCGAGGCGCAGCGCGGCCTCCGGCCCCGAGCGAGGAGGCCGCCCCGGGAAAGACCCGGCGGTTTCGCCCCCAGGACTTCTACGTGCGGAGCTCTGCGTTCCTCCGGCACCCGCTCCCGAAAAAGCCGCCGGTCATCGCCTCCAGGGCTGGCACGTCCAGACCGTTAGTTCTGATGCCGCCCCCAGCGGCAAGGGAGAGGCCCGGGGCGCGCCTGGGCGCGAGGAGCCCGCGGCCCACGGGCCTCAAGCCGGTCCCGCATCCCGGCCGGGAGCGCGGCGTGAAAGAGGGCACGGCTCCGCCCGCAGCGGCCCGCCAGGCCAAACCGAGGACGCGCAGCTCCATTTCCAGCCGGGAGGGCGACGCGGAGGCAGGCGGCCTGCGGAGGAGAGCCGGGGCTCACACCCTCTCCTTGAGCCGGGCCTTAGCCAGCCGACCGCTCGGGTCAGTTTCCGAAAGCCAGCGGGGGAGCATCCGGCTGGGCCGCTCGCGGGAGGCCGCTCAGCCGGTGCGAGTGATCCCGACTTCCATAGAGGAGATCATCGCCTCCTTGCAGTCGGAGGCCCAGCTGGCCTCTGACCGGACCATCAAAGAGCTCATCCAGAGTGTCCTCGGCGAGAACTACGACCTTAAAATGGAAGTAGGTGAACCAGAAGGAAAATTAATATTTTTCCTGGATAAATACAACTTAAGGAAACATTCATAGCATATTTAAGTGCATCGGGTGTGTTACAAGCTAGATAAGCTAGATAAAACACCGGGGGCTTATTCAAGGGCTTAGAATTTGGAATTCGAATTTTAAAATATTCCATCCAGGGGAGCGTATACTCTTTCAGTGAAAGAAATTGAGAGATTATCTCAAAAATTAACTCAAAGTACATTGGTTGTAGACTCGAGTTATAAATACATCACTGGTAACTTTTCGTTTCAAAGTCGTTGTGACTATTGAGTTTCAAAATAACATGTTTTCTATAGAAAACTCAGTCATTTTCTGTTACAGCTTGGGATTGCCAGTAAATTTTTACACTAAGCACATCACTATATTACTGTTAAGAAGTTGAATTTGTAGTTCTTTGATATTTTTAGGGAAAAATCACTCTTAATATGTACGTTTTTAAAGATTTTATTTATTTATTTGACAGAGAGAGAAGTGAGAGAGAGCAGGAGGCAGGAAGGAGGGGGCAGAGGAAAAAGGAGAGATTGAAGGAGAGAGAGGGGTAGAGGGAGAGGAAGGGGTCGAGGAAGAGGGAGAAGCAGGCTCCCGGCTGAGCAAGGAGCCCCTTGAAGTGGGGCTCCATCCCAGGACCCCAGGATCATGACCTGAGCCTAAGGCAGATGCTTAACCAACTGAGCCACTCAGGCACCTCTCTCTCAAAAAAATTTTTTTTTTTTTAATTTACTTCCTAGGCCTTCCCAGTTATAGAGATGCTAAGTGATTCTTTTGTGCCAAGCAAAATGAGATATTGTATGCATTTGTCCCAAAAACCTCATCAGGTGGATACCTATAAAAGCCCCATTTTATACAGGATGTTTCCTAGCTTTAGTGTTGTTAAAGGATTGGCTCAATGTCCCGAACTAAGAAATGGCAGAGCTGATTCTACCCCAGGTGGTCACACCCCAGAGACTGTACCAGAAACATTCCAAAACTGTCCTTTCCTTGATTGTGATATGTACCCAGCAGGGAGCAAAGCTAGATAGGCTAAGTTAAGATATATATTTTTAATGATTTTATTTACTTATTTATTTGACAGACAGAGATCACAAGTAGGCAGAGAGGCATGCAGAGAGAGAGAGGAGGAAGCAGGTTCCCACAAGAGCAGAGAGCCCAATGTGGGGCTCAATCCCAGCACCTGGGGATCATGACCTGAGCCAAAGGCTTTTTTGTTGTTGTTGTTGTTTTTTTAAAAATTTAATTTATTTTTTAATTAATTAGTTAATTAATTAATTTTTAAATATTTTATTTATTTATTTGACAGACAGATTATAAGTAGGCAGAGAGAGAGGAGGAAGCAGGCTCCTTGCTGAGCAGAGAGCCCGATGTGGGGCTCAATCCCAGGACCCTGGAATCATGTCCTGAGCCGAAGGCAGAGGCTTTAATCCACTTAGCCACCTAGGTGCCCCATAATTTTTTATTTTTTATTAACACATAATATGTTATTAGCCCCAGGGGTACAGGTCTGTGAATCACCAGGTTTACACACTTCACAGCACTGACTATGGGGAGCACTCACCTTGGAGAGGGGCACATACCCTCCCCAATGTCCATAACCCAACCATCCTCTCCCTCCTCCACTCCCCCCCCAGGAACCCTCAGTTGGTTTTGTGAGAGAGTGTTTTTCATTTTTTTCTTTCCCTACTCCCCAAACCCCCCATTACTTATTTATTTGACAGAATCACAAGTAGGCAGAGAGGCAGGCAGAGAGAGAGGAGGAAGCAGGCTCCCCACTGAGCATAGAGCCTGATGTGGGAATTGATTCCAGTACCCTGGGATCATAACCTGAGCTTAAGGCAGAGGCTTTAACCCATTGAGGCACCCAGGCACCCCTGACAAATTCTTCATATCAGGGAGATATATGATAATTGTATTTCTCTGATTGACTTACTTTGCTCAGCATAATATCCTCCAGTTCCATCTACATTGTTGCAAGTGGCAAGATTGCATTTCTTTTGATGGCTGCATAGTATTCCATTGTATATATATACCACTTCTTCTTTATCCATTTATCTGTTGATGGACATCTAGGTTCTTTCCATAGTTTGGCTATTGTGGACATTGCTGCTATAAACATTCGAGTGCATGTGCCCCTTTGGATCAATACATTTGTATCTTTAGGATAAATGGCCAGTACTGCAATTGCTGGGTCATATGGTAGCTCTATTTTCAACTTTTTGAGGAACCTCCATGCTGTTTTCCAGAGTGGCTGCACCAGCTTGCATTCCCACCAACAGTGTAGGAGGGTTCCCCTTTCTCCACATCCTCGCCAGCATCTGTCATTTCTTGACCTGTTAATTTTAGCCATTCTGACAGGTGTGAGGTGGTATCTCATTGTGGTTTTGATTTGTATTTCCCTGATGCCGAGTGATGTGGAGCACTTTTTCATGTGTTTGTTGGCCATCTGGAAGTCTTCTTTGCAGAAATATTTGTTCATGTCCTCTGCCCATTTCTTGATTAGATTGTTCTTTGGGTGTTGAGTTTGATAAGTTCTTTATAGATTTTGGATACTAGCCCTTTATCTGATATGTCATTTGCAAATATCTTCTTTCATTCTGTCAGTTGTCTTTGGTTTTGTTAACTGTTTCCTTTGCTGTGCAAAAGCTTTTGATCTTGATGAAGTCCCACTAATTCATTTTTCCCTTGCTTCCCTTGCCTTTGGCGATGTATGTAGGAAGAAGTTGCTGCGGCTGAGGTGGAAGAGGTTGCTGCCTGTGTTCTTCTTAAGGATTTTGATGGATTTCTTTCTCATATTGAGGTTTTTCAACCATTTTGAGTCTGTTTTCATGTGTGGTGTAAGGAAATGGTCCAATTTCATTTTTCTGCATGTTGCTGTCCAACACCAATTATTGAAGAGGCTGTCTTTTTTCCATTGGACATTCTTTCCTGCTTTGTTGAAGATTAGTTGACCATAGAGTGGAGGATCTATTCTGGGCTCTCTATTCTGTTCCATTGATCTATGTGTCTGTTTTTGTGCCAGTACCATACTATCTTGATGATGACAGCTTTGTAATAGAGCTTGAAGTCTGGAATTGTGATGCCACCAACTTTGGCTTTCTTTTTCAACATTCCTCTGGCTATTCGAGGTCTTTTCTTGTTCCATATAAATTTTAGGATTATTTGTTCTATTTCTTTGAAAAAAATTAATCATATTTTGGGGCACCTGGGTGGCTCAGTGGGTTAAAGCCACTGCTTTCGGCTCAGGTCATGATTTCAGGGTCCTGGGATCGAGCCCCGCATCGGGCTCTCTGCTCAGCAGGAGGCCTGCTTCTCTTCCTCTCTCTCTCTGCCTGCCTCTCTGCCTACTTGTGATCTCTGTCTGTCAAATGAATAAATAAAATCTTTTAAAAAATTAATTGTATTTTGATAGGGATTGTATTAAATGTGTAGATAGCTTTAGGTAGCATAGACATTTTCACAGTATTTTTTCTTCCAATCCATGAGCATGGAATGTTTTTCCATTTCTTTATGTCTTCCTCAATTTATTTCATGAGTTCTTTATAGTTTTCTGAGTACAGTTTCTTTGTTTCTTTGGTTAGGTTTATTCCTAGGTATCTTATGGTTTGGGGTGCAATTGTAAAGTATCATATCATCTGTAAAGAGTGATATTTGACTTCTTCTTTGCCAATTTGGATGCCTTTAATTTCTTTTTTGTTGTCTGATTGCTGAGGCTAGGACTCTAGTATTATGTTGAATAGCAGTGGTGATAATGGATATCCCTGACATGTTCCTGACCTTAGTGAAATAGCTCTCAGTTTTTCCTCATTGAGAATGATATTTGCTGTGGGTTTTTCATAGATGGCTTTGATGATATTGAGGTATGTACCCTCTATACCTACACTTTGAAGGTTTTGATCAAGAAAGGATGCTGTACTTTGTCAAATGCTTTTTTAGCATCTATTGAGAGTATCATGTGGTTCTTATTCTTTCTTTTATTAATGAATTATATCACAGTGATTGATTGTGGATGTTGAACCAACCTTCAGCCCAGGAATAAATCCCATTTGGTTGTGGCGAATAATTCTTTTAATGTACTGTTGGATCCTATTGGCTAGTATTTTGGTGAGAATTTTCACATCTGTATTGATCAAGGATATTGGTCTGTAATTCTCTTTTTTGATGGGGTCTTTGTCTGTTTTGGGGATCAAGCTAATGCTGGCTTCATAAAATGAGTTTGGAAGTTTTCCTTCCATTTCTATTTTTTGGAACAGTTCCAGGAGAATAGGTATTAATTCTTCATTAAATGCTTATTAGAATTCCCCTGGGAAGCCGTTTGGCTCTGGGCTCTTGTTTGTTTGGAGATTTTTGATGACTGCTTCAGTCTCCTTACTGGTTGTTGGTCTGTTCAGGTTTTCTATTTCTTTCTGGTTCAGTTTTGTTAGTTTATTCAATTCTAGGAATGTATCCATTTCTTCCAGATTGTCAAATTTGCTGGCATATAGTTGCTCATAGTATGTTCTTATAATTGTTTGTATTTCTTTGGTGTTGGTTGTGATCTCTCTTCTTTCATTCATGGTCTTATTTATTTGGGTCCCTTTCTTTTTTCCTTTTTGATAAGTCTGGCCAGGGGTTTATCAGTCTTATTAATTCTTTCAAGGAACAAGCTCCTAGTTTCATTGATCTGTTCTACTGTTCTTTGGTTTCTATTTCATTGATTTCTGCTCTGATCTTTATGATTTCTCTTCTCCTGATGGGTCTAGGCTTTCTTTGTTGTTTTTTCTCCAGCTCCTTTAGGTGTAGGGTTATGTTGTGTATTTAAGACCTTTCTTGTTTCTTGAGAAAGGCTTCTATTGCTATATATTTTCCTCTCAGGGTTACTTTTGCTGTGTCCCATAGATTTTGAGCAGTTGCGTTTCATTATCATTAGTTTCCATGAGTTTTTTCAATTTTTCTTAATTTCGTGGTTGGCCCATTCATTCTTTAGTAGGATGCTTTTTAGCCTCCATATATTTGGGTTCTTTCCAAATTTCCTCTTGTGATTGAGTTCTAGCTTCAGAGCATTGTGGTCTGAAAATATGCAGGAAATGATCCCAATCTTTTTTTTTTTTTTTTTTTTTTAAGATTTTATTTATTTATTTGACAGAGAGATCACAGTAGGAGAGAGGAAGGGAAGAGATCACAGAGAGAGAGGAAGGGAAGCAGGCCCCCTGCTGAGCAGAGAGCCCGATGTGGGACTCGATCCCAGGACCCTGAGATCATGACCTGGGCCGAAGGCAGCGGCTTAACCCACTGAGCCATCCAGGCGCCTGATCCCAATCTTTTGGTACCAGTTGAGACCAGTTGACACCCAGGATGTGATCTATTCTGGAGAATGTTCCATGTGTACTAGAGAAGAATGTGTATTCTGTTGCTTTGGGATGGAATGTTCTGAATATATCTGTGATGTCCATCCGGTCCAGTGTGTCATTTAAGGCCTTTCTTTCCTTGTTGATCTTTTGTTGGGATGATCTGTCCATTTCAGAGCAGGGAGTGTTAAAGTCCCATACAATTATTATATTATTGTATTATTGTCGATGTGTTTCTTTGATTTTGTTATTAATTGGTTTATAGAGTTGTCTGCTCCCATGTTAGGGGCATAGATATTTAAAATTGTTAGATCTTCTCGTTTGGACAGACCCTTTAAATATGATATAGTGTCCTTCCTCATCTCTTATTATAGTCTTTGGCTTAAAATGCAATTGATCTGTTAGAAGGATTGCCACCCCAGCTTTCTTTTGATGTTCATGAACATGCTAAATGGTTTTCCACTCCCTCACTTTAAATCTGAAGGTGTCCTTGGGTCTAAAATGAGTTTCTTGTTGATAGCATATTGATGGGTTTTATTTTTTTTATCCATTCTGATACCCTGTGTCTTATGATTGGGACATTTAGCCCATTTCCATTCAGGGTAACTATTGAGAGATATGAATTTACTACTATTGTATTGCCTGTAAGGTGACTGTCACTGTATATTGTCTCTGTTCCTTTCTGGTCTACTACTTTTAGGCTCTCTCTTTGCTTGGAGGACCCCTTTCAATATTTCCTGTAGGGCTGGTTTGGTGTTTGCAAATTCTTTTAGTTTTTGTTTGTTCTGGAAGCTTTTTATCTCTTCTTCTATTTTCAGTGATAGCCTAGCTGGATATAGTATTCTTGGCTGCATGTTTTTCTCATTTAGTGCAGTGAATATATCATGGGAATTCTTTCTGGCCTGCCAGATCTCTGTGGATAAGTCCACTGCCAATCTAATATTTCTACCATTGTATGTTATAGATTTCTTGTTGGGAGCTGCTTTCAGGATTTTCTCTTTGTCACTAAGACTTGTAAGTTTTACTATTAGATGATGGTATGTGGACCTGTTTTTATTGATTTTGGGGTTCTCTGTGTCCTGAATTTTGATGCTTGTTCCATTTGCCATATTAAGGAAATTTTCTACAATAATTTGCTCCAATATACCTTCTGCACCCCCCTCTTTCTTCTTCTTCCGGAATCCCAATTATTCTAATTATTGTTTCTTCTTATGGTATCACTTATCTCTCGAATTCTCCCCTTGTGGTCCAGTAGTTGCTTGTCTCTCTTTTGCTCAGCTTCTTTATTCCCTGTCATTTGGTCTTCTATATCACGAATTCTATCTTCTGCCTCATTTATCCTAGCAATAAGAGCCTCCATTTTTTATTGCACCTCATTAATAGCCTTTTTGATTTCAGCTTGGTTAAATTTTAGTTCTTTTATTTCTCCAGAAAGGGTTTTTATTTCTCCAGACTGAGTTTCTGTAATAACTTCCATGCCTTTTTCGAGCTGAGCTAGCACCTTAAGAGTCATCATTCAATACTCTAGATCTATTATATTACCCATGTCGGTATTGATTAGGTCCCCATCCATTGGTACTGCCTATTTTTTCTTTTTTTTGTGGTGGGTTTTTCCACCTTGTCATTTTATCCAGATAAGAGTATATGGATGAGAGAATAAAATATTAAAAGGGTGGCAAAGACCCCATAAAAATGTGTGTTTTATAATCAGAAGAGACCCCAAATCTTGGGGAGAGGAAAAGGGGTAAAAAGAAGTTAAAAAAATTAAAAAAAATATATTAGACTGGTGAATAAAACAGAGCCACCCACTTGATTTTGGGTGTATTTTGGTCTCTTAGAAGAAACTACCTTCCAAAATTTTAAAGAAAGAAATATACACACACGTGCGCGCTCGTGCACACACACACACACACACACACACAGTTAAACACGATGAAGGGATGGAATATGAGTAAAGATGAAAATTTTAAAAAAATTCTGAAAAAGGAGTTAATAAGATAAGTTGTTTGGGAAAAGAGAGAAAAAGAAAGTGGAGAAAATTTGCTCAGGCTGGAGACTAGAACAAAGCCCTGTGCTAGATTGCTAAATTTAGGGTATATTTTGATCTATTATAAGAAGTTGTATCCCAATGTATTTTTAGAAGAAAAAACCCTATTTGTATACAAAAAACAAAGTTAGATACAATAAAGGACAAAATATGACTATAATAATGAAGGTTCAAAATGATTTTTTTTAAAATAAAGGTATTTTTCAGATAAACTAGTTAAAAAACGTTAAAAGAGGAAAGGGCAAAAGTTAATAAAATTGAAACAAGAACAAAAATAAAATTTAAAAAATTTAATTAACTTTGTAAGACTAAACAGTCATGGAGAGAAAGCCATGAATTCCATGCTTTGCTTTCGCTCCTCTGGAATTCCGCTGTTCTCCTTGATCAGTGAGCTTGGTCCTGGCTGGATTTCTTGCTGCTCTTCTGGGGGAGGGGCCTGTTGCAGTGATTCTCAAGTGTCTTTGCCTGAGGTGGAATTGCACTGCCCTTGCCAGGGGCCGGGCTGAGTAATCTGCTTGGGTTCGCTCTCGGGAGTTTTTGTTCCCTGAACGCTTTCCATAGAGCTCTGGAGGATGGGAATGAAAATAGTGGCCTCCCAACCTCTGGCCCACAGGAGCCGAGAGCTCAGGCCCCACTCCTTAGTACACCTTTGGAGAAAAGTGCTCAATCACTCCCATCTCCCATTCTCTGGCCGCACTCTGAGCTCACCTGGCCTATGATGGAGTGTTTCTATTTCTGGCGCACAGCCCCCTTTTGGAGTCTCCAAATCCAGCAGATTCCTGATGTTCCCCGAATCTGCCACTTGTGTGTTCCCTGCTCAAAGAGCAGTGGCCTGATGGTGCCACGGATCACAATTTAAGGTAACCCCCATCTGAGAGCTCACTCCTGTCTTTGTCTCTGTAGCCGGCTTAATACCTGCGAGCTTTGCTACACTCAGACACCTCTGATCCTTCTGTGACCCCACAGGACCTGAGACCATTCTGTCCCTGTGAGGGCTCCACCCCCTCTTA
Source organism: Mustela lutreola (assembly GCF_030435805.1). Lineage (NCBI taxonomy): Eukaryota > Metazoa > Chordata > Mammalia > Carnivora > Mustelidae > Mustela > Mustela lutreola. The sequence continues at coordinate 93,364,471 of NC_081296.1, forward strand.
TCCTCTGGAGCAATGTCCCTCAGTGGAGCAGACTTTTAAAAGTTCTGATTTTGTGCTCTCTTGCTCCGCTGCTTGCTGGGAACTGGTCCCTCCCCCAGCAGTATATCTCCCTGTTGCTTCAGATTCACTTCTCCGCAGGTCCTACCTTTCAGAAAGTGGTCGATTTTCTGTTCCTAGAATTGCTGCTCTTCTCTTTGACCTCCTGTTGGATTTTTAGGTGTTCAGAATGGGTTGATAATTACCTAACTGAACTCCTGTGACCTGATGTTATCTCAGCCTGCTACTTCTCTGCCATCTTGACTCCTCCTTCTCCTGTAAGTTTTAAAAACCTTAAAGGCAGGGACGCCTGGGTGGCTCACTTGGTTAAGCTGCTGCCTTCTGCTCAGGTCGTGATCCCAGCGTCCTGGGATTGAGTCCCACATTGGGCTCCTTGCTTGGCAGGATGCCCGCTTGGCAGAAGCTCTGCTTCTCTATCTGCCTCTGCCTGCCACTCTGTCTGCCTGTGCTCACTCTGACAAATAAATAAATAAAAACTTAAAAATAAATAAATAAAAAAACTTAAAGGCAGAGGCTTTAACCCATTGAGCCACCCAGGCACCCCAGAAGTTAAGATAGTTTGTCCATTTATCTAGACTTTGTTGTGACAGGGACATTCAAAGAAAAAATAGTAACAAGGGAATCTGGGTCTTACAGAAAGACAGAGGGAGGAAGGGAGAAGAAGGGAAGGGGGGAGAGTGGAGCGAAAGGCAGAAAAGAAGAAACAAGAGATCTAGTTTTTTGAGAATGGCATTGAGGATGACTGTAAGAGGGAAGAAGATTCTGTTACTGTTCTTAGCTGTGGCACCAAACCTCTTGTTAGTATACAGAATACTGCTGCCACATTATGTCTTTTAAAAAGTTTCAGCCCCAAAATACACTCTAGCCTGTAAGGAATGTGGTCATAAAGCCCATTAGGGAACAAAAACATGTAAGGACAAGAGTCCCCAGTCCCCAGTGTTGTCTTTGACCTAATGTTTGTCAGCAGAATAGGACAAATGTTTTCACTTAAAACCCACATCTCCTCATACTTACTCAACAGATGAGTGTGGCTGTTTTAGGGCCCTTTCAAAATGGGGATTTCTTTTCTTTTTCTTTTTTTTTTTTTAAAGATTTTATTTATTTATTTGATAGAGAGAAATCACAAGTAGGCAGAGAGGCAGGCAGAGAGAGAGAGGAGGAGGAAGGCTCCCTGCTGAGCAGAGAGCCCGATACGGGACTTGATCCCAGGACCCTGAGATCATAACCTGAGCTGAAGGCAGTGGCTTAACCCACTGAGCCACCCAGGCGCCCTCTTTTTTCTTTTTTTATTATGTTCATTTAGCCACTATATGGTACATCATTAGTTTTTGATGTATTGTTCAATGACTCATTAGTTGTACATAACACCCAGTGCTGTGCCTGGGTGGCTCAGTTGGTTAAGAATCATTCTCTGGCTCATGTCATGATCCCAGGGTCCTGGGATTAAGCCCTATGTCAGACTCCCTGCTCAGCAGGGGAGTCTGCTTCTCCCTCTCTCTCTCAGTCCTTCCCCCTGCTTATACTCTCTCTTCCTCTCACTCTCAAATAAATAAATAAAATCTTAAAAAAAAAAAAACCCAAACACTCAGTGCTCATCACAACACGTGCCCTCCTCAATTTCCACTTCCCCTCCCCTCTAAAACCCTCAGTTTGTTTCTCAAAGTCCATAGTCTTTCATGGTTTGTCTCCCTCTCTGATTTTTGCCCCTTCAGTTTTTCTCCCCTTCCCCTATGGTCCTCTGTGCTATTCCTTATGTTCCATGTATGAGTGAAAGCATACAATAATTGTCTTTCTCTGCTTGACCTATTTTATTTAACATAATCCCCTCCAGCTCCATTCATGTCAATGCAAGTGGTGGGTAGTCATCCTTTCTGCTGGCTGAGTAGTATTACATTCTGTATATGGACCACATCTTCTTTAACCATTTGTCTGTTGAAGGGCATCTCATCTCCTTCTGCAGTTTGGCTATTGTGGACATTGCTGCTATGAACATAGGGATGCATGTGCCCTTTCTTGTCAGTACATCTGTATCTTTGGGATAACTACCATAATGACCATTGCTGGGTCATAGGGTAGCTCTATTTTTAACTTCTTGAGGAACCTCCATACTGTTTTCCAGAGTGGCTGCACCAGCTTACATTCCCATCAACAGTTTAAGAGGGTTCCCTTTCTCCACATCCTCACCAACATTTGTGGTTTGCCGTCTTATTAATTTTTGCCATAGTAACTGATGTTAAAGGTGGTATCTCTTTGTGGTTTTGATTTGTATTTCTCTGATAGCTAGTGATACTGAGCATTTTTTCCTGTGTCTGTTAGTCATCTGTATGTCTTCTTTGGAGAAGTGTCTGTTCATGTCTTCTCATTTTTTTGACTGGATTATTTGTTTTTGAGTGTTGAGCTTGAGAAATTCTTTATAGATCCTGGATACTAACCTTTTATCTTTAATGCCATTTGCAAGTATCTTCTCCCATTCTGTGGGTTGCCTCTTAGTTTTATTGACTGTTTCCTTTGCTGTGCAAAACATTTTTTATTTTGATAAAGGTTCAGTATGGGGATTTCTAGTTAGGTTTTGTGTGGGTCTCACAGAAAAAATAATCAGGAATGTGCACTGACAAGCTTTAATAGAGAGAACGAAGGTCTCAGTGCCTGATCCTGTAGGAAGTAACTCTGTGACATAGTCAAGGTACTTGACAAAAAAGGGGGGCCCATATTAGAAACTGGCTCAGAGTCCTGCACAGTTGGGAAAAGTTACATTTTCAGAGCAAGGGCCAGAAAGAGAGGAATGCCTTTGCTCTGAACCCATTTTGAGGAGCTCAAATAGAATAAAATATAAGAAGAAAAAGTGTCAAATGAGGAATGGATACCAGGACAGTGAATTCTGTTCTTTCTGACATTTTATTTGTCTTGTGTTTCCTTTCGTGGTGCTTCAGCTACCTGAATTATTGAATGTAGAAGAGGGGTCAGGAGCCAGGGACAGTAATGCTGTGTTATAGGACTTAGGCCTGTATTAAATGCCTTAGTCCATCCCTGCTTTCCATTATACTGATTTTGTACTTTCATGATTTTTAGTGCTTAAGTGATTTCATTTTTCCTTTTTAAATTTTGCTTTCTCCACCCCAAGGATTCCAGAAGACAAACCTCTGTATTATTTTGAATAAAAGTGCTTTCAAAAGTTTTATTAGGGTAAGAAATGACTGTGGCTGGCTAGGTAGGTGATAGATTGTAATAAAAAATGCAGTTGTTAAAGTAGTATCTAAATTATGGTTTTAAGAATTCCTAAGATGATGATGATGATGATGATGATGATTAGATTTTATTTATTTGACAGAGAGACAGTGAGAGAGGGAACACAAACAGAGGGAGTGGGAGAGGGCGGAAACAGGCTGAGCAGGGAGTCTGATGTGGGACTTGATCTCAAAACTCTGAGATCATGACCTGAGCCAAAGGCAGATGCTTAACAAGTGGGCCACCCAGGCACCCCAGAAATTCCCAAGATAGAATAAGTCATTTGTTTGAAACATTTATAATTTTTATAAGCAACATCCTTTCCAAGATAAGGAATATGGTTCTTCACTTTAGATATTTTACCTTACAGTCACACAGCAAATCTCAGAGGGAAAGCTGGAGGAAAAGACAATCTTGGCAGGATGTGTTGTCTCTGTTTAGAGCTTGAGCAAGGCCATTCTCGACCTAGCATTCAGAGTTTCACAAACAATAGGCCAAAAGTTGCTTAGAATGCCTGAGGATTAAATTTAGCTGTCAAATGTAGGTCAAACATACGAACCAAGTTTTCTCATCCATAACACTACTGACATTTTGGGTTAAAAAATTCTTTGTCATTGGTGGCTGATCTGTGAATTGTAGGTTGTGAATGACATTAGCACAGTCCTCTTACTTCCTTACCCCTACCCAAGTCATGACAATCAGAATATATGTATGTTGCCAAATGAGATCCTGGAGAGTAGGGCACCCTCCCTCCACACATTAAAAGAATCACTGGCCTAAACAATATGAATAAACCATGGCAGGAAGGATAGAAATGTTATATGGTCCTATGTTTGCTTTACTGAGGAATCAATTATTCTCAAAATACATTCTAATTATATGAGACTAAAATTCAGAGACTACCTTCCAGATATTAATTGAGGATGAAGGAACCAGCCCAATCTTGCTCCTTTCATGTGTAGTTGCTTTTTGCCACAGACCTCAAAAGAAAAATGGCTTAACATGATCTAGGTAAGAAAGAATTTATGTTCCAAGACCTCCCATGAACAAATAATGTATAGCTCACAAATGTTGTAACATAAAATTTATACCTACTTAAACTTCAGGGAAAATTAAATAGATGTACTTTCCCCTACTTCTTCCCCACAGCTAAGTTCATTGTATATAAGAAAAATATGAGAATACTCCAAAAGGTGGAGAGAGGAAGACAGACTGTTTAGGGACTTTGGGTTCTAAGGAATCACATAGTGATGCTTCCTTGGGCTTTCTTTTTTCCTCCTATCCTTTAGACTTGGAGATAAAGAAGCTGGCAAGCTAGGAATGCCAATGGATATAGAAAAAGCTCCAGTGAAGGGCAGCTCTGTTTAGCCAAGTGGTCAAGAAAGGGACAGACTATAAAGACAAAACTTTTAGTCAATAACTGCTATTCAAGCCAGAAAAAGCAGGAAAAAAAAATCTATGGCCCCATCTCCACCCCACCAGCCAAGGCTGAATGGGGATCCTGGACTGTTAGTCTCACCAGACTGTAACAAGTTACCCCAGACTTCTCCCCACTGAGGTGATGTCAGTGGAAAGTTAAGACTTTCAACACTGCTAAACAGTAAAGAGGCTACCCTTTTCACTTTCCCTGTGTCACTGGAGCCTATGTGGGGTACAGTAGGAGATAACCCCATCCCTTACAACTAGGATGGTGGCAGTAGAGGCCTAGTGGGAGCCAAGAACTCCTACTCCCACTCAGTAATAACAAGGAAGCCCTGACTCCTGGTGTCAAGAGAGACCAAGTTAGAACCTGTACTGCTACCTCTACCTGGTAGTAATCCCCTCTCCCAACTACCCCTATTAGAATAATGCCATAGGAAGCCACCTAAAATAGGAAGTTTAAAAGAGATCCAGACTCTCATGATACCCAAATGTCTAGGTTTCAGTAAAAAATCACTTGTCAATGTTAAGAAACAGGAATATCTTGACTTGAAAGAAAAAAAGATACTTAATAGATGCCAACATTGAAATGAGAGAGATGTTAGAATTATCTGACAAAGATTTTAAAATGACCTTCAAAGAGAATGCTTCATTAGCAATATGAGCACATTTGAAACAGTGAAAAAATAGAAAAGAGTTAATAGGGAAATGGAAAGTCTCAGTAAAGAAATCAAAGATACAAAGAGGAACCAAAGAAATTTTTAAAGATTCATTCTTTCTTTCTTTCTATCTATCTATCTATCTATCTATTTGAGAGAGAGAGAGTGTGAGCATGTTCATGTGAGCAGGAGAAGGGGCAAAAGGGGAGGGAGAAGAAGAGGAAAAGAATCCCAAACAGACTCTGCTCTGAGCATAGATCCCAACGCAGGGCTTAATCCCACAACGTGGAGATCATGACCTAAGCTGAAACCAAGAGTCAGACTGAGTTACCCAGGTGCCCAATTAAAGGAAATTTTTAGAGCTGAAAATACAATAAATGAAATAAAATCCCAGTTGATGGCTAAACAGCTGAATGGAGAGGCCAGAGGAAAGAAACAGTGAATTTGAAGATGGAACAATATAACCTACTCAATCTGAATAACAAAGACAGTAGAACAAATAAAAAAAAAATGTATAAAACCTGAGAGACTTGGGGCACCTGGGTGGCTCAGTGGGTTAAGCCGCTGCCTTCGGCTCAGGTCATGATCTCAGGGTCCTGGGATCGAGTCCCGCATTGGGCTCTCTGCTCAGTGGGGAGTCGGCTTCCTCCTCTCTCTCTCTGCCTGCCTCTTTGCCTACTTGTAATCTCTCTCTGTCAAATAAATAAATAAAATCTTAAAAAAAATAAATAAATAAAACCTGAGAGACTTATGGTGCTATCACAAAAGATCTAACTTTATGTCATCAAGGGCCTGGAAACTGAGTGATCCCCAAACCAAAGAAACCCAAAAGAATCCACACCAAAATAGAAAAGTCAAACTTCTGAAAATTAAAGAAAACAATAAAGCCTTTAAAGCAGTGAGATACAGTGTGTTACCTATGGAGGAAAACAACTTGAGTGAAAATGGATTTCTCATTAGAAACTCTGGAGGCCAGAAGGAATAAGCACAATATCTTTTAAGTGCTGAAAGAAAAGCACTGTATATCCAGAATTCTGTAGCCAGTGAAATTATTTTTCAAGAATTGAAGGGGGAAATCAAGACATTCTCAGAGAATTTGTCAATAGCAGTTATACCTTAATGGCTAAAATTAATTATCTAAAAAGAAAGGAAATTATTAGAAAAAAGGACACCAGGAAGGAATAACACAATAAACAAAAACTATGGCTAAATGCAACAGATTTTCCGTCTCCTCTTGAGCTTTCTAATTTGTGTTTGATGGTTGATGCTAAAATTATAACACTGTCTGATGTGGTTCTAAATGTACGTAGAGGAAATTTAAGACAATTATAAACAGGGGAGGGTAAACAGAAATAAAGGAAGATAGCATTTCTATGCTTCACTCTAACTGGAAAATGACAATACGAGTAGACTGTGATTAAGTTATGAATACATATAATATAATGCCTAGAGCAGTGACTTAAAAAAAACTATACAGCTTCACTAAAAAAACACTATAGATAAGTCAAAATAGAATCATAAAAACCGTTAACTCATAGGAAGGCAGGTAAAAACCAGAGAAATGAAAAACAGAGAAAAGAAAACAAAAAATAAAGTGACCACTTTAAATTCTAGCATATTGATAATTACAGTAAATATAAGTTGTTTAAATATACCAATTGAAAGACAAAAATTGACAAGCAATTAAATACATAACCCAACTATATATTGTCTACAAGAAACTTACTTCCAATATAATGATATAGGCAGGTTTAAAAGAAAAGATGAAAAGAAATATGTCATGCACACATTAGTTAAAAGTAAGCAGCATTGGCTATATTAAGTTCAGATAAAGTGGACTTCAGAACAAAGAAAATTACCAGAGACAAAGAGGGGATTATAATACAGTAAAAGTGTCAATACATCAAGAAAACAAAGCAATCCTAACTATGTATGCACCAAATAATAAAGCTGAGGCATATATGAAATAAAAACTGAAAGGAGAAATAGGAAAATCTATGATTGTGGTTGAAGACTTCAACATCCTTCTTTTAATGATTGGTAGAAAAACTAGATAGAAATTCCCCCAAGAGGGCACCTGGGTGGCTCAGTGGGTTAAGCTGCTGCCTTTGGCTCAGGTCATGATCTCAGGGTCCTGGGATCGAGTCCCGCATCGGGCTCTCTGCTCAGCAGGGAGCCTGCTTTCCTCTCTCTCTCTCTGCCTGCCTCTCTCTCTACTTGTGATCTCTCTCTGTCAAATAAATAAATAAAATCTTTAAAAAAAAAAAAAAGAAATTCCCCCAAGAATACAGAAGAATTCAACAATACTAGTACCATCAGGATCTACTCAATATAGAACACTGCACCCAACAAAAATAGATTACACATTCTTGTCAACTGTCCATGGAACATATAATAAGACTGTATGTATCTGGAGCATAGAAATGAGCTTAAATATACTTAAAAGAACTGAAATCATACAGAGTGTCTTCTTTGACCATAATGGAACAAAACTGGAAATTAATACCAGAATAATAATGGGAAAATCTCCACACACTTGGAAACTAAACAATAGAGTTTTAAATGACCCATAGATCAACAAGAAAGTCTTAGCAAAAAAAAACAAAAAAAGACATTGAACCAAGTGAAAATAAAAATGCAACATGTCAGAATTTGTGGGACACAAAGCAGTGCATTTATCTACTGAAATGAAAACTTATATTCAAATAAAAATCCAAGATGAGTGTTCATAGCAGATTTTATTATTTAATAACCAAAACCAAGGAACAAACCAGATGTCTTTCATGGAGTAAATGGATATATTAATTAGCCATAAAAAGAAATGAAGTATTGATACCTGCTACAACTTGGACGAATCTCCAGCAAATTATGCTGAGGCAACAAACCAACAAAAAATTAACAAGAACAACAAAACTACCACCACCACCACAACAACGAAAAATCTCTAAACATTAGATACTGTAAAATTCCATTTTAGAAGGACAAAATTATGGGAATGGAGAACAGATTTGTGGTTGCCAGGGGATAAGAAGAGGCTTGGGGTAGGGGAAGGTAGGAAGTAAGTGTTTGTGGTTTGAGAAAATCAAGATGAGAAATTCTTGTGGTAATGGAAATGTGTGTGTCGTGACTGTATCATTGTCAGTGTTCTGATTGTGATATTGTATTATAGTTTTGCAACATATTACCATGTAGGCAAGGCAGGCGAAGAGTACTTAGGGTATTTCTATATTATTTGCAACAGTGAATATGAGCCTAAAGTTATCTCAAAATAAAAACTTTAAAATGTTATCAGATTCTTTATAAAAATGTGTTTCTTTTTATAAGTTATAAGAAGAAACACCAGGAAGCAATATATATATGCCCTTCTAAGCCCTCTTTAGCTCCCCATAGTAACCAATGCTTATTGTTGTTTATCCTTCTACACTTATCTTAATAGTTTAGTACAAATGTATACATACATGCACACTGAGTTTTTTCTTTTCTTTTCTTTTTGTTAAAAGATTTTATTCATTTTATTTGACAGAGATCACAAGTAGGCAGAGTGGCAGGCAGAGAGAGAGAGAGAGGAGGAAGCAGGTTCCCCACCAAGCAGAGTGCCCAATGTGGGGCTTGATCCCAGGACCCTGGGATCATGACTCGAGCCGAAGGCAGAGGCTTTAACCCACTGAGCCACCCAGGCGCCCCCTGAGTTTTTTCTTTACGAAGATAAGGACATATGGTATACATTATTCTGCCACATACTCTGTGACACATATTAATATGTATAGCTTCTAAGTTGTTCCTATAAAGAGCTGCTTATTATTTCCCAATATTTAAACATTTTCTTGGCTCTTTGCTTTTCAAATTCTATTTTTCTTTATCCTAGGAATAAATTTTTGTTCATTGGAGGTATAAATTAAGGAACCTACCAGGATCTGGGCCAAGAAAAGCAATTTATATTGTTTGAATGACATAATACAATTGGGAGGGACTAGTTTGGACAAATCTTTTCTATTCAAAATGACAGACACATTTATTACATTTTTCTCTTACACATTCCCTTTGTGCAGTACTTTCTGTCCTCATAGACATAACAGCTTAAGCTAGTACAAATGAAATAATGATTAAGAGGTTTCTTGATTTACACCTTTTTTCTGTAAAGTTTTAAAATCTCAGATAACACTTGGGTAGTTTTAATAAATACCAAATGCTTAGGTATTTAATTTACATTCAGTTTTAGAAGATGGAAAATACTAAATTAGTTTTTGAAGGAAAATTCCTATTCCTTTAGTTAGTTTGATTACAGTAATAATTTTGAACCAACTTAGAAGTTATTCTTTTGAAATAAACTTATTCTTTCTGGATATAAGTGAAGTTTATTTTCCATGAGGATTTTCTTTCAAGATTGAAATATGAAGTTTTTTGAAAATGAAATGCTAATTTATTGTAGAATTCAGATGTTATTTTCTGATTCTTAGCACAGATGCCTCTCAGCAATATTTTTTTCTTTAGACTGTTTGTATAATAATGTCCCTTAATTTAGACCATACAGGACAAATGCATTTGAATCTTGAAAGTGATCCATTTTCACATATACCAGGGTTTAAGGACGTGTGAGAAAAATTGAAGAAATAGTAAATAAGTTGGCAAAATAATTGCCTATAATTTCATGTATAATTATTTGGATATTTAGGATAAAAGTATTTACCCTCTGTAGATTGTTATTTCAATACAAAACTCGATTTAAAATTTTGATTTCCTAATGTAGGCCTTTTTAATGCTTTAAAATTTTAAGGACTGGTTCAAGGGCTTAGACTCTCTTTCAGAAGGAAGGGAGGTGGACACTCTCTGATAAATTGCACATTTAAAATCCAGCACTAGGGGCGCCTGGGTGGCTCAGTTGGTTAAGCAGCTGCCTTCGGCTCAGGTCATGATCCCAGCGTCCTGGGATCGAGTCCCACATCGGGCTCCTTGCCCTCCGCAGGGAGCCTGCTTCTCCCTCTGACTCTGCCTTCCACTCTGTCTGCCTATGCTCGCTCTCGCTCACTCTCTCTCTGACAAATAAATAAATAAAATCTTAAAAAAAAAAAAAATCCAGCACTAATTGCCCCCTTAATATTGTAGAGTTCTAGTTCACTTTAAGGGTAATTCTTGTGGTATCTTCAAGTCATGATTTTCATCTATTTTGTGTAAAATGAGAGGAAAGAGTTTACATAATTTTAAATAGTTTTTTTGAAATTTAATGTTGATATCAGGGCTTAGCATAATATGGCTGCCTTGACTGAGCCAACTGAATAGCTCAGTTAAGTTATATTGACTTATCACACATGGAAGCCATTTATTTTTTATTACTGAGAAGTATAGTATTTTGTTGTGATTTAAGCCCATTATTCTGTATTTATAAACAGCCTCAACCTAGGCAGCAATATTCTTTACAATCCTTGTTTTAAAGCACAAACATTTGGATTTTAAGGATGGGTAGATAATAGTTTTGACAGTAAAATCGAAACCTTGAGAACTGGCAAACCACAATCATGTCTGAACATCTCTCATCCCAAATCAAGGCAGCCTAATAGACTGTGTAGCACATTATCCAGTTGTACTGAATGTGTATATATATATATATATATATATATATATATATATATAGTACTGAATAAATATATATATATTTAATTTCAGAGGGATATTATTTTATAAGCACCTCATTTTAAATATATTTATATATTCAAATATATATATTTCATTTCAGAGAGATATTATTCTCTAAGTACCTGGTTTCCCTAGTCCCCTGCAAAATGCACTGAATCTTGGTCCCACCATAGTGGAAAAAGATGGCTTGACAAAATCTGTCATATTTATTATCTTTATTTCTTTATTAGTTCTTATGAGCACAACATAAAAAGGTTAAATTTTAGTTTATTGCATTGCAACTGAAAATAATATATTCTCATTTAATAGATTTTCTCTGACATGTTTTACTTTGTGTTTTTATTTTATGGAAAACTTTTTTTTTAAAGATTTTATTTATTTATTTATCAGAGAGAGAGAGAGAGAGAGCGTGCAAGAGCGAGCACAGGCAGACAGAGTGGCAGGCAGAGACAGAGAGAGAAACAGGCTCCCTGCCGAGCAAGGAGCCCAATGTGGGACTGGATCCCAGGATGTTGGGATTATGACCTGAGCCAAAGGCAGCTGCTTAACCAACTGAGCCACCCAGGTGTCCCTGGAAAAGAACTTTTAGAATCTTGGTGATAAACTTTTCCATAGTGTTTCCTTACTCTCATTTTTCAGTAAAATAATGTTTGGAGCTCGAAGACAACCTAATTAACTATGTATTTTAGATAGCAAAACTGAGACCCAGTGAGAGCAAGTGACTGTTGCAAGGCCATATAGCTAATTAGCATAGTTGAGACTGGATCCCTTAGTTCTGCCAGGCAGACAAGAATTGTTTTTATTCTTACTATGTCATGTTGATAGCACTTCCTTTCTTTCTTTCCCCCACTGGTCCCTTCTTTTTTTCCTTCACTATTATAAGACCTAGACCCCAGGTATCCAGAGTCTTTTTTCACCATGACTTCTCCCTTCTCAGATTTCTGTGATGAATACATCAGTGGGAGGACCATCACACTCTCATTTTCAGGAATGGTCACCCTCGTCACCTCTGAGCATAGCACATTTAGATCAAGAAGCAAGGATTTGCTGCTCACAGAACCCTGTGGTGATGGTAGAGATGGTGACTGTGGGATGGGGCTCAGAATGTACACCTGTGATTCTTATGGAGTCATAACATTAAAGGATAGAGGGGGGATAAATTACAGGCCACACACACACACACACACACACACACAGACAGGTTGAACCACTTCTCCTTCATCTTATTAGCTGTATTTTATTTTATTTTATTTTTAACTCTGAGCTATTCTCAAAGTGAAAAATACCCTCAGATACTTTCTCTTCTTAGCCCGGTGGGCATAGGTGGAGTCCCATCCTTTTGGGGAACGTTTTACATATTTGATATTTTATTATCGGTGGTGGTTTGGCATTCTTGTTGAGAACCCTTGACTTGAGAGAATGAAGTGTGTCAGTTGCCTTACCAGGAATTCCCTTGAAAGCCAGGACAGAGAGCCGATGTTTTGGATATTATCTACGTAAGGATGTAGGATTGCCATGATCACCTGATTAAGTATTAATTGGCATACTGGTCATCAAATTTGACCAGTCTTGATGATAAGTAAAATACCGTTGCACCCTCCACCCATTCTGCATCTTTTAAATTTGTAGTCTGTCTTTTCTGTAGATCTCACAGATAATGCAGTAAATAAAATTCCTATTCTTTGCTTGACTTACTGCAAATTTATTAGGCATACAAGAGAAGATTATAATAAAGCTAGACCTCATCATTTCAGCCAGATTTCCCCTCAAGAACATCTCCAGTTTCAAGCTCTTCATCTCTTAATCATTTGAAATAAGGTTCTGAAGAAATGAAAGATTGAGACAGCTGAGACAATTTTCATCATTCTGATTTCGTTATGCTGTTGAGACCTGCCTAGATGTACAGTCTTTGACAATCAATTATTACTTTGGAAAGTGATTATTAAACAGTTCACTAAATTATGGCTTTTTATGCATGACTATTATGTTGCTCTTTAGGGTTAAGTGAAAAAGCTTATTAAATATCCATTTACAATGGAATCTTTGAAAGTGCTAAATGGAATGCATAATTCATATAGGCTGTCACCAGTACAATGCCGAATTAGTTTAGCCAAATATCAAGTAACAGGGAAATGGGAATAAGTAGCAGTCCTAATAGAACTTATTCTGGGAAGCTAATGGGTAAAGATAATCAGAAAACCCCAAATAATAGTGACGTAGATAAGATGGAAGTTTATTTCTCCCTTATAAAATGTCATGTAAAAGGTAACATAGGACTGATATGGTGTTCTGCACAGTCAGGAATCCTACCTGCCATCTTATAGCTTCACTGACTGTGACCCTCATTACCAAGGTCATCTCAGGGTCCAATGTGGCATCTGTGGCCATCACATCTACATTCCAGTCAGCAGAACGGTGTAAATAAAATAAGAACGTAGCCACATAACCACAACTAGCTACCAAAAAAAAAAAAAAAAAGGAGAAATGAAGTCAGTATTCTGGGAAGCTGTGTACCAAGACTCACATACTACTACTAGGGAAGAGGATAAGGGAGGTATTGGGGCAGTTTCTGCCATAGTCTGCATGTGTGATGTGACTTTTATGGAGACTTTATCTTTCCAACAAAGTTCTATTGAGCACCTGCAGTGTTTAGCATTGTAGTAGGCACTATGAATTTGAAGTTTTTATTTGTGACCCAATTTTTAGCTTTAAGCAGTTAGGTAACATAACAAGAGAACTAGCTGACAATGAAAAATGGTGGAGAAAGCCTTAGGATTGCAGTTTGATGACCTTGATAGGGATTCTTGGTTTGTAATTTATTTGTTTCTTAAAATTATTGGCATGTGAGTTTTCTCGTCCCTGAACTTAGAGTTTATGCTTGCCTTATAATACTGTGGAAGTAAAATGACCTTAAATAAGACAACACATGTTAAATATGCTGCATTTTTAAAAAAGATTTTATTTATTTATTTGACAAAGATCACAAATAGGCAGAGAGGCAGGCAGAGAGAGAGAGGAGGAAGCAGGCTCCCTGCTGAGGAGAGAGCCCGATGCAGGGCTTTATCCCAGGACCCTGGGATCATGACCTGAGCTGAAGGAAGAGGCTTTAACCCAAATGAGCCACCTAGGCACCCCATTATGCTGCATTTTAAAAAGGCTTTTAGTGTATACTTTCACATTGCCTTTCAGTAAGGTTGAACCACCTAAATCCCCACCTATCTGTTTCCCTACAGCCCACAGCCGCCTATGTTTTTGAGGCTATACTAATTTGAAAGGCCAGTGCCTTCCCAATACTTTTCAGTTGTGGGAAACTTTCTTTAAATAAAATATTCAATGAATGTTAAATATCCCAAGCATTTAATATCGTGGCAGCAGCATCTCCGTGGAGAATGAGGGACCTGGAACCTACCTGCTTGAGCCAGGCTCACATCAGCTCACTCTTTGTCCATGAAGACATCTGTCTTTCCATTCGGTTTTATTGGGTGCCTGTACCAGACGTGGGGAAACAGCAATGAAAAAATGAAGTTCCTGCATTCTTGGAGTTTACGTTTTCGAGAGAGGAGATAGAGAATAAACAAATCACTAATGTCTCAGATGGCGATAAGTGACATAAAAAAGAATAATGCTGGGTAGGAGAGAGAGAGAGCGATGAGGTGGAGAGATATTTAAATGAGATGGTCAGGAAAGGACATTTGAGCAGAGGTCTTGAAAGAATAGAGCAAGCAGTGCAATTCCTATAAAGGGAAAAAGGTGATTCCAAGCAGAGGGAAGAAACGTTGCAAATCTCCAAGGGAAGAATGTTCTTGTGGAGTTTCAATGGGGCTGTGAATGGGGGTATGGTAGGAGATAGAGTCAGAGAGGTAGCCCAGAGCCCAGTCAGCCAGGGCAGTGGTTCTCGATACTACCAGACTCAGGGCTCCTTTCTTATTGTATAGAAGTTGCATATATTCTGCCCTTTTGACTATTCTGAAATAAAATTCATAGATAATTATTATCTCCTGTCCCATGTAATATCAAGCATTGATATAATGCCCTATTTGTAACATAAAGAAAAAATGAGAGTAATTTATAATTGAATCGTAATTATAAACAACTACTCTGGAAGATACAATGAAGTTGTTAGCTGCTTTTGTCTACTGATAATGAATGTGCTCTTGATAAGAACATAAGCAGCTATAATGTATAAGGAGGACAGGCAAATGGAAACACAGTGTGGGTGGCACTAGCCTGCGTGTTAGGATAAAAAATAGCAGATTAGACCTTTGTGTATATGATAGAAGAAAATGGGAAATGACAAGTGAAATAGGGATGCATGTTAAGACCAATTAAGGACTTCTGAAATGGAGAAAATGAGCTAAGCCTCTTCATAAGGATAGTGTCAAAATAAATCCCTATTTCAACATGGAACAAGGTGAAAAAGTATCAACTGCTCCCCTCCCCCCCCATATCTTCCATCTTGAAATCTCCACATATGTCAGAATACCTTCAGTCTTTGGAACTTAAAAAGACCTTGGAAGCCATGTCCTTTGATAGATGATGAGATTACAGAAAAAAGAATGATCCAAGAAGGTATGGAGAAACAGACCTCTGTTAACAATCTGAGAGCAAAACAAAACTAAATAACTTTAATATGTAATTTCCATGACAAATTTATTATTTTGCTAAAACATTTAAAAATCATACACATTGGCAATAATGTAGTTCAAACTTTTCCTTTTTTTTTTTTTTTAAAGATTTATTTATTTGACACAGAGAGATCACAAATAGGTGGAGAGGCAGGCAGAGAGAGAGGGGGAAGCAGGCTTCCCACTGAGCAGAGAGCCTGATGCGGGGCTTGATCCCAGGACCCTAAGACCATGACCTGAGCTGAAGGCAAAGACTTTAACTCACTGAGCCACCCAGGTGCCCCATGAATTCTGATTTCTTCTTTCAAGACTAAATACTACTTGAGACAAAGCCTGTTTCTCAACATTTTAAGGGTTTCAGCTTATGTTTAGTGCATGTTTGCCTGATTCTGACATTAGCATAATAGAAATTTTCTTACTCAGTGTTGTCAGAGCAGGACTCAAATAATAATTGAGAGCGCCTGGGTGGCTCAGTTGTTTAAGCAACTGCTTTTGGCTTGGGTCATGATCCCAGAGTCCTGGGATCGAGTCCGGCATTGGGCTCCCAGCTCCACAGGGAGTCTTTTCCCTCTGACTTTCTCCCCTCTCATGCTTTTTCCCACTCTCTCTCTCTCTCAAATAAATAAATAAAATCTTAAAAAAAATAATTGAAAGACCCAGCTCCAGCATAGAATCACAGAAGAGGATACATGGTTTAATATTTTATTTTACCTTGAAATATTTATTTAAATTCAATTAGTTAACATATAATGTATTACTGGTTTCAGAGGTAGAGGTCAGTGATTCGTCAGTCTTATATAACACCCCGCGCTCATTATATCACGTAATGAGGGTTAACTCTGAGCCACACAGGCGCTCCAAAAATTTTTCCTTCATAATATTCATCATTCCTGTGTTTCACATGTGTCTGCTTTATTGTGTTTCGTTCAAAGTTAATGGCATGGATTTCATATCCTCTGTTGAAATCTGCAGACAACTGCTACCAACACAGAATGAAGCAGGTGTGTTGTTTTGGTGGGTAAACTGCTAGCACAGTGGCCTTGGTTGAATTGGTACTCTAAGATAGCAAGGAACTCTTGTTGAATTTCTGAAGAAGACAAAGTAGTCTTCCTTCTGTTCACACAGTAGTTGCATTCCTAGAAAATATAGTATGGGTTAAATGAGGGGGGATATTTTATATTTAAGCATATAAAATGAAATTAGTTCCTGGTCTCAGACATTTGTAAAATGTCTTTCACCCATATGAAAGCCTTTTAAGACATTTGATATTCAAGCTGATGTGGGATATTTCTTTGTTCTGTGGAACTATCCCAAGAAGTACAGGATGTCTAATATACCCTAGGACCTTCCTTTCTTGCCCACTAAATAAATGCCAGTAGCATATTCCCAACGTAACAACCAAAAATGCTGCCCTCTCCCACCAGGCAATTTCTTAATGTTCCCTAGGGAGCAGTACTGTCCCTGCTGAGAATTGCTGATGTGTCATCTTGTAGCCCTGATAAGAACTTTGGATTTCACTCTGAGTGATGTGGAGAACATTGGAGGGTTTTGAGCAGAGGGTTTTAGAATTAGCATCTACCTTCTGTGTGGACAATGGATTTTACGGGAGGGAAGGAAGACCAGTTAGGCACGTATTATGATAATTCAGGTGAAAGATGATGGTGGTTTGGGCCAACTATAGTGATAAGGAGATGAGAGATAGTTTGATTCAGCATACATTTGCTTATGAGTTGAGTGTCTGTGTGTGTGTGTGTGTGTGTGTGTGTGTGTGTGTGTAGAGAGAGAGAGAAAGAAATCAAGTATGATTCCATCATTTTGGTGGCTGTAGCTAACATAGAATATAGTTTGTTTGTTTGTTTGTTTGTTTCTGAGATGGTGAAGACCATAGGTAAGCCAGGTTGTGGGGTTCATTTTGGACATGTTAAGTTTTAGATGCCTAATATACTCTCAAGTGGAGATATTAGACAGGCGTTTAGTTATAATTCTAGAGTTGAGTGGGGGAAGTTAGGGCTAGAAGGATTGAAGACATCAGTGACAACACGGTGTTTAAGATTCATTAAACTGAAAGAGACGACCAAGAGGAAGAGTGTAGCTGGAAAGGAGGTTAAATCTAAGGAGCAGGAGCCTGCTGTTTAGAGGGAGAGGCAAGAGATAGAGTTAAACAAAGGAACTGGGAAGAAAAGCTAGGTGTGGGAGTACAAGTACGGGAAGGTGTATGGTGATTTGGAAACCATGTGAAGAAAGTATTTCTAGAAGGATGTGATAACTGTGTCAAATCCTGCTAAATCAAGTAAGATGAGGACTTCTAAGGTGTAACCATAGTGTTATAATATTTAACTTCACATGCATACCTATGTTATAGATTTTATTGCTTTTGTGAATGAGATGTTTTTTCTATTTACATTTTCAAATTGTTTATTACCATATTGGGTTTAATGCATTGACCATTTATCCTATAATCTCTCTGAACTCTCCTATCTGTTCCAATAGTTAGCCTGTAAAATTTCTTGTTTATGAAAATTTGTGCTGAATAAAAGTGGTGGTAGTGAGCATCCCTATTTTATTCCTGGATTTAAAGCAAAGGCTTGGTGGGGCGTCTGGGTGGCTCAGTGGGTTAAAACATCTGCCTTCGGCTCAGGTCATGATCCCAGGGTCCTGGGATCGAGCCCTGCATCAGGCTCTCTGCTCAATGGGGAGCCTGCTTCCCCCACTCTCTCTGCCTACTTGTGATCTCTGTCTGTCAAATAAATAAATAAAATCTGAAAAAAAAAAAAAAACAAGAATAAAGGCTTGGTTCTTAATTTCACCACTAAGTATGATGTTTATTATAGCTTTTTGATAGATTTCTTTATTGGGTTCACTTCCTTTCTCAGTTTGCTAAGAATTTTTAAGTCATGAATGAGTGTTGAATTTCATTGAATTCTTCTGCTTCTTAAATCTATTGTCATAATTTTGATCTGTCTGAATTGTCCCTGCAATCTGAGAGAAGTGTTTTTGATTATGTTAACGTATGTTTTTATATATTGAGGATTTCTAGTTGGGTTTTGTGTTTGTGTCTATACATGAGATCATGAGATTGGTGTATACTATTTTTTTCTTCTAATGTGCTTGTCCATTTTCTTTTTTTTTTTTTTTTTTGTGGTTGTTCATTTTTGGTTATCAAGGTTGTGCCAACCACTAAAACTGGATTCTTTCTTTTTCTGTTCCCTAAAAACAGTTTGTATAAACTTGTTTTGCACCTTGAAAGTTTGGTAATTTTCATCTGTTATGTTTTTTTTTTCTCTCCATTTCCAAAACACTGCCCTTTTGCTTCCTAGGGGCTTAGCCATGGAGAGCTGAGTATGAGACCTCACAGAGCCACCCAGCAGCATCTATGTTTTCATGACCTCCCTACCAGGTAGGGAGGTAGGTAGGCTGGTTACTTGGATAAAAAGAGATTTTAAAAAATTATCTCAGTTTCTTTAATGATTATTAATTTTTTCAGGCTTTTGATCCCCTCTTACCCCAGGTCAATTTTGTGACATGTATTTCCAGATAATAACTCTTTTTATTCAAGTTTTCCCACATTTATTGGCATGATGTTATTTATAGATTATTTCTTCTTATTCTTTGCTTAATTTTTTGATTTCATACCTGTGGAGTCTGTCTCAGTGGGTAATAGGCATGCATCTCAGTCTCCAAACACAGATGTGCAAGAAATATGTTTATTTCTCTAGAACTCAATTTAGTCTTTATTTGGAGTTCCCATTCCATCAGGACCACAGAAATTTGGTCTTAGGCAATTTGGGGATTCCCCTCTCTATCCCTGGGATATTTACAGAGTTCCTTAAGGTCATGTGCCATGCTGACCTCTGTTGAATTATCCATACTTCCATCTGGAAGTCCACTTAGGTCTTGTTGGGAAAGGAAGTCTCGTGCATATAGTCTTTTGATCCTCACTTGGCCCATAAAAATGGGCCTTAGGCATGGAACACTTTAAAAAAAAAATTTCATTTAATTTTTTCAGTGTTCCAAGATTCATTGTTTATGTACCACACCCAGTGCTCCACTGGAACACTTCTTTACCAAGAGATAGAGTACCTATAGCTAGTGCTGGGCTGGTAGCCTTTTGTGGAAATATGCTTTCCTGTTTCAGATTCAATGTGTGCTTCTTTGTTTTGCTTAGTATGAGTGTCATATGGCATCTGGTCAGTCCCTTTACTATATCTGTCTCCTAAAGGGAGAGGATGAGGCCCTTAGTTCTGGATTACAGGAGGGGAGTGTGAAGGCCAGTGGGTTGGAAGTCTTGCATTGACTATTGGGAGGGACCTGCTGGCCAGGATGGACTGGTGGCTACTTCCAAAGCTGATCTTGCTCTGTGTCTTCTTTATATAACATTGTTCCATCCTGAGCTGGACTGTGTTGTTTTCCAGTGTCTTTAATACCAAGACACAGCATTAAATTTACTTAGACTTCTATTCCTGGTGACAGGCAACAGATGCCAGTTGCTCCATAGGTATCCACTCCATTGTCAGTCCACACAGGTCCCTGCTAAGTTGCTTCTTGTTCCCATCTCTAGGATTCCTTCAGTTCCCCCAGCTGTCCCACATGCATTTGCCACTCTTGGACATACAGAAATCATTTTGCTAGTCTCAAGATTTGCTGGGGCCTGGTAAACTCTGCAAGGTTATGCAATGCTTCATCTGCCTCAGCACTCCCACAGGGCCACTTCTTCTCTGGGATCTTGCTGCTTCTTGGAATCTCCATGGTAAATGGTCCCCAATTTTTTTTTTTCTCTCCATTTCCAAAACACTGCCCTTTTGCTTCCTAGGGGCTTAGCCGTGGAGAGCTGAGTATGAGACCTCACAGAGCCACCCAGCAGCATCTATGTTTTCATGACCTCCCTACCAGCTTTCTCTGGCCCAGGAATTCAATTCATTTCTAGCTTCAGAGTGAGGCTATATCACTCAAATAAACTCTTCTTATTTTCTACCAGATCAGTTGTCATTGCTCAGTGTTCTTTGGTTCCAAAAGATTCTCAGGCTTTTGAAACCTGAAAGCCAGAAAAAGATTCTTGTTTTATCATTTTATGTTCTGGGACGGCACTTTTTACCCAAAACCATGGGCCCAGAATGGCCAAGCTGAGTAAAGGGAGAATATTGGGAGTGTGGGTTGGAGGGAAACATCAGTGAATACTTCAAAACTATCTCTCCAGACCCTTAGTTTGACAGAAGAAGAGACAGTCTCAGAGAAATAACTGATTTGCCAAGGTCCCATACAGTTTGTGGTAGAGCAGAGAGACCAAACTCCAGATACACTAACTACTACTCTACTGTTCTTTTTTCTTTTTAAAAAAGACTTTATTTACTTATTTGGGAGAACGGGAGAGAGAGAGAGAGAGTGAGCATGAGCAGGGGAGGGGCAG
Organism: Mustela lutreola; assembly: GCF_030435805.1. NCBI lineage: Eukaryota > Metazoa > Chordata > Mammalia > Carnivora > Mustelidae > Mustela > Mustela lutreola. The sequence continues at coordinate 93,385,491 of NC_081296.1, forward strand.
AGGGAGAGGGAGAAGCAGACTCCCAGCTGAGTGAGGAGCCCAAAGCAGGGCTTGATCCTGCCAACCTGAGATCATGATCTGAGCTGAAACCAAGAGTCCGATGCTTATCACCTGGGCTGCAAAGATGCCCCTGAGACATGCAAGTACCCCATTCTTGTGTTCTTTGATGTTTTAAGTTGTATAACAGTTATTTGAAAAACGTATGGAGTTTAAATTCTGCAACCCAATATATATTTCACCTAGATTTTTTTTTTAATTTGGGTATGGTTGACATAGAATGTTACATTAATTTTAGATATACAACATAGCAATTTGACAATTTTATATATTATATTATGTTCACAGGTATGGGTATCATGTGCTATATAATGTGCTGTACAATGCTATTACAATACCATTGACTCTAGTTTTTATGCTGTGCCTTTTAATCCATGACTTACTCATTCTGTAACTGGAAACCTGCATCTACTGTTTTGCCCAGTGCCCTTCTCTCTTCCCCTGCAGTACCTGTCAGTTTGTTCTCTATATCTAAAGGTCAAGTTCTGCTTTTTGCTTATTTATTCATGTTTTGTTTTGTTTTGATCCCATATATGAGTGAAATCCTGTGGTATTTGCTTTTCTTAGTCTGACTTATTTCACTTAACATAATACCCTCTAGATCATGCTGAATAAAATGGCATGATCTCTTCCTTTTTATTGGTGTATAATATTCCATTGTACACACATGTGCGCGCGCACACACACACACACGCACATAGGCACACACCCCCACATCTTTCTTATCCATTTGCCTATTGATGAATACTTAGGTTGCTTCCATATCTTGGCTTATTGTCAATAATGCTGCAATAAACATAGCATACATATATCTTTTGAAATTAATGCTTTCATTTTCTTTGGGGAAATACTCAATAGTTATTTCACTTAGATTTTTAAATATGTTATAATTACCATCATAAGTGTCCCTTAGCAAATGAGTCATTTTCTTAATAACTATGTGTTTGATCCTTTAAGGACAAATATGCCCTTGTTAATTTTTACTCTCTCAGAAGAAACCCTTTTATACTGTTTCCTTTTGTAAAAGCAGGGGTGACTTGTTCCTCCTTTCCTTCCAGTTACCTAGCTCAGGTGCTAAGCTGATTCTTTTTCTTGAGGACAAAGGACCCCATTTTGGATGTCAGTTCCTTTCACTAGCCTATGATACAGTGATGCCCAAGGTCCTACCGGGTGAGTGAAGCGTTTGCCCTACACCTTATTTTCAGCTGTGCTTTGAGTTCTTTTGTTTTCTTTTTGTGATTTTTGTTTCCTCCTTCCCATTAGGCTGACAGCTGTCTCTGTTTTGCAGTCAGTATTTCAGTGTGTTGTAAGTAGCCCCTCTCCCACAGCTCTCTTCCTAATATCTCATTTCTATTCTGCCCTAGGCTTTGAAACTAGATAAATAAGCCTGGTAATATTGTTTGTAAAGTGAGAGTAAATAGCCTCCAAGGTAGGGCCTCAAAAGCTTTCCTATGGGAAAGTGTGTGAGCTTCCTCTGTGTGGGCCTTTGCTGACATCCCTTTTGCCTGCTCTAAGGCCTTTTTTGCTTATATCCTGCTTCCTGTCTGCTAGATCCGTGAGGTTGCAGGATGTCTGCAAGGTGAACAGGTGAGGAATAACTGCTTTTTTTTCTTTGTTGATTCAGAGATAATGTAAAAATATTTTACATTTGAATGAACCATATTCGTGGAAGAGAGCTATTAACTAGATTCTTTGCAAATCAGAATAAAAAATAACCACCACAGAACCACAGAATTCCTTTGGGCAATTTGATTATTTAAGATGCAAACTATACCCTGACCTTGGGGGCTTTTTGAACCACAGCTGTCAGTTTAAACAAAACTCCAGCCTAATTAAACTTTTGTTGGATGGGGTGCTAGTTTGAGAACTGGTTGGACAGCTTTTAAAACTTAATGATGCAATTCTTTCACCAGAAAACACATAGAAGTGCTAATACTTAGTGTATATGTTCTTTATATCTAACCATAGGGCCCTGGTTATATCACTTTTTGGAAAATGAAGAACAATTTTCTGCATACAGATTAATTGTGATATTTATGAATTTTCTTCTTGTAGTAGTTACATTGTAAAATTGAGGTAACACTTATTTTTTTTCCAGATTCCTGTCTTCCCTCCCTTTCCCTCCCTCCCTCCCTTCCTTTCTTTCTTTCTTTCTCTTTCCGTCCTTCCTTTCCTCCTTCCTTCCTTTCTTCTATCCTCTCTCTTCCTCAATTTGATACAATTTATAAGTTGTTCTTAGTTTCTTGTTGCTATGCATTTGAATGTTTAGAAAAACATCATCAGCCTTTTATTTTTTTATTAAAATATATTTTCAAAGATTGTATTTATTTATGTGACAGACAGAGATCACAAGTAGTCAGAGAGGCAGGCAGAGAGAGAGGAGGAAGCAGGCTCCCTGCTGAGCAGAGAGAGAGAGCCCCGATGTTGGGCTTGATCCCAGGACCCTGGGATCATGACCTGAACCAAAGGCAGAAGCTTTAACCCACTGAGCCACCCAGGCACTCCAATATTTTTGTTTTAATTCCAGTATAGTTAATATACAATGTTATGTTAGTTTCAGGTGTGCAATATATTGATTTAATTATTCTTTACATTACTCAGTGCTCATCACAGTAAGTGTGCTCTTAATCCCCTTCACCTATTTCACCCATCTGCCTACCTGTCTCCCCTCCCTCTGGTCATCACCAGCCTTTTCAATACTCACTTAGCCCTTAGAAAAAATTGAATGTTTATATATTTTTCACCTATGATTAATTTTTGGATCAATAAGAAAACACTGAATTTTTCTTTCATATTTATCAAATACTTTTGAAGTGCTAAATATTAGTGATATATAATCATATATATTTAAAAATATAAAGATCAAAGGAACATTTCTGCATATAAGTTGTATAATGTGACTCACGTAGAGAGTTGGGGTGAATTTTACATTAAGGTGAAGGTCAAGGTTGGGGTCAAGGAATTGTGGATGTAGAAACTAGAGGTAGATAAGCTTGGGAGGCAGGTAGTGGTCAGCTTGTGGCCACTGGAAAGAGTTTAGGTTTCATTTTGATGGCATTGGGATGGCCCTGAAGAATTGTAAGCAGGAGAGTGACATGATACAATAAATGTTTTAGAAAGACCGTTCTGGCAAAGGTGCCAGTGTAGACTGATGGGAGGTAAGAGTTATGGGGCTGAAGCCTTAACTCAGAAAGAAATGAAGAGTGAATTAAGTAAGGCAGGAGGGCAGGGGATAAATGAAATAAACAGCAATACATATTGAGGTGACAGACTCAGAATTTGGTGGAGGCGATGACAGTAAACCACTAGGTTGAACCATATTAGATGCTCTTTTCATAGGTTAAAAAAAATGGCTAAATCAATCTTTCATATGGTTAAATTTAGTCTGTTGCAGCAGATTGAGGAGTGATGGTGAGGACCTGATTAGGAATAATTTGTAGTGCTATTGGCTGTGATGGAAAGAAAAGAAATTGGACTATATTGGAAGAAGTTATATAAAGATTCTCTTTGAAAAGATGTTTATGTGCTGAGGGGAAAGACCTAGGGGAGAGAAGGATCGAAGGTAGAAGAAATGGGTTTAATGTTGTTGTTTTGTTTCATTCTTAACTTAATTTTGGTCAAAGTGAGACATAAATATACTTTAGAAGGTCATATAGCATTACTAGGCTTCTAACAGCATTCCCTTTGCAAACCTTTCCATACCTCCCATTCTGACTCCCCACAGAAAATTGCAATCTAACTTTTTCACAGTCTCACTTTCACTGCCTCACTTTATATTTCTCTCTCTATATAGATATATATCTATATATATCTTTATATTTCTAGATCATATTTAAATTCTTCTATTTTGGATTTCTCTTCATACTAGATAGCATTTATCGATTTCCTTTATGGAACATGACAGTTTAGTGCTTTTGCTACTACTAACGCCCTATACCCCCACCATGGTATATACAGTTAAGTATCTTCTCAATAATTTTTCATATTTACAGTATTATATCTAGGAAGACATCACAAATAATATTTCCTTTATTGAGTAACTGTTTCTGCCTAGAGCTTCTGATTGCAAAGGTTTTCTTTTTTCATTTTTAAAGATAGTTTTCTATGTATACATTATGAATTAATCCCTAGGCTCCTTTTTTTTTTTTTTTTTTTTTAAGAGAAAGAGAGAGAGAGAGACAGAGAGCGAGAGAGCACAAATACAGGGGCAGAAGTAGAGGAAGAGAATCTTTTTTCTTTTTTTTAAGATTTTATTTATTTGACAGAGAGAGACACAGCAAGAGAGGGAACACAAGCATGGGGCGTGGGAGAGGGAGAAGCAGGCTTCTTGACAAGCAGGGAGTCCAATTTGGGGACTGATGCAGGGACCCTGGGATCATGACCTGAGCCAAAGGAAGATGCTTAACCGACTGAGCCACCCCAGAGGGAGAGAATCTTAAGCAGGCTCCATGCCTATTGCAGAGCCAGACGCCCAGCTCAACTGTAAAACTCTGAGATTAGGACCTGAGTTGAAACCAAGAGACTGGCAGTTAACTGACTGAGCCACCCAGGTGCTCCAAGCCCTAAACTTTGATACAAGCATAAATGTCCTTTTACTCGTTTACACACATCACATCAAATAATCTCTCTCTCTCTTTTTTTAAAGTAGGCCCCCACACCCAATGTGGGGCTTTGAATTCATGACCCTGAGATCAAGAGTCACATGTTCTACCAACTGAGCCAGCCAGGTGCCCCTCATATTCTTTTACTGAGACATTCCTTTTAGAGCTCTTTGATTTCCTGTTGTAGTCAAGATTAATTGCCCCTTGGGCCACTACTTAGCTATGGCCCTTTCATTTCCTTTCATTGTGACTGATGGCATCCTTTATTTTCCTCTTTCTTGATTTACTATCAAGAGAGGATAGATGGGAAGTACTTTTTTTTTTTTAAAGATCTCACTTCTGAAAATTTTATTATTTTAATTTAACTTAAAATAATAGTTTGGCTGGTCACAGGATGCCAGGTTGGAAATCATTTTACTCAAAACTTTGGAAATACTGTTTCATCTTCTAACATCTAGCTGCAGGTGAGAAATCCAGTGATGTTCTCATTTCTGTTCCTTTTCAGTCGCCTTCCCCTACCCCATAAAAGTTTTTACCTCAAGGTTTCTGGAATTTCACAATGAAGTGGTGTGATTCTTTCATAACTCACTTGTGGTGAGCCCTCAGTAGCCTTTTCAACTCCAGTGATTCATTTCTGTCAGTTCTGGGAAATTTCTTTTTATTATTATTATTATTATTATTTAAGATTTTGTTTATTTATTTGACAGACAGAGATCACAAGTAGGCAGAGAGGCAGGCAGAGAGAGAGGGGGAAGCAGGCTCCCTGCTGAGCAGAGAACCCAGAGATCACAAGTAGGCAGAGAGGCAGGCAGAGAGAGAGGGGGAAGCAGGCTCCCTGCTGAGCAGGGCTCGATCCCAGGACCCCCAGATCATGACCTGAGCGGAAGGCAGAGGCTCAACCCACTGAGCCACCCAGGCGCCCCTCTTTTTATTATTTTTTAAAAAATTTCTTCCCTTCTGATTTCTTAATTCTCTCCTTCTGGAACTTCTATTTGAATGTTGGTCCTGTAGAGTAATTCTCTCAATTTTTTTTTTTTTAATTTCTCTCTTATTTTTCTCCTTACTGTCTCCTCTTTCTTCTCGGAGAATTTTTTCAATTTTTTCTTCTTTGTGTTTGAAGTAAAGATTCCTATTGATATATTTTGCTTTCAGTCCTTTTTGCCTTCTGCTCTGGTGTGGGAGAGAGATTTGGCTGCATGGACTTGGATCCAAGGAGGCATTTTCAGCCCCATTTGCACCCTCACTTTTGGAGGTTGTTGCCTCCAACTCCTAAATCATTCTGAGATTCTACGGTATGATGTCTTGTTTCACTTCCAGGCTTTTATTTTTGTAAAATGTCGTTGCATTTCATTGAGAGTTTGTGATGAAAAAATAATATATTTATAAGACATTCTTGTGTCAGTTTATCATTGTTATTGTTTTTAATAACACATTTATATACTAGCAATTAAACTATAGGCATTATAATAGTGAAACATAATAATAAATGTCTTATAGAATATATTTTGAGGTTCTTATGGTCTATCAAATCATGTCCAAAGTAAACTTCCTCTACTATATTTGTTCTCAACTAGAAACACTTTATTTAAAAGCAGTGTCTTTTTATAGTTAAGCTTGCCTTAGATAACTTTTAACTTTTTCTACATATACTTTTTAGAAATCCTCTTTTGATTGAGAAGATAGTGAAAATAATTTTAAGAAAATGAAGCTGGAACTGAAAGAACTGTCAGGGAATAAAGTAGCTCAGGGATAGTTTTTCTCCTGTTTTATTTAGTCTGGAAGAAGATCTATAACAATTTTCTTTGAAAGGCTGGTTGATACCTAGACAAAAGTTAAATTGGAATAATAGTGCTTCCAGAAATAGGGATAAGTCAGGTACTTGGGTCATTGAAAAATTTTGTTTTCTAATCCACAGAGAATGATGCTAGACATTATATTTGACTGTAATCTATTGATGTTAATTGGAAATTATACTTTTTCATTAATCAACTAGTTCCTAAATAACTTTTGAATCATATACTGAGTATATGATTCAGCTTCATCTTGTGGGTAGGTTTGTGAACTCTATGAGTGAACTGTTTGGGCTGTTTTTAGGGTCTGCATTACCTTTACTGACACTGCCCCCCCCCCATATTGTGCCCATCCCCCTACCCCCAGCTGTTAAACCACTTCTTGTCTAGTGCAGCAGTCCTAGAGATTTTGACATAAAGGTTGGAAAAGCAAGAACTATGGCCAAACACCACCGATGAATTCTGATACTGTTAAAGGAGAATATTTGTGGTAAAACAAACTGACAAATGTTTATCTAAATAGAAAACCTGAATGATACTCAGAGGAGCAAAGACTAGAAAACAGGAAAAATCTTAGAATGCATAATTTCTCATATTAATTCTATTTTCACTTTAATTTTTGTATTTTTATAATATTTCCAGAAGTTTAAAAAAAAACCTCTGGTTTTAATTTCTGTATTGCTACTTTGCTACCATGCTATTTGTATGAGACATGATATCTTGAATTTATAGAACATGAATAAACAACCAGGATTTGTCTTTCCTTCCAGAACCACCTTAGTGTCAATTTCTGAAGTCAGTTTTTTCCCTTGAACCATTTACTATATCTATAATGAAGATATGTGATATGCCTGTCCTAGGTTTTTCTTTTTCTAACAATTCTCAGGCTTATTCAGTATGACTCAGCATCATGAAGGACCCCAAATACTTTGAAGAGAGACTAACAAGAGATAAGGAAGTAAGACTATGGATTCCCGGGAAATGCAAAGACAGACATTAATTTGAGATAAAACCACCATTCAATATTTTATTTATGGGTATTTATTTTTTATTTTTTTTAAAGATTTTATTTATTTATTTGACAGACAGAGAGCTCACAAGTAGGCAGAGAGACAGGCAGAGAGAGAGGGAGAAGCAGATTCCGTGCTGAGCAGAGAGCCTGATGTGGGGGCTCGATCCCAGGACCCCGGGACCATGACCTGAGCTGAAGGCAGAGGCTTAAACCTCTGAGCCACCCAGGCGCCCATTTATGGACATTAATAAGGGACTTTAGTATAACATCGTTCTGCTTTAGAGTCCAAAGCTGAAGGCTGCCTGTCTTCAGACTCTGAACCGTCTCTCTGAACTCCAGTTTTTTTTTTTTTTTTTAAATTGAAGTAGAGTTGACACACAATGTTGCTTTATTTTCCAGTTTACAACATAGTGATTCAAAAGGTCTACTGTTATGCTGTCTATGCTCACCTTAGGTGTAGCTACCAACTGCCACCACACAAAACCATTACAATACTATTGACTATATTCCCTATTCTGTGCCTTTTATTCCAATGACTTATTCATTCCATAACTGGAAGTCTGTATCTCCTACTCCCCTTCACCATTTTGTCCATTCACTCTTGCTACCCCACCCCTCTGGCAGCCATCAGTTTGTCCTCTATTTATAGGTCTCTTTCTTTTTGATTGTTTTGTTATTTAGATTCCACACATATATGAACTCATTTGTCTTTAGTATTAGTATTAGTATACCAATGTCTTAGTATAATATATATATAATATATAATATAATACTACTGTTTTAGTATAACACCCTCTAAGCCCATTTATGCTGTTGCAAGTGGCAAGAGCTCATTCTTTTTTTTTTTTTTAATGACTGTGTAATATTCTATTGTATATATATAAACCACATCTTTCTTATCTACTCATCTAATGATGGACACTTAGGTTGCTTCTGTATCTTGGCTATTGTAAATAATGTTGCAGAAAACCTAGGGGTGCATGTATCTATTATATTCCTATGGACAGTGTACAATAGTTCATTTTTCTCTATACCCTCATCAACGTTTGTTATTTCTTACCTTTTTTATTCTAGCCATCCTGACAGGTATAAAATAATAACTCATTGTGGTTTTCATTTGCATTTCCCTAATTATTAGTGATGTTGAGCATATTTTCATGTCTGTTGGCCATCTTTATGTTTTTGGAGAAATGTCTATTCACGTCTTCTCCCATTTTTTGGTTGTTTTTTCTTTTTTCTTTGATGTTGAGCTGTATAAATTGTTTATGTATTTTGAATATTAACTCCTTATCAGATATATCACTTGCAAATATCTTCTCCAATTCAGTTGGTCACTTTGTTTTTTTTAAAGATTTTATTCATTTGACAGAGAGAGATCACAAGTAGGCAGAGAAACAGGCAGAGAGAGAGGGAGAAGCAGGCTCCCCACTGAGCAGAGAGCCCAATGTGAGACTTGATTCTAGGACCCCGACGGGATCATGACCCGAGCCAGAGGCGGAGGCTTAATCCATTGAGCTACCCAGATGCCCTATAGGTCGCTTTTTTATTTGTTGTTGGTCTCCTTTACTGTGCAAAAGCTTTTTATTTTGATGTAGTCCCAGTAGTTTATTTTTGCTTTAGTTTTCTGTTGCCTTAGAAAACATACCTAGAAAACTGTTGTTATGGCCAATGTCAGAGTGATTATTGCCTGTGCTCTCTTCTGGGATTTTTATGGTCTTAGGGTTCACACTTAGGTCTTTAATGCATTTTGAGTTGATTATTGTGTATGGTGTTAGGAGGTGTTCCAATTCCATTCTTTTGCATGTAGTTAGCTGTCCAGCTTTCCAGTTTCCCCAGCATCATTTATTAAAGAGACTGTCTTTCCCCCACTATATATTTTTGCCTCCTTTGTCATAGAATAATTGACCTTAAAAGTGTGGGTGTATTTCTGAGCTCTCTATTTCGCTCCATTGTGTCTATTTCTGTGCCAGTACCATACTGTTTTGATTACTCCAGCTTTGTAGTATATCTCTCCAGTACATCTCTCCAGCTTTGTTCTTCTTTCTCAGAATTGCTTTGGCTATTTGGGGTCTTTTGTGGTTCCATACAAATTTTAGTTTACTTGTTCTAGTTCTGTGAAAAAAAAATTTTTTTTGTAGTCCATTTACATTCAAAGTAATTAACAATAGAAATATACTTATTGCATTTTGTCACTTGTTTTGTAGTTTCTTTCTTTTTTTAAATTATCTTATGTTAGTCACCATACAGAGGTTTATTTCTCTTGCTCTTTCATGGTTTTTTGACTTTCTTTGATTCTTTTCTCTTTATTCTTTGCATAACTATTGCTGGTTTTTGATTTGTGGTTACCATTGGATTTGTATATCACATCTGCATATAGCGGTCTACATTAAGCTGATGGTCACTTAAGTTTGAACCCTTTCTTCACTCTTCTCCCCCACCCCCCTGTTTTAGGCATAGAGTGTCATATTTTGCATCCTTTTATTTTATGAATCCCTTGACAGATTTTTACAGAAATACTTATTTTTACTGCTTTTATGTTTACTCTTATACTCTCACTTATGGTCTTTCTTTCCATTCAAAAACTTAATATTTCTTGTAGAGGTTGTTTAGTGGTCATGAACTCTTTTAGTTTTTGTTTGTCTGTGAAACTCTTTATCTCTCCTATTCTGAACGATAACCTTGGATATTCTTGGCTGCAGATTTTTCCCTTTCAGCACTTTTAGTGTGTCATGCCACTCTCTTCTGGCCTACAAAGTTTCTGCTGAAAAATCCACTGATAACCTTATGGAGTTTTTCTTGTACATAACTATCTTTTCTCTTGTTCCTTTTAAAATTTGTTCTTTATTAGTACTTTTTGCCATTTTAATTACTATGTGTCTTGGTGTGGACCTCTTTGGGCTGATTTATTTTTTGTATCTCTGTGCCTTCCAGATCAGGATATCTGTTTTTCTTCCCCAGATTAAGGAAGTTTTCAGCTATTATTTCCTCAAATAAATTTTCTGCTGCCCCTTTTCCCTCTTCTGGGATCCCTTTAATGTAAATGTTATTATGCTTGATGGAGTCACTGAGTTCCCTAAGACTAATCTCAATTTACGTAATTTTTTCCCTCTCATTTGCTCAGGTTGGTTACTTTCCATTACTCTGTCAAAGGCAGAATCATTAATTTGTTCCTCTGTTTCATCTGGCCTACTATTTATTCCATGAAGTTATCTAGTTGTATACTTGGGATGAGATGAATTTAGTGTCCTTCTACTCCATGATCTTCCCAGCATCTAATCTCATAGGGACGTACAAATATTTTAACAATATTAATTCTTCCAATCCATGAGCATGGAATGTCTTTCTGTTTGTTTGTGTTGTTTTCAATTTTTTTCATCAGTGTTTTCAGAGTACAGGTCTTTTACCTCCTTGGTTAAGTTTATTCCTGGGTATTTTATTATTTTTGGAGCAATTGTAAATGGAGTTGTTTTTATTTGTCTGTTTGAAGATTTTATTTGTTTGCATGGGAGAGTGAGCAGAAGCAGGGGGAGTGGGAGAGGGAGAAGCAAGTTCCCCTGTTGAGCAAGGAGCTCAACACAGGATTCGATCCCAGGACCCTGGGATGATGACCTGTGCTGAAGAAAGATGCCCAACCAACTGAGCCACCCTGGCGTCTCTGGAATTTTCTTAACTTCTCGTTCTGCTGCCTCATTATTGGTTTTTACTAACCAACCAATTTCTGTGTATTAATTTTATATTTTGCAACTTTATTGAATTTATTACTTCTAATGGTTTTTTTTTGTTTTTTGTTTTTGTGTGTGTTTTTAGGGTTTTTTTATGTTTAGCATCATGTCATCCACAGTGACAGTTTTACATCTTCTTTAACAATATGGATGTCTTTTTTTTTTTTTCCTTCTCTGATTGCTGTAGCTAGAACCTCCAATACTACATTAAATGAAAGTGGCAAGGGTGGACATCTTTGTTCTTGATATTAGAGGAGAAGCTCTCAGTTTTTATCCATTGCATATGATCTTAGTTGTGGGTTTTTCATTAAGATCTCTCTTATGTTGAGGTATGTTCTCTCTAAATCTACTTTGTTGATATTCTTTTTATCATGAATGGATACTGAATTTTGTCAAATGTTTTTTCTACATCTATTGAGATTATCATATGATTTTCATCCTTCATTTTGTTAATATCTTGTATCATGGTGATTGATTTGAGAATGTTAAATCATCCTTGCATCCCTGGAATAAACCCCACTTGATTGTGATGAGTGGTCTTTTTTTTTTTTTTTTTTTTTTTTTTTTTTTTTTTTTTTTTTAAAGATTTTTATTTATTTATTTGAGAGAGAGACAGTGAGAGAGAACATGAGCGAGGAGAAGGTCAGAGGGAGAAGCAGACTCCCCATGGAGCTGGGAGCCCGATGTGGGACTCGATCCCGGGACTCCAGGATCATGACCTGAGCCGAAGGCAGTCGTCCAACCAACTGAGCCACCCAGGCGCCCATGAGTGGTCTTTTTAATGTGCTGTTGAATTCACTTTGCTAATATTTTGTTGAGGGTTTTTGTTTCTATGTTCACCAGAGATATTGGCTTATAGTTTTCTTTTTTGTAGTATCTTTATCTGGTTTTGGAATCAGGATAATATTTGCCATATAGAGTGTGTTTGAAAGCTTTCCTTGGGGCACCTGGATGGCTCAGTTGTTAAGCACCTGTCTTCAGCTTGTGTCACCATCTCAAGGTTCTGGGATCAAGCCCTGCTTTGGGCTCCCTGCTCAACAGGAAGCCTGCTTTTCCCTCTCCCACTTCCCCTGCTTGTGTTCCCTCTCTTACTATGTCTCTCTCTGTCAAATAAAATATAAAATCTTAAAGAAAGCTTTCTCTATTTTTTAAAATAATCTAGGAGAATAGCTTTTAACTGTTTATTGAATGTTTGGTACAGCTTATGTTTTTGTTTTTTAATTTGTAAAGTTGGAATGATAGTAACTATTATCATATGGTATTTTGGGTAAGAACTAAGTGAAATAATGTTTGTAAAATATTTACCAATGCCTGGCATACTGTAAGCATTCAGTGATTGTTAGCATTCACTCTCTATAGAACATTAATTTGTTTATCTTTTGTTACCTATCTGGCCTTCAGGGATGGGTTGGATCTTTTGAAACAACCAAATGTCAAGCAGTGTTTTTTGAGTAAAAGTGGTGAACACTTTGGAGTGAAACCACTTTTTGTCAAAGATCTAGGTGTAGCAATGAAGAAGAAAGACAGTTTTTCTTTTGTGGATGGTATATTGTCTCTAAAGGCAATTCTAAAAGATATTCTAAAAATCATAGAATTAAGTGGTAGAGCTTCCAAAATGGACCCCTGTAAAGTAGCTGGCAACCTGGAGCATACAAAGAATAAAAGATGTTGTGCAGCATTAATTAAATCATGAAACATCTTTGAGCAGCTACTGTATATACATTATACACTTATGATCCACTTATGGTGGGAGTGCAGGCTTCAAACTCTAATATAATTTTGTCAGCCACATGGGGCTATGATTGCTTGGACCATGATTAAATGAACAAATCAGGGATAACAGGATATGTTTATATCTATGAAAGTTGATTTGAGAGGATTTTCTGACTGTTCTGTGGGGAAGAAATAGCTGTAGTGGGTGGTGTTTAGATTGGTTATGGTTTATAATAGTTAAGAGGCTACAGTGGGGGTTCCACAAATATTCGGGTAGCAATTTAAGGATTTGATGATGTATTGGATTTGGGAGGTGAGGGAAGGGAGAAGTGTCAAAGATGCCTCCTCCTATCTGGCATTTGCTCCTTGACAGTGCCATTCCAGACATGAGGAACACCAGAAGATAACCAGCTTCTTGAAATCTGTAAAGAACTAGATGGTTGATTCAAAAATCACATTCCAGTTGGATAGAATGGCATAAATAATAAATAGAAATATAAATAATGTATTGTGGGGACAATGAATCCTGAGTAAGTATTCAAGGAGGAGAGGTATTTCAGTAAAAAATAATTTTCAAAAGGTTTAGAAAGTTTGGAAGCTATTAAATTAGAAAAAAAGACCCCTCCCCTTTCCCCCCACAAACTCCAAAATATCTTGCTCATCTACCTATGCTACCAAGAGAAAGCTACTGCAGGAGAGTATTTGGAAAGAGAATTCCTGATGGAGGAACAAGCATAAATAAGGATGCTGAGGCAAGAAAGGGCATGGTATATTTGGGAAACTATTCAGTATGAATGATTTGAACAACTTATAAAGAAAAATACAAAGTTTATTGGTATGCTTTATGAATTGAAAATTATTTGATATATTACCTGCCAGTAAGTAGAGTTTTCACAGATACTAATTTTGTAAAATAGTATTTTCATTAATAAAAATCTTATTAAGTTAAAGTGGAAGGATAAAATAGAGTGGTTGCTGAATTCTTAAGCTTAATTTTTCTTTCTTTCTTCTTTTGTTTTTTAAGATTTATTTATTTATTCATTTATTTGACAGAGAGACAGCCAGAGAGGGAACACAAGTAGGGGTTGGGAGGAAAGGGAGAAACAGGCTTCCTGCTGAGCAGGGAACCTGATTTGAGGCTTGATCCTTGGACCCTGGGATCATGACCTGATCTGAAGGCAGATGCTTAACCACTGAGCCACCTAGGCACCTCTAGGCCTAAATTTTCAATGAACTAATTTTGAGAGGATATCCCACTTTATCTTGCTTTTCAGACAATATGGTATATAATGAGGTGATAAAATCAGTGTAACCCATGTAACTCTACATGAGGAAATAGATTGATTTCTTTTTGTGATATGTACCAACTCTTAACAGTATTTACTTTGTCTGAAATTCCAGAGTGAAAAATTCATTTTTTTGGTCTTCTTTAGCAATGCATTTTTCCCACAGAATGGTGATTTCTTCTTACTTATCAGTCCTTTACATCAGGGTTTACCAAACTTTTCTGTAAAGGACTAGATAGTAAATAGTTTAAGCTTTGCAAGCCAAGAGGCAGAAATCAAGGATAGTATGTAGGTACTTATATAATGAGAGAAGACAAATTTCCACAAATATTTATTGATGAAATTCAGAATGATATTAATGAATGCTGAAATTTGAATTTCATATAATTTTCACTTGTTATGAAATATTATTCTTTTGATCTTAAAAAAAATTGAAAAATCTAAAAACCTTTCTTAGTTCATGGGCCAAACAAAAACAAGTAGCTGGCCAGATATGGTTGGCAAGCCATCGTTTGCCAACTCTTGATTTATATCATGTTGTGAAAGTGTGTCAGTCATTTTATGTGACCATATTTTCCTCTTCGAAATAAAAGAGAGAACATGAAGACCTTGGGCATTGTTATTTGAAAGTGTATGTGAGATGGTGGAGCCTCTGGTGGAGGTAATTTTGGTTTGGTTAGTCTTGGCTTTCTGTTCTTACAAAAGCCCTAGATAAATAAAATGTCCAAAAAGTCCTTACTTTAGCTCTACTTTTGAAATGTAGGTAAAATGAAATGATTGTGGAAACTCATGAAATTTTTGAGAATATATCTCTGTTTCCTCTCTAAAATTTAGATATTAGTCTCACAAAGCTGTAATCATTGTGTTGTGCAGGTTGTTTTTCTTTGAAATATAAATTATATGATGATTTAATTACCAAGATTTACAAGTTGATTTCAAATGTTAATCCAAATTCTTAATTCTTTTACTTGTATTATCAAATCAAAACCATTTTACTTTATTATTTATGTTAATTAGTTCAGGCATGATTACCATGGTATTAACATAGAAAAAGGCTTGAGACGACAGTGGCATTTGTACCACTCTTGACCATCTGAAAATCAGAGAATTGTGGGATGAAAGTTAATGTGAAGTTTTATCTTATGAGGTCTGGTATCTATCTATCTATCTATCTATCTATCTATCTATATACCACTTCTTTTTTATCCATTAATCTGTTGATAGATATCTAGGTTCTTTCCATAGTTTGGCTGTTGTGGACATTGCTGCTATAAACATTCGGATGCATGTGCTTCTTTGGATAACTACATTTGTGTCTTTAGGGTAAATACCTTGTAGTGTGATTGCTGGGTTGTAGGGTAGCTCTATTTTCAACTTTTTGAAGAACCTCCATGCTGCTTTCCAGAGTGGCTGCACCAGCTTGCATTCCCACCAAGAATATAGGAGGTTCCCCTTTCTCCGCATCCCCGCCAGCATCTGTAGTTTCCTGACTTGTTCATTTTAGCCATTCTGACTGGTGTGAGGTCGTAACTCATTGTGGTTTTGATTTGTATTTCCCTGATGCTGAGTGATGTTGAATACTTTTTCATGTCTGTTGGCCATCTGGATGTCTTCTTTGCAGAAATGTCTGTTCATGTCTTCTGCCCATTTCTTGATTGGATTATTTGTTCTTTGTGTGTAGAGTTTGATAAGTTCTTTATAGATTTTTGGATACTAGCCCTATGTCATTTGCAAATATCTTCTCCCATTTTGTCAGTTATCTTTTGGTTTTGTTGGCTTTTTCCTTTGCTATGCAAAAGCTTTTGATCTTAATGAAGTCCCAATAGTTCATTTTTGTCCTTGCTTCTCTTGCCTTTGATGATGTTCCTAGGAAGGAGTTGCCGTGGCTGAGGTTGAAGAGGTTGCTGCCCATCTTCTCCTCAAGGATTTTGATGGATTCCTTTCCCACATTGAGGTCCTTCATCCATTTTGAGTCTATTTTTGTGTGTGGTATAAGGAAATGGTTTAGTTTCATTCTTCTGCATGTGGACATCCAATGTTCCTAACACACTTGGTTGAAGAGACTATCTTTTTTCCATTGGACATTTTCCCCTGCTTTGTCAAAGATTAGTTGACCATAGAGTTGAAAGTCTATTTCTGGGCTCTCTGTTCTGTTCCATTGATCTATGTGTCTGTTTTTGTGCCAGTACCATACTACCTTGATGATGACAGCTTTGTAATAGAGCTTGAAGTCCAGAATTGTGATGCCACCAACTTTGGCTTTCTTTTTCAACATTCCTCTGGCTATTCGAGGTCTTTTCTTGTTCCATATAAATTTTAGGATTATTTGTTCCACTTCTTTGAAAAAAATTGATTGTATTTTGATAGGGATTGCATTAAATGTGTAGATTACTCTGGTAGCATAGACATTTTCACAAAATATTTTCTTCCAATCCATGAGCATGGAATGTTTATGTCTTCTTCAATTTCTTTCATGAGTACTTAATAGTTTTCTGAGTATAGAGTCTTTGTATCTTTGGTTAGGTTTATTCCTAGGTATCTTATGGTTTTGGGTGCAATTGTAAATAGGATCGACTCCTTAATTTCTCTTTTTTCTGTCTTGCTGTTGGTGTATAGAAATACAATTGATTTCTGTGCATTGATTTTATATCCTGACATTTTACTGACTTCCAGTATGATTTATAGCAGTTTTGGAGTGGAGTTTTTTTGGTTTTCCATATATAGTATCATATCATCTGCAAAGAGTGAGAGTTTGAATTTTTCTTTGCTGATTCAGATGCCTTTAATTTCTTTTTGTTGTCTGATTGCTGAGGCTAGGCCTTCTAGTACTGTCTTGAATATCAGTGGTGATAATGGACATTCCTGCTGTGTTCCTGACCTTAGCAGAAAAGTTCTCAGTTTTTCTCCATTGAGAATGATATTCGCTGTGGATTTTTCATAGATGGCTTTGATGATACTGAGGTATGTATCCTCTATCCCTACACTTTGAAGGTTTTGATCAAGAAAGGATGCTGTACTTTGTCAAATGCTTTTTCAGTATCTATTGAGAGTATCATATGGTTCTTGTTCTTTCTTTTATTAATGTATTGTATCACATTGATTGATTTGCGGATGTTGAATTGACCTTGGAGTGCATCCCACTTGGTCATGGTGAATAATCTTTTTAATGTACTTTTGGGTCCTAATGTCTAATAATTTGGTGAGAATTTTCATATCTGTGTTGATCAAGGATATTGGTCTGTAATTCTCCTTTTTGGGGTGTTTGTCTGGTTTTGGGATCAAGGTAATGCTGGCTTCATAAAATAAGTTTGGCTGTTTTTGTTCCATTTCTATTTTTTTGGAAGTTTCAGGAGAATAGGTATTAATTATTTTTTAAACATTTGGTGGAATTCCCCTGGGGAGTTGTCTGGCCCTGCACTCTTGTTTGTTGGGAGATTTTTGATGACTGCTTCAATCTCCTTACTGATTATGGGTCCTTTCAGGTTTTCTATTTCTTCCTGGTTTAGTGTTGGTAGTTTATACGTCTCTAGGAATGCATCCATTTATTTCAGATTGTCAAATTTGCTGGCATATAGTTACTCATAATATGTTCTTATGATTGTTTTTATTTCTTTGGTGTTAGTTGTGGTCTCTCTTGTTTCATTCATGATTTTATTTATTTGGGTCCTTTCTCATTTCTTTTTGATAAATCTGGCCAGGGGTTCATCAATCTTATGAATTCTTTCAAAGAACCAGCTCCTAGTTTTGCTGATCTGTTCTACTGTTCTTTTGGTTTCTATTTCATTGATTTCTGCTCTGATCTTTATTATTTATATTCTGCTGGTTTTAGGCTTTCTTTGCTGTCCTTTCTCCAACTCCTTTAGGTGTAGAGTTAGGTTGTGTACTTGAGACTTTTCTTGTTTCTTGAGAAAGACTTGTATTGCTGTATACTTTCCTCTCAAGACTGCCTTTGCTATGTCCTACAGATTTTGAACAGTTGTGCTTTCATTATCATTTGTTTCCATGAATTTTTTCATTTCTTCTTAATTTCCTGGTTGACCCACTCATTCTTCAGTAGGATGTTCTTTAGCCTCCATGTATTTGAGTTCTTTCCAACTTTCTTCTTGTGATTGAGTTCTAGCTTCAGAGCATTGTGGTCTGAAAATATACAGGGAATGGTCCCAATCTTTTGGTACTGGTTGAGACCTGATTTGTGACTCAGGATGTGATCTATTCTAGAGAATGTTCCATGTGTACTAGAGAAGAATGTGTATGCTGTTGCTTTGAGATGGAATGTTCTGAATATATCTGTGATGTCCATCTGGTCCAGTGTGTCATTTAAGGCCTTTCTTTCCTTGTTGATATTTTTCTGGGAAGATCTGTCCACTTCAGTGAGGGGGGTGTTAAATTCCCCTACAATTATTGTATTATTCTTGATGTGTTTCTTTGATTTTGTTAATTGGTTTATATAGTTGGCTGCTCCCATGTTAGGGGCATAGATATTTATAATTGTTAGATCTTCTTGTTTGGACAGACCCTTTGAGTATGATATAGTGTCCTTTCTCATCTCTTATTATAGTCTGTGGCTTAAAATCTAATTGATCTGATATAAGGATTGCCACCCCAGCTTTCTTTTGATGTCCATGAGCATGGTAAATGGTTTTCTACCCCCTCACTTTAAATCTAGAGGTGTCTTTGGTTTTAAAGTGAGTTTCTTCTAGAGAGCATATTGATGGGTCTTGTTTTTTTTTTTAATCCATTTAGATATCATGTGTTTTTTGATTGGGGGCATTTAGCCCATTTCCATTCAGGGTACCTATTGAAAGATATGAATTTAGTGCCATTGTATTGCCTGTAAGGTGACTGTTATTGTATATTGTTTCTGTTCTTTTCTGGTCTGCTAATTTTAGGCTCTCTCTTTGCTTAGAGGACCCCTTTCAATATTTCCTGTAGAGCTGGTTTGGTGTTGGCAAATTCTTTCAGTTTTTGTTCTGGAAGCTTTTTATTTCTCCTTCTATTTTCAGTGATAGCCTAGCTGGATACAGTATTCTTGGCTGCATGTTTTTCTCATTTAATGCAGTGAATATATCATGGCAGTTCTTTCTGGCCTGCCAGGTCTCTGTGGATAAGTCCACTGCCAATCTAATATTTCTACCATTGTATGTTATAGATTTCTTGTTGGGAGCTGCTTTCAGGATTTTCTCTTTGTCACTAAGACTTGTAAGTTTTACTATTAGATGATGGTATGTGGACCTATTTTTATTGATTTTGGGGTTCTCTGTGTCCTGAATTTTGATGCTTGTTCCATTTGCCATATTAAGGAAATTTTCTACAATAATTTGCTCCAATATACCTTCTGCACCCCCCTCTTTCTTCTTCTTCTGGAATCCCAATTATTCTAATATTCTTCTCATGGTATCACTTATCTCTTGAATTCTCCCCTCATGGTCCAGTAGTTGTTTGTGTCTGTTTTGCTCAGCTTCTTTATTCTCCATCATTTGATCTTCTATATTACTAATTCTGTCTTCTTCCTCATTTATCCTAGCAGTAAGAGCCTCCATTTTTTTTTTTTTTTGGTATGTATGTATGTATGTATTTTTTATTTCTTTTCAGCGTAGCAGTGTTCATTGTTTTTGCACCACACCCAGTGCTCCATGCAATACATGCCCTACCTAATACCCACGGCTTGTTCCCCCAGCCTCCCACCCCTCGCCCCTTCAAGACCCTCAGGTTGTTTTTCAGAGTCCATAGTCTCTCATGGTTCACCTCCCTTTCCAATTTCCCTCAACTCCCTTCTCCTCTCCATCTCCCCATGTCCTCCATGTTATTTGTTATGCTCCACAAATAGCCTTCATTTTTTATTGTACTTCATTAGTAGCTTTTTCAATTTCAACTTGGTTATATTATTGTTCTTTTATTTCTCCAGAAACCGTTTCTCTAATATCTTCCATGCCTTTTTCAAGCCCAGCTAGCACTTTGAGAATCATCATTCTGAACTCTGGATCTAATATATTACCAATGTCCATATTGAGTAGGTCCTATCCGTTGGTACTGCCTCTTGTTCTTTTTTTTTTTTTTTTTTTTGTGGTGAGTTTTCCCCTCCCTGTCATTTTATCCAGATAAGAATATATGATCAAGAGAATAAGATACTAAAGGTATGACAAAGACCCCAGGAAAATGTATGCTAACCAAATCAGAAGAGACCCCAAACCAGAGGAAGAACAAAGGGGTAAGAAAGACATAAAAATAAAAACATTTATCTATCTATATCTATATCTATATCATCTATATCTATATCTATATCTATTAGATTGATGAGTAGAACATAGCCACACCCAGGTGATTCTGGGTATATTCTTGTCTTTTAGAAGAAACTACCTCCCAAAATTTTAAAGAAAGAAAAACTTATATACATACAAAAATAAGGGTGGACATGATGAAGTGATACAATATGAATGTAAAGATGATATTTTAAAAAAATCTAAAAAGGATTTGAGAGGATAAGTTGGTTGTGAAAATAAAAGAAAAAAAAGGAGGGGGAGAATGTGTTTAGGCTGGAGACTAGAACAAAGCCATGTGCTAGATTTAGGGTATATTTTGATCTATTAGAAGAAATTATATCCCAAAATTTTATTTTATTTTATTTTATTTTAAAGATTTTATTTATTTATTTGACAGAGAGAGATCACAAGTAGGTAGAGAGGCAGGCAGAGAGAGAGGAGGAAGCAGGCTCCCTGCTGAGCAGAGAGCCCGATGCAGGACTCGATCCCAGGACCCTGAGATCATGACCTGAGCCGAAGGCAGCCGCTTAACCCACTGAGCCACCCAGGCGCCCTATCCCAAAATTTTAAAGGAAAAAAAAAAAACCCTGTATGTATACAAAAAATAAGGTTAAATACAATGAAGGGATAAAATATGACTATAACAATGAAGGTTTAAAATGATTTTTTTCAGAAAGGTATTATTGAGATAAACTACTTAAAAAATGTTAAAAGAGGGAAGTTTAAAAAATAGAATAAGGAAAAAATAAAATAACAAAAAAGTTAACTTTGAAAGACTAAAGGATCATGGAGAAAAAGTTATGAACTCTATGTATGCTTTCACCTAGCTCTGGAGTTCCGCTGTTCTCTTTGATCAGTGAGCTTGGTCTTGGCTGGATGTTCTTGCTGATCTTCTGGGGGAGAGGCCTGTTGCAGTGAGTCTGAAATGTGTTTGCCTGAGTCAGAATTTCACTATCCTTGCCAGGGACCAGGCTAACTAATCTACTCAGGTTTGCTCTCAGAAGCTTTTGTTTCCTGACCACTTTCTATAGAGCTCTGGAGGATGGGTATGAAAATGGCAGCCTCCCAATCTCCGGCTTGGAGAAGCTGAGAACTTGGGGCCCCACTCCTCAGTGCACCCTCAGAGAAAAGCCGTCAATCACTCCCATCTCACTGGTCTCTGGCCATGCTCTGTGCTCACCTGGCCTATGACGAGTGTTTCTATCTCTGGCACACAGACTTGTTTGGAGTCTCCAAACCCAGCAATTTCTGCCACTCATTCCTGTGCTATTCCTTCTGAAGGAGGAAGGAGGGGGTCTCTCCAGATCTGCCACTTGTGGGGTCCCTGCTTGAAAAGCTGTGGTCCGATTGTGCCTTTGATCATGGTTTAAGGTAACCCTCGTCTGAAAGCTCACTCTGCAGCTTTGTCTCTGTAGTTGGCTTCCCTGTTCCAATACCTCGGCACTCTGACACACTCAGAACCCCCGATCTTTCTGTGACTCTGTGGGACCTGAGACCATACTGTCCCTGTGAGGGCTCCACCCCCGCTTAGCCTCTGGAGTGACTGTCCCTCAGTGGAGAACACTTCTAAAAGTTCTGATTTTGTGCTCCGCTGTTCCACTGCTTTCCAAGAGCTGGTCCCTCCCCCTGCAGTCTATCCTCTTGTCGCTTTCGATTCACTTTTCTACCTGTCCTACCTTTCAGAAAGTGGTTGATCTTCTGTCCCTAGAATTGCTACTCTTCTCCTCTTCTATCTCCTATTGAGTTTGTTGGTGTTCAGAATGGTTTCATAACTATCCAATTGAACTCCTGGGACCTGATGTTATTTTAGTCTGCTACTCCTCCTCCATCTTGGCCCCCTCCCCCAGAGCCTTGGTTTAAATAGATTATTTATTTTTCTTCCCCTTTTCCCCATGTAACTAGTTGACTTTTGGGGAGCTAAATGAGCATATGATTACAAAGCGATTTACAAATGAAATGAGTTCTAGATGTAAATTTGTTCTTAGATGAGCCTGTCTATATTATTAACTTAGTACAAGCAACAATTTCTGGAGTTCCAGAGAATCTTGAGGTCCTGTGGAGAGGGGTAAAGGTCTGAGTGGGCAGGATGCTGGTCCTCTCATCAACACTTACCCTACTGCAACATTTCCCATTGATCTACTTTATAGGCTGAAGCTTTAAGTATTGAGTTTGTTAAACAAATTGACAAAAGAATTCTGCTTTAAAAAGTTGAAAACCACTAATTTAAAGATTATTTCTGATAGTCTTAATTCTCTTGTGCCTATCACAACACAGCCTTTTCTTAAGCAGTGCACGTGGAGTGCCTGTTCAAGCTACTTGATTTCTTGCTTCTCTCAGGTGGTGGCTTTCTTTTTCTTTTTTTTAATATTTTATTTATTTATTTGACAGGCAGATCACAAGTAGGTGGAGAGGCAGGTAGAGAGAGAGGAGGAAGCAGGCTCCCTGCTGAGCAGAGAGCCCAATGCAGGGCTTGATTCCAGGACCCTGGGATCACGACCTGAGCCCAAGGCAGAGGCTTTAACCCACTGAGCCACCCAGGCGCCCCAGGTGGTGGCTTTCTTGTCATAACCACTAATGGGATGCCTTCTTGTGGGGCAGGGTCTTCCTTAGGACAGATAGGGAGAGGAATTAAGAAAAGATGCCCCAACTTCTTAGTTTTCAATCTGCTAAATTCCCTGTCCAACTCTTGCCTTGTAATTCACTACTCATGTCTCCTGTGAGGGTAGGTGGGGGGAAGGACAATTATCCAACCCCCATCCTGGTAATCTCTACCATAGTTCAGGGCTCTCAGGGTTCCAGAGTTACATTGTGGTGGCACCAGAGCTGCATTATGACTTTTGTATGCCCTATGTCCTTTGGCCTTTGGATACTTATGCTATAGAAAACATTAAAGGCTGAGTTCATTATCACATGTTCACCACTAGTATATTTATTTTTTCTTCTGATTTTTAAAGAATTAAAGTGAAAACATCTTTGTAGGTCCTTCAAATGTCATGCCTGGCTCCCCCCAACACTGAGTCTACTGGATAAGTCAGCCCTGATTAGGGCAAGAAGATTTGGTTGGGGGAGGAGTACCCTTCTTTGTCCCTTAGTGGGATGTGTTAAGTTAGTTAATTCTTCTATTGTTTACTTATAGCATCCATCCCCATTTTCTGGTGTGCCTTCCAACCCCCCATCACATAACTACTATGCATCAGAAATGAGTTCCACTGGGTTGGACCAGAAGACAAATTTGAGAGGCAGAATTGTCACCTCTCTCAGAAGACCAAGTCTTTCTTATGGGGTTCTATGTATCATGCCTGGCTCTCCCTTTCCTAGGTTTTTTTTTCTTCATTCCCCAAGTAACTCTTCATATTTATGCAAATGAGATTTTGGGAAGTTTATCCCATTAAACTTTGCCAAACATGTTCAAATATATCCGAATCCCATTTAGATTCAAGATGTGACTACCTATATATCAAACACTTGAGGGTTATTTTTATTACTCTTTTCCTTTGAACTGTAATAATAGCTTTAAGGAATATGCTTTTTTTTTTTTTTTTTAAGAAAGAGAGAGAAAGAGAGAGAGAGAGAGAGCACGAGCACAAACACATGAGCAGGGACAGGGGAAGAGAGAGAATCCCAAGCAGGTTCCATGACTATCATGGAGCCTGATGTGGAGCTTAGTCCCATGACCCTGAGATGATGCCCTGAGCTAAAATCAAGAGTATCAAGAGTCAGATGCTCCACTGACTGAGCCATTCTGGAACCCCAATAAGGAATATTTCTAAAAACCTTCTTGCTTGCACATGTGTCTGTGGGTCGGTTGGCTTGTTTATGTGTCATTGGCTCAGCTGGAGACTTTAGGTAGGGCAGCTTTATTTCATGTGTCTCCCCTCTGGAACCAATATATGGACCAGGTACTTCCATGTGTGTTTTTACCACTGGAGCCATTGGTTTGACAAGGGCATACTTTTTTTTTTTTTTTTTAAGGATTTATTTATTTGAGAGAGAGAGAGTGAGAGCACATGAATGAGGGGAGAGGCAGAGGGAGAGAGTCTCAAGCAGATTCCTGACTGAGCACAGAGCCTGACAAGGTGCTTGATCCCAGGACCCATGAGATCATGATTTGAGCCAAAATAAAGAGTCAGTCACTCAACTGACTGAGTCACCAGGTGCCCCTAGGCATACCTTCCTTATAGTGACAACAGAAGCTCAAGAGAACAACATGCAAGAGCATGTTTAGAGTTCTAAATTCAGAATTAGCATATTGTTACTTCTGCCTCATTTTATTGGCCAAAGCAAATCACATAGATGAATTTAGAGTCGAGAAATAGGACAATATGCTTTGCTTCTTTATAGGAAAACTGAAAGTTTACATGGAAAAGAGTGAGAGGTGAAGAATTGAGGCCATTAGTATGATTTGACACACCAGCCATCCACTACACTTTTAAAACTTCCTGAACATACCATGTCTGCTTGAGAAAGGGATTGTAAAGATTCATTCTGAGCCCTGTGTCATGAAGAAGGCTGGCAAGTCTATTCTTGCTATAAAATTATTATGATGCTTCCTGCTTCTTAACCCTGTGACTCCTTTGGTTTCTCTCCCACTGGCTCTATGAGTCTTGCCAGCTTTTCAAAGCCACCTACATGAGAAGAGTCTTTTTCTGATGCTCCCAACAGAACATTGGTCAAATCACTTGAAGACCTGGATAAGCTCTTTGCTTCCACCCAGAGATGAACTTTGTTGCTTTAAAAAGTGAGAGGAGGGAAATTAAGGACATAGGCAATGTGGTACAAGTTATCACAACTTCACAGAAATCAAATGAATAGAATGATTTTCCCCTTTATTTTTTTTTAATTTTTTTAAATTTATTTATTTGACAGAGAAATCACAAGTAGATGGAGAGGCAGGCAGAGAGAGAGAGAGGGAAGCAGGCTCCCTGCCGAGCAGAGAGCCCGATGCGGGACTCCATCCCAGGACTCTGAGATCATGACCTGAGCCGAAGGCAGCGGCTTAACCCACTGAGCCATCCAGGCGCCCCTGATTTTCCCCTTTAAATTGTAATCATCAGTACAGCTATTTGAGAGAAGCAAGTACGCACAGATGTAGGGTTCATCACCACCCTTTGGAAGCAGACCTAGGTGTAGAGAGTGAAGGGAAATAGGAAGATACCTTCCATCCCCACCTTACCTATCTGCAGTAAGGGGCATGTGTGTACTTCCCCTGAGGGAAGAGAAAGGACTTGAAAATATGACCACGGAGTCTTTTTCCACATGAAATGCCTTTTGCATCACTGGGCAATTTTAACTGCTACCTTTCTCTTAAGGCCTATTTTTATGGCAGTACTGCCTTCTATTTTAAATCTATTTAATCTGTTCTCTTCTCCAACTCCATGGGGCAAATTTACTTTTTGTGTCTTTTATGTCATATTATTGTTATTTATGTACACACCAATATATATGTTTGTCTAGGCTCTGAATACCTAAGTGATCAGAATCAAGTCCTACTTGTCTTTCTATTTTTAGTAGGATGGATCAAGTGAATGCTGAATCTGCACTATCAGATCATAAACAACCTGGAGGCAAGATTATTTATCTTGTGCCTTTTTATTCCTCACATTATCCTGCATAATTCTTTGGACTTAGTAGTCATTCCTTAAATAAATATTTGTTGAATGATACAAATTAAAATAATGCTTATTATTGGAGACCTGAATATTATTATTGAAGTACTTATGTGTTATTAAATCATGTGTGAGATTAGGAGGGTTCAAGAATATTCTTATGGGTTTTCTGAAAATTTATCATTTCTATTCCCTGACTATACAAGAAAATTTTGGAGGAGCTAGAATTTAGCGTGGAAAAAGGATAACTAAAGGCTGATAATTAATGCTCCTTTATTGGTGATGTTAGTTATTCTTCATCTTAACCAATGAAAGTGTTTGTGTGTATTGCCTAGAATATAAGCATAGATTAGATATTATTATTCATAGACTTGTGTTAGGGTAATTACAGAATTTCCTTCATTGGCTTTGAACAAAAACCCCTTTTTTGGTGTGGGCTTATGACAGCTGCTTCTAGTAAGCTCTTCAGTTCTCTGTAATTCAGTAGTTTTTACAATGACTGTAGCAATGGTTCATGGGATGTGTTTTTTTAAGAAGTTTTTATTTTAATTTCAGTTCATTAACCTATGGTGTTATATTAGTTTCAGGGGTACAATATAGTGATTCAGCACTTCCATACATCATCTGGTGCTCATCACAAGTGCCCTTCTTAATCCCCATCATCTATTTCACCCATCCGCCACCCATCTCTTCTCTGATAACCATAGATTATTCTCTATAACTGAGGGTCTGTTTCTTGGTTTCTCTCTCTCTCAATTTTTCCCCTTGTTTTGTTTCTTAAATTCATGTATGAGTGAAATCATTATGATATTTGCCTTTTTTTTTTTTTTTTACTTATTTCACATAGTATTATACTCTCGAGCTCAATCTACATTGCAAATGACAAGATTTCATTCTTTTTTATTGCTGGATAATATTCCATTTTATATATACTACATCTTCTTTATCCATTCATCAGTTGATGGATACATTCATCAGTTGATGGCCACTTCTATATCTTGGCTATTATAAAGAATGCAACTATAAACATAGGGGTGTGTGTATCCCTTTGAATTAATGTTTCTGTATTCTTTACCCAGTAGTGAGATTGCTGGATCTTAGGATAGTTCCCTTTTTAAGTTTCTGAGGAACCTCCATACTGTTTTTCAGAGTGTCTGCACCAGTTTCCATTCCCACCAAGAGTGCACAAGTGTTCCTTTTTCTCCACATCCTTGCCAACACTTGTTTTTTTCTTGTGTTGTTGATTTTAGCTATTTTGACAGGCATGAGGTGAAATGGCATATGTCTTTTAAAGTTGCTGACATATGTAATGAAATATTAGATGATAATATTACATAGTGTATGTGGAATAATTATGTGGGACAAACAAGGGTATATTAAGTATCACCCAGTATATATTGTTAATGCATATATTTTTGTTTTGATTAAAAATCCAGCACAAAATATTTCACTTTTTAATGGACTTTCTTAAGCAAAAAAGCTAACAAAAATTATGCAATAAAGGTAATAATGAAGAAAACACGTACTTGCCTAAATAAATGGTAATTTGTATGTGATTTTAAAATTTTACGTTCTCTAGGAAATGTCATGAAATACCTGAAGAGCTAGAGTTTTACCTTTAGAAAATTTTTCAGTTATTTATTTTTTTGCAACAAATTACCCCAAACCTTAGCAGCTCAAAATAAGGAACATTTGTTATTTTATATAGTTTCTGTGGTTCCAGCATCCAGGAGCTGCTTCACTGTGATTCTGGCTTGAGGTTCCTCATGGGGCTGTCATCAAGATCTTGTTGGGGCTGCCATTATATGAAGACTTGACTTGGGCTGAAGGATCTCAATCACAAGACTGACAGTTTGGTGCTGGTAGTTGGCAGGAGATCTCAATTTCTTACCATGTGGCCTCTTCATTGGCCTGCTTGAGTGTTAACACAACAGTTGGTTTCTCCTAGAGAGAATGATCTACGAGAGAGCAAGGTAGAAGTTGCAGTATCTTTTATGACATAGCCATACACTATCATTTCTGCTATATATTACTGATTACACAGGTTAGCCCTATTCACTGAGGAGGGGACTACTCAGGGGCATGAATAAAAGGAGGTGGAAACCACCGGGGACCATCTTGGACACTGGCTACCTGAGATTTTTGGAATAAGATCTGCAGCTATTACTGCAAATGTTTTTGTTGAATATTAGGATAGGTTAGTTTATGTTAACTTGTTGAGTTTTAAATTTTCTGAATAATTTTATGGTAGAAGATATTTAAGAAAATTAATTGAACTTATTATTTGATTTAGAGATAGTAAACACTAGTAAGAGTTTCTTAGATTTAGTGTCATTTGAGAAGGCATAAGAAAAATATTTTAATCTTTCTTTAGATTGTGTCTTGGAAGTTTTAGTATTACAAATTCCTGTTGACTAAATAAACAAAAGAGGTATAAGAATTTCAAAGTCAACTGACACAGGCACATAATTATTCAGGGAGTCTTATGTTAAGATATGAAGTGAGAAGCACTGTTCTTCTTTCCCTCTTTCTCTGCCCCTAACCCCCAAAATCAATTGATCTCTTCCCCAAATTGGGGAATTAAATAGTAAACTTCTTGAGGAAAAGAACCTTGCTTCATATTTCTCTTGGATTTCTGGCCCTAAAGCATTGTAGCAAAATGGTGATCACTTAGCTCATCCTAATTCACCAAATAGTCAGTGCTTAATTTGAAGGAATGTCATATCTAATATGGTAGATACTGTAACCTAGAAGCAGGCATAGTCATTAAGTTTATCTATAGGTTTCCGAAAGAAAAAGCCCAGATTAGTGTTGCCTTCCTTGGTATAAATATCGAGGAGTAAAGGATAGTGCATTGTTTGACTGCAGGCTTGATCATATTCTGGAAATATTTTCGGATTACATTTGACCTGAATTTAACAAGCTTTTCATGAATGATTCAATAACTTTTTTCTAAAAGTTCTATATGGTTTTGTATCATGGGGCACCTATCAGAAAAGTGATATAAAAAGTATACATCTACTTGAAACACAGTGATTCTGGAAATATTTGTAGTTTTTTTTTTTAATAGGCTTAAGGATTTTACTATATTCTGTTCGGACATTGTGGAAAAGATACCAACACATTCAGTTATAGATAGTGTCTGTAGCAATTTTGAAATTTAAATTTATATGGCAGCCATTCAGATTCCTGTTTTTTTTAAATCATGCTTTTCAGAACTGACAGTTTACTGAATACAGGGTCCAGACATTCAGAACAATAATATAAAATGTTAAAAAGAAAAAGTCAAATGTGGTTGAGAATGATTGCAAAGCAGCCTTGACACATTCTTGGGCCTGTAAGCAGGATTCTACAGGCCAATGCCAGCAGGGTTTTGCCTGCAGGAAGCAAGAAAAAGTCAATGCAAATCAGGACAGTTTCTCAGGAGAATAACCTGTGTGGACAAGTATTTGTTTAGGGCCATAAAAATGTGTTTTCTTTCCTTCTTTCTGAAACTTGAACTTCATAGTAAGTTATTTAAAGGCAGGGCACCTTGAATAAGTGCTGGTGAAATCATGAAAGGGTATATGTTAAAAACACTGTTTTGGTCCACGTCTTTGCAGCCAGTGTCCTTTGGGAAGAACCTGAATCGCATGAGGGAGAGTCGGGGGTGGGGGTGGGAAATTGCTGTCCCTACCTCTCTTCTTTTGAAGATGATTGAAAAAATACTGAGCCTGCCTAACTAACAGGCCAGAGAGACACTGCTGCTTCTGTTGCTGGTCCATCTGCTTGAAGCAGTTTAGGGGAAAGACCATGGACTCTGTTTGTTTTGAATACTACACAGTGCACTTTGGGGCTCAGAGCTCTAGTTTCAGTGGCTGAAATTTGGGCTTCCTTCAGACTTCACTGATCTTTCAAGTTCCTTCCAGCTCTAGCATTCTGGGTTCTAAGTGAGACACCAAGGTAGAAACTGCTCTGTGAAACACATGAAAAATGTATCCAGGATCATCAAGTTGTTTCTGGCTTTTAAAAATTTGCTCAACACTGTGATAGACCATGTGAGTGATGGAGAAATATGTTACACATTGTCGTTTCTGACCCAGGGAGACAAGATAGAATTAATCGTACATGTTAGGCAAAAGACAACAGTAGTTCTTTATCTCTGGGGCTGCTTTCTGCAGTTCCAATTACCCACAGTCAACCACAGTCCAGAAGCAGATCATCCTCCTGACATATTGTCAGAAGGACAGTAGTAGCCTAATGCTGGATCTCAGTGTGTATGTCATTCACCTCACTTCACCTTATCACATAGATCTTTTATCATCTCATCACAAGAAGGTGAGTGCAGTATAGTAAGATTTTTTGACAGAGACAGGGACCATATACACATGACTTTTATTACAGTATATTGTTATAATTGCTCTATTTTATGATTAGTTACTGCTGATAATCTCTTACTGTCCCTACTTTATAAATTAAACTTTATCATAGGTATATCTGTATAGGAAAAACATATATATCTAGGTACTATCCATGGTTTAGGCATCTTGGATCATATCCCCTATGGATAAGTAGGGACTACTATAATTATATTTCTTTTAAAAATTTTCTGTGGCTTTTTCCTTAGTCCCAAATCCAAGATTTCTGATTCAAGTCCACTTTTGTATCTTGGTAAAGTTTTTTTTAGTTTTTCTCACATTTCTTTCTTTCTTTTTTTTTTTAAGATCTTATTTATTTATTTGACAGACAGAGATCACAGGTAGGCAGAGAAGCAGGCAGAGAAAGAGGAGGAAGCAGGGTCCCTGCTGAGCAGAGAGCCCGATGTGGGGCTCGATCCCAGGACCCTGGGATCATGACCAGAGCCAAAGGCAGAGGCTTTAACCCACTGAGCCACCCAGGTGCCCCTTTTCTCACATTTCTTAAGGTACTGTTTTGGTAGTTTATAATTTTTTGCTGCTTTTGTGATTTTGTTCCTTTTCTCATTTTTATTTTTTTAAAGTAGGCTCCATGCCCAATGTGGGACTTAACTCACAACCCTAAGATTAAGAGTCATGTGCTTTACTGACTCAGCCAGCCAGGCACCTCCCACTGCCTTTCTCAATTCCTAAATTAGGTTTTTTGTAATGGATTTACTGCTAAATAACATTTTTTCTAATACTTTTGCAATAGATTCTTTTGGGGCTAAAGTAACAGAGTCAAGACTTGAATCCAATCAATTGGACTATAGAGCATGTGCACTCAACCACCTTATCATGCTGCCTTCTATGTGATTTTTCACTGAAGACTACCATGGAGATGATTATATGTTTCTCTTTTTTTGACTTATAAATTGATAAATTTCCTATGGTTAACTGAAGCAACTATTTTGCTATATATATTTTTTTCATTTGACTTATGAAGTCATGTATTTCCTAAAGTTAAATGAAGCATTTTATTTTTTTACTCTTACTTGTTACCCCCACATCCATTTATTATATTTATAAGGAAAGTGGTCTATCATTTTTTTTTCTTGCAGTGTCTTTATCTGGCTTTGGTATTAGACTTATACAGTCTTCATAGAATTACTTAGGAAGTGTTCCCTCTTCTTTCATATTCTGTATAAGTTTAAGAAGGATTGATATTAAATATTTGGTAGAATTCACCAGGGAAGCCATCTGGTCCTGGACTTTTCTTTGTAAGGAGGTTTTTGATTACTGATTCAACTCTCTACTTGTTACAGGTCTGATCAAATGTTCTACTTTTTCATGGGTCAGGTTTAATAGTTTACTTGTCTTTTTAAACAGAATTCCTGACATTCACACTCAATTTTGTGACTCATTTTAAAATTATTTAGATTATTACTTACGTTTAAACAGTGTCTTTGCATATCCTCTCTACTTATTTATTTTTTATACTTTAACTTTCCACTTTGGAGCTTTAATTGCATCGCCAAATAATTTTTCCAGAACATAAATATATGTGTGGTATGTTTTCTGTGGGGTATGTATGTGATCCCCGCTGCAAAGAAGATATACAGAGTTCTTTGGGAAGTTTTTTGCCGTTATTCCTACTGGCATCTTTTCTGTACTTCCCTCTTCCTCTGGGACTGCCATTTTGTTTGATGATGTTCCACAAGTCTCTAAGGCTCTGTTGAGGTTTCTTCTTTCTTCTTTCTTCTTTTTGTTCTTCAATTTAGATAACATGGTTGATCTGTTTCCAAGCTCACTATTTTTTTCTTCCATATCTGT
Organism: Mustela lutreola; assembly: GCF_030435805.1. NCBI lineage: Eukaryota > Metazoa > Chordata > Mammalia > Carnivora > Mustelidae > Mustela > Mustela lutreola. Next base: position 93,417,744 of record NC_081296.1, read on the forward strand.
TCACATTTACCACTGAGCACCTCTATGGAATTTTTCATTTCAGTTAATGAACTTTTCAACTCTAGAATTTTTATTTTGTTCATTTCATAACTTCTAATTCTTTATTGATATTATATATTTGATGAGACATTACTGTCATACTTTCCTTCATTTGTTTTGACATGATTTCTTTTAGCTCTCTTAACATATTTAAAAAAGTGATTTAAAGTGTTTGTGTAATAGGGCCAATCTCTGGGCTTTCTAAAAGATGGTTTCTTTTCTTCTTTTTTTTTAATAATTTTTTTTATTTTTTAATAAACATTTAATGTATTTTTAACCCCAGGGGTACAGGTCTGTGAATCTCCAGGTTTACACACTTCACAGCACTCACCATAGCACATACCCTCCCCAATGTCCATAAGCCCACCACCCTCTCCCGACCCCCCTCCCCCCAGCAACCCTCAGTTTGTTTTGTGAGATTAAGAGTCACTTATGGTTTGTCTCCCTCCTGATCCCATCTTGTTTCATTTATTCTTTTCCTACCCCCCAAACCCCCCACATTGCATCTCCACTTTTTCATATCAGGAAGATCATATGATAGTTGTAAAAGATGGTTTCTATTGATTGTCTTGTTTCCTATGTTGAGCTATGCTTTTTTATTTTTTTGCATGTGTCATATTTTTTTGGTTGTTGTTATAAACTGAACATTAATTTATTTATTAAAAGATTTTGTTGGGGGACACCTGAGAGGCTCCATTGTTATGTGTCTGCCTTCAGCTCGGGTCATGATCCCAGGGTCCTGGGATCGAGGCCTGCATCGGGCTTCCTTTCAGTGGGGAGCCAGCTTCTCCCTCTCATTTCCCCTGCTTGTGTTCTCTCTCTTGGTGTCTCTCTGTCAAATAAATAAAATCTTAAAAAAAAATTTTTTTTATTTGTGGTGCCTGGGTGGCTCAATCATTTCAGTGGCTGCCTTTAGTTTAGGTCATGATCCTAGGGTCCTGGGATCAAGCCTCACATTGGGCTCCCTGATCAGCAGAGAGCCTGCTTTTCCCTCTCCCTCTGCCTACTGCTCTGCCTACTTGTGCTCTCTCTCTCTCTAAAATAAATAAAAAATAAATAAATAAATAAATAAATAAAATCTTTAAAGAAAAAGGTTTTATTTATTTATTTGAGAGAGAGCATGAGCCTGGCGGGGAGGGGCAGAAGGAGAGGGAGAGGCAGACTCCTTGCTGATTAGGGAGGCCACTGTGGGGCTCAATCCCAGGACTGTGGGATCATGACCTGAGCCAAAGGCAGAGACTTAACTGACTGAGCCTCCCAGGTACCCCTAAACTGGACATTTAAAATTATGTAATGTGATAATTGGGAAAATAGATCCTTCTTTTCCCCCAGGGTTTGTTATTATTGCTGTTTTCTGTTGTTCTTATTTTTATTGTTGTCATTTAAAGAATTAGTGGCTTTCTTGAACTAATTTTGTAAAGTCTCTTCTTTATTGCGTGTGGCTGCTGAAGTCTCTGCTTGATTAGCTTAATAGTCAGGTAATAATTGAATATAGATTTTCTTGAATGCCTGGAACGAGTGTCTCTCAGATTTTGCTAAGGGATTCCTTTGTGTGTTGGGACATACCCTAGTACTCATGCAGACAATTTACAATACTGCATTAGTCCTAACTTCCAGCTTGCCTGGAACCTCAGTGTTGTCAGAGGTGAAAACTTAAAGCTTCTAGTCTCCTCTGAGAATGTGTACAGCCCGTGGTATTCATATCAGTGTAGAATAGGCACTTGACAATTGGCTTTTTTTGATTGTAATGTAAGTACCTGATGTTAAGTTTTTGATTGCTAAGGAATCCATTTCAAAGACATCCATCTTGAATAAACACATTGCCAACCACATAACTAAATAAAGAAGGATACCCTTCTCATGAAGTTCCTTTTTTTTTTTTTTTGGAAAGTTCTGGTTACCTAGTTAATCATTTGATTGCTGCTTGGGTTTTCCTTCCTTTGCTTTAATTGCCACACTTACATTTTAAATTCACTGATAAGGAGTGAACCTGCTAAACCCTGGGCATCCCACCCTCAATTCCAATGAAGTCAGAACCAGGTCCATATACTTACTCTTTATCCCTCTCTCTATCCTTACAAACTCGCTGTGGGGTCATGGGCATGCCATGTACCCTTTAGAACTCATGAATAGTAAACCTTATTGTTTCAAAGTTCCCTGATAGTTGTTGCTGAGGTACATTTTATATTCATAATAAGAACTATAGGACTGGTCCAGCTGTAATATTTGCTGTGGCTTGGGAAATTCTGTGGGGACCTACCACAAATAGTGTGGGCCCAGGTGGTTCCCCACAGGCATTTCCAGTTGATAACATCACTATTGATAGGTTGAGACTGACTCTAAACAACCAATACACATTCACATAGCTGAAAGTTACTAAAATACTTATTTTATTGTTATCTTTATTTTTCGAGGTTACTGGTTAGCTGGGCAGCAGATTATGGGAAGAGGGCAAGTTCTGAGGCATACAAATAAAGGAAGGAAGTATGACCCATAGAAAAGAAAAAAAACTATTCTTGAAAAAGCCTAGGCATTGGACTTTAACTAGACAAATACTTTAAGTTTTCATCTATTTTTATCTTTATATTTACTTTATTGGGTGGTTTGGAGATGCTGTTTTGGGTATTCTGATGCCATTTTGACCTGGCTTTTCCTGCTTAGCATAATGTTCCTGAGATTTGCATTTTGTATATTAGTACCTCATTTTTATTTTAAGAATGCAATCTTAACTGGTTATTGTCAGTATGAAATTTTATTTGTTGAATTGTTAGATATGCTTTGGCCTGCTAGTTTTTTTTCAGTTAACTTTCTTTTTTTCACCAATTATATGGTTACATAATCTATTAATAGTAATATTTTGGTTTTCTCCCTTGTGTTATTTATACATGTATTCTTTCTTTTCATGTTGCATTGGGTCTCATCTGCCTAATGTTTTATTATGAAATATATTTGGTGCAGGAATCTGCAAAAACCTCTTGTGGGGTTTTTTTTCTGTTTCTATTTACTCTTTACTCAGATATGGGTGTTGAATTTTATTGAAATTATCCTTAGCAGTTACTGAGTTGATAACATGAATTTCTGTGGTAATCTGTTAATGTTAGAAACTAGTAATGAATTATGGGAAAAATTTCCTTGGTCAAGTTTTATTGTTTCTAAATATGCTCATTAATTTCCTTTGCAAATATTTTAATTGGGATTTTTGTGTTTATGTTCACAAGTGAGGTAAACTATAGGTTTATTAAGCTATTTTTAGCCTATCTTTGATATTGGTACATTACCTATATGAAATGTGTTGAGAAATTTTTTTATTATGAAATATTGTGTTCATTGCTCAGATTTTTCAAAATTTAATATTTTTGTCATATTCACTTCAGATTGGGTAGAGATACCCTTTGTACTTCTTTCCAATCAATCTCTCCCTCCTCAGATGTGAACAATATCCTGAATTTCGTGTTCATTATTGTCAGGTTTTTATACTTGAATGGTATATTTATAAACCTAAAAGGTTGTAAAGATTTTTTTTTTTTTTGCAGGATTTCACATTTGCTATTTAGTTAGCGTATTTATTTTATTTATTTATTTTTAAAAGAATTATTTATTTATTTGAGTGGGGGCCAGGGAGAGCACAAGTGGAAGGGGCAGAGGGAGAGGAAGAGAGAATCTCAGACAGACTCCATGTGGAGTGTGGAGCTCAGTTGAGGGCCCAGTCCCAGCTGAGATCATGACCTGAGCCAAAACCAAGAGTCAGACACTTAAATGACTGCGCTGCCCAGGCACCCTTAGTTAGTATATTTATGAAGAGCTGAGTTTCAGGAGCCAGTTAGTCTTGGTTTGAAATTCCTAACTATAATAATGAAATTTTCTATTTCTCTTCAGTTTTGTTAGTTTTTAAAAAAATGTCCTTTGAAGCATTGACTTTAGTGCCTATTTTTATCTCTTCTGACAAACTTTACTCTTGTATTATTATGAAATGACTTTCTTTTGCTAATATTTCTTGTTTGAAGTGAAGTCTGCCTTTTTTTTTTTTTTAAAGATTTTATTAATTTGACAGAGAGAGATCACAAGTAGGCAGAGAGGCAAGCAGAGAGAGAGAGAGAGAGGAGGAAGCAGGCTCCCTGTCGAGCAGAAAGCCCAATGGGACTTGATCCCAGGACCCTGGGATCATGACCTGAGCTGAAGGCAGAGGCTTTACCCACTGGCTCACCCAGGCGCCCGGAAGTCTGCCTTTTCTGATATTAATATAGCTACTCCAGTTTTCTTATGATTAATGTTTGTATAACTCCCTTCATCCTTTTACTTTTAACCTATTTGTGTCTTTATACTTTAAGCAGGTTTCTTTCCTATGGCAATCATATTGCAGGATCTTGTCTTTTTCTGCAGTGACAGTCTTTGTCTTTTAACTGGAGTGCCATTTACATGTAATTATTGATAAGGTTGAATTTATATTTACTATCTTGGTATTTGGTTTCTATTTGTCACATTTGTTTATGTTTTTTTCCCTTCTTTACCTGCCTTCTTTTAATTATATTTTCTAGCATTTTATTCTGTTTTGGACTAATAGCTTATTTATCTCTTTATTGTTTTAGTAGGAGTTATGGAGTTTACATTGTGCTTATTTAACTTATATCCCTATAAATAATATGCCATTTCACATATGATATAAGATCTTTTACAGAAGTATATTTCCTTTCCTTTCTACCATCATTGTGTCATTATTAATGCATACATCATATCTATGTATAAAACAAAACATTATTAATTTTATTTAAACCATCCATTATATTTTAAAAAAATCTTTAAAAAGAGAAAATGTCTTTTTTATTTATGCACATTTTAAATCATTCTATTACTTATTTCCATTGTGTGCATTCAAGTTTTGATCTGATACCATTTTGCTTCTTCTCAAAGAATTTCCTTTAATATTTCTTGTAGGTTTGATGACAATGAACTTTTACACATTTTGTTTGCTGAAAAAGTAGTTTACTGTCAGTTTTGAAAAATATTTTTGCTGGATATAGAATTTTATGTGGATGGTATTTTTTTTCATTATGGGTACTCTAAATACATTTCTTCCTTGTCTTCTGGACTACATAATTATGATAGGAAGCCTGCAATGTTAGTTTGTGGTAATTAGCTGTTGGTAATTATTAGTTTCTTTGTAGTTAATGTTTCTCTGGATGCTTATAAGATTTTTTTCCTTTATTATTAGGTTTTATTAATTTTGATTATAATGTGGTTGGCATCATGTTCTTTATGTTTCTGCTTGGTATTCATGAAAATTTTTGCATCAATGGGTTTATAGTTGTCATCAAATTTGGAAAATTTTGGCCATTTTTTGTACAGATATTTTCTGCTCCCTTCCTACTACCCTTTCTGGGACTCTAATTAAATATTATGTTAGGCTGAGTATTAATTTTCTTTCAGTTTTTATTTCTCTCTGTGATTCATTTTGTGTTGTTTCTATTGCTGTGTCTTCAAGTTGACAAATATTTTCCTCTATAATTTTACTCTGTTATTAAAGCCACTCAGTGAAATATTTATTTCAGATAATGTTTTATCTAGATATTCCATTTGATTCTGTTTTTATATCTTACATTTGTTTCTTATTACATTTACATCTTTGAACATTTTAATATTTAAATTAGAAAATTTAAGATCCTTATCTGCTAATTCCAACATATCTATCATATCTAGGTCTTTTTCTAGTGATTTTTCTCCTGGTTGTGTACTACATAATTATGCTTCTCCATGTGAGTAGTAAAATTTGATTGAGTGCTGAACATTGTGAATTTTACATTGTGGAATATAAGACTTTGTTGTCTTCCTCTAAAAGTGTTGGAGTTTGTTCAAATAGTCTGTTAAACTACCTGAAGATCAATCAGCTTGATATTTTCAAGTATTATTTTAAAAATGTTGTTAAAGTCCTAAGAAGCATTTGCTCTAGAGCTAATTTAGAACTACTATTAATGTCTGCCTCTTCTGAGGTTTTTAATGAATGTACCATGTATTCAGCATGTCTGGTGGGAGAACTGATGATTCCTAGTCTTGTGTGAGCTTTGGGAATTGTAGTTAGAGCTCTTTGGTAATTGTTCTCCCGGCCCCAGGGAGGGTTAGTTTATCTTTGTCTGCCCTCATGGGTTTCACTACTGTAGTAACAGATTGGTATTCAGTCAATAACCCGAATACTTGATTCAGATTCCTGGAGCTATTTTTCTATGTTGTTCCTTCCTTTCCATACTATGCCTTAACAAATTCTACCCTCTTTGTCTTCCCCTTACTCCAATTTCTCTTTCTTCAACTTAGTGAGATACCTGGATTCTGTGTTGTTTTCCTCTATTTTGTGTTGTGGTCTGGAAATTGTGAAAGGCAGAAATATGGATTGATTTGCTTCTTAACCTATTTTGGTTTCCATTGTCTTAGTCAGTATAGTTGTGCACTGCTTATTGCCCAGTCCTAAAAGAGTTGCTCTTATATTTTGTCCAATTTTATAGTTATTTGTGATAGAAAGGCTGAAGTAGAAGCCAATGGCCTAAGTTGTATCTTTTTGATGAAGCAAAGAAAACGTAATGTTTTAAAGCACAGTGAATGTTTTTTTATTGCTATTGATGTCATTAAAGTCTAGAGGAGAAATGGGCTGTCAAAAGTCATGTAATTGAATTGAATCCCCATTTTAAAGATGATAGAACTGAGGTGAGGAGGAGCATAGTAACTTGCCTGTAGATACCTGGTCTGTGACTTTGCAGTTTGGGCAGGAGCTGGGTTTCTTTATTTCTCTTTGTTGTTAGATGTTGTAGTGTGCTATCTTCTTACCACTTCAGCTGAATGAGAGTTTATCATAGCAATTAGCATTAGTAATGATAAAAATGATGTTAACAGTTATACTCATTAAAATTTAAAGTATACTCATATTCCTTCTTGCTTTGAGTTAGATTAAATTTTAGTTTTTAATATATCTTCCTTGTACAGCCATTGAATAGCAGTGTTTTACAAAATCTGTACCTATACCTAATTGTCTGATTAAATCTGATGTTATATCTATTGATATCAATAACTTAAAAAGCCATGAAATTGGAATAATAGATAAAATATTTTCATTGTAGCTTTTGTTTTATGTTTCCTATTTACTGCATAATATTTAGCTTAAATTTCTTTTTATATATTCTTCTCTGATTAAATTACTGCAATTTTACTGCATTGAATAATATACCTCTATGATGTTAAAAACTAGCATTATTTTTATTGTTTTTTTTTCCTTCTTCAAGGATATATCTTTAATGGGGAAAGTGTACTGGCACAAGCCATCTCAAGAGCAAGCAGAGCAAGGATTACAGATAAATCTTGAGGAACCTCAAATGGTAAAGTTTTTAATAAAAAATCCTCTTTGCTTATACTGAAGTAGTGGTTTGTCTCTTGTTGCTTGAATGCTTGCTTAGACAGTTAAAAAAAAACAAACAAACAACCTCCCTTCACTCATTTTAGAGGTGTGTTTAACCGTATGAACATCTAATCCAATATCACATTGGAAGTCTTGGCTATTTTGGCTCACCGTTGCTGCCTATCATAGACCTTCTGAGCTAAGGCCTAAAACTCTTTCCAGAAGGGAAATATTTTAACAATTCCTCTGGCCTAGGCATTTATATTCAGAAAGTTGTTGAGGGTTAATTAAAGGTTGTTAGCTTCTAAGAAGCATCATCATATATTTTATTTAGCTAGAAAAAAATTTTTATAGCATTGATGAGGGAAAGGTTTGGTAGAGAAATAATGGATTGTTGGTGACAGAAATTTGTTTCAGAAGTAAAAATTCCTTTTCTTCTATCACTGGCAAAATATTTATAGGATTCAAAGCAATTTGGAATACATTCCCTATGGATAGGACATGTCTCCCTGTGTATAGAAATCTACAGTTACATAAAAACAAACCATTGCACCATGATCATTTCCTTTATAAAGGATTTGTAAAATATTGTTACATAGCAAGCTCCTTTAGTTCCTGAAAATGAGTCCACATACATAAAAGATTCATATTACATTTCATTTTTATCATAATATGTTATCATTAGAAAATATATGGAATCTTTCCACAAATGTCATGGATCTTATAATGTTAGAGTTTCTACAACTGATTGAACTACCAGGGTCTGAAATGCTTCTGGATTGAGACCATGCCTTTTTCTGCTTTGTATTCTTATCTCTTATCCCAGGACCCTACATGTGTAAGGCTAATATGTAGATATATCAATTCTGAAACCTTCCCACATATGCTTTGAACTTAAAACTGATATTTAGGGTAGCTTTCTCTAGGGAACACCATTTATAGGTAGATATCGAAACCACTGATATATAAGCTTCCAGTGGGTATTATAAACTGAAAATACAAGATTAGTCAGGTGTGGAAAAATAGAAATTCTTCATTAATACCATTTGACTTAAAACCATTTGCTGCATTCATGTAAAGTATAACAAAAGATACCATTTTTCAGGAAAATATGCAAAGGGCCCAATATCAGGTACTTGACTTAGACATCATTTTGACTCTTTAAAATAAAGATTTAAACAAAAATATTGATTTCTTTGTAATTCTGTGGGAATCATTCTCTCAGTTTTGACATTTACAAGCAATCACTGGACTTTTTTTGGCCACTGGCTTTTTTTTTTTTTTCATGAGATTTATTTATTTATTTTAGAGAGAGAAGGAGAAAGAGAGCGCATGTGTGCACGCATGGAGGGATGGGCAGAGGGAGGCAGAGGGTGTCTTAAGCAGACTCCAAACAGAGCATGGAGCCTGAGGTGGGACTTGATCTCATGACCCTGACATCATGACCTGAGCAGAGACCAAGAATCTGATGCTTAACTGACTGAATCACCCTGGCACTCCTGGCCACTGACTTTTTAAGTTAGAAAATACCTTTTAACTTGATACCTGGTCATGGTAAAAAGGCTCCTCTGTGATATCTTTCATTTCAGACACTCTGCCAGAGAGCAGAACTCTATCTGTCCATCCTACCTGTCCCTTAGGCTTCTAGAAGTTTACTGGGCTGATATTTATCTGGGGAACATTGGCTAACATGCTGTCATCTGGTTGTGCCTGCATCCTACCCTCAGAGCATGGTGGTCTCACTTGTGAACATCTCAGTGCCACAGGTCAGAGATCTCTTAGTTCTTTGATGCAACTTATTTTCTTTAAGTACCTACCATTTCAAGTACAATAGTTTTTGAATCATCATGGAGAATAATTTCCTCACATACTTATTTAAAAAAAATCAAAGAGTTTATTTATTCATCCCTTTTCTTTCAACATGGTAGGCTTTGTTTTAGACATGGTTAATATAAAGATAGAAAAGACAGTTCTTGACTTTGAGGAACTCATTTTATGGAGTAGACCAATATATAAAGAGACAAAGTACAATACTGCTTAATGAATATTCTAAATAAAGACTACATAGCAGAGGAAAAAATTGATATAATTTTCTTTCATTTATTCATTTACTTGTTCACAAATAATTGGAGATGGTATAAATGCACTAAGTTTTTGAGATATAGAGATAGGTAAGATATGATTTTTTTGTTTTCTTAGATTTTAAGTTTTAAAGTACTTAAACTTTCTGGTCTCAGGATGACTTTAAACTCTTTTTTTTTTACAGTTTAAATATTCTTTTTAAAAAATTTTAAATTTAATTAATTAACATATAATGAATTATTTGTTCTATAGGTACAGCTCTGATACATCAGTCTTTATAATATCCAGTGCTTATTACATCACATGCTCTCCTTAATGTCCATCACCCAGTTGCTGGAGGATGCCTTTAAACTCTTGAAAAATATTTTAAGGATCCAAAGAAGTTTTTGTTTATATGGATTGTATCAATCAATGTTTACCATAATAGAAATTAAAACTGAGAAAAGTATAAAATATTTATCCATTCATTTAAAATAATAATAAGCCAATTACATATGAACATCGAACATACCATTTTAGAAAAAAAATCTCAAAAAATTTTAGCAGGAGCATTTTTTTGCATATCTGTATAATACCTAGTTTAATAGAGAGCTAGAGTCTCATATCTGTTTCTACATTCAATCTGTTTTGTATATTTTTTGGTTGAAATATAGTAGGTAAGCCTAGTCTCATACAGATTAAAAAAGGAATAATATTTTTAACAACTTCTTAACAAAATTATGGCCATTATTCTTTATTAATATACCAAAACTCTACAAGTGGTAGTGTCTTAAAGATGAGTTGCAATGAGGCATCTGAAACAAGATAAAGTAACGTATTGTATATCCTTACATTAACATCCATTGGTCTACCTTGTTCTTTGAATGGCTCTTCAACCCCTGCATGCTTTTGTAAACTCACATGTTAATCATATGAAAAGTATTGGTTCACTGTTTTACCCACTACTGCTTTTCCATCATGAGTGCAAGCATCAACACAGTGAAAAAGGCAAGTAAGACTTGGTATTATTATGAAAATAGCTTTGAAATTGCAGATCCCCTGAAAGGGTCTCAAAGATTGTCAGGAGTCTGTGGACCACACTTTGAGTGCTTGTCTATTGGGAGTAGGAGAAAGAGGGTAAGAGAGTGAAGATTGGATTCAGGTTGTCTAGGTTCAAACAGAACACTGCTACTTACTCTCACTGTGACCTTGGGTAGATTTCTTAACGTTTGAAAGTCTCATTTTCTTCATCCATAAAATGGGGTTACAAACAGTTCTTGCTTCGTGGAGTTGTGGTGAAGATTAAGCTTAAATGAAATAATGCTCATGTATGTTGATGATTATGATTATGATAATGATTACTTAGACAACTACAATGCAGGCTGAAACAGAAGGAGGGCACAGGATACAGACACAATCTGTAAAGGTTTGGTAGCAAAGGGAAGGCTCGGCAGAGTCCTGAAGAGGGTCAGTTGCAGCTACAGGATTGTCACTGCCCTCTCCTCAAGCTTCTCTTTCTTTATTTTCTGTTTTGACGGGTGGTACCTTCATCTGTTCAGTCTCCCAAACCAGAATCGGGAGTATGTGTTGAAGCCAGGAGAAGAGAAATTGAAAAGAAAGGGAGTGATTCACATGCCAAAGCTATGGAGGATGGAATGAATGAGTTTATCATAGAAAGCACAAGGCCCATAACACACATCACCTGAGCATATCTGTTCTGCCATTTTATGAAAAATACTTTATTAAGCCCCCTTTTTACAATGAGGAGAATGAGGCTAAAAAGAATTAAGTAACGACCAAAATCACTCATCTATTAATTGAAAGATCCAGGATTTGAATAATGTCCCATCTAGTTATAAAACTTTTACTCTTTTCATTGCACCATCCAATAAATAGTTTTATAGAAATATGAACTCCAGATTAAAGTTTCATTTTACAAACAAATTTCTTGGTTTAGCCATCCTTTTTGTATAATAAAGATAAATAGTATTTGATGCTGTATGACATCTTTATCCTTTATTTTACTTATTAGCAAATGAAAATGTATTGAACAACAAAGTGATGCAATTTCATTTTCAAGTCATTCTCTAGAATTCAGACTTCTGTATAAATCAGACTGGTTTTATCCATCTGTTAATTTGAGGCAATGAAGCTTTAATTGCCAGTATTCCATAATCCCAAATAGTTTTGGTTTAAAATTGGGTAATATCAAAATATGGTTATAAAGATGCTTTACCTAAGACTTGGTGAAATACAGATTAAATCAATGAGATATTTTTAAGGAACACAAAATAGTTTTAAGAGTAATATTTTGTGAGGGCTTTTCACTAGGGCTTACAATGGAGTGGGGATGTGTGGTAGTCTTCTCGAGGCCTCTGGGCCTCTGGGTCAGCTCTTCTTTGAGTACCTGAAGTCAGGCTTCTGGAAGAGCATCTAGTTAGCAGAAATCCCATTTCTCAGGACCAATGAGCCTCAGAGGTGAGATGTTTCAGTGGGCCTTGATTTTGCATGATTTTGCGGTGAAGTCAGGGTCAGATTGGTGTCTCATGGTTTCCTTAGAGTTGGTGCATAGTTACTGTGGGGTAGCTATATTTTTCTGAGACAAGAACCAGAGAAAATAATTTGCTAGGCTTTATATTGTTCTTAAGTCAATTTGAATTTCTCTTTTTAAATCTTCAGAAGAAATTTACCACCTTTGGTTAATTTTAATCATGCATTTTTATTATCATTTTGTGGTTAGAAAAAAGCACTGTGTGACTTAAAACTTTGGGAGGACCAATAAGAAGAACATTCTTGTACATTTATGTTTTCCCACAGAATATGCTTGAAGAACTTCCTAAAGCTATCTCAAGTATTTTCCAGCTTGAGCAAGAAGATATGTTAGAGTGGGGAGTCTCAGAAGCAGGAAGCACAGTATGTAAATCTCAGGAAACTCTGGAAGTTCGGCCAGCAGATGAATCGTCTTCGTTGAAAGACGAACAGCCCACAGGTGATTCCAAAGCAGCCAAACGGGCATCTTCAAAGGTAAAACACTATTTGTGTTTGAAAAAGTTATGATTTGTGTGGATGTGCAAGTGTGAAGAAATGGATCAGGCAAGGGCCATGGTGTGGAGGTGGATTCGCCCTGAAAAAGGGCCTTCTACTTGTAAATTGCTCATTTGGGAAAAGGGGATATCTGTATATTAAGGGCTTTTTGTCTCAACCCTAATCACAATTCTGGGGAGAGAAGACATTTTTTTTTTAAAGATTTTTAAGTTATTTATGACAGAGGGAGATAGCAAGAGACAGAACACTGCTGAACAGGGAGCCCAATATGGGGCCTCAATCCCAGGACTCCCAGGATGCTGGGATCATGACCTGAGTGGAAGGCACACTCTTAATAACTGAGCCACCCAGGAAGAAGATACATTTTTAAGGAGGGAAGAAAACTCAGGGCTTTCAGAAACTGACCCAAAATCCTCCCATTACCATCTTGAGGGAGTCAGAAACTGGAACCAAGGGAACAGAACTGGGTGAATTTTGTATGTTTTATAACTTTGCCCTGTTTGGGTTTATCCTAACCCTAAGTCTTTTCCTGTTGTGAGAATGTTTCTCAGATTTATTTTATCTATGTATAATTTAAATAACTTTTTACCATATCTGTATATTACTTTACTACTATTCACTTGGTACTTTTCTTTAATTTGAGTTACTTTTTGACTTTCATGAATTTATTTAAAATGGGTACATTTTATTAGGATACGGGGTGCCTGGGTGGCTCAGTGGGTTAAAGCCTCTGCCTTCAGCTCGGGTCATGATCCCAGGGTCCTGGGATCAAGCCCCGCATCGGGCTCTCTGCTCGCAGGGAGTCTGGTTTCTCCTCTCTCTCTCCCTGCCTCTCTGCCTATTTGTGATCTCTGTCAAATAAATAAATAAAATCTTTAAAAAAAAAGCCACTTTTCCCTGAACCACAAAATATTATCTTATTATCACCATGGATCCTCTCTCTAGCTGATTCAAATGGGAAGGTAAACAACCTTCCCTCTCCTTTTGGGTACCCTCTCCTATTAAAAACAGTATTCCTGCTATTTTTTCACCCACGTCAACTGGCCATTCTTTAACTTGGATCCAAAATTCCCAACTCTGAAACCTTGGGTTTATCTGTGACCTCCCCTCCCCTTGCCTTTAGCCCACAATGAGTCTCCAAGATCTAGATTACTCCTAACATTGTTGTTTGTAAGGTTTTCTTTCTCTTTTCTAGTTGCGTTCATCCACTTTGTTAAGTGTTTTGCATATATTATCCTACTTCTAAAAATAGATTTCTTAACAAGACTGTATTTGAATAAACTGTCATAAAGAATATAAAGAACTGGGGGGAGGAGTCAAGATGGTGGAGAAGTAGCAGGCTGAGACTACATCAGGTAGCAGGAGATCGCCTAGATAGCTTATCAAACCATTGCAAACACCTACAAATCCAGCAGGAGATCAAAGAGAAGAGGAACAGCAATTCTAGAAATAGAAAATTGACCACTTTCTGAAAGGTAGGACCGGTGGAGAAGTGAATCCAAAGCAACCGGAAGATAGACCGCAGGGGGGAGGGGCCAGTTCCCTGCAAACAGCGGAACAATGGAGCACAAAATAAGGACTTTTAAAAGTCTGCTCCACTGAGGGACATAGCTCCAGAGGCTAAACCAGGGTGAAGCCCATGTGGGGCCAGTGTGGCCCTAGGTCCCGCACCAAGGATCGGGGGTGTCTGAGTGTCGCAGAGCTTGCAGGTATTAGACCGGGGAAGCTGGCTACAGAGACAGAGCTGAGGAGTGAGCTCTCAGCTCGGGGTTACCTTGAACTGGTTGCAGGTTGGGTGAGCTTGGAGCGCAGGCAGAGGCCAGGGAGATGGGAGTGATTGGGCTCTTTTCTCTGAGGGTGCACTGAGGAGTGGAGCCCCGAGCTCTTGGCTCCTCTGGGCTGGAGACTGGGAGGCTGCCATTTTCATTCCCATCCTCTGGAACTCTACGGAAAGCATTCAGGGGACAAAAGCTCCTGAAAGCGAACCTGAGCAGATTACTTAGCCCGGTCCTTGATAAGGGCAGTGCAATTCTGCCTGCGGCAAAGACACTTGAGAATCACTGCAACAGGCCCCTCCCCCAGAAGATCAACAAGAAATCCAGCCAAGACAAAGTTCACCTACCAAGGAGAGCAGCAGAATTCCAGTGGAGGAGAAAGCAAAGCATGGAACACATGCCTTTCTTCCTATGATTCTTTAGTCTTGCAGTTAGTTTAATTTTTTTTTTGATTTTTTTTCTTCTGCCAAATTTTTTTTTAACTTTTACCTTTTTCTTTTTTAATGTTTTTTAACTAGTTTATCTATCTATCTATCTATATATAGCTATATATTTTTCGTTTTTATATTTTTTCTTTATTTTCTTTTAAAAATAATTTATTTTATTTTATTTTTTTCTGAATGTCTTTTTATCCCCTTTTCTAATATATATATAATATCTAATATATCTAATATATATATTTTTTCTTTTTTATATTTTTTCTTTATTTTCTTTTTTTAAAAATAATTTATTTTATTTTATTGTATTTTTTTATGAACGTCTTTTTATCCCCTTGTCCCCTCCAACGATTTGGGGTCTCTTCTGATTTGGTTAAAACGATTTTCCTGAGTCTTTGCCACCCTTTCAGTATTTTATTTGCTTCTTCATATACTCTTATCTGGACAAAATGACAAGGTGGAAAAGCTCACCACAAAAAAAGAACAAGAGGCAGTACCAAAGGCTAGGGACCTAATCCATACAGACATTGGTAATATGTCAGATCTAGAGTTCAGAATGACAATTCTCAAGGTTCTAGCCAGGCTTGAAAAAGGCATGGAAGATACTAGAGAAACCCTCTCTGGAGAGATAAAGGCCCTTTCTAGAGACATAAAAAAACTAAAATCTAACCAAGTTGAAATAAAAAAAGCTATTAATGAGGTGGAATAAAAAATGGACGGTCACTGCTAGGATAAATGAAGCAGAAGAAAGAAATAGCGATATAGAAGACCAAATGACAGAAAATAAAGAAGCTGAGCAAAAGAGGGTCAAATAGCTACTGGACCACAAGGGGAGAATTCGAGAAATAAGTGACACCATAAGACGAAACAACAGTAGAATAATTGGGATTCCAGAAGAAGAAGAAAGAGAGAGGGGAGCAGAAAGTATATTGGAGAGAATTATTGTAGAGAATTTCCCAAATATGGCAAAGGGAACAAGCATCAAAATCCAGAAGGTGCATAGAACCCCCCTCAAAATCAACAAGAATAGGTCCACACCCCGTCACCTGATAGTAAAATTCACAAGTCTTAGCAACAAAGAGAAAATCCTGAAAGCAGCCCAGGAAACGAAGTCTGTAACATACAATGGTAAAAATATTAGATTGGCAGCTGACTTATCCACAGAGACCTGGCAGGCCAGAAAGAGCTGGCATGATATTTTCAGAGCACTAAACGAGAATAACATGCAACCAAGAACACTATATCCATCTAGGCTATCATTGAAAATAGAAGGAGAGAGAAAAAGCTTCCAGGACAAACAAAAACTGAAAGAATTTGCAAACACCAAACCAGCTCTACAGGAAATATTGAAAGGGGTCCTCTAAGCAAAGAGAGAGTCTAAAAGTAGTAGATCAGAAAGGAACAGAGACAATACAGTAACAGTCACCTTACAGGCAATACAATGGCACTAAATTCATATCTCTCAATAGTTACCCTGAATGTTAAAGGGCTCAATGCCCCAATCAAGAGACACAGGGTATCAGAATGGATAAAAAACCAAAACCCATCAATATGCTGCCTACAAGAAACTCATTTTAGACCCAAAGACACCTCCAGATTTAAAGTGAGGGGGTGGAAAACAACACATCATGCTAATGGACATTAGAAGAAAGCTGGGGTGGCAATCCTTATATCAGATCAATTGGATTTTAAGCCAAAGACTATAATAAGAGATGAGGAAGGACTCTATATCATACTCAAAGGGTCTGTCCAACAAGAAGATCTAACAGTTTTAAATATCTATGCCCCCAATGTGGGAGCAGCCAGCTATATAAACCAATTATTAACAAAATCAAAGAAACACATCGACAATAATACAATACAATACAATACAATAATATAATAATAGTACACAAAAATACAATAATAATACAATAATACAATAATAGTAACACTCCCCTCACTGAAATGGACAGATCATCCAAACAAAGATCAACAAGGAAATAAAGGACACACTGGACCAGACGGACATCACAGATATATTCAGAACATTTCATCCCAAAGCAACAGAATACACATTCTTCTCTAATGCACATGGAACATTCTCCAGAATAGATCACATCCTGGGTCATAAATCAGGTCTCAACTGGTATCGAAAGATTGGGATCATTCCCTGCATATTTTCAGACCACAATGCTCTGAAGCTAGAACTCAATCTCAAGAAGAAATTTGGAAAGAACACAAATATATGGAGACTAAACAGCATCTTTCTAAAGAATTAATGGGTCAACCAGGAAATTAAAGAAGAACTGAAAAAATTCGTGGAAACAAATGATAATGAAAACACAAGGGTTCAAAATCTGTGGGACACAGCAAAGGAAGTCCTGAGTCAAAAATATATAGTGGTACAAACCTTTCTCAAGAAACCAGAAAGGTCTCAAATGCACAACCTAACCCAACACCTAAAGGAGCTGGAGAAAGAACAAGAAAGAAAGCCTAAACCTAGCAGGAGAAGAGAAATCATAAAGATCAGAGCAGAAATCAATGAAATAGCAACAAACAAACAAACAAACAAAAAAAACAATAGAACAAATCAACAAAACTAGGAGCTGGTTCTTTGAAAGAATTCATAAGATTGATAAACCCCTGGCCCGACTTATCAAAAAGAAAAGAGAAAGGACCCAAATAAATAAAATCATGAATGAAAGAGGAGAGATCACAACCAACACCAAAGAAATACAAACAATTATAAGAACATACTATGAGCAACTCTACGCCAACAAATTTGACAATCTGGAAGAAATGGATGCATTCCTAGAGACATATAAACTACTACAACTGAGCCAGGAAGAAATAGAAAACCCGAACAGACCCATAACCAGTAAGGAGATTGAAACAGTCATTAAAAATCTCCAAACAAACAAAAGTCCAGGGCCAGACGGCTTCCCAGGGGAATTCTACCAAACATTTAAAGAAGAACTAATTCCTATTCTCCTGAAACTGTTCCAAAAAATAGAAATGGAAGGAACACCTCCAAACTCATTTTATGAGGCCAGCATCACTTTGATCCCAAAACCAGACAAGGATCCCATCACAAAAGAGAATTACAGACCAATATCCTTGGTGAACACAGATGTGAAAATTCTCACCAATATACTAGCCAATAGGATTCAACAGTACATTAAGGGGATTATTCACCATGACCAAGTGGGATTTATTCCAGGGCTGCAAGTTTGGTCCAACATCCACAAAACAATCAGTGTGATACAATATATTAATAAAAGAAAGAACAAGAACCATATGATACTCTCAATAGATGCTGAAAAAGCATTTGACAAAGTACAACATCCCTTCTTGATCAAAACTCTTCAAAGTGTAGGGATAGAGGGCACATACATCAATATTATCCAAGCCATCTATGAAAAACCCACTGCAAATATCATTCTCAATGGAGAAAAACTGAAAGCTTTTCCGCTAAGGTCAGGAACACGGCAGGGATGTCCGTTATCATCACTGCTATTCAACACAGTACTAGAAGTCCTAGCCTCAGCAATCAGACAACAAAAAGAAATTAAAGGCATCCAAATCGGCAAAGAAGAAGTCAAACTATCACTATTTGCAGATGATATGATACTATATGTGGAAAACCCAAAAGGCTCCACTCCAAAACTGCTAGAACTTGTACAGGAATTCAGTAAAGTGTCAGGATATAAAGTGAATGCACAGAAATCAGTTGCATTTCTCTACACCAACAAGACAGAAGAAAGAGAAATTAAGGACTCAATCCCATCTATAATTGCACCCAAAGCCATAAGATGCCTAGGAATAAACCTAACCAAAGAGGCAAAGAATCTATACTCAGAAAACTATAAAGTGCTCATGAAAGAGATTGAGGAAGACACAAAGAAATGGAAAAATGTTCCATGCTCCTTAATGGGAAGAACAAATATTGTGAAAATGTCTATGCTACCTAAAGCTATTTACACATTTAATGCAATCCCTATCAAAATCCCACCCATTTTTTTTTCAAAGAAATGGAACAAATAATCCTAAAATTTATATGGAACCAGAAAAGACCTTGAATAGCCGAAGGAATATTGAAAAAGAAAGCCAAAGTTGTTAGCATCACAATTCTGGACTTCAAGCTCTATTACAAAACTGTCATCATCAAGACAGCATGTAGTGGCACAAAAACAGACACACAGATCAATGGAACAGAATAGAGAGCCCAGAAATAGACCCTCAACTCTATGGTCAACTAATCTTTGACAAAGCAGGAAAGAATGTCCAGTGGAAAAAAGACAGCCTCTTCAATAAGTGGTGTTGGGAAAATTGGATGGCCACATGCACAAAAATGAAATTGGACCATTTCCTTACACCACACATGAAAATAGACTCAAAATGGATGAAGGACCTCAATGTGAGAAAGGAATCCATTGAAATCCTTGTGGAGAACACAGGCAGCAACCTCTTTGACCTCAGCTGCAGCAACTTCTTCCTACATACATCGCTAAAGGCAAGGGAAGCAAGGGCAAAAACGAACTATTGGGATTTCATCAAGATCTAAAGCTTTTGTGCAGCAAAGGAAACAGTTAATAAAACCAAAAGACAACTGACAGAATGGGAGAAGATATTTGCAAATGACGTATCAGATAAAGGGCTAGTGTCCAAAATCTATAAAGAGCTTAGCAAACACAACACCCAAAGAACAAATAATCCAATCAAGAAATGGGTAGAAGACGTGAACAGACATTTTTGCAAAAAAGACATCCAGATAGGCAACAGACACATGAAAAAGTGCTCCACATCACTCGGCATCAGGGAAATACAAATCAAAACCACAATGAGATACCAGCTCACACCAGTCAGTATGGTTAAAATTAACAAGTCAGGAAATGACAGATGCTGGTAAGGATGCAGAGAAAGGGAACCCTCCAACACTGTTGGTGGGAATGGAAGCTGGTGCAACCACTCTGGAAAGCAGCATGGAGGTTCCTCGAAAAGTTGAAAATAGAACTACCCTATGAACCAGCAATTGCGCTACTGGATATTTACCCTAAAGATATAAATGTAGTGATCCGAAGGGGCATGTGCACCCGAATGTTTATAGCAGCAATGTCCACAATAGCCAAATTATGGAAAGAACCTAGATGTCTATCAACAGATGAATGGATAAAGAAGAGGTGGTATATATATACAATGGAATTGTATATACTATGTATATACTATGCAGCCATCAAAAGTAATGAAATCTTGCCATTTGCGACGACATGGATGGAACTAGAGGGTATCATGCTTAGTGAAATAAGTCAATCTGAGAAAGACAACTATCATATGATCTCCCTGATATGAGGAAGTGGACATGCAATTTGGGAGGTTTGGGGGTAGGAGAAGAATAAATGAAACAAGATGGGATCAGGAGGGAGACAAACCATAAGTGACTCTTAATCTCACAAAACAAACTGAGGGTTGCTGGGGGGAGGGGGGTCAGAAAAGAGGGGTGGGGTTATGGACATTGGGGAGGGAATGTGCTATGGTGAGTGCTGTGAAGTGTGTAAACCTGGCGATTCACAGACCTGTACCCTTGGGGATAAAAATACATTATATGTTTATAAAATTTTTTTTAAATAAAAAAAAGTTTAAAAAAAAGAACATAAAGAACTTGTCCAAGTACAAATATCTAGTTAGGTTTTAAAAGCAAGACTTGAACTGAGATGGTCTAATTCTGGACCCTTTACTCTTTACCTCTTTGCAACAGTGCTCTTTCATAACAATAATTAACAGATGTCTGGCTAAGTTCAAATGGAAATTCTCCATTACAATAATGACTCAGGATAGAGTGGTCCTCATGATACTAGAAGGAATGGTTGGACAAGAAAGACTTGGGAGAATGGATTAAGAGAGCTCTAAACCAGAACCAGAAATGTTTCAAGAGGGCAAGAAGAGAAAACCATCAAAGACTTGATGGTTTATTTTTTTGGCATAGTGTGAGACATGTTAGTAATGCCATAGAAAGGCAGTAGTCCTGTGACTTGTCCCACCAAGTATCTTGTATTTATTTGCGTTGACATGTCGAGATCAGTTATAAACCATGAACTTTACTTTGGATATCTGAAGGCATAAAATTAGTCTCTAGCATCTCTGGTACAAGAATGAGGAATAATATACTCCAGCAAGCCAACCCGACTGGGGGGACAAGCAAATGGAACTAGCACAGAGGTGTGTTAAAGGAGTAGTGCAGGACTTCCACTGCTCAGATATATGCCAGAAGGTCTCATTCAGCAGAAAAGCAGATAATTTGATTAGTTTTTATGACCATTTCTATTCTAAGAAGCTCATTAGTATAATAAAAATTGTTAGGACTCTCTCCTTAGTCATGAGCAACATGACTTAGATAAATTAAATAAAAAAGAGAAATGAGGTAATGGTGTCCGTGAAGAAATGACTGACACTAGGGCCTGCAAGAGGATTGTTGAACATTTTAGGAGGGAAACGGGTAAAAGTCCGTAAAAATATAGATATTACATGTCTTGGGATTCTAAATGGAAGGAAGTTTAAGAGATGCAGGATGCCCTAAATCTCCTCAGATTCTCACAAAAATAGGATGCCTGGGTTGCTCAGTTGGTTAAGCAACTGCCTTTGGCTCAGGTCATGATCTTGGAGTCCCAGGATCATTGGGCTCCCTACTCAGTGGGAAATCTGCTTCTCCTTCTCCTTCTCCCTCTGCTTGCCTCTCCTCCTGCTCTCTCTTTCTCTCTCTCTGTCAAGTAAATAAACAAAATCTTAAAAAAAATTCTCACAAAAACAGTTATAAATGATCTACTGCATTCAGAGTTTTAAAGATACATAAAGATGAAAGAAGAAATAGACATTTACAGATAAACATGAAAGTTTCAAGTGGCTATAATAATTATATCAAAATGCCTAAGATCCAGAATGGGTTGAGAACTGTGAATCATGCTAAGAATAAAAAATTATTTTTTTTTTCAAATTAGTTTAAGAGCAAAGAGAGAAAAAAGGAAGGATAACCCCATCACTATGGATGAATGGTGTGAAGACAACATATGACAAAGCTGCCTTAATTTAATTTTGAAAAAAGGTTGAGGTTTTAAGTAAACAGAAATATGACAAAGAGAAAAGGAAGCTGGTAAATTTGTACTTTGCTTCTCATAAACCTGACAAGGAGAATAATCTTTAGTTTAGAAAGAAGGGGAAAAGAAGTGATAAAAGAAACTTGAAGCCCAAGATTGGTAAAAGATTTTAAGAGTAACTTAAGTTCCTGAGCCTGTCAGCTCAGACAGATGGGTTGAAGCCTGTTGTGCCCCTGTCCGCAGCAGTTTTGAGGACAGGCTGTAGTGGGAGGGGAGCTCAAAGCCTGGGGTCCGGCAACTGCAAATCTGAGATTGATCTTTTTAAGGATAAGGGTTATGGTTTCTGTAATGTATGCATTGATCAGATAACAGAATTCTGGAATGATAAAATGACTCATTAAAAGAGCTGTGAGAACTTTAGAAGAACCCCTTATATACAGCTTATAAGAGGAAGCAGTCTCGCTTGGAGCCAGCATGGGTTTCTTAAGGACAAACCACAGAAGACCAACCTTATTTCTTTTTTAGACTTACTGGACTGAGTGTCAGAAAAGTATCAGGCATGGAGTTCAATGAAAGGCTATCATGGTGAAGAGCTTGGCCTACAAGAAAGCTCATTAAACATTAGTTATTGTTATTAGCTTTTGGATTTCAGCAATCCATTTATACAAGCCTCCCAATGATGGTTTCGTAGACTAGACTGCAATCAGGTGAACTGCTAGACAGATTTGTAATTAGTTCTGCAAATGATGCAAATGATGCACCAGTCCCTGGTGGACTGTGAGAGGGCTGTGTCCATTGTAGCATATTTCCTAATAATTTGAATGAGAATATGAGAATTGTATTGGTAGATAACATCCAAATGTCATTGATAAGGTTGGTTGTCAAACCTCAGATGAAACTTAATTGGAATAAATATGTCTATGGTTCTGCCCTTGGGTCCAGAAGCTAATTGCATAGATATGGGATGACATGACTCAGAGCAAATGTGAAAGACTTCAGAGTTTTATTTAGGCCATGATTTTGTTTTGTGAGGGGAAGACAAGTGTAATTATCATAGTTTGCACTGATTGATGAATACTATAAAAGACGATCATCTTTCTCCTGGCTGATCAGATCCCATCACACCTCACATGTCGTGTTCAGATCTGGGTTTACAATCCCAGGAGCAAAAAAGACAAAATGGAGACCATTTGGAAGAGAGCATTCAAGATGACAAAGCACAGTACTTCAGAAACACATCATATAGGGTAGAGTTGAAGGGACTGCATGGTTTATTTGGGGGAAAAGTAGGCCCAGGAGAGTCAGCTGTATTCAAATATTTGATTGCCAGTCAGATGGAAGAAGCTAGACTGTACCTGTATGATCCTGAGGTTTGAATTGAGACTGGTGGATGAAAGTTGTTAGGCTCTATAACAAACAAACAACTGGAGGACTTTCAGAGAGAAAGTGGCTGCCTTTGGATATATCGAAGTCCTCCATTCCTCACCATGTTCAAGCCAGGATGGATGACCATTTGGTGGAGAAACTGTAAGGGAAATTCAAACGTTAATGGGATGGTGAGATAGAATGGTCTGTACTCTGAGCTTTCCTTACTCATCATCACTTCTTCACCTAAGAAATCACAATAGTTCTCTCCTTTCTACTGCTGGGAGCCTAAACCCTCTACCTAATTTATAAAAACCTCCCTTTATCTGGCCTTCTTCAATTTTTCAACCATATCTCTGCATTTTCCAAGGAAAGCCTCCCTGCTTTCTTCCTTAAATCTAGTCTTAAAAAAAAAAAAAAAAAACCAAAAACCAAAAACCAAACCAAACCAAAACAAAAACCCAGAACATCCCACAG
The DNA here is from genome assembly GCF_030435805.1 of Mustela lutreola. Taxonomy (NCBI): domain Eukaryota; kingdom Metazoa; phylum Chordata; class Mammalia; order Carnivora; family Mustelidae; genus Mustela; species Mustela lutreola. The sequence continues at coordinate 93,441,388 of NC_081296.1, forward strand.
AGAAAATACATTTTGATGACCTCATACCATGAATTCTGCAAATTTTCTAGGAAATCTAGGAAAATGATACTCTTAATACCTGTAATGATTAAAAGACAATTATTTAAGAGACAGAAATGCGTTTGATTTTCCCCAAGCAGTAGAAATAGAATAACAGTACAACTGTAAGAAGTACAAATTGGTAAACTTTGCTCAAAACAGTTATATAAAGCATTAAAGTTCATTTTGGCTTCTGCTTGCAACCAGTCATGCCAAACTTTTAAGAGACTAAGGGAAAATTCTATTAAAAATACCATTGAAGGGAGCCTGGCTGGCTCAGTTGGTGGAGTGTGTGACTCTTGATCCAAAGGTTTTATGTTTGAGCCTCATGTTGGGTGTAGAGATTACTTAAAAAAAATCTTAGGAAAAAAAAAAAAGCAATCAAGAAGAGTAGGCCATGGAGGGGAAAATCTTGTATTTCTTCTAATAGTATTAAGGCAATAAATAAAATATGTTTTTAAAAGATTTTATTTATTTGAGAGAGAGAGAGTGTTTGTGGGGGTGGGGTAGAGGCGGCAGAGGGAGAGGGAGAAGCAGACGACCCACTGAGCAGAAAGCCAGATGTGTGACTCGATCCTAGGATCCTGAGATCATGACCTGAGCCTAAGGCAGAAACTTAACTGAATGAGCCATGCAGGCGCCCCAGGCAATAAATAAAATATTATAGAGAAATATGATACTAATATTTTTATTGCTATGAAGGTGTATATTTAAAAATTTAGAAAAGGATTTAGAGGAAAATATCGATTTACCTTTAGGATTTATCTTATGTTATAAAATACACATAGAAATTAGGAATTTAAATATAAGACCATTAAATATGAGAGAAAGATCTAATTCTCATGTTACAACTTTCCTTAATAGCCTCCTTTATATTTTCTTGAAGGTGAAGTCACCAGAATTTTTGCAAATTAGAGGAAAAGAAGTTAAGCGAACACAAAAAAGTAAATTAGGAATTCCAGAACAGAGACAAGGAAGGTGTTCAAAACCCTCGTGGGATCAAAAACTACCGAAAAAAAAGTAACTTCCTTAAGTTTACAAATTTTACTGCCTGAAGAGAAGTTATTTAATAGCATTGATACCTGAAAATGAATTTTTAAAGGAAAATTTAATGTTTTAGAAATTCATATATATGAGATCTAAGTTAAACTTTCCCACAGGAAGAACTGGTGTCAGATATTATGGTTGGGATATATGTGCTCTACTTCACACTTCTTTCCATAACTGTTTTGGCCAATGTACTTAGTTTAATGATTTAACAATGATATAATTGAATAAAAATAGCTCTTTGTGAGACTAAGGAAAATTAAATGTTAACCTGTTAGATCTGATATTTTTGGTCACAAAAATGACTAATTTGGATTAACTGCTAAGTATGTTGGTTTATTTCGTTATGATGAAATAAAATAAAATTCAACCCAACACAAAATATTCATAGGCCAATCAACTTAGTAATTTAGATGACCTTATTTTTCTCTACTTTCATGTTTTATCCTCCCTCCCCCAAGTTTTAATGGAGGGTCTTATTATGCTAGGGTACCACAATTTTGAATAATATGTGTAAATGCAATTTAGATTTATGGGTTTCTCTTTAGCCAATCACCTTGTTGAAACTGGTTTTCTCCTTATTTTACCACTAGGCTTTTATGAGTTGGTTTATTCTAGATTCTTCTTCATTTGACTCTTTATTGGGGCTTAAAGAAGCTTTAATTATTAGCTTTTGTTGTTGCTTAGGGCACTGAAAGGTGTGCTGGACATGGAAGACAACCTTTTTATGGCCAGCCTAGACTTTGTAAATGGATATTACTCACAATTTAGTAGCCGAGAATAGACTCATGGGAAAAGAATTCCAAAGTTTATGAAAGAGTCGAATTGGCATTTAAGTGACCCTGTACATGCCTTTGCTTATCTGCATTGCTTTAAGCTCATTTAGTTAGCAAGATTATGTATTAAAACAAATAGTGACAGCAGACAACAAGTATTTTACCTTCAATAAATAGTTACTGTCAGATTATCAATGAAGCAGAAACTTCGTGATTTTTTTTCCCTAAAAAACCTTGCATTTAGTGCATTAAGCAAAGTAGTATGGCCACACACAGAGTCAGAGTCTTTTCTTTTTTATGTCTTAGTGTTTCAAAGAATGACAAATAGTCCTGTTTAAGGAGAGTGTGCTATAAAAACATACAGCCTTTCTCGAGCATGCCAAAAATATTTGTAGATCTTTTTGATATATTTAGTACTGTGTTAATTCATTAAAATTGAAATGAGAAGTTTCCATTAGAGGGAATTAAGAATAAGATGGTGAGGAATGAAAAGCTGATAGTTAAGAAATTTGCATAATGAAAGACAATTTTAGAAAAATGTTTCTGAAAATCTTTTATTCACGACTCCTTTTTCTTTAAACACTTTTTTTTTTTTAACCTAACTTTTCTCACCAGTGACTAGCCCCCAAATTAAATCATTTTCTTGGAAATTCAGCCATTTCTTGGAAACATAATGTTAGTTAGCTCAATGACCTAGGGAGATTCACTTGCAAATCTGTTATTAGAATATAATGGGAGCATAGGAATTCAGATTGGTTGTAGCACTTTTTCAAGGAAAAGAAATTCGTAATGTAATCTCAAGTACATTCCACTAGCCAGGACCTGTTCTAGACAGAATGATGATGTAGATGAGCTTGACTTCAAGAGCTCACCTTTTTTTCTCCTCTTTTTTTTTCTTTTCCCCTGTCCCAAGTTCTCTCTTTGGATCCCTGGCTTCCTGGACACCCATTTTCTCTCCTCTAGTTAGGTTTCTTTGTCTCAGGCAAAGAAACCTACTCAAACATGTACAGATTTTATGCCCTGTTCTTGTTGAGTCCTATGGTGTTTTGGAAATGATATAAACTGCTCTCTATTAGTGATTCAGTAATGTTCATATTGTGCCTAGTGATGGGTTAAGTGCTGTCCAATACAAATTAATAACAATAGCAAAAAAAATAAAACAGGCATTTCTTGAAACTCCCACAGGCCAGGAACTGTTTATTATCATCAATTATACAAATACAGTAGTTAGGGATTTCTTTTAATAGTTAGAGATTTTATTTTCATCTTACGGAAGACCTTCAGAGAACCTAGTGACATAGCTTACAAGTGTTAGAACTAAGATTCTGATCCAGGCCCAGCCACCTCTAAAGTCTAAATTCTTTATAGTTTGCTCCTATTTAGACTACATGGAGCAGTAGGTAGACAGCTCAGCATTAATCCATTAGATAAAGGGTCAGAAGGAGTGGCACAAGAAGGCAATGTATGAAAAGAGGTATTTGTCAAAAAGAAAAAAGAACAGTAAATTTTGCAGAGAAGTTTGTCTTCAGGCATTGTTTGAACGATATTTAAACATGGACAAAACGATAGGCGCACTTGATTTGTAACTGAAGGAACTGACGGGTGTTTCTGTCCCCATGAATTGTCCTGGAGACAGATAATAATAGCTGATATTTGCCTTGTGAGTGAAACTATTTTAAATGCATTCAATCCTTTCTTTTCTTTGTATTGCGGTAGAGTTGACATGCAATGTTACATTAATTTCAGGTGTACAACCTAATGATTCAACAATTCTGTTATGCTAGGCTCCCCGCAAGTGTAGCTAACGCCTGGCACCATACGATGCTATCACAATACTACTGACTATATCCCCTCTCCTGTGCCCTTCATGCCCATGACTTATTCCTTCCTGAGTTGGAAACTTGTATCTACCACTCCTCTTCCCCACTTTGCCCATTCCTCCACTGCCTCCCCTCTGGCAAACACCAGTTTGTTCTCATCTCCTTTCTTTCTTCAAGTAGCTTTATCCAGGAGGTGCTAATGTTGTCATTTCCAATTTTCCCTGGGATAAATAAATGAATTGACTTGCTTATGAAACAGGATTTGAACAGAGTCAGCCCGACTCTGACCCCTGTGTTAGAAGTGCAGTCAGACTTTAAGAGCCTTGAAACTTAGAGAGAGGAAGGTAGATGAATGCAGCAAGAGACAGAAAACTGTGGTGCTGGGCAAAGGAGTATTTACAGACAGTGTGATAGAATTTTGCAGGAAGAATAGAAGAGAAGAAGAGACCAAGGCTGTGGTGCTCAGTCCAGCTCTCAGGCTGGAGTGATGAGGACCTGTACTGGAGTGTTTTGGAAGTGAGGGGGGAGAAGGAGCAGCTCCGAGCTGCAGAAAGCCCCAATTTTTCATAGGATGTGCAAGTGAAAGAAAGAGGAGTCAAAGATGGCTCAGTGTTTCATATCTTAGAGGCCAGGAATCTAGGTGAGATAGTGATACTGGAGATGAAATTCGGGAGGTCTCAGCACAAGAGTAAATAGAAACACTGACGCTTACTTTTCCAACATACAAAGGGGAGTTCAACTTTGGAAGTCATCCTCCGTTTGGAAGATGGAGAAAGAAAACAGTGACTAAATCAAATCATGATGAATTTGAGAGAGAGATGGAGAGCTGGGACAGCACAGGTTTAAAAAAGCTTGCACTTTCAGGAAGGTCATCGATATTGTCCGCTGTGTCTTTGAGGTCCTAGAGAACATGATCTAAAGTTCAGTTGATTTGGTTTGGTGAAAAGGGCATCATGTGATTAATGTAAGAGTATAACTTTATTTATTTTTAAAAACATTTTAAAAGAGATAGCAGCACACAAGCAGGGATGTTGGTGGTCAGAGGGAGAGGGAGAAGCAGGCTCCCCATTGAGCAGGGAACCCGATGCGGTGCTTGATCCCAGGACCCTGGGATCATGACCTGAGCCGAAGGCAGATGCTTAACCTACTGGTGTAGTTATAGTAGGGAGGCGGAGATGGAATCATACTGGATAGGGTCCACTTCCACCTCAGGGGTCATTAACAGGCAGTACTACGAAAAAAAAAATTGGATTATAGCCAGCAGCATTGTATGTAGATCCTAGTAGTTACCAATTTTATTGACCTCTCCAAAATAAGCCTGCTCTAAAATGATAATAATATCTCCCATATAATAAGTTCCTTGTGGGAGTTAATGAGAATGTATAAAATAGCCTAGTACAGATCAGTAGTAGTAGTACATGGTAGGTGTTCTACACATATTTGTTGATTGGATGGTGAGTGACAATGGGAATTAAGAAAGATTTTCATGTCTTGTCTACTTTGGAAAGGCAGGAGAGAGGCAAATTCTAGCAGAGTGGGAAGGAAGATGCTGTGTAAACTTTAGAGACCTGCGTTCCATTGATGTTAGTTAATGGATAATATGCTACATTGTTCTATTTCTTCAGGGACATTAACATTTGAGCAGAGTGGCAAAGACATAATGCATGATGGTTGGATATGGTATCCCCAACTGAGTTACAGAAATCAGCAGAAGAGGTTTGGGGTGAGGTAACAATGAGTTTGCTTTTTGACCTGTTGTTTCTGAGCTATCTGTAGGTCACATAGATTGAGATCTTCAGCAGAAAGCTGGATATATAACTTTGAAGATCTGGTCAATGGTGGTATTAAATTTGTTATAAACCAGTATTATAGTTTTAAATCTTATACAATTAGACACCCTCTTTAGAGCCTAAATTGTTAACATCAACGTATTTTATATTGAAAAGACCGCAAATGATCAAAGAAGTCCACTTTCTTTTCTTCGTTGCAGAATTCTGCAAGACTACCACTTTCCAACCCTTCATGATCTGTGCACCACTGTCCCAGCCCAGGAGCTGCCTGTTAACTTGCACTTGGCTTCTCGAGTGTACCATACAGCTGACAAGAAAGGTCACAATACTTTGCTTACGATATTAGGAACCTCTTTCTTAGATAATCACTTAACAGATGAAGAGCGAAGAGACAGGTAAGAGTTCCTCTGGTAATTTTCTTTTTTTTTTTTTAAGATTTTATTTATTTATTTGACAGAGAGAAATCACAAGTAGATGGAGAGGCAGGCAGAGAGAGAGAGAGGGAAGCAGGCTCTCTGCTGAGCAGAGAGCCCGATGCGGGACTCAATCCCAGGACTCTGAGATCATGACCTGAGCCGAAGGCAGCGGCTTAACCCACTGAGCCACCCAGGCGCCCCTGGTAATTTTCTTTTAAACCAGATTTAAACTGTCAAAGAAATCCTGTCTTTGAGGTTGAGATTTTGAAGACTCAATTCTGTTTTTAGACACTAGAGAGGAGCAGTTTTTGTCCTTTTCCATTCCTTCCCAGTACATACACAGTCTAGGACAACATCTTCATTTCCTGCTATTAACAGCATGAACCATGGCTTATTTGGTAACTTTAGTTTAGTGGTGTCTAGTGTCACCAAAGAGTGTCACATACATTAGCGTATTTGTTCTTTGTAATAATTCTGTGGAGTAGAGATGTGAAAATTGAGGTTCATAAAAATCAAGCCACATTGTTAGGCTTATACAATTAAGAAAATCACAGATTTGAGATTCCAAGTCAGTCTTGTAGATTTCACACCTCCTTTGGGCATACTGAGTCCAGGGATCATGTATAAAATTCATTTTAGAAAATTCATTTTATACATGCCTCTGGTTTCTTCCATTTCTCTTCATGTCTCATTCCTCTTTGGCATCTGAGCATTCTTTACTGGAGAGTCTGTAATTTATAGCATCCTCAAAAGAGAGGAGGAAAGGGAATGGAGGTCCCATTTATTTAGCAGAAACTATAATCCTAGCACTGTGTAGTGTGCTTTGCATCTTTTCTTTTTAAATCCTCAACTACAAGAAGTCATAATTTCCATTTTAGTCTTGAAGACGCTTAGGCTCCATAATATTGGGTTGCTTGCCCAAGTTCTCACCTTGGATAGTGATAAAAATTCAGATGTGTCTGACACAGTGTTTCCTCAAACTTCTTTTCACCGTCACCCCTTTAAGGAAGGCTTTTAAAAGGCTTTTCCTCCTAATTGCCCTTCCCCATTAAATTTTAATATCCTGGATATACGTTGTATCTCTTTATGGTGCTGTATCTATTTACACATACATATATACATATACATAAGTGTATGTATACATATACATATATGTGTGTGTGTTCATATATATGCCATATACATAAAGAAGAGTAAGCTCTCATCACCCTCCTCCTCAGGCACCAACTTTCAGCCCTTTGGGGGTGAAATCACCTGCTCATTGAGAATGTATATTCATAAGTCTCCTGTCTTTCAGAAGAGCTGATAGGAATCCTGAAACATTATCTATGATACATTTGAAAATATTGAGAATATTGAATATTTAGTTAGATTTAAATAGAAACATTTTAAGTATTACGTTTCAAGTATTTCATTAAAACATGACAGTATTATAAAAGACCACTTTTAATTACATGAACTGTCACAGAATTATAAGTAACTTGCCCATTCTTTTTATGGTATATGCTGAGCTCATTTTCTCAAACTTTACTTTTAGTAAAAACTGTAACACTTGACTGCATTCTTTCAGGATTTGAAATCATCCAATTTCCCTGCATTTAGTAACCACAATGAAATTCAATTTGAATTCCTAAAAGAGGGTCATTCTCATGTTTATTTTCTGTTTAGGCAAAAATATTTTTCACGGATTTATTTGCTATTCATAATCTTATACACCTAAGTCTCTTAGTTTTGATTTATAAGGTGAGTGTTCTGAAATTTTTGAAATAAATTGTATGTAAAGAATTTTGGAAATTTCAAAACTTCCTGCTTCTCTGGTAGAAAGTAACAGTTCCATATGACATTTTAGGAATATCTTTTAAAAGCTAAAGCTGAGAGTGGAAAATAAAGATATAAACATAATCTAGTAATCATGAAACTACCATTTTGAGTAATTTCCATTAGCACTGTAAGCTAAGCAACATTCTGAAGAGTTATAGCTTCTGTTAGTCATGCAAAGTGTTAAAAATACTGGTTTCCTTCCAATTCTAAAATTCTTTTTCTTCAAGTAGATCATTCTTTTTCCAAGAGAGTCAATAAATGTTCTATTTGATGATGATAATTCTTGGCAATTTGTTCCTAAGTACCAAATAAGAAGTTAATTTAAGTATTGAATATTTAATTCTCTGGCATCCATCTCTTGAGGATTACCTTGCTAAACATAGCTTAACCTTTTCAAAATATATCTGTCTGCTGAGCCTACAAGTTCAGAGAAATGTATGATTTTTTTTCTGCACTAATAAGTGTTCTCAAGAAAGGTAATTGTAAACACAAAATGAATACCCTTTCATTTGGTGGTTTTTGTTTTTTCTGTAAGATGAACAGTTACAATGTTTGTGCTTGTATATTTTAATGCTCTCCTAATTCTGCATATAGTAATTGTTATTTGTAGCAAACACCAAGGATATTTTGGACTAGCATTGGTACATACTTAAGTTTATTTAAAATAACAATAACAATATATTGTTCAAACTTACATTTAACCTGCTAGATAGCAATTTTGATGAGAACCATAAAAATGTTTCATATTGATTATAATTTTGCTTTTAAATTTTTTGTATTCCAAGGAGAAGTTTATAGTTGTTTAGCATTAGCATGGAATTTGAGATTTAGGGTTTTAAAATAAGGTAAATCATTAAAAGTGTTTAAACACTTAGATTAAGCTCACATTTTGGTGAATATTCTTCTGACATCTTTTGGATGTGTAGGTGTTTAACCCATGTATGCATTCTATAGATGGATTTTTCACCCAAGATTATGTGTGAACATTTAAATATTTTCATATTATTCACTAATTTAACCAAGCTTCAGTGTAAGAACACCTCAAATGTGGAATAATTTATTAAGCGTTTGCTCTGAAGTTTTTGATGCATATTACCAGACTTCTCTCCAGAAAAATTATATGGACTTACACTGCTTTCAATAATTTATGATGCTCTTCATTTCCTTTCACTCTTATCAGACAACAAATTGTCAATCTTCTTGATTTTTTCCTAATCTGATGAGGAAACATATCTTTTTATTATTATATTTTTATTGATTTCTAGTGAGGGTGAGCACATTTTTAGATGTCTTTGGCTATTTTTCTCCTTTTGAGAATTATCAATTCATGTTCTCTTGTGTCATCATTCATTTCTTCCTTATTGATTTATAAATGATCTTGTTTAAAAATATTTTATTTATTTGACAGACAGAGATCACAAGTAGGCAGAGAGGCAGGCAGAGAGAGAGAGGGGGAAGCAGGCTCTCCACTGAGCAACGAGCCCAATGTGGGGCTCCATCCCAGGATCCTGAAATCATGACCTGAGCCGAAGGCAGAGGCTTAACCCACTGAGCCATCCCGGTGCTCCTAAGTGATCTTTTATATAAAAGATTTTAACCATTTTTCTTAGATAGTAGACTTTTCCTTTTAATTTGTTGTTTGCTTTTTTCTAGTTTTGTTTATGGTGTTTTATGCTATCCAGAGGCCTTAATTTTTATGTAGTAAAAACTATAGTAATCATTCTCCATGTGTCCTGGTCTTGGTATCGTTTTTAGAAAGGGCTTTTCTACACTTAAATTTAAATGTATTTTCTCATATTTTCTTCTAGTAATTTCATAGCTTTCCTTGATCCATCTGTAATTAATTTGATAGATAAGCATTATTTTTTCCCAAGTGACTAGTCAGTTGCTTATCATTTATTCAATAAATCCTCTTTCCTCACTAATTTGAAATGCCAACTTCTCATACCTTAAATTCCACTGTGTTACTTAGTCTATTTATGGACTTACGTTCTATTTTACTGACTTCTCTATGTAAAATTGCTTGTGTATTTTGTTGATCCACCAACAATAAAGAGAGAGCTGGCAAAAAATGCTGTCTTACAAACATTGGCTGACCTTCTCAAGTCAGGTTCACCTTATAGCCAGCTTCCTCGCGGTAAGCCGTGCTTAGGCTAGAGATCCCAGACCTAACACTCCACTTGGCTTCAAATTACAAGAGAAATTCTTAGTCACATTTTGAAAAAAATGTGGACAGACTGTTACTTCTAAACATTAAAACAGTGGCAACTGCAGCAATTGGAAAACCAAAGGCTAACTGTCAGAATTTAATGTTTAGTTTCATTTATTATTTTGTTACAAAGTAATAATAAAAACAACACTTTAGCAAATATGCAAGAAAAGGCAAAACCCCTCAATTATTCAAAATATTACCATCAAGAAATAGTATTGTTTACATTCTTAAATATATGATTCCAGAATTTTCTGTATGCAAATAAATAACATAGAACAGAACTGGGATAATGCTATGTACCTAATGTTTTGTAACCTGATTTCTTAAACTGTGTTGTAATTATCTTTTCATGTCAAGGAAAACAGATCTGAATAATCACTTAAATCAATCAGCAAATATTTTTTATGTACCTACTGTGTGACAGGCGTAGAGTTAGGCACTAGGGAAACATCTGCTAACATAATCCCTGCCCTCAGGGAATGTGGAGATTAGCAGAAAGGAACAGTGGTAATTTACTTATCAGAAATGTAACCATTAGTATGCAGATATGCAGGGTGCTGTGGAAACTTGGAAGATTTCCTGATTATCTCCAGAGGTTTGAGGAAATGTTACTTATATTGCAACCTGAAGAGTGAATCAACATCACTAGGGAACTTATTAGAAATGCAGATGATTGGAATGCATATTGAAGCTTTGTTTTGTTTTTTAAATTTTATTTATTTAACAGAGAGAGAGAGAGATCACAAGTAGGCAGAGAGACAGGCAGAGTGGGGGGGGGGGGGAAAGCAGGCTCCCTGCTGTGCAGAGAGCCTGATGCGGGACTCGATCCCAGGACCCCGAGATCATGACCTGAGCTGAAGGCAGAGGCTTCACCCACTGAGCCACCCAGGCGTCCCAAATGCATATTGAAGTTTGAGAGTCCCTGCAGTGGACAGTTGGAGCTCTTGTAAGAACTGGAAAGAAGTCTAACATTGGAGAATAGGAGCAGTGGTGCAATGGAGCTGAGGGGAGGCATGAATAAGATCATGTAAGATTTCACAGATACCCTGTATGTGTGTGTGAGGGCATGTATATGGAGCCTTGAGAGAAAAATTCTTATTCACAGTGTATGGGAAGGCATTGATAGAGTCTTTTTGAGGAAGAAAGACATCATCAGATTTGCTGTAAGACACACAGTTCTCAACTTTTTAGTAGCATTTTGCGCAGTTGCATTAACTTTGCCTTAAAACATTTTAATCTCTTGACTGTTGGAACTGTACTCTTTTATGGTTCTCTTTCTGTCTTCCTGACTATGTCTTCTCAAGTCTTTCTTGCTGATGTCTCCTCATCTCTTGACTTCAAAACACTGGACTACTCAAATATACTGGGATCTCTTTTCTCCCCTACTTCCAAGGTGTGATCATGGCTGTAAATACCATCTATATGCTGATGCTGTCATTTACTAAAGTACATGCAAAAGGATGTTCATTTTTGTTACAGTAATTAAAAACTGGAAACTACTTGGGTGTTTTATCAATGGAAAATTTTTTTATGACACATTCAATGATGGGATGCATTGTAAACTTGATTAAGAATAAGGTAGTGCTCTGTATTCTGAAAGGAGATAGAACTAAATATATAGGAGGTAGAACTAAATATATAAACAGATATATGATTGTATACAAATTTTTGTGTGTGTGGAAGGAAGAGACTGTTAACTGTGGTCCTTTTGTTTTCATTATAGATTGTACACTAATTCCATTAAAAATAATACATTTGTATTTTTTGTGTGCTTTATATGGTATATGTTTGCCCTTAGATTTTTAACCTTTGTTTCGTTGTGTCCCTTGTAGATTGCTTAGACTAGAATTTTTTTAAGCCAATCAAAATTTTTCTTATAATGGGTTGGATCACCCCTTTTTCATTTAATAATTGTTATTTTAGATATATTTGATATTATTCTTGTCATCTTACTTTATATTCTTTTCTTGCTCTTTCTTATAATCTAGCATGTTAGCCAATATTTGTACATGTGTTTTTTTTGTTTGTATCATTATCTAATATCTACCATTATGAGATAGAAATCTGAAGCCAGCCTGTTTTTATTTTATTTGCAAGTAATCTATTTCCTCACCACTCCTCCTAGATGCTTCTAGGACTTTAAATTTTGCCTTAAATAATGTCACTAGCACATGTTTGGGAGTGGATTGCTTTTTAATTAAATTTTCCTGATACACAAAAACGCTTTAATTTACTACCATCCAGAGATAGTACTGTTTACATTCTTAAATATATGATTCCAGGCTTCTTCAGTTTAGGACTTTTTCTATTTCATTTTCAGTAGTACTTCCATTCTATTTATCTAATGACTTTCTTCAGGTATATAAATTAGCTATATGTTGGACCTTTATTATCTATCCTTTACATTTATCATTATTTTGCTTACATTCATGTCTCAAACCTTTGTTCCAAATCAATTGTTTCATTTTCTGTGGTATAAATTTTAAAAATTTCTTCTAACTACCATTTTATTTATTTTTGTATTTATTTAAAGATTTTATCTACTTAGTTGAGACAAAGAGATATAGTGAGTAAGAGAGAGAGAGAGCACGCCTGGGTGGCTCAGTTGGCTGAGCAGTGATTTTTGATTTTGACTTAGGTCATGATCTCTGTGTGGTGGGGTTGAGCCCTGAGTCAGGCCTCCCCCACCTCAGTGGGGTGTCTGTTTCTCTCCCCCTCCCTTGCTCACATGCTCTCCCTCTCTCAAATAATAAATCTTAAAAAAGTACTTTTTGAATTCTATAATAAATTTTTTTCAAAAGAATGTTCTTCATATAACTTTAGGATGGTATATTTCTTTTTTATAAACTTCAGACTGTCTTCATAGAATTTATGTTTGATTTTTGTGTGTACTCACCTTGAATGAAGACAGATCATTTCTAGTTGCCCAAAGTTAATATCAGATAGATTTACCTGGCATTTCTTGATTACTCATCTGGGAGGCATTAGTATACTATGTTTAGATCTTAAGTAGGTGCACCAGAAGATGCAGTTTTATATAATTAATGCAATCATTCAGAATCCTGAAAGGTGTTTGGGATTGGATGGACCAGGTTCTGAGAATTTTGCCTCTACATATTTTTTCTGTGATTGTTAACTATTATACTAGAAGCTGGCCCTTTCCATTGGCTTTTCTATATGGTGAAGATTATTCCAGGATTTTTTTTTCTGTGCATGTACATATATTATATATACATATATTTTACAAAAATGATATTGAAGATGCTGATTTTGCAGTTTATGTTCCTTTGAGGATTCTTGTTTTAAAACTGAAATATAGACACATGAGTAATTATTTTGACTTATTATCTCTACTACTTAATGGTTTATAAATGAACTATATAAAGTATGCTGACATTTCAAAGATTTTATCTGAGTCTTCTAAATATTGTAGTGATATTTGAATATGAAAATAAGATTATTTAATAGGAAATGTGTCGAGATGGATTTGTTATATAATTTAATATTTTTTAAAAGATTTATGTATTTGAGAGAAAGAGAGAAAGTGAATAGTGGAAGAGGCAGAAGGAAAGAGAGACAGAATCCTCAAGCAGATTTCCCACTGAGCACAGGGCCTGACATGGGGCTCCATCCCATAACCTGAGCCGAAATCAAGAATTGGATGCTTAACCAACTGAGCCACCCAGGCACCCCTATATAATTTAGTATTAACAACATCTGCATATAAATGGAAAAAGCCTTTCCATTTCCCAAATGAAGAAAATGCACTTCAGAGATTCGGTGACTACCTCGTGTATATAGGGCTGGTAAAAAAAGCTAAGATTCAGAACTAGAGCTCCCCTATTCTTTTTTTTTTTTTTTTTTAAGATTTTATTTATTTACTTGACAGAGAGAGATCACAAGTAGGCAGAGAGGCAGGCAGAGAGAGAGAGAGGAGGAAGCAGGCTCCCTGCTGAGCAGAGAGCCCGATGCGGGACTCGATTCCAGGACCCTGAGATCACGACCTGAGCTGAAGGCAGCGGCTTAACCCACTGAGCCACCCAGGCACCCAGAGCTTCCTTATTCTAAATGTGGTTTCTATTTTATCCCACTGTTTTGTGAATTTGTGAAGACCCTCTCATTTTTTTTTTCATGCTTCATTTTGAATACTTGTTATCTTGTTTTCAGAACCAATCTTGATATAAGCCAGAAAGAATCTGAGAAGATCTAGTTGGATATGCATATTTTATTTAACCCTGGTGTTCTATAGTTGATTCATTGTGACCCAACATTGGAAGCAGGGCTTCTGCTTATATTAGGGTGGAGGTCCTTACATTGCTTGTTCCTTCTTAACAACTGAAATTCTATTTCTGAGTACTAGGCCAGAGCAGGGGCCCTGCTAACTGTGGAAGACTTTCCTGATATTAATTACTTAATTGCTGAAAGCTTTCACTGAATACTGTCTGGCTTTGTTTTCCCCATTTCCAGTTGACCGCCCCCCAACCCCGCCTTCACTAGAAAGTGCCACGGTCCCAAGCCAGAACTTTCTGATGCCACTTCTAGTGCACTACACCTGTGGTCTGTCATACTACGTTTGGAATATTGTTTTATATCTTCTGGTCTATATTTCCTTACAGCCTGGGTATCTGGACCTGACTTGCCCTCACTATGCCTCATTTCCTGCATTGTCTTCCATTCCACAATGGTTAAGTCTAATCCTGGCCCCACCCCCATCCCTTACTTGGCCTTGTTCCTTGCTGTGTAATCCAGGCAATGACCAAGATATACAAAGCACATAAGACTTAATTCCTGTCTGAAGTCTAGCTGGGGATATGTCACAGAAGCACATGTTTTAGAGCCGTAAGAGATCTTACCCTTCTCCTAGTCTAACTTTCTCATATTTATGGATGAGGAAACAGGGTAAATCTCACACTCCAAATCATGGCTGGTAGCAGAGTTAGAAGTAGAATCAACAGTAACTCCAATTAGACTTCTATTATATCCATTTTTAATAAATAACCCTTATACCTAAGTAAGGCTTAAGCATATTTAAAAAATACAGATTGAGATAATAGAAGTCATTTTATTATGCACTATCAATGTTTGATGATATATTAGATTAATGTATTTTTGATTTTATGTGGAAGTATAAAAACAGGAATTATTTGGACATTTATCTGATCTCATAACTCAGTATGTGAAAGCTGAATTTTTTTTAAAGCAAAGCAATGTCATTCCACCAGATGTCACTGTTTGCATGTAACAATGAAGTTAAACTGATTAAAAATAAATTCCCCCACTTCCCTAATCATATTTTGTAAAAAATGAAAATCTATATAGTTATACTCTTATTCTTCTTTAGATTTATTATTTTATTAAGCTTACATTCCCTGAATTTTTAAAAAAGTTTGTGTTCATTACCTCTACTACAAATTTTGAAGATTAAGAAAATTGTCTGTAATCTTCAAGAAGACAAACTCTTAAAGTCTTTTCTAGAGCTAGGAGTTTGCTTCTCAAGCAATATTCTTTGTAAGTTATTATTTCCTAAATTGTAGATTGTGACTGAATAAGGGGCTGTGAAATCAATTTAGTGGCTTGTTACAAGGACTTGAAAAAACTGTTGTGTTGAATAGAATATTCTATTGCATATAAGTATTATTTTGGCAAAACTTTTATACATGAGCACTCTTAAAATTTCCCCATATACATCTTCTTTGAGTTGTATAAAAACAACTGTGAGCTCTATCCTGTGAAGCCTCTTCCAGGTTTTGTCCCCCAAGAAGCAAGATAAATTCACTAAGGAAGGGATAGCAAAGATATGGTAAGCCTTCTCTGTTAGGGTAGTACCAAGGAGGGTAGAGGGTGTTGCAGGGAGAACCTTTCTGTATGCTTCATCGGATGGAGCTCATGTTCACTTTTATATAACTCATAGAGTATGTATGCAGAGATGTTGAAAGAGTACTCCCAGCTTAGAGCAAATGTTTTCAAAGCTTCTTTGATAACAATCTACAACAAAAAACACACTTTATATCCCTGGCCCATGAGAGACAAGGAAAGAGGTTTAACTCACTCTGAGAGAGGTGGGCATGTTTTCTTCATTCGATACCCTCAATAAAAGCAATAATAATTGTAATAGCTACCACTTCCTGAGCGTGCACTATGTGCAAACTCTCACATGTATTATTTCCAAGCATTAGAAGACCTGAAAGACCTGATCACTGTTGCTATAGATAGATGAAGAAACAGACCTTGGAAGCAAAAGTGACCTATTCCACATAGAACAACAAGAGGCTAAAGTGGGGCTAAAGTGGGGCTAAAATCCTGGTTTCTAGCCTCATTCCAAAAGCTAGCTCTTCTCACTGTATCAATGAATTTTAAGCTTCCCCTTGGAAAAGGACCATCTAGAGTCTATGGTAAGTGTATCAGTTCCTCAGCTCTATTCCCCCTGAATTAGAATCTCTAGAGAAGGAATCTGCGAAGCTATAGATTTGACAAAATCCCACAATATTCTTATGATCAGGCAGTTTTAGGAAAGATTGCAGTACATCAGTGCTTTTCAAACTTCAGTGTACATCAGAATCATCTGCAGGGCTGCTTAAAATAGAGATGACCCGGTCTACCCTGAGATTCTGATTCATTGAGTATGATGGGGGTCAAGAATTTGCATTTTATAGCAAGTTCCTATGTGATGTTAATGAACTGGTTTGGGAACACACTTTGAGAACCATTGCTCTACCTGTGATTCTCAGTTCCCCAGGACAGAGTGTAGGACGGGCTTTGGTTGTGAGACTTTTCTTGATGAGCCAGAATACAATACTTATTCAATATCTACTGCATTTACATCCACAGAAGAAAGAAAATGAGTAAGAATCACTTTTCTCTTCAGACCAGTCTATGTCTACTGTGAAAAAGATACACGGAATCTAAAATGGCATATCAGGGCACCTGGGTGGCTCAGTGGGTTAAAGCCTCTGCCTTCCGCTCAGGTCATGATCCCAGGGCCCTGGGATCGAGCCCTGCATCAGGCTTTCTGCTCAACAGGGAGCCTGCTTCCTCCTCTCTCTGCCTGTTTCTCTACCTAATTGTGATCTCTGTCTGCCAAGTAAATAAAATAAAATCTTTAAAAAAAAGAAGTAGCATATCCTAGAATGAAATATCAGATCAAATGCAGCAGGAAAACTAGGGAAGGAAAGGTGAATTTTGACTGGGTAGGGGGGAATTTATAAAGGTGTGATGAGGGAGTTGTAATCTGAAGGCTACCTTTTCATGATTTTTATAGCCACACTGTTACTGTCATTTGGTTCTCCTGTCTTCCCTGCAGCTCCTTAGTAATCTGGGCACCTTGAGCACCTTTCACATAGTGAATGTAGGTTCAGTCAAGAGTTAGGGAAGGAAAGTGGGATTGGCAAGAAGATGGTGCTCAGACTGTGGAGGACCCTGAATGTGGGGCTCAGGAGCTTGAGTTTATACAATGTGTATAGTCATTAAAGTATTTGGAAAGGGCGTGAATGATGGCAACTCTGGCAGGGAATAGAGCATGGATTGGAGGAGGGAGAGTCTAAGGTAAGGGGCCAGTAAAGATGATACCATAGGACTCAGATGAGAGAAAATGTGATGGGCAGGATAGACACCATGGAAGGAGAAGGAGCAGAATGAGTGATTACTGCTGGACTTGAGGGAAAGGTTGGTTATGAAGAGATTTTCAGCTTGAAATGGTGTTTTCCAAAGGGGGAGAACTCTAGAAAGAATTAAGTTCCTCTCTCTGGAAATAAAGGAGGAAGTAGGGAAAGTCTGGAGAAAAATTTCTAAGTAAATGATTCATCTTTGTCATACCTAAACAGTGGCTAATCTTGTGTAGGCTTTCGGTAGGGTCCTCCATACATGTCTGCCGGAGCTATGCACTCTAAGATGTCCAATGACTTCTTTCACTTCTCTTCCTGTCAACTACTAGGCTTATTTCTTTAGTGCACATTTGGAATGTGACAAGACAATAAGATGGGAATGACTCTTACTGCCTTGTTTTTGGTATAGAGCTTGATAAAAACACAGCAGTGTCTCAAGATGGCTTCTTAAAGTCGCACCTCTCCTTCCTGATCTTGGAAATACTTTACTGATCTTGATGTGTGTTTTCTCTTGGCTCACTATTGCAGCCAATAGTGCAACTTTGCCCTGTTCTTTGTTTTTTTCTGTATGTATCAGTCAGGATTCAGTTTCAGAAAACAGAAATACTTTCAGCTATTTTAAGCAAAAAGGGAGTTAGTAATGAGAATTTGATGCTTATAAAATCAGGGGAAAGATTGGGAAAATGGGCTTTAGGCAGGAGGATTTCCAGAGATGACTCACAAAGCACACTAAACTGGCTGCCAAGGGAGCTGCTCTTTCTAGCATAGTCAGGAAGGTAGTAAATCTGGAAGTCAGTACTGTCAACACACCACCTTAGTTGTGATTCAGGGATATAGTAACCTCTATTGTCACAGCTTTTGACTCTGGAACCACAGTATTTCTGTTTGATATGCTCACTGCCACCTCCCTTCTCCACTACCAAAAGAAGAAAAACAACCTAAAAACAAAGTAATATTAACTGAAACACTGCTACAGTAGAGCTCAATGTTGCCATGACTATTTGCCAATAAAAACATGGGAAATTTCTGCCCTCTAGATTGTTAAGTGAGTGCATTTGGCACCTGGGTGGCTCAGTGGGTTAAGCTGCTGCCTTCTGCTCAGGTCATGATCTCGGGGTCCTGGGATCAAGTCCCGCATGGGGCTCTCTGCTCAGCAGGGAGCCTGCTTCCCTCTATCTCCCTCTCTGCCTGCCTCTCCATCTGCTTGTGATCTCTCTCTGTCAAATAAATAAATAAAATCTTAGAAAAAAAAAAAAAAGACGATCCTAAATCACATCTAAGACACTGGCTGCAGGACAGTTTTACCTCAGTAGCTCAGGAAAGCACATTAGAAGGAGGATAATTTGGGAGTTGAGGGGCAGTCTACTATACTCACCATAATGGCAGTTGAACTTTATCTTCTCTTTGAATTTAAATATTTTGACTAGTTGAGATAGGAGGCTGTTCTCTGTGACTCTACTTTGGCAAACCCTATCTCCACGAGCCTAACTTTGGGTGGGCCTGTTTTTTTAAGAGCTGGTATGACAGGATTTGAGGTTTCAGCATATTATTAAGTTAAGTATAATACTTACTTGCATACTTTAGTCTTCACATTTGATGGCTCATAGTGATTGTCTGTTCATCTAATGGTATATCCAAAAGAAGGAAGGAACATTGGCTCTAAATACTTCCATGTGAAATTGATACAGCCGTAGTCTGTGCAGGCCCATTTTGTACTCATTTTATAGTTCTTTTATAGCAAGTGCAAAAATTAATACAAATTAATAAAAAATTTAATACATAATTAATGTTTTAAAGCAGTTTGTAAGTCAGTCATAAACAACACATTTTGCCTTCAGATTTTCATTTAGCTTATCTCTTTAGCTTAAGACTTTTATTTATAAGTTTTGTATCTCACAGATATCCTAATATACATATGTAGCCTAGAAGGGAAAACTTAATGC
Source organism: Mustela lutreola (assembly GCF_030435805.1). Lineage (NCBI taxonomy): Eukaryota > Metazoa > Chordata > Mammalia > Carnivora > Mustelidae > Mustela > Mustela lutreola. The sequence goes on from NC_081296.1 coordinate 93,460,853, forward strand.
TATAGTGTTTTGCTTCATCCTGGCAAGATATGATTCAAGAAGAGAAAACTTTACCATGAGAAGGCAGTTCTGCTTGGGCTGACACTTCACCTCACTCTAAAACATGACACCATTTCCTGTGGGCTTGGAGTGGGAACAGGTTAGTGATCAGAAAGTAGAGACCTTTTTACTTCTTTTGTAATTAGGCTTTCACAGTGTGAATTTATTATTCCAATATAATAAAACCATCCTAAAGGTTACTACTAAAATATATACAGAACCAGAGATAAATTATTTTGAATCATTTCCTATTTCTGATCATCTGACTTCTGCACAATTTCTGCCTAGTATAGACATCACAGGTTAATGTGTTTGTTTCAGCAGAGATATGGAATGAGACTCATCAGTGATCTAAAAAACAAATTTATTGTTTTTATTATATTATAGAATACTGCAAGGAATTCCTGTTGTGGATCACAATCAAGACTATGTTCCAGTCCTCGCACCGCCACCAGTGGTATTACCTCAGCTGACACAAAGAACTAGGCAACTTGCTCCCAAACCATACCTACAACTCTTGGGAGAAGAAGTAAGAACATCCTTTAAATATTACTTCTCTCTACCATACTGTTCTCAAACTTTTTTGTTTCAGGACCCTTTTTATAATCTTAAGAATCACTGAGGATCTCAACAATGATTTATGTGGGTTGTATCTTTTTTTTCTTCTTCAAGATTTTGTTTGTCTATTTGAAAGAGGGAGAGAGAGCATGTGCATGAGTTGGGGGGAGGGGCAGAGGGAGAGGGAGAAGCAGACTCCCCACTGAGCAGGGAGCCTGACATGTGGTCTTGATCCCAGCCCCTGGGACCATGACCCAAGCCAAAGGCAGATGCTCAAGCAACAGAGCCACCCAGGTGCCCCCATAGGAGTTATATCTATTGACATTTACAAATATTGGGAATTAAAACTGAGAAGACACTAAGTGTTTATTTACTAAAAATAACAGTAACAAAATAATATGTTAACATAAAATGTGTTTTTGAGAAAATTAGGGTTTTTTTTACATGTTTTGCAATCACTTTAATATGTGGCTTAGTAGAAGATGGCTGAATTCTCATGTCTGCTTCTGCATTCAATTTTGTGGTAAGTTGTTTTGGTTGAAATATATAATAATAATATTTTTAATATAATTATGGATATTTTCTTTTGATAATATGCCAAAACTTAACATGTAATAGTTTCTTGAAAGTTGTACTTTCAAGAAGTACAAGTCTCGTACTTCTAGGGAAGATGGAGAAAAAGTACTTTTATTGCTCCCTCTTCTGCCCGCTAAGTACAACTAAAAATGCTGGATGTTACAAACATAAAAACTCTTGAAAAGTGGAGAACAAAACACTTTGACACCCAAGAAATGACAGGGCAGTGAGTTAGTTCCTTGTGTTTTCTTTTTTTACTACACATATACTAGACTTGAAGCTGAGAAAGCTATTAATCTGGAAACAAATAAGCAAAGGAAGAAAAGCTCCAACAAAAGTCTGCTCTGGTTAGCCAAAGAGCCAGGAAAGGGCAGCCTAGAAAGACAGAAAAATTTTTAGACTGTAACTGCTCCATTCCAGCTAAATACCACAGAAAAAATTGGCCCCACCCCACCATCAAAAGCCTAGTGGGAAATTGAAACTTTACTCTTGCCAGAAGGTAATGAGGTACTCTTATACCCCTGCCAGGGTGGAATAAAAAAAGATTGAATGTGAATTAATCATCTTAACAGAGGATTAATGAGATTCCACCTCCATATTGTCAGTGCCAACTATATGGGGATCTTGGATTTCTATCCTCAAGTAGTAGTAATGACCACAGCTCTGCTTCCCCACTGTGATAGTATCAGAGGAAGCTTTGTGGAGCATCAGCTAAACAGAAGTTTTAAATAAGATGAAGAGTCAATGACATTTTTCACATGAGTAGAACAAACAGTCCTGAAATATGTATGGAGCCACAAAAGATACTGAATAACCAAAGCAGTCTTGAGAAAAAGAACAAAGCTAGAGGTATCATGCTCCCTGATTTCAAACTATATTATAAATTTCTAGTAATCAAAACAGTATGTTATTGCCATAAAAACTGCCACATAGATCCATGGAACAGAATAGAGATCCAAGAAATAAACCCGTGCATACATTGTCAGTTAATTGATGATAGAGGAATAAAGAATATACAGTGGGGAAAGGACATTCTCTTCAATAAATGGTGTTAAGGAAACTGGACAGTGACATGGAAAAAAAATGCAACTGTACCATTATCTTACACCATCCCAAAAGTTAACTCAAAGTGGATTAAAGATTTGAGTGTAAAACCTGAAACCATAGAACTTCTAGAAGAAAACAGATGGTAAGCTCCTCGACATTGGTCTTGACAATGATTTTTTTGGATTTAACACCAAAAGCAAAGCAACAGAAGCAAAAGTGAACAAGTAGGAGTATATCGAACCAAAAAGCTTCTGCACAGCAAAGGAAACTATCAACAAAATGACGAGGCAACTGGGGTGCCTGGGTGGCACAGTTGGTTAAGCATCTGCCTTTGACTCAGGTCATGATCCCAGGGTCAGGTCATGATCCCAAGGTCCCACTCATGCTTCTCCCTCTCTATCTGTCTCAAATGAATAAATAAAATCTTTAAAAAAGTGAAAAGGCAACCTACTGATTTGGAGAAAGTATTTACAAATCATATATCTGATAAGGTGTTAATATCCAAAATACATAAAGAACTTATGCAACTCAGTAGCAAAAACAAACAAAAAAACACCAAAAAACATGCAAAAAACAAAAAACAATCCAATTAAAAAATGGGAAGATCTAAGTAGAATTTTTCCAGAAAAGATACAGATGGCCAAAGGTTACATGAAAGGATGCTCAACATCAGTAATTGTCAGGGAAATGCAATTGTAACCACAAGGAAATTTCATCTCACACCTGTTAGAATGGCTATCATCAAAAAGATAAGAAATAACAAGTGTTGATGAGGATGTGGAGAATAAGGAATCCTCATGCTCTTTTGATGGGAATGTAAATTGGTAGAGCCACTATGGAAAACAGGTTCCTTAAAAAAGTTAAAAATAGAACTACCACATGATTCAACAATCCCACTTCTGGATATTTGCCCAAAGGAAATGAGAACACTAACTTGAAGGGATATATGCAACCCACTCATGTTCATTGCAACATTATTTACAATAACCAAGATATGGAAACATCTTAAATGTCCATTGATGGATGAATGGATAAAGAAAATGTGACAGCACATACATGCACACACACATGTACACACACACACATGTGCACACACACACACAGAAATATTCAGCCACAAGAAAAGGATGAAATCTTGCCATTTGTTACAACATGGGTGGACCTTGAAGACATTATGCTAAGTGAAATAAGCAATACAGAGAAAGACAAGTGATCTCACTTACATGCAGAATCTAAAAACACCCCCAATGCCCCCCCCCAAAAAAAAAAACCAAGCTCAGAGATATAGAGAACAGAGTGGTGGTTGTCAGAAATGAGGGGCAGGGAGGTGGGAGATATGGTGAAGGGAGTCAAAGGTACAAACTTCTGGTTATAAAAAAGTTGGGGATGTAATGCACAGCATGGAGACTATAGTTAACAATACTACATTGCGTATTTGAAAGTTGCTTAGAGAGTGGATTTCAAAAGTTTCTTTTTACAAGAAAAGAAATTCTGTAACTATATATGGTGATGAATATTTTGTTTGTTTTTATTTTTTAAATTATTTTTATTAACATTGTATTTTATTAACATGTATTATTTGCCCCAGCAGTACCGGAAATGGTGATAAATATTAACTAGTTAATATTAACTAGACTTATTGTGGTGATCATATTGCAACATATAGAAATATCAAATCATTGTATTGAAACCAGTATAATGTTATATGTCAGTTATACTTCAATAGCAAAAATAAACAGAAAGGAAATAGAAAATCTTAGGAAAGAAATAAAAAATATTGGGAAGAAACACAAACATTTTAGGATTAAAAATATAATAACTGATAGACCGGTTCAAAAGTAGAATGGAGGAGATAGGAATCAGTGAACTTGAAGATAGAACAATAGAATTTATCCAGTTTGAACAACAAAGAGAAATAGATTGAAATTTACAGACTTGTGGGGGCAGGTCCCTTAAGGACCTGTGGGCATATATTAAAAGATCTAACATTTGTGTTATTGCATTCCTGTAAAAAGAGAAGAAAAAGAAGAGGTGGTGGTGACTGAAAATGTGTAGGAGAAAAAAATATTTTTTCAAATTTACCAAATTTGGAAAAAGACATATTTAGGAAGCTGAACAAACCCCAAGAAGAAAAAATCTAAATAAATTTGTAGTAAGCCATATAATAGTCAAATTTCTGAGAAATAATGATAGAAAAAAACCTTGAAAGCACCAAGAGAGAAACTATATGTTATCTATAGGAGAAAAACATTTGAGTAGCAGTGCATTCTCATCAGACACTAGGGAGGCCAGAAATTAGTCCTATATCTAGAGAAAATATCCTTTGGGAATGAAGGGGAATAAAGACACTTTCAGATGAAAAGGAAACCAGGACAATTTGTTGCTGGTAGATTTCACTTAAAAGAATGACCAGAGGAAGTTCTCTAAATAGGAAGAAAATAATAAAAAAAAGGAATCTTGGAGTATCTAGACTATCTAGAAGGAACAAAAATAAGTAAAACAAAAATATGATTAAAGCAAAAGTTTCCTTCTCCTTTTGAATGTTCTAAATTATGTTTGTCAGTTGAAGTAAGAAATTAACATGTTATTAATTGTATATAGAGGAAATGTTTAAAATAGTTATAAATGAGCAAAGGTATAAAGGGAAGTGAGGTTTCATATTACTTGAACTGGTAAAATGATGACATTTGTAGGCTTTGATAAATTATCTTTATAGAATATAATTCCTAGATCAGAACTAAAAAGCTATACAAAGAGACACCCTGAAAAACACCATAGTTAAACAAAAGTAGAATTTAAAAATATTCCAGATAACAGGAAGGCAAGAAAATGAAAACAAAGAAACAAAAGATACCAGAGAGAACAAACAAAACAAAAAATGAAATGGCAAAGCAAATCCCCAAGATAAATGTAAATTGTCTAGGTACACCAATTAAGCAATGGAGATTGTAGAGTAGATTAAAAAACATGGCCCAAGTTACTGGCTTCAAATATAATGACATAGGAGATTGAAAACAAAAAGGTAGGGGGAGGAGTCAAGATGGCGGAGAAGTAGCAGGCTGAGACGACATCAGGTAGCAGGAGATCAGCTAGATAGCTTATCTAATCATTGCAAACACCTACAAATCCATTGGGAAATTGAAGAGAAGAAGAGCAACAATTCTAGAAACAGAAAATTAATTACTTTCTGAAAGGTAGGACTGGCGGAGAAGTGAATCACTACAACAGGCCCTTCCCCCAGAAGATCAACAAGAAATTCAGCCAAGACCAACTTCACTCACCAAGGAGAACAGTGGAATTCTGGAGGAGGAGAAAGCAAATCTTATCTGGACAAAATGACAAGGTGGAAAAACTCACCACAAAAAAAAGAACAAGAGGCAGTACCTCTTATGACAGATCTAGAGTTCAGAATGATGATTCTCAAGGTTCTAGCCAGGCTTGAAAAAGGTATGGAAGATACTAGAGAAACCCTCTCCTGAGAGATAAAAGCCCTTTTTGGAGAAATAAAAGAACTGAAATCTAACCAAGTTGAAATAAAAAAAGCTATTAATGAGGTGCAATAAAAAAATGGAAGCTCTTACTGCTAGGATAAATGAGACAGAAGAAAGAATTAGTGACATAGAAGACCAAATGACAGAGAATAAAGAAGCTGAGCAAAAGAGGGACAAACAGCTACTGGACCATGAGGGGAGAATTCGAGAGATAAGTGACACCATAAGATGACACATTAGAATATTTGAGATTCCAGAAGAAGAAGACAGAGAGAGGGGAGCAGAAGGTATACTGGAGAGAATTATTGTAGAGAATATCCCTAATATGTCAAAGGGAACAAACATCAAAATCCAGTAGATGCAAAGAATGCCTCACAAAATCAATAAAAATAGGTCCATACCCTGTCACCTGATAGGGAAATTTACAAGTCTTAGTGCCAAAGAGAAAAATCCTGAAAGCAGCCCAGGAAAAGAAGTCTGTAACATACAAGGGTAAAAACATTATATTGGCAGCAGACTTATCCACAGAGACCTGGCAGGCTAGAAAGAACTGGCATGATACATTCAGAGCACTAAACGAGAAAAACATGCAGCCAAGAATACTATATCCAGCTAGGCAATCACTGAAAATAGAAGGAGAGATAAAAAGCTTCCAGGACAAACAAAAACTGAAAGAATTTGCAAACACCAAATGAGCTCTACAGGAAACATTGAAAGGGGTCCTCTAAGCAAAGAGAGAGCCCAAAAGTTGTAGTCAGAAAGGAACAGAGACAATATATAGTAACAGTCACCTTACAGGCAATACAATGGCACTAAATTCATATCTATCAATAGTTACCCTGAATGTTAAAGGGCTCAATGCCCCAAACAAAAGACACAGGGTATCAGAATGGATAAAAACCCAAAACCCATCAATATGCTGCCTACAAGAAACTCATTTTAGACCCAAAGACACCTCCAGATTTAAAGTGAGGGGGAGGAAAACAATGTACCATGCTAATGGACATCAGAAGAAAGCTGGGGTGGCAATCCTTACATCAGATCAATTGGATTTTAAGCCAAAGACTATAATAAGAGATGAGGAAGGATTCTATATCATACTCAAAGGGTCTGTACAACAAGATGATCTAACAATTTTAAATATCTTTGCCCCTAACATGGGAGCAGCCAACTATATAAACCAATTAATAACAAAAATCAAAGAAATACATTGATAATAATACAATAATAGTAGGGGACTTTAACATTCCCCTCACTGAAATGGACAGATCATCTAAACAAAAGGTCAACAAGGAAATAAAGGCCTTAAATGAAACACTGGACCAGATGGACACCACAGATATATTCAGGACATTCCATCCCAAAATAACAGAATACACGTTCTTCTCTAATGCACATGGAACATTCTCCAGAATAGACCACATCCTGGTTATAAATCAGGTTTCAACCAGTATCAAAAGATTGGGATCATTCCCTGCATATTTTCAGACCACAATGCTCTGGAGCTAGAACTCAATCTCAAGAGGAAATTTGGAAAGAACACAAATACATGGAGACTAAACAGCATCCTTCTAAAAAATAAATGGGTCAACCAGGAAATTAAAGAAGAACTGAAAAAATTCGTGGAAACAAATGATAATGAAAACACAATTGTTCAAAATCTGTGGGACACAACAAAGGAAGTCCTAAGAGGAAAATATATAGCAGTTCAAGCCTTTCTCAAGAAACAAGAAAGGTGTCAAATACACAACCTAACCCTACACCTAAAGGAGCTGGAGAAAGAACAGCAAAGAAAGCCTATACCCAGCAGGAGAAGAGAAATCATAAAGATCAGAGCAGAAATCAATGAAATAGCAACAAACAAACAAACAAACAAACAAAAAAACCCAATAGAAAAAAATCAACAAAACTAGGAGCTGGTTCTTTGAAAGAATTCATAAGATTGACAAACCCCTGGCCAGACTTATCAAAAAGAAAAGAGAAAGGACCCAAATAAATAAAATCATGAATGAAAGAGGAGAGATCACAACCAACACCAAAGAAATACAAACAATTATAAGAACATACTATGAGCAACTTTATGCCAACAAATTTGACAATCTGGAAAAAATGGATGCATTTCTAGAGACATATCAACTACCACAACTGAACCAGGAAGAAATAGAAAACCTGAACAGACCCATAACCAGTAAGGAGATTGAAACAGTCATTAAAAATCTCCAAACAAACAAAAGTCCAGGGCCAGACGGCTTCCTAGGGGAATTCTACCAAACATTTAAAGAAGAATTAATTCCTATTCTCCTGAAACTGTTCCAAAAAATAGAAATGGAAGGAACACCTCCAAACTCATTTTATGAGGCCAGCATCACCTTGATCCCAAAACCAAACAAGGATCCCATCAAAAAGAATTACAGGCCAATATCCTTGATGAACACAGATGTAAAATTTTCACCAAAATACTGGCCAATCGGATCTAACAGTACATTAAAGGGATTATTCACCACGACCAAGTGGGATTTATTCCAGGGCTGCAAGTTTGGTCCAACATCCACAAATCAATCAGTGTGATACAATACATTAATAAAAGAAAGAACAAGAACCATTTGATACTCTCAATAGATGCTGAAAAAGCATTTGACAAAGTACAACATCCCTTCTTGATCAAAACTCTTCAAAGTGTAGGGATAGAGGGCACATACATCAATATTATCCAAGCCATCTATGAAAAACCCACTGCAAATATCATTCAGACATAGACATATCAAATTTCTATGCTACCTAAAGCAATCTACATATTTAATGCATATTCAGACATAGATATATCAAATGTCTATGCTACCTAAAGCAATCTACATATTTAATGCAATCCCTATCAAATTCCTCCCATTTTTTTCAAACAAAGGAGCAAATAATTCTAAAATTTATATGGAACCAGAAGAGACCTTGAATAGCCAAAGGAATATTGAAAAAGAAAGCCAAAGTTGTTGGCATCACAATTCCAGACTTCAAGCTCTATTACAAAGCTTTCATCATCAAGACAGTATGGTACTGGCACAAAAATAGACACATAGATCAATGGAACAGAATAGAGAGCCCAGAAATAGACCCTCAACTCTATGGTCAACTAATATTTGACAAAGCAGGAAGGAATGTCCAATGGAAAAAAGACAGTCTCTTCAATAAATGGTGCTGGGAAAATTGGACAGCCGCATGCAGAAAAATGAAATTGGACTATTTCCTTACACCACACAGGAAAATAGACTCAAAATGAATGAAGGACCTCAATGTGAGAAAGGAATCCATCAAAATCCTTGAGGAGAACACAGGCAGCAACCTCTTCGACCTCAGCTACAGCAACTTCTTCCTACATACATCACCAAAGGCAAGGGAAGCAAGGGCAAAAATGAACTATTGGGATTTCATCAAGATCCAAAGCTTTTGCGCAGCAAAGGAAACAGTTAACAAAACCAAAAGACTACTGACAGAATGGGAGAAGATATTTGCTAATGACATATCAGATAAAGGGCTAGTATCCAAAATCTATAAAGAGCTTAGCAAACTCAACACCCAAAGAACAAATAATCCAATTAAGAAATGGGCAGAGGACATGAACAGACATTTCTGCAAAGAAGACATCCAGATGGCCAACAGACACATGAAAAAGTGCTCCACATCACTTGGCATTAGGAAAGTACAAATCAAAACCACAATGAGATACCACCTCACACCAGTCAGAATGGCTAAAATTAACAAGTCAAGAAATGACGGATACTGGCGAGGCTGCGGAGAGAGGGGAACCCTCCAACACTGTTGGTGGGAATGCAAGCTGGTGCAACCACTCTGGAAAACAGTGTGGAGGTTCCTCAAAAAGTTGAAAATAGAGCTACCTCATGACCCAGTGATTGCATTAATGGGTATATACCCTAAAGATACAAACGTGGTGCACCCGAATGTTTATAGCAGCAATGTCCACAATAGCCAAACTATGGAAAGAACCTAGATGTCCATCAACAGATGAATGGATAAAGAAGAGGTGGTATATATATACAATGGAATACGATGCAGCCATCAAAAGAAATGAAATCTTGCCATTTGCAATGACGTGGATAGAACTAGAGGGTATTATGCTTAGCGAAATAAATCAATCAGAGAAAGACAACTATTATACGATCTCCCTGATATGAGGAAGTGGAAATGCAATGTGGGGGGCTTGGGGGGGTAGGAAAAGAATAAATGAAACAAGATGGGGTCGGGAGGGAGACAAACCATAAAAGACTCAATCTCAAAAAACAGACTGAGAGTTGCTGGGGGGAGGGGGGATGGGAGAGGGTGGTGGGGATATGGACATTGGGGATGGTACGTGCTATGATGAGTGCTGTGAAATGTGTAAGCCTGGCAATTCATAGACTTGTACCCCTGGGGATAAAAATACATTATATGTTTATTAAAAAAATTTAAAAATTTTAAAAAAGATAAAATAAGTATATCATGCAAACATAAAGAAACACAGATTATTAGTTAATATTAATATCATTAATATCAGATAAAGCAAACTTTGAAGCAAAGAAAATTATCAGAGACAGAGGGGCATTGTATTATCCCACTGAGCCACCCAGGCGCCCGGGGCATTGTATTATGATAAAAAGTGTCAACCAACCAGGAAGGCATAGCAATCTTGAGAAGTTTGTCCACCAAAGAACAGACCTACAAACTATATGAAGCCAAAACTGGAATGAGAAATAAGCAATTCCACAATTGCTTTTGGAGATGTCACCACCTCTCTAAGTAATTGATAAAAACACTTAGAAAATCAGCAAAGTTATAGGAGAACTCAAAATTCCATTAACCAATCTAGTTAAAATTATAGAGCATTTTACCCCCAAAAAGCAGAATAAATATTCTTTTCAAGTTCCCATTGGACATACACTAAGATAGAACTTATTTGTAATGGGCTCAAATTAGAGATCAATAACAAAGATAAGAAAAAAAACTCCAAATATTTGGAAACTAAACAATAAAGTTAGAAGTACCTGTGCATCGACCACAAAGTCTCGAGATTAAAAAATACATATATATATTTATATATTAAATATATAAATACATATATTATATATAACATATATATTTAAGATTTTATTTTTTTTAGAGAAAGCAAGCATGAGCAGTGGGAGGAGTGGAGGGACAAGCATACACCCCACTGAGTGTAGAGCTTAATGGACACAGGCTCAATCCTGGGACCCTGAGATCATGATCTGAGGCAAAGGCAGACATTTAACTGACTGAGCCACCCAGGTGCTCTCCCCACTTTTCTTTAAACTGAAAATGCAATTGTCACTCAGCAATAAAAAGGAAGGAATTCTTGATATATGCAGCTGTAAGGATGAATCTTCGGAGAATTACACTGAAAAAGCCAGTTTTAAAAGATTACATACTGTATGGTTTCCTTATATAACATTCTTAAAGTAATGAAATTATAGAAATGGAAGACACATTGGTGGTTTCTAGGGTTTTAGGATGGGAGGACATTGGATGAGTGTGCCCATAAAAGGACAACATGAGGGACCCTTGTGGTGATGAAAATGTTTTGTATTTTGACTGTTAATGTTAACATATGCTTGTTATATTGTATTATAGTTTTGAAGGATGTTACCTTTGAGGGAACCTAGGTAAAGGATAGGTAGGATCTCTCTTACTATTTCTTAAAACTGCATGTGAATCTACAATTATCTCAAAATAAAAAAATTTAATAAAAAATTATGATCATTAGAGCAAAAAAAAAGCAGTTGAACTTAGTTATAAAGGTAATCTTGAGTGATAATTTGTGTAGCTAAAAGAGAATATATTAAGTGAGAATTCCCACAGCTAAAACCGCATCAATGACTTTCATGCCTTGATACATTAAAAATCTATTGTTGTTCGCCAAAGGCAAGGGAAGCAAGGGCAAAAATGAACTATTGGGAGTTCATCAAGATAAAAAGCTTTTGCACAGGGAAGGAAACAGTCAATAAAACCAAAAGACAACTGACAGAATGGAAGACGGTATTTGCAAATGACATATCAGATAAAGGGCTAGTATCCAAAATCTACAAAAAAGTTATCAAATTCAACACACAAAGAACAAATAATCCAATCAAGAAATGAGCAGAGGCCATGAATAGACATTTCTGCAAAGAAGACATCCAAATGGCCAAAGTCACATGAAAAAGCCCACAACATCATTTGGCATCAGGGAAATACAAATCAAAATCGAAATGGGATACTGCCTCAGACCAGTAAGAATGGCTAAAATTAACAAGTCAGAAAATGACAGGTGTTGGTGAGAATGTGTAGAAAGGGGAACCCTCCTACACTGTTGGTGGGAATGCAAGCTGGTACAGCCACACTGGAAAACAGCATGGAGGTTCCTCAAAAAGAAGAAAATAGAGTTGCTCTATGACCGCAGTTGCATGACTAGGTATTTACCCTAAAGATACAAGTGTAGAGATCCGAAGGGGCACGTGCACCCCAATGTTTATAGCAGCAATGTCCACAATAACCAAACTATGGAAGGAGCCTAGATGTGCATCAACAGACAAATGGATAAAGAAGAAGTAGTATATATATACAATGGATTATGCAACCATCAAAAAACCTGAAATCTTGCCATTTGCAATGACGTAGATGGAACTAGAAGGTATTATGCTCAGCGAAGTAAGTCAATCAGAGAAAGACAATTATCATATGATCGTCCTGATATGAGGAATTAGAGAAACAAGACAGAGGATCATAGGAGAAGGGAGGGAAAAATTAAACAAGACGAAACCAGAGAGGGAGACAAGCTATAAGAGACTCTTAATCTCAGGAAACAAACTGACGGTTGTTGGAAGGAAGTGGGAGTGGGATGGATGGGGTGCCTGGGTGATGGATGTTGGGGAGGGTATGTGCTTTGGTAAGTGCTGTGAATTGTGTAAGACTGATGAATCACAGACCTGAACCCCTGAAGTAAATAATACTTTATATGTCAATAGAAAAAAAATTATTGTTTTGTACTTTGAGTGGATTTTTTAAATCCATTTATGATTTGTAACATTGTACATCAGTTTTTTATTCAAGTTACGTAGTTCTTAAGTATTGATACATTTCACTATACAATATCAAAATATCTATTTTTAATATTACTAGAAAAAGGTTTTAGCATTGTGTTAGTAGGTGGAGGAGGGACAGTAAAATATCCTCCAGACTTAGGAGGCACTTTGAGACTGAAAATGAAGCAAACCACCCCATACTATTCACACAGTTTATTCAGGGTAACTTACTGATAAGGGGGGGTTGGGCACACAAATGATTCAGGTATGATGCAGGTAATCTCTGTCCAATCTGGACCTTAATCCCTAACTTTTATAGAGTGAGGCACATGGAGGTGAGTTCAAAGGGTAGTCATCTCAAGTGACGCCATTTGTGCACCAGTCATCTCAACCAGTCATTGAAAGTGGAGCCTCTGTGTGCTGAGATCAGAATAAGCCCTCTCCCTTCCTGTCAGGGTATACATTAACCTCCATGGGTCCTGGAACATGTGGCACTGAGGGAGGTCTTTGCATGGGCATGAACAAGATGGAGAGCCAAAAATGGAGTCAGTCAACACTCCTACACACTGGGAAGTGAGACTCATGGTGAGAGACTCCTTCTATGTGATGAGAGACACACATCTCCCAGAATTTTCATTTTTGCTAAAAACTTAAATTTTTTCATTGGCACACTTACTCTCAATGGTTTTATTTGAAATGACACAATTGCTTCATTCATTTTCAAGAAAATGTTTGCCGAGTACTCAAATCTGAATGAATAGTTCGATGTTTTTCCTTCAGATGAAAATGTTTTTCCTTCAGTTCACAACTCTAACAATAGCACATGTGTTTTTCCTCACAACCAGTATCCTACTTCACTGTGGCCGCAGGAGCACTCCATGTGTATTTCTCATTCAGTTGCATTGATGTGTACTTTTAAAAAAAGATGTGTTTAAAAGTTGAGATATGGGCTCCTGGGTGGCTCAGTGGGTTAAGCCCCTGCCTTCGGCTTGGGTCATGATCTCAGGGTCCTGGGATCAAGCCCCACATCAGGCTCTCTGCTCAGCAAGGAGCCTGCTTCTTCCTCTGTCTCTTTCTCTGCCTGACTCTCTGCCTACTTGTGATCTCTGTCTGTCAAATAAATAAATAAAAATCTTAAAAAAAAGTTGAGATATAATAAAATTATTATTTTTTCCTCCTTTCTGGCGGACAATTTTAAGGTGCAGCTGCCTTGATTCACGCTGAGCTGCCATCAGTTTTGCCCCCCCCCCTTTATTTTGCGTTATCACTGCAAATTTCAACGCAGAGGAGAGGCAAGTAGCCTCTAAATATTATTGAGTGAATAGTTTTCAGGTGTGGAAAGGTATTGAAAAAGTTTGGAAGGACCCTTGAAAAGGTCTTCAGCTCTTTAGAGTCTCAGACCACATTTTGAAAAGTCTTCATCCTTATGTTTCCTTTATATGAAGCTTAATTTACCCCTAGGAACTAATTTGCACATCTCTCTCCCTTCGTGAACGGAATTTCCCAACTTTGGAAAAGTCAGGAAAGTATAATTTTATTGTATTGGCTTGTAATATACATAGTACCCTTAGGGGTTGTGCAAGTGCTATTATACTAAGTCAAGCTGGTTGCTTAATAGTAATTCAGTTTGCTCTGTAGTATCTATCCTCCTTTTAAGTACTGGCAGCTACCAACCCATCATTTCTAACCATTGTCCTAGTTCTTCTCTTAGAAAGTTCTGGGCATTGCAAAAGAAATCAGTTTACCACTATGAGTGTTTTTTCACTGGTTTAATTTGATAAATTCTCTCCTGAAGGTGCACCTATGCTTTTCCTTGAAAACAAAGTTGCTGTTTGCTTAGTGAGACATTTTCCTCTCTTCCCACTTGGAGGGTTGTATCTTGCTTACTTTAGGGGAATTGTTTTATTCTGGAGGCTTATGCTGCTGGACGTCTATCTACCACATGGAAAGAGTTACTATATTGTGTATGTCCTATCATTTGAATGCCTGAAGTCTTCTTAATTTCTAGGTGATCTTTGGAAGAAGAGCTGTCAGCTGATTTTGGAAGGTTTTATTAATCTTTTTAGCAGTGGCTTCATGGCTCTAGGTCTATACAGCATAAAGTGATGCAGCGCGCCCAGCAAAACAGAGGACAAATGAGATGCAAACTTAATTTTGAATTCGTATGGTGGACAAATTAACCGGACAACTACAAAATCTGCTTTTCTCTAAATACTCTGTCAGTAGATAGAAAACGTGATGAAGTGAATGGAATGGTTGATGTATATCTAACTAGAAATAAAAGTGGTCAAGGCTCAATGTCACCTTATAATTGTGGATCTTTATTTACTGTGTTTAGGTCTTTGTATATTACTCTAAAAAGTCTGTAACATCTATACTCTGGGAGATGTCCCTCTTAAAGTTTCATAGTTAATGCTGAAGTGATGCTTACATATTGATGCTTTAAAATTATTTGAGGTCATTTTTCTCTTGAAAAATCTTTTTAGGGAAGATGAATAGCCAAATTAAGTGTTAAAGTTAGTGGAAATGTTATTACCAATAATACCATGCATCCAAGCAGCTATTATTTTTAAAATCTTACCACATTTTCTTGAACATTTTGCCATGAATGCCTGATTATTTTTCTGCCTCCATTTAAAATTTTTTAATTTTTATAATTTTTTTATTATGTTGCTAGTCACCATACAGCACACCTTAGATTTTGATGTCAACTATTTTTAAAAAAAGATTTATCTATTCATTTGAGAGAGAAAGAGAGTGCATGCATGTGTGTGCAGGGGGAGGAGAAGAGGAAAAGGGAGAGAATCTCCAGCAGACTCCCCACCAAGTGCACAGCCCAACATGAGGCTTAAACCCATGACGCTGAGCTCACGACCTGAACCAAAATCAAGAGTTGTACACTCAGCTGACTGAGCCATCCAGGCACCACAATGCCTCTGACCATTTAAAAAAATAATTTTGTCTTTTATTGTTTGCTTTATTATTTATTGATAATGAACTTAATTTTGTAGAATTATTTTAGAGTACAGAAAAGTTACAGAGGTATAGAGGTTTCCCATATATTACACATTCTGTTTCCTCTGTTATTAACATATCAATATTGGATTGAATAGTGACCCCAAAGAGCTATATTTAAGTCCTAACCCACAGTACCTGTGCATGTGACCTTATTTGAAAATAGGGATTTTGCACATGAACAGACACTTCTCCAAAGAAGACATACAAATGGCTAACAGACATATGAAAAAATGTTCATCATCATTAGCCATCAGGGAGATTCAAATCAAAACCACATTTAGATTAAAAAAAAAAAAAGAAAATAGGATCTCTGCAGATATAATTCAGGATTTTGGGATGAATCCTGGATTTAGAGTGGGCCCTAAATCCAATAGGACAGGGTCCTTATAAGAGGAAAATGCCACTTGAACGCACAGGGAAGAACATGTGACAGCAGAGGCAGAGATTAGAATGACGCAGCTGCAAGCTAAGGAATGCCAAGGACAACCACTTCAAGCTCGAAAGAGGGAGGAAAAGATCATTTCCTAGAGCTTTCAGAGGAGCATGGACCTTCCTAAAACATGACTTAGGACTTCTAGTCTCCAGAGCAGTGACAGAGTACATTTCTGTTAGTTTAAACCACCCAGTGGTAATTTGTTATGGCAGCCTTAGGAGACTAATACAATTGACAGTATCATGACCCCGTATTTATACATTATTATTAACTAAGGTCCATACTTCATTCGGATTTCTTTAGTTTTTATATAATGTCCGTTTTCTGTTCCAGGATCACATCCAGTTGTCATGTTTAGTTGCCTTAGGTTTCTCTCGGCTGTGACAGTTTCTGACACTTTGGGGGAGTAGTGGTCAGATATTTTGTAGAATGTCCTCCAGTTGGGATTTGCCCGATGTGATTTTGAAATTAAGACAGCCAAGGTAAAGTGCCATTTTGATCACATCATATGAAAGGTACAAATTATCAACCTGTGTTATTACTTCTGATGTTAATGATCTAAGGTAGTGTTTGCCAAGTTTCTTCTTCATGTAGTCTCCCTTTCTCTCCGTTTCCATATTGCAGTCTTTGGAATGTGGAGTTGTGCTCTACCTTCCTGAGGGTAGAGTATAACAAAAAATTTAATCTGTATTTGTACAGATTTGTCTATTCTTATATTCATTCAATTATTTGTCTCAGTATGACTCATGGATGGTTATGTTGTACTTCAAGTTATATTCTAATAATACTTTATTACTATTATTATTATTATTGTTTTGCTAACATATTTTGAGCTTTGGTTATTAAGAGTTCCTTCAGTTGGCTCCTAGGTCTCTTCTTTTTTTTTTTTTTTTTTGAGATTTTATTTACTTGACAGACAGAGATCACAAGTAGGCAGAGAGGCAGGCAGAGAGAGAGGAGAGAGGAGGAAGCAGGCTCCCTGCTGAGCAGAGAGCCCGATGTGGGGGATCGATCCCAGGATCCTGAGATCATGACCTGAGCCGAAAGCAGAGGCTTTAACCCACTGAGCCACCCAGGCGCCCCCCTACGTCTCTTCTAACATATCCCATTATTGTGGGATTTTAAAATATATCTTTATTTTTTAATACTTTTTAATACTTTTTTTCAAAAACAGGTTCAGAGAAAGTCAATTACCGTATGGTTTCACTTACTTGTGGAACATAAGGAATAGCCTGGAGGACGTTAGGAGAAGGGAAAAATGAAGGGGGAGAAGTCATGGGAGATGAACCACGAGAGACTATGGACTCTGGGAAACAAACTGAGGGTTTTAGAAGGGAGGGGGGCGGGGAGAGGTGAGCCTGGTGATGGGTATTAAAGAGGGCACAGATTGCATGGAGCAGTAGGTGTTATACGCGAACATGAATTATACACTACATCAAAAATTAATGATGTACTGAATGGCAACTAACATAACACAATAAAAAAAAAAACCCCAAAACAAAAATAAACAAAAAAAAACAGGCTCTTCTTATGTATTTCCTGCCCTAGTCCATAGACTCAGCCAGTTATATAAGAAACCCTAGTTGCCTTTATTGGAGAATGTGATTAGAAAGTAAGATCTAGGCATTAGGTGTGCTTGTTGGTACCAGGCCTCCTCAGCTGACACAGCAAGGAACTATGTTTGGTATAACTCCTGTAAATATTTCTATATGTAACCATCTGTGTCTAAATTAAGCTAAGTAAGACTTTGTACTGATGTCTTCAACTCTAATCCATTACCACATGATCATTCCAACCTCCTCCCTTGCTTTTCTCTAACCTCCAATCCAATAGCGATAGCCCTGGCTTCTACCGTCTTCCATCTAATTTACTTAACTGTTCAATTCCAGTAGAGAAGTATCAGAATTATTAACCCACGTTTCTGTGAGATACAATTTCACAACTAAATTCAGTGTTATGTACAATTTCTTTTGCCTTTACTCTTATAAACTATATTCTTTTCCAAAGCTACTAAGGTCAACAACTCTCCCCCCAGCCCCTTCAGTGAGGTTGTTTCATACATTTCTAATACAGTTAGATTCTGCATTCTACCCTGGGATTCCTCTTGATTTCCTAAATGATTTTTTAAAATTACATACATAGGGGCGCCTGGGTGGCTCAGTGGGTTAAAGCCTCTGCCTTCAGCTCAGGTCATGATCCCGGGTCCTGGGATCAAGCCACGCATCGGGCTCTCTGCTCATCGGGGAGCCTGCTTCCTCCTCTCTGCCTGCTTCTCTGCCTACTTGTGATCTCTGTCTCTCAAATAAATAAATAAAATCTTCAAAAAAAAAAAATTTACATACATAAGGTTTCTCTCTTTGAGCTCTAAAGTTCAGTAAGTTTTGATAAATGCATGTTATATAGCCACAATTCCAGTATCAAATAGAATATTTTAACCTCCCATGGGGTGACTGGGTGGCTCAGTGGGTTAAGCCGCTGCCTTTGGCTCAGGTCATGATCCCAGGGTCCTGGGATCGAGTCCCGCATCGGGCTCTCTGCTCAGCAGGGAGCCTGCTTCCCTCTCTCTCTCTGCCTGCCTCTCTGTCTACTTGTGATCTCTGTCTGTCAAATAAACAAATAAAATCTTAAAAAAAAAAAGAATAACTTCACCTCCCTAAAAATTCACCTATGCCTGACTAAGTTTTATTTTGAAAAAGTTTGAATAAACAAACAATTATAGAAACCAAACTAACGTACACTTGGGGGCACTTCATCAAGAATTGATGCTTTTTGTCATACTTGTTTTAGATTTTTAAAGTAAACCTGAAAAATAAGTCCTTTTGTACTTTTTTCTAATTCTTTTTCTCTTCTTCCCTACTTAAGAGCAGTTACTGTTATAATTCTGGTCTTCTTCGTCCATGATTTTATACTTTAATAGATATATTTGTGACACTAAACAATAAAATACTGTAGTTCTGTGTGTTCTAGAGATAGTTATATAAGGGACACTATTTTGTTTCCATCTTTCTAAAACTTCCTTATTATGCTGTCAATATTAGGCTTCTAAGATCCATCTATGGTTTGTAATTTTGGGGCTTGAATAGCCCTATAGTATTAGTTATATGACTATGTCATATTTTATTCATCTGTTTTTCTATTAATGGACATTTAGATTGAGCTTTGTTTTTTGCTGTTTCATAGCTATATTAATTTTTTTAAAGATTTTATTTATTCACTTTACAGATAGATATCACAAGAATTTCAGAGGCTGTGGAACCAATCAATTCACTATCTGGGCCACTAGAAATACTTTTGATAGGAGTTTGGGTTTTTAAACTACAGATTGTTTGTTAGTTTCTAATAGACTTATTTTATTTTCAAAGGTGTCTGCTTATCCAGGATGTACGAAGTTGTTTTGGAGTCTAACTTCACCCAAATTCTCTGCCCCAGTATCTGTTATGAAGGAAACTCTGTATCCAGAATACGAGGTAACATGCAGAATGACTTTTCTTTGTTGTTGTTTAATAATTAAATGGTGTAATTGATCATGACATTAAATTTTACTGGATAGTTTTCTGGAAATTGTCAGACAACTATTGGCATAACTAAGAATGACTAGATGGTACTATAGTATTATACTTAATCTGTATTACTTTAGCCAGTCAAGAAAATTGTTATGTTTTCTTTTTGAAAAAATATTTTACTTGACTGAAGTTCCAAGATATATAAGATCTTCATGTCATTGGTTTTTAAAGTGAACTTTTAGTTAATTTAATGTTAAAAAAAGCTCAATATCACCCAATATGATTATCACTGTTTTTTTTCTTCCTTCCTTAAACAGTGTTTTCTCTCAGTTTATGGTATAGTGATTATTTTAAAACTTAGAAAAATCAAGAGACGAAAACCAAGTTCATCTTTTATTGGTGAAGAATTTCTGCAAGGTGATTATGGCCTACTTTTTGGGCCATTTTCTTTTATGGCTAAAATTTTTTCTTCCTCTTCCTTCTTTTCTCTCCCCTCTTTCTTTTTCCTTTTTATTTTTTTTCCTCTTAAAACAGTTCTGTGATGAACATTATTGTGCATAATCTTTTAATGGTACTTAGGGTTATTTTATATGCATGGGATTTAAGGCAGCTTACTAAAACTCATATTAGAAAACAATAAAACAAGTAGTTGAGGAAGTCATAGGCAGAATATGAGAAAGTTAATAGTGTAATAGAGTCAAAGGCAAAATTAAATTAAAAAATTTCTGTCCATATATGCTGTTGCTTGAAATGGAAAATCAATTTACCTCTTGCCTTCCTTGCAACCAAGGCATGGATGGAATCACATTCATATTTGACCTATTCTGAATGTTAATATTGAAGCATCTTTACATTTTTTAGATTACCTGGTCATAGTGTATTATGCTTAAATATTATGTTGAATTCTTTTCGGCAATATTTTATTTTTAATATATATTCATGGTAAAATATGTATGTAATATCATTTATTTCCTTCACTGAATCCTCCTATTAGGCTTATTCTTGCTTCAAAAAGTTAATTGGGGGGCGCCTGGGTGGCTCAGTGGGTTGAGCCGCTGCCTTCGGCTCAGGTCATGATCTCAGGGTCCTGGGATCGAGTCCCGCATCGGGCTCTCTGCTCAGCAGGGAGCCTGCTTCCTCCTCTCTCTGCCTGCCTCTCTGCTTACTTGTAATTTCTCTCTGTCAAATAAATAAATAAAATCTTTAAAAAAAAAAAAAAAAAAAAAAAGTTAATTGGGTAGCATTTCATTTTTTAAAAATACTCTGAAATTAATATAACATAGAAATAATCTAGAAAATTTGGAACAACTCAGTGGAACATTTGAACCATTTGCGAAGGTAATTGGTTGACAATTAGAATTTTTTCTTTTCTATATTACACTGTATGTCAACTAACTAGACTTTAAAAAAAAACTTAAAAGAAAAAAAAGAATCCTGTGCTTAGCTTATTGAAACTACACTGAGTATAATATGCTTTCAAGTATATCTTCATTATGATGTAAATGTTTGCAAACGTATGTACAGAAGAATATTGGAATAATTTATGCTTAACTCATTGAAAAAAAGCATTTTTTCTTTTCTAATTTTTGGATTGTTCAGTGTTTTTTATTTGTTTTATTTTTTATTTTTATTTTATTTTATTTCTTATATTTATTTTATTTCCGTTTAGTTAACATACAATGTTATATTGGTTTCAATTGTACAATACAGTGATTTAACAATTCTATACATTACTCAATGTCATCATAATAAATAATATACATATTATTTAATATATATATATTATATAATTTATATAGATAGATATAATAAACATACTCTTTAATCCCCATCACCTGTTTCACCCTCCTCCAAAGAGCAGGGACCCAACTGTGCCTTGGATCACAGTTTAAGGTAACCCCAAACTGAAAGCTCATGCTTTCAGTCAGCTTCCCTGCTCTGATACCTGACAGCTCTGCCACACTCAGACTCCCCCAATCTTTCTGTGACCCTGCGGGATGTGAGACCACAATGTCCCCGCGAGGGCTCCACCCCCATTTAGCCTCTGGAGTAATGTCCCTCACTGGAGCAAATTTCTAAAGTTCTGATTTTGTGCTCCATTGCTCTGCTGCTTGCCGGGAGTCGCTGCCCACTCCCCCACCCGGTTTATCTTCCCATGGCTTCAAATTCACTTCTCTGCATGTCCTACCTTTCAGGAAGTGGTCGATTTTTTATTCCTAGAATTGCTGCTCTTCTTCTCTTCTATCTCCTGTTGCGTTTGTAGGTGTTCAGAATGGTTTGATAACTATCTAGCTGAACTCCTGGGATCTGATGTCATTTCATTCTGCTACTCCTCCGCCATCTTGCTCTCTTCATCTTTTGTTTGATCTATAAAACACTGTGTATGTAGGGACACCTGGCTGGCTCAGTTGGAAGAGGATGCAACTCTTGCTCTTGGGGTTGTGCATTTAAGCTCCGTTGGATGTAGAGATTACTAAAAAATAAACTTAAAAAAAAATAAAAATAAAAAACACTGTTGGGGATTTTTAGCAATTGAGTCTTACCTATTTCATTACGTGTTACCAGTAGTTCTTTTATGTGATTAGAAGCTGTTTTATCCTTATTATGAATTTAGTAAGGTTTTATGGTTTTTATGAATTCTGTCTCATCAATTTTAAATGACCAACTTTGGCTCTTTTAATGCTGGAATTCTATTGTAATATGGCTAGCCTTGTGTTCTTTTCTGTTTGTATTCAGGAATATTTCCATTATAATCCTTTGCTGTTTTTCTTTGTTTTTATTTGGTTTCAGAGGAGCTGTGTAAGTGGTATATGGTTAATTTGGTCTACTACTACTACTATTTACTACTACTGCTACTACTACTACTAATTATTATTATTATTATTAATTTGTGGTTTCTATCTTTTAAAAATTTTATTTATTTATTCTCCCTCTTGTTAAACCACTACTAATTTCTTTAGCAATATTATTGCTTTTGCTGTTCTGAGTAACAAGGCCAATTAAAATGACTTAAGAACTTGCACAAGTAATATATTAATACTTAAGTGGAGAAAAAATTCAAATGATACAGCTGTACATGACATAGAGAGCACTCCCTACCTTGAATGCTGTCCCTTCCCAGTTCTCTTCTCTCTGAAGTTTACTAATATTAAGTGCAGTGTGTATATCCTTTCAAACATTTTTTTTTCATTTATGTAATGCAAGTGTGGGGAAATTAATGTTTTTACATGTGTGGAATAATATAATATATATTATTCTGCATCTTGAGTTTTTTTGCTTAAAACATACTTCGATTTGCATTTATTATTTACTATGAGCCAGCCACTGCGCCAGCCACTTCATGTGTATTATCTCATTTGACTCTCCTACGAACCCAGAGAGGTACTAATTATGTCCCCATTCAGAAAAAGTCCCCTTTTTCCCATTTGTTCTGTTACCCGTTTTCCTTACTTCTTCCTGGTGCTAAAAGCCACTAACCCAGTTTTAAAGGGTATATTAATTATTCATTGCTGCAAATCAAATTATCCCCAAATTTAGCAGTTTAAAACAGCAAACTATTATTATCACAAAACAGTTTCCGAGGATCTGGAATCCACAGTTTCTAGACTAACTGGGAGGTTCTGGCTCAATCTCTCTACGTGGTTTTAGTTAGGATCTCAGCTGAGGCTGCATCATAAAGAACAAACAAGAAACAAAAGAAAGACAACCTTCCCACAAACCATATGGGCATATATATCTTTGTATACATATGTATATTTTTCTATTTAGAATTCTTGGTCAAAGTACATGTGTAATTTAAGTCTTGAACAGTTGTTGTGTATATTTGCATTTCCTTTACTTAAGTATAGCTTAAACCTTTTATTTATTTGAGAAGATAATGTTTTTTTGGGAAAAATATGTAGTGGGCTAAAATGAAAAGGTTCATAATGTAAAGTATATAAAAGATTGCCTTAGTGTAAGATTGGTGAATACTAATTTGCAGAAGTAGGTATGGCATCCATGCAAATGTGATGCTCCCATCTCCTTCAAGAATCTGTTGACATAAGCATACTTGACTGCCAGCCTCCAGCTGCTGTCTTGTAGATCTATCAAGGCATTCAGTCTAAGGTCATTTTCCCTCTGGGCTTCTCCTAGTCAATGAGTGAGCACAAGAGGTTTGCTAGAGGTGACCCATACCTCCTTGATGTGGGATTGTTTCAACAGGAGGCTTTGGCTCAGGAACTTTCCATCTGTCTGGCTGAATCTCAGAACTGCTTTGTGATCTGAAGCTCTTCCTTCTCACTCCTTCCTCTATCTTCCCCTTTCACAGGTGTCAGACTACATCATGGTCTGAAGGTTTCCTACAACTTCCTCTCTCTGTAGCCTCCACTGGTTGTATCTTCTTCTAATGGAAATGGCCCAGCTGGGGGGCAATACAAGTAATATGAAATATTATTCATTATACTGTAAAGAGTGCAATATTTTCCAAACCCTATGTTTATAAAGTAGAAGCATGTATTTTTCTCTGTTTGTATTTAGAAAATGTGAGTACAGGGAATTGAGAGTAGACAGAAGTTTCTGAACAGAAATAAGAATCATAGCAGGACTAAAATTGGTTTATAATTGGGAGTGGTTACAGCTGGTGATGATGGAGTAACCCATTAGAAAGATGGTCCAAAAGTAAGTCCCTGCTGGTGGTTATTCATACCTAAAGTCTAGAGGAAAAAAGATCCAAAAGGACTTTCTGGCATAAAAAGATGGCCCAGGACACTTTTCATGCATCCCAACTGGAACCAGACTTTTGTTCAAAGAATCCTTTGTTCAAAATTTCCTTTGAATGGGAAATGGTATGTAGATACAAAGGTTTGTGTGCCCTATGTTCTAAAGGTAAATTTACCATGTTTATATATATTGTGATTACTGGTGTTTTTAATTTTATCTTGACATATTATTCATGTTTTTTATTGACACTGCCTTTGTTTGTTTTATTCTTTTATTATTTTTCTTAATTTAACTTTTGTTGTTCCTTTTTTAAAAAAATCGGTGGTCTAAATACAATATACTCTGGTTTTATTTTTACTTTTTCAACTATTTTGATAAATTGTGTTTTATTATCCCTATTTTGGAAGTATATATACTATTTCTTATTCTTATGGTGGTTTCCCTAAATAGACATCTTTAACTTACAATCTTATGTTCATCAGTACCTTTGTAGTCTTCCAGGAAAATACAATGACTTTAAAACCTTTCAATTCCATTTACCCCTTCTTGACTTGATATGTTTTTATTTCATTATATTTTTAGATCTTTATCTTTAAAAACCCTCAATACATTGTTGTTATCATTTTATACAATATTTCTTGTATTTTTATCCATAAGCTTATCCCTTTCTTTTTTTCTTTTCTTTTTTTCCCCCTAGCATTTCAGAACATTGTCTGAAGTCATTTTATTTTTTGCCTAAAACATATACTTTAGAATTTGTTTTAAGAGAAGTGGGAAGTCTGCAATTAGTGAAAATATTGATTTTTCTGTTTCAAATGTCTTTAATTAGCTCATTCTTGAGAGAGATTATACCTCTCTCAAGATGTATGTATGTATGATGTATCTTACATATGTATGTATGATGTGTCTTGAAGATAGTTTATTTTAGCACACTAATGATATTCTAATATTCTTCACCACCCACTGTTGCTGTTGGGAAATAAGTCTTTTTTTTAAATTTTAAAAAAAGATTTTATTTATTTATTTGACAGAGATCACAAGTAGACGGAAAGGCAGGTCGTGGGGGGAGCAGGCTCCCCACTGAGCAGAGAGCCTGATGCGGGGCTCAATCTCAGGACTGGGATCATGACCTGAGCTGAAGGCAAAAGCTTTAAACCCACTGAACCACCCAGGTGCCCCTGGGAACTAAGTCTTAAATATGAATATTTTTCAAGGAGAGTAGATTCCTTTCTTCCTCCCAAACTGGCTACTTTTAAATTTTTCTCTTTTCTTCCCTATTTTCATTATGATGTGGCTAGCTGAAGATTTTTTTTTTTTTTTTAATTTATGCTTTGGAATCATTGGGATTTTTGAATATGTGATTGGATGTCTTTCATCAACTATGGAGAATTTTTAATCACTATCTCTTCAAATGTTGCCTCTGCTCATTCTCTCTTTCAATTTTTGGGACTTTAATCTATAAGTATTAGGTACCTTTTTCCTCTTGATGCTGGATACAGGATAATTTTCCTTCTGATCTATCTTATAGTTCAAGTCAATTAGTTCTTTCTTCAGGTGTGTCTAAGCTACTGTTAAACTTGTTTACTCTATTTTTTAATTTACTTTTGTGTTTTTCTTTTTAGAATACTTATTTTTTTCCCAAATCTGTTTTGTTCTGGCATTTTATTTCTTTATGTACCTGTCTGTCTTTAAATTTTTATTATTATATTTAAAACATTACTTTTAGGAGACATTTGAGACCAAAAATGACAATTTCTTTCTTCAGAGAAATTTTTTGTTAGAACCTGGGATTCTTAGGATTCAGAAATAGTCTTAGTCAAAGGTTGAAACCTGAGTTTCTTTGGCCACCCTTGTGATGGAACTCAGGTTGAAAGTCTACACAAAGGTGGTTTACTTCCACTGATTCTTTTTTTTTTTTTTTAGAGATTTGCTCCACATCCAACATGGATCTTGAGCTCAGGACTTGATCTCTTGAGGTCACAAGTCACATGCTCTACTGACTAAGCCAGCAAGGCATGCCTACTTCTATTCACTCTTAATCTGGGGGTGTAGCATCCCTGTAGCCTTGGATACTTGCATATTTTTTATATGTACAATATTATACAATATATTACATATATGTAAATATATATAAGTAAATCAGTCTCCATACCTTAGGTAGGTTCTGGGCTTCAATTTCTCTCATCTTTGCCCCAAGAAGTCAGTTTGCAGCTCAGACTTGCAGTTGCTTTGGTAAATATGAGAACAAAAGCGTCTTGATTATTGGGCTTACTTTTACAGGTTCTTGAATTTTCTTAGATTTTTGGCTTACTATTTCTTCATCATCATGTTAACTTTTTGATGCTTTGAAGATTGTATTTTTTTGTAGTATAAGTAGATTTCTTAGTTTTCTTCAGTAGAATTACTTAGTCTGCCATAATTAGAAGCAGAGTCATAATAGGCTTTTAAAGTAGCAAAACTGGTTCCATTTCTACCTGCATCCCAACTTTTATTGAGTGAATACCAGTTTTTGCAATATCTCTGGAGTAGAGCAGGAGGATAGGATTTTTACATCAGATATCATATAAACAATAGTTTCTCTCTCAAGACACATTAGTTTGGCCAATATCTTGGTAGGTTCCAAGAATCTACCATATGAACCATGTTCTCTTTTAAAAAAGCAACCATTGGGGCACCTGGGTGGCTCAGTCAGTTAAGTATTTGATTGTTTAAATAATTTTTAAAAATATTTTATTTATTTATTTGATAGAGAGAGGGATCACAAGTAGGCAGAGAGGCAGGCAGAGAGAGAAGGGGAAGCAGGTTCCTTGCTGAGCAGAGAGCCTGATGTGGGGCTCAATCCCAGGACATTGAGATCATGACCTGAGCTGAAGGCAGTGGCTTAACCCACTGGGCCACCCAGGTGCCCCTAACCATTTGATTCTTGATTTCAGCTCAGGTTATGATCTCAGGGTTGTGAGATTGAGACTCAACGATGGGCTCTGCCCTGGGCATGAAGTCTGCTTGAGACTCTCTCTCCCTCTCTCTCCGCCCCTCTCTATCTCTCCATCTCTCTCTTAAAAAAAAAGAAAAGAAACTAAAAGAGAAAAAAGTGACCACTGATTATTAGTATGTTTTACTATTTTGATATCTGCAAAATACAGTATTAAGGCTTTTGTCCTTATTGTTAAAAGCATTTCCTTAAATATACAATAGTTGTTATTCTGTCATATTTGAATATTTTGTATAAACATATGACAAAATAGTTCCAAAATCTCATGTGAGTCACGTAGTTTATCTTTGAAGAATAACAGTGACCAAGTATCCTTCTGCTTTAATAGTTGTCTTACCTTACACTGCACTATAGCTACATTATAAAAATATAATAGAACATGAAAAAAAATCAATGCTGGTGATTCCTAAATTACCCACAGCCTTTTCCATATCTGTTCCATTCTCAATGATAATTTCATGGTATTTTTTAAAAGCTAATTTTCTACTGAATAAATATTTTTTAAATTTGAAATGTTATTTGTTTGAGACCTAAACATTTAAGCAAGTTTGAGACCTAAACATTTAAGCAAGGTAGCAGCATGATTTAATTCATCATAAATACACCAGATGTCAAACTTAGATCTTCTAGTTGTTTCTATATAGCCAAATCACTGATTATAAGATAGAAGGATAACACATTTAATAATAATTGTAATGATTGCAGCAGTTTACCCTTACAACAATAAATATACATATATAACTTACTTGGTGGAGTTTGAATTATAAACATTTAGTGAGATTTTCACTCCAATAAAAATTTAGAATGATTACCTGTATTTGACAGTAAATAGTTCTATATTGACAATGAATGCAAATAAGTCTTATTCATAATTCTGATATTGATATACTAAATAGATTTAATGCCAAGCTATGAGATCATGGTATAATTGATTGCTTCTAAGATTAGTACCAGAAGTAAGGTAGAAGTATCTATTTGGCTAATGGCCAACATGAAAGCTAAATTGTGGGTTTGGGCTAAATACTAAGCCTGTTATAGCTGAACTTTTGATGTATTTCTGGTAAGTGTTGTCTATAATTCTACTTTTTCCAATACGTTTCTCTTTTGGTAATAAAGGCACTATGAAGTAACAATGATCATAAGCTTTTTAAAGTATAATTTAAAACTGTTATCTTTTTATTACAGAGTATTCAAACAAGCAGAATATTAACTGAGAGATTTTCAGCTGAAAGCAAGGAAAGTGTCGTTATTTTAAATCAGCATAGCAGAAGTACTAAGGTATGTACAATTTTTATTCTAAATTGTGGGTTGATTGCTTTATCTGCCAATAGCTCAGATATATTATTTCTAGTACTTCTGAAAATTATTTCTTGGTGCTTCCTTAGGGAAATGCCTCAGAACATTCACTACTGGTATCTTTGCTGAGGACATATATCCTCTTTTTCAAGTATATTTGTTGTCTTTGTGATGCTTAGAAGAAGTTATTTACTAAGTAATAGCAGAATATATAATTTTCTTAAAATTTTGAAAATTTCTGGTCTTGTACTTTGCCTAGGCCTTATATGATTCAAGAAACATATCTGTGAATGTTTAGACCCAATTGATTGGTTTTGGCCATGAAAAAGTAAAACTGGATTTTCTAGGTGGTGATTAGACTCATGCTCATGGCTTTGGTTATCTTTGTAGTGTAATCAAGTAAGCTAATTAAGTAATAAACATAATTGGAGAGAAAAGAGATAGTGATTGAGAGAAATTGAGAGAAGAAGTAAAGTATAAAGTATATATAACTGGTTTAATATGTGTCTTGAACTTTATGGGAGACGAATAAGAAACAGTTTTATTTTTTCTTTCATTAGTGCCTTCAGACCCCTTCTCCCCTTGGTGATATCTTGGGATGCTGAATGGCACAGTCTCAGTGCCATGGGACAAATCAAATCCTATTCTAGTCAGTTAATTAGGTTAAAAAGATGTCTATGCCCCTACTTTATCCCCCATACAGTTAGGTGATACTTTTTTGGGGGAGGGGATAATGTTTCTAATTAATATAGATCACTTTTTTACTTACTAAGTATTCATCCTTAAGTGTGTTTCACCTTTTTTATTCCTCACCAACCTGGCATCATAGCAATCTTCATCACTGTTTTATCCATATCACCTAAAGCAGTAACCATTGTATAAAAAAATTACTGAACCAATGAATGTCCCTTTCTAGTTTGGAATGCCATTTATACTTTCTGGACTATTGTAGTAACACTACTCACACCTACCTGTCACAAATTCTCATTTCTAGTAGCTGCTTCTTCCAATTCTTCCAATCCGATGTCACTCATGTCTCAAACTGAGTAATTCCACCTCCCAAATAAAGTCAGGTGCTTCACTGAGCCTTATAACCTGGCCTCAACTATACTTTCTATCTTACCTCCCATTATATTCTGCTTTTGTGGCACCTCCATATGCTCTCTACTCTGCCTGCACCCAAGTCTTTGGAGACTAAAATCCCCTGCCTTTTAACATTTCTCTGGGCTTGTTTAGGCTGTTTCCTTGGCCTGGAATATTCTCAGCTCTTTCTCAGTCTACGGAAATGTTTCTACCATTCACAGGCAAGCCTCCTGCTACCTCTTCCTGCCAGTCTATTGAGGTCCCATCCCATTGAGAATTGATTTCTCCCTCCCCTATGTTCTCTTCACACTGGATCCATTCATGCCATCTTTAGTCAGTGTCACAGCTGCTTTAGATTACAGCTATTTCTATTCTTTCTGTTTCCACCATTATATTGGTTGAGGACATGGGACATGTCAATTTTTTCCCCTGTACTTTCTACACTATCTAGTAAAGTAGTATTTCCTAGCTCTTTCAGTATAATACCTCCCATGACAAGTGATGGTATTTGTATGGTCTGGTGGAGTAAAATGTTGAGGATGCTCATAATTAGAGCTGACTGTTCAGAGGACAGTAGCTGCTTCATGTCCCACTAGTGTAGCCTCAGTACTAAGGAGATTCATGGGTCAGGATATTCATGGCAGATTTATACATACCTGTGCTACTTGCACCAATCAGAACACTTCGGTGAGTTTTGTTGTATCAAGTTGAATTTTTTAAAAAATAAGATAATTTCTATTATTATCCAGTTTTCTAATTAATAGATGGATTTTCAGTTCTGCTCCTCTCTGTGAAGTCAGTGACTTCAAAATCAATTAGAATGTATATTTTAATTAGCATTCTGCACTTCATTAATTTACCTAAGCAGTTATCATTAATCAATTGTCATATGATATTTTACTTTACCAAATAGTATCTATAGTCAATGAATTTTTATCATTTGATTATTTCAGTTTTTTTTCCTAAGGAAATCTGCATCCTTTGAAAATATTCAAAAATGTTTCAGTACACCATTGCCACAGTTAAAGGTATGATAATTCTTAGTTTTTATTATTCAAGAGAAATGTTTATATTTCCAGTAATAGTCACTATTGATGGTTTGTTTGTTTGTTTGTTTGCTTTCCTGAAATAATGTAGTCAGTTGATTCATTGAGAATTGATGAAAAGTTTGGGTTCAAGTGTGTATTTGGTAGCTCCTGTAAAACTGGTGTGGTGGTGCCAACTTGAGATTGTTGGTAGCTTTTGGGAGTATCTTATGTTCATAGTTTGACTTAACCTGGTATAAGTCAAGTCATTATAATATTGACCTACATTTGTATTGGGCTCACAATTTCAAAGCACTTTTATGGACACTATTCCAGTCTGGCCTTGAGCTTCACTACATTCTGAGAGAAGGAAGGCAAGACAGATATTATCCTTGTTTTATGTGTGAAAAAGCAAAGGTCAGAAAGTGATAAGTGGCAGGACTAGAACTTCGACCCACACCCCCCTTACTAAATGCAATGTACTTTCCTCTGCATCAATAATCCACAGGCTTTTTGAAGAAGCTGGTTCTTACCTTCCATGGCATTGACAACTAGCTTCTGGCTTTTTTTTCTCTCTGAAATCTTATAAATCTTTTAATTCTTTTTTACTTGCTTGTAACTTGCTTTTAACCTGCTTCACGTTAGCCTGCTTCCTATGTCATTTCTGACATTCTATTTTCTTACTGACCTTTTGATTCCTCTGTTTTATATCCCTGTACAATCACACTATCCTTAAGATATTTTTATTGGCCCATAATTGACATATAGCATTTTATTAGTTTCAAGTGTACAACATAATGATTCAGTATTTGTATGTATTGCAATATGATCACTGAAGTAAGTTTAGTTAACATCTATCACCACACACAGTTACACATTTTTTTTTTCTTTTGATGAGAACCTTCTACTCTCTTAGCAAGTTTCAAATATACAATACAGTATTTTAAGTATAGTCACACCTGCAGTACTTATTTATTTTATAATGGAATTTTGTACCTTTTGGCCATTATTACCCATTTAATCCATCATCTACTCCTGGCCTTTGGCAAGCACCAATCTATTTTCTGTACCTACAAGTTGTTTTTGTTTTTAAGATGCCACATATAAGTGAGATCATGTAGTATTTGTCTTTCACGGTCTGACTTATTTAACTTATTTATTTTACTTAACGTGATATCCTCAGGGTCCATCTATGTTATTGCAAAAGACAGAATATCCTTTTTTTTAAATGGCTGAATAATATTCTATTGTGTGTGTGTGCATATGTATATATATATATATATATGTGTGTATATATATATATATATAACATTGTATTTATCCATTCATTCATTGATGAGCACTTAGGTTGTTTCTTTATCTTAACTATTGTGACTAATGCTATAAGAAATAAGAGCGTGAAGATATCTCTTTAAGATCCTGACTTTGTTTCCTTTGCTATATTCTGGGTGTGTACCCAGAAGTGGGATTGGATTTGGGTAGTTCTAGTTTTAACTCTTTGAGGAACCTCCATACTGTTTTCTGCTGTGGCTATACCAATTTACATTTCCATCAATAGTATACAATTTTCCCTTTTCCCCATAGCTTTGGCAGCACTTGTATCCCTTGTCTTTTTTATACTAGCTATTCTACTTCTTTGTTTTTTGTGTATCTGTTACAGGTTTTGGGTTTGTGGTTACCATTAGGTTCATATATAATACCCAAAGTAAGTAGCAGTTTATACAAATTTGATGGCCATTTAATTTCAAGCACATTCTGGAAAAGCAACAACAACAAAAAAACCTAAACAAACAAAAAACAGAAAAAATAACATCTTTCTTTTCCCCTTTTACTCCCTCCTGTACATTTTATGCATAAGTTGCTATATTTTACATCTTTTTATTCATAATATTCTTATGTCTTTTTTTTTTTTTAAAGATTTTACTTATTTATTTGACAGAGAGAGACACAGCAAATGAGGGGACACAAGCAGGGGGAGTGGGAGAGGGAGAAGCAGGCTTCCCGTTGAGCAGGGAGCCTGATGCAGGGCTCTATCCCAGGATGCTGGGATCGTGACCTGAACTGAAGGCAGAGGCTTAACAACTGGGACACTCAGGTGCCCCAGGATCATTTCTTTAAATTCTTCATCAGGCATATTACTTATCTCTGTTTCATTTATTTATTTTTCAGAGGTTTTGTTGTTGTTGTTGTTGTTCTTTCTTTTGGAGCATATTCCTCTGTCTCCCCATTTTGCTTGACTTTCTTCCTTTGTTTCTATGGACTAGATGGAACAGCTACTTCTAAACTTGAAGGAGTGGTCTTGTGTACAGTGTTCCCTGTGTTGACTCTGTATGGTTGGTGGCTTTTGCTGGCTGGCTGTATCTGTGACTATATATGCCAGTTGTTCTTTTAAACCATGGCTTTTTACAGAAAGAAGAAAATAATAATAAAATAACAAAAGAAAAAAGAAGAGAGAAGAAAAAAAGAAGGAAAAAACCCCAAAAGGACAAAAATAAAAGCAAACTGAGACAAATAAAAAATGATAAAAAGATAAAAATTAATGAAAAAAAAAACCTAAAACAAACAAAAATCCTGGTTTATTTTTTGTTCCCTAGCACCACAGGAGCTGGTGTTGACTTGTGGACCTTGGGCTTACTGAGATAATAAGCTCACTGTAATGACGGGACTCATCAGTTATGGTATCCAGACTCTGCTCCTGGATTGGCTTTTAAGGTGGAGGATGGATGGAAACTGTGTTGTTCTCTAGTTCCTCTGACTGGAGAACTTGCCAAATCTCCTCCTCCATTTGGCAGAGTTCCAATGTTGTCTTATATGCTAGTTGCTCTTTTAAACCATGGCTTTTGGGGAGCCTGGATGGCTCAATGGGTTAAAGCCTCTGCCTTCAGCTCAGGTCATGATCTCAGAGTCCTGGGATTGAGCCCCACATCAGGCTATCTGCTCAGTGGGGAGCCTGCTCCCCTGCTCTCTCTCTGCCTGTCTCTCTGCCTACTTGTGATCTCTATCAAATAATTAAAATCTTAAAAAAAATAAACCATGGCTTTCTTTCTTTCTTTCTTTTTTTTTTTTTTTAAAACTGTGTCCAAGGACAGTTGAATCTGTTTCCAGTTCCTCAGTATTATCCCTCTCCACTGCTGTTTGCGGGATCAGGGGTGGAGGGTCCCTCCGTTACCATGTCTCTATCTCTCTTGCTATTCTTTTTTTGTTATTCTGTCTTTGATTACTCAGAAGCTGTTCAGATGACCTTCAGTTCTTCAGGAGAAATTATTCTGTAAAAAGGTATAATTAGGTGTGTTCTGTGGAGAAAATTAGTTCAGGGTTTTGCTGTGTTGTCGTCTTGGATGGGAACCCCTCCCTATAATAGCCATCCTAACAGGTTTGAGGTGATTTCTCACTCTGTGTGTGTGTTATTATTATTATTTTTTAAATTTAATTTATTTTATTTGACAGAGAGAGAGACCACAAGTAGGCAGAGAGGCAGGCAGAGACAGAGGGGGAAGCAGGCTCCCTGCTGAGCAGAGAGCCCGATGCAGGGCTCAATCCCAGGACTCTGAGATCATGACCTGAGCCGAAGGCAGCAGCTCAATCCACTGAGCCACCCAGGCGCCCCTGTGTGTTATTTTTTAAAATTTTATTTATTTGAGAGAGAGAGAGGGAAAGAGAGAGACAGAGACAGAGATAGCAAGAAAGAGCGAGAGCAGAGAACAGAGGGAGAAGCTGCTGAGCAGGGAGCCTGATGCAGGGCTCTATCACAGGACCCTGAGATCATGACTTGAGCTAAGTGCAGACACTTAACCGATTTGAGACACCCAGGTGCCCCCTCATTGTGATTTTGAGTTGCATTTCCCTGATGATCAGTGATGTTGAACATCTTTTTATGAACACCCATTGAACATTTGTATGTCTTTTGAAAACAAATCCCTATTCAGTTTCCCTGACCATTTTTTAGTTGGATTTTTAAATTTTTTTCCTATTGAGTTATAAGAATTCCTTATGTATTTTGGATATTAATCCCTTATCAAATAAATGGTTTGCAAATATTTTCCCCATTTTATAGGTTGCCTTTTCATTTTGCTGATTGTTTATTTTGCTGTGCGGAAGCTTTTTAGCTTGATGTAGTCCCAATTGCTTATTTTTGCTTTTGCTGTTTGTACTTTTGGTGTTATAGCAAAAAAAGCATCACCATGGCCAATATCAAAGAGCTTTTCCCTGTGTCTTCTTATAGTAATTTTATTGTTTAAGAATTAAAATTTAAATCTTTATTTTGAATTAATTTTTGTGAATATTGTGAAATAGGAAATTTCATTCTTTTGCATTTGAATATCCAGTTCTCTCAACATAATTTATTGGGGACTGTCATTTCCTCATTGAGTATTTTGGCTTCTTTGTCAAATATTAGTTGACCATATATGCAGGGGGTATTTCTAGACTCTTGATTCTGTTCTGCTAGTCTATGTGTTTGTTTTTATGCCAGTATCATACTGTTTTGATTACTATAGTTTTGTAATAAAATTCGAATTTTGGAATTGTGAAACCTCCACCTTTGTTCTTTCTCAGGAATGCTTTGACTATTCGGTGTCTTTTGTGGTTCCAT
This sequence comes from Mustela lutreola, assembly GCF_030435805.1. Lineage (NCBI taxonomy): Eukaryota > Metazoa > Chordata > Mammalia > Carnivora > Mustelidae > Mustela > Mustela lutreola. The sequence continues at coordinate 93,496,270 of NC_081296.1, forward strand.
ATGAATTTTAGGATTATTTTTGCTATTTCTGTGAAAAGTGGAATTTTGTTAGGGATTGTATTGAATCTATTAATGGCTTTGGTAGTGTGGACATTTTAAAAGACTAATATTTCTGATTAGTAAGGATGAAATATCTTTCATTTATTTGTGTCTTCCTCACTTTCATCATTGTATTCTAATTCAGTATACAAATCCTTCACCTCTTTGAGTAAATTTATTCCTAACTAATTTTATTATTTTAGATGCTATTATAAATGGAGTTTCTTCATTTCTTTTTCAGATAATTCACTGTTAGTGTAGAGAAATGCAACTGACTTGTATGTTGATTTTGTAACCTACAAGTTTACCGAATTCATTGATTAGTTCTAATAGAGTCAAGTCTTTGGAGTTTTGTCTATATAAGATTATGTCATTTGCAAGTAAAATTGAGACAGTTTTTACTACTTTCTTTCTAATTTGGGTGCCTGTTTTCCAGATTGCTTTGGCTAAGACTTCCAATACTAAGTAGCAAGAGTGAGTATTTTTGTTCCTGATCTTAGCAGGAAAGTTTTCAGTCTTTTACTGCTGATCCTAATTTTAGCTGTGGGTTTGTCATGTATGGACCTTATTATGTTGAGGTATATCCCTTCTATACCAAATCTGTTAAGAGTTTTTATCATGTAAGAATGTTGAATTTTGTCAAATGCTTTATCTATATCTATTAAAACAATCATACATGGTCTCTATCTTTCATTCTGTTGATATGATATGTCACATTTATTGATTTGTGATGTTGAATCATCTTTGCATCTGAGGGATAAATCCCATATGACCAATTTTGTATGATCCTTTTAATGTGCTGTTGAATTACATTTGCTAGTATTTTCCAGTTTTATTAATCAGGGATATTGGGCTACAGTTCTCTTTTCTTGTAGTGCGTGTGTGTGTGTGTGTGTGTGTGTGTGTGTGTATGTTAAATACACATATATAAATAATGGAATATAACTATAAAAAAGAAGGAAATTTTACCTTTTGTTAGTACATCGCTGGACCCTAGGACACTATGCAACATGACAGAGAAATACAAATACTTTCTGTTCTCATTTATATGAGAGATCTAAAAAAGCTGAACTTACAGAAACATAGAATGGGCAGTGGGGCTACAGTGGAAAGGAGAGGATTGAGATGTTGGTCAGAGGGTACAAACTTTCAGTTATAGGACACATATATTATGGGGTTCTTATGTACAGCATGGTGACTATAACAACACTGTATATACTTGAAAGTTGTAAAGAGAATAAATCTTAAGTGCTATCACCACACAAAAACAATAGTAATTATGTGAGGGGATGGAGGTGTTAATTAACCTTATTGTAGTAACCATTTCACAATATATACATGTATCATATCACATTGTATACCTTAAACTTACATATGTTTTTTGTAATATTTTTATTATATAATATTATGTAATATAATATAATATTATGTAATATTTACATAATATTTCCATAAAGGTGGGAAAGAACCCCAAACCCAAATATTACATAGTATTATGAAATATAACATAACATTATATAATATTTTGCATAATATTTTAGTAAAGGTGGGAAAGAACCCCAAACCCACTCTGCTCTGCTTTATAATTATAGATTCTGTCAGTGGTTCCTTCCTGAGTGTTTGACAGAGCTGCATATGGCCTCTCTGTGTAATTCATATATAGTCAGCAAGGGGAAATATGAGTATCTTATGTTCTACTTCTTTTTCAGGCACATGTTTTCCTCAGATTGATTATATATAATCACACTTTCATACATATGTGTCTGTATTTCTTGATATATACCTATATTATACATACATATATTCTATAGTCTATGTATAACCCTATTCTCTATTTTAATTATGTAGTGAGTTACATATAGTTTCTTGAGATGGGGGAGGTATGGTAAGTTATAGAGGGTCAATATTTCTATTATACTTTAGGGTATCTTAAAGAATACAACTAGCTTGTGTGAAATTGTTATGTTTGGAATTTGGGCCTAACTTCACAATAAAGAAAAACATTTGTATAGCAAATTATTATTTATTAACAAACTTAAATGCAGTTAAGTTATTGATAGTGGCTCAATAAGCTGGAAATGCTATATCAAAGGATTGGAACTAATCTCTTATTAATAATTAGTTTTCAGAATTTCAAATACTAATACATGGTTATTGCAAATTATTTATAATTGTTGGTATCTTATTATATTGATATTAAAAGTAAAGTTGATTCTCTGATGATTAGATAAAAGAAATATTAGGCTGGAATTCTGTTCTTAAGCTTATAAGTATTGAAAATTATTTTAGAAGATACTTTAATACTGTTGTATAGAAATTCAATGTTGTTAAAATGCTTTTGAAAATAGGCCCACAAATTGGTTTTATAGGATAAAGCACTTTAATATTTTTTACCCATTCTACCAAATTTTTAGTTAAAAGAATATGTACTTTATTTGAATATGTAAAGAGCATTCTCTTTTAATTAAGAATATATAAAATAACAGTTTATATAAAAACAGTTAATGTATATCTACTTTATAGTGTTATTTTTATGTAGCTAACAAAATGGCACATAACCAAACTATTGTACTTTGCTTTAACCAACCTATTATTAACTTTATAAGCTGACTTTGAAAAACATCAAGAATAGGGACGCCTGGGTGGCTCAGTTGGTTAAGCAGCTGCCTTCGGCTCAGGTCATGATCCCAGCGTCCTGGGATCAAGTCCCACATCGGGCTCCTTGCTCAGAAGGGAGCCTGCTTCTCCCTCTGACTCTGCCTTCCACTCTGTCTGCCTGTGCTCGCTCTCACTCTCTCTCTCTTACAAATAAATAAAAAAATAAAATCTTAAAAAAACAAAACAAAACAAAACATCAAGAATACAATTTAAAATTTTCAGTAAGTGACCAAACTACATGAATAATAATTGTAACTGAATTAGTTTAAAGCATCTAGCAACTAAATTGATTTTAAGTTTTTCTATCTTTGTTTCCTTGCTCATAAGAGAGTAAAATCTGCAGTTGAATTGAAGAAGGAGGAGGAGGCCACAACGCCAATAGAGATTAAGGATGACATGCAAAGCAATATAAAAGACATTGTATTTCAGAAAGCAAAGCAGTTGGAGGATTGGACGGCTCAGCAAAATCAAACTGAAGAACCCCCTGAGAAAGAAAATATAGATACCATCTTAGATAACATTCAAGACAGAAGCAATTTGAGAGATATGTCTCTCTCTCTCATTGAAGCATCTAAAAAAGCTGGCATCAGTTACATCGTTTATCCCAAGAAAAAGAAGACGAGACTGAAGAAAAGATTGAAGCACAGTAAACTTACAGCTGTGTACGATGAATTATCCAAGCCTCCAAAAGTGCTTAAAAGGTCTTGTTTAATCAATACTTGTTAAAGTTTATGAAATGTATTCTGGTTTTGGCCTTAATCTTGTAATTTCACTAACTGAAGTTGTTATTTTATTCACCATTGAAAATATGTTAAAGTCTTAGCTAAAGGAGAATTCCCTACATTTTAGTATATGGGTATTCAATAGTATAAATATATGACTGGTTTAAACTATATTTTAAAGTTGAGGCTGACTTAAGGACATGAAGTAAAACTAAGTCAATTTGATAGTTAAATGAAATCTTTCAATGGAAAGAAATAAAATCTGCTAAGTTATTTTTTGGAAGTAATTTAACACCAAAAAACCACCTCTGCTCAAAACAAATATCACTCATTAAAAAGTTCAATTAAATTGCTGAAATTCAACTGTTTTCAAATTTGAACTTAATGAATTGAATAATCTAAATCAACTTTTTTATGCTGTGTGAGCCCTTATTCAGGGATCAACTCATAGAAATAATTAATTTTTCTCCTTATTTAAAAGTGATAGTATCTAGCATGTTTAAAAATGTGCTAGGACATGGGACACCTGGGTGGCTCAGTGGTTGAGCATTCAGCTTCTGATTTCTGCTCAGGTCATGATCTCAGGGGTGCAAGATGGAGCCCAGTGCTGGGCTCCCCACTTAGCAGGGATTCTGCCTAAGATTTTCCCTCACCCCCTGTTTTTGTGCAATCTCTCTCTCTCTCTCTCTGTCTATCTAAAGTAAATAAATAACTCTTTAAACCAAGGTGCATGGACCTAAGATGACAGCAATGGAAGTTCCAGGTATGCTCATATTTAAGTGTTCAGAGCGCAACTTTCTTATAACTGAAGGGTTGCGCAAAATAGTTTGCAAAAAGCTCTGGGTTTATTTCTCTTTAGATAACCTCAGATGACAAAATTCATTAAATTTATTCCCTTTGAAAAGTAAAGACTTTCCTTTCATGAGAGAGTCATAAGTGTTTTGTTTACTTCATTATTATAAAAACTTGCTGGTTCTGAAAAAGGGTTAAATTAATGATGTTTTGGTGTGGTGACTTACTGTCCCTGGAAAGCCTTGGGAACAGCCTATGTAAGCATCAGTGAGAGAGTGGAACAGAGACTAACCCTGGGGGAGGATATGCCGTTTAAGTCCTGAGTTTCTACATGCTACTTATGCTTGAGTTTTCCCTGCAAAAAAATGTGGAGCTGTTTTTGTTAGCTCATCTTTAGAAGACTTCAGATAGGTGTTTCCTAAGTTGACAAATGTTTTGACAAGAACCAGACATTTGCTTATGCATTTTTTAAACATTTGCTGATTTCAAAGCATATGAATCTTCACTGTCCTAGAGAGTATACAACACTGCACCATTTTGGCCATGACCTAAGTGACTTCTATCTCTACTTCTATCTCTAGAAAGGATATAAGCAGGTGAAACACTATTTTGGTATAGTATTTTACTGCATACTGATTATCACTTTGATTATAAAGTTTCACCATTTAAAGAGACTTATTTGCCTTTTAACAACTGGATTTGAAATTTGTATGTATTGCCAACAGAGGTAATAGGATGCGCCTTTTGGTAGAGGCAATAAAACCAACTATGGGAGTATTTGTCTAGGATAATAGATTAGTATAGCTTGCCTAACTTCTTTTTAGAAAAATCTTAATCTAAATTAATTTAGTGCAAAATTGTAGCTGTGAAATAATTGTTATTTTAAAACAAGTTTATGGAGAAAACGTTAAAAAATAATCTTATTCCTATAGTTTGAGATCTTTTCCCACTAATCTTAATGTACTTAACACAGAATTATCCTTACCATTTTATATCTGACCTTTACGCTTATTTAATTATACTCATTCTTGCTGGCTCCCTTGAATGGTTAGAAGAAGACTGTGTGTATACACTCATATATCAAGCCAGAGCTTGACTGTGAAAAGTAACTCATGCCAAAGTGTATTTGAGCTGATTAAAAACCCAGACTCATGTGTTTTCCATCAGTCCCTTTACTATAGGTTACCCCTATTGCTTGCCCCTTCATCTAGGTCACGGAAGGATGCCATGTGTCTGCAGAAACTTTGTTCCTTCACCATTTCTCTGGAAATTCCCCTCTGCTTTGGTTTCTGAGCCCAGTATTTGTGGACCAGCCAGTGAGCAACTGGCAGAGTTTTAGCTCACGGATACAGCAGGAAGCTGTGTTTGTTGATGGCTCCTGGCCCACATTGACTCCCTTGTATTCATTGCCTGGACTTCTGTAAACTGTTAGCTTCTCAGATCTCTGCCAGTGTTCTCTCTTCCAGGACTGAGTAACATACTTGATCTGAGATCCAGGCCAGCCTTTTTCCTATTGGCTCTCTGATTTCTGTGAATGCATTACCTTCTTCACTTTCTAGAATAACTGGCCATGGTCCTGACTTCCACTATCAAAACTTCCAAACTTGACTAGCTGCTGAAAGTGAATCGGTAGTCTCAGGTCTGATTTTCTTGGCCCATCTTGCTGCTGTTATTGCCACCCCCTCCCCCCAAAGAGGCAGAATTTATTTCCCTCACAAGCAGGAGATGACATATTTTTCTTGTGCTGTTAATCTGTAATTTCCCTTATGGTCTGGTATTGCTTTGGATATACTAGCTTGGTGGATGGTGGTATAGGATGGAATTGGGGCAGTTATAGAGATTTCCACTTGATCCTTACTACTATTATCTTCTTCAGTGTATAGTTTATGCAGTTATTAAGTTGATTCATTCCTACTACACATTCTGGAACTAAGGAATTTATCTCAGGATGGGTCCATGTCTCACTAGATTTCATTAGATGGTTTTAGGCCAAGATCCTTTATATCACTTGATCTTCATAATTTCCTAATTTGGCTCTGGACTTTAGTGGCATTTACAATGGGTATCTGGATCAGCATAAGTTTAGGGTATCTAATAATTCCCAGGAGGCTTGGGTGTTTCCTTTTTCCTAGAACTTTTGAAACTTTTGGGAACAAATCATTAAAAACATCAAGACCACATTGCAAGATCCTTCCTCAACAGGACCCAGTCTGGCTTGCCTGTCAGGTGAGAGATTTTAGGTATGAGCTGGCTAGGGTGTGAGAGCTGCATAAGAGGTTGTAAAACCCCATTATGGCTGGTTAGGCTTATTCCCAGAAGACCTAATGGTTTTTCATACATTTAAGTCAAAAAACACCTTAGCCGGGTGCCCATCTACCTTACTTTCTGAGGACCTGCAGTCATTTAGTTATTACCACAGATCCCTGTAACTTCAAGTTTTGTCTGGGGCACCTGGGTGGCTCAGTTGGTTAGGCATGGTATGCTTGGTTGTGGCTCAGGCCCTGTCTCATGGGTCTTGAGATCAAACCCCACACTGGGCTCTATACTCAGCAGGAGTGTGATTGGATATTCTCTACCTCTGCCCCTCCTCCTCCTCTCTCTCTCTTTTTAAAATAAATAATTCTTGAAAAAAAATGTCTGTCTACCAAATCTGGCTAAAAATCTACATCAGAAATCTGTATTTAACAAGTCTTCCAGGTGACTGATGCTAAAGTTTGGGGATCACTCAGAGTATGGTAGGATATTCTAACAAGGCTGCATTGGCTAGAGCTAACAGCTACGGATCCAAGACCACCTATGTGGAGGAGGTATGTAGGAAGCTGATGGGTAGTAGCTGTAGCTCCATGAGAGGGTTCAGGAGGTCCCAGCTGCGTGATTTTGGGTGTGCCTAAGTATATTTGATAGAGCGTATGAACCAATGTCTCAGTGTAGTCATCGAAATAATTATATGGGAGAGGTTTGAGTTTCTCAGATGAGGGAATTTGACTGTCCCTCAACTAATCTCTTCTATCAAGAGAAGATGAATGGAATTTGGAGATTCAAAATTGTCAGCCTCATTCATGCTTGCTCAAATATTCACATCCTATATTTCAGTTCCCTACTCCTTTCTTAGAAGTTTCATTACCTTGGTATACAAGGTTTAGGGAATTTGAGTATTTAATAGGTACTGCTCTTCTCTTTTGGTCCGAAGTAAAATGATTCCACAGTTTTTGTAATCATTACTGTTGTCCCTGTGAGTATTGGTAGCTACTTGATTTCCTAATTCCTTGCCTTCCACCTGAACACCATCCCTGCTAACACTGGTGATAATTTGAGGAGCTTTGATAACACCACCTACCATGTATTATTTGTGTCCTATTTTATCCTGGCAGGAAGTTTATCCTAGGATCCTTCTGTGTGTGTATTTCCCGAGTCTACCTCTGGTGCTAATTATTTTATCAGCCAGGTACAAATTATACCATGATATTGTAGTATCCTTGGGTCAAAAACAACAGAGCCATTTTCTATCCCTAAGACTGAGAGGACAAAAAGTAGGAATGATTACTAGAACCTTCAAGAGGAATTGTGTAGAAAGTGTTTCCCTAAAAAAAGTAGTGATCTTTGGTCAAAGATTACAGCCAGTTTGAGGTGACCCTTCAGGAGGGAGCCAGAGGAATAAATACCTTGACTTCGCTCTCCTCTTTTCCTCTTCAGGATTTCTATTTGGACATCAGTTAGAAGACAGAGAACAAAGGATCTCATGGATGTAGTCTTTACAGACTAGTCTCTTGGGCAGAGGGCAAAGTAGAGGAGGGTAGAGATGACTGTAGAGGTGGCAATGTCTATTGAAAGCAAAGTATCATAGTCTACATAACAAAGGTGAAGACTGGGATGTTAATTTGGTAGTTTACTGTCTAGTCAAATCTTTCCTTCTTCCCATTTCCTCAAGTTCCTGTGCTCTCCAACCTCTTGGATGGCATTTCCTATATGACATCAGTTTACCTTCTCAATTCCTCATTGAATTTCTGTTGTCGGGGGGAACAGGGGTATAAATTAAATCTGAAAGGAGCATCAACACCTTATTTCAGTACTGTAAGAAGGCCACATCTTTAGATAACAATCTTCTGCTTTCATAAATAAATTCTTCATATGGTGTTACAATTTTGATGAAAGAACAGGAGGACTTAGTTTGCATAAAAATAGTGTATAATTTTATTTTAATAATAGAAAAAAGTACTTTAATGTGTGGCTGAATTGATTTATTGATTATAAAAATAATTATATTTGTATGATTTAAAAATCACTCTTTTAACTTAGTTTGCATAAAAATAGTGTATAATTTTATTTTAATAATAGAAAAAAGTAATTTAATGTGTGGCTGAATTGATTTATTGATTATAAAAATAATTATATTTGTATGATTTAAAAATCACTCTTTTAATAACTAGATCAACATCTCACGGAATCCTTCCTGGACAGAAGAAATATTTACTCAAAGTTCCATTATATGAACGTAAACTTCCTTGTCCCAGTCTACCTATATGTTTAAATTTTGACGAATTTGTCCAAAGTAAGGGAGGAATTCCAGAAAACTGTGACCCTCGAATGTGGGCTCTTGATATGTTCTCTCATCATAAAAATCAGAAGACGACCACAAAAAAGAAAGTTGTTAAAATATCTATCCAGAAAGCCTCATCTGAAAGAATAAAAGAACCACCCAAAATAGAATTGAGTGATTCTTTGGAGTCTTGTCTTTCTCCAGAACTTATTAAACATTACGAATCCGAAGTGGAGATCCTGACTAAAGAAATAAATGCTAAGAAAAAATACCCTGCATTTGCATATTGTAGGCGTGGAGCTATTTATAGGAAACTAGGAAAGTTACAGAGTGCTATGAAAGATCTGCAGGAAGTAAGTCTTATTTAATTGAAATAACAATATTAACAATTTATACTTATATTGATCATTATAATCCTCTATGTAATTTATATAACCCTCTATGTAAATTATATGATACTTTCTACTAAATTTTGAAACACAAATATTTTAGTATACATGTGGGATTATGAAATTATAAATTTGGCATTTTCAATAATTGATATTAAAACCACTATATTTTGTCAGATTGGGAGGTATCATTTTATACTATATACATAGAAAGACACTGGGAAAAATAAATTTGCAAAATTTATTTGATAGTATGACTTCCTTTAATAAAACAACTTATTTGAATGTATACATATATTTTCTAGGCTATATTTTTGGAGCCGTTGTTTCTCAATGCCTACTGGCACCGACATTTCATTTATCTTTTTCAAGACAAAATTAATGAAGCTTTGGATGATTTGAATTATATAAATAAATACAATAAAAATAATGGAGGTGGGTTGTCTAGGCAGTTGTATTATTTATTTCTTTACCTAAGTTTTGGTCATTTAGTGTTGTTATAAATATATATGAGTTAACAGAAAAAAGTCTCCAAAAATGATTGTAGCTTTTAAAAGTTAAATTTACTCTTGATATTGTATATATTGGACTTGTATGATCCTATACTGTTTTCAAAATACATGCTTTGAAATGTTAATGTTCTTGTGTATATTACAATAAATTTGTTCCTTACTGTTCATCCCACAAGAAGGATATGAACTTAAAAATTTTAGTTATAGAAGTGATTCATAAAGCTTTCTTTTTTTAATTTTTTATTTTAATTTTTTATTTTTTTAAAAGATTTTATTTATTTATTTGACAAGTAGGCAGAGAGGTAGGCAGAGAGAGAGGGGGAAGTAGTCTCTCTGCTGAGCAGGGAAGCCCAATGGGGGCTTGATCCCAGGATCCTGAGATCATGACCTGAGTCAAAGGCAGAGGCTTAACCCATTGAACCACCCAGGTGCCCCTTCATAAAGCCTTTCTTGACCACAAATCTCTGAAGCCTTACAGTATTCCACGACTTCTTAGTTGGATGGAATCTGTACAATTGCCTTTATGTACCATCCTCTAGCCAGCTTGAATGGGATGAGGAAACAGAATTTTTTGGGAATGAGAAAATGTCACATTCATCTTTGTATTCCCAGCATGCATAACATGCCCCTAGAATATAAGTTGAGCTTTCTAAATATTTTTTGATCTATGCCTATTTTTGCCAAAGTCCATAAATTTTTGTTTTACTCTAAACATTGAAAGAGTACAGAACACTTTAGATATACAATAAGGTAAAAATTACTTTTTGGTACTTAAAATTGAAATTGAAAATGACTTTGACCAATGAAACAATTAAACCTTGATTTTACTAAGTGTAAAAAAAAAAAAAGAGAGAAAGAAAATGCTTTTAACTATAGTGAGCATTTATCAGCTTTTGAGGGCATGTTCTGCATTGTTGAAATAGGAAAAAAAAAAGCTTTAAATGAAATAGTTAAGGAAGTAATAGAAAAAAATTATTTTGAGACTACATTTTTAGAGGGAGAGGGATTAAAATTTTCATAGGTAATAAAAGGACTGTATCACTAAATTTTATCTTTTTAATTTTCTTTAGAGGCATATTTGTCAAAGGCAGAAATTTTCAGGAGAAGAAACAACATTACTTTAGCAATTCTAAACTATACCCAGGCAATTAAATGCAAGCCCACAGATGCCGATATATATTTCAGGAGGGGTGAGATGCATGAAATAGGAAACAAAGTACTGGCCATTGATGACTTCTCTAGAGTAAGCTCTATTACACAGAATGCTGACATTTATATATTTTAGATCATGATATTCTCATTCTGATATTATAGCAAATCATTGAAATTGTTTCATATATGTTATATAATCAAAACTAATTTTTTATATGTTAGGACCCAGAGTGCTCAGTACTGGAATTGATATTAACACTATGTCAATAATTTTTTAAAATTATTAGTGAATGAATGAATTTATGTCAAAGAGTTGCATGTGGGAGCATTGAGACAACTCTGGGAGGGAGGGTGCGTGACTTTTCTAGCTTTCTCCTCTTGAAACATGAAACAGTGGTTAGAGAAACTTTTGAAAATTGCTTCCTCCCTTCAAGCAAAAGAGAAAATGATTTTCCCCTTCTTACTCTTGAGATATGGCTGATTCTCTTCTGCAGCAAATCTCTCTGATCTTAAGGAAGCTGTGCTCATTGGCTCATTCATTCATTCACTCAAATATTTATTGACTAAGGTGCTGTACAATGTAGTAGACAAATGTTGGTGAATAAAACAATTATGTTTCTTGCCAACATGGAGCCTATAGTTTAAAGGACAGATATTAAAGACATAAATACATACATAAATGCATAGTTATAATTTATGATGAGTGCCATGAAGGAAATACAGATGATGGGGGGTGGGTAAATGGATATTTAATTATATATTTATATTGGGGAATATCAGGGAATTCCCTTGAAGAAGTAAACTTTCAGTCGAACTATACTTTGAGGCTAGAGTCAGGCAAAATATTCCCCTGATTGCAACAGAATTGTACTCATCTCCTTACTTCACTTTAAATTCTAGTTTGTAGTACAATTGAGAATTTAGAGGTTATTGAAATAATTTAGCTTTCTATGTTCCCAACTGCCCTGTTTCTTAATCCATGATAACCACATATGTGATATTCTTTTGCTTCAAGAGAACGTTTTAATTTATTAATATTTAACTTCTACTTTAGAAGTGACCAAAAGTCTCTTTTGAAAATATTGAAATTATCAGATACCTACTCCTATTCATTTACTCCTTGCATTGACTAATATAAGCACTTGAGGTCAAACCAGCTACAAAATTTTTCGGGTTTTTTTTTCCCTCTGTTTTAAAAATACTTAGTAGTCCTTCTGCTTTCCCTCCCGCACCCATATCACTATATAGGCAATGAGTTTATAATAGAGTATACAATGATTTTATCTCTTTGCTCTCGCCTTGTATGTCAATGTGAAATAAATAAACCAAGACCAATTTATTTCATTTCACCATTTTAGGGACTAGATTAATACATATTTGATTTGATTGAGTCAACCTTGATGCAGTCTAATACGTAACATCTTTAATTGGGATAAATGCTGTGCTCTATTATCAAAAAGATTTTATTTATTTGAGAGAGAGAAGGAAAGCAAGAGAGCAGGGGGAGGGGCAGAGGGAGAGGGGAGAGAGAGAGTGCTAAGCAGACTCTGTACAGAGTGTGGAGCCTGGTCTAGGGCTTGGTCTCAGACCCTGAGATCATGACCTGAGCCGAAATCAGAAGTCGGACACTTAACTGACTGAGCCACCCAGGCACCCCAAAGAAGTTTTATCAGTTAAAATTTCAGCTGGCAAAAAAGTCCTTGGCTTCTTATATATGCTGTTTTTTTTTTTCCTCCCTCAGAAAACCTCCCGTTTTTAGAATTTGATGATAAATGCTCTTCCTAAAGACATCGTCTTTAAAAATTTATTTATTTGAAAGGGAGAGAGACAGAGAGAGTGTCCCACTTGGAACTGGAACTCACAGCCCTGAGATCATGACCTGAGCAACAACAAGAGTCAGATGCTGAATGGACTGTGTCACCTGGGCACCCCTAAAGACGTTGTCTTTAAATGGAAATTTGAAAGTTTAGGCATCTTAAAGTAGTTCGCTTTTATGTAATCTCAAGTTGAAAAACATGTAGTTGTAGTCCATTTAATTTACTATGAGATTATATACTTGTGTTTTTTGTTTTTTCATTATGTGATATGTTTTGTGCATCCTCTCTATCCACCATGTAGTGTATTTTTTATGATCCCAAAAGAACAGATGCGTTATTAAAACGTGGGATGTTTTACTATGAAAATGAAAACTGGATTTCAGCCATACAAGATTTTACAGCTCTATTAAATATAGATCCCCAAAATTCTCAAGCCAGGTAAGAATTATTTTAGATGTGATTTTTGAAATTATCATTTTTTTTTAAATTTTTTATTTTTTATAAACATATATTTTTATCCCCAGGGGTACAGGTCTGTGAATCACCAGGTTTACACACTTCATAGCACTCACCAAATCACATACCCTCCAGTGGGTAGAAGAAGAATAAATGAAACAAGATGGGATTGGGAGGGAGACAAACCATAAGTGAAATTATCATTTTTTATAAATACATTCCCAGAAAAGAAAATTGCTTGAAATACATCAGACAGTTCTTTAGAAATAGTGAAGTCCATTTTCATGGTTACCAGTGAATGAAAATCTTTACCTATATCCTATCTGTAGTGTGTAATTTAATTTAATAGGCATAAAATTTAGAATTGTTTCATTTGTATTTTCTAAATGCTAGTTACATTACCAATTTTTTTAAAGATTTTATTTATTTATTAGACAGACAGAGATCACAAGTAGGCAGAGAGGCAGGCAGAGAGAGAGGAGGAAGTAGGCTCCCCACTGAGCAGAGAGCCCGATACGGGGCTCTATCCCAGGACTCTACATTATCAATTTTTAAAATATTGACCCATGTTTTTTCTTTAGATTTCTTTATTATTACTTGAATAATAAACTGTTTTTCCAGACTTGTGGTACATAATACAGTTCTTGTTTTGTTGCTTTTCTTTCAATCTAAGTTTTGTTTTGAAGAGATTTAAAATGTGTAAAAAGTCATACTTTCTCATTTTTTCACTCACAATTTGTTCAATATTGAAATTTTTTAGAGTAGCATGAAATGTGCACCCAGAAAAGTATACAAATATACAACTTAATGACTTATCACTATGTAAATAGCTGCATAGCTGTTACCTGGTCCAGAAACATTACCAGCACCTGAGAGACCTCTTTGTGCCTTTCCTCCCCCAGAGGGTAACCACTGTCCTGGATTCCATTTTAATCACTTTCTTGTAGTTCTTTATAGTTTCATCACATAAGTATATGTTCCTAAACACTCTTAGTTTAATTTTACAATTTAAAAAATGTTTATGTAAGTAGAAGCATGTGGTGATATTCTTTTTGTGTCCAGCACTTGCTGCTTCATCTTGAACTTTGATGTTATGAAGATGGCTTCTTTCCTTAAACCTCATGAGCTGACCTCTGCTAGCATCAATTTTTTTTTTTTCTGCAGTTTCCCACCTTTCTCAGCCTTCACAGAATTGAAGAGAGTGAGGGCCTTGCCCTGGATTAGTTTTAGCTTAGGGGAATGTTGTGGCTGGTTTTGCTTCCTATCCAGACCACTCAAACTTTCTCCATATCAACAATAGGGAGTTTCACTTTCTTATCATTCCTGTGTTCACTGGAGGAGCACTTTTAATTTCCTTCAAGAACTTTGCCTTTGTACTCACAACTTGGCTGTTTGGTGCTAGAACTCTTGTACCAAACAGCATCAAATTAGTTGGAGAAGAACAAGATTAGTTCAAGGCATTGTAAGGTGGTGCTATCTTATGGAAGACCTTATATGTCATTTTGAAGAATTTGGCCTCCTTCCATTGCCAATAGGGGTTTGCTGAAAGTTTTTGAGAAAAAACATTTTTATTACCTGATGATAAATCTTATTACTCTGGAGCTAGGAATGGAGTAAAATCATAGCATAGGTGTGAGCGGATGAGGATCTGAAGTATGAGGCAATGGAAGCAAAATAAGGAAAGGATGTAAAAGTCATTGTGTTTGAGGAATTGATGTGACTTCATGATATCTTACAAAAATATTACTGAAGGTTTATTCTGTAAATTTTAAGTTCAGAATTATGTATATGATGAAAAATATTAGAATTATTCTTAGGAAACAGGAGTAATTAAAAATAAATATAACATTCTTGTAGTCATTAGAAAATATACAAGACATGTCTTAAAGATGGGACAAAAAATGTTTTACTGCAGGATAAAATATCCTGGGTTTCAGGATGTTTAGTGCCTTTTTTATTTTTAATATATTTTTAGTTGGTTTTTTTTATTTTTTTATTTTTTTTATTTGAGAGAGAGAGAGAGAGAGCATGAACAGGGGAAGGGGGAGATGAAGAGAGACACACAGACTCCCTGCTGAGCTGAGGCCTCTTGAGGCTCGATGGGAGATCAGGACCTGAGCCAAAGTCAGATGTTTTTTTTTTATTTTTTAAAGATTTTATTTATTTATTTGACAGACAGAGATCACAAGTAGGCAGAGAGGCAGGCAGAGAGAGAGGAAGGGAAGCAGGCTCCCCGCTGAGCAAAGAGCCCGATGTGGGACTCGATCCCAGGACCCTGAGATCATGACCCGAGCCGAAGGCAGCGGCTTAACCCACTGAGCCACCCAGGCGCCCCCAAAGTCAGATGTTTAACTGACTGAGCCATGCGGGTGCCCCTCTGGATGCTTAGTGCTTTTGAAAGACCTTTGTTACCAGTCTGCCAACATACTGGCTGCACTCTTTTCTCCAAATTATTGATTTTATGACTTTCTTAGACATCTCTTTATCCTCCCTATACTGGATTTAACTTCTTCATAGCATAACTTCATTATTCCTATTTTTCCTTATTGTCTACTTTATTTCTAAAAGCTGATTTGCTTTACATTAGTAAATGACTGAAAATGGAATTTTCATGATAATTTCAAAATTGGAGCCAGAAATTAAAAGAGATAAAATCCAATCACACAACTGATGAAATTTCATCCATGTAAAACAGACTCCCATTTATTTGGGCGTATCTACAATGCCAGAGAAAAAATCTAACAACTCCACTCACTGAGACCCATTTCCTTCAAAATGAATTATTTGTTTTTTCTAGAGAATAATGTTGTATAAATTAGTCAAACATTTTGGGTACTCACATAATTAAAATAAATCTCACATTTATTTTATTGACACATCTCTCTGATAAGTGCAAAAAATATAATAGAGTTACTAAGCATATAATTAGCATATAGCATATTATTTCTAAGCATGTAATTATATATACAATAAAGTACAATTGATTATTTGTAAGAAGTTCTCTTTTTTTTGCTATTAGCATCATCACTAAACTTTTTTGGGAAGCAAGTGGAAATAATCACAAATTATTATTCAAATACAAAATTAGTTGTGTTTACAAAAAAGAGAAAAATGTGTATTTTGCAATACATATTAAAATGATATTTTTATCTTTTTCTAGGACATACAGAGGAAGAGCATATTTTAAACGGCAATATTATAAACAAGCAACTCAAGATTTTTCTGTGGCAATTCACTTAGATCCTAATAACTGGTTAGCTTTGTATTACAGAGCCTGCTTATTTAGGAAGAGTAGCCCCTTTAGAGCACTGCAGGATTATAGTGTTTCAGGTACTGCACCTTCAACTACACATATATAGGAATTTGATCTGAAGTTCACCAGTTCACTTTCAGAAAATGTAATACTAATATGGGAGGATTAATGTACTATGTATATTTTTATGTAGTTATAGTTATATATTAATATATATTTATGTAATATGTATTTTTATATATATTTACAAGCTACAATGGTTTAGCTGAAGTGTTCCTGTTAGTGAACGTGAATGTGTTTGTACTTACATGGGTGTGTAACTTTGGCAATGGGAGAATATCATATCAAAGAAATTTCTTTTTATATTTTGAATTCTGAGGTTATTTCTGGAAATCCAGGCCTATTTCTAGTCAGCTTGCAGCGAATTTTCCTGGTGGGCTGTGTCCTACTCCATAGGTCCAGCCCAGCCCATTGACTAGTCAAATTCAGAGTTTTTTAACCCTTACATAAAAATGACTTTGAGAATCCTTAGTGATAGGATGCCAATAGCTAAAGATAACCATTTCCACTTTGCCCTGTATCATTGTATTCTTGGTATATCAATAGGCCCAGCACAATTCTGGGCATAGAGTAAACACTCAGTAAACATCCCCAGCTGAATAAATTAACCCAATTTGGTAGGATAATTATAGCCAGAGACCAACATTCCAAACGTGGTTGTGTTCCCCTGGGTGCAAAGTGCTAGAACCCTATCATTTTAGACAAGGCAGTATCTAGAGATTAAGAGACAACTAGACTCATAAAGAGAATTGCACAGCTCTGAGGCCACCCTTCCCATGAATATTCACATAAAACAACACAAAAGTCCATTTTATGTGCTGAAAGGACTCTGGTGTTCTCCCTTCTAAGGACTTTTGGAAAGGAAGACCAAGTTAAGGTCTTATTTAATTCTCTTATAATCTTTGCATATAATTTCTGCTCTCTGATTGATTCTCCATTTTTGTTCATCCACACAATTCTTGTGGTTACTGTTCATGAACATTTTGGGGTTCAAAGGACAAATTTAACAGAAACAATTTAAATTTGAAGGTCAAGTGCACCCTTTTCTATTCAAGTTTATTTCTCTCTGTCAGCCCTGTCCATCTGCCACCTGGCCAGACTCCTTTCTCTTCAGTCATCTAAGCCTCTTTCTCATAATTCTCTCTTTTCCAAGTTGTGGAATCTTCACTCCCTCTTTTCTAGACTATCACAATAATACAAAATCCCTGTCATTTAATTATTCAGAGCAGACCAGCTTGATTTTGGCTTTAATCCTTGTCTGCAGCCTAGCCTAAAGAGTTTTATCTTCCACATTCAAAAAGGACCCTTAAGATCGTTTTCCAAGTAGTAATAGCATCTAACATATATTCGGCATTTGACTACTTGCCAAATGCTATTCTAAATGCTATATATGGTGTTTCAATAAATATGCAGAATAATGCTATGAGGTAGGTGTTAATTTCATCCATGATGAAGAAGTGGAGGCCCAGAGAAGTGAAGTAATTCTAATATATTTTTTTTTCCCATCATAGGGCAACCCTGAAACTGCAGCTGAGTTGCTCTTTGTCAGCCAGTCATACCGTGAATGGAGCAGTCAGACTGCCTTCATGGGATTATTTATTTAATCTGTATGATCGTTGCTTACACTAGATATACTTCCCAAAATCTAGTACTGTGAGATTGTGTTCCAGACTAAGCACTATGCACATTTTTGGCAAAAATTTCCCTTCTTGGCCAGAATGGGCTTGAGAAGCTTAGAAGACATGGATCAAATATTGTGGAAAACCCATATAATTCACCAACCTGCTTTTGAAAAGGTGAAGGGAAAATTAGTAAGTGAAGAGATGTGAGATGTCCTCTAGACCAGTTACAGATGAGAGAGACACACCTGGAGAACTGAGAGAAGATTCTTTTCGCCCCACACTCCTGTTATTTGACACATGCATAGTCAAGTTGCCTGCCTTAACTCCAAGCTCTGTTGGCCTTGGAGTAGCCTCTTTGAGTTGCCCTTCTGTGTTGTTGAGTAGTAACCTGATCTCTACCATTTACTCCAGTCTGGGGTTGTACCAGAGCCTTTTTTTTATGGCCAATAGCAATGCCCTCCTGATAATAAACAGGTCATCAAGGGCAAGGGTGCTCTTCTATCTGCCATCCACTAATGTGACTCAGAGGTTCCATCTTTGCCATTGACTTGCAACATGACTGTGGTTAATGAACCTAGTTCCTTTGCACTTAATCTCTTCATCTATGAAGTGAGTGGACTATCCTGGATTACCATCAGGATTTCTTCCAGTTTTAATGAGTTTTTGAACCTTGATAGTCACATTTTTACTTATAAACACATACATTTTTATGTGAATGTTACTTCTTACTCACCAAATATATTCATCACAGACCTGTTTTATAAAATGTTAAAGTGTAAGAATAAGCAATAAGTAGGGTGAAGACTAAAATATAATTCAGTTATTTTTGTTCAGAACCTGAATAAGCTATATATTTTTATTTTTAAGCTCTCATAAATGATGGCTATGAGAATCTTGGTTGTTTTCTACATCGGGGCATACTCTATGCAGATCTAAAACTTTGGTTGCTGGCAATCTGTGACTTTGAAACTGTTATTTCTCTAGAAAGGTATGTTTACCTTTTATTCTTATTGATTTCACATTTGTATAAAATTAAGAAAAGAATGAAAGAAAAAAAGCCTTTCCCCCTCATCATTAATAACCTTGTAAAATGAGATACTTATAAAGCCATCTTAGAAACAGAATACTACTTCTGAAAATAAGATGGCTTCTAAAATAAGACCTGTTCCCAACATTGGTTTGCCTCAGATACTTTTGCAAATTTTAGAGATTGCATGCATGTGAGAGGAGTCCAATTCACAGATAACAATACAAAGTTATTAACAGCAGTGTGGGGATACCCATGTTAGGGATTTTTGAAGTTAACTTCATGAAAAGCTGTCACCAACTTTTAAAATAATGAGAGGGGCGCCTGGGTGACTCAGTGGTTTAAAGCCTCTGCCTTCGGCTCAGGTCATGATCCCAGGGTCCTGGGATTGAGCCCCGCATTGGGATCTCTGCTCAGCAGGGAGCCTGCTTCTTCCCCTCTCTCTGCCTGCCTCTCTGCCTACTTGTGATCTCTGTCTGTCAAATAAATAAATAAAATCTTAAAAAAAAGAATGAGAAAATATTCTGCTTGATACCGCTATGCACAACATATGATTCCATCGGAAGAAACTCTCTATTTAGAACTTCTGACTTCATTTTGCGCAGCAAAGCAAAAAGAAAAAACCCAATTCCACTAGAACGTAGGTTCAGGAAGAAACAAAGACTGAGAATTGCACACACTAGTCAGAAGCCTCAGCTCTAAATCACAGAATTAATTACTTTCCTTTCTTTTCAATGAAGCATTCATTAAAATGAAAGGTGTCCAAAAAAAGTAACAGAGCATGCCAACTGCCAACCAGCAGAATGTTTACCTAGCTTATAGAAGGTAAATTTTAAGTTTGACTCAGAAAAGGTAGAAAATGGCTCCATAATGGCCCCGGTAGTTTTCTTTTGGATATTTTTGAGCCAGGAAGGGAAGGAAAAGAGTTTAAGTTGAAAAAAGGCCAAAAAAACGGGCAGTACAAACTCTGGTATCTTTTAGGCAAAGGGTCTAGGCTTCTAATGAAGCTGGGCTATAGAATATGTAGTTTTCCTCATTTTGAAATAAAGGCATTGGATCAAGTAATTTCTAAGACCATTTATATATTAAAAATTTTTGGATTCTAAGAAAAAAATACATTTAGTTGATATAGAAAAGAAGCCGGGTTATACCTATGTGGAGAGGATTTTTAACCCCCGGCTTTGGAAATATTACTGTTTCTGTTACTCAGGGCAAATACAATATAGCCTGAAGTGAAAATTTTAAATTGAGAAAAACTAAACTTGTAATTCAAGATAAGACAAGATTAAGTCAAGGAAGAGTAAAGTATTGCCTGAGGACTTCAGGAATTCTGTTCCTAGCATACTCTCTACAAATGTTGATTCTCTACTAAGGATTTTTATAAAGTGTTTATAATTTTTAATAGAGAATAGTTAATTGATTTACTTTAGTAAAACATTAAAAAAAAACCCCGTTATATATTGATGTATGTATTTCACTAGGTTCATTCAAAACTGAAAAACATTTGTAATAATTAAAATGTCTAACAAGGTTTTGCTTTCTCATTTTTTTTAGAACCCTTATTTTGGCTTACATAAATATCGGCCTCATACATCTGCTATACTTGGATAACTACTTTGAAGCCACTTTGCATTTTTCTGAGGCTATTAGACTTGATCCTTTATATATTCAAAGCTATATTTGTCAAGCAGAAACCTATCAGAAGGTATTTAGGTTTTGAAAACCTCGATTTAAAAATTTTTTAAAAATTTTCTGGATATCTACCTGTTCAATATAATTTTAGCCATTAATGTACTTGTTCTCAGGTAATTATAGAGACTAATGCATTTTCAAGCAATAAATATTACATAGAAGTAGTTAACTATAATTACCTATGCATAAAGACTCTACTTATGAGGCATGAATTTTAAAAAATAACTTTTTTCCTTATTCCAAAAATAATATATATTTATTTCATGCAATATATGTATGTAAATAAGTTAAAAATCATCCATAATTTTATTCTCTAGGGACAATTGCTGTTAATGTTTTGCAGTCTGTTGTTTGGACTCTGTGTGTGTATGTGTGCGTGTGTGTGTGTGTGTGTGTATAGTGAGCAGGTGGGTTTGTAGAATGGGATCCATGCATATAATGAGATCCTACTCGTTCATGCTTACCTTTAATATTGTTTAAATTTTAGAAGTTACTTAAATTAAAAAATGTAATTTAACTTTAGTGTTATAAAGTCAAACAATGCAATAAATAGTAAAAAGTCCTCTCTGATTCCAATCAAATCGGACTTTCCAGTGATAAACTCTACTAACTGCTGTTTCTGCCTTTCAAGATAGATACCCCTGTCTACCACTCCACCACCAACCATCCTGTCCAAAACACTGTCATTCCTCACCAAGATAACTGCAGGGACCTCTTGGTCTTCTTGCTTCTGTTCTTTCCTACTTCTTGATGGATTTTTCAACATAGCAGCTATAATGATCCTATTAAAACATAAGTCAGATTATTTCACTTTGCCCAAAACCCTTTAATAGTTATCCTGCAAAAGCCAAAGGCCTGCAAGAGCCACAGGAATTGGCTCCTTATTACATTTCTACCCTTGTCTTCTAGAAGTCCTCTAATCACACTGATTTCAGTCAGGATAGCCTAGTTTGTGCTGTGGTTAAACACATAGACACACTAACACATATAAACACACACACCAAAAAAATCTCCAAAACACAAAAAGTCACTGTAATAAAATAGCAAATGTTTATTTCTTGCTCATACTGCTTGTCCACTGAGAGTTGGCTAGAGGGTCTTCTCCACTGTCCACATCTCAGGACCCAGTGTGACTGGAGTCCAACGCAAAGTCCTTCTCTTCCTGATGATGGAGGTAGAAGAACCAGGGCAGACTTAGTATTGCCTCAGGGAAAGTTTGCTCTTCACTATTGCTGGGGAAGGGATGGACATACTTGCTTAACTCCATGTTAATGGAGCTAAAGGCTTCTGGAGAAGTTGGAATTCCTTCTGGGCACACTTACACGATATCAGAGTATAAAGACATATATTCAAAGTGTCATTATTCTTAGGAGGAAAAAGTCTATGTGGTAATGGTTGAATAAATTGTGTTGAGTCATACCATAGAATACTATGTAGTCATAAAAACAGTAATTAGAATGATACCAGTATTGTCAAATAAGAAAAGCAAGATTCAGAAAAGAGTGTTAAGTGTGCACAGCATGATCTCATGTAAATAAAACAATTGCAAATCAAACCCTGTGTTTATACATGGAAGAATGCGTATGCCTACTACGTGTGTTCAGCCTACAAAGAGAATCTAATCTAAGGCTGCCTGGAGAAGTCCTACTCCAGGACAGCTTATAAAGATCAGACCGTGAGCCTCCATCTTTCCCAAACAGGGTTTCTTCAATGCATAGATATTGGAACAGGTGGAACAATGCAGACATGATGAAGCTAGATGCTTTATTAATTACACAAAGTGGAGCAGGATCAGCTTGAGAAGCACTGAAGTTCTATGGAAATTCTCAAATTTATTTAAACACATTTCATACTCCCTAATTCTGGATTCCTTCTTTTGACTCCACCCACTATTTCCTCCAGACAGTTTGTATATTTCAACAGATGCTGCCTACTTCTGTGCACAAATTAGTTTTGTGCGTTCTCCTCTTTGTATCACTATGTCAGCGTTGTAGGAGGAGTTGTTGATGTCCCAGGTTCATTTTGCTGGGGTCTTTAGAGTCCTCCTACTCCCAGTGATAGTAGGTTTTTTCCTCCCACATTTGTACAAACCTAGATTATGCTCCTGTGACCTGTATTAAGGAAATAATCAATGTATACATTATATATTGATTTTAAACACATAATTTCCATTGTTCTTGTATTTTGTTTTATTCATTCACTTACTTATTAAGTGCAAACTTGTTATTCCTCCCTTATTTTTTTTTAAAGATTTTATTTATTTATTCAGAGAGAAAGAGAGTGCACATGTGCAAGCAAGGGGAGGAGCAGAGGGAGAGAATCTCAAGTGGACTCCATGTACTGAGTATGGAGCCAGGTGCTGGGCTTGATCTCATGACCCTGAGATCCTAATCTGAACTGAAATTAAGAGTTGCTCACTAACCAACTAAGGCAACCAGGCACTGCTTTCCTCCCCTATTTTTAAGTAGAATTTACTAGTAGTTTTTATTTTACCATCCTTTGCATGCTAGTTTATTAACTAGCGTGGAAAAGGTGTTCTGGTTAAAGGAAAAAACCAAAAAGCTAAGTGAAAAGGGAAAACAAACTATAAATTGTGATATAACCACATTTATGTGGTTTTAAGGAACTAAAGACTTTGCATCATAAACTTAAAAAAAATTTCCTGTATCTTATTTGCAATAAATTTTGATGATTCTTAAAAAATGTGTACTAGAGGATTTTCTTGCAAAATTTCCATACTGATTGGTGGGAGGGAAACATCAGAAGGGAAGCAATCAGTATTATAAGGAAAGCTTCTGTTTATCACTCAACAGTTACATAAACCGAAAGAGGCAGTAAGAGAGTTATCGCGTGCTATCCACCTTCAGCCAGATGGAATCCAATTATATATAATAAGGTATGAACATAGATATGGAGTTCTTCTTTGGATAACTTGGCACATGAGATAGCTGTTGAGATCTTTACTTCCCTCTTGATCCTTCTAGCTCCTCTTTTTGCATTCAATCTCCCAGCAGTGGCCTTCTTCTAATTAACAGGTCAGATATAGCTATTGTATTTATTGTATTAATTTTATGATAATTTATATTATGAAATAATCAGATTTCCCCTTTGCTCTATCCTTGCATCAAAATACAACTATTTAAGCTATGCTATGATCCAGTAATCTTACTACTGGGTATTTCTCTATAGAATACAAATCACTAATTTGAAGATATATATACATCTCTATGTTTATTGCAGCAATATTTACAATAACCAAACTATGGAAACAGCCCAAGTAAGTGTTCATTGGTAGATAAATAGATAAAGAAGATGTGTATATATACAGTGGAATATACTCAACCACAAAAAGAATGAAATCTTGCGATTTGCAAAAACATGGATGGATCTGGAGGGTATAATGCTAAGCAAAATAAACCAGCCACTCAGAGAAAGACAAATACCATGTGATTTCAGTCATTTGTGGAATTTAAGAAACAAAACAAGATGGGGGACAGCAAAGAGACAAACCAAAAAACAGACTCTTAATAAGAGAACAAACAGAGGGTTACCAGAGGGGAGGCTGGTGGAGGGGATGGGTGAACTTTTTATGGCTGTGCAATATTTTGTTGCATATATATATACCATATCTTCTTAAAAACTGAAATGTTGTTGACACACAATGCTACATTAGTTTCAGGTGTGCAACATAGTGATTCAGTAACTCTTTACCTTGTTTTTTATGCTTACCATAAGTGTAGTTACCAACTAAATAATACTATTACAATACTATTGACTCTCCTTCCTATGTTGAATCTTTCATTCCCATGATTTATTCATTTCATCACTGGAAGCCCATACCTTCCATTCTCCTGCACTGATTTTACCCCCCCCCCCCGCCCCCGCAACTATTCTCTTTATTTATGGGTGTTTCTGCTTTTGTAGTCTGTTCATTTGGTTTACATCATTTAGATCCAAGAACTGCTTTTGTTATTTGTTCATTTGGCTTTCGGATCCTACATGTGTAATCATTCAGTATTTGTCTTTTCAGACAATGATACAGTATTTGTATACGATACAAATCATATAGTATTTGTCTTTTCAGACACTTAGATTTCTTCCATATCTTAGGTGTGGCAAATAATGTTGCAATGAGATAGTGGTGCATATACTGTTTTGAATTAGTGTTTCACTTTCTTTGGATAAATACTCAAAAGTAGAATTGTTGGAGCATATGGTATTTCTATTTTTAGTTTTCTGAGGAACTTCCATACTGTTTTTCATAGTGGCTGTACCAATTTGCATTCTTATCAACAGTGTACAAGAGTTCCCTTTTCTTCACATCAATACTTGTTATTTCTTGTCTTTTTGATAATAGCCATTCTGACAGGTGTAAGGTAATATCTCATTGTGCTTTTGATTTGCATTTCCCTGATGATATTGAACATCTTTTGGCCATCCATGTGTCTTCTTTGGAAAAATATTCAAGTGCTTTGCCCATTTTTAATCAGATTATTTGTTTTTTTTTTCTGGTATTGAGTTGTACGAGTTCTTTATATATTTTGGATACAAGTTCCTTATCAGATATAACATTTGCAAATATCTTCTTCCAGTCAGTAAGTTGACTTTTCATTTTGTTAATGGTTTCCTTTGCTGTGCAAGACTTATTATTTTTTCATTCAGTGTAGTCCCATTGCTTTATTTTTGCCCTTGTTTCCTTTGTCTGAGGAGACAGATCCCCCCCAAAATATTGCTAAGACCAATAACAGAGTTTTTGGTCTATGTTTTCTCTTAGGAGTTCTATAGTTTCAGGTTTTACATAAGATAAAGTCTTAGATCCATTTTGAGTTTATTTTTGTGTATGGTGTAAGAAAATGATCCAATTCATTCTTTTGCATATAGCTGTCTATTTTTTCCCAGAACCACTTATTAAAGAGACTGTATCTTCTATTTGCATAGTCTTGCTTCCTTTTTCATAGATTGACTGACCATACCAGTGTGTGTTTATTTCTGGGCTTTCTATTCTCTTCCATTGTCTGTTTTCTGTTTTCTGTCAGTACCATACTGCTTTGATTACTATAATTTTTTAGAATAATTTGAAATCAGGGAGTATGAAACTTCTAGCTTTGTTCTTCTTTTCAAATTGCTTAGGACATTTGGGTTCTTTTGTGGTTTCATACAAATTTTAGGATTATTTGTTCGAGTTTTATGAAAAAAGCCATTGATATTTTGATATGGATTGCCCTGAATCTCTAGATTGCTTTGGATAGCGTGGACATTTTAATAATAATAGTTTTTCATCTATAAGCACTGAATATCTTTTCGTTGACTTGTGTCAACTTCAGTTTCTTCCATCAATGCCTTATAATTTTTAGAGTACATATCTTTCACCTCCTTGTTTAAATTTATTCCTAGGAATTTGTTTCTTTTAGAAGCAATTATAAATGAGATTTTTAAAAAAATTTCTCTTTCAGATCTTTCCTTATTTAGTGTATAGAAACAAAAGATTTTTCTATATTCATTTTGTATCCTGCAACTCTACTGAATTCTTTTATTAGTTCTAATAGTTTTTTTTTTTTTTTTTTTTTTTTGTATTTAGAGTTTTCTCTATATAGTATCATGTCATCTGCAAATAGTGAGAGTTTTACCTCTTCCTTTCTAATTTGGATGCCTTTTATTGCTTTTTCTCGTCTGATTGCTGTGGCTGGGAACTTTATGTTAAACAAAAGGGTCAAGAATGGGCATTCTTGTCTTATTTCTGATCTTAGTGGATAACTTAGTTTTTCACCACTGAGTATGATGTTAGCTGTGGGTTTAGAGTACAAAATTTAAAATACAGATCATTGAAAAAAATTGAGTATTTTTCTTTCAGCTTCACTTTTCCTAAATTGTTTTTCATCACATCTGCATGGTAATTGGTCTATTTAGACTATTTAAATATTTATAATTTTTTCATTGTTTTTAGCATACATATGAAGTATGAATAAAAGTATTATAATTACAAAAATGTAAGTGACTTATTATAAGTTGTTTTGTTTTAGAAAAATTATTTTTTACTGCTTAGAATTAAAAAGGTATTATTTCTTCCAGAGGACAATATCTTCTTATGATGAAATGTTATGATCTTGCAAAGTTTACTATTTATCAAGTAGCAGAAATGAACAAAGGTAAATATAATCAATGCAAAATTAAAATTGTCTTAATTTAAAAATAAATATCTCCTAAAAATGTTTATACTGTTTGCAATAGTTATATATAGATAACATGAAAGGTTTATTTCTAATCAAAGATAGATTTTGAAACTTTATATCTTCAGTTTCATATGTACATAGTCAACTATTAAATGCTTCATAATGAAATGAATCTTGTGAGAGATTATTATAGGAGATGCCAGGGTTATACTTTTATTTTTTTGTTTTTGTTGTTGTTTGTAATTGGAATGTCTTATTTTTGTTGGTGGTAAACAGATTTTAGTATTATTGATGTATTGATTTATTGATTTATTAATCAATATTTCAAATATAAATTATTGAATTGCTTGACTTCTTTAAACTAATTTAATCCTAGATACTTGGTAAAGGTATTGATAAACTTTCTTTTCCTTTTAGGTCTCATTGAGTTGAGTCCTATACAGCAAGCACTCATTTATTCATTTTGTGAAAACCATGACAAGGCCATCCAGGTCTTGGATAGTGTCACTTTGAACAGGCCTGAGCTCACCATGTATATTCTACTAGCAAAAGCCCAAATGAAGGCCAAGAGAAACAAGGTGAAAAGTCTTGGATAACACTTACTAACCTATTAACAGGGATTTTATATTGTGCTTATTAGAATGAAGGCTAACATACTTTCTTAAATTATAACTAAATTATAACATTTATTTATTGATTCTTGTGTTAACATTTGGGTTATTTCTTCTCCTCTTAAGGATAGGGCTGCTATAAATATTCTTTTTCATGTATTCTGTTAACATGTGGAGTAGTTTTCTAGGATATATTCCTAGAGAGTGGAATTGCTGGTGTGTAGAGAATGTGAATATCTAATTTTCAAGAAAGTGACACATTATTACCTAGGGTTGTACCAGTTTATTCTCCTACCTGTCATATACGTGTGTGACTGTTCATTTCCATCCTCTACTGTAACTAGTTATGACTTTATTTTTTTCAACTTAGGAGATAAAAACTGATGTCTCATTGTGATCTTAATTCCCATTTTTCTGTTTGAGCACAGATTGAATATCTTATATGTTTTGTAACCTCTCATATTTCCTGTCTCATCAATATCCTAAACTTATTTTTTGTTTGTTTATCTTGTTCTTATTGATTTTAGGCATTAAAAAATAAATTCTGTATATTAATCCTTGATTAGTTATGTGTGCCATGTTTCTTCTTGAATGTGTGCCTGGTCTTATATAGAGGTTCTTAATTTTAATGTAGTAGAATTAATATATTTTTTATTTTATTGTCATGGCTTTAAAAAAATCTTGTTTTAAGAAATTTTTCCCTACCCCAAGGTCATATGGGTATTCTTCCATATTTTCTCCTAAATGCTTAAAAGTTTTGTTTTTTCCATTTAAGACTTTAACTTAAATGATTTCTTTGAGTGTGAGATAAGTGATAAAATATCAGTTTTCCCCATATGGATATTCAGGTGTTCTAGTGTCATTTATTGAAATGTTCTCTCAAACCAAAGATCTGAAGAGGTACATCTAGTTTTCATGTATATGCAGATCTGAATTTGGGCTCTTTATTCTGTTCTTTTGGTCAGTTTTTTATTTATCCCTGGCCCAAT
Organism: Mustela lutreola; assembly: GCF_030435805.1. NCBI lineage: Eukaryota > Metazoa > Chordata > Mammalia > Carnivora > Mustelidae > Mustela > Mustela lutreola. Next base: position 93,524,768 of record NC_081296.1, read on the forward strand.
AGTGTAGTCTTTTTTTTTTTTTTTTAAGTTTTATGTGTTTATTTTTAGAGAGGGGGAGAGAGAGAGAGAGCAGGGGGAGGAGGGGCAGAAAGAGAGAGAAAGAATCTCAAGAAGACTCCCTGCTAAGCACAGAGCCCAGTGCAGGCTCATGACCCCAAGATCATGACCTGAGCTGAAATCAAGAGTAGGATGCTCAACTGACTGAGCCACCCAGGTGCCCCTACAATGTCCAAATTATTATGATAGTTAATTATTATAGTTTTATTATAGTTCTTGATATCTGGTAGAGCTAGTCCCTACACCATATTTTTATCTAGGAAACTCCTGGTTATTCTCTTCTATATACATTTTAAATTCAGCTTGTCAAGATCCATTAAAAATTCTGTCAACTCTAGGTTATTGTAAGGAGAATTTTATGATATCAAATTTCTTTTTGGAATACTCTTCTGTTTACTTTAAACTTCTCTGCCCCTACCCATTGTTCTGTAGAAACTCGGGGTTACCTTTGCCCTCTTCTATCCAATCAATAGTGATGTTCACCTGGTTCTTTCTAAATATCTTTCAATTCTACTTCCTTTCTCTATTTCTGTGATCATTATCCTAGTTCAAAGCACACATTTATTTTGCTAGAATGATAGCAACCGTGTTGCTCTCTTCCAAGCTTTTATCCACACAACAGACATAGTATACTCTTTAGAATGTAAATATGCTTTACCTGCAAGCCCCATCAGAGCTTCCCTAGGAGACTTTTTTAGAGTCGTGAAGAAGTGACAGGCAGGACATCAGCGATGAGAAGCAGCAGGAGGAAGTGAAGATGTGTTCACTTTAATTTTAAATGGGATGGAAGACTCAGTGGACTCAAAGAGATAATGAAGGGGCAGTAATCCAGAAGAGGCAGGAAATAACTTATGTTCCAGTGGGGCAGAAGGAGTTGGGGTCAAGGATACAGCTTGAGAAATTAGCTCTGGAATGGAGAAGAAAGGAAACCACTCAAAGACAGGAGAGAAAAAAGATGGAGATGAAGGAAGATAAAGATACACTGAAAACTAAAAAGGAGGGAAGTGGAGAAAGAAAGTGATATCTTTTTTTTCTACAGCAAGGTCACATCGGAGAGTGAGGGTGGAAAGATGGACATTAAGGTGGGCTGTAAATATATGAAGTAAAAGTTAAGTGGGGGGCACAGAGGACACTTAGCATATCCAAGCTAAATCTCATGGTGTCTTTAGTAATCTAATATAATTTAAAAAATGGGCTAAAGGGTCATAAATATTTGTATTTCCATATAGATAAATGTACCTATTAGTTTGTTATAAAAAGTCATTTCTGTCTGAGAAATTGAATTTTTTTCATTAATGAATTTCAACTAGTTTAAATGGGTGATTTTTGATGTTAGTTCATTTCCTGGTGCCAGCAGAATCCCATAAGAGGACAGTAGGACAAAATACAGGAAAACCACATCAGATATTATCATTGGAAATCCTTTACTATCTAATAGCTGTCTAGTATTTCTTCCAGGAACATTTCTAAAGAATTGGCCATAAACTAGTCTATAAATTTAAGTTGATTTTAGGCTATGAGAAAATAATCTTTAGAACTTAGAAATTATAGCTTCAAAGTGCGCATGTATAAGCCTGCTTAAGTAGTGGATTGTAGGAGAGGCACCTTGGTGGGATTCCCTGCCATCAGATTCCCTGCCTGGGTCCTTGTCTGGCAGTGCACTGACAAGGCCTGTGTCATTACCAGGCCTGTGTGCCTAGGGTGAAATGTGAGTCAGGCTGTGCACTCAGGATTCCCTTTAATGTTTAAGCTGTCTTGTTCATCACGTTAAATAAATACCAGAAAGAAACATTCTCGTCTTTTTTTTTTTTTTATCACTCTAGGAAGCTGTGAGAATGTTTAAAAAGGCATTGGATATCTTTTCTCATTCTGATAAAGGACCAAATGCGGTAGCAGCTTCAGCAGACTGTCTGTATAACTTGGGTCTTTGTTACATGGAAGAAGGCAACATACAAATGGTATTTTGTATGTTTAGGAGCATAGATTATTTGTGATTATAGAAAATCATTCTTTGCATTCAATTTCTTTTCTGACCTATACAGTGAGTGACTAGACCAAATTTCTTTCTTTCTTTTTTTTTTTTTTAAAGATTTTATTTATTTATTTATTTGACAGACAGAGATCACAAGTAGGCAGAGAGGCAGGCAGAGAGAGAGAGAGAGAGAGAGAGAGAGGCAGGGGTGGGGGTGGGGGTGGGAAGCAGGCTCCCTGCTGAGCAGAGCCTGATGCAGGGCTCAATCCCAGGACCATGGGATCATGACCCGAGCCAAAGGCAAAGGCTTTAACCCACTGAGCCACACAGGCGCCCTAGACCAAATTTCTTATAAAGGTTGGCTTATTACAATCAGTGTGAACTCTGCAATGCCTACTATATTGTTTTACTTATTCAACACATTTTATTTGAGACTTGTTTGTTCACAGTATTCCAAAGACTAATGTCTGACTCCTACCAAAACAGTAAATCTAACTGTAAGAAATTATTATAGCATAATATTTTTATCACAATAAGAATTTATTTATTAAATTATAAGTACTTTATTTAAAAAAAACATTTATTTATGTAGAGAGAAAGGGAACGTGAGCAGGGAAGGGACAGAGGGACAGGAAGAGCGAGAATCTCAAGCAGACTCCATTTTAAAATTGTTAATGATATGACAAAATAATTGTTATTTTATAATGGCTAACATGGGGTATTTCATAATTTAATTTCTCTACACACAGACATATAGACACAGACACACATAGTCATGCACACACACCCACACACCATTCTGGTCTCTGTATTCCTAGGGTCTTGCAACTCCATAAACTTGAAAAAGAGTTGCACTTAATTAGTAGTTCCATTAGGAAATCCCCTAAAATATAAGATTAATTATAAATCTTTTCTGTGTTTTTAGCCCTTTTGGACAACCAGAGCAAACCTATCTTTGCTTTACAATGTTGGGAAAAATTTTAGAGTTCCACTGTTAAGAAATTTCATAACTATATATCTGCTATGGTTCTTGGAACCTCATGAAAAATAAATGTACAAGTTGTACTTTGAATAAACACAATATGAAGAATAGCAATTAAAATTGTACTTCCAGAAGTACTGCCATCTAACAATATGGGTTATATTGACATTACTCTGGGAGTAAAGGGACCTATAAATTACAGTAATAAACCTGGCCTGTTTATATTACTTTTATTTTCTTAACAAAGTTCACTGGGAAAAATGAATTTAAAGTGACCAAAGATAAGTGAAAACTTTTCTACGATTGTTACACACTATAATTTATTAACATTTTAAATTAATATATTCTACTCATTCATTTATCTTCACTAATATATTCTACTCACTCTGTTCTACTCACTACTTAACAAAATACTCTTCTAGGCTTTTGATTGTTTTACAAAAGCTGTGAAAGCAAATCCTGATTTTGCAGAAGGCTTTTATCAACGTGGGCTTTGTAAAGTAAAACTCCACAAGGATAGCTCGGTCCTGGATTTTAATCGTGCAATTACCCTCAATCCAAAACATTACCAGGTATTTAAATGAATAATTTCAATGATTTGGAGAATGTGTCAAATTTGTTAAAACTACTAAATCTTCATATGTCATTGTTATTAATTAGCAAGATTTGGTTACTTATACCTACTTTTGGCTGTGTTTTGATAATTCCTGTATCTGTATTTCCCCCTGAACTAAAAATTTTGTTTATAATAGTAATGCTTTACGTAAAAGTGCTTCATGAATTGTGATGTTTATAAATACTGTTAATATTTTATTGTACCTATTATGATTCATATACTGTTATTAATTTTTTTACTTCATCTTTTGCTATCACATTTATTCCTGCCTTTTAAGAGGCTGTACAGACAACACAAAATTCAATAGGTGAAGCTTGACTATGAAATTTGAATATGCTAAATATTAGATGATTTTAGAGAATACTGTTAATTTTCTCAGATATATAATGATAGTGTGCTTATCTAGGAGAATGTTTGCATAATGGAAAGCCTGGAGGTCGCCAGGTATTATGTATTAAGTATAGTGATGTCTACAACTTATTTTCAAATAGTTCAGAAAAATAGATATAATAAATATTGTGAAATAATAATCATTGAATCCACATGGTAGTTATATGGATGTTCATTGTACTATTTTTTAAATTATTCTCTATGTTCAAAATACTTTATTACTTTAAAAAAAGAGTTATTTAGGGGCACCTGGGTGGCTCAGTGGGTTAAAGCCTCTGCCTTTGGCTCAGGTCATGATCTCAGGGTCCTGGAATCGAGCCCCGCATCAGGCTCTCTGCTCGGCAGGAAGCCTGCTTCCCTTCCTCTCTCTGCCTGCCTCTCTGTCCGCTTGAGATCTCTGTCTGTCAAATAAATAAATAAAAATCTTAAAAAAAAAAGTTATTTATTTGAGAGTAAGTGTGTGCATGAGTGGGGGAGGGGCAAAGGGACTGGGAGAGAGAATCTCAAGCAAACTCCCCACTGAGCTCGGAATCTACACGGGGCTGGGTCCCACAGCCCTCACCGAGATCATGACCTGAGCCGAAACTGAGAGTCAGATGCTCAAGGACTGAGCCACCCAGGTGCCTGTTTGAAATATTTTCTAATAAAAGAGAGTGGGGGAAAAAAGACTATATTTTATACCGTTTTTGGATGGCATGGATTTGTTCAAACTATATCTTTTGGGAGAATTGATGCTTTACTAAAATATTCATTCCTGCTTTCCTCTGCTCTTTTCCTGAAAAGGCATACTTAAGCCGAGTAGCCTTCTATGGTTTGAAAGGCAGATACTCCAAAGCAATCTTGAATTGTAATGAGGCTATTAAAATTTATCCTCAGAGTGTGCGTGCCTATATCTACAGAGGAGTTCTGAAATACTACAACAAGGTAGGGCTGTTTCCTGTCTTGTTAAGTGAGATTTTAGAGTGCGTGGATGCTCAGATTTGTCAAGTTGTGACTAGCTTCCTTTTTCCTTCTGTGGGGGAGAATCCCCATGGTATAAAGGGCACAACTGCATAGAACCCTTTATGCTTTCACAGTACATCAAAGGGATTTCAATTCATAATTTTGCACAAAATAGTGATATTTACTTTTTATATTTTAACTAGCACTTACTACTTATTAAGAAAGTAGCGTATATTCATTGCAAAGGGTTTGGAAATTACATAGGGGAATAAAGAAGATTAAAATCACCTATTACTCCCATCATCAAGTGAAAATTCCTGAGAGCATTTTGGTTTATTTACATTTAGTCTTTTTTTTTTCCCTGAAAATATGATATGTATTTTCCAAAACTGGGATTATGCTACTTAAAAATTTGTTGTGCCTTGCTTCTCACAATTTTTGAAGATACCATTTTTAAAGACTGAATAATATTCTACCATAGTTTATTTTTATTGTTGGGCATTTTACTGTTTTACCATTTTGCTGTCTTAAATAATATACACACTGAGAACAAAGCCATTGCTGGAATTTATGATTGACTCCTAAATGGAACTTACTGGATCAAATGGTGTGAGCAGCCCCATTGATATCTGATACTTCATGGAATACTTTGTTTCTCCCTACTTTTCTTTTCTGACCTTTCTTTGTAACTATTTCATATGAAATATTTTGCAAATAATACCTTAAGACAAAGGTAAGACCTTGTATTACATGTTAAGTCCATGAAAATTACTATCTACAGAAATGAATGATCTAAGTTATCAGAGACGCATCAAAGAGGAAGTGAAAGAGACCATGGGTAGAAAACATGACCATTATGTTACATAACAGTATGCGTGACAGAAGCAAGCAAGGTTTGGTGAATGTTTGCTGGATGAATGTGGCTTCTCTTTTACTAATAAGAAGTATAATCTTTTTGCTTTATAGCAATATTGGCAATAAGATAATCATCTAAATTAAATTATATATTGAATTTTATTTGTGGGTAGGAGAAACATTATTATAAATAATTCCTACCAAGAGATCTTAATTAACTCTGTGAAAGATTAGCTTAATTGTCTTAATTTCACAGATGATGCACAGAATGGGTAAATGAATGTTCCAAAAAATTTGATAGAATCGAGAATTTATTTTGCAATTAAATTTCAGTCCATTATGATTGATCCTTCTTATCTAGTTATTTTTTTCTTTGCAGACTTATAAGCTAGCGATTACAGATTTAACTACAGCTATCAATATGGACAAAAACAGTTATGTAGCATTTTATAACAGAGCATTATGCTACACCAAGATAAACGAACTTCGAATGGTAAGTGACCATTTTAGTAAACTACACATTTGTAAACACATTTAAAGCAAGTGTAAAGCATTTTCTTCTGTTATAGTTCTGAAAAGTATTTCCTGTGGAAATACACATACACACACATAAACACACACACAAACTTGAGAAACCAAAGAACAGTTTCAAAGAATATTTAAGGTTTTATTGGTCCTCACCAAATATATTTATACAATCTTTGCAATGTCACATGAGAATTAATTTTACAATGCTCATAAGCATTTAAAGGTATTTACAAATTAAAATATATTTCACAATTCTCATTTGAGTGAATGTTTCTACTGATATACTGCTTGCAGAATTTTTTTTTCCAATATGCTTTTTTTTAATTTTTAATTTTTTATAAACATATAATATATTTTTATCCCCAGGGGTACAGGTCTGTGAATCGCCAGGTTTACACACTTCACAGCGCTCACCAAAGCACATTGCTTGCAGAATTTTTAAGCAGTGATCATTAACAATATCTTTGCTTCAAAATCTCAACATTAGCTAGAAAAGTTTGTTTAGGGATTTTTTTTTTTTTTTTTTTTTGTACAGTACTCAGACCACACAGACGCAGCAGGGAGTTTTCCACTATGGTTTTCCAGGTCTAGGACCAGTGACAAGCATTGCCTGTGTATTTTGAAGCCCCAAATGATGGCTGCAGTAAAACTTTTTCCTCTGTTTGTCCTGATCCACCTTCTACCTGGGCAGAATGTCTTTTCTGTTTTCTAATCTTACCCTTCTCTTCCCTACCCCTGCAGGACTGGTCCTTTCCAAGTCAAGATTTCTCGCTGGCCAGCTGGTCTTGGCTTCTCATTGCCTTGCCCGCCCTCTCGCTTCTCTCCTCTGTTGTTCTGTTGTCTGCTTGTCTTCCCTTCTCATTTCTCTCTACTTCCACAGTTAGTGAAGCTTTCCTCTAAGAGACTACCTCGCATTCCCACTGTTCTCCTCCAACCTCCTTGAAATTTGGACAGTGGAATCTGTTTAAGACGTTGGGAGATTTAGAGAGGTATTTGCTATGGAAAGGAAGAAGTTGAGAACCATTGTTCCTACCTAAGAGACTGTAGAATTCCTGGCAGCCTGTCTGTCAGGTTTCCTCCAGAAATCTTGACAAATGAATAACTAATTTTTAACGAAGGAGTTGTTAAGATTCTAAAAGCTAATTAAAGGATCATTTATCAAGTAACCTGCACAGCAGGCATCTTTGACCGGCTCCCTCCCCACCCCATTCCTGCCTTTTCTGGGTAACTCTGAAGCCACAAACAATGGACTGGGTGGGGGCAGGGAACTCCCATTTTTGTTATCTCTGATATCTAGCAGAATCAGTGTTCTAATTCAGTGTTCTAAAATGAGAAACTACCTGGAGATCTAACTAGAATAATGACATTGGTTATCTTAGAGCTGCTAGCCAGCTCACACATTTCCTCCAACGAAGACACTTTACAGAGGAGGAAATGGAAGCAGGGAGAAGCTAGGAACATATCCAAGTCACACAGAGTAGAAAGCTGGATTGGCGTTCACAGGTTTGTTTGCTTCTGGCTAACAGTCTTTAGGTGGCTTTGTAAAACCAGCTGACCTCCAGCGTGTGGACCGGATGTCATTTAACAGTGTCTGCCCCTCCCTGTTTGTCTCCCTCCACCTGTTTCTCAGCATTCTTGTCGTGACTAGAGTGAGAAAACCCAAGTACCTTTCTGCAGAAAATGCACTTAGGCATTCTTCTAAGATATGCTATCATAAAAAATTAAGAAGAGGGGAATTCTGCTTCCTACTGATGAAGTCCCAGAACCTAAGTCAGGTTCGGTGGGGTGAGGAGGTTCGGAGCCGACGACTAAAGAAAGAATTCTTAAGACGTCGTTGGTGCAAAAGGTGATTTATTAGAGCATGTCCTCAGCCAGCCTCCTGTTCCCTCATCACTACCACCTCATTTCAATATAAATAACTGTTACCACTTACTTAGGGCTTATTGGGTGACAAGCACTGAGCTATATGCTTTACCAACATACAATCAAAATATTTTTAAGTGGACTTTTACAACAATATGATGTTATTAATATTCCAATTTTATATGTGAGTAGAGTGAGGCTTAGTGTTAAGTAATTTCCCCAAGACTGAAGATCTAGTAATAATAGCAGAGGCATGATCCAAATCCTGCTCACTGACCTTCATGACATCTCATTTCCCACCTTTTGTTTCCTCCTGTGTCACCTATTCAGCTGCTTAGTGGATCTCCAGGGCATCTTACAGGTTTTATATTCTGGGATTCCATGACAGGAAAACTGCAAACATTCTAGTTTTGTTTTGTTTTGTTTTATGCATATTATGAATTATTTTTACAGCTCTGCCAGAGGTTTGCTTATCATTTTGTCACAACGCACATACAGGATTTTTAATTGTACAGTTCTTTTAGACACTTGAGTGTTTGGTAATGAAATACTGGAGAAGGACCAATGAGCAAATAGTAAAATGCTTATTTGTATTTTCAGTTAGCATGAGCTACAGGCATAGAAAATTTGACCCTTTTCTGATGAAACAGTAGAGGCTACTTTCAGGGAAACAGGTTTGAGCGATGATAGGTAGTAACGGCCCACAGCCACCCCCTGGCTGAATAGAAAGCCCAGTCAGGTGACCCACCTTAAAATATCTGTAGGCCTTAACTAACTAAAGGACTTTTTACAACCTGACACAATTACTAAAAAAGGAGGAGATTCCAAACTTGGCATACCTCTTCACCCTCCCTCTTTAAAAACAGTGTCCACCCACTACCTCCTTATAGGCTTTCCTCTGCTGGCCTGCCTGCCCACTCACTTGCTGTGTATTTGATATACTTCTACTTCCTTTGTTTTGCTTCAGGTGAAATCTGTCACTGCCCATGCCACCAGTTTCCACCCCATCAGCGCCCTATATCTGGGAACCCCCATCCAGTTGAGAGACACCCCATTTAAATATCATAGAAATCCATATGGCACTTTTGGACAAAATGTTCAGTAGGAAAATAAGAGATTAAGTTCCAACCATAAATCCCCAGATTTATGCTATTCTTAGTACCTGGTATAGAGTCACTGGAAAGAATAAAAAAAGATTAAAGTAATGGAGAAAGGTCCTATGAATTGATAATTCTTAGTTTAGATTAGTGTCTTTCAAAATATAAGTATGCTTATCAAAATATTTTGAAGTAATTTTCCAATGAGTGCTTATTTGTGTATTAAAATCGATTTTCATTGATTCGTGATTTATTCATTCAACAAAAATTTATCTACTGCCATTAGAGGCAGGCACTGAGTTAGTTATTTACAATGGTAAACCAAATAGATAAACTCTGCCTCCATAAAGATTAGGTTTCAGTGGGAAAAACAATAAAACACTAAAAAGGAATTAAATTTTAAAAGGTAACAAGCGCTGTGCTTTAATGTCAAAAGTCATTTGGTGAAACTACTGAGAGGGGGAAGGGTATTGCGTCTCCCACCCTCAACCATTCCAAACCATATACAATAAAAATCCTTAGGATGATCCAGAGATTACATGTGAAAGGCGAGTACAGTGTGGATCATTTATTAAAAACATAGCAGTGTCTGTAATATTTAGTTAACAGGACCCTTTAAATCTGAGTGATTATTTTTGTCCATAAAAGTAAGTCACATTAAAAATCCATGTTAGGTCCTCGTTTGGGCATAAACGCATTTGTTCATAGCCAATGTGGAAGGCCCTAGAGAGTTAAATCTATGTTGTAAGTGATTATTTTATTTTTAGGCATTAATAGACTATGGAATTGTGCTTCTTCTTGATGCTGGAGAAACTGTGACTTTAAATACTTTCATTAATCGTGGACTCATCTACGTAGAGTTACAGCAGTATAGTTTCGCATTGGAGGTAAACCTTCCTTCCTGTTTACTTGTAAAAATGAACCCACTTGATTTTGCACATTCTCTTCTGAAAACTAGTGAACAAATTTTTCTTGGTATCAAATGGCAATATTAACAAGCAATAAAAACTTAGCAAGAACTGTATTGAAGTACTTTGAATGAATAATACAATCTTTGCTCAAAAATGTGTATTTTTACTTTGTTTTGATTACAGGTAAACAGTTAATATATAAAAAAGTGTTTCTGATTTGATGAACTATCAATACACTCACCTTCTCTCACGGAGTATCTTGGCTACAAATAAGACTCAATTATTTGGCAAATAAAATGATTTATGTATCAGTTTATTTTGCAGCTCGGTGCTAATTCTTCCTCATTCAGAATTTTCCTCATTCCCCACTGAAAATATATAAAAATAAATCTGTTTAGCATAGGGCAGAAAATGGCTGCTCAAAATAGGCTACTGGGAATAGACTTTTAAGTTACTGGAAACAGGCACTCAGAATTGCAATAAAAGAGCATCTGCAGTGTATCAAAAGAGAAATAGGTTGTTTAAAATGTATTTTAGTAATTAATTGTTATTAATTATAATTAAAATTCATCATTTTCATTTTTATCTTATTTGTATTGTCTATTTTAAATTAACTTTGGAATTAAGATTAAGAGATATGAGGCAAAAATCAAATAGTAATTTGAAGTTGGCGGTTAAATAATGGTAGTTTTGCTTTTGTGTTTCTGAGGAAAGACAACAGAATAACAATGAGAATAAGAATAACAATAAGAATGTAATGAGTGTTCCCTAATTTTTTCACCTTTAGAGATGGCTTGTATTATTTTTCTGTGTCCTAGAGTTAACTTTAGAGATTCTACTCCCACAGAAATACTTATTATTAAGGAGGTGTCTGAAAAATCTTGTTCTAGGGAATTTATACTATGAAGAAATGTAATTTTAAGAGTTGAACTCCTTTAGGTTTTGGTTTTGAGATATACCATTTAGAATTCCCTCAAGAAGAAGAGGCTAAAGAACTTTTTTGGGATAGGCAAGTGAGCTATGGAACTCTGGGTCACAGTATTTGAGCGGAACAAGTGAGGAAAATGGGGGTTGAGAGGAAAAGACTTCAGCTGTTGGGGAGTTAAATTCAGGCCCTGTGTTATCTAGCAAGTATATACCATTTAGTACTTAATAAAATCTTCCAACTAGGAAGGGTAAGATTTGAACTCAGATTTGAACTCAGATCTTTCTTAATTCCAAATCTTATGCTCTTTCTCACAAGGCAAGTAACTGGCATTGGTGGTAAAATCACAGAGATCATTAAGACAGAGTTCCAGTCCTTGAGGAGCTCATGGTCTAGTGGGAATCATTATTAACCCTTTCTTTTCTTTATCCCACATCAACTCATGAGTCAGTCCAGTTAGCTCTCCCATCAAAACACATTTTTAATTCATCACTTCTCATTTTTGCCACTGCTGTCCTCCTAATTCAGGCCACAATCATCTCTCCTTTGTGGACTTTGTAGTAGCTTCTTAACTGGCCTCTCTGATTTTGTTCTTGTTCTCCAGCATGCTGTTTCTTACACAACAGCCAGAGAGACCTCTTAAAAACCTAAAGAAGGTCGAATTATTCCTTGGCTCAAAACATTCCATTGCTTCCTATAACATTTAGAATGCAATCTGGATTCTTTTCTTTTCTTTTTCTTTTGCAATCAGAATTCTTGACTATGGCCAGCCAAGACCCTAAATGATCTGATTGTTGTTTACTCATCTGATTTCATTGTTATATGTTCCTCTTTTCTTACTACAGCCACTCCACTCTGGCCTTTTGCTATTCCTTGGAAATGCCACGCTCCCTTCCTGCCTCAGAATCATCTTACAAGCTATTCCTTAAACATAAAATGCTCTTCCCACTGATCTGTTTGTGGTTCATACCTTCCTTTCCTTTCAGATTTCTGCCTAAATGTGGCCTCCTTAGTCAAAAAGACCATAGATTGATTAAAATGGAATTAAAAAAAATTAAAATAAACTCAAAATAAGTCTGGAAAGGGAAAGCAAAGGAACAGAAAACAGAGGAAACCAGAAGAAAACAAAAAATAAAATTTAGACCTAAATGTAACCATATCAGTGTTATATTAAATAGAAACAGTCAAGTATACCTACTAAAATAATGAGAATATCAGATTGGAATTTTTAAAAAACCTTAACTATAGGGGCACCTGAGTGGCACAATTAAGTGTCTGACTTGGCTTCAGCTCAGGTCTTGATCTCAGGGTTGAGAAATTGAGCCCCAAGTCAGCCTCCATGCTCAGTGTGGAGTCTACTTAAGACTCTCTCTCCCTCTCCTTTTGCTCCTCCCCACCTCTCTATCTCAAATAAATAAATATGTCTTAAAAAAAAAAAAAAAGCCCTAGCTATATTTGGACTCTAGGAAACATACTTTAAATATAATGAAAAAGTCTGGAAAAAAAAGCATGCCAGGCAAACGCTAATTAAAAGTTTAAAAAAAGATGTTTTTCTCAAAGTAAAGTGAAAAATATTAATTTGAAACTATTAATTTGAAACATTAAATTAAGAAAAAAATGCAGGTTGAGGAAGAACCAGTGAAAGAATATAAGACCTAATATTAAGAGGGCTAGATAAAAAAAAAAAAAGAGAGAGAGAGAGAAAGCAGAGTCTTAAAACCTGCATACGGAAAAATTTTTAGTGGGAGTGATTGATAAATAGTGTGGTTAAGTAGGACAAACACTGAAAACCTTTTAGTTAATTGAAAGTTGTATGTCCTACCTTCATAGGAACACACTGACCAGGAAGTAGAATGCAGCATTTAGACTGGCATTGTTTAGGAAGTTAATGGTTAAGCTGGTTGGCTTGAGAACATTTGTTTATCTCTTTGTCCTCTTGAAAACCTATCAGGAAAACAGTAAACGAATAAAAGGATATAATTCCACAAAGTTAAAGATAGTGGAGAAGAGCTCTTTGGGGCAACCAAAACTACCACTCAAGATTTTAATACCTCAAACTTAAAAATGAATGGGTAGCCAAGGAGCCTACACTTGAGGGAAGTGAAACAGAGACTAAAGCAAATAAATGCATTGCCATAGGTATATGGGATAGTGGCAGAAGGGGAGGTGTATGAAATGATGGTGTAAGATAGCTAAATATTATCCTATGTCAGAAGTTAAACATGATAGAATACTCATGTTATTAGAAATTTGAAGGTAAATAGCAGAACAAAACCTAGCAAGTTGTGAAAGCAATTGTCTTTGTGCAGTAGACTTGGGTACAGGGAGGAGGAGCAAGAGGGGGAGTGGGGCTCCTTATAAGCTTTGTACATTTTCGAGTTTTATTAGACCCTATGCATTGTAGCATTGTATATAAAGCTTACTTTGATAAGAATAAAAATAAATAAAGAACCAATACCTTTAGAGACAGTTTACCAATTACAAAATAAAGTTGGCCTTATGGAACAAGAACAATCAGTTGAGGGGATATGGGGACATGGCCGCTGTGTGTTGACCATGCCTTCAAGGGGATTGATAGTGACAAGAGTTAGAATGACAAGGCCAAGTGCAGTTTTGGGGGAGGGAGGATTGAAGGAAGGCACATTAGGGCAGAGCAGTGAGCCAATGATTAAAGATAGAGAAAGCCCCAGGACTATGGAGGAGCAAGTTTCCAGAGGAGACAGGGAGGAATAAAGTCAAGAGTCCACCTTCTGACACAGAAAGTGAGACAGTGTGGGTGAAGGTCTTTACAAATAAACTCATCAGTGGAGGGAATAGGAGTTGGGATTTCGCTTTGTATGTGAGTGACTTCATGTGGTTTGTTTTTTATGATCTCCATATTAGAGAAAAGATTCATGCAGACAAGAAAAACCATAAAAATTCTGTTAGCTTTATTCTAAGTAATGCTAACAGGAATCATTTATATCTATTGCTGATAATTAATGCCTAATTTCCATATAGCATAATAACAGTTATGTATGTAAAGTCAAGTTGCCATTTGTAAATTATATCTGATTACAAAATAAAACTTGGTATTCTCCATCTTTTAAGTTAGTAGTCACTCCACACAGCCCTCAAATTAATAAGAATGTTTGTAACGAATCTGACCCTTGTAAATTTGCCTCCATTTTAGCAAAATCAATCTTTGTAGGGCAGCTAGCTGGCAGCATATCTGGTTAGATTATATTTGAGTAGACAATAACTTGTTTTTTCCTAAATAGTTCCATTTAATATCAAAATATACTTGAGGAATCTAAATGGGGAGTCTGCAGTCACAGATTGGTCGATGTGATTCATACCCTCCTAGAGTCCTAGGAAGGCCTCGTAGAGTGTTAATTTGACCCTATTGCTCCCTCTTTCACACAAGTATTTGCAGAAATCTCATTCTACCCGCACAAGACAGCCAGCTTCCTCCCTGTGGCACAGCCTGGGAAGGTTGGTGGATGAAAGAGGAGCAAAGAGAAGGAAAGCGAAAGGGAGAAGGAGAAGGAGAGGGAGACCACCTATGAAGGTTAGCTCCTCTTCAGTGCCTAAGAGAGGACAGTGAGTGTTAGGGCCACAAAGTCAGGACCTTTTGTGGGCTTAGCATTTTTTATTCTCTTAACCTCCTCCTCCCCAGGGCCATTCAGGTCTATCCTAGCTGACTTCTCTAACTCAAAATCTTGGGGTTAGAGTTTACATTGCTTCCTCTCAAGAGCTTCTAGGATCTCTGGACAAAACAACATACTTCTTCCCAGAAGTGTGGATTACAAAGTAGGAGCAGCGTTAGTCAATCCACACAAACCACCCAGTTACACACTTTCCTGGGCCTAGGTGCCTGTTTGTCCTCTAAACATACACTGCCAAAACTTATCTCCAAGTGAATTTCCATTTCTATGTAGAAGGGGAAGTCTCTGGTGATGTGCACTGGGAAAAAACAATAAAAAGAAAGCAGATGAAGTAACTCATTACACAGAGCAGGGCAAAGCCACAGGGAAAGTGGAAACCAGTAGCATAAGATTCTGAGTGACTTTTCAGTTATGGGTTTCCTCTGTTCCATCCATTCTCATTAGCTGTGATACTAAAATGAAAAATAAAGTTTGAGGAAGATGTATATTTTAATGTTTGTGTTAAGTATATTCATGGTAGAATCAAAGTTAGAAGGAAGTTTAAGAAAGCACAAAAGATAATGTTACAAAATTAACAGTTTATAAAACTATTTCAGGATTTTAAACAAGCTGCACTGATAAGCAAGACTAATGTGAGCCTTTGTCAAGCAACTGCCATGTGCTATCACAGGTATGGAGTGCAATTTATGTTGATGTGAAAGCAGGTAGAACCATCATATTTATAATGATAGAAGAATAAAAGAAACAGGAAAATGTTGTGGAACTAAGAGTATAAAAATGGGGAGAGACACAAAGATTCCCTGTAGAGAAGTGGGGAGCCCCCCTGAGTGTGTCATTATAATAAATGATTTAGCCAAGTCTTCCAAGAAATAACTGCCTCATGGCATTGGGGAACCCATCTGATACAACCCCATTACTGGAAAGGACCTTGGTAATATACAGAATAAAATCATGCATAGCTTGAAATAGCTAAGAACAAAATAAAATTAATTAATTTTGTTCATAAAATGGAACTAACTTTTATAAAGCCTGTTTCCTGGAAGAGAGAGTGATTTCAAAACATAGTCTCAAGAAAATTTTGCATTTAGAAAACATAGTCGTAAATCTAAAACTAATTACAACAATACCAGTAAATATCCCCAAAATATAAGAAAATCTATAAAAAACTAATTACTTAAAACATTATTACCTGTTTCTGGGGTTATTATAAAAATAAGTAATGGGGCACCTGGGTGGCTCAGTCAGTTAAGCATCCTGACTCTTGATCTCAGCTTAGGTCTTGATCTCAGGTTTATGAGTTTGAGCCCTGTGTTAGGGGCTGTATTGGGGGCTACTTAAAAAAAAAAAAAGTTAGAGAAGGGGAGAAAAGAATAGGCTCAAATATAGATGACAATCGATTTAAAAGTTACTCAGATAATATGAGAGTAGGTAGATTTTGTTAACAGTAGTGTTTATGTTTCTACATATACATTTGGCATCTAAAACTTAGTTTCTGATCATTTTGCTTTAAAAAGCATAGAGATTTAGCCATGAAGATTTTTTGGTAGGATGAGATATATTCGATTAAGTGATAGTTTACAGTACTATTTTTCATGAAACAACAGCAATTAATTGGAGGAGAAACTTGGATATTCACAAATTATGTAAGCTAGGCTGTGTAAATATCCAGTTTAGAGAATAGAACATAGTTTGAATTATTTAGGAAATCAGCATTCTTTTTTTCCCCCCTTTAGGACACAGATAGTACAGCTACATTTTTCTTCGAAAGTCAGACTTTTAATTTTATGAACATAGTAATATAATAATTGCTACTTGTAAAAGGTGTCATTGAGGTAAAAAGCCTAAACGGGTCTCAGACATTTAATTTTATATAGAAAGCAAAACATAGTCACACCATTGTCTATATTAATCCAGGAACCTTTGTACAATTCATCTCTTTAGGTAATTGTCATTCTTAAAAAGAGATGGAATAATGATGACTGATGTGTTTGTTTTGGTGGGTGAGTGCAGACCAAAAATGTCTGAGGTCATTGTATTCTCTTAAAATTTAAAAAAAAAAAAAAAAAAAAAGACTCCAAAATTTCTCTCAGCCTCATTTTTATGTTTAGCAACTATTAGAGACAGTAAAGTTCTCTCTGTGTCAGTTCCTGAGCTCTTTTATGAAATGTAATCACTGGGTCTATATGGCAGAGCCTCCTTAAGCTGATACTGCTTTGCAATTCCAAATAACCCAACTTTCATCAGCCGACTGGAATCTCTATTGTCCTTTAATAAAAGTAGAATTTAAATCAACAGTAAAGCCCTGATAACTCACAGTCCCAATTCCATGTGTTTTAAGTTTTACTGAATTTAGCAATAAAGAATGTTTAGTGATTGGTTATATTTATTCCAGGAAAAGTATTTTTGCTTTTCAAGGTAAGCTATAATATGCTTATACCACAGCAGCTTGGTTTCTAAGTACTGAGATTCATTATTGATGTCTTATAGTGGGGAAAGTAAAAGTTTTCCCATTTGGAAAATTCAAAAAAAGGAATAAATCTTTAAATTTTAGGACTTTGATCTTTGAACTCATGGGGTTGCAGACTTTTGAAGTATGCCTTTGTATATATCTGGCTCTCACTCTTGTGGTTGCTAGGAGACAACATTCCTTAGGCTGAATATCCTACTTGTTGTCCAATTTGGTTACTAAGAGTGTTATGGTAGAGTTAATTTTTAGATCTCTTTGAGAAAGGCACTTTCAGATTTAAAAAAAAAAAAAATGCCACAGAGGGAAAGCCTGATTTACTCAGTAACACATCCTAGCCACTTTTTATCCCAGAATGTCTATTTAATGTCTATTTTGTTCTTTTTAATATTTGCATAAAGTAATTTTGAACCTTTGACTCTGCAAGCCACATTCTTTAGTATCGGGAGGTATTTATGATTTATTTGTACAACTCAGTAGGGCACATCTGGTCACGTATGTGATTAATTTGGAAAATGCAGTGGGCTTTTATGTCTGTGGCCTTGCCTGCACACTCAGCACATGGTCCATAGTTATGGACACTCTAATGATAACCATGCACCTTTCTCAGTGATCATATTATTTTATATTTATCAAAACACATTTTATTAAAAAAAGCTAATTTTAAATTTTTCATATTTGTAATTGATGCTTAATAATTTATGTCTTGGCTGGATATATATCCTGTTCTAGATACTTGACCACGTCCTCTGTTCTTTAACTGCCATGTGATTGTTTAACAAAGGCTTCAATCTAGGATTTTGTGTGATATCTACATATTCAAAAAAATGAGACTGCTTTTTCTAAGTTGCCTTTCTGTTTGTCTTTCTTTCTTTCTATTTGTAAGGGGGCTGGGAAGTCTCTGGTTTTGGCAATGTCACCTTCTCTGGACTTGATTTTTGTCATTGTCATCTTTGAAGAGGTTGCTATGTGTCTTTCAAGGTCTCTTTCTAACTTTAGGGTTTAATAATTATTTACTTAGTCTGAATAGATTAGATGCTCATTAAACTTTAGTGCTTATAGAGGAGTTAAGATAGCAGAGTAGTAGAGTGACCCGAAGCTTCTCTCATCCCTTGAACACAGCTAGATAGTTATCAAGTCATTCTGAACACCCAAGAAATCAATCAGAGGTCTGTGAAAACAAAAACTGCAAGTCCATAAGTAGCAAAGTGACCACCTTTGGAAAGTAAGAGATGTGGAGTTGACTTAGGGGAGATATGGCTGTGGATATATTTGTGGGGAGGGAGACTACTTACAGAGGGTGCCACAAAGTATTAGAAGCCGTGGAGTGCAAAATCTGGATGTTTAGTAGTCCACTGCCATGGAGGACATGCCTGGCTTAAAGGTGTTCAGGTGACAAAGTCAGGTAGAATCTCAGGACTGAAAGCATAGTCTGAAGATTCCCTGGGTTGAAAGAATGGGTGGCTCCAACACGCTGCACTGTTCCCAGGCATAGAAGTGGGGAAGTTTGGACACAGGCAGAATGAATGCAGGGTTCTGAGAGAAATTGGGGACACACGAGGGGTGATTGATTGCTCTTCCATGAGGGTGCACTGAAAAGTAGGGGCACAGACTTTCAGCTTGGAGGCTAAAGATCAGGGCACCACCATACTCATCTTGCCCAACAGCACCATTAGCCTTCAGGAAGCAAACCAATGCCACCCAGAGGAGGCTGGAGCTCCTTACACCAAGCCTCCCACCCCCATGCCGGAGGCACATTTCCACTGAAACAATTCAGCTAGAGAATCAGCACAACAGACCTCTCTCCTAGAGGACCAGCACAAACAACTAGCTGACACCATGTCTACTGATAATGACCAACACCAAGGAAATACAATTTTAAGGACATATTATGAACAACTAGATGCCAATAAATTAGTCAATCTGGAAGAAATGGATGCATTCTTGGAAATTTATGAACTACCAAAACCGAAACAGGAAGAAATAGAAACTCTGAACAAACCCATAACCACCAAAGAAATTGTAGCAGTAATCAAAAGCTCCCAAAAAACAAGAGTCCAGGGAGAGATGGCTTCCCTGGGGAATTCTACCAAATATTTAAAGAAGAGTTAATAGGACTCTTCTGAAGCTGTTTCAAAAATAGAAATGGAAAGAAAACTTCCAAATTCATTCTATGAGGTCAGCATTACCTTGATCCCAAAACCAGACAAAGACCCCAGCAAAAAGGAGAATTACAGACCAATATCCCTGATGAACATGGATACCAAAATTACTCGCCAGAATACTAATCAATAGGATCCAGTAGGACATGAAAAGGATTATTCACCATGACCAAGTGGGATTTATCCCTGGACAGGAAGGGTAGTTAACATTTGCAAATCAATTGACGTGGTATATCACATTAATAAAGCAAAGGACAAGAGCCATATGATCTTCTCAATTGATGCAGAAAAAGCATTTAACAAAATACAGCATCCTCTCAATTAAAACTTTCTCCACAGTGTAGGGATAGAGGGAATATACCTCAGTATCATAAGAGCCATCTACAAAAAACCCACAGCAAATATCATTCTCATTAGGGAAAAACTGAAAACTTTCCACCTAAGATCAGGAACATGACAGAGATGCCCACTCTTACCATTATTGTTCAATATAGACTAGAAGTACTAGCCTCAGCAATCAGACAACAAAAGGAAATACAAAGCATTTAAATTGGCAAAGAAGTAGTCAAATTCTCACTCTTCAGTGATGGCATGATACTTTGTGTGGAAACCCAGATGAATCTACCCCCAAATTACTGGAACTCAAACATGAATTCAGCAGTTACAGGATATAAAATCAATGCACAGAAATCAGTTGCATTTCTATACACCAATAATAAAGCAGCAGAAAAAAGAATCAAGGAATCAGTCCCATTTGCGATTGCACCCAAAACATTAAAATACCTAGGAATAAGCCTAACTAAAGAGGTAAAAAATCTGTACCCTGAAAACTACAAAGCACATATGAAGGAAATTGAAGAGGACAAAAAGGAATGAACAAGCATTCCATGTTCATGGATCGGAAGAACAGATATTGTTAAAATGCCTATACTACCCCAAACAATCTACACATTCAAAGTAATCTCTATCAAAATGCCACCAGCATTTTTCACAGAGCTGGAACAAACAGTCCTAAAATTTGTATGGAACCACAAGATGCTGAATAGCCAAAGCAATTTTGAAAAAGAAAAACAAAACTGGAATCATCACAATTCTTGATTTTAAGTTATATTACAAAGCTGTAATCATCAAGACAGTATAGTACTGGCACAAAAACAGACACATATATCAACAGAACAGAATCGATAACCCAGAAATTGTCCCACAACTATATGGTCAACTAATCTTGGACAAAACAGGTAAGACTATCCAATGGAAAAAGGACAGTCTCTTCAACAAATGGTATTGGGAAAACTGGACAGCAACATGCAAAAGAATGAAACTAGACCAGTTAGTTACACCATACACAAAAATTAATTCAAAATGGAGGAAAGACCAAAATTGAGACAAGAATCCATCAAAATCCTAGAGAAGAACATAGGCAGAAATCTTTCTGACCTTGGCTGTAGCAACTTCTTACTAGACATGTTGCTGGTGGCAAGGGAAACAAAAAAGCAAAAATGAACTACTGGGACTTCATCAAGATTAAAATCTTCTGCACAGCAAAGGAAACAACCAACAAAACTAAAAGTCAGCCTATGGAATGGGAGAAGATGTTTTCAAATGACATACCTGATAAAGAATTAGTATCCAAATTCTGTAAAGAACTTACTGAACTCAACACCCCAAAACCAAATAATCCAGTTAAGAATTGGGTGGAAGACATGAATAGACACTTTTCAAAGCAGATATCCAGATAGTTAAAGACACATGAGAAGACACTCAACATTACTCATCATCAGGGAAATACAAATAAAAACCATGATAAGATACCACCTCACACCAGTCAGGCTAAAATTAACGACACAAGAAACAACAGGATGTGGAGAAAGGGGAACACTCGAACTGTTGGTGGGAATGCAAACTGGTGCAGCCACTCTGGAGAACAGTATGAAGGTTCCTCAAAAAGCTAAAATAGGGGACGCCTGGGTGGCTCAGTTGGTTAAGCAGCTGCCTTCGGCTCAGGTCATGATCCCAGCGTCCTGGGATCGAGTCCCATATCGGGCTCCTTGCTCCGCAGGGAGTCTGCTTCTCCCTCTGACTCTGCTTTCCACTCTGTCTGCCTGTGCTCTCTCTCACTCTCTCTCTCTCACAAATAAATAAATAAAATCTTAAAAAAAAAAAAAGCTAAAATAGAACTACCCTATGATCCAGTAATTGCACTAATAGATATTTACCCAAAGGATACACAAATTCAGACTCAAAGGGGTACATACGTCCTGATTTTTAAAGCAGCATTGTCAGCAATAGCTAAACTATGGAGAGTCCATTTGTCCATCAACTGATGAATGGATAAAGAAGAGGTGGTGTACACACACACACACACAGACAGGAGTATTACTCAGCCATAAAAAAGATGAAATCTTGCCACTTGCACAACATGTATGGTTCTAGAGTATATTAAGCTAAGAAAAATAAGTCAGAGAAAGACAAATACCATATGCTTTCATTCATATGTGGAATTTAAGAAACAAAACAGATAAAACAGATGAGCATATGGAAAAAAAGTGAGAGGGAAACAAACGATAAGAGACTCTTAATGATAAAGAACAGGCTTGATGGAGGGGTGTGGGTGGAGCATGGTCTAGATGGGTGATGGGTATTAAAGAGGGCACTCAGTATGATGAGCCCTGGGTGTTGTATGTAAGTGAGGAACTACTGAACTATACTCCAGAAAATAATACTGCCCTGTAGGTTAACTATAATAAAAAATAACAACAACAACAACAACAATAACTATAGGCATGATAACTAGGTAGGTATGGAAAAATAGCTTCAATTATTGTCTTATTTTTTCTTTTAAAATTGATTAGTTTATACAAAAAGTGATACTGTATTTTATAAACCATATATTGGTATATGTACTCACAAAGATTTTTAATTTCCACCTGGGTATGAGTGGGGAAGTGTGTTTGATGCAGTTGGATGTCAATATACTAGAAGTATTTCAATGATATATAAGAAAATGATGAGAGAACTGAGATTGCTGTGGAAATTTCAGTTTGCTTAATCACCATAGGTATGCATGATAAGTAAATAATTTGCTGCTACACATAGATGGAAATACTGAGCACAACAACCTATCAGCTAAATGCATTTTATACAGAATCACTGCTGTCTAATTATTCTTGATAAAGAATTTGTTATCCAAAGTAATCTTGAGAAAGAGGAACAAAGCTGGAGGTATCACCGTCCCAGATTTCAAACTATACTACAAAACTGTAGTAATAAAAATAGTATGGTACTATCACAGAAGTAGACACATAGATGAATGGAACAGGATAGAGAACCCAGAAAGAAATTCATGTTTGTATAATCAATTAATCTACGCAAAAGAGGCAAGAATATACAATGGGGGAAAAGGCAGTCTGTTTTTGAGACAGATTCTCATAAATGCTGTTGGAAAAACTAGACAGCTACATGCAGAAGAATGAAACTGGACTACTTTATTACACATACACAAAAAGGAACTCAAAATAGATTAAAACCTAAATGTGAGACGTGAAACCATGAAAGTCCCAAAAGAAAACATAACCATAATCTCCTGGACACCAGCCTTGTGACTTTTTTTTTTTTTTGAAATGTCTCCTCAGGCAAGGGAAACAAAGGCAGAAACAAACTATGGAGAATACACCAAAATAAAAAGTTTTGCACAGCAAAAGAAACTATGAACAAAAAGAAAAGGCAACCTATTGAATGGGAGAAAGTATTTGCAAATGATATATCTGACAAGGGGTTAATATCTGAAATATGTAAAGAATTTATTCAACGTAACACCAACCCTCCAATAACTGGATTAAAATGGGCAGAGAACTGGTATAGATATTTTCCCAAAGAAAACATACAGATGGCAACAGGTACATGAAAAGATGCTCAACATCACTGATCATCAAGGAAATGTAAATTAAAACCACAAGGAGAAATGACCTCATACCAGTCATCTTAGTTGGTACCCAAAAAACAAGAAATAACAAGTGTTGGTGAAGATGTGGAGAAAAGGGAACCTTCTAGTGCACTGTTAGAATGTAAACTGGTACAACCAGTGTGGAAAACATTAAGGAGTTTCCTTAAAAAAAGAAATACTGTATGATCCAGTAATTCCATTATTTTACCCAAGGAAAATGAAAGCACTAATTTGAAAAGATCTATGCAACCATGTATTTATTGTGGCATTATTTATAATAGTCAATATATGGACGTAACACAAGTGCCCTTGGATAAATGAATGGGTAAAGATACAATACACACACCCAGACACACGCGGAACCAAACACACAAGCATGAACACAATGGAATTACTCAGCTATTAAAAAAAGAAAAGATCTTGCCATTTGCAACAACATAAATGGACCTAGAGGATATTATGCTACGTCCAATAGATCAGACAGAGAAAGGCAAATAGGGTATGATTTCACTTAAATGTGGAAATTGAAAGAACAAGACAAATGAGCAAACAAAAACAGAAACATCCTCATAAATACAGAGAACAGATTGGTGGCTACCAGTGAGGACAGGGGTGGATAATGAGAGAAATAGGCAAAGGGGAATGAGAGGTACAGAGGAAAAGATCTCTGTAAACAGAACACAACCTCAGGCATTGTTACTCTTATTTAGTGAACTTTCACCTCTCCACTAGTGCCAGTTATCAGGAGAGAAGCACAATTTCACTCTAAGCTACTGAGGGAAATAAACCTATGTTTTCTTAGTAACAATCCACAGAGAACTTAACAGATACAATTGGCTCATATACATGAGTGTTCACTTTCTGCCTGTCTGAATTATCAGAGGCCAAGTTTTCCTGGTATTTCACTGCTGCTTCTTGTACAGTTTTCTGGCAGAACACTTGATGCCCCACCTTTGGGTAGTGTTTGCCAAAACATGGAATAAATATCGTAAGTACCTCAATTATTCTTCATGGCTTAGACAGGCATTAAAAATATTCAATCACATTGTGAGATATTGGAGTGCTTTTCAATTTCAAAATGAGTTCTTTCTCAAACCTTCTGAATATGTCAAGGAGAAAGTCTCAGCTAAAAGCTAGTCTTTCTGTCTTTCCTACATTTTCTAAGAGATGGTCCAGCCCTCAGGTTCAGTTTTCTACAGACTACTGTAGTATCCAACACCAATACTTGTTTATTTTTATGGTTGCTTTCTGTTTATGGTATTAAATAAATAATTTTATAGTTATGGGATTGAAATTGTTTTTTGAAATAAGTAAAATGGTGATTTGACTTAAAGAAAAATATTCAGTAAATGATAGTATAGGTAGAACATAGGGCAACTGTCACCAAGGAGGGGCTGAAGTTTGGGAAACAGTACTTTAAGGAATATTCCTGAATAATATCTAGGAGATGACAGTCTCTAGAACAGTTTCCCTTGGTTCCATGTATTTTATAAAGGAAAAATTTGTAAAGTAGTGATGCATCTTGTTAAATTTTGAAGCCTTTTTGAGAAAGTAATGAAGGGAGTGGGAGAAGATGATAATCTTTATTGAGCATTTCTTTACTAAATGGTTTTCACACATGCACATTTGTTTCCCATAACAGCTTTGAACAATTAGGATTAATTTGCACATTCAGGTTTAGCTCTGAGCGTCACACCTTCCTTCTGACTACACTACTGAGATATAAAATCTTGCGCACCAACTGCAGGCATGTCAAAGGTGAAGAATGTGAGGTAGAGATGACTGTGTGGAAAAACGTGAAGTTTGGAGTTGTTGACCCAAGTCTGAATCTTAGATACATGCACTGCTGAACCTCACTACGCCGTTTACCGTGTTATTTTCTATGTGCGAACTTTCTGAGCCATTGTCTTTCAATATATAAAATGTAGAAAAGTATGACTAGCTTAGGAATTGGTGGAGGGATTGAGTGAAAGAGCATAGTTACCGTAAAGCATTTAGCACAGTACCTGGTAAGTTAGCAGTTACTCAGTGTTAGCTCCCTTGTTCTAGTTTTTAAAAAAGATCCTAGATGTTCTCTGTGCCAGTTGAGACTGAATGTAATTATTAGATACACATACAAGATGGAAAAGTGACTCTCTCTGGCCATGAGCAAATGATTGATTTGTTCTCTAGCCCTCACTCCCCAAGAGAATAATGATGAGAGAGAGAGAGTTATCATTTAGTCACATCTATTCGTAACTTAATAAATCAAATGCATTTTCCTTTTTTTCTTTTCTCCTTTCCTGGTGTCCACAAAAAGTGTTTGCCTTTATAAAAGATCTGAAGTAAGGCCTCCTATATGATGAAAATTTGGTTCCTTTCATTGTATGAGGAAATATTAAATACATAAATGCACTTACTTTATTCTGATTTAAATAGTATATTTCATCAATCAAATAAGTTCATGAATGCTATTCAGACATTTATAGTTCTGAAAAAAGAACTCTAAAATATCATCCCAACACATTCTGTTGTAAAAATGGCTCTTACCTCCCTCTTCCCTGTCACCAAAATCTTCAAAGACCCTGTCAGACTTTCTTAGGTTAGATGAACTTACTTCCTATGATAGATAATAAAAAAAAGTGAAAGTTTTTTTTTATAAGGGTCAAAGCAAATCTTCATGAATAAATTATGTATAGAAAAGTACTTAGAAAATTCACTAGAAAGGATCAATATTTTCATTTATTTTCAGAAATAAAGAGTTTGAAGAAGCTGTTGATTTCTTCACTTGGGCTCTTAAAATTAATCCATGTTTTCTGGATGCTTATGTTGGACGGGGAAATTCTTACATGGAATATGGTCATGAGAAAGCCACCAAACAAGCACAGAAGGACTTTCTGAAAGCATTGCACATTAATCCAACATATATAAGCGCCAGAATTAGCCTGGGTTATAATTTGCAGGTAACGTTATATAACAATATATTAGCCCATAAAAACACCTTTTGGACAAGAGAAAGACTATATTTAGCCCTTTAGTGGTGATAGGGATATATATTCTTTCTTTGGCTGTGTACATTTTACCTTTCCCTTACTATCAGTATCCAGATCAGAGCTTCCAAAAGGGTTTATTAGTTAGAGGGAGCCTGCCTGGGGACCATATCCAGGGACCTGAACTACTAGTGAAGTGTGGACCCTCTGAACCCGAGTTTTCTTAATGCTTTACCTGACCCCCACACTTACAGACAACTTTTGAAATTTGCCTGATGAGTTTCACATATGAGAATGTGGCTAACATTTGTTTCACTAACTTATACTTGGGCCCCATAGGTATTGTCCTGTTGAATTAATGACAAGCTAGAGAGAAAAACACTGTACAAAAGTTTTGAAGTGGCTTTTAGCCATGCAGTGGGTCAGACAACCACTGTACAGGGATTTAGGTCATCTTCCAGATGGCAGGGAGCCTATCCTGGGAAGGCAAGAGACCAGGTGTTTGTCCTTTCAGCAAGACGGGAGAGCATTACTCTGTTACCAAGTAGGTCTCTGAGTGATTTCTGGAACACTCTGACCTGACACATGCACTCACCAACCTATTTGCATTAATAAAATTTTTAGTGACATTCTTTGAATAAAGTGCTAAGTGTGTTATATTTTCCATGAGGAGGAACTGAGTAATTTTAAATCTTCTTCTTTTTTTAATATTTAAAATTTTAGACAATGGGCTAAAAATGTGCTCAAATTATCATAATCTGCAGAAATTTTTGTTAATAATCTGCAATTAAAGTTGATTTTTTTTAAATTTGTAAATGAGTTAGAATTGGTGGTTATAGTGAGGTATGCCCAAGAACTCATTAATAAGGGAAACAATTTGTTCACCCTCTGAGACTTAAGCATAAAATTAGCCATTATTAGATTACAGTAGAAATTTATAAAGTCAATTGGAAGAGACAG
Organism: Mustela lutreola; assembly: GCF_030435805.1. Lineage (NCBI taxonomy): Eukaryota > Metazoa > Chordata > Mammalia > Carnivora > Mustelidae > Mustela > Mustela lutreola. The sequence goes on from NC_081296.1 coordinate 93,552,051, forward strand.
GATGACTCCCAAAGCTGTAAGAGCTAACTGCAATCCAATGAAATGTGTCAAAATCATCATTCATTGCATTCAGTAGGCATTTTACTGAGCCCCTAAGATAGGGGCCTAGGGATACAGCAGTGAACCAAATATACTTGGTTCTTAAAGAGTTTACTACTTAGTAGAGAGATGAGTATCAAGCAATCATATGAAGTTATTTAATTATACTCGTGATACAAAGGAAAAGGATGGGTTTTAGAACAACTTGTAACAAGGAAACTCAGATTTGTTTAAGGGGAAGAGAGAACTTTTTGAGAAATTAACATTTAAATTGAGTGTGACAGACTGGTAATCAGTCAGACTTAAGAGTTGGGACTAAGACCCAGTGAACAACCCATTCGAATGTCTTATGAAAGAGAGGACCCAAATATTGGAGTAGGACAGGCTAGAAAGTACAAAATGACTGGAGGTGAAGGCTTTGCAGGCCAGTTAGAAATGTCAGTATAGGGGCACCTGGGTGGCTCAGTGGGTTAAGCCTCTGCCTTCGGCTCAGGTCATGATCTCAGGGTCCTGGGATCGAGCCCCACATTGGGCTCTCTGCTTGGCAGGGAGCCTGCTTCCTCCCCTCTCTGCCTGCTGCTCTGCCTACTTGTAATCTCTCTCTCTCTCTTTCTCTGTTAAATAAATAAATTAAATCTTAAAAAAATAAAAGAAATCCAGTATAATTAACCAAAGCAATGACATCAGATTTTTGTTTTATGAAGATGTCACTTGGTATGTATCAACCTGAAAGAAGACTGAGAAACACTCAGTAGGAAGAAGGATTGAATCAGGAAAGAAAGGACTGAAAAAAGAGAGTTAGAGCGTTTCATCCAAGTTCTGCCCAAGGGAAAGACTAACCATTTGTTCAACAAATTCTTACAGATTTCCCTACTATGTGCCTCATACTAGCGATATCGAGGTTAGCCAAAAAGGATTTCAGGAACAGATGACAGATATCCCATTGTGAGGCTGTTTGCAGCTTAATATTCTTATATTCCTTGTTTCTCCACTGAATTTCTTATGGCAGTGTTGATTTTCACGTAATTCGCCCAGAGGGAGAAGATTTGCCTCTTAAAGAACAGTGTGTAAAGAACTGTTAAAGAACAGTGTTAAAGAACAGTGTGTAGTTATCTTACTAGTTTTATGCAAGAGTCACTGGGCTCTGTTTGGTTAATGTGACTCAGCTTCTCAGCTTCTGAGATTCTGGTAAGGTAGATTTTTAGCCTATGCATACAAAGGACAGACTCTGGACTCAGTGCATTTATCAACTCACTACCTTACACTGATGAGGTGTTCAGTTGCTACCTGGTCTTCTCTAGGAAATACTCAGATACCTTTCAATTAACAGTGCCCCTCTCCTAACTTTTTTCTTGTTTTCCAGTTGGTGCTAAAGTTTGTATATACAGAAACTTGGCAGATTTAAATGCATTTTCCATGGACTATGTATAGGTACCCTAAAATTCCAGATGCTGGTACAGTTTATCAAAATAGGTTTTACACCATTATTTTTTCTCTTATTTATTAAACACATTTATTTTATTATATTCAATATATATATAAACATTATATATGTATATAAAATGTTTAACTGGAGATTCAATGCCAGGCAGTAAATACAATCTCTACCTATTGTGCATGGATTTCAGTGTAAATTTTGTGGTTGTGATTGTCAGAAACATCAGTGTTTCATATAGTGGCCATGACTTTATGGTGGCCATGATTTTATATTGTCCAAGACTGGCATAAGAGATGACTCTGACAATTAGATTTATTTTGATTAATTAAAATGTTAGCATAAATACTCAGAGGTAATTTAGTCAATTGAATGCACTCAGAGTACAGTCTACTTCCTTGTTTAAAATAGGTTAGATTTAGCACAATATAAATTTACCCTTACTAAAGGCTTTATTTGATTAGGTTAGAACCATAAACATTTGTCATGTTATGGACAATTTCCTACTTTATGTAAATGAAAAATTTTCTAGGCCCAAGGAAAATTCCAGAAAGCTTGGAATCACTTTACCATTGCCATAGAAGTTGATCCAAAATGCTATTTAGCCTATGAAGGAAGAGCCGTGGTCTGTCTTCAGATGGGTGATAATTTTGCTGCAATTCAAGACATTAATGCTGCCATAAAGGTAAAAATCCCCTTAGATGATATTATCATTAGCATCAATTAACACCATTAATGAATAGCATCATTCATAAGTTCTCTGTAACTTTTTAAAGTAACTTGTAGGGAAATAATATTTGTATTTTTTCCAGGAGATTCCCAGAATAAATAATTTTTATGGCTTGCCAATTTTATAACTTAAGTACATTTAAAATCTGAAATACAAACTCATGATAAATGTTGATTCCTCTCAGTAAATGTAATTTATAGTTTCATGGGACATCAATATTATTTTGTCATAAAAATGAATGCAAAACACCAAAGCCTCAGGTTTTGTATACAGTGACAGAAAACCTTTTCTTCTAGCTTTTGGATTCTGTTTCTGTATAAATAGGCAGATTTTGTAATTTTTACTTGCCAAAAAAAGAAAAGAATGGGAAGATGATTGCTACTACCTAGGACAAATAAGCATGTTAACTATTTAATTTATTCTCTAATATCACTGAGTCAAACAGATAAGCTTCCTGCCAACCGCGTCTATCCTTTCGAAAGGAACTGAGTATAGCAGTAAGATTATTTGTTTTATTGCAACCAAATCAACAAAGGTTTGACACTGAATCAACTTCACACCAAGCCCTTTCTCAAAATATTTGCTCTAATGGGGTTTCACCAGCACTATAAAATTACTGGTTTCCTACAAGTAGATTTCATAACATTCATTTTTACAGACATGAAATTGGGGATAAATACTGTTCCTAGATACTAAATACTCATACTATTATATTGCAGATCAATACGACAGCAGAATTCTTAACAAATCGTGGTGTGATTCACGAGTTTATGGGTCAAAAACAGAATGCAATGAGAGACTATCAAGCAGCAATTTCTCTAAACCCCACATATTCACTGGCTTACTTTAATGCAGGAAACATCTATTTTCACCACAGGCAGTTTTCCCAGGTAATGTGTTTTCCTTAACATTTTCTTTTTGACACTAAATGCTTTTTTTGTTATATATAATTTCCAAAGAGCAATCCTTATGTCACAGGCTAATCATTTATTAGCTCTTTTTAACAAAGTTCTTTTTCCTAAGAGTGTTTGTAATTATTTATTACATGTTCACATTTCTATGGATTTATTCTCCTCATTATCATCAACCATTCAACACTTGTCCAGTAAACATTGCTCTGGACTTTCCCCAAGTGTGGGCCATTGCCTTGTTGTCCATTATTGTCAGCTTCTGGCCTAAAATTCTTTCTCTCTGTGCCCCCACTTAGACAAATCTCAGACTTCCTTCAAGAATCTTTTTCACTGATGTGATTATCAAACTCATCTTAATTGCTAACATTTCTCAATTTCAGTCACATGAGCATTTGACTGGGAGTGAGGAGGTAAGGATATCAGTTCTGATTATATAACATCTTAATCTTTTCAGAATGTCTGAAATGAAACTATTGGGTTATTAGATGATATTTTTTATATTTTGAATTTATTTTATTTGAGCTGTAATGCACTTATATAATTCAAACTCAACTTCAACTTTTTATTTATATTCACTCTTTTGTTCTTTATCTTCAACTTATCTTGCTCTTTGTCTATCCTTGAGTCAGAAGTTTAAATCTTTTTTTTTTTTTAAAGATTTATTTATTTATTTATTTGATCAACACAGAGAGATCACAAGTAGGCAAAAAGGCAGGCGGGGGGTGGGGGGAAGCAGGCTTGCCGCTGAGCGGAGAGCCCTTATGTGGGGCTCGATCCCAGGACCCTGGGATCATGACCTGAGCTGAAGGTATAGTCTTTAATCCACTGAGCCACCCCGGCGCCCGAGTCAGAAGTTTAATTCATTTATTGTCACCCTTTAATTTGTACTGTGATGAGTGTTAAGTTTAGGCCATTTCCCTAACTACTGCTTCTAGCAGTATCCTATGTATTTCAGTCTGTAATGTTTTTTATTTTTGTTTTCCTAAAATGTTACATATGAAATGTTATTTCCCCTTTGAATAAATTAATGGGACACTTAAAATGTTCAGGTGGAAAGGCTTTACATTTTCTAATTTTGGAGTTTATTGAGTTTTAATGTGTTCTTGTACATGCCAACTTAAAAAAAAAGTACTCCAGGGGACTTTTCAAAAAAAGAATTTCTGCTATAAGGATATAGAGTTAAAAATATCCATATAAGACTTACCTTATAAATTATGTTTTTAATTTAGCCTGTATTCACGCTTGTTTTCCATTTGGTTTATTTTGGAGTGGGAAAGGTTTAAATTAGTGTGCCTTCTATAATTTTCTTTACATCTCTTGTAATTTCTGCTTTATGGACAGTGCTGCCACATTATTATTTTATGTACGGATATTCAAATACATTACATGTGCATTGTGAATGCATTTCAAATGCCCTCTGTTTCTTTAAAATGCTCTTGGGTATAAATTCACTTTCATCTGATACAAAGATCATAACCTCTGATTTCAAATGGTTTGCTTTTGCCTGATATTCCTTTGCCCTTCCCTTTATTTTTAATGTTCAGAATACTTTATTTCCAGCTCGTGTCTCTTTTATACAGAATACAGTTACATTTTGCTTTAGATGGCAATTTGAAAATACTTAGCTTGTAATACTACTACTAATAATAATAATCATAAAATAATTTTGGCATGGTTGATTTAGTTCTGTTATTTAATGTCACAGTATATTTATATTTGATGTATTTTAGTCTGTGGTTTACTTTATTTAATTATTTTTAAAGGATTTCTGATATTTAGGAAGGTTTATAGCTTTGTTTTAATGATTACCTTTATAAAGGTAATCTTTATACTCTTAGTTCCTTATTTCTTTAGTTTTTCTATTACAAACAACAATAAAATAATCATTTAATGTTTTCTTCCCTTATTCCTCCCTTTCATCTGTTTGTTGATTTTAGTTAATAGTATTCTCTTTTCTAAAAAATACTTATCTTTTTTTAGGGGCTCCTGGGTGGCTCAGTTGTTAAGCATCTACCTTTGGCCAGGTCATGGGCCCAGGGAGAGCCCTGTGTCAGGCTCCCTGCTCAGCGGGAAGCCTGCTTCTCCCTCTCCCACTCCCCCTGCTTGTGTTCCCTTTCTTGCTGTCTCTCTCTGTCAAATAAATATATAGAATCTTAAAAAATTAATATTTATATTTTTATTCTTAAATGTGTTACAGTGTCAGTTGGTGCCAGCTGTCTATTCTGTCTCTACTCTCCCGTTTTGTTGTGAGTTTCATTATTCCTCTACCACCAAAGGACTTAATATTTGCATACCATTTTGTTACCCATATTTCACATGTTAGTCTTAGTTCTCCAGTTAAGTATATTCAGTTCTCATCTCTAGGCTTTTTGCCAAAGTTTCCCTCCTGACCACTCATTTCTCAGTTGCCTGATACTGATCTTCTAGCAGAGTCCTGAGAAAGGGCTCATGAGAACAATATTCCTTGAATTTTTTTTATGTTCATAGCTGTTTGCCTGCAGTGTTTACAACTTAAGGCAGCTTGTCTGGGTTTAAAATTCTGACTCACTTTTTCTTTCCTTGAGTGTCTTAAGTATTGTTTCGCTATATTCTGGTGTATGTTGGTGTCAAAATATGATCTTTTTGTTGCAAACCTGACTTTCAATTCTTTTATCCGTGACTTCTTTTTGTCAAGATCATCAAAGATTTTTTTTAAGTAAAAAGTTTTGCCAAAGTACGTCATAGTACACAGTGTGCATTTTCAATATGTAGATTTCAGAAAAGTTTTATTGAATTCAGTATAAAATGTTTTTGTTTCATTTTTCTCTTCATTGTGAATGAATGCCAATTATTATATCTAAGATGTCCTTTGACTTCTATATACCAATTATTTTTTCTAATGTTTTCTATCTCTTAGGTTTTGTTTCATTTTTTTTTTTTTTCCTTTTTCACATCTCTCTTCTAAATCTCTCCTGTGTTCTCTGAAATCTCCATTATCCCTTGTGGACTTTATAGATCAGGTTTCTTAAAAAAATTTTTTTCCCCTAGTTTCATCTCATTCCCATGTCAAACCTTCCTGGCCGCCTCATTTCTGACAAGATCCTTCATCACTGATTTATTTTTTCTCAAATGCAATTGTTCCTTTAACAATTTTTTTCTAGTTCATTTGGAAATGTTATATTATAATTTTTATCTATGTTGTAGCAATACTTTTTTTAATCCGGTGAGTTTTTATTTTCTTTCCAAAAATTAAGCTATGATTTTTCATCCTTGTTTTTGCAATGAAGGCAGGCAAATTACTTTTCTGTTACATTTGGATGAAATAAATTTTGTTCCTTGTCAAATAGCAGATATTCTTATGAGAAGCAGGGTGATGAGCCATGATAACTCCAACCTGTGCTCCGTTTGATGCTATGGCAAAGGACTTTACAAAATGTCCTCTCTAGCCTAGCTAGTCTGGGAAGGCTTCTACCACAAGCTCTGTGTTTTTCAGAACTTTCCACAATCCTTGCCTTCAAAGATAATGTATTCATTTTATCTTATTTTTATTTTTTAAGGATTTTATTTATTTATCTGACAGAGAAGGAGTGAGAGAGCACAAAGGTGGTGGGAGCAGCAGAGGGAGAGGGAGAAGCAGTCTCCCTGCTGAGCAGAGAGCACAATGGAGGGCTTGATCTCAGGACCCTGGGTTCTGACCTGAGTTGACTGACTGAGCCACCCAAGCACCACCCCTGATGTACAAATTTTAAAAAGGCTTGGGTTTTTTGTTTTTTGGGTTTTTTTTTTTTTTTTTTTTGCTTGCATTTTCTGAGACCTGTAACCTCTGTGTTCTCTTGTGCCACCAATACTGCCACCAGATCCCTTAATAAAATGATCCATTGAGTCATCTTTAACTACCAAGAGGCTATGGTTCTTGCCTTTATTTTGCTGGAAAAGTTTAGCAAATATTTCCTTATACCACTTAGCTCTTCATTCCTTCAATCTCCGTATATTTATAACGTACCTGCCATGTATGAGGCATTAATAATACCCTGAGAGTATGGAGTTAAACAACATAGACTTTTTTTTTTTTCTGATGGAACTTACTTCTTATTGGAGGAACAAATAGAAAACAAACAAGAAAATAGTAGTAGTGACGAAGATCGAAGGCAGTCTCACAGAAGCATGATTCTATCAGTGCGAGCCTATGTGCGGGACTGAGACTATTGCCTGGATAGGTAAGTATAGGTGGAGAGAAGCGGTTTAAGGAGCAAGCTCTGGGGATAACACCAATGTTTGAGAGTGGAACAGAGAGGAGATGCCAGAGAGTAGACTGAGAAGAGAGCATCCAGCCAGGCTGATGGGAAGAAAAGCAGGACAGTATGATAATACCTTGAGAATAATGTGCTTGAAGAAGGGAAAAGTGTCCTGTGTCGAGCGCGGCTGGGAAAAAAGGAAAGTCAAGGAAGAGGGCGTTGGAGGAAGTCACTGATGATTTTGGCAAGAACGTTGTTGCGGCCGTGGTGAATCAGAGACTTAGATAGGTAAAGGTTGTGGAGGAAATATGAGGTGAAGAATTCAGCAGTTCAGCTGGTCAGGAGGTCCTGTGAAGAGAAGTCATGAAATGAGAAGTAGTGAAATGAGGTAGAGTGTGGTAAGAAGTTCTCTTAATTTTGTAAATATGAAGGATAGTGATTCATGCTCCGTGTTAATAAAAAATGTAATAGAAAAGAAGAAATTGTTGGGACAGAAGGAAAGTGGCAGGGATGATTAGAATCAAAATCTTAGAGAACTGAGGTTAAAGTTTGGAAGTTTCTGGGGTGGTCTTTGAAGGGAGCAGGACACGTTATCGATTACGCCATGGGGGAAGGCAGAGACTTGGGGCACAGTTGAATGCAGACAGAACTTTTTTTTGGAGAAAATGGCTCTGTCCCCTGCTCCCCACCTCCTCAACCTTTGTTTCTAACTGTTCTGGAAGGAAGATTTAGGGGCAGGAAGAAGGGTCCCTCAATACATCAAATAATCTCTAGAAGGTTCAAACCTAGATATGTTCTGGCTTCTTTCAGCATTAGTTAGTGACTTAATAATTTTAAATCACTTTTGGATGAGTCACGTGCATGCATCATGAACTATGAGTGACATTACAAAGATAACTGGATCTGCTTTTTAATTAATTACAGATATTAGGGCATTAGACCAATTGTTAAAAAATCAAGACCGTCATTGTGGTAGGTGTCTTTGGACTTGAACTGCATCACAACCATTACTCCTATACTTCAAGTTACTTCATGAAATGGATAGGCTTTTATTTTCTCAACAATATATTTTGGAAGCTATAAGAAAAACTTACATTTTTCACAGGCACATTATTGTGCGTTACTGAATTTTATCTTAGCTGAGGTAGGCACTTACTCCTACCTGATTGAAGTCCTGGTTTTGTGATGTAGAATAGCGTGGCCTTTATTGATCATTTACTGGTTAATTAAAATGAAGCCTAGCATGGAGCACTGGGTGTGGTGAAAAAATAATTAATACTGTTATGCTGAAATAAATTAATTAATAAAAAAATGAAGCCTAAATTACTTTTTAGTCTTGGCCCTGCTTGGAGTCATTTCCTTGCTTCATTTCTGATGATTCTGAGTCCAGTCTTCTGTCTGCGAGTGAATTTTCTTTAAGACCTTCACAGGAGGATGTCAGTTCTGCCATCCCCTTACCAGATCCTTGTACCACACTTCGCTGGCGCGTTGAATAGTTCCATTCAAAAATGAGATGGGTTACACAATCTTGAACGAATTGCCTCTTAAAAGTCAGAGGCAGCAAAATTCATGGAGAATTGCCTTAGGATAGATGGATATTTTGTATATACTTCATATACTAACCTCACTTAATCCTAAAAGCAAAACTGGAAGTAGAGTTCTAGTTGTTATTTCCATTTTACAGACAGGAAAACTGGGGACAAAAAGAGCTTTATCTACTCACCCAAGACATAGAGATGACAAGTGGTAGAGCCAGGATTTGAACCTAGAAATCTAGCTCCGTGGTTTGAGCTCTTGGCCACCATGCTACCAGTGTTCCATTTCACTCATGATGGAAGTGAATTGAAGTCAGATCCCTGGGAAACATAGAGAAAAATAGTTCAGTGATGGAGACAGAGAAAGTGATATATAGGTAAGAGAAAACCAGAGAGATGCTCTGTCCCAAGGACAGAGAATTTTACAAAGGAAGGAGAGTTCAAGAGCGTCCATGCCGCAGAAATGTCCTGGAAGTAAAGAACTAGAAAATGTCCATTGGGCTTGAGGACATCTGCAGCCTTAGCAAGAGTGGAACTCACAAAATAGGGGAAGATAGATAGAAGCAAGACTGTGGTGTGTTGGGAAAAGCTGAATGGTAAAAAATTAGAGAGCAATCTGTATTGTAAAAAATGACTTTTCCTTTAAGTGAAGTAAATTTTAAAGTAGGAACCAAATTTTTACCCTCATGGAATTAGAGAAGAGATGTCTAGTTGGATGTCTAAGCAGCATCTGAAGCTATTTGTGGTGAAAGACCATTTAAAAATTTCTAACTTATTATTCATCAATAATTTGCTAAAACACAATATAAACAAGTTATTAGAATTATGTTCATGTCCTGGAATGTCATAATTATGTTGAAGTGCTATAAAAGTTACTAATGGTTTACTCGTAGTTTCTGTATTTAATCTCTTTACAGAGTTGTAGGAAATGATTTCTCAGACTAAGACCCCAAAACCAATCTACAGACCACACTTGAAAGGGTTCTTTGTTTCTTGATGATGAACAGAGAATAATCTAGAGTCTTCGATCTTCTTGACAAGTTGATTTTTTCCCTCACTCTTCCTTCTTCATAACTTTCATAGCATCACTAAATTTTTATCCCTTTTTGGTATGGGTTAGAATCTTTTAAAAAATTTTATTGCGTTATATTAGTCACCATAAAATACATCATTAGTTTTTGATGCAGTGTTCCAACTTTCATTGTTTACGTACAACACCTAGTGCTCCATGGGGGGTGGGGCGGTGGGTGAGCCTGGTGGTATGGTTTAGAATCTTATTTGGAGAATTCATTTACCTTTTTAGCTCTTGGATACTCTGCTTGTATATGAAAAATGTTAATTTTCTAACATATATTTATCATGTTATGACCTTTTCCGATTTATATTTTACCTTTTTCTGGTACTGTGTAAAGGTGTGGGACTTGAGGGGTAAGTAGAGGAACATTTTTATCACTGACATTATTGAGATTTGCCAATACAGGTGATAACAAAAAGCAAACTGACTTTTGGCTGGACACATTTTAGATGAAATATTTGCGCAGCTAATATGTCCCCAGTTCCAGGGAAATAGAACCACAGGCATACAAAGAAAAAGAAAGAAAAAGAAAGAAAGAAAGAAAGAAAGAAAGAAAGAAAGAAAGAAAGAAAGAAGTTCAAATACACTTTAACCAGTTTTATACATGAATCAAAAGTGCTTCAGATCGCTATATAGCTGCCAATTAAAATATATTCAACTTATCATCATCTTCACATTTTATAGGCCAGTGACTACTTCTCAAAAGCTTTAAGGTTTGATCCAGAAAATGAATATGCTACCATGAATCGAGCTATTGCAAATACAATATTAGAGAGATACAAAGAAGCCAAAGAAGATTTTGCACATGTGGTTGAAAGCTGTCCCTTCTGGGCCGCAGTATATTTTAATAGAGCACACTTCTACTGTTGTTTAAAGCAATACGAACTAGCTGAGGAAGACCTAAGTCAAGGTATTTTGTTTTATAATTTTGGGGGGAAATCACAGTGGTTGATATATTTGTTTTTAGACAATAAAAGAAGAAAATCACCAGGTCTGTCTTGGTAAGTTTACATAAGAATTAATGCTTTTATTTATCTTATCTTTAATGCCATCAATATAGATTCCTTTATGTAATAACTTAAAGTGTGAATAAGCTGAGAAACGGAAAATCATCAGGGAAACCGGACATAAACAATGTTCCTCAAGTTAGTTTTCTTAGAAAGGTTTAATATTTAATTTTACTAAATAAAATTCATTTACATGAAATGTAAATTCATTTACATTTACATTTGAAGAAAAATGCTTTCAAGTAAGCAGTGCTAAAGTTCTTAGAAAATTTTTATTTTTAAAACAGGGGACCATTTTCCAGTGTCATTATAAAACATATCTTGAAATGTTTTCCTTTTACAGCCCTGTCTTTGACGCCTGACGATGCTCTAGTGTATAAACTTAGAGCTGAGGTTCGTGGTAAAATAGGTCTGACTGAGGAAGCTGTGGCTGACTATATTCAAGCACTCAACCTTCAAGAATATGCCTCAGGGATATGATTACAGGGACCATGGTTTCTGTAGCAATCTACACAGCTCTTCTTCCCAAAATTGAAACTTATTTGTTGTTTCAAAGGTTTCACTATTTTCATTATTGCATTCATTATGTTTTATTACCTGTATAACCCTTTAATTCATTTTAACAATATATTTACATATTAATTCTAAGAACTCTAGATCACTTTCTGCACATTTGAAAAAACTAATAATAACTGAATTTCTTCATAAGATGCAGACTTCAAATGGGAATGTTTCTTTGGGAATATTAACATTTAAAATGTTTTCTTTAAAGTAAAATAATTTCTTTTGAAACACTATAATCTTCATGATTATAGAAAAAGTATCATTGATCTTTTCATCAATACCTGCTCATGATGTAGTTGACCATATCCAGGTTTAAAAAAAATAAATGCAGAGCTTATGGCTATAAAGAAATTAAATACATTTCTTCTCTCTTCCTGTAAACAATGTCTACACAGGTCCCTATTTTTCCTGGTACTTGTGTTATTCCACCAGATAAACACGTTTCTCTTTTACATGTTTCCTCCGTGCCAACACAGCACCTATAAAAATTTTGACCTTCCCGTTTCCTCGATATAGTTCTTTTTACCCCTTTGATGAAAGTTTCATAAACATATGTAAAAACTTTGTATACATTTATAATGAGTGCTTCAAAGAAGTTAATGAGTAAAAATTAAAGACCGCTAAAAATTCTGTATAGAATGTCTATAAAGGATCCTTGGGTGAACCATAGAACCCCTTTTCTTTATCTTACTGCTAACAACAAAATTTCATCCACATTTGCTTCACTCATTTATGTTCGTTCTTCGTTTCATTCTTCCAGTACATCTCTAGTTCCTCAGAGACTTGTTTTCCCAGAGATCAGACATTTTGGAAAGAATACTTCTATCCACTCAGTTTCCTTTTTTAAAAATTCTGATGTACCAGATTTTCACAGTAGAAGGTTGATTTTCATTTGTAAGCCTCGGTGGGGATGCTTCACACTATTTGAAGATAATGTTCTAGGCATGATGTGTGGGGCCCACATGAGGATTGGGTCACCCCTAGTGAGCTGTTTCTGTTGGTGAGTCAGACACATTTAATAAGCCACTTCGAATCTCTTGCCTTCACCTGTCTCCAGACAGTTTTGGCCCATCCCGGGCCACAGATGAGACTCAGACCAAGCGCATGTCCCCACAGACAGCCCCTTGCCTCATGCTTCACGTGGCTGCTGCCCCAGGGCATCTGTGTGGATGTTGGGGTGTTGGATTGCTGTGGGATGCTGCCAGCACTTCCCCAACTGTACTGTGGACGTGCAGGGACCTAAATCCCTGTCAAATGAACCTCTCATGATGGGAGAAAGGAACTGGTGGGTAGAATCTTCTCCCTCCCCGCTCTTGGTGGGGTGTCCTGAGACATATATAGCTTCCCTGAGGATGCTCCTAGCCGCCACCTTCAAAACATACCTTGTGTCCCCGCTTCTGCCTTCCCTGCCTCACTCCCTCGTCACTGCTCCTCCTTTCCCCAGTTTGCATTTCTTGATAAAGTCATAGCACGGAAGCATTTGCCTCTGGTTTTGCTTTTTGGGATAAACCAGGCTAAGACAATGAGTAATTTAATGTGATTTTTTTTTTTTTCCCCTGATCACACACAAACACTTATAACATGAGGCAGGACTGATATAAACCAAAGGCCATAATAGTATAATGGCCCAAATCATGTCCAACTGGTCAAAATGCTACACATCCCCCTGTCCACATCCCCTTGGCCCCCAGTTTCTGTGCACGCTGGCAGTGTCCTCCTGCATGCACCTGCACTTTCCACCTGAGGCATTTCTCTCAGTCCATTCACAGGCCAGGTCCAAACGACCGGCGAGTTCACGTCCCTAGGAGCCACCTTCAGCAATCACCGATGGAAGGTGGGGGATAAGCACTTCAGCTTTTGGCGTGAACACTGCCCCCCCCCCCAGCCATTCTGTTGTTGACCATACAGGCTCCTCAAAACATACTCTTTGTTGGTTTTCCTCTTTCTTGCCTCACTCTCTCCTCCTCAACACCAACTTGCTGGAACCCCCTTCCTAATAAACCTCTGTCCTCGAATCCTGGTCTCAAGGTCAGCTTCTGCAGGAACGAATCTAAGGCGGCATCATGGAGGAAGAGGCACTGAAGCCAGAACCTGAGCAGAGGTCAGTGCCGATGGGCAGAAGTAGTGGATTGAAGGCCGTCCATACAGACTGTGTCAGGACAGAGACAGAAATGGGAAAATAAAGCATGTTTGGAGAGTGGCTGGAGCAGGGTCTTTGTCAGGAAATGGTGGCAGGAAACCATGCTCACATAGAGTCAGACATGAAGAATTTTTCGTGCTAGACAAAGGAGACAGAGCGAGGAATTAAGACTTAACTATGAGTGGGGTATAAGGTGGGGGTGGGGTGGGAGAGTGACAGGTTTCTATTCCCTTCATTCCCTTCATCTCCGTCCATCCTCACATTAATGTATGGGGGACATTTGCTCATCTCCAGATGAAAACTGGACGTATGAAAATTGATCAGATCTCTGCAGAGAGAGGTTTACCCTGTGTTGTATGTGCTCCACTCTGACTCCAAGTGAGTCCGTCTTTTCTGAGAAGATCCAAGGCAGGTAAAGGAGACCCAGCAGGATAGAGGCAAAATGGAGAGAGGATGAAGACGAAGGGAGAAAGTGATTTCCAGAAAACTACTGGAGCTAAATCGGGTACAGAAGACCCCAAGGCAGGAAGAAGGAGATTCCTGGATTCTGTCTTTTTTGTAATGGCTTGAGTAATGTTGAGCTTTTCAGCAGATGAACTGAGGTATATCCTTCCCACCCTCATGGGACTTAGTAATCATGTTTAACTTATTTATAATAAACATGCAAGCACACACATACAACTACTGATGATAAACTCTGGGAAATAAAATTGGAGGAAGAAAAGAGTAAGGAGATTTTTTTTTAACCTTTACTGTTACATAAAGCTCGAAGAAGACTAGTAGGATTATAAGAGGCTTTTACTTTCAGTTTTATTTTCAATTTCTGTAATTTAGTGTTGTTGTTGTTAATCTATTTTATTTTCTCCACTAGAATCTAAGCTTTATGAGGACAGGGACTTTTATTTTATTTTTATTTATTTATTTATTTATTTATTTGGTTTGTTTGTTTGTTTTGTTTAGTGCCATATCCTTAATACTTATACTGACCAAAAAAGAAGAGATGTTCAACATATGTCTGTCAAAATAAAACAAATTACAAATGCAATGAATCAATATTACTGTGCAGCTATTCCAGTGAATTGTTGACTTGTCACATGCCCTTTCACACTTCTCCCATGCCTGCCATAATACAGAGACTGAAAAGCTAAGACTTATGTCTCCCAAATGTCCTTGCAACCAGAGTTCCTGATGTGATTTAGTTTCTGCCAATCTGACACAATCGCATGAGACTGAATTGAAGCTGCATCATGCAAGACCCGCTTCTGCTGGTCTTAAAGCAGTAGGCAATGGGTGTCTCTAGAGCAGAACTTGAGATTTAGCAAATAAACAGAGAGGACACCTGGTTGAATTTTAATTTCAAATAAAGAAAGGGTAATTCAGGATTCCTACTTAAATGCATGACATCCAGTTAAATTTCAATTTCAGGTCAACAACACATTTTTGAGTCTAATATGTCCTGATTATTGCATGGGACACACACTAAAAATGTTTTGTTGTTGATCCGAAATTCAAATTTAACTGGGTGTCCTTTGACTTATCTAGCAACGTTGCTCTGCAGCCAACCCTCATGGCCATGGCTTTCTGATCCTGGGTGAATTGTACATTTTTCTGAAGCCAATAGCTGCTGTGTCTATTTCTTGATTTTCTAACTTTCTCTTTATGGCAGAGCAGATTCCCCAAGTTTGGACAATTTTGTGTTGCTCTTCTGATGGCTCAATCTAGAAGCCACTTCATTAGACATTCTAACAGTGATGTTAGCACCCCTCTCTTTGTATGAAAACTCTTTCTGCTTAAAATTTCAAGAATGGCTTCTTTTATGTTTGGCTTAACTCTGATACAGTTTTGAAGATTTAGAAAAAATGGAGAGGTTTTCTTTTCTCACGAATGGGTCAGAGTAACAGAATCTTTTCCGCAATGAGGTATTTATGTAGTTTGGCCATGGGTCAAAATGGATCAAAGTTGAAAACAAAATCTATAATAATCACGATTTTTAGCACTTACTTCAAGCAAGGTATATACTTCGCCTCTATCTTCTTAACAGTTTTACAAGATAGTAGTCTTCATTAGATGAGGAAACTGAGGTACAAAAATATCAGATTACATGATCAAGGTCACATAGGTGTAAACAGTGGAGCTGAGAGTCCCTCCCTATTCTATGTTTTTTCTTTTTATTAACATATATTATTTGTTTCAGGGGTACAGGTCTGTGATTCGTCAGTCTTACACAATTCACAGCACTCATCATAGCACATGCCCTCCCCAGTGTCCCTCACCTACCCTATCCCACCCTCGTCCCCTCTCGTAACCCTCGGTTTGTTTCCTGAGATTAAGAGTCTCTTATGGTTTGTCTCCCTCTGGTTTCATCTTGTTTCATTTTTCCCTCCCTTTACCTATGATCCTCTGCTTTATTTCTCAAATTGCTCATATCAGTGAGAACATATAATTGTCTTTCTCTAATTGACTTATTTTGTTTAGCATAATACCCTCTAGTTCCATCCACATTGTTTCAAATGGCAAGATCTTGTGTTTTTTTGTTGTTGTTGTTTTGTTTTGGTGTCTGCATAATTATCCTTTCTCCACATCCTTACCAACATCTGTCATGTCCTGACTTGTTAATTTTAGCAATTCTGACTGATGTCAGGTGATATCTCACTGTGGTTTTGATTTGTATTTCCCTGATGCCAAGTGGTGTGGAGCATTTTTTCATGTGTCTGTTGGCCATTTGGATGTCTTCTTTGCAGAAATGACTGTTCATGTCTTCTGCCCTTTTTGTGATTCAATTATTTGTTGTTTGGGTGTTGAATTTGATAAGTTCTTTAAAGAGTTTGGATACTAGCCCTTTATCTGATATGTCATTTGCAAATATCTTCTCCCATTCTGTTGGTTGTCTTTTGGTTTTGTTGACTGTTTCCTTTGCTGTGCAGAAGCTTTTGATCTTGATCAAGTCCCAATAGTTCATATTTGTCCTTGCTTCCCTCACCTTGGCGATGTTTCTAGGAATAAGTTGCTGTGGCTGAGGTTGAAGAGGTTGCTGCCTGTGTTCTCCTCAAGGATTTGGATGGATTCCTGTCTCACAGTGAGCTCTGTCATCCATTTTGAGTCTGTTCTTGTGTGTGGTGTAAGGAAATGGTCCAGTTTCATTCTTCTGCAAGTGGCTGTCCAATTTTCCCAACACCAGTTATTGAAGAGGGGACATTCTTTCCTGTTTTGTCAAAGATTAGTTGGCCATTGAGTTGAGGGTCTATTTCTGGGCTCTCTATTCTGTTCCATTGATCTATGTGTCAGTTTTTGTTTTTTTTGTGTCTTTTTTTGTGCCAGTACCATACTGTCTTGATGATGACAGCTTTGTAATAGAGCTTGAAGTCTGGAATTGTGATGCCACTAACTTTGGCTTTCTTTTTCAACATTCCTCTGGCTATTTGAGGTCTGTTCTCATTCCATATAAATTTTAGGATTATTTGTTCCATTTCTTTGAAAAAAAAAAAAAAGGATAGTATTTTGATAGGGATTGCATTAAACATGTACATTGCTTAAGGTAGCACAGACATTTTTACAATATTTTTTCTTCCAATCCATGAGCATGGAACATTTTTCCCTTTCTCTTTGTCTTCCTCAATTTCTTTTATGAGTACTTTATAGTTTTCTGAGTATAGATTCTTTGCCTCTTTGGTTAGGTTTATTCCTAGGTATCTTATGGTTTTGGGTGCAATTGTAAATGGGATTGACTCCTTAATTTCTCTTTATTCTATGCTATTCTTGTTGTATAGAAATACAACTGATTACTGCTGTGGGTTTTTCATAGATGGCTTTTATGATACTGACCTATGTACTCTCTCTCCCTAAACTGTGAGGAGTTTTGATCAAAAAGAGATGCTGTACTTTGTCAAATGTTTTTTTCAGCATGTACTGAGAGTATCATATGGTTCTTGTTTCTTTTATTAATGTATTGTATCACATTGATTTGCTGATGTAGAACCAAACTTGCAGCCCAGGAATAAATCCCACTTGGTCGTGGTGCATAATCCTTTTAATGTACTGTTGATCCTACTGGCTAGTATTTTGGTGAGAACTTTCACATCTGTGTTCATCAAGGATATTGGTCTGTAGTTCTCCTTCTTAATGGGATCTTCATCTGGTTTTGGGATCAAGGTAATGCTGGCCTCATAAAATGAATTTGGAAGTTTTCCTTCCATTTCTGTTTTTTGGAATAGTTTCAGGGGAATAGGTATTAATTTTTCTTTAAATGTTTAGTTGAATTTCCCTGGGAAGTTGTCTGGCCCTGGATCCTTGTTTGTTGGGAGATTTTTGATGACTGATCCAATCTCTTTACTGGATATGGGTCCATTCAGGTTTTCTATTTCTTCCTGGTTCAGTTTTGGTAGTTTATACATCTCTAGGAATGCATCCATTTCTTCCAGATTGTCAAATTTGGTGGTGTACAGTTGCTTATAATATGTTCTTATAATTATTTGTATTTCTTTGGTGTTGGTTGTGATCTCTCCTCTTTCATTCATGATTTTATTTATTTGGGTGCTTTCTCTTTTCTTTTTGAGAAGTCTGGTGAGGGGTTTATCAATCTCATGAATTCTTTCATAGAACCAGCTCATA
Organism: Mustela lutreola; assembly: GCF_030435805.1. Taxonomy (NCBI): domain Eukaryota; kingdom Metazoa; phylum Chordata; class Mammalia; order Carnivora; family Mustelidae; genus Mustela; species Mustela lutreola. The sequence goes on from NC_081296.1 coordinate 93,570,309, forward strand.
GTTTTGTTGATCTGTTCTACTGCTCTTTTGGTTTCTATTTCATTGATTTCTGCTCTGATCTTTATTATTTATCTTCTTTGCTGGGTTTAGGCTTTCTTTGTTGTTCTTTCTCCAGCTCTTTTAGGTGTAGGGTTAGGTTGTGTACTTGAGACCTTTCTTGTTTCTTGAGAAAGTCTTGTATTGCTGTATACTTTCCTCTCAAGACTGCCTTTGCTGTGTCCCACAGATTTTGAACAGTTGTGCTTTTATTGTCATTTGTTTCCATGAATTTTTTCATTTATTCTTAATTTCCTGGTTGACCCATTCATTCTTTAGTAGGATGCTCTTTAGCCTCCATGTATTTGGTTTCTTTCCAACTTTCCTTTTGTGATTGACTTCTAGCTTCAGAGCATTGTGGTCTGAAAATATACAGGGAATGATCCCAATCTTTTGGTACTGGTTGAGATCTGATTTGTGACCCCGGATGTGATCTATTCTGGAGAGCGTTCCATGTGCACTAGAGAAGAATGTGTATTCTGTTGCTTCAGAATGGAATGTTTTGAATGTATCTGTGATATCCATCTGGTCCAGTGTGTCATTTAAGGCCTTTATTTTCTTGTTGATCTTTTGCTTGGATGATCTGTCCATTTCAGTGTTAAATTCCCCTACAATTATTGTATTATTCTTGATGTGTTTCTTTGATTTTATTATTAATTGGTTTATATAGTTGGTTACTCCCATGTTAGGGGCATAGATATTTAAAATTGTTAGATCTTCATGCTGGACAGACCTTTTAAGTATGATATAGTGTCCTTTCTCATCTCTTATTGCAGTCTTTGGTTAAAATCTAATTGATCTGATATAAGGATTACCACCCCAGCTTTCTTTTGATGTCCATTAGCATGGTAAATGGCTTCCTGCCCCCTCACTTTAAACCTGCAGGTGTCTTTAGGTCTAAAATGAGTTTCTTGAAGATAACATATTGATGGGTCTTTTCTTTTCTTTATTTTTTTTTAAAAGATTTTACTTATTTATTTGAAAGACAGAAATCACAAGTAGGCAGATGGCAGGCAGAGAGAGAGAGGGAGAGAGAGGAAAGCAGGCTCCCTGCCGAGCAGAGAACCTGATGTGGGGCTGATCCCAGAACCCTGAGATCATGACCTGAGCTGAAGGCAGAGTTTTAACCCACTGAGCCACCCAGGAACCCCTGGGTCTTGTTTTTTATCCATTCTGATACCCTGTATCTTTTGACTGGGGCATTTAGCTCATTGACATTCAGAGTCATTATTGAAAGATATGAATTTAGTGCCACTGTATTGACTGTAAGGTGACTGTTACTGTATGTTGTCTTTTTCTTTTCTGGTTCATGTTACTTTTAGGCTCTCACTTTGTTTAGAGGACCCCTTTCAATATTTCCTGTAGGACTGGTTTGGTGTTTACAGATTCTTTTAGTTTTTATTTGTCCTGGAAGCTTTTTCTCATTCCTTTTATCTTCAATAACAGACTAGTTGGATATAGTATTCTTGGCTGCATATTTTTCTTGTGTAGTGCTCTGAATGTATCATGCCAGTCCTTTCTGGCCTGCCAGGTCTCTGTGGATAAGTCTGCTCCAAATCTAGTATTTCTACCATTGTATGTTAGAGAGTTCTTATCCCGAGCTGCTTTCAGGATTTTCTCATTGTCACTAAGACTTGTAAGTTTTATTATTAGATGACAGTGTGTGGACCTATTTTTATTGATTTTGAGGGCAGTTCCCTATCCCTGCTGGATTTGATGCTTCTTTCCCTCCCCAAATTAGGGAAGTCTCTGCTATAATTTACTCCAGGATACCTTCTTCCCTTCTCTCTCTTTCTTCTTCTTCTGGGATCCCAATTATTCTAATATTGTTTCATCTTATGGTATCACTTATCTCTCAAATTCTCCCCTTGTGATCCAGTAGTTGTTTGTCTCTCTTTTTCTCAGTGTCTTTATTCTCCATTATTTGGTCTATATCACTAATTCTCTCTTTTGCCTCATTTATCCTGGCAGTAAGAGCCTCCATTTTTGCCTGCACCTCATTAATAGCTTTTTTTGTGTTCAAATTGTTAGATTTTTTGTTCTATTTCTCCAGAAAAGGGTGTTATTTCTCCTGAAAGGAATTCTCTAGTATCTTCTATGATTTTTTCAAAGCCAGCTAGCATCTTTATAATCATCATTCCAAACTCTAGTTCTGACATCTTACTAATGTCCATATTGATTAGGTCCCCAGCAATTGGTACTGCCTCTTGTTCTTTTTTTGGGGGTGAGTTTTTCTACCTTGTCATTTTGTCCAGAGAATAGATGAATGAGAGAATAAAATGCTAAAAGGGTAACAAAGACCCCAGAAAAATATACACTAATCAAATCAGAAGAAACCCAAAGCCAGGGGGAGAAGAAAGGAAAAAGAAAAAAAATGATTAGGTTGGTGAATAGAAGAGAGCCACACACTTGGTTTTGGGTGTATTTTGGTCTGTTAGAAGAAACTTCCTCCCAAAATTTTAAAGAAAAAAATACACACACACACACACACATATGTAAACAAGATGAAGGGATGTAATATGACTGTGAAGATGAAAATTTAAAAAGCTTTTGAAAAAGGAATCGGTAAGCTAAGGAACTGGCATAAAAAAGAAAAAGGTGAGAATGTGATCAGGCTGGAGACTAGAACACTAGATGTAGGTATATTTTGGTCTCTTAGAAGAAACTGTATCTCAAAATTTTAAAGAAACACATGTATATAAAAGATAAGGTTAAATACAGAGAAGGAATAGAATGTGAGTATAAAAATGAAAATTAGAAAAGATTCTTAAAACGATATTGATAAAGAATCCTGAAACACTGAAAAAAATAAAGTTTAAATTAAAAAAAGATATTTGATGAGATAAAATAGTTAAAGTAGGTTAAAATAGGAAAGAGGAAACATTTTAAAAAAGAGAAAAAAATAATGAAAATTTTAAAAATTTAACTTTGAAAGACTAAAGAATCATGGGGAAAGAAAGCCATGAATTCTATGTGCTGTATTTCCCTGCAAAACACCATTTCTCATCGATCAGGTCAAACATATTGGAGGGATGTTCTTGCTGACCTTTTTTTTTTTTTTTTTAAAGATTTTATTTATTTACCTGACAGAAATCACAAGTAGGCAGAGACACAGGCAGAGAGAGAAGAGGGGAAGCAGGCTCCCTCCTGAGTAGAGAGCCCGATGTGGGACATGATCCCAGGATCCCGGCACTATGACCTGAGCTGAAGGCAGAGGCTTTAACCCACTGAGTCACCCAGGTGCCCCATTTGCTGATCTTCTTGGGGAGGAGCCTGTTGCCATGATTCTCAAATGTCTTTGCTGGAGGTGGAATTGCACCGCCCTTGCCAGGGGCGGGGCTAAGTAATCTGCTCCAGTTCACTTTCTGAAGCTTTTGTTCCCTGAACGCCTTCCACTTTCTGTACAGCTTTGGAGGAGGAGAATGAAGATGGCGGCCTCCCAATCTCTGGCTGGAGGAGCTGAGAGCTCGGGCCCCACTCATTGCACACTCTGAGAAAAGCAGTCAATCCCTCCCATCTCCCTGGTCTCTGGCTGGGCTCTGTGCTCACCCAGCCTGTGACCGAGCATTTCTGTCTCTGGCGCACAGCCCCGTTTGGAGTCTCCAAACCCAGCCGATTCCCATAGCACTCTCCTGTGCCACTGCTCCCAGTGGAGGAAGGATCTGCCCAGATCCCCGAATCTGCCGCTTGTGAGGTCACTGCTTGAAGAGCAGTGGCCCGACTGTGCCTTGGGTCACAGTTAAGGTAAGCCCAGTCTGAGAGCCCCCTCTCAGAGCCTCCACCTCTACAGCCATCCTCCCCACTCCAGTACATAGGAGATCTGCCACACTCAAGACACCCCTGGTCTTTTTGTGACCTGAGAGTACTGAGACAGGACTGTCACTGTGAGGGCTACACTCCCCACAGTGGAGCAATGTTTCTCAGTGGAGCAGACTTCTAAAAGTTCCGATTTTGTACTCTGCTGCTGTCTCACTTGCCAGGAGCTGACCCCTTCCCCCACGGTCTATCTTCCAGTAGGTTGCCTTGGATTCACTTCTCCACACGTCCTACTTTCCAGAGAATGGTTGCTTTTCTGTTCCTAGAATTGCTGCTCTTCTTCTCTTGGATCTCCTGTTGAGTTTTTAGGTGTTCAGAATGGTTTGAGAACTATCTAGCAGAATTCCTGAGACCAGATGAAATTTAGGTCTCCTACTTCTCTGCCATTTTGTTCCTCCTCCCTCCCTTCTACTTTAAAAGCCACTGATCCTTGGGGCACCTGGGTGGCTCAGTTGGTTAAGTGTCAGACTCTTGATTTCAGCTCAGGTCATGATCTCAGGGTCTTGAGATCAAGCCTGGTGTCAGGCTCCAACTGGGCCTGGACCCTGATTGAGATTCTCTCTCTCTCTCTCCCTCTAACCAAACTCCACCCTGAAAAAACTCACTGCTCTTCCTTCTTTTCACCACAGAAAAGTCAAACAAGATTAACTCATAGTCTATTAATCTTTATCATACCGGCATTAAAGTTTTTTGCCTAATGATCATTAGTGCAGAAAAAGGATTTCCAGTCTTTAACATTTCTCTTGTACTGGCATATCTATGGATATATTTATCTAAATATATCTAAATATATATCTAAAGATATATTTATATCTTTGTCAATGTGTCTATGTACTCGTACTCAACTTAGCCTTAGATAAATTATGCATGATAGTGGTGAGGTTAGCTTGAATTTTTAATTTGAAATATAGTCTAATGGGCAATATTTATTTATCTTTAATATTAACATATTTAATATTAATATCTTTAATATTAACATTTTATCTTTAATATTAAAAGCCAGGTAGGAATGACAGTAGAAAATTCAACATGTAGGCCGTAAGAAAGGGAAGAAACAGACAATTATCATTTGTTAAAAGCCTATTAGGTACCAGGAACTCAGGTATGGCTATGGACATTTTTATTTCACCATTGTCACTGAGGCAGGTCTTGCTATTCCCATTTATAGGAGAAAAATATGAGGTACAGAAAGGTTAAGAATAATTTAGAGTACCTCTAGTGTAATGATGTTGCTCAAACTTGGTTTCATTTTTAATGATGTTGCTCAAACTTGGTTTCATTTTTGTTTACTCTCTATATTTCTTTAAATAGACTTACTAGTATTAACTGAATTTACCTAAAAAGAAGAAATTTGTAAAAAATAAATGTGTAACTAATGAGAAGTTTGTCTTTGTTCTACCTAAAAGAATCTCCTTTTATGCTGGTATTACACATATTACAATTTGGGAAATACCGTATTCCACAGTACTGGTGGTTGATGAGTGCATCTGGAAGAGTGATCAGAGGGGGGAGGAGAAAACAAATAATGCCTGTTGAGATAGTGGAGGGAAAGAGGAAGAACCAGAAGCAGAAGCTGATTGGTGCCTGGACAGGCAGCATAATCATGCGCTTTGAGAGTCTGTCTATATTCTGAGAATTTTGTAATAACAAGGTCTGACTCTGAGAGGTTCTCCAATGGCATAAAATATGTTAGTCAATGTCTTAGAATCATTGGTCTCCCAGAATAACAGGCATGTTATGACTCTCCATGCTGAGCTCCTAATGTCCAACATCTCTTTGTCTCCTCACCCACTTTTGCCTGGCTAATTTATTCTCAGGAAGAGACATTTTCGCCTTCCTGTGGGTGGGTGGTAGCTTAGACCTTTTTGCTTTACCCTACCTACTCTTTGAAACATGCTTCATATATGTCCACTCTTTTTTAGTGGGTGTCTTCTCCACTAGTCAGAAACTGTGCATGGGCCAGGATTATGTCTCCCTTGTTTGCTGCTCTATCCCCAATGTTTACCACAGTTCTTGGCACACAGCTGGTGCTTCATACATACTTGATGAATTTACTTAAATAAAAGGTAGTCCTGAACATTGTGTCCCGCAGGACATTATGACCCAACACACTAAGGCTACATAGGACTATTCATTTCTATGATAAAGCGAGCATCCCGTGAGAGGCTAGGCAAGCTGAGACTCTTCAAAGGTCAAAGCAATGACATCATTGCTCTTCTTACTTCACACTTTCTGTGAGCAGAGAGATTTTCAGCCTCCACAGCTCTTAGAGTGCCTGACTCACACATCACGCACAGCACCCTCAAAACCACGAGATAAGATGAAGAGCTTTAGAACACAAAGTTAGAAAACCTCCAGATGTAATGAATGAGATCAGACTTCAGTAAAAATAACAGGTGAAAAACATCTCGGTCAAGGTGATGAGGGTAAAATGTCTGAAATCATCCTGTGTCAACATCTCAGGCTGATCATTGTCATTTTTATAATTGGGTGATGCTATGATATAATTAAGTTATAACCCAGTCAAGGATAATGAATAAGAGACTATAATAAATTTTTAATTATGATTCTTCTGTGAGGAAGTTTATGCTAATCAAGGGGACATGGTATGCATTGAACCTAGAATGGGGGAGGGAATGGTCTGACCGCAAACATTTACATGTGTGTTCTTAGCTCTATCTGCTGAATGGGTGCTCTAGAGAGTGGACAGGAATGTTCTGATCTTTGACCTTATTTTTTCTTTTAAGATTTTATTTGTTTGAGAGAAAGAGAGAGAGTGCATGAGCAGGAGCAGGGGGAAAGACAGAGGGAGAAAGAGAAGGAGAATTAGACTCTCTGCTGAGCAGGGAGCCCAACCCTGGGATCCTGACCTGGTAAATTCCCATAAAGTAAATGAAGCATACCACTGTTATAACTTTAATCGACTAAGCCACTAAGGCAATTTAACTACTTCTATTCTTTCAGCTTCTGTTCTAGCAAAGAAACCTTCTAGTGATAATTTGGCTTCCCATGTGGACATGTAGAACATTTATAGTATAATCCCATTTTATTGTAAAATTGTACATATACAAAATATGCCTATTGCATTTTCATAAAAGTCTTAAATGATTTTTTACACCAGCCTGTAACAGTGATTACCTGTGGAGAGTAGATTACTGGTGTGGGCTTTGTTGGTAGAGGGTATGTGGGAGATTTAAGAGAAACTTAAATGCTCCTGCATTCTTGGATTTATTTTTTAATTGTTGAGCATGTCTAGATTTTATAGTAAAAAGGATATAAAGTTATGTCCCTGTCCCCTAGGTTAAATAGCTTATTTGAGGCAATATTTAAGACTATGAAAGACACACATTATTCTTTTTCCCTGGGTGCCCACAGGGGACTCTGAGCTACAGCTGGCAGGCAGGTCCCCTTTAGAGGTCTATGTGCGTCAAGCAGGTCCTGCTCATGAAGCTTCTCAGTCCATGTTTGCACCATGACCAACTCTTCGAAAAAAATAGCCTTAAAAAAAAAAATCTTCTAAAATATATAGTGTAGTGATCATAGTCACTTAAATTTCCAAGAAAAAGAGAAAATTTGCTTTTTAAACCTATGAGTTGAAATCTTTTATCTTCCCAGCACCACAATTTTATCTGCAAAAGGAGAGGTTATTAGTTCGAATGTACCCATATGGTGGTTTTGTTTTACTCGAGATGTTTCTTTGCAAGTAGAAAGCTCTACGAAGCCTCCGATGAAAATAAAAAAGCCTTAATCACTGAAAACTTTGCCTCTACATATTTGTGTCAACTTCATGACACAAATTTTAATAGAGAAAGGAATCTAAACTGACTAGTTGTTTATGCTGATAATACTTACAATTTTATAACCACGACTTACAAGGAATAAATCACTAACTGGAAAAAACATCATTTACATTCCAGATAAAATTCTCCTTAATGTTACATCAGTTGGTTACTAGGTCAGACAATTCCATTTATTGCCACTATATATATATATATATATACTATATATATATATATATATATATAATTTGATACTTTAAAGTATGATTTTTATTTATGTAGCTCTAAGGCCTGAGGAATAAATCCCTAATTATATTGCATGAAACATTTCTTTTTTTCTATAACCTTCCCAAAGGAGACCTTTGTAAGTCTATGAATCAACTTAGCTTGACTTCTATTTAAAGAAAGAAAAGGTAATTGGGAATTTAGCTTCATAATTTATGGCATTATGACCATTACGCAGTAGTAAGTTTTTTTTTAAAAAAGCTTCTTATAAATTACAATATTCTGAATTTATTAGAATGGGAGACTGCCATTTAGGTATGTTTGCTTTATAAGGTAGGAACAAATTTCTCTTTTGAATTTGAAGAGAAAGATAAGAATTTTAGTGTCTCAGTTAAGGTGATTTATTACACAAAAGCTAGAAATGAGGTCTCCTTTCCTTAAAAATAACAGAACAATGATTTTATTAAAGTCTTGGCATCCCATTCAGAAAATTTGCAAATTCTGTAGTACAACTCTGCCTTTGAAATGTGGGAGACATCTCAACACAATTTTTCTGGATGCAATTGACCCTGAATAATGTATGAGTTGTGTAATAGCTCTGCGGCACACTCTCTTTTCCGAGGAACCCTGGCTTCTCCTGTACCTCATCTCCTGCTTTCAATTCCTAGGCTGTACGTTTACTATACTGGATCTTTATTGGTGAATCGTCAAGGTGGAGAAAGAATGTCTGAGAACCGAAAATCCTTGGCAATCCAGAAAATACCTTAATAGACTAGACTTCCTGTCAAAGCTTGATTGTGAAAATGTGAGTTTTGAACATAACTTTCCTCTAGGGTTCTGAACCTGGGATATTTTTACCACGAGGGAAATAACTGGGTAGCCAAAGAATATCAGTTTTACTTGGAGAGTATTCAAGGGAGAGAGGAGAGAGAGATTACAGTAATTTAACAGGAAAGCAATTTAAGCAGTTTCACATAAAAAGATACCGCTAAATCATGGAATAGAACTTTAAAAATTCACATGAATCTTAACCGTAAAACAAAGGACTTTGAAGACATTTCACCCCTTTGAATGGCTGCTTGGAGATGTGCCGCAGACTTGTAGAGTTCAGCATTCACCCCGTGCTCCTGGGGACCACAAAAGAGCAGGAGCCACTGCCGCCACAACATAGCAACACTGTTCCTGAGAATCCCTCCGCAGCACGTGCTCAGGGGCCTATTTTACAGATGGAGAAATTTGGGTCCAGGTGTATAAGGCGGTTCACCAAGGCCCCACATTAAAGGAAGGAGCCTTAATACAAAACCCAGGCAACCTGAGAAATTTGAGGAATGCTATTTCAGGAATATTTTGAATGAAAATACAAGCCAGGAAAAAAAAAAAAAAAAGGCTGAAGCCCCCCTCTCTTTGAGCTGTTTTGTTTTGTTTTTTATTCTGATGGAAAGTATTTTTGATTAGAGTAATTCATTTCTCAAAGAACTTTCAGTGATACCTGTATTTTAATATTATAAGTACTATCTTCATGTCTCCTTAGATCTGTTCTATGCTATATAAAATATGTGGAATAATAACATTTAAGTGCTTACAAACTGTCAAGACCCTTTCTAAAGGCTGTATATGTATTATCTCTTTAATTATTACAAGTGCTCCATGAAGTAATTGTGATTACCATGTCCATTTTACAGATGAGAAGACTGAAGTAAAAACAGATTAGGTAATTTACATATGCCACACATCAATTAAGGGGTTGAACAATCTGCCCTCCAGGGCCTTGGCTTTTTAGTGAAGTCTAAGTTGTCTCTCAGAGGACAGACACTGAGGCCCCAACTAATACAGAGAAGTTACCTGGCAGGGGTCTGCAGGTCTTGGGATCTGTGCCCTGAAAACACTGTCTCTTGACACTCCAGAAACTACACAGATCTGTGAGGACTTCAGGAATACCATGCCTGATCTTCTGTTTGCAATAACCCAGGCCCAAAGTGGCAATATAATTTTGCTTTATTTACTTATATATTTGTTTGTTTATTCACTTTTTCCGTCCCCTTTAAAAATTTAAATTCAATTAATTAACATATAATATAATACAGTATTAATTTCAGAGGTAGAGGTCAGTGACTTACTAGGCTTATATAACACCCAGGGCTCATTATATCACGTGCCTCTCTTAATGTCCATCACCCAGTTACCCCATCCCCCACTCCCTGCCCCTACTCCTGCAGCAACCCTCAGTTTATTTCCTATGATTAAGAAGAGTCTCTTATGGTTTGTCTCCCTCTCTGATTTCATCCTGTTTATTTTGTTTTAAAATGAGGAAGATTAAAGAGGACAATTCAACCCTAACACTTAGTATCTAACCTCAGTACGCTGTAAGGTTGTAGCCTCTACTGCACTAGAACTTTTATTTCTAGATACCAAGATAAATCTCTGAGATTTATCCCTGAAAGTTTATGAGAAAAAGAAAAGACGCTCTAAGAAGAAATGGCTAATGCTGACCTAGCTTTCTAAATAGGACAAGGCTTTAAGAATAATTTCTGCCATTCAGCTCTCCTGTGACCCACAAGCAATAAATGACAGTCTTTTAAAAACAGCAATGGCTTATCTTGGGCATCAGGCAGGGAAGAACTCGAGTGATTTCTCTACACTTGTAATGTCAAGAGGCGCCCTACTCAGAGACCTCTGTTATAAAAGAGGAATTGTTTATAGCTATTGAAAAATCCTCACAGAACTGTCCATCAAACTTTATGAAATGTGTGAGTTACTTAGGTATCAGCTTTCTGGATCTATTTTTTTTTTTTTTTCCAGAGCATTCAGAATCAAACCCTTTCCTTACTGGCTGGTTACATACTGATAAACACAGAGCTGTTTTACTTTCTTTTCCTTTCTTTTCTCCTTTTGTTTGTTTGTTGACTCTCTTCACACCTTTTTTTTTCCTTCCCTTATACCCTGTTCTGAAACTATAACTCTCTGCTTTTCAAAATGGGGCCTGTGGTCCATGTGGGTCAAAATAGGCTAGAATTTTTATTACAAATGTGTAGTTGAGGCCTTACCTCAATTATCCGGATCTCTGGAGTGGAGCTGAGGACTCTGCATTTCAATAAGCTCCTGAGAGATTCCTTTCTATACTGAAGCAGAGGAGATCTAGCCCTGTGGTTTTCCAATTTTGCTGTAGGCTTGTTTCACCAGAATTCCAGGCTTTGATGCAGTACGTCCCAGGAGGGAAGCAAAAACTTGCATTTTTATGGAGTTCCTGGGTATTGCTAATGCTACCAGTTCAGAAATCCTGCTTCATGAACTTTGGAGCTTTGAGAAGTTCTAGTCTAATCTTTGAAGTCCTGAAAAAACCTTTTAAGAAAACATGGTCTAAAATGTCAAATATTTTGGTTGTAGAAAGAAAACTGTTAACAAAAACACCCAAATTTCTCTCTGTGCCTTTGTGGGGGACCATTCCTCACTCTCCCAACTCTCTGCATGTTCGGCTCAGCTCATCTTCCGAGGGCGACGCCCACCCCCTTCAGGTATCCTTAATTCACACAATCTTGAGCTCTCTCCCTCCTCAGCCCCTCCGTAACCCCCCCTCATCTTTCCACTTGTGGGAGGACAGATTCCTGTCTATGTGGGGGTGCGGTTAACAGTGTTTGAGGAAGATATTAAGATATTTCAGCTTTCCTACCATACTGCAGACTCCTCAAATACAAGGTTTGTGGCTTTTTTTATTCTACCTTGCCTGGCAGTGGCACTTCATTGATGCTGAACAGATGTTTGATTAATGGATGAATATTTCAGTGGGAGAAGGGTATGTTTAATTCCTTTAAATGAGGGCTAGACTGTTATTACTTTATATTTTCTTTTTTTAAAAGATTTTATTTGTCAGAAAGGAAGAGAGAGAGTGCTTGAACAGATGCAGGGAGAGTGGCAGGCAGGGGGAGAAGCAGGCTCTCCTCCACACAACGAGCCTGGTACAGGACTCAATCCCAGGACCCAGGGATCATGATCTGAGCCAAAGGCAGGCACTTAGCTGACTGAGCCACCCAGGTGTCCCAGTGCTTTACATTTTTCCACTTGAAAGATCTATTGTCACAGCAATGAAAGTTGTTCTTTAATTTAGCTAAGAAGGTAGGTAGTGTTTGGGATGAGCGCCTTTATAGGAAAATCCAAAGCATGCTCCAGTAGCATACCGAGGGTTTTTACTGGTATCCTAGAAGTAATTCTCTGTTCCGGCTACATGCAGTGTGGTTTCAGGACTGGTAACCCTGGCCTTACCAGGGAGCGGTTAAAAACTCAGAATCTTGGGCCTCACCCCAGGATCAGAATCAGATCTGTAGGTACTCTGTCTGCACCTTCAAGTTAGAGAAATACTGCATTACTCAGAAGAATTTCCTTCTGACTGAAAGAGTACTGAAGAACAGTGACAAGTCAGTGCAAGAATCTGTTGTTATTGGTGATTATTAGTTTGTTAAAAAAATTCCATTTTTTTGGAAGATACTCTTGTGGTAACTGGGAGTTCAGCTGGGGGTTTGTAACTGTCATCAAAGGTCCTTATTATAGGGGCATCATGTTGTGCTAGACGCTATTAAAGAAATGTAATGAATCTGGGCTTTACCACAGAGCCAGACATGATTGATGTGGGTAAGCAGATATTAAGACGTAATTAAACATATGAAGCATATAGATTCAGCATCAACACAACATGAGTGGATTTATTTTTGAACGTTTTTGTTTTATTCATCCCCTATTATCCACATTTCTTTGATTTGAGAATTTCAAAACAAGGTATTTTTAGTTATTTGCATAGAGAAATTTGGTATTTAACATTAACCCCGGGCAGGTTACATAAAGACTGATACTCCTGAGCACCTCGCCAATCAATCTCATTTTGTCCCAAAGAAGAATAAATATCCTTTGATATGGAAAATTAGTTATGCTATGTGGTGTGCTAATAAGGGCATCTTCTCTTTGTCTTTCATTTATAGTGTAACTTGTATATAAATGGGTCAGGCATCAGAGGCATAATTAACAGTTTTAAATAGATTGTCAAAAATAAGGGAAAGTGTTTATGTGCTTTGCATTCAAATGTTTACTCATAATTTAGGGTTTAGAGTGTGTCATTATTATCCGAATACAAAAAATAACGTTCTTTTAAGCTTATCTAAGATCATTGTACTTAGAATATTGATCTTTACTGCTCCCTAGTGAAAGGATTATGCAATATTTAATGTGTGAGGCTTACATGGAACATGAACTCTCTTGGTTAATAAGATCTCTTTTCTTTTATGACAGTTGTGATTCTCAGAAGATACTCATTAGAAAGGTCAGAATGGCTGCTTTGAAAGCATGCTCGGTAATGGGCAAGGTATCAGCAAGGCTATGGAAGGAATTTGGGAACTTTATATGTCTTGTTCATTGCTGTGGTTTTCTTTCTTTATTCCTTTTTTTTTTTTTTTTTCCATTTCTCTGGGAGGTTTTATGTGACATAATTTAACCAAAGAAGAACAGTGTCATTAAAAAGCTATTTAGGATATGAATGTTAATACCAGCTGTAAACATTCTGCTCTCCTAGGCCCCAGAGTACTGGAACAGGGGAATACAGCAGTTAATTATAGGAATATCTTTTCCCTTTTCCATAGTGTTATAGTATTTTGACGATTATTTCTTTATCATTGAAGACTTTAAGGGTCTACCTACTAGTTAATATTGTTGCTGCTAAACTTCTGGCACATAATAATTAATATATTATTCATGACAAATTTGTTTCACTGATGTTGTTCTTATTTGAAACTGTGGGATTGGAAACAACCAATACCATTTCAAAATACAATAAGACAACAATATTCATTATGAGTGAAAACATAACTCTACCTATCTCATCTTAATGGAAGTCTTAAAACCTTTCCAAATTCAATATGTACTTTTTCTAAGTTGCATGAAGATTAGCATTGTGAACAATCAGGTCTCAAAGCTATTTCCCCACGGGGAACTTCATTTTCTTTCTCTCCTTCCTTGCTGCGACATAAAAATGAAGAAGACTTGAATTCAGTAATGAATTACACAGCAAAAAGTAGGTATTTGATGTGTGTTTGTTGAAATAAGTAAAACAACATGCGGGGGGGGGGGGAGGGTGTGTGTGGATTTGACCTCTCAGAAAAGAAACAATTTAACATGTGAACATGGATTTCAGTAATTTGCAACAAAAAGGCAATGCTCACTCCCAGGATATAGAATGTATTCATGCATGTTTTGTATCAGCCGTAATGGACTGACATGCATTTCAGCCTTGTACTAATGTGCTTTAATACCCAGAATAATAAGCTTCTACATAAATGCATATAAGATCCTTGATTTCATTCTATGTCAATTTTCTGAATCAAAGGAAATAGAAAGTAAAATAAGGTCGTTCCCAGGGATGTAATAGTTTAAAAGACTAGGGCTTTTTTTTTTTTTTTTTCTAAAGTGCATATCTGGACTTAAGGTTTAGAATTGCATGTCTGGAAAAAGTTTTCATAATCTGCTTTTCTCCCCTTTTCTTTTCTTTTCGCACGTATTTATTTTGGCCAGCTGGCGAGACAGATCTTTTTCAGGGGCTCAGCCTTCCAGTCTGAGTGTGGTTGTCCAAAACCAATCTTTGGATCAAATTCCTGTCTTACTTGCTCCAGTGTCTGAACAGTGTTGATGTCACAGGGGCATGGTGACCCAGTTGTCTGTTCCAAATGCCTGGTGACTTGCCAAATAAAGAGCTTAGCTAGGCGGCCACACATTACCCTGCCTCACAAGAGGCAAGGAGGTTGCGATACAATCCTTGGGCAACCTGTCTCACCTTGCGTCTCCCTTGTCAGCTGTTGAATATGAAGGTATAGATACAGGGGTCTCCTTGTAAAATAAATGGCCCCTTTCCCCCTTGCCAGCTTGGTTGTCACCTTGTCTAGTCTTGTCAGTACATCTATGGGCTAACCCAAGGGTTAGTCCGAGGAGAGGGGCTAGACAGTTATCCTTGCTTTGGAGCTTTTCTGTGGCTTTGATTGTGGGGAAAACTACAATTTGGTTTCTAAGTAGAATTTGTTCTAATGGGATTTCAAGATTGTGGATTAAAGTTGGAGCCTGTGGAGCATAGTTTAAGTTTTAGAGATGACCTTCCTCCTTAGGGATTCTGAAATCTCAGACCTAGATAAATAGAAAGCCAGGTGGGATGCATTGACTAAAAACCAATGTTCCCTTGGGCTGGAGAGGCTAAATGTGGGGGTTTTTTGCTGCTTCATCAGCTTTCACACTGGCACATATACCTTCAGAGGTTTAAGAGGTTCTGTACCTCACACTTCCATAACTTTGAATGTGGGGGTCTCAGTTGATGTGGTTATAGAATAGAGACATTCTACTATTTGAAACCCTTGAACACCTTGTTCTTCTGCCTTCTCTTGTGATCATCTGCAGACCAAATCATCCCTTTCAGCTTTGTGTACTTGACATATATGAGAGATCATGATGTAACAGAAAGGCAACGGGTCTGGTGGTCAGAATGAGATTTTTCTAGTCCCATCTCAACCAGTTATGTCAACTTGGCTGCTCTGAACAGATTTTCTTATCTTCAGGATAGGTCTTCAAGTCCCTTCTAGCTTTAAGATCCATGTATTTAATGGGAATAATATTACCTGTTCAACCTACTCAACTGGGTTGTTGTGGGAATTAAAGGAGATCATATTTATGAAACTACTTTGTAAATCCTCTACAAAAGATTAAGGAATGTGATACTATTAATTCCCTCTGAAGAACCAAAATAGCTTGCAATTTACTTTTAATCTTCAAGACTGTGTATATATCTTTTGTATTTAGGTCTTTAATGTTGTACACCGTAATGCAAGACAATTGAACAGCCTAATCTCTCTCTCGCTAGATGTTACTCCAAATGTCATTCTTTTTTTTTTTTTTCTTCCCCTAAGTGTCATTCTAAGGCAATGGGATGGAGGGAGGAACTTTTTTCCCCCCACTAACTGAGGTAAAAATTAATCCCAAGTACACAGGGTTCTGGACTTCTTTCCTACCCCTTTCAAAGTTCTGAGAAGCAGGTTAGTTTACTCTTTCATACCAGAGATTGCTTAAACAGCACAAGGGACTCAACGTAACATCTTTGGGGAGGAAAGTGCTGTAGTTCAGAACAACCCACAGCCGGAGAGCCAGTGAGTGGTGATAGCAGATGGGACGCACTATGAGCACACAGGGAAATAATGGCATCCTTTGTACCTGGCTATCACTCATGAGACACAGCAGCATGAAAATAGGTCCTCTGTCCAGTTGTGGTGGTGTCCATTGTTCCAATTCACAGAGTAACAAAGAAACGAAAATACCCCAGATATTTTATATTGTCTGCTTATCTATCTATCCATTTATCTCCATTACTGAATACTGCCGAGTGTCCTAGTGAAGAATGGGAGACTCTTTAGAGGTTCAGATCTGTTCTCTAATTCTGTGTGCACAGGAATTTTCTTTCCAGCTGACCTGTATGCCCCTTGAGGATAGGAAATATGCCTCAGGCTCTTTTCCTACTGTCTCCCTTTACCCCAGCAGCTTTGGACTCAGCCCTTGGTGCAGACAGGAGCTTGATAACACCTGATGATAGGGTGGATTCTCACAGAGGTAAGGAGGAGCACTGAGGTAGGAGACCCCCATTTGTACTCCTACCTTCCCCTGTGTCCTTGAGTTTTGAACATAGAGCTAAGGATTAAATATTGTCCTTACAACTGCTAGTGAAACTTGGTAAGATGTTGCAAGATGGTGCAAAGTGCCCTGGAGAGGAGTGTCCCATAGGAATTGCCTACTCTGTGTTCACTCCTTCATGTGATGAATTCTAGATTATTTTGAGGTTACTAGTCTGCTAGGAGGAGGAGTCATTGAAAGTGACTTTTTTTTTTTTTTAAATAGGGCTTCTGGAGAGTGGGGCATATCAAATGAAGGGGACCAGCAGTGTTTATAATAGTACTGAAGTTTAATTTCAGTGCTGACCTTTTATTTGACATTTTAGATAATGCTATGGATGTGCGCAGCTATTTGTTCTTAACATATTTTCCATCTTTTTGGGGCACTAATCTACTTAAATTCAAAGTCAATATAAGAATAAAATAAATTTTGACTTTAAAAAAACAACTTTTGAAAAAAGTTCATTCACAATAGCAATAAGATATGCAATGCATATGAATTAACTTAAACAATGTTCATGACTATGAAGAAATGCAAAACTTTAGAAAGAGGCAAAAGAAAATACTGGAAAGAAAAATTATATTCTGAGATGGGGAGAGTTTCCATTACATATAGAGGTACTACTTTTTCCAAATAAATATATGAGTTACAAATTCTATTAAAAATCTTATTGAGCTAAGTTTTTTAGAACTCAACAACACAATTCTAAAGTTCTTGTGGAAGAATAAATTGATAGATTGATGAAAATTTAAAAACTTGGAGACACTAAGATCTGGTGAGTCTGTGGAGCAAAGGATACTCTTACACACTAATTGTAACAAAGTAAAATATACAGCCATTTTGGAGAGTACCTGGACAATACCCAGAACAAAGCTGAAGAGGTACACATCCCATAACTCCGTGATTCTACTCCTAGGAGGAGTCTGTACTCCTCCTAGACAAATGCCTACATGAACATACAGAGACATGGACAAGAATGTTCACAGCAAAAGAAAACACATAAAACCTCATTTACAAGGCAATGGATAGATAATTTATTCATTCCATTCATACATTGGAATATTATGAAGCAATGAAAATGAAAGAGCTATATATATATATATATATATATATATATATATATATCAGTTGCATAAACTTCACGAACATATTGAACAACATCAGCAAAAAATGGAGACATAATATTCAAAGCACGATTTTAAACTTTTTAAAAAAATATTTTTATTTATTTGAGAGAGAGAGAGAGGGAGAAAGTGTGCATGAGCAGAGGGGGTGAGGCAGAAGGAGAGAGGGAGAAGGAGAGTCTCCGCTGAGCAGGAGCCTGACATGAGGTTTGATTCCAGGATGCTGGGATCATGACCTGAGCTGAAGGCAGATGCTTAGCTGACTGAGCTACCCAGTCTTCCTCAAAGCATGATTTTAATTAAAAGTTAGAAACAAGTGTATATATCTGCACACATAGGTTGTAAATAGATTCAAAACAATCTTTAGATTCACGGTGCGCACATGGGTGTTAATTTTATCATTCTATATGCTTCTTTAAATGCTTGAAAAATTTCATAACATATGAAAAATGTTAAATGATAAATGGGTGAGACTAGCTCAATTTCTATTTGAATAAAACAAAACAAACCACTCATGAGGACCTCACCACACCATAGTAGATATTACAAGGTATTAAAAAGCTAAATTAATAAAGTGCATAGTATTGGCTGAGGAATGGAATTCTGACTCAAAAAATAGAAAATCCTTAAACTGGCTCATTCATCTATGAAAATTTTGTATGTAATTAAAGGGGGGACACAGTGAAAAGGATCGGATGTTTTACCAAATAGTGTTGGGTTAGCTACTTGCAAAATGCAAAGGGACAACCAACTACTTTACCACTACATGCCAAAATAAATTCCAAGTGGATTAAAGAAATTTAAATGTCAAAAATTCATAAGAATAGTATGAAAAGTTTTGATGACTATTTATAGAATCTGGTATGCTAGATTTTTTAAACCCAGAAGCCATAAAAGGGACAAATCCAGAAGCTGTAAAAGGGAAAGGTAGATTTGACCATGTACAGAGTTTGAACAAAACCAGTAAAAAGTGGTAAACTAAAACATATCAAAGATACTTGCAACATAAATATGAAGTTATTAAACATAAGAATTACAAATTCCAAATAGACAAATTTAAAAATGGGCAAATAACATAACTCAAAAAGAAAGAAATCACATGAATAATATGCATTCTAAAATATTTGAATAAACAATACAGTGTAGTAGTAATATCCAGTTTTCAAGAAAATAGCCACTTTCATTCTTTTCAAGAAGAAAAATACATTGGCCTAAGATTTCTGGAAGACTTGTCAGTATTTATCAAGACGTTTTAAAATATGCTTATCTTCTGACCAAGAAATTAGACTTATACAAATTTGTCCTAAGGAAATGATTACAAATGTAAGCAAATATTTAGAAAACATGCTTGTAAAAGTTCTGCCTTTAAAGTGGAAAAGCTAGAAACAATCCAAACAAACAAAAACATTTAAGTTAAATAAATTACGGTATATTTATACAAAAAGATGTTATTTCTATATTAACAAGTACTGTACATCATAACCAAATATTTTTCCATAGAAAGATATTCACAATATATTGCGCAGTATATAACTACAAAGTAATGTGCACATATGCTTTTGTTTACATATGTATGTAGGAGAATATACAATATTAAGAGTCATTGTCCTTGGTGGGATTAAAGGATTAAAGATTTTTCTTTATTTTGTTTATATATATTTTTCTAACTTTGTTAAAACAAAGTGTATTTTCTACACTTTTAAAAGGAAACAACTTCATTTAATTTTTAACTTCTTACTTTTATTTCAATTTATTTATATTTTATTTCAATTCTGAAATTAAAAGCAAATATTTATTAACTGCTGTAGGAGTTGTGGAGGCATTTTCTATAAATAGACACGATCATGTTGGGTATAACCCAACAGGTGTTGGCTAGATCCTATAGAGTGATGACCATTGCTCCCATTTCATATTCTTTTTTTTTTAAAGATATACTAATTTTTTTTTTGAGAGAGAGATAGCATGAGGAGGGGGGAGTGGCAGAGAGGAAGGGAGAGAGAGAGTCTCAAGCAGGTTCCAGATTGAGCACAGAGCCCCATGGGGGCTGTATCTCATGACGGTGAGATCATGACCTGAGCCAAAACCAAGAGTTGGATGCTTAACTGGGCCACCCAGGTCCCCCACCCACCATTTCTTATTCTTAAAGTGGGTGAAATAATGTGTATTGAGTTTATCATATATTTAATGCCTAAAAATAAGACTCCCAATGTTTATGTGCTGTTACCATTGTTTTTATGTAATTACCAAGGAAAATACCCCTGTAGAAAGAGATATTTTCACCAATTTTCAGAAATGAGGTGGTGCATCAAAAACTTTATAAGTTACCTGAGTAAATTCAGAATACGTACCTGGAAATTTTGGGCTGTGAAAGCAGTCCCCTCAATCCATTTGAGGTGAGGAGAGATTGTAGGGCATTCAGAAAGGCTTCCGGAGATTGTGCCACTTGTTGGTAATTGTGCGTAAGAATCATTTTAAGTATCATTATTAACTCTTCACTGTGTTCTGTCCTGCCCCTCCCTCCAGCAGGCAGATCTTTCTAATTTTAATTGGCACAGACTTGTTTTACATGAGTTTTTACTCCCTAAGCACACAGAAAATTGGGTAGCCTCAAAGAGTACTCTGGGCAGTAGGTGGACAGAGTTAGGGGTTAAAAACAGATGATCGCCTTGCTTGTTGATGCTTCTAAGTATTTCTGTAATAGAAGCTACTACAAAGTTTGATCGTGACCCTGGCCCTATGTACAAGAGTTTTCTTGGCTGTTAAGAAGACACATCTTCTTGGAGTATCCATCTTACCAATTCACTCTTTTGCTAAGGAACCTTTAGTGACTTCCCATGATTTTATCCTGAAAATCAGACTCCCTGAGCAGGCACACTCCGCCCTCCATTTCCTAACTATCCCGCTTTCCTGACCACTTGTCCAATATTTCCTTTCCTAGTCACTATTGCCCAGTTAAGTGGAACAACTTGCTTTTGTTTTTAAGCGAGTCCACGCTTTCCCTTCTCAATGCCATCCCTCACACTGCATTTCCTTGAGAAAATATTCTGCGTCACTTTCTCATGCACTAATTTTACCTCAACCCTTAGCTCCCATGTAAAATCTTTCCTAATTCCCCCCATACAGAGATCGTCCCTCTCTGCCACCTGAGACAATGCACTCTTTCTCTGACTACATGATGACCCATTCTACCCTCTACTATAGCTATTTGTGTATTTACGTAGTGATTAGTGTAAGCTTTTAGAGGCAAGACCTACACGTAGTTTATATTTGTTACACAAGTCACTAAACCCAGTGCCTTGAAATATAAACATTTGTTGAATGAATGAATGAATGAATGAATGAGCGAATGAATTAAATGCCTGGCCATGACCACAGCCAGTAAACCTCTGAGCTCACATGTTCCTAATTTGCATGTCCTGGGCTGGTCCTGTGAACAGTATAATGCGAACTTCGTGCCGTTGCTTTTGTGGCTGCTGTGAGGCCTCTTCTAGGTCCCTTCAGGGTCTCACGGTAAGTTCTGGGGGGCTGCGGGCACCTCGTCACAGGGCTTTACCACAAAACCGCGGTGGCTCTTAAGTCAGCAGCTGTCATCAGTTTCTCTAAAGCTCTGCCTTGGCTCATTTCTCTGATGGAGGCCTCTGCTGCTGATGACAACCACCTGGGGCACCTCGCCAGTGCTGTGAGTTTCCTTTAGCGACTTGGGCCTGACTCCACAGGTGTGGTGTCATGGATACCCCCGGGAAGTCGGGATGGAGATAAGCCAGCGACGGGACCACGGCTCTTTCCCTACCGTCACCGTGGTATCCCGCCCCCCGGCTTCCTTCAGGTATCTTTTTGGTCTCCATCTATTTCTGTTGGGAGGTCTTTGTGTTTATGAGGCGAGAAGTCCCAAGTAAATTTAAAAATCAAAAACAAAAACAAAACACCGGTCATCCATTTAATTAACCCCTACAGCATTTAGGAAGCAACTGAAGAATTCTGGGATGAGCCGTTCCCACGGAAGGAGGCCTATTAGAAACCACACGGAGTGTTGTAGCCTTCTGACTCCCTAAAACCCAGAGCCTCCGGCCTCCAGCCTCCCAGCCGTCTTCCCTGTAGCTTCCCTGCCATGTCGTGTCTTTCCTGGACTAGCTGAGGCCACCCTCAGGCTCATTTGCAAACCGGCTTCAGGGCAGTCCCACCACGACTCCCCCGAGGTGAATACACCACTTCCCGCCACCCTGGCCGGGAAGGGGAGGCCTCCCGCAGGGGCAGAGCAGTACCCCTCCGAGGTGGGGGGTGTGGACCGGGGAAGAGGCCCCTCCTGGGCGGGGCAGCGCCCACAGGCCGCATGCCCCCGGGCGGAAAGCGCGGACGCCCTGCGGTTTTGTACTTGCTTTCCTCCGAGCCGGGCCCCTTTTCCTACTCTGGCAGGCGCGGGAGTTGGGCAGGGAGGTTGGCAAGCATTTCACAAGACGGTAAAGGTTAAGGTACGGTGGAGGTTGTTTAGCGCAGGATTGTAAATATTTGTGAAAAGGTTTGTGGAGCTGCTTCTTTTGATACCTCTAATCCTCCGAGGCAGAAATAACTTCAAAGCCCTGCCTGGTCCGACTTGGTCCTCAACCAAAGGGAAACATCAGCTACTGCTAAAATAGGTGTTCGCTCAGGGCCAGGCAGCCTGCCGTAGCAGGCGTCCCGGAGCATGAATCATAATTTAATTGTCTTTGGGCACTTGCACATCTGCTCGGGAACGTCAACAGGACAGGAGCTGAGCTGCATGAATGAATGTGAAGGAGCCTTTCGTTTACACCGTTCCGTGCTGTCACCAGCGGAACGAGAAGTGAGGCTTGTGTCTCTTCAAAAGGATGGGCTGAACCCGCTGCTCTGCCCCGAGAACCCGAAGGCTTCACCACGGGGCTGTTCAGAGCTGTGGGGGAGCAGCTGCTCTAGAGATTTCACAGTAGGGAGTTCCAAATAGTCCCGGGAGCTCTGGGCGTCTGAGTTCCCTCCCGGGAGAAGAAGAGGAGAGGGAGTTGTAGGCTATTTTACAATTGCAGGTGGGTTTTTGGAATTCTGGTAATTTTTTTTTTCATATTTCAAAGTTCTGTAAGCAATTACTGATGAATTCCTTAATTTTCTTCCATTTCTAAATCATACTCTTATCTTCATCTCATAGAGTCTCCTTTGTTCCCCCAACCAATGAAGAACAGACAAGGGTGGATAATACACATGTTGCCATCGATCGGGAGAAAACATTATATAAACTTTACTGTCTGACTAATGAACGCTATAAAAAGTAGACAAACATTTTTTACATCTTCTATTCTTCCCTACCTTACTTCCTTAAATGTTTAATTACTACTATTTCTATAGCCAATATTACCAACTTCTTACCGTGGATCATTGGCTACCAACAAGTGTAAACGCTATCATGTTTTATGTCTGTGTTGTTAACATCATGCAACTCAACAGCTGAAGAGGTCTTAGATCCTTTGGAAGATCTCTGGGCAGGGGTTGGCTTCTTTCCAACCGGAGGTGAGGTCTGAGGCCAGACCACATCCTCCCAGCCTCTTTCGCCAGAAGAATGCTGCTTTGGGAGACTCTCACAGTTATGCAATGGAAAAAAGAACTGAGCCAGCCATAGAGCTCCCTGGGGTCAGGAGAAGGGCCAAAATTATGGACATCAATGTGGGGAGGTGTCTCATCAACATTCCTTGATTCTGACAGATTTATTAAATCTGTCAGAGTCAGATTTAGAGGTTTCAGAGAGTTTGAGAAGAAAGAGATCTGATAAATGTCTTTGTGATTTAACAAAAAGGAGGCTAATGAGTCAAAGGATAATATAATCAATTTGTGTCAGGAGTTTGAGTTTGGAGAATGAGATCTGCTAGATTGTTCTAAAAGGATTTCATGAATGAAGTGAAGTCTAAACTGGTCATTGGAGGATATACTTGGGGAACACATTCTGGCAACAGTTCTCTACTTGTGGATCTGAGGTAGTGGCACAGAGTTGCTGGCTGTCTTCCAAATCTGTGTCCTCTTCTTATTGGCATGCCACTGCCCCACATTTGATGCTGTTCTGTGACTTAGCTCTAACCTGAGCCCCTTCCAGGCCTGACCAAGAAGAACCTCTCATGTGTGATTCTCCATGTTTTTTTTCCTTTTGAAGTGACCCTGGAAACCACATGTTAAAGATGGTGGGGCCATAGAGAGAAGGATCCTGAAGATCACTTGGAAGAGACCCACATGCCAAGTGGGAATACCTGTGTTGGATTTTAAGTGAGCAAGCAATAAACTGCTCTCATATTAAGGCAATGACATTTTGGTTTATCTGTTCTAGCAACTAGCATTACCTGGAAGTGAAAGAAACATTTGAAGGATGAGAAACAGAGAAAGGAGTCCAGGCAGGAGGGTTGGAAATGGGAGTAATTGGAGAAAAGGTTGGAAAGTGGGTGGTTGCCAGCTTATGGAGGACTTCAGTTCTAAGGGAAGCACTTGAATTTTTTTTATAACATTATTATTTACGTTTGTAGTTCACATTTTTTTAAAACTTCATATTCATGATTTAACTTTTTTTTTTTTTTACAATAGACCTATGAAGCACATACTAATACTTTACAGATGATGAAATTTAAATTTTAAGATTTAAAGTTATGGAAATTATTCAAGCACAGAAGATTTGTACACAGGGTGATTGATTCCAAGGTCAGCATTCTCTCCACTGTAATGTACCTGATTTGTATGGCCAATTGAAAGTCAGAAACTACAGCAAAAAGTTTATGTGTTTAAGGCGGCATCTGAGGATTATTGTTTTAGGAGCAGCTTTTAGGCTGAAGTAGCAGAGCAGTGATTCCAGTTAGCAAACTTCTGAGGTAAACCAGGAGCAGAGAGGCGGGTGGGTGGGGGGGGGGGGAGCTTGAATGAAGATGGAGGCAGAGGAGAAGGAAAGGCAAGGAAGCATCGGGGTGAAGACTTATAAAGCAAAAATTTCCAGGACCTGGTGCCTGGGTGTGAGAGACAAGGTAAAGCGGGATGTTAAGGTTCAAATAGATCTCGGCAAGTTTGTAAAATGGGAGGGAAGGCCTCAGGGAATTAGTTTACATGGGTACTTCGATATTTCTGGGAAGGAGGACATGTGGGCGCCTTCGAGTGATGGAAGAGTGGTGTTTATCCATTCCCGGGGTCTCGGTCTCAATCTGAGACAGGTAGAGAGAGAAGCAGAAGGCAGAAGCTGCTGAAGATGTCTTCATGAAAAATTTTTATGAGATGTGGGGCCTCCATCAGGCTGTTTCAAAGCCCAAGGAACAAAGTGGGACATGGCACTGGAGTGAGAAGCCCTCTCAGTTTTTTGTTGTGGAGCCAGCATGGCATTGCCCAGTGAGGCCTGAAGCTGATGGGCATCTTTAGGCAGTGGTGTCCTTTGCGGATTTGAGAACCTGGGGACACCACCAGGGCAAGAAGGGCGTCCCCACAGAGGTGCCTACTGTGGGGCTGCCTCTGTGCTCATGGGCGGGCAGCATGAGCAGGCTTCTCCTCTGCACATGTGACACGGGTCCTGGGCATCTCAGCAACACCTGGTTGGGGTGAGGGGAGGATCCTGCCAGTGGGGACAATGGGCCAGCAAACTCTGAATTATAGTCATTGATGTAGGTATTTGTCTCCAAAGGTTGGTGAGCCCTGGGGACTTTCTGGGTCTAAGACCCACACTGAGGATTTAAATGTATAATTTAATGAGGAGACACCTTCCACGCACGAGATAGGATCATTTAAGGATTGAGACCTGAACAACAAAAAAAGGGCTTATTCATACAAATGTAACTTAATCCGTACTCCTTTTAAGCTTCTTATTGTGCCTTGTTACTTGATGGGACTTGGTCTGGCAGCGTCCTTGGTGTTTTAAGAGGTTGTATTTTCAGAAAATAAGGGAATTTTTTTTTTTTTATTTGAATGTTTCAAAATGCTTTCATGGTATGCGAAGAAAGCCACTTGATTAAAGCATTTGTAGTTTACATTAAATCCTTTTCTCCTTTCCAGAGAATTCAAGGTTCTGGCACAAACTAAAAGAATTAACCTACACCTGGCCCTTTCATTGTGTTGTTTCACCAGCAGTGAGTATTGTGGGTACAGTCCAAAATATGAGTTTTCATGTGAGCATTTGGTAATTGTCCCCCTCCAGGTCCCCCTGCACCGCACCCCCTGCTGCATATACCTCTGGACGTAAATATGGTACTCCTTTGTCAAGTACTGTGTGGTGACGAAGCAAACTTCTGGTGTGTCCCCCCTCCATTAGTAAAGAGGGAGACAACCTGCAGACTTAGCTTCTCACCATTAATCTGCTCATTGTGCCCCCTCTCCCTCCTTGCAAAACCCACTGACTAGAAACCACCTGGTGATGGTTCTGCATTTGTCTGCTCCTTCTCTGGAGCATTTGAGATGCAAATGGAAGGGCTAGCTATTTAAACACACAAAACCCATCTATACATCGAGTTAGGATGAGCCCATCCTAAGCCACACGCCATTATTTTTCTCGCGTTGAGTGTCATTACCGCAGGCTTCTGTCTCGCTCTCATTTGTCATCCCTTGCAAATAAATAGCTCCCAGGGGAGAGGGAAGCGGTGCTGCACCTTCCCATCCCCTCTAAGCAGCCTAGCTTATTTTGACAGATTGCTCCATTAGAGCAAGTCTATTTACTTAAAAACAGACTGCCTGACTTCTCCAAACATCAGCGAGAGAAGGACAATGCTCTTCCTTGTTCTCTGCCCAGCTATTCTCCACATTGTTTCCAATTTTTTTATGTCTTGGACCAGAGGATGGAGGCATGAAGCCAATGCTGCCACGTTTTCAGCAGCAGCTGTTTCTGGCACTCTGGGTGTCGTGGAGTCCCTATGCTACAGCATGGGGAGGGGGTGGTGTGTGTGGGGTGTGGGAGGGGTGGGCGGGTGTTATTTTTAGGCAAGAATGCAAAGCAAACTAAAATGGTGAGGGAAATGGGTTGGCAGAGCATGTTACACAGTCCCAATTCAACAACAGCTGAAGAATAATGTCTTTTTTTTGCCCATTTGTTTTATCTCCTGCATGATAGGCTTTCAGGCAAAGTTAGCACAAATGATTAGTTTGTTCATCAAGTATTTATTTATTTTATTCCTTTTTTATTATGTTAAATTAGCCAACATATAGTACATCAT
Source organism: Mustela lutreola (assembly GCF_030435805.1). Taxonomy (NCBI): domain Eukaryota; kingdom Metazoa; phylum Chordata; class Mammalia; order Carnivora; family Mustelidae; genus Mustela; species Mustela lutreola. The sequence continues at coordinate 93,597,132 of NC_081296.1, forward strand.
TAGTTTTTGATGTAGTGTTCAGCGATTCATTAGTTGCATATAACACCCAATGCTCATCACAACACGTGCCCATCACTCAGTTACCCATCCCTCCACCCCCTCCCTTTTGTAACCTTCAGTATGGTTCCTGAAGTCCAGAGTCTCTCATGGTTTGTCTCCTTCTCTGATTTCTTTCCATTCAGTTTTCCTTCCCTTCCCCTGTGGTGCTCCATGCTATTCCTTATGTTCCACATATGAGTGAAACCACACGATAATTGTCTTTCTCTGCTTGACTTATTTCACTTGGCATAATCCCCTCCAGTTCCCATCCATGTGGTTGCAAATGGTGGGTATTCATCCTTTCTGATGGCTGAGTAATAGTCCATTGAAGTCATGATCCATGTCTTTATCCATTCATCTGTTGAAGGGCATCTTGGCTCCTTCCAATTTGGCTGTTGTGGACATTGCTGCTATGAACATTGGAGTGCATGTGCCCCTTCTTATCACTACATCTGTATCTTTGGAATAAATACCTGTAGTGCAATTGCTGGGTCGTAGGGTAGCTCTATTTTTAATTTCTTGAGGAACCTGTTTTCCAGAGTGGCTGCACCAGCTTGCATTCCTACCACCAGTGTAAGAGGGTTCCCCTTTCCCCACATCCTTGCCAACATTTGTTGTCTACTGTCTTGTTAATTATTGCCATTCTAACTGGTGTTAAGGTGGTATCTGATTGTGGTTTTGATTTGTATTTCCTGATGGCTGGTGATGCTGAGCATTTTTTTACGTGTCTGTTAGCCATTTGAATGTCTCCTTTGGAAAAGTGTCTCTTCATGTCTTCTGCCCTTTATTGACTGGATTACTTGGTTTTTGGTTCTTGAGTTTGAGAAGTTCTTTATAGATCTTGGATACCAGCCATTTTAGTATTTATTGAGTGCTCATGGTGTACCAGGCACTGTATTAGGTAAGTGAACAAAATTTGAAAAAATCTTTGCTCTTATGAAGCTTACATTCTGGTGGGAAAAGACAGGAATACGTAGCGTATAAGGTGAAAACAGTGCAGTTAAAACCATAGGTTTTCACATATTTCATAAATCTATTTTGAAATAGCTAGCAATGCAGCATCATTTTACAGTTTATAAATTTTTACATATCAGGTTAAATCACAGGCAATTTCATCTCTTCAAATTCCACATCACCTCATCTTATCATTTCAATAACTCTGTGGCTATTGTTCTTTATACTATTAACAAATGGTGAAATAGTGGATTATAGAAGCCCAAGATCACAGACCCCCCTCAAACTCAAGTACTCAGATAGAACAACAAGTATAGAAATCCAAAAACAGTGGATCCAATGAGTTGCTGCATTTTGGAAATAATACTGGTAAGAACCTAAAACTCAAGGGTAATAGTTGCTCTCTCAGGTTTTATGTGGAGATTCATAAATTACCTTTTTGTTTCTTTTCTTTTCAGACTTCCCCTTTAAAAGTGACATATACTTAAGAAACCCCAGGACTAGAACAGGATACAGAGTGGAATGAGCACCATGCCTTTCTGACTTACAGGGAGGCGTGGTGAAAAGAGTAGTGTTAGACTTCCCATAGCAGAGTCTGAGCTCCATCTGTGACTTGAGCTGAAGGCTGCAATTAACAGGAGAGCATTTAGTGTAGTCTGGGTTCTACCAAGTCTAGAAACTGAAAACCCAAAGCTCCATTCAGAGGCAAAGTTTTGGATTGAGGAGAAACTAATGAGAGTAGAATCCAAATTGAGAATAGAAAGAATAATCACAAAGGACGGAGAAATTTTGCTGGAAATGGAAGAGGGGCACAGAGGAGGCACATATGAGAAAGCTCAAGGCAGTGCACTTATCGCTTCTAAAACAGCAAAGAAGGAACTCTAAGGCTATGAAACTACAAAAGCTACCAACTCATCCCTGCTTCCTAAAAGTTCAGTAAAACTCGTCTGACAAATGAGCACCAGAAAAATGTTGTGAGTGAAATAATACAAAGTTATTTTAAAAAGGAGACTAAGAAGTAGAATAATGTCCTCATTCAATGAAATATATATACCCACAGAACAGATGACAATTATAAACCAGTATTTTAAAACAAGATAAAGAAAATTGATAGAAATTATGAAAGAATAACAGCAATCAGAATAAGAAAAACCCATGAGTGAGATAATTGGAGAAACGGAACATTAAATGAGAAATAGCATAACTTACAAAAGAAGTGAAAATAAAAGAAAAATTTCAGAAATGACAAAATTAGGAGGAAAACAAAAGACAAACACAATGGATACTGTTCTAGAGAAACAGAATAAGGAAAAGGAAAAAAATTATGGATCAATCAGAAATGAAGAGAGAGGATTTGAGAGCAAGGGGCAGATAAAGGCTAAGTAAAGAAGACCTAATTACGAATGATAGGAATCCTCAAAAAAGGAAACCAAGTAAATGGATACAACAAAAACTAAAATCGGTAACTCAAGAAAACTTTCTTGAAGTAAAAGATGATTTCAAGCCTCAGATTAAAAGGGAAAATATTTGGGAAAACTGATCCAAAAAAGGCCACCATTGATACATAGTCTAATAAATATACTGAATTTGAAAGAACGAAGAAAAGAAAATCCTTTGGGTGTCTGGGCTAGAAGATAATTCCTGTGTTAGGGAAAGGAAATTGGTTTCCATCAGACTGTTCAAGAACAATGTACGATGCCAGTAAACAATGGAAGAAAATAATAAAGATATCCAAGGAAAGAAAATGTAAGCTAAGGAGTTTTTAATCCAGCTAAACTTATCTTCAAATAGAAGAGCTGAGACCTGCTGTCATGACCATAGTTTAAGAGGCATTGGCCTTGTGAGTTCTTCCTGAGAAAGCCACTGGAGAATGTGCCTTAGGCAACCACAATGCACAGAGAGGCACTCTGGCATAGAAACAAAGGTTGGTGGATGTTACCAGAGGATATGCTCCACTAAAATAGGAAAAAAACCCAAGAGGAAGGATGGAATTCACAAAACAGGATCCAACACAAAAAAGGTGAACCTGAGAATAATCTGACAATTCCCCAACGTGGAAAACTGTCTTTGAAAGAGACATTTTATAGAGCTGTTGGAGAGTGTGGGAAATTTAGTCAGCTGGTCAAAGGAAATGAAGCAAATTAAAAAAAAAAAAAAAAAGACAATTATTTCAGAAAAAACAGATAGTTTACGAAATATTAAGTATAATCACAGTATTTTACTTGACACAGTAAGTTACTTAAATAATATATAGTCATAATAATGGAAACAGTGAACATAGAGATAATCTAAAAAAGTAAGATATACTGTATTTGGAGAATAATGGAAGGGAAGAGATGGTATGATTGAATTAATATCCTAATCCACCATAGGAAAAAGTCAAAAGCTACTGGGTCAATAACAGGATTATATTGTACCTATTATTTGGAAATATGGAGAAGAAAGAGTAAAATAATTAAAAGACATTGCTTCTGGGGAAAAGGATGAGGAGGATAATGTGGACGAGAGACTATTGGTTATAAGCCTTTTTGTCCTATTTGGCTTTTTTAAAAAAAGATTTTATTTACTTATTTGAGAGAGAGCATGAGCACAAGTGAGCGAGTGTGAGCAGAGGGAGGACCAGAGGGAGAGGGAGAGAATCTCAAGCCAACTTGCACTGAGCACAGAGCACATGTGGGGTTCGATCTCACCACGCTGAGATCATGGCCTGAGCAGAAACCAAGAGTTGGAGGCTTCACTGACTCAGCCACCCAGATGCCTCTTCTTTGGCTTTTTAAAACCAATTTACACATAATCTTTGATTAAAAAAAGAAAAAAACAACAGCAACAACAAAAAATCTAAAACTGACAATAAATACCCCACAGCCTCAGCAGAGCCCCTTTGACCTTTAGGCCAAACCAATCACTGGCCATCCATGTGCCCTTTGGGACTTGCCTCCTGGTGACCAGCCATTTCTTCACAGGCTTTGTCCTCCTTCAGACTTCCATCCTTTGCCTATATGATAGGGACCCTTCCAGTTTCCTCAAAGTCTGAATAAGAAGCACTCATCACAAATGCCCATTAGGGACCATGCTTCACACTCCTTCCTGTTTTACTGACAAAGGAATCCAGCTGATGGTGAGTGACTGCCCCAAATGGTTTCGGCTTCTGTCGGAATTGAATCCTGGGTCTCCTGACTCAGTGATGGGTGTTGCTTCCATTGCTACAAAGTGCTCTGTCCTGTGCATTTATTCTGATCCATGTGAACCTCTCTTCATACTGTGGAGTCTTTGGGTGCCCTCTCACCTAAGTCTCTGAGCATTAGTGGAATTGCCCTCAGGGGTGTTTGGCTTGTTGGGGAGTCCTGTGCCACTTACCCTGCCCTCTGCTTCCCTCTGCTGGTAACAGATGGTCTTTGCTCTTCACGGTTCCAAGTGGCCTAGCTAGCCTCTAAAATACGTTGTATTTGGCACTTTCTGACACTACCTTTCAGTGAGGAGAATCCTCTCTTCGCACTTGCGTCAGAGTGTGATGGTGCCATCTGACCTGTGCCCACCTGTGACCCGTCCTGTCTGTTCTAGCCCTTTGCTTGCTGCTTAAACCCAATCCTTGAGCTAACTGGATAGACATTACCTGGGAGCTTGTTAAAAATATAGAATCTTGGGCCTCACTCCTTATTGACAGAATCAGAATCTTCTGTTTAACCAGATTCCCTTTCTAATGCACATGAAAGTTTGAGAAGTGCTGCTCTTGATGAAACCCAACTACACGTAGGGAAAAGAATCAGGATCAGTTGTATCTACTTTGGTCATTATCTCTGATCACTCTGACACCTGTTCCAGTCCTGTCCCTTGGTCATGATGAATTCTGGCCCAGACAGTTTTTTCTGTTCCATTTCAGCCATGAGTACTGCCTATACTAACAAAGCAGGGAATAGCACACATGAAATTCTAAATTTTAAAAATCCACTAAACTAAAATTGACTTACTAATCCACTGAATTAAATGGTGGAAAGGCATAGCACATGAATTGTGGGACAGTTATTTGAATCTTTCTACATATTTTTTCTTTTTTCCTTTCATGATTATTAATGGAAGTGTTACATTCTGGCTTCGAAGATAGACTAAAATTATTCTATAAGTTAAGAGATCTATTTTGTTTATAATTTATAACATCTCTCTACAGCGAGTATTTAGAAAACATCAATGTGGGGGTTTTACAGAATGCTAGAAATGCACCATGTTACTAACTTAAGTGTTCTCATGTCCTCCTACACAACTTCATTCATTCTCAGGTGTTCACTCAGCAAAGGTTTACCAAGTGCCCTCTGGGACTCAGGCATTGTCTTAGATGCTGAGAATTCAGGGCAGATCTACTTCCTGCATTCATCTGTTTTCTAGTCTAATGCAGAAGACAGCCGTTAGACAAATTATAATTTAATGGCAAATATATCAAGTGCCTAAAGAGAAGGTGTAGGGTGATGAAAGATCAGGTTGGCTTCCAGGAAAAAATGACACAAATGATATTGGAGTTGGGGGGGCTGGGGGTAAATAGGCATTTAAGACAGAGGAGGTCCTGAGAGGAGCAGGAGCTGAGTGGGAATATCAGAAAACTGACTGTGGCTTCAGCACAAAGATGGAGAGGGAGATCGCCTGAGAGGGAGCCTGTGAGCTATGACAAAGCCAAATCTGCAGGTTTAATAGGACTTGGAACATTTTGGTGATTCATCATGAGAACAAAGGGAGCCACTGCAGAGTTGAACACCAGGGAGTAACATGACATCATCTTGTCATTCATGCCAACATGCTGTTGTTCACGCAGGTTGAACCTGACCCAGAATCTCTGGGCCATGGCGCCATTTTGGGGAGTACCTAGTCTTTGACTTAAGTGTAGTCTCTGAGTCTTTGGAATGTCTCATCACTCTCCTTCTCTCTTTCTTCTCATCCGTTGTGACCTCTCACAGGGAGCTAAACAGCTTAGGTCAGGGTTCTAGGATAGACGATATTCCACCACACCCAGTGAGATGGAAAAGGACACCTAGTTCTCCTTCTTCCTCACTTTCTTTGAGCACAGGACTATAGCCTCTGGCTTCCCAGATTTCATCAAATCCCTGAATTAGGTCCTTCCCCCCCCCCCCCCCCGCCAGCCCCCTGCTCCAAAGTTTGAGTGAATAGGTCCAGTGTAGACCTTCTGAAGTTCTTCCCTCATAATATATTCTTAGTCTATATCCAATGATGCTTATTTTGGGAAAATAAGCCTATGGTATGTAAAAGTTAAGGATAGTTTTCAATAGGCTTAGAGTAGACACTGGTTTATCCCTGGGTAGAATTCCTGGAAAGGGAAGTTCAAAAGGAGAGCTCTGCTTTGAAAAGAAGAATCTCAAAAGTATGATTTTGCTGAAAAAGATTTACTGCAGGAGGAGGTACTTATATCTAGAAGGAACAGGCAGATTATTTAGAAACCTTAAAAATTGGCTAGCAAACTGACTTGCAGGTCGATCTCATTTTAGAACTTTCAGCAGGGTAGAGGAAAGATGACATTAATTTATTATTGGAAATAGGATTTACTTTTAAAATAATTACATGGAGATTGTGAGAAAGAGACATCAGAATAAAGTTGGTACATCAGAAAGATTTTACTCTGTTTTGTTTTCTTTGGTTCTGTCTTATTATCACCAAATAATTGTTTATTTAGTTTATTTAATAATTGTTTATTTATGATTTCTTAACAAACAACTATTTTTTGTAAGTAATATGAACATGTAGTACTTAACATCTGTCTTCGTCATAAGCCCCATTGGACCCCTAAACTGGGTTTGCAATAAGCCAAACTGATTGGCCACTTGAGCTTGTGGCTGTGGTAGCAGATCTGGTCTTCAGAGATGTCCCTAGAAGACTGGGAGAACCAGTCTCAGAACACAAACTAAAGTGGGTATGTAGTTCCTAAAAGAAATTACTTCAAATTCATATTTAGCACTATCCTGATCACCCCAATACCTACTGCTTTGGGTTGAAGCCAAGAATATGATTTTACAATCTTCGTTTGCTACCAGCATTTTGAAGGATGCTATAAAATCCTCAGACCTGGCTGACTGTACCCTGATTTATATATTTCTATTTGCACCAATAGAAGCACATGCAATATAACACACTGAAAGATTCTGGAGTGAAATCAGACAATCAGTCAGACAAGGTTATAATTCCAAGAATTCCGAGCAACCAGTGAATGTCCAGGCTCTTTTTAGAACTTTCCATGTGCCATAAATAGAGCAGGTAGAGTTTGAAGATGATTTATCCTTCAGCTGAAACTTATTCAAGTAGCTTTCTAGAAAAAAAAATATGCTGCTTCCTAGGGAGCTGTCATTTCTATCCATATTTCCTTGAACCAATCTTCCTTGAACCAGGCCAACAAATATGGGAGCAAGAGTGCAGAACCACATTCTGAGGACCAGTATTTAACAAGTGAAATTCGGGGAGGGGGGGAGTGTTTTGGTTCCATCAAAATCAATAAAGGCTTTGTTAGTGGAACAGAAATGTTTTCCCTACAGGCAGATATCTAAGGGATCTCACACTGTTACTTCTTGGAAAAAATAATAAATACAGTAAGATATGTGATTTTCTTTTGATGTTCCTAATGCTTTTTCCTGTGGGCTTTCTCTTTGTGACTCTTTCTGTGTTTGCTGTTTTGTGCTTCTGTGAGGGGGGAAAAAAAAGTGTTTCCATTATGACTAGTAGCTAAAGTCAGCCAGGCTGGAGGTCTGTGCCTTTGCTGTAACTGTCACTTCCTTACAGAAGGGCAGGTGTTTGCAGAATGGATCACATTGGGTGAGGTTAATAAAGAAAACCATGGGCAAAGAAAGTGGTTGTATTGAGAGAATTTAAAATGTCCTCCTATTTTCTGCAGAGGCCCATATGACACATTGACCTTTTGGTGCCATGTTCGCAGACTCATTAAGGCCTGGAGGGGGCAAAAACCTCCAGAATTTATTGTCCTATGTCTCAGTCCATCCTGGCCCCAGTTGGGCTGAGGAACTTAGACTACCCTGGTCAAGAAGGAGAGAAAGGGAAGTGCGGGGGTAGGAATCACAGTTAGAATGACTGCTTTTACTCTAAAGAGACAAAGTCAACTTAATGAAATGGAAATAAAAGTTCAAGAGCTAAAATAACATCAGTTTGGGAAAAATAAAAAGATGTAAATTTTTGCATCTCCCAGTCTCAGTACATAATCTATAAAATCTATGTCTGCTTAGTCATTGAATGGGGTATGGGACATCTGCACCACAGATCTCCCCAAGAACTGTTCTACGTGGGGACCTTCAAAACCATCCTGGTGAGTTTCTTAAAAAAAAAAAAAATCACCAAAGGTCATCAATATTTACCTTCAGAAATATGAAGGCTATCATGTCTTCACTGGTTGTTCCTTGGCTAAAAACAATTTCTTCATCTGACATTGGTCAGTTTTGAAATGCTTAATTCTGACTTGTTAAGTGCTTATGGCATGCCGGAGATTATGTAACTCTGGAATATAACTATACATAGAAATGTGGTCCAGTCCTGCCCAGGAAGAGCTTACATTTTAGTCAGAGAAGTAAGACACATACATGTTGAATACATAAATAAGGGATGGGAAGTCTCACTGTGGTGCAACTGAGTAATGATAATATTTATTAAAAACCTACTGTCCACCAGCTTCTATAAAAATCACTCTGTGTCTGTTAACTGTTAACTCATTTATCTCGACAAAACCCCTAACGGGTAGCAGCAGTAATTCTCCCCATTTGCAGAGGACAAAATGGAGACACAGATGGCTAATACCATCACCAGGCTCTATGCAACTGAATTAGCATTCAAAACTGGCTGTCTGGTTCCTGTGCTTGAGTTCTAACCTCTGAGATTTACTATCTACCAGAATTAGAAGGTAGTAAAACATGGGCCAATGTCATCTGGGTGATTTCTTAGAAAAAGCAGATTTTGAGGTAGGTCCAGAAATGTGAGTAGACAGATATGAAATGCCAGAGACAGAAGCTGGAAGGGCTTTCCAGGGAAAGGAACAGCATGAACATGGTGGGTTCCAGGCAAAATGAGCGGAGGGACTGTAGGGAGACACACAGGCCACTGTGTTCCTGTGGAAAGAAAAGGGCTTCTGGGGTTATATCCCATTTAGTTCAAGTTCTAGCTCAGTCACTCACTTGATCAAATTCCCTAAGCCTCAGTTTCTTCATTTGTTATTTGAGAGGAAATCATGCTCTCATCACAGGGTAATGAGTATTAGAGATACTATATGTATAGTCTCTAATCAGAAACTGTCACAATGTAGGTGCCCAATAAAAGGAAATTATCATATTATTTTTGAAGCTGTGTTAGGAGAAGTGGGAACTCATATAAAACAGGGAAATGGGATGAGATTGTGGAAGGCTTTGCATCTTGGGAAGTGCAGTCACAGCTTCTGGGCTAGTGTTTTTCAAACAAGCATATGACCCATTGAAGGGCAGTGTTCAACGTAGTGTGCAGCAACAATTTCATTTTATTTATTTTTTAATGAAATAGAACTGGGATTGAAATTTTGAGGTGTACCAGGGTAAGAAAGTATTGTTTCATGATTCTCTTGATTCAGTTTGTGAATATTTTTGTCTAGTTTACAAATGTGTGTGCAAGGTCAAGATATAAAAATCATTTTGTGCCATGGGTCAAGGTTAAAAAAAAAAAAAGGTTTAAAAGCCACTGATTTAGGTGGTGTCTTCTTCTACTGATTCCAGATGTCCTCATAGATAATAACTTGCCAAAAAGACCCTGGGCAATTTTGAAACACATAACATTGTAGTAAGTGTAGATTATAAACACGGCAGAGTGAGATTGCATGGGGAATTTATTTTGGCTTCATCCTGTGGGGCCGCACAGGCATGAAATGGTGGCCTGTGCCAAACAGCATGAGGAGAGATGAGTTCCTTTGTAAGAGACACACTTTACTGATTTTGACCTCAAGAAGTCATGTGGTGAAACTAGTTCCAAACCTGGCAAACAACTTTTACAAGTCCTCTGGAAAATTTGTGTCGTTCAAAACTTCCTAATGAAAAAAAGGACAAAACAGGTGGCAAATAATCAATCTTATAGAAATACTATTTTGAATTTTGCTAAATGGAAGGAATTTTTCCCAAGGTGTCTTTTTTCCCCTCCACCAGCAGTACCTTCTAATCTAACCATTTGATAGGTTGGGTCTGTAGAATTTCCTCATTCTTAGGAAGCAAGAGCTGGCGCTTGAATTGTTGTCAGTAGCAACAGGAAAGAAAAAAGCAAGGCGAAGGGTGGAGAGCTGGAGACAAGAATGCAACGGGTATCTAACAATTACTAGTGAACGATGTCAGCCTATAAGAATCCTGTCTCAAATAGCTTCATAAGCAAGATTGCTCTTCGCTTTACCACACAGGATGTTGTTCTGCTCTCTCTGCCTTAAGTGTCCATCAGCCCCTCTTTTTCATTTACTTAGGTGGAAGCAGTCAGCCACAGTTCACATTTGACCTCTTCAAGGACTGCAGTGTCTTTGACCCTCCTTCTTCTAGATGCATTCCAGGGGTTATGTTTCTGTTCTGAAGAGAGAAACTACTGCCATTTTCTAATTATTCTTGCCTTCCAGGAAAACATGCTGGTATCTCCCCTCTAGTTTCATATTCTTACCTTCCTGCTCTGCTTGTCCTTTGAAAACTATTCCTTTTTTCCCCTGGCAGTGATTTGAGAAATTGCCCTTCTGCACCCTGTGTCTTCATTTCATAACATATATTCTTCCCCAGGCTCTCTAGTAATTATTTTGACCTTAGAGTTTTCTGAAGGACAGTGAATTCCTATATTGTCCAAGCTCCACTTCTACCTACCAAATTGATTCTTTTCTACTTTTTCTTAAGGACAGGAAATTGAATTTGACTCTTGACAATCTGTTTTTTTTTTTTATTAAAATTGACATAAAAAAACCTTTTCACTTCTAGAATAACTCCTAATTCCTGAATGTCTAACTCATTTCCCCTTCTTCTGAGACAATTTCTAATACTACTTTTGAATAAGTAAAAATGTGCATTGAATTCCCAAGCCCCCAATTACACCCATGATGGACCAAAGACAAAAGGACAATGAAGCACATGAGATATTAAGTTTAGCAGTGTCGTGGGTCTCAAGAAGACTGAACATTTTCAGGTATTTTATTTAACCACTTGACAATAAACACTGTTGTTTACTTATTTTTATTTTTAAAAAGAATTTATTTATTTATTTGATAGAGAAAGAGACAGAGAGAGAAGCAGGCTCCCCACTGAGCAAGGAGCCTGGTGCGGAGCTCAGTCCCAGAACCCTGAAATCATGATCTGAGCCAAAGGGAGACACTCAACCAATTGAGCCACTCAGGCACCCTAGACACTGTCTTTTAAATTTCTTGATCATGAAATCATTTTGTGTGAGTAATAGTATGAGGTAAAACATTTCTTGGTGAAAGGTATTTTCCAACTTCTCCAAAATATTGTTCTGCGGCACATTCAAAATGTCTTGGCTCTTTGATTTGAAGATGATAATGTTAACAACACATGGATTCCTCCAATCTGTGTATTTTCATCAAAGGAATACCATCTATTGGAATAATATACTTTAAAATTAAGGAAAACTAGGATGAAACACTCCTCTTCTTCTTGTGATTTTTAAACCAGGAAAAATATGAGGCTCTACCTTGCTTTAGAGGGGTTTCTCCCTCTCACTACAGTTAGCATTACAGTCCTTCTCGGTATGTTAGTATGTTATCAGTACATTGCCGCTATTGAGTGTCCTCGGGGGGGGACTATGGCACACTTGGTACCCCGCATACATTCATCCCAGCAAACTTGAAAGGTAGGGATTATTCATCAACATTTTCCTGATAAGGAGAGGTTCAGCGAGGTTAGAAGGCCTTTCCAGTGCCTAGAGCTCAGTGATAAGCCAAGGAGTAGAAATAAAAGCCAGAAGCTTTGGTCTACAATCCGGGACCTTTCCCATTGTTTAGAGGTGCTTAATTCACCACTTTTGTATTTTTGGGACCTAAAGGTTGCACTGTCCAGTATTGTAACCACTGGCCATAGGTGCCTATTGAGTGCTTGAAATGTGGTCAGTCCAAACTAAGATGTGGATCCCAAACACTTGTTATGTAAAATGGATGTAATATCTTACTCATAATATATTACATATTAGATATTTAAATGCTAATAGTTTAGGTATATTAGGTTAAATATAGCTTATTATTATTATTTTCAGCATATTATTAAAATTAGTGTCACCTGTTTCTTTTTCACTTTTTAATACAACTACTGGAAATTTTAAAATTACTTTTGTAGCCTGAATTACATTTCTCTCAGACAGTACTATACTGATCTCAATAGAAGAGAGAATTGATCAACTTTATTATTCCCTGTGTCCCCTAAGTATTAATTACTGCTGTGTCCCAGACTGGTGAATGTGGCATGGGCCACTCTCCTGCACTTGTCTGGGCCATTCATTTTCTGCCTAGGGAGCCTGAGTCTTTTAATGGTCCTTGCCAGAGGCTCATCCCTTCAGCTCAAGGTCAGTGGGATGTTTTGGCTCACACACAGATGTCCCATTTTCTTGGATGGCTGGGTGCCAGGCTGTCTGTCTGCTGCTGCGTTGCTCTGCCTTGCAGCATAGAATTAACGTTACCTTATTCCCTGGCAGATCCTTGTAAGGCAGTCTGTGGGGAACTTTTGGCCCTAAAACTCTTGGCTAAATGCTCTCAAGTCTTTAGAAATGGTTCCAGAAGCCCCAGGTGAGCAGTGTGGTTGGGGAAAAATGGAAATCCCTTCTAGCACTCATCCAAATCTCTTATGTCACTCGGACATCTGACTCACTCTACTGGCCATCTCAATACCTACTTGGCTTGACTTAAAATTCACATCATTCGTACTTGTTATCTTGCAAATATTGAGTAAACTTTTCAGATGGTGAATAAATCAGAAAATGTAAAAATAATGGGTTATTTTACCTTTCAGAATGGCTACTTTTGTTAAACTTTTTTTTTTTAAGATTTGATTTATTTATTTGACAGACAGAGATCACAAGTAGGCAGAGAGACAGGCAGAGATAGAGAGGGAAGTAGGCTCCCTGCTGAGCCAAGAGCCTGATATGGAGCTCGATCCTAGAATTCTGGGATCATGACCTGAGCCGAAGGCTGAGGCTTTAACCCACTGAGCCACTCAGGTGCCCCACTTCTGTCAATTTAAAAAAAAAATTTAAACCAAATGAAATTCTTGTCATATGTACTTTATTATATTACACATAGAATTTATTCATTCATTAAGGTAGCATTTACCACATAGGCTCTTCAGAGTACCCAAAGGATGTGTGTCCCCTGTCTTTAATGTACTCTTGTAAGCCACGTATGCAATATTTGGTTAAGTGTGAATTTCTATTGGGGGATACTACCAGAGTGCTCTTTAGAGCTTAGATGGGGAAGAATCTCTGCTGATAACCAGGGAAAACCATTAAAAAGAGAGGTGTAAAAAATTCTGGGCTGAGCTGTGGAAGATCAGAGGGTTCAAGAAAAAAGGCCAATGTCTGGGTAATGGAAAGGGGTGAATAGTTGTGTTAGGATATGCTGTTTGTGTCCAGGGTGCAGGGGTGGGGAGCAGTTGCTGAGTTCAGGTAGGTAGGTAAGGATCAGGTTAAATTCAGTTCCTCAGGGCTAGACTTAGGAGTGTCTATCTCTCCATCTTCCCCCTTTCTCCAAAAATGATATTAGGGAAAGCAAAAAGTAAATAAATTTCAAGGAACATATACAATGAAACAATAAAACATAATGAAAAACTACCATGCAAGGAGAACTATAAATTAAAAAAGGACACGAGAACAGGTGACCTAGCAGAGTAAAAGCTCTGTGGATGAGCTTCCTTGTGGTCAAAGCGAAAAGGAAGGCAAGCTTGATTTTATAGTTATTACTGTATGCAGGGAAGAAACTACCAGCTCTAAAAGCTTTTCTTAGCATCAAATTTAAAATAAATTTTTGACATGGGCTGAGCCGTGTGTAGAAAATTCTTCACCTCCACGGATTTATTATTTTTTATTTTTATTTTTTTATTTTATTTTATTTTTTTTAATTTTTTATTTTTTATAAACATATATTTTTTATATACATATATTTTTATCCCCAGGTCTGTGAATCACCAGGTTTACACACTTCACAGCACTCACCAAATCACATACCCTCCCCAATGTCCATAATCCCACCCCCTTCTCCCCAACCCCCTCCCCCCGGCAACCCTCAGTTTGTTTTGTGAGATTAAGAGTCATTTATGGTTTGTCTCCCTCCCAATCCCATCTTGTTTCATTTATTCTTCTACCCACTTAAGCCTCCATGTTGCATCACCACTTCCTCATATCAGGGAGATCATATGATAGTTGTCTTTCTCTGCTTGACTTATTTCGCTAAGCATGATACGCTCTAGTTCCATCCACGTTGTTGCAAATGGCAAGATTTCATTTCTTTTGATGGCTGCATAGTATTCCATTGTGTATATATACCACATCTTCTTGATCCATTCATCTGTTGATGGACATCTAGGTTCTTTCCATAGTTTGGCTATTGTGGACATTGCTGCTATAAACATTCGGGTGCATGTGTCCCTTTGGATCACTACATTTGTATCTTTAGGGTAAATACCCAATAGTGCAATTGCTGGGTCATAGGGTAGTTCTATTTTCAACATTTTGAGGAACCTCCATGCTGTTTTCCAGAGTGGCTGCACCAGCTTGCATTCCCACCAACAGTGTAGGAGGGTTCCCCTTTCTCCGCATCCTCGCCAGCATCTGTCATTTCCTGACTTGTTGATTTTAGCCATTCTGACTGGTGTGAGGTGATATCTCATTGTGGTTTTGATTTGTATTTCCCTGATGCCGAGTGATATGGAGCACTTTTTCATGTGTCTGTTCGCCATCTGGATGTCTTCTTTGCAGAAATGTCTGTTCATGTCTTCTGCCCATTTCTTGATTGGATTATTTGTTCTTTGGGTATTGAGTTTGCTAAGTTCTTTATAGATTCTGGACACTAGTCCTTTATCTGATATGTCATTTGCAAATATCTTCTCCCATTCTGTCAGTTGTCTTTTGATTTTGTTAACTGTTTCCTTTGCTGTGCAAAAGCTTTTGATCTTGATGAAATCCCAGTAGTTCATTTTTTCCCTTGCTTCCCTTGCCTTTTGCGTTGTTCCTAGGAAGATGTTGCTGCGGCAGAGATCGAAGAGGTTGCTGCCCGTGTTCTCCTCAAGGATTTTGATGGATTCCTTTCGTACATTGAGGTCCTTCATCCATTTTGAGTCTATTTTTGTGTGTGGTGTAAGGAAATGGTCCAATTTCATTTTTCTGCATGTGGCTGTCCAATTTTCCCAGCACCATTTATTGAAAAGGCTGTCTTTTTTCCATTGGACATTCTTTCCTGCTTTGTCGAAGATTAGTTGACCATAGATTTGAGGGTCTATTTCTGGGCTCTCTATTCTGTTCCATTGATCTATGTGTCTGTTTTTGTGCCAGTACCATGCTGTCTTGATGATGACAGCTTTGTAATAGAGCTTGAAGTCCGGAATTGTGATGCCACCAACGTTGGCTTTCTTTTTCAATATCCCTTTGGCTATTCAAGGTCTTTTCTGGTTCCATATAAATTTTAGAATTATTTGTTCCATTTCTTTGAAAAAGATGGATGGTACTTTGATAGGAATTGCATTAAATGTGTAGATTGCTTTAGGTAGCATAGACATTTTCACAATATTTATTCTTCCAATCCAGGAGCATGGAACATTTTTCCATTTCTTTGTGTCTTCCTCAATTTCTTTCATGAGTACTTTATAGTTTTCTGAGTATAGATTCTGTGTCTCTTTGGTTAGGTTTATTCCTAGGTATCTTATGGTTTTGGATGCAATTGTAAATGGGATTGACTCCTTAATATCTCTTTCTTCTGTCTTGCTGTTGGTGTAGAGAAATGCAACTGATTTCTGTGCATTGATTTTATATCCTGACACTTTACTGAATTCCTGTATAAGTTCTAGCAGTTTTGGAGTGGAGTCTTTTGGGTTTTCCACATATAGTATCATATCATCTGCGAAGAGTGATAATTTGACTTCTTCTTTGCCGATTTGGATGCCTTTAATTTCCTTTTGTTGTCTGATTGCTGAGGCTAGGACCTCTAGTACGATGTTGAATAGCAGTGGTGATAATGGACATCCCTGCCGTGTTCCTGACCTTAGCGGAAAAGCTTTCAGTTTTTCTCCATTGAGAATGATATTTGCGGTGGGTTTTTCATAGATGGCTTTGATGATATTGAGGTATGTGCCCTCTATCCCTACACTTTGAAGAGTTTTGATCAGGAAGGGATGTTGTACTTTGTCAAATGCTTTTTCAGCATCTATTGAGAGTATCATATGGTTCTTGTTCTTACTTTTATTGATGTGTTGTATCACATTGACTGATTTGCGGATGTTGAACCAACCTTGCAGCCCTGGAATAAATCCCACTTGGTCGTGGTGAATAATCTTTTTAATGTACTGTTGAATCCGATTGGCTAGTATTTTGTTGAGTATTTTCGCATCTGTGTTCATCAAGGATATCGGTCTATAGCTCTCTTTTTTATTTTAAGGTCCTTATAAAAGCAGAGGAAAAACACTTTGCAGGGTGGGGCTTTTCAGACAGCAGTGTGCCTACAGTCACCGGAGGGACTAATTAAAATGCAGATCCTGAATCAGCGGTGCTAGGCGGGCTTGCCGTCCTGCATTGCTAATAGGCTTCACTGAGGCTGCAGCATGCAGTTTGGGTCAGCTACTAGAGAAAGGTATTAAAGCAGGGAATCAGAAAGAGATGCATACGATATTCATTTTATTCTAACTAAAGATGCCATCATTTAGCTATTTTTGATGTAAAGTCAGGGATTTTTCTTTACAATGCAGTCTGAATTCCGAACTTGGCATTTTTGGAAATTTCCCTATTCTTTCTTTACAGTTGTCTTGTATAAACTAGCATGACAGCAATTATTAGCACCTAGTTTACTGAGCGTATCCGAAGCAATCAATTAAATTTTCCCAGAAACAACTGATTTCTTTTCACCCCCATTTTGATCACTTTATATCATATTTAATCAAATTGTAAATTATAATGGTGAAAGTAACTAGTATAAATAGCTTTGATAGAAAACACAACTGAGCCCCAGCAAGCAAATAACCAGGGAGATGGAAATGCCCGGATTTGCTAGCTGCTTGCATTCAGCTGGTTGTGAGCTTTCCTTGGTGCGTTTTCAGAGGGAACAGGGGAACATCTGTTAATCAGCAAGCTGGATAAGTGGAGGTCAGCTAGTTTGACTCCAGGAGAGCAGAGGCCAAGAATTCAACTCTCAGATAATTAGGCTGGATAGAATAGATAAAGGCCTGGATGGGCAGCAGGTTCTCCAGCCATATTCCTTAAATATTTTATCTTGACTTGATGAGAGATGGACAGCAGCTAATACAACTGTGTGAGGCTTTAGAGGAGGCACAATTGGGGAACCTTCCTTATTCAGGGTAGGACTCAGTGAATGGTGGATACTGACTGAATTATTCTGGAAGGTCCAGTTTATCCAGAGCAAGCCAATTTGTGGTGGTGTCAAGTCCTTAGAATTTTGGTTTCCACCTAGAAGTGGGGCTCCCTGGGGAGCCAGCCAAAAGCTTTTGTGCCTAACCAGGGACACATAGGGACAGAAAAGGACTAAATGCTTTCATCACATAAGATACAAAAGATCGATGCCCACATGTATAAAGAGCTCTTCCATGTAAATAAGAAGACATCAAATCTGATTGCTAAAGGAAAAAGGATTTGAACAGGTAGTTTATTCAAGAAGTTCTTGGGAATGTGGATTAAAATAAACTCGGATTAACAAAAATTAAAAAGTTGTATAATATGCAACTTTAGGCGGATCAGTGGACATGCATACACTATTGTGGTTATGTAATCTGATTAAGTCTTTTCGAAGGGTCATCTCATACCATTCATTCAAAAAATATGTCTCGAGTGCTTCCTAGGTACAGTGCTACTCTATGGGTTGGGGATATAACTGTGAAAACACAGCATCCTGTTCTCGCAGTGGAGAAAGGTAGAAAATAAACAAAGCAATATACGTCTTGGCTTAACAAAAGCTAAGAAGAAAACAAAGCCAAGTAAGGAATGAGAATGATGGAGGTGAGTGGGTGCTGTTTTATATAGGATAGTGGGGGGTGCCCACCGATAAGGTGACATTTGAGTATTTGCTTCTCTTGGAAGAATGACATATCTACACACAGAGGAGATAAAGGTACTTCAAGACCTCTTGTTTACTGAAAATAACAAGTTGCAGAACTGTATCTTGGGTGTAATCCTTTTACCTTAAAAAGGTGTGTATGCATGTATGTTTGTGTGTGTGTATTTAAATAAATAAATACAGATGGTACACAGATATAATACGATAAATACATAGAATCATGCACACCACCTCCTCAAACCTTTAGTCCTGGCTGTCTCTGGGGTTGTCTATCTGCATAGGTTGTGGTAGGAAAGAGGGGGATCCTACAGCATCCTGTGTGAAACTTTTTTTCTAAGTAAAAAAAAAAAAAAAAGTAAAATACTGGAAAGACACGATAACATTTGGGAAAAAGTACAAATTTAGTAGAAGATGACAATGATAAAATATATTAAACCATTTTTTAACCGAGTATTTGGGGCTTTGAGCTTAAAGAAACATCAGCAAGCTTCAGACAGGAGAGAGAGAGAAGTCAGGCAGACTGTGGCTCGAGCCACAGTCCACACTCAGGCATCCCCCACTTACCTGTGGGGAGGCCTTCAGCCACTTGTCCTCTCTAGGAGTCCGTTTCCTTATCTGTAAAAGGGCTAACCACTTAGAATAGTTGTGCTAAAAGAGCTGATTCACATGCAGTGTTGAGAACACTGTTGGCCTATAGTGAAGGTGTTTCATCAAGGTTAGCTCTTAAATGGATCCTTAGTTTCCCCAAGTTAGGGATTGCTTCACTCAGGGCAGGGGCAACCCACCAGCCTCCCATCAACAGGAGGAAGGCATGACACCCCGATCCCCAATCTTGGCACTTCTCAAGTATCTGTGAAGTTTGACAAATGGGGTTCAGTAAGTAATCAGAGGACTGATTGGTGTGTGGCTTAGAGGGCAGGGAACAAGAGTGGAAGCCAAGAGAGTGCCACACAGTGGAGCTCAGATGTGGCCCCTCCATTACGCACCATCGCCTTTGTTGGTTGAAAGCAAACAGGTCTGCAGACGCCTGCCGGGATGTTCTTGGCACTTGGGGTGGTGGGGGCAGAAAACAACAGACAGGCCTTCTTTGCTTTGCTCACCTCTGCCTTCATAAGCTTTACTGCTGGTCCTCAGAAAATCAAGGGGGTTAGTTGTTTTCCTAGCTTCCTAGGAAATAGAAATTTATACACTTCCAAGTGAGTTACTCACTTGAAAATAAATTATGAGACACTTTTAAGCTTCCAGAAAGCATTTTGCAAATCCTGCGCATGGTATTCTTTTTGATGCAAGTGGCAGGACTGTGTGGCACGTTTTATTTTGCTGAGGACACATGTGAAGGGGACACTGCCTGACCTCCTGTTAAAGGAGAGGAAACCCAGCATTTCCCTATATTCTACTGGACACCCTTTTCCATACGGCTTCTCTAATACAGGTTTTCTCTTTTCTTTCCAGAATGTTGCCAGGTAAGCTGAGGTGGAGAAGGACCCTGCCAGGGTCACCGCAGGAAGAGCTTTGGGACAAAGCCAGGTACATTCCCAGGACACTCAGTCAGCCCAAGCCCTGACCTAGCAGGTTCCCTCGCGGAGCAGTAAGTGGTCACGTGCCATTCGTCAGGCGGACCGACCGCAGCCGTTTCTCTCCCCCTTAACGTTTCTCTCCCCCTTAACCTTTCTCTTCATTTCCGCCGTCTTTCCGTTCACGTCCCTCTCCGCTCGTCTCCATTCTCCACCTGCGTGTTTCCCGTCTTGCTCCATAGAGCACACTCACCAACATTGTGTCCACAATTTTGTGTTTGTTTTAATATCCTTATGTGTGCTCAAAGTAGACATATCTACAAATGTTGTCTCAGATGGAAAAAGTTGTCATTTACCAAGTGAGAGCAGGTTTCGTCAGGTTGCCACTTCCCCGTAACATTTTATTGACCGCTCTTTTTAAATGCTGCTGAGCATCTTCGAGAAACAACATCTCTGGGGAATGAGCCATAATTTATTGGCAGAAATTAGCTTGGGTAAATACTTTAGTAGTCTCATGGTAAGGGACCAAGCAAGATTCGTCGCTGTCCCCGAGTGTTTAAGAACTTAAGCTCAAAAGCAGTAGCAAGGTTCCTGGCGGATGGTGGCCCCAGAGTTTAAGTGTTTCTGATGATTCAGGGGAGTTTATTTGGAGGTTTCTTGGCTAAGGACTGTTGTGACAGATGCTCATCTGTTGTTCTGTTTTTGCTACTTAAATACGCCCGTGCGACATAGCGGTCAGGTTATTGAGGGAGCAAAAAAGTCGTGGCTTTATGAAACTCATTTATTCTCCTTATCGGGATGGCTTCATTGTTTGTCAACTCAAAATATTAGGGAGGATTTAGGGAAATCATCTTGCTCTCTAATTAGATGAAATTGGAGGCTGATTGCTACAGCCTTAAATGGTCTTTGAGGTGTTACTAATTCAACTAAATCTCAGATGCCCGCTTTGTACAGCTAGTTGATGATATTTTTCTAGTGGAGGAGGTTGGGGAGATTGGGGATGATTAAGAAAATTGGTTTTGCTCACACCTAATGATAATACTCGAGAGTCATGTAAAAACAATAGCAACTTCTAAAGTCAAGAAGGATTGTCCGGCAAGGAACTACTACTACCCTGTTCCCTGCCGAGATTTGGGTCATTAGGTGCTCAGCTGTATGAGGAAGAAATAAATTACTAATTAGTGCTGTTAGGGCTAATTTTCTTGTCTAGCATTTAGGTGGACTTACTAGGCCCTGCCCTGACCTGGGCCCTGCAGGCTGCAAACATGGCAACATTGCCAGTGTGGTCCCCTCACAGGACTCTCCAGGGACCAGTGGTAGGAAAAAGGCAAAATAGTCTCCACAGGGTGTCTCCACCTTTCTGGCCTCAAAAATGCAAGCTTCAAGGTCTTGCAGAATATTGTCTCCATCCACACTGTGCCGAACTTGGTTTTCTAAAATTTCCAATGAAATTTGCCATCCAAGGAAGTACTGTGAAGGGAAGGAGGCTTTGTATCCTCCAATATTTCCTTTATATAAATTCCTCAGTATTTGTTTTCCCATAGGGATGTTGGCTTCCTTAGACAGGAGGATCATTATTTATTATCAGGCAATTGAAAGGAACTGGAAAGCACCCGGTGATTCGTACCTCTATAGAAGGTAATAAAGATCAAGTGCACGGATGCTGCCCGGACCAGACTCCACACTTTCCTCTGATACATCAGGCCTGCTCACTTAGGGCAACTGACACAGGAGTGTGGGCCAGCCCGCTGGGGTCCATTTAATCAGAGCCCAGTCTAAGTGGGTCAGTTCTAGGGTGGTCACAGATTCGAAGGGTCTCTGCCAAGGTCCTGAGAGCCAGAGGGGTCCCTGGCTTTCTAATAGTGGGATGGACAGCATGTCAGCCAATAACCAGGGCTCAGTCCTCAAAATTAGTTTCGAAGCCTCCATGTTTATACTTGGCAACTCCAAAATCCTGAGCTTTGACCAATGTCATTATGATACTTTATAGGTGTCTCTGTGATTAAAAAAAAAAATGTTTCTCAACAGGGGTGGTGTTTTTAATAAGTTAATTTAAAAAAATGTTGGCCATACTGTGTGATGGATAATAGAAAAACTTCACCTACGTTCTGAGGGGGACCATGAATGATCTTTACACTTAAATAGAAAAGACTCAGGTGCGAACTGCCCGAAGAAAGACAAGAAATCCTAGCAGAAACAAAAGTGGGGCTTAAGAAGACATGTACTGCAGATTGGATCTTGTTCGAATGACCTAAATGTCAAAGGTGACGTGATTATGTACCTTCTCAAAAACGAGGGAGATCCATTTCCAGAATATATTAAGTTAAAAAAAAAAAAAACACAACAAGGTGCTAAAATTGTATATACTGTGCTACCTTTTGTGTATAACCAGGGCAGAAAATGAAAATATATATTCAATTTGCTTGTATTTGCACAAAGAAACCCTGGAAGGGTAAACAAGGAACTAATAAAAGTGGCGGGATGGAGTGGGTGGAGGCAGGGTGACACCATGACTTCTCGGGGTGCGCCTTGATATTGCTTTGGTCTCTAAGCCCTGCAGGCATATTAATCAAGAAGAAAAAAAGCTAAAAGCCAAAAACGTGATTAGATGTTTTTTTGGGAAATTTACACCCAAATGGAATATTTGCTGGGAAAATGTGAAGCATGACATTTGGACGTCAGCACAGCACTGTGATGTGGCAGAAAGGTCAGTGGCCTGAGAGACAGGCGACATGGGTTCAGGTCTCGATTTCTGTTCTGCCACAAATTACTTTGACATCATTTAACACTGCATCCACAAATGGGTTTAATGTGTGATGCCAATCATGTTTGTGATTAAATATGAAGAGGCTGCCTGGAGCCTTCTGTTGAGCTCGAGTTTAAGGACACCTCCAGGTTCGGTAGAAACAATTCCTCGAATTGAATGGTGGTTTCTGCCACATGTGTGGGAAGGGAGACAGTGTGTGTGCCTTCTCTTTGTTCTTCCTGGGATTCTTTTTCTTCCCCTGTAAGATTAGGGGCTTAGACTAGAAGATCTTTAGTCCTTTTGTAGTTCTAAAATGTTCATAATAAATGGGGCATATTCCAAAAAATGAAAACAAAAACAGAGGGTGTGCGGGGAGGTGCCACAGAGGGCAGAGTTTGGTCCCCTGTGGTTCTGCGGTTAAAGGTGGCAAAGATTACCTTAAGTGGAATGTAAGAAAAGCTAAGTTTCAGAGAAGTTCCAGCCAACTATGGGTGAACAGGCTTCTGAGACCCAGGCTAAAATGGCCTAGCATTTAGTACTTCCTAGTCATTCGGTGCAGTCATTTGCAAAGTCATTGCCAAGATACAACACTTTCAGAGGATTTGTTGGAGGTGAGTCTTGGAATAGGACAGCTTTGAGAGCTACTCTTCCCATTCTTTATGGAATATTAAAACAACTGAAGGAGGAAACTTAGAAGGCTCCCCAGGACCTACAGTATTGAAGCCTGAGAGAGCTTTTTGGTGCTGTGGAAACCTTCAGAGTCCTGGAGATGAAGCATTTCAGTGCTTTTGATGACATGAATCTGCAGCGAGGACACCTGGAAAATGACTCTGAGCCTCCTCGGGATGGCAATCTTCTTTTCCTCTCTGCTATCTGGAGACATTTTTCTGCTCCAGAGCTGCCAGAAAAGCAGGCCGGACTCAGCCACACCAGCCCGTACTCCAGGCATCTGCCTCTGAAGTGGGTTCTCATGCGTAGCTCCCAACCTGACAAAAGCTTCTAGTCTGCACCATCCCATGGGGGAGCCACCAGTCACCGTGACCATTTAAATTTAAATTAGCCAAGATAAAATAAAATAAAAATTCTAATTTCTCAGTTGCACTAATGGAATTTCAAATGCTCAATAGCTATTTTGGGCCAGGAGCTACTGAATTGGGTAGCATAGATCTAGAACATTTCCATCATCACAGAATGTTCTTTTGGATGGTGCTTTTCTCCACTGTGTAGCTGGAAAGCCACTATGGACACATAGATCCATAACAAAGAACAATAAATAGGAAACCTAAAATCAGACGAAAGGGGCAAAGTATGCCTATCTACTGTCATGTAAGATGGGAATGAGCTACATTCGTTAACTGAAAGACAGAAAAGTTCAGAATGAGTTTAAAAACATACAATAGGTTTTCTGTAAGAAATACACGCCATATAAAGTGGCCCCAAAAGATTGCAAAGTTCTTGAAGATGCAGGATGGTCATGTGGTATGGACTTCATGTAGCTGCTTATTGTCTAAGTTTATGAAGGATATTATCAAGCTGTGGTTTTGGAGTAGAATACAGATTGGGCTTGGGGTTTATGCTAAAGGAAATTAACAGCCTTGTGAACAAAGGGCATCACTATCTTTCCGTGATTCTCACTGGGAGCATTATTATGCTGGAGGTGAGGGAAGCAGGAAAGAGAAATGGAAAATCAGTCTCTCTAGGATTTGTCTTGTGGAGAAGGCTGACTTTCAACCAGCTGGAAAGAACCCAGTGGTGGGGCAGCTGGTAGGCTCCTTCCCTGGGAGAATTTATCTTGCCTGACAGTCTCTTTACAGCTCACCGAGGGGCCTGTCCCTGCAGGGCCATTAGCAGGCAGGGTCCCTGTGGGAGACATCAGGTCTTTCTACTCACACTAGCGCCCTCTCTCTGGGGGCAGGGCAAAGCAGTCAGGGCTCATCTACCCTGATTACTCTCATCAGAGTGTTCCAGACACAACACATGATTTCCATTTGTGTTGCTAGTCCATTCTCAGGCCACATGCCTTAGGACAGACCTGGTGTATGAAACCTTCTCTTCCTCTGATGTTTCCCCCACTTATGTATGTTCTTCAGAGATTGTGGTATAGACAACAACAGGAATTGAAAATTTTGGAAGTATTCTTTAGCCACTATATAATACAAATCTATCATAAGTCAAGTAAGAAATTTGAGTAAGTGGAAGGTGCATAAGAGTATTTCTTAGGAGGGGCACCTGGGTGGTTCAGTCCGTTAATCATGTGCCTTTCACTCAGGTCATGATCCAGGAGTCCCCAGATCAAGTGGCGAGTCAGCTTCTCCCTCTCTCTCTGCCCCTCCCCCTGCTCATTCTCTCTCTCTCTCTCTCATTTGCTTACTCTCATTCTTTCTCAAATAAATAAACTGCCTGGGTGGCTCAGGCAGTTGAGTGCCCTATTCTTGGTTTCAGCTCAGGTCATGATCTCATAGTGGGGAGCCCGAACCCCACCTTGGGCTCTGTACTCAGTGTGGAGTCTGCTTCTGAGTCTCTCTCCTTCTCCCTTCCACTCACTCTCACTCTCTCTCGCTCTCTCAAATAAATAAAATCTTTTTTTAAAAAAAGTATTTTCTTAAGATGCAAATGCAGTGGAAAAACAAACACTTGATGTTGGAAGCGAAGTATGCCTGTTTTTTGTCAGCCTTTTCCTTGGATCTAAGTCTGTGATGGTCTGGAACAGATATTCAATACATGGCATTAAATTGATGTCATTTACAGAAATGAATTATATCCAGAAAGCTGTATCTTAATTAGAAAAATAATTCAAAGCTGTGTGAGCTAAAATTATAAAACTTGAGCTAAAAGCTGAAATGAATTGTACCCAATTAGAATCATAGAAGCAGAGGATTCTTTTGTGTTCCCTTTTTTGTAGTGCTTGAAAGTGTGAGTGGAAGGCTGTGAGGTTGACAAACTGAAAACCTAAAATAACCTAGATGTTTTGCACTAACTTTTACTTTTTCTCCTCCAGTCTAGGATACATTGGATCACAGCCTGGAGTCGCAGTCAGAGTGATGACAGATCTTCATATTAAACACCAGCAAAGAGTAAGTGACAACTAAGTTCCCCTTCTTTGAAACAAGGGAACATTTTCTTCCTGAGTTTGCCAATATTAAAGGGTGAGCAAGGGAACGTATGCTTTGAACGTTATCGTAGTCATGTAGGAGTGTGACAGACTCTGCCTCTTTAATAGGTTGGATTTGTCATGCACATGTACTCGGGAGAGTCTATCCTAGCGAGATCATTCCCCACACTTTTTGTACGACATAATCAGAAGAGAAGGCTTTCCAACACACATCTGTGACCATCGGCAGTCAGATGCTGCAGTGACCTTTGAACTGGAAAGTGAGAGAATGGTGACAACGAGACTGAAGCATTTTATGACACTTGGCCACTTTCTTGCTTTCTTGCTTGCTTGCTTTCTTTTTTTCCCCCCAGAAAGACACCAGTAATAAGAACACAAGACAGTTCTTATACATTTCTGTTGTGTGTGGTATTAAACAAGGAACGTTGGGGTTTGTCTTGCTGGCATGCATGCAATGATACCCAGGGACCTGCAAGAACCAAATAGAATTTTTCACTTTCTTACCATCCTTAGTCAAAAATACTCTAAGCATGTCATCATCTGGCAGATTCAGGGAACATGGTCATGGAGAGTCCCAGGTGCTGAGGGATACTGGGGCTGTATCTGAACTTAGTAATTCAGGAAATTCTGAGTTCTTCCCAACCACCCTGCATCTCTTCTCACTGTTGTTAGCTAAGTTCTTCACTTATGGTCCTGGGCAGTCTTCCTGCTGGGAGGACCCTTCATTCTTGCCTTTTGCTGGTGTTCTTCCAGATTCCTAGAATTGGCTGTAAAGTAATATACTACCATTAGGTGTCGCTGTCCAACATATAATGTACTTGGTGAAACTATAAGATTACAATTTATTTTAAAAAATCACCCAGTTGGTACTGTAAGACATGATCTCTGTAGCTTTTGAGAACAATTTTTTCTTGAAAATAAGAACTAATTTCAGATATAATAGTTGGCAAATCTTCAGTCAGAATTTTTTAAGTAAATAAAGTTTGAAAGTTGATTTTATTTGCTGAAGAGACTGCAAGAGAAAATCCAGACCTATTAGCTGGCGTTCAAAGATTTCCCTGACTTGGTTCAGGCCTACATTTCCAAAATTACATCTTCAGTCTTCACATACCCCATCCCTCAGTCAAATTAAGCCATTTTCCAGTCTTTGGATATTCTCATTTTTTTTTCTATGCT
Source organism: Mustela lutreola (assembly GCF_030435805.1). Lineage (NCBI taxonomy): Eukaryota > Metazoa > Chordata > Mammalia > Carnivora > Mustelidae > Mustela > Mustela lutreola. The sequence continues at coordinate 93,623,921 of NC_081296.1, forward strand.
ATTCCGTTTACTACGAGTGTCCTTTCATCTCCCAATATCATGTTTTCAAAATCTACCTACTCTTACAGAGAAGCTTGGATACTAAGAACTCTAAGAAGCTTTTCTTAATCTGGGGTGGAAACATGTATTTCTACTTCTGTATCACTCTGCCATTTTACCGTGTTTCTTGCACAGCATTTTGTAAACACTAGCTGAGATAATATTTATTTCTGTTTTATTATGAAAGCCAGGACTGTATATAATTACCACAAAGCCTACAGGGGTTCTTAGAATAAAGGTTAGTAAATGGAAATTATGTTAGTTAAGTGAATTAATAAAAAAAAATAGATTCCAGTTCACTTTTGAAGCATTGCCAATTCACTGGGCACTGGAAAGTGGCCATGCAATGATAATTGAAGAGTAATGATAACTGGCAATGTACCAATGTATGAAGAAATACATCCTACACCGTGCTGTAGGGAGCCAATCAGTACAATTGATTTATTGGCCATGATAATTGATGACATGTGAAAGTAAACAGCTCATCAATGCCTTAGCATCTCTATTTAGAACATCACGCTTTTTAGTCATGCTCTTGTGCATAAGAATATAGCCAGAAAGAGAATATACTCTGTGTGTATTCAACTTAGATAATGTTTTTCCTCTGTCCACCATATTCATGATGAAAATGAGGGACAGGGCTGCTTAGAGGAGAGGAGGGAAAGTCTATCCAGGTAAAAGCTAAGGAGACAGAAGTTTGAGCTCATCCTTTAGCAACTCGGTCCACCGGGAAGAGAAGAAGACCAAAGTTCATAATCAATAACAGTTTTTCTTATTACTGTTGGCCTTTGTAATCGTTACTGGTAACTGTGTTTGCCATCCTATCTTGCTGTTTGTGTGGAACAAGGCCTTTTCCATCATCACCAAAAAGTTGGTAAACTGTAGAGACTCTATTAATCCTGACAGCCCCCAGATGTTCAGCTGACTACCCCTCCTCACTGGGACTTGTCCTCTAATTTGTGGTAAAGTATTGAGTGAACTGGCTCTTATTTTAATTAAAAAAGTTATAAGAAACCACTTACAGAAATCGGAACAGTTATATATTTTTAAAATTTTATTTAGAGAGAGAGGTGAGAGGTGGGGAGGCAGGGGAAGTGGGAGAGAAAGAATCTTCAGCAAACTCCACACCCAGTGCAGAGTCTGATGTGGGGCTTGATCCCACGATGCCAAGATCATGACCTGAGCTGAAATCAAGAGTCAGACACTCAACTGACTGAGCCACACAGGCGCCCCACCAGTTGTACATTTTGTTTGATGAATTTACCCAGGAGAGAATACAATTTGGTTAATTATGTCTGTTTTTGATATTATTTCCATCTCTTTTTATGCTACTACTCCATCCTGAAGATGTTTCTTAAAAATAACCTCCAACAAGGGCAGCTGGGTGGCTCAGTTGGTTAAGTGTCTGTCTTCAACCTAGGTCATGATCCCAGGGTCGTCGGATTGAGTCCTGCATCAGGGTCCCTGCTCTGCAAGGAGTCTCCTTCTCCCTCTCCCTCTGCAGCTCCCCCTGCTTGTGTGTGCTCTCTCTTTCCTTCTCTGTCAAATAGATAAAATCTTTTAAAAAAACAACCTCAAACAACCTTTAAAAAAAAGTTATATATGTTTGGGAAAATACATAGAGATTTCTAATGTGTGATAATGATCAACTAGTTAAATTTTATTTACCGCCTAACCTTCCCATTGAGATATTTATGAAAGTACGTGCCATTGCTGAGGCAGAGTGTTGTGGAAATCTAAAAATGATTTTCTGATTTGGCAACATCTGGAGGAATTGTCTCTATTGTGTGATCACAAACTGATGCTTGCTGGAGAGGGGGAGGTTGGTGGGGGGATGAGGTCACTGAGTGATGGGCATTAAGGAGAGCACGTGATGTGATGAGCACTGGTGTTCTATGCAACTGATAAATCACTTCTGAAACTATTAATAAACTATGTGTTAATTCAATTTAAATGAAATTAAAAAAACAAAGTAAAATAAAATGAAATAAAATAAACAGAGCAATGCTCTCTTTGGAAAAACAAACAAACAAAAACAAACAAACAAAAATGTTGATCAGTGTATCACCAGCAAGGAAGTAGTAGGAAAAAGGCAGCTGTCCACGTGCTGTGTTCTATTTCAAACAACTGTCACAGACGGGAGACTCCTTCTCTCCCAGATCATGGTTGCTTTCTAATGTGACTGAAGCTATTCCTTTGTCTTCAGTCAGGACCTTGGGAAAATCTATAGGCTGTGTATAAACCATCGGTCTGGGCTTTTCGGTGCCTCAATTTTAAGGGCAGCAACAGTGAGTGTGAGAGGAAACTTTTTCAGAGATAGATTTATAAGGCATTCCACATTTCCTGGACTCTTCGGACAAGATTTTGCCAAGGGAGCCCTGAAGTTCTGTCCAAACTGGTGTGTCAGGATGGTGTAATTTCCTCCCCTAGTCTGGGGATGGCAGGGCGCTGTGCCTAGAGAGGGAGCTGTAAGAGGATCAGTTGTGAAGAGAACTGTGCCATATGCCTACTTGAGAAAGCTAAAGAGACTGTGGATATCAGAGATACCAGAATGTCAGTATAAACTGATGATTTGTAATATACATGTATATGCACAAAGTTGGACAGATATAGAAATTAATAATAATGATTGCTGATAAGAATCATCGATGGATGCTAAAATTAATGGTGAAAGTATAATGAAGAGATGGATATTTGCATGGTTTGAAAGTACTCTCCAGAAGATTGTTATTAATTACAAAGAGGAACATAGTAACTTTATAGAGGAGTAATCTGGCAAGCATCTCCTTGGACAAATAATCAGTTAATATCACTAATGGTATGAGCAAACCTTATATATCTTCTGATGTGATGCACTGAGAAAATAGAACATCATTTCTTTGATATTCTTGCCAAAAATGCATATCCTTGGGATGTCTGGTGGCTTATTTGGTTAAAAAGTCTACCTTCGGCTCAGGTCATGATCCCAGGGCCCTGGGATTGAGTCCCACATGGGGCTCCCTGTCTAGCAGGGCACCTGCTGCTTCTCCATCTTGTGTGCACTCTCTTTCTGTCTCTGACAAACAAATAAATAAAATCTTTAAAAAATGCATATCTTCAATCTAATCATTAGAAAACATCAGACCAAAATTGAAGGTAATTAAAAGAAAAAAAAAACTGGTGATATTACTTCTAAAACTTTCAAATCATGAAAGACAAAGGCAGATTAAGGAACTGTCACAGACTAGGGGAGACCAGACGATATGATAGCTAAATATTGGTTTCTTCAATGAATCCTGAATAAAAAAAGAACACTAGTGGGGCTCTCGGTAAACTTCTACTGATGATCTGTGATAAGTTAATAGTATTAAATCAATGTTAAGACTCTGATTTCCCTAATCAAACTATTTAAATGTTCGTGTTAACATTAGGGAATGCTGAATGAGGTATACACAGGAACTCTCTATTTTTGCAATTCTTTTGAAGACTGAAATTATTTCAATATAAAATATTTTAAAAATCTCCAATAAGAGATTAAATTGTTAGTCACAGAGTAGGAGAAGATATTTTACATTCAAATATCTGGCTATTTACTATATCCAAATATATAAAAAGGATCTACACATCGATGAGAAAAAGATGGCTCAAAATAGAAAGTCCTTGAATAAACACTTTATAAAAGAAGATATTGAAATGGTCAATAAGCAAATGAAACAGTGAAATATCACCATGGGCCTATAAGAATGGATAAAATAAAAAAAAAATAAATTGACAATGCTGAAAGTTAGAAAGGAGTTGGAGTAACTGAAACTTCCATCCATTGCTTACAAAAACTCTGGGGTAGAATTTGCTAAAACTCTGTATACATAAAACTTATGGAATATGTACCCCCCAAACATATTTATAACTCCAAACTGGAAACAACTCAATATGTATCAATGGGGGGGTGGTAAATAAATTGTGGTATGTTCATACGATGGATTACTTACAACATGGATGAATCTCAGAAATATAATCTTGAGCAAAGGAAGTTAGATATAAAAGAACACATACTGCATATTTCCATTTAGGTAAATTTCAGATATAGGGGAAACTAATCCATGATGATATAAGTAATTACCTTTGGGTGAGATTAATGATTGGAAGAGGGCACAAGGAAGGTGTCTGGGGTGCTGATGATGCTTTAATTTTCCATCTAGTTGGTGCATATGTGGGCATATCCAGTATGTAAAAATCCATCAGACTGCTGTTAAAATTTGTAAACTTTATGTATATTACATTTCAATTTAAAAGTTTATATTAAATAGGGGAGACTAAAAATGGAAACTAAAATGGAAACCCTAAATAAAGGGGATAATGTGTGGTTGCTGGCTTCTTAGTACATCATGAAACATACTTGTTCAATATAGGTTTAACACACACACACACACACACACACACACACACACACACACACTTTCTCTGGGTATACATAAGAGACCTACACAGGATCATATTCTTCAGGAATTAATACAGTTTAGGTATAGGATTTGAGGTTTTGCAGAGTCTCTCAGATAAACATGTGGAGAGGTTGTGTTCATCCACATTCAGAGGAAGGGCTGAGAGGGAGACACTGTCAGAGCTGGGAACACTGAGTGGGAACAAAGGGAAAACTGCCCCTGCTGCTTGGAGATCACTAGACCTGGTTAAAATTTCTCCTCTTTCAAGATGTGTAAGTAAGAGGGGAAAAACACCAAATATGTAGAACTTTACAAAAGTCGTATATAATATAAATAAGACCCACTGCTACAAAGTACTTTTAAAGAAAGGTGTGAAATCATCAACAAAACAAAAAGGCAACCTACTGAATTGGAGAAGATACTGGCAGATGATATATCTAATAAGGGGGTTCATATCTAAAATACATAAAGAACTTCTACAGCCCAACACCCTCAAAACCCCCCAAACATTCCAATTAAAAAATAGGCAGAGGACCTGAATGGACATTTTTCCAGAGAAGACAAACAGATGGCCAACAAGTATGTGATAAGATGCTCCGTATCACTAATCATCAGGGAAATGCAAATCAAAGCCACGATGAGACATCATCTTACAACTGTGAGAATGACTAAAATAAAAAGACAAGAAATAACAAGTGTTGGTGAGGATGTGGAGAAAAAGGAATCCTACACTACTGGTGGAAATGCAAACTGGTACAGCCATTGTGGAAAACAATATGCAGGTTCCTCAAAAAAAAAAAAAACCCAATAAAAATGGAAATATCAACAAATATTAGTGGTCCAATATTTCACTATTGGGTATGTACCCAAAGAAAAGGAAAAAATTAATTTGAAAAGATAAATGCACCCCTATGTTTGTTGCAACATTATTAACAATAGCCAAGATATGGAAACAACTTAAGTGTCCATCAGTAGACTAATGTATAAAGAAGATGCGGTATATGTACACAGTGGAACCTTAGGCATTCATAAAAAAGGATGAGATTGTGCCATTTGAGACAACATGGATGGATCTAGAGGGTAGTATGCTAAGTGAAATTGAGTCAGATTGAGAAAGACAAGTACCATATAATTTCACTTATATGTGGAATCTGAAACAACAATGAATGAACAAATAGGCAAAAAGCAGAATCAGGCCTATAAATACAAAGAACAAATTGATGGATGCCAGAGGGAAGTGGGGACAAGGGATTGGGCAAAATGGGTGAAGGGGAGGGGGAGATACAATCTTCCAGGTATGAGTGAATAAGTCAGGGGAGTAAAAGGCACAGCATGAGAAATAGCCAATTATACTGTCATAGTGATGTATGGGGACAGATGGCAGCTACACTTGTGGTGAACATAATGCATAGACCCATGGAATCACTATGTCGTGCACCTGAAACTAGTGTAACATTGTGTGTTAACTCTACTCAAATTAAGAAAAGAGAGACAGAAAGAAGGAGCAAGAATTTCAGTGAAATGGTGAAAGAGACATTTGAAGATCCTGCAGTGTTGGCTTGGAAGTTGAATGGAAAAGCCATGAGCCCAGGAATGCAGACAGTATCTAGAAGCTGGAAAAGTCAAGGAAATAGGTTCTCCTTTAGAGCCTCCAGGAGGAACACAGCTCTGCTTGATTTTAGCCCCACGAGACCGTGTCAGACTTCTAACCTACAGAAACTGGAAGGGTAATAAATTTGTATTGTTATTAAAAAAAAAAGTGTGAATGTTCATAATAGTCAAAGAAGGAAATTTAGGATGCACATGCTTTGAGTCATTAAAAGACAAAAAAAAAAATCTATGAAAGAGTATTTGAAGGGGGACTTGATAAAGATCAAAAGAGAACGGCCATAATTAAGAAAAAAAAACATAGAAATTAAAACTCCATTGCAGAATTAAAATCTGTATTGGGGTTAGTTAATTCAGAATCTTTTATGTAATGCAGAAAAAAAGAAAACTATAAAAAGAAGTGGTAGATTGGGAGATAGAATATAAAGCTATGAATAATTGGTGCCCTTAAGAAAGAGACTGAATGAGAAGAGTAAAAACTGTAATTAAGTATATAACCAAAGATATATAAAGAAAGTTTCTGGATCTGAAAAATTACCTGATACTATAGACCCAGGAAAATGTTCCAGGCAGGGTAAATGAAGTTGCGGAGTCTTACATATATACTGGTGAAAATGTGAATTTCTAGTATAAAAACAATTTAAAGTTTTCAAGAAAGAAAAACAAACAGGTTACTTGCAAGGATATAAAGGACCATGATGAGAATACTGAGGTCAGACACATTTGTGAAGTGGGGCCCAGCTAATTGTTTTAAATTGGTACCCAAATGAAATACAAAAACAAAAAAATAAACGGACAAAAAACAATACCATGATTTTTCAGGTGCATATTCTTGGGTTTACTGGCAAAGATTGGGAAATAAAAGAGCATTAAACTAATATTTATGTCACTATTGGATGTTATAATTAGAAAACAATATTAGTTCACATGATTTTGAAAAGAATGATTGTTAATGAAAAATTAGCTCTAGGTTGCTCAGATAATTAAATAAAATGAAAATATAGATATAAATGAGCTCTTTGGACATATGTATATGTAAGACTAAAAGTGAATTCTGCAAATGTTAACAGAGGTTAACTAGTTATTGAGACCATGGGTGACTTTTATATTCTCTCTTTGTTTTTCTATCTTTATAAACAAGATATTAAAGTTGCAAATCAATTAAAGCAAAAACAAGCAATATTTTCTGTTTACAAAGGTGAAAAACAGAATCAGGTACTGTTCAAATATTCAACCAGGTTTGTTTTCTTATTGCATCTGTGATTAATTGTGGACACCAGATGGGAACAAGGCAAGAGAGTCTCTGAACCCATTTCTAGGTACTAATCATATTGATAATGCTTCAGGTTTGTCTCTTCTTTACAGAGCTATAAAATCTTTAAAGGGCCATTAGAGTTGCCTTATGTAATCCTAAAGGATATGTCAATCCCCACTTTTACAAAGCAGGGCTTATTATCTTAAGTAGACCATAATTTGTGATCGGTCTTCTAATGGCATCAGAGTAAAAAGGTGATGTGTAAGAGAGAAATTCAGGTACAGAAAGCCTATAAATCCTGGAAGTTTAACTCCAAACTTAAATCTAGTTTCCTTGGGAGCTGAGCCACAATATGTCACGAGATGTTTTTAATCCAGAGGAGTCAGACTTAAGTCATTGAGATAAATGGTAATAAACACAAAACCCACAACGACCATGACAAAATAGCCAAGAGAACTTATTGGTGTCCCCTAAGCCACACACTAATACCAGCTCACTGGATTTCAGCACACAGTGGGCAAAAAGAGGAAAGACACTCAAGTATGACTATCCTAAAATCAGAGAGGAGAAGAGTTTGTTCTAAGGCCTGGAGAAGTGCTGGTCTATGGCATCTGGACCCAGGCCTTCCAGGATGAGGACCGCCCATTATGATGTAGCCCCAGGTCCTTTTTCTTGCAACAGATGCACAGGAGAAAAAGACAAGCAATTTCAAAAAGAATTCCAATAGCACGAATCCAGAACAGCTTCTTCCTTCTGTGCAAGCCTGTTTTAACTTTCCTGCATTTCACCAAAAGGTCTGTCCTGGCTCAGTATGGCTCAGTATGGCTTTAGACTTGACCCTTTCTTTAAACAATCTACCCTCTTAAGTGTAGAAATTCAACAAAAATAACTAAAGAACCTAAGCTAACAAGTTCATTGACTGATACACAAGTGGTAGTGAGGGTAACCCAATTCTGATGCCAGCCGGAGATTGGCAATGTAGGGAATCTAGACATGACCACTTTGCTTCTTTCAAGCTTAATAAAGACAGTTTGGCCTTCCTAGCTCCATACAGTTTAATTTTCCCAGGCTTCCTGTTGATTTTAAGAACAACCTCCAGCTTACTGCTTCCTCCCCGCTTTCCCACTGCTACATACAACGTTATGGGCTAACATCAGCAGCAGCTTTGGGGGGTTACAGGCAACATCAATGAAGAAGAATCAGGAGTTATAGCTGGTAAAGAATTCTGAAAGATGATGAGTGAATCCTTACTTCCTTGGCCTCCACGCCCAACTCTAATCTATTTGCCTCTCCAGAACCACGTGGTTGGTAGAACTCACAGGTTGCTGGATCCAACTGAGGTCTTGGGGCTGTGGGAATCCGGGTGAGAAGAGTGGGTGGGGCCTTTCTTCCCTGTGGGCTGGGTAAGCACTTGGGAAAGCGACAGCAGAGACCCTTTTGATGAAGCAGTGGCTCTTGGGTAGAGCTTGGCTTGCAGAGGACTGTGTCCCTCACACTCTGCCAGACAGGGAGAAGGAGGTTCAAGATCAGCTTTGTATAAATATGCCAGATATTCCAGCCCATGGCAGGCCAAGAATTAGCTGAAAGAGTGGCCCGGGTCTTCCCAGGCAGCAAGCTGGGAGAGCATCAGACATGACCTCCAATGAATCAACAATGATAACAAAATAACAACTGATCTAAGGGATCTTGCAAAAGAAAGGTGAGTAGTCAGTACAAATAGAATGCTTGCTTGGCAAAACAGAGTTGTAGGAAGAGACGGAAGATAACTTAAGCAAGAACAAAAAAATCAGAGTATTTAAGGAGATTCAAGAGTAGCACAAACAAGACTCTCTGTAAGTAGAAATACATTGATTCAATGGCAGATCTGGAGGAGAAGATAATTTTTGACATAGAAATTTGTGGAAAAATATCAAGAAAAGGAAATCATTAGGGAAAAGAAAGTTGAATCCATAAGACCCATTATATTCATTGTAGGAGTTCCAGAAGGAGAAAGAGGAACTGAAGAAAGAGAGTCAATAAATAGTAGCATGAAATGTCCCAAACTTGAAAAAGAGAGCCAACTGCACACTGAAAGGGCTCACCAGGTCCAGTAGCATGCCTGAAAAAGGATGTATTGAGGCACGGTGTGAACTGTCAGAAAAAAATAGTCCTAAAGTTGAAAATGGGTGGAAGAGTTTGTTGGGTGCTTTTTCCATGCAGTGCTGGGCTTGACATTCTTTTAACTGAGCTATTCTACATGTCTGTACTGGCTGAGGGTGAGGTGTTGATTTTTGTTTGGGAGAGACAAAGTAATTTCTGTGTGATAGGACACATAACCTCACAGGATACAGTGTAGGGTACTGTAAGACATTAAACAGGTGTCTTTTTAATATACCCAGCAATTTTATCTGAAGATTCCTTTATTAAGTTACCTCTATATACTTACCTTCTTGAATTCTCATTGAACCTTACAAAACATATTTTAGTGGTTTTCTCCTTATTTAAAGAGTTTAAAAAAAATCACTGACAAGTGCTCATCTTGACTTGCACGAGAATCATGGTTTTACCTTTTTGAAAATGATCCTTGTAATAGTTTTGGAGATCATCCACTGAAATGCCCAAGTGCACTCAACTGAAGACCTGCTTTGCTGGAAAAGTTACCTTATGAGCTGCTTATGCTCACTCATGGCTGTCTTTTCTTGGCCCCCTGGAGTAGATGCCAAGCAGCAACGGAAGTTTAATTTGGCTGATGCTCTGTTTCTCGTTTCTTTCTTTCTCTGTATTGATTTTGTGGTTTTGCTTTTCTCTGGTTCCTACATGGTCAATAAAATCATGCCCCATTGGTGGCAGCAATAGCTGGGAATTTGGTTTTATGTTCTGACCACTGGTGATTTCTGTCAAATAGATGATGGAGATCTGGACTCTGAAGGGTGGGGTATGATAAATTTGACTTGTTCATCTTTTTGTGTTTGCCTCCTTGTGAGCTCAAAAAAAAAAAAAAAAATTGAAAAGTATTTTGTGACCATTGGGAAAGACAGCAGCTTTTCAGATCTAAACTGGTGAGTTTTTGTGTTTCTGGATTTACTTTTGTCTGCAGCTAAAGTCATACAACTGGGCCAAAAGTTATGTGTTTGTGTGTTTGTGATTCAGAAAAACCTTTATCTCTTGGGGGTGACTATGAAATACCTTCTTGCTTCTGGACGGTTATAAATTAGATTGCCAGGTCTATGAAATGAAAAGAAACCTGTTCTTATTGGTTTTTAGACATATATAAGGTGCTAATACAAACTGAATATTCCCAGAATTCACAGAAAATGAAAAAAAATGAATTTTGTTTTTCCTTAAGGAAGTATTTTTATGTGAAACATTTATTTCAGTTTTATATGTGAAGTATGTACTAGATTACGATGGGAAAATGATGTTGGCTGACATGTACTGTTTGAAAGCTGCCATTGTTAAAGGGTTGTCTAAGGAAGACCCTTCCAGAGTTCTGAGAGGTCCTCTCCTTACTAACCTGTATAGGCCAGATTTTCCTCATATGCTTCAATCAGAACATTTCTCAATGGATTGAATGTAGAAGCAAGTATGAAAACTCAGCTGTTTTCTTTTAACCCAGGCATTTTCAAAGCCAGATATTTTTAAAATTAGAAAAAAAATTTAAGCCAGATATTTTCAAAACTGTAAAACAATTCCACCCTTCTAATTTTTTGGTTTTAGAAAAAATATAAGAAATAGAGTCATTTAAAATTTAAAATTCTATTTATGTTAACCTGTTTATTATTATTTTTTTCTGGGAAATTTTATTATTTACTTACTTTATTAACCACTTCTCTAACCACTCACTCCCACTTTTTCTTTGTTTTTTCTTTGGTTTTCTTATTAGATGGCTATTGGAACTCCTGGAACTATTTTCTGGTTTCTTAACTTTTTCTTCTTTGGGTCTTTTCTTTTTTAAATTAACATATAATGTATTATTTGCCCCAGGGGTACAGGTCTGTGAATCATCAGGCTTACACACTTCACAGCACTCACCATAGCACATACCCTCCCCAATGTCTATAGCCCAACCACCATCTCCCTCCCCCCCTCCCCCCAGCAGCCCTCAGTTTGTTTTGTGAGATTAAGGGTCTCTTATGGTTTCTCTCCCTCCAATCCCATCTTGTTTCATTTTTTCCTTCCCTACCCCCCAAACCCCCAACTCTGCCTCTCAAATTCCTCATATCAGGGAGATCATATGATAATTGTCTTTCTCTGCTTGACTTATTTCGCTCAGGATAATAACCTCTAGTTCCATCCATGTCATTGCAAATAGCAAGATTTCATTTCTTCTTCTTTTTTTTTTTCTTTTGACAGAGAGATCACTAGTAGACAGAGAGGCAGGCAGAGAGAGAAGGCGGTGGGGGGGCTTCTTTCAGGCTCTCTCTGCTGAGCAGAGAGCCTGATGTGGGGCTCCATCCCAGGACTGTGAGATCATGACCTGAGCAGAAGGCAGAGGCTTAACCCACTGAGCCACCCAGGTGCCCCTTCAGTTCTTTTGATAGCTGCATAATATTCCATTGTATGTATGTATGTGTGTGTGTGTGTGTGTGTGTGTATATATATATATGATATATATATATATGTATATATATATATCATATATATATATTTCACATCTTCTTTATCCATTCATCTGTTGATGGACATATAGATTCTTTCCATAGTTTGGCTATTGTGGACATTGCTGCTATAAACATTCAGGTGCAGATGCCCCTTCAGATCACTACATTTGTATCTTTAGGGTAAATACCCAGTAATGTGATTGCTGGGTCATAGAGTAGCTCTATTTTCAACTTTTTGAGGAACATCCATGCTGTTTTCCAGAGTGGCTGCACCAGCTTGCATTCCCACCAACAGTGTAGGAGGGTTCCCCTTTCTCTGAATTCTTGCCAACATCTGTCACTTCCTGACTTGTTAATTTTAACCATTCTGACTGGCGTGAGGTGGTATCTCATTGTGGTTTTAATTTATATTTCCCTGATGCCCGGTGATGTGGAGCAGTTTTTCATGTGTCTGTTGGCCATCTGGATGTCTTCTTTGCAGAAATGTCTGTTCATGTCCTCTGCCCATTTCTTGATTGGATTATTTGTTCCTTGGGTGTTGAGTTTGATAAATTCTTTAAAGATTTTGGATACTAGCTCTTTATCTGATATGTCATTTGCAAATATCTTTTCCCGTTCTGTCAGTTGTCTTTTGGTTTTGTTAACTGTTTCCTTTGCTGTGCAAAAGCTTTTGATCTTGATGAAGTCCCAATAGTTCATTCTTGCCCTTGCTTCCCTCACCTGGCGATGTTTCTAGGAAGAAGTTGCTGTGGCTGGGGTTGAAGAGGTTGCTGCCTGTCTTCTCCTCAAGGGTTTTGATGGATTCTTGTCTCACATTGATGTCTGTCATCATTTTGAGTCTATTTTTGTGTGTGGTATAAGCAAATGGTCCAGTTTTATTATTCTGCCTGTGGCTGTTCAATTTTCCCAACACCATTTGTTGAAGAGGCTGTCTTTTTTCCATTGGACATTCTTTCCTGCTTTGTCAAAAATTAGTTGACCATAGAGTTGAGGTTCTATTTCTGGGCTCTCTGTTCTGTCTCATTGATCTATGTGTCCCATTTTTGTGCCAGTACCATACTGTCTTGATGATTACAGCTTTGTAATAGAGCTTAAATTCTGGAGTTGTATTGCCACCAATGTTGGCTTTCCTTTTCAACATTCCTCTGGCTATTCAAGGTCTTTTCTGGTTCCATATAAATTTTAGGGTTATTTGTTCCATTTCTTTGAAAAAAAAAAATTGATGGGATTGCATTAAGTGTGTAGATTGCTTTAGGTAGCATAGACATTTTCACAATATTTGCTCTTCTAATCCATGGGCATGAAATGTTTTTCCATTTCTTTGTGTCTTCCTCAATTTCTTTCATGAGGGCTTTATAGTTTTCTGACTACAGATTCTTTGCCTCTTTGGTTAGGTTTATTCCTAGTTATCTTATGGTTTTGGGTGCAATTGTAAATGGGATCAACTGCTTAATTTTTCTTTCTTCTGTCTTGCTATTGGTATATAAAAATTCAACTGATTTCTGTGCATTGATTTTATATCCTGACACTTTAATGAATTCCTGTATAAGTTCTAGCAGTTTTGGAGTGGAGTCTTTTCGGTTTTCCGCATAAAGTATCATATCATCCGCAAATAGTGATAGTTTGACTTCTTCTTTGCCAATTTGGATGCCTTTAATTTCTTTTTGTTGTCTGATTGCTGAGGCTAGGACTTCTAGTACTATGTTGAATAGCAGTGCTGATAGTATACACTCTTGCTATGTTCCTGACCTTAGGGGAAATGCTCTCAGTTTTTCCCCATTGAGAATTATATTTGCTGTGAGTTTTTCATAGATGGCTTTGATGATATTGAGGTTTGTACCTTCTATTCCTATACTTCGAAGAGTTTTGCTCAAGAAAGGATGCTGTACTTTATCAAATGCTTTTTCAGCATCTATTGAGAGTATCATATGGTTCTTATTCTTTCTTTTATTAATGTATTGTATCACATTGATTGATTTGTGGATGTTGAACCAACTTTGCAGCCCTGGAATAAATCTTGTTTGATTGTGGTGAATAATCCTTTTAATGTAATGTTGGATCCCATTGGCTAGTATTTTGGTGCAAATGGCAAGATTTGACATCTGTGTTCATCAGGATATTGGTCTGTAATTTTCAGATTTGCATCTATATTCATCAAGGATATTGATCTGTAGTTTTCTTTTTTGATGAAGTCTTTGTCTGGTTTTGGGATCAAGGTAATGCTGGCCTCATAAAATGAGTTTGGAAGTTTTCCTTCCATTTCTATTTTTTGAAGCAGTTTCAGGAGAATAGGTTTTAATTCTTCTTTAAATGTTTGGTTGAATTCCCCTGGGAAGTGTCTGGCCCTGGGCTCTTGTTTGTTGGGAGATTTTTGATGACTGCTTCAATCTTCTTATTGGTTATGGGTCTGTTCAGGCTTTCTGTTTCTTACTGGTTCAGTTTTTGTAGTTTATACATCTCTAGGAATGCATCCATTTCTTCCAGATTGTCAAATTTGTTGGCATATCGTTGCTCATAATATGTTTTTTTTTAAGATTTTATTTATTTATTTGACAGACAGATCACAAGTAGGTAGAGAGGCAGGCAGAGAGAAAAGAGGAAACAGGCTCCTTGCTGAGCAGAGAACCTGATGCGGGGCTTGATCCCAGGACCCTGAGATCATGACCTGAGCTGAAGGCAGAGGCTTTAACCCACTGAGCCACCCAGGCGTCCCTCATAATATGTTCTTATAATTGTTTGTATTTCTTTGGTGTTGGTTGTGATCTCTCCTTTTGCATTCATGATTTTATTTATTTGGGTGCTTTCTCTTTTCTTTTTGAGAAGTCTGGCGAGGGGTTTATCAATTTTGTGAATTCTTTCAAAGAACCAGCTCCTAGTTTTGTTGATCTGTTCTACTGCTCGTTTGATTTCTATTTTATTGATTTTATGCTCTGATCTTTATTATTTCTCTTCTCTGTTGGGTTTAGGCTTTCTTTGTTGTTCTTTCTCCAGCTCTTTTAGGTATAGGGTTAGGTTGTGTACTTGAGACCTTTCTTGTTTCTTGAGAAAGTCTTGTATTGCTGTATACTTTCCTCTCAAGACTGCCTTTGCTGTGTCCCACAGATTTTGAACAGTCGTGCTTTCATTATCATTTGTTTCCATGAATTTTTTCATTTCTTCTTAATTTCCTGGTTAACCCATTCATTCTTTAGTAGGATGCTTTTTAGCCTCCATGTATTTGAGTTCTTTCCAACTTTCCTCTTGTGATTGAATTCTAGCTACAGAGCATTGTGGTCTGAAAATATGCAGGGAATGATCCCAATCTTTTGGTACCAGTTGAGACCTGATTTGTGACCCAGGATGTGATCTATTCTGGAGAATGTTCTGTGTGCACTAAGGAAGAATGTATATTCTGTTGCTTTGGGATGGAATGTTCTGAGTATATCTGTGATGTCCATCTGGTCCAGTGTGTCCTTTAAGGCCTTTCTTTCCTTGTTGATCTTTTGCTGGGATGATCTGTCCATTTCAGTGCAGGGGATGTTAATGTCCTCTACTATTAGTGTATTCTTGCTGATGTGTTTCCTTGATTTCATTATTAATTAGTTTATATAGTTGGCTGCTCCCATGTTAGGGGCATAGATATTTAAAATTATTAGATCTTCTTGTTGGACAGAACCTTTGAGTATGATATAGTGTCCTTCCTCATCTCTTATTATCGTCTTTGGCTTAAAATCTAATTGATCTGATATAAGGATTGCCACCCCAGCTTTCTTTTGATGTCCATTAGCATGGTAAATTGTTTTCTACTCCTCACTTTAAATCTGGAGGTGTCTTTGGGTTTTAAATGAGTTTCTTGTAGATAGCATATTGATGGGTTTTGTTTTTTTTATCCATTTTTTATCCATTTGTTTTTTTTTTTTTTTTTTATCCATTCTGTGTCTTTTGATTGGGGCATTTAGCTGATTTACATTCAGGATAACTATTGAGAAATATGAATTTAGTGCCATTGTATTGCCTGTAAAGTGATTGTTACTGTATATTGTCTCTGTTCCTTTCTGGTCTACTAGTTTTAGACTCTCTCTTTGCTTGGAGGACCACTTTCAATATTTCCCTTAGGGCTGGTTTGGTGTTTACAAATTCTTTTAGTTTTTGTTTGTCCTGGAAGCTTTTTATCTCTCCTATTTTCAGTGATTGCCTAGCTGGATATAGTATTCTTGGCTGCCAGTTTTTCTCATTTAGTGCTCTGAATATATCATGCCAGTTCTTTCTGGCCTGCCAGGTCTCTGTGGGTAAGTCTGCTGCCAATCAATATTTTTACCATTGCATGTTACAGATTTCTTGTCCTGAGTTGCTTTCAGGATTTTCTCTTTGTCACCAAGGCTTGTAAGTTTTACTATTAGATGATGGGGTGTGGACCTATTTTTATTGATTGTGAGGGGGGTTCTCTGTCCCTCCTGGATTTTGATGCTTGTTCCCTTTCCATAACAGGGAAATTCTCTACTATAATTCGCTCCAATATGCTTTCTGTCCCCCTCTCTCTTTCTTCTTTTTCTGAAATCTCACCCAATTATTCTAATATTGTTTTGTCTTACAATATCACTTATCTCTTGAATTCTCCCCTCGTGGTCCAGTAGTTGTTTGTCTCCTTTTTGCTCAGCTTCTTTATTCCCCTTCATTTGGTCTTCCATATCACTGATTCTTTCTTCTGCCTCATTTATCCTAGCAGTAAGAGCCTCCATTTTTTATTGCACCTCATTAATAGCTTTTTTGATTTCAGCTTTGTTAGATTATTGTTCTTTCATTTCTCCAGAAAGGGTTTTTATTTCTCCAGACAGGGTCTCTCTAATATCTTCCATGTCTTTTTTGAGTCCAGCAGCACTTTTTATATTTATCATTCTGAACTCTAGCTCTGACATATTACCGATGGCCATATTGATTAGGTCCCTAACCTTTAGTATGCCTCTTTTTTTTTTTTTTTTTTTTTTTTGTGGCGAGTTTGTCCGCCTTGTCATTTTATCCAGATAAGAATATCTGAACGAGAGGATAAAATAGTACAAGGGTGGCAAAGACCCCAGAAAAATGTATGCCAACCAAGTCAGAAGAGACCCAAAATTGGGGGGAGAAAAAGGGGAAAAAATTAAAAATATATTTTAGACTGGTGAATAGAACAGAGCCACCCACTTGTTTGGTTGTATTTTTGTCTCTTAGAAGAAACTACCTCCCAACATTTTAAAGAAAGAAATACACAAAAATAAGGGTAAACATGATAAAAGGATATAATATGACCGTAAAGAGGAAATAAAAAAATTCTAAAAAAGGAATTAATAGTTGATTGGGAAAGGAAAAATAAAGAAAGTGGAGAGAATTTGCTCAGGCTGGAGACTAGAACAAAGCCCTGTGCTTGATTTAGGGTATATTTTGATTTATTAGAATAAGTTGTATCCCAAAACTTTTTAGAAGAAAAAATCCTATATGTAAACAAAAAATAAGGTTAGATACAATGAAGGATAAAATATGACTAGGATAATGAAGGTTTAAAAAGATTTTTTTTTAAAGAAAGGTATTGTTAAGATAAACTAGTTAACAAACATTAAAAGAGGAAAGAGGAAAGGTTAAAAAAATAGAATAAGAAAAAATAAAATTTAAAAAATTTAATTAACTTTGCAAGACTAAAGAATCATGGGGAGAAAGCCATGAAATCCATGCTTTGCTTTCCTCTCCTCTGGAATTCTGCTGTTCTCCTTGATCAGTGAGCTTAGTCTTGGCTGGTTTTTCTTGCTGATCTTCTTTGGGAGGGACCTGTTGTAGTGACTCTCAAATATCTTTGCTGGAGGTGGAATGGCACTGCCCTTGCCAGGGGCTGGGCTAAGTAATTTACTTGGGTTCACTCGGGAGCTTTTTTTCCCTACATGCTTTCTGTAGAGTTCTGGAGAATGGGAATGAAAGTGGCGATCTCCCAGTCTCTGGCCTGGAGGAGCTGAGAGCTTGGGGCACCACTCCTCAGTGAACTCTCAGAGAAAAGTGCTCAATCATTCCCATCACCCTGCTCTCTGGCCACACTCTGAGCTCACCCAACCTGTGACTGACCGTTTCTGTCTCTGGCACATAGCCCCGTTTGGGGTCTCCAAACCCAGCAGATTCATGCTGCTCTGCTCTTTGGTGGAGGAAGGTGGGTCTCCCCAGATCTGCCACTTGTGGGATCCCTGCTCAAAGAGCAGTGGCCCAACTGTGCCGTGGATCACAGTTTAAGGTAATCCCAAGCTGAGAGCTCACTCCCTGGCTTTGTCTCTATAGTCGGCTTTCCTGCCATGATACCTGTAAGCTCTGCTACACTCAGACACCCCCGACCCTTCTGTGACTCTGCAGTAGCTGAGTCCACACTGTCCCTACAAGGGCTCCATCCCCACTTAGCCTCTGGAGCTATGTCCTTCAGTGGAGCAGATTTCTAAAAGTTTAGATTTTGTGCTCTGTTGTTGATCCACCACTTTCTGGGAGCCAGCTCCTCCCACCATGGTCTAGCTTCCCGTTGCTACAGATTCACTTCTCCATAAGTCCTACCTTTCAGAAAGTGGTCGAATTTCTGTTTCTAGAATTGCTGCTCTTCTTCTTTTTGATCTCCTCTTGGGTTTGTAGGTGTTTGGAATGATTTGAAGACTATCTAGCTGAACCCCTGTGACCTGATATCATCTCAGTCTGCTACTCCTCTGCCATCTTGACTCTCGACCCATTTATTATTTTTAAATGGATTTTCTAAACTGCCACTTTAACTGCAAATATGGTGAATAGCAGTAGATATAACCTTCATGAAACAAACACTGTGGAATTCTCCACAATGTGAAAACCATGGCAAATATGAAACAAATGACTTCAGGCCTTGAAACTAATCATATTGTAAATGTACTAGGCTTTTGAGGAAAAAAATATCATTATATAAACTTCTAGCCCAGGACATATTAAAAATCCAGGCTCACCTAATGAAGGTGTCTCTTTACAAGTTAGACCAGTTTAATAATTTTCTTTATCAGTGTTCAATATAGCAATTTATATATAAAACATGATTTGATTATGTTTTTTCATGAGAAGACTAGTTTAATGTGAATGGTATGAGCTTCCTAAACTTCCTGCTTTGGCTTACTAACCAAATAAGCTAACATTGCAGATACATAATACTTAAGATTATAAAAATGTAAATTTGTCTTCATATCTCTGAGGACATTTTTATAGCAATAATTATATTTGTTATAAGTCTTTGAACTTATGTTTGAACATCATTTCCAAGATCTGTAGGCAACTTAAAACCTTGGAATTAAAATTTTTCATTAATCAGTAGATGATCATTGGATATACAGATAATTTATAAGTATTGATACTAAAACCTTAATTGTTAAACATAATTTCAAGTTCATATCCTTTTGTATATGATTTTGATACACCAAAAAGTGGCTATATCTTTGTGATCTTCATGTTAATGAACATTTTATTTTTGCCCATTTTGAAGGTGTGAAAGGTATGTATAGCTGGAGAAAGTTTTGTTACCAGTATTCATGAATTTTGTAGACTGATAAAATCTTTAAATATGATACATTTCTCAGATTTCTATCTTTTAGTTTGCTTTGCAAAATAGAAGTTATTTTAGTTAGAAGTTATAATTAATATGGGTGCTTGAGACTATAGTGGAAGCCACAGTGAGAGAGAAATACAGTCATGGAAGTACTTCTGTTTTTCAAGAAAAAAAAAAGTGATTTATCCTAAATTAAATGTCACTTTGTTCCAGAATATAAGAGAAAATAGTGAGGGATAAAATCTGAGGGTGTATAGCAAGTTGTAGAGAATTTAAGGCAATAGAATTTCATTCGACTTGAATTATAATAACTAAGTCTGAAAAGAAGCTATGTAACATATTAAAATTTTGGCAAAGTTTTTCCTGTTTTGAAGAATTTATTCATTATAATTTAAGGAATAAAAAGGAGCTTGTGAAGTTTTTACTGCCAAATATCATCTTAATGAAAAACATTCTAGTTTTCTTCTAGTTAAAATGATAAATTAGTCTAAGAACTTCTAATAAGGGGTAGTAAATTATTATTCTGCACCCTCTGTGAAATCTATTCAGATAGTGGAGACTTCATATCTCATTAGAATAATTTTTTCTACTTTGTACTTTCATGATGTCCTTCCTTTTTTTTAAAAAGCAAAAATACAGAGCAAAGTTTTCTCACTTGTGAAAGAGCTAAAATTTCTTAAAAGCATGTTATCTTGTTGAATATGTTTTAAGGTACTTTATTGAGACTTTGATTATAGAGATAACTGAGTATTAGTTTCAGAATCTATGATGGTATCTTCACGAGGTGATAAAATCTCCTCTAATAATTCTTTCAATTTTACTTACCCAAATTCAGACCCCAAAATCAGAAAAATAAAATCAGCATGTCTTTGGCAGCTAAAATTACCTTTGAGAAAATCAGGGGTCCATGGAAAATTTAAAAGTTTTATTATTTTACCATATAAAGAAGAATGGTCGAAATAATTAGGAGTGTTTGGTATGTTCCATATTTCACAATTAGTTTGATGCTATTTTAAGAACTACATGAGAATAATTGTCAAATCAGAAGACTTGCTCCATCTTCCCTTGTTAAGTTTGTATAGATAAAATATTAATATAAAAATTTCAGAAATTGTACATTTTATGAGAAGACCCTTGAGATTTATCATTAATTTTATTTTCAGGAAAAGCATAGATCAAACCTTTACAAAAATAGTTTTGTACTGTGCCCCATTAAAAAATATTATTTACCTCCATCCTGATACTATTGGTCACTGTAATTAGTCGACCCTTATCATCCAACTTCATTATTAAGTAAATTTCAGCTTCTGATAGGTATTTGCCTGAAGGTTCTACTATAAGCTACTAGTTAGTAAAATGTATTTCAACAAAGAAGAACAGTTTCAGAGCCTCATGGGGTGGACCATACCAGGTATTCTGTGGATACTTGAAAGAATAGACAGTTGGATATATTCTTCTGAGCTTTCAATGCTTAGACAACTTTCAGAGTTTTTCAATGGACCACATGAGGAATTTCAGGACTCTTTCTAGTCCTAAAGCAGATATACCTGAGGAAGGCAGACTCTTTGGTCCAAGGTCCAGTGGAACAAGAATGAATTACTTGGGACTAAATAAACTGATATGGAAAGTTAAATTGTGATTAATGGAAATGTCATTAACATTATTTTTTCCATTCCATTTTTAATGGATATATGAGCAGTTTCTTTCTTTTTGTTCATAAATTATCACTAGCTCTCAATTTAGTAAACTCTTTTTTTTTTAGTTGTAAATATTTTAATGGTATCTGATTTTTATTGACCCTCAAAATTTGGAAATATTTTATTTCATGTTCAACACTATATTAACTTCAATAATAAAAAAATTTGCATAGGTTCAGTAAATATCTGTCTTCCTTTTTACTAGAATAATATTGAGCAAATTGATTATGCAACTGAGTCCATACATGTAGTGTCATCTCTGAGAATAAACGTCATTCTATCAGTCATGACATACCCACCTTTCATAAACAAGGTTTGGTTTTATATAAAAAGACTGTTATCTGCCATGTGTTCCTCCTCAAAAATGTCATCTGATAAAAGACTCTAATAAAACAAGAAATGAACCACATCTGAAAGTAAAATAAGAAAAGATGAAGAGAGAAAACAGTGAGAACCAATTTAAATTATCCATTATCTACAAAATGATTGGTTGTCTGGAAACATGTAAGAGCTTAAATCAGGTCTCCTGCAATTGGAGGAACCCTACAAGGAAAATTCAAATAATAGTATTGAGCAAAATGTACTATAATTTAGCAAACTATCTCAATAAAAGCAAGAATTGGGTTAGAGGGGGCAGAGTAAAAGCATTTCAAATGTCTCATGGGGCAAGGGGAGGGCACAGGAAGTAGTATAGAAGTATCTTCTTATTCAGCTAGAGAACATGTTTGTGGGGATAATGTTTGGTATAAGATTTCAAATATCAGTAGAGACAAATGCACTTGATTATGAGAGCAGGTAAATGGAAAGTCTCTCGATAAGGAAAAAGTGGAATGAGTAGTAATTAGATTTTATCAGGAAAAATGAGAAAAGGAAGTAACATCAATGAAAAATTAGTAATAAGTATATAAGAAAGTTGGAAGAGATAAGATAAAAATATCAGCTATTTGACTTAAGTATAAATGCACTGTATTCTATCACTAAAAGAGAGACTATCAGATTGAATTAAAACCCAAAACGTGGCCACATGACTCTTAGAAGACATATCCTTAAGGAAAATGAGTGTTGAACATAAAGAACAAACAAAGACTACCAGGCAAATGCAAAGAAAAAGGAGCAGAACTGGAATATTAACAACAAAAGAGGTGGAATTTTTAAATTTTTTTTATAAAATGTTTTAAAAATATTTTACTTATTTATTTTACAGACAGAGATCACAAGTAGGCAGAGAGGCAGGCAGAGAGAGAGGAGGAAGCAGGCTCCCCGCTGAGAAGAGAGCCAGATGCGGGGTTAGGTTCCAGGACCCTGGGATCATGACCTGAACCAAAGGCAGAGGTTTTAACCCACTGAGCCACCCAGGTGCCCCAGGAGGTGGAATTTAATGTTAAAGGTGCTAAACCTAAAAGCAGGAAAATGCTCTGATAAAAGGCACAGTTTATGTGGAAGGCATAGCTCTTAAAAACTTCTTTGCAGCAAGTAAATCTATTGGAAATTTGAGAAGATTAAAGACCCAAACACCGTTTGCGTGACAGACTTCAATACACCTATTACAGAAATAAGAACACAGATAATTCAAGTATACACTTAATAAGCATGCCTAGTTCGGAGAAAATATTTTTCATTTATGGAACAATAACAAAAATTGATCATGTATTTGGCTACAAAAAATATTTAAAAATTCAAAAAAGCAAAGAATAATAGATATCCTTGAAGTTATATTGTCTGATGGTAATCCTATAAAATTAAAAAGAATTTGAAGTTCTACAAAAAAATTTTAACAAGGTCTACATAAAAACTCATATTGATAGATCATCCTGTATCCAAAAGAAAATCAAAAGGACAACCATGGCTAATGCAAATGCAGTATCCTATTCTAAAATAAAAGTTATAACCATTGTGTAAGAGAGGGAGAGGTTGACATGCTTTTCCCTTTTTCATACATATGAAATAGTTTTAAAATTTGAAGTTCATGAGTAATAGAGATTCTATAACCCATGAGAGTAATACTCTGTACCCCCTATTTTCCCCTCTTAGCTGAGGTATTCAAGAAAAATTGTGTTCATCTTGGTGATGGCATGCTTGCTACAGTCTGAAAGTTAATAGGCACTTTATTTTTTCACTGAGTGATGAATAGATTGAACTAATGAATGAAATAATGACTCATTACACTAAAATATTAGACAGGACTCTGCGTTGAGAAATCTGTATTTTTTTTTTTAAGATTTTATTTATTTATTTGACAGAGATCACAAGTAGGCAGAGAGGCAGGCAGAGAGAGGAGGAAGCAGGCTCCCTGCGAAGCAGAGCCCTACTCGGGGCTCCATCCCAGAATCCTGGGACCATGACCTGAGCCGAAGGCAGAGGCTCTAACCCACTGAGCCACCCAGGTGCCCCGAGAAATCTGTATTTTTTTTTAATTTTTATTTTTTATAAACATATATTTTTATCCCCAGGGGAGAAATCTGTATTTTTAAAGGAGATTAGTATATGTCACAAAGTGGAGAAAGGGCAGTGGTAGAATATTTTGAAACACTTCTGTGGAAGGACTACTTGTAAATCCTCTAATTCCAGCAGGCTTGCAAATACCTAACCTTCCTATACTCTGATGTTTTTTATATTTTGGAGCTCTAGAATACTTGTCAGGCTTCTGCAGGTGTCTTCAAAGTATTCATCAGCTGTTTCTATCCCCATGACTTGCAGAGGTGTGGGAGGTGTGAGGAGAACCAGTGGCCCCTTCCCAGTCTTGACAAGAAAATCACCAGTTGCTTACAGAGAAACCTCCAGGTTCATGCACCTTTGCTTCTGGGAACCCAAACCTGATACAACCACACAGAACTTTATTATTTGGCTGTGTTCATGAACATCATTCTCCTGTTTGATCAAACTCAATAGAAAGAATTTTAAGAATTCAGGAAACTCTTGCCCAGGAAGATAAAATTGCAAATAACTTTGTTGTTTTTTTCAGGGACGTTCCCCAAATCCATTAGTCTGAGCACTAGACTTCTCAATTTACCCTCATCACTATATTATACCATATATATATATATATATATATATATATATATATATACACCCATATATATATATTTTCATGATGATAGATAACATCAAATGACTTTATTCTCCAAGATTCACTCTGAAACCCTTACTTTGGTGTGTTCACCAATCCTAAACTTTTATGTCAAAAACTTGACTTATCCTAATCAAGTTCCCCTCCGTCTACCTGTATTAAAAAACCTGCCTAAATCAGTACCCTAAAGCCTCATTGTATGGTCTATCTTTTCTCTCCTCCCTCTGAAGTGCTACTAAAAATGTTTCAAAGATGTGATCTCCTGCATTGCGTTAAGCAATACACTCAATGTTGTTCTTTCAACAGGTTGTTCTGGAGACGTTTTCAGGAAGTCAGTATCTAACAATCTAGAAGTAGGAAATTGTCCCACAATTAATGAAACAATTTCAGACAACTGAGGGTCTGATTGACTTACTCACGTTATTCGAACAAATGGCTTACTTTCTGCAAAGAACTTTTCGGTTTAATTATGTGACACTGGTGTACGGGAGCCCACTTGTACTGGCTCTTGCCGACTTGCAGAGTCAATTTTCAAAAAACAAAGTATTTGCAAGCTGTTCATTAAATTATTGCTAGCTTTAAATGAGCCATGAGAGAAGTATTTACAGCAAATACTACAAATTAGAGAAGGGTAGACCAGCATACCACTGGTTTATTGCTGGTTTCTTTTCATGAAGGGTCCTTTGCTTATTTGGGGAGATAGGATGAGAAACATCCCCTCTTAGAGATAAAACATTTAAAGCCTCATTATTATCAGGAATATATTCATATTTTTCCATTTCAAAAAATTACTGTGGAGAATGATACATGTACCAGTAGAAGAATTTATTAAGTCTCACAGCTTTGATATCTTCCTAATTCTGTCACTTTTACTCTACAATTGATCAAATTTTAATAGGGGAACTGAATGCCTAAAAAGTTCTACATGTAGGAGTTTTAAGTTATTTAATATATTGCAGAAAATCAACTTTGAAGGGCAAGTCTATAAAGGAACACCCATGTGAGGAAAGCACAACCAGTCCCAATGCAGGGGCTGACTTCCTTCACTGTCCAAGGTCTTCAGCACAGCTTCTGGAGTCATCCCCCCATGCTCCTAACTTCTGGATGTTAGAAGAGGATCTGCTCTGTAAAATAGGCTGGAACTTTAAAAGAAATAACTTTTACTAATAACATCGATTAGAAAAGCAAAAATAAAGTTAAAAAAAATCAGAAAATGATGGTGACGCATTATGCATAATGCTTAGCAGAAAAACAAAATCATCCTTGCTTTCTTCCTCACCTTCCTGTACGTTTGTTCTCTGATTGGAGGAAAGGGCTGCAGTGAGGGTTGGCCGGAGTTTCTCTCATTGATAGAATGCTGGACGGTAAATAAATGGATAGGTGAGACTTGCACATATTTTATTATTTATTATTGCACATATTTATTTCCTGGACTATATTTATCCCTTCTCTGGGAACACACTGACTCAAAGTATATGTGACAATACAGCCAGGAGAGCCGTGTAATGCCGTCTGTCTGTCTGTCTTTCTTATTTTCTTTTTGTTCGAGGGTGTGAGTTATTAGAATGAGATCAGCCCTGGGGGAATTTGATTGATAAAGCACTTAATATTCAAATGTAGTTATTGTGCCGATAACTCTCCTTGAGCTTGGCAGCAGAATAAAGCAACTGCACCTTCACAGTGCAAGTGAACAAAAACCAAATAGACCTCAGAGATCCCCGGGTGAGTGCTTGTTTGTAATGCTTTTCTCCTTTACATGGACCTTTGGTTTCCTAACTAAGAGTCAAGCAGAGAGATAAGAAAGTAGGATATTGGGGCGCCTGGGTAGCTCAGTGGGTTAGAGCCTCTGCCCTTGGCTCAGGCCAGGGTCATTGGCGAGCAGTTTGACAATCCATGTTAGAGTCCAGCATGAATGTCCATATGTAGAAATCCATCTAAGTCTCAAATAAAGATAATGGAAGAGTGGGAAATGACAGATTTTCCAAACTGGCTTCCAACAGGTAAGACCCACCATATACTACCGATTTTTCAATGAGTCTGGGAAGACATAGCCTGCTGATTTAATTTACTATTCTCCAACCGGTGGTCCGAAGATGTATTTAGCCATATTTGTCCTATGGGTAAACTCCGTATGGAAAATTACTTTTGGAATTAGCCACATTACCTCTTTCTGGTCACTAGAGCATCGTTCAGTCAATTGCTTCTTTAGTGCTCCTTAGTGGCCAGAATGAATTAATGAAGTTACCACTGCACTGTGAGAATCTGGCAGTTACTTGTGAAAAAAGAAGGCCTTCCATATTGCGAGCATTCCTGAACAGTAATTCTGTTTTTTGGTCTATTCATCCATTCAGCAAATACTTGTTGAGTGCCTACCGTAGGTAGGCTCTCTTAGGCACTGGGGAGATAAGTCCAACAAAAGCAGTTCCTGATGCCAAAAAATAAGTCTAGCAAGGAAGTGGCAGGTGACAATTAAATATAGTGTGATATTGCCTCATTGCACATGCCCAAGGGTTACCTAAGCTGGCCAAGCTGCAGTGGTGGCAGTGGCTGTGGGTGACAGAGGCAAAAATGATGCTGGTGGTCACCGTGCTGGGCAGTGGTGTTTAGGATGCAGCGGGGAATCACAGAAAGCTTCTGGAAGAAGTAAGTGCTGTGCTGAGCTCTAAAGGATAGAGAGGAATTAACCAAATGAGGGAG
Source organism: Mustela lutreola (assembly GCF_030435805.1). Classification (NCBI taxonomy): domain Eukaryota; kingdom Metazoa; phylum Chordata; class Mammalia; order Carnivora; family Mustelidae; genus Mustela; species Mustela lutreola. Next base: position 93,650,822 of record NC_081296.1, read on the forward strand.
GAATATGTTTCCATATTCTTGCCCCTGAGTGCCTCAAACATGGATACAATGCATTTTAGCTCCAAAGTCCAACTCAGCTGGCATGAGAACAATTCCAAATTCTCATCATAAAGCTCAGCCTGGCCTTCCCAGTGTGTGGTGTACCTCTCACGCATGCATCATCACAACTTGCTGCACATCAGAGAATGTATTACCGGCCATGATTTTTGGCCCCGTGTCAGTGCTTGATTCAAGGCAATACCTTCTCCATTGCCTTTGCTCTAGCGAGAAGTATGCCATGCCATGCATCATCGGACAGCCTGGTAACATTGACACTTTTATGTATCCCTGAGATATAATTTCTGTAGCTGAAAGGCCAAAAAGTTTGTAGAGCAGGATTTTGGAGAAATAAGCAAAATGAAGACAACCTGTTAAATTCTTTAGTGTTGATGCACTTTACAAAAAAATGGCATTCCGGGGACTAAGGTCACTGAGGTGAGAAAAATGATGTATGAGGCTGTCACATAAATCTCATCTGTGTCCTTTGATTTTTAACCTGCTCCAGGTCCGTAGGGATTTAAAGTACCTGGCCAACAGGAATGGGGCAGGCAAGATAGTCCTCAAGGAATCCTCAGAAGAAATGTAAATTATTTTATATCTCTCTTGCTATAGGGACCAAGACCAAGAACTCAAGAGGTCACTCTTGATACCCCAGTCCATACTGGACTTTGCTCACCATGTCCACACATCCACATCTGATCTATTGACAGTGTTTCCCTTTTAGTTCTCACCAACATGTTCTCTGTTTCACTAACAAATATAATTGCCTTCAACAACCTTCCGAGGCATCAAAAACTAAATATAGATATTCATCTATAGATTTATATGCATATATATGTATATCTAAGAGATCTAAAGATAGATGTCTTCCATAAAATTGATTGGTGGTAGAAAACACTACCTATTTTTAGTACTGATGTGAATTGAAATGATGAATTATCAAGCAGGTAGTGGTTGAGGCTTTCTAATATTGGCTGCTATCATTTAGTAAGTGCCTGCTCTGCGTCAGGCATTCTACCAATTTGTTGTCATAAATGAAAGGAGAATTTCATGCTTATAACACCCTTATCAGGTGGGTATTATCTTTCCACCTACATGTTCACATAGTGAAGGGATTTTCAAAGATCACATACCGCAAAGTAGGAAAGGCAGAATTTGAGTTCCGAGCCAATGTTTTTTTTGTCACATCTAAGAGATTTCAATCTCTCATAGATGGACCTGACTAGAAATTTTCTAATTGGCTTTCCCAGCATGTGGATGCTCTCTAAATGTGAAACAGGTAAATTGGGTCTTCTTAAGACATTGAGATATATGGCTTTAGAATGGAAAGTTTGAAAAGAGTAATTCAGGAGACTTTGTAGTAGAGAGGAGAAAAATTTCACGGGGCAAGGGAACTTGAACCCAAACCTTAAAGAAGAATGGGGAGGGGGGAGGTATTTTAGGAGAAGGGATATTAGCGTTAAGCTATGTCACTGTTGAGACACACAGAGAGAGTGAGGAGAATGTGATTTTTCTGTGTGATGCAAGGTCTAGGATCTGGGCAACGTCGGGATGGAAATCAGGGCTGGGGAGTGATTTAGTACTTAGTAACTTAGTACTTAGTGAGTTAGTACTTAGTAACTTTCTCACCTCCTTAGTAAGTGAGAAGGGCGTTGGAGGCTGAGGATATACTTGACCTCTGTAGGGGATAAGAAGTAGAAAAAACTATTTTTCTCACTTGAAAAAGACAAGGAATAAGAGAACTTCCTTTTGTGATTGAACATTCCTAAATCTATATATGCAAAAATACCAACAATGATCAGTGCCTTTAGCAGGCAAAACTCCATGACCTTCATCAGAGGACTGATACATGAATAATTTTATAACCATTACCCACACTGACCCTTTGTCTTTAGTAAAGCATCTGCTGCCCCAAGATTCTTCAACCCCCAAATCCTTCCAAGGCCTGAAATTAAGAAACGAAAATGCAACAGGTCTGACATTGGTATGGTCTCTATGGGAAATGGTAAATCAGCCAATGATTTCCAAGACTTTTGAATGTTTCTAGTTAAATTTTTACTTTAAGTTTCATTTGGAAACCATGTATTTTTTTTTCCACTTCAAAAAAAATTTTTGCTTATTTTTTAAAATTTCTTTTCAGTGTTTGAGAGTTCACTGGGAAATGATGTATTTGTATTTGAATTTCAAGTATGGAACAAGAATGGCTTGCTGCAGTGTGGCATTTTGAAGATTGGTAAGTGTGGGGAGAAGGAGCAAAATTGATGGCACAAGACCTAGGTTGTTCAGTGTATGCCAAAGTGTTCCCTAGTGTCAAATGCTCCTGCGGGAAACTCTGTCAACTCAACAGAAAGCAGCAAGGCCAATATTCCACTGATATGTTATGGTTCTACGTTATCAGTTAGCACTGAATTCTGACTGGGTAGGTAACTAGCCAACTAGGCAGGAGATTTTGATTATCCACTCTGGAAACAGGGCCAACTATCTTATTTGTGGGCTCAGTGGAAAACAGAAATGTGGGCCCCTTTGTTCAAAAAGCTAGAAAAAAGTACTGTTAAACATGTTAAGATACAAAGATTTCTCTTTTCTTCTGTAGTCTCTTGGCTTGAGGCATTTTATTTTTTTTTACTTACTATTTAATGTCATTCTACATTTAGTATTTAAATGTAGAAATTTAATATATAAATGAAATTTAATGTAAAAATTTAATTTCATACTTAATTTAGAAATAAAGTTTATTATATTCATTTTATATGAAAATTTTAATATTTAATATATAATTTAATGTATAAATAAAATTGTTTAAAATTTCAAAGTGGCTGATTGGAGGTCATTAAGTCCAAGGGGAGGCTTATTTGAGTCCGGAGCTCTGCATACAGGTAATAATATGCCCATGAAGCTAGCTATACCTAGAAAGCAGTAGTCTAGAAAGAAATCCCCTAACAGGAGATGGCTGCCATGGTACTAGGTTATCGTGCTGGGGGTGGGGGGCATGCAATAGGCAAGGGGTGTTTTGATGTCAGTGAGGAATCATATATCATGGTCTTTCCTAGGATCATGGAGGAGGAATCCAGGAGGAGACTGTGGGCTGGAGACTTATACCATTAGGTAAATCCCCAAGTAGGTAAACTGATCCTGTCTATAAGTTACTAATGTGTGAATTCATGTCACTCTAGGACGAAGTCTATTGGGTGAGGGGAAGAATTTCAAACTTTACCTTCTTCCCTGGGTGGTCAGTATTTTTACTCAATAATTTGGGAAGTCAAGTTAACGATGAAATTGGAGCTGTGAGGGTGAGGGTATCCATTGAATGATAAAAACAGATTAAAAAAGCCTTGGCTTATCAATTCAACCTTCCCAGTCTAAGAGGGGTAGCTCAACATGGAGAAAACTCATGAAAGCAAAGCACAAGAATAGGATGTTGAAAATGTGGATTCATAGTTGCATGTGTAAAAAAGACCTAGAAGCTTTATTGTAGTTACAGTAAATGCTATGTGAGTCAGCAGCATGAGGGAGCTGGAATAAAACAGCTAATCTGCTATTGAGCAACATAAATAGAAGTATAATGTCTGGGACAAAGATGGTGATAATGAACCTCAACTCTGACTCTTCAGACCACACCTGTGGTTTTGTTTTTAGTTCTGTGCATTCTCTTTTGAAAGTGACATAAACAAACAAGACTATGATGATTGGAATGGAGTAGGAGGAGGGTAGGGACTCAAAACAATGTAATCTAAACAGCAGAGGAAAAATGGGGCTGTTTTTCAGAAAGGAAAACTTAGTAAAAAGGAGAAGAGGTAAAGTAAAGGTGTTTGTGAACATTTGAATAGCTTTCATGCAGAAGAGGCATTAGACCAATTAATTTAACTGAAGGGTGAAACTAGAGACAGCGATGACTTCCAGAAAGGACAGGTTTCAGTTCAATGTTGGAAGGAACTCAGTGAATTATATATATATATATATATATATATATATATATATATATATATATATATGGCATATATATATAGAGAAAGCATATTTATTTATTTATTTATTTAAGATTTATTTATTTATTTGAGAGAGGCATGGAGAGGAGCAGGAGGAGGAGGAGAAAGAGAATCTTAGCAAACTCTGCACTGAGCTTGGAGCCCAATGCAGGGCTTGATGCCATGACCCAGAGATCATGACCTGAGCAGAATCCAAGTATAGGCCACCCAGGCACTTAAAAAAAAAAAAAAAAAAAAAAAAAAAAGACATAAGCTACTTTGGGAAGTAATGCATTTCCTGTAGCTGAAGCATGGATGTGGTGTTAAGTTGTGAAGTCAGACAATGGGGGGGTCAAATTCAGGCATTGGTATTTACTAGAATAATTTAGTAAATTGCTTAATGTCTTCTAGTTTCAGTTGCTGATGGAGGAGATCTAACTTTACTAGGAAGTGTGTTTGGAATATTAGAGAAAATCTATGTAAATCTCTTGACATATCCTCAAATGTTGTGCTCAAAAAATATTGAATGTGCATTACAGGGGGTATGTATCATTTGACCCATGTACACAAACATATTTTTGATTGGTGGAGAAGCTTATGTTGACCTAGATCTCAAGATATCCATCTGAAAGCCTTTCAAAAGTAAAAAAAAAAAAAGTCATCGCTGTCTCTAGTTTCACCCTTCAGTTAAATTAATTGGTCTAATGCCTCTTCTGCATGAAAGCTATTCAAATGTTCACAAACACCTTTACTTTACCTCTTCTCCTTTTTACTAAGTTTTCCTTTCTGAAAAACAGCCCCATTTTTCCTCTGCTGTTTAGATTACATTGTTTTGAGTCCCTACCCTCCTCCTACTCCATTCCAATCATCATAGTCTTGTTTGTTTATGTCACTTTCAAAAGAGAATGCACAGAACTAAAAACAAAACCACAGGTGTGGTCTGAAGAGTCAGAGTTGAGGTTCATTATCACCATCTTTGTCCCAGACATTATACTTCTATTTATGTTGTTCTTACCAAAGATTTCCCTTAACTTTCTTATATTGTGAAAGATAAGATCACAAGAATTTACTCATGTATAATATTCTTGGAATTTTTCCAAGTGAATCATCAGTTTTTACATGGGGGTTTTAAATACAGCATTGCAGGGGTGACTGGGTGGCTTAGTCAGTTAAGTTACTGCCTTCAGCTTAGGTCATGATCCCAGAGTTCTGGGATGGAGCCCTGCATCAAGCTCCCTGTTCAGTGAGGAGCCTGCATCTCCCTCTCCTTCTGCTGCTCCTTCTGCTTCTGCTCTCGTCATCAAATAAATACATAAATAAAAATCTTAAAAAACAATGACATTGTAAATTTTGATAGTCAAAACAAAAAAATTGAAAACTAAGTTGAGTTTAATCTACTACAAGCCTAGAAAAAAATCTGAATTTTCATCTTTTCCTATGAGCCTCCATTGTCCAAAGCATCTTTTATTTTTTTAAAATATTTTATTTATTTATTTGACAGAGATCACAAGTAGGCAGAGAGGCAGGCAGAGAGAGAGGGGGTAAGCAGGCTCCCTGCTGAGCAGAGAGCCCTATGTGGGGCTCAATCCCAGGACCCTGGGATCATGACCTGGGCCGAAGGCAGAGGCTTTAACCCACTGAGTTACCCAGATGCCCCTCCAAAGCATCTTTTAAAAATCAAGGTGTTTTCTGGACTAGAGCGGATATCTTCTCTGAAGGATTATAGAAATCAATATTCTCACACCCAGTCAAGAGGAATAAGATAAATTCCATTTTATAGCTGGAAAAACTGAGATTATGCCAGCAGTAAAATTTATCGAACGCCTCACATATGTTGAGTGCTGGGTCAGGTGCTTTGTTTTGTTTCCTACAGTCCTAGCAACAACCCCAATGGAAGTAAGTATTATTATCATCAGTCATGGGCGAGGCACCAAAGTTGGAGGACAGAAATTTCTGTAAGAATACAGATTGTGCCTCTCTTACGATTGCACTCACCTGGGGCCCACTATAGTGTCTGGCATATTAGGGACACAAATATTTGGGGCACCTGGGTGGCTCAGTAGGTTAAGCATCTGCCTTTGGCTCAGGTCATGATCCCACAGTCCTGGGATGGAGCCGGCATCAGGCTCCTAGCTTAGTGGGGAGTCTGCTTCTCCCTCTTCTGTGCCTGCCACTCCCTCTGCTTGTGCTCTCTCTCTTTCTCTTTCTGCCAAGTAATAAAATCTTTTTAAAAATTAGAAAAAGAAACATTGTTGAATTAATGGATGAATGAACAAATGAGAATGTGGGATCTCGGAAAGAACAAGCACACTGACTGAGTTCATAAATTATGGCAAGGGGTGAAGAGCGACTCATTCAGGTCCCTGACTCACTTCTCAGCACTGCATCAGGTGTGCCGATGATAATACACAATTTTTATACCGAAAATCGATTTAATGACTGGTAACTGACATTGGGTATACCTGAGATACCTTATTTTTACAGATTTTTGTCTTCCACAGGTATATTATTTCGTATTTGCATTTTAGGAAGTTTGTTTCCTACAACTTAATTCCCCTATTTTTACTGTCTCAGATACTATTTTTGGTATCTTTCTCTGATTATGAAAACAACGCATGGGGGACTGAATCAAATTATGTAGACTTGGCTTTGAATCCCGACTCTACCATAGGCAGCTAAGTGATCTTAGGCAAGCTACTTATGGAGATAATACTTCCTACATAGGTTCTTTTTTTCTCTTTTTCTTTTTTTTTTCAATTTGGTCAGAAGTAAAAGATAATATGCACAATTTTCTTGGCATAGTGTCTTGCACATTATAAATATTCAACACATATTAAACCAGTAATGCTGAAACACTAATAATATATGCTTATTGCAAAAATCTTGGAAAACAATAATATTGAAAAGAAAATAATGAAACAGTCATAATCACATCCTCAGAGATTACTGCAGTTAGTAATTTGTTGTGTTTTCCTCTACAAATGTTGTGTGCATTTTTGGATAGTTGAGATAGCAAGGCATATATAATTTCACGAATGGCTCTTTTTGTTTTTACCTCAGCAGGAGACTAATTTGATTAAGAGATAAAAGCTGAAAAAAAGTCAGGAGTGCCTTCCACACTAGAGCATTCTGATGTTATGTTCACAGACCCTAAATGCACACTTCTTTGTGTTTTAAATTACTTTTCTGCTCAAGGAGTGATGAAGTTGAAGTGTTGCTCCCTGGGATATCTGGAAGGCAGTAATTATTCTGCTCTCTAATTGAACAATAAATGTCCGGTTTTACTCTGTGCTTTTTCCAGGCCTGTGCTAATCAGGATGCTGGATCTTGGAGCTTTAAGATAATTAGTGATGGACATTTTGCTCTGGTTGTTAAATAGCCTTCTCTTTCCTTTGCAATGCTTTCTCATTAGTAACCAAAAGAGAAATTGCATCAGAAAAGCTGAAGATACATTTATATGGTTCAAATGCCACGACCGATTTGAGAATTACTCAAGAACCTGCGGGTGTTTGGAAACACTTGGAAACCAGGTGTGCTTGTAAAGATGACAGAAGGATCGTCTCTAACAAGGGACACACTCATGTGAGGGGCTGATGTGAAATGTCACCTGGCGGCTTTCTTCCTGGCTGTCTGTTTCTCAGAGTGACTGAAACAGGACTCAGCTAAGGTCAGGGACTGTGAGAGGTTGATGAACTGCTGCTTTTGGATCTCACCTCATCTGAGGTGAAGGCACTGTCTTGTCAAAATTACTCTTATTATTCTCAGAAGAGAGAGGGAGAGAGATCCGAGGCAGTCACTGAATTCTCAGAGCACAAATACTATGGACTATAACCAGCTTAGAAAAAAATCAGAAACAGATGGAAGTAAGAAGCTGTATTCTTGGTTGGAGTAGATTGTTTAAATTATCATCATCACCATCACCATTTAGCATGTATGAATGAGTGGGAAAAGAGGGACACTTGATTTTCCTGTCAAGCTGGTAGATGGAGTAGCACGTAATGGGTTGAGTTGTGTCTCCAAAAAGATATGCTTGAATCCGTACCCCAGATATCTGTGAATGTGATCTTATCTGGAAGTAGGGTCATTGAAGATGTAATCAAGTTACGATGAGGTCATGCTAGATGGGGTTGGGGCTAAATCCAATGACTGGTATTCTTATCAGAATGCTATGTGAAGGGCACTTGGGTTGCTCAGTTGGTTGGGCCACACTGCCTTTGGCTTGGGTCATGATCCTGGAGTCCTGGGGTTGAGTCCCACATCAGGCTCCCAGCTCCATGGGGAGTCTGCTTCTCCCTCTGACCTCCCCTCTCATGCTCTCACTCTGTCTCTCTCTCAAATAAGTAAATAAAATCTTTAAAAAAAAAAAAAAAAAGAATGCCATGTGAAGATATAGAGAGACATGTGAGGAAGCACATCATGTGAAGTCAGAGGTAGAAATCTGAGCATTGCAACTACAAGCCAAGGAACACCAAGGATGCCTGGGAGCCATACCCAGAAGCTAGGAAGAGACAAGAAATCATCCCCCCAAAAGACTTCAGAGGAAATGTTGCTCCACTGACACCTTAATTTTGGACATCTAGGCTTCAGAACTGTGAGGAAAATAAGTTTCTATTGTTTGAGGCCACTAAGTTTGTGGTTATTTTTTATGACAGCCCTCACAATCTAATACACAGTATATATAGGGTTGATCTCCGTCTGTACTAAGAGCCCTAGAGCTCTTGTCTATATGCTCAGATTGAGTTTTGTACTTTTTATTCTACATGGCCTACCACAGTAGAAAATGGAGAACCAGGGTTTCTTATTGCTTGGAGGGACATATGAGCACACACATCATCTCAGGGTGGGTTTCCTCAGAAGCAGAACCTGAGATGAGGATTTGTACAAGTCATTTCTTTGAAGATGATCCAAGGAAGTGCTGATGAAGGAGTGGGGGTGTGAGGTAGGTATGGGACAGAAGCAAATACAGGCCAAGTTGTTGATTAGTTTACACTGTGGGGTACTAGGACACATCCCATTGGGGAACTCTGGGGGATAATCTAGAACACACCTTAGACTTTTCCCCCAGGAGAAGGGAGTTGAAGGATAAGTAACTGGCTTTTCACCATGGATGTCCCTTTACTTCTTCCAGGAATTCTGTCCTTGCATATGTCCTTGGGTTCGTGGCTTGCATTTTTAGTTTAGTTTTTACCTCTGTGAGATTCATCTCTCTTTTTTTTTTTTTTTAAATTTTATTTATTTGTCAGAGAGAGAGGAGTGAGAGCAAGCACAGGCAGACAGAGAGGCAGGCAGAGGCAGAGGGAGAAGCAGGCTCCCTGCTAAGCAAGGAGCCTGATGTGGGACTCGAGCCCAGGACGCTGGGATCATGACCTGAGCTGAAGGCAGCTGCTTAACCAACTGAGCCACCCAGGCATCCCTGAGATCCACCTCTTAATCTTCATTTTTGAATTCCAAAATCACAATGGGAAGGATTTTTTTTACAGATCAAAGCAAATCAAATCGTATGTATTCTCTTACTTCTTTCTGTGAGAATACTGAAACCTTATAACCTATCCCTATTTATGCATCACTCTGGAGGAAGCACTCCCCCTAGATGTGCCTCTCCACACACATCCCTGCATGAGAACCCTTCATCTACAATGTGGGCAGCTGCGCATAGTACCTGGGAAGGTCAAGAGAATAGATCTTCAAAAGGTAGCTGTGAGGTCAAATTTCCATATATTTTGAGTCTGTGTAAAGCTAGGCAGTGTAATGCTTTTGAGGATTTGAATTTGCAAACACCTTTCTGAGTGGGAAAGCCTATTTAGTTGATCTTTTCAGAAATAAGATTTTCAGCCTTATTTTTAGTGCTGAGTCAGAATGGCTGCTTTAGAAATGTCGTTTTAAGCCTGGAGTTTGACTTGGCAAAAAGAATATATGAGAAAGTTAGAAAAGATTATGTAATTCTTCCTCTAACCAAAGAAATGATGAATGTGTCCAGTAATCAGGTTTTTGGGTTTTTGTTTTTGTTTTTGTTTTTTTGGTAGGTATTCATACAGAAAGACTCACCTTGCAAGAACATGCTGTCCCCACTAAGAGAACCTTCTGGGTATTGCAAATTTTGCAAAAAATTCAAAGCATGCAGGAGAGAGAAGTTTTACATCACCTCGAACAATAGCGAGTGGCAATGGAACACCTGTCTAATGAACCTGGCTTTCATTCCAGCGGCAGCCATAGCAGCGAAACTTTCAAGGTGTGATGAATTATTATCCGCCATCTGTTTCACAAAATGTTAATTCTTCTTGAACCAAAATTACAGTCCAGCAAATGAGCTCTTAGCAAAGCAACAAGTCATCATTCATACAAGGCTACAGAGAGAACTTGAGCCGGAAATTATTAGTGCAAATGATTTGCCAGAAACAGAGTAGAATCTTATTAAAGACCAGAGAAAATGGTCAATTAGATAATGAGACACAAAATAAGCAGTTAGTGATGGGAAGAGGGGGAAATAGTATCAACAGACGTTAAACTAGAGGATGTTTCTCATTCTGTTCTATCCTTGAGGAAATAATGACTAACTATACTCTATAAAGATTTCCATGTGGTTCTAGTGCAGAGTGCTTTGTGAATAGTGACCCAGAGTTGTGAAACATAGTTGTCCAGATTTTTCTTTGTTTTGAGATTGTAGGGAGATCATTGTGTAGAGGGCATGTGTCTAAAACCGACTTCCTTCCTAGATGATGGGCAATTGAATTTGAGATGACTAGCACATTTTGGGTATATACCATTTTAAAAAAATAATAAGTATTTGTGTGTAACATAATTCATAAATGTATAGTATCTTTTAGAAATTGTACAAAATCTTTAGCTATTGGCACTGGTTGGGAATACTTTTACTTACAGGTTGTGGAATTAACCTATAGATATATCTTATATAAAAGGTATATACAGAGACCATGTTATATTGAACTATAACAGTTGATTTTAGATGTAATATGTGGTCCACAAAATTCATTTGCAAAAGAGTTCTATTAAATCTCATTTGCTGATGTATTTTAAAATTGCAGGTTTTTCAAATTAGGAAAGTTAAGTGGTTATCTTACATCTATTATTCTAAGCTGCTAAGTATAATATACAGTGCATTTAATAGTTTTCCTTCATCCATTTATTTGGCTGTAAATCTTTGGTATTTTAAATAAAATTTGTGTCCTTCCTTTTAAATCTTCCTGAACTCTGCATACCACTGTTCTATTATGAATGCATAACAAACATAAAAGGAAATGAAATGGAAAATTGTCTAGGGTCTGGACTGTAATAATTCTTCCCTGAGAATTAGGATTAAGATTCTGAAAACCTTTGGGATGGGATAAGTTTGATTTGAGAAACTAAAGAGTATGTGCTGGAGAATATATGATTGAGTCTCAAGTATAGTTCTAAAAGCCATGATAAATATATACCTTAATCCAAGCCTGTGTCTACTTTATGTATACATTTATGTCTTATATTTATATCCACATATATAGCTATTTATATGACATATTTATGGCCATTCAAACAATATACATCACATTGAATGAATTTTATAAATTATATTTTGTATACCTTAAGTTTAGTGACCCATGAATTCAATATAATTAATTCCAATTTCTTTGATCTTCAGATGACTTCCTAAAATGATGTTTGCTGATGTTGCTTATGATTTTGGTGATAAATGAAGAAAACGTGTATTTTTCTGGGAAGAATTATCCTCTAACTCTTGGGTACCCAAGTTCTTAAGTTTTCTTCATTCTATTCTGAACTCTAAGTGGTGAGATTTTTTTTCTTGAGAAGGTTTACCTCCTCTCAGGTGTATTTGAATGGCACTGCATGAAGGGCCAAGAACTTAAAAAAAAAAAATTGTGTGTTTGCTGATCAAATTATAACATATAATTTATGTATAAATTATTAGGGGGAGTTAAAAAGGGTCATAGAGGAAAATAAGTCATTCGTAATTCTATTATCCAAAAATAACCATTTTTACCATTTTGGTATATGCCATTGAAAAACAGTTTAAAAATCTCTAGATGTCATCATTCTAAAATTCAAGCAGTAGTAATTATCTTAAACTGCACTGACTTATGCTCCCGCTAGCTGATGTAAGAGCCCGAGCCTTCTTCTATACCACATCATGTTATTTTGGACATGACCACGAGTGATCCTATGGCTTCTCAAACAAGCACGTCTTCCATACTCCAGGAACACCTGCAAAACAACTTCAGCAGTCTTGATGTCTTTATCTTTTTTTCTAAAATGCCAGTGCATTGTCTTCAGATCCTCTATACGCCACAAAACCTTGAGGTGCCAGAATGGACCGAATGTTGTGAGTTTCTCACATTGCAGAGTTGTCATACTGTACTAAATTCCATGTCCCATCTTCTGCTTTCCAGGGCGCCCATGCAGAAATGCTTGGTCCTAATGCCTAATAGAGAATTTACAAAATTTTCTCTCTTTATCAGCATCTGTCATTTTTTAGAGCTCAAACACAAACGTTTGGGATCTGGGGAGCAACACCATGCTGTTTTTGGCACCTTTTATTTCTTCCCCTCTGCATCTAGCAGGATGTTTTTCTTTCTGCATAATAATGTGAGCAAATAGATGCCTCGACTGGCCCTACCAGAACAATCAGATATGCTGTCAGACCTAGGCTCAAGCTGAGATTCCCATGATACAGTTGTTTTGGCTAGGACTTTTTTTTTCCTTTGCAGTGGCAGAAAACATCACTCAAATGACCTTAAGTCATTTAAGTAAAAAAAAGGAAAAGTAAAGAAAGAAAAAGAAGTTTCCTCTTTCCAACTCTCAGTTTGCTTTTTTTCAAATAGTTGGCATGATGAACATGGGTTAGACTGAGACACCTCTGCACCAAAACTGGCAAAATAAAAACAAAAAACAAAACAAAACAAAAGATTAACAATTACAGCAAAAGGAGAAAAATTTCCTCAGCATTGGCTCTGACTAAGGTTTCAGTGAAGATTCTGATTGTCCTGGTTTAATGTAATCATCTTTCTAGCCAGAGGATTGATTACTCGGATTGGTTTTAGCCATGTTGGATACTGGGTTACAGCTGTATTGCATGTCTACCTCAAAGCCTGAAGAGGGGTAGAGAGAGAATTAGGCCCATCAGTAATTATCTAGGACTACAAAAAATTAGAATCAGTGTGAAGGATTGGTTTCCAAAAAGATACTAGAGAGACTACCTAAAGATCTACTCTAATATTCAGATTTTGTTGTGATTATAGGATGTGCAGGCAGGGTTTCAGTCAGCTTTATTTATTATTGTATCCTCAGTGTCATGCTACATATTTAAACAATTGTTTTTCACTTGACACGATATCCTGACTATTTTGCCATGTTATGAAAGGTATTTTCCTAACTTGATTTTAGTTGCTCTACAGCATTCTATTATTTAGATATACCATTATTTATTTAACCAATACTTCATGTTGAATATTTATTCTGTCTGAATCTGAAGTGTTGCTTAGACCAAAGGCATCATCCTGTTGCTATATCACCTACCTTGTTCTTTCTAATGTTTCCTTCCCAGCCTTCTTGGAGTTGGGAGAGCTAGGTGAACCAAAGTCAATGACATTAAACATTATCATTTAGTGTATTATCTAGAGACATTCCCTGTGTTTCTCTTTTACTCATACAATACCCTGACATGAGATGTGTGGGTTTTTTCCCCAACCCAAGAAATTCTCTGACACCAACTGGGTATCCTGCAATTTAATTCAGTTGTGATACTAACAGGGGTAAGTGCACACCCCACAGGTTAAGGGCTCAGTTCCACAAGACTATTCCCAGATCAGAGACCATTTGCAGTAGTAGGTCCCCAGGTTACTCATAACTTAATCCAACTTGGCTACAAATCAGAGATTCCCACCACCCTTTGTCTGAATTAGACCATTTGCTAGAAGAGCTCACCTAAACATATATCCCCAGAACCCTGTATTACTGGCATTTTTTGGGAAATGTTATTAAGTAGCCTTGGTCAATTATAAACTCCATTTCTAGGCCATCTCCTCTCTCTGGAGAATGGGAGGGTGGGGCTGAAAGTTTCACCATCTAACTTGGTTTATCTGGTGATCAGCCCCCATCCAGGATCCCTGGAAGAGTCACCAGTAGATCAAAAGGTGTTCCTATCACCAAGGAAATTTTGAGGGATTTAAAAGCTTGGTGTCAGATGCTCAAGAAATTACAAAGGATTTCTGTGTCAGGAACAGGAGCCAGAGGCCAATATACATTTTTTCTATTATTTCACATGTACTACTGATTTTGACCTCTCTAGAAAAGAAATAACAGGTCTATACTACCTAAGCACTTCTGAGCATGCTAGCCCTGCTCAATCCTATTTGGACATCTAAACTAGTCCCTCTATGATGCTATACTTTGTGCTCAGTATAAAATTTCCTAAATCATGCCCAGGCCTTTTGCCAAAGTGGCATTCCAGGCTCTGCCCTGATTCCTAATCACTTTGTTTGCATTTATGTCTTCTAATTTTAATTTGTTAGAATGAGAAGTGGTGCCATTGTCTAGACTCCTTTCAACCCAAGAACCCAAGATGACAAATGCTTTGGGGTCTTCTCCTTTTAATGGCACTGCTTCCCCATAAAGTCTTGCCAACTGTGTGAAACTATTATAGTTTTACTAACTAACCTTGGTATCCATCCTTTAATGTAGATTTCTCTTCTGTTCAGCACTACAAAAGAAAACATGAATGTTCCTTGAGTAATTCACTTTGAAAGTTTCCTTACATTTCCTTTCAAAATCATATCAGATTAATACAGCCTTATCCAAAAGTTCTTTGTGTCTCTATTCCTAAAATGTAAAATGAGAATGATAATAATACTTACCTCATAGGCCTGTTACCAACTTAAATGAGTTTGCAATATTGTCTGCCACATACCGAATGTTCAATAAATATCAGTTAAATAGTTATTACTCTTATTGCTAGACTGCTCTTCTTGAAGAATGGTTTTTATATTTTAGTATGAAGACACTGGGCTTTAGTGGGAAGGGGCTAGCTTTCTGAAAATAGAATCTATAGGCTATCAAAGATGAATTACTGCCTTGTGGGATAACAACTTATATAGGAAATTTGATTTGCTTCAGTACATTCTGCACAATGCTGGTTCTTATTTTCATGATGTTGACCTCGTCTGTATCTTGACTATTCTATATGTGCTTACTTTTAAGGGAGCCAGATCTCTCTGTCACAGTTGCTGTTCAGTTTTTCTAATGGTGGGAGGGATGTTTTAAACTCTAAGAGTCCTCGTTGGAGATGGGTCCCCATAGTGTGGCCATCATGAGATTTCTGTTGTTAAAGGATAAACTGACCCATATTAAAATTTTTAAGACCTTATTTGAGTAAAAATGTATTCAAATCAGGAAGCATTAAATCTAGAAGAGAGAAAGGAGCTCTTAGAAGCTCTAGAAAATGAAGGACTTTTAGAGGGAGAAGGGGAGTGGGAACAAGGGAGTTATCCTAGGCAAAAAAAAAAAAAAAGTTATTACAAGAATAATTTCATTTAGAGGATGGCAGTGGTCTATCAGGCAGATTCTTTAACTAGTGTTTCTTAGAACATTCTTAACGGACTGGTTTAAGATTCCATTTCTGGAAGAGTCCAAACTGTAGGTCTTGGTTTTTGATGATGTGGTGTTCAGCATAAGTGCCTCCATTTTGGGCCTTTTATCTTGTTTGCTTAACACTGTATAACACCATTAAACTTGAAAGCTGGAGCTGATAAGTCCTGCTGTCTTTATATTCAGTTTATGTACCCTGTTTTCTGGTCTTCTAAAGCACTGCATAATAATAACGTATTTTCACCAGATTAAGAGCTGTCACTGACTGGGGAATTGGCAGGAGGCAGAAGAACAAGCCTGGAAGTCAACGATCCAGAGATGCTTCCCACCTCATAAGAAGTCACAGAACAAAGCAATGGTTGCTTAGAGTGATGGATCCAATGCACATGTAGTTATGGAAATGACAGAGAAAATTCCATATGTCCCCCATGAGAAAATACTTCTCTTCTCAAAGGTGAGCTCAAGGACAGAGGTCCTGTCTTAAAACCTTCACATCTCTGGCACCTAACTGTAAACAAATGCCTCCTGTTGACCAGGACTGCGGCAAGGGACTTACCAGTTCTCACTGAATTCCTCTCACAGCCTGAGAGGTAGGCAGCATTGGACTCACTGAAGAGCCACATATTTCTGTGTGGTTAAATAGAAAGTGGCAGAATGAGAAGACATGTTCAGGTCTGTTTGAATACAAGGCCTTAACAGGTATGAGGCAGGCCAGCATTGTGGGCTCTGGAGCAAGGCTGCCTGAGCTGGAATCCTGACTCTGTCATTCACTAGCTGTGTGACCTTAGGCCAGTCACTTCATCTTTCTGCTTCTCCATCCCCAAGGTGTAAAATGGGTATGATAATCCTTGCCTCATAGAGCTGATACCAGCTTAAAGAAGCATACAATATGCCTGGCAAATACCAATGGTTTGAGAACTTTTAGCTAAAATAACTATTACTAGGATTATTGCAATACCATCCTTCTCTAAGGTTTTTATATTTTAGTCTGAGGGTACTGGACTTAATAAATGGGAGGCAGCTAGAACTCTGAAAACAGAACATGCAGAATATCAAAGATAAAATTACTGCTTGGCCTCCCCTATTAACCCTTAATATCTTTCCTTTAATTATGTTTGGGTCTTGCTCTGTTTCATTTGAGTCCTTCCCTAGAAAGAGACAGAATGCACTAAAACTCTTTCTGGGTAATAGTTTTGACACTAAACAATATGTCTGCCTATAAGAAGTCATAATGCATGGAAAATTTCATTTTAAGAGTATAACTGATCCACCAAAGGAAAAGCACAGCAGCGATACCTATTTGTTAACATTTTTTTGATTTCTGTTTCCCAAGATAAATACATAACTCTGAATATTTTAATCCATTAAGATTTTAATTTTATAAGATGCTGAATAAATTATGTATTTTCTATACAGAGAAGCTTGTAGAATCCAATACATTCAATTTAATTTTTTTCCCTTAAGTAATGGTTGGGTAAGATTAAAATGAAAATGTCCTTTTCTTTTAGGAAAAGTAGAAATTTATACTTATTGTAACTTCGTGCTTGGCCGAATTAATTTTGTCCTTCAAGTTCACTACTCAGTGGTAAATCTAGAGACACATGGTGTTGATCATTTCTTTTAGGATTTACAACTGTTCTGTGGGCGTGGTTGGGTATTAAGAGAATGTGGGGGCAGTGAGATAGGTTGCTATATTTACATATTTTGTTTCTTTCATTTGAAACACATTTTTAGAAGTATACAGATATGTTGTACTTTTACAAGATATGAAAGGTATTCTTTATATCCAGAAAAAGTATGTTGGGGAAAATCAGAACCAGGTATTGCTTTTTAAAATGAGTTTTAGAAATTTCCTTGTGGCTCCAGTAGGTTTCTCCATTCTAAAGTTACTCCTCTTCCTCCTGGAAGAAAGGAAATCAATATGCACAGTCCATACTTAATGGGTGGGATGTTAGACTTGACCTCTTTGTAGAATATCCTCATGAGTATTTGGAATTTTTCTGCTGGGGAAATTTATTTATTCAGTCACTTACTTCCATCAATACGGATTCATGACTACTCATGGTGTTTATTTTACACTTTGAGTTATAACTCAGTATTAATTTATTAATTTTGTTGCTCATATTGTTCCAACTTTGTTGCTCAGCATTCCATTGGGGAGCTCTTTCAGTTGCTCCCAGATCCCTTGACTTACCTTCATCATTTTTTAAATCACGTCCTTAACTTTCTGATATGATGAGACTCCAGGCTGATCTCACATATTTCTTGTCACAGTCTAGAATCAGCCATTTCTCCCAGGAGCTCTAGCTCCTTTTACTGAAGGATGATATTTAAAACCAAGATCTGGGGCGCCTGGGTGGCTCAGTGGGTTAAAGCCTCTGCCTTTGGCTGGGGTCATGATCTCAGGGTCCTGGGATTGAGCCTTGAGGCAGGCTCTCTGTTTGGTAGGGGGCCTGCTTCCCTCCTCTCTCTCTCTCTATGCCTGCCTCTCTGCCTACTTGTGATCTCTGTCTGTTAAATAAATAAATAAAATCTTAAAAAAAACACACACACAAAAAACAAGATCTGGGTGTTGGGTATCCTCTTCTATACTGGGCTCTCTCAGTGGAAGGAACAAGGACTTACATGTATGTATTCTACCTAGAAGAGCAATTGTTGAGTTGTATGGTAAAATGACATTGAATTTTGCAAGAAACTGCCCGACTCTCTTCCAAACTGGTGGGCCATTTTTGCATTCCTATCAACGGTACATGAAAGATCCTGTTGCTCAATATCCTTCTCAGTTTTTGGTATTGTCAGTTTCTGGGCTTAGCTGTTTTAATAGGTATTCAGTGGTTTCATACTGCTGTCTTAATTTGAAATTTCCTAATGACAAATGAAGTTGAGAGTTAATTATGTGCTATTTGCCATCTGTATGTCTTCTTTGAGGAGATGTCTGTTCAGGTCTTTTGTCCATATTTTTTTATTGAGATGTTTAAAGTTTTTGTTGTTGTTGTTGTTGTTGTCAACTTTTAAGAGTTCTTTGTATATTTTGGATACATGTTCTTAATCAAATATGTGTTTTGCAAATATTTGCCCCTTGCTTGTAACCTGTCTTTTCATTTGCTCAGGAATGTCTTTCCCAAGGGAACAAACTTTTAATTTTTATAAAGCCTAGTTTATCGAATTTTCTTTTGTGGATATACTATTGCTATGTGCTTAAAGACTCATCACCAAACCTAACACTGCACAGATTTTCCCTGTTTTCTTTAAGATGTTTTATAGTTTTGCATTTTACATATAGGTTTATTATACATTTTGAATTAATTTTTGTGTAAAGTGTAAGATCCATGCCTAGGTTTATTTATTTTTTACACAGGGATAGCCAATTATTCTGGTACCACTTATTGAAAAGTCTATTTTTTTTCTATTGAATTGTCTTTGCTCTTCTGTCAGAGTTTAGTTGACTATATTTGTATGGGTATCATCTGGGCTCTTACTTATGTTCCACTTTTCAATGTATCCCTTTGCCAAGACAATGCTATTTTAATTACTGTATCCTTATAATAAGTCTTGAAATAGAGTAGTGTTAGTCCTCCAATGTTGTTCTTATCCTTCTTGTTCTTATTCTTCTTCAGTATTGTGTTGGTTGTTCTAGGTCTTTGCCTTTCCATATAAAACTTTAGAACCAGTTTTTTGATATTTACAAGACAGCTTGCTGGAATTTTGGTTGAGATTGCATTATATCTTTAGATTAAATTGGGAAGAATTGCTTTCTTAAATTAGCAACATTGAACTTCAAATCCATATGCACATGTATTTTTGCTCCATTTATTTAGTTTTTCATTTTTAAAATCACTGTTTCATAGTTTTTTGTATATGGGTCCTGCACATATTTTGTTAGATTTGATCCTAAATATTTCATGTTGGAGCATGCTATTGTAAATGGTATTGTCTTATTAATTTCAAGTTCCAGTTGTTTATTGCTGGGATTCATAGAGGAAAACAATTGACTTTTGTGCATTAACTTCATATTCTGTGATTTTGCTGAACTTACTTTTTGGTCCCAGGAGTATTTTTGTTCACTCATTTAGATTTTCTAGAAAAAAAAAATCATCTCATTATTTGTGAACAGAGACAGTTTTATTTCTTTCTTTTAAATCTGCATACCTTTGATTTTCTTTTCTTATTTTATTTCACTGATTAGCACTTACAGTACAACACTGAATTGGAATGATAAAAGAGAAATCCTTGCCTCAGTCCCAGTCTTGGGTGAGGGCAAATGATCAGTATTGAATTCACCACTAAATATTATATTAACTTGTGTTTTTGTAAATGTTATTGAGTTGAGGAGGTTCCCTTTTATTCCTAGTTTGCTGAGTGTATATATATATATATATTTAAAGTTTTTAATGGGAGGTCGGTGCCTGGGTATCTCAGTCAGTTAAGTGTCTGACTGTTGATTTCTGCTCATGATCTCAGGTTCTTGGGGATTGAGCCTGTCTTGGGCTTTACACTCAGTGCAAAGTCTGCTCGTCCCTCTCCCTCTGCTCCACGCACAACCCCTCCCCTCTGTTTCAAATAAAGAAATACATAAAAATCTTTTAAAAAATCATTAATGGGGGCACCTGGGTAACTCAGTGGGTTAAGCCTCTGCCTTCAAGGATCAAGTCCCGCATCAGGCTCTCTGCTCGGCAGGGAGCCTGCTTCCTCCTCCTCTCTCTCTCTCTCTCTCTCTTTGCCTACCTGTGATCTCTGTCAAATAAATAAATAAAATCTTTAAAAAAAATCGTTAATGGGTGTTGAATTTTGTCAAAGGCCTTTTCTGTGTCAGTTGGAATGATTGTATTATTTTCCTTTTGTAGTGTGTTGATTTGGTGGATTATATTGATGGATTTTAGAGTGTTGAGTGGGCCTTGCTTATTTGGAATAAATACTAGTTGGTCTTGGTGTAGAGTTCTTCTTATACATTGTCAGATTCAACTTGGTAATATTTTGTTGAGGATTTTTGTATCCATATTGGTATGTAGTTTTTGTTTCTTATAATATCTTTATCTCCTCCTTGGTATTAAAGTAATGCTTTTGAATAAATTAAGAAATATTCCCTTTGCTTCTATTTTCTTTAGGAGATCAGTGTCATATTGAAGTCTGGTTCTGAGGCTTGTTTTGTCTCCTCAGACTGTTTTTTCTTCCCTTTTGGTGTGACTTGGAATTTTTCTTGGAAGCTATTTATGTCATATTGGATAAGAGGAACTGAGGGAAACAGGCTCCTACTGTGAGGATTTATGTCAATATGGAGTTGGGCTATATTTGTTGTTGCTAAAGATGCCAGACGCTTTAAATTCCTCTGATATTCTCATTTCTTGTCTCCTCTTGACTTTACATTTCCCAAAATACTTCTCAGAAAGAATCTGTGTCTTGTAGTGCTTTCAGCTGTAATCCAGTTACTCTGAGGTCCACTGAGACACTGAAGTCTCATTGGTGTGGTGATAGGGAGCCTATGTGCATGGCCTGAGATAGATATAGATCTAGATACAAATATATATATATATATATATATATATATATATATATATATATATAATTAAAAAAAAAAAATAGCTTCTTCCCTCTTCCTATCTCCCTGAGGTGAGACAGAAAGGCTGTTTGGAGCTGGAGTCCCAGGGCTCTGAAAAAAACCTCTGGAAAAGTCTTTCCTTTTGGAAAGTAAGCCTTTGTTATATAGCAAACTCTGGGTGTATTTCACAAGGATTCCTTTTTTCCCCCTGCCAGAGAGACACAAGAGAATTTTCAGATTCTTTAAAATTACTGTGTAAGTGTTTCTACAAGTTTATAGCTCCAGTGGCTTCTGCTCCAGATAGGGGAAATTTTTGTTCATGACTGAATTTTTATTTCTTAAGATTTGGGAGTAGTGGGTTGTCCTGAAAACTCAGTTCTTTCATGGGTTCTAAAAAGCCATTGGTTTTTCAGTTTGTTCAGCTTTTCCTGTTATAAAAATGGAGTGAAGAACTCCAAGCCCTTCACATGTCATGGCTGAAACTATAAGTCCATTTCTAAATGACGTATTTATTTTATTCTATTGATCTTTAATCTGTTGCTTCTTTATAGGGCATGGCATATCTTTCCTGTGTGTTCCTCCTTTTTTCCCCCTCCCTTCCAACTCCCTGTCACTACCTGTACACATACTATACTTGTCCCCTATCGACATGTGTGAAAATTTCTTTTCTTTGTTTTTATTATCTAGGAGTTTTACAGTTTCTTCTTAATTGAATCTTTGATTCTTGAATTTACTTTGGTGGAAGGAGTGAGATATCCATTCTTTTTTTTTATGATTTTATTTATTTATTTGACAGACAGAGATCATAAGCAGGCAGAGAGGCAGGCAGAGAGAGAGAGAGAGAGGAGGAAGCAGGCTCCCTGTTGAGCAGAGAGCCTGATGTGGGGCTCGAGCCCAGAACCCTGGGATCATGTCCTGTGCTGAAGGCAGAGGCTTTAACCCACTGAGCCACCCAGGTTCCCCAATCCTTTTTTGTTTCTGACCAAATGCCAAGCCATTTTTTGGAGAAGTCTATCTATTCGTCACTGATATAAAATAGCCTGATGTGGGGCTCGAGCCCAGAACCCTGGGATCATGTCCTGTGCCGAAGGCAGAGGCTTTAACCCACTGATCCACCCAGGTTCCCCAATCCTTTTTTGTTTCTGACCAAATGCCAAGCCATTTTTTGGAGAAGTCTATCTATTCGTCACTGATATAAAATACTTTTCTGTATTGTATACTAAATTTAAAAATATATTTGATGTATTTATGGAATTTCAGATTTATTTCTTTGATCTGCCAGATGACTCCTGTACCAGTACCAATTTATATAAATTTCATAGCTTCATGAATTACTTGGAAACATGGTATTATAAAAATAATAATGCATTCATGGTATAGTTTATTTTAAGAAGAATTGATGTCTTTGTAATACTTACTTTGCCTCTCTAAGAACAGATTTTGTTTTATTTATTCATCTTACATTTGTTGCTTGGTAGAAGTAAAGTTTTCTTCTCATAGATCCAACATATTTTTTACATCTATTTTAACTGTTTCATCTGTTCATTGTATTTTCTTAGCAGTTATTATTTCTACGTAGGAAAACAATTGATTTTGGGAGATTAATTTTGTAACCAGAGATTTTACTGAATTATCTCATTGTGTCTAATAGTTTTTTAGTTGTCTCTCTTGGGTTTATGATTATATAACCATATCATTTTCAAATAATGGTAATTTTGTCTTTTTATTTTTGCCTCATTTATTTCTCTCACCTAATGACAATGGCCAATCTTTTTTAGAATAATTTTTACTAATAGAACACTCTTCATTGTAATAGACTTTTCTTTTTTTAGCCATAATTACTTCATTGTCTTGTTAAACTGTAAAGTCCTTGGGGTAGAGACTTTTATTCCTAATGCTTAAGAGAATATTGGTATAGATTAGGTACTTAATTGATAGTTTTAGAATGATTTAGGCAGGGTAAGGTGAACTAAATTGAGCCGAGGTCAGTAGACAGATACATCAGCCCATGTAAAGTGAGTATTCTTGAATGTCACAGAGACAGCAAAAGGGCCTCTTTACCAGACCCATGAAAGTCTTGTTTGAGTCCCATAGATAGTCCCTATGATTTTTTACTACAGTTGAGCTATATCCTTTATCCTATATCCTGTTTCAGTTCAGTTGAAGTAAGGGAACGCTCCTCTCCAAACCACATCTTTTAGGCACAACTAGCTGCCCTGGAAGACAGAGCTTTAAATTTTTAAAAGTTGGTATACACACAGAAGTTGCAAAAGAGAAGTTGGAGTGCTTTGTAGATTCTACATAGCCAACCTGTAGCACAAGTCCACTGGCATTTTCACAGAATCAGCAGGAA
This sequence comes from Mustela lutreola, assembly GCF_030435805.1. Classification (NCBI taxonomy): domain Eukaryota; kingdom Metazoa; phylum Chordata; class Mammalia; order Carnivora; family Mustelidae; genus Mustela; species Mustela lutreola. Next base: position 93,674,310 of record NC_081296.1, read on the forward strand.
ATTTTCCTGGTTCCTGGATGGGACTCCAACAGTGGTCTTGGATTGCAGGTAGAAAGATGAAGGCAGGAACTTGGCTTTCCTGTGCATGATAAGCATCTAGATAGACTCTGAAGAATGCAGAGAAGTAGCTATATATCCAGGGCAGCTCTGAGAGCTCCATCAGTGGGGCCTGCCTGGAACACGGTCAGGGCAACAGAATTATCAGCAACGGGAGCATGAAAAAGACAGCTCCCGGTTAGAATGGAACCAGAGTGGGAACAGCAAGTACAGTCAGTAATCCAAAGACACCTGGACTCTTGGATTATGAGCAGGGGCCAAAGCAGTCTCAGTTTAATGGGCTGTCAACTAAATGGGCAGACTTGAAACCCAAAGGCTTTGGCTTGTGGCCTGATGGACAAGTGTCTCTGGCTCCACAGTGGCTCCTGTAACCCCAAAATGGCAGTCCAGAAATAGTGCTCTCCTTTTCAACTCTATTCCAGGAAGTCCTTTGTCATGCATCTCTATTTCAGAGAAGATTGCTTCTAACTTTTCCATTAGAAAAATGAGTATTATGATGGATTTCATTTTTCCATTGAAGTTAATTGGCCGTGGGCAGTAATACTCAGCACTGCATCTAGTGGAAAGAAAAGCAGAGGGATGTTGTTCACAAATTGCTGTGGGGAAGCAGAGATCACAGTTCATTTGAGGAACTGAGGCTTCTTATTAGCTATGCTACTTAAGGCAGACAGGATGCTTTTCCGCACCTAGCAACTTATTCCTGAATGGGGTCTGTTCTTTCATTCATTAATCCATTCAATTCTTTCATGAAACCCTTTTTGAGTGCATATTAGATGGAGGGTATCTCATGGACAGAACTATAGATTCAAAGATGAACAGACTGTCTTCCAGGCTAGTAGGAATAAGATGTCACTTTCCTCTCTTTATATAGTATATAAATATAACTTTGGTCATGAACCTCTGTGGAAAGGTTAAAGATGTGATGATTCCATTCCTCAAGAAAAAGCCTTAATTCTTCCTACAGTTCCAGGGAATGCCCAGCCGCCTGACATGTGTCCATGGAGTCCCTCAGGTCAGATATCTCATCAAGAATGAAATGACTCTCAGAATCAATGGCAAAAGACTGAGCTTCATGCATCACATAGTGAATGCCATGTTCTCTAAACAAGCTCTTCTTTGACATCTCACTCACTTTTATGACCCATTTGTCCATCTTCCTGTTTTAATCTGAACTCTTAGGTATTCCCCTTCCCTATGGTAGCATATCACTGAACACCAGTGAGGCCTTGGCTGAGGATGGAGACAGCATTTGGAAACACAACCAGCTGGCAGGGTGTGTTTCTACAGTAGCATCCCACCCCCAAAGGCTGGAAGAGATTTTGGTTGGATTGATCCACAGTCTTACCTAGGATCCCACTGCTTGTTAATGGTAGAATCAGAATCCAGAATTCCTGATTCCCAGGTCTGCACCCTTAGCACTGGTTCAGCTCTCATTTGGGACCCTGACTCCATCTCTAGTTCTATCTTCTCGACTGAATACTCTGAGTAAGGTTTAACAAGACCTTTTTCTCAAGGGATTTAAGAATCTGTTCACCAGAGGTGTTAGAGATAAAGATGGGGTAAGTGGGGCGTTTTCCTGATTTAAAAGAGTATGTTAATATTGTATCACACTTGGGGCACGTGGGTGGCTCAGTGGGTTAAAGCCTCTGCCTTTGGCCCAGGTCATGATCTCAGGGTCCTGGGATCAAGCCTGCACTGGGCTCTCTGCTCCGCGGGGAGCCTTCCCCTTCCTCCGAACACCCCTCCTAGCCTTTCTTTGCCTGCCTTTCTGCCTACTTGTGATCTCTCTCTCTCTCTGTCAAATAAATAAATCTTAAAAAAAAAAAAAATACTGTGCCACCCCATCACATACATAGTTTTAAAGGCAAAAAGAAGTGTTTCAAAAGAACTGTTGCATCTGGGTGGCTCAGTTGGTTGGGCGACTGCCTTTGGCTAAGTCATGATCCCGGAGTCCTGAGATTGAGTCCCACATCGGACTCCCAGCTCCATGGGGAGTCTGCTTCTCCCTCTGACTTTCCCTCTCATGCTCTCACTCTGTCTCTCTCTCTCTCAGATAAATAAATAAAATCTTAAAAAAAAAACCCAACTTTTTTTGGAGGGGTGATCCTCTGATAAATACAATAAATAAATTTTGAAAAGGCAGTTTTCTGGACAAAGATTTTTTTCCTATAGTGTAGGACACTAGTGTTGTCCAAGGAAAAAAAATGTAGAAGCCAGGAAATGAAATGTTGACAGACTCATAACCTCAGGGGCCAAATGGTACCATAATGATCTCTCACATTCTTTAACTTTCAAAAGACCCTAGAGACTGCATTCGTTCATATTTCATGGAGTTCTCATTTTCTTTTTCTTTCTTTTTTTTTTTTTTTACTAGAGCTGGTGTATGTTCAAAACCTTAAATAAATTTTTTCCAATTTTTTCCCTGTGTTAAAGGACCAAAATTTCAGCCACTGTAGTAACTAGTAGGAAATTCATAGGGTTCTCAATGGAAGGAAGAGTCTTGGTATAGCCTGGAAGCCTGATGTATCAGGAAACAGCCCTAGGTAGGCATTCCTTGTTATATGTCTTTTCCTACCTCAGCCAAGAATAATCAATGTCATGAATCATCCTAAATGACACTTTCTTTTTAGGTATCTTCCTTTGGATTTGCTGCTATGGTGTCATTTAAAATGACAGTATTTCAGTTGAGAATCATAAGGAGAAGGGTTTCCTTCAAATCTTTATTTTGCTGTTTGGGAAGTAAGAGTGCAGGGCAAGACATGAAGGCACAGTGCTTTGCCTGGGGAAAAACACTATGAAAAGTATGTGAAAGAAATGGTTTAAGCTTCAAGATCTAAATACAACTCCCACCCAGATATATATAAAGCAAGTGCAAAGATATTTGAATACAAAGCACACAGGGCTTTATATAGGGAAAGCAGTCAATATAGGCAATTGTTATTCACGAATACTCTTACTCCTACTGCTACTATTACTTTTCAAGTCAGATTTATAAAAAGTACCTGTCATAATTCATATCCATCGAAATGGAAATGCTTCTCAAGCTATTTTCACGCCTGGTGAAAGGTCCCTCAATTTCCAAAAGAAGACAGATCATGCTAGTAAGAACACGAGAATAGGGAAGCCCCTAGTTTTGAGTAAACCGACCAGCAACATTTTCCCAAGTTTTTTGGAGCCTACTGATGACCTCCCTAGGGAGGATTATTAATATTCAAGGTTAGGAGTAAGCACACCTGTTTCTCAGGAGTTGATCTGGAGAATTATGTTTGGAATAGAGAATAATCTAGGTGCTGCTGGTGTTTTCGGTGACAATAATAGTGGTAATGGCCAGGTAGGGAGAGTGCCTCGGAATAGTCAATAGTTCTCAAATTTGTATGTGTGAGATTTATTTGGTATGCCTGTTAAAAATGTAAGTTTTTAGACACTAGCTCCCAGTGATTTTGTTTGAGAAAGTGGAGCACGAGGACCAGAAAGCTGTGAAGAAGTTCCCCATCTGACTCCGATGAGCTAGTCTATATTCCACACTGTGAAATGCTGGAGATCCTGTTTTGACACTGAGATGAATGCTAATACTTCTAGATTCCATTCTGGATAATAATAATAACAACATATAAAATACCCTCATTCTGTATCCCTGGGTAGTTGTAGTATTCTTTGTTAAGTCACAGTCCATCAACATGTTTGATTTAAAAATAAGCAAAACAAAACACGACATATATTAAAAAATTCAAATGGTACAACTGCAGCCAGATAATTTGTATTATAAACAATATTTTAGTATGGTGTGAAAATGAAGAAAAAATTTTTACACCCGTAAAGATGATCAGTTTTCAAAACATAGCTCATTAATATCTAAATGTTCATGGTTCCGTGGTTATTTACAGGCTACAACCTATAATCTACTCTGTATCAACTCCTCAACTGCTTTAGTCCGTATTGCAAGCTAACCTCAAAATCAACATGCTTTCAATAAAACATAAGAATGTAATGCTTTTAATCAATAATAGGATGACAGAACTTAAATAGAGTTTTCACATAGCAGTCACATAAGGCACTGACAGAAAAACTACTAGATTAATGGTATATTGCCTATCATATCACCCCAAAGATGACAAATACGTTTACTTCCACATTTAGGCGGACATTATTCATTGATCACTCTTCTCAGCTAAATCATACATTGCCTCAGAATCCTTTTCAACATAGGTAGCTACTACATCTGTCAGAGTTGGCTTGAAAGTGAAATTATATTTCTATATCTGCTCCAAAAAGCACCTCTCCCAATCATACACACATGTTCCACCTCTTCCATCCCCCACAAACTTTCAAAAACAAGTCATCTTTATAACTCATAATGAAGTAAAATATTGGTAGAAAACCCCATTTTGCCTTACATTAAGAGCAAGGTTTCCATGTCTTTTTTTTTTCTTTTCCTGAGAGTCTCCCAAGAGTGGCACGTTTATTTGTTCATTTACTTGCAGTAGATTAAATCAAGAAGACAGTGATTCCAATGCATATATTCAAGTTCATCAAAGTACTGAGAAATCAAAGAACCTACCTTTCTCTTTGAAGTTCCAATTTTAAAATAAACCAATGAAAAACCATTGTGTGTGTGTATTTTTTTTTTTTTTTTAGGAAAGCATCATATGTCTCAATTTATCCATTTTTAATGCTTAGCCAATATCTTAGTCTGTTCAATTTGTTATGCCAAAAATACCACAGACTGCGTGGATAAAACAACAGAAATACGTTTCTCCCAGTTCTGGAGACTGGGAAGTCCAAGATCAAAGCATGGGCAGAGTCATTGTTTAGTGAAGGCCTACTTCCTGTTTCATAGATGGTCATCTCTTCCTGTATCCTCACGTGGCAGAGGAGACAAGGGAACTCTCTGAGGTCTCTTTTATAAGGGCACTCATTCATGAGGACTCTGCTCTCATAACCTAATCACCCCAAAGGCCTAGCCTCACCTGCAAATAGGAATACATTAAGGATTTGGTTTCAATATATGAATTTTTGAGGGGATAAAAGCACTTAGTCTGTAGCAGCAAATTGCATTTTATTTCCTTTTCTATAAAATCTAAATTTTAAAAATTGTGATGCTTACTTTTTTTTTTTTTGAGAAGGAGAGTGTGAGCAGGGGTGAGGGTGGAGTGGGGTAGGGGAGGGGTAGAAGGAGGGAGAGAATCTTAAGCAGCCTCTATGCCAAGTGTTAATCCCAACACAGGGCTCTATCTCATGACCCTGAAATCATGACCTGAGCCAAAATCAAGAGCTGGATGCTTAACTGACTGATCCACCCAAGTGTCCTGTGATGCTCATAATTTAAATTTAAAAAAAAAATCATTTTATATAATTTACAATATTCAGAAAAATACATAAAAGAAAATTAAAACCATCATAAAATTTTCACAAAATTTCTATAAAAGAGTCACTTTTAACACTGATATCTTTCTATGCGTTCCATTATCTATATATCTTCATGTGACTGTGTCTTTTTTTTTTTTTTTTAATTTTTCCGTAATATTTGGCTAACTTTGGGCATGGAGTTTGCATCTTGTTTTTTTTTTTTGAAATGTAATATTTCGCGAGTATTTATTTCAAAATTAAGAGTGTGAAGTGAGGTTATCTTATCAAAACAGGTTTTTAATGTGTCTTAGTCTGGGTTTTCCCAGGAGCAGATGACAAATGTGATTAAACTGCAAGTGTTTTGTTAGAAATTCCTGTGTGAGAGAAGATAGGAAGGGAGTTGGGGAAATAACCATCACACCGCCATGCCAGACAGACCAGGAATGAGTCTGCTCTAGTACCCTGTCTCTTTGGTCATTAGCTGGAAACAGGCCTCAGAGGATGTGGCCTATGATTTCAAAGTGCCAGGTGGCCCCTTGGTCAATTTTATTTCCTATGGTTGGTGGTCTATAAGGTACATTCTCATTCTCCCCATAGTCCATCACAGATAGATTTCACACCCCCCACACCAATCTTTTCCAACCATTGTGCATCAGTGATTATTTTCTCAGTTGGTCTCCTAGAAATGAAGTTGCTGGATCATGGCTGAAATTGATTTCTAAATATATAGCATTTAATATTTCTAAATAGTTTTCCCAAATGATTTTCTATAGAAACTATGATTTATTTACTTTAATCTTTCTGGTTATTTGGAAGGTATACATCATTCTACTAGTGACTATCATTAGGTTTTCAAAGTAATTTTTCAGTCCGTGTTTGATACCAGCGTACAAGATAGCTACTTAAGACATTCTTATGCTCGCCTTCTCTTTAATTTTTCATATACTTGAAAAATTATCATATGGAATATGATTATCATATGGAATTTGAGGCCAAGATTATTGTTATTAAATCATATTATTAAATATAAAAATTACCTCTTGCAAGTGTATATAAATTTTCCATTAGCAATGCATATAAAATTAGAAATAACAGAGTATTATTACCACAAATAAACCAAAATAAACAAGTAAAGCCCTGTTTCTAAGAACCATACTTTAAAAAAAAATCTCTTAGTCTGGTTTGCTAAGTGTGTACTTAGATAATGGACTTTATGTTAGTAGAAACATCCCAGGGGGTTAGAGTTATCTTCACTGAAACAGAATTTTCCCTAAAATTGATTTTAAACCAAAGAAACTTGGAGCTGATTTAATTATGCTGCAGTGTATTACTGTGAGTTGGCCATCAAGAGCTTTTTCCTCCTACTCATCCCTAAAGTTCTCTCCTGTGTAGGAAGCTGCCTTCCATCTCCAGCCATTGGCTGGCATCATGGTTTTAATGAAGGCCCATCTCCACTTCTGCTACTTCTGTGCTGCATAACATTTCACAGCAGGAATACATGGCCTCTACTGAACGTTGTTCTCTGCCCACGTCAATGGTAAAATAGTGACTCCATGCTGAAAATATGATTTCATATCCATCTCTCTGTTGAGGGGAGAAAGTTTTAGTCACCCCACATGAACGGATTAACAGTGTGAATAGACAACAAAAGTACAACAATCTTCATATACTTTCAATGTTGGGAAAGAAATTCTTCTTTGAAATGTAATTTTCTTATTTACCTACTGTCATTTTTTAGCCCTTGTCAGGGAAATGGGCCTCATCATGTCTATATCCTGCAAAATCATAAAGGGACAGTAGAGCAGGGAAGTTGGCAGGGGTGTGGTGGGCGATTAGTATTCTGTTAAAAGGATAACAGAATTGTCCTGTGCAATATTAACCACCCATAACACCACTTAGTTTGATAATGGCTAGCCCTGTGAATATTTAACTTTTGTAATGTTTGCTTTACTGATAGTGGGTCACTTTCATATGTGAAATATAGCCTATTGCTTATTATTAATTAGACCTGAGGTGACCTTCAGAATTTAATATTCTTTCAACAGTGATACGTGTAATTTACTACATGTTCCCATACATTCAAACTGTGAGAACATTCGGGTTTAAAATAACACAGGCTTGGAAAGAATTTTCAGAGGCCATCTAACTCATCCATTCAGTTGTCAGCTGCAAATCATTTACATTCTGGGTGCTGCAGGGCATTCAGGCACATAGAAGATGCCATCTATCCCCTTCTGTACTCAGGCTCTCTCTACCTTCAGGGGAAAAGGAAAAGACCTCATAAGAATACAGGGCGTTGCTGATTGACAGACGTTGAGTCCTTTTTGAGTTCCGAACAGAAAAAGGACAATGTGGGCAGCAGGAAGCGATCTTGTAGGACAAGAAACAGTTGGAATGGCTGGAGAGAAGGGTAGTATTTAGGGAGGCGGGTGAAGTGAACAGCAGGAAGCCAGACAATACCCACTGGTGACGCTAAGGGTTCAGTCATCAGGTTTGTAGGTCAGCCAGCCTCCTATCTGCCTCAGGCCATTCCTGACCATGCGAAGCTGAAAGTCCCGACCACATTTTCAGAAATGTTGATGGCTGGGGCGTGGGGATGCCTTTTGGAAAGATATATAGCTTCTTTGATCTTTGATTTATAGAAGCCCTCTGTGATATGAACATGGCTTATCTTCTCTGACTCTCCTCAAAGCAACCCCATGTTTTAGTCAAACACTCTGCTTCCTGTTCTTTGCGGTTTAAATTTATGAACTAATATTATGTGAGGCCAGGTGAATAAAGATAAGCCAGAAAGGGAACAAGAGTCCAGTGTATGACATGATATCATATAATGCTTAAAAGTTAAGACTTCAGTCATTAGAGTGTTAGCAAACCATTGATGGATTTGAGCTTTTAATTGGGGCAGGTGATAACAGATAACTGGATTTGCATTTTAAACAGATGACTGGGTGGAGTGGTGATATCGCATAGTTGTCAAGCACCAGAGTTCTGGAGTCAGACTCCTTCTCTTCTCTGATCTTATCAGCTCTGACTTTATTCGCTTCTCTACGCCTCAGTGACCTCATCTATAGAATGGGAATATAAAGCATTACCTTGCAAGTTTGTTTTGAGGATCAAGTGAGATAATGCATGTAACATAGTTAGTCCAGTGCCTGGCACAGAGAGAGCATTTAGTATGTGTTGGCTGTTATTACTCTTATTATCCCTCTAGGGGTACTGTAAAGGATGGGAGATTCTGCTTGCAGCTCAAAGGAAGGGCTTGGAGAACAAAAGACCAGATGGGATCCATTCATGACAATATTTTAGAAGAGGCATTGATGCACTGAAGTAAGACAATAGAATAAGGATTGAGGAAGGGAAACAAAGTTAACACTAAGATGGGAGTAAAATCAATAAGACTTGGTTTCTGAGTGAGTGTAGGGGGTGAAGAGGAGGGAGAAATCATAGCTGATTATAAAGTTTCCAGCTAGGGTCACTGGTGGTGTAGTGCCATTGGCCAAGATGGAGAACAAAGAGTCAGCAGAACTTGCTTGTGCTCTCTCATAACCATAGCACACAACCTTCCAGCTGAAGAGGGTTTCCAAAGCTTGAGGGCTTTCTCTGGTGACAAGGGCCAGGGAGACGGGAAACATTGGAAAATTATGTCCTAGTGACAACCTTTACTTACCCACTGTTTGACAGAAATTCTGTGTAAATACCTTGGCACACTTGTGCCATAGATGGGCTTACTCTGAGGTTCCTATCCTATTTCCAGACTTCCCTGGTGGTAAACAACCCTGGGTTCCCACAGCGGCAACTTGTTTGACAACTAAACCTTTTTACTGCCTTCCCTTTCTGGTCTCACTACTCTAATTCTTTCTTTTTCTTTCTTTCTTTTTTTTTTTTTTAAAGATTTTTATTTATTTATTTGCCAGAGATAGAGGGAGAGAGAGCGAGAGAGCACAGGCAGACAAAGAGTCAGGCAGAGGCAGAGGGAGAAGCAGGCTCCCTTGCTGAGCAAGGAGCCCGATGTGGGACTCGATCCCAGGACCCTCGGATCATGACCTGAGCCAAAGGCAGCTGCTCAACCAACTGAGCCACCCAGGCGTCCCTCACTACTCTAATTCTTGAACAGTCTCTTCCGGATCACCTTCCAAGCAAACTATTTGCGCTGGAATTCTTGTCTTGGGGTTTGCCATGGAAGAAATAAAACTAAGAGAGTAGAAAAAGGGAAAAGAATACAGGAAACAGGAATATAGTTTCTTTTCAGACATTTTGAGGGGGAGATGACTTGGGATTATCAAGAAGAGATGGTCCAGAATGCAGTGGAAATAAGGAAATGGAATTTAATAAATACTTGGGTTCTGGTATACTAGATTGGTAAGTAAACTGCAAAAACCCCATGGTAGTTGAAATTTTTGAAGAAGGCATATCCCCCTTACAAGGATAGCCTGTAATATAAGAAGTTTGAAAAAGCTAGTGGAGAAGCACTAGAATGGATACAAAAATGATGTGCTTAGACAAGTGAGTGAAGAATAAGAGGGTGATGTGGAAGCCAGAAGACATAGTTTCTTAGGAAGGAGAGTCTGAATTTTTAGAATTAAAGTACAAATCCTTTTAGGGGAGTCCAGGTTTCATCTCTGTAATAGCCAAGGTATTTCTAATAATAATAAACATTTGTCAAATGAATACCAATTCCCTTCATCCCACTGTGGAGATACAAGAGAAGCTCTAGTTACAGAATGAATAAGTCATGGGAATAAAAGGCACAGTAGAGGGAATACAGTCAATGATACTGTAATGGGGTTTTATGGTGACAGATGGTAGGTGCACTTCTGGTGAGCGCAGCATGGCGTACAGAAGTTGAATCACTATGTTGTACAGCTGAAACTAATATAACACTGTGTGTCAATTATACTCAATAAAAAATAAAAGTACAGGAAAAACTGAGGTGGTGAAATTAAGGGGTGAAGAGTAACTTAACAGTTATTTCCTATTACGTGATGTTTTCTGTTTTTGTTTGGTTGGTTAGTTCTCTACTTTTGTTTACTACACAATGGATTCATATTGTGAAGCAGTAGGCCCTCCCAATCATCTTCCCTTCACTAGCAGTCTGTATTCTAAGAGTCTATTCTCAATGCAACTAACAGCAGTTAATTTTGGGCATAGGGCAAAAGAACAAGGAATTGAAGTCTTGAAGAAGGGGGAGGGAGATAGGACAGGGATCCCGTGCTCCATAGCTCTCATACCTGTCACTCTCGTCTGTCACTACTCTTTCTCCCAAATTCTTCTTTACTACTTGGTTATTGCTTCTTAGGTCGGAATGGGAAGTTTTAGCATGACCTCATCATGATATCATTACTTTCAGGATCTGAGTTTTGATGTCACCTCATTTTTTCCCCCTTCTCTTTAGTTTGGACATTATAGAGCAGCCATAGCTTTCAATTCCTCATACCACAACAAGCTCGTTTACATTTTGAAATATTTCCAATATGTAGTCAATGACCTATTTATAGGTAGATGTAGAGGCAACGGAATTTCTGACCTTCTTAAAAGTTTTACGCTGTCTTTTGATGTTACAGTGGTTTAATTTCTAGGGCAAAGAGGCATTTATATGGTTTATGAAGAAAGAATGAATACAAGCACTTGCCTGAGGTTTACGGTCTTTCCCAATTTCCTGTTCTCCTTTAATACATTACATCTGGTTTGCAAGACTGTTCAGAGAAGTTTTATTCAAACTCTTCTAGAATGAAGAAAAAAAAATGGCTTGTTGGTGCCAATGGAAGAGAGGAACTTAGTTGTTTATGATCAGGTCAGCCAATTTTATAAACTCTGGAAAATCATTGAGGTTTTAAAATACATATTGGTTAAAGAATAGTATCTGATCAATTCTATACATTTTTCAGTGTTCAGTATTCCTAAACGTTTAGCACCCCTGAGATTGTACTCAATACCTTATTGTCTCCAGAAGTATCTTTTCTACATTGTCTACTGTTGTACTAAGTCAATTACCAAGTTGTCTTTTCCCATTTATATAAAGCCATTAAACCAATGTCCTGTCCTGTGCAGATACAATAAGCAATCACTGACAGTTTTCCACTTAATTACATGCTTCACTGAGTGCTTCTTGATTGAAAATATTCTCTCACAATTTCCTTTGTTTTATGCTCATGATCTCACCCCTGTAACATAAGGGATGATAAAGAAAGATCTGATTCAACAAGATGGCTTTTCTCTGTAGTAGCTGTACCTGCCACTCCAGTAAAATATGTAACATCTTGCCCTTTACCTTCAGGCTGGGATGTTCTCCCCTGTGGGTCATTGAGTCTTTCATTTTTTTAGGAGGCATTACTCAGTCCTTGGGTTACTGCTTCTCTGGAAGCTTGTTATTCAGAGTTCAAACACCTGCTTCCATTGGCCTTTTCTGCTATCTAGAGAAAGCAAAATTGCTGTGACATTTTTAGTCAGATTTTTTAAAAAAATGTTTTTGACCTCCTGGTCCTTGGGCCAGTAATTAGTGAGTTCTTACAACCTCCATGACTACGGCAGGAAGCTCTCAAACAGTTTTTGAAGAAGAATCACAAAAACATCTTTACTCAACCAATAGTGTCATTTGTTGGACCAGAAACAACTTTGAGTTATAGTTGGACCAATGGATGCTTTGAAATGAAAATGTTTGAATTATTGCTCTTATAGGACTATGTATGTGACTTACATTACCTGATAGTCATGCTATTGATAATAACAATTGGTAATCATCATGGGCAGACATGTCAGCTTTATGAAGAAGAAACTGGCTATTGGGTTCAGCATGCATTCTTTTTTCCTCTCCCAAATTCTTTCTCCAGAAGAGCCAGAGAAAATATTATAGAGTCATTTATTTTGCTCAAAGTGTCAGGTCTGCTAAAATAAAATTATCCCAAGAAGAAGTAACAACTTAGGACTTTTTTATTGATCACTGGTTAATTAATCAGCATGTATACTGTGCCATGTACATAAAAATGTGAGAATGAGGAGGAACCTCAGAGAATCCTCTCTTTCAATTTCATTATTTTTCAGGCAAACAAAGTGAGGCACAGTGTGAAGTAACTTCTGATGTTGGACTCCTATTAGAACTGGCACCAGAATACAGATCTTTAGCTCTGAACACTTTTTGTTTTATCAGGAGGTCCTTTCATGGGAAGGGAAGACTAAAATTATTACTGTAATCTTTTTTCTGGGGGCTGGTATGGTCAGGCAGTGTGTTCTCCATTCCATTTGTAACCTGGGAGGTGCCTAATATCATTGCAAATACCTCAAGTTAAAAAATGTTTGTCCTTTTAAGACTGGGCCATTTCTCCTTCCTTTTTACCCGATTTAGAAACCCAAAATTTGCTAAAAGAGTTTATATGACGAAAAAGACAAAGGATTGCTGTTAGGCTTTTTTTTATCTTTACAATACAGGAGACAAAACCATTTCTAACCAGAGCCTTGGGTGATTTGGGGAATCTGGAGTAGAGCTCTGGGTGCAATCAGAGAAAGAACAGTTAGGTTTGGTCACAGTTGTCAGAAAAGTAGTAGAACCTGGGCTTGTCCTTAAAATCCAGGCAGAATTTGAGGAGATTTGTTGGCAGGGTAGGGGTGCTCATTAAAGGTGCGCATTTGGAAATGAGCCTTGGCTGTCACTCCTGAGTAGGGTTTTGGAGACTAGTTGGAAATCAATCCGCAAGCCAGGGTGGGGCCTTGGTTGGCCTTGAAGACTCCCTGCTGTGACCGGAACAAGCCCACAGAAGGTTCCTGAATCAGGGAATAGCTTTGGAAATGTAGGACTGTAGGAAGTATAGTCTGATGCCCTGGATGGTTTGGAAGAAGGGGAAGCAATTTGAAAGGAGTATGCTGGAGTACCCAAGACAGGAGGTGATGACCTGGTAGCCCTGTGGAGAGGAGAAGTGAAGCTGACGCAAAACCAAAGCAGCATAGGTTGTACTCGGTTCAGATTCACTACTGAAGAATATGGGAAATACACCTTCAAGATTTCAATTTGGAAAAAAGACTGATGTCAGTGATGAATTTTACAAACATTAGATTATAATAGAGTAACACTTGGTAAAAAGTTGACTATCAGGGATTAAGGGAGGGAATCCTTCTGTGTGACCATTTCCAGACTCTGGGCCCCACCTCCAGGTTGTCACTCTTCCTGGCTGGACTGAGAACGTGTTCAGGGTGAGGATTATACTCCATTTTCTCTGTTCCTAGCACATATCATAGAGAAAAATCGTAGGTGTTTAGTAGGATAACTTGAACTTGGGTATTTGGTAACTTTATAAACAAAAAGTAGGGGTGTTAGATGGGGAGGAATACAATTTAGAAATTCTGTGATTTTGGAAATGACAGGAACCGCATATAGAAACATCTTAACTGTGGTTGGAAATACTGGATCTTGGGTGCAATGTCAGGCCCAGTGATGAAGTGTTGTGAATTGGCAGGATGAAATTTAGGGTTGAAGTTTCGAGCTTGGTTGGAGTTTCTAAGAATGGGGATTAGGGAAAGAAACATTAAAGATTTGAATAGAAACTGTCGGTTCCCATGAGAGTGCTATTTGGAACAAAGAAAACTATATGTAAATCCACTGAGTTTGGGACTTTATCATTGACTTTAGGAGCTTCTGTTTGCTCAGCAATTGTAAGAAGTTCCCTAATTTATTTGGAATGGTTTTTTTTGTCTTTATTTCTTTTCTCAAAAAACAAAGTATAACACCTCAACCAAGAACAAGAGGACAAGAAAGACCGACAAGCCCAATTCCTTTGCTTGGTGAAGCACATTAACCTTGAGGAGCTGCATTAAGGAGAGGACTTAGAGATTAATGGAAGACGATAAGAGAGGAAAAAATATTAAGACCTAAGGAAATAAGATGAAGTTGCAAAAGAAAACTTCTTAGAGTAATGTGGAGTTGAACATGAGGGAGGGAATTATTATTATTACTATTTATTACTAATACATGAAGAGGAAGTAAGACCAATAGAGAGCACAAGAGAACAGATTATGGAAATTGTGATTGGAATGTCTGGAAGATCAAATTATCTTTTCATTTCTGCATTTTATAAAAAGATGAACATTTCAGGGACTGAAATACGTTCTGTTTTTTTTTTTTTTCCTGGAGGAATTATATTGTTAAAACTCCATTATAGCTTCTTTCTTGATATTAATGTACTTGCTAGGCTTGGAGAATCATGGCTGAAGACTTTGCAGCACAAATCAAAAACCATTTAATGAAGATTATGGCTGAGTAGCATAAGAGGGCAGAAGAGCAATGGCCTTGGGCTATATGAACATCTCTCAAAACCAAGAGCGCCTGATTCACTGGAGCCTAGTCCAGCCTCAAGGTCTGTGCTATGACTGGGCCATAATGAAAGTAAGGGATGGATGGAATGGTGAGATGACCAGTGATGAGATTATGTGTCCCTATCCGTAAGCCTCTTTAAGGAGTTTGGACTTCCAGGAAGTACACATTCTCTGTTTTAGAACACTCTGGCAGAAGTATGATGATTGGACTATTACATACATTGGTGGGAGGAAGACAATACAGGCTGGAGACGGAAGATAAAGCACTGGGCATGAAGAGAAGTGAGTAGATTCACCGAGCTATCTGGAATAACAGGATAGGATGATGGGTTGGGTGTAAAGTGGGCGGGTTGAGAATGACTCCTAGACCCCTCCTTGCCTTGAGCCACTAGGTAGATGTACGTGCATCTCACTGAGAGAGGGGAGGACATACCAGATCTGGAATATTAAAAAATTAAACAAATGATTTTTTAAAAATTGTAAAATACATAGAACATAAAATGTGCCATCTTAATCTAACTGTAAAGTATAGTAGTAAGTACTGGTGTAAGTACATTCACATTGTTGTACAACCAATCTGCAAACCTGTTTTCATCTTGCAAAACTAAAACCCTATTCCCATGAAATGACCCCTCATTCCTTCCTCCTCCAACCCCTGTCAATAACCATTCTACTTTCTCTATGAATTTGACAACTCAAGGCAGGTATCTCATATACATGGCATTAAACAATATTTGTCTTTTGGGGACTGGTTTATTACATGTAGCATAATGTTCTTAAGGTTCCTCTGTGTTGTAGCACGGGTTAGAAGTTCCTTCCTTTTTAAGGCTGAATATTCTTCCACTGTATGTATATACCATGTTTTGTCTATTCATTAAGGACACTTCGCTTGCTTTGACTTTTAGGCTATTGTGACTAATACGGCTATGAACATGGGTTTACAAGTATCTTACAAGATGCTTTCAATCCTCAGAAGTGAAATTTATGGATCACATGGTAATTCTTTTTTCAATTTTTTGAGTAACTGCCATACCATTTTCCATAGTTGCTACAGCATTTTACTTTCCCTCCGGTAATGCCCCAGGATTCTAATTTCTCCACATCTTTGCCAATTCTTATTATTTTCTGTTTTTCTTTCTTTCTTTTTTAAAATTTTTATTTATTTTTAAAATTTCTTTTCAGTGTTCCAGAATTCATTGTTTATGCACCACACCCAGTGCTCCATGCAATATGTGCCCTCCACAATACCCACCATCAGGCTCACCCAACCTCCCACCCCATCCCCTCCAAAACCCTCTGTTTATTTCTCAGAGTCCACAGTCTCTCATGGTTTGTCTCCCCCTCCAATTTCCCCCAACTCACCTCTCCTCTCCATCTCCCCATGTCCTCCATGTTATTCCTTATATGCTCCACAAATAAGCAAAACCATATGATAATTGACTCTCTCTGCTTGGCTTATTTCACTCAGCACAATCTCTTCCAGTCCTGCCCATGTTGTTACAAAAGTTGGGGATTCATCCTTTCTGATGGAGGCATAATACTCCATTGTGTATATGGACCACATCTTCCTTATCCATTTGTCTGTTGAAGGGCATCTTGGTTCTTTCCACAGTTTGGTGACCGTGGCCATTGCTGCTATGAACATTGGGGTACAGGTGGCCCTTCTTTTCACTACATCTCTGTCTTTGGGGTAAATACCCAGTAGTATAATTGCAGGGCCATAGGGTAGCTCTATATTTAATTTCTTAAGGAAGCTCCACATGGTTTTCCAAAGTGGCTGCACCAACTTGCATTCCTACCAACAGTGTAAGAAGGTTCCCCTTTCTCCACATCCTCTCCAATGCTTGTTGTTTCCTGTCTTGTTAATTTTGGCCATTCTAACTGGTATAAGATGGTATGTCAATGTGGTTTTGATTTGAATATCCCTGATGGCTAATGATGATAAACATTTTTTCAATTGTCTGTTAGCCATTTGTATGTCTTTATTGGAGAAGTGTCTGTTCATGTCTTCTGCGCATTTTTTGACATGATTATCTGTTTTGTGTGTGTTGAGTTTGAAGGGTTCATTATAGATCTCAGATATCAACACTTTGTCTTTGTTTCTTTCTTTTTAAAAACAATAATAGTCAACATAGTGGTGGAAGAATGTATCTCATTGTGGTTCTGAGATATGTTTTGATATGTGGAACCTGAGGTCTTATAAAAGATACCAGTGAAGGAAAAGGGAATTTTTGAGTCCTTCATGTGCAATTTAAATAACAAGAGAGAAGACAAGATAGTGATGACATAGCTTTTGAATCTCTCTAAATTTCCCCTCAGAAACTGGCAAAAAAAAAAAAAAAAAAAAAAAAAAAAAAGGTAGATTATAAAATGTTACCACTACCAACAACAAAAAATATGGAAACTTCTAAAAAAATGAAGAATGAGCTACTCCATGAACTCCTAAATACAAAGAGCAAACCAATAATAGCAACACGAACTATGCTATGTAAGCAACTCTGTGGGAGACAGCGGGGTCAGGCAAAGAGAGAGCCAGAGAGGTCAGAAAGGAGCATGTTCCTGTTTTAGTGCGGGAAGCTCAACAGGTTCCTCTGATGATAGCAAATATCGGGAGGGGGGTTTTGCAAGTGCCATGGCTCCTATGAGGGAGAGAGAGCTGTGAGATGTCTAGACAGTGCTAGAGAGTTCTGGGTCCTACAAACTTAAAATTAACAGACCAATGTGTTCTTTCTGGAAAAAGACTTTGCCTGAGAACACACTACTGAGAATGGAAAGCAAATGGAGCAGGACCAGAGTTCTAGGAGAAGGAAGAGAGTCCAGATGAAGTGGGGGAAAGAGACAAAGAAGAGGCCAGTATGAAACCATATTTGTTTTTTTTTTAAATTTTTTAATTTTTTAAATAAACATATAATGTATTATTGGCCCCAGGGGTACAGGTTTGTGAATCGCCATGAAACCATATTTGTTAGTATTTCTTAATAACGACATAAAAGGAAGCTCTAAAATAAGGAAGTCACCCTAATACTCCCTGATTCGGCACTTGGGGACATCTAAAAGGACAGGCAAATCTGTCTCACCTGAACATGAGCAGCAGCAAACGACTTTAGTCACATCTTGTGCAGATTCATTATAAGAAAAAGGGAGTACTAAGCAGAGCCACATTTTTATGGGCAATCATGTAAAAAAAATTACTCTTTTGAAAACAATCTGAAAGAAATTAAAATATTTTTAAGACTATAAAAGAACAGCATAAATTAGAAATAGAAAACTCAGAGACAAAAGCATTAGATAAAAGAAAGATTTGAAAAGGAAATTGACCAAATGAAAAAACTAATTAGAAAAAAAAAAAGAAAAATGTCATTCTAGAATTAAAGAGTGCATTTGAAGAAGTTACAGATAATAGCGAATAGATGATGAAAAAGAATAAACATTTGGAAAACAAAAATAAAAAGACTTCAGAGAAAGTTACAGATCTATTTAATGTTGACAATAAATGCAGTATATGTAAGTTCCCCCAAAACAAAGCAAAAAAAAAAAGTGACAAAAATACTAAAAATTACATTTCAAGAATAGTTTCTTGAAATTAAAGGAGTCTCAAAATAACACTATGTTTATGGGAAAATTGTCCCAGAATAGCTAACACTGAGACATACACTAATTTAAAACTACTGGACTAATAAGAATAAGAACAAAACTTTTTGAGTTTTTAGACAAGATGTTGAGGTCACTTGTTGGGTGTGGGGGGGAAAGCCATAATTAAAACAATAGGTTTTTTTCGCTTGTTTTTTGCAGCAACAGTTTATGGCAAAATAGTAACATTTACTATACTCAAGGAAAGAAATGTGTAAGCCAAGAGTTTTATATTCTGCCAAATGAACTGTCAAGCATGAATGCTGTAGATACTCTTATGAATGAGTAAGAACTCAGCAGTTATTGTTTCCAACATCGTTCCTGAGAAATCTCAGACAACTGAAGGGATTGGGGAGTACAGACTCCGTATTGGTCTGTGAGTATCCAATATACATTTACTATATAACTGAGACTAAGTGATGACATTAAGGGAAACAATATCATAGGACAGTGATGCTCTGATAATGTTGATATGGCACAAACGCTAGAAAATGGTGGGAGAGGAACAGGGTACATATATAAAGTATAGTGTCATCTTGCTAAAAGACTTGTTGGTTTTAAGGTGAAGTAAAATGATATTTCAAATTTAATGCTGAGGAGAAGTGGGGGAGGGACCAAAGGTAACTAGCTATTTTCCATATTACGCATAGTAAGGAACAGACAGAAGACATCCTAAATGACTAATGAAATTATAGATATATTTTTATGCATTGTCATGTAAGAATATCTTGCATTTTCTTCATCTAACTTGACTCTGAAAGCAGCAGAAAGGAGAGAGTTTTGCACTGGAAGATCTGTTGCACCTTTCTATCTTATAGGATACATAGTCATTCTCATGTTCCTTAATTTAGTGGGTTACTGTGGTACAAGCAATAATGTTCCCTCCCCCTCAAGTTGTCTATGTCATAATCCCTGGTACCTGCGAATATGTTTGGCTACATGGCAAAGGGGAATTTAGGTTGAAGATGGAATTAAGGTTGCTCATTGTCTGCCCTTAAAGTAGGAAGGTTTCCGTGGATTAGCTAGGGGGACCTAATGTAATCGCAGGGGTCCCTAAAATGTGATGATGGAGGCAGAAGACAACCAGAGACGGGGCACCGTGATAAAGCTGGCCTGGCGTTGCTGGCTTTGAAGATGGAAGAAGAGGCCCATGAGCTAAGAAATGTGGGCAGCCCTAGAAACTGGAAAAGGGGAGGAAATGGGATCCCCCGTAGAGCCTCCAGAAACGGATGCAGCCATGTTAACATTTGATTTTAGCCCAGTGAAACCCCTTCTGGACTTCTTAACTACAGAACTACAACATAATGAATTTGTTTTAAGCCATTGCATTTGTGGTAATTTGTTAGAGTAGCCATAGAAAATTAACACAATTAGTTTAGATATTAATTCATCCTCATAGAGTTTATGTTGAATATTGTGATTAGTGTTCAAAAAATTTGTTCTGCCTTCCTTGTAGTGCAGTGAATATCAAACTTTTTTGGTCTTAGACCTACGGACCATACGATCATTTTTACATTATAACCCGATACACACACACACACACACACACGCACACACACACACACACACACACACACCCTGAAGTAAAAGGCATTGCAAAACAATCCTTCTTTACTATATAGGGTATATTCTATCTATTCCATTTCATTAAAATTAAATTGACTTCACAGCTATTAAATAAACTGATTTATCATCCACAAGTAATTTGCAACATAGAATTTGAAAAATGCTCTTCTAATATGCTTTTCGGCTTGGTAAAACTATACTAGAAAGCTAAAAATTTTCTGTCCTGGACTCCTCTGATAAGGGTCCAGATGTGATTAGATCTGGCCAATGAAATGCCCTTGCATGAAACGAGAGACCACATTTCTACTTTTTTCCCTTTCCCTTGTTTCTTCTAGAAAACGGGTGGAGACCCTGGGTTTTTCCACAGTGGAGTTCTTGTGTCCAGTCACCAGCTTTGTAGGTGTTGAGAGGTAGGACTTGGAGCAGAACCAAGACAGTGTGTTTTATGTATCCTATAAGATAGAAAGGTGCAACAGATCTTCCAGTGCAAAACTCTCTCCTTTCTGCTGCTTTCAGAGTCAAGTTAAATGAAGAAAATGCAAGATATTCTTACATGAAAATGCATAAAAATATATGTGTTCCTAAAGTCAAAATTTTTAGTGGCAGTTTCCTGATTGCCTTATTTGCTGATTGTGGCAAAAGAAGTGATTCCCTTGGCAGATTAGTTCTGAAGTGTTTTTATGGGATCCATTCCCCAAAGGCCAACTTGGAGCCTGTTCTTCTAGCTCTACCAGTGATTTTATAAGCACCCAAATCTCTTTTTCTTAAACTTTCTTTTGAAAATAATTTTTGTTTTCTGCAAATTGACAGTGACCAGGCCAGTACTGTAATCCTGTAGGTATAAATAGTGAGAAGATCTCTTCTAAAAGACATGGGAAAATTACATCTATGGATCCTGGATGGGACTTGGAATCATGAGGTGTAGTTATATCAGAGATGCAGAATCTTCCTATTTTTGAGCAATTCTGACTTTGAGGGATTATAGAAGTTTTGGAGATGACAGTGATGAGTCGAGTGCATAACATCATGACTGTTAGCAGAAGCCACAGGTACTTTGGGGACTCCTGGGAGGCTTAGTCAGTTAAGCATCTGACTCTTGATTTCCACTCAGGTCATGATCTCAGGGTCATAAGATTGAGCCCCTTGTTGGGTTCTGTGCTCAGCAGGAAGTCTGCTTGGGATTCTCTCTCTCTCCCTTTCCCTTTGCTCCTCCTCCCCCAGCCCTTGTGCACTCTTTCTCTATCTTTCTCTCTAAAATAAATAAATAAATCTTTAAAAAACCCACAGATACTTTGTACAATATATATGAATATAGTTAGATACGTATTTTCAATTTTGGGGTGAGTTTATTTGCAGCCTTTAGTCTTTGAGAACCCTAAAAAACAACAGGTTTTAAAAGCACAGGTAGATTTTATGTGAAAAATATTTAATTACTGATATGACCCAGTCATTGGCAGATTGGATCAGAAAGAATGGATGCTAGCTGTAAACACCCCTGGCAGCTGAGGTGGTGTCCCGTAGGGTGACCATCAGCCTTGTTTATTAATAATACATTTTTTTTCCCAGAAAGAATTGTTTGTTTACAAAATTACAGAAAGATAAAATAAATGTGAACTTAAGAGGAAAAATGTTTTGGCCACAGGCACATGCGTGGCTCATTCAGTTAAATGTCCAGCTCTTGATTTGAGCTTGGATGATGGTCTCAGGCTCATGAGATCAAGTCTCCCACTGGGCTTTGTGCTGGGCATGTCGTCTGCTTAAGATTCTCTCTCTCCCTCTGCCCCTCCCCCAACCCTCTCCAACCTTGTCCTGGGTTCCCCACCCCCACCCCCAATACCACCACCAGACATGAGTATACACATTTTCTTTCTCTAGCTCTCAAAAAAAAAAATAAAAAAAAATAAAGAAAGGAAAAAAAAAAAGACCAGATGAAGCCAGGGAAGAAATGGATATATAACATGAGCTAATAGGATCTTAGGCACTTTTTTTAGGAGACGGGAGGAAAAGGAAGATGACTTTCATCATACTCCACCAGGGGGGCACCGAGCCTGTGACAGTTTACAGCTCTTTGTGTAGGATTTGAGAGACCTCACTTTCTCCCTAACCCTGATTGACCATATATATGTTAACCACAGGTTAGTTAAATAAATGCCTTCAATCTTTAGGAAAATTCAGAGCATTTTTCATTTCCTGACACAAAAATTCCCCTGGGTTGTCTCTTTCTCTGGAGGGCAGAGGGAAGAATAAGTGAAAAATGGCTCCTCTGAACAAAGGGGCACGTCTGAGTTCAGCTTCCCTGGGGCAGACTGGATCTGAGTCCTGGTGACCACTTTGGTGTCTTGCAATTTATTGATAAAAGTGGGGTCTGTTTCTCTGCTTCATACTCTTTACTAGCTATAGCTGACCTCTAGTAATCACCAGGCTGACCATTTTGTGCCCTCTTATTCTTATCGGCCTAGGAGATGTTTGCTCTGTGGGATTTTATTTAGCCTAGATATTTTTTGAAACACTTGTTTCAAAATACTGGTGGAGGGTAAAAATACTAACAAGTGAATAAAGTTAGTGTCTCTAAAGCAGTATCTCCTAACAATACTTAAAAGAGTCAGTGTATGAAGAACAGCGCTGGTCCATAGCAAGGGCTAAAAAAGTAATTGCCTTTATGCTGGCGGAAGCAACAATTAGAAATACTTCTCATTCCCCATATTAGTCTTCACATTCAAGCGCCAAGTGGCTCAAGAGAGAGGCTCCTGTGCGATCCCAGCAAACCATTAAAGCTGTTTTTGTTCTTCAAACAAATGTCAAAAAACAGCAAGACTTTAGTCTGCTAATTGCTAATATCCCAAGTAGTTGAAACCAGAGAATCTACAGGGCACGGCCTTAGGGTTTAAACCTGAAACCAGAGATTGGTGCCAAATGCTTTTTTCTTTTCATTTCTTTTTAAACCAGGTGTTTTCCTCAGGCTAAATCATCAGCCCTGGAGATCCTGGAAAGTCATAGCAATTAAAATATAGAAAGGTATATTTAGAAGTCTCCCAAATTGTCTTCATGGTAAATTTTGACAATCATTTAAACCAAGTGAAATTGAAATCCATATCCTTTCTTTTTTGCTAATGATAATAATAATAATAAATAGCAGCAAACAACAGCCAACATTTACTGAACCTTAATCATGTGTCAGGTGCTGAGGAAAGTACATCAAGTCTGTGGCAGGATGTAAACCTCACAAACACATTATGAATTAAATATGGAACTTAAAGAGGTGATGAAACTGGATACAGAGCAGTTAAACAACTTGCCAGAAGTCTCAGATGATAGTATGTGATGGAGCAGGTTTCAAATCCAGGCCCTCTGACTCCAGAGTCCATTATAAGTCTGTATGCCCTACCTTCCCATACCCCTACAGCCAAACAAATGTGAATGTAGCAATTCCCCACTATGGCTTCTGGGCTGACTCCGTGGGTCTCATATAAATTCTATTTACTATAATCAGAATTGGTAGTAGGTAGGGAAACTGAAAATGTCCACAGGCATAAAGGAGTCATGACAAATGATAAAACATTCAGGTTCTTCTGGTGTCCTGGATGGCAGTTTAAACCCACAAGAGATTATTTAGGGGTTACAATGGATTTTAAAATAAAGTTTTGATTTATTAAAGTAATAATATGAAAATTAATTTTTCTGAAGTGCTTGACTTTAACTGAAAATGTTATGACTCTAAATAAAAATCTAGGAAATTTCAGCAATTACTTTTAAGCGGGTTTTACAATATCTTTTACGACTTGTAGATTAAAACTGTTCTAAGTGTTGAAAAATATCACTAATATTCCTTGACAAGAATTTTGACAAAACTTCACTTCAAGGACTCAAATAACTTTTATAGTCTAGCCGAGATAGGGGAGCAACCCAAGTGTCCATCCATAGACAAATGAATAGCCACCGAGTGGAGAGTGTACTGAGAGGTTTCTGGGCACGAGTGAGCAGCGAGGCATACTATATTTGGGAACAGCAGCATTTGGGAAAAGCAGATGGTATTGGGTGTCTATATATGTGTGGAGGCCCGTATTACTTAGACAGCCCTGTCAGCCTTACAGTGAGTCACTCTCAAGGGAAAAAACGTGTTAGCCCCAGTTATCCCTCTATGTGTTTGTGATGGGGGAGGTGTGGAGGTGTGGGAACATAGAGGTACTAGTAGACATTTCATGAAACATAAAGAACAACAACTTCCTGCCTTCACATCCAAATATGGTTGCAAGACCAGAACCTGTGAGTAGATATATTAGGCATCTAGAGACAAATAAAAACAAAAGCCCAAACCAGAAATCAAACAAAAACCAACCAGGAAACACAAAAACAAAACAAAACAAAAACTACAGGTTTATCTGAGAAAAGTCTAGAACCTACGGGATGAGGCCAGCTAAAGATTCAGAGGAAGTAAATAAATAGCAACTGTTTTTCTTTAACACCAGTCATTCTTCACAATACTCCTATGGAGTAGGTATTATTTTGCAAATAAGAAAACTGAGACTCAGATATGTAAATTAATGTATCCAGGATTTCACAGAAAGCAAATCAGAAACACAGCCCAGGTTCCCTAACTTCAAATCCCCTATTTACATTCTGCCAAGATCTTATATTTTTTTGGTCAGCAAGAACCAGAAAAGAGCATTTCATGTTACTTAGCTACATGCAATTTGGAGATGGTGCTTTTGAGCCCTGGCAGAACACATGGTTGTATCCTAAGGGGAATGGGCCTTCTGGAATTCCCTGCTGTGCTCATGGATAAAAGACACTTTATTTGGGGAGGTCCCTCTGACCCTCATTTCTTCTCACAAATGGAGACAAATACTATTTTACATTTATTTGTTTGTTTATTTATTTGTTTGTTTTCTGTCTCCCTCACTAGAATGTCATCTCTATGAGGATGGGCCACATTATCCTCCCCCATGCCCATAGTCCTGAATAGAGACAGTAAGTATTTGGTGAAGTTGTGAAATAAATGACCATACTCTGTACTTGCCACCACTATTGGTTTCCCAGTGCTGCTGTAACTAAGTACTACCCACCGGGAGGCTTAAAAAAATAGAAATCTACCATGTCCCAGTTCTGGAGGCTAGAAGTCTGAAATCCAGCGGTCAGCAGTGTTGATTCCTTCTGAGAGCTGTGAAGGAGAATCAGTTCTATGTTTCTTTTCTTGTCCATGTTTGGTGTTCTTTGACTTCTGCTACGTCACCCTGATTTCCACCTCCATCTTCATATGGTATTCTCCTTGTGTGTGTGTGCTCATGTCTATCTTTTTCCTTTTCCTAAGGACACCATTGGGTTAGGGGCCCACTCTACTCCAGTTAAGATGAGGTCTCATCTTAACTAATTATATCTGCAAAGACTCTCTTTCCAAATAAGGTCACATTCTGAGGTATGGGGGTGGGGGGCACGTGGGGGTTAGGGCTTCTGTATATGGATTTAGGAGAGGACATACAGTTCAACCCATGATTTCACCCAAACACACTATTAAATAAGATATAGTCTTGGTCCTTGAGGCGCTCAAAAAGTTCCAAAATATGACCTATGAAGCAATTTCAGGAGATGTTTAAAGGTTTTAAGCAACAAATGGGTTTTGTTTGTTTGTTTGTTTCTTTTAACACAAGTTAAGGAAATTTTGAGTTAAACCATTTAAGGAGTTTATTTTCAGGATTTCTGCAAACTTTACATACAATATGACTATATGTTGTGCAATACCCTTTTCATTGAGGATCTTACATGATTGTTTTTCTACAGAATCAATTTTGGTAAATGCTGGCAAAGTTTAAAAACACTCCTTTGAGAGGTAAGAAGTTGATCTTGGAAAATATTTAATGTTGATTCCTCAGGTTCTTTACTTGGTTCCATTCACAGAAACTTCTATGGAGAGTTGTTGCAAGGATCAGGTAAGATCAGGTTTGTAAAAGGGTTTAAAATTGATAAATGATTCTAGATATTTAAGGCATTGCACTTAAAAATCCTAAGAAGGAAGGTACCCCTTCAATCAGCTGGATACAGATACTAGTGTTAGTGTCTAGATTCAGAAACTGGTGTAGCCAAATAGTAAAAGGGGTCTCTTAATTCTTTATTTGGAATAAAATAGAGCTTTAAAAATTTTTTTTTGTTTTTTATTTTTATTTTTTACGTCTTTGCTCATCTGCTGTATTTTGCTTCCTTGTGATTTTCCCCGCAGCCTGGACTGACGTCGTTGCCGCGTTGGCTTCTGGATCACACAGTACAGTAGCTTGTCCAGCCATTGCTGGCTTGTAGCCAGTTTGGTTAAGGATCCTTGACTTCTGCATTGAGGGACAGGGGGCAAAGGGGAGGAGCAGTCACATATCTTGATTTGGGGAGAATGGCACCTTATTTATCTCAAAGGTATGTTCTAACCTGCCACTCTTTTCTACTTACTTCCCAGGAAGTTGGTGAGCATGTGTGAGGACTACCTAGATACCTAGGAGCTTGGAGAAAAGTAGTCGGTTACCATGGCAGCAAGAGTGAAATAAATGTATGTGTGTGTGTGTGTGTGTGTGTGTGTTTGTGTGTGTTTCCAGTTGTTAATCCTGACCAGAACACAGAGTCTTGAGCCCAATTTTTTTTTAGATTTCAGGTGAGAAAGCAAGTGGCAGATGATGAAATGTATATCAATATCTATTTTTAGAAGAGGCACTGTTGGGTTAAAAATGAAATTCAGGCATGGGAGTGAATGCTCGTCAGTCCTTTTCCTTGAAAAAGGAGACATGCATATAATTCAAACGGATACAATTTTGGTAATAACCATGGTTACTAAAATGGATGTACTTTATACTCAGTGAGAGAAAGCAGCATGACAACAGTTGCTCATTTCACAATAGTAAAGCCTCTTCATGGCAACTAAAAATGGAAGAGCCAGCCTGTGTTTGTAAGCAACTTATTTCAGCCTCAGACGATCCATTTAAGCTAAATGACATGATGAGATGCTTAAGCTAAACAGCATGATGGGACACGAAGATTTGGTAAACACGCAGACATGTGTTTGAATGAGGAAACAATGCGAAGAAAGCATGGCACAAATGGTTCAGAGAAGTGGAAGGAGATGCTTTTCTTCAGTTTATTTGTGAGGCCTAGATTGGCTCTAGAGAATGGAACAGTAGCACTAATCCCAGATATTGACAGGAACGGAAATCTGAAGTTCTCTATTCACCGGGTTGTTGGCCGCTGTAGTGAAGTCTTGATTTGGGGCATCTCTACAAGGTGCAAGTATGTTTGATAAAAGTAAATTGATGCTTAGGTTCATTCCACATCCTGACAATATAGAAGGTTGACATGTATTCTTCGACCTATTTTCTGAAGAAGGAGAAAGGCTTTCCTCTCAATATTCAATATATTTATACTTGAGTTAGATATAGCTAGGAGTAAATTCTTAGTACGCACTGGAAACAGAACTCCTATAGGAGTTTACCTGCTACTGAGGGTATCTTGCTCAAGATCTATAAAATACTGACCCATTTTCCTTTATCCACAGCAGTTTGGTTATAAGAACTGAACAGTTAAAAATCATACATAAAATTGATTATTGCTAAAATGTGAATAAATAATGAATGAAACACTTAGAGAATTTTTTCCAATAGGGTGTAGAGATAAGGAGTTGCTTGATTTTTTTGGTCCTTATTCAATAACCTTTTCAATGAATATGTATTGAGTTTCAACTATGAGCCAAGCACTTTGAAAACCTTTTCCTTATTTAATTTTAGGGAACTCTTATTAATAGGTGGTAAATGAATGTATTTCAAATAATGATTGCAATGCACATACTACAGAATATTTGGGTTGAACCATATAGAATTGCTGTTTCTAAACAGTTTTCACTTATAAAAATAACAATTCCATAAATTTATACATACACACACATACACACAACCCTTTGGCTGAACATAACTTGCTTGCACTTATGGTCAAGGTTTTATCATAGATTATGTTCGTGGCTTATTTCTATTAATTTCAGGATGACATGGACTAGAGCTAACGATTGCTGTATAACAAACAGCTATTAAACTTCAAGGGCACATAACAATGAATACCCAAGGCACTCAGCTTGTGCTCCAGATCTTCTGGTCTGCTGCGTGTATCTCTTCAACTCTTTGACTCAGCAGACTCCCAGCACATGTCCTTGCTGTGGCAGTGTGAGTAGTGCAAGAAGGCAAGCAAAACATGCAAGGCTTCTTAAGATCTAGACATGGAGCTGGCCCGTTGACACTTCCAACATCCCATTCCATTGGCCAAATAAGTAAGTACAGCATGGACACGGGAGGAGGGGAAGAATTGAGTTCAATTATGTATCTACACACTGGCCTCCCACCAAAAGGAAACATGTTATCTCTTTATGTCACTGAAGGTTGCTAGAAAAGTACTTCTCTGTAAGGAAATGAAAGCATCATCATTGTTGTCAACATCATTATCACCATGATCTCAAATACATGTCATGCTGCTATAGACCAAGCATGCTTCTAAAAGCTTTACTTTGATTTTTGTGACAACTTTGTTTTTGGATGTGTTCCTCCAATTTTTTAACTCAGTATTTTTCTTCACACAAATCTTTTGTACTAAAAGTTTTTTGATGCCTATATTAAATTGTACCTTTCCCCTGTATTATTTTCTTTGGGGGGGAAGGGTCCTATTTATTATAGTCAAAGAACATTGTACAGTTCCAAACAAGACAAAAAAAAAACATTTAGTAGACACTTTCTTTGGGGACAAGGCTACTAAAATTTATTTACATAAAAAGGATTTCTAGCTTTTCTACTTGGTCAACATATTTGAAACAATCTTTCTTTAAACCATACTCAGATATAATCTAGTTTTGCTGCTTACTTATCTTTAGCTTTTTAGGTTTTTAAATTCCAGCATAGCTAGCATATAGTGTTACATTTGTTTTAGGTGCACCATACAGTAGCCCAACAATTCCATACATCACCCAGTGCCTCACGATAAGCGCCCTCCTTAATTCCCATTGACTATTTCACCCATCCCCCACCCACCTCCCCTCTGGTAACCATCAGTGTGTTCTCTGTATTTAGGAGTCTGTTTCTTGGTTTGTCTCTCTCTTTCTCTCTTTTTCCTTTGCTTGTTTGCTTTGTTTCTTAAATTCCCCATATGAGTGAAATCATATGGTATCTATCTTTATCTGACAGACTTATTTTGCTTAGCTTTATAGTCTCTAGCTCTATCTGTGTTGTTGCAAATGACAAGATTTCATTCTTTTGATGGCTGAGTAGTATTCCATTACATATGTGTGTAATAGAATATACAGCAGTGTTTAGAGGTGCAGGGCAAGCAAAATGTATTAAATTGCATTAAATGTGTAGATTGCATTGGGTAGTATAGACATTTTTAGAATATTAGTTCTTCCAATCCATGAGTATGGAATGTCTTTCCATTTCTTTGAGTCATTTCCCACTATTATTTTCCTATCTAGGCATTTAAGAATTATTTATACATTTGAGAGTTAGGAAAATGTTTTCTAATTTGTTCATCAATGGTCAACTTGCTCAATCAGCTCTACCTGCCAGGTGCTGGACTGCTGCCAGTGATACCAGGGAAACAAAGCTCAGGGCTCCTTGTTTCATTGCAGTTTCAGAGTTTACCTGGAAATCTGATCCTGGCACTCCCATCATTTGCAGAGTAGTTGACATAGGCTCCACTTAGAAAGGAATGCTGTGACATTTTAGAGTAATGACTGAGAGCAGCTTTTTTTCCAGGCTCCTCCCAAACCATCAAGGAAGTGCCGCTTGCTAGAAGTGTTTAAGAAGTATCAAATGTACTTGGGGGGCTCAGTGGGTGAATTCAGCGTCTGCCTTTGGCTCAGGTCATGGTTCCAGGGTGCTGGGCTGGAGGCCTGAATCTGGCTCCGTGCTCAGCAGGGAGTCTGCTTCTCCCTCTCCCCCTGCTCTTCCTACTCACGTGCGCTTTCTCTCTTTCAAAGAAATAAATAAATAAGTACATTTGATAATAATGTTATCTCTTTGCACAGTCATTCCTGTTAGAAGGTTTTGGCCTCTCAGCTTTACATGTACGGCTCTTTCCTGGGTTCCAAGCCAGAGCAGAGGTAGCATGTATTTCATTCTTCAGTGATGTCCACACCTAGCTCGGGTCTTGGCCAGCAAAAGCAGCAAGGCAAAGTCTATGCGATGTTGAAGGTACAGCCTTGCCTTCTACTTAATCTTGATTTCCTTGGCAAAACATTCATTTTATTTTAATTTAAAAATAATTATGAACCTTTATTATGGGCTGGGCATGATGGGAGGCATTTAGAGCTAAAACAGGGATCTGTGTCAAAGAGAACCCATGGGAGCTGAGAGAGGGAGCACCATCAGGGGGAGAACCGAGGGACCTCTTGTTTCTTGTGCTTCCTGCTCTGGGATCTAGGAATAAGGTCCCTTTCCTCATGCTCAGGTGGGAAATCATTTAAGAGTTGCTTTAAAAAAAAATGATGGATATAATTATGGTTCATGCCCAACAAGGTTCTCTGCAGACGTTGACATTCTGCTCTCTCTCAGCCAGTCTTGGCTTTCCTGCATGTTGGGCTCCGTTGAGCTGACAAAATCTTTTCTTCAGTTTAAATGACTTCTGGTACAGGGACAAGGCCTTCTGTGGAAATGTGCCTGAAGGCTCAATTATTAAAAGAAAAATGATCCTCAACTAGAACGTGTTATATTTTTAGTTTTTTATTTGTATGTGTTCCACAGAGAACTAGTTTTACACAGAGGCTCTCCTATACTGATCATGTAACAACATGGAATTAACATGACTCATTCACTCTCTCTTCCCAGAAGGATTATGAGCAACTTGGTTTAGGTGATCTATCAGGGTGCCTCACTCGTAGAATACATTGTAAAATATTTGTTTATTGACTGCGGTGACAGCTAATGAACAATTCAACAAACATGCAGCGGTCCACTATACCACCCCTGGATGAGATACTAGTAAGCTTAGAGTTTGTTTGTTTGTTTTTAAGATTTCATTTATTTGACAGAGAGAAAGAGCACAAGCAGGGCAAGTGGCAGAGGGAGAGGGAGAAGCAGGCTTCCTGCTGAGCAGGGAGCCCGACACAGGGCTCAATCCCAGGACTCCAGGCTCATGACCCGAGCTGAAGGCAGATACTTAACCAACTGAGCCACCCAGGTGCCACTGAACTTACAGTTTTACAAATTCTTCTCTGGGAGATTTCTTCAAGTAAGGAGTATGTGTACACACAAGTGCTATTTTTCAAAAATTTTCTACAAAAGAGAAAATTTAAGATAATGTTTAAAACACAGCAACCTGATTTTATAAGCTCTTTGTCCTAGAGAGTGGATTTTGGCACTTTCCCTACAGTGAGAGCCGCTGGGCTGTGCTGATGGCTGGTCATGTGCTCTGCTGCCTATTAGAGTGTCCAGTGATAAGCAGCGGTGCCGTCAGGACAGTGTAGGGAATCGTCAGGGAACGGACCAACAATAATAATCCCTTCCTTGTCTAATCATGAGGCAGGAGGTGGATACCACACTAAATGAATAGAACCTGCCTTCCCAGGGTCTAAACAAGGAGGAGGAGGAAGCTTCATGGATTTTCCTCTATGTGAAGTGGGTTTCCAGTTCATAAAGCTCTGTGTCTCTTCTCGCCTACCACCCAGAGGTTCATTGGCAGGGCGCCTCTCTTGCTGATGGGTAGCCGGGGAAATCTCATAGAAGCCTTCGCTTTTCGATTGCTAGAAGAGAAGACAGAAGTGTGGGAAGCAAGTAAACATCCTGACAATGATTTCAGTTCCTTTCTTCTTTCCTGCATCTGTCTCTCTTTCTCATCTTTTTTCCCTTCATTCTTTCCTCTCCTCATTTTTGTAAAAGCAAGAGATGACCTACCTGCTTCTGTCATCCCTTGGAAATGAGTGAGGCTGTCAATGGTCAGATATTTCCTGACAAATCGGACTTTGTACCTCGCTCTGATTTTGTTGCCGCTCTAACAAAGTGATGCACTCGCTTTCTTTCCTTGGTGGGAAAGGTCCAAGCAACAGGTCTCAGCAGGGAGGCTATGTCAATACCCCAGCCAGAAGCTCCCCTTAAAGCAACTTGGGCTCAAGTCTAGGATAAACTTCTACGTTTCTTTGGAGTTTTTTGAATCTTTAGAAGTCTAGCATTGAACAGATGATGAGGACTGGTTTTTGACATTTTTTTTTTTTTTGTACCTTCAGTGGGTTATCAAATAGTAAAAATCTTACCTATAATTTTGAAAGTGAACCTTTCTTCCTATTCTTTCCCTTGATCACACACAAACTCAGGAAATTATGGGGATAACTCAGTTAGCAGTATTGCTCATACTTTAGTGTTCCCAGAGATCTCCTGGGAATTAAGATTCCATTTCAGTAGGTCTTGGTGAGGCCCCAGATTCTGTGTCTCTAATAAGATCTTAGGTAATGCTGATGTGGCTGCCCCAGGACCACACTCTGAGAACTAAAGAGCTATTATGTTTGAATACCCATGTTTTAGAATGGCCTCTGGAGTATGGATTCCTATTTTTCAAGGATGTTTACTTTGCCAGATCCAATTTGAAAATGTGTCCTTAAGTGATGCTGAGCGGGATTCCTCTGGTGAAACTCTGCAAATTAGCTCGAAAGATAAACTGAATACCAATGGATAGTCTGCCCACCACTAAAGACTTCTTATGGGTTGAGGTCGTTCACTGCCTTAATCTTGCCTTTCTGACACAGGAAAAGCATGGAGAACCACAAGGAAAATGTATGACCATAAGTTAACAGCAGAGGTCATCCCAGTGAATGGGATACCCATGGCCAAGGTGACAAGATGCCTCCTGTGTCCGTTGATGACTTTGTGAACTTGGACAACAGATTGACTCCTTTCTGACTCTGTCTCTATAGCTATGAACTGTGAAAGTGAGAGGATGGCTCTTTTCCAACTGGTGATGTTCTTTATTGCAATGACACAATCAAACCTGGGACCTAGGACTTGCGTAGCATGGCATGTTTCATTCACATCAATCCCGGTACAGGTGTGGAAAATATTATTTTGAATAATAATGCTTACTGTGTGCCATGTAGTCCAAATGCTTACCATGTAGGAACAATCTTATTAGGAAGGTTTTATAATTATCCCTGCTTTATGATAGAGAAATAGAAGTAGCCAGATGATAAATAACGTTGTCCTGTGTCAAACCAAGCGCCTGGACCTTTTATGGTAAGAGGTAGCAAGGTGAGGGCCTCCAGATATGTTTAGTTTGCTCTGCCTCTGGATTCTTCTTCTTCTTCTTTTTTTTAAAGTTGAATTCGTTGTCAACAGTTATAGGCTCTTTCCTGCTTCTTTTGAAAAACCAAAGTATCGGGCATCTTTAGACTTGTGTTCCTGCACAGCAGCCATCAGCGGGTGCAGAGCAGTGACCCTGCCCCTTGGGGGGGGTCAGCATCCCGGCTTGCCACAGTTGTCCCCTGGCCCATTTCACTTGTGTGCAGTGATTCCTGGCACCAGTGACCGTTTGGGCTTGAAATCCCTGTGCATGCTGTCATCGTCAAGAATATTTATACAACTAAGAATCACCACCCTTAGTAAGTATTCTGTTGAGCTTTCTCAGGGTAGAAGTCACTGTACTGGACTCCAGAGTGTCTGGGTATGAAAGACATGGGGCTCAGCCCTTGAGATTTCTTTCTGCTGTGATCACAGTCATATTTTCAGTTTTAGAAGTATACTGTTTGCTGCTATATACCATCAAGGAACACAGTTCCACGACTCGAGGGTGTGCTAACGGGCATGACGCCACACTGATGTAGCAGGAGGACTGATTGTCAGCTGTGCTCGGTCTTTCCTCTCCTTTTTCCTTCCCAGACTTACCACTTTGTTTTTTTGCAATAATTCATTCACTAAGATACAGAGAGTGCTGAGTGACTCTCCCTGGAGGGGGAGTAATTTCACAGATGTGTACTATGAAAGCCCTTATAATACATATATAACTATTTAACTATGTAATTATATATATATATATATATATATAGAGAGAGAGAGAGAGAGAGAGAGAAGGGGAGAGAGACAGAGAGAGGCAGACAAACGGACAGAATGAAATATATGGATTGTTTTACTTTTTATTTTAAAAAAGATTTTATTTATTTATTTGACAGAGAGAGATCACATCACAAATAGGCAGAGAGGCAGGCAGGGAGAGAGGGGAAGAAGCAGGCTCCCTGCAGAGCAGAGAGCATGATGTGGGCCTTGATCCCATGACCTGAGCTGAAGGCAGAGGCTTTAACCCACTGAGCAACCCAGGCACCCCTGTTTTACTTTTTAGATTTTTATTTTTTATATTTTTAGGAAGGAGTGGATTGTTTTTTTAAAGGGTACTTGCATAAAAACATTTTCCAAGTCAATTTGGACATGACCGATTCTTCACCTTCTATAGTCTGGGTCACCGAAGAGATTGTTCTTCTAGAGGGAATGCCCAGGACCTGGGGACAGTCAGAAGATGAGGGAGGACAGGGGAGTGAGGGGGAGAGCCAGAGGGAAGGAAGGAGGGAGGAAGAGAGGGAGGAGGGAGAATGAGGAGGGGAGGGGGGGAGAGAGGGAGAAGGACACGGATGGGAAGGGAGGGAGAAAGGGTGAGAGAGATACAGAAGGAGAGAGGGAGAGATTGTGCGCTGGCAGATGAGCTCTGAGAAGACAGGGCCTGTATCAAAGGAAAACGACATCATCTGGCCTGGGTGAGCAGGAAGGAGTGGAGGGAGACGGATGAGGCAGGTGAACATGCTTTTAATTAGCCTAAACAGTAGCTGGCACAGCTTTCTTCTGCTTCCAAGCAGTCATATAAGAATGGGTGCCTAAGACTGAGCTCATTATTATTCCTAAGCCAGTCCAGAAGTGGCACCTGCTATAAGTCTCTGTGTTCTCTGTCTTCTGTAAACCCTCAGCAAGCCGTCTTTTTCCCTGGCTGGCAACCGTCTCGCACAGGATGTGTTTTTGAACTCTATCTCCAGGAAGTGTCTGGGGTGGCAAGGCTGGCCCTGCCCTGGGCCCTGTCAGCCAGGGCAGCGGCAGACAGAACACAGAGTGATAGTGAAAGACCCCTCCCCTAGAAGATAGATAGGATAACTAACCGCTTGTTTGCTTTTCTGTAAACCGCTGGCTTTTAGGTATGGACCAGGTTATTAATTAGGTTATTAATTGCTTATTAATCGCTCTTTTGCCCTTCTGTAACTGCTTGGCTTATAGAAATAATAGAAGACGCCATGATGGCATTCCTACTTTCCCCCTTCTTGTTCCCCCTCCCTGCCTCTCTCCTCCCGCGCGCGGGCCCTCAGAACCAATCAGCTTGTACCCCCTTCCCGCCTCTCTCTTTGCGCGTGGGTCCCCAAAGCCAATCAGCAAACTCCACGTATGCCTTTTTCAAAAGTTCTAACTGTCAACCAATCAGTTGCGCCCCACCCAAAACTTGTTTGTACCTGTCTATAAAAACCCGGCACCACCCCAGCCGGGTGTGCTCAGCTAGCAGGAGCTGCTGACCACCCGCAGGCGCCTGCGTAACAATAAAGAACCTCTTGCTGATTGCATCCAGTGGCAGTGTTGGATTCTTGGGTAAGGGGATCCGCGGGTCTTTCATTTGGAGGTCCCACCGAGATCATCGGACTCCTGCCCACGGATCCAACTGACTCCCACCGGGAGGTAAGCTGGCCAGCATTCTTGTCTCCTGTCTCATGTTCTCGTTTGTATCCAGTCTCGTGTTCTCGTTTGTAGGCCTCTGTTTTGCCTATGCTTCGGTAGTATAGGACTGTACGACAGCGCGCGTTGTTGCTTTGTATTCTGTAGGCAGCTTGAGAAGGAGTTGACGAACTCGGACTTCTCCCCTGCCACCCTGGGGGACGCCCCAGGGATCAAGGGGGGCCGCTTTTTCGGGGCCCCACAAGTACATTTCTCTGTCCGCCACAGAGGAGCCTCTTGGTTCCCCTGGGCTGGTTCTGTCCGCCACGGAGGAGCCTCTTGGTTCCCCTGGGCTGGTTCTGTCCGCCACGGAGGAGCCTCTTGGTTCCCCTGGGCTGGTTCTGTCCGCCACGGAGGAGCCTCGTGGTTCCCCTGGGCTGGTTCTGTCCGCCACGGAGGAGCCTCGTGGTTCCCCTGGGCTGGTTCTGTCCGCCACAGGGAGACCTCGTGGTTCCCCTGGGCCGGTTGAATTTGTACTTTCGGTTTTGTACCGAAATCGCGCAGCGTCCTTCTTGTTAATTGTTTTGTGTGTCTTGCTTATTGTCCTTGGTGTTTTCTTTGACTCCGAATGGAGGCCAACAATGTATGTCTTCATGTATGTCTCCATGTTATGTCTTTAAATGTGGATATATGTTCCTTGTACTGGTCATGAAGGTTACATTCTTTTTAAGGGGACTCTGGCTTTATTTCTCTCTGTTTCTCCTAATAGATGTGGGGGGCTTCTCCCTCACTCACTTCCCATGTAAATGGCTATTACTGGAGCCAACTGGGGTTGGTCTAACTCGAGACAGAGACTATAAGGAATATTCCCAAGCAGCTGCCGAAACTCTTTGTTTCGGGGAAGTTTCCTTGTGTTCTCTGGCCTGACTTGGACTGCCTAACCCCTCCCCCCTTGCTGGTGGGAAAGCATGGCGTCTGCTCCTCTGTTGGGGCTTATGAGCTCTGAAACCGGGAATCTTTTCTCTGCCTCCTGGCAGCACTTTGTTTCCTCTGTTTTCCCCTTCTGTTTCTGTACCAACGCGCGTGCAACCTGCATGACTAGCCTCTAGATCATGCACCACAGCTCCTTCTCTCTTCACTGTCAAGGAGCAAGAAGAGAACCCCCTGGACCTAACACCCACTCCAGATCTTCCCACACATGTCTCAGGTAAACATTCAAAGCGGAGTGGGCCCAGGTGGAACGCAAATCAGTATTGGAACTAAGTTAAGTTTGTTGGTTTAATTAAGATAGATGCATCTTTGAAGTTAACAGCAGTAAATGTGAAGCTTTATTCTATCAAAGTTTACTGAAGGTCAAATAAGCTTGTGTTACTTGTTAAAATTTGTTAGCAAAGAAATGACTAAACTGATGGTTAATTGTCTGTCTCAAATTTCTAATGGGTAATTGCTGAAGTAGCTTTCAAAGTCTTTGGTAACCTGAAAGTTTTAAAGTTTTGCTTGGATGACAAATGGAATTAAATTGTGGATATCTAGGTCTTAACCAAACAGGATAAAATGCTAAGTCATTAATTACTGGATGTAGGTTTGTGCTTTTTTACTTACTGCAAAGAAACTAAGAGTATTTAAATCTGCTGGTAAACTTATTTGCCACTTAACTGATTCATAAATTGCCACCTGAAGAATTCTGTTGTAACAGTTCACAATTGGTTAATAACTAAAGGTGTTTCTAAGAATACAAAGTTCTGCTTAGTGTAACTAAGACTGATGGAAATAAAGGGAAACTCTGTATGTGGGAAAGTAGGAGATATGTAAGAAAGAATGGGAATACATTTTGTTGAAGGTAAAGGAAGGTAATTTTGTCCTAAATGAGATGGTTGTTTAGAAGGAAATGGCTTGGGACAAAACCTGAATGCAAAGGAAAGTTGTAGAAGGTTTGTGAAGGGAAATCTTCAGAAAAGGAATTTTAGCTATGGTCAAGAATGGATTAAGATTGAAATGAGTGGGTTTTAAAGGTACATTGGTACAAGACTGAAATTGTCTCTGTTCAAAAGGACAATGTTTTCTTAGATCAATTGATCTGTTAAGAAAATGTAAATGGTTTTCTCTTTGCCTGCCCAGAAAAACCAGTTTCTATGTTTTGTTTATCAGGTGTTTAACATCCCTAATTATATTTAGGCATGTGCTTTAAAACTTCATAAGATTCTAGCAAATGTTGACAAGATTTAAATTGTAAATCTCTTTAACTCAGGCTTTTCCTTGGTATGTGAAGTTGCTCATGAAGTACTACTGAACCAATGATAAACCTTGGGTTACATTTGGGAAAATGCTATAACTATTCTAGAGATTCTACGCACTTCCTAAAGTTTTAATGTTTTGAGAGATCATCGCTTGATATTGTAATTATGGAAATGTTATGTGTCACAGAAGTAACCTGATTTCCTTGCAGCTAAATTGTAAACTCCTGTGTCTCTTTAGCTCTAACCATATCCATTCTGAGTTTTTGTCATTTATAATTGTTTTAATTCTCTGGTAAAATGAGTTTTATCTTCAAGGAGATTCCTATAAAGGACTTTCAGGACAAATACAGATATTTGATATACTTGAAAATCCTAAAACTGAAATGGATAAGAATTTCCAAAACGGACTAAAGCCGCATTCACCAGAATTAGTAACATGGGACTAAATGAACTAAAAGATTATAGTGTTGTGTCTCTTAATGTTTTGTCTTACTTTAAACATTGCTGGTTCTCTCTACTGTTTGCTCTTATAGACTAGGGATACTCCCTCCTAGTTATCTGTAACTTATAGAGATGTAAAAGTGCTCATTTGTAAAAGTGCTCAAAGCATTCACCTTTTCTCTCTATCTGAACCCTCTGAAACCAAAAGGTCTTAGTAAGTATTCTTTCTTCCATGGCAATCAGTCAT
The DNA here is from genome assembly GCF_030435805.1 of Mustela lutreola. Lineage (NCBI taxonomy): Eukaryota > Metazoa > Chordata > Mammalia > Carnivora > Mustelidae > Mustela > Mustela lutreola. The sequence continues at coordinate 93,712,796 of NC_081296.1, forward strand.
TTGCATAAGTTCAATAAGAATCTGTTCTCCTTTAACAGGAAAGAATTGGAAACGCGGGTTATTTTACCAAGGCTTTGACTGGGATGTCATATTTGAAAAGACTCAGATATGACCAGACAGCTTTAAGGAACTAAGGTTGACTTTATGAAACCTGGAGCCATAAAGCCCCTTGGGACTGTTGGCCTGATACCTTGCTTACAGAGTTCCCAGCAGCCCCACCAGGTGAGTAAAGAATGTCACTCCTTGGTAGGTGCAGTCTCGGGAAGAGGAATTCGCCCAAAGGTATTGCAGGCATGCCTCATGGCAAGTACAGGGCTTGGCTTCTGGCCTGGAGAGGCTACTAAAAGTTCAACCTAGAGATTCCTTATACAAAGTTCCAGCAAAGCAGATTCTAAAAGATCTATATGATCACACTCAACTGTTCTTGCTGAGCTTATGTAAATAATGGGCCAAGTTTGTTAAAACTGGACTTGTTTAACAAGTGAATTAGTCCTGATTTGGCTATCTCAGTAAATGAGGGTTATTTTAGAGAGAAAAATTGTTTTAGTAACACACCTTTATGGATGTTAAATTCTAGATTTGATTGTCTTTAAATGTTTGTTTACCTAAGCTAAACAATTTGAGGTAAACTTCAGAGAAGTTGCACAATAGCTTCTTTAGTCGGACTTACTGTTTTGTGGGGATATTAGCAGACCCCACAGCACATGATTAAACAACTGGAATAATGAAATTGCCTAAAAGCCAACCTATCGCACTCCATAGGATTAACTATGGACTTGTGGAGATAATGGATGACCCCACTTTCTTTATGAGTGGATTGGATGATCCATGGGGGACTCCCCTTATCTCTTGACAAGTTTTCTCACTTGCCAGTGATCCTCTGTAATCAGGATATTGTTAAGGCTGGACCACTCAAAGGTCGTCTTCTTGGTTTCATCCCTTTGTCATATTTATCCTAGAGGCCACCTCTGTTGAGGTGCAATTGCAAACAGATGCTTTAGCTAAGCATAGAACAGCCCTCCTATAAAAGAGCCTCAAAGCTCACTATGGGACAGTCCTTGACTGTAATGATGTCACATCAGGTCCAGATTTGTCTTAGAAGGCAAAGGCCACCAATGGATAATAGAAACCAACTAATTAAGTATTGAACTATACTTTTAGATATGCCAGAATTAATACTTAAAATTTGTCAAACTTTAAACCTAGTTACCTGTATGCCTGAACCTGACCACTGTACTTCTTTCTCTATAGAGCAAAAAAGGTTATTGATCTTGCTTACTCTATCTGGCCAGATTTAAGATGCCCCTGTTAAAATATGAATGACATCTGCGGGACTAGAGGATGTCATGTGGCATGTAGAAGCCCTTAATAAATATACTACAAAGGCACTCAATGATCCACTAAATGGCATCTCCCTCCTTAATACCAAAGTCTCACAAATACGCAAGGCAGTCCTACAAAATAGGATGGCTTTAGATGTCCTGACAGCAGCCCAGGGTGGCACATGTGCAATCATCAAAACAGAATGTTGCGTGTACATCCCAGACTATCGCAAAAATGTCACAGGAATAATAAAGGATATAAATGCCCAGATTAAGGCTCTACAAGATCCCTCTCTCTCTCTCAGTAAATGGTTAAGTTCCTAATTTGAAGGAGGACTATGGCCGAATCTCCTTTTCGGGCTTCTTATTCTTATCGCCTTATTAATCTTAATATGTTGCTTTGTTCCATGTTTCTCTACTTGGTGCCGAGACTCCATTGCTACAATGACTACACCACAGCAGACGATCCTTTTCGCGCGTGAGGACGCCTCTTCGCTGTCAGCGCTGGATTCGGCTGCCTCCACCTTTGTAACTCCCTTATGTTCCTACCCTGATCAATATTGACCGGAGCAGGTAGGGACAGCTCTACGCCCCTATTCAGCACGAAGAATTTATAGAAGATGAGACCTTCCACCTTCAACCCCCTTAAAGATTTCAGGGTCAAGATTGTTCAGGGGGAAATAAAGGAGCAGGAGGCTGGCTGAGGAGAAAGCAAAAGCTGGCCCCTTGCACCCCACTTAGTGCAAGAACAGGACGAATGGATATAAGATTCTATCCATGATAAAGAAAAAGGGGGGAATGAAAGACCCCTCCCCTAGAAGATAGATAGGATAACTAACCGCTTGTTTGCTTTTCTGTAAACCGCTGGCTTTTAGGTATGGACCAGGTTATTAATTAGGTTATTAATTGCTTATTAATCGCTCTTTTGCCCTTCTGTAACTGCTTGGCTTATAGAAATAATAGAAGACGCCATGATGGCATTCCTACTTTCCCCCTTCTTGTTCCCCCTCCCTGCCTCTCTCCTCCCGCGCGCGGGCCCTCAGAACCAATCAGCTTGTACCCCCTTCCCGCCTCTCTCTTTGCGCGCGGGTCCCCAAAGCCAATCAGCAAACTCCACGTATGCCTTTTTCAAAAGTTCTAACTGTCAACCAATCAGTTGCGCCCCACCCAAAACTTGTTTGTACCTGTCTATAAAAACCCGGCACCACCCCAGCCGGGTGTGCTCAGCTAGCAGGAGCTGCTGACCACCCGCAGGCGCCTGCGTAACAATAAAGAACCTCTTGCTGATTGCATCCAGTGGCAGTGTTGGATTCTTGGGTAAGGGGATCCGCGGGTCTTTCAATAGAAAGGGAGGAAGAAGAGAGTGGGTTGTTGCTAAGGGGGAGGTTGTATGATTTCGCAGGGGGCAGTTTGGGGCAGAAAGGGGGGGCAAGAAGAGGAGGATTTGACAAAGCAGAACCAGTCATATGACCATATGAGGACGTGTGAAAACGATGGGGAAAAGAATATGATCCCAATAGCCAAGTATGTGGAGCTGTCGCTATGGGACCAGCATTAATTCAAGGACTCCGAGTACCAAAATCCTCATTTGCAGACCGGGAGGGAGAAACGCAGCAAGGTTAAATAACAGACCCCATGTCTCAGGGACCAGGCAGCCTGATGCTTCTGCTCTAGTTCTCAGCACGTCCTGCCAGGCGGGCAGGAAAGAAACACAGCAGGGGTTGTGGGTGAACCAGTTAGTGCAGGGGGGGGGGGGAGGGGCGGGGCGGGGCGGGGTGGGGGGGGTGGATAGTTTGCAAACTGAGTAGCAAAGTGGAGAGTTCTCCAGTCTGTGTGATCACATTCCAGAGGATGTAACCCAGGTGCCTGCTTTTGCACTACCCCTTGTGGATGTGGCTTTGAGCCACAGTTTTCTTATCTAAGAACTGTGCCTGATAACCCGAGTGGGTGCTCATCAGGATTAAGTCAGATCGGATGGGCAGAAGACACTTTGGGCATTATCGAGTGCTTTGTTTGTGGTGGGACTCTGGATGTTACGGCTCTTTCTGGTCACAGAAGGGGTGCAAACCTTAATTGGACCATTGCACCTGTGGGCGTGATAAACTACCTTCCGTCCACGATGCGTTTTCCTAGCTGATGTCCCGATGTCCCTGTTGTTGGCTAGAGCCCTCATCTTCTTTATCTTGTTCTTCCCACTCTGTTGATTTTTCCAAGTGTCTGAAAGTGTTTTTCCTTTCACAGGGTGAGTGATTTTGGCCTCTGGAGCCTGTATTCCTGGCCATCCTGTGAGTTGCTGCCACTGCTAAGAAGTATCTGTGGCAAAGTCATTGCTATGAACTCAACAGCTGCCTGGACTCCCAAGGACCACATTTTTCTGCCTTGCCAGAGCAGGGTCATTTGCTCAAAGTCAAACAAAATTGATTTTTCTATTTTCTTTAGAGTGACTGATAGCATCTCAGAGATGACAGTCCTTCTCGTCACTGACCTGATGTTGTTTAGAGGAAGCTTTCTAATTGGACAAAATGGGGAGAGGAGATGAGGTGTGCACAACTGGGAGGACAGAACACAGCAACATCACCTTGTTTCCCATCTCACCTGTTCGCAGGTTATCTCATCATTCCATCGTCTCTCTCTAGGGCCAGTATAGGTACCACAGCGACCTGGGCATGGCTCGCTGCATGCTGGTTCTCCCTTTCAGGGACCTGTTCTCCGATGCACCTCACCCTCCCACGCTTGTTTTATTCTCTGCAGGTTGTTAATTAATCCCCACTTGAAATGTCACTGCTCCCAGCCATGTTTGCTTATTAATAGAAAAATGGTAAAGAAAGAAAAGCCTGTAGGACCCCAAAGGATATATCTTTCTGGAGGTAGAATTTCAGGATTTGGCACAAGGATTCTTAGTTACTGAAATTCCCAATTCTGTGCCTTTTTGATTTTGGGGCCCTGTATTGTGACTGCTTTTCCTCCTGATTATCATCTGGCTTGTTACTTCTCTTCATTCAGGTTTCTATTCAAATAATAGCTCCCCAGAGAAGCTTATACTCACCTCCTTATGTAATCTATCACCCCTGTCAACCCTGATCTTGCCTTGAGTTTTTTTTTCATAACACTTATCACTACCTGACATTATATTCTGTAGTTGCTAATTATCTATATACCTTAAATAGAATGAAAGCTATGTGAGCTCGGGGACATTGTCTGCTTCAATCATCACCATGTCCCCTAAAATAGTGTCTTATTAAGCACCAGGAGATTCTTTTGTATTCAAATTAGTCACCAGGAAACTTTCTGGTGCTTCTTAATTTTATCAGACGTAACATATATTTATGTTTTTACACAATACACTTTTGTCTTTAGCATATATATTTCTATATGATATGCCTATGCCTTTAGGATTTTGTTTATATTTGTTCATGCATTAATTCAGCAAAAATTTTAACATCTACTGAGTTGTAATCATGAGGCTGGTGCTGAGACGAGGAAGGTAAATGAGGCACAGACGCGGCCACCAAGCTGCTCGCAATGTATGGGGGAAGCTTACGAGTAACCAAGAGGGGTGATCCAGTGTGAGATGGGCAAGGCAGTCCAGGTGCGGCTGTATTTTGGCACAGTGATGAAGGGAGACCTGGAGGGCAAAGGATGTCTCTCCAGGTAGAGGAGAGTAGTATATATAAGGTTAAGTAGGTGTAAGAGTTCATGGCAAGTTCACTGACATGGAAGTAGTTGATGTGCTCATGCTGAATGATATGGGCAAATATTGAGGGAGAGAAAGCTGAAGATAAGTGAGATAAGGTGGGAAGTTGTGAAGTCATGAATGCCATTTTAAAGAGTTTGAACTTTTCCTCAAAGAGCCAACAAGGGATTTTTAACAAGGGTGAGGCCTAAATAGATATGTGTTGATTTAGATACTCTGCTTCCTCTCAGATTTTTCTCTTATGCCCAGAATTAACATCAGCCTCAATAAGGAAGCAGTGCAGGTATGGAAAAAATTTTGTTTATTTACATTAAAAATGACCAGAGTCACGCAAGAGAAAAGAGTTCTATAGTACCTAAACAGTTCTCTGCTTTCTGCTTGGCATAACTCTTTTTTAAGCCTTTTAAAATGGAAAATTTCAAATATATACAAAATGAGCAAGTGGTAGAATTAACCTCCCTGAACTCATCACGCAGCTTCAACATTTGTCAATATTCTGTCATTCTTGTCTCATCTGTAGTTCTGCCCACTTTTGAACCCAGCCAATAAAAAGTAAGAGGTTTATAAAGTAAAATCAGACAGAGTTATAAACAAGGGATGTGAAGAATGAGGGAAGGTTATAATTAAGAGTTCTGTCTGAAGGCTTAGTCTCAAGTAAGCTCAGACTCAGAGAGTAAAGAGGGTATGGATGTGGATAAGTGTTTAGGTGGACGGAGCCATGGGGATGAGAAGGCCTGTAGTCAGTATATTAATGCATGTGGTAGGCATACAATAATCATTTGTTCAGCTGAATTGGGCTCATGCCCAGTGGTCCCTGTTTGCTTCATCAAGTTGAAGCTTAGTCATTGATGGGAATGAGACAGATACGGAGGAGAGAGTAGAGAAGAGGTAAGGCTGTGGACTAGCTTCAGTGGTGTGTGTAGATGCTATTGGCCCACACAGGAAGAAGATTTTTTTTTTTTAAATGTCCTCTGTCAAATATGTTCAATAACAAGAAACACAAACCCTCTGTGTTTAAAAGGAAAGAGTAATGAATGATTTAGAAGATAGGCTTTCTCAGTCTCTGAGTTCTCTTTCCTAGATAGAATCTTAAAGTATTCTTGGGGTTCAAAAGGTTGTAGAGAGGATTTTGAACTTTCATTTTTGTCCCTGTGGTCCTTTCATATCTTTTATTTTTTATATCTTACTATATATCATGAATACAGCTGGTCCTTCTCTAGTCTGACAGAAGTACCTTTACTCATAGTTTTCTGGAGTGTCCAAGACTGAAACTCAGTGAGTCAGAGATATTACTCTACATTCTACCTCTTTTGTGGAGCATAGAGTATGGGAGAAAATATGATATAACAATAGATTTAACTTGAAACTTACAGAACGAGATTGCTTAGAGCAAAAACCACACATTCAGTGCTAAAGAGGCACATGAGCTTTAAGGACCTTCTAGATAAAGCAGCAGATTGAGTAAATGCATGTTTCATGTGTATATTTACAATTACTCATCTGAAAATGTTTCTGAAATGCAGTAACTATTTAAATATATTAACCTGAATATCAAGCATGATGTATAGGTGTTCCAGTTCCTGGGCTTTGTCATTTGCTATAAAAGAAATGAGAAAAATAAAAAGGTCATTTGGCTTTTTTTTTTTTTTTTTAATTTTAGGTCATTTGACTTTTTAAGGCTGTTTTGCAAATATTTCCATCATCATCCTGCCAAGGTTTAAAATCATTAGAACTCAAATTTTTACTGCACAAAATAGTTCATGTCCTTCTCATGCAGGTAAATTTTATGGTCATGAGGTATCCTACCCTGCCTTCCTTCCTATTTTTGCAAATGTTCTTATGAACTTATTAAATTCTAGAAAACTTAACAGACACCAATCATGAGAAAGCATGTTTGCCACCTTCAGTGAGCTCAGAATCTCAACCAGTCATTGGTGTCTTCTTTTATACATTTCTGCATCTTGTTAGTGTTACCCATATTATAGAAATTCTCATTGTGTTTTATAATTATATTCTAGTTTGTTTCCCTCTTAGATGGATAGTAGGTTAAGATCATGGTGTTTTCCTCTTGGTATTTCTTGGGAGACAATTGTCCACAGCATTTCTGCACATCTTACATCAACTTTTTTGATGGACTATGTTTTCAAGAATGTTTGTATAGCAAACAGCTATACAGAATATATATATCCTATATCTATTTAGGATATTGATAGCAAACAGCATGGGAAGATGGATAACCCAGCCTTACATTAGGATTATTGAGGTAGTAAGAGAGTTAGGGCGTGGAAATCACTCAGAGCTGTCCTTGCATGTAGTTGGTACACATTACTGTTTGCTGTTATCATCAGCATTAGTATTATGATCAATTATATGGAATATCCTAATGCAGTGTTCCTGCAACTAAGGATGTTTGTGCTCCCCTGAAGTGTGTCTGGTGTTAAATTAATTAAACAAGGAGGCCGTTCAATTGATGTAACTCTAGTGCCATGGTGGCCTATGTAAGCAAACCAAAATCTAAGCCAATAAATGCCTCAAGGGTTGAGGACAACCAGGTACAAACAGCTAACTAGGCTTTAAGCTATAACCAATCAGATACCTTCCTGTCTTTGCTTCTGTACTCTCTCCACAGAAGTCTTTTCCCCGACTCCTGCTGGTAGAGTGCTCCTACTCACTTCTGGTTTTGTGCTGCTTGATTCCAATTAATTTTTGCCTGAATAAGCCCTTAAAATTTTTAATATGCCTCCATTTATCTTTGAACACTGGTAAAAGAGCAGAAAAAGATGATGAAGTCCCTTTATAACATATAATGAGACGATTAGTTGAAACAATCAGATATTCGACCCGGAGAAGGAAAGCTTATGAAGAACCTAGTAGCTGGCTGTCAATATTCAAATGGCTATGGCCTGAGAGTGAGATTAGACTTATTTTGGATGAACCCAAAAATTGAGGACAAAGACAGATGTAGATATCAAAAAGAGACATATCTGGGCTCCAGGTAAGCGAAGTTTTTGAACATAACTGTTTAAAATGGTCCAGGCTCTCACTGGAAGACACCTTGTAGGAGATACTATTAAGGTCACTCAAGGTGAGGATGAGCAGGAGGGGCATAGATTGGATCACTGCTGAGGTTACTGGTCAGAAGAAAATTTAGAAATCTATTAGCTAAACTTTCCATACAAAGCAGAAAGCTTATATTTACTTTCTCAGTATTTCCAAAACAAACAAATATCCTAGAGTTTGTTCATTGTGTACTGTTGACCTAAAAAGAGTGATAAACCAACTCAGTAACAGAAATTTTAGTTTCTGCTCTGCTAGTCTGCTCAGATAGACAGCTATATAACTGCACAACTTTATTGTGTAATGGAATCCCTAGAGATGTGGAACTTTCAAAAATACGTATGTATTTAGTTCGAGATGCTGTCATAAAAGTTTCTAGAGAGCAGGGAACTGAGGATACTCTGGAGAAAACCTTTTTGTTTGGGGAAGACCATTTGAGTAGTTTCTTTTGGTAAAATAGATGTAAGGCAAGGATCCTACCCCTGACTGTTCTGGACTTTTAATTCCTTGTTCCTATTTTATATGGCACAAAGAAAGATGGGTGATAAGCTATTGTCAAACACCTTGATTATGGGTTTCTATTCTGTAGAAAGCAGCCAGAAGGGGTGGTTTCATCACCTGCAGCCAGTTCTAGGTGACGTTGGGGTCAGCTACTTTGTGGCAGTTTGGGTGGAACAGTTCCACATAATAAACAATGGTGTGTGTGTGTGTGTGTGTGTGTATGTGTGTCTATGTATCCATTTTCAAACTAGATGTTTCCAGTCCATATCCAAAATGAGTTTCTTGGGTCAACATGGGGACTTACTGAAAAAGCCCTTTGTGGTTTTGTGGTTTTCTGGATAAGCACATACAGGTTCTGAGCAGGAGGCACTAGCAAAGTCAGCCGTGCCAGCACAGTAGGGTGTCCTATTCTAGGCTATCCAAACTGGCCTACCATCTTTTCCTTGGTGGTGGTTTTCTACTTGATTTCTCTTGGATGCTAATTGCAAGGTTTTAACGTAAAAGGGTCATCTCCCAGAGAGACTTTCTCCAATTTCCTATAGCTTTGTGTGGGGAGGCCTGAGGTAATTATAATACTGGAGAGAGAAACTTCTTTTTTCTGTGCTCTTCTGAGAAAGTGCCACCAGATCATACCTGGATCACTGAAGTTATACCAGATTCCATGATTTTGGGCAGCATTAGCAGCAAACATGATTAAGAAGGATTCATTGCAGGGAACCGATGAGATTCTTTGATGTCTTTTCTCTGAATCACTAATAATCAGGACTGACACTCTTAATTTGAATAAATATCCTTGGGTTTCATAGACTTGCTGTGGAAAAGGGGGTGAGACACTAGAGAGAAAAGAAAGGCATTTCCCAGATAAGTGGGAGGGGCTCAGAGAGGACAAACACTGAAAGGGCTATAACCTTTTCTTTTCTTTTTTAAAGATTTTATTTATTTATTTATTTATTTGACAGACAGAGATCGCAAGTAGGCAGAGAGGCAGGCAGAGAGAGAGAGAGGGGGAAGCAGGCTCCCTGCTGAGCAGAGAGCCCGATGCAGGGCTTGATCCCAGGACCCTGGGATCATGATCTGAGTCGAAGGCAGAGGCTTAACCCACTGAGCCACCCAGGTGCCCCTAACCTTTTCTTTTTTATCAGGTAGGATATGCCAGATGCCATTGGTTGAGATAAGCTAGCTCATGACAGAAGTGACAGCCACGCAAACCATGACATTGCCAGAGTCTAATGAGCCTGAATTGATTTCAGTCAAGTTAAATTTCAAACCCAGATTCATTTTAACTGCCATATTAGTAATTCTTCATGGTGTTTATATCTCCTTTGTTATTTTGGGACCTAGTTCAGGTGGTGAGTCTAAAGGTAAGACAGTCAATCATAAACTCAATAAATTTCAAACACAAAGATATTTATTCAAAAACCTAAGCCTCATTGTCTGATGCCATGATGCACACAGGACTTTATTTTGCTATTTTTTGGTTGTTCTTGTATTTATTTAATTTACTGAGGTATAATTGACATACAATATTATATTAGTTTTGCTGTATACTCTACTGATTTGAGGTTTACATACATTGGGAAATGATCACCCTAGTAAGTCCAGTCATCATCTTTCACCTGATAAGATTAATATAATATTATTGACTATATTCTCCATGCTGTACATTATATCCTCATTGCTTATTTATTTTAAAATGGGAAGTTTATATTTCTAATCCTCTTCACCTATTTTAACAGCCCCCCACCATCCCTACCTCTGTGGTACATATACTCAATGGAATATTATTAAACCATTAAAAAAAGAATGAAATCTTGCCATTTATGGCCACATGGATGGACCTAGAGGGTATTATGCTAAGCAAAATAAATCAGACAGAGACAAATACAGTATGATTTCACCTATATGTGAAATCTAAAAAAATAAAATAGATGATCAAAACCCAAACAAACTCTTCAATATAGAAAACAAACTGGTGGTTGCCAGACAGGAGGTGGATGAAGGGATGAGTGACATAGATGAAGGAGATTAAAAGGTTCAAACTTAGCAGTTATAAAATGAATAATTTATGGAGAGGAAAAATAATGGCATAGGGAATACAGCCAATAATATCGTAATATTGTATGGTGGCAGATGGTGACTACACTTAAAGTGGTGAGCATTTTGTAACATAGAATTGTTGAATCAGTGTGTTGTAAACATTAACATAACTTTGTGTGTCAATTATATTTCAATTAAAAAAAGCATGCTAAGAAAGATATCAAGGAACTTATTGTTTTCTTCTAGGAATTTTATGGTTTCAGGTCATACATTTAAGTCTTTAATCCATTTTGAATTGGTTTTTACATATGATAGAAGAAAGTAGTCCAGTTTCATTCTTGCTTATAGCTGTCCAAGTTTCTCAACACCATTTATTGAAGAGACATTTCTTTCCTCATTGTGTATTCTTGCTTCCTTTGCCGTAAATTAATTGATCATCTATGTATGGGTTGATTTCTTCACCTTCTATTCTGTTCCATTGATCTATGTGTCTGTCTTTATAGCAATACCATACTGTTTTGATGGCTATAGCTGATAGTATAGTTTGGGATAAGAGCATGATATTTCTGGCTTCATTCGTTCTTCTCAAGATTGTTTTGACTTTTGTAGTTCCATACAAATTTTAGAATTACTTGTTTTCATTTGTGAAAAATGTCATTGCAATTTTTATAGGGATTGTATTGCATCTGTCGATTGTGTTGGGTAGTATGGATATTTTAACAATATTAATTCTTCGAATCCATGAGCACTGAATATCTTTCCATTTAATTGTATCATCTTCAATTTCTTTCATCAGTGTCTTATAGTTTTCAATGTATAGGTCTTTTACCTTCTTTGTTAAACTTATTCCTAGATATTTTATTCTTTTTGATCCAATTATAAATAGAATTATTTTCTTGATTTTTTTCCCTGATAGTTTATTATTAATGTATAGAAATGTAGCAGATTTTTGTATACTACTTTTGTATCCTGCAACTTTACTGAATGGTTTTTGGTGGAGTCTTTAGGGTTTTCTGTGTGTATAGTATCATATCATCTGCAAATAATAGCTGTTTTATTTCTTCTTTTCTGATTTTTATGCCTTTTGTTTCTCTTTCTTGCCTAATTTTTATGGCTAGGACTTCCCAGTACCATGTTAAATAAACATAGTATGGGAATAGTAAGTATCCTAGTCTTTTTTCTGATCTTAGAAGAAAAGCTTTCGGTTCCTTACCATTGAATATGATGTTAGTTGTAGGTTTGTCATTTATGGTCTTAGTTATGTTGAGGTACATTTCCTTTATACTCACTTTGTTGAGAACTTTTATGATAAATAGATGTTTAATTTAGTCAAATTCTTTTGAGATGATTGTATAATTTTTAACTTCCACTTTGTTTATGTGGCATATCATGTTGATTGATATGTGATGTTGAATTATCCTTGCATCCCTGGAATAAATCCCACTTAATTATGGGTATATGATCCTTTTGATGTATTGCAGTATTTGATTTGCTAATATTTTGTTGAGGATTTTTGCATCTATGTTCACCAGGGATATTGGCTTATAATATTCTTTCTTTGAATGTGTCCTTATCTGGTCTGTCTGTATTCAGTGAGCATCTTTAACATCATCACTGTGAATTCCTTATCAAGTAGATTACTTATCTCTGTATAATTAAGTTCCTTTTCCGATGTTTTATCTTGTTCTTTCATTTGCAACATATTTCTGTTGCCTCATTTTGCTTGACTCCTTGTGTTTTTTCCTACACATTAGGCAAAATAGCTACCTCTCTGTCTCTTAGTGGCCTTATGTAGGTGATGATCCTTGTTATTCAACCATGTTCAAGCCTTTTGGTTGTCACTTAAACCTTTGTGATTGTCTAAACCACTTGATTTATTCTTGATATATCCTCATGGTTGAGGGTGTGCCAAGACATGTCAGTGACCCAACGGGAAAGTCTCACTTATCACCTGCTTACAGGTTGATTGGAAACCAGACCCACAGGGAACAGCTTTCAAAGCAGACAAACATATATAGTCCTGTGGGAGCCCCTGTGGGAGCCCAAGTGTAATCCCTGCTGGCCTCTAGCCCAGGAGATTTGGAGGTTTTCCTGGGGAATTCCCAATGGATGTACAAGCATCCTCTGGGAAGTCTTGTTGAGTTGTAAGAAGACCAAGGTTGTGCACAAGGATGGTGTTTTCCTGTTTACTTTCTGGGAAGCTCCTCCTTAACCTTTAGATGTTTGGGAAACCTGAAACCAGGCTAAAGCTCCGGACTAGTAAATAGGGTGTTTTTCACAGGAACTTGGAGTTGCATTTCAGACTGCTAGCTGTGCGCGTTGCCCTCGGGCTACTGGCCTGCCAGGAACTGTCTTTCTGATTATTAGAGACCCATGGAGCTCTAGAACACCAGGTCACTTGGCTGCCAGGTAATCAGGTGTCCCTTGTGTGGATTGGATGTGCTCGCTGGCTTTAACAGGGCAGCTTGAGAGTGTAATGGGTGGGCTATGTTTGTGGGCCTCACAAAGGCGATGGGAAATTGTCTTGACTGCTCATGCCTACTGGGCTTTAACAATTTAAAATTTAACAATTTTAACAACAAAGTGGGCGAGTAATGTCTATGCATGCACGCTGGGTTTAGGCTGGGAGCTGGAGAATGCCACGACTGCTTGCACTTGCCAGTCCCAGATGCAGGCTGGGAGCAAACTGCAACCACCTGCACTCTCTGGCCTTAACAAGTATTGGGACAGCTCATGCCTGCCTGTCCCAGCAAGGCAGCAAGATGGTGCTGCATCTGAGCTCAGTACCCTCCTGGGTGCTAGCAGGCTATGTGGAAAGGGCAATGGTGGTGGCTGCTAGTGCCTCCATCTCCTGGGAGTATCTCAGTTATTCCCTGCCCCTCCAGTCAATGCTCCCAGATCAGCAAATGAGTCTCCCTTATCTATAATCTAGGTACTTTTCAAACTGCTGTTTTCTCATTGGGTCTTAGGGCCAGTGAGACAACACAGATCCCTCTAGGAGGGAAATCTCAGTTTCCAATAGTACTTTCGGACCCCTGGACATTTGCTCCGTTGGGTTTCCAACCCACATGTTCTGAGGGTTTGGTTCTCTAGTGCAGATTTCAGGGGCCAAAGTGTCCGATATGGGGCACCAACTCTTGCTCCTCCAGGAGAAATGCCTGCCTGGTGAGACCCCTCCCTATTGGGTGTTGATGCTCGGGGAACAGGAACAGGTTTTATTTTTGTGAGGTTAAGTCTCTGCCTCTGCTACCTGAATCAATGTGCTCCTTTTATCTTTTGTTTTGCAGAGCAGTTCTTCTAGTTTTCAGATGGCAATGATGCATAAGTAGCTATAGATTTGGTGTGTACATGATAGGAGGCGGGTTCAGCATCTTCCTGTGCTGCCATCTTGGACATCTGCCTCAGCTTTTTTTTTTTTTTTTTAATTTTTTTAAAGATTTTTTTTAAATTTATGTATATGACACAGAGAGAGATCACAAGCAGGCAGAGAGGCAGGCAGAGAGAGAGGGCCAACAATCTGCCTGCTGAGCAGAGAGCCCAATGCGGGGCTTAATTGCAGGACCCCAAGACCATGACCCAAGTGGAAGGCAGAGGCTTAACCCACTGAACCACTCAGGTGCCCCCAACTTTATTTTTTTAAGCACAAGTTAAGAAAGGAAATGAAGATATTGTCACCGGTAATAATATTTCAAATAGGCACTTCAGTGATAAAGAAAGAAAAAGGAGGAGCACCTGGGGGGCTCAGTTGATAAGCGTCTACCTTTGGCTCAGGTCATGGTCCCAGGGTCCTGGGATCAAACCCCGCACTGGGCTCCTTGTTCAGTGGAGAGCCAACTTCTCCCTCCCCCTCTGTTGCTCCCCCTGCTTGTGCCCACTCGCTCTTCCTCTCTCTTGCTGTCTCTGTCAAATAGATAAATAAAGTCCTTAAACAAAAAAAAAAAAAAAAAAAAAAAAAGAAAAGAAAAGAAAAAGGAGTTAAAATTCTTATATCTGCATGGACTGATTGTGAGACATTTGTAAAGGGGCAGGAACAGAGGCTCCTGCTTAACTCCGTGTTTTGCCAGACAGTGTATAAGCATTTAACTCAAGGAAGAGGAAGAAATTGTGTCCACTATCCTCTGTGATAACACTTGATCTGATGTTCTGATGTTTTTCCAAATTACCCACAGTTGAGAGTAGTAACTTTTCTATCCTTTGAAGCAGCTAATAGAAAGTATCCTTGAGGTCTTTAATTAAATGCTAAAAGCTGATCCTGGAAACTTCCTGTTGTCTGGTACTATTCTGCTGATAAGCTCAACTAGCCAAAAAGAGTCTCAGGAAAAGAAAAAGAAAGAAAGAAAGCAAAAAGACAAAAAGGAAAAAGAAAAAAAAAGAGAAAAAGACAGGCATTTCATTACTCTCCATTTGGTTTTTCTCTAGGTGTTTCTATTTACATGTATCCTTTGAGTTAAAACAATTCTCTCCCAAAAGGGCAGAGCCCTGTCACTAATCTCTAGATAACACAAGACAGGGGAGGTGGAGAATAGATGCAATAATAGATCTGAGCCTCTGCATTTTTCACTTCACCACTGTAAGGGTGGGTAGGGGGCCAGACCCAGAAAATAAATGGGCCCAGACAGAAAATATCCATTTGCCCATGGGTAGACTCCATAGAGTTGATGGAAAGAAGCCAGAATATACGAGATTGTCTTCTTGCTTTTAAGGCAATATTTAAATACTCGGTAGTGGATCCTTTTTACCCTGACTAAACAAATGTATGTGCATTGTAGAGTTCCATAACAGCACTTGTCTTCATGGGCAACAAACAAGAAATAATTGTTTCTAGCATTACATGACGGATGATATAAGTCAAGATTCAGTAAACTATGACCTTTGGGCCAAATCCAGTCTGCAGCCTGTTTCTGTAGTTTTATTAGGACACAGCCATGCCCATCAATTATATATTGTATATGGCAGAGCTGAGTACCTGTGAGAAAGATCATATAGCTCACAAAGCCTGAAATATGGCCCTTTGCAGAAAAAGTATTTGTCAACCCCTGATATACATGGTTGCACACACCTTCAACAGAACACTTGCTACCATTAAGAGAATATAAAAGATTGGTAAAGGATGACATGGAAAGATATCTGGGTTCAAGAAAAAGTGTCTTAGAGTAGTGCGGCTCTAAATATTTTCAGATCCTATTTGGCTAAAAACAAAGAATATGAATATTCAACAAAATTTTCAGTAAGAGTGTAAAAAGCAGCTCAACAGTGATGACCTCTGGGGAATGGAAATGCAAAGTCGGAGTAAGCAAAAGGAGGGTGGAAGAGGGCGTGCGGGAGCAATATTGATTTGCTCTTCTTCTCTCTCACTTAGAGATTGTAAATTCCCATATTACATTTATATTTAGAAGTAAATTAAATTAGCGTGGAGGCCACAGTCATTTGTTAAAAACCTATTTATTTGTAGCATGAATTAATGTGATGTTTAATGGCATAGTAATCATGCCAGTCTTTTTTTTTTTCTTATCTTTTGGATATTTTTGTTGAACATCTACGTAATACCTTTTTATTCCTTTTGATTAGTAAACTGAGTGTTGTCTTATCTGAAATTTTAGGTTCACTATTTGCTTTGGATGATTACAATTTACCTCTTCATTAATTTCATGAAGAAATCATTAAGGCATTTTATTCCAATTAAATTGTTTATATAATTTAATATATTTTTTACTAGGAGGAATTTCAAAATGGTGCTGTCTTCTAATGTAATTTATAAAGCGTTATCTTAAAATCCCACTTGAGTCTTATAAAAATTTTAACTTTTTTTTGTTTCTAGTTTTATAGAAACATGTTTGACTTGGGACACATTATTTAAATGCATGATTTTTTTAATCTGCCGAATGGAAAGAAAAGTAACACCTGCCTTACCAAATAAAATTTTTATGTTTTGAGGAATTATTTTTCATTGTTCAATCATCAATTCGCATATATAATTTTGACACATTTTTAGTGCAACCAAAATGTGGACAGTCACAAGAAGGATTATTTTTACTGTATGCATGGAAACAATTAAAAGAGGCACTGTTCTAAAAGACCTGAACCTTGGAATTTCAGGCTCTTGGACCACAAATGATCCTGGGCAAGTCACACATCTACTGTGAAAAATTAGAAAAAATGGGCCTCAAATAAAATCAATGTCAGTGTCTCTTTCAGCATGAAAACTCTCTCTCTCTATATATATATTTTTTCTTTCTTTTTTTTTTTTTGAACATGTGCCTGTTTCTCATCTCTAAAAATAAGGATGTTTATACCTGATTTTTGTAAATAATTAAATGCATTACTGTCTACTAGAAAAATGTGTAAATTTTAAGTCTGCACACCAGAAGTTTTCAAAATATGGTATGCAACCACTGTTGGTTTGCAAGATGACTTTCAGGGGGCATGAAAATTTCCAAATTCTAATGATCATATATTTATTTTATATTTACTTTTTAAAAAGATTGTATTTATTTATTTATTAGAGAGAGAGCGAGAGATCACAAATAGGCAGAGAGACAGGCAGGGGTGGGGGAAACAGGTTCCCTGCTGAGCAGAGAGACTGATCTAGGGCTCAATCTCAGTACCCTGAGATCATGACCTGAGCTGAAGCAGAGGCTTAACCCTCTGAGCCACGCAGGTGCCCCTATATTTACTTTTCATTTATGATGATTTACATATTACACTTATGGTAGCTTCCTTTGAAGTTAATTTTCAGGAGTACAAATGTGGGTCAACTTAGTGAAAAATATGAAACAACTCACACTACAGGTGGAATGCAGATATCCCATAATGATGGGGTGTGAGAAACTAAAATTCAATAAATCTTGCATTACAGGGATATAAATTTGATTTGGATTTTCATATTTTGCCATATGGTTCTCAATTGGCATTGTTTAATCTGCTGTGGCGGCAAGCATACTGTGCTAAAACAAGACATATGGAGCTCTTTTGCAGTAAAGGAAGAAAGAACAGAAGCAGATGTCTGAACCATTTAGGTAAGGAACCCCACTGTAGCTAAAATACTGACCAATGCGGCATCCATGGTCCCCTTGGTGCGGGATAAGCTGATTTCACTGAGAGGAAGAACAAGCACCACCAAAGCACTGAAAAGTAAGCCTCTAGGTAGGACTTAACATTTCTGAGAAATTTCTTTAGACTCATTACAGTGAAGACTCTCCTGGAGAAGTGTGATTCTCATGATGAGTGAATCCAGCTGCACGTGGGATCGGACCCGCAGACCTGCCAGCCCAGTGAGTCGCCATCATGAAGGGTCCAAGTTTAGGTAAGCGCAGCAGACAGGAGAGAAGAGTGGTTTCAAGAAACCTGCTTTTGTGTTCACAACCAAAAGCTACCGGCATTCTGCCTGAATATGGCTTTCCTGATCCCAAGGGAGAGAGGCATACTAGGCTCAGGCTGGGTTGAGGTGCTTGGCTTCCTCTGTGACCTGGGAAGCAGAAAGTGCCATCTCCTAACACAGCGACCCACCCATCCAGGGCTCTCCTACCGCACTTCTCTTGTGCCCAGCCTACAGTTCAAAGAACAGAGGGCTCTTCTCTAGGGTGCCTGCAACAATCTTTTTTTTTTTTTTTCCCCTTAAAGATTTATTTACTTATTTGACAGAGATCACAAGTAGGCAGAGAGGCAGGCGGGGGGGTGGGGGTGGGGGGGTGGGGTGGGGGGGGTGGAGGCAGGCTCCCTGCTGAGCAGAGAGCCCGATGTGGGGCTTGATCCCAGGACCCTGAGATCACGACCTGAGCTGAAGGCAGAGGCTGAACCCACTGAGCCACCCAGGCGCCCCGCCTGCACATTCTTGCCTCTCTTCTGCTCACATCTGCTTGGAAAGAGTACATTTTGTACGCTGGGACTTCAGGAGTATAAAAGCAAGCCCCCGCATTGTAAGTGGAGGACTCCAGTCCCACCAAGGCCTGCTGGAGAGCACTTCCGGTCGGCCCTCGGTGGAAGACCCGGCGTTTGTGCTGGGCGCTACCTGCCAGTGAAACTTCTGTTGCTCCCGGTCTCTGCAAAGTCCGACGAATAAGGAACTGCTTACGCCGTAGTTAGAGGCAAGATGGAGAATCTTTCTTGATTATTTATTTAAAAAATTCTTTGAAGCCTGCCATTTAACCCCAGCAGGGGAGTTGGGAGTTTTTCAGCCACACATAGTGATTTTATTCCTCTGAGCCTTATATGAATTATTGAACTTTTTAGAAAAGAGAGCAAATAGTTCTGCAAGGTAATCAAAAGCAAATATGCTAATCTGGGTCCATAGGACAGTATTTTTATCAGAAAGAACATTAAGCTTAGATGAGTTACTCATCTAAATTAAGGAAATTGAAAAAGAGAGCAAGACTAGCAAATTACCTTTGCTGATGTTCGAAACCAGCCCTATCTTGGACTCTTTCTTAATCGTCTTTCTCAGTGTAAAACCTAGTTACTAGGATACGGCCGTGTGGCAGCATCTTTATTAGAAATTGTGTGGGAGAAAAAAAGGTCAGAGGCTCATTTCCAATAACGGTTTGACAAGTAACACAGAGAAAAGGGCAGAAGGAATTGAGGTCTGTGGTGTTTCCCTATATCAAGATTTTGAGATAATAGCACTTATGTGAATGGGAAGTCTCTAGGAATACGTTTTATTAATCTCAGGGTTTAAAGAAAAAGAGACATGATATCATATTGTCATCAAAATTAAAACCAGGAAGCCTAAAAAGTTACATAAATATCCTTTCTAAAGGACCAGGTAAATATCAAACTATCAGATAAAGAATAAAAATCCCACTATCTGTCACTGGTGAAAATTATTCTACCCTAATGCTGGCTAAATCCACGAGTTGTATAATTATATAGATAGAAGTCACACCTCTAATTATCACAATTTGAAAACAGTCAGTCACGGAAGAACTTAAGCATGGCAGAAAACATGGTAAGGTCCAGGTCTTGGACAAAAATTCACAGAGGGGTCATTATTCCTCTCTGGACTAGTAATACCTTCATATCAAAATAGAGATATATTTATAAAAATTTGCACTAATTTAAATTAAACCCTATCTTACTCTTGTCTTCAAACAAAATCCAAGCTATCTTAGTAAATTACTGAAATTTGCAAGATGATAAAGCTCTACATTAAAACATATCTAAATTATTAAGAGTACAATTTGCTGAAAGATAAACCAAGAACATAAAACTACCTGACAGAAGTTCTGCCTTCTCATGTCTCCCCTGCTCTCCTCCTCCACCTTTACAATGTGTGGAAGCAGTCTGGGCTGGGACAGAGCTCATCTGTGTTGGCTTCCAAAAAAGCTGCTATTGCAACTCAGTCGATCTATTTATTAGCTAGGTGACCTTGGCAGGATCACATAGCTCTTTTGAGGCTGGGTTTCTTCAACTATAAAGTAAACTTCACAATTTTAGGCTTATCGTGATAATTAGATGAGGTCCTATATTTAAGCTGTAGGTACTTAATAAATATTTATATTATTATTATTGCTCTTATTATTACTAGAGTTTGGAGGGCGATCAATAAAGAACACTCTCCTTCCCTGCTTAAGGTGGAACCAACTGAAAAATGAACATAGAAGTCAGATGGATGGATCTTGAATTACTAATAACAGTTGGGCAGAAGATATAACTAGGTATGGGGTCACAGTAGGCTTGCTAGATTCCTTCTGAATAAAATCCATCCATCTAGTCACTGGCACAACTGGGCAGGTCAGACCTCTTTCCTCATGAAAGAGGATACATCAGAGCGTACTCTCCTACTAAGCAGGAGAGAGCCCAGACAACCTGCATCGTGAATTCCCAGACACTTCTAAATGCTCCTGTTATTGCCAGTCCTAGAAGGAGTGAGTGAGGAGGTTGAGAAATGCTGAAGTCCCTCCATGTGGAAATGTAAGATGAAGGGGCTTTGAGATTTTCCCCAAAATATTATAAAGGTAATGGATATAATTTTAGAAAAATTGATTTTTCTCCTAGTAAAAATTAGATACTATAATTTTTATAAATTGTATAGGTGAATGTAAATATATGTATGTGTCTATATTGTGTCTGTATGGCATATATATCTATATATGTGAACATTCCATGTGTGCCATGTAGATATCATATATATATATCTATCTCCACACCTTCTTTGATGTTTTTCCTACTATGGTAAATTGAACTATTGTTCCCAATTGTTACCTTCCTCCCACTAAAGAATTTTTGAATGCTCATTGCCACAATTTTCTCAGTATCTTCCTTATAGGTGAAGTATACTTCCTTTCCCCCTTAACTTTGACCGCGGTATTGTGACTTGCTTTAGTTGGTGGTGTACATGGGATATTAGTTAAGTCATGTCTGAGCAGAGGCTTTAAATGAGCTTGTGTGATTCAATTTCCCCTTGACTGTCTGCCCTTCACTGTAAGAGCACCACGCCCTATGTCTGGCTGCTTCCTCAGTCTGGATTCCCAGAGGAGTGGACCCACAGAGCTGGGCTGGTGGACCCAGCTCCACCTACATAATCCTACCTGGCTCCTTATGTCCTCAACACTTCTGCGCTGAACTGCCTCCTTTATGTAAAAGAGTAAATGTTGTTGTAAGCTGCTGCAATTTTAGGGTTGTAATACCACAAAATAGTTGACTACACAGTGGACCATTTGTTCTTACTAGATCATTGACCAGGTATCTCAAGTGAGAAGCTAGGATAGCAAGCCAAGTTCAGGACTTGTCGGTCTAAAACCTGTGGAATTGGGGCGCCTGGGTGGCTCAGTGGGTTAAGCCTCTGCCTTCAGGTCATGATCTCAGGGTCCTGGGATGGAGCCCCGCATCAGTCTCTCTGCTCAGCGGGGAGCTTGCTTCCCTCTCCGACCCTGCCTGCCTCTCTGCCTACTTGTGATCTCTCTCTCTCTCTCTCTCAATCTGTCAAATAAATAAAATCTTTAAAAAACAACAACAACAACAACAACAAAAAACCTGTGGAATTGTGCTGACTCAGCCTGACACCTATTTACCTGTTAGTAACATAATAGTGACAGCCTGACCTCTCACAGAGACTGCTAGCGCTTTCTGGGCTGGGCAAGCAAGAGCACATGGCCAGACACTGGTCAGTTGCTGAAGCGTTCTGCGACCATCAGAAACAGCGTCCTCCTTACTGGGGGAATCCTAGGTCTCCTGAGATGTGCATTCAGAGACAGTGTTTTCTTAAAGAGAATCTCCTTAAGTTCTAGCAAGTGCATGGCAGTCAGGAGTATACTAAATTGTCTTAGCCCTCCTGCTTAGTATAATTTAACATGTGAACATTCCAAGTGTGCAGTTAGAGCTGTAAAATTGAATTGTGGCAAATACTTAGATCTTATTACAATAAAACATATTACAATGGAGTGTTTATGACCCAAAGGGTTTCAAAAATCTAGTAAGGGCCGATTTAGTTTGAGAAATGTTAAGAGAAAATTTGATGTTTCCCTGCTTCGTATGACAGAATTTGACTTACAGATGTTTTTCATTTTTTGAGACAGCGTACTCACAGAGTGACAAAAGACAGGGACTCCCGCTGGGCTAAAGAGGACTCATCTCAAACTCCAAGCCACCCCACATCCTAACTTCACCTTTTGGGCCCATCTACATTACCGTCACATTGAGCTCTTTCCACGTCCCCACGTGAAAAACAGAGACAGTAGTAAGTGTACGTAACAGGGTTAAATAAGGATTACATGAGATTATATTTGTAAAACACTGAACACACTGTTGGCATATTGTAAGCCCTTGATATTTGTGAGACATATTTTTACTGTCATCTTGGACATACATCATTATGTATCAAGTACAAACAAACAACATTTAATATTTTAAAAAAGTTTCAGCTGTTGATACTTCCAAATGATTAAAATATGAATGAAATTTCATCGAAAACTGGAGTCCTGCTATTGTGGTAGAGGAGATAAAAGGAGAAAAAGGAAATTCTGTTTTGTTTTGACAAAAGACAAGGCAGTCATTTCCATAAATATTCAACAACTAACACTGAGTATGTGAACATTTCAAAATGTCACTGCCTTTTAGTAATACTTATACTCATTTATTGTATAGCACTAACTTTTCAAGGAGCCCTGTTTGCCTATTTTCTTTAAACCTCCCAGCTATTTTATTATAAAAGTTATTTACATATTTCATATGTGTACCAAAAGTCAATGACATTTCTAAAAACACTGAATATTGAAAACTTCCACACAAAATACTCTCAGTGTTTTATTTTTTATTTTTTATTTTTTGTACCACAGATTCACCACCTTCTTCTAGAGATTTATCCTTTGGCAAAACCAACCCAGTAAGTATTAAAAATCTGGGTGTGGGCATGTGTATTCATATTAATATTTTTACATTTTTCTTCATGTGTTTGACATTTCATAATTTTAAAAAAGCTTTAAAAATGATTCAGTTCTTAAAACTACAAGAAAATCAAATTTTAGTGTCTATAAATAAGGTTTTGTTGGAGTTCAGCCATTCTCATTTGTTTATATATTATCAATTACTGTTTTTTGCATTACCACAGCAGGGATGAATTGTTCTTCCAGAGAATGTATGGCCTGCAACGTTTAAAATATTTACCCTCTGGACCGTTACAGAGAAGAGTTTACTGATCCCTGCTCTAGGGCATATATCTAGAAGTAGAATTTCTGTACTCAAAATAATGTGTATAAATAAGTAAATATAAATATATACTGTTTGCAGTATATATGTTTGATATATACACACACACACACGCACATATACATACACATATATACACACACACACATATACATGTACATATATTTATAAAGTATATAAACATTGACTAATTGCTCCCCAAAGTGGTTGTCCCAATTTATACTCCCACCCACCAGGAGCATTTGAAATGTTTCCATTTCTCCATATCCTCACCAGCATGTTTTCTTAACACCTTTGTAATACTTGCTAATCTCTCTTCTTAACAAAGAAATGTTGATGTTTCAGGCTCTTTTATTTTATTTTTAAAGATTTTATCTATTTATTTGAGAGAGAAAGAGTACAAACAAGGTAGAGGGGCAGAGGGAGAACCAGACTCCCGCCGAGTAGGGAGCCTGACTTGGGGTTTGATCCCAGGACTCTGAGATCATGGCCTGAGCCAAAGGCAAACCCTTAACCGACTGAGCTGCTCAGGTGCCCCTCTCAGGCTCTTTTAAAGACTATAGTATCTAGAATTGTTCTGTTCTTAAAAGCGTTTATGTTTACCATTACATTTGTGCCAAATGATACTGGTTTTCTATTTTGCGGAGTGACATAAGGTTTCCTTAAAAAAATTTTTTTTAAGGAAAAAGTGAAGTTAATTGAAAGAAACAGTTAAGTATATAACAGTAAAGCGATATGCAAATGTGGCAAAAAATAAAGATGGATTCAAAATGACTGAAATTTGTGAATCCTAAATGAGTAGAAACTTGAGTGATCTGTGTTTTAATCCTGGGCAATCATTTGCTAATTGTATGTTCTTGGACAAATTATTTACCCTCTCTAGATTTAAATGAAATGGGAATAATTGCTAAAGCTTCCCTATCTCTCTCATAGTATTTAGTTTTGGAGATTTATAGATTGTAAATCAGAGAGTTTAATAAAGGTGTAGAGCATTATTTAAATGTAAGACATCACCGCGTTGCACCATCTCCATACATGACCTGTATCACAACTTAACTGAATTTTCTACTGTTTCCTCTGAAGATAGCCAGCATCGGCCACTTTGGGAATTCGGTTTTTGTTCACATTGATGCTTTTGTCAAGAATACCAATCCCACAACCCTTCATTTGTACTTGCAGAAATTCTATTGACCGTCAGTCTTTTCCCATGAAATTTTTCCCAGATTCCATTCCCTCTTGTCATTTTGCATGACCTTTTCCTCTAGTAAATCATTGTATCATGTGAAGAGGTTCTCCTACAACATGGGACAGATTCCCTTATCTTAGCTGGGCTGCTTCTGGGTTCTGGGTATGGACTGTTGTATTCCTTTGGTGTCTTCTTCAGACTCCAGTGTTGTTTCTTGAACATGATACTAAGAAGTCACTGTGTTTACTTTAATCCCTTTGATAAGCATCCATTACCTCCTTCCAAAGTTATGTTTGCCCTGATTTTGTCTACTGGCTAATAATATGAGCCCTTAATCTGGTAAACAAGGTCTTGTGCCTTCCTACCTCTTTCTCCCTCTTGAGGCTCATCTTGCAAGAGCCTGTCTTCCTTCTCTCTGCTTTAGCCATCCTGGTCCACCAGTCCTCTAAGCATGTGTGCTCCTTCTGTCTGGGGTTGCCTCACAGTTTTTCCTCATGTAGGGAATGATCTCCCTCCTTCTTCACTTAATAATTTTCACTTACTTTTCAGACTTTATCTCAATTGTTTCTTTTCCAGAGACGATTTCCCTTACTTCCTTAGCTGTGCCAAATATCCTTCCTCTGTGCCCTGATAATATTACACCCTTTTCATGGGCAGCATTTATCATAGTGACAATTTCATATTTATTTGTACAATTATTTGCTTAATGTTAATCTTATCCATTAAACTTTATGCTTCATGAACATATGAGAATATTTGTTTTGCCTCACCATCATTATCTCTAGCTTCTTATACAATGCTGGGTACATAGTAAATGCCCACTGAATATTTGTTGGATGACCGACTGAGTGGATAGAGAGTTGTTCTGGCCCCTGCAAAATCAAATACAAAGCACTATGCTCCCTTGCTCCCATTTTCCATGATCAGCAAAGAAATACATCTGAGCAAGGGCATAAACTGGACTTTATCTGCTGTAGCCAAGAGGTCTGGGAAAACTTCCAGGGTGTTAAGACACTAGTTTTATCTTCCAGGAATCAGTGACTTCGTGAACAGTTCTTCGTGACCTGCTACAGCTGACCCCTGCCTTTTGAAAATTATATCTTCTCCAAGCAAATGCCAGCATATTGTCTATGATAGTTGGACTCTAGCTAGAGGCCACTCTAAATATACCCAGGTGCCATTTACATTAAATTTCTATCAAAAAATAATCAGATTTTGAACCACACAAGAATAATACACAATTTAAATTTAGGTGCCAAGGGGCATGTGGACATTAAGAAGAGGCCATCTTGCATTTGGTTTCTGACATAAAAAGACCTGTCTTGTTGTGAAGCATGAATTATAGGCAACCCCATAATATTAGATATCAAATCTGACACTAGGGGCAGCTCCATATACATAAACACATGTGTGTAATTATTATTCAAACTGTAATTTAGAAGCTTCTTTTATGGTCAGCAACACTAGACTTTATTGCCATTTATTAGTCTTAATACTGTGGCAGTAGATTGTGGTATAGGGAAATTTTTTAATTTTTATTTTTAAAGATTTTATTTATTTGAGAGAGAGAGAGAGAATGAGGGAGAACATGAGTGAGAACACGAGTGAGGGAGAGAGGCAAAGGGAGAGGGAGAAGCAGACTCCCTGCAGAGCAGGGCACCTGATTCAGGACTTGATCCCAGGACCCTGAGATCATGACCTGAGCCGAAGGCAGACTCTTAACTAACTGAGCCACCCAGGCACCCCAGTAGAGAGAATTTAAAAAAGTACTTCACTATTTGAACTTTGGTAAAGTGAGTTTTCCTAACTCTACCCCCAAATCTCAATCTCTCTTTTTTAAATTGTCAAAATTGAGATTGTGTTTATTAGGAGATAAAATATTTTGACTTCAGGGCACCATGTCTATATGTCCTTATTATAAATACTCTCATGGTATAGCTTTGGCAAGGATAAGGTCCATGAACAGATGCCAGCAGTCAGCACAGCATATACAGTGGCACTACATCTATGTTGTATCTTGGCCAAAGCCTCTTTCTGCAGCATTATCTGTTGTCTTTCCAAAAGCCTATTAGCATGTATGTGCCGGCTCAGGGCCACTCTGCTGAAACATGGGGAATTGTCTTCTGGATTTCCGTGAGGACTGAGCATTACTCGTTTTGATCTAAACTTGTCTCTTTACTTTCGAGAGCCTGAGAGTGAAAAAACAAATGCTTGCTTTTAACCAGAGGAAACGATCAAAGCAAATGGTCTGGATAATATGGCTGTGAGTACTGGTTTAGTTATTGACTTAATCAGGGAGAGAAATTATTGCAGAAAATGTTCATACGCAGTCCTGGATTTTCTAAATTAATGAAGACTCTCATTTCCATTTTCCAACAGTGCTGCCGGGTATCATTCCTGTTTAATGTTGCGTTGTTGCTGGTTGGTAGTGGGCTGGCACAAAAATCGGGTAGAGAGACGGTGCCAGTCAATACTGGAGAGGCCCAGGAAGAAAGAACGCCAGTAGAACATCTGGGTTAGAGATACAGCTGCTTTGGGAAAGGCTCAGATCCTTATAGATTGGGTGATAAAATTTGGTGAGTCAGAACTTATATTATCGTGCATTTCATAATAACCTGCTAGCACAGTGCTAGAGTAGTGTTGCCAGAACTGCTATTTACGGAGGAATCATTTGTGTTTCGTTTTATTTTGCTTGGTTGCTTCCATCACATTGTGATGAAATTTGTGCACAAGTTTCGCAAAAGCAGACACTTCCAACGTTTTTATCGATGCATTTTAGGAATGATACTGAGAAGTGAATCTGTGGCAATAGAAAAATCTGTGTTTTTGAATTAATTTTCCTTGATGGGATAAACAAACATTGACGTGAGAAAGAATTTTAACTATAAAATGGTATAATCCTATATCAACGGTAGTTCTTTCTGGCTGAAAAATTTTGGGTAATCAAAAATTTTTCCTTCTTGTTTGCCTCTATTTTCTGAATGTTTTATTATTTTTCTTTTTTTTTTTCCCCGTCCAAATTTTTATTTTTATTCTAGTTAGCTAACATACAGTTGACATACTACTATTGTCAGGTGTAGGATTTAGTGACTCATCACTTACGTGCAACACCCAGTATTCATTCAAGTGTCCCCCTTAATCCTACCACTCATTTAACTTTTAATATAAAAGCCTCAGGGGACCTGGGTTGCTCAGTTGGTTAAGCACTGGACTCTTGATTTTTGGCTTGGGCCAAGATCTCAGAGTCGTGAGATCTAGCTCTGGCTGGGCTCCCTGCCCCACACTGTTCGCTGGAGATTCTCTCTCTCCCTCTCCCTTTGCCCCTCCCCCTGCTCACACATGCACATGCTCTCTCTCCTTCTAAATAAATAAATAAATAAAATCTTGAACAATACAGTGATTTTAGAAAAACACACCCACATACGTGACCATAGACGTATGCGCACACATCGCATATATACAGACACATATTTCCCTTAGGCCTAACTGCTAAGCTGCTATTTCAGAGAAAACATCTGTTTTCACCCTCCAGGATTCTATCTCACAGTTGTTTTGCAGTGGGAGAGATGCGGAGGGAATGAGGAAGTGTGGGACGGGCAAAGCCAGAACTTCTGCTCCCTGGTCTGGAGCATTTGTTTGAAGTGGGTCTTTGAGTTCCCACCTCCTCACTGTCCCATGAACTCTGCAGCCCTGATGCTCAGGACAGGAGACGTTACTTACTTGGCCTACTAATGACTTAGGCTTTCCAAAGACCCTCACTTGTGCGTCGTGAATTTTTCTAGGGAAGCTTGTGGCGGGGGCATCGTTGTTGGCATACAGACAGTCATCTTCTCTACCTCAACTCTTTTCTTGCTAATGAAACCCAGCGTTCTTTCAGGTATGGGGTAGCCATGTTTCACAAGCTCTTTTTCCGCTGCAAAGGGCTGGGGTGGCCCATGTTTTCTAGTCTAAGCCAGTTGGGGTCATTCTATTCCCTTTGCTGTGTTGCCTGCGAGTGTGAACATACGATACAGTCTTGGCAAATTAAATACAAATGACAGTTTATTTAGGGGCTTTCGGGAAATGTTTCCTTACTCTTAAAAAAAAGAATAAAAGTGGGTTGTGCTTTTTAAATGGATTTAAATGTTGCACGAGGATGAAAACCGTAGAACTGCTGCAGATCTGTTATTCCCATGGCAGAAAAAAGAGTCAACGTGCCAAGGAAGGAGGTGAGAAAGATGGAACCCTGTTGATATCCCTCAGTTCCTAAAACCTTCTACCTCTGAGTTTCTTGCTGTGAGGCAACAAGCACCCTAATTGCTTTATCCACTTTTTTGTTGTTGTTGGATCTCTGTTACTTACAGCTAAAATCATCCAACTGGTTCAAGCTATGAGCAGATTTCAATATGAATCGTTTTTCCCTCCTTCCTGCAGGAGACAAATGTTGACTTTACTTGGATAAATACAGTATTATTTCATCCTGTGCCCCATATAATGCTTCATTTTAAAGAGAAGGAAAGTATACACACACACACACACACACACACACTCACTCACTCTGCTAAGTGCTTTAAAACAAGGGTTTAGTGCTTTGCTCCCATTTGAATTAACAGTTTGGAATGAATTTAAATATCAACCAGTACTGGAGTAATTGAATATGCTGAATAACAGACAATGTAATGCTAAACAACAGTTAAGAGTAAGGTAGGTCTATGGGGATTTATCTGAAAAGGTCTTCACTACATATTTTAAGTAGAAAATAACACATTGCATACCTACATATGCAATATATTATTTCACCTTCGTGCACGTGTATAAATGTATATATGCATATGTTATCTTTTCCTTTATATAGCTCTGTAAATGAGTAGAAGAAGTTCCAGAAAATTTAACAACAAATGGAAGGTGAGAGTTACCTTTAGGAAAAAGCTAGATTGGGGGGTGTAAAATGTTTGAAATTTTTACTCTATATATTTAAGGAACATTTGAATTTTTACTGAAAAAATTTATTCATGTTTACCTATGGAATTAAAAGGTAAAAAAATTTTAGGTTATATTAAAATATTTACAATGGCTTTTAATCTGTGATTATTATTTTCCACTTAATCCACTAAGCAACAAATATGCATATATAATTTGCTTTCTCTTATTAATATTTTGAACAATATATGGAGATCTGCTTTTTTTGTTTTCTTTGTTCTTTTTCCTTTTTTACTGTTGGGCACTTACTCTTTTCCCCCTGCCCCCAACACACACTTATTAGGCACACATGTCCCTTTCACGGACTTTTCTACTGTGCCTGGTCTGGGAAGGGTGGGTGTTGCCTGACTTCAGATTCTCACTCTGGCCTCTAATCTGAAGCACCAAATTCCTGCTTTAGCTGGGAGTAAGGAGACCCTTGCTCCTACAGTGTTTCTGTGAGTGAGTCAAGGTAGGAAGAAAAGTTTGTGGAGTGAGAGGGGTCACAGGTGGGGCCTGAGGACCAGATTTTTTCCGTGGTAGGACAAGAGTCCTTTGTTGCTTAAGCTATACAACCTCAAGGCCTCTTTGGGTTTCTGCCTGCTCTCCAAGCTTGGTCTCAGGAGCTGCCAATATCCTCCTGACCTCTTTGTTTAGATATAGCTGAGTTTCCTTCTCTTGCTTGCAGCCAGGAACTGACAGATACAGCCAGTGTGACCTAGAATAGACATGTCTCTTTTTCTGTGTGAGCTGATCAGTAATCACCAGGAACATCCTATGGGAGAAGACTATTCTTGGACTATGAATGTGAAAGACCTGCGGATCCCCTTACCCAAGAATTCAACACTGCCACAGGATGCAAACAGCAAGAGGTTCTTTATTGTAGCGCGGGCGCCTGCGGGTGGTCAGCAGCTCCTGCTAGCTGAGCACACCAGGCTGGGGTGGTGCAGGATTTTTATAGACAGGTACAAACAAGTCCCGGATGGGACGGGGCCGATTGGCTGACAATTTGAACATTTGAAAAAAGGCATACTTGGTGTTAGGGGATTGGCTTTGGAAGACCCCCTCGCGCGAAGAGAAAGGCGGGAAGGGGAAACAAAGAGGGGAAGTTTGACCTTATTACTCAGCAGAAAGACATCCTGTCTACGTGACTATGCAGCCCCCTGTCTACGTGACCTACGTGACCATGCAGCCCCCTTGCCTGCGTGACCATGCCTCGGCTATTAGGAGAAGGTATCTTGTTCAAACAGGAGACAAGTGTCATGCCCTAAAAGCCAAGCGGTTACAGAAAGGCAAAAGAGCAGTTACATTGAATTCAACCCTGGGGGAAGGGTCTTTTCATTGCAAGGGGAAGAGGGGTACTCTTACACAACAAAAGAGCAGTTAATTAGTTAACGACGGGGGGGGGGGTGTGTCTTTCATTCCCCCCTTTTTCTTTATCATGGATAGAATCTTATATCCATTTGTCCTTTTCTTGCACTAAGTGGGGTGCAAAGCGCCAGCTTTTGCTTTCTCCTCAGCCAGCCTCCTGCTCCTTCATTTCCCCCTGAACAATCTTGACCCTGAAATCTTTAAGGGGGTTGAAGGTGGAAGGTCTCATCTTCTATAAATTCTTCGTGCTGAATAGGGGCGCAGAGCTGTCCCTACCTACTGGGGTCAATATTGATCAGGGTAGGAATGTATTAGGGAGTTACGAAAGGTGGAGGCAGCTGAATCCAGCGCTGACAGTGAAGAGGCATCCTCACGCGCGAAAAGGATCGTCTGCTGTGGTGTAGTCATTGTAGCAATGGAGTCTCGGCACCAAGTAGAGAAACAGTGAACAAAGCAACATATTAAGATTAATAAGGCAATAAGAATGAGAAGCCCGAAAAGGAGATTCGGCCATAGTCCTCCTTCAAATTAGGAACTTAACCATTTACTGAGAGAGAGAGAAGGATCTTGTAGGGCCTTAATCTGGGTGTTCATATCCTTTATTATTCCTGTGACATTTTTGTGATAGTCTGGGATGTACACAAATGTCGTCCACAACAAAGTTTTAATTTGTGATTTATACAGCAGCCAGTCAGCTCTGGAGCTTTCTCCATTTAATCATAGCAGTGATGATGCATTGTTCTTGTATATCCCTCAGGCTGCTCTCACTTTTGATTACACGGAGAAGGAACAGAATCCTTAAAGACATAATGAATGGAGAGGTCTTTCACCTGGAGTTTGACTCTTAAAGAATTCTATTTGTGACTTGCTTTACAGTTGTAAATTGTGGACCTCTAGAATGGCTGTTGTGGAATTTAGTCCCTGGAAGAAACTCAGTAATTATCTCAGAACATGCCTTTATTTTAAAGCTAGGAAACCGAAACCCTTAGTAAAGTGACATAACCCAAATCACATAGCTATTTAAAGGTAGAACTGTGCCTAGAATTCAAGTCTTCTGAATCCTTGTCCCTAGTTCTTTCTTGAGATGATGCTGTTGAAAGTTTTTATGATAAAACAACAAAAAAGAAAGATGGAGTTTAACAGCCACCTTTCTTTGAAAAACACTGTAAATATGCTCATAATAATGCTTTTTAGAGTTCAGCTAAATAGTAATGAATGCCTTAGCATTTGGTTCACGGACCTCTTCTGTTGTGTGGTTAACAAATTTTAGGAAACTGCCTTAGGTAAGAAATGGGAAAAAGTAAAACACATTTTTAGATGATTCTTTTTTCCCCTTAATTCTACATTGCAATATATTCTTTTCTTTAGCATATTCAAGGTATACATAAGTGGAAAACCCATTTCTGCTATTTTACCTTTCTTCCTAAAAATGTCCCTGTATCCTGGGGCCCCGCACAGTACAGCTAACTGGGACGGTGTAAGCGCTCTGGGATAGACCCCTTATCTCCAGGCTTTGCAAGTTCGTATTTTTTTTTACAGGTGTGTCCTGCCTCCTGAATGAGATTCCTCCCTCAGAGGGCCCTCAGCAAATGAATTTTGATAGTTTAATATTCATTTAACAAACATGCACGGGGCATCTGCAATACACCCTGAATTATAATGGGGATTAATAACACAAGGATGAGAAAGACGAACCCGTGGTCAGCGAACTCCCTCTACTCAAAGCATACATGTTAAGGTGACAAGCGATAAGAAGTGATACACACTCAAAATAAGGTACTGGTGTTCTTAGAAATGTATTATTTCCTTAAGACCCCAGATGAAGGCACTCTGTTAAGAACTTCTAAGTAGATTATACTTTGAGCAGTCTGCAGAGGGCTCCACAGGAGTCTGTGAAGACAATTATATTGGCAATTAAGACAAAATACATCTATGTCTATGGATAATGATGAAACCATCTCTAATATTACCAACTGGTCGTTTAATTTTTGGTTTTGTTCCAAGACAGAAGGAGTACATGTTTTAAAAAATGTGGATAAGAGAATGTTTTGAACAGATCAGTGTGAGCCAAATGGTGGTAAATGAACTGAAACCTCTGGGAAGATTGAAGGAGAATGGAATAAAAATTGTACAACAATAGAGCTGATATGCCATACGCTTAAAATCGCCTTTGTCTTGGCAATGATAATGGAAGTTTCCATGTTTGTTATTGACATATAAATACATTCATTCTTTTGTTTATTCATTCAACACTTTCATTATGAGCAAACTTTGTTCTAGACACTGTTCTAGGTACCAGAAAGATGAGACAAAGATGCTCGATTTTTTGGCTACATTTTTGTCTTCCTTGTTGACAGTACTTCAAACTGTTTCCCACACATTCACGATAAAGTCCAGCAGCATTGGTGTAACATCCAAGGCTCTGCTGGTTTCTCCAGCTCTTGAAATTCTTCTCTTCCTCTGAGTTCCAGCCATGCGACACTCCTTCCAAATTCTGAAAACAAAGAAACGCAGTTCTGTCCAAACTTCAGATCTTTGTATATGCTCTTCCCTCTGCTGCAACGATCTTCTCACTCTTTAAACCTCCACTCAAACTTCGGGTCTCAGCTAGCTCACATGTCATTTCCTCCCAAAGCTTCTCCTGATTTTCAGAACACGCCTAGGTGTCTCCCGTGTGTCCCCGGAACACCCTGTGCTTAACACACATTGCACCCCATCAGACGGCCTCTGTGTTAGTTTGTCTCTCCCTCCAGACCACAGAGTCCTTGAGACCAGAGACCGGGTCTTGGACACTAGCACATCCCCCAAGTTTCTCACATGGTCCCTGACATCTAAATGTTTGTATAAAATTGACAGCGCATGAGGAACCCATGAGACGTTGCCAGCCAAACAAGTACACCAGCCATAGGATTTTTCTTAAAAGAATTCACAGTGGGCTAGCTATCTACCACCTGAACCAAACACCAAATCTCCATCACAAGGTTCTCGCCAATGGATTCAATATGTTGTGAATTATAGTCCTCTCCCAGCAAGAGTTAGAGGCTGTGGTGTCTGTAGGGAGACCAGCTTCAAGTTGCAAGGATAGAATAGAATAGATAGATAGAATGAATACGATTAGGAAGCCAGTTTAAAAACAAAACAGTTACAAAGAAAAGCCATGCGGGGCTAGTCTAGAAATACCTAGCTGCGTGTGGCAGGTACAGCTCATTGCTGGCACTCAGAAGAGCGAAGCACCAGGGAAAACTGGAAATCACAGGATTCTTTGAGGGAATTAAACTTGAATAATATCTAGAAGCTCTTTATGTGTATTATTTCATCCAAATCTCACACCTATCCATTGTGGTATTGTCATTACCACTATCATACAGAAGAAGAAATAAAGATAAAGGCAGATAGGCAAAGACGATAGACAGGCTTTTAAAGAAAATATGAACACAATGAGATAGAAAAAGAAACCCAAATGAAAATTATAGAGCTGAAAAATATAGTGTCATAAAGGACAAAATCTCTAGATAGGATTAAAAGAGATGAACACTGCAGGAAAGAAAAATCGGTGAACCTGATGACATAACAATATACATTATACATTATCCAATGTGAAGCTTAGGGAGCAAAGTGTTTGGGAAAAAAAATGAACATGGGCCTCATTGATAATACAAAGCAGTCTAAAATACAAGTCAATGAATCCCAGAAGGAGAGGAGAGAGAGGGAAGCATAAAAATATTTGACTAAACAAAGTATAAAGTTTTCTTTTTAAAGATCTTATTTATTTATCTGAGAGAGAGAGAGAGAATGAGTAGAGGGAGGGACAGAGGGAGAATGAGAGGTAGAAGGAGAGGCAGACTCTGTTGAGCATGGAGACTGACATGGGGCTTGATCCAGACCCCAAGATCATGACTTAAAGCTGAAGTCAGATGCTTAACTGAATAAGCCACCCATGTGCCCAAGGTTTAAGGTTTTCTAAATGTGATGAAAATTATAAATTGACAGACTCAATATACTCAGTGAACTAAAAAGAGTGTAACACAAACAGAACCATACTAGTATACCAGTATCAACTTGATGAAAATCAGTGATGAAGATAATATCCTTGAAGTACTCATAAGGCAAAAACCCCATATGGCATAGAAGAAAAATAAGGAATTGCTATATATTTCCCATCAGAAATAATGTAAGTGACTGGACACTAGGAAAACATCTTCAGAGTTTCAAAAGTAAACATTGTTCCACCTGGAGTTCTATATCCAGCAAAAAGATCCTTGGAAAATAAAGGTGAAATAAAGACATTTTCAGACAGACAAATGTTGAAAGGAATTTATCACCAACAGACCTATTTGGAAAAAAAGGTAAAAGATTTCTCAGGCAGTGCATGCCAAGAAGTGATCATAATGATTGGTCATGGAATTTAAGTTGGGTAAGGGAAGGAGCAATGTCAAAGGGACAGTGTAAAGAGGATAATTAGTAAATTGGTTATCTAGATGGTGCCATGAGAGTGTTGGAACTGAAGTTCTAGAGGATATGAGGTAAAAATAAAATAGGACTATCAAAAAACAGAATGTGGGAAATTAGAAATATTAAAGGATTTGTAGTTATTGGTAATTATGAGGTTCAAGGTAAGGACCAGAGGATTGGAATTTCTGTTGAACATGGCCGTTTGGAGAAATGATATATAACAGAGATCTAACCACAAAGATGCAATTTTAGCCACCAGGACAGAAAAAGTCTCTGAATCTTTTTTCCCTGCTATACTTGTTTCTGGCCATGATCTCATAGCTGATATCTACTCACTGTCTCAGGTTCAAGAGCAGTCGTGGGCCACCTTGAGTTCTGACTTTACGGTAAATACTTTAGAGTGAGTGATGTGTTTGACAAAGTAATATAAGAAAAGAATCACATATCATTTAACTGAAGAAAATTCAGAGGGGGCGGGACAAGAGACGGAAGCATTCTTTAAAAGCTCTTTGGGGGAAATTGCAGCTCCACTCAGACCCATAGGCTGTCATCCCAGCAAAACCTTGGCCAACCATTCAAACATCCTGTAACTAAGGACATGCTTATCATTTCGACTAAGTGGTGCAGAGTGACTCCTCTTCAGCTGCAGGTCAATGTGACTTTTTGTTGAAAAATTGATGGATTGCAAACACTGGCTGAAACAGGGAAATTCCAGGCTCAGATATAACTCTGTGGACCGTTGCAGAAATTCCCCGTTTTCAGCGTAATAGCCTTAGACTTCCTCAGGGTTTTGTATATATATAATTTTTTCCCTAAGGTGAATTACCACATTATTCAGGAAGAACAGGGTAATCAGTGGTGGCATGAGGAGAGGGAAGAATGGGACGACTAGAAAATGTAAGAATGGATTTCGAATTCAAATTGTGTTCAAATTGTGTTCATCCATTATTCAAAGACTATGATTCTAATCCTTCTGAAAAAGTTTGTTTTTAGCCACCAAGACAGAGTAAACTGAAAACACGACAGATGGACCTCTTTTCTGTAGCTCACGATTAGTTCCTCCTAAAAGTGATCAGCCTAAATTCTATCCTCTGTTCTAGAGTTTGCTCAAGTTTAGTTCCCTCAGGGAATGATATGACTGTTCCAGTTTTCCCTGGTGTCTCACTCTTCTGAGCGCCAGCAATGAGCTGTACCTGCCACACGCAGCTAGGTATTTCTAGACTAGCCCCGCATGGCTTTTCTTTGTAACTGTTTTGTTTTTAAACTGGCTTCCTAATCGTATTCATTCTATCTATCTATTCTATTCTATCCTTGCAACTTGAAGCTGGTCTCCCTACAGACACCACAGCCTCTAACTCTTGCTGGGAGAGGACTATAATTCACAACATATTGAATCCATTGGCGAGAACCTTGTGATGGAGATTTGGTGTTTGGTTCAGGTGGTAGATAGCTAGCCCACTGTGAATTCTTTTAAGAAAAATCCTATGGCTGGTGTACTTGTTTGGCTGGCAACGTCTCATGGGTTCCTCATGCGCTGTCAATTTTATACAAACATTTAGATGTCAGGGACCATGTGAGAAACTTGGGGGATGTGCTAGTGTCCAAGACCCGGTCTCTGGTCTCAAGGACTCTGTGGTCTGGAGGGAGAGACAAACTAACACAGAGGCCGTCTGATGGGGTGCAATGTGTGTTAAGCACAGGGTGTTCCGGGGACACACGGGAGACACCTAGGCGTGTTCTGAAAATCAGGAGAAGCTTTGGGAGAAAATGACATGTGAGCTAGCTGAGACCCGAAGTTTGAGTGGAGGTTTAAAGAGTGAGAAGATCGTTGCAGCAGAGGGAAAAGCATATACAAAGATCTGAAGTTTGGACAGAACTGCATTTCTTTGTTTTCAGAATTTGGAAGGAGTGCTGCATTGCTGGAACTCAGAGGAAGAGAAGAATTTCAAGAGCTGGAGAAACCAGCAGAGCCTTGGATGTTACACCAATGCTGCTGGACTTTATCGTGAATGTGTGGGAAACAGTTTGAAGTGTCGTAAACAGGGAGACATTGCCATGATACTATTATTGAAAAAACATTCTAGTTGGAATGTGAATCAAATGGCGGAGGGCAGGAGTAGATACAGAGAGAGCCATTAAGAGGTTGGAAAGTACAGTATTATATTAATTTTAAAACATACATTTTTCATATATTATTATCTCTGAAGCCTGGGTTCACCTTACCATCAGCAGCGTGTGTTCGGTTAACTGGTATCTTTTTTTTCTATCTCAGTGATACAAAATGTAACAGTGCAGTTTACACACCACAGCAGTCTAGATTAAAAAAAAAAACAAAGTCAGGAATGATCGAAAATAGATACAAGCATACCTGAAGAGAAGTGGATGTGAAATCAAGATATGTTTTGGCATTCAGATCATCAGGATCTGATGACTGATTGTATTTGGGAACATGAGATTGAGGAAAAGTTAATGATTTCTCCTATTTTTATTTACTTATTTTTTCATTGGGACAGTTGGAGATATGCTGGAGATTGGTAAACTCTAAAGAACACAATAGGGTTTGAGGGGGTTAATAGGAAAAGGTATGTGGTGGGAGAGATAAAGAGTAGAATCTACTTTGTGAGAATGAGGGCTCTGGAGACCATTTCCATTAGACTGCCCCATTGACGCTTCTGTCGATGAAAGGAACTAGAACAAGAGATGTAGTTTCTTCTGATATGTTTATTAACCAGCAAACACATAAAATAGCCACAGTTACTCTAGGCTGCCAGAGAAGCAGCTTTGCCTCACAGCCTACACTTCCGTTAGGATTAGGTCTCATTCCAGAACTAAAGCCTCTCTGAAGCTTGAACTCTGATACTGATGCCTCCATTGTCTCCATGTCTGGGAGATTTCCTTTAGGAAAAAGTCTAATCTTTTTCCTGGATCCCTCACATCTTCTAGCTCATGTTTATTTTTAGAATAACCTCATCATCTTATAGAAAAGCTATATGTACATTCACCTTATTTAAGTTCAAGAGCCCAGATTTAAAAGAAA
This sequence comes from Mustela lutreola, assembly GCF_030435805.1. Lineage (NCBI taxonomy): Eukaryota > Metazoa > Chordata > Mammalia > Carnivora > Mustelidae > Mustela > Mustela lutreola. Next base: position 93,751,030 of record NC_081296.1, read on the forward strand.
TTACCTGGGATGTCTTAACTTTGTAATTTCAAAGACCAGGATGGTGGTTTAAATTTGTCTGCAGGAGTAGAGGAAAGACAAGAGAAAGAAGAGACTATTCTGATCATGACCTACCTTCTCTCTCTCTCTCTCTCCATAAATTCCTCCTGGCCACCAACACCAGATGGCTTTTAGGCATCTGTTGAGAACTTGGCCAGGCTCAGTTCCCCTTTTCCATATGGTGAGGCTCAGAAGTCCTTGCTTGTGCCCCCTGGGGTGCATAGGTATGCCTGATGGAATCATGGTGAGGGGTCTCTGAGCTGATCTGGCCTTTAAGAGATTTATGGACCCCGAATAGGACTTTGGGGAGAGGACTGGAAAATGATATGGCTGTAAGGGGCTGTCCCCATTTTGTTCATATGGTGAAACTCAACTAGATTCGTTGGGCATCCTATTACCCGCTATATCCCCATTGAAGCTCTTGAGTTTCAGAAGAGTTCAAAGCCAGGCAGTGATTTGGCAACATTAAAAGCTGGGTCTTCTGAATTCCAGGTCACTCTTCTTGCTAGATTAGGAGGGTATTGACAAGAAGAAAGGTTTCTTGAGGTGTTTCAAATTACCTTAGCTGGTGTGAGATGTAGATCCCTGAGAAAGGCCTAATATCCAGGCATCTCCCATATGTCCAGGGTCATTTCATCAAACGTACATCCCTTAAATTAGTGATAATATTGAGGGTGCCTTTGCCTCAATTTAATTCAGACCAATAGGGCTGGGAAGCCTCCAAGGGGAGTCTGTGGAGGCTCCTAGAAGGTCAAGCAATGATTTGTTTGCTTCCAGAATCCTAGTAGATATGCTGCAATTGGCCCCTTTAATCTTAATAATGAACCCAGAATGTGGTTTCCCTGATTACTCCTAGGCTCAAAAAATATCCAGCTGAAAAAAGTACAATACTTGTTATTGCCCTGGACACTGTACATACGGTGGGGGACTTTCTGATTTGGTCCCAAGAATGGTTGCTCTTAGGCACCAGGAGTTCAGATCTGGAGTTTTGCTGCTGTGAGTGCGTTGAACGCCTTGTCAGACAGTTCTGTGGAGTGAGATCACAGAGTTCAACATGGGGTTATGTTAGCGAGGGAAAGACTTTCTTGTATATAGAATCCTGCCCTTCAGCAAATCTGTTAACCTCATTTTAACCTGGACCCTTTTCTTCTTGAAAGTAATAAAGCCTCTAAAATGACTGCACTTGGCGAGAGGGTCTCTTCTGTCAGTTACAGCAGAGGAGAATTCACAGAGTAAGTGAATTACTTTGGTTTCCAATAAAAATGTTAATATCTGCCATAGATGTGAACAAAGGACACTGTATTTCAATAATGAGATGATCAAATCCACAGGGGCTGAGGGAGACAAGGGTGTGGAGTTGATGTCATTCAGCTCCAGACAGAGAGAGAGGGGCTACGGGGAGAGGGAGAGAGAAAGAGAGACAAAGAGAGAGGGAGACTGGGGGAGAGACAGAGACGGAGCAGAAGCACCGAGAAAAAGAAAGACTTCCAGATACACAGACCTTTAGAGGAACTCAAACTGTGCAAAATGGGATTGAGAAAATAGCAAATCAAACTGCTCTTATTTGGTAACATTTAATGTAAGAGGAGGCTGAATTAAAGAAGAGCAACATAATTTTAGCACATAGAGAAACATTGAGACCTATCAACATTATGTCATTTTGTACTTCAAAATTCAAGCTCCATCCCCGACCCAAACGCCCAAAGATTTTATATATATTTTTTGTGTGTGTATATATATCTCATATATATATACATATATACATATATGAAATATATATGATATGTGTATATTTTGTGTGTGTATATATATATACACCTCAATTATATACATATGATATATATATACACATACAAAATATATATATCATATATATATATCTCATATATATTTGAGATATATATATGCGATATATATACATATGAGATATTATATATATATATACACATATATCTTGTTAATGGGATACTAGAGGCTTGTCCATACAAGATTCTTTTTTTTTTTTTAAAGGTTTTATTTATTTATTTGACAGAGAGAGAGAGAGACAGAGATCACAAGCAGGCAGAGAGGCAGGCAGAGGCAGAGAGAGAAGCAGGGTCCCCGCTGAGCAAGGAGCCCGATGCGGGGCTCGATCCCAGGACCCTGATCATGACCTGAGCTGAAGGCAGCGGCCTAACCCACTGAGCCACCCAGGCGCCCCGTCCATACAAGATTCTGACTGAATCATTTTTTCTATGTAGTGTTATCAACAATAGCTATCACTTAATGGGCATTTACTGTACACAAGATGTGATGTTAAAAACAGTTTCACGCAATATCTCTTTAAGTTTGGAGAACTTTCTAGGTTGTACAATTACCCCTATTTTATAGGTAAGTAACCTGAGACTCAGTGAGGTTAAGGTCAAAGGGCTAATGGGGAAGAATTAACTTTTAACCCCGGCTTAAAAAAAAACAAACAAAAAAACAGAGGAGGAATCTGTGGAGAAAATCACTGTAAGTGGTAATTTTCAGGCACTGAGCTTCCATTTATTTACCTACCATCCAGGAACAGGCAACCCTAGCACTTGGATTTGATTTAAGGATTATTTTAAAAGAATTGGGTATAGGCTAATATCTTAGTCTTATCTTGGAGTTTCACTCAAATGTCAACTTCATTTGTAAGTAGTACAGTCATTGTTTTGTTCAAATGACAGATCTAAGTAACTGAATAGCAACCCACATTCATAGAGATGGATATTCTGACCTCAGAGGTTCTGAGGCCTTCAAGCTCCCTTTTCTCTCAGACTTTGCTCAGTCCTATAGAAACCAAAATAAAAGCCAATTATGGAAGTGTTTTCATTCACTGAAATCAGTGTGTATTTCCTTCATATCTCTATTGAAATGCGTAGCCTTTTTTAACATCGGTAGTTCTTAAGTGTAAGCTATGTAGATATTTAAATTATACTTATAAATAAATACAGATTATTAACAAGCATATAATAATTTCCAACAGAAAGTGAATTAATTATTATCATTATTATTATTATTATTATTATTTAACCAACTTCTAAGCAAAAACTGATACTTATTCCCAGAAGGTGACTAATTAAATCTTCCAGGGCTCAGTTGGATTTGATAATTCTAATCTCTGTCAGATAAATTCCCGTGACTGGGGAAGAAGAGTCTCTAGAGGGGGCTGCAAAGGAGATGAGGAAGGGATAAGGAGACCCTGTGGCCTGGAAGCACCTATGCCCTGGGCTATTATCTCCCAACCCTATCTCTGGACAGGTGGCTGCCATCTTCTCGAATGTTGGCATTTGAAAGAATAACATTTTAAAAAAACAACAAGAATTTCCCAGAAGGATTATATCCAAATGTCAGGCTTGAGTTTCAGAAGAAAATAATTTCTGGGAATATGGCCTTTGTGTGCGTGTTTAAAAATGTTCCTGCTGCCCTAGGTTAGAAGGCAAAAATTAAAACAGTTTATGGTACTCGTTACATGGCCTCCAAATATTTTTCATTCACAAAAACTATTTTTTTTGTGTGTGAAAAAAACTTGGTAGTTGTTGTTCCCTAACTACCAAGTAGCCTATCAGTCAGTTTTTGCCAGATGCTGGCATTGTCCTAATTTATAAGGTTACATCAGGTTATCTTTCCTTTTCTAAATTTTATTTATCCCAACAACCTCTTAAAGGGGCAATAATAATTCTCAAACTTTCCTGATTGACTTCTCAGGTAGGATGCTGTGGCAGATGTACACTAAGATGATCCCAAGGCATCAATCACTCCCATGTAGAACTTTTCCCTTTGAATGCAGGATGGACCTGTTGTTACTTCAGGCCAATATAACAGGGCAAAGGGATGCCTCTCCCTTGGTTAAGTTACATTATATGGCAAAGGTACTGGGATATGTGATGTTATATAAAACTCCTCAGCATGTCAGAATGAGAGGTTTCCTGGCTGGCCTAAAAAAAGTAATCTGACTATTGTAGGAGGGTCAGTGGAGGAGACGTGTGGCAAGGAACACGGTTGTCCTCTAGGAGCTGAGAGCAGTCTATAGCCAACAGCTCACAACACTTTAATCACAACCACAGGACAGATGTTTTCCCAACAACCTAAATGAGCTTGGAGAAGAAACCCATGCTCCAGAAGAGAATACAGTTAGTGGACACCTTCACTGCGGACTTACAAGGTCCTGATCAGAGCACCCAGTGAGGCTGTGCCCCGAATCCTGACCTGTGGGAGCTGCAAGATAATAAAAGTGTGTTGTTTTAAGTTTGTGGTCATTTGTTACTCAGCAACAGAAAATGAATACAGGTGCTATGGCCTGGCTGTCTTATTTGTTTTCATTTCCCCACTGAAAAGAACTGAGTGATAACAGAATTATAGAGGATTAGTATATTTTAAAATGTTTTCAACATTTCATAAATTTTAATGGCCATTTAGAGGGTATTTGTAAATAATCAGCCCTTTAATTGTGTATAACAATGAAAGACCAAGGAAGGGCAAGTAACTTGAGCACTAAGATGGACTTGAGTATAGGAACCGTCTGTGGGATCTATTTGAGGATAGACCTTTTTGGAGTTTTATGTAAACACATAATTTGGGGGGCATATATAGGAGCATAGGACCCACTTTGTTCTTTATCTTATTTTTTTAGTATAACAGTATATCCTGGAGATTTTTCCATATTGGCAATGAATTTAAACTATCTTAAGAATAATTTAATAATATTATAATTGTGTCTGTATACATATATGTATATATAGAGAATACCTGTATATATACTTTAATGTACATAACAACACTATGTACTCTATAAGTGTTAACTCTCATAATCTTAACAACCATGTGAAATAGATACTCCTTCTAGCACCACTTTACAGATTAGGAAACTGAGGCAGATGGGTTAGGAGTTTGTTGAGGGTCACAGAGCTAGTAAGTGGTGGAACCACCCAGATATTAGATCAGGCAGGAGACCCTTAGGGCTCATGCCCACTTAACCTCCTAACTATGTTAGTACTTAGGTTGCTCCCAGTGATTATATAGATACATATATATACACATATACACATATATGCATATACATATACATATACATATGTGTATATGTATATGTGTGTGTGTGTGTGTGTGTGTGTGTGTGTGTATAAACAGGCTCCAAAACATTTTTTTGGTTCTTTCACACAGTTGCACACATGTGTAAGTCTATCTGTAGAATAAATTCCTCAAGACCAAATTTCTGAGTTGGAGGATGTGCACATTTTTACTTTTTATAGATACTATCACATTGCCTTCTGAGGAAGTTATGACAATGTGTACACCCATTGCCAGGGTGTGATAATGCCTTTTTCCTCACAACCTTGCCAAGACTGTATACTATCAAACTATTGCCAATCTGGCAGCTAAAAATTGTTATCTTTATTTTGCTTTAATTTGCATTTATTTATGAGAGGGATTGAGCATCCTTCCATCTGCATATAAGCCATATGTGTTTATTTTTCAGTGAAATGCTTATTAAGCTATATCTTTCAAAGGATTTGGGGTATTTTTCTTTATTGATTTTTAGGAGAGTTTTATATTTTAAAGAAAATAGTGTTTTACTTTTATATATATTGCAAATGTTCTCCAGTTTGTTTTTTGGCTTTTTGTCTCTCGGTTTATGTTACTTGGTTTTAACCACACAGAAGTTCTAACTTTACATGAGGAATGATTTACCAACATATTCTCTTATGGTTTCTGGATTTTCTAGTCTTAATTTATAAAAAGTTGTTCAAATTCAGGATTTTGAAAATTTGGGATATATTCTTTATTTTGGTTATGCTTTCATTATTTTTTTCCCTTAATGTGTAGTTCAGTTGGAATTTATTTTCCCTATAAGGAGAGAAGGAAAAATTCAGCTTTGTTCTTAGTTTAAGTAGCTGATTGTCCCATCAAAATGCATTAAATAATCTCTTCTATTCCCACCTTTATTCATATAGTGAATTATCATATCTACTTGTATATTCTGGACTTTTTGTAACCACTCTATATTGTGGTTACTGAGGCTTTCTCCTCCTCCTCCTCCCCCATTACAGTTTTGTTTCAGAATTTTCTGGATATTCTCACATATTTATGTTTTTCAATTAAACTTTGTTTTAAATATAATTTATTTTATTTTATTTTTTATTTTTTTTATTTTTTATAAACATATATTTTTATCCCCAGGGGTACAGGTCTATGAATCACCAGGTTTACACACTTCACAGCACTCACCAAAGCACATACTCTCCCCAATGTCCATAATCCCACCCCCTTCTCCCGACCCCCCTCCCCCCAGCAACCCTCAGTTTGTTTTGTGAGATTAAGAGTCACTTATGGTTTGTCTCCCTCCCAATCCCATCTTGTTTCATTTATTCTTCTCGTACGCACTTAAGCCCCCATGTTGCATCACCACTTCCTCATATCAGGGAGATCATATGATAGTTGTCTTTCTCTGCTTGACTTATTTTGCTAAGCATGATACGCTCTAGTTCCATCCATGTTGTCGCAAATGGCAAGATTTCATTTCTTTTGATGGCTGCATAGTATTCCATTGTGTATATATACCACATCTTCTTGATCCATTCATCTGTTGATGGACATCTAGGTTCTTTCCATAGTTTGGCTATTGTGGACATTGCTGCTATAAACATTCAGGTGCACGTGCCCCTTTGGATCACTACATTTGTATCTTTAGGGTAAATACCCAATAGTGCAATTGCTGGGTCATAGGGCAGTTCTATTTTCAACATTTTGAGGAACCTCCATGCTGTTTTCCAGAGTGGCTGCACCAGCTTGCATTCCCACCAACAGTGTAGGAGGGATCCCCTTTCTCTGCATCCTTGCCAGCATCTGTCATTTCCTGACTTGTTGATTTTAGCCATTCTGACTGGTGTGAGGTGATATCGCATTGTGGTTTTGATTTGTATTTCCCTGATGCCGAGTGATATGGAACACTTTTTCATGTGTCTGTGGGCCATCTGGATGTCTTCTTTGCAGAAATGTCTGTTCATGTCCTCTGCCCATTTCTTGATTGGATTATTTGTTCTTTGGGTGTTGAGTTTGCTAAGTTCTTTATAGATTCTGGACACTAGTCCTTTATCTGATATGTCATTTGCAAATATCTTCTCCCATTCTGTCAGTTGTCTTTTGATTTTGTGAACTGTTTCCTTTGCTGTGCAAAAGCTTTTGATCTTGATGAAATCCCAATAGTTCATTTTTGCCCTTGCTTCCCTTGCCTTTGGCGTTGTTCCTAGGAAGATGTTGCTGCGGCTGAGGTCGAAGAGGTTGCTGCCTGTGTTCTCCTCAAGGATTTTGATGGATTCCTTTCGCACATTGAGGTCCTTCATCCATTTTGAGTCTATTTTTGTGTGTGGTGTAAGGAAATGGTCCAATTTCATTTTTCTGCATGTGGCTGTCCAATTTTCCCAGCACCATTTATTGAAGAGGCTGTCTTTTTTCCATTGGACATTCTTTTAATATAATTTAATTTTAAAGAGACAAATTATATATACTGAAGGTAGACAACATAATGTTTTGATATACATATACACAGTGAAATGATCACTACAATTAAACTAATTAGCATATCCATCCCTTCACAGATACCATTTTTATATGCCTCTGTGTTTGTGTGTGTGTGTGTGTGATGAAAGCACCTGATTAGCAAATTTCTGGTATATAAAACAGTATTTTAAATTATTTACTTTTTTTTTTTTTTTTTTGAGAGAATGAGAGCAGGGAGAGGGGCCGAGGGAGAGAGAATCTCAGGGAGGTTCCACACTCAGAGCAGAGACTGACTTGGGACTCAATCTCAAGACCCTGAGATCATGACCTGAGCCGAAATCAAGAGTCAGTTGCTTAACCAACTGGCCGCCCAGGTGCCCTTATAACACTGTATTTTAAACTAAAGTCACCATGCTGCACATTGGATCTCTAAAAAATTTACTCATTCTATACAACTGCAACTTTGTATCCAATGGCCATCATCTCTCTTTACCCCTCTTCCTTGTCTCTGGTAACCATCGTTCTACTCTCTATTATGAACCAATGTTTTCAAAAGTCTACATATAAGCAAGACTTTTCTTTTGTGCCTGGCATATTTCACTTAGGAAAAAGGTCTCCAGCAATTAAACTTTAAAAATAGCTTATCTCTTTATCAAAAAATGTTGTTATTCTTAATGATATCACACCAAATATTTAGGTTAATTTATAGGAAATAGAAATGTTTACTTTCAATATTCTTAATCCTATAAATTGCATGTATGTCCATTAGTTCCTATTTTTATGTTTTTATGAAAATTTTGAGGTTCCATCCTCACTTTTTGTGTATTACTGGGATGTAGGTGAGTGTTATGTGTGCATGAGTGTTGGTGTTGGTAAATAGCATCTTCCCTTTATATAGAATAGTGACTGGATTTTTAGAATACCATTTTTTTTTCTATTTTAGCCATGCACTTTTTTTTTTTAAAGGTTTTATTTATTTGACAGAGAGAGAGAGAACACAGGCAGGGAGAGTGGCAGGCAGAGGCTGAGGGAGAAGCAGCTCCCTGCTGAGCAAGGACCCCTGATGTGGGTCTCAGGCCCAGGACCTTGGGATCATGACCTGAGTTGAAGGCAGATGCTTAACCCACTGAGCCACCGCGGTGCCCCTAGAATACCAATTTTGTAATAACTAACTGACAATTTTTTTGTGGTTTCCCTCCTTCTTTCTTTCCTCTGATTTTTCAGGGTTTTCCAGATATGTAATCATATCATCTGTACAAAATTTTGTTACTCCTTTCTTTTAAAACTCTCATTTTTTTCCTTAGGTAAATGAATTGATTGATACTTTTAGAACAATACTGAATAAAACATTTAAAGAATAGTTTTGCCTTGTTCTTGAACTGTTGATGTTTAACCATTAAGAATGTTTATTGACAGGCTTCTAATAAATATCTGTTATCAAATATATACCAATTGTGAAGAGGTATCTTCCAGATTTAGTCAGGAAATTTTGAATTTTACTAAGCACTACTTTTTGTTATCTATAGGGTTGATGCATCATTTTTTGTTTTACTATAATGGCTAATTATATTAATTAGTTTCCTATTTTTGGTTTCTATCAATCATACTTGTATTTCTGAATAAACCCTACCTAGTTGTTTATGGTATACTGATCTTTAAAAGTACCAGTGAAATGTACTTGCTGTTTTATTTAGAATATTTTCATAGTTCATTATAAATAAGATTGGTCTGTGTTTCTTTTTGAGGGCTATCCTTGTTAAGTTTGGGTGACAATATTATGTTGCTTTAAGAAAAGTACTTGGAGGGCGCCTGGGTGGCTCAGATGGTTAAGCGTCTGCCTTAGGCTCAGGTCATCATCCCAGGGTCCTGGGATGGAGTCCCATGTCAGGCTCCTTGTTCGTTGGGGAGTCTGCTTCCCTCTCTTTCTCTGTCTTTCATGAATAAATAAATAAAATCTAAAAAAAAAAAAAAAAAGGAATGTTGCCTACTAAGGTGCAACATTAGTAAAAAAAAAAAAAAAAAGAAAGTACTTGGAGACTTTCTTTCACTTGCTATAGTCTGCAACAACATAAATGACACTGAAATTTATCTGTTTCATATAGATATGCTCTGTTTTCTTATTTTTATTTTTAAATTTTTTTTTAAAATTTTTTATTTTTTATAAACATATATTTTTATCCCCAGGGGTACAGGTCTGTGAATCACCAGGTTTACACACTTCACAGCACTAACCAAAGCACATACCCTCCCCAATGTCCATATTCCCACCCCCTTCTCCCAAAACCCCTCCCCCCAGCAACCCTCAGTTTGTTTTGTGAGATTAAGAGTCACTTATGGTTTGTCTCCCTCCCAATCCCATCTTGTTTCATTGATTCTTCTCCTACCCACTTAAGCCCCCATGTTGCATCACCACAGAGACTTTATTTATTTGTCAGAGAGAGAGAGAGAGAAAGAGAGCACAAGCAGGCAGAGTGGCAGGGAGAGACAGAGAGAGAAGCAGGCTTCCCGCTGAGCAGAGAGCCTGATGTGGGACTCGATTCCAAGACTCCGGGATCATGACTTGAGCCGAAGGCAGCAGCTCAACCTACTGAGCAACTCAGGCGCCCCAGCGTTTTTGTTTTTAAAACATTCTAGACATTTTTCATTAGAGAGCAAGATCTTAACAGACTCTTATCAGAAGCTAATCAGACTCTTAAATATAATTGCTTGATTTTAGCCTTCTGGAATTAATTTTTGTACTATTTTTTTCTAAAATACGTATTTTATCCAGATATTTCAAATTCAAGTGGAGAGCTTTACAAAGTATTTTCGCTAATCATTATTCTCCAATTTTTTATTTTTAATTCTGAAAATTTGTGCTTTCTTCCTTTTTCTTTTTCAGAGTTGCTGGCGGTTTATCTATTGTCACATTGTTTTCTCCATTCCTCCTAGAAGCCCCTCTTGTCTCTGTTCACTATGACTCTTACTTTATTTATTTCATTGAAGTAATTTTTATCTTTACTTATTTTTTACTAAAGCACTTTTCCTAGGATACTTTTGTGTTCTACATTCATTTTTTTCATTTTATTCACTTATTTTTAATACTTATTCAATAACATAGTATAAACTTCTACTGAGCATTGCTTTAGCTATATTCCAAAAACTCTGATTAGTAGTGTTATAATTATCATAATTTTCTACAGTAATTTGGTAATATTATCAACCTTTCCTTGCTTCACCACATTTTTAATGTTTTGCTTTTCCTGGAGATATATTTGTATATTTAAATATCTCAAAGTTCTTATTATTTTGTCATCCATAGACAGACACTATTGCCTCTATCCTATGAAAGATGAAGAAATATCAGTCTTTTTTTCTCATATCTTCTGGAATGCACTTCCTAAGTTTTAATTACAACCTTCTATTTTACTTCAAACACTGGAATTATTATATTCTGCATTTGTAATTTATTTATATCTATATTTATCAGATCTGTTTTCAGAATGCCTTGATGTTTATTGTCATTCGTATTTTTTTTTAAAGATTTTATTTATTTATTTGACAGAGAGAGCAATCACAAGTAGGCAGAGAGGCAGGCAGAGAGAGAGGGGGAAGCAGGCTCCCTACCAAGCAGAGAGCCCGATGCAGGGTTCAATCCCAGGGCCCTGGGATCATGACCTGAGCTGAAGGCAGAGGCTTTAATCCATGAGCCACCCAGGTGCCCCACATATATTTTTTAAAAGATTTTGTTTATTTATTTGACAGACAGAGATCACAAGTAGGCAGAGAGGCAGGCAGAGAGAGAGAGGGAAGCAGGCTCCCTTCTGAGCAGAGAACCCGATGCGGGCTTGATCCCAGGACCCCGAGATCGTGACCTGAGCGGAAGGCAAGAAGCTTTACCCACTGAGCCACATAGGTGCCCCTATTGTCATTCATTTTCAATGACTTCTCCAATTATTTTTTCTCCTCAAAACACATGAGTGTCTGTTGCATTTATTTATTTATTTTATTATTATTATTTTTTAAAATTTGTTTGACAGGCAGAGATCACAAGTAGGGGGAGAGGCAGGCAGAGAGAGAGAGGGAAGCAGGCTCCCTGCCGATCAGAGTGCCTAATATGGGGCTCGATCCCAGGACCCTGGGATCATGACGGGAGCAGTAGGCAGAGGCTTTAACCCACTGAGCCACCCAGGCGCCCCTGTTACATTTAAAATCAAACTATTTTTGGGATGCGTAGGTAGCTCAGTTGGCCACGTGGCCGATTTTGGCTCAGGTGATGATCCCAGGATCCTGGAATAGGGCCCACGTCATGCTCCACACTCAGCAGGGAGTCTGCTTTAGGATTCTCCTTCCCCCTCTTCCTCTACCTCTGCCCCACTCACATGCTCACTCTTGCTCTCGCTCTCTCGATCTTTTAAACAAATAAGTTAATATTAAAAAAAAGAATCTATTTTATTCATATATTTTCTTGTGTCTTTTAGAGTCTGTTTTCTTTTCTTTTAAGATTTTATAAAACTGTTTGAGAGAGAGTGAGCACAAGAGGGGTAGAAGGAAAGATCGTCAAGGAGACTCCCCACTGAACACAGAGCCTCATATGGGGCTCGATCCCACAACCCCTGAGAGCATGACCTGTGCTGAATCCAAGAGTTGGATGCTCAATTGACTGAGCCAGCCGGGTGCCCCAACCATTATCATCTTATCCATTTTTTTATGCTTTTGCTATTTTATTCTCATTTTAATAACATTTTATTACTACAAATCAATACATACACCTTGCTGTAAAACTAGGAAATAACATAAGCAACAATAAAATCACGAGATCATCTCCAAACCCCACAGATCGCTGCTACAACACCACCAAAAGAATACAGTGCATATTCTTTCAATATTTCCCTCACACATATAAATACACATACACATAGATAATATTTTCCCTGCTATCTGGATAGGAAAGTTCTTATTAGTAATCCAACACTGGACTGTTTATAGTCATCCTTTGGCAGCTTTATGTTTGGCATGGATGGCAGTGCCTTCTCAAACTTAGAGGCTAATAGTTTTACCAAACTGTGTTACAGTATTGATGATTCTGCAGTATTGTTGATTCCACCAGGATATGCATGTCCTTTTAACTTGCAGATGCAGGATTTTCTTTCTTTTAGTGTTCTGGTATTAGAGTCAGAAAACACAGCACTTTATAGGCTTCAGGTAGCTCTGCAAAGTACCTTTGACCCTGGGAGTGACAGTGAGCCTCCACGACACTGGCTGTGCTGTCATTCCAAACAGTGTGTCAAGACCGTCTCCTTGACCACTTACTCATAGATTTACAGCTTCCTTGGTAGTAGTATTACAACTCTTCCCAGCTCTACCAATTCTTTGTCAGTTCAGTTCATTTATTTAAAAAGTAGTCATTTCCTGCTTTCTCTTTTCACCTCCCAATTTCTACCATTATTTTAACCAGATCCAACTAATCCACAAAAGATTGTTGTTTTATATTATTTCAAATTGTTCCCATCTTCTTGTCTTTCTCTTTCTCTCTCTGTCTCTCTCTACATGCATGCGTACAGCCATCCTAACACACATGCATACCCACACAGACACACACATAAATGTTTAGTCTTCCACAGTTTGTCGCATGAGTGGTGACAGTCTGAGAATTAATACCATCATATTGTCCTGCATACGGATGTATATAACTGTACCGTGTATGGACTCACACACTCACTGTATGTAACAGTATACAGTATGTTTATGAGGTAAGTGAGGGTTTGGGTTTCTGCTGAAATTTCTGAGGGCAAGGAAGTGAAGGGTCAAATATAGTCCATTCCGTCTAACGATATTCCAGAAAATGTTTTGAGTTTCCTTTTTCTCCCTTCTCATAAAGATTCCAAGGCGATCATGAAACTTCCGTAATAACATGAGCGTATACAGCGGAGAGTGGAGGAAAGGATTAAAACAAGGCAAACTGGTTTTATAACCTAACCGTCCTTAGAAAACCAGGCTAATGAAATACATTTTTCCTCTAATGGCTTTAATTTCAGGATACTGTGTGGTTTTCCCTGAAAATGTGATGAATTCTTGCTTTACAAATCATTTTGATTTTCTCTTGTTGTCACATTCGCTCTAATTTTGCTGAGTTACTGGCTGCACATTGACTACAGTGATGGAGAGTTATCACCATTTCCACAGATCAGAAAATATATGTCTGAAATCATGTCTTTCACTGAGAAATCTGTGACTTAATTTTCCTGCAATTTAATTGATATGGAAAACAGGAAATGACATGTTGCTTTATAGCCCCATACTTGCTTGACTATGAAATGCCTCATATAGAATCTGCTCAGGGCAGGGACTCAGTAAATATTGATTTGTTATTGAATAAATGAATGGCAGGCAAATAGAGGAAAGTGATTTTAAAAAATTATCATGAAGTTTGGACTCATTAGAATGGACTGTTTATGACTAGGATAATTTAGTAATTTATTCCTTCATTATTTGACCCAGATCCAAAACACGGCCCTTATTTAGGAGACTTGCAAACCTCTGCTACTGAGAGAGAACAATACTGCACCCTTGGATGAAGAGTGTGTTTTTTGGACAAAGGTGTACATATTCACACACAGGCCCACACTCACTCACACATACACAATCACACTCAATGCAGAAACACTGAAGCTTAAATTAGTGTGGCTCTTGGTATTATACTATAATGGGGAGAAAAACTGGGAAATGGATCAGCTCTCTGTTTTATTGTTATTATTGGCTGACTCAAGCTCAAAGCTGAAAAGATTAGCTCCCAGGCGATCCCTTCAAACTTTGGAGATTTATTCAGGATAAGCATCTGGAAGATTGGATGCTTATCTATACTATTCAGTCCCATCCAGCCTAAAATGTGGTTAAAAATTCTTTCCTATGAGAGAAAGTTGGACCTTTCTCTTGTCAGCAAAACTAGAACTATTGAATTTTTTTTCTTTTTAAAAATTGAGCAATTTCACAGCTCTTTGTAATCCAGCTGTGTCCGGGAAGTGACAGTTATAATTAAAGTATAATTCACATGTTTCCCACTCTCTCCAAAACCTTCTTGAGGAAGTTAGGAGATAATGGAGATATATAATGTATTTTTCATTCCTAATAAGTTCAAATGCAATTGGATTGGTTTTGTGGGAAAGAGGGAATTGAAGGTTTTAAATGTACCTCCTTTGAAAAAGACATTTTATTGTATCAGCTGTTTTGACAATATAGAATATTGTCAAACCATTTCAGTTCTTTTAAGAAGTTACAGATAGGGGGCGCCTGGATGGCTCAGTGGATTAAAACCTCTGCCTTTGGCTTGGGTCATGATCCCAGGGGTCCTAGGATCGAGCCCCACAGGAGGCTCTCTGCTCAGCAGGGAGCCTGCTTCCTCCTCTCTCTCTGCCTGCCTCTCTGCCTACTTGTGATCTCTATCTGTCAAATAAATAAATAAAATCTTTAAAAAAAATGTTACAGATAGCTGATTTGAATGTTATTTTCCAGAACTAACATAAAGGTATTATCTTATAAAGTGACAAAACTTTGGATGGCCAAGAACTTTCCTGGGCCACAGGCATTGGTGAGTCTACAGAATCCACCCGACAGTCGTCACTAATATAGGTGAATTTAAAAAACCCAGTATTTTACCCCTCTCCCTATAAGAATCACAGATTTTAATATAATAGGAGATTGAGAAAATCTAGTCTAGTGGTTTTCTTAAAATAAAACTTTGGTGTGCAACTTTGAAAGTCTCCAAACACATTAACAAATACGGCAAATGACAATAACAAGCATTCACGATGAGTATTAAGCAGATGGAAACGTTTTGCTATATTTGCTATATTTGCAAATCTCTTTAGAGAAGATAGAAAAAGTGTGCCTAATAGAGCAAACCATCCCTTTTCCACTCCCCAGTCATCTGGCTTATTTTTTTTCCCAGGCGAAATGTCAACCTTGAACTACATGCAGGTTTCTTACCTTTGTTACATATGTATTTATTCAGTAACACTATCTGGCATTGTTTGACATGTTTTAAAATTTCCATAAATGATATGATGAACATCTTTTGCAAATTGCCTTTTCACTCATTATTGTTTTTTTGAGATTTTATCAACATGGTACGTTTACACACATGGCCCTTGTACTTCTTCAAGGTAAACGTGGAATTAGAAGTGGAATTTCTGGATCACAGACTATTTATGGCTCTGATTTTATTGGCTCTTGTTTTGTTGTTCTCCGAGGTGCTTGTCCCAACCTACATTCACACCAGCAACTCCTCTACCTGACTGAGAATCTACGCTCTCAGATTTATTAATTTTAGCCCACCTGACAAATGTAAAGTGGTAGCTCATTGAAGTTTAGTTTGCATTACCCTGGTCTATCTGCGACGTAGAGCATCATGCCTCTCCTCTTCTGTGATTTGTCTCATTGTATGTGCTATCCACTTATTTTTTACTGCTTTATTACTCTTTTTGTTATGGTTTCTGTTGACTTTTGTATACACCCCAGATTCTTTGCTAATTACATGGGTTATGCATGTCTCCTCCAAATTTGTGTCTTACCTTTCACTCTGTTGGTTATGTCTTCTGTTGAAGAGAAATTTCACTCTATATTTTTTGTGCCTTAAGAAATACCTGCCTTCTTCAATGTACTAAATTATTTTAACTTTTCTTTGAAAATTTTCATATTGCTGGTTTTCTTCTTATTTAATTCATTGGCATTTTATGTGTGGATGACATAGAGTAGCTATATCTTCTTTCCTTTTTTCATATAAATCTCCAATTTTCCAAGAGTATTTAATGACTAATCCACTCATGATTCACCAGCCAGATGTAGCCACATGGCCCTACCCATCATAAGGAGCAATAAAGGCAAATGTCCGCACCATCTCCTCAGAGTCGGGGAGAGCCGAACGTGTTTATAAATACCAATAATAATGACATATATGGATGTGGTGTTCTTAAAATATGCTAACAGATTCTTTGGCATGCCCCTTCTCAAAAGTTGGGAGCCCAATTTCTCTCCTCTTGAATGGGAACGAGACTTAGGAACACACTTCTAATGAATAAAATGGGGCAACAGTGATGATGTGTGACTTCCAGGACAAAGTCATGGAACGCATCGTAGGTTCTTCTTGCTTTCTTTTGGATCCTTCACCATGGAGGAAGCCGTCTGCCATGTCATGAGGATACTCAAGCAGCCCCTCAACAGAACATGTGTGGTGAGAAACTAAGACCTCTTTGCAACAGATGGCACTAACTTGGCCCCCATGTAAACAAGCCTCCATAAAAGGAGGTTCTTCAGGCCCAGTGAAACCTGAAGATGTCTGCAGCCTTGGTCCAAATCTTGATGGCAAACCAGTAAGATGTCCTGAGACAGAGCCCTCAACTAAGATACTCTGGAATTTCTGACTGACTGAAACAGTTTGAGATAATAAGTATTATTGCTATTCCAAGCCAGTTTCTTTTGAAGTGGTACAGGAATTGTTTTTCGGTAATAGAGAATTAATAAGTTGAGTTTTACCAAATTTGAAGGTTATGTTAGATTCAGTATGAATTACAAGATGGGCTATGTGGCACAAATCATACCAAATTCTCTGGTCCTATGAGATTATCTCAGAGATATTATTATCAGCCAGGGCAGGTTAAACCGATGGACAGTCGGAAACCGATAAAGGTGCTATGGACAGAAAAGAACAATAATACAAAAAACCCACAGTAATCACGAATAAGAACTTCAAATGGAAGGAGTAACTGTTGAGTGTTCCGAGTTGCGGTGACTAATTCACTGTCCTTCTGCATCCTGTGTGGGCTGCTGCTGGGAACCATGCTTCATGTTGGGTTTATTTATCTAATGTCATGTGAATTGGGGGGAAAGATAAGGGTCCAGCTAGTCTCTAGCATAGAAATATTGTCATCTGGCTGCCGTACTTCATAGGGTTTTGAGATGCCCAGTGTCAAGTGAAACAAGATTTGGAGAGCATGGGAGAATTATACACGTGTGTGTGTGTGTGTGTGTGTGTATGACTTCCAGGACACGATCATAAATAATACATCAGAAAAAGTTAGGCTTTGCTATGGTAATGGAAACCCCAAAATCTTATGAGCTTATCATCTCTGAGTTTTTTTTTGTTGTTGTTGTTGTTTTGTTTGGCTCATATGAAGCAACTTCAGGTTGGCTATGGCTTTATCATATCAACTTTACTCTGAGACCCAGAAGACAAAGCAGCCTCCAGGTAGAGCATTGTCACTTGCCATGTGAGGGAAAAAAGCTAAAAGTGACACTGTGTCTTGGGTCCCCAAGATCATCCCTTGATTTGGTAATTCCCCGGAAGGACTCATAGGACTGAAGCATATAGTTACAGAGCACTGATTTATGACTGCGCAGGAAGATGAAGCAAAATCAGCTAAGGAGAAGGCTCAAGGGGCAAAGTATGGCGGAAACAAGGTGCAAACTTCTGAAAGTGCTCTTCCACTGGAGCCACACTAGGTATATTTAATTCCTTCAGCAACAAATTGTGACACCATGTGTGCAGTGTTATTTATCAGGGAAATTCATTAGAGATGCAGCATCCAGGGATTTTTTTTTGGGGGGGGGGGGATGGTCATGTAGGCATCTGCTGCCTAGTGTGTACCACACACTTCTGGATTCCCCAAAGGAAAACATGCTCTCAGTGTAAGCCACGTTGTTTGTGTGGTTTAGGCATAGGGAGAATGACAGGAACTTTCTCAGAGAATGACAGGAACTTTCCCCAAAC
Organism: Mustela lutreola; assembly: GCF_030435805.1. Classification (NCBI taxonomy): domain Eukaryota; kingdom Metazoa; phylum Chordata; class Mammalia; order Carnivora; family Mustelidae; genus Mustela; species Mustela lutreola. Next base: position 93,769,319 of record NC_081296.1, read on the forward strand.
CAAGCTCCCTGACACCACCCAAGGTCCCATCTTGCAAGCAAGCCTTTCCTAGTCTAGCAGCCTCAGGGCTGCTATGTTAACTTCTTTCTGCACAGACACATACCACTTTTGCTCACATTTCACTGGACAGAGCGGGTCATATGGCCAATCCTGACAGCTGGCCAGTGAGGACCTAAAATCCCATATTTTTCAATAATTCGATCTACTGTATATTATTACCTATAGATGCTTTGAATGAAACAACAGAAAAAGGAAGAAGTTGATAATATCTATGCATGTGGATATATGTTCACCTTCTACATATTTTCATGGTCTAGGCTCATATACCTTAAATATTTTATGAACTAAATTATATAATGACATGAAGAGATACACTGAGTACTGATTAATAAAAAGATATTATTATTTTTTTACATTATAATTCTCTTTTTCCTGATTGAGTGGGTCTCTGATTTCTTTTGGAGGCAAATGCTTTCATTTTGCTTTTGCATTGCTCTAAAGCAAGGCTGTGTGTGGAAGCTCTAATCCTCTCAGGCACATGTGATTAGACCCCCGAAGAGCTGCTTCATGGCCTTTGCTATGTTTCCTTATCACTGTACCTTTTAAGCTTTCAACAGTATTTCCAGTTCTGGCCTGCGTATGGCCTTCAGCATAAATTCCGTCTGCAAAGTGGTTTGCTCCAATGCTTGCCTCATCTCTCTCAATTGTTTTTAATGCTTCTTTTCATTATCTATACTCAGCTCTTTGACCTTTTATTCATTAGTTCAGACAACATAGAATACATTTTTTTTTGGCTACCGGTTAAGTCAGAAAAATAGGAAAGGTGGTTGGCTTTTGGCATATATATTTACATTTTTGACTTCTCTTTTTGGATTTGCTGTGTAGTTCTTTAAAAAATTTTAAAAGATTTATTTATTTGCGAGAGAGAGAGCATGACTAGGAGCAGTGGGGGGGGGGGGGGCAGGGGCGGGCAGAGGAAGAGGGAGGGAGAGAATCTCAAGAAACTCCCAGCTGAGGGGAGAGTCCAACCTGATTGATCTGATGATCAATCTCACAATCCTGAGATCATGACCTGAATAGAAATCAAGAGTTGGACACTCACCAGACCGGTGGAGTCACCCAGGCACCTCTGTATAGTTTTTGTTGTTGTTTTTTAGTTAAAGAAATCTTATCTGCATCTCCCAAAGAAAAACAAGGTTAATTGTTTAGAAATAGAAATAAAAATCTCCTTGGTTTAAAAACTGTATCTTTTAACTTCTGTTTCCCCCACCAAAAGACTGTTATTTAGGAGGAACACCCAATGTATTGGAGGGAATGATATTTGCAGCACAGTTTTAGAAGATAACATCTCCCTTTTCAATGAAGGGAGGACTTTATGTGGGTCTCTTCTTTATGGTTAGATGGCAGAATGTTTTATTGCTATTTATAAAAGCCTGCATTAAAAGAATGCAATATTGGTTCTCCCAGAGTGGGATCTATTTGGAAAACTAATTATCTCCAAATGGCTGCAAATTTTCAAGAATCTGCCAAGAAGACAAATCAAGAATACCATCTAAATGACTTACTGCAGTGAGGGATACTTCAGAGCTCTTGGGGCCTCCCTAAAGCTATTGAAAACTCTCCACTCCCTTCCTCTCGTCCTCCCTCTCCAACCTCTGCCAATGACCTCAGCTCATATTTCACAGAGAAAATAAGGACCATCAAGGGAGAACTGGCTCGGCTCACTCTCCTGCCTTGCCTAGTGTTTATCTGCTTTACACGTCCCAGTGCCCTTTCCTTCCACCAAAGCGAGACTGTCCTCTGCTGTGTTCCAGGCTGATTCTGCCACATGAGTTCTTACCACTTCAAGGTTCTTGCTCTGTCAAATACTCCTCATTCGCTCGCAGTTTCCCCTTGCCTCTTTCTTGGCTCTTTCCTTTCAGCCTGTATATCTAATCAACTTTCTTCAATTTAAACAACAGCAACGAGACCACACACACATCTGCGCCAGCTGCTTGCTTGCTTGCTTGCCTTCCTAGAGTGTTTTGCACCATCCACGCTTCTTACCCTGGCAGTCAAGGCGCTGTCCCATCTGATGGATCCTGTTGCAGTCTGAGTACGGTTGTAATTAGGTGACCCCTTCTACTTGCTTGTCTTTCCTCATCCTATAAAATATGCAGCATGGTTTGATGGGGTTGTCTGTTGCTGCTTTAGAAATACCTCTGCTGATATGTGTTGAAAAGAAAAGAAATGATCTCAGTACTTTCTCCCAGGGGAGCCTTCAGATAACACAGACTGAGAATTTGCTGTTAGGAGTTAAGCATTTTACATGGATTATCTCATTTTATCATATGGGTGACCTGGTACCTATTCCATTCTGCAGATGAGAAAATTGAGGCACCAAATGTTAAGTAACTCACTGGAGCTCACACAATAAGCAGAGAGCAGGGCCAATAGTTTCTTGTCCAAACCTCCAAGAATATCAGTCTCTGGGGGTAGGACGCCATGTACCTAGAATGTCAACCTTCAGAAAACAGGAATGTCCATTCTCTGTAATTCTGCTGAGAGCACTGAGGTACAGCGTATGCTCTCACGTGTGCTTCTGTATTCTCTTATCATAATGGTTTTCAACCTAGGCTGAGTGAGATTCATGCCTGGCCCCAAACCAGACCAAATGAATCAGAATCTCAGGGTAGAGTGGGCGGCACCTGTGCTTTTTCAAAGCCCCCCAGTTTATTATGATGTGCACACAGGGTTGCCATTTCTCTCTTCCCTTCTCTCTATACTATTTCTTACTACCTTTCCTATTCTGTGGTATTCTCCTGAGTAGAGAAAAACATTGCATTTCGAATAATGAAATAGTTTAATAATCAGCTTCCCATGGGTAGTGTTACTAGGAATTATCATATAATTATGTTTGATTATTTCTAAAACATAAACTAAAAAATAAGCACAATTCAGACTTGACTGAGTAAATACTTCATTATATTGTGAAATGATTTTTAAGAGCCCCAGTTTTATTCTAGACACTAGAAAAATAACTCCAATGTCTTCAAGCTGTTTCTAGTCAAAGGTTCATCTAAATCTTGGCAACATGCAGGGAATCAATGTTACCTTTCAGCTACTCTACTAATAGCAGTTTTGTATCATCTATTCCACTGCATAGAGAGTGTCACAGAAAAATGAATTTATATGACGTGTTTTAACTCATTACATATTGAGTTTAATTCTTTCTGTTATTTAAAAAAACATGTTTGGAATCACCAAGCTACTGAACGTGCTGTGTTGCAAGGAGGGAAAAATGGTCCTCTTCTTCGTCATTTTCTATTTAATTCTGATATTCTGCAAAACAGAGCACCGGAACTAAATTTAAAAAGAAAAATAAAATAATATTAAGAAACACGTATATCGCTTTGTAGAGGGAGGATAATTATTTTCAAAAAGCGTCTCTTACTTGCCTGATGTTGAGTGTCCTCTGTAGCTCCCCACTTGAGACGGTTTCTTTTATCATCCTGGTGGGGTATCTGTCAGCAGAAAATTACTGTACTGCTTTCCGAATATCAGGCTTCATCCTCCAAAAAATGCACAGTATTTCGAAGATTTATGACTCTAATGGAAGTCTCCTGGCAGCACTGTGATCCATTTTGCTGATATATAGGAAGCAGACGCAACTCTAATCTCCTGTTGCACATATCCAAAGACTGAAGAAACCAACATCTTAATTAGCATAGAAACAAGAGATGTGGAAGCCCTTAGTCCCCGAACAAACGAAGTCCTGTTAGAGAGTCATATATAAAAGAATTAGGTGTGATCATGTTTAAAAAAAAAAAAGATTGAAACAAACATTGGCCATCATGTGCTGCGTGGCTTTATCAGAGGGCATCAGAAAGCAGATCCCATTGGGATTTTAAAGGGCAACCTCTATTTTGGGAGATAAAGTTTGTGACCTGCATAATAGCTACACAGATTTAATCTTAGGAGGGAATAATTTGTACCTTTTTTAAAAATGTAACTGAAATATGAGTGTGTCGAAATCAAAGAACACTAAACTAAAGTCAAGTTGAATTTCAAGCCCAGCTTTTCCATGAACTTGCTGTGTGATCTTGGGCCAATTACTTGATCTCTCAGGGCTTCACTTCCTTTGTTAGACTACATAATCTCCAAAGTCTTTCTCCAGCTCAATCATTTTATGTTTCCATTAGGCTTCCCATAGTAGAAGCTAACAAATGAGCTGGACTGTAATAAATAAGAGGGCTTTTCTGTGGTGAAAGGGAGCTGCTGACTGTAAGGAAAAAAAAAACAACAACTGCATTTTACTCCCTGCAGCACCATTTAAACACCACATGATCCAGGCAAGCTCTGAATGCCTTGGTTTCCTCATCTGTCAATTAGAGATTGTGGTACCTCATGGCAATGATAGGAGTTTTAAATGAAATGCCATCTGTAGTCTGCTCAGATTGCCATAAAACACCACAGACTATTTTGCTTAAACACCAGATATTTATTTTCTCATAATACTGGAAGCTGGAAAGTCCAAGGTCAAGGTCCAGCAAGGCTGGTTTCTAGTGAGAGCTCTCTTCCTGGTTTGCAGATAGAAGCTTCTCTCTATATCCTCATATGGTAGAGAAAAAACTTGATGTTTCTTTCTCTTTTTATAAGGGCACCAGTCCTTTCACATCAGAGTCCATACTTACGACCTCATTTAAACTTTGTCAACTCTTCATATACCTTATTTCCAAAATACAGTCTCATTGAGTGATAGGTTTCCAACAGATGAATTTTGGGAAGACACAAGTCAGTCCACAGTATCATATTCTTTGTACACACGTAATTTTCTACTAAGGTGCTAATAAGGGTCAGGGTTTAGGACCTAAGGGTTTAGACTTCCCTCATTGTTTTTTGCCTCTCCCTCCCATAACCTATACTCCCCAACCCATCATTTGATGTATATCACAACTTTGGCTTAATTAATATTCAGGGATTTACTATGTAAATATTGTTCATGGCTGAGCTACATAGCACTTATGATGAAATAGTCTGCCTTACACAACTTTGTATTGCTATAGTTACTAATTACCTTATATTTTGTTTGCTTAGTTTTATATGCACATCTCATCATTTTATTTCAAATCTTTTCTTCAGAATTGTACAGTTCCTTTCAATATGGTCCAACATAGCAGGTAATCTATTCTATTTTTGGTGGCGTCTTCTCTCCTGGTTCATCATTCAGAAAGCCAATAGTAGTGTTTGAAGAGCTAATGCTTATGAAATATTTGCAAATTCCCCTCCAGTTTTTTTTTCTGAAATTTTTATCCTTTCCTCTGTTTGGCAGCCAGATCATTCTGTTCTTATTTTCTCAGGTGAAAAAAAAAAAGTGATAGCAGAAATCAAGAAGGTAGAAGAAGGGGAGTATTTTTCTGACTTTGAGTTTGAAAGCTCACATTTTAAGGCAATGGAAAGGTTTTATGGTAAATCAAAATATTTTGGACAAAATCCCAAGAGTAAGAGATAAATGTCCCTATTTCACTACTCCTGTCAGACTAGAAGTCAGAAAGAAAATGATAAAAGAGAGGAGTCTGGGGTGAATGAAATTGAAGATAGCAGTCAGTGTACACTGATGGTTAATTGTCCACTCCCATAAGCACCTCAGATCCACACACTTCAGGCCAAACCTAACAATTATTTGATCAGAATGAGAGCATCCCTCAACAGCAACCAACACATCATCCAGAGAACACCCCAGACGGGAGATGCCTGTGTCCATGTAAACATGCTCCCCTTCAAGGACAAAGGACACTTACAACCCCAAAAGATTTTGGGGATCTAGGTTCTTACCACTTGTGGTGAGGAGCAAAACCAGCCTGACCTTCATCATGACAACCATTAGTGGTAAAGCACAATCCTATTAGGCGCAAATGCTTAGGGACAAATTAAACTGTTATGCAGACTGTCCATTAAAATGGTTGAGTCAATGAGTTAGAGAATAAAAATAAAGGAGAGTTCATATAATGGCCTAGTGGAAGAAGCAAGGGGCCTAAATTCAGGCAAGTCAATTAATTACCATACCTGATTTCTCATCTGTAAAATGAAGACAGCAATACTGTTGTATCCCTTAGAATGGCTGTTCGGCAATGGTATAAGAAAAAGTCTACTGAAAATTTAAATGCACGACACAAGGTGTCGTTTTATAAAGAGATCAAACATTTGACTTATTCATTGATTCATAAATCAACAAACATAAAAACAGTATGGACACTAAATTTGAGAAGAGTAAAAGCCTATTTTCACAAGTAAGCCCATTATTAGCATTGCAGCATGAGGGAAATGATATCATTTGCCCCTCCAAGTGATTATACCCGAGAAAGGTCACTCAGATGTTACACACTAATTCTAAATACTTCTCTGCTATTTAATTTACATTTCAAACTCAGTGCCTGCTTGTCAGATATCATCTGTAAACACTGATTAAGTCCCTGTAAGTACCACAGCATGCTTGTCACCCACAAAGCAAGTTATAAGACCTTGTCCTGTCACCTGAGAGTGTTCGTCTGACCATGACTGAGAACTGATTTTAACAGTAGATCTCTAAGAGTCTAGAATAATACTATGGTGCCTCACAGAAAAGCACATTATAAATTGTTGGGAGTAATGGTTCTCATCAATGGTAGCTTCCTTCTTTGACAATGAGAAAGAAAGTGGGAGAGAAGGGAAAGGTCCTTCCAGAAGAATTCTGATTAATAAATACAGAAGGAATGGGAAAAATAGAAGATTGTCATTAGGCAAACATAATTGTTACAGACAGAGTCCACAGATGGATGCTAAAAGTAGTAGATGGAAGTTTGAGGAGAAACTATGTTTCCACAGTCTCAAAGGGCAAGTTGGGTGAAGGGAAATGCGGACTGTCGAAAATGTTTCTGCAACTTATGTGTGAAGAAGAAATTGTTTTTTTCAAAACTTAAAAATATGGATGAAACTTACATTACAAATTTTCTTGCCCAAAACTTTCTCTTTTTTTTTGGTTTCTCAACTATGTTTTTGAACTCACACTTTGTCCCGTGTTAACTCCCAATAGCATCCACCTCCTTATATAAATCTTCCAGATGATTTCCATTTTTGCTATCAAGTCTTCCCCAACTACCTTCTACTACTAGTAGAGGACTGTAAACATTTAATCAAAACCTCTTCAAGGATGTGTTGAATACTTACCATTTTCATGGAAATGTGAGAACTGCAACAGACTAAAAAGCAGTTTATGATCCATTCCCTCCCTGGAGGAGGTAGTAAGATAGATGTTGGGAAGATAGAAGTAACGTACATGGCAGAATTAAGTAGTGTGTGAAATTATTATGTGAGGTTACATTTTATTTTCATGGTATTAGTTACAGGATTTGACAGAGACTGAGAAAAATGACACATGCACAAATAAGAACAAGATGGACCTAAAAACTATGCCAGGTCTTGGATGGCGAGTGGATGTCTGGAATCTGTGCAGCCTTTATGGGGACTTTGGGGACATAGGAAGATGTCAGGAGACCCGTCTAAGTGGGTGGAGAATTTGAGGTTATGAAACGGGCCTGGAGAGAGCCGGGCCAGGTCAGAGGGCTGAAAGCAAGGTGGAAGAGCTTGTGGGCCAAGTAGGAAAGGGAGGAGGCTCTTTGAAGGGCTCTGTTAAGGTTGATGACTTCCAGGCACCCAATGAACATGTATGGTGGATCTAAAGTCAGAACTAGCTCCATTTTTGAAAATCATGTATCTAATAATAGATCATTAAAAGATCTTTTCTTTTATTTATTTATTTGACAGAGAAAGACACAGTGAGAGAGGGAACTTAAGGAGGGGGAGTAGACAGGGGGAGTTGGAGAAGCAGGTTTCCCATTGAACAGGGATCCCTGATGTGGGACTCCTTCTCAAGACCCTGGGATCATGACCTGAGAGGAGGGCAGACACTTAGCATCTAAGCCACCCAGGTGCTCCAAGAGACCTTTTCTGAAATGCAAAGCTCTTCATCTTCCCTTTCACCAAGTTACCCCACTCTCTTTCCCCCTAAAGCATTCTTGAGGTATCCTTTGTTTTTAATTTCGAAACCAAAAACTTTAACATAGCCTCGGGGCCCTCCAAAATTGGACCCCATCCTTATATCCCTAGATTTTTTGGTAAACGATTTCCCTCAAGCCCTGCCTACCTTCTTTTGTTTCCTTCAGGGCTTTCTTCTGTTACCATTTGCATATGCTCTTCCCTCTGGCTCACCATTATCTCTTGAGGAGTTTACTCCTTTTTATCTTTCAGTCGAATCCCCCATCATCAACTTTAGTGCAGGTGTCTCCTCCCTTCTCTGACTGGATCTACTCATAATACCAAGTATCTCAGTTTGTAAAATGGTCCACATTTGTATATTTTTGTGTGTGCCATCTTTTCATCTCCTCATTTTTCTACTTGCCTAATTTTATGTATAACCAAAGGCTATATATATGTATAACCAAAGGCTTTACATGTGGGTAAAAGGACAACCCTCTCTTCTTGCTGACTGTAACCCTCTTGCTTCCTTATTCTTTAAACAATTCAACATACTAGACACTGATGAAGTAACCATTTGCCCAAGAATCTGGGTGTCTCAGATGACTAAGGCACTATTCCTTTCTTTAAGGAGCCCATGTGGGGTTAGGTAGAACTTCAAGCCCAATTAAATATAATATGAAAAATGCCATAGTAATCCAACAAGAAAAGCTACCACTTAGGTCCTTCCTTTCATTCACTCCTTCCATTAACAAATATTTTGAGAGCCTCTGTGAGGTCTTTGGCCAAGAATAGGATTTAGAGTGGTGAACATACGTGAGCCAGAATGTGAGGTTATGTAGCTTATTACAATTAAGAAAGCTGACATTAAAAGAGTAAAAGGTAAAATAATTAACTAATTAATACGTAAATATAAGCCAAGGATATATTATGAAACATTAGCAAAAATAATAAGATAGTAATGATAGCCATATTTAGTTAGAAGTTAGGATTTAGTACATTTTAAGTGCAGGTGTTCTGGTTCCAGAGCTGATCATTTTATATTACATTCTACTAAAATTGTAGAAAATATATTTTCTCAGGTGGGGGTACCTACTTCTATAGTGTGAGAAGCGAAGACTTGTCTTAGAAGGCAGTGTTCAGGCTGAAACAAGGATAAAAAGGGAAAATCGACCCAAAGAGTCAGGACAGAGCCTTTCAGGCAGAAGAAATAGGAAAAGTTCCTAAGGCAGGAAAGAGCTTGGCATTTTCTAGGAATAAAATATAGGTTGGTGTGAGTTGAAGATACAGAGCTCCAAGAGAAAAGGTTTTAGATGTGATTGAAGAAATAAACAGGAACCAGATCGTGCAGTAGGTCTTGTTATGAACAGAGAAGAGTTCCGTTTTTATTTTAAGAGAAATAAGAAAACATCAAGATTGTTTAAGCAGAATAGTGATTTTATCCTATTTATATTTTAAAAGATCAGGCTGACTTCGGTATAGAAAAATGGGTTAGAAAGTACAAAAGAGGAAGCAAGGCTATAAAGTGACAAAATCAGGGTAATTCAAATCACTGTGACTATTAAAGTCAAGAGTTGTAACCTCCACATTGTGCTGTCCCCTACCTTATCATAGATTTGCAAACTGGCTAGGGACATTGTCCTACTAGACATCAAAGATGAATAAACTGTACATTTTCTTATTCTGTCCCTGCTTCTGGGAACTTAATGTGTCTTTTGTTGTTGGGTCCTGGAACAGGGACATAGTCAAAGATTTTCATGAAAAGAGAAGAGATGGTAGACATTAATGATTTTTTTTAGCTCATCTTTACTTTCTTATCATTTGAACATAACTTCCCATCTCTGCTACACTGGGATAATAATAATGGTTTTTAAAGTACATAATTTAAAGTGTTTGTTACTGTACATAATTGTCTAGTGTGTGCGTGTGTTTGCACTGTTCAAAATGTAAATGTGTGGGTCACACCTGCAGAAATTCTGATTCTCAGTACATCTGAGTTGGACATTTTCAATAAGCATGCCAGGTAATTCTGAGCAGACAATCCAAAGACTATACTTTGCAAGAGACTGGTTTGTGGTGGAAAGCTTTAAGATTTTATTCCAAGCATGGTACAATGACTTGGATGTATCTGTTCTATTAATATTATCAGCATTAGAAACCATCAATTGCAAGTAACCCCAGCATTTAATAGCCTATATATTTTTGGAAGATCTCTCTCCCCAGTGCAATATAATCTGATACACAGATAATCAATTTGATCTCTTTCTTTAGGCAAGAGACCAAAGAATTTATATAAACAATTTCCTGACTGGTCAGTCTCAATGTGGTCTAAATATATCATGCAGATTAATGACATAGGGTTTTTCCAACTGGATGGAAACAGAATATTGCCTTCCCAATATTAATGCAGGGTTACATAGAAGACCCAAATAATTATTGCTCAATAACTCTTTTGGAGGTGGTTTTGTAATATAGAAAACGCTTACAAAGAAATAAATAATAAATGAAAGTGAGTCAAATTTCTTTACCACAGATCTTGCACAAAATAATTACTAGTCTATGTAAGTAGTTATTTAAAAAGCAATAACAATAGCCAATAAGATGAATCACAATTATAAATCATTCTAAAAACCAGCACTCTAATTCTATTTTAGAATCACATTCTGAACACTCTTTAATAATCACCCAGCCTGCTTCTTAGAGCTATGCCTTTTGCAGGAGTGGCTCATATCATTAGTGATTTTCCTGTCATGTAAACTCCCTTTCTTGGTTAAGATCATGTGTAATCCAGCCTTAGGATATTTAATCCTTTTAAAACATACTGACTCTTTATCTTTTACATTTGTCATAATTAGCTTGCATTTTACATTTCCTCAATGAGCCTGCTAAAGAATCAGAACATGTGTTCTCGATTGAGGACCAGTTCTGAATCTGTGTCAGCTCAAGCTGGCCTCTTTAGAGAGGAGGTTTTCCCTCCCTTATAGTCTCAGATACAAGCAAAGTATAATAACTAAAAGATATCTCAGTATATATTCTTATAGAGATAGGGTATTATTAATCATGGTTCCAGATAGTTTTAAAAGTTACTCATTTATTTCATGAGATAAGTATTTGTTGAGAACCTAGTAAGTACCAGGCACTATTCTAAGCCCTGGGGCTACAGAGATAAAAAAGAAAATGTTTCTGCTTCTGGAACTTACCCTCTAGGAATTGAGACACACAATATACTGAAAAGCAAGTGTAATATAGGTATATTATATAATAGGTAAGTGCAATGCAGAGAATGAAGAAGAGTAAAAGAATGGAGTATGACTTAAAGTGGTCAAAAATGACCTCTCTTAAGATGACAACATGTATGCAGACACTTAAAGGAAGGAAAGAGTAAACAGAGGAAAAGAATTCCAGGCAGAGGAACAGCCAATGAAAAGGCTCCAGATAGGAACATGAGAGGTAAATCTGAAGACCAGAAAGAATGATAACAAAGGGGAGATTCATGGATGATGAGATTGGAGAAAAAGCGAGAAACTCACTGTGAAGGGCTTCGCATGGCCTTGATAAGTAAGGAAACCAAGTAATATGAGAAATGAAGTCTATTAAAAAATGGTCAAAAATTGCTGGGTCATAGGGCAGTTCTATTTTCAACATTTTGAGGAACCTCCATGCTGTTTTCCAGAGAGGCTGCACCAGCTTGCATTCCCACCAACAGTGTAGGAGGGTTCCCCTTTCTCCCCATCCTCGCCAGCATCTGTCATTTCCTGACTTGTTGATTTTAGCCATTCTGACTGGTGTGAGATGGTATCTCATTGTGGTTTTGATTTGTATTTCCCTGATGCCGAGTGATATGGAGCACTTTTTCATGTGTCTGTGGGCCATCTGGATGTCTTCTTTGCAGAAATGTCTGTTCATGTCCTCTGCCCATTTCTTGATCGGATTATTTGTTCTTTGGGTGTTGAGTTTGCTAAGTTCTTTATAGATTCTGGACACTAGTCCTTTATCTGATATGTCATTTGCAAATATCTTCTCCCATTCTGTCAGTTGCCTTTTGATTTTGTGAACTGTTTCCTTTGCTGTGCAAAAGCTTTTGATCTTGATGAAATCCCAATAGTTCATTTTTGCCCTTGCTTCCCTTGCCTTTGGCGTTGTTCCTACGAAGATGTTGCTGCAGCTGAGGTCGAAGAGGTTGCTGTCTGTGTTCTCCTCAAGGATTTTGATGGATTCCTTTCACACATTGAGGTCCTTCATCCATTTTGAGTCTATTTTTGTGTGTGGTGTAAGGAAATGGTCCAATTTCATTTTTCTGCATGTGGCTGTCCAATTTTCCCAGCACCATTTATTGAAGAGGCTGTCTTTTTTCCATTGGACATTCTTTCCTGCTTTGTCGAAGATTAGTTGACTGTAGAGTTGAGGGTCTATTTCTGGGCTCTCTATTCTATTCCATTGATCTATGTGTCTGTTTTTGTGCCAGTACCATGCTGTCTTGATGATGACAGCTTTGTAATAGAGCTTGAAGTCCGGAATTGTGATGCCACCAATGTTGGCTTTCTTTTTCAATATCCCTTTGGCTATTCGAGGTCTTTTCTGGTTCCATATAAATTTTAGAATTATTTGTCCCATTTCTTTGAAAAATATTGATGGTACTTTGATAGGAATTGCATTAAATGTGTAGATTGCTTTAGGTAGCATAGACATTTTCACAATATTTATTCTTCCAATCCAGGAGCATGGAACATTTTTCCATTTCTTTGTGTCTTCCTCAATTTCTTTCATGAGTACTTTATAGTTTTCTGAGTATAGATTCTGTGCCTCTTTGGTTAGGGATTGGGAGGGAGACAAACCATAAGTGACTCTTAATCTCACAAAACAAACTGAGGGTTGCTGGGGGGAGGGGGTTTGGGAGAAGGGGGTGGGATTATGGACATTGGGGAGGGTATGTGCTTTGGTGAGTGCTGTGAAGTGTGTAAACCTGGTGATTCACAGACCTGTACCCCTGGGGATAAAAATGTATGTTTATAAAAAATAAAAAATTAAAAAAAAATGTTCCAAAAAAAAAAAAATGGTCAAAATTTATTTGCTATTCCTTCCATTGAAGGGTGGTCTAATTCCCTTCCCCTAGGATCTGGGCTGGCTGTGGTGACGTGTTTAACTACTAGAATGTGGCAGAAGTAATATTCTGGGCCATGACCAGATCTTAAGAAGCTTTGTAGCTTCTGCCCAGACACCTTGAAACCTATCAGCTGCCATGAAAGTGGTCTGACATAGGGAGATGTACAGTCAGCCCTTCTTGTTCTGTCCGATGCATCCTAGCTGCCAGACATGGGTGAGAAATCATTCGGGTTAATCCAGCCTCACAGACATCAGAAGAAGCATGGCCTCCGACATACAGCTCTACTAGAGCTGTTCTAGCCACCATTAGCCACACAAGTGATCCCAGCTGAGCCTTACTGAAAAGCAGAGATTAACGATCTTCATTGTGCCTTGTACAATTTCTTGACCTACAAATTTATGAACATAATAAAATGGTTGCTATTTCATCCTCTTAGTTTAAGAAGATCTATTATGCAGCAATAGATGACCTGCACAGGAAATGATTATTCAGTGGAGAACAGGAAGATATAAACCTGATCTATATCCTAAAGAGAACTTTCTAGCTGCTGAGTGGGATCTAGATTTGCAGATCATATGAAAGCAGAATGATCAGTAAATTCATTTTTATTTATTTTATTATTTTTTAAGATTTTATTTATCTATTTGACAGAGAGAGAAATCACAAGTAGGCAGAGAGGAGGCAGGCAGAGAGAGACGGGGAAGCAGTCTCCCCGCGAGCAGAGATCCCATGGGGGGCTCGATCCCAGGACCCTGGGATTATGACCTGAGCCGAAGGCAGAGGTCTAACCCACTGAGCCACCCAGGCACTCCGTAAATTGATTTTTAAAAAGATTTATTTATTTGAGAAAGAGAGAGAGAGTGAGCTGGGGGGTGGGGTGATGCAGGGCAGAGAATCTTAAGCAGATACGGTGCTGAGTCTGGAGCCTGACATGGGGGTCAATTCCATGACCCTGAGATCACAACCTGAGCTGAAACTAAGAGTTGGATGCTTAACCAACTGCACCACCCAGGTGCCCCAGAATGATCAGTGAATTCAATTTAAAGTCCAGGTAAGAGAAAATAGTGGCTTGGATTAAAAGAGTGGCATAGGAGGAAGAAAGACATGGTTGAATTTGAGGTATATTTTGAATAAGTTGGCAATATTTGCTCAAAATTACAGATGATGTCTTTATTTCCATTTCAAATTTGAAAATACTTAAAAATATATTAATATGTCATGCACTACACTTACTCAGAAATGCCTAGAACATGCAAACAATCCAAGTCTGTAATATAAATGAAGCTGTACTGCATCTTTCTTTGATTTAGAATCTGTCTGTATGTCTGGTTAATCATTACAATCATCAAATAAATATTACATTTTCATTGTAGAAATGTATATTGACCCAGGGCATGTCCTAGAAGCTTACAGTGTGCCTCTGTTTCTCCACAGAATTCATTTATTAATCTTTCTGTTTTTCCAACAAATATTCATGAATAACCTTCAATATATATGTTGCTAGGTGCTCAGGATATAGTATGAACAAAAGAAGGCATAGTCTTTTTTTAAAGGAAGGTAGACTTTTTTTTTGGAGATAGAATTTAAACAGGTAACCACACAAATAACTACGACAAATGCTATAACCACAGCCAGGGTGATAATAAGAGGATTTGATTTAGCAAGGTCAAAGATTTTCCTCAGAAAATTGGAGAGTAAGTCGAGATCTGGAAGCAAAGTCAGAGCTAATTACTGCAAAGAGAAGTACAAGACTATGATAGCAGACAGAAAAACCAGTGCAGATGCTCTGTAGTGTCTTGAGCATGATACACTGGTGAAACTCACAAGACCCCATCTACCTCTGCAATTTGTTTGCCACACTGAAGCTAGAATGGACTTTTTGAAATCTAAATATGATACCTCCCTTATGCTTCTTAAAATCCTAGGATGGCTTCTTTTCCTAAGTGCAACACAGATGGTGATTCCATTTACTGCTTTCAAAAAGCACTGAAAAGAGAACTAGGCTTGGGGAAAATGAGTTAAGTTTTGGATGCATTGGTTCTAAGGTGCCTTTGAGATATGCTGATGGAGATGTCAGGAAGTGAGTGAGATATACTGATAGGGAGGTACTCCCTATCATAGTCATAGCATGGATGAGAGCACTCAAGGAGGAATTATGAGAAAGGCAGATAAAGAGACTGATGACTACACCTTAAGAAGTACCAGTGGAGAAGAATGTACCTCTAAAAAAGAGACAAACATAAGTAACTGGAAAGATAAGAAAACCTGGGTCACAAAGGGCAAAGGAAGAGTGTTTCAAGAAGCTATGCATGGTTGACCACTTGGGATGCTGGTGAGAATCAAGAAAGTTAAAGACAGTTAACAGTCCTTTGGATTTAACACAGATAGGGAGTAACAGGTGGTGTAAGGATAGAACACCATTCTTAAGACACAAGAACTGAAATCTCTTGACTCAACCACTAGGCAGACCAGTTGGCAAGAAATCCAACTTCTTTATGTTTCATTCTCTCACCTAGAACCTCTTAAGTTTTTCTGAGATTTCATTTATGGATTCAGTAACAATTTATTGAATTTCGTGGATTATAAAACATAAGCTGATCCCCTCAAGATTTGCAATTACAAATTCCTCAAGAAACTTAAGCAAGTAAACACATGAAAATACCATCAACATAACTGCCATCAGGAAAATGCAAATTATAAACACAATAAGATATCACTACACACCTATCAGAATGGTTAAAATAAAAAATAACAATGATATCCAATACTGGTGAGGATGTGGAGAAACTGGATCATTCATACTTGTTGCTGGGAATATAAAATGGTACAGTCACTATGGCAAACATTTTATCATCTCTTAAAATGTGAAACATCCAACAATTTTACAACCAGAAATTACAGTTCTGGACATTTATCCCAAAGAAATGATGATTTATGGTCATACAAAAACCTGTGCATGAATATTTATAGCAGTTTTATCCCAACTAATATAGGAAACCACCATACTAATATGGGAACCAACTAATATGGGAAACCACGGTATTCTTCAATGAGTGACTGATCAAATAAATCATAATGCATCCATTCCATGAGACTATTATCAAACAATAAAAAGGAATGAACTGTTGATACATACAACAATTTTGGTGAATACCCAGAGAATTATATTGAATCAAGAAAGTCAGTCACAGAAGGTTACATGTCATATGGTTCCATTTATATGATGTTTTCAAAATGACAAAATTATAGAAATGGAAAACATATTAGTGGCTTCAAGGGGCTAAGAAGGGGGGTGAGGGCAGGAGGGAAGTGTGTGTGGCTATAAAAGGGAAGCCTGAAGTATCCTTGCAATGATGGAAATGTTCTATGTCTTGACTATATTAATGTTAATATCCTTTTTGTAATTTTGCACTATAGTTTTTCAAGATGCTACCACTGGGAAACTATGTAAAAGGTCAACGGGATCCTTTTTATTGTTTCTTACAACTCTGTATGAACCTACAATGATCTCAAAATAAGATGTTTAATTAGAAAAGAAACTTGTGTTCAAGAAAAAAAACTGAGACATGTACAAACATGTCTGTAAAAGAGAAACATAGACGAAACGTTATAGTTTAGAGAGGAATAACTTACTTAGAGTTGGGGAAATTGGGAACTATTTCATGTAACAGATGGACAGATTTGGACATTCAAATCTAGAGGAGGACACTCCAAGAAGAGAAAATAGTGTAAGATATGAGGCCAGAATGCTTGGAACATATTTGGAAGACATGTGTAATTTAACTGGAGTCCCAATTTTATTATAGTAAAGAAATAAAATTGGAAAAGGAGATTGGAGAGAGATTGTGGAGAATTTTAAATGTTGTACCAAGGAATTAAAAGGTTTAAGCTAGGGAATTATATGGCTGGCATTTTGGCAATAGAAATTTGGAAATGGTTGAGGGGAAGGAAGTAAAGCCATGGAAGGCAGGAAAACCAGCTAAGAAAGGATGGTTATCGCTTATAAGTTTAGATTAAGAATTACAGTGGTGGTGGAAATAGAAAGGTTGTTCAGATCCATACTGTTTTAGAGTTGTATCTTTACCTGTGCTGAGCACAGCATCTGACACACAATTAGGGCCTACTAAATATTTGTTAACCACAAACATGAGTGAGTGAACAGTTAAATAAATAAATTTGTATATATTTAATTTTCACAACTCTGTAGGGTAGAGACTGTCAGCATTTAGAAATGAGTCACTTGAGGAATTCAAAGAGAAAAATAACCAAAGTTGTTGTACTAGTCAGTGCTCTCCAGAGAAAGAGAATCAACATCTATTGACTATCTTTACATATCTAGTGAGCCAATAACATCTATCATCTATCGATCTATCAGCTTCCTATGTATGACATACATATCTTCATATTTATATTCTATCTAAATGTATATGATGTATATATCTTCATATATAAAATATATATGTGAAGAGATTTATTGTGAGAAACTTCTTATATGATTATGGAGGCTGAGAAGCTCCACAATCTGATGTGTGCAAACTGGTGTTCTAGAAAAGCTAGAGATATAATCCCAGTCCAAGTCCAAAGGCCTGGGAACCACAGGAGCTGATGGTGTAAATCCCAGTCCAAGGGCAGGAGGTGACAGATTGATGTTGAAGCTCAAACAGGCAGGCAGGAGGAGAACAAATCCTCCCTTCTTTTGCCTTTTATTCTCTTTAGGCTTTTATAACAGTTCCCAACAAATGGCAGGTTGTTTCCAAGCTAATAAATGTCTCCCTACTTCTGGATTATGTAAGGTAATCTTCCATTCTTGTCCCATCAGAATATTGAACTACCATTATTGCTTTTTATCACTGCTCCTGACTCCTTTAATTTAACATCTTTACATATTTTGTTTTAAAGAAGAGTCAGAGATCTGGATAGAGGGCTGTGGCAGTTATGTGCCTTCCCTTCTCAACTTCAATGTACCTACTTGAACCCAGTTTCTTACTTTAATATTGTATTCTCCAAAGTTTGGATCCAGACTTCTAATGTGGTCACATCCCATGTCCTCTATTTTGAACTTGCGATTCATTCAATATTCCCATTGGGTTTGAATACAGGTATTGGCTACTTAATAGCTTAGTGACTTTCTGAGATTCAATTTTCATCTTCCATTAAAATATAGATAAAAATTCTAACCTCATGAGGTTTTTTAACATGATATGTGTTATATACAACCTGTCCACAGTGCCTGGCACCTATTTTCTGTTTGATAAATGCTAACTACTATACCACCCATTTATGATGGTCTAAATCTACTTACCTGACTCTTAATCTGCCTCTGGTCTTATATTCTCTCTTCCCTGATCAAACTGAGAAATGTTTTCTACAGTAGTTAGGATCACGATAATAGAGGGTGACAAGGAGAGATTTGAAATATTATTTCACACCATTGTAAAAGCTTTCAAGTTAATCCTGAGTGATAATGGTAGGCTCTGAAATGATCCCCAATCTAATTCTGCCACTTGGAGGTACAGCAGCAGGTTGCTGTTGGGAGGTGGGGAGTTGACTTGAAGGAAAAGTGAAATAATGAGAAATCCAAAATTGAACTCTGAAAAATCATTGAGTCAAAGTGGAATCAAACTTCCTTCAGGGCAATAGCTTGTACTTAAACTTCAGTTGCTAAAAATGTAGTATCTGGAGATGGTTGGTGAATATTTACTAAACTACTTTCATAGGGAAAAATCTGTAATGAAGAACAGTCATAATTTTTCAGTCAGATTTTTCAGTTTGTCAGGTTGAATAGTCTGTGTTAATGGTGCATTGTTTAGAGTACATGACATTCACTAACATGAGATTATAGTATTAAATGGTGCTCTAGTCACCTGAACCGTTGTCATAACCATATCACCCACCAGTATCATTCATCAAAAGGTACATGAGAGAGTGCTCAGGGCCACATACAGTTTTACACACACTGGTATATTAAACATCATGCAGCTTTCACATTATAAGTAGTGGAAAAGCTAAAAAATTACCCTCTAATTTTCTACTTCTTCAGATGAGTTTTATTCTTAAATATAAAGCATGGATAGTGATGTTGGTAGTGATGAGGAGGGTGATGATAGAATCCATTGCTATTTTAGCTGGGTACCTGAAGCACTTTCCACCTCCTTCTCTTAGAGCATGTAACACACATTTATAGTTGATTTATTTCTGTGCCCGTCTCTCTCACTAAATTGTGAGCCCATTGATGGCAGACTGTATGCTATCCATCTTACCTTGGTACTAGGCATTTGCCTAACATATAATGAACACTAACACATTTGATGGGTTGAATTTTGTTAAAGGATAGAAAGAAAGAACTTGGTACTGGCACAAAAACAGACATATAGATCAATGGAACAGAATAGAGAGCCCAGAAATAGACCCTCAACTCTATGGTCAACTAATCTTTGACAAAGCAGGAAAGAATGTCCAACGGAACAAAGACAGCCTCTTCAACAAACGGTGTTGGGAAAATTGGACAACCACATGCAGAAAAATGAAATTGGACCATTTCCTTACACCACACATGAAAACAGACTCAAAATGGATCAAGGACCTCAATGTGAGAAAGGAATCTATCCAAATCCTTGAGGAGAACACAGGCAGCAACCTCTTCAACCTCAGCCACAGCAACATCTTCCTACATACATCACCAAAGGCAAGGGAAGCAAGGACAAATATGAACTAGTGGGACTTCATCAAGATCAAAAGCTTTTACACAGCAAAGAAAATAGTTAACAAAACCAAAAGGCAACTGACAGAATGGGAGAAGATATTTGCAAACAACGTATCAGATAAAGGGCTAGTATCCAAAATCTATAAAGAAGTTATCAAACTCAACACCCAAAGAACAATTAATCTAATCAAGAAATGGGCAGAGGACATGAACAGACATTTCTGCAAGGAAGACATCCAGATGACCAATAGACACATGAAAAAGTGCTCAACATCACTCAGCATCAGGGAATTATAAATCAAAACCACAATGAGATACCATCTCACACCAGTCAGAATGGCTAAAATTAACAAGTCAGGAAATGACAGATGCTGGCAAGGATGTAGAGAAAGCAGAACCCTCCAACACCGTTGGTGGGAATGCAAGCTGGTACAACCACTCTGGAAAACAGCATGGAGGCTCCTCAAAAAGTTGAAAATAGAGCTACCCTATGACCCAGCAATCGCACTACTGGGTATTTGCCCTAAAGATACAAATGTAGTGATCCGAAGGGGCACATGCACCCAAATGTTTATAGCAGCTATGTCCACAATAACCTAACTATGGAAAGAACCTAGATATCCACCAACAGATGAATGGATAAAGAAGAGGTGGTATATATATGCAATGGAATACTAGGCAGCTATCAAAAGAAATGAAATCTTGCCATTTGTGATGACATGGATGGAACTAGAGGGTATTAAGCTTAGCGAAATAAGTCAATTGGAGAAAGACAACTATCATATGATCTTCCTGATATGAGGAAGTGGAGATGCAACATGGGGGGTTTGGGGGGTAGGAAAAGGATAAATGAAACAAGATGGGATCAGGAGGGAGACAAACTATAAGAGACTCTTAATCTCACAAAACAAACTGAGGGTTGCTGGGGGGAGGGGTTAGGGAGAGGGTGGTGGGGTTATGGACATTGGGGAAGGTATGTGCTATGGTGAGTGCTGTGAAGTGTGTAAACCTGGTGATTCACAGACCTGTACCCCTGGGGCTAATAATACATTATATGTTTATTAAAAAATAAAAAAAATTAAAAAGAAAGAAAGAAAGAACTCCATCATATCATGATTTTAGGTTTACTGGGCTCAGGGCACTATACTAAATCTTATGTTTAGGGAAAGCAATTTAGGCCCAGGCCCAAATACATGCTTCTTACAGTGGGCTGATTTAGAGAATTTGAGGGCTATTCATATTGGGCATCCTCCTGGCCCTTACTCATGATTTTAAGCTTGAAAGAATTGACTATAACCTCATCATAAAACCAGCTATAGTATTCAGATTTCCTCTAAAACACACATCGACTTGTATATAATCTCATGAGAATTTGGTTTATAGCATACTTTTATAGACCAAATGTTCACTGTGTTAAAGAATTTAGTCATCCTATTTGATATTCTGGGGGGGGGGCTGGTGGTGGGGAGGATCATCATTAAATTATGCACTAATTCCATACTTTAATTACACAAGCTAAGAAAAACTGAAGTTAAAAGCTATACATTGTCCTAAACTATTTATATTCATAAAGTCATACCTGTTAAATGTTAGAAAATACTGTGATATACTACAGAGAACTCTCAAATCATCTTAGTCATTTTTGCTCTTCGCTACTAAAAAAAAACAAGCAAGTCAATTAAATGACAGATTGCTAGGATTTTAAAAGGGCATATGCTTTAGTTTTATACGGCTTTTGAAATCTCAGGCATCAAAAATGATTTTAAAATATCATGAACTATAAAAAAGTAATTGATTTACTCAATTCCAAGTGTCAAATTATGGACAGTGGCAGGCTATTCATGAATGTAGGAATCCAGCAGCAAATATACTTAGTTGGCAACATTTCCCCCAAAGACAGCTCAATAATAGCCCTATGTTAATCAACACAGAACTATTTGAAACATGGTAAGGATCTTCCAGAAGTAGTTTTGCATTTTTAAAATCTTAATAACTTCATTTACATGTATATTAGAGGTAAAATGTATAAAAGACAGCTAAAGGCAATTACTTTAAAGTTCAGGACCACTATATTATGTACCTGTATACAATATATTTTTAATACCTGTCCGGAAACTAACAACAGTAACAACAAAATGGCTGACACAAATCCCAAGTCTATCAGACTATCAGCTCTCAGGAAAAAAAAAAAAAAAGGGGGGGGGGAAGAAGAAGAAATTACAAAACCAAATTACAGTCTTTTATTAGTTTTTTAAATAATAATTTAAAACTACCACAGACTTATTTTTTAAAATAGGATTTAACAGAGGTAAAGTTAAATAGAGGTAAGGATAAAGGTGAAAAATGATAGAATTAGCTCATGGATATCACCATGCTGTTTAGGTTTTTATTACTGAAACATGTTATTACTTAAATACAAACAAACCTCTGAATGTATGCTTGTCTTAATTTCCCTATCTCTAAGGCTAAACTTTAAGCTCTGGAAGGACAAGTGTTGTTTTATATATAGTTATATATATATAAATTGTTTTAGATACATACGATTTTTTTTCAGATTTCCAAGGCTGTGTTGGTATATCCTTAGGGCCACTTGCTAAACTGGATCGTGGTAGGGCAAACCTCCTGCAATTTATAAGAAAAGAACTGTAGTCACAGATCAATATTTTTAGTGCATCCACATACTGAAATTAAGCTGCATCAGTTTGTTATATTTATAGGTAAAGGAAAGTTATAAAACAGAGAGGTTGCTTAAAACTACCTGTGGGTTATAGGAAAGAAATGTGATTCTGTTGCTCATCAACAGGTTAGTCTTCACTTATTTATTTATTTATTCTTCTCTGGTGTAGCATGTCCTGTGTTTTTTGGAACAAGATCTTCCACATAAGAGAGCTGCTTTTTGGTAGCTAGTGAATGGCTCATTTCAGCTGAATAAAAACAAGTCACAAATAAATGGAAAGATATTCATTTTATGGATTGGAAGACTTGATATTGTTAAAATGTCAATGATACCCAAAGTCACTGGTAGAGTCAATGCAATATCTACCAAAATCTCAATAAATTTTCTTTTTGAAAAAAAAATCCATCCTACAATTCATAAGGAATCTCAAGGGACTCCAGATTTCCAAAACAATCTTGAAAAAGAAGTGCAAAGTTGAAAGTCTCACATTTCCTGATTTTAAAACTTATGACAAACCTATAGTAGTCAAAACAGTATGGGACTGGCAAAAAGACATATAAACTAATGGAATAGAACAGGCCCAGAAATAAACCCTTGCAAATATGATTAAATGATTTTTATAAGGGTGCTAAAGACCAGTCAATGAGGGTAAAAAAAAATAGTCTGTACACAAATGGTGATGGGAACTATAAAACTACATGCAAAAGAATGAATTTGGGTCTTTGACTTATACTATATATAAACATTATAGTGTGTTAAAAACTATAGAACTGTTAGTAGAAGACATGGGGAAATGTTTCATGACATTGGATTTGGCAGCGATTTCTTGAAATATGACCCTGAAAGCACAAGCAACCAAAGAAAAAAGGGTAAGTGGATTAATCAAAATTAAAAAATTTTGTACCTTAAAGTACAATATTAGCAGAGTGAAGAGACAACCCACAGAATGGGAGAAAATATTTGCAAAGAATATACCTGTCTGATAAGGGATTAATATTCAGATTTATAAAGAATTACAACTCAACAACAAAATAACAAATAACCCTATTGAAAATGGATGAAGTACTGAATAGATATTTTTCCAAAGAAGATATACAGATAGCCAGTAAGTATAGGAAAAGATTTTCAATATTACTAATCATTAGGGAAATGCACATCAAAAACATGAGATATTGTTTCACATTGTTTATGATATCAGGCTAGTATTGAAATGAAACAACACAAAACATGGGGGATAATAAAAGTTGTTGAGGATGTGGAAAAATCAAAGCCCTTGTGCATTGTTGGAAGGAATGTAAAATGGTACCACGGCTATGGAAAACAGTATGATGGTTCCTAAAAAATTAAATGTATAACTATCATAAGGTTCAACAATTTGCCTAGGTACATACCTAAAATAATTGAAGGCAGAGAACTGAAGAGATAACTGTACAATAGTGTTCATAGCAGCATTATTTATAATAGCCAACCGTGGAAATAATTCAAATATCCACTGATGGGTGAGTGAATTAGCAAAGTGTGGTATATACCTGCAATGAAATCTTATTCAACCTTAGAAGGAAGTGAAATTCTTACTCATGCTACAACATGGATGAACGTTGAAGACATTAAGCTAAGTGGCAGGAATCAGACACTAAGTACAAATAGTGTGTGATTTCACATACAGGAGGAACCTGCAGTGTTCAGAGAGACAGAAAGTACAATGGTGGCTGCCAATGGCTGTGAGGAGGGGAGAATGGGAGTTATTTTTTGATGACTATGGAAATTCAGTTTGAGGAAAGAAAAGCTTGGAGATAGATGGTGATGATGGCATAACAACGGGAATGTCCTTAATGCCAATGAACTCTGTGGTTAAAATGGTAAATTTTATTGTTCTTATATTTTACCAAAAACAAACACACAAACCGTCTATAGGTTAATGAGTGAAATGAAGATTTAAAATCACATGGAGTTCTTCAGAAGACAAGGGCTCGCTCCACAACACCAACTGAAAAGGCAAGTCATTGTTCAGATTCTACCATTTTATCAATGAAGAAGGAGGTTTTGTCACTGACAGTGTTTCACGGGTTTGGCTTGAAACACCAGCCTGTCAATTTAAATACAAAAGCCCCATTCTAATGTGTATACAATAATGCTGCTGAAGAAAAGAAAAATCAAGAAGAGCTTATTTTTTTTTCTCTCCTATTTTAGTTGCATGCAATTTTCAGAGCTTTTACATATTCCCATGAGATTTGTCTTTGAATTTATGCATTTATATCTATACTCTTCTTGCATGTTATTTTAAGACAACAAAGCTGTTGCTGAGAAGTTAAAAAAAAAAAAAAAGACAGATGCCACCAGAAAAGATTTTTTTCAAGAAAAGGAAACTGGTTCTTATTGAAGGGTAAATTGTGCATGCAACCCAGCACACAGTTAGAAAACTTTGGGTACCACTCATGCCAAACGTTAATACTTTGACAGGTTCCTCTCTTAATTAGATAACCTGCAGACTCAGAGGTGAATTAATTAAACAGAATAGAATGTTTGTCTAGTGTATGTTATGAAATTAGATCCTAATAAAGGTTTGCAACAATGCCCACTTCTGCAAAAGTATAAAGGAAACTGTAAGGAAAGATCGGTCTCTGAGCACAAATATCTTCTCTGAGCAACCCAGCATTGAACTGGAAGGCAAATAAGAGCTCTGCCTGAAACCAGAGTAAAGACAGACTGTGCTGAAGCAGGCCTGGAATTCCAGGCCCCTGGACAAAGCCACCCTTGCTCTATAGTTCAATCCACGTATGTTTTTCTCCTACATGCAATCCCATTGTTGTTACTTTTAAAAGAATAAACCATAAGAGAGGACATGGTTTATTTTGTATTTGATTTTTATTTTAATTAAGTGTATCATTTTATGTTGGTGTGTGTGTGTGCTTTGCTCTTCATTTCCTCTTTGATATTCCTAGCTATTTTTCATTAAATTATGTGATGGGTAGAAAAGTCTCTATATGTATTCCTCTGCATTGTCACACGGAGAGACACTGGAGTTACATAGATCTTTTATTTAAAAATTTTCTCTGGGGTGGGGGAGAGTTTTGTTTTTAAAAGCAATAATGAGTCTTGAAAGCCCTCAACTCCTGAGGGGGGGAAAATGCCATTTTGAGAGTATGTTTTGTTTTCTGGAAAGGAATTCATGAAGTAAGTCACTACCTATTATTTAGAAAAGCAGGGATGCCTGGGTGGCTCAGTCAGTTAAGCATCTACGTTTGGCTCATCCTGGGTCCTGGGATTGAGTTCCATATGGGGCTCCTTGATCAGTGGGGAGCCTGCTTCTCCCTCTGCCTGTCACTCCCACTGCTTGTGCTTGCCCTCTGTCTTTGTCTCCCTCTCTGACAAATAAAATCTTTAAAAATAATAAATAAATAAGCATTTCTCAATTTTTCAGCAGAAGCACCTACAAATCTTGAAAAATCTGGAATCCTGGCCCCACTCTTAATGTGAACCAGCATCTATGGGTTCCCGACATTCATAGCTTTAATAATTTCTCTAGTGATCCAGATGCACACCAAAGCCTCAAAACTATGGATTTAGGGTGTCTGACATTCTAAAAACAGGTAGTTAACATTGTTGATAGTTTTCCCACTGTAAACATGGAGCTTTTCTGGTCCCCACTTTTTCTACTGATGCCAGTTAGCATTACCTGTGTTGATCAAATTTCATGATTATGTAAAAATACCAATTACTGAGTGATTGAAACAACCTAAAGAAATTATAAAGACACATTGTACTTTCAATTAGAAGTTGTGGGCCACATAATCTGTACTAAGCAATGAGAACAAATAAACAGGTACAACTATTTATTTGCAGTGGGAATAGTGAAATCGATTGCACCTGGTAAATGGAGAACCTACCATATGCAGATCCTTAGAGCTTTTTGATGAGCCTAAGTAAAGAGGGGTCTTCTTGCTTACGAATATTTCTTGAGGCAGGTTGAAATTTTCTGGCAACATCTAAACTATTGAATTTCCAGAGGTTTATGAAGACTTTCATGGTAAATGGGAAGCGTAGGAACTAAACTTTATCTTCTGCTACCCATGGTGAAGTCATAGCTTTTTCTTTAAACTTAAGAGTGTTTCTACCTAAGCACATATGA
Organism: Mustela lutreola; assembly: GCF_030435805.1. Taxonomy (NCBI): domain Eukaryota; kingdom Metazoa; phylum Chordata; class Mammalia; order Carnivora; family Mustelidae; genus Mustela; species Mustela lutreola. The sequence continues at coordinate 93,795,924 of NC_081296.1, forward strand.
AATTAAATCTGCTTCTAATTTCATTTTCTCTATACTCCTAAGTCTTGCTCTGTAAGTAGCTACCAAGTTGCATGGTTATTTTTGGAATAGCAGACATCTCTACCATAACAGATTTATAACAGGAAAAGTAACATGTTAGCACACAAAACTTAACCCCTAAAAAAAAAAAAGAAAAAAAAAAGTAAGGCAAGTTTATTTTCCATTTTCCAAACAAGGCCTATGGCAGAGTCTTAATGTAAAGAAAACCTAGAAAGTATTTTCAGAAACAGAACTATTTTATTTTTCCAATATTAAAAATCCCAAGATTAAGGCTATTGCATTCTTTATTTTTGTTTTCCTAGTTATAAAATGTTTGCAAAATGCCAAAGTTGGGCTTTTTGTTTGTGCTCTGTGCATGGGCTAAATCTAGCCATCGTGGTGCTTCTGAGACAGCAGTGTTAATTTTACAGTAGTGATAACAACACCTGGAGCCTCTAGAAACTGCCTTCAATATTAATGCCTTCCTTTCTGCTTCAGTTAGCTTTTTGATTCTTTAGTGACTCCAGGTCTGACAGTGGCAGAGTTGGCCCACATTGCTGACTCCACCCAACAGAGAAGATTAGGACTATAACTCTCAGTTCCTAGGCTGCCTACAGAATCCTTTGTTTAGATATTTTCTTTCTTGCAATTACTCATAAGCAGACATTCTAGGTTCCTTTCTGCTCTGGGGAAATTACACGTGTGTTTCAAAGACATTGTCACTTTGGATTCACATTCACTTCTTATCAAGGCTTTTGTTTTGATTTGTTTCAAACTTTAAACATCCTTCAACTTTTTCCTAGATAAATTCATTAATTTGATGAAATCGAATGGAAGGTGTGGTCCTTAGACTCCACACTTTCCATCTAGTAACGAACAAATCTACAGAGAGCAGGAAGTCCAGAGTAGTTTTTTCATGTGGACTTGGTTAAAATAGATGCTAGATTAACATGGGATCTAACTGTTCTGCCAGTAAGAGATTAAGCAGTTAAGTATAGATTACTAGCAATATCTCCTCTCTTCTAGCACTCTATTATTTTACTATATGTACATGAAAAATGATCTTTTTATTGGGTTACTTTATACAATATTGGGCTGTCTTAGGTTAGTTTCTTAGAAATTTTTTTTTATTAACGTATAATGTATTATTTGTTTTAGGAGTACAGGTCTGTGAATCATCAGACTTACTTAATTCACAGCACTCACCATAGCACATACCCTCCCCAATGTCCATCATTCCAGCCACCCCATCCCTCTCACTCCTCCCTCCCGTCCAGCAACCCTCAGTTTGTTTCCTGAGATTGAGTCTCTTATGGTTTGTCTCCCTCCTGATCCTATCTTGTTTTCATTTTTTCTTTTCCTACCCCCAAAACCCCCCCAGTCTGCCTCTCAAATTCCTCATATCAGAGAGATTATATGATAATTATCTTTCTCTGGTTGACTTATTTTACTGGCATAATACCCTCTAGTTCCATCTATTTTATTACAAATGGCAAGATTTAGGGGTTTTGATGGCTACGTAGTATTCCATTATTATATTATATATATAATATATTATATTGATGAATATATATATTTATCATATATGCATAGTATTCCATTATATATATGATGAATATATATATGAATATATATAGTGTGTATATATATTCATAGTGTATATATTCATATATTCATCATATATGCGTAGTATTCCATTATATCCTATATATATACATATATCCAATATACATATTGGATATAATGGAATACTATGCATATATTCATCATATATATATATATAATGGAACACTATGCATATATGATATATTCATCATATATATATGGAATATATATATATAATGGAATATATATATTGATATAATGAAATATAATGGAATATAATGATATAATGGAATACTACACATATATGATGGATATATATATGAATATATATACACACTATATATATACACTATATATATATATAAAACACACACACACACATACCATATCTTCTTTATTCATTCATCTGTTGATAGACATCTAGGCTCTTTCCATAGTTTGGCTATTGTGGACAAGAAATTGTTTTTTCTTATGCTTTCTTCATTTCACATCTCAATTTCAAATACTCTCACTTTGAGAGTTCATTTCTCTGAGTGTGTGTGTGACTCTGATTTCTAAAATTATTGGAGAGATGTTTCCTTCAGTTTAGGGATACCATACACCATGAGGGTCAATATTTTATCTAACACTAAAAGTCAAGTTCAAAAATATATAGTTCACAAAATATTAGCTCAGTCAAATGATTAGATATGGAGAAAGTTTTCTAAACATATTAAACAAAATATACATTTAACAATAAAATAAACTCTCAATAAATGTTTTCTACATTATTATTTAAAACTCGAGTTGCTTAGTCTTTGACTCCAAATGTTACTCAGCTTCAATTTTTTCCCAAACTTGGAAATTTCATTGTCATCCAAAGGGTTTGGCTGAATCTTTTGTTTCCCAGTATTATCTGTGGATAGGCACAAGCTTATCTTTAAACAAGTAGTTTTAAAAACACTCTACATGTAAGGAGTTGAGAAGTATTATGATCTCAGTTTCCACAATCTGGAAAATTGTGTTTTGAGGTCTAGAAGCAGAGGCATAGGTCAGGTGGGGCTCAGATCTTTTGCTGTGTAGACCAGGGAAATTTCATACCATATTCTACTCCAGTGGTTCCGCAGGTTCATGAAACATTTAAATAGGTATATTTGGGGATTCAAACTAAGACTGAGAAGTTTTTCTTTTCCAAGTAAACTCATTTGACAGTATCGTCCACCATCTGCTATCACCTTATTTCATTAAAGCAAGTGAATTTAATGCCAAAAACACAGGAAGGACATAATCTCAAAATAAATGGCAGTTCTTACGTTGAATAAATTCAGTGCTATGAAAAACTAACTCTATTGCTTTTGCTCTTCCCACTCTCCTGGGGATGATACTGCTGCTCCATCCTCAGCTCTGAGATGCAGTGTGGTTTTGGAAAGAGCATGGTATTTTTGACACCATACTGTCTTGAGGTGAAATCTTTGTTTTTCCACTTAATAGCTAATCAGCCAAGTGCAGACCGACTTAACTATTCTGAAATTCTGCTTCTTGCTTCTTGAAAAAGAAATAATAAATCTAGCTCCCGGTTAAATTGTTCTGAATAAAAGAATATTTAAAATATCTAGAACTTTGGCATGAACAAATAAAGCCTGGAAAACCTTACAGCATTACTTTTATTTTCAAAGAGAATAAAACAGAATTGGGAAAACAAATAATTGGAATCCCATCAATAGAGGAACATTTGTGTATGTTATAGTACACACAAACTATGGAAAAGTATGTAGTTATTAAAAAGAACGAACTAGATCTATATGTATTGATCTATATAAAATAAATAATTTACTTTTTGGTGGAAAAAACAAGTTGCAAAGTAATGTGTGTAACATCACTCCATTATGTAAGAAGCATTTGGACAAATCATATGCATACATTTATGGTTGGAATATTTATATGTGCACAGAGAAAATTAGAGAAAGATGTATTTACTTACCACATGAACTTTCTATATTTATTCAAGGTGTTCTCAAGCAAGGTGTTTCCTGATGCTACTACTCAAAATTGTTCACCTGCCCCAGACCCCTGTCTTAGCCCTTTTTATCCCCTTCCCTGTTCTACTTTTGTCCATAGCACTTATCGTTTCTGATATAATATTCATTTTACTTGTTTTGAATTGCTTGTCTTCCTCCACTAGAATGTAAGCTCCAGGAAAGCAGATTTTTGTCTGTTTAGTTCATACAAAAAAAAAAAAAAGAAGAAGAAGAAGAAGAAAAAGAAAAAGAAAAACAAAAAAGCAAAACACCTACCTCATGAAAGGGCCTGATGAAGGGTAACACTCAGTAAATATTTGTTAAATCAATACATAATGAAATCATTGTGGTTGATCTTAGAAAAAGAGGGAGGTGGGGGAGAGTGAGGATACAGTAGAACTGATTTTATGCATCTCATTGTGTTTGCGTGGTGTAGGAGGTACAAGTTGTTTTTGAAATCTAAGAGAGCAATATAATAATTTATTAAAGATATATAATAATATATAACATTATATATATATATATATAACAATATAATAATTTATTAACCTCATGTATTTCCTGGCATTACTTGACACTCAATGAATGACTGTTCCTTTCCTCCTCATCCCCTACTCTGCCACACATAGACTTCTGCCCTGTGCTCAGGAAAGAAGTCTCTTTGTCTTTTCTAATTTAGCATGAATATAACATAACCTGTTAAGTTTCTCAGGCTTGTTTGCATTTAATTGTACAGCAAGTTTCTTATGTTTTGCTCCGGCAAAGACGACAGAAAGCAATAACAAAATTGGATCTCCAGGGCAGGCTGGCGGGTGGAGGTGAATTTGGTTTACAGGGTAGCAAAGTGAGAGAGAGGAAAACAGGGTGGCCTGAGAAGGTGGGGTAGGAAAGGGTGATTGTAGACAGGGGATAGCAGATGCCAAGGCTGGACCCAAAACAAGGAGAGAAGTGAAGAGAGACTGTTACTAGGGGTAAGGGGACTGATGTGGAGAAATGAAGGAAAATAGAAGGTTCCTGATGCCTATTCTTAAGACCTCCTGCCTCTCACAGCATCACAGTCTAAAAGGTTCATGTGATCACCGGGTGCACTGCCCTCAGGTAACAGATGAGGGAACAAGAGCTCAGAAACTCATCGTCCTCGCTCTTGGACAGGCACTTCAAACGCCGCTTCTGACTGTGGGAAGTACTGCATGCTATCTATCCCTTCTTCTCAGGGGAAGATGTGTGTGGTTTTCAGAGCTAGGAGCAGTTCTCAGCCCCTGGGCTGCTGAGGAAGCAGCCACACCTCTTGGGTAACTAGTATTTTAACGATCTGAACCTACCAGGGAAATATAGGTGGTACATGAAATACCCTTTTCTGATAAAAGAATTGAAACCTGACTGCAGAACCAGAAGGCGCTGTTAGGTCTGAACGGGGAGATCCTGAAACGTATCCCACAGGTCAGAGCCTAGGCAAGGTTTATGAACTTGAACCTGAGCCAAGTGGTCAGTAGGGAATAATTTCAGCATGGTATTAAAAGGACTTTCACGCGGCTCCACTTCCTTATCCACTTGAATAGCTTGTCTTTGCCTGAAATTCCTAGGACTGAATCCCAGTTTCTTACCAACATTAACTTTTGGAGCTTTTGTGCTTTAATACTTAAACCTATTTTTGTTTCCTTGTGGGCCACATGAATGCTGGACTGAAAAGAACAGGTAGCTTAAAAATTATGTTCTCTAAGCCATTACCACGAAGCTGAAAAGGAAACGAACGTCGAGATCTGCTATATAGGATAATAAATTTGATTAGCAGAAAACGCTCGTGGGTGAGAACATTGGGACAGGAAGCAGCAATATACTGTGGCTGGTGAGGCAAAGCTGAATGTCAGCACTTAATTGCAAAGCAGGAGGCCATTATCCACTGGCAGCAATTCCCCCGGTGACTTTGTTTGTTTTATAACAAATTATTGAAGCAGTGGGAGAGCAGTGCTCTGGGTAGCAAAATGCAGCCTCTGACAGGGGCTCGCTCTGGCCCCCTGGGGCCCCGCATCTGCATCTGGCCTGCCTTTGCAAGCTGGGGTGAGTCGGAGAACATGGAAGAAGTCTGAGCCCCGGGTGGGCACCTCTAGGCTTCAGATCACATATGTCTGCATGTGTGGGGATAGGGCCTAGACTGCCAAGTCTTACTCCTCTGCCAGCAGCTGGCTGTGAGATCCAGGGAGAAGTAGGCTGACTGAGTCTAGTGGGGAGTCATGAGAAAGAGCCTGTGGACATCCTACCTCAGGGAGAAGGATGGACTCAGAGCCCCAGCCACTGACATCCATCACACGGCTTCTCACGCAGACCCATCCCTGGGAGATGAAGGGACACCTTAGCGAGCTTGGCTCAAGGAACTCTTAGCTCAAGGACTCTCTGATGAAGTTGGGGAACTTTTTTTAGACACTACAGGGCTCCGGGATGCTTCCCCCTGCCCCCTCCTTCACCCAAGGGCAGATTTGGCTCACGGTCTGGCACCTCTTCCAACCTCCCATCTCTCCTACTATGTACTCTCATGCAGGCATCTTCCCTAATAAGATCCTTCAAATTTGAATCCCAACTAGGTATCTATTTCTTGGAAACCCCAGACAAACACAGCTTAATTTTCCTTGTTTTTAAAATAGGAAATATTCCTTCATGCCTTCCTTGCAGAGGTGTTATAAAGATTAAATGAGACAATGTGTGAGGAATGATAAAAAAAAAAAAAAAAAAAAAACCATGCCTAGCATTCGCAGGTGATCATATAAATAGTAGCTGTTCCGTTGAGCGGCATGTGGGTTGAGCCACAGCCTGGAAGCTGATGGGAATCTGTGTTCCCAGAAGGTGTAAGAGCTGAGACCCTGACAGAGGGCATGTATCCCCACCTACTCATGGACTCTAAAATATTGAAAAGTTGAAAACAACTTCACACATTTCTAGTATTCTGAGAGTTAGCTTTTTTTGTTTGTTTGTTTGTTTCATTTTTAGGATGATCTAGAAATACTCAACAAAGGGTAAAATCATGGAAGAGGGGATTAGTTCTCCAGCCCTTTGAACCTTAGAATCCCATTGAACACATCCCCTCTCCCAACGATACCTGAATTTAAGTCATACGTCTACTTGTGTTTCCTGTTAAAGGAATCCGTGAGCAAGGGGAGGAAATCACAGAAGGAGGGGCTTCCCTGTGCACAGACTGGGTGCGTGGTAGGAAGGCTTACCTTCCAGCGGCTTGTCCTGCTAATATAAGCAATGCAAAACTGGCCTGCGCTCAGCCTGGCACAGGGGGCGGGGAATCTTGTTTTTATCGGATTTATTCCAGACACCTGGGAGCCGTGGAAATCTATATTTAATTAAGAAAAAGTAATCAAACTTAAATGTGTGAGTTATCTCTGAAACACAAATATATCAGGACTATATATCAAAGGCTACGTTTTTAAGGCAAAGACATTTTCAAAAGGGCAACTGACAAAAAAACGGAACCCAAGAGATGGTGACCAGCCATTTTAATAGGATCCTATCCTGTATCGGGAACATTTTCAAAGTCATCTCTTACCCGTAGTTCTGTAGGGAGATGGGTTTTTGAAAGGACATTTAAATTATGAGTATAGTTATGCTGTTAAGTCTACACTAAAGACTTTCTTACCGAGGTCTACTGTACGTACCTTCCTCCCGCAGTTGTTCAACTTCTCTTTACCTCATCCTTGCTGATTTGCAAGCATAATTTTCACTGGAAACAAGTTTTATGCTATTGTTCTCATGACCCAAGTGTTTTTCAAATCTCTTTGACTCTTGACCTTGGACCCATCCTACTCTCTGTTTATGTATGCGCCTTCCCAGCAGGATGTCAATATAAATGCTCTGTGTGCCCAGGTGGGGAGCAGCTCTTTGCATAACTGTCCTCCAGGCAGATGGTCCGGTGACTTAGTCCGCAGTCTAAATGTGCGAGAAACTTTCAACCCACTTATACATCCATTAAGAAAAGATTCACAGATGCTGGTTCTTAATATTCATTTTAATTCTAATTTGGTGTTTCCAAATGGAACCTAACTGCAATTTTTTTTTTTTTTCCAAAGGCAAGCGCTTTGGGCCATCCGTGGGGAAATGCAAAGACTTACAGGAGCCCTGGGAAGTAATTTGGTCACCTCTTCTCTCTGGATGAGTGCACCAGGGGGCAGGGAACATGGCCACAGCCATAGCCATAGCCTCAATGCTGGCTGATGTCCGCAGGGCTCCTTCTGGCTCTCCGAGAGTCTGGTCGGCTGGCTTGCACAGCTTCAAAGGAACTTCCTGTCCGAAGCTGCCTGGGGATGACCCTGCAGAACCTGGAATCTTAGAATTCTAGAGCTGCCGGGGAGATTTTGTCTCTCTCCACCCAGCTCTCACAGGTGGAAGCAAAGCAGGCATAAGGAAATGGATGCCTTTCCTGAGCTCTCACAACGAGATTAGAAGTACTTCTGAAGTTTCCAGACTCAGAAAGGTGAAACCAAGAATGAAGTCCACCACAGACCAGGCTGCCTTCCTAGTCTGTCACCCGTCAGTGAAATTAATTCTTGGAATCATTTTTTATCAATATTTTAATTTGATCAAAGCATAGCTTAGTGATAATACTTAATTCTATCAGTTAATGATTAGATCAATGCTTCATTTTAAATATAGTAATATTTGAATTTTGGTGGGGGCAGATTATTTGCAATTTTTCTCCTCCCTTTCCATGTGCTCTTTCTTGTGGCAAAGATTTCTAATTGGCTTTTAAACCAGAAAGAAATCAGGTTCTCCTATGAGGGAGACCTCTGTACTGTAAAGGTTCACTGGGGAGGATTTGGCAAATCTTCATAACAAGAATCATTCTTCTGGCATTGAAGCTTTTGGTCCTGTTGTGCTTGGCTGGATGAGGTGGGAGAGTTGGCTTTACAAAATCTATCTTGTGTCTCCTGGCACTTATCTGACTGTATTCTTGGAATGAGAGAACTCAGCAAGACATTTCTGGTTGTTTATTGAAGCTTTGCAAATATTTCATAATGTATGCACGTGTGAATATGTGTATGTATCTAGCTAACATTTACTGAGTACTTTACTATGTACTAGGCATGGAGCTAGGTACTTCACATTGTCTGCCTCACCCTGGGGTGCATGTATTATTATCTCCAATTAACAGATGAAGACACTGAGGGCCTTGAGGGGTTAGGTGACTTACCTGAAGTCCCATAGCTAGTTAGCAGCAGAACCAGTCTTCTAAGTCCTAAACCCATATTTTTGAGCTGAGTGCTCTGCTCTCTCTTTATGAAGAAGGTACAGCTTGTCTTACAGCCAGGCCTGGATTTCTCGGAGGAAGCATTCCAACTTCTAAATCATTAAAAATCACTTAATCTTCCATAAAGAAAGCAAGTACCCCCATTCTGCTGTCTGTTGTGTCCAGGCTCTGGAAACCATAAAAAGAAAAGACAAGAATCCAGTATTTTTTTTTTAAAGATTTTATATATTTATTTGACAGAGCAGGAGAGAGGGTGATCACAAGCAGGGAGACAGCAGAGGAGGCAGAAGCAGACCCCCACTGAGCAGTGATCTCAATGAGGGGATCGATCCCAGGACCCCCGGATCATGACCTGAGCCGAAGGCAGATGCTTAACCAACTGAGCCACCCAGAGGCCTGATAAGAATTTAAATCTTGCCCAGAGCCAATAGCTTCCATATTTCACCCGTTTTCTGGGAGCAAAGAAGCTTTAAGAAAGGAATTCATTTCACAAAAAACATAATGCTGAACTGAGGGGGAACCTAGTTTTCTCTTTACACCAGTCTATCTCTCTTCAAAAATGAGCTTTTATAGTTATGAGCTCTTCCTTTTCACATCTTGAATCTTCCCGTGTAGAGAGGCAACCTTCTAAACTGATGTTCTGTTAGTTAAGGTCTCCGAAGAGCAAACCTTTTCATTTTATTTTATTTTGAATTTAGGTACAGTTGATTAGGGAGATACTTACTGAGAAATGAACCTGTGCCAGATAGAGAAAGAAAGGGGTATGTACTGGTATTCCTTTTCCAGATGATTCTAAAATTGCCTCATTGGGTTCTGCTATACTGTAGCTTAGTACAATTTTGTTTGGTAGGATTAAGTTAATTTTTTTTGTATTTACAAAACTGTAATAATATTCTTTAGTGTGTATTTTAAAGCAGCCCTACATGGTCTGTTGTGAAATGTAAGTATGTCTCCATAACAGAGATGCTCATTAAATATTAATATTAAAGTAATAAAGAAAAAGATATATCAATATCAATAACTGCCAAAAAGAATATTCAGTAAAATTGAACACTCATTCCTAATAAAAATCATTGGAAAAAAGAGAAAGACCCTTAGCATTAAATATGGACACACAGAATCCAAAAGTAAGCCTCAAATATATTTCATAGTGAAACATGAAAAGAATTCCAAGAAGTGAGCCCAATACTGGGCTGCTCACTGTCAATGCTGTTACATAAATTAGCCTGAGCCTTTGAAAAAAGTAAAAAAGTAATCATAAACATACTGTGTTTGATTTATAAGTTCGTCAGAGTGACAGCATTTTCCATGGTCTTGGTCTATTTTACAGATGCAGCCATGGATTCGGGACCCTGGAGGGATACGAGATTGGAGGCATCATCAGAATTGGTTGGAGGGATCAGGGGCTCGCTATCCACAGGCTGGACAGGGCCCCTGACAGCTGTCTGGCCGCAGTGTGGCCATGCCTGGTGTCACTGTCAGTGTGGTTTACTGCAACAGACTTTGCACTTCTGTTTCTTCAGATCTGATTAGTAACCCTGGCTTATCTTCTCAATAAATGTATTGATCCCACATCCGTGTCTCAGCCAGTCCCAGCCGTAGCACATGCTCAGCACAGCTTTAGCAATGAGATCTTCAATGAGTGTTCTTCATACAATCTAGCAGAGAAGTGATACAGAATAGAGGGTAAGCGCACACATTCTCTAGAAACTGGCTGTCTGGATCCAAATCTTAGCTATGCCACTTATTAGCTGGTGACTCAGGGCTTGCTGCATAACCTCTCTGTGCTTCAAAGTCTTTATCTATAAAATGGAAAGGACAATATTAACGGCATCTACTTTCTAATTTTGTTGTGAGGTTTAAATGAGCTAAGTTGAGTCCTGCAAAGTGTTTGCCATTGCCCCTAAAGCTGTCGTAAAATGTTACCCAGCCAGGTAATGTAGTGCGTTTGGGTATGATGCATAAACTCTTCTTCATACAACTTCTATAAACAACACTCACTGCTGACCATCTTTTCTTCCTTTAAGATTTTATTTATTTATTTGAGAGAGAGAGAGAGAGAAAGTGAGAGCGTGTGTGCACGCAGCATGCGGGAGCAGCAGGGAGAGAGGGAGAATCAGACTCCCCACTGAGTAGGGAGCCTGATGTGGGGCTCCATACCAGGACCCTGAGATCAGGACCTGAGCTAAAGGTAGATGCTTAACAGACTGAACCACCCAGGCGCCCCAACGATCTTGACCATACCAGGAGTCAGATCAAGATACTCTTTTACAAGATACTCATGTTATGGCCAAAAGGGACATTAAAAATAGTTTAATCTGACCGTTTCATTTCACAGACAAGGAAGCTATAATCTGGAGAGGCAAAGCCACTTGCCCAAACTCACAAAGTTAATTGGCAGCCAGTTCAGAACAAATACATCTTTGTATTTATATATATTTATATATATATTGAAGAACAATCTGAATGTTATTTTATTCTCATGATGAAGTTTATGGTCATAAAACAACAATAATATTGAATAATAAAACTGCAAGTCTTACTAAGCTATATCTCTTGTAGGAGAGTTGAATGGGACGTATTTTCTAATTCTAAATTTCTTGGAGCATGTAAACAAAAAAAATAATGACACGCCATTTTTGGATTTTCTTTACGACTTATTTCTTTAAAGTTCTTAAAACTATGAATGTAAAATGGAATAGTCCTCTTATACACAACTCCCTGGGTCTCACAGAAGGCCAAACTCATTTAATATTTGATGAATGTTGAAGGGAAAGTCACTCTGTCACCTACAGTTCATGACATGAAGGTTAAATTCATTGTCCCAAATTTCAGAACAGGAAAATAAGCCAAAGTTCTTTAGTAAAAATCCTTCCCAGCTATTATTTCCTGACTCTACACTGTTCTATGTCACACTCAATTTGCTTCTATAATCATCATTTTTATTTCCATCCTTATTCTCTATTTTGGAAATTAAGATGTTGAATTCCAGCACAGGTTTCTTTTGAAATGTTTTATTAAACACCAGGGGCTAGCTTCTAACTGGTATATAAAATGGTCTTAAATAGAAGTTATTTTAATGCTCGTAGCTACATTTAATTTTAAGGGGGCAGGAACTACTAGCTTTCTGTGAAAGGTCCACCATTTATTATCTGCTGATTACAAAACTGGCTAAAGTAGGAAACTGGAAGCCAGATCTTTTGAAAGCCAGATGATCTGTTGTAGTTATTTTGTATTGAAATTACAAAACATGCTAGTCTAGTTCCCAGATTCCCTGGAGGAAACAATTTTAAAACCATCACCACTACCTGATAACGGCTTTGACTTACTCAGTGAAGCCTGAAGTCTATAATTAAAGAGTGATTCTTTAGGTCAATGTGTTCAGAGTTTGGTGAATTTTCAGTCACCTGATTTCCTTGACCCCACCCAAGTTCTTCAAGAGAGGGGTTTCGGAGTGTGTATTTTTCACAAGAATTCCAGATGTTTCTGGGAGTTTACTATGTTTGAAAAGCTCTGTTTTTATTTAAGATTTATGTTCTTTTATTAAGGGGCATATCTCTGGCAAACTCAACAAATTCAACTTTTTGGTGAGTTGTTTGTATCTGAATCTATGCAATTCTATCCTAGCATGATTCTGCAGCAACGTTACTGAGGAAGAAAGAAGAGCATGGAAAGAGGGAAGACCCATCTCTGTAATTGTGCCCATCAGGGGGCCTTGGACCCGTTCTTGATATCAGCTGGGTAGGAGGAAACTAAGCTCTATCCTGGGGAATATGCTCTGGACTTCTCCAGAATTCAGCCTTGTGTTACTTTCTGAAGTAAAAATTACTGGATTGTTTAAAGTCTGCATATTTTGCTGGGGTTTATGGTAAAATAAATAACTTCTTCTTGGAAACAGCTTCTTTGGTGAAAAGGACAAGAGAATAAATTAATTTTTATGTATGTTTTAAGTGCACTGAGGATATGAGAATCTGATTGCTCTAAAGGTTTTTTTTTTTTTTTTTTCTTGTGTGTTTTTTAAAATATTATCACAGTGCAAAATAGTTTTTAGTGCATTGTTTTCTAAATTTGCTTGGTATTATATGTTGAAATCCAAAGCATATGTTTCCTTTTAGTGATTTTGGCAATCCAGGGTCCTGTCTCCCTTTAGACTAGGTCTAGGACATATGAGCAAACCTCTTAACACTGGAATGAGAGAATAAAGATCATACTAGAGACTCCAGCACAGCCTTTTGTAGTGACAAACAAGTGCATGGACAATCTAACAAACATTAAGCATCTGACATGGGTCAGCACTACTACAAGAATATCTCATCATATGTGGACTTTTTATAATATGATAAAGCCAGAATTACTAGTACATGATGGGCAAAAGTCCATTTTGAAATGACTTGTGTCGTATTTTAAAAAAAATTGTGATGCAGGCATAGACTTATTTAATTTTAGATAGTTATATCTAAATCTAAAAACTTGAAACACCACAAAATGATTAATGCAGGTGCAAGCTTTCTCATCCAATATAGTTTTTCTTTAAATTGTAAAGAATGGAAAAATGTCTTTTTAATTTTTGTCTCCTTATCTTATGAATTGTACTTCTCCTTGAATATATAAGATATTAAATAATATCAAACTATGCAGCTGAATGATAAATCAAACCACTGAAATGGCCAAAGATAATAGGATAAAGACTAACTAGATATGTGGGTGAATGGATGGATGGATTTCAAGCAGAAAGACGCACAATCTCTTCACATTTCATCAGTATTACTGTACTCTTGGTGCTGAAATAGACTCAAAAAGAGGTTAGAAGTCCAATAAAAAGTGACTTGGTGAAGAAGGAAGAGAGTACTCCTAAAATTCTTGTTATGAAAAAGATTCTGAGCAAGAGGACCTGTGGTGACCTCATTGACAGTTGACCTTACTCTGTACCCTAGGGATGTGAGACCAGTGTTTATATTTTACGATGACTACCAGGCTCTATGAGTTCAGGCAGCAAATTAGTGTCTAAAGGATTTTCATACAGGTTTCTCTGACTCCAAAATCACAACACTGTATATGCGTGCTTTAGTGTGTTTTCGTATCCTATGTACATCCCATGGTATTCTAATTAAACTTTAAAAATGGATAAGCTGTTAATATTAGTAACTTATACATTATTATATGAAACCACTGCAAATTAGAATAATGTGACCAAATGTCAATATTTACTGAAAATTAATATGATCCTTTAACATAAACAATGAAAATCATCAAAGCAAGCACTGATGATCTCAATCTGAACTTGGCAGTTATTTGTATTAACCATAGTTAATGTAAAGTAAAAGTATGTCCAAATGTCTGAGGTAATATAAATAATATATGTCAAGAGACGTTTTTCCCTGGGAGCAAAATTCAAAGTGAAAGGCTATCATTAGGTCTGAATCTTCTAATGTCAAAGTTATTTAAGAAAAATAATATTCCTTTTTTGAGGGAGTAGCTGAGAAACATCTACTGCACCACTGATTTCCCTGCTCTATAAAATTATGTGAATACATGCCCTTTACTGAGCAGATTTATATTATGGTAATATCATTATTTTTGTCATGAATATAATTATTCAAAGCTAGTCTTTCAGTCATGACTAATTTTGTACGATGATGACTCATATGTCTTACCATTAAATAAGGAAACATACTTTAAGATTTTTAAATATAACTAAAGATTTTCATAGCTAAATTTTAGTTATATTTCTGTTTATTGAGGTATGTTGAATTAATATTCAAATTGATGTTTATGTTTATAATTAAACATTATAAATACAGTTTATGAACTGCTTTGACATTATTTAAGTGCGACAATTGATAGTGCCAGAATCTCTCTGTGCTGTGTTCACCCTCAGGTTTACTTTCACCAATCTGAAGTCTCCCCTTGGCTGCTAACGTACCAACATCAGGACTCAGTCACACAGAGCAGTCTCAAAACCAGGTAATGTGTTTTGTAATTGTAATAAAAGTGAGCCCTTTGAACAGATCTTTCTTGACCTAAGAATCAGAAGAGTACTGGGAGGGCCCAAACCAAGAGACACCAATTTCCACTCTGGTGGAAACTGCTTCAAATGGCAGGGATTTCCTATGAATCTATGAGAATGAAGGGATCTCAATTTCTCACAGCCTCTCTGGAAAGGGAGAATACATTTTATTACCTCAAAAGGTAATAGAGAATGGAGATGGGTCATTAAGGAGCCCGCACTAGTTAATGAATGCCCATCATTTAGCAACATTTCCAGTCTACAGGTAGAAGGCATGACAAGGGGGTTAGGGGGGCAGAGTCAGGCTCCAAGGTTCTGAGGGCTAAGAAGCCTACTTGTTATGGAACATCAGTGGGAAAACCAAGAAATGAACTGAAGAAAATGACCAGCATTTCTTCCCTCTGTTGTATAATTATATTTAGTCACAGGGACTTGGGTAAAATCCCAGCTCTGCCACTTGCTTATAACAAGTGACTCAAATACTCACGTACAAAATAGAAGTAAAAATAATGTCTGCCTATCTCTCGAGGTCCATTAGGTTCTGGCTGACATGGAACCTACACAAAAGAAATGCTCCATTAATGTTAGCTTCCATAGCTAACACAGAAATATTTCATCAGAAAAGCAAGCCATCCTCATGCCTCATTCTGGTTTGAATTTCAGAAGGGTTTTGTAATTCATAAAAGGTGATGAGCTTGTAATAAAGATTTTGGACTATACTGGAGTCGTGCAATGATCTCCAGAGTAGGAACTTTTTTTTTTTTTTTTTTTTTTTGGAATCAGCTTAAAGCAGTTGCCAAAGTACTCTAGTGAATGAATCTAGTGGTCAAATTAGGGGTATTGTGACTATTTGCTTAAATCCATTTTGAATAACATTGCTTTATTGTGCTGCTGCTATATATTTAGAATAGGGATAAGACTTTACATGTAGAAATTATAAATAGGGAAATAGCAGTTTGACATCTGCAGGGGGCTCTGCATTTACAGGTTAAGGATTTTGTCTCCTTTCAAAGACTCATAATGGGATCCACTGTCCAGTCGCTGAGTCCATTCTACTCCATTTGGAAATCATTGCCTATGGACTGTTTAATCATCCAGCAAAATTCTGTTGGCTCAACCAAGAAATAGGAATCCCTCTTGTGGAAGAGTGATAAGGGCTTTTAAGAGATGGTACAGTTTTGTCCAGCCCCCAATACACTGATAATGAGCCAGAGACTTAAACAAAATCAGACAGGGTGTTAGTGGGCAAAGCTGAGGCTGACTTTCAGGTATCTTAACCATTAGTCCAGTAAATGTCTGCTGCAGATATCCCAAAGTTTCTCATGTGTGTGTGTGAGCAAGAGAAAGACTGTTCAATTTTATTGTTTACCATATTTTTCTCCAGACTTTTAAGTTACATCTTTTTTTATGTTTGAGTTCCTCAAATCTTTCTATGGTTTGTGTCATTTATTAATCTATTCTTTAAATAAATATTTATGAAGTGCCAACTGGCCCAGACAATATTCTATATGTTATGTCCTATAGTAATGAATAAAACAGACAAAAATCCATGCAGTCCAGGACTGTGTATTCTAGTGGAGTGAGATAATAAAAATTCACCAAAAAGTTACATGGGCCTGAGTGCTAGAGACACATGTAAAGCAAAAAGGGAAAGTAGGAGAGCCATGGTAAGGGGTTGGGGATGAAATTCTAAGTAACTTGGCCAGGTACAGACTCACTGAGAAAGTGACATATGAGTGAGCTCTTGAAGAAGAGAAGGGAGTAAACCATGTGGGTATCTGGGAGACGCGAGTTCTAGGAAGAGGAAATGGCAACTACAAAGGTCCTGGGGCTGGAATATACTTAGTATATTTGAAGGTAGAAGAGTCCATGTGGTTGGAAGAGTAAGGCAGAGAGGATGCAGAGGGCAGTGGAGTCAGATGGGAAGATCATATTTTGGGAAGATTTGAAAGGTTATTCAAAAGATTTTAGCTCTTACTCTGAGTTGGAGATCCAGTGGAAGGATTTGAGCAGACGCCCAGACATTATTCTATATGTTATTGTCCTATAGTATCTGACTTGGGTTTAAGATGATCTGACTTGGGTTTAAAATGATCCCTTTTGTTGGACACTACATGGAGAATAGACTAGAACAACAAGGCAGAAGCAGGAAGACCAGTAAGGAGACTGGAAATGGTGGTTTGAGCCAGAATGCTGGGACTGATAAATAGTTTACTGACTGGTTAATTTATTGATGGACTAGACTTATGAAAAAAGAGAAGAGCCACAAGTTTTAGCTGGATTAACTATGAGACTCGTGGAGTAGTACGGCAGGTTGTTCTACTATTTACCAATTATTTCTGTTTCCTTCAATGCAGAGTTCCTTCCTGTGGAAGAATACCGCACCTTTGTCTGATTGAAACTGGGAGGCCATGTGACTTGTTTGACCAATAATAAGTAAGCAGGAGCTTTGAGAGCTAGCATTTGGCATGCATGTCACTTTCTCTTCAGCTACAAAGCCAGCAAGGCTCCAGCTAAAGGCTGCTCTGCTAGTTTGGTTTCTGGAGCAAAGCCAATGTGGATTATATCTGAAGAGATATAATGATGATATACAACAAGAAACAAACTTTGTTATTGGAAGCCAGCAAAATATGCAAGTTGCAGCATCACCCAGCATAGCCTGACTAATAGAAATGCAGTTGGCATTCACTGTATTGAGGACATCTGCTAGAAGTGGAGGTTTTAGGTGTGTATAGAGTGACCAGGAGTTCAGTTCTGGTGAGATTTGAGATGCTATTTAGATAGCCAAGTGCAACTGTTGAGTTACTAGGTGGATGTAAGGGGCTGAAGTTCAAAGAGGTACAGGCTAAAGATAGACATATGGGTGTCGTCAGCCCAAGATCGAACAGAATTACCAGCAGAGTGAATGAATAGGTAAGAAGTTCAGGATCTGAGTATTCCCACCACTAACAAATGAGACTGAGAAGTGCAGCTAGTAGGATAGGAGGACGCCCAGGATGTGAAGTAGATGGGAAGCAAAGTGAACAAAGTATTGCAAAGTATTGCAAGAATGATTATTTTTTTCCCAGAGTACTGATAAGTCCAGTGGGGTCAGGACTAGGAATTGACTTTGGGATGCAGCTGCTCCTGGCACGATATCCCATAGCTTCTAGTTTAGTGTGATCAGGATAAAAGATGTCAACCCTCATCCAGAATGCAACCCTGCATGATCATCACTTCATTTAAGTGCTGAGAATATGGTCCTTGATCTTTAATCCTTGCAGAGCAGAGGGAGAGTTACTCTAGCAGTACTCATAGAGGTAATCTCTGATCACCTAGTCCTCTCACTTATTCTCTTTTATCATCCAGGGACTTCTTTTTCCACCATCACAAAACATGCTCCTTGCCTCCTGCTATAGACTACGCTTTCAGTCTGACATCCTCTCCCAGCTTCACTTCTTCCCTCCTTCTACTGCTCCTTCTTCTCTACCTTGGCTTAATATCTATTGGCAACCAAGGAAAATACATGATTTGAGAGATGGGCCATGGAGGGAAACTGGAAAATATTAAGGAAGAGAAAACCTCTCTAATGTGCCATCTCTGAAAAATACTCAACAAGGAGCTTTAGAGGGTCTGACTGTTCCAAGTGTAAAAAACGATCTGACCCCATCCTTCCGGGTTTTGTCATTCTCTCCCCATGGCAATGCTTCTTCTCTTCTCCCCTCAGATCCTCTCCCTGTGGTGCCCCTGTTCCAGGTCAGTGGAACACAGCCAAGAACTTGAACCTTCAAGAATGTGCAAGGCCACAGTCTGGAACAGACCTTGTCTCACATTGTGAAGGAGAGATGCACCAGGCATCCCAATGTGCAACTGAGAATCCATTTTTATCTAACACATTGTTATGTATGAGTGCTCAGTGCTTGATCACGCCATAGGCTGACTAAGCCCCTACTGAAGGCATCAGCACAGCTGGGGCACAAAAATGAAAAGAAACCATCTTTCCTTCAGATATACTTATCTAAAATGTTTTCAGTCAGAAAATTTACAGGGTTATTTTGAAAGTAGATAAATTTCACGTCACTTAAAATAGGCAACATTATCATGAACATGTGTAAGGGGATCATAATGTTGGCAGTGCTTGGGTTCCTAATGGGATTCATCTACAGCTTTAACATTTATTCTGTGGGTAGACCTGTGGACCAAGCCCATGTCAAATATTATCTACTTGGAAAAAAATTATTCTGAGCTCCAATGAATTGATTTACAAATTTTCTAATAAATCATTTTATAAACTAAAAAGTTTAAAATACTACCTTTAATCTATACAATATATTGTCTTTCCATCTCAAATGACTTGAGATTACTCAAAGGCAAGATGGTAAGAAGTTCCTTTTCTTATAGAACATTGATTGTTGCTGTACAAGTATTTAAATATCTTTAGAAATGTCTTGTTCTTATCCAAAAAGCCACTATTTCTTTTTTCTAAATTATGCTCTAAAAGTTGAATTTAAAAAGAACAGACCAAATTTTAATGGTTTTTGTTTTGAAAACGGTTCTCTGATATTAAGTGGAAATTTCTTGTGTTGCTATAAATCCATGGTTAGGAATGAGTAGCTTATATAAAGTTCTGTTTTCTTGTCAAATTCTTCCATTGGCCGAAGTGACATGGAATCACTTTTCAGTAATGAGTGTCCTCAGATACTAAGACAAGGTCCAGAGGGCAGAACTTTCTTGGCTGAAGAAGACGGTAGAGGTGATAGAGGCAAGAGCCAGGAAGAGCGGGATGATGACGAAAAGCTGCTACTATCTGCTTCTCCTACCCACTGAGAAAGAACTGCCAGCAATACTTCAAGTTTCAAAAAATTCCCAGCAATGAATCAGTAAGGCAGGAAAATGGTAGAAACTCACAGTCACATAGCTACATTGATTACATGGAAGCAGATGCCATTAATTAATAGAACTAATAATTATTTTTAAGGTTTGGGCCTCCAGCTCCCATTCTCTCATTTTTTTTTTCTTTATCAATATCAAAGTCTATTCACAATCCAACTCATACCTGTTTTTTTAAGAACCGAGGCTTGGGATGCTTTTTGGCCATTGTATGAGAAATGCTTTGATGACAGGGACGACGGGAAGAGGCAGTCTCTGCATCCCTGACTGCAGGTCCACATGGTGGTCCACATAGCAATGGGCCCAACAACCCATTACACTGTGGATGAGTCTCTTCTATAGTTGCATATTCTTTCAAATTTGAAGCATGAAGTTCTCTCTAGACCGCACCTTGTACAAGTCTTTGGTCGTTTCAAATAAAGTAAAAGAATTGGCTTTTGTTACAACACATTTATCTTATAGAAACTTGATTCTTAAAGCAATAGTAAATGTTTTGTCAAAATACAAAAGATTTAGGGACGCCTGGGTGGCTCAGTTGGTTAAGCCACTGCCTTCGGCTCAGGTCATGATCCCAGGGTCCTGGGATCGAGTCCCACATCGGGCTCCTTGCTCAGTGGGGAGCCTGCTTCTCTCTCTGCCTCTGCCTGCCTCTCTGCCTGCTTGTGTTCTCCCACTCTCTCTCTTTCTCTAACAAATAAATAAAATCTTTAAAAAAAAATGCAAAAGATTTAAATTTGAATAAAAGTTCTTGAGGGGGTGTGTGTGTATCTCTAAGTACCCTCACTATAGGACAGACATTTCAGACATCAGATTTTTAGATCTAAAACAGAATTAGGAATTAGAAAGTAGGCAAAAATGCCTCTTGAGATGAATGCATTAAAGCCATGTGCTTTTCTCGGCTGGAAGAGGACACATTAATTTGCCTCACTCGGTTATCCAGCTACCAGTGTCTACCTAGCATCTACGATATGCCAGGCATCACACAGGGGTGGGTTAAGATACTCTATACTCAAGAATCTCAGAGTTAACCAGGGAAATAAACAGAATCAAATAATTATGATAAAATGTTAAAAGTTATATAATAAAAATGTGTGTAAAATTCTAAAAAAAGCATGAGAAGTAGTTAATAATAAAATAATAAAAAAAGGTTTCACACAGGAGATAATATTTAAATGGAGGCTTCACTGATCAGTAAGCATTTGAAAGACAGGGAAACAACAGCTGAAATTTCCAGCCACAGCAGGAATGCAAGGTGTTTTCCTCAGAGAAGGTCAAGAAATCTTTGTGGTTTGGGTTTTGGGTGAACGCCTGGGGCAGGGATTCTTTCTCAACAGCAGTCAATAAAGAGTAGCATTCTTTCCTAAGAAATCACTCATCTTTCATTCACCAAATCTTCATCGAGTATCACCAAAGTGTCATTGAATGGAATTCTTAAGAAAAAGCCTTGTCTTATGTACCAAAAGCAGATTTGCTTCTTGTCTGCCAAACGTTTCAGCTCAGATGAGGAGGTGATAACCGACTGGTCTGGGGGATGGACAGGGTTGAGGGTAGATACGAACCAAGGACAAAAGCACCGTGGCCTGGAGCAACACATTGTAGGAAACGGCAGCTGAACTCACCCCACAGACCCTGGGGACCTCACTGCATCATTGTACAGTACGATCATTCTGAGTCATCAAGAAAAAGTTACATCATAGAATTGGATAATCAGAATAGAACTTAGAGGTCATCACGTTCCGTCCATCCCAAATCACTGCTGAAAACTGAGATCTGATTTCTTCTGTCCGGCTGAAAGTGAAACAAATTTCAGTATTTATGAGGCAGTTAGTTTACTCCTCTCATTTTAGACAGCTCCGAGGGTGGTAAAAATCTCCATATGTTTCCCTGAAATCTGCCTCCCTGTTAATTTCTTCCCATGGGAAGTTCTTGAGAGGATGGGATAAAACTGCCATCTTCTCTTCAAAACTCGGAGTTCTATTTGATGTTGGAGAAGGGGATGGGAAAATATGTCTGTGGGACCTCTCACCTCTCTAGGAACTCTGAGGGGCAAGGAACTTTTTAAAATACTGAACAGCACAGCAATGCCCACTATGGGTGTCCTATCACTCGTTTTATACCTGACGGCCCATATGCCAAGCCACAGCCATGCCAGCCAGGCTCCACAGCGATGCGTCTCCTGAATATTTATGAATACAGTTCACAGTCATATTTTCCCTCCTTGAGGATGCAAAACCAGTCTGCCCGAGTGACACACAGCCATTCAGAGGCCCATCCTAAGATTGTCTTGCATAATTCATAAACCCAAGGAAAAGATTTGCAAAGCTCTTCCTAGAATTGTGGTGGGGCTTGCCTAGAGCCAGAATTTCCTGAGGTGATGAGGGAGGGGATAAAACTAGCCTTCAGTCTGCTCTCAGTAAAAGGACTGGGGTCACCTATGCAAATCAGCTGTGATCGCTGACTGAGCCCAACGATTTTCTGATTCTTCCTAATGTGAATCAGCTTGAAGATTCTCTTCTTTCTTTGGACTTATTTACACTCATGGTGCTGCTGATCAAGTTTGTGAAGTGGATGTGCTGTACTCTTTGAAAAACTTTCAGCATCCTATTCTCTCTAACACATATCTTGGGCCCTTCTGCTGCCTTTGGCTGCTCAGGAATGTGTCTCCCCTTCCCCTGCAAGCACCTTAGTGGGCCAGGCTAGTATTTCGGTCGGTGACTCAGTAGGCTAACTAATGCTTGAGTCTATATAATGTGTCAAGCACTGAGAAAGAAACAAACAAAATCCCTGTTCTTACAGGACTTAGTAGTCTAATGGCAGAGGTAGATAAAAAAGTGATTTTAAAGGTGTATGATGGATGTTATGATTGAAAAAGTATACAAGGTGCTATAAGGAACCTAAAGAAGGAAAATATCCCTGGAAGATTTTCTAGAAGAATATCTGAGACCTGAGGATTAATCCCCATAATAACCTCAAGAAGCAGGTACAATTACCATTACTGATGTTTTTATATTATACCCATTTCCTGTCGAAGGCGGCTTCACAGGCCTATGAGGAAAGAAGGAGACTGAGTACTCTAACCTATTATAGCGGATTCTACTAAGCATTTAATTCAACTCCACAGGCTTGTTCAGACACCATACTCTGCCAGACTGCTAATTGTTCTTTTAATGACAGAGCCCTCACCTCGGCTCTACAGCCAAGTTTTAACGGGACACACAGCCACTTCCTTAAAGACTACATTTTCTAGCTGCTTGTGCAACTAGGGGTGATCTTGTCATAATGTTCAGGGCAATGGGACATGAGCAGGGTACTGTGTGAAATTTCTTGTCATGTTTTAAAAAAAAGAGGTAACCCTCATCTCTCCCCAAAATTCTATTTCTTGCTTGAGGCTGGAGGATGTAGATGGGTTGAGAAGCTCCAAAGAAGTAGATAAAAGCAGCACCAAGAGATAACGGAATGCTACCACAGACAGACTCTGGATCCCTAGATGGCCTCCTCGAGCTGGGTAGCCTCTTCGTCCCAGATCATTATGTGAAAGCCATGGTATTCTGGGGTCTGTTAAAATAAAATAAAATGGAGATCGGGACTTGAAAATCCCTCAAGGAGATAAAGCTATTCAAGCCATGTCAACAAAGCTAAATCCAGATTATTTCATGAACGTAAATGAAACTAAATTTAGATTACTTCTTGTACATGCCTCTGATAATCATAAAATAAAAACTTCAGTTATCATCCTGAAATGGTGTAAGATAAACACTTTTTAAAAAAATTTTATTATTTTTTTAAAATTTTTAAAAAGATTTTATTTATTATTTTGACAGACAGCTCAGAAGCAGGCAGAGAGGCAGGCAGAGAGAGAGGAAAGGAAGCAGGCTCCCTGCTAAGCAGAGAGTCCGATGCGGGGCTCGATGCCAGGATCCTAAGATCATGACCTGAGCCGAAGGCAGAGGCTTAACCCACTGAGCCACCCAGGCGCCCCAAGATAATCACTTTTAACTAGCTCCCTGCCATCTGGAAACCCACACTATAATAATCAATCATTATAAAGTTTAAATAACTTCCTCAATTTCACTTCGTAAGCCATCTTATAACATCATTCCTCTGAACTTCACCTCCGCTTTGGAAGACTCCCAACTGGTGAACTGTTCTTCTGTACACAATAAACTCTTACTATTTTAGTGATTTGGTTTTATTCTTTACTGTTCCTGGATTTTTGACAGATCTTATGATGCAATATATTAACCTGTACTCTAACTAATATAAATAATTAATAGGCTTCCAATGCTTTTCCTCCACTAGAGAGAAAATTAAAATTTTTGAGGATTTTTTTGTCCCTGTAATAGCTATTAATCATTTTTAATGAAGAAATTGGCATTATGATTATAATTTTATTTTCCACATAATTCTGGTTCTGGAGAAAGATAAGCTGGCCTTCTAAATGCAAGTGTTCTGGGCTCACACCATCATCTTGCAATGTTGGTTACTATCAATCCACCTCTGAGCACTAGTGTGAACAAAATTTAGTTTCTCATCCTGTAAGACTCAGGGCCAGACTGGACTATGCTGTAAAAACAAAAGAAAACAAAACCAAACAATAAGTTTTCTTTTAAGTCAGCTAGCCCACCTTTTCTTGATGGACCAGATCAACTTCACCAAAGGTTATACAGATCACTGAGTAGCCATTATGAGGGCTATGCTTTTAACTTTAACTTTGTATGAAAATAAAGCAGATATATATATATATATATATATATATATATATATATATACACATTACAAATAATTTTTTCACAACAAAAACAAAGATTAGATTTGGCTTGATTCTCTGACTGTATATGATGATTTTCTACCCCCAAATTTTGCACAACATCCTGATCTTTAGCTTCTTTTTCCCTTTGACTTCTTGTTCTAACTCATTCTTTTTGGGGGCCCCACTATTGGGTAGGCTACAGGAGAAAGGGAGAAGTTATTTATGTCAATTTTTAGTTATAATAAGGTAATGTGTTTTATTTGGCAATAAAAGCTGGACAGCAGCTGGCAGTATAAATTCATTTTCAAATAGTCTTGGCAAACAATTGAATTCAACCTCCGCAACAAAACTTGAGCAGACCTCAAATGGCTGTTTTGGGGCCCACTGAAAATTTTGATGATCTGAATTGCTCTTCTTAGGATTCACATGCTGTGAGACATTCATTTCATTTTGCAGTAAAACAACATAGAGAACTTGCATTGGAGTGTGGTGTTATTGACAATGTAAGGGGGCCCAAACATATGGCAAAATGAGATGTCTCTCTACTCCTAGCCACACTAAAGAACAAGAGTTTTGATGAAATGACTGCATTGCTAAAGAAGCTCCATCAATCACTGTTCAGATGTTTAAGTATTACAAATGGACACGTTGCAGCTTACGTTGCATAGTTTTACCATCTGTCTCAATGAAGAGCATTTGGGAACTCTATATACTGTGTAATCTTCTATGATGGGGGAGTCCCACCAAAGACTCTTATTTACCTCTCAGCTGAACTAAATTTCATAATTTTAATGACCCAGGGAAAGGATTTAGCAAAAGAAATTGCATTGCTAATTTTTTCCAATCCAAGGAGCAGTTTTTAACATACAGCAATGCTCCTACCATTTGAGTCAGCAAAGCAGAGGTATATTCATTTAGAAAAAGCAGAAGTCCATTCAGACCTATCAAACCCTGATCATTTTATACAGGATTATGTCTGTGCTTTTCCTGAAGAGTCAAAGAAGGAGAATATAGACACTCAGAGAGCATGCCGTTCAAAATCCAGTAAGATCAATAGCAGTGCCCAACATGTGATAGTCATTATTTATATTACAATAAAGATCAATGGATCCCCTAAAAGGCTCCAGGATTCTGCAACAATATTCATTGCTGACTGTGAACTCTGGACCAAAAGTAGACTCAAGTTGGCTATCTGTTATTGACTGACTTAGATTTCATAATTTTATTTCCAAAACATCAGTTGTTAAGTTGCTAGAGCCAATATTAAAGATTAAGGTCTCTAAGAAGGTTTTTCTTTTTAAGATGAAAATCTTAAGAAGGTTGCTGAGAGCTTTAGTGTGAACATACATTTTATTTACAAGACAGCTTTGGTTTGTTCAAGCAAGGGCAAAACACAAAGGTTTTTGGAAATAACAGATCAACCAGACCACTGGGAATATGGAAGACATTTACACTAGTCAAACAACTGGCCTATGGGAAGTTGTTGGTGTATTTCCCAAGGGATTCTTTGAAGAAATAAAAATTTGTTATAAAAATGAACTGAAAAAGTTATCATTATAGTTATTAAAATCTGGTCTTTCCACCATCTGAATGCTAGAAATTGATTTTAGTTAGGGGCACCTGGATGACTCAATCTGTTAAGCATCCGTCTTCAGCTTAGGTCATGATCCCAGGGTCCTGAGATCAACCCTCCATTGGGCTCCCTTGTCAGTGGGGAAATCTGCTTCTCCCTCTTCCTCTGCCCCTCCTCTCAGCTCATGCCTCCCCCTACATCTCCCCCTCCACCACCACCACACCCCACCCCATCTCTCTCGCTCTGCTCTGCACTCTCTCTCAGAGAAATAAATAAAACCCTTCAAAGAATTTAAAAAGGAAGCATGTATCCTGGATTCAAACTAACTAGGCTCAAACTTCCATTTATCAGGTGGTTTGCAGTAATAGTTTTGGAATTAAAACTTTTCTGAAAGCAGAGGTAAAATAAAAGTTCAAATAAATAGAATTTATAAACTTACCCACTTTTAAAAAAAATGTCTTTGCAAGAAAAAAAGAAAAATGGAACTTCTTGACTCATAATCAATATTCAGGCAGTTTCTAAAATGTGATTTCCTGCCAGAAAGAAGAAGAAAAAGAAGAATAAAGAAGGTCCATGTGCTTCAAAGAAAGAAAGGCAGAAACTATATGCCTGTTATACACCAGACAGTGCGCTAAGTAAACACTTTCCATAGTTATTACATTTAATCCTCAGAACAATCCTAGGAGGCAGAAATTATCACCACGTTGCAAAAGAGGAAACCGAGACTGACAGAGTATATATAACGCTCATGATGATAGGTAGAAATATAAGAAGTGAGACTCAAAAACATGTCTGTATGATCCCAAGCCCATTTTTTCCACTATACCGCAAACTGAATGTCAGTATTTATTGGCTAGATGGTAAAAATGACTTCATAAAGTTTTATTTAAAAAGTTAATAGAGTAGAACCCTTTTTAGCAAGCTGGAGGGTAAAAGAAATTTAATACTAAATTTGTAGGTATACTCATTTGGGTTTTTTGGTTTTGTTTTATTTCTTTGTTTTTATTTAAATTTTAGTTAATCAATATAGTTATACATAAAATATTGGCTTCAGGAGTAGAATTCAGTGATTCATCACTTACGTATAACATCCTATCTTCTAAACCACCAAGTGCCTTCCTTAACATCCATCCCTCCCATCAACACTCAGTTTGTTCTCTGTCCTTAAGAGTCTCTTATGGATAAGAGTCTCTCCCTCTCTCCTTTTCCCCCACTTCCCATATATTCGTCTGTTTTGTTTCTTAAATCCCACATATGAGTGAAATCATATGGTATTTATCTTTCTCTGACTGACTTATTTTGCTTAGCATTATACACTCTAACTCCATCCAGGTCTTTGCAAAAGGCAAGATGTCATTCTTTTATACTCATTGGAGTTTTTTTTTATAAAGATTTATTTATCTATTTGAGAGAGAGAGAGAGAGTTCAACTGTGGGGAGGGGCAGGGAGAGAGGGAGAGAATCTGAAGCCGACCCCACTGAGCATAGAGCCCTACCTGGGGCTTGATATCAGGACCCCGAGATCATGACCTGAGCCGAAACTAAAAGTCTGACACTCAACCAACTGAGCCACCTAGGCGACCCTATACTCATTGAATTTTGTTTGGTCTCTGAAGCCTACTTCTTTTTTCTCTGTCCCATCCCCCTGTAGGCCCTCTGACCCCTCGTCCTGCTCAGGCCCACTCGTTCCTAGGACTTGTCCTGGCCCTCGTTGGGACAGGTGTCAGGAATGTAGTCATAAATCTTTATGCAGAAGATAAGAGTAATAGGCACAGATGTCCGAATACTAATTTCCAGAACCTGTAAATATGTCACCTTGTATGGCAAAAGGGATTATAAATGGCGTTAAGGATTGTGAGATGGGAGGATTATCCTCATTTCTCCAGGTGGCCATAATGTCCTCACAGGGGTCTACAGAGAAGTGACAAAAGACAGGGCGCCTGGGTGGCTCAGTTGGTTAAGCATCTACCTTCAGCTCAGGTCATCATCCCAAGGTCCTAGGATCATTCCTGATCGGGCTCCCCTTCTGCCCCTCCTCCCACTTGTGCTCTGTCTTTCTCTCAAATAAATAAATCTTTTTAAAAATAAGTAAATGGGAATACCAGAGTGGCTCAGTCAGTTAAGCATCTGCCTTTGGCTCATCTCATAATTGCAGGGTCCTGGAATTAAAGCCCATATAGGGCTCCCTGCTCAGTGGGGAGTCTGCTTCTGCCTCTCCCTCTGCCACTCCCCCTGCTTGTACTCGCTCTCCCTCAAATAAGTAAATGAAATCTTAAAAAAGAAAAAGAAAAAGAAAAAGAAAAGCAAAGAAAAGGAATGAGAAAGGACAGGAAGCAGACTCTCCTTATTCTCTGCAGAAGGAGACCTGCCAACACCTTTAACCTCCAGAACTAGAAGATAATAAATCTTTATTGTTTAAAGCTACTAAATTTACAGTAATTTGTTACAGAAGCAATGGGAAATGAATACATTAGACCTATACTTCAACTTCCTTTTGTTAATTTTGGCTCTGATTTTGTGTTCCACTTCTGTAAACATGTCTTTGTTTTTGTCCCAGTGTCTGAGCCTGCCTTGCTGAACATCCCAGATCTTAGTCTTTCCAGAGATTTCTTTTTGCCCAGGGGTCTTAACAAAACAAATGCAGCTGGAAAAAGGGAGGTCCTAATATGACACATTTCCCAATTAACAAGTGATAAAAGCAAAATAAATCATTGTTCTATATATTTTGCTGAAGACAGTCAATCTTAAACAATTTGAGCTTTTTTTCCCCTAAAATGTACTGAATTGTTACTGTTATTTAGGTGAAAGTACAGTGTGCGTAAACATGGGTATGGGGTAAGAGCTGAAACACAAAGGCTCACTTCAGAGCTGGGCTTCTGCTTAGATTTTTTTTTTAATATAATTTTTTATTTTTTATAAACATATATTTTTATCCCCAGGGGTACAGGTCTGTGAATCACCAGGTTTACACACTTCACAGCACTCACCAAAGCACATACCCTCCCCAATGTCCATAATACCACCCCCTTCACCCAAACCCCCTCCCCCTGCAACCCTCAGTTTGTTTTGTGAGATTAAGAGTCACTTATGGTTTGTCTCCCTCCCAATCCCATCTTCTTTCATTTATTCTTCTCCTACCCACTTAAGCCCCCATGTTGCATCACCACTTCCTCATATCAGGGAGATCATATGATAGTTGTCTTTCTCTGCTTGACTTATTTCGCTAAGCATGATACGCTCTAGTTCCATCCATGTTGTCGCAAATGGCAAGATTTCATTTCTTTTGATGGCTGCATAGTATTCCATTGTGTATATATACCACGTCTTCTTGATCCATTCATCTGTTGATGGACATCTAGGTTCTTTCCATAGTTTGGCTATTGTGGACATTGCTGCTATAAACATTCGGGTACACGTGCCCCTTTGGATCACTACGTTTGTATCTTTAGGGTAAATACCCAATAGTGCAATTGCTGGGTCATAGGGCAGTTCTATTTTCAACATTTTGAGGAACCTCCATGCTGTTTTCCAGAGAGGCTGCACCAGCTTGCATTACCACCAACAGTGTAGGAGGGTTCCCCTTTCTCCCCATCCTCGCCAGCATCTGTCATTTCCTGACTTGTTGATTTTAGCCATTCTGACTGGTGTGAGGTGATATCTGATTGTGGTTTTGATTTGTATTTCCCTGATGCCGAGTGATATGGAGCACTTTTTCATGTGTTTGTTGGCCATCTGGATGTCTTCTTTGCAGAAATGTCTGTTCATGTCCTCTGCCCATTTCTTGATTGGATTATTTGTTCTTTGGGTGTTGAGTTTGCTAAGTTCTTTATAGATTCTGGATACTAGTCCTTTATCTGATATGTCGTTTGCAAATATCTTCTCCCATTCTGTCAGTTGTCTTTTGATTTTGTTAACTGTTTCCTTTGCTGTGCAAAAGCTTTTGATCTTGATGAAATCCCAATAGTTCATTTTTGCCCTTGCTTCCCTTGCCTTTGGCGTTGTTCCTAGGAAGATGTTGCTGCGGCTGAGGTCGAAGAGTTGCTGCCTGTGTTCTCCTCAAGGATTTTGATGGATTCCTTTCGCACATTGAGGTCCTTCATCCATTTTGAGTCTATTTTTGTGTGTGGTGTAAGGAAATGGTCCAATTTCATTTTTCTGCATGTGGCTGTCCAATTTTCCCAGCACCATTTATTGAAGAGGCTGTCTTTTTTCCATTGGACATTCTTTCCTGCTTTGTCGAAGATGAGTTGACCATAGAGTTGAGGGTCTATTTCTGGGCTCTCTATTCTGTTCCATTGATCTATGTGTCTGTTTTTGTGCCAGTACCATGCTGTCTTGATGATGACAGCTTTGTAATAGAGCTTGAAGTCCGGAATTGTGATGCCACCAACGTTGGCTTTCTTTTTCAATATCCCTTTGGCTATTCGAGGTCTTTTCTGGTTCCATATAAATTTTAGCATTATTTGTTCCATTTCTTTGAAAAAGATGGATGGTACTTTGATAGGAATTGCATTAAATGTGTAGATTGCTTTAGGTAGCATAGACATTTTCACAATATTTATTCTTCTAATCCAGGAGCATGGAACATTTTTCCATTTCTTTGTGTCTTCCTCAATTTCTTTCATGAATACTTTATAGTTTTCTGAGTATAGATTCTGTGTCTCTTTGGTTAGGTTTATTCCTAGGTATCTTATGGTTTTGGGTGCAATTGTAAATGGGATTGACTCCTTAATTTCCCTTTCTTCTGTCTTGCTGTTGGTGTAGAGAAATGCAACTGCTTAGATTTTTTAAGCACTTTCTCCTCTTAGGCAAAGGGCAACTGGGATCTGATCTAATGTTGGGTGAGGGTTGGAGGTGGGATAGCAAGTTTCCAGAAGAATGTAAGGTGGCCAGTCTTAGGAAAAGACATCTCTGTTTATTTTTGTGTTCCTGGAGCTAAACACAGCACTTGGCCAATACTAATGTGCCATAAATGTTGGGTGAATTGAATTAAACTGAATTGCATTACCATTTTCACCTTTATTATTTTATTAGAGTAATTATAGTATAGTGTAGTGGGCAAGAGCATTGCTCTTGTGTGAACTGACTGGGTTTGTATTTTGGCTCTGACTCAGGGGCCTCACTTGCAGAAAGGCGATTAATAATATTACCTGTCCTTAAAGGTACTTCGTCCTTTGACCAAAGGAATCAATGCAACTGAAGAATTTAACCGGGTTGGTGGCCTGTATGAAGCATTCATGTTATACTTGCATACTCCATTGTGTATATGTATGTAAATACATATAGACACACAGAGATTTTCTTATTTATGTACACATACACTTAACAAAGATCATATTTATTCCTTTGTAAAGTATTAGAGTCTTTGCTAGGTTCTCTTTTTAAAAAAAAAGATTTGTTTAATTATTTGAGAGAGAAAGAGAGACTACGCACACGTGTGCATGAAAGCAGGTGCAGAGGCAAAGAGAAGAAGACAAGCCGACTCCCCACTGACCAGGGAGCCTGACGGGGCTGGATCCCAGGACCCTCAGATCGTGACCTGAGCTGAAACCAAGAGGCGGAGGCTTAACCCACAGAGCCTCCAGCCTTGCAAGCTCCCCAACTCTTTGCCAGATTCTAAGGCTACAAAGATGAAAAAGATATTCTCTTGCCCTCAAGGGGCTCATGAATATGTGCATTATGAGTGTGTCACCCCTCCTCTTACCATCAAGCTGGAAATCCTTCCAAAAAATGTTTGTCACATATTTAAAGAAAAAAATTAGTAGTCTTAGCTCCTCAATACTCCTTCAAGTTTTACATTCTATAACTTTTCTCACTATTCAGTAACAAAAATTGAACTTAGTTAAGCAACTAAGAAAATACGCCCATAGGACACCAACCCAAACATTAAGACAAATGAGTTATTTGTAAAGAACTACTGGATAGAAAGACCATTCAAAGTAATTTATATTTGAATAGTCTTGTCTCACCGCCCCCCCTCTAGATTTAGAGATTACCTTTTTAAAATTAAATGGCTTGCTTACATATTTTCCAAAACCTGCAGAAAATGGGAAATTCTGCATTGGAATGAAAGCAACTTATCATACCCATTTAAGGAAGTACATTAACTGTGTAGGCATATTTGTGGATGTAGAGATGACCCATTTATTCCTCAACCAGGACAAGAAAAGGAGGGCTTGTCAGCACCTTAGGTGTCCCCTCTATGTTCTTTCCCAACCGCATTCCCTCCTCATCCACCACCATCTTGCCCTTTGTATTAAACATAGTCCAGGGCTCTTCACAGATTTCTAGAGGGTAGGTTGAAACTTGCTGAATAGATTGTTCTCTGACTTGATTTTTTTGTTTAGGGGATTTGTTTGTGTCGTGCATACAGCTACAGTTCATTCATTTTCACTGCTGTTTCACGGTGTGAATATATCTTAATTTTAACTTGTATATGGAACTTCTTTCTTTTGGTTATAGTAATTAAAAATATCTTCTTCCTATTCTATGTCTTGTATTTTAGTAATTAAAAATATCTTCTTCCTATTCTATGTCTTGTATTTTTACTCTTTTTTATAATGTCTTTTGGTGAACAGAAATTCTTTAATATGGTTGATTATTCCATTATTATTATTATTGGCCTACAGTTTGGGCATTTTGTGGTTTGTTAAAATTTCTTACCCTAAAGTCTGCAACAATTTTCTCTTATTTTATTCTAAAAGTTTTGTACTTTTGACTTTCACTTTAGGTTTTAAATCTACTTAGAGCTGATTTTTCTCTCTATGTGTGTGGGGCAGTGGTTACGAGGTAAGTAAGGATCCACTTTCTTCCTCCATCCCTCTCTCATGTGGATAACCAGTTGTCCAAAATAATATACAGTAAAATCCATTTTTTATCCACTTGTCTGCAACATCATCTCATTTTTCCACCAAATATTCATACATATGCGAGTCTATTTCTAGGCTCTGTTTTATTATTTTTTTATCTTTTTATCTACCCTTGCACCAAAAACATATAACCTTGAATATAATTTTATACTCAGACTAGATGGGTGACAAGTCCTCTACTTTGTTTTTGTTTTTTGTTTTTAAAGAAAAATTTTGTTTTAAAAGAAAAATAAAATTTTTATTTTATTTATTTGACAGAGATCACCAGTAGGCAGAGATGCAGGCAGAGAGAGAGGAAGGGAAGCAGGCTCCCTGCTGAGCAGAGAGCCCCATGTGGAACTCCATCCCAGGACTTTAGGATCATGACCTGAGCCGAAAGCAGGGGCTTTAACCCACTGAAACACCCAGGTGCCCTGTCTCTACTTTGTTTTTATTCAAGAGCATCTTGGCTACTTTTTTAGGTATCCTTTAACTTCTCAATAAGTTTTTGCAACATAATTTTCTATGTAGAGGCTTTGCACTTGTATTTCTTCCTATTGGTATTTGTATGCTATATTAAAATTTTCTTTGTTTTATTCTGAAATATAGAAATACAATTGATTTTTATAAACTGACTCTGTATCTAATAACCTTGATAAATTCACCTACAAAATTTAATAATTTATCTCAGGTTATTTTTGATAACCTGTGTATACAATCATAGGATCTGTAAATAATTATAATTTTCCAGCATCTATTAGGTGGATCAATTTATTTTCTTTTTTCAACCTGTAAACAAAGGTTATATTAATTGCATGATGTTGAAATATAATTGTATTTAGATACACCCGAGTTATATATTAATATTTACATATTATATATTAATATCTTATATATTAATATTTTTATATTTTGGTGGTTGAATGTCAGTATGTTACTTGAATGTAGCATCTATTGTGTGAATGGACATTGACATGCACTTTTCCTTTCATTTGCTGTCCTCAACAGGATTTGATATAAATATTATACTTGCCTCATAAAATGAATTAGGGAGTGTTCTTTCTTTTCTCTGGAGAAGTTCATATAAGTTTGGAATTATTTGTATCACAACTCACTAGAAAACTTATATAAGCTTATTATTCTTTGTGGACAGATTTCAATTTCTCTAATCATTAACGGAACAACCAAGTTTCCCACTGTTCAAATATTTTAGTTTAGTTTTCTGGAATCTGTACTAATCTGAATTTTCAAATTTATTCACATAAAATTATTCATGAAACTTTCATTTTCCTCTTAGAGTCTACAGAATCTGTAGTCATAACGTTTTGCTATCCCTAATATTTCTTTCCTAACCTGCTCTTTGGAAAAAAAAATTAGTCTCCCTAGAGGTTTGTCAAGTTAATTGGCATTATCAGAAATTCAGCTTTCACCTTTGTTTCTTTACTTTTGTAACTTTTTTCTGTTAATTTCTGCTGTCTTCTTTGTTATGTATTTCCTTCTACATTTTGATTTACTTTGCTCTTCCTTTTCTTTTTGAGAACGATTTAAATAATTAGCTATTTATTCTTCAGCTCCTTTTTCTTTTCAACTATGTTCATCCAAAGCTAGATCTTTCTAAGAACTTCTTTAGTTTTGCTCCAAAAGATAATATGAACTTTTTCACACCTAAATGTTTTCTGATTTCTGAATGATTATTTCTTTGAACCATGTCATTAGAAGTGTGTTTTTTCGATTTTCAAGCCCATAGAACTTTTCTGATTATCTTATTATTATTTGTTTCTAGCTTAATTGCATTCTTGTCCAAGAATGAGGTGAAACATTAATTCTTCAAAAATTTTAAACACTGGTTTTCTTGCCCATTAAATGGTTACTTGTTTCTAAATGTTCCTCATGTACTTGGAAAAAATGTGTAACTGTTTCACAATTGTGGAGTGCATTTTTCCAAAGATGTCTATTAGGTCATGCTTGTTAATTACATTGCTGAAATCATATATCCATAGTGATTTTTTTGGTCTGCTTATTTTCTCATTCTCTGAAAGAAATTTAAAATTTCTATTATTCTTTATGTATTATCAATTGTATACAAATTTAAAATAGTATATTTTTGATAGTTTTATCCTTTTATAATTATGAAGTAACCTTCTTTATTTCTAGTAAGTTTTTGGCCAAATTGTTTATTTTGTCTCATATTAATATTCAACAAACTTTCTTTTGATTATTATTGGCCTGAGTTTATCCTTTTTCATTCTTTTACTTGCAACTTTTTGTTTTCGTCTGATTTTAGATGTCTTCCATAAGTAGGATATAATTACATTTTGTTTTATCATTTAGTTTAACCATATTTATCTTTTAGTTACAGCATTTAGTTCACTTATATTGAGTATAATAATACTGACATTTTTGGCTTTCAAAATGTGTTATCATGCTTTATTTTTCTGACAACTTTTTACCTCCTTTTTCTTTTCTTTTACATTGAATAAGTACTGTAACCATATTTTTGTTTCCTCTGCTAGTTCAGAAACTGTACATTATATTTTTTCTCTGCTTACCCTTTACATTTTGTAAAACACACAAAATTAATTTGTCAAACTTTAATAGTAATAAATACTTTCACCCCCCTTAAACCTTAAAACACATTTGCAGCATTTGTTCAATAAATTATGCTACCAAGTATAGATACTTTTTTTTTTTTTTTACTTCAAAGTCATTGTTTTTTATAAGGTTAATGTTTGCTTAGATTTATTCAGTTACTAATTTGTTCTTCATCATTCTTCTTCCATCTCAGTTTTCCATCTGGCATGACTTTCTTCTGCTTTAAAATTCCTTTTGCTGTAGTGCTGGTGAAACATTCTTGGTTCTTATTTATCTGAAAATGCTTTTATTTCACTCTATTTTTGAAACATGTTTTCACTGGTCATATAATTACAGAGTGACACTGATTTATCTTAACATATTGATTATATCATAATGCTTTTTCTGCATTCCATTGCTGCTGTTACGACATCAACTCTTAGTCCAACTGCTGTCTCTCTGAAGTTAATCTCTCTTTTTTCTATGGCCACTTTTAAAATCTCTTCTTCGTCATTAAAGATTTGCAATCTTGCTGATGTGTGTAGATTCATTTTAATTTATCCCTCATGAGATTTATTTGGATTCTTGAATCTGCATGTAGTAGGCAGAATTCTAAGATAGTCCTCAAGATTCCTGTCCTCTGAAAAACATGCCTTGCATAATCCTTACCATTTGAGTATGGAGGTGACTTGGGGTGATTTATGAATCTGGTGGGATTTCACTCCCATGATGAAGTTATGCCAGATAACAAAGATGAAGGGATTTTGGAAATGTAATTGAAACCTCTACTCAGTTGACTTTGAGTTAATCAAAAAGATTATCCTGGGTGGGCCTGACCTAATCAGGTGAGCCATTTAGCAGGAATTCCAAGACTTCCCAGAAAGAAGGATTCAAAGTGAGGGGGATTTTCCTGCTGGCCTTGAGGAAGCAAACAAGTATATATGAACTGCCAATGGCAAGGACCTGAACATTGCCTCCTAGGACCTAAAGATAAACAATATACTCAGGATGTGGGAGTTAGGGGCATATGAATTTAATTTTTGAATTCCAAATTTAATTTTTGACTCCCTTAAAACTTATCTACCAATAACCTACTGTTGACAAGAGCCTTAATGATCACATAAACAGTCAACTAGTACATAGTTGGTATGTTTTATATACCATATACTGTAATCTTACAATAAAATAAACTAGATAAAAATGTTATTGAGAAAATACACTTACAGTCTTGTGTTGTAAAATTCCACATATAAGTGGACCTGCACAGTTCAAACTTGTGTTGTTCAAGGTCAACTATATATTACTCCTATAGCTGCAAGGAAAGGAACTGTGCCAACACCACTGGGCCTGGAAGAGGATCCTGAGCTTTAGATGACATCCTGGACCTGGACAGCACCTTGCTTGGAGCCTTGTGAGTCTCTGAGCCAAGGATCCAACTAAGTGCCCAGATCCATAGCAACTGTGCGATAACAAATTTGTTTTGCATTATTAACCTTGAAATTTCTGGAAATCATTTACACAGCAATAGAAAAAATGATACTATGGATTGGTACTTTTCATCATTTCTGGAAATTCTCAGCCATTTTCAAGTATTGTCTCTGCTTTTACTTTCCTCTCTTTCAGAAAATTTGATTAAACGTGTTTTAAATCTTTTCACTCTACTCTCTATCTCTAAAATCTCTTATTTTCTATCTCTTTGTCTTTCTGAAATGTATTCTGGATAATTTCTTCAAGTGCATTTTCTAGTTTACTAGTTTCCTCCATGTGTATATTATTCTGTTAATTTATCATTCACTCTTTAATTTTAATGATTATATCTTTCATTTCTATAAGTTCTAGTTTATTGTTTTAAATTGCCTAATTATTTTTAGAAATAATTCCAAAGTGTTTTTCTTTTTCTTTGTTTTTAAGATTTTATCTATGTATTTGTTTGAGAGAGTGAGCAAGAGAGAGGGAGCACAAGCAGGGGGAAAGGGAGAGGGAGAAACAAACTTCCTCTTGAGCAGGGAGTCCAATGCAGGGCAGGATTCCAGGACCCTGCGATTATGACCCGAGTTGAAGGCAGATGCTTAACTGACTGAGCCACTCAGACACCCCTCCAAAGTATTTCTCATATTTCCTTGCTCTCATTAGAAGTTCAGGTTCTGGGTGTGAGGCCCAAAGGAATAATTTTCCTGTTTATCTGTAAATAATATTTTTTCCTCTCATTTTCCAAAAAAGATTGCATTGCCTAGTCTACCCTACCCACACACACAAATAGGCACACAAGCATACAATGCACATACACACAAAATTTGATGATTATTTTCTATAGTGAAAGTTTCCATGATCAGGAGCACCTGGGTGGCTCAGTTGCTTAAACGTCTGACTCTTGATTTCGGCTTAGGTCATGATCTCAGAGTCCTGAGATCAAGCCCCATGTGGGGCTCCATGCTCAGCATGGAGTCTGCTTGAGATTCTCTCTCCCTCTGCCTCTGCCTCTCCCCCAGCTCACTCACTTTCTCTCTCTCTCTCTCTCTCAAAATAAATAGATGAGTGAATGAATGAATGAATGAATGAATAAAGTCTCCATAATAAAAATTTTAGTTATGTCCATATTTGGTGGCTGGACAGAGTTCCCTCACTCTGGTAAAAGTTCAGGGAGTATCAAGCATACAAAAAGAAGACTCACACAGAGCCATATACTTGGGCAAAATTCCAAGTCCTTCGAAGTGTGGGTGCTGGCATCCGCTAAGGCTACTATGTCCTCCCTAACCAGGGTAGAGCTTCAGGTTTGGGTAGCACGGAATTATGTCAGGCTAAGACTCCTTTCTCCTTTGTGTGTCCTTGTTCTCTCCTTCTCCTAGCTTTACAGCACATTTCTCTCATCTTTATGAGTTTATTCATGAATAAGCTTTATAGCATTTCATATATAGAGGGAAATTGGAAAAAATTACTTCCAACGATGAAAGTCAATGTTTCCACAGTGAGAGAATCAACTGGAAAATCTTACAGAAACATATTTATTTGAGTGCTAAAAAAATAAATAAAAAAATAATCCATGGATCTGTAGGTAAAGCCATCTACTGACCTTTTACGCACTGCTCCATCCCAGTTTAAGGCTTCTCATGGTAGATGGTGCCTATTCTTTAAGAGCTTTCACTGGGACAAAACCTTGGCCAGGCTGATAAGAACAAGAAAGGAAGGAGTGGAGTGTGGAAAGACTACCAGCCAGGAAACCTAGTCACTAACCCTCCACCAACTAAGACATATTTATTGGTCTTGCCTATATTCTATTTTAGTTTCTTTGAACAATTGCAATGATTTGAGCGTCTAAATTCTGTGATCCTAGGCAGAGTAGTAAAATTTCAAGAGCTATAGCAAAGGACTATTCCCTTTTCAATTTCTCTACTTTCTTCCCCTACTCTTAGTAAAACACATTTTTAAAAATTAATTTAAATTATAGGGCCAGAATTCTGTTATATGTCTTGATGGGATTTTCCTGCATTTTAAATTTTTTGCCTGTTTTTCTACACTCTTCAACCACTGTGATTTTAATTATAGACATATGCTGTAAATTTATTACTACTATTTTTTATTTGGTGTTTTCAAGAGACATTTTGAATTATATACACAAGACCTGAGCACTGCAGTTTGTTTAGGACTGCACAAACACAAACTCATAGTTTCTTTCCCATATTTTCAAATGTATTTTTTTAAAAAATATTTCCATGTTAGTTTTAACATTTCCTTGTTAACAGTAACAAGTGATTAACTGTCCTTTGTTTTAGAACAAACCAAACCACAGCAGTCTCGGGTCAGATTTTCTTAAAGGGAGGAACAACACAATAACTAATCATATATATTGACCTTCTTAGGGAGAGAAAGTACCATTAAATAAATTGTCACTCTAGCTCAGGAAACATCTCCTCGTCGACCTAAAAGAGTTCCTGTAACTTGAGAAAACCAATAGTTTATTCCACAAATATGAGAACAAGGCCAGTATAACTTAAAATAAGGGCAAGTATAAGTTCATTGGAGAATGAATGAATGCCATCATGAATCTGAGCCCTAGTTCTTTCTCTTCAATTTCTCAGTGGCACGTGCCTAAGCATGGAAAACAAATGAAGAAGTTCCTTTGAAACGACTTAAATGAAGGTAGCCGAGGGCATAAGCTTATCTAATTGCAAGGTACTGACCTATCCCCCTGCCATCCAACTTTCTACATAAAACCCTAATGTAATTCTCTAATGACCCCTTAGTGACCTTCAAATGTTAATGTTGCTTCCAAAAATACTTGACTCTCTCCCAGGGTTTATAACCTAATTCAGTAAGTCTAACCTTTCTGTGTGAGTCTTTGACGCTTATCACTTTATGAGCTATTCATACACAGAAACCAAAGTAGTGAAATTATTCTAATTATTGATCAATAAAAAGTGTACTGTACCAACAATTTATCTCAAAGCTAAATGCCAATAAAGAGTTTAGCTAGTAAATATTTTTATTATAAAATTGAGTTTTTATTGATTTCTGCATAATCCATTTAATATTAAAATTCATAAATTGAGTCTAGATACTGTAGTGCTGATACCAAAAGCACATAATAATTCTCTGATTGCTACTGCCATATTTACAAAGATGCCCAGAAGAGCAGGGCAAGATTTGCTTCAAATGTATGAATCTTATTTATTTCTTAATGAGGATCTGTACATAAACAGCTAAATTATGTGGCAACCTCTCCTGGGGTTTCCTCTTTTCTCACTACTGACTATTATAGTAGATTATTCTTCAGCTTTGTTCACTTTTCATTTATAGCTTGATTTAATGAAATCTTAAAAAGGGTATTTAGTTTTCTAATGCATTCCAGATGAAAATGGTAGTGTAATTATTACCCCTTTCAAATTTGTCTGGCTTCAACTTTCCTCATCTTTATAATTTGGTACTTTTAAATGAAATTTTAATTATACATAAAATTAATAAAGGGCAATTTAAATTACCGTTGGGTGTCGACTGGTTGTCTGGTGATAAATAGAAGGCTGGATTCTTGATGAAATTTTTTATAACAGCAAAAATAATTAAATGTCCATATCATCATTATCAGGAAAGGATTATTGAAGTATTGCTTTTTACACAAAAGCATTTTGTTCATCTACTTGAAAATGAAAAGTGGAAAGAGTTATGCACAGAGAAGGAGTGGTCCCTTAGGTTCATGCACCACATATCCACCTGTTAAACAGTCTTTGTATGAATATATGACTTAAAATATGATCAGCAAAGTATTGTAGAAGAAAGAATTAGAAGTATACAGCCCCTAACAGGAAGCTACGCGAGGATGTTGAAATGCTATCAATATACACACATAAAGGAGAAATCTGTTAGGGTGGTTTAGGTAAAAGAAAAGAAAAGATATCTCATTCTCTATGATTGGACAGTCTTGTCAAGGCTGTGATGAAAAAATGGACAATTCCACAGGGATATGACTTGATGGGTTGCAATATCATATCTACAGTAGAATAATGCTCATACTGTTTTCAAATGCAAGAAGTAATACTTTTGCTTGCCTTTAATCTTCTTATTATAGTTCTTTTAACAAAAGGTAGGACTTAAAAATGACAAATTTGAAGAATGCAATTTCAGTTTTTAAACCTTTTGCCATAGGTGCAAGCCTATGTATTACCCATTCTATCTGAACCTCTTTAAAGAAAAAGATAAATTGAGAAATGCAATATTAAAATCAGACTTCTATCAGTTGTTTTAAATTTTGGATTCTGGTCCAGGGTATCACACATTAATTCATTTATGCCCTAAATATACAATGAGCACTTACTAAGTATCAGGCACTCATAGTAGCTTTCGATTTATTTATTTCATTTGATTTCAGTAACAATATGCCATCTAGCTAGGAACTTGTGTTCAAGTGTTAACAGAGCATAGAAAATCTTAGCCCATCTGTGAGAACATAAAAACTGGCATTTATATTTTATTTGGAGGAAAGCATTAGAGAGTTCAGAAGATCCATCCCCACTGCCCCCCCACCCCAGTTCTTGAGTTATGTCAAAGAATGTATACCTCAATGAAAAAGCACCTACAATATTTATGGAAGAGCAGAAAGTAAAAGCATTTGGATAAAAATAGCCTTTCCAACCATTAAAAAAGAGTGCTTTACTTTTGCTGTTTGCAAGTTGTCAATCCTCAGGTAGTTACCTCTGCTGGATGGTCTTAACTCCACATCCACTCATATCACCTGACTGGTCATTCCAGGCCTATTTGGCAGGGCTGAGGGGAGGGCAGCTACTCCTTGAGAGGGCTGGCAGTGAAAAGGCAGGTTCCTCTCATTGCTGTTAGTGCAGACGTGAGACTCTCACCTAGACAACCTTTCTAGCCCTTCTCTCAATCTCTTCCACCTTGACCATTGCCGAATCCAAGGATGATCACTTCAGCTCAATCTGCTTCTGTACATAGCTTCTGAGACTATATCTCCCCATTCCAGTCCATCCTGAAAATCATTGATAACCTAATTTTACTTGAATGGAAATGTTGATGGGCTAGAGAGAGGAGATGTGGATTTTCTAACACAATGTCCCAGAAAGTTCTAAGTTCTTCCCATCTTTGGGGGGCCAAAGGGATGGAGAGGCTCTACACGTACCACAGCAATTGGGTTATGGTTCACCTCACTTATTTTATTCTGTTTTGTTTTAGCTTTTCTGGCCTAGGTATAAAGTTAATCAACTTTGTTTGGCTAAGCCAATGTGGTATATTGGAGGAATTTTGGCTTCCATATTTATTTATAACTCTTCATTTTGGATATGAGATCTGAACTTCCTCGGTTAGTGCTTGTGGCTCTTTTACCAATAACTGATTAGGGAATCTTAAAAAAAGAAGGAGGAGAAGAAGAAGAAGAAGAAGAAGAAGAAGAAGAAGAAGAAGAAGAAGAAGAAGAAGAAGAAGAAGGAGAAGAAGGAGAAGAAGAAGAAGAAGAAGTT
Organism: Mustela lutreola; assembly: GCF_030435805.1. Taxonomy (NCBI): domain Eukaryota; kingdom Metazoa; phylum Chordata; class Mammalia; order Carnivora; family Mustelidae; genus Mustela; species Mustela lutreola. The sequence goes on from NC_081296.1 coordinate 93,838,368, forward strand.
GAAGAAGAAGAAGAAGAAGAAGAAACAGCAACAGCAGCAGCAGCAGCAGCAACAGCAGCAGCAGCAGCAGCAACAGCAGCAGCAGCAGCAGCCACCAGAGACATGAGTAGGAAACACACACACACAAACCATCAGGTGAACTAGGTATAAAAAATAACAAAATAAAAAATTCGAAGAATGTAAGAAATCCCAGGAAAGACAGAAAACATTCCTTATGCATATATAAGCATTATTTCTGTTCCTAGGAGCTTACAGTGGAGTGAAGATAAGATTTGGGGGGGAGGCTGAGGATCATAACATATTACTGTGAGTTCTTTATCAGTAGTCTCTTATCTGTTATGAAATAGCTGCATATCCCCAGAGAAATTACCACCCCAGTCTCAGTTTTTTTGTTTGCAAAAGACTGTATGACCTTTAAGATTTCTCTTACTCTTAATAATAATGAGAATAATAATAACTCATAATGGTAGCTATTATTTACTGAGAACCTACTGTATTATGTGAAATAATTCTCTTAGCAGCATTCAATATCCCGGTTAACAGATGACAAGATCGTGGCTCAAAGATGTCTAGCATGTATTCAGAATCTTAAGTTTTATATACAAAATATTTTAACAAGATACAAAGCATTAAGAGAATGCATGACAACTTATTATTAGCTACATGTGACTTATTTCTATATTTAAAATGAGTCATCTAATCTTATTGTAATGGATTATTTATTTATGAGCCTGTGATTGAGCAGGTGTTAAACTAATACAGTACAAAGCACACTGAAGACAAGGAGACCTTTTTAGGGCAGGGGAGGAGTAAGATGGTAGAGAAGTAGGAGACCTAAATATCTGGTCCCAGGAGTTCAGCCAGATAGCTATCAAACCATTCTGAACACCTACAAATTCAAAAGTAGATTGAAGAGAAGAAGAGAAGCAATTCTAGGAACAGAAAAGCAACCACTCTCTGGAAGGTAGGACGTTTAGAGACATGAATCCGAGGCGACTGGTAGACCGAGGCGGGAGGGGCTGGTTCCCGGCAAGCATCGGAGCAACAGAGCACAAAATCCAAACTTTTAAAAGTCTGCTCCACTGAGGGACATCGCTCTGGAGGCTAAGCGGGGGTGGAGCTCTTGAGGGAACAGTGTGGTCTCAGGACCCTCTGAGGTCACAGAAAGACCGAGATGTCTGAGTGTGGCAGAGCTGCCAGGTATCAGAGCAGGAAGGCCTGTCACAGAGACCGAGCTGAGGAGGGGACTCTCATCTCGAGCTTACCTTAAACCATGATACGAGGCACAGTTGGGACACTGCTCTTCAAGAAGGGATCCATCAAGCAGCAGATCCGAGGAGGCTCATCTTTCTCCTCTGGAAGGAGTGGTGTGAGAGCACGTAGCAGGAATCTGCTGGGTTTGGAGACTCCAAACAAGGCCGTGTGTCAGAGATAGAAATACTTGGTCACAAGCTAGGTGAGCGCAGAGTGTGGCTGGAAACCAGGGCAATGGGAGGGATTGACTGCTTTTCTCTAAAGGCGCACTGAGGAGTGGGGCCCTGAGCTCTCAGCTCCACCCGCTGGAGATTGGGAGGCCGCCATCTTCATTCCTGTCCTCCAGAGCTCTACGGAAAGGGTTCAGGGAAGAAAAGCTCCCGAGAGCAAACCGAGCAGATTACTTAGCCCGCCCCCAAGGGCAGTGCAATTCTGCCTCCCACAAAGACACTTGAGAATCACTGCAACAGGCCCCTTCCCCAGAAGATCAACAAGAACATCAGCCAAGACCAAGCTCACCAATCAAGGAGATCAGTGGAATTCCAGAGGAGGGGAAAGCAAAGCATGGAATTCACGGCTTTTCCCCCATGATTCTTTAGTCTTGCAAAGCTAATTAATTTTTTTTAATTTTATTTTTTCTTATTCTAATTTTTAAATTTTTCTCTTTCCTATTTTAACCTTTTTAAACTGTTTTATCAAGACCTTTAATTTTTTTTTTAAATTTTCATTGTTATAGTCATATTCTATCCCTTCATCATATTCTATCCCTTCATTGTATTTAACCTTATTTTTTGTATACATATATGTTTTTCTGTCTTTAAATTTTGGGATACAGTTTCTTCTAACAGATCGAAATATACCCTAAATCTTGCACATGGCTTTATTCTAGTTTCCAGCCTGATCATATTCTTTCTCTTTTCTTTTTTCTTTTTCCAACCAACGTGTTATCAATTCCCTTCTTAGATTCTTTTTAAATTTTCATCTTTACAGTCATATTCCATCCCTTCATCATGTTTACCCTTCTTTTTGAATATTTTGTATATATATAAGTTTTTCTTTCTTTAAAATTTTGGAAGGCAGTTTCTCCTAACAGATCAAAATATATGCAAAATCAAGTGTGTGGTTCAGTTCTAATCATATACATATGATTTTTCTTCTTTAAAAAAAAAAGATTTTATTTATTTATTTGACAGAGAGAGATCACAAGTAGGCAGAGAGGCAGGCAGAGAGAGAGAGAGAGAGAGGAGGAAGCAGCCTCCCTGCCAACCAGAGAGCCTAATGTGGAACTCAATCCCAGGACCCTGAGATCATGACCTGAGCCAAGGGCAGAGGCTTAACCCACTGAGCCACCTAGGCACCCATGATTTTTTTATTTTCTTTTTCTTTCTCCTTTCTTCTCCCCCCACTTTTGGGTCTCTTCTGATTTGGTTAGTATATATGTTTCTGGGGTCATTGCTATCCTTTTAAGATTTTGTCCTTTCATTCATCTATTCTTATTTGGATAAAATGACAAGGTGGAAAAACTCACCTCAAATAAAGGAACAAGAGGCAGTACTAATGGCTAGGGATCTAATCAATATAGATATTAGTGAGATGTCAGAACCAGAGCTCAGAATGACAATTATCAAGATGCTAGCTGGGCTTGAAAAAAGCATAGAAAATACTAAAGAATCTCTGGAGAAATAAAAGAACTAAAATCTAACCAAGTTGAAATTTTAAAAAAGCTATTAATGAGGTGCAATAAAAAAATGAGGGTTCTTACTGCTAGGATAAATGAGGCAGAAGAGAGAATTAGTGACATAGAAGGCCAAATTATGGAGAATAAAGAAGCTGAAAAAAGGAGAGAAAACAACTACTTGATCACAAGGGGAGAATTCGAGAGATAAGTGATAGCAAAAGACAAAACAATATTAGAATAATCGGGGTCCCAGAAGAAGAAGAAAGAGAGAGGAGCAGAAGGTATATTGGAGCAAATTATAACAGAGAATTTCCCTAATTTGGGGAAGGGAACAAGCAGTCTAGCCTCCACAATCAGACAACAAAAAGAAAATAAAGGCATGCAAATCAGCAAAGAAGTCAAACTCTCACCCTCTGCAGATGATATGATACTTTATCTGGCAAAACTGCTAGAGCACGTATGGGAATTCAGTAAAGTGTCAGGATATAAAATCAATGCACAGAAATCAGATTCATTTCTATTCACCAATAATAAGACAGAAGAAAGAGAAATTAAGGAGTTGAACCAATTTACAATAGCACCCAAAACCATAAGATACGATAGCACCCAAAACCATAAGATGGGATAAACCTAACCAAAGAAGCAAAGAATCTGTAGTCAGGAAACTATAAAGTACTCATGAAAGAAATTGAAGAAGACACAAAGAAATGGAAAAACATTCCATGCTCATGGATTGGAAGAACAAATATTGTGAAAATGTCTATGCTACTTAAAGCCACCACACATTTAATGCAATCCTTATCAAAACACCATCCATTTTTTTCCCCAAAGAAATGGAACAAATAATCCTAAAATTTATATGCAACCAGAAAAGACCCCAAATAGCCAGAGGAATGTTGAAAAAGAAAGCCAAAGTTGGCGGCATCACAATTCCAGACTTTAAGCTCTATTACAAAGCTGTCATCATCAAGAAAATATGGTACTGGTGCGAAAACAGACATATAGATCAATGGAACAGATAAGAGAGCCCAGAAATAGGCCCTCAACTCTATGGTTAACTAATTTTGACAAAGCAGGAAGGAATGTCCAATGGAAAAAGAGACAGTCTCCTCAACAAATGGTGTTGGGAAAATTGGACAGCCACTTGCAGAAGAATGAAACTGGACCATTTCCTTACACCACACACACACACAAAAAGATTCAAAATGGATGGCAGATCTCAATGTGAGACAGGAATCCATCAAAATCCTTGAGGAGAACACACGCAGCAACATCTTCAACCTCAGCTGCAGCAACTTCCTCCTAGAAACATTGTCAAACGTAAGGGAAGCAAGGGTAAGAATGAACTACTGGGACTTCATCAAGATTAAAATCTTTTTCACAGCAAAGGAAACACTCAACAAACCCAAAAGACAACTGAAAGAATGGGAGAAGATATTTGCAAATGACATATCAGATAAAGGGCTAATATCCAAAAACTATAAAGAACTTGTCAGGGGTGCCTGGGTGGCTCAGTGGGCTAAGCCTCTGCCTTTAGCTCAGGTCATGGTCGAAGGATCCCGGAATCAAGCCCCACATTGGGCTCTCTGCTCAGCATGGAGCCTACTTCCCCCCCCTCTCTAACTGCCACTCTGTCTCCTTGGGATCTCTCTCTGTCAAATAAATAAAATATTAAAAAGAAGAAGAAGAAGAAGAAGAAGAACTTGTCAAACTCCACACCCAAAGAACAAATAATCCAATCAAGAAATGGGCAGTGGACATGAACAGACATTTGTACAAAGAAGACATCCAGATGGCCAGCAGACACATGAAAAAGTGCTCAACATCACTCAGCATCAGGGAAATACAAGTCAAAACCACAGTAAGATACCACCTCACATCTGTCAGAATGGCTAAAATTAACCAGTCAAGAAACCACAGATGTTGGCTAGGATGTGGAGAAAGGGGAAGCCCCCTACACTGTTGGTGGGAATGCAAGCTGGTCCAACCCCTCTGGAAAACAGCATGGAGTTTCCTCAAAAATTTGAAAATAGAGCTACCCTATGAACAAGCAATTTCACTATTTGGTATTTACCCTAAAGATATAAATGTAGTGATCCCAAGGGACATGTGCACCCAAATGTTTATAACAGCAATGTACATAATAGCCAAATTATGGAAAGAACTTAGATGTCCATCAACAGATGAGTAGATAAAGAAGGGGTATATATATATATATATATATATATATATATATATATACACACACATACATATATATCTTTTATTATATATAATATATGTAATTATATTACCATTATATATAAATGGAATATTATGCAGCCATCATAAAAGGAAATCTTGCTATTTGCAACAGCATGGTTGAAACTAGAGGATATTACGCTAAGTGAAATAAGCCAATCAGAGAAAAACAATTATCATATGATCTCTCTGATATGAGGGGGTCATGGGGGGCAGGGAGGAAAAAAAATAAAACAAGATGTGACTGGGGAGAAAGACAAACCATAAGACTCTTAATCTCAGGAAACAAACCAAGGTTTGCTGGGGGATGGCAAGGGAGGGATAGGATGGACATTAGGGAGGGTCTGTGCTATGGTGAGTGCTGTTAATTGTGTAAGACCGAAGATTCACAGACCTGTACCCCTGAAGTAAATAATGTATTATATGTTAATTAAAAACAAAAAAGAGAGAGATCTTTTCAGGAATGGTGGGCAGGTCAGTCCTCCTCTGGAGGGTCATTTTCATCACCTCTGAACTAGACCAGAGTTTCTGGGTGCAGACTACAAAGATGGAGTCTGTGGAACTCTAGGGGTCATATGAGAACTTTCTAAAGTTTGTGTATATCTTGTGTAGATATAACTGATGTTCTGAGGAAAGGGACCAAAACTTTCACCAATGTCTAGCATATTTTTTTTTGTTTTTTTTTTTTAAACCATAAAAGTTGAGCCCTGTTGGGTGCTTGGGTGATTTAGTCAGCTAAGCCTCTCACTTTGGCTCTGAGCCTGGCGATTGAACTGCATTAGCTCTGCTCTGAGCAGGAAGTCTGTTTGAGGATTCTCTCTCCCTCTCCCTCTGGCCCTCCTCCCATTCATGCTCATTCTCTCTCTTTCTCCCTTTCTCTCAAATATAAATAAATCCAAAAAAAAAAAAAAAAAAGTTGAGCACTATTGTTCCAATGATCTTGAAGGATCTTTCTCTCTCTGCCTTGGGAGTTTGGGTTTGCAGATTTTCTTGGTTCTCCAAACTTTGCTTTCTATTTGTGAGCTCTGTTCTTCTAAGATGCTCGTTTTCTTCAGCTCTGTCCACAGAAGCCTACTATCTTCTGGCATTTCAGAAACATTCTTCTGAGTCTGCCCATTGACAGTCTTTATCACAAAGATCTTAAACAAAAGCTGTAAACAAGAACACATTAAAAAATCAAATTTCTTACAAAGATTACACCCAACTCAAAATAGTCTGCTTCATAATGTAAGGATGTAAGGGTTAACCATGAAGCACAGTCTGAAGAAACTGCTTTTATGAATCATATATGAAGCACTGTCCCTATTTTCTAAAAAGACATTTTGATGAATGAAACCTCCCCAGATGGGAGGTATGTGAGTAGATATGTGGCAACTTTGACAACTGGAGCATAACCATTTTTAAACAAATACTCCTGTGCATGGTATGGTGAAATGATTCTCAGTAATAATTATGAAAGGAAGGAAATGATAATAATAATGGCCAGATAAGAAATATTCATTACATCAAAAAAGTATATATTAAGTCTAAAAGAAAAAAGGAAAAAAATGATGGATTAATACAATCTAATTATATTAAGTCTTTTTTGAAAGAAAAAAAGGGGAGGCACAATAAAAAACAAACACTTCCAAAAAACCCCCAATAATTAGCAAGGTTCAGAGAATGATTTGCCTGTGGAATGATAGGATTTAAGAACCGTGTGCTACTTTTGCTTTACAACCTCTATGATATCAATCTTCTGTTTAAATACAGAAATATGTAGTTACCACAGGGGTTGGAGATGCAACCTGCACTGGAAGCAAGTGTGAGTAATTCTGACCCCTGGCGCATTTATTCTTGTATTGAGAATGTGTATCTGAGTGTTGGAGGAAAAGCAAAATTGGTGGTCCTCTAAATTAACTTCCACATAGAATATAGCTTGTATTAAATAGTAAGTAATGAAAAAGATATTAATTTGAACTTTACAAATATAGTGGTAAACTCACTTGTAACTATAATCATAAATTATAATAATTGAACATAAAGCAACATAATATTTTTAATACATAATATTTTAGCACTTACAGGGCTTAGCATTGATGGTGCATGGTGAAAATAAAAGCAGACCAGTCTTTTGTTGGCTTTATTATTTTTTCTTTAAGTAATCTCCATCCCCAGCGCAGAGCCCAATGCAGAGCTTGAACTCACAACCCTGAGTTCAAGACCTGAGCTGAGATCAAGAGTCAGACACTTAACCAACTGAGCTACCCCAGTGCCCCAGCTTTATTATTTTTAAAATTACTACAGTCAATGCACCCCTTCAGTGCCTATAAGCAGTATGGATCGATGCCTACACTTGATATACCACTAGGGTAGGAGTAAAAAGAAATTACTTCCATTTTTTAAAAAATAATTCACTTCCACCTTAAAAGGAACATGCTATCAATTATGTTATGAGACTTCCTTTTGTGCTGTCCAAGATGCTGACTTTATGAAGCCTTTTCCAGAAAGATGATCTATGAAAAGCATTGACTTGCTTCCAATGAATTTCTCCAAGATGTCAAATTGGCTGATTTTGTAGCCATCAATCCTTTTGTTTAGGAAAGTATTGGATGGAAGTTACAATCCCGCCAAGCCCTGTCTCTGAAGCTTCTTTAAGTCATGACATCTGCAGCAGTAGACAGAAAATCATGCTTGTCATTCTCTTCCAGGAGCAAAGTTAAAATGAAAATGTATGTTGTTTTGGTCACCCTTTTCTCTTCCACTGGTTAACTAAACCAGGGAGATGAGGTGAGAAGGTGTGGGAGGTTTAACACACCAGGCAATAGAGTTTAAAATCCCTGGGGAACAGCTGGAATAATGGAATCTACATCTGACATTAGTCACGTTTTCATTAAGTTTGTGGTAAGTAATTTAGTGTTGCTCCAACATGTAAGCCAAAAGATATAGAAGTACACTTTTCTCTCTGGCAATTTCTACCAGAAATTCTGCATCAGAGACCAGATCATAGCTATTATTCTGACACTTTGAAAAAGACCTTTTCAAGCTTTGGCTTGAAATAGGTTCATAACCAAAGAGTTTGTGCATTTGGGAGATTCTAAACTATTCAGATCTTGCTCATTTTTTGTAACGGACACCTGGCAAAAACATCGTAAAATACCTGGAAAGTTTCAATTAATTAGATTCATGTAATTAAGAGGTAAGCAATATAAGTGATTTGTATGTGTTAATTTGAAACAGAATGCACCAAGTCTTTCATTTTGTGAGAGCTAAGTTGGTCTAAAAAATGTTGTCTGCAGAAAATATGCATTACATGCAAAAGGGTTTAGGGAATTTTGAGTTTTTTTTCAGGCTAACAGGTTTTTCTCCCCCCCACCCCCCAGTGTTACTCATAGCCATCAATATATTTATTGCATTCAATGTGCTGACTATTTCCAAAAGGGGGATAAGGTACTATGTGTTTCCAAATTGGCTAGAGAAATTTTTTTCACGAAGTATCTTTTGAATTTAGCATTCTATAGACCCTATTTTGAGATATTCCTATTTCTCTTCACTGGGGGAAAAGATCATGTTTTTGTCACTGAGATCCCAAACCCTCTCTTCCTTTCTCTTAGATTGCAAATCTTCTGCTTAGAAACTCAGGTCCTCTATAATTCTGATACCACCAAAGGAGGCCACCAGACATAATATGCCTGTCTAGATAGACAGTCTCTAAGATGTTCTCAGGAATGAGATGTCAAGGGAAGAACATGAGCTTGAAATAACATTTGAATGCCTTACTTGATGATTGCGGCATTAAAGATGCATAGTAAATACCATTTTTATTCTTTCCCCAATTATCTGTTTGAAAAAATAACTATGTTGAAATTGCTTCAAACAGAGTAATATTAAATATAATACCACAACCTCACTAAATGCTATTTGCTATTCAGTGGATGTGATGAGCATCTGATAAGGAGTCCACTTTAGATGAAGAAATATTAAAATGATTCTCTAATCAGACACTCCATCTGTGAAGCAAAAGCTATCAACAGATATACATTAGCCAATAGCATCGATGAGAATCTGTGAGTCTCAACTAAAGAGAATGACTTCCAGGAGAGATTTTGAAATAATAGATGACAGTTTGACTTAGTCCTCATTGTCTTGAGTCATATTGAATCAAAATCAATTTGAAGTTAAGCATTTATAAGAAAAATCATGTTATTTATAACTATGAGTGACTTACTTGACTTGATGCAAGTGCACTATGTTTCTAGCTTTTACTCAAAATTTACACGAAGGAATTTTGGTGTGCATGAGATTTGAAGATTTTCTAAACTTTGAGATGTGTGCTTGTAATTACCAGCATAGAAAAGAGGGTGGGAGCTATTGGGAGAGAAGGAGGTTATGACATTTATCATGGATCGCCCCTCTATGAGGAATCCATATATTCTCTCATTTAAAAACTTAACAGCAACTTATGGAGGATCTGTGAACCAGTTTGACCAAGATGGCTCCACAAATGTTAAGTAAAATGCCCAAGATTACATAGTTAAAAAGTCTGGGCAGAGTCAGAATTGCAGACCTAAATTAGACTTCAAAATCCACATCCTTCGCATCAGTAAGTGGTTTTGCAGTAACAAGAGGATTTTATTTAACAAAAACCTTTTTCATAGTATTTAAACAAATACAATAGTAAGTTTCCAAGTGGATTTAAAATAAGTCAATTAGGGTGCCTGGGTGGTTCAGTGGGTTAGGCCTCTGCCGTTGGCTCAGGTCATGATCTCAGGGTGCTGGGATCAAGTCCAACATCGGGAATCTCTGCTCAGCAGGGAGTCTGCTTCTCCCTCTCTCTCTCTGCCTGCCTCTCTGCCTACTTGTGATCTCTGTCTGTCAAATAAATAAATAAAATCTTTAAAAAAATAAAATAAGCCAATTGACAAAAATGCAATTTTTCACATGACCCTTAAGTAACACTTGGCCATACTAAGACTGTCATACTTTAGAGAGCAGAATTATGTGCCCTTGTTCTTTTTGATTCCACCCACATTATGGACACTCGACACATGTTTAAAAAACAATCCACATCCAAATGCCCACAATGACTGGGCTCGAGTGCTTTGTTTGAGCATACTTTCCCCCTGGCTGATGTGTGATTTCATTATCTCACATATTTTCTGTTTGCTGATTGAAGGTGACCAAAGTGCCAGGTATTTTTAGCTCATTATATAAAACACTTGTTAATGAAGAGTCACAGCAGGTTTAAATTTGCTTAATGTTTATTCTCACTTTTTCCCCTGGTCTTCCCATGGCATTTTCCTTTCTTTCATGTTTTTAAATCTCGGGGAAAAAGTTTTTCTCTGAATTTAAAAACCTATTTATAGTGACCTGAAAGTTTTATTATATGAAATAAAAAGAAGTGAGAATTATGTACAAGAACAAAAAGGAATGAACGTCTGTTAGTGAATCAAAAGCAAATTGGGGTAAATAGAAAACAGAAAATATGGCAGCATGTTTATAGCACCGACGATGTTATACATTATTTCTGTCACTTTGAAAAATGGCCTTTGAAATTTGCTAATAGTGTTTCCAAATTGCTGAGTTGATTGTAATTTAGTAGGCAACTAATAACAAAAACTTGCCATTTGCAACGCTTACTTAAAGCAAAAAGAAAAGAGAAACCCATGCAGATCAAAGCCTCTACTAGACTAAGAGAAATGACCAAGAAGAAAATATATTTCGTCTGCTATCAGCCTGACCTGAAAGGAATTGATTCATAGTTTCTTTGAATAGGGGGCATGTGAATGGTTCAGTCTATTTAGCATCTGCCTTTGACTCAGCCCATGATCTCAGGGGCCTGGGATGGAGCCACCTCAAGCTCTTCATGGAGCCCCACGTCGAACTCCTTGCTCCTCAGGGAGTACGTGTCTCCCTCTGCTCATGTTCTCTCTCTCTCCCTCAACAAATAAATAAAATCTTTAAAAAATAATATTTCTTTGACTAGAATTAAAAGCACATATTCTCTTATTCATATGCAAATGCTATATTAAACACATATGTAAAGTCAGGAAATGTATACAATTTGTAGAGAAGAAAATATACCCTGTGATTAAATTAAGATGGGAATGTAACATGACCATATTTCATCAATACTGACACATTATCTTTTTAAAAAATATTCTCATATTTTAATTTAATATTTAAAGCCAAAGTGTAAAAACCAAAGATCAGAGATAGAGTTAATTCTTACCTGTGTCACTATGGGACTAAGATTGGACAAACACATGCAGTCCACAAATAATACAGACTATTTCAGTCAAGATCTCCTCCCACTCTCTTTGACCTTCTCCTTGGACTTCTGCCCCACCAATTCCTTTTTGGGTTTAGTACAGTCTTATGTTTCCAATTTCATAGGCAAAATTGTAGTTATTAACAAGAAACTAAGTTTGGCATTCCACTGACAAACTTATTATTAATCAATAGCCACACTTCAAACCTCTTCCCCTTATCTGTGTTCTGGCTCCTCTGCTCATTAGGGAACTTGATCCCTGCTGGTTCCTTCTTGTCATCATTTAAATATGGTTAGGTCCTCCCACAGTATCTCTCCTGCCACTTATAGTAAGTTCTGTACCGTATTGACCCATATTTACTGTTTCTACTTCCTTACTCTCATTTCCTCTGCAACTCAATCAGAATATTATTTTTGCCTACTCCTTTTCAGGAAAGTTCTTTTGGTCATTTTCTTAATAATGCCAGTGAATATATTTAAATCCTTGTCTCAGTTGACTCACCACTAGCTTAAAATGGTAGTACTCTTTAGAATCCTCTTCTTGGCTGACTTATTCTATTTTCCCTAGGTAAACTCATTGACTCTCATAGCTTAACTTTTAAATATATAAGTTCCCTAATATATCTTCCTTCTTCTGAGTTACAGATCTATTTATCAGTTTATCCACTAGATAGCCCTTCTTGAATGGACTCCCATGTTTCAAATAAAACATACAATTTTCTCTAAATCAATTATTTCTAGTATTTCCTATATGTAGTTAACTAAGTGACTGGATTAATGAAATCTTGTTTTCTTCATGTGGTCTTGAAAATTATAGTCCACATTCCCCTCCGTTTGCTGAACTCTTTCTGTATTTAGTGTCAATCAATGTTCTTCATTTTACAGTGACTGCCATTCAATCCCAGATTTGATCACTTATTATTTCTAAATAATATTATTATACATGCATGTAAAATTATTTAAATGCTCCATATGTTAAAATTCTAGCTCTTGGGGTACCTGGGTGATTCAGTTGGACAAGCATCTTCCTTAAGTTCAGGTCATAAGCCTAGAGTCCTGGGACTGAGCCCCACATCAGGTTCCCTGCTCTGCGGGGAGTCTGCTTTTCCTTCTTCCTCTACCCCTTCCTCCACTCATGCTCTCTCTCTCAAATATATAAATAAAATCTTAAAAAAAAAACCTCATTCTCTTCTAAAGTACTAAATTTTGAGAAATAAGTTCTCAAATTTAGCAACAGTGTCAAAAATTAATTTTATTTTCTGTAGAATTGGGGATTTAATAAGTACTTCATGAGGATTTTCTTATAAGAAATGAAATGACATATCAATTACTCAAAGAAGATAGTGATGAACTTGGGTAAATAAGTCTGCTCCTGGACAACTGAAGGTATGTCATTAAGATAGAGGTTTCTAATATATAAATACATATTTATTCATTTGTATATCTTTTGCTTATTAATAAAGAAAAATATTCAGAGCTCAGCAAGTAACTTTTTAAAAAATATGAAAACTGGGGTGGGAAATATTTTGGCTCACGAGAGTTCCCTCTGAGTTGCCATGACAATTATCTCCCGTTCCCTCTGTTCCCATATTTTTTCCACAAACCATGAGACCAATACACAATGATAATGGTCTCTACCAGAATTTACATGGAAGCATATCTTGCAATTTTTAGGAAATAACAAGAGTAAGAAGGACTCAATCAATCATCTATATTCAGAGTTTTAAAATATTTTATATGCACAAGGTACTTTTTCCTTCTATCAAGAAGAAAAGTATTAATTACATTCATTTTCTTGCTAGTAGTAGAAATTACTATGTGAGAACTTGGTAGTGAAAGAATGTAACTGCTATGAAACATTTAAGTAACAAATGTGTGTAGCTTTAATTTACCTAAATTGGGATGAGTAGAGGGATGATAATAAGAATATTTAATCTGACTAATCTAACTAATCATTGATAAACAACTATCTATCCAATATTTTAGGGGCTTTTCTTTGTTTTCTTTGAATTGTGATAAAACTTTGTTTTCTTTGAATTGTGATAAAATGTTTTCTTTGAATTGTGATAAAACTTTTATTAGTTTTAGATATTCCTCCAAAATATTATCTTGCCTATGAAACACCATTTGTGTTTAATTTGCTGCATTGATTTTTTTTTATGTTGTTTTTATTTCTCAACAACAGTTTGTTAGCTTTTTTTAGCTGCACTAATTTATTCCCTAGAGCACAACAGTAGCATATTCCAGATCTCAGAATAAGGAACAGAGTTTGAAGATTGGGTCTGAGAGACAGAATTTAGCAGTGGCCTATGTTACTCCAGTGTGGAGAAAGTAGCATTCCTAACTCCTCTAGTTGACAGCATGTGTTTTTTGTTTTTGTTTTTTTTTCCCTTAGTGCTGCTAGCATTTTTAGAGATTTTCAGTGTGTAATATTCACTTCACAAACTTTCCCTTCCTAGGTATATGCCTCTCCACGGTTACCCATTTGAAATAAATTAAGATCTAAAATAATTATGACAGCCATGGATTATGATATATTGCAGGATCACAATTTCCTTATAAAATGCTTTATTTTATTGGTAATACAAATTCTATAGATATACTGTAAATGATTATATATTAGTAGTAGCATTTAAATACTTATATTCTTTCCTAGACTATAAATTCTTTGAAAATAAACACTGGTTTATTTATATTTATATATAATATAGGGCTTACTCTTTTCCCACACTGGGTTTTTGGCTCATTAATTATAACCTTCTTTTATGACTGCTAATTAGTTAAGGATCAATTTCTTCTATGTTATTAGAAGGAACTGGACAGTCACTTCCAGCTAAGCAAAAAGGGCTGAGCTAGGGAAAATGGAGGAAAAGCCCATCGCAGCCTTGAAAAAATATGTAGCCCGAGTAGTGAGCCATTTTGGGGGAAAAGTACAAATATTTATAGAGGACTTGTATTCATATTTCTCTTTAGCATAGTGTGAACCTCCTGGGTTAAGAACAGCCACAGGAAAGGTATGGATTATGGTTCCGAGCTTCTGCAACTGAGTAGACCTACATGATCCTGTGATAAATGAAGCCTGCTTATATTTGCCTGTTTACATGTCTATATTTCTTCCAGCACATAAACTACTTCTAGGTAATAACTGTCTTTTCATCTGCGCATCGTCTGTACCTACTCCAAATGTCTGGCATCCAGTTCCTTTTCCACAAGCATTATTTGAGGCTGTGTAAATTCTCAGAATGCCTGGCTATTCATGCAGAATCTTTTCTTTGTAAAAACCAAGTCATAATGCCATTGCGATGCTTGTGTGAGCATGTGTGGGCGTGCGCGTGTGTGTGTGTGCGCGCGCGCACGCATGAGCATGCTCAACAATCGGAAAACATCTCCTGAAATGTCAAAAATGTAGCCAATCTCCTGACTCTCTCAGAACCTGCGACCCACCGACTCTACTACCTCTCACTCTCCTTTACCTTTTTCATGAACTTCCTCCTGCTACCCTTGAATTCCATAGTCAATCAGTATAATCACATCCTTCCAAACCCCCTCAATTCTGTTGTCGTCTTCTTGTTTTCACTTGTGTGATTAAACCACAAGCCCGGTGCAATTTATCTCCTGTCCTCTCCACAACTCCACCCATGCAGTCGAATTCAGTGGCAGTAAAGCACACAACTAGACAAATTAATGTATTTTTAAGTTCTAATGATTAAACTGAAGTGGGTTCTTTACACTAATGGATACTCATTCTCTACCACCTCATGGCATTCACTTTTCTGCTTTCCTAGAAAACTTTTTCACCTTTGTCCTCTCTCATAAAACTCCAAATAGCTCTTTCCATCCACACTCTCAGCTGGAGGCCATATTACCAACTTCCTGAGAAAACTGAAGCATTCAGAAGAGCACGTCTACAAGCTGTCATACATCCATCCTCACTCAGTGCTTGAGATGTTTACTCTCCCTCCTTTCACTATGACTGAATTCTTCATGCTCCTTGCTCAAACCCAGACATCGTGCAGCTCCTTGTCACTTACTCAAGAAAATTCCTATCTCATTCCCACATTGTCTCTTTTCATTCTCTAGAATCATTCCTGTTAGCGGGCAAACAGTTATTGTTTGTTATTAACAACGCTGTTATTTCCCTCATCTTAAAAATATCCTAAAAATAACCCTCTCCCGACTCTACTTTTCCCTCCACTAACTCTCCGTCTCTCTGTTCCTTTTTACAAAACAAAAACAAGAACAAAAAACCACCTCCTTGAAATGCTAGTGCAAACTTGATGTCCCCAATTTAATTCCTCCCGTGCTCTTTTAAACCACAACAGTCAGGTTTTTGCCTCTACCGCTCCATTGAAAATAATCTTGTCAAGGTCATAGATGTCTTACCAAAGGAAGTTTTTAGTCCTCACATTCTTTGATCTTTGATTTGCATTGAAACATGTGGTTCACTTGGCTTGTAAAACCCTGTACTTTCCTCTTCTTTTTCTGGTTCCACTTCATCTCTGACTTTTAACATTACTCATTTCCTTAGTGATCTTCAGACTCAGGGCTTTGAATACTTCATATGCTGATGACATCCAAATTTATACCTCTAGCTCCAGCCTCTCTCTTCTGAACTCCCAATTCCCCATATACAACTCCCACTGACTTTGCAATGTGAACGTCTAATAAACATCACAAAAGTGACATATTCAAAACGGAATTTCTGATCTTCCTTCAAACCAATAACCCGTATGTAATCTTTTCCATCTCAGTTAATAGAGGTTCTCGCTTTACATTCTTGGGCACAAGACAGCGGCGTGATTGCAATTCTTCCCTTTCTCTCACACGCTACTCCCAATTTGTCAGCAAATGCTGTCAGCTATCCTTGCCAAAACATATCCAGAAGGTGACCACTTTTTGCCACTTCCCTTCCTACCATTCGGGTCCAAACTGCCGTGATAGGTTTCTTGGATTCCTAGAGCAGCCTAACGCCTCTCTCCCGTCGCATTCTTGCCTTTCATCAGGCAGGTTTCCACACAGCCACCCAAATGACCCTTTTAAAAAGTTGTGTTAAAATGTTCAAAAACCTTCTGATGTTTCCTTATCTCTTATATAATGAAAGCCCAAGTCCTTTACAATGGGTTACAAAGTCCTCCAACTTTTGTCCCATTTCTTACCACCCGCCTGGGAGGGGGATGCCTCACAGGCTACCTTTTCTCAGGTTCATTTCGCTCTAACCATAATGACTGACCTCTTTGTTCTTCCTCGAACACAATAGAGTTCTGGCTCCAGACCTTTACAGTTAAAGTCCCTACTTCTAAGACCACTCTTCTTCCCCTCCTATGCTTGGCTTGCTCTCTCATTTCTTCCAAGTAGCTCTGTCAGGGAGGCCTCACCTGACTCTCTCACGTGAGCTGCCATCTCCACGCTCCCTGTCTTTTTTTTCCTCTACATTATTTGTCATTCATTTTGTTTTTGATTCTTTTCCCTAAAATATAAGAACTATGAGGAAAAGAGATCAATGTCTATTTTGTTAATAGGTACCTTGAACAATAAAGCAGCTTTTAGCAGCTGCTTAATGAGTATTTTTTCAGTGAAAAAATTAAAGAAAAAGATGGCAGACAACAGCAACAAATAAGAGGGGAAAACAGACTTATTCCCCAAACACTTAAAAATATAACAAAAGGATAAATAGGGGCGCCTGAGTGGCTCAGTTGGTTGGGCAACTGCCTTCAGCCCAGGTCATGATCCTGGAGTCCTGGGGTGGAGTCCCACATCAGGCTCCCAGCTCCATGGGGAGTCTGCTTCTCCCTCTGACCTCCCCCCTCTCATGCTCTCTCTTACTGTCTCTCTCAAATAAATAAAATTTTTTTAAAAAGTAAAGAAAAGGATAAATAGACAAAAACTTGTGACAGAAAATTGATCTTAACTATCAGGAAACTCATTTTAGAGAAGTAAAACAAACAAACAAACCTAAACAAATAAACAACCATCCCCAAAACTCTCAGTTTGTAATTTTGCCTCTAACTGGAAATGTTTCAGAAGATGGAGTTAATTAGAAAGCCAGAGAGAGTCCCAAACAGCAGATTTTTACCACTCTTCATAACCAACATAAAGAAAGCAAAGTATGCCATATCTAGCTGACGTAGTGATAACAATAAAGTAAATAAATAAATAATGAAATAAATGTTTGTAGACTGAACAAAAATTAATGACTAGTCTGTGAAAGGGTTTATTTGGTATTACTTCTTGGCCCCAGAAAGAAATATAATAAGTAGCTAAGATACACAATTTCCTACATGCTGGCAAATCTCTGGCACGATTTGGCTTACATTTGGTTTTTAAATTTTCTTTTAAAAACACTCAACATACAATTACAATGAGCAGATCTGGAGGCCAGCTTCTCCTCATAGTCTTATCCTGGGATTTGGTAAGAGAAGTCTTCCCTTTCTTTTATTCAGACTTCAACTCTTAGTTAGTCATGGTATAAAGCCATGATAAAAACACAACACCACTCTTAAAGCATCCCTACAAGACTTATAAAAGTAAAATTCCAATGAAAGTCAAATATTTATTGGAATACTCCTGACGAGATTGATGGAAATGTCATCAAGGCCTCAATATCTTCTGATTACGTAAAAGCATGATGACTTCACTACTCATCTCAGTTTGAAAACAAATGTGTTTGTATTAGTGAAAGACTTTCCCCTGAGTGCCCTCCTTTAAGAACAAAAATATGCATTTTTAGCATGATCTATTCACAGCCGTTTTCTAGCTTTAGCAATGTTCATGGGACCTACATACAGATCTTTCTGTCTTTGAATAAAAAGTGATGTATTGGGTAGTAGGGACAATAGGGCATACTTAACTTTCCTTAAATTATTAAGTTTTTATGTTTCACTTATAAATATTGATGATATAAAAATAGTCTAAGAATTGTCATAATGATAATGAGGTTTCACTTTTACTAAATCCTATATAACATTTATTTTCATGAGATCAATGCATTTTAGTCCCAACACCATACAGGGTATATCTAGCACTTGTGTGCTAGAAGAATCAAGGATTTTAGAGGTCTTAGCAATAGAAAATGTAGTCCTATCAACTTAATAAAAAAAAAAAACATTTTATTTATATTCACTGAGAAATGATTACATACAAAATGTGTTGCCAGCAATCTGTGGCATAGTGTCAATATTTTGGAACTTCACAATTTTGCCTGATCCATGTCTGCATGCATAAAAGAAAATCAGAATTCTGCTTCACACCATCATGAAATAAATGGTACCAGTTTCTCCCTCCTGCCATGAGAAACTGTAAAATTGGACAAAATATATGAGACAATTGTTTTTTAGGCATTGCACACAGTCCTCTCAGGAGTGCTATCATTGAGAGAAACAAATAACACAAGATGAGCATCATATTTGTCTGGCCTCCTGCCTAGGGCATTTTCCAGAGCCCAGCTCAGAGAGGTGGAGCCCACGCAGGGGCTGGTGGTCTCATTGAATGTAGGAGGCAGATGTAAAAGTTTAAAAATACAAAAGCTTCTGGAAAACAGAGTACTGGAGAGGTAGGATCTATATGGAAGTGGTGCCCCATAAATTCACACAAGTGTCCTTGGCTGAGGGTTTGGCTGTGCAGGTATAGGGAGAGATACCACAGGGCCTAACAGACTGATAGTTGTCCCACAACAAAGACACAAAAGGTCTTAAAGTGCCAGGAGATGTTTGAATGCTATTCCAGCCTCACTGTGCACCTTAGTCATTTAGTTAGAATTCACAAAAGGCTACATCCAAGGAATAAGGACTACTCTAGAGTAAGGGACATGCTCTAGGACTAATGGAAAAAGAGAAAACAACTAAATAAACCAGCCCTAGTAAAAAATAAAACCAAGCCTAAAAGAAGCAAAAGGATTTGTCAATAATTTAACTGACAACAAAATTTAATGTTCTTCCAAAGAAGACAATATAATAAAGACAAAATAATTATCATAAATTCCACTAACTATAAAATAAAAATAATTACTAGATTTATGAAGCAGAAGGGAAAAAATGTGAAATGAAATCATGAAAAATGAAATCAGTGGAAACAGATCCCTAAATGACTCAGATATTGGAATTGTCAGACAAGAACTTTAAAAGAGCTTTAATAATGTTCAAGGACACAAAAGAAAATAAGTGTAAGGAATAAATAAGTAAGAAAAATCAGCAAAGAAATGGAAACTGTAAAGAATTCAATTTCTAGAACTTATAAGCATATATCTCAAAAGAAAAATTCACTGGATTGGTTTAAGAACAATTTGGAGACTATAAGAATAGGTCAGTGAACTTGAATACAGATCAATAGAAATTATCCAATATGAAAAACATGGAGAAAAAGTACTTGCAAGAAAATGAACACTGACTTAGGGACCTGTAGATAATAGCAAGCAATATAACAAATGAGTAACTGGAGTCCCAGAAGGAAAGGATAAAGTTAATGAAGCAGAAGATATAAGTGAATAATAACCAAAAACTTCCTAAATTTGGTAATAGCATCAACTTACAGATCCAAAAAACTTAGGAAACCTCAAGCAGGATAAACATAAATCTTACCAGACCAAGGCACATCATAATCAAGTTGCTGATAAAGAAAGAATATTAAAAAAACATTAAAAGTACTCATAGAAAAATATACATACAGGAAAACAGAGATAAAAATGATGGCTGAGCTCTCATCAGAAAAATGCAGGTCAGAAGAAAGTAGAATGATATTTCTAAAAAGGTGAGAGGAAGAAAGAAAAAAATCCCCATTCACCAGGATTCTTGTCCTTCACAGTGAGAGTCAAAGACATTTTCAGGCAAGTGAAAACAACAAAACTTCATCTCAACACACCCACACTACAAGAAATGCTAAGGCTAGTGGGAAATGATACCGTATGGAATCATGAATCAGTAAGAAGCAATGCAGAGCACTAACAGGGTAAATATGTGGGTGAATATAAATAGTTCTCTCTCCCTCTTAATCCCTTTAAAAGATGGCTAACTGCTTAGAATTGGTCAGGTTTATAATGTATGAAGAAGTAAAAATATATGGTATCAATTGCAAAAGAATTGTGGAGTAAATAGGATTGTATTCTGGTAGGATCCTCGCATATTACATGAAGTAGGATAATATTAGCTCTAAGAACACTGTGTCATGTTATACATGCACAATCTCTCGTGAAACCACGGAAAATCAGTAATACAAAGAGCTTCATTAAGAGTCACATCTTAGACCTAAAAAATCTTCCTATGAACAAATAGACCTTGAAGATACAGTCTAGCAGGTGAAATCAGGGGGACTCAATGAAGTGATCAGGTAGAACCAGGTGCCATCATGGTAGTGTGTTACCCTGAAAGAGCTGATATGGGTTCCTGGTCTCAAACTGTGGATGACTTTCTTTCATACAAAAATAGCTGTAGATTACTTATTTATGTCTGCTCACTCCCTTCTGCTTGCTTCCTGAGAGTAAAAACTATGTCCCAAACAACTTAGAATGAGAAACCAAAAAGGAATTATTGGCAAATGATTTCTTTAATCCTTACATCATGTTCTGAGGGAAGACCAAACACATGACTCTAGATGGAAGTTGAATAATAGACTGAATGTCTGTTATCCTCAAGGATCATACCTTCACGCAGGAGACATACATGTTCTAGGTGACTATAGATTTAACACTATCGTTAGAAGAATTAGGGGAAATGATAATATTTTATCTTTCTATGGTGGTTTTCCTAACATCTTGAAATATTGTATACTTTGGTTGCATAATGGTGTTTTATAGTCTTCAGTTATTTGTAATAGCAGCAAGTTTCCCCTTTTGAAGTGTTGTGCTTGTTGACAGAATTCAAGCCAGGGAACTACAACATCAAAAGAATCTCTGATATATGCATTTAACTCTGGTCTTTTATTCACATTCTTTTATGTTTTCATTTCCAGCCATTCTTTCATTTTTCTAGTGGTAATGAGAGAGATGAGTGGTTAGAATAATTCTGTTAGTCAAACAAATAAGCTGACATCTGCCTTTGAGAGCAGTTTTAATCTTCCTTTGTACTGAGGTAAGTCAGATGCCTGTCAAGCCATGAAATGTTTACAAATTCATTTATTTCCCCCCCAGTAGAATATGCATTGGTTTAGGCAACAAGCCCTCACTTTAGAGAACTCTGTCCTTCTGAGGTCCAATAAATCCTTGAAGTGTTGTCACATAGAGCCAGAATGCTCTAGAACAGTATTCTTCCAGAGAGTTTTCCACTGATAAAAACAAAACAAAGCAACAACAACAAACCCAAAACAAAAAAACCCTTTTGTTCATTGTAGGCAGGAGAAGTTGAAAGACTCCTTTTTTCTCAAAAACAACAGATAAAAACATGTTTCCTAGACCAAGGTATTTGAGGCCACTATATTGTGCAGAGCCATGCCCCAAACAGAGGGATTCATTTACTCTTTTGTTTATCCAACATGAGGATATTTCATATTGTCTGGACTCTGACCTCAAGGATAACATCTCCATTTTAGGAGACATACATGAACAAATACAAATACAACGTGAAAAGTCAATCATTAATATAAGCCTTTGTGCCATGAAGAATTTAACCTTGCCCACCAGAGATTTGGTCTTTGCCTTTGGCTTCTGGAGGTTATATCTAAACCTGGGCATAGTCACATCTTTTCCCACTGGCCGTGGAATGTGAGATAAATAACAATATGATTTAGGGTGGGGGCTGAATTTTGTTCAGGGGGCTTTAGGTCGCACAACCTTAGCTCGTTTTCTGAGGGACTGAAGATGGAGATTAGCCACTGGTTAGTCAACTATACTTATCTGATGGGGCCCCAATAAAAACTCTGGATGCCAGACTTGGATGAGCTTCCCTGGCTGGCAATATTTCAAGCTTATCATCAGAACATAAATCCTGGAAAAGTAAAGCTGTCCATGACAATGCGGAGAGGACAACTTGAAATTCTGCGTTTGGTACTTCCCTGAACTTTATTCTAGATAATTCTTCTCTAGGTTGATTTTAATCAGTATTCTGGCCCTCTAATGAACCATAACTGTGATTATAACAGCTTTCAGTAAGTTCTGCCAGTCTTTTGAGCAAATTTTCAAAATAAGCAATTGATTTCAGAAGTAAGGGTGGTCTTGTGGCCTGTGATCCCTCTAATACAGCATCCCTTATATTCCAATGTCTTCTAGGCTCTTCAGCTGGCTCTGACTTAAACCTGGCTTTCCCCTAAGAACATTTCTGCCCTAAGAGCCCTCTCAAATAATAATTGTTTCTCTCCCACTTCCCTTTAGCCTCTGGACTTAGAATTGGTATGGGTGCTCTCTAGTCTCCTCATTGCTATTCTGGAACTTTCTCTTAGAGCTTCAAGGAAAGCTTTTAAATTTCATGGTATCACTTCCTACTACCCACTACCCTTCAATATGTGATCATCTACCTCCTGTATGCTCCAGATCATCTTCCTCTCAAAATTATCATCTGGCCTCAGAACTAATTACTTTACCTGTCTCATGAACATGACTTTTATTAGAGATGCACCAACCTGAACAAAATTCAGACTTCGCTCTGCACTGATCCAGACTCTTGTGCAATCAAGACTCCTGTCCAATCCAGGATCTCCCCACCCTGAGCTGATCTTTCCATAGCCTTAAGACCATTTCCTATAATATGATCTTTATTGAATTCTTTGAGGTAATTTGATCACATGGTATGTCAAAGTTTTGGTTTTATATATCACTGCATTCTTTCTGACATTTTAGTCATTCCATAAAATAAATTAGTCATCAAAGATCATTCCTGGGAAAATCTTCATTATCCATTCATTCTGTTGGTTATACTTCAAATAGTTATTAAGCCCTGCTATGTGCCCAAGAATGTGTTTTTTACTTGGGATTCAAAGATAAAAGACATCACCTCTGACTTCAGTGAGATTACAGTCTAATTGGTTGGCAGGGTCGAAACATTAATATGCATTGTATCACAATGTCATGCATACTAGACTGAAGCTACTGGAACAAAAAGGAGGGAGTTCTGATGGAACCTACTGGTGTTAGGGAAACCAAAATCCTACATAGAGTCACTACCGGAAATCTAGGAAAGATAAAGGTATGGCCTTCAGCCTCAAGAGAACACTTAGTCCCACCAATTGGAACACCACCAGGGGAAAAGAACCTGAAAGGGGGAAAGGGAATAAAATCATGTCAGTCAAAGAAAATTGAGCTTGAAGCCTGAGAAGAAGATGAGGAATGGAAATGAGGGCTGGGTTCAAGTGTGAGAGGTGCTGTCACGTAGGAAGATAAATGTGGTTCTTGGTAGCCCCATACTGCAAATTTGAAAACTATCAAAAATATCAGATTTTCAATCATCTGGAGACATTTTGTCTTAGAGTATCCTACAATGCAATGGCTGCTTCGGGAGGTAATAAGTCTTCTGTCACCAGAGAAGCACAGGGAGAGTTTAGACATGACTTTCCAAAGACGATCAAATAATCATTTGGTGATTGGACTGGAGGGTTTTTAAAGCATCTTCTCCTTCTGAGGTTCTATACTCCCATGCCTTGCCTGGCTCCTTGTCATCTGGCACAGAACAGGAAATAAATGAGGGTGGGGAATATTGCTATTCCAGAGGTGACACACTGAGTTTGCCTGGCCTTTTCTACTTGTCTTTCCTCTGTGGCATTTTTTTTGTCTAATCTACACAGAGCATATGCAATCAGCAAATTTAAAATGTAGAGTTATTTTGGTACAGTGGAAGAAAATGTCAGCATAAGTAAGATAGAGTAGGTAGATTTTTAAGTTCATAGTCTAACATTATTTAATTAGCATGGCATGGATTTAAAGAATTAAACAGCCTCTTGCAGACAATCCCTTTTTACTGTCTCCTATTCACTTGGCTCCTTTTCGGCAGCACCAGAGTACAGAATACTGACAACAGGGTTCTCTCTTAGGAGAAAATGGATTTATTAAAAAATAATACAAGCAGATATTTTACACAAAATATTAAAAAAAGCATAGAAAGACTTTTAAGAATCTCACCCTCTTCACAGAGGTGCAATATATTTGCAGAATATACTTATTTTATTAGTCTCTTAGGGCCGCTGTAACAAGTCACTATGACTCAGTGGCTTAAAAACACAGAAATTTATTCTCTCACAGGTTCTGGAGGCCTGAAGTCTGAAATTAAGGTATTTCAGGGCAGTGCACCTTCCAAAGCCTATAGGAAAACTCTTTGTTTGTCTCTTCCAACTTCTGGTGGCTCCGAGTGTTCTCTGGCTTGTGGCAAGATCGCTCCAACCTCTGCATTTGTCTTCACATGGCCTTCTGGCCTGTGTATCTCTCTCCGACATCACTTCTCCTTATAAGGGCACCAGTCATTGGATTTAAGACCCACCCTTAATCAGGGATGATCTCCTCTTGAGATCCTTAACAGATTACTCTGCAAAGACTTTATTTCTAAATAAGGTCATACTATGAAGTTCTGGTAAGCATCAACTTTTTGGGGGGAGGGGGTGACATTGTTCAACTCACCATTCTTGTCATAACTGAAACTAGGCTCCACACAAAGGACCCCACATTTCTCTCTCAAGACCATCTCATTTTTTTCAGGGCTCCCATTGCCACTCTTAAATATTATTCTGTTATTCCTCTATGTTTATATGAAAAAACACATCATCCTTTGGGATATGTATCTTGGATATTTCATCTCCTCTCCTTTCTTAGTTATTAAAAGATAGAAATTTCCAGAATAGATTTAAAACACCAAAGAAAAATTAGCTACATGCTATTTATGAAAGTCTGGTGATTTGAGACTGTGTGAATTTAACTGAGCTGGGACTGTGGCTCCATGTTCTTTGGGTAAAGTGGGCAAAAATAAAGAAGGAGCCATTGCTCTCTGAAGGTCCTAGAGGTTAGGTGAAAGGCAAGAAGAGGTAACAGCAGTCCTATGCTGATCTGGCAATCCTTACAGAGATCCTACAGAGTCTATTCTGGCAATGACATGGACCTCTTTTCAGGAGGCCTGCTTATTAACTTTTCCGGCTGCCTCCTAACTCTCTCTCTCTCTCAGATTCTTATATTCCTAGCTTCCCCCACCATTGCACAAGGCATCATTACTACAATAAACTCCTTATTTCATAATACTTACAGAGCTTCTATTGCCCTAGTTAAATCTTGGCTGACAGAGACAGAAACACCACATTTCTCACTACTATGTAGATTACATAAAGCAGATTTCTTTCTTTCTCTTTTTTTCTCACTGCTGTGACCCTAAAGCAGTTTCTGGCATATACTAACTGATCAGTACATTCTAGATGAATACATTTATAAGTAATAAGCAGCATATTTGAGGAGAGGGTGGATGCAATTTTGAGTTGGACATGCATGTAGACTAAGTGAAGGTGTCTGGTAGGTAGCTGGTAATCAGGACAGGCCTAGAGTGGGAATACATACATGTGAGTCATCAGTGTGGAGGCAGACTTGAGGCCATGATAATGCATAAGATTGCTTTTATAGAGGGCACAGAGTAAGACAGTTGAGGGTAGAACCCTAGAAAACATCAACTTAAGTGCTGTGCAGAATGGTAAGAGGAAAATTAGATAGGAGAATATCAAGGAAACAAAGGTAGAAGAATCATTGAGGAAAAATACCAACATTATCATGTGCAACTGGAAAGTCTGTAAGAGAAGGTCAGAAATGTTTTCATTGTATTTAACGAAAATAGAATAGTGATGACCTTAACAAGAACAGTTTGATGACAGGAAGTGAGATAACAAGTGTTGCTTTTTTTCTAGAGAGTTGGCGCTGAGTGGACGGAAGGGGATAGAGCGGTCAATAAAGGAGCACAAAGGGCCGGGAAATTTTGTGTTTTTTTAATGACGCTAACAACTTTTTGAAAAAGCACACACATTTTTTGTTTATGTCTCTGTGTGTGTGTTGTGTGTGCATGTGTTTTGTGTATATACTTGTACATTGCATCTAACGAAACACAGACAACTGAATGAGACCTCTTATTTACTAGCTGGGAGAGGCTGGGCAGGTTACAAAATCCCTTGATGCGTCAGTTTCTATATACCTTAAATGGGTTAGTGTCCTGGCCTCATATGCTTGTGAAAATTAAATAATACCTAATTTAATTAAATAAGAATAATTACATTTAAATAAATAATAATAAAATAGATCAGATCCTTGGCACCAAGCCAAATATACCAAATCAATAAGTTAATAAGTACACAGTGCACCCCATCTTGTCTAAGAGTTCTATACCTGAAAGAAGGCATAGAAGCAGCAGAGTTGTGGACCATGGAAGCTGCCCCATGAACAATGGAACTATAACCAAATCAATATATGTTAGCTGATGAGATACTTGCTGATGCTAAGGAGGAAGGGTAAAGAGAAGCAAAAGTTAACTGCAGCAGAGGGGACAACTTGTGAAAGAAGTTCCCTGAGAGAGCTGGAAGGCAAAAGATCCAGAGAAAAGTGGCAAATTGCCTTTAAAAACAATGTGTTTCCCACTGAGATGGGAGGAAGAGGGGAAAGATTAGCTTGGATGTTAATGGGGTTTGGAGGTAGAGTGAATCAAAGTGAGGGCGTTTCTGCCTCATAGATGAACTCTGAAGTCCAACCAGTGACAGCTAAAGAAAAACAGAATGAAGTAGGGTACTTCAAAAGAGTGGCACTGATTTGAAGTAGCAGTTGTAGGGAATGGGGGAGGGACAGTATAGGGACAGAGCAATTGCTTGTCAGATGAGGTCATGAGCCTAATTTACAATGAAAAGCCATTTTTAGTAGGAACAATCCCATGTTGTTGTAGAATTTCTCTAGTTGCCACTCAATAGCTTGGGTTGAGAGTTGGAGAACATGGATAGGATTGGTTGGGGGTTGGGATTTTGGTGGGCAACTGCAGAAGGGGAAGAGGGCAGAAAGGAAGTTGATAGTACTAGCAAGCCAGTATCTGAAGGGATGAATCTGGGATCTG
Source organism: Mustela lutreola (assembly GCF_030435805.1). Taxonomy (NCBI): domain Eukaryota; kingdom Metazoa; phylum Chordata; class Mammalia; order Carnivora; family Mustelidae; genus Mustela; species Mustela lutreola. The sequence continues at coordinate 93,865,762 of NC_081296.1, forward strand.
GTCAGCATAGGGAAAACTGTGAAGTCATGAGGGGCTGATCTTTTGGGGCTCTGAAGTCTGAAGAACATGTGTGGTAGGATGAGGAAATGAGCTCTTTGGAAGTGCTGATGCTCTTGTTTAGGGCATGGGTTTGTCAAAATTGGTGGGAAACTCTCCCTGCCCATTCTGGGTGCTTTCTTTCCCTCAGGACTGTGCCAAACTCCAGGGTACTTTCCACCCACTGTGGACGTCTCTGGAGACTTCTGGACATTGGTTATTGGTCTACATTGGTTACAGCTCCATTGTTCATGGGCCAGCTTCCATGGTCCACATGGACCTGCTGCTTCCATGCCTTCTTTCAGGTATAGAACTCTTAGATGAGATGGAGTGCACTGGGTCTAGCCTCGTCTCCCTAATGCAGTATGTGGCCACTAATTTCAAGATCCTGCCATGTTCCTGCCAGGAAGCAAAGCCCAGATACCCTCTATCCTTGGAACCCACAAACCTCTTCCTTGCCCTAACCCCGTCATGTCTCCAGGGAGCTCTTTTTATTTGGGAGAAATACTTCTTCTCAAACCATATCCTCTCAGTAGGCTTAGGCTTCAGAGAATAAAAGTCACAAAGCCAGCCAGACACTGCACTGAGGGGAAAACCAAATAGTTTGTGGTCTACTGAGCTAGGGAACTAAAGGGATAATAAAATATGAGTTCAAATCTATAAGAAAAAAACACAATACCTGAAAGGAGATGCTTAGTTAATTATGTTATACGTATATTCACTCGAAAGTATGAGAAAGTTCATTTATTGGCAGAAATGACTGAGTTGTTTGTATGCAGAAAATCACGTCTAAAAATGACAGAAAGACAAGTGGTTGGACTAGAACCAGTACCAGTGTTCTTTTTCTCCTTTTTTAGTTCTAGGGGGGGAAATTAACAAAACAGCTCGTGTTAAACGGAGCAGGAAGAATAGGTCCATGTATTAGTAGAGGTTAATCAAACTTCGGGGAAGCCATTGCATCTCAAATCCTATTACAGAAGCTTTTCTGGAGATTATCGCTTTCAAAAATTTTATAGGAATTTGGATGGCATCAGGTTCTTACTGCTTGATACAAACAAGTGATTCGATGAACCCAGTAGAGTTTGTTACCCAAAGGTTTTTGCAGTAGTAGCATGTCTTCCCAAATAAAATACGTTGTCTCAAAAAAAAAAAAAAATCCCTAATATACATTTTATTTCTTCTTTCATCATTCTTACAGAGCATTGCAGTGTTCTTCTAAGTCTCAAAGCCCGCTGTAGGAACCAAATCAAGATATTATTCATCAGTGGAAACCAGGAATTACTGAAGGTGTACATAGTGGCAATAGTCTGGGATTATTCTGTCATCTGATTCTACCTCTAGAGACACAAGGTCTCATCCCATCCACACCCAACTCCGCTCCCCCAGACACACTCAGCCACCGCATGTATTTTCTGACAAGAATGAGCAATATTTCATCAGTCCTCCCTAGCCACCCGGTCCTGGTTTTAATATAGCTGGAATATCTTGGGTAGCTTTATCAAGATGTAAACCTTATCATCAAGGCTTAGTTCGAAATTTAAGTTGTTTCAGCTGTCAACTGAAATACAACTATATCGTATCTAAAACTCTCTCTGTTGAAGTTCTCAATGTTAAAATCTCCCCCTGGTGGATTTGAAGAGCAGTGTTTTCACAAATAAAACGGGATAGAATTTTCCAAGAAAATGAATAGATGCTAACATTTTGCAGGTATGAAAATCAGATCTGTTCATCTCAAAATTTAGAGGGGAAACGTTGCAATTACTTGAACTGTTACCATCAAAAACAAAATCTTTTACTAATGTAGAGTTGTTTTTTTGGGTACTGTAGTCTCAAACACAAGTGTGAGTGAATACTGAGTTTTACAATTTCTTCTCTTATGTGATTACCCTCTAGTGAGTTAAGGCACTTTTATGAACTAAAAATGTTAATTTCCCACTTAATTGTTTGGTGAAGAGAGACAGAACGTTTCCATTAGGAAAGAATTTGCCCCATTTGAGTGAATCTGACATCTATATATTCTCATCATTATTATAGCTGTCAGTCAAATCAACGAAGGTCCAACTGCAAAGCCCCAGACCCCTTGAAATGTGTATGCACTTGCTCTAGGGAAGGGAAATTTATATTTTTTTTAATTGGTTTTGTTTCAGCAGCAACATCTCTCCCTTTTCTGAGAATATATTTTGGCTGTAGTTTTGTGGAGTTGGTTCAAATTTCAAAGGAGCTCTTAGTCCTTCCGTGTCTAGTGACTCTGCTGACCCATCTGTTTGGTACACATTTGCCTGAGGCGGGGCCAAAATGAGGCATGATGGGAGCATGGGAATAAAGCAGAAGAAAAAAAAAACTAAACAGAAATACTTATGTAAAAGAAAGTGCTAAAATACCTACAATGCTGACAAGCATATATTTAGAACTGAGAAATGGTGGTTAGCAGTTAATAAAAAATGCATTTTCTTTGACACAGATGTACCAATGGCTCATCAGTCTTAAATTCCTTATATTTTATTAAGGGTATTTTTTTTTCAAAACACGTTATTCTAAATTTCTAATTGAGGGCAAAATTATTACATTTAAATGATAGGCAATGTAAGTAAAGAGGAAAATTTAATTGTTGGATTTATTGTGGAAAACAGAAATCACTGACAGATTTGCTGCTTATATAATTTCTTGACATCAGAATCAATCACCCTTTAGGAAGAAATGAAGCTCTCTCTGTTTGCAGATGACATGATTTTATGTATAGAAAATCCTAAAGACTCAACCAAAAAAACTGATAAAATCAATGAAGTCAGTGAAGTTGCAGGACCCAAAATTAACATCGAAAGATGAGTATTATTTTTATACACTAACAACAAATTTTCTGAAAAGGAAATAAAGCAATCCTATTGGCAATAGTATCACAAACAATAAAATACTTAGGAATGAGTCTAACCAAGGAAGTGGAAGATCTCTAGTCTAAAAAATAAAAGACTTTGGTGAAAGTAGTGAGATAATTGGCTATTTGCATGTAAAAGAATGAAACTGAATCCTTATCTTACACAGATCACAAAAATTAACTCAAAAATGGATCAAAGACTTAAATGTAAGACCTAAAACCATGAAATTCCTGGAAGAAAACATAGGAATAAGCCTCCTCAACATGAGTCAATGAATTTTTGGATATGAGACCTCAAGCACAAGCAACAAAATAAAAAATAAACAAGGGGAACTATGTCAAACTAAAAAGCTTCTGCACAGCAAAATAAATTATCCAAAGTTAAAATACAGTCTACGGAATGGAAAAAACTATATATTTGATAAGGGGTTGATATTCAAAATATAGAACTCATATCACTCTATAGCAAAATAATAGTAATAATAATAATAATCCAATTTTAAAATGGGCAAAGCACCTCAATAGACATTTCTTCAAGAAGCTATGCAAAAGGCCATTTCCTCAAAGAAGACATACAAAAGGTACATGAAAAGATGTACAACATCACTAGTAATTAGGAAAATGTAAATGAAAACCATAATGAGATATCACCTCATGCCTGTTAGGAAGGCCATCATCAGAGGCAAGAGATAAATGCTGGTGTGGATATGGAGAAAGGGATTGATGGTGGGATTGTAAATTTTCATAACCACTATGGAAAACAATATGAAAGCTCCTCAAAAAAATTAAAAATGGAACTATAATCCAACCCTGCAATTCTACTTCTTAACCTATATCCAAGGGAAAGGAAAACATTAAAGAGTTGTCTGGATGCCCATATTTATAACATCATTTTTTACAATAGCTGAGACACAGAAACAACCTAAGTGTCTGTGAATGGGTGGATGGATATGGAAGATGCTGTATACCTACAATGGAATATTATTCAGCCATCAAAAGGAGGAAATTCTACCATTTGCTACAACATGGATGAACTTGGAGGCATTATGTGAAGTGAAGAAAGTCAGAGGAAGACAAATACTGTATGATCTCAATTATATGTGGGACTAAAAAAAAACAACTAAACTCATAGAAAAAGAGATCAGACTTCGTGGTTGCTAGAGGTGGGGGGTCAGGGGAGGGAGAACTAGAGGAAGGTGGTCAGAAGCTACAAACTTCCAGTTATAAGTAAGTACAAGGGATATAATGGACAGCATGATGGCTGTAGCTAACACTGCTGTAGGATATACAGGAACGTTATTAAGAGAGTACATTTTTAAGAGTTCTCATCACAACAAGAAACTTTTTTTTCTTCCCCCCCTTCTTTCTTTCTTTCTTTCTTTTTTTTTTTTTAATTTTTATTGTGTCTGTAGGAGAGTATGGATGTTAGCTGAACCCACTGGGACAGTCATTTCACAATATAGCTAAATGAAACCATTATGCTGTATGCCCAAAACATATACAGTGATGTGTATCAATTGTTTCTCAATAAAACTGGAAAACACTAACTATTGAAACATTAAAAGAGAGAGAGAGAGAGAAACCTTTAATTGAGTAGTTCAGCAAGAGAGAAGATCACAGCAGTATGGCATGGTGGTTAACAGCAGAGGCCCTCAGCCAGATTGCTAGTCAAATCAGATCTCTGACTTTTTTAGCTCTGTGACTTGAGCTAGTTACTTAACCTCTCTGTGCTTTAGTGTCTTCATCTGAGGACAGTAAGTAGAAACATCCTCATAGTGCAGTTGGAAGGGTTAAATATGCCAAAGCTAATTGGAAAGCCTTTGGTACACACAGTCCCATACCTTTTTTGTTCAGTTTCATATAAATATCAAGTCTTATTTTCAGACATTATAAAAAGCAATTCTCCGTAAATTGAAACTTTAATTTCTCATTCAAAGTTCCTTGTCCCTGTACGAACTTCAGCCTGATTCATGCTCAGATCCTGCAGTAGGGAAAAGAGGAGTCTTTGGATTCTTTATTATTTATGAATTTCCCACCTCTCCCTCACTGCTCCCTCTGCCTTTGGCTCCTGCAGTTGAGAGGGGACAGTTTTAACAGATAAGAAAGCTTTTCCTTAGTTGGTACAATTAGAATCATGCACTGGTGTCCTCTGGGAGTGACTCTTTCTCTTTTGGAGTTCTTCATTGGGTTCTTTAGGATGTTCCCATTCTAGGCTAGAGACCTCCCTTTGCTGGCCTGCCCACTAGCCCTCTGCTAGCGGGTCATATTTCCTTTTCTGCTCCTCCTCCTGGTGCATAAACTTCCTGGTCAGAGCATCTCACTCAGTCGGGCAGAGTGGGTCCATCAAGGTGTTCCCACCTGTCTGCCTGCTGTGCTCTCCATTCCAGGGCATGGGAAACCACTGCCTCTGCCCCACTGTCAGTGGGAATCTGCTTTTCCTCCTGCAGCCTTTTTTCTTCATGCTATCATCTGAGAAAGTACCAGTGGGTCTCTTGTTCACTTCTAGATTTTTCAAGTAAGAATCAGGCACTAATCTCTTGAGTCTTACCAACCCCAGTGAACACCTGACAAGCTCTCCAAGTGATTTTATAGATGCTTCCATGCTTCAGGGACTGGATAAGAAGCCACTTTCCATCTTCAGTGGGAGGGAAAATGCACAGTGCTCTGAGAACTCTTTCTAAGGAAATGATCTCTATCCCCCTTTCTTTCTACTCCTGCATACAGACTGGAGGTGGGTGACGGCTTAAGAGAAGTGCACCTCTCTTTAGGATGTGAACACATTTTAAACTATAGCCAACAGCTTGAAAACGTGGGGGTCTCCCTGGAAATCAAGACAGAAAGAAAACTGAACAGCAAACTCTGACTGTTTCTGTATAATAGTCAAACAATTAGATCATGTGAGTCAATGAATACAGTGGCTTGTTTGAACCCTTATGATGTGGTTCGACTGGATTCACCTTGGTATGATGTTGGTAGAAGTGATGATTAATAGTTTAGAATTATTTTAGCTGCATGTGTGACATGTACTAAAAACCTATGAATGGAACACCGTTCACTGTGCTGAATTACAAGCCTGGATAGACAGGAGGAAAACGAAATGCTAAGTAACATGCACTGGGTACCCTCTGTACCCTGAATAAGTAACTGCTAGACCCATTGCATTAAATCCTTTTTGAGCAAGAGGCAAAAATGAAGTTCCTAAGTTCTTTTTACTGATGAAAAAATAATGTTACATTGTAATCCATAGTTTGGAAATTATTTTATAAAAGATAAGACTTGCATAGTCCTTACTACATGCCAGACACTGTTCTAAACATCTTGAACATATTTTATCCTTTTAACTAACCCTATTAGGTTGACACACTGAGGTCTTCACCTTACAAAAGAGGAAGCTGAGGCACAGGCAGGCCAAATAACATGCTCAAATTTAAATAAACAGAAAAGATGTGACTGAAATGGACAAGTTTGGTTTTAGACAAAGATACCATGCTTTCACAAACATCGTCTTGTGATTCACATTGCCATAGCAATTTCAAGAGGTAGTTGTAGCTGATTCCAGGTCACTCAAGAGACTACATGGCCATGGAGCTGTGGAGCTTGCCTGGAAGATAATAGACTACCCCAGCTCTGGTCTCAGTTCCTTCTACTATGTTCTGCTGGGTACATTTCATTTGCTATTTAATTTGCATCATAATATGTTAATTTCTAGAATAAATTTGTGTTTTTCTGAAAGTAAAATAATTAAGGAGGAAATAAATCAATGAATGCCCCATTAAATAGAACAGACACTTATGGCCTGGAGTCTTTCCTTTTTTTTTTTTTTAAATTAAAACAAAGCTTTTATTACTTTTATCTTATTTAAAAGCAATGCATACTCATGGCTGAAAAATTAGAAAATCTCTGTATTAAAGGAAGCTGAAAACATCTGCAATTCAACTGCCTTGTGACAAACACCTTTATAATATCTTAGTCACCATCCTTTCAGGCCTACTGATATATATGCTCATTTGGGGTGTGTGTGTATGTGTATTTAATGGGCTCATATAGTTTTGAAATAGACTTAAAAAATTTTTTTAATTTAAATTCTAGTTAGTTACCATACTGTGCAATATTGGTTGCAGGAGTAGAATTTAGTAATTTATCACTTACATACAACACCCAGTGCTCATCACAGGTACCCTACTTAATGCCCATCGCCCGTCTAGTCCATCCCCCACCTACTTCCCTCTGTTTATTCTCTATCATTAAGAGTCTCTAATGGTTTGTTTCCTCTCTCTTTTTTTCCTCTCTCCCATATGTCCATCTATTTTGTTTCTTAAATTCCACATAGGAGTAAAATCATATGATATTTGTCTTTCTCTTATTTTGCTTAGCATAAAACACTTTAGTTCCATCCATGTCATTGCAAATGGCAAGATTTCATTCTTTTTGATGTCTGAATAATATTCCATTATATAGATAGATAGATAGATAGATAGAACCTCTTCTTCTTTATCCACTCATCAGTCAATGGAAATTTATGCTCTCTCTATAGCTCGGCTTTTGTTGATAATGAAATTGACTCTCACACTTGACAATTGTCTTGACCATTTTTCTAAGCCAATAATAATTCACCTTTAACATCATTTTGTGTTTAATTACTTTTCTATTGTAATAAGTATAAGAAATATATTTAATGCCCTCTTTGCTTCATCTAGCCCACCCAGTTTTTCACTGTTAAAGATGTAACAGGCTACTGTTTACTGGTGGATTTGGGCCCAGATGTCAGACAGGCCAACCACTGCTTCATAACACCCACTCTGCCCATGTTCCTCCAGGGTCCTGAATGGCTTCACGTGTGCTGTTGGAACAAGCCTAACCCGACCATGTGCTCCTTTATCTTTGCATCACTCAAGTCTGCTCAAACATCATCTCCTCCCCTTCCCTTTTGGTCTAACCTAGGTCAAATATACCCAGCCTCTCCAGCAGTCTCTGGCCCCTAACCCCTATTTTTCTTCTTAGGACCTAACACCAAGTGCAATTCCATTGTCTGTATGTCTACTTGCTTCCTCTCTTGTCTTGCTAGAAGTCTACAGGAAACTACTTAATCTTTGCCACTGTATTTCCATTGCCTAGAACAGCGCCTGCTGTTCTAGTGGGCAATAAATATTTGTTAAATTAATGAATAAATTATTTGGCTTAAATTAAAAACACACAGCATTGTTTATACACAGTGGAATTGTGATATGAATTTTCAGTTCTTTCTCACTAAGAAATAGAGGCCAAAAAAGTGACCATATACAACAATGGAATTAAGTCTGTTCTACTATGGTCTGAATTTCATCTCTCTGAATATTTTTTTTAAAGATTTTATTTATTTATTTGACAGAGAGAGATCACAAGTAGGCAGAGAGGCAGGCAGAGAGACAGGAGGAAGCGGGCTCCCCTCTGAGCAGAGAGCCAGATGTGGGACTCGATCCCAGGACCCTGAGATCATGACCTGAGCTGAAGGCAGAGGCTTAACCCACTGAGCCACCCAGGCGCCCCTCTCTGAATATTTTTAAAAGATTTTAGTTATTCGAGAAAGAATATGCCAGAGAGAAAGCATGAGCGGAGGGGAGAGGCAGAGGCAGATGCAGAAGCAGACTCCCCACTAAACAGGGAGCCTGGGATCATGACCTGAGCTGAAGACAGACCTTAATGGACTCAGGCACCGGGGTGCCCCTTATTGAATTTTTTTTTTTTTTTTAATCACAGGATACAGTATTAGAAATCAGTGTTTTGGCTAATTGCCTAAGCAGTGAAATTTCAACTCACTCACGTCATCAACAAGGAATGTAACCTCTTACTGGAGGCCAGGTGGCCCTTCCTGGACTGTGCTATCTTCTTGCCTCTCTCTTCTGACAAGAAAGGAAGAGCCAGGCTGTCACAGGCTGCTTCCTCTAGGACAAAGTGTTGCTTAGAGAAAGCAGAGCAGAGGCAGGGCCTGGCTTTGGGGAGGCAGCCAGACCTCAGGAAGAGGGAGTGAGCAGGCCAGGCAGGCGTTCTCTTTCAGACTAGTCCCAGTAGTTTTGAGCCTATCTTTTGAGCCCAAAGCTCACAGACACTGTGCCCTATTCCTCCTACCTCCGAACGGAAGTCAGAGATGTAGTCAACACAAACCCATTATTGACCGTTCCACTTCACTCGTGCAAAAGAAGAAAACATCAGTCATTTAGCTGCTTCATGTCATCAAATAAGTAGTGTTTGGGTCCTAGCCTCCTGCCACAACATACTTAAAATGGGAACAAAGGGGCAGTATCAATGGCAGGTGTTGTGGTGACTATATAGATTTAAGTCACTCTCTAATTATATACCTTTTTGTTTTTAATTAAGAACAAAACTTTCAAGATCTTAAAAAATATATATATATAGCTTCATAGCCTTCATCTCCAAAGCTGTCTTTGCTTCCCACAGCCAGCTCTTTGCTGGCTTTAGGCTGTTCCTTAGTTGGTGAAACTGACTGACAGACGCAGCCCACTCCAAAGAAACAACCCTTTCTCAGGGAATGGGTGATTTGCTGTAACTGTTTAAATGCTCTGCTTAATATCAAACATCAATTAAGAGAAGCAAAAATACGGCTTTGTGACTTTGAAAGCACCTGTGTAGTGTCTGCTAAAGAGAATCGGGTCCAGAAGTTTTTGATAAAATTGTTTGCAACTAAATTGATCTGGAAATCCTTGACTGACAGAGACGCCATTAGAGGAAAATGTCTTTTTGGTAAGGACTATTCAAAATAATACGAGTAGGATATGCCTGCTTTTGTTCTTTGCTCTATTTTTATATTCCATGGATAATAATGAATAATTCCCTGTTTGTGCTGAATTCTTGTTCTTAGAAATAGTATTTAGTAGTAGAGAATCCATAAGAGAAGATTTGAGTTGTTGCACCGTGTGTGTCTTTTTTGAAAGCACAAAAATGATGCTGTCATGCTGTTTCACAGAAGAGGCAATAGGAAAATCAGCAGGCCAGGGCGAATTGCTGAGATTGGTGATGAACTGAACCACAGGCTACCAGGGCTGTTGTGAAGCAAAGGGGCATTCCTGAGAAATGAGGTTCAGGATTGTTCCTTAGCCCCATCCTCACTTTTGCACTCCAGCTAACTCTCTTATCAGACTGTCATCACGTTAATGGCTTGGTGGCAGATGGCCTTAAGTGACACATACCTCTGCTGTGGGCCATATTGCTGAGAGGTGCTTGCCCCTTATCGCCAGCTTGGTCCCATCTGCCCAGACAGGTGTTTGTAAACACAACTGTGATGATGCCAGTGTGGGGTACGATCTGGAAAGTGTTCCTTTTAATCCCTGGCCCCAACCAGCAGTTTCCCATTGGCCCGGATGAGAGGAGCTCATGTGAGGACCACCAGAGGCTTCAGTTGGAAAAACCACATTAGTAATGATTTTGACAGAGGCAGAGTTTGAGCTCCTGATAATTACTATTCCACCAAACCAACTGAGACTCGGGACTGCAATTAAAAGAAACGATCTTCCACATATAATGGCTTTTACACTGCATGATACTATTAAATAACCATCATTAGCTACTAAAGTATGTACTGCCCATTTTCCAGAGCCTTTTCTCTGACAAGAAATTTAAGACCAAGAATGATCAATGAAGGAATCATCAGCATGATAATTGTTGATACAGGACATGCAAATTGAAATTGTTCAGAATGATTTAAATGTGTAAGAAATTGTTACAGATGATGGTATTACACAGATATTAAAACTTTCCTTGCAAGAGACCGGAAGTGCATTTCTTTGTATCTACATCTCAAGGGCTGGAACAAAAGGAAGATCCTATCTATGGCATACCTCAGAAAAATCAAACAAGGAGGTGTTGGGCAATTTTCCAGGGACTGAGCTGGGTGCCGGGGATATAAAGATAAGTAAAATATAGCTACTGTTCTCAACAAGCTTACAGATTTAGAAGGGAGGAGAGATAAGTACACAAAAGAAATAGCAGCACAGTGTGATAAATACAGTAATCCATGTGTGCACCTGGTACCTGAGAGCACAGGGGAGTGCAGCTTGTAGAACTGCGATGGGGAGGAAGAACAGTTCACTTAAGAATCTGCAACTTCCTAAATTAGGACTTTTCCTTCTTTCCTTCTTGCAGGTCATCATCTCTCTTCTCTCATGTTAGAAATGTTCATATCACAGAAGTATAGAAAAGAGAGGAGAGACCGCAGGACAGTTAACTTTCACAGGGGAAACAAGTCTTTCCTAAGCTTCCCCAGGCTGTAGACATGTGAATTTAAAAAAAAGGATCCCTGGTGCCTTAGTGGGTTAAGCTTCTGCCTTCAGCTCAGGTCATGATCTCAGGGTCCTAGGATCGAGTCCCGCATCGGGCTCTCTGCTAGGCAGGGAGCCTGCTTCCTCCTCTCTCTCTCTGTCTGCATCTCTGCCTACTTGTAATCCCTTTTTGTCAAATAAGTAAATAATCTTAAAAAAAATAAGTTTTTAAACAAGACATGAAGACTGTGGAGTTCTGCCTTCTCCTAGGCCATGCTCCTTACACATTATAACAATGCCATGCCCACATTAGTGTTCTCGTCTCATCAAGAGACATTAAATTAAGGTCTGAGAGGAAGGCAGATTCCTAACTGGGCTCCTGTTCCTGATGTAATTTAAAAACAGCTGCAACCTCAGTCTCATATTGTTTAGCCCAGAAATGCTGCCTTTTGCTCAATTGTTTTTGTTTGCTCATGGATTAGTTCACAGATACAATGTTAAGAAATACGTGGCTGAAAAGATTCCATATAACACTGCATGGCTCATACCCATCTCGATGGCTCTCTTTTTATTGAAGTAAAATTCACATGACATAAAAATCATAATTTTAACCATTTTCAAAATGCACAATTCAGTGGCTTTTAGTACATTCACAATGCTGTACAACCACCACTATTATCTAACTCTGGAACATTTCCGTAACCCAAAAAAGAAACCCCACATCCATTACGCGATCATTCTCCGTTCCTCTCCTCTCAGCCCCTGCCATACTCGGGTCTGCTTTGTCTCGACGGATTTGCCTATTCTGGACATCTCAGATAAATGGAATCACGCAATACACGACTTTTTCTGTTTTGCTTCCTTCGCTTTGCATAATGTTTTCCAGGCTCGTGTGTGGGTACTTCATTTCTATCTATGGATGATAATGTATTGTGAGGATACACCACGTTGTGTTTTCCATTCCTTAGTTGATGGATATTTGGTTTGACTCTTTGGCTATTATGAATGATGTTGCCATGAGCACGTTTGTTCAAACACCTATTTTCAATTTGTTGGGGCAAATACCTAGGGGAAGCATGTTCCTTGGTCAAATGGAATTCTGTTTTAATATCTGAATAATCATCAAACATTCTAAAGCTGCTGCATCATTTTTTTTTATTCCCACTGGCAACATATAAGAGTTACAATTTCTCCACATGCTGGCCAACATGTGTTGTTTTTTACCTTTAAAATAATTCTTAGAACCATTCCAGTGGGTGTAAGTGATATTTCCTTGTCAATCTTTTTTTAACGGATAACTAATTCATCATAGAAATCACCTGAGAAACAAGCAAGCAAACAAACACATTCATGTTGGGTCTTAAGTTTTCTTCTTTCATATATGAGGCTACCACTAAGTGGAGAGATTTCCCTAAGGTGAGCTGCAAAATGAACATATGAGAGTCTGAACAACAGAGCTCTGCTTTACGGGCTCCCATCCCCCCCCCCCCCAGCAACCATGATCAATGCCAAGGCGTCTAAATGATGACTGTTGAAATGTCAGCCCCCTGAAGAATAGCCAGGTGTCTTTAGTCAGTGATTGGCAAAGAGGCATCCAAACCATTATGAGGCTTGGCTTGTACAAAGCTCTTCTAGGGGGAGAAAGGCCATTTTTTTAAAAAACACTTGATGAACATATCCCTCCTCCTCCCTCTCCCTCTTCCCCTCCAACTCCTCCTCTACCTCCTCCTCCTCCTTCTTCTTTTTTTGCCTCCATATGTTCAGTATTTTTTACAGAAAATAAAACACAACTAACCATCATTTGGTGAAAGGTAAAAAGGAATTTGTTTTGATAAAAGTAGTGTGGAGGCACTTGGGTGGCTCAGTGGGTTAAAGCCTCTGCCTTCAGCTCAGGTCGTGATCTCAGGGTCCTGGGATCGAGCCCCACATCAGGCTCTCTGCTCAGAGGGGAGACTGCTTCCTCCTCTCTCTCTGCCTGCCTCTCTGCCTACTTGTGATGTCTGTCATATAAAGAAATAAAATCTTAAAAAAAAAGTAATGGGTTAAACACCTTGGGCCTTATGAAATTTCAAATTCCTTCCTGGCACATTTCTCATTAATAATTCAGTGTCCATTGCACACCTTCCTGTGAGGGCCTGACGTAATTTATCTTTGATTGTATAATCAACACACTTCAGAAGCTACTCTTTTCCTTTCAGGAGCATTTAATCTTGAGAATTAAAACACACATATGCAAAAGATTGTCCATAGAAAACAGGGCAATAGGACCTACACTTCTTATTTTTTCCTTTCAGGTTCTGCATCCATTTCTGCGTGCTGAACTGCCTGGTACAAATAGCTTCAGTGAGGAGTTTAGTTTCTGTCTCAGGTGGCCTCTCCTGAGTGTGAAACTGTACTGATGGGAGGGAAGGAGGAGACCCAGGGCAGAAGGGGTGCTCCACTCAGTGGAGAGGAAGGAAGAACTAACAAGAAACTCCAAGACAAAGCTAGAGTTTGAAAGAGGCCCAGCACTAGGCTGCTGTAGGTTAGCCTTTCTGGAAACAGGCAACTTTCAGAGAAAGACTTGATGGGCGTTTGAAAAGGGACAGGAGAGCTGGATGAAGTGATCCTTCCCTGGACCAGAGCCAGCGGTCAGCCAAAGGGAGCCTAGGCTAGGGATAGTGGGAAGTCCCAGAAGTGGTTAAAAATCATGGTAATCAAACATTCACTCTTAAACACAGAAACCATTCAATTCCTAAGTGAAGCAGGCGAGCTTTAGGCGTGCCTGCATGGATTTCTGTCTCTTAAAAGTTTAGGAACCTGAACTAGAACGTGGTCACACGTCCAGGGACCTCAGAAAAGGCTGAAATTCTAGTAATCACGGAGAGACCCGAAGGTGTTCCTGCCAGTTTGTGGAGTTGGTGACAGGTGTGGTCACCTGCATGGCGGGTTCCACTTGGGTTTAGAGGAGTTGGCATCCTTGCTCTCCCAGGCCTTTACACTCTCCTCCCCCGGGGCCCGCCAACTCTCCTGGGTACAAAGTACAGCAGGGACGCAGGCGGAGCCTTTCCCAGCGGCGCAGCCATATCTTTCCCCAGTGAACACCTAGATGGATTTCCAATATCGCGCCTGGCACGTTCGGGAGGGAGCCTCGGGCTCCTTGCGTGCTCCCAGCTGCGCGTCCTCCTTTTTGCAGTCTATATTCCTCTGGGAGACGCAGCGGGCTGTGGGCACTACAAGCTTTATTAAGAGGTTCGCAATGGTTTACTCAGGCCCCTAAATCACTCCCGCCCGCGAAGAGCTGCCTGCGGTGCTGTAACGCAGAATCTCCTAACGCACGTTTTTTTTGTCCTTCCTCCTCTTAACACGGCTCAGGGTCAGTTTCAGCGACTCTGAGAGTATCTGCGTGGGCGCCTGTGCGGGGGTCCGGCCGAAAGGAAGGAGTTGGATTGCGAGAAGAACGTCACCGTGCCACCAGACCGCACAGGCACTTTGCACGGGCCATCTACGCGTCGGTCTGGAGGTAGCGCGCCCTGGGTAAGGGGGGCCGAGAGCTTCCGCGGCGGGTCTGGACCGGCAGGGCTAGCGGGAGCGGGAGGTGGGGGCTCAGGGACCCAGACAATTGGATGAGAGTGGAGTTGGGGGTCTCTCAGGACGGGCCAGCAACTGAGGGAAACTGAGATGAACTCCAGACATCTGTGCCCGGGTCTGCTTCACTGGATAGGAGCCGGTTGGGGTGGGACAGAGTCTACACCTTTGGTTCCCACCCACCCTCCAGGAAGGCGGAGAAACTCCCCAGTTCTCCCTGAAGGATGGGTATAGGGTACTGCAGGGGACACCCCCCACCCCCACCTCCGAAGCAGCGGCTGGAGTTGATCCGGGCACAGGACTGGGAAAGAAAAAAAAAAAAAAAAACAAAAAACAAAAAACTGGGCGAGAGGTGGTAAGCCACCTATATCGCCTTCCTCCCTCTTTCTCTCCCCCACGCCTCCCTTTTCGTAGCTGCTGACGCGCTGGTGGTGTCTATTAATCATTCACCAGCCCAGAGCCGCGCCACTTAATGGCTGTGCAGCGCGGGGCTCCAGCCTCCTGGCCTCCCCTCTCCACGCTTGCTAGTGCCCAGGCGCCCCGGAGCTGCAAGCGGCTGCGCGCAAGCCGCCGCTGGGCAATGCGCCCCTCCGGCGCCGGTTGGAGCCAAGCTCTCCACAGCCGCTGCGTGCCACCCCCAGGTGTCCGGCAGCAGTGAGCTGCGGGCAGGCGGGAGGGGTGCCGAGTGAGGGCGCAAGCGGCGGGGGCGCGAGAAGAGCGCCCCAGCCTCAGTAGCCCCATCGGCCCCCAGCAGCTGAAATGTTCCCCAATGGCACTGCCTCCTCTCCTTCCTCTCCTAGCCCCAGCCCGGGCAGCTGCGGCGAAGGCGGCGGCAGCAGGGGCCCCGGGGCCGGCGCTGCGGACGGCATGGAGGAGCCGGGGCGAAATGCGTCCCAGAACGGGACCTTGAGCGAGGGCCAGGGCAGCGCCATCCTCATCTCTTTCATCTACTCCGTGGTGTGCCTGGTGGGGCTGTGTGGTAACTCCATGGTCATCTACGTGATCCTCCGCTACGCCAAAATGAAGACGGCCACCAACATCTACATCCTGAACCTGGCCATCGCAGATGAGCTGCTAATGCTCAGTGTGCCATTCCTGGTCACCTCTACGTTGCTTCGCCACTGGCCCTTCGGCGCGCTGCTCTGCCGCCTCGTGCTCAGCGTGGACGCAGTCAACATGTTCACCAGCATCTACTGTCTGACTGTGCTTAGCGTGGACCGGTACGTGGCCGTAGTGCACCCCATCAAGGCAGCACGCTACCGCCGGCCCACCGTGGCCAAGGTAGTGAATCTGGGCGTTTGGGTGCTATCGCTGCTTGTCATTCTGCCCATTGTGGTCTTCTCGCGCACAGCGGCCAACAGTGATGGCACGGTGGCCTGCAACATGCTCATGCCTGAGCCCGCTCAGCGCTGGCTCGTGGGCTTCGTGTTGTACACATTTCTCATGGGCTTCCTGCTGCCCGTTGGGGCCATCTGCCTGTGCTACGTGCTCATCATCGCCAAAATGCGCATGGTGGCCCTCAAGGCCGGCTGGCAGCAGCGCAAGCGCTCAGAGCGCAAGATCACCCTAATGGTGATGATGGTGGTGATGGTGTTTGTCATCTGCTGGATGCCTTTCTATGTAGTGCAGTTGGTCAACGTGTTTGCGGAGCAGGACGACGCCACGGTGAGCCAGCTGTCGGTCATCCTGGGCTACGCCAACAGCTGCGCCAATCCCATCCTCTATGGCTTCCTTTCGGACAACTTCAAGCGCTCCTTCCAGCGCATCCTGTGCCTCAGCTGGATGGACAACGCCGCCGAGGAGCCTGTCGACTACTACGCTACGGCCCTCAAAAGCCGCGCTTACAGCGTGGAGGACTTCCAGCCGGAGAACCTCGAGTCCGGAGGCGGTGTCTTCCGTAATGGCACCTGCACGTCTCGGATCACGACTCTCTAAGCCTTGGCCACGCAAGGACCCTGCGCAAGGCAGGAGGAGGAAAATGAGGAGGAAGGGAGGCCGGGTGCTAGAGGTGAAAGTATCCCAGGCGTCTGGGTGCGGTGGGGCAAAGTGGGACTAAGACACTGTGTGCGAGTGGGGTGGAGCGACCCGGGAAAGTCGTGCGACCAAGGTGGAATTGGGCACTTTGCTTATAAATTGGGAAGGCTTGCTGGCCCCTTTCTCCTCGTCTGCTACTTTCGCTCCCTCCTCCACTGCGCTTGCACTTCTGCGCCCCGCTATGCGCCCCAGTCTGTAACTTCGATCTTTCCTTCCGCCCCGTCCTGCAGGTGCAGATCATGAACTCATAAACGTCGTCAACTCAGCCTGACCCTCCGCCCGGCCAGCCGTTATTTTTGTTTGAGCTGAGCCGCAGTTACCGCCACGGGTTTCCCACGGGGTGAGTCCCCGACTCGCCCTCAGCCCCTCCCTGCCGCGTCCCTCCGCTCGCCAGATTCTGCCTGGTGCCCCTAGCGGAGTCTGGAGAATCGCCGCTCTCTGGGCTCAGTTCTGTTTGAAGGAGGACTCGGGAATGAACTAGGCAGTTGGTCTTTTCTCCTACTCTCGGGTGAAGTCGTGCCCTCCCAAGAACCCTTTCACCGCTCGCACTCCACCCGGGGCGGAGCCAGGTGCTTAGTAAAATCGGTCCCGCGCTTCGAACCCCAGGCATTCTGCAGTCCCCATCCAAACCCCGCTCTGGAGCAAAAAGGAACGGACAACAAGCGACCCAGGAGTTTTCAGCAGATTCCAGGGTTTGGCGGGGAAAGGGTTGTAATAGAAACCACCCTTTTTTCGGGCTCACAACCAGCGCTTTTGATTTCAAAGACCAAACGCTGGGCACTCCCGGGACAACGCCGGTCTGTGTTGGCCCCATAAGGCAGAGCGCACTTTCCCCGGGGCCGCCTGGGAGTCTGCCGCTGCGCGAGGATTGCTCCCTCCCCTAAGCCGCAGGCGGCGCAGCTGTGAGAGCAACAGCAGACTTGGTTTCCTGCTCCGGCTTATCTCGGAGACCAGGCGCCGCGGCCGGGACCTCCGTGGCGCCTTTTGAGCCTTGGCCAATCCCGAGCGCGCTGCTGCCGCCCGCAGGCTAAATAGTGCGGCCTGCCTGGCCCCTGAAGGTTGCTGCCTTTCAAGCGGTGCCTAATAAGTTATTTTCTTGTTTAACATATTTATTTATTTATTTATTTATTTGTGATGTTTGGAAAGGTGTCTCTGCTTTGCTTTTCTCTACTTGCCTAGCCCAGGCCCTTTCCTTCAGGACACTGGGGATGGGGATCGAGGTGGCAGTGGGGGGAGGCTTTCTCCCCAAAGACCCCTCAAAACCTGTCCTCTTTGTTGGGCCCCCCCCCTTTTTTTATCCTTCTATTTTTGCTTGTATTCAGTGAAATTTGGAGATTCTCTTATACTTTTTCTTATGTAGTCTCTTGTTTGTCTTAATAGTAAATACATAAATACATAAATGATAACGTGGGTCAGCCACCTCCCTCCCGTGCAGAGTGGAATGTCCTGAATTCCTTTCAACATCACCTTATGTATGGTTTTATTTATATATATATATATTTTTACCCATGCCATCTATTTATCTTGCTCCGTCGTCATGAGTCCGTGAAACAATGCGAGGCTGGCTGGAGCACTTTCAGATATGGGCGTTCCAGGGACACTCAAGCCTGGAGCTGAGAAGTCTGATGCAGACCAATTGTAATCAGTGCCTAGAACGTCCCTGTTTATGTCCCTGCTTCTTCTAGGTTCCGGCATAGACGATTCTGATAGACAATCTAGTTAACATTGTCACTTCTTTCAAACACATTGAAAGTAGAGTCATTTGTGTCTGTTTAACCTTACCAATTACATTGGAAGCCTGAGCAGGGCAAGGACCAATAATTTTACTTCTTTGTATTTCCTGTATTGCTTTAGTATGCTGGCATGTACATAGTAGGCACTAAATACATGTTTGTTGGTTGATTGTTTAAGTAAGCCAGAGTGTCTTACAACCCTGGGGAGATACTGTCTGGGGCTGTCAGGTTCTCTCATTGACATGATACACAATGGTTGAAATCATGGAAAAAGATGTTTTGTGTAATATTTGCTTCAAGAACATTGTGCTTTCCTGAAAGCAGTAACCAAGAGTTAAAATGTCTCTAACGTTTTGTTTAAACTAAGGAACAAATATATGCTTTGGTTATACATCATAAAGTTTAGATCTGTCCCTTGATAATAATATATATTATTACTCCTTTGGAAAATAGATTTTTAATGGTTAAGAACAATGAAATTCACAAATCTTAAACACTATCCTCTTGAGAGGATACAAATCTAGTGCTCTTAACCTGTTACCATTGTAATATGAACTAAATAAACAAATATATTATGTTGTTGCAAGTTGTCTGACTTTGCCATTTGAATTTTACTGTTTCAAGGGATTAGTTAAAAACACATACATGTGGGCTTAGTTGCTTTGTGTTCCACTTAGATTTTAAGAAGAACGGTTCCAGATTACCTTTGGAAATTTTACCACAATTGGGATTATACTTAAAGTTGTTTTTTAAAAAAGAAAAGTCTATTAGTTCAGAGAAAGAGGAAAAACAACTTTGAGTCAATATCACTGGGAAGCAGTGTACCGGCCTAGCTAGAGGATATCCTAACTAGAGAATACCTAACTAGAGGATATTTCAATCTCCCAAAGACTAAATTACTGTCTACCCTTATTTATGATCTCAGACTTTGTTTTGGGAACTAAGTAATTGCTGACTTACTTAGGGAGAGAAAAAAACAGGAAGGAGAGGGAGGGAAAGGGAAGAGAGAGAGAGAGAGAGAGATTGAGAGAGAGAGAGAGAGAGATTGATTTCCTAAAAGTGTTCCAGAGGAAATAGGCAAAAGAAATAGAAAAATCAGATTTCAACATAAGAGAAGAGAGTCATGTTTTACGCTTGGTTCTGTGATAGTCACTTCCATCTCTAGAAGAATTTAAGAAGGTAATAGAGGATTTTTTTTTTTTTAACCAGACTTTATTTTTCAGAGCAGTTTTCTTTGCACAGCAAAATAAGTGGAAAGCAACATTTTCCAAGCAGGCAATAGCAGTAATTCTAGAATCAGAGTGGTGGGTAGGGGGGGTTTCAAAAAACTTCAAATGCCCTGTAACTCTAGACTTAATAGTTCTAAACATTATCTCAATATAACTAAGGATAGCTGGACTTTTGTCCTTTTAAATGGTTTTTAAAAGCTATAGCAAGATGGTAAATTGAACTTGGAACATTACTCCAAGCCCCTTCCAACTGGCTAGCTGGAAGAAAAATAAATAAATAAATAAATATCCAAATGTCTAATTGAGTTGATGATTTAAATAGCCGTTTTAAGAAAAAAATTCAAAATTTCATTTGAATAAGTTTAGACAGTCTCCCAAGCTGGCCTCCTCCTCCTCCTCTCTAGTCAGCCTTAAAATGGCTTTCCAATGAAGACTGGGAAGAAGCTTTATGCATCCTAGTGGAGAAGATGCTGGTGGTAGGGGGAGGGTCCTTGGTAAAGGGGCTCTCTCTGCCCTTTGCTCCCTGGAAACAGGTGCTTTCCCCCTGGAGATGATTGCTTTCTATAGTTGGTTGAAATCTGCAGCTTCTGGAGTCTATGATCCAGCCTCTCACCTTGCTGAGGGCCACACTCCACTTCTGTGGGCTGCGGCCCTTTTGGTCTTCCATTGGCCTGGGGGGCTACCCCAGCCTCTGCCAAGGAGTGATCTCATCCTGCCACAGGCAGCCCCATGGTGAGCCTCTTGGCTCATGACTAGGGGGATCTAGGGTGGCTCTGGGAAAGTGACCCTCAAGCTCTCTTCTGTATTTTCCTGAGACTCTGCCTCAGGGCTTTTCCATCTCTCCTTACCTAATTTCACTTCTTCTAACCATTCCCTTCACTTCCCATCCCCTTTCCACTAGAGGAAAAACACAGGAGTCCTTTTGTCTTAGCCCTTGATGTGGTGAGGCAAAATAAAAGGATTTAGCAATCTCTGCACAATTCCCTGCCTCCAGGGGTTCACCTGATTTTCAAGATTTTTCTGCACCACCTTGAAGTTGAAGATAAGCCCTTTTCTGTCTTAAGGTGCGGAGTTAGGCACTCCCAATGAGGGACTGCAATGAAACAAGACTTGTGAAGGAAGTTGAAATGCATCATTTTAGTGTCTGTGAACCATTATCTCTCTTACTAGTGAGCTCTGTGTTCCCAGAGGAATTCTCACACAATATCCTCAGGCCATCCTCTCACACAATGTCCCCCACAAAAGGATTATGTTGAAAATCTCTGATGCTTCATCTAATTTAACCCTGACCATTATACAAAATGCTGTATGCATGATTTTGGCCTGAGAAGAAAGGCAAAGTGTTCTCCTGGAAAATTTTATGGAAGATACATTAAAAACAAACAAACAAACAAAAAAACCTGATATATTTCCAACTTATTTTAAATAAATATTAGAGATATCATATTTCTATCAGTCTTCCAAAGAACACCTTGGTAGTGGGGTTGCTTTGTAAATCTTGCTCTTCACCTTCTTTGGTCCAACGTACCACAGCAGAGAGGTTAGGCACTCAACTGAAATGATAGATGTTCATATAATTAGTACAGTGTGTTCTTAAGAAAATAAAGTATTGCAAAGTCTATGCCGTTATCTGGTTACACACCATTACATCTTTGAGGTAAGGAGAACCTCTTTCCCACATTCCGATGGAAACGTTCCTTTTCATTCAGCACATTTAAGTTCGCTGGCTTTAAAAGAAGGCAGAGGGGTTCAACATTGTTACATGGTTTCCCTGGAGGAAGGCAGGTACAGAGATAATGTTGTAAGTGATCATTTACTATTTTGTTAAAGATCTAGAGACAGGTTATTATAGCGAATGTATTCATGAAAGGATTTGTATTAGGGATGAACAGATATAGTCCAGGTTCTGATTTCAGCTCTAAAGGAAAGGACTGTGTCTCTACAATGATGACAAAGTTGAGGAGGCCTGTGAAGAGAAGTAACCAGTGCAAACTAAAATATCAAAATACCTGCTTGTCAAACTGTTGGGTAGCGACATCTAAAAAGGAGCCATTATTTAAAATAGATGTCCTTTGGTAAAATGTTCACTTTGATAATGATCTGAATTATTTTCAAAACCTATGTTAAACTCAATCTTATTAGTCAATATTTGGAAATATTACACTTCTTCAAGACTAAGACTATAGGCATAGTCTCAAAATTCTTTGGAATAATAGTGAGCTTAAGATTCTTAATAATAAAAAAAAAAAAGATTTCTTTAAACCAGTGTGATTCAAATCTGCAGTTTTGAGTGGAGAAGAAGTTTAAAACAAAGGAATGAGAGGTGCGGAATGTTGTTAACTAGCATACTAACCCCATGTGTGTTCAACTCCGCACCCCTACTCATTGCCCACAGGCCCAGACCAGCTATGGGCGAAGACCTCAGGAGTACTCACAGCTTTAAAAAATTACAGAAAGATTTACGATGGAGCAGAGTCCACTTGGAGGAGGATGGTTTGTGGAGACACTAGAGTATCAAAAGACAGCAGTCCATTTACATTTAAAAAGGGAGAGGAAAAAATCCAAGACATGATAGGCAACTAGGAAAATATTTTACAATGACATATGTGGTTTACATGTCTGTTCTGGGACTGGCTGTGTCTTTGTCTCTATAACCCTTGAACAATTCATTAATCTAGCTAATATTATTAGCAGTGGCAAAATGTCTATTCCAAGTAAATAATTAAATTAAATATTCTCCTTCATGTCCAATGAGCCACTGTAATAAGCAAATCAAGCAGATGTCTCTATGCTTTTTTCAAAAAGACTCCCAAGTCTCCTTATACATACATAAACTCTCTGTGGGATCTGAACCCAAAACAGACACACACCTCAGACAAAAAGGAATTTCTTAGGTAATAACTGGTGAAATAGAACTTCAAAACTTTGTCCGACCCCCTAGCCTTTTACGTTCCCATTCCCTAACCCTTCCATCCTCACCTCAGAAGCCTTTTCTCCTGAATTTTCCCACTTCTCCCAATAGAGCTCTTCTCAGAAAAGGATTTCCTCTGATTTGCAGTTTATATCCCTGACAAGGCTCCAAGTGTTATCTTCCAGAAGCAAGGCTTTTTAATAAGGATATAGTATCAGATCATCAGACAGCCGTATCCTGGAAGGCACACTTTTGCCCAAGGGAAATACTTCTTAACAAGTGGTCCATGAACCCTGCATCAAATCACCCAAGAACTTAAAAAAAAAAAAAATGCATTATGGACATTGGGGAGGGTATGTGCTTTGGTGAGTGCTGTGAAGTGTGTAAACCTGGTGATTCACAGACCTGTACCCCTGGGGATAAAAATATATGTTTATAAAAAATAAAAATAAAAATAAAAAAATAAAAAAAAAATAAAGATGAAAAGACAAAAAAAAAAAAAAAAAAGGAAAAAAAAATGCATATTGTCTTTGCTCCGCTCTAAAGTTTTTGATTCATTAGGTCTGGGGTGAGTCTCAGTGTTTCTAAAGTACACTTAAGTTTGAGAACTATGGTTTCAGGATGAAGAGCATGGAGACTGGCCTCAGTAGATGTAGCTGTACTTTATTAACTGTGTGATACTGAGCTAGTTAATCTTCCTGATATGTGTTATGCTCACTTATAAGATCAGATAATAATACCTCCTTTTGAAGGTTGTGATGAGACAGTGCATGGTCAAGGGCCCAATCCATTAGGACTCTTTAAGTTGTGAATGAACAAAAACTTACTAGCTCACATAACTGAAAGTTCTGGAAGGAGAAAGATCTGGCTTCAGGGTGTGCTTTATCCATAACTCAGTAAGACTTTTTTTTAATTTTTTTTCGTTTTCTTTTCTCATCTCTGACTTTTGCCATGTTGACTCCATTGCCAGATAGGCCATTTCTTTGTGATTACAAGACAGCTGCAGAGAATAAAACATGATATTTTTCCAGGCTCCAATTTCAAAGGAAAGAGTAAAAATGATTCTCTCCAATTGGACTGTTTGAGATAGTTTATCGGTTGTGAGACACCACTCCGTGTCTCTCACTGTCCATCTCCTCCATCTATGTTGCTAAGTCTGCCCAAGAATAAAGGCCCTGACCACACTTCTGGATTCTTTCTCAAGGTGGTGATTGTTAGCAAGAATGGTGAGCAATCAGATAAAGTCTCTTTCAAGAACACGGAAGTCTTGATTATTGCTTGCTCTGAAGTGGCGGTTTCCCCACCATCATTGTTCCTTAGCTGTGACACAAGCCCACTGGCACACGGTGTCCAGATGGGCTCATATGGTTTCAGCTCTATGAGAATCAGAAACAAAAGGAACTCATGCAAATCATGATGCTTACTGGCTGCACCACGAGTAATAAACTCTTGTCTCTGACCCCGAAATTCTGCGTCTTCTGCTGTCATCCATGAAACAATAGATGACAATAGACTATCTTATTAGCTTGTAAGTTAAGTAAAATGGAATTTGGGACCCTGACAGGATCTACCACTGAAGCCATTAGCAAGGTCTGAGGAGTGTTTTTGGCTAGAACTGGGCTATATACTTAACCCTTGGAGCTGAGAGGGTCAACTCCACCCAGAAATGGGAGGGTTAGGAGGGTGGATCCCAAAAGAAAAAATGAGATGCAATTACCCTCAGTAGATGAGGAAAGGTATATTACACGGCAAAAATAAAATTAAAAACCACCCAGCACAGATCTGGGAACCAAACAGATTGATATAGATACCTCAATAAATGACAGATGATATTATTATTATTAATCATTGTTGGTATATCTTTAAGAGAAAGAGAATTAAAGTGATTCATGTTTTAAAATGCTTCTGCTTCTAGTCATATATTTAAGTGGATGGTATTAGAGTAACTTTAAATATGCAAAACTTTGCTTCATTTCTTCAAATGTAAGCACATATGAAACTGGCACAAGATATATTTTCATTCATATATTTTTTCTACGATAAAGAATATAGTCACTTATTTGGGAAATTCAAAACATCTCACAGATATAACTGATAGTTTCCAAATGACTTTAGCATCAGACTCCACATCTTTAAAATGAGAATTAGATTAATAACAATATAGTACATTCCTATAAGGTGAATGACACCATTTATGCATATTTTAAAATCAGGTGACACAGACATTTTACTATGATACCCAGCTTACAGTTAAACATATTGAAAACAGCTTTGAGATTAGAAACCTAAATGAATAAAGCATGAAGTGATACACGGAGATTTGGTTGAGCCAGCTCTGAAATTACATCTTATTATCAGCACTTGGGGGAAAAGTTTGCTATAAATACAGTTTTAGGTAACAGAAGCAAACCCACCACAACCAGGATAGGTGCCAATGATTAGTAAAATAAAATCCAAATGAATTTCCTTCTGTTTTAGCGTGGCTCACAAATATATTTGTGCCACATATTTAGGGCCCAAGATACCATTGTGAAGATAACCAAGTCCCATGAATTAGAATGACAGCTGCATCTCCCCTCAGATTTCACAGCAGTTATATAAAACTGTCAGTAACCAGAGTTTAAAAGATAGCAGCAGGGCAGGCAGGGGAAGGAAAGAGAAGTAACATTTATTCAGTACCTACTTTGTAAGTGACACATTTGCTAGGTGCTTTATATGCCACCTCGTTTGGTCTTTCCCAAGATTCCTGTGAACTAGAAATCTTTATTTCTCCTACAGGCAAGGGGCAGGAGTGAGGGGGAGAGAAAGGGGAGTGGGGAGAGGGAGAGAGAAGAGAGAATTGCCCAGCATGTTGAAGCAGGTAGTTAGAAGAACCGGGACTAAAAATCAAGCCTAATGACTCCAAGAACCATGATCTTTCTATCATACCAGTTGAAGTCCTTTTAACTGCCACACAGAGTCCATTCCATCAACTACATAGAAATGGGAAAAGTCTGACTGTTACCTGCAGTTTTACAAATCACAGTGACCAAAGCCAAAATGTCAAAATGTACCACTCTACTAATGAGTAGAGGTCTTACCTCAGGGAGAATAATCAAATAAATTATTGGCAAATACTAAAGGAGCTATACTATTTTCCACAGAGTCAATCTGATTGCCTACAAAAAACACCAGTTTCACCTCCAAGCCAAGTGTACCCATGTCAAGAACATCATTGTGTACATACGAGGCCTCCCATACATGCTCTTCCTCTAAAGAGAGAGACATGGTAACAGAGTGATCCAGTAGGTGGGGTCAGGAATCTGAATGCATGGTTAAGAATCCTGGCTTTGGAGGCACCTGGGTGGCTCAGTGGGTTAAGCCTCTGCCTTCAGTTCAGGTCATGATCTCAGGGTCCTGGAATCGGGCCCCACATCAGGCTCTGCACGGTGGGGAGCCTGCTTCTCCCTCTCTCTCTGCCTGCCTCTTTACCCACTTGTGATCTCTGTCAAATAAATAAAATCTTAAAAAAAAAAAAAAAAAAAAAAACTTAAAAAAAAAAAAAAAGAATCCTGGCTTTAGAAACCACTGGCTATGTCACTATGGGCCTGGGCCACTTATCCACTTATGTCTTGCACTCTTTGTTTCGTTTTTGTTTGTTTTTTTGTTTGTTTGTTTGTTTTTAGAAAGAGTGAGTGTGTGAGGTAGAGGGCGAGGGTCACAGGGAGAAGGAGAGAGAATCTTAAGCAGGCTCCCTGCTGAACTGACATGGGGCTTGATCTTATGACCTAAGACCATGACCTGGGCTTAAAGCAAGAGGGGGTGGCTTTACCAACTGAGCCACACAGGCACCCTTATGCCTCATATTTAACTGAAAAGTGACAAGAAGAATAATTTCTTTTCCATAATGTTAGCAAAGTGACATGTAAGTCCTTCTAACATATTTTACACACTTTAATAATAATCCTTTTTGTTGACATAACTATCAGAGATAGTGAAAGTTCAAGAACACTGAAAAGCAGAGTTTCTTTTTCACTTATGAAGATATAGTAAATATGTCCCAATTATTAGGAATTAAATGATTAAGAAATATTAAAATAATATTAGTTACTACAACTTTAATGGCCATTAGAATAGGACAAAACTCTGGAGTTTAAAAAGGCAAAATTCTGAATGAGTAACATTAGTTCAATTCCATAAACTACTGTAGGGCATTAGAGACAAGTTGAGTTCCTTTTACCTCTCTACTTCAACTAGTAAGGTGTTATGCTATAATAATAGTGTAAAGTAACTGAAACACATTAACCTAATTTTTTTAAATCTGGTATTCTTTTCAATTAATTGGCCGTATCATTTATCAGGATAGCAATTAAATAGAATCCACTGAATTATTCAAGTGAATAAAGTCTAGTAAAGAAATGATGAGCAAATTAGAAAAACCTTCCCAAATATTGAAAGCTGATATTATAAAATTATAAACAAATTATTTTCTTATAAATTATTTTTATAAATTATCTCATTGAATCTATGAGCAACAGGAGTAGCGTGTAAAACAAAGAGGTAAAAATGTAAAGCACAACTTCAAACAGCTGTGGACACTTAAAATCTGAGGTCTGCCAAGTATTTCTTTGAAATGAGTGCTGTCTCACCTGCAGCTGCATTTCTCATCCCATTTGCAAACCAAGGATGACTCTATAAGAATAGAACTAATGACTGCATTTATTCCTCTGAGAGTTAATCCTTTTCTATGGCAATATCTTCCCCAAAGTAAGAATCTCTAGAATCATCACAACTGATATCCTGTTACGTCCCATTTCAAAATGAAATAAAATGAACTCCATTCTAAATTGAGTACATATTCATTTTTTCCTATCATTTGTCCAACAAAAGCACTGAGGAGACAAAGGGGAAGGGAAGCATTTGACAAGCCAATGATGGGTCCTTGCAAAGATGGTGAGCGGCAATGAGCAACAGGATATAAAGTCAATGAGGATTTGCTTAGGCAAGACCCCATTCACGCTCTCTCTTCCTAGAGCACAGATGTCGGGGCTTCCCAATTGTTTTCCACCAGTCTACAAATTCCCTAAGGGCCATTTGTTTTTTATTTCTCAGTGCCTACCTCATCATCTGAAAGGTACACAGTCATTAGGTGTAGTAACTGTGGAGCTCAGTGACTTAATAGCTCTGTGACCTCAGGAAATGACTTCATATCTTCACCTTAATTATAATTTCTTTATCTATAAAGTTGGGGAAATACTAGTACCTACATCATGAGATTGTTCTGAAGGTTAAATAAGTTAACATTTGTAAAGTATTCAAAATAGTTGGCACACGATGAGTTTTCTAGTACTCAACAAAATACCGTTACATTAAATTTGATGGATTTACTAAGACAAAGCAAAGCTTTGAAGTCATTGATTTTAGGTATTGGGGGCATTGCTTACCTCTTGAGTAGCTCTCTCCCTACCTGTGGGCTTCTGGAGTATTCTCCACATGAGCATCTGACTTTCATATCTCAACGAATTTTTCTAAGTACAGGTACTTAATAACTTTAATTATGAATTCCTTAATCAGAAGTGTGTTGGAGTTTTTTTGTTTTGTTTTTTGCCTTTTTTTTTTTTTTTAGAGACAGAAAGAGCACACATGAGAGCACATGATGGGGTGAGGAGCACAGGGAGAGAGTGAGAGAGAGAGAGAGAGAGAATTCCAAGCAGACTTCCCACTGAGCAAGACACCAGACAGGAGGCTCCATCCCACCATCCTGAGATCATGACACAAGCTGAAATCAAGTCAGATACTTAACTGACTGAGCCACCCAGGTGCCACTGGTGGGTTGGCTTTTTAATGACAGATAATTACAATGGCTCCCTAACCTTGCTGCACATTAAACACATCTGGGAAGTTTTTTAAAAACCTAGGATTCTGGGGCACCTGGGTGGCTCAGTCATTAAAACTTCTGTCTTTGGTTCAGGTCATGATCCCAGGGTCCTGGGATTGAGCCCCACATCGGGCTCCCTGCTTGGTTCCCCCTCCCCACTCTCACTGTCTCTTCCTGTCCAATAAATAAATAAATACAATCTTTAAAAAAACAAAACCTAGGATGTCTAATGCACAGCTTAAGAAACTTTTGAAAATAAAGCCTAAGACATCATTTGGAAATAAGTTTCCAAAGGATTCTGACACCAATGGTTTTACTAACTGGTATGTGGGGAGCCTCCACTATAGATGAAAAAGACTCCACAAAGGAAAGTACTGCCTTCCTAGTGAAGGGATTGTGGGGGCTGTGAGGAGTCTATGGTTGTAAAGGTGATGTTTTTCTTTCTCAGTCTGGTGTCTTTTTTGGCCCCTTAAATTCCACCACACTATAATCAGAATTGCCATTCACCCCAATAGCTCTTCAGAGGCCTTCTGTAAATCTCCCAACTACAATGGTATTGTTGCCAGCCCCTCTCTTACTGGTATCATTTTCAAGGGCATTGGAAAATCTTTGTTTTGATATTCTTTCTCTTTGATATTCTTCCTGCAGACACATCTCTTCAGGGGAAACAACCAGACTTTGCACATACGGAAATTTCTGAAGGTTTCCTTTCTATATCCTCTAATACTCTTTTGGGTCTTGGTTCATGTTCCACCAATTATCCCAATTAAAAAGGAGTGTATAACATGCATAGCCTTAACCTCTTCCTCTGCAGCCTTTTCTATTTAGCTCATGTGATCAGCACATGCAATATAAAAGTCAATTTCCAAAGAGCTTTGAGATCATTGGCAAAAGCAGAATTTGTTTCTTGAATATTTTAATTCATTGACCACTATAGGAAATGGAGAGTATGCTGAGGCCTGAAGAAATTGGGATTGGGAACAATGGGAATGATGGTAATGACAGTGACTACTGTTACCTCCGTCATCCTTATTATGACCTCCTGGCTGTGCGACTGTAGTTGAAGTGGCTTCAAAGGAGTGAGTTATTAGCATTCAATGAGAGATCCTAGAGTCTCACTGGGTATTTAAGGCCATGATAAAGAGAATGAAAAGGAGGACTAATGAATTGGAAAAAAAAATCATATGACAGACATGACTATAAAAGGAGAGTGTAGGATCTACATTTAATGCATTGGACCAATTTTTAGCCTGGGTATTAGAGGATGACAACTCAACATCCAGGAATAATTCAGATAAATATAGTACTTCATTAGTTTCCCATAAGCTGCATAAAACTAGAAAAATAAAGATTGTCAATAATGTGAAATAACAACACATTTTGCAAAGAACTCTCTAGCAATAGGATAATTTAAACTTTTTTTGGAGGGGGGGTAAAAAGTATTAGAGAAAGAAAATCACAGCTTAAAAAGCCAATTTCATTTAATTTATTTCTCAGAATCTTTAGTAATATATAATAAAGTTGCTTAGTACAGGGAATAATTTTTTAAACAAAAGTCACACCTATTTATTCCTATTTTCTATCAGATTTCATCACCACTTGAAGGTTAGTTTTGAGTTAGAAAACATGTTTTAATAGTATGTCTACTAAGTTAAAGACTCAAATAATATTCTTTAAAATCAAATATTCACGACAACATGACTACAAATAGCCTAGTTCTACATCTTTGATTCAATTGTTTGTCCACCAAAATGATTTATTTCTTTTACAAAAATGACAAATTTTAGATAGCAGGTTTGCAATTGTGGGTTCTTAAAATACATTGCTTGAAATGATTATATTCATATTGTTTCTTCACTGATGTAATGCCCTATATATAGATTAACACCCCAGACAAGTAATATTGGTTAATAATATTTTGTACAACAGAAGTGTTATGAGAAAAAGGTCTTTAAAAATGTGTTTTTCTTTTCCTTGGGATTTGTCTTTTTATGAAACTAGAGTGAGTCATCATTCATATGGGTTAGGAAATCCCAGCCTTTATTCTTCAGGATAAAATTTCATTTGTCCTGTTAGTACAGTATAGTACAGTATTGTATAAATAGTCTAAGTCAACAATTTTTTGGCATGAAAATAGGAAGATGTTAAAAAATTTACATTTGTTTCACATATTAAGAGAGGTAATTGGCAGTACCCAGTGTTGTTATATTTATTAAACAAAGTATTTATAGCACCTGATTTTTATAAGGGCACATGAGTCTTTAGGATACCGTAAAAAATTGCTCAAGGGCACATGGGTGGCACAGTTAGTTAAGTGTCAACTCTTTTTTTTTTTTTTTTTTTTTTTACTTATTTGTCAGAGAGACAGAGAGAGTGAGCACAAGTAGGGGGAGCAGAAGGCAGAGGGAGAAGCAGGCTCCTCTCCGAGTGAGGAACTCCGTCCAGGACTGGATCCTAAGACCCTGGGGTCATGACCTAAGCTGAAGGCAGATGGTTAACTGACGGAGCCACCCAGGTATCCCAAGCATCCAACTCTTGATTTTGGCTTAGGTCATGATATTTGGGCGGTGAAATCGGACTGACCCTCAGTCAGGCATGGAGCCTGCTTGGAATTTTCTCTCTCCTCGTCTTCTACACACACCATCTTCACACACTTGCACTCTCTCTTTCTCAAAAAAAATTTTTTTTCTCTAAATTTTATGAATCGTATACCTGATGATTGACAGATTTTTTAAGTTGATTTTCTCTTTTGTTGATAAATAACTAAATTAAAAATTTACCCATATTTTCAAGATTCCTGTTTCCAGAATTTATTTTCCACGTCAGTGTCCAGAATTAAAGAAAATGACTAATCAAAGTTATAAATAAAACATTATCATAACTTAAGGAAAAAACGAGTACATAATAATCTCTTTGCATGAAACAATGCCATAGAAAATAATTTAAAATTATATTTAAATAAATCTTAATATATTTAAGTTTAAATCTTAACATTAAAGTTTTAATCTGCGGTAGATAAAATTATTCTTGTGGTGGTGTATTTGTCTATGATTTGACTATATATAAATGATGAATCATTAAATTCTACTTCTGAAACTAATATTGCTATATATGTTAACTAACATTTAAATAAAAATTTGAAAAGAAAAGAAAAAAAAAGAGTGGATCTTGACATATAAAGGATTACTATTATTACAGTTCCTATGCTAGTATTTGAAAACAGAGATTAAAGTAAATGCAGCGGTTTCTAAAACTTTATTGAATTCTAGATCTTCTTTGAGTTTAAATTAAAAAGAAAATCAATCTTATTTTGTGGGTAGGTGGAGAAATTTTCATCTATATGGCATCAAATATCTTGACAAACATGGAAATGGAATGAAGGTATAGTTGATAGTGAAAAAATAATTGTTGTCACTGTGCAAATCAATGTTAATTTTCTCACTCACACAAGAAATATTTTAATTACCTACAACCTTGAGCAAGACAATTCAGATCCAACAAGACAAGAACAGGAATTCTTATTCTTTTTTTTAAAATTTTTTATTTTTTATAAACATATATTTTTATCCCCAGGGGTACAGGTCTGTGAATCACCAGGTTTACACACTTCACAGCACTCACCAAAGCACATACCCTCCCCAATGTCCATAACCCCACCCCCCTTCTTCCAACCCCCCTCCCCCCAGCAACCCTCAGTTTGTTTTGTGAGATTAAGAGTCACTTGTGGTTTGTCTCTCCCTCCCAATCCCATCTTGTTTCATTTATTCTTCTCCTACCCACTTAAGCCCCCATGTTGCATCACCACTTCCTCATTCTAATGGGGTGAGACAGACAACAAACACATAAACATAAATATATTAAGAGCTATAGTGAAGATAAAACAAAGTGATATGAGATAGTGTTTCTGAGTAACTAAAATTGACTTGTCAGAAAATGCCCTTCTAAGGGGGAGCTATTTAAGGTAAGATTTGGATGACCTGTAGATTATCCTAGAAAGATTGAGGGAAAGGGAATTCCCAGCTGAGGACCTAATATGGGAATGCTATATTCCAGAAACCAATTGGAAACTGAACAGAAGAGGATGATCAGGAAAGAAAGGGCCAGTGAAGAAAGAGGAAAATTTAAGAGAGGAAAGTGTTTCTATAAAGAGAAGTTTCTCTTGTACCAGATGTTCATGAGAACTCCAGTATGAAAAGGACAATTAAGTGATATTGAATGTGATAGAACATTGGTAGTTGCTGACATGATGTAGCACAGTTTCAGAGGATTACAGGGTGAAGGCTAATTGGCATAGGTTGAGGAAAGAAAAGAATGGGAAAGAAATGGAGATAGCAACTTTGGTCAACACTTTCGAAAAGTTCTTCTCTGGGGTGCCTGAGTGGCTCAGCGGGTTAAGCCTCTGCCTTTGGCTCAGGTCATGATCTCAGGGTCCTGGGATGGAGCCCCACATTGGACTCTCTGCTCAGCAGGGAGTCTGATTCCCCCCACACCCTGCCTGCCTCTCTTCATACTTGTGATCTCTCTCTCTTTGTTAAATAAAGAAATAAAAATTTTTAAGAAAAGTTTTTATCCAAAAAGGAGCTGAGAAATATAACAGGAGCCAGAGGAAGAAACCAAGAGAGCATTTTTGTATTAGTGGGAAAAATTAAGTTAGGAGGGATACATTGATGAAAAGAAGAAATATTTCAGGAAGAGAGTTCTATAGTAGGAAAGGCATGGGCAGGAGAGCATGAACCCAAGTTTTGGGTTTGGCAGAAGCATGTTCATCTCTTATAATGGAAGATGTGAGAAAATGGGTACATAGAAAGTGGTTTTCATCTTGTTGGCAGTTTGAGGAGATATGAAAATCATGACATAGTCTCATTTTAAAGAGTGGGAAAACAACACATATTTAGGTAAAAAGATAGCCAAGCAATATTGACTACCCAGTAAGAATTTGTGGCCCTGAGTTAAAATTGGAATCAATCAATATAAATGCATGATTTTCTCCAGACTTATTCAGCAGTCAATGTGATATAAGAAATAGTGGGATAACTAGAGTTAGAATTTTTTGGGGAAAAGTAATACAGAAGAAAAAAGGAGCAAGGTAGTTGCATCTTTTAAAAGTACATAGATAAAATGCTGTAACATGAAACATCAACTGAATAAGGAATAAATAATAAAAAGCGATCAGTTAGAACAAACAAGAATAAAGATTGATGATTTGGAGAACTTGGTATGATCAAAGCACAGCTGGAGTGGGAATGAGAGAATGAAGAGCCATAAGGTTAAAGAACAGAATACAGAAAATTGGAGGAACAGCACAGTTGTCCGTGGTAATTAGGTCAAGGATGTAACTGTGGGTGTGGGAGTGGCCAGCTACTGTAAGATGGTGAAAAAGATGCCAAAGACGAAGAAGGTCAAGGAACTATGAAGTCACATGGAGGA
This sequence comes from Mustela lutreola, assembly GCF_030435805.1. Lineage (NCBI taxonomy): Eukaryota > Metazoa > Chordata > Mammalia > Carnivora > Mustelidae > Mustela > Mustela lutreola. The sequence goes on from NC_081296.1 coordinate 93,899,680, forward strand.
TGAGTTTTCACAAGGATATCGAAGTCACCAATAAACATTATTGATACAGGCATAGAGATGACAGAGATTCACATACTGAAGTCTTCTACAAACAAAAGGAAGGGACCAGGCAATTAGCAGTTGCCAGCTACAGAAAAGGGGAGCATGGGGTGATATACATAATAGTTGAATCACTGTATTGGACACCTAAGGTTAATAGAACACTGCATGTTAATTATTCTTCAGTAAAAAAAGGTGGTATAGTTTGATATGAGTGCAAAGATGTCTGAAAGTTTCAAAGATGGAGAAGTCACACAAAGCATAAAGAGAACAGAGACACCAACTATGCTGTCAGACCCCAAGGGTTATCTGTATTAATGTCCAAATTCTTCTCTTCACATCAAGTAAGTGGTATTGTGTGGACAACACAATATTTGTTCCATCAATGGTTATAGCTGGACATGGATAGGATTCGTTGGCATTTAACCCTCTTGTTTAATTTTTCTTCTACTATATAAAGATATTGAAACTCGACCACATTAGAGAATAACTAGCTATTACACATAAAGTACCTGAAATTATGAAACATTCAACTCCATTATTCATTTTAAAGTTTTCCTTGTGTGAAATAAACTTTGACATCCCTGTACTGGACAGGAGCAGGGAATTGTGATATAGTGATTAGAAATATAAGACTAGGAAGAAGCTAGTTTTCGTAGGTAATAAGGTTGCATGCTTACACTTTCCTTTTCCTTCTCCAGCTGCAAATATAACAATTTAACACTAAACAATCAACCTTCGTTTTGGCCAAGTGAAGCTAATAATGCAAAATAATCAGCATATCTGAGGTACCATTTACAGAAGCAACTTCTAATATACATTTTTTCCAGTTCTTTTGACAAATGTATGGCTCTGCTAACATCCTATGATGGATGTATTTCTACCTGTCTTCTTTAATAATGTATCTCACAAGAAGGATAAGCAGAAAACATATTATACAACACAACTGTTTGTTTTCTCATTTCACGTTCATGATTACTTGAGTCACGAATGACATACGATCCAAACCAGTAACATATGTCTGTGCCTGACAGAGGACATTTTTCATCTTCCGGGTCTGGGTTACATCTTCAGTAGCCTGTGTGATGAATCTGAGTGAAGTGAAACAAGCGTCTCAGGTTCCCTTCTTGGGTATGATATACTTCAATGTTTCATGGAAGCAGCAATGAAAGAAAAAGTTTTTTTCTTCTGTTTTCTATTCTAATTCTAGTAAGCATTTAGCTTACTTCTAGACTCTATAAAGTTGGCTAAATAATTTTATTGTGGTGTTTCTTCTTTCAGTCAGAAGGCGGATACCTGGCCCAACTTTCCTGTCCTTCACCCCACCCCTTTCCTTGGCACACTTTTGATCTTGTTGGATCATACAGGTGTGGGAGCGATTCCTATACATCAAGTGATTGTTCATACCTTCACATCTTTCCTGATGCTTGGAATGCTTTTAGCTTCTTTAGCCACTTGGTATATTTCCATACATCCTTCAACTCTCTGACAAAGCATTACCTTCTTCCTCTTCTTCTTTTTTTTTAAAAGATTTTATTTATGTATTTATTTGACAGAGAGAGAGAGAGAGAGATCACAAGTAGGCAGAGAGGAATGGGTAAGCCAGCTCCCTGCTAAGCAGAGAGCCAATGTGGGGGCTCGATCCCAGGACCCTGAGATCATGACTTGAGCTGAAGGCAGAGGCTTAACCCACTGAACCTCTTGGCTCCCCAAAGCATCACCTTCTTTATGAAGGCTTTTGCAACTCCCCTATTCATCTCTCTTACAGTTAGTCATTCCTTCTCCTTTCCTTCTATGTGCATTTGAACTTATATTAGTTGTTGTCAGGGTGGCCATATAATGTATTGTCCAAACCAGGGCAATTTTGAGAGCACAGGGGTGCCTTGTTAATAACTACACTGGGATATCAGGCATAGATGACTGTCCTGGCTAGTCAGCGTATGTGGTTACCCTAATTACAGCACTTATGGCATTGTATGGTGGAACCATCCTTCTCCTGCAATGAGACTATGAGGGCAAGCCTATTTTGTACATCACGCAATGATTGGTGGTATTTAAAAACTTAGTGGATATCTACTGCTTTGTTGTTACCTTTATTCTAGTAAAAGTGTCTTTAGGGACAGCCTACTGCATTCTTTAGATGCTACAAATTCCCACCTATGTCATTTGGATACAGCTGAATCCACCCCTACTTTGCCCTATGTGGGTAGAGTCATGACTTTGATCCCACTGGTCAAGGCAACACAAGTCACAGGCTAGTCTACGTCAGTCAGTGATTGGTTCAGATCTGCACGCAATGACCTAGAGCCAGTTTGGGGGATTTTTTTCAAGTTGGAGTGGAAGCTCGGTGTCCACTTTGTTCTCACACTCTGAGCCTGGATCGGCCAGGAGCTACTCATGAGAATCAAGTAAACATGGAAGAAAACAGAGCCAAGACCTAGATCTTCTAAGAAACCATTGCAGCTTTTATTTTTCCTCCAGTGTTGCCTGATGCTAGGTGGTTTTACCTTATATTTTTGAATTACATGAGCCCATAGCTTCCTTTTTTGCTGAAGTCAGTTTGAGTTGTGTTTCTGTATTTTGCAGAAAGTTAGTTGTGGTTGTCCTGATTGCTGAGTCCTGGGCTATAGGAGCCACTCCATAAGTCCCATTGAATGGGTTGAAATGGTGGTTCTTGGTGGGCAGTTTCAGGCCTGTGAATGACTACAGGTAACTTTCCCACTGCAGCTCCCTAGACCTATGGCCAAGTTTTGTGGTTTTTAGGAGTGTTTTACCCAGCTCTCCAGGAGAGCTCCTGGAGTAGTCACCATAGGCTCTCGTTTTTGTTTCTTTTTCTGTTTTATAGGTACTTTTGCCATGGGTGATTTGGTAGTAACTTTGGGATAGCTGGTGAAGTAAAAGGAGGTGCTACTTCCAGCTATTGCTTATAAAAGTGACCAGAAATTTGAAATATACTATCAACATGAAAACCATCTTCCCCAACCATTCTCCCATCCTTACCAAGACAAGGGGCTGCATCCGAGCACAAACAAACTTCAGAATGCCAGTTTGGTCTTATTTGCACTATGAACACTGCTCTCCCATGTCCTCTAATCTAAGAGGTCTTGAATAAAAATATTGAAAAAGAAACTATTTGCGGTGTCCCAGATACCAAAACCTATGGAACATTTAGTGGTAGGGAGGGAATGGATCATTTCCTAATTCTTATGCAAATAACCCCTACCTTGGTGAAAAGTCACAAAGGGTACCCCACATAGATTAGCACCATGGTGAACATGAATTAATTCACTTAGTCAGATTATTCTGGATTTGGAGGTAAATGACCTTCCTGACAAAATTTAACGTCAGAATACAGATTTTTATTTATTTACTCACTTATTTATTTATAGAAAGAAAGAGGGAGAAAGCACAAGCAAAGGGAAGGGACAGAGGGAGAGGAAGAGAAGAGAGGGAGAGAAAGAGAAGCAGACTCCCCACTGAGCAAGGAGCCTAATGTGGGGCTAAGTCCCATGACCCTGAGATCACAATCTGAGCTGAAACCAAGAGTCAAATGCATAACCAACTGAACCACCCACGCACCCCAAGAATCCAGATTTTAAATTTTCTGAGGGCTGCAAGTAGGTGGAGCATAAGGAATGCTATTTTGATGAAACAGTATAAACGTGTATTTGGAATAAATTGTATTTGGGGGATTGTTGGATAAAAATTCACTTCCATTCCTCTAAACTAAGTAGTGAATAATGTTAACATTAATATATAAAATGACAGGTTAATGTCATGCCACCCAACTGTCAGTTATTAACCAACTTGTTTCTATGACTCATTGAGACATCAGGAGCTCTTACCAGTGATGACTGTGATATAGGAGCTCTGCAGCTACATTCCAGAAATCCAAAAGATACTTTCTCCCTTTTCCTCTATGGCTTTGCCTATATGACTTATATTATCTCATATGGGCATTCATCCTCCAAGCCCCAAATCTGTTCTCCACACTGTTGAGTAAATTTATTTTAGTACCATAAATTAGATCATATATCTTCTTATCTTAAAACTTTTCACTGGATTTTTCATTCACTCAGAATAAAATCCAAGCTCCTTGGCATATTCTATCATGTCCTGTCTGCCTGGTCCCTCTATATTCAACTCATGTCATTCATGTCCTTAGTCACTAAACTCCAGCCAGAGCCTTTCTCTGAAGTCTCAAATATGCTATGTTCATTTCAGCCACAGGGCCTTTGCATATGCTGTTCCTTCTGCCCAGAAGGTTATTCCTTCTCACTCTCCTTACAACTACCCCCTCCACTTTTTCTTGTGTTAAAATCCTCTTTGGTTTTGGTAATTGCACATTTGTGTATCCCTTTTTTTACTGCCTCTCTTTACTGGAATGTAAGCTCTAGGAAGGCAGCCTGGGACCCAATCTGTTTTATTTATCATTCAGTTTGCCAGCACATAGAAGGTACTCAATAAATGTTTGTTGAAATATAATAGAATAAACTCACACTGATGGCTCAGGAATAACTTCCCCATTCCAAGTGACCAGTAAGTGACCCCCAAAGACCACTACCCTCTCTTCACCAGTCCTGGGTGCAAACTTGCCCCAAAAGAGGCTTTTTAAAATCATAAATGTTAGAGCTAAAAGGTACACTGGAGATACTAGTTTACAGACAGAAAATGTTGAGTTTTAGAAAGCTGAAGTGACTTGCCTCAGGAGGGATCGCTTCTCTACTTCTCTAGATTCCCTGATGAGAGAATGTTTCTAAAACACTCCAGACCTCTTCCTCCTTGAAGGCAGAGTGAGCTGGAAGCTTCTGAGTTCAGAAGAGAATCTAGGCATGCAGTTGCAGGACCTCAGACTCTAGCATTAGGGGAATCTGTCACAGGACCTACACATTTTGCACTGCTCCTTGTCCCAGGTTTTCAGGTGTAGGCTCTACCTGTCCTGGGCAGGCCTGCAGCTGTCTTAGTGCTTCTGACTGGGGTTAGTGGGATAAGTTTGTCTCATTCTGGGTTCAATATTTGCAGGGCCAAGCTGCCTGTACACTTAAGCTCTGTTCTCTAGTATAGCTTTTATTAGTTTAAAAGGAAATAATTTTCTGATTCCTCTGCCTATTTTAAATTTTTTTTAATTTTTATTTTATTATTATTATTTTTTTTACTTCTTTTCAGCATAACAGAATTCATTATTTATACACCACACCCAGTGCTCCATGCAATACGTGCCTTCCATAATACCCACCACCTGGCTCTCCCAACTTCACCCCCCCCCCCCCGCCCCTTCAAAACCCTCAGATTGCTTTTCAGAGTCCATAGTCTCTCATGGTCATCTCCCCTTCCAATTTCCCTCAACTTCCTTCTCCTCTCCATCTCCCTATGTCATCTGCCTATTTTCATTGCTTCATAATTGGGTGAGCTTAGTCTTTTTGGATTTCAACACCAAAGCTCTACAGTTGGTCACTGTCAAAGTTAAGGGCTAGAATTCATATCTTCCCAAGCTCCAGCTCTGGTTTTCAATGTGTAGTGCACATACTTCATGCAGTTCCAGCTCAGCCACTCCTGTCACACCTCAGCACTCTCTCTGCTACCTGCAGCACCCTCTAACCCATGCTACAGGGGCAAGGCTGTCCTCTGACCTATGTGTTCCCCTTGCTGATGCTGGCTAAAGACATATTTATAATAATTTCACCATGAACATGTTTTGAGACTAATGAAATAAATCTTTATAGAGCCAACTTAATGGGAAAATTAATCAGATTAATAAGATAAACATAAATATATAATTATGAATTAGGTTATAAAACATTTTTTATTATCACCATGTTTATTTTTATTTTTTTTCTTAAATTACTTTGTTAATTATCTAATTTTTTGTTTTATTTTACATTGTTCCAAGTGACTCCTTTAAGGCTGACATTTGTCGGATATGAGATAAGGAGATTAACCCTCTTCTAGTTGGTGCATATTTCAGTTAATTCTTACTAGCAAGAGAATTGTATTCTGCTTTATTATTGCCATAACATAATACTTGTAATTGCTAATGGACAAACAGGTGAACCCTTTCTATGCTTAAGTGTAGTATACAAAATTATTATTATGACCTTGTTGTAATACATTTCTCCCCTGGTCATGCTACAAATAGAGAGAAAAAAAACATCACTAATAATGAAAAATCAAAAGAAACACAGCTCTTTACTGAAAATCCTTTATCACTCTCTTCTGTCCCAACATAAACAAAAAGCAAAAGAAATAATAATGTAAGTAAAATAAAACTTAAATAAAAGCATCTCCTATGTAGTTATGCTTTTCTTCTCTAATGGTGTTCAGAAGGGTGAAGCCATTTCATGTTGTGCATTTGGAGGAGCAATGGGTCAATGGATATTGTCACCTAAGTATCACCTCCTTTTCCATTAGAAGATTGACCTTCTAAACTTTTGTGTGTCTAGGTGGTGTATGCCCTTCTCAATTTGGAGACTGTATGTTATACTTCAGAGTCCTTGTGTCTTTGATGTAGCTAGATGAAGATCTCTTATATTTTTGTTTCTTATTATTATCGATCAGCCAACAGTTATGTACAAAAGGACACCCTCTGGATGTAAAACTATGTTAGATCTTGAAGAGATCTGAAAAAAAATTGTTTCTGTGTTTTAGTTCCTATTAGCTCAAAGTTTATTCTTGTGTTGGAAATAAACAGATGTGTCTTGATATTCCTTTTGTTGATTTTAATGCCATAATACTATTTCCTTGGAGTTAAGTCTTAACTCCAATTAACACCGTTGTCTCCCTTGACTCTTCCTTCTTAGTTGGAGTACAGGCTAAGCTAATGAGAAAAACTTCAAGACACAGGGACTTGACCCTGAGAGAAGTTTATTTCTCACTCCTGCAATGGTCTGGAGGTGGGAAAGCCGGTATAGTGGCCTTACTCCACAAAATCGTCAGGGACTTAGCTTCCTTTCATCTTATGGTTCTACCATCCCCTAGAGTGGTGGCCCTATTTTTAATTCCTCAAAAAGTTGAAAATAGAGCTACCCTACAACTCAGTAATTGCACTATTAGGTATTTACCCTAAAGATACAAATGTAGTGATGCGAAGGGGAATGTGCATCTGAATGTTTATAGCAGCAATGTCCACAATAGCCTAACTATGGAAAGAACCTAGATGTCCATCAACAGATGAATGGATACATATACATATATATACAATGGAATACTATACAGCCATCAAAATAAATGACATCTTGCCATTTGTGATGATGTGGATGGAGCTAGAGGGTATTATGCTGAGCAAAATAAGTCAATTGGAGAAAGACAACTATCATGTGATCTCCCTGATATGAGGAAGGGGAGATGCAACATTGGGGATTTGGGGGTAGGAAAAGAATAAATGAAACAAGATGGGATCAGGAGGGAGACAAAGCATAAGAGAATTTTAATCTCACAAAACAAACTGAGGGTTGCTGGAGGGAGGGGGAGAGGGAGAGGGTGGTGGGGTTATGGACATTGGGGAGGGTATGTGCTATGGTGAGTGCTGTGAAGTGTGTAAACCTGGCGATTCACAGACCTATACCCCTGGGGCTAATAATACATTATATGTTTAAAAAAAAAAAAAAAGACTGGTGGATGCCACACATATTTTGACCTTCAGAAAGTAGACCGTAAGTCCACAATATGCAATTTCAGTTTTCATAAGTGTAATAGATATAACAATATTTATACCAATATCCAGCTCTTTTTTCCTTAAGGGCACACAGAGGGTTATACCTCTTCACTCTTTGTAGTCAGGCACAGCCATGGGAGCCAATGCAGCGTGAGTCACTTTTGTGCTGCAGCTTTCCTTGCCGGCACTTGAGTCTCTGTCCTTACTCCCTTTGCCATGAGGACCATAAAACACATGTTGCTGTGGAGGTGCTAAGAGACAGGAACTTGCATGTAACCCAAATGAATGCAAAGAAATTCTCAGGCTTGCAGGAGATGTGAGTGAGCAAGACCTAAACTTATGCTGTTCATTCCACAACATAACCCATCTTGCGGTGACTATTACAGATGGTGAGGTGGACACTGTAGAGTACTTCTGTCCCCATGTTATCCGTGAGAACATAGTCCCATGGGTAATCCTGGTTCAAGGGCTGGCTGGGCTGTTTATACCCTGTTACCTTGGAAACAAAGGGAAGCAGAGAGCTGGGGGTAGGGAGTGGGGGCAGAGCCTCATTTCCTTGTCTCACACTCCAGCCTTGTACCAGCTTGGATTGCCCTCCTCCCACTTCTCAGGCTGTGCACATCCCACACATCCTCCAAAGCACAGCTTTCTGCAAACCCCTCCTCATTCTGATCTCTCTCTGCTCTAAATTCTGAAGTCTCAATAGTTATAACCTCTGATTATGTGATTCATTCATTTTGAAAGGGTTATGGATGACTGACCTACCCCCAGGCACTGTGCTAGACACTGGGTGTATGATGGCATAGTCTCCAACTACCAGAGCTTGAAGCTTCCACATGCCTAGCATAATGCCCCACCTGAACCACATGGTAAATAAATAATCCTTGGTTGAATATATGAATTAGCAATATGATGGCATGCAATTAATATTAAGTAGCAGAGCACTACTGTCAGATAAGAGAAGGGAGAAAAATCCCAAGTTAGATTGTAGGATCCATGAAGATAGGGATCACGTCTGTCTCAAATTCTGCCTTATCTCCAGGGCCGATCACTGGGCCTGGCACAAAGTTAGTGCTTAATATGTTTCTATTGTTTTCATGGAGAACTGTGGCCTGACAGTGGTGTCTTAAAGACTCTTGGGACATAATATTGGGCCAGTGCATAGGTAGGGCCAGATTTTGAGAAGTCAGTCATGGATTTTTAGGTCACATGCTATGAAACAAGAATCAAAAGTTTTTCTTTCTTTCTTTCTTTTTTTTTTTTTTTTTTTTTTTTTTTTTTTTTTTTTTTTTTAAATTTAAGGGAGCTGCAGCAAGACTACACTGGTTTTCTGAGTCAATTCAGATATAAATATTGTGTATGGCCATATCAGTCTAAATGCACTCAGTCTTGTCTGGATATAAATATTAAAATAACTAAGTGAAAGCTATGGCAATGAAAACCTCGAATGGAATGGCAATGGTGGATATCATTATAAAAAGGCAAACCCAATGGACATGTCAAAGGGACGATCGATAGGAAACGGTAACATGGAATATAAGGGTTAGGGACACTAATGAATGGAAAAGAATATTTGAGGGTTCCAGCCTGAAATTCTGGAATGAATGTTGTACCATTAAACAGATAAATGTTACAAAAGGAGTCTGTGATGAGTTTAATTTAAAGCCTGTTGTATTTGCTGCAGCAGGAGGCAATCTTTGTGGGGGATATTGAGCAGGTAGCTGAGGCCTGGAGAGCAGGTGTTGTCAGTAATGAAGACATAGCCTTTGGGAGCCACAGTCTGTGGACATGTAAGATCTAAACAGACATCTGCTCGGATTTTGTCTTTTCCAGCATATGTGAAGGTAAATAAGTCTGTCATCAATACAATTGCCAAGTGGGCCTGCCCTCTTGCAGACTCTTCCTCCATCAGTGGAAGCCCCGGACCTTCTGTACATGTCAATGTAAAACAAAGAGAAGAAGATGCCAGATGGTTTAAAGAAAAAGTAGGGCAGAGGATGGCTGAGGGATAAAGAGTGGTGGAAGGAATGCATCCCAGAAAAAACCAAAAGGCAGAGCTGGGGAAATGCAAGGGGTCCAGAGGAGGGGCAACTTCATGAGGTGAAAGACGTGTGTATCTGGGTGTCTGTGTATGTGTGTGTGCACGTCAAATGCACGTGTATTCAGAAAAGATCAGCGAATGTGTCTCCGCCAACCCTGCCCCTAACCTACATTTCAAACCACTTACCTCCATTTATTCAATAAGGACTTCATGCCGTTTATGTGGACATGAAAAAGAACCAGGCAGACATGGTTCCTGCCCTCACAGGAATTAATGGTGATAGAGAAAGTGAATACATACTAATTGATTAATTTACTAAAATTGTGTTAAGTGAGAAGGAGAGAACTATGTGCTCTTAAATTCTATCAGGGTTGCCTCCTCAAAGTAAGAAAGTTAAATAGAGCTGTACAGAAGCAAGAAGTACTTTAGGGTGAACTAATAATTTGAAAACAGCTCATTTGGGAAAACACTAGCCTCAAGTCCTAGAGAGGAAGGCCTAACTGTGGACACACAGAGTCTTTCCTACCGCACCTGCCACCCACATCCGGGCATCCAGTACAAAGATGAACTCAATGAGAGAAGAAACCTACCTTCAGCTTTGAAGGCCTGGAAATACCTATCAGCATTTTTCCCACTCGCTTCCAATTCCAGTCTGTGGGTCTTTCTTCGGGCTCAAGAAACAAGGGATATAAGGATGGTGGAAAGATAATATAAGTGGGCTATCAAGATGAGAACAATAACAGTAGAGGTTTTGGATAAGAGCAAAAGGACCATAGATGTACAAATTATTTTTAATTTATATATTTTCTTTCTTTCTTTTTTTTTTTTTTTTTTTGGTCTGTTGGATCACAGATTTGTTGGGTAATAGAGACTGGGTTGGTCTTGCTAGCTGGAACCACCAGAGATCCTAGTTCTACAGACTCTTGAGTGAGAAGCCAGTGTGCCCAGAGATCCCTGTTCTTCTCAAGTTACACCCATGGGACTGGAGACTGTCCATTGGATAGGTCTTTCTACAGGCAATTTTATCCCCAGGGAGAGTCCATTGCCGTGTGTTTTTCATCTTAGAAGTTCACTGTCTTCCTTGGATCTGCCCAAACTTTATTCCCCCAAACAATGGCACCTTCAAAAATCCAACTCTTGCTTTGAGCTGTCAGGACACCCAACACTGGTCTTCAGAAAGGAGGACATTGGGTGTGGCGGATAGAGGGGGAAGGTGTTAGAGGGATTTTTTTTCAGAAACAGATTCCATCTGGATTTCTTATTTAGGGATGCCTTTGTAAGAAAAGAGTGAAGGAAGACTGTCTCCATTTTTAACCATGTAGGAGGGAATGTGTGGGAACAAAGAAAGACAGACTTTCAGGGATAGAGAGCAAAGAATTCTGTTTCATACTTGCACGAGTTAATATGTACTCATCATGAAGTAAAAAGTTGTAAAAGGTATCAAGGGAAGCTTTTGGTAATAATGCATAATATAGTGATGAAATTCTTTTTTAAGAATTTAAAATTATAAAAACTTGATTATTCAGTGTAAAAATTAGTATTCATTTAAGCAAATTTATTATTTCTGCCTACTTATCATTTAGTTAGGAAACATCTATTGGTAACTTAAAATGTAAAGGTAATTCATTTTTTTACAAAACATGTAAGGTATAATTCCTCACTTCAACAGCATGTAGTGTAGTTGGGAGATGAAAAAAATATGCACCAGTAGCATATTGCAGAGAATTGGTTTGAGTTTGAGGTGGCTGGGGAAGATATCTTGGAGGAGGTGGCATTTAAACTGGGATTGGTATTAGTACAGACACATTTCAGCATGCCAGCTGGTGACGGCTGGCATTCCAGGTGGTAGGAATGTGTGTTAAAATCATGGAGCTGCAATTAAGTGAAACCGAGTAATTCAGTTTAACAAAAACACAGGACACAATATGATGGGAGTGTGGACTCACTTGATAATGTCTTGGAAGGCCCTGAGCAAGTTTCGAGAATGTGGACTTTAGTGGAGGAGCCTGGGATCCTACTGGGCAGCAGAGCGAATGATGGAGTAGTAAGTTATGAAGGTAAATGTAATACCAAGCTGGGGTAAGTCACCAGAAGGGGACTGAGATGAAGAGGAAAGAGGAAAAGCACCATGATGAGATTTCTGTTTGTGGTGGTGATTTAGGATGGAGCAGACTTGAGGTATAGTCCAAAAGGAAAACCAGGGCAGAGAGGAAAATTGAAGGTAAAAATGAGACAGTCTTAAATTATGGATGGGAATGTTAAGACCATACGTGGAAGGGTTAGCCATCCTATTGCTGCCTGCCCTGAGACCTGAAAAAGGGAAAAAAGAAGAAATGTAAGTGTTGTGTGAGGGGGTACAGATGAAGGTGCTAACTAACATCTGAAAGCAAGGATTTCCTAGCCTCGTTCTATACCTCCGAGTCACCTGCCAAATAAAGGAGAAGCATTGAGTAAGAAGTTTCGATTCGGTTTTCACATAAACCAGTGAAGTTTAGTTAAATGTAGCTCCACCTTAGGAACACAGAAATTTTAATCCACATAAAACTCCTCAGCTTCTTATGTTTCAAGGAGAAGAACCTCTTGTTAAAATGAAAAACCTGGCTGATCTGCTCTGATAATGGTCTCAATAATTCTGCAGGCCCCAGCTTGGGACAAGCTATCATAGACACTGCAGATTTCTACCCATCTATCCTTCCCCTAGTTTAACAGGGATTTTGTGAGGATAAATAAAACAAGAGAGTACATATAAAAGTATTTTTTCTGTAAAAAGTTGTTATGAGGTTATTATAGGTCTATAAAATGTGCTATGTGGACATTACCACATATCAGAATAATCTGGAACTATTTAGTTTGTTCTTTTTGATTTATATCCTATTTTTTTATAGAATAACTTTAAGCATTTTTTCATGGTTTACTGTTTTTAAGAGCTTTCTGTATATGTTGATGAAGGGAGGAGTGGGAAAGGAAATATTTAAACCAGGCACAGTGCACTGGGAATAATGGCATCTGCTGAACAGTTCACAATTTTCATGGCACCACAATCACACCCCTGGATGACCAGGCAATCTGGGGCTTGTCCAGGCAATAAACTACAATGACTGCCTTCTGAGCCACTATAATTCCAGAACTAATCCTTTGTGGTGGGTCATTTAAAGGACATGTTCCTATCCAAGGCTTTGAGAAAGATGCTTCCAGGCCACTGTAAGTGTCTATCAAACCAGTGTCCATTGGCTGATACTTACACTTCCAGTTCTGCCATTTGAAATTTCAGAGGAAGAAATGTGGGAATTGGGAAGTGGTCATTTCTTCAAATAATGAGTCTTACTACCAGTTCCATCACACCCTCATTTCACATAACAAGTTAGCTCACTTGGCCAAAACAAAGTATGTTTAGCTTAAGAGCATTGTTTGCTATCCTTGGTCACATTTAAGTACTTTCCTCCCCCCCTCCCCCCAGAGTTATGGGTCAGTAGTTTATAGACTCGTTTTCTGGTTCTCAGGACCCTTGAATTATGTTCACTAGTTTGTAATGACATTAAGACTTCCTAAAACCCTGAAAGGGTATGGTCTGAGTGGTTTATATTAATTTTTCTGTCATCAGCAGAAATGGGACTCAAGAATTTAATTCTGTTACTGAGAAATCTCTATGTACATACTTAGAAAAAATTATATATGTTCTTAGCTTTGTCTGCAAAATAGAGGTAATGTTAACTGCCTCCTACAACTGTTGTAAGGAAATGGATTACAGAGACTTAGTACAGTAATCCGGAGTAGAAGTAAGCATGCATCAAATACCTTAGTAGCAGATGAAAAGGGAAGATATGAAATGCCCTTATCATGATATTTATAAATCAATTATTTCTGATTTTTCTTAGTGCTACCTGGTTAAATGATAATTCTAGGTTTCTATTCCTCTCCCTTGAGCACTTAACCATAGGGATGATCTAAGTTCTGGGGAGTTTACATACATCCCTGGCAATGGGGGATAAATACCCAGTCCCATGGCTCATGATAACCAGATCTGTCCAGGCTGGTTTAGAGTGGAACATACAATCTCCTAGGCTTTCTGGTTGTCTACATCTGTAGTTGCAAGTTATATCAGTTTATATATACATATATATTATATATGTATAATATGTATGTTTATATATAACACAGAGATATATGTTCTATTGTATATTTTACTATATACTATGTTGTATTACATATTTTATTTTACATATACTTATATATATTATATATTTACTATATATATATATTTGTATATATAGATATTTGTATATATAAAGTCACCACGGATGATTTCAATGACGAGGGGGGTTTAGGAACCACAGGTGGAGTAAATTGCCATTCAGGCAAGGCAAGCCTATGGCAGCAAATTAATTGGTGTAATTTGAGGAGATCATCAGACTATCAACATTGCTCCACCCTATTCCCATTCTCTACTCACCAGCCCTGAAGAAGCCTTGAAATCCAGCGGAGTTACAGAGCACTTACAAAAATCATCAGCATATCAGCCACTAGAAGAGGCAGAAAGGTTTGGAACTTTCTGAGAGCTCTATCCACAGAGAATTATCACTATCGATCAGTCTGTAATTGTGCCACCTCCCCCACATATCTAAGTGCTAATTTCCAGTCCCTGTGAATGTGATCTTATTTGGAAATAGGATTGTAGCAGTATAATTAAGTTAAAATGAAGTCATATCAAATTAGGGTGGGCCTTAAATCCGGTGACCAGTATTCTTGTAAGAAGGGGAAAATTTGGATACAGAAATAAATAAGAGGCACACAGGGAGGTAAGCGGTTCATGTGGTAACAGAGGCAGAGACTGTAGTGATACAGCTATAAGCCAAGAAATATTGAGGATTGCATCAACCACGAGATGCAAGGAAGATGCAATGAATGATTCTTTCCTAGAGATTTCAGAGATATCAAAGCCCTGCCAACACCTTGAGTTTGGACTTTATCCTCCAGAACTGTGAAAAAATAAATGTCTGTTGTTTTAAGCCAAGCAGTTTGTGATAATTTGTTATAGCAGCTCTGGAAACTAACACAGGTGGTGATATCAATGCAATAAGCCAGAGATGGAACAAAAACTAAAAAGGAAGATTTGGGGAAAGAGATGTCCTTGGGGACTTTGCAATGCTCCAACATTTTTCTGGGAATCTAGGAAGGCAGATGCATGTTTAAGGCTGTGTATTTGCCAGGGAAGATATGAAAAGGCCCTAATTTCTCCAACTCTGGTGATGCTGAGTTCTTATGATAGCAAGAAGTGAAACCTAAAGCAAATTTATAAACTGTCTGAGCATGGAAGGCCTGGCCCCACCCAAGAACCCCTCTAAAAATGGTGGCAGATCTATTGGTACAATCCTTTAAAGAAATCTCTATTTAATCATTAGCTGACCATAAGCTAACTGAGCAGAGTTAACAGTTAATTCAGTGGTTACATATCACAGGGAATACAGACCTTTCAGACTCAATCAAGGAAAGTTACCAAATAAACAGCAGGAGCCAAACAGTGGTGTGGCTATCAGGGCATGGATTTACAGAGTTGCCACATTATACTAGCTAAAACGACCTGTTTTCAACAAAATTTCATGAACTATACAAAGAAACAGGAAATCAGTCACAGGAAAGAAGCTCAAACGTAGCAAGAGAAAAACAAGCCAAAATATATGATAAAATTAACTAGCTTTTATCAGAGATCATGAAGCCCAGAAGAAGTGGGATAAATTAGGCAAAGTGTTACAAGGAAAAGATGACCAACCCCCAATTCTATATCTAGTAAAACTATCTATCAATAAATGAAGAAGTAATTAAGACATACTCAAGCAAAAATTGAAAGAATTTTTCACGAACAGACATTCTCTATAAGAAATACAAACAGAGTCCTTCAGGATGATGATAAAAGACAAGTTATGGTACTGTCCTATAACCAGTAACAAAACCACACAAAAATAAAGAGCACTGGTGAAGGTATTAACATAGGTAAATATAAAAGACAATATAAATGTATTTTTTTCATTCTATCTGATTTAAAAGATAATTGCATGATAGAGCAATAATTATAAAACTGTGATGGTGGGCTTATGTTGTATAAAGATGTAATTTGATTGACAATAATAGCACAGAGAAGGAAGGAAGTAGCAGGCCTTTAGTTAGACTAACCCCATCCCCAAAAAATTGTTGTACACTATTGAAATTAGTTGGTATTAATCCTAATTGTATAGTATTTAAATTAAGATGTTAATTATAATCTCCATGGCAGTCCCTTAACAAAAATTTTTATGAAAGTATAGGAAACAACAAGAGAATTAAAATGATACTCCAAGTAATATTCAATTAAAAAAAAAACAGTAATAGAATGCAGGAACAAAAGAGAGGTAAGACATGTAGAATGCAAGTAGAAAACAGCAGATATAAATCCTACCTTATCAGTAATTACATTAATCACAAATGTATTTAATATCCATCCAGGAGGCAGAGATTGGATAATGGATTAAATAAAACCATCCTAACATATACTGTCTACAAAGGAAACTTTAGATTCAAAGGCATAAATGGTTTAAAGCTAAAAGATGTAAAAGGATACAACAAGAAAAAGCAACCATCAGACAATTGAAGTTGCTCTACGAGTATCATGCAAAATAGACTTTGTTAAAACAAACAATGTTACTAGAGATAAAGAAGGACATTTTATGAAAAAATAAAAAAGCCCATACATCAGGAGATATAACCATAAACATATATGCACATTAAAAAAAACTGGCAGAACTGAAGTTAGAAATTGATACTATAACAATAAAAGAGACTTCGGAAGCCCTCAATGAAGAAAAAGATAAAACTGAAATAAAGGACTTGAAAGACACTTTAAACAAGATGTTTACAACAGACTCCTGTAGTACATTTCCCAAGCAGCAGTATATACTATCTTCTCAAGTACCTGTGGAACATTTGCCAGGATAGACCATAAGCTAGGCTCTGGGACAGACCATAAACAAGACTCAATGAATTTAAAAAGTTTGAAACCATACATATGTACGCTTTCTAACTGCACAAATTATGCTTTCTAACTGCACAAAATATGCTTTCTATCCACAAGGGAATCAAATTAAAAACAGAAGGAATTTAGGGAAGTTTGCAAATACATAGAAATCAAGCAATACCCCCAAAATAAACCAATGCATTGAAGAGAAAAATCACAAGGGAAATTAGAAAATACTTTGAGATGAACGAAAAAGAAAATAAACTTGCCCGAATGTATCACATAGCACTAAAGCAGTGTTTAAAGAAAAATTCATAGCTATAAATACTTATATTAAAAAAAGAGAAAGATCTCGAATCAATAGTCTACTTAGCACTCTAAGAAAATTAGAAAAATAAGAACACAATCGACACAAAACAAGGATAGGGATGGAAATAATAGAGATTAAATGAGAAATAAATGAAATAGAGAATAGAAGCACAATAAGGGAAAATCAATGAATCGAAAAGCTAGTTCTTTGAGAAGATCAACCAAATTGACAGACCTTTAGGTAAACTGATCCCAACCCCAAAGAGGAAATACTCAAATTACTAAAATTAGAAATCAGTGAGAAGACATCACTATGAACCTGATGGAAATGAAAAAGAATTATATGAGAATACTGGGCAAACAGTAATGATTTACTTTTAATCAGTGACAAAACTCAAAAGTATAGCTCTCAACATATGTACAAAGATATGGATGTGTGAATTTGTGATTTCATATGTAGAGCATTTTCAGAATCATCTGAAAAGCTAAGTTGTGGCTGTTGGATTGGATGACTAAAATGAAGGGGAGGTCTTTGGAAGTGAGGCAGTCAATGAACTGAAATGTACAGGCACTAGAAGAGTCATATATGAGGGCTTTGAAATTGTGTAAAACAATGGCAGGACTTAGGCTAAAGACAAAGACTGTAACTTAGATACCAAGTCTTCCTTTGAAGCAGATGACTGAACAGGTAGTTACATGAGATGAGTGTAGGGACAGAGGCTTTTAAGTGAGAAAGGATGGAACTTCAAAGAGAGCAGAAGTAATGAAACGGTAGTAGAGAAGTAGTAAAGTCCCTAATCTTAGCTCACAAGAGATGAAGCTTGGCTGGCCTGATTCTGCCATGGATTCGAGATTGTATGGAAGACTTCATAGCCAGAAATCTAAGACAGTTGTATGAAACTTGGTCTGCAATCGCTATCTGTCAGGAAATCAAATATGAAAACAGATGGTTTTCTCTAATTCTTTCCTGACCTACTTACAAGGGGAAAGAATGGCAGGTAATATTTGAGTAATTGAGTTCAAACCTATTTGTTTTTCACATTAGGGCATTTGGACCCCAAGATTTGTAATGCCACCTGGTCATGCTGCATACTAAGTTAATGATGCCTAGTCCATTGTATTAGAACAATGATATGAAGGCAATCTACTTTAAGACAAAGCATGTGTACACACAGAAATATGCACACACAGATATAGATAATTTTAGATATATTTATAATTATAGATACAGATAATTTACAGTTCAGTTCATTTATAGAGGAGCCTATTTTTCAATTTACAAAATAAAGGATCATATATTCTGTTCATATAGTTACCTTCTTACAGAAAGGTCATGTAATAAAGAATGAGGGTAAAACACCACAACTGAAGTGAACTGAGGCACACTCTGACAAGTTGGGGATATTGAGTAAAGCCTTACTTACCTGATTTTAGTTCTCTTGTAAAGTGATTTTATTTAAAATTCCTTCAAATGTTAATTCTAATTCATTTGTGATTTTATTTTAGATATGACATATATTTAATATATGAAGCAAATTACCTGCTACTTTACTCCTCTAATGTCATAATACCATATATATTTTATATATGTATTTTGTTCATTGTACACTTAAGAAAATCAAAATGGTCCCATGAAAACATAGTGCAAACTTCCTATTTTCATTCTTTCTGGTTACTAGGCTTGTTTTTCTCTCTGCGTGTCACAACCCTCACACATTTCGTTTTAAAGTCTTAGCATACTATAGAAGTGGAATCTTTTTTAGGGGTCTCAACTCCACTAGATAATGATTATTACAACTTAATTGTTTTTTAGATGAATGTGTCATTTAGATTACTTTCTAATGCTCCAAGTCATAAGAAGATGATAAACATTTTTATTTACCACTGACTTCTTATGCTATTAATTCTTAGGGAGAGCTGTTACCATGACTGTTATTACAAACATTCCAAGATAGGCAATGTATGGTCACTGCACACACTTTTTAGAAGGGAGGTAAGGAAATAGTTTGGAATTCAAGTTTTTTTCATGAAGTAAAGAGTGCATGAAAACCTAGCAACTTTGGAAGAAATCCAGCTCATTTTTGCTTTAATGCACCCAGAAGATTTCAAATCAATACTTAGCATTAAAGTTTTAATTGGAAATTAACATTGCCATAATTGGAAGTGAGGATCAGCATCCTGATGCTTAGGAGAGGGCTATTTGGTTGGGAAGGTCATTACACTGGAGAGCAAACGTTGGAAAAGGAAAACACAAATCATTTGTTTCCTTGAGCAAGGACACACAGTAAACACTTGAATTGGTGGTCAACTATAATTTGCTTCCAGAGCCAGCTACTCTGGCAACACTACAGTTTGGATTTATAGCTGAGCACACAAGTAGCAGTGACTTTGAAAGCAAAGTATAAAAGAACCAGGAAAAAGGTTGCTGGTTGTTAAAGACTGATTCTTCATTACAAGGACTTGAAGATTTCCCCTTCAATCTGAGAGAAGGAGGTGCCCTTGTTTCTATGCTCAGCATGTGCCTCAGCTGTTTTTCCTAAATAATCAATCCTCCAGAAGACCAATGATAACTGAGTGTGGGTTATCAACAATCCTTTATTTTTTTTTTTTTTTCCCCTGGGAACTTCAAACAAATATATGTCCAGCCTGAAGGAAGCAGACAGTTTCCTTTCCAGGTTGGTTAATTTTTTTTTTTTTTAATTGTACTGTTCTCTGTTTGCTTCCCATATCTCAAAAGTCCAACCACTTCTACAAATCCCCCAGAATCAACACAAGTAAATACCATTCCCCAGTAGAATCCCGGCCCCCAGTACCACCATAAGGCACTTCGACATCTTCCATCTTCAGGAAATGAGTGTCCAGTTCAGATTTGGCTCCTTAGTGGAATAGAGGGGAATTTGGGGGAAGGGTATTTCCTATAAGAATAGTTAGTCCCATAAATAAGGGACTTCTCCCTTTCCACTGAAAGTGAAAAACTCTGCTCAGAAGTGCCCATTGTTCCATTTCCCTATGTGTCACCAGAGCCAAGAGAGGACCCTGTCTGGGAGGCACCTTCTGCTCTGTCCCGCAGACTAGAGGTCCCCACCTTCACCCCATTGTCTGTGCAATGTACAGAACTGGAACGCAGAGCAGCGGCTTCAGTATCACTCTCCATGCCCCGCTGGGTCAAGGGTCCCTTTCTCGGCTGGGAGGAAGGGCTTTTGTGGAAGCACAGTTTGAAAAGCCCCAGTACTGTCATGGTCAAGATAACCAACACTACCACCGCTATGCTTACAAGTATGAAGACCACGGTGGAGGAGGAGTCGAAAGGTTGGGGAATGGCAGAAGAAGACGTGGAATTAAACTTGGGAGTCACACTCCCTGAAGAGGTGGTGGCGGCCTGTGAGCTGGCTTGAGGGGAGATCGGAAGGGTAGACGTCGTGCTCTGTTCTCCCCAATGAGGAATCTCGGGAATAGATGTTGCTGAACTGCCTTGTCCAGGGACATGGGGTATATCTGCTGGCTTCTCCTTTACCGTGGGTGCCCACGTTCTCTTCGGGACGGGGCTGGCAGTAGCGACCGGCCTGGTGGGCACCTTGGTCCCCTCAGGGGCCGGCTGTCCTTCCCCACTGATTACACAAGAGCGTCGGTCTTTCCCCAGCACGAAGCCCGCGGCGCACTCGCAGGCAAAGCCTCCCAAGTCGTCTAGGCAGTTAGGGAGCTCCGCGCATTTGCCAGCACGGAGGTACCTCCCGGGACAGGGACAGAGCTCAGCCCCAGAGGGTATCCCGTCCCAGCGCGCACTGACCGCGTCCGCGATGCAGGTGGCTTTGATGGAGAGCTGCCCCGGGCAGAGCGCACTCACCTTGGTCCCGGGGGGACTGAAATCCAGCGCCGCGCTGGACAGCTGGAAAGGCGCCCGGTAGCTCAAGTTAGAGGCGGCCCCGGGGCGCGGCGCGGGGCACAAGCCCTCAAACTTGTACTTGCACAGGTAGCCATTGGCGCGCGAGTGGCATCGCATCTCCTTCCAGCCTGCGGGCTCGACCCCCCGGGTGGCCTGGAGTCCCGCGCAACTCCGAGAGGTGCAGGAGCGTTGGGGTTCCTCCACCCATTGCAGCGTGTCCCTTTCGGACTCATTGACGTCGGGGGACAGCCAGGAGAAACCCCGCAGCGGCTCGTTCTCCAGGGTGCAGTGGGATCGCCCGCGTTCCAGCGCTACCCAGAACAGAAGGTCTTTCGAGCCCCCTCCGGGCCCCGGGCCTGCCCGCAGGAGTGCAAGCACCGCGCGGAGCTCTGCGCCCCCGCGCACTGTGCTGAGCGCCCCGCCGCGCAGACTGCAGGCCTCCTCGGCCGCCAGCCTCTGGATGGTAGCGTGGTGCAGGCTGTAGCAGGCCCCCGAGGCCGAGCAGCCCGCGCGGTCGGCGGTGGGGTGCTCGCCCCAGCCAGGCCGAGACCAGAAAGCTTGCCAGAGGAGGCACAGGGCGAGCGTCGGCCTCATCTTGGAGGCCCGGGTCCCACAGCTGTTCCCAACTTGGATCTGTCCCGCCCAGGGCGCGGAGCTGTCCCAAGAGCGCGGTCACCGCCCCCTACAGCTGGCTCTCCCCCTCTTCCCCCGCCCCACTCCAGCCAGAGCCCTCTACTGCCAAGAATCCCCACCACCCTCTTGGCGGCAAACCTCTTCCCTTAGGCCCCGACAGGAAATGTGTCCCGAACTCTGGCAGGCCTGGTGCAGCCCTGATTTATTCTGGGGTCAAGAACACAGCTGGCGCCCAGGGCAGTGGGAACACAGTAGACCAGGTCAAACCTGGTCGCTTAGAGCAGGGGAAAAGGAAAGACGTTACTGGGAGGAAACTTATCATTCCCCCGCCCCCCGCCCCCTCCCCGGGATTAGAAAGTTTCAGGAGCTCAGATCCCAAAACACTTTGGTGAATATTGCTAGGAAGGACTGGAAAGGAGGAACTCGGTGACAGCCCACGCCCACCCGTTGTGCTTCCTATGGGGCACTGGAGTTGGGTTAACAATGAGTAGATGGCTGGCTGCCATCTCAGGCGGGAGACTGGACGGGAGAAAAGAATCTAGGGAGAAATCCCAGCATCTCCCTTGACCACGAGAGGCAGCACTACAATAAGCACCAGTCCCCAGGACTCTGCTTCTCTGTTCTGCCAAAGGAGATTCCTGTGGGCTAATTGCTAGTGGAAGAATTTGGGGTTCCTTTTGGGTTATCTTAAATGGGTAATCCTGCCTCTTCAGTCACAGCTTGCCTTGAAGTTTATTTTTTGCTTCCATTTCTTTCTCCTTGAAATGGCCATACTCAGGAAAGGAAATGTACTTCTAGGCCTAAATAAAAAATAATGGCCACAGATCTTAACTGTTGTGTAGTTAGGTTTCCTTACCACTTTATTGGTTCTTAACTTTTTCGGGCTTATATGTTGTATAAAAATGAGATGGTGGCCTTAGTAATGTTTGAGAACAACTACCCCATGTATAACTTTATCTTTGAATTATTTTAATGCCATTTTCTCTTGTGATTGAGGACTAAGATTTATATCAGTAAGTTGTAAAAGTCCCCTTTCAGGGACACTAGAGTTCCTATTCTTGAATTATTTATTACATTATAATGCATATTACATACTGTAAAGAAATACCCTGTAACTTAAAAGATGGGTGAGTCAATCTCTCCAGAGTTCCAGTTTTTTTAAAAATAAAAGCAACTGAAGGACATTAGGAGAAGGGGAAAATGAAAGGGGAGAAATCAGAGTGGGAGGTGAACCATGAGAGACTATGGACTCTGGGAAAGAGATGGAGAGTTTTAAAAGGGAGGGGGGTGAGGGGAAGGGTGAGCCTGGTGATGGGTATTAAGGGGGGCATAGATTGCACGGAGCACTGGGTGTTATACACAAAGAATGAATCATGGAGCACTACATAAAAAAAATGATGTACTGTATGGGGACTAACATAACGCAATTTTAAAAACTCAAAAATATAAGCAATTAATTCAATTGGAAGTAGAGAGGAATTAAAGATGAGTAAAGGAAGACAAGTTTAAACACTGCACTGTTTATGGAAAGATTTTCTTGTTAGCAACTTAGGCAATTCTATATAATTTTAGGTAATGCATTATCTATCTTGGCTCACAGTGACCAAATATATTGCAATAGAGGTGCAAACAGTTTCAACTAAGCCCACTTAACATGTATGATGCTTTTAAATATCTACAATCAGAATGAAAGTTGCCACTCTATGACTAATGTATACCACACTTTTAAACTCACCTTCTTGTGCAAGATTAGACTGTTCAGATTTGAGGAGGGGTAGGAAAGAAGGCCTCAGGGTCATATCTGTATGTCCCCATCTCATTTAAAATTTTTTTTTCTTTTCTTAAGGATTTTACTTATTTATTTGACCGACAGAGATCACAAGTAGGCAGAGAGGCAGGCAGAGTGTGTGGGGGGAAGCAGGCTCCCTGCTGAGCAGAGAGCCCAATGCGGGACTCGATCTCAGGACCCTGGACCATGACCTGACCTGAAGTCAGAGGCTTTAACCCACTGAGTAACCCACTGAGCCACCCAGGTGCCCCTCCCCATCGCATTTTTACCACCACTCTCACTCTTCTTTTCCTCTTGGAAAGTCTATGTTTGTTAACAAGTGATAATAAACACATGAATTATCATCACACTTACCTTGATTTTGCTAACTGTGGAGTTTTGCAGCAGGATTTCTCGATTACCCTTGCTGTTTTCCAATTTAAAGGACATTCATTAGTCCTTCATTTCAGATGGCCATGTCGCCTTAAACGTGACTTTGCATTTAAATTAAGTAACTAAATGTCTTATGAGAAAGGAACATGAAAATCTAGAAATCTAATTGAATGGATTTTAAAAATACTTAATCATGTGGCCCAACTCTATATACCTTTGCAATCAAATGACTGTGTGTTCATAAATGTGTCCATGTAGCACTATGAATTTTAATAAAATAAAGCCTTTTATAAACCTAAGTAGGCAATGGAAATCTCTCAGATATTTTTTAAATCACTTGGGATGAGGTGAAGCTTCTAGAGTAAGAAAGAATGAATGACTGGAGAGCTTATAGCAAATACATGATCTCACTCCCTGGCATTCTGCCATTCAGGAGATGGGATACTCGAAGAGAACACAGTGGCCAAAATGACTGCTTATCACAATCCTGGCCATGCTTGCAGTAATGTGGGAGAAGAGTAACCCCCCAAATAAATACTCAAAGTAAGACATAGGCTATTTTGTAATTAATTACTTTGTATTGATCTATACCATACCACATTTTGAAATATATAGTATTCCTGATTAAAACCAGAAATAAAGGAATGTTTTTATTTTATTTTATTTTAAATATTATTTGTTTATTTACTTGACACAGAGAGAGCGTGCACAAGCAGGGGGAGCAATGAGGGAGAGGGAGAAGCAGATTCTCCAGCTGAGCAGGGAGCCCTATGTGGGGCTCTATCCTAGGACCCTGGGATCATGACCTAAGCTGAAGGCAAACCGTTAACCAACTGAGCCACCCAGGTGCCCCGAATATTTTTATTTTAAAGTAATGTTTACTAAGATCATAATAGAATACCACCATTCTACCTCCAATATTTAAATATTTAAATATTTAAATATCCCAAATAGTTAAAATAATTAATATTTAAATTTAATTTAAATATTAAATATTTAAATTAAAATATTTAAATATTCCAGATATTTAAAATTCTGATAATATCAAATGTGGATCCACAGGTCCTTTTATTTGCTACAAATGAGAGCAACAACTTTGGCAAAGCTTGGCATTTTTTTTCTTAAAATCTTATATGTCAGCACTTCTGTGCCCAGCTGTATTTTCCACAGAAACTCTTGCATGTGTATAAGGGATGGTATGTAAATGGATGTTTATAGCAGCCTTGTTCATATTTAACAAAAACCAGAATGAATCCAAGTGTCCAGCAACAGGCAGTAGATACATGAACTGTGATACATTCACTCAGTGAATATATTGCCATGGAAATGAATAAACTATAGTTGCAAGTAACCATATGAATTAATCTTATCAATAAATACTAAAGGACAAAATTTCTAAAAGGTTATACAAAGTGCGACATTCTTTTTGTCAATTAAAAAACCTACCAAATACACATACTTGTGCATGTTTTAGGAAAAAAGTAGTTACAATACAATGAGATAAAAGGAAGAATGAGTATGAGATTCTGGGTGATGGGTCGGTCCTTTGGGTGCAAGAGAAGAGAGGGATGGACCAGTTGGGGAAACAGGATTTAATGTGAGCTATTGTTAGACTCTCAGATTTGTCTCAAACAGTGATTTTGTGGGTGGCTATTTCATTATTAAAAATAAATAATTAAGTAATTAACAAAATAAATGAATATGTCTATATCTAGGCAAATGAGAAAATGAATGAATTAAAAATTATAATTAATCTGATTTTGAACATCTGAGTTTCAAGCTGTAAAATAAAAATAAAATCAAGATGTTAGTTACATTTTCAAAACATATTTTCTTTTAATTCCCCTGTTCTTTTGCAGGTAACACATTTCTGAATTTAAGCTAATTATTCATCTGAAAGAACATAATAAAAAGTATTTTCCCAATGTTTCTAGACTTTTCAGATAATCTGTGTATTATTAGTAAGAATCATGTCTGATATTTATTGGTTCACTCATTTAATCAATGCCATCCAAAGACCTAAAGGGAATATATAAGAAAAGTAAGTCTAGTCTAATGTTTTAATTTTATTTAATTTAAAATATCTGAAAGAAAACAAAGATAAAATTTCACTAAAATTTCACATCTTAAGTAATCTCATAAGTTTATGAAGTTCCTGATCCTCACTGAATAAATTCTGTAATTGTAGAAATAAAACATCTGGGTCTTGGTGTATTTTTCAGTTCACTTAAGATGTATAAAAATACTCCAGAGAAAATTGAGAAGGAGACAGCATTCCATTAGGAGAACATGGCATTCAGAAGTTAAGATTAACTTCTTATTCTCTAAGCTAGAGACTAAGAATTGCGAAAATATGTAGCCTTTTAGAACTGTACTGGACATTAACAAAATGATCAGTGACCAATATTTTTACACTTTTAACTGATTTATGTCCCAGCTTTCCATAAAATGCTTAAGAATGATAAAGTCTGGTAGCTAATCATCCTAATCATCATTCTGGTTTAATCAGAATATATGGTTTGACTCTTAATCCAACAGATCATACAGGCTCATAACCTAAGAAATTTATACTCACCTGACTAGATGGGTTTTTTTAGGTAGTGTTGTATTTATGACATGTGCATTCATTCATAAGTAGTCAGTCAGCTCAGTAATGTACGTCACAACAATAGGTACCCTTGTGGGTTAATGAACAACGTGACTAAGTACAGAAAAAAGAAACATAAAAAAAAATTAAACTTGAAGCTCCTGCATTCAAACTGCTTTCTAAACAGATGGTGCTGACCTTATTTCATGTATGCTAGAGGTAATATAAAAAAATTATTCTCTGGTGGCCATCACAGAATTAGTACACTTCCCCACCGCCACATTTATAATCAAGAAATAATGGAGGAATGAGTCATGCACACAAAAGGCTTGTTATAACCCAAATGCCGAACAAGTTCTAAAGTATAAATGTTTATCTTACTACCTAGATTTTTTTTTTTCAAAATTACCTACAGAGCCAGTTTATGAGTCACCCTTGAAAATCAGTCTCATTACTTTAAAGTCATGCAGTTATACTCACAGCTTCCTCACCCAGCCTTTTTTTTTTTTTTTTTTGACAAATGACAATGAAGGTGAAACTTGTAGCATTAGTTAAGACCATCCAGCAAACAAACTACAGCTGAATGGCAGTAGGGGTGTGGTGGGTGGCTTGCAGTCCTCCTTAGTGGAAATTTGGCAAGCATCTCATCTGTGGCAACAGGTCCACAGATCTTGGAATTCTTCAGGACCTGGTCCTGGGTCCTATTCTCTTTCCACTGGACAGTCTCTCTCCTTTAATTTATTTCATATCATCCTATGGTTTTGGATATCAACTCTTTGACAGTGATGTCCAAACTTATATCCACACTCCATTCCTCTTGGCTGAGCTCTTAATTCAAATATCCACTATCTGTCCATCAAATAATGAATGGATAAAGGTAATATATATGAATATTACTCAACCATCAAAAAGAACGAGATCTTGCCATTCACAATGATGTGGATGGAGCTACAGTGTATTATGTTAAGTGAAATAAGTCAGTCAGATAAAGACAAATATATGATTTTACTCATATGTGGAATTTAAGAAACAACACAGATGAACATTGGGGCGGGGGGAGAGAGAGACAGAAGCAAACCATAAGAGACTCTTAATGATAGAGAACAAATGGCGGGTTGATGGAGGGAGGTGGATGGGGGATGGACCAGATGGGTGATGATATTAAGGAGGGCACTTGTCATATTGAACATTGGGTGTTGAATGTAAGTGATGAATCACTGAATTAATCCTGAAACCAATACTGCACTGTATATTAACTAACTAGAACTTAAATAAAAATTTGAAGAAAAATGGGAATAAAATTAACTTTAAAAAACAAAAACAAATATCCACTATCTACTCAATATTTGATATCTCATAGGTATTTCAAATTCTCATTTTCTCAACAATACTTTGGTTCCCCCTGTGCCAACTTCTCATCGTGCCTTCCTCTATTTGGTAAATGGCATACCTATTCCCTCACGTGCTCACCTCCATCTCCCTCACCTCTTAAACCACCCAGGATTTTTTCAGTTAATTGACAGAAATGCAACTTGAACTAGCTAAATGCAAAAGGGAATTAATATGATTTGTGTAACTGGGAAGAATCCTGAATTCCAACAGTCAAATAAAGTACTGCTAAAACCACAGCAACCAGGAAATGCTATTACACAAGGTATTTGTCTCAATCTCTCTCCCTCTCTCCTCTCTCTTCAGGGTCGCATCCTCTTCTGTTTCCTTCCGCCTTTCTCCAAACGATCTTGAACAAGATCG
Source organism: Mustela lutreola (assembly GCF_030435805.1). Taxonomy (NCBI): domain Eukaryota; kingdom Metazoa; phylum Chordata; class Mammalia; order Carnivora; family Mustelidae; genus Mustela; species Mustela lutreola. The sequence continues at coordinate 93,927,721 of NC_081296.1, forward strand.
CTAGCAGTTCTCATGGCATTACAACATTCTACTATAGAAGGACAATCTTCCCCTCCAGCTCCATTAGGAATATCCCAAGAAAGGATTCTGACTGGTCCAACTTCAGTCATTTGTCATTCATCAGCCAAATCACAGAAGCTAACAAGATAGGGCCTAGTGACTGATGATTTTAGAGGGTAGGGTCTGTACCAGGGCTTATGGAAGGAATATGCCATTCTAAGTCTATAGTATAACTTGAATAGATCCAGTTGTATGTGTCTGCTCTGGCATCCTAGTCAGCCTCTATCATGTCTTCTCACTGGAAACCATTCCTCACAGAGTCATCAGGTCGATCTTGAAGAACCGTAGTATGATTATCTCCCTCTTCTTTAATCACTTTCCATTGCTCCTAAAATAAAGTTCAAAATTCTTACTGAGGTTTCCAGGCACTGGCTTCTATATCCCTTTCTAATTTTATCTTCTTGTTCTTTTGATCTCAGTTTCATTGCCAGCCCCTCAGTGAGATCTTTCTACATGACCCAATCTCCATTATCCCACCAAAAAACCCTCCCCGCCAGGGTTTTTCTGTGACATCAACCTTTTTCGTTTTCCTCATAGCAATCATTAATCTCTGAAATTATCTTGCTTATTTAGTTGTGGGTTTTTTGTTTGTTTGTATGTTTGTTTGTTTTTGCCTATCTCCCACCCAATGAAAGCTCTATTAAAAAGGTCATACTCAGAAATGAGTAAGTGAATGTATGAATGAATCTTCCACCATTCTGCCTGTTGTTCATCATGCTCCAGCCACACCTGGCCTGTTCTCTGTTCTTCCAAAACATCTACATAATTCTTATGTGATTTCCCTTTGCTTAAATCATTCCTCTCTTGTTCAGATTTTTTTTTGAATTGCATTTTGAAATATTGTGAAGTATAATGCACATATAGGAAAGTTCCTCAATCACTTATGTACAGTTTTCCAAGCAAACTTGAAACTACCACCCAATTCAGGAAATAGGGCCAGTTTATGTTTGTAGTTTGCTCCTCTTTCCCCATGGGGTCATCAAAACAGAAATTCGAGATTCCTAGGGTTGGGGACAAATGTCCAAAAGCAAAAGTGGCCTGTGTTCACTTCAGGTTTCTATGTCTTTCTTCCCCTTAGATTTCAACCTAGTTGTGTAGGTGTGTGCGGTGTGTCTGGGTGTGTGTATGCACACACACATATATATGTATATGTGTGCATATCTATCTATCCATCTATCTGTCTTTCTAATTGTTTATAGTCCTTTGTGAGTGGTTTAGTTTCTTAATCTGAGTTCCCTCAAAAGCAAACCCTGAGACAAGGATTTCGGAGAAAGTAATTTATTTGGAAGGGGATCAGAGTCATTGACCAGGAGTAGGGATTCAATACAGGGAAAAGAGTAAAGTCAAAGTTGATATGAGTTATAGCTGTAGACCACTGGGGCACAACCCTGCTGGGAACCCTCTGAGAGACTATGAAACCCAACTGAGTATGTCCCACTAAGGGGTGGTGAAGCTAGGATGTTTACTTATAAATTTTTCCCTGAAGCAAATAGCGCTGGGGCATTTGGTTTTAGGTACTTATAGCAATCCCAGAGCATAGGTCGAATATACTCTGGTGTCCAGAGAACACCTCCAGTCAGAAAGACACCAAAGGTACGAATGACATTTACTATAGTTGGCTTCAGTAGCTCAGCCTGACCTATTTCCACCATCCTTCAGCTTTGGGCTTACACAGTCCCTCCCCTAGCCCTGAGGCAAAGCTTGGGTCCCCCATTTTATTTGATCTCATAGATCCTTGTGTTTTTTTTCCTTCATAGCACTTACTACAAATGTAAGCATATACTTATCTGTGTGATTTAATATCTGTGTCCTCAGGTATTTGCTACTCAAATGCCAGCAACATCAGCATTAAAAGGGAGTATATTAGAAATGCAGAATCTCAGCCTTACGCCAGACACACTGCAGAATTTGCATACTAATGAGATCCCCAGGTGATTTGTATGCACATTAAAAGTTTGAGAGGCAGGGCTTCCTCTAGACTGTATTTTCTTGGAGCCCTGACTGTGTCTCTCTTCTCCAGCACTTATCCCAAGTCCATAGTAATGTAGCTGGTAGATAGTAAGCACTCAAGAAATGACAGCGGACTGCACATCACACACACAGTGCACACCCATATATGGTACATGCAAATACAATAAAGTCTAGCGATTTAGCAAAACTGTAGTGCATTCATAATAGAACCCATAGGATTTTCTAGTTTTTTTTGTTGTTGTTGTTTTTTCAAGAATCATAATTTTTCTGTGGGGGCAGCAGTTCTAGGCTCATTGGCTAGTGTGGATTGATCTAAAATCCTGCTTTAGAAAGTATTGCTAAGAAATTCTTACGGGAACGGTCAGAAGCATTTTTATTTAGCATACGCCGGTGCCTGATCCGACCCTAGTTTCATGGTATGATTTGGTCTTGGAGGATTTATATGGTAAGTGTCCCTGATCATCAGGTCATGTCTTAAGTCTGAAAGTGTACCTTTGCTGTTAGAGCTTGTACAATTTCCACTTCACAAAGCCGGAAGAAAGAGGGGAAAAAAAAATCACAGCTACTTAAATTCAAATCCTATTAGGCTTATCTGTTATCACTTTGTAAGTACTGAGGATAATCAGCAGTTACCTAAGCATTTACCTTGTAGAGGCAGTGGGAACCTTGAAATTATTATTAGTCAGACTTAGTATCTGAACTATTAAGGCCTACGTATCTGATAGATTCACACACCCTGCCCAACAGATTCTAAATTGGCTTCTCGATCCCAGTTTTGTGATTTATTCTTACTATTATGCAACATTGCAGATCTGATACATTCAGGAGACTTTTATATGACCTTCAGATTTAGTATCAGGAGTTTTTGTTTTACAATAACAGTGATTTAGGCAAATCTAGTCAATAAAATCAATGCCATATATCTTTTTTGAAACACTACCTCTTTGTTTTGTACTGAATTCACATAATATGACATGATTTCTGATAGTGGGAAGAGAGGGAAAGTGCTACTTGCTATATACCTTAGTTATAGTACACGCATATCTATCTAGGAAAAACTGAAGATCATTATTACTATATTTTTGCCAAATGACACCTTCTGTGAATGGTCTTACTGTGGATTTGACTTTGCAGTTATTGACAGATTGGAATATTCTGTACCAACTGTCTTTCAAACTCTTATATTCAGCCTAGGAATTCACAATTTTAAATGTATCTGTGAATATGTCATTGTTTAACCATAACCTTTCCACACACACACAGTGTGATTGGGCATGTGCTAATTAGAAGTCTAACAGGGGAATCCTCTGGAGATGTATTCTGTTTGACAAGGTCACCCTGAGTCATAGGACATAGAGATGGAAAGCAAGGTAGGAGCTCGGAAACACGTTGTGTATTACAGCCTGGGGTGTCTTGAACGACTACAGCTTTCTTGGAATGGTATCAGAATGTGCATTCACGATGAGGCTGGAAATATGGGGGCGGGTGTGGTGTGCCTCCGTGTGCTTTGGGTCTTCTGCCCAGTGGCATGGAAAAGCAGCAGAAACACTCAGGGAAAAGGCTGTATAAATCCTCCTCTCTCACTCCTAGACCCTCCTTGAGGAATAGCAGGACTGCGGAGAAAGCTGATTTCAGCACAAAGAAGGCTTCACCAGCAGAGCAGGAAATCCTCTTTCCCTCTCTGTACTGAGAGAATTCAGAAAAGGCTCTGCTGGGTCTCCTTTGTTAAGCAACAGATACACCAAGACTTTGCTCCACCTGGGAGTCTTAACCCAGTAGTGAGAGAGCAATTCCCCTGGTCCCTCTTTGACTCTCTCTTCAGGACACAAAATAAGCTCTACGTTAACCCTCTTTAAAGATGAGGGATAAGAATTCAATTTGCTGGCCTCTTGGAATAAACAACCTCTACCTTTGCTACTTCTCAGCCTTGAAGAGACTCTTTCCCTGTCTTCACTCTCCAAATCTCTCCACCTGGGAAGACACACACACACACACACACACACACACACACACACACCCTATATTTTTAGTCAACAGGGGATAAGTATAGCATGTTTACTTTTGAGAGTATATTGATGTTCAGGAAATTTGTTCCTTACATTTTTTGAAAACGTTAAAGAAAATACTCTGGATTCATAAGAGAGCCCAGAAATATGACAGAGGTGTCAGAAGCCAGTATCCTTTGGATATTTTAAGTTACTGGCATCCCCATCAGTATTAATAATTAGGGTACAAGAGGTTTTAAGGGGAGATCAAATGGTGAAAGAGGATGAAATCATTTCACATCCAACCTGGGATGGCTTACTGAAAACAAAACAGTAAACAAAGAAAGGCCAAATGAAATTTATGAGATTACCTAATTTTTCTCAGACTACTTCACAGTCAGTCTTAAAACTGATATAGTCAGTAATATTGTAACAACTTTGTATGTTGACAGACAGCAACTAGACTTATTGTGGTGATCATTTTGCAATGTATATAAATATTGGATCACTATAGTGTACACCTGAAACTAATACAATATTGTATGTCAATTATTCTTCAATAAAAACAAGAAAAACTGGTATTTAGGATTTCAGAAGCACTGGGAATACTTTAGTCCATCTGGATAAAAATTCAGGGTAGTGATAAAGTTAGAATGGGTTTATTATCCAACTCTCCATCCTCTCTCCTCTGGCTCCTCATTGAAATACTTGGCTTCAGAGGTGTCAGTACCATCCAAGGAATCTGTCAGCTGAGATGCTACCAATGTGCTTGGCAGTACCCAGTAGGTGACCAATGAGCACTTCGATTTTTTTAAATTGTGTTAAAAAGCACTTAGCATAAGATTTACCATTGTAACCATTTTTAAGTGTATAGTTTAGTAGTATGAAGTATATTCATGTTGCTATATCCTATTGGTGGTCATACAAAATGGTGCAGGTGCTGTGGAAAACAGTATGGTGGTTGTTCAAAAAAACAAGAATAAAATTAGCATATAATTGAGCACCTTGTAATTTAAATCTGAGTACAGCTCTGACTTAACTGCCAAAATAGAGCATTTTTTTGCGGCCTGTAGTATAGCATTCCCCAAAGCAAGAGATTAGAGAAAACTTTTATCACCCCATATTAAGTCACTGGGATGATCTTCTCCATCTCTAATATCTAGTTAGACATTAAATCCAGCTATATTTCCCCACCATTCTTTTATCTTTCACTTCCTCTCTAATCACATGAGACTGACTATCAAACTCCTGTTCATGGAGACAGCATGTGAGGTACCCAAAGCATCAAAGGCAATGAAACCGACAATTCATCCATTCATTCAACATAAATCATTAAGCATCTTCCATGTTCTTGGTCCTGAACCCCATACTGGGAATACAGTAATAAATAAAACAGAAACATCTCCATGCTTTAAAGGAATTTATGATTTTGTGAAAGACAATAAGTTAACAGATGGATGGTTACAAAGTGTGATAAGCACTATGAAGGAAAGTACCAGGGACCTATAAGAGGATATGCCCTATAAGGGCATACATTCAGACTCACCGGTCCTGGGATTGGGAGGATGCATCACTGAAGCTGAGATCCAAGTCTGAGAAGGTATTGTAAAAGTAGAAACAGGATCAAATCCCGTTGAAGGAGAGAGTGAGAATGGCAGATTGAAATCTAGTCTGTGCACCCCCAAATAAATGTTAGGGCTCCCTTTTCAGGAGTACAGGGTGGTGAGAACACTGCAGGCAGCAACCTGCTTTTCAGTTTTGAATGTGTATCACCTGTAGTCAACTGGGTCCTGAGATCGATCAGAAGTGTGACCTACAGTCACAATATTTACGTGGGTGTTCCAACATCAAAAGCATTCTGCCTGAAGTTTCATTATTTCTTACTCAAATCACATCAACTGCCTATTTCAAGTTAAGGTCCTTCTCCAAAGGAGAAGCCATAGATAGCCTTGAATCCTTCTTTTTCTCTCTTCTGGGAATGATTGGCCACTCTCTCCTGCAGTTCCACCTCGGACATGTCTCTTAATTGTGCTCTTTCCGCTCCCACCACCTCTGCCCTAAGTAATTTAAGGCTCTTATAACAGCCTCCAAATCAGCCTCCTGGTTTCCAATCCCACAACTCCCCATTGCCCCTCCTACCCTGCACACCACCTCACAGGATCTAACTTAGGTCACACTCCACTCCTCCTCCCTCCCCATTCTTTCTTCCAATTAAAATAAATTCTACATGGCTTCTTATTTCCCTCTAACAGCACCATTAGAGTAGGCACTTCGGTTCTAACAGGATGCCTGGCAGGCAGCAGAGAAAAAAAGTCATGGCCAGCTATCAGGAAAGTCAGAGGCCTGTCTCGGCAGCACTCCAAAACAAAGTCAACAGACCCCAGATCAGAGCAGACAGGCCCACAATGGCTGACAAAACAGGCCAGAAACCCTTGACCAAATAGGGAAGAAAAGGCATGAAACCCTGCTTCCAAGAAATTCCTGTCCCAAGTCATGATATTCCACTCCCTTGTCAGCAACTGTCAAGAAATGATAGAGACCCAGACCCCAGGACATACAACTCCCTCTACATAGTTCACCTGCTTTCAGATCTCTGGAGTGTACTTTTGCTTTAAAAAACTTTCCTGCTTATGTCTCTCACGCACCATGTCCTGTCTGTCCTTGAGTTCTTTCTTGTGATGATTCCAAGAGCCTTCTGTGACAGCTTAGGGATGGCCTAAGGCCTCAGGGCCCAGGGTCTCGCTAGTTCACTGGGCAACAGAACTAGAAGCCTTTGCTCTATGAACATAGCACCTTGTATTATTTGCAATTGTTTCCTGTGTGATAGTCCTGTTTTCCTAATTCTATGTCTTGGAGTATTAATTCTTTGTAATGGGACTGTATCAATATCTTCCAGACCAACTACAATAGCAAAATGCAGATTGTTTGATTAATATCAATAGCTGATAAGTGAAGTTCATGGGTGTCCTGTTTTATTGCTAGAGGCTGCTTAAAACTGTAACTTGCTTTTCCATAATTAAAATAATAAACGTCTGCCTTATTTGAGCAATCAAAATGTTTGGTTGCCTGTGGAGGTTAGCTTTCTTTCCTTTGAGCCCTGGTCTCTACACACTGGAGGTCATTTTTGCGAGGGCACTTCGCAAACATTCATCCTATTTTAAATCATCCAATCGTTACATCAGACACTGCTCACAGAGTTTAGCACATTGATGTGCTCTCCTTTCAGAGGAGCTGGAGAGAAAATAGCTTCAAGGTGTAAATCTTTTAATTTCTTAAGTATAAAGTGGACAAGTAAAACATGTTGACAGGTTTAAACTGTATATGCTCTCAAAGGAATTCAGTTGCGATCTTTCTTTTTAATACTGGACACAAGAAGAAGGGTCTGGAAAACACATTCTTCATTGACATGATGATGGAGAGAACTGATTTCTTTCCTTTTTCTGTTAACATACTCTGAGAGTTTAATTCCAAGCCTGCCAAGGTTTTAGTAAATTTCCACGCTTCTTGAATAGTCATCGAGGGTATATCGCAACTTTTATTAATTTCAAATATTCTGAAGTTTTAAATGAAGATAGGGAAATTTTAGAAACAGCTGAATTTAGTAACAACTATCTCTACCTGAGACTCCTTAGGATAACAGTCAAGATGCTCTTTAGTTAAGATCTGGTTTGGTTTGGATTTCACCATCAGGAAATTTCCTTTGATTTGCAGACCTACAACCTCTTCTCAGGAAACTGCTTCAGTTTTTTCCTACCCCGAATGCAATGGATTGAAACAATATTGTTTTTCTTTGCATTATGTTGAAATCTAATCTCTTTAATCAATTTAACTTGCTTGAAATTATAATTACCAGGGGGTCTGATGCATTAGATACAAGAAATAGTTACTACAAGTCAACAAGTACATTCATCTAGTATTTTAAAAATCCACTTGGAAAAACTTTCAATAAAATAAATCTTTTCATCCCTTCCCAATAATGAAACCATCCACTAATCTCCATTCCTGGAAAGCTAGACGATCCACAGTAGAGATGATTTCATTCCATGTAGTTGCTTCATACTGGCCCCTTGCTGCTTATTGTGATGTCAGTTTTCCTGATCTACGCCCATCACCTTTCTGCCACTGACCACACTGCTTCTCCAAAAGGAATTACATCATTGATTTTTGGCTCTAATATTTACTCAGTTTTAAATAGAAAATGTCAGTATAGCAGAAAAGACTTGTCTGATATTTAGAATTTTTGTAAGAATCCCTGTCACATTTTTTTCTGAATTAAAAAAGTGCATCTTTGAAATTTCAGAGTGCATCTTTTACTCAAACACAAAGTGAGGCTAAGTATTGCATTTATTGCCTCATACCATTATATTTATAATATTATAAGGACAACTTTTTTTTTTTAAGATTTTATTTATTTGAAAGACAGCGATCACAAGTAGGCAGAGAGGCAGGCAGAGAGAGGAGGAAGCAGGCTCACCTTGAGCAGAGAGCCTGATGCAGGGCTCAATCCCAGGACACCGGGATCATGACCTGAGCCAAAGGCAGAGGCTTAAACCATTGAGCCACCCAAGCGCCCCAAGGACAACTTTTTAAAATGCCTTTTAATTTATATGTTCCTGCAAGTTGTGTTTGTCTCCTTTGTCCACACATATGATTCTTTGTTGTTTTCAATGAATCAACTAAGACCCTAATAAAATTAAAATGCAAAAGGGGACATACTGTTTTGGAGAAATGAAAATCAATTATTATATTTATGTATACTGATTTTTTTTTTTTAAAGTAGGCTCCACGCCCAGGATGAAGCCCATCACAGGGCTTGAACTCATGACCTTGATCAAGACCTGAGTTGACAGTACAGACAAAAGACTGATATCCAGGATCTATAAAGAACTTCTCAAACTCAACACACACAAAACAGATAATCATGTCAAAAAATGGGCAGAAGACTTGAACAGAGACTTCTCCAATGAAAACATACAAATGGCTATCAGACACATGAAAAAATGTTCATCATCACTAGCCATCAGGGAAATTCAAATTAAAACCACATTGAGATACCACCTTACACCAGTTAGAATGGCCAAAATTAGGATCATAGGAAACAGCGTGTGTTGGAGAGGATATGGAGAAAGGGGAAGCCTCTTGCACTGTTGGTGGGAATGCAAGTTGGTGCAGCCTCTTTGGAGAACAGTGTGGAGATTCCTTAAGAAATTAAAAATAGAGCTTCCCTATGACCCTGGAGTTGTACTACTGGGTATTTACCCCAAAGATACAGATGTAGTCAAAAGCAAGGCCATCTGTACCCCAATGTTTACAGCAGCAATGGCCACGGTCGTCAAACTGTGGAAAGAACCAAGTTGCCCTTCAACGGACGAATGGATAAGGAAGATGTGGTCCATATACACTATGGAGTATTATGCCTCCATCAGAAAGGATGAATACCCAACTGTTGTATCAGCATGGATGAGACTGGAAGAGATTATGCTGAGTGAAATAAGTCAAGCAGAGAAAGTCAATTATCATATGGTTTCACTTACTTGTGGAGCATAGCAAATAACATGGAGGACATAGGGAGATGGAGAGGAGAAGGGAGTTGAGGGAAGTTGGAAGGGGAGATGAACCATGGGAGACTATGGACTCTGAAAAACAATCTGAGGGTTTTGAAGGGGCGGGGGGTAGGAGGTTGGAGGAGCCAGGTGGTGGGTATTATGGAGGGTATGTATTGCATGGAGCACTGGGTGTTGTGCACAAACAATGAATTCTGTTATGCTGAAAAGAAAAAAAAAAACAAAAAAAAAACGACCTGAGCTTAGATCAAGAGCAGGACCACTTAACCACTGGAATAGAAACACATGGAGGTAAATCTGTTCCAGCCAAAAGATTTGCCAACATATTTTGGTGATAAAACTATTCAATTTATAAGACTGTTGTGAGGATTAAATATAGTGATATATATTCTTTTTAAATGTTGTTTTGAACATGATGAATAATCACTAGTAAAGGGTATTATGACAAATGGGGGAGGAGGTTGGGGGGAGGACAGAGGGAAGGGGTGGAGGTGGGGGGCTTCTCCGTGTTTATCTCTACCTCCCAACAGGATGCAGAGTTGGAATCGATGGACTAGGGCTTCCTCCTTACCTCTATCATTGGGGAAACTCAACCATAACCATGACATATTATAGAATCACCAGTGAAGTCTGAGGAGTTAGGTATGAAAAGGAATAAACATGGGTGCCATTGACACACGTCCCCAGTGTTGGGGCCTGGACTAGGTTTTCCCTGATGGTGCACTTGGAAAAGTATTCTAGAAATGTGTGGTGTTGGGCACTGCTGGTCCACATACCATATGCTATTATCTTGTCTTAGACTGGAGGCATACAGATGGATTTGGTGGGAAGACTACTGAAGAAATGTAGAAATTCTCTATCCATTTTCTTGTTTCTAAAACAGTTGAATAAGTCATTTTTGCCCAGGGTGTAAAAATAAAAGAGGGAAAATTCTTCTTAGCAAATAACATGTTATAATTCATTTGATGTTCCTATTACAAAATAAGCATTTTGACTAAACAAAATTTGAGACTAAAGTAGCTTTTGACTGTGCTTTTTTTTAACCTTATGTTGACAGCTATTTTTAAACCACTGAAAACTCAAATAGTGCTTTCGTTTAAATTAACAAATTATTCTTCAAATCTTAAAAAAGGCATTTTTATTCCATTTATGAGTGCCTCAAACAGGAAGGAGATTTTGCAAATGAACAGGGAAACAAACACAAAGAATGTTACATGGATCATTTATTTTCTAATAGTTGTATCTGAGAAATGAAATTTGACTGTTGACTGTGGGTGGTGAGTGTTGCCATAGCAACCTATTCCTTAGCCGAAACTGGAGGATGCTCATGGTGACTAGGGTAAAAGTCAGGAAACAGACTAATCGAGATGTATTTTGGGGCATTATGAGATCACGGATATTTCCGTTCAAGGTATGTAAGGGAAAGCAGTTCTGGGAGAGTCAAAGGTTTCAGGCGACAGGTGCAATGCTGTGCTTCAGTCCAAACACTTGGTCCTTATGGGATCTGGTTGTTTTGGTTCACACAGTGACAATTCTTGCATTAGGCAGCTGAGCGATACCAGCCACAGTGAGAAAGCATTCAGACTATTTTCTGATACTTCATCATAACAACAGGAGCCCACACCAAAGTCATCAGGGGCTCTCTTGGGTGTGCTTGACTTGTATTATTCTTCACAATCTTCACAAGAACACGAGGGGGTAGGTAGTATTGTTCTCCCTCTTTATAGATGGAGCAACTGAGGCACAGGGAAGTGCAATCACTTTCTTACGGTCATGCAGCTGGTGAGCGGCCAATAGGAATTAAACCCAGACTATTCGACTCTGTGCTGTTCTAACTCCTGTCATGGCGCCGCTTGGCTTGATAGGAACAGCACGAGCAGCATGGTGTGGAGCAGCACGGTGCGAATGAGGGAAGCACGACTGCGTTTGTGAGAAGGCTCCACTTTCCATTTCCTCAGAAGTGAAAGATCATCTTGAATAGAGGGAGGGTCCTAGCGGCAAAATCCTTGAGTGGAACAAATGGTAAGGTATTTGTCCTTACTGGACATTTTAAAAAGAAAAAGAGTATAAGGAAGGGCCAGTCAGAGACTACTGGCTTGAAGCTATTAGTTCTTAAAATACATGTCAGCTAAACACTTTCTACAGTGTTAAGGTAGAAAGAAGGTCTATGGTCAGGAGTTGAAGTGCCGTGGGTTCATAGTCATCCTCTAGGTGACAAAAAGGCAAACCATTTTTTAAAAGACAAACTTTTTTTTTTTTTTTTTAAAGACTTTATTTATTTGTCAGAGAGAGAGAACACAAGCACCAGCAGGGAAGCAGGCTGCCCACTGAGCAGGGAGCCCTATTCAGGGCTCCATCCCAGGACCCTGAGATTATGACCCTAGCTGAAGGCAGACGCTTAACCAACTGAGTCACCCAAGCATTCCATAAGGCAAACCTTTTTAACCCCTTTGTGCTTTAGCTTCCTTATCTTTCAAAAATAAGAAAGAACATTTAGCCACTTTTGTTGCAGAAGTGTTGTGAAAATCCAATGATGCAATGAATGGGAAAATGGCTCATAAACTCAGCAGGACAAAACAAACATAAAGGGAGGATTATTAGAGTTAATGACCATCAGCATTATTTTCAGCTTTTCTTGGCCTTGATCATTAGTGTACATGTATTTGCTCATTTCCCTCACATCTAGGGAAGATGTGAGGCTGGAATCTGGTTTTCAAAGGCAAACAGTTCTTGCTGGAAGGTTATTCAGACAAAGTAGAGAGAAAGGAATTGGTTTTAAAATGGCTTTGTAGGATTTGTAGCTTTTTATAATAAAAGCTAACAGGCACTGATAGCTCACCACTTGCCAGGCACTGTTCTAAACACTTTTTGCCTGCTTTCATTCATTTATTTTATACAATAGCCCTATTCACTAGATACCCTTTCTATTTCTCTGCCATTTATAGATGAGGACACTGGAGCAGTTAAGTAAAAAATAAATTCACTCAAGGTTGCAGAGATTGTAAGTTACAAACCCAGGTCTTGAGGCTTGGCACTGGACTCCAAAGCCAATGCTTTTACCTGTTGTTCTGTACTCTCTCTCTATTACATAGTGTTAATATATTAAAAATAAAGTGTAATATATCAGAATATATGTGTGAAGATTATTTTAGTTATTTGTTTTCAGTCAAAAAAAAAAAAACTTTTCTAAGCTACCTGGGTGATACACATGTCTTAACTATTGAGAGAACTGGAGAACAGTAAGTTTTGATAAAATGCTGAATTTTTAAAATGTCAGTTATTTCACAGATGAGCAGATTCATGGAAATGACAGTCAAAGAGAAAGAGTTACTTTCTAGCCAAGATGCCCACATTATGCTATCATCTGTTCAACTCTATGAGGCAGCAGCTCAGGATACCAAGTGTTCCCAGGAATAAAAGATGCATTTGTTCGTTTACCTGTTTTCTGGGAGCCTTCAGTCTAAATGTGGAGCTAAGACGTGCGCATGATAGGAAAAGGTAGCATACAAGAAGTTCAAATAAAATGCTAAAAGCTGTCAAAGGAATATCAGTACTTCTGCTGTGGTTGAGGGTAGGGCACAGCCATGACCTGGACTTCCTTCCCTTTTAGTTTTAAGCAACATTCTTATTTGTTCCATTACATAGTCCTTTAACTCTGTCATTAATATGTGCTACAGGTTACTAACTTACTCATGGGTTCTGCCTATGTCTCACAAGACCTATTTCTTCACTATCCATACTTACTATAGGCTGTGAGTTTTGCCTGCATGTCAAAAGCTACCAACTTACTATCAATGCTTAACACTTCTTTTTTTTTTTTTTAAGATTTTATTTATTTATTTGACAGACAGAGAGAGAGAGATCACAAGCAGGCAGAGAGGCAGGAAGAGAGAGAGGGGGAAGCAGGCTCCCCACTGAGCAGAGAGCCCTGATGCAGGGCTCGATCCCAGGACCCCGAGATCATGACCCGAGCCAAAGGCAGAGACCCAACCCACTAAGTCACCCAGGCGCCCCAATGCTTAACACTTCTTATGCATTTCATCCATCTTGTGTAGTAGTTTTTATAGCAGAATTGAATATCCCCAAATAATACAGCAAACTTCCATTAGCTGTGATGGGGCATGATCTATCTTCAAAGTTCAAAGCAACAGAATGTGAGACTGGAGAGAATGGAACTAAGGATAAAATCTAGGGGGATTTCCTTAGATAGCCAAAAGGAGAAAGAAAGTAATTCAGGGTGTGGAGAGGTACAAAAGCTAAGATTCTTTCCAAAGTATCATGGAAGTCAAAAGAACAGTTTCAAGTTGAGGAGATGCAGAAAATGTGAGATTAGGGAATTAAATCAAAAGGGTCCTCCTGAAGACACTGGTAAGAAACAAGTCCTTCCCAGAAGACAAAATCTCTGCCGAGGATTTGGCTGTATCCTGGCTCTTGGGGAATACCAGCAATAAGCAAGGAGTAGTACAAGTGAGGAGTATAGACTTGGGAGGGCCAGACACCTATAACATGGAAGCTAAATGCACAAGGTATTGACGTCCATCGGATCAGGTCCCAGCTAATGAGCTGACTTTGGACAATTTGCTTAACTTCTCAAGACTGAATTTCCTCAACTGTAAAATACAGTAACAGTAGTACTCTTAGGGCTATAATAAATTGAGATGATATATACAAAGTAAGGACCTATATTCCTAAGAATATAGGAGATTTTTTTTTTTTTTTTTTTTTTTAGAACAAAATGAGGGCTCCTCTATGGTCACAGGACTGAGGTTAATAGAGTGTAAGTTAAGAGTATGGAGGGCAAGATCTGGATTGAATGTGGGGAAAGATGAGGGTTGGGGTTTGAACGACTGTATCTAAAGCTGGATCTTTGGGTAGACTTCTCCTAGCTGCCATATACATGGTTCCATCCATCTATAACCCTAGAACAAGATGATTAGATTGAATAGCTTTATTCTTGCCAGAAGCTATACCCTTGGGACAGTACCAGGGATTGCTTCATGTGTGATCCAGATTCATATAAATCTCTTCTTTAATAATAAATGGAATAGTAAACTGGATTCACAATCATTTGGACATTATTTTAATCCTGGGAGGTAGAAATCAGTCTAGATAGCCCCCTTTTTTTTTCAGGTATTGTGAAATTTTTATTACAGAAAAACAATTGGAGAAATAAGTTAATTCTCAGACTCCTCTTACTAATTATCATTTGAATAAAAATTCATTTCTAAAAATTATCCATAAGCTTATGCACAAAGTTAAAATCATTTGTAGTTGAATCAAAATAGCTCATTTGTGGATGCCTAAAAAAATCTTAAGTTCATAAACCCATTGATTCCTTTGAAAGCCTAGAATGAAATTTAATCTTGACTTGAAATTCATTTCCATTCTCTCCCACCAGGTTTCTATCCACCCATTACAATTCAGTCTTACTGGTTTAGTCATGTGAGGTGGATGGATGACAACAGGATAGCCAGGCAGATGCAGTGCGGTGTGACCTGAAGGGAACAGGCATGTTTGAGATCATGCAAAAACACTCCAAGGGCACAATTACTGAAACACATTTGAATCCACAGAAGAAATTTGCACACTGTTATCGGTCCCACTGAATAGGTCAAGGAAACTACTGGCATGGAGGAATGGCACTTCAATGAGGACATCTTGTTTTCCAGGATGAAAGTGACAAAGACAGAAGTTCCACCAGAAAAAAAAAATTCTGATTGCAGCATATATAGATGAGAACTTGATTCTTCCTAGAAGCACCATAGTTAAGATAATTTAAAGATGAGTAAGAGCTTTCTAACTATAGCCCTGCTATTTATGAAGGAGAAATGCATACAAAGATCCCTATAATCGCCAATAAACAAATAATTTAATGGTAGTCAAAAGATGATTCAACAGCCCCAAAATGAATACTCTTAGAGTAAATACTTCTCTTATCCATTTTCAAGTATTTTCAAAATATTTATATTTGAAAATACTTGGGAAAGTATAAACACAAGTTACATCATTTATCCCGAAATATCTGATTGAATAAAGAAGATACACTAAGACTTCCTGAATTTGTACTTTGCCTTGCTTTTACAAAATGGGAGGTAGTTTCAGGGCACCTAGGTGTCTCAGTCAGGTAAGGATCTGACTTTTGATTTTGGCTCAAGTCATGATCTCAGGGTCACGAGATGGAGCCCCTGCTTTGGGCTCTGTCCTATTGAGGTTGGAGTCTGCTTAAGAATCCATCAAAAAAAAAAAAAAAAAAATAAAATAAAATAAAAAGTCAAAGCCAAGAATAAAAAAAAAAAAAAAAAAAAAAAAAAAAAAAAAAAAAAAAAGAATCCATCTCCCTCTGTCTTTCTCTCTTAGGACCCCTGCTCGGTTTCCCCCTCTCCCACTTCCCCTGTTTTTGTTCCCTCTCTCACTATGTCTCTTTGTCAAATAAATAAAGCCTTAAAAAGAGTGGGGGGGTAGTTTAACATATACTTGTAGAAAGTGGAAGTACTTGGTGTAAACAATATACAGTCTTCTTTAAATTAGGGATGAAAAAAAATATTTTTCAGTAGTGTCATTTATATCCAAATGATAAATATGCAAATTACATAGACCTGTTCCTGTTGTTTCCCCTCTTAGAGTGGATGAATTTCCCAAATCAAGGTAGTTCTTTTTTTTTTTTTTCTTTTTCAAATCAAGTTATTTCTTGAAGCAAAGATATGATTTGACAAGGTAACATGAGGGGGCGAAGGAGTTGATTATTGGACACTAAAATTTCCCTGGAAATTCTGTGTAATATATGGGGTACATATCTTTTCTTTTTAATTTTCTATTTTTATTAAGTTCGTGCACATGATGCACACAGTATAACAAGGCTTGGTACTGAGACAGTCCTCCCCTGACCACTGCTCCTATTCACCACTCCCCACTCCTCACTATTTGTCTTTTGAAATTGACCTCTTTATCTTTCTTTTGTCCTCCCCCGCTTTTCTCTCTCTCTCACACATTCTTTCTTCCTTTTCTTTCTTTCCTCCCTCTCTCTCTCTCTTCCTTTCATTATTTCTCACTTTTTCTTTCTTTCTATAGAGCGAGAGAGCATGTTGGGGAGGGGCAGAGGGCGAGGGAGCCAGAGAATCATAAGCCGACTCCACATCCAGCATGGAGCCCAAGGTGGGGGCTCTATCTCATAACCCTGAGATCATGACCTGAGCCAAAATCAAAGAGCCTGAAGCTTAACCCACTGAGCCATCCAGGTACCCCAACCTCCACATCATTAAATATCATGCTTATGTTTTAACTTCTTGATGTTCCAATTCTAGACTGAAGAAAAATAAGGGTTTAATTCTTCAATCACTACCATATTCATGCATACTTCCCTGGCTCTAATTTGTCAAAATAGTTTTATTTTTTAAATAAATTTTTAATTTAGAATTTTTGTTTTATTTACTTATTTTTAAGGATTTTATTTGTTTATTTGACAGAGAGATGAGCAGCGAGACAGGGAGAGTGGAAGAGGGGGAGCAGGGGGAGTGGAAGAGGGAGAAGGAGGTTCCCAGTTGAGCAGGGAGCTGGAAGCAGGGCTTGATCTCAGGGCCCTGGGATCATGACCTGAGCTGAAGGCAGATGCTTAATGACTGAGCCACCCAGGTACCGTTAGAATAAATTAGATCTACAGAAAAGTTGCAAGGATAGTACAGAAAGTATGAGTGTACCTTGTACTTGGTTTCCTGTATTGTTAAACTTCCTCTTCATTCATTAAATACACTGGTATACCACCCTTTCCTTCTTGAAGAGGTCTTTTAGATCCTCACCATGCTCTAATTCAGGTTCATCTTTAAGGCTGCTGGAGCTTTGCAGTCTTGGAACCTGTATTCACCTTTGTCTCCTGTCTTATTTTCTTGCTTCTTTGACCCTTTGTCTTTGTCTCTCTGCCTCTCTCTCTCTCTCTTTCATTTTTGTTTATTTATTCCTTCATTCTCATAGAGCACAGCCTCTAAAGAAACTTGGCATTTCTGACAATGACTTTATTTGACCCTTGTGTTTACTGGATATTTGTTGGGTCAGGAATTTTAGAAAGCAGTAATTTTTCCTTTGTATTGTGTGATATTGCTTGATTGATTTCTATATTCCAGTGTTGTCCTTGTGATATCCAAACCATTCTGCTTTATGTCCTAGCCATTCTTCTTAAATTCTTTTATGAAATCTGTTTTTTCTTCCTTGATACTTCAAAAATCTTTGTCCCCAAGTTATCTTTGAAAACTTCTGCTCTGTTCTCTAAATATTATAGGACGCTTACCTGTTCTTTTGGATTTAAGAGCAATACACTAACAGTGTAATGAAAGCTCTGTGCGCAAGTAGGCAGTTTATTGTCTGAGGGCCTTTCTATCAGAGAACCTTCAGTAATAGCCAGAGTTCTGTGATCTTTTCTCTTGGCTGTTAGACTAGACTCTGGGAGTCCTCAGAGGGGATGATTTAATCTCCTGCTTACAGCGCCAAAGCCTGACTGCTCACCCCCTATTTTAATGTCCCGTCCTTCACTCTAAAGATGGTATATTTATCTTTTGCAGAGATGAACACTCCTGAGAAGTGTTATGGTAGTGATTGAAGAATTAAACCCCCTTTTTTTTTTTTAAGGACTTCCAGTTATAATTCAGTTTTTAGTCTGAATATTGCCCCCAGAGATTAGTGGCATCATTAATTTGAATCTTTTGAGATTCTTCAGTATAAATTTAAGTGGTAGCTCAGATGCCCATTGCCAATTTAGGATTTAATTTTTAATTCATCTGCTTGTCAGTTCCCCCAAATTTGTCACCACTGTACGTACTCTCTCCAGTTATTTCTGTCCTGGCTATGCTTCTTTCTTTATTTTTTAAAAATACTGTTTTATTTATTCACTTGAGAGAGAGAAAGAAAGAGAGAGCACAAGCAGCGGGGAGGGGCAGAGGGAGAGGGAGAGGGAGAAGCAGACTTCCTGCTGAGCTGGTAGCCCAACAAAGGTCTCAGGGCTTGATCCCAGGACCTGGAGACACTTAAACTGTGTGAGCCACCCAGGTGCCCCTTGTTTTGCTTCTTTAAAAAAAAAAAAAATCCCTTTATTATTGTGTTATTGTGATTTGAGCAAGGAATAGAAGCTAGTGCATATGGTCAACCCACCACTTTGGTAGGTGTAACCCTGTCTTTAACCCAATTAGAGAAAAAGTATTAGAAAGGGGCGGGAAGGGGGGAATCACATTTCCATCATATTTCCTCTTCTTTAATGGGAAATTAGGACAGAAATTAGAGCAAATGAAGACTATTTAATGATTGTAGATTTGCCCAAGATCTTCAACTGGACTATTTGAAATTCATAAACCTTTCCTAATTGTTTAAATTCAGTCTGAATGTTATGAGTCATTAAAGCCCAGAGTTCCTAAGAGGAAAGCAGTTACATCATGCTCCAAAACAACTCTCAGTGTTTACTGGAAAATACTTTTTCCTTAAGGAGAGAAGGTTAAAACTCCAGGAAGCTTATCTTGGTACTCTCAGATCAAAACTATTCACATAATGACTGAATAAACATATTCGTTAATGATGAAGGCAAAGGTTCTGATATGATACTTTAGGAAAATAACAAATCTTGGAACAAAGTAACCGTGGAAAGAATTAAGGATATCCTTAGGAAATAACTTTTTCAGTGCATAGGTAGGAGTGTGCTACCTTGTCAATCTAAGTATGTGCTGGTGTGAATTATATTACCGAAACTCTTACAAGACAATTGTTCCTTGAATAATCATTTTGGGATATTGCCTTGGACTATCACATTAATGTGAAAATAAGCTGCTTTCAAAATCTTTAGAATATATATTTATTTATGATACAAGGCCCAAACTTAGATTAGTATTAAGTTAAGCAGTATCTGGATTGTTCCTTTAGATTCTTTATATCAAAACAATGTATAACAATGGGATAAAGGAGGTTAGCTTTCAGTCTTGGAATTGGAGATTTTTGGAGGCAGGACTTTTTATGCTTTTATTCTTCTTGCACAAATGGCAGCATGGCCCGTCTTGAAATAATTATGCTCTGCTCCAGATACCTGTCCATGAAACCTACAGATAAGAATTGATATAGAAGCAGCTTTTTAAAAGGACAATTATACAAGAGTTTCCAAAGTCCTCTAATTTCCTAATTCCTCTAATTTTTATTCCAAGGAATTTTTCCGTGCCTCAGATGACAGCCTTTCTAAGTACATCCCAATGAGAGATTACAGTCTTTGTTAGAGGAATCTAAGACCATAAAACTCCCAAATGAGGCTGTGCCTCCCTTCACAGTTTCTGAAGTGCATACTGGCTCTATGACAGTCTTCTACAAATGAGAAACAAAAAACTAAAAAGGAGAAAGACATTTTTTGAAAAGGAAAGATGGTCAAGCATTTGACGAGGCATTTATGATAAATGTTAGGTAAAGAGTTCCTTCTTAAAAACCAGGAGCAAGAGAACTGGTTTGGGAGAGAAATCAGGAACCACTCTGCCCTGGAAAATACTAGAAAACTTTGAGTTCATTGTTTGGATTCTACTCTGGGACTTCTGCTGCAAATAGCCACCAAAGTATATTCATAAGTCAGGTGTTTATTGCCTGATTTTTTTTTTTTAATGACAGTAAGGAAAAATCTTAAGGAGGGATATAGAGGCAGGAATCCCAAATATGAAGCTTAGAGCTGCTAAATTTGTGTATATCTTCTACTAAAGGAAATCCTTTGTAGAAACATTCAGAAGATTCCAGTCCCACCCACGGCGTCACCCTAGTTACCAAATCTTTCCAGCTGAGGCCCCAGCCGTTGTAGAGAAGAGATAAGCATTGCTGTTACACGATAAAACCCTTTTTAAGCCACTAAGTTTGGGATCATTTGTTATACAGTATAGTAATTGGTGTTCAACCATTCCCACATTCTTCTGAGCCTTTAGTTTTGCCTCATAGTCCTTTCTACCACTTCATTTACTAAAATGCTTTCCACCAGGCTTGAAGAGGAAATATTTCTTCCTTAAGAATTAGCCTTTTTGGGGTGTTTGGGTGGCTCAGTGGGTTAAAGCCTCTGCCTTCGGCTCAGGTCATGATCCCAGGGTCCTGGGATCGAGCCCCGCATCAGGGGAGCCTGCTTCTCCCCTCTCTCTCTGCCTGCCTCTCTGCCTACTTGTGATCTGTCAAATAAATAAATAAAATCTTTTAAAAAAATTACCCTTTTCATAGAGCAGCTGAGGAGATATGTTCTCAGTATTCCTTGCCTCTGCCTCCTCTCTCTTCCTGTGGCGTCTGCAAGATATTAGGAAGCCCAATGTCACTGTGTGAGCAGGCTAAATATTGTAGTCAACAGCAAGAAGAAGTTATGGTCTTCAACCAAGATCAAAGGACTCCCCATCAAATCCCTGCTTTGTGAGCATGTGAAGGAGGTTGCTGAGGAACTGAGAGGGGGGAGTAGGGAATGGGCATGTGTTGAGGGTAGGCAGGAGGGGAAAAAGCCAGCAGTGTCCTGGTGGACGGAGGCTTAGCAGGAGCATGAAGAAAGGTGAGCTGTTAAATCCATGGCAAAACAAGGAGTGCTGTTCAGGTAATCCAAAGTGTTAGTGTTCTAGAAATGTTTAAAACGTTAGTCAACTTCCAGTTGATAAAAGTCATTTAGTGATCTGAAGAGTGTAGAACATTAGTGAGTAGCCAGATACCAAATCTCGAAAGAACAGCCAGGCATTGTAAAATGGTTTGATAAAAAAAAAAAAAAAAAAAAAAAAAATCTCAAGTTGTTCTATTGTTCAAACTCTGTAATTGGAGATTGAAACTCAGTTTTATTTTTCTTGGACTTGAAGCTCAATTTTATCTTCAGGAAATAACCTGGAAGGCTATTCTTATTCATTTCCTGCTTTGAATATATCAAATTTCAATCAGGAAAATTAAAAGGGAGGAAAAGAATGAGGTATGAACTCAAATAAAAGACTGGACTAAAATAACTCTCCCCAAATGAAAACAAAATATGCTAAAATCCAGTAGAAATGTGTTGAGAAATTAAGCAAGGAGAAAATCAAAACAAGAGTTTTGTTACCATGTTCTTTAAACCCAGGCTTTGGGTTTGGGTTTGCCAATGGGCAGGCATTAGTGCTTTCTTTTTTCTTTCTTCTTCTTCTTTTTTTTTTTTGGCATTAGTGCTTTCTAATGGAAACTTTAAGAATGATGTCTTTTTTATAATAATGCCTTATCCTCATATTGCTATAGCATACTATGGTTTTCTTTTTCCCATTAGACATTACATAGGACTGTTATAAATAAAAAAAAAATGTTAGAACTGTTGGACATCTGACCTCAGAAACTGCCTCTTGCATGTCAAACGTTGATATGGGTTTCTGCTTTAGAAACAAGGCTGTTTGTTGACAGTGAATAAGAGAGCAAAGCAAATAGGATACAGAGGGGAAATGAGAATTTCTTGCACATAAAAGGGCACACTGCTGAATAAATCAAATGGAACTAAGAAAAGATGAAGATACCAGTGCTTTAAAACCAAAAGGCATAACTAAACAGAACCAAACAGGGCAATGCTGACTGGATCAAAATTTACACTAACTTTGCCATTTTCATCAAGTTTCCAAAATGGATCACAGTGTCAGAGTCTAGTAATCTTGCCAGTAAGAGTCTTTGATGGCTTACCGAAAACCTTCCTTTTGTCAGGCAACTGCCATCATCTATATCTCAAAAAGAGGCCACCATAGGTTTGTTTTTTTTTTTTTATTTAAATTTAAATTTGTTTATTTTCATTATGTTATGTTCGTCCCCATACAGGACATCATTAGATTTGATGTAGTGTTCCATAATTCCTTTTTTAATGACATATTTCTTGTGATTTGTCTTTACAAATCAAAATTAAGAGGATAGGATTCTTACCAAGTTTCCCCCAGTGACTGGTAATTTACAAATGCCTAATGGGAAAGAAGAACAAAAACCAGCCCATTACCTTTCACAGAAAGAAAGTACGAAGACTGCCATTTCTGAATTCAAATTCGTTGCTACCAAAAACATTCCTGCTTCTTAGGTGTAAAAATATATCTGGTTTTGCCACAGTTGTCATCAGATAATTTTCCAGGTTTAGTGTAATGTCTGCTTTTAATAAATGTCTTTTGTTTTGTTTTGTTTTGTTTCCTCCCACACAGGATGTAAGAATCAACAGTGCTTCTCCTCAGTGGGTTCTTCCAGCAGTTCTGGACCCCATGAGAGAAATCTCAGAAGTTTGCTAGTCCCCTAAGCACTGTGTAAACTCACTGAAAACCCCAAGTAATAGGGTAAACAGTTTCCTGTGGCTCACTGATTTTTACACTCCCGTACTCAAAGCCTTTCCTTTGCCAAAATAAATAACCCCAACACAATCATAAATGCTGAAAATTTCATGAACATATTAAAAGTATCTCATGTATTATAAATGTTTTCTTTGTACACTCAGCTCGACTTCTCTGGAGCTAATTAGCCCCAGAATATTTCTGAATTTGTTTTTTAATTCACTCTTGAGATCAGTCGACTATAGCTGCATTTCTAATTGCTTAGAATATTCTACTTATATGTCTGATTGTGTGTATCCAGTTCTTTCAACGTTGGTGATTGTGTTCTTCCTACAAACAATTCAATAGAAGAGAGATACTCCAAAAAATCCAAACTCACTTTTATATATGGAATATGGACTATATACATGGTTCTCCCATTTTTTCAAAGTTCAAATCATACCACTTTGCCTTTATGGAAAGCTCTACATTAGTGCCTGTTTTCACTAACTGAAAGAAATCTGAAGAGGATTTTTGCTTTT
Organism: Mustela lutreola; assembly: GCF_030435805.1. Classification (NCBI taxonomy): domain Eukaryota; kingdom Metazoa; phylum Chordata; class Mammalia; order Carnivora; family Mustelidae; genus Mustela; species Mustela lutreola. The sequence goes on from NC_081296.1 coordinate 93,951,093, forward strand.
AGGAAAAAAAAAAAAGAGAGAGAGAAAAGTGAAAATAGTGTTCAGCATTTGTTTGGCAGTGAGCCCTTATAGAGGCAGCATGGGTCCTGAGCAGCAAGTGTGGTGCTACCCAGCTTCTTCCCTGGGAACCACATTCAGCAACAGAGCATCAAGCCACCATAGCTTTGAACTGTGTCTGTGAGCATCTCTGTGCTTTATCCTGATGTATTTTGTGTATCTGTTAGCAAGATATGTCCTAAAGTATCCAAGAAACCTAAGAGAGACTATTTTGGGGGTCTGGGAATGTTCAAAACACTTTCCATATCATTTAATGGTAATTGCTTCTTTGCTTTATGCCATTCAGAGGAACGCTCTACTTTCAGATAGCAGGGGGAACCCATCATTGTTTTTCATAAGGAAGTTCCATAGGTTTTTTAGACTCTTTATATCTCCTACTATCACACTGAGAAAATTGAGTTGAAGGAAATTTGTATTGTTTTTCACATGCTTTTAGCAATATCTAAGTACATGGTGTTCGGTATCCCAAATGTCTAAGAGACAGAAGGATTTTGCTGAGGCTATTTTCCCTTTTCATTCAATGGCAGATATTGTACCTCCGCTGGCTTTCATTCGTTTAGCAAATGTTATTGAAAGTCACCAAGTTTTTAGGCATTTAGCTTTGAGGACCATGAACAAATTAAAGAACATCCCAGTCCTCCTGGGGCTTACAGTCTAGAAGGAAAGAGAGACTAAAAACAAATAAATCAATATGCTAAACAGTATCAGGTAATGATGAATGCTATGAAAGAATATATAAGAAGAAATTAGACAGTGACTTTGAAGGGGCTATTTACTTTTTTTTTTTTTTTCAGTTTTTTATTTAACTTCCGGTTAGTTAACATACAGTGTAATATTAGTTTCAGGTGTACAATATGGTGACTCAGCAATTCCATGAAACACCCAGTGCTCTTCACAACTTGAGCACTCCTTACTTCCCGTTGCATATTTAACCCATCCGCTCACCCACCTCCCCTCTAGTAGCTATCAGTTTATTCTCTAGAGACTATAGTTAAGAATCTGTTTCTCGGTTTACCTCTCTCCCTCCATTTTTTCCCCTTTGCTCCATTGTTTTGCTTCTTCAATTCTGCATGTGAGTGAAATCATATGATATTTGTCTTTCTCTGACTGACTTATTTCCCTTAGCCGAATATTCTCTAGCTCCATCCACGTCATTGCAGATGGCAAGATTTCATTCTGTTTTATGGCTGAGTAATATTCCATTGCATTTATATACCACCTCCTCTTTATTCATTCATCAGTTGATTGTAACTTGGGCTGTTTCCATAATTTGACTATTGCAGATAATGCTGCAATAAACATCAGGATGCATGTATCCCTTTGAATTAGTATTTTTGTATTCTTTGGGTAAATACCTAGCAGTGAAATTGCTGGGTCATAGAGTAGTTCTATTTTTAACTTTCTGAGGAACCTCCATACTGTTTTCTACACTGTAGCCACTGGGTTCACATTCCCACCAAGAGTTCCTATTTCTCCACATCCTTACCAACATTTGTTGTTTCTTGTGTTGTTGATTTTACCCATTCCGACAGGTGTGAGGTGATATCTCATTGTAGTTTTGATTTTCTATTTTGCTGATTATTAGTAATGTTGAGCATCTTTTCATGTATCTGTTAGCCATCTGGATGTCTTCTTTGGAAAAATGTCTATTCGTGTTTCTGCCCATTTTTAAATTGGATTGTTTTTTGGGTGCTGAGTTGTATAAACTCTTTATACATTTCGGATACTAACCCTTTATCAGATAGGTAATTTGCAAATATCTTCTCCCATTCTGTAGGCTGCCTTTTAGTTTTGTTGATTGTTTCCTTCACTGCAGAGAAGCTTTTTATCTTGATGAAATCCCAATAGCTTGTTTTTGCTTTTGCTTCCCTTGCCTCAGGAGACATACCTAGAAAGAAGTTGTCATGGCCAATGTCAAAGAGGTTACTGTCTGTGTTTCTTCTAGGGTTTTTATGATTTCAGGTCTCACGTTTAGGTCTTTAATCCATTTCAAATTTATGTTTGTGTATGGTGTAAGAAAGTGGTCCACTTTCATTCTTTTGCATGTTGCTGTTCAGTTTTCCCAACACCATTTGTTGAAGAGACTGTCTTTTTTCCATTGGATATTCTTTCCTGCTTTGTCAAAGATTAATTGAAAGATTGATCTAATTAATGGAGTTGTGGGACCATTTCTGGCTTTCTATTCCATTCTGCTAATCTATGTGTTTATTTTTGTGCCAGTACCATGTTCTTTTGATCACTACAGCTTTGTAATATACATTGGAGTCTGGAATTGTGATGCATCCTGCTTTGCTTTTCTTTTTCAAGATTGCTTTTGTGGTTCCATACGCATTTTAGAACTGTTTGTTCTAGTGCTGTGAAAAATGTTGATATTTTGATAGGGATTGCATTAAATGTGTAGATTGCTTTGGGTAGTATGGACATTTTAACAATATTTGTTCTTCCTATCTATGAGCATAAATGTCTTTCCATGTCTTTGTGTCATCTTCAATCTCTTTCATAACTAAAAATCTCAAATAAATAACCTAACCTTACATCTAAAGGAGCTAGAAGAAGAACAAATGAACTCTAAAGCCAGCAGAAGGAAGAAAATTACAAAGATTAGAACCAAAATAAATGGTACAGAAACTAAAAAACAATAGAACAGATCAATGAAACCAGGAGATAGTTCTCTGAAAAAATTAATATAACTGATAAATCACTAGCCAGACTTATCAAAAAGAAAAGAGAAAGGACCCCAAAAAGTAAAATTACAAATGAGAGGGGAGAAATAACACCACAGAACGGGCTATTTTCAATAGGTCATCAGGAAAGCCTTCTCAAAGAAGGTGGCATGTGAGCAGACACTGGTTTGTGCTTCAACTAATTTGTGGTACCTTCTGTAATTACTCACTAAATGCTACAGCTCTTATTTCTCTGTTATGCTTGAGCCCTGTTAACGGTAATATAGTGAACATAAACTCTGTATCTGAATAGGGGCCAATTACTTACTAAGTCTTTCCTTATATTCCTGAGACATATTTGGATTTGTAGCAACATAGGTGGAGTTGTGAGATCAACATTCAGCTCCAAGGCTGTAATTAAATTTAATAGTAGATGATGATGATGATGTATAATCAAATGTCCGCAAGATACATTTTTAAACCTATGATAAGTACACAATTTGTCCTTGTTATAAATACTTCACTAGGCCTGGGGCACCTGTGTGGCTCAGTCATTGTCTGCCTTCAGCTTGTGTCATGATCCCTGGATTCTGGGATCGACCTCCTCATTGGGTTTCCTTCTCGGGGAAGCCTGCTTCTCCCTCTCCCACTCCCCCTGCTTGTGTTCCCTTTCTTAATACAACCTTATTACTTTTTTATGAATACATCTTTTTCTACTGGTTCCTTTGAAACTAGCATTTAGATTGCAAGCATTCCTGGATAGTGTAACAACGATTTCGTTACAGTGGCAAAGTATAAGTAGTCATTTGTATGCTATAGGCCAAGTTTCTTGCTGTGTCTCTCCATCAAATAAATAAACAAAATATTAAAAAAAAAAAAACCCACAGTATTTCAGTAGGCTTTAACATTCAACATATTTTCCTACTATTGTTTCTATAAAAGTAAATATTGATGATTTCTTTAAAGTTTTCACCTGTTAATTACAATGGACTACTAGTGAACCACTGCTCAGGAAATCCTATGACAAAAATAATGGGTAATTTTAAGATGGAGTCATTTTAATACAACCTTATTACTTTTTTATGAATACATCTTTCTCTACTGGTTCCTTTAAAACTAGCATTTAGATTGCAAGCATTCCTGGATAGTGTAATGACGGTTTCAGTGGCAAAGTGTAAGCTGTCATTTGTATGCTAGAAGCCAAGTTTCTTATGAAGACTTTGGTGAATAGGGAAAATCCCAATTTACAAAGATGTTGGAGGACAAAGAAACCAAATATATTATTAATGTTGTCATAACACTTTTATCTTTTATCTTTCATTGGTCTTTATAATGGTTGTGTGGTTGTACTCAGATTTACCATTTGATTTATTTTCTGAACATGATTATTGATTGCTCATCTTGACTTTTTTTTTGCCATTCTCCATGGCTGTTTATGATATTAAATAACCAACTAATTGGCAGACATTTCTTCCCTTTTAATTATGGTGGTTATATTGAAGAATTAATTAATCTCATAGAAATAAGAAAAGTAAATCTAAATTTGGTCATCCATTCTTTGTTAGTTTATAAAAGAATGGTTGGTTAACACTATCTTCTTATTATAGTTAATTATACATTTTTTGTTATTTAATGTCCTTTTTACTTATTGACTTTTAAGGGACTCAACTAAGTGCTACTAGTCCAAGTGATACAAGACCCTAAATGTTTTTACTGTGAAAATTTGGCTTATACATCAAATGGAAAAATAGTTCTTAAAATAATATTTTCTAGAATAACCCTGGGCAGAAGATGGTTGATCTTATGATTTATTAATGCTAACTGGACAGTTATTTGACTGAGAACTTTGGTACGTATGACTACAGAGTCTTTTTCAAGGAACTTGAGCTGAAAACTCTAGAATGATAAGATTACAGTTTATAAGCTGAATGGGACTTTCACCAAGGGTGTCTGTATACTGTGGTTTTTTTTTTTTTTTTTTTTTTTTTTTGGCAAAGATAACTTATTTAACCTTTTAATTATACTAGAAACTAAACTTTATGTTAAACAAACTGAATTCTGCTTCAAACAAAAGAATAAGTAGTACATGAATTTTCAATAAGAATTTATCTTCTGGATCCATAAAATGAAACTGAAATTAGAGAAAGGAAAATGCTATGAATTGCTGCCAGTTCACTTAGGAGTCAAAAGAACTCAGAAGGAGTTGGACCAACAATCTGGATTTTATTTTATTTTATTTTTTAAAGATTTTATTTATTTATTTGACAGAGAGAGATCACAAGTAGGCAGAGAGGGAGGCAGGCTCCCTGCTGAGCAGAGAGCCCGATGTGGGGCTCAATCCCAGGACCCCGGGATCCTACCTGAGCTGAAGGCAGTAGCTTAACCCACTGAGCCCCCGGGCACCCCAACAATCTGGATTTTAAATAGAAGTTATCAAGGAGACACAAAGTGATAGAATCTTGAATGAAATCTCTGAGGTACCTTAAATAGGTACCTTAAATTGCATGAAATAACCAACTATCTAATGCTTATCTCCCCTAAACTGCCTACCAGTTGGTTTTCTTCCAGGCTATGACTGAACACATACAACAGATAATTCACTACCATATTCTTTCATTTCTCTTACTAAAAATTTATTGTAATAAAAATTAAAGCTGTTGATATTCATCCCAATTTTATCCTTAGGGGCTTAAATAGAACAAGATTTATCAGATAGAACATATCAACAACACCCTCTTTAAAGACAGTAGTGAATATCATAGAGCCGAATGAGGCTACCACCACTCCTTTATTCCAGAGTCTAGAAACCATTTCTATTAATGTGGCCTAGCTGACATTAGCCTTTGTAGGTGGACATCACACACTTGACACAAGTGAACTCAGTTTCAACAATATTGCTGCCAGGTCATACAGCCCAATTAAAATGATTTAGAATCAAATTCTACCTCCTCTTCAGTTTTCAGTTTAATCTTCTGGTCTTTTCAAAATCACATTTCAAATATCAATGCATTGATCATATGTTTAAAATTTGGTACAAACCATTGACAAATACTTGAAAGGAAGAGGTGTAAAGACCTAGGCAAGTGATATGCCCTTAGAAACTTCTAGATTTATGTTAAACCTTCCATCAGTGTCATATGGTACAGTGATTTAACCAGTTTGTAATCTATCAATTTAGATAGGTACAGTAGAATGTACCTATGGCAAGAAAAGTATCATTGAGATGCCTATTATTTATTAGTTGATATCCAGATATCCTGCCTGTTACAGATTATTTATCTTTGAACTTAATAATACCATCAAAGAAAGAAATAGGATTGTTTACTTTTTATTTCCTTTTCTTCCCTCCACAATCCAGTCAGTCACCAGGTACAGCTGATAGTCTTCTAATATATTTTCTATTCTTTTCTCCTTCCATGCTTCCACCTTTGTCCAAGAATATTTCACCTCTCCTTCTTACCCTCTAAGCAGAGGCAGATCCATGTTTGAGAAGATCTGAAGCTTATACAATTAGTGGGGCCCTCTTAAAGAAAAATAACACAAAATAATAAAAATAAAATTATGTATATTGAAAATGACCTTACTAGGGAAAAGGCCTAAGGCTTAGTTAGCTTCCTAGTAAAGCTGGCTTTGGGCTTCAGTGATTTGTTAGGGCTTTGGAGGAGAGTGGCAAGACTGACAAGCTTCCTGCTCCCATGGTGCTCACATTCTAACCACAGGAAATAGTCTACTTCATTAAGACCAGGAATAAGTCATGGTGTTTGGGTGCTGATTTGATATGAGCACAATGTGGCCAATAAAATGGGAAATTAGCCCTTAAAACAGACTATGATTGACAACTCATTTCCTTCTCTCTTTCCTTCCTGGTTTCTTTCTTCCTTCTGCCTTCTTTTCTTTCCTTTTTCTTTCTTGTTGACTTTTGGTGGGGATGGGCAGGATTCAGATCCCTCTTCATCCTGACCAGACCCCCACCAGAGCTACCTTCCTAAACTTGACCCCGATTTCTGCTTTCATGTTTTAATTTAAGGCATCTTTCCCTGGAAAGCTATTTTCCAAACTTTGGGTTCCTAGTATCCTGTCTTCCTCCTCCGAGCCACCAGTACCAGAGGATGAGCAGGCAAGTGAAATGTGAGGTAGAGAGAAGCAGGGGCTGGAACTTCATGCTTTGTGGTCTTTGCAGGGGCCTAGATCCTTGTTGTGGGTGTCAACAGACACTGGGGAACCATATTTGTGTTTTTGCTCTTCTAGAAAAGCTGATATTCATTATGATAGTGATTATTTGGACATCAATTTAATACTTTAAGTTGCATGTACATGAGACCCTTGACATTTGCTGTATTCCAAGTCCTTTCTGAATGTCACTTATACACCGTGAAAGTTACATTCTGAATAGCACTATTAGATTATCTCTTAGAATGTAAGCCAGTGAAAATGAACCACCAGCATCAGGAAGAACAAGGATGCTTTTAAAAATCTGATTTCTAGATTGCATCCCACTGTGTGAAAGAGAGAACAGCAAAGGCCTTTAAGGAAAATGACAAAGCCAGTGGTTCTCAAAATTTGACAAGCACCAGAAGAATCACCTGGAGGGCTGGTTAAAACAGATTGCTAGGCCTCAACCCCGGAGTTTCTGACGCCATCAGCTTGGGGTAAAGTCCGAGAATCTGGATTTCGTTCAAGGTCCCAAGTTATTCTGATGCTGGTCCAGGGACTATGTTTTGAAGGACATTGCCCTAGGCCTTCCCATAAGTTCAGTGACATATGGAGTGCCAGGCTCACAAATTCACCAAGAACACCTCTCAAAGAGACACATCAGCAAAGGTACAAATCAGCCTAAGTCACAGACTTAACAATCACTTACATATTGTCAATTTTAAATCTATAAATGCCAAGTTTCTACTTAACTTAATTTCCTTTTGTATAGCTGAGTGCTACACTGAAGCATAACCTTTGTCTCTTTTCTAAAGGACAAATGTTTCTTTTATTCAAGTATCTGGGCAATGCTATAACTAAGATGATGAAAGTCCAGTGACAATGGACCAAATGCAAATATGAAGCTTTTGTGTAAATTTCTAACTGACTACCTTCTATCTGTTAGAGCTAAAATAGTTCTTTATTCAAATCTATCACAATATGGTAAGGACTGTGTATTACCAAATTTCGCTAGGATATTTGTGTTAACAAATAACTGCAAAATCTCAATAACTTACAATGCTATTTCTGCTCTACCTATCTTCTCGTTCTGGAACCCAGGCTAAAAGAAGCAGTTCCTACCCGCCACACCCTTGTCAGTGCAGAGGGAGAGGAGAATGGAGGAAGCACACCATGGCTCTCAAGACTTTTGCTCAGACATACATGGTGTATGCCACCTCTGCTTAGATTCTACTGCCCAAATAGTCACATGGCTCAGACTGATGTCAATGTGTCATGTGACTGCACGTGGGGATGTATAGTCCTATACGTTGGGCATCAGAAAATTAGAAAGAAAGAACAATATTGCATATTTGAAACTAAGATTTTCATTTAGCTCTAAATAGTCCAGAGTATGACTAGGGATTTTGGTGATTGACATAAGAATCCAAAACAAAGAACAAATATTTGTTATCTGCTGGCTCTGTATTAGGAAGAAAAAAAAAAAGGACAAGGCCAAATGTTGGACAAACTGAAAGGGAAGAACATAACAAGAGTCTCAGCTAGTCAGTCCATCCCTAAAAATAGAAACTTGGATAAGCTCTTTAGTTTCCCACCTGCAATGCAGAATTACAAAACATTCCATAATCCTTTAGGAATATTTTAAGGATTCATTAATTTCCAGAGAGGTTAGTAATTTCTCCCAAGTTATTTTTAAAATCTATGTTTCTTCAGGGAAAAAAATGTTTCTCAAAAGTCTAAATTTAGTTTCAGCTGCTATTAAAGTCATGACATTGCACTTACTCTGAAAAGAATACCTGAAAACTTAATTTCTGACCTTGTTAAAGCAAAATTGCTTTAAACTTTTTTTTACTTTGATAGATTATGTATCCTCTACCATTAAATGAACAGGGCCAAGGACATTTGATAATAAAATTAAACTTGTTCTTCTTTCTAAATCTAATAGAATTATATTATATACTAGTTAATATATATAATTAATACTTTGAATAACACATTTTGCTCCTCTGTCATAGCTTTCTACTAACCTATTTTCTACACATACTTAAAGCAAATGTTTATTTACTGAGATTTTTTTGTTCTCTAAGGAATAAATTCTAATTACTCTTTCATGATTGACAACAGCAGAGATATCAAGACAATAACCATGTCTATACCAAATGGCACAGAGGTGTCTAATGTGATGTAAGTGTCTGCCTGGACTTTCACTTGTGGTTTACCGTTAAGACAATACAGAGTTATGCTCCACAAATAAGTGAAACCATATGATAATTGACTCTCTCTGCTTGACTTATTTCACTCAGCATAATCTCTTCCAGTCCCGTCCATGTTGCTACAAAAGTTGGGTATTTGTCCTTTCTGATGGAGGCATAATACTCCATAGTGTATATGGACCACATCTTCCTTATCCATTCATCAGTTGAAGGGCATCTTGGTTCTTTCCACGGTTTGGCGACCGTGGCCATTGCTGCTATAAACATTGGGGTACAGATGGCCCTTCTTTTCACTACATCTGTATCTTTGGGGTAAATACCCAGGAGTGCAATGGCAGGGCCATAGGGAAGTTCTATTTTTAATTTCTTGAGGAATCTCCACACTGTTCTCCAAAGAGGCTGCACCAACTTGCATTCCCACCAACAGTGTAAGAGGGTTCCCCTTTCTCCACATCCTCTCCAACACATGTTGTTTCCTATCTTGCTAATTTTGGCCATTCTAACTGATGTAAGGTGATATCTCAATGTAGTTTTAATTTGAATCTCCCTGATGGCTAGTGATGATGAGCATTTTTTCATGTGTCTGATAGCCATTTGTATTTCTTTATTGGAGAAGTGTCTGTCCAATTATCATATGGTTTCACTTATTTGTGGAGCATAACAAAAAGCATGGAGGATATGGGGAGTTAGAGAGAAGGGGGTTGGGGTAAATTGGAAGGGGAGGTGAATTGTGAGAGACTATGGACTCTGAAAAACAATCTGAGGGGTTTGAAGTGGCGGTGGGGTGGGAGGTCGGGTACCAGGTGGTGGGTATTTTAGAGGGCACGGATTGCATGGAGCACTGGGTGTGGTGAAAAAATAATGATACTGTTATGCTGAAAATAAATAAATTTTTAAAAATTTAAAAAAAAAGAAAAAAAAAAGAAATACATGTGTGTGGGAGGGCAATACAGAGTTGCTACTGAGTTTTGTAATCTGGTAATTCCCAAATACCAAGCGTTATTGACATAAAATTAAGGGTGCTCTTTGCTTACCAGCTGCCACACCAAATAGGAAAACTAGTAATTTCCATGACTACTGGAATCCAACACTAATGGAAGGGTGCTTGGACAAACCCAAGTGGCAAATTCAGCACAGCTCTCTGGGGTCTGAGACAAGAACCATGACGATAATTGCCAATGTGAAACGAGTCAGCCAGAAATGGATCATCTCATAGAGGGCTGCCATGCCTGACAGGCAACAGAAAACAGTAAAGTAACATGGCTGTGATTTACTGACCCTACCTGTACATTTTCCTTCTCTTAAATTATGTTTTTTTCTAACTTATTATTAGTACATGGCACATTACCTTCAAAGATCTCCTCATGCATTATCTCATTCTCTCCTCACAGCCTTTCTGGTCATATCTACTTTGAAAATAAGGAAATACATTTCAGAGAATGTAAGCAACTTTTCCAAAGTCATATATCTAGTTAAGGAAAGTATTAGAACTTGAATCCAGGTTCTCCATTTCATATTCTGATAGCCTTTACATTAAACCACTGCTGCCTACTCCTGATTTTTTAAAATAATCAAATTGCCTTGCAGTCAATTCAGTTTCCTCATTAAAATTTATGGGAGCATGAACTGATTATTCTTAATCTCAAGTTCTTTATTACATAGAAAGGATCTCTATGTCTATTACATACCCATTTATTAGAAGTGTTTAAGAATAGCCCAGTCTTGTTCCTGGGCAAATGATCTATTTACCAGAGCAGGGTAGGCAAATGTCCAGAATTACAGAAAGTGTTTCTTATAAGCATTTTGAGTTTGAGTTTGCCAGAAGTTTTTACCAGATATCTGAATCACATCCCCCATAGGTGAGATACCAAATATGAGCACAGATGACATATCTATTATCAAACCCCCTGCCCATACCTCTCAAAGCTACCTGAATAAGTGAGAAATCAATTAGGACAGGCAAAGAGATGCATTTTAGGAAAAACAGGAGTTGCTAACTTTTATTCTACTGCTTTTTCTAGGTCACCTTGCTAGATGTTACGAATGATATGATGGCAAACAAAACCTGGTATTTGCTGTAGAAGACATACAATCCAGGGAGAAAGATGGGAAAAATACATCAGTGATAACCAACAATGCATATTAATTAATTCTTTCATCACATACTCAAAAAATGTGTATTGAAGACCAAACTTATACCAGGTACTATGCTAGAGGTGATGGATACATAAAGGAACAAAATAGAGGAGACAGGAGTGTAGAAATTAAAGCAACATGGATTCCATGCATTTTCAAATAACACAATATAGGAGCACCTTGGTGGCTCAGTTGGTTAAGCTGTGATGGTTGGTTTTGGCTCAGGTTATGATTTCAGGGTCATGAGGTCAAGCCCTGTGGGTGCTTGGCATGGAGTCTGCTTAAGATGCTCTCAAGGGGAACCCTCTTACACTGTTGGTGGGAATGCAAGTTGGTGCAGCCACTTTGAAAAAGTGTGGAGATTCCTTAAGAAATTAAAAATAGAACTACCCTATGACCCTGCAATTGCACTACTGGGTATTTACCCCAAAGACACAGATGTAGTGAAAAGAAGGGCCATCTGTATCCCAATGTTAATAGCAGCAATGGCCACGGTCGCCAAACTGTGGAAAGAACCAAGATGCCTTTCAACAGATGAATAAAGAAGATATGGTCCATATATACAATGGAGTATTAGCCTCGATCAGAAAGGATGAATACCCAAACTTTTGTATCAACATGAATGGGACTGTAGGAGATTATGCTGAGTGAAATAAGTCAAGCAGAGAGTGTCAATTATCATATGGTTTCACTTGTGGAGCACGAGTAATAACACATTGGGTGAAGGAGAGGAGAATTGAATTGGGAGAAATTGGAGAGAGAGATGAACCATGGAAGACTGTGGACTCAGAAACAAACTGAGGGTTTGGAGGGGAGGGGGCTAAGGGTTGGGTGAGCCTGGTGGTGGGTATTGAGGAGGGCACAAATTGTATGGTGTACTGGATGTGGTGCATAAGCAGTGAAGTTTGGAACCTGAAAAAAATTAAATTAAATTAAAAAAAAAAAAGACTCGCTCTCCCTCTACCCCTCCCACCACATGTGTGTGCATGCTAAGATAAATAAATAAATCTTTTTAAAAAAGAAAGAATTTAAGACTTCACTGTATATATTGAAACAATACAGTTGCAATACTTCCTAAGAAAGCAAAATACAAGGAGAGTGCTCTGTAGAAGTTAAAGCATCATAGATGTCACACATTTCAGGCAAATGAAGGATTAACCTGGTATTTATGTGGAAAGCCAAATGAAGCCCTAAAGAATGGTAGGAGAAAGTATTTTAGATTGGGAGACTTATATATGTAAATTTATAGAAGATGGAAATGAGCAAGACTTACCAAGGAGAGAATAATGAGTAATGTATTCCATCAATGACAAGGGAAGAAGTGAGAGAAAGGAATTGAAATGGGCCAACAGAGAGGTTTAAATTGCAAGTTAATATTTAGGTATGTTTTTACAATGGGGCACCATGAAAATCAGCAAAGTTGATTTGTAAACTTGATTCTGCTTCTCCATTCTTTGGCCATTGAATAACATTGTGCTGTCCACTGCTCAACTTGGGTTTCGTTTTTGCTTTGTGACAGCTGATGGAGAAAATTCTCTCAAGGAGAGATAGGGGGTCTCTCTGGGGGTTCCAACCTCTTTGTTGGGGAAAGAAAAATCAGTCAGTAGCACCCTTAATTCTAATTTACCAAGCTCTGTGTGACCTGGACTTTGTCTCTCCAAAATCTGTCATGGTATTCTATTCTGCTATGTTCTAGATATTCTGTCCTTTCTTTTCTTCAAACATACCAAACTCATTCTCAGTCTAGGGCTTTGGAATAAGCTATTATTACTCAGGTTGTCCCAGTGTTCCTTGGTAGTTCCTGGACTCTTTCTTATCCTATAAATCTCTGTTTAAATGTTACCTCCTCAATTACCTTTCATATTCTGGTAAAGGGAGACAGGTAATAAATAAACAAATCAATCAACTAAATAAGAAAAAATTAGCATTAATTAATAAGCACTATGCAGAGAATTAAGGTAGCATGATGTGATAGTACAACTAGTTAGGCCTCTCCAAAGACTTGCTGAATTATCCCTGCTTACCCTCATGATTATTGTATCCCTTACTGAGCCATCAGATAGAAAACATTTCAGAATCTTAGATATAATACCATCTCTTTCCAAGTGATCCTTCTTTTTTAGCTTCCCTAAAGAAGTTTGCTTCACCCAAATTACCTTGAAGGAAGTTTTATTAACTACAGCATGTACTCACTTGTTCATAGGAGTCTGAGAGATTACACTCCATTTTAAATTGCTAAAATGATTCTATTAGACAAATCACAAACCATTGTATCGGCACAAAGACAGTAAGAAGGCAAACAGACAATTCCTTCCTCCTTTCTCCATCTGTAGAATGGAGTTAATGAGACATTGCAACTTGCCACAAAATAGTCTTCATAAAATGGATATAAATAGAAAGATATAAATATATGTACATAGATATAAATATATCTATTGGATATAAATAGAAAGAACATAACTGTTTTTGTCATAAAAATGTGTCACATTTATGCATCTGTTTTTTTAAAAGATTTATTTACTTATTTATTTATTTAAGAGACAGGGAACATGTGTGAGTGGGGGGAGGAGCAGATGGAGAGGGAGAGAGAGAATCTCAAGCAGACACCCCACCAAGCATGGAGTCCAACATGGGGGTTGAGCCCATGACCCTGAGTTCAGGACCTGAGCAAAAACCACAAGTCGGATGCTCAACAGACTGAGCCACCCAGGAGCCCCCACCTTTATGCATTTTGAATGATCACAGGGTTCATCGATTATATGGGAAAGTTCTGTAGGTTGGCAATGATTCTGACAAACAAAAGCATCTACTATTGGCTATGTCTAGAAGCCTGGACACCAAATTCAAACACTGCCCTTAACACAAATCCCAGAGTCATCCTGAATTATATGTAATGAGTTCAGATATTTTAAAACAAATTTAAACTCATGTAGAGACACATAAAGACATCTTTGAGAAAGGTATCATTTGGAACTCAAAAGGAACAGCACATAAGATTAGGTTTCAATTCTTAACGATGAGTTTTCTGTATTAGGTTGAGGAAATTTCCCACCATTGCCAAACAGTACCAGTTGATGTGATAGTACAACTAGTTAGGCCTCTAGTTTATTTCATAAAATCATGGTATATATATCCTTTCTTTCATTATTAATTTTACAACAGATTTTAAAATTCAATCCTTGTCTCTTACTATATGTGTATTGCATGTCTTATAACAGCATTACAGTTTTAATATTCTAATCACTAGAAAAAAATTAAGTTTCATTAGACTTTTTTTCTTCTTGCTTAGTAGAACTGCTAATCTCATCATTCTCCCAACTATGATTCACATTCTGGTCTTTGTAGTTCCATTAGAGATTCCTTACATAATAAAGAAAAATATTTTTATTACACTATTGAGGACTTTAACACAAAATAAGGTGATTATTATTAAAAGTGTCGAACTTTTAAAAAGGAAACTCATAATTCTGCAAGCTGTCAGATATCTTCAATTTCTAAAGATCAAAAGGCAACTGGATACCTGATTTTCAACTGATTCTCATTCATAGCAAAAAAAAAAAATGGAAGCATTTCTTAAAAGATTGAGGCATATTTTAATAATGGAAAATCATATTGCAAATTTCTCTTTTTAAGCATCTTAAAATATTTCAAAGAATCCTTTTCATCAAATGTGTGTCTTTTCTTAAGAAAGAGAACATACCCTCGGGATGAGATCTCAGCATTGTTCAAAAATGGAAAAAGGCAGCTGTAACAGAACTAATATTTAAGTTTTGTAAATTACACTAGGATTGAGTTAATACTCACACTAGAATATTGCTGTGAAAATCAGAATCTCAACTGATAGATTAATGTCATTTTACAACTGACTCTAAGGATATTTTTTGGCGTGTTTTGACTTAGAAAGTATCAATCTAAATCTTTCATTCTTATAATATTCATCATAGCAATGACAAATGATGATTAGATTAAGCTCTACCTAGAAAACTGCCATTTATCCTGTTTTCTAATACACATAATCTGCATCTTACATAGTTTTTATATGCCAGGCACTGGGCCAAATATAGCGTATGTCTCAATTACTACAACAATCCTATGAAGTAACTTAAGCTTGATGACAAAAAGTAGTTAGTTTTCTTCACTGACAACATCTAGTACTTAGAACAGTGTCTGCCACATAACAGGGGTTCAAATAAATATTTGTTGAATTAAATGATTTTTACATATGAAGTAAGTGAAAGTGCTAAGGACATAAATGAATAGTCATATTCTTGTGTGGCTAGATTCTTTCTTACCTTCCAGCTGAATTTCCAGAAAAAGAACAGTTTCTTCTAGGATAAGAAAAAAGAAATCAATAGTCCTACATAACTTTTGAGTTTTCCTTTGTGGGTTCACAACAGCTAGGCTTCCAAGCTACAAATCAGATAACAGACCTGACAGTAGAGGACAAATTGTACTTATAGCTAGAAGTTGATATGTTACTCAAAGTAGAGTTTGAGAAGATAGTAAATTAATATTTCTTCAGGTCTCTCATTTGCAGGGGATCTGGGCTGGAGTCTGATGATCTGACAGAGCTCATAACTCTGGATGGCAGGGGTAACATCAGCAGTCAGATGGCATGTGCTTCTGTTTCTAAGTATCTTACTGACCTATGGAGTCTTAGCCTGTTGAGATTGGCCCCAAATGATCAGGAAAGATGGTTGAGAGGTACTCTTGAGTAGACTCGAGGTAATCCTGTTAACTCACAGAACACCAAGCCACCGTGATAGCTTTCACGGGAGTCTAGTTATTGCCCTAACCACAATCTAGGCCAGAAGAGAGAGTGTGAAAGTCCATAGAACCAAAGCTTGGAATGGGGTGGTCAAGAAGCCAGGGTGATCCATGCATAGGTTTAAATTGGGACATGTAGGCCATTGGGCAATGTCATTTAAGAGATCTCTTTTTAAATGCAGGGACTTACTGGATTAGAGGGGCCAAAAAGAGGTAACATTTCTGATTCCAGAAAGTGAGGACCCCAAGATCATGGCAACCCAAGCTTCTCTTTACAGCCTTTCCCCAAACCCACACAAGCATCCAATGCCCTTTCTTTAGTACAAGTACTACATATTTCTGAACATATTCCAAAAACCGGGTAACTGAATTCTGACAGAATGAATATCAGCAAACTCTAGGAAACAACTTAGTAAAATGCCTTAATACAAAAGACTACTTCCCTGAAAGTGCAATCCCACACACCACATTAGTTTTTGACTTGAAGTTTCTTTTGATCATCCCCATTCTGAATATGTTTCTCACTCTATTAGTAGATCTCCAGTAGATCTCACTCTATTAGTAGATCTCCAGCCAGGAATTTGAACACAAGGAAAGAAATTTCCAGGGTAGTATAGATACAAAGACTATCCGTTGAAAGAATTGTCCCTAAAGGTAGTATTTAATATTAATACCAATAGCTTGTATCATTTTCCCTTGGGAGACTGAAAGAGAAAGCCAGAAAGCCTCAAATATTAATAATGACTAGAAAAAATAATTTTAAAAAGTCTTAGATAAAATATAAAACAGCTCTCTAAATTTATCCTTATAGCTGTTTAATATGATTTGTTGTAAATTCTTTGGGTTCTTTTTAGTTGATTGGTAAATGCATACACACATACACTGTGATATCAATAGTATTCTCGCAGGTCACTTAAAACATCCTCATTCCTCCTTTCCAACCTCCTGATCCCTCCCCAAGGCTGGTGACAAATAGCAATTATTGCTGGCACAAAGCTGAAGGGAAATTGTACAAATTATTACATGACCTTGAGATCAATCAATAATCTGAAAAACATGCTAGAAAAGAAATCATTACGTTTTTAGAATTTGAACAATAGCCTCTGACTTTCCAATTTGAACTTGATTCTGGGGTGAGTAACTACCACGTCTTCATTTGTAAATGGACTCTCTTGGTATCACCCTTTGTCTTCCTTATAGGATTTCCCAAGGAGTCACTAGGCTGCTGTTACAACAAAAATAAAGTCAGAGAAGTTTCAGGAGAAGTTCCATGTAATTATTACAAACATCATTCTGAATCACACTGTGCTTGTTGAATGAAATAGGAGAAGCAAAACAGGTATTTTCTTTAAAATAACAGAGTTCCGGGGCATCTGGGTAGCTCAGTGGGTTAAAATAACAGATTTCTTTCTGACTTTTGAAAGCAGAAAACTATTTCTATATCCAATAGATGAAGTAATTTTTTTATAAGTGGTGGACATCAATAGGTGATTAAAAGAACATGTTTTGAAACTAGTAGCTGAAGAAGAGTTACTATTAAACAGGCTTTCTAATGAAAACAGGTCTTCACAAATAAGATATTTAAAATGCATTATAATTTTAGAGCCTAGAAGTGCTTCTGGCACATCATAAGGGCTCAATAAATATTTGTGTAATTGTATAAATTTTACGATAAAGTACAATCTATAGTAAATGAAATGTCATATTCTGTATTTTTTAAAAAAGATTTTATTTATTTATTGACAGAGAGAGATCACAAGTAGGCAGAGAGGCAGGCAGAGAGAGAGAGGAGGAAGCAGGCTCCCCGCGGAGCAGAGCGCCAGATGCTCGGCTCGATCCCAGGACCCTGAGATCATAACCTGAGCTGAAGGCAGAGGCTTAACCCACTGAGCCACCCAGGTGCCCGTATTCTGTATTCTTTTTAGACTAAATGCTTACCTATCATCCCTACCACACAGAATAGTAGAATGTTCCAATAAAACTATTTACCAATGGAACCATTATGATTCCTTTACTTTTTTCTAAAACATTACAATAATACAACTATATATAAGCAAGCCAGTAATCACAGTTTCAAAGATGGCATACTATCCCTTCAAACCAAAAGCTTTATTTGAAATTTTGCAGGTAGGAAGGAGTAAAAAGTATAAATATAGGTAAAACTAAAATACAAGTTCTAAAATCCAAGATGTCAGGGTGCCTGGGTGGCTCAGTGGGTTAAAGCCTCTGCCTTCGGTTCAAGTCATGATCTCAGGGTCCTGGGATGGAGCCCCGATGGAGCCCTGCATCTTGTTCTCTTCTCAATGGGGAGCCTTCTTCCCTTCCCCTCTCTCTGTCTGCCTCTCTGCATACTTGTGATCTGTGTCTGTCAAAAAAAATAAATAAAATCTTAAAAAAAAAAATAAAATAAAATCCAGGATGTTCACTAAAGAAATCTGTTAGATGGGGGGGAGGAGTCAAGATGGCAGAGAAGTAGCAGGCTGAGACTACTTCAGCTAGCCAGAGATCAGCTAGATAGCTTATCTAAAGATTGCAAACACCTGGAAATCCATCGGCAGATCGAAGAGAAGAAGAACAGCAATTCTGGAAACAGAAAAACAACCACTTTCTGAAAGGTAGGACCGGCGGAGAAGTGAATCCAAAGCGACGGGAAGATAGACCCCCGAGGGGAGGGGCCAGCTCCCGGCAAGCGGTGGAGCAATGGCGCACAAAACCAGGACTTTTAAAAGTCTGTTCCGCTGAGGGACATCGCTCCAGAGGCTAAACTGGGGCGAAGCCCACGCGGGGTCAGCATGGCCTCAGGTCCCACAGGGTCACAGAAGGATCGGGGGTGTCTGAGTGTCGCAGAGCTTGTGGGTATTGGAACAGGAAAGCCGGCTACAGAGACAGAGCCGACAGTGAGATCACAGCTCGGTGTTACCTTGAACCGGTCGCAGGCTCGGTGAGCTCGGAGTGCGGCCGGAGGTCAGGCAGACGGGAGTAACTCCGCGCTGTTCTCTGAGGGCGCACTGAGGAGTGGGGCCCTGGGCTCTCGGCTCCTCTGGGCCGGAGACCAGGAGGCCGACATTTGTATTCCCATCCTCCGGAAGTCTACGGAAAGCGCTCAGGGAACAAAAGCTCCTGAAAGCAAACCCAAGCGGATTACTCACCCGGGCCCCTGGTAAGAGTGGTGCAATTCCGCCTGAGGCAAAGACACTTGAGAATCACTACAACAGGCCCCTCCCCCAGAAGATCAACAAGAAATCCAGCTAGGCCAAGTTCACCTACCAAGGAGTGCGGTTTCAATACCAATTCCAGAGGAGGAGAAAGCAAAGCACAGAACTCATGGCTTTTTCCCTGTGATTTTTTTTAGTCTTGCAGTTAATTTAATTTTTTTCTTTTTCATTTTTTGTTTTTTTTCTCGCCTTCTGGTAAAATTTTTTTTAAACTTTTACCTTTTTCTTTTTTAACGTTTTTTAACTAGTTTATCCAATATATATATATTTTCTTTTTTATATTTTTCTTATTTGTTTTCTTTTTTTTTTTAACTCTTTTCTTTTCTTTCTTTTTTTCTTTTTTCTTTCTTCCTTTTTCAACCTCTTTTTATCCCCTTTCTCCCCCCCCTCACGATTTGGGATCTCTTCTAATTTGGTTAAAGCATATTTTCCTGGGGTTGTTGCCACCCTTTTAGTATTTTACTTGCTCCTTCATATACTCTTATCTGGACAAAATGACAAGACGGAAAAATTCAACACACAAAAAAAGAACAAGAGGCAGTACCGAAGGCTAGGGACCTAATCAATACAGACATTGGTAATATGTCAGATCTAGAGTGTTCAGAATGACAATTCTCAAGGTTCTAGCCAGGCTCGAAAAAGGCATGGAAGATATGAGAGAAACCCTCTCGAGAGATATAAAAGCCCTTTCTGGAGAAATAAAAGAACTAAAATCTAACCAAGTTGAAATAAAAAAAGCTATTAATGAGGTGCAAACAAAAATGGAGGCTCTCACTGCTAGGATAAATGAGGCAGAAGAAAGAACTAATGATATAGAAGACCAAATGACAGAGAATAAAGAAGCTGAGCAAAAGAGGGACAAACAGATACTGGACCACGAGGGGAGAATTCGAGAGATAAGTGACACCATAAGACGAAACAACATGAGAATAATTGGGATTCCAGAAGAAGAAGAATGAGAGAGGGGAGCAGAAGGTATACTGGAGAGAATTATTGGGGAGAATTTCCCCAATATGGCAAAGGGAACGAGCATCAAAATTCAGGAGGTTCAGAGAACGCCCCTCAAAATCAATAAGAATAGGCCCACACCCCGTCACCTAATAGTAAAATTTACAAGTCTCAGTGACAAAGAGAAAATCCTGAAAGCAGCCCGGGAAAAGAAGTCTGTAACATACAATGGTAAAAATATTAGGTTGGCAGCGGACTTATCCACAGAGACGTGGCAGGCCAGAAAGAGCTGGTATGATATTTTCAAGGCACTAAACGAGAAAAACATGCAGCCAAGAATACTATATCCAGCTAGGCTATCATTGAAAATAGAAGGAGAGATTAAAAGCTTCCAGGACAAACAAAAACTGAAAGAATTTGCATACACCAAACCAGCTCTACAGGAAATATTGAAAGGGGTCCTCTAAGCAAAGAGAGAGCCTACAAGTGGTAGATCAGAAAGGAACAGAGACCATATACAGTAACAGTCACCTTACAGGCAATACAATGGCACTAAATTCATATCTCTCAATAGTTACCCTGAATGTGAATGGGCTAAATGCCCCTGTCAAAAGACACAGGGTATCAGAATGGATAAAAAAAAAAAAACCATCTATATGTTGCCTCCACGAAACTCATTTTAAGCCCGAAGACACCTCCAGATTTAAAGTGAGGGGGTGGAAAAGAATTTACCATGCTATCAGATCAATTAGATTTTAAGCCAAAGACTATGATAAGAGATGAGGAAGGACACTATATCATACTCAAAGGGTCTGTCCAACAATAAGATTTAACAATTTTAAATATCTATGCCCCCAACGTGGGAGCAGCCAACTATATAAACCAATTAATAACAAAATCAAAGAAACACATCAACAATAATACAATAATAATAGGGGACTTTAACACTCCCCTCACTGAAATGGACAGATCATCCAAGCAAAAGATCAGCAAGGAAATAAAGGCCTTAAACGACACACTGGACCAGATGGACATTACAGATATATTCAGAACATTTCATCCCAAACCAACAGAATACACATTCTTCTCTAATGCACATGGAACATTCTCCAGAATAGATCACATCCTCAGTCCTAAATCAGGACTCAACCGGTATCAAAAGATTGGGATCATTCCCTGCATATTTTCAGACCACAATGCTCTCAAGCTAGAACTCAATCACAAAAGGAAGTTTTAAAAGAACCCAAATACATGGAGACTAAACAGCATCCTTCTAAAGAATGAATGGGTCAACCGGGAAATTAAAGAAGAATTGAAAAAAATCATGGAAACAAATGATAATGAAAATACAACGGTTCAAAATCTGTGGGACACAACAAAGGCAGTCCTGAGAGGAAAATATATAGCGGTGCAAGCCTTTCTTAAGAAACAAGAAAGGTCTCAGGTACACAACCTAACCCTACACCTAAAGGAGCTGGAGAAAGAACAAGAAAGAAACCCTAAGCCCAGCAGGAGAAGAGAAATCATAAAGATCAGAGCAGAAATCAATGAAATAGAAACCAAAAAAACAATAGAACAAACCAACGAAAGTAGGAGCTGGTTCTTTGAAAGAATTAATAAAATTGATAAACCCCTGGCCCGACTTATCAAAAAGAAAAGAGAAAGGACCCAAATAAATAAAATCATGAATGAAAGAGGAGAGATCACAACTAACACCAAAGAAATACAAACTATTATAAGAACATACTATGAGCAACTCTACGCCAATAAATTTGACAATCTGGAAGAAATGGATGCATTCCTAGAAACATATAAACTACCACAACTGAACCAGGAAGAAATAGAAAGCCTGAACAGACCCATAACCAGTAAGGAGATTGAAACAGTCATTAAAAATCTCCAAACAAACAAAAGCCCAGGGCCAGACGGCTTCCCGGGGGAATGCTACCAAACATTTAAAGAAGAACTAATTCCTATTCTCCTGAAACTGTTCCAAAAAATAGAAATGGAAGGAAAACTTCCAAACTCATTTTATGAGGCCAGCATCACCTTGATTCCAAAACCAGACAAGGATCCCATCAAAAAAGAGAGCTATAGACCAATATCCTTGATGAACACAGATGCGAAAATACTCAACAAAATACTAGCCAATATGATTCAACAGTACATTAAACGATTATTCACCACGACCAAGTGGGATTTATTCCAGGGCTGCAAGGTTGTTTCAACATCCACAAATCAGTCAATGTGATACAACACATCAATAAAAGAAAGAACAAGAACCATATGATACTCTCAATAGATGCTGAAAAAGCATTGGGCAAAGTACAGCATCCCTTCCTCATCAAAACTCATCAAAGTGTAGGGATAGAGGGCACATACCTCAATATCATCAAAGCCATCTATGAAAAACCCACCGCAAATATCATTCTCAATGGAAAAAAACTGAAAGCTTTTCCGTTAAGGTCAGGAACACGGCAGGGATGTCCATTATCACCACTGCTATTCAACATAGTACTAGAGGTCCTAGCCTCAGCAATCAGACAACAAAAGGAAATTAAAGGCATCCAAATCAGCAAAGAAGAAGTCAAATTATCATTCTTTGCAGATGATATGATACTATATGAGGAAAACCCAAAAGACTCCACTCCAAAACTGCTAGAACTTATACAGGAATTCAGTAAAGTGTCAGGATATAAAATCAATGCACAGAAATCAGTTGCATTTCTCTATACCAACAACAAGACAGAAGAAAGAGAAATTAAGGAGTCAATCCCATTTACAATTGCACCCAAAACCATAAGATACCTAGGAATAAATCTAACCAAAGAGGCACAGAATCTATACTCAGAAAACTATAAAATACTCATGAAAGAAATTGAGGAAGACACAAAGAAATGGAAAAATGTTCCATGCTCCTGGATTGAAAGAATAAATATTGTGAAAATGTCTATCTACCTAAAGCAATCTACACATTTAATGCAATTCTTATCAAAGTACCATCCATCTTTTTCAAAGAAATGGAACAAATAATGCTAAAATTTATATGGAACCAGAAAAGACCTCGAATAGCCAAAGGGATATTGAAAAAGAAAGCCAACGTTGGTGGCATCACAATTCCGGACTTCAAGCTCTACTACAAAGCTGTGATCATCAAGACAGCATGGTACTGGCACAAAAACAGACACATAGATCAATGGAACAGAATAGAGAGCTCAGAAATAGACCCTCAACTCTACAGTCAACTAATCTTCGACAAAGCAGGAAAGAATGTCCAATGGAAAAAAGACAGCCTTTTCAATAAATGGTGCTGGGAAAATTGGACAGCCACATGCAGAAAAATGAAATTGGACCATTTCCTTACACCACACACAAAAATAGACTCAAAATGGATGAAGGACCTCAATGTGCGAAAGGAATCCATCAAAATCCTTGAGGAGAACACAGGCAGCAACCTCTTCGACCTCAGCCGCAGCAACATCTTCCTAGGAACAACGCCAAAGGCAAGGGAAGCAAGGGCAAAAATGAACTATTGGGATTTCATCAAGATCAAAAGCTTTTGCACAGCAAAGGAAACAGTTAACAAAATCAAAAGACAACTGACAGAATGGGAGAAGATATTTGCAAACGACATATCAGATAAAGGACTAGTGTCCAGAATCTATAAAGAACTTAGCAAACTCAACACCCAAAGAACAAATAATCCAATCAAGAAATGGGCAGAGGACATGAACAGACATTTCTGCAAATGGCCATCCAGATGGCCAACAGACACATGAAAAATTGCTCCATATCACTCGGCATCAGGAAAATACAAATCAAAACCACAATGAGATATCACTTCACACCAGTCAGAATGGCTAAAATCAACAAGTCAGGAAATGACAGATGCTGGCGAGGATGCGGAGAAAGGGGAACCCTTCTACACTGTTGGTGGGAATGCAAGCTGGTGCAGCCACTCTGGAAAACAGCATGGAGGTTCCTCAAAATGTTGAAAATAGAACTGCCCTATGACCCAGCAATTGCACTACTGGGTATTTACCCTAAAGATACATATGTAGTGGTCGAAAGGGGCACGTGCACCCTAATGTTTATAGCAGCAATGTCCACAATAGCCAAACTATGGAAAGAACCTAGATGTCCATCAACAGATGAATGGATCAAGAAGATGTGGTATAGATACACAATGGAATACTATGCAGCCATCAAAAGAAATGAAATCTTGCCATTTGCGACAACATGGATGGAACTAGAGCGTATCATGCTTAGCGAAATAAGTCAAGCGGAGAAAGACAACTATCATATGATCTCCCTGATATGAGGAAGTGGTGATGCAACATGGGGGCTTAAGTGGGTAGGAGAAGAATAAATGAAAGAAGATGGGATTGGGAGGGAGATAAACCATAAGTGACTCTTAATCTCACAAAACAAACTGAGGGTTGCTGGGGGGAGGGGGTTTGGGAGAAGGGGGTGGTATTATGGACATTGGGGAGGGTATGTGTTTTGGTGAGTGCTGTGAAGTGTGTAAACCTGGTGATTCACAGACCTGTACCCCTGGGGATAAAAATATATTTTTATAAAAAATAAAAAATTAAAAAAAAAAGAAATCTGTTAGATGTTTGACAGTGATTAAGGCACTTCCTGTATTATTGCCTCCTCTTTTTTTTTTTTTTAATCTCAAGCAGGCTCTACACCCAGCACCAAGCCCCCTGTGGGGCTCAATCACACAATCCTAAGATCATGACCTAAGCCTAAATCAAGAGTCAGAGGCTTAACTGACTAAGTCACCCAGGGTCCTCTATTATTGTTTTTTATGTAATTAAGATAAAAGCTTGGGGTAAGTATTGGATCTAAGATTGATCCCAAATGCCAAAGTAAACTTTAAGTTAAAATTTTATATGACGGGGCGCCTGGGTGGATCAGTGGGTTAAAGCCTCTGCCTTCAGCTCAGGTCATGATCTCAGGGTCCTAGGATCGAGCCCCACATCGGGCTCTCTGCTTCACAGGGAGCCTGCTTCCCCCTCTCTCTCTGCCTGCCTCTTTGCCTACTTGTGATCTCTGTCTGTCAAATAAATAAATAAAAATCTTTTAAAAAATTTTATATGCCACCCCACTACCTAATTATTTCAAAGCATGCTTCTGACCATTAATATATAAGAATGAGATTTAAGCAAATTCAATATTTTTCTGCCTGTTAGCAACATTTTTTACTTTTTAGTATTGGATGGATGGTTCCTTTCTGTCATAAACACCAGTAGGATTGCAGTAGAATAAGGATAACTCAATATAATTAACTTTTCAAATTAGGACAGCATTATTTTATTCTCTTTTTACTATTGTCTATCTTTGGTCATTTCGTTACTTCTTTGCACTTCCATTTCAGGAAAAGAAAAAAAGCAGGTAAAGAAGGTACAGTTAAGAGAAGTACTTATGACTGTTTGCTCAAAACTAATGAAAGATGAGATAGGAAGTTTGAAACCAGTCCTGAGGCAAGAACTCTTGAGGAATCTGAATTTTTGCCAAAGATGAATAACCATATAAATTTTCTCACATATTAATCTCTCATATTGGTATTAACAGTGAGTTTCTCTACAGTCATCTAAAGAGATGACCTGGTACAGGTTTGAAGATAGTGGAGGTGGTGAAGGTGGGCTGATAAGGGAGCTTTCACAGTGACAACTTCTATTTAAATATAAATTGTGCAGTTCTACTTTCCCAACATTCGAATTTTCTGGTTTAGTTTCAGTTTTATATGACTTGTTTTAAACAAGAAAGGATATATTTATTTGTATTAAAAATGTGTATAAATGTGAACCTGATGCAATACCCTAGGAATCATTGTCCATTTGGCCTCAATCCTGCTCATGTGTAAACATTTTCTCATTTTAGTTAGTATTGCTCCCTGGTTGTAATCAAGAAGCCACTGCTCTGTGGTTCAGCTTTCTGGTTGGTGGGTGGAATATGTGAGACTTACTGAAAGGGCATGACCCTGAAAGATGATTGCAAATACAATCTAGAATTCTAGGACCAATAAGCCCATAAAATTTAATAAAATACAGGGGTATAAGGCAAGCAGAAAAGTCAAAATTGTACTGACTTACATAGGTTTCTGATTTGTTTATGGAGTTGGTCATTTGCCATTGATTTTCAAATCATAGGTTATACAGCTAGATAATCATAAATAATAGATATAGCTTGGTTTTCTATAGATAGTGAAATTCTATCTCAAATTTGTTTTCATGGAATATAAAACATACTGATATACTGAAATCCTAGTGTGCATATATATTTTATGCTATGTGTATGAATCTATATAATTAAGTCTAAGAATCTCAATGATTTATAGGCTAGTTAGTATCAGTGGTTGAAATCAAATGATAATGATAGTGAGTTCCATGTCATGGGTAGGAATCATACAAAGTAAAATTCCCATTGAATTATGTAAAATGTTTTCCATGCTTTACCACTGTATGCTATAATCTGGTTATTTTTAAGATGTCTCACTGATCACAAAGGATGACATAAGAAAGTGTCAGAAATTTTCAGCCTTATAAATACAAGTAATCAGCACGTTATTAAGCATGCAGTAAGTGTTACGTAAGTAACTATTTATATATTTATTTATATTTATAATTAGCTATTACTATTACAACTTCTTGGAAGATAACCAGAAGATCAGCTTCTACTAAGAATAACTAGTATCAATTTCATAAAGTGTCACACACATCTATAATAAATGATTACAATTTTATAATATTATAGATGTTGGCAGTAAATACATATATTAATTTCCTCTTTTTTGACATCTGGAAGAGACCATCCTATTGGATAATGCTATCTTGAAGTGACATATTCAATGGGTTCCTTCAGGAGATATTTATAATAACAGAGAAGAAAGAAGAGACTGTTTGCTACTTTCGCATTTCATACTAGATGTGCCCAATATCTACCAAGGTAAGATGGTACTCTAAATACAAATCACACAGATTTCAATGTGCATTTTTGCTATAGAAATTATCGTGATTGGAGTTATAGTTATAATTTCAAATGTTAAAATCTTACAAGAGAACTAAGCTTCAGTTAATTTAAATTCTATTAGAAAATTATTTAAACTGTGTATTTATTCAGAAAAAGAAATAAAGACAACATCAGTGCATGAAGATTATCTGGCAGGACAGATAACATAACCCGTATCATCCCTTTACTGGAGTGAACATAGAACGACGAGAGACGGACCTTTCAGGTCAATAGATTTGTGTAAACCAAAAGTTGAAAAAGCCTTCTGGGTAAGCGCTGTAAAATATTAGCTTGTAACATAACCCCCAAAGAGACACCATCCAAATTTTAATGTGGCAATTGTCATAAGAACCATGGCCTCCATAGATGACCTTCAGTAACATCAAATCTTATTGCAATTCCTGGTAAAATTTGCATAAAACATGACTTACTGCTTGTTTCAGTTACTTCCTTTCCATCATTTCTCAGTCTGCTTATCCAGTGGTACTAACTTCCAAAGAATTTTGCTTTTCTTTTTTTTTAAGAATTACTTCTTTAATTTTCTAGAGTTAAGAAATGGTAAGCAATTTTTGATATTTCCTATAAAAATCCATGTTCTGTTCCTTGTTTCTTTAGGAGACTTGCCTTGTCTAAATCTCAGATGGTAAATCAATCAATAAAATAATATTTAAGCTGAAGCAAATGTGCTTACTAAGTTAACTTTGAAGAACAAAACATTTAAGATGTCCATACCAGAAGGAAACAATCAACAAAACTACAGAATGAGAGAAGATATTTGCAAATGACATAACAGATAAAGGGCTAGTATCCAAAATATATAAAAAACTTATAAAACTCAACACCCAAAAAACAAATAATCCAGTTTAAAAAAATGGTCAGAAAACATGAATAGACATTTTTCCAAAGAAGACATCCACATGGCTAACAGACATATAAAAAGATGCTTAGCATTACTCATCATTAGAGAAATACAAATCAATACTACAACAAGACATCACCTCACACCGGTCAGAATGGCTAAAATTAACAACACAGGAGACAACAGGTACTAGCGAGGATGCAGAGAAAGGGGAATACTCATGCACTGTTAATGGAAATGCAAACTGGGGCAGCCACTCTGGAAAACAATATGGAGTTTCCTCAGAAAGTTAAAAACAGAACTACCCTATGGCCCAGCAATTGCACTAGTAGGTATTTGCTCAAAGAATAAATAATACTCATTCAAAGGGATACACGCATCCTGATTTTATAGTAGCATTATCAAAAATAATCAAATTATGGAAAGAGCCCAAATGTCTAGGCACTAATGAATGGATAAAGAAAAGGTGATATATATATATATATATATATATATATATGAAAGGTGATATATATGATATATATATGAAAATAAATTCATAAATTTATTTATATATTATATAAAATATATATAATAAAATAATAAATACATATTTGTATATATAAATATATGTATACCAACATATAAAAATATAAAATATTAGTCAGCCAAAAAAAACAGAATGAAATTTTGCCATTTGCGAAAACATGGATGGAGCTGGCTATTAGGGTAAGTGAAATCAGTCAGAGAAAAACAAATATCATGTGATTTCACTCATATGTGGAATTTAAGAAACAAAACAGATGAATATAGGGGGAAAAAGGAGGCAAACCTGAAAACAGACTCTTGACTATAGAGAAAAAACTGAGGGTTGCTGGAGGGGAGGTAGGTGGGGGAATGGGTAATGGCTATTAAGGAGGGCACTTGTGATGAGCACTGGTGTTGTACGTAAGGGATGAATCACTAAATTCCACTCCTGAAACTAATATTACACTCTATGTTAACTAACTGGAATTTTAATAAAAACTAAAAATAAAAAGATAAAATATAATCATGGTAAGATCTAAGTAGATATTCTAATAAAAAGAAAAATAATTTATTTTGAGAATAATTTACCTTAAATGGCAATGAAACTATTATCTACCATTGGTAGCAGAAGTATACAAATGCCAAGAGTGTGAAGAGGAAATAATATGAATTAAAACACATTTTATAGGACACTATGTGCATCATTTTAGTAAGTAGTGCTTTATTCACATCACCATTAAATGTCTCCCTGATGGTTGGTGGAATTCATTAAAAGACTAATAAATCTCAACATGAAATGTTAAGGAAAAACGGGAGCTATTATTTGGACAACTATGTGGTCTCTAAGTAAATTTACCAGGAAAAAGCAATGGCTCATTAACAATAATGGAAATGATAGCAAGGTATCTGTGGAATGGTGAGATTTAATCAATCAGTCTTTGGATTTATAGATTATAAATGATTTACCTTAATTATAATCACTTAAAATATGTGGTTGGATCACACAGTACTTTAAATTGCATGACTCAGACATTATGTTAACCAGGGCACCCTGACCTTCTGTCTCTGCACACATAAGTCTGAGAAACAAAATCTATTCTAGGTAATGCCTGATATAGTGTTTTTTGTATATTATTGAGTATGGGAATACTTGTGAAACCAGTTTGTCTGTATACGGGGATATTTGTAAAGTGCTACTCTGTTGGGACCCAAATAAGCTGACCCAATTATACCAATGTTATAATGAAAGTAAAAGCAGAACCGGAAGACAAACTTCCCTGTACGATGAACCATATTTGGATAGTTGATCTATTGGTACTCTTGAACAATGATCCTGTTTCTGAGCCTTCGTTTCTTCTAGTTAACATTTAAGGGCTTCTTTAAGTATATGTTCTTGAATACATGGCTGATTTACCTTAATACCTGATGGGAATTAAAGGGTTGCATCTACTAAATGTCAGGTTGAATGAAAAATATCTACCACTAGATAAGGTACTAAAGTAGCATCTACCACCAGACAAGTAATTTTACTATGGGTATTCATTGTTTTGATAAAAATGAAGTAGGAATACTGTATATAGCAAATGAATTGTGAGTACATATAGAGCAGCCAGAGTAATACTGCAAAATGAAGGTCAGATCATGTCAGTTCTTTGCTCAAAACCCCTTTCTAAATGCAATGTGGTATCTTCAATTAGAGCAGAATCTAGAAAACAGGAAAAGGGCATTAGTGGGAAAATTGATAAATTCAAATGGAGCCTATACTTTGGTTAGTAATATTGTAGCAATATCAATTTCTTGATTTTGAAAAATTCACAATGGTCATATAAGACACTAACATTAGGGGAAACCGGGTAAAAGGTTTAGAGGACCTCTACAGTATCTTGGCAATTTTTTCATATATTTTAGAATTTGAAAAAAAAATTCTCCTTAAACAAAACCAAACTTCCATTTCCTTCCTGTGTCACTCTGAATAAAAGTCAATGGCCTTACAATGACCCATGAGGCCCTCGGTGTTCTGACACCCGAGTACTTCTCTGACGTCAACTCTCTCTCATGCTCACTCCTCTCTAGCCACTGGCCTCCCTGCTATTTCTCCTGCTATTTCTCCCTGCTATTTCTCCATCATGCATGTTCTCACCACAGGGCCTTTGCAGTTATTCCTCTCCTTGAAACAGTCTCCCTCCAGCTATCCACCAGGAACACTCTTACATCTTTCCAGTCTTTACATATGAAGACCTTCTCAGTGAGGCCATCCCTGGCCTTGTTTGTCTTCTCTGCTAGAAACTAAATTCCAAGGGGTCAGGGAAACTTGTATGTTTTTTATTACTTAATCTCCTGTGCCTAGAACAGTGCTTTATATAGAGTGGATGCCTAATAAGTATTTTTGAGAGAATGAACATACAAATGAAGGAATAAAGGAAGAGAGAATGGAAAATAGAAATACCAGATGGTGACTAAAGGACTAGGTCCTTAAAATACATTTATCAGTCATTTAATATCATAGAATTCTATAGTTCTTAAATAAGAGGGATTTTTCTTTTCATTGTTCCATCACCCCACATGCTATTTCTGCAATGATTTATATTTATTGTTTTTGTTAATAGAAATGGGAACAGATGTTATAGCTTGATATTTAGATCTTGGGTAGAATTGCCTATGAAAATCATTTCCATTTGGACCTTCATACTAATTAACTGGCATAATAGTTCTGCAAAGAACTGTTTCACCCCCACCAGTATTAGAGAAAAACATTTTCAACCTCTTTTTAAAACTCATTTGTTCTTGTTTTACTTCCTGGTGCTTCCTCCCTTTGTCCCCACCATCACACATTGCCTCCGTTTATAGTCAGGTGACATTGACAAGCAAAAGTTTATGTGGATTTTCAGTTTGAACATTTCAACATAGACTTGAATAGTGGAACCTCAGAAAGGTAAAAGAACACTGAGTATATATTTACACATCCCCTCCAACACATACATACTAATTACACACTGAGTATGTAGAGCTAACTACACTGATATCCTTAAATTCTGTATTTCCAAGGCTATTGTTTTAAATCTAGTTTTAATGCATTTTTAAATCAGGACAGTTATTGTTTAAATGAAAATGAAAGCTCATAAAGACACAGGGGCACCTGGGTGGCTCAGTCGGTTGACTCCAACTCATGATTTCACCTTGGGTCATTATCTCAGGGTTTTGGAATCAAGCCCTGCTTCAGCCTCCATATTCAGTGGGGAGTCTGAGGATTTTCTTTCTCCCTCTGTTCCTCCCTCCCCTTGCACTCTTTCTCTCTCTCTCAAATAAATAAATCTCTAAAAAAATACATATTCAGGGCGCCTGGGTGGCTCAGTTG
Organism: Mustela lutreola; assembly: GCF_030435805.1. Classification (NCBI taxonomy): domain Eukaryota; kingdom Metazoa; phylum Chordata; class Mammalia; order Carnivora; family Mustelidae; genus Mustela; species Mustela lutreola. The sequence continues at coordinate 93,982,982 of NC_081296.1, forward strand.
GTTGGACGACTGCCTTCAGCTCAGGTCATGATCCTGGAGTCCCGGGATCGAGTCCCACATCGGGCTCCCAGCTCCATGGGGAGTCTGCTTCTCCCTCTGATCTCCTCGCTCATGTTCTCTCTCACTGTCTCTCTCTCAAATAAATAAATAAAATCTTTAAAAAAATACATATTCATAATTTTTATCCAAATATAATATAAGCCAACATTATGAGTGAGTTATAATGGTGACAATGAGATACATATTGTCAAATTAGAGGAAGGGGTATTGTCATCTCTAGTCCCTTCCCTACTACACCCAAGAGGAACAACAAGTAAATGCCCAAATACAAATGTTCTAGTATTCCATATTAGTATATTCTATTAAATTATACAACATATATATTTCTTTTACTTTCCTTCTTTATCACTACCCAGGGGCACAACTACTTATTTTGTCTACTTATTTGTGGGAGCCCATAATTTTGGTGGTGACACTCTTATGGACACTACTTCTGTGAAGAGGTATTTTAAAAGTCTAGTGCCCAAGGCAGACAATGAGACATTGTAGCTTAGGTCCCTATAAGATTACAGTATCAACTGAGACCTTCAATCACTTGTGAATCCCCTGCTCTCCACCAGTTTTCTACTTGATCTCATTTTTTGGCATCTCCTTGTGGAGATGTCATCTGTATATGTTCTCCACTCTGTAGGATGTGACTCATCTTGGACTGGAAACTTAGAGCAAATTTAGAACCGCCAGGTGTTTTCATAGATTGTTCTACTCCATCTTGGACTTCCTTTCCTTCCTAACAATGTTTTCCTACACTTTTTGTGCCAATATTATTCATGATAGAGAATAAAAATCAGAGTAATAACTAAAAAGACATTTCAGAAGTAAAAAGTTGCAGGTTTTAGAGACAAATTACATGTGAAAGTTCAGGGAAATATGGAGCTGGGGACAATTTCCAGGACTTTGGGTGGTATATTGCTCAGAGTTCTTCAGAGAAACCCATAGGATGTTATATATATATATATATATATATATATATATATATATGTAAAAGATTTGTTATAAGGAATTGGCTCACGTGATTATGGAGGCTGAGAAGTCCCAAGATTTGCAACCAAAAAGCTGGAGACCTAGGAGAGCAGATGGTATCAGCTGATGGTTCCAGTTCAATTCTGAAGACCTAAGAACCAGAAAAAGAGATAGTATAAGTTCCAATCCTAGTCTAAATCCAAAAAAAGGGGAAGACCAATGGCCCAGCTTAAAGATAGGCAGAGTGAACAAATTCTGTCTTGCTTGGTCTTTTTGTTTTGCTCATGTCTTCTACACACTAGATTAAGCCCATTTGCATTGAAGAGGACAATTCAATCTACCATTCAAATGTTAATCTCAGCCAGAAACACTGTCACAGATGTATCCAGAATAATGTTTAATCACATATCTAGGTACCCCAAAGCCCAGTCAGGTTGACACATAAAATTAAATATCCTAGGTAGTCAGGTAAATTGTGATGTTTTTATTAACAGAAAAAAGACTTCACTTCTAGACATGCACAGTATAAAGTTGCCATGGAAAATTTAGTTGGAAATAGTGTTTGCAGCCCAGGAAAGATTTTGAGGCTCTTGATTTAGATTTGGTGGAAGTGTAAGTCATCTAATTGGATAAAATTATCCAGGAAGAACATATAGATTTGTTAACTCCATCATTTATTGAACATCTATTATATGGCGAGTACATAAGAAACACTAGGAATGTAATCGTTAACAAAACAATGACACTTTCTTCCATAATGGAATTTAAATTCTAGAGAAGAAGATATAAATTAAATAAACAAATTATTCTACCAGAAACATAGTGGATACAACAAAGAAAACTGTAACACCCTATAAGGAGATTAAACAAGGGACTCTGAATTAATCTGGAGTGATTGGGAAGATTTTCCTGGGACAGTAACATTAATACTAAGACCTGAAGATTGTGTAGGCAAAGCAAAAACAGCATGGCATTAGAGAAGCTGAAATGCAGCTTTATGTCTAAAATTTTGCAATGAAGAGGAAAAGTTGTAAGAAGCAAGACTATGGAAGAAACTGAAGTCTGATCATGCAGGGCCTTCAAGGTGATAAGGAAGTTTAATAGGTTACATTACTATTAAAAATTCTTCCCTCACCTACAGCAGTATGATGCAGCCCCCTTTTGTCATGGATTCATGATAAGCACAGGATACTCCCTTAGACTTTGATTTTGGGTTAGACCATATGACTTGCTTTGGGAGGCAAGATATGAGCAGATTTAATGTAAGTGAAAGTTTGAAATATGCATGGTTGGGCTTGCTGTCTTATACTTTTGCTAGTACCATGAAAAATATATGCTCCATCTGGGTTATAAGTCAAAAGAAAATGAGAGACTTATGGATCAGATCTGCCTTTGGAGGTAATGCCAACTGAACTGTCTAATAATCTGACCATTATCCAACTTACAGACATGATAGTAGAATAAATCATTATTCTACACCACTTAGCTTGGGAGTAGTTTGTTACACAGCAAAAACTGACTAATACAGAAGCCTTAAGGAAAAAGAATTCTTAAGGGATCAGTTAAGGTCAAGGCACCAGAAAAAGACTAAGAAGAATACATCAGAGTGGTAGAAAGGAAATCATGAGAAAACAGTGCTGAGGAAACCAAGACTGAGAAAAATCTCAAGGCAGAAACGGTCAAACTCTATAGGAAGATCACCCAGAAGGCAAAGTAAAAATAAACCACTGACTTTGTAAATTAGAAGTCCATTTTTTGTTGACTTTTTCAGTTAGTTGGTAGAGACAGAAATCATATTTCAGTGTTTTGAAAAATAAGTGGCAATGGAGAAAGCAGGGGCAGGACATGTAGACCTCTCTTGAGTACTGCAGTGACATGGAGGAAGGCAGAGTCGAAGAATATACAAAGACCACCAGAGCAAAAACAGGGGTGAATTTGTTTCCTTGTCAAGCAGAGTGGAGCTAAGTCATTCCAGAAGAGTTCAGCTGAAAGAGTAAGCTGAAAGATGAAGGACTAGATACAAGGCCAAAGAGGGAATTTATTCCACGAGGAAGGATTCTATGCACTAAATTCTAGTTTGTTAAGGAGAGGATTATAAATTATCTCCTGGAATCAATCGTTAGTCTTTTTTATGTCACAGAAGTATGACAAAGTTTTTAAGAGTCCCAGAAATGTTCTGCTGGGTTTAGGAGTACCTATTATGTCTTTTTATATGCACTTTCATATCCTTGGGACTTGGCACATTTTTCTTTCGCCCTAGGTGAAGACTTGAAGAGAAGGCACAGTCAAAGGTACTGCTTTTAGAATGTTTTGAAGATGTTTTGAACAGGATTCTAGGTTTAAAGTATTAAAGGGGACAGAGTGAGAGAGTGACAAATGTATGAAACAGAGAGAGATCAAGAGCTTTAGCAACAAGTAGAGATACCTCCTCCTCTAATACAGCAGGTAAACTGAACGGAAATAAGGTTTGAGGGGTAAAAACTTCAATTCCATTGGGGCGCTGGAAAGCTTTGATCCCATTGACTTCTGCTTTCTATGGAAGTTAAAGCTGGATCATCTGTCAAGAATGAAGGGACAAAGAATATATCCCTTCTGTGATTACCTTCTTGTTCCAAACACCATCTTAAGAACATAGTTTTACCCATAGCAACTTTTACTTGTCTTAATTCCTTTTTTAAACTTCCTGACAGTCCCTCCTAATTTAAAGTTCATGAATATACATGGGAGTGTAAATTGATAAAAAATGTGGGAAGCAATATGGTAATTGGCATAAAAAATGCTAAATGTTCGTACACTTTGATTTCATAATCCCACTTCTAGGAATTTATGAAAATTAGAAAAATGGTACACGAAATTGGTAACTGAAAAATTGTTTGTATTAGTGAAAAAATGGATAAAACCTAAACATATGTCAATAAGAATTTATAAAATTAAATTGTAGTATGAACATACACACAGTAAAATTTTATGAAAAATAAAAATTATAATATAGATTTATCCCTATGTGTACAACAGTGCTGTCAAATGAAGAAAAGCTAGAGACTGGTGTAGTTTGCTACCAAAACTGATTTTGTTTAGGTAAAATCATTTGTATTGTAATGCCTGTGCGTGTGCGTGTATGTGTAAAATAAGAATAAAGATCAAAATATTAATAGTACTTATTCATTGCTTGAAGGATATGGAGTGGTTTTTACTTTACTCTTTTTATTTGTTGAATTGTTTGAATTTTTTATATGAAGTATATATCACAGGTGTTACATAAATAAGCCAAGGATGACCTCCGTGTATAGGTCAGTTTGTTTATTTCTTCACTACAGGCTGAAACTTGTTAGCTCAGAAGTCCACCAATACCAGACTCAAATTATGACACATGCAGTTTTTAAAATAGCCCAAGCAACCATTAAAAAAAAAGACTTAAGAAATTAGCTCATTTGAATTTTTAACCATTTAAAGCCTACCTGCTTTGCATACCCTAGGAGACCTCCCTGGACAGTTATTACACACTGATAAACTAGAGCAGTGTGATCATAAGACTGCAAGTTGCTACGGCCCTCTGGAGCTCTCCGGCCCAGAGATTCCTTGCAGTGCTGCTGAAAAATGTAATCTAGATGTCATTCAAGTTCCCTCTCTGATACCCTTCTCCCACAAAAGTGCTTTTGTGCTCCTCTAGATGGAGCCCCTCTTGCCTGTGGTGTCTTGCAATGAAAGACTTCCTCCTCACTACCCTGTCCAAGAGCTGCCCAACAAAGCTTGTTGTGTTGTGTGTTGCTGCCTCCCATGGTCATATGTTTTACCTTGATGAGCCATGAGCCTCCAGATCCACTGGACCCCCTACAATAGGCATTTGTAATAGCACATAGAAATAATAAAGCAGTTTTTAAACCAATTTTAAAGAAAAATTTAAGTGGACCCCAAGTCTGTGCCAAGGGAACCTGAGCAGGATCCAGCTTCTAAGAAAAGGCAATTTGCAAAACCAGGACCCAGGGAGCCTTAAGCCTCCAAACAGAGGGTCTCAGTCGACAACAAAGGTCAGACAGAAAAGTATCCTACCAAGTCCCAGCCATGTTCGCAAAATCACATTGTCCTGCTTTTTGATCTTAAATACTCTTTGTTTTTAATATCGCCCAGGTTCTTTGATTAGTACTGAGCGGTGGATATTTTAGGCGTTATTTCAGGACAGTGTTCCAGTTCTTAACCTGGTGAGTCACCGGGGACCTCCCACAACTTCCTCTTTCCTCTTGTGATACTTGCTCCTTCTATAAAAGTTAAGTTTCACGGATTTTTCTGGCTGTTGTTCACCTTCCTCTTCCCCAATCAGATTGCAGGCCAACAAGCCTCCATGTTTCTCCTTCATGGAACGCTCCCCTCCCTTAGGAAAGAATCTTCATTTCAGCATCTTCAACTGTGTTTTGGAATCAAATGCACTTTGCTGATACCATCTGCGTCTCTCCAGTCTTTCTCTCCCCACTGGCAAAGCAGAGAGCTGCTGTTTAACTACACAGCGACTCCCTAAACTATCTTTACTGATTAGTTAAAGGCTCATTTATTAACTGGAAATAAACACCAGTTAATACCAGACTTTGATAATCAACAGATGTTAACGCCTACTATATCTGTATCCATATTATCTGTTGATATCCATATTCCTCTTGTCCAGACTGGGCTGCAAATATGCAAATTTAGCTGATTCTCTTGTCAATTTGACATACAGAATGAATAAATAGCTACTAGGTATTAAACCTTTATTTGAATCAAACAGATGAGACAGGTAGTAAGAATGATTCCCATTTTTCCCAATTCTCTGAATTGTCTTAAGAAAGCAGGGGAGGGACTTGGCCAGAGAGTCAGAGGAAAGGCAGTCAGTTAATGGAGAAAGCATGCTAATTTCCTCAATTCCAATTCCATGTTCTTGGGCGATCTACTCTGATCATCTTTGCCTCCTTCCTCCTCAACTAAGAAGTGCTTAGTGTTAGTTTTCCTCATGTGAGATGTTTTATGATTTAAGCAACAATAAGGAGTGGAAAATTTTACTCCAGGATTTATTTTTGCACACTTCCATGTGAACTACAGGAACCCAAACAGGTATCTAAAGTGAATTTCAGTCCATGGAAACTCGGCAATTTTCCTTTCCTAACCTGTCGCCAAAAAGTGATTGCCAGGTGAATGCGCCTTTGTAGTAAGTCAGTATAAACCATTTTGATATAATTATGTGTTTCTTGGGGCACCTGGGTGGCTCAGCCATTAAGAATCTGCCTTTGGCTCAGGTCATGATCCCAGAGTCCTGGGATCAAGCCCCACATCAGGTTCCCTGCTCAGCGAGAAGTCTACCTCTCCCTCTCCCACTCCCCCCGGCTTGTGTTGCCTCTCTCGCTGTCTCTCTCTGTCAAATAAATAAATAAAATCTTAAAAAAAAAAAAAGAATTATGTGTTTCTTTTTTCCTAGAAGCCTCTTTCCTTAGACCTTTTGTTCCTGCCCTTGTCTCCAGTCCTCACTGTTGATTGGAAATGATTTACGGCAGCTACATACAGTCACGCTGCTTCTCTCCAAATGTCAATCCTCAGAATTTTCTCACCCATTCTGAGAGCCATGTCAGGGATAAAAAGACTCCCAAATCAGAGGCTTTAATTACAAATTACTGTTGAGGGCCGAATGGCCTCTCAATAACGACTAAGGTCACATGTTCACAATACAGTCCTATCAGTGATCCAGGTTTTTCAGGCACAAAGTGGTTTCATCAATTCCTTGCTTTCATTTCTTTTAAATAAACTAGGAAAATGCCTCAAAGAATAAACTTAAAAGATTTCAGTTTTTACACTTGGTTCATCGTTGCATATAATTAACACATTCTTGTTCTCTACTTAATTTAGAACAACATTGAATTTCCATCCAGCCCACAGAAGTGTATGTGGATTATTGGAATACAGTTAAGAAACCCAGTTGTCAGTTGGCAAAAGTTTCATCCAGAGACATTTGGAACCCAATTTTCCGGGAATGGATTTATGCAAACTTGTGAGGATGACAAGTTTAGCAGGTCTCTTTCTTGCTTTGGTAAATTTGTTCTCCTCAAAACACCTTCCCATGGGGCTCCTGGGTGGCTCAGTCGGTGAAGGGTCTGCCTTAGGGTTCAGGTCATGATCTCAGGGTCCTGGAATCAAGGCCTGCATCAGACTCTCTGCTCAGTGGGGAGCCTGCTTCTTCCTCTTCCTCTTCCTTTCCCTCTGTGATCTCTCTGGCTCTCATTCTCTCTCAAATAAACAAAATCTTAAAAAAAAAAAAAATTCTTCCCAGCCACCTCATTGCTATCCGTGGCTCAGAGGATCCCCATACCCAGGGATATGAAACTTCCTTTGCAAGAAGCCTGTCTCACAACACTCACGCCAAAAGGGACCACTTTATCAATGAAGCAACTTGATAAACTATGTATTACAGTAGCCATCTGAGCAGCAGCTTCCTGAACATAATGCCTCTCTTGTCATCTAGACCCATTAGTGATTCTTCTGGAGGAACTTCAGTTCTGGGGACATAAATATCTTAGCTTCTCAGTAAATATTTCTCAGTATCAAAAAAAAAAAAAAAAAGCCATGTGGTAACAACAACAGTAATGATGAGAAATAATAACAATTATTCCCAGGGCACTTATTCTGTTCCAAAATGTGTCCTAAGTGCTTTGCTCATGTATTAACTCATTTGATCATCTTTAAAATCCTACAAGGTTGAAACCACTATTATCTGCTATTTTACAGATGACCTTTTGATGGGGTGTAGAGACTGCTTTGCCACAGACTAAGGAGTCTCTTTCTCCTGCTTCAGATTCTGTAATGCCATGCAACATCTTTTTGGCAGTAGGTAGAACATATGTGGGGAACACATTTTAATCTTGCTGGTATCACCCCGCACTGCAGCAAAATCCCTCACAGGGTGAGATAAAACGGATCAGTGGGTGGAGACAAGAACCAGGCAGAGGTTCAGAGAAGACTCGGGTCTCTCCCTGCCAAGGGAGAGGGTACAGGAAGGATTTCTTTGACCCTTGCAGTTTTAGGAGGTCATCTAACTATGGAAATATCTTGTGACATCCACAAAAACATATCCTTTGAGGAAGAACTGGTGATAAAAACTCTAGGAATGTATGTCATAGATTTCTAGTTGCTGCCCCAACATCCATTTACTCTCATTCTTTATAATACAGTTCTGATTTTATTCAGAGTGGCAATGTGCCCAGCTAAAATAATGTATTTCTCAGCTTCCGTAAAATGGTCAATTTAACTAGAGCTATGACCAGTCGGGTGCAAGCAAAAACTATTAGGTGGGGAAGACAGAAGGTTAGGGTGTGCCACTTTGCCTCTTTCCCTTCCCCACACCCTGCTTCCTGGAATGCAGATGATTTCATAGATGAAACTCCAAACACCATACTGGACCATGGAGGTGACATGGAGGATAGAGCCAGATACTAAGAATGAAAGAGAAGAAATAGAAATGAAAGGTGGGTCCCTAAAACCAGTGAGGCACCACGCTCATGCTGGACTGCATACCTCCAAACTGATCTTATGTGGGATAGAATATAATACATCTTCTTGTGTTTAAGTCATTACCATCTCTGGCTGTTTTGTCATATGCAAATGACTATGATTCTAACTGGATACGTAAACTTAGGTGGAGGTTTTACGAGCAGCAGAACCTTTCAATTTTTTACAACAGGAAAAAGAAAAACAAACAAACTTGAAAGACCCTTCTATCAATAGACTGGCCCTGCAGAGAGAGGCCAGGTGAGAAAATCTAGACTGGAAATTTCCCAAGCCCTGAATAAGGGAATCAGTCTCTCTGCTTCTCAGTTTTTCTCATTTACCAAAGGAGGTTGCTGGATTTGATCATTAAGGCTTCCATGCTGGTTGAAAATTCTGCAATTTTACAAGTAAGAGAGAATAAGACACATACCAGGATTGCTGTCTAGCCCAGCTGAAAGGGCATCAGGCTTAGCACATTGTATGGTTCTCTCCTGTAGGGCAGGGTGGCTCTGAGACCAGCTCAACTGAAACCCTGTCTGTGGCAGCACTGCCGCTCAGCTATTTCCCTTGGCACAGAGCTGCTCCTACTTTTGGATCAGGTCATGGTTTCTGTAATCAGGGACCATCTGACTGGAACAAATAAAGGCTCAGTTAAATAAGCTTAAGCATTCTTGGGTGTTGAGTTCTCCAAGTTCCTTACAGATTTTGGATACCAGCCCTTTATATGAGATGCCATTTAGGAATATCTTCTCCCATTCTGTTTTGCCTTTTAGTTCTGTTGACTGTTTCCTTTGTTGTGCAAAAGCTTTTTATCCTGATGAAGTCCCAATGGTTCATTTTTGCTTTTGTTTCCCTTGCCTCTGGAGACATGTCTAGCAAGAAGTTGTTGTGGCCAAGGTCAGAGAGGTTGCTGCCCGTGTTCTCCTCAAGGATTTTGATGGTTTCCTGTCTCACCTGTAAGTCTTTCATCCATTTTGAATTTATTTTGGGGTTATAATGTAACAAAGTGGTCCAGGTCCAGCCTTCTGCTGTGGCTATCCAATTTTACCAGCACCATTTGTTGAAGAGGCTGTCTTTTTCCCATTGGACATTCTTTCCTGCTTTGTGGAAGATTAGTTGACCATAGAGTTGAGGATCCATTTCTGGGCTCTCTATTCTGTTCCATCGATCTATGTGTCTGTGTTTGGGCCAGTACCATACTGTCTTGATCACCACAGCTTTGTAGTATAGCTTGAAGTCCAGAATTGGTTTGCTTTTCTTTTTCAACAGTACTTTGGTGATTCTGGGTTTTTTCCCAGTTCCCTACAAAGTTAAGGATTCTTTGTTCCTGCTCTGTGAAAAACGACCATCATCCAATTGCTCCATCTCCCCACAGACCTCCCCTCCTGCAACCCTCAGTTTGTTTTCTACAGTTAAGTGTCTCTTATGGTTTGCCCCTCTGTTTTTTATCTTATTTTTCCTTTCCTTTCCCTATGTTCATCTGTTTTGTTTCTTAAATTCCACATATGAACGAAACATACGGTATGTGTCTTTCTCTGGCTGACTTATTTTGCTTAGCTTCATACCCTCTCGTTCCATCCCTGTCATTCCAAATGGCAAGATTTCATTCTTTTTGACGGCTGAGTAATACTCAGATAATACAAAGATAACTTACCAGGGCAAGAAGTCCCAACAGGAAAGTGGGAACTTGAAAAAATCCCAAACTCCCTCTCTTCGTGTGTTTGGTCAAAGTGATATGTAATTTTTGCTCTCCTCTCCTGCTTCTCAATTCTGGCTAGCTTTCTCTGCAGCAATGCTTACATGGTAGAAAAATGAGCATGGCTTTCCAGCTCTGCATAATCTGTTTTTCAAGCTAGCCTACCCTGGTGATTTAGACTCCATGTCATTCAAATTCTTGATGGTATCTGATTGGCTCATATTCAATTAGTAATGGCCCTGGGTGCACATAACGACACGGAATACAAACAGAGCAGGCAAGGCTGAGGGGCTGATTCTCTAAAACAGACCTTGACTGGGCAGGGACAATTTGCATCTTCAGAAAAATAATAAGGAGGGCTTCCAGCATTTCTTTTTAGGAAGGTGCATGTCTCTTTACCCTCCAAGAGCTCTCTGTCCATGAGACTCTGCTGAGGTGGAACAAGGCTAGTGTGCTTGTATTATATCAAGCTAGTAAGTTATGCTTCCTAACGCACCTACGGTGATAAAAAATATATATATCACTGTTTTGAGTTTGTAATATTTACTATAGATGACATGTGCATATGGGTATACTTGGAATGATTATAGTAAATGGAAGTAAAAAATTCATTGTGAAATGTCTGTTTAGAATCTAGCAGCATCCCTTCAGATAATTAAAAGGTCAGAGGTAGGATTGAAAACTGTTAATTTAACTTCTCTTTTATCTATTTCTCTAACTCCTGTTATAGCCCTTCCTACTTCATGCAGACCTTATTTGTGTTATTCAGACCTTTCTAAATACCATCTTAACCAGTTCTAAACTCTATTATTTGTGGATCACCTTGATAATTAACTGAATGTTTCTATATTTTAATTGGAGAGAATTCATCATTTTAAAGTGTATGCATAATTATTTTAGTGTGAAAGCCATCTCAGTAATGGATATTCTTGCCTTTTTTGAGAACTATAATAATACAGGTAAACTTACAGTGTTTTTGTTTGTTTTAGTATTTGGCCCAAAATATTAATTTCAAGGACATTTTTCAAATTTCACATTAATAATTATTTTTACTGTTGAGAACATAAGGAAATTTGGCCCATTGGTATAATTTTCCAACTTTTCAAATTTCCACTTTTTCTTCTTTAGTCCTTAAGCACAAAAAGGTGAAATATAATACAGACAGAATACAGTAATGTGGAAGTAATATGATCCAGATTTAAAACTTACCAAAATATGTGATCATCCTATAGTATCAACAGGGAGTTTACCCACCTTTCCATATTTTGTAAGATGATGAGTAGCCATTGCCAGAAATAAAAGTAGATGAAGCATAAATAAATCAGGTCACCTGGGCTCAAATCGGTGAATAGCACAAGAGTAAACAGACCTCTCTATGTTAAGTATGAGTAAAACATCATGATTAGGGGCAAACTGATGTACTATTTCATCAAGGCAGCATGCCCATACAATACAACAGAAAGGCTTTTAGGGGAAACTCTCTATAGTTTAATGTGATGCTTGCTAATCAATTATCATTTATTTTTTTATCATGTAAATTGCCAGACCACAGATTTGACAAGAACCTCATAAATTAGTATAAATGTATGCCTGATGTGTAATCAATATCTCCAGCAGGCTTCAAGAATGCATTTCAGTGTGTATATGCTTATTAGAATATCAAAATGAGACCTGAAGCTAATATCATCAAACCACTCAAGAGCTTAATTCTAGCTCAGTAATCGACTCCTATAAAATTGTCACTGGAGAGTCTGAAGGGGCTGCCTAATAGAATATAAAATTGCAGCCTTGTCTCCCTCATACTTTTGCAAAATGTATTAGAGCAGATCTAGTTAGACAAATGAAAAATACCTTAACTCATGTGAGTATTACATGCATTCTGTAAATGAATTTCATATTCTGAGATCAGAAAGTGTTCAATCCTCTAGATCAGGAATTGCATTAATATTTGACTCACTTTTCTTTAAATCTCCTATTGGTAGCTTGTTGGTGTTTGGCCTTTACTTCTGAGAAGAGATGACTTGGCTCAACTGTCTCGTGCTAATCTCTGTTTCAGCTCTTCCGAGGTGTGTACATAGCTGTGTCTCCAGACCCATCATCATGAAGAAGCAAACTAAAAATAAATACAAGCTGAAGAAGTAAACCAACTGTGAGAGCTCTGGCTCTAAGGAAAAACTACATCCCATATTTCTCTTAAATAACGACAGATTTTTTCAGGAGGCCACCTGAAAATGGTGGTCTGCACTGATTCTTCTTTGTCAGTACCTGAAACCACACCCCAGCAAGAAGGCAGTCACCTCAGACAGAGAACAACAGTGAGCTCTCCTACAGTGGGGAGCTGAAGAAAAGGAGGTGTCCCTACTCCTGACCACACATGGGAAAGAGAAGGCACTACAATAAGGAAATGTGGCAGATGTTACAAATATCACTAGAAAGGGAATTATTTATTTATAATTTTTTTGCTTACCTATAAATTCAAAATTCTCTATGATGAATGTGTGTTACTTTTGTATTAAGACAAAAGAAAATGGGGGCGCCTGGGTGGCTCAGTGGCTTAAGCCTCTGCCTTCAGTTCAGGTCATGATCTCAGGGTCCTGGGATCGAGCCCCCCTTCAGGCTCTCTGCTCAGCAGGGAGCCTGCCCCCCACCCCCCACATCTACCTCTCTGCCTACTTGTGATCTCTCTCTCTCTGTCAAATAAATAAATTAAAATCTTTTTTTAAAAAAGGAAAGAAAATGGCTAAAAAAAAGCCTACACTACATTGATGACATGGCAAAAAAAAGTCTTTGGTTTATTCACTTAATCAAGTGATACAGTCATTTATTATGCCAAAGGCAAGGACCAAATATGATGGGCTGGAGAAAGATGTTGGATTTTAGGACTCTGGGTCAGTATTGTTTTATCCTTTCAGAATATGATATTCTGTTAAAATCACTATATATTAATCAAAGCTTACCATGAACATTACCAAAATAACTTTTTGTTACATTTGAATATTTCTGGTGGGAGAATGAGTTGCTAACTGGCGAACTAATGAGTTGCTAACCTTACCCAGAGCAATGCTTCCTTCCTCTTACAGAATGACATTCTTTTTTTCTTTTTTTTTTAAGATTTTATTTATTCGTTAGACAGACAGAGATCACAAGTAGGCAGAGAGAGAAGAGGAAGCAGGCTCCCCACTGAGCAGAGGGTCCAATACAGGGCTCAATCCCAGGACCCTGGGATCATGACCCGAGCTGAAGGCAGAGGCTTTAACCCACTGAGCCACCCAGGCGCTCCCAGAATGACATTCTTATGGGTTCATGGTCAAACAAGAAAAAAGTTTTTTAATGTGATGAGCTTTATGTGAACATAAATTCATTTAACTTTTCAAACTTTGTTTGTGAGAATGGTGATAATAGTGGCTCCCTTCCCAATAAACCATCAATCCTCACTATGTGCAGATTCCATATTCATGAAATTGCCTATGTCAAATGCCAAAATGCCTAGAATGCACAGAACAAAGAAAAATCTGAATCACCCCATGGGCACATTCTCGCTGAGGTAAGCAAAGCATTGCCCTGCCTTCTTGTTTCAGCTCTCATTCTACAAACAGGTGCCATTTTTGCAATTCATTTAGTGCCACATTCTTCACCTTTTTTGCATTTTTTGACTGATTTTGCTGTTTAAAATTGCCCCCAAGCACAGTGTTGAAGTGCTGTGTAGCGTTTTTAAGTGCAAAAACTGTGATGTGCCTTATGAAGAAAATCTGTGTTAGCTAAGCTTTGTGTAGGCATGAATTATAGTTCTATTAGCCATGAGTTCAATGTTAATAAATCAACAATATGTATGAAGTAAGGTGTCCTTAAAGAGAAACACACATAAAACCAGGTTATGTATGATTAATGAAAATATTGTGACCAAAGGGTTCTCAGGAACCTAACCTGTAATTCCCTTAGGTACAGTGGTTCATTATCCACTAAATTCAGTATTCCCAGCAACGTTACAGAACGTAACTATTATGAATAACAGCAATACAGTTTTATTTTATATATAGTTATAGTGTTATGTTACTATTTGGTAAAAAGTAAATTCAGCAATACAATATTCATCTTCACATATTCCTGTTCTAAATATTTACATTAATAAGAACTTTAAAGTCTAAGAACATCTCACCTTCACTCATGCAAACATTATTTATTTAATAACCTTCATTCCTAGTAGGTTTTGCTGAGGGAACAGTGGTGAAGGGGATAGTTGATATGACCTGCTCTTTCAAGAGTATGTCTCTTGGCGAAAGACACAGACACTGCTCAAAAAAGTAAGTATGAGTAAAGTGAGGCTATGGTAACTTATGTTATGAAAGGAACAAAGAAGGGACTAAGGTTGAAAATGTGAATGGAGAAAGGTACTACTCCTAGGTAGTTTGGTCAGAGCGGGTCTCTGGGGGAGGTAACATTTAAGACTGACACCAGCAGGTCCGGAGGGAATTAGCCACGTGACAAGAAGGGAGAAGAACATTCCATTCAGAGGCGAGACTGTACGTTGAGACCATGAAGCAGGAATGCACTTGGCACATTCAAGGCCAGTGTGACTAGAAGATGGGAAGATGGGAAAAAAGTGGAGGTGGAGATATAAACAGGGGACAAGGAGGCCAGAACTGTAGGTAGTGGTATAGAATGTGGATTTGATTTCGTTGTTATGGGAACCCACGGGAGGATTTTAAGCAATGTATTAACACAACCCCATTTGTACTTTAAGACCATTTTATTGCTGGTAGAGAATGAATTGGAGAGGAGCAAGCACCGAAATGCAGAGACCCAGGGAGAAGTCTGGTCCAGTAACATATGAGATCATGATGGTCTAGCCAAGGCGGGGGGAAAGAGACCAAAGCCAAGACATCTATTGGAGATAAAATCACCAGGGTGTGGTGATGAATTGGATGCACGGTGAGGAAAAGTGAGTGTTTAAGAATAGCCCTAGGTTATGGACGCCTGGGTGGCTCAGTCAGTTAAGCGGCTGCCTTCAGCTCAGGTCATGATCCCAGGATCCTGGGATTGGGCCCCCACATGAGCTCCCTGCTCCGCAGGAAGCCTGCTTCTCCCCCTCCCACTCTCCCTGCTTGTAGTCCCTCTGTTGCTATCTGTCTCTCTCTATGTCAAATAAATAAATAAAATCTTGAAAAAAAATCAATAAAATAACATGTAGTTTATATTTAGAATTTGGACCGCAAATCCAATACAATTCACACTAGACCACGGACAGTCATTTTACTGTATCAAGTAAGCTGCATCAGCTTCTAACCAAAGTAGACTTGTGCATTTCTATGGTAATACCTCCTCCTCAAGTGGAGTTTGCATCTAAGCTTGGGTTGTGTGAGCAGGAGCCCTCCTCAACCTCTTGGAATCCTCCAGTCACTGTAGTGAAGCACAGTCAGTACTGTGGGCTCTTCTTAGGGGTAGCAAAGGGCTGGAGTGAGGGGAGGCAGGAAGGCAGAGTTCTTGAGCTACCATCAGAGGACAAAAGCTACATTCTACATTGAGTTAGAAAATTCTTTTTCTCATGGCTTAAGCTAAAACAGACTTATTTTAATCCCTAACCAATTTAATACAGATCCTGAAATCATAAAGAGTAATATGATATACCAATTAAATTAGTCACAGTAAAGACTACCGCCCTTGGAAGAAAACATAATGAAGTCTAGGGCATGTGAGTTTGGCACCTGGTCAGACAAACGCTGTTAACAACCGCTGAACAGAGCTGGTGCCCGTGAGCAAGCTCATGCATTCAGTAAGCATTTATTTAGTGCTCGCTCCTAAGGCCCATCCCATAGTAATCCTACTACTTCTAGTCTTCAGAGTTTTCATTTTTAAGGATAAGTGGTTGATATTACTCTTTCTGGTAAAGATGGGTATTTTTTTTTAAATTAAGTTCATTTTCATCAAATACAGCTAATCTCTAAAATTTTGATCAAAATGTAGCAGAATAGGTAATCTTTCTTTTTTGTACTCATCTAATTGCTCAGCACAAAATGCTTCTTTGCCACTCAGGATAAAGTTGTTAAATGAATAATTAACATTTTGCTGCCTAGGTCTGGTTAACATGTCAGTTCCTCATAAGGAAGCCACTTTTTCCGGCTGTGGCACACTATTTGAGTGTGAGACCCTCCCCTAAAACCCATAGAGGTACACACACATATGCATACGTGCAGATAAATACATATAAACTTGGAATCCCATCTTGTCATTCCAGCATGGTAGCTCATCAAAAGAAGAAACCTGTAAACCTGCCATCAGAACACAGAAACCAGAAGAAACCTGTAAACATGCCATCAGAACACAGAAATCTGAAGATGCTGGTCTACAGCTAGCTTATTTTAGCTGCTTGTGAGGGAATAGTATGAGCTAATTAAATCAATGCTTACAATATCACTTAGCCATCAAAAAGGGCCAGAGACTGATTACATGTGGTAAGAGTAAAGGAAACAATGTATGTGGATATATATATCGTAGCTCTCTGAAATTTTTCTTCTAAGAATCAATTAATACAAGGTCAATGAGACCTCTACTATTTTAATGAGTTTAGTTCATATTCATCAGAACTTAAAATAAATAGTAATAGTAATGATTAACTGTTACAGTTATCATAGCATGAGTACATAATAAACAGGAGCTCACTCTAAATGCCATCTGCTAAAGTGTAAAATTCAGTAGAACAGATTGATTTCAGACTCCAGATTACAGACATATTCATTAGAGCAAACTAATTTGTCCCAAGTGACTGAGAGACACAGTCATATCATTATTTAAGAATTAGTATATAAAACATGCTATATTGTATGCATATATGTAAACATATTAGTTGAATAACTTGAACATAACAAAACAAAATCCTAGAAAATTTCACAAAAAATAATTGAGTCTTTCTTTGCTATTTCCTTAAATATTCAAATTGCTTCAAGGTGATTCTTTCAAACACAAATATCTAAATAAATATAACATCAAATTTTCTGCACTGGGTTTGTGAATATCAGATTAATGGGTCTTTTCTGTATTCTGGGCAACCCAGACTCATGACCTAGACCTTGAGGATGTTTGTGTTACTCAGCCCTACTGTATGACAATGATATTTTGGATTCCTCTGAAATTTCACAAGTTCATTTACCAGCTGTCTCAAGAGTTCTAGAACAGCTTTTTCCTTGTGGCAGAACAGATTATATCTAGTAATTTCACCCCCTAAAAAAGGACAAAACAGAATAACAATGTTACAAGTGACATTAAAATGTAATCTTTAGACTGTAAAATAACCAGGAGTACAATTTCCACTCAATTAGGTAGCAGAGAATACATTCTAATGACTGCATTTACAGAAGATATCAGCAATCCTTTGTAAACAAACTGCATGCTAATTCACCAGGTAACTGAGAACACCAGGATAGTAAAGTTCCCTTTAAGTGCCCTGAATATAAAAACAAATAAGCAAAAAAATAAACCAACACAAAGTGTGGAGTCTCCAACAAAGCCTGTCTTCTTTGTAATGAACCAATAATTAACAAAAAGGTTGTTAGTGAAGATAAAACAGAAACCTTCTAACCATAAGCTTCAGAGAGATAAAATCCAGTTAAGTTTTATTATAATAATAATGCAATGGACAACAGGCAGAAATACAAAAGAAGAGAATTTTCTATTACCTGGGAGGAAAATACAGAATGTGCTGACAGTGAGTGAGGAAGTGGTTTACTTGGGTGGGATAAAAAAGCAGCAAACAACAATAATTAAATCAAGGCACTAGCATTACAATTGTTGAATACCAGTTCCATCTAGTCTAATTAAAGGAGTAACGACAATGGGAAACTATTTTGAAATGGGCCATCCATCTCCCCTGCTGGAATAAAATGCCGTGATATTTATAAAAAAGGCAAACCTGAGGCATTTACTTTCATACTGAGGGACATTTTCCTGTCAAAATGTTCTCATTTAATAGCTTCATCCCATAAAATAATTAAACAAAAACGAGCAGCATGCAAGCTAGTCAGCTGGCCATCTAAATGCTTATTTCAACATTTATGCAGAAATAATGTCACTAGCATGCCTAGTAAAGTGGCTTTTTTTTCTCCTTTTTTTTTCTTTCTTTCTTTTTTTTTTTTTTTTTTTTGAGCTGTGCCCCTCTTGGTGATGGGGACAATGTATCAGTTGAGTGAGTCATAAAAACCTCTGTAAATATACAGTTCCTTTTAGAAGTTCCTTTGTCATTGTATCAGTAATCTGTTGGTTCACTTGAGTGTTCTCGTTAAGCATAATGTGATTTAGAATATTAGATACCTTCATACAGACTTTGCAATAAAAATGGGTGCATTAGAAGGAACAGGATGTTCTTACTCTGTCCTCCACCAAAGATGAGATATGAAGGAAAGAACATCAGTGTGTCAATTCGGGCTTAGTCCTGCTACAACAATCTGGAAAAGCACCGTGAAAACTCAAATCTAATTCCCCAACCCTTCTGTTCATCTTTCTTAAGTGAAAGTGTTTTCACTAACAGGTTAGGAGCTCTTCCTTATTAAGAAATCAAGAAGAAGATTATGGGGCTGGAGGAGAAGGAGAAAAAGACTGCTAGAGGCTAGGTGTTTTAGACCCTTTGGGGTTTACATGTGTAAAAAGTTCTGAGGCTCCTCCTCTGCAAGAAAATTGAGGAATGGGCAAAAGGGGGGTGATAAGTACTAGTCTAGTGTTTGAATGAGATCTTTTTTAAATTGCCAATAAGAAACGAACTGCTTTTAAAATTATCTTTGTCTGTTGAACTGAAACTCTTCCAACATAACTCCACTCAGAACTAAGATACCTCAAGGATTCATCTGGGTTATATGCATCATGGCTCCATGACCCAGAACCCATAATCCAAAACGATTTCAAACAATAAAAAAGTCATACTTTTTGATTTGTCTGATAAAGTCATATAGATAAAATAGTAGCATTTAAGAATCGCTGACATTGCCATACAAAGAGCAGGAAGAAAGAAGTGTGAAATAGCACCCTTTCTAAGTAACCAGTCAATGACATAATTGAGTGAAGAATAATGGGATTGTTGTTTCCATTGCAATCACCTTAAAGAAAATATTAGGAAGGCATATGATTCTTTGGTTTAAGACTCTCAAAGATACATTTAATCACAATGTATTAAATGTGTTACATTTAATCAAATATGTGCAAAAGAATCTTCCAGATTAAGATGGTTGAGTGTTCAGATTTTACCACTCTTTAGGAATATTCATGAACGGTTTCTTCATGTTAACGTCTAAATTTTAAATGGATTTAGAAACAAAATTTAAATATATTTCAGAAACACACAGAGATCTTATAAGTTTTGTACTTTATCAATGGATCCGTAGCAATCTATTTTCTCACTCTCCTATGGAAATGATCATGAGTTAAAATTTCCTCTTATCAGACTTTTTATTTTATATTCACTTGAAGATTCAAAATAAAGTCCTTTGCTATTTAAGATATGACTGAATCTCTCTCATTTTGTATCTTCTCAAGGAGACCATGACAATCCTGTTATCTCAAAAAAGGAATCATGTGAATGAATCTGTCACTTACCAAGGAAAAGTAACTTCTTGCATTAAAAGGCATCAATATTTAGCCAGGAGTTACTTCTATGCAAAGAGATTTAACTATTTGGATAGAGGTAGGGAAAGCAAACGCAATGACTTCTTACGCTAACTACCCAGGGTAGGGCCAGAATTCACAGATTAAGGCACAGCCCTCCACAAGAGTGCTCTCACTTTGGTATCAGCCATAGGTTCAGAGGTCCCCATCCTATATTCACTTCTGACCAACTGGCTACAGATTTGGGAGTTGGGAGTTTCCACTGCCCCTTCAGGTCAATAATTCACTAATATGACTTGTGGAACTCAACAAGGTGTTATACTTACTGCTATAGTTTTATTATAGACAGAGGATATAAATCACAGCCAACCAAAGAGAGCACTGCATAGCAAGAAGTATGGGAAAGTCCCCCAAATGAAGCTTACAGCCTCATCTCCGCATGAAGTCAGGACACATTACCCTCCTGGCACATGCAGAGTATTACCACCTGAAGTAGCTCACTCAGTCTTCAGTGTCCAGAGTTTTTATTGGGGTTCCAATGTATAGGCAAGACTGATTGAATCATTGGCCCCAAACTGGAACTCAATATCCACTCCTCCTCCCTTCCCTAAAGATTGGCCTAGTATCATGTAGATCAAATGTCCAAACCTCCAATCACGTGATTGGTCTTTCTGGCAGGGTCAGGCCCCATTCTGTTACCTGGTAACATAAACTATCTATAGACCCACCATAATTAACAAAGAAACTTGTATTACTTTAGAAATTCCAACAGTTTAAAGGTCAACTTCAGGAACCAAGGACAAAGACCAGCCAAAGCCTATAGAATCCCATGTCTTTTTTTTTTTTTTTAAGATTTTATTTATTTATTTGACAGAGAGAGAGAGAGATCACAAGTAGGCAGAGAGGCAGGCAGAGAGAAAGAGGGAAGCAGGCTCCCTGCTGAGCAGAGAGCCTAATGTAGGGCTCGATCCCAGGACCCTAAGATCATGACCTGAGCTGAAGGCAGAGGCTTAACCCACTGAGCCACCCAGGTGCCCTGGAATCCTATGTCTTATTAAATTATTTTATAATCAATTTTGAACAGTTAAGAGGAAGTAGAAACACTTATGGAAAGCAGTCTTAAACCAGGCTCACAGTTGGCCCTTACCTATTTATTGACTTATATACCCAAATTAGGCAAGAAAGAGTTAATAGTTTCCAAATATAAGTGCAAAGCTTTCTATTAAATACAGACTTGCTATAAAAATTATTTCCTAGGAATTTTATCTCAAACAACGATGAACACATTATACATTCCCCAAGGGAATAACTATAATTAACTAGATGGTACATCAGAGTAATGATAAAACCAGGATTTGGAGTTACTCTTAAATATGATTCCAAATCTGTATATGGATCCCAGATTTTCCATTCATTTCTGAAATGGAAAATACATGAAACACTTTTGACATGATCTAATAAGATAACATATTTCTTGAATATACTATGTCCAATAAATGGATTCTATTATAATTATTGATATTTATATATGTGAAGTAATATATATATATCAGAATATTGATGTGTATATATATAACATGTATATGTGTATATGCTATAAATGTTAAGAACAGAAGGAAGTTTCTCAGAGAAAGATAAGTAAATATCTTGTTGAACCATAAAACTTCTATATTACTGACATTCCAGTATAACTCATAAAAGCCCATTGGCATTTATTGGCTTTTATGAGCTATTGACATGTGTCAGAATGTATGAAAATAATAAAACACAATGCTGAGTTTCTTAAGATCCTTAAATTTCCTAAGATTCTTCTCTTGTCTGCCTCTTAATCTTTCCTAGCTTGTCTAAACATTCATTTATTCATCTTCTTGGTATATTACTTAAGATAATTTTTTAAATTCATTCATTAAACATGTTTATTAAGCACATATCATGTACCAGCTGGGGAGTCTCCAACACTAACAACACAGCAGTTAACACAAAAGATATAGTCCCTTCTCTCAAGGAACTTATACTCTAGTGGGGAATAATAATTAACAAGGTTAAAAATAAAATAATATTTTAGATGATAAATCTATGAAAAAGATGATCTAGACAGTAGGTGAAGACAATAAATTTAAATAGGGTTCTCAGGGAAACTACAACCTGACGATGGTAAAAACGAGAAGTATAGAGTTATCTAAGAGAAGAACATTCCTGCTATTCAGAAGCAGCTAATGAGGTCAGTGTTGCCCAAGTGGAGTGAGGAAGGGGGAAGAAATAGGAAATGAGGTCAGATAGGTAATGTGGGGGGCAGGTGAGGATGCAAGTTATGTAAAGCCTAGCAGGTAGGTCATAGTAAGTTTGGTTCTTACCTTAAGAAGCCTTTGAAGGGTTTTGAGCAGAAGAACGAAGGCAGCGGCTTTAACCCACTGAGCCACCCAGGCGCCCCTTAAAGGATTCTTGCTGCTGTGTTCAGAACAAACAGAAGGGGAGAAAGTGAAGAAATAGAACTATTTAGGATGCTTTGGACCATGGTGTTAGCCATAGGGGAGGGGGTGTGAAAAGTATTTCACTTCTGAATATATTTTGAAGGTTGAACCAACAGGATTTGATGGCAGATTGTTTATGAGGCTTGAAGGGAAAGAATGATCAAGAATCACAAGACATGTGGGCGCCTGGGTGGCTCAATTGGTTGGATGTCTGCCTTCTGCTCAGGTCATGACCTTGGGGCCCTGGGATGGGGTGCCTCGTGGGCTCTCTGCTCAGCAGGGAATCTGCTTCTCCCTCTCATTCTCCCTCTCTGCTTCCCACCTCAAATAAATAAATTTTTTTTTTTTTTTAAAAAGATCACAGGACATTTACCTTGAGGAATGTGAAGAGTGGAATCACCATTAACTGAGATGCAAAGATTATGAGAGAAGCGGTCTTTGAGAAGGGAAGGAGAGGGGAGGGAAGAAACAAGAAGAGCCAGAATTCTAACCTAGATTCACTGATCAAAAGCTTGTATTCTTAACTACGATGTCAGTGTATCAGCTTTCATTTATTGGACACCCGTAATATTGCAAAGGCTATGGTTTACATATTTTTGTCTTATTAAATTCTTTCAAGAAGCTTATGATGATGAAAATAACAATAAGGCAAGTATTTACATAAGGCTTACTATGTATCCTGAGCTGGTATCTCTCTCTCTCTCTCATACACACACGCGCACACACACACACACACACACACACACACATAATCCACATAATAATCATAGAGATAGCTCTCAAGTCTGTGCGTTATCATCCCAGGAGGAAGGTAGGGGAGAAGATAAACGATCAAAGGGCTTGTCACCTCCTTGAGATCACATGGTAAGAAATAGCAGTTTAATCTTCATCCCTTCTGCAGCCCTATGGCCTGTGTATAAGAAAGAATAGCACCTTTCAGCTTTTGGTGAGAGAGATGCCAGGAGTAATAATAGAATCAATGGCCTGCTATTCTGGGAACTCTGCTTATGGACTCTAAAGTAACCTCTGTGTGTGTGTGTGTGTGTGTGTGTGTGTGTTATGTATGTATGTCTCTGTGTTTAGTTTTACTGTGTTAGTTTGCTAGGGTTGCCCATAACAAAGTACCACAGACTGGGTGGCCTAAACAACAGAAATTTATTTTCTCACAATTGGGAGGCTAGAAGTCCAAGACCAGTGCCCGTGGGCTGATTTCCTCTGAGGCCTGTTTGGCTGGTAGATGGCCACCTTCTCCCTATGTCTGCATATGGTCATTCATGTCAGTACATCTGTGTCCTAATTTCCTCTCCTAAAAGGACACCTGTCATATCAGCTGAAGGCTCACTCTAATGACTTAGTTTTCTCTTTAAAGACCCTCTTCAAATACAGTCACTTTCTGAGACATTGGTGGGGATATAGAACTTTAACATATCAGATTTCCAGGGGTGGGGCACAATTCAGCTCCTAAGTGTTACCAAGCATTCTTACTTATAATCCCCTTATAATGCAGAAGTTAAAAAATCTCTTTCCCCCTGAAACTTAAAGGTAGTTTCTAAACTTATGTGAACTGCATGAGAGATAGATATACAGAGGCAGGAGTTTGATGGCACCTGGCTCTCTTTTTGACTCTAATGACCTTTTCTCTTCCACTCTTGTGTCTCAGACATGGGAGGAAAAACAATAACAGCACCTGGTTCACCACTGGGGATTGCAATAGAGTGTGTAGTGAAGAAAATTCAGTCAGTCCTGTCAGTAGTTCAAGAAAACTTTTCTCGTTCACCACCCTTTACTACACAATAGTAAAGAAAAATAAAGGGGGCTTTTAAAACTCTTGAATTTTTAGGGACGTCTGGGTGGCTCAGTGGGTTAAAGCCTCTTCCTTCGGCTCAGGTCATGATCCCAACATCCTGGGATCAAGCCCTGCATCAAGCAGTCTGCTCGGTGGGGAGCCTCCTTCCCCCTCTCTCTGCCTGCCTCTCTGCCTACTTGTGATCTATGTCTGTCAAATAAATGTTTTTAAAAAAACAAAAAACAAAAAACAACCAGACTCTTGAATTTTTAAAGCTAAGACTAAATTTAAGTTGGCAGACATATATCAATGTTGAGCTTTTATGTCTTTAAGTTGGTTTCATCAGATTTCTTTTTAAGTTGAATTGGATCTTTCAATTTTGTCAATAGGAAAGATATTGAGAATTGTTCAAAATGTTTATTGATGGAAGGGGGTTGGAGATTTTTATTAAAAATCTTGTGTAAATATATCCCCCCAAGATTATAAGGCATTCTATCTTCTGAAATACAAGGCTGATTACACACACGCAGAAATAATCTAGATCCTTTCCACAAATGAAATGAGCACACTTTTAGCTAAAGGGAAAACAAGCATCATGCATTTTCCAGGACTTCTACAGAAACAGGAGACTCATAAAAGTTCACTGAAACAATGATGTGAAATAAATTTGCAAGTTACTTTCAGAAATGCCTTAACACTCAGTGGTTCCTAGTGACTGTAACCCTGGAGACAGAGCTATTGGGCCAACCTGACTATTGGAAGAATAATGAACATATAGGGAGATGTGTGGGTCACATATTTGAAAGGAGCACAGCAGGGTACCAGCAACACAAATTATAAAGTTCTTAAATTCCACTCCAAACTGGAGGCATGAGGGAGAAAAGACCGGGTGATCCATAGGATTCCGGTGTCCAATTCTGTATTCCCCAGCAAAAGTTTAGGCTAGATGTGATTTCTGTTAACAAAGCTTTCAGCTGATTCTTGTCAAGGACCTGGTCTTGGATAACCCACTTCCCTAAAGCCTTCAGAGAAGGTCTTGAAGGCCAGAGCTCTTCTGACCCCTGCCTCATTACAAAGACCTAGAAGAAAGGCAGATCCTTAGTTTAGAATAATTATCAAGATAAGTGTAGTTTGGGAAGAGCTCAACCTTCTGAAAATTTTGGCAGTGGAATTAAATACTCTGGTTTGAACTAGAAATGGCAAGTGTCAGGTTCTAGGGTTTATTAGATTATCTACCCTAAGATAGAATCATAACTACTGGGGGCACCTGGGTGGCCCAGTGGGCTCAGGTCATGATCCCAGGGTCCTGGGGTGGAGCCCTGCATGGGGCTCTCTGCTTGGCAGGTAGCCTGCTTCCCCCTCTCTCTGCCTGTCTCTCTGCCTACTGGTGATCTCTCTCTGTCAAATAAATAAATAAAAATCTTTTTAAAAAATCATAACTACTTATATTTTCAAAGTACTTTATAACTTAAGAAGCTTTTCACACCCATTATTTCACTTAATCAAGTTTTTACAATGGAGAAAAAAGACCCAGAATTCAGATTCCAAATGCCTTTACCCATTTGTCTGAGCCTTGGTTTCCTTACCCATGTTGGAGATAACCACATGAACTCCCCTTACTTCAAGGGTCAGTTATGAACGTTGAAGGACAGATACAGTGTTATATGAAAATTATTTCAATTCCATTGTTAGGTGTTATTTTTATAAAACCACAACCTATGAATTAACCATCTATCATGTTTTGATGGTGATTGATGGCAAGAATGGCTCTACTGTCCTCATATTGGAACTGTCAAAGCCTTTAAAAATAAGGCTTAATTATTATGTTGAGTTGAGGGAATAAAGTTTCTATGGTCATTTTACCTAGGAAGACTGGGAATTTAATTTATTTAATGAATGTCTTGGGATATATCTTTTCTACTAGTGATGGAAAAAGATTTTAAAAAATTGTCAGTAGAGAAAAACTGTTATTTCTTCTTTCTACAAATGTGAAAATAACAACAATCACTCTTTATTGAGCATCTACTTAGGGGCCAAACATTGTTCTAGTTCTTACTTCATCTTTTAATACTTTTAATACTTTAATATTTTTAATACTTACAGGATGACATGTGCATTATTATTTTTTTCTTTTCTCTTCCTTTTTTTTTTTTTGTGGAGCTGGGGTTTGAGCCCAGGTATGTTCAGTTCTAAAGCCTCTTGCTCTTTCTAATAGAGATTTTACAACAAAAATATTAAGACATTCAATTACCATAAGTACTTGTTTCTGAGTACATGGGGGTCTGGTAGGGCTAATGAAATGGACATGCTTCTTGTATGTTAGAATGAGCATGGACACATCTGCAATTACACTTGACCTTGTCTCAACTCTTTTATCCCGTCCTCCTCTCGTGTGCTTCCCAAGAGCATCCTTACACTAATGCAGCAGGGATACAAGAGATCATTCACCAAACACTTGCTAGGGAGCCATTATTTGTGTTAGGAGGAAATACTTTGAGGATTCATTAAAAGGCAAAGCTCCAGTGTGGGGAACTGTAGCGACCAAGGATTGTTAATATCCTATGTATAAGGCAAGGAGAGAAAATGTTCCTGAGAGGGAAAAAGGAAATCTGAGATAAAAAAGGAAAGATAGAGAGCTACCAAGCTTGGGTTCTGAACAATGAAATGGCCAGAGAATGAAGCTCTAAAAAAGACAATTAGAGAAAACAAATGCATGTTAAGGGTTGCCCAAATGATTGGTTGAAGAGTACAATGTACTTCCTTCAAGAAAATTTACTATAAAACTCAAAAAGACTTTGGGGATGCTATGGCCTGAATTTTTATATCCCCCCCCCCACCAAATTTACATGTTGAAATCTGAATGCCCAATGTCATGGTATTAGGAGGTAGGGCCTTTGGGAGGTACCTATATCATGAGGCATTAATGCCCTTGTAGAAGAGACCCCACAGAGCCCCCTAGCCACTTTCAACAATGTGAGGACATAGCAAGAAGGTGCTATGAACTAGGAAGAGGGCCCTCACCAGAACACGATCATGCTGGCACCTTGATCTTGGGACTTCTCCACCCCCAGAACTGTAAAAAATAAATTTTTATTGTTTATAAGACACATAGTCTGTAGTATTTTGTTATAGCAGCCCAAATGGACTACAACTAGATTATAGATTACTGGGGAGGAGACTAGCAGTGTTGGATTCTCAGGTAGAGTCAACAGAGATAAAACAGGCAGCATGTGTGTATGGAGAGTACAGAGGTTGAAGGACAGCCACCATCTGCATTCTGTGGTCGTCTGGCTGTGGCATCCCCCTCCCGCCACCACCACTTGTACTCTCCCTTAAAGTGAACCACCTTGTAAAATATTATTGGCCCTTTTCCATCAAACTTGTTCTACAAGTGTACTTATACGAGGCAAATATTCTGATATAATTAATCAAAATAATTCAGAAAACTTCAGGATTGTGTGGAACCTCAGAGGTAATATAATTCTGCACCCTGGAGTTTGATTTCTCCCTTAGAATATTAAAATCCTTTGTGAAATATCCTTGAAAATATTCATTACATAGCAAATATTCCATAAGAGCTTGTTAAAATGCCATATTGTATGACTACTCACCAATATCTATCTCCCTTTCTTTTTCTTGGGGAAATACAAGATCCTTAAAATACAGATCAGTTACCTGACTTGCTTCAGCCAGTGATGTGATAAAAAAAAATGACACATTCCACTTTAGGAAGAATCACCCTAAGAAACCAGAGCCCGGGGGCTTTCAGATATCTCAGATGACAGGTAAGTGTGCTATGTGTTGTGAGAGATGGACATGGGTTGCTTATGGATGGTCAACGGTTGTAGATGGCAGCATTAGGATCCAGAGAGGAAGTAGATTAAGGTAACTTATTTCAGTTCTTCTCATCAGCTAAAGAGAGTTTGGGTGAATAACCTGAGGAGGGAGAAGAAAGGAAACTTTTATGCTTTCAGATTTAGAAACATTGAAGGGAGATGGCTTGCTGCCGGAAAAAGACCTGAGTGTTCCTGGATCAGTAAAGGGAACCCATAAGGAGTACTGGTTCTACCTCAATTTTTACCCCCTCCAGCCCAAAAAGAACAAATATTTAACCCATCTAAACATTAGTAAAATATTAAAACTATACATTCACAGAGAGGGTAGACTTTCCATTTTTAAATTGTGAAATTAAGATGACAATTCCTACTTTTCCTTTTGGAAATCAAAGAGAAACAGCAAGAAGAAAAGTGAAAACTTCACGTTCTCTGAAAGTGGACAAAGTCAGGAATTCTAGATCTAGATCTAGATCATACTATAGGAGGAAGGTCATGTAGGATTATGGGAAGATGCTGAGAGAGGATGACCACCTTGTAGGTCTCAGAAAAATATGGCAAAGCACAGCTGCGCACAGTACTCCAATAGTACAACAAGAACATGTGTGTGCATTGGCAACAGGACTCACTGGGCTGAGTTACTGAGAAGGATGTAGCAGTGAGGTGAGAGTAGGGAATGAAGAATTGCACAGATAAACCATATTTGTAAGAAACTGCCACTGAAACCAAATGAAGGGGAAATAGTCTGCATTGTTAGCAGCCCAGAAATCATCTTAGGTCTTGTGGAAAATGATAAAAGCTCAAAACACTCCGCCACTCACCAAACATGATGCTACAGGACTCTTCCCCACACACTTTTCAATAATGCTCCTGAAAATAACTGCTCTGGTAAGAAACCATCTCATTCAAGAGTAGAACAGAATCTATATAAATATCCTTTGGGGGGTATTTAGGGAAGAAACAAAAAAATTATAAAAGAAGAACACTTACTAGAATGCTTCCATACATTAGATGGACAACCAAGTATCTGGTCAAGACAAGAAAACCTAAATAAAGCAATTGCTTCTGTAAATCAAAGACACAATGCAGCATTTACCTGCATTGTGTAAAGAGAAGACAAGACAACTAAGGTGATGGAAATAAACTTAGCTACAGATATTGGAATAAAATTTAAAACACCTCTGAAAGACAAAAAGCATACCGTTGATTCAAATAGAAAGATTCAGTATCTTGGTGGGTGGATCTATAAATTTAATTCAATTTAAATCATAAGGCCAAAATATATTCTATTGGCCTTATGATTTAAATTGAATTAAATTTATTTAATATGTAATATGTAGTGTTGAAATAATGGTTAGTCACACAGAAAATAATTAATTTAGATCTCTACCTTGTACCTTACACCAAAATAGAGTCTTGATGGATCAAAGATTTAAAAGGAAATATACAAAAAATTTTAATAAAATCAGGTGGGAAAGACCTTTCTAATTATGATACAGAACACAGAAGCCATTAAAATGATAAATTAGACTCAACAAAGTATGAAGTTTTTGTATTGAGTAAAACACTATAAACAAAGTCACAAGACAAAAAATAAATTAGAAAAAATATTGAAAGTTCATATCACAAAGAGGAGGTAATTTCTTAATCTACTATAAATATCCTACAAAGTAACAATAAAATGAACCACAAAATAGAAAAATGGGAAAGATCTGTGTGTTGGGGATCCCCAAACCTATCCTCAACCTTGATGATTCACTAGCAGCACTTACAGGACTAAGAAAAACTATTATACTCATGATTATTGTTTATTACAATGAAAGAATATAGATTAAAATCAGCAAAATTAAAAGGCACATGCGAAGTCCAAGAGAAACCAGGTACAAGCTTCCAGGTGTTCTTTCCCAGTGGAGTCACATGACACAGGTAATCCTTTCAGTAATGATGTATAGCTATTCATGCAAGGTGCTATCAGTCACAGAAGCTCACACAAGATTTGATGTCCAAGACTTTTATGGAGGATCAGCTATATAGGCATGCCATATCCCTGCCACTGGCCTCAGCTACTCAGACTCCAGCCCCCCAGGGCAAAAGCAGATGTCCTCCATAAATCACACTGTTAACATGAACTATCAGATCAAATCCATGGCACAAGGCAGAAGGCATCCACACACACCCATATCAGGCAGACTATTCTAAGAATTCAGAGCTTACTTCCAAGAGCCAAGAAGAATCAGTCTTAACAAGAGATCTTCCTTGGGTACATGCAGGTTTTGAGCAAACCAGACCAATTGTGTTAACCCTTTCTTTGTTTGGCAGAATGGAAAGTGTGATAGGCATTTTGGAAACAACTTGGCTGTTCCATAAAATGTTAAACATACATTTGCCATACATCCCAGGATTCTACTCCTTCAAATCTACTGGACAGAAATGAAATGTTTGTCCACATAAAGACTTGTGCATGAACATTCATAGCAATAGTATTCATAATAGTCAAAAAGTGGAAAAAGCCAAATGGTCATAAATTAAATAATGAATAAACCGTATGTCATACATACATACAATAGAATACTTCTCAGCAACAAAAAGATTATTTTTTCATGCTACAGATTATTATTATATGCTACAGTGTGTGTGAATCTTAAAAACTGGACTGAGTGAAAGAAGCCTGTCACCACAAAGACCGTGTATGATATCACTACGTTTATATAAAATGTCCAGAAAAAACAGTCTACCGAAACAGAAAGTAGATCAGTGGCATCCTCAGGCTGGGGTGGGAACAGGGAATAATTGCCCATGGTCACAGGGATCTTTATGAGTGTTTTAAATGTTCTGTAAATTGGACTGTGGCCATGATTGCAGAACTCTAAACTTATTAACCATCATTAAATGCTCCCTTAAAAATAGATGGATTGTAGATGCATAAATTGTGCTTCCATGAGGCTGTTAATTCATTTCAGAAGGGCTCTGTAGCCCTGGGTTTGAACTGTTACTCCTTGCAGAAAAGAACACAAGAAACTGTCAACAGTGGTTTGCCTTTGGAGGGGAACCAGCACCAAGAGCCAAGGTGGGAACATTTCCACTTTAATGTAGAATGGCTCGTACTCCTTGAATTTTATACCATGTGTGTGATCATAATTCAAAAAATAACCACCTAAAATCTTTTGCATCTCTCAGTAACTAGGAGACACATGGTTGCCATTGATAGTAATGAGGTCATTAGCAGTAATGGAGTCATTGGAAAGAATAGTCTGGGAGGTAAATGCTGCCTTGTCTATTTCCAGAAATTATCATTTTTATATCATGGAATGATACTTGAGCAGCAATATCCTAGAATCAAGGGACTTGAAAAGAAGAGTATGCAGTGCCTGATATAAAGATAACTACTGGCATATTTCACTATAGTAGAAAAGCCAAAAGCTGCAGGTGGAGAGTCTGTGGCCTTCATTTTTTTTTTTTTTTTTTTTTTTTTTTTTTGATGCAAGAGTGATCATTCAAGGTTTTTGGAGAGCTATATAGTGCCCACACTTTATATTTCAGTCATTTTGTCATTATCTTTTTTTTTCTATTAGATACCGTAAGTGTAGCAATTCAATACCAAATTGTTGGAAAGCGTATCCTACTCACCTTCTGCAGATTTTTATTTTTTCAAATTCTCTAATTCTCTGTGCTTCTTTTGGAATATAAGTGGATTTATTTTTTTTTAATATGGATAGCTTTCCATATTACTGAAATCGCTGAATAATTACCAAGCTTCTGCTCCACTTAGAAAACCTGTACTAATTACTTGTAACAGGTTAAATCCCATTATAATCAATTCTTTAATAATGAATATCTCTGTAATCTCAGAGATTTTCAAGTTCTAATCCTTGGCTCAATGACACCTGATGTTGAACACCGATATTCCGAACAAATGGCAGTATCTGAGCATCCTTAAGGCTTGCAGTAATGAAATTTCAAAATGCTTGACAAGAGAGCATCCTATAAATTACTAACACTTGGAAATCTGTAAGACCATATCACTTAGAAATGAATCTGTGGCACTTAACGTGACTATTTTCTATTACTTGGAGTCTGTGAATCAAGGCAGGATGCTGTGATCTCTTTTCTTTTGTGACTAATACCTGTTTAAACTCTTAATGTTCCATTATGACTAACTGTACTCAATGGTCTGGAGATAAATATGATAGCATAGTCTGAGAATATGTTAAATGATGGTTTCTAAGTGAAATGCTTCATTTAACCTTGGAGACCCACTAAAAATTATATTTCCCACATGATAATTCTCAGTTAAGACTATGGAGGAAGGAGTAAGGAAACAGATAATGTATGCACAGGTAACTAAGGGGGAGCAATAAAGCTAATAGCTAATAATCGCCAGGGCGAGCCCCTAGAAACACTGCAATATATGGAGAGTTAGTTAAGAGGATGGCCTTCAAGTTAGATTACCTGAGTTCAAATTCCAGTTTGGCCATGAACCTGTTTACATAATTAAATGGAGCAAGTTTGTAACATTGTTTAAAATCAATCTTCTATATATGAAATGGGGATAATACTCTACTGACCACAAAGAGTGGTTAGGAGGATTATGGAAGACATCAGTCATTCATTAATATTCAAGGTCAGTGTTTTGATGGAAGGTTCACCTTTTACAGTGAGAGGAGATATGTTTACCCATAAAGTGGGGTGATTTTCATTTAAACATCATCAAAAATTCAAATGCTACTCAGAGAGCCAGAAATGTGCTATAGAGAAACTCCAGATCAGTCTGCATAAGGATTGAAGGGCTCAGAACTACATGGTAAGGAAAAATGGCTTTCGAATTCTAAAATTAGCGCTGTGAACCTGGCAAGTTAATTACCCTTCTGAGTCTAACTTTTCCATGTATAAAATGGATATGATAACAGTATCTTGTGAAAGTCGATGAATGTACAGCAGATAGCACAGTGCGAGGCCCAGGCTGGATGCTTTCAGCAACTTATGCTATGAGAAGTATTATCATCATTATGTGTTTTCTGTTATGGCGACAGGAACAAAACAAAGTAAATTGCGTATAAGCCGTGTGCAGGAAGAGACGCTTACACCTGAAACACAATACGCTGAGAGGGGAACAGGCAGCGCTGCATGGGAGCCAGGCCACCAGGATGAAAGGGGGCGTCCAACAACTGAGCAGGTAACGTCTACCCACAACAAATTCAAGGAGACACATCAGGGCACAAGAGAAAAGAGGAGAAATTAAATACATTGGTTTCCAGATAGTAGAGTAGGTGGAGAGGGAAGGAAAACAGAGTCAGAAAGAAACAACAGCTGGAGCAAAACAAACATAAAATCCATGGTGGGGCGACCCTAGGTGAGCTTTGTCGGAAGAGAATCCTGTCTGGGATGGACTTGCTCAGATGAGGAGCAGAGACGCAGGGAAAGTATCTATAGATATCTTAGTGGTAAAGAGAAGGCCGAGGGCGGCCCCACGAAGATGGAGACAGCCTGCTACCGGAAACACGGCCCAGGCATTTGATGAGGACCTGAGACTAGAAAAGGAGCTGAGCCGGAAGGAAAGGAAACGAATTCCAAAGAAGCCAAGCCACTAATGAGATACACACCTGGAGGAAGGGCAATCAACAGGAAGAAACACGCAAATAAGAAGACAAAAAGCTGGAAATATGGCCTAAGGAACTCTCAGAGAAGAGAAATCTGATGTATTCTTAGTGCAAAGGCTGATGGGGAAGAAGAGACAAGCATTCTTCATAGAAGAATTCTAAAACAATACATGTAGATACTGCCCTGTCTCAGATGACCATTTTAATTCTTAGCCCTCCGTCCCTGAGGGTGGGCTATGCTAAGTGATTTGGTTGCACAGAATAGGGTAGGAGCAACCTGGCAAACACCACCTTAGCCAACTGACAAAGGTTAACCTCATTAGGGTACCTTCAGGCAGACCTCATGTACCCTCTGAAGTGATGTGATAAGAAGGACACTTTCCCCCATGGCATTCTTTCCCCAAACTCCTAACTCCATTCTAATCATGAGAAAAACATCAGACAAAATCAGACTGGGGGACATGCTGCAGGATACCTCACCAGTACGCCTCAACACTGTCAAGGTTAGGAAAAACAAGGAAAGGTCAGGAAACTCACAGAGCAGAGGAGACTCAGAGACAGGCCAGCTAATGCAATGAGGTACATTAGACTGGGTCCCAAAACAAGAAGAGGACATTAATGGAAAAACTGATGAAATCGAAATAAAGTCTAGAATTAGATATTTTTTTCATTTTGACAAGTGTACCATGGTAAAGTAAGATGCTGACGATGAGGAAAATAGGGTAAAAGGAATTACATATAAGAATTCACAAGGGGCACCAGGGGTGGCACAGTCTGTTAAGCACCCACTCTTGGTTTTCAGCTCATTTCCTGATCTCAGGATCATGAGACCAAACCCTACGCTGGGCTCTGTGCTCAGGGCACAGTAGGCTTGAGTTTCTCTCTCCCTCACCCTCTGCCCTCTACCCTCTCTAAACTAAATCAATAAACCTTTAAAAAAAGAACTTTCTGTATTATCTCTGCAACTTCTCTGCAAATCTCAAGTTGTTCTAAATTAAAATATAACTTAATCTTAAAAGGATGATAGCATGTCAGAAGGACACAGGAGTCAACTGAAATAGTTTCAAACGGCCAATGGTGATAGAATTGGATTATAACACAGAAAATAAGTATCCATGGTGACCTACTGACATAAATGACTGAATCAATAAATTAATGGGGGAGAAGAGATAACTGTTACTTATGTAAGAATTCCAATTAATAAATAGAGAAGAAATGAAGGAACTAGAAAACACTGTTAGAACAGCACAGTGATAACTGCTATAGGCATGATCAACCAATAAAGGCTAAAGTCAGTGCAAGTTTATGGAGAAAAAGGATATATTTTCATAGCCCTGAAATATCTTCTTCCAAATACTTGTTAATCACAAAGGGGGGAAATAAAGTAACTTTACAGTGAAGAAACCTGGCACAAACCATCTTGATAACTAAGTAATCAAGATTAACATCACCAGTAATAAGAAAAAACATCAGACAAACCCAAAATGAGGGACATCTACAAAACTCCTGACCAGTCCTCTTCAAAAGCATCAAGGTCATGAAAGCCAAGGAAAGACAGAGAAATCATCACAGATCAGAGGCAACTAAGAAGACATAATAACTAATGTAGTGTGGAATATTGGATAGGATATCAGGACAGGGTAAAGACATTAGTGATATTAAGTCTGTTGTTTAGTTAACAGTATTGTACCAATATTAGTATCTTAATTTTGATAAGCGCCATCACAGTTAAGATGTTAATGTTAAGGGATACTGGGTGAGGATAAATGAGAACTCCTTGTACTATTTTTGCAACTGTTCTGCAAAGCTAAAGTCATTTAAAAACTTAAAAGTATAGGCAAATTACACACACACAAAACCAGCATAAAGAATTCTCACTCAGGATTCGGTGCCCAGTAAATACCCCCAGGTGCCCCTCTTCTATTTCAGAACGCTGGCTGATAACGCATACTCACAAAAAAGAGGGATAACTGGTTAATTCATAAGCTGTAACTGACACAACCTAATTAGCGTAGCTGGAGCACACAGTGCAGTTTCCCGCAATCCTGACTCAGGTGGCCTCAGGTCCTATAACTTCCACACTTAAATACCAGGTGCCACAGAGAAGCTAGAGAATCCCACCACACAGGGAAACGTGCCTCTGAGGTACATTTTATGGAGAAAGGTAAAGAAGCAGCAGCAGCTCATGATCAGAAAGCCTACAAGTCCAAAGTGGGGAGACGGTCATGCTGAGGCCTGTTTTCAGAATAGCCACAGCCCTGGCTCCCAGGGTTCAGTAGATCTCAAGCTCCCGCACCCCCAGTTCCCAGTCTCTTCAGGCAGATGGATTGCTCCTTTTCCCAGTGAGACTAAATTCACTGCAATTTTTCTCCAATTTAACAAGAAGTTCAGTAGAGAAAGTTTTTTGTTTTTTGTTTTTTTTTTTCTGTATGTCCTTCTCCTGGTGAGTGGATTGAAAATCCTCTCATTAAAAAGTAAGAATGAGGAGAATGAGAATTTCTCCTTAAAAAAAAAAAAAGGTTTTTTTCAGAGGATGAGCCACAGAAAGGTTTATTGTTCTTCACTCTCCATGATGAATACAGTTAAAAGATAAGTGATCATGTTCATGAAATATAGAGTGAAGATACAAAGTAAGTTGAGGGTATTTAACTTGTGAAAGTTTATGCTTCCCAAAGGAATATAAAAAGGAACATTCGTTCAATAATTTGGCACCATCTCTCAATTTATTAAGATGGATAATGTCAAATGGAGAATTTAAGTGTATTTATAAAAATGTGGAATGGGTTCAGAAGTAAAAAATAAATTGAACCATAAAACTAAATATTTAGAACAAATATTTGGAACAAAACATTTAATGCAAAGGCTAAGAGTGTAGAAGATCCTCTTAGAAATGAGGAATTTTTTTTATTGTCAACTCCAAATTATTATTTTTTAATGTTTCAAGTTTTTATTTAAATTCTTGTTAGTTAAAATATATAGTGTAATATTAGTTTCAGGAGTAAAATTTAGAGATTCATCACTTACATTTAACACCCAGTGCTCATCACAACAAGTGTCCTTAATTCCCATCACCAATTTAGCCCATCCCCCACCCACCTCCCTCCAGCTACCCCCAGGTTGTTCTCTATAACAAGAGTCTGTTTTATAGTTTGCCTCCCTCTCTTTTTTTTCCTTTCCCCCATGTTCATCTGTTTTGGTTCCTAAATTCCACATATGAGTGAAATCATATGGTATTTGTCTTTCTCTGACTGACTTACTTTGCTTAGCATAATATACTCTAACTCCATCCATTGTTGCAAATGGCAAGACCTCAGTCTTTTTCTTTGGCTGAGTAATATTCCATTGTGTGTGTGTGTGTGTGTGTGTGTGTGTGTGTGTACATCTACATCTATATCTATATCATCTATATCTATATCTATATCATCTAATCTCGATATAGGTATATACCACCTCTTTTTTTTTTTTTTTTTTTTTTTTTTTTTTTTTTTTATTTATTTATTTGACAGAGAGAAATCACAAGTAGATGGAGAGGCAGGCAGAGAGAGAGAGAGAGAGAGAGGGAAGCAGGCTCCCCGCCAAGCAGAGAGCCCGATGCGGGACTCGATCCCAGGATCCTGAGACCATGACCCGAGCCGAAGGCAGCGGCTTAACCCACTGAGCCACCCGGGCGCCCCATATACCACCTCTTCTTTATCCATTCATCAGTTGATGGACATTTGGGCTCTTTTCTCATAATTTGGCCATTGTTGATAATGCTGCTATAAACACTAGGGTGTATGTGCCCCTTCAAATCAGTATTTTTGTAACCATTGGGTAACTACCTACTAGTATAATTGCAGGGTCATAGGGGAGTTGGATGTTGTGGAAACAACACTGACTTTAATGAGCAACTGTGGGAAAATGAAAGCACTTTTTACCAAGCTACTTAAAGAAAAAGGAGGGCTTAGAGAGGAATGTCATTGCTAAAATCTTGACACGGATCTCATGAAACAAACAATTGCCAGTCATGATGTGCTGAAAAGGAGAAAGAGAGGATAGTAGGAAGTGGAGGACAGTATCAATGCCAACGTTAACCCACGCTGCAGGATTCCTAATATATAGGCTGAGTCAGAAGAGCCCAAACACAAGGCACTGCAAGGAACCATAGGAAGGCAGGAATTAGCTATGAACTAGAGGAGGTGGAGGGAAGTTTCTTATAATTAGAGCAAAAGTAAAAGCTTCCAATGGACAATGATTCCACAAAAATACAGATGGATATTCCAGATGAGTTTTGAGGACATCCTATACCAAAGTAAGTAGCAGAGAGAGAAAGAAACGAAAGTGAATAGGGACGTTTCATATACGTGGCTACCCATCAGAGAAAGTCCGTCCCATATTTTAGTAAATTCAGTATGGAAAGGAAAGCAGGGATAATAAGAAGGAAGCAGAGGGAGCTCTAGATGAAGGAGATTCTGGTGAAAATTACACATGAGGCAAGGTGAATTTTTCTAAAATCATCTGTTTTTACCTTTCTGCAAACGGAGCCTTCTGATTCACATTCTTTGCAAAGTCTGATTCACATTCTTTGCCCTTTTCACCCTTTTTCTCACCTTTTTTTGTTTGTATGATCGTGACCTTATTCATTTATTACTAATTAGTAATAATCACTTCCGTCATGGTAAATTGTCTTTTTAATTGGTTAATGTGACTGTAAAGTGCCTCATCAGTTGTTGCTACAGCATACTTTGAGTTCCTGGAGTTAGCAAGGACAACCATACTGTGTGTGGACATACTTGGAGTGACCAAGACTTTACAGAATTCTCATTGGCTCGGACTTTCCTGACCTAATTATCCCAGATGTGATTCAATGACTCTCAGTCTCAAGAATGTAGGTCACAGGGGATGATTTGCCTGAAGTAATAATAATAGCTAATGGTTTCCACGCCCTTACTATGTATCAGGCACTGTGCTAATTGCCAGATGTACCATCTGATTATCTCTTCACAGGAGTTCTAAAGTGGTATTATCATACCCACTTTGCAACTAAAAGGAAAAAAAAAACAACAACTAAGGATCAAAAAATATGACCTGATTTTAATTTTTGCTGCATTAGTCTGCTCAGGATGCCATAATAAGATATCACAGACTGGGGAGCTTAAACAACAGAAATGTACTTCCTCACAGTTCTGGAAGCTAGAAGACAAAGATTAAGGGGCCATCTGGGATGGTTCCTATTGATGCCTCTTTTCCTGGCTTGTGGACAGCTGCCTTCTTGCTGTGTCCTCATATGGCCTTTCCTCTGTGTTCAGAGAGAGAGAGAGAGAGAGCTTTCTGTCTCTTTCTCTTCTTGTAAGGACATAGGCCCTATTGGATTAGGGCCCACCCTTATGACCTCATTTGAATTTCATTACATTTTTAAAAGACCCTATCTCTATATACAATCACACTTAGCTTAGGGCTTCAATATATGAAGGAGGGGGGCATAATTCAGTCCATAACAGTCACAGAACTCATAAAGGAAGCAATAAGGATTCCAGTCCAATTTCAGGTTGTGTCCTATTATACTCTCCTACTCCCATATGCTATACCAGTACCTACCTGTTTTTATTAATTCTAAGTAAAATATTTGGCGATCCACATTACCATCAATCACAGCTAAAAAAAACCTAAAATCTGTCTCTCATGAAAAAAATATGGCTAAATATATGTGAAAATTCAAATTCTATAGCTTGTGGAAACTAAACATGTGTGAATGAAGGGTAATGGGATTATC
Organism: Mustela lutreola; assembly: GCF_030435805.1. NCBI lineage: Eukaryota > Metazoa > Chordata > Mammalia > Carnivora > Mustelidae > Mustela > Mustela lutreola. The sequence continues at coordinate 94,022,225 of NC_081296.1, forward strand.
ATCTGCACAGCAGAGGATTCTGCATTATAAAGTTAGGCCAGATGGCATTCACTGAGGCCTGATATACAGTGCATGGGCTAGGAAAGTAGTAGATCGTTTCCTGAATTGACTCAAGATAAATTTGAATCTACATGCAAGCCCAGCCCAGTGGAGAATGAAAAAAATTATTTAGGAAGTATGTATTATTTATTCAGTAAGCATGCATTCGAGTTATCGTATATGCTAGCCACTGTGCTATTAGGTAGGTCATTACGACAGAAAAGCAAGTGAGAACAATGCTTATTCTTTGTATAGGAAAATATAATAGGTGCTGAATATGTGTTGCAGTATGCCATAAGGACACAAAAATGATGTGGCATTCAGATACAACATGAATGAATGGTTACAGAGAAGTAAGTGCATGCTGGGCAATTTAGATAAAAGGCAAGGAAATAAAAAGGGAACCCAGAAGAAGGAGAAACCAAGGGAGGTTCCATTGTACTGATCACGTAAAAATAGTAGATGGAATGATCAGGGGTCATCAGTAGACTCTGATGGGAAAGGTGAAATGACAATAATGGGAAGTTACACCTTCCAAAATTGTGTACCATGCATCAAGCCAGTGGTAATTGCTACCACTATACATCTTAATATATTCTTATATATCTCAATTATAAGTGCATGGATCAGTGTGAAGTACTCCTCCGCACACAGAAAGTCAAAACAATAAAGGAAAACTTATCAGTAGAATGGGTGTCAGAGGATGGCCATATGCAGGATAGTAACTCAGTAAGAAATGCATGGAAGCAGGATGTACAAGAAAGGTGGTTTGTTTGTTTGTTTTTTTAATTTTTAAGAGGCTATTGGAAATAGAATTATTAGGGCAAAGCAGAGTCACTGTGGACGTGCTTTACATAACAAAAGGCTAGCTAAAATGAATCTGAACTTTTGGTTCTGGAATGATGGCAGCTGGACCAGAGAACCACAGAGGAGAGAAGACCGGGTAACATGGGTCCGTGAGCTGCTGGTGGGAAGGCAAATGTACGTAAAACATAGCCCCTGGCATTTCAGGGAGAGGCATCCTGGAAAGAGATATGGTTGATCACATTTGGGTCTGTCATTTTGTGAGCTAATTACAGAAAGAGAGCTTTAATTTCACTGCATAAGGACTTTGTACATACTCTTCTTCTGGCTGATATTCAGTCAGAGAAAGGAGGCCATATACCATCCAGGGTGTTTGCCCAATTTCCCCTAATTTTTGAAATCAAGAGAGGGAGACAACATCCATGCCCATATTTAAGATGAAAATCTCTCTCCCCACCGTGCGCGCACGTGCGCACATACACACACACACACACACACACACACACACACTATACAAATACATGTCTTTATGTTATAAAGTGCCCAGTATATAGTTATTAAGTGGAAGGTTGAATTGCAGGGAATTCCCAAAGGAGATCAGTACCCTTGGAAAGAACCAAATAAGTAAGAGAGAAGGAATTCCTAAAGCTTTACAATTTCCATATTTCTTTTGAATAAATTGGGGCAGATTATGTAGTGGTGGAAGCCAGGTTCGATATGAACCTATGATGTCGTTAGACTACTATCCATTTAATTTTGGTTCTATTTAATTGCTACAATGCTTGGAAAACTTAAATAAACCAAGATATCTTGGTGATAATTTATTGTTAGAAATACGTAGGACTTAATGAATATAAGGTAAATGGTCAATGTTAAGAATTTTCCCTATCTTTGTTTACACATTATCTAAAGATTTTCCCATCATTCCTTATCAAAAAATTAACTGGGCTTAGCACAGGACTGGTTATCCTATAATCTTGTCAATTGAGCAATATCACCGATAAAAGAATGTTTTTATAATTTGTTTCTACCTTGGAGTGGATTAGTTTGCCATAGTACATTGGTTTCTAGTTTCTTACCTAATTTTAAGAAAATATACACAAATGTGTAAGGCCTTTTAGAAGAAGGATTGAACTGTTGCTTTGAGATTAAGAATTTGATATCCTTTTAGATAATTCTCTCATTTTTGACATTTAAGGTATGCTCTTTCTATTGCCTGAAGACCTTCCCTTGTGGTTTTACATTTTTATACTTTGTAGCCAGGAGTTCCTTTGGGGGTGCCTGGGTGGCTCAGTTGGTTGGGCATCTCCCTTCCACTCAGGTCATGATCCTGAGGTCCTGGGATCGAACCCCGCATCAGGCTTCCTACCCAGTGGGGCGGGGGGAGCTTGCTTCTTCCTAGTCCTCTGCCTGCTGCTCTCCCTCCTTGTGCTCTCTTTCTGTCAAGTAAGTTAATAACATCTTAGAAAAAAAAAAAAAAAAGTTCCTTTTCTTGTTCTCCTTCTCTTCTTATTCATCCTTCCCCCCAACCCCTTCTTGATCCATACCATAGCACTGAGGATGAGTAAACAGTATAGTCTGTTGGCTGGAAGACCAGGTCTAACTCACAAAGGAGCTCTTTGATAGGAGTCTGGTGGAGTTCTCAATAGCTGTTTGCTAGGTGCTCTCTATTCACTGACTCTAGAAAGATCTTTCCAATATCACTCTCATAGCCCCCTTACATCCCATACTGTAGCCCTAATGAGTGAATTCACACTTAGATTCAGTCCTCCCCACACTCCTCACTGTGCACCAGCTGTGCCTCTGCTTCACCCCTCTCTCAGCACTCCTACATGATCTCAAGACCAAGCCAAGCAGCCTTCTCTCTTTGCCCCATCTCTACTTTCCACCTGATTGGGCACCACCTTCTCTGTACTCCCCTAGATCCCCTAGATCCCTATGCAACTTTCAGTCATAGCACTGACCGTGACACTGTGCTTTTTCATTAACTGACTTGAACGTCTATCTCCTACCTGCATCAACGTGGCACCCATCCCAGAGCGAATGTTTAATAAATTCTGTCGGATGAATGAGGACAGAAAAGGCATGCAGATAACATTTACAGAAGACCCAAGGTTGGGCTTGAGAGCAGTCATGCTGGATAATAAAAGCAGTTTCCAAAAGCACATCAAACTACATCTGACAGGAAAGAATTTTATAAGGGAAAAATGTCAAGTTTTGCACTTAGCTTCTAAACAATCAACTGCAGATATGTAGGGTTGTGGAATATTAGTTTAGGTAAATACGACTTCAGGATTTATTTGACTCTAGCTCAAGCTCATAGAATCTAAAAAATTTGAAAGCACATTACAGTACACCTTGTTAAACCCTCTCCATGATCCACCAGTCCCCTCCACCATGTGCCTGGTGAAGGACACTGTCATGTGTGTGAACACTGCCATGACTTGGTCAGTCAGAGGCTAGTTGACAAGAAAATTTTAAAAATAAAATGAAATCATCATCGGCTTCATCTGAGAAGATAGAGTGCTTAGACACAGGGATAATAGTTGATTGTTCTGACATTTACCACATTGTGTTTTTGACAATCATTTACTTCCTTATCTCTTCTCTACCGTACTGTGAGTTTTTTTGAGGACAGAATCTCTGCCCTATTAACCTTGTATCCCCATTATCTAGCACAATGTACTCAATGAACAAACCTTGAATGGAAGAATAAAGGGCAATTCCACATCAGTCCACGCACAGGTTATGGTGCTGCATGGAGGGCAGGCTCTGATTTCCGGCTTGGGTTAGAATACCAGCCCCACCACATTCCAGCTCTGTGACCCTCAGCATATCTGCCAGCCGCTCTAAGCTTTGGTTTCTTTGTTTGAGGTAGAATACATGTTTTGAGGATTAAATGATAAAATTACTGTGAGTACCCAGCATTGTCATCCTTCTGGAAATCATAGGAACGAAAATACCAACTGGGCTAGGGCCTGAGAATCTCGCAATGCTCGTCAGCAGATCACTCTCTCAGTAGCACGGCTCCAGACTGAAATGTTACTCCATTCTGCCTCCCATAGCTATCTCTGCCTTCTATCCTTTCTACTTTAAGGGTCTCCTGCATGTCTCTCGAAGGGACAGACCTTCACAGGATATTGGACCAGGAGTGGAAGGAAACATAATTAAACAACCAAATCTGTATGCCAGGTCAAATACTGAATCCAAGGAATGCACTTCTAGCCTGCTGCCCTGGACCCAAGCAAAAGTTTCCTGGGGCCCCTGAAATCACAGCAAAACCTTCTGTGGAAAGGAAAATGCTCAGAGTTTTCCTTGGTTGGGCCAGTGTGGATGTATTCCAGGGTTCTGAGAATAAGGATTTAGCCCTTTGAAAGCATAGAATAAAACTTTCTTGAAAAAAGAAAAAGAAAGAATGAATGAAAAAAGGAAGGAAGAAGAATAATGAAAAAGAGTGGTGAAGAAACATAAATTCATATCATATAGTACATAGGTAAGGATATTTGAAATACTTGCTTTAAAGAAGGGAAGATTTAGAAGGAAATGTGAGAGTCGAAGAGCCATGAATGCAAATCATAATAACCTATTTGCTTAGCATTTTGTATTTCAGGAAAAGCTTCCATATGCTATTTCATTTTATTTTCACAGTAGCTGTGTAACCTGGGAAGGGAGAGTAGGCATGCATCATTACTCTCAGTCTGTAGATGAAGAAATGGAGGCACAGAGTTGCTACTTGCCTAATGTTCCACGGCTGAACCTGGTGAAACTGGAGGGGACCCCACACGTGTTGCCTTCTAGTCCGGCTCTCTTTCCACCAGAACACAAAGCTTCTAGAGCTGCATGGAAGGGGAAGCTTATTTGTGTGACCCTGAAAGTCAAAGTTAAGATCAATGTGTGAAAAATCATGAAGTGGTACATAGTATCTACCTATAGAGAGGGTTTGTGTGTGTGTGTGTACTTAAAATCACCCCAGGTCACAACTGAATGAAGAGTCTAATGGAGAAGTAAGTTCCCTGTCATGATTCATATTTAAGCAGAGAGTGAATGGCCAACCATTGGAGAAGTTGAGGGGGAATAACAGGCATGGTAATGTTTAAGCTTCCTTTGAATACTGGCTCTGATTCTAAGTCACTTATTGATAAAATGTTGAATTCTACACATTTAAAATTCCTCAACCTACTCATCACAAGATGATTGAAATAACATCAACAAAGCTTTTGAGTTCTTAAAAAGGAAAACGTCATGTTAATTGAAGGCAGTTTTGTAATAATCAATGAAAACAATCTTCGGTATCAATACATCTAAGAGGTGATTCTTTGCTATTGATTCAGGAAAATTTCCCAACTCTCACATTATTTATTCATATTCTGGTATATTTCCTCTCTAAATAAGACTAGTTAGAAAATGCTATCCATGTTACAAGTACTATTACAGGCCAAGTTTCTGAAATCATGGATAATACTTCAAAGATGTGTTACTCTATCCCAATTGAGATCATCTCAACCATGTTTATAGGCAACATACAAATTAGGCATAATTAAGATGATGCATTCACATGTTTTAATTATTGCTCTCTCATGCAGTAGTTTGATTTAATGTGAAAATTATTTCAGGCCACAGTATTCTAAGAGATGCACAACAATAAAAGAAGTTCTGCAATTTTAATTTGCTTTACTATTCAGCTATGTGAATGTCATTCATTTCTTTCTGGATTATTATACAAATGATTAATTATATTTTTCCCAAATCCATTTCATGCAAATTTATCAGAAGGAAAATTCATAAGGTACATAGGTAAATAGATAGATTTCAATTCGTCATAGTGCAAAATGTTAACTCTCAATGAAAGAAATTTACCATTATTTCTTTCCAAGGAATTCTAAAAATCATCCAATAATCTTCCTTCAGTTAAGTTTTAAAATAAGAAAAAGACACTAAGCAAGAAAATATTGCATTAACTTAACTAAAATATAATAGTACAAATTTAAAAGAGTAACAGATTTTCTAATATTTTATATACGCATTTGAGCATAAATATTGCTGAACTAACAAGAGATTATCTAATTTACTTTTTAAAAAATTATTTTAAAAATACTCAAAATCAGTGTCAGTCTCACACCACTTAATTTTTTTTAAAAGCACCATCTGCTTATATATTTAGGAATATGGAAAATCTTTGTTACTGGTGGAAATTGATCATTAAATATTTAAATGTTTAAATAGTCAAAGCCAAGTCATTTGTATTCAAGATAAGTTAAATGCTCTTCAACTTTTATTTAACCTTTAATAAGTGGATGTTCTCATAAAAGGGAATAGATTTCATTTTAAACCACATTTCATTCAATTATGTGCTGAATATAGAATGAAAAGCTGAAATGATAAAACATTCTGACAAATGAAACAAAAAAAGGTAGCAGTATTCTATGTCAGTTTTTACTGATTATCTGGAAAAACCCAATCACAGAATTTGTGCTTTCAAAATGAAATACTATTTAAAAGGTAATTATTATATTTATGAATTTCCATAATGCTTTGAAAGCACAAAAGCAAATAAGAAAGCTCTTTCTCCTGAATTACATTAGCCCATATATAATAAGATCAGGAGCTGATTTTTCTGGTATTGTATTGATTGTTCAAGATAATGTATTCTATGATTGCCTTTTGGAAAGTTTAAGATATTTAAGCTCACCATTGGATAATCTGGAGCATAATTTAGAGAGCAAGTAATTTAACACATTTAAAAATAATAAAATAATAATAATAATAAAAATTCTGCAACCCAGTGAAATAGGGGATTTGTTGTAGCTATTGGAAATTTCAAGGGGATGGGAGAGGAACATAGTTAGCTATCAAGAGCATAGAGGTTAATAGGAGACATCTCTGTCCTGAGGGGGTGTTGAAATGGACATATATGGGGAAATAGTTTTGATTTTTAAAAATCAGCTGACACGTAGCCCTGAAGATCAGAATCCGTGCTACATTTAACCAGGCAGCATAGGGAGGGCTTATACCTCAGCTCTAGACATGGTTAAAAAACTTTGCTCAGGGTGTGTCACTGTAACAGTTGTGGGATATCTAGCACGATTTATGCCTATTTCACTAACATGAAGTTTCATTGACTATGTTTCAACAGGAAAAAGGGTCCAAAAAGTTGCTTATCACTGAGAGTATCTTTTTTAACTAACATTATTTCTAATGATTTGAACCAAAAATATATTGAGTTAATATTTGGGACTTTACTAAAATATCCATTTTTGAAATTTCCCAAATGATCATGTAGATAGAACAGTGCATTTAATTCCTGATCAGTTTATGTATAGAATTTCTAAGCACTTTCATAGGCATTATACAGTGTGATCCTTTCTGAGGAAAACATTAATTTACAGCTACTTGTTACTGAAGGGGGGCAAAATATGCCACTTTGACATATTATTTTGAATTAAAACTACTGAAGAACTTGCAGGAGAAGGAAGGATGCGCTGACCTTCCTTTGTTTCCCACATGAAGGGGGTGGGAGAGGAACATAGTTAGCTATCAAGAGCATAGACATTAATAGGAGACATCTCTGTCCTGATGGGGGATACCACGTCAGGTACTGATAATGTCTACCATAATGGCAGACATCATCCTTATTGCCAGACATGGGGAATGTGGAACTAAGAAGCCTGTTTAACTAAAACTTGTTACTTCCTGACTGATTTTCTACCCCCAGCCCGAACTTCATCTTGTCAGTTCTTCATTAATGTATTGTTTCTTTGTCTAAAAGGTATAAAAGCTTCCTGTGTTGGTCACTTCTTTGAGCTTCCTACCTTGGGGCAATTGTATGCACAAAATTGAAGTTTTTTCCCTGTTAAGTTGTCTCATATCAATTTAGTTATTAGACAAAGAACCTAGAAAGGAAGGGAGGAAGTTTTCCCTCCAGTAGGGTAATCAAACCCTCTGTCCTGAGCTAAAGATGAGGTTAGCTTTGCGGGCTGGACAGGAAGTAAGAGGCAACATGGGGGATACACATCACGTCTTTCAGAAATTTACTATCACTCTTATTTTAAGAACATAACATTGTATTAATTGTACTTTGTACGGTTTGACTTCTTTTTAAATACAGCAAATGTGATCATTTTATCAGAAGTGAAGTCCTGGGGTGGGTGAAGGCGGGGGACATATTCGGATCTACCCTAGGTGAAGACATTTTGTAAATAAAAGGAAAAACTACTTTATTTTGCTCAAAAAGAATGAGTCATGAAAGTTAGGAGCTGTCCCTTGCACAAAGTAGGTCGTATTGTATGAAGTAATTTAATTAAAAAGGGGAAGAATTATTTACAGAGAAATATTACACAGACATCCTTCACCCCGTCTCTGTCTCTGTCTCCCTTTTCCTTTTCTTCTTTGGTGATCATGAAGGAAGTTCTTCCCCAGCTCTACATTTGTTGCTTTTGTTAAAGGACTATTAAACCTATTCATTTAATATGTAATATTAAATGAAAGTTAAGTCACTGCAGGCAGAAATAATGGTGGCTTTAAATGCAGGTGTTTGCAAATCTTACAAAGTAAACATGGAGAGGCCAGGCACAAAGGGGCTGTGGATATGCTAGTATTTACATGCACGATTGCAAATATGTTCTAGGAAGTATCAAAACATTCTTTTTTTCAAATATGTACTCAATTTGACAAACAGCTTTCATTTTATTTTCATTATGAAATCTTCTTGACTCCCAGGCCCACTTTCCCAGGGTAACGTTGAGGGAGGAAATCTCACCCGAAAAGCGGCAAAGACAATCAAATCATTGGCATGTGGACTCCTTTTGTGCTAACGTGAACAGAGTTGCCGTGCCGACTTGCCTTGGACACTCCGGGCCAGGAGGTCAGGAGTTCAATAGACCCAGGAGAGTGGCTGGTTGAGAAATGTGAAAATGTCCAATTGAATCAGATTTTTTATTCTTTCCTGATGTTTAAAAAAATGAAAACAAGTTTTGCAATATATTCAACTCAATTTGGTAGGGAAGTCCTAGGACTTTAAAAAGTCTTATTGTCTACGCATTATGCAGAACAGTAACATGAAAATTTAAGATAAAGATTATCCGGGAAGAGAGAGCCAGAGGGAAAGGAAAGGGGCAGAACACATTAGTATATGCATAATCGTGATGACACTCTAGTACTTTGGTCTAGATGGTATGTCTGTGGGTATTCTTTTGTTATTGTTCTTTGTAATTTAGGTGTGCATATACAGATACAAAGTTATTTTAAATGTAACAATTACCATGTTTCAAAAGGACATCAATATTCAAAATGAGTTAAAAGAGAAAAAAAAAGAAGAAACAAACTTAGTTGTCCCTTGGAGAGGGAAGTGTACATCATAAAGATTCAAGAACTTAACTTCTGTCTGGGAAAATAAAAGATCAAACTCTCCACAACTGGTAATATTTTGATTGCTCCTATTATAACAAAGTTTTATATTTTGATTGTTTTTGCTTTTCTCCTTTTTTGTTTGTCCTCCATTCTTATAAAGCGTTGAACAGCTATTTCCCTCTTGCCTGCTGCTCTCTGACCACTCCTCACCTCTGCCCAGAGAGCTCTGCTCTCTTACACTTGTCTGCAGGACTGTGTGATCTTCCCAGCCTGTACAAACACTTCCAAATGACTATCCTTGCTAAGATGGAGAACATGACTTACATCCTGTCTCTTTGCCACTATCTCTCCCTCCCCGTCAATGTGCCTCTCTTGTAAGTGCTCTAAGTCTCTGCCTCCATCATGTTTCACCTTATCCTTTCCTTCACTCATTCTTTCAAGTGAATATCAAAGCATATTTTGACCCTTTTGATGTTTTTTCCTCTGCAGAGATAAGTTGATTTGCTTCCTGCCTTTGGCCTTGAAAGAAGGAAAGCTTATGGGCTGTCTCTGTATTGGGAATCAGCTACCCGCAACTTCTATCATCTTTTCTTTCTCTCCTGTCTGTGTATTGTTGATTGTCAATGATTTCTTTTCGAATTGTTCTACATTCCTCTTCACCTCTTTGCCTCGCAACCTTGTTGCTCCAGGGCTATTTCTTAAACTGTGCTAAACTTTGTCTATCTCCTTCTATTAAAAAAATAGTCTGTTGCCTTTTTCTTTCTTGCATACACATATTTTTCTACCCTGCCCCAAACAGAGGGGAGTCTTTGTAGGTTTTATCCATTCAATTTGTGGGTATCTCCTTTGAAGACTGTGTCTGTTCTGCAATTAGAATGATCAGATCACCCATGGAGATTTCTGAGACATAGTTTTATAGTCCTCAAAAATAGGCTATATAGTTTTGTAGCTTCATAGGAAAATATAATAGAATGTATATGTCTAAATGCACACACAGATCCTTGTCTGCGGGTTTTGAGTGAACTAAACAATTAGGAGATATCAAAAGGGGTCATGCAAGCACTTACTCTTAAATAAAAATGAATACATAACACCATGGCATGGAGAAAACACCTTTTTTATATGCTAGAAAGCTCTTCAGCTGCTTGACCTGTGTATCATATCTGAGAAGGATTTCTGTTAACATGAACCTGAGGAAATAACATTGCCTTCTGTGTTTCTTGCCTAAATCAGTCAGCATTTGTCACAATAATGCCCACTGTCATAAACCACTCTCAAAATACGGCAGATGACAATAAGCAAACAAAATCATAGTTGCTGGTCTGCAGGTCACTGGGGCACTTTTTCACTACACTTCCACACTGTGCTGGGACTAGTACACTGCCTGGGCCCATTCTCATGTCAGAGTCTCCAGAGGAAAGAACAGAAACACTACACTGCTTCTTAAGATCCACCCCAGAATGGGCACACAGGCATTCTCATCCCCAGTGGGTTGGTCAAAGCAATTCACAAATCCAGCCCCATGGGAAATATACTCTGCTCCTGCTAAGAGGAAACTCAAAATCATAAGAAAAAAAAAAAAAAAACCAAATACCCATCTATTTCACTGTGATTTTCTCCAATCCAAGGAAGGCTTGACACTTGTTATTTCAGACATGAAGCTCCACATCCTCAATTAAATATTTCCCAGGGAAATACTTAATAGATTTTCCCCTTATTTTGATAAATCCTTTAAAAAGATGTCAAGTAGAGGGGTTGGGTTTTTTTTTTTTTTTTTTTTTTTTTTTGGTACTGAGAGGAAACACAGTGGTTACCAAGAAACATTAGTTAATAAAATGTTTAATAGCCACCTGTGGGATATAAGCCATGGGTGAGGAATTGAAAAGCAGAGTGTAAGATGAGGGAAGTCTTTGCCCCCTTATGACACAGCCAGTCTGCCGGATGACAGATAGGAGACGAAACTTCACATGAATGGAATAAGGAATAAGGAATCTCTGACCCTCATGAAATCTTCAGAACAGGCCCCCAGATGTCACAGGATGCACTTCTGTTAGGGAAAAAGGTTCCCACCAAAGGTCTTTTCAATATTCTAAAAAGGACCCAGAAGTCGGCCCAGAAAAATTATTCCTTTCCAAGAAGAAATCTCTGATCTCATCATATGTCACAATTGCCTTCCCTAGAAATAAAGAGGACTGTCCCATAATGCTTAGAGAGCTATATGTGAGACTTCTGACCTGCAGAGATTGAGAATGGTGATTTCTGTTTGTTGCCTTGTGTGAGGATTAATTTCCAGAGCTAGACAAACATAGAAATGTTGGCGTTGGTGCTCTTGAGTCTGCCTAGCAGTGAGAAAATGAACATGCAACTCTATCTCTAAGTTTTACAAAGGACAATAGTAGCAGCACTAAAATCCAGGATTTTTCAGACCCATTAGGCCATAGTGGAGTTTTCTTGGACTGAAGTAAATTTCCTTCAGAAAGTAAATAAAAATTTTCCAAGTACCCATAACCTGAATCTGAACTATGGCTTTAAATAGGACTTTGTGTATGGCTTATAAATCACTAAAATCCTGAGGGATATTTGTTATCATGTTCTCTTCTTTAAGAACTATATTTTCTGCAAGTCCCAGTTCCTTCTATGGACAGGGATCTCACTGGAGGAAAGAAAATTCAGCATGTAGAGAAATTATATTAATTAGAGGGTACTTTAAGTACATTCCTAAAAAGTAGATACCTTTCACATCTCTCTTGCCTCATTAACAAGAAACCAGATATAATAGTCAATTTCCTAACCAATAATAAAGCAGATTTATGGGCCTGTATACAGTTCCAAGGTAGACATTCAATATATACTTGCTGAATTAATAACTAAATATAAGAAAAACCTTGCTATTATTAGAGTGGAAGAGGAAATGATTAATAAGAAATGAGTAATAAAATAGACTGGTGAATCTGATATAATTTGATCTTATTCACTAATAGCCCTGTACTCTTCATTTTTAGGTCATATAGTGTTTCTACACAATGGCTTAAAAACCACTGTGTTACACCTGGAAAATCATTAGAGATTATAACTCATATATTATAAAGAATGGAAAGACTGATCAATGCTTTTACATATAGGCTACAAATGACTAAATCCTCTGGATGTTAGAACACCAACAAAGACAAAATAGTATCATCTATTTTTCTCCTTTTATAGATGATGAAAATAAACCCCTTTAAAAATGAGAGTTTCACAAGCTGGTTGTACAATGAGGCTTAGAATCTAGATCTTTGGATTTCTAGCACAACATTCTTCCAAGGGGAAGATATAAAAGCCTATCTTTCACCACTTTTATCTTTGTCTTCTTTTGCTTCACATGACATCTGTGAAAATCACCCATGTTGATGTGTGTGTATTCGTGGTTTATTCCTTTTAAGGGCCGAGTAACGTTCTATGTATGAAAACACCTTGACCTGCTCATCCATTCTCCCACTGATATGCATCTGACTTGTCATCGATCTTTGACTATCGTGAATGCAGCTTCTATGAACACTCATAACTTAAGTCTTTTTGTGGATGTATGTTTTCATTTTGGTTGGATAAATATCTATAAGTGGAATTTCTGGGTCAACTGCTTGATAAGTATATCCTGAAATTTATAAGAATCTGCTAACAGCTGTGCCTATGAAGTTTCCAAAGAAAGACAGCAAATCTAGATTTAGGTACCCAGAGGAAACATAGATAAGGTATAAAGGCAGCAGACAAACTTTTAGAAATATACAATGAATATATATTCCTGAACTTGAAAAAGTGAAAGGGAATGAGCTTTAGCTTTTCCTAATAAAAGACATGGCTGTGACAAACTGTGGAAAGAGCTGAGATGCCCCTCAACAGAGGAATGAATAAAGAAGATGTGGGCCATATATACAATGGAATATTACTCAGCCATCAGAAAGGATGAACACCCAACTTTTGTATCAACATGGATGGGACTGGAGGAGATTATGCTGAGTGAAATAAGTCAAGTAGAGACAGTCAATTATCATATAGTTTCACTTACCTGTGGAGCATAAGGAATAGCATGGAGGACACTGGGAGAAGGAGAGGAGAAGTGAGTTGGGGGAAATCGGAGCAGGAGACATTTAACTGTGGACTCTGAGAAACAGACTGAGGGGAGGGGGGTGGGGGGTTGGGTGAGTCTGGTGGCGGGTTTTGTGGAGGGCATGTATTGCATGGAGCACTGGGTGTGGTGCATAAACAATGAATCTTGAAACACTCCATCAAAAATTAATGATACTGTATGGGACTAACATAACACAATAAAAAAAAAGAGAGAGAGATGTGGTTGTAATCATTAAATGCGTTTACTCACAGGATTTAAAAAACAAAATAGTGAACTTTTTATTGCAGACTAGAATGTAAGTGTCTTAATCCCCAACAATATAGAAATAAAAAAATCATAATTATTGGTAAGAGAAGGGAGAGGTAAGGGCAGTTAGTTAAGTATGCTGATATTTCATAGCCAAAAAGTCAAAAGATATTTAAAATAGATAAAGGAAGAAAGAAATGTCCAGATATATTTAAAATATAAGGATAAAAACTGATAAAATGCACAATCAACTTAAATTCAGCTAGTAGAAGGGAGGGAAAGAGGAGGGCTAAAGCGTACATATCTTAAATTTATTCCTGTTCATAATAATGAATCAGTGCATAAGCCAAAAAAAAAAAAAAAAAAAAAAAAAGAAAGAGAATTCAGTACTTTGGACAAAGTTAATCATTATTTTAAAAACAAAAGATTTTTTACATAAAAACAGAAACTGGTAAAATATTTTGGTAGAACTAAGAAAAAATATTTCTGTCATGTCAATAAGGGTCTGCACTTTTTTGAGAGAGAGAGAGAGAGCACCCATGTGCAGAGGGAGAGAGAGAATCTTCAGCAGCCTCCGGGCTCAGCGCAGAGCTCCAGGTCGGGCCGGATCTTGACTCTGAGATCATGATGTGAGTGGAAAACAGAAGTTGGATGCTTAACCTATTGAGCCACACAGACACCCCAAGGTCTTCACTTTTCAACAAGAAGAAAAAGACTTCTATCAAACCACAAAGCCAAACATAACTACATCCGGTCTGCAAGAGAGACACACTCAGGACAAAACACCAGGGTCCCTAGAGGAACACAGCAACAATGAGATGTCTCATTTCCATACCCTCCAAATCTAAATGAAGCGAGGGAAATGGCCTCACTACACAATATTCCTATGGCACAAGCTGGGCTGGGCGAGACTTTGTTAGTTGTACTATAGAAAAAAATTCATTGAAGCTCATGTTCTATTTCTTTTCTCCACTTTCTTTACTAATGGTCTTTTTGGGAAACTTAGATTCTCTTCTTCCTGACCATGAGCCAGCAGTAGGGACCAGCGAGACCCATGTCTTCCCATGCAGCAGGGCTCCACACCACATCTAGATTCAAGAGACACATTATGCATGTGGTTGACTTAGAAAACTAGAAGCTGATGGTGATCTGCCACACTGGAAGTCGATTTCTCTGTCTCCATGGCAGCAGCATTTCTCCTTTCGCCTTGGGTTCTTTGGTCTGAGCTGCCTGTGCTCTTGTTCATGAGAAAGAGGATGGACAGGGTGGGCCAAGTGGGTGTAACACAGTCTCCTGGAAAAGTATGACTGAAAGAAGAGTTACACTGATAGGAATAAAATATGGAGTTTAACATGTCTGATTGTATCTTTCATTAACTGCATGATAGGCTCCAGCAGAGAGTTCTTTCTCCAGGGCAGTATTACTAATACGCACTTGCATTTATCTTACTATTACTATGGGGAGTACTTATGTTTTACATCCTCATGTCGTTGGATTTCTTCTCAGCTGCAGGTAGTAGAAAACTGGTAATATAGCCAGTGGTATTCAAGGACACTGCAAGGAGCTACGGCTGCTTTACTGAAGCACATTTTAAATATTTGGATTCTTCTTCTCCTTTTTTTTTTTTTTTTTTTTTTGAGAGAGAGCAAGGGTGGGTAGGGACTGAAGAAGAGGGAGAGAGAGGATCTTTTTTTTTTTTATAAATTAATTTGGTAGTATGTACTTTTTTAAAAAATTTTTTATTTTTTATAAACATATATTTTTATCCCCAGGGGTACAGGTCCGTGAATTGCCAGGTCCACACACCCCACAGCACTCACCAAAGCACACACCCCCCACCCCCAATGTCCATAACCCCACCCCCCTTCTCCCAAGCCCCCTCCCCCCAAGAGCCCTCAGTTTGTTTTGTGAGATTAAGAGTCACTTATGGTTTGTCTCCCTTCCAATCCCATCTTGTTTCATTTGGGAGAGAGAGGATCTTAAGAAGGCTTCACACCCTGCACACAGTCCAATATGGGGGATCTCAGGATTCTGAGATCATGACCTAGCCAAAATCAAGAGTCAGACAATCAACTGTGCCACCCAGCAGCCCCTAGATATTTGGATTATTCCTAAAATGTAGAGCAGAGGGGCTCCTGGGTGGCTCACTGGGTTAAGCCTCTGCCTTTGACTTGGGTCATGGTCTAAGGGTTCTGGGATTGAGCCCTGCATCGGGCTCTCTGCTCAGCGGAGAGCCTGCTTCCCCCTCTCTCTCTGCCTGCCTCTCTGCCTACTTGTGATCTCTCTCTGTCAAATAAATAAATAAAATCTTAAAAAAAAAAAAACCCGCAGAGCATCAGGCAGTAAAATGCTTAATACTCATCCCTCCTTTGAGCTCATTTTAAACATTCCATGGCCAGGAGAAGAGTCACATAAGAGTCACTATGGATAGGGGCATCTGGGAGGCTCAGTGGGTTAAGCGTCTGCCTTCAGTTTAGGTCATGATCTCAGGGTCCTGGGGTAGAATCCTGCATCAGGCTCCCTGCTCAGTGGGGAGTCTGCTTCTCCCTCTCCTCCCCACTTGTGCTCTCTCTCACTATCTGTGTCCCTCTTGCTTTCAAGTAAATAAATAAAATCTTCAAAAAAAGAAAAAAGAAAAGAAAAGAAGATTCACTGTGGAGTTTGTACCTCTCCAAAGTAGGCATTCTTCCTAAGAAAAATTATGGGTTTTGAAAAGAATGAACCATCTGGAAAGACAACAACAACATCCACCAACAACAAAGAGATGATGAAGAATAAAATAAAAATGGTCTCCCTTCCTCCTTCAGTATAGAGACAGAATTCTGTAAGTCTTGGTGTCTGCACATTCTAAGTTACTACACAAGCATAATACAATCATACATAAATTAGAATTATTATTTTTGGAGTCCTAGTCTGTCTCATCTCCTATCCTAGATACATCCTTGAAACAAGTGACCATTTAATTTTTAAAAATTTGAGATTTAGGGGCGTCTGGGTGGCTCAGTGTGTTAAAGCCTCTGCCTTCAGCTCAGGTCATGATCCCAGGGTCCTGGGATCGAGCCCCACATTGGGCTCTCTGCTCAAAGGAGAGCCTGCTTCCTTCTCTCTCTCTCTCTGCCTGCCTCTCTGCCGACTTGTGATCTCTGTCAAACAAATAAATAAAATCTTAAAAAAAAAAATGAGATTTAGTTTTCACTTTTATGAATGGCTGTAATTTGGTACATTTTTTACAGTCCTTGTAATCAAGTTTCATTGAGTGTCACCACCTTTATCATTTCTCTGTTCAGTCAGCACAGTATGTGTTATAGTTAACATGTGTAGAAAAACATGGGCAGGATTGTGGGTGGGGGAGTGAAAATTCATCAGTCCCTTCCAACCCTCTTGAGGGAACTGTGACTATCTTGCAGGACCAGGCTCAGGCCAAAGGTTGAACTTTGCTTACTGACAATGCAAAATTTTGGTGTGGGTGACTCGTGGCCCAGGATCTTATATTTCAGAAGACATCATGGGGAAGAGCTTCACTCCCACAGGCAGTTTACCTACGGCTACAAACCCTGTGCCCAAACAAGACTCATGTTAGTTCTTGAATGAGGAGATAGTATCCACAAGCAAAACCTTAAGTGGTGGGACATGTGCCTTGACTCTGCATTCTACTTGCCTGCTGGGGACTCCAGGAAGCCCATGGATCCAGAGTAGTCTCAGTCCTACACTTTCCTGGCCTTATCGTCATCCTTTCTCTTCATCTCTTCATTGCAGTACTTGTTCGTACATGGGTCTCAGATTGAGCCCTGGGAACCTCACCCCCCAGTCTGCATGTTACCTCCCCAAGTTCTCGAAGTCCCAGCCTCTGTACCAGCTTTGCCCCTAGTAGCAGAGATCCAGACACCAATCCTATGCAACACACAAGCTTTCAGGACTGCTCTATCCTGAAGCAATTACCCCCAAAGGGCCTTGAATGCTCAGGAAATAAAAAACACAGCCATGAAGATAATTACCTGATATGTTATGGCATCATGAACATGTCACAAATAGAAGGTAAACTCGCCCTTCTTCATGTCCGGAAAACAGCAGCCTTCTGTGATAGAGCAACAGAGAGTTGTGGACTGAGAGACAAGGGAGAGAAAAAGCAAGAAAGAAGTCAATTAGAGAAATAAAGAAGAAAGTAACAATGAGAGATGCGAAGCCCAGGCAGGTTATAAAAGGAGCTGTAGTGGTGGTGATTAAAACTGAGATGGGGAAAAGTCTTCCTCTAGTAAAAGTCAACTAATAGAAGCATGGCAAGTGAACAATCATCCATTTAGCACTGTATAGGGCTGACCACAGGAAAACATTAATAGATAAGCACAGTACTCTTCCACATAGTCTATAAAATATCAGAGTGTAGGGTGACTGATATTTAAGGCTTAATAGATTTTCAGTCTCTCGAAGTATGGAGGGAGCAGTGCTCCATGATGCACTCACATAAATAAATTAGGGTAACTATATGGTGTTCTGAGTGAGTGGTTCTCAGTGAAAAGATAGAAATGTCCTTGTCTCCAACCCAGTGCTCTTTGAAAAGGCAAAAGAGCTTTATGAGCAAATGCAAATGACTGATTCATGTGTATTTTTGGAGGAGTGTCTTTGGCATTTTAAAAAGACCCTTGGTATTAAGCAGGCTAGATATAATGTGAAAAATAGTCAGCAAATGACCATGCTGCAGTAGAATGTTGTGACATTTTCGGAGAGCTCGTTTCTTAGAACAATCTCTTCTCTATGCACTTCTAAGGAGCCGCTGGTCCTGCCGAAATCAAGCCCCTCTGGGATTCAGTAGAAGAAGGACTATTTTTACATGTGCAAATCGAACAGACTCCCTGAAATAAAACTGCTGGGCTAGAAACTCCATTATCCTCCAACTTCCAAAACTAAAAACATCTTCCCTCGCTACTCGCAGATTGCCTGCCATTGTGTGGATGAACAAACAAATGCATTTGTTTAGTTTTGATATCCAGAGTAGTTCAGACATACATTTAGAGCTTAAGGAAGAAAAACATTTCCAAGTCCCTGATTGTCCAGGATTTTGGAGTTACTCAACCCACTCTGGGGCAGCAAGATTAGTTGGGGGGGATAATTTTTCCTACACTCCTCTTAAAATGTATCTCACTGATTTGACTTGTTTTGTGAATCATTCAGAATATCCAATAATTCTAATAATTCTAATTCAGAATACCTAATAATTCTAACATTTACTTAATGCCAGGCAGTTTAAAGCATTTTACAGATGTATACTCATTGAATCCTCACTAGGGTGATTTTACGTGGCATCATCAAGCTGAGTTCTTTAACTCTGACAACTAATTGGACTTTTGGCAGTCATGACTTCTTGCTATGATGATCAGAAATGAGACAAAAGTGAGAAACTAAACTCATCTATCAAGTCAGGGGAGCAGAACATATCCAGCCTTAAGCCTTGAAGAACCCATGAGGCTGAGTAATTAAGATGCTTGAAGATGACAAATGACTTCCATTGAACTTGGTCTTCTCAGGAAGAGTGGTATTTACTCTAACAGCTGTAATATTTGTCTCAGTGCAGGGATTTTATACAATAGGATCTATGCATGAAAAAATGAAGCCATAGGTATTTTAGTAACTATGTAACTGTGTTTTATTCCAACATACTATTTCTTTAAAATATTTTATAAAGTGTGTCTAAGAAGGCTTTTATAAAAAAGTTCTGCCCAGGGTCAGTCATTTGTGAAGGTTTTATCCAACTAAGTATTGGTCTTATCCTACTAACTGTTCTTTGCTTCAATATGATAATACTGCAACAAAAGAATTAATTCCTATTACACTGGGATTCTAATGAATCAATGGATTTGTAGCTAGTTTGCCTTTTGGAGGGAGTGGGTGTCATCCAGAACACTTGTTTTTCTTGTTTTTTTTTTTTTTTTTTTTTTTTTAGTATTTTATATATTTATTTGACAGACAGAGATCACAAGCAGGCAGAGAGGAAGAAAGGAGGAAGCAATCTCGCTGCTGAGCAGAGAGCCTGATGTGGGGCTCGATCCCAGGACCCTGGGATCATGACCCGAGCTGAAGGCAGAGGCTTTAACCCACTGAGCCAACCAGGCTCCCACATCCAGAATACCTTTTAAGAACCCCTATGCCTTAGGTATATTCTAGGAAATCACAGATGCAATCACCAAGAATCTTCTCTCCTGAAACCAAAACCACAGTTAATCTGATACTGTTATCCTTGGATAGAAAAAACTCATTCATTGGTGCCTCAGTATCCAGGGAACAATGAACCCCACTCCTTCCTTCCTCCTGGTATTTATTTTTATGCCATATAACTTCTTAGCCCCATATGGGTTACATGCATCACAGCTTAAAGAATATCTTCCCATATGGCAGAAGTGATTGCCTTTAATTAAACATGTGTCTTAAAAGAATTATGCTTCCAGATTGGATTGAGGTTATCAATGACTTTTCTACTTTTTACATAACCAAAGTCTCCTGTTACCAAATGTCTCCTGTTGCCACTCTTCTCCAAAGTGCATTCTGAAGTGCAGAGGGAAGGACAGAGTGGGTGTAGCAGACTCATGGGATCGTGAAGGGTGGTTAGCATTAATTTCAAATTGAATGGCAAGTCAATTATTTCCTTCAAAAGCATCCCATATCATCCACTCAGTCCGGATTTATGGGGAGAAATATTTATAGCTAGCCCTCCAGACTGCTGACAACTGCACTTCGTTTCTAGCTTTCCACAGGAGCCATTGAGAGGTCGGTGGTAAGAGAGCAATAGCTCCTGCCATCCCAGGACCGGGCTAGCTAGCTGGCTCTATCGCTGCGCTCTCTCCACACAAGGGGCAGCAAACATCCATGATCCTGCAGTTTTACAGCAGCCCTTCTCACACCAGCAGCAGCCAGCAGTGTGATGGTCAGATGGAACGCATTTCTTAAAAAAGGCTCTTATCTATGAGAACGTGGTTGGACTAAAGATATTTTAAATGTAGCTAGTAAGAAACTGTTTAGTTTAACTTGTGTTCAAGATCAACCATAATTAAATGGTATAAAGTCACCTCAAGCCACTTTATTTCTCTAAGTCCTTTAAATAAACTTCATGAGCAAATAGCTGTCTCTTTCAAGTAAACCATGTAATGCCTTTGCTTTATTGCAGATTGTACAAAATAAGAACAAATTTTACTGGTGCAACATAATACTAGAACATCACAACTAAAACAGGAAAGAAAAAATGTTTTCTTCTCTTTCCAACACTGTAAGTCATAAAATAAGCTAAGGAAAGTACAGATATATAAAAACACAAGCTACCTAAAACAGTGAATTTAACATAGTAGATGTCTTTCTACTGTGCTCTAAAGGACTAACTTTTAGAAAAGTCATATTTCATGGTTATCATTTTAAGTGCTTAGAGTGGCAATATAGCACTTAATTGAAAAATATATGGTCTTCATCTTAAGCAGACAAAGCTTAATATAGACATAATGAACCAAGGTATACATGGAATGAAATTAAAGTAGGAGATTAAAACAAAAACAGGTGTGCGGAGAAATTTGTTTTGATTTTTCTGCATATAGCAGATAGTCTCTTAACGTGAAATTCCCTATCCCTGATGCTCTGAATGTCTCTAAAACAGACTTGAGAAAAACTGTTCACTGTAGTACTGAAAAATAAAAAAGGAAATAACCCATCTGTAAGGAATACATTAGAGTTTATTCACACCTTCAAATACTATATGGTAGCTAAAATATGTCAGTATGGATAAATTTCAAAAACATAATGTCAAGTTAAAAAAAATAAGAAAATTGAGAAAGAGATACATATAGAATACTATATATAAAACACACAGCAAAAGTATATATTATTTGGGGATACCAACACAATTAGAAAAAGCATTAAAATATATATAGGAATGACATACTCCAACTTCTGAATAGTAATTAGTCCGCAGGTTGGGGGGAATAAAATAGATGAAAAAATAGAATTTAGGTGTATCTATAAAAATTTATTTTGAGAGAGATCAGATGCAAAGATGAGAAAAATGTTAAAATTTATTAAATCTGGGAAATATAAAAAAATCTTATTTTTGCTAGTCAAATATTTTATTAAAAATTAAATAGAGAGCAAGAGGCTAGATGGCGGAGGAGGAGTAGCAGACTGAAATGACATCAGATCCCAGGAGTTCAGCTAGATAGTTATCAAACCATTCTGAACACCTACAAACTCAACAGGAGATTGAAGAGAAGAAGAGCAGCAATTCTAGAAACAGAAAATCAACCACTTTCTGAAAGGTAGGACATGCAGAGAAGTGAATCCTAAGCAACGGGAAGATACACCGCGGCAGGAGGTGCCAGCTTCAGGCAAGTGGCGGAGCAATGGAGCACAAAATTGGAACTTTTAGAAGTCTGCTCCACTGAGGAACATCATTCCAGAGGCTAATGGGGATGGAACCCTTGAGGGGACATTGTGGTCTCAGGTCCCAGGAGATCACAGAAAGATCGGGGGTGTCTGAGTGTGGCAGAGCTCCCAGGTATCAGAGTGGGGAAGCCGACTACAGAGACAGAGCCAAAGAGTTAGCTTTTCACTTGGGGTTACCTTAAACCATGATCCAAGACATAGTTGGACCACTGACCTTCCAGCAGGGACCCCACCAGTGGCAGATCTGGGGAGACTCACCTTCTTCCTCCAGGAGGAGTAGTGCAGCAGGAATTTGCTGTGTTTGGAGACTCCAAATGGGGCTCTGCACCAGAGATAGAAATGCTCCATCACAGGCCAGATGGGCTCAGAGTGTGGCCGGAGACCAAGGAGAAAGGAGTGACTGATGGCTTATCTCTAAGCATGCACTGAGGAGTGGGACCCTGAGCTCTTGGGTCCTCCAGATCAGGGATTGGGAGGCCGCCATTTTCATTCCCATCCCCCAAAGAGGTATGGAAACCGTTCAGGGAACAAAAGCTCTGAGAACGAACGGGGCAGATTACTTAGCCTGGCCCCTGGCAAGGGCGGTGCAATTCTGCCTTGGGCAAAGACATTTGAGAATCAAGGCAACAGGCCCATCAAGCAGAAGATCAGCAAGAACATGCATCCAAGACCAAGCTCATCATGGCTTTTTTCGTGGCTTTTTCTCCATGATCCTTTAGTCTTGCAAAGTTAATTTATTTTACTTTTTTTAATTCTATTTTGTAACTTTTCCTCTTTTCTTTTTTTAATGCTTTTAACTAGTTTATCTTAACAATACCTTTCTTTAAAAAAATCTTTTTAAAACTTCATTGTTATAGTCATATTTTAATTCTTCATTGTATTTAACCTTATTGTTTTTATACATATAGGTTTCTTTTATCTTTAAAATTTTGGGATACAATTTCTTCTAAAAATCAAAACATACTCTAATCTAGCACATGGCACTGTTAGTTTCTAGCCTGAGCACATTCCCTCCTTTTTGTTTTGTTTTCTTTTTCCAACAACTTATCCAAACAATTCCTTTCTTAGAATTTTTTTTTTTAATTTTCATCTTTACAAACATATTCCATCCCTTCATGGTGTTTACCTTTATTTTGTGTGTGTGTGTGTGTATACATATATATTTTTTTTCTTTAAAATTTGGGAGGCAGTTTCTTCTAAGAGACCAAAATACACACAGAATCAACTGGGTGTCTCTATTCTATTCACCAGTCTAATATATGTTATAATTTTTAATTTTTCTTTCTTTTTTACCCCTTTTTCTCTCCCTGCTTGGGTCTCTTCTGATTTGGTTAGCGTACATTTTTCTGGGGTCTTTGCCATCCTTTTAGTATTTTATTCTCTCATTCATATATTCTTTCTTGGAAAGAAAATGACAAGGTGGAAAAACTCACCACAAAAAAAAAATAAAAAAAAAAAAAGAGGCTAGGGACCTAATCAATATGGATATTGGTAATATATCAGGACTAGAGTTCAGAATGATTCTCAAGGTGCTAGCTGGGCTCAAAAAAGGCTTAAAATATATTAGAGAAACCCTTTTGGAGAAATAAAAGAACTAAAATCTAACCACGTTGAACTCAAAAAAGCTATTAATGAGGTGCAATAAAAAATGGAAACTCTTACTGCTAGGATAAATGAGGCAGAAGAGAGAATTTTAGAGATACAGAAGATCAAATGATGGATAATAAAGAAGATGAGCAAAAGATAGATAAACAACTACTAGACCATGAGGGGAGAATTCGAGAGATAAGTGATACCATAAGACAAAACAATATTAGAATAATTGAGGTTCCAGAAAAAGAAGAAAGAGAGAGAGGGGCAGAAAGTGTATTGGAGCAAAATATAGTATAGAATTTCCCTAATATGGCAAAGGGAACAAGCATCAAAATCTAGGAGGCACAGAGAAACCCCCTCAAAAAAAAAAAAAAAATAGGTCCACACATTGTCATCAAATAGTAAAACTTACAAGTTTTAGTGACAAAGAGAAAATACTGAAAGCAGCTCAGTAGAACTCTGTAACATACAATGGTAGAAATATTAGACTGGCAGCAGAATTATCTATAGAAACCCACCAGTCTAGAAAGAACTGGCAGGATATATTCAGAGCACTAAAAGAGAAAAACATGCAGCCAAGAATACTATATCCAGCTAGGCTATCATTGAAAATAGAAGAAGAGATAAAAAGCTTCCAGGACAAACAAAAACTGAAAGAATTTATAAATGCCAAACCAGCGCTACTGGAAATACTGAAAGGGGTCCTCTAAGCAAATAGAGGGACTAAAAGTAGTAAACCAGAAAAGAGCAGAGATAATATACAGTAACAGTCACATTATAGGCAATAAAATGGCACTAAATTCATATCTTTCTATAGTTACCCTGAATGTAAATGGGCTAAATGCCCCAATAGAAAGACACAGAGTGGGACGCCTGGGTGGCTCAGTTGGTTAAGCAGCTGCCTTCGGCTCAGGTTATGATCCTGGCGTCCTGGGATCGAGTCCCACAACGGGCTCCTTGCTGGGCAGGGAGCCTGCTTCTCCCTCTGTCTCTGCCTGCCATTCTGTCTGCCTGTGCTTGCGCTCTGTATCTCTCTCTCTCTGACAAATAAATAAAATCTTAAAAAAAAGAAAGAAAGAAAGAAAGAAAGACACAGAGTATCAGAATGGTTAAAAAAAAAAAAAAAACAAAGCAAAACCTATCAATGTGCTGTCTGCAAGAAACTAATTTTAGATCCAAAGACACCACCAGATTTAAAGTTAGGGGGTGGAAAATAAATTACCATGATAATGGACATCAAAAGAAAGCTGGGGTGACGAACCTTATATCGGATAAATTAGATTTTAAGCCAAAGACTATAATAAAAGATGAGGAAGGACACTATCTCATGCTCAAAGGGTCTGTCCAACAAGAAGATCTAACAATTTTAAATATCTATGCCTTAACATGGGAACAGACAACTATATAAACCAATTAATAACAAAATCAAAGAAACACATCGACAATGATACAATAATAGTAGGGGACTTTAACACTGCCCTCACTGAAATAGACAGATCATCCAAGCAAAAGATCAACAAGGAAATAAAGGCCTTAAATGACACACTGGACCAAATGCACATCACAGATGTATTCAGAACATGTAAAAACAGAATACACATTCTTCTCTAGTGCACATGGAAATTCTCTAGAATAGATCAAATCCTGGGTCACAAATCAAGTTTCAACTGGTACCAAAAGATTGGGATCATTCCCTGCATATTTTCAGACCACAGTGCTCTAATGCTAGAACTCAATCACAAGAGGAAAGTTGGAAAGAACTCAAATACATGGAGGCTAAAGAGCATCCTACTAAAAAATAAATGGGTCACGAGGAAATTAAAGAAGAATTGAAAAAGTTCATGGAAACAAATGATAATGAAAACACAACTGTTCAAAATCTGTGGAACATAGCAAAGGAGATCCTGAGAGGAAAATATATAGTGATACAAGCCTTCTCAAGAAACAAGAATGGTCTCAAGTACACAGCCTAACCCTATACCTAAAGGAGCTGGAAAAACCACAGCAAAGAATACCTAAACCCAGCAGGAGAAGAGAAAATAAAGATCAGAGCAGAAATCAACTAAATGGAAACAAAACAAAACAATAACAACAACAACAACAAAACCCAGTAAAACAAATCAGCAAAACTAGGAGCTGGTTCTTTGAAAGAATTAATAAGATTGATAAGCCCCTGGCCAGATTTATCAAAAAGAAAAGAGAAAGGACCCAAATAAATAAAATCATGAATGAAAGAGGAAAGATCAAAACCAACACCAATGAAATACAATTATAAGAACATATTATGAGCAACTGTGCACCAGCAATTTGACAATCTGGAAGAAATGGTGCATTTCTAGAGATATATAAACTACCAAAACTGAACCAGGAAAAAATAGACAACCCAAACAGACTCATAGCCAGTAAGGAAGTCATCAAAGTAGTTTTTTGAAAACTAAACTGTTTTTTGAAAGTAGTTTTTTGAAAACTAAAAAAGTTAATAGTTTTTTGAAAACTAAACTGTTTTTTGTCCCAACAAACAAGAGCCCAGGGCCACACAGCTTCCCAGGGAAATTCTACCAAATGTTTAAAGAATAATTAATACCTATTCTCCTGAAACTCTTCCAAAAAATAAAAATAGAAGGAAAACTTCCAAACTTATTTTATGAGGCCAGCATTACCTTGATCCCAAAACCAGGACAAAGACTCCACCAAAGAGGAGAATTACAGACCATTATTTTTGATGAACACAGATGCGAAAATTTTCACAAAAATACTAGCCACTAGGATCCAATAATAATACATTGAAAGGATTATTCAGCACAACCAAGTGGGATTTATTCCTGGGCTGCAAGGTTGGTTCAACATCTGCAAATCAACAGTGTGATGCAATACATTAATAAAAGAAAGAACATGAATCATATAATACTTTCAATAGATGCTGAAGAGCCATTTGACAAAGTATAGCATCCTTTCATGATCAAAACTCTTCAAAGTGTGGGGACAGAAGGTACATACCTCCATATCATCAAAATCATCTATGAAAAACCCACAGCAAATATCATTCTCAATGAAGAAAAACTGAGAGCTTCTCCTCTAAGGTCAGGAACAGGGCAGGGATGTCCACTATCACCAGTGTTATTCAACATAGTACTAGAAGTTCTAGCCTCAGCAATCAGACAACAAAAAGAAATTAAAGGCATCCAAATCAGCAAAGAAGTCAAGCTATCACTATTTACAGAGGATATGATACTTTATGTGAAAAACCCAAAAGACTCCATACCAAAACTGTTAGAACTCATATAGGAATTTGGTAAAGTGGATAAAAAATCAATACACAGAAATCAGTTGCATTTCTATACACAAACAACAGGCCAGAAGAGAAATTAAGGAGTCAATCCCATGTACAATTGCACCCAAAACCATAAGATACCTAGGAATAAATCTAACCAAAGAGGCAAAGAATCTGTACTCAGAAAACTATAAAGTACTCATGAAAGAAATTGAGGAAGGCACAAAGAAATGGAAAATGTTTCTTTATGCTCCTGGATTGGAAGAACAAATATTGTGAAAATGTCTATGCTACCTAAAGCAATCTACACGCTTAATGCAATCCCTATCAAAATACCATCAATTTTGTTTTCAAAGGAATGGAACAAATAATCCTAAAATTTATATGGAACCAGAAAAGACCCCAAATTCCCAGATGAATGTTGAAAAAGAAAGCCAAAGTGGGTGGCATTGTAATTCCAGACTTCAAGTTCTATTAAAAAGTCATCAAGACAGTATGGTACTGGTACAAAAACAGACACATGGATTAATGGAACAGAATAGAGAGCCAAGAAATATAACCTCAACTATATGGTCAACTAATCTTTGACAAAGCAGGAAAGAATGTCCAATGGAAAAAAGTCTCTTCAACAATTGGTATTGGGAATATTGGGCAGCCACTTGCAGAAGAATGAAACTGGACCATTTCCTTACACCACACACAGAAATAGACTCAACATGGATGAAAGACCTCAGCAACTTCTTCCCAGAAACATCAGGAAAGGTGAGGGAAACAAGGGCTAGAATGAACTATTGGGACTTCATCAAGATCAAAAGCTTTTGCACAGCAAAGAAAACAGTCAGCAAAACCAAAAGACACCTGACAGCATGGGAGAAGATATTTGCAAATGACATATCAGGTAAAGGGCTAGTATCCAAAATCTATAAAGAGCTTATCAAACTCATCATTTCTCAGCCTTTTGGCTAAGATCAAGCAAAGAACATATCAAACTCAACACCCAAAGAACAATAATCCAATCAAAAAATGGGCAGAGGACATGAACAGACATTTCTGCAAAGAAGACATCCAGATGGCCAACAGACATGTGAAAAAATGTTCCACATCACTCGGCATCAGGAAATACAAATCAAAACCACAATGAGATACCACCTCACAGCACTCAGAATGGCTAAAATTAACAAGTCAGGAAATGACAGATGTTGGCGAGGATGTAGAGAAAGGGGAACCCTCCTACACTGTTGGTGGGAATGCAAGTTGGTGCATTCACTCTGGAAAACAGTATGGAGGTTCCTCAAAAAGTTGAAAATAGAGCTACCCAACAACCCAGCAATCAAACTACTGGGTTTTTATCCTAAAGATACAAATACAGTGATCAGAAGGGGCACATGCACCCAAATGTTTATAGCAGCAATGTCTACAATAGCCAAACTATGGAAAGAACCTAGATGTCCACCAACAGATGAATGGATAAAGAAGATGTGGTTCATATATACAATGGAATACTATGCAGCCATCAAAAGAAATGAAATCTTTCCATTTGCAATGACATGGATGGAATTAGAGGGTATTATGCTGAGCGAAATAAGTCAATCAGAGAAAGACAATTATCATATGATCTCCCTCATATGAGGAATTTGAGAGGCAGAGTGGGGGGATTGGAGGGTAGGGAAGGAAAAAATGAAACAAGATGGTATTGGGAGAGATAAAAACCATAAGAGACTCTTAATCTCACAAAACTAACTGAGGATTGCCCAGGGGGGTATGGAGAGGTGGCTGGGTTATGGACTTTGGGAGGGAATGTGATACAGTGAGTGCTGTGAAGTGTATAAGCCTGACGATTCACAGACATTTACCCCTGTGTCAAATAATAAATTATATGTTAATAAAAATAATTAATGAAAAATTAAATAGAAAAAGATATTAAATGTTTCCACATATATTTTATATAGAATTATATGATTATCTGACTACACTAGCCTCTTAGGACTAGAATGGAGTTATATCTTGCTGTTAGTACATTAACCAGTTAGTTATAACATTATAAACTATATATGTTCTCTCTTTTTCTCTCTTTCCAAATGAAGGAATAGAGTTTTCAGCTTTCTCTTACCATTGTCCCTGAAAAAACTACTATCAAACACAACTACCTTAGCTAATGCCGTTTGTGATGTTCTCAACCCCATCCAAAAAAGTGAGAAGCAAATTCCTGATGAGTATCAGATTTTTGCAGTGCCTAAATTTTATTTGAATTCAACTTAGTAATTGTTAGCCAAAAACGTGAATTGTACCTACATGGTCTAAAGTAAATTTTAGAAGATGCTTAACATTCAATGAGGAAGAAAACTAAACATCACAAAAATGTGATATGTAATTTATTTAATATAGAAAAATTCATAATTAAATTTGTCTTAACAAAAGAGTTTTCAATGAATTAGCCATATATCAATGTAAAAATATATATTGTGGAGGTTGTAGCTTACTCAACCGTAACAATAATCAAAAATTATATTCATGTATGGAATGACAAATGGTCATTATTATACTGAGATGAAAGCATATTTTATGACAAGACCAATCATATCGTATGCATGTAATAGTGAATGAGACAATGTTAAAATCCACACATTTAATATGGTACAAATGCTACCATTGTTTCACAGCATTTTCAGAAAAAAATTATTCTGGGAGTAACATCAAATCATGATTTGCTTATCACAATAATTCTAAGACAAATCTGTTTCCAAACAAATGAAACAAAAAGAGTCATGACTTATGAAATAGAGTTTATGATCTTTGGGATTCACACTTTCCTGGACAATCTACAGGGAACAGGAAGATCAGAGGGAGAAAACAGGATGGATTATTGTTTCATATTTAGTTCTGAGTAAGAAAGATGCCGAAAAATTTGACATGAACCCATGAGCACCTAATTGCATTACTTGAGCCTACAGAATACACTAAATGCTTGAAAGTGACAAACATATTATCTGCTTTCCATTTATTAATACCATTTTCAAAAACATTAATGGAATAAAGAAAGCTTAGAAATAAATAGAACAAACCATGTTCAGATGCAGCCTTGTGGAGGTGTTAAATAGTGAAATTCCTCAGGAAACTCAACCATGTGTTCCGTGCCTTATCAGCTCTGCATAAATAATGCAGTCTGTCTGCCAAATTAAGAATCTCATAATAGGTTGTTCAGATGGTGTTATTAGCGAGAGACTTGGATTGGGCCGTGCTCTCCTGAAGGAAATGGGGAGATGACATTGGTGGATAAGGAAACTGCACATTAGTGGCAAGAACACAAAATTAAAAATGACAGAATAAGTGTGAGATAGGAAAGCAGGAGATGAAAGGATTTAGAGAGACAAAAAGGATTCTCTTAATTAAATGTGATTAGGCATCTGTTTTTTTTTTTTTTTAAGGAAATCAGAGTAGTATCAAGACACATTTTTCAGACTTTTATGATTAAGCAGCTAGAGTCTACCGCCACTTCATTTTTTTTAAAACTTTTGTTTTGGGGGATGAGTACTAAAGTAGGTCTCAGACTGAGTTATTTCAACCTAGAAGAGCCATAAGAAACAGAATTTTGGAAGAAAGTTTTTAAAGTCAGTCATTGGATCTTCTCCAAGAAATAACAGCATGCAGTTTTATTAAATGTTGATAGATTCCCCTCCCAGAATTTTTTTAAGAAAAATACATATCCCTTTATACAGACGGAGTACTTACGGAGTAAATCATTCTAAATAGCCTATTAACTAATGATCAAAACACAGAATACTATTTCAATCCACAGGGAACCCTCACAAGTTTTATTTTAAATGAAAGCACCTTTAAAATTACATTTTTGCAGTAGGAACTGCATTTGGGTACTATTAATGTTATAATTCACTGGACTCCTCTTCAAGGTTGCTTTAAATCACTCAGGTCTCCCATACTATTGCCACTATAGAATATAATTCAAACAATGATTATTGAACAGTTAATGTGTCCAAGAACTCCACAGATGCAAGTATGAGAAATGAAAAGAAGTTTACAGCTCGCCCCTTGTTTTTAAGAAGCTTAACATCTAATAATGGGTATTCAGCAAATGTGTGATCAGGGAACACATAAGGAGAAGGTAGACTTTGAACTGGACTTTGAAAGATTCTTCACATTTTAAGAGCCACGGCTGGAAGAAAAAGAGTCAGTCTGTCAGTCTAAAAAGAATCAGCTATTTCGGGTCCAGCAAAACAATGGTTTCTACTCACCCACATACAAGGAGGAAACTTAATGCTAAAAATGAATTTATAGCTAAGAGATATGTATGAATTAATTAAACTAAGATATTTGAAATAAGAACATGCTATAATTTCTAAAATAAATTAATAGTTCATCACCTGAGAACTTCAGGTCCCTGGAGGGATCACTGACTTATGGCAAGCAATCCATAAATGGAACATGAGTTTGGGCAATAGCATTAATAAACCAGATCACCTGTAAATACAAATTACCATCTTTCAAAAGTCATTGTGAGTGATAAAGAATATACTTAATAGCATGCACTTTCTCACGCTGAAAGAATACTGAAAATCATATCATTTTATTGTTTTATTCAGATTAAAGAAAATTATATCTATATCTATATAGATATAGATATGCATTATACTATACTGTCATTTTTTTTTTTTAAGTAGGCTCCACACTGGTTGTGGAACCCAACATGGGGCTTGAACTCACAACCTGGAGATCAAGACCTAAGCTGAGATCAAGTCTTAACTGACTGAGTCATCCAGGCACCCCAATTTTGCCATTTTTTTCTGCATATTTATTTGATATTGTTAGGGTCCGTGATCAAAGGAACGAGACTGATACAAAGCGAAGGTCAAACAAAACTTTATTTCACTCCAAGCATCAAGAATCAAACTGACCAGTCAGGGCTATCTCTTACGAAAAGGCGGTGACGATGATCCCGACAAGGTCACTCCCAATAAGGCCGCTCCGGACGAGGCTGCTCCGCAGATGAGGCCGCTCCATGATCGGATCCGCTCCCAAGAAGAGGCCACTCCCAAGATGAAGCCGCTGCTCCATGAGGTTGCTCCCCAGACAGGGCCGCTCCCAAGAAGAGACCATTCTGGACAAGACTGCTTCCCGGACGAGGCCACTCCCAACGTCAAAGAGGCAATGATGACAGCGACGATGACAAGGAGGACAACCTGGATGACACAGACACTGCTCCCCACGATACCACTCTGACAAGGCTGCCACCCAGAGGAAGCCACCGCTGCGGACAAGGCTGCTCGTGGCTCAGGGTGGCGAGACATTTTGCGGCAAGGCTGCTGGTGGCTAGGGGCCGTTGGCATCTCAGGCCCACTGGCATCTCGGGACTGCTGGCATCCAGGGGCTGCAGGCATCAGGAGGCTGCAGGTGGCGGCTCAGGGCCACCGGAGGCGGGACCTCCGGAGGCTGGAGACTGCCGGCGCCCGGACTGCTGGTGGTGGGACCGCTTGCGGCAGTTATAGCTCTTACAAGAGCTGTTACAGCTCCTCCACTCCGCTGACTCTGCTCCCGTCGACTCTTCTGCTCCCAATGACTCTTCTGCTCCAGTCACAGCTCTCCTCTCCCCTGCTAGCCTCGCACAGCAACCTTTATGTGGTTGAGCCCCACCCCTATACAGGTGGCCAATCGGATCTCAATTCACCCTAGTGGATATACACATGCCGCACGGATTGGACATCTCCACCTGACCTGCCCCACCCCTACACCCGGGGTCCACAAGCAAGTTCCTCTGGGAGGGGCAGGCCCTTACAGATATATTATGAGTGTATTTTTATGTAAACAGATATCCATCTTATTAATCATTTCAAACTACTGACTATTTTGTTCTATCCTACAATTTAAACATTTCCCAATTATTAAAATATAAATTGTTCTAATATTTCACTATTACAAATGATGTCATTATAGTTTTCCATAGATAAATATTATATATATCTTTACTTACTTTTTAGGATAAATTCCTACATATAAAGTTGTTGCATCAAAAACTACATACTTTTGGGGCGCCTGGGTGGCTCAGTGGGCTAAAGACTCTGCCTTCAGCTCAGGTCATGATCCCAGGGTTCTGGGATTGAGCCCCACATCGGGCTTTCTGCTCAGCGAGGAGCCTGCTTCCCCCTCTCTGCCTGCCTCTCTGCCTACTTGTGATCTCTGTCAAATAAGTAAATAAAATCTTAAAAAAAAAAAAAACTACATACTTTTAAAAATTTCAATATAGGGGTGCCTGGGTGGCTCAGTGGGTGAAGCCTCTACCTTCAGCTCAGGTCATGATCTCAGGGTCCTGGGATCGAGTCCCACATCAGGCTTTCTGCTCAGCGAGGAGCCTGCTTCCCCCTCTCTGCCTGCCTCTCTCCATACTTGTGATCTCTGTCTGTCAAATAAATAAATAAAATCTCTGAAAAAAATTTCAATATATACTGCCAAATTACCTTCCCAAAGATTCTTTCATTTGTATGTTTCTTACAAAATCTATAAGATTACTAGTTTTTCAGCTAATAGGAAACAGTATTATATATTTAAAAGGCTAAGAAGTCAAAGTCATAGTCAAAAAGATAAGAAATTTCCAAGCTATAACTAAGGCATGTGCAGTCACACAGAAGGTCAAAATATATTTATGTCTGGGCATATGTCCCAGATCAGCAGACTGACTATAGCTAATGAGAACTGAATACAGTGTTTCCTATCATCAAACACTCATAGGCTTTCCTAAGAGATATTCACTCTGTTGAAAGTCCTTTTCTTGGTAGCCTCAAAGTTACAGCCCAAGCTGCCCTGAAAAAGGAATCAATATGGTATGAAATACCCTCATCTCCCATATGCAACATGTGAGAAAGAATACTTTCCCTTCGAGATCTCGGTTCTTCAACAGGAGCTATATTGACTAGAAGGGAATGAGAACAGTTAAACATGGTGTCTGAGAATGTGATCCAGAAAGAAGAGAGCAATAGAATCCAAATCAGAATAGAATCAGTTTAGAAAAAGTACCTTCTAAACACATATTCACTGTTTTCTGTGCATGGCAGGAAAAACAAAACAAAACAACCCCCCCCCCAAAAAAAAAACCCCGATTTGTTGGATCTGATTACAGTAGTTAAAAAATCCAAGGGCACCTGGGTGGCTTAGTAGGTTTAAGTTTCTGCCTTCGGCTCAGGTCATGATCTCAGGGTCCTGGGATCGAGCTCCGCATCGGGCTCTCTGCTCAGCAAGGAGCCTGCTTCCCTTTCTCCTCTCTCTCTCTGCCTGCCTCTCTGCCTGCTTGTGATCTCTGTCTATCAAATAAATAAATAAAATCTTTAAAAAAAAATCCAAAAGTTTTACCCCTGATTTCTTTATGTGATAACTTTCCATTTATAGATTGGATAATACCCTTTAAAAGAGAACAGAGGGCTCAGGAGCCTGTAGGAGTAATTTTATTAATTACACTTTGAGGTCTCTGACTACCCACCCATTTCAATGATGCCCACTTATGCCTATCAGATGAAAATAAGAAATGTTTCTTCCAAGAAAGAGAAATGATGATATATGTAGGCAAAGGAGAAATTAGGATTTTAAAAACTTGAGGTCCTTTAGGATCCTTAGATTCTAATTCTATACCTGGGTCCTCTTCCCAGACTGTGTCATTCTTCTTTCCTTCAGTGATCAGGACATCCTCCTACCCTGCTGTCACCTGTTTATGAGAGCTTCCGGTTTACCCTACAAATTCACCAAGTCTAATTCCTTCAGGATCTGTTGTTTTGTTCAACACTGGAGAGAGGAAGCTAAGAATTCCAGGCAAGAGTCCAAAGTCACTGTGCACATAAGCTTCCAAATACACTAATCGTGGAGAAAGGTTTGCTTTTTGGGACTACCGTTGAAATCATGAGGGCAAGGGAATGGGACTGAGGCCCAAGGAAGAAGAGGCGAACTAGTTAAAATTCAGGGTATGTTTTCTGGGCTTGAAAATAACAAAGAAGTTAAAGGGATTTATGGGAATTCAAAATAGAGTGAGATGTAGGAAAGAAAAATATCAATAAAACTTCTTAAAATGAAATAATCTAGACAAATAATAGAAGTTGCTGCCCTAAAATACTAGTTACCAATAAATATGACCTAAAACATAAATACTCATCGATCAAAAATTTTCCTGCAGAATGAAGCTGATGTCAAACTCTTGCATTACAGAGATGCTGACAACTGAGCTCTGTTAGGAAACTGGAAGGAAAAATATACTAGGTTGTTGTTTTTTTTTTTCCCTAACAATTTAAGAAAAATAGAAAAGATAGCACGGAGATTTTCCACATGCCCTTTACCCATGTTACCCTATTGTTAACATCTTACGTTCCCACAGTACATTTTTCAAATCTAAGTCAAAACACTGGCATATTGCAATTAACTAAACTTGATATTTTCTTCAGATTTCACTAGTTTTTTCCTAACATCCTTTTCCTTTTTCAGGATCCCATCCAGGATACTACATTGCATTTAAGCATCATGTCTCCATTCTCTTGGCTGTGACGGTTTCTCAGAATTTCCTTGTCCTTGCTGACCTTGACAGTTTTGAGGAGCTTTAGGGGGTTTTATTTTTATTTATTTATTTTTTTAAAGATTTTATTTATTTATTTGACAGAGATCACAAGCAGGCAG
This sequence comes from Mustela lutreola, assembly GCF_030435805.1. Classification (NCBI taxonomy): domain Eukaryota; kingdom Metazoa; phylum Chordata; class Mammalia; order Carnivora; family Mustelidae; genus Mustela; species Mustela lutreola. Next base: position 94,057,708 of record NC_081296.1, read on the forward strand.
AGAGGCAGGCAGAGAGGGGGAGGGAAGTAGGCTCCTCGCCGAGCAGAGAGCCCGATGCTGGGCTCGATCCCAGGACGCCAGTATCATGACCCAAGCTAAAGGCAGAGGCTTAACCCACTGAGCCATTCAGGTGTCCCTTTATTTATTTTTATTTTTGTTTTTCTGGATGCCCCTAATTGATTTCGTCTCATGTTCTTCTAATGGTTAGGCCAGGGTCAAACAAAACCCACAGAGGTAAAATACCATTTTCAGAACACCCACTTAATTTTTTTAAAGATAAAATTAATAGATTGCCCTCGAGGCTTTCAAAACATTTTTCCTGTGACTCCACCTTCTAATTAATTCAGTCTATCATAATAAAATGGCATCAGCAAGACTGCCACAACCTTTTCCATCAAGAACTTCTAGACTCTTGCAGTTGTGACTTTTCCTTAGCAGTGACATTATCTCTTTCTTTCAAAAGAGAAATTTATTGATGCCGCTGAGTTATGAGTTCCAACAGCTACAAGAGTATAACCAGAAGAAACACAAATCCGTAATGACTGGATAATCTAATAGATACCAGCCTGGTTGGTCTCCCAGGGTGCATTCTCAGTCTTCTTGCACCTTGCCCACCTCCTACTTTCAAGTTAAAAAGGCCAGCTACTCACTTTCCCAGCTTCTTTTGCATGTGATCTACTGCTGGCCTAGAGATGAGAGCTAGTTTCTTGGGGTGTTCTGAGAACAAAACACTTCCTCGCTGAGGAAGGGTAGAGCACATGGCAGGAAAGCTTTTTTTCTCACTTCTTCTGATGTGGATGTATGAAGATGAGATGATTTCAGCCACGTTTCAGCCACGAGGCAACAAGTCTAGGGATATAAAACTAAATACTGAGAATGGAAGATTAGAGGATAGAAACAGCCTGACTTCTGAAAGACATCATTGAGCCACTGACTCAACCTGGGTCTGCTAAGGGAACTTGAAATCCCCAATGGTTGTCAGTCTGCAGCTCAGTCTCCTTACTGATCCGTATGGCAACATCTGACATCACTCCCGATAACTCAGAGGGGATATGTTGCTGACCCATACACATGTTTTGTTTTGCCTACACGCTGTCAAAAATGTAGTTACCCTCTCCTCAAAAATCAGCTGATTTCACAGGAAAAAAAGTTTCCCATTTCCTTTGAAAAACCAGCAAACCTGGCAACCTGGCCCACGGGTCTACCAGCCAACAGTCACCTGGAACTGAGTAGTGGCTGACATTTCTGATGGAACCTGTGCTCTGCACTCCATTCATCACGGTCCCCACTTGTTCAGCTTCGTGCACTTCTATTATGTCTGGACCCTGTGAACATCTGTGAAAAAATCGTAGTAGCTGAGTTTTATTTAACATAAGTATCCTTTAGGTTGCCGCTTTTTTAAATTTTTTTTTTAATTTTTTTATTCTTTATAAACATACAATATATTTTTATCCCCAGGGGTACAAATCACAGAAATATAGCTCTGACATTACTTTGCAACCCCTTTGTGATACCACATCTCCTCCTCTTCTTCTCCTCTCCTCCCTACCCACTGACTTCCCACAGAGCTGTTGAAGAAAACAAAGTTGGTTCCAATTAACATACCCCAGGTGTCTAACTTTAGCCTGGTAGCTACTATAGTCAGTCAGGAAAAAGATTTAAACCTTTCATATATCCATTTACCCTCCACAGAAACTCATCTAACTGATCCAGATTTACCTCTTTGGCTGGAGCCTAGCAAATCTTTTATCAGTGCCATGTTTGGAGCTGGAGTTCAAGGTGTCTAACTAAGGGAGTGCAATGCATGCCCACTGAAACGTGTCCCAATGCTGAATGCGTACACATGACCCATGAATTGCAGCTTTTCACTGGAGCATTTCCCACAGCTACAGAAAAAATTGACGGAGAGGAAATCTCATTCCAGAAAAATGTACTGGGCCATCAGTGACATCTGTATGATTGGAAGGGTAAATATGATAAGTTACTACATACACACACACACACACACACACACACATTAGGCAACTCAGTGGGGGAAGACAAACTCTTTTACTGCCTCTGTAGAAGCTAAACATGAGACTTCTCTGAGGAGAAATTTCTGAGATTTGCTTTAGGATTTCAGAACAACCATCTTTGGGGTCATCCCCTGCCCTTAGTAGTAGCCTTACTATAGCAAATCCAGGAGCAATATATACCTCCATGAGTCACCTATAGCAGTAACAAACACAGTGTCACAGGAAATGTGGGCAAGTGGGGAAAGCCAGAAGTCTGTTCCTCAACAAATACGCTGGGGGTGGCTGAACCTGAGGCACGTGACCCCCATCCCTGTTCAAACATACAGTAGCAGTCAGCCGGACATAGCCTCACATTCCCAGGCAAGATTGTGAGCTCAGCTGTAGTTTAGAATACCTGTAACAGGTTTTCCTGATGAGAAATTTTTACCATTTCTAACCATCTGATATTCAGTGCATTATAAGAAATAGGAATAGATATAGGCAGGACTTTCACACAAAATGTTCTGTACAAGGTAACTGTTCTTCATTATTTTTAGCAATGACTCCCATAGAACAGGTTAGATAATTATTTTGTCTGAAGTGTGAGTATCCTATGTTTTCAAAAACTAATATTTAATTTTAATCTTTTTTTAGCTACTAATATTTCAAAAAAATCATTTTCTATTTTTATTACAAATAGTTTCATTACAGTGTTTGCCTGGAAATCACAACATAAGGCAGGTTGCCCTGAAGGGGGTCATATGTTTCCATAAGAACAATGTCATAATGCGGAGGAGAATATGCCATCTAATAAATTATAGTAATGAAAAATTCAGAGTGATAATGATAACAAAACTACAACTCTATGCCCAGTTTCATGACAAAATTGTACTTTCAGTCATATAAAATAGGCATAAAAATAAGATACAATAGTTATAATTATATATATATGACAATTATACAAAGGCCCTCAGTGTATCTATATCTCCCCATGTATATGCAACTAAACAAAAAAAACACATCATAAAACTGACCTAAAACTAATGTAATACCTATAGCAAATATAAATATAATTTTGTTTGACTTCTTAGCCTTTAGAAGAGATTTGAGAAATATATAATTTGGATAACTTATAAATTCTCAAGCAACATTTCACAAAGGTTTGAATCAATACAATGCTTTCTCTTGAAAATTTCCCATTTAGTAAGCAAAAATGCTCTCCATGCCTTTTCACCTCATCACTTTCCTAAAGACTGCATAGGGGTCCAGTTCCTATATATTTTCCTTATTGTTGTATTTTGATGAAAATAACCTATTCTTATCCTATCTCCTTGGTTTAGATTTTCAGAAGGTTCCCCCCACCAAATCTTTCATAATCTATAGGTAATCCTACCATTTTAAAAATACAAGGAAGAGTTAATTAGCAATGTGAAAATTAATAAAGGGAAACCTCACTAAAATGGAGTTGTGATGCCACAAGGGGGAGCATACTACTCAGTGCCAATTACAGGAAGAATTGTGAGTTACAGCCCCCAACAGAAGAATATTCAACAGGGAAAGAATCAATTACAGGGCCCAACTGGAAAAGACATATATTGTCTCATCTACAAGAAATTAACCACCCCTAAAACTCAGCCAATGAGAAACTGTCATCACCCTTAATTCATTTTTCTCCAATGGACTTTCATTCAAAACACTCCTTCCCAGTTTCTTCCTTCTCCATAAAGTAACATTCCTCTCTTGTTGTTTGTTGGACTTGCTTATGGTTTTGTCCTAGCTTGCATGTCCTGAATTGCAATCTCTAATAGCCTTTGGTAGACTATTTTGCTGGTAAGATAACTGGCTGCCTTATCGATAGAAAAGTATTTTTATAAGCCCAACTTAAAAGTTTTTACTTACTACAGATTCAGTGAGATTTCTAGGTTTATTCAGTTGAACACAACAATGTGAAAACAGAAGCAGTTAATAATAACTGTACTTGTATCACAACTTCAGCATCTAATTTGTTTCTGTGATTTTTTTTGGCTGCACAGTATTTTGAAAATGCTAATAAAATTGGATATAAATACTGATAGTTCAAGTAATAGGTTGTAATATTGGGATTTTAAAAGTTGAACTTATTCAAAAACTTGAGGGAAAACTTGTTAGAATCTTATTGCTAAAAGTGCTATGGTGAGTGCTGTGAAGTGTGTAAACCTGGCGATTCACAGACCTGTACCCCTGGGGCTAAAAATACATTATATGTTTATAAAAAAAAATTTAAAAAAGGAGTCCCGGAAAAAAAAAAAAAGAATAACGAATCAAGTTTAAGCTACAATAACAGTGCATACTATATTAATCTACACATTGTGCATAATACTATACACACACACGCCCTCTATACAGTGAGGTATTTTTACTACATCGCATGTGAGCTTGCATACTGTGAACATCGGTAAGCAGAGGCTGGGGTTTGTCCATCACTGAGTAGCACACACATGCTATGGCACTGTATTTTATTCTGTAATTTTATAGGAATTGCAGAGCTAGAAAATGCCTTTATTAATTATACCTAACACCTAGCACAGAGGTAGGTCATAATAGGCATGTTTATTGAATGAAATGGATAGAATTATTTAAGGCTTTGATGAGAGATCTCAGGCCATTTCTTAAATTATTGATAATCCACTATACCAATTACCAAGTCATTATAAAGGACCAATGTAAAGGCTAATAAAATATTTATTAGGTGTAGTGAAACTATACAGTGTAGACATATTTTTGTACATTTTGTTGTCTGTGTTACACTGTGCAGAAACCACAAGTTAATACTCTTGCAAAAGGAGACATAAGTGGTGCCACTGGCCATCACCTACTACATATCAGTTGCAAGGTCTGGAAGGGCTCATGGAAGGAATACCTCACCTTTCACTTATACTGTGGGTTAAATAGGATTTTGTACTCTAGCCTGAAGCTCCAAAATAAAAATATGTATTGAATAAATATTTGATTATGGTTCTATTGATAAGTAATATATATGTGAAAATTGATCAGGAGATTCAAACAGTGGATTTATACATTAATTTTTTAAAATAAAGCCTATTGTAAAGGAAATAAAATAAAATGAAAAACATAATGAAGCCTATTTGTTACTTGAGAAATTCCCCTACTATCCTGAGTTTTGTACCTACTTTAAAAAAAATGCTGAACAGAAATACATTATCTAAAACTTGTTTAAAGTTTTAAAATTTTACCATTAATAATTTTGGTTTTGGAATGATTTTAAAAAAGTAATGGATGTTAATGACTACTCATGGATTTAAAAAAATTTGTTAAGTGCCAGGAACTGTATCGACACATTAAACGTTGACTCACTTAAACATACAAATTACCTCATTATTATGATCATTTTAAAAAATTAGGCAACAGAGGTCCAGGGAAATGCAGTCATTTCTCTAAAGTCATATTGCCAGTTGAATGGGTAAGCCATGATTATACCCTGGAGTGATCGCTCCAAGGTCCATGTTCTTTCCCTTATACTTTGCATCTTACCCATGAGTGAAATACTAGTGCAAAAACAGATTATGAAATGAGAACACTGTGATCTTAGACCTAATGATGCCTCCAAGGTAATGTCTGCTTTGGAGGGTCTTGAAAAATGATTTGGACCTGGTAGACACTGTAGTAAGTTAGACTCTGCAACAAGGGTCTTCCGTGTCCTTTACTCCTCTGGTTTGGACATGATGCCATCTATTTGTTTTTCAAGTCTTCTGAATTTTACTTATGTGATACTATAGTCAAACATCTAGCTTTCTTTGCTCTCCATTAGACTGAATAAACTGAGGGCAGAAATGTTCTGTCTTTAACCTTGATGTCACTGATGCTTTGCCCAATGCCTGTCAACCTATAATGCAATTTCTGGTTAGTGTTTACTAACTATTTGAAATGAATGAATAAAAAGGCAAGAAGCTTTACCTTGCCTCAAAATCAGACCTTGCCTAAATAAGTAAAAAGCAGAAAACCTACTTCACTTATTATTTGGTGTTTTAAAAGACATCAAATTTTTCCTGCTATTTCTACTTCTTCCCTGAAGATTATTGATTTCCTTTTGCCGGAGGACTGCATGAAGATTAGTATAGTAAGTTTCTTAGAAAAAAAATCTGCAAAACAAAGGAAGTTTTTACAGTTCTTATTTTATGCAAAAAGGTATAGGTTATATTTGTTAAGTTTTTACTTTAGAAAAATATGGATGGTTCATTACTTTGGGACTTTTTAAAAAACAACAATAACTAAAACAATTCAATTATTCTCGGGACAACACAAACATATTTTCCTTTCTTGCAATTTAAAACCATCACTATGTAATGCAATTAAGTAGAAAATAAATGTTTCTAGGAATATGAAGAGACTTTCCTTCTATTTGTTTCTGAACAGAACTCAAACATTTTTTGCCATTACATTACTAATTAGTTTCTCATTATATGTGCCAATAAAATTTTTAAAAAACTACAGAAATAAAAATACTTTTGAACAATAAAGCTATAAAAACTCATTTCTATTTTAGAGAGCTAGTTTTCTAGACTCTTCTTCACCTATACTGTTTATCCATCTCCCCCCTATAAAATTTTACTAATGGCTTCCTTTAGATCTTATTAATTGCAAGATAAATAAATCCTTAATAGAAAATAACCCTTTCATTCTAAATTTTGTTCTAAAACAGGTGCTATTTAACTGAAAGAAAGGCAGGATGTACCCTTTCACATGTTAGACTCCAGGAATCTGGAGATATTAAGATACACAGAATCCAACATTTATCTACACAGCTTTTCATTTCTAGATCTATGAAAGGAAATTGTAAAAAACAAACTCAAGTATAAATAATGAGGGAGCAATATTTAATTAAAATGAAATTTCTTAGGTCATCATTTATGATTGCATCACTTATGGAATCGGTATTCATCATTTTTATGATAGTCTTTGTGCCCCTTCATAATCTATTTCTAGTAGAGCTGTGTGAATGTTCCCTAGGCCAATCATAAACCAACAGGTACACTCAAGATTCTATTGTTCTCATTGTCTGAAGGGCAACAGGATATGAGTGGGGAAAGTATTGATATCATAAAAAGTCAGCAAATTTGGATTCAACTCTGTGGTCTCTCATTACCTAGTCAGATGCCTTTGTACAAGTCACTTAAACACTCTTGAACTCAGCTTTCTAATCTGTGAAATAATGGCATCAAGGCAGATAAGTTTTGAGATCCCTTTTCGATGTAAAACTCCATCAAAATTTCAGAAACAATTTACCTTTAAGATTCAGAAAATATGTATATCTATAGGAATTGATGGCTGTTAACCAAACCTAGTATGGCAATCATTTCACAACATATGTAAGTCAGATTATTATGCTGTACACCATAGCCTTATGCAGTGTTGTATGTTGATTACATTTCAAAAAAAAGGAGGGGAAAGATTCAGAAAATTATAAGTACATGGACAATAAGGGGATTATCTATGAATATCTGTTCTCATTCTCATTCTGCATAGGCAAGTTGATTTAAAAGAAAGTTCTGGTTAATTAGATTCAAGTTTTGAAGTCATAAAAGCTAATATCTGTAAAGACCATTGATATAGTCCTTTAAAAAATTTATTTTAAATGTAAAATCTTTCATCCTCTTACCAAACAACATTCCAATGAATGGGTTTGTGATCATTGAGACTGCTACACCCAATGCTAGCACATGGCTCAGGTCTGTGCTTTCGGTACAACCTCTTTTCATATTAGACAATGTTTTTAGAATTATCTTTGAGCCACCGTAGCAGTTGGGCTAACATGGTAAACTACCTCTCCCATCTCAAGTACATATAATTACTAGTTCAATGTCATCATGCCCCCTATTGTATATATTTAAACAAGATGTAAACCAATCAATGTATCCATATGCAAAAGAGTGACCGTGGACCCCATCTCATATCATATAAAAAAATTCATTATACGGGCACCTGGGTGGCTGAGATGGTTAAGCCTCTGCCTTGGGCTCAGGTCATGATCTCCAGGTCTTGGGATCAAGCCCCATATCGGGCTCTCTGCTCAATGGGGAGTCTGCTCTTCCCTCTCCCTTTGCCTCTCTCCCTGATTGTGCTCTCTGTCTCTGTCTTTCTTTCAAACAAATTTTTTAAAAAATCTAAAAAAATTATTTTAAAAATTCACTAAAAATATATCATATTCCTAAGCATAAAAGCTGCAACTATTCAAATATTAGAAAAAACACAGGATTACGGTCTTTTTAACTTTGGATTAGGCAAAGATTTCTTAGATATGACACTAAAAGTACAAGTGACAAATGAAAAAATAAATTGGACTTCACCAGTATTAAAATCTTTGGTGCTTCAAAGGATACCATCAAGGAAGTGAAAAGACAACCCATACAATTGGAGAAGTATTTCTAAATCATATATCTAATAAAGATTTTTTATCCATAATATATAATATATAATATATATATTATATATATAATATATAAATAATATATATAGAATTCCCAGCTCAACAATAGAAAGATAAATTATAAATTAAAAATGGGCAAATGATTTGCTTAGGCATTTATCCAAGGAACATATAAAAATGGGCAATTAGCATACGAATCGATGCTCAATATCTTTCATCACTGGGGGAATGCAAATCAAAACCATAACGAGATACAACTTCACATACACACTAGGATGGTTGTAAGCTAAAAGACACCACCAATAAGTACTGAATATTAAGAAATTAGAAAGCTCACTCATTACTGATATGAATTTAAAATGATGCAGCCACTGTGGAAAACAGTTTGACAATTACTCAAAATATTGAGCATAGATTTACCCCAAATCAAGCAGTTTCACACCTAGGTATATATCCAAGAGAAATGAAAACATATATCCATCCAAAAACTTGTTCACTAATGTTCATAGCAGCATTGTCCAAGACAGCTCCAAAGTCCAAATAATCCAAATGTTCATCAACTGAAGAATGGATAAACAAATGTGGTATATCCACAAAATAGACTATTATTTGCAATAAAAAGGGCTGAAGTACTGATACAGGCTATGGAAGTTGAAGAACTGCTACATACACAGTCCTTTTGTGATAATGGAAAAAAATGAGAAAACCTTAAATGCCCATCATGGTAATAAATAAGTTAGGGTAGATTCATGTAATAAATAATAGCCAAAGAACAAATAATCCAATCAAGAAATGGGCAGAGGACATGAACAGACATTTCTGCAAAGAAGACATCCAGATGGCCAACAGACACATGAAAAAGTGCTCCATATCACTCGGCATCAGGGAAATACAAATCAAAACCACAATGCGATATCACCTCACACCAGTCAGAATGGCTAAAATCAACAAGTCAGGAAATGACAGATGCTGGCGAGGATGCGGAGAAAGGGGAACCCTCCTACACTGTTGGTGGGAATGCAAGCTGGTGCAACCTCTCTGGAAAACAGCATGGAGGTTCCTCAAAATGTTGAAAATAGAACTGCCCTATGACCCAGCAATTGCACTATTGGGTATTTACCCTAAAGATACAAACATAGTGATCCAAAGGGGCACGTGCACCCGAATGTTTATAGCAGCAATGTCCACAATAGCCAAACTATGGAAAGAACCTAGATGTCCATCAACAGATGAATGGATCAAGAAGATGTGGTATATATACACAATGGAATACTATGCAGCCATCAAAAGAAATGAAATCTTGCCATTTGTGACAATGTGAATGGAACTAGAGCGTATCATGCTTAGCGAAATAAGTCAAGCGGAGAAAGACAACTATCATATGATCTCCCTGATATGAGGAAGTGGTGATGCAACATGGGGCTTAAGGGGGTAGGAGAAGAATAAATGAAACAAGATGGGATTGGGAGGGAGACAAACCATAAGTGACTCTTAATTTCACAAAACAAATTGAGGGTTGCTGGGTAGAGGGGGTTAGGAGAAGGGGGGTGGGGTTATGGACATTGGGAAGGGTATGTGCTTTGGTGAGTGCTGTGAAGTGTGTAAACCTGGTGATTCACAGACCTGTACCCCTGGGGATAAAAATATATGTTTATAAAAAATAAAAAATTATATAAAAAAATAATAATAGCCAATTTCTGAAATGAATCAGTAAGACATATGAGAAATATGGCTACATTCAATACATATCTTGCATTTAATAAAACATGTTGCAGTTGCTTTGACATTGATTCAGTTTTAACCAACTGAGCCACCCAGGCACCCAGTGATTCAGTTTTTAAAAACATATAATATGCTATATGTCTCAAAGACATTTATGTCTGTATATAATATATCTATGCACATATTTAAAATTTATATTTATTTTCATAACAGAAAATATGAAGTGAACCAGAAGAAGACACTCAAATTTCTTGTAAAGATGGGAGAATAACCCTGGAAAGCAAGAATAAAATGGATTTCAACTCCTTACTGAACATCTGTGTACGTGTGACAAATCTGATCAAACACTAACATTTTTTAATTTGCTAATTCTGTGTGGTGAGTACACAGGCAAATTTATCCCCTTCTCTGATTGAGATAAATCAATGCAAATCATGCATTAAAGTCACAAAATGAACTAAAAATGCCATTTTAAAATTTGTCAAAACTTGAACAAGTAAAAGCCAGAAGGGCCTGGGGATTCATTTGGTACAGGACTAACTCTGAGATATATAAATACTGACAACTTTTTTCAAGTGTGTAATGAGTAAAAACCTAAGAAAATATGCCCAAATGATAGCAACCTTTATTTGTTTTGGCACAGGACTACATGGAACTCGATGGATCTGCATATCTCTGAAGCATATTAAATTCAACATGGTGATGCACTTCACTCTATGGAGGAAAATGCCATTATTATTACCATTATCATGTGTCCAGGTGCTCCTGTATATGGCTCTTTCCTATTGACCATCCACTCTGAGATCCTGGGACAATGGCAACCATGGGCTTCTCAGTGTTTGGGGCCAGGATTCTATGTAGGCAGTATAATCCCAAAGGGGAGCATCAGACAAAACATTTAATCTCTATCCCTTACTTTCCTTATCTATAAAATGGGGCAAATAACATTTGAGCCTAAGGTTATTATGACACCTCATGAAACTGTGTATTTAAAGCACTAATGTTTGACACCTAGTGCACCCTAACTAAGTACAGTTATTTTTGAAGGAATACTCACAAACCACAAATTGGGAATAACCATTAGCTCCAAATATGCGAAGGATCAAATTTTTACAACATAAAGATTTATACTGAATTAGATTCCCCTCTCCTGCCCTATATATATATAGAAAAATCAAGCGAATACATGGGAAAATACACTGTTAAAAGTTAACTGGAATGTAAATAAAGACTTTTAAAAAATGAAAAGAAATAAGATATATGCATGGCTAATGAATGTGAAAAATATTCAACCTTACATACTAGATACTTGGAACAAAGGTGTGAAAATTATAAAAACTAAATGTAATCCCATATTTAGCCACTCAAATTAACAAAAGTTTTGTGTTTATTTGTTTGTCATAATTACCTCAGATGTGATGAACCCAGGGTTTTTGGTAGAAGGCAGGAAAAAAAGTTCATTCAGCTGGGTTAAGAGACAATTTAAAATACTTAACTGAAAACCTCAAAAATTTAAATTGATTAGTTAATTCCACTTGTAGAGATCTGTGCTAAGGATCAAAATATATACACAACAATGTTTCCAGTTTTTCACTATTATAAATACTTCCACTGTTTAACAATAGAATATGATTAAATGAAGTGTGGTTCATGCAAATAATGAGGCTTCATGCAGACATTAAAAATTATGCTTTCAAATGGTTTAAATAGCATGGCTAAATGTAATATATAATTAAAATATTAAGAGGAACAAAGTAGTATATAAACACAATACTTACCCAATTCTAATGCATCAAAAGGTGACAGTTTATCTATTTTTAAAAAATATTTTATTATACATCAAGTTCAGATTGTTCAATAATAATTAGAAAACACAGATAAGAAAAAAGAGAGAGAGAAAAAACCACCTGTAAGTCTATCAAAGAGAAAACAGGTGATGTATACCTATTTCTGGATTTTTTCCTTTGTAGATATATATTTCTTAAATAAAAATTTCTCATATTTCTTATACTTTTTAACATGTTTATATTTTCCAATTTTTATTGTAAACAACAGTAATGTATTAAACTAAATCTTTGCATTTATTGTTAATCATTTCCTTAGAATAAATTCTTACAAGTAGATTTTGTGGTTCAAACAATGCACACACATATATAAATACATATATAAATACATACACACACAGACACGCACTTAACTTTGTGTGTCAACTTAACCAGGCCACGGGGTGTCCAGATATTTGATCAAACATAATTCTTGGTGTTTCTGGGAGGGTGTTTTTAGATGAGTTTAACATTTAAATTGATAGACTTAGTAAAATAGATTGCCCTCCCTAATGTGGGTGGGCCTCATTTAATCAGTTGAGGGCATGAAGAGAACAAAAATGTTGACCCTGGCCTGAATAAGACAGAACCCCTCACTGAGGACTGCCTTCAAACTGGAACTAAAACATCAAGTTGAACCTGGCTTTTCCTGCCTTCAGACTTGAGCTGAAACAGCTCTCTCTGGATCTCAAGCCTGCCAGACTTCATAGTGGAACTGTATCATTAGTTCTCCTGGGTCTCCAGCTTGCCAACTACATATCTTAAGACATATCAGCCTCTATAATCATGTGAGCCAATTTTTTTTATAATAAACCTCTTCCCATATATAGATATTCATCCTACTCGTTCTGTTTCTCTAGAGAAACACTTACACTAATAGATAGGTTTTAAGAAGTGCATATAAATTTATGCTGCCACGAGCCGCATATCAAGGTTCCCATCTGCTGGCACCAAGGCCAATGCTATGCGTTCCTAATTTTCTGTACTTGCCAATTTATATAATAAAAATATTATCACTTTGTTATTTTAATTTACATTTTTATTAGTTAAAAATAGATATTGTCACACCCTTAACATTTCCATTTTTTTCTTCAATGCATTATCATCATTTCTTTGTCTATTTTTTTTGTCTATTTTTCTTTTATGTGTAAATATTTTGTAAAGAAGCTTTGTAAGTCATAGATAATAACTTTTCGTCATATACACTATATATACCACAAATGTTCTCAGGGTTTTCTTTTTCTTTTAATTCATCTATATTTTATTATAAGGACATTTTATTTAGGTATGCAAATGCAATATTTCTCTCCTTTATGGTTTCTGGTTTAGTGTCAGCCTAAGAAAGTCTTTCCTCAAAGCAAGATATATGATCTTCCAGAACTTTTATTTTAAAAATGAAATAAATGAAATAAAGTCTTTACTTCATTTGGAATCTATTTTGGCATAGGTTGTGAGATAGACATCTTTTCTTTTTTCCCCACTACATAATCTATTTCTCTTACTCTAAAATGAGCTGCCTGAGGTAGTCCAGTGTTTGGTACCATTCACTTTTATCAGAATCAGCATTAGCAAAGTCAGCAATTGGTACTATGACCCTTTCCTTCAGCAGGTACTGTAAGGTGGTCTTAATTTGTATAGGTCTTGTTTGAATCTGTACAGGATTACATTAACTATTTAATCTGGGAGTAGATGAGGGGGTAGTCAAGGAGTTCCATTTTATTAAGCCAATTTCAAGTGCCAAAGGCTTAATTTTATTTTATGACTATTGGGCCCAGAACATCAATGCCCACTATGGGATATTATAGGACACTTGACACTGTGACCATGAGAAATTTAGGCCTGTTTGTCCTCTATTTTATGTACAGTAACTCCCCTAAAGATATAGAGGATATAGAGGATACCTTGCTTAAATTTAATAGGATCCCCAGGCATAACTGCAATTTGAACCCAAGTATCAATTTAGGCCACCAAGATTCATCAATTAGTGCATCTCAGCAGATGTTAGTTAATTTAGAACATTTACTATAAAGATACTATAGCCAGTGGGTAATCTTTTTATCTTTCTTTTGCATAAATTCCTTTAGTAAATTTTGAATTTCCAATTAGATCAAATCACAGACCCGGCTACCGCTCTTGTTTCTTCCCACTGCATAAAAAAGTCATTTTGTTTTATTTTGTTGTGCTGTAGTTTTTGGTTGCTGGATATACTGGGGGACAGAGGAGTCCTCTCTATCCTGATAGTATTTATTATGTCTCCTACCCAAAATAGATCAGATGAGTAATATTGGACTTAGGGGCCAACATTCACTCCCAAAGTGAATGTTACTTGTTTGGGTTAAGGGACCCTGAAATTAAGTTGAGTTTGAATTAACCACTTGATATGTTGATAAGCTTTGGTACCCAACCAAATCTACAGTCTTTATCGGTTTATTTTATAGCTATCTAATAAAATGATGCTGTATTTTGGTCCATGCCATGGGCTTCCATGAGAGTTCCTCCCCATAAGCTTGAGGATGATGATCTTTGTTGCTACAGAGGCCTGGGCAGCAGCAGCAGCAGCAACAGCAGAGGCATTTAAGGTATTTAAGAGTCCCAGGGAGCCCAGTAAATTTAGGAATGTGGATCTGCATGTGCAGTATAGTGACAACTCTTCCTCACAGAGGCAATCAATTAATGGACCCATACACTGCACAGGGGTCAATGCCTGTTTGAGACACACAACCAATGGTGACAGGATGAGTCCCCTGTACCTAGAATCAAGTATGGTTTCTGCTGGAGATAAAACGCCTAAATAGGTCCAGGTCAAAACCCACAATCCAGGGCTGCTTTAAAGAGGATACCCACACTCCTGTCCTTCAATGCTCATCAAAACTTCCAGCTCGATTAGTTACATTTATAACAGATATTCGGTAGGGCTCAGCAAGTGCATCACAGCACAGCACAACTCAAAATACAACAAAATACAAGCCCGGCAGCACACAGCAATACAACTCACAACATATGCTGGCCAGCAGGCAGCAGCTCGATCTGCGTGCTCACCAGCAGGCGAAAAACAAGAGAAGAGAGGGGTACCTGGGTGGCTTAGTTGGTTAAGCAACTGCCTTTGGCTCAGGTCATGAGCCTGGAGTCCCGGAATCCATTCTCACATCGGGCTCCCTGCTCAGCAAGGGAGTCTGCTTCTCCTTCTGACCTCTCCCCCTCATGCTCTCTCTCTCTCTCAAATAAATATCTAAAATCTTTAAAAAAAGAAGGAAAGAAAGAAAGAAAGAAAGAAAGAAAGAAAGAAAGAAAGAAAGAAAGAAAGAAAGAAAAGAAAAAAAAAAAACCCACAAGATAAGAGAGACCTCCCAATGCCAACTGTTTTGTGGTTGCCCTGGGTGCGATCTACTCCCGACCTGAAATTTGTTCAGACATTGAAATGATTAGTGCAGTAAGAGGGCATGAAAAGGTTTACTGCTCACATAGGAGGCCTTCTGGGGAGAGGAAGGCAGGCACCAAAGCAGGTCTAAAATGATTTGAGTGAAGGAAGGTACCGTGGCTTTGATTTATATTGTGGTTAGGGGTTGGGCCTGGGTCAGGGTCCCTGTGGCTTGAACTTCTATAGTGTCAGGGTAGGAAGAGCTCAGGGTTTTTTTTAGCAGCTTGCCCAGACACGAGGCAAGAGCAGAAAATCGTCATCTGTCAAACATCAAAAATGGAGTCAGAATCTTTGTCACGATATTTGTTTTTCTTTTTGTCCCATCATTGTTAGATTTTAGGATCAGTGTTGTATTAAGGGAGGAAGGTGATTTTGTATTTTGGAAGCTTCCTACATTCTTCTATTCTGTGTCATAATTTAATGAGCATGTGAATTATCTCTTCCCTAAAGCTTTGCCAGAACTTACACAAAAGATGTATGGGTCATTTTTTGAGCTAATTCTCTGACAATATAATTTTTTCTAAGGTTACTGATATTCTCAACTTCCATTTCCACTTAAGTCAGTTTTTATAATGTTATATGTTCCTGATTATTCTATTTAGGTCACTTATTTATTTTTTTGGTCACTTATATTTTTAAGTAACTGTACATTTTCCTTTATACTAATTTATTATTTTCTAAGTTTCTTTTCATGTTTGTGGTTCAAAATTTTGAGTTAATCAGTCCATTTCATGATGTATTACACTTATTTTTTTTTTAAGATTTTATGTATTTATTTGACAGAGAGAGAGATCACAGGTAAGCAAAAACGAAGGCAGAGAGAGGGGGAAGCAGGCTCCCTGCTGAGCAGACCCCAGCATGGGGCTTGATTCCAGGACCCTGAGATCTTCACCTGAGCAGAAGGCAGAGACTTAACCCACTAAGCCACCCAGGCACCCTGATGTATTACACTTATTGTTTCTCTAATTTGATTTATTGATTTAATCTATTGCTTTTACTCACGTTCTTCACATTTCTCTTCCTTTCAGAAGAAAATACTCTGAGATGTTTACTGTGTATCCTTTATATGTATGTACTATTGTGAGTCTTGCATTGTTTGCGCATGCATTTTAATTTAAATAAATAGTATTCTGTAGATACCATTCTGAGTATTACTTTTTTAACTCAGCTCTGTATTTTTAAAGATATAGCCAAATTTCGGGACATATATCCACTGATTCTGATTGCTGCATAATAGTTTATAATGTGCATTTGTGTTATGTTCCTTATCCATTCCCCTAGCAAAGGACAACTATGTGGCCTCCCAACTCTAGGTTTCTACAAGTAAGACTAATGAAGATTCTACATGTCCCCATGTGGGTCTGTGTGTGAATGTCCCTGTGATATGTAACCAGGAAAGAGGCTCCTAGAGTCCAAAGGACACACCTAATCATTTGACTATGGCAGATGTTTTTCTCGAGTGACTAAGACAGTCTACCTAAGAGTGGAAATATATTTTAGTAAAAAATGTTTTTGACAAACATAGGTAACTTTTTCAAACTCCTTCAAAAAGGAAGGTACACCTTCCTTATTCAGTCCTTCACTCATCATACATTTAATGAGAACTTATCATGTGTATGGCAGTATGTGCTGAGCTTACAGAGATGTCCAGACACAGTTGCTACTCTAAAGGTATTTCAAATCAAGCTGAAGATACAAATGACGAAGCCTATTGTGACAGCCATTAGCATACATGCTTGTAGAAGATGAGGTTGGAACATCAAATAGGATGTTATCATTTCTACAAGTCATCACAGAAGAAGCCATACTTGAACTAAGTAGACATGGAAGTAATTTTCATGTACAAGGACTGGCACACACCAGAGGATAAAATTGTCTGGTGCATGCGCAATCTGCAAGAAGTTAAATGCAGCTGGAGCACAGGATAAAGAAATGAGAGATAAGTTTGAAACACTGTAAAAACAACAGGTAATAGATGGATAACCTTGCAGGGGCTAAAGAATTTTAACATAAGTAGATCTGTGTGTAGGTCTTTCTGAGATCACCCAGAAGCATGGTTTAAGATACCCAAAGATATGAGTCCAGCAAAGAATTACATCTGGAAGACTAGAGCTCAGGAAGGAGAGCTGAGGTAGATAAAAATTTTGGAGCCATCTCTGTATACATTGCATCTATAGCCAAGGGGTTGATTGAAACTGTACATTATTTAGTAAGAAAGAAAATTATAAATGGTACATATAGAATATAATATGTAGTCGGAATGACTCTGCAGAGTCAAGAACTCAGGGAAAAAAAAGGTAAAACTGTTATCTTTTAACTTATTTCCACCTTAAGTCTGTCTAATCACTCATCATCATCAATTCAATTTGCTCTCTGCTCTTGCATTTGTTCATACATAGCTTTGAAAGTATCTTTCACTCCTGTTCAAATGTTTTACTATACTAATTAGATGGCCACTTCTTGAAGAGGTTCACAATAACCGTTAATGAAGTTTTAAAAATGAAAAGTGTAAATATGTGCATAAAGAATCCCGGTTAACCTTATTTCCTTGTTTTACATCCATAAATATACGGTGTGGAGCAATGGAACAAGGTACTATTAAATAGTGATATTAATAAGGCATAGAGATTTTTAAGAATTTCACCTTATTAAGTCAGATCCATCCAGGAAAATCTTCCTTTTTATTTATTTTTTTATTTTTTATTTTTTTAAAGATTTTATTTATTTATTTGTCAGAGAGAGAGAGAGAGAGAGAGCACAGGCAGGCAGAGAGGCAGGCAGAGTCAGAGGGAGAAGCAGGCTCCCTGCCGAGCAAGGGAGCCCGATGTGGGACTCGATCCCAGGACGCTGGGATATGACCTGAGCCGAAAGCAGCTGCTTAACCAACTGAGCCACCCAGGCATCCCAAATCTTCCTTTTTATTAACTCAAAGTCAGCTGATTTGGGGTCTTAACTAAATTTTTAAAAATCCTCTCATCTTTGCCATATTCTATTGGCTAGAAGCCAATCACAAGATCTGTCTACACTCAAGGGGGAATTACACAAAGGTATGACTCACTGGGAGTCGTCTCAGGGTATATCCCCTTGTTCAATGAGTGTTTATTAAGGGCCCATTTTGCTCCAGGTGATCAAGACAGATCAAAGTTCTTGATCTCACATAGGATATGTTCAATTTGGGGAGACAGATAAAAGAATAGACAAACACACACACACACAGGTATATAATTTCTCAATGTAATAAGGGTTATGAAGGAAATAGAGAGAGAGGTTGGGTACTTTCAGTCAGTAAGAAAAAGCTCTGTGAATTTCTTGAGGGAATATATGCATAAGACATAACCCAACACAGCAAGGCAAATAAACATTAAATGACCATTAGAAGACAGGCCTCATATTCCAATGAAAAGTGTTCTGACCTAGTTCAGACCTATGAGAAGACTCGCTTTTTTCAACCATAATAATACTGAAAACATAATGACGTTGTATGTCTGCTCCTTTCAACACTACCCTTAGTTGATAGCTTAGGGATCCAAAATAAGAAAAGACCCACTGAAACCATGCCTTTTACTCCAAAG
The DNA here is from genome assembly GCF_030435805.1 of Mustela lutreola. Taxonomy (NCBI): domain Eukaryota; kingdom Metazoa; phylum Chordata; class Mammalia; order Carnivora; family Mustelidae; genus Mustela; species Mustela lutreola. The sequence continues at coordinate 94,076,661 of NC_081296.1, forward strand.
ACAAAGGACTGAGAAATAAAACTTACCCTAGTTTCTAAAACTCTGCTGGCTGAGGCTGACCTCCCAAATCTACTCTGGAGTAAGGATTACCTAAAAATAGGGATTACCCACTTCTCTTTAGGGATAGAGAAAGAAAAGAGATTTAGCCACAAGGGTGCTGACCTTTAAACCAGAGAAGGAATTCCATTCCTAGGAAATAAGGTCTAATGGAGTATCTCATTATACTTCTCTTCCTTGGAGAGCATCATAAGAACAAGAGGAGGTTTGGGTTCTCCCTAATGTAAAAACACCGAAGTAACAACAAAAAATTCAACCAGCCATAACAAATATTAAAATTACAGTAATAGATTGAAAGATGAATGGGTACTAGTCCCAGAATAGAAGAATAAATCTGTGTGAAAGTTTAAAAAAAGAAAAAAATTACAATAATAATAGTCACTGTTAATATTTCAATATTCAGCAAAACTATGATGAACTGTAAGACCCAGAGTTGTAAATAATATTAGTCTTTATTAGAATAGTTAATGCTAATCAAAATAGTTAAGGCCAACCATCATTAAAGTTACTTAAATATGTACATGTTGTAAAACGTTGTCTTGATCCAACTGACTGATAAATATTTCATGGACCTTTGAGAATAATCTGTCAAGTTATGGAACTTTAATTAAAATTTGTAATCTTAGCCTGGTTCAATCCACTTTATTAAAATGAAAGAATATTAGTAAAAGAGCATTACTGAGGAATAAAAGACTTCAGGATAGATATTTAAAAAATTTTTTTCACTTTCATCTGAAATGAATTGAACATTAAAAATATTTCATAAAATTTATGAGCAGAATTATACAACCTAGTAATGAGATGCAAATATCTCTGTTCATTAAGGTTCAACTGTTTGATCAATTTTGCATACATAGTTCAGTGAGGACTGATAATTTTATTGCAATGTGAAAAATGTTTATTAAGTATCAGGATGAGGCAGCTAGGTGTATCCAATTATACCCATATAATACAATTTCACAAAGTGATTTGATTTTTATTTATTGCTTCATGGTCTTAATTTTAGTGGATCTGATGGGGTTTGGCATATTTTCAAAGTGAATTACAAGTGATGAAAACACTTAAATAAATACCCAGAGTCCTTAAAATTAGAAGTCTGATTTTAATTGCATCTTATATATGTGTAACATAACCCTCTTCAAGATTATATAAAGAAATATCATTGAATTTTTTAGTTTGTGTGTGTATACCGTATATGTTCATTTGATTAAATACTTTTGTAAATTTAAACCACTTAAAGCTTTGATCTGAGTATTAGAATGTTTGTTTCATAAATTAGTTATGCCAGATTCCTTTTCAACTTCATTATACTAATTCCATAAAATAGACTGTACTAAAGAGAAACATTGCAATACCAAGATGGATCTTCACAAAGAAGTGAAATTTCCCTTGTAACACAATAATACAATAATGATATTGTTTGTAGAATCTATAATCTGATGTGCTGACTGACCACATTCATAATCACAGTTGCATGGACATAAGGGAAATTATTCAGTGAAATTCTTTTGGGAATATCCTGGAATTGCACTTTATTCTTTAACAATCATTGCCGATCAGTTTTTACTAACTTATTCCCAAAGTTAAAAAGATTTTCCTCCTTCCTTTGTCTTCCAAATTAACTGTTCCATACATGTGCAAACAAAACTGGGCACATGGCTTCCACCCCATGGACAGATCTGACCTTTTGAGTAACTCTTGATCTAAATTTATCTTGTCTTTCTTTATGATTATGCTATTTATTTTTTAGAAGTAAACATTCTTCTTATCCACTTTATTTTGTCACATATGTTCTCCATCACTTACTAACATCTTTAATCTTATACACCCATTTATTTTCTCTTTTTCTCAAACATATACAGTATTTCTTATTAAAAACAACAAGAAATAAAACACACACTCTGTTCTATTACTCCTTTCAATACATCTTACTTTTTTCTTTTCCTTTATGGTCACTGTCCTTGAGTGCTTTAACAGATGATTCCATTTTCTTATCCCCTCCTTTCTGCTTAAAAACTAATTTTCAACCAAACCACTCCACTGAAGTTACCATTTGGAGATAATCTCTTACTTTCTAGTTCCATTTAAGCCCATTTCTTTACCCTCATTTTAACCATACCTCTTTCTTCGGGCCTGCTGATCAGTCTCTCTTCTTCTACCTTCTCTTAGTTTTTGTGATATTTCCTTCTTCTGGTTCTTCTACTTTTATGATCACAATTTCTTTGTCCTTTCACTAGTTTTACTCTCTTTTCAACCTCCTTAATCATTTATTGAAGTACACCATAAACTAAGACAAAAAGCGTAATTGTACATCTTCATAAAAATTTGTACAAAGTATGCAAAGCATACACTCCAGTGTAACCAACATCTAGGTCAAATAACAGAATATCAACACCATCCCAAAGGCCAATCCCTACTCTATCCCATTCTATCTTAATAGTCCTTAACTTTATTCTTCTCTTTCAACAAATAACTTTTGTGAATTAACTTGTGATCTCCACAGTGATGAATCTCATACTGACATTTCAAGGACTGACGCATTGTTTGAAATCTTTGGTTCATTCATCTCCTAACCCCTTTATTCAAGCAGATATTAGAATATAACTTTTCAACATCTCAATTTGTTTCCTTCTTTTCATTTCCATGTCACCATGTGGTTGAGATCAGAAGTTCATAAACTTTGCTGTGCAAAAGCTTTTGATCTTGATGAAATCCCAATAGTTCATTTTTGCCCTTGATTCCCTTGCCTTTTGCGTTGTTCCTAGGAAGATGTTGCTGCGGCTGAGGTCGAAGAGGTTGCTGCCTGTGTTCTCCTCAAGGATTTTGATGGATTCCTTTTGCACATTGAGGTCCTTCATCCATTTTGAGTCTATTTTCGTGTGTGGTGTAAGGAAATGGTCCAATTTCATTTTTCTGCATGTGGCTGTCCAATTTTCCCAGCACCATTTATTGAAGAGGCTGTCTTTTTTCCATTGGACATTCTTTCCTGCTTTGTCGAAGATTAGTTGACCATAGAGTTGAGAGTCTATTTCTGGGCTCTCTATTCTGTTCCATTGATCTATGGGTCTGTTTTTGTGCCAGTACCATGCTGTCTTGATGATGACAGCTTTGTAATAGAGCTTGAAGTCCGGGATTGTGATGCCACCAACGTTGGCTTTCTTTTTCAATATCCCTTTAGCTATTCGAGGTCTTTTCTGGTTCCATATAAATTTTAGAATTATTTGTTCCATTTCTTTGAAAAAGATGGATGGTACTTTGATAAGAATTGCATTAAATGTGTAGATTGCTTTAGGTAGCATAGACATTTTCACAATATTTATTCTTCCAATCCAGGAGCATGGAACATTTTTCCATTTCTTTGTGTCTTCCTCAATTTCTTTCATGAGTACTTTATAGTTTTCTGAGTATAGATTCTGTGTCTCTTTGGTTAGGTTTATTCCTAGGTATCTTATGGTTTTGGGTGCAATTGTAAATGGGATTGACTCCTTAATTTCTCTTTCTTCTGTCTTGTTGTTGGTATAGAGAAATGCAACTGATTTCTGTGCATTGATTTTATATCCTGACACTTTACTGAATTCCTGTATAAGTTCTAGCAGTTTTGGAGTGGAGTCTTTTGGGTTTTCCACATATAGTATCATATCATCTGCAAAGAGTGATAAATTGACTTCTTCTTTGCCAATTTGGATGCCGTTAATTTCCTTTTGTTGTCTGATTGCTGAGGCTAGGACCTCTAGTACTATGTTGAATAGCAGTGGTGATAATGGACATCCCTGCTGTGTTCCTGACCTTAGCAGAAAAGCTTTCAGTTTTTCTCCATTGAGAATGATATTTGTGGTGGGTTTTTCATAGATGGCTTTGATGATATTGAGGTATGTGCCCTCTATCCCTACACAGCAAAGGAAACAGTTAACAAAATCAAAAGACAACTGACAGAATGGGAGAAGATATTTGCAAACGACATATCAGACAAAGGACTAGTGTCCAGAATCTATAAAGAACTTAGCAAACTCAACACCCAAAGAACAAATAATCCAATCGAGAAATGGGCAGAGGACATGAACAGAGATTTCTGCAAAGAAGACATCCAGATGGCCAACAGACACATGAAAAAGTGCTCCATATCACTCGGCATCAGGGAAATACAAATCAAAACCACAATGCGATATCACCTCACACCAGTCAGAATGGCTAAAATCAACAAGTCAGGAAATGACAGATGCTGGCGAGGATGCGGAGAAAGGGGAACCCTCCTACACTGTTGGTGGGAATGCAAGCTGGTGCAACCTCTCTGGAAAACAGCATGGAGGTTCCTCAAAATGTTGAAAATAGAACTGCCCTATGACCCAGCAATTGCACTATTGGGTATTTACCCTAAAGATACAAACGTAGTGATCCAAAGGGGCACATGTACTCGAATGTTTATAGCAGCAATGTTCACAATAGCCAAACTATGGAAAGAATCGAGATGTCCATCAACAGATGAATGGATCAAGAAGATGTGGTATATATACACAATGGAATACTATGCAGCCATCAAAAGAAATGAAATCTTGCCATTTGCGACAACATGGATGCAACTAGAGCGTATCATGCTTAGCGAAATAAGTCAAGCGGAGAAAGACAACTATCATATGATCTCCCTGATATGAGGAAGTGGTGATGCAACATGGGGGCTTAAGTGGGTAGGAGAAGAATAAATGAAAGAAGATGGGATTGGGAGGGAGACAAACCATAAGTGACTCTTAATCTCACAAAACAAACTGAGGGTTGCTGGGGGGAGGGGGTTTGGGAGAAGGGGGTGGTATTATGGACATTGGGGAGGGTATGTGTTTTGGTGAGTGCTGTGAAGTGTGTAAACCTGGTGATTCACAGACCTGTACCCCTGGGGATAAAAATATATGTTTATAAAAAATAAAAAAAAATATAAAAAAAAAAAGAAGTTCATAAACTATGACCTACAAACCAAATAAACATTCTGTCTTGTAAATAAGGTTTAATTAAAACACAGCCATGCTTATTTGTTTATATATTGTGTCTAGTAGTTGCCACAGAAATTGTATGGTCTAAGAAGTCTAAAATATTTACTAACTTACCCTTTATAGAAAGTTTACCAAACCCTGATTTATGTCTTCACTGTATTATACTAAATGGCTGTAGTAACTTCCTACTTGGTCTTTTAATTCTAGTTCCTCTCTCCTGCAATCTTTGGATAACTGCCTTGTTAAGCCTACTGAAACATGCTTAATTTCATCATGAATTCCCTTGTTCAATAGAGGATCAAACTCCTTTCTCTGGCAAACAAACTATTAGAACAAAAAGTAATAAGTACAGGCTTTAAAGGAGGCTGCAGTGGTGTACAATTCTCAAGCCACATTCCACTACCTTCCTTTACTTCCTTGATGCCTTTACTTCTTTCCTTTTCCTATACCTTAATCCCCTTCACCCAGGCCTCACTCATTGCTATATCTTGCTATAACCAGATGTTCCCCTCTTCATTCCTTATCAGTATTTCCCCCTTACATCATATCGATCCCTTCAAAGCTTACATGCTCTTCATAGTTGACTCAAGTTCTACCTCCCCCTCAGGTAACCCCAAAGCCTGTCATGTTCCCCATTGTTAGCATCCCACAACACTTGTAGATTGTGACACAGACCTACCTCTTGATCATCTATTGTCTTATATTATTTCCTCATTGACTGAAAGCTCCCCAGATGCAGATAATATCACTTCTGCTTTCTAAAATCCACTGGGCATACAGTGAAAACTTAATAAATACTGGTAGTTTTGATTTCTAGGCTTCATGAGGAAATTATCAGCAATCAGAATTATTGTTCAGAAAAGGATGCCATAGTCTCAGTTACCATGGTAGACTCAGGAAACTACATTTTTGATTAAAGCCTTAGCTTGGAATAGAATCTAGGAATTTGGGTGACTGAGCACAACTGGTGAAGAAAAATATTCTACAGAATATTCTCTAGAAGCCTTCACTTTCATACCTCAAATCACCTACACTTTGTCAGTCTAGGTACAGTAGCTTAGAAATGGCATAGTTCACATTCTGTAAGTCTTCATCATGGACAGAATGTTTATTTTCTTAATACTTACTCAATTTGTCTCACAAAAATCACATCTGGAGTTTTTTCACCACATTGTTTCTGTTTCTGAATCTAAAAAAAAAATGCTTTATTGAAAATAACCACCAAAGTAACTTAGAAGAATGTGGATTCAAAGGAAATATAAAACCCTGGGGCACCTAGGTGGTTCAGCAAGGTAAGCATCTACCTTCAGCTCAAATCATGATCTTAGGGTCCTGGGATCAAGTCCTGAGCCCTGTGTTGGGCTCCCTGCTCAGCAAGGAGTCTGCTAATCCCTCTCCCTTTGCCCCTCACCCCGCTCATTCTCCTCTTGCTCTCTCTCAAATGAATAAATAAAATCTCTTTAAAAAATTCAAAGCTATATATATATATATATATATATATATATATATATTTATTTATACACACACACACACACACACACACTTGAAAATATTTATAAAAAAAAAAAAAAAAAAAGAACAGGTAAGAGTTAAGAGCCTGAAACTGCTAAAAATACCCAAGGATGAAAACTACCATATGCACTGTCTTCCATGAAAAGGCCACCATGAACAACTGTTACAAGTTTCTTCATATTGAGTACAAGAAAAAAATCTCACTTGCAATGAGTCCAAATGCTTGAAGTTCTTAGAACTCTGAATTGCATTGTTACCCTACAGAGAGAAAGCAAACCCCTTACGCCAATTGAAGAATAAGGCAATCAAGGCAGAAGGAAGAACAGACCACAGGATTCATCAGACTGGGCTATTCACCTAACACTGTGCTACCCAAGAAAATATTCTGAAAGGTTCATTGTAACCTAAGATATTGGATGTAGTCCAGTAACATTCCAACTGTAACTGCAAGTAGCAGTAGTATTATTAATATAGTAGTAATGTAGTACTAGTACTACTAGTAGAGGCAGTAACTAAAGATCTAAGACAGTGGGCACAGGGCACCCAGCATTCAAGTGACAGTCCTTTCTAGAGTATACTTTTTGCAGCCACGGTAACACATACACACACACACACACACACACAGACACACACACAGAAAAATGCCATTAAGAAATCCTAAATTATAAACATTTCTTTCCCTAAGTCTTTTTGCTTCTTTCCTGCCATCTCATGTTTTCTTTTGGAGTTTTCTGGAATACAAAACTATAAACCATAAAGAACAAACTCAAAGGTCTTTCGGGTATAGCGATTAGAATGAAGCAAAAGTTTAAGGAGATTTAAATGGCCTCTGGGATAGCCTCGTTTGCTATAATTTCTTTTTTGTTGATGGCAAAGGATGCATCTTTTTTGTTGATGGCAAAGGATGCGATTTATTTTTTGCTCCATGATTACTTCAGGATGCTCTGCCTAATCTCTTTCTTGCACTCTCCAGGCTCAAAAGTGACCCTTTTTCAAGGGCTTCTGGGGCCTCTGTTCACTGACTGGGGGGAGGAAACATGACACAGAGGTGATGCCCCAGAGCAAATGTAAATTTTACCTGGGTTCTTCTCCAACAGACTTCTTGTCACTTAAAAGTGCTATGAATTTTAATATGATTCTTATTGCAACTCAGTGGCTTACTTTTAATCTTCAATCTATGGAATGTATTGATCATATTCATCAGGTCACAGAGGTGCCCTTGCTGTAGGCATCAAAGCTTTTCCAGAGAAGCATATTCAGTTTCTGTTTAAATACTTAGTTATCTCTCTGAAAATTATTGCTGATTTTAATTTTCAGCTTTTTTTTTGTTTCATCCTCATTTTACTAGATGGAAATTAACTTCATAAATATCGACACCTATAACAACTGATCACCTTAAGCATTTATGTACCCAATATGCATCCAAATGTTCTATTTGGAAGCACTCATTCAAGTCACACACTTTAAATAACTACTGTATATATAGGCACTGAGCTCAGAACTGGGAACATTGTGATAAATAAACCCAAATACAGTATTTGTCTTTATGGTGCTCAAGGCTTAGTGGGCAGAGATAGGCACTAAGCAAAAGATCATAAAACAAATGTGAAATTTCGATTCTATCAGTGTCATGCAAAAGAGTCATTTCATGCTATGAAGACCCACAATATTTTTTTGAAAGATCAGATCCTTCTTCCCTAAGGAAGTTATGTTGAAAGGATGATTAAGAGCTAAAATAGGCAAAGAAAGTAGAAGAGTGTACCAGTTATAACAAATGGCATAATGAAGACTTTGCGGTAGAAGGTACCTGCTGAGCGTAGGAATTGAAAGAAAGTACATGTGATTGAGGTAAAGAGAACAGAAACATACGGTATAAGAACCTGAGTCCTCTTGATTCTACCTTCAAACTATCTCTTGATTGTGTTCATTTCTCTCTGTCCTCACCCTATTGCCCTACTTGAAAGTAGGATCTGTTGTTTGCTCTTACCATTTCACTTTTGCCCCCTAAAATTAATTCTCTGTGTTCTAGCCAGTGATCTTTTCCAAAAAAAAATTACATTTATGTCACTTCTCTATTTAATGCCAATCAATTGCATCTCACCTTTTACTGGATAATAGAACTATCTGAACAGTCAGGCCCTACCCACTTCTCTAATATCATCTCTCACTCCTCTACCCCATGCCTTCAATGCTTCATACGTTCTGGCCTCTCTATTCCTCCAGAGAACATTTATATAAGCTGTTATCCCTGCATGGAAGTTTCTTATATCTTCAGCTGATAACTATATAATGGCCTCCATAAAGAGAATATTGGTTATGAAAAGCTCTCCCAAACTAGATCGGGTCTTCCTCCATTTATGTATTTTTATGGCATCCTATAATTTTCCTTTCTGACTTTTATGGTGGATTTTATTATTGACACAAATTTTTCATTCTTCCTTTTGTCCAAGCTTTTTGCCATATAACATTTTAGCTCCTGCTGCAGAAGTTGTGTGTAGTTCTCTATTCCTTGCCTTTGACCTTGTGATGTAACTTGCTTTGGCCAATGAGACATTAAGTAAGCTGGGACTCAGAAACTTCTTTCAGTTAGAGGGCCCCCACCATAGGAAGAACACATCCAAGTTAGTCCACTGGTCCAAGAAGAATGAAACATGTAGAGTAGACCCAACCTTTATGTGCTCCAGCTGAGCCCAGCAGAGATCAGCAGAGCCAAGCACCACACCAAAATAAGTGGTTTTTATTGCATGTATGTCAGAAATTTTCGTAATTATCTATTCGTAATTATCTATTACACAGTAGTAACTGATGCAACTTGTAACAGGTATGAATGTTTTAAAATAAGAAATATAAGATATGTCACATTATTTGTCTAAACCAATAAAGTTCTATGAATAGCACAGGTACCCACTGAGGGATTTTTACAGATGATGATTATAGCTACCTGGAAGAAGTTAGCAACAACCAGAAAAAAAGAGCTCACTGTCACTAACTACCTGGGTGGTCATGAACAAGTTACTTAAACCCACAGGTACTATGCTTTCCTGTCTTTAAATGAGGGGAATGGACTGAGCAGGAGTAATAAATAGGTTCATCTTGAGAACTGACTCCAGTTGATGGATGTGACTTTCTGGAATGCAAAGACCCTAAGGCCAAATTTAGGCTCAGTCAACTGAGTGTCATGATCCATTTGGAGTGTCTTCCTTGGATAAGAGAGGAAGGTTTTGTAGCACCAGAGCCAACATATTTGATCCCCAGATTAGAGAAATTCAATGTTCTTTCCATATTTGACATAGCCATAACCAGAGAAGTCAATAAATTGATAGGAACAATAGAAATGAGTTCTAACTACAACCTTGTACAAGAATGATCTATTTTCTTTGTTTTTTTTTTTTTTTCATGTTTCTCACCAAAATTTTAGGTACGCAGAATTGTTTCATAAAGAATTTTGACTGTTTAATTGCTGTGAGTAACTCCACAGAGCAGGGGTTTAGTCAATAGGCTGATAAACCAGAAGCTTTTTGGATGCAACTGACAAACATTCACCTTACTACAAATACTCACTAAATTAGGGAGGGAAAAAAAGAGGTAAAAATTACTGACTTACATGTCTTGAGTTGTTGGTTTCTTACAGGGCTATATTTGGGGGCTCAAAATCATGTTGGGAAACTTGGGCCTTTTTTCTCTATCCCCCCAACACAGCTCCCTCTGGGGACTCCCCATGGTAAATTCTGCCCCCTGGCAGTTCTAGGCTCCCTTAACAGTTTTGGGGTTGGGGGGAAGAGCACTGAGTCTCACTGGGCCTAATTCACCCATCTAAAGTCATATACTTACTCCTGAACCAACCATTATTTCTAAAGAAAATGTCTTACTGAATTGACTATGTCAAGGAAGAGCTGTGCATGCTGGGGGACTGCCACTGATTTTTATTTTCTTCTTTATATGTTTCCTATATATTCCAAATTTTCTACAATGACTATATGATACTTTTATGATCAGAAAAATGAAGATATTATTTATAAAAATAAAAAAAAAGGAGGAGCAAAATGTCTGATTCACTCTTCGTTTGAACAATATACAACTTCACTATCTTTGAACCTATTTCACTCAGTTCTAGAGAAATAGATCTTAGATATACTCCATTTTTCACACATTATGTTACAAATAAAAAGACTTCTTTTGATACAGGCCATTTTTAATTCTTCTAAAAATAATTTTTTCATGAAAGCTACTAGACAGCCGGGCATGAGACAACTTGCTTTAAAATGTGCTTGTTTTGGTTAACAAAAGATCTGGACATAGTGATACACTACTTTGTTCTGCACAGAAGACTCCATTATTTCTTCTGTTTTACATGCAGCTATTATTTGCAGGATTAAAAGATGCTTCTAAGTATAGACCATCCACACAAACTTTGAGACAAACAAAAGGATAAAGTTAATTATAAATTCAGGAAAAATATTGCGTGCCCAAAGCAAATCTATGGTGTAATGAGTAGCCTTAACAATACTAACTTTGAATAAGTATTGTTTATCCAATGTTGTGTACTGTGTGAGATTTCCTTCAAGATTGAAAGTGCATTGTTCAGGTCTTAAAAGGAATTCTTAAGATCTCTCACCATGTAAGAACCATAGACTAAGACTCCAGTTAACTGCAGTAGATTTGAAATAATATAATTAATAATGTTGATTAGATTTATTTTTAGTCCATAATGCACTAAACAAGCAGATCTCCATCCTGCTTATCCTAGATTACTAGGATATCTCTTCCTTGCCTGTTTTCTTTTGGCCAGATTCCAACACTGAACCTTGACTCCCATGCTATCCTGCTTTTGGCCCCAGTTCAATTTCTTCAGCTCCCGCTTCTGGAAGGGATCAAATAAAATAAATTATGCTAGGTTAAAGTAAATAATTCAAAAATTTCCAAAGATACATATATTGCAACATTTTTATCTTCCAAAGAAGAGAATGCATTTATTTCTCTAAGTCAGCAACCTAACAAAAAGAAATGGATAAAAATTTTGTCAGCTTAGCAAGCTAGCTAAGCAAAATTGTACACACACACACACACACACACACACATATATACACACACATATGTATACATACATGTGTAATATATAGATATGAATTACATATTTTTGTAAAATTTGGATTTCAAGATGCTCAAATCACACATAAAAACAACATCTTAAGACATATCCATATTAAAGATTTATTTATTTTAGAAAGAGAGTGTGTGAGCTCAAGCTGGGGGAGGAGTAGAGAGAGAGGGAGAGAATCTCAAGCAGACTCTATACTGAGAGCATGGAGCCCAACATGGAGATCAGTCTCATGACCTTGAGATCATGATCTGAGCTGAAATCAAGAGTCAGAAGCTTAACTGTCTGAGCCACCCAGGTTCCTGGATATATACATATTATTAAAAACTGCTTTCTCTGTGTAAATTCAACTCAAATAAAACTACATTCTCTGTGCAAATTTGACTTAAATATCTGCACAGATATATATACTTAAATTTTATTCTACAGAAACAAAATAAAAATTCAATCAAGGGAATAATTGAATTTGAAATAAAGTTTTGTGTTTTGGAGACAGTTAAAACTCACTTTAATATCACTTCTCTTTTTAACACTAAAAAAATTTCCATGGAACACGGAAGTGGAACTAAATGGGGACCTATGATATAGAAATTAATTCTATCTAGCTATTTGTCAAATGTTCCTTCTTATCTATCTATATCTGCAACTGAAAAGTGTTATATTTTGGTTAAAACTATAGGAGTCACTTTATTCTGTTGCACTGAAATAATGACACTAGTGTGCAAAACCTAGGACCTCTGCATCTCTGTAGATCAGGTGCAGTCCAAATAATTTAAGATGACATGTAATTTGGAAATAACAAACTTCTTATAAAGGAAGATTGCTTTAGTAAATTATAGAAAGCACCCTGATATGCAACCATTAAAAGGACATTTAAAATGCTATATAGAAATAACAAAAATGTTTGTATGATTTTATGCATAGAAAAGCTGCACGAAAGCATGTATGTCACAGACAAATCTCAGAAAGCAAGGTGCAAAGAATGAAAAGTTGTGTTTGAGTACTGGGATTAGGAGTGACTTATTTTAATATCTTCTTCAAGATCTTTGGTAATAATGCTCTCAGGGAACGAAGTTCATGTCTTCATATTTAGCTGTGACTGCTTCCACCATTAATAGATATTCATGGATGTTGTTTTCAATCAAATTGTAGAAGGTCATAATATCAATCATCTTTCACATCTTAAACACCTAATTGCGGAACATAAATCTCCCTATAAAAGCATTCTGTATTTAAGATTTCTCATCTTATTCTCCCATTTCTTCTTAGTCAGTGAGCGCTATCAGCAGATGAATTTGATTCAGTATCCTTCAGTTAAGAGCAAATATTTTCATTATTCAAATTATGTTCTGAACATCATGCTTCTAATTATACACAAAGCCAGGCTCCCTAACAATCTTTCATGACATTATCAATAGAAAGCAAGCATACATGCCTGTCCACTAAGAATTTAAATTTTTAAGCTGAATGTCATTCAGCTTAGAAAACATCAGTCTAGCTAGAAACATGTATATGTTGACTTAATTTTGATTCTGTAACTATAAAGGAAAGTAAAAGGGCAACTGGAGAATGTCAATAACCCACTTACATAAAAATGTTTCATGGTTATCGGACCAAAGATACCTCATCTCTCCTGGGGCTCTTAAAATTGATGATGACAATGCAGAAATGGGTGAGTTTGATTTTTTCACTAGCTTAGTCCCACAAAGGGACCTCTGCATACCAGAAATTGAAATTAAATCATAAATTTTAAATCCCACAGTACCACATTCTCCTTCTACCATACTACCTAAATTTCTGACACATCTCAAAATGGTAACCTCAGTCCACAATACATAGAACCATCACTTCATTCTAGCCACCTCCTCTCTTGAAAGAGATCCCTGTGGTCTTTGATGTTTGTCTCAGCCTCACTCATCTTTCCATTGTTGGTTTGCAAACTGCCCCTGTACACAAGGGATGTACAGCAAGGACAGACTGAAGAGAGACAGGCCTACTCCATATTGGTAGATGCAAGGTCTAAAAAGGTAGGAAATTCACTTATGAAGCTAGTCTTAGGAGCTGCAGGACAGTTAGATCTCTTCACCTACCTGCCAGAAGTCTAAAAGTTTATATAGAGGCCTTAAAATGTTCAAACATATATACCATTCGGATGATCTTAATACTACATCACTATCTCAAGGCTGTGTCCTTGGACAGCTTCTAGCATGGGGAAGATAAGCAGAATACACAAAACTGGGAAGGAGGTAAAGGTCTGATCACCAGGCTCAAGCTCAAGGATCAACAGGTAGTCATGTCCTCTCAATGACCTCCTCCACTGCCTGTCCAGATCCCATTATAGTCAGTAGATGATAACTCATGTGACTATTTATGCCTAACTTTAATAGGGCTCCAGAGGACTTCTGTCAGGGCTCCAGAGGACTTCTATCTCAGTTAGCATCAGATAAGCACTACAAACTTAATTTTATAACCTGTCCTAAGCAAGAAGAAATAAATGGGTTTAGCTTTTTGTCAGTAAAAGTCATTTTTTGAGCGCTTGAAAGCCAGGCATCCTGGCTTTTAAATCGCATTTAATTTATACAAAGGCCCATCTGACAGATAAAAATACTGAGGAATATTCAAATTCAGGTCTGACTGACTCCAAAACATTAGCACTGTACTCCATTACTATCTAATTCCTCTACTGAATATATCTAAACCCCAACTCAGTCCCCACTCCTAACTAAGCCGCCCTGTCCATGATCTCCACGCTCTGGTCATGGGTCCTGTACTCTTATTTATTAGAGATCTTAAAAAAAAAAAAAAAAAACCCTAGTGTTGGCTGTAAAATGGGACAGCCTGTGTATTATTAATTTCTGCATATCAAATTACTCTGAAAATTAGCATCTTAAAACAAACATTTGTTATCTTACAGTCTCTATGGGTCAGGAAGCTGGGCATGGCTTACTCAGATGCCTCTGGCTCAAAGTCTCTCAAAAGACTTGTAATCAAGCCATTAGCCACACCTACAGTTGCATGTGGAGGCTTGACCAGGGGTGGAGGAAGTGGGAGCCTCTTTTATCAAATTCTCTGTGTTTGTTGGCAAGTCTAGGTCCCCTGTCACAGAGACTTCTCCACAAGACCTTCTCGTGATATGGCAGCTTGCTTCCTCCAGAAGAGGGATCTCAGAGAGAGCCTCAAGACAGAAGCCACTGCTTTGTTGTAACATAATCTTGGAAGCAACATCTCATCATTTCTGCTGTACTCTCTTCACTAGAAGCAAGTCACAAATCCGGAAAAGGGGATTACATATAGAGGTGAATATCAGGAAGCGAGATCACTGAGGGCCATCCCAGAGACTGCCTTCTGCACCGCCACCCCAGCACTCCCTACCACCTGTATCTCACATGCCTGTTGTCTTTTCCTCTTCCAGTCACAACTACCATTCTATTGCAAGGCTATAAAGACATGTTTATTATTCTCTTAGTCATTATTCCTGGGCTCAAGTTCCTGACTCTTTTCTGAAAATGGTACCTGAAATATCTATTATATAATTCTTGAAATCTTTTTTATGGTTCTTAAAATCAGTTTAAGCTGCTCAAACTGTCACTGAAGCTAAATTTGAATTGGAGGAAATCTTGGCCTTACCTTCACCTGCTTCTCAATTTATCCCCTGACTGACCCCTAAGATTAGCCCATAGGCTTAGTCTTTGCTTTTTGCTTGTTTGTTTGTTTCCTACCTATATAAAAGAATTTCTCTAAATATACTCTTCTGAGCTTCAGATAATTTTTTACAAGCCTTAAATGCCCACCCACACCCCATCCCCCACTGTACCTCAATGTTTCATTTTTGTCTTTCCCAAGATAGATCTTTTCTAAGACAGACCTTTCCCACTTGGCTTCCGGAGATCTTCCCCTGTGTCAGACATCTCTGCACTGGCATGCAGTCGTCTCTCTCACCACTGCTCCTAGGAACTTCTGTAACTTGGGGCCCTGGAAAGCCCTCAGTCCTATTCAGATTGGTGCTCTGTAGCTCTTACCAAGTTGCAAAGGCTGGTTCTGCTCTTCAGTGAAACTTAGTTCTAAGTCCTAACCTAGTGTTACCATTTAACATTTCCATAGCAATGTTCTTAAAACTTATTTATTTTGTTTTACCACAAATATTCTGTGGGTGGGGGAGCTACCAGGACCTACTTCCTCTATTGGTCCCCACTTTCTGGCAGGAAAAAAAACACAATGATATATCAATGAAGTGTAAGATTTTTGAGGATTTATATGCACATATCTGCTTTAGTAAATGGATATGGGTAATTCATGTTCAAAATGTCATGTATACATGTTTTAAAGTCAGATATTAAGAGATTACAACCCTAAAATATGCTTTCTTTTTCACTGTAAGACTAACCAAACAATCTATAATAAAATGCATTGATAATAATGAAGACAAACCAATAGTCATCTGTTAGAAAGAAGAGCAGCAATCCAAAATCAGGCAAGTCAAGGTAACACTGATGGTTTACTGCTACACAAAGCATTCTTTCCTAAAATTGCAGAAACTCCATCTATCTGCCTGTATGCATGTGCAATGGAACTTGCTGAATAGTAACAAGCATTAGTGGAATACTTTAACTTGTTTCTACAATAATAAGATAAGATTCAGTTAAGTATTAATAACTAGTTGATCCTCTTAACACACTTATTTTACTAGTGAACAATGGTTAGTTTTACATAAGATGTCTATGGATTTGCATATCACCCATCCATAAGAAATGGAAGGGCTGAATTTTTAACTAAATTCATAGCACAGCAGGAGAAAACTCTTGACCCATTAGTAGAATTCCACATCCTTTGTGTGACACCCATAGGGTTAGATATATTTCAGAATTTTTCAGATTTAAGAAAGAATCCAGTACATATACTGTATGTGATACACTGCGGCAGTGCCAAGGGAAATACCCTGTGAACAAATACATTTATATGTCTACTGTAAAACATACATTGAGTGGAATAAATAAAGACTATAAATAGTTTCAAATCATTTCAGGTCAGGATTTGCTGTGAAATGAATTTACACCAAACTTAACAAAAATCTGTTGGTTCTATCGATTTGGATTCTGTAATTTGTGGCTAAGAAATTATGTATTTATACAGTGTTCCAGATGGCATTTCAAATCTGAAATGTTTGAATCACCCTGACATTAATAATCACTAGTGTCTAGGGGCACCTGAATGGCTCATTCGACTAAGTGTCTGCCTTTGGTTCAGGTCATGATCCAGGGTCCTGGGATCAAGCCCCACATGGGGCTTTCTGCTCAGTGGAGAGCCTGCTTCTCCCTCTCCCTCTGCCTGCTGTTCTGCTTTACTTGTGCTCTCTATCTCTCTGTTAAATAAATACATAAAATATTTTAAAAAGAATCACTAGTGTCTACCTCCAGATGCTTTCCTTAAAAACTCAGTGAAGGGGCACCTGGGTGACTCAGCCAGTTAAGCATCTGCCTTCAGCTCAGGTCATGATCCCAGGATTCTGGGATCCAGCCCCATATTGGGCTCCCTTCTCTGCTGGAAGCTGGCTTCTCTCTTTCCAACTCCTCTGCTTGTGTTCCCTCCCTCACTGCGTCTCTCTCTGTCAAATAAATAAATAAAATCTTAAAAAAAAAAAAAAAGAATCTTTAAAAAAAACCACGAAACTCAGTCAAGCTCCTCCAGGTCTCTATTTTTCTATTTTTTTTTAATCTGACAAGTAGTTTATTATGTTAATTATTTTTATTTTATTTTATTAGTAGAATTCCACATCTCTCTCTCTCTCTCTTTTTAAGATTTTGATGTAGAGTTCAATGATTCATTATTTGTGTGCAACACTCAGCTGATAATAACACGCACCTTCCTTAATACCCATCACCTGGCTATTTAAGAAGTGATCTATTAAGGATTTATGCATGTCCTTTTCTTTTCTTATTAACTTTATTGAAAGTTACTTTTCAAAAAATGATTTACTTACAATAAACTAAATCTAATTAAAGACCATAATTTTCAGTTTTGATAGTTGTATACACCTGTGAAACCAAGGCCACAATCAAGATACAAAACATTTCCAACCTCCCCAAAAGATTCCTCACACTCTTTTGTAATCTCTTTCTCTACACCCTTCCTCGAGTTGACCATTAATCTGCCTTTTTTCCCCACTTAAATAAATATGAATTTTATGATTAGCAAATCATATAGTTAAAAATATAGTTAAAAATCTTTTGTGTCTGTCTTCTTTCACTTGGCATAACATTTTGAGATTCACCTGTGTTGCCATATGCAATGGCAGTTCTTTTTATGGCTAAGTACTATTCTAATGTATGGACATACATTTTTTATCATTTACCTATTGTTTTATCAATCACCTATTGTTAGGCATTTGGGCTGTTTATAGTTTTGGACTATTGTCTATCCAGCAGCTGTCTTTGAGTGGACATAAATTTTCATTTCTTACTAATGAAAATACCTAAGATCAAAATGGCTGGGTCAAATAGTATGTATATTTTTAACTTTTTGAGACACCTATAGTTTTTTCCAGAGTGGCTTGCAATTTTACATTTCTTTCTTTTTTTTCTTTTAAAGATTTTATTAATTTATTTGACAGACAGAGACCACAAGTAGGCAGAGAGGCAGGCAGAGAGAGAGGAGAAAGCAGGCTCCCCACTGAGCAGAGACCCTGATGCGGGGATCGATCCCAGGACCCTGAGATCATGACCTGAGCTGAAGGCAGAGGCTTTAACCCACTGAGTCACCCAGGGGCCCCACAATTTTACATTTCTATCAACAGAATATAAGAGATATATAAGTTGGGGTACCTGGGTGGCTCAGTCAGTTAAGTGTCTGTCTTCAGCTCATGTCATGATCTTGGAGTCCTGGGATCAAGCCCTGCATTAGGCTCCCTGCTCAGCAGAATTTGCTTCTTTCTCTCCCTCTGCCCCACCCCACCACTCATTCTCTCTCTTTCTCAAATAAATAAACAATTCTTTTAAAAAAAGAGTAATATATAAATTGAAAATTTGTGTAACCTAATTGTGAAGCCAAAATTCAAGTAGTTATTCAAATTTTCTTTTGGGTTGCTTTACTTCTTGTAATTGAGTTAAAATCATTCTTTCTGAAATGAAATCTTGCCATTTGCGACAACGTGGATGGAACTAGAGCGTATCATGCTTAGTGAAATAAGTCAAGCAGAGAAAGACAACTATCATATGATCTCCCTGATATGAGGAATTGGTGATGCAACATGGGGGCTTAAGTGGGTAGGAGAAGAATCAATGAAACAAGATGGGATTGGGAGGGAGACAAACCATAAGTGACTCTTAATCTCACAAAACAAACTGAGGGTTGCTGGGGGGAGGGGGGTTGGGAGAAGGGGGGTGGGGTTATGGACATTGGGGAGGGGTGTTCTTTGGTGAGTGCTGTGGGGTGTGTGGACCCGGCAATTCACAGACCTGTACCCCTGGGGATAAAAATATATGTTTATAAAGCATTGTCTTACGTTCAAAAAAAAAATCATTCTTTTTTCTGGATACAAGTCCTTTGTCAAATATACATATTGGAACATTTTTTTCCCATCTATGTCTTGTCTTTTTGTTTTCTTAATGGATATCTTTTGAGGAGCAAAATCTTTGAATTTTTATAAAGTCTGATTTTTTTTTCATTTTTATAAAGAGTTTCTCCTGCTTTTTAAAAAGTTTTATAGTACTCATTTATATTTAGACTTATTATTTTTTATAATTAATTATTATATATGGTATGAAGTATGAGCTAATGTTCCTTTCTAAAAAGTATATCTCCAGTTGTTCCAATACCACTTGGTTAAAGACCTTCTTTCCCCATTGAATTCTCTTGACATTTTTGTTGAAAATAAATCAACCATTTATGATAAAAAAACCCTAAACAAAGTAGGATTAGAGGGAATATACTGCAACATCAGAAAGATCGTATATGAAAAACTCAAAGCTAACATCGTACTCAATGATGAAAAGCTGAGAGTGTTTCCCCTGAGGTCAGAGACGAGACAGGATTTTATTTTTTTTCCAACAAATTTACAAATTAGTAAGGAAGAAGTAAAACTTTCACTATTAGTGGATGACATGATTCTATGTATAAAAAACTCTCAGGACTCCACAAAAAAATTAATAGAACTCTCAATGAATTTAATACAATTGCCAGATAAAAAATCAATGTACAGAAATCTGACATTTTATACACTAATAATTAAGCAACAGAAAGAGAAATTAAGAAAGCATTCCCATTTACAATTGTACCAGAGATAATAAAATACCTAGGAATAAACTTAACCAAGGAGGTAAAAGACCTGTACACTGAAAACTGTAAAACACTGATGAAAGATATTGAAAACAAAACAAACAAGTAGAAAGATAATCCATGCTCATGAATTGGAAGACAAAATATTGTTAAAATGTCTGTACTACCCAAAGCAATCTGCACTTTAATGCAATTCCAACAGTATTTTTCATAGAACTAGAACAAAAAAATCCTAAAATTCATATGGAACCCCAAAAGACCCCAAAGAAGCAAAAACAATCTTGAAAAAGAAAAAAAAGCTTTCTTTAAAGCTGGAGGTATCACAGTTCCAGATTTCAAATTATACTACAAAGCTGTAGTAATCAAAATAGTTATGGTACTGGTACAAAAATAAACACACAGATCAATGGAATAGAATAGAAAGCCCAGAAATAAGACCACATTTATTTGGTCAATTGATCTTTGAAAAAGGAGGGGAAAATATGCAATGGGAAAAAGCCTCTTCATCAAGTGGTGTTGGGAAAACTGGACAGCTATATGCACATGCAAAAGAATGAAAATGGATCACTTTTTTATAACATATACAAAAATAAACTCAAAGTGTATTGAAGATCTAGATGTAAGACCTAAAACATAAAAATTATTGAAGAGAGCACAGGCAGTAATCCTTCTGACATCAGCCATAGTAACTTTTTTCTAGATATGTCTTCTGAGACAAGGGAAACAAAAGCAAAAAATAAACTATTGGGACCTTACCAAAACAAAAAGCTTCTGCACATGAAGGAAACAATCAACAAAACTGAAAGGCAACCTACAGAATAGGAAAAGATATTTGCAAATGATATCTCTGATCCAAAATATACAAAGAACTTTTACAACACCCAAAAAACAAATAATCCAGTTTAAAAATGGGCATAAGATATGAACATAAATTTCTCCAAAGAAGAAATGTAGATGGCCAACAGATACATAAAAACATGCTCAGTGTCACTCATCATCAGGGAAATGCAAATCAAAAGTACACTGAGATATTACTTCACACCTGATGGAATGGCTAAAAATCAGCATAAGAAACTAGTGTTGAAGAGGATGTTGAGAAAAAGGAACCTTCATGCACTGTTGGTAGGGGTGCAAACTGGTGCAGCTACTGTGGAAAACAGTATGGAGTTTTCTCAAAACATTAAAAATAGAACTACCCTATGATCCAATAATCACACTATTGGGTATTTACCTAAAGGATACAAAAACACTAATTCAAAGGGATATATGCACCCCTATGTTTATTGTGGACATAATTTACAATAGCCAAATTATGGAAGCAGTCCAAGTATCCCAGATGAATGGATAAAGAAGAGGTGGTATATACATATATGATGGAATATTATTCAGCCATGAAGAAGAATGAAACCTTGCCATTTACAACATGGATGGAGCTCTCTAGTGATTATAATGCTAAACAAAATAAGCCAGCCAGGGAAAGTCAAATATCATGAATCCACTCATATATGGAATTTAAGAAACAAAATAAGTGAGCAAGAAAAAAAAGAGAGAGAGAGACAAACCAAGAAATGGACTCCTCACTATAGATAACAAACTGATGGTTATGAAAGGGGAGGCATGTGAGGGGATGGAAAAAATAGATGAAAGGGATTAAGATTACCCTTATCATGATTAGTGCTAAGTAATGTATAGAATTGTTGAATCACCATGCTGTACACCTAAAATTAATATAATATTATGTTAATTATGCTGGAATTAAAATTAAAATTTCAATTTAAAAAAAAGATAATCAATTGACCATGCAAGTATATACTATCTCTGTGCTCTCCATTCTGTTATTTGATGTATTTATCTATCCTCTTGAGAACACCACAATGTCCTAATTGCTGTGGTTTATCGTAGGTTTTTAAATCAGGAAATGTAAGACCTCCAAATATGTCCCTTAAAAAATTATTGTGACTATTCGAGGTCATTTGAGTTTTCATAATAAGGTGAAAATCAACTTACCAGTTTCTAAAAATCTTGCTATATTTTATTAGAATTTCATGGAACTGATAGATCAACTTGGGGAGAATGGATATCTTAACTATAGGGAGTTTTCCAGTCCAAAAGCATGGTATACTGCTCCATTTAGATAAGTTTCTGTAATTCCTCTAAGCACTATTTTGTGGGGTTTGGTGTAAAAGTCATACATGGATTTTTGTCAAATTATCTAATGGTATTATTATAAATTGAATAATTACATTTAATTTCAATAACTCATTTTTCCAACTGTTTGCTATCAGATGATATAAAGGCAGTTGACTTTCACTTATTTACCTTTTATCCTGAAAACTTGATAACTTCATTAGTTAGTTTTAATAATTGTTTTATGGACTTCTGAGGATTTTCTACATAAACAGTCATGTCAGCTGCAAATAGAAACAGTTTTACTTCTTCCATTCCTGTTTATGCCTTTTTAAAAAATTACCTTATTGCAACAGCTACAACCTCCAATGCAGTTTTGGAGTAAGTAGTAAGAGTAGACATACTCACTGAATATAAGGAGAAAGCATTTAATATCTAACCATTAGTATAATACTATCTTCAGGTTTTTCCATAGATGCCTTACTGAAGATTGAAGTAGTTTCCTGGTATTCCAGTTTTGTGTAGAGTTATTTCATTTTAAAATCATGACTAGAGGTTGAATTTTGTATAGGGTTTGTTCTTCATCTATTGATATAATCATATTAATTCCCCCATTTTTTTGTATTCTTATTTATTTTTGATTGTTAAACCAATAAACTCCATGTGGTCATGATGTATTATCCTTTTGATATATAGCTGGTTTTAATTTTTAAATATTTTATTAGTAATTTCTGTGTATGGGGTACATGGGTGGCTCATTCAGTTAAGCATCTGCCTTCCACTCAGGTCATGATCTCAGGATCCCGGCATCGATCCTAGAAACCGGCTCTCTGTTCAGCGGGGGTCTGCTTCTCCCTCTCCCTCCATATTCTCTATCTTTCTTGTTCTCACACACACATGTGCACACACCCTCTTTCTCTCTCAAATAAAATATTAAAAAAATTTTTTTTTCTCTGTATATGTTTATAAAGGTTAGTTTATTTTTCCTTTAATACCAATGCCTATTTTCAGTATCATACTAATGCTAACCTCAACAAGATTATTTGATAAATGTTTCCTCTGTGACTTTTTGCTAGATTTTTTGAGGACATGATATAATTTCTTCCTTCAGTGCTTAATTGTTTAACAGAATTTTTAATTTAACAATGAAGGCATTGGGTCTGCAATTTTATTTCTGGAAAAGCTTATAGTAAAAATTGAATTACTTTGTTAGATATTGCAGATGTGAGAGAAGAGAGGCAAGAACGTGCAGGCGGGGCACCTGGGTGGTTCACTGGGTTAAGCCTCTGCCTTCGGCTCTGGTCATGATCTCAGGGTCCTGGGATCAAGCCCTGAATCGGGCTCTCTGCTCAGCAGAGCCTGCTTCCTTCTCTCTCTCTGCCTGCCTCTCTGCCTACTTGTGATCTCTGTCTGTCAAATAAATAAAATCTTTCAAAAAATAATAAAAAATAAAAATAAATCTTTAAACTTGGCTTCTTTTACTTAGCAATATGCATTTAAGCTTCCTTCACATCTTTTCTTGGCTTAATAGCTCATTTGTTTTTATTGCTCAATAATATTCCTTTGTATTAATATACCATGGTTTACTCATCTATTAAAAGAGATCTTGCTTGCTTCCAATTTGGGGTAATTATTAAAAAACTTGCTATAAACATCCATGTGCAGGTTTTGCGTGGACTCAAGTTTTCAGCTTACTTGGGTAAGGAACACAATAGCTGCATCATCTTGTAAGAGTATGTTTAGTATTATAAGAAACTACCAAACTGTCTTCCAAAGTGGCTATACCATTTACATTCCCACCAGCAATGAGTGAGAGTTCATGTAGTTCCACACCCGTACCAGCATTTGGTACTGGCAATGTTTTGAGTTTTAGTCATTTTATTTATTTTTTAGAAAGATTTATTTATTTGGGAGAGAGAGAGAGAGAGCATGAGAGGGGAGAGGTCAGAGGGAGAAGCAGACTCCCTGCCAAGCAAGGAGTCCAATGTGGGACTCAAGCCCAGGACTTCAGGATCATGACCTAAGCTAAAGGCAGTCACTTAACCAACTGAGCCACCCAGGCACCCCAAATTTTAATCATTTTAATGGGTGTGAGGTGGTATCCCATTGTTTTAATTTGTAATTCCTTAATGACATATAATGTTGAGTATCTTCTCATATGCTTATTTGTCATATGTAGGTGCATCTTCTTTTGAGAGATGTCTGTTCAGGTCTTTTTCCCATTTTAAATTGAGTTGTTTGTTTTCTTCTTGCTGAGTTTTAAGACCTCTTTTCATATTTTGGATACCAGTCCTTTATTGGGTATGTGTTTGGTCTTTTCTTCCAGTCTGTGGCTTTGTCTTTTCATTCTCTTAACAATGTCTTTTGCAGATCAAATATTTTTTATTTTAATGAAGCTCAGCTCATCAAGTCTTCCTTTCATGGATCATGCTTTTGGTGTTACATCTAAAGTCACTGCCAGGGGTGCCTGGGTGGTTCAGTTAGTTGGGTGTCTGCCTTTGGCTCAGGTCATGATCCCTATATCCTGAGATTGAATCCCACATCTGGCTCCTTGTTCAGTAAGGAACCTGCTTCTTTCTCTCCCACTCCCCCTGCTTATGCACTCTCTCTCAGTCATATAAATAAATAAAC
Source organism: Mustela lutreola (assembly GCF_030435805.1). Taxonomy (NCBI): domain Eukaryota; kingdom Metazoa; phylum Chordata; class Mammalia; order Carnivora; family Mustelidae; genus Mustela; species Mustela lutreola. Next base: position 94,101,336 of record NC_081296.1, read on the forward strand.
TATTAAAAAAAAAACTTACAAAAAAAATGAAGTCACTGCCAGACCCAAGGATACCTAGATTTTTTCCTATGTTATTTCTTAGGAGTTTAATACTTTTACATTTTACATTTTGAGTTAAGTCTTGTGAAGGGTATAAGGTCTGTGCCTAGATTCATTTTTCTGGCCTATGGATGTCCAGTTATTCTAGCACCATTTGTTGAGGCATTGAATTGCCTTGGCTCCTCTATCAGAGACCAGTTAACTATAGTCATCAGTGATTATTTCTGTGTTCTCTGTTCTATCCATTGATATATTTGTCTATCCTTTTACCAGTCCCACCCTGTCTTGATTAATGTAGATTTAAATTATGTCTCAAAGATGGGGATTGTCAGTATTATGAATTTGTTCTTCCCCTTCAATATGGTGTTGAATATTCTTGTTCTTTTGTTTTTCCATATAAACTTCAGATTCATGTTGTTGATATCCACAAAATTACTTCTTGGGGTTTTTATTGGCATTACAGAGAATCAATAGAAAAATCTGGGCGCCTGGGTGGCTCAGTGGGTTAAGCCGCTGCCTTCGGCTCAGGTCATGATCTCAGGGTCCTGGGATCGAGTCCCACGTCGGGCTCTCTGCTCAGCAGGGAGTCTGCTTCCTTCTCTCTCTCTCTCTGCCTGCCTCTCAGTATACTTGTGATTTCTGTCAAATAAATAAATAAAATCTTAAAAAAAAAAAAGAAAAATCTGAGAAGGGCTGACATCCAAATAATAGCCTTCTTTTTTTTTTTTTTTTTTTTTAAAGATTTTATTTATTTATTTCACAGAGAGAGATCACAAGTAGATCACAAGTAGACAGAGAGGCAGAGAGGCAGGCAGAGAGAGAGAGAGAGAGAGAGGGAAGCAGGCTCCCTGCTGAGCAGAGAACCCGATGTGGGGCTTATCCATCTTTATATAGCTTGTCTCTCCATATGTTTAGATCTTTGACTTCTTTCATCAGTTTTGTTACAGATTTTTCTTCATATAGATTTTGTACTTGCTTTGTAAGATTTTTATGTATTTCATTTTTTGAAGTTCTAACGCAAATAATATTGTGTTTTTAATTTTAAATTCCAATTGTTCACTGCTGGGCTTATGCTCTGGTAAGCTGAAGCTTTCTGTATCTCTCTATCTGTCTCTTCAAACTGGGGGACAGGGATTTGTCTTAAGATATTCCTTCTCTGACAGATCTAAGAGAACTAGCTTTGGCATTGTTAATTTTCTATATTGTTTGTTACCTATTTTGTTTTCTGTTCTTAACTTTATTATTTCCCTACTTCTGCTTATTTGGGGCCTCCTCTTATTTCTGGTGTATTCGGATAAAACGTCATCTCACTAATTTTAGAATTCTATTCTTTTCTAATATAGGCAATTAAAGTACAATTTCCCTCTAACCACTCTTTTTTCAGTATTCCTCAAATTTTAAGAGGTTATAGTTTTGTTAACTTGAAATATTTTCTAATTTTCTTTGTTTCCTTCTCTGATCCATGAATTTAGAATTGTGTTGCTAAATTTACAAATACATTCATGGTTTTGTGGATAGCTTACTGTTTTTGACTTTTTATGATCTGAGAACATAATCTCTATTAGTTTGATCTTCTATTCATACTTATTTTACACACCAGCATTTGGTTTATTTTGATGACTGTTGCCATATGAGCTTGAAAATAATGTGTATTCTGCAGTTGTTGGTTTTCATTTAGAGTTCTATAAATATCAATTATTCGAGATGACTGATAGAGAAAAAGACCGGTCAACTCAAAATTCTAGATCCAACAAAAGCATCATGTTGAAATGAAGGTGAAAGAAATACACTTATAGGTGAATGAAAACAGGAATTCATTGCTACCAGAAATATACTACAGAAAATGCTAATGGAAATTCATCAAGTTGAAGATAAATGATACAAAAGGAAGACTGAATCTCTAGAAATGAATGAAGAACTTCATAAATTGTATATAGGTGACTAAATATAATAGGGTTTTTATTTTAATTTGTTCAAAATAAACATGACTATTTAAAACAAAATTATAATATTGCCTTATGGGGTGTATAGTTTATATAGATAAATACATACTCATTTGCAACCTCTGCTATAACAGGAAAAAGTAAAAAAAAAATGCTAAACTTGGTTGTTTGGACAAACAATGCAAAATCTTTGAGAGTTCTTTAAATAATGCTAACTCATGAATTTTTACCAACTTCAGAAAAAAATTATGTTAATAAAACAATTTCTATGTTTCATATTAACCCAAATAGATAATTTTACATAAATATGGTATTAGGTGTTTCAAGATTATGTATTTTAGATGACATTTTAGATGATCATTTTAAGGCCCAGCTAGTATAAGCACCTTATCTCAGGTCACAACTCAGCATAGGGAGAATCTGGCTTCCCAGAATCCTCATCAAGCACTGTATATCCCTGTGGCTCCTTTTATCCTTACTTATTACTATTGTGTCATGGTCCATGTTATCTTTAATTCACTTTAAAAATTTTTTTTATTTTTTATTTTTTTTAAAGATTTTATTTATTTCTTTGACAGACGGAGATCACAACTAGGCAGAGAAGAAGGCAGAGAGAGAGAAGAGGAAGCAGGCTCCCTGCCAAGCAGAGAGCCTGATGCGGGACTCGATCCCAGGACCCTGAGATCATGACCAGAGCCAAAGGCAGAGGCTTAACCCACTGAGCCACCCAGAAGCCCAATTCACTTTTTAAAAAAATATGTTATTTATTTATTTGACATGGAGATGGAGAGGAGAGACAGCAAGCACAAGCAAGGGGAGCAGCAGGTAGAGGGAGAGAGAGAGGCAGTCTCCCCGCTGAGCAGGGAGCCTGAAGTGGGGCTCGATCCCAGGACCCTGAGATCATGACCTGAGCAGAAGGCATATGCTTAACCAATTGAGCCACTCAAATGCCCCTTTAATTCACTCTTTTAATGATTTTTTTTTTAACACCTGCTTTTCTGGAACTTTCTGTACAGAGGAATGGTTTCTTCTATTCCTCATGTATCCATTCATTGCCTACATTTAACAGAGCTCTACAAATAGCAGAGACCTCAACAATTCTCATTGAGTAAATGAACACTTGTTAAAAAAAAATAAGGTTTATGAAAGTTCAGAGGGACTTCAGGGCGTTGTGTGCAATGGGAAGGGGTGATTGCACGACTTAAAGAATGAGCAGAAAAACTGAGTTCTGAGGTGATTCAGCCATTGCCCCTTCCTAAGACACCCCGACCAGATTTGCTGAAAACAGACAGCTTCATCCTCTCTAGGTCTGCATGTGTTCTAGTTGAGCTTATTATTTTCCTTTCAGCTTCCCTATAATTTGGCCTCTGTTTACATTTAATAAATTAAACATGTTTCTCCAGGCTCCTATTTAAACCAGAATTTGAACTATAGTTTTTTTGCACAAGAAACAATGCAAATGGTGTACAGTTACTTGTACCAGCTTCAAGTAACACCAGCGTAATTCTCAATAAATCATTTAAGCAGAAAATGCAATTTTATTTTTAAAGGATCATTTAGACCTTGATTCTTTTTTTTTTTTCATCATAATAAGTCTCTATATAATGGAAGACATGAGTCCTCCAGATAAATTTATCTCTCTCAAAGGTTTATTGATTGAGAGTTGAGAATACAAAACAGAACAAAAAGCTTGGCTCATTTGCAATCCATGCAAGTAGCAATCATGTTGAATTGTATGATTTGTAGAGTGCCTAGAAACTTTTTAGCACACTGCAGCTTCTCAAAATTAAATACTGATTTTTTGTTAAAGAAAGTAACAATTTGAAAAATTTACTTAGCAAAATCAAAGGTGCTATTTCTAGTCATAAGTTACCTAGCTCCCTAGCATTAATTTAAGGTAGTAATTATATAATATTGGCAGAATTCTCAAGCTAAGGAAATGATTCATAACATCTCATCTACCCCTCCCTTCCTTTTCATTTCCTCTGTCAGCATCTTATTCCAGTCTTTTTCCTCTGGGGTCATGGATGGCTACAACAGCTACCTCATTTGTTTCCTGAAGTCCCCCAGCCCAATTCAGCCTGTATTGCCAATTATTCTTCCATAAGATTAATTCTTCCAAAAGAATCTCACATCACTTACTTCCTTGCTTAAATTATTTTGTCATGTGTTGCCTGAGTGGTTCAGTCCATTAAGCTTTTGCCTTCAGCTCAGGTCATGGGATTGTGTTCTGCGTCTGGCTCTTTGCTCAGCTCAGAGCCTGCTTCTTCCTCAGCCCCTCCCCTCGCTAGTGCTCTCTCTCCCTCTCTCTCTGACAAGCAAATAAATAAAATCTTTTAAAAAATTATCTTAGTCACTCAGGTTATCTCCTCTCTAGATCCCAAATTCCTTACCCTCACATTCAAGGCCCAACTCCCTATTAAGTAACATTGCCACCCCAATGTCCGTCCCTTCCACCCCAGCCAGACACATCTTTTCTCCTGTATTTCTCTTCTTGTCTCTGATCCTGAAGCATGCCTGTGAGAAGCAGATCCCATGTGTCCTCTTCTCCACCCACTTGAACACTACGATTCTCTTTGGTCCACATAATGTCTCAGGCTCAGTAATCTGGGACATTAGGTTTGCAACTCTTGCTAAGTTTTCCCTGCCAGAGTTTAAGTTGTATTCGGTGACTTCAGAAGTTTTTTATCTTAATCATATTCCTAAACTTCATTAAAGATAACAAGGGTGCAAGGGCCATAGATGCCACCCTTTCCTTTCCCTCTCCCACCCACAAAGCTATGAGCTAAAGACCCCCAAAACCGCTGCAAGCAAGGCCTAAATAACTTCTCTGAGCTACAGCTTCATCATATGTGAGGTGGAACCAGCCCCTCCCTGCCTCGTGTAATTATATGCTAATAACAGCACCCACCTCATAAAACTATTGAAGATCAATGAGAACTCTTTAAAACATATTTAAAGTATCTGCCCCTGCAGAATAAGTACTCAGTAACAGCTAGTATTATTATTTTTTCCTATTTTTATTACTACCACTCTTTTTATTCTGCACAACCTTTAAAGGTCTGGAGACAGTTTCCAGAAGATATGAGTGAGACCAGAGCATGCTTGACTATGACAATGGACCTAATTCACTTTCCCTTGTTCTCCGTGTTTCTCTGTCAACTTCTTTGAGGTGATTCACACCATAGGAGTGAAAAGATATGAGACTCAGAGTTGGGTTTCTGCAAGAAATAGAAAAAGCAGGGCTTTCTCCTGCTTTAATCTGAGGCCATAGAACCAACTAAGTGCTACCACAAAAGTCATGGATGGGGTACTGCAATAATTAGGTCCTAGTAGTTCACGTGCAGTGAGCACTGTCAGGATCTTGGTAGCGAAGATATTAGCATACTGAAAGCCACTGCACATAAGGTCAAAAGAACTGAGACTAGACTGTGGAGGCATTGAGGATGCTACATCCCTACCTGCTGGAAAAGACCACAGTGACCTTCTTTTCCATATGCTGTACTAAAAGCCAGGTCACTGTTAGAGGAAATTACCTGCTAAATCATTTCTATTTTGCCAAAGTGTGTCAGTTTTAGACTGAGCTGACTTCAGAAAATATAGTTCTTTCCCAGGAACTCTCTATAGGCATTATTTCCCTTTCCTTTCCTTTCTTTCTTTCTTTCTTTTTTTTGGGGGGGGAGGGGGGGTTGTTGCTTGAGGTAAAAAAATGTGACTCCATAAAATCCAATGCCTTCCTCCTTATAAGCAGATGGCTATCAACATCCCCTGGGTACTTTGTGCAAAATTTGAAGTTGTTTACCAAGAACAACATTCTTACCAACTGTCTGAATTGAATAGGATACTCCGTGCTCTGAAAACTTTCAGAAGTCCTTCAGAGCCTAGAAGAAGGCCAACTCCCTCTTGCTTGTGTTCAGAACACTCCAAAATTTTATTGCAGCCTCCCTTGACTCTCACCTCCAGAACTTCTTATGGCGTACCTCATGTTTCAGCCTAACTCATTCATTCATTCATTCATTCACAAACACAGTTATCAAACACCTACCCTGAGCTGGGCCCTATACTAGGTACTAAGGATTCAGTGATGACCAGGATACAGTGCATGAACCAGTGGGACTTAGAATCTAGCAAAAGCATCAGTTATTAAGAAAATAAAGTACCTGAAATTTTAAATACAGATGTGATAAGCAACACACAAATATAAAGTATGCAATGACAGTGTATAACAACAGAGCATCTTACCAAGTATCTGGATGTGAAAGTTTATGAAAATTATGATAATCTTGATTGTAAGTTTCAGTGGGTTTAGTCAGGTGAAAGTAAAATGAGAAAAAGCAATGTTCCAGGATGAGGGAATGGCATGTCCAAAGGTCCCATAGTAGGAAGGTACTTGGTATACAGTTGGGCAATTATCAGCAATCAAATCTGAAGAATTAATCAAGGGCCAAATCATGTAGAAATTGTGGAATAATTTAAGTATTTCACCATTTTGCTTTTACATCATGAGACTTCCTGCTTTGGTTTTTTGCATACCCTGTTCTCTCCTCTCTACAAATGTTTCTAAATATGATTTATCTTAAGAAGTCAACTTCATGTGCTATGTTCTCTATCTGACCATCCCTATTCATTAAAGCTGGGCACATCAAGGTAGGAAGGGGTTTCTCTGGTCCTCAGTCCCCAGTGGCTTCTGATTAATTCCTTGACCACATGGTTCCTCAGAGCAGTTCAGCTCCTATGCCTCAGAAATCCAGAAACCCATAGAAGACTAGCCCTCCTATGCATACCATACAGACATTTTCTCTAAGGGTCATCAATATCCTTAGGGTATTTTCATCAACTGGTCTGGGGGTCCTTTCTGAACCCTATTTTTCCCCCAATTTTTACTGGTCTTAGCTAAATCACCTTCCTACCACTTCTCATGCCCAAGTACATTATCTTCAAAGGTCCTTGGCATGATCTCAATAAATCCAGGATTCAAGAAAGCAAATCTGGGAAAACACGCATTTCATAATCATCCACTTTGGGCCCCTACCTTAGACACTGAAAGGTCTGAAGAATAAGAAAAATTTAAATATTATTACCCTGCAGTATTTTTCACTTACCAATTGGATGGGACCCTGTTTATGTAGTGAGTAGGATTTTCACATCCATTGTTCTAACACATAGAATAATAACTGTGGATGATATTTTCCCTAGTTTTTCCAGGGGATAAGTTTATGAGCCTATGAAATGGATGATTTTCTTATCACTCCTTGAAGAGTCTCCTGCTTTCCCAATTCTGATCACAGAATATCCCCCAAGTGTAGAAAATGCTCTTATCCTGTGGGTCTTATATCACCATGTGATTAGCCAAAAGCAACTGCATGAAGACTCAGTTCTGGAAAATTATGAGGACTATTAATAAAATTAATATAAGATTATTGACTAATGAAAGGTGATTAACTACTAAGTGGGGTAAAAGAGACAAAGGAATAAACATGGGGAACAGCTACTACATCAAAGGCTGAGAGACGGTACTGAGGAAAGGAATTACTTGGAGGAAGGCTCCCCAACCCAAGATTCAGACCTGAGAGAGGATGTTAACAGAGTTCTCTGAAGTGCCACGTCTCTAACTTACCCTGATGGATAGTTAGAACATTCACATTTTCACACGAATTCAAAGCCTGTTTCAAAATATACAAATATTTAAACACAGACTCTGAAGAATGATTTCCTTTGAGGGTATGATGGTCTCTATATCTGGGCATGGACTCAGGTATCCCTCCAGTGTTGCCCACCTGGACCTCCGTTCCACCTGTCTTTACTGCAGTACTGATGACAAGTGATCCAGGATTCAAAAGTTTCTTCTCAGTGACATTTCCATGTTTAGAAATTCTATCTCTGGAAGTTCATGATTACCTTCTTCAGTAAATCCGCCTTCCCCACTATCTGTACCATTGCTTTAGGCTATGGATGGCTCAGGTGCCATGTGTAGGTGAGGTGCTGTGTAAGTGTTTCTTTGCTAGGGATTCTGCAGCTGGGGTTGCCAGGGACCATTCCCCTCCTTAGAAAATCAAAGTCAACACAAGGAATTTAAAGTACATCTTTTATGATCCTCCTTTTCAAATTATTATTTTGTGAAAAAAAGGAGACACAAATCCTATCAACAAGGCATGAGAAGTTGTATTTTCTCTCGTTTCCTTCTCCTTGTCAAAAGCTTATAACTTTCCAAAGGTTTTCAATCATTTTCATTGCAATACCCTGGTTTACCCCCAATCAGTAACTTCTGAGAGCCTACACTCTTCCTTGAATAACAATCAAGTTTTCAGCAATGGTATGAAAATCTGTTGGTCCCATTCTAATGAACTACAATCAGTCCATGGAGCAGATCTGGGCTAAAAGAGATTGATAGTAAAGCCTAGTTAATCTGTATGTAGCAGAAATAAAATTTAGTTCACAAGCTCACATGAAAAAGAAATAACACATTTCATTTTCTTTCCTTTAAATTCAATCAATCCTATTGTTTCATTTCCTTTAAATCCAATCCTGACCCCATTTTTCTCAAATATTACCAGAGCTCCCCAGTCTAGGTTGTTTCAAGGGTACAGGGCCAGGCAGGACCCCCCCATTGACATCACTGTTTCATGCAGGCTTACTATGCCATGCCGGTTACTCACTCCACATGGTTTCTGTGGATCAGATGGTTCTGCCTCTGTGCCTTATAGAATCCAGTAATCTTTACAAATGTCAGAAGCTCAGTACCTGGGCTCCTGTCTTCTTAAGTAAATCACACACACAGATATCCCTTCTGAGAACCTACCATTCCCTAGAGGGACGCATATCACATATGGCCCAGCTTTCCAGATTCTCTTCTACTCCAACATCCAACTGCTTATTTTTATTACAAAAAAGTTACTCATTCTTTTCTCACTGACACACACTTTAAATCGTCTCTTCAATGAGCCCATACTTTAGGACAAACAAGGCAGTGAGGCAAGTACCCAACAGCCAGCCCTACATAAGGTGTTTGCCAAGGCAAAGAGTCACTAAAAGATCTGGTTATTTCAGGGAACTGTAGGACAAATAGTAACACATGGTAATATTTTAATATATTATCTGCCAAAGCTATACATGATTAATTCTTCTGTTTTATTACCATAGTATATTGTCTCTGATTACTTTTGTCCTCATGTCTGAATATGTATGTATATAAGTATACATACATCTTTATTTTTCTATCAGTTAATAAGATTTATAAAGGGAGTAATATAATGTATATTTCTAGAATGCCTCATAATAACTTGTGTGAGGTAGGCTCTGACTAAATACTTGAAAATTAAATGAATGAATGTTTATGAAACAATGAAAACATGATTTAAAATTTTAAATGATGACAATCTGGAAGAAATGGATGCATTCCTAGAAACATATAAACTACCACAACTGAACCAGGAAGAAATAGAAAGCCTGAACAGACCCATAACCAGTAAGGAGATTGAAACAGTCATTAAAAATCTCCAAACAAACAAAAGCCCAGGGCCAGACGGCTTGCCGGGGGAATTCTACCAGACATTTAAAGAAGAACTAATTCCTATTCTCCTGAAACTGTTCCAAAAAATAGAAATGGAAGGAAAACTCCCAAACTCATTTTATGAGGCCAGCATCACCTTGATCCCAAAACCAGACAAGGATCCCACCAAAAAAGAGAGCTATAGACCGATATCCTTGATGAACACAGATGCGAAAATACTCAACAAAATACTAGCCAATAGGATTCAACAGTACATTAAAAAGATTATTCACCACGACCAAGTGGGATTTATTCCAGGGCTGCAAGGTTGGTTCAACATCCGCAAATCAGTCAATGTGATACAACACATCAATAAAAGAAAGAACAAGAACCATATGATACTCTCAATAGATGCTGAAAAAGCATTTGACAAAGTACAACATCCCTTCCTGATCAAAACTCTTCAAAGTGTAGGGATAGAGGGCACATACCTCAATATCATCAAAGCCATCTATGAAAAACCCACCGCAAATATCATTCTCAATGGAGAAAAACTGAAAGCTTTTCCGCTAAGGTCAGGAACACGGCAGGGATGTCCATTATCACCACTGCTATTCAACATCGTACTAGAGGTCCTAGCCTCAGCAATCAGACAACAAAAGGAAATTAAAGGCATCCAAATCGGCAAAGAAGAAGTCAAATTATCACTCTTCGCAGATGATATGATACTATATGTGGAAAACCCAAAAGACTCCACTCCAAAACTGCTAGAACTTATACAGGAATTCAGTAAAGTGTCAGGATATAAAATCAATGCACAGAAATCAGTTGCATTTCTCTACACCAACAGCAAGACAGAAGAAAGAGATATTAAGGAGTCAATCCCATTTACAATTGCATCCAAAACCATAAGATACCTAGGAATAAACCTAACCAAAGAGACACAGAATCTATACTCAGAAAACTATAAAGTACTCATGAAAGAAATTGAGGAAGACACAAAGAAATGGAAAAATGTTCCATGCTCCTGGATTGGAAGAATAAATATTGTGAAAATGTCTATGCTACCTAAAGCAATCTACACATTTAATGCAATTCCTATCAAAGTACCATCCATCTTTTTCAAAGAAATGGAACAAATAATTCTAAAATTTATATGGAACCAGAAAAGACCTCGAATAGCCAAAGGGATATTGAAAAAGAAAGCCAACGTTGGTGGCATCACAATTCCGGACTTCAAGCTCTATTACAAAGCTGTCATCATCAAGACAGCATGGTACTGGCACAAAAACAGACACATAGATCAATGGAACAGAATAGAGAGCCCAGAAATAGACCCTCAAATCTATGGTCAACTAATCTTCGACAAAGCAGGAAAGAATGTCCAATGGAAAAAAGACAGCCTTTTCAATAAATGGTGCTGGGAAAATTGGACAGCCACATGCAGAAAAATGAAATTGGACCATTCCCTTACACCACACACAAAAATAGACTCAAAATGGATGAAGGACCTCAATGTACGAAAGGAATCCATCAAAATCCTTGAGGAGAACACGGGCAGCAACCTCTTCGACCTCTGCCGCAGCAACATCTTCCTAGGAACAACGCAAAAGGCAAGGGAAGCAAGGGAAAAAATGAACTACTGGGATTTCATCAAGATCAAAAGCTTTTGCACAGCAAAGGAAACAGTTAACAAAATCAAAAGACAACTGACAGAATGGGAGAAGATATTTGCAAATGACATATCAGATAAAGGACTAGTGTCCAGAATCTATAAAGAACTTAGCAAACTCAACACCCAAAGAACAAATAATCCAATCAAGAAATGGGCAGAAGACATGAACAGACATTTCTGCAAAGAAGACATCCAGATGGCGAACAGACACATGAAAAAATGCTCCATATCACTCGGCATCAGGGAAATACAAATCAAAACCACAATGAGATATCACCTCACACCAGTCAGAATGGCTAAAATCAACAAGTCAGGAAATGACAGATGCTGGCGAGGATGCGGAGAAAGGGGAACCCTCCTACACTGTTGGTGGGAATGCAAGCTGGTGCAGCCACTCTGGAAAACAGCATGGAGTTTCCTCAAAATGTTGAAAATAGAACTGCCCTATGACCCAGCAATTGCACTATTGGGTATTTACCCTAAAGATACAAATGTAGTGATCCAAAGGGACACGTGCACCCGAATGTTTATAGCTGCAATGTCCACAATAGCCAAACTATGGAAAGAACCTAGATGTCCATCAACAGATGAATGGATCAAGAAGATGTGGTATATATACACAATGGAATACTATGCAGCCATCAAAAGAAATGAAATCTTGCCATTTGCAACAACATGGATGGAACTAGAGCGTATCATGCTTAGCGAAATAAGTCAAGCAGAGAAAGACAACTATCATATGATCTCCCTGATATGAGGAAGTGGTGATGCAACATGGAGGCTTAAGTGGGTAGAAGAAGAATAAATGAAACAAGATGGGATTGGGAGGGAGACAAACCATAAGTGACTCTTAATCTCACAAAACAAACTGAGGTTGCCGGCGGGAGGGGGTTTGGGAGAAGGGGGTGGGATTATGGACATTGGGGAGGGTATGTGATTTGGTGAGTGCTGTGAAGTGTGTAAGCCTGGTGATTCACAGACCTGTACCCCAGGGGATAAAAATATATGTTTATAAAAAATAAAAAATTAAAAAAAAAAATAAAATAAAATAAAATAAAATAAAATTTTAAATGTAAAATGCTTTCCATGTAGAAAAAAGTAAGACTAAAAAAGCTGCTAGAAGCAATTTATTTTATTTTCAGTCATCCAACTGTTATAAAACATCATTTTAACTGTACATGTTCAAAAGGTTAATATGATTTAGAGTGTTAGATTTCTTACTAAAGTAAGGAATAGTCTAAGAATCATTATTTAGGATTAGTAGCTCACTCTTTGAGAAGATGTTCTTGCCTCAAAGCTCCTAAAGAAACCAATCTACATCTTTTTCTCCCAAAAGAAAGTATCTTGAACTGTTGTCTCAGCTAAGAACGAACACTAAATATCTAGGTCTATAGATGTAGCAAAGGTTATACTACAAGTTCATTCCCAAGGACAAACATCAGGTCTTGCCAACCAAATGATAATTAAATGATAGTAACATATGAGTATATAACAGACACACTGCACATATATTCAAAAAGTTGCAAATTGCATAGCTTATGGCTTTTATGTTCAGTTCCCCCTAGTGAGGCTAGCAAACACCTTGATTTAGAGAACTGAAATTTCTCACTCAGTTTCATGTTCACATCAAGAAGTGAGTAGCATAAGAAAATATTTCACAGAAACAAAAGTCCTCAAGGGTGAAGAGCTCTTGTTTTGTTTTGTTTTGTTTTACTTATTTTATGCCCTCAAACATTATTATAGGACATTCATACACAACAAGATGGACTGTGTTTAATTGTCTTAGAAATACATTTGCTTCCATTAAAGGACCACATTCATTTCCTATCTTAAACTCAATTTATCTTGTCACATTGTTAGATTAAGGCATTTCCCAAATATTTTAGTGTCAAATAAAACCACCACCCTCATTAGCTTAAGGAAATTGGAAAGATCAAATTGATGAGAAGTGTCAAGAGTTCTAAGTTTTCAATTTTGATTGTGGCAAATAGCCCAGCCCCATGTTAGTCATTAATAGCAAAAGCTAACCTGGAATGCACAGGTCCGTGCACATAACACATGCATGCTCACAGGAGAAACTGTAGTGGTGTTTTTGAACTTTCCCTCAGGCACTTTGATATTCAAGCCTTCTGAATCTTCTCAGCATTTTTTACTTAAGAATAAATCATTTCAGGAAAGCATTAAAAACACAGCAAATGTCAGTGTAACATAAACAACATTCTTAATCCTTTAGCAGTGTGCTTTGGCCCTGGACACCTGCTCTCCAAGAAATAGACTGAGATTACATTCTCCTTTGAATCCACTAAAACACCATTTTATGTCATTTATTTGGTCAAGAACTAAATATGCAAATCCCTTAGGTATTTACCTCCCCACTCTAGCATCAGCAGCAGCAGCAACAACAACAAAATCTCCTGATTCAGGCAGGACCTATTAATAAAATACTCATTGATAGTAATTAATTATTGCTGACCACAAAGCATCACTCTTAATAACATTCTAATAAACAAAAAGTGTTACCAGGGTTCTGGAAGAAGCTAAATTCTAGTGAGTAATTCATGCAAGAGTGAGATAAGATAGAATACAGACAAAAAGAGAGTTCTAAAAAGAATACATGGGGCTTATATTTTAAAGAAAGACCAGGACAAAAGCATGAGGACATAAATAACAAATCACTTTGAATTTTACAACTCAAAATTTGGCTTACAAACTGTATGCTGGAATTGCATTTCCCCACTTCTTTGATGAGGACAAATCTCTTTTTAACTGCAGTGAACATTCAGCAGCTCAGTATATGGTATGATCATTAAATCAATGAGCCAGCTTTTAGAAGCAGCCTATGATAATGAGTCACTCACAGCCATCTCCCTTAGTACTCCTCAGCCATCATTTTATTTTACTTTGCTCTTCTGACCTCAGTATCAATGCTCTATTTTACTACTACAAAGATGATATTTTGAAAGCAGATTCAACCTTTAGCTGCACATTCTCCAACTCTGATTTTGCCCTGTACTATCAAAGAATGTTCTCAAAGAAAAAAGCCAAAGGAATAAAAGTTCTTGATAAGTGGTCAACATTTTTCACTGACACTAGCTCCTTCATTTGCATATATTGTTAGATAACCCCCCAAATCAATCAACACACATTTATTATGCATCGGCTTTATTTGGGGCACTGTGCTAGCTACAAAGAAGCAAAGATAAATAAATCACATTCTCACCCATCTAAGTGCTTATAGGCTAATTCAAGAATGGCAAATTTGTGACATATATGTCGTTATTCTCTTCTCATGGGCCAGTCTCCACATTGCTAGTCAATTTGAATACAAAACCTTCTGATCTCCAAGTTGACCTTAGAATCCTTCTCAGTGATTGAAACTAGCAGGCAAAATGAAACTTATTTGCCAGTAAATAATCCAAATGGAGAAATGGAATAGATGTTAAAGAGAACCACCAAGAAACAGTAAGAGATGTACTCCAAATGAATGATACAGACATTAAATGCCATAGAATTTCAAAAAAAGAAGAGACCACTGTGGATGGGAAAAGAAATCTCTCTCAAGGATTTAAAAGCTCAACTAAGTGGCCTCAAAAGATAACTTGAATTTAGCTAGAGAGAATGAGGGAGTATATTTCAGACAGTAAGAAAGGCAACAAGGACATGGAGGCAGGAATGAACAGAACAAGCCCTGGGGATGGTTGGGGCTGAATTCACTTGCTCAGAGAGAGATTTACATGGATAATAGCAGCAAATGGAATTAGAAAGAAATTCAGGGAGTCAATTGCAAAGAACCCCAAATGCTGCACTTAAGTGCTGAGTTTTAATCTTCTTTTTATTCAATCCTAATTTGAATTTGCTAAAATTCAAGCTATGAGTAGGTTGATAGTCTAAAACACTTGAAATGGAGTTTGTGCTACTTATTCTAAGTCCCATCCAGCTCCAATTTATGTCCATCCTTACTGTGCTTTCTGCCTCAGGATGCTAATTCTGTGGAGTGCACTCTAGGCTCTCTGGCCTTCTGACTTCAGCCAAGACACAGGAGATCAGAAAGCAGAGGGAAAGAAAATGTAGGTATTTATATCCTTCACACCCTCATTGACAAGATATGATTTTAGAAGTAGGTTGGTTCCTTTACTTATAGCCTATTTCAGGTGATCTCTTTCCCAAGACAATGGCTCTTACCATAGTCCAGTAACTCCACTTCTCTTCTTGCCCCATTCGGTCTCAAGATGGCACCTGTTGCTAATTGCTAGTTATGTTACCATTCTTTGTTACTTAGGGGTTTTTTGTTTTGTTTTGTTTTGTTTTGTTTTGTTTTTTAATTTTTTATTTTTTATAAACATATATTTTTATCCCCAGGGGTACAGGTCTGTGAATCACCAGGTTTACACACTTCACAGCACTCACCAAATCACATACCCTCCCCAATGTCCATAATCCCACCCCCTTCTCCCAAACCCCCTCCCCCCGGCAACCCTCAGTTTGTTTCGTGAGATTAAGAGTGACTTATGGTTTGTCTCCCTCCCAATCCCATCTTGTTTCATTTATTCTTCTTCTACCCACTTAAGCCTCCATGTTGTATCACCACTTCCTCATATCAGGGAGATCATATGATAGTTGTCTTTCTCTGCTTGACTTATTTCGCTAAGCATGATACGCTCTAGTTCCATCCATGTTGTTGCAAATGGCAAGATTTCATTTCTTTTGATGGCTGCATAGTATTCCATTGTGTATATATACCACATCTTCTTGATCCATTCATCTGTTGATGGACATCTAGGTTCTTTCCATAGTTTGGCTATTGTGGACATTGCTGCTATAAACATTCGGGTGCATGTGCCCCTTTGGATCACTACATTTGTATCTTTAGGGTAAATACCCAATAGTGCAATTGCTGGGTCATAGGGCAGTTCTATTTTCAACATTTTGAGGAACCTCCATGCTGTTTTCCAGAGTGGCTGCACCAGCTTGCATTCCCACCAACAGTGTAGGAGGGTTCCCCTTTCTCCGCATCCTCGCCAGCATCTGTCATTTCCTGACTTGTTGATTTTAGCCATTCTGACTGGTGTGAGGTGATATCTCATTGTGGTTTTGATTTGTATTTCCCTGATGCCGAGTGATATGGAGCATTTTTTCATGTGTCTGTTCGCCATCTGGATGTCTTCTTTGCAGAAATGTCTGTTCATGTCTTCTGCCCATTTCTTGATTGGATTATTTGTTCTTTGGGTGTTGAGTTTGCTAAGTTCTTTATAGATTCTGGACACTAGTCCTTTATCTGATATGTCGTTTGCAAATATCTTCTCCCATTCTGTCAGTTGTCTTTTGATTTTGTTAACTGTTTCCTTTGCTGTGCAAAAGCTTTTGATCTTGATGAAATCCCAGTAGTTCATTTTTTCCCTTGCTTCCCTTGCCTTTTGCGTTGTTCCTAGGAAGATGTTGCTGCGGCAGAGGTCGAAGAGGTTGCTGCCCGTGTTCTCCTCAAGGATTTTGATGGATTCCTTTCGTACATTGAGGTCCTTCATCCATTTTGAGTCTATTTTTGTGTGTGGTGTAAGGGAATGGTCCAATTTCATTTTTCTGCATGTGGCTGTCCAATTTTCCCAGCACCATTTATTGAAAAGGCTGTCTTTTTTCCATTGGACATTCTTTCCTGCTTTGTCGAAGATTAGTTGACCATAGATTTGAGGGTCTATTTCTGGGCTCTCTATTCTGTTCCATTGATCTATGTGTCTGTTTTTGTGCCAGTACCATGCTGTCTTGATGATGACAGCTTTGTAATAGAGCTTGAAGTCCGGAATTGTGATGCCACCAACGTTGGCTTTCTTTTTCAATATCCCTTTGGCTATTCGAGGTCTTTTCTGGTTCCATATAAATTTTAGAATTATTTGTTCCATTTCTTTGAAAAAGATGGATGGTACTTTGATAGGAATTGCATTAAATGTGTAGATTGCTTTAGGTAGCATAGACATTTTCACAATATTTATTCTTCCAATCCAGGAGCATGGAACATTTTTCCATTTCTTTGTGTCTTCCTCAATTTCTTTCATGAGTACTTTATAGTTTTCTGAGTATAGATTCTGTGTCTCTTTGGTTAGGTTTATTCCTAGGTATCTTATGGTTTTGGATGCAATTGTAAATGGGATTGACTCCTTAATATCTCTTTCTTCTGTCTTGCTGTTGGTGTAGAGAAATGCAACTGATTTCTGTGCATTGATTTTATATCCTGACACTTTACTGAATTCCTGTATAAGTTCTAGCAGTTTTGGAGTGGAGTCTTTTGGGTTTTCCACATATAGTATCATATCATCTGCGAAGAGTGATAATTTGACTTCTTCTTTGCCGATTTGGATGCCTTTAATTTCCTTTTGTTGTCTGATTGCTGAGGCTAGGACCTCTAGTACGATGTTGAATAGCAGTGGTGATAATGGACATCCCTGCCGTGTTCCTGACCTTAGCGGAAAAGCTTTCAGTTTTTCTCCATTGAGAATGATATTTGCGGTGGGTTTTTCATAGATGGCTTTGATGATATTGAGGTATGTGCCCTCTATCCCTACACTTTGAAGAGTTTTGATCAGGAAGGGATGTTGTACTTTGTCAAATGCTTTTTCAGCATCTATTGAGAGTATCATATGGTTCTTGTTCTTTCTTTTATTGATGTGTTGTATCACATTGACTGATTTGCGGATGTTGAACCAACCTTGCAGCCCTGGAATAAATCCCACTTGGTCGTGGTGAATAATCTTTTTAATGTACTGTTGAATCCTATTGGCTAGTATTTTGTTGAGTATTTTCGCATCTGTGTTCATCAAGGATATCGGTCTATAGCTCTCTTTTTTGGTGGGATCCTTGTCTGGTTTTGGGATCAAGGTGATGCTGGCCTCATAAAATGAGTTTGGAAGTTTTCCTTCCATTTCTATTTTTTGGAACAGTTTCAGGAGAATAGGAATTAGTTCTTCTTTAAATGTTTGGTAGAATTCCCCCGGGAAGCCGTCTGGCCCTGGGCTTTTGTTTGTTTGAAGATTTTTAATGACTGTTTCAATCTCCTTACTGGTTATGGGTCTGTTCAGGCTTTCTATTTCTTCCTGGTTCAGTTGTGGTAGTTTATATGTTTCTAGGAATGCATCCATTTCTTCCAGATTGTCAAATTTATTGCCGTAGAGTTGCTCATAGTATGTTCTTATAATAGTTTGTATTTCTTTGGTGTTAGTTGTGATCTCTCCTCTTTCATTCATGATTTTATTTATTTGGGTCCTTTCTCTTTTCTTTTTGATAAGTCGGGCCAGGGGTTTATCAATTTTATTAATTCTTTCAAAGAACCAGCTCCTAGTTTCGTTGATTTGTTCTATTGTTTTTTTGGTTTCTATTTCATTGATTTCTGCTCTGATCTTTATGATTTCTCTTCTCCTGCTGGGCTTAGGGTTTCTTTCTTGTTCTTTCTCCAGCTCCTTTAGGTGTAGGGTTAGGTTGTGTACCTGAGACCTTTCTTGTTTCTTGAGAAAGGCTTGTACCGCTATATATTTTCCTCTCAGGACTGTCTTTGTTGTGTCCCACAGATTTTGAACCGTTGTATTTTCATTATCATTTGTTTCCATGATTTTTTTCAATTCTTCTTTAATTTCCCGGTTGACCCATTCATTCTTTAGAAGGATACTGTTTAGTCTCCATGTATTTGGGTTCTTTCCAAACTTCCTTTTGTGGTTGAGTTCTAGCTTTAGAGCATTGTGGTCTGAAAATATGCAGGGAATGATCCCAATCTTTTGATACCGGTTGAGTCCTGATTTAGGACCGAGGATGTGATCTATTCTGGAGAATGTTCCATGTGCACTAGAGAAGAATGTGTATTCTGTTGCTTTGGGATGAAATGTTCTGAATATATCTGTGATGTCCATCTGGTCCAGTGTGTCGTTTAAGGCCTTTATTTCCTTGCTGATCTTTTGCTTGGATGACCTGTCCATTTCAGTGAGGGGAGTGTTAAAGTCCCCTACTATTATTGTATTATTGTTGATGTGTTTCTTTGATTTTGTTATTAATTGGTTTATATAGTTGGCTGCTCCCACATTGGGGGCATAGATATTTAAAATTGTTAAATCTTCTTGTTGGACAGACCCTTTGAGTATGATATAGTGTCCTTCCTCATCTCTTATTATAGTCTTTGGCTTAAAATCTAATTGATCTGATATAAGGATTGCCACTCCTGCTTTCTTCTGATGTCCATTAGCATGGTAAATTCTTTTCCACCCCCTCACTTTAAATCTGGAGGTGTCTTCGGGCTTAAAATGTGTTTCTTGGAGGCAACATATAGATGGGTTTTGTTTTTTTATCCATTCTGATACCCTGTGTCTTTTGACAGGGGCATTTAGCCCATTCACATTCAGGGTAACTATTGAGAGATATGAATTTAGTGCCATTGTATTGCCTGTAAGGTGACTGTTACTGTATAGGTCTCTGTTCCTTTCTGATCTACCACTTGTAGGCTCTCTCTTTGCTTAGAGGACCCCTTTCAATATTTCCTGTAGAGCTGGTTTGGTATTTGCAAATTCTTTCAGTTGTTGTTTGTCCTGGAAGCTTTTAATCTCTCCTTCTATTTTCAATGATAGCCTAGCTGGATATAGTATTCTTGGCTGCATGTTTTTCTCGTTTAGTGCTCTGAAAATATCATGCCAGCTCTTTCTGGCCTGCCAGGTCTCTGTGGATAAGTCAGCTGCCAATCTAATATTTTTACCATTGTATGTTACAGACTTCTTTTCCCGGGCTGCTTTCAGGATTTTCTCTTTGTCATTGAGACTTGTAAATTTTACTATTAGGTGACGGGGTGTGGGCCTATTCTTATTGATTTTGAGGGGCATTCTCTGAACCTCCTGAATTTTGATGCTCATTCCCTTTGCCATATTGGGGAAATTCTCCCCAATAATTCTCTCCAGTATACCTTCTGCTCCCCTCTCACTTTCTTCTTCTTCTGGAATCCCAATTATTCTAATGTTGTTTCGTCTTATGGTGTCACTTATCTCTCGAATTCTCCCCTCGTGGTCCAGTAGCTGTTTGTCCCTCTTTTGCTCAGCTTCTTTATTCTCTGTCATTTGGTCTTCTATATCACTAATTCTTTCTTCTGCCTCATTTATCCTAGCAGTTAGAGCCTCCATTTTTGATTGCACCTCATTAATAGCTTTTTTGATTTCACCTTGGTTAGATTTTAGTTCTTTTATTTCTCCAGAAAGGGCTTTTATATCTCTCGAGAGGGTTTCTCTCATATCTTCCATGCCTTTTTCGAGCCCGGCTAGAACCTTGAGAATTGTCATTCTGAACTCTAGATCTGACATATTACTGATGTCTGTATTGATTAGGTCCCTAGCCTTCGGTACTGCCTCTTGTTCTTTTTTTGTGTTGAATTTTTCCGTCTTGTCATTTTGTCCAGATAAGAGTAAATGAAGGGGCAAGTAAAATACTAAAAGGGTGGCAACAACCCCAGGAAAATATGCTTTAACCAAATTAGAAGAGATCCAAAATCGTGAGTGGGGAGAAAGGGGATAAAAAGAGGTTCAAAAAGGAAGAAAGAAAAAAGAAAAAAAAAAAGAAAAGAAAAGAATATTTTTAAAGAAAGAAAACACCTAAGAAAAATGTAAAATATATATATATATATATATTAGATAAACTAGTAAAAAATCGTTAAAAAAGAAAAAGGTAACAGTTAAAAAAAAATTTTACCCGAAGGCGAGAAAAAAAAAAAAAATGAAAAAGAAAAAATTAAATTAACTGCAAGACTAAAAAAAATCACAGGAAAAAAGCCATGAGTTCCGTGCTTGGCTTTCTCCTCCTCTGGAATTCTGCTGCTCTCCTTGGTATTGAAACCGCACTCCTTGGTAGGTGAACTTGGTCTCGGCTGGATTTCTTGTTGATCTTCTGGGGGAGGGGCCTGTTGTAGTGATTCTCAAGTGTCTTTGCCCCAGGCGGAATTACACCGCCCTTACCCGGGGCCGGGGTGAGTAATCCGCTCGGGTTTGCTTTCAGGAGCTTTTGTTCCCTGAGCGCTTTCCGTAGGGTTCCAGAGGACGGGAATACAAATGGCGGCCTCCTGGTCTCCGGCCCGGAGGAGCCGAGAGCCCAGGGCCCCACTCCTCAGTGCGCCCTCAGAGAACAGCGCCCAGTTACTCCCGTCTGCCTGACCTCCGGCCGCGCTCCGAGCTCACCGAGCCTGCGACCGGTTCAAGGTAACACGGAGCTGCGAGCTTACTGTCGGCTCTGTCTCTGTAGCCGGCTTTCCCGTTCCAATACCCGCAAGCTCTGCGACACTCAGACACCCCCGATCCTTCTGTGACCCTGCGGGACCTGAGGCCACGCTGACCCCGCGTGGGCTTCGCCCCGGTTTAGCCTCTGGAGCGATGTCCCTCAGCGGAACAGACTTTTAAAAGTCCTGATTTTGTGCGCGGTTGCTCCGCTGCTTGCCGGGAGCCGGCCCCTCCCCCCGGGGTCTATCTTCCCGTCGCTTTGGATTCACTTCTCCGCCGGTCCTACCTTTCAGAAAGTGGTTGTTTTTCTGTTTCCAGAATTGCTGTTCTTCTTCTCTTCGATCTGCCGATGGATTTTCAGGTGTTTGCAATCTTTAGATAAGCTATCTAGCTGATCTCCGGCTAGCTGAAGCAGTCTCAGCTTGCTACTTCTCCGCCATCTTGACTCCTCCTGTTTTGTTTTTTAACCTTGCCACGTTTTTGTTTTCTTACTCTCTCTTCAATCAGCACTTTAGATCCCTCATCTCTTTCTTGACAGGATTCTGACTGATACAAAGCTCAACTCATTGTTAATGAAGCATCATCCATAAATGATATCAGTCTTACACCAGTTTGGCACATTAAGAATTGAATTGCTCTGCACCAAAGAATGATCTTTGTGAAGTTCTCCATCCCTTCCCCCCATGCATGTATAGTCTATAAACAACTTAAGACAGGGAAAATCAGTTCATCATATGTGCCAACTCCAGTAATTTGGTAGCAGAAGCCTATGAAGCATGCCAGGCCCACTAAGAAAAATTTTCATAACTGATAAATGATGTCTGCCTTGGACACAATGCCTCCATTATACTTATCTGTATTGCTTCATACTACCAAATGTCCTCTATACTTAGTAGTTGTCAAATCTCCAGTCAAGGTATTAGACATGTCATTTCAAGATCCAGTTATGTTCATGACTTCTGGTGGTCCTTAGCACACTGGAGACCAGGTAGTTAGCCATGGCCTTTGGATCACCTGAAACTTAACTGGACCCTGGAAAATTTATTGCTGAGTATTTGCTGACATATGACCTTGGCTGACACCTACTCCCCACCCCCAACATATTTTCCAGCCTCCTCCCTCATTAAGGCTTTTCTACCATATCACTGAAATCAGATGCTTCCTTCCAAGGTCATGGTCAATCCCAGGAGCAAGATATGCCAGAAATAGAATTGCCTGAATATCCCACACTACTTTTAGCAATCCAAAAGTTTCCCTCATGTGTCTGTTACTTAATATCTTACTTTCTATGTAGAAAAAAACCCTGTATATTAGTTCTCCCATTACTACATCACTCTTGCCAATGTCCATGCCCTAATGGATCTTGGGCTGACTTAGGGTCCCCACATGGAACATAGTCAAGCCAAATCTTTGAAACATATTTATCTTTAAGTACCTAACTCAGTATAGACCTGATTTGTTTGCTGCAATTTATAATTTATCATTTCTAGATTTTAGGTTTTAATTATGTTCTAACTAGAACTATTTTTAAGGCTTTCTATTCAGAAATTAGTTTTTTTTTTTTAAGTAGACTAAGTTGACCATGACTTGATTTTTTTTTTTTAAAGAATTCAGAATTTTTCATCCACATTCAAGACTGACATCTTCTACTTTTTCTTAGAAGACATATTTAATGCCATCTGGTTTGTTATGCCCAAATATTGCAGCAACACTTGACTCCAAGGAAATACAATAGACTCAGAAATTAGAAATATGAAAAATGCTTCCACAGTCCCTGTTTCCTTCAGTGTAATGAAGTCCTGGTGCACATCTTTTTAATTTTAGGTCTGAGAAGATATGTGTTTAGTAACTTCTGCTAGGTAGACTTGGCTCATCAAAATGCTATTGGAGGGAATAGACCTAGCATATTATTGAACTGTCCAACATTGGAAGAGTTGAGTATATAACAAGGACTCTTTCAACAAAGCATTTTACAAACACAGGTCTTACACCATTTGGATTGCTGATGCCTGGGAAATGATCTCTGTATTCCCTTTGCTCTCAATCCTTCTAATAAGTCAAAATCAGTGGCCTATTGTTGTTATACATTAAAAGTAAGAGTACTTTATGGCACTCACAGAAAAGCCTAACCAAAACACACAACATTTAATTCATTCCTAAATTTCCTGAATGGTTCTGTATAAGGTCACTTATGGAGACTGATTTCTGTCACTTTTGGATTTTAGGGGGAATAACTTCAGCATAGTATTTTCTACATTATAACCAATTTTTTTTTTCAGCCCTAAGAAATAGGGAATGCTCATGGTCAACAAATTCAGGATAAGAATTAAGTTACTAGAGAAATTTGCAGCTAGCAGTTTTGACACACTGATGCAAAAAACTAACAAACCATAAGTGGCGTATATCTTTCTACTCAATCAGCAACTGCACAGCATTTTTATAGTTTCTGTTATTCATCCAGCTGGCATACTCATTGTCTAGCTGTGGTACATTACTCTTTCTAGCACAGGTACAATGCACCTATAAGAATTTTAAAAAAAAAAAAAGAGGTCTTCTCAGATTTTATCATTTCCCTGAGAAGTCTTTTACACCATCTGACTCTAATTTCAATTAGTGATAACTTGCAGTGTTGAACTTACCACTTTTTGTATAAACAAGTCTTCCAGGCCTAGCATCAGGCGTATTATTTATCTAAAGGTTTTGTAGCAACCTGACACTTTTAGCACACCTTTGGAGCCAAGAACTCATAAATGCTGGAAAATATTCATCTATATGTATCATTCTTTGTCAAAGATGACACTAGTGGGAACGTCTTCAATAGAACTGTGGAAAAAAGATCAAGCAAAAAAAGCCTGCACTCTGCTATCTCTTCTTAATTATTAATCTTCCAAACGCCAAATGTTGTCTTAAGAGGGCAGTTGAGAAAGTTGAGATATGGAGGAAGAGAATGACCTGTGTAGACTAGATGTTCAATGAATATTTGTTGATTAAGTGAAGAGATGCTCTAAGAGAGAGAAACAAGAGGTATTTGTTTCTTAATGTCCCCCTAACAAAGTACCACAAACTGGAGAGCTTAAAACAACAGAAATTTATTCCCTCACAGTTCTGGAGGCTGGAAGCTCAAAATTAAGGTGTCAGTAGAGCCAGGCTTTCTCTTAGACTCTAGATGGAATCCTTGCCTCTTTATAGCTTCTGCTGGTGCTCATCAAATCTTGATGTCCCTTAGCTTGCAGTTACCTCTTTCCAATCTCAATCTCTAATGTCATATGGTCTGATTCCTTGTGCGTCTCTGTTTTCACTTGGTATTTTCTTCCTCTTTTAAGGAAGCCAGTCACATTGGGTCAGGGTCTACCCTGATCACCTCACTCGATTTTATCTACAAAGACCCTAATTCCAAGATCACATTCACAAGCAGCAGGAGTTAGGTCTTCAACATATCTTTTTAGGGGACACAATTCTCTACCCACAACACAAGAGTAGAGAAAATGAACAAAGAATAGCAATACTGCTTAGAATACTTCTGAAATAATTCTGAATACTGATGCATTCACTACAGTAATGCTTTCTAAACCCATGCATTTACATTGAGTCATGTAAATGTTTCCTCTGTTGTCTTTTTCTCCTGACTTTCCATGCCTCAGGTAATTTTTTCCACTTACTACTGGCAATGTTTTCTGATCATTACAACCAACGGTCATTCGTTTCCATATATTTACATTTTATTCGGCTTTATAGATCTTTTCACCACTAACTTCTCATCGCCACAGTGCTTATTTTTTTGTTCTCTATAGCAAAGGGGGATCAAATTATTGAGATAAAAAACGAAGGGTCACACTTATATTTCTGCATAAATTAAAAATTACTATTTGATCCATCATGAGATATCTTCTATTAATCCCACTCCTGGTACTAATAATTAGTGTGTATTCTATATAAAAACCAATCACCTGGGTAGTGATCCTTTACCTTGTCCTTTCTCCTGAATTTGGTACTTTTGCAACTACTTAGATATTCCAAAATTTTGGAAAGTTACTCCTTAAGAAAATATTAATTAAAATCCTACTATACCCAAAGCCAGACTTGTCATATGCACTTCAAAAAACATTTCTCATTTCCTGAGCAGTATAATTCCATTAGTGGTAAACATTTTCTTCTTAAAAAAGCAAATGAGAAAGTTCAAAGCCACTTTGGACTCCTTTGTCCTCAACATTCAATTTGCCTCCAAATCATGCCATTCTCTCTCTAAATTTTTTTCTACCTTGTTCATCTGCATTCTCATCATCTGTGTCTCTTTTTATAGGTTGTTACAATTGTGTGGCTCTTTATATTCCTGCACTGCCATAAGTTTTTTGGTAACAGAAATCATAGTGGAAACACCCACAGGGAAAAGATCAAGGTCACACACATACAGCATTAAATTAACTGAGATGCACATCATTAGGGGCAAAAAGAAACTGAAGATACAAGCAGATATAAGTTGTACTGAAAAATTTTTAATAACAGAACCTATTTAGAAGACTGATGTTATGGGGCACCAAGGTGGCAAAGTTGCTTAAGTGTTAAGTGTGGAGAGCCATCCAGCAGATGCAAGGAGTCACGTAGATGGATGTGCCCGTGGATTGAGGAAATGAGGATGATTGGTTGAGGAGAATGTGGGCGCGCTCGTGATCGGCGCGTGAACAGCACTAGGAGCCAAGAGATATATGCATGATCACTGCTAGAGAACAAAAGAATCCTGCACGGTTACATAAGAGCGCACGAGGGCACTGCATGCACGGCATTCTGATTGGGCAGGAAGGGGGGCGTACACACGTGAATATATACAGCTGTAAATGCTTGGTTCGGGGGGTCGCCATTAAAGAAGTAATAAAGAAGCTTGCCACTCACCTCGTCTGCGGGTCGTTCTTGCGGGCCGAGAGCGACAGTTAAGTCTTTGTTTTGGCTCGGGTTGTGATCTTAGGGTCATGAGACCAAGCCCCACATTGGACTCCACACTCAGCATGGAGTCTGCCTGAGGTTCTCTCCCTCTCCCTACCCCTCCAGCTTGTGTGTGCTCTCTTGCTCTTTCTCTCTCAAATAAGTAAGTAAATCTTGGGACGGGGGAAAACAGTGATGCTATACCACTTAACACCCATCTTCCACTACTCTTACCCCAACTCTCTTTTGATAATAATAATTCTGCTCACAAAATATTTTCTTTTATTTTTTTAAAGATTTATTGATTTTTTTTTTTTTTTTTTAACACACAGAGACAGTACAAGCAGGGGAAGCAACAGGTAGAAGGAGAGGGAGAATCAGACTCCCCGTTGAGCAGGGGGCCCAATGGAGAGCTCAATCCCTGAACTCTGGGATCATGACCTGAGCTGAAGGCAGATGTTTAACTGACTGAGCCACCCAGACATCCCAGACACATAATCTTTTCTACACTTCCCTAAGGTACCTCTTGATCACAGAAGTGTCAGTTTTGAATCTTGAATTGTTGAATAGCCCTATTATTGTTACTTGGGCCATTAAGTAATGAAAGCAGCTACTGAAATCCACTAATCAATTATTGCTCTATTAGCCAGAAAACTATTATCTTCATAAAGCTCTAAGTTTATTCAGTGGACTCAAGAAAACTGTCACAAATAATAACAAAGATGTCTGAGTCTTTGACAGACTTTGACAGTGACCCACTGCAAGATCAACCTTAATATGTCACACGGGCAGCCAAAAATGGGCAATTTACAATAGAGTATTTTTACATATTTTTAAAATTCATTTTGACCTTATACCTTTATCTTTTCAGGTGTTCTTGATATGCATCTCTGGATGTTTGATAATATTCTATACTTTAAATATTAATTGAGGACACCTGGCATGTGTCAGAACTTCTGTAAGTCTCTAAGGTCTATTTTACAACCTCTTTCTTACCACGCAATTGAGCTGGAAAGGAAGGTTAGATAGAGTACTTTGTCAGCAATGTGATAACAGACAAATACCCAAGTGAGACAAATGACAGAATAAAATATTTTCATGAAATACGCTGCCCATAATAGTCTATGCCAGCTTGTCTTCCTTACCATTTTAAATGTCACCTAATCTGTTTCTCTATGTAAGAAGCTCAGCAATACATTATTTAGCTCAACCCAATAATTACCTTCAAATGGCAATTTAAACCTTTGAAAGAACTTTTGAATGTTTATTTTATCTTACTATCAAAACTATCCCATTAGGGGATCCTGGGTGTCTCAGCTGTTAAGTGGCTGCCTTCAGCTCAGGTCATGATCCCAGGGTCCTGGGATCAAGCCCAGCATCAGGCTCCTTGCTCAGCAGGAAGCCTGCTTCTCCTTCTGTCACTCCCCCTGCTTGTGTTCCCTCTCTCACTGTGTCTCTCTCTGTCAAATAAATAAATAAAATATTTAAACAAACAAACAAAAAACTATCCCATCAGAATTAAATCAGGATATCAGAGCTACAAGCTATAGAGTAATAAATTATATATAGGAATAAAAGTCTACAAAGAAGTGATAGGAGCTGGGCAAATGAAGGTCTGGAAGTGGGAAATAAGAGAGTTGAGTAAAGAGTTGAGTTGCTAATCATGTCAGCAAGAAGTGTCAGCTCACAAGACAGGAGGTAACTTTAAGGATACTCAGCAACTATGCAGGTTCTATGATTTATATCTTCTGTGGAAATGTCTACTTTGGGGAAGTCTCTGTCTCTGTGGAAATCATATTTGTGGGCCTGGAACCCAGTGCCTTGTAGGAGTCTTGGGACCGTTGTTGATCAGCAGGGCCAGGAGCCAGGAGCCAGGGAAATGAGCTGAACACAAATCAGAAGGAGAACATCATCCTGGTACTTACCACATACCTTTGTGTCTGTCCATCACTTTGTGTCTCCCAATCTTCCAAAATATCTCTGCTTCACTTTGGCCTTCCGAATTTCATGTGAGCTTCTCTTTTGATTCACAGTAACTTGGAACCATGCAGGAGAGGTGATTCGGATAAATGCAGTTCTCCAACCTGGATAGAAGTAGACATGCCAAGTTGGTGCTATTGTGTTAAGATGTCAGAATCAGATTTTATTTCCTCATTCTGAGATGAGGAAATTGAGACATGGTTTGTGATGGGGTTTGGGTCAGGCTGCTCCCAGAATGTGCCATTTTGACATGTGGATTATTTGAGTTAAAGGCAATCAAGGCCTGACAGACTCAGGAAGACCTTTTTAGCTCCCTCTAAACTACGTAAAAGACTTTAGACAGTGAGCCTAGACCTGGAAGAGGTCTATTACCAAAGATAACTTTTATTTTTACACAAAAAAGACTCATTCATATGGCATGGCAAATATTTGTCTACCAAATATTTGCTCTTCCCATCTTCCTGTGAATTCTGTTCCTCAACTGCCTGTCTTTGACCCTCTCCTGTCTGTGTGAAGCCCCCATAAATACAAAATAAAATTTTTTTCTCCTGTTAATTTGTCTTATTTCAATTTAATTAATAGGCCAGCCAAAGAACCTAGAAGGAAAGATGGGAAATTTTTCCTCCCTTACTCTTGTTTAATCTTACTTGGCTAAAAAAGATAGATTCATTTAAACAGACACTTAATGAAAGAAAAAATCCAAATGGCTAAGAAACATATTTTATGTCAATGATTTTTTAAAAAAATCTGATGTCACTATATACCAAAAGTAGAAAAAATTAAAAATTCTGACAATACCAATTACTGTTGAGGAATAGGTATGGCTTTGGAAACCAGTTTTCTATTATCTGGCAAAACCAAAGTTACCTTCTATGCTCAACAATCCCTCTCATACACATAATACACTCTAGATAAACATAGCAACTCCAGTGTATATATATAAATGTTCACAGAAGTATTGTTTGTATTAACCTAAATTTGGAAATGACCCAAATGTTCATTTACAAAGCAGTAAATAAACTGACATCCTCATACAATAGAATAGTGCATAGCAAGGAAAATTAATGGATTAGAGTTATATAAAAAAAGCATGGATAGGGGTGCCTGGGAAGCTAAGTTGGTTAAGCGACTGCTTTTGGCTCAGGTCATGAACCTAGAGTCCTGGGATCGAGTCCTGCATCAGGCTCCCAGCTCCACTCTGACCTTCCACCCTCTCACACTCTCTCTCTCTCTAATAAATAAATATATATATATGTTTTTTAAAAAAGCATGGATTAATCTACAATCATGATAATAAAATAATCCTGGGACTTCTTTAGAGCTTAGATGTTATTCCCTCAGACTCTCTGCAGTAATAAAATATGTATAATGCTCAATGTTGTGCAATTCAACATCTTATTTTAAAAATCTAAGACAAAAGACATCTTTGAATCAATTCATTTTCATGTTGCACAAAATTATCACTAACCTCACAAATCTGCATAGTGGGTCTCCTCTCATATAGCTCAGCTATTTAAAAGCAGGTAAAATCCATTTTGGTCCTTACATATCCAATGAAATGCCTTATAAACCAAAATAGAAAGTACTAAGCGAAATTCCTTTTTTTTCTTTTTAAAGATTTTATTCATCTATTTGACAGACAGAGCTAGGGAAAGAGGGAACACAAGCAGGGGGAGTAGGAGAGGGAGAAACAGGCACCCCGCCAAGAAGGGAGCCTAATGTGGGGCTCGATGTGGGTCTCAATGAGGAGCTCAATGAGGAGCTCAATCCCAGGATCCTGGGATCATGACCTGAGCAGAAGCAGACACTTAACAACTGAGCTAACCAGGCATCCCCAAACAAATCTCCTTTTAAAGTCCTGTTCTCAAATCCTAAATGGCTGTATTGTAAGCAGTACTAAAACCAAGTATACATATTCTCTCCAGGCATACAGGGAATATCCATAATAATTGACTCTAGTTTTGGTGTGCCACCTGAAGGCACTCTATTGGGTCATTGTACCCACTCCCCATCCATTAGCACACTCCTCAGCTAACTGTCGTCAGCTGATGAGAGTCACTTTGCCTTAAGATGACTGCGACATACCCTCCCCAATGTCTTTGGTGAGTGCTGTGAAGTGTGTAAACCTGGTGATTCACAGACCTGTACCCCTGGGGATAAAAATATATGTTTATAAAAAATAAAAAATTAATTAAAAAAAAAATGACTGCGACATTACACCCCACCCTAAGGGTCAGGGTGGCTGGCCCATATAAGGATGTAACAGCCCCCTTGTGTTTGGGAAGGACAACTTCTATGACGACATTCACATTCCAGAGCTCCTGTAGGATTAGGCTAAGGTTATACACCTCTCCTGAAACATAGTTTTGCTTGGCTTCCTCTGCTCTATTATGTTTCCCTCACTCATTTATAGGTTTCTCTAGAGAACACTCTCTCTATAAATAACTTGTACACAAATTTCATGCTTCTAGAAATGTTGGAGGCTACAGCATGGTTGGAGTTGAGGACTAAACCAGGCCCTGACTTGTGTCTTCTTCAAAGTCCAGACACCTTGACAAGGTTAAGGACGGGAAAGTTGAGTGCACTGAGAAAGAGTCTGTGCTATGTGTCCTGCGCTCACCTACGTGACTTCCCACACACTCTCTCTACAGTAAGGAACATTGTGGCCAGGGTCCTGAATTCTTAGTTAGTCCTTGTTGTTCTGTACCTCCCATAACCCACTCCCTGGTTGATTGTCTTGCTAATGGCTTTAACCGAAACTACCTGGCATCACGAGGTTTGCTTGTAGTAAATGTAAACTTGTTATAGAAACTTGTGGTCATCTGACTAGGTACTGATGTATTACTCCTCCTATTCTCGTCTGCCTTATAAATGATTGTAAGATGTGGAATAAAGTTGGCACTGTTGGACATCATCCTCAGTGTCCCTCCTGCCCCCATCTCTTTGTCTCTTAATTTCTTTTCACCATCCTCTTAGCCCTCACAGTTTCCCTGGTCGATTCGTTGTGCTGGCCGCAACCTAGAAACTTTACCTAAAACAGCTGGTACCAGAGTAGACGTCATGGGGATAAAGAATGTAAAGTTGGATAAGGGAGAATTTTTTTAAGAGTGCATCCTCACCCTGTTCTTCAGTTTAATCATATGGAAAGAGATTCTCATGTTGGTTTAAATATGCTGATGGGACAGATCTTTGAAGCTTGAAAAATAGGAAGCTTATAAACCCACATTCCATGTATGCCAGAATTGCTGCGACAGGCTGTGGAAGAAGAAACCAACAGGCTCAGAGAAGTAGGCAGGCTCCAAGAGAACTATCATATAATCAAAAAACCCATTAGCTGACCATGTTCCTAGAGACATCCAGAAAACACTCCCTTGCAAGGCAAAAAGGAATCTTAACTGAGGGGTCACCAGAATCAGTGAAAAGTTCAAGTGTAGTGGTTCTCTGCAGACCAGTACTGATAGTTAAGACATGCTGTTGAAGAACTGGACTCATTAGCAGCAATAGGGATAATAGGAATCCAAACTAGGAAAAGCCAAAATGTAGCACTTAACCCTCATAGATGAGGTGGACATAATTACTCAGAATGGTGAACAAATTGGTATGGCAGCCAGGAGATCCTGACTCAAAGGGATTTGTAGATATTTATTCATATGTCCTTCTTACATATTCCTAGAGGCAAGGAGTTGGATAGCCAACAGGAGTATTGCATATATAATTAAAAAAATAATAATAATAATGAGGGACGCCTGGGTGGCTCAGTTGGTTAAGCAGCTGCCTTCAGCTCAGGTCATGATCCCAGTGTTCTGGGATCGAGTCCCACATTGGGCTCCTTGCTTGGCAGGGAGCCTGTTTCTCCCTCTGACTCTGCCTGCCATTCTGTCTGCCTGTGCTTGCTCTCTCCCTCTCTCTCTCTGATAAATAAATAAAATCTTTAAAAATAATAATAATAATAATGAAAGGCTGAGATCTGGCCTCCATGAAAATCACAATCCCTTGCCCCACCTCCAGATCTAAGTCAGCTCTCTGACCCTAAACCCCTCTACTGAAAAAGAGCCTTGAGGAACACCCTCAACACTGTAACCAAAATGAAGTAGTGATTCCTCCAGACTTTCCATTAAAGAGCCATCTAGCTCTTTCAATTTATTTGAATAACCCCATATGAATTAAAGAAATTAAATTTATTTTTTTTATTTTAGTTAAATTTAATTAATTAACATATAGTATATTATTAGTTTCAGAGGTAGAGTTTAGTGATTCATCAGTTGCATAAAATACACAGTGCTCATTACATCATGCACCTTCCTTAATGCCCACCTCCCAGTTACCCCATCCCCCCACCACCCTCCCCTCCAGCAACCTCAGGTTGTTTCCTATAGTTAAGAGTCTCTTATGGTTTGTCTCCCTTTCTGATTTTTTCATATTTTATTTTTCCCTCCCTTCCCCTATGATCGATCTTCTGTTTTGTTTCTTAAATTCCACATATGAGTGAAATCATATAATTGTCTTTCTCTGATTGACTTATTTCATTTAGCATAATACCCTCCAGTTCCATCCACATCATTGCAAATGACAAGACTACACTTTTTGATGATTGGGTAATATTTGTGTGTGTGTATACACATGCACACCATATCTTCTTTATCCATTCATCTGTTAATGGACATCAAGGCTCTTTCCATAATTTGGCTATTTCAGACATTGCTGTTATAAACACTAAGGTGCAGGTGCCCCTTTGGATAACTACATTTATCTTTTGGCTGACTAATTAGCAATGAAACTGCCAGGTCATAGGGTAGTCAATTTTTAACGTTTTGAGAAGCCTCCATACTGTTTTCCAGAGTGGCTGCATCAAGTTGCATTCCCACCAGCAGTGTAAGATGGTTTCCCATTCTCTGCATTCTTGTCAACATTTGTTTTTTCCTGACTTGTTAATTTTAGCCATTCTGACTGGTTGAGGTGGTATATCATTGTGATTTTGATTTGTATTTCCCTGATGGTTAGTGATGTTGAGCATTTTTTCATGTGTCTGTTAGCCATTTATATGTCTTCTTTGGAGAAATATCTGTTCATGTCTTCTGCCCATTTTGTGATTAGATTTGTTGTTTTGGGGGGTATTGAGTTTGATAAATTCTTTAGAGATTTTGGATACCAGCCCTTTATCTGATAAGACATTTGCAAGTATCTCCCATTCTGGTGGTTCTCTTTTGGTTGTGTTGACTCTTTCTTTTGCTGTGCAAAAGCTTTTTATCTTGGTGGAGTCCCAATAGTTCATTTTTGCTTTTGTTTCTCTTGCCTTTGAAGACATGTCTAATAAGAAGTTGCTGTGGCTGAGATCAAAGTGGTTGCTGCCTTTGTTCTCCTCTAGGATGGATTCCTATCTCACATTTAGGTCTTTCATCTGCTCTGAGTTTATTTTTGTGTATGGTGTAAGAAAATGGTCCAGTTTCATTCTTCTGAATGTGGCTGTCCAATTTTTCCAACACCATTTGTTGAAGAATCTTTTTTCCATTGGATGTTCTTTCCTGCTTTGTTGAAGATTAGATGACCATAGAGTTGAGTGTCCATTTCTGGGTTCTCTATTCTGTTCCACTGATATATTTGTCTGTGTTTGTGCCAGTACCACACTGTCTTGTTGATTACAGCTTTGTAATATAGCTTGAATTCCAGAACTGGGACACCACCAGCTTTGGTTTCCTTTTTTAATATTCCTTTGGCTATTCAGGGTCTTTTCTGGTTCCACACAAATTTTAGGTTTGTTTTTTCCAGCTCTGTGAAAAATGCTGATGGTATTTTGATAGGGATTGCATTGCTCTGGGTTTCATAAACATTTTAACAATATTTTTTCTTTCAATCCATAAGCATGGTATGTTTTTCCACTTCTTTGCATCTTCCTCACTTTCTTTCATAAGTGTTCTATAGTTTTCAGAGTACAGATCCTTTACCTCTTTGGTTAGCTTTATTCCTAGATGTCTTATGGTTTTTGGTGAAATTGTAAATGGAATCAACTCCTTACTTTCTCTTTTTTCTGTCTCATTGTTAATGTATAGAAATGCACTTATTTCTGCATTCATTTTATATCCTACCATTTTGCTGAATTCCTGTATGAGTTTTAGCAATCAAATAACTTTATTTTTAAAATCCCTTCATTCATCAGTGGGTTCCCTGGTGAATTCTACCAACATTTTAGGAAAAAATGATACCAATTTTACACAAATTTTTCCAGAAAATTAAAGAGAAGAAAATATTTCCCAAATATCAAAATCAAAAATTAATACCCAAGGGGTCAAAATACCACTAAAACCCCCCTATTAGAGTAGGGGTTTGTGAAAGTTGGGAAATAAATGGATTCCTGGACTAAGGTCAACCTACAATGAGTCCACTGAGTCCACAGACATACCCAATACTATTTTCTGAGTTCCCAAATGTATAATTGGACTCACCATACTCAGACACTGACACTACCCTAACAGAGATTCCTTTGTCCATGAATAAAACTACTATACTAATGAAGGTAAAGTGGAGAACCCTGAAATTGCCACTCCCCAATCTCAGCTAAGATAATGGAACAAAAATATAGTATATCCTAGGTAGAATGGTAGACATTAATGCATCACCTTCAATGGGATAAACAATGCAGAAGTTATAGTCCCATCATATCCTTATTTAATTAACCAATTTGTCCTCTGCAAATAGCAGTCTAGATCATAGCATATGACAATTAACTAATGCCACCTTAAACCAAGTAGAAGCCTAAACTGCAGTTAATATACCAGATGTAATGTCATTACAAGTAGATTTTTAACATAGTCTCTGGTATGTCCAAATTGAGCTGGAAGATATGTCTTTTCCATTTCCATCTGGTAGGAGAATCAAAAATAGTTCTTATGTACATCAGATGAACAATACTATGCATTCACAGTTTTATTCTAGGGCTCTTTACTCTCCTGCTTTGGGTCACAATAATCTCTTCTTTATCATGATCAAGAAAAGACTAAAGTTAAAAAAAAAAAAAAAGAAAGAAAGAAAGAAAAGAAAAAAGAAAAGGAAGTGGGGCACCTGGGTGGCTCAGTTGGTTAGGCATCCGACTTTTGATTTTGGCTCAGGTCATGATCTCATGTTTTGTGAGATCTGGCCTCCTGTCCAGCTCCATGCTCAGTGTGGAATCTGCTTGGGATTTTCTCTCTCCCTCTCCCTCAGTCTCCCCCCACTTCTTATGTGCTCTCTCGCTTTCTCTAGAATAAATAAATAAATCTTTAAAAATAGAAAGAAAAAGAAAAAAAGGAACTATGGATTGTATTATCTTTTTCTTCCCTCCTATATCATCATATTAGGACCATAATGGTTGGCTTACACAAGAAAGTAACATTAAAAAGAAAGGATATGATAGGGTTCCTTGGTTGTTCATTTTTATTGGAAAACCATTACCTTATTTCTACATTAGAAGCAAGCTCAGAGAGGCGGGTGCCTATGTGGCTCAGTCAGTTGAGCATCTGCCTTCAGCTCAGGTCATGATCTCGGAGTTCTGGGATCAAGCCCCATGTCAGGGTCCCTGCTCAGCAGGTAGTCTGCTTTTCCCTCTCACTCCCTCTGTGCTCTATCTCTCTCTCTATCTATCAAATAAAACCTTTTAAAAAAAAAAGAACTCTTGTACAAACAGAAAGCATGGCCACTTGGAGCTATCAGCACGTTCCCTACTTACTCAACTTTTGATGTATCATGCTTATCATGTACCCATGTTGAGTCTCACTGAACTCCCATGTGTGCGGTGTCTCCCAGAACTCTCTGCTTATGGAACATCAAAACACTATACACAGTGGACTCACATATTGCATTTATTTCCTCTGCTCATACACATATTCCATTGTTCCATCAGACTTTACTTGGAAAACGTAAGTGAAAAGATAAAATTTTTAAGAATTCCAAGATGGCAACAGAGTGTTAAACCAAGCAGAAGGCACTCCTGAGCATTGGAGCCTCATGCAACTGCACAGGTCATATGCCCTGCCAGAATGACGCTTTGTGGAAATTTTAATGAGCAAATGCATGAATGAATCTCACTTAAAAAAAGAAAAAATAATAAAAAAGTTCATATTGATAGAATGAGTTTGTTTTCATCTATCAAGCTATCAAATGTATCTTTTCAATGATAACACCTGTTGGGGTGAAGATAGAGTTAAATTTAGACCATACTGGAAGACTGTTTCTACTTTTCTGTTGTAAAGATTCCTAGCAGAATTTATAGTCTTTAACATAGCAATTCTATTTTTAGAAATGTAATCTAAGGAAATATTTCAAAGTTTCAAACAGATGTATATTTAATCATGTTTATTGTAGCATTATATTTAAGAAGGGAAAACTAGAAACACCCTTAATGCTAAGAGTGGGGGACTAATTAGAAAAAGTTTAATATTTTTATGTGAAAAATATTAGGTCATCACAGAAAGCATCTGTATCAAAAATATCTGTTGCAAAAAAAGTTCTCGCTATGTAAAATACTTCATAATATTATTTAATGAAAGGATAGAAAATTGTAATTATATTTTAATAAATAATTATACATAACAAAATACAGAAATAGATAATGAAATAAATTTAATAGTTATTTAATAAAATATTACTATATAGTTATTAAAACAAAATTATACATATTATATATTACATATATATTTTAAAGATTAGAAAGAATTCAGAAGAATATTAATAGCGCTGATCCTAGTAGTGGGATTACAAGCAATTTGACTTCCTTATAGGTTTCCCACTTCTTCCTTGTACCATCCTTATCTTCTTTTGAAATTAAAAAAAAAATTAAACATTAAACATTAATCAGAGGGAAAGCTTCAAACTAATTCTCAGTATTTTAGAGCTTTATTAATATTGTAGTATGCATTCACCTGTGTCTGGTACATTTTTCATAATTTGTTCACTTTATCCTTTCAATTGCTTTGTGAAATCAATTGCTCTTAGCTCATGCTATCAAGCCTAGAAGAGGGAGATAAAATAGTGTGAAGGTAATAATGGTTATACTGACTAAAAAAAAAAGTGCCAGACACTCAAATAGCCTGTACCTTCGCTATTTTACTTATGTACAGAACTGAAATTTCAATTGATCCTTGAGGCTTTAGCCCAACACTTCTTACCCTGTCTCTCTAGGAGATGAACTCTGGCACAACTGACACAGTCAGGTACTTGAAATGCTATAGAAACAGCCTGAAGGATGCTATTACTGCTGTTATGCACTATTATTTCTTCTGAAGTTGTCATTATGTTTTCACAGAATTTTAAATAGTATTTATTCGTCTACATTTTCTAGTTTTGTTTATATTTCATTGTTAGGAAAAAGAAGGCATTATATAAATATCATAAATTGATCAATACTTGAATATTCATGACAAAGATACACACACATACATTCCTATTCATAGAAATCCAAATGGTCGCTTTCTGCCAGCCAAGTAGGCATCATTAAAGCCTCTCCTCCTCCTGCAGTCATGTCTAAACCGGAGTCTCCCAAAGAGCCTGAACAGCTGCAGAAGCTCTTTATTAGAGGTTGGAGCTTTGAAACAACTGATGGGAGTCTGAGGAACCATTCTGAGCAATGGGGAATGCTTACAGACTGTATGATCATGAGAGATCCAAACACCAAGTGCTCCAGAGGCTTTGGGTTTGTCACATATTTCCCTGTGGATGAGGTGGATACAGCCATGAATGCAAGGCCACATAAGGTGGATGGAAGAGCTGTGGAACCAAAGAGGGCTGTCTCAAGAGAAGATTCTCAAAGACCTCATACCCACTTAATTGTGGAAAAAGTTCTGTGTTTGTGGCATTAAAGAAGACACCGAAGAACATCATTTGAGAGATTATTTTGAACAGTATGGGAAAACCAAAGTGGTTGAAATCATGACTGACCAGAGCTGTGGCAAGAAGAGAGACTTTGCTTTTATAACATTCGATGACCATGACTCTGTAGACAAGATTGTCATTTAAAAATACCATACTATGAATGGCCAAAACTGTGAAAGCCTTATCTAAGCAAGAGATGGCTAGTGCTTCATCTAGTAAAGTGATGAAAGTTGTTCTGGCAACTTTGGTGGTGGTTGTGGAGGTCATTTTGGTGGGAATAACAACTTTGGTCATAGAGGAAACTTCAGGGGGCGAGGTGGCTTTGGTGGCAATCAAGGTAGTGGTGGATATGGTTGTATCAGGGATGGCCATAGCAGATTTGGTAATGATGGAAGAAACTCTGGAGGTGGTGGAAGCTATAATTTTGGCAATTACCACGATCAATCTTCAAATTTTGGACCCATAAGGAAGAAATTATGGACAGAAGCTCTGGCCAGTGGTGCTGGTAGAGACCAATACTTTGTCAAACCATGAAACCAAGGTGGCTCTGGCAGTTCCAGCAGCATCAAGAGCTATGGAAGTGGAAGAAGGTTTTAATTACTGCCAGGAAAAAAGTTCAACAGGAGAGGAGAGCCAGAGAAGTGATAGTGAAGCTATACACTACAACAGATTTGTGAACGCAGTCACGCACAGTGGTGACAGGGCTCACTGTTACAAAGAAGATATGTTTTCAACAATACTTGTGTGTATGAGCAAAAAACTTAAAGACTTTATTTGTCACCAATGTATAACAGGTTATTTTAGCTTCTGTTCAGTGAAAAGTGTAAAGCATTCCAATAAAGGGTTTTAATGCAGATTTTTTTTTGCATGTATGCTGTTGATTTCTAAATGTAATAGTCAAATTATAATGCTGAATAAATATCTTTAAAAAAATTCCAAATGGTCATTTCTAACTCTTTAATTAATAAGAAAGGCAGTGAATCTAATCTCTTAACTTATTCAAGCCAATGGAGCAAATGCCTATTGAAAACAGTTTATAGGGGTGCCTGGTTTGCTCAGTGGGTTAAAGCCTCTGCCTTCAGCTCAGGTCATGATCCCAGGGTCCTGGGATCGAGCCCCACATCGGGCTCTCTGCTCAGCAGGGAGCTTGTTCCCCCTCTTTCTCTGCCTACTTCTCTGCCTACCTTCCATGTCTGTCAAATAAATAAAATCTTAAAATAAAATAAAGAAAATAGTTTATAAATTATTTTGTAATGAGCTTTGAGTTTGAACTTTTTAGTGAATAGAGAATGTATCATCTCCTCTTCCTTAAATAGATAAAAATTTCAAGTGAAAAGACATAGCGAAAATATTTAGGTCATGATGACCTACTGTTTTCTGGACTGATTCAATTAATAGTTTATATCCCCACAGAAAATCATCTCCCTGTGTTGCCCCTCTACACATCAAGCTTAGGAGGTTTACATCAACCTAAGATTCTCAAGGTTGGAGACAGCCCCAACTCTGAAGATCACTGAGTCCATCAGTTCTCAAATGGATGCACTTATGTTGTGGTTCTAGTGATTCTTTGTGAAATAAGTAAAATAAAGACAAAATAATGTGTTCCATAAAGCTAATTTCTTTAATTTGGATTCATGTCCTTTAGTCTCAGAAAATACCCCTTCAACACTTTTGATATTAAAATATCTTTTTTATGAAAAGGTAATTAAATTAAGTGGCTACTTTTTCTTCTCTTTTAGGTATTTACTGAAAAATAGGTGACTCTACATTAGGTTTCTTAGGAAATTCTCTGTTCCATGTCTAAAGTCCAAGATTAGATCAACAAAGAGCTTGTTTCTGCCCAAGCCTGAGGCAGCTGGGGAATAAGTGTCTGTGGGATGTGATGGGCAATGAACAGCTTTAGAGACAAATGGAAAATCTGAAGTCCATGTAACTTTAGAAAAATTACTTAATCTAGTTGAATAATTTATTTCTTCACTACCAGCTTAACTAATGTTACCTTTTTCTTGCATTGTTGTAAAAATTAGAAAATGAGTGGTTGGCTGGTTCTCCAACAGTGCAATACAAACAAATGTCACCTTTCAAAAAGACCTTACTTGCTCTACCCTATTTAATATGCACCCTCTTCTTACCCATTCACTCAGCCATCCTCTATTCCAATCAGGGTACTCACTATTCTCTGGATTCATTTTATTTTCCCAACCAAAATAAACAATTAATGAGAGAAGGCACTGAGTCTGTCCCATCCCCACTGCACCCCCAGCAATTAACTACATGGCCAAAACATGGTAGTACTCATTAAATATTCATTGAATATAGAATGAGTATAAAGTGTTTGATATAAGCAAAACAAAACAAAAAAACCTCAATAAATGTTATTTTCCTACGTCAGACTGAGGGGGAAAAATCCATCTCCCAAAATGTCACATTGGTCTTCATCCTCCGAAGCCATCAGAACCCATCCCGAAACACAAGGTATCTCTCTTTCCAAAATATATATTCCCAAGTGGGAAATAATTCTTTAGGTAACTGTTGATAGGGTCATCCTTATTTTAGAACTGGCTACAGTAAGAATGACTATATGATGGTAAACTCAAACTGGGCTTTGGATGCATATATAATTTATTGAATAAAGAGAATGTCTGATCTTTGGGATTCACAGATTGCCAGGGAAATATCATTTAAAGCCTTCCATTTTAAGACCATGTATAGTATCTGGTAATTGCTTGTATTAATTTGCATTTCAAATCAGTATTGAAAAGTCTCATCAGGCAGCCATCTTCAACTAAATTATCTATTCTGATAAAAGCTACCATTAAGGAGTAAAACGTTTAGCTTAACACACACATGCTAAATAATAATATTAAAAGGAAAAGGAAGAAAGGAAGGTAGGAAGGAAGGAATGAGTGAATGATAGAAGGACAGATAGAAAAGAGAGGAAACATAAACCATATATGTGCATATGTATGTCTACCTAGGGATATGATATTCAACTACAGAAAATCAAAGATACAGAAAAAATCTTTGAGAAAGCTGGGGTAAGGGAGATAAAAACAAACAAACAAACAAAAAACTTACCCATAGAAGGTACAAGAGTAAGAATTACAGTGGACTTCTTGTCAGAAACCATGCAAGCAAGGCAAAAGTGGCAGTGAAATTAATGTTAAAAGAGAAACCATCAACCTAAAACTTTGCATCCAGTGCAATTATCTTTCAAAAGTAAAGGATAAATAAAGACAGCTATGAAGAAGAATAAGCATAGATACTGGTCCTACTGTGGTAGTGGGTTTTAGCTCCACTCAACCTCAAAAGGGAGTAACCAAGGAGGTGGAAGCTGTCATCCTCACTGGAAACATCAGGCAGAGGAAGTGACAGAAACCAGGACTGCATGAGGAAAGATAGTCCCTAAGACAGAAATGTCAAAAATAAGAGAATTATTGGTAGGGGTGGGGAGTTAATGTAGGGGCCAAGTATGCTAGACTAGATATGCAATTTGCAACTGGTTCCTTCCATTGCTAGGCCTCATATTTTTGCCTAAAAATAGGAACACTTTTTAAACACCATTTGAACTTAACTCTACACTGTAAATATTAAATCTGTAGCTATCCCGACAAATATATGAATAATAGCAACATATCATAGTAGTAGAAACTTGGATGCTAAATGGTGAGCTATAAGTGATAATATCTCAATCATGTCTCTAAGAAATGTTTATTAGGCTTCTATTCTGTCAGGCACTCTTGTAATCTCAGGGAATTTTCATATAAGTAGTAGAAAACAAAATACAATAAGTAAGTAAACAAGTAAGAAAGATATAAACAACAAACAAAACCTAAAATCAGCAAAAGGAAGAAAAAAATAAAGATGAGAACAGAAATAAATCATATATAAACTAAAACAACAACAACAACAACACAACAGAGCAATGAAACCAGGAGCTACTTCTTTGAAAAACTCAAAAAAAATTATTAATAATCCTCTAACCAGACTTAACAGGAAAAAGAGAATGGACTAAAATAAATAAAATCACAAATGAGAGAGGAGAAATAACAACCAATACCACAGAAATACAAATAATTATAGGAGACTACTATGAAAAACTATATGCTAACAAACTGGGCTACCTAGAAGAAATGGATAAATTCCTAGAAACATATAAATTTAAAAAACTGAAAGAGGAAGAAATAGAAAATTTGAACAGACCAATAATCAGCAAAGAAACTAAATCACTAATCAAAAGTCTCCCAACAAACAAAAGTCCAGGACCAGGACCAAACATTTAAAGAAGAGTTAATACCTATTCTTCTCAAACTATTCCAAAGAAAGAAGAGGAGGGGAAACTTCCAAATTCATTCAATGAGGCCAGTATTACCCTGATACCAAAACCAGATAAAAACATCACTAAAAAAGAGAACTACAGGCCAATATCTCTGATTAACACTGATGCAAAGATATTTAACAAAATACCAGCAAACAGAATCCAACAATACATTAAAAAACTCATTCACCACAATCAAGTGGGATTTATTCAATGGTTGCAAGGGGGTTCAATATTCACAAATCAATTAAAAAAAAAAAAACACATCACATCAATAAGAAGAAAAGATAGGAACCATATGATCATTTCAGTTGACACAGAAAAAGTATTTGACAAAGTACAACATCCATTCATGATTTAAAAAAAAAACAAACAAAAACAAAACAAAAAACAAAAAAAACAAAAAAAAAACCACCTCAACAAAGTGAGTTTAGAGAGAACATATCTCCACATGATAAAGGCCGAAGGTGAAAATCCCATAGCGAACATCATCCTTTATAGTGAAAACCGCTAACTTTTCCCCTAAGGTCAGGAACAAGGTACAGATGTCCACTCCCACCACTTTTATTCAACATATGCTGAAAGGCCTAATCACAGCAATTAGACAACAAAAAGAAATAAAAGTCATCCAAATTGGCAAGGAAGAAGTCAAACTTTCCCTACTTGCAGATGTCATGATACTATCTATACAAAACCCAAGACTCCACTGAAAGATTTCTAGAACTATAACACAAATTCAGTAGAGTTGCAGGATACAAAATCAATGTACAGAATCTCTTGCATTATACCAATAATTAAGCAGTAGAAACAGAAATTAAGAAAGCAATCTCTTTTACAATTACACCAAAAATAGTAAGATACCTATGAATAAACTTAACCAAAGAGGTAAATGACCTCTATTCTGAAAACTATAAAACACCAATGAAAGAACTTGAGACAGGGCACCTGGGTGGCTTTGTCAGTTAAGTGCCTGCCTTCAGCTCAGATCATGATCTCAGGGTCCTAGCATAGAGCCCTGCATCAGGGCTCTTTGCTCAGTAGAGTCTGCCTTTCCCTCTCCCTCTGTCCCTATCCCTGCTCTTGCTCTCTCATGTGCCTCACCTCAAATAAATAAAATCTTTTTTAATTAAAGAAAAAAGAATTTGATGCAACATAAAGAAATGGAAAGATATTCCATGGTTGGAAGAACAAATATTGTTAAAATGTCCACACGATCCAAAGCAATCTACATATTTAATGCAACCCCTATCAAAAATACCATTTTTCACAGAACCAGAACAAATAATTCTAAAATGTGTATGAAATGACAAAAAACCCTGAATAGCCAAAGCAATCTTGAAAAAGGAAAGCAAAGCTGGATGCATCACAATTCTGGACTTCAAGTTATATCACAAAGCTGTAATAATAAAAAGAGTGTGGAAGCGGCACAAAGTAGACACAGAGGTCTACAGAGCAGAACAGAACAGAGAACCCAGAAATAAACCCACAACTACATGGTCAATTAATCTTCAGCAAAACAGTAAAGAATATCCAACGTGGGCAGCTACACTCAAAAGAATAAAACTGGACCACTTACTTAGACTATACACAAAAATAAATTCAAAATGGATTAAAAACTTAAATATGAGACCTGAAACCATAAAAGTCCTTAAAGAGGACACAGGCAGTAACTTCTTTGACATTGGCTGAAGCAACATTTTTCTAGATATGTCTCCTGAGGCAAGGGAAACAAAAGCAAAAATAAAATATTGCATCTACAGCAAAATAAAAATCTTCTGCACAG
The DNA here is from genome assembly GCF_030435805.1 of Mustela lutreola. Classification (NCBI taxonomy): domain Eukaryota; kingdom Metazoa; phylum Chordata; class Mammalia; order Carnivora; family Mustelidae; genus Mustela; species Mustela lutreola. The sequence continues at coordinate 94,145,543 of NC_081296.1, forward strand.
CAAAGGAAACAATCAACAAAACTGAAAGGCAAACTATAGAATGGGAGAAGTTATTTGCAAATGGCATATCTAATAAAGGGTTAATATGCAAAGTATATAAAGAACTTACACAACTCAACCCAAAATCAAATAATCTAATAAAAAATGTGCAGAAGACATGAACAGACATTTATCCAATGAAGACATACAGATGTCCAGCAGACATAGAAAAAGATGTTCATCTTTGGTGAGTGCTGTGAAGTGTGTAAACCTGGCGATTCACAGACCTGTACCCCTGGGGATAAAAATACATGTTTATAAAAAAATAAAAAATAAATTAAAAAAGATGTTCATCATCACTTACCATCAGGGAAATACAAATCAAAACTACAATGAGATACCACCTCACACCTGTTTGAATGGCTAAAATTAACAACACAAGAAACAACAGGTGTTGGTGAGGATGTGGAGAAATGGGAACCCTCGTGCACTACTGGTGGGAATGCAAACTGGTTCAGCCACTGTGGAAAACAGTATGGAAGTTTCTTGGCAAGTTTAAAATAGAACTACCCTATGAGGCAGCAATAGCACTGTGGGGTAGTTACCCAAAGAATACAGAAATACTAATTCAAAGGAATACATGCACCTTGATGCTTAGAGCAGCATTATCTACAATAGCCAAGATATAGCAGCTCAAGTGTCCTTTGACTGATGAATGGATAAAGAAGAGGTGGTATCTATATAGAATAGAGTATTTTTCAGCCATGAGAAAAGAATGACATCTTGCCATTTGCAATGACATGGATGGAGCTAGAGAATATTATGCTAAGCAACATAAATCAGTTAGAGAAAGACAAATACCATATGATTTCACTCCTGTGTGGAATTTAAGAAACAAAACAAATGAGCAAAGAGGAAAAAAGAGAGAGAGAGAGAGAGACAAACCAAGAATCAGACTCTTCACTATAGAGAACAAACTGATCATTATCAGAGGGGAGGTGGGGGGAGATGGGCAAAATAAGTGATGGGGATGAAGGCGATCGCTTACTGTGATGAGCACTAGGTGTTGTATGGAATTGCTGAATCAATATAATGTACCCCTGAAACTAATATGACACTGTATGTTAACTAACTGACCTTTTCTTAAAAGGAAAGAACTGGCACAAGTTATGCATAGAATTAAAACTGAGTGATTGATGATGGATGACAGATAAGAAATAGATACATAGCTGATAATATTTATACAGACACTATATAAATTGAAATTTAAATAACTGAAAAATTAGGGATTACAAACATAGGGAATAGTTCACAGAGATGTGAAGTAGGAAATTGGATATACAAACCTGGATTTCAGGGCAAAGGCCACAATTGGAAATGTAGATTTGTGAGGTGTATGGATGGTATTGAAAGCCATAGGCCTGATTATGCAGAGTAATTACACAGAGTACAGGACTGAGCCGTTCTATACTCTATGTTTTCAAGGTTAAGCAGCAGAAATATCTGCAAAGATATCTGAGAAGGAATAGCAAATGAGCTAGGAGAAAACCCCATTTTAATTGTACTGGACAGAAGCCTAAAGAAAACATGTTTCAAGGAGAACTGAATCATCAGTGCCACTGAGATGTGAAAGAAGATGAGAACTTAGCATAATGTCATAACTTAGCTATAATGTTTTGAATCTGGCAACATGGTGGTCAAGAGTGACCTTGACTGGGGCGGTCTTTGTAACATAATGAAGAGTAAAGCCTGAATGGAGTCAGGTATGGAAGAAAGTGAAGTGAGGCTGCAGAGATGATGACTGGAGAAGTTTTGCTGTGAAAAAGAGTACAGATGGACAGTGTGGAGGAGGAAGAAATCTATCCAAGTTTGGAAAGCCTCACAGATGAGGAGTGCTCCAGCCAGACCAGGTGAGGACTGTATGAGAGAAGAAAGAAGACCTACTTGAATACCAACAGCCCCCACTCCTAGCAGTCTTGGGGTGGAGCTTCCTTCCTCTGAAGTGGTAGTGTCCTGTCTTAGAGGGAAGATGTGGGCCATCATGTTCATTTCTTTATTTACATTGTGGAGAGGGTACCTTCCCTCCTAAATACTAGGAAATTCAAGCAAATGTATTGTAAAATTTGTAGGAACAACCAAAGTTTCATTACTAGCACCAGTAAATGATTCCAACATCTAATTCCAATTCCCATTTGGGGAAATTGGGGGAAATACAGGATTCCATCTGCAGTAGCATAAAATATAAAGGAAGACCCATTTGGCCTTCTGTAGAAGCTTCCCCCAACCTCTTTCAGCCGGAGTAACATCACAGACTCTCCTATAATTCCTTGCCTAAACAGGAAAATAGCAGGTAGGGTAAGGGAATAGTGTCTGCCATGCCCCAAGTTCTTAAACACAGGAAAAATTCTCTTCTGCCTCTTTAAGCTTTGTCTCTCATGATCTGTATTAGTCAGACTTCTCTAGAGAGGTGAAAAAAAAATAACCCAATATGATGTATAAATGTATAAATAGATGGGAGAGAGAGAGAGAGATTTATTTTAAGGAATTAGATCAGATGATTGTGGAGGCTGACAAGTTCAAATCTGCAGGCTGGGCCAGCAGGCTGAAGACCCAGGGAAGTCTTGACTTTGTACTTCAAGTCCAAAGTTGGTCTGCTGGCAGAGTATTCCTTCTTCTTTCAGAGAGGTCAGTTTTGTTTTTATTAAGCCCCTCAACTGATTGGATAAGTCACACTCACATTACTCAAAGCCTAGGGATTTCAATATTAATCTCATCCATAAAATACTTTTATTATCACCTGAAACTAATGAATATTGTGTGTCAGCTATACTCTTAAAAAAACTAAATACTTTCATTGAAACATGTAGAATCATGCTTGACTATTTAGTTACCATGATCTAACAAAGCTGACACACACAATTAACTACCACAAGTCCATGCCATATCAATCTGGCACCCATACAGATCTCCTTAAGCCATACATAATGTCCAAATAAAGATAACAACAAGGTCATATTTCCACCCAACATGATACAACTATCCTACATACACCAGGCATGCACTAACCTTTTCCCCCCAGAAGAGGATGCAAAGTCCTTGGGTGAAGTACTCATTCTGAGAGTGGATTTCATTTCTCAGAACAGTGCCCAGGGAGGATCCTCAATAAAAAGAACAGTAATGAACACATGGTCTCCCACAGAATGTCAGTTTTATGGCTGCTATTTTAAGAGGTCCTTTAATTACTTGTTTTCTGGGGCAGTAGGTTTAGGTTTGCCACATAAAACTGTTTTCTTTTAAGCTGGTGAGTATTCTAAATTAGATTTTGTTTCTGACTCTGACACAAACACTATGTAAAAAGAAAAAAAAAACCTATGTATTAGATTCAGAATTCATCTTGCATTTTCTTCCCTTTGCTATACATTTTATCCCCTAGGGGAAAGCAACAGAAATTTGCATTACACAAAAAATACTTTGTACAAACAGAATTAAGTATTGATAGCTGTTTGGAGGCTTGGGAAAAAGCAAAACAATTGATATTGATGAATTTTCCACCTGAAAAACTCTGGTTTAACTGATAATAAATTCAAAAACCCAGTTTCTTGGAGGAAACTTACCAAAAGAAAGTTAAATTATTCATAATTTTGCACATTACTGACCATACATTTGCCTTCTACCCTGGTTCACAAATGTTTCTGTCTTGTAGATATCCAGATCTCTTGCTTGGTAAATGTAGTTCTAATATTGTTTTCAAAAGACTACTTAGTCTTATGCATAATAGGTGCAGGATCATAATTATAGAATAAATTTAAGAAATAAGGGAATTAGAAATAGCAAGTGTTAGTGAGGATGCGGACAAAAGGAAACCCCTTCGGCACTTTGATGGGAATATGAATTGGTGCAACCACTCTGGAAAATAGTATGGAGGTTCCTCAAAAAGTTAACAATAGAACTACCATATGTTCTAGCAATTCTACTTCTGGGTATTTATCCAAAGAAAATGAAAACATTAACTCAAACAAATGTATCCCCATTTTCATTGCAACATTATTAATAATAGTCAAGATATAGAAATAACTTGAATAATTAATGGATGAAAGAATAAAGAAAATGTGATATATATATGATATATCAGATATATAGATAAAGATATAGGTATGTGTGTATGTGTGTAGAGAGAGAGAAAATATTATTCAACCATTAAAAAAAAGAATGAAATTGCCATTTGCAATAGGGAGGGACCTTAAGGCCATCATGATAAGTGAAATAAGTCAGACTAAGACAAATACTATTAGATCTCACTTCACTTACATGTGGAATATAAAAAAGTCTTTTTTAAAAAAGCTCATAGATACAGAGAACAGATTGGTGGTCAACAGAGGCAGGAAGTGTGGGGCAGTTTAAATGAGTGAATAGAGTCAGAAATATGAACTTCCAGTTATAAATTAAATAAAGTCATGATAATGTAATGTACAGCATGGTAACTATAGTTAATAATACTTTTTTATATATTTGAAAGTTGCCAACAGTAGATCTTAAAAGTTTTTCAAAGAAAAAAACTTGGGTAACTATGTATGGTAACAAATGTGAACCAGACTCATTGTGATTATTTTGCAAAATAGACAAAGATTGAATCACTATGTTGCACAACTAAAACTAATACAAAGTTATAGGTCCATTATACCTCAACTAAAAAAGTGACAACCATAGTAAACCTGTAAGCATAAATATTTTTCTTTTTAAAAACTATATTTAAATAAAATAACTACAGATTCCTATTTCCTAACTCACAATCATTCCCAGCAGGTGTTTATCAAGTGCAATGGCAGGTAATTTGCCCAATTTCTCATGCTACCATATCTCATTGAATCTGAAGGCATTAACTGTAAGACATGTAATTTTATTTAACATCAGGAAATTTTAATGCTATCAATTAAACTATGTCGCACCATCAAGTGTAAAAAATATCCAGGTTTTAGAAATGGTAAAATGTGTGCTCGCTTCGGCAGCACATATACTTAGAAATGTTAAGATGTGTCTCTTAGAATTACTAAGTACAGTATTGACATTCATAAGCCAAACTATGAGAGCCTCAAAAGCAAGGAAATTCATTTTTTGTCCCCTACAGAGCTTGTATATAGTAGACAATAATAGGAAGGAAGGAAGGAAGGAAGGAAGGAAGGAAGGAAGGAAGGAAGGAAAGAAGGAAGGAAGGAAGGAAGGAAGGAAGGAAGGAAGGAAGGAAGGAAGGAAAGAAGGAAGGAAGGAAGGAAAAAAAAATTAAATTTGTAAATCAAGGAAAACCTCATACCAAAAGTAAAAGTAGAGATTAAAAAAGGAGCTAAAAGTTGCTTCATCCCAGAACTGGCATGGTAGGGTCAAGCGGATTCTGGTCAAAGGCTAGAGGAGTGATGCATTGAAAGATTGTTAGGTTCTCCAAAACCGTAGCAGCGGCAACATCATTTGGAACTCCCATCTTGCACCAGTCCAATGAGGGACCACAAACTGCATTGGTGACATAGCAGTCCAGACCACAGTCTTCAGAAAAGATGTTTTAACACACAAAGCTTAGTTATGGCCCTACTTAGTGTTTGTAATGGGGTGAATTATGTCCCCCCCAAATTCATCTCGATCCAGAACCTCAGAACTTGACCTTACTTGGAAATAGGGTCTTTGCAGACATAATTAGTTTTGTTAAGATAAGGTCATGTGGGATTGAGGAGGACCCTAAGTCCAATGACTGCTGTCCTTATAAGAAGGAAATGTAAAGATCCAGCAAAGCACAGAGGAAAAGCCCATGTGAAAATGGAGGCAGAGATTGGAGTGATGTGTCCACAAGCCAAGGAATGCCAAGGATTACTGATAACTGCTAAAGAGGCAAAGAATGATTCTTTTCCTAGAGCCTTTGGAGGGAACAGGGCTCTAACTCCATTTCTGACTTCTAACCTCCAGAACAATGAAAGAATCTCTCTTTTATTAAACCATCCAGGTTAGGGTAATTTGTTGTAGTACCTCTAGAAAATGAATACAGTGTTTTTTTAAAAATAATAATAATTAGCAACCATCATCTATAATTTTACGGTTTTTAAAACTGTTTACTGGGTTTTCAGCTTACAATAGTAATACAGATTCAATCTAACAGATTAAAATATATAAATTTATGAAGTTAAAAACAAAGCCTCACCTTTTTACCCTATATCCAGTCCCTGTATACTTACACTTTTTCCTTCTCCATGAATATACACATAAGCACTATTTTTTTTTTTTTACAAAAAAATGGGATCATCCTATGCACAATATTTTTTAGCTTGCTTTTTTCAATAACTATATTATGAAATAGAAGGGCATTTTTACATATCCATATCATTCTTTCAATGGGCTGTGTAATATTCCATTATAGCCACCATCTCATAGCTCACAATTTATCCATACATAATTACTGTAAGCTATGAATTAGGCATGGAATCCCTGTTTTCACAGAGCACAACAGATAAATAAGCAGAAAGGATATTCCACAGGCACAGGCAAAGAGGACTGTGAGGGGATGGGAAGGGCTCCAGGCACACAGGGGAGCATGTACAAATTACAGGAGACCAAAAGGAATCATCTTTGGGACAAAATAAGCAGCATCTCCTCATTCTCCCAAGTAATTGCAAAGAAAGTATCATCTACATGAGAGCTCTGGAAGGTCACCCCTGGTCAGGTTTCCTGGATTTAGATAGATTCATTTCAAGAAGAGTATGCAAAATTACTAAATCATCAGTTGGCTCAACACAATGTGCTATGTGTCCTGAGTACTTCATCAGTTTAAACAAGTAAAATGTGTTCTACTGGTGCTTTAAAAGATGTACACTTCATTATTGTATGGGTCTTGGCTGCTGGCACATGGACCCCAATGAATCACTGCTTACATTTCTAGGAAATTTTTTCAAGGATGTAGCTTGATATGGGACTCCAGACAGCTGCCATCCCAGCAAATGAGGCCAAAGAGCATAGCTAAAGTGATCTTAATGTGTTGAAATCTGAAGGCAAAATCCTCACGCTCCATCTAAATGAACCCCATAGAAGGATGATTTATTACCAAAGGATAGAGAAAATGATTAGCCTTAATGAAGCACCTCATAGTTTATGCAAATTGGATCTGATTCACCACTGGTCTTGGACTAAAATTCCCAGTGACTTCTAGCTAATCAACTTTAATCACAGGGATGCCTAATGGACCTTTTGTCTGAGGCCTTGATGTATTGCCTGGCTTTATTATCAGGTGATGGGGATGGGAGAGCACATGCCTACAATCAGGAATGGAGTAGGACAGACCAGAGGCCAGGTCATTTCCCTTTGGGAATATCTGAAATCTCCCTTCCACTTCATCCTTCTGCATTCATTACCACAATGGGAGGCAGATCTAAGTTCTTCACCCCGACTAAGGAAAAAGGGCTCCATTGTATAGGAAAGATAAGCACGGATCCCCCCAAGTCAGTTCCAGAATGCAAAAGTTCCTTGATCATCTAAGTGTTAATACAAACAGAACATACTGTCCCTCTTCATAGTCAAACTGGCATTATCAGAGACTCAGGCTGGCATAGTGGCAATCCCAGAAGGAAAAGACATAGAAGAACCTGGACAAAGGTTCTAGAAGAAACTCTATAAATATTTTACCTGACCTGATAGTTGTTTTCCAGTCCGAGATAAATATGTAATGGGAGTACTAACTGTGTTATAAAGTATAAATTATCATCAGATTATTCCCTAATGACTGATGCCTCAGAAGCTATTTGGAAAATTCCTGTAATAAGGGTGTGAGCATGACTCCTGGCTGAATGCTATCTGCTCACGCACAAGGCAGGAAGTCTGAAAGCGTCAGCAGCACTGGAGTCCTGACGAGAGCCAACATTGATCCAGTTGCAAAAGCGGTTTATCAGCTGTGGGCACAGAAAAACTTCCTCAGCTCGTGGAGGTAGGCCTTACAATCGCTCATTCCTCGTCTCAGAATGTTTTTCATGGAGCAGATCCTGCTTCCTGGCTTTCTTGTTGAATCAGGCCGTAAGAACCAATTTCATGTCCCCTTTGAATCCTGTCAATCTGACTTATTTTGAGGAAAAGAAAATGGGAGCGTCAGTCAAAGCAGTCACATTTCACAGCCCTTCAGACAGCTTATCAGGAGGAATTCAACTATATCACATTCCATTCACTGGCATGGATATTTAATTCAGAAGGGCAGCAGTCACAAGACCTGGGTCAGTGAGGAGGAGCTGGCCAAACCCAGGCCCCAGGCCTTCCCGCACTGCAGGATAAACCTAGCTTTAGATGCATCTCTGACATGGACGTCTCTGACCTCAGGCTTTGGATTTGAGGGACAAATAAAAATTTAAATGCCAACGTATATTTACCTTTTTGTTTGTTTGTTTGTTTGTTTGTTTGGCCTGGTGAACAGATTAAAGAAAATCAGCTGCCATCCACTCTTGCTGTCATTTCAGAAAAGAACCATTTAAAAACAACAAGACAGGGATGCCTGGGTGGCTCAGTTGGTTGGACGACTGCCTTTGGCTCAGGTCATGATCCTGGAGTGCCAGGATCGAATCCCACATCAGGCTCCCAGCTCCATGGGGAGTCTGCTTCTCCCTCTGACCTTCTCCTCGCTCATGCTCTCTCTCACTGTCTCTCTCTCTCAAATAAAAAATAAATAAAATCTTTAAAAAAAAATAAAATAAAAAAATAAAAACAACAAGACAAGAAGTTCTCAAAGAAGAAGTTGTTTAAATTGAAGCAGAAAATTAACATTATGAAAAACTCATTATGTTGTCTTTATTTTTTTCCATTTTTCTTCAAATTGGTGAAAATTTCTCACACTTAAGTGCCTTAGGGGACAAGAGCAACTAGTTTCCTCCTAATTCCAGGAAGACAAATAAGGAGAGAAAAGCAACAAATGCATCAGAGTATAACTTTGTATGTCAGCCTGTCTGTGTCCTTTTCCAGCAAGTGCACCCAGGCATAACCAGAGAACTTTTTTTTGTCCTATGACCATGTATTATGTCTCAGCCCCCAACTCAAGACCCCTTCTGAATGTCCCTAAAAGCCCATATTCCACACTTTTTAATAAGTACCATTTATGATACTCAAAATAGACAAGAATTTTAAGAGGAAAATTCTATTTACAAACCAATGTAGGAGCACCAAGGTGGCTTAGTAGGTTAAATGTCTGCCTTGGGCTCAGAGTCATCACCTCAGGGTCCTGGGATACAGCCCCGTCCCAGGCTCCCTGCTCAGTGGGATGTCTGCTTCTTCCTCTCCCTCTGTTCACCTGGCTCATGGTCTCTCTCTCAATTAAATAAATTTTTTATTTTAAAAAAATGTTTACAAGACACAAAAGTCCTTATACTCTTTCTGTTTCAAGACATTAATGCCCTATAATAAAATAGCTGCATTCTCTTAAAATTAACATAAATTTTTCTTTAAAGAAGCTTTGGGGAAGCTGGATGGCCCAATTAGTTATTTGTCTGACTCTTGGTTTCAACTCTGGTCATGATCTCAGGGTTGTGAGATCGAGCCCTGCGTCAGCTCTGCATTCAACATAGAGTCTGCTTGGAACTCCCTCTCCCTCTTCCTTTACCCCTTCCCCACTTGTGCTCTTGCTTTCACTTTCTCTCTCAAAAAATAAATGAATCTTTTTTTTTTTTTAAGTAGTTTTCATCACTTCTGGGGAAGACAGCAAAGTAGGAGTATCCTAAACCTACTACATCCCACAGATACAGCTAATTAACACCCATGTCAGTATAAATAACCCAGAAAATGACCCAAAGACTGCCAGAACAAACTCTCCAAAGCAAGGGAAGAGGTCAACTGAAGAGGGTAGGAATGGTGGAGACTCGGTGGAGAGTCAGACTGACCCACAGGGCTGTCCATGGAAGGAAGGGAACTCCGCAGGTACAGAGAAAGGAAAGGAAAAGATGCCATACCAGATACCATAGACACAGGGGATATGCATTGGGAAGACAAATCCCTAGAATACTTGATTTTGAAAACCAGAGGGGCCTAACTTTGCAAGTTCTTACAATCAGCAGGGCTTACCATTTGGAACTTTAAAAAATCAGTGGGCTCTGCTCTGGGAGAGCCAGGAGGGCAATAAGAAACCAAATCCCCACCTTAAAGAGAGATCACAGCACACAGCCCCATGGAGACACAATACAGCAGCAAAGTTTGAGTGGCACCTGGGGTATATGCGAAGATGTATTTACTAACCTCAGAGTAAGTGCTGGAGGGAAAGGGATCTTTGAGAGACTTCAACAAAAGAGCTGATGGGCACCATTTCCCTCCCCTGCTCCCCCAGGAATAGAAACACAGAGATCTACAGCAACCAGGGTGGCAGGAACACTCTACTTAGCTTGCTAACAGCCCACCCCATCCCTGAACACTTCCATTGACTGGCACCCTATAGGCAGGTCTCCCTCCAAGTCTCCTCCCACAACAGACCCAGGCAAAATTTGCTAACACCATGTGTCCATCCCTGGCTCTTCTGAAAACCTGCCCTCTCTAGCCAGGGCTAAGATAGGATTTTTTAAGCAGCTGCAGCCCTCCTCCGATGGCAGACTTGGTGCTGGCACCAAGTACCCTGCCCCCTATCTTCTCCTGCAGACCTGCCCTTGACAGGAGTCCATCCAAAGCCATACCACAGTCAGCAGAATAAAAGCTGCACTGACAGAGGCCAGCACCACTCTAGAGTGACTCCTGTCTTGGGACAGAGGAAAATAACCAAACATACTAGTCTCAACAGTAGTGGGCTGAGGGCAGACATCTGGTCTAACTGCAGGCCGTGCACCAATGAAAGTCATTCAGGAGAGAACATGGGCAAAGTACACTGTAGCTCTGGCAAACACCTGATCTGACTCAACTCAAGACCAAGGAGACCGACTGTCCCACTAAGCACACAGGAACCAAACACTGCCCTCAACAGGCAAAGACAGCCATTGACTAAAGGCTAACATGACTCAGCCACAACAGGGCACACACAACATACATAGGAGATACCCATGAAGTGCCAGGTTCTGATAAACAAGGGACACAGCACCACAGGGGGCTGCAGAACCTCTTCTGCATAAAGTCACGACTCTCAAAAGCAGGAGATGTAGCTGACTTTTCTAGCTGACTTTTCTAACACATAGGAAAAGACACAGAATTAGACAAAATGAGGAGACAGGAATATGTCCCAAATGAAAAGTTAAGACAAAATCACAGCAAGAGAGCTAAATGAAACAGAGGTAGGTAATAGTCATAAAGATACTCACCAGGCTTGAGAAAAGAGGACTTCAGGAAGACCCTAGACAGAGATTGAACATGTAAAAAAGAACCAAACATAGATGAAGCACTCAATAACTGAAATTAAAAAGACACTAGAGGAAATGAGTAGTAGAGTAGAGGAATCAGACGAATGGATCAGTGACCTGAAGGACAGAACAATGGAAGGCAATCAAGTTGAACAGGAGACCGAAAAAAAAAAAAAAAAAAAAAAAAAAAAGACTAAGACAAAATGAAAATAGACTAAGGGAACTCAATAACACCCTCAAGCATAATAACATTCAGATTATAGAGATCCCAGAAGAAGAAGTAGAGGAGGAATGGGGGGAGAGGAGGAGGAGAAGGAGGAGAGAGGGGCAGAAAATTTATTTGAGGAAATAATAGCTAAAAACTTCTTGAGTCTGGGGAAGGAAACAGAAATCCAAATCCAGGAAATACAGAAATCCCCTAACAAAATCAACCCAAGGAGGTCCACACCAAGCTACATAATAATTAAAATGGCAAAAAGTTGTGATAAAGAGAGAATTTTAGAAGCAGCAAGAGAAAAGAGAACAGTTACAGACAAGGGAAACCCCACAGGGTTATCAGCTGCTTTTTTAGCAGGAACTTTGCAATCTGGACGGGAGTGGCATAATATATTCAAAGGTGGAAAGGGGGAAAGCCTGCACCAAAAACACTCTATCCAGAAGACTATCATTCAGAATGTAAAGGGAGATGAGGAGTTTTCCAGATAAACAGAAGTTAAAGGAATTCATGATCACTAAATCAGACCTATAAGAAATGTTAAAGGGCATTTTTTTTAATGGAAAGGAAAGACTATAAGTCTACTGTAGGAAATACAAAAGCAATAAAAATAAGTATATCTATAAAATCAGTCAAGGGATTCAAAAAGGAAAGGATATAAAGTAGGACACCATATACCTGAAATGTGGGGTGTAAAAGAGTAAAGAATGGTTTCAAATTTAACTGACCATCAACTTAATATAGACTGCTATGCGAATAAGATGTTATATACAAACCTAATGGTAACTGCAAATCCAAAACCAGTAACAGATATGCAAAAAATAAAGAAAAAGGAATCCAAGTATGTCACCAATAAAGGAAAGCAAAAACTGAAAGAGGAGAGTAAGAAGAGAAAGGAACAGGGAAGAACTACAAAAACAACTACAAAGCAGAAACAAAATAGCAATAAGTACATACCTATCAATAATTACCCTGAATGTAAATGGATTAATGCTCCAATTTTAAGACATAGGGTGACAGAATGATAAAAAAGCTAGATTCATCTAAAGCTGCCTACAAAAGACTTATTTCAGACCTAAAGACACAATGCAGATTGAAAGTGAAAGGATGGAAAAGCATTTAGCATGCAAATGGAGGTGAAAAGAAAGTCAGTAGAGCAAAACTTATATCAGACAAAATAGACTTTAAAACAGAGATTGTTCTAAGACACAGAGAAGGACACTGTGTAATCATTCAGTGATTCATTCATGATTCATTCAGATTCAGACAATCTTACAAGAAGATAGAACAACTGTAAATATTTATGCACCCAACATGGGAGCACCCAAATACATAAACCAGCTAATAATAAACATAAAAGAAGTAATTGATAGTAATACATAATACTAGGAGACTTTAACAGTCCACTTACATTAATGGTTAGATCATCCAAACAAAATCAGCAAGGAAACAGTGGATTTGAATGACATGTTCGATCATGCGGATCTAACAGATATATTCAGAACATTCCATCGTAAAACAGCAGAATGCACATTCTTTTCCAATGTACATGGAACATTCTCCAACATAGGTAACACATGAGGCCACAAAACAAATCTCAACGAATACAAAAAGATTGAAGTTCATACCATACATCTTTTCCAAACACAATGTTATGAAACTAGATAACCACAAGAAAAAAAATCTGAAAAGATCACAAACACATGGGAAGTTAAATAACATGCTACTAAAAAAGTGAATGGATCAACCAAGAAATCAAAAAGGAAATCAAAAATTACATGGATAAATGAAAATGAGAGCTCAAGAGTCCAAAATCTCTGGGCTGCACCAAAAGCTGTTCAAAGAGAGAAGGGTATAGCAATACAGGCCTGCCTCAAGAAGCAAGAAAAATCTCAAAAGAAACATAAAGAAGCAAGAAAAATCTCAAATAAACAACCTAACCTTACACTTAAAGGATCTAGAAAAAGAAAAAAACAAAACCCCGAGCCAGTAGAAGGAAGGAAATAAAGATGGGAGCAGAAGTAAATGATATAGAAACCAAAAAAGCAATGTAACAGATCAATGAAACAAGGAGATGGTTCTCTAAAAAGATCAACAAAATTGATAAACCTTAAGCCAGAGTCATCAAAAAAGAAAAAAAAAGGAGAGGATTCAAATAAACAAAATCAGAAAGGAAAGAGGAAAAATGATTGACACCACAGAAATACAAAGGATAATAAGAGAATGTTATGAAAAACTATATGCTAACCAATTGGACAATCTAGAAGAAATGGATAAATTCCTAGAAATATATAACCTCCCAAAACTGAATCAGGAAAAAATTAAAAATCTGAATAGACCAATTATCAGAAATGAAATTGAAGCAGTAATCAAAAAACTCCCAACAAACAAAAGTTTAAGACCAGAGGACTTCACAGGAAAATTCTGCTAAACATTTAAAGAATAGTTAATACCTATTCTTCTCAAACTAGTCCAGAAAACAGAAGAGGACAGAAAGCTTCCAAATTCATTCTAGGAGGCCAGCATTACCCTGATACCAAAACCAGATAAAAACACCACTAAAAAAGAAAGCAAAAAGCCAACATCTCTGATGAACATAGATGAAAAATCCTCAACAAAATAGTAGCAGACAGAATCCAATAACACATTTTAAAAAACCATTCGCCATGATCTAGTGGGATTTATTCCCAGTTGCAAGGGTTGTTCAATATTTGCAAATCAATCATGATACATAACATCAATAACAGAAAAGATAAGAACCATATGATCCTTTCAATAGACACAGAAAAAGTATTTGAAAAAGTACAACATCTATTCATGCTTTAAAAAAAAACAAAAACCAACAATGTAGGTTTAGAGGGAACATACTTCCACGTATTAAGGCCATATATGAAAACTCCACAGCCAACACCATCCTTAATGGTAAAAAACTGAGAATGATTCCCCTAAGATCAAGAACAAGACAAGGATGTCACCACTTTTATTCAACCTAATACTAGAAGTTCTAGCCATGGCAATTAGACAACAAAAAGGAATAAAAGGCAACCAGATTGATAAGGAAGAAATAAACTTTCACTATTTGCAAATGGCATAATACTAAATATAGGAAACCCAACAGACTCCACCATAAAACTACTAGAACTGATAAATGAATTCAGTAAGATTCCAGGATACAAAAATAAAGGTACAAAATCCATTGCATTTTATATACTAGTATAAATTAAGCAGCAGAAAGACAAATCAAGAACAATCCCATTAACAATTGTACCAAAATAATAAAATGCCTAGGAATAAACTTAACTAAAGAAGTGAAAAACCTATACTGTGAAAACTGTAAAACACTGATGAAAAAACTGATGATTACAAAAACCAATGGAAAGATATTCCATGCTCATGATTGGGAGATAAATATTGTTAAACTGTCCATACTATCCAAATCAAGCTATAGAATTAATGCAATCTCTATCGAAATACTAAGAGCAATTTTCATGTAACCAGAACAAAAAAATTCTAAAATTTGTATGAAACTACAGAACACCCTGAAGAGCCAAAGCAATCTTGAAAAAGAACAATATTGGAGGTATCACAACTCCAAATTTCAAGAGTTACTGCAAAGCTGTAGTAATAAAAACAGTGTGGTACTGGCACACAAAAATAGACACATCATAAATCAACAAAACAGAATAGAGAATCCAGAAATAAATCCATAATTATTTGATCAATCAACTACACACAAAAATAAACCCAAAATGGATTGAAGATCTAAATGTGAGGCCTGAAAACATAAAAATCCTTGAGGAGCACATAGGTAATAGTTTCTCTGATATCAGTCATAGGAATATTTTTCTAGATATGTCTCCGGAGGCAAGGAAAACAAAAGCAAAACTAAACTATTGTGACTACATCAAAATAAAAAGCTCTGCACAGGGGTTGCTGGATAGCTCAGTTATTTAAGCATCTGCCTAAGGGTCAGGTCATGATCCTGGGACCCTGGATTAAACCCCACATTGGGCTTTTCTCTCTTTCTGCCACTCCCTCCTGCTTATTCTCTCTCTCTCTCTCTGTCTAATAAATAAATAAAATATTTTTTAAAGGCTCTTGCAGTGATGAAAACAATCAACAAAACTGAAAGACAACCTACTGAATTTAAGAAAATACTTGCAAATGACATCTCTGATAAACGGTTAGTATGAAAAATATATAAAGAACTTAAACAACTCAACAACAAGAAAAATGCAAATAATCCAATTAAAGATGGGCAGAAAACATGAACAGACATTTCTCCAAAGAAGGCCAATAGACACATGAAAACGTGCTCGACATCACTAATCATCAGGAACATGCAAATCAAAACAGTATGGAAGGACCATATGATCCAGTAATTACAAAACTGGGTATTTACCCAAAGAATATGAAAACCCTGGGAGTTCCTGGGTGGCTTCAGTTAAACATCTAACTTCAACTCAGATCATGACATCAGGGTTCTGGGATTGGGCCTATGTTGGGTTCTGCACTCATTGGGGAATCTGCTTTGTCCCTTTGTTCCTACCCCACTCCTACATTCTCTCTCTCTCTCAAATAAATAAATAAAATCTTTCAGAAAAGAATATGAAAAAAAATTCAAAAAGATATATGCACCCTCATGTTTATTACAGAATTATTTACAATAGCCAAATTATAGAAGCAACCCAAGTGTTGATAGATGAATGGATAAAGAACACACATGAATAAACACACGCACACACACACACACACACACACACACACACACACTGGAATATTACTCTGCCATAAAAAAAAAACAATCAAATGTTGCCATTTGCAACAAAACAGATGGGACTAGAGGATATAGTGCTAAGTGAAATAAGTCAGTTAGAGAAAGACAAATACCATATGATTTCACTCATATATGGAATTTAAGAAACAAAACAAATGAATAAAGGAAAAAGAGACAAACAAACAAACAAAACAGACTCTTAAGTTTAGAGTATAAATTGATGGTTACCAGAGAGGAGGCAGGTGAGGGAATGAGTGAAATATGTGAGAAGAATTAAAGAGTACACTTATTATGTTGTGCACTAAGTAATGTACAGAATTGCTGAATCACTATACAGTACATCTGAAATTAATATTATACTGTATGTTATTACACTGGAATTAAAATTTTAAAACAATAAAATAAAAAATAGAAACACTAAAATGAAATAAAAAAACTTTGACCTCTCTGTTGCAAATATTCACCACAGACAACTCTGTCACAAAGCCACCTGACGTTGTTTACCATCATGTCATGCTACTAACATGTGAGTTACCTCAATCATTTCTCATGTTGGGCACTATGGAATGAGAAAGAAAATTCCCAAGTGAAGTAAGCATTGCTAAGAGAATCATTCAAAATAGGATTAGGAGGATATTAAGGAAGCAAGGCTTATGGAAGTCTCTTCTTTCAAATTTTCCAACGCCATAGACTTTTGGATTTTTGTCAGTTGCAGCTTGTAGGTCAATTGCACCTGAATCATCCTCTGAACACATTCTTCTACTTTGGACTGAAACAGAGATAATGTAACATCTAATACCTAAATAGACAATAGAGTATTAGATAGTTTAACTCTGCCAGTGCCAATCATAATTCATTCAAAACAAGTTATGTAACTGTGTAGTTTTTGCCCTTAAAGGCCCACACTGCCCATTTGCAATTTGGAAGATGCTTTCAATTCCAATCCATTCTGTGTCTCTGAAATTGCAATTCCTAAAACTCCAAATAAATGCTTCTGGTGGCTCTACATTCTCTTCTTGGTTGACAGGGATTAGGAAGTGAATGTGACAACCACCCTGCATATACCCTTTGCAGGAGTTACTAAATGTCTCAGAGACTTTCTGATCTGTAATGTAGAGATTCTAATCCTTCTAAACTCAGAGCATTATTGAAAAGACCAGATAAGACATGTAAAAATACTGTAAAATTATCCACTCATATGAGGCATTATTGGTGTTGTTTTTAATAGAAAGAAGTAACGACAAACCAGTAATAATATTTCAAAAATAATTCTGTAGCAATGATAATAAAGTTGATTATGGCAACAAAAAGAAACACTAATAAAATAAAAATATTTCTCTAGGGTTTTCTTTGTGCCAACTATTATACCAAGCACTTTTCATGGTTTTTTTTTTCTTATGTAATCCCCATAACAATCACATGAGATAAACACTGATGTTATCCCAACTTAATAAATGAGGAAGCTAAATTCTAGAGCATTAGATAGCCTTGCCAGCTTCCCACGACTAACATAAAGTAGAGCTAAGATCCAAGCTCTGGTTCTGTCTGATTCATAAACCCTATGTGTGAGATATAGCAAAAAAATTCTACCACCACCAGAAAGACATACAAACAAAAAGACAAAAAAAACCTCGACTTAGGACAAAGAGAAAAAAAATAAGCAGAGCTTGGCCTAAATCTTAAAGCAGATGGTATAACATTAACTGATGACAGAAAAAGATGGAAATAGTCAACTATTTTGCTTATTTATATGCCATCAAGAAGAATAATTGTCAAACTGGAAAGAGTAGAATAGGGACTATTAAGAGAAAACCAAAAACTAAAATAGAATTGATACTAAAAGGAGCCTCCAAAAAAAAAAAAAAAAAAAAACCATACAGCCCAGTGTTTTTGGTTTACAGATAAAAAAGCCAATGGGATTAAGTGTCTTGTTCAAAAGCATAAGTAAGTCCAAGGCATTGTTTGGATAGAACTGTCTTCCTGGCTCATTTTAATTTTCTTTCCACCTATTGCATTTGAGGGATAATAATGAAGTGCAAGTCCCTGCATTCTAATTAATCAAATCACACAGGGTACTGAAAAACAGAATTACAGAAGGTCTGATGGTAATTTTTGAAATCATGGAAAATGGGAAATATATTAGAAAGTAAGATTGTCCTTCACCTGCACAGCCACTAGAATGAGCACTATTAATTCAATATAAGCCACTATTTACCTGGTTTGGTCACTCTGCATCAGAATATTGTCTTAAGAAGTAAGGAGAGTTCATAATTCATTTAGATAAATATCAATACCTAAAGAGTTCCTTAAATTCAAGAAGCTATAAAAGTTACAATGAATACTCCTTTACTAAAAATTAAGAACTATAGACATCCTGTTTTATATATATTTTATATCTTTTTATTTTATATTTTATAATATAAATACATATATATAAAGTATATATCTATATTTTATAGATATAAAAAATAGATATGTATATCTATTTTTATATATATGTATTTAGCCATATTATTTCTATGATGAAAAGAATTATCAATCACTTTTAAATAGACCTTAGTAAAAATAATTAAAAATTAACATTGATATTTCAGTAATTTCTTATAATTGTAATAGTTACTATATGGTTGAAATGATTTTCAATTTTGTAATAAATTATTTGGTCCACACATTTTCTCACATCCAGGGTACAGACGAATAAACCCACGTTACTACATCATCCTGGAAATATTACATACAGCTGCCCCTGTAAGAAGACATTCAGTGTAAGCACCTGCCTTTTTTACTTCCTGATAGTCATAATAACAGATTCTCTCTAGGATCAGCAGATATTTGCAAGAAAAAATATTCAATGTAATTGATGTTCTTCAAAGCCAAGCCATCAACAAAACTCATTGAAATGCAGAGGGCTATAACACTGTTGGCTTTTTTAATTGTCTAGATTCTAAATGTTACACTTTTAATAATGATTTCTTTAATCTGTTGTTGTCTCCAATATATTGTATTCCAGTGTGATTTTAGCAGTGAACAGTATGTCCATTTAGATCCAGTTTTACATCTCAAACTTCATCAGCAGGGGGAAAAGCCCAGAAACATTATTGATGTAGGTTTAAACATTTGTTTTCTTTGTCAAAACTTTCAGTAGATGTCATGTGTCTTTATCAACTGACAGTCAAACATCGCTGTAACTGGACTTTATTATACCTGCCTACAGGAAAGGAAAACCATGCCTCTCTTAATCTTCAGTTGTAGGCCTCTCTTAACACCCAGTTTCTCCCCAAAGTAAATTCTGGAATCCTTTTTGGCCTCCTTTAAGTCAAACCATTGCAATATTTACAATAGTTTATTGTGTAGGCATCCTCAATATTTGAAAAAAGCCATCCAGCTCTTTTGGTATTCTGTGGAAACAGATAAGACACTTAATTTTATTTTGGACAACAAAGCATATGATTCAAATTCTGCTATAAATTTACAATTCTTCCTCCTGAAGAGAGGAAAAATTTTCTCTCTACCCTTCTAGGTTCTTCTGGCTAGTCTAAAAATTGAATTGACATGAGACCAATTAACAGAGAAAAACTAATTATGTACATATAGGGTGGTTGCATAAGAAAATGCAATCCACAGGCAGTCAAGCATTTAAGGCTTATATGCTATTTTGAGCAAGAAAAGGGAATAGGAAACCGGGACTCCAAAGGACGGAAAGATAATTTATGGAAAGATGGGAAAAGTAAATGTGCAGTAAACAAATGTATGTGGTGCCATGCAGAAATAATAGAACACAGAAAGGACTTTGAACAAGCAGGCCTTGCTGAATTCTCCCCACCCTAATACTACTAGCCATATTCTTTATAGTTGTCTCTGGTGATAGCTCTCTTCCTGGACCAGACTGTCTACTTAAATTCTAGTTAAGGGGAAAGTAAAAGCTCTTCCTAAATCTTTTGGGCTTTGATTGTTTTCAGTTTCAACTACTCTGCATGGCAAAGTGGTATATTCTGAGGACACTCATTCTGAATCCCACTAGAATCTCACCAGGTCCTTCCTCTAAAACTTCCCTGGAAGTTTCACATATTTTAAAAGCTATACTGGTTGCTGTGGGAGAAGATTTGGGTTAGTGGCCAAGTGGTAATAGATCTGCAAAGGGACCATAGACTAGAATGAGGATGAACAAACAGAAAAGAGCAAACTGAAGCATATTTTTCCACATCCTTTTAAACCAGCCTCCTAATCCTAGGACTAGATCAGTCCAAAAAGAAAAAAAAGAAAAAAAAAAAAAAAAAGCTGTGCTTCATTTATCTTATGGAAAATATTAATCTTCTCTTTTAATAGATGTAAGTTAGTATCTGTCCTGTTTGACTTACACAAAAGCAACATTTTTCACCAATAAATGCATAAGCCCCTCCTTGCTGGGCCATCAGGGTATATAGAGCATGACAATTTGGGAGTACAACAGAGGCTAAACTGTTAACTCCTGACTGGGGTAGTTCCAAAGTTTTCATAATGCTATTGAACTCTTATTTTATTACCATGGAAAAAGACTGCCTTTTCCAATTCATACCTTTCAAAGTTTGGGAAGAAGGTCCCCAATGCTGAAAAGAATTTGGAGTGATGACACACAAGTAGATTTTCTATCATTTCTCATACAAATGTTTATATGGCCGAACTTTTTAAACAAAGGAGCTCAAGTTTGTAATTTGGCTTGCATTTAAGGTGAAATATCTTATGAAAGAAGAGCCAGGCATCCAAGAAAACATCATCCCTGATCATTTAGATGGGAATCCTTTATACACTTTGTCAGCACATAATACAAAAAGTCCAGTGTAATTCAAGATAAGAGCAAAGTAAAATCTGTAATTTTTCAGATCTGGGGTATTTTATGACTTTTGCTACTATTACTGTTAGCCTCCATACACTTCCATCTTTCGTGTAGTCCTGTCAGTTTGAAAGAGAAAAATAGGTTGCAAAATATCTGATACAGGAGGCCTATGGTCTGGCTGTGGCAGCTATAAAGCTCAGTTTTGTCACCTGGCCACGTTAGTCCAGATTTTATGTTAACCCATAGGTAGTTTGGAGTTCTTGGAAGTCTAATCAGGGAAGCAGTCAAGGTACCCCAAGTCATTCAGTGGTAAGCCTGTGAACCATCCAAAACATATAGTGATTTGGCAAAGATCTCTGCTATAAAATAGTCCTATAGTCACTTTTAATCTCTTTGACAGGTTCAAAGATGCCATTTATAGAATCATATACCACAGGGTTTGACTGCAATATTGCCTGGTCTATGGCCCAGAAAATGTCAGGTGGCATGTCTGTTTTCAATACAAAGAGAAAAAATTTCATCTATTGTCTTTATCTGGGTAAGAGATAGTCCTTGGGCTTCTACATAACTCAGCAGAAGATTTCTCTGTGCCTACATAACTCAGCAGGAGCAACAGAGTGATGTTTTTCTAGTTATGGATACCATATCTTGTGGCTCATCATCTCCCATAAATATCACCAGATATTCATATCAGCAGGAACAAAGACTAGTTCAGGTTCTTTTGTACTAGCTAGATGTTGAAATAACCAATAATCAGATTGACTAGTTAGTGTGGCTAGAGTTTGGTAAACTGTCATTATAGGTATGTTTGGTCTGTGTGCAACTATTTGAAAAAGTAATGGTTAATTAGAGCAAGGCACAGTTGAAAAAGAGCCAATTAGAGGAAACCTAGAGAGAGAAAGTGGGTAAGACAGAGACAAGCCCTCTCCAGGCAGCTTTCTAATAAAAGATTAATAAATGTAGGGGAAATGTTCATTAAGAAGAGAAGGCAGATTTTTGCTTTTTGGTTTTTTGGTTTCTGGCTTTGGGTTTTGTATGTGTGTGTTGTCCTTGTTTCTGTTGTTTTTAGTGTATGCATATACAAAGTCCTTAAAAAGGAGGGAAATAGGGCGCCTGGTTGGCTCAGTGGGTTAAGCCTCTGCCTTCAGCTCAGGTCATGATCTCAGGGTCCTGGGATCGAGCCCCACATCAGGTTCTCTGCTCAGTGGGGACCCTGCTTCCCTCTCTCTCTCTGCCTGCCTCTCTGCTTACTCGCGATCTCTCTCTCTGTCAAATAAATAAATAAAATCTTTTTTAAAAAGCAAAAAAAGGTGGGAAATAGGTGAAAGCACAGTTTCTTGATCTGTGATCTTGGAAAAAGCTGTTTACTTTTAGATGTGGAGTGCTTCTGGGTCCTGGGAATTAACCCTGGATATCTTTATTTTAAGGTCACCTGTAGGGACTATCTCCAGTTGTCTTGAGAATGATGTTCTGGGTCTACCTCAGCATGGGTTGAGATTCATTGTGTGAATCCAGGAAGGTTTTTCTTTCTTCTTTGTTAAGATTTGTTTATTTGTTTGAGAGAGAGAACGCACGGGAGCATGTGAGTGGGGGGAAAGACGGAAGAAGAGAATCTTCAAGCAGACTCCCCACCGAGCACAAAGCCTGATGTGAGGCTTCATCCCACAACCCATGAGATCATGACCTGAGCTAAACCAAGAAACTGACGTTTAATTGACTGAGTCACTCGGGTGCCCCTCCAGGAAGTTTTTTCTTTTATTTTGGTGGTTAGCTGTACTTTGTAAGATCCTTCCCATTGTGGTGACAGTGAGTGTTTTATTCTAAAGATCTTGTTTCCCCAGGCTCCTGGCTAAAAAACATGGCCAGTCTTGTCAGTCAGTGGAGGTCATGCCTCTTTCATCCATTGATGATGTGCTTAAAGTATACAGCTTGTATATAGTATATTCTTGTATAGTCAGTCATAGCATCAAACTGTTCACTTAAGTTCTCATAATGCTTACTTAACCCAGGAAGACAAAGTTTACAGATGCCAATAGGCATTGGATGACAAAACTCTATTTCAAAAAGGGTCAATCCATATCTCTTATTTTAAGTATTTGAGAGCTTTATAAAGGCCAGTAGTCATGCTTCTAGCTTTAAGTCCAGTTTCTTAACAGATATTTCCTAAATTTCTTTTTGTCTAAAATTTTTATGTCCCACTTGCCCTAATGATTGAGGATGATATGGGGTATGAAGTTTTAATGACTACTCAAGAGCTTTTGCAAGCAAGTGGTCTATGTCTGCTATTAAATGAGTTCCTTTGTCTTATTCAATCCATAAAAGAATGCCAAAATGAGGACTAACCTCAGTTATTAATTTCTTTGCCACTGTTGTAGCATTGGCCTATGTGGTCAGACACTATTCAGTGCATTCACTAAGCATAGAGACAATAACCAAAGAGTGAGAACAGCCTAAGGCTCAGGGCAAATCTATAAAATCCATTTGGAGTACTGCCAAGGACAGCATGGGCCTAGGAGAGCTTCCTGATATATACTTCTTTCTTCCAAAAAGTTGGTGAGACGTATAAGTAGTGCACTGGGAAATAATTTGATTAAAAATATTGTGGATGTCAGGACAAAACCAACTGTTTTACAGTTCCTTAACTATCCCTCATTTGCACCTATATCCCATTTGATGGGAAATAAATTCAAGTCAGCAGATCAAAAGAAAAGGGGGTACAAGAAGTCCATTTGACCAGATGTATAATCCCTCTGATAGTTGCTTGGCACCATTTTGTGTCCACTTGTTTTTTTCAGACTGTGAGGCATTTTCCTGATAGTTAACAATATCAGTCAGATAAAGGCAGTTTTAAAAATTGGATAGAGAAAAGACAGGGTGGTCCAATTGGGGCTGCATATCTAGCACCCTGGTCAGCCCTATCATTTCCTAAGGTATCAGCCTTAGTCTGGGATGAGAAATGGAGAAGAGCAACTTTAGAAAGGAAATGAATAGCTTGCCATGGGGCAGCAATTATACGTCTATCAGTGATGGGAAGTCCCACAGAAGTTAAGGGTTCACAGGATTTTCTGTGTCAAAAGCATGGCAGACTCCTAGAGTCTATGTAAATACTAGCAGTCTTCCCTTTTGCCAATGTGCAAGCTCTAGTAAGAAATATTTTTCAGAAACTAGGGTTAATTTTACAGAGAGCTAAGAACATGTTTTAAGTGGAGAAACTATGGTTTAACCAGTTATTATGTTTCCCTAGAAATTTCTTTTATAGGAGCTATGGCAAACTGAAAGTAAATATGGGTCAAACAGGTGTCTAAGAGATCCTTTTGTAACTTTGAGACCATTTCGATAACTGCCAGGCAATCATGTGGAATGGAGTGGGGCTCTGCATCATCAGGAAAGGGTAACAGAGTAGTTGTATTTAAAGTGTTTAATGGTGGAAGGGTTAGTCAAAAGAGGCTGTTTGTAAGTGGTCTGTTGCCACACAGAGAGGTGCTATCTTATAAAATTTTAAGAGAGAAAACACAGTTTGGGGGAAACAGAGGTGAATGCAGGAGCCTAATATGAGAGGACTGGCTTTGTCAATCAAGGTGGCACCTGTGGCTACCACACACAGCATGGGGGCTTACCTGATGTTAACAGGTTTAACTGCCATGAGAAATATGCTATAAAATGTGTTTGAAAGGCAAGTGTCTGTCCTAGAACACCTGAAGCAAACCATTATTTTCAAGGCAGTATAGATGAAATTACATAATCAAGAACTGGAGGTGTTGACAATGTTAAATTTGAGGTTTCAAAGGAGACTAATGCCTCTGAAAGCCAGATAATGGGCTCTGGGATATTATCTGGGAAGAGAGTATACAGAGGTTTAGCAAGGATGGCAAAATTAGGAATCCACTGGTGGCAGTAGCCAGTGGCCCCTAGAAATTTATGTAACTGTTTTTTCATTTGGGAAAAAGGGTTTGACAAACCTGACTCAAGAAATTTAGGGGCAAGCTTTTGAGTGCCCTGAGATACCTCATGTCCTAGGTACATACCAGAAGTTCGCATCAATTGAAATTTAGATCTGGAGGCTTTAATGGCCTTGTTCTGGCTAATGTCTTTAGGAGAATGAAGGGTTCTGTACGAGCCCTCTGCTTAGTTTGGTCACAAACTGAACAACAGTGGAGCCTTGGTGAAGGCTAAAGAATCAGAGTCAGTTAGATTTGGAAAAAGATTGAGGAATATCTCTGAAGTGTGCAAGTCCATGTTAACTGTCTCCTTCTAAAGAAACTGAGAGTCAGGATGCAATGGGACATGAAAGAAAGATGACTGGAGGCCAATCACTATAAACTGACAGCAGCGGCAAGAATTGAGGTAAGAATAGTGCCTGGGTTAGGGACTGTGGGGCAGCAAAGAATCACAAGAGTTTATGGCTTCTAGGTCTAAAGGGATCAATAGATTTGGTACCCATCTGAATCAAATTTATCTTCTTTCTTTATTGGCAATATCAGAGAGCTAGAGGGTGAGAAAGAAAAGACAAGTACACCTGGCTGCAAAAGAGTCTATTAGAGGTTCAATTCCTCCTTTTGCATCTCTGGAGAGAGATAGGACCACTGATGGAAACAGCTTATTCTTTTTCCACACAAGGCTCACAGACTCCACACTCAGTAACAACCCAATTTTATTTCCATGTGTAGCCCAGAGACTAATTAGAACACCTTTTAAAGGCTCATCCTCTTCAAAGGAATTTAAATCAAGATGAGTTTCCAATAAGGAAAGTAGAAATTTAAAGTTTGATCTAAGGGCAGGAAAGCAAAAATGCCTTATTCATTGCAGTTTATAGTGGCATTAAATTCACATTTAAAAAAATCTCTACCAAAAGGAGTTGGGACCCCAGAAAGCCATGATGAGTGTTAAGAAGAGCCCAAGGATATTGGGGTTGGCTGAGATATGGCCAATGAAATAAGTTGCCCAGAGACTCCAATAGCTTGAATAGAAACAGAGGTGACAAGTAAACATAAATCCTGAGCAGATGGTAGAGAAAGCTGCACCAGTGTCCTTTAAGAAATCCAGTTTCCAATCCTCTATGTTAAGTTTAATGGTGAACTCTGGGGTGATACTGAGGACCAGCTAACCATGTCATTGGAGAGGGAACCATCCCACAGGAGGAGAACAACAAACTTTCTGGGAGTGATGGAGTGTACAGAGATTGCTCCTTAAACTTTCCTTTCTCTTAAGTGTAGGATAATTTTTCTTCCAGTGTCCTGATTTTTTTCAATATCTGCAACAGTCTGGAGGCAAACAGGGAGGAGTCCGAGTGGGTCTTAAGTTACTCTCAGGCATGCTTTTGCCTTTCTAAGAATTCAAGTTGCAAAGCAAGAATTCTTATATTTAACTTTTTTTTTTCTTGCATTCCTGTAATTTTCAAAAACCTGAGGAGCTTCCTCTATTATCACACTGAGAGGCTGGCGGGACTGCCCATTCCATTTTGAATTGAGGATAGATAGATAGATAGATAGATAGATAGATGATAGATAGGTAGATAGATGATAGATACAGAGATATCAGGGAGAAAATTTCCCACTAGAGCAGAAATTAAAAGATTTTTATGTTCTAGAGCTTCCAGGTTCAGTGCAGTATACCTTTAAGAAGTCTGTATAAAATGCTCAACACAATGACCTTCAGATGCTATCCTCTTTTCTGAGTGCAAAATGCAACCTTAGACCAGTTTACTTTAGGGAGGAAAGCCTATTCTATTGCTCCTATCAAACCATGAATATCAGCCTCCAACTGAGCTATTTCCTCATCATTTGTAAGAAGACCTGGGAGAAATTCTAACCATCTGTTTCCTCTGTGAAGTGGGTTTTTCCCCAGGGGGCCATCTGACTTGTCTGGTAACCACAGTATAATCATGGACAGGAAAAATACATCTTAGCAACCAATCTTGGTTCCTGCGAGTTCAGGTGTGAATGGCCACTAATCTTTCTAACTCTTCTCTAAATTCGGTAGGATTTTCTGAAAGTAGTGGTAAAGGGTTTTATTATTTAAAAGCTCTGCTGCTGTCCAGGGGACATGAGTTCTTTGTGCTGGAGGTCCAGGATACACCCACAAAGGACATTGCATAGGAATGCCTAAAACTGGTAGAGCCTGATTGCAGAGCCCTGGAAAGTAAAAGGAATTAGAAGAGATAGTAAAGCAAGCCCTACTGCCTGCCTCAGGTACTTCTGCCCAATTCGCTTTCTGGCTTGTAGTATTTATATCAGTAACCTAGGTACCCCAGGCCTGGAGATCAAGTCTGAGTGCGGTCAGTAAATCTTGTTTAAAAGGGAAGTAAAAACAGGCACCTGGATGTTTAAGGGATTTTCTGGGGAAGTTGGAGGGGTTCTAGAACCTAAAAGAACCAGTTGGGAAGATGGAGCTGGGTTTTGAGAGGGGGGATTTTAGCCAGGGATCCAGAGACCCAAAAGATCTTCTGCAAGGACAGGGACAGAGAGTTGGCAGTAAAGGGCACATCAGAGGGAAGAGAAGAGAATTTGTTAGATGAAGCTTTAAATTTTTGTTCTAAGTCCAATTTCTTCTGTTCTTTCATCTTATTGGGGGAATAGGACTAAGGCTAGCCACTATGATTCTTTGTATCTTATTTTCAATCTGATCTTCCCATAGGAACCAATGGGATAGGTATTTAGGATGAGAGCTCTATAAAAAATTTTTCAGATATACAAGTTTTTCTAATTCAAAAGCTCAATCATTTGACTATTGACAAGTAAAATCTTTGATAGCATATTTATTCCAATAATGATTCAATTTAGTCGATCTTTTTATGGAAAAACCCAGAGGTAACTTTCCAGCCTTAGAATAAATCACTACTATGGATGCAAGAGGCATCCTGGAGTGGGTGCTGAGGAAGCAGCTCCTGTCATCCAGTAAGTTCACTTCCAAAGTTGAAGAAAGTAGAGGTTCTTCATTGCTACAAGTGGTAAGAATGGTGTAATGAAAACATATTTCTGGTTTGCCATGAGAACACAAAACACCCCTAGTTACGGACTTCTTATTCTGTGACACCAGGCAGGTGCTATTGGAATGGGGTTTCTTTCAGCACTAACAAAGCAATGAAATTTTGAGCCCTTATGACCTGGGACCTCTTGTGACAAACTCCTCTGCTTGCGAGGACAATGGGACAAAGATAGTGCAGCTTATGACTTCATGTCTCAGAACTCCTGACCAGCAGGATATACGCTGATATATGCACCTTCTGACTGGTGGAGAACAAAAAAGAATATTCGCACTGGTCACAAAGTCAAGCTCTCAGGACATAGAACAAGATAACAGGAAAACCTCATCTAGCTTTTCTTATATGCCCATTAACAATTTTATCTAAGCCTTGGCTCTCTCAGAGCCAAACCCATACCTAAGAAGAATATGCTTCTGGGTTGAGAGTTGTGTGGTATTTTTACAGTATATCTCATTGCACAGAAATTTTCTTGAAGTTGGCAGATGACCTAGCGTCAGTCTAATCCATTCTCAGGCCAATCTATCCTAACGTAGGAGTCTTTGGGTTCCGTGACAAGCACTCTACTAGATATTAAGTGCTTGACCTGTGCTTACCAATTTGCCACTTTAGCTTGCAAGATGTCCCTTAGCAACAGC
Organism: Mustela lutreola; assembly: GCF_030435805.1. NCBI lineage: Eukaryota > Metazoa > Chordata > Mammalia > Carnivora > Mustelidae > Mustela > Mustela lutreola. The sequence goes on from NC_081296.1 coordinate 94,174,261, forward strand.
CTTCACCTCATGTGCAAATTAATCCACAGCAAGGTTTGTTTAAACAGATACTGGTCTGATGAGAACTGTGAACTCAGCAACCCGCAAGCCAGCTCAAACAGCAGACACAGAAGTCTTGTGCCTGAGTCTTGCCTATGATTTCTGTCTCTAGGACAAACAACAAGACAAGACAAAGAAAAAGAAAAACCACGATCATCTCTAGGGAGAAAAGGATCGATAAAAATCAAGAGTACTCAAAACAAATCTTTACCAGTCACTATACCCAAGAAACTAATTCCACAAACATTTTCTCCCACTAATCTATATTTAGAAAAGAAATTGCTTCTGCTGACCCTAGGCAGACACCCAGAAGACTGTTAGGGTAAGAATTCTTCCTTCTGCCAGCTTTTTGTCAGAGATCTTGGGATTTCTGATAGCAGCTGCTACAGCAGCCTTAGAGCAAGTAATGTTCAACCAGTGAGGTTTATCCTGCTGACTATGCCAGCTGTAGGGGAGGAAAATATTTCCTCTATCCTTCTAGGTTTTCTGGCTGGCCTAATAATAAAGTTGGTATGAGACAGATTAACAGGAAAAAAGTTAATTATGAATGTACAGGGCTCCATAAGAATATAAGATCCACAGGCAATCAGACAACTGAGGCTTATATGCCATTCTGAGCTAAGAAGGAGGGGATAAGGGTCTGGGACTTCAAAGTGGGGGACTTCAATCTACAGGAAGATGGGAAGAGCAAATGTTTGGTGAATAAATGTTTGTGGTGCCATGCAGAGATGATAGGACACAGAGAGAACGTTGAACAGACAGGCCCTGCTGAGACCCCTGCCCCCCGCCTTGCCCCAGTTTACCACTCTTAGCCCATATTCTCTGTAGTTATCTTTGGTGATAGCTCTCTTCCTGGACTGGGCCATCTACCAAAATTCCTTTAAGCAGTTCAGGGAAAAGTAAAAGCCCTGTCTGAGTCTTCTGGGCTTTGACTATCTTCAGCTCAAAACAGCATGTGTGCCAAAGTGGCACATTCTTGGAAGACTCATTCTGAGCCCTGTCACTCTCAAAGGCAATGGTGATAACCTTTAGCAATCTGATTTTCTGGTTTAGCTTAAATTCTTCTTTTTACTGAACATGTTCTACAGATTTTCTTCCACATGACTTATGCTGCTTTTTTCAAGCCATCTGTCTTACAATATTACTTTCTTATTTGGGGTGATCATTGCTTTTCAGGGAAACTTACCAACTTTGGCATTTGAACCCATAAAAGCTACTATTTTACCAACAACTTTCTACGACTTATTTCAGGACATTCCTACATAAACTCCCAAAACAACCATCCTCTTCCTAACTCCACACCTAATCTGCAGCTGCTGAGGCCTACGGTACTATTTATTTCAGGCCCAGTATGGTGATTAAAATCTGATTTTCAAAAGAAAGAATAAACTAACTTCTGATTTTTTTTTTGTTATGGTTATTATACTGATTAAGCAATACTTAACTAACTAATGTGAAAATTAATGAAAAGGCAGGAAAATAGTGTATCTTGATATAAACAAGGCATTTTTTACAAGTTTTATATGGTAGTATTAAAAAAAGACGGAAACAGGTAGGAGTCAAAATGGCAGAGAAATAACAGACTGAGATAACATCAGGTTGCAGGCATTCAGCTAGATAGTTATCAAACCATTCCAAGCACCTATAAACCCAGCAGGAGATTGAAGAAAAGAGCAGCAATTCTAGAAACAGAAAATCAACCACTTTCTGAAAGGTAGGGCATGTGGAGAAGTGAATCCAAAGCAACAGGAAGATAGACCATGGGGGTAGGAGCCGGCTCCCAGTAAGCAGTAGAGCAACAGAGCACAAAATCCAACGTTTTAGAAGTCTGCTCCACTGAGGGACATCGTTCCAGATGCAAAGCGGGGGGTGGAGCCCACACAGGGACAGTCTGGTCTCAGGTCCCGCGGGGTAACAGAGGGATCATGGTGTCTGAGTGCAGCAGAGTTCGCAGATATCAGAGCACAGAAACCAGCTACAGAGACGGAGCCAAGGAGTGAGCTCTCAGCTCAGGACTACCTTAAACTGTGAACTGTGGCACAATCATACCACTGCTCTTTTAGCAGGGACTCTACAAGTGGCAGATCTGGGGAGGCCCACCTTCCTTCTCTGGAGGCAGGAATGTGCTGGGTTTTGAGACTCCAAATGGGGCTCTGTCCTGAGACAGAAATGCTTGGTCACAGGCTGGGTGAGCTTGGAGCATGGCCAGAGACCAGGGACAGGAAGTGATTGAGTGCTTTTACCCAAGGGCACACTGAAGAGTGGGGCCCCAAGCTCTCGGCTTCTCTGGGCCGGAGATTGGGAGGCCGCCATTTTTATTCCCCTCCTCCAGAGCTCTATGAAAAGCGATCAGGGAATAAAAGCTTCCCGGAGCAAACCTGAGCAGATTACTTAGCCTGGCCCCTGGCAAGGGCGTCAATTCCACCTTGGGCAAAGATATTTGAGAATCACTACAACAGGAGCCTTCCCAGAAGATCAGCAAGAACATCCAGCTAAGACTAAGCTCATTGATCAAGGAGAACAGCAGAATTCCAGAGAAGGGGATAGCAAAGCATGGAATTCATGGCTTTCTCCCCATGATTCTTTAGTCTTTCAAAGTTAATTACATTTTTTCAATTTTTTTAATTCTAATTTTTTTTCACTTTTCATCTTTCCCCCTTTAGAGTTTTTAACTAGTCTATCTTAACAATACCTTTCTAATAAAAAATATTTTTAAAACTTCATTATTATAGTCTTATTATATCCTTCATTTTGTCTAACTGTATTTTTTGTATACATATGGGTTTTTTTTTTCTTCTAAAAAATACTTGGGATACAATTCCTTCTAATAGATCAAAATATACCCTAAATCTAGCACAGGGCTTTGTTCTAGTCTCCAGCCTGAGAAAATGCACTTCACTTTTGTTTTCTTTCTTTTTCCAACTAACTTATCAATTCCTATTTTAGACTTTTTAAATTTTTCATCTTTACAGTCATATTCCATTCCTTCATCATGTTTATCATTATTTTTGTATATACATAAGTTTTTCCTTCTTTAAAATTTTGAAAGTTACTTTCTTCTAAGAGACCAAAATACACCTGAAATCAAGTCAGTGGCTCTGTTCCATTCATATATATTTAGATAGATAGATAGATAGATAGATAGTTGTTGTTTGTTTGTTTGTTTAACTTTTGTTTAACTTTTTCTAAATTTTTTAAAAAATCTTTATCCCCCTTCTTCTCTCCCCAATTTGGGGTCTCTTAGAGTTTGGTTAGTGTACATTTTTCTGGGGTCTTTGCCACCCTTTTACTATTTTATTCTCTCATTCATATATTCTTCTCTGGATAAAAAGACAAAGCAGAAAAACTCACCACAAAAAAAGAACGAGAGGCAGAACCAAAGACTAGGGACATAATCAATACAGACATTGGTAATATGTCAGAACTAGAGTTCAGAATGACGATTCTCATGGTGCTAGCTGGGCTTGAAAAAGGCATGGAAGATATTAGAGAAACCCTATCTGGAGAAATAAAATCCCCTTTCTGGAGAAATAAAAGAACTAAAATCTAACCAAGTTGAATTCTAAAAAAGCTATTAATGAGGTGCAATCAAGAATGCAAGCTATTACTACTAGGATAAATGAGGCACAAGAGAGAATTAGTAATATAGAAGACCAAATAATGGAGAATAAAGAAGCTGAGCAAAAGAGAGACAAATGACTACTGGACTATGAGGGGAAATTTTGAGAGATAAGTGATACCCTAAGATGAAGCAATATTAGAATAATTGGGATCCCAGAAGAAGAAGAAAGAGAGAGGGGGCCAGAAGGAATACTGGAACAAATTATAATAGAGGATTTCCCTAATATGGCAAAGGGAACAAGCACCAAAATCCAGGAGGCACGAGAACATCCCCTCAAAATCAACAAAAATAGGTCCATACTTGGTCATCTAATAGTAAGACTTACAAGCTTTAGTGACAAAGAGAAAATCCTGAAAGCAGCTTGGGAAAAGAAGTCTGTAACATACAGTGGTAGAAATATTAGACTGGCAGCAGACTTATCCACAGAAACCTGGAAGGTTAGAAAGAACTGGATTGATATATTCAGAGCACTAAACGAGAAAAAAAAGCAGCCAAGAATACTATATCCAGCTAGGCTATCATTGAAAATAGAGGAAATAAAAAGCTTCCAGGACAAACAAACACTAAAAGAATTTGTAAACACCAAACCAGCCCTACAGGAAATATTGAAATGGGTCCTCTAAGCAAAGAGAGCCTAAAAGTGGTAGACCAGAAAGGAATAGAGACAATATACAATAACAGTCACCTTACAGGCAATACAATGGCACTAATTTCATATCTTTCAATAGTTATCCTGAATGTAAATGGGCTAAATACTCCAATCAAAAGACACAGAGTATCAGAATGGATAAAAAAAACAAAACCCATCAATATGTTGTCTGCAAGAAACTCATTTAAGACCCAAAGCCACCTCCAGATTTAAAGTGGGGGGGGGGTGTTGAAAACAATTTACCATGCTAATGAACATCAAAAGAAAGCTCGGTGGCAATCCTTATATCAGATCAATTAGATTTTAAGTCAAAGACTATAATAAGAGATGAGGAAGGACACTATATCATACTTAAAGGGTCTGTCCAACAAGATGATCTAACAACAGATCTAACAACCTATGCCCCTAACATAGGAGCAGCCAACTATATAAACCAATTAATAACAAAAAGAAAAGAAACACATCAACAATAATACAATAATAGGAAGGGACTTTAAAACCCCCCTCACTGAAATGGACAGATCTTCCAAGCAAAAGATCAACAAAGAAACAAAGGATTTAAATGACACACTGGACCAGATGGACACCAAAGATATATTCAGAACACTCAACTTCAAAGCAACAGAATATACATTCCTTTCTAGCATACATGGAACATTCTCCAGAATAGATCAAATCCTGGGTCACAAATCAGGTCTCAACTGGTATCAAAAGATTGGGATCATTCCCTGCATATTTTCAGACCACTATGCTCTGAACTAAAACTCAATCACAAGAGGAAATTTGGAAAGAACCCAAATACATGGAGACTAAAGAGAATCCTACTAAAGAATGAATGGGTCAACCAGGAAATTAAAGAAGAATTGGAAAAATTCATGGAAACAAATGATAATGAAAACACAACTGCTCAAAATCTGTGGAACACAGCAAAGGCAATCCTGAGAGGAAAATATATAGCAATACAAATCTTTCTCAATAAACTAGAAAGTTCTCAAGTACACAACCTAACCCTACACATATAGGAGCTAGCGAAAGAATAGCAAAGGAAGCCTAAACCCAGCAGGAGAAGAGAAATAATAAAGATCAGAGCAAAAATTAATGAAATAGAGACCAAAAGAACAGTAGAACAAATCAATGAAACTAGGAGCTGGTTCCTTTAAAAAATTAATAAGATTGATAAACCCCTGCCCAGCCTTATCAAAAAGGAAAGAGAAAGGACCCAAATAAATAAAATCATGAATGAAAGAGGAGATATCATAACCAACACCAAAGAAATACAAACAATTAGAAGAACATATTATGAGCAACTATGTTCCAGCGAATTTGACAATCTGGAGGAAATGGATGCATTCCTAGAGATGTATAAACTACCAAAACTGAACCAGGAAGAAATAGAAAACCTGAACAGATGCATAACCAGTAAGGAGATTGAAGCAGTCATCAAAAATCTCCCAACAAACAAGAGCCCAGGACCAGAGCTCCCAAGGGAATTCTACAAAAGATTTAAAGAATTAATACCTATTCTCCTAAAACTGTTCCAAAAAATAGAAATGGAAGGAAAATTTCCAAACTCATCTTATGAGGCCCTTTGATCCCAAAGCCAGACAAAGACCCCACCAAAAAAGAGAATTACAGACCAAAATCCTTGATGAACACAAATGTGAAAATTCTCACCAAAACACTAGCCAATAGGATCCAACAGTACTTTAAAAGGATTATTCACAATGACCAACTGGGATTTATTCCTGGGCTGCAAGGTTGGTTCAACATCTGCAAATCAATCAATGTGATACAATATATTAACAAAAGAAAGAACAAGAACCATATGATATTCTTAATAGATGCTGGAAAAACATTTGACAAAGTACAGCATCCTTTCTTGATCAAAACTCTTCAAAGTGTAGGGATAGAAGGTACATAGCTCAATATCATCAAAACCATCTAGGAAAAAACCATAGTGAATATCATTCTCAATGGAGAAAAACTGAGAGCTTTTCCCCTAAGGTCAGGAACATGGCAGGGATGTCCATTATCACCACTGCTTATTCAACAGAGTACTAGAGGTCCTAGCCTCAGCAATCAGACAACAAAAAGAAACTAAAGGCATCCAAATTGGCAAAGAAGAAGTCAAACTCTCACTCTTTGTGGATGATATGATACTTTATGTGGAAAACCCTAAACACTCCACTCTAAATCTGCTAGAACTTGTACAGGAATTCAGTACAGTTTCAGGATATAGAATCAATGCACAGAAATCAGTTGCATTTCTATATACCAACAACCAGTCAGAAGAAAGAGAAATTAAGGAGTCAATCGTATTTACAATTGCACCTAAAACCATAAGATACCTAGGAATAAACCTAACCAAAGAGGCACAGAATCTGTACTCAGAAAATTATAAAGTTCTCATAAAAGAAATTGAGGAAGACACAAAGAAATGGAAAAACGTTCCATTTCCGTGGGTTGGAAGTACAAATATTGTGAAAATGCCTATGCTGCCTAAAGCAATCTACACACTTAATGCAATTATCAAAATACCATCCATTTTTTTCAAAGAAATGGAACAAATAATCCTAAAATTTATATGAAAACAGATAAGACCTTGAATAGCCAGAGAAATGTTGAAAATAAAAGCCAGAGTTGGTGGCATCACAATTCCAGACTTCAAGCTCTATTACAAAGCTCCAATCATCAAGACGATATGGTACTGGAGCAAAAAAACACATATATATCAATGGAAAAGACTAGAGAGCCAGAAATAGACCCTCAACTCTATGGTCAACTAATCTTTGACAAAGCAGGAAAGAATGTCAAATGGAAAAAATTCTCTTCAACAAATGGTCTTGGGAAAACCAGACAGCCAATTGAAGAAAAATGAAACTGTACCATTTCCTTACACCACACACAAAAATAGACTCAAAATGGATGAAAGATCTCAGTTTGAGAAAGGAATTCACCCAAATCCTGTAGAACACAGGCAGCAACCTCTTCAGCCTCAGCCGCAGCAACTTCTTCCTAGAAACATCACCAAAGACAAAGGAAGCAAGGGCAAAAATGAACTACTATGACTTCATCAAGATCAAAAGCTTTTGCACAGAGGGAGGAGTCAAGATGGCGGAAAGCAGTAGGCTTAGACTACTTCAACTAGCAGGAGATCAGCTAGATAGCTTATCTAAAGATTGCAAACACCTATAAATACAACTGCAGATTGAAGAGAAGAAGAACAGCAATTCTAGAAGCAGAAAATCAACCACTTTATGAAAGGTAGGACTGGTGGAGAAGTGAATCCAAAGTGAGGGGAAGATAAACCCCGGGGGGAGGGGCCGGCTCTCGGCAAGTGGTGGAGCGACAGAGCACAAAATCAGTAATTTTAAAAGTCTGTTCTGCTGAGGGACATCGCTCCAGAGGCTAAACCGGGGCAAAGCCCACGCGGGGTCAGGGTGGCCTCTGGTCCTGCAGGGTCACAGAAGGATTGGGGGTGTCTGAGTGTCACAGAGCTTACAGGTATTGGAACGGGAAAGCCGGCTACAGAGACAGAACCGACAGTAAGCTCACAGCTCGGGGTTACCTTGAACTGGTCACAGGCACGGTGAGCTCGGAGCGTGGCCGGAAGTCAGGCAGACGGGAGTTACTGGGTGCCGTTCTCTGAGGGCGCACTGAGGAATGGGGCTACTGGCTCTCAGCTCCTCTGGACTGGAGACCAGGAGGCCAGCATTTGTATTCATGTCCTCTGGAACTCTACGGAAACCACTCAGGGAACAAAAGCTTCTGAAAGCAAACCTGAGCAGATTACTCAGCCTTGCCCTGGTAGGGGTGGTGCGATTCCGCCTGGGGCAGACACTTGAGAATCACTACACCAGGCCCCTCCCCCAGAAGATCAACAAGAAATCCAGCCAAGACCAAGGTCACCTACCAAGGAGTGCGGTTTCAATACCAAGGAGAGCAACAGAATTCCAGGGGAGGAGAAAGCAAAGCACAGAACTCATGGCTTTCTCCCTGTGATTTTTTTTAGTCTTGCAGTTAATTTAATTTTTTTTCTTTTTCATTTTTTTTCTCTCCTTCTGCTAAAATTTGTTTAACTTTTACTCTTTTCTTTTTTAATGTTTTTTAACTAGTTTATCAAATATATTTTTTTTCTTTTTTATACTTTTCTTTATTCCTTTTCTTTTTTAAATTTTTTTTCCTCTCTTTCTTTCTGAACCTCTTTTTTATCCCCTTTCTCCCCGCTCACGATTTGGGATCTCTTCTGATTTGGTTAAAGCATATTTTCCTGGGGTTGTTGCCACCCTTTTAGTATTTTACTTGCTCCTTCATAACTTTTATCTGGACAAAATGACAAGGCGGAAAAATTCCCAAAAAAAAAGAACAAGAGGCAGTAACGAAGGCTAGGGACCTAATCAATACAGACATTGGTAATATGTCAGATCTAGAGTTCAGAATGACAATTCTCAAGGTTCTAGTCGGGCTCGAAAAAGGCATGGAAGTTATTAGAGAAACCCTCTCGAGAGATATAAAAGCCCTTTCTGGAGAAATAAAAGAACTAAAATCTAACCAAGTTGAAATCAAAAAGGCTATTAATGAGGTGCAATAAAAAATGGAGGCTCTCACTGCTAGGATAAATGAGGCAGAAGAAAGAATTAGTGATATAGAAGACCAAATGACAGAGAATAAAGAAGCTGAGCAAAAGAGGGACAAACAGCTACTGGACCACGAGGGGAGAATTTGAGAGATAAGTGACACCATAAGACGAAACAACATTAGAATAATTGGGATTCCAGAAGAAGAAGAAAGAGAGAGGGAAGCAGAAGGTATACTGGAGAGAATTATTGAGGAGAATTTCCCTAATATGGCAGAGAGAACAAGCATCAAAATTCAGGAGGTTCAGAGAATGCCCCTCAAAATCAATAAGAATAGGCCCACACCCCGTCCCCTAATAGTAAAATTTACAAGGCTTAGTGACAAAGAGAAAATCCTGAAAGCAGCCTGGGAAAAGAAGTTTGTAACATACAATGGTAAAAATATTAGATTGGCATCAGACTTATCCACAGAGACCTGGCAAGCCAGAAAGAGCTGGCATGATATATTCAGAGCACTAAACGAGAAAAACATGCAGTCACGAATAATATATCCAGCTAGGCTATCATTGAAAATAGAAGGAGAGATTAAAAGCTTCCAGGACAAACAAAAACTGAAAGAATTTTCAAACACCAAACCAGCTCTACAGGAAATGTTGAAAGCGGTCCTCTAAGCAAAGTGGTAGATCAGAAAGGAACAGAGACCATATACAGTAACAGTCACCTTACAGGCAATACAATGGCACTAAAATCATATCTCTCAATAGTAACCCTGAATGTTAATGGACTCAATGCCCCTGTCAAAAGACACAGGCTATCAGAATGGATAAAAAAAGAAAACCCATCTATATGTTGCCTCCAAGAAACTCATTTTAAGCCCGAAGACACCTCCAGATTTAAAGTGAGGGGGTGGAAAAGAATTTACCATGCTAATGGACATCAGAAGAAAGCAGGAGTGGCAATCCTTATATCAGCTCAATTAGATTTTAAGCCAAAGACTATAATAAGAGATGAGGAAGGACACTATATCATACTCAAAGGATCTGTCCAACAAGACGATCTAACAATTTTAAATGTCTATGCCCCCAACGTGGGAGCAGCCAACTATATAAACCAATTAATAACAAAATCAAAGAAACACATCAACAATAATACAATAATAGTAGGGGACTTTAACACTCCCCTCACTGAAATGGACAGATCATCCAAGCAAGGATGTTTATCTTGGTTGGATCAGCCAACCAAGATAAACAAGGAAATAAAGGCCTTAAATGACACACTGGACCAGATGAACATCACAGATATATTCAGAACATTTCATCCCAAAGCAACAAAATACACATTCGTCTCTAATGCACATAGAACATTCTCCAGAATAGATTACATCCTCGGTCCTAAATCAGGACTCAACCAGTATCAAAAGATTGGGATCATACCCTGCATATTTTTAGACCACAATGCTCTGAAGCTAGAACTCAACCACAAGAGGAAGTTTGGAAAGAACCCAAATACATGGAGACGAAACAGCATCTTTCTAAAGAATGAATGGGTCAACCAGGAAATTAAAGTAGAATTGAAAAATTCATGGAAACAAATGATAATGAAAACACAATTGTTCAAAATCTGTGGGACACAACAAAGGCAGTCCTGAGAGGAAAATATATAGCGATACAAGCCTTTCTCAAGAAACAAGAGAGGTCTCAGGTACACAACCTAACCCTACACCTAAAGGAGCTGGAGAAAGAACAAGAAAGAAACCCTAAACCCAGCAGGAGAAGAGAAATAATAAAGATCAGAGCACAAATCAATGAAATAGAAACCAAAAAAAACAATAGAACAAATCAACGAAACTAGGAGCTGGTTCTTTGAAAGAATTAATAAAATTGATAAACCCCTGGCCAGACTTATCAAAAAGAAAAGAGAAAGGACCCAAATAAACAAAATCATGAATGAAAGAGGAGAGATCACAACTAACACCAAAGAAATACAAACAATTATAAGAACATACTATGAGCAACTCTATGCCAACAAATTTGACAATCTGGAAGAAATGGATGCATTCCTAGAAACATATAAACTACCACAACTGAACCAGGAAGAAATAGAAAGTTTGAACAGACCCATAACCAGTAAGGAGAGTGAAACAGTCATTAAAACTCTCCAAACAAACAAAAGCCCAGGACCAGTCAGATTCCCGGGGGAATTCTACCAAACATTTAAAGAAGAAATAATTCCTATTCTCCTGAAACTGTTCCAAAAAATAGCAATGGAAGGAAAATTTCCAAACTCATTTTATGAGGCCAGCATCACCTTGATCCCAAAACCAGACAAGGATCCCATCAAAAAAGAGAGCTATAGACCAATATCCTTGATGAACACAGATGCGAAAATACTCTCAAAATACTAGCCAATAGGATTCAACAGTACATTAAAAGGATTATTCACCACGACCAAGTGGGATTTATTCCAGGGCTGCAAGGTTGGTTCAATATCTGCAAATCAATCAATGTGATACAACACATCAATAAAAGAAAGAACAAGAGCCATTTGATACTCTCAATAGATGCTGAAAAAGCATTTGACAAAGTACAGCATCCCTTCCTGATCAAAATCTTCAAAGTGTAGAGATAGAGGGCACATACCTCAATATCATCAAAGCCATTTATGAAAAACCCACCACAAATATCATTCTCAATGGAGAAAAATTGAAAGCTTTTCCGCTATGGTCAGGAACACGGCAGGGATGTCCATTATCACCACTGCTATTCAACATAGTACTAGAAGTCCTAGCCTCAGCAATCAGAAAACAAAAGGAAATTAAAGGCATCCAAATCAGCAAAGAAGAAGTCAAACTATCACTCTTCGCAGATGATATGATACTATATATGGAAAACCCAAAAGACTCCACTCCAAAACTGCTAGAACTTGTATAGGAATTCAGTAAAGTGTCAGGATATAAAATCAATGCACAGAAATCAGTTGCATTTCTCTACAACAACAACAAGACAGAAGAAAGAGATATTAAGGAGTCAATCCCATTTACAGTTGCACCCCAAACATAACATACCTAGGAATAAACCTAACCAAAGAGGCACAGAATCTATACACAGAAAACTATAAAGTACTAATGAAAGAAATTGAGGAAGACACAAATAAATGGAAAAATGTTCCATGCTCCTGGATTGGAAGAATAAATATTGTGAAAATGTCTATGCTACCTAAAGCAATCTACACATTTAATGCAATGCCTATCAAAGTACCATCCATCTTTTTCAAAGAAATGGAACAAATAATCCTGAAATTTATTTGGAATCAGAAAAGACCTCGAATAGCTAAAGGAATATTGAAAAAGAAAGCCAAAGTTGGTGGCATCACAATTCCGGACTTCAAGCTCTATTACAAAGCTGTCATCATCAAGACAGCATGGTACTTGCACAAAAACAAACACATAGATCAATGGAACAGAATAGAGAGCCCAGAAATAGACCCTCAACTCTATAGCCAACTAATCTTCGACAAAGCAGGAAAGAATGTCCAATGGAAAAAAGACAGCCTCTTCAATAAATGGTGTTGGGAAAATTGGACAGCCACATGCACAAAAATGAAATTGGACCATTTCCTTACACAACACATGAGAATGGACCCAAACTGGATGAAGGACCTCAATGTGCGAAAGGAATCCATCAAAATCCTTGAGGAGAACACAGGCAGCAACCTCTTCTACCTCAGCCACAGCAACATCTTCCTAGGAACACCGCCAAAGGCAAGGGAAGCAAGGGCAAAAATGAACTATTGGGATCTTATCAAGATCAAAAGCTTTTGCACAGCCAAGGAAACAGTTAACAAAACCAAAAGACAACTGACAGAATGGGAGAAGATATTTGCAAACGACATATCAGACAAAGGACTAGTGTCCAAAATCTATAAAGAACTTAGCAAACTCGACTCCCAAAGAACAAATAATCCAATCAAGAAATGGGCAGAGGACATGAACAGACATTTCTGCAAAGAAGACATCCAGATGGCCAACAGACACATGAAAAAGTGCTCCATATCACTTAGCATCAGGGAAATACAAATCAAAACCACAATGAGATATCACCTCACACCAGTCAGAATGGCTAAAATAAACAAGTCAGGAAATGACAGATGCTGGCGAGGATGCGGAGAAAGGGGAACCCTCCTACAGTGTTGGTGGGAATGCAAGCTGGTGCAGCCACTCTGGAAAACAGCATGGAGGTTCCTCAAAATGTTGAAAATAGAACTGCCCTATGACCCAGCAATTGCACTACTAGGTATTTACCCTAAAAATACAAATGTAGTGATCCGAAGGGGCACGTGCACCCGAATGTTTATAGCAGCAATGTCCACAATAGCCAAACTATGGAAAGAACCTAGATGTCCATCAAAAGATGAATGGATCAAGAAGATGTGGTATATATACACAATGGAATACTATGCAGCCATCAAAAGAAATGAAATCTTGCCATTTGTGACGATGTGAATGGAACTAGAGCGTATCATGCTTAGTGAAATAAGTCAAGCAGAGAAAGACAACTATCATATGATCTCCCTGATATGAGGAATTGGTGATGCAACATGGGGGCTTAAGTGGGTAGGAGAAGAATAAATGAAACAAGATGGGATTGGGAGGGAGACAAACCATAAGTGACTCTTAATTTCACAAAACAAATTGAGGGTTGCTGGGTGGAGGGGGTTGGGAGAAGGGGGGTGGGGTTATGGACATTGGGGAGGGTATGTGCTTTGGTGAGTGCTGTGAAGTGTGTAAATCTGGCAATTCACAGACCTGTACCCCTGGGGATAAAAATATATTATATGTTTATAAAAAATAAAAAATTAAAAAAAAAAACTTTTGCACAGCAAAGGAAACAGTCAACAAAACCAAAAGACAACTGACAGAATGGGAGAAGATGTTTGCAAACAACATATCAGATAAAGGGCTAGTATCCAAAATCTATAAAGAACTTATCAAACTCAACACCCAAAGAACAAATAATGCAATCAAGAAATAGTAGAGGACACATGAAAAAGTGCTCCACAGCACTTGGCATCAGGGAAATACAAACCCACAATGAGATACCACCTTATACCAGTCAGAATGGCTAAAATTAACAAGTCAGAAAATGACTGATGTTGGTGAGGATGCAGAGAAAGGGGAACCTTCCTACACTGTTGGTGTGAATGCAAGTTGGTGCATTGTGGAAAACAGCATGGAGGTTCCTCACAAAGTTGAAAATAGAGCTACACAACAACCCAGCAATCACACTACTGTGTATTTACCCTATAGATACAAATATAGTGACCCGATGGGGCACATGCACTCGAATGTTTATAGCAGCAATGTTCACAATAGTCAAACTATGGAAAGAACCTAGATGTCCATCAAGAGATGAATTGATAAAGAAGAAATGGTGTATATATATATATGCAATGGAATACTATGTAGCCATCAAAAGAAATGAAATCTTTCTATTTGCAATGACGTGGATGGAACTAGAGGGTATTATGCTAAGCAAAGTAAAGCAATCGGAGAAAGACAATTATCATATGATCTTCCTGATATGAGGAATTTGAGAGGCAAAGTGGGAGGGTTTGGGGGGTAGGGAAGAGAAAGAAAATGAAACAAGATGGGTTTGGGAGGTAGACAAGCCATAAGAGACTCAATCTCACAAACAGAGGGCTGCCAGGGGGAGGGGGGATAGGGAGAGGGTAGTTGGGTTATGGACATTGGGGAGGGTATGTGTTATGGTGAGTGCTAGGAAGTGTGTAAGTCAGACGATTCACAGACCTGTACCCCTGGGGCTAATAATACATTATATGTTAATTTTTTTAAAAAAGTAATAAAAAAAGGCAAAAAAAAAAAAAAAGAAAGAAACATTTGGATGATAAAACATTTAGGTAGATACTTGGCTGGTTGAATGATTCTTCCCAAATAGAGTTGACTATTGATCTCCAAGTTCTGCCATTGACCCAGCTCTATTAACATGTTTAATTAATAATAATAGGTAATATATATTGAATCCTTACTCTGGGCTAGGAGTGGAATTTTAAGCACTTTGCATATTAATTGATTTATTCCTTACAAAAACCTATGAAGTAGGTTCCTTCACTGTAAATTGAGGAATTAAGGGTGAGAAAGATAAGGGCACCCATTCATGATACATAGATAGTGTGTAGAGCCAGGATTTATGCCAGATTGTCTGACCTCAGAGCCCAGACTTATTTCTACTTGGCTTCCCTGCCTCTCTACCAACTATGCACAGATCCAGAAGTCAGTCTTATTAAATCTGTATATGGCATACAACCAAGAGAACTGGTTAATTGTCTAAATGACAAAGTTGAGACAAGTGAATACTAGTAAGATAAAATTTAAATAGGATAAAAATGTTACATCTGCATTTAGATACAACAAAGTCAATACAATGCGTATAAAAAGAAATCATTTTGTAACAATTTAAGTAAAAAAAAATACTGAGTTGTCTCAGTTGAATAAAAGTTCAAAATAAATCAACAGTCTTCCTATTAAGAAATTTACCCTGCATATGCTTCCAGACCAAGGGAAACAGCACTGCACATTTCAGTGCTCAGACCATCTCTAGAGGATTGAGTTATATTCTGATACCTCATTTAAAGAAAGATACTTGGTCATGTGGAATGTGTTCAGAGAAGCATAAATAAGATAGTATGAAATCTCATCATAGGCCTGATGACTAAACAAAATGTATAATGTTCAAAGACAAAAAGTTTTGAGATGGGTGGGTGGAAAGATAGATATCATAATCCACACAAGCAAAATTTAAATATATGTTGATTACAAGATAGTCTTATGAAAGATAGAGAAGTTATTCTGCACTGTTTCAAAAAGACAAACCAGGGTCAATGAGCCAAATTTATAGGAAGCACAGTGTTCAAGGAAGAAGTTTTTAAATAAGTAGAGTCATCTAAAAATTAAATGGTTGATAAGTAATGGGTAAAAACAATCTTTATGTATTAGATACACTTGCTAGAATATACGTGAGCTTAGAAAGTTGCCAAATAGAATTTGCTTTATCTTTTGTGAAGATTTTATTTATGTGTGTATGTATGTATTTATCAGAGAGAGAGAGCACACACAAACAAGGGGAACAGCAGTCAGAAGGAAAATCAGATCCCCCACTGAACAGTGAGCCTGAGGTGGGACTCGATCCCAGGATACTGGGGTCATGACCTGAGCTGAAGGCAGATGCTTAGCCGACTGAGGCACCCAGGTGTCCCTAGAATTTCCTTTAAAATGGCGCAGCAAAGAAAATCTGGATGGGAAATAGCTGAAACAAGAATAGAAAAATATTTATTATTGCTTATTCATTATTGCTGAATAGTTGGAGTTTCCTTGCATAATTCTTTCTACACTACGTAATTGAAAGTTTTACTTATACAAAATGAACACATTGGCTCAGTGGGTAGTGGTCCCACTTTTAGATATGCTCACACAAAAACTGGATGTCCGCTTGAACAGGATGTGCAGAGTGCACAGAATGTTGTACTTTAAGGATCTTTCTAAGATTCTGATACTGAAAGGGAGCTATCAAAGATGTGTGAAGTAATTCAGAAAAAAAGATAACCTTTTTTTTAAGAAAAGAAGATTACCCTTAACCAGCATCTTTTATTGTTGACAGACTTGCTGCCTGCTCATCATGTTTCTTACATGCTGCCTTGTTTTGTTCTCTGGATTACCTGTTCCACTCCCTGGGGGTTTGGATGCTGTCAAGGTCGATTATTATACAACAGAGACTCTCATAGTAAATCCTGTAGCTAAAAGGCACAAAGCTGTCAAACAGCCTTCAACTGACAACTTTCTCAAGCGTTAAACTTTCACACATTAAAACAGATTATTCTTGGAATAAAGAATCAAAATATTTCACCTCCCTTATAATTACACTTTGAAATCCACCACTAGATAATTATGAGAGGTCTCAAAACGGGGCACCAGTGCTAGCAAATGTGAATTTGAGAGGCTCTCATTTGATCCACATTTGAAAGAATCATATTTCAGAGAGTTGAGTGCCACAACAGCCTACCTGTGACTACCTAGATATATTTTAAGTAGATGAAAGTAGTTGGCCAGATATTTCAGGTTCTTAGGTATTTGGTAGTATTGCACTTCCTGGTCCTTACATGAGTAGCTGTAACCGCGTGTAATTCTGGCCAGTAAATTGTGAGTAAAGCACTGTCAAGGTAAGACTCTCCAGACCTCTCTTTTCCCATGGCCTTGGCCATCAGCAATGTTCAAAAGGCAAGTGTTCCATCTGTCTAGGTCCCTGCATGACAACAATGAACAAAGCGCCTTCGAGATCCCATGATGGACATGTAGCTTACACGCAGCATAATCCTCCATCGTTGTAAACCACTGATATTTGGAAGTACTTGTTACTACAGATGGGTGGTAAACTTTTAAAATGGCCCCCTGATACTCTCCCCTTGAATGCGGGCAAGACTTGTGAATACATGGTGAACTATCACCCTCATGATATGGCCAAAAGAAAGTTTACAGATATGATTATGACCTTTAATCAGTTGACTTTAATCAGCTGGCTTAATCAAAAGGGAGTTTATCCTAGGTGAGATTGGCTTAATTATGTGAGCCCTTAAAAGAGACAAAAAGCAGAACCAGATATTCCAACTGGCTGGAAGGAAGCAAACACTCATGTTATTAATTGTCTATGGAAAGGGCAGCTTCTAGGAGCTGAAAGCAGTCCCCAACTGGTGACTAGCACTCAGATGATTTGCAATCATGCAGCTGCAAGGAAATGATCTCTGACAGCAACCAGTGAGCTTGGAAGAGAACCTCGAGCTTCAGATGAGATTATAGTCCCAGCAGGCATTTTTGTTTTCATTTGGTCAGTCTGAAGACAGGACCAGACAAACCCATCCCCAGAATTCTGACCCTCAGAAACTGAGAAATAATAAATTTGTGTTGTTTTTTGCTGCTAAACTTGTGGTAATTTGTTACCATAATAAAAACTAAGACACCACACATATCTGAGTCTATCCTGGTTGACAAAAGGGAGAAATTAACTGCGTTGTTATGATTATTATAGTGCCAGAAATATTTAGGAAAGCAGAAAAATCATGTTGATGAGTAACACATTTGTATGGTGGAATTCCAGATAGCCATTAAACTGAACGAGGGAGGTCTCTGTGTGCTGTTATCGAACAATATTTGACGTATTTGTCCAGTGAAACCCAGGTACAGGTCATGTATACAACATGATTCCATTTGCATTTTAATGGGTCCTATAAAAATTGTATATCCATAGGCAATTTCTGGAATAATAAATAAAGAATTATTAACAATGACCATATCAGAGAAGGGGCACTGGAAGCCCAAGGTAAAAGGAAGGATGACTTTTCATTGTATAAACATTTGCACTCCTTGAATTTTTATCATGTGCTCATATTGTGCTTCCAATTTTTGGAAAATGAATATAAATGAAAAACAAACTAATCAACCTACACTTACTGAATATATCCTGAATGCAAACCACTTTCCTCAGTAGGGAGTTGCACATTAGATCATGGAGTAGCTACTTGTTTGGCAACGAATGCACTAAATGAGACAAATTTGAAAAAGCTGATGGCAACACAGAGAATTATAATTTCTGTGTAAAACTGGGAAAATGGTTGGTGGTTCAGGAAGTTCCAAGAGGGCATATTAAGAAAGAGTATGCAGATGCTGAAGTATGGAAAAAGGAGGGCTTTGAAGGAAGGGCACCATCTCTGACGTTGCGGAGTCAAAGTTTCCATTTAAAGGGTTTTGTCAGTCCATCTAAACGAGTCTAAATTTGATGCGTTAGATGCTTAGGGAGGTAAACTGGGTTTGTAGCAGATGTTCCTGGCACCTTGAGTCCATCTGCTCAGCCCACCTCTGATTTTAGCCATATCTGTAGTGGACACTTCCTTGTAACCTACAGCTTCTCACTTTATACTCCCCACCTTTGGTTTTCTGCTTAGGACCTTTTGCCAACTCTGTTGAGGACCCAGCATCTGGAAGCACTGGGCAGTTAACATCTCGGAGGGTCACCTTCAACTAATGACAGTGGAAGCCAGTGGATAAATACTGCCATTTCCCAGACCTAAGATAGAATTCTGGAGAGCATTCTGTGTGCTGAACCCTCAGTTCCCTACAACAATAGAGAATTTAGAATGCAGCCTTTTTTGGCTTTTCCTTCTCCCACCTTACTCTTCCTTCTTTTCCTCCTACTTCTTGAAATCCCTCCCCAAATAAATGATGTGCATAAATCCTTATTTCAAGCTTTCACTTCTGTGGATGAATCAAATCCAACCCAAATCAAGACAGTATTTGTTAAAGAAGGGGGGAAAACCATGCAGTTTTCAATGGCTAAGTATGCAAAACAATGGAGAACTGCTTCTGGCAACGTTATTTCTAGGGACAGCCTAAGACAGTCTTAAATCATCAGTAAAAGTGTTCACTGTGCTCTCGGCAAGGCAGGGTTCTACAGTGAAGCGGAGAGCATTCAATCCCAAGGAAAGCATGTTGTGCTAAATTAGGCCTGTTCTAAGAAGGCTAACCTATAGTTGCTCCTGGCAGGAGGCATTCCAGACACTCACTAAATTCTCCTTACTTTCACTTTACCTCGTTATGCTTCATTATGCCCCAAGTAACACAGTAAAAACTTCCCTTTGGCCCTCACTACTTACTGCTTTCCAAATACGAACAAAATGCTTACCATCCTCTTCCTCACTGTCTAGCCAAACTCATCACTCTTCTTAATCTCATTTTGTTCAACCATTCTAACTACCTCGCTGTGAATTCCATCTTGCTATTTACATGTGCCAAGCATTCTAAGTCAAGAGTCTCGTCTCGTAAGTAGGATGCCTAAGACAGGCTTTGGGAAGATTTCAATTTGAACAACACCAACAAAGAAGAAAGCTGCTTTGCCCATCTTCAAAATCCTTCCTCTCTTGCAAGAGCCAGGAGAATTTGTGACCCCATTTAATTCCGCAGGGGAAATCTAGGATTCTCAGATTCCTCTCCACCAGAACAACTATTTACAGTAGGTTTTCCTCAGATATACCTGTTTCCTTCATGCCACTCCTTTTGTTGTAGGTATAATTAAGCTGACCGCAGCCCCAGGTGGCCACTAGATCCAAGGAAAAAAAACCCAGTAGCAATTCAAAATGATTGCTTTAACTATGCACTTTTCTCTCTGCCATGCTCACCCAGAGGATGGTTGTATGGCTCTGAGGCTCTCATTGTTAATATTAGATACATTTTATTCTCTTATAGATCTTCATTCTAGGCTCCTCCTCTTTCTCCAGAATGTCTTCTTCTGGGGCCCAGCTGTTTCTTGTGACAATCATCCCTCTTTGCTAGAAGTTGCTGAGGTTACCGAAAATCTGCCTGTTATCATTCCACACGTTTGTCCCTCTGGTCACCTCCCCTTCTGTGTGTGTTTCCTCCCCGAGACAATTTAGTTTCTGAAGCTCACTAAGCAGAGGTCCATTTCACTGTAAATTATGTCCAGATCTGCACATTAACTAAGTAAAAGAAACTCAAGGGGAAAAAAAAAATCTTTAATTCTTCTTGGTAATTTTTAACTTCAGGGAAATAAAAGAACACATTGTGGTGAAATCACCAGATTTAAACAAAGGACTTAAGTTACTTTTTCTGAGTACTTGTTATTAGGCTAATACTTCACATTAAGACTTCAATCTGTATTTGGAAATTTTATGCCTTTTTATGTAATCATTTCTGAAAGACCAGTTTGAGACCACTCTGCACAATGTATGAAAAGAAGTAGGATACAGAAGTAATGTTTGTGAGGTGGCTAGTCCACACTGGACACATTTCACACATGCTGGCTCATTTGATTTCACAACAATCTCCATCCTACAGATGATCAAACTTAGGATAAGGGACCTGCTCGACTTACTAATTACATCAACAGGTGAAAGAAAATCTACCCACTTTCCACTTTATCACACTGCTTTCAAGTAACAGACTTACTTTCTCAATTATTCTATGTGCTCACAATTGTTTTCACAGTCAGAATAAATAATTCAGATAAAGGTAGCCACTCCTTCCTAGTTTGTAAATGTTGGGAATATGGATTGTTGAATAGAAGGAAATCCAGACCTTTAATACTTGTCCTCTTTAGGGGAATGATGGGATATAATCTCTTGCTGCTTTCAAATGTTCCTGTGATATCAGGAGCTATTTTCCATAAATCCTATTAGAAAGTTGTGGAAGACACTGCTTGTCCCTTGGCTGTCCTAACCATTACTCCCAATCCATTATTCCAAACCATATTCCATGAGTGGGCATCAAAAATCTTTATGGCTAACATACATGCCAAAGTTGACTAAGGGATTTCTGTGAAAGCTTTTTTCCTGATATAGATGCCAAACCTTTCCTCTCATCTTCTTCTTCTTCATTTTTTATTTTTTTGTTTTTGTTTGCTTTTTGAGAGAGAGATAGAGAGAAAGAGAGAGAGAGCTGGTGGGGAAGGGAAGAGAGAGAGAATCTTAATCTCCACACCGAGTGTGGAGCCCAACACAAGGCTCAACCTCACAAGCAAAGATCATGACCCTGAGATCATAACCTGAGCCGAAATCAGGAGTGGGACACTTAACCAACTGAGCCACCCAGAGGCCCCACACCTTCTCCTTGTCTTAAATATTGATGATTTGATTGGAGCCAAAATAGCAACCTTTCAAGCATGAAGGAAAGACTAAGAAAGGAAAGACTAAGAGTGATATGATGCTGGTGAACAGCTGAATCTGTAATAAAATAATAAACTCATCTTTGTTTAAGCCACCATAGTTGAGTTTCTGTTTTTTATAGCTAAAGGTATTGCTGATACAGGAACAAAATATTTTACAGCACAAGTTTGGCTCCATTAAATGAGAATGCATCTTATCAATAGGTACCTATGTTAAAAATAATCTAGATCAGGGTTATCCAATTTCCATTGTGTGATAATGAAAATGTTCTACGTCTGCACTGTTGCATATGGTAGCCTTCCATGATTTTTGAGCACTTCGAATATGGCCGGGACAAGTGAAGAACTTAATTTATATCTTATTTAATCTTAATCAATTCAATGTTAAATTTAAATCACTAGTTGCTAATCTATTGGACAGTGCAATCTAGACATTTTGTGAGTCATGACATATATGTCACGTCTGTGTTTGGGATGAAAATGGAAAACATGCAAACCTACTTGAGGCAAATGAATTATCTGCTTGTTTAGCAGACGTCCCTATTGCCAGAGAAAAATCTTCAGCTTAAAAGTTGCTTGTGGTCTTGAACTAAAACACGGCTAAGGTATGTC
Organism: Mustela lutreola; assembly: GCF_030435805.1. NCBI lineage: Eukaryota > Metazoa > Chordata > Mammalia > Carnivora > Mustelidae > Mustela > Mustela lutreola. Next base: position 94,196,500 of record NC_081296.1, read on the forward strand.
TTTTGGATGAGGGAAAACAGCAAATTCTGAGACTGAACACACTGAATACTGTTTCATTTTTCTGACAGGGCCCTCCAAAGCATTGACACAAAAGAGTAATCATTCTTAAGAGACATCATAAATTAAATTCATTTCTTTTCATGCAAGTCATTACCTCCATAAAAGCAGCAGTGAGTATAGCCTACTTTCAGCAAAGGGTGTCTTCTAGGTGCCCAATCTACTTCACCAGCAACTCCCCCTTCCAGGTTTCATACCTTTTCCTCCATTTATATCCATCTCTACTTTGATGGTCTATGGTATGGCTTTATTCCTTTACTCCTAGAGAATATTCTAAAGAAATCTTTCTAGGGTCAGTATGTTATAGGCTTCATCACATTCAAATTCATAACATTCAAATTCATCACATTCAAATTCACATCCAAATTCATAAGTTAAAGAACTTACCCCTGGTACCTCAGAATGGGACTGTGTTTGGACACTGTGTCTTTAAAGAGGTAATTAAGTTTAAGTGAGACACAATTCAAATATGACTAATGTCTTTAGAAAAAGAAATTAAGGAAAAAACAGTAATATATAGACCCAAGGGTTAACATATGAGGACACAGCAAGAATGCAGCCATCTGCAAAGTAAGAAGAGAGGCATCAGAAGAAACTAAACCAACCAACACCTTGTTTTTGGCTCCTAGCCTCCAGAACTGTGAAAAAAGCAAATTTCTGTTATTTAAGCCACCTAGTCTGTGGTATTGTATAATAGCAGCCCTGGAAATTAATACACAGTCTCTGCTCAACTTTCCCATGATCCCTCAAAAAGAGGCTCTATGTTTAGAATTCCAGGAAATGTTAGATAAGGCAAGAGCATTGTGGCAAGCTCATGGGGGAGATATTTTGGCAGTTGGAATGTTGAGGTCTGCACAGTTCACATGTATGATATTATCCCCTTAGCTAGTCAGAGGTGTATGGGGGCAGGAGGAATGAGTAGAGATGGAGTGGTAAAAGGGAATCAATTGCTTAGAAAAAGCTACAACTTAGATAGTTGAACACCAATTATTTCATACAATGTTAGGTCTGAAAGACATACCACAGGGGTGCCTGGGAGGCTCAGTCATTAAGCGTCTGCCTTCACCTCAGGTCATGGTCCCAGGGTCCTGGGATGGAGCCCTGCATCGGGCTCTCTGCTCAATAGGAAGTCTGCTTCTCACTCTCCCACTTCCCCTGGTTATGTTCCCTCTCTCGCTGTCTCTCTCCCTGCCAAATAAATAAATAAATAAAATCTCTTAAAAAGAAAGAAAGAAAAAAAGAGACACCAGAGATAATTTAGTTCAACATTTTCTTTGTATAGGTGATAAAACTAGGCCCTGAAAGAATAGCAACTTGTCCAAAATCACTCAGTCGGCTGGCAAACTGGGATTGGATCCAGGTGTTTGGCTCATTGTTCTTTCTTTGATTCCATCCCATTTTGAGGCAAGAATATCTTGTTTTTCTTTCTTTTTTTTTTTTTAATTAGAATATCATTGCAAAATGCTTATAAATCAGAATTTGTATTTAAAAATTTAGCTCAGTGTCCCAGTTTTAAATCCAGCAGTTACCAGTTTATATCCTTAGGCAGTCACTTAACCTGTTGAGGACTCGGTTTTTTCATCTGTAGAGTGATGGCGATAATGGCTGCCCTTTCTATGTTATAGGATTGTCTTAATAACAACAATAACAAAAAAGATAATGCATGAAAAGATGCTTTGACTATCACAGTTCTTTATCATTTTAGGTTAATAATATTATAGTTTACTGTAGCTGAAGGTTAAAGTCCATTGTTTATTACCCATGAGGGCTTTACTCTTAAACAAGTCCACTGTATCAAAATAGATAGTTTAAAAATAACATTTTAGGAGTACCTTGGTGGCTCAGTTAGTTAAGCATCTACCTTCAGCTTGGGTCATGATCCCAGGGTCCTGGGATGGAGCCCTGCATTGGGCTCCCTGCTCAGCGGGAAGCCTGCTTTCCCCTCTCCCTCTGCCTACAGCTCCCCCTGCTTATACACTCTCTCTCCCTCTCTCTCTCTCTCTTTGTCAAATAAATAAAGTCTTAAAAACATAACACTTTAAACCCAAACTTATCACCAGAACTAGTCATATCAAGGGAAAATATCCATGAACTTTGGAAGAGGTTTAAATGGAATGGTTCCCTGCATCTGTGTTTATGTTACTGGAGGAAAGTCATTGCCTCTGGCAAAGAAATCAAGAAATCTGTAGCTCATTTCCCTCTTGATTACAAGATGATAGATAAGTGTTCCTATACATCTGTCTTTGGGGGCTTCAGATAAACATATAATGTAAATTCAAGCCAAATCCTCAGAAGCCACTTATAAACAAACTTTAAAAACCTCCTGCACCCAGAAACCCCTCAGCCAACCTGATCCTCCTCACTGGGTCATCGGCCCCAGCAATAACACTATTGTATTCATTCCCAGCTTCTTTATGAAGGGACTATCAGAACTGAGCTCTTTATTTCCAAGTCCATTTCTGGTTCTTCACCAAAGAATTTGTAGAAGAACTTAGGTGGTATGTGGACCAGACAATTATGAGAGAAGTCACGTAACTAGATGTGCCCTCTGGAACATCCATCTGCTGTATTGTTCATATTTTAATATTAAGTTATACATGTATAAATTTATGGCACTTATTAAAATCAGTGAAAACATTACTGATAATCACCCAGCTGAAATCAAGACAGCAGTTATAGTATTTTATCAGCTTCTGCTTCCAAGTTATTTTTGCACTTTATAATATTTTTTTAAATCACAATCCACACATATGAGTAATATAAGGGATAAGAGTTTGAGTTGCAATATCATGATACACATGAACTGAAATGCCTTTCTAGTAAAATGTATTCTCCTGAGGGCAGGGGCCCTTTCTGTCTTATGGGGTGCTGAATCCACAGCATAGGGCCTAACACATCAGTCTTTAAAAGAACAATTATGTATTTATTAAGTGAACCCATTGGCTGAAAAAAATATTCTTGGAAAATTATGTATTCAAAATTTATTTTCTATTGCTATCTAAACCCTTCTCATATCTCTGCTTATAAATAAACTGCACGGGAAGCTCCAACAATTACCTGTATTACTTACTATATTATCGTCTCTCTGTTTCAAACTCTCCCTTCTATACTCTTGTTTTGTGCTGCTGGGCCATGATTCTGCAAGCCACACTTCTGCATAGTGAGTTGGAGCCCCACTAGGCTCTTCTAACCCAGGGGACGAGAGAGAGAATGCAAGTGTAGGGGAGGCAGAAGAGACTTGCAGTTTCGCTTGTAGTTCCTATGAGGGTCCCCCCAGCCCTGCTCCTTCACCCTGGCAGTGGAAGTGGCAGTTTCTTCCTGCAGCAGCAGTGAATCTGTTTGCAGTCCTTCTAACACCTGTGAGCCAGTCCTACTCTCTTCCTCACCCCCAGAGAGAGCACCACTACCCAGAGAATGTCTCATCTTCAGAGGTGTGGATCCCAAGCCCCTGGGTAAGCTCCTCTAAACTCAGATTCCAACACCACCAAGAAGCAACTCCTCCTCAGAAGTCTGAAGGTCAGCTCTGCAAGCTCTCCTCCTCTGTCAAGTGTGAATCATTGCAACTCTTCCTTTTGTTCTCTCAGCAAACCTAAAGGTAGTTCCTGCTCTTCAAATGTTAGCATGCCTCGAAATCACCTGGAGGGCTTATAAATCATAGATCCCTAAGCCCCACTCCCACAGATTCTGATTCTGTATGTCTGGGGCAACACCTGAGAATTTGCCTTTCTGACATGTTCCCAAGCTATATGGAGGCTTCTGGGCTTGAGTTTGGTTTGGATCAAATCTTTAGACTTCAGAGTTGTACTGAATTGCTAGCCAAAGGGAAATGGGATGTGAAAAATCCGAGACATACAGTGGCATTAATAGTGAATCAAATCATGGGCTCTGGACGATTGTGATGGAGTTCCTTGGGGACTCAAGCAGCTGCTGCCCTTGACTAAGATATCAATATATTAATAGAGACCATCACAAGGACAGTGGTGTGAGCTGGAGTCTTCTGAGTGCACTGAGATGCTTTAGAAAAAAAAAAAAAAAATGAGAACCTTAGGTCTTTAAACTCATTTCTCGTCAGATCAGAGAACTGAAAAGTTCTCATGGCAGCCCTAAAGAATCTCTATTTCTTTTACCCGCAAGACCAATATTGCTGAAAAGAAAATACAGAGTTTAATTTTTTGATTGGCAGGATTCACAGCCATTCAAAGTCTCCCTTGAAAGATATGACACTGGAGGTGAGGGGACAAATAGGGGCATCTGTTTGCACTTGGACGAAGCAGAGAATTTTGAAAACTCAAGTAATTCTGAGCCTCTTTAGTCAGTGCAAGAAACTTGCTCTCCTATGATCTGGGGAGCCTTCCCTTGCTTAAAAATATTGTATTAATCTCACCTAGAGCCTCTGTTCAGTCAAAGTGCCCATTTTTTCAAGCTTATCTCCTCAAGGGAGAAGCCCATTATATCAACAACTTATTGCCATTAGAGCCATAATTAGAGTCAGATCTCTGCAAGGGGAAGGGAACATCCTTATTTAATTTAGTCTGTTTGGTAATCACAAGGTCAGGATAAGAGGGAGGCAGAAGGACCAGAAGCAGAGAAAGAAGGTGATATGATGACGAAATCAGAGAAAGACTGAGAGAGAAGGAGAGAGAGAGAGAGGGAGGCTTGAAGATGCTATCCTATTGGTTTTGAAGATGAAGGATCACAAGCTAAGAAATGCAGGTACCCTAGAGAAGCTGGGGGAAAAAAAAAAAAAAAGGATGTGGATTTCCCCCTAAAATCTCTAGAAGGAATATAGCCCTGCCAACACCTTAATTTTAAGACTTCTGATCACCATAACTATAAAATAATAGATTTGTATTGCTCTAAGACTCCAACTTTATGGTAACTTATTACAGTAGCAATTGGAGAGGAATATACCTTATATTGATGATATTGTGCTGATTGGATCTGATGAGCAAAGATTAGCAAGCTCTTTACCTTTATGAAACATAGGTGAATCATTGTTTTGGAAACAAATCTCATAAAAATTCAGGGTCCATCACCTCATAAACTTTTAGGCAACTCTAAGACCTAATGGGTACCAGCTAACTTTCTATTAATTGCAGAACTTATTATTTCATTTCAGAACAAAGTATTCTCTAATCTTGATTTCTTTTGAAGTGACTTGTGTTCCAAAGTCTCTTCAACAAAAATCCACTTACTTTATTTCTTGCTTACATAGGAATTCAGTGTTATGGTCAGCAGAATTTTAATTTTAGTATCAAAATGACCATATTTGAACACAGATTCAAGATGTTCTAAAATTTTGAGCTTAGAAATTATCATCAATAATAATAATTAATTCTATTTTTCTAATGTTTTTATGTTTAAAACATAAGGTAAATCAATAATGAAGATACTAAATTTATAGATGTAATATTATAGAATACTTTTCACACTAAGAAATAAGAGATTCAGTGAAGAAAATAACTAATATGCTGTACTTTAAAAATAAATGTCTTCATGTACATCTCTATTTGCTAAGGTTTTATAAAAATGTTTTTGTTAAAGCCAAAAAACCTATGGCAATATAAAGTCAGAATTACAATTACTTGTTAAACATATAATATGTAATAAACACTCTGAGATACTTTCTGCTAAATGTAAAGTTGGAAAGGTCATGGTTTTCACCCTCTAAAAGCAATCTGGAGCTTATACAAGGTATGAAAATGCTAAAAGTCACATAAAAATAAAAAACTCCAGTGTAAGAAAAATACCATGTAGTGACATTACTTGCCAAAACAACTGAATAATAATAGAAAGGAGCTGAGAAGATCATGAAACTTGGAGGAATTGGAATCTGAGCTTCTTTTTTTGAAGAAGGAAAGGAAGAAAAGAAGCAGAGTACTTTAGGCAGGTGGAATGGTGAACAAAAAGCTTGGACTCTTATAAGTCAAAAGGACAATTTTAGTAGTCCTTTTTAAAGATAGGAGTCTGAGCCTCAAAAAGGTTAACACTGGTATGATTTTGTATCTGTATCTTTGCAATGTCGAGATATGTTCCTAAAAGTCTTCAAAGATTCAAGGATCCTCAAGTCGACAAGGGGTGGTGTGGAGATGTTCAGTGCAACAATTTCTACATCCAGGTAGTAACACATGAACTGACCTCAAAATCTGTAGAAAAACCAAAATGTAAATTGACAAGGATGTATTTCTTTGGTGTTACTGAAATTCCCTAAACTTCTAGCAGTTTTGGAGTGGAGTCTTTTGGGTTTTCCACATATAGTATCATATCATCTGCGAAGAGTGATAATTTGACTTCTTCTTTGCCGATTTGGATGCCTTTAATTTCCTTTTGTTGTCTGATTGCTGAGGCTAGGACCTCTAGTACGATGTTGAATAGCAGTGGTGATAATGGACATCCCTGCCGTGTTCCTGACCTTAGCGGAAAAGCTTTCAGTTTTTCTCCATTGAGAATGATATTTGCGGTGGGTTTTTCATAGATGGCTTTGATGATATTGAGGTATGTGCCCTCTATCCCTACACTTTGAAGAGTTTTGATCAGGAAGGGATGTTGTACTTTGTCAAATGCTTTTTCAGCATCTACTGAGAGTATCATATGGTTCTTGTTCTTTCTTTTATTGATGTGTTGTATCACATTGACTGATTTGCGGATGTTGAACCAACCTTGCAGCCCTGGAATAAATCCCACTTGGTCGTGGTGAATAATCTTTTTAATGTACTGTTGAATCCTATTGGCTAGTATTTTGTTGAGTATTTTTGCATCTGTGTTCATCAAGGATATCGGTCTATAGCTCTCTTTTTTGGTGGGATCCTTGTCTGGTTTTGGGATCAAGGTGATGCTGGCCTCATAAAATGAGTTTGGAAATTTTCCTTCCATTTCTATTTTTTGGAACAGTTTCAGGAGAATAGGAATTAGTTCTTCTTTAAATGTTTGGTAGAATTCCCCCGGGAAGCCGTCTGGCCCTGGGCTTTTGTTTGTTTGGAGATTTTTAATGACTGTTTCAATCTCCTTACTGGTTATGGGTCTGTTCAGGCTTTCTATTTCTTCCTGGTTCAGTTGTGGTAGTTTATATGTTTCTAGGAATGCATCCATTTCTTCCAGATTGTCAAATTTATTGCCGTAGAGTTGCTCATAGTATGTTCTTATAATAGTTTGTATTTCTTTGGTGTTAGTTGTGATCTCTCCTCTTTCATTCATGATTTTATTTATTTGGGTCCTTTCTCTTTTCTTTTTGATAAGTCTGGCCAGGGGTTTATCAATTTTATGAATTCTTTCAAAGAACCAGCTCCTAGTTTCGTTGATTTGTTCTATTGTTTTTTTGGTTTCTATTTCATTGATTTCTGCTCTGATCTTTATGATTTCTCTTCTCCTGCTAGAACTTATACAGGAATTCAGTAAAGTGTCAGGATATAAAATCAATGCACAGAAATCAGTTGCATTTATCTACACCAACAGCAATACAGAGGAAAGAGATATTAAGGAGTCAATCCCATTTACAATTGCATCCAAAACCATAAGATACCTAGGAATAAGCCTAAGCAAAGAGACACAGAATCTATACTCAGAAAACTATAAAGTACTCATGAAAGAAATTGAGGAAGACACAAAGAAATGGAAAAATGTTCCATGCTCCTGGATTGGAAGAATAAATATTGTGAAAATGTCTATGCTACCTAAAGCAATTTACACATTTAATGCAATTCCTATCAAAGTACCATCCATCTTTTTCAAAGAAATGGAACAAATAATGCTAAAATTTATATGGAACCAGAAAAGACCTCGAATAGCCAAAGGAATATTGAAAAAGAAAGCCAACATTGGTGGCATCACAATTCCGGACTTCAAGCTCTATTACAAAGCTGTCATAATCAAGACAGCATGGTACTGGCACAAAAACAGACACATAGATCAATGGAACAGAATAGAGAGCCCAGAAATAGACCCTCAACTCTATGGTCAACTAATCTTCGACAAAGCAGGAAAGAATGTCCAATGGAAAAAAGACAGCCTTTTCAATAAATGGTGCTGGGAAAATTGGACAGCCACATGCAGAAAAATGAAATTGGACCATTTCCTTACACAACACACGAAAATAGACTCAAAATGGATGAAGGACCTCAATGTACAAAAGGAATCCATCAAAATCCTTGAGGAGAACATGGGCAGCAACCTCTTCGACCTCTGCTGCAGCAACATCTTCCTAGGAACAACGCAAAAGGCAAGGGAAGCAAGGGAAAAAATGAACTACTGGGATTTCATCAAGATCAAAAGCTTTTGCACAGCAAAGGAAACAGTTAACAAAATCAAAAGACAACTGACAGAATGGGAGAAGATATTTGCAAACGACATATCAGATAAAGGACTAGTGTCCAGAATCTATAAAGAACTTAGCAAACTCAACACCCAAAGAACAAATAATCCAATCAAGAAATGGGCAGAAGACATGAACAGACATTTCTGCAAAGAAGACATCCAGATGGCCAACAGACACATGAAAAAGTGCTCCATATCACTCGGCATCAGGGAAATACAAATCAAAACCACAATGAGATATCACCTCACACCAGTCAGAATGGCTAAAATCAACAAGTCAGGAAATGACAGATGCTGGCGAGGATGCGGAGAAAGGGGAACCCTCCTACAGTGTTGGTGGGAATGCAAGCTGGTGCAGCCACTCTGGAAAACAGCATGGAGGTTCCTCAAAATGTTGAAAATAGAACTGCCCTATGACCCAGCAATTGCACTATTGGGTATTTACCCTAAAGATACAAATGTAGTGATCCAAAGGGGCACGTGCACCCGAATGTTTATAGCAGCAATGTCCACAATAGCCAAACTATGGAAAGAACCTAGATGTCCATCAACAGATGAATGGATCAAGAAGATGTGGTATATATATACAATGAAATACTATGCAGCCATCAAAAGAAATGAAATCTTGCCATTTGCAACAACATGGATGGAACTAGAGTGTATCATGCTTAGCGAAATAAGTCCAGCAGAGAAAGACAACTATCATATGATCTCCCTGATATGAGGAAGTGGTGATGCAACATGGAGGCTTAAGTGGGTAGAAGAAGAATAAATGAAACAAGATGGGATTGGGAGGGAGACAAACCATAAGTGACTCTTAATCTCACAAAACAAACTGAGGGTTGCCGGGGGGAGGGGGTTTGGGAGAAGGGGGTGGGATTATGGACATTGGGGAGGGTATGTGATTTGGTGAGTGCTGTGAAGTGTGTAAACCTGGTGATTCACAGACCTGTACCCCTGGGGATAAAAATATATGTTTATAAAAAATAAAAAATTAAAAAAAAAAAAAAGAAAAAGAAATTCCCTAAACTTAACTCACAGCCATTGTGTTTTACATTTTGTAAAGAGAGAAAGCACAAGATACCAGGAGAAGCTGACCCAAAGCCAGGAGACTAGAAGTCCAGATCCATCTGTACTACATGAGTTCTAAGCCTCATCAGCTCTAAAATCCTATTTCAGTGTGGAAGTTTAGTAGATACTAGGCCAGGATAAAAACAGTTAAGCATAATATTCTTCCAATTCAAATCCCAATGCTGTATTTAGGTTAACTTCTCTCTCACAACTAATTAAAATCACTGGCTCTTTTAGGACAACTTGATCTACAGGTCTGACTCATTTTCTTGTAGTGGTAGAAATGGGAGGAAACAAAAAGGAACACAGTTCTGAGTCCACATGGCCCCATCTATATGCAAATCACCAAAGAGATTGCAAAACACTTAACACCAATAATGTCAGAGTTATTAAAGCAAGTAATTTCCTTTTCCTGACACTATTTTCATGAACCTTGTCAAAACAGTCTCTTGCAAGTTACTTAAGGTCTAAGAGGCTTTTCCAAGAAAAGAGTTTCCCATGTTAATACAAATTCCTTCCACTTTTGAGCAGAAAAGAGTTCAAGGGGAGAATTTGTGGGTGAGATCCATGACCGTACAAGTGATCCTTACTCACTTCTGAAACTTTACCACCTCCTCAGAGCTTTCTCACTGCCTTTACCTTTCTCTTGCCAGGACCCCAAGCTTACACCATTCCCCTTTTTAAGTTCTGCCCCGGATTTCAGTTCAAACAAAACTTTCTTCCCTTTTCTTCTTTGGGACATATTAAACTGCTATTCTGAAAAGGGCTTTCTGGAAAAAACTGAGAAAACAAGCAAATGGAAAAAAATCAAAAAGGCATAGCCCACTTTCCAAAGTATACATTTCCTCTCCTGGACTAGCTAATTCATTCATTTACTCATCACCTGTGTCTACTCCGTTCTATACCTGTTGGAAGCACAAAATTACCCCTTGAACTTTAGGTTCACTTCCTTCCATTCCCTTCTTTGTCACCTTTCCTCCCAAGTCACACTATGGTGTCTGTGTGATAGCCACTCTGACCTTCTGAGGAAATGATTAGCCAGTGGGTTTGACGTGTGGTGTGACTTTCACATTCTGATTAAGAGCTCCACGGTGAACACTGGGAGCTGAATTCTCTATCCCTCATTCCCCAGCAGCTGGAGCTACTTCTTCACAACTTCACTATTTTACTCTTCTTCTTTCACTATTTTACTGTGCACACAAAACGAAGCACTACCACCACCAACAACAAAATATCCCTCAGAAAATAAGTCTATAATTAGATGAGTCAACTTTTAAAAATTTCAAGGATTTTAAAAATTGGGGACAACTCACCTCCCCTCCCCCACTGCAACACAAGGTGAGCAATGTGCCTGCCAGCCCCTGCGTGCTTTCTCAGTCATCACTGTCACCTGCACAGATATTGCCAAAGATGCAAGTTTCTCTTCAATTTAAGACTGAATATTCATTGTAGTTACCAGCACTTCCTCCAGTCTGATGTTGGGAAGGACACGTGACATTAATCTCCTCTTCCCTCTAGGCTTGCCAAAGATCAAAAAATCTTTTGACTGTAAATTGCTCTCAGCATTGATACATCCAAAACCATCTGTGTACATCAGGAAAGAAGGAAAGCTCACTTGCTTCTAAGAAAAAAAATTCATGTTTCTTATGCTCGAGGCCTTACTCCTGAGAATTAAATTGGAAAACACCATTTCAAAAGGCACATTCAAAGCCAGGGACAATCTGTGAAGGGAAAAATATAGCTGCTAGGAACAAGTAAACAATTCTATACTTTGGATCTTTGAAAACAAGATAAAAGCACTTTACAAAAAACAAAATCTAAGAAACTCAGAAAAACTGAAGTTAGTAGTGAACCTGATTTGCTGATACTCTTTTTATAAGAGGAGGCCAATGTTTTGTTTTTTGGGTTGTTGGGTTTTTTTTGTCTTTTTTTTTTAAGGGTTGCCTTATCCATTTTATAAGAAGTAATATTTGAGTTCTTTCCCTCTAATATACTGTAAAAACCTTGTAATATACATAATATACAAGGCAATAACCTTGTAATACACATGATAGGAATATTTCCTTCATGATATAATTGTGAGCAAGTTCCCATTGCCTATAGAAGAAAAGCCAAACTCCTTGGTATAGTTTACAAAGCTCTTCGTGAAACAGCCTCAGCTTGCTTTCTGCCCATAACTCCCCATGATCCCATATGCACCCTTTGTTCCAGCACTACTGAATATTAGCAATTTCTCACATTGGTCACATTCTCTCAGGTCTCTACACATACATCCTTTGCTGTTTTTTGAACACTCAGCTCTCCCATCTCACTGTCTAGCTAACTTCTATTTCTCCTGGAAGAGTCATTGTTAAGTGTAAGTCTCTGATTCCCAAAGGATGAAAAAGGTCCCTCTCTGTTCATTCTGTTCCTCTGCATTCTGTTCATTCTGTTCCTCTGCATTCATTACATTACTCTGCCCAAAGTGGGTGAATTTAGGTTAGGAAGTCCTTTAATGGCATAATGATTTCTATCCATCATCCTTCATGGGCAGAACTTATAGAGAGATTTTTAAAAAACTATACTCACAATAAGTATTTGACAAATATGAATACCCAGAAATAGCTTTATAAAGAAGATATAATACCAGAGCATTAAATAATAAATTTTATGTGTTTAAAATTATACTAAGGTTTATATTCTTCCATGTGTTTAAAGCAATTCATTTCATTTATTTGTAATTATTGATTTACACATACATAGAGGTTTCAGTGTTGGAGGCAATAGCTCCTGGTTTAAAATTTTATAGCTTCCAACAAATATAAGCTAACATTTAAATGAATCCAATGGTGAATCAAATTTATAAAAGTAATCATAATCTTATATTAATCTTATATATATTATACATGCTTATACACTATAAAAGGCATCTCTATATAATCAATTACAACTAAATAATAGCATCACCAAAAGCTGCTGGAATGAATTATTAAAATGGACATACTTCTTGTCTCAAGTTTGTTTTAAGCAGGGGCTGGAAGAAGAAGAAGATATGCATTTTTATGGAAGACAGTAAGTAATAAATATTGCAAAACAGGGTGCCTGTATGATCTTCTACAGATAAATGTTGGTGAATTATATATGACAGTGAATTTTGCTTTGCTAAAGTAAAGAAATATGAATACTTTTGTTTTGCTAATGTAGGAATTGTAAACCAAGAAGTGATAGGAGAGGAATACAAATTTTTGAGTTGGGGGTCTGAGAATAGAAGGTGGGCTTAGAGTGGGAGCAAGATTCTAGAGGGCAGTTGAAGACATTTTTAAATTCAGAGTAAAGCCCTATTTCATTGAGTTAAGCAACTGGTAGTCCCCATGACTCTTAAGAAAAAAATAGACGAAGATAATTTTTCTAACTATGAGAAGCAATGTGGGGAAGGAGAGAGATTGATAAGGGATTGTTTAGAAATAAAGTCCTAAGGGAGGAGGAAGGGAAGAAGAAAGAGAAGACCTGAGAAATAGTGCCATAAGGAAAGAGTCAAGAATAATTCTGCAGTTACACTTGAAAAAGCTAAGGAGTCCAGTGGTAAGCAACACTAAAAATAGGTCAAAGGGTAGGAGAGTACCTATGATGTGTACCTTCAATATTTGAAAATGTCAGTCTTTCTCAGAATATTATATGAAGTTATTTCAGATCAAGTAAACTCCCAAAGTTTGAAAAAAACGCAAATACTCCTTGGGGAGGGGGTAATAGAGATGATGTGACAAAGTGATTCTTATGACCAGCTGGAATGTAAATTAACAGAAACAAATAATAAAATTACCTTCAGCTCAGGTCATGATCTCACAGTCCCGGGATCTAGCCCCGCATTGGGCTCCGTGCTCAGCAGAGAGCCTGTTTCTCCCTCTTCCTACTACTCTCTCTGCTTGTGCTCTCTCTGTCTCTCTCTGTCTCTCTCTCTCTCACACAAATAAATAAATGCAATCTTAAAATATATACATATGATAAAATAGTAAGAAATAAAAGCAGTATGATATTCATCATAGGAATTGATAGACATGATTATACAAAAGAAGGGAAAGCCTACAAAAAATCCATAGTATAAGTAAAAATACAGTTTATAATTAAGGGAACAAGTGGAACAGGTTAACTATTTTAAAATAAAAATTAAGATTCCTTCTTTACACTAAAATGAATTCCAATTGGATTAAAAAGTTTAATGTAAAACACACACCCACACCTATATACACAGGAACACAAGAAAATACAGGGTACATTATTATTTTTTTTTCTCAAAGATTTTATTTATTTATTTGACAGAGATTACAAGTAGGCAGAGAGGCAGGCAGAGAGAGAGGGAAGCAGGCTCCCCGCCGAGCAGAGAGCCCGATGCGGGGCTCGATCCCAGGGTCCTGAGATCATGACCTGAGCCGAAGGCAGAGGCTTAACCCACTGAGCCACCTTGAAAAAGAGAGACAACAAATTTGAGAAAATTTTAGGTAAATTAACCAAAATAGAAAAGACTTGAACTATGAGAATCAAAAATAAAAGCAGACATTACTACCAACTTTAAAGAAATGAAAAGGAGTATAAAGGAATACCATAGACAATTGCATGCTAAGAAACTTGTTAACTTAGATAAAATTGACAAATTCCTAGAAAGACAAACTGCTGAAACTGATTCAAGAAAAATAGGTATTATAAATAAACCTATAAGTGACTTTGCTCAAAGCAGTCAAAAAATTGTCAACATAAGCCATCATTGTGAGTCTTTCCTACCATTTCCCTAATGCTACAGATTTGGTAGTCTACCGTCCAGAGTAATGCAGGCCTCAACACCTGACCAAACATTCTACCACCACGTAATTTGATGTACCAGCTTCTCAGCCTATGCCCAGGTGTAAAAGTCAGGGGAGCTATTACTATGGAAGTAGGGAGAATGGACATGGGTGCACCACCAGCACTTGGTCACAGCTTCCAACAGCATCACTGTTTTCCCCCTTATTATTAACTTTATTTTTACTTTCTGGAAAAGTCCTTTTATTGTACTAGTTCTTGGATAAGAGAGCTGGGTTGACCATTCTCATTTGACTCTCTTTGGTCACTCTTGATGGGGAATACTCATATATTCTTTTATTTCTTGGCTGGGAGTTTCAAGAATACTTCTTTTTAGTGTTTCCATGATTCCTTACAACATAAAAGATAGGCTTTTTAAAATTGATCCTACTTGGGGCACCTGGGTGGCTCAGTCAGCTAAGCATCTGCCTTTGGCTCAGGTCATGATCCCAGGGTCCTGGGATCAAGCCCCTCATTGGGCTCCCTCTTCGGCAGGAAGCCTGCTTCTTCCTCTCCTACTCCCTATGTTTGTGCACTCGCTCGCTCCCTCTCTCTCTCTCTCATTCTCTCTTTCTGTTAAATAAATAAATATTTTTTAAAAATAAACCTATCAGAAATAAAAAGATTGATTAGTAATCAAAAAGTTACCTACAAATAAAAGCCAATCCCCAATGGCTGCTGAATACTATTAAACATTTAAAGAAGCATGAATACTAATTCTTCACAAATTCTTCTAAAAATTAGAAGAGGAGGGAACATGCCCAACTCAATTTACGAGACTAGTATTACCCTGGTATCCAAACAAAAGACATCATTTGAAAATCAATTAATGTAATATATCCTATCAATATAATAAAAAAAATAATCATATAGTCATCTGAATGGAAGCAGAAAAAGAATGTAATTAAATCCAACACCCTTTCATGATAGAAACATTGAACAAACTAGGAATAAAGGGCACTTTCACAACCTGATAAAGGGCTCCTGCCAAAAATCCTACAGCTAACGTAATTCTTCATGGTGAGAAACCAGATGCTTTCCTTCTAAGATCAAGAACAAGGTAAGAAAGGCACCTGACTGGCTCAGTCAGTAGTGCATGCAACTCTTGATTTCAGGGTTGTAAGTTTGAGCCCCATGCTGGGTAAGAGATTATTTAAAAATTAAATATTAAAGAGACACAATAAGAATATCTGCTTTCACCGCTTCTATTGAACATCTAGACAAGGCAATTAGGCAAAAATAGATAGAAGATGATAGATGGATAGATAGGTAGGTAGGTGGATCTAGATAGATATATAGATGATAGGTAGATGTTATTCAGATCGAAAAAGAAGTAAAACCATCTCATGTTATTCACAATTAATATGATCTGGTATATAGAAGACCCTAAGGAAACCACCAAAAGTTCCACAACTTTGAAAGATGGAAAACTGCTGAATAAAAAATCATTTATATTTCTACACACTTGCAATAAGCAATCTGAAAATTAATTTTTAAATCTCCATTTACAATAGCATCAAAAAAGAATAAAATATTTGGGAATGAATTTAGTATAAATACAAAACTTACATGCTGAAAACTATAAAACATTATTGAAAGAATTTAAAGAAGATTTAAGTGAATAGAAAAGCATCCCATGTTCATGAGTTGGAAACCTTAATATTTTTAAGATGGCAATATCCTCAAATTGACCTACAGATTTAATGCCCCTTAAAATTTCAGCTGTCTCTTTTGTAGACATTGACAAGTTGATTCTAATATTAACATGGGATTTTAAGGAACTCAGAATAACTAAAACAATCTTTAAAAAGAACATAGCAGGAGAACTCACACTTTTGAATTTCAAAACTTAGTGTGGATGATACTAGCACAAGGATAAACATAAAGACCAAAGAAATAGAATTTAGAGTCTAGAAATAAACCCATATTTTTATGTTCAACTAATTTTCAACAAAGTTACCAAGATCATTTAATGGGGAAAGAACAGAATTCTCAACAATTTTTTCTAGGACAACTGGATAGCCACATGTAAAAGATTAAAGATGGACCTTTACCTCATAACACTTTCATATACTGAATCAAGATAGATCAAAGACCTAAACGAAAGAGCTCAAGCTATAAAATTACTAGAAGGAAACATAGGGGTGAATCTTCATGGCCTTAAATTTGGCAACATTTTCTTTTAGATATGACATCAAAAGCCCAAGAGATAAAAAAAAATCCCAAACAGATAAGTGGAATTTGATCAAATTTTAAAACCTTTTGTACATCAAAGGATACAGTCACAAAAGTGAAAAGAGAATCCACAGAAAGGGAGGAAATTTTTGTTAGTCATATATCTGGTGAGAATTTAGTATCCAGAATATATAAAGAATCTTACAACTCAACAACAAATAATCTGGTTAAAAAATGGGTAAAGCACTTGAATAGACATTTTTTCCAAAGAAGATATACAAATAACCAACAAGTACATTTAAAAAAGTTTAACATCATTAGTAATTAGTAATAAAGGGAAATGTGAATCAAAACCACAATGAGATACTGCTTCATACCCAGTAGGACAGCTATATACATTTTTTAAAGATTTATTTGTATTTATTTATTTGAGAGAGAGAGAGAGAGATAAATATAGGGAGAGAGAGTGCAGGGAGAAAATCTCCACCACACTCCACACTGAGCGTGTAGCCCAATGCAGGGCAGGAGAAGCCCAGTATAGGACAGAAGCCCAGTGTGGGGCTCTATCCCACCACCCTGAAATCACAACCTGAGCTGAAATCAAGAGTCAGATGTTCAAATGAATGAGTGACCCAGGCCCCCCAGATGGTTTTTTTTTTTTTTTAAAGATTTTATTTATTTATTTGACAGACAGAGATCACGAGTAGGCAGAGAGAGAGAGAGGAGGAAGCAGGCTCCCTGCTGAGCAGAGAGCCCGATGCGGGACTCGATCCCAAGACCCTGAGATCATGACCTGAGCCGAAGGCAGCGGCTTAACCCACTGAGCCACCCAGGCGCCCCATGGTTATTTTTTTAAACATGAAAAATAACAAAGTGCCTAGAAGAATGTGAGGAAATTAGAATACTTGTACACTGCTGGTGTCAATATAAAATAATGTAGCCACTGTAGAAATCAGTTTGACAGTTAACTTTTTTAATAAAAAGTTAAACACAGAATTACTATACAACCCAGCAACTTCACTCATAGAAATATCCAAATAATTAAAAGCAGGCGCTCAAAAGCATGTGCATGATGCTTACAACAGCCATATTCACAATAAACAAAAGGTAGAAACAAAACCCCAATTATCAATGACAGATGACGGATTAAAATTTTTTTTTGTATTTATTTATTTATTTATTTTTAATTAATTTTTTATTTTTTATAAACATATATTTTTATCCCCAGGGGTACAGGTCTGTGAATCACCAGGTTTACACACTTCACAGCACTCACCAAAGCACATACCCTCCCCAATGTCCATAATCCCACCCCCTTCTCCCAAACCCCCTCCCCCCAGCAACCCTCAGTTTGTTTTGTGAGATTAAGAGTCACTTATATATCCATTCGATGGAACAGTATTTGGCCATAAAAAAGAATGAAGTACTAATATGGGCAACAACATGGATAATTTTAAAAGCATGATGCAAAAGACCAAATATTACATGATTCCACTAATACAAAGTATATGGAACAGGCAAATCTATGAAGAGAGAAAGTGGATTAGTGGTTGGCTTAGAACGAGGCAGGAAGAGAATGAAAGGGTATTGATAGATAAAGGATTTGAAGTTCTTGTTGCAGTGATAAAAATATTCTAAAATTGACTGTGGGGATAGTTGCACATATCCATGACTGCATTAAAAACCACTGAATGGGGAGGTGAACCATGAGAGATATGGACTCTGAAAAACAATCTGAGGGTTTCGAAGGGGCAGGGGGTGGGAAGTCGGGGTACCAGGTGGTGGGTATTATAGAGGGCACGGATTGCATGGAGCACTGGGTGTGGTAAAAAAATAATGAATACTATTATGCTGAAAATAAAAAATAAATTTAAAAAAAACACTGAATGATACAATGGGTAAATTGTATGGTATGTGAATTATATTTCAAAAAAGCTGTTTAAGAAAAAGAGTGAAAGAAAATTAGAGAAGTATAAACCAAAATTTTAATAATAGTGAGATTATGGGCAAGAAAATATAATGCCTACATGGCCAATGACTCATATTAGGACTTTATGAAAACTTCAGAGTAATTTTAAAATCACTCCAATTATGGCCAAAATGGAGAAAAGGGGACCAAATTTACCTTTCACTGAAAGCAGCAAAAAATAAAAAAAAAAGACAAAAACATGTAAAAGCAATTTTCAAGGCACTAGATACCAGATAACAAATGACAGTGAATCATATTGAGTTTCCAGCCATGCTGCCAGGTAGGAAGAAACCAAGAAATGCCCAAAGGACTCCCTGAGTTGTGATAGAAGCAGCTAGAATTCTCCAGATAGAGTTTCAGAAAGAGAAAAGTGAATAAAAGGGGACCCCAGAGACCTCTTAAGAGTCTCTCTCAAGTTTTCAACTGTTTACTAATCAGTATATGTTCTTTGGAAATTACCCAAGGACAAGGAAAGAACTACTCTATAGAATTATAGGTAGTAGTGCATGGTTTTTTACATAGGTCCAAGAATAGTCCTGTTCCCTCCAACCCGCCAGGAAAATCTCATGATTCACAGCGCATTGTTTAGAGAGTACAGAAGGGACTTACCTCACTATTGGGGGATAATTAGCCCGAGATGGAATGCTGCTCTGGTCTCACCTAACAAGCTTTTGAAGAACAGCTATAATATATCCTATTACAAATGGGAGAAAAAAAAATCTGAACAGACACTTTAATAAAGAAGACATACAGAGGCCAAATAAGCACATGAAAAGATTCTCAGTATCACTAGTCATTAGAAAAATGCAAATTAAAACCGCAATGAGATAAATGCCTGGGTGGCTCAGTTGGTTGAGCGTCCAACTTTCCACTCAAGTCATGTGATATGGCAGTAGTGGGATCAAGTCCCACATGGGACTTGTGCAGTCAGCTTCAGATTTTTTTCTCTTCTGACCCTTCCCCATTACCCCTTCCCACTCACTTTTGCACACATACTCTCTCTCTAAAATAAATAAAATCTTCAAAAAAAAAAAGAAAAAAGAAAAGAAAACACAATGAGATACCACCTTAAACCCATTAGGGTGGCTAAAATTTAATTAAATGATCATACTGGTCATTGGTGAGGATGTAGAAGAACTAGAACTCTCATACACCACTGTTGGGAACATAAAATGGCACAATCACTTCAGAAAATACTTTTGCAGTTTCTTAAAAGTTAAATAGATATCCACCATAAGATCTAGCCATTCCTTTCACAAAAGAAAGCATATTAGCATACAGGGACATACTGGAATATTTACAGCAGCTTTATTTGTTATAGATACACACTGGAAATAATGCAAATGTGAATCAACCAGTGAATGGAGGAACTGTGACATTCTTACAATGGAGTAATATTCAGCGATATAAAGGGTTACACTATTAATACATGCAATAACACAAGTGATTCTCAAAACAATTAAGCTGAGTAACAGAACCCAGACCAAAAACAAAAAGCATGTGTACATACATATATGATCTCCTTCATATAAAATTCTATAAAATGCTAACTAAACTATATGAGCAGAAAGTAGTTGCCTGGGCACAGGGCAGGAGAAGGACAAGGAAGCGGAGAGGAGAGGGGCTATACCAAAGGCCTGGGAAAACCTGGGGTGATGCCTTCACAGATGTATACAAATGTCAAAACTTTTCCAATTGTACACTTAACATATGTACAATTTATTGCATATCAACTGAACTTCAACAATAATATTTGAAAAGAAAAAGCATGCCAACCCTAAGTTCATGATTTCCTATTATACAATGCAATTCATATTTTATAGCTTGCATTTTATCTATTTTCTTCCTTAACAAAAAATATGTCATAAAAAAGAAACCAAGGCCATTTGTAACAGAAGAAACCTTAGGGATTATTTAATATGACACCCTCTTTTTCAGCTGAGGGACTTGAACCCCAACAAGGTCAATCTTCCCAGGGTCGCATGTAACAACCAGAGAAGGACTTCCACTAGAGTTCTTTTGTATCCCAGTGTTTTATACCTTATAAATAAAATGTTCTCTATGAATATACAGACCATATATGCTATTACAACTACTTCTGCAGCTCATTCTAAGTTTTCATTTGGTAGGTAAGTATATTTGTAACTGTATAAATTTTTATCGGAATTGCTTGCTTACTGAAACTGTATTTACTTAGCGACCTTAGGTTTTTAAATGAAATATATTTTTTTATATGAATGAGCTTGACATATCTGTCTGGTACCAGGATGCTTGTAAGATAGGTCTCATAATATTTGAATTTCCTTTTTACCATGGTTTGTGTAAAAACCATAGACCACATCTTTACTTTGGCTATATAAACAGATGTTTATACAGTATGACTATTCAAAATAGAATCTAGGTTTATTCCCAACTGTGGCCAGTTGCACTAAAAATAATTTGAAGCCAGTAATATAAAAATGTATCAAGATTGCAAATAGTCTTAAAATGTAAAGTAAGGTCTTCTGAAACAATTCTTTACTATAGAAATCTAATAACCAGGATTTTCTTTAGAATACTAATGTGGTTGTTATTCATTACAAGAATGTGGGAGACATATTCAGAGATCTATTTTTAAATAATAGGCAAGAAAACTTGTGTTTTCTGTTGATATCAGTGAATACTACAAATCTATACACCATATTGAACTTTTCACTCCCCACATCTGCCTCCTTTTTTTCTCCTTTCTTCCCAAAAAACAAAACAGGGAAATGACAGAAAAATAGCATATAATAGTCTCTCCATGTTTCCTCAATGCCCCCTTTTCTTGGTAACATATATTCTAGCAGGAAAGTAGAAAGACTCTGACTTGAAAAACGGAGAGACTCAATATTTATGGGTCAGTCTATGGTTTACCCAAATTCAGTGGTTTTAAGAGAAAAAATGTTTAATGATATGTATGAATAGACATAGCTACAACTTTCAGGTACTTTGAGATTCATTCATAAGATTCTGAAACATGTCCCAAATACACTCTGCTAAGCAAATATTAAGTAGCAATAATGCTTTTGCTTTCCCGTTAGGCAGAAATTTTCACACAAGAAGAGAACTGAGGATAATGGCCTTAGGCTGCTCATGCCTTGGCCTAGCAGATGCATTTGCAGCACTTGGTATTTACAATGTGCACATGACAGACTCTCCGACGTAGTAAAATCCTCAGCATCAGTTCCTGCTAATATTTGACTCTACCTAGTGGCACATAGTTTTTCAAATACTGTCTTGACCTAGTTTTGAGGCCCTGCCTAGAGGCCAGTCATTTCACCTTCTTAAGCAGCTAATTAAGTCCACTCCCCCAACCACCTCCCCCTATCAGTTGCCACCCTCTGAGCCACTATATACTTGCTCTAATTGCCCAAGGGCCAGGCACCTACAACCAGGGCCAGAGTCCACTGAAATTAATTCAAATTGGACAATCCTAAACCTGCTTGCCCTGCCTTGCCTTTTCCTTCCCTCAGAACCAGGGATGAAGGCACTTACCCATAGTTCCCCTCTCTCCTCCTGCCTCCCGACTGACCTGGTGCTTCCTCTGAGTGGCCTTGTATTGCATGCTGGGTTCTCTTCCTGAAAGCTCCCGAAACTCTTCCTGAAACTGTTCCTGGTTTCTCTCTCCTGCTTTGTTCTGGCCTCCCCATATCTCACCCCATGTGATATTGTTAAAGGAAGGAAGGAAGGAAGGAAGGAAGGAAAATGGGAGGGAAAGGAGGGGGGGGGGATGAAGAAAGGAGGAAGGGGGAAATTATTCTAATTGGCTCTTAAAAGTACCATGTTTCTTTTTGTGAAAATTCAATTCAGATCAATAATGTGTGTGCAGAGTATAAGCTCTTTATGAGAGGGTATAAAATGTAGCAATAATTTACAAATATAATAAGCTACATCTGAACACTTAATAAGTCAGACCATGTGCTTATCTCCTATTACATTACTTTGTATAATTCTGAAAAAAATTA
Source organism: Mustela lutreola (assembly GCF_030435805.1). Lineage (NCBI taxonomy): Eukaryota > Metazoa > Chordata > Mammalia > Carnivora > Mustelidae > Mustela > Mustela lutreola. The sequence goes on from NC_081296.1 coordinate 94,218,880, forward strand.
CTGAGGTAGAACTATTGCATCTATATTAAATACAGGAATCTGCAGTATAGAGAAACTTTTAAAACTGTCTGAAATGACAGAGCTAGAAATGGTAGAGCTGTGATGGGAACCCAGGGTTCTCTGAATCGAGAACCTAAACTCTTCTTTTTTTTTTTATGAAAAATTGTAACATGACTTTATTTTTTTAACTATAATTTTTTTTAATTTTTTTAAATTTTTTATTAACATATAATGTTTTATTAGCCCCAGGGGTATAGGTCTGTGAATTGCCAGGTTTACACACTTCACAGCAACCACCATAGGCACATACCTTCCCCAATGTCCATAACCCAATCACCCTCTCCATACTCCCCTCCCCTAGGCAACCCTCAGTTTGTTTCACGAGATTAAGAGTTTCTTATGGTTTGCCTCCCTCCTGATCCCATCTTGTTTCATTTTTTCCTTCCCTACTTCCTAGCCCTCTACTTGGCCTCTCAAATTCCTCATATGAGGGAGATCATATGATAATTGTCTTTCTCTGATTGATTTATTTTGCTCAGTATAATACCCTCTAGTTCCTTCCACATCGTTGCAAATGGCCGGAACCTAAGCTTTCAAGCACAAAGTGAGACTACCTCCAAGTAGCTGATCATCCAAAAATATTTACTAAGCATCTATTATATGACAGACATTGTATTATATGTTAGAGAAAAAAAGCCACTGAACTGATGCACAAGATGCTTACTTTCCAGTGACAGATGGGTTATGTTTTATCTGTTAAGAACGAGATAGCTTGGTAGGTGTCAGATGGATTTTGCTCTGGGCACTGCAGAAGTAACATCATTTATTTTATTGAGTATCACCTCATAGCATACAGGCTTCTACCACTACTGTCCTTTGCCCTTTCCCTCCATTTTCTCTCTCTCTCTCTCTCTCTCTCTCTCACACACACATACACACACACACACACACACGCACACACACGCACACACACACACACACACACACACACAACTTGCTCTTTGAGCTAGTTCTTCCTCTGCCCAAGGATGAAATCTCAAGAAAATCTCATAAATTTTTTTCTGACTACTCTCAAATACTAAAAAGTCCTCAGGTCACTTTTAGCCAAAGGAAACTTCTCTTTCCGTATCTGAAATATGTAGGGCCAGGCAATAACCAAACCCTGCACATCCTTTAAAACGTCCCCACTTTGAGCCTGCCATAGCCCAGGAAATCTGCAGTGAGGGAGGCAAGGGCAGTTGCTGACACCTGCTTCGATTCCTCACCTTGTCTTTCTGCCCCTCCCTCCCACTCTGTGGCTTCTGAGCCCCTGGAGTAGGAGGACAGGGGAAGAAGGCTGTCTTCTGAGCTGGGTGGTTATTTATACTCACAAGATACTTCTGTGGGTTTCTCAGAAACTCAGCTTTCCCCACCAGGAGCCTCCCATTGAACATCCCAGGACAGGAGCAACACCTATGATTCTATTAGCCTCTGCCAGACCCCAGCCTCAGCCCTCACTCTGGTAACCTACCCCACCCAGCCTACCAACAGCCACCCACCACCACCTGTAGCCCCTCTGAAGACCTGCTCTGATGATGTTTCCTTCCTCTGCATGGCCCTCAGAGGAAACACCACCACTCCAGCTGTTGGTAGAAGTGCAGTTTTTCACACACACACACACACACACACACACATCCACAATTCAGGGACTTCTCATCCTCTCATCCTCAGAGCTCTTAGACTTGAGGAAGACACCAGTCCACCGGGCTCCAAATTCTTCATGTCAGGCTCTGCCTCTTAGAGTCTTGAGGTAAGCAGAAAGCATGTGGCTCTCCTCCTCCATGAAGAGGGGAAAGTAGAGAGTTCCTCAGGTGACCACCGGTTTGATTCTTCTCCTCAGTGCTTTCACACCCTAGATGACTACATCCTTGGCATGTCTACTACCGGTGGCCTTCACTTCATTTTGGAATACTAGGATGTTCAGCAAATATAGTTTTTTCCTCCGGCTTTGAGGCCTCAAGCAAAAACCAAGACAGAGTCTCATTTAACCTCCTGTTTCAGAAACACAAAAAAGAGTGCTCACGAGACTAACAACTTGCACAGCAAAAATTGTCTGTCTCTCTGTGATCATGTTCTAGTATTTCCCATTAAGAATCACCAACAAAGTCATTGCTAAGTGAGGGTTAGTAGAGTAAGATCAGTTAATGATAGATGAGGAGAAAACCAACCAGGAAAATAACAGAAAAGGATTTTCAAAGGATAATCATTTAAAAATTAAAGAATCTAAGATAAGCTCCTGGAGGAAATTCTTAAAATATTATTGTATAAATTATTATCTTTATGATTGTGCTAGAAAGTGAAATAAAACTTGGAGATGTCATATCACGTTATCATTTATTTTTATCAGAAACTATACCATAAAACAATCCAATATATTTATTTTTTAATATTTTATTTATTTGACAGAGAGAAATCACAACTAGGCAGAGAGGCAGGCAGAGAGAGAGGAGGAAGCAGGCTCCCTGCGGAGCAGAAAGCCTGATGCAGGGCTCGATCCCAGGACCCTGGGATCATGACCTGAGCCGAAGGCAGAGGCCCTAACCCACCGAGCCACCCAGGTGCCCCAAAACAATCCAATTTAAATAGATGTCTAGTAAGCAGGTTTTTCTGGTGCTGATTTTCCTAGAAAACAGCGACTGCCTGTACATATATATACAAACAAAAACAGAATAGTGTTATTTTTCTTATCAAGAACAATAAATGTTGATCAAAATTTAGTATAAAATGATTTTATAACAATTCCATGTATAATCAAACTACTAATCAAATATGAATGCAAAAGAATTACGTTCAAGAACTCTGAAGGTTTATCTCTCATATATTATTCTGAAAAAAAGTACATAAATATTTTAAAAGAGAAGGAAAGAGAGAGGAGAGAGAGAAATGAGTATCAAGAAAATGGATTGGATGCCTAACATTTTTGTTTTGGATAATGAGAGATTAAGTAATTTAATCAAGGAAATCACATTTGTAAATAGATATCTATAAAATCTTGATTAAATATATTATTAACTTTTTTCTTAAAAGTATCAAAGATACATCAAGATCTTGAGGAGATACAGGACAAAAATCCAAGGCTGGGGAAAAGGTTTGTCCTTTGAGAAGTTGCTGAGCTGGAAGAGCTAGCCCATACATGCTTTCAAAAGCCTCCTAGAGCAAAAGGGGGAAGTCAGAGTTCAGGGCCACCCAACACAGGGGCTTGGGACCCCAAATGGCTATACCTTGAGAATAGTAGTAAAACAAAAATAAACCAATGTTTGTCCAAATAGTACACTCACTTCTTTTTTAAATTTCAATAGCCCATGAAATCTGAGGCTGTGAGCTTGCAAGGTATACCCTAGATTGTTAGTACCCCACTTTAGAGGAAGAGACTGACAACCTGAGCCTTATATTACTCCAACAAACACTTTTTTTTTTCAAATATAATTTCCATCATTCACCGAAGCATAAGAAAAAACAATACATGAATGAGAACCAAGCAGTGATAAAAAGTAATCAAAATGGTCATAGGTATTATCAGATACAGTTCGATATTTACCATTTTTGAGGAAAAGAAAAGTAACCTCCAAAAATTTCAGCAGGAAACTTCCAGATATAAAAAAGTGAGTTAGAATATATGAAAAAAGAACTAAATTGAAATCCAAGAATTGAAAATTTCACAAACAAAATTAAGAATTTATTGGGAATTGAACAACATATTGGACAATTGAAGAGAGGAACTGAAAACAGTTCAGAAGATATGCTCCAGAATGTAGCATGCAAACAGCAAAAAAGGTGGAAAACATGAAAGAGAATGGAAAAGACAGAGAATCCCATGAGAAATTCTAAGTTCTGGCATCTAGAAGAAGAAAAAAAGAAGAAACATTGGCAATATTTGTGGAGATTTAGGCTTACAATTCCCCAAACTGATGAAAAATACCAATCTTCAGATTCAGGAATCCCAATAAATACCTAGCAGACTGAATGAAAGGAAATCTCTACCTAAACACATCATAGTGAAACTGGATAAAATCAAAGAAATATTTAATGCAACTAAAGCAACTTGCCTTCCAGGCGGTAACAGACTGACAATAACTTCTCCATGGTAGCAGCAGAAGTCAGAAAGAAACCGCTAACCTAGAATTTGTAATTGATAATAATAATAATGACATTGCAGATGAATAAAAAATTGGGAGAAATTACCACTGGGAAACTTGGACCTGCAGGAATTTGCAAAGAATGTATTCTAGGAAAAAGGGAAATAATCACTGGAGAAGATCAAGGGGGCAAAAAATACAAGAAGAATAGAGAACAAAGAGAGTTGCAAACATGTGAGTAAATCTCAATAGACACTGACTCATAAAAAATATACGTAGCTTGGGAATGTTGGAAATATAGACAAGTTTTTTTAAACTTTTTGCATTAATCAGAAGAGTAAAATTATCAATTGATATTAGATACTGATAAGTCAATGATATGATATGATAATTTTATGATATGATATGATATGATAACTTTAAATCCAAAGATGAACACTAAAAGGTAAAGAGTGTAACACTTCCAACTAAAAGACAGGAAGAAAAAAGTAATAATTAAGAAAATCAGTTAAAAGTCATGAAGTCCAAAAGTTGTGAGTCCACAGAACAAAATAAGGTTACTTGCCTGGCTAAAGGTTCTCTACTAAGGATCTGGGGCCACCATGGTCTCCAGCTATCAGAGCTGATACCAAATCTACCAAATCAATTTGCTGGAGAAAGCAAGCACTCAAAAAATCTCTTTACTTTTTTAAATACACAGGTACTATGATGATATGTGGAATGTCCCAGTTCATTTAAGAATCATTTCAACAGGGGCGCCTGGGTGGCTCAGTGGGTTAAGCCGCTGCCTTCAGCTCAGGTCATGATCCCAGGGACCTGGGATCGAGTCCCGCATCGGGCTCTCTGCTCAGCAGGGAGCCTGCTTCCTCCTCTCTCTCTGCCTGCCTCTCTGCCTACTTGTGATCTCTGTCTGTTAAATAAATAAATAAAATCTTTAAAAAAAAAAAAAAAAAAAAGAATCATTTCAACAAACTTGCTATGAGAAGCACATCACATTCAAGATAGGCCTTTCTTATATTGTGGAAAAGACAGTGGATATAGTGACTTCTTAGGAGACTCTGGCAATGTTCCTCTTGATTTTAATTCCTCAGAAAGTAAAGATGGAAAATATGAGCTGGTAGCAGCAGCAAATTAGGTTATTCCAGAAGAGATGAAAGATTTAATGACAAAGTTACAAGAAAAAAACATACAGAAAGTCTTGTGATAGGATTCTTCACAAAATTCTTTGTTATGGGAGAATCAAAAAAGTGAAAGATAACAAGCAAATGAAATTAAGAATTCAGGCTCTTGGGAGCATCTATGTGGCTCAGTAGGTTAAGCATCTGCCTTTGGCTCAGGTCATGATCTCAGGATCTGGGGATCACACTGGGGCTCCCTGCTTGCCAGGGAGCCTGGTTCTCCTTCTTCTTATGCAGTTCCCCCTGCTTATGCTCTCTCAAGGTCTCTCAAATAAATAAATAAATAAATAATCTTTAAAAAAATAATTCAGGGTCTGATTTGCACATCTAACAATAGGCCTGTGACATCACAGAGGAACAGAGTCCTATAAGTTGCCTCACATGCTTTCAATTCTAAAATATTTATTCTGAGTTTTTCTTTGTAATCATGACAAAAGATCTCAATCTTTTACCACCAATTTATGATGATTACATGACTACTTGCTTTTGTCATCAAAATCTCCTTGAACTTTGTTATCCCCTGTGAGTCAATATTCTGCAATTTCAACTGTTTCACAATATATGAGATGCACTTTAAAATTTCAGTCCCCAAAAGTGAACAATGATAAAATACTTATCCTTTCTATTTTCCATATTATTAGAAGTTGAATTTGAAATTATAGCAAAGGAATTGCACAGGAAAGTCTTTGACAAGAAAAAAATATACAAAACATACACAATTATTTTTTGTATAGTTAGTCCCTTGGAAGAAATATTTCTAACAAAACATTCTCATTGTGCTCTTCTAAGACAGTAATTTTTTGAGAGAGTTATTCTATACATTATATATTTTTATGCTTTCTAACTTTGTACCAGAACTGGAGGAAAAAATAGCAAATTTGTGAGTCACATTTAAATAGGATGATTATTTGTCAAAGTGAAGTTTTAGGTTTGATTATAATTTTAGTGTATATTAGTCAAATTGAAGTTCTCTTCATGAGGTGACAGATATGTGAAACTTGAACATAATTTTAGAAAAGCAATGCATATATTGCCAACAGTTAACTTTGACGAGTTAAATAAATAAAACCCCAATTCACTAGTTTGAAACTACTTAGATATAAACAGGTATTTACTTCTTTGTCTGGCATCTATGTCTAGAAAATGTGACCCAAATAAAAATGGGGCATCACTGAGTAGAATGACTAAAAATCTTACTTTAAATGAACAAGGAAAATCAGTAGACTCATAATGTAAGTTTTTCTTCAGAACAATGGTTTTAAGAGATTTTTGGAAAAGCTAAAGCCTGAACTCTTTTGGGAATTTCCCAGAGATTGTTAACTTTCTTCTTTTCTTCTTCTTCTTTAAAGATTTTATTTATTTATTTACAGACAGAGATCACAAGTAGGCAGAGAGAGAGGCTGGGAAGCAGGCTCCCCGCTGAGCAGAGAGCCCAATGAGATGTGGGGCTCAATCCCAGGACCTTGGATCATGACCTGCGCCGAAGGCAGAAGCTTTAACCCACTGAGCCACCCACTGAGCCACCAGGCACCCCTGTTAACTTTCTTTTAACAGTTAATGGTAATCCCCAGATATAATTATTTACATTTCAATGAAAAAAATGCATTAATATTAGAGATTCTTCTCTAGAAGCTTTCAAATGTAAATTTCTATAAAATCAAAAAAAGAAAATTCTTTATAATTTTAACATTAAAAGAAATTTAAGGGGTTTTTTTTTGTCCTTGAGGGTGTTAAAAATCCTTTTAAGTTTTAGCATTGAAAAAGAAGATGTGAAGAATTGCAGGTTCTTTGTTTTTAAAAACAAACGATAAAACTTCTTTAGGCAGGGACGCCTGGATGGCTCAGTTGGTTGAGCAGCTGCCTTTGGCTCAGGTCGTGATCCCAGCGTCCTGGGATCGAGTCCCACATCGGGCTCCTTGCTCGGCGGGGAGCCTGCTTCTCCCTCTACTCTGCCTGCCATTCTGTCTGCCTGTGCTTGCTCTCTCCCCCCCTCTCTCTCTGATAAATGAGTAAAATCTTAAAAATAAATAAATAAATAAATAAATAAATAAATAAAATCTTTAAAAAAAAAAACTTCTTTAAGCATGAAAGCTTCTAGTATTTCATATTCTATTTATGCTATAATACCATCTTAAAGCCTGCTTCTCCCTCTGCCTCTGCCTGCCATTCTGTCTGCCTGTGCTTGCTCTCTCCCCCCCCCTCTCTCTGATAAATGAGTAAAATCTTAAAAATAAATAAATAAATAAATAAATAAATAAAATCTTTTAAAAAAAAAACTTCTTTAAGCATGAAAGCTTCTAGTATTTCATATTCTATTTATGCTATAATACCATCTTAAAAGTTGACCTTTAAGATACTTGGTGTTTGGCTGCCTGGATGGCTCAGTCATTAGGTATCTACCTTTGGCTCAGGTCATGATCCCAGGGTTCTGGGATAGAGGCCCACATCGGGCTCCCTGTGTAGAGGTAGGCCTGCTTCTCCATCTCCCACTTCCCTGCTTGTGTTTTCTCTTTTTCTGTGTCTCTCTCTATCAAATAAGTAAATAAATTCTTAGAAAAAAAAAGATACTTGGTGTTTGGCTACTTATTTCCAGACATATTTCATATCCTTTATTTTCAGAGCTTTTAAATGTAAAAAGGATTTCAGTAATCAGTTGTACTTACATACAAAAACTTACTTAAGTTTTCTAACCTGCTTGTGTTTGTGATTTCTAAATAATGTTTAATATCTCATAGCATACTTAAGTTTAATAGAAGTCATTGTTTTAAATCTAAGAAAAAAGTGACATTCCAGCAAGCAACATCTGAAACATGAATAATTAAATATAAGGCTAAAGCATTTTTTTCTTTTTTACTTTTCATTCATACATTCATTTAACACCTTGTTTGGCTCTATTTAAATTTGCTTGAATTGATATACTTTGCATTTATATTAAATCTTATTTTATATAAAATTTTATAAAAATTAGCACTGAAAAATAAAAGTCAAAAAAGATTAAAAGAAATACAGAAGAAGTAGAACAAATAGAAAGCACATTAAGACACTGGCTTTAAATTCAATACACCAGTAACTACATTTAATATGAATGGGTTAACCGTTCCAATTAAAAAGTAAAAAGGATAATATGAGATTATATATACATATATACACACATATATATGACATATCTATAAAACAATTATCTAAAACATATAGCACATGGTTGATAGTAAGAATAAAAAAGATATGCTATGGAAACAAAATGTTATATTAATACTAGACAAAATAGACTTTAAGGCAAAAAAATTACTAATCGTAAAAATGGTCACTCACATTCCAAAAGTTTCAGTCTACCATAACACAGAGCAATATTAAATTTAATAAAAACTAATGACATAGTTTTAATAACTCTAATAACATAAATGCTAAGTTTCTAAAGCAAAATGTTAAAGGATGATAAGGAGAAATAGATGAATTCATAACCATACCATGAATCAAAGCACATCTTTTCAACAATTGATAGAGACAAAAGCCATGAAGGCCCTAAAACAAGCCTCAACATTTTCAAAACACTTGATGTAATACAGAATGTATTCTCTAATCAGCGTGATTTATCAAAACTGTATATTTCTAAAAACAACAATAGAGGTTGTGCTAGTAGTCTAGACAGAATAACATGGACTAAATTTACCTTTATATCATAAACAACTAGAAAATCAGACAAAATATATGAAATGGCAATTTTCAGACATTGGACAAAAAGCAATATAGGCTATGATCCATGAAAGAAGAGAAATAAGCAAGATGAGCCCTACTATTGTCCAAGTTTATATGTGCTGGGAGGCAGTTACCAGTCTGCAATATAGAGCTGTGCAGGGAGAGGCTTAACATAAAGTCAGCCACCCTTGCTAAGTTGAGGAGACAGAGAGAAAAGCTTGGAAAAAATCAAGACAATCAGAATTTGTAGGTAGGATTACAGGAGAAGAGGGAGCTGCATAAAAAGAGAGCTCTAGAAATCTGCAGATGGGTCCCTTTGAATTTGGAGCTGAGGAAGAGCACCTGGAAGGGAGTAGCTGAAACAATCTTCTAAGCATACAAGGATGGAAATAGTTTGTGTTCATAACAGCTGGTGGAAAGACCTTATAACAGATGAGGCATAAAATAAAATTTCTAACTGGAGTACAAGAAGAAAGGCAGTGAAAGGGAAAAAATGAACAAAAAATGACCTCTCTGAAATCTGATTATGAAATATATAAATCCACAGATCCAAGCTCAATGACTGCCAACCAAAAGAAATATAAGTAAAGCAATGCCATGGCATAGGAGAATCAAATTACAAAATACCTACTGATAAAATCTTAAAAACAGCCATAAGGGAAAAAAAAATTCACTATGTGTAAAGGAGCAAAGATTGAAATAATAGCATACTTATCAAAAACTATTTGAACCAGAAGATAATGAAGAGACATTAAAATACTGAAAGAAAAAAAAAAAAACATATTACTTAGAGTTCTTCAGCCAGGAAAAAAAAATCTTATAAAACTTTTCAGAAAAATAAAAATTGAGAAAATTTACCTCTAGCACCTATGCTGTATGAAATGTTAAAGAAAGTTCTTTAAGCAGAAGAAAAATGAGGAAAATTTAACTCTACACAAAGGAATAAAGAGTGCCAAATGATAAACATATGAGTTAACAAAAATATATTTTATCCATTTTTAAATCTCTTTAAAAGGTCACGGACAACTTAAGGTAAAATAATAACACTGGATGATGTAGTATAAAGCCAATGTAAAATTAAAATATATAACTATAACAGTACAACAAATGAGAAGGAAAAAATGGAAGTATATTTTTGTAAGGGTCTTACAGTAGAAAGGAAATGTATTTGAAAGTAAAGTGGGATAAATTAAAGATGTATTTTGTAATCCCTACATAAAATCTTACATAAAATCCCTACATAAATCCCTATATAAAAGAAAATCCCTATATGAAATCCCTACATAAAATCCCTGCATAAATCCCTATATAAAAATATAAAAATAAAATATTTATCTAAGAGACTGATATGTTATGCATTTTTTAAAATTTCAACTAATCCAAAGGATAGCATAATAACAAGAAAAAATGAACAAAGAGCAGAAAAGACAAATAGGAAACAAGTAGTGAGGTTGTTTTAAAATCAGCCCTATAACTGGGGTGCCTGGGTGGCTCAGTGGGTTAAAGCCTCTGCCTTCAGCTCAGGTCATGATCTCAGGGTCCTGGGATCAAGCCCCGCGTCGGGCTCTCTGCTCAGCCGGGAGCCTACTTCCCTTCCTCCTCTCTCTCTGCCTGCCTCTCTGCCTATTTGTGATCTCTTTCTGTCAAATAAATAAATAAATAAAACCTTTAAAAAAAAAAATCAGCCCTATAACTAATTATATTAAATGTAAATGGTCTAAGTACTGAATTGAAAGGCAAAAATTATTAATCTGGCTATAAAATAAAGCCCCAAATATATGATATCTATAAGAAACCCAGTTTAAATATAATAAAGGCTGACAGATTAAGATTACAAGTATGAAAAAAGATATAACATGCAAAAATTAATCACAAGAAAAGTCGGATGACTATACCAATATCAGAAAAGTAGACTTGAGAAAAGAAATTATTACCAGGGATAAAGAAATACTTTACATATGATAACATTAAGAGGATACAATAGTCCTAAATGCCTATGCATCTAATAACAGAGCTTGAAAATATGTGAAGCAAAAATTGATAGAACTTCCAGAAGAGAGATAAATCCAAATTAAAATTGGAAATTTCAGTACTCATCTTTCAATTATAGTAGAATATATAGCAAATGACTAAAGATGTGGAAGACTTGAGTGCTATTATAAACTAACTTGACCTAATTAATATTTACAGAATATTATACCAATAAATAACAGATTAATATTCTATTCTGTTTATTCTTCAATAATAAATAGAAAACAACATTATTTACCATAACATCTTAAAAATATTAGAAGACTGAAACCATATAAATTATTTTTCTGACCACCAAGGAATTAAACTAGAAATTTTAATAACACAATTTCTGGGAATCTCCAAGTATTCTGGATATTAAACAACATATTTACAAATAAGCCATGGATCAAAGAGAAAAACACACAAAAAGTAGAATATATTTTGAACTGAATGAAAAGTTTAAAAATACAACATATCAAAATTTGTGGAATACATCTAATGAATTGTTTAAAGGGAGAAAATGTGTGCTTATTGAAAAGAGAAAAGATCTAAAATCCATGATATAAGATTTCAAGTTAATAAACTATAAAATGTAGAGCAAATTAAACCCTAAATAAGCAGAAGTAAAGACATAAAAAGATAAAAACAGACATCAACAATTAGAAAGCAGAAAAATGCTAGAGAAAATTAAGACAAAGCAATTGTTCTAGAAAGTAAGCTCTTCAGGATGTGATTCTGGCAGTGGATTTCTCACAGACAACAACCAGGCCTCAGGGTGATTAGAAGTGTATGGGGAGCACTGGGTGTTGTGAAAAAATAATGAATACTGTTTTTCTGAAAATAAATAAATTTAAAAAAAATAAAAAAATAAAAATAATAAAATTAAATAAAATAGTAAAATTGAAAAAAAAAATAAGAAGAAGTGTATGGTGATAACCCCTCAGATATGCTGCCATGTCTAGGAATAGGACTTTCTTCTGGGCTAAATTGGGATGGGGCACAGGAAGACAGGGAAGCATATATGACAGTTCAGTTGTTCTGGAAGTGGACCTGTTTCACTAATTTGTATTTTCTTATTTTTCTACATTGCATTTCTAATAGGACTCACTTTTCTAACCTCAAACAAAAAGCATCCTGGTCTCTCCTCCGAATTAATAGTAACCAAAATTTCTGAATCATAAATAGAACATATGATCCGACTTTAGGTATCATTTCAGGAGAAAGAGACCACTTAAAAATAGTTTAGAGTTTTCTGAAAAATGGCATCATCAGAACAGTTAGGTGATTGATAGAGTTAATTAGTTAATGGGACAAAATATTTACAACTGGGATGATTCAAAATATAATATTGTAATGCACATAAAACTTGATTTAACTCACCCTTCATTTTTTGCCTTTTCAAAAAAACATATTGAGCCTAAATAATTTTTTGCACATGATTCTCTAATATTTCCTCCTCAATTAAGTGAGAAATTACTAGAAGGGAAGGATTTTTCTCTTAGCTTGATCATTTCTCTACAAGAATTTTCCATAGACATTCACTTAGTATTTATTTGTTCTTTTGGCTTCTGTATACAAGCACAGATATTTGAAAGGAGGAAGTATCAAAGAAATAATAGAACCACGAGTATTTCCTTTCACTATGATTCCAACTGTCCTACTAAATGTCTCATGAGGATTATTCTAGATTATGCATTTGAGAGGTAGTAAAACTTTGGGGAAAACTATGAGTAATACCTCAGGCCTTGGTATCTCTGTGTGTTCTCTGGAAAGAGTGCTCTGAGAACACCCATGGGTCCTACATGGCCATGCTGAGATATTCCCTCTTTTGTACTCTGCCAATAATCCTCTCCACCAAAAGTAATTGAGGGGAAGGTGAGCCCAAATTTATCAGACAGATGCCTAGCATACAGCTGTCCTCAGCAGCATGGCTCACCTATATGCAACTTGCCATTAAAACTGTCCAGTCAGCACAGACTCACTTTGCTCTTATTAGTATGCTGGAAAACCATAATGGTCATGATTTACTCAAGCTAGGCCCAACTCTTTCATGAAGAAAAAAAAAAAAAAAAATGAAAACATCGGCCTAAAGGGACAGAAGGAAATTTCCCACAAGAATCAATTTAATTTAAATTCTGACTGGATCTTTATAGATCTCAAGTGAAAACATAAAAAGACCTATAAGGAGGGGGAAAGACAGCCTTGGACAGAGCATGGCAAATTGGAAAAGAAATCTGCAAAATGGATTCCCCAAAGACAATTAGCTTAATTATTTCCATGGGCATCACTGCATTCAGTATGTATTGATTGACTTTACTGTTAATTAGACTAAATGACCTTGAGCATTTCTACACAATTAGTTACATTCTATAGGGCATTTATTTTCAGTGGTATCTGATACAGATTCAGTTCTTATCTTACATGCTAGAAGAAATTTCCTTTTGATATTTAAAGTATGCAAGGGATTTAAAGTATACTTAAACTTTGTGGAAAAGGGATAAATGAAAATCAAATATAAATTATTATATAATTTTTACAATTCTAAAATCCTGTAATCCTATATCCTGCCACTATACATTTCTTTATAGCTATATGTGAACTTTATATATCAATTTTGTAAATATGTTTGAAGAAAATCAAAGCCTTTGCTGTTCCAGAAGAAAATAATCTGAATAAATGAAGTTACAAAGAAATAAATAATTGATAATTAAGAGAATTTAATATATGGAGAATTAGTAATTAGACCTGGGATCCTGAAATGGGCTGAAATGAAATGGGGTACTGGAAACCCTTGAGATAGAAGGTAAGTGATCAATGAAGCTAGTAAGGAGATTCCTGCACTGGAGAGGAAGTTGAGCTTGGTGATTCCACAGGTCTTTTCCAAATGCAACATTTCTCTCATGCACTTGCATTTCTAGTCAAGGCAACACGGAAATAAAGACAGAATGTGGCCAGATATTGGGATATGGCCAAGGCAAGGAAAAACTCTGTGTCTGACTTTCTTTGTATAGAGTACTGGGTGGTCTTGTGATAGGATAAATCTATGGATCCCAAGACACAGACCTCTTGCTGCTACCAACAAACAGACTGTTAAATGCAATGACCACTGTGCATAGACCTGCTCAAGAGTTTCTTTTTGCTCAAGAGCTGACCTATAAACTGCAGATGGAGGACTCTCCCTCTATGCCTCCCAACTCAAATAAATAAATAAATCTTAAAAATTTTTTTTTAAGATTTTATTTATTTATCAGAGGGGGGGCAGAGAGCAAGCACAGGCAGACAGAATGGCAGGCAGAGGCAGAGGGAGAAGCAGACTCCTTGCTAAAATTTTTAAATAATAAAATAAGAAATTTAAAAATTCAAAACATCTATTTTATATTTAATAATTCAATTTGCATTATGTTTTAAAGAATGGTTTTATGTTTGTAATAGTTCTTATTATTGAGGAGGATGAACTTTTTTCTAATTCGCACAAAAGCATGAAAAGGGCCAGTGGCAGCCTTGGAGGTAACATAGCTCACAGGATATGGCACTGCAAAAAAATTAAGAGCCAGCCCTGAGGCCCATGTTCAGTATCTGACTCCACACCTATTAGCTGGTAGATCTATGTCCTCCTATCTGTCTTAAGTTTCCTCATCTGCAATGTGGGACTAACATAATTTAAGTACTTATTAGATGTTATTATGTAAAGTACTTAATACCTGGTGCATAACAACTGCTCAATATGTATTAGCTGCTATTATTATTATCTATAGTGTAGTTTAAAGTACATATCACAGTTCTTAAACTCTAATAAGTATGAAACATATGATATCTGTTATTATTATTATAATTATCCCATCCCAGGAAATTTCAGGGAAATGAGATCGGGGAAAGCAACGCTCTCACTGAAACTTTGATGTGAACATAGCATGTCACTGATCACAATTTTGAAAGGATGAGGGTTTTTTTTTTTTTTTTCATTCATCTGAAAAGTCAGGAATACATTATGAGTACTATAACTTTTCTTAATGATCATCTTGCTTCTGCTTTCAGAAGATTCTAATTCACTCATATTATTCCATTCATTAAAATGCTAAATGTTCAAGATACACTGGTGAATAATACATGATCCCTGACCCAAAGAATCACCCATTAACAGAGGTAATTGTTAGTGTGGATAATAGCACAGTAGCTAAATCATCTGTAGCTTTTTCTACCAACCACTGAAGGCTTCAAATTCCAGAAATTCCAGAAACAGAGTAATCAAGTAGAAAAAGACTAGCTCCAGGAAGAATCCTACAGGTAGTACTCACTAACTTAATTCTTTGATCCTTGTTCTATGGTTGGTCTTCCCTGGTACTGTAATTTGTACAAATATTTTTAGGAAAAAAACTTAAATATTGATTGAAAAATTGCCCTAGAAATGGTATTCTGGTGCCCTATGACATCTTGAGGGTCTATTAGGAATGACAAAGAGGTTTGATCTAGTGGAAACATCGCTACACTATTATCATATTACTACTTCCCTCACTGAATGAGGCTATACCTCCCTGCAGCCACACTCCAGGATTTCAATGTCCATGTCATCACTTCAGAGGCAGGGTATAATATCTTGCTAGTGAGCTGTTATTGTATTCCATATAGAGTGACCTAAGGGCTTTAAGAACAAGCTTACTAGGTTTCATTTGCCTGGACTATTTAAACAAATCAGCTATTGAGTATCATGGCTACCATAACTAGTGAATGACTACACATATACAGACTGGGTATCCATTAGGGGTAGTAGACACTTTCTAACACCCAGATCCCACACATCTCTGAAATATACCCAGAGAAGTGTCATAGATATCCACAACCATCACCCCTGGGGCTAGCACCTAACTCAGTGGACAGGTAGACAGGCTGTTATAGAATTCCCTCAGCAGGCATCTCAGTATCACTTTCATATACCAATTGTCATTTCTTTGTCTGGCTAAGCCTTATATGCTTTTGAATTTTACTTTAAATTTGTATTCAGTGGTGAAAATAACATTCTGATTGCTTTGAGGGTTCTACTCCCAACAGTGGTCTGACTTCATTCCACTACTGTGTCTATTTTGCTCTTCTCAGTCACCAATTATTTTCTTTGTTTCACTAAGTTCATCTTTTGGATCAGCAGGAAATTCAGTCAAAAAATGCTGACTTGAAATTGAGACAACACAAAGAAATGGAAAGACATTCCATGCTCATGGATTAGAAGAAAAAATATTGTTAAAATGTCTATAGTACTCAAAGAAATTTACACATTTAATGCAATCCCTATCAAAATAACAACAACATTTTTCACAGAGATACAACAAACAATCCTAAAATGTGTATGAATCACAAAAGACCCTGAATAATCATAGAAACCTTGAAAAAGAAAAGCAAAGCTGGAGGCATCACGACTCTGGACTTAGAACTATATTACAAAGTTGTAGTCATCAAGACAGCACAAAAGCAGACACATAGATCAATGGAACAGAATAAAAAATCCAGAAATAAGCCCACAATTATAGGGTCAATTAATCTTCAACAAAACAGAAAGTACTATCCAATGGGAAAAAGTATCTAAATATGAGACCTGAGACCATTGAAACCCTAGAGGAGAACATAGGCAAAAGTCTTTCACATTGGTTGTACCAACATTTTTCTAGGCACATATCCTGAAGCAGAGAAGAAGAAGAAAAAAAAAAAAAACTATTGAGACTGCATTAAAATTAAAATCTTCTGAACAGCAAAGGAATCAATCAACAAAGCTAAAAGGCAACCTACAGAATGGGAGAGTATATTTGCAAATACCTTATCCAATAGAGGATTAGTATCCAAAATAAATGAAGAACTTATGTAATTCAACACACACACACACACATACACACACACACACACAAATAACCCAATTTAAAAGTGGGCAAAAGACATAAACAGACAATTTTTCAAAAAAGACATCCAGAAGGTCAACAGATACATGAAAAAGATACTCAACATCATTCATAATTAGGAAATGAGAATCAAAACCACAATGAGATATCACCCCACACCTGTCAGAATGGCCAAAATCAAAAGCACAATGAACAACAAGTTTTGGCAAGGATGTGGAAAAAAGGAACCCTCATGCACTATTGGTGGGAATGCAAACTGGTGCAGCCACTATGGAAAACAGTATGGAGGTCTCTCAGAAAATTAAAAATTGAACTACCCTAGGTTCCATTAATCGCACTACTGGGTACTTACCCAAAGAATACAAATATATTAATTCAAATGGATATATGTACCCCTATGTCTACAAAAGTATTATTCACAATAACCAAATTATAAAAGAAGCTCAAGTGTCCATCAATAACCAAATGGAAAAAGAAGAGGTGGTATTTAAGTGTGTGTGAGTGTGTGTGTGTGTGTTGGAATATTATTCAGCCATAAAAAAGAATGAAATATTGCCATTTAAAATAACATGGATGGAGCTAGAGAAATAAAACTAAGCAAAATGAGTCATTCAGAGAAAGACAAATACCATATGATTTCACTGTGGAATTTAAGAAAAGGAAAAAGAGAGGGAGAGAGAAACAAACCAAGAAACAGAATCTTAACTGTAGATAACAAACTGATGGCTTCCAGAGGGAGTGGCAGTGGGGGATAGGCAAAATAGGTGGTGGGGATTAAGGAGTGCACTTGTGATGAGAACCAGGTGATGTATAGAATTGTTGAATGACTATATTGTAATTAAACTGTATGTTAACTATACTAGAATTAAAATGTTAAAAATGCTACACATCAAAAAAGAAGCTGACTTGAAGGAGTGGGGATAGAGACTACAGATAAGCATTGATGAGCAAGAAATGCGTTCTGTATGCTTTCTGGACTGAATGTTTGTTTTCCCCTTCTAAGTTCATATGTTACAACCCCACCCCGCAATGGGATGCTATTTGGAGATGGGACCTTTGGAAGATAATTAGGATTGGAGGAGACTATAAGGTTGGGGCCTCATGATGAGATTAGTATTCTTATAAGAAGAGATACCAAAGAGCTTGCATATTCTGTGCATGCATGCGTGTGTGTGTGTGTATGCATGTAACCAAAAAAAAGGCCCTGTGAAGACACAAAGAGGAGGAAGTCATCCAAAAGCCAGGTAGAGTCCTCACCAGACAAAAGTGAATTGTTCAGCACCTTGATCTTGGGCTTCCCAGCCTCCTGTTCCTCCTCCACTGTGAGAAATAAATTCCTATTGTTTAAGCCACCCAGTCTGTATTATTTTATTATGGCAGCCCAAGATGATTAATATAGCATGGAATAGAACTGATGCTATTTATCTGAATATTATTGTAAATCTTTAACATTTTATGTCCTCCATTAGCAGTGAAGGATGTCAGAAATTATTTCCTCATTTACTTATAGGTAAGTCTTACAGAATTATGAAATTTATGCTATACCTGGAAATGCCTATAATTGACACTTTTATTATATCAAAACCGAATTCTCTTAGAAAATTTAAGCTGTGGAGTCATATCATAAATTTAAGTAGAAGCGTGTTTCATGATGCATTAGATTAGCCATAAGAATCCAATGCTATAAAAGTTCAAATGTAGTATCAATTTAACTAAAACAAATTATTTTCAATCATTCAAGAAATTTAATGAAATTCCTTCTATATAGGTGTGGGGGTAGATGCTGTCTATTCGAAGGGATGTGTGGAGGAGTAAGAAATCAGTGTAATCAGTAAGGCATGGACTGCTGTACTAATGGATGTAATGCCTGACATCTAAAAACCCATAAAATACCCACCTGAATAATCTTCTGCAATAATTAATTTGCTTACATCTATTATAGACATATTCATTAAATTATCTCCATTTTTCAAATTCTTACTCATATTTCACTTATTATGACTTCATAGCCACAGTGTGAAATAAATGACCTTATTCAAAAAATGAGAATTTTTCCATGTATAGAGATAAGAATCAATTTGATTTTCAGAATTAATATGGCCTAGTAACATGTCTATGCAAAAAAAGGGGGGAAAGGCTGAGTTCAAATGTTCTTCACTTAGATACAAAAACAGACTATTCAAAAGCTTGCAGACTGCATTCAAGACTCTGTTGGAGATAATGAGACACCAGCTGCTTGTCACTCATTTATGGAGTTTTATGTAGCCAAAGAAGAATTATCAAATATCCTCTCAGAGCTAGATGCACCATCTATTTTTCTGTAGTGTGTGGTACAAAAGCACACATTTCTTTAGAAACCAAATACAATTTTTTTATTAAGAGAAATATACTTTTTGGATATATTTAATCTCTTAATAACATCTTCTGGCAGGAAAAATGTATTTTTCTCCTTCAAAGAATATTTGAATTGTGAGCTTATCCACACCTGTTTCACATCTGTTTATAAGAAAAAAAGGTAAACTTCAGCATCACTTCCACCCATGCCTACAGGAGAATAAAATAAGGGCAAATAACAGAAGCAAAATGGATGGAAAGAAATGCTTCTTCCACCAGGGAAGAAGTGAACTAGTATCTACAGAATCAAAAGTGGATTTTGGAGACAGGATATTAGTCATAGCTAATCTCCCACTGTGAAATGATCTTAAGATATTTCATGCCCTAAAAGTATGCAGGGGAATATTAGCACCCCCACCCCAACAAAAAAAGTGAAAAACAAAGACTGTTCAGATAATGATTTTAGGATAATTCAAAACTAAAGTGTATGACATACTTTTATTTACCTATATAAGTCAGGAAGTAAGTTTATAAATGACTTAGTTCTCCCTGAACTATTTCTTCATATATAAAAGCAGTGTCTAAGAGCTGTAGTAACTTTAGGATACAAGTAGTTTGTTCTCACATGGTGTAACACCAAACAACAACAACAGACATGTAAAGAAAAGATGTGAGGTTGTGATGCTGCTAATAAAAAAAGAAAAACAGAATGACAGCTAAGCCAGATAAGCAATATTACTTTAAAATCATTTACATATCTTCTGCCCATTGAACCCTCTTACACTGTAGGTGGGAATGCAAGTTGGTGCAGCCACTTTGGAGAACTGTGTGGAGATACCTCAAGAAATTAAAAATAGAGCTTCCCTATGACCCTGAAGTAGCAATTCTGGATGTTTACCACAAAGATACAGATGTAGTGAAAAGAAGGGCCATCTGTACCCCAATGTTTATAGCAGCAATGGCCACAGTCGCCAAACTGTGGAAAGAACCAAGATGCCCTTCAATGGACAAATGGCTAAGGAAGATGTGGTCCATATGCACTATGGAGTGTTATGTCTCCATCAGAAAGGATGAATACCCAACTTTTGTAGCAACATGGATGGGACTGGAAGAAATTAGGCTGAGTGAAATAAGTCAAGCAGAGAGAGTCAATTATCATATGGTTTCAGTTATTTGTGGAGCATAACAAATAGCATGGAGGACAAGGGGAGTTAGAGAGGAGAAGGGAGTTGGGGGAAATTGGAAGGGGAGGTGAACCATGAGAGACTATGGACTCTGAAAAACAATCTGAGGGTTTTGAAGCGGCAGGGGGTGGGAGGTTGGGGGAACCAGGTGGTGGATATTAGAGAGGGCATGGATTGCATGAAGCACCGGGTGTGGTGCAAAAACAATGAATACTGTTATGCTGAAAATAAATAAATAAATTTTAAAAAATCATTTATATAAATGCTATTTAAAACTATGACTTATTTTTAAGAGATGAAACTTGCATTTGGAAGAACATAAGTCAACAGGTCCTAAGAAAGATGACAGGAAAGAAGGACAGAGCAAGGGAAGGGGAAGTTTTTCCTTAGTCAAAACAAAGAAAACAGCAGAATGGACCACCTCTCTCATTTATGCACAGCACAACATTTAATAAGCTACAATGATTCAACTACCATGATTCAACTCTCAACATTGAGACCTTCCCTGATATTCTGAGATTCACCTACTCTTCTCCCACCAACTCATTTAATAATGTCAGTTT
Source organism: Mustela lutreola (assembly GCF_030435805.1). NCBI lineage: Eukaryota > Metazoa > Chordata > Mammalia > Carnivora > Mustelidae > Mustela > Mustela lutreola. The sequence goes on from NC_081296.1 coordinate 94,239,845, forward strand.
CACAAATATGTGCCCTCCCTGGATATAAAAGCCTGAAACATTGCAGGAAGAGAAGCTTGAATGTGAAGGTGATGCTAAACAATGGGAGATTGATGACCTTCCTCTCCAACCAAAAGCTATCTTTTAGATTGCTAATGGTTATATATAGCTCCAGAATGCACTTTAATTTTAATCAATATTAATTTTATTTTAATTCAGTTTCTCATGTAAAGACTTTCCATTCTGATCTCACCTTCCTAGATATTCTACATAGCTTCTTTCTTTGCTAATATCCGTGTTTCTATAATTCCTATGGCTAGAACCAATAATTCTCAAGAGATCTCTTAATTCTTCAGGATCCTATAATTGTATGTTCTTCCTCCACCTAGATGGTGTTTTAGTCTCCATCTTTTTTTCTCTTTAATGGCTTCTTTCACTACTAGAACCATATCCATCAAGCCCCATTTTGTCTCTGTTACATATAAACAAGAAATAGCAGAGGACTGGAGGTATCACCAAAATATAGTTTGCAGATTTTTTTTTCCAAATGTAGTGATGTTATAGATGAAGATTCAATTTTAGATATAAAAATCCTAAGCCCCCAGAATATCACTTGGAAACCAGCAATGATCCTGTATCTAAGTTTTCACAACTGGTGAGTATAGTACACTCTTTGCTGACTGGAATTCTGAATTGGGGTGTTGGAGGGGGTACCTGTTTTATATTCTGATTTTCCTCTTAGTCTTCCTACCTACCTCTATGTTCCCTTCACCTTTTAAGAACCAAGTCATTTTCCCTTTATGAATCCAACCCACTCCCCCTCCCCCATACAGAAAAGAAACTCTAAATATTGTTCCATAATAAAATATTGGGGGCCTAAAATGCTGTCCCAATGAATATTTCCACTTTAAGAGAGGATCACAGCAAGAGGGCAATGCTTTGCCCAAGAGAACAAGCTACTATAAAAGGAGTTAAAGTCACATGAGAGGAAAGGTTTGTTTGTTTGATTGTTTGTTTGTTTAGAGAAAGAGTTGTTTGAGGAGCTTTCAGTGATTATAGCAAGAACTATTTCCTCAACACCCCCTACTTCCCATTTGAGGAGTGGGCTGGTCTATCTCTTCCAATGAATGAGTAGTGGTAGTAGTAATAAAAATGATAACATCTGAGAGAGGCAAGATGGCAGAGGAGTAGCAGACTGAAATGACATCAAGTTGCGGGAGTTCAGCTTGATAGTTATCAAACCATTCCTAACACCTACAAACTCAATAGGAGATTGAAGAGAAGAGCAGCAATTCCAGGAAAAGAAAATAGACCTCTTTTGGAAAAAGTAGGATGTGCAGAGCAGTGAATCTGAGGTGACAGGAAGATAGACCACAGGGGTGGGGCCAGTTCCTGGCAAGCTGTGAAGCAACAGAGCACAAAATCAGAACTTTTAGAAGTTTCTTCACTGAGGGACATCACTCCAGAAGCTAAGCAGGGGTAGAGCCCTCGCATGGACACTGTGGTCTCGGGACCCGCACAGTCACTGAAAGATCAGGAGTGTCTGAGTGGCAGAGCTCACAGGTATCAGAGCTGGGAAGCCAACTACAGAGACAGAGACAAAGAGTGAGCTTTCAGCTCAGGGTTACCTTAAACCATAATCCAAGACCCAGTCAGACCACTGCTCTTTGAGCAGGGACCCCACAAGTGGCAGATCCAGGGTGACTCAACTTCCTCCTCTGAAGCAGGAATATGCTGGGTTTGGAGACTCCAAATGGAGCTGTGCATCATCACAGCACGGGTAAGCTCAGACTGCAGCTGGAGACCAGAGAGATGGGAAGAAGGCACACTGAGCAGTGGGGCCCCAAGCTCTAGGCTCCTCTAGGCCGGAGATTGGGAGGCTGCCATTTTCATTACTGTTCTCCAGGGCTCTATGGAAAGCATTCAGGGAACAAAAACTCCCTAGAGCAAACTCAAGCAGATTTCTTAGCCTGGCCTCTGGCAACTGCAGTGCAATTCTGCTTCCAGCAAAGACATTTGAGAATTACTACAACAGGCCCCTCCCCCCAAAAGATCAGCAAGAACATCTGGCCAAGATGAAGCTCACTGATCAAGGAGAACAGTGGAATTCCAGAGATAGAAGTTAATTCATGGAATTCATGGCTTTCTCCCTAAGATCCTTTAGTCTTGCAAAGTTAATAAAAATTTTTTTATTTTATTTTTTCTTATTCTAATATTTTTGATTGTCCTCTTTCCTCTTCTGACATTTTTAACTAGTTTATCCTAACAATAACTTTTTTAAAAAAATAATTTTAAACCTTCATTATTATAGTCATATTTTATCCTTCATTGTATTTAACCTTATTTTTTGTATACATATAGGGTTTTTCCTTTTTTCTAAAAAATTTTGTGATACAACTTCTTCTAATAGATCAAAATATACCCTAAATCTAGCACAGGGTTTTGTTCTAGTCTCCAGCCTGAGTATATTCTCCCCCATCCCTTTTTTTTTCTTCTTTCTTTTTACAACCAACTTATATTATCATTCCTTTTTTAGAATTTTTAAAATTTTAATCTTTAAAATCATATTCCATCCCTTCACCATGTTTACCCTTATTTTTGTATATATATAATTTTTTCTTTCTTTAAAATTTTGGGAGGTATCAAAGAGGTTACTTCCTATGTTCTCCTCTAGGATTCTGATGGATTCCTATCTCACGTTAAGTTCTTTTATCCATTTCAAGTTTATCTTTGCATATGGTGTAAGAGAATGGTCGAGTTTCATTCTTCTACATATAGCTGTCCAATTTTCCCAGCACCATTTATTGAAGAGACTGTCTTTTTTCCACTGTATATTTTTTCCTGTTTTGTCGAAGATTATTTGACCATAGAGATGACGGTCCACATCTGGGCTCTCTACTATGTTCCACTGGTCTGTGTGTCTGTTTTTATGCCAGTACCATGCTCTCTTGGTGTAGTAAAGCTTGAAATCAGGTAATGTGATGCCCCCAGTTTTGTTTTTCTTTTTCAACATTTCCTTAGCAATTTGGAGTCTCTTCTGATTCCATACAAATTTTAGGATTATTTGCTCCATCTCTGAAAAATACCGGCGGAATTTTTATCAGAATGGCATTAAAAGTATAGATTGCTCTAGGCAGTATAGACATTTTAACAATGTTTATTCTTCTGATCCAAGAGCATGGAATGGTCTTCCATCTTTTTGTGTCTTCTTCAATTTCTTTCATGAGTGTTCTGTAGTTCCTTGAGTACAGATCCTTTACCTCTTTGGTTAGGTTTATTCCCAAGTATCTTATGGTTCTTCATGCTATAGTAAATGGAATCAATTCTCTCTTCGATATCAGCCACAGCAACTTCTTTCAAGATGTCTTCAAAGGCAAAGGAAACAAAAGCGGTAATAAACTTTTGGGACTTCATCAAGATCAAAATCTTCTGCACAGCAAAGGAAACAGTCAACAAAACAAAGAGGCAACCCACGGAATAGAAGAGATATTTGCAAATGACAGTATAGAAACAAAAGGTTGATATCAAGGATCTATAAAGAACTTCTCAAACCCCCCCCACACAAAACAGATAATCATGTCAAAAAATGGGCAGAAGACATGAACAGACACTTCTCCAATGAAGACATACAAATGGCTATCAGACACATGAAAAAAATGTTCATTATCACTAGCCATCAAGGAGATTCAAATTAAAGCCATATTGAGATACCACCTTACACCAGTTAGAATGGCCAAAATTAGCAAGACAGGGAACAAGGTGTGTTGGAGAGGATGTGGAGAAATGGGAACCCTCTTCTACTGTTGGTGGGAATGCAAGTTGGTGCAGCCTCTTTGGATAACAGTGTGGAGATTCCTCAAGAAATTAAAAATAGAGCTTCCCTATGACCCTGCCAATGCACTCCTGGGTATTTACCCCAATGATACAGAGGTAGGGAAAAGAAGAGCCATCTGTACCCCAATGTTTATAGCAGCAATGGCCACAGTCGCCAAACTGTGGGAAGAACCAAGATGCTTTTCAATGGACGAATGGATAAGGAAGACATGGTCCATATACACTATGGGTTATCATGCCTCCATCAGAAAGGATGAATACCCAACTTTTGTATCAACACGGATGGGACTGGAAGAGATCATGCTGAGTGAAATAAATCAAGCAGAAAGAGTCAATTATCATACGGTTTCACTTATTTGTGGAGCATAACAAATAACATGGAGGGCATAAGTAGATGGAGAGGAGAAGAAAGTTGAGGGAAATTGGAAGGGGATATGAACCATGAGAGACTATGGACTCTGAAAAACAATCTGAGGGTTTTGAAGGGGTGAGGGGTGGGAGATTGGGGGAGCTAGGTGGTGAGTATTATGGAGGGCATGTATTGCATGGAGCACTGGGTGTGGTGCATAAACAATGAGTTCTGTTACACTGAAAAGAAATTTTTTAAAAAATTATGTTAAAAAAAATTGGGGGAGGTAGTTTCTTCTAAGAGAATAAAATACACCTAATTTCAAGTGGGTGGCTCTGTGCTATTCACCACTCATACATATATTTTTTCACTATTTATTTATATTTCTATATATTTTCTTCACTATTCACCAGTCATATATTTTTTTCTTTTTTTTAATTTCTTTTTATCCTCATTCTTCTCCCCCCAGTTTGGGGTCTCCTCTGATTTGGTTAGCATACATTTTTCTGGGTTCTTTACCATCATTTTAGTATTTTATTATCTAATTGATATATTCTTATTTAGATAAAATGACAAAATGGGAAAACTCATCACAAGAAAAAGAACAAAAGGCAGTACTGACAGATAGGGACCTAATCTATACATTGGTAATATGTTAGAACTAGAGTTCAGAATGACAATTCTCAAGGTGCTAGCTGGGCTCAAAAAAGACATGGAAGATTAAAAGAATCCCTTTCTGGAGAAATAAAAGAACTAAAATCTAACCAAGTTGAATTCAAAAAAGCTATTAATGAGGTGTAATTAAAAATGGGGGCTCTTAGTGCTAGGATAAATGAGGCAGAAGAGAGAATTAGTGATATAGAAGACCAAATGATGGAGAATAAAGAATCTGAGCAAAAGATAGACAAACACTGGACCACAAAGGGAGAAATTGAGAGACAAGTGATACCATAAGATTAAAAAATAATAGAATAATTGGGATTCCAGAAGAATAAGAAAGAGAGAGGGGGGAACAAGGTATATTGGAGCAAATCATAATAGAGAATTTTCCTAATATGGCAAAGGAAACAAACATCAAAATACAGGAAGCACAGAGAACCCCCCTCAAAATCAACAAAAATAGGTCCACACTCCATCATCTAATAGGAAAACTTACAAGTCTTAGCGACAAAGAGAAAATCCTAAAAGCAGCCAAGGACAAGATGTCTGTAACATACAATGGTAGAAATATTAGACTGGCAGCAGTCTTATCCACAGAGACCTGGCAGACTGGAAAAAACTGGCATGATATAATCAGAGCACTAAATGAGAAAAATATGCAGCCAAGCATACTATATCCGTCTAGGCTGTCACTGAAAATAGAAGGAGAGATAAAAAACTTCCAGGACAAACAAAAATTAAAAGACTTTGTAAATACCAAACAAGCCCTACAGGAAATATTGAAGGGGTCTGCTAAGCAAATAGAGAGCCTAAAAGTAGTAGACCAGAAAGGAAGAGAGACAATATACAGTAACAGTTGCCTTACAGGCAATACAATGGCATCAATAATTCATATCTTTCAATAGCATCCTGGATATAAATGGGCTAAATACCCCAATCAAAAGACACAGATTATCAGAATGGATAAAAAAACAAAACCCATGAATATTCTGTCTACAAGAAACTCTTTTTGCACCCAAAGAGACTCCCAGATTTAAAGTGAGGGGATGGAAAACCATTTACCATGCTCATGAACATCAAAAGAAAGCTGAAGTGGCAATCCTTATATCAGATCAATCAGATTTTAAGCCAAAGACCATAATAAGAGATGAGGAAGGACACTATATCATACTCAAAGGGTATGATAAGATCTAACAAATTTAAATATTTATGCCTCTAACGTGGGAGCAGTCAACTATATAAACCAATTAATAACAAAATCAAAGGAAACACATCAACAAGGAAATGATCAACAAGGAAATAAAGGCCTTAAATGACACACTGGACCAGAAGGACATCACAGATGTATTCAGATTATTCCATTATTCCATTCCATTATTCCATTATTCCATCCCAAAGCAACAGAATACATATTCCTCTCTAGTGCACATGGAACATTCTCCAGAATAGATCATATCCTGGGTCAAAACTCAGGTCTCAACAAGTACCAAAAGACTGGGATCATTCCCTGCATATTTTCAGATCACGATGCTCTGAAGCTAGAACTCAATTACAAGAAGAAAATTGGAAAGAACTCAAATACATGGAGGCTAAAGAGCATCCTACTAAAGAATAAATGGGTCACCAGGAAATTAAGAAGAATTGAAAAATTCATGGAAACAAATGATAATGAAAACACAACTGTTCAAAATCTGTGGGACATAGCAAAAGAGGTCCTGAGAGGAAAATATATAGTGATACAAGCCTTTCTCAAGAAACAAGAAAGGTCTCAAGTACACAACCTAACCTGACACCTAAAGGAGATGAAGAAAGAACAGCAAAGAAAGCCTAAACTCAGTAGGAGAAGAGAAATAATAAAGATCAGAGCAGAAATTAAAGAAATAGAGACCAAAAGAACAGTAGAACAAATCTACAAAACTAGGAGCTGGTTCCTTGAAATAAGTAATAAGATTGATAAACCCCTGCCCAGTCTTATCAAAAAGGAAAGAGAAAGGACCCAAATAAATAAAATCATGAATGAAAGAGAAGAGATCACAACCAATACCAAAGAAATACAAACAATTAGATGAATATATTCTGAGCAACTATGTTCCAGCAAATTTGACAATCTGGAGGAAATGGATGCATTCCTAGAGACATATAAACTACCAAAACCGAACCAGGAAGAAATGGAAAACCTGAACAGACCCATAACCAGTAAGGAGATTGAAGCAGTCATCAAAAATCTCCCAATAAATAAGAGCCCAGGGCCAGACAGCTTCCCAGGGGAATTCTACCAAACATGTGAAGAAGAATTTAATATCTATTCTCCTGAAACTGTTCCAAAAAATAGAATTGGAAGGAAAATGCCCAAACTCATTTTATGAGGCCAGCATCACCTTGATCCCCAAACCAGACAAAGGCCCCATCAAAAAAGAGAATTAAAGACCAATATCCTTGATGGACACAGATGCAAAATTTCTCACCAAAATACTAGCCAATAGGATCCAACGGTACATTAAAAGGATTATTTACCACAACCAGTGGGATTCATTCCTGGGCTGCAAGGTTGGTTCAACATCCGCAAATCAACAATGTGATACAATACATTAATAAAAGAAAGAACATGAACCATATGATACTCTTAATAGATGCTGAAAAAGCATTTGACAAAGTACAGCATCCTTTCTTGATCAAAACTCTTCAAAGTGTAGGGATAGAGGGCACATTCCTCAGTACCATCAAAGCCATCTATGAAGAACCCACAGTGAATATCATTCTCAATGGGAAAAAAGGGAGAGTTTTTCCATTAAGATCACAAACATGAAAGGGATGTCCACTATTACCACTGATATTCAGTATAGTACTAGAAACCCTAGCCTTAGCAATCAAAAAACAAAAAGACATTAAAGGCATCTGAATCAGCAAAGAAGAAGTTTAACTCTCACTCTTTTGCAGATGATGTGACACTTTATGTGGAAAACACAAACACTTCACTTCAAATCTGTTAGAACTTGTACAGGAACTCAGTAAAGTGTCAGGAAATAAAATCAACATAAAGAAATTACTTGCATTTCTATAAACCAACAACAAGCCTGATCCCATTTACAATTGCACCCAAACCCACAAAATACCTAGAAATAAACCTATCCAAAGAGGCAAAGAATATGTACTCAGAAAAGTTTATAAAGGACCCATGAAAGAAATTGAGGAAGACACAAAGAAATGGAAAAACATGCCATGCTCATGGATTGGAAGAAAAAATATTGTGAAAATGTCTATGCTACCTAAAGCAATTATACACATAATGCAATCTTTATCAAAATACGATCCTTTATTTTTTTTTCAAAGAAATGGAACAAATAACCCTAAAATTTATATGAAACCAGAAAGAAACCCAAATAGCCAGAGGAATGTTGAAAAAGAAAGCCAAAGTTGGTGGCATCACAATTCCAGACTTTAAGCTCTATTACAAAGCTGTCATCATGATAGTATGGTACTGGCACAAAAACAAACATATATATCAATGGAACAGAATAGTAAGCCCAGAAATGGACCCTGAACTCAATGGTCAACTAATCTTTGACAAAGCAGGAAAGAATGTCCAATAGAAAAAAGACAGTCTCTTCAACAAATGGTGTTGGAAAAATTGGACAGCCATATGCAGAAGAATGAAACTGAACCATTTCCTTACACCACACACAAAAATAGACACAAAGTAGATGAAGGACCTCAATGTGAGATAGGAATCCATCCAAATCCTGGACAAGAACACAGGCAGCAACCTCTTCTACCTCAGTCACAGCAACTTCTTCCTAGAAACATCACCAAAGGTAAGGGAAGTAAGGGCAAAAATGAACTAGTGGGACTTCATCAAGATCAAAAGCTTTTGCACAGCAAAGGAAATAGTCAACAAAACCAAAGAATACCTGACAGCATGGGAGAAGATATTTGCAAATGACATATTAGATAAAGGGCTAGTATCCAAAATCTATAAAGAACTCATCAAACTCAAGAGCCAAAGAAAAAGAATCCAATCAAGAAATGGACAGAAGACATGAGCAGACATTTCTGCAAAGGAGACATCCAGATGGCCAACAGACACATGGAAAAGTACTCCACATCACTCAGCCTCAAAAAAATACAAATCAAAACCACAATGAGATACCACCTCACAACAGTCAGAATGGCTAAAATTAACAAGTCAGGAAACAATCTATGTTGGCGAGGATATAGAAAAATGGGAACCCTCCTAAACTGTTGGTAGGAATGCAAACTGGTGCAGCCACCCTGGTAAACAGCATGGAGGTTCATCAAAAAGTTGACAACAGAGCTACCCTACAACCCAGCAATCACACTAGTGGGTATTTACCCTAAAGATTCAAATGTAGTGATCCAAAGGGGCACATGCACCCGAATGTTTATGGTAGCAATATCCCCAATAGCCAATCTATGGAAAGAACCTAGATGTCCATCAACAGATGAATGGATAAAGAATATGTGGTGTGTGTATATATATATATATACACAACAGAATACTATGCAGTCATCAAAAGAAATGAAATCTTGCCATTCACTACGATGTGGATGGAACTAGAGGATATTATGCTGAGCAAAATAAGTCAATCAGAGAAAAACAATTATTATATGATCTCCCTGATATGAGGAATTCGAGAGGCAGATGGGGAATTTAGGGTGTAGGCAAGGAAAAAATGAAACAAGATGGGATCTGGAGGGAGACAAACCATAAGAGAGACTCTTAATCTCACAAAAGAAACTGAAGGTTGCTGGGGTGGAGGATGGAGTATGGAAAGGGTGGTTGGGTTATACATTGGTGAGGGTATGTGAAATGGTGAGTGCTGTGAAGTGTGTACACCTGACAATTCACAAACCTGTACTATATTTTATGTTATTAAAAATATGTTAATAAAAATAATAAATTATATGTATATGTTAATATATATTATGTTAATAAGAATTGATAAATTAAAAAAAATAAATGATGAAAGACCAAAAAAGTAACATCTAGTGTACTGTTTATTAATATTGCTAGGCTAATATGCATTTTACATTAATCTAAACATTTTGCACATATTGTCAGGTAATCCCCATTTCAATTCCCCATTTAAAGATGCAGACTATGAAACACAAAGAAATGAAAAATGTTTTCAAAGATCTGAGACTCAAATTGAGAAAGTGTAAACAACTAAATCATGACTGCTAAGAATTAGTGACCGCAGACCCACAGGAAAAATTAAGCAGCCTATGGGCACATGTGATACATGGCTCTAGGCCTTTGCTTTTGGGCAAAGCCATCAGAGGTGTCCTGCTCTTTTCTCTGACCCTCTCCTCCCACCGGAGTCAGGGTCCACCTTCACAGTTAGTTTTTCCAGCTGCCCAATGCTCAGCACCACTACATTATGCCCCTTCGTCCCACCTTTCTTTCTCCTTCCCCCACTAGCTCTGTTCCTCTAAAATGAAACAAAGTAAGGTACATAGTGTTCCTGTCTTGTGAGATTCCAGGTTAGAGCTGGTTAGTCTAACTAACCATTATCAGTGGTCTTATTGCAACCATTTTGAACTTTCATTCTAAACCATAACTATTTTCCACTCCACAAATGTTAGAAATGTGTGAGTCTCTGAAAAGTATAAACGGAGCTTTCAGAAAGCAATTTGGGAATCCAGGTTCACAAGACTATTAAAGGTAGGAAAGATCTTAGTGGTCACCTGGTACTGCCTCCTCACTATGGGCTCTAGTGATCTGGTTTGTTTCACAGCTAGTTAGTTCCAGCAATAGGACACAGATTCTTTGACTTCCCATCTGATTTATTCAGCAAAAATTTACAGGTATCTTCATATATCAACTACTAAGGGTACAAAAGGAACATAAAATCTAGTGCTCCTTCTACTCTATGCTTCTTGGTCAGAGTCAGGCTGTAAAAAAATTTTATGAGAGTATCCTCAGCTGTTAAGAAAAAAAAAAGTGATGTCTTCAGAGTCACAAGAAAGTTCTTTGAGAAGAGCAGTGTTTCTCTTTCCTTACAGTAAAGTAGAGTTAGTTTTTAATATGAACCATTGCAGCGGGCAAGAAGACCATGAAATATTTATTCATATATTCATAAGATAGTCCAAACCCCCTTATTTTACCAGTGGAATCAACAAGAATCAGGGAGGCTACCTGGTTTTATGTTCTTTCCACCACAAATGTGACTTCTACCTTCTTCTGATTGGAAGCAAAACAAATTTTTCAAAAAGAAAGAGTATGAGATCCCGAGATGCCATGATTTGCAATCACAGAGACTTTTTGGCACGTTCCATATGGGGGAAAAGGATGAATCAGAAGAGAAATGGGCATGAGGACACTATATATCTTGCCCTCTGACAACAATCTTTTTTTTTTTTTTTTTTTTTTTTTTTTTTTTTTTTTTTTTTTTTTTTATGTTGGCTGAGAAAGGAAACAAATGAAGAGAAAGGACCAGTATTAAAGAACCACTACCTGAGCAAATGGTAGGCATGACACAATCTGGATGGTTTCTGCTGGCAACCGTAAGAAGTTACATGATCTTTTGACCAGATGTTGTCTCTGAGCCGTGGAAAATATAACACAAGGCTGACTCCAAGATAAAGATTAAAGATGGAAAAGTTTTTCCAGCACCCCTGGTCAATGTTGACACCCAAGAATAATAATGTTATTATGACTATTTTTTTAAAGAACAAAAACCTGCAATAGTTCCATCCTTTTTGTGCTTTTTACACATGCAGCTAGTCCTACATCTTGACATTGTTTTCTATATAACATCGTCACTGCTTCCTTCCTTCTCTTTCAAAACTGACTCTTCATTATTAGCTGATATTTGAAAGCCACATTTCAAACCATGTGGAATGTACCCCACTGACATACATTGATAATCCCCTGCCTATCAGAGATGCCTCATAGTGGAAATGTAACTGTTACTGAGGGGTTAAAACCAGTCTCAAGTCATTTCTCAGGCTTTGTGATATGCAGGAAAGCCTAAATGAAAACATGAATAATGTTTTTTAATATACCAAAGGCTGGCTGCCTTAAGTTGTTTTTCTCCCTGTTTAGACCAAAGCACAATAGGAGTAAGTATTTTATGCAACTCAAAATCCAGTTCAAGATAATTACCAAACTAAATTATGAGTATTTTAAATAATGAAAATATGCATAAAATATTACATTTTTATGATCACAGAAGTAGTAAATATTGGATAGAAAAGCAGACCCCTTCCAAACTATGAATATTCTGGAAAATAATTTAGTAATCAGGATAGAGACAGTTACTCGGCATGGAAGCAGCTGTTGGCACAAGAATATCAAAGACTGGCTTTACATTTATATAGTGAAGATGACTACCTCTTGTGATTATTTTATTCAAAAATTTCTATTGAACACTGTGTGCCAATCACTTTCATATGAGACTAGATCTAATATTTACTGAGCACCCACTATGTACCAGGCACTCTACATATTGACTCCACTAAATCCTCATGACAATTCCTTGAGGCAGATATTGGTTTGAGTCATGTGAAATTTCCATTTTCATGGGTCAAAAAGGTTGAATATTGGAAAATTCTTAGAGTCTGACCTGAATGTTAATGTTTTTTTATTTTATAGGTAGCTCAGAGAAAATAAGTAAGTTGAAGTTTATACAGCAAATACATGGAAGTGTTGGGACTTCAACCCAGATTCTTACCACCCTACCACACCTGACCTTATCTTAAATAATTGTTATAAATTGAAAGGATCCCACAGCCCTCCAAACTATAAATCAATTTCCCCGCGCCTACCTGAGCCAAAACAACTGAATGGTTTGTGTCTGGTCTTCAGTTTACAGATTTGATTCTATTACAAGCCTTCTTTCTCTATACACCTATGGCTCTTCTTTCATTAGTTTCATTATGACTATAGTCATTGGATTTTCTCAACCAAAGTTTGGAATATGTCATCATATTCCAAAGGTATATGATGGAAGATACTTATGAGGAAAAAGATATAAAATAATTAGGATTGATACTATTGTAAGAAATTCTGGAAGAATGCTTATTACAAACATATCATCTGCAGACTATAGTGTAATTTTTTTTTAAATTTTTTAGGTGATTGGCACATTTTACTTGTGTCTCCCTTAGGGCAGGTTTTATTTTACTGCTATTTGTGGAACATCTGTAATTTTGCACACAAAAACACTGGAGCACTTCTAGTGGTAGGCAGAGGCAATCAGGAGTACAGTGGCTGGGACTGTGCTGAACAGCAGGAAAGCATTCTCCTTTCTCTCCAAAACTGCAGGAGTAGTGAGCGTTCATAAGACAACTATTTATCAAGTACTTAATGCATTAGGTATTTTGTTAGATGCTCTATAATATATATGAGAGGTTTCTAAGGAAAGTGAAAGATCTGATCAAGTCTTGAATGTAAATTAGGCAGAGAGAATAATAAAGATCCATGGTCTCAAACTAGCATGGATCAAAATTAACTGGAGGGCTGTTGAAACATAGATTGCTGTGTCCACCCCCAGAGTCTCAGATTCAGTAGATATGAGGTGAGACCCAAGAATCTGCATTTTTAACAAATTCCCAAACTATGCTCGTGCTGCTGATCTAGCAACAATACTCTGAGAATGACTCCTATGGACCACTGAAGATTCAGGAAGTAGGATGAGCAATACCCCAGAAGCAACATGAGGAGTCTGTCTGGAATATAAACATAGCTATTAAGCTACTCTGACTTGTCCCTTCTGAAGACAATCTACCTCACTGCGATTTGAGGCACTCTCCTACATCTGATCCACCTGCCATCAAGCACAACTTTGGCATCTGACAAAAAGAGAGACAGCTTCCAATTATCCATCCACCCAAGTTAGAAGCCTTAAGCAAGTATCCAACAAGAGTCACTCCCTTGGGAGAGGAGTCAAGATGGCGGAGAAGTAGCAAGCTGAGACTGCTTCAGCTAGCCGGAGATCAGCTAGATAGCTTATCTAAAGATTGCAAACACCTGAAAATCCATCGGCAGATCGAAGAGAAGAAGAACAGCAATTCTGGAAACAGAAAAACAACCACTTTCTGAAAGGTGTTTTCTTTTTTAAAAAAAAATTCTTTTCTTTTCTTTTCTTTTTTTTCTTTTTTTTTTTTCTTTTTTCTTTCTTCCTTTTTGAACCTCTTTTTATCCCCTTTCTCCCCACTCACGATTTTGGATCTCTTCTAATTTGGCTAAAGCATATTTTCCTGGGGTTGTTGCCACCCTTTTAGTATTTTACTTGCCCCTTCATTTACTCTTATCTGGACAAAATGACAAGACGTAAAAATTCACCACAAAAAAAAGAACAAGAGGCAGTACTAAAGGCTAGGGACCTAATCAATACAGACATCAGTAATATGTCAGATCTAGAGTTCAGAATGACAATTCTCAAGGTTCTAGCCGGGCTCGAAAAAGGCATGGAAGATATTAGAGAAACCCTCTCGAGAGATGTAAAAGCCCTTTCTGGAGAAATAAAAGAACTAAAATCTAACCAAGTTGAAATCAAAAAAGCTATTAATGAGGTGCAATCAAAAATGGAGGCTCTCACTGCTAGGATAAATGAGGCAGAAGAAAGAATTAGTGATATAGAAGACCAAATGACAGAGAATAAAGAAGCTGATCAAAAGAGGGACAAACAGCTACTGGACCACGAGGGGAGAATTCGAGAAATAAGTGACACCATAAGACGAAACAACATTAGAATAATTGGGATTCCAGAAGAAGAAGAAAGTGAGAGGGGAGCAGAAGGTATACTGGAGAGAATTATTGGGGAGAATTTCCCCAATATGGCAAAGGGAACAAGCATCAAAATTCAGAAGGTTCAGAGAATGCCCCTCAAAATCAATAAGAATAGGCCCACACCACGTCACATAATAGTAAAATTTACAAGTCTCAATGACAAAGAGAAAATCCTGAAAGCAGCCCGGGAAAAGAAGTCTGTAACATACAATGGTAAAAATATTAGATTGGCAGCTGACTTATCCACAGAGACCTGGCAGGCCAGAAAGAGCTGGCATGATATTTTCAGAGCACTAAACGAGAAAAACATGCAGCCAAGAATACTATATCCAGCTAGGCTATCATTGAAAATAGAAGGAGAGATTAAAAGCTTCCAGGACAAACAACAACTGAAAGAATTTGCAAATACCAAACCAGCTCTACAGGAAA
Source organism: Mustela lutreola (assembly GCF_030435805.1). NCBI lineage: Eukaryota > Metazoa > Chordata > Mammalia > Carnivora > Mustelidae > Mustela > Mustela lutreola. The sequence goes on from NC_081296.1 coordinate 94,254,850, forward strand.
TATTGAAAGGGGTCCTCTAAGCAAAGAGAGAGCCTACAAGTGGTAGATCAGAAAGGAACAGAGACCATATACAGTAACAGTCACCTTACAGGCAATACAATGGCACTAAATTCATATCTCTCAATAGTTACCCTGAATGTGAATGGGCTAAATGCCCCTGTCAAAAGACACAGGGTATCAGAATGGATAAAAAAACAAAACCCATCTATATGTTGCCTCCAAGAAACACATTTTAAGCCCGAAGACACCTCCAGATTTAAAGTGAGGGGGTGGAAAAGAATTTACCATGCTAATGGACATCAGAAGAAAGCAGGAGTGGCAATCCTTATATCAGATCAATTAGATTTTAAGCCAAAGTCTGTAATAAGAGATGAGGAAGGACACTATATCATACTCAAAGGGTCTGTCCAACAAGAAGATTTAACAATTTTAAATATCTATGCCCCCAACGTGGGAGCAGCCAACTATATAAACCAATTAATAACAAAATCAAAGAAACACATAAACAACAATACAATAATAGTAGGGGACTTTAACATTCCCCTCACTGAAATGGACAGGTCATCCAAGCAAAAGATCAGCAAGGAAATAAAGGCCTTAAATGACACACTGGACCAGATGGACATCACAGATATATTCAGAATATTTCATCCCAAAGCAACAGAATACACATTCTTCTCTAGTGCACATGGAACATTCTCCAGAATAGATCACATCCTCGGTCCTAAATCAGGACTCAACCGGTATCAAAAGATTGGGATCATTCCCTGCATATTTTCAGACCACAATGCTCTAAAGCTAGAACTCAACCACAAAAGGAAGTTTGGAAAGAACCCAAATACATGGAGACTAAACAGTATCCTTCTAAAGAATGAATGGGTCAACCGGGAAATTAAAGAAGAATTGAAAAAAATCATGGAAACAAATGATAATGAAAATACAACGGTTCAAAATCTGTGGGACACAACAAAGGCAGTCCTGAGAGGAAAATATATAGCGGTACAAGCCTTTCTCAAGAAACAAGAAAGGTCTCAGGTACACAACCTAACCCTACACCTAAAGGAGCTGGAGAAAGAACAAGAAAGAAACCCTAAGCCCAGCAGGAGAAGAGAAATCATAAAGATCAGAGCAGAAATCAATGAAATAGAAACCAAAAAAACAATAGAACAAATCAACGAAACTAGGAGCTGGTTCTTTGAAAGAATTAATAAAATTGATAAACCCCTGGCCCGACTTATCAAAAAGAAAAGAGAAAAGACCCAAATAAGTAAAATCATGAATGAAAGAGGAGAGATCACAACTAACACCAAGGAAATACAAACTATTATAAGAACATACTATGAGCAACTCTACGGCAATAAATTTGACAATCTGGAAGAAATGGATGCATTCCTAGAAACATATAAACTACCACAACTGAACCATGAAGAAATAGAAAGCCTGAACAGACCCATAACCAGTAAGGAGATTGAAACAGTCATTAAAAATCTCCAAACAAACAAAAGCCCAGGGCCAGACGGCTTCCCGGGGGAATTCTACCAAACATTTAAAGAAGAACTAATTCCGATTCTCCTGAAACTGTTCCAAAAAATAGAAATGGAAGGAAAACTTCCAAACTCATTTTATGAGGCCAGCATCACCTTGATCCCAAAACCAGACAAGGATCCCACCAAAAAAGAGAGCTATAGACCGATATCCTTGATGAACACAGATGCGAAAATACTCAACAAAATACTAGCCAATCGGATTCAACAGTACATTAAAAAGATTATTCACCACGACCAAGTGGGATTTATTCCAGGGCTGCAAGGTTGGTTCAACATCCGCAAATCAGTCAATGTGATACAACACATCAATAAAAGAAAGAACAAGAACCATATGATACTCTCAATAGATGCTGAAAAAGCATTTGACAAAGTACAACATCCCTTCCTGATCAAAACTCTTCAAAGTGTAGGGATAGAGGGCACATACCTCAATATCATCAAAGCCATCTATGAAAAACCCACCGCAAATATCATTCTCAATGGAGAAACACTGAAAGCTTTTCCGCTAAGGTCAGGAACCCGGCAGGGATGTCCATTATCACCACTGCTATTCAACATCGTACTAGAGGTCCTAGCCTCAGCAATCAGACAACAAAAGGAAATTAAAGGCATCCAAATCGGCAAAGAAGAAGTCAAATTATCACTCTTCGCAGATGATATGATACTATATGTGGAAAACCCAAAAGACTCCACTCCAAAACTGCTAGAACTTATACAGGAATTCAGTAAAGTGTCAGGATATAAAATCAATGCACAGAAATCAGTTGCATTTCTCTACACCAACAGCAAGACAGAAGAAAGAGATATTAAGGAGTCAATCCCATTTACAATTGCATCCAAAACCATAAGATACCTAGGAATAAACCTAACCAAAGAGACACAGAATCTATACTCAGAAAACTATAAAGTACTCATGAAAGAAATTGAGGAAGACACAAAGAAATGGAAAAATGTTCCATGCTCCTGGATTGGAAGAATAAATATTGTGAAAATGTCTATGCTACCTAAAGCAATCTACACATTTAATGCAATTCCTATCAAAGTACCATCCATCTTTTTCAAAGAAATGGAACAAATAATTCTAAAATTTATATGGAACCAGAAAAGACCTCGAATAGCCAAAGGGATATTGAAAAAGAAAGCCAACGTTGGTGGCATCACAATTCCGGACTTCAAGCTCTATTACAAAGCTGTCATCATCAAGACAGCATGGTACTGGCACAAAAACAGACACATAGATCAATGGAACAGAATAGAGAGCCCAGAAATAGACCCTCAACTCTATGGTCAACTAATCTTCGACAAAGCAGGAAAGAATGTCCAATGGAAAAAAGACAGCCTTTTCAATAAATGGTGCTGGGAAAATTGGACAGCCACATGCAGAAAAATGAAATTGGACCATTTCCTTACACCACACACAAAAATAGACTCAAAATGGATGAAGGACCTCAATGTACGAAAGGAATCCATCAAAATCCTTGAGGAGAACACGGGCAGCAACCTCTTCGACCTCTGCCGCAGCAACATCTTCCTAGGAACAACGCAAAAGGCAAGGGAAGCAAGGGAAAAAATGAACTACTGGGATTTCATCAAGATCAAAAGCTTTTGCACAGCAAAGGAAACAGTTAACAAAATCAAAAGACAACTGACAGAATGGGAGAAGATATTTGCAAACGACATATCAGATAAAGGACTAGTGTCCAGAATCTATAAAGAACTTAGCAAACTCAACACCCAAAGAACAAATAATCCAATCAAGAAATGGGCAGAAGACATGAACAGACATTTCTGCAAAGAAGACATCCAGATGGCGAACAGACACATGAAAAAGTGCTCCATATCACTCGGCATCAGGGAAATACAAATCAAAACCACAATGAGATATCACCTCACACCAGTCAGAATGGCTAAAATCAACAAGTCAGGAAATGACAGATGCTGGCGAGGATGCGGAGAAAGGGGAACCCTCCTACACTGTTGGTGGGAATGCAAGCTGGTGCAGCCACTCTGGAAAACAGCATGGAGGTTCCTCAAAATGTTGAAAATAGAACTGCCCTATGACCCAGCAATTGCACTATTGGGTATTTACCCTAAAGATACAAATGTAGTGATCCAAAGGGACACGTGCACCCGAATGTTTATAGCAGCAATGTCCACAATAGCCAAACTATGGAAAGAACCTAGATGTCCATCAACAGATGAATGGATCAAGAAGATGTGGTATATATACACAATGGAATACTATGCAGCCATCAAAAGAAATGAAATCTTGCCATTTGCAACAACATGGATGGAACTAGAGCGTATCATGCTTAGCGAAATAAGTCAAGCAGAGAAAGACAACTATCATATGATCTCCCTGATATGAGGAAGTGGTGATGCAACATGGAGGCTTAAGTGGGTAGAAGAATAAATGAAACAAGATGGGATTGGGAGGGAGACAAACCATAAGTGACTCTTAATCTCACAAAACAAACTGAGGGTTGCCGGGGGGAGGGGGTTGGGGAGAAGGGGGTGGGATTATGGACATTGGGGAGGGTATGTGATTTGGTGAGTGCTGTGAAGTGTGTAAACCTGGTGATTCACAGACCTGGGGATAAAAATATATGTATATAAAAAATATATGTTTATAAAAAATAAAAAATTTAAAAAAAAAAAAAAAAAGAGTCACTCCCTTACCTCCAATATTACTATAGTTCATCTCTGTAGGGTTGTTTATTAAGTCCACTTAAGTCTTTAGGCCTCAATGGGAAAAAAAAAATATCTAAGGTATCAAGTGGCTTGGTTCTTTACTAAAATAAAGCTATCACTTTCACAACTATTTACAATCTTGTTTCAAAAAATTTGTAGAAATCAAATTTCCTAATTGTCCCCCTGCTAATGCCAGTCATTAATCTATTCTGTCACTTCCTAGTTCTCTGGTAATCTTAACTTCAAATGATACAAGACATTTATTTCACAATCTCTCACCAGTAGCAGATCCTTGCATATCTAAGCCTCATTTTGTATTGCTGATTTAAACAAAGTGAGAAATCTGAGGCTTAATCAATAGTTCCCATATTGATTAATGGACCTTGACCCACATGCTACAGCAAAGTACATTCAATGAGGTAGTACAACATATTATCTTCTTTGTCTTACCAAATTAAATCATTCAAGTGAAGAGAGTGGCTAATGGGCACAATAGAGATTATATTGCCTGATCCAGAGGGAAAAAAGGACCCTAGATCATCAAAAAAGAGGCTCTACCTCTAGGCATCTTCTTCCATCTATCTACCATCCACCTATTACCTACTCTATGAACAATGATCTTAATTCATTAAGGTTGGTTTTAAATTCAGCAATGGTATCAGTAAGACCAACCTAAAAAAAAAATTGTTAGGTGTCAAAAAAGCAAGTGGGAAACCAGTGACAATAAAATAAAAGAAGAATAAAAACAAGAAGGTAGATGACAAAAATGATCTTATTACGGAGAGCAAAGAAGAATTGTCAAAATATATTTAAAGGTAACAACAATAATAAAGCCATTAGAAACTCATTTAGACTTTTCCTCTTACAGACACTTTTCCTTTTTTAGACTTCTCCTCTTATAGAGACATTAACAGTTCTGTACATACATGGGAAAGAGCTTCAGAATTCCCTTTTCCTACAGATGAGAAGGTCTACTGCCCAAGGGACTATTTGCAGTTTGGAGATAGCCCCTAAATGCATAGAACTGTTCACAGAATGCCACAGTAAAACAGAAGGAAGACAGCAGTCTTCCATGGATGTCCTGATTACTTTTATCTATTTAGGAACATGTCTGCTCTTTAAAAGAATATAATCACATATAATATGGAGCACATCTAAAATAGAATAATTCAGCATTAAAAAAAATATAAGAAGAAGCATTCTAATTAGTAACTAGAGGTATATATTTCCCTTAAAGACAGAAAAGGATTTTAAAATTTCAGGTTTGCAAAAGTGACTCTTCAGATTAGCTACATATCAGTATACATAAGCATATAATTATTTGTCCCAAGATATTTTCTCTTAATTTATTCTATTTATATGACCTACAATAAAGTTGAGTGCAAGCAGATAAGCAAATACATGATTTGCATTTGTGTACAATAAAATGTCAACAATTTAGAATCAGCTAAATTAGACTCCATAAATTAACCAGGTTGAGACTGAAGTTTGTATCATCCCTACAATATAATTTACTAAGTAAATCAATAGTGCAAACACAATTATAAGACACTTTTTAAGCACATTATTATATTAATTCTTTGTGCACCAATGATACTCCCAATGGCAAATCAGCCTTATTTTTTTTTAAGTTAAGCACAGAAGACCCTTGACCACAACTTGTTAGCTCCTATGCCTGTGCATTTTTAAATTCCTCCATGTTTCAAGTGATTTCAGCATCACAGCTGAAACCTCCACACTGGGCCTGTACCTCCTTTCCTCATTCATTGCATGTTTGCACCTGACCACAATAGCAACTTGAGAGCTCCAGCTCCTGCTCCCATAGGAATCAGGTGGAAAACTCTGAATCCAAAAATAGAGGAAAAGAAGAAACAGAAACGTAAGGATTCAAACCCCAAAGCAGCCTGCCCTTCAGGAATAGCCAGCCTAAAATAGACACATGAAATATTGCTCAACATCACTCAGCATCAGCTGACAGCTTTCCTTTTGAGATCAGGAACACGACAAGGATGTCCACTCTCACCACTCCTGTTCAACGTAGTACTAGAAGTCCTAGCAACAACATCAGACAACAAAAAGAAATAAAAGGTATTCAAATTGGTAAAGAAGTCAAACTCTCTCTCTTTGCAGATGACATCATTACTTTATATGGAAAACCCAAAAGACTTTACCCCCAAACTACTAGAACTCATACAGCAATTCAGTAATGTGGCAGGATATAAAATCAATGTACAGAAATCAGTTGCTTTCTTATACACTAACAATGAAAATACAGAAGGGGAAATTAGAGAATTGATTCCATTTACTATAGCATGAAGAACCATAAGATACCAGGGAATAAACCTAACCAAAGAGACAAAGGATCTGTACTGGAGGAATTACAGAACACTTATGGAAGAAACTGAAGAAGGCACAAAAAGATGGGAGACCATTCCATGCTCATGGATTGGAAGACTAAACATTGTTAAAATGTCTATACTGCCTAGAGCAATCTATACTTTCAGTGCCATCCCAATCAAAATTCCACTAGCATTTTTCAAAGAGCTGGAACAAACAATCCTAAAATTTGTATGGAACCAGAAGAGACCCAGAATTGCTAAGGAAATGTTGAAAAAGAAAAACAAAACTGGGGGTATCATGTTGCCAGATTTCAAGCTTTACTACAAAGCTATGATCACCAAGACAGCATGGTATTGGCACAAAAACAAACACATAGACCAGTGGAACAGAGTAGAGAGCCCAGATATGGACCCTCAACTCAATGGTCAAATAATCCTCAACAAAGCAGGAAAAAATATACAGTGGAAAAAAGACAGTCTCTTCAATAAATGGTGCTGGGAAAATTGGACAGCTATATGTAGAATGAAACTCAACCATTCTCTTACACCATACACAAAGATAAACTCGAAATGGATAAATCAGGACCTCAACATGAGGCAGGAATCTATCAAAATCCTAGAGGATACCATAGGCAGTAACCTCTTCGACATCAGCCACAGCAACTTCTTTCAAGATACAAAGGCAAATGAAACAAAAGCAAAATGAACTTTTGGGACTTCATCAAGATCAAAAGCTTCTGCACAGCAAAGGAAACAGTCAACAAAACAAAAAGGCAACCCACGGAATGGGAGAAAATATTCGCAAATAACACTAAAGACAAAGGGCTGATGTTCAAAATCTATAAAGAACTCCTCAAACTCAACACACACAAAACAGATAATCACGTCAAAAATGGGCGGAAGACATGAACAGACACTTCTCCAAACATGAAAAAATTTTCATCATCATTAGCCATCAGGGAGATTCAAATCAAAACCACATTGAGATGCCACCTTACACCAGTTAGAATGGCAAAAATCAACAAGGCAGGAAACAACATGTGTTGGAGAGGATGTGGAGAAAGGTAACCCTCTTACACTGTTGGTGGGAATGCAAGTTGGTGCAGCCACTTTGGAAAACAGTGTGGAGATTCCTTAAGAAATTTAATATAGAACTACCCTATAACCCTGCAATTGCACTACTAGGTATTTACCCCATAGATACAGATGTAGTGAAAAGAAGGGCCACTTGTACCCCAATGTTCATAGCAGCAATGGCCACAGTTGCCAAACTGTGGAAAGAACCAAGATGCCCTTCAACGGACGAATGGATAAAGAAGATATAGGGTCCATATATACAATAGAGTATTATGCCTCCATCAGAAAGGATGAATACCCAACTTTTATCAACGTGAACAGGACTGGAAGAGATTATGCTGAGTGAAATAAGTCAATCAGAGAGAGTCAAGTATATGGTTTCACTTATTTGTGGAGCATAACGAATAACACGGAGGACATTAGGAGATGGAGAGGAGAAGTGAGATGGGGGAAACAGGAGGGGGAGACCAACCATGAGAGACTATGGATTCTGAGAAACAAACTGAGGGTTTTGGAGGGGAGGAATTGGAGGGGTGGATGAGCCTGGTGGTGGGTATTATGTAGGGCACGTATTGCATGGAGCCCTGGGTGTGGTATATAAACAATGAATTTGGGAACACTGAAAAAATTTTTAAATTAAATTTTAAAAAAAGAAAGAAATTATGTTTTTAATTCCCTCACTGATTAAATCATTTCAAAGGAATATAAACATTAATTTATTGACTTTTGACAAAAGCAACAAAAAAAAATATTGAATATACCCAGTTTGTCCAAAGATTCAAGTTAATTACATAAACTTAGATGTATATTTTTTTTTTTAAAGAAAGGAATGACCAGTCTATGTTGACTGCTACCCCTCCCAAAGGCTCTCTTACTGAGCTCTGTGTTCAATTCCTAGGACTGCCATAACAAATTACCACAAACCAGGTATCTTTAAACACCAGAAACTATTCTCTCACAGTTCTGATACCAGAAGTCCAAAATCAAGGCTTTCCAGGGCCACACTCTGAAGGAGAAAGCTCTTCCCTCACCTCTCACAGCTGTTTGTGGCTTCTGATGTTCTCTGGCTTGTGACAGCTTCACTGCAGCTTTTGTCTGGTTCTCCACACAAACTTCTTCCCCATGCCTGAGCAGAGTGCTTTTTAGCTGACAACACAGTTCCACATAGGACCATCATCCTATCTGATAATCATACTCTACAACTGAGGTGCTGATATTTTCATTTTGCAGAAGAAACAACTGAATTCAGAGGGACCTAAGATGACTTAGCTAGGTAGAAGGAGAACAGAGTCTTAAATAAACTCCAGGTCTTCTAAGTTCAAATCTGAAACATTCCCACCATACCAAGGTATCCCTCTCTTCTTTCACATACATACAAGGTAAAATATTTTCAAAGCATTTTTCCATTGTAGATGAATTACCACTAATTACAGGTGTATGGAATATCAAGGATCTTCTTTCATATAAAAAAAAAAATCAATATCTTCCTGAAGTGGCTTTGGACAAGTTCTCACCTAACCCAGACAGTGGTTCTCAACCCTAGCTGCACAACCCACCTACAGAATCTATTTGCTGTGGGGCTGAGGCCTATGTATATTTAACAAACTACCCAGTAATTCCACCCAGGTTTACCCAGAATTGAGGCACCCAGAATTGAGAATCTTTGACTGTGGGATTTTAGACCTTAGTTTCCTCTTTGATATATTAAACACACACACACACACACACACAACGATGACTTTTCATTGTTAATGGTTTTCTAAAAGCAAAAGTAAGAGTCCCAACCACATCTTTTATATAAGAAGATAATAATATTCTTAACGAAACTGTTGTGACAATAGGGACACTAATACAATGCTGATCATTGGCTCTAGTGCTGGTCAGCTGGAGCCCTGGACACCCCTCAGGATGGGACATTCTCTCCTCTATACAATGTCTAGGCTTCAGGGTCCAATTCTGTGATGGAAATGTCCAGGGCTCTGGTGGGGAAAGGATAGACAGACGTTTCATCCCTGATCCTGGCTATTTAATCACTTCTGTGAGTAGGTTATTTTAGTCCTTTCTGTAAGCCCAAGGACTTTTATTCTCCATGTCTGTAATTACAAATAAAATTAAGCCAGTTGCCCAAACAAGCAAATTTTTGTAGTACTAGTTCTGAAGACACATTTATCCTGTGCTCCTAATAAAACAGCAGTTTAACTCCAGTGAGCAAAACAAAGGCAGAGTACAGTAGACAGAGTACCAATTTCACAGGGCAGGTTGTCTGTGGCCATCAAAGCTATAGTATCCCAATACATAGCAAAACAGTATAGAGCAGCTCAACTACAGAGAAGTCCACATATTATTCAGTCATTAAAAAGAAGAGAAAATCCTGCCATTTACAACAGTATGGATGGAACTTGAGGGCACTATGCTAAGTGAAATAACTCAGAGAAAAACAAATACCATATAACTCTCACTTATATGTAAATCTAAAAAAGACAAAACTCACAGAAAAAAAAGAATAGGCTTGTGGTTACCAGAGGTGGAGAATAAGAGGAAGGTGTTGAAAAGCTACAAACTTCCAGTTCTAAGATAAGTAAGTACAAGGCATGTAATGGACAGCATGATGGCTGTAGCTAACACTGCTGTAGGATATATAGGAATGTTGTTAAATGATGTTAAGAGAATACATCCTAAGAGTTCTCATCACAAGGAATAAACTTTTCCTTTATTCACTTTCTCTCTTTATTCTATTTGAGATGACAGGTGCTAATTAAACCATTTGTGGCAATCATTTCACAATATATGTAGGTCAAACCATAATGCTGTACAACTTAAACTCATACAGCGATGTATGTCAGTTATATCTCAATAAAACTAGAATAAAATTTAATTTTTTAAATAACATCTAAAAAAAAAAAAGAAGAATTCCATGAGAAGACCAAAAAAAAGGTGGCCTAAGGGCCAAGTTGTCTGCTCCTGAATGAATGGATAGGAGATCAGCTAGAGCAGAGTTTCTTGACCTGGAGTTCATACCTTCCCACCCCACCCACACAGAAAACTTATGCACAAAAAAGTGAATGCAAAATTCAGTTAACTCTGTGCCTATCTGTATTTTTCAGGGAACAATGCCTATGTAGATTTATCAGATTCTCAGAGGGGTTTGCGACTTGAAAATAGGCTTGGAATCACTGTTATCAAAGAGTACACAGTCTGTGTGTTTTCCTATAAATTTATTTTCTCTTAAATGAGATTTGATAGTCTTTTGTTCATTTGCATGGCCCTCGTCCCTAGCATGGATCCTGGTATGATACAGGCTTTCAATAAATCTGTATGAGGTAAATAAAAGTTGACCAGGAGAGCGTGTCCATGATGGCTGAAAGGACCTAGAAGTGATGCCTTCTTTGTGGCTTTAACAGTCCCTTGGCCAAGGAGATCCTGAAAAGAAGATGGGTGAGAAAGTGCCCAAAGGCAAGGCCCAAACTCTCCCCAGAAGTTATGTGTAAATTTCTCCAGGACTTAGATAAATGAATGATCAAGGGCTCAGAGTTCCTCACCATAGATCAAGATTGCCATAATTTTAGTGGCATTTAAATCGCTTGCCTACAGAAGTATGCCAGCCTATCAAATTATATATGTGTGTTCCATGGCAGTCGTTGGCAATATTGATATACATTTTCCTCTTAAATGGACTGATCACTCATTTAGCTGTCATCTTGCATCTGCCACTGAAAACAGAGAAGACAAATTGAGTCCATTTTTCAAATTCAGCAGAGTTATTTATTTTGTTAAGCACAACATATTCATCTCTGCTAGTTTTCATACAGCAGCAAGAGAGTCAAGCCATCCAGTTGTAAAACTAATTAATAGAAACAACCTTTAAATTACTAGACTGGCAGTCTGGCATTGCTGATTAGATCATCACGGGAATAGTGAGTTGTAAAATTATTATTAAAATAAATCCAGATTTTCATTTTATTACAGGAAAGGGATCTCTAACCAAAAATTCTTTTTTTAATTCAGGTAAAACTGGTATATAACGTTTTATTAGTTTCAGGTGTTCAACATAATAATTTGATATTGACACACACTACAAAGTGATCACCCAAATACATCTAGTTACCACCCATCACCACATCATTGGACCCCCTTCCTCCTTTTCACCCACTCCTCAACCTCCTTCCCCTCAGAACTCCAATCTGTTCTCTGCATCTGTGAGTTTTATTTTGTTTTATTTTTTAGATTTCACATACAAGTGAAATCATACCATATTTGTCTTTGCCTGACTTTTTCACCTACTATAACCCCCCAGGGTCATTCTATGTTGTCACAAATGGCAAAATTTCTTTTTTTGTGGGGCTGAGTAGTATCCTATTGTATGTGTATCCACCACATCTTCTTGGTCCATTCATCCACCGATGGACAGTTCGGTTATTTACATATCTTAACCAAGAATTCTTTGTTTTTATTTGGCATGGGGGCAGCTGCAATATTTTTCAGTTATTCTCATGTCATGTAAGTGTGGCTGAGAAAATATGTCATTTTTGGAGTTCTGTCAAGTAAAAAACTCCAAATAGAGAGAGAAAATGACTACCTCTAAATAACCTATGCCTGTTCAAGAATATGCAGTTCACATCCAAGGTGATAGGAGACTACAGGAATTTTCATACAGTTCTGATTTCTAAAAATAAAAATGAATCTAAAGACTATCCTTGAAACATGAATTCTCACCTTCTGTTATGACTTTTTCCTCTCCACCTGTCTTCCTTCCAAATGAAAACAGTGGCCATTCAAGGTTCTTTTCTTTGCATCATAAAGAAACGACCATAGGATCACTATATTGATTTCTCCTTAAAGATTAGAATCCTCTGCTACTCAAAGGCTACTAAATATGTTTACCTCAGAAACATGGGGAATGTGGTCTATTTTGTCGCCATTTAAAAGCACTAAAGAGACAGACAAAACATAAACTCTCTGAAGACCACTTCAAACATGTACTTCTAAGTAACGTGTATCTTTCAAAATGCTTTTTAAAAATTTTTTAATACCTATTCTTTCCTTTCACAAGAAATTATTTTGTACAAAGCTATTATAAAGTGAGTTGTTCGATGAAAAAAAAATGCCTAAGGAATAGAATTTTATATATGCTATGAAATAACCAGCCAAGTCTGTTACTCTGCGTTTAGTTTCTGCAACACCTCCAATCATCCAAGGACAGAACTACCGGAAATTCAGTGAACATTATTTTGGGTACATTAGTAAACATTGTAGAGCCATGTCCAGCCCAAGAATTATTCTTGGGAGAGTTAACTGTATAATTTTCCTCACCCTACAGAAACAGAATTTACAGGAAGCTCTGCAATAAACATGTGTCATAAACATGGTGCCAATAGCACAGTTGCACAATTCAACTCACTCACCTCACCCTAATGCCAACTCTGTCTGAGCTTGTCTTTATTAAAAATGTTGATTTTTTTATTGTAGTTTTCAGTATTAATTTTGATTTTTTTTAAATATTATCATCTTGGTAGCTTCATTTGTGGTGAGCATAGCATAGACTTGTCAAAGCACCATGTTGTACACCTGAAATAAATGTAACATTGTGTATCAACTATACTTCAATAATACATATATTTAATTACTTTTATTACCTTCATTACTGTTTTTTGGCTTGCCCTTAAGTCTTACACCTGAGCAAGTACAACACTCACCATATGGTCCCAGCTCCAAGCATGACCTCTATAGAGCTAATCCTAAATTTCTCTGCCAGAGGGAAGGATCATGTTTAAAATTGATGGCTCTTTAAAATAAAAAAAAAATAACTTGTCTTATTTTTTCTTCCTACAGCCATACCAATACATATCCATCATATTTACTTAGAAAAAAAAGAAAAAAATTGAAACATCCTTAGTCCCATGACTTAGTAATAACCATTGTTAATAACTTGTATGTTTCTAGACTGTTTTCTATGGTTATATGATAGATGATGTATAAAAATTGAATATTTAAAAGGTATGGTTAATGACAATTTTCCAGGTTAGCCATGACTTAAAAGAAATGACATCATTTTGTTCACTGGTATATTTATTCAAATTAACTGGTATATTTATTTTTTTAAATACAGTCTCTCTGTAAATGTGGAGGATTTCAGCATTGATGTACATCAGGCTTTCCTAAGCATTAAAGCAGGTTTCAATGAAACTTTTAAAAGTAAGAAGGAGTATGCACCTAAATTGTTATAATTAAAATAAGCCATTGGGGCGCCTGGGTGGCTCAGTGGGTTAAGCCTCTGCCTTCAGCTCAGGTCGTGATCTCAGGGTCCTGGGATGGAGCCCCATGTCAGGCTCTCTGCTCGGCAGGGAGCCTGCTTCTCCCTCTCTCTCTCTGCCTGCTTCTCAGCCTACCTGAGATCTCTCTCTGTCAAATAAATGAAATCTTTAAAAAAAAAAAAAAAAAAAAAAAAAAAGCTAGTCTGTAAGGCAGAGGGTCCTCGCCTCTTTGCAAGAGATGTCGCTGGCTGGTCAGTTTGATTCTTGATGCTTGGCGCGAAATAAAGCTTTGCTTGACCTTCAAAAAAAAAAAAAAAAGAATTTAAGCCACTCCAAGTTAATTTTGGGGAGTGGTGTAAGATAGGAGTCCAGTTTCATTCTTCTGTATGTTACTGTCCAGTTTCCCCAACACCATTTATTGAAGAAACTATCTTTCCTCTGTTGAATCTTCTTGATTTCCTCATGAAATATTAGTTCACCATATATGCAAGGGCTCATTTCTGGGCTCTAGATTCTGTTCTGTTGTTCTGTGTATCAGTATTTATGCCAGTACTATTCTATTTTGATTACCACAGATTTGCATTAAAGACTGAAATCAGAAGAAAATAAAATAAAATAAGACCACTATCCTCAACGGAAAATATAATTAAACAGGAATAAGGTCAGGTGTCCAAATTCATAAATCAGAAATTGATGTAGTTCTCCAAATAAATGTTACAAATGCAAAAATTTCTAAGATTCATTTAAAAGCATAATGATAATCTCTCTCTCACTCTTGTTCTCACTGTCTACAACTATCTACTTCTCTATCTTTCCATTTATCTATCAATACACTTAACCCATAAATCATTAAATACAAGGGTTATCACTCCTACTAATATTCCTATCACTTCAGCACAGTGAAGAACATTATGGAACTTGGTATCAGAAAGCCCAGGTTTGGACACCAAATGTTTATTTGGGGGAAAGTTACATTATTGCTTTAATCCTAAGTGTTCACATCTGTGAAGCAAGTGTCATAAAAATACTTATCTTTATGAGGTTGCTGTAAGAGTTAAATAATCTCTTAAATGCTTACCATAATGTGTGGTAGGAGTAAGCATTCAATGCACCTAAATTGTTATAATTAAAATAAGGCCCATATTCTCCAGGGAAAGTATAAATGGGAGGAAAAACCATGTATTAAAATAATGCAAATGTAGCAATGTAAAATAATTTTTTTAAATGTTGCTAAAAATGAGGGTAGTCAAACTTGGGCTCAGATTTTTAATTTTTTTTAATTTAAAATATTTTATTTATGTATTTGACAGAAATCACAAGTAGACAGAGAGGCAGGCGGAGAGAGAGGAGAAAGCAGGCTCCCTGCGGAGCAGAGAGCCTGATGTGGGGCTTGATCCCAGGACCCTGGGACCATGAACTGAGCCGAAGGCAGAGGCTTTAACCCACTGAGCCACGAGGTGCCCCTGAAATTCATTTTATTAAATGGGCTTACTTTATAATCATTATCTGTTTATGAAAAGCCCATCAAGTATTAAGCAATATATTACCCAAAAAGAAAATTCATACAAATGACTTAGCTTTTTTATGTCTTAGCTATTTTAGGTTTCTTTTTTCAACTGATTTTCCAATACCGAGGAAAAATAAAATACAGAGAATAAAATTATACCATATAGTATACCTATGTGACAAAGGTAATACATAAATATCAAAACACAATCAAGAAATTATGGATAAAGGTAAGTGCTATAATCAAATAAAACTTACTTGATATTTACAACATGGACCCCACTTAGGCTTATATCAGAATTACATGTCTTGAAAGCAATATACACCCTATAAATATTTATTTATTTGACTCTAAAATATCTATAATGGAAGTACATAGAACAGAAAATGTTAATCCCTCATCTGTAGTATAAGTTACCATCAGGGACTGCAACTAGAAAGAATCAAATTGAAACATTATGGAAGTTCCTCAAAAAATTAAAAATAGAACTATCATATGATCCAGCATATAATCCAGCAATTATTTGAGAAAAGTAAAAACACTAATTTGAAAAGATACATGCACCACCCCCGCCCCCATTCACTGTAGCATTATTTACAATAGCCAAGATGTGGAAGCAAACTAGGTATCGCTGATTAATGAATAAAGAAAAGGTGGTGTACATGCATACACACACACACACAGGAATATCAGTCAGCCATTAAAAAAAAGAAGAAATCTTGCTACTTGTGACAACTTGGATGGACCTTGAGGGCCTTACGCTAAGTGAACTAAGTCAGAAAGGAAAAGATAAATACCATGTGATCTTGCTTATATGTGGAATCTAAAGAAACAAAACAAAGCAAAACAAAAAATGAGCCCATGGATATAGAACACAGATCAGTGGTGGGAAAAATAGGTGAAAGGGGTCAAAAGTTACCCATTTTCAGTTAATAAAATGAATAAATCATGGAGATGTAATGCAAAGCATGGTGACTATAGTTAACAATACTGTACTGCATATTTGAAAGTAGCTAGGAGATTAGATCTTGAATGTTCACATCACAAGAAAAAAAATTAAAATTCTATATGATGATGGATGTCAACTGGACTTATTGTGCTGATCATTTCACAATATATACAAATATTGAGTCATTATGTTGTACACCTAAAACTGAAATCATGTGATGTTAATTACACATCATTTTTTTTTTTTTAATGAAAGAATCAAACTGGAAAGATAAAATGCCATCTATACCACTGACACCATCCAAGAGTCTCCGAATCTCAGATTAGGACTTTCAAGTATATACAAAAGTGTAATTAAGTAGGTGTAAATTCAGGGAAATGTGACCAAATTATGATTCTAGCCACTTAGCCTTAATAATTATGTGGCACCCTGTGTGAAGAAAGAGTGTACTATCATAAAAAGACTGAATTACATAGTATAGAAGGAGAAATCAGAACAACAAAATTTCAGCACCATTCAGAGAACATCCTGATTACCAAAGAAGAATGTTCTGTTTCTGCTAGCTATAGATCTATAATAAAGAAACATGGGTCAGATTAATGTAGCTTCATGTCACTCATCCTCAGCCTCATTTACCCAAATCCATTTATTATGGTGCCGTGATGAATATAATGAGGTTTCCCAAGTACAGTTATGGCTCCTTCCTGCTAAGAACTCCAGTGCCTAGCAAACCCTCAGGCTCTGCCTTCTGCCCACCATTTTAAACATACTCTTTGCATCAGATGTCTCTGCTTTTAATTTCCTTTCTTCCAACGAGGCTTCTGCCACTCTTCTCAGACACTCCATATCTTTACTCTAATAATCACTGCATTTCAATTGTATCCTGAACGCCATCTTTCTGATTTCTTTTGTCTAAAAAATAATCCATATCTGAATTATCCAATCAAACGTATAATTTCATCTAATGAAATTAGATATGTGTAATATCCCAGTCATTTTTCAGAACTTGATAGTAATACACTGCTATTTTCTGAAGATGTGTAATAATTATCTACAATGATGAAAATTTTACCTATCTTCAAATTGTTCTTAAATGAGCAGTTCTAGACTGGATGAAATTCATGCCAGTATTATTTCAGGAATCCAGGAATCTCTTAGCATCTATACAGGGTCTTGTCATAACAGAAAAGCAGGTAGTATTCAAAGACTGTTAAATTGTGTCAAAAGGATAGAAGAGCCAAATAGAAGGGCCTAGAACTAGAGAAAGAGGAGGTCATTTGAGCATCCACGATAATAATAACTGCAATATTAAAATACACCAGGGGTGCCAGGGTGGCTCAGTGGGCTAAGCCTCTGCCTTCAGCTCAGGTCATGATCTCAGGGTCCTGGGATTGAGCCCTGTATCAGGCTCTCTGCTCAGTGGGGAGCCTGCTTCCCCCTCTATCTCTGCCTGCTGCTCTGCCTACTTGTGACTTCTCTCTGTGTGTCAAATAAATAAATAAATAAAATCTTAAAATAAAATATACCAGAACTATTATTATGAATATGTAATACATTAAAAACCCATTGCTGTCCTTCGGAATATGCTAAGAAACCTGTCATTTTGTAAGCTAGTAAAGAATCTAACCTTTTCTGTATAAACTGTACTCAGAATAACCAAGTTGATGAAAGGAAGTCACTCTTCAAATTATTCCAGCTAATAAATTCAGAAGGAATCACAAACTTCTGTTTCCAAACATGATAAACTAAAAAGGATTTGATTTTCCCTTCCATCATAAAGAACCAGACTAAATACATAAAACAGTACTTTTCAGATATTAGACAATAGATAGTAAAGAGATATTATCTTTAGAAATAAAGAAGCAGGGACACCTGGGTGGCTCAGTGAGTTAAGTCTCTGCCTTTGGCTCAGGTCATGATCTTGGGGTACCCATGTCGGGCTCTCTGCTCAGCAAGGAGCCTGCTTCCCTCTCTCTCTCTGCCTGCCTCTCTGCCTGCTTGTGATCTCTCTCACTCTCTGTCTCTCTCCCTCTGTCAAATAAATAAATAAAACCTTTTTTTAAAAAGTAAAGAAGCAAATGAGGTTAACCCTACCATTGTCCCCAGTTTAACTACCTGATTGTCCATCTCTTGCAGAGAGGGAGAACCCAGATAAAGCCTTGTGTGTTGATGACCTGAAGAGATAGAAGAGTCCAGGGAGGTCAAGGCAGTCAGAGCTTGAGAGGTAAAATCATGGAGGCATAAGCTGCATACAGAGAGAAACTTTGAAGTTTGCCATCCCCTTGAATCTTTAGACAAGTGCTGGCATAAATATATATATGAATAAGAGAAGATGAGGGTGGAAAAAGTAATAAGCCAAAATTCACTAGGGCTAGGAACTGTTTATGTGGAAACATCTCATATGATATTGGCATCAGATAGGATTCTCTGGAGGGTATCATATTAGAACTGAGGCTAAAAAACTTTAGACTAAAGGTTTCTGTGGACACATTCTAACCAACTTAGCCACAAAAGGGATTGACTGATACCAGATAACTTAACTGCATATTAGGAAAAAAAAAAAAAAAAAGCCCAACACTACCTAAAGGAATAAAATAATATCTAGCACTCTAGAATGTAAAATTCACAATGTTTCACATTCAGTCAAAAATTATAAGGCAAGCAAAGAAGCAGAGAAATAGGAGCAATAACTGAAAAAAATCAACAAATTAAAATAGTCATAAATGACAGAAATGATGGAATTAACTGATAAAGGTCTTAAACACTATAAATATACTCTAAATGTTCAAGAAGGTAGAGAGAAACATACATATTATAAGGACATAAATGTAAAATATAAAATACAGCCAAATGGAACTTTTATAGATTAAAAAAGTCCCCATAATAAAAACTAAACTAGAAGAGACTGATAATGTATTAGATATTGCCTAAGAAAAGACTAATAAACTTGAAAAGACAGAAATAGGAATTACCCAAAATAAATCAGAGAGTAAAAACAGACTGAAAATAAAATAGCACAGCCAAAATGACCTGCAGGAAATTATCAGGCATTCTAAAATATGTTTAATTGGAGTTCTACAAGGAATAGGGAGTCAGAAAAAAATTATGTATTTAAAAAACAATGGGTGGAAAATTTCCAAAATTAATTAAAGCTATATATCATCTGGAAATAGTTAACCATGGGCCTCTCACAGTCCTACACATTGTACATCCAGAGGCATTATCTTTGTTCTGAACTACATTTTGGAAGATATCTGTATAACAAAAAGCTTTAGAAGGTGTAGTGTATCCCTTCAGAAAAAAGGTAGCTCTGTTTACTGTCTTGGAAGATAGAGACAGTATCACTCTCTAGAACAAAGGAAGAGTAAGCTTACAGAACATTATAAAAGATTCAGACCCTAAGCCTGGGTTTTTTGTCTATAACAGTGCTCACTTGACTATTCAGTTGTCATCTGGACTTCTTCACATCACTTTTTGAGAACTGAACTGAGGAAAATGCCCACACTCTAGCTACTTGTACGGTGAATAATAAAGTACTCCTTGCAACTTACTAGTTTGCAAGTTGAATAAAATCTCTGCCCATTCACAGGTTTTGACATAGATATATAGATTCAAGCAGTTCAACATATCCTAGGAAAAAGGATCATAAATAAAATCACAGCAAGGAAAATCACATTCCAATAGCTGAAAATTAGTAATGAGGAAAAAATATTAAATGCATCCATATAAAAATGTACATTATATCCAGTAGAACAGAGTTAACATTGACTGATGTCCCATAAGAAACTCTACAAGCCAGGGGTACCTGGGTGGCTCAGTCGGTTGAACATCAACTCTTGATTTCAGCGGAGTCATGATCCCAGGAATGTGGATTCAGGCCCCATATCAGCTCTATACTTAGTGTAGAGTTTGCCTGCGATTTTCTCTCTCTGCCTCTCTCTAAAATAACTCCAATTAAATCTCTCTGTCTCTCCCCTCACTCTCTCTCTCTCTCTCTCAAATAAATAAATCTTTTAAAAAAGAGAAACTCTACAAGCTAGAAAACAATAAACAATGTTTGTAAAGTGTTAAAAGCAAAAAAGAAAAAAATGGAGGAAATATCTTTTAAAAATAAAGGCAAAATAAACACTTCCAACAAACAAGAGTTGATGGGCTTCATTGCCAACAGATATGCACTACCAGTAATGTCAACAAAATTCTTGAGGCTAAAGGAGAAGAATGCTATTTAGAAATTTAAGCCTATAAAAGGAAATAAAGAAAATTTGAAATGGTAAGTATATGGGCAAATATTTTCAAAATATATTTCTCATTTTTAGTCCCCTTAAAAAATAATTGACTCTTAAAAGTACAAATAATAACAAAGTAAAAATAATAAAAATGTACTGTGGAGTTTATAGCATATTTACAAGTTAAGTGTATGATAATAATAGCATAAAAGAGAAGGGGGAATAAAATACACAGCTGTGAGGCTCCTTATATTGAGGGGCATAACAACATTTGAAAGTTGACTGTGCTAAGATAAAGATATACTTTGTATATCAACCCCACAAGAAAAATAAACAGAGTCATAACTATAAGACAATGGTAAAGAAAAATAACATCATCTAAAGCATTCAGGACAAATTAAGGTCTAAAAGGGGAGAAGTTAACAAAAACTAGATGGGACAAATTTAAAAAAAACACAAATTGGTAGATACACACCCATTATATTAATTTCAAGTGGTCTAAACACTAATCAAAATGCAAAGATTGCTGGATTGGATTAAAATAGGGGGAGCCTAGGTGGCTCAGGTCGTGGTCTCAGGGTCTTGGGATCAAGCCCTGCATCGGGCTCTCTGTTCAGTGGGGAGTCTGCTTCACCCTCTCTCTGCCTTCTTCTCTGCCTACTTGTAATGTCTCTTTCTCTCTCTCTCTCTCTGTCAAATAAATAAATAAAACCTTTAAAAAAATAGAAGAAGCCAACTATATATTGGTTATAAGAAATGTACTTTAAATATATAAAGGTTACATATAGAAAATTTAAGGCAAAAGTATGAAAAAAGATGTATCACAGAAAATATTGGCATCAATACCAGAAAAAGCACATTTCAGCCCAAAATATTCCCATAAACCATTACATGCCAACAAAATCAACAACCTAGAAGAAGTGAATAAATCCCTAGAAACACATAACCTACCAAGACTATAATATGAAGAAATAGAAAAATTTGAACAGACTGATTACTAGTAAGGAGATTAAATCAGTAATCAAAAACCTCCCAACAAACAAAAATCCAAGACAAGATGGATTTACTGGTGAGTTCTATCAAGGATTTAAAGAAAAAATAACAACAGTCCTCAAACTCTTCCCCAAAACAAACAAAAAGAAAAACAAAAAAATAGAAGCAGAGGAAATACGTCCAGACTTATTTTATGAGGTCAGGATTACCCTGATACCAAGACCAGACAAGAAAAGAAAATTTCCGGTCAATGTTCCTAATAAACATAATACAAAAATCCTCAACAAAATAATAACAAACTGAATTCAACAACACATTAAAAGGATCAGACACCATGATCAAGAGGAATTTGTTCCAGAGGTGCAAGGATGGCTCAACATCTGAAAAATCAATGTGATACACTACAGTAACAAAATGAAGGATTAAAAAAATATGGGTATCTCAATAGATGTGGTGAATACGTGACAAAATTCAACATCCATTTGTAAGAAAAATTCTCAGTAAAGTGGGTAGAAAGGGAACATACCTCAACATAACAAAGGCCACATATGATAAGCCTAATCTAACACACTGCTCTTTGAGGAAAATGCGGTTGTTGCTACATCAGAGCCTTGGATACCCTCCTCCTGTTCCTGACTCACTTCCCTTTACTCTCACTGAGAAAGAAGTCAGTCGGGAAGCTGTGCCATAGCCATGGTTTTTAAAGACCCCAGGAAGACAGCCATGGAACCAGAAGTGGCAATTCATTAAATTAGAATTACTCTTACCAGCCACGATGTGAAATCTTTGGGAAAGGTATGGGCTGACCTTATCAGAGGTGCAAAGGAAGAAATCTCAAAGTGAAAGAAACAGTTCAGATGCTTACCAAGACTCTGAGAATCACTATCAGAAAACCTCCATGTGGTGAAGGTTCTGAGACTTGGGATCATTTTCAGATGAAGATCTATAAGCTCACTGATTTGTACAGTCCTTCTAAGATTGTTAAACTGATTATTTCCATCAGTATTGAGCCAAGAGTCGAGGTTGAAGTCACCACTGCAGATGCTTAAATCAACCTTTTAAATAAGTTATCAGTTGTTAAATTTTTTAAGAATGGGGAAAAACTTTCCTCCAGGATCAGGAACAAGACAAAAATGCCCACTCTCCACCACTTTTATTCAACATAGTATTGGAAGTCCTAGCCAGAGCAATTAAGCAAGAAAAAGAAATAAAAAGCATCCATCTTTTTTTTGTACTTAAAAGTAGCCTTAAGAACAATAATAAAGTGCTCTTAAACCACAAAAAAAAAAAAAAAAAAAAAAAAAGCATCCAAATTGAAGAGGAAGAAGTAAAACTGTCACTATTTGAAGATGTCATGAGATTTTCTACAGAAAACCCTAAAGACAGCCAAAAAACTGTTAGAACTAATAAATTTAGCAAAGTTTTAGGGTACAAAATCAGTATACAAATGTCTGTGGCATTTCTGTACACTAATAACAAATTGACCTAGATATGAAGAAAATGGAACTCAACATTGCCGGAAAAGATATCAAATAGTACTTCCACTTGGAAAAGATTTTGCAGGTTCTTATACAGTTACACATACACTAACCATAAAACTCAGGAATCCCACTAATGTATATTTACCCAAAAGAAATAAAAATATGTTAATGTTAAACACTCTCTTAGGTATTTTTAAGAATAACCTGTCACTCCCTTTCAATATAAAATAGGAAAGGGTTTTTAGGTATACATATCATAATACTTAAAAAATAAAATTAATGTATATCTGTAATTTGCTTTAAAATAACCCAGAATGGGAGAAACAAACTCAGCTATCGGCTTAATATTATTTTAATTGGACAAGGTGTGCATGGGGGTGTGCATTATACTATGCTTTCTATTTTGCATATTGTTTTTGAAAGAAACATTAAAAGCCCAGGGACAAAAATCCTATATAACTTCCTCTTTAATTTACCAACTAAAATAATACCAGCTGAAATGTCCTTGATCTTTGAGTAGCAAGTGTCAAGGATTACAAATGTTGAGGGAGTATTACTATCAGCTTGTAGCAGTTGAATCCCCTTCTCAATTCTTGAAATGAAGGAATAGGCTCAGTAGATGTCACTCGGGCTTAAAGATGTGAGAAGTTATAATCATTCTTCTCTCCTTCTCATCTTTATTATAAAGTTTTGACAGCCACAGTTAATGCAGAAAATACTTCTGGTGTTAGGGCAAGTATAATTATGTTGCAGGATAACAACAAATGGACAATCTAATGGGCAGTTTAACTATATGATCAGAAAGTAGAAGTCAAGTTTAGTACACTTACATCTGGTTTGCTACAGTCAAATCTTAGAGATATCAACTCAAAAGGACCCAGAATTCATTATTACAATTATACCAAAATAGGTGG
Organism: Mustela lutreola; assembly: GCF_030435805.1. Taxonomy (NCBI): domain Eukaryota; kingdom Metazoa; phylum Chordata; class Mammalia; order Carnivora; family Mustelidae; genus Mustela; species Mustela lutreola. Next base: position 94,278,825 of record NC_081296.1, read on the forward strand.
GGGCAGCTACAAACATAGGAGTTCATCCAACAATAAGTTTCAAATCAGCTAGATCAAGAACACAGCAATCACTCAGCTGGTACACTGCTCTGTACGCTAAGGACCAAGAATCCTAGAAGTCACTTCCAGCAGAGTATCAGCTGAAGTTGATAAAACTCATATGGAGACAGCAGCAGGCATTTGCTCATGGTCTTGGAAAGATAAGGACTGATAGGTCTTTGGACTTTAAATGTTATGCTGAAGAGTCTAGAACTAACTACTCTAAAAGGTAATATTACTAATAATAAACCTTACTACCAAGTAATATTTCTTAATTAGTGCTCTCAGGATACTTCATTTTAATCATTTTATAATTAAGCTATATGTTGAAATTCCACAAAGATTTAGAGATAGAATGATCAGTTTCCTTTTCTAGTATTTCCTTTGGCCATAGCAGTAACGATTTTTTCCTTTACTGTGCTTATTTACCTTTATTTTTTTAGGTTTTTACCTAAATTCCAGTTAGTTAACATGCAGTGCAATATTAGTTTTAGGTGTACCATTTAGTGATTCAACACTTCCATACAATATTCAGTGCTCTTCACAAAAAGTGCACTCTTTAATCCCCGTCCTTATATAACCCATCCCTCCTACCCCCTGCTCTCTGGTAATCAGTTTGTTCTCTATAGCTAAGGAACTATCTTTTGGTTGGCCTCCCTCTTTTTTCCCCCCTTACTCATTTCTTTTGTCTCTTAAATTCCACATATGAGTGAAATCACATGGTATTTGTTTTTCTCTAACCAACTTATTTCACTTAGCATAATACATCGTAGCTCCAACCACATTATTGCAAATAGCGGGATTTCATTCTTTTTGATGTCTGAGTAATGGTGCATATATTTCTTTGAATTAGTATTTTTGCATTCTTTGGGTGATGACCTAGTAGTGCAATTGCTAGATCTTCTATTTTTAACTTTTTGAGGAACCTCCATACTTTTTTCCAGAGTGGCTGCACCAGTTTGCATTCCCACCAACAGTGTAAGAGGATTCCCCTCTCTCTGCATCCTCATGGACAAGTGTTGTTTCCTGAATTGTTAATTTTAGTCATTCTGACAGGTATGAGGTGATATCTCATTGTGGTTTTGATTTGCATTTCCCTGATGATGAGTGATGTTGAGCATCTTTTCATGTGTCTCTTAGCCATCCATATGTCTTCTTTGGAAAAATATCTATTCAGGTATTATGCCCAGTTTTTAACTGGGTTGCTTTTGGGGTGTTGAGTTTGTTAAGTTCTTTATATATTTTGGACACTAACCCTTTATCAGATATGTCACGTGCAAATATCTTCTCCCATTTTAAAGGTCATCTTTCAGTTTTGTTGATTCTTTCTTTCACTATGCAGGAGCTTTCATCTTGACAAAGTCCTAATATTTTCTTTTTGCTTTTGTTTCCCTTGCCTCAGACGGCATATCTAGTGAGAAGTTGTTACAGCTGATGTCAAAGAGGTTACTGCCTGTGTTCTCCTCTAGGATTTTGCCTATCTCACAGTTTGGGCTTTCACTCATTTTGAATTTATTTTTGTGTATGGTATGAGAAAGTGGGCCAGTTTTGTTGTTCTGCATGTTGCTATCCAGTTTTCCCAACACCATTTGTTGAAGAGACTGTCTTTTCTCCATTAGATATTCTTTCCTGCTTTGTTAGAGATTAGTTTACTATACACTTGTGCATCTACTTCTGGGCTTTCTATTGTGTTCCATTGATCTGTGTGTCTGTTTCTGTGCCAGTACCATACTGCTTTGATCACTACAGATTTGTAATATAACTAGAGTCTGGAACTGTGATGCTTCCAGCTTTGCAATTCTTTTTCAAGATTGCTTTGGCTAGGGGCATCCGGGTGGCTCAGTCAGTTAATCATCTATCTTTGGCTTACATCGTGATCACAGGGTCCTGGGATTTAGCCCTGAGTCAGGCTACCTGCTCAGCAGGGAGTCTGCTTTTCCCTCTCTTTCTGCCTCTTTTTCTTTTTTCCTCTCTTTCTGCTTGTTCTCTCAATCTCTCTCTCTCACACACACATAAATAAAATCCTTCTTTAAAAAGATTGCTTTGGCTATTCAGAGTCTCCTACAGTTCTATACAAATTTTAGGATTGTTTGTTCTAGCTCTGTGAAAAATGCTATCAGTATTTTGATAGGGATTGCATTAAATGTATAGATTGCTTTGGGTAGAATAGACATTTTAACACTATTTGTTCTTCCCATGAATAGATACTTTTCCAAAGAAGACATATAGATGGCCAAGAGATACATAACAAGATTCTCAACATCACTTATCATTAAGGAAATACAAATCATAACCAAAATGAGATACTACCTCTCACTTATCAGAATGGCTAGAATTAACGTGTCAGAAAACAACAAGTGTTGATAAGGATGCAGAGAAAGGGGACCCCTTTTAGACTGTTGGTGGGAATGCACACTGGTGCAGTCACTCTGGAAAACAATATGGAGGTTCCTCAAAAAGTTAAAAATAGTACTAACCTAAGATCTAGCAATTGCACCACTAGGTATATATCCAAAGGATACAAACATGCTGGTTTTAATGGGCACATACCCCCAATGTTAATATATGCAATAGATTTCTGTACATTGATTTTTATCCTGTGACTTTACTGAATTTGTGTGTCAGTTCTAGCAATCTGGCAGGGGCGGGGGTGTGTGGAGAGGAGTCCTTCCTTTCTTGTTAAATGCATGAAAACACATACAAAACCTATGCAGGGTCTGGCAAATACTCTTCTGCATGTTGGTAGACATTAAAACATCGTTTACTCTTTTGTAGACAGTGCATTATAAATAGAAGATACCTCAATAAACATTCCCCCACTGAAAGAGGAGGAGATGGCACTAGTTATTTCCCTTTTCTAAAATTAATCTGTACTTTCATGAAATGTACTGTGTGGTTTGAAATGATAGCCTCTCTTTGGATAGAACTAAGAGTTTATATTGTCCAAGTACAAACTTGCTAGAGAAAGTTCTGAGTTAGGCTCTAGAACTACATTGTTACTTAAAAATGAATAGTCAGTATTTAAAATGCAGTATTTCACTGCACAGTAAATTCTTAATTGCAAGGGCTCTTTACCCAGTTAGTTGATAATCATCCAGGCCGTCTGTCCCTACTCTTCTGGCTATTTTGTAATCCACCAGAATCTTTAACAGGGAATGAACAAAGAAGTCAAAAAGAAATGAAACACCAGGTGTTTCACCAGGTGAGGGTCACAGGTTAATGCTGAAATGAAACACCAGGTGTCGCCTGGTGAGGGTCACAGGTTAATGCTGAAATGAAACACCAGGTGTCGCCTGGTGAGGGTCACAGGTTAATGCTGGACAGTAGAGGATTACATTCCCATCTTCGGATTTGTTTCCCATGTTTTCTTTGACCCCAGTATCATGAACAATTGAGAAGTGCCTACACAAGTAAAGGAAAAACCTAATGAAAAATTTATCTGAACCAACACAAGATAGAGTATTTTTAAATTATAGTCTAATTTTATAAACCAAAACTCCTGGCCAGACATTTCTGCTAATGATAAACCCTTAATCTCCCGCGAATTTCAAACTCATAACCTGTCATTTCCTTTTGTTGTAAGAAAACAACTGACGATGCAAGACAGCATCAACTGTGAGCACCGAATCTTCCTTTCTCGCCATGGCGGACCATACCCAGTTACAAAAGCTCTTTCCAGCCCTATTTTGTTCAACAAGCTAGGGGTAAGTTTGTTCTTCTGACAAAACATTCAATATATATTTTGTCTTTAACTTTAAACTTGTCTACTATCTGCCATCCTTGTAGAGGATATAAAGGTGAAATATCTAGACAACCAGAAGTACCTTCTACATTCTGCTTCTTAGAGGAGCTGACCTTTCCTATACAACTCCTCAGGCAGCCAGGTGACCTTTAATATTCAGTACATTTTCTCCTATGTTGATAGCTTATGCTAGCTTCTTTCCTGGCACCTTCACTTTCACATAGCTAATGTATAAATGTGTAAGTTTTGTATGAATGCCCTTACAATCCAATTGGTTTTTTAAAAAATCGGTTTATAAATCAATCTTATCATGCTCATTTTCATTTTCCTTTATGTAAAATTTTCTCTAGGAGAAAACAGTGAGTCTTGCTGAGAAAAAACCCACGAACAAAATGTATACAATTCTCTATTCTAATGAAAGGATTTTAAATAGGTAATAAGGCATGAGAAGAGAAAAAAATTATAACACAGGTCACTGAACCAAATGATCAAGTAAGAAGTTCTCTCTAAAGTAACAGTCAACGCTCAGTATGTACTGAGGGGGTTGTCAGGCAACAGGGATTTCAGCAGGATCCTTTCTGCTTAAATAAGTTGAAGTTCTGTGAAACTGGTATGAAACTCAAAGCTGTAACAGTGTCATTCTACCATAAAGAAAAACATTTTTACAGGACTGAGGCTCTTGTTCAGCTAAGTTGTAGTCATGGTCTTAAGTTCCTGGTTGTTTTAATGGCCTAAAGAGAAATAGGAATTATAATCAAAAATTTTTAAAGACATGTATTTGAAACACACAAGATCTGAAGTTATGCCATTGTTGAGTATGCCTTGAATTTGTAGGTGAACTCACCCTTGATTTCATGGCCCAGTCTACAATTATACCAGCAGTCTTACATTATCATATCCCGTCATTTGGACTGTTACTGTTTTTCTTTATTAGAGAATCCCAATTATCGCTTAAATATTTATTCATTGCTTCTAGGATAGCAAGATGTTAAAGATTGCACATCTTGAAGACTGGTGTAGCACTGACCATTTGGGGCCAATAAAGTAGAGCCTTTTGAATGTGAATGGCCTATAAATTTCCAGTAACCTCTGACTGACTCAAAGGAACAAAGTAAAACTTCACCAAAACAGTCCATCCCAAAGCACTAAGAAATATCTGGGTTTCTAAAGTTATCAGCTGCAGCACAATCAAATCTCATCACATGGCCTCCTTCTTTTCTTGTGGTCACCTAACTAGACCACCTACTCTCTCCACCACTAGTATTATCTAAACTTCCATCATTCATTGGCATTCCTGTCACTCATTATTACCAATCTCCTAGGAACCTAACTTGGTTTGGGCACTCACCCTAACTAGCCTTTCCAAGTTGTCTCTATCACATTGTTAATTGAATATATGTGGCATCATTTTCCAGAGCAGAGAAAACAAAAAGCCCTAAGTGACTAGAAAACCAATTCAAAAGGCTTCATCTGGGCTGACTCTCACTCTAATTGTCCTTAGGAAATATTTCCTGTTCAACTGATATATAGACTAATCCTTTTCTTCTAAGGAATACAATAAAAATAATTTCTAGTTCTCGTTTTTTAAGCTGCAGAAACTGGGTTCAGAATATTTATCTGAAAGTAAGTCTGGTCATGATTCTAGGCCAGGGATTGGCAAACTTTCTGTAAAGAACCAGACAGCAAATATTTTAGGCTTTGTGAGCCATATACAGTGCCTGTCACACACTATTTTGGGGGGCTTTGTTTGTTTATAATCCTTTAGAAATATAAAAATCCTTCTGTCGTGGGCCATACAAAATGGGCTTTCAGCTGACTTTGGTCCATGGACTATAGTTTGCTTACGTCTGTTCTAAGCATTGTTCTTCTAATGCTCACCAACCATTATGGACTGAATTGTGTCTCTTCTACATTCATATGTTGAAGCCCTAACCTCCACTGTGACTGTATTGATAAAGTCTTTAGGAGGTGATTAAGCTTAAATGAGTTCATAAAGGTGGGGTCCTAATTCAATATGACTGGTAGCCTTATAAAAAGAGGAAGGGAGCTATCTTTCTCTCTCCCACTTTCTCCCTCTCACTCTCATGCATACACTTTGAGAAAAGGCAATGTAAGCACACAGCAAGATAAGGTGGCTACATACCAAACAAAAGAACTCTCAGAATGGAGACTATCTCACCAAAACTTGACCTTGGACTTCCCAGCCTTCAGCAATGTAGGACATATATTTATGATAAACCACTCAATCCACAGCGTTTTGTTATGGCAACCCAAGAAGAGTAAGACACCTGCTAATCACACTGGAAATCAACCACATACTTCTAGGTAGCTACAACAAGGAAAATTCTTCATTCATTTTGAATACAGATCAAGATCTCAAAGAAAGTGATCATTGGCTATAGTTATAAAGCAGAAATAACAAGGCCCAAATGTCCAAGGTTACTTCCTACTCCAGATTCAAAACTTATGCAAAAATCTAATGCTACATTTTCTCTTTAAATATTCTAGAGACCTATTTATCATATGTGTACGTAGATGGAAATGCATTGCTCAGATCCCCTTTAAAGGAACACTTGATGCCCAGCTGTGGGAAATGCAGTCAGCAGACAGCCCCAAGTGCCAGGTCCCTCAGGATCAGCCCCAGCTGGGGAGACCAGCTTCTTCCCAGATCACCTCCTTCCCAGGGCAGCTTGCACCCAGAAGCTGAACAAGGCATGTGTGTAAATGTCAGGCTATGTTGTGCCAACGTGGGGAATCCGGTTACATCCCCATTCCTTTCACATCTTGCATCCAAACTCCCTCTCAAGGCCTGCTTCTGGAAAGTGACAACTTAAGACAGAGACCAAAACTCTATATATGACTTGAATTATTCAGTATGCTATGCCAAATTAATGAATACCGTTTTTTGAATTGCAAACCAACAAAGTCATTTCTAATTTCACAAACACAGGCAATTTTTTGTAAGTTTTTTCAGTCAACATCTTACATTTTGAATCTTTTTCAGATCTAAACTGTTGAAGAATAGTAGAAACTAATTGTGGTCTTATTCCTGTGTCTTATGAAATACCTTACCCCTTTAAAGTCAAGTTTATAGCAAAGCCTCCAATCTTTGATTAGTGTAAGTTATTCTGAAGATTTTTCAGTAGAAAAGAGAATGATTTCAATTATTTTTTCAGTGTGCCAGTGTCCCTTCATCAACCAGTCTAGTCCACTCTCCATGTATAGGCTCTTCTAAGACAAAAAGGGTTTTAGTGTATTGTGCGAGGTCAGGTTCACATTAAGGGATGCTATAATAAACAGTTCTTTGAAATTTATCAGTATATGTGCTGTAAGCATAGTTTTGAGGATGTTCATCATGAAACGGAGCAGTGTCATCTTCATGAGGCCATTCAGGGGAAATATATTTCTTCTCTCAACATCAAGAATTCTGCTTAACCTAAGCAATTCATCTGCTTTTTTTCTTACATGACTCATGCAGTTCATCCCTGAGAAAGTAGTCTGTATAGTGGTTAGACTGATATAGTGGTTAGACTGATACATAGACTGCTTCATAGCCCAGTTCTGCTGCTGACTAGCTCTACATCCTTGGATACCCTAAATTTCTGTACCTCAGTTTCCTTGTCTGTAAAATGAAGTTAAGAATAGAACATTTCACACAGGTTGATATCAAGAACTAAATGATTTATACATACATAATACCCACAGTGCAGAAAAGTAACTCAATAAATATTATTTCCTTGTGAAACTGATCTACTTAAAGCTACTACTTCATTGGGTATATTTTGTGTTCTCCGCTCATTTCCCAGTGCTTCTTGCAATTGGTTTTCATTTTGCCTCAACTTTCTGATGTCCTTTTTTAAAATATCAAATATTCATCAACTGTTTCTGACCATGAAATTAATATATCTGATATGTTGAAATGTGACATCAGGGACAGACCTTGAAGGTAGTATGCTAAATGAAATAATTCAGACAGAAAAAGGTAGTATTCTATGAACTCATGTATTTGTGGAATCTAAAAAAGCCAAACTCCTAGAACAGAGAATAGAATGGTGGTTATCAGGAACTAGGGAGTGAGGAGTAATGGGGAGATGTTGGTCAAAGGGTACAGACTTGCAGCTAGAAAATGACGAAGTTCTTGGGGCACCTGACTGGCATAGTCAGTTAAGTGACCAACTCTTGGTTTCAGCTCAGGTTGTGATCTCAGGGTCATGTGATTGAGCCTCATGTTGAGCTCTGTATTCAGCATGGAATCTGCTTAGGACTCTATCTCTCTCTCTCTGTCCCCCATCTCTCTCTCTCTAAAATAAATAAATCTACAAAAAAAGAAAATTAGTAAGTTCTGGGGATTTAATGTACAGCATCATGATTACAGTCAATAATACTGTATCATAGTACTCCAAAGTTGCTAAGAGACTAGATCTTAAATGTTCTTGCCACAGAATGAAATAATTGAGTCATATGATGGAGGTGTTACCTGACACTACAGTGTTAATCATATTGTATATATAGATGCATCAAATGAATACATTGCACACCTTAAACTTACCACAATGCTGTATGTCAAATATATCTCAATTTTTTTTTAAACAATAAAAATAGATTTTTAAAATATAGAAATCTGTAGGCGCACTTGAGTGGCTCAGTTAGTTAAGCACTGACTCTTGGTTTCAGCTCAGGCTGTGATTGCAGGGTCCTGGGATTGAGACCCACGTGGGGCTCCCCTCCCTGTTCAACATTGAGACTGCTTGTCCTTCTCCCTCTGCCCCTCCCCTGACCTGTGCATGCACACACACTCTCTCTCTTTTTCTATCTCTAAAATAAATAAATGATAAAATCTTTAAAAAATATATAGAAAAACCTATAATATTATTGATAATAAACACCATTGATTCAACACTTGGTAAATGCTAAGCTAAATGTTTTGCATATATTAACTATTTTAACCTTCACAAAGATGTTATTGCTATTTTCTTCACTTAGCATAGGAGGAAATGAAGACCAACATAATAGCACCACTTAAGCCAGGACCTCACAGCTGGCAAAATGAAATTCAAACCCACACTTTTATAATATCACCATCCTGAGATAGCTACTAGAAACATTTCCATATAATTTTTTCACTTACAGATGTTCTTTGTATATGTGTGTGTGCATTTTAATGGAAATGATTTATGTAACTTACTCTTATTTGTTTTCCATTAATTTCATTAATTAGCATTTGAAATACTATTACATAATACTTCACTTTGTGTTTATGCCAAAACGTACTTAAGCATTTGTTTTTTACCAATTTCATTCTTTTAGTAAAACCTTAACAAACATTCTTAAACAGGGAGATTTATAGTCCTCTCCCAATTACTTATCTAGTACAAAATCTTACAAGTGAAATTACTGGGTTAAGATACATGAACATTTTAAGGCCATTATTCATATCTCCAAAATGTCTTCAAGAAACATTGATCACTTTTATCTTATACTAAAGTCCAAAGAGGTTACTATCATGTCCAAGATCAAACTAAAAAGAATGATTTTAAATTCTATACTCTGGTTTCTCTTCAGATCGCATAAATCTTTCGCCTTTTAAATTCTATTGGACTCTCATTGAAATTGTATTATAATAATAGACTCAAAGAAATATTTTTTCAACAAAGAATATGGTATGTTCTCCTAAAAAGGTACATGGTATGCCCCATCATTTATTCAAATCTTTTTTTGTAATTCAGTATTTTTATAGTTTTTCTTCATATAGATCTCAGGCATTTGGAATAAAATTTATTTCTAGATATATTTTTGTTAATACTATTCAAGTGACTGTTTTCCATATGTCTTTTTAAATATCTTATTTACTTATTTGAGAGAGAGAGAGAGAGCAAGAGCAGGGGGAGGGGTAGAAAGAGAGAGGAAGAGGAACAAGCAAATTCCCCACTGAGCAGGGAGCCTGATGTGGGTCTCAATCCCAGGACCCTGAGATCATGACCTGAGCCAAAGTCAGACACTCAACTGACTAAGCCACCCAGGCGCCTGTTTTCCTTATTTTAATGGGGAGCTAAAGGTCTATAGCCACCAGGTTCCCCTCCACTGTTTTAAATCTAATTTTCTATTATATACAGGAAAGGTTTTTAGTTACAACTTACTCTTCATTAACATTTAACCTATAGCAGAAAATCTTAATTATTTCTCATATTAGTACTGTTCACTGTTTAGTTGATTTTCATGGATATTCTACATGCTAGTCTGAAGATTAGCACAGAAGCAAATGTAATTATCCAGGTGAAAATTCCCACCCCTTCTCCTCTTGCATGCCATTGGATTTGTTCCCAGTGCCCTGAAGCTGTGGTACACCAAGATGGAGGGGGCAGTGCAGTCAGCCTCATCAGCGACAAATCTTTTATCACCGACACTGTTTATAATCTCAGACTAAAAGCAATAGTAAAAAAAAAAAAAACAGATACACTTTTTCCATGAATCCTACATGAAGCTCTGCTACCTCAGCCCCTTGGTTGTCATAGCTCTGGTGGGCCCCTGAGTGGGCTTCACAGGGGAGTACACTGATAGGAGATCGTTCTTTTCTCTCACAGTGAAGAGGAGAGATCCACATGGTTAAGAGTAGATAAGGGTATAATGAATCCATGACATGACCCTAATACATTTCAAATATGTAATCTATTTATAAGGTGTTTTAGTCTTTAAAAACACTGTTTAAGTCAAAAAGAAGCACCATGGGTGTCATCAAGGTTATGCTTTAAGACCAATATTATGAAAATATTCACATTATCCTGATAGCTTATCTGTACTGACTTATCTTTGCTTCATAAACAACATAAGTTTTGGATTTTCTGCGTTCTCTGGGTGTGCATAGTCCTTAAAATTTCATACTGTATTTCCAATTCCATGACCTTGTCTGGGGAAACCCTAAAGCGCCACATCCCACACACAGGCCTCACCCCAATGCACTGCCTGGGTCAGAAATGCTGGGTTTTAGCTCTCTCCCTGCTACTGCCGGCTTGATAGATGACCCCAGGAAAGTCACTTGATGTCTCAAGTCTTGTTTTTCCATTCTTAAAGGGAAAATTCAAGTCATATTCTTCTAAGACTATCATCACTTTATGATAATCAAAACTCCAAATGAGCCACCATGAGCTTCTCAAAGATGTATCCCCCAGCTTGTGGTTTACTCGTGTTTTTTCTTCTCTTTCTGCCACTATGAACCATGACATTGTTAAAACCCAGCCACAAAAAGTAAAGCCCTGAAAAGCGTAGACTATGAAACTTAAGAACATGTTATCCATTCTTTTCTGAGTTTCTCATCACACACTCTAACTGCTTAGAGGCTTCTGCATTACTTCATGTGATAAGATGTGGCCTTGCACCTGCTGTGTTCTCTTCCACTCCCATTGTCACTTAACAGAACCATGACAGCATCCTAGACACAATAACAGTAACACATCCTAGAGCTTCATTTCTATAGTAGGAAATGTGTATGAAATAAATAGAAAATTAACAAAAATTCTAAAAAATATTTTTAAGTTTATAATATTCATTATTTAAAGCTTAAATCCAGAGCAAAATAATCTGCTCTGAATGACAAAAAAAAAAAAAAAATCACATACACTTCCATTTTTTCACATCATGCCATGACCCATATACTTGCAGCTCAGTCCTCCTGCCATAGAAAATACAAAGGAGAGATAGCCCTCCTCATTGGGTTATTTGTTACACATCCTCCATAAATTACAGAAAAGCTATATTAATATCTTATACAAAGGGCATAAATGAAGACCCGAATCATCCACACTGAGATGTAAATATAGTTTACAGCTATTTTCTTCTACATGTTACCCCTCATGGAGAAATTTTTGGAAATGACAACAGGCTATGCATTTTGAGAGTTTACTTACCAGGACTATAAGTTGTCTTATGATATAGTAAACCATTATTATTTTATAACCACCTGTTATATATTTTATAACCATCTGTTATATTTATCTGATTAAGTCAACTAACCTCCCTGTTCTTTCAGGGTCATTTAAACTTTGAAACCACATGAGAGGGGAACTTTGAGCTGCCGAGCTGGGTGATCCCTGGCCCTGTTCCTCTGCATGGAGGTAATACTAGGCAGTGATGGAGACCTTCTGGGTTCAAAGTTTCTACCCATGAAACATTGGACAACTTGCTAACCTCTTTATGCTTCTGACCTATGACATGAGATTGGCAGTATTGAATTCCCAAGGCATTAGTAAGGACTTAAAACAATAAGGCCTGGAGGGCTCTCAGCACCACACCTGGTATCCTGCACACATTTTGTAAGCATTTACTGATATTTTAATTCATTCCATGGTCCAACAGCATTTGGCTCTTTTTTAATTCCTCCAATGTGATAAACCCTTTCTTGCCCTTAGGACACTGCACAGGGATTCTCCTTCATAGCACTGACCCCAGTAAGCAATCATCATATATTCATTTGTGAGGTGACTTGTTTTATGTGTGTCTTATCCTCAGGTGTAACTTCCATGAGATCAGGAACTGTTTTGTCTTCCACTGCATACCTAGAGATAGATCCATGCTCACCAGTGATGCTCAAAAGATGTGTCGTAAGCACTAAGTGAATAAATACTAAACCCCAGATAAGAAATGATATCTACGACATTTTTTTAAAAAAAACATCATAGGGACTTCGGTTTGCTAAGACTCTATGTCTCAGGTCCATCCTTTATCTGCTCTATTCTCTGACAACATCAAATCTCAGTTTAGCTTAAAACTTTAGAGGTATGGGAGGAAGCAAGATGGCAGAGGAGTAGCAGACTGCAATATCATTAGGTCCCAGGAGTTCAGCTAGATAGTTTTCAGACCATTCTGAAACCTATGGACCCAACAGGAGATAGAAGAGAAGACCAGCAATTCTAGAAACAAAAAATCAACCACTTTCTAAAAGGTAGGACATGTGGAGAATTGAATCAGAAGTAACAGGATAATAGACCATGGGGGCAGGGGCTGGCTCCTGGCAAGTGGTAGAGCAGTGGAGCACAAAATTGGAACATTTAGAAGTCTGCTCCACTGAGGGACATTGCTCCAGAAGCTAAGCGGGGATGGAGCACTCGCAGGGACAGTGTGGTCTCAGGACCTGTGGGGTCACAGAAAGACTGTGGGTGTCTGAGTGTGGGAGAGCTCCCAGGTATCAGCTCCCAAGCTACAGAGAGAGAGCCAAGGAGTGAGATCTCAGCTCACAGTTACCTTAAACCATGATCTAGGGCACAGTCAGACCACTGCTTTTAGACCAGGAACCCCACAAGAGGCAGATCTGGAGAGACTCCCTCCTTCCTCCTCTGGGAGGAGCAGCACAGAAGCACGTGGCAGGATTCTGCTGGGTTTGGAGACTCCAAATGGGACTGTGTACCAGAGATAGAAATGCTTGTTCACAGGCTGGGTGAACACGGAGTGCGGCCAGAGACCAGGAAGATGGGAGGGATTCGCTGCTTTTCTCTGAAGGCATACTGGGGAGTGGGGCCCCAAGCTCATGGCTCCTCCCAGCTGGAGTTTGGGAGGCTGCCATTTTCTGTCCTCCAAAGCTCTACAGAAAGCATTCAGGGAACAAATCTCCTGAGAGCAAAACCGAACAGATTACTTACCCTGGCCCCTGGCAAGGGTGGTGCAATTCTGCCTCAGGCAAAGACACTTGAGAATCATTGCAAGAGGTCCCTCCCCCAGAAGATCAGCAAGAACATCCAGCCAAGATAAAATTCACTGATCAAGGAGAACAGAGGAACGCCAGAGCTAGGGAAAGCAATGCCCCAAATTCATGGCTTTTTCCCCATGATCCTTTAGTCTTGCAAAGTTAAATTTTTTTCATTTTTTTCTTATTCTATTTTTTTAACTTTCCCTCTTTTCTCTTTAATGTCTTTTAAGTATTTTATTTCAAAAATAACTTTTAAAAAAAAACCTTTTAAATTTTCATCCTTATCATCATATTTTATCCCTTCATTGTATCTAACCTTATTTGATGTACACGTATAGGTTTTTTTCCTTTAAATTTTGGGATACATTTCCTTCTAATAGATCAAAATATACCCTAAATCTAGCACATGACTCTATCCTGATCACACTCTTCTTTTTAAAACCAACTTATCATTGCTTTTTTAGAATCTTTTTTGAATTTTCATTTTTACAGCCATATTCTATCCCTTCATCCTGTCTACCCTTATTTTTGCATATATACCCTTATTTTATATATATATATAAGTTTTTCTTTCTTTAAAATTTTGGGAGGTAGTTTCTTCTAAGAGAACAGAATACACCCAAAATCGAGTGTGTGAATCTGTTGAATATATATATATATATATATATATATATATATATATATATATATCTTTATTTACTTTTTTTTTTTTTTTAATTATATCCCCCATCTCCTCCCCCTGGTTTCAGGTCTCTTCTGATTTGGTTAGCATATATTTTTCTGGGGTCTTTGCCACCCTTTCAGTATTTTATTTTCTCATTCATATACTCTCATCTGGATAAAATGACAAGGCAGGAAAACTCACCACAAAAACAAGAACAAGAGGCAGAACCAAAGGCTAGGGACATAATCAATAAAAAATGGAGGCTCTTACTGCTAGGATAAATGAGGCACAAGAGAGAATTAGTGACAGAAGACCAAAGATGGAGAATAAAGAAGCTGAGCAAAAGAGACACAAACAACAATTGTACCACAAGGGGAGAGTTTGAGAGATAAATGATAAGATGAAAGAATATTAGAATAATTGGGATGCCAGAAGAAGAAAAAGAGAGTGAGGCAGAAGGAATACTGGAACAAATTATAATAAAGAATCTCTCTAATATGGCAAAGGGAACAAGCATTAAAATCCAGGAGACACAGAGAACCTCCCTCAAAATCAATAAAAATGGGCCCACACCCCATCATCTAATAGTAAAACTTACAAGTCTTAGTGACAAAGAGAAAATCCTGAAAGCAGCTCGGGACAAGAAGTCTATAACATTCAATGGCAGAAATATTAAGACTGGCAGCAGACTTATCCACAGAGACCTGGCAGGCCAGAAAGAACTGGCATGATATATTCAGAGCACTAAATGAGAAAAATATGTAGCCAAGAATACTATATCCAGCTAGGCTATCACTGAAAATAGAAGGAGATAAAAAGCTTTCAGGACAAACAAAAATTAAAAGAATTTGCAAACGCCAAACCACCCCTACATGAAATATTGAAAGGGGTGCTCTAAGCAAAGAGAGAGCCTAAAAATAGTAGACCAAAAAGGAACAGAGACAATGTACAATAACAGTCACCTTACAGGCAATACAATGGCACTAAATTCATATCTTCCAATAGTTACCCTGAATGTAAATGGGATAAATGCCCCAATCAAAAGTCAAAGGGTATCAGAATGTATAAAAAAACAAGACCCATAGATATGCTGTCTACAAGAAACTCATTTCAGCCCCAAGACACTTCCAGATTTAAGGTGAGGGGGTGGGAAACTATTCACTGTGCTAGTGGACATCAAAAGAAAGCTGGGGTGGCAATCCTTCTATCAGATAAATTAGATTTTAAGCCTAACTATAATAAGAGATGAGGAAGGACACTATGTCATAACTCAAAGGGTCTGTCCAACAAGAAGAGCTAATAATTTTAAATATCTATACCCCTAAAATGGGAGCAGCCAATTATATACACCAATTAATGACAAAATCAAAGAAACACATTGGCAATAATAAAATATTAGGGAGCTTAAACAGCCCCCTTACTGGAATGGACAGACACATCCAAGCAAAAGATGAACAAGGAAATAAAGTCTTTAAATGACACATTGGACTACATGGCCATCACCGATATATTCAGAACATTCCATCCCTAAGCAACAGAATGCGCATTCCTCTCTAGTGCGCATGGAACGTTCTCCAGAATAGATCACATTCTGGGTCACAAATCTGGTCTCAACTGGTACCAAAGTACTGGGATCATTCCCTGCATATTTTCAGACCACAATGCTCTGAAGCTAGAACTCAATCACAAGAGGAAAGATAGAAAGAACTCAAATACATGGAGGCTAAAGAACATCCTACTAAAGGATGAATGGGTCAACCAGGAAATTAAAGAAGAATTGAAAAAATTCATGGAAACAAATGACAATGAAAACACAACTGTTCAAAATCTGTGGGACACAGCAAAGGCAGTCCTGAGAGGAAACTATATAGCGGTACAAGCCTTTCTCAAGAAACAAGAAAGTTCTCAAGTACACAACCTAACCTAACACCTAAAAAAGCTGGAGAAAGAACAGCAAAGAAAGCTAAACCCAGCAGAAGAAAAATAATAAAGATTAGAGCAGAAATCAATAAAATAGAAACAAAAGAACAGTAGAACAGGTCAAAGAAACTAGGAGCTGGTTCTTTGAAAGAATTAATAAGATTGATAAACCCCTGCCCAGTCTTATCAAAAAGGAAAGAGAAAGGACCCAAATAAATAAAATCATGAATGAAAGAGGAGAGATCACAACCAATACCAAAGAAATACAAACAATTAGAAGAACATATTCTGAGCAACTATGTTCCAGCAAATTTGACAATCTGGAGGAAATGGATGCATTCCTAGAGACATATAAACTACCAAAACTAAACCAGGAAGAAATGGAAAACCTGAACAGACCCATAACCAGTAAGGAGATTGAAGCAGTCATCAAAAATCTCCCAACAAACAAGAGCCCAGGGCCAGATGGCTTCCCAGGGGAATTCTACCAAACATTTGAAGAAGAATTAATACCTATTCTCCTGAAACTGTTCCAAAAAATAGAAATGGAAGGAAAACTTCCAAACTCATTTTATGAGGCCAGCATCACCTTGATCCCAAAACCAGACAAAGGCCCCATCAAAAAAGAGAATTAAAGACCAATATCCTTGATGGACACAGATGCAAAAATTCTCACCACAGTACTAGCCAATAGGATCCAACAGTACATTAAAAGGATTATTTACCATGACCCAGTGGGATTCATTCCTGGGCTGCAAGGTTGGTTCAACACCCACAAATCAATCAATGTGATACAATACATTAATAAAAGAAAGAACAAGAACCATATGATACTCTCAATAGATGCTGAAAAAGCATTTGACAAAGTACAGCATCCTTTCTTGATCAAAACTTCACAGTGTAGGGATAGAGGGTACATTCCTCAATATCATCAAAGCCATCTGTGAAAAACCCACAGTGAATATCATTCTCAATGGGGAAAAACTGAGAACTTTTCTGCTAAGGTCAGGAACATGGCAAGGATGTCTACTATAACCTCTACTATTCAACTAAGTATTAGAAGTCCTAGCCTCAGAAATCAAACAACAAAAAGAAATTAAAGGCATCAGAATTGGCAAAGAAGAAGTCAAAATATCACTATTTACAGAGGATATGATACTTTATGTGGAAAACCCAAAAGACTCCACTCCAAAATTGCTGGAACTCATATAGGAATTCAGTAAAGTGTCAGAATATAAAAGCAACACACAGAAATCAGTAACATTTCTATATACCAACAGCAAGACAGAAGAAAGAGAAATTAAGGAGTCAATTCCATTTACAATTGCACCCAAAACCATAAGATACCTAGGAATAAACCTAACCAACAAGACAAAGAATCTACTCAGAAAACTATAAAGTACTCATGAAAGAAATTGAGGAAGACACAAAAAATGGGAAAATGTTCCATGCTCATGGATTGGAAGAACAAATATTGTGAAAATGTCTATGCTACCTAAAGCAATCTACACATTTAATGCAAGCCCATCAATTTTTTTCAAAGAAATGGAACAAATAATCCTAAAATTTATATAAAACCAGAAAAGACTCCAAATACCAGAGGAATGCTGAAAAGGAAAGCCAAAGTTGGTGGCATCACATGTCATCATCAAGACAGTATGGTACTGGCACAAAAACAGACACATAGATCAATGGGCAGAACAGAGAGCCCAGAAATAGAACCTCAACTCTATGTTCAACTAATCTTTGACAACACAAGAAAGAGCATCCAATGGAAAAAAGACAGTCTCTTCTACAAACGATGTTGGGAAAATTGGACAGCCACATGCAGAAGAATGAAACTGGACCATTTCCTTACACCACACACAAAAATAGACTCAAAGTGGATGAAGGGCCTACTTCAATATGCGACAATAATCCATCAAAATCCTTGAGAAGAACACAAGCAGCAAACTCTTAAACCTCAGCTACAGCAACATCTTCCTAGAAACATTGCCAAGGTCAAGGGAAGTAAGGACAAAAATGAACTAGTGGGACTTCATCAAAATCAAAAGCTTTTGCACAGCAAAGGAAATAGTCAACAAAACCAAAATACAACTGACAGCATGGGAGAAGATATTCACAAATGACATATCATATAAAGGGCTAGTATCCAAAATCTTTAAAGAACTTATCAAACTCAATACCCAAAGAACAAAGAATCTAATCAAGAAATGTGCAGAGGACATGAACAGACATTTCTGCAAAGGAGACATCCAGATGGCCAACAGACACATGAAAAAGTGCTCCACATCACTCAGCATCAGGGAAATACAAATCAAAACCACAATGAGATACCACCTCACACCAGTCAGAATGGCTAAAATTAACAAGTCAGGAAACAACCTATGTTAGCAAGGATGCAGAAAAATAGGAACCCTCTTAAACTGGGAATGAAAGCTGGTGCATCCACCCTGGAAAACAGCATGGAGATTCATCAAAAAGTTGACAACAGAGCTACCCTACAACCCAGCAATCACACTACTGGGTATTTACCCTAAAGATTCAAATGTAGTGATCTGAAGTGGCACATGCACCAGAATGTTTATACCAGCAATGTCCACACTAGCCAAAATGGAAAGAACCTAGATGTCCATCAACAAATGAAAGGATAAAGAAGATGTGGTGTATATATATACAATGAAATACTATGCAGCCATCAAAAGAAATGAAATCTTGCCATTTGCAATGATGTGGATGGAACTAGAAGGTATGCTGAGCAAAACAGTCAATCAGAGAAAGGTAAGTATCATGTGATTTCCCTGGTAAGAGGAATTTGAGAGGCAGGGTGGGGGGTTTGAGCGGTAGGGAATGAAAAAAATGAAACAAGATGGGATTGCCAGGGAGACAAACCATAAGAGACTCTTAATGTCACAAACAAACTGATGATTGCTGGGAAGGTAAAGGGGTAGGAATAGGATGGCTGGGTTATAGACATTAGGAAGGGTATGTGCTATGGTGAGTGCTGTGAAATGTGTGAGCCTGATGATTTACAGACCTGTACCCCTGGGGCAAATAATACATTATATGGTAATAAAAATAATTTTAAATAAATAAGTAAGTAGATAGAAAGAAAAAGAAAAAAAAACCTTAGAGGTATTCTTTTATATATTTCCTTTCAAAGTGCTTCTTCAGAAACCATATTGCAGAAGTTAATCATGTGTTTCAGAGACTACATAAATGTCAGTTAGGATCTCGGAGATTACTTCATTTGTTTTTTCTTTGAAATTGTGGATACTGTGAATGGAAATGTAATCAAATGGAATCAGTCAGTAGTAAATAGAGTGTTCCTAGAATAAAACTTGTTACCAGATGATGCAGGAGTTTGAAATTCCATATTTGTCCCTTTAGGAAGTAAAAACAAAACCTCAATGGGCCTGGTGCACCCTAAAGGTAGTGTTATTTTGGTTTAGGGTATGCACTTGGTAATGAGGGTGTACTTGCAGAGCAAGGAAATGATGTTTCGTGGGGAGTATGTAGTTAACTTTTCCCAATACTAGTGTGTTATTAGTATTTTCCTGTAAGGAAATTAGAACACTCAGATAGCAATGACCAGATGGCTAACATTATAAGAAGCACTTTGAACTGCTCTGGGAGAAGGTTTTTACATAACAATATTATTCAAACCATCATCCAAAATGAACACTTAGAGGGTCTTAGAAAACTGCGGCCCACAAACACAGTAAGTTTGACAAAGGCTCTGTTTGAAATCGGGTTTGCAACTTCAAGGTGCATGTCAACACCTGCCTTCAATTCATTCAAATATACAACCCAGTTATGCCTTTTCAGTTAGAGTCTTACCTTATGACCTTGCTTGTCACAGTGTGGCGTGCAGACCAGCAATTTTGGCATCACCTGAGAGCTTGTTAGAAATGCAGACTGGAAGTCCACATCTTAATGCTCTGAATCAAAATCTGCATTTAGCAAGATTCCCCAGGTGATTTGTATGCACATTAAATTCTGAGAAACACTGCTGTAAATAGTTTTACTAAAAGCTGTGAAAATTAAATGGAGGATTTCAGTGCCAAAAAGAAGTATAGTGCTTTTGAAAAAGGTAGATTTGCAGCTGTTTTTAAGATTTTTATTTATTTGAGAGACAGAGTGCACGCACGAGCAGGGTGGAGGGGCAGAGGCAGACTCGGCAGAGGGAAAAGCAGGCTCCCCATTGAGCAGAGATCCAGAGGCAGGACTTGATTCCAAGATCCCAGGATCACAACCTGAGCCTAAGGCAGACGTGTAATTGACTGAGCCACCCAGGTGTCCCGGAAAAGGTGTATTTGCTAACCAAAGTGTAGGAGATGGTGATATGAAGCTGGGGACAGTGGAATCTGAAAGACAACCACCAGTTCTGCCTCTCCCTGGCTGTGCGCCTCCAGTTCTTCTCCCCAACTCATACCCTCTGGACCCACCTTGTTAACTCTAGCCATCACTGCGGTAACCAGCATTGCACATCTGTAACCTGACCACACCTGACTTCGGCTAACATCATCTCTTCCAGATAGCTGTGTCTTTCCACTCTGGGCTTCTCTATGGCCCCCAGGAGACATATCTTTGGGAAACCACTTCGGCATTCTGAAATATCTCCCCCTGTGAAGTGAGAATTCTCCCCCACCCCCACAGGGCAAACCTTGACTGACCCTGAACAGCAGCTCCAGTCAGTTCTGAGGTGGAGGCTACAGAGTGCTCCCTGCAGAATAGCCAAGAGCCAACAGCACTGGCTAGCTGTTTATAGAAACTGTGGCTTTCTTCTAACCAAGAGAATATCAAAGACAATACAATAGCACTCCTGTGATGACGTTACATTTATACAACTCAAATTTGCTAGCCAACTCACTCTCGGGAGTCTCTAGACTATGGAGAAGTAAGTGGCCATGTTGGAAGCCGCACATGGCAAAGAGTTGAGGGCAGCCTCTGAGAATTGAGACAGTCTTCAGTCAACAGCCAGCTAGGTGCCAGTGTCCTCAATCATGAAGCAACAAGGAAATGCATTCTATCAAACATCAAGTGAGATTGAAAGAAAATTCTTTCCCAGCTGAGCCTCTAGTTGAGAACACAGCCTGGTCGATAGATTTACTTCAGTCACATGAGACGCTGATCACAGGGCCCAGCTAATCTGTGCCACTATCCTCACCACAGAAACTGTTAGATAACAAAAGTGTACTGTTTTGAGACTCTAAGTGTATTGTAATTTCTCATGCAGCTTGGAAAACTAATACGCCCTCCATTACCCGGCAAGCTTCACGAGGTTAGGGTCTATATCTGATATACGCAATGCCTAGTTGAGTATGTGACACATAACATTGTTCAATAAATATGTTATACAAACAATAAACATGTTATACAAACACCTATCTTTGGGTTTCTGAACAGAGTTCACAATATTTATATCTAAAGATATAGCATACCATCATTAATACCGTACTAGAGTCAACAACCATATATTAAGTCCCTATTAGCAGACTGCCTGTATACAGATTATAATACAAAAAAAAAAAAAAAATGCACTCAAAAAGGAAATAAACCCAGAAATGGTTTTTACTTTCAATACCCCTAAATGTCTGACCAAGATTTGCCCCAATATTTTTAATGCTGCAGGCTCCAATCACACAAACACTGTTAACACACCTCTCCTTCTAGCCTTTGTTTTTACATGCCTTTTAAAAAATAGCTGAGAGTATATTATACATAAAATAGCTATCCAGATTATTTCACTTAACATCCTCTCACAAGCATGTTTTATTGTAATTGTCAAATGAGCCATTTTCAAAGACACATGTGCAACACTTGCCTTTACATGGTCTCAAAAATGTTCTCCCAGTGGGGCGCCTGGGTGGCTCAGTGGGTTAAGCCGCTGCCTTCAGCTCAGGTCATGATCTCAGGGTCCTGGGATCGAGTCCCGCATCGGACTCTCTGCTCAGGGGGAGCCTGCTTCCCTCTCCCTCTCTCTCTGCCTGCCTCTCTGCCTACTTGTGATCTCTCTGTGTCAAATAAATAGAATCTTTAAAAAAAAAAAAAAAAATGTTCTCCCAGCATTTTCTGCCTGATAACATCTCGTATCAACAACCCATCGCTCTGAACAGGTGTGGTATGCTGCCTTCTGCACTGCTGCAGCCAACTAGACCCAGATTTCCTCATTTCAGTCATGTCTCTTCCCCTCATCAGAGGGACTGGCTCAGTGTTCCAGTTGTTCTCAGTTGTCCCCCAACAACTTGAAGAAAACATCACAACACTCCACTTTCTAATAAACTCAAATCTTCTTTTAACCTAAAACTCCTTGCAAAGGCCTATTATAACTACTGCAACCAACTCATTGATGCTCAGTTGTTGTATATGTATATAAACACTGATAATTTGGCCACAGACATTTACTTCCTGGATGGATTTTTCATTTTCTCACTTCATTGCCTTAATCTCACTCATGATGGATTTCCCATACAGATTCCATATAAAACACGCCAATGCCTAGCTGGAGTTGGGCTCAAAAGCTCCTTGCTTGTATTGCTATCTCATTACTTACTGTCCTTCTAAAAGGCTACTGACAAAAAGTGGTTAAATATTTTGGGAGCTATAGAAATAAAAGCTACTAAGGTACAAAGACCTATTAGTTACTTGTAAAACAACTGGCATCCACTAGTATTTGGATCATCAAATCTAATTTCATATTATTCTTAAGAATCTATAACCTTTCCTGAGTGGAGAATATTTGTTTTTACTGAAGATCAGCAGAAAGAGAACTCAACCCCCAGGAATAAATTCTCCTGGCTGCTATTGTTGTTTCTTTCGTTCTAAATGGTCATGAATTACTTCTCTCAAATATCTCAGGATGGGGGTGGAGGGAATAATAGTTGGTTAGTTGGCTGGTTTGCTTTTATTAAAACCCACTCCTCTTATTTGATTTCTCCAAAACATTGAGAACTAACATACTTTAAAATGCTAATTAAGTAAATCATTTCCAAGCCTGGTTGAATTCAGTTCTATTCTATACCTGTACCCACACAGCTGAATGTGTCTGGAGAAAAACACATAATTGTGCTGATTGATCCTACTTTAAATTCATGACTGCCAATTTCCTAACAAAGCTGACCCTTCCATTTGAGTGCTAGATCTAATGTCATCTCTCCCGTTCAAGTACAGCACTCCCACAATCTTTCCTCCCCCTTACATCATTAATTTTCCCATATGTACTTGTCATGCAGTATTTCTATCAGCTTTTTAAAAAAGCACTCAAGACCCCACTTTCCCTCTCCAAGGTAGCCCCAATCAACACCTTGAAAGAGAGGAACCTACTCTATCCAATTTCTCTCTTCCTGTTTTCACTTAAACCCAGATTATGTTCTTGTCAGATTGCTCCATCAAAACTTCTCTTGACAAGCTCTCCAATGATCTTTCCCCCAAATGTCAGTAGCTTAATAAAAACTTCTTCATAGGACCCATTGATCGTGGGTTGCCTGGGAGTCTGCTCCACATTGTCCTCTCTGTAGGACACTAGGTGATAAAGCAGTTACCACTGGTGCATTGCCACTTGCTGTGACAAATTGTGCATCGATTGCTAGAGCTTCCATCCAGAAGTAACACATATCATTTCTGCTCTATTTCAATTGGACAGATCAAGTCATATGATCACCAAGAGCCAAAAAGTGTTAATCTAACATGAAACCATATAAGAAGGGGAAAAGGAAATATTCAGTAAACAGCACTGCTGACTACCAAAACTCCCAAGTTTATATTTCCTGACTAGGCTTTTCCCTAAAGTCTAGATTCACATATCCAACGTTTTGCTCACCATCTCTACTTGGACAACTCAAACTAAAGCATCCTCAAACTAAGCATCCTTAGTTTGAAACCTCAAACTAAGCATCCTCAAAACTGAACTCCTAATCTCCTCCCCACTCCAGATCAAGCATTCTCCTCTCACAGATTTTCCATTTCAGTTCATGGCAACTCTATGAACTCCACATATTACGTAAGCTCCTTAGGAGTTTGTTGCTATATCGCCAATACCAAACACCACATATGCCAAAAAGTAGGTTGAACAAATGAATTAATGAAAAAAATCTTGTGGGTTTTGTCTCAGCTCACTTCAATTTCTTAACACTCTTTTAAAAGTGGTGAAATAAGGTGAAAATCTCACTCAAAAAAAAGATTCTAATTGAATCCTGTGGCTCTCAAACACTACTATAGCTCTTGAATACCCAAGTCTTGTAACTATATCCAAATATTGTGCTGCGTTCCCTCCCCTTTCTCTACAATTTGTCTAACATGAGTGACAAATGCTATACTGGAAGTTCTCTGGCATCCTGGTAGCCTCATAACTGAGCTTAAGCCATCACTCCCTGTATCTCCTCCCTCTTCGTTCTAATTACCATTCTCCTTCTATACGTAGAGAGAACTTTTAGGGAGTCATAGATTGTGCCACACTTCTTTCACAGGTTATTCTTTGATCCTTATTAGGCATGTCCAAGGCTACTTACTACAAGGTAGATTCTTCCTATTGAGAGCTAATTGTATTTACTTCTGCACTTAACTCATTTTTTTTTTTTCCTCAAGACTCTCAAGTGCTCTCTTCTTTACTTATTCACCAAATGCCATTCCAGGTGTGGAAGTTCACTTCCTAAAGCCTGATTTTTTAATAAACTGTCTGCAATTTATGTTACTTTCTGGATCTGACTGACATACCAGGTGAGACAATTTTCAGCTATAAACTGACAGTTGCACACCCAAGAGGACCTTGAGACTCTAAATAAGGAAATTCAACAGCTCAAAGTATTCCAAAATTTATATATAGGCATTTGCTTCTCTTTTTTTAAATAAGACTGGATCATATCTAAATTCTATTGCTTAGAAGAAATATCTTCTTCATACGTTTGTTGTGGTGATCACATCAGTAAATATATGCAATGTGCTTAGAATAGTACATAGCGTGTAGTCAAATTAAGTATGTATTCCTGCTACTGTAATTTTCTTTAGGATTAATGATAATTCAGTCATCTAAGTGGATATACTCTCTTAAAATATAATCTTAAGTATAGTACTCACATGCTGTTATCTACATTTTAAATCTTTAGTTGATTAAAAAGCAGTAAAACTAAAGTAAATTAAATTCACAGTGAAACTATGGTTAAACATGTTAGGAAACCTGGATATATCAATGCAGCATGAGAGAGGAAGATAATTAGGTGCCAAGGACCACACAGATCCAGTAATTCTTTTCTGTGTTGGAGCTCATAACAGAAGAAAAGCCCAGGAGAGTTAAAACTGAGTCACCTACTAAGAAAAAGTATGAGAAAGTGGCCCCACCTGAGTGGGAGAGAGTCAGAAGTAGCAGTTTTGGCCCTAAAACTAGTGGGCTAAACAACCTGAAGCCAGTTATAGAACTGTATCTTACTCAAATGTGAATAGAGATGACTACCCAGAATTTCTTAGTTACCATAGCATGGAAGCATTCAGTTTTTCAATGTCAGTCAATCAAAAAGTATGTATTTATTCTTAGACGTGTCTCAATACATAATCCAGCCATGACTGGACAAAGCTCTGATTCTCTTTAGGCTGGGAATGTGGCCAATTCGTTTGCGCACACCGCCAATTCATTTACCCATTCCAACATGGGCCTCTAGGAAACAATGTCTCTTCATTTTTTTTTTTTATAGATTTTATTTATTTGTCATAGAGAGAGAAGTGAGAGCAAGCACAGGCAGACAGAGTGGCAGGCAGAGGCAGAGGGAGAAGCAGGCTCCCCGCCAAGCAAGGAGCCCAATGTGGGACTCGATCCCAGGATGCTGGGATCATGACCTGAGCCGAAGGCAGCCGCTTAACCAACTGAGCCAGCCAGGCATCCCTAATGTCTCTTCATTTTAACTGAGTTCACAAGTTCTGCCTATTTCTCAATGTTCATTATCTCATCTCTTCATTCAACCTCCCTGGAAACGTTTCTAGGCCAAGAAGAATTATTCTAGAACTACAGTCCTTCCGCTGTCCCATACATCATAGAACAATACATTAGGATTATGACAGGCAGGGTGAGGTGTCTTGGGTCAAAGATCAAACACAGCCTCTTGAAAAGCCAAAGGAAAATGGACCACAAGTCTGACAGTAAATGGATGGGGGTGGGGGGGAGGAAAGCAGCCCTTGGATAAATAGATAATTCTAAAAATATTTTTAAAAAAGAAGTAAGAGGGTGCCTGGGTGGCTCAGTGGGTTAAAGCCTTCTGCCTTCTGCTCAGGTCATGGTTCCAGGGTTCTGGGATGGAGGCCCTCATTGGGCTCTCTGCTCAGCGGGGAGCCTGCTTCCTCCACTCTCTCTGACTGCCTCTCTGCCTACTTGTGATCTCTCCCTCTGTCAAATAAATAAATAAAATCTTTAAAAAAAAAAAAAAAAGTAAGAATCTTTGGCCCCTTCATATATGTAAGACCACATATGTAACTCATATGATGAACAAAATTTCTATTCAGACCTCAAGTGGAATTTTTGTCACATTTCCACACTTAATAGTGCTTTTATTGTTCATTTTCACTGCATTTTGCCTAAAACTAGACCCTTTGAGAAGATGCTAGCTATTGCCACTATTAACTACAAACAGTAGATCTAATCTTTCTTTGGGTCAGAAGTTTCTCTGAGAGGCTTATGAAAGCCATGGACTTCCAAGCACATATATTAGCTTAACCTGCACATACGTATAGATCCTTAGACTTTGTCAATGATTAACATCAAGGACTTCCCCCAGCAAAATTTTCAAGGTGAGAAGAATCCCTCACAGCTCTCACATTACAAATCCATTAGATTAGTCTGATCATCAAATGGATTTCTGCGAAATATTGACTATATTTAAAGCCAAATATCAACAATTGAAGGGAATTTCCTTCACATTCTTTGTATGGAAACACTATACAGGACAAATTTTATCTACCACACATCACTGATGTTTTCATTTGTAGGTTTGGTCACCAAACAAGTCCATTCAAGCATTTTATTGATTTTAATATCATTGCATTGCTTTACCTAATATTTAATAGTTACAGTCATCAGGACATCGCTCATTTTAACCACCTCTCCCTTACAACATTCCTGAGAGGCAGAGCAGCTTATGACCTCTTTGGGTAAGCAAGCCAGACACCTTCCCCACGGTGGTAGTGAAAGTTGATATAAATGCTAAACTGATGACTCCCTATCCTAGAATCATCAAACTATACCCTTTTCCTTCATGAAAGTTAGCAGTCTTTCCAAATTTCTGATACAGAGAATGTTTTATTCTGTCAACTAACCCAAAGCATTTGTATAGCACTTGGGAAAAAAATTATTTGTAACAAAAAATCCTCATTGATCCTAAAAATGGATGTCCCAAATTTATAGTATTTCACACTATCCCCATTGTACCATAATCTACTGATGTCACTTTCATTGTCATTTTTCTAATTGTCATTAGTTGGTTTATGCTTTAAGATCAGAGTGTCACCTAGTGGTACACATTTTTGCTTGGCTTCAAATTTTCAACAGGCCCAAGTTGAAAACTTGCTGATTATTTATGACAATGACGATGAATGAAAAACTGACTGCTACCACCTTCCTAAACCTATTTGTATAGGAATCAATTCCTTTGGAATTTCAAATCTCGTATTTTCAAAGTGTGTAACAAAATGTTGGGGGATTTTTGTTTTCCTTGTATTTTTATTGAAGTGTAATTAACATATAATAATATATTGGTTACATGTGTACAACCTAATGATTCTACATTTGTATGCATTGTGAAATTATCACTGAATAAGTCTAATCACCATTTGTCACCATACAAGTTAACACAATATTACTGACAGTATTCTCTATGGTATAAATTACATTTTTATGACTTGTTTATAACTGGAAGTTTGTACCTCTTGATCCCATTCACCAATTTTGCTCCCAGTCTCTTCCCATCTGGCAACCATCACTCCGTTTTCTGTATCTAGAAGTCTGTTCACTTCCTTTGTTTTCTGTATCCCACTTATAAGAGAAATCATGAAGTGTTTGTCTTTCTCTGTCTGACTTACTTCACTTAGCATAATACCCTCAAGGCCTATCCACGTTGTTGCAAATGGCAAGATTTTATTCTTTTTTTATGGCTGAGTGTTATCCCATTGTGTGTGTGTGTGTGTGTGTGTGTGTGTGTATAACATCTTTATACATCTCCTGTTGATGGGCACTTGTGTTGTTTTCATATTTTGGCTATTATAAATACTGTTGCAATAAACATGAACGCATACATAAACATGCATACCTTTTTGAACTAATGGATTCCCAAAAACGGAATTGCTGAATCATATGGTAGCTCCATTTTTTAATTTTTGAGGAAGCTCTGTACTGTTTTCATTGCGGTTATGCCAATTTACATTCATTTAACAATGCACACGGGTTCCTTTTTCTTCACATCCTCTCCAATACTTGTCTTTCTGATAATAGCCATTCAAACAGCAGTGAGGTGGTAACTCATTATGGCTTTGATTTCCATTTCCCTGATGATTAGTGATGTTAAACCTCTCTTCATGTGCTTATCAGTCATCTGTATGTCTTCTTTGGGAAAATGTCTATTCAGATCATCTTCCTATTTTTTTTTAATTTTTAATTCTTTTTATTTTTTATAAACATATAATATATTTTTATCCCCAGGGGTACAGGTCTGTGAATAGCCAGGTTTACACACTTCACAGCACTCACCATAGCACCTACCCTCCCCAATCTTCCTACTTTTTAATCACTGTTTTTGGGGGGGGGGTTGTTATTGTGTTATATTAACTCTTTAGATATGCTATATATTAACTCCTTATCAGATATATTATTTTCAAATAACATCTTCCATTCAATGGGTTTCCTTTTTGTTTTACTGCTGGTTTCCTTCAACTGTGCAGAAGTTTTTAAATTTGATTTAGTCTTATTTGCTTATTTTTGCCTTTGTTGCTCTTGCCTTTGGAATCAGATCCAGAAACATGACTAAAGGTGTATCAAGGAGCTTACTACCTATGTTTTCTTTTAGGAGGTTTATTGTTCCAGATCTTACATTCAAGACTTTAATCCATTTTGAGTTAATTTTTTATATGGTATAAGATAGTAGCCCAACTTCATTCTTTTGTATGTAGCTGTCCAGTTTTCCCAACACTGTTTATTGAAGAGACTGTCCTTTGTCTTTTATTACAGGCTTTGTTTTTAAAGTCTGTTTTGTTTGACATGAGTATAGCTATATTAGCTTTCTTTTCTGTTTCCATTTGTTACACTAGCTTTCTTTTTGTTTCCATTTGTATATGGAATATCTTTTCCCATTCATTCCATTTCTATCTCCCTGTGTCCTTACTTGGGAAGTGAGTCTTTTGTAGCCAACACATAAATGAGTCTTGTTTTTGTTTTTTGTTTTTAACCATTTAGCCATTCTATGTCCTTTGATTGGAGATTTTACTCTATTTACATTTAAAGTAATTATTGATATGTGCTTGTTGCCATTTTATTAATCTTTTCTGTCTGTTTATCTAGTTCCTCTCTGTTCCTTTCTTCTTCTCTTATTGTCTTCCTTTGTGGTTTGATAACTTTCCTTAGTACTATATGTAGATTCCTTTCTCATTTTCTTTTGTGCATTTACTGTAAAATTTTGCTGTGATTATTGTATGTATATTTGGAGTAAAATTTTGCTGTGGTTACTGGATAAATATTTATATATATTTTAACTTGATTGCAATTTAAATTTGAACACATTCCAAAACAAATTTTTACTCTTCCCATGTTTTATATATTTGATGTCATATTTTACCTCTTTTTATGTATTTTCAATTAATTACTGTAGTTTTCATTTTAATACTTCTTTTAACCTTCATAGTAGCCTTATAAGTGATTACCCTACTACCTTTATTATATATTTACCTTTTCCAGTGATATTTTTGCTTTCTTGTCATTAATTAGTATCATTTCTTTTTAGCTTTATTGTCATTAATTAGTATCATTTCTTTTTAGCTTAAAGAGACCCCTTTAACATTTCTTATAAATTTGGTTTAGTGGGGATGAACTTCTTTAGCTTTTGCTTATCTGCAAAACTGTATCTCTTCCTTCTATTCTCAGTGATAAACTTGCTGGGGTAAGTATTCTTGGCTGCAAGCTTTTTCCTTTCAGTACTTTGAATATATCATGCCACTACTTTCTAGCCTTCAAAGTTTCTGCTAAAAATCTGCTGATAGCCTTCTGGGGCTTCCCTTGCATATAACAAGTTGTGTGGGGTTTTTTTTTTCCCCCCCTTGTAGTTTTTAAGATTCTCTATCTTTAACTTTTGACATTTTAATTATAATATCTTTGTTTGGATCTCTTCGAGTTCATGTTATTTGGAACTCTCTGGGTTTTCTGCACCTGGATATCTGTTTTCATTCCAAGATTAGGGACTTTTTCATCCATTATTTCCTCAAATAATTTTCTGCCCTTGTTTTTCTCTTTTCCTTCTGGGACCCCTATAATGCAGATATTATTCTGCTTGATGTTGTTTGTTCCAAGTCCTTAAGGTACTCCATTTTTAAAACTTTTGTTATTTAAAAAAAAAAAATCTTATTTATTTTTGCTGCTCTGTCTGGATAAGTTCTATTGCTTTGTTTTCCAGCTTGATGATTCATTCTTCCACTTCATCTACATCTAGTCTTCTATTGAATTCCTCTACCATACTTTACAGTTTAGCTAATATATTCTTCAGCTCTCTGACTTCTATTTGGTGCTTTCTTACATTTCCCATATTCTATGTTGAAGTTCTCGCTATATACATCCATTCTTCACCCTAGTTTGGAAAGCCTCTTTATGACCCTTACTTTGAAGTCTTTATCATGTAGACTACTTATCTCTTGATTCCTAAGGTCTTTCTCTGAGGTTTTATCTTGTTCTTCATTTGGAACATATTCCTCTGTCTCTTCATTTTGCCTGATTCTCTGTATTTGCTTCTATGTATTAGGCAAAGCATCTTGGTCTTAAAAAAGCATCCTTATGTAGAAGATGACCCTTGGGGCCGAGAAGGGCCATCTTCCCTGCCCACTGGAGCCAACTGCTCCAGGGGCATCCCCTGTGTGGGCTGCTTGTGCCCACCAGCTGTTGTGGGTGCCACACTTGCAGCTTGGCAGGGGCAGGGTGCTCTACCAGCTGTGATATGGCTGCAGCACAGGGGGCAGAGAGCACCCATCTGCTCTAGCAGGTTAAAGGGAAGTTGCCAAGTGGCACCTCCCAACACTGGCATTAGCAAGGTACCATGTGTGGCAAAAATGCCACCTGCCAGCACTTGGAGAGAATCCTAACAGATTCCCTCCTCTCTTCAACACTCATTTTAAGAGTAAAAACTGGCTCCCCCTCACACCTGGTCTAGCATTTTTAAACTGCTGCTTTCATACAGGGTCCATGGTGACCAAGTCTGCATGTGAGCACTTTAAGAACAGATTCTCTGTTCCCTGTAGTGCTATGGTCTCCTGGACAAAACCTCCATTGGTTTTACATATTGGTGGCCCACCTTTCAGTGCAGGACCCAAGGGCTAGTTGCCTGATGTGTTGCAGAAACCCCTTGCTCCACAGGGAAGAGTTCCATATTTTTAAGATCCCTCCTAATTGTGGTCGCCATGTAGGGCATGGAGTTTTCTGCATGTAAGAGTACGCCTCTCCTACTCATCTTGACACAGCCCTTTTATCCTTTGTTGTGGAAATGTTTTTCATCTATTTTTAAAGATTTTTCAGAGGAAACTACTCCCTATGTAGCTGTAAATCTGTTGTGGGCATGTGAAGAGGTGACTTCAGGATCTTCCTATGCCACCATCTTCTCTGCAGGGTTTCACAAAAATGTTGACAGAACAGAAGCTTGTCATTAGTATTTACTGAAAATAAGAGTTCTAAAGTGAGATGTAGAAGTGAGATGCTTTCTCCTAAAGAATTAGGAAATATAAAAGACATGCTAATAATATGATAATGCCCATCCCAAGACAATAACTCAAGAATTAACTGTCTGCAAATAATGATCTGTGTAAGCAGTACCTTGACTTTAAGGTTCTTAAAAATGCAAGCATAGAGATGAGGGAGCTAATCATACTAATTAACTGGCTGTGCCTTGTAACAAATTAATTTTAAGTAAAGGAATAGGCAACCAGAGAAAAAGGCCAAAATCTCAATTAGTTAATCTGAGTAGAACATAAATACTCTCAGAACTCATTTGCCCTTTAGAATGAAAGAGTAGAACCAGGGTTCCGGGAGCAGCAATCACTCCTCATTGACAGCCTGGAATTGTCATTTATGGTACCATCTTTAAGTTCGCATTCTGATGGGAGTGTTTACTCTATGTGGGCAGCAGAGTGTGACCAGTTGATGTGAACTATCCATAACCACTCCCAATCTCAGTGAAATAGCATCATCTAAAACTCTGACGAGTTCTTTCTACTGGACTACAGTCTGCTTAAAAAGTGTTTCTGGCCAGAAAGCTTTGTAGAACAGGTCACACTCATGACTGTCAGTATTAATTTCTAATCATAAATTGGGGGGAAAAGTCCTCTGCATACATGATATCACTTTACAAAGCCTATATCACCATTACAATAAATGCTAATATGTTTAGGAAATAAAAATATAAAATAATATTCATTCTTTACTCTTAAGAGGATCTGGTTTTTCTATCTATCCATTCCCTTCTCAAAATCTGCAAGTCTTCTTCCACAGGTTTAAGCCTCCATGTCTTCAAAGATACATGGATATAACTGACTTAAGGACTGTTTCCTTGATGCTACTACTGATCTTTCCAGCAATATCCTCAATGTAGCCTCCCTTTCACAAAGTTTTTTAAGGGATAGTCTACTTGTAGTGCTTCTGTTCTGATTTACACACCTTAAAATTCCCATCATAAATAACCATCAACACCCCACATTCATTTTTTTAAAAATCAAACTTTCCAAACCACTTTTCTTCTGAAATCCCTCAGGGTTACCAATGACCTCACCAAATCCAGTAGCTTTTTCTTAATCCTTACTTTCCGGGGCCTGTCTAGTCTGTTTAGTATCGGTGACTGCCATCTCCTTCTCAAAATAGTTTCTCATCTTGGATTCCAGAACACTGCATCTGTCTGACTTTCTTTCTCCCTTTATAATTCCAGAGATATGCATTTTATATCTGGATACTATCTATGTCTATTTTGCGAATGAGTACACTAGTACTGACTGACCATGGTGAAATATTTCTTTCTTTAAGAAAAGAAAATGAGATGTTACAAAAGCTATGGGATGCCCAGGGAGAGAGACAACCGCGCACTTTTTGGCCAATTATACCTTTCTTTGTGCGATCTCTTTAAGACACACCCCACTCTGAGGAGCTGGATGTGTGGTTTAAATGGAAACATGGAGATGTGGAGGATATGGGAAGTGTCTGGTCTTCTGAGAATATATGGCTATATACTAAATCCTTTCTGAGCTCCCAGCAGACCTACTAACAAGTATGGCCTTGGTTAGAATACGCTGATTCATAACCTTTTTCAATAGCTTAAATTATTTGTTTTTAACTTTTCCATCTGCTATGTGTAAGATTTCTATTCAATAAGCTTTAGTGTTTAAATTTTAAGCTGTGACACCATAAGGAAATGCTCTGACAGTTTTTAAAATTATCAGGCATCAGTTTGACCAAAATTGCATACTCCAGCCAAGTGTGTTCTTAATATTATTACAATTATAAAAGATCTGTCTTTTATTTAGATACTCAAGTAACCAGAGGAAGCTGCTTTTTAAAAAGCAATAAGAGGAAGCATGTTGAAAGCATCAGTTTGATTTTGCTTGATCCTATTAGCCAAATATCCCAGAAGTCAAACTCTGGGGAACTTTAAATGAGTGATCTGATTATGAAAATATGACATTCTGCACAGTACACTGAAGACTTCTGTTCAGGGTTGTTTGGTTGTATTTTATTTTTTAGTAATGAGGGTTGGTTGATGAAGCCTTAAAATGGTAATCCTAAAGAATCCCCCATGAAAGATTCAGAGGAGGCCCAGAAGAGGTCACATTTTAATTAAAAGGGGAGAGCTTTACTGGCTATCTAAAATAAAGGAAAAAGGAAAGCAGTTCATATTCTAAACCCATTTCACTGTTTCCCGGCATCTGTTTCCTCAACCTGGCCCCTTTTAAGATGATTTATTGATACCACTAACTTCCTGTATTTTTGCTTATCATTTTGTTTTTTCCCCGGTAATAACTAGCATTATCCTTTAAGTTAAACTTTCACAGTGTCATCTGGAGAATGGGATGTAAACAGAAAATAATAATTGGAATTCTTCCTCCTCCATAAACATGTTAATGATTATAGTAATTGCTATCACTTCTATGTGGTTCATATATACAATGGCATATTACACCACCATCAGAAAGGATGAATACCTACCATTTGCATCAACATGAATGGAACTGGAGGGGATTATGCTTAGTGAAATAAGTCAAGCCAAGAAAGACAATTATAATATGGTTTCACTCATATGTGGAACATAGGAATAGCATGGGGGACCACATGGGAGGGAAAAGCAAATGGGAAGAAATCAGAGAAGGAGACAAACCATGAGAGACTCTGGACTCTGGGAAAAAAGTAATAACTGCTATCACTTCTAAATTATTACTCTGTATCAGGCATGATGTGAAGCATTTTGTAGACATTATCTCCTGTGATCTAACCTCCACTCTCTGTAGCATTATTATCCTCAATTGATTGACAAGAAAACTTAGAAATGGACAGTGAAGAAACTTGCCTAGAAAGTAACAGAGCCAAGACTCTAATCTACATCTTTTTCCCAGTAAAAGAACATTCTTTTCACAATGAAATTAATCTAGTTTTCAATCATATCTTTAGTCTATGAATTCTAGACTTTGAGGTGAATATTTATTCTTGGGCACTAATCTAGATAGGGAATTTTAAATGCTCAACAGTCCAGGCTGTATCCAGACATGTATCCCAGCATGTTAAGAACCTAAGAAAAGTTAGGACCACTACAAAAGACAACTGAGGAGAGACAGCGACCACATTGCTTATTATAAGATGTGAGTTGCTATGGTAATTGCAAAAAGCTGAATTGGGAGAGAATGGCAAGTGCTGTTTGTTACACTGCAGAAAGACCTCTCATCTATATAACTTTCCAAGAAAGCCTATTCCTGTAAGCTGGACTTGAAATGTGTTGCCTACTCCCATAATGCCATGAATGCCATAAGATAAATACACCTTTTATAATCCTACAGACCAGACCGGCCTCCATCTTCAATTGCAGAGAGTCCCACTAATGCCAGTAAAAAGAAGAAAATTAATTCATACTTTGTTTAGGCTAACCTTGTTTCTAAGTGAGTCTCTTCAAGTAAATCTCAAGTTGACTATCTATCTATCTGTCTGTACATATATAAAACTGTATTTTTATGCATAATGAGGTCATCTCTTCTCAAATGTGTACATCTCTGTCACAGGCTAGTCTAACATAAGCCTCTTGAGAATCTAGCCTAGTAGATTATACAATTATTAAAGGTTGACCTTTCTTTGGAGTTTAATGAACTGAAAATTGCATTTTTAACCTTGGCTGATGTGCTATCAGATGTCAGTCATCATTTCTTCAATCTAACCCAACTAGACTATAAATTAAGTGGACCCAAAATCTAATTAATTAGGTCAGCAGAAGGATGAAAATAGGCCCTTCCTGAAATCATCTTAAGGTGGCAGTGGCAATAAGATTGACACCTGATTTGCAGACATAGTCCCACAATCAATTAAGAGCTAAAAGTTGTTATAATTTGAACATAGTGTATCCAGGCACTCAAAGTTGGGTAAAGACTACCACACACCAGGCATGAGCCAACAGTATGAAATTACACCTAAAACAAGTCCACTATTAAGCTTAAAACTTACTTTTTATAATGTACTATTATTCCATTTTACAATTTCCAACATAAAAATTTTGCACATATCTTCCTTCATTGATTATTCCCATTTTAAACAGAATCTATTCGCTGCATAGAATTTCATGTGCTAGAAAAAATATCCCCAACAATTTTATGTAACTGAGCATCTCTATTATGTGCCCTTTGTTTCATCCACACCATTTTTCCTATTTTTCTAATTACATGCATTATTCAGCTTGTAAAAGTTTTGCTACTGCATAAACTTCTGACCTCTGCATTTCCCTCAAGATTCCTAAGATATTGCAGGTGAGGTATTTGTGTAGATTGAAATGACCTGTATACAATGTTGCAGTGATTAGTTCAATCAATTCTGCAAAATAGCTGGTCAGTTCTAAGAGAAGGAAAATAATTAATTTAACAAGACGAACATATATTCCACTCCAGACACGATGGAAGGTGTTCCAGTGACTCAAGGATAGACAGAAGCCAGCCTCTGATGTCAAGGAACTTAGAGTCCTGGGTTAAGAACAAAACATGTGTGCAAATGACTCTGAGTGGTGCTCTTTGATGTTAAGCCAAGAAGACAAATAACCCTTTTTTGTCAAAAAGTCTATAAAACATGTTTGCTCAAATAAAGTCATTTTTACTGATTGATTTTAAAGGAAAGCAACAAGTTTACATATGTCTATATCTATCTATGTAAATGAGACAGGTGAGAGATTCATTTTATAGTTTCTCAAGATGTCATTCTTTTAAAAAGCACTTTTTTTTTTTTCTTTTTTACCCTCTCTCCCTGCCCCACACCACGAGGCAATGAGCCTGGCAGGAAAGCTGGGAGGCAGTCCATTGCCAGGCAAGGTCCACACAGGGAAGAAGAGTGCAGAGTGGCAGCCCACTAAGTTCAAGAGATTGCAAAATTTAGTAAATAAGTATGTATAATGGAGGATAATGGGAGCCTGGCTTTTCACTGTCAGAGAAGGAAGTTACAAATATGAAAAGGGGGAAGCAGGAATGACCCCTACAGTATCAGATTGGAATTGAAGGTATCAGGGTACTCACAGTTTTTAATATTTATCTAGAAAGATAGAGAAATATACAGATGTAAATATGTATATATACATATGTATGAGGCATGTATGTAATATATGTGTGCATATGGGTATGTATATTTATTCTTGTATAGATTTCCTTGCTCTGTCCACAAAGAGGGTCTAGGATCAACATCTGAGCTGCGATAAAGTGCACCAAGCATAAGTTTGACTTTAAATGCTTCTCCATTAAAACAAACAGAACTTGGACAAATGGCTAATCCCAGGCTGGGGTAAGGAAAGAAGATGCTCTTGTAGTCTTCTCATGCACCAGCAATGGGAAGCTGCTGCCGGCTAAATCTGAAACAATTTGATATCTAAAATAATGATTGTAATGAATTATAACTCACTGAATAAGATGTAAGTTTCTGAGTACATACTGATATAAGTGCATACATATATACACAGACACACATACTTAAATACTACAGAATTCCAACTAGTAAATAGTGGAATTAGAAAATTGCCATTTGGCCACCATTAGAGTAATAATTATTTCCGGCAAGAAATACCATTGGATGCTAAACTGGCCGATATTTAAATGTGGGATGAGTGTGTCTCCACAAAATATCTGTTATTACAAAAGGAAAGAAAGATAACTGTACAGTGGAGAAACCTGGAATGCATCATCTTTACTAAGTGATCAAAATTTGGGTTTTTTTTTTTTAATTTATTTATCTGAGAGGCAGCACGAGAGAGAGAGATCAGGAGCAGGAGGAAGGAGTAAAGGGAGAAGCAGATTCCCTGCTGAGCAGGGAGCCCCGTGTGGGACTTGATCAGGACCTGAACCAAAGGCAGATGCTTAACCAACTGAGCCACCCAGGCACCTTAAAGGATCAAAAATTAACACCACCAGCAATAAGACAAGTAGTAAAGCCACTGCCACCCCATAGGATAAAATGAGAGCAAAGTATCACTTCTGTAAAATTCTGGCCTAAAAGTCTGGGTATTATCATGAGGAAACATCAAATAAACCCAAGCTGGCTTATAAACTTCTCAAGTGTTCAAAGTCAAGGGAAGTCAAAGAAAGACTAAAGAACTGTTCCAGGTTGAAGATTTGAGCAACATGAGAAATAGGTGTAGAGTATAGTTTCAACTGTATCCCATTGCTGTAAGGGAAATTAAAATGGAATCTCTGAAAAAAAAAATGGAATCTCTGGATAAAGGATGTACATGAGCCATTTATACTAGGTAATTTTTCTGTAAACTTGAAGTTGTTTCAAAATAAAAATTATGAAAAGAGGCAATGAGTAAAAGCACTTGCTGTAATAGGCAGTAAAAACAAAGTGAGGTGGGACTCAGAAGATAGAGAATCGTATCCCTGAGATAACAGAGACCAGGTCTGCCTTCATTATTACTGTATCGTGAGGGCCCAACCTAGTCTTTCACACAATATGCATTCAATCAGCATGCATTCAATGAATTCATTGGTTAATCAAACAGCAAAAAGGGAGGTATCAGTAAGGAAAAGCTTTATAAGAGACCAGTGAAAACAGGTGCCATTCTAAGCATAGGAACAGCATGAAGAAGGTTGTAAAGATGAGAAAGTATGAGGCAAGGTGGCTGGAGCAGAAACAATGTTCAGCATCACAGGAGGAGCAATGTTGGGAAAGCAGCAGAACTTGATAGATAACCTATAATGTCAGGGTGAGGTAAAAAATGAATCCTGGATTTCAGAAGGAAGCAGAACAGCTCGTAGCCCTTTCCAAGCAAAGGTAATTTCAATGTTCTTCCTCTATCCTTCCTCTAACAGACATGCAAATGCACAGTAGTAGATCAAAAGAAACAAGTATGGTTAATCTACCAGTTAAATAATAAAATCCCTTGGTTTTTCAGCTATATTTCAGAATTCTACAGGATTATATTCCACAGAACTCCAAGTTAATAAGTGTTTCATGATGGAATAATGATAAGATTAAGCTAAATTAATCAAATTTCTGTCCTAATTATTTCCCTCCTGGGATGCTCCAAAGGAAGAGAATATGCAGTGTCCAAGTTGGCTTCAGTGCCCTCCCCTATGCCACCCCATCTACCAGAAGAGTCTGAAGGAATGTAAGAACACACTCTAGGACGTGCTGTTGACGTTGTTGAGCAGATAGAAAGAGGTTAATGCCCCAGTGTTTCTGAACAGCCAGCTCAACCCTACAAGGCATGTGGATTCTGAATGAAACCAGAGATGAAGTGATCGAAACAAAAGGATGGCAGAGGAGCAGGGCCTGTCCATCATCAATTGCCTACTTCTCTCTTTCTAAGTAAACAGCTACACACAGAGATTCTAAGAATATAGAAAGTTAAGCTCTTGTAAGTAGACCTCTTTGTGGTGCTTGCTCTAGCTCTGGCCTGGTTACCATGGATATCAGAAGAGTTCAAGAAAGAATGGGAGAAAGGAGTTATTCATGGATGAGTAAGGGTAGTGCCTATGGGAGTTGGGGAGTAAAAGGGAAAAAACAAAATGAGTAAAGAAAGATCGAGGTCAATTTGACAGAGGCTCTGAGTTCTGCCGGCCGGTACTCCATCCAGCAACACTGATGGGAACACCTTCTTCCTTGAGTGTTCACATTCAAGGTCTGGTGACTCTCGCTGACAGAGATGCAAACACCCAGCCCAGAAAGGAGAATGACTGATGATTTCCGTGAAATTGAAATTCAGCGGCGTGTGAAGTATGCACAGCACCTCTTCAATGACTGTACTGGACAATTACCAAGTTGAAAGATACATAAGTACTGTGTAAGCTGCAAATATTCAAGGAACAAATAGCTCTTTCCTGTGTAACTGTGGTTCTTCCTAATATAAGCAGAAGAAAGGAGGCTGCAAGAAGTGGTAGCCACAGAAAGCAAGAAGAAATGAAGAAAAGAGCGGGGGGTTGGTGGGGAGGCCCTTGAGATTTCCCTTCCAGACAGAAAAGAGGGAAGATGTGAAATGGAGAAGGAGGAAAGGAAGGAGCATGCAACAGGCATGCAATACATTTTTTGAAAAGGCCTCAGATGCCCCTCAGGGATTCTTAAGCTTCAGCGGGCTCGGGAATCCCCTGGGCAGCCATTTGTTAAGAACACATTTTCCATTCAAATCAAAACTAAAATGAGATGTCACCTATCACAATGGCTAAAATCAACAACACAAGAAACAACAGATGTTGGTAAGGATGTGGAGAAAGAAGAACTTTCTAGCACTGTTGGTAGGAATGCAAACTGGTGCAGCCATTCTGGAAAACAGTATGGAGGGTCCTCAAAAAGTCAAAAATAAAACTACCCTATGATCTAAAAATTGCATTTTGATTATTTACCCAAAGAATACAAAAACACTAATTTAATGCGATACATAAACTCCTATGTTTGTTGCAGCATTATTTACAATAGCCAAATTATGGAAGCAGCTTAAGTGTCCACTGGCTGATGAATGGATAAAGAGCTAGTGTACACACACACACACACACACACACCCAGTGGAATATTATTCAGCCATAAAAAGAATAAAATCTTGCCATTTGCAATGATGTGGATGGAGCTAGAGAGTATAATGCTAAGTGAAATAAGTCAGTCAGATATGACAAATATGATTCCATTCATATGCAGAATTTAAGAAACGAATAAGCAAAGGGGAAACAAGAAAGAAACAAACCAAGAAACAAATTCTTAACTATAAAGAACTTACAGTTACAAGGGGGGAGGTGGGTGGGGGGTTGGGTTAAACAGGGATGGGGATTAAGGAGTGCACTTGCGAGGAGCACCAGGTGTTGTATGGAAGTATCGAATGACTATATTGTATGCCTGAAACTAATACAACCCTATGTTAACTAACTAGAATTAAAAACTTATAATAAATAAGTAAATCAATCAATCAATAAAAAATGTTAACAAAAGAATGCATTTTCCAGTGTTCTACCTTCCCAAAGGCTATAGCTCTTGAGATTTAGGTGTAGTGCTCAAAATCTAACTGATTAAAAGGTCTTCAAGTGGGTGCCTGGGTGGCTCAGAGGGTTAAGCCTCTGCCTTCGGCTCAGGTCATGATCTCAGGGTCCTGGGATCGAGCCCCGCATCGGGCTCTCTGCTCAGCAGGGAGCCTGCTTCCTCCTCTCTCTCTATCTGCCCACCTCTCTACCTGCTTGTGATCTCTGTCTGTCAAATAAATAAATAAAATCTTTAAAAAAAAAAAAAAAAAGGTCTTCAAGTGACTATGAGGCAGATGTCCATTAACCACATTGTTAGACACTCTGGTGATCTAGTAAAAGTCATTTGGCTTGAGGATTTCCTGAAAGTAAAATGAGTCATCTTTGAGTGAGCCAAAACTGAGGAGCAGACTGCTAGTTCAGGGGACCAGTCAAGGAATAAAATGTAATCTCGTCAGCTACGTATGGGTCCATGTCAAGGTCTTGCTTATCAGTGATATAAAGGTAAGGGTGTGTTTGTGAAAGGGGGAAGGCCCGCTTCAGTTAGGGGAAGTTAGGAAAGAAAAAAGAAGGAATATATTATGGTTCAGGTCTTGATGATGTACAGTCAAATCCATGTAAATTCATGCAAAATCCACCCTAACTGTAAAAAAACAGAGCCCAAATGAACTCTTAAAATGAAGGCCTTTTTGTTAATGGTCAGTTACACTATCCCTCTCACAGCCCTGTGCTGGAGACAGTGAAGTACTGTGACTGAAAACCCTACATGGCAGTAGGTCAGCCTGGCTTTAACTCAGTTCTGAAGCTTTCCTCTGTGAAACTCTGGACAAATCAAAAAACCCTGCCTTTTGTAGGAGGAATTCCAGTCCCCTCTCAGGGTGGCTGAAATTATCAACTCCAGAACACCTGTGAGATACTTAGCACAGAATAGGACAAAAATAAACACTCAATTAACCGGAAAGCAACAGAAAATTGGGACTGATATTCTCACTCTTTCAGGCTTTTGCTGAAAAAGTAAAATCAGTTCTCCAGGCAAAAGAAATTAAATGAAGACTGATCTTGAAACCAAGAATTGCCTCCTTAATGAACCATCAATGTGCCATCACACAACTTCTTTTGAAATTTTTCACAGCAATGGAGACTAGTTGGTGGTTTTATGCATTCCATTTTCATTCTTTATTAAGAATTTTTAAATGTAGAGGTGCCAAGGTGACTCAGTTCGTTAAGCATCCGACTCTTGATTTCACCTCAGGTCATGGTCTCAGGGTCGTAAGACAGAGCCCCACCTCAGGATCCCTGTTCAGCATTGAGTCTGCTTGAGAGTCTTTCCTATTCCCTCTCCCTCCCCCTCTGCTCCTCCCACATCCCCTCTTTCAAAAAAATAAATAGGTAAGATCTTTCTTTAAAAAAGAATTTTAGGGGCACCTAGGTGGCTCAGTGGGTTAAAGCCTCTGCCTTCGGCTCAGGTCATGATCCCACGGTTCTGAGATCGAGCCCCGCATCAGGGCTTTCTGCTCAGTGGGGAGCCTGCTTCCCACCCTCCCCGCACCGCTTGCCTCTGTCCACACTTGCCTCTCTGCCATGGTGATCTCTGCCTGTGAAGTAAATAAATAAAATCTTTTTTAAAAATTAAATAAAATTTTTTTAGAAAGAATTTTAAAATGTAGACCTGATTTGGCTTAATTCCTAACAAAATAAATGAAGAAATTAATGTCCAAAGAGCTTATGATTCCCCTCAAAATCATAGAGATAATTTCAGTACA
Source organism: Mustela lutreola (assembly GCF_030435805.1). NCBI lineage: Eukaryota > Metazoa > Chordata > Mammalia > Carnivora > Mustelidae > Mustela > Mustela lutreola. The sequence continues at coordinate 94,321,508 of NC_081296.1, forward strand.
GCCCTCTCAATGCAGGGACCCCCACACTGTTGACTTGTGCACTTTCTCCTATAGACGGGCCTCAATCTAAATGCCTATTAACAAGCACACAGAACTGGAAACCAGAACGCTCCTTCCCCTTACTGCCTTGAACAAGCCATTTTACCTCCCACACATCAGTTTCTATGGATATAGAATGGAGACAGCACTAACCCTCTCACAGACACTTACAAAAATCAAATGACAGTACAGATGTCTGAGTCGTCTATAGACTTCAACTCTATTGAAGTTCAACGTAGTGTCTTTATCATTGCTCTTGCTATCACAATTCTTAGAAGTAGTTCAAATTCTCATAGAGACAGGCTTTTAAAAGTTGACCAGGAGAAAATATTCACACCCCAAGCCATACTCAGTTGTGGTTTGTCATACAACTCATTTATTCAGATGAATTTTGGAAGATTCGTTGACCGCCACACACACACACACACACACACACACACACATACTCCATCAACACATTTATCCAACTACACAATTTTCTAATCCAATGAACAAAATAGGGATTTTGAATAAAGTCAGAGCCCAATCAGGCATTTTGCTCTGCTTACAACGCAGAAGACCTATCTTCCTGCTGTAAAGACAAGAGGCTTCCCAACGGCTATGCTGTCACTTAAGTGGAACATGTGGGCAGAAGCATGGGCGTTGGACCAGAGGGCAGGAGTGTCCGGTGATCTTCCAGGAGCAAGCTGCCCACAGCCTTGGCTGACCAGCGGAACAGAGATAAGGCAGCAGCCAACTACAAATCACTTGCAGTCAACCCAGAAAGTGCTGGGTCTGAAGGAAGCTGGCAGCTGTGTCCCTGGACAGCGACACAAGCTGGCCACCATGCCCGCTCACTGCTGCTCACCAAAGCAGGAAGCAGCAAGCACTCAGAGGACCAGGGGAAGTGGAGCTGAATCCTCTGATGGCAAGGGCATGACCTTTTCAAAGGACCCTGTGCTCTGCACCTCGGAGCCTTAGAAACTAGAGCATTCATGGGGGAACACACACAACGCGTGCTTGAAATCCTGTGGGAGAGGGGCACAGAGGCACTATGAAACTAGAAAGTATTTGTTGTGGTGGTGCCCAAGAACAAACTTGGTAGTCCTTTTTTTCTAACTGATATTTTTAATAATCCCTTTCCCCACAAGCAACTCAGGGATGATATTAGATTTTCTGTGTTTCCAGGGGTTGCTAGGCAACGTTTCTAGGCAGCTGGAGATATTTCCATAGTAAGCAAGTCATGTTCTACCACAAAGGCCATGGTTTGAAAAATACATTTTTCATCTATCATCTATAAACCCAGTGTTTTAATACTAGGGGCCTTTTATCATAGCTAAAATGAGATTCAGCGTTTGATAATAGTAACTACCAGTGCTTTAGCATCAGGCCCTGATACAATTCTGCTCTGGGGACACACCAACACTAAAGCATGTGTCAGGTTTTATAGGTATCATAAGTCAAGCATGGTCAACAAAATAAATCAAAGAAAATTCAGCCAGGCAGATTTTTTTTAATAAATAGAAGTGTATTTTTAAAGAGCTTTTAGAGGCTGGTGTTTTGGCTTCTGCCTTCAATTTCAAACTGAATAGCACAGTTTGATTTTCCCTGGCACTCTTTATTTTCTTTCACTTTTTTATTGTTATTATTTCAAAAAAAGGTAAAGTAACCCATCATATCATGAAGTTTACCTGGGGTCTCCTTTTATTTCATTTAAAATATAAAATATGCCAGTAGTCTCTATATTTTTGCTAAATTCTCATTTTGATTCTCTTTAATTAGATGCTTCTGAATATCCTCAATGTGTGGATTGTTTAAAACAAATTCAAATGTTCACTGTGCCTAGAGGTTTAAATACACACACACACACACACACATATTTCATAAACCCTGAGCTACAATGCTGCTATTTGTTATAGAAAATCAGCTTTAACTATAAACATGCTAATCAATAGTGGATAACATTATTTCTCATTCTGGCCCACTGCCAGAACCAAAACTATTTCTTTAAAGCCAAGCAGCTATTCCTAATGCAGAGCCCTCTTCCCCTCTGAAGGGCAAAGGATGCCAAACTTCTAATGCCAAGAAGCTGAAAGAGTCACTTTCCCTGGGCTCCAAGGACCTTTGCAGAACCGGCATTCACACAAGCACTCTTCCAGGGTTTTCTTAAGCACAAATTAACCCACTCTCTTTCACAAGTAAAAATACTGCTTGTTGCCTCCTCACGTGCTCAAAATACCAGTTAAATTTACCAGATGAAAACCAAACACATTTTGGACTCATTTCCCTAATGTACCCCCATTTATGTAGTCTCGAAAAATGAGTTGGTCACTTCCAAAATAACACATTTATATCAGATTCTTTTTTTACTGGGTTCCACATAAAACGAGAGAGAGGAAGAGGGCAGGACCGACGGAAGGAAGGGGGGAGGGGTAGAGAGAAAGAAGGACGGAGCGACGGGAGGGGAGGGAGGAAACGCAAGGAAACAATATTTTACATTGATCTGGTACCTATTTTTTTTTATTTTTCTTGCAGCTACAGATACCTGACAGAACAAAGGGCCTGAGGCTGAGAAATTTACCAACAGAAGTAGGCAAAGTGGCAAATTTATACTCCAAAAATAAGTATCTTCTGTAATAGACAATTTTCAAAATCAGATCTATGGAATGAAGGTCACTGTAATATTTGTACTCACTCCCAGTGTTATTGAGCTAACCATCAGAATTAGGAAAATAATTTTCTCTTCTGCTAAGCAGTAAGCTCTCCTCCATTCATTGAACAAAGCCTGAGACCCCACTGTATGCCAGGTACTCAGACAGTCTCTGCAGATACAAGTGAAATGCATGTTTTCCCTGCCTCCAGGAAGCTTACAACCTGGAGGTGATACAGACAAGTAGTCAGGCAACTATAGCGATATGATAGAAATAAATGCAGAGGCTGGGAGAACACGGCAGGGCTCAGGAGGAAGCCTTCTCCAAGCTAAGACCTGAAGGATCACAAAGCTATCCATGAGAAGGTGTGGGGGAAGAGGAGGAGGAAGGAGAACAGGAGTATGTCAGACAGAAGGATCTTTGAGTGCCTAGGAGAACACTACACAATGGTTGGAGCACTAAGATGTATGTGTGTGGTGAGACGGGGAAACCAGGGCCCAGGTCAGCAATGCCAAGTGAGTTATTGAAAGAACACTGGTATTGATCTGTAGTTTAATAGAGAGTGGTTAGAGTTTGAAGCTGGGGAGTGACACCATCAGATTCACTGTCTGGAAGGTCACTGCTGCATTCTGCTAAAGTCTGCAGTCTACTAAAGTCTGCTAAAGCTGCGCTAACAGAGTACAACACACTAGGTGACTTACATAACAGAAATGTATTTTCTTACAGTTCTAAAAGTTAGAAGTCCAAGAACAAGGTAGCAGCAGGATTGACTTCTTCTGAGGCCTCTCTGCTTGTCTTACAGATGGCTGCCTTCTCCCTGTGTCTTCATGTGGACATCCCTCTGTGCTTTCCTGTGTCCTAATCTATTCTTCTTATAAGGATGCCAGTCATGTTGGATTAGGGCCCACCCTAATGACCTCATTTTAACTTACTTCCCTCTTTAAAGACTGTCTCCAAATATAGTCACATTCTGAGGTACTATAGGTTAGGATGTCAACGCAAGAATTTGGAGGGGCACAGAATTTATCCACATAACTGTCATTTGACTGTAAAAGTAGAGAAGGCCCTAGAGATGATAAGACTGGAGGAAGGACAAGTGACAGAAGAACCCAGAGTGTGTATTTCCAGAAGGAGAGAGGAGTTAGCAGCACCCAAGTTTCTTCCTCCAAGGCAAAAAGAAAGTAAGGACTGAAAAGTGCTTACTTGAAAGAATTAGGGGCAAAGAAGTCATAGATGATCTTGGTAAGACCAAGGATCAGTCACAGGTGCAGGTAACCCCTCAGGAAGTTTACCTGTGAAGACAGGAGAGAGCTTAAGGATAACAGAGTCAAGAGAAGACTCATTGTGTTCACAAATAATTATTCAGTTCCCAGTGTGCGCCAAAGGCTGACAAAGTACATTAGATGAAACGTTGTCATTGGCAAGACCAACCGTTTGAGCTAATAGAGAAATTACAATTGTGTTTTTTTAGAAATAATTTCTGTGTATATAGTCAGAGACCAGAATACAGCAAAAATGATATCAATTGCTGAGTTTGGGAATTAGATTTAAGAATAATCCTTCAACTGTGTTTCTTCTCTATTATTAAGAGTCTTTATGGTTTGCTTTTTTTTCCCCCCTTCCCACATATTCATGTTTTCTTAAATTCCACATATGATTGAAATCCTATGGTATTTGTCTTTCTCTGACTCTAGTTCCATCCACGTTGTTACAAATGGCAAGGGTCCAATTTTTGATGGCTGCATAATATTCCATTCATATAGATACCACCTTTTCTTTATGCATTCACCAGTTGATGGACATTTGGGCTCTTTCCATAATTTGGCTATTGTTGATAAAGCTGTGTAAACTTTGGGGTACATGTACCCTTTCAAATCTGTACTTTCGTATCCCTTAAATAAATACCTAGTAAAACAGTTGCTGTATCTTAGGGCAGTTATATTTTTGACTTTTTAAGGAACCTCCATACTGTTTTCCAGAATGGCTGCACCAGCTTGCATTCCCACGAACAGTATAAATGGATTGCCTGGTCTCCACAGCCTTGCCAAAATCTGTTGTTTCATGTGTTTTTAATTTTAGCATTCTGAAAGGTGTGAGGTGGTATCTTACCATGGTTTTGACTTGTATTTCCCTAACAATGAGTGATATTGAGCATCCTTCATGAGTCTATTATTCATCTGGATGTCTTCTCTGGAAAAATGTCTGTTCATATCTTCTTCCCATTTCTTAACTGGATCATTTGTTTTTGGGTGTTTGCCACAATCTCTTCTCAAACAGTGTATTAATATACAAGAAGGAACATAGTAAGGGGAGATATTTTATTTAACTTGGGGGGAAAAAGAAAAACAATAAAAAAAATATCTTCCCTCCTAATAGCAAAAGAAAAACATTGGACCAAAGATCCTAGGAGTTTCATCTTGTATGTATATCTTGCCTGCCAATCTGATCGACTATCAACTTCTCAAGGATAGATATGTATTCTACACCTCTGTTGTCCCCACAAAAGTCAGCTCAGTGTTTCACTGTAGGAGTCTAATTAATGCTTAATAAATATTTGCTTGTTGAAATACTGAAAGTTAAACAAAATATTGAAAGAGAGAACAAGCCAGGGCTAAGGTACAGGGACCTTTTTGAAAAACATACTCCCTTTCTGAGACACTGTTTCCACTCCTTCCTTAAGTACTCTGGGACTTTGGTGATACTGCATTCCATTCCCTAGTACTGTTTCTCTGGCTTTGGAAGGAAAGGGTGGTTCTCCTCTCCCACACCCTTCCTTGGCAATGATAAAAAGGATGCTATTTCTATCACATTTGAAAACAGAACAGAAAGACTTTACTTTCAGCTGCTTATTAGACATATTCAATGAACACCAACAATCAATTGTACATCTCTGTTTTGTTGCTAAGATGCAATAAACCCATACTAATAGCAGTCAAGGATCATGTATAAATCTAACAGTAACTGCTTAATTCCCAAATCACTTCTTTAAACAGACACTAGAAGGAAGCTACTATAACCCTTCATGCACCAAACTAGATTGGTTCTATTTTAACAAACCCCTAACTCAATTTAACAGCATTTCTTCAATCGACTGGTGGCTCCTGTTTTCATGTGCAGTAAGGCTTATCGGTCTAATGATAATTTGTGTGATCATGCTGGTATGATATAAAAACATTTTTTCAAGTAAAAGTTATCATGGATGAGAAAAATTTTCTATCTCTAGACAACTGCAAGATTAATTAACAGTTAATCTCAATCTGATTTCCTGTCCACCCACAGGGTTTCAGCCACCCATTTGGAAGGAAGTCTTGAGGGGTGGTTACATGGACAGTCTAATGCAGTTATACCACTGGGGGGTAAAACCCCAGGTTTACTATTTGTATAATGTTGGGACATATAACCTCTTTGGCCTCAATTTTTCAACTCTAAAAATAAGATGATAAAAAATTAAAAATAATAACAAATATGAAACATTAAACATGCAAAGGTAGGTAACTTTCTAACCAGAGAGCCATTTAGTATTTTGAGGCAAAATTTACTATTTTAGCCATTTTAGTTGTACAATTCACAGCTTTTATTATATTCACGATGTTATACAACCATCACCACTCCCCCTCCAAAAAAAACGATATTCATTCAGACATCAGGCAGTCACTCTGTAATATTCCCCACCACAGATCCTGGCAACCACAAATATGCTTTCTGTTCCTATGGATTTGCCTATTCTGCACATTTCATATAAATGGGACAGTACAATAGAGTCCACAAAATTTGCTAAACAGACTAGTTAGCACATATCTAAAGTTTTGGAGATAAATAGCCAAAGAATTAGAAACAAAAGCGATTGCCCCTGGGGAGAGAGCATAGAATGTGGAGAGGAAAAGCATGCAAAGCTGCTTTTCACGTTAAGTTCTTTACTATTCAACATATGTATTAATTGATCATTTAAACTGAATTTAATTCATTACTTGATAGTTGATCATTTTCCTTATAATGAGGGATTTTTAAAACTTAGTATTTATCTCATCAAGTTATTTGAAAAGTAAGTGAGATAACACTTGTGAAATAAATATGTGGCCCATGGTCTGGGATGCAGAGGTACTTGACACATGTAAGCTACCATAATTATGACTAATCATTATAAACCAGATGTATTAACCAGGATTATATGTTTGTGTCCCCTCCAAATTCCTATATTTAAATCCTAACCCCCAACAGGAAGGTATCAGGAAGTAGAGCCTTAAGAGGTAATTAATTGGGGCACCTGGGTGGCTCAGTGGGTTAAAGCCTCTGCCTTTGGCTCAGGTCATGATCCCAGGACCCTGGGATCGAGCCCCGCATTGGGCTCTTTGCTCAGCAGGGAGCCTGCTTCCTCCCCTCTCTCTCTGCCTGCCTCTCTGCCTACTTGTAATCTCTGTCTGTCAAATAAAATAAATAAAATCTTTAAAAAAAAAAGAGGTAATTAATTCATGAGGACAGAATCTTCATGATGGGATTAGGGTCCTTAGAAGAAGAAACAGGATAGAGCTTGCTTCCTCTATATTCTCCATCACATGAAAAGTATGAGAAGAAGATGGCCGACTGCAAACCATAAAGTGGAACCTCACCTGCATGGGGCCTGCCAGCACTTTGATCTGGGACTTCCCAGCCTCTGGAACTGTGAGAAATAAATTTCTGCTCTTTTAGCCACCCAGTCTTCCATCACAGTAGCCAGAACCAACTAACACATCAGGTGATCAGTGTTATACAACAATGGAATCACAGCCATGTTGAGGCAGAGCCTAGAGTACTTTGATGGAGATAAACAATGATATCCCATGTATTTTATGGATATACCACTAATATAATATCAAAATAGTTAATTAAATATAACTTTTAAATTCCCTCCATTTCTTATATGATTAGATAAATTTTGATTGAGAAGAAAAAAAGCCTTTTAAATAAGACAAAACAAAAGCTGTCACTGAAGTTCCACCAACTCATATGCAACAGCATGGCAACCATCCCCTCCAGCAGCTAACTCGTGGATACCCAGGACTATTACTGGCACCGCCTGGGCTCCACTTCCAGTAACAGCCCTTCGAAGTGCAGAGTATGGTAGGGAAGTCATTCCTCACTACCGGGGTCTCCCCAAGATCAACCTGGGTCACTGGTATGCATGCTGCTTCTTCTGGAAGTCCACTCTCCCACTCATGGCTACAGTGTTGGAGTCCCCAGAACGTTCAGAATCTCGCCAGGCCTCCAGCAGCACAGTCATCTGCAACTTGGCTCTGGAAGCCATGAGGAGGCTTCCTGGTGGCCAATCTTCCAAAGCCAATACCATACCACCATCTTGAGTGGCCACCACCAGGCTTCAGGAGGCGCTAGACTCATCAGAGCCCCTACCCTACCCTCCCTTCCCTTCCCCTCCCAATCAGCTAGGCAGGTTGTAGCAAGCAGAAGCAATGGGGTTCTTTTAAACCAAAGTAAATCAAAGTAAACCAAGTAAACAAAACAGAAAAAAGGAAGTTGAGAGAATCCCACTCTTTACTATCCAAGCCATACCCAAGCCTTCTTCATACCCTGAAACCGTGTGCTTTGCACCAAGTGGAAAATAAGCAGAATTCTGCTATTTAAGTGTTATGCTATCTATTGAGTCATTTTCAGACAAAGTGGAGAAAAAAGTACTTTGGAGAACCAACAAAACATGGAACGAGTATAATTTTGAGCTACCGACCAAACCAAGATCATAAGCAGTGGCGTCTCTTATCTCATTGTAAAAGAGAAACTTGGACCTTTTGCAGAAGTCAACACATCAACACACTTGATTTTTTTTTTCTTTAAAGATTTTATTTATTTATTTGATAGACAGAAATCACAAGTAGCCAGAGAGGCAGGCAGAGAGAGAGAGGAAGGGAAGCAGCCTCCCTGCCGAGGAGAGAGCCCAATGTGGGGCTCGATCCCACAACCCCAGGATCATGACCTGAGCCAAAGGCAGAGGCTTTAACCCACTGAGCCGTCCACACGCCCCAACACACTTTATTTTTAAACATGTTTTATCAATGCCACCTATTAACTGTCAAAAGTGACAGGTAAGGGGCTAAATGCTAGCCCTAAAGTACTAATCACAACCCGAACGAATGCTACTGCGGTGGGCGGAACGGGGTGGCGCACAGGTGAGTTAAAGACTTCAGAAACTGGGTGCCTGGGTGGCTCAGTGGGTTAAGCCGCTGCCTTCGGCTCAGGTCATGATCTCAGGGTCCTGGGATCGAGTCCCGCATCGGGCTCTCTGCTCAGCAGGGAGCCTGCTTCCCTCTCTCTCTCTCTCTCTCTGCCTGCCTCTCCATCTACTTGCGATTTCTCTCTGTCAAATAAATAAATAAAATCTTTAAAAAAAAAAAAAAAAAAAAAAAAGACTTCAGAACTAAAATGGACCTTAACGGAGCACCTGGGTGGTTCAGTGAGTCAAGTATCTGACTCTTAATTTTGGCTCAGGTCATGATCTCAGGCTCACAAGATGAGAACAAGCCCTGAGTCAAGCTCCATGCTGAGTATGGAGCCTGCTTAAAATTCTCTCTCTCTCTCTCTCTGCCCCTCCCTGCCCTGCTCACACACGTTCTCTTTCTCTCTCTCTCTCTCTCTCAAATAAATAAAATAAAAATAAAATGGACCTAGGCAGCCAACCCCCCAACTCTTAAGTCTCTTCTACAGCAAAACTGCCAAATATCCTGCCCGGGAAGTTAAAGAAGCTGCTAAAGCATGTGTTGTGAGCAACAGGGGTAATAAAATGCAAAGAAGACAAAGGAAAACTGTCAGGATTTTCTGATACTTCTAAGGTCTCTTCTAGGAGACATAGAGTTTTAGATACTCCTGAACAAAGACTCCAAACTTTCTGTGACGTGAGACACAGAATCAGGAACAGTGGGGAGCACTTCTGAGAATATGTCCCAGGTTTAAATTCCAGCTCTGCCCCTTGGTTGGGCGACCTAAACTCTCTATACTCCAGTTTCTTCCCCTATGAGGCTAGTAAGAGTGTGACATCATGATGTTTTTGTGAGGATTAATTAGAATATACTAATACTCCTTGTATAGCACTTAGCCCTATGCCCATCAAAAGTGTGCATTAAATGTTACTGTCATTACGTTCAGTAGGTTGAAGTAACTCTGATCAAAGCCACATACACGTTGAGGAAAGGATGTTTGTAACACAAAGTAGGTTCTTCATGACACAATTGCAGAAAAATTTTACTCTGTCAAATAGTTTTACTTGAATTCAACTGAAACCACTGAGATAAAGAAATCTGAAAATAATCGTTTCCTCCTATTGAGCTCATGAATGTTCCAGCTCCCAGATGTAGTGAGATGAGAATCTGTCCCTTTCTCCTTCCCAGGTTTCCCACAAGATCTGTATAGAAATGACAGTTATAGGGAAGAAAAAACAAAATAATCATCTATTTACCTGGGAAGAATATCCACATAGGAGGCCAACCAATAGGGCAGATGCATGACTAGGGACATATAAAATCATCCCTAGTATTTTTGTTTTAGTCTGTTTTCATTTGGCAATATTGGTTTCAGTTGCCCTAGTGAAACGCATTTCTTTTTAGCATAATTTTCCTCCATTCCAGATCTGTTACTGGTCATGAATCTACATAGTCCCATAAAACTCAAATCTGGAAAGAATCTCAGAGAATGTCTAGTTTGGCCTGTTCATATTACAGATGATGAAACTGATGCATGAAGGGATTAAATGGTTAAATTAAATTAATGGTTGCTCATTACATTTATTAGAAATGGAGGAAACAGAAGCACAAGAATATTGATTTTAGCTGAGGTACAAAAGGACAAAATGCTTTGCTAGTTATTAATATGCAGAATTACTGATTCATTTATTGTTCTAACTACAGAATAAAACTCTATTCCTAACTACCAAGAGCAAGCAATTTAATAACAAATAAACTATGCCAAAATGGTTATGGTCATTTTGTTTACCCTCAACCACCATAGGATGCCAGGTAATACCAGCATGCTAATTAATCCTGTCCATCTGGCTAATGTAGTCTTTATAATTTATAATCCAAAGCCTTTGGGTACAAAGACCTATTAACATGCTAATATACCTTCTTACTATTCTAGCTGTTTTTCAATTAGTAATTATCTATAGAGTGAGCCAATGAAAGGCAACTTTTCCAAGTGATTAGCACCTTGGAAATCATAGTCAGGCTGGTTGCTGATTAACATTCTTCGTTTTGGCAGTTAGCATTTCTCATTCCAGCAAATTACTCTAGTGGGTTCAGTTGGTGGCTTGGGGCCATGAAAACCCAAGCCTATTCAATGGCCAATGACTACTTTGAAAAAAATATAATTATGACATATGGATATGAGAAATTGATTTAGTTGACAAAATGTTATATCAAAATATTCATTTCAATTCTAAAAGACATTATGGAAACAACTGCAGAAATTTGAAAAAAATGTATATTAAATGATGTTATCAAATTACTGTTGGTCCTCCTAGGTGTGACAATGGCGTTGTGGTATCTAAGAAGATGCTGAAGTATTTAGGGGTGAAGTGTCATGACGTCTGCAACTTGTATCTGAACATTTCAGATAGATAAATAAATAAGTGATAGATAGATAGATGATAGGGAGAGAACAGCAATTTTGACAAAATATTTTTTAAAAAATTGTTTCAAATAGATCTATGAGGGAAATTTGTACTACAAATGTGTATTTCCAGAAAACTGTATGCTTGTAACACCATATTAATAACTAGTATTTGAATTCTGTCACTCCTACTTGTCTACCTTTTTCTCTGTCTCCCTAAATTGTTAAGAATGGCAGTTTAAAGTGAATAAGATAACAAACATTGTGAAAATATTTTAATGCTTTCTCTATCTTGGTACAACCATCTGTTGGACAATGAGATATTTAAAATTACTATGCGAGCAGTATTCCCACAATGAACATGCACACATTCTGGAAATGCAGTTCCAGTCTTCAGCTGCCTTAAAAATGCCCACTGGTATAAATAAGAATGCTTTTGAGCCATTTACAAGTAGCCAACTTTGCCACTTATATTACCTCATGATTTTACTTCAGAGTCACCTTTATATGGTGTTAGTCACTCAAGGTCAGACAACAACATGCTTTAAAATGTGGCTTCATATATGTAGCTAACTTTAAACTCTCTTTTAAAATTCATTTTAAAATCAATATAACTAACTGGTTTGAATATGGTGGTCAAACTAATAGTAGCAGGAATCTAACTGCCATAAATAAATAAAATGTGAGGGGCACCTGGGTGGTTTAGTGGGTTAAGAGTCATCTGCCTTTAGCTCAGGTCATGATCCTGAGGTCCTGGGATGGAGCTCCATATGGGCTCCCCACTCAGCAGGGAGTCTGCTTCTCCCTCTCCTTCTGCTCCTCCCCTCTCCACATGCATGCATGCTCTCTCTAGCAAATAAATAAATAAAATCTCTTTTAAAAAAATTAAAAATGTGGACCATTAGACAAGCATGTAAATAAATCAGAGCCCACAATTCCAAAAGAGCCATAAGGAATTACTATCAAATTTGTTAAGAGATTGTCTACATTTTTTTTGGTGCCATTAAAGATGTAATCCTAAACCAGAAGCAACCATTGAATAATGATTAGAGTAGTAAACATTCATTAAAACATCAGAACACCATAGCTGACATTTCCATATGTGAATAAATCCCCCTAATAACTTGCTGTTGATAAGACAAGTATGAAGCCATATCAGTGCAATACAATGTTGTAGCTGTTCTGGAAACAGCCCATTTTCATTTAATAGCAAATTAAGCAGGCTTTTCAGAGGACTAAATGCCAATAAATAAAATGTAAAATGTCACATTATATATTCATTCACATATTCGATGACACTGATTTCTTTCCTTTTGGGGAGAAGGAAAATGAATTACAAGTGTGTAGTAAAAGACTGAGAAATACATTGCTCTATATTAAAGTATTACATTTAACAATAATGCAAAGCATTCTGTAATTGCCTCCATAAAGTCAGAAATTTCACGGTTCATCAAAGAGAAATTCCAGAGTCTTCAGGACAGCGAGATGTTGGTGTGTGCAATGCTGAAAATGGTAACACAGGCCTATCCTTGTTTTATTGTACTTTTCTTGTGAAGTTTTTTACAAATTGGTATGTAATAATCATGTATGGAGCAAATCTATCGGTGCTATTTTTCCAACAGCATTTGCCCACTTCATGTCTCTGTGTAACAATTGTTAAGTCTCATAATATTTCAAATTTTTCCATTATTATGTTTGTTATGGTGATTTGCGATCAGTGACCTTTAATATCACTATTGTAATTGTTTGGGGGCACCATGAACCTCGCCCTTATAAGATGGCAAACTTGAATCAATAAATGTTGTGTGTGGGGTTTTTTTGTTTGTTTTTTTTTTTAAAGATTTTATCTACCTATTTGACAGAGAGAGATCACAAGTAGGCAGAGAGGCAGAGAGAGAGAGAAAGGAGGAAGCAGGCTCCCTGCTGAGCACAGAGCCCCACGCGGGACTCGATCCCAGGACCCCGAGATCACGACCCGATCCGAAGGCAGCGGCTCAACCCACTGAGCCACCCAGGCGCCCAAATGTTGTGTGTGTTTTAACTGCTCCACCAACCAACCATTTTCCCATCTCTCTCCCTCTCCTCAGGCCTCCGTATCCCTTGAAAAGGCAACAATATTGAAATTAGGCCAATTAATAACTCTACAATGGCCACTAAATGTCTTGTGATAGAGTCTACTCCTGGTGAAGATGCTGTGAATATTGTGGAAATGACAACAAAGGATTTAGAATATTTACATAAACATAGCTGATAAAGCAGTGGCAGGGTTGGAGAAGATGAACCCCAGGGTTTTTTTTTCTTTTTTCTTTTTTAAAGGTTTACTTGTTTATTTTAGAGAGAGTGTGCATGCACACAAGCAAGGGGAGAGGCAGAAGGAGAGGAGAAACTCAGACAGGCTCCGACTCCCCGGTGAACATGGAACCTGATATGGGGCTCCATCTCACCACCCTGAGATCTTGACCTGAGCCAAAAATCAAAAGTTGGCCGCTTAATCAACGGAGCCACTCAGGTGCCCCAACCCCACCTTTGAAAGAAGTTTTACTCTGGGTATAATGCTATCCAACAGCATCACATGCTACGAAGAAATCATTTGTGAAAGGAAGAGTAAAGCAATGCAGCAAACTTCATTGTTGCCTTATTTTAAGAAATTGCCACAGCCACCCAACCTTCAGCAACAGCCACCCTGATCAGTCACAACCATTAACACTGAAGCAACATCCCCCACCAGCAAAACGTTTACCACTAACTGAAAGTTCAGATGACATTTAGCCCTTTTTATCAATAAAATATGTTAATTAAGGTATGTGCATTGTTTTTTTACATAATGCTATGATACACTACAGATTACAGTACAGTATAAACATAACTTTATATGCACTAGGAAATTTAAAAATTCACTTGACTCAATCTATTGCAATATTCGCTTTATTGCAGTCATCTGAAAGTGAACCCACGGTATCTCTGAGGTAGGCCCGTACTCACACACGTACATACAAACTCTTGCTATTTGAACCTGATTCATGTGCTCCTTTCATTTTAAATAGAAATGACACCCTCAAGCCCCCTCCTTCCCAAAATAGACTCTGGTTGATAGGCAAGCCAAAATTTGGAATTCCAACAATATTATGTCAACATGTTAACTTAGTAAATATTCTTTCAGAAAAGAAAAAAAAAAAACCACCAGACTATGAAGGTCCTAACGTAAACCATGCCTGACCTAAGAAAATTATCATTGACTCAAATAAGAAAAATGTGATAAAAGTGTTTTTTCTTTGACCCTCATGCAAATCTGCATTTCTGAAAGAATTCTGATTACATAGAACTTTATATTTGCGACTTCTTTTTGTGTAGGAAATGAGCTAGAAAAGAACAAGGATAACCATAGTGGAGAGAGAAATATGTTTTTAAAAAAATCGAAAAAAAATCAAAACAGAATTACAAAATTGGTGAAGTCATAAGAATTTTGACTCAGTAATTTTTGACATGTAATCTCTCCCTTACCCACCCCTTCTTTTGCCACAGAATGATATTCTGACAAACCAAATGACTGCAAAGATCCAAGATCCATTTGCTTGGATAGAGTATTTATCTCCTGGATTTTCTAAATGTTTCCTTTTTGTTTTGTTTTGTTTGCCTCTCCTTGCAAAAGTCTTCTTTAAAACAAAAGCAACCTTCTGAGCTCATGGTGAAATCTCTCAGTATTAAATGCTAATTTATTAGATGGTTATAAAATTGCAACACCACCAACCCAGCAATAATGAATCCCTATGGTCTCTGACTTCAGGAGGAACCTGACATATCACTGGAAAAAATGAAGAAACATAATCAAATGTCATTGTTAATGATACTCAATTATTCCATCTGTGACCTGAGCCATTATAACTATCGCCTTATAATTGCAACTCATCCATTGGGAAAGCCAACTTCAAACATTATCATAACTTAAAGGTCACTTGGAAAGTATTCAATTATAACAAAATTTTGTGATAGTTATGAAAATGAATTCATTTTTTAATACCTTGGCCCAGATGACATTTGTTCTTTAAAGAATAAATCATAGAATATGAATTAAACTTATTGTATTTACTGTGTTTCTATTTTTCACACATTTCTGAAAAGAAAATCAAGAACAAATGTTCCTTACATAATTTTTCCCCAGGAACCTTTTTTCTTCTCAAAACAACAGTGGCTATCAGTGACTCTTCTTCTCATGGGACCCACTATGCTTTTGTGGAGAAGTCCATTTCCTTCCCATCTTCTGCTTCTGCCTCTTGCCCACTCTGTCCTCTTGGACTTAGTGGTGCTAAGCTCTCTCCTGTTTGCCTCCAATGAAAGGGTGAGAGAGAGCAGTGAGTCAGAAAGCAGTGCCCTGTTCTTTATTAGCATTAAATTAATTAATTAATTAATTAATTAATTCCTGGTCTTTCTTTATTAGCCTAAATCCATCCGACCTGGGAATAAAAAAAAAAGAAAGAAACAAAGAAACAAAATTTGAAAATAAACTCTACCATTCAGCTTGACTTAGATCTTCATAATAACTGTCATTTCTTAAGTTTTCTATGTGCTACACACCGTGTTAGGGACTTTACACACATCTCATTTAGGTCATATGCTTCTTTCCTTCTCTTGATTTGATTTTCACAAGCAAAAAACTTCACTGAAATTTGGCTTATGATGAGGAATTGATGAGAAAGACAGAAACTTTAGGCTACCCATATCCAAACTACCTTGCCAACAATTATTATATGACTCTAAGTGACTGGCACTTATATGTTGGGGTAAAAATTCTTAAGCAGAAAAGAGTGGGAATCAAAAGGTCAGAGGATGCCCAGGAGACCCTGAGCCTGCTGAGTCCCAAATTAGGGCACAGAATAAGGAGATAGCTCTTGCAAGGCTAATAAAGCTAAAGCTAGTCTAAAACCAACTATCCATCAGTAACAGAAAGTGAATTATGGAGCCCAAACAGGAGGTTAGAGCAAACAAACTCAAGATGTGGAGAAGTGGGAACAGGTAAGAGGGCTCACTTGCCCTGAGTACAGAATGTCAAGGCCTGCTGCAGCTTTTTATCTATCTCTTCCAAACAATTTGACTATTTACCTTAATGAATTAACTGACCTTGCTACCTGATTATATTGGCAATAAAAAAGTAACTATTAGAAATGAGATAGGGATTTTGGGACATCAGTTTCTAGAAAAGAAGCACTGATTCTTCTTCTTTTATTTGATCTTTTCTTTAGGAAAGAGTAAAAGTAACATATATCAATAAGGATAAATCTTAAATACATAATATTGAGGGGTACCTGAGTGGTTCAGTCCGTCAAGCAACTAGCCTCTGATTTCCACTCAGGTCACAATCTCAGGGTCATAAGAGAGAGCCCAGGTGTCAGGCTTTATGCTCTGCAGGGAATCTGCTTAAGATTCTCTCCCTCTGCCCCTTCCCCCCACTCATGCATGCACTCTCTCTATCTAACTATAAATAAGTAAATATTTTTTAAAATATATAATATTGATGAAAACAGTAAGTATGTAGGCCCTTTTTGAACATTCAAAACACAGGCAAAAAAATTCTATATGCTGTTTATAAAGGCATATATGTATATGTAAAAATGTTAAAATACACTGGAGTTACATCTTTTTGTCTTCCAACATTAACTTTCTTATAGGTAATGTCTGTGTAACAAAACAATTATACAAATCTAGCCAACTAAGTTGTTGGACTGGGGCCAGGGAAAGGGGTAATTACTCAGTCAAGTTGGTCATCAGACATTATTTAGAAGAAGAAACAATAAGCACTTTTGTATGTGTTCCTATAGATATACTCCATTATTATCTTATTCCTTTTCAAGCTTTATCATCTTGCCTTACCTCCATCTATGAATAATCAGAGAATTACACTTATCACAGGATTAGGGAAAAATATCAGCCCAGCTTTCAGGAAAAAAATGGTGACCTTTATTATTTTTTTTTAAGATTTTATTTATTTATTTAACACAGAGATCACAAGTAGGCAGAGAGAGAGAGAGAGGAGGAAGCAGGCTCCCTGCTGAGCAGAGAGCCCGATGTGGGGCTTGATCCCAGGACCCTGGGATCATGACCTGAGCCAAAGGCAGAGGCTTTAACACATTGAGCCACCCAGGCACCCCCTTTTTTTTTTTCTTTAAAGATTTTACTTATTTATTTGACAGACAGAGATCACAAGTAGACAGAGAGGCAGGCAGAGAGAGAGAGAGGAGAGGCCTTTATTTTTTCTAACCTTCTTCTTACAGTTTAGCTAAATCTGTAGACAAATAGACAAATAGACATTATCCTGTTTAAGGTTATTTTAATTTTGCAGTGAGTAGTGGCAGCTAACATTGTGATGTAAATTAATTTTGACTCTTTTTCCCTATTATCTATAATTAAATTCTAATTTAAACCCAATTAAAGTAGTATTGGGAAGTTGTTCAATGTAATTTCACCTGATCTTTAAAATAAGATGCCTACAAAACATTCTTTCATAGATTGTTATAAAGAAGTAAGAAAAGTGTTTGATATGCTTGGTAGCCTATGGCTCTGTCTAAACACACAAAGAAAGTACTGTTTCTGGACTTCCTCAAAAGAGGCCTTTTTTGTCTTCATGTATTGGGATGAGAGTGAATTTCCAATTTCACTGAGCAAGTCAGTCAAAATATACAGATTGGTCTGAGCATGTAGACACAGCCAGAATCCAGCACCAATTCTGTGATGGAGAAGTTTCTACATTTGTTACACTGCTCGACCACAATGTCCTCATCCTTCCCAGAGCAGCTCAGTGTCATCGTGATCCATCAAAGAAAATACAGTGACTACATAAATGAAGGCAGCCATTAAGGTGAACTATTTCAGAGAACAATGCCTTGAGGAAAGAACCATTTGCATTATACACAACCTTACACTCAGTTCTTCCCCTAGACCACAAAGAGAAGATGGATATTCCTTGGTCAGATTAACAGTTTATGAGGTTATGTACTATATAAAGAGACATCTTCAGGGCCTTGTGTATGTACATTGTAAAACCTTGAGATATTTTATGTTACAACATACATATTTAATGTGATAATAAAAAAGCTTATTTGTTTCAAAGTCTCTTTTACCCTTGCTTGTATAACCAAACAGCTTGATGCTATTGGCTAAATTTTCACAACTTTCATTATTCATGGCTGCAGTGGGAACTTCCATAGATATATAAATCAGATTTGAGCAGCAAATAACACATTCAGGGTGAGTAATATGATGTCCATATGGAAGCACAGTGTCAGAGACTGAAGAAACTATGTGTTTTTAAGGCCTAGCAGGTTTTTTTAGTTCCATATTGTTTCTACAGCAAGATATTTTTCTTTTTTTTATTCCAAAAATGGTTAAACTACAAGCCAAAAACTATTTAATACATTAAACACAATATAAAAAAGCATGGACGTCTTCTAATAAAAGACAGAAAGTCTTAAACGAGTAAGGTGAATTAATAAAAAAGTTTAGAAATCAGTTCTCCAAATGGAAATTCACTTGCACAACACCAAATGGCATTTTACTACACAACCGACGTAGCCTACTTAAAGACTTGTAAGTTTATCTTCATGACATCTGCTGCTGACAGCAAAGTTATTAGTCAGCAGAAACTGCTGCTGTAAATAGCATTCTAGCATTAGTGTGAGGACGTTCTAAAGAAATGAGAGCTATTGATGAATCTTATTAGCTCCTCAAGATTGAAATGTAAACAGTGGGTTGAATATCAAGCAGCACATTTATGACAAAGAAGTAAATTACAACAAAGAAGTAAACTTATACATCAGTCTTACTTTGTTTTATCCTAAAGACAGCCCAAAATGATGCCTAAAAACAAATGTTCCTGAGTTATAATGTTGGATCACTTAAGATATATTACAATATTAGGGGCACCTGGGTGGCTCAGTGGGTCAGGCCTCTGCTTTTGGCTCAGGTCATGATGTCAGGATCCTAGGGTCAAACCCCACATCTGGTTCTCTGCTCTGCAGGGAGCTTGCTTAGCGTCCCCCTCCCGCTCTCTCTCTCTGCCTGCCTCTCTGCTTACCTGTGATCTCTCTCTCTCTGTCAAATAAATAAATAATTTTTTTTTAAAAAAGATGTATTAGCTATTAGAATATTAGAAAAGATGAGTTTTGACAGTTTATTTACTAATGGGGGAAAAATGCTCCAGATATCATTAGGGAAACAGGGTTAATCAAAATATTTATGTACTTTGATCTTAGGCTATCTCCAAGGCTGAAAGAGATGAGGATTTGAATCAAGTTTGGTAATTATAAGTCTAATCTACACAGCAATCGAAATTTATAATTCAAACTCTTAAACTAATTTTTACTACATTAATCATATAAAGATAACAAATACAGTTCTGAGTATAAAACTGTGGGAAACACAATTTTATTCTGTCCATTCTTGATCTAGACTTTTTATGTAAGTATTTCAGATAAATCAGATTTCTATTGTTGTACTCCGCATACCTTCTAGAAAAAGTTTAGTTTATAACAAATTGCATGTCACAGTAGTACCTACTGATTGATCTAAGTCAGATTTTTATTGTTGTTGTTTTGTTTTTTTCTTTTTAGGTCAGATATTTTAAGTGAAATTCACTTTTACCATTTTATAGACAATCATTAAATGAGCCATTGGAGTACAAGAACTTTCCAAATAAAAGAAAGAAACTTAATGTTGATTTCCCATTTATGAACAACCTTAAATGGTCAGTGTATTTTGTGGTCTAACATTGTGGTCTTGCATACTGCAGGATAATGGAAATCTCTGTTTTATTTTATTTTATTTTTTTTTAGACTTTAATAATTTTTTATTTTTTATAAACATATATTTTTATCCCCAGGGGTACAGGTCTGTGAATCACCAGGTTTACAAACTTCACAGCACTCACCAAAGCACATACCCTCCCCAATGTCCATAATCCCACCCCCTTCTCCCAAACTCCCTCCCCCCAGCAACCCTCAGTTTGTTTTGTGAGATTAAGAGTCACTTATGGTTTGTCTCCCTCCCAATCCCATTCTTTCATTGATTCTTCTCCTACCCACATAAGCCCCCATGTTGCATCACCACTTCCTCATATCAGGGAGATCATATGATAGTTGTCTTTCTCCGCTGGACTTATTTCGCTAAGCATGATACGCTCTAGTTCCATCCATGTTGTCGCAAATGGCAAGATTTCATTTCTTTTGATGGCTGCATAGTTTTCCATTGTGTATATATACCACCTCTTCTTGATCCATTCATCTGTTGATGGACATTTAGGTTCTTTCCATAGTTTGGCTATTGTGGACATTGCTGCTATAAACATTCGAGTACACGTGCCCCTTTGGATCACTACGTTTGTATCTTTAGGGTAAATACCCAATAGTGCAATTGCTGGGTCATAGGGCAGTTCTATTTTCAACATTTTGAGGAACCTCCATGCTGTTTTCCAGAGAGGTTGCACCAGCTTGCATTCCCACCAACAGTGTAGGAGGGTTCCCCTTTCTCCGCATCCTCGCCAGCATCTGTCATTTCCTGACTTGTTGATTTTAGCCATTCTGACTGGTGTGAGGTGATATCTCATTGTGGTTTTGATTTGTATTTCCCTGATGCCGAGTGATATGGAGCACTTTTTCATGTGTCTGTTCGCCATCTGGATGTCTTCTTTGCAGAAATGTCTGTTCATGTCCTCTGCCCATTTCTTGATTGGATTATTTGTTCTTTGGGTGTTGAGTTTGCTAAGTTCTTTATAGATTCTGTACACTAGTCCTTTATCCAATATGTCGTTTGCAAATATCTTCTCCCATTCTGTCAGTTGTCTTTGATTTTGTTAACTGTTTCTTTTGCTGTGCAAAAGCTTTTGATCTTGATGAAATCCCAATAGTTCATTTTTTCCCTTGCTTCCCTTGCCTTTGGCGTTGTTCCTAGGAAGATGTTGCTGCGGCTGAGGTCGAAGAGGTTGCTGCCTGTGTTCTCCTCAAGGATTTTGATGGATTCCTTTCGCACATTGAGGTCTATTTTGAGTCTATTTTCATGTGTGGTGTAAGGATATGGTCCAATTTCATTTTTCTGCATGTGGCTGTCCAATTTTCCCAGCACCACTTATTGAAGAGGCTGTCTTTTTTCCATTGGACATTCTTTCCTGCTTTGTCGAAGATTAGTTGACCATAGAGTTGAGGGTCTATTTCTGGGCTCTCTATTCTGTTCCATTGATCTATGGGTCTGTTTTTGTGCCAGTACCATGCTGTCTTGATGATGACAGCTTTGTAATAGAGCTTGAAGTCCGGAATTGTGATGCCATCAACATTGGCTTTCTTTTTCAATATCCCTTTGGCTATTTGAGGTCTTTTCTGGTTCCATATAAATTTTAGAATTATTTGTTCCATTTCTTTGAAAAAGATGGATGGTACTTTGATAGGAATTGCATTAAATGTGTAGATTGCTTTAGGTAGCATAGACATTTTCACAATATTTATTCTTCCAATCCAGGAGCATGGATTTAAAGTGAGGGGGTGGAAAAGAATTTACCATGCTAATGGACATCAGAAGAAAGCAGGAGTGGCAATCCTTATATCAGATCAATTAGATTTTAAGCCAAAGACTATAATAAGAGATGAGGAAGGACACTATATCATACTCAAAGGGTGTGTCCAACAAGAAGATTTAACAATTTTAAATATCTATGTCCCCAGCGTGGGAGCAGCCAACTATATAAACCAATTAATAACAAAATCAAAGAAACACATAAACAATAATACAATAATAGTAGGGGACTTTAACACTCCCCTCACTGAAATGGACAGATCATCCAAGCAAAAGATCAGCAAGGAAATAAATGCCTTAAATGACACACTGGAACAGATGGACATCACAGATATATTCAGAACATTTCATCCCAAAGCAACAGAATACACATTCTTCTCTAGTGCACACGGAACATTCTCCAGAATAGATCACATCCTCGGTCCTAAATCAGGACTCAACCGGTATCAAAAGATTGGGATCATTCCCTGCATATTTTCAGACCACAATGCTCTAAAGCTAGAACTCAACCACAAAAGGAAGTTTGAAAAGAACCAAAATACATGGAGACTAAACAGCATCCTTCTAAAGAATGAATGGGTCAACCGGGAAATT
This sequence comes from Mustela lutreola, assembly GCF_030435805.1. Lineage (NCBI taxonomy): Eukaryota > Metazoa > Chordata > Mammalia > Carnivora > Mustelidae > Mustela > Mustela lutreola. The sequence goes on from NC_081296.1 coordinate 94,343,908, forward strand.
AAAGAAGAATTGAAAAAAATCATGGAAACAAATGATAATAAAAATACAACGGTTCAAAATCTGTGGGACACAACAAAGGCAGTCCTGAGAGGAAAATATATAGCGGTACAAGCCTTTCTCAAGAAACAAGAAAAGTCTCAGGTACACAATCTAACCCTACACCTAAAGGAGCTGGAGAAAGAACAAGAAAGAAACCCTAAGCCCAGCAGGAGAAGAGAAATCATAAAGATCAGAGCAGAAATCAATGAAATAGAAACCAAAAAAACAATAGAACAAATCAACGAAACTAGGAGCTGGTTCTTTGAAAGAATTAATAAAATTGATAAACCCCTGGCCCGACTTATCAAAAAGAAAAGAGAAAGGACCCAAATAAATAAAATCATGAATGAAAGAGGAGAGATCACAACTAACACCAAAGAAATACAAACTATTATAAAAACATACTATGAGCAACTCTATGGCAATAAATTTGACAATCTGGAAGAAATGGATGCATTCCTAGAAACATATAAACTACCACAACTGAACCAGGAAGAAATAGAAAGCCTGAACAGACCCATAACCAGTAAGGAGATTGAACCAGTCATTAAAAATCTCCAAACAAACAAAAGCCCAGGGCCAGACGGCTTCCCGGGGGAATTCTACCAAACATTTAAAGAAGAACTAATTCCTATTCTCCTAAAACTGTTCCAAAAAAATAGAAATGGAAGGAAAACTTCCAAACTCATTTTATGAGGCCAGCATCACCTTGTTCCCAAAACCAGACAAGGATCCCATCAAAAAAGAGAGCTATAGACCAATATCCTTGATGAACACAGATGCGAAAATACTCAACAAAATACTAGCCAATAGGATTCAACAGTACATTAAAAAGATTATTCACCACGACCAAGTAGGATTTATTCCAGGGCTGCAAGGTTGGTTCAACATCCGCAAATCAGTCAATGTGATACAACACATCAATAAAAGAAAGAACAAGAACCATATGATACTCTCAATAGATGCTGAAAAAGCATTTGACAAAGTACAGCATCCCTTCCTGATCAAAACTCTTCAAAGTGTAGGGATAGAGGGCACATACCTCAATATCATCAAAGCCATCTATGAAAAACCCACCGCAAATATCATTCTCAATGGAGAAAAACTGAAAGCTTTTCCGCTAAGGTCAGGAACACGGCAGGGATGTCCATTATCACCACTGCTATTCAACATAGTACTAGAAGTCCTAGCCTCAGCAATCAGACAACAAAAGGAAATTAAAGGCATCCAAATTGGCAAAGAAGAAGTTAAATTATCACTCTTCGCAGATGATATGATACTATATGTGGAAAACCCAAAAGACTCCACTCCAAAACTGCTAGAACTTATACAGGAATTCAGTAAAGTGTCAGGATATAAAATCAATGCACAGAAATCAGTTGCATTTCTCTACACCAACAGCAAGACAGAAGAAAGAGAAATTAAGGAGTCAATCCCATTTACAATTGCATCCAAAACCATAAGATACCTAGGAATAAACCTAACCAAAGAGACACAGAATCTATACTCAGGAAACTATAAAGTACTCATGAAAGAAATTGAGGAAGACACAAAGAAATGGAAATCTCTGTTTTATTTTAAAAATACCCTTTATCCTAGGGTGCCTGGGTAGCTTGGTTGGTTGAGCAACAGCCTTTGGCTTAAGTCATGATCCCTAAGTCCTGGGATTGAGCCCCATGTCAGGCTCCCTGCTCCATGAAGAGTTGGCTTCTCCCTCTGACCTTCTCCCCTCTCATGCTCTCTCTCTCACTGTCTCTCTCTCAAGTAAATAAATAATATCTTTTTTAAAAAATACCTTTTATTGTAAAAATTAAAAAATTTTTTAAAAAATACCTTTTATTGTAAGTTAACCATCACTTCCTTCCATATATGGAGGATCTCTACTTAATCATGTATTTTTAATTTACATCCTTCTCTGATAGCCAAAAGGCATTATAGGAAATAATTTTAGTAACTATTTCATCTATCTTCTTTTTTGGTTGTAGTTGTTTCAGAAAGAACACAATGAGTAACTTCATTAAAAAAAAAAAAAAAGGAAAGAACATCAAGGAGGTGCGATACCTGTACTCTGCAAACTATAAAATATTGAAACAAATTTTGACAAAACATAAATGCAAAGATAGTCCATGTACATGTACTAGTAGAAGAAATATTGTTAAGATATCCAAACACCCCAAGCAATCTACAGATTGAATGCAATTCCTTTCAAGCTACCAAAAGCATTTTTCATAGAAATAAAACAAAAAATGCTAAAATTTATATGGAACTACCAAATAGCCAAAGCAATCGCAAAAAAAAAAAAAAAAAAGAAGAAGAAGAAAACTGGATTTATCATAATCCCAGACCTCAAGATATACTACAAAACTGTAGTAATCAAAATAACATGATACTGGCACAAAAAGAGATACATAGAACAATAGAACAGAACAGAAAACCTATAAATAACCCCACAACGATATGAGCAGTTAATCTATGACAAAGTTGGTAAGAATATGGTATGAGAAAGATAGTCTCTTCAACAAATGGTGTTGGAAAAACTCGACAACCACATGCAAAACAATAAACCTGAACTACTTTCTTACAACATATACAAAAATAAACTCAAAATGGATGAAAGACTAAAAAAAGACTTGAAACCATCAAAATCCTAGAAAAGAACATAGGCAGAAATGTCTCTGACATCAGCCATAGCAACATTTTTCTAGATATGTTTCCTAAGGCAAGAGAGATGAAAACAAAAATAAACTATTGGGACCTCATCAAAATAAAAAGATTCTGCAGAGCTTTTAGTACACTGAAAGACAACCTACTGAATGGTAGGTTGTCAATGATATATACTGAATGGCAGGTTGCCAATGATATATCTGATAAAGGGTTAATGTCCAAAATAAATAAATAATTTATATAACTCAACACAAATAATCCAACTAAAACATCAGCAAAAGACACGAATAGACACTTCTTCAAAAAAAACATGCAGGTGGTGAACAGACACATGAAAAGATGCTCAACATTAATCATCATCAGGGAAATGAAAATCAAAACCACAATGAGATATCATCTCATACCTGTCAGAATTCCTAAAACAGAGAACTCAAGAAACAACAAAAGTTGGTGAGGATGTGAAGAAAAGGAACCTTCATGCACTAGAGCTGGGAAGGCAAACTGGTGCAGCCAATTTGTGGAAATACTGTGGAAGTTCCTCAAAAAACTAAAAATAGAGTTACCATATGATCCAGTAATCCCACTACTGGGTATTTACCCAAAGAATATGACAACATTAATTGAAAAAGTTATGCACCCCTATTTACAACAAATTGTGGAACCAGTACAAGTGTCCATCAATAGATGAATGGATAAAGAAGATGTGATATACATATAATAGAATACTAGTCACCCATAAAGAATGAAATCATGCCATTTGCAACAACATGGATTGAGCTAGAGGATATTACACTAAGTGAAATAAGTCAGTCAGAGAAAGACAAATACCATATGATTTCACTTATTTGTGAATTTTAGAAACAAACCAAATGAACAAAGAAAAAGAGACAAACAGAAAAACAGTCTCCTAACTATAGAAAACAAAGTGATGGTTATCAGAGAGGAGGTGGGTAGGAGGATGGATGAAATAGGTGAAGGGGATTAAGAGTTCACCTATTATCATGATCACTGAATAATGTACGGAACTATCGAATTAGTACAGTGTACTCCTGAAACTAATACAACACTGTATGCTAATTATATTAGAATTCTAAAAATGGAAACAAATACTTAATTATGTTATTCACAGGAGAAGAGATGGAAGTACAAATTTTCACACAGATATGGTTGGTAGTATAAAGGAAACACAGAGCTCTTCCATTCCCTAGTGAGCAAGCACTGTAGCCAAACCAAATGAATCACAGATATTTTCCAGGAAGTTCCTGGTGCAAGGTGGTATTATTTCAGATGCCCTATGAATGCCTCCTGAGAAAGTGATAATCATCCTAAAGACAAGGCAAGGATAATGGAAAATATGTTATCTGTCTATGCACCTCTTTATTCTTAGAGATTCTGATCTACCACACCCAGATGTATACAATACTTATTCAACATGGTTGTGACATGAAGGTGGAGGCTGGGAATCATGTCCAATGAACTAAGGTATTGCTATTGCAGTTGATTTTTAAAATACATATTTCAACACTTAAGACTTTAGGAAAATATTTTATTCTGCTAGATATGTGTTCACCTACTTCACAAGCAATTATTAAGTACATTTTCATTGGGGAGGGAAAGATCAGAATTTAGTATGGAAAAGACTATCCAAACAAATTGCCACCACAATGTGATAAAATCCATATATTAATTCTATGGGAATGTAGAAAAAGAAGCATTTAAATTTCAAAGAAATTATTGCATTTGAGCTCTGTTTTTAAAACTACATAAAAGTCCCTGTACACAAAAGGGAATGGCAAAGGAGGGGACAGAGGAAGACAGAGAAAAAATCTGTGGAAGCACAGATAAAAGAAAATACAATAGCAGCTTCCTGCAAGAAGTTTGTTGTGGACTGGCGCATGTCTTTGCTGTACCCACAAATTTAGAAAGAAGAGAGCAGAATGGTTATACTTACCTAGTTTCTTTTTCTGAGATATAATGAAACCACTCCTGAGAAGAAACAAGTGAAACTAGGAAAGTTAGAAATGGTGTTAATGTTCTTTTGGAAGTAAAGGCTCCAGAGCAATTCACTAAGTGTAAAAGTGACCCAAAACCTCTAGTATGAGATACCTCCTGCCAGAAAAAGAGATGAACTCTGTTACATGGAATTAACACTCCTTTAGGAGAAAGAGCAGAGCCTGAGTATTCTAAGATTGCTGAGTTCTCTCGCTTCCTTGTCATTCCCTCAGATGATAGAAAGGGGGGTATGATGAAATTTCATCCCTTTCACTATACTTGGAAGGGAAAAAAGAAATCATTGCTTTCAAGATATTCTGGGAAGAGGATCAAATCACTTGTACCTTATCAGAGTAAACAGACTATCTAGGCAGAGCACCAAGCTTGAGAAAGTTTAAAAAAAAAAAATGGCATGGATACTATGCAAACTTATTACAGCAAGGAACATGCATGTAAAAGCCAAAGAAAGAAACCAAGACATAAGAAAAGCATAGTTCAAAGAATAAAAGAAAAATAGTACAATTAATTGTTTCACACTACAAAACAAAAATATCAATGAAAAAGAAAAGAACCCCAAGACTAGTTGATAAAACAGAATGAAAAGAAATAAATTTGAAAAAAGGAACAGGATAGACAGTGCTGAAAATCTTATTAGTTAACATAGAAAAAGGCATAAGATAATCACAGTGACTTTTTTGTATTTTGGAGAGAGAGAGGGGTGGGGAAGGGACAGAAGGAGAGAAAGAGAGAAAATCTTAAGTAAGCTCCAGGCCCAGTGCATGGGTTGATACAGGGCTCAATCTTACTTACAACACTGAGATCATGACCTGAGCCAAAATCAAGAGTCAGATGTTTACCCAACCAAGCCACTCAGGCACCCCATCACAGTGACTTCCAAGAGGAAAAAAAAAAAAAAAGATAAGGTTATTGGGCAAAAACTAATAGAAATGGAATAGAAAAATGATAGAATATAAGGATAGTGTGTTGGAATTGAACTTAGCAAAGGAAGCAGAAGATGCATCCAAAGGTAAAATATAAGAAAATTTCCTAGAAAAGGAGAAACAATTGAGCATGCAATCAAAAAGAGCACACTGTGCTCCAAGAAACTTTAAAACAAAACATTCAACTCTAAAACAAATTTAATGAAATTTTTGAACTTTAGCAGGAAAATCTGTTCTCTATCAGGCAAACAAAAGGAAGGGAGTATTGGATCATCTTCACAGGAATAAGATGTCAGGTTGCTGCTGGAACATGAAATGCCAGAATTTAAGGAAGCAGTGTGTACAAGTTCAATAAGAAAGTGTAACACAAAAATATGTATTATAAAATAAAATTTTATAAGTAAATATAAAAATATAACACAAATAATGTAGTAGCCAGAAGCATGTCTTTAAAAGTTTGCCAGTTAAATCTAGCCAGTTAGGAAATGAATAGATATAAAGACCTTCAGAAAAAGGAAGCTGTAACAGAGAGACAGCTAGTGAGACTAAATCAACTTAAATATAAAACAAATACTAGACAACTGTGGGGATTGTAATCATTATATCTGTTCAATTCAAAAACAGCAGTATAAATTACAAAACTCAGAAGGGAGGGGAAGGAGTAGCAAAAACTATTAGAGTATTAATTGCTTCATCTTTCAAAGCAGGAAATTAAAGCATAAAGTTTTTTTTTAAATGACTCCAACTTCCTAATGTTTTGAAATTCTTTTTATCCAGTCTTAAGAAAGAGATAATTTAAGAAATAAAATACCAGAGCACCTGGGTGGCCCAGTAAGTTAAGCAGCTGCCTTCAGCTCAGGTCATGATCCCAGGGTCCTGGGATTGAGCCTTGCATTGGGCTCCTTGCTCAGTGGGGAGCCTGCTTCTCCTTTGCCTGCTGTTCCCCCTGCTTTTGCTTGCTCTTTGTCTCTCTCACTCTCTCTTTGTCAAATAAATAAATAAAATCTTTAAAATAAAAAGAAATAAAATACCTATGCTAAAGAAATACTTATTTGACTGTTAAGAATTAATTTTACTCATTTGTTTCTCTACCTTTAAATTCAAACAAAATTAACTAAATATCATTATTTGAAAAATATCAATAATGACTTCATCTTTATTAAAGTTCTATTTTTCTTTCTTCTTTCTATTTATCTGCATGGAAGGTATCAAGAGTGATGTTTACTATATGGGAATTTCTAGGAGATGTGATTTATCATTTTTACAAAAATTAAAACTAATACACCAAGATGTTAGTAATGACTAATTCTGGAAATTGAGAATATAGATTTATTCAATCATTTATTTTAAAATTTTAGGGGGGAGCATTTGGAAGATAACCAAGAGTAGGAGCACCCTAGAATTGTCTTGTCCCATGAACACAACTAGATAACTATCAAGTCATCCTAAATACATCAGAAACAGACCTGAAGACTGACACAACAAATGCCACAACTAAAGGGAGAGAATAGGCCACATCAAGAAAGGAGATGTGGTTGAGGGGAGAAACAGAGCATGGGTGCTGCAGAGGAGAGAGAGCTGTGGTCACAGAGAAGGATGAGAGGAGCACACAGGGGAACACCCCAAAACACACAAAGGGACTATTCTCCCAAAGTTATTGGCTTGAAACTTGAGAGGGGCTGAATTTTGTGAGTTCTTGCAATCAGTGAGGCTTAAAGGCTGGAGTTTTATAGGTCAGCCAGCTTTCTGGGATAGAGCCCAAAGGACACTGTGCCACTGCTGGAGAGAAGGTAGGCAAACAACCCATGGGGCAGACAGTATGGAAAGAGCAATTTGAAGAATGCCTGGGGCACGCAAAATGCAGATTATTCACTCTTCTCAAAGGGTATCCCTAACGGGGCAGTGTTTAGAGAGATTCCTCTCCAGTAACAAAGGAACTGGCTGACACCATTTCCCTCCCCCACCCATCAGCATAAACACAGAGGCATCTGCAGGAAACAGCACAGGACAGCCTAACTTACTTTTTAGTTGTTCTGCAGTACTATCCTTCTCAATAAAGCTTGCTTCACTCCCAGTACGCCAGGCTCCTCCCCAGAAGACCATCACAAACCCCTGCCTACACCATGTCTCCCAGTCAGAAAGTTCTGCAGGGCCCAGTTCTGGTAGAGTTCGTGTCAGGTCTCATTTTATAAGCAGACCAGAGCACACCTAGTTAAAACTCACCACATTTAGGCCAGAGGCCAAACACGGCCTATAGCAGGGAAGGAAAGCCACTGCAGGGGACTAGCTTTAGAACAAAGAGGCCAGAACACAACAACAGTGCACATGCAGTACACAGTAGAGACACTCCCTGAAGTGCCAGGCCTGGGCACTATGTGACCTCTTTTTTTATAAGGCCAGTACTTTGAGGAGCAGGAGACATAACTGATTCCTCCAGCACAAAGAAGGCGGCAGAGACTTAGACAAAATACCAAGATAGAGGAAATTACACCACATGAAATAACAAGATAAGGCCATGGTCAGAGATCCAATCAAAATAGGTGTAAGTCACATGCCTGATGGAGAATTTAAAGCAATGATCATAAGGACATGTACTGGGCTTGAGAAAGAAGAAAACATCAGTGAGACCATTACCACAGAGACAAAAGCGTTAAAGGGCACCTAGATGGCTCAGTTAAGCATCTGACTTAGGCTTAGGTAATGAACTCAAAGTCCTAGGATCAAGCTCTGCATTGGGCTCTGCACTCAGCAGCAAGTATGCTTTCCCTCTCCTTTTGTCCCTCTCCCAGCTTGTAGCTTGCTCTCTCTCTCTCTCTCTTTCTCTCTCAAATAAATAAATATTTTTACGTTAAAAAAGAATCAATCAGAGATGAAGAATGCAATAAACAACATTGGAAACAAGCTTGATGCAATGGAACTGCAGGCTGGAAGAAGCAAAGAAATAGACTTAGAAGATAAAATAGTGGAGATTAGTAAAGCTGGACAAAAGAGAGTAAGAATTCTGCAGCACAAGAATAGACTTAGGGAACTCAGTAACTCCATCAAATGTAATAACATTTGTATTATAGGAGTTCCAGAAAGAAAAGAGAGTAGAAAATTTATTTCAAGAAATAATAGTGGAAAACTTCCTAAGGAAGGAAACAGACATCCAGATCCAGGAGACACAGAGAACTTCTGTCAGAATAAACAAAAGTAGGCCAACACCAAGACATATTGTAATGAAACTTGCAAAATATAGTGATTTTAAAAAAAAATCTTAAAATGAGCAAGACAAAAGAAGTCTTAACTTATAAGGGAAAACCCGTAAGGCTGGCTGGAGATTTCTCAATAGAAACCTGGAAAGCCACAAGGGAGTGGCATGATATATTCATTGCTGAATAAGAAAACTGCAGCCAAGAATAAACAACCCAGGAAGGCTATCATTCAGAACAGGAAAGAGAAAGAGTTTCACAGACTAACAAAAGCTAAAGTGGTTTGTTACTACTAAATCAACTGAATATTAAAGAGAACTGAGTGCAAAGGACAGACCAAAAGTGACAAACACAATAGAGGATCAGAGAAAACCAGAAACCAGAAAACTAGGGAAAAAAAATAGAACAAGTAATAAAATGGCCATATATACATATCTATCAATAATTAGTTTGACTGTGAATGGACAAAATGCTCCAATCAAAAGACAAAGGTGGCAAAGTGGATCAAAAACTGAGACCTATCTGTATGTTGCCTACAAGAGACTCATTTTAAACTTAAAGTTTTGTGGGGTTTTTTTTAAGATTTTATTTATCTGTCAGAGAGAGAGAGGGGTACACAAGCAGTGGGAGTGGAAGAGGGAGAAGCAGACTTCCCCCTGAGCAGGGAGTCCAATGCAGGCTAGATCCCAGGACCCTGGGATAATGACCTGAGCAGGAGGCAGTTGATTAACAACTGAGCCACCCAGGTGCCCCTCAATTTAGACTTAAATGGTATCTGAAGATTGAAAGTGACAAGGTGGAGAAACATTTACCATGCAAACAGATATCAAAAGAAACCTGGGATAGCAATACTCATATCATACAATAAGACTTTAAAACAAAAATTGTAAAAGGAGACAAAGGGCATTATATAATCATAAGAGGGACAATCCAAAAAGATGATACAACAATTGCAAATATTTATGGACCCAACATGGGAGTACCCAAATACATTTAAAGAACTTAATAACAAACATAAAGGAAGTAGTCAATAATAACACAATAATCAGGGACATTAACACCACATTTAAATCAATGGATAGATCATCAAAACAGAAAATCAATAAGGAATCAATGGCTTTGAATGACACACTGGAATAGATGGACTTAACAGATACATTCAGAACATTCCAACCTATAACAGCAAGCGGAGTACACATTTTTTTCAAGTGCACATGGAATGTTCTCCAGAGTAGACCATATATAACTCAGAAACCAGGCCTCAACAAATACAAAAAGACTAAGATCATATCATACACCTTTTCTGAGCACAATGCTATGAAGCTAGAAGTCAACCACAAGAAAAATTTGGGAAGACCAAAAATAGATGGAGGTTAAACAACTAAACAATGCTACTAAATGCTACTAAACAATGAATTGGTCAACCAGGATGTCAAACAAGAAAAAAAAATATGCATAGAAACAAATAAAAATGAAATCACAATGGTCTAAAACCTTTGGGATGCTGCAAAAGTGATTCTAAGAGGGAAGCAAATAGAAATACAGGCCTAAGTCAAAAAGCAAATAAAATCTCAAATAGACAACCTAACTTAATACTTAAAGTAGCTAAAAAAGTACAATGAACAAAGCATAAAGTCAGGAGAAAGAAGGAAATAATAAAGATTACAGCAGAAATAAATGATAGAGAACTTTAAAAACAGTAGAACAGATTACTGAAACCAAAAGGTGGTTCTTTGAAAACATTTTTAAAATTGACAAACCTGGGTGGCTCAACTGGTGAAGCATCTGAATCTTGATTTTGGCTCAGGCCATGATCTCAGGAATATAAGTTAGAGCCCCCCCCCCCCCACACGCCCCCGAGACTCTGTGCTCAGAGCAGAGTCTGCTTGGGTTTCTCCTCCTTTACCATCTACTCCTCCCCCGGCTCATGCTAAAAAATTAATTGATTGATTGATTGATTCATTCATTCATTCATTAAATCTTTTTAAAACTGACAAATCTCTAGCCAGACTTATCAAAAAGAAAAAAGGAAGGGCCCAAATAAATAAAATCACAAATAAGAAAGGAGAAATAACAATCAACACCACAAAAATAAAAACACTTATAAAAGAATATTGTGAGGGATGGCTGGGTGACTCAGTTAGTTAGGTATGTGCCTTTGGCTCAGGTCATGATCTCAGGGTCCTGAGACCTGGATCCCTAGGACCCTGTGGAGACTGAGTCTCACAACCAGCTCCCTACTCAGCATGGAGCCCTTTTACCTCTGCCTCTGCTTCTCCCTACTTATGCTCTCTCTCTCTCTCTCTCTCTCTCTCTCCCTCTCCCTCTCAAATAAATAAATACAATCTTCAAAATTTTTTTTTAATTTGTGAAAAACAATATGCCAGCAAATTGGACAACCTGAAATAAATAGATAAATTCCTACAGACATATAAACTACCAAAATTAAAACAGGAAGAACTAGAAAACTTGAACAAACTAATAACCAGCAAAAAAATTGAATCAATAATCAAAAATCACCCAACAAACAAAAGTCCAGGGCCAGATGGCTTCCCAGGGGATTTTTACTAAACATTTAAAGAGATGTTAATACCTTTTCTTCTCAAACTATTCCAAAAATTAGGAAAAGGAAGGAAAACTTCTAAACTCAACATATGAAGCCAGTATTACCCTGTATTACCAGAGTTACCCTGATACCAACCCAGCTAAAGATACCAAAACCAGCTAAAGACTCCACCAAAAAAAGAGAACTACAGGTCAATATCCTGATGAGTACGAATGCAAAAATTCTCAATAAATACTAGTAAACTGTAGGAGTTAAGATGGCAGGGGAGAAGGGGGCCCTAATTTCATCCCTGCAATTCAGTTAGATAGTAATCAAATCATTTTGAACACCTGCAAAGTCAACTGGAAATATGAAAAAAGAATTGCTGTGATTCTACAAATAGAAAGGTGGTCACTTTTTGCAAGGTAGGAAATGGAGATGTGGAGAAGTGGAGATGTGAATCTGAGGAGATATATAAGAAGATAAACCAGGCGAGGAAGGAGCTTCCTTAAGCAGACTACTAGAAAGTATTATAAGCAACAGAGCACAAAATCATAACTTTTATTTTCTTTTGAAGATTTTATTTATTCATTTGCCAGAGAAAGAGTGAGAGCACAAGTAGGGGAAGCAGCAGGCAGAGTGAGAAGGAGAAGCAGGCTCCCTGCTGAGCAGGGATCCTGACATCATGGGATTCAATAATGACCTGAGCTGAAGGCAGACACTTAACCGACTGAGCCACCCAGGCATCCCCAAAAGCACTCTGCTCTGGTGGGGGACAACCCTGTCTGAAAGGTGCTTAGGTGGTGAAAAGGGGCGGAATTCCAGGTGGAACACTGTAGTCCCAGGATCCCTGGGGTCACAAGAAAAATGGGGGTGCCTGAGTGTGGCAGACTTCCCAGGCATTGAAGCAGGGAAGCAAGCTCCAAACAACAAGTCCAGGCACTTTGTTTCTGCTCAGCATTGCCATAAACCACAAACCACTGCCTGGCTGGGCAACCAGTCTCTAAGCAGGGGCCCAGTAAATGGCCAAACCATGGGAAGAGCCCCTCTTCTCCCTCCCCATGGAAGGATGGCCCAGATCTGCACCACAGGAGTCCATGAAGTTTAGAGACTCCAAACAGGGACACATGCATGAGATAAAAAAGCTCAGTCACAGACTGGGTGAACACATAATTCTGATGGAAACCAGAGAGACAGGAATGATTGACTTTTTCTATGAGGGCTCACTGAAGGGTAGGGGTCCAAAATTTCAGCTTCACGACTTAATGTCAGGATATCACTATTTCCATCCCACCCACCCCCATCAGTGCTGAAAGCCTTCAGAGAGCAAAACAGCACCACATAGTGCAATCCAGAGTCACTGGCAAGGGGGTCGCAATTAAACCCAGGCAAAGACACCTCAGAATCAGTACAACAGGCCCCTCCCCAAGATCAGCAGGAACTTCTGGCTAACACCAAGTTTACCAATCATAGAGAACTGCAAAACTTCAGCTCTTGGGGAAAACAGTATATAGCATTAGTGGGGTTTTGTTTATTATTCTTCAGAACACTTGCAACAGACCTGTCCACAAGGACGTGGCAAGCCAGAAAGGACTGGCATGATATATTCAAGGTGCTAAATGAGAAATATATGCAGCCAAGATCATTTTATCCACCAAGACTGTCATTCATAATAGAATGAGATAGTTTCCAGGAAAAACAGAAACTAAATGAATTTATAATCAATAAACCAACCCTGCAAGAAATATTAAAGAGGATCCATTGAAAAGAGAAACCAAAAGTAACAAAGACAAGAAAGGAACAGAGATAATCTATAGAAGCAGCAATTTTACAGGTAATATGATGGCACTAAATTCAGGCCTTTCAATAATTACTCTGAATGCAAATGGAATAAGTGCTCCAATCAAAAGACACAGGGTATCATATTGAACAAAAAACAAGACCCCCTCAATATCCTATCTATAAGGGATTCATTTTAGACACCCCCAGATTGAAACTGAGGGAGTAGAGAACCATTTATCATGCCAATGGATATCAAAACTGAAGTAGCAATCCTTATAACAGAAAAACTAGATTTTAAACCAAAGACTGTAATAAGAGATGAGAAAGGACACTGTATCATAATGAAAGGGTCCATCCAACAAGAATATCTAACAATTGTAAATGTTTATGCCCCTAACTTGAGAGCAGCCAATTACATAAACCAATTAATAACAAAATTTAAAAAACACATTGATAATAATACAATAATAGTAGGGGACTTTAACACTCCACTCATAGCAATGGGAAGATCATCTAAGTCGAAGATCAACAAGGAAACAATGACTGTGAATGACACAGTGGAGCAGATGGAGTTCACAGATCTATTCAGTGCATCTCATCCTACAGCAACAAAATATACATTCTTCTGGAATGCACATGGAACATTCTCCAACATAGATCACATACTGGGTCATAAATCGGGTCTCAACTGGTACCAAAATACTGGGATCATTCCTTGCATATTTTCTGACCACAATGTTTTAAAATTTCAACTCAATGACAACAGAAAATTTGGAAGGAACACAAGTAGAAGGAGGTTAAAGAGCATCCTACAAAAGAAAGAATGACTTAAGTAGGAAACTAAAAAAAGAATTTTAAAAATTCAAGGAAATAAATGAAAATGAAAACACACCAGTTCAGAAACTTTGAGATGCAGCAAAAGCAGTCCTAAGAGAGAAGTATAGAGCAATATAAGCCTTCCTCAAGAAACAGGGAAAGTCTCACATATACAACCTAACCTTACATCTAAAAGAACTGGAAAAAGAACAGCAAATAAAGACTAAATCTAGTAGGGAAAGAGAAATAGTAAAGATTAGAGCAGATCAATAAAATAGAAATTAAAGAAACAGTAGAACAGATTAATGAAATGAGGAGCTGGCTCTTTGAAAGAATTAATGAGGTTGATAAACCCCTGGCCAGACCTATCAAGTAGAGAAAGGACCCAAATAAATAAAACCATGAATGAAAGAGGAGAGATCACAACCAACACCAAAGAAATAAAAACAATGATAAGAACATATTATGAGCAACTATATGCCAACAAATTAGACAAGCTGGAAGAAACAGATGCATTCCTAGAGATGTATTAAACTACCAAAACTAAAACAGGAAGAAATAGAAAACCTAAACGGACTCATCACCAGGAAGGAAACTGAAACAGTAATCAAAAATCTCCCAATAAGTAAGAGTCCAGGGCCATATGTCTTCCCAGGGGGATTTTACCAAACATTTAAAGAATTAATACCTTTTCTTCTAAAGCTGTTTCAAAAAAAAAAAAAATGGAAATGGAAGGAAAACTTCCAAATCCATTTTATGAGGCCAGCATTACCTTGTTCCCAAAACCAGACAAAGACTCCATCAAAAAGGAGAATTATAGACCAATATCCCTGATGAACATGGATGCAAAAATTCTCACCAAAATACTAGCCAATAGGATCCAAGGTTCATTAAAAGGATTATTCACCATAACCAAGCGGGATTTATTCCTAGGCTGCAGGGATAGTTCAACATCTGCAAATTAATCAATGTGATACATCACATTAATAAAAGAAAGGACAAGAATCATATGATCCTCTCAATAGATGCCGGAAAAAGCATATGACAAAATACAGCATCCTTTCTTGATTAAAACTCTCTTGTATGGATAGAGGAAACATATCTTAATATCATAAAACCATATGTAAAAAAACCCAGAGTGAATATCATCCTCAACAGGAAAAACCTGAGAGCTTATCCCCTAAGGTCAGAAACACGACAGGGATGTCCACCCTCAACACTATTCCTAGCCTCAGCAATCTAAGGCTAAGTCCTAGCCTCAGCAATCAGACAATAAAAGAAATTAAATACATCCAAATCAGCAAAGAAGAAGTCAAAGCTTCACTTTTCACAGAGTATGATACTCTATGTGGAAAACCCAAGAGACTCCACCCAAAAATTTTTAGAACTTATACAGGAATTCAGCAAAGTGGCAGGATATAAAATATATGCACAGTGATCAGTTGCATTTCTATACACTAACAATGAGAGAGAAGAACCAGAAATCAAGGAAGCAGTCCAATTTACAATTGCAACAAAAACACAAGATACTTAGAAATAAACCAAACCAAGGTAAAGGATCTGTACTCTGAAAACTATAGAACACTTGTGAAAGAAATTCAAAAAGAAATGGAAAAACATACTGTATTCATGGATTGGAAGAACAAATATTATTAAAATGTCTATGCTACCCAGAACAATCTACACATTTGATGCAATGCCTATCAAATTACCATTTTTCACAGAGCTGAAACAAATAATCCTAAAATGTGTATGGAACAAGAAAAGACCCTGAATAGCCAAAGGAATGTTGAAAAACAAAACCAAAGCTTGAAGCATCACAATTCCAGATTTCACACTGTCTTACAAATCTGTAATCATCAAGCCAGTATGGTACTGGCACAAAAACAGATATACAGATCAATAGAACAAAATAGGGAATCCAGAAATGGACCCCCAGTTCTATGGTCAACTAATCTTTGGCAAAGCAGGAAAAAAAAAAAAAAAAAGAATATCCAATGGAAAAAAGACAGTCTTTTCAACAAATGGTCTTGGGAAAATTGGACAGCCACATGCAGACGAACGAACTAGACCATTTTCTTACACAATAAGCAAACAAACAAACAAACAAACAAAAACTCAAAATGAATAAAAGACCTAAATGTAAGATAAGAAGCCATCCAAATCCTAGAGGAGAACACTGGTACAACCTCTTTAACTTTGGCCACAGCAACTTCTTTCTAGACACATCTTCAAAGGCAAGGGAAACAAAAGCAAAATGAACTATAGGGACTTCAAGATAAAAATCTTTTGCACAGCAAAGGAAACAGTTGACAAAACTTTAAAAAAAAAAAAAAAACGTACAGAATGGGAGAAGATATTTGCAAATGAATATCAAATAAAGGATTAGTATCCAAAACTCATATAAAACTTATCAAACTTAACACCCAAAAAACTAATAATCCAGTCAAGAAATCGGCAGAAGACACGGACATTTCTCCAAAGAATGCATACAAATGGCCAACAGACACATGAAAAAATGCTCAACATCACTTGGCATCAGGGAAATACAAATCAAAACCAAAAGTGCTAAAATTATCATGTCGGGAAATAATAGATGTTGGTGAGGATGCAGAGAAAGGGGAACCCTCTTACACTGTTGGTAGGAAGGCAAACTGGTACAGCCATTTGGGAAAACAGTATGGAGGTTCCTCAAAAAGTTAAAAATAGAACTACCCTGCAACCCAGCAATTGAATGACTAGGTATTTATCCAAAAGATGCAAACATGCACCCCAGAGTTTATAGTAGCACTGTCCATAATAGCCAAAATATGGTAAGAGCCCAGATGTCCATCAAGAAATGAATGGATAAAGAAGATATGGTGTGTTTGTGTGTGTGTGTGTTACATAATTTATAATATATATAATATATATTTATAGTATATATATAATGGAATGTTACTCAGCCACCAGTTATGCTGAGTGAAATAAGTCAAGCAGAGAGAGTCAATTATCATATGGTTTCACTTATTTGTGGAGCATAAGGAATAACACGGAGGACATGGGAAGATGGAGAGAAGTGAGTTGGGAGAAATTGGAGGGGGAGATGGACCATGAGACCGTGGACTCTGAGAAACAAGCTGAGGGTTTGGGGATGAGGGGGGTTGGGTGAGCCTGGTGGTGGGTGTTATGGAGGGCATGTATTGCATGGAGCACTGGGTGTGGTGCATAAACAATGAATTCTGGAACACTGAAAAGAAATTCAAAAAAATAAATAAAAATTTTAAAAATAAAATCTTACCATTTACAATGACATGGTTGGAACTAGACGGTATTATGCTAAGTGAAATAAGTCAATCAGAGAAAGACAATTGTCGTATGATTTCATTCATATGCAGTATTTAAGAAATAAAACAGATAAACATGTGGAAGGGAAGAAAAATAAAATAAGGTAAAATCAGAGAGGGAGACAAACCATAAGAGACTTAACTATAGGAAACAAACTAAAAAGAGGTGGGGGTGGGGGGTTAACTGAGTGATGAGCATTAAGGATGGCATTTGATGTAATGAGTACTAGGTGTTAACCTGTAATTCACTAAACTCCACCTCAGACATGAATAATATGCCATGTGTTAATTAATTGATTTTAAATTAAAAGAAAAGCTAGTAAACTGAACCCAACAATATATTTTAAAAATCATCCATCATGATCAAGTGGGATATATTGCTTGGTTGCAAGGGTGGTTCAAATATTTACAAATCAATCAAAGTGATACACTAATCAGTAAAAGAAAGGATAAGAGCCATATGATAATTTCAATAGATGCCAAAAAAGCATGTAAAAAAGTACATGATAAAAACCCTCAAAAAAGAAGGATCAGAGGGAATGTACTTCAACATAATAAAAGCCATATATGAAAAACCCACAGCTAATATCATCCTAAATGGGAAACAACTGAGAGCTTTTCCTGTATGGTCAGGAATAAGATGGGGATATCCACTCTTAACATTACTATTTAACATAGTACTGGAAGTCCTAGCCACAGCAGTCAGATAACAAAAAGAAATAAAAGACATTCCAATCAGCAAGGAAGAAATAAAATTTCATGATTAGTAGATCACATGATACTAAATATAGAAAACCCAAAAGACTCACCCAAAAAACTGCTAGAACTGACACACAAATTCAGTAAAGTTGCAGGACACGAATCAACATACAGAAATCTGTTGCATTTCTATACACCAATAATGAAGCAGCAGAGGAGAATCAATCCCATTTGCATCTGCACCAAAAACAATAAGATACATGGGAATAAACCTAACCAAACAGGTGAAAGACCTGTACTCTGAAAAGTATAAAGCACTGTGAAAGATACTGAAGCAGATACAAACAAGTGGAAAGATATTTCATATTCACAGATAAGAACAAATATTGTTAAAATATCTATACTACACAATTCAATCTACATATTTAATGCAATCCCTATCAAATACCAACAGTGTTTTTCACAGAGCTAAAACAAACCATCCTAAAATTTATATGGAACCACAAAATACCCTGAATAGCCAAAGCAATCTTGATAAAGAAAAGCAAAGCTGGAGGTATCACAATTCCAGACCTCACATTATATTACAAAGCTGTGGTGATCAAGGCAGTTTGGTACTGGCACAAAAACAGACACATAGATCAATGGAACAGAATAGAAAACCCAGAAATGAACCCACAGCTATATGATCAATTATTCTTCAACAAAGCAGAAAAGAGTATCCACTGGGAAAGACAGTCTCTTCCAAAAATGGTGTTAGGAAAACTGGTCAGTTATATGCAAAAGAATAAAACTGGATCATTTTCTCACACCATACACAAAAATAAATTCAAAATGGATTAAAGACCTAAATGAGAGACAGGAAACCATCAAAACACTAAAGGAGAACATAGGCAGAAGTATCTCTGACATCAGCCATAGCAACATTTTTCTAAATATGTCACCTGAGGCAAGGGAAACAAAAGTAAAAATAAGCGATTGCAACTCCATCAAAACAAAATCCTCTGCACAGTAAAGAAACTATCAACAAAATCAAAAGGCAACCAATAGAATGAAAGAAGATATTTGTAAATGACATATCTGATAAAGGGTTAGTATCCAAAATATATAAAGAACTTGTACAGTTCAATAAGTAAAAAACAATAATCCAATTAAAAATGGGCAGAGGGGGGTTCCTGGGTGGCTCAGTTGTTAAGCACTGTCTTCGCTCAGGTCATGATCCCAGGGTCCTGGGACTGAGCCCTGGGATCAGTGGAGAGCCTGCTTCTCCTGTCCCTTTGCCTGCTGCTCTGCCTTTTTGTTGCTTTCTCTCTCTGTCTCTGTCAAATAAACAAATAAAATCTCTCTGTCAAACAAATAAAATCTTTAAAAATAAACAAATAATTTTTTTAAAAAAACCTTTAAAAAAATGGGCAGAGGATGTGAATAGATATTTTCTCAAAGACATACAGATGGCCAAGAGACACACATGAAAAGATGCTCAAGATGATCATCAGCAAAACGCAAATCAAAACCATAATGAGATATCACTTCACACATGTCAGAATGGCTAAAATCAACAACATAAGAAACAACAGATGTTGGTGAGGATATGGAAAAAGGGGAACCCTCGTATTGGTGTCAGGAATGCAAACTGGTAAGGCCACACTGGAAAAGAGTACGAAGGTCCCCCAGCAAGTTAAAAATAGAAGTACCCCATGATCCAACAATTGCACTACTGGGTACTTACCCAAAGAGTACAAAACCATTACTTCAAAGGGATATATATATACTCCTATGTTTATAGCAACATTATCCATATAGCAGTCAAATTATGGAAATAGCCTAAGTGTCCATCAACTGATTGATGGAGAAAGATGATGTGGAATATTACTCAGCCATAAAAAATGAACTCTTTCCATTTGCATGATATGGATGGAGCTAGAGAGTATTATGCTAAGCAAAATAAGTCAGTCAGAGTAAGACAAACACCATATGACTTCACTCATATGTAGAATTTAAGAAACAAAACAAATGAGCAAATGGAAAAAAAGAAAGGCAAATTAAGGAACAAACTCTTAACTATAGAAAACAAACTGATGGTTACCAGAAGGGAGGTATGTGGGAGCAATGGATTAAAGAGATGATAGGGGTTAAAGTGAGCACCTTTGATGAGCACTGGATATTGTATGGAAATCTCGAATCACTATAGCATATACCTGAAACTAGTAATACACGGTATGTTAACTAACTGGAATTTAAGTTTAAAAAATGATAATAAAATAAAAATTTTATTGGATACTCCATATAGTGAGATTATGCAAGATGCTGAATATGCAACAGC
This sequence comes from Mustela lutreola, assembly GCF_030435805.1. Lineage (NCBI taxonomy): Eukaryota > Metazoa > Chordata > Mammalia > Carnivora > Mustelidae > Mustela > Mustela lutreola. Next base: position 94,364,226 of record NC_081296.1, read on the forward strand.
AAAGAAAACAAAATCCCCTTCTTCAAGGAGTTGTAAGAAGAGAACATGCAAAAACGAAACAAAACAACAAAAACACATAGAAAGTGAGCATATACTATGTCAGAGAGTTATAAGCCTGAAAAATGTCTGTATAAGAACACAATGACCAACCGTATATCCCAGTTTGCCAGGGTCAGTCCCCATTTATGACTCTTGTTTCAACTTCCCACCTAACTGGGGCTCCTTTTCACTCTCAAAAGCAGCAAATTTTGAATGACATTTTGTATGCCCACCCCAGGTAAGGGTGATAAGAAATGTTCTAGTGTGGGGGTCAGAGAGGATGGCCAGAGAAGTCCTCATGGTAACAAAGAAGCAACAGAAACAAAGACACTTCGGTAAGGCATGACAGGCATCTTCCAACCCCACAAAGAAGGCCCAGGTTGATGGGGTAGGAGGTGAGAGGGGTTGAGAAAGGAAGGGAGAGTGGGACAGTCATAAAGAAACTATAAACTCTTACAAGTGATTTGGCTTTTATTCTGAGTGAGATAAGAAGTTAAGAGGGGATTTCAAGCAAAAAATTATTTGAAGTGACATATTTTTAAATATTCTGGCTGGGAGGGAGGAGTCAAGATGGCGGAGAAGTAGCAGGCTGAGACTACATCAGGTAGCAGGAGGTCAGCTAGATAGCTTATCTAAACATTGCAAACACCTACAAATCCAACGGGAGATTGAAGAGAAGAACAGCAATTTAAAAACAGAAAATCAACCACTTTCTAAAAGGTAGGACTGGCGGAGAAGTGAATCCAAAGCGACAGAAAGATAGATGTGGGGAGAGGGGCCGGCTCCAGGTGAGCGGCAGAACAATGGAGCACTAAATCAGGACTTTTAAAAGTCTGTTCCACTAAGGGACATTACTCCAGAGGCTAAACCAGGGTGAAGCCTACACGGGATCAGCGTGGCCCTAGGTCCCGCAGGGTCACAGAAGGATCGGGGATGTCTGAGTGTCACAGAGCTTGCAGGTATTAGAATGGGGAAGCCGGTTACAGAGAAAGAGCCAAGGAGTGAGCTCTCAGCTCGGGGTTACCTTGAACCGATCGCAGGCTCGGTGAGCTCAGAGCACAGCCGGAGGTCAGGGAGACGATAGTGATTGGGCACTATTCTCTGATGGCGCACTGAGGAGTGGGGCCCCGAGCCCTCAGCTCCTCCAGGCAAGAGACTGCGAGGCCACCATTTTCATTCCTGTACTCTGGAACTCTACGGAAAGCACTCAGAGAACAAAAGCTCCTGAAAGCAAACCCGAGCTGATTACTCAGCCCACCCCTGGTAAGGGCAGTGCAATTCCGCCTGGGGCAAAGACACTTGAGAATCACTACAACAGGCCCCTCCCCCAGAAAAACAACAAGAAATCCAGCCAGGACCAATTTCACCAACCAAGGAGTGCAGGTTCAATACCAAGGAGAGCAGCGGAATTCCAGAGGAGGAGAAAGCAAAGCACAGAACTCATGGCTTTCTCCCCATGGTTCTTTAGTCTTGCAGTTAATTTAATTTTTTTTCAATTGTTTTTCTTCTTCTGCTAATTTTTTTTAACCTTTACCCTTTTCTTTCTTAATGTTTTTAACTAGTTTATCTAATATATATATTTTTTCTTTTTTATATTTTTTCTTTATTTTCTTTTTTAAATGGTTTTTTTTTTCTGAACCTCTTTTTTTTTTTTAAGATTTTATTTATTTATTTGTCAGGGATAGAGGGAGAGAGAGCAAGCGAGCACAGGCAGACAGAGAGGCAGGCAGAGGCAGAGGGAGAAGCAGGCTCCCTTCCAGGACGCTGGGATCATGACCTGAGCTGAAGGCAGCTGCTTAACCAACTGAGCCACCCAGGTGTCCCTCTGAACCTCTTTTTATCCCCTTTCTCCCCCCACCAACGATTTGGAGTCTCTTCTGATTTGGTTAAAGCATATTTTCCTGGTGTCTTTGCCACCCTTTTAGTATTTTACTTGTTCCTTCATATACTCTTATCTGGACAAAATGACAAGGCTGGAAAATTCACCACACACAAAAAAAATAAATAAATAACAAGAGGCAGTACAAAGGCTAGAGACCTAATCAATACAGACATTGGTAATATGTCAGATATAGAGTTCAGAATGATGATTCTCAAGGTACTAGCCAGGCTCGAAAAAGGCATGGAAGATATTAGAGAAACCCTCTCAAGAGATATAAAAGCCCTTTCTGGAGAAAAAAAGAACTAAAATCTAACCAAGTGGAAATCAAAAAAGCTATTAATGAGGTGCAATCAAAAATGGAGGCTCTCACTGCTAGGATAAATGAGGCAGAAGAAAGAATTAGTGACATAGAAGACCAAATGACAGAGAATAAAGAAGCTGAGCAAAAAAGGGACAAACAGCTACTGGACCACGAGGGGAGAATTTGAGAGATAAGTGACACCATAAGACGAAACAACATTAGAATAATTGGGATTCCAGAAGAAGACAGAGAGAGGGGAGCAGAAGATATATTGGAGAGAATTATTGGAGAGAATTTCCCTACTATGGCAAATGGAACAAGCATCAAAATCCAGGAGGTGCAGAGAACCCCCTCAAAATCAACAAGAATATGTCCACACCCCGTCACCTAATAATAAAATTTGCAAGTCTTAGTGACAAAGAGAAAATCCTGAAAGCAGACTGGGAATAGAAGTCTGTAACATACAATGGTAAAAATATTAGACTGGCAGCAGACTTATCCACATAAACCTGGCAGGCCAGAAAGAGCCAGCATGATATATTCAGAGCACTAACCAAGAAAAACATGCAGCCAAGAATACTATATCCAGCGAGGTTAGCATTGAAAAATAGAAGGAGAGATAAAAAGCTTCCAGGACAAACAAAAACTGAAAGAATTTGCAAACACCAAACCAGCTCTACAGGAAATATGGAAAGGGTCCTCTAAGCAAAGAGAGAGCCTAAAAGTAGTAGATCAGAAAGGAACAGAGACAATATACAGTAACAATCACCTTACAGGCAATACAATGGCACTAAACTCATATCTCTCAATAGTTACCCTGAATGTTAATGGGCTAAATGGCCCAATTAAAAGACACAGGGTATCAGAATGGATAAAAAAACAAAACCCATCTATATGTTGCTTACAAGAAACTCATTATAAACCCAAAAACCTCCAGAGCTCCAAATTTAAAGTGAGGGGGTGGAAAATAATTTACCAGGCTAATGGACATCAGAAGAAGGCTGGGGTAGCAATCCCTACATCAGATTAAATAGATTTTAAGCCAAAAACTATAATAAGAGATGAGGAAGGACACTATATCATACTCAAAGGGTCTGTCCAACAAGAAGATCTAACAATTTTAAATATCTATGCCCCTAACGTGGGAGCACCCAACTATATAAACCAATTAATAACAAAATCAAAGAAACACATCGACAATAATTCAATAATAGTAGGGGACTTTGACACTCCCCTCACTGAAATGGACAGATCATCCAAGCAAAAGATCAACAAGGAAATAAAGACCTTAAATGACACACTGGAACAGATGGACATCACAGATATATTCAGAACATTCCATCCCAAAGCAACAGAATACACATTCTTCTCTAGTGCACATAGAACATTCTCTAGAATAGATCACATCCTGGGTCACAAATCAGGTCTCCACTGGTATCAAAAGATTGGGATCATTCCCAGCATATTTTCAGACCACAATGCTCTGAAGCTAGAACTCAATCACAAGAGGAAATTTGGAAAGAACCCAAATACATGGAGACTAAACAGCATCCTTCTAAGGAATGAATGGGTCAACCAGGAAATTAAGAAGAATTTTAAAAATTCATGGAAACAGGGAGCCTGGGTGGCTCAGTTGGTTAAGCAGCTGCCTTCGGCTCAGGTCATGATACCAGCATCCTGGGATCGAGTCCCACATCGGGCTCCTTGCTCCACAGGGAGCCTGCTTCTCCCTCAAACTCTGCCTTCTACTTTGTCTGCCTCTGCTCGCTCTCGCTCGCTCTCTCTCTGACAAATAAATAAATAAAATCTTTAAAAAAAAAATTCAAGGAAACAAATGATAATGAAAACACAGTGATTTAAAATCTGTGGGACACAACAAAGGCAGTCCTGAGAGGAAAATATATAGCGGTACAAGCTTTTCTCAAGAAACAAGAAAGGTCTCAAGTACACAACCTAACCCTACATCTAAAGGAGCTGGAGAAAGAACAATAAAGAAAGCCTAAACCCAGCAGGAGATGAGAAATTATAAAGATCAGAGCAGAAATCAATGAAATAGAAACCAAAAAAAACAATAGAACAAATCAACGAAACTAGGAGCTGGTTCTTTGAAAGAATTAATAAGATTGATAAACCCCTGGCCAGACTTATCAAAAAGAAAAGAGAAAGGACCCAAATAAATAAAATCATGAATGAAAGAGGAGAGATCACAACTAACACCAAAGAAATACAAACAATTATAAGAACATACTATGAGCAACTCTATGCCAACAAATTTGACAATCTGGAAGAAATAGATGCATTCCTAGAGACGTATAAACTACCACAACTGAACCAGGAAGAAATAGAAAACCTGAACAGACCCAGAACCAGTGAAGAGATTGAAACAGTCATCAAAAATCTCCAAACAAACAAAAGTCCAGGGCCAGATGGCTTCCCAGGAGAATTCTACCAAACATTTAAAGAAGAACTAATTTCTGTTCTCCTGAAACTGTTCCAAAAAAACAGAAATGGAAGGAAAACTTCCAAACTCATTTTATGAGGCCAGCATCACCTTGATCCCCAAACCAGACAAGGATCCCATCAAAAAAGAGAATTACAGACCAATATCCTTGATGAACACAGATGTAAAAGTTCTCACCAAAATACTGGCCAATAGGATCCAATAGTACATTAAAAGGATTATTCACCATGACCAATTGGGATTTATTCCAGGGCTGCAAGGTTGGTTCAACATCCACAAACCAATCAATGTGATACAATACATTAATAAAAGAAAGAACAAGAACCATATGATATTCTCAATAGAAGCTGAAAAAGCATTTGACAAAGTACAGCATCCCTTCCTGATCAAAACTCTTCAAAGTGTAGGGATAGAGGGCACATACCTCAATATTATCAAAGCCATCTAAGAAAAACCCACTACAAATATCACTTTCAATGGAGAAAAACTGAAAGTTTTTCCACTAAGGTCAGGAACATGGCAGGGATGTCAATTATCACCACTGCTATTCAACATAGTACTAGAAGTCCTAGTCGCAGCAATCAGACAACAAAAGGAAATTAAAGGCATCCAAATTGGCAAAGAAGAAGTCAAACTATCACTTTTCACAGATGATATGATACTATATGTGGAAAACCCAAAAGACTCCACTCCAAAACTGCTAGAACTTGTATAGGAATTCAGTAAAGTGTCAGGATATAAAATCAATGCACAGAAATCAGTTGCATTTCTCTACACCAACAACAAGACAGAAGAAAGAGAAGCCCATTTAAAATTGCTCCCAAAAACTATAAGATACCTAGGAATAAACCTAACCAATGAGACTAAGAATCTATACTCAGAAAACTATAAAGTACTCATGTAAGAAATTGAGGAAGACACAAGAAAATAGAAAAATGTTCCATGCTCCTGGATTGGAAAATTAAATATTGTGAAAATGTCTATGCTACCTAAAGCAATCTACATGTTTAATGCAATTCTTATCAAAATACCATCCATTTTTTTTCAAAGAAATGGAACAAATAATCCTAAAATTTATATAGAACCAGTAAAGACCTCAAATAGCCAAAGGAATATTGAAAAAGAAAGCCAAAGTTAGTGGCATCACAATTCCAGACTTCAAGCTCTATTACAAAGCTGTCATCATCAAGACAGCATGGTACTGGCACAAAAACAGACACATAGATCAATGGAACAGAATAGAGAGCCCAGAAATAGACCCTCAACTCTATGGTCAACTAATCTTCGACAAAGCAGGAAAGAATGTCCAATGGAAAAAAGACAGCCTCTTCAATAAAATGGTGTTGGGACAATTGGACAGCCACATGCAGAAAAATTAAATTGGACCATTTGCTTACACCACACACAAAAATAGACTCAAAATGGCTGAAGGACCTCAATATGAGAAAGGAATCCAACAAAATCCTTGAGGAGAACACAGGCAACAACCTCTTTGACCTCAACCGCAGAAACTTCTTCCTAGGAACATCAACAAAGACAACAGAAGCAAGGGCAAAAATGAACTATTGGGATTTCATCAAGATCAAAAGCTTTTGCACAGCCAAGGAAACAGTTAACAAAACCAAAAGACAACTGACAGAATGGGAGAAGATATTTGCAAACGACATATCAGATAAAGGGCTAGTGTCCAAAATCTATAAAGAACTTAGCAAACTCAACACCCAAAGAACAAATAATCCAATCAATAATGGGCAGAGGACATGAACAGACATTTCTGCAAAGAAGACATCCAGATGACCAACAGACACATGAAAAAATGCTCCACATCACTCGGCATCAGGGAAATACAAAGCAAAACCACAATGAGATATCACCTCACACCAGTCAGAATGGCTAAAATCAACAAGTCAGGAAATGACAGATGCTGGCAAGGATGCGGAGAAAGTGGAACCCTCCTCCTACACTGTTGGTGGGAATACAAGCTGGTGCAACCACTCTGGAAAATAGCATGGACGTTCCTCAAAATGTTGAAAATAGAACTGTCCTATGACCCAGCAATTGCATTACTGGGCATTTACCCTAAAGATACAAAGGTAGTGATCCAAAGGGGCACGTGCATCCGATTGTTTATAGCAGCAATGTCCACAATAGCCAAACGATGGGAAGAACCTAGATGTCCATCAACAGATGAATGGATAAAGAAGAGGTGGTATATATACACAATGGAATACTATGCAGCCATCAAAAGAAATGAAATCTTGCCATTTGTGATGATGTGGATGGAACTAGAGGGTATCATGCTTAGCAAAGTAAGTCAATTGGAGAAAGACAACTATCATATGATCTCCCTGATATGAGGAATTGGTGATGCAACATGGGGGGTTAAGGGGGTAGGAGAAGAATAAATGAAACAAGATGGAATTGGGAGGGAGATAAACTGTAAGTGACGCTTAATCTCACAAAACAAACTGAGGGTTGCTGGGGGGAGTGGGGTTGGGAGAGTGGGGTGGAGTTATGGACATTGGGGAGGGTATGTGCTATGGTGAGTGCTGTGAAGTGTGTAAACCTGGCGATTCACAGACCTGTACCCCTGTGGATAAAAATACATTATATGTTTATTAAAAAGAAATTTTAAATAAATAAATAAAAATACTCTGGCTGTTGCATAAGAACTAGACTATTGGAAATAAGGATAAAAATGGGAAGATGGGAGGCTATTGGAATTATCCAGGTGAATGACGATGGGACCACAGTGAAGTGGTAAAGGTGAATGAGAATAAGATAGGACTAATGAGGGATCCCTGGGTGGCTCAGCCAGTTAAGCATTTGCCTTCAGCTCAGGTCCTGATCCCAGGGTCATGGGACTGAGCCCCACATTGGGCTCCCTGCTCAGTGGGAAGTCAGTCTCTCCCTTTCCCTTTGCTGCATCCCCTGCTTGTGCTCTCTCTCACTCTCTCTCTCAAATAAATAAATAAAATCTTTTTTAAAAAATGATAGGATGAAAGTTTATTAATTCATCTTCCTTCTACTTTCCTATATTTTTAAATTTAACAAAAATAAGATTTTTAAGGAAAGAATAATGGTAATAGCTTCTAGAGACATTTGAGTAGAATCTAACATAAGTTAATGGCCATTTGAAGGAAGTAAAAGAGGGTCAGTCCTTTAAGATGATCAAGTTTGGGGCTTAAGCAGCAAGAATCATGCCACCCTTAATCAAAATGGGGAATGCAAAAGATGTAATCATATTTGAGTATTAGAACACTTTATTCAATTGCCCACAAAAGAGACTTAACCAGACACTAACCAACAGTCATCCATATGAGTTTAAGAAAGTGATCCCAGTCTGAGGAATAAAGACCTACTCTGGACTGACAACCTTCACATCACCTTGTCTGATACAGTATCCATCCAACCCAAAGGAGATTTGCAAGTATTTTTAAAGCCCCTATTTAAAAATAGAACTTTGTTGCTGCACGTTCTTTTTCACTGTAAACTGCTAAAGAGATAAAATATGACTGTTCCTGTGATGCCACTTTAGTGTTTGTTTTATAATTGATATAGTCTTCTTTTTTGTCTAAAGTGTATTTTTAAAGGCTTTTTGAACATTATAGACTATATAACCTATAATACCATGCCTGCTTTATAATATACTATGATCTTCATTTATGCCCTATTAGGCTATCTCCAGTCTTCCTTAATAATATTTTTATCTTAAACAGTGTCATCTTGAACTAAAATGATGCAGGTCTGGAGAGACTACAGATGTTCCACCTGTCCAGCTCTAAAAGGAGAAACAAGAGCCTATAAAATCTTGCTTAGACTTTATCTATTCCATAGGGCAAGTTCATACATCGTTGCTTTTCTTTTTCATGATAAAACTAAGTTAACAAGATATAATTTTTCCCTTTACTTTGACTTTAATAGGTATTTAAAACCCCTTTTTTCCTAATCTGTGATTGGCGAAGCATGACAAGAAAAAAGAACACCCTGGCAAAGAGCTTCATGAGTGTCTTTTACTCATAAAACATATTTATGATGAAAAAAGGTGATAAAATAGGACAGTATGAGTTCTTCTCAGTCACTGAGGTCATTCTATCCACACATCCACAAACCTCAGCTCTTGACTATCCGCCCTCAGGAAGAAATCGGCAAGGCAAATTTCTCATTTTCCTAATTTCAAGGTGACTGAAGCCCCAGAGTCTCCTATAACTGCTGTTCATGGGCATTTAGGATTTACACTCTTTGGAAAATAGACAATTCATACATTTTAACACTTACATCAACCTTCAATGCCCTTCTAGCCTTCTTCAAGTAATAAAGACATGATGATCAATTTTGCACATTTTCTCACTGGCATCTTACATGGGCTGTGAAAGTTTAATAGGGTTCTATTTCTGAAAATTATGCTATGTTGCTTTAGCTATTCTGATACCCACAGATTTGGAAAGGTGAACCATTCATTCTGTTGCTTAGGAAGATATTTCCAGAGAAAAGAAATCTGAGTTGCTTTCCTTATCTACTTTCTTTCAAAATCTGTTTTGTTGAACATGCCATTGCTTACCAGGTGTCTGATGAACAATGCCTTCTCTCCACAGAGGAAATTCCAAATGAGCACATTTGGAAGCAAGCCTCCATTGCAGGAAGACGCCTTTTGTTGGAGAGTTTATCTTTCTGATCAAGTGATATTGCATTCATTTGACCACACAGGGTTAATTTTCTCAACCATGCAACTGTTCTTACTGCCTGACCAATAGATGGACTTTTGTGTCTACATGCTTTCTTCAGCCTGAAGGAATAAATATAGGGACTGCATTCACAAAATTAATAGTAAAATCAAATGCATATTCTCGCTTTGAAATACGATCTTCAGACAGTCAATATCACCTGAGAACTTGGAAGAAATGCCCATTCTCACCTGTGCCCCAGATCTACTGAATCAGAATATCTAGGGGAGGGGCTCAGCAAGCTGAGATTTAACAAGCCTTCCAGGTGATTCTGATGGAGTTAAAGTTTGAGAAGCACTGAATATTAAAAACTCCTAGAGCACTTTAAAAAAAAAAAATGAGAATGTGCAGGGGAGGGAGGCAGGGCATATCAGACTAATTAAATCATAATCTCTGGGATTGGGACCTGAGTGTTGATATGTTTTAAAAGCTCCCAGGTAATTCTAATGCACAACCAGATTTAAGAGCCCCTGCTCTAGAGGTATCCTGTCTTAAATGGTGAAAATCACTCTTTAACTTACATAAAACAATTTACTGGTTTTGCAATCTACTAGTTGTATTTATTTTACCTACCTGATTAGCTTGAAGTGAAAGTCCAAGTATTATTCATAGTTCATCCCCTGAAGTGCTTAGCACAATGTCATGCACACTGAATTTAATGAGAACGTATTTCAGTACCCCCTTCATAAAGTACCAACCCATGTAGTTCTCATAACAAACCTCTGAAATAGGCAGATTATCATCACTTTTTTAAATGGAGCTCACAGAGGGTAACTGCCTTATTGTCTCACCTCTAATTACAGCAAAACCAGAACCATCGACCCAGGAATCTTTCCATCTTCCCTCCAACTTCCATCTGGAATGCAGCTTACCTACAGTTTTCCCACATTATTTAAAAGATCCCCTCTATCTGATCTCCCCACCAACACTTCTATGCCAGAATTTACATCTCTCAAAAGGCATCCTTTGGCTTCAAAGTTCTTTTTTTTTTTTTTTAAGATTTTATTTATTTATTTGACAAAGAGAGAGTGAGATCACAAGTAGGCAGAGAGGGGGGAAGCAGGCTCACTGTTGAGCAGAGAGCCCGATGCAGGGCTCGATCCCAGGACCCTAAGATCATGACCTAAGCTGAAGGCAGAGGCTTAACCCACTGAGCCACCCAGGTGCCCCTGGCTTCAGAGTTCTTACTGAACTTATTAGCTTACACTCCTCCGAAGAGTAACAATTCTGCTCACCTGTAATGACATGAGGCATTATTGATTTCAAGCTGCTGAAATGTTGGGCTACAGAACATAATCTTCACTAAAGAAGTTCTGCAAAGGGGGAGAAATCAACAATAAAATAAGCATGTCTCTTAAGTTATTGAATTTTACCAGTGATAATTCTCAAAATTAAGGAATCATCACATGGATGTGACAATACATATTTTTTTCTAAATGAATTTGCTATTGTTTTAATCATAGCCTTCAGATGGCTCAAAACCTATTGTCATGAAAACATGGACCCAAAGAAGTCATAGTCAGAACAACATGCAAATACATCCGTATGCTGGCCATGCACCATCTGCAAAGAAAGTCCTATAAATAACCCTTCTTTTCTTTCCAAATCCAAGCGATTATACTGTACACAAGCCATATTTACAGATGGATCATCATACACACTCTCATTAGAGGCTTCTGAATGTTGTTTCTCTTTTCCTATCATATAAATGTCGAATAGGTGGCCTGCATTCTTCAAAGCATGGGTGCGCTAAGTAAAACCTTTTACATTTTGATGATAACTGTAGTCAGGCTTCAGCTTCTGCCCTTGGAAAGAATCAGTATCTGTCTTGATTATCAGTTATGCTAAGGAAGTCACTCTCAAGGTGCATTTTACTTTTACTGCCAGAAGCTGTATAATCCCAAAGATTTTCCAAGTTTTATTTACTGCTCTCTCATAATAAAATTAAACTTTAATAATCTCAGTAGGGAACAAAGATAAAGAAAGGTGAGGTCAAAATGGCAGCATACAAAGATCCTGAACTCACTTCCTCCTACAGATATAACAAATCTATGGTAACATATGGAAAAATTCCCTCTGAAAAATACCTATAATCGGGGCACCTGGGTGGCTCAGTGGGTTAAACCGCTGCCTTCGGCTCGGGTCATGGTCTCAGGGTCCTGGGATCGAGCCCCACCTCGGGCTCTTTGCTCAGCAGGGAGCCTGCTTCCCCCTCTCTCTCTGCCTGCTTCTCTGCCTACCTGTGATCTTCCTCTGTCAAATAAATAGATAAAATCTTTAAAAAAAAAAAAAAAACCTTAAACTTGAAAAATACCTATAATCTAGGTGAATAGCTCTTCTACAACAAAGGATAAAGGGGCCACATCAAGACAGGTAAGAGAGGCACAGCCGCAGTCTTGCCAAAACCCCACCTCAGTGTAACAACCCACAATCAAGAGGGATCTCAGAAAACAGGAGCTTCTCCCTGAGGAACAAGGGTTTCATGCCCTACAGCAGACACCTAGATTAGAACTCAATAATAAAAAGAAAACTGGGGAAAAAAACAAAATTGTGTAGATTAAACAAGATGCTAATGAATAACCATGGTTCATCAAAGAAATCAAATGAAAAATTTAAAAATATCTGGAGACAGAAGCACCTGGGTGGCTCAGTCAAGATCCTAGGATCAGCTCAGGTCAAGATCCTAGGATCCTGTGATCAAGCTCCACATCAGGTTCCCTGCTCAGCAGGGGAGTTTGCTTCTCCCTCCCTTCTCTCTGCCCTTCCTCAATCACTTTCAAATAAACAAACAAGCAAACTTTAAAAAATACCTGGGGACGCCTTGGTGGCTCAGCTGGTTGGGCGGCTGCCTTCGGCTCAGGTCATGATCCCGGAGTCCTGGGATCGAGTCCCGCATCGGGCTCCTTGCTCAGCCGGGAGCCTGCTTCTCCCTCTGCCTCTGCTTACCACTCTGTCTGCTTGTGCTCACTCTCACTCCTCTCTCTCTCTGACAAATAAATAAATGAAATCTTTAAAAAAAAAAATACCTGGAGACAAATAAAAATGGAAATAAAACACACCAAAATCTATGGGATATAGCAAAAGCAGTTCTAAAAGAGAGATTCAAAGCAATAGAGGCCTACCTCAAGAAACATGGAAAATCTCAAATAAACAATCTAACTTTACACCCAGAAAAAAAAACAAAACAAAACAAAACAAAAAAAAAAAAAAAAAAACAGAAAAAGAACAAAGCCCAAAGTTTGAAGAAGAAAGGAAATAAAAAGATCAGAGTAGAAATAAATGAAATAGAGACTAAGAGACAATATAAAAGATCAATGAAACTAAAAGCTGGTTCTTTAAAAATATTTTAAAAAATCAACCAAGAAATAAGAGAAGGCTCCAATAAATAAGACCAGAATTAAAAGAGATGTCACAACAGCGACACCTGAGTGGTGCAGTTGGTTGATGTCCAACTCAGTTTTGGCTCAGGTCTTGATCTCAGGATTGTGCGATCAAGCCCCATGTTGGGCTCTATGCTCTGCCCAGAATCTGTTTGAGATTCTCTCTCCCTCTCCCTCTATCTCTCCCACTTGTGCTTTTTCTCTAAAATAAATAAATTAAATAAATAAAATTTTTAAAAAAGAAAGAGAAGTTACAACTGATACCAAAGAAATACAAAGCATTAAGAGATTACTGTGGACAATTATATACCAACAAATTGGATAACCTAGAAGACATAGATAAATTCCTAGAAACATATTCTCTTAAGACTGAATCCAGAAAAAAATTAAAAATCTGAATAGATGAATTACTACTAAGTAGATGGGATCAATAATCAAAAATCTCTCAACAAATAAAAGCTCAGGACTAGAGGGTTTCATTGGCAAATTCTACCAAACATTCAAAGATTTAATACCTATCCTTCTCAAACTCTTCCAAAAAATGGAAGACCTTCCAAAGTCAATACAAGTGCAACATTACCCTGATACCAAAACCAGACAAGGACACTACAGGGAAGAGAAGAAAAAGAAAGGGAAAGGGAGGGGAAAGGAGGGGAAGGAATAGGAGGGGGTAAGGGAAGGGAGGGGAGGGTGAGTACAGAAAAGAAAGAGAGAGAGAGAAAGAAAAAAAGAAAGGGGAAGGGAGAGAGGGAGGGAAGGAGGGAGGAAAAAGATTATAGGTCAATAACTCTGATCAGCATAGAAGCAAGAATCTTCAATAAAATTTTTGCAAACTGAGTTCAATGTTACTTCAAAAGGATTACACATTACAATCCAGTGAGATTTATTCCACAGATACATGGATGGGTCAACACCTATAAATCAATCACCATGATTCACCACATTAACAAAATGAAAGATAAAAATCATATAATTACACCAAAAAATGTAGAAAAAGCATTTGACAAAATTCAACATCCATTTACAATAACAACTCTCAACAAAGTTAATATAGAGGGAACATATTTCGATGTAATGAGGGCTAAGTATGACAAGTCCACAGCTTCCATTACACCCAACAGTGCAAAAAGGAAAGCTTTCTTAGAACAAGAACAAGACAAGGATGCCCATTCTCCCTATAGTATTCAGTATAGCAATATAGTATTAGAAATTCTAGTCAGAGAAATTCAACATAGCATTGTTAAGTCCTAGCCAGAGAAATTACTCAAGAAAAAGAAAAAGAAATAAAAGGCATACAAATTGGACAGGAAGAAGTAAAAACTATTTTTTGTAGACTACTACTAGGCAGGAACCCAAAGAATAAAAATATATAGATGAAAAGGGAAACATGCCCCCTTGATGTGCATAGCAGCATTATCAACAACAGCCAAACTATAGAGAGAGCCTAAATATGCATTGACTGATGAATGGATCAAGTAGATGTGATATATATATATATATATATATATATATATATATATATATATATATATATATATATATATATATAATGGAATAGTACTCAGCCATTAAATGAATGAAATCTTGCCATTTACAATGACATGGATGGAGCTAGAGTGTATTATACTAAGTGAAATTACTTAGTCATAAAAAGACAAATACAATATTCTCTCACCTATATGTGGAATTTAGAAACAAAACAGATGAATATATGGGAAGGGGGAAAAGAAAAAAAGGAGAGGGAAATAAGCCATAAAAGACTCTTAATAATAGACAACAAACTGAGGAATTGATACAGGAAGGTGCATGGGGGATGGGCTAGATGGGTATTGAGGAGGGCACATATGATAAGCACTGGATGTTGTATATAAGTAATGAATAACTGAATTCTAGTCCAGAAACCAATATTGCACTGTATCTTAACTACCTAAAATTTAAACTAAAAGTTATGTATATATCATTGTCTTGAGTATAAAATGATGTTATAATTTTTGTTTCAAGCATTTAATATGATTTATTTAAAAAAAGAAAAGCATACAGACTCCACCAAAAAGCTGTTTGTAATAAACAAATTCAGTAAACTTGTAGGGTATAAAATCAATATACAAAATCTGTTGAGTTTCTATATACTAACTGCAAACTATCAGAAAGAAAAATTAAGAAAATGCCCTAATTATAAGTATATCAAAAAGAATAAAATACTTAGGAATAAATTTAACCAAAGAGATGAAAAACCTGTCCACTGAAAACTACAAGATATTGATGAAAAAATTTGAAGGCAAAAATAATGAAAACATATCCCACACTCATAGATTGGAACTATTAATATTGTTAAAATGTTCACACTACACAAAGCAATCTACAGATTCAATACAATCTCCATCAAAATTCCAATGGTAGTTTTCACAGAACTGGAATAAACAATCCTAAAATTTGTATGGAACCAGCAAAGAGCAAAAGCAATTTTATGAAAGAAAAACAAAGGAGACATTATGCTTCCTGATTTCAAACTATACTAAAAGTCTATAGTAATCAAAATAGTTTGGTACTGGCATTAATATAGACACATAAATCAATGAAACAAAATAGAGCATCTAAAAATAAACCCATTTATATACAGGCAGTTAATTTACAATTTTAAGTAGACAAGAATATACAATGGTGAAAGAAGAGACTTCAATAACTGGTGCTGGGAAAACTGGAGAGTCACATGCAAAAAAAAAAAGGAGGGGGGGGGAGAAAAGAAAAAGAGAGAAACTAAACTTCTATTTTACTCCATGCATGAAATTCACTGAAAATGGATTAAAGACTAGAACATAAGATATGAAACCATAAAACTCCCTGCAGAAAACAGACAATAAGCTCCCTGACATCAGTCTTGGCAATGATTTTTTGGATCTGACTCTAATAAGCAAAGACAGCAAATGCAAAAATAAACAAATAGGACTATATAAAACTAAAACATTTCTTCACAGCAAAGGAAACCATCAATAAAATTAAATGACAACTTACTGAATGAGAGAAATATTTATAAATCATATAGCCAATAAGGGGCTAATATTATATATTATATATATATTATATATATATAACTCATAATAGAGGGCACATATTGCTTGGAGCACTGGGTGTGGTACATAAACAATGAATTCTGGAACACTGAAAAAAATAAAATTAAAATTTTAAAAACTCTACTCAATAACAAAAAAAAATCAATTAAAAATTAGACAAAGGATCTGAGGAGACATTTTTCCAAGGGCACATAAAGATGACCAACAAGGACATGAAAAGATGCTCAAAATCTCCAAACACCACAGATGTACAAATCAAAACCACAATGAGATACTGCCCCACACCTATGAGAATGCTCATTACCAAAAAGACAAGAAATAACAAGTGTTGGTGAAGATGTGAAGAAGGAAGACCCTTGTGCATTATTGGTGATTGTATAAAACAGTGAAGCCATTATGGAAAGGCATATGGAGATTCCTCAAAATTTTAAAAAAAGTAACTACTATGTGATACAGCAATTCCACTACATTCCACTACTAGGTATTTATTCAAAGAAAATGAAAACACTAACTTAAAATGTTATGTACACTGCTATGTTTATTGCAGCATAATTTATAATTGCTGAGATGTGAAAATTAAGTATCCATGCATGGATGAATGGATAAAGAAAATGTGCTGTATATAGAGTGGAGTGTTAATAACCAAAAAAAGGAGGAAATACTGCCACTTGCTACAACATGGATGAATCTTGAACCCTTGAGGCCTAAGTGAAATAAGTCAGAGAAAGACAATTCCATATCATTTCACTTACATGTGTAATTCTTTTAAAAATGTAGGGTGCCTGGGTGGCTCAGTCAGTTAAGTATCTGCCTTTGGCTCGGGTCACAATCCCAGGGTCCTGGGACCAAACCCTGCATCAGGCTTAAGCAGGGAGCCTGCTTCTCCCTCTGCTCCTCCCCATGCTTGTGCTTGCTTTCTCTCTCTCTCTCTCTCTCTCTCTCTCTCTCTATCAAATAGATAAATAAACTTTTTTTTTTAATGGATAAACAAATCCAACTCATAGATAGAGAATGGAATGGTGCTTACTGGATATGAGCAGGGTTAGGGGACGTGAACAAAACAAGTGAAAGAAGTCAAGAGGTACAAACTTCCAGTTATAAAATTGATAAACCATGGGTATATAATATACAGCACAGTGACTATAGTCATTAATACTGTAGTGCATACTTGAAAGTTGCCAAGAGAGTAACTATTAAAAGTTCTCATCACAAGGGGAAAAAATTATAACTTTGTATGGTGAAAGAGATCAACTAAACTTATTGTGGTGATCATTTCATGATGTATGCAAATATCAAATCATTATGTTGTACACTGAAACTATTATAATGTTATGTGTCAATTATACATCAATTAAAAAAATTTAAAAACTGGATTATCTAGGATCATATGCACATCCTCGATTCAGATGAGAAGGTCACATTACCATCATGAGGAGAAAAGCCCGTGAACTTGCCAATAACAATGCTAGTATGCTGCAGTGTACTATGAAGTCGGCTAGTGTCAGATCACACTCCCAACTGGGACCAGAAACACCCACACATTCTCCCTGATGCTTGGCAAATGGGAAAAAGGAAGCCAGCTGGTAAATAAGCAGAAAAGGGCATGGTAGCAAAAATAAAAGTCAAGACTTGAAACAGAAGCCACAGGAAGCTGTTAACAGGGTCACCTCCACATAAGGTGCACTAAGAAGAGATGCTGAGATGCGAATATGAAAATGGTTCTTCACAGTTAACATTCACAGATTACAAATACAAATTGTAGGCTCAAAACCTTGGATTTTAATGGTGATTCCACCACTTTTTGTGATGTTTGGTAAAATTGACTTAACTTCTCTGTGCTTTATATATTCACCTGTGAAGTTGGGATAATAATGATTCCTACCTAAAAGGTAATACTGGTAATGGGCTTAGAAATATGCCTGGCAGATTAAGAGTCACTTATGGTTTGTCTCCCTCCCAATCCCATCTTGTTTCATTTATTCTTCTACCCACTTAAAAAAAAAAAAAAAAAAAAAAAAAAAAAAAAAAAAAAAAAAAGAAATATGCCTGGCAGGAGGCTGGGAAGATGGTGGAGTAAGAGAACCCTTAGCTCCCCTATTCCCATTGATACAACTAGATAACACTCACAACAGCATAAATAACCCAGAAAATGATCTGAAGACTGGCAGAACAAACTCCACAATTAAATGTACAGAAGAGGGGTACCTTCTGGGGGGCTCAGCCAGTTAAACATCTCCCTTTGGCTCAGGTCATGATCCCTGGGTCCTGGTAACGGGCCCCACATGGGGCTTCCCACTCAGAGCCTGCTTCTCCCTCTCCCTCTGCCTCTCTCTCTTTCTCTCTCTCATAAATAAATAAAATCATAAATCATAAATAAATAAATAAATTTTAAAAAGAGACCACACTGAAGAGAGTAAGAAGGACTGAGACATGGGAGAAAGCCAAACACACCAAGGTCATGGGGGTGGGGGGGTTCTGGGTAGGGTGGGAAGAAGCCACAGACACAGAGAAAGGGGAGAAACAGGCAATCACACTGGGAATCCCACACAAGGAATATAAATACCCATAACACTTGGCGTTGAAGGCAAAAGGGTCTGTATTTCATAAATTCTTACAACCAGCAGTACTTAAAACCAAGAATTTTAAAAATCAAAGGGTTCAGCTCTCGGAGAGACTGGAGGGGAAGAGAGACACACTACAGAGACAGCACAAAGAAACAGCCCATGGTGATATAGTGTAGAAGAAGCAGTTTAGAAAAAACATGGAAGGGAGAGTAGTTTGCTCATTGCAGAATGTATCCTGGAGGGACAAGGATCACAGAAAGACCCATCCAGGAACAAAAGAGTTGCCATATACCATCTCCCTCCACTGCCCTCTAGCTCAAACAGTCATTCATCTATGGGAACAAGCTCAATGCCAGCATTCACTACCTAACTTGTTAACAGCCCCAGCCACCATGCTTCATCAGATCTGCCCTTCCCAATCATGCTTCCCTCAATACTGGGGTTACCATGAGCGTAAACCTTGCCAACAGCATGTTATCCATCGACGCACTTTGTCCCTCAGAAGACCCACACACACCTTGTTAAAATTGTGCACCCAACCATGCAGACCTTGCAGATCCACCCAGGCTGACCCCAGTGCCATGGCATGCATGCACTGTGCCCCATGCCAGCTGGTCCCAGCAGCAACACTATGTCCCTCTAACAACTTTTGGCTAGACTCCACCCAAAGCAGTGCCACATACTTGGCAATTGCAAGCAGCTCCAAAAGGGGAAAGCACTACTCCAAATTACCCCTGCCCTTGGGTGAGAAGAAGATAAGCATACACACCAATCAAATGGCAGCCCAACAGTGAGCTGGAAGCACATATTAGTCTGAATAGACTTCACCCACCAATGAAAACTTCTCAGTGGACAACACAGGGAAAGGCCCTTACAGCTTGGTAGTACTGTACCACTGACAAACACTTGGTCTGACCCAACTCAAGACCAAGGTCCACTAACTGGTCCACTAGCACCACACAGACCAAACACTGCTACTGCCTACAAGAGGCAAAGAAATCCACTGCATATGACTAGATTAAAGGAAAAAATGGCAAGAGAAAAGAGCAGGGTGCCTGCAACACATATAGAAGACATTCCTGAAGTGCCAAGTTCTGGTGAACAGCTGACACTGCACTGTATGGCACTACAGGACATCTATTTCATAAGGCCATTGCTTTCCAGAACAGGAGACATGGCAAACTTTCCTAATACACAGAAACAGACACAGAGAGTTGGACAAATGAAGAGACAAAGGAATATGTCCCAAATGAAAGAACAGGATAAAACCACAGCAAGAGAACTAAGCAAAATGAAGATAAGTATATGCCTGATAGCAAATTTAAAGGAATTATCACAAAGATATTCACTGAACTTGAGAAAAGAGTGGAAGACATCAACAAAACTCTTATCAAAGAGAAAGAAAACATTAAAAAAGAGCCAGTCAGAAGGAAGACCACAATAAATGAAATTAAAAATACACTAAATGGAATAAATAGCAGGCTTCTTCATTCAGAATCATGAATTAGTGACCTGGAGGACAGAGTAATGAAAAGTGATCAAGCTGAGCAGGTAAGAGAAAAATATATATATGCCAAATGAAAATAGACAGGGAACTCAGCTACTCCAACCAGCATAATAGCATTCACATTATAGGGATCCTAGAAGGAGAAGAGGGGGCAGAAAATGTATTTGAAGAACTAATAACTGAAAACTTCCCTAATGTAAGTGAGAAAACAGATATCCAGATTTGGGAGGTGCAGAGAGCACCCAACAAGATCATCCCAAGGAGGTACACATTGAGACACATAGTAATTAATGGCCAAAAGTTGTGAAAAAGAGAACATTTTAAAAGCAGCAAAAAAAAAAAAAAAAAAAAAAAGCAATTACTACAAAGGAAACCCCATAAGGCTATCGGTGGACTTCCCAGCAGTAACTAAGCAGGCCAGAAGAGATATATTCAAAATGCTGACAAGAAAAAATATGCAGCCAAGAATACTTTATCCTGCTAGACTGTCATCCAGAATAGGAGAGATAGTTCCCAGACAAACAAAAGCTTTAGCAGCTCAAGACCAAAGAAGCCCTACAAGAAATGTTAAAGGGGCACCTGAGTAGAAAGGAAAGACCATAAGTAAGAGTAAGAAGAATAGGAAGCACCAAAGCAATAAAAATAAGAGTATCTTTAAAGAGGGGTGCCTCAGTGGCTCAGTGGGTTAAGCCTCTGCCTTCAGCTCAGGTCATGATCTCGGGGTCCTAGGATGGAGGAAGCCTGCTTCCTCCCCTCTCTCTGCCTGTCTCTCTGCCTACTTGCGATCTCTCTTTCTCTGTCAAATAAACAAATAAAATCTTTTTTTTAAAAAAAAAAAAGGAATATCTGTAAAGATCAGTCAAGGAACTCACAAAATAAAAGAATGTAAAGTATGATGCCATATTCCTAAAATATAGGGGGTAGGGGTAAATAATGGGTTCAAATGTAAGTGACCATCAACTTAATATAGACTGCTATATGCAGGTGACAGATATAATCTTAATGGTAACCACAAATCAAAAACCAGCAACACATATGCAAAGAATAAAGAGAAAGGAATCCTAGTATATCACTAAA
Organism: Mustela lutreola; assembly: GCF_030435805.1. NCBI lineage: Eukaryota > Metazoa > Chordata > Mammalia > Carnivora > Mustelidae > Mustela > Mustela lutreola. The sequence goes on from NC_081296.1 coordinate 94,385,232, forward strand.
TAAAGTCAGCAAATCATGAAGAGAGAGGGGGATAAAAGAAGAAAGGATCAGAGAGCAACAAAAACCAATACAAAACAAGTAACAAAATAGCAATAAATACATACTTACCCATAGTTACCCTGAATGTAAATGAACTAAATGCTCCAATCAAAAAACAGAGGGTGATGGAATGGATAAAAAAAAAAAAGATCCCTCTATATGCTGCCTAGAAGAGACTCATTTCAGACCTAAAGAAACACACAGATTGAAAATGAGGGAGTGGAGAAATATTTATCATATAAATAGATGCCAAAAGAAAGCCAGAGTAGCAATACTTCTAACAGACAAAATATATTTTAAGACAAAGACTGTACAAAGAGACCAAGAAGGGCACTACATAATAATAAAGGGCACAATCCTACAAGAGAATATAACAATTTTAAGTGTTTATGCACCCAACATAGAAGCATCCAAATACATAAAACAGTTAATAACAAACATAAAGGAAGTAATCGATAGTAATACAGTAATTGTCAGAGACTTTAATGTTGCACCTACATCAATGGACAGATCATCTAAAAAGAAAATCAATAAGGAAACAGTGACATTGAATGACATACTAGACCAAACGGATTTAACAGGTACACTCAGAAGACTGATTCTAAAACAAGCAGCATATACATTCTTCTCAAGTGCACATGGAACATTCTCCAGAATAGATCACATATTAGGTCACAAGATTCAACAAAATCAAAAAGATCAAAGTTCTACCATGCACCATTTCTGAACATAACACTATGAACCTAGAAATCAACCACAAGAAAAAATCTAAAAAGACCATAAATACAGGGAGGTTAAATAACATGCTATTAAATGATGAATGTATCAACCAAGAAATCAAAAAGTAAACAACAAACAAACAAAAATGAAAACATGACATTCCAAAACCTCTGGGATGCAGTAAAAGTGGTTCTCAGAGGGACGTTTATAACAATATGGGGCAACCTCAAAAAGCAAGAAAAATCTCAAATAAATAATCTAATCTTATCTAATGGAACTAAAACAACTACAACTAGCAGAAAGAAGGAAATACAGATCTGAGCAGAAATAAATGATATAGAAATTTTTTTAAAAAACAATAGAACAGATCAATAAGACCATTTTTCCTTTGAAAAAAAATCAACAAAATAGATACACTCATCAAAAGAGAGAGAGAGAGCACTCAATTAAACAAAATCAGAAATGAAAGAGGAGAAATAAAAACACCACAGAAACACAAATAACAGCTAACACCACAGTAACACATATATATCATCATATATGATGAAAAGTTATATGGGAACCTACTGGAAAACCTAAAAGAAATGGATAAATTCTGGGGCACCTGGGTGGCTCAGATGATTAAGAGTCTGCCTTCAATGTGGTATATATATATACAATGGAATACTATGAAGCCATCAAAAGAAATGAAATCTTGCCATATGCAATGATGTGGATGGAACTAGAGGGTATTATGCTGAGTGAAAAAAGTCAATCAAAGAAAGACGATTATCATATGATCTCCCTGATACAAGGAATTTGAGAGGCAAAGTGGGAGGTTTGGGGGTAGGCAAGGAAAAAATAAAACAAGATGGCATCAGGAGGGAGACAAACCATAAGAGACTCTTAATCTCACAAAACAAACTGAGGGTTGCCAGGCATCGGGGGGTAGGGAGAGGATGGGCGGGTTATGGACATTGGGGAGGGTATGTGTTATGGTGATTGCTGTGAAGTGTGTAAGCCTGACGATTCACAGACATATACCCCTAGGGCTAATAATAAGTTATATGCTAATTAAAAAAAAAAAAAAAAGAGTCTGCCTTCAGCTCAGGTCATGGTTTCCAGGTCCTGGGATCTGGCCCCATGTCAGGCTCCCTGCTCAGCAGGGAATCCACTTCTCCCTCTCTCTCTGCCTCTCCCTCTGCTTGTGCTCTCTCTGTCTCTCTGTCAAATGAATAAATAAAACCTTTTTTAAAAATGGATAAATTCCTAGAAAAATATAACCTACCCAAACTGAAAAAATAGAAATTTTGAACAGATTAATTACCAGAATGAATTGAGTCAATCTCCCAAGATACAAAAGTCCAACAGCAATGTATTTCACAGGTGAATTCTACCAAACATTTATTAGCTCTTCTGTAAAAAAAAAAAAAAAAAAAAAAAAAAAAGCTATTCTTCTCAACAATTTTTAAAAATAGAAAAGAAATGAAAACTTCCAAATTCATTCTATGAGGCTAGCATTGCCCTCATACCAAAGCCAGATAAAGACACCACAAAAAAAGAGAACTATAGGCTGATACTCCTGAAGAACATAGATGCAAAAATCCTCAACAAAACATTGGCAAACCAAATCCAAGAATACATTTTAGAAAATCATTCATTTGGACGCCTGGGTGGCTCAGTTGGTTAAACCACTGCCTTCAGCTCAGGTCATGATCCCAGGGTCCTGGGATCAAGTCCAGAATCGGGCTCCTTGCTCAGCAGGAAGCCTGCTTCTCTCACTGTCTCTGCCTGCCTCTCTGCCTGCTTGTGTGTACTCTCTCTCTCTCTCTCTGGCAAATAAATAAAATCTTTAAAAAAAAAATCATTCATCACAACAGTGGGACTTATTCCTAAAATGCAATAGTTCAATATTTCCAAATCAATCAACATAATATGTCACATCAGAAGAGAAAGGATAAAATACATATGATCATGTCAACAGATGCAGAAAAAGCATTTGACAAAGTAAGATATCCATTCATGGAAAAAAAAAAACCTGAATATAATAAAGGCCATATATGAGAGATCATATACACAGCTACTATCATCCTCAATGGAGAAAAACTGAGAGCTTTTTCTTTATGGTCAGGAACAAGACAGGGATGTCCACTCTCACCACTTTTATTTAATATAGTACCGGAAGTCCTAGCTACAGGAATCAGAAAACAAAAAGAAATACAAGGCATCCAAACTGGTAAGGAAGGAATAAAACTTTCACTATTTGCTCATGACATGATACTACAGAGAGAAAAACCTTAAGGATTCCACCAAAAAACTACTAGAGATGACAAATGAATTCAGTAAAGTTGCAAGACACAAAATCAATATACAGAAATCTGTTGCATTTCTGTACATTAGTAATGAAACAGCAGAAAGAGAAACTAAGAAAACAATCCCAATTGAACCAAAAAATAGTAAAATATCTATGAATAAACTTAACCAAAGAGGAGAAAGACCTGTACTTGGAAAACTATAAAACACTGGGACGCCTGGGTGGCGCAGTTGGTTGGACGACTGCCTTCGGCTCAGGTCATGATCCTGGAGTCCCAGGATCAAGTCCCGCATCGGGCTCCCAGCTCCACGGGGAGTCTGCTTCTCTCTCTGACCTTCTCCTCACTCATGTTCTCTCTCACTGTCTCTCTCTCAAATAAATAAATATAATCTTTAAAAAAAAAGAAAACTATAAAACACTGATGAAAGAAATTGAAGATGACACCAAAAAAATGGAAAGTCATTCCATGTTCATGAATTGGAAGAACAAATTATCCAAATGTCTATGATACCCAGAGAGATCAACAGATTTAATATAATCCCTACAAAATACCAACAGCATTTTTCTTTTTCTTTTCAAGTTAGGTTGTTTGTTTGTTTTAAAGATTTTATTTATTTATTTGACAGAGACCACAAGTAGGAAGAGAGCCAGGCCGGGGGGGGGGGGGGGGGAGAAGGCTCCCTGCTGAGCAGAACACAATGCCGGGCTCAATCTCAGGACCCTGAGATTATGACCCGAGCCAAAGACAGAGGCTTAACCCACTGAGCCACCCAAGTGCCCCCCAATAGCATTTTTCAGAGCTAAACCAAACAATCCTAAAATCTGTATGTAACCACAAAGACTCTGAGTAGTCAAAGCAATCTTAAAAATGAACAAGGGGTGCCTTGTGGGCACCTAGGTTGCTCAATCAAGAGCCCAACTCTTGATTTTGGCTCAGGTTATGTTCTCATGGTCATGGGATCAAGCTCTGCATCAGTTTCCATGCTCAGCGAAGACTGCTTGTCCCTATCCCTCTGCTCCTCCCCTTCTCTCTTTCTCTTTCTCTTTCTCTCTCTCTCTCTCTTTCTCAAATAAATAAATAAATAAATAAAATCTTTTTTTTTTTAATGGAGGTATATAATTCCAGACTTCAAGCTATATTACAGAGCTGTAGTAATCAAAATAATATGGTACTGACACAAAAATTGACACATAGATCAATAGAACAGAACAGAAAGCCCATAAATGAACCCACAATTATATGGTCAATTAATCTTTGTCAAAGCAGGAAAGAACATCCAATGGCAAGAAATACAGTCTCTTCAACAAATGGTCCTGGAAAATTGGACAGCTATATGCTAAAGAATAAAACTGGACCACTTTCTCACACCATACACAAAAATAAACTCAAAATGCATTAAGGATCTAAATATGAGACCTGAAAACATAAAATCCTAAAAGAGAGCACAGGCAATAATTTCTCTAACATTGGTTGCAGCACCATCTTTCTAGATATGTCTCCTGAGGAAAGGGAAACAAAAGCAAAGAAAAAAAACAATAAAACTAAAAGACAACAGGGGAGGAGTCAAGATGACAGAGAAGTAGCAGGCTGAGATGACATCGGGTAGCAGGAAATCAGCTAGATAGCTTATCTAACCATTGCAAACACCTACAAATCCAACAGGAAATCAAAGAGAAGAAGAGCAACAATTCTAGAAACAGAAAATCGATCACTTTCTGAAAGGTAGGATCTGGGGAGAAGTAATTCAAAGTGGTGGGGAAGATAGACCATGGGGGGAGGGGCCGGCTCCCAACAAGCAGTGGAGCAACGGAGCACAAAATCAGGACTTTTAAAAGTCTGCTCTACTGAGGGACATTGTTCTAGAAGCTAAACCGGGGGGAGGGGATAGCCCACATGGGGTCAGTGTAACCCAGGTCCCACAGAGTCACAGAAGGACCAGGAGTATCTGAGTGTCGCAGAGCTCGCAGGTATTAGAGCTGGGAAGCTGGCTACAGCGACAAAGCCAAGGAGTGAGCTCTCAGCTCGGAGTTACCTTGATCCAGGCACAGGATGGGTGAGCTCGGAGTGGGTTGGAGGCCAGTGAGACAGAAGTGACCAAGCACTTTTCTCCAACAGTGCAAGCGATTGAGTGCTTTTCTCCAAGCGTGACCAGAGGCCAGGGAGACAGAGCGATTGGGCACTCTTCTCTGAGGGCACACTGAGGAATAGGACGCTGAGCTCTTGGCTCCTCCAGGCCAGAGATTGGGAGGCCACCATTATCATCCCCATCCTCCAGAACTCTACGGAAAGCATTCAGGGAACAAAAGCTCCTGAAAGCAAAGCGGATTACGTAGTCCAGCCCTTGGTAAGGGCAAGGCAATTCCGCCTCTGACAAAGACACTTGAGATTCACTACAACAGGCCTCTCCCCCAGAAGATCAACAAGAAACCCAGCCAAGACCAACTTCACTTACCAAGGAGAACAGCAGAATTCCAAAGGAGGAGAAAGCAAATCTTATCTGGACAAAATAAGAAGATGGAAAAACTCAGCACAAAAAAAAAAAAGAACAAGAGGCAGTACTGAAGGCTGGGGACCTAATCACTAAGGACATTCGTAATATGATAGATCTAGAGTTCAGAATGACGATTCTCAAGGTTCTAGCCGGGCTCAAAAAAGGCATATAAGATATTAGAGAAACCCTCTCTGGAGAGATAAAAGCCCTTTCTGGAGAAATAAAAAAACTAAAATCTAACCAAGGTGAAATCAAAAAAGCTATTAATGAGGTGCAATCAAAAATGGAAGCTATTACTGCTAGGATAAATGAGGCAGAAGAAAGAATTAATGACATAGAAGACCAAATGACAGAGAATAAAGAAGCTGAGCAAAAGAGAGACAAACAAATACTGGACCACAAGAAGAGAATTTGAGAGATAAGTGACACCATAAGACAAAACAACATTAGAATAATTGGGATTCCAGAAGAAGAAAGTGAGAGGGGAGTAGAAGGTATATTGGAGCGAATTATTGGAGAGAATTTCCCTAATATGGCAAAGGGAACAAACATCAAAATCCAGAAGATGCAAAGAATGCCCCTCAAAGTCAATAAAAATAGGTCCACACCCCGTCACCTGATAGTAAAATTTACAAGTCCTAGCGACAAAGAGAAAATTCTGAAAGCAGCTGGGGAAAAGAAGTCTGTAACATACAATGGTAAAAACATGAGATTGGCAGCTGACTTATCCTCAGAGATGTGGCAGGCCAGAAAGAACTGGCATGATATATTCAGAGCACTAAACGAGAAAACATGCAGCCAAGAATACTATATCCAGCTAGGCTAGCATTGAAAATAGAAGGAGAGATAAAAAGTTTCCAGGACAAACAAAAACTGAAAGAATTTGTAAACACCAAACCAGCTCTACAGAAAATATTGAAAGGGATCCTCTAAGCAAAGAGAGACCCTAAAAGTAGTAGATGGAAAGAAACAGAGACAATATACAGTAACAGTCGCCTTACAGGCAATACAATGGCACTAAACTCATATCTCTCAATAGTTACCCTGAATGTTAATGGACTAAATGCCCCAATCAAAAGACACAGGGTATCAGAATGGATAAAAAACCAAAACCCATCAATATGCTGCCTACCAGAAACTCATTTTAGAACTGAAGACACCTCCAGATTTAAAGTGAGGGGTTGGAAAACAATGTTCCTTGCTAATGGACATCGGAAGAAAGCTGGGATAACAATCCTTATATCAGATCAACTAGATTTTAAGCCAAAGACTATAATAAGAGATGAGGAAGTACACTATATCATACTCAAAGGGTCTGTCCAACAAGAAGACCTAACAATTTTAAATATCTATGCCCCTAACATGGGAGCAGCCAACTATATAAACCAATTAATAACAAAATCAAAGAAATACATCAACAATAATACAATAATACTGGGAGACTTTAACACTCCCCTCACTGAAATGGACAGATCATCTAAGCAAAAGATCAACAAGGAAATAAAGGCCTTAAATGACACACTGGACCAGATGGACATTATCACCCTCGACGCGCAAGGACGACAAGAAGCCCCAGTTCAGACGCATCTTCTCTCTTTATTTCCACAAGTCTACACACTTATATAAGCTTACATGACCAATCAGCGAGCAGAGTACAGGAGGGAGCGAATCAGGCTGTGTACCTAAACAAACAACTTCACTAGGAACCAATGCTGTTTACTTCTTCTTTGGGCATTCTGCTTAGTCTCACGAGGCAATCCTAACCTGGCAACTAGCCAGGCGCCATCTTTTAATGGCGGAGGCCGCCCTGGCCAGGGGCCTGCCTCTGACAGGTCATCACAGATATATTCAGAACATTCCACCCCAAAATAACAGAATACACATTCTTCTCTAGTACACATGGAACATTCTTTAGAATAGATCACATCCTGGGTCACGAATCAGGTCTCCACTGGTATCAAAAGATTGGGATCATTCCCTGCATACTTTTAGACCACAATGCTCTAAAGCTAGATCACAAGAGGAAATTTGAAAAGAACCCAAATTCATGGAGACTAAACAGCATCCTTCTAAAGAATGAATGGGTCAACCAGAAAATTAAAGAAGAATTGAAAAAATTCATGGAAACAAATGATAATGAAAACATGATTTAAAAATCTGTGAGACACAGCAAAGGCAGTCCTGAGAGGAAAATATATAGCGGTACAAGCCTTTCTCAAGAAACAAGAAAGGTCTCAAGTACACAACCTAACCCTACACCTAAAGGAGCTGGAGAAAGAACAAGAAAGAAACCCTAAACCCAGCAGGAGAAGAGAAATTATAAAGAACAGAGCAGAAATCAATGAAATAGAAACCAACAAAACAATAGAGTAAATCAACGAAACTAGGAGCTGGTTCTTTGAAAGAATTAAAAAGATTGACAAACCCCCAGCCAGACTTATCAAAAAGAAAAAAGAAAGGACCCAAAAAAATAAAATAATGAATGAAAGGGAGAGATCACAACCAACACCAAAGAAATACAAAGAATTAGCAGAATATACTATGAGCAACTCTATACCAACAAATTTGACAATCTGGAAGAAATGGATACATTTCTAGAGACATATAAACTCTATCACAACTGAACCAGGAAGAAATGGAAAACCTGAACAGACCCATAACCAGTAAGGAGATTGAAGCAGTCATCAAAAATCCCCAAACAAAAGCCCAGGGCCAGATGGCTTCCCAGGGGCATTCTACCAAACATTTAAAGAAGAACTAATTCCTATTCTCCTGAAACTGTTCCAAAAAAACAGAAATGGAAGGAAAACTTCCAAACTCATTTTATGAGGCCAGCATCACCTTGATCCCCAAACCAGACAAGGATCCCATCAAAAAAGAGAATTACAGACCAATATCGTTGATGAACACAGATATAAAAGTTCTCACCAAAATACTGACCAGTAGGATCCAATAGTACATTAAAAGGATTATTCACCATGACCAAGTGGGATTTATTCCAGGGCTGCAAGGTTGGTTCAACATCCACAAACCAATCAATGTGATACAATACATTAATAAAAGAAAGAACAAGAACCATATGATATTCTCAATAGAAGCTGAAAAAGCATTTGACAAAGTACAGCATCCCTTCCTGATCAAAACTCTTCAAAGTGTAGGGATAGAGGGCACATACCTCAATATTATCAAAGCCATCTAAGAAAAACCCACTACAAATATCACTTTCAATGGAGAAAAACTGAAAGTTTTTCCGTTAAGGTCAGGAGCATGACAGGGATGTCCATTATCACCACTGCTATTCAACATAGTACTAGAAGTCCTAGCCTCAGCAATCAGACAACAAAAAGAAATTAAAGGCATCCAAATCGGCAATGAAGAATTCAAACTATCACTCTTTGCAGATGATATGATACTATATGTGGAAAACCCAAAAGACTCCACTCCAAAACTGCTAGAACTTGTACAGGAATTCAGTAAAGTGTCAGGATATAAAGTCAATGCACAGAAATCAGTTGCATTTCTTTCCATTAACAACAAGACAGAAGAAAGAGAAATTAAGGAGGCAATCCCATTTACAATTGCACCCAAAATCATAAGATACCTAGGAATAAACCTAACAAAAGAGGCAAAGAATCTGTACTAAGAAAACTAGAAAGTACTCATGAAAGAAACTGAGGAAGAACAAAGAAATGGAAAAATGTTCCATGCTCATGGATTGGAAGAACAAATACTGTGAAAATGTCTATTCTACCTAAAGCAATCTACACATTTAATGCAATACCTATCAAAATCCCATCCATTTTTTTCAAAGGAATAGAATAAATAATCCTAAAATTTATATGAAACCAGAAAAGACCTCGAATAGCCAAAGGAATATTGAAAAAGAAAGCCAAAGTTGGTGGCATCACAATTCCGGACTTCAAGCTCTATTACAAAGTTGTCATCATCAAGACAGTATGGTACTGGCACAAAAACACACACAGAGATCAGTGGAACAGAATAGAGAGCCCAGAAATAGACCCTCAACTCTATTGTCAACTAATCTTCAACAAAGCAGGAAAGAATGTCCAATGGAAAAAAGACAGTCTCTTCAACAAATGGTGCTGGGAAAATTGGACAGCCAGCCACATGCAGAGAAATGAAATTGGACCATTTCCTTACACTACACATGAAAATAGACTCAAACTGGATGAAGGACCTCAATGTGAGAAAGGAATCCATCAAAATCCTTGAGGAGAACACAGGCAACAACCTCTCTAATTTGACCTCAACCACAGCAACTTCTTCCTAGGAACATCGCCAAAGACAACAGAAGCAAGGGCAAAAATGAACTATTGGGATTTCATCAAGATCAAAAGCTTTTGTACAGCAAAGGAAACAGTTAACAAAATCAAAAGACAACTGACAGAATGGGAGAAGATATTTTAAACAACATATCAGATAAAGGGCTAGTATCCAAAATCTATAAAGAGTTTAGCAAACTCAACACCCAAAGAACAAATAATCCAATCAATAATGGGCAGAGGACATGAACAGACATTTCTGCAAAGAAGACATCCAATGGCCAACAGACACATGAAAAAGTGCTCCACATCACTCGGCATCAGGGAAATCAAAACCACAATGAGATATCACCTCACACCAGTCAGAATGACTAAAATGAACAAGTCAGGAAATGACAGATACTGGCGAGGATGCGGAGAAAGGGGGACCCTCCTACACTGTTGGTGAAAACACAAGCTGGTGCAACCACTCTGAAGAACCGTGTGGAGGTTCCTCAAAAAACTGAAAATAGAGGTACCCTATGACCCAGCGATTGCACTACTGGGTATATATCCTAAAGATACAAACGTGGTGTTCCGAAGGGGCACGTGCACCTGAATGTTTATAGCAGCAATGTCTACAATAGCCAAACTATGGACAGAACCTAGGTGTCCATCAACAGATGAATGGATAAAGAAGATGTGGTATATATACACAATGGAATACTATGCAGCTATCAAAAGAAATGAAATCTTGCCATTTGTGACAATGTGGATGGAACTAGAGGGTATTATGCTTAGGGAAATAAGTCAGTCGGAGAAAGACAACTATCATATGATCTCCCTGATATGAGGAAGTGGAGATACAATGTGGGGGGTTTGGGGGATAGGAAAAGAAAAAAATGAAAGAAGGTGGGATTGGGAGAGAGACAAACCATAAAAGTCTCAATCTCCAAAAACAGACTGAAGGTTGCTGGGGGGAGGGGGCATGGGAGAGGGTGGTGGCTGGCTGCTGGTGGTGATATGGACATTGGGGAGGATATGTGCTATGATGAGTGCTGTGAAATGGGTAGACCTGGCAATTTACAGACCTGTACTCCTGGGGATAAAAATACATTATATGTTTATTAACAACAACAACAAAAAAAACTAAAAGACAACAGGCTAAATGGGAAATTTACAAATCTGATAAGGGGTTAGCATCCAAAGTATATAAGGAACTTACACAACTCAACACACACACACACATAGAATCCGATTCATATGGGCATAAGACACGAACAGATATTTCTTCAAAGAAGCATACAGGGCCAACAAACACATGAAAAGATGCTCAACATCCCTCATCATCAGAGAAATGCAAATCAAAACCACATGAGGTATCACCTCACACCTTGCAGAATGGCTAAAATCAAAAACTCAGGAAACAAGTGTTGGCAAGAATGTGGAGAAAAAAGAACACTTGTACACTCTTTGTAGGAATGCAAACTGGTGTGGCCACTGCAGAAGGCAGTATGGAGTTTCCTCAAAAAATTAAAAATAGTATTACCCTATGATCCAGTAATCACGCTACTGGGTATTTACCCACAGAACACGAAAACACTAATTCAAAAAGATATATATGCACCCTTATGTGTATTGAACCATTATTAATTTACAAAAGCCAAACTATGAATACTTTCCAAGTATCCATGGAAAGATGAATGGATAAAGAAGAGGTGGTACATATATACAATATTATTCAGCCATAAAAAAAGAATGAAACCTGCCACTTGCAACAACATGGATGGATCTAGAAACTATAATGCTAAGTGAAATAAGTCAGAGAAAGATAAATATGATATGATTTCACTCATATGTGGAATTTAAGAAACAAAACAAATGAGCAAAGGGAAAGAGAGAGAGAGATGCAAACCAAGAAACACACTCTTAACTAGAAAACAAACTGATGGTTACCAGGAAGGAGGTGGGTTTGGGGGTGGGTGAATAGATGAAAGAGATTAAGGAGTGCACTTATCATGATGAGTGTTGAGTAACAGATGGAACAGCTGAATCACTATACTGTACACCTGAAACTAATATAACACCACATGTTAAGTATACTGGAATTAAAATTTTTTAATGAAAAAAAAATATGCCTGGCAAAAAACACATAGCACTTATTACTATCATCATCATCATCATCGCTCTTTGAAGTCTGTCACAGATCACATGGTAAATATATTATTATTACTATTATTACTATTATTTGATGCCTCCTCTTAAACTAAGGAGCATTTCAACATAAAACATACAGGATAGAGGGTGCCTGAGTGGCTCAGTGGGTTAAAGCCTCTGCCTTCTGCTCAGGTCATGATCCCAGAGTCCTGGGATCAAGCCCTGCATCGGACTCCCCACTCAGCAGGGAGCCTGCTTCCTCCTCTCTTTCTGCCTGCCTTTCTGCCTACTTGTGATCAGTCTGTCAAAAAATTTTAAAAATCTTAAAAAAATACAGAATAGAGACTGTGATTTTTTTTAATTTTTATTTATTTTTTTAATTTCTTTTCAGTGTTCCAGAATTCATTGTTTATGAGCCACACCCAGTGCTCCATGCAGTATGTGCCCTCCTGACAGCCTTCCCTTTGAGATCAGGAACACGACAAGGATGCCCACTCTCACCTCTCTTGTTCAACATAATATTAGAAGTCCTAGCAACAGCAATCAGACAACAAAAAGAAATAAAAGGTATTCAACTTGGCAATGAAGTAGTCAAATTCTCTCTCTTCACAGATGACATTATACTTTCTATGGAAAACCCAAAAGACTCCACCCCCAAAATACTAGAACTCATACAGCAATTCGGTAATGTGGCAGGATACGAAATCAATGCACAGAAACCAGTGGCTTTCTTATACACCCACAATGAAAATATAAAAAGAGAAATTAGAAAATCAATTCCATTTACTATAGCACCAAGAACCATAAGATACCTGGGAATAAACCTAACCAAAGAGGTAAAGGATCTGTACTCGAGGAACTACAGAATACTCATGAAAGAATTTGAAGAAGACACAAAAAGATGGAAGAGCATTCCATGCTCCTGGATCAGAAGAATAAACATTGTTAAAATGTCTATACTGCCTAGAGCAATCTATACTTTCAACACCATCCCGATCAAAATTCCACCGGTATTTTTCAAAGAGCTGGAGCAAACAATCCTAAAATTTGTATGGAACCAAAAGAGACCCCGAATTGCTAAGGAAGTGTTGAAAAAGAAAAATAGATCTGGGGGTATCACCTTTCCCAATTTCAGGCTTTACCACAAAGCTGTGATCACCAAGACAGCATGGTACTGTAAGTGACTCTTTTGGCACTCCAGAGGTCAGCCTGTGCTCCTGGCAACGGTAACAACAGTCTCCTCTTCAATAATGCTAATTCTGATCTCTTCCCTTTCCGTGACCACCTTCAGATGTCTTCAGCTCTTTGCCCCCCTTATTCTTTCACAAGTTATAAAGACTTCTAATTTACACAGGTAATACATTTATATAAGTTACAAAGGCTTCCAAATCTAAAATATTTCAATTATATAAAAATTGTCCCATGGGGTCATGCAAAAAAATGAGAAGGTTTTGCTGTGGGATATGAAAATTATATTTAACTTTCAAAACTGTAAAAAGTCAAGAGCTGCTCTGCCTGGTGAGACTACAAGCAAGAATGAGCTAATTTGACTCACATCATTTTGTAGAACAGACACCCAGGCCAAAATAATTAATATTGGAAATGGATATGGGAAGTATCTGTAGGCTCAGGAAAAAGAAATAAATATTAAGTCCACATATTTGTATGTACCAAGACAAGCACCTCCAAACTCCACTGTGTTATTTACACCCCAGTTTTTTTTCCTCTTCTGTAATGTTAATCCACTCAGCAAATGTTAAAAAATAAGGGTTATCACAAAATTGATTTATGAGACTGACAACTAGTCATGGTCTAATCAACTCTCTTCAATTTGACCAAAATCAATATTTTTTAAAGCCAAGATTCTGGTCATGTTTTTCAGAATCGGTGCTAACCCTCCCATTTAAAAACTAATATTTCATGGTCCTGTGCATCAGTTAAGCCTTTTCCAAAATGCTCATGTGTCTACTGTCAAGTAAATAGGGCCAGAATATTTATTAAGGCAAGTTTCTGATATATTTTTCAGTGCTGAATTGATAATTAATATACTCTTAGACACAAGAGAGGAAAAACGTTATTATATAGTGGGCTTCTGACTGGCTTTGATGTCTTTTAATGGTCTCAAAGATTACCATAGCATGTTGGTTATTGACAGGGCAATTTTTGGTGTGATATCAGACTTAAGTAAGAACCTAACACTTAAGAGACCCTGTTTTATGAAGAGAGAAAAAAATGGTTGGAGAAACTGGAGGTTATTTCTGTTTATTTCCATCCTTTGAAACAGCAAAAGTCAGTGTTCCTTTGCAAAGCCAACCTGCCAGTCATCCCACAAAACCAAATAAAATCTATGTGTGGTATATGAGAGGGTCAGAATGACAACCCTTCCATATTTGCCACTGTAGAACTGAAGGTTTATTATGTCTTTTTTGAGGACCCATCGGAGCAAGTGAATGGTAACAGAACAGAAGCCTTTCAAGGAAATGATTATATAAGACGAACTCTACAAGCCACATTTTTAACCAGTTTCATCACCTCTCATAGATTCAAAAACCCACTTGGGGTATAGCCTAGTGTTTGGGAGTGCAGGGTACCAAAACAAATTAGGTCATCAGTTTAGTCACTGTTGTGAGAGCCTCTGCTCTCTCAACATAAAATGGTGATAGTGGTACCTATCTTTCTGTAAAGATTACTTTGGATAACTCATGTAAAAATCCCTGTGCATAATACATACTCAGTAAAGAGTATAAATTATTATACTTTCTGTGCTTTATTTTCCCTATAAGTGAGATTTTTTTTTTCAGTTAAATTTATTTATTGCTTAAATGAGGTGACTGCATGAATTATTATGTTGGTCCCTGGGATAGTTGAATAAGATTAAAGTGAGGTTTAGGTTAAGAAGAATTCAGTAAACCATGGTGGGAAAATCATAGCATCTTAGGCTTACAACAACCTATGTCCCATGAGGAAGTAAAGATGGTCAGAAAGCAATGAATGAGATCAGCAAACAAGACCAAGGTAAGCCACTGACTGAGTGAGCACTTTGGTTGTGTCTATGTATACCAAGAAAAATGAAAGATTAATAAGAATCATTTAGTTAACTCATGAAGCAGGAAAGGGTTTCCCTTTCTTCCAAGATCTGCATATTTTAATGAGTGTTTACCATCTTCAACTATTCAGTAATTGCTTTGATTCCACAGTTCATGTGTTGCATATATCAATAGAGCCTATTTCCTTGAGATCCCACAAAGAGCAAAATGGCTGCTTAGTTGTACTCTAGTCATGAAAAGGCAATTTGGAAGGCAATCAAGCCATTTGGTTAAATGCAGATCAAGAGAGTACAAATCCAAGCTTTTAGTAAACTTTCATGAGTCATCCAGGGCTCGAAGGGATTACACCTTTAGGATCAGCCTAAGGAACATATCAAAACTTTTACGGCTTCTGAATAGTTAAGAAAACACAGTCTTACTCTTTCTTCTACCTGTGCACTATCTGGAGCTATTTATCAGGTGAAGGCAGAAGAAATAGACAAGATTCCAAGGCATTTCCCATCAAAGCCTGTTTCATTTTATTAGGCTGTACTGTAAGGCTGTGGCTGTATACAAAATAAACCAGAGAACTGTTGCTACTATCCAGCCACTTTAGACCCAGAACTCCTGTTTTCATCTAAAATATCTAAATGCATTTCATTCTGAATTATTCTGATAATATCACAATTCTAAACACCACACTTCACTTTCCATGTATAGATAGAGAGATGTCTGTTAACTAAGGGACTCATTTGGAAACATACTTTATTCTGTTTCCTCATGCTGGTAATGAAGAACAAGACTTTGAGTGATAAATTTCCTTGATGACATTGACATGGGAAGATGAATGTCATTCTGGTCAAGACATAGAAAATTTTTATTTTTCTAAATTCATGAAATCAAACTAAATTTATACAATTCTTGAAGTTTTGAAGTTTGAGTCTAATTAATATTAAAATCAGAGTTATAAGCAGGTCAAGCGCTAAGAGAAATTTGTTTGGAAAAAACATTTTCCATGTTATCCTTTGATGTATGGCTTTATTTCTGTTGTCATTATCTTGGTTCAGACCTTAATTTTTTCTTATTGTGACTACTGTGATGGTCTTTTAGTTGGCCTTAATGTCTCCAAGCTCATACCCTTCCAAGCTCTCTTCCATGCCTTCATCACATTTTCAGATACAAACTTCAGTATGATGCTCTCTGGACTAAAGGTTTTTAATGACACCCCAAAACCACTACCCTCAGTGCTTCCAAGATGAAGTCCTAGTTCCAGTGCATGTATGCAAACCCTTCAAGGCCTGGCCTCTGACCACTTCCTCAGGCACATTTCCCACTAATTACCCATTAATATCCATTACTAATACTGCTATGACATGCATTTCCTATCCCTGATGTTTTCCTGATGTTGCCTCCTTCCCATTACCCACAAATGCATACCTAATCGTCTTTAACACTCGGCCCAAGCAAAATTTTCTTTGCCATTTTTCCCTGATGTCTGCACATCTCCAGATATGAATTGATCAATTCCTCAATAGTATGGAGTTCCACTTGTTGAAATCCTATCTAATCTTCAAAGTCAGTCTTAAACGCAGCTTTAATAAGTAGAATAACCATATGATTTTTCTTCCAAACTGGAATGCCTTTGAGAATGGAGGAGTGTCTTACACATAGTTATCCCAGGACAATAAGCCAAAACTAGGACTATCTCAGGCAAACCAGGATATAAGCTCACCTTATCTGGAAAGGCCTTCATGATTCGCAAGACTGAGATGAGCCCTTCTATTTGTTCTTCTCTTATGCCACTGCATCCTTGCAATATACTCATGTATGTTTGTCTCATCCCTATTACCAAATTGTACTCTCTTCAGGAACAGGAATCATATTTACTCATCTTTGTAATTTTTTTAAGATTTTATTTATTTATTTATTTGACAGACAGAGATCACAAGTAGGTAGAGAGACAGGCAGAGAGAGGAAAGAAAGCAGGCTCCCTGCTGAGCAGAGAGCCCGATGCGGGGCTCGATCCGAGGACCCCAGGATCATAACCTGAGCTGAAGGCAGAGGCTCTAAGCCACCCAGGCACCCCTCATCTTTGTATTCTTTACTACACCTGCCATACTGCTTCACATACAAAAAGTGTCTTAAAATACCTCAAAAATAAATAAATAAAATTTAAAAATAAAATAAAATGCATGTTCACCTAGAACAGTTTAAGTGTGGTGCCATTTATGGCAGTGTGAGGAAGCAATACTAAATATACTTTAAATGATACCACTTGTAGAATTTAGGCTAATTAGCAACACGTTCTGAACAAATCTTTATCAACTGTGTCTTAAAATGCCAGGAATTTACATGTTAGAATCTAAATAAATGCTTTCTTTGTTCTGCACTAAATTTCTGATATATAATGCTAATGAAGAAGAAACAGACATACAAGCTTTTAATTTTTCCTTAATATAAGCACCTTAGAGGAAATTATCTCCTGCAACTCTTTGATTTATTTAAAAGAAAATTAGGTTTCTACTTGTTTTGAGAACTATTGTTCCACCTAATGTTGTTTATATGCCAAACAATGAGAAAATCAAGAAATACCTAAATTCTTTTATTCCAAATGAAAATAAGGTTTTAAGGATATATCAAAGAGAAATTTTATTTGCTAATGATTTTGGAAATGCCAGATTCAGGGGGCATACTGTAACTAATCATTAGCAAATTTTTACAAATATTTTTTCCCAAAGCATATAAATCTCTCAAAGAATGTGAATACGATATTACTTATTAGCATCTTTTATCCAAAACACATTTTTTAAAAATATAGTATAATGAAGGATATTAGTTTTCTTAATTTTGTACAAACTGGCTCTGAGTCCAAATAGTTAAATACATTTGGGGGGTGGGGGTCATGAAAACAAAGCAACGCTGGACAACACAGCTTTCTGATGAGATTGTGACCTCAATGTGGAAAATGTTCTCTTACACATAATCAAGTCTATTCTCAACGGACTAGCAATCCAGACTCGAGAGAACAGTATTTCTATAACTTAGATCTTGGCTTTGTCCATGACCATATGCCTGCCCTGGAAAGAGACAATTCCAATTCTCAAGTCCTGAATATCTCACACCATTTTCTGAGGTTAGAGTTTAATTTACTCCACGTAACTTAAAACCTATATAACTAGGTAAAGCCAAGAGATGACTTTCATAGAATGATAGATATTCCAGAGAACTACTCCAAATTATTATAGAATGTATATTTAAATAGATTTTCCCCAGACTGGTCCTAACAAATATGCCCATTCCTTTCCTACAAAGTGTAACACACAATAAACACCAATACTTTGTAACGACATACCAACTCATTGCCAGGTATCATCCTCCTTCTCAAGCAATATATGCTGGATACTGTCCAAAATAACAGGCAAATCTGCTTCCATTTATTTATAGCCTCTGCCTAATTTAGGGCAGCTCATATAAAAACAGAAAAAATGGCATTGTTAAATTAGAAAAATCAAAACTAAGAGAAACTGGGTAGAATAATAAGATTAAATCAGGATTCAAGTTAGATACCAAAATGTATACCATAAGTTCCTGTACAATTACTAAAGGCATCCTGTAGATTTAACTCTGAACTTTCTAGGAGCCAAAGCAAAGAAGAGAATGCAATCAGTTGAAAATTATAATTTTTAAAACAGCAACTTTTTTAGGACAAACTTAGATTTCACAATTGGGGGGGGGGATCTTCCCAGAGATCCTCATTAAGAAGATTCTATAAGTTATGCTGGAGGCTGTTCTTTTTTCCCCACTTTTAGTTAGTTGATTAATTAGTTTTAATAATGTAATAAGTATCTATGAATCTACCACCCACAACCAAAGCTAGGACCTTGACATTACCCCACATCAATTCTATGGTCCGAACATAGCCCAATCGCTTAGATTCCCACCAAGAGTAACAATCATCCTGAATCATATATCCCTCACTCCCTAGGTTCCTTTTTATATAGGATACTGCAATTATTTATATGTAGTCCTAAAATTCTTTTTTTTTCTTATTTTTTTTCCAGCTTTATTTAAATGAATATCATTTTGTATATAATTTTTAGGACTTATTTTCTCAATTAATATTACGTCCTAAGATTCAACCATATTAAGGCAAAACTACAAAGACACATATATCAATAAGATCAGTGATTGCCAGGAGCTGTGGAGGGGCTGGATGAATAGGCAGAGCATAGAGAATTTTTAGGGCAATGAAAATACTGTATATGATAGTGTAATGATGGATATATGTCATTATACATTTATCCAAACCCAACATATGTATGTAACCTAGAGTGAACCCTAAGGTAAACTATGGACTTTTGGGTGATCATAATGTGCCATGTAGGTTCATCCTTGGTAACAAATGCACCATTCTTATGAATGAAGCTCTAATGAGGGAAGCTATGTAGGTGTGAGGGCGTATAGGAAAGCTCAGTACTTTCCTCTCAATTCTGTTGTAGATCAAACTGCTCTAAAAAATTAAGTCTTTAAAAATTCTAAAGCAAACCAAAAAAAAAAATCCATTTATATTATTGTATATTGCTGTAATTCATTTATTTTTATAGCCTCCACTGTGGGGGACTATAACACAATCTGTTCATTTATTTTCTCATTGGTGAGTGTTTATTTTGTAGTTTTTGTTATTGTGAAGAATGGTGCTATGAATATTGTGTTCACGTCTCCTGTTGAAAATCTACAGGACTTTCATCTAAGAGTGAAATTGCTGAGTCATCAAGTGTGGGTCGTATTTAACAAAATCTCCTTCATAAATACAGCCACTTATGTACAAGTGCTTCATAAAGGGTAAAATTTCACATAGTACATAAAGAGCAGGACATCAAAGTATAACTCACTTAAAACCATTTACTGCTTTCTGATAATATGACTTGGTCCGGGGGTAGTATTTATCTAGAAAAATAAATAGATTGCTGTCCCACCATGAACATTATTCCTCTAAGTGAGCTCTCAGAAAGCACTGAGTAGTAGGGAATTCAAGATTAACATTTCTGTCAGGAATCTTATATGCAGACTGACTATATGGTCAATTAAGAGTAGGAAAAATCGTAAGCATTTACTCCTATTTAACAACACTGCAGGAAGTTACCCATTGTTCCTTGTTTCTTTCTCTATGTCCTTTACGTATTCCTAATGACATCAACTAGAAAAGCTTAATTGGGTGCTAAAGCCTCTTCCACATTTCTCCTTGGCATTTGACTCTCTCTGTAAACAAAGTGCTTCTTCCTTGCACTAGAGCAGTTAGCCAGACAGAACATGTGGATGAAGGCTTAGCAGTGAGAGAGCAAGCCTCTCTGAGGAAATCGAAGAAAATTCACTGGCTTGCGGGAGAGTTGAAATTAGGAACCAGAGAGAAAAAAAAAAAGAAGATATAGAAAGCCAGATCAAGGAGGACCTTTTAAGAGCTATTAATCTACAGGATCCATAGGAAATCAGAACCGTGGATTGGGCCCAGCCTAAACCTTACTTTGTGTTAACTCTGCCCTTCTGATTTAAATCATGTCCTTGTCTGTGACCTTGACTTCTTCCAGAGGACCTGGTGTTATTTGCAATGATATTCTCTCTACTCACTTCTGAGTAAATACTTCTGATGAGGTCTTGCCCTCATACCCTCCTTCCCCAGCGTATTTGTCACAGCAAGTGGGAAGCAGAAAAAGTGGAGCAAAGTATCGGAGACACCTGAACTTTTAACAAAGCACACAATAAACAACTGTTAGTTAAAAAAAAAAAAAAAATTTAAAAAGTAGTGTGCTGAGTTCACCAGATCTCTTGCTTGAGTTCTTTTTTTAAAAGTCTTCAGTGGGAGGGGGAGGAGTCAAGATGGCGGAGAAGTAGCAAGCTGAGACTGCTTCAGCTAGCCGGAGATCAGCTAGATAGCTTATCTAAAGATTGCAAACACCTGAAAATCCATCGGCAGATCGAAGAGAAGAAGAACAGCAATTCTGGAAACAGAAAAACAACCACTTTCTGAAAGGTAGGACCGGCGGAGAAGTGAATCCAAAGCGACGGGAAGATAGACCCCGGGGGGAGGGGCCGGCTCCCGGCAAGCGGCGGAGCAACCGCGCACAAAATCAGGACTTTTAAAAGTCTGTTCCGCGGAGGGACATCGCTCCAGAGGCTAAACCGGAGCGAAGCCCACGCGGGGTCAGCGTGGCCTCAGGTCCCGCAGGGTCACAGAAGGATCGGGGGTGTCTGAGTGTCGCAGAGCCTGCGGGTATTGGAACGGGAAAGCCGGCTACAGAGACAGAGCCGACAGTAAGCTCGCAGCTCCGTGTTACCTTGAACCGGTCGCAGGCTCGGTGAGCTCGGAGCGCGGCCGGAGGTCAGGCAGACGGGAGTAACTGGGCGCTGTTCTCTGAGGGCGCACTGAGGAGTGGGGCCCTGGGCTCTCGGCTCCTCCGGGCCGGAGACCAGGAGGCCGCCATTTGTATTCCCGTCCTCTGGAACTCTACGGAAAGCGCTCAGGGAACAAAAGCTCCTGAAAGCAAACCCGAGCGGATTACTCACCCCGGCCCCGGGTAAGGGCGGTGTAATTCCGCCTGGGGCAAAGACACTTGAAAATCACTACAACAGGCCCCTCCCCCAGAAGATCAACAAGAAATCCAGCCTAGACCAAGCTCACCTACCAAGGAGTGCGGTTTCAATACCAAGGAGAGCAGCAGAATTCCAGAGGAGGAGAAAGCCAAGCACGGAACTCATGGCTTTTTTCCTGTGATTTTTTTTAGTCTTGCAGTTAATTTAATTTTTTCTTTTTCATTTTTTTTTTTTTTTTTCTCGCCTTCGGGTAAAATTTTTTTTTTTTTTTTAACTGTTACCTTTTTCTTTTTTAACGATTTTTTACTAGTTTATCTAATATATATATATATATTTTTTTACATTTTTCTTAGGTGTTTTCTTTTTTAAAAAAAAAAATTCTTTTCTTTTTTTTTTTTTTTTTTTTTTTTTTTTTTTTTTTTTTTTTTTTTCTTTTTTCTTTCTTCCTTTTTGAACCTCTTTTTATCCCCTTTCTCCCCACTCACGATTTTGGATCTCTTCTAATTTGGCTAAAGCATATTTTCCTGGGGTTGTTGCCACCCTTTTAGTATTTTACTTGCCCCTTCATTTACTCTTATCTGGACAAAATGACAAGACGTAAAAATTCACCACAAAAAAAAGAACAAGAGGCAGTACCGAAGGCTAGGGACCTAATCAATACAGACATCGGTAATATGTCAGATCTAGAGTTCAGAATGACAATTCTCAAGGTTCTAGCCGGGCTCGAAAAAGGCATGGAAGATATTAGAGAAACCCTCTCGAGAGATATAAAAGCCCTTTCTGGAGAAATAAAAGAACTAAAATCTAACCAAGTTGAAATCAAAAAAGCTATTAATGAGGTGCAATCAAAAATGGAGGCTCTCACTGCTAGGATAAATGAGGCAGAAGAAAGAATTAGTGATATAGAAGACCAAATGACAGAGAATAAAGAAGCTGATCAAAAGAGGGACAAACAGCTACTGGACCACGAGGGGAGAATTCGAGAAATAAGTGACACCATAAGACGAAACAACATTAGAATAATTGGGATTCCAGAAAAAGAAGAAAGTGAGAGGGGAGCAGAAGGTATACTGGAGAGAATTATTGGGGAGAATTTCCCCAATATGGCAAAGGGAACAAGCATCAAAATTCAGGAGGTTCAGAGAATGCCCCTCAAAATAAATAAGAATAGGCCCACACCCCGTCACATAATAGTAAAATTTACAAGTCTCAATGACAAAGAGAAAATCCTGAAAGCAGCCCGGGAAAAGAAGTCTGTAACATACAATGGTAAAAATATTAGATTGGCAGCTGACTTATCCACAGAGACCTGACAGGCCAGAAAGAGCTGGCATGATATTTTCAGAGCACTAAACGAGAAAAACATGCAGCCAAGAATACTATATCCAGCTAGGCTATCATTGAAAATAGAAGGAGAGATTAAAAGCTTCCAGGACAAACAACAACTGAAAGAATTTGCAAATACCAAACCAGCTCTACAGGAAATATTGAAAGGGGTCCTCTAAGCAAAGAGAGAGCCTACAAGTGGTAGATCAGAAAGGAACAGAGACCATATACAGTAACAGTCACCTTACAGGCAATACAATGGCACTAAATTCATATCTCTCAATAGTTACCCTGAATGTGAATGGGCTAAATGCCCCTGTCAAAAGACACAGGGTATCAAAATGGATAAAAAAACAAAACCCATCTATATGTTGCCTCCAAGAAACACATTTTAAGCCCGAAGACACCTCCAGATTTAAAGTGAGGGGGTGGAAAAGAATTTACCATGCTAATGGACATCAGAAGAAAGCAGGAGTGGCAATCCTTATATCAGATCAATTAGATTTTAAGCCAAAGACTGTAATAAGAGATGAGGAAGGACACTATATCATACTCAAAGGGTCTGTCCAACAAGAAGATTTAACAATTTTAAATATCTATGCCCCCAACGTGGGAGCAGCCAACTATATAAACCAATTAATAACAAAATCAAAGAAACACATAAACAACAATACAATAATAGTAGGGGACTTTAATATTCCCCTCACTGAAATGGACAGGTCATCCAAGCAAAAGATCAGCAAGGAAATAAAGGCCTTAAATGACACACTGGACCAGATGGACATCACAGATATATTCAGAATATTTCATCCCAAAGCAACAGAATACACATTCTTCTCTAGTGCACATGGTACATTCTCCAGAATAGATCACATCCTCGGTCCTAAATCAGGACTCAACCGGTATCAAAAGATTGGGATCATTCCCTGCATATTTTCAGACCACAATGCTCTAAAGCTAGAACTCAACCACAAAAGGAAGTTTGGAAAGAACCCAAATACATGGAGACTAAAGAGTATCCTTCTAAAGAATGAATGGGTCAACCGGGAAATTAAAGAAGAATTGAAAAAAATCATGGAAACAAATGATAATGAAAATACAACGGTTCAAAATCTGTGGGACACAACAAAGGCAGTCCTGAGAGGAAAATATATAGCGGTACAAGCCTTTCTCAAGAAACAAGAAAGGTCTCAGGTACACAACCTAACCCTACACCTAAAGGAGCTGGAGAAGGAACAAGAAAGAAACCCTAAGCCCAGCAGGAGAAGAGAAATCATAAAGATCAGAGCAGAAATCAATGAAATAGAAACCAAAAAAACAATAGAACAAATCAACGAAACTAGGAGCTGGTTCTTTGAAAGAATTAATAAAATTGATAAACCCCTGGCCCGACTTATCAAAAAGAAAAGAGAAAGGACCCAAATAAATAAAATCATGAATGAAAGAGGAGAGATCACAACGAACACCAAGGAAATACAAACTATTATAAGAACATACTATGAGCAACTCTACGGCAATAAATTTGACAATCTGGAAGAAATGGATGCATTCCTAGAAACATATAAACTACCACAACTGAACCATGAAGAAATAGAAAGCCTGAACAGACCCATAACCAGTAAGGAGATTGAAACAGTCATTAAAAATCTCCAAACAAACAAAAGCCCAGGGCCAGACGGCTTCCCGGGGGAATTCTACCAAACATTTAAAGAAGAACTAATTCCTATTCTCCTGAAACTGTTCCAAAAAATAGAAATGGAAGGAAAACTTCCAAACTCATTTTATGAGGCCAGCATCACCTTGATCCCAAAACCAGACAAGGATCCCACCAAAAAAGAGAGCTATAGACCGATATCCTTGATGAACACAGATGCGAAAATACTCAACAAAATACTAGCCAATCGGATTCAACAGTACATTAAAAAGATTATTCACCACGACCAAGTGGGATTTATTCCAGGGCTGCAAGGTTGGTCCAACATCCGCAAATCAGTCAATGTGATACAACACATCAATAAAAGTAAGAACAAGAACCATATGATACTCTCAATAGATGCTGAAAAAGCATTTGACAAAGTACAACATCCCTTCCTGATCAAAACTCTTCAAAGTGTAGGGATAGAGGGCACATACCTCAATATCATCAAAGCCATCTATGAAAAACCCACCGCAAATATCATTCTCAATGGAGAAAAACTGAAAGCTTTTCCGCTAAGGTCAGGAACACGGCAGGGATGTCCATTATCACCACTGCTATTCAACATCGTACTAGAGGTCCTAGCCTCAGCAATCAGACAACAAAAGGAAATTAAAGGCATCCAAATCGGCAAAGAAGAAGTCAAATTATCACTCTTTGCAGATGATATGATACTCTATGTGGAAAACCCAAAAGACTCCACTCCAAAACTGCTAGAACTTATACAGGAATTCAGTAAAGTGTCAGGATATAAAATCAATGCACAGAAATCAGTTGCATTTCTCTACACCAACAGCAAGACAGAAGAAAGAGATATTAAGGAGTCAATCCCATTTACAATTGCATCCAAAACCATAAGATACCTAGGAATAAACCTAACCAAAGAGACACAGAATCTATACTCAGAAAACTATAAAGTACTCATGAAAGAAATTGAGGAAGACACAAAGAAATGGAAAAATGTTCCATGCTCCTGGATTGGAAGAATAAATATTGTGAAAATGTCTATGCTACCTAAAGCAATCTACACATTTAATGCAATTCCTATCAAAGTACCATCCATCTTTTTCAAAGAAATGGAACAAATAATTCTAAAATTTATATGGAACCAGAAAAGACCTCGAATAGCCAAAGGGATATTGAAAAAGAAAGCCAACGTTGGTGGCATCACAATTCCGGACTTCAAGCTCTATTACAAAGCTGTCATCATCAAGACAGCATGGTACTGGCACAAAAACAGACACATAGATCAATGGAACAGAATAGAGAGCCCAGAAATAGACCCTCAACTCTATGGTCAACTAATCTTCGACAAAGCAGGAAAGAATGTCCAATGGAAAAAAGACAGCCTTTTCAATAAATGGTGCTGGGAAAATTGGACAGCCACATGCAGAAAAATGAAATTGGACCATTTCCTTACACCACACACAAAAATAGACTCAAAATGGATGAAGGACCTCAATGTACGAAAGGAATCCATCAAAATCCTTGAGGAGAACACGGGCAGCAACCTCTTCGACCTCTGCCGCAGCAACATCTTCCTAGGAACAACGCAAAAGGCAAGGGAAGCAAGGGAAAAAATGAACTACTGGGATTTCATCAAGATCAAAAGCTTTTGCACAGCAAAGGAAACAGTTAACAAAATCAAAAGACAACTGACAGAATGGGAGAAGATATTTGCAAACGACATATCAGATAAAGGACTAGTGTCCAGAATCTATAAAGAACTTAGCAAACTCAACACCCAAAGAACAAATAATCCAATCAAGAAATGGGCAGAAGACATGAACAGACATTTCTGCAAAGAAGACATCCAGATGGCCAACAGACACATGAAAAAGTGCTCCATATCACTTGGCATCAGGGAAATACAAATCAAAACCACAATGAGATATCACCTCACACCAGTCAGAATGGCTAAAATCAACAAGTCAGGAAATGACAGATGCTGGCGAGGATGCGGAGAAAGGGGAACCCTCCTACACTGTTGGTGGGAATGCAAGCTGGTGCAGCCACTCTGGAAAACAGCATGGAGGTTCCTCAAAATGTTGAAAATAGAACTGCCCTATGACCCAGCAATTGCACTATTGGGTATTTACCCTAAAGATACAAATGTAGTGATCCAAAGGGACACATGCACCCGAATGTTTATAGCAGCAATGTCCACAATAGCCAAACTATGGAAAGAACCTAGATGTCCATCAACAGATGAATGGATCAAGAAGATGTGGTATATATACACAATGGAATACTATGCAGCCATCAAAAGAAATGAAATCTTGCCATTTGCAACAACATGGATGGAACTAGAGCGTATCATGCTTAGCGAAATAAGTCAAGCAGAGAAAGACAACTATCATATGATCTCCCTGATATGAGGAAGTGGTGATGCAACATGGAGGCTTAAGTGGGTAGAAGAATAAATGAAACAAGATGGGATTGGGAGGGAGACAAACCATAAGTGACTCTTAATCTCACAAAACAAACTGAGGGTTGCCGGGGGGAGGGGGTTGGGGAGAAGGGGGTGGGATTATGGACATTGGGGAGGGTATGTGATTTGGTGAGTGCTGTGAAGTGTGTAAACCTGGTGATTCACAGACCTGGGGATAAAAATATATGTATATAAAAAATATATGTTTATAAAAAATAAAAAATAAAAAAAAAATAAAAAAAAAAAAAAATAAAAAATAAAAGTCTTCAGTGGGACTTATTTGATCTTTATTGGCTTAAATCTCAATGTTCTCCCAGAGGAGCCTGCAGCTTACAGGGAAGTACTCCCTGGCTTTTCATTCAATGTGTTGAATGTGTACAGCTTATTTGGAGCTGGGAGGTAAACAAACAGAGAAATCTGCCTTCTCTTTGCATATCCAGATCCAATAACCAAGAAAAACCATGAAAAATCAAATTGTTAGCTCTGGTCTCCCCCTTCCCAAACTACAGATACAGTAAACAATCAATGAATTCAAGGCAAAGGTAAAGCTTGGCTTAAGAAGAATAAATCCAATGTTCTCCACGTGGTAGAGGAGGAGTTACAAAGTCAAAGGGAGGAATTAAGAAATGAGGCAACTTCCCAAGTTCTTCGGAGTTTCCATAATGTGACTTTATTTTATTATCAGGAACATTATATACCTCCAAATAGTTAATAACACAAATGCACAAAATACAGATTCAGTGAGGCATGGTTCCTTTATATTAGCCATAATATCCTTTCTCTTACTTTCCATAGCTAATGGAGACTAGTCTAGGCCTTTCTAGCATTGTATCTCAATCACTAAGAGATAGCACTGTAAAAGAAAAAGCTTAAAATTTAGACAAAAAAGTCAAAGATTAAAAATCCTATCTCTTTTGAGATTGACCAGTGATCTTCTTAAGTATGAAGGCAGTTTCCCAAAGTGTACAACAAATATCGGACACCATGCCAAAGAAAATAAACAAATGGCAATGTATGCAGAGAATGTACAAAACCACGATATCCCAGAGGAAATTAGGTGGGAGCTCAAATAATAAGCCATAAATATAAAAGAAATCTACATCTCTGACACACATTTCTATTCCTTTATATTTCACTCACAAGTTGTATTTGTGAAAAGCTCAAGGAAAAAAATATAATGATGAATTGAAGAGATTTTCTGCATAATTCATGACCTCAAATACATGTTTGCCTGTACTATCTAGATATTCAAGTCAACGGGGAGAATTTGGGTTTTTTTGGTTTAAATTACCTACATAAGTGCCTCAATATTTGCTTGAATGCAAGTAGACTCAGCCTCAATACATGTGATAGAGTAAGAGTAAGATGTCCTTAATTGGCAATATACTTAAAAGAGTTGTGACCTAGTCTACCCTCATTCTGAACCTTCCTGATTTCACTTCCATATCCTTGGTTGCCCCCAGTCAATCTACAGTGCTTCCAGGGCCTTGCTTCCATTAAAAGAAAGTTTTTCCACAATGTACTGGTTTTATAGGCTTTTAGTCAACAATTCATGAATCAGGCAGCATCCAATCTAGCAGATAGAAAGGAGCACTTCAGAGCTGTACAGGGTGAGAGGTTTGTGTAGACCAAAGTGAGCAGTTATACTTGGTATGTGCTGACTGGTTAAAGCAGAGGGGACTTTCTTTATACAGAGCAAAGGAAAGTTTTGGAGCCAGTTCAGGTAACTCGTGTTGAACAGGCAAGTGCTGACCAGTGGCCCTAGGCCTTCCTTTTCCGGAAGACCTCAGCAAAACGTGTTGGGTTATCGACATAGGGTTTCACATGAATAACTTTGTCTTGGGCCTAATCTAGTACTTTCACACCTCTCTTCCTAACCTATCCCATTTTTTTAATGTACCTATCCTATTTTAGTCTTCTGTGCTCCACCCAATCCCTCATGGACACGCACTGAATTGCCTTCTTCTAAGTAACATCAGTGACTAGAGAGAATTGAAAATAAAGCAACTTACCAGAAGAACCTGTATCATAAGAGGATGAAAGAAATCTGGAAAGGAGTATAAGTGGAGGGCAAGAGCCAAAATCACCAATAGGAGATCCCTTGAGATGAGTTCTCATGACAGTAACCTAGAAAAAAAAGGGGGGGGGGTGGTAAAAAAAAAAAATACTGTGAGGCTACCTGAAAGCTATCAAAACAAACTGATATATTTTGCAATATAAAATCTCAAAGAGAAAACCAGTTTGGGGCTTAACATAAATTGAAAACATTTCATCCTTATGAACACATACACATACAGAAATATATATTATTTTGTGGTTATTCCTAATAGTTGTTGTAAATGTATACAGAACACACCTGACTTCAAGTTGGTTAAACAATTCTGAAAAAATACATTTTCCTGTGTCCTTTATGAAGAATCTAAAAAGTCTAGGTAACAGAGGCATACTTCAATGTCTGACATCTGAGTTCATCAGCTCAAATACAACACTGATGTTAGCAATAACATAACACCTTTCTGGTGCCATTGATGTTTTGCAACTTTTAAGAGCTCTAGGATATTTTCATTCCCACTGATTATCAGTATATAAAAATCATTTTTAGTCAGGTTAAATAGGGAAGCTGAAATCAGATCTATTACCCATTCAAACACCCTTTATTTTACATCCCTAGTAACTATTACCTCACAATTTTTTATTTGTTTCCTTCTGAAACTTGACATAAAATTATCTTCTAATATTTATAATTATTATACAATAGACAATGTAATTGCCATCTATTAACTCATAACTATTATAAGCATCACCCGCATAATTATTGTTAACAAAATAAATGACTCACACTGAGATCAGTATTATTAATATCAATGTTGTGACATTAGAACAATAACAGCACAACTGCTACTTCTATACACCATCTTAAAGGGCCATCCCTTCCAGTCCCAGCAATAGTTCTTAGCAACTTTAACCTCAACTCCCGAAATCTAAAATGTAAGTATAAATTTATAAAATGTATAGTATACATCTTAAGGCTACCCAAACATATCACATAAATAAGTCATGTTTTATCATATCATGGCATATGCAAACAATTGCTAAAATCACAAGTTTATACTTCTTCATACCCATTAGAAGAAGCTCGATCTCATGTACTGCATGTATTCCCAGAAGGTTTCAAGGAGCTTCCGGGGAAGGAGCTACTTCTAAGGACACAGAGACCTGAAGAACACAACATTGATTGGAGATCTGAGGACTGATATTACCAGGGAGGGATGTGGCTGACCATGTAGAGCCAATAGTCTACCACTGGGATGTTTTCTGAGCCAGCCCTTATGGACCACACTAATTTCATCAAATAAAATTCTTTTTTATTTCTTCAAATAAAATTCTGATTTATTTTATACTCAGGGAATTTCAAATTTCAAGATACAGCAGATAAAATTTAAATGTTATATAAGAGTGTTAAATCGTATGGTGCACATAAATTTAAATGTGGTTTGTATTCTAACTTAAAACTTTACTTGGGGGGCACCTGGATGGCTCAGTGGGTTAAAGCCTCTGCCTTTGGCTCAGGTCATGACCCCAGGGTCCTGGATCAAGCCCCACATCGGGCTCTCTGCTTAGCAGGGAACCTGCTTCCTCCTCTCTCTCTCTGCCTGCCTCTTTGCCTACTTGTGATCTCTGTCTGTCAAATAAATAAATAAAATCTTTAAAAAAAAAAAAACTTTACCTTTTTAAAAATATTTTATTTATTTATTTGAGAGAGAGAGAGAGGGACAGAGATAGCTACAGAGAACAAGAGCAGGGAGGAGAGGGAGAAGCTGGCTCCTTGCTGCTAATGTGTGGCTTGATCCTAGGACCCTGGAATCATGATCCAAGCTGAAGACGCTTAACAGACACCCAGGCACCCCCCTCACTTAAAACTTTAACAGTCCACATGCTGTGCTCTCAGAGGTCATCCAGGGTATATGCTAACTATATAGAGATCCATAGTCACCATGAGCCACCAACATTGATCACTCAACCTGCAGCTGTTAGCTAAGTAACATAGGAGTCTATGTATATAGTCATAAATGCATGTATTTATGTAATAAATATTTGATTATTTATATATTATAAATTGTTTCACCATTCACATTAAAAATGTACAGAACACAAGTATGACTCTAATACTGAACTTCCATAACATGGTTTCACAATCTCGCCTCACACTTACCAATTCATAATAGGGAATCATATTCCAGTCATGTTGTGGGTCACCTTGTCCATTTATATTAAAATTCTAATTTGCTCTGGGCCTATGAGCCTATAGACCTAAGCAGTGGATGAAATAATTCTCAGTAGGATAATTTCATTTGAAAGATATTATTCTTTCTAGACCTATGCTCACGGGTGCTTTGAAAAGGGGCTATATCCCTGTGGTGGTCATTAGAGATGTTTACACACACCCTGTTTTTTCCTATTTTGAGCATATGACAGCAGAGCACTCCCCGACTACTCTGAAGTTAGGTATAACCAGGTCATTTACTTTGGCCAACAAAATGTGACTCAAAATTACATGTGTCTAGCCTTAAGAAACAGTACATAATTTGCCAAGTTCCTTTTTTTTCCTGCCTTGGCAAGTATGGGAGAACATATTGAGATAAGGGCTCCAAATGACTGCATTTACTGCAATGACTCACAATAGACATTTAGCATAAGCAAACATTTACCAGAAATACACTTTTATGGTGTTGAGCCACTGAGATTTGGCAGTTGTTATTTCAGCAAACTTAGCCTATTCTGACTTACACAGTCTCTTAAGGATTCCAGAAATTTCTCGAAATTCACTCATAAAGCAAGTGTACGCCATCTGAGGTTTTTTAAAATCATAAATATGGTAAAATCATAAATATGATGTGAAGCTGGTAAGGGTAGATTATTATTAAATCAACTTTGGTAATGATTATAGACAATCACAAGCAATAATTGAAGCAGTTAGTCCAGTCATCAGACTCTGAAACATCCAAGTTTAATTAACATCTCTACCCTAAATAAAATTGATTCTACAGGAAACCAAATGGTAAGTTAGGACACCTTAGAAAGACCATTAGATAGATGAAAAATGATTTTTTAAATTTCACTTTGCATTTTTATTTTCCCTCTATAAATTATGTCTATGCAACACTGGCATATAAATCTTTCTAAAACCACAATAATCCTCTCTCTAATTCAGAAACTATAATATATTCCTGCTATTTTAAATCAAAACCAAACTCTTTGACCCTGGCATGGCACTGAAGGCCTTACCAGCTCTAATGTATTTCCCACCCAATATGCACCCCTGCCACTTCTCATCCCAATCTGATCAACAGGTCTCTTCACCCCACACACTGTGTTCTTTCCATTCTGCTCCACCCACTAACAATGCCTAAACTCTTGCAATATTTAAAGTGTATACATAATGCCGTATTTGATTATAGATGAGTTTCTAGTTAGTACTGTGGATATACATATATTATTCTTTTCTACCCCCGTTAACTAAATCACCAGCTCTCTGAATGAAACAATCTGCTTCCCAATTCCCAGCAAACTCTGAATATATTATACATAAATTAGAAATTAGAAATTTTACGTTAGAAATTAGAAAAATTAGAAAATTTATATTAATTTGTTATGACTTTTGACAATAGCAGTAAATGCAAAATCACAAGAATGCACCAAAGCAAAAAGTAGAAAATAGCATTAAAAGATTCTAAATTATTTAAAAACAAGATTTTTTATATGCCTCCTCAAAACAGAGGACTTGTTTTTTCAAACAAAATCTTCTTCTTGCAAATAAAACAGTGGCTTGACTCCCACAAGAAAGGATCAATGTACATCCCAAAGAAAATTAAAATATATTTGTGGATTTGCCCAGATATGAAATCCCAGGCTTTACTGGAGAGAGTGGAGCTCACTGAGAGAGGACAAAGCATCCTTCTCAAGAACTAAGTAAAACATCAACTCACAAGCATTGGCATTAATTGCCAAGCCGACCTGGAGCATGAACAGGTGGGCTTCCCATAACTCTAATGCACAGCTCCTAAAAAGACAGGAGCAGACTAGCAGTTCATTGAGTTGGGATCACCATGTTCACTAACAACCTTTGCTGCAAAGACAATTCAGACCAAAACTCTGCTCGTAATGGACTCAGGCAGGACAGGGATGTTTGTAGCTGGCTTTTCCACTGCGCAATAGGTAATGAGCCGTGCTCTAATGACTTCATGCACTGAAATCACTGGGCTGTAAATTCCCTTTGGGAAGCTGTCCAATAAGTTTGCATTTGGAAATATATTGTATTTTAATATCATTTATACATAATCAAAGACATATTCCATATGGGTTTTTATTTCCTCATAGGCTGATAGTCTTAGCAAGTGTTAATAAACTACTGAAAATGTATTGCTACAATTACATTTGCACAGATATTAGACCCTCCCCCTTGTCTGACTGTAATAAATTTGTACAGAAGACTAATAAATTTGCACAGAAAAACTGTACTTCTCAAATTGAAAGTGATTATACTCCAAATTCTGTGGATGGCAACATGTGTGTTTCAAGGTGATAAATTTCTGATGGATCAAAACTCTTCTGATTCACATTTTTACATATGAGATCTGAGTCCTCATCCACAGCCCTGCTTTCCCCAAAAAGGACTTAATATTCCCACTTTCAAAGCCTTTCATGATCAACAGCACAGAAGTGAACTGTACTATTTACCTCTCTTGACTCTTGAGCAGAATTCTTGGGTATAGCATATGCAAGTCCTGGAGTACTAGGAAGAGGACCTCCTGTGAAGAACCAAGGAAAGCATCATCTAGGCAGACTTCAGGGCATTGCCAGTTCATAAGTTTTGATTATGTCCAAGGACCAAAATGTTTCTTTCAATGTGTGCTTTCATGTCTAAACTGAAATAAAATTTGTGGAATTCTATGGGACATATTAGTGCAGTGGCATTTGCTATGATCATGCCATGTTTGAAATGAAAATATGTATTTAGCTGAACCATTCAACTGCCTTATTTCACCATCACTCTTTATAAAGATTATCACCACCTGGACTTGCCAAGTGTAGCTTCCAGCATCATTGCCACTCCATGAGTGTGCCTGAAATGTGCTAGAATCCTCTCAGGACAATCTTGGAAGAGATTGGTGTCCTTTTGTCTTTAGATCACTTTGAAAATGTATCATGCAGATAAACTCATACCTCTGTTATGCAATTCCATTCCCTCAAGGCAGACTTTATAATTCATCTATAGCTTTGCCATTTAGAAGACAAGATAATAATAATAAAAAGTTACCAGAACAAATCACCAAGCCACCTGATTATTTTCATGCAAAAAGAAAGCAATTTCTAAATGCCATTGGAGTGTCTACACATGCACAAAGAAGGAGAAAAACAAAGCTTGACTCAATCCAGGCAAAATACATAAACACACTGCATAATTTGGGGCAAATCACACTGTCCTGATGCCCATGATCCTCCTTCTGATGTATCTTGAGTACATTCACCCTATGTCACGCTGCCTACAGCATGTACCCCACTTCATATCATCATGTAAGCATTTGATTATCCTACATCATCACAAAAATAAGGGTGAATACAGTACAAAATTTTGAGAGAGAGAGACCATATTATAACTTCTGTTTTAGTATATGGTTAAAATTGTTCTAAAAAATTGTTCTATTTTATTATTAGTTATTATTGTTAATATATTACTGCCTAATTTACAAATTAAATTCCACCATAGTTATACCTGGATAAGGAAAAAACAGAATATTATAGGGTTTGGTATTATCCATTATCTCAGGCATCTACTCAAGTTCTTGGAATATATTCCACATGGACAAGGGGGATACTGTGTAGGCTTTCTACTCTGAAAAAAAAAAAAAATCTGTCTTTACTAAAAAATACATTTGATTACTAATGAATCCTTGAACACTACATCAAAAACTAATGATGTACTATATGTTGGCTAACTGAATGTAATAAAATAAATAAAATAAACTCCTAAATATACAAATATAAATAAATCAATACATATATATATATATATATATGTAAGCACAAAGTTTTATGTTAACTAAAGTAGATACACTTCAATTTAACTTCAGTTAGTTACCAAAGGATTAGAAGATATTTATATTTTTTCACTCAATAATTACATATCTGGAAAAACTTATAAGTAAATCGTCAGAAGTTATCCAAACAATTATGTATTAGAATGTTAACTAAAACACACACTTTCAATTAGGAAAAAATATAAGTGATTACATAAATTATTACAGTGAACTGAGATGTATAAAAGACACAGCTATTTAAAGTTTCCCAAAAATGTTAATTATTTGGGGAAAGATACAATGTTGTGTTTAAATGGATGCAAAATTATCCATACAGTATGATCTCAATTTTGAAAGTCACATATGTATATATATAACATACCAAAAAAAAAAAAAAACTGGAAGAAAATATATGAATATACTAACCATTTTTATTCCTGGGTAATTTCTATTTTCTGCTTTATATTTCTATCTTTTTAGGTGTTTTAGACAGCTGTGTATTTTTTTATTTCAAAAAGAGAAGAATAAATATTTTGAAAGGAATATTTACCTAAAATAATAAAAGAAAACAGAAGCAAAAGGAATATTTTTTTCATTTAGATGTGTTACAAAATAGCATACCAGGCTGTCTCCATGGGGTGCTCCTACTCTGCTTTCAGAGCTCATTTTAAGTGTGTCTTTTAGGAAGCACTGCAAAATCCCACCTCATGAGCAGAACTGAATCTCTTCCCCACACACACAGTCCAGCCTCTGGTAGCCTCAGAACTCTGGGCTCCACTGCTACATTCTCACCACACAGTACATTGCTGTCTGGTACCCATGCATGAACATGATGTCTTTGGTCTACACCAGGGATAACAACAAAGTGTGCTATGAAATGACTCCCTGTATTTATTATTTATCTATTTATTTATTTGAGAAAGAGAGACAGAGTGAGAGAGAGAGAGAGCACCAGTGAGGGGCCGAGGGAGAAGCAGACTCCCCGCGGAGCAGCAAGCAAGATGCAGGACTCAATTTTCATCCTGTAAACACCATGAATCCTGTGAATCATGTTTCCCCCAACTTGGCCACTAGAGAGGTTAGTGCTCAATTTGCAACCCCCTCCCCCACCCCCACCCAACCCCCAACACCCCGCCAAAACCTGCACCACATGTTTTTAATGCGCGCCTCTTACCAGGAGTTTCATGCTACATCCAGACATTCTCTTTCCCCTTTTTACCCCTATTTATTCACTTCTAAAAAGCTATCTGATCTTGGTGTTTAAATGTACCATTGTATACTCTTAAAACTTTCTCAAAACCAGGCATGTTACATTTAAATCAGCTAATTAATAAAACAAAGAACTTGGGTTCTTTTTGTGCTATTATTGTCTGTACTGTTGTACAATAAGTTTATATTTTCTATGTTAGAGTAAATATCGCTTGATTACTGAATTTATTTATTATTCTTCATAAAGACAAAATATTTCTATATTCCCTATTTTTTAAAGCATCTGAATAATTAATTGGAGAGGGGTGTTTGCTTTTTTTTTTCCAGATGGTTGGTGACTTGTCAAGAGGGTCACCATGTGAGCAACACTGTTTTCTGCCACATCATAAAATGATTAGGTAGAAAAATTTTAATTTATTCTAATGACCAAAATCTTAATTTACAACATCAGCCATGTTTTAAAATATTCACACATCTGTTCCAGTTACATTGCAACGGCAAAGATGCATTTCTTTTTTATTTGGCAAGCACTACAAATATATCTGTTATTTACTAGCGTGTTCCCTCATCTATCAAGGTTGCTCAGAGCAGACAGCATTTAGTGATTAAGTAAGGCATGGCAAAGAATGATAAAAAAGAAAAATGATTTCAGCCGTAGTTATGTTAATTCAGGAATGTCGACTATAAATGTTAACTCTCCCATCAAGTAAGTATTTCCCAAAAGGAAGCTTGACCATCATTTCAACACAGCCTCAATAAATATAATTAGTTCAGTCAGAGCATTCATTGTACTGAGCTTTCTTTTTTGCTAGTTGGTTCCAGAGCAGAGTCTCAAATTAAACTGAGACCCCAAGAAACCCCCAAAGACCAGCCCACGGTGAAATTAAATGGGTAATGGCAATAGGGAGAGGAAAATATTTTAATGGAACATTCGATTTCATGAATTTAGGTCCTCCCTCTGACTTATTTTTCAAAGCACATTTGGGGTCTTTAAGGGTTTTTTTTCCATCTTATTCATACTTTATCATATTATCTCTCTAGGGCATCTCTCTAAAGGATATCTGGAGAGGCAAAGAAAATGCCATCAGTTATCAGCCCCCCTAGAGCACTTTACTTCTAAAGAAGCCCTCTCCTGCTTATTTATGGATAAATACAATTGTTTTCTCTTGGGTGTTCCCCCAAGTGATTAAATAAAATATAGTAAAGATATTTTTAGAGAAACCATGTGTAATGAAATACCTTTGAGACAGAAAAAAATAGATGAAACGACATCTCTATTGACTCTCCATTTAGACAGCTCATTGGCAGAAACAGCTCATAACTCTCTAGGAAAACTCAGGTCTGAAACTCTGCTTGGCAGTATGAAACTATTACACCATAACCTGGCAGACCCAAGGTCAAGGTTGGTAGGAAAACAAGAAGCCTTGAAGATTGAGGCAGGTTCTCTAAAGCCAGATAAACAGGGAGCTGAATCAGAGACAAAAACATTAGCTAAGACAAGGGTCTCATTGTCACCCAAGGTTTATACAATCTTTCATCTTATAACACTGATTGAGCACCAAAGGCACTACTAATATTTACTAGTATCCCAGGCACTCTGTTAGGCTCCAAGATTCCAAAGCTACATGAAATATGGTTACCTCGCCCAGAACAGCACAGTGGAACACAAAGGTAAAGAAGGAGACGCTCTCATTTATTAGCGCTTACTCTGTACCAGGCACTTGCTATGCATTTTATATGACTTTTCTCATTGACTCCTTACCACGACTCCAGGAAACTTTTTTTTTTCCCTTACAATTCAACTCTCCAAGACCATACAAAAGATAAGGAGAGTACCATATACATGAGGTTGACTCCAGCCCAGATTCCTTGCCAATTTGCATAGGGGAGCCCCAAGAAGGCAGGCACCATCACTCTTCCCACATTACAGTTAGGAAACAGAAGTTCAGAGAAGCTAAGTCACTTATAAAAACAAAACAGCTCGTCAACACCTCATAACTATACCTTTGACCATGTCTGAAACATCAAGGGACAAGAACAGTAGATTCATTAAAAAAGCAGTGCAGGGGTACCTGGGTGGTTCAGTGGGTTAAGCCTCTGCCTTCTGTTCAGATCATGATCTCAGGGTCCTGGGATCAAGCCCCGCATCTGGCTCTCTGCTCAGCAGGGAGCCTGCCTTCCCCCCCCCCCACTCTCTCTGCCTGCCTCTCTGCCTACTTGTGATTTCTGTCTGTAAAATAAATTTAAAAAAAAATTTAAAAAAAAAGCAGTGCAAATGGCCAATAAATCCATGATAAAAATGTAACTTATCTGGTATGGAATAATATAAATTAAAATGAGATATTTGGAGACATCTGAGTGGCTCTGTCAGAGAGCAAGCCCTAATAGGGCTCCCTGTTCAGCAGAGACTCTGCTTCTCCCTCTCCCTCTGTCTGCCACTTCCCCTGCTTCTGCTCATGCTCCCTCTCTCTCTCTCTCTGACAAATAAATAAATAAATAAATAAATAAAATAAAATGAGATATTTGTTATCAGTCAAATTGGGAAGTTTTACTTGTTGAGTATTTTTTGACGAAGTTGTAGGCCCTCGTATCTGCCAATAGAAACACAAAGTGACCCCTTTTGAGAGGACAATTTTACAATATTAATTGGTTTGACAAAGCGAAAATATAAAACTAACAATTCAATTTCTAAGTTTTTACTTTAGGAAATAATAAATATGAGTCAAATATTTTCTATTTATTTATACATTCACTCAGTTAACAAGTATTTGCCAGACATCTGTGGTAAGCAAAATGCAAAATATACTTGGTCAATGTCTCCATTCAGTTTAAGGGTAATGATGCTCATTATAATATTACTCACATAATAGCCAAAAAATTGGAAATAATAAGAGTCAAGTAAACTATGGTACATCCATAAAATTCAATAAATTGAAGCCTTAAAATAAAATATGATGCTTAGAAGAATGCTTAGGTATTCAAAAATGTTCATGATGTTATGCAAAAGTAGATTACAAAATATGAAACAGAATACATGTTCAGTAAAGTCCAAATTTTGCAAATTTTAAAACAGCATTTATTCATTCACTCAATATATATATTTTTCTAAGATTTTATTTATTTATTTGACAGACAGAGATTACAAGTAGGCAGAGAGGCAGGCAGAGAGAGAGGAGGAAGCAGGCTCCACACCGAGCAGAGAGCCCGATCCCAGGACCCTGAGATCATGACCCAAGTTGAAGGCAGAGGCTTTAACCCACTGAGCCACCCAGATGTCCCTCAATATATATTTATTGAAAACCTCTTTCATGACAGACCCTAAAGAAACAGCTATAAACAAAATAGATAAAGTCTTTGCCCTCCTAGGGCTTACATTGTAATTAGAAGAAATACACAATAAGCAAAAATGATAAATACATATCACATGGTATTGAAGGAGAAAACGGAGCAATATAAGTTAGCCAGAGAAGGGAGCTCTGATCTAGTAACATTTGAGCAGAGATCCTAAAGAAGTAAACCTCAGGAATATCTCTGATAAGAGCATTCCAAGGTGGGAGGGGGGTGCAAAGGCCCTGAGGCAAGAATGGGCTTATATTTTTAGAAGAGCAGAGTGAAGGACAAAGAATGGTAAGTGATTCTATGAGAGAGCTAGCAAGAGAATTAGATCATGTAGAGGTTTGAAGGTCAGAAAATTCAGACTAAATTTTCAATGAGATGGGAAGCCATGGCA
Organism: Mustela lutreola; assembly: GCF_030435805.1. Lineage (NCBI taxonomy): Eukaryota > Metazoa > Chordata > Mammalia > Carnivora > Mustelidae > Mustela > Mustela lutreola. The sequence continues at coordinate 94,425,279 of NC_081296.1, forward strand.
GCATTTGAAAGGATAGGTGGCATGAGCTGATTTATATTCTTAAAGGGATAGTAGCTTTTTTGTGAAGAATAGATGTTGGGTGACAAAAAGCAAGATGATAGAGTAGGTGGTGGTGGTGTTGATGAGTAGATCTACAGCTGAGCCAATGCTGGCTGACCAAAATGGGGAAACTAGGTAACTTTTAGAGTACCAGATATGAGAAAGAATCAAAAGTTTGTCTAGGAACATGTGGCAGCCATTAAAACATGTCTCTCAGATCTCCACTATAGGGCGTTTTGACCAATAGCCCAGCTGCTGGAGCAAGTTCACACCAAGTCTTCTGGACTATTCCCAGTTGATGACTACTAGGGATACTAAGTCATGCCCATTCATGAAAGATATAGGACTCCTCTGATGCTGACTTTGGCTCAAGAACTCCACAACAACCTTGCAGAAAGTTTCTTAGAATTGCACCAAGGTCTATAACTTCCCAACCACTCTTGCTTTCCTTCCCTCTGACCCCACAGGGGGCAGCCCTGCAACACAGTCTGGCAGCTCTCCAGCCTCCTCCAGGTCCCCCACTCTTCTCCAGCCCCCTCCCCATTTTTTCTCACAGGCATTTTCCTCAGGAAATGGGATCACACCTCTAATCCCATCTTGGCATTTGAGTTTGAGACACTAACAAACAAACTCCTAAATGAAGATGTCCTATAGTCTGTCTAGAGTCCAGAGCTGGGAGTAGAGATATGAGATGGCAGCCATCAGCACACACACAGTGTTTAAAGCCATGGGGCTGGATGACATTGCTTTATTCAAACTTTCATTTCCTTCAGTGCCCGGATGCTAACTATTTACCTAAGAGGAAAAAACCCTGGCATATTACTTCATGCTAAATTGTGTTTTATGATGCCTGTCTTCTTGGTTAGGGCCAGCCATATAAGAACTCTGCCTTTTAAATTAGCCTGCCCATGGAGTGGACCCACAGGACCAGTCTGTCTTGGTGGAATGTCAAGTCCCATGGCAGTTGAGTGGGGGAAATTATTCTGAGCCTTCTCAATGCCCAGTCAGTGTCAGACTCCCTGGCATAATGACTAACTCAAACTACTAGAATTTCTTATTTATTTCCCTTTCATTTATCATCAGAGTTCTGCTTTCCAGAACAAGTCCTCCTTCACCTCCTTACCACCTCTTTTTCATTTTCCTTCAGTGATCACTCTTGAATCCCTAGAACAGGGGTCTAAGAAATTTCACTACCATATTCAGGAATATGTACTTAAGCCCCCTCATAAATTTAAAACATAAATTGCATAATGGCACAATATCCCCAACTTAACCCAAACAACCCCTCAGCAAGGCTATTAGTTGAGGAAGTTAGATATGTGACAGAGAACAGAAAAAGTGGGGGAAAAAAGATGAATAACAAGAAAATAATATGGATATGGGACAATTATAGTTAGATGAGGAGAAATGTGACTAGAAAGTTATTTATAGAGAAGTAACAGTCACTTTTTTTTTCTTATTTCCATCTAGCACTTCCAGCGAGAATGTTCCCTAAATTCAAGTTTTTCCTCTCACTCCTATCAGTTGTCGTTATGTTTAGCTCCCGTCTGCCTCTCCTCTGTGCCTGAGTATATAGTTACTTCCTTTCTTTTCATATATGGACAGGAGAAATAAACAGTCTCTTGGTAACAAAAATCAATCTGCTAGATAGAAAATTTACTAAAACTACATTAATAAAATTAGAGAAAAATCATATCTATATTCTCTAGACTGATCAATAAATATTTTCACTTCTCAGTGATGTCGTTTTCTTCCACTTATATTGTTACACTTCTCAGAACCCAGTAGTAGAATAGTAGAAAGCCTGAATAATCCCATGAAGGCAATGAAACAGGATATTTAAGATTCAACTGTCCTCAGGGGTGCCTGGGAGGTTCAGTCCGTTAAGCATTTGCCTTCAGCTCCAGTCAGGATCTCAGGATCCTGGGATCAAGCCCCAGGTCAGGCTCCCTACTCAGCTGGGAGTATGCTTCTCCCTTTGCCTGCCCCCTACTCCCCCGCCCCCTGCAACCTTATGCTCTCGCACGTACACACACACTTTCTCTCTCAAATAAATAAATAAAATCTTACAGAAAAAGAAAGATTCGGTTGTTCTCAAAAATCTAAAATGTAGGAACCATCCCTGATTAGCATTAGTAAAGAAGGCCACATTCCTTGGTATCATCTTCCCTGGGCCAGAGGCAACTAGCCCCTCACTCAGCCCCTGTATTAAGAATAGCTTAGAAAGGCAGCCAGAGCCTTTCTGCTATGTCAAAGGACCATAGGGAATGCTTAGAGATAACCCAGTTTTATGGTGAAACCTCAAAATAAACCACCACTGAGACTAATACTCCCAGGAAACATTGCAGTACAATAACATGAAGCTAACCTTGATGTTCACCTTTTCTTTAACAAAAGTTTTAATTAAGACCATTATAGGATTTCCCTCCACCCCCAGGGAAGCACAATTCTAATTTTACAACTCAGTCAATGGAACAGTAGGATTCAATTTGAAAATTTTGAACACAATCTTCAGCAATACATCTATTTTGTAAAATTGAGGTATACCTCAATATACACATTGCCTAAAGCTCCACTGAGAACATCAAAAGTAATTTGGAAAAGAGAATTGATGTTTGTGTGAAAAATAACATCATTTAACACATTTGGCTTGCCTCAGGAAAGAACAGCTTACAAGTACTCTTTCTGTGAACTGTAAACACCACAAAAGACTTTAAATAGAAAGAATGAGAAGAAATTAAGAAGAATTAAGCGCAAATTGGTTATCAGGAAAAGGAAAAACTGTCTCCATATTGTGAACATCTCCCCCCTGGGACTAATTGGGACATTAAATGGACTTACTCAAGAACTAGTAATGACTCCAGCAGGAGAGATATGTAACAGTTTTAAATTAGACAGAAGGACAGGAACAGCCTAGGTGACCATTCTTGAGTCAATTTAGAGTTTTTTCTTTACCCCTGGTTTGAGTACACTAAATATTCATGTTGTATAGATGTAAAAGGGGAACGAAGAACAGAGCCAGCAGAAGACAGCATGCAATTCAAAAGCCAGAGGCACTTAGGTGAGCCTCCAGTGAATGGTCTCACTTCTTCCTGCCCCATACAGCAACCTTTCCCCTGTGGGTGGGTATGTTTCTCACCTATTCTGCTGTGACCCCTTCACGGCTTCCACCCAGGGACAACAGAAGGGACGTTACTGTGTTTCTCCAACAGTGAGAACTGAGTGTTGGAGAATGCCAAAAAAAATCTACACTCCAGGCATGGATGTTATTTTTCTTAGGAAAGACAGTGGGGCAAGGAAAAGGATCAAATATTGCTTCAAATGCCTTCAAAAGAGCCAATATTAATGAGTTGAAAAACATGAGGAAACTTGTTCATAAATCCATGAGAGGTGCTCTGTGGGCACAATCTGCGAAATACTTAAGAAAAGACACTTTGCATGGAGCTCAACAGCCTATGCCGAAAGGGGGCTAGACCGCCAGTGGTGCATAAGTTATAGATGTGAATTTTTATTATTATATCATTTTTATTTTATTGTATTATTTTGTTATATTAAAATATGTTATTAATTTTATTGTGATTTATAGATTTATACATTCTAAAATGTGAATTTCTTTTGTACCTACAGATAAGTAAGTCTTTGGGATACTGGGGTTTCGGTGCTAAAATTCCGATTTGGAGAACTGAAAATTTTACTTTGATTTACACAGTCTGAAAATTGTTGTCTGATTTATTCTGTATTAGAGCATGGTGCTACTAAAGGAAGAACAGAAGGGCTTCCTACTTGTTCCTCATTTGTGTTTTTAATCCAAAGGTATTGACAAAAGAATCACTCCTGCATACCATCAACTATACCATCCCTGTTAGAGACCCCAGTGATTCCACGCAAAAGAAGACATCTCTCTGCTAACTTGAGTCATCTCAACGCCCGTGGCATGCCCTGTGCAGGCAACTGGGCTCCACCACGCGGGACCTGCATGACTCCGCACCAGCTCCAGAGCAACAGCAAACACACAGTGCTCACTCAGCCTAGACGCTCTTCTGATTGCTCTAGGCACAGTAATTTACTTATGACCCAATGCAGAAGTTGCTAGTTTTAATTCTTGTTTTAAAGAGAAGGGAATCAAGGCACTAGAAGTTAAAAAAAAAAAAAAAAAAAAAAAAAAAAACAGGCAGTCTGCATACAGTGTCTTTAGTCACTATTCTTCGCCTCCTGAAGGACTGGGACCTGAAGGCTTAGGCAGTTGGCCCCATGCCATGCCCTGCTCTGCATCCTGCTGGAGAGGAAAAGGGAGCACCAGTAGAGAAGAGAAGCAGCTAGTAAAGATGCCAGCAACGTAACAGACAAAGTCCAAGAGCAAGGGATGATGAAAAAGGAAAAGCAAAGATCCAAAGTGGGCTCAAGCGAGTCCCAGACTACTTATATTTCTAATCTGCAAACCTCCTACAAAAGGCACCACTTTCTTTCTTAGTGTCATTGAATTCTTTTTTTTTTTTTTTAATTTGAAAGAGAGAACATGCATGCATGAGAGAGAGTGCATGAGCAAGGGGAGTAGCAGAGGGAGAGGGAGAAGCAGATACCCCACTGAGCATGGAGCCCAGTTAGGACTCGCTCCCAGGATCCCTGGGATCATGATCTGACTCAAAGGGAGACCACTTAACCAACTGAGCCAACCAAGAGCCCTGGATTCTTTTTTTTTTTTTTTTTTTTTTTTTTTTGTAGCTATCATCTGTCACCATACAACACTATTATAACACTATTGACTATATTCCCTATTCTGTACCTTTTATTCAGTCCTTGGATTCTTGGCCCAAACCAGAGCTTATATTTAGTGGTGGTGAATTAGGGGGTGGTGTGTATTTCTTAAAAAACAGTTGCTGCAAAAATATATCCCAAGACCACCCCACAGTATCTATTTTGCTGGCCATGAAGAACACCAACCACAAATGCCACTCTACCCTTTTTTTTTTTTAATTATTTATTTATTTATTTATTTATTTGAGGGAGAGAGAGAGCACACAAGCTGGGAAGGGAGAGGGACAAGCAGACTCTGAGCTGAGCACGGAGCCTCATGAGGGGCATGGAGCCTGATGCATGAAGCCCCACACAGGGCTCTATCTAACCCTGAGATCATGACTTGAGCTCAAGTCAAGAGTCAGAAGCTCAATCAATTAAACCACCCAGGAGCCCCAGTACCACTCTATGTAAAGTGGGGCTATCCTAGCAGAATGAGCTATTGCTCCAAAATTGTCATCAACATTTCATGTCTCCCTTTTTCTTCTGCCCACCCCAACCAGTTTACCTTCATTGACCTGTTTGAGAGCTCTGGCTTTCTAACTAGAGAAGGGTCTTACCAGAGAGCAGGTGGAAGAAAGGCAAGAGCCCAGAGAGGACAGAATGTCATCTGGTCCTTACCTAATCTCTTGAATTGGCTTTGAGCACCCTTTGGAGAAAGACGTTAGAGATTATGTGAAACTCTGGCACAAGCAGAATGTGCTGGGGTCAGTGACCACATGTGGCCCAGAGTTGGACAGCAGGCTACTCTGCACACTAGAGCTCACCACTCCAAAAAGCAATGGCTTTGGAAGCACCCACAGGTAGCACTTAGCAAGGGCGCTGATGTCTCATGATTGGCAGGGACAAAAGCACTTTTATAGGTAGGTTGTGGGCATGGACAGTAAGCACCAGGGCAGTGTGGAGAGATGTCATGTGGCAGCTAATAGGCTGACTTGTAGGCTTACATGAAACAATTTGGGGGAATATCCAACCAAAGTAATGAATGGGGACTTCTCCCATCCTAATTTTAGTTAGAAAAAAAGGAAGGGCAGTTTTATGTTATAATCATACACGAATGTGTGACATGGCATATTATTTAGGTAAGGGTCCACTTTATATCCATATTACCTCGTATCTGGTTTTTGTTTTAATTTTTTTAAGCAGGCTCCACGCTAGGCATGGAGCCCAATGTGGGGCTTGAACTCACCACTCTGAGATCAATACCTGAGCTGAGATCAAGAGTAGGATGCATAACCGACTGAGCCATCCAGGCACCCCTATATTACCTCATGTTTGGGACTGTTGTAGTAGCCTTCAGTTGGCCTCCCTGCCTCCAGACTCTTCTTCCTGCAGGCTGCATATCACCCCCAAATAACATTTCATCATGTTCTTTTCCTGCTTAAAACTTACTCTGTTCCACAAAATGAAGTACCCTTGTAGGCAAAATAAAATGTCATTCTAACTACTGAGGAGGTTTTGTAGGAGGATCAGACTTCCCAGTTTGCACAGGACTGTCTGGGCTTTAGCCCTGAAAAACCCTGAAGCCCCAGGAATACTGGAAAGGTTGGTCACTCTCACTGACAATTTTCAGCTTGGAATTGGCATAAAGGTGGGGGGGGGGGGAGTAATGTTTTATTTTTTTTTTATTATGTGCTCCAATACAGAGAAGAACCATTAAAAGTGGCTATTTTTAAACCAAGGAGCAATGAAATTTGGTTGCTTACTTCATACAGGCAGCTTGGTTGCTATGGCAATGGTAAGTGGCACACTTGATTGTTCAAACATATAAAACCTACAAATCTTTCAGTGTTTGCTTCATACTTTTACATTTTAATATTTGCTACCATAGAGCTGAGCACCTTGCATTGCAAAATTGCATTATAATACTTTAACACGGTTATTTACTTTCCATAATATCATTATCAACAATTAGTTATCTTATCTATAAATATAGCTATTTAAAATACATTTCCTTTGAGGGGAATTTTAGGGCATCAATTTAATTCCAGGCACATGAATTTTAAACTCTCTGAGGACAGAAAGTTTAAACAATACTAAATTCCTATGCACAGGCACTACCCAACATACCCACAGTTACAGTGAGTAGTCTGTACATCTTCATGGGATCAAATTAAGACTCTGATGTTATTCATTTATGTAGACCCTACCTTGCCCCATAAAAGACTGAAGGAAGCTTTAAAAATACAAGATAAAGCAAGCAAGAAAGAAATGGAGATAAAAAGAAAATGTAGGTAGGAAAGTAAATTGGTGCCATGAATAGTAAGGTTAGTACAAAAAAAAAAAAAAAAAAAAAAGTCATGCCAAGAAGTTCCTTTTCTTCACAATATTCTAAAGATAGGTTACACATCTGTTCCTGACCCGTATAACAGCTAACTCAAAGAGAAAAATCATGCACTATTCTAAAACCCACATCCTTCTGGGAAAAACAAACTAGTACATGGAAACAGCATAAACTTAACTAATGGGAAGATGATAGATATTTACCATATGGTCTTCACCTAAAGGATACTACTTATGGATAAATGTCTAAATCAATGGCCAGCTGTGTCACCTAAGATGACTTGTGTAGGTGAAGAGGTTTACCTGATTATTTAAAAGAAAAAAAAAATGTCTTATTCATCGTTAAAAAGAGAAAGAGAGAGAGAAACAGGCAGCTCTGGAAATTGCAAAATAGCAATCTTAACTTCTATTCCTGGTTACTTCCTCAAAATATTTATTTAATAATTGATTCATAACACAGAAAAAGCATAAAGTAATAGGGAGTAACCAGCCTGGCTTTGAAAATAATCATGTAAAGAATTTTATTGTATTTTTTCCTGTTAAAACAATGGGCAAAAAATTATTGTTTCTGTGGCCCCCAAACACCCTATCAAACACAGGATGTAATAATATGCTAATAAAACAATCATTTGCAATTGTCCTTATAATTTACAAAGGGATTTTACCTATAATACTTCACTCAGTTCTTCTTTGACACAAACTGTACAAAACAGGAAACTAAAGTGAACCAACTTTCCCAACTTGCAAATGGTGATTTCAGATTCAAACTTATTTCTGACTCCGAAGTCCATAATCATTCTGTTGCCTCTGACTACTGAATAAATTAGCCACATCGTACAAAATAAAGAGATTCTTTAGCAAGAACATCATATGCAAGTTATAGCAAGGGATCTTGGCTGTGATATCATACTTTAGGTCCACAAGATATTACCATGGAGGAAGACTGGGTGAAGGTGTCCACAGGGTCTCTTTGTACTATTTCTTGCAAATGCATTAATCTGCAATACTTCAAAATAAAAAGGTTTTAAGGCAGTAGTTTTTTCAACCATATTTGATAATGGATTTCCTCTGTGAGGTTATAAGTTTAAAAAATAAAACTTCTGGCCTCCAGTTTGATCTTCATACTTTAAGGGGGGAAAAAAGGATATGGTAAGACCAATAATATTGAAAAATAGGACTTTGTGAAAAGGGAAGTAAGAGAAAACAGGGGGAGTGGAATAGGTATGAATAAATTTTCTTCATCGAAAAAGTAAATCCAAAGGAAATGTACTTGATTTAAGAAGATAAAAAAAGTGGGTGGGAGGGATAGAGTGGCTGGGTTATGAACACTGGGGAGGGTATGTGCTATGGTGAATGCTATGAATTGCGTAAGCCTGATGATCCACAGACCTGTACCCCTGAAGCAAATAATCCAGTATACATTAATTAAAAAAAAAAAAGAAGATAAGGAGAAATTTTCTAACAATCTTTTTATCATAATGGGACTAAATACTAAATAACAGTGTAGGAAAACTGCCCATCCGTCTTGGAAAGAAGGGTTCACCTGGTTGGTGGTTACGAGCTCAGTAGATGGCCTCTTTTGGTTCCTCTGCAGTTCCACAAGGTAATCAGAGTCCTACAGGAAACAAAGTAGTATTTGAGTGCTGGTTCTATCACTTCCTGGTAGTAGAACTTGAGCAAATCATGTAACCTCTTTGGGCCTCTTTCTTATTTTCAGATAATGACAAAGGGATGCTGTACTAGACAAGTATAAGTTGTTATAACTGCTATTGCACAGGGTTCAAAAGAGACATATTTGATTTCTATGAAAGCGGTAGAGATAACTTTAAGAATAGGAAGAGTGTTAATCATCTATGTAGTAGGATATGGGAAGCACTGATAACCAAGTCTTCCATAAAGGAAATAAGTCCATTCTTATTTCCACCACTGAAGATTCGCAACATTCCACCACTGAAGATTCGCTATCCTCTAATATATTGTCAACATCCTAGGCAAGCCTTGGGTCTTATTTATTATTGTATATGACAGAATGCCAATGATCAAAAAAAAAAAAATGAAGAAGAAGAAGAAGATCCATTAAAAAGGGGTCTATATCTCTAGAAATCCAAAGTTCAAATTCCAACAGAACTGCCAAAGATGACATGCGGAGGTTTTGTGAATTACTGACTCTAAAGGGCTACCTATAGTAGTAGACACGCTGTGTGACATCCAGGTCCCCACTCCAGGTCTGAAGCATTTACAGTGAAGTCCTTTTTCTGGGCTTGCTCCCACCAAAGAAAGCCACCTCATCCAAAATTGTATACACTCCCCAGAAGTATAATGGCCCAGTTTTTCTGTCTTAATTTGGGCCAATTCTGGAGGACCATCCCTGCTCATGGTCTTTCTGTAGGGTCAACAGAGCTCCTGTTGCAGCTTGTGCTATTAACCATTCTGCAGAGAAACAGACCCAATAGGGGCGGGAGGAGGGATGAGGAACAAGCCTGAGTGAGAGAGGTAGCTGAGGGGGAGAGAGAGAGCAATATATTATGAAGCATTGGCTCACATGATTTTAGAAGCCAACAAACTTTAGAAGCAATATATTATGAAGAATTGGCTCACATGATATTCTCAGTCTGCGATCCACAAGCTGGAGACCCAGGTAAGCTACGGTTCATTCCCAGGCCAAAGGCCTAAGAACCAGGTGACCTGATGATAATTTCAATCTGATGGCAGGAGAAGTCCAATATCACAACTCAAACAGGCAGAAAAGAAATGAATTCTCCCTTCCTCCACCTTTTGTTCTATTCCTGTCTTCCGTGGACTGGAATATGTCCACCCACACTGGGATGGCAATCTGCCTTACTGAGGCCATCAGTTCAAGTGCTATCTCATCCAGAAACACCCTCACAGACACACTCAGAAATCATGTTTAGCCCAGTATCAGGGTACCCGATGGCCCAGTCAAGTTGACACATAAAATGAACCATCACACAACCACACTGGGGTTCCAACTTTTCCTTCTATTCAGTCCTGCCTTCTCACTACTCTATAGCTATTAATGCCCAGATCACTTTCCAATAAACTTTCTGCATGAAAATGTCTCAGGGTCAGTCTCTGGAGGAAACTCACTTGTGTCACCTACTCTTGCTACAAATAAAGTTAACACTTCAGTGAGACACATGCATTTTGATAAGTATTCTCAAGTATTTGAAAACCTTGAATACTTTGAAACCATACTGGAAAACCAGACCCCCCTTCTGTGCCATTAAGAACTGAATGACTATATGAGAAAGATAGTAACTATTGTTATATCTCTCTGAGAAAAGCATAGCTCTCATTAAACCTTTAATTTTTTCATCTCATGACTCACATACACATGTTAAGAAGTCATCCAAGTTCTGAATTTTCTTGCTGTCCTCTGTCAGGACAGTGTGAAAATGTAATTGCTGATCAATAAGAACTAGGTTTCTGGTATGCTTTTTCACACTATCACTTTGGGCCACTGGAGTGTAGCTGGGAAGCTTCCAGTATATATTTCAAGCAGAATTATTTGGGTCCCTTAACTTTATACACTGAATAAATGTTAAAATTGGTGGGAAAGGATAATTTTTATTGCATTCTGAGGAAAATAATTTATATAAGGTAATGGCTTACTGAATGTAATTTATTTTATTGATCTTAATCTATAGCAGGCATATACACAAATTATACTTCTTTAATTGCATCTTAAAAGCATCAAAAGATTTCTTTAAGTTAGATGGTACAACTTGGGAAATATTTGATGTCATGAGACTGCTGGTCAGGTACCTTGTTATATGTCTATCATTTAAAGGCAGGATACTTGGGATTCACAAAATTGAGTTCATTCCATCAATAAACATCATTTTAGCCTACTTTGTGTATCAAAACACTATGCCACTCTTAAGAATATAAAGAAAATGGAAATCATGCTCACTTTTACTTTCAAAGCATTCTACCTGACAGGGGTTTGCTATTTCTGTCAATCTGTTTAGCTAAGTTTCCATCAGGAAGTAATTCTGAATCAGAAGGGAAAATGAACAAACCAAGCTTAGTGGACTCTCCACCTTTCATGACTTTTAAAAATCCTTAATGAGAACTAAACCACTGATTCAGGAGCTCTAATCCCTCTCTAAAATTTCGGAGGCTGTCAGGTGCTCCTTCAACTGAAGAAGAAGAATCAGGTAGGAAGCAATATTTTTAACTTCACAGCCCTGATGAAATATTTTTAGCAGAGTCAAGTCTGGGTTCCAGTGAGCTAATTCAATGGTATTCATGGTAAGAGAAATGTAGAGTTGTTTTTAGTAGGAAAGCACATCAAAAAATAAAAATGATTCCCATGCTTGATCTACTAGAAGACACAAATACTTTGATTACTCTTAGTCATTACTTTTTCCATCTCTTTGAACAAATAAAATGTCAAGAGAAGAAATATATTTTACATACACCATCATGAACAAAATGAAGACAGATTTCCTTTCTGTAAAATATAAATAAATTTTAACTGACACAGACTTTATTGCTGAAACTTAGCCCAATATTTAATACAGAAACATGATCAGATGAGGTAATAAGGATGCAAATGCTTATAAACCCAAAGGTTTAGCAAAGGTATATGATCATTACTAATTATCTATGTGAGTTTATGCAGCATCAAATAAGAGAGTTTAAACTTTGGCTAGCACTGCAAGACCCATCATATAAAATCTTGGTACTCAAATCTGAAAATGATCGATGCTAACAAATTATAGGTCCTTCCTAAAAAGTCTCTGAAGAGTGACATATTTTCAAAACAAGTAGGGATCAGTCAGCTTTGAAAATGGCAAAAACATGTAATATGCACTGTTAATTGCTGACATTTACGTGGAATTGACACTAGATATCATTTATCATAGCAATTACTAATAGCAATTCGCATATCTAAAGTCCACAGTAAAATTTCACTAAGTTCAATGTTTCTACATTTATTTTCAACCCTCATCTTAATGTCTCTTTCATTAACAGGGCTAAACTACATTTTCTGTTTCATACACAGAAGATGATGAAGTTTGTACCAGGTGCCTCCTGGTCACCCTAAGGAACGAGATCCACATTCTGGCACACTTGAAACCAAAGTGGGACACCAGCTTAATGGGGTCAGTTTTGTAGACATCATCTGTTCTATGGTTTATTTTGCCACCAACCCCTACTAAACAAAGACTGAGTCCTAGATATTTATAATTAAGGTAAATCTCATTATAAAATTATCTTAAAATCCGTGTCTTTATTAAATTAGTTACAATTAGTTACATACAAAAAGTGACTCCTGGCCTCCTCAGTCCTTGTTGTCTATAACAAAATACTGTCATTTTGTTGTTTTGTTGGGAAACACAGTGGCACTACTGCCAGAAAATGTATAGAACAGGAGTGACAAGCTGGTCCAACACTGGTTACTGGAAAGTGAAGATCTGCTGCTTAGCCTATCTAGAAACCTGGGAAGTCTAGAAAGAGCTCTGCCTTCCCACAATGGGTCCATGAATGTAGGACCATTTCCTATGGACCAACTGTGGAGCATTCCAATGAAACAGTTTGCAATTCTTTGAATCTAACCCAAGAAAATCCTACCCTGAAAGGAGGTATAAGGATATAGCAACAAAGGTGTTCATACAGCAACAGAGGTATTCATGGGAAGAGCTGTCTGATAACTAGCAGCTGGAGAGCTTGTCCCTTCCAGCATCCCAGAGCCAGGGGAGCCTACGAGACAGGATACAAGTGCTCAACAGGACAAGGGCAGGTTTAAATATCTGCCTGAAAAAGAGAGCACAAATTTGGGATTGGTCTCAGCCTATCAGTAGATACTATCAGCTAAAAATGCCTGGGGCCTACACAACTTGTGGAGAGCCCACACAGACATCTCCGTAACCGGAGCAAATGAATGGCTGGACCAGCCCTTGTAGCTCTTACTATGACTGCAAGACATACTTCAGCAAAAACCATCAGGGAACTTTGGAAAAAAACAACAACAACAAGAAGGTTTACTTGTGCACAGTACTGGAAGGAACACAGCAGGCCACGGCCAGGGACACACAGGGAGGTTAGCACGGGAGGGGGAGAGGGTGGGGTACCTAGACTTTCACAGATACACGCCTCACTGGTGAAGTTAAAATGTGAGAGTGGAGTGAAAAGGCAGAAAGGGAACAGCAGGCTGTCACATGGTCATATCCCCAGAGCAAACAGCGCTTTCCCGAAAGGGGACTTCCTGGATGAGACAGCCTGGCTCTTCATTGAATTATGTAGTTGGTAATGTGTTGATTTGAGATGAACGTCTTTGAAGTGGACAGCTTGATAACCGAAAGCTTAGCTTTGGGCACTTATGTTACAATCAAAACCACGGACACTCAAACTCTTAGACCACAGCACATGACTATCCTGTTCCACCGCCTGTTCACATTGAGAACACCAGGTCCCCCTACCCCTCCACCCCTCACTCCAAAGCTAGCCAATGGAAAAGGACGTATGAGAGAAAGCAAAAAGCTTCTTGTCCTCCATCCTCAGCAGGTTGCCCTTCCAAGAGAAGGGAAAAGATTTGATAACAGGTTTTTTTTTCAAAGATTTCATTTACTTATTTGGCAGAGAAAGAGACAGCAAGAGAGGGAATACAAGCAGGGGGAGCAGCAGAGGGAGAGGGGGGTGCAGGTTTCCTGCCAAGCAGGGAACCCAACATGGGGCTCAATCCCAGGACCCTGGCTGGGATCATAACCTGAGCCAAAGGCAGACGCTTAATGACTGAGCCACCCAGGTGCCCCATGATAACAGTTTTGATGATGACTGGGACACTGGGCACTCTATTTTCTGAGTTGAGACTAACTGGAGCTTAATATAACTCTAAAACATTTTATTACTTAAGTCACCAGAAAAGTTTTGGGGCCTGTGCATATTTCATCCATGGGGAGGAAATCCACTTCCAGGGGTAGATTTTAAAGAAGCATGAGGGATAAAAAATTGACTTGTTTTATACTTACTTGTGTTATAAGTTGTATTGAAATTTGTTTAAAACTGAGAGCACCTATACATGTTCCACTTTTTCATGTTTCCTTTAAACTTTGTGAAACTTTCCTGAGCTGCACACCAAAAGTCTGGACTTTTTAGAATGTTTTGTAAGAGGGCTTTAAACCTCAATGTTTTCTGAGTGTGCAATTGACCAAGTAGATGAAGAACCCAAGAATGAAATCAAGGTCTACATGAAATAAGGGAAATTTGGGACCTAAAAAAGAAAATGTGGAATTTATGTTACCAAAGAACACAATAACGTAGAAAATACCACCACACTTCTTATGGAAAGATCATATAATTATTCCAAGTTACCAAAGTTATGGCCTAAAATATCCAGAATAGAAAAAAAAAATCAGTTAAGGGGGTGTCTGGGTGGCTCAGTGGGTTAAAGCCTCTGCTTTCAGCTCAGGTCATGGTCCTAGGGTCCTGGAATCAAGCCCCGCATGGAGCTCTCTGCTCAGCGGGGAGACTGCTTCCCTCTCTCTCTGGCTTCCTCTCTGCCTACTTGTGATCTTTGTCAAATAAATAAATAAAATCTTTAAAAAAAAAAAAAAAAGAAGAAGAAGAAGAAGAAAAGAAAAAGATCAGTTATTAGCATGCTGATACTTCTAAGATTTTTAAACCTCCATAATTTTTTAAATCCCCCAGGCTACTGGTACCAGGCAAAGAGTAATTCTACTAAAGATGACAAAGAATATAAAGCTTTCTGTGCATGTTTTCAAGAAGCCTATCTACTTAGATTTTATATGAGATGAATTACAGGAAAGAACCTTAGAATTTTCTAGAACTAACTCCTTCGTCATATGAAATAGCATTGACTGACCAATGGATTAAGAAAATTGGGATACTGAGTTTGAATGGAGGGAAAAGAAAACAAAAAACAGACAAAAAAGATAATAATGCAGAATGTTTTCAAAGCAAGCCTGTATTACTTAAAAACTATTTATTTATTTTTAGTTATGGTAAAATATACACAACATAAAATTTAACATTTTAAGCATTTTTTTAAAGATTGTATTTATTTAGTGAGGGGCAGAGGGGAAGAGGGAAGCAGACTCCCACTGAACAGTGTGTCCCATGACTCGAGGCTCCATGTCAGGACCCCAAGATCATGACCAGAACTGAAGGTAGACACTTAACTGACTAAGGCACAAGGCACCCCCATCTTAACCATTTATAAATGAATAGTTCAGTGGAATTAAGTACCTTCATATAGTGCAACCATATCCATCATTTTACCACAGAATGTTTTTCAGCTTGCAAAACTGAAATTATGTACCCATTCAATAGGATCTTCCATTCCCCCTCCCCTCCACCTCAGTAAGCTCCATTTTACTTTCTATTAATTTGACTGCTATAACTACCTTGTAAGAGTAAAATGAGTATTTGTCCTTTTGAGATTGGCTTATTTCACTTAGTATAATGTCCTCAAGATTCATCCATGTTGTAACATGTGTCAGAATTTCCATTCTTTTTAAGGCTGAATAATATTCCATCATATAATATATCAGTTTTGTTTTTCTTTTTCAACATTTCCTTAGCAATTTGGGGTCTCTTCTGGTTCCATACAAATTTTAGGATTGTTTGTTCCAGCTCTTTGAAAAATACCAGTGGAATTTTGATCGGGTTGGCACTGAAAATACAGATTGCTCTAGGCAGTATAGACATTTTAACAATGTTTAGTCTTCCAATCCATGAGCATGGAATGGTCTTCCATCTTTTTGTGTCTTCTTCAGTTTCTTTCTTAAGTGTTCTGTAGTTCCTCAAGTACAGATCCTTTACGTCTTTGGTTAGGTTTATTCCCAGGTATCTTATGGTTCTTGGTGCTATAGTAAATGGAATCGATTCTCTAATTTCCCTTTCTATATTTTCACTGTGAGTGTATAAGAAGGCAACTGATTTCTATACATTTATTTTGTATCCTGCCACTTTACTGAATTTCTGTATGAGTTCTAGTAGTTTAGGGGTGGAGTCTTTTGGATTTTATAGAAAGTATCATGTCATTTGCGAAGATAGAGAGTTTGACTTCTTCTTTGCCAATTTGAATTCTTTTATTTCTTTTTGTTGTCTGATTGCTGATGCTAGGACTTCTAGTAGTATGTTGAACAAGAGTGGTGAGAGTGAACATCCTTGTTGGGTTCCTGATCTCAAAGGGAAGGCTGTCAGCTATTCCCATTGAGGATGATATTTGCTGTGGGTTTTTCATAGATAGGTTTTATGAAGTTGAGGAATGTTCCCTCTATCCCTATATTTTGAAGCATTTTAATCAGGAATGGATGCTGTATCTTGTCACATGCTTTTTCTGCATCAAATGAGAGAACCATGTGTTTCTTCTCTTACTGATTTGTTCTACCACATTGATTGATTTGTGAATGCTGAACCATCCTTGCATCCCATGGATAAATCCCACCTGGTCATGGTGGATAATCTTTTTAATGTATTGTTGGATCCTGTTAGCTAGGATCTTGTTGCGAATCTTGGCATCCATATTCATCAGGGATATTGGTCTGAAATTCTCCTTTTTGGTGGGGTGTTTGCCTTGTTTGGGGATCAGGGTAATGCTGGCTTCATAGAAAGAGTCTGGAAGTTTTCTTCTGTTTCTATTTTTTGAAACTTCAGGAGAATAGGTATTATTTCTTCTTTGCATGTTTGGTAGAATTCCCCAGGGAATCCATCAGGTCCTGGGTTCTTGTTTTCTGGGAGGTTTTTGATCACTGCTTCAATCTTGTTACTAGATATTGGTCTATTCAGGTTGTCAGTTTCTTCCTGATTCAATTTGGGAAGTTTATAGGTTTCCGGGAATGAATCCATTTCATCTAGGTTGCTTTTTTATTGGCATATAACTGTTGATAATTTCTGATGATTGTTTCTATTCACTTGATGTTAGTCATGATCTCTCCCTTTTCATTCATAATTTTATTAATTCGGATCCTCTCTCTTTTCTTTTGGATTAGTTTGGCCAGTAGTTTATCGATCTTATTGATTCTTTCAAAAAAACCAGCTTCTAGTTTTGTTGATGTGTTCTACTGTATCTCTAGTTTCTATCACATTGATCTCTGCTCTAATCTTGATTATTTCCCTTCGTGTGTGTCAGGTTGACTTAATTTCTTCTTGATTCTCCTGTTCTTTAAGGTGTAAAGAGAGCTGGTATATTCTGGATATTTCAATTTTTTTGAATGAAGCTTGTATGGCTATGTATTTCCCCCTTAGGACTGCCTTTACCATATCCCATAGGGTTTGGACTAAAGTGTCTTCATTATCATTGGTTTTCATGAATTGTTTAAGTTCTTCTTTGATTTCCTGGTTATCCAAACATTCTTAAGCACAGTGGTATTTACCTTCCAAGTATTTGCATTCCTTCCATACTTTTTCTTGTGATTGCGTTCCAGTTTCAAAGCATTGTGGTTGGAGAATATGCAGGGAATAATCTCAGTCTTCCAGTATCGGTTGAGCCCTGATTTGTGACCAAGTATGTAGTCTATTCTGGAGAAAGTTCCATGTGCACTCAAGAAGAATGAGTATTCTGTTGTTTTAGGGTGGAAAGTTCTGTATATATCTATGAGGTCCATCTGGCCCAATGTGTAATTTAATGCTCTTGTTTCTTTATGGATTTTCTGCTTGGATGATCTGTCTATTACTGAGAGTGGCGTGTTAAGATCCCCTACTATTAATGACCTCATATCAGTATGATTCTTTATCTTAACAGTTGTCTTATGTAGTTGGCTGCTCCTGTATTGGGGGCATAAATATTTACAATTGTTAGATCTTCTTGGTGGATAGACTCTTTAAGAATGATACTACAGACAAAGGGCTGATATTGAAGATCTATAAAGAACTCCTCAAACTCAACATACACAAAACAGATAATCACATCAAAAAATGGGCAGAAGATATGCAGAGACACTTCTCCAAAGAAAACGTACAAATGGCTAACAGACACATGAAAAAATGTTCATCATCATTAGCCATCAGGGAGATTCAAATCAAAACCACATTGAGATACCACCTTATACCAGTTAAGATGGCCAAAATAAACAAGACAGGAAACAACAATTGTTGGAGAGGATGTGGAGAAAGGGGAACCCTCTTACACTGTTGGTGGGAATGCAAGTTGGTGCAGCCACTTTGGAATACAGTGTAGAGATTCCTTAAGAAATTAAATATGGAGCTACCCTATGACCCTACAATTGCACTACTGGGTATTTACCCCAAAGATAGAGATGTAGTGAAAAGAAGGGCCACCTGTACCCCAATGTTCATAGTAGCAATGGCCATAGTCACCAAATGGTGGAAAGAACCAAGTTGCCCTTCAACGGATGAATGGATAAAGAAGATATGGTCCATATATACAATGGAGTATTATGCCTCCATCAGAAAGGATGAATATCCAACTTTTGTATCAACATGGATGGGACTGGAAAAGATTATGCTGAGTGAAATAAGTCAAGCAGAGAGTCAATAATCATATGGTTTCACTTACTTGTGGAGCATAAGGAATAACATGGAAAACATTGGGAGATGGAGAAGAGAATTGAGTTGGGGGAAATCTGAGAGTTAGACAAACCATGAAAGACTGTGGACTCTGAGAGACAAACTGAGGCTTTTGGAGGGGAGAAGGTGGGGGTGAGTAAGCCTGGTGGTTGGGTATTAAGGAGGGCATGTATTGCATGGAGCACTGGGTGAGGTGCATAAACAGTGAATTTTGGAACACACACAAAAAATAATAATAATAAAATTTAATTTAATTTAATTTTTTTTTAATGATGTATCACCTTTTGTTTATCCATTCATCTGGTAATAGATACCTAGGCTGTGTCCAGCTTTTGGCCATTGTGAATAAAGCTACTCTAAACGTGGTGCACACATATCTCTTTGAGACCCTGCTTTCAATTCTTCGGGGTATATACCCAGAAGTATAAGGGCTAGATCTTACAGTAATTCTGTTTTTAACCATTCCCAACAACAGTGCATTAGGGTTCCAATTTCTACATGTCCTTGTTAATACTTACCATTTTCTGGGTTTGATTTGGTTTTGCTTTTTAGATAATAGCCATCCTAAGGGGTGTGAACCAATCATTGTGATCTGATTTGCATTTCCCTAATGATTAGTGGTGTTAAGTATCTATTCATGTGCTTATGGGTCATCTGTGTTTTCTAGGCCTTAAAGAAGCCTTTTACTTTATTCATTGCTAATTTTACAAATGATATCATAGGAATGTGTTTTTCTAAAAAGACCATATTTTTTGGTTTCCTTGGCAAGCACCACTTTTATCTAGCAGTGTAAAACAGTTCAAATTTCAAATCCTTTTTTTGGAGTAGCAGTATATAGCACTCCTTACAAGGAGAGAATCTCAACCTACCTATTTTGGAGTTCTGTTAAGCTCTGGGTCTATAGATCATTACAACTTCACAGACAAATGGGGGTAGAAGTTGTGTCAAATGATACAGGGCAACACTAACCAATATAACAGCCATTAACCTCATATGGCTATGGAGCACTTCAAATGTAGTTAATTCTAACTGAAATATGCTGTAACTGAAAATTCACATCAGATTTCAAAGAACTGGTATTTTTTAAATAATATATCTCAACAATTTTTCAATTGATTATATGTTGAAATCAAATATTTTTAATATAGTGAGTTCCATAAAATATATATATTATAAATATATATATAAATTATATTTATTTTTATTACTTATAAGTAACTAGAGTTTCACCTGTTTCTTTTTACCTTTTTTAATGTGGCTCTTGGAAAATTTTTTAATTATGTATGGGGTTCCCATTTATGGATCACATTATATTTCTGTTGGACTGTGCTGATCTAGATAGTTGTGCCTTAGTAAACTCTTCCCACAAATGTGGATATGCACATAAATTTAAAAGTAGAAAATTTTAAAATTTTTTCCTAAATAATTCAGATTTTTTCCCCAAAACAAATTCCTTTTATTACTAGTTTGTCCAAAAATTATCTAGGTAATTATCTTTGTCTATACTCAAGTTTTTTAGTATTAACACTGCCTCCTACATTTAATTTTGCTTTGTAGGGATTTGTGTGTTTCCAGAAATTGTTGGAAACTCTTCTGAGTGTCGAGCTTATGCAAAGAAGTAATAATTTTACTAATTTTTAAAATATGTGCAAAACACAGACAACTGATACATAGTATCCAAAATATCTAAAGAATTTCTGCTAACCACTAAGAAAGAAATGAAAAATTAAACTGGCTATATACAGAAGAGAAAACTGAATGACTAATAACCTTGTAATAAGGGAAATCTACATCAAAACAATAGGATATAATCTCATACCTTAAGAGACAGACAAAACTTTTAAAGACAAGTGTTCTCCCACCTCAGGGCCTTTGTACTTACCATTTCTTCTTTCCCCATATGTCCACGTGACTTGCTTCTACATTTCAATCAGTTTTCTGCTTAAATGTCACTTCCTCTAGGAAGGTTTGCCTGACCTAAAAAAGCTCACCATACCACACTTATGTCATCCCTGTGGCTTGCTATCTCTTACCTGCAAACACATTTTATACAGTGTCTGTCTGTTTCCCACAGGAATGAAGGCTTCATGAAGGAAAGGACTGTTATATTGCTTTACCATCACATTAGCTACTCAATAAACAGTTGCTAAAAGAATAAATTCCAGCCAGGTGTGGGCAAAGATGTGGGGAGAGAGGAACTCTCAATCTTTCAAACACTGCTGGTGGGAATATAAATTGGCATTACTTCTTTGAAATCCAGCAGACAATATCTACTAAATTTGGAGATGCTTATATCCTAGGACACAAGTACACTTCCAGGAATATACCCTAAAGAACTCCAGCATGGTAGAAGAGACGTATGCAACAATATTGCAGCATTGTCTGTAACTACAAAAACATGAGAAACAACTATCTATTAATAAAGGAATGCACAAATAAATTGTGGTTGAATCATGCCCTGGGATATTATGCAACAGTAAAATGAATTAGAGTCACGGGCATCAACGTATACAAAGTTTAAAGGCACCAGGATGAGTGAAAACAGCGAGCTGTAGAATGATCTATATAATATGACAGCATTAATGTAAAGCTTACAACACACACACAAAATAGTATTTTTGATGATGTAAAAGCATGAATGAATGATGCACTTAACTTCAGGCTAATGAAAGGACAAAGGAATGGACATGGTAAAAAGAGGGCTAACAGTACTAACTTCTGTAAAGATAATTAAAACAATCTGAAACAAATCAGGCATGTATCAAATTTATATGAAAAGACATGGGTGTTATAGTATTCTCTGTATTGCCTACGACACTTTCTATTTTTATTATTACAAAATCAGACTTAAATCAGTGGGTTCCTTTTCCTCTTGCAACTCGTAAAAGCAGGTTACTGGTAAGAAATAAAAATAACTACAAGCTACACTATTACAATCAGAGACTGATAATACATTTCTTTCAGCCTATTATCTGAGAAATGCTATGAAATCTCCAAACCTAATATTAAAAGATTCGTTTTCAAGATATATTTTGCAAACAACTACCAACTTTTGATGTGGAGAACTTTCTCCAAACTCTTCTTACTCAAAATACTGTCTGTCACATTTTTCTTTCTTTCACTGTTTTCTCCAATAATAAGATCTCGCTATGAGCTCTGTAGAGCTGAAAATAAATATTTTCCTGAGATAATCCTCTCTGCTTCTAGGTTCCTAATTAAAATATATTACTCTTGTGTGGTTTTGTCTATAATTAAAGAACCAAAACGTCATTGACAAAGCCTTCCCAACCACCTGGCCCCTACCAATACATACACACATGTGCACACATACACACAATTAAAATTAAAAAGTCATGGAGGGGGATGTCTGGGTGGCTCGTGGGTTAAGCCTCTGCCTTCAGCTGGTCATGATCTCAGGGTCCTAGAATCGAGCCCCACATTGGGCTCTCTGCTTCAGGGAGCCTGCTTCCTTCTCTCTCTCTCTCTCTCTCTGCCTGCCTCTCTGCCTACTTGTGATCTCTCTCTCTCTCTAAGTGAATAAATAAAATCTTTAAAAAATAAAAAAAAAAAAGGAAAGCCAT
The DNA here is from genome assembly GCF_030435805.1 of Mustela lutreola. NCBI lineage: Eukaryota > Metazoa > Chordata > Mammalia > Carnivora > Mustelidae > Mustela > Mustela lutreola. The sequence goes on from NC_081296.1 coordinate 94,447,496, forward strand.
GGAGGTAGGACACTTTGAAAGGTTTTAGAAGAACTATAAATATCTGTACATGTCAATACCAACAGATTTCACACCTCTTACCTTTGTATTGCAACAGTACCTTTCATCAAGAAATCTGAAATTCTTTGGACGTTTACATCTCACCTCCCCAAAACACAATGGTTTTGCTGGCATTCACGTTTTCTACTCAGTCTTCTGCTTAGTCTCCTCATTAGTCTCCTTAAACCTTCCCCTCTTTGTGCCTACTTCAAATTCAGTGTGCCTGAGCCTGGGTATAGAGAAGCATGTTTTGCTAGTTGGAACATTCTGAACCCAAGGCAGTACTTATAATTTCAAATATAAATGATTGGATTATGACAAATGAAAATGTTTTATTATCTGTACTTTAGACCCTATACCATGTCCAATAAGTAGCTGGATTATGTACTCAGCTGTAACAAGATATAACTATCTTGTTAGTTGTTGCACTGATATCATGAAGTTCTTCCAGATCCCTCAGCAATGGTTCCACCAAACCTTGGTATAAAGTACACTTTGCATGTGTAAACAGTTCTGAAAGAAACTTTATCTAAAAATTCTACTGTCCCATTATTTAGAAAAAACTAAACTCATAGCCATTTTGCATGCAATGCTGACTTCCTAATAAAGATCCAGGGAAAAAAGGTGAGCTACTTTAATTATACAAGAAATTCCTTTTTTTAAATGTGAATTCTGTATTTGAAAGAAAAAGACAAGGATTTGCAGAGCTGGAGAAGTGCAATGTTTTGTGTAAACATATTATTTTTAAGTTTGTGAATGAGTCAGGCTGTTTTTGAAAATTCTGGCCTACAGATCACAAGTGATCTGTGTGAATCTTTCTGTCCACAGGTAGGTGCTGCCACTGGGGAGAATAGGTCTTCATGAACATTCACTGACCACCACAGAGTGTTGGGCCAGCCTGAGATGGAGAAGGAAAAGGAAAAACAGTCCATGAAATCAAAATAAAAGCCCTTTCAGGGATTTGTAAAACAGGTAACTGTTTGTTGACTCTGATGCATTATAAGACTTAATGTTTTTTATGTCAACCCATGAATAACTTTTTCTCTGGAAATTTCCAGTTTGATTTTTCCCTAATTAATGTCACCTTTAAGTATTAATTTTATAGATCCCTGATATATAAGGGAGTATTGAAAATATCTAGATATTTAGGTTAGTAAATCCAACTGAGAGTCTAAGAGAAAGTTTCTACCTGTCTGCTTATACATTACTGTCCTGTCTGCTGTCTTCCTGTATTTCTTTTGATTAGGTTATACTGCCCAAACTGCCTTGCATCCTATTTCCTTTAACCAATATCTTTGAAGTGTTTTCATTATTATCAAGTGAAGGTGTGGAAACTAGAAAATATTAGTACAGGGTTATCTCTTTCTATTTTTGTCTTTTTTATTTTTTTTTCATCTTTTTTTTTAATAATTTTTTATTTTTTATAAACATATATTTTTATCCCCAGGATTGGGAGGGAGACAAAACATAAGTGACTATTTCTATTTTTGTCTTAATGAGTATTTATACCATTCTATAAACCTAGTGTCTTCCATTTAAAATATATATATATATATATATATATAGCAGCATTATAAAGTAGCTAGTTTAAGGTTTCTGTTTTATAGATGAAGAAATTGAGATTCAGAGAGAATTGTCTCAAAGTCACACAACTGTAGATGGTAAAAACTCAATGTGAACTGGGTCGGACTCCAAATCTTGTCTTTGAAAATACATGTTCCCCCACTCTACAGAGGGCATGCATTGGGCGTTTTCCCATGCCATTCTATCAGCAATTGCACTCCCACTGTCTCAGAGACTTCCTCCACACTGCAATCAGATATAACTCTTTAGTTACTGTTAGAACAAGTAGCGTTATTGGCCCAAAGTATTGGGTTGGCTCTATGGACAGTTCCTCAGATGGCCAACTCAAAACTGACCTCATTGAGTCACACAGGGGATTCAGAGGATAATTTCTTTGATGCTCCACTGGGAAGCAAGTGATTAAAAATAGCATAGGATGAGAGAAATAAGGGATAGTGAACATGAACCAAAACCATGATAATTATATTAAATAATAAACTGGAGAACCAAGTATCATTTTTAATATGAAGAATTAATGAACATCCCACCTGACCACAGTTAGAAAAACTGCCACAATATAAGTACCTTGGCAAGATAGCAATGGAAAAACATCTATTTCAAGGATGTTCCTTAATAAAATTCTTAAGACAGTGGGACGCCTGGGAGGCTGAGTTGGTTAAGTGGTTGCCTTCGGCTCAGGTCATGATTCCAGCGTCCTGGGATTGAATCCCACATCGGGCTCCTTGCTCAGTAGGGAGCCTGCTTCTCCCTCTGCCTCTGCCTGCCTCTCTGTCTGCCTGTGCTCATGTTCTCTGACAAATAAATAAATATACTCATTAAAAAAAAAAATCTAAAGAGCTGGCATGATATTTTCAGAGCACTAAACGAGAAAAACGTGCAGCCAAGAATACTATATCCAGCTAGGCTATCATTGAAAATAGAAGGAGAGATTAAAAGCTTCCAGGACAAACAACAACTGAAAGAATTTGCAAATACCAAACCAGCTCTACAGGAAATATTGAAAGGGGTCCTCTAAGCAAAGAGAGAGCCTACAAGTGGTAGATCAGAAAGGAACAGAGACCATATACAGTAACAGTCACCTTACAGGCAATACAATGGCACTAAATTCATATCTCTCAATAGTTACCCTGAATGTGAATGGGCTAAATGCCCCTGTCAAAAGACACAGGGTATCAGAATGGATAAAAAAACAAAACCCATCTATATGTTGCCTCCAAGAAACACATTTTAAGCCCGAAGACACCTCCAGATTTACGGTGAGGGGGTGGAAAAGAATTTACCATGCTAATGGACATCAGAAGAAAGCAGGAGTGGCAATCCTTATATCAGATCAATTAGATTTTAAGCCAAAGACTATAATAAGAGATGAGGAAGGACACTATATCATACTCAAAGGGTGTGTCCAACAAGAAGATTTAACAATTTTAAATATCTATGCCCCCAATGTGGGAGCAGCCAACTATATAAACCAATTAATAACAAAATCAAAGAAACACATCAACAATAATACAATAATAGTAGGGGACTTTAACACTCCCCTCACTGAAATGGACAGGTCATCCAAGCAAAAGATCAGCAAGGAAATAAAGGCCTTAAACGACACACTGGACCAGATGGACATCACAGATATATTCAGAACATTTCATCCCAAAGCAACAGAATACACATTCTTCTCTAGTGCACATGGAACATTCTCCAGAATAGATCATATCCTCGGTCCTAAATCAGGACTCAACCGGTATCAAAAGATTGGGATCATTCCCTGCATATTTTCAGACCACAATGCTCTAAAGCTAGAACTCAACCACAAAAGGAAGTTTGGAATGAACCCAAATACATGGAGACTAAACAGTATCCTTCTAAAGAATGAATGGGTCAACCAGGAAATTAAAGAAGAATTGAAAAAGATCATGGAAACAAATGATAATGAAAATACAACGGTTCAAAATCTGTGGGACAAAACAAAGACAGTCCTGAGAGGAAAATATATAGCGGTACAAGCCTTTCTCAAGAAACAAGAAAGGTCTCAGGTACACAACCTAACCCTACACCTAAAGGAGCTGGAGAAAGAACAAGAAAGAAACCCTAAGCCCAGCAGGAGAAGAGAAATCATAAAGATCAGAGCAGAAATCAATGAAATAGAAACCAAAAAAACAATAGAACAAATCAACGAAACTAGGAGCTGGTTCTTTGAAAGAATTAATAAAATTGATAAACCCCTGGCCCGACTTATCAAAAAGAAAAGAGAAAGGACCCAAATAAATAAAATCATGAATGAAAGAGGAGAGATCACAACTAACACCAAAGAAATACAAACTATTATAAGAACATACTATGAGCAACTCTACGGCAATAAATTTGACAATCTGGAAGAAATGGATGCATTCCTAGAAACATATAAACTACCACAACTGAACCAGGAAGAAATAGAAAGCCTGAACAGACCCATAACCAGTAAGGAGATTGAAACAGTCATTAAAAATCTCCAAACAAACAAAAGCCCAGGGCCAGACGGCTTCCCGGGGGAATTCTACCAAACATTTAAAGAAGAACTAATTCCTATTCTCCTGAAACTGTTCCAAAAAATAGAAATGGCAGGAAAACTTCCAAACTCATTTTATGAGGCCAGCATCACCTTGATCCCAAAACCAGACAAGGATCCCATCAAAAAAGAGAGCTATAGACCGATATCCTTGATGAACACAGATGCGAAAATACTCAACAAAATACTAGCCAATAGGATTCAACAGTACATTAAAAGGATTATTCACCACGACCAAGTGGGATTTATTCCAGGGCTGCAAGGTTGGTTCAACATCCGCAAATCAGTCAATGTGATACAACACATCAATAAAAGAAAGAACAAGAACCATATGATACTCTCAATAGATGCTGAAAAAGCATTTGACAAAGTACAGCATCCCTTCCTGATCAAAACTCTTCAAAGTGTAGGGATAGAGAGCACATACCTCAATATCATCAAAGCCATCTATGAAAAACCCACCGCAAATATCATTCTCAATGGAGAAAAACTGAAAGCTTTTCCGCTAAGGTCAGGAACACGGCAGGGATGTCCATTATCACCACTGCTATTCAACATCGTACTAGAGGTCCTAGCCTCAGCAATCAGACAACAAAAGGAAATTAAAGGCATCCAAATCGGCAAAGAAGAAGTCAAATTATCACTCTTCGCAGATGATATGATACTCTATGTGGAAAACCCAAAAGACTCCACTCCAAAACTGCTAGAACTTATACAGGAATTCAGTAAAGTGTCAGGATATAAAATCAATGCACAGAAATCAGTTGCATTTCTCTACACCAACAGCAAGACAGAAGAAAGAGATATTAAGGAGTCAATCCCATTTACAATTGCATCCAAAACCATAAGATACCTAGGAATAAACCTAACCAAAGAGACACAGAATCTATACTCAGAAAACTATAAAGGACTCATGAAAGAAATTGACGAAGACACAAAGAAATGGAAAAATGTTCCATGCTCCTGGATTGGAAGAATAAATATTGTGAAAATGTCTATGCTACCTAAAGCAATCTACACATTTAATGCAATTCCTATCAAAGTACCATCCATCTTTTTCAAAGAAATGGAACAAATAATGCTAAAATTTATATGGAACCAGAAAAGACCTCGAATAGCCAAAGGGATATTGAAAAAGAAAGCCAACGTTGGTGGCATCACAATTCCGGACTTCAGGCCCTATTACAAAGCTGTCATCATCAAGACAGCATGGTACTGGCACAAAAACAGACACATAGATCAATGGAACAGAATAGAGAGCCCAGAAATAGACCCTCAAATCTATGGTCAACTAATCTTAGACAAAGCAGGAAAGAATGTCCAATGGAAAAAAGACAGCCTTTTCAATAAATGGTGCTGGGAAAATTGGACAGCCACATGCAGAAAAATGAAATTGGACCATTCCCTTACACCACACACAAAAATAGACTCAAAATGGATGAAGGACCTCAATGTACGAAAGGAATCCATCAAAATCCTTGAGGAGAACACGGGCAGCAACCTCTTCGACCTCTGCCGCAGCAACATCTTCCTAGGAACAACGCAAAAGGCAAGGGAAGCAAGGGAAAAAATGAACTACTGGGATTTCATCAAGATCAAAAGCTTTTGCACAGCAAAGGAAACAGTTAACAAAATCAAAAGACAACTGACAGAATGGGAGAAGATATTTGCAAATGACATATCAGATAAAGGACTAGTGTCCAGAATCTATAAAGAACTTAGCAAACTCAACACCCAAAGAACAAATAATCCAATCAAGAAATGGGCAGAGGACATGAACAGACATTTCTGCAAAGAAGACATCCAGATGGCGAACAGACACATGAAAAAGTGCTCCATATCACTCGGCATCAGGGAAATACAAATCAAAACCACAATGAGATATCACCTCACACCAGTCAGAATGGCCAAAATCAACAAGTCAGGATATGACAGATGCTGGCGAGGATGCGGAGAAAGGGGAACCCTCCTACAGTGTTGGTGGGAATGCAAGCTGGTGCAGCCACTCTGGAAAACAGCATGGAGGTTCCTCAAAAGGTTGAAAATAGAACTGCCCTATGACCCAGCAATTGCACTATTGGGTATTTACCCTAAAGATACAAATGTAGTGATCCAAAGGGGCACATGCACCCGAATGTTTATAGCAGCAATGTCCACAATAGCCAAACTATGGAAAGAACCTAGATGTCCATCAACAGATGAATGGATCAAGAAGATGTGGTATAGATACACAATGGAATACTATGCAGCCATCAAAAGAAATGAAATCTTGCCATTTGCAACAACATGGATGGAACTAGAGCGTATCATGCTTAGCGAAATAAGTCAAGCAGAGAAAGACAACTATCATATGATCTCCCTGATATGAGGAAGTGGTGATACAACATGGAGGCTTAAGTGGGTAGAAGAAGAATAAATGAAAGAAGATGGGATTGGGAGGGAGACAAACCATAAGTGACTCTTAATCTCACAAAACAAACTGAGGGTTGCCGGGGGGAGGGGGTTTGGGAGAAGGGGGTGGGATTATGGACATTGGGGAGGGTATGTGATTTGGTGAGTGCTGTGAAGTGTGTAAACCTGGTGATTCACAGACCTGTACCCCTGGGGATAAAAATATATGTTTATAAAAAATAAAAAATTAAAAAAAAAAAATTCTTAAGACAGGAAATGACAGAAGTTGGGTAGCTCAGTTGGTTAAGCAACTGCCTTCAGTTCAGTTCATGATCCTGGAGTCCCAGGATCCAGTCCCGCAATGGGCTCCCTGCTTGGTGGGAGTCTGCTTCTCCCTCTGACCCTCCCCCTTTCATGCTCTCCCTCTCGCTCTCCTCTCTCTCTCTCTCTCATTCTCTCTCAAATAAATAAATAAAACCTTTAAAAATAAAGCACAGGAAATGAATATTAGTACAAATAAGAATCGTACTTTAAAATGGAAAAAAAAAATCTAACTGCATACAATGAACATAATGCCAAATACTATCCTTATCCAAACTTGTCTTTCATTTGTCTCACTTACATATCAACTTCAAGATATAATGAAAGTTCAGCGACAAAATCAACTTAAAAGGGAGAATTATCTGGCCCAACTGCATAAACTGATTTAATAGCAAAGCACTTTCCGGCAAAGACATTTTTATGCTATCTGGAAAGACTTTCCAGCTTTTCATTTTGCATTTCACTTGTGATTGATTTATTATATGGAAAAGATTCAATCTTTCCCCTTATTCACAGCAAGAAAGGTCAGCAACATGATTTGGAAAAATATGTACATATCAATTTATTTGGAATAATCGAATAGGAGTCAGCGTCTGTGGTTTTAGCTGGGATCTCTCAGGTTGTGGTATTCACCTTCTGTGTTTAATTTACCTTCATTGCTTAACTCTCAAACTAGAACACCAACTCCTTTAGGAACAAGATTCTTCCTTTCCTGTTCACTTCTGTATTTCCAAAGTATGGCATAGAGATAGTACTTGAAAAATAATTGTTGACCGTGTATTGCAAGACCTCCAAATAGCTTGGGTGGATAACATGAATTTTTTAAAAGATTTTATTTATTTACTTGGCAGAGATCACAAGTAGGCAGAGAGGCAGGCAGAGAGAGAGGGGGAAGCAGAGAGAGAGATGTGGGGCTCGATCCCAGGACCCTGGGATCATGACCTGAGCTGAAGGCAGAGGCTTTAACCCACTGATCCACCCAGGTGCCCAGATAATATGATTTTTAAGTCATCAAAGGTCCATGGTAACATGTAAACATCCAGAAACTTTCAAGATAGAAGCTTCATTGATGGATTTCCTTCCCTTTGGGGGGGGAATAGCATGCACTTATATCCATCAGCTCCTAGGAGAATTTAAAGATCAGAACAGATGCCTAGGAAGAAAGTTTATTTTGAGGTAGCTAGTAATTTGGGTTCCAGATTTAATGGGTCATTAGTTCAAATGCTAAAAAACTAGATAATTGAATTTGAAGAGACAGTAGGAATAAAGAAATACCTTGTAAGAAACAAAACGTATCTCCAGATTAAAAGGAAGAAAGTAGGAAGGGGGACCAGTAAATTGAAGATGACTTCAAAAGTCTAGAAACAGTCCCAGGGAAGGTGCCCAAGAATGATAAAGAGCCACAGCCTCATAGGAGCTGGGCTGGTGGACTGACAAAGGACCATGAAGCTGACTAGGAAGGACCAGAAGCTGACTAGGAAGTGAGTTCATCAGGCACACTGGTCAGCCCTTACTCAGTAAGAATGTCCTGCTGCCTGGGCCCAGCTATGATACCAACTGATGTTACTGACATCTGGTCAGTTTCACTTCATTACCATCCGGCACCTTAACCACTGGCGGCCCTGTGAGGACAGTTTTCCCCAAACTCCAATAGCCCAAGTACCCCAAAAAAGGAAGTTGAGACCCTAGACAACTGGTAGAGAGGGAGAGGTTTTAGCACGTCTGTATTTAAGGGAGGGCGAAATGAGCAATAAGAAATAAGATTCTTACACCATATCGTAGATGGGTTCTTGAAGCTTTTGAAGTAATAATTTCTTTGTGACTTGCCAATAGGGCTACTCAGCAAATATGGAGGCTTAAATATACACGCTTACTTCTGTTCTATCTTAAGATATGGACAAAATAACAATAGAACAAAAAGAAAAGAAGAGATAACAATAGATAAGAGATATTATAATTTTGGAAGATGGAAAGTAGATGGATCAAGTGGCTGCTGACTTGGGAAAGCAGAGAAAATGAAACCTCAGCACCTGAAGTTGGGGAGTCAATTAGAAGTAAGCCTGCAAGTATTCCAGAATCCCAGAAAGCCTGAGGAATTTGAGATGCTGCTTAGTACAGAGGGTGGAGGATGAGGAGTGGGACTGAAAATAGGAGCACTGGCTGCAAATCTATTGAGAGAGCAGTTATTTTCCTAGATCCCTTCCCCTGCCCCATTCAGCCAGACACGCATCTCCGTTCTATTTCATCAGGAAATGGCAGATTGACTCTAGAAAAATCGAACTAATGATTCTCCTCTCGCTATCAACTCCTAGAATACTGGAAGTCAAGAAATTGGAGAATTCTTTTCTGGAGAATTTGATCAACTCAGAGAGTTGATATTATGAGATCCAGGTAAACTACCAGATTTACCACCCAGTGAGCAAGCCCAGCCAGCTTTTTGGTGTTACCTTCGGCTTCTTGATGCCTCACTCTTAAATACAAACAGTAAACCAAGCATCATTAATCATTTGAGGAAACCATCAATATGAAAGACAAAGACCTAAAAAACAGGTTTATTTAAAAAAAAAAAAAAGGAACTCAGTAAAAAGAAACAATACAAAGAAAGTAAGCAACCATGAATAACCTCAGAGAAATAAAAGCATTGTAGTCATAAACGAGATCATGATGTTATATATATTTCAAAAATAAAAATTCAGAGAATAATAAAGCATTTCTTAAAATGTTAAAAAAAGAATAAAATTTTAAAGAAAAAAAATTGAAAGATAATGTTTTTTGGTTTGGTATTTCTTCCAGAAAACTTGAAAAGGAAGAAGACATGAACAATGAAAGAAGGTCACTAGGAATTACGCACAATGAGAACGGGGTGGGGGGAACCTTTCAAAGAAATAACAAGATAATTTCCTAGAATTTAACAATATGGGTTTTCAAACTGAAAGATCATACTTGGTACAAAAGGGATCATTTTGTTACTTTAGTTCTCTAAAAGCTTCCAGATCCTGATAGTTTCCAGATTAAAAGATATCATATCGAAAAGTTCAGAATCAGAATAGCTTCAGAATTTTTAACAGTCACAGAAGCTAGAAAACAATGGAGAAATGCTTTTAAATATGATAGGAAATTGTGTTCAATTAAGGAATCCTCTAACCAGCGAAAATATCAAGAATAACCATGAATACGGCTTCAAATATGTAAGTTTTCAAAAAGTCAACTACCTTCTATGCCTTGTTCTCAGAAAGATATAGGAGATTGTACTCCACTAAAATAAACTATTTACTATATTATCTTGGTATCCTTCTGATGCTTGAAATGTCTGTAGTGATAGCCCCTTTTTTCATCCTGATATTCATTAATTTGTTGTTTCTTTTTTTCTAGATGGCTTTTACTAGAATTTTATGTTTTATTAATCTTTTAAATGAACCAAATTTTTATTTAATTAATTTTATTTTAGTCTTATTTTTCTTTCTATTTACTTCAAGTTTCACTTTCTCTTCTTTTTCTAGCTTCATAAGCTAGAAACTTGTTTGGTTTTTTTTTTTCTCTAATATAAGCATTTCAAGCTATAAATTTCCCTCTGGGCATTTTTTTAGCCACATCAAACAAATTTTGACATACTGTGTTTTCATTACTGTTCATTTTTAAATATTTCCTATTTTTTCTTGTGATTTCTTCTTTGATCCAAGAGTTACTTAGAAGAAGCTATGTAGGTGGTGCCTGGGTGGCTCAGTGGGTTAAGCCTCTGTCTTCAGCTCAGCTCAAGTCCTGGGATTGAGCCCCACATCGGCTCTCTGCTCAGCAAGGAACCTGTTTCCCCTCTCTCTTTCTGCCTGCTTCTCTGCCTGCTTGTGATCTCTCTCTCTCTGTGTCAAATAAATAAATAAAATATTTTAAAAAAAGAAGAAGCTATTTAATTTTAAAGTAATGGGGGATTTCCCAGAAACCTTATTGCTATTGATTTCTAATTTAATTGAGTATGGTCAGAGAATATACTATATAAAATTTCAATCTTCTGAAATTCATTAAGACTTATTTGTGGTCCAGCATATGGTTTATCTTGGCGACTATTCCATGTGCTTTTGAAAAGAGTGTATATCTTGCCACTATCAGGTGAAGTGTCCTACGTCAATTAGATCATGCTGCTTAATAATGTTTTTTATATCTTTTCTATTTCTCATTTTTTGTCTGGTTGGTCTATCAATTATCAAAAGAGAATTATTAAAAATCTCCAACAATGATTTTTCTATCTGCATTTAGTTGTTCTCCCATGCATTATTGTGTTCAATTGTTAACTGCAGAAGACTTAGTCTGACAAGGCTATACCACCATTACCAGAAAGAGTAACCAAGGATTCTAAGATTATTTTGAGAAAAACTATTTATATTCTAAAACTTAACTCAGATTTCCAAATCTTACTGTGTTATTTCCCTTACCTGCCCACCCCCAATGACAACACAAAAAGTTCTGATACCTAAATATACCATTTTCATTAATGGACTTTAAACACTACATATTTTGCATTTCTCTTTAAATGATGACTATATTGCCCTTTAATCAACACACTTTTAAAAAAATAGATGAATATAAGATTAAAGGAAATTTTTCTCATTCCACTCTACTGTCCAATTTCCCCCTCTCTCTCTAAAAGGAAAAGAGAGCAATTATGAGAGCACATTAACACACAAGAAGATCCGGTTCATTTATGGGAAATAGTTCCTAGAAATCCTGGAGGATAAAAAATTAATAACCATGACCAAGTTTGGTGGTGACCAAACTAAAATGTGATACAAGAGACTGATGTCTGCTAACCAAAACTGAAAAGACAGTGCCAAGATTTAAGCAGGGAGGGAGTTCTAGAAAGGAATGAGAACTGCCTGCTACATTTGAATCCATGTGTTCATGCTGCACAGTATAAAAATTTGAAACCGTGAATCTCAAAATCCCATCATAAGTTATATCACCATTATAAAATGCAATTTTGTAGAAACATCGATTTTATGTGACAATATCCAAAGAGCTCATAAAATATGTGAGTTGCAGGCAGACATTTCTTTGAAAATTGAAACTAACTTCATAACTCTGATCTACCTTTTGGTAGGAGTAGAAGTAAAACATCTCCTAACTTTAGGACAAAAACATCTGCCCTATCTTTATCCCCATGGAAAACTTCCTTCTGGCCAAGTGCCCCTCATAAGGTCCAGCATATTTCAGTATACTGTATCCATTCTGCAATGGCCCAGAGACAACATCAAAGAAGATAGGAGAAGAAACCATCTAACATGAAAGAAGAAAATATATTGACTACTTACATGGCTTTAATGAAAAAGAGAAGAATAAAGAGAACAAAGTGTGTTTCAATGGAGGACACAAGAAATTCAGAATCTCTGAGTTCCAGTGTTAACTCTGCTACTATCACAGCATGTAATCAAGTCATCATGTGTTTATATTTTTCACCCATTAATTAAGGAGTCACATAGAGAAGATATAAAACATAAGCCATGAAAATGAGTTCAGGTATTTCCCTTCTTAAATGTCTATCAGGTCCTGATCTATCCCTCCATTCTTTTTTTTTTTTTTTTTAAGATTTTATTTACTTATTTGATGGAGACACAACAAGAAAGGGAATGCAAGCAGAGGGAGTGGGAGAGGGAGAAGCAGGCTCCCCATCGAGCTGGGAGCCCTATGTGGGGCTGGATCCCAGGACCCTGGATCATGACCTGAGCCGAAGGCAGACGCTTAACAACTGAGCCACCCAGGCACCCCTATCCCTCCATTCTTTCTATATGACTACTGAAAACCTTGAAAAAGCTGAAATCTCATGCTTTATCCAAAAACTAAGCCTGGTAAACAATCCCTCCAAAAAGACCTCCCTTAACTATAACAATCACCAACTTTATCATTCTCTATAATCATCCTATATTATTTTCTTTTTCAAATTTTATTTTATTTTATTTTAATTCCAGTATTGTTAACACACAATGCCATATTAGTTTCAGGTCTTCGTTCTGTATTATTTTCACTTACCACTATCTGAAATTATGTTACATATTTTTCATATTTACATATTTATATATTTACCTAGACTATAAATCCATTAGGGTTAGAAGTAGTATTCTAACAAAAAAAAAAGTAGTATTCTTTTTTGAAGCACTTTGTTTTCTTCCCTGCTATATCCCCAACATTTGAAAGCCATACTTAGCCTGGCCATGGTAGAGACTAAATAAATACTGAATGACTGAATGAATGAACGAACCAACCAACCTAATGCTGGAGTCCAAACGCTTTTTTGTCCTGAAGCTGATTAGAGGAGTTCCAGTGTTCCTCAGACTTGAACTATCTGGATTACAAGTACAATCATACTAACAAGAGAAGTCTTAAAGACATTTCACCCTAGACTATGACAATTCTATAATAGTCCACTCCACTCCAGCGCCATACGTTGCTAAATGATTTCTGTGGCTAAATCTGGTGTTTGTGCCACTATCTTCATTATCTATAGTCTACTCACATGCTTTAACTTAACTAGGGACTCTCACACTGGGTACTTAAAAAAAATTTGGGAGAGGGGAGTTCATCTACTGGGTATGTGGACAAAAGGAAGAAATAGAAATACCACCGACTGATATATCCTACAAACTCCACTCTGGGTCTCAGAATAGGAGATCTTTAATGGTTACAGACATATTCCTCTTCCTGAGTCATGGCCTGGCTACTTGGTTCCCCATCTTTCCCATTATGGGTAAAGACACACAACATCATCCTAATGAACAGATATAATGCTAACAACAACATTCACGTACTGTGAAAAAGACACACACACATATATATACACACACACACCCGTCCATCAGAACAAACCTAGCTTTTCACAGATCTCTCTACCTCAGGACTTATTCACTCCTATGACCCACACAGAGGATAGAGTATCTACTATTTTCTACTAACTCAACTACTTTATCGAGTTGAAGGAAATATATTCATTCAATAAATCAGACCAGGTCCTGTTGAATTATTTGATTTATTATTTTAAACCAAAATATATTTACTATCTAAAGTCTGAATATTATTATTGCCTTTATTTTCTTTTACATTTTTGTAAACAAGGGGGGAAAAGACAAAATCCAAAACCCAAGAATAGGTTACCATAAGAAAACTTTTTTAAAAATATGGTCTATCATCATCATGTGGCAAAGAGCAGTAAAGTGTACTGCTATCAACAGAATCTATATTTTAGAGGTACCTGGGTGGCTCAGTTGGTTAAACATCTGCCTTTGGCCTAGGTCATGATCTCAGGGTCCTGGGGTAGAAACTGCATGGAGCCCCTCCGAAAGCCTTGCCTCAGGCTCCCTGTTCAGCTGGGAGTCGGCCATCTCCACCCCCACCCCCAACCCGCCCCTCCAACTTTGCTTGTGTGCTCTCTCAAATAAATAAATAAAATCTTTTTTTTAAAATATGTACCTTAGAAGTCAGTTTATGCTCATTTTGACAACAATTTAATTTCAGAAAAGAAATAAAAACACACAAATCACATTAATTTTAGGTTACTGGTTTTCTAAAGAGGAGCATGTATTTTTTTTTATTTTGTTTTTTTTTTGGTTTTTGGAGGAGCATGTATTTAATCTCCTAATCTGCTTGGGGTACATAGTGATGTAAGAGCTTATCCTAAGTTATGGGCTTATCCATTTTGAGAAACATTACCATTAAAGCCCTTTAAGTCAATGCTGGGGACCCATGAGAAATAGTCCTTTAATAAGTGGGATAAAAGAGTACTGTGAATTTTGTAAAACTAATTGGAGTGTTTAATAATAGCCAGATAAAAACACACATGCAAATATAATAGCATTCCTATATACCAGAGATAAATAGCTATAATTGGTGTGGGAAAAGTTTTCTTTTATAATAGCAACAAAGACATTTTTTAAATACCTAGGAGTAACAATAATAAGAAGAACACCACAGATAACATTTATTTAACTTTAACAGAGACAGAGGTGTGGCCAGAGAAACAGGATTTGGGGAGGTCTGTTTTAGGGATTTTTTTTCTTTCAAATTAGAAGAGTCATGAACAGATATATATACACCAGTGAGGAAGATTTCCCTTTCAAATGAAATGTTAAGTGCACTTGGGAGAGAAAGGTGAGTTGCTGAATTCTTCTAATTAAACAAGTTGAATTTATGTCCATATTAGATATTTTGCCAACAATTGTTCTTTCTTCTCCCTGACCTGATCTTATGCTGTGGTGAATCACAGTTATGGAAATACCATTTCTCTGTTTGATTGTGGGAAAATCAGAATAAAAGAAGGAAATTCTTTTGGACCTGATCTCCATCAACAGAGTAATCAGCATAATTGAAACAAATATCCTGGTAATCATGATAATTTGTCTTTTAAAAATAAGAGTAATCTATTGCTTTGATCATGTAGATAATTGCCTCCATTCTTCATTGTACATTGCTAGTGTGGACTGGGTCAAAATAAAAGGGACAGTCCATAATTATCATTTCATTTGCATAATTATGCATGAAAGAAAGTGAGTAGGAACTTTTGTTTTGACAATTCTCTCTTTTCCACTTTTCTAGTGTCGTTTCTGCATAACGTTTTATATTAAATATCAAAACTCGCCATGGCGGGTTTGAGCCCCCACCAGACAATGGTGGCTATGCAAATGTGAGTTTGGATCCAATCAGACCATTTCTGTCTTGGCCCGATATATGTGGATAGAGTCAAGATTTTGTGGAGATTAAAAAAATGTATCAGTGTTTATTAAGTGTTGAGGTTCCCAGCCACTAAGATATTAACAGTGAAATTAATAGAGACAAGGCAATACAGATCCGGACATTTCTTTTTATTTTTAGTAGGAAAAGTAAAGCGAATTCCTATATTTAAGACAAGCTGTTGAGCTCTTTTTCTCTTCTTCGCTCTTCTGTTTACTGTTTTAACTCATGGCCTTTTTAAAATTTTTCTCTTTTCAACACTAAGTTATGAATGTGATGAGGGTGTCACATTTTAAGGCACCAAGCTGCCAAAGATAGTCTCTGAAGGTAGTGTCTTTCTGTAATGGATTGAGTTAATAAGTAGGAACTTCACACCATTTTAGATCTCGATGTTGACTGATACAGACTCAACTCAAGACCCGTTTGGGAAAAGTAAACATTGATTCTTTCCATATGCAGAATGAAGCTATTTAGTCACATAAGATACCTCAGATCGGGTCCCCAGGAAGAACACTCTGAGGTCCAGATCTGGTGGGGAGGGTGGAAGGAGGGAGGTTTACTGAGTTTCAATATCTGTAAGGGAGTGAAGAAATCAGGACTGGGCAGAGATAGATGAACTTTGTAGCAATATAAACAAAGACCTCAGCTAATTCCATCAGAAGCTCTAGGGCTAGAATGGCCCTTTGTGGTTGTCCTTTGTTAGGAAAAACGGACTTTTACCCTCACGTGGACCAATCTTTGTATGTGAGTTGCCCTCTCCACCAGGAATCCGGGTAATCTGAACCAAGATACCTCTCTTCAGCCAAGGGCAAGTCCCAGAGACTCATTGTATATTATCAGTTGTCAACATTCCCAAAAATTAGGGAAATGAGTGCTTTAGTCCTGAAGAGAGGGGATTTGGGCAGCATGGAGCAGTATTAGAAAACAAGAGATTTTTTTTTTTAATCCAAAGCTTTTATCAAAGGAACTTGACAAGAGAATCACCCATGGTCTCTCCCATTTGACAACTCTAATTTTGGTGCCTTAATTTTCAGAAAAATCAAGAGGAAAGGATTTCAAATGTATTCATGCCTCATAAAAAGTTGTTTCACTTAGATTTTAGTCTTGGATCCTATTATCTCTCAGTTAAATTAGATCCCAAAACACCAAAGTAATTTTCAAGTCCCTTTGATACTATTAATATTGGTACCTTTTAACTAAATCCCAGAAGAGGACCAATGAAGATGATTGATCATAGAATTCTAGTGCTGAGGCTAGCATCCCAGGCTGCTGACTTCAAACTAGGAATTCAAAAGAACTTCTTTAATCCTAACTCCATCATCATCCATTTTTCCAAAGGAACAGAACTGCTAATGAACCCATAATGAATTTGATTATCCCTGTAAAACCTAGTTGTGTTACGTTTCTCCACTGAGAAAAAGCAGAACAGCCACACTACCTCCTTTATTGTCTTTCTCTGTCCTTCTTTGTAAAGGTCATTAGCTACATCTGGGGTCTCTAGAACTCTGAATGGCCAACTGATGGATATGAAAAGGTCATCTGCCCTCCCAGACATATGAAAGTCAGCCGTCTTTATCTGGGCATTTTGCCTGGGAGAGGTGCAAAAGGAAACCGAAATGACTACATTGGGTTTACTATCTCACTTTATTAGGACTTGTGTAACATCTTTGTTCCTTAGAGGAACAAAATAGAGAGAACTAAAAATAGAGGACATTGATCTTTTCCTGGCACTAAGCTTCATGAAGAATAGCTTTTTGTAAAAGAGCGGCTTTATTTCATCTATTTAAGTATTCTACATCATGCGTGCAACATAGCATTTTCTTTAAGGCATCCCATTCCTAGTTCTGCTTTTATTTTGTCAACGGCAACTTTAATATTAATGATTCACACCAAAAAGAGGAGACTGAAAACACTTAGTTCAGAATAAAATGACTCCTCTTTTTGTCATAGGCAGGAAGCTAACTTAAATGGATGTTAAATTGTCACTGAACATGAAAACAAAAAATGCAAGCCATTGATTTTAACCCAACTTGTACATTGTTTACACTTGTGAAAACCCATTTTTGGTTATTTGAAACAATTTTCTGTTATCAAAACATTGACATGTTTCATTCTGTTTTCATCAGGCATACATTTTCATTTTCTACTGGAATGTTTCCACGTACTTGTGTATGATTCTACCCCAATTTTTGTGTGACTCTTCTAGAATATGTAATGATAAAACTGTGCATTTTTGTAGTAGGAAGGGAATTCTAGGTCTATGTCTAATTCAGCAATAGCCATACTACTTGGTGCATCCTATCAAGTTTTCTAAAGTAAGGAGGGAAGGATGCCTGGGTGGCTCAAGTCGGTTAAGGTCTGCCTTGACTCGAGTCCCACACTGGGATCCTTGGTCAGTGGGGAGCCTGCTTCTCCCTCTGTCTGCTGCTCCCCCTGCTTGTGCTCTCTCTATCTGACAATAAATAAATAGATAGATAAATAAAATCTTTAAGAAAAAAAGTAAGAAGGGATATACAAAGAGTTCTTGAAGACAGATGACAAAGAACACCAACAATAATTTTTTTCTGATATCCAAACCTAGCTAACTGTACATCTAGTCTGCTTCTCTCTCAGAATGTTAAACTGAGTCATGACAAAAGCAAAGATACTGAAGGAGCCAGCTTCCCAGACTGTACATCCAAGGAGTGTGTTTGTGACATGCCACACCTCCACATAGGTCCCCGACTCTGAATATCCTCAAGTGTTGTCTTGTGGTCTGCATACTTCCATTGCAGCCAGAGAAATGCTTCTGGAACAATATGGAACACAGAAATGCTTCTGGAACGATATGGAACACAGAAATGTAATATTTTGGTATAAAAATATCATTGCTAAGAGAAGAAGATAAATTGGTTGATAAGGCAGAAATGAGGTTTCTGCAATTTAGCCTTGAGAGAGAGATCAAGTTCTAATAAAATACCATAGACCTGGAAACACCTTGGTGAGGAAGGTGGGGGAGGGCTGTGGGAGTCGAGACAGGGTATCAACTCGCTATGCTATGCGGTAATTGGAGTGGGTCAGATTCTGTGACCTGGTGCACCAGAATGCAGCTAGAAAATACTTTGGGCTCAAAGTGCTCTGAGCTATACTAATTCTGGTGTTCTGTCTAAAGCACGCATCTTCATTGCATCTCCAATGTCAACACTAAACCAGGAATGAGAACTAATATACTCCTACTCTTATGGGTTACATTGTGTCCTCCAAAAATATGTTGAAGTATTAATTTCTGATACCTGTGAATATGACCTTATTTGAATATAAGGTCTTTGCAAACATAATCAAGTCAAGATGAGCTTATATTGGGTTAGGTGGACCTTAATCTCATATGACTGATATCCTTAAAGAAAAGAAGAGACAAGGACACTTGCAAAGAAGGAAGACAATATGAAGACACACAGAAAAATGGCATGTGATTCGATGATATGTCCAGGAGCCAAGTAACACCAAAATTGACAGCAACCACCAGAAGTTAGGAAGTAGCAAGGAAGGATCCTCTCTCAGGACCTGAGAGAGAGGGCATGGCCCTGGCAATTCCTTGATTTCCAACTTATAGCCTCTGAAACTGTGAGACAATAAACTTCTATTGTTTTAAGTCACCAAGTTCGTGGTCATTTCTTATGGGAACCCTAGGAAATTAATACACCTGCCTTGAGCATGGGAACAGAAAAGAAAGATGGTGTATCATTGAGGAAACTGGAGAAAGTAGCATGAAACAAGCAACATTTGATCCATACCTTAACAATAAGTTAATAAGTTGAGATGACGGAAGATGAGGGGAGGACAGCCCAGTAGATAGTGACTGCACAAGGAAGGAAGAGCAGTGAAGAAAGGCAGGTCATGCTTGGGAAACACCAGGAAATCCAATTTTAGCGTGCCACTAGTGTGTGCAGAGTAGAGCGGGTAAGACTACAATGTGACATAGGCCATATTGAGCAGACAACCTAAGGAGCTCAGACTTAACCCATAACTGATATACAGCTATTGAACTCTTTGAGGCAAAACGTGATTTAATCAGATCCTAGCTCAGAAAGCTTAATTTGCCAGTGTTTGATGGTGGCTTGGGGAATGAAGAGAAACTGAAAAAAAAAAGTGAATGCAGTTAGGAAATGAATGCAGCAGTCCAAGAAATGACAATAGTAGTAAAATATAAAACTGTATAGGAGGAACAGGAAAGGAACAAAAGAGACAGAAGTGCAAGCTTAGTAGAGATAGAATTGATAGTTCTAGACACTTAATTTCATGTAGGGATAAAAAGGATAAATGAAAAATAACT
Organism: Mustela lutreola; assembly: GCF_030435805.1. Lineage (NCBI taxonomy): Eukaryota > Metazoa > Chordata > Mammalia > Carnivora > Mustelidae > Mustela > Mustela lutreola. Next base: position 94,467,394 of record NC_081296.1, read on the forward strand.
GAGCCTGGTTGGCTGAGATAAGAGAGACATCATTAATAGAAAAAGGTTGGAAACGTGGATTTAGGGAAAACATGAGCTTGAGAAGCTGGTTTATGGCAGGTTAAACTGAATTCTTTCCTGCAAAGATGCTGGAAGATGCCACATTCTTGCTTGAGACGTCTCCGAGCCAGGTCACATCTCAGCCTGAGCTGTTATAGCACTGAGCAGGGGCTTAGGGGAAGCCAAAGGAGAAAACGCGAAAAGAAAAATAGACCCAAAACATGTTTGATAACATCTGTATTGGGCATGTGTATGGATCCCGGAGACAATCTGAAAGCAGCCATAATGGGAGGTTGAATAAGCCACAAGGCACAGTTGTTGTTGTTGTTGTTGTTTTTCTTTCAGGCTTTAAGTAATCTCTACACCCAGTGTGGGACCCAAACTCATGACTCCAAGATCAAGAGTCACATATTGTCATGACTATGCCAGCGAGGCATCCTACAAACCTACATACTCAAGACTGTGCCAAGACCAATTATTTTCCAAAGCCCTGAGCCCAGCTCATCTTCTGGGGGGAATCTTGTAAATGGTGGAGATGCCAAATATGGGAAATAGAAGAAGGACCTACAGGGGCCCATAAATTAGTGCACTTTCTGATTCAAAAGGAAAATTAAAGCTTGTATAAGTCTCTAATACATATTTTAAGCCAGTATATATAACCAAAAGCATTGTAAGTACAATGACTAAAAAAAAAAGAAATGTTCAAATTTCTAGGTCAAAGTTAATGTTTTTAAAGACATGAAGTTATCTAAGTTATACTTGTCAAGTTATATACTCTGGAAAACTATACTAGCCCCCATTGAAAATTCTTATTTCTCTAAGCCAAAGAAAGAAAAAGAAAGAAAGAAAGAAAGAAGGAAAAGGGAAACTGGAAATCCTCATTTATTAAATTAATATACATGCAGAAGTTCCTAACCAGCAGAAGAATGTGTTACAGACCATGCTAAAGAACAATGTGGCTTCCTCCATTCCATAGTATCTACTGTAGACCAGATACTTTTCGGCATTGGAGTGAAAAAAAAAAAATACACACCTGCATTAAGGTTATAGACAAAAAATAAGGAGAGCAACAAATAAGTAGATTAAACAATAAAAACAACAAAAAATATACCGTGATAGAAAATAATGGGTAGGGGGCATCTGCTTTAGATAGAGTAGACATGAAAACTTTCCCTGAAGAGCCAATATTTAAGCTGAGATGTCAGGATGAGAGAACCAGTGTTATTGTTTTTTATGGAGATATAATTGACATTATATGGCACTGTATAAGTTAAAGGTATACAACATTGGTTTGATACATTTATTATTGAAATATGATTACCACTGAAGCATTAACACCTCTCATATGTCACATAAAACACACTTTGAAGTATATAATATAGTATTATTGACTATAACCACAATGGTATCCATTAGATCTCTAGAATATATTTATCTTCTAGTTGTAAATTTCCACCCTCTAACAACATCTTCCCAATTTCCCCACCCCACAGCCTCTGGCCAATAGGGACATGAAAAGATGCTCAACGTCACTCATCATCAGGGAAATGCAAAGCAAAACCACAATGAGATATCACCCCACACCTGTCAGATGTCTAATATCAGACAAGGAATAACAGTGCTGGCAAGGATGTAGAGAAAAGGAAGCCCTTGCACACTACTGCTGGGAATGTAAATTGGTGCAGTCACTACGGAAAACAGTATGGAAGTTCCTCAAAAAAATAAAAATAGGGGTGTCTGGGTGGCTCAGTGGGTTAAAGCCTCTGTCTTCAGCTCAGGTCATGATCTCAGGGTCCTGGGATCGAGCCCCACATCGGGCTCTCTGCCGAGCAGGGAGTCTGCTTCCCTCCTCTATCTGCCTGCCTCTCCTCCTACTTGTGATCTCTGTCTGTCAAATAAATAAATAAAATCTTTAAAAAAAAAAAAAGTAAAAATAGAATGACCTTATGATCTAGCAATCCCACTTCTGGGTACCTATCCAAAGAAAACTGAAAATTGAATATAGAAAGATAATCTACACCCTCATATTCATTGCAGTATTATTCACAATAGTCAAAATACGGAAACAACCTAAGTGTCTATTAGCAGCAGAATGGATGAAGAAGTTGTGTTCATATATACAATGGAATATTACTCAGACAAGGTCCATAGATGGACCTTGAGGGCAGTATGCTAAGTGAAATAAATCAGACAGAGAAAGACAAATGCTGTATGATCTCATTTACATGTGGAATCTAAAAAAGCCAACCTCACATAAGAGCAAATCTTTCAAAGAACTGGGGGAGGTAATAGTTCTGCCAAAATGATTGGTGAGAGTCAAGAAAGCCCTCAGCATGTTCAAGGAACTGAGGGAAAAGATCATTCCAGATGGAACAAAGTAAAAGAAAATGAGAACATTACCAGGAGAAGCTGCAGAAACAAACAAGAAACACACACACACACACACACACACACACACACACACCCCAGGAGCAAGACTAAGTAGTGCCTGATAGGATACCATAGAGTTTGGGACTATTTTTTAACACAATGGGAAACTGAAGAATTTTATACTGGGAAACATCTAATTTTCTTACTTAAAATTTTATAATTTTTGGTGCACAGAAAATAAATAACAGAGAGCTTGGCAAACCCTAGATACTGAGTAAGTAGGAAGAACAGAAGACAGGGGCACAACAGAATGCTCTTTGAATGATCTAGGTAAGAAATGAGAGAAGTGGAAATATCCGGGAGGTAGCTGAGATACAACAGAGAGGAATTCACAGTAGAGTAGAGTAGAGAAGCGATGAAGAGGAAGGAACCAAGACCATGGGAGTGTAGTGACTGGGGCAGCTGGCTAGATGACGGTGCCCTTGACTACGCTGGAGAGGAAGGAGCAGGTTTGGGAGAGGGGCTCAGGAGCTGGGTTTGGGGCATTATCAAGTTTGGAATGCCTATGAAACTGTCATCAAAGTGCTCCCATAGTGAGTTGTTAACAGACCAAAAATAGAGTCACTCATACTAAGCACGTCCAGGAACCAACACTTACCGGGACTGCAGTTCCAGCTCTCCTAGAAATGGAAAGTTAAACCAGTTTATCAGGAACAGCCTGATAAGCATTAGTTAGGTCACCTGCCTGATAAACCCCTGCCATCTCCTATAAGAAAGTAACCTTTCAGTTACCAGCCCACTTTTTTAACCAGTACAACTTCCTTGTTTCTGCTCCCTTCTGCCTATAAAATCTCTTGCCTTGTATAGCTTTTAAGATAGTCTTTCTCTCTACTAGACTAGGTGCTGCCTGACTCAGGAATCACTCCATAAAGTCCATAAGCTCTTTAAACTTGTTCAATTGAATTTCATCTTTTAAGAGTCTAGAGGTCTGAAAATATACAGGGAATGATCCCAATCTTTTGATACCGGTTGAGTCCTGATTTAGAACCGAGGATGTGATCTATTCTGGAGAATGTTCCATGTGCACTAGAGAAGAATGTGTACTCTGTTGCTTTGGGATGAAATATTCTGAATATATCCGTGATGTCCATCTGGTCCAGTGTGTCGTTTAAGGCCTTTATTTCCTTGCTGATCTTTTGCTTGGATGACCTGTCCATTTCAGTGAGGGGAGTGTTAAAGTCCCCTACTATTATTGTATTATTGTTGATGTGTTTCTTTGATTTTGTTATTAATTGGTTTATATAGTTGGCTGCTCCCACGTTGGGGGCATAGATATTTAAAATTATTAAATCTTCTTGTTGAACAGACCCTTTGAGTATGATATAGTGTCCTTCCTCATCTCTTATTATAGTCTTTGGCTTAAAATCTAATTGATCTGATATAAGGATTGCCACTCCTGCTTTCTTCTGATGTCCATTAGCATGGTAAATTCTTTTCCACCCCCTCACTTTAAATCTGGAGGTGTCTTCGGGCTTAAAATGAGTTTCTTGGAGGCAACATATAGATGGGTTTTGTTTTTTTATCCATTCTGATACCCTGTGTCTTTTGACAGGGGCATTTAGCCCATTCACATTCAGGGTAACTATTGAGAGATATGAATTTAGTGCCATTGTATTGCCTGTAAGGTGACTGTTACTGTATATGGTCTCTGTTCCTTTCTGATCTACCACTTGTAGGCTCTCTCTTTGCTTAGAGGACCCCTTTCAATATTTCCTGTAGAGCTGGTTTGGTATTTGCAAATTCTTTCAGTTTTTGTTCTAAAGCTAGAACTCAACCGCAAAAGGAAGTTTGGAAAGAACCCAAATACATGGAGACTAAATAGTATCCTTCTAAAGAATGAATGGGTCAACCGGGAAATTAAAGAAGAATTGAAAAAAATCATGGAAACAAATGATAATGAAAATACAACGGTTCAAAATCTGTGGGACACAACAAAGGCAGTCCTGAGAGGAAAATATATAGCGGTACAAGCCTTTCTCAAGAAACAAGAAAGGTCTCAGGTACACAACCTAACCCTACACCTAAAGGAGCTGGAGAAAGAACAAGAAAGAAACCCTAAGCCCAGCAAGAGAAGAGAAATCATAAAGATCAGAGCAGAAATCAATGAAATAGAAACCAAAAAAACAATAGAACAAATCAACGAAACTAGGAGCTGGTTCTTTGAAAGAATTAATAAAATTGATAAACCCCTGGCCCGACTTATCAAAAAGAAAAGAGAAAGGACCCAAATAAATAAAATCATGAATGAAAGAGGAGAGATCACAACTAACACCAAAGAAATACAAACTATTATAAGAACATACTATGAGCAACTCTACGGCAATAAATTTGACAATCTGGAAGAAATGGATGCATTCCTAGAAACATATAAACTACCACAACTGAACCAGGAAGAAATAGAAAGCCTGAACAGACCCATAACCAGTAAGGAGATTGAAACAGTCATTAAAAATCTCCAAACAAACAAAAGCCCAGGGCCAGACGGCTTCCCGGGGGAATTCTACCAAACATTTAAAGAAGAACTAATTCCTATTCTCCTGAAACTGTTCCAAAAAATAGAAATGGAAGGAAAACTTCCAAACTCATTTTATGAGGCCAGCATCACCTTGATCCCAAAACCAGACAAGGATCCCACCAAAAAAGAGAGCTATAGACCGATATCCTTGATGAACACAGATGCGAAAATACTCAACAAAATACTAGCCAATAGGATTCAACAGTACATTAAAAAGATTATTCACCACGACCAAGTGGGATTTATTCCAGGGCTGCAAGGTTGGTTCAACATCCGCAAATCAGTCAATGTGATACAACACATCAATAAAAGAAAGAACAAGAACCATATGATACTCTCAATAGATGCTGAAAAAGCATTTGACAAAGTACAGCATCCCTTCCTGATCAAAACTCTTCAAAGTGTAGGGATAGAGAGCACATACCTCAATATCATCAAAGCCATCTATGAAAAACCCACCGCAAATATCATTCTCAATGGAGAAAAACTGAAAGCTTTTCCGCTAAGGTCAGGAACACGGCAGGGATGTCCATTATCACCACTGCTATTCAACATCGTACTAGAGGTCCTAGCCTCAGCAATCAGACAACAAAAGGAAATTAAAGGCATCCAAATCGGCAAAGAAGAAGTCAAATTATCACTCTTCGCAGATGATATGATACTCTATGTGGAAAACCCAAAAGACTCCACTCCAAAACTGCTAGAACTTATACAGGAATTCAGTAAAGTGTCAGGATATAAAATCAATGCACAGAAATCAGTTGCATTTCTCTACACCAACAGCAAGACAGAAGAAAGAGATATTAAGGAGTCAATCCCATTTACAATTGCATCCAAAACCATAAGATACCTAGGAATAAACCTAACCAAAGAGACACAGAATCTATACTCAGAAAACTATAAAGGACTCATGAAAGAAATTGACGAAGACACAAAGAAATGGAAAAATGTTCCATGCTCCTGGATTGGAAGAATAAATATTGTGAAAATGTCTATGCTACCTAAAGCAATCTACACATTTAATGCAATTCCTATCAAAGTACCATCCATCTTTTTCAAAGAAATGGAACAAATAATGCTAAAATTTATATGGAACCAGAAAAGACCTCGAATAGCCAAAGGGATATTGAAAAAGAAAGCCAACGTTGGTGGCATCACAATTCCGGACTTCAAGCTCTATTACAAAGCTGTCATCATCAAGACAGCATGGTACTGGCACAAAAACAGACACATAGATCAATGGAATAGAATAGAGAGCCCAGAAATAGACCCTCAAATCTATGGTCAACTAATCTTCAACAAAGCAGGAAAGAATGTCCAATGGAAAAAAGACAGCCTCTTCAATAAATGGTGCTGGGAAAATTGGACAGCCACATGCAGAAAAATGAAATTGGACCATTTCCTTACACCACACACAAAAATAGACTCCAAATGGATGAAGGACCTCAATGTGCGAAAGGAATCCATCAAAATCCTTGAGGAGAACACGGGCAGCAACCTCTTCGACCTCTGCCGCAGCAACATCTTCCTAGGAACAACGCAAAAGGCAAGGGAAGCAAGGGAAAAAATGAACTATTGGGATTTCATCAAGATCAAAAGCTTTTGCACAGCAAAGGAAACAGTTAACAAAATCAAAAGACAACTGACAGAATGGGAGAAGATATTTGCAAACAACATATCAGATAAAGGACTAGTGTCCAGAATCTATAAAGAACTTAGCAAACTCAACACCCAAAGAACAAATAATCCAATCAAGAAATGGGCAGAGGACATGAACAGACATTTCTGCAAAGAAGACATCCAGATGGCGAACAGACACATGAAAAAGTGCTCCATATCACTCGGCATCAGGGAAATACAAATCAAAACCACAATGAGATATCACCTCACACCAGTCAGAATGGCTAAAATCAACAAGTCAGGAAATGACAGATGCTGGCGAGGATGCGGAGAAAGGGGAACCCTCCTACACTGTTGGTGGGAATGCAAGCTGGTGCAGCCACTCTGGAAAACAGCATGGAGGTTCCTCAAAATGTTGAAAATAGAACTGCCCTATGACCCAGCAATTGCACTATTGGGTATTTACCCTAAAGATACAAGTGTAGTGATCCAAAGAGGCACATGCACCCGAATGTTTATAGCAGCAATGTCCACAATAGCCAAACTATGGAAAGAACCTAGATGTCCATCAACAGATGAATGGATCAAGAAGATGTGGTATAGATACACAATGGAATACTATGCAGCCATCAAAAGAAATGAAATCTTGCCATTTGCGACAACATGGATGGAACTAGAGCGTATCATGCTTAGCGAAATAAGTCAAGCAGAGAAAGACAACTATCATATGATCTCCCTGATATGAGGAAGTGGTGATGCAACATGGGGGCCTAAGTGGGTAGGAGAAGAATAAATGAAAGAAGATGGGATTGGGAGGGAGACAAACCATAAGTGACTCTTAATCTCACAAAACAAACTGAGGGTTGCTGGGGGGAGGGGTTTTGGGAGAAGGCGGTGGGATTATGGACATTGGGGAGGGTATGTGCTTTGGTGAGTGCTGTGAAGTGTGTAAACCTGGTGATTCACAGACCTGTACCCCTGGGGATAAAAATATATGTTTATAAAAAATAAAAAATTTAAATAAAAAAAAAAAAAGAGTCTAGAGGTCTGAGAAGACATCTGGGCTGGGCATATACATTTAGAAATAGAGGAGAGAACACAGAGAATGTGTAGGGAAACTCCTGCACCTAGAAGTGAGGGGAAGGAAGAAGTATCTGCCAAGAGCCATTATCATGGTCGGCACACGTGCCTCAATATTCCCCTTTTGGATGCAAGTCCATTCCTACCCACCTAGAGTTAAGCATTATCCTATTAAGATAACCTTTTCCTTACTTTTATTTTAATAGTTTTACCACCTAAATACTCAGACCTAGTGATATGTTTAGTTTGCGTGTTTCTGGTATCAAGGTTAGTCTCTTTGCACACAATGAATTGGAAAGTAAATGCTCTTTGTCCATTCTCTGGAATAGCTGATTTAAGATAGGAATTATTTCTGCTTAACATGTTTGATAGAAATCATAGGTAAAGCCTTATGGGCCTGAACTTTTCTTAATTAGGAGGTATTTAACTATGGATTCAGTTTCTTTAATGGTTACAGAAATATTCAGGTTTATTCTCATTTATTGATATCAATACCAAAAAAATCTAGTCAAGTACTGACTAATTGAACACAACTTTCATAAGCTTGATGTATATTTCTCCTTTTAGGAGGGAACTGAGGGAAGAGACAGGTTGGGATAAATCATTATTAAATTATTATTAAATTGGCATCTTTAAAATATATATCAAATTACTCAAAAAAGTTATTGGATGGCTGACAAAAAAGGCAAGGTGAAGGGCTTAACACAGCTGATATCCTGGACTCTTGATCTGCCTCCCTGGATTTGCTCAGTCAGGGCGTTTTGCCCCATGCTACTACGGACTCAATTAAGATCATCTTGCACTGATTGCCTCAAGGAAAACCATTGGTAGGCAGTTTTGCTCTCCAACAGAATGAGGTTCGTTGCTGCATTTGTGGTGGGACTGTGTCCTTGGGACACTCCCCCTGCATGGCTGGCCAGCCCACATAATGGCTGTTCCAGTCCCTACCTATTGCTTATAGGTGGGACCTGAGAGAACCTCGCCACTCACCTTCCATCATCAGTTTCCCTGTTGTTCCTGAAGCATCAAACACTGGCGGATTTTCTCAGTGTGTTCACACACACACACACACACACACACACAGTCACGCCTCAGAAGTGTGAAGACTCCCAGCAGACAGGGAACACTTTAGCTGGGCTCTGCTTCCCCTGCTCGTTTGCGAGGGCTACTGTTCCTGTGGAACTGGCTGTCCCTGATGTTCTGAATTCAGATTCCCAAGCAGTGCTGGAGGGACTAAGAGGCACACAGTGGAAGTGCAGGGCAGATGAACAAGAGAACGGGCTCATATTTTCTTCACTCTTTCCCTCCCTGATCTGAGACTAATTTGAGGCACCGTTAGTCGACAGCCGCGGTGCAGATGTCTCGTAAAACCAAGTAATCCTCTGCACACATCACAAAGCTCGGGCCAGCTCATTAACATGCCCCATTGCGTTTTCCATCCCTCCTTTCCTGCTCCTGGCACTGCTCTCTACGATTAACTATTAGTATGGAAGATTGTGTCTCCAGCTTTTTCCTAAGGACCCCAGGCGAAGACAGATAATGAAGTGCCACTCTGTGTTTTTGATTAAAAAATATTTCTCCATGTTTGCCATATACTGCTTACTCATATATATATATTCATAATTATAACTACTGTCTCTCAAACATTTGTCAGTCCATTACTTCTTTGGTCACATTTGCCTGTCATTCCATTTCTTCTTCTGTCATTCCTTCCCCCTCCGCCCCTTCCTTCTTCTTTCTTTTATGTAATACACAAATACAAAATTGAATAGAACATAAATGTATATTTGGCAAATAACAAAGGTCAACAAATAATATGATTGTCAGCCCCCCAGAAGCCATGCACCCGTTTGATGGAAATCTGCTCCCAGCCCCCCGAGACTTCAACATGATCCTACATTTAGTCATCACTATGTATCAATAGTTTATCAAACAAGAAACAACACTTGAACTGTCCTTCTTTGACACCCAGATGAAGAGGTTTTCTCGACCTGACAACTAATACCCAAGTAAGACCTAAAGTTTATTATGATTATGTGTGCAACTTATTTGTTTAAGACAAAACAATTCATTGTCTTATTCTAGAAAACAGGAAGGTCCTTAATCACCACAATAATAAGAAAAAAAGAACGTCGAATGGAACCTTCATGACTCAGGGTTCCTTTGATGATTGGTTTCACCTATAAAATCATGCACTGTGTTTAAGAGAAGAATTTGGAGACAAAGAATAGGCCAAAAGGCAGACTGAAGGTTGAGAGTTTCACTCCAGGACCTTCGATTAGCTCATCACTACTTTCGAAAATGCATACTTTTCCTCCTTATCAGCAAAATAATGTACACTACAAAACAATCAACAAACCCAGCTACCAAGGCAGACAGACAGGTATTGATGTGCTTTCCCGAGGACCAGGGGCTTCCATGAATCAGACTTCTGGGAAGCTAACCATTCCTGAAACACATCATAGTTTTACAACTAAACTGTGAAACACAGACTGGTTCTTTATCTCCAGACCTTGGTGGTTTGTAGGGGAGGGGTGGAAATTTCATCTGTCAAGGGGCAGGTTTTCTTTTTCTTTTGCAAAAGTGATTGGGGGAGAAAAGGATTCACATCAATAGAGAAACAAATATTTTTGAAATTATTTTTTAGTTATCCTTCCTAATTCCTCTCTATTGCCTCCCCAGGAAAGCCCTGTATACAACCTTCCACATCTTCATACAAATATACTGAAATACAGGCACACATGTATGGAATTTCCTGGTTGTTTACTTATATAAAAATGGACTTTTTTTAACCTATTATTTTACTTTTACACATTTCCTTTACTTTTGTAATACATATATTACTTTTACTAGCTTTTATATATCATAGATATAATACAATTAATCATTTCCCCCCCTGAAGCCCACGTAAGTTACTTTCAGATTTTTGCTTCTACAAATAATACATCAATAAGCTTCTTATGTACTGGAGTTTTTATTTCAGTGGAATGGATTTCCAAAAATAGGACTCCTGAGTTAAAAAGTACCCGTATAATTTAGTTTTAGATATATAGCCTACTTTCTTTAAATGTTATATAATTTATACTTCTCCTAAGAAGAAATGAGTGCATATTCTCTCACTGGATATTGTTAGTGTATAACTTTTGCCAACCTAATAGATGGAAAGTAGTTGTATTTTCTAACTCAGGGTTGCACTTCCCTAACTACTCCTGAGGTTAAATATCTTCTCTATGGTATTTATCCAAATCTGTTTTGTTGTTGTTGTTTTTAAGATTTTTATTTATTTGAGAGGGAGGGAGAGAGAGAGAGAGCGCGCGCACACAAGAGCTGGGGGAGGGAGAAGCAGGCTCCCCACTGAGCAGGGAACCTGATGCTGGGACTAGCTCCCAGGACCCCAGGATCATGACCTGAGCCAAAGGCAGATGCTTGACCAATTGAGCCACCCAGGCGCCCTCTAGACTTGTTTTCTAACAGTGGCTTTGCTTTTTTAGCTTCCTAATTTGAGTTTTATTTTTGGAATCAATTTGTGGGAGATCTTTAAGGGATATGAATGCTTTTCTGGCATATGGTTACTATCTCTCGAAACTCTCCACAAATCTCCATATGTGATATAAATGTTCTTCTCAGTTTATGGTTTTTACTTTTGTTTGTGATGTCTTTTGCCATACAGGTTTTTAAATCTTTATCTAATTGTGGGAGAGTTCTCAGTGACCCACCAAAATCCATTCTGCTTTCTTCTTTGCCACATGTCTAGACTGACCCTTCCCTTGCAGTGAGGGGTAGCGTGGGACTCACTTTCACCAAAGTAACATCCGCAGGAGCAGTGTGTATCTCTTCCCAGTTTTAGGCCTTAAAACGTAGCCATGCCCCTCCATGCTCTCTTCCTCCTTTGACCCTGTGAGACTGGGACAGGACAGCCAAGTTTGGAGAACAGAAAGGACGATACCCTAAGAGATGACAAAGCCCCTCGTATCAGTCAGAATCCCATCAAGAGATCAAGACGAGGGGGACATTTAATATAAAGAATCATTAAACTCTGATAAATAAGTGGCTGTATGATATGAGGAAACACTATAAGGGTACTGAGAGCTAAGGAAGAGCATCCAGGAAAGGCCAAACTTAGAAAGGGGCTCCTTCCCCAAGGCTGCAGCCCACTAGACAGCAGAGACTTTTGCCTGTTTGCCCAAGCTAGAGCTGGGCTGCAGTCACCGGACAAGGAGGAAGCAGCTCTCCAGAGTGTCAGCAGGCCCAGGCAGTCAACACAGGCCTGGTGCCGTGGGACACGCAGGGGTGGGGGCCTGGAGCGCAGGTCTACATAGGGAACTATGGCACCCCTGCAGGAAGGAAGACTTCGGGGAAAAGTATCCTGTTACCTAAGCCTCAGGAAATCATCACCAGACCTGGCTGAGGCAGAAAGGTGGCCAAAGGACTGCCCATTCTGGGAGCACATTTGGGGCAGAGCTTTACGGGTCGCCCTCACACCCTCACTGCTGACCGACACGCAACCACCGGAAACAGTAGGAGAAGCCCCTGCTTCCAGCAACATCCTCCCAGCACCCTCTACTGAGAATGCTTAACATCTTGCACACTATAAAGGAAAGATGCTTAAAGGAATTCTGTTCACTGCCAGGGAGCATGTACTGAAAGTGAATGTGGAGCTTAAAGGCAAAATAATAAATAAATAAATAAATAAATAAATAAAGATAACCGGCACACTGTGGCCCAAGTTCCTGAATGATCACACGGTCCCCCCACAGCCTACCACCACCTGGAATGTTTGCCTCAGAAATGGTACCTGAGAGAGAAATAAGCTTTTGTATCTTTTCAGTAGTGTGGAAGCGGAAGCAATTTGCAATAGCAGTTTGGTTTTGCCCTAATTCAAGAGTCAAATATCTTGATCATTCCTTTGTGATTTCTGGGGTTCCTGCCTCACTTAGGAAGATCCTCTAAATTTCATTTAAAACTATATCGCAAGTGACTGTCCAATTAGGGAAAGACTAGTCAAGGGGAACCTGGGTGGCTCAGTCGGTTAAGCAGCCGACTCTTGATTTTGGTTCAGGTCATGATCTCAGGGTTTTAGGGTTGGCCTGCTTCTGCTCCATGCTCAGCAGCACCCCTGCTTAAGGATTTCTCTCCCTCTCCCTTTGCCCCTCCCCCTGCCAGACACTTCCTGATACAAATAAGCCGTAAAGGAATATTGTGTAAGTACAGAACCATGAACACAAACCACCCTAGTTCCTCTGAGTGATCTCTGTCAATACTTTCCAAAACACAGACTTAAAGCAGCTGCAGAAAGAGAGGGATTTAATGTAAAATAATAAATAGTTGACTGAATGTCTTCACCACTCCCTACAAATATCTGTTAGTGAAACAAGAGGCTCGAATAGCTGGAAACACAGTGGAAATTCCACACACTGTCTTCCTCCAGAAATTATTCCTCAGGTCTAACCTGAAGGTTGTCCTGCCATGTGAAAAGCTAATTCTAGCATCTCCGTGTATTCTCCATCGTCCTTCTCTCCTCTAGCATCATTTTCTTTTTTGTAAGAGAACAATGTGGCCTAATAGGGAAAGTCAGTCCATATTTAAGGTTGTACTGTGTAAGCACATTATATTGGCCAGCCACTGTGAGAAAAGACAAAGGAAAGCCAGAACCCATCCAGATCCAAAGGAGTTATGGGCGCTCAGGGAATGTGAATCAACCCACGTAACAGTGGGGCCACAGGAACTTATCCCTGATTAAGCACCAATTGTGACCAGGGCCCACCAGCTCTAAGAACAAAGAAGAAATACAGGTTAACATGCTTTTCACCTCCCTTTTCGGAGGTACACATCAGAAGAAATCAGAGTCAATGTATATGTGAATACTGGCTGACCCATTGAGGCCACAAAAAATCAAGCAATAGTCAGAATTTGATAATTACCTGAAGGTAGCTGGTGATAAAATATCACTGGGCTTTATGCATTGAATGAATTTATTACATTTCAGCCACTTGTTCAAAACAACAGCATAAGATCCACTAACAAGTAACAGCTTTCTCACTATTGTTTTGTCATGTTCTGGAACCCTCTTCTGGAAATGCAGGCTTAAATTTTGTGGTAACAGAAAACTAAATCACCTGGGATGTCTAGGTGGCTCAGTAGGTTAAGCCGCTGCCTTCAGCTCAGGTCATGATCTCAGGGTCCTGGGATCAAGCTGCACGTAGGGCTCTCTGCTCAGCGAGGAGTCTGCTTCTCTCTCTCTCTCTCTCTGCCTGCCTCTCTGCCTACTTGTGATCTCTCTCTGTGTGTCAAATTAAAAAAAATAATAAAAAAAAGAAAAGTAAATCACCTACCATCACCCCAACATTTTTGCCACATCATTGTACCTTCTTTACCTTTCTCCCTGACCTCCACCTATCTAATGAAGTCCTACGATCCTTCAAGACTCAGTTCAAATGGAATTACTATGGTGGGTCATTTCCCAGTTCCTCTAGAATAGAACTAATTCGTCCAGCGTGTGTGTTAGCACGGCGCTTGGACACATTTACATCTTCATCTCCTGCTGATCTGTAGCAGAAATCTGGTCTTACACGCAAATTGCTACCATGTGCCATTTCCATGTGACCAGTAAACGTTTATTAAATAATAAAACCTCTAAGTTTGCTGTATCACCTCCATCTTCTGATGTCAGGACTTCAAATTCTTAAACTATTTCACCAGGTGACTAATAATGCTCCAGGAAAATAGCGAGTCGCTTGCACTTAGAGCAACGTTAAAAGGGCTTTCTGCCACTCTTCGGCAACCCTGTGCGATGATGGGTTATGTCCTGGACGTGCGCTGCCCTCTACTGGTGTCCATTTAAACAAGTGCAAACGTGGTACCGGCCACATAAGGCTGGCCTTTCTTGAGATGGTGGTTCTAAACCCCTTCCTGGGATGGACAGCAAATAACGATGTGCTCTTAAACTATTTGCAGAAGGCCAGTGGTGCAAAATGTTCACTTTCATTTTACAGTCTGTAAAGAACAGGCCAGATACCAAATAGGAAATAAAGACTGGTAAATTTCTTCACAGGTGTTTATAGGGGTCCTGAGTTGTTTTAAATATTTTTAATGTTTTTATAATACCCATAACTTTAAGTGGCTTTATTCCAGTCTTGCTTGGACCACATAACTGTACCAAAGAAATGTAACATATTAATGCCTCCAAATTTCCATGATCCCAGGGAAAAGTGAAGAGCTTCAAGCAACTGATGATGTCAATCTTGGATTCTACAAAACTATAAAATAAATGCATATTTATTGACTTGAAAGGCATTAATAATGGATTATGTTAAAACAGTATGTTTATGTACATGTACGTGTGGGTACAGATACTGATATAGATAGGGTTACGTATATTGTAGGGTGTTTCTAATATATGAGTACATTATGTGCATAGATCTATAGGAAGAAAGGTCAGGAGAAATATGTCAAAATGCTAATGGCTGGATTATGGTCTGCCTTTGGCTCAGGTCATGATTCCGGAATCCAGCCCCTCATCTTCCGGCTCCCTGCTCAGCAGGAGTCTTCTTCTCCCTCTCCTTCTGCCCTTCCCCCTGCTCCTTCTCTCTCTCTCTCTCTCTCTCTCTCTGTCACTCTCTCACTCTCTCAAGTAAATAAATAAATAAATAAATAAATAAATAAATATTTTAAAAAATGCTAGTGGCTATAATCAGTAAGTAGATAGCAAAATTTTTAGCCGTTCTAGATTTCTTTACTGCATTTTTCTCATTTTTCTGAAATAATCATGAATTAGTGAGGTAGTGAAAAAAAAAAATAAAGACAGTAAAACTCAGCTAATGTTATCAGGGGAAATATTAACAGATAAGTCCTGAAGTAAAAATTAAAACTCTCCTGTCTAGCACAAGCAAAAGAGGCACTGTCTGATGTAAGCATCCCTAAGAGAAACAGATCTACAGCCCTCAATTACAGGAAGTGTGCTGAGCCCCAGAAGCCTGTCCTCTTGAGGAGCAGGCTGGGTGAGGCATGGTTCAGCCCCATTTATGTGGCAATTAATCATTAAGCCAGTCTGTTCTTCATTAAGAAGCCAATGAAGTCAGACTCACGGTTGCTCCGGAAATATGGCTTGCTGAAAGACTGCTAGAGTTATTCCAAAAAGAAACCAAACCATAGCCCTCGAAGAAGCAACAGATGCTCAAGACAGGGGGGAAATGACATGGACACTTGGCAAGGAAAGCTCAGCAATTTTCTTTTTAATTATTGAGATAAGAAAGTGAGTTTGGTTTCATTTAGCTGTTCAAATAGAAATCTATTTAAATATTTAAACAGAAAAGCCTCCTGATCTACCATCCTGCCCTCCTGTAACAGCTATGGCCTTTCCACAGAGATAAATTTTATAGTGGATTTGGTTTGGGGAAACTTCTATTTTATGGGTTAGAAATTGATTTCAAGAGCCTTCAGCAGCGTAAAACACACACAATTGTGTATTTGCTTTGGGGGTAAGTCCACACTTCCTTGCAGTACAAACTAAATCTCCTGCTGGTAAACACTACGATGTTTGGCATTTGAATTGCTTCTCTTTTAGAGATGTGGTCCTGATAATCTCTTTCACAAACCAGTAAGGACCCAAACCCTCCCCAAATGCCTCACCCTTCCTTCCTAGACAGCATTCAGCACTGTTTTTCTCCATTCTACTAGGAGAAATAAAATTCGACAACAGCAAAGAAACAAATATTTATGTGCCTGCTTGCTGTCTCCAGTGAAACTTCATCCTCCTGGATGGGTCCCTGTAACCAGACCAATCTTCCTGCTCTCTTCCTTAACCAAGCCCATGCCAGAATTTAAGGTTTGGATCAATTACGTGTCTTTCAAGAAGCTATTCCATAAGGAGGGGGTAAGGAAGCCTGTCACAGCATTTAACCCATCAGCCTTTCCATGCTTCCAGGGTTTTATTCTGTCTAGAATGCCCAGCCCATTTTATGACCCAGCAAAATCCTTTGACTTCGAAGATCTAGTCTGACGATCAGTACCTTTAGTCTCCTCTATAAATGTAAGTTTCAATCATTCCCAGACAATCATTCTCGATTGCCTTATACATACTCCAAGAAGAGCTCTAACATTGTACTTCAATTTTTTGTTTACATATCTGTCTTCCTCCTTCAGGCTGGGAGTTCCCAAGGAAACAGACTGTCTCTCATCATGACATTCACAGTACCTACTGTTCAAAAAATAAATGCTGAATGAATGAATAAATGAATATAACAACCCCTACAGAATCCAATTTGCCTATATACTTCCACGTGTCCAATAGATTAACAGATCCAAAAGACAGGGTGAGAGCTTTATTTCGACTCTTTTTATGATACGGGATACAATAGAATCGAACAAGTACTATTTTAATTAATACTTAACAGAATGGCATTTATTAATACTGCTATAGAGGGTAGTGTGAAGGTAGCAATTTTCACTTCAGGGTTTCTCATAGGGAAAATCAGCTTTTCAAGAAAAAAATATAGATTTTTCCTAGCAGCTCAAACTTCCTTTCACCAAATTCTGCTAACCCAAAACAGCTAGCCAAGAACTGTGTCACATTTTCTCATCCCAAAGAACAAGATTTTTTTCCTGCTGTGTTGGTGTGAACTTTCCTACATTGCTTTCTTCAGCTGTGTGTGCCACAGGTGGCTGAGAAAATAAAATCCTTGGTATCATCGCTTGATTAGACAGTAAGAAACCCTGTAAATTTTTATGCTCTCAATTTAGCCTTTTATTTTCTTTAATCATAGCTCTTTCTTGGGAAACTTCTACTTCCATAATCATGAATTGTACTCTTCCCCTAAGATCTTCCCTGTTATTATTCCTAAATATTCCACACATAAATTTCTTTCTGAAACCTTTAAAACTAATCACTTTGTTGGTTAAGTTCCATTTTGTCTACTTTCTGTTCACCAACAAG
The DNA here is from genome assembly GCF_030435805.1 of Mustela lutreola. Lineage (NCBI taxonomy): Eukaryota > Metazoa > Chordata > Mammalia > Carnivora > Mustelidae > Mustela > Mustela lutreola. The sequence continues at coordinate 94,485,009 of NC_081296.1, forward strand.
CAAGTTGAGAAAGATAGGCATTCTTCCAAGTCCACAGCTGTACAAAACGCAGTCTACCGACTAGCACAAAACCATCTTCAAACCAAAGGAAGCTCCCAGGTGGGTAATTCAGCAAAGGTCCACACTGTCACTAGCCCACCACTTGATCTGTTCATCTGTGAAGCCATAGGTTGATTGTATGGAAATACTAAGCAAAAGTCCTTACCCTTATACTATGGTTAAGAAAAAAAAAAATTTAACATAACATCTGTTACTTGACCATTTTAGGTGAACATAGGTCAGCATGAAAAGTAAAACTAGAAGTGTCAGGTTTAATGTCTTTGCAACACAAAACATCCATCACTATTAGGCAGATCACTGTATTTTGCCCGTATTGACACTTCTGTTTTCAAATTAAATATTTATTTACCTGATATATCTCTAAAATCCATAGCTAATTTCATCCCTCAGCCAGTTTGTACATCAACAGTTTTGTTAAACTTAACAAAATGATCATCCATATTTGTGCACAGTATCATCCCTAAGGCTAAGAGTGAATGTTTGTATCCTCTGGATGTGCTAGGCTCTCCTAATGAAGCGGTACCAAATACCAATCTTCTGGTGTGCTGATTAGAAAATAAGGTGAATTGCCATGTGACTTCATCCATGATAGACCCAAGACAAAGTCACTGATGATGTCAAAAAAGAAAAAATATATTGGGTGGGGGAGCCTGGGCAGCTAAGTCAATTAAGCCTCGGACTCTTGGTTTCAGCTCAAGTCATGATCCCATGGGTCTTGAGATCCATCTTGGAGTCGAGCTCTGCCCTCAGCTCAGGGTCTGCTTAGAGTTTCTCTTCTTCAGCCCCTCCCCCCACTTGTGCAAGCATGTGCTCATGCACACACTTTCTCTCCTTCTCTCAAATAAATAAGCCTTTTGAAATAAGAAGGGGAAAGAAAAAAAAAAAAAACCGTTGACTATGAAGGCTTTTGTTTCCTAAACTAGATGCATAAGAGATTAGTTTTGACTCTACGAACATGGGTGAATACATCCCACTTGTGCAAACCAGGGCAACCAGCTAGACACTACAGTTCCAATTTGGGATTATTATAGAAAGTTGGGGTTTTTTCCAAAGCTATTTGGGGTGGTAATTGGAACAAAAGTAGCCTATGCTCTAAATTTTGAAACAAAAACCAGATGTATGAAAATATTAAGCATGATGGACAAGACAGCATTAATTTTGTTTCTGGGCTTATCTCCTTCTTGGAAAATTTCTTCACAAAGAAAGATTTATCTGGGGAGATTTCAGTTCTCATTCTGTTATTAAAAATTCAGGAAGCTTCTATTGAGACCATGTAACAGTAGACTATTTGGTGGCAGTACTTGGTAGGTGACAATATTTGGGCTCTAAAACATATTAAAATTGGAAACATCTAGATTTATCATAAATTTAATATATGTTTATCAAATTAGCAAAATGTTTAGTTTTAATAATGCTTGAAGCTAATACTGCTGCTACTGTAGTTATGAATAATTTAAACTTGAATTTACATGTTTAATCATTTCTGTCTTTAAAAAAAAAACTAGTGCAATGCAATGTTAGGCTGACTGTTTCTCTGATTTCCATGTAAATTGCCTGCGTTGGTGAATTTGCTTGTCACTTAATACAGTTGAGAATTTATTTAATTACTTAATATTTCTGATTTTTTTATAAATCTTATAAGCTTTTCTGGAGGAAAATCTTTGTAGTGATCTAATACCTGGTTCTTCTGATATACTGATGTAGAGGTTACTTTTTAAAATCTAACAAAACCATGGATTATTTAAACAAAAATAAAGCCTCGCATCTAACTGCATTATTTCAAAAGCTTATTTTCTTTATTGTTAATGACAATGATCTCGGAAGCTGAATACATTTCCCTTTGTGCTTTGCCTAATGTATCTGATGTTTATTTGAGATAATACCCTATTTAATTTAGTTGAGATTTCTGTCCTCTAAAAGAAATGGGCCAGGAGGAGGTGAGAAGTGAACAGAATTATCCCTAGATTGTAGAACACGAAATGACAAAACAACAGGTGGTCAATTACCTTTAAGAGCCTGTACCTGAGTACACAGGAGAAAACCTGTACCCCTAAAGAAGTCAAGCCCAGAGGCCATCAGCATGTCATGCTCTCTCTAGAGCTCCTTGCTATGGGGAAGAGTCCTCACCAATATCAAGGTGAGCTAAAGACCACACATGGACTAAACTTTCATGATGTGTGGGTCATATTCTGTCAACACACTTTTCTGCTTGCTCTTTACAGGAAATGCCACCAAAATGTTCACTGATTCATTGATTTATTCACTCAGTACATACATTTTGGGCATAAAGTATGTGTAAAATACTATGAAATTCCCTACTGCTAAGGGCATGGCCAGTCCACGCCTGCACCCTGACCCCTCATTAAGTTGGCAGAGTGCATAAGCTCTGACTCCCACCCACCCCCAGAAAAACAGCACAGATTTCTCAAAGTGCCAACATCAGACCAAAACAATCCCACAGAAACCATTTAGAATCAGAAGAACAGCTAAAGGTGTATATGCTGAATTTATTAGGCCTGCTGTCCAATTCTCTTTAGACTGGCAACTTACCCTTCACTACAATATCTGTCCTTTGATGTCTTTCAAGATCTTGATGCATGGATCAGGCCTTACATTTTACAACTGATTACACAAATATACACACATCTCAAAACATGTGCAAAATCATTCTCTTGACACACATAAGTTTAAAACCCTTTGTGCTTAAATCCTCTACAGTTCATTGGAAATACTAAAGCCAGAATTCAAAGGTAGTGGTGAGCCATGGTGAGCAAAAGATGCAGGAGATAACACTTGGAATGATAGGAGGCATCACTAACTTGCTCACTCGATAATCTTTATTTCCTTACCCTGTGCCTGGCTCTGTGCTATGCATTGGGGCTATGCATTGGGGCTATGGACAAGACTGAAAATAATCACAAGTTAAATCCTTTCCTCAAGCTGCTCATACTCTCTTAGAACAGGCCGACATGTAAACACTTACTATGCAATAGAATGGGCACAGAAGAGACATGTGAGCAGGATACTGCAAAACAGAAACATTACAAGATTTATCTAGAAGCAGAAGAGAAGTCAGAGTTTGACAAATTAGGTGACAACTGAGCCAAATCTTATCAGACAGGTGGGAAGCCTAGGTGAACAAGAGTAAAATGACATTCAAAGTAGTGAAAAAGCACATTGCATTTGGAGAATCAGATGTAGCTGGAATAAAATTGTGTCAAGAGATCTGGCTAGAGAAGCAAGCAGAGGTCAGGCCAAAGAGCTTTGAATTCATTACCAAGGATAAGCTTGAGTAGTCTGGGGAATCACATGATCACTTTGAGAATGGAACAACAGAGGCATAAAATTTGGGAATCTTTGATGTATGGATTGAATTTAAAACTAGAATATATTATTTAGCTAGAGCTTGTGAATCATAAGAGAAACTGAAGAACTACCCCCTTTTAAGTACCATCATTTAAAAGGGAGGGAGAGAAGTACGAGTCTACAGAGGAGTTTTTTAATCAGCAGCCAGAAAGTAAGAGAAACCAGAAATGAGGAGAAATACACAAGAAAGGGTTTTGAGAAGGAAGTCTTTAACAGTGCAGCAAAGAGGCGAAGTAAGATAAAGAATAAATTCAAGGGCGCCTGGGTGGTTCAGTCATTTGATTGTCCAGCTCTTGGTTTCAGCTCAGGTCATGATGTCAGGGTGGTGAGATGGAGCCCTGTGTTGAGCTCTGTGCTCAGCGGGGAGTCTGACAGATTCTGTCTCTCTCCCTCAGCCCCCCCCCCTCTTGCGAGCTCTCTCCCTCTCTCTCTAAAATAAATAAATATTTTTTAAAAAAGAAAAAATTCAATGGATTCGGCAGGGAGTGGGGAATGATCAATGGTAGAATAAGAGAGAAGTCAAATTGCAGGTGGCTAAGGAGTGAATGGGACATGAAGACATGAAGGCATGTCTTCATGGAGGGACATGAAGACAACCCAGCCATACTTCACAGAACCCAAGGCCAGAGGGTAACTGAGGGTCCTGAAGTTTTGTTTTGTTTCGTTTTGTTTTAAAGATTTTATTTATTTATTTATTTGACAGACAGAGATCACAAGTAGGCAGAGAAGCAGGCAGAGAAAGAGGAGGAAGCAGGCTCCCTGCTGAGCAGAGAGCCCAACGCTGGGCTCGATCCCAGAACCCTGGGATCATGACCTGAGCTGAAGGCAGAGGCTTTAACCCACTGAGCCACCTAGGTGCCCCTGAAGTTTTGTTTTTAAGATGAACTTAAACATAGCATTAGAGGAGAAGAACAGGTGCAAAATGCAGAAGAGATCCGCAATGTCAGTATAGGAACTAATCTTGAGCTCGGAGAGAATGGAGAGAAGAGAAATATGAATGCAGATAAAGACTGTTCTAAAAAATCCATCACAGAAGAAGAAAAAAAAGCTCCTCCTATCTCTGATAAGGGGACAGGTCTAAAGTAGGAAGCAAGAGGAATATCGTAGAAGTTGCAATACCTTGATACAGGAGTAGAAAAGGGAGCTGAACACAGGAACCTAGAAAAATCATTTCTGGTCTACTTAAGACGGGTGACCCTACTTTTTATAATGTCATCAAGCCATGATGCTCTGGGTTTCTATTGAGGTTCAGCAGCCCAAGCGTAAAACCAGAGAACACTCTCTGTTGAATTGATCCAAGATCGGACATCGCATGGCAGATAAGCAAGAGAATGAAAGGTGCTGGCCAGAGAAGTTTACAAGATGTACATGGAGGAACAAAAAAAATTAATCCAACAGAGGTATGTTACTCAGAAGGCAAAAGAAAGTCAAGGAATTGCAAGTTTTCAAGAACTACAGATAATGGAACTTAGAAACAGCTAAAAGGACAAAAGGCAGTGGTCCAAGAACAGAGCAGTCCCTAGTGGTGACCACATCCCAGGTAGGACCAGGAGGCTAAGAAATTAGAGTTAAGAATTACAATCCTCTACAATGTGAATTATCAAGACTTGCTGATCAACCACAGGAAAATGCAAACACTGGTATTGTAGTGGAGATCTTTGAAGAAATAGTAGCCTAGGGAGTAATGACATTTTTTTGAGTTCCTGCTACCACTAATTGGGCATTTGTCCTTGGGTACAGTACACAATTTCTATTTCCTCATCTATAAAATAATAATTTATTCCCATGATTTTTGTAAGAATTACATATATTAAAGCATTTAGCATAGTGCCTCATTTAGAACAAAGTTAAATGATATTTGTCTTTCCCTCCTTTTAATTTGACTTCTCAGCAGCTCTTGATTCCAACTGGCTTCTCCCTCCTTCTTCTCTTGGGTGCTCTCATTTTTACCATCTTCTGATATCTTAAAAACCCTCTTTGATGGCTGTTCCTCCTGCCCCAAATCCTTAAATGTCCGATACCTACTGGGCTCAATACTCAGCCTTCTTCTGTTTTTTATCTCTAGACTCTCTTATTATGCAAGCTCATCCTCTTCCAGGCCTCTGAGTATCCACCTGACAACTTACCAGCCCAATGCTCTCCTGATTTCAGGTTTCATATCGTATTATCTATTTGATATCTCAATATTGATGTTCACAGATAACCCAAATCAGCATGTTCAAAGCTGGATTTTTAGCTTGACTCTAACCCCCTGTACCCTGTCCTGCACCTTCTCCAAGCTTCCTCATCCCAGGAAATGCTCTGCTGTCTCCCAGTAGCTTCTAGAAGCATGAGCATTAGATGATTGTTATTTTCCACTCTCCATTCCTAGTCCATTATTGAGCCCTGTCAATCCTCTAGTGAGATGATGCACATGTTCCCTTTGAATTCAAAGTCTGGACTTCTTAGAAGTGATGTCCAAAGAAATCAGTAGCTTTAAAAAAAAAAAAAAAACCCTAATAAAGTGTATTTAAAGATTTTTTTAAAGATTTATTTATTTATTTATTTATTTGTGTGTGTGTGTGTGTGTGTGTGAGAGAGAGAGAGAGAGAGAGAGAGAGGAGCCCAATGCCAGGCTTGATCCTACAACCCCAAGATCATGACCCTAATCAAAATAAAGAGTTGGATGCCCAACTGACTGAGCTGCCCAGGAGCCCCAAGATTATTTTTAAAGAAAGGGTTTGATCACAAGTAGAGAAATGGTTTAAAGGCAAAGACTGTTCCTTAGAACATTACTCCTATAGGATGTTGGTGGATATTAGAAACAGGACACAGAGCCAAATAAATCTGGAAAATTCTAGATTAAACACAATTAAGCAGGTTTCACTATTGTTATTTTTTGCTGTTGTTTTTACTGTAGGACTTCTCAGAATTGTTAAAGAGACAGTGTGAATGCATAAAAGGATCGGGAACTAGGTGTCATAGATTCACCTCCCTCTGGCTTATTTGATTAAAACGGGCTCTATGCCATACTTCACTGCTTATCTGGGTCGCCATCAGTTTCCACAAGGACTTTTATTTGCTTCACATCTCACTGTCTTCTGGACCTGCCAGACTCCTGTCCCTCTTCATATAACATTCCTCTTCTTCATGGCATCAGCTGAGGAGTGAATGTGAAGTTTGCCACACATCCTTAAGTGCCCTTTACTTCAAACAAGAGCCCCAGACCTGTCTCCATAGAGATATCAAATTTCCTAGAATGACATCAGCAATAGCAACATAAGGCATTCCTCAACAAGAGCAATTTGAGTATCAATCCTTAAACAGAACCACCTTTGCAGCGGTTGTGGGATCCAGCACCATATGCCAGGAGACTCACCTACCTGTGAACTGAGAAGCCATACAGACCTTGGTCCCAGCTGTAGATTCCACAGGGGCCCATGAACCAGCTTCAGCTCCTTTCCCCTACCATCAGGAACCCCCGGTAAACACTGTTGTAGATAATTATCCACAGACAAGACAACCTTTGAGGAAGTCTGGTATCCACTACAGAAGTTCTAGAACATCAATAGAACACACAAATAATATGACTTTGGATGCACTGCAAAGGATTTGATAACAAAAGCAGAGCAAAGAAAGCAAAACTAAGTAGAATTACATCAAACTAAAAAACTTTTACATCAACAAAATAAAAAGGTGATGGAAGAAAATATTCTATGGGAATGGAAGAAAATATTTACAAACAATCTATCTGACAAGGGGTTAATATCCAAAATATATAAAAAACTCAATAGCAAAAAAAAAAATCCATTTTAAAAGTGGGCAGAGTATCTAAATGAACACTTTTTTCAAAGAAGCCATACGAATGACCAACAGGTACCTCAAAAGATGCTTGACATCACTAATCAGGGAAATGCAAACCAAAATTACAATGAGATGTCACATCACACCTGCTAAACTGGTTATTATCAAAAAGACAAGAAACAACACATGGTTGCAAGGCTCTTGAAAAAAAGGAGCCTTTGGGCACTGTTGGTAGAAATGTGAATCGGTACAATTATGGAATGAAGGGAGGTCCTCAAAAAATTGAAAATTAAATTGCTATATGATCCAGTAATCCTACCTCTGGATATGTATTCACAGGTAAAATAAAATTACTATTCCAAAAACATATCTGTACTCCCATGTCTATTACAGCATTATTTATTATAGCCAAGACTTAGGTGGAAACAACCTAAGTGTCTGTCAACAGATGAATAGATAAAGTGGAATATTATTACTAAGCCATGAGAAAGAAGGAAATTCTGCCTTTTATAACACGGATGGATCTTGAGGGTATGGTGTTATTAAGTGAAACAAGTCAGACAGAGAAAGACAAATATTGTACGTTCTCGCTTATATGCAGAATCTAAAAAAGCTGAACTCATAGAAATACGGAGTAGAATGGTAGCTGCCAAACTATCATAAGATCTCCCTGATATGAGGAAGTGGAGATGCAACATGAGGGGCTTGGGGGTAGGAAAAGAATAAATGAAACAAGATGGGATTGGGAGGGAGACAAACCATTAGTGACTCTTAATCTCACAAAACAAACTGAGGGTTGCTGGGGGGAGGAAGGTCGGGAGAGGGGGGTGGGGTTATGGACATTGGGGAGGGTATGTGCTATGGTGAGTGCTGTGAAGTGTGTAAACCTGGCGATTCACAGACCTGTACCCCTGGGGATAAAAATACATTATATGTTTATTAAAAAATAAATTTAAATAAAATATAATTTTTAAAAAAGAATGGTAGCGGTTGAGAGTTGGGGGTTGGGGGAAATGGGAAGATGTTGGTCAAAGGATACAAACTTGCAATTAGAAGATGAGTAAGTTCTAGAGAGCTAATGCACAGCAAGGTGACTATTGCGAAGATTACTGTAGAATGTATCTGAAAGCTGCTAAGAGAGTAGATCTTAGAAGTTCTTATAAGAAAATAATTGTAACGGGATGCCTCGGTGACTCAGTCATTGGGCATCTGCCTTCTGCTTAGTTCATGATCCCAGGGTCCTGGGATCGAGTTCCGCATCGGGCTCTCTGCGCAGCAGGGAGCCTGCTTCCCCCTCTCTCTCTGCCTGCCTCTCTGCCTACCTCTCTCTCTCTCCCTCTCTCTCTCTCTCTTTGTCAAATAAATAAATAAAGTCTTTTTTTTTTTTTAGGTAGTATTTTTTTTTCTTTCAGAAAAACAGTATTCAATATTTTTTTCACCACACCCAGTGCTCCATGCAATCCGTGCCCTCTATAATACCCACCACCTGGTACCCCGACCTCCCACCACCCCCCCCCCGCTACTTCAAACCCCTCAGATTGTTTTTCAGAGTCCATAGTCTCTCATGATTCACCTCCCCTTCCAATTTACCCCAACTCCCTTCTCCTCTCTAACACCCCTTGTCCTCCATGCTATTTGTTATGCTCCACAAATAAGTGAAACCATATGATAATTGACTCTCTCTGCTTGACTTATTTCACTCAGCATAATCTCTTCCAGTCCCATCCATGTTGCTACAAAAGTTGGGTATTCATCCTTTCTGATGGAGGCATAATACTCCATAGTGTATATGGACCACATCTTCCTTATCCATTCATCCATTGAAGGGCATCTTGGTTCTTTCCATAGTTTGGCAACTGTGGCCATTGCTGCTATAAACATTGGGGTACAGATGGCCCTTCTTTTCACGACATCTGTATCTTTGGGGTAAATACCCAGGAGTGCAATTGCAGGGTCATAGGGAAGTTCTATTTTTAATTTCTTGAAGAATCTCCACACTGTTAACCAAAGAGGCTGCACCAACTTGCATTCCCACCAACAGTGTAAGAGGGTTCCCCTTTCTCCACATCCTCTCCAACACATGTTGTCTCCTGTTTTGTTAATTTTGGCCATTCTAACTGGTGTAAGGTGATATCTCAATGGGGTTTTAATTTGAATCTCCTTGATGGCTAGTGATGATGAACATTTCTTCATGTGTCTGATAGCCATTTTTATGTCTTGATTGGAGAAGTGTCTGTTCATATCTTCTGCCCATTTTTTGATATGTTTGCCTGTTTCATGTGTGTTGAGTTTGAAAAGTTCATTATAGATCCTGGATACCAACCTTTTGTCTATACTGTCATTTGCAAATATCTTCTCCCATTCAGTGGGTTGCCTCTTTGTTTTTTTTTACTGTTTCCTTTGCTGTGCAAAAGCTTTTGATTTTGATGAAGTCCCAAAAGTTTATTTTCACTTTTGTTTCCTTTGCCTTTGGAGACATATCTTGAAAAAAGTTGCTATGGTTGATATCGAAGAGATTACTGCCTATGTTCTCCTCTAGGATTCTGATGGATTCCTGTCTCATACGGAGGTCTTTTATCCATTTTGAGTTTATCTTTGTGTACGGTGTAAGAGAATGGTCGAGTTTCATTCTTCTACTTATAGCTGTCCAGTTTTCCCAGCACATTTATTGAAGAGACTGTCTTTTTAAAAATTCGTTAAAAAAAAAAAAGAATTGTAACTACCTGCAGTGATAGATGTTACCTAAACTTATTGTGGTAACTTCATACTGTATCTGTGTGTCCAATCATCATGTTGTACACCTTAAACGTATACAATAATGTATGTCAATTATATCACAATAAAATGGGGGGACAATGAAGACAAATTCAAAGAAGGAGACAAACAATAAGAGACTCAACTATAGGAAACAAACAGGGTTGCTGGAGGCAGTCGGTGAGGAGATGGGTGATGGACCTTAAGGAGGGCACCTGATGTAATGAGCACTGATAAATCACTAAACTCCACCTCTGAAATTAATAATCTATATAATTATTTTTAATTTTAAAATAAATTAAAATTTAAATTTAAAAGCGTTAACAAAGTAGATCTTAAATGCTTTCACCATGAAAAAGAAATAGTAACCATGTGAGGTAATAGAGATATTTACTAACCCAATTATGGTAATCATTTCATAACATATAAGTGTATCAAAAAATAAATAAGAAATATCCCACTTTTCATGGGGCACCTGGGTGGCTCAGTGGGTTAAGCCTCTGCCTTCAGCTCAGGTCATGATGTCAGGGTCCTGGGATGGAGTCCTGCATCGGGCTCTCTGCTCAGCAGGAAAGCTGCTTCCCACCCCCCCGCCTGTCTCTCTGCCTACTTGTGATCTCTGTCTGTCAAATAAATAAATAAAATCTTTTTTTAAAAAAAAGAAGGAAAGAAATATCACACTTTCCCGGGGGCTTTCAAAGGCAAGGAACATTACATGACAACAATGCAAACAACTTAGTGTCAAAGATTAGACATTAGCAAAAGTCCTCCAATCACCCTTCCACCAGGAATTTCTCACTGGCTACACTGTTCATAATTTCCAGAGTCCTGACACATAGCCTAATCTCTCCTCCTCCTTGTTCCCCACCTTCCTTTTCTTCTCTATTCTTCTTGGCTTTACTCCATCTTAAACTACACAATCTTTATAAGCATATAAGATTAACTATTTCTTTATTTCCTTTTCCCCTCCAACCCATGAGAGTCTACTCCCAACTGCTTACCAAACTATTTTTCTAAACAACGCACTTTTCTTCAACAGAATAACTCAAGATTTGGCTTATTAGTGACAGAACTAAAATAATTCAGTACTTTATAGCCTGGAATTGAGTTCTTCTTTTGGAAGGAAATGTCTTTGTTTAGAAAACTTTGATTATGGATTGCCTTTGTATTATTTCAGAACATATTGTGATTTGTGTTTCATAGAACTTTTTGAATTATGAATTTTATTCTTTAAAAGATTTTATTTAGAAAGAGAGAGAGAGCATGCATGTTGGGGGGCAGGGCCGAGGGAGAGAGAATTTCAAGCAAACTGTGCTTGGACCATGGAGCCCCATGCAGGGCTCAATCTCACCACCCTGAGATCATGACCTGAGCAAAAATCAAGAGTCCCAAAATCCACAGTCAGACGCTTAAGTGACTGAGCCACTCAGGTGCCCTGAATCGTGAATTTTAAAAAGAAAAGACAGACGCAAACTGGCATTTCACGGTAGGTAAATGTTAGGAAATACACGTCAGGAAAAATAAATTAGTCACTTGTGTAACCTTCATATGACCCAGGACTTCATACAGTTCCCTCACCCCTCACCTGTGGGTACAGGAGGTATCCCACCCATGATTAGATCTGCAGTTTGATAGCTCAAAATTCTCTGCAGAATTTCATCTTCTTCACATCTCCCACCACATGAACATACCTCCCCAGGTTGGTTCCACATCAGGGACTTCGAGGAGTCTGCTCAGTGGTGCCTTCAACAGCTTTGGTAGAGCAGGTTGTTGCCTGTGGTCACAGAATCACTGAATTCCCTGCCGCCCACAGGGCACCACGTTCAATGCCACTGCGCTCTAGAACAGGGTGCTCATGTCCCATGCAAACTGTGACCCACAAAATCATCCCTCTCCAGCCCAGTGGGGTGGCATTGACTGTGCTATGACACTCAGACTATCCACTCTGACTGACTCAACGTGAGCCAGCATGACATCTGTTTCATGCATTCCCTGCTCCTTCCCAGTGCTCAATTTCTCCTTAAAGGCTTGGGCCCCCTTTTAGAGGAGTTTCTAAGCAGACCTGCTTTCCTCGTGCAACTAGGACCCTTTTATGATTTCATGCTCAAACCTTTCCCCTCTGGAGTGCACATGTGCCACTGTGATGACTAATCCCAATGTCACTTCCTCAGGGATGTTGTAGACCAAAGATACTTCCCATGGGCCAAACCCAGCCTGCTGCATAATATTGTGCATAACGTTTTATTGAAATACGGTCACACCAGTTCACTATCATATTATACATAGCTGGGGCACCTGGGTGGCTCAGTCATTAAGTATCTGCCTTTAGCTCAGGTCATGATCCCAGGGTCCTGGGATCGACCCCTGCATTGGGCTCCCTGATTGACGGGGAGTCGTCTTCTCTCTCTCCCACTCCCCTGCTCGTGTTTCCTCTCTCGCTGCCTCTCTTTCTGTAAAATAAATAAAATCTTTTTAAAATTTTTTAAAAATTAAAATAAAAACATATTGTCTATAGTTGTTTTTCACTACAATGCCAGAACTGAATAGTTTAATACAGAAAGCTTGTAGTCCGCAAAAACTAAAATATTTACCTTTTGGGCCTTTACAGTAAATGTTTGTTGACTGCCACCATGGAAGAAAAAACAGACCAGTGCTCTTCTTCAGCTGAGCCAGCATAGTTTGAGAAGGACCCCCTTTGTGCACACAGATCAGCAACCACCATATAAGAATCAAAGGATAAAATACTATTGTAATAGATGCCTGGGACCCTGTGATCATGAAACCTAGACTAACAGACATCATGAAAACTTGCATGAGAATGAGAAGCCCCAAAATTGGGATTATGACTGTTTCTGGGTGAAGGGAAAAGAATGTGCTCAGGGAGGGCTAGAGAGGATTTCAACTGCATTTAGAATAATGGTTTCTTCGGTAGAATGGTGAGTACAAAGGGATTCATTTCTTTAAATGTGCTATGTATCTTCCAGATCCTCCCTTCCCTTCCTCCCCAATTCTCCAAGCCATGATAGGCTAACCTATGTGGACTGCGTTAAAGGGCCCCTTTACCTCCCACCTTCTGACTGGGACTGACAGATAAGGAGCTCCAGAGACAAGTGAAGTCAGGGTATTTATTCTCCCAACTTCCCGAAAACTGAATACAACCCTTGCCTGAAAGCCACAGCTCCCAACAGATCGCCACACAACCTTCTCTGTTTTGAGTAACTGCTCTGTCCCCTAACTTCTTGAGTTAGCTATCTATTGCTGCATAACACGTGGCCCCAAAACTCAGCAACTTAAAGCAGCAAACATTTATTATCTCACAGATTCTGAGAGCTTCTGCCTCAAGGTCTCTCACAGGACTGTCATCAATGTGCCATGTGAAGCTGTGGTTTCACCTGGAGGCTCAAGTAGGCAAAACCCACTTCCCCCTCACTCATATGGTGTCACAGTTGGACTGAGGCATCTCTGAGTTTCTCATCATGAGGTTCTATCCACAGAAAGTTCAAACCATGGCAGGTGGCTTCCCTCAGAGCAAGTGAGTGAGACATCAAGCAAGGCAAAATTCAGTCTTTTCATAACTTAATCTCAGAAGTGACATTTCGTTACTTTCAGTATGTTCTTGAATAGAACATACAAAAGCAGGTGACTAGGTTAGCCCACACCAAAAAGGAAGGGAATACACAAAGGCATCAACATCACACTTAATGGGAGGGCCGCGTCAGTGGGGGAAACTTACAGACTCCATACCACTCTCCTGCAAGCCTAAGGAAGTAACCAGCTGTTACTAGCCATGGGTTATTGAAACAGTCATCCAGCTTTCCTTAAACTCTGGTAAACAGTCCCTCATTAAACTCTCCTCAGATTTTTCTCATTTTTATAGGGCCCTGACTTGTATTTAAAATTGTTTTGTAAGTTGGAAGTATTTCTTGCTGAAAATATTTTTAAATATATTATAAATATAAAAGCATCTTGATCATAAAATGTGACTAAAATAAACATGTACTTGTTTAACAAAACTTTTCTACAAAACCTTATTTAATAATCACAATAATGGATTTGGAGATATATAAAACAAAAAACTAATGAATAACATGAAGTAGCCTTCTTGACTATCATAGTCCAAGAATGGCATTGCCTAAAAATATAAATTACTTCAAGAAGGGTTTGGATAAATCATTATGTTTAATCTGTTTTCATTTCTGAAATCTCCCAACATTTTGGATATATTTTCTAATATTTTGAAATGGCATTAATTTGCCCTCCTACAGAAGTTCCTTTGCTTCACTATTAGAAAACAGGATTAACTATATGGGAGACTAGTGGTTTGCTTCTTAATATGCTCTGTAGCTCCTTCATCTTGTAATAAACCAGTTTTGTGAAGCGTGTGCTTTACAAAAATCACTTTAAATAGTCTTATAAGTCAGGTAGTACAGGGTACTCTAAACTTACAACATAATATTCTATTCATAATCCTAATTTCACGTGAAATCAACTTCAAAAATGCCATTAACGTCCATAATAAAGTACAAAAGGAAACCAACTACAAATTAAGCTTGGAAATGAGGGAATCAAAGACTAATGTTCAGAAAGTTTGAGGGCCACAAGAATAATATTTGAAAGACTTGGGGCTGAGATTTCATTTTTCCAAACAGCTCAGTGTGAAAGAAAACAGTAAAAGTAATCCAAGCACAGCTTTGAACAAGTAAGAAAATGGAGGTACTCGGCCAAGATGAGAAAGAAAAATAGGTTCAAATCAATTATAAGTAATTCTAAGCTTTCCTTGGACCTTACATGAGAAATGGAATTTGTTCTGATAAAACAGGGAAAGATAAGAAAAAAAGAAAATGAGGAACCAGAAAGAAAGATAAGCTAAAAACAATAATGGAAACTAATCATAACATCTGGGAAAATTCAGACGACCTTTATGAGAGCAGAGGCACAAATTCCACTGAGACTAATTACCGTATTTTCAACTTTGACTTTACAAGAAGTATGAATCTTGAGAGTAAGATAAATGTTTACCTTTAATGAAATGATTTTAGGTAATAATGCATTACTGTCTCGCAGACAGGTTGAAAAAAATTTCTCCTTTACTAACACTTTTGCCAGTACTCGACATTTTCATCAATCACTGCCATACTTACTAATCTGAAGTTTAGTACTAACGCTAAAATAATTTACATTTTTATTAAAATGCTTACTTTCCAAGGGAATTATTTTTATCCCAGTAGTATCTCTCATGCTCTGAAAAAAAAATAGGAAGCAGCAAGGCTTTACCTGTTGGCTCAATACTTACAGACCCCAGGATTCCCTCCCTTCTCTCCTCCACCCAAAAATAATTCGCCAAGCTAGAGTAGAGACAACTCATTTCTGGAATGTCTAGTATTCGACTAGATATACAGACATAATAGCAAAAGGCTAAATCTTAAATAGATGGCAGTTTTCATCCTCAGTCATTGGATGAGTTAATGAATTTCCTACTTTTCTACTGAAGCTTGAGGGGGAAAAAATGACCAATCACTTTGGGAAAATATTGGTGTTTATGAAATACACTCTTTGACTACTTGTTTACTACTTGTAAATCAAGGAAAATTTCCCAAATGGGTATCATTTTATAACTTGGGGAGTAACTTTTAAATCTAATAATTGCTTGCATTAAAATTAATTTATCACATTAAATACCAAGTACATAACTCCAATAACTTGACTTGTCCACTGCAATCATCTGAAAAAGTTTATTCTTTTTCATTTTACAGTGAAAAAATTCTTCCAAATCTTAGGAGTAATGCATGCAGTAAATGTAAATGGCCATTTAAATAAAATTCCCTGAGGAAGCTCCTTCCCTGGCAGGGATGCCTCACTACTTTATGTTTATTAGTGGGCTGTCGGTGAGTAAATGCCATCAATACTAATAAATCATTATGTTTAGAGGGATCGTGGTGATAATATCAATGTCCTAAGTACATCACTTCTTCCATCTGTATTAACTCATTTCATGTATGCCTCATTACTTCTTTTTCCCCAGTTACTCATTGAAAGGGGGCATCATCTACTTAATGTTATGAAAAAAAAAAAAAAATAGGTCACAAATAAATGAAAGTCAAAGACTTGTAATGGGAACAAAAACTGTCCTCTGAATGTCAGTGTTAACTTTCCCTTGATTAAAAAGAAATCCAATATAATTTTTAACCTGAAAAGAAACTTTGCTTCAAGTATAATACATTTGAATTATGTAGAGCTCTTGTCCCTTACAGTTCAGAGCTCCTCATTACCCAGAGAGAGATGACTGAACTACAGAATAATAAGCTGACATATTTGAAAGGAAATGCTGTACACTTGATTTAATCAAAAGATTATAAAAATGACATTATCAGATCTTACAGACAAGAAAAACAACTTGTTTAAAATTGGACATCAAACAAAAATCATACAATGGAATTCCATTATAACTAGAAGAAAAATTTTTAATATCCACTTCTTCATTCTACAAATATCGGCTCAGTATATACTTACTGAAACATGCCCTGTGCTAGACAGTGTACCGAGCACTGGAATTATGTAGAAAAATAGGACACAGTCTCTGTCCTCATGATGCATAGAGTCTACAGACAAAAGAGTTAAGTAGACACATTCTGCCACACTGAGAGATAAGGGCTTTAATAAAGGTATACATTCCAAGACTGTTTCTAATTACTATTGTAATAGAGATGTTGTCTTAATCTGTTGGGGCTACTGGAACAAAATACCACAAACTGGGTAGCTTATAAACAACAGAAATTTATTTCTCTTCCAGAGGCTGGAAGTCTGAGATCCAGGAGCCAGCATAGTTGGGTAAGTGCCCTCTTCTAAGTTACAGACTTCTAATTGTATCCTCCCATGGTGGGGTTACAGGGGCAAGGGAGTTCTCTGAGTCTCTTTTATATGAATACTACTACCACCTTCATAACCAAATCACTTCCTAAAGGCACCATTTACCATGGCCCTGGGGAGTTAGGATTTCAGCATATGAATTGGGTGGAGGGGACAAACATTCAGACCATAGCAAGCGTGTTGCTGTTGCTTTTTAAAAAGTATAGGTGTTTCTTAAAAGCTCTATTGAATAATAATCTCCTCTTGGAGATGAGGAAAGGAAAACAGGTCTCAGCTTGTTTTGAACATTTTTCTGCCATATACGATTGACATCACTTGTTTTGAAAGAGAAATAAAAGACATTGACATTATATAAACCTCATGAGAAAACATTGACTTGATGAACAAGACCTGACACAATATAAATTAGGATGGTTTTGTTAATCTAACTCTATCTCCTTGAGCAATTAGCCTCCTTCTTTTGTGTTTTAAAGAGAAATTAATAGATAGGAGACAAGCCCACCCCATTCTACCCCACACATAGGTATAATTGACTTGAGTTCAGAGGGACCAGTCAGGAGTTAACATGAGTGTGTGCATGGAGGAAAGAGATGGGGAGCATTATGAAGTCTGAGTCCTGATCACCTAAACCTCTCCCATTCCTATTATTTCTAATCCTTGGTTCTCTAACATCCCCTAATTTGGAGTTTGGGGCTGGGGAGACAGAGATTACACATCAGAGTTTGCCTCCTGTCAGATACTTCTATCTTGGGGGGAAGGGTGCACTGGCTCACCCTTAAAGTTTATGGTCCTGATCAGGAGGGGCAAACAGGAGGTGGATCTCTCCATACCACCAGCTCAACTAGTTGTTTTGCAACTTTGTCAAACAACTGGTGGAAAGAGTGCTCAGATTGGTCAAAACACATAAATGAATTAAACAACTTAGCCAGAAGTCATTCTGCAATAAGCACTTAACACATTGCAAATGTATTCCTCTCGCCAGAATCCATTTCACAGAGGGTAAGAACTAAGCCTTTCATCATTATGTCCTCAGCATTTGGTACCAGCTAGTCTTCCCCTTCACTACTTGACTAGTGTTGAGTGTCTGAATAGTGAGTTTCCCTAAGAGAGTCATATTAAAGTCAAATACTGGCTTCTGGTTTCCTTATTTTATTTTTAACTGTTAAGTATATAAAATGAAAAAAATAAAGAGCAACCCCACTCTTTTTTTAGTTTCTACTTAAATTCCAGTTAGTTAACATACAGTGTTATGTATGTTAACACTTCCATACAACACCCAGTGTTTATCCCAACAAGTGCCATCCATAATCCCCATCACCTATTTAATGCATCCCTTCACCAACCTCCCCTCTAATAACGATCATATGGTTCTTTGTAATTAGGAGTCAGTTTCTTGTTTTGTCTCTCTGTTTCTCTCTCATTTTTTCCCTTTGCTCATTCATTTTTTTTTCTTAAATTCCACATATGAGTGAAATTATATGGTATTTGTCTTTCTCTGACTGATGTATTTTTGCTCAGCATAATTCTCTCTAGCTCCATTAATGTCATTGCAAATAGCAAGATTTCATTCTTTTTATGGCTGAATAATATTCCACTATATATATATACCAACTCTTCTTACCCATTCATCAGTCAATGGACACTTGGGCCACTTCCATAGTTTGGTTATTGTAGACAATGCTGCTAAAAACATCGAGGTTAATGTATCCCTTTGGTTTATTATTTCTGTAAGGACAGGACTACTTCTAACCCAACTAGCCATGCTATCAGGGAGTGACCTTAGGATGGCTCTATGGTGTGACCCACCACCATCTACCAGGATGCAATTCTTATGAATGGTCTCAACCGTATCCATTAAGGTTTATTCAAAAAGGAAGATGATTTGATAATCTCTTTGCTACTGATATAACATATGGATAATTTCATACACACTCTTATGGCTTCTGGACATATTCGAATGGACTATAGTCAGAATGTGACCAACATGGATACTTAAACTCCTACTCTAATTATCTCCTTTTTTTTTTTTTTTTTTTTTACTTTTCCCTTAAGAACCATGGTGAGCTATGAAATTCTAGCGTTCTCACTCCACTGCTAACGTAATCTGATCAGGGTGCCTTTACCATACCATCTTGTATCTAGCCCCCATCTTCTAGCCCAACCCCATCCCAGGACCTAAAAAGTTTCCAGAACACAGTAAATCTCATTAATGTTTATCAGATGACTGGCATTTCTTAGTAACCAAATATGTTATGGGGGGATGAATATATATTCTTAGAAATCCTTACACACTGGAAAAATTAAGAGGCCATAGTATGACAATTCAGATGGAGTTTACACTTAAGAACTGAGTAAAGAAAATCAAATATCTCATTATCTGAAAGGAATTGTTGAAGTCTGCTACAAATGTATTTTTATTATTTTTATAGGGTTTCTTCAAAACTTTACCCTGTAACATTTTTAATTGAGAAAAAAGCTGCTTAAATCATCAAAATTCAACTGTCCATTTGCTCAAAGAAGATATTTATGTAGTTGTTTATTTATTTCTCCAATAGGAATAACCAGATCACAGCATGCAGAATGTAGTTCTTTTGATGGTATTTCAATTCCTATGTATATCTAAAAGGTAAAAGTATCTGGCACTTCATTTGGAATTTTATTGAATTTTTTTATTCTGTCTGGGCACATTATGGTTATCAAGTTCTTGTTGCCACACTATACATATAATTCATATCCACACAGATGAGAAATTGGGTTAACCACAGTTCATTTTTTTTTTCTTCAAGAGTGAAGTCCTTTAAACATTGGAACAAGAAATCTATATTTTAGTTTATTATTCAGCATGGCTTCTAGTTGTTTCCATTCTGAATTCTACATTACAAGTAAATCAATTCTAATTTTCTCAAAACCAAAATTACTCAGGAAAAATTTCAGTGGTAGAAAACACTGATCCAGCATGAAAACTGAAATCATTTAAAATTCATTACCTGATCTGTTCCTTCACTCATTCAATATTAGGAATAAAATAACTCTTTATGCCCTCCGAAATTCTATGCCAGTGAGACTGAGTGGTTTCATCGTTCTTTTTACACCAAAGACTCCTTTTTTCAAGCATAGTTATATGCAAGACAGGAATGGCTTTTCAAAAAACACAATTATGTTAAATAATTATTTAATAACTATAATTCAAACTCTCTCAACTTTTGGTCAATATTATTGATTTGGTGAAACCACAATGGATTTTTTTATGTTAAGTGGAGCAGTCTAAATTTTTCAGCATAGCTTAAGCTTTTTTTATAGTCAGTCTTGAGCCCACCTGTTACAATTAGATTGGGGGGCTCTAAAATATGTTAAATTTAGCATAATGTTTAGTTCTAAATTTCTCTTAATTCTAATAACCTACAGATATATTATCTAATGTATATATTCATGTATATATTAGGTATCTCTTTGTTTTTTAAAAGATTTTATTTATTTATTTGTCAGAGATAGAAAGCACAAGTAGGGGACAGAGAGACAGAGTGCACAAGCAGGAGAGTGGCACGCAGAGGCAGAAGCAGGCTCTCCACTGAGCAAGAAGCCCAATATGGGACTCTGATCCCAGGACTCTGTGATCATGACCTGAGCAGGATGGCAGACCTTTAACCAACCAAGCCACCTAGGCATTGCTATTAGATATCTCTTTGACATATATAAGAGTAATTCTTATCATCGTATTTTATTGAGGGAGAAAGTAAAAGACTAATGACTTGTAAAAATTAGTGTGAAATATCTTACACCA
Organism: Mustela lutreola; assembly: GCF_030435805.1. Taxonomy (NCBI): domain Eukaryota; kingdom Metazoa; phylum Chordata; class Mammalia; order Carnivora; family Mustelidae; genus Mustela; species Mustela lutreola. Next base: position 94,505,620 of record NC_081296.1, read on the forward strand.
AAATTAGTTTCAGCTCTTACAGTAACCTGAAGTTCCAAAGCATTAACATTTTCAATTGCTGTAGAGATCAAGTTTAGAGCACTGTGCCTTCAATGCATTCAAAAACACACATTGATGCTGCTGACCAATATAGTGAAAGGAGAAAATGAAGGTGTTGCAACAAGTTAAGATGATGAGTCCAGATTGGGAAATATTGAGTGTGGAACCACTAGAGAGACATTCAGGTGAGTTACCCTATATATGGACTCCTAGACACCAGTTAATCATGAAGGCACCTGGGACACAAAAGCAAATCCCAGTAGGGAACAAAGAGGGGAGTAGATAGCAGTATCTGCCAGGCTCCAGTTAGGGCACAGAAACCATACTAGTTATTTTTAATAGAGAGAGTTCAATATAGATAATCATTAGCTACATACTGAATAGCTAAAAAGGCAAAGAGAGAACTCTTAAAATATGACAGAGGTAACAAAGGCACAAAGCCACTATCCCCCTAGAGGGAAGGGAGTGGGATTACTACAGTTTAGAAGCTCTGTGGAGCCTGACTGTGCCTGGGACACAAGATCCCTGAAGAGGGCCATTGTTTGCCAGGTGCTTGCGTCTCTGAAGAGGAAGGACAAGATTAATCCTGCCAGTGTTAGAGAAACTGCAGACTGCCTTCAACTGCCACTGCCAGGATAGAACAAGGCCAGGGTGACCCCGATAAAATTCAAAAGTGCTCATACTGGGACGCCTGGGTGGCTCAGTTGGTTAAGCGGCTGCCTTCGGCTCAGGTCATGATCCCAGCGTCCTGGGATCGAGTCCCACCCACATCGGGCTCCTTGCTTGGCGGGGAGCCTGCTTCTCCCTCTGCCTCTAGCCTACCACTCTGTCTGCCTGTGCTCTGTCTGCCTGTATCTCTAACAAATAAATAAAAATCTTTAAAAAAAAAAAAAGTGCTCATACATCCTGTGGGATGACAAGTCACTTGTCGGCAGAGGCAGAGCCCGGCATGCAGACTGCAAACCAAACAGAAATGTGGTTTTTAGACTCTGAGCCTCAGCACGACAGAACAGGGTACAGAGGGATGAGAGATTTGGAGCTGAGAGAGACAAGAGCTTAAAAACTGACACATAATGGTTTATTGCCATTGGAAGGAAGAGATTCAAAAACGTCTTGAGAAAGGAAATTGAATTGCATCATGGATGCATTTTATTTAATATCACAGTGTGTCAAGCATGCCCTTAAACACTTTAAATCCATTAGCTCCTTTAAGTTAATCCTCACAATGACCATTTGAAGTAGATATTATTATTCCCAGTTTACATATTATTAAAAAAAACTGAGGTTCAGGGAGGCTAAGTAAATGGACCAAAGCTATCTAGTTAACAATTCTACATGTCTAAACATTTCTTTTCCTTTATAACTTGAAGTAGTGGTTCTCAAACTATGGTCTGTGGAAACATTGAGCTCCAGGAGTTACCTGGGGTGCCACAGTAGGTCTGATAACCAGCCGAGGCTGGGCTCCCACCCCTGCTTCAAAGTGCAACCGCCCTACTTCTATCCATTTCATAAACGAAGGGGATTCAGAGGAAATGTAGGAAGCTATGTAAGATTTCTCTTGGAAATAAGGAGTTTGGTGCTGAAAAAGCTTGAAAACCTCTTCCTCGAAAGCAGGCAAGGTGTTTTGTTTTGTTGTTTAGTTTTGTTTTGTTTACCCTGCAGAGTCGCTCCTGAACAATTCTAATATTTCTCCTATTCTAGTTTGACTCTCAGATGAAGGGCAGGAATTGTTTTTCTAATATTCTACTGGTACCATCTAATGGATCCTTTCCTAAATTGATGCCTCCTGTGAAGAAAAGATGTTTTTAATTTATCCCAGAGTTTGACAGGCCCTCTGCATTCTGTCTCTTCCCTCAAGAACAAATCCCGGAAGAAGCTTCCTCTCCCAGCCAGCTCCAAAGTCACCTGCTCACTACCTCTTCCATTTGCATGTGACTTCGCCATATTATAATTCAACCTTCCATGAAGTCTCTGGGGCTCCTCCCAGTCTAAAGTCATAATACATATGTAACAATTTTAAAATAAAGCTGCACAAAGCAGTCTACAGAAACCCAGATCCATCTGCTTCCTTCCAGCAAGCCAGGAATGTCAGATTGCAGCACAAAGGGAAGCAGTATAAGGTAATGTATCTTCATGTCACAGAACTTTGCATTAAGTCAAATCCAGGCATTAAATGAGGGGTTACTAAGGAGTAGTCGTCCTTGACCTAGCATTGGTAAATCTTTTCCATTTATAAAAATGAATTTTATTTCAACTGAATCTAGTATTTCAGTTATTATGTGAAAGCTATATATGATTATCCTTTGGGAATGAGGTAGGATATACAGATTGTAAAATTTAGGTCATACTTGTAATTAGTTACTAATAGGCACATAAAGAAAATCTTTGTGCATCTTAGCTTTGTCAAAGAACTTCCGCAAGTAATCAAAGAGCCATAATGTGACATTGGGTAAGGATGCAAATTAATTTTAAGCCATGTGGAGCCATTAAGAATGAAAATGAACATGCCATGGAGAATTAAGGGCAATTAAAAACACTTATGGCTTCTTAATATGTACAACGCAAACTATAACATTTTATCATCATAAAGCAACTAGTCTTCATAATATTCAAATGCCCACATAAGAATTAGAGTGAATACCTTAAATCAAAAGAAAACTATTTCTTAGAGTTACCATGTGTGGCTTTATCATTTCCAAAATACTTTTCCTGATCACTCACATGAACTAAAGAATGAGTCTTTACCCAGGAGAGGTATCTGGACCCAGAGATATTTGGTGTTGAGCCCCACATCACACAAAAAGGTAAAGAGAAAGAATGGCATATAGGTCTTCGGACTTCTACTACCTTATACATAACATCTAGCACAGCAAACCAACCTAGTAACATGCTTGCCTTTGCACACTAGTGTAAACATATGTTCATGGCTGCACACAGGCTCTCCTATAGCCTACATATAAAAGAACCATAAAAAATTTAAAATTATTCCAGAATATGGCATTATGAAACTATAAACTATAGCTAAACTTAATTTTGTTACATATGCCTTTTTCACATTCTGTCCGATATTATTTTATTTACATACACCTCAATTTCATTATTAGACCACAAACTTCTGGGGAGAAAGGACCATACTTTATATTAAGTATAGTTTTTGTCCTCCTCAGAGAATTTAATAAAATGTCTTCCACATATGTTTTCAGTATGTGGAATGAATTATAATTCAAGCATAACTATACCACAACTCTTTTAAGACTAAAACAAATTTAACTGTTTTTACATAGAAGTCAACTGAGGCAAGATATTTTATGAATTTACGAAGGCAAGCTAATCTAAGAAGTCAGATCTAAACTGTAAAATCGAACATAACAATGAGTGTTTTTGCAATTTAGAAGCCTCTTCATAGGTTTCTATTTACCCATTACCTCTGTTTTAGGTAGCTTTCAGTGTGATTAATCCTACAGTCAGAATCCTAGATCAATGCACATCAGCATACTTGACATTTGCACTGAGCCACAGCTAGATTCATAATAAAAATGCATTGTGTGAATGAATGAAGGATGCCATCACCGAGTAGCCGAGTGACACCAGAAAGATGCTGATCCATGTGGCTCAGGCTCCAGGCATTGATTTCTACACCAAATAAGATTATCAATTGCTCTCCAGCTCCTTCAAGTCTCCCCACTCATCTGAAAAGCAGGCAGGTGACATGCTAAATCACTTACATCCCTATCAGCCTACAGAAAGAGCTAACTTGCTGCCACTGAGGCTGCAGTAAATTGAGGTCTTACTTTCATAGCCAAGTTCCAGTTCAGAACCCAGGAGCTTCACTCACCTGAACGCCATTGTAGAGAAGAATTACTCCCTGGTGCTAGACACATCATTGATTCTTCTTCTTTCATTTTCCCACTGTGAGATCAGTGAGCATCTGGAATTTCCACGGCCAGCCCAAAAATGAATGAATGAGCATTCTACCCAGGAAAGTATAAGTTGTATATAACATATATCATCTCTGGACTTTCATAATATAGAATGTTTTTCATATTACATTCTCCAATCCCATTTAAACCCTAGAGTTAACAACTTTTCACTAACTTAAAATTTCATTTAAAGATGAAAAAAGAGGAGCTTGGCATTTCTGAACATACAGATATAAAAGCCATCTCTATTTTTAGATTCCCTATTGGAAGTTTATTTAAAAAAAAAAAACACACTTTGACTTTTCATTAAACCTGGGCCTTGCCCTTTTTTAACCTAATATGCAAGAATCACTGTAGCCTATGTGTCCTACATAAAGCCATATTCAGTATTTCTCACAAGCTCTCCTGATAAAAAGTTCGGCTGTGTGTATTTAAGTAATAAACGAGCAAAGGGGTTAAGGAACTAACATAATATCGGTAAATGAATCCTTCTCCAAAGCAAATTTGAACAAATGACACTTCACTACACATATTACCTCCTTATCAAAATTATGTCAAGGACAGTTTGAAAAACCATCCAAAATCTTCTCACTGAGCTCAGCTCAAGCCATCTGAACTGCAGCGTATCCTTCCTCATCTTCCGTGCTGTACTCTCAAGGCTCTCACTTTGTCTCATGCCACATAGATGTTCTGGAAGAACCACTCTTTTCTGATATTTTCCTACAAAGCACAGCACATTAAAATGAAACTAAACACAAGGGAGAATGCAAATGGCTTTTAAGTTTGGGAGAGAATCACACATAATATAATCTGGAGCTCTTCTGAACATGTACAGACCTATCTTCGTGGTTAGATTTGTCTCTGTTACACTTAATAAATTAGTTACTAGGGGCGCCTGGGTGGCTCAGTGGGTTAAGCCGCTGCCTTCGACTCAGGTCATGATCTCAGGGTCCTGGGATCGAGTCCCGCATCGGGCTCTCTGCTCAGCAGGGAGCCTGCTTCCTTCTCTCTCTCTCTCTCTCTCTCTCTGCCTGCCTCTCAGTGTACTTGTGATTTCTCTCTGTCAAGTAAATAAATAAAATCTTTAAAAAAAAATAAATAAATAAATAAATTAGTTACTATTCACAAAATTGGAATCCTACACTACCCCACAAAGACTAGTTTCTCCACAAGGAAGCTTTGAAATAGAGGAAAGGAAGTATGACTGTTAGCTGCTATTACAGATGGCAGAATGACATTCCAACCAGGCATAGCTGTGATTAATACACATGCAAACATCCATTCAATAGAAAAATCTCTACAGCACCAAACAGAAATTCTGACCAAATCATGGGTTGTTATGACAAGCCCTCATTATTTTTATAACCCCAGAAACTGTTACCCAGTTGGAATCTAATGGTTCAGCCATACCTCCTAGAGGTAAAATAAGGATAGATGCCCCTCCACATCGATACAACCGTGAGCATGTTCTCTGAAAATGGCCTCTCCGAGCCCAGACAGCTCTATTTCTGTTACACAATTGTGCGAATCATGGTTGGTTGGACAAAGGATGGATGTTCAATCCAACTAGCATGATCACATTTCTTTTTGTGTGTGTGTGTGAGTTAGATAATAACTTTTATTCATAAAAAAACACTTTCCCAACAATTACTGCATCAAAATAAACTTGTAAGTCAATGGAAAGAATTATTATTCAAACTACATAGATGTGGAAACTGAGTCTCTGCACAGCTGTGATCTTCAGCAATAATCCACTTAGTGAAAATGCAGCCCCAGTTCGTCCCCTCCACCATGTTGCTAATGGATAGAAGTAATCGCTGTGATCCACACATTGAGGAGCAAAGACACGAATGCTGAGCTTTTGCACCCAGCCGTGGTCTGTGCCCTTCTGGCCATCTAATGAAATCTGCTCCTTTTGTCTCTTTATATATTACCTATAAATCCCTCCTGTTCTCTGATTGTACATGATCACATTTCTTCAACTGAAAATTTGGAACTGGAATCAAGTAGCCAGTCAGCAACATGCCAACCTGAGTTCTGTGGGGCACCTTGGAAAGTGAGTCAGTGATGGGACTGGCTGGAGAAGAGGGGAGATGGAGAAGAGACTTGGTGGTTTTCTAGTCCTTCTAGCTCATTTTCAGAGTCCCTGCCGCATTCCTTCTCAGGATATGTTCCTTCCCCCTACTATAAATTCCTCTGTGTTCTTTAATTCCCCATAAGTTAGAATGTTATCTGAAACCCAAAAGCTTAAGTAGTCATACACCCATACATTAAATTATTGTATTTCTAAATTTTGTATTTTCTAAATATTGTATTAAATCTTGTATTTCTATTTATGCTTGCATAGGCCTATAGCTCATCTTCTCATCCAAAGTATAAGCTCCCTGAGAATGAAGATTATTTTTTTTTAACTTGAGTATAGTTGACACACAATGTTACATTAGTTTCAGGTGTACAATTTAGTGATTTGATAAGTTAATGCATTCCACTATGCTCATCACAAGTACAGCTACCATCTGTCCCACTACACTATTACAATATCATTAACTGCATGCAGTCCTTATGCTCTGCTTTTTACTTCTGTGAGTTGCTCATTCCATAACAGGAGGCTTATATCCCCCTCTCCCCTTCACCTGTTTTTCCCAATCCTCCATCTCCCATTCTCCCCCATCCCCATCAACCACAAGTTTGTTCTCCATATTTATAGTTCCGATTCTGGGGTTTTTTTTTTATTTTTTAAAAAATTCCATTTATGTTTGGAATCATATAGTACCTGTGCCAAGACTATCCTTGGTACTCTTTACATGCACATAACCACATACAAACATATAATACATGATTATGCAAGTGTACATTTAACATATTACTTGAATATAGCAATATACTGAATATAATGAGCCAACTTTAAGTGTGGTTCAATAATGACAGTTCTATGTTGACATCTTTTTTCCGTTTTTATTCAAAAATGCTATTGCTTATAATTATGATCCGTTGTATGACCCACACACAATACATATGTTGTTTTTAGAATATTTCCTCAGTATTTGCAGACATCAGGAATTAACCCTCGGCTCTGTTTTGTAACTTTTAGCTGACAGATTGTGTTGTGTGCTGTTCCTTATATGACTACTGCAACTAGACCATGTTAAAATGCAAACGAAGACAACTGAAGTGTTCCTCTTGGGAGAAGAGATACACAGCCTTGAGGGTCATTAAGACCTTCTTCCCTTTGGAGCGCCTTGGTGGCTCAGTGGGTTAAAGCCTCTGCCTTCAGCTCAGATCATGATCCCAGGGTCCTGGGATCGAGCCCCACATCAGGCTCTCAGCTCAGCAAGGAGTCTGCTTCCCTCCCCCCCCCGCCTCTCTCTGCCTCTCTACCTAGTTGTGATCTGTCTGTCAAATAAATAAATAAAATCTTTAAAAAAAAAAAAAAACCTCTTCCTTTGGAAAATAAGTTCATGTAACCCAAATAGAAGTTCAACTAAGTGACTCCACTGCTAAAGAGCACATGGTAGGAAAGAAAAGAGCTAGCTTTAGGGATCTTCCAGCGTTCTTTCTTAAAGTACCTTTCCAGACTCTACCCACCACCTCTTCTCCTGAAGTTGCCTATTTGGGGTGGACCCCTCCAGTTCTAGTTGTATTATCTAGCCCCCAAGTGACCAGGAGCAGATCTTTGCTTATTCATGTGAGGGTCCTCATGGTCATACCTTTCTATTCCCAATAACAAGAGTCAATGTTCTCATTAGATCAGGCAGCAATCTCCTAGAAGTACTCTTTGGTTTATCTCATTTCTTTTCGATTTGTCTCCCATAATACTACCGGTTCTAAAGTCCTGTGTATGTGGATCACTCCTTCACTCAAAAATCAGTCTTTGGCTCTCAGAGGGCAAAACTGAACCCATTCACCCATTTCACCGAATTTCCTACTATGTGCATTCATTCTTTCAATAATGTATATCATTCATCTGTAAGGGCAGGCATTTGCTAAGCACGAGGAACACAGCGAGGAATACAGACAAGTTAACAGTATGCAGGACCATTGTGATGAGCAGGGTTTTTTTTTAAAGACTTGACTTATTTATTTGACAGACAGAATTCACAAGTAGGCAGAGAAGCAGGCAGAGAGAGGGGGAAGAAGGCTCCCTATTGAGCAGAGAGCCTGATGTGGGGCTCGATCCCAGGACCCTGAGATCAGGACCCAAGCCAAAGGCAGAGGCTTAACCCACTGAGCCACCCAGGTGCCCCTGATGAGCAGTGTAATAGAGAGACACACATGGTGTTAAGAAAGCAGACAGAAGACCTACCAAATCCAGTCTGGATGGGTTTATCAGAAAACATGTCCTGGAAGAAATTATACCAAAAAATGAAATCTAAAGGGCAAGAAGTTATTAGGACGGCACTGATGAGCAAGAAAGTAGCCTTGCGAGGTATGCCTGGGTGGCTCAGTCAGTTAAGCATGGACTCTTGATTTTGGCTCAGGTCATGTATCAGGGTCATGAGATCCATCCGTGAGTGGGGCTTTACACTCAGTGTGGAGTCTGCCAGAGATTCTCTCTCTCCCTCTGCCTCTGGCCCTCCCCCTGCTCTTGCTTTCTGTTTCTCTAAGATAAACAAATAAATATTTTTTCAAAAGAAAGCATAAAGAAAGAAAAAGAGAAAGGAAGAAAGGAGGAAAGGAAAAGAGAGAGAGAGAGGAAGGAAGGGAGGAAGGAAGGAAGGAAGAAAGAGAAGGAAGAAAGAAGCCTTGGGAGAGCAAGGGGTCGGAGAAATGGAGCAAGGGGTCGGAGAAAGAGGAGTAGTCTAGGGAAGAAGACATATGTGCCTGGGGCCAATCAGCGGATGGGGCAGTGGAGAGGAAGAAAAGTGAAAAGATAACTAGAATCAATAGGATGTGGTAACAAATTAGATGTGGGAGGGAAGGGAGGGGGGCAGAAACCAAAATGACTACCAGACATCTAGCATGAGGAAAGTGCGCACAGTAATGTCTTAGAACACAGTGGATAAAAGTATTTCATAAGGTGTGGGGTGCACGCGTGGCTGGCTCAGTCAGTTAAGTGTACAACTCTCGATTTCGACTCAGGTCATAATCTCAGGGTCATGAGATCAGCCCCTTGTCGGGCTCCATGCTCAGTGTCAGGGGCGGGGGGACGTATGCTTGAGAATCTCTCTCCATCTCTCTCTGTCTCTGCCTCTTATGCTCTCTAAGTAAATAAATAAATAGTATTTTATAAAGTTCTGAAGTCTAATGAGAATTTTTGGTCATTATGGCATCTTGGGTACAGATAAGAACATTTTAAAAGTTGAGCTCTTGAGAAGGATGAATTAATATACTTAACAGAAGGATGTGCACCAAATAGCTAACATTTCCTAAATTAGGACGGTGGTCTTTTTTACTTATCTATATATTCTAAATGTTTTGATATGAACACACATTACTTTTTGACGTGAAAAATATAGGGGTATTTTAAACAAAGTATTACTTAAAAACCATATATATGCAAATACGTGTGTGTGTGTGTACATATGTTATATTAAGGCTTATATGCGATAGGAGGATGAGGCAAGTTGTACCAAAATACGACAATTTTTACATTGTTCTGGGACCAATATGATCCCTATTTCTTGTTTAAAAAAAAAATAAAATAATTGCACTTTTGTAAAAATACAAATGAAGTAGCACCATCTGGCATTCAGATTGAATTCATCTGGTGAAGTGTAGCAAAGTAATATTTCAAGGCTCACAACATCTACTCCTATGTTCCCTATGGTGTTAACTTCAAGCTCCATACTGAAGAAAGCAGTAAGCAAGGCTGATGTTCAGGACCTAGCGTAACTCATCAATAGTGCTGAGAAATTAAGGCAAAAATCTCTCTCATAAAGATCATGAACGTAATTATTTGAATTTATTCTCTTCCACCCCCAGGCCTTCTGGCTCATAGAAGTCAAGTTGTTTTACCATTAGAGGCATGACTGTGCTCTTTTTATTTGTTATTTGCTGCCTTCATCTCACAGGGCTTGAGGTCACTACAGACCTTTAGCTCCCCATTAAAAATGAGGAAAACAGGGCACCTGGGTGGCTCCGTCGTCGAGTGAGTGTCTGCCTTCGCCTCAGGTCATGATCCCAGGGTCCTGGCATCGAGCTCCACATCAGGCTCCCAGCTCAATGGGAGGTCTTCTTCTCCTTCTCCCTCCCACCCCCCTTCTCTCAAGTAAACAAATAAATAAAATCTTTAAAACAAAAAATGAGGAAAAGGGCATATTCTCACTTCAGAATATTCAGCACTTTGAAAAATTAAGTAATGTTATTTCTATCAGATAATGGCTCTGAGGAAGAGCTAGTGACGATCAGCTGACGATCAGTTTGGCCTCCATGGCAAATGCAGACTACCTACTCACCAAACAGGTTTCGTGTCCTTCTGGATGCACAACTCTACTGGGTGCAGCCACATGGCTCGTTGGATGAGGACGGTGGCAGTGGAGATGGAGAAAAGCGATGGATTTGAGGTTAGAATCACCGGGACCAGTCACAGACTGCATGTGGAAGATGAGGAGAGAAGGGGGTATCAAAAATGACTTTCAGATATCTAGCCTGAGGAGCTGCATGGACAAGAGGGTCCTGTAATGACATATAGAAAAGTACTAGACTGATAAGGGAATCATGAAGTGTAAGGAGAATTTCAGTATGACATTGTGACATGGGTGACAACAGCGGAACATGAGCAAAAATTGTTTACCACTTATCATCCTGGTCTGTAAAAACCACCCACTACCCCCACCCACTGACTAAATGCAGACAACTCCCGGCCCCCGTATCTGGCGGAGACATAAAAAAAAAAAAAAAAAAAGGAAGATGGGTCTTTGAATAACCACAGAAGCTACATCAGTTTCTCATGGCCGCTCTGACAAATTACCACATATGAAGCAGCTCAAAACAACACAAATGTATCCTCCCACATGTCTGGAGTCAGTAGTCCTAAACGGTTCAGCAAGGCTGCATCCCCTCTGGAGGCTCTGTTTCCTTGTCCTTTGTAGCTTCTAGAGGCTGCCTGCATGGCTCTTGGACCCATCTGCCATCTTCAAAACCAGCAGCAGAGTATTTCAGTCTCTCGCTTGGTTCCTCTACCTCTGTAACGCCATGGCTTCTGTTAATCATGCTTCCCTTGTTCCGTTTTAATAACCCTCGTGATTACATTGGGCCCATCCAGATAACCCAGGATAATCTTCCCATCTCAAAATCTTTAACATAATAACATCTTCAAAATCCCTTTTTGATGTAAGGCAACACATTCACGGGCTCTGGGGATTGTGACACGGGCATTTTGGGGGGTGTGGGTGGTGAAATTATTCTGCTTACAACAGGAAGTACTTTGTACTTCACGTGAGTGAGAGAAAAACAGGTACTGCATTAATCCATTAACTTCAGGGGTTTATCTCTTACTAGCTGGTATTGCTTTAACTAATAGCATTCATAAATCCAACAGGAAACATCTGTTCCCTAGCAACTACACCTTACTCCCTTTTGTTACTAAAAAACTGCCCTACACGTACCATGTTATAAATGTTTATAATGGTGGTAAGGGCATCACCTTAATGATAGCTAGAAATACACTAGGAGTAGATCAGATTTTATTTTAGCAAATAATTTCTGTCTTTACCTATGTTAAAACTTTAATCAGAACTTTTAACACCTGAAGGAAAATTAGCTATTTTACGTCTTCACTTTCTTTGCCTGAATGATTTCTAGTCAAGGTGCTGCCAAGAAATAAAATGGTACAAAAAGAAACAAGGACATACAAAGATACAAGATAACGTATGGACAAGGTTCAAATAGTCACACACTTAAAGGGGTTTTTTCCCTCCCTTTCATGAAATATAGAACTGTGGAATTATTGCTTTGAAGTCAAGTCAACCCCAATGTCCACGGACTTTACTTTGTATAAACTTTGTACTGCCATCATAATTGGGTTATCAACAAATGTTGTTTTTATGAGAATAAAACTAAAGGATGAGGTAGGTCATGTTCCCGCTAGACATTCATCACCAGCAAATTCCTTATTACTCTAATGACTATTCACTGGGAAAAAATTTTAATGCGCTTTCATGTTTTCCAATTTAAAAAAAGAATCAGAGTTTAATGCAAATGCATTTTTAACATTTTTCTGTGCTTTAGGGAAGCTGCTTTTAGGAGGGAAATGTAATGAATGTTTTTAATCATACTAAAATGGTTTGCCCAGAGTGTGTGGTTTAATTCAACTTCTCAATGACAACAAAATAGAAGAGACTAAGCACATTTATCAGCCAGGGTTTCTCCTTCTCAACATGGTTATCATTTGCTTAAATATATTTGGAAGATAAAATTTATTTCAGAAAACAAGAACAAAGAAGCCTACCTGGTTAATTTTCACCATCTTTTTTTCCCCACATAGATCTATACGGATCATTGCCACTCTTCTGAGAACACCCAACCTCATGACTCCGAGTCAGGTGTGTTTTGGGAAACCTCAAAACACACCTCACCTATCCCACAGATGCATTCCTTTCCCCTTTCCCTAGTTTGTTCTTATGTGCCCTTCAGGTTTTCAATAAATTCTTAATGTCATCGATGAAAATGTCACTGCTGAGAAGATTTAAGTCCCATTGTTCCACTCAGGCCTTTAACTGCAAAGTAAACAACCTGCTTTCAATAAGCTTGTCCTCAGATTTAAACTGAACAGAAATCAAAGAATAATTTCTGTGCCATTTCTCGTTTCCTTGATTTGAATCATGCTCTTGGAGATGCTGTCTAAATAACTCCTTAAAGATGTTCCAATTGCTCATCATGTCCACATCTCCTCACTGCTTTCAAAAGTGCCACGGCCAAACCTCCATGGTATTAAATAATGCCTTTCTTGTCTCAGTCCAGAAGACAGGGGTTATCATGGAGAAGCATATTTGAAGACTACAATAAGGAAAAGTGATAGACACTTTCCCACACAATGAAGAATTGATCTGTAAATGCTGACTGGTTCTTGAGAAGGAAAGAATGGATACAGAACATAAATTATCTGAGAGAAGGATTTTCCCCCAACTTACATCTACTGCCACCGCAAGATATCGTACAACAGACATCCATAACCTTAAAGAAGTTCCTAGAAAATGAAATATCTGATCATTATCACATGTTCTGTCATTAAAGATGCTTCAGAATATATGTGAGCAGTTATAAAATACCATAATTCCAAGTTTTCCTTTTTTAAAAAAACTCACCAACTGGATTTTGGAAAATGCAATGGAAGGCTGATGCAATCCACTGGGTAATTTGTGCACAATCCACCTGCCACCATTCCAGTAATTTTAAGTAGTCCACCTGCCTACCCACTTATTCTGGTTCTCTGTAGCATCCATTTTCTGGCCCATTTTGTGAAAAAGAAAAGGTATTACCCAAATGTTCTGGACAGCAGGTTGAAGCGATGGTGAATGTAGGCAGCGAATCCCAATAAGTACGCCATCCAGTTCTGCCTGGCTTATACCTCTTTGGGCCCCCCACCCCCGAGCAACATTCCCTCTGTTGTCTCCAGGACTCTGTTGTCTTTGCACTCTGGGATAATGTGACCAGGAAGCTCCTCTACCTGGCAAAAATTTAAACATAACAGTTATAAAGTAGCTCCATAACTCATCAAGAATAAAAAAATACTCTTTAGGGTATTAGGGAGGGCACGGATTGCATGGAGCACTGGTTGTGGTGCAAAAACAATGAATACTGTTACACTGAAAAGAAATAAAAAAATTTTTAAAAATACTCTTTAGGTCACCTTTTTTGTCTTTGTGTCTGTTAACTACCCCACTCAAGATCTACCTCACAAGGATATAGGACAGTAGACTTTATTCTAAGGAGTTCAGAATTCTTCACTAAAAGGTATGATTAAGGACTAAAAATATTGCTATCCAAACTAATTAGGAGGAGTTATGGTCTAATTTAGTTCTATGATGTGAAGCTGTTCTGAGTTGGTTTTAGTGGAAACACAAATTCTATTATATTCTAAATTCAATTGCACAATTCCACAGCAAAGAATTGGGTAATCCATACAGCTCTTCAATTTTCTTGCTAAGATTCAAAGTTTTGCTTATTTCAGGTTATGAAATATGAATTATTGCAGTGAATCAACCTCTAATTTCAAGGAGATTTAAGGAACAACTCTTTAATTAGTCTTTACCATGCTTGCTTAAACCTTGCCAACTATCTCTCTCCAGAAAGTAAATTAAAGTGAGAGGGGAAAGAATCTGAATGACCTGTCATAACACAGCTGGCTACTTGACAGATAAGTCTTCATAAGACCCATCATTCTGAAGAATGACATAATTTTAGTTCCAAGTGCTAAGCGTGCTCAGAAAAAGTTAGAAGGCAGTGCAATGAGAAGTCAGGGTAATAATTTGCGTGTGTGTATGAATGGACTATCTAGGTAAATATTTACATCTGATAAGTAATGCATGTTCATTATTTGTCATTCATTTTTAATAGTTTTCCAGCCTTGGAAATATTTCTTTTCCCAAACAGGTATTCCATTTCTCCATAAGTGTGTTACCAACACAAACATATTAACTTTTGCCATTATTATGTAATTTTTAGTTATTATTCTAAGTGTCCAGCCACAATTCACAAAACAAGCACCTAAAAACCAGGCCTTATGAGTACCAGAGTGTCATTTTTAAAAAGCCATTTTTATTTTCTCTAAGCCATCAGAAAACATTAGAGGCAGAAAAAACACAAAATAAATAGACTGACAAGCACTTCTCTTTTGTGACTCATAGAAAAAGTAACTACTATTATGTGCTCCCAGACTCTGTGCAAAGTACTTTACATGGATTATCTGATTTTTAATCCTCATAAACACTCCCTAAAGATGCTCTATATCATTTCCATTTGACCAGCAAGGAAACAGAAACTCAAAGAGGTGAAACAGCTTGCCCACATCCAATGGCTAGTTGGAAACTGGCTTACAGCTCAAGTTTCAATCTCTCAGCACAAGGTGCTCAGTTACCATATGTTGCCTCCATGCATGGATCCAGGCCCACCTGCAAACTGGAATGTGATGTCCACTCACATGCTGAGGCAGAGATGGTTAGCTGTCTCCAGTTGGTGCCATCCTTCCATCCCTAATGTTGACGCTGGTAAATGTCCACTCAGGGACTATATTTCTAATGCCCTTTGTATCTAGGTGAGGTTATAATACTCATCAACAGAATATGGACAGAACTGATGTTTGTCACTTTCAGATCCAGCCCATAAAAACCTGCCAGGAGATTCTTTGTACTCACATGCCATCCCATCTTTCATTTCATATCAGCCTGTGTTGTCAGATAAAATGGAGGACACCCAGTTAATCTTGCATGTCAGAAACATGACAAATATCTCAGTGTAAGCATGCCCCATGCAATATTTGGAACATACTTATATCAGGGTCATTGACATTTGGGTTGCTAGATTTAGCAAATAAAATGCATCCAAAACGTAAGTGTCCCAAACATTGCATGGGACATACTTATACTAAGAAGTTATTTGTCGTTTACCTGGAATTCAAATTTAACTTGTGTCCTTTGGCTCACAAACTGGCCCCCTATGCACAGAGGTCAAGGAGACACCAAAAAAGGATGCAGGACACTCCAGATGGGTAGATAGTAGTAGATTTTAATAAGGGAACTTAATTTATAGGCTTGTCTTGGGCAGTGGCACGACGAGCAGATCTCTGAAACTATGGGGCCAGAATCTTAAAAGTTCTTACAAGTTCATATAAAGACTGGGTTCCATCACATATATCATCCAGAGAATCTTATCACATTGCTCTCTCAAGACAGCATCCTCGAAAAAGGTTCCCACTGTGTAAAGAGTGGGCAGAGTATACATTTCTAGGACAACCCATGTCCTCTCAATGACGTCCTCCAACAAGTCTTCCAACTTGCTAAAGCTGGCGGTCCAAATACCAACACCTCTAGAGAGCTTAGAAGCAACCGCATGCTGAAGACAGCACAGCCACGGGCAACATGACCATGGCCAAGAGTGTCTCCTCCTTTCAGCTTTACATGAATGAGAAATAAAGTCCTATTGGGTTCAGCCACTAAGATTTCTGACTAATACAATACAAACAATACTGACATGACTAACTCAAATATAAGTTCCAAGAATTTATCCTTCTGGCCTTACACAGAGGTAACCCAGAAAGTGGAAATCACTCAGGTTTGGAGTCACACCAGCATGCCCTGGCTTCACATTTTGGCTGTGCCACCTTTAGCTTTGTGTTTTTAATTTTAAGCCTCAGTTCCTTTTTTTTTTTTTTTTAAGATGTTTTACTTATTCATTTGAGAGAGAGAGAGAGCACAAGCAGGGGGAGAGGCAGAGGGAGAGAGAGCAGCAGATTCTCCATTGTGCAGGGAGCCTGATGCAGGACTCGATCCCAGGTCCCTGGGATCATGACCTGGGCCGAAGGCAGACGCTTAACCGTCTAAGCCACCCAGGCATCCCGAGCCTCAGTTTCTTTATCTGTAAAATGGTAAAGCCAAGGCTTTCATGGAGAAACTATCATAAAAATTAGATTAAATGATATATCAAAAAAAATTAGAATATTTGGCACATAATAGATCTATTACTAAATTTTATTATTTTTAAAAATAAGCTAACTTTGCACTCTTAATACTTACTGACATGCAAAATTCTATGCCTTTTTAACTAAAGTTCATTTTGTTGTTTATAATTAATTATTAAATCCCTAAGACTCGGTTTCATAATTAGCTACTTTTTATCTCACTGTCTTTGAACTCAATAATTGGCTTTGCTGATTTTTAAGCTGAGATCAGCCCTTCCCTGAGTTTTCTAATTGGACTGGCACTACTAAATGGACAAGCTTTTGTGCATGGTTCTCAACACAAAACCCAAAAGTCACTCTGGACAAAATCTGAAATCTGCCTTTTCTCCTTTTTTGCTGAGCACATCTCAAATTGATCAGCTCACCAGGTAGAATTCAAAAGTCACTTTTCATTTGAAATTGGATAACCATCAAATCACCCTATTACTATTAAAAGCCAGGATGCTCACCATCACAAATCCCAAGACTAAGGTAGACTCCCCATAGATTCAGAACCTGGTTCTCCCTACGGCACAAAATTTTGGCCCACTTTGTGACATACACAGCTTGCTGTCTAATAGGAAATGCGAAGCCTAGCTTGAAATCACTTTTTTTTAAATGGTTTTTGCTGAAACATTTTTAATCAAAGTTTTTTCATCAAAATGAAGCTATGTTTTCATATGTAAATTGGCTTCCTTAACTCTCTTCTCAAAGAAAACCTAAAAATGAAAGTGAATCCCTGATGCCCCTGAAAGGGTATTCAGGGGCTTATAGAAAGCAGTAAAGGCACGTTTCAATTTTGACTTTTTAAAAAATTAATAAAGAAAGTAATTAACATTTCCCCCTCTCAAACAGCATTTTGAGGTACTTCCAAGTGTGAATTCTAGTAAGTGAAAATCTGAAGAGCACACCTGTACCAGTGTCCCACACAGCCGAACACAGCCAGCTCCCAGAGTGCTTACGGCCTCTACTTTTATTTCTATTAGTCCACTGCTTGATGTACCATAGTCGACTATTGGTCAAATTCAGAAAGTTTAAGAAACATCGACATTGACACCCAATTAAAGGAGGAGCATAAAAGTGATAATGATTCTCAAATTTCCCACCTCAAAGTCCTCTTTTCCAGAATTCAAAATTGCATTCCTCTGATAAAAGTTCTTATACAGAACCTCAGTATGTCTCCAATACTATAAAAGTAAAGTTATGAAGATGAAATAGTGACAATTACATTAAATTTGCCTTTCTAATTCACTGGGGAGAAAAGATCACCCATGCGTGTAAGGCATTACAGAGAAGGGCTTACAAAATGGCAGGCAGAAACGTTTGTCTCTCATCGCATGGAAACAAAACACAAAAAAGATACAAAATAAAGCATTCATTTTTACTTAAAGCACAAAATGCAAGAACTCCAAACATCAGATTTTTAAACACACACACACACACACACACACACACACACACTTTCTTCTATTTCAGATGCCTCCAAACCCTGTGATATGGCATTATGCAGCAGCTTGGTCCTGGGTGGGTTGTTCTATTTTTCTATTCTTACAACCCTTCCAAAGGTTTGAGAACTTTCAAAAAACTTTCAAAAAATTTAAACTTTCAAAAAAATAATCTATGTTTAAACATCTTTTTTATCCTAAAATCAAACACAAAATAATGTCATTTTTAATTTATTTGTTGAACCATACTCTATCAGTTTAAAGTAAATAGTGTAGGGGCATTTGGGTGGCTCAGTCAGTTAAGCATCCCCCTCAGTTTCAGCTTAGGTCATAATCTCAGGGTCATGAGATCATGGAGTCGGCTTCAAATTCTCTCCGTCCAGGGTGCCTGGGTGGCTCAGTCAGCTAAGTGTCTGCCTTTGGTTCAGGTCATGATCCTGGGATCCTGGGATCAAGCCCTGAGTCGTGTTCCCTGCTCAGTGGAGAGTCTGCTTCTGTTTTCCTCTGCCTGTCACCCTGCTTGTGTGCTCTCTCTGTCTCATTCTACCTCTCTTGTTCTCAAATAAATAAAATCTTTAAAAAAAGAAAAAAAAAAGATTCTCTCTCCTCTCCCTCTGCCCTGCCCTTGCTCAAATAAATAAATAAATCGTGTATATTTCTTGTTAAATACATCTTAATACTTTCAGATCATTACACTTAAATGTATGACATTTAGAGGGCATGAAAGATACTGCGATCTTCGGCTGTGCCTTTTATCATCACAACTTATAATAGCAATGTAAGGAGAAAAATAGTAGCTACACTTGTGGTGAATACAGAATAATGTATAAACTTGTTAAATCATTAAGCTGTACACTGGAAACTAATGTAACTCTATATGTCAACTATATCCAAATTTTTAAAAGTAAAAGAAAAAAAAAGATAATGCAAACTTTAATATTCTTATCTAAAATATGTGTTTTGGAGAGGAGTCAAGATGGCGAAGAAGTAGCAGGCTTAGACTACTTCAGCTAGCCGGAGATCAGCTAGATAGCTTATCTAAAGATTTCAAACACCTGAAAATCCATCGGCAGATCGAAGAGAAGAACGGCAATTCTGGAAACAGAAAAACAACCACTTTCTGAAAGGTAGGACCGGCGGAGAAGTGAATCCAAAGCGACGGGAATATAGACCCTGGGGGAGGGGCCGGCTCCCGGCAAGCGCCGGAGCAACTGCGCACAAAATCAGGACTTTTAAAAGTCTGTTCCGCTGAGGGACATCGCTCCAGAGGCTAAACCGGGGCGAAGCCCACGCGGGGTCAGAGTGGCCTCAGGTCCCGCAGGGTCACAGAAGGATCGGGGGTGTCTGAGTGTCGCAGAGCTTGCGGGTATTGGAACGGGAAAGCCGGCTACAGAGACAGAGCCAACAGTAAGCTCGCAGCTCCGTGTTACCTTGAACCGGTCGCAGGCTCGGTGAGCTCGGAGCGCGGCCGGAGGTCAGGCAGACGGGAGTAACTGGGCGCTGTTCTCTGAGGGCGCACTGAGGAGTGGGGCCCCGGGCTCTCTCCTCCGGGCCGGAGACCAGGAGGCCGCCATTTGTATTCCCGTCCTCCGGAACTCTACAGAAAGCGCTCAGGGAACAAAAGCTCCTGAAAGCAAACCCGAGCGGATTACTCACCCCGGCCCCTGATAAGGGTGGTGCAATTCCGCCTGGGGCAAAGACACTTGAGAATCACTACAACAGGCCCCTCCGCCAGAAGATCAACAAGAAATCTAGCCGAGACCAAGTTCACCTACCAAGAAGTACGGTTTCAATACCAAGGAGAGCAGCAGAATTCCAGAGGAGGAGAAAGCAAAGCACGGAACTCATGGCTTTTTCCCTGTGATTTTTTTTAGTCTTGCAGTTAATTTAAATTTTTTTTTTCCTTGCCTTCTGGTTAAATTTTTTTTTAACTTTTACCTTTTTCTTTTTTTAATGTTTTTTAACTACTTTATCTAATATATATATTTTTTCTTTTTTATATTTTTCTTATTTGTTTTCTTTTTTTAATTCTTTTCTTTTTTTTTTCTTTTTTCTTTTTTTTTTTCTTTCTTCCTTTTTGAACCTCTTTTTATCCCCTTTCTCCCCCCTCACGATTTGGGATCTCTTCTAATTTGGTTAAAGCATATTTTCCTGGGGTTGTTGCCACCCTTTTAGTATTTTACTTGCTCCTTCATATACTCTTATCTGGACAAAATGACAAGACAGAAAAATTCAACACAAAAAAAAGAACAAGAGGCAGTACCGAAGGCTAGGGACCTAATCAATACAGACATTGGTAATATGTCAGATCTAGAGTTCAGAATGACAATTCTCAAGGTTCTAGCCGGGCTCGAAAAAGGCATGGAAGATATTAGAGAAACCCTCTCGAGAGATATAAAAGCCCTTTCTGGAGAAATAAAAGAACTAAAATCTAACCAAGTTGAAATTAAAAAAGCTATTAATGAGGTGCAATCAAAAATGGAGGCTCTCCCCGCATCGGGCTCTCTGCCCAGCAGGGAGCCTGCTTCCTCCTCTCTCTCTGCCTGCCTCTCTGCCTACTTGTGATCTCTCTCTGTCAAATAAATAAAATATTTTAAAAAAATAAAATAAATTTTAAAAAATGGAGGCTCTCACTGCTAGGATAAATGAGGCAGAAGAAAGAATTAGTGATATAGAAGACCAAATGACAGAGAATAAAGAAGCTGAGCAAAAGAGGGACAAACAGCTACTGGACCACGAGGGGAGAATTCGAGAGATAAGTGACACCATAAGACGAAACAACATTAGAATAATTGGGATTCCAGAAGAAGAAGAAAGAGAGAGGGGAGCAGAAGGTATACAGGAGAGAATTATTGGGGAGAACTTCCCCAATATGGCAAAGGGAATGAGCATCAAAATTCAGGAGGTTTAGAGAACGCCCCTCAAAATCAATAAGAATAGGCTCACACCCCGTCAACTCATAGTAAAATTTACAAGTCTCAGTGACAAAGAGAAAATCCTGGAAGCAGCCCAGGAAAAGAAGTCTGTAACATACAATGGTAAAAATATTAGATTGGCAGCTGACTTATCCACAGAGACCTGGCAGGCCAGAAAGAGCTGGCATGATATTTTCAGAGCACTAAAGGAGAAAAACATGCAGCCAAGAATACTATATCCAGCTAGGCTATCATTGAAAATAGAAGGAGAGATTAAAAGCTTCCAGGACAAACAAAAACTGAAAGAATTTGCAAACACCAAACCAGCTCTACAGGAAATATTGAAAGGGGTCCTCTAAGCAAAGAGAGAGCCTACAAGTGGTAGATCAGAAAGGAACAGAGACCATATACAGTAACAGTCACCTTACAGGCAATACAATGGCACTAAATTCATATCTCTCAATAGTTGCCCTGAATGTTAATGGGCTAAATGCTCCTGTCAAAAGACACAGGGTATCAGAATGGATAAAAAAACAAAACCCATCTGTATGCTGCCTCCAAGAAATTCATTTTAAGCCTGAAGACACCTCCAGATTTAAAGTGAGGGGGTGGAAAACAATTTACCATGCTAATGGACATCAGAAGAAAGCAGGAGTGGCAATCCTTATATCAGATCAATTAGATTTTAAGCCAAAGACTATAATAAGAGATGAGGAAGGACACTATATCATACTCAAAGGGTCTGTCCAACAAGAAGATTTAACAATTTTAAATATCTATGCCCCCAACGTGGGAGCAGCCAACTATATAAACCAATTAATAACAAAATCAAAGAAACACATAAACAATAATACAATAATAGTAGGGGACTTTAACACTCCCCTCACTGAAATGGACAGATCATCCAAGCAAAAGATCAGCAAGGAAATAAAGGCCTTAAATGACACACTGGACCAGATGGACATCACAGATATATTCAGAACATTTCATCCCAAAGCAACAGAATACACATTCTTCTCTAGTGCACATGGAAATTCTCCAGAATAGATCACATCCTTGGTCCTAAATCAGGACTCAACCAGTATCAAAAGATTGGGATCTCAACAGTACATTAAAAAGATTATTCACCACGACCAAGTGGGATTTATTCCAGGGCTGCAAGGTTGGTTCAACATCCGCAAATCAGTCAATGTGATACAACACATCAATAAAAGAAAGAACAAGAACCATATGATACTCTCAATAGATGCTGAAAAAGCATTTGACAAAGTACAACATCCCTTCCTGATCAAAACTCTTCAAAGTGTAGGGATAGAGGGCACATACCTCAATATCATCAAAGCCATCTATGAAAAACCCACCGCAAATATCATTCTCAATGGAGAAAAACTGAAAGCTTTTCCGCTAAGGTCAGGAACACGGCAGGGATGTCCATTATCACCACTGCTATTCAACATCGTACTAGAGGTCCTAGCCTCAGCAATCAGACAACAAAAGGAAATTAAAGGCATCCAAATCGGCAAAGAAGAAGTCAAATTATCACTCTTCGCAGATGATATGATACTATATGTGGAAAACCCAAAAGACTCCACTCCAAAACTGCTAGAACTTATACAGGAATTCAGTAAAGTGTCAGGATATAAAATCAATGCACAGAAATCAGTTGCATTTCTCTACACCAACAGCAAGACAGAAGAAAGAGATATTAAGGAGTCAATCCCATTCACAATTGCATCCAAAACCATAAGATACCTAGGAATAAACCTAACCAAAGAGACACAGAATCTATACTCAGAAAACTATAAAGTTCTCATGAAAGAAATTGAGGAAGACACAAACAAATGGAAAAATGTTCCATGCTCCTGGATTGGAAGAATAAATATTGTGAAAATGTCTATGCTACCTAAAGCAATCTACACATTTAATGCAATTCCTATCAAAGTACCATCCATCTTTTTCAAAGAAATGGAACAAATAATGCTAAAATTTATATGGAACCAGAAAAGACCTCGAATAGCCAAAGGGATATTGAAAAAGAAAGCCAACGTTGGTGGCATCACAATTCCGGACTTCAAGCTCTATTACAAAGCTGTCATCATCAAGACAGCATGGTACTGGCACAAAAACAGACACATAGATCAATGGAACAGAATAGAGAGCCCAGAAATAGACCCTCAAATCTATGGTCAACTAATCTTCGACAAAGCAGGAAAGAATGTCCAATGGAAAAAAGGCAGCCTCTTCAATAAATGGTGCTGGGAAAATTGGACAGCCACATGCAGAAAAATGAAATTGGACCATTTCCTTACACCACACACAAAAATAGACTCAAAATGGATGAAGGATCTCAATGTACGAAAGGAATCCATCAAAATCCTTGAGGAGAACACGGGCAGCAACCTCTTCGACCTCTGCCGCAGCAACATCTTCCTAGGAACTACGCAAAAGGCAAGGGAAGCAAGGGAAAAAATGAACTACTGGGATTTCATCAAGATCAAAAGCTTTTGCACAGCAAAGGAAACAGTTAACAAAATCAAAAGACAACTGACAGAATGGGAGAAGATATTTGCAAACGACATATCAGATAAAGGACTAGTGTCCAGAATCTATAAAGAACTTAGCAAACTCAACACCCAAAGAACAAATAATCCAATCAAGAAATGGGCAGAAGACATGAACAGACATTTCTGCAAAGAAGACATCCAGATGGCGAACAGACACATGAAAAAGTGCTCCATATCACTCGGCATCAGGGAAATACAAATCAAAACCACAATGAGATATCACCTCACACCAGTCAGAATGGCTAAAATCAACAAATCAGGAAATGACAGATGCTGGCGAGGATGCGGAGAAAGGGGAACCCTCCTCCACTGTTGGTGGGAATGCAAGCTGGTGCAGCCACTCTGGAAAACAGCATGGAGGTTCCTCAAAATGTTGAAAATAGAACTGCCCTATGACCCAGCAATTGCACTATTGGGTATTTACCCTAAAGATACAAATGTAGTGATCCAAAGGGGCACATGCACCCGAATGTTTATAGCAGCAATGTCCACAATAGCCAAACTATGGAAAGAACCTAGATGTCCATCAACAGATGAATGGATCAAGAAGATGTGGTATATATACACAATGGAATACTATGCAGCCATCAAAAGAAATGAAATCTTGCCATTTGCAACAACATGGATGGAACTAGAGCGTATCATGCTTAGCGAAATAAGTCAAGCAGAGAAAGACAACTATCATATGATCTCCCTGATATGAGGAAGTGGTGATACAACATGGAGGCTTAAGTGGGTAGAAGAAGAATAAATGAAACAAGATGGGATTGGGAGGGAGACAAACCATAAGTGACTCTTAATCTCACGAAACAAACTGAGGGTTGCCGGGGGGAGGGGGTTTGGGAGAAGGGGGTGGGATTATGGACATTGGGGAGGGTATGTGATTTGGTGAGTGCTGTGAAGTGTGTAAACCTGGTGATTCACAGACCTGTACCCCTGGGGATAAAAATATATGTTTATAAAAAATAAAAAATTAAAAAATAAATAAATAAATAAATAAAATAAAATTGAAAAAAAAAAAAAAAAAAAAAAAAAAAAAGATTGGGATCATTCCCTGCATATTTTCAGACCACAATGCTCTAAAGCTAGAACTCAACCACAAAAGGAAGTTTGGAAAGAACCCAAATACATGGAGACAAAACAGCATCCTTCTAAAGAATGAATGGGTCAACCCGGGAAATTAAAGAAGAATTGAAAAAAAACATGGAAACAAATGATAATGAAAATACAACGGTTCAAAATCTGTGGGACACAACAAAGGCAGTCCTGAGAGGAAAATATATAGCGGTGCAAGCCTTTCTCAAGAAACAAGAAAGGTCTCAGGTACACAACCTAACCCTACACCTAAAGGAGCTGGAGAAATAACAAGAAAGAAACCCTAAGCCCAGCAGGAGAAGAGAAATCATAAAGATCAGAGCAGAAATCAATGAAATAGAAACCAAAAAAACAATAGAACAAATCAACGAAACTAGGAGCTGGTTCTTTGAAAGAATTAATAAAATTGATAAACCCCTGGCCAGACTTATCAAAAAGAAAAGAGAAAGGACCCAAATAAATAAAATCATGAATGAAAGAGAAGAGATCACAACTAACACCAAAGAAATACAAACTATTATAAGAACATACTATGAGCAACTCTACGGCAATAAATTTGACAATCTGGAAGAAATGGATGCATTCCTAGAAACATATAAACTACCACAACTGAACCAGGAAGAAATAGAAAGCCTGAACAGACCCATAACCAGTAAGGAGAGTGAAACAGTCATTAAAAATCTCCAAACAAACAAAAGCCCAGGGCCAGACGGCTTCCCGGGGGAATTCTACCAAACATTTAAAGAAGAACTAATTCCTATTCTCCTGAAACTGTTCCAAAAAATAGAAATGGCAGGAAAACTTCCAAACTCATTTTATGAGGCCAGCATCACCTTGATCCCAAAACCAGACAAGGATCCCATCAAAAAAGAGAGCTATAGACCAATATCCTTGATGAACACAGATGCGAAAATACTCAACAAAATACTAGCCAATAGGATTCAACAGTACATTAAAAAGATTATTCACCACGACCAAGTGGGATTTATTCCAGGGCTGCAAGGTTGGTTCAACATCCGCAAATCAGTCAATGTGATACAACACATCAATAAAAGAAAGAACAAGAACCATATGATACTCTCAATAGATGCTGAAAGAGCATTTGACAAAGTACAGCATCCCTTCCTGATCAAAACTCTTCAAAGTGTAGGGATAGAGAGCACATACCTCAATATCATCAAAGCCATCTATGAAAAACCCACCGCAAATATCATTCTCAATGGAGAAAAACTGAAAGCTTTTCCGCTAAGGTCAGGAACACGGCAGGGATGTCCATTATCACCACTGCTATTCAACATAGTACTAGAGGTCCTAGCCTCAGCAATCAGACAACAAAAGGAAATTAAAGGCATCCAAATCGGCAAAGAAGAAGTCAAATTATCACTCTTCGCAGATGATATGATACTATATGTGGAAAACCCAAAAGACTCCACTCCAAAACTGCTAGAACTTATACAGGAATTCAGTAAAGTGTCAGGATATAAAATCAATGCACAGAAATCAGTTGCATTTCTCTATACCAACAACAAGACAGAAGAAAGAGGAATTAAGGAGTCAATCCCATTTACAATTGCACCCAAAACCATAAGATACCTAGGAATAAACCTAACCAAAGAGGCACAGAATCTATACTCAGAAAACTATAAAGTACTCATGAAAGAAATTGAGGAAGACACAAAGAAATGGAAAAATGTTCCATGCTCCTGGATTGGAAGATTAAATATTGTGAAAATGTCTATGCTACCTAAAGCAATCTACACATTTAATGCAATTCCTATCAAAGTACCATCCATCTTTTTCAAAGAAATGGAACAAATAATGCTAAAATTTATATGGAACCAGAAAAGACCTCGAATAGCCAAAGGGATATTGAAAAAGAAAGCCAACGTTGGTGGCATCACAATTCCGGACTTCAAGCTCTATTACAAAGCTGTCATCATCAAGACAGCATGGTACTGGCACAAAAACAGACACATAGATCAATGGAACAGAATAGAGAGCCCAGAAATAGACCCTCAACTCTACAGTCAACTAATCTTCGACAAAGCAGGAAAGAATGTCCAATGGAAAAAAGACAGCCTCTTCAATAAATGGTGCTGGGAATATTGGACAGCCACATGCAGAAAAATGAAATTGGACCATTTCCTTACACCACACACGAAAATAGACTCAAAATGGATGAAGGACCTCAATGTGAGAAAGGAATCCATCAGAATCCTTGAGGAGAACACAGGCAACAACCTCTCTAATTTGACCTCAACCACAGCAACTTCTTCCTAGGAACATCGCCAAAGACAACAGAAGCAAGGGCAAAAATGAACTATTGGGATTTCATCAAGATCAAAAGCTTTTGCACAGCAAAGGAAACAGTTAACAAAACCAAAAGACAACTGACAGAATGGGAGAAGATATTTGCAAACGACATATCAGATAAAAGACTAGTGTCCAGAATCTATAAAGAACTTAGCAAACTCAACACCCAAAGAACAAATAATCCAATCAAGAAATGGGCAGAGGACATGAACAGACATTTCTGCAAAGAAGACATCCAGATGGCGAACAGACACATGAAAAAGTGCTCCATATCACTCGGCATCAGGGAAATACAAATCAAAATCACAATGAGATACCACCTCACGCCAGTCAGAATGGCTAAAATCAACAAGTCAGGAAATGACAGATGCTGGCGAGGATTCGGAGAAAGGGGAACCCTCCTACACTGTTGGTGGGAATGCAAGCTGGTGCAGCCACTCTGGAAAACAGCATGGAGGTTCCTCAAAATGTTGAAAATAGAACTGCCCTATGACCCAGCAATTGCACTACTGGGTATTTACCCTAAAGATACAAACATAGTGATCCAAAGGGGCACGTGCACCCGAATGTTTATAGCAGCAATGTCCACAATAGCCAAACTATGGAAAGAACCTAGATGTCCATCAACAGATGAATGGATCAAGAAGATGTGGTATAGATACACAATGGAATACTATGCAGCCATCAAAAGAAATGAAATCTTGCCATTTGCGACAACATGGATGGAACTAGAGCGTATCATGCTTAGCGAAATAAGTCAAGCAGAGAAAGAAAACTATCATATGATCTTCCTGATATGAGGAAGTGGTGATGCAACATGGGGGCTTAAGTGGGTAGGAGAAGAATAAATGAAAGAAGATGGGATTGGTAGGGAGACAAACCATAAGTGACTCTTAATCTCACAAAACAAACTGAGGGTTGCTGGGGGGAGGGGTTTTGGGAGAAGGGGGTGGGATTATGGACATTGGGGAGGGTATGTGCTTTGGTGAGTGCTGTGAAGTGTGTAAACCTGGTGATTCACAGACCTGTACCCCTGGGGATAAAAATATATGTTTATAAAAAATAAAAAATTAAAAAATAAATAAATAAATAAATAAAATAAAATTGAAAAAAAAAAAAAAAAAAAAAAAAAAAAGATTGGGATCATTCCCTGCATATTTTCAGACCACAATGCTCTAAAGCTAGAACTCAACCACAAAAGGAAGTTTGGAAAGAACCCAAATACATGGAGACAAAACAGCATCCTTCTAAAGAATGAATGGGTCAACCCGGGAAATTAAAGAAGAATTGAAAAAAAACATGGAAACAAATGATAATGAAAATACAACGGTTCAAAATCTGTGGGACACAACAAAGGCAGTCCTGAGAGGAAAATATATAGCGGTGCAAGCCTTTCTCAAGAAACAAGAAAGGTCTCAGGTACACAACCTAACCCTACACCTAAAGGAGCTGGAGAAATAACAAGAAAGAAACCCTAAGCCCAGCAGGAGAAGAGAAATCATAAAGATCAGAGCAGAAATCAATGAAATAGAAACCAAAAAAACAATAGAACAAATCAACGAAACTAGGAGCTGGTTCTTTGAAAGAATTAATAAAATTGATAAACCCCTGGCCAGACTTATCAAAAAGAAAAGAGAAAGGACCCAAATAAATAAAATCATGAATGAAAGAGAAGAGATCACAACTAACACCAAAGAAATACAAACTATTATAAGAACATACTATGAGCAACTCTACGGCAATAAATTTGACAATCTGGAAGAAATGGATGCATTCCTAGAAACATATAAACTACCACAACTGAACCAGGAAGAAATAGAAAGCCTGAACAGACCCATAACCAGTAAGGAGAGTGAAACAGTCATTAAAAATCTCCAAACAAACAAAAGCCCAGGGCCAGACGGCTTCCCGGGGGAATTCTACCAAACATTTAAAGAAGAACTAATTCCTATTCTCCTGAAACTGTTCCAAAAAATAGAAATGGCAGGAAAACTTCCAAACTCATTTTATGAGGCCAGCATCACCTTGATCCCAAAACCAGACAAGGATCCCATCAAAAAAGAGAGCTATAGACCAATATCCTTGATGAACACAGATGCGAAAATACTCAACAAAATACTAGCCAATAGGATTCAACAGTACATTAAAAAGATTATTCACCACGACCAAGTGGGATTTATTCCAGGGCTGCAAGGTTGGTTCAACATCCGCAAATCAGTCAATGTGATACAACACATCAATAAAAGAAAGAACAAGAACCATATGATACTCTCAATAGATGCTGAAAGAGCATTTGACAAAGTACAGCATCCCTTCCTGATCAAAACTCTTCAAAGTGTAGGGATAGAGAGCACATACCTCAATATCATCAAAGCCATCTATGAAAAACCCACCGCAAATATCATTCTCAATGGAGAAAAACTGAAAGCTTTTCCGCTAAGGTCAGGAACACGGCAGGGATGTCCATTATCACCACTGCTATTCAACATAGTACTAGAGGTCCTAGCCTCAGCAATCAGACAACAAAAGGAAATTAAAGGCATCCAAATCGGCAAAGAAGAAGTCAAATTATCACTCTTCGCAGATGATATGATACTATATGTGGAAAACCCAAAAGACTCCACTCCAAAACTGCTAGAACTTATACAGGAATTCAGTAAAGTGTCAGGATATAAAATCAATGCACAGAAATCAGTTGCATTTCTCTATACCAACAACAAGACAGAAGAAAGAGGAATTAAGGAGTCAATCCCATTTACAATTGCACCCAAAACCATAAGATACCTAGGAATAAACCTAACCAAAGAGGCACAGAATCTATACTCAGAAAACTATAAAGTACTCATGAAAGAAATTGAGGAAGACACAAAGAAATGGAAAAATGTTCCATGCTCCTGGATTGGAAGATTAAATATTGTGAAAATGTCTATGCTACCTAAAGCAATCTACACATTTAATGCAATTCCTATCAAAGTACCATCCATCTTTTTCAAAGAAATGGAACAAATAATGCTAAAATTTATATGGAACCAGAAAAGACCTCGAATAGCCAAAGGGATATTGAAAAAGAAAGCCAACGTTGGTGGCATCACAATTCCGGACTTCAAGCTCTATTACAAAGCTGTCATCATCAAGACAGCATGGTACTGGCACAAAAACAGACACATAGATCAATGGAACAGAATAGAGAGCCCAGAAATAGACCCTCAACTCTACAGTCAACTAATCTTCGACAAAGCAGGAAAGAATGTCCAATGGAAAAAAGACAGCCTCTTCAATAAATGGTGCTGGGAATATTGGACAGCCACATGCAGAAAAATGAAATTGGACCATTTCCTTACACCACACACGAAAATAGACTCAAAATGGATGAAGGACCTCAATGTGAGAAAGGAATCCATCAGAATCCTTGAGGAGAACACAGGCAACAACCTCTCTAATTTGACCTCAACCACAGCAACTTCTTCCTAGGAACATCGCCAAAGACAACAGAAGCAAGGGCAAAAATGAACTATTGGGATTTCATCAAGATCAAAAGCTTTTGCACAGCAAAGGAAACAGTTAACAAAACCAAAAGACAACTGACAGAATGGGAGAAGATATTTGCAAACGACATATCAGATAAAAGACTAGTGTCCAGAATCTATAAAGAACTTAGCAAACTCAACACCCAAAGAACAAATAATCCAATCAAGAAATGGGCAGAGGACATGAACAGACATTTCTGCAAAGAAGACATCCAGATGGCGAACAGACACATGAAAAAGTGCTCCATATCACTCGGCATCAGGGAAATACAAATCAAAATCACAATGAGATACCACCTCACGCCAGTCAGAATGGCTAAAATCAACAAGTCAGGAAATGACAGATGCTGGCGAGGATTCGGAGAAAGGGGAACCCTCCTACACTGTTGGTGGGAATGCAAGCTGGTGCAGCCACTCTGGAAAACAGCATGGAGGTTCCTCAAAATGTTGAAAATAGAACTGCCCTATGACCCAGCAATTGCACTACTGGGTATTTACCCTAAAGATACAAACATAGTGATCCAAAGGGGCACGTGCACCCGAATGTTTATAGCAGCAATGTCCACAATAGCCAAACTATGGAAAGAACCTAGATGTCCATCAACAGATGAATGGATCAAGAAGATGTGGTATAGATACACAATGGAATACTATGCAGCCATCAAAAGAAATGAAATCTTGCCATTTGCGACAACATGGATGGAACTAGAGCGTATCATGCTTAGCGAAATAAGTCAAGCAGAGAAAGAAAACTATCATATGATCTTCCTGATATGAGGAAGTGGTGATGCAACATGGGGGCTTAAGTGGGTAGGAGAAGAATAAATGAAAGAAGATGGGATTGGTAGGGAGACAAACCATAAGTGACTCTTAATCTCACAAAACAAACTGAGGGTTGCTGGGGGGAGGGGTTTTGGGAGAAGGGGGTGGGATTATGGACATTGGGGAGGGTATGTGCTTTGGTGAGTGCTGTGAAGTGTGTAAACCTGGTGATTCACAGACCTGTACCCCTGGGGATAAAAATATATGTTTATAAAAAATAAAAAATTTAAAAAAATAATAAAATAAAATAAAATATGTGTTTTTAACCTCACAATATTACTTTATCATATAATTTTCAAAAATGATGGAATGAAATAATGAGATTACCTCTTACTGTAAAAGGAGTTAGAGTATCAAAAAAGGTTTGCAAATGCCCAAGCTCTATTGTGTTCATTACTGATCAACTACAGGTTGGAGAAAATGCAGTTTTCAGTGTCTCAACACCAAGACAGAGACGCTTGTATTGCTTGAAGCAGAGTACACAAGGGTGGATTTGGAGTCAAGAGACACACAGCTTCAAAACTGGTATAATTGGAAGCCATAGTGTGGAGTTTCCCAATGGACACAACTGTTCAGTTTCCTCCAATGAATGAGTTAGGAGGGCAGATGGTTATATTGGTCCAGAGTTGCAACTTTGATAGACAGATGCGATAGAAAACAGAGAGCAAGGGAGTTGAAAATTCTGGTAAGAAAGCAATTAAAATTCTTCACTGGGTAGCATAAGTTCTAGATAGATTGAAAAAAAAATAAAGTAGAAAGAAGCCAGCCAGGGCATAACTGGAAAGACCAGAGCAGAAATATTAGGAATGAGGTGTTTGTGGAGGGAAGAAATTTTGTGGTTGTGTTTGCAAAATGGAACGCTGGTTGTTAAATAGTTTTCTGAGGGTAGGGAAAGATTGATAAGAGATCTTGTGATAAGATCCTGAAGGTTTGTGGAGGTAAAGGTCACTATATAAAGAATGGCAGGAAAACTCTAAGGGGGCTTGAGGGATTTTCCAGATGCATATTGCAAAATACCCAAATTGACAGGAGTCAGTGGAAGAGAGAAATACTGTAATCCAGATGCCAGGGTTCTAAATGAATTCTGGGGATTAACGAGAATACATTGTTAGAAAGATGGATTTTTTTTTCTTTTTAATTTAAATGGCATGGCATCAGGGCCAAGTTCTTCCCCTCACTAGCTAATCTTGGACAACTTATTTACTTCCTAGGCCTCCTTTTACTTATCTGTAAATTACAGTTAACAAAGTTTCATAGGATTTTGTGAGGATTACACAAGCCTAGTTAAAGAAACTTAAGAGTCTTAGAGAAACTTGTGTTCCCCTATGTCCTTTCATTTCCAGCTACACACCCGAGTTCATTTCTTTCTTGTAATACCTTGATAAATGCACCCAGTAGTTATCAACACACACTACTAACATTTTCCTTTCCAACCTCTGCCCATGGAGTAACACTCTCATTAGACACAGGTATGCCTTCCACGTTAGTGCAGGCACCTAACTTACCAAGGGTTTGGCTGTATGTGTTAGGTGGATCTTCATTTTCCAGCCTCTGGTCTCAGCATTCTCACTGCCCACTGATCAACCTTAAACCAATGTCACATATTTTAGTTGTTTTCATGGCAGCACTCCACTTCCAGGTACCAAATTCTATTATGGCCAAGATATTTAATACCATGGCTAGCATTAAAGGCCGTGAACAGAGTTGAATGTGTTAGAAGACAGGGCAGCCCTGGAAAGATGAAGCAGGATGGAGGAAAGGAAGAGCAAACCTGAAGAAAAAGCAGATGTGCCCCAGTGAGCTTATGACTCAGGGCAGGTGCCCAGATATCCAGAATGGAATTCACTAAACTTGAGCTCCTGTTGGAATCTGGGGACAAATGAACTCCTTGGATGATGAAACTGGGTGAGACTCTAGGTTTTGCTCGGTTTGATGCCTAAGGTAGCTCATTCATCAGAATTCTGGTTCCATTATCTCTCTGAATCCTTCAATTTGAACTTTTTTTTTTAATGTCACAACTTTTTTTTTTTTAATTTATTTTCAGCGTAACAGTATTCATTGTTTTTGCACCACACCCAGTGCTCCATACAATCCGTGCCCTCTCCAATATCCACCACCTGGTTCCCCCAACCTCCCACCCCCCACCCCTTCAAAACCCTCAAATTGTTTTTCAGAGTCCATAGTCTCTCGTGGTTCACCTCCCCTTCCAATTTCCCTCAACTCCCTTCTCCTCTCTAACTCCTATTCAAAGTGTTATAGCACTTCAGAGCCATATCCAAATTTTGACACTTAAGGCCTTTCGACTAATGTACATGATTCACCAAAAAAAAGAAGGTGAAACTGACTTCTACCAGGTAAAATTTGGGACTGAGTTTTATCAGAAATATCTGCTTGAGAGGAAAGTGAAAATCTGTTGCAGAATTATACCTTTTGGCAAAGTTTCCTAGTTCTACCATAATACATAAAAATTGATTCCTTAAATTTTCAAAAATAAGTGTAATTATTGTCATCACTCTCAAATACCCACTATCACACCACCACCTCCCACTTGCTATTTTCAAGGCCATCATCATGACCATTCTCTTTCTCCCCATCCTCGTCACTAAATAGTTTTGAGTGTCTCTTTTCTGAGGACATTGTGCTAGGTTCTGGGCTTGCCTAAGCATATACACACAGTCTGAGGCTGTACACTTTCTTTAATCTCCCTAGGATGTGCTGGTAATGAGTAGTGTTGGTAAAAGGTCTTTTTTTTCTTTTTTTTTTTCCCCCAAAGTCTTGTGTGCTCAAGAAGTATTGAGGGATTCCTGGGCGCCTCAGTTGCTAAGCATCTGCCTTTGGCTCAGGTCATGATCCCAGGAACATGGGACAGAGTCCCATATCAGGCTCCCAGCGCAGTGGGGAGCCTGCTTCTCCCTCTGCCAGCTCCTTCCCCTGCTTGCATAAGCACATGCTCTCTCTCTCACACACACAAATACAATCTTTTTTTTTTTTTTAAACTCCCCCAGAGACAAACCATGAGAGACTGTGGAATCTGAGAAACAAACTGAGGGTTTTGGAGGGGAGGGGGTGAGGGATTGGGTAAGCCTGGTGGTGGGTATTAAGGAGGGCACGTATCACATGGAGCACTGGGTGAGGTGCATAAACAGTGAATTTTGGAACCCGTACACACACACAAAAAGATTAAATTAAATTTAAAATAATAAAATTAAATAAATTAAATAGCTAAATTCATTAGGGATTTGGGGAGGAAAATAGGTCACATTGAGACAATTAAGTTTGTGGTTTCTAAAAATAAAATGAAGTAAGGATTAAAAAAAAAAATTCCCCCATCGTACCCAAGAACCCACCTGGTGGGTTCTATTAGACCATTGCTTTAGGTTCAGCAGTCACAGTGTCATTATTTTTTTTTAAGATCTTAGTTATTTATTTGACAGAGAGATCACAAACAGGCAGAGAAACAGGCAAGGCGGGGGGCAGGCTTCCCGCTGAGCAGAGAGCCCGATGCGGGGCTCAATTCCAGGACCCTGGGATCATGACCTGAGCGGAAGACAGAGGCTTTAACCCACTGAGCCACCCAGGCGCCCCCACAGTGTCATTATTGAATAGAGCTCTCCCAATGCCCCCAAAGCTGTTGGAAGGAAGGAAGAAGGGAGGGAGGGAAAAAGAAAAGGAGAAGGAGAGAAAGAGGGAGAATCTAATATACCTATGTCTAGAGAAAAAAGAGATTGTGTTCAAATGAGAAAATTGATCAGTTCACAAAGTATGACTTAAATAGGCTCATAATCTACCAGATCCACAAATTCCTCAGAACTCTTGAATATATTACCTCCTCCTCAGATTAAGAAGATGCACAGACACACACACACACACACACACACACATAGCTTGTGTGGCTCTCCTCAAAGGATATTTAAAGCCATTTATATTAATAGTGCCAACAGAATCCTAATCTGCCTCCTTGTAATATCTGTCCATTTGTCTAGCTACCACCCAAGGAGATAGGGTAAGTCTCCTCCCTCAACTGTTTTATGTCTGTTAATGTGACTCCCATAAATCTGTTCTCCCAGCTGAACACCCCAGGATCCTTCACTCTTCCTTGACGGACAGGACTTCAGTTCCCATGACTGCTTTTCTCGGAAGGATCCCATTTTGTCCACATCTAAGACGGCACTCTGGGTCACAGAGCACTCTTGCAGAGTGGAACCACATATTGTACTGCCAAATTGTGCCCAAGGATGGCACTCTTCTTTGTTTCTTTTTGACATTTTCAACTAAAGACTCAGATTTGCATCTGCTATCAAGACAGTCACCCCTCCTGCACCAACTTCTGTGCCTGGTGAGTCTGCCAGTGACTACTTCTGAGCACTCTTCAGCTCCCTCGTGTTGTTCAAAGATGTGCTGCCGTGTATTCAGAGGGATGGAGTTAGATCCTAGAATTCATAGTTGTGCTCTGCAAATAAAGTATTACTATGGATGTTAAAATTTTTACAAAGGATATGCTCTCCAGCTGCTCTTCTCTCCCTGAATTCATTAGCATTTCTGAAGATGTTTAATCTCAGGGAACTGATTCCATAGCATATTCAGGATTAATCCTTATAGCACTGTTACACTTCATTTCTTAAGTCAAAATTTTATTATTTGGGGCTGTTACAAGATTTAGAAAATAACACAGATATATAGTATGATTTTTTTGTATAACGATGGTAAGAATCAAAAAAAAAAATCTTGGTCTATAACTAAATTAAGAGGGGACAGTATATAAACCAGCAAGATGAATGTATCACCACATCATTTTAGCTATGTAAGTAATAACACAGCCGGCGTTTGTTTACTGATTTTTAGATGCCAAAGACAGTTCTACGTACATTTATATCTATCATCGCATTTAATCCTCAGAAAAACCCTATGAGGTGGGTACTGTGATTCTCTGTGTTTTTCCCGTAAGGAAATGGAAGCCCAGAGAACTTCAAAATATGCTTGTGTTACACAACTAGCGAGTGACAGAATCAAGATCTGAAACCAAGCTATATCGAACCCATACCACTTTCTGGCTCCCATTACTCCCAGTCAAAGGTACTCTGCCTGAAAAAAATCCAGATGCAACACAAGCATGTGGAATGTGTACAATCGGACTTCAGTGACCACTGGTTCAACCTAAGAATAATATGGCACTCTCTATCAAAAGCCTTACAATTTACCCCGCAGAAATTGAACAAGTATTGAAATATCTATGTTCAGGGGCACCTGGGTGGCTTGTTGATTGAGCATCCAATTCTTTTTTTTTTATTTTTTTTAAAGACTTTATTTATTTATTTGACAGACAGAAATCACAAGTAGATGGAGAGGCAGGCAGAGAGAGAGAGGGGGAAGCAGGCTCCCCGCTGAGCAGAGAGCCCAATGCGGGACTCGATCCCAGGACCCTGAGATCATGACCTGAGCTGAAGGCAGCGGCCTAACCCACTGAGCCACCCAGGCACCCAAGCATCCAATTCTTGATTTCGGCTCAGGCCATGATCTCATTGGTGTGAGATAGAGTCCCTATCTCCAAACCCCCCACCAACAACCCTTAGAGCCCCAAGCTCAGTGTGGAGTCTCCTTGAGATTCTTTCCCTCTGCCCCTCCCCCCCACTCTCTCTCTCTCTCTCAAATAAATAAATCTTTAAAAAAAATAAATTATATGTTCATCAAGGTGAACTGAGGCAAAGTAAATGATAGCAAAAAAAAAAAAAGAAAGAAAGAAAATGACCTATTATTCAACATAGGATTTGGTAAATAAATGACGGTACATTATACAGTGAGGTTATTGCCCAGTCAAGAATTAGGATTTAGGGGGCATCTGGGTGGCTTAGTGAGTTAAGTGTTGGACTCCATTTCAGCTCAGGTCATGACCCTGGGTCATGAGATCAGAGTCTGCTTGAGATTCCCCCCTGCCTCTCCCTCCCCTTCTGCTCATCCCCACTGCTCACATTGGCATGCTCTCTCTAAAATAAATAAATAAATAAATATTTTTTTTTTAAGAATTCTGATTTAGATGTCTATAGACATAAGAGGTGTAGATACAATTTACTGAAAATGCATGTATAAAACAGAATCTAAAATATGATATCATCCATAAAAACATATACATCATTTATATATCTATATGTACATATACACACTCAGTTTTAAAAGCTAAGAGTTATAAACTGAAATGATATCAAAATGTGTCTGTGTATATTTTTCCATTTTTCCTTCATTATTCCAAATTAAACATGTATTTTTATTAAAAAATAGTTTTAATTCCTATTTTTTTTTTTTATTTTTTATAAACATATATTTTTTATATACATATATTTTTATCCCCAGGTCTGTGAATCACCAGGTTTACACACTTCATAAGTGACTCTTAATTCCTATTTTTAATGTTAGTTTTATTTTTTTTAGATCTTTTCTTTTAAGACTTTATTTATTTATTTGACAGAGATCACAAGTAGGCCAAGAGACAGGCAGAGAGAGAGGGGGAAGCAGGCTCCCCACTGAGCAGAGAGACCAATATGGGGATTGATCCCAGGACCCTGAGACCATGACCCAAGCCGAAGGCAGAGGCTATAACCCATTGAGCCACTCAGGCATCCCTAATGTTAGTTTTAAAAAAGAATGGCTGATAAAAAACAAAATAATGTGATCTCATCTTTGTGAATATCTTTATAATATTTATATATAATATATATTTATAATTATATAAGATATGTATAATATTTATATTACTATCCTATTACAATAAAAGAAAATACAATAAATTTACCATTATCTCTGAGTCGTAGGATTAAGGATGAATTTTATTTTTCTTCATTTTGTTTGCATTTTTAATTGTATACTGCTTTTGCAATTAAAATGTGTTGTCTTGGGGCGCCTGGATGGCTCAGTGGGTTAAAGCCTCTGCCTTCAGCTCGGGTCATGATCCCAGGGTCCTGGGATGGAGCCCCGCTTCGGGCTCTCTGCTCAGCAAGGAGCCTGCTTCCTCCTCTCTCTCTGCCTGCCTCTCTGCCTCCTTGTGATTTCTGTCTGTCAAATAAGCAAATAAATCTTTAAAAAAAAAAAGTGTTGTCTTACACTGTTGGTGGGAATGCAAGCTGATATAGCCACTCTAGAAAACAGTATGGAAGCTCCTCAAGAAGTTAAAAATAGAGCTACCCTATGACCCAGCAATTGCACTACTGGGGATTTACCCCAAAGATTCAAATGTAGTGATCAAAGGGACACCTGCACCTAAGTGTTTATAGCAGCAATGTCCACAAAAGCCAAACTGTGGAAAGAGCCAAGATGTCCACCAAAAGATGAGTGGATAAAGAAGATGTGGTGTATTAGCCATTAGAAAGGATGAATACTCAGCATTTACATCGACATGGATGAAACTAGAGGGGTTTATGCCTAGCAAAATAGGTCAGTCAGAGAAAGAGAATTATCATATGGTTTCATAAGAAACAGCCCACAGAGGACCACAGGGGAAGGGAGGGAAAATTGAATGGGAAGTCATCAGAGAGGGAGAAAAACCATGAGAGGCTCTTAACTATAGGAAGCAAACAGAGGGTTGTTGGAGGGGAGGTAGGTGGGGAGTTGGGGTAACTGGGTGATGGGCATTAAGGAGGGCACATGATGTGGTGAGCTCTGGGGGTTATACGCAGCTGATGAATTACTGAACACCACATCTGAAACTAGTGATGTACTATATGTTGGCTAATTGAATTTCAATTTTTAAAAATGTGTTATTTTTAAAAGATCTATTATTAACAATAAGTATTAATGAGTTGTATGAAAAATTGAGCTCAAAAGTGCATAACCACAGCACCAAAAAAAAGCATGAGTGCTCAAAATGGGTTAAACAAATGTAAATTGTTAATTGTCTCCTAGCACTCAGAGACTAGTCCACTGTGATGCCCCATGAAGAAGATTAAAATTAAAGCATTAACAAAACTTGAAAAGATGAGGATTTCAGCAGCAGCTCTGAAATGTCCTTAATACAAAACACACCAAAAAAGCCATCAATTTGTTTCTGAGATTTTTTTTTTAATGACAAATGGAAAACATTATGGTTTTGTTACTAGGTAAAAGAGATTCATTCAATAAAAGCCTTAATATTTACTAAATGGAACTACTTTGAGAACTCTGCACAACGTAAAAATTAACTTTTCAAATATATGAAAATTGCATATTATACATTTGTGTAATAATAATTGCACAAGCAAGAAATTTGTCAAAATAGAGAGGTATAACACATTCAACAGCCTCTAATTGAAACACAGTATAGCTCATTATTTCTTACCAATAGCTCTGCACTACGTTGATGAACAGAAGGCAGGAACAAGGAACAAGAAGAGCTAAATACAAGCTGAACAAATCTTGCACAAGGGTAATAATTTGCTGTCAGAGAACAAGAAAGGATGCACATTATCTAAGGTTAAATAGGAACATAATAAAGAATCTATAGTTTTGACAACTTAGGGCAAATGCTCTGTAGAAAAAAAAAAGAGGACATAATATGAGATAATAAAAATATGTCACAATAATTAGAAATTCAGAGTTACTTGAGTCTCATTTTATTCTCATAAAATATACAGCAAATCTGTAGACTGAGAAAATATACAGCAAACCTGAAGACTGAGAAATAGAATAGCAAATAATGAAAGCTTTGAAAATGCAGCATGAGAGACAATTCTAAGTGCCACCAAAAACCATGATGGAGTCCTAATTTTCTTCTGGCTAGAAGGTATAATCAATACTCTTCCCAACCATTTGATTAAATGATTAAAGAGTTAAAGATGCCCAGATACTAAAATCTTCACTTGCCTAAGATTAATGTGCATCCTTGCCAGAAAACAGATCATTTCCAAAAGTAATGAGTAAGTGGAACCAACAGAGACTGGATTGCTCAGTTTTGTTGCCATATAAGCAAAGAAGAGAAACACTTTAAGAAAAGCCTTTGTCACATGTGGTTTCAAGGCAAAAGCTATCATTTCGCACAAAAGAAGCAGTGCCACAGTTCAAATCCAGAGGCACAAGTCACAAAGAACACAGTGGGGCCTCTGGAGCAAAACGGTGACCTGATCCTGGACACTGCAAAGAAAAAGCTGATGAAACAGATCCACTGACATAAAATGCCATAAAGGAAATGCTTAAATTTAATTTCATTAACTACAAAGCCCTGGACTTTCTTACTGACCAAGCTAAATATCTCAAAAAACATTGCTTAAATACACAAGAAGATTGTGTGTGTGTGTGTGTGTGTGTGTGTGTGTAAAGCCTATTGTCTTTCTCATACAATTTACAACTGAATCTGTGTTTCATTAGCTAGCTTCAGCATAGAACTCAACTACATTAATGGGCAATCACAGGGTCAGAACAGAGAGAGAGTGTTAGTGAAGTCCCTCAGCCATCAGCAACCAGTTGAAGGTTGAGGGACAAGCCCACCCAAGTTTCTCTGCCATATATCCATCATTAGAGTCATTCTACGGAATTAAGCAGGTGTACCTGGTCAGGGCACCTACCAAATGCAACAAGGAGACACACCTGAGGAATTTTAGTTAAGATTGCATTCAGTCCCAAAGATGCCTATATCATCTGAGAAGGACCGACTTACTTCATGCCGCTAGTCTGGGACAATCTCTACAGAGCTGGTATGTCACCAAGGACCCAGGTCCTTCTATGTTTTTGCTCTGCCTTTCTTGATGTATGACTCTCTTCCTCAAGATCATGCAATAGCATCTGTAAGTTCTATCCCCAATTAAAAAGCTGAAAAATGACAACAAAAAGTAACCTGAGAACACCAGAAACCAGTTTGAAAGCTTCCTCTTCCATTCTTCCCAGACAAGAGTAAGACTAACTTCTGACACATACAATTACTGCCTATAATCATTTCAGTTGCAGATTTAGAATAAGTTGTCCCTCTGAAGTAACAATGACATTGTAAAGAAGAATCAGTTATAACACCTCACCTGTGGAGATCTTTTAATCTGGAAATGGGGAAAGACCTCTAGGTAAGTGCCAAATATCTCACAGCCAAGGTAAAGTGTCCATATCTCTTATCAGCTAGTGAAGGGCCAACAGGGTAGCCCTGGAACACTGGTCTACTTTTTAGGTAAACCGGGAATAACAGTAGTAAGTACAGTAACATAAGCACTAACTGCATACCAGATACTCTATTAAGTACTTTATACATATACATATATACATATAAATACAAATATGTATAAATACATATATACATATATGTATTATGGAATACAGACTATACTATATACTAATTATATACTTAGAAATAAGTATAAAGTACTTGACTGCATGAAATCTGAGCAATACCCCTGTGTCTGAAGTACTTTTCTGTTAGCACCGCTTTAAATCTGTAGTACCTGAAGAGTAGGTTTACATAACTTGTCAAAATCACACAGCCAGGTGACAGAGCTGAACTTAACCCTAGATTATGTGTGTCGAGTAGGAGGCTGACACTCAAATGTTCGTAGTCCCCTTTTCAGATGGACTGTGGCAATGGGCCAAATGCTTTACTAAAACACCTGTTGCTTTTGCAGGAACTTAGAATACTTGCAGCTGAACTGGATAAAAGGTGGGCGAGATAATAAATCGTAAAGTCAACACAAACCCTTGGATTGCAAGAAAAACATTCAT
Source organism: Mustela lutreola (assembly GCF_030435805.1). NCBI lineage: Eukaryota > Metazoa > Chordata > Mammalia > Carnivora > Mustelidae > Mustela > Mustela lutreola. The sequence continues at coordinate 94,547,514 of NC_081296.1, forward strand.
CTGTGTACCACCATTTGGTAGGCCCATGGATCCTGAACCATGGAGCTTTAAAAGATATTTTTTTAATTTAGTTGCTAAAATCTTTTGTATGAACTGTATCTTCCCATAAATTAAATATGAGCCAGTATAAATCACCATCATCAACTTAGCTTAGATATTATGTTCATTTCACAACTGTCTATTGCTACAGGGTAAGTCCTTGTTTGAGCATCACACCAAAAAGATAAAAGCCATTGATGCATTTTTCATATTAAGCAAATACATACTCATAACATGAGAGGGGGAGAAGCAATCACAAACCAAAGAATATGAATAGTGAAAGTTATTAAAGCCCATGTACCAAGCCAAGTTAGAGAAAACATAATAGTACAATGAAATGTATCCTTATAAAGATAAAAGTATCCTTTATTGAGTTCAAACAACATAGGCGTGAGTGAAAACTATATGGATAGCATGAGAAGACAGGACTGCTGACACTCCCTTAAGTCAGTAAACACTTGCAGTCCTAAAGTGTCACAGGTATCAATGTATCAGGCTCCTTCTGAAAAGTAATAAACATGCTTAATAATTTTAAAGGTTAAAGAACAAGGTTATCCTTCTGGGTTTTGTTTTGTGTTGCTTTGTTCTGGAAGCAAAAGGCCTACTGTTTTGTAAGGCCATGGCTTGAGAAAATTGGAATTGGGAGTTTTTTGTGTTTGGGATTGGGTTTTCCCTTTCTTTTTTTGCTTTCTTTTTATTAAGGTGAAATTCACACATTATAATATTTATTTTATTTTATTATTTTTTCAGCATTCCAAGATTCATTGTTTATGTGCCCTACCCAGTGCTCCATGTAATAGTCCCCTCCTTAATACCCATCACCAGGCTCACCCATCCCCCCAAAACCCTCAGTTTGTTTCTTATAGTCCACAGTCTCTCATGATTCGTCTCCCCCTCTGATTTACTCCAATCACTTTTCCTTTCCCTCTCCTAATGTCCTCCATGTTATTCCTTATGCTCCACAAGTAAGTGAAACCATATGATAATTGACTCTCTGCTTGACTTATTTCACTCAGCATAATCTCCTCCAGTCCCATCCATGTTGGTGCAAAAGCTGGGTATTCATCCTTTCTGATGGCTGAGTAATATCCCATTGTATATAAAACTACATCCTCTTTATCCATTCGTCTGTTGAAGGGCATCTTGGTTCTTTCCACAGTTTGGCGACCGTGGCCATTGCTGCTATGACATTGGGGTACAGATGGCCCTTCTTTTCATTACATCTGTATTTGGGGGTAAATACCCAGTAGTGCAATTGCAGGATCATAGGGTAGCTCTATTTTTAATTTCTTGAAGAATCTCCACACTGTTTTCCAAAGTGGCTGCACCAACTTGCATTCCCACCAACATCCTCTCCAACACATGTTATTTCCTGTCCTGTTAATTTTGGCCATTCTAACTGGTGTAAGGTGGTATCTCAATGTGTTTTGAATCTCTCTGATGGCTAATGATGATGAACATTTTTTCAAGTGTCTGTTACCCATTTGTATGTCTTCTTCGAAGAAGTGTCTGTTCATCATAAAATTAACCATTTTATAATGAACAATTCAGTGACATTCACAATGTGTGCAATCATCAGCTCTATCCATTTTCAGAACATCTCTCTTACCCCAAAAGAAAACTCTGTACCCACTCAGCAGTTACAACCTACAACACCCTCCCCTGACCAGGCTCTGGCATACACCTATCTGCTTTCTGTTTCAATAAAGAACTTATGAAATGTGTGTTTTGGTAATTTACCCAGAAGTTTCAAATATTTTTATGAGTTTTTATTATATAATCACTAAGTAAAAGACACAGACTTACTAAATCAAGGAGACAGCAAAATTTAGACTCTGCATTTCTAATGGAATGCCTCTATATTTTTTCCATTTAGTATTTTTACCCACAAATCAACACAGAGTACTATATACTCTGGGTATAAATAGCCTCTTGTACTAAAATTAAGAAAGGTGGGAAGGCTGCCCAGGATTATTCTCTATCCTTCCGTATCTATGCCAGTTGTCTAGAATTTTGTTTGGCAAATTCTGACAAATACACTATGTGGGCTCCTAAGTGACAGTCCTGTACCTCACTTTACAAATGTCAAACCATCCCCCAAAACAACTGTGATCTACTTTGTTAACCATAATATTCTGTTACAGAAAACTATCAAAATTAAACCTGCTACCTTCTAGGCTGGATTCTCCAAAAAGGGTACAGGAAATAATGATTATAATATAAAACTCTCCCCACGTACAGAACACATGGTCATAACAGCTACAAGTTTGTGTGAATGGAATGAAAAAGAACATGTCTAAAAGACATTCAGTCATTCCACAGGAGCTTATGATGGGCAGGCTGGGAGCACAACTTGGTAGAAGTCAATTGGAAGGAGATCAGAAAATAACCACAAACGGGACACCTGGGTGGTTCAATCAGTTAAGCATCTGCCTTTGGTTCAGGTCATGATCCTAGGGACTAGGGATCGAGTCCCGCATCAAGCTCCCTGCTCAGTGGGGACTCTCAGTGGGGACTCTCCCTATGCCTCTCCCACTCCCTCTGCTTACACACTCTTTCTCTCTGACAAATAAACGGAATCTTTAAAAAAAAAAAAAAAAAGAAAGAAAGAAAAAGAAAATTGCCACAAATACTCGAATAGTGCTTTACCCTGCTCCTGGTACTGTTCAAAGCATGACTGGCTGCCTGATTGATTGTACCTAATTAAGTAATGAACACGTGTGTGTGTGTGTGTGTGTGTGTGTGTGTTTTCACAATAATCATGCAAGAGAACTACTTTTATTATCATCCTTACTTTACAGAGAATGAAACTAAGACCCAGAGATGTTCAATAATTTATCCAAAGTCACACAGCAGCCAGAGCCAGGATTTGGCCCAGGCCAGTTGGCTCCATGGTCCATGCTCTTAATTCCAAGATCAAGCTGATACTCTGCCCAAGTAAAAACTCAGGGAAACCTGCTATTTAGTTGCTGAAATTACTTGTGGCATAACTGATTACAACTTACAGAGTACAAAAAAAAGAGACTCCCATTTTATTTGGTGCCTCAATCTATAGCTGCAAGTAGTTCTCTTGCATGGTTGCTGTGAAAATTAAGTGAACACACATACAATCAAAGTGAAAATTATTATGAGGAATATTTCCACAAAATGCAATAGATACAGTCTTCCAAAGTACATGGCATAAAAAGTTAACTGAGCTTACTTTGGGTCTTAATTTTATAATTAGTTTAGAAAAAGAATGTTCTCCACCTATAAATAAAAAACAATGAGTAGTAAGTTTGCTCAGTATTCACCAAAACAAAAATGACTTACAGCACCATTCAGCTTTAAAGTAAATCTTAATTCAGGGCACTGGGCTGGCTTAGTCAGAAGAGCATACAACTCTTAATCTTGAGGTCGAGGGATCAAGCCCCACATTGGGTGTAGAGGTTACTTAGATGTTTTTTAATTAAAAAAAAAATAAAATAAATCTTAATTCTTCACAAAGTATTGTGAGATAATAGAAAATATATATATCGGTCTCTGCTCGCTCCTAGCACAGAGCTTCGAAAATCCTTGTCATTTCCTAAGTGAATAAGAGCACTACAAGCATCACTTGTTCTAAAATTTGGTTTTTGACCCTGTCCTTGACACAGGCTCCTAAAACCCTGTACAGTAGCCTCCTTCATCTGCAGGGGATATGTTCAAAGATCTTCAGTGAATGTCTGAAACTACAGATAGTACTAAAGCCTATATAAACACATAGTCCCTGACTTACTGTAGTCTGACTCACTTTTTTTTTTTTACTTTAAGATGGTAAAAAAAAAAAAAAAAGACACACATTTAGTAAAGACCATACTTAGAATTTTGAGTTGTTGTGAGTTTTTTTAAGATTTGATTTATTTATTTGACAGGCAGAGATCACAAGTAAGCAGAGAGGCAGGCAGAGAGAGAGGAGGAAGCAGGCTCCCCGCTGAGCAGAGAGCCCGATGCGGGGTTCGATCCCAGGATCCTGATATCATGACCTGAGCTGAAGGCAGAGGCTTTAACTCACTGAGCCACCCAGGCGCCCCAGAATTTTGAGTTTTGATGCTTTCCCAGTTTTGAGTATTGTACTCAGTACAATACCTCCTCATGACACTGGGCTGCGGCAGCCACAGTTCCCGGTCAGTCACGTGATCACAAAAGCAAACAACCAATACACTTACAACTATTCTGGTTTTCATTTTCAAGCACAGTATTATTCAACATATTAAATGAGATATTCAACACTTTATTATAAAATAGACTTTGTGTTAGATGATTTGCCCAACCGAATGCCTAAATGTAAGAGTTCTGGGCACATTTAAGGTAGGCGAATATAAGATAGGATGTTCTGTAGGTTAGGTGGTATTAAACGCACTTTCAAATATGGTATTTTCAACTTAAGAAGAGTTTATCGAGACATAACCCCATCATAAGTCAAGGAAGATCTGTACTATTTTTTCCTATACCTACACACCTATAATAAAGTTTAATTTATAGATTAGACACAGTAAGATATTAACAATAATAAAATTAAATAATTATAACAATATATTATAACAGTAGTTACATGAATGTGGTCTCTCCCTCTCTCTCTAAATATCTTATTGTACTATACTCACCCTTCTTCATCTTGTGATGATGTGAGATGATAAAACTCCTATGTGACGAGATGAAGTGAGGTGAATGACACAGGCATTATGACATAGCCTTATGCTACTACTGACCTCCTGACATGGGGAGGATCATCTGTTTCCAGGCCATGGTTGACCACAAGTAACTGAAACCATGGAAAGCCAATCCACAGGTAGGAGGGGACGACTCTAAATTCTTCAGTGAGGGATGCCTGGGTGACTCGGTCAGTTAAGTGTCCGTCTTTAGCTCAGGTCATGGTCTCAGGGTCCTGGGATCACACCCCACATTGGACTCCCTGCTCAACGTGGAGCCTGCTTCTCTCTCTGCCTTGTGCTTCCCCTTTTGTCTCCCCCTCATGTTGTCTCTGTCTCACACATACACACAAATAAACAAAAGCTTTTTTAAAAAATTCCTAAGTTATAAGAGCACTAGGAGCATTTTTTGTTCAAATGAGGCAACTCTGGGTAGGCTCCTGGATGGCTTCCTGGAGGGGCGCCCAAAATACCAGTCCTGATCAAAAGCTTAGAATTTTTAGCTCCTTTCCCTTCCCCTACTTCTCTAGAAAGAGGAGTGGGGCTGGAGATGAAGTTAATAACCAATCATGATGACATGAGTAAGCTCCAATACCACAGGTTTTGTGGCATTCTCAGACTCCTGAACACAACCATACTGTGGGGTGGGGGTGGTGATACCCCCCAACTCCATGGGGAGAGAAGCTCCTGTGCTTAGGACCCTTCCAGACCTCACCTATGTATCTCTTCATCTAGGTATTAATCTGTATTCTTTATCATATTCTTTAATAAACTAATAAACAGACATAAGTGTTTCCCTGAGTTCTGTGAGCCACTCTAGCCACCTTATCAAATTGGCAGAGAGGATCATAGAAATCTCTGCTAGAGCTGATGAGTTGGAAACACACGGAACAACCCAGGCTTGAGATTGGCATCTGAAGCAGGGCTGTCTTGTGGGACTTAGCTCTCCATCTGTGGGATTTTATATTATCTGCAGGTACAGTGTCAGAACTGAGTTTAACTGCAAGACACCAGCTAGTGTCACAGAATTGCTTCGTTTGGAAAAACCACACAGACATCTGGTGTCAGAAGTGTTGTGAGTGTGGCAGTAGTGTAAGGGTAAAGGAGAGATACAGGAAAGGCACAGGAGGTGGAGCACTGGGATTTTCCCTACTCAAGAGGGAGAGACTGTTTTTCCTAATACAAGTACTCGTTTGTTCCCTGAATTTTCCAGATCCTCTAATTTCCACTCTATCCCTCTTTGTTCTAACTTGACCATAAGATTTCAAATACTCTATCATACATGCATCCCTGCCTCAAGAAGCTTTGAAAGCTTTCCAGTAAATCACAGAAGAAAGCACAAGCTGACAACTGCAATTCACAAACTATGATCCTGCCTGGCCATACAGCAGGTACCACAGTTTGTTTGCTTACTGCTAGATAGAGGAATCTAGGAAAAGCCTAGGAAGATACATGTAGAGTTACAGTAGCCAAGCCCCCTAATAAGCTCAGTTATTTTAAAAAGGCACCCTATTTTAAGGATATCCAAGTACATATTTTAGTGTTCTGATTGTCTAAGCATCAGGTTGTCTCATTTCCCAAGGTCACCACCAATCTCCAAAATCCCATTCCATCCTTTAGGTTACCTATGTTCTAGACTAGCCCTATCCAAAGAATTTTCTCTGATGAAGCAAATGTACTCTATCTGCACTATCCAAGCCAGTAGCCACTATCCATTTGTGCCTAGTGAGTACTTGGTTCAAATGAATTCTGAGTTTAATTTCATTTCAATTAATTGAAATTTAAGTTGCCACATATGACGAGTGGCTACCATATTGGACATGGTAACCTTAGACAAAGAGACCTAATTGGCCCTCCCCACCCTTTACTCATTATTACATGAATATTTATTGTCTATATGCTTTGAGCCAGGCATCACAGGCTCTGGGAGATAATAGTGAACAAGACAACTCTTTTTTTTAAGATTTATTGATTTTATTTTAGGGGGAAAAGGTCAGAGGAAGAAAGAGAGAATCCTCAAGCAGACTCCCCATTGAACATAGAGCCTGATACAGGGCTATATCCCAGGACCCTGAGATCATGACGAGAGCCAAAAACAAGAGTCAGACACTCAAATGACTGAGCCACCCAAGGCACCCCAAGACAACTCTGTCTTTACGAATGTTGAGGAAGATAGCTATTATTCAATTACACAAGTGATGATGCCAAATCATAGTTTCATGCCTCATCAATTCTAAGGTATTTAGTTTTTTCATACATTAATATTTCTAAACTCAGGATGTGTTATATCAACAACATCTTACAACTACTGCCAGCCAGGCCAGTCATGCCTACACATGCAAAACAATACCATTATCCATTTGTGCCTAGCTCTTCTTAGTGGCACGCATGCCTTACAACATTTTGGCCAACATATTACATGAGGTGCATTTAAATAAAGTCATTATCAGAAAATAGTTAGTTAACGCTTTCTGGTAAGATCGAGGTATCTATTTGATACCTCCCAGTAAAGTCAAGTACAGATTTGGTATCCAGTAGCTTGGGATAAAATTTCAAAGACAAGAGTGGAACACCCTGTTAAGAACTGTCGAACCACCAGTGCACTGAAAAATACAAGGAAAAATAACACTGTGTAGAAGAACATGGATATTATCAATTATATATGAAAGAGTGATTCAGAAGAGTCAGATTCTAAATTTAAAAACCTATTAGGAATATTATTTTGTTTATATTTTCCTTTTTACAAATACACAAAAATAAAATGCGATAAAATCCACATTACATAAATCAAAAAAAAAAACCCTCCCTCTCAATAGCATGAAATAAGAATTATGAAGAAAAAAATCATATCATGGATTAATTATGAGTCGGTTTTTTCCTATAATATATAAAATAGTTGAGTGTTTTCCAATATACACATTTTTTATTAATTTTTTTTATTTTTTTTATAAACATATAATGTATTTTTATCCCCAGGGGTACAGGTCTGTGAATCGCCAGGTTTACACACTTAACAGCACTCACCATAGCACATACCCTCCCCAATGTCCATAACCCTACCCCTCTCTCCCGTTCCCCCTCCCCCCAGCAACCCTCAGTTTGTTTTGTGAGATTAAGAGTCACTTATGGTTTGTCTCCCTCCCAATCCCATCTTGTTTCATTTATTCTTTTCCTACCCCCCAAACCCCTCACGGTGCACTCCACTTCCTCATATCAGGGAGATCATACGATAGTTGTCCTTCTCCGATTGACTTATTTCGCTAAGCATAATACCCTCTAGTTCCACCCACATCATCGCAATGGCAAGATTTCATTTCTTTTGATGGCTGCATAGTATTCCATTGTGTACATATACCACCTCTTCTTTATCCATTCATCTGTTGATGGACATCTAGGTTCTTCCCATAGTTTGGCTATTGTGGACATTGCTACTATAAACATTCGGTGCACGTGCCCCTTCGGATCACTATGTTTGTATCTTTAGGGTAAATACCCAGTAGTGCAATTGCTGGGTCATAGGGCAGTTCTATTTTCAACATTTTGAGGAACCTCCATGCTGTTTTCCAGAGTGGTTGCACCAGCTTGCATTCCCACCAACAGTGTAGGAGGTTCCCCTTTCTCCACATCCTTACCAGCATCTGTCATTTCCTGACTTGTTCATTTTAGCCATTCTTACTGGTATGAGGTGGTATCTCATTGTGGTTTTGATTTGTATTTCTCTGATGCCAAGTGATGTGGAGCACTTTTTCATGTGTCTGTTGGCCATCTGGATGTCTTCTTTACAGAAATATCTGTTCATGTCCTCTACCCATTTCTTGATTGGATTATTTGTTCTTTGGATGTTGAGTTTGCTAAGTTCTTTATAGATTTTGGACAGTAGCCCTGAATCTGATATGTTGCTTGCAAATATCTTCTCCCATTCTGTCAGTTGTCTTTTGGTTTTGTTAACTGTTTCCTTTGCTGTGCAAAAGCTTTTGATCTTGATGAAATCCCAATAATTCATTTTTGTCCTTGCTTCCCTTGCCTTTGGCGATGTTCCCAGGAAGATGTTGCTGCGGCTGAGGTCAAAGAGGTTGCTGCCTGTGTTCTCCTCAAGGATTTTGATGGATTCCTTTCGCACATTGAGGTCCTTCATCCAGTTTGTGTCTATTTTTGTGTGTGGTGTAAGGAAATGGTCCAATTTCATTTTTCTGCATGTGGCTGTCCAATTTTCCCAACACCATTTGTTGAACAGACTGTCTTTTTTCCATTGGACATTCTTTCCTGCTTTGTCGAAGATGAGTTGACCATAGAGTTGAGGGTCTATTTCTGGGCTCTCTATTCTGTTCCATTGATCTATGTGTCTGTTTTTGTGTCAGTACCATACTGTCTTGATGATGACAACTTTGTAATAGAGCTTGAAGTCTGGAATTGTGATGCCACCAACTTTGGCTTTCTTTTTCAATATTCTTTGGCTATTCAAGGTCTTTTCTGGTTTCATAAAAATTTTAGGATTATTTGTTCCATTTCTTTGAAAAAAAATGGATGGGATTTTTATAGGGATTGCATTAAATGTGTAGATTGCTCTAGGTACCATAGACATTTTCACAATATTTATTCTTCCAATCCAGAAGCATGGAACATTTTTCCATTTCCTTCTGTCTTCCTCAATTTCTTTCATGAGTACTTTAGAGTTTTCTGAGTACAGATTCTTTGCCTCTTTGGTTAGGTTTATTCCTAGGTATCTTACAGTTTTGGGTGAAATTGTAAATGGTATTGACTCCTCAATTTCTCTTTTTTCTGTCTTGCTGTTGGTGTAGAGAAATGCAACTGATTTCTGTGCATTGACTTTATATCCTGACACTTTACTGAATTCCTGTACAAGTTCTAGCAGTTTTGGAGTGGAGCCTTTTGGGTTTTCCACATATGGTATCATATCATCTGCAAAAAGTGATAGTTTGACTTCTTCTTTGCTGATTTGGATGCCTTTAATTTCTTTTTGTTGTCTGATTGCTGAGGCTAGGACTTCTAGTACTATGTTTAATAGCAGTGGTGATAATGGACATCCCTGCTGTGTTCTGACCTTAGTCGAAAAGCTTTCAGGTATTTCTCCATTGAGAATGATATTTGTGGTGGATTTTCATAGATGGCTTTGATGATATTGAGGTATGTGCCCTCTATCCCTTACACTTTGAAGAGTTTTGATCAGGAAAGGATGATGCACTTTGTCAAATGCTTTTTCAGCATCTATTGAGAGTACCATATGGTCCTTATTCTCTCTTTTATTAATGTACTGTATCACATTGATTGATTTGTGGGTGTTGAACCAACCTTACAGCCCTGGAATAAATCCTACTTGGTCATGGTGAATAATCTTTTTAATGTACTGTTGGATCCTTTTAGCTAGTATTTTGGTGATAATTTTCACTTTTGTGTTCATCAAGGATATTGGTCTGTAATTCTCTTTTTTGATGGGATCCTTGTCTGGTTTTGGGATCAAGGTGATGCTGGCCTCATAAAATGAGTTTGGAAGTTTTCCTGCCATTTCTATTTTTTGGAACAGTTTCAGAAGAATAGGTATTAATTCTTCTTTAAATGTTTGGTAGAATGCCCCTGGGAAGCTGTCTGGCCCTGGGCTTTTGTTTGTTTGGAGATTTTTGATGACTGTTTCAATCTCCTTACTGGTTATGGGTCTGTTCAGGTTTTCTACTTCTTCCTGGTTCAGTTGTGATAGTTTATATGTCTCTAAAAATGTATCTATTTCTTCCAGATCATCAAATTTGTTGGCATAGAGTTGTTCATAATATGTTTTTATAATTGTTTGTATGGTTCAGTTGTGATAGTTTATATGTCTCTAAAAATGTATCTATTTCTTCCAGATCATCAAATTTGTTGGCATAGAGTTGTTCATAATGTTTTTATAATTGTTTGTATTTCTTTGGTGTTGGTTGTGATCTCTCCTTTTCATTCATGATTTTATTTATTTGGGTTCTTTCTCTTTTTTTCTTTTTTTATAAGTTTGGCCAGAGGTTTATCAATCTTATTAATTCTTTCAAAGAACCAGCTCCTAGTTTCACTGATTTGTTCTGTTGTTTTCTTGGTTTTTATTTCATTGATTTCTGCTCTGATCTTTATGACTTCTCTTCTCCTGCTGGGTTTAGGCTTTCTTTGTTGTTCTTTCTTCATCTCCTTTAGGTGTCAGGTTAGATTGTGTATTTGAGACCTTTCTTGCTTCTTGATAAAGGCTTGTACCGCTATATATTTTCCTCTCAGGACTGCCTTTGAATCCCACAGATTTTGAACCAATGTTTTCATTATCATTTGTTTCCATGAATTTTTTCAATTCTTCCTTAATTTCTTGGTTGACCCATTCATTCTTTAGAAGGATGCTGTTTAGTCTCCATGTATTTGGGTTCTTTCCAAATTTCCTCTTGTGATTGAGTTCTAGCTACAGAGCATTGTGGTCTGAAAATATGCAGGGAATGATCCCAATCTTTTGATACCGGTTGAGACCTGATTTGTGACCCAGGATGTGATCTATTCTGGAGAATGTTCCATGTGCACTAGAGAAGAATGTATATTCTGTTGCTTTGGGATGAAATGTTCTAAATATATCTGTGATGTCCATCTGGTCCAGTGTGTCATTTAAGGCCTTTATTTCCCTGTTGATCTTTTGCTTGGATGATCTGTCCATTTCAGTGATGGGAGTATTAAAGTCCCCTACTATTATTGTATTATTGTCGATGTGTTTCTTTGATTTTGTTATTAATTGGTTTATATAGTTGGCTGCTCCCACATTAGGGGCATAGATATTTAAAATTGTTAGATCTTCTTGTTGGACAGACCCTTTGGGTATGAGATAATGTCATCCCTCATCTCTTGTTATAGTCTTTGGCTTAAAGTCTAATTGATCTGATATAAGGATTGCCACCACAGCCTTCTTCTGATGTCCATTAGCATGGTAAATTGTTTTCCACCCCCTCACTTTAAATCTGGAGGTGTCTTCGGGTCTAAAATGAGTTTCTTGTAGGCAGCATATTGATGGGTTTTGTTTTTTTATCCATTCTGATACCCTGTGTCTTTTAATTGGGGCATTTAGCCCATTAACATTCAGAGTAACTATTGAGAGATATGAGTTTAGTGCCACTGTATTGCCTGTAAGGTGACTATTACTGTATCCAATATATGCATCTTAAAATCAGTGGAATTTGGTAAATACAAAATTGAAGTGTTCATGCTTCCAATCCTTTTTTGATATTCCCCTTTACCTGAAATGCCCTTTGTGTTCAACTTTCTACTCCAGGTCAGAGGCCAACTCATCTCTGATCTTCATGTCTTTTCTATCACAACTAATCTTTTCCTCCCCTGAATTCTCAGAGTACTGTCTCAGGACCTACTGCAGAGCACTTTTTTGTATTATAGGTACTTATGTGTGTTCTTAATTCCCCCAGCAGAGTATCTGGAGTCTAGACTCCTTAAAGTGCAATTGCATGTCTTATTCAACTCTTATATCCCACTTAGGATACTACTTTGCCCATTCAAGTATTTAGGAAATGGAAGAAGTTCTGATGATATGTATGTAATGTGCCAGGGAGAAGCTGAGCCTGTCTGACTCCATGTTGCTTCTATTTCCCTTGCTTCTGGGATCTATAGGTTAGGAACTTTTGTTTAGCACTGCATGTAGGTATGTTAATCATTGAGGGAATTTTGCTTACAGCTAAGACCTGAAAAACCACTTTTTATGTGAGACCTACCTTACCAAAGGAGATAAGAAAAGAAGCTAAGGGTGGACACCAACTCAATTCCTTCGAGACTGAAAAATGGCCATGACTTAGGGGGAACTTAAACCATGCTCCCTACAGTTAATGAGGTTGAAACTCATAGGAAATTTAAAGCTTGTGTTTCAGAGAACTATTTCTGCCTAATCAGTTAGTGTGTCTTTTTGGACCCCACTAACAAATCTACTAGGTGTCTCTGCAGAAGCCTGGATTTAAGGTCAACTAATATGGTTTCAGCCTATGGGCAAGCAAGGCTCTGCACTCCTCACCTGAGACAATGAACCCGAAACCCCATCCAGTTTATACCAGCTCTTGGAGCATGCGCAGAGCCCCTTCTCCTTGTCCTCTAAGATAAACTCTTGACATAAGGAGCTGAATTTTGACTCTTTCTGATACTAAGTCTTTACCCCAAAGTGAACATTGGATGTATATTACATATATCTATGCTCAAAGCACATGCTTCAGCTTTCTTCAGAAGTTTTTTATTCCTATTCTTAAGTTTCCCCATTCTTATCATCAACATGTATGGAATCACATCCCCTATGATTATAAAAATTTTTTCTATTCTCCTTTAGGGAGGAAGATTTGGGTCTTGCCCTCCTGTCTCCTCTTTTGGCTGCCTCTCAAATAAGCCCTTTCCTTACTGCAAACCTGATGTCTCAGTGATTAACTTTGCTGTGCATCAGGTAGATAGACTGGGGTTCAGTTATAATAATGTCACACAGATCCCCATAGAGTGATTTAATATGCTTCAGAATACGGCACATGCTATTTAGTAGTAAACTTCCAGCTGGGTCAATATATAGCATGAATGAGAGATGCCAAGAACCATTCTAACCAACACATGCAGTGGTCTGGGAGCAATGCCACAAAGGTGTCAAGTCTCAGTGCCATTCCCAAAGATCCCACAGGCTAAAGCATGGGTAATTGCACACATTTTTTTTGTGAAAAAGAGATTACTGCTGCTTCTTCCCCAAAGCCCCCAAAATAAAAGTAATGGAAGTAACATTAATAAGCCTGAAATACTAAAGAGCTTGATAAATGAAATGACAGTAAGTAGTGTTAACAAATTTTGGAAGCTGGTAAGCAGATGGGCAAGAAATTTTCAGGAATGAGAAACAAAGCCTGCCTCGTAGGTGGGGTATGGCACAGGGTTAATAATAGAAGGCCTTATTGAAATTCTGCATCAAAAGTAGAGGCCCAGGTCTCCTCCCTCCAGCAGGTAGGTGTATTTCTGGAGAGGCTGAGCAAGAGGAGCTCTGTACTCCAGGCAAATCTACCTTGAAATATAATTAAAATAGAGGAAAAAAGTGGAACTCTGCACTGTGAACAATGGGACCCCTAGCTTCTTTCATTCAGCTCTGAAAATAAGGCTTATATGCCTCCAGAAGGAGATCAGTAAATTCCTCTTTGGGGAAAATAATCACCCTCTTAAATATAAATCTGGTATTAGCTATTCTTAAAATATATTATTTTTACCATTATATATGTGTATGTATACACATACATATGGATGCTGTTAAGATCCAATTTGAAATTTGAAAATGCATGTATATCTCCCACCAAATGCTAAGTTCCTCAAAGGATAGATCTGTACCCTATACATATTTCCAGGACATAATGTCAATCTTTGCATGTAATAAGTGCTCAGTAATTATTTGTTAAATTTTAAAAGAAAAAAATTTTAAGGGGGGGCAGGGTGAGGTGTAGAGGATGAAGGAGAGAGACTCTTAGTCAGGCTCCACGCCCAGCACAGAACCCAACAGCTCAGTCTCACAACCCTGAGATCACGACCTGAGCCAAAATCAAGAGTCAGACACTGAATAGACTGAACCACCCAGGTGCCCCTAAACAGAAAAGTTCTGAGAATACAATATTTACTGCTATGTATTCAGACATGGAGTTTGATTCTAAACAACCCAAAGCTGGTCAGCAAAACTTCCTGCCTCCAATTAAAAACCAAAACCAAAAAGTGGCCATGAGTGTTTAATGAGTTCATGGGGAACATATAATACAAATTTCTTCTCTCAGCTCCCTCCAGAATAGTGATCTGAGGCCCACTGTGTATGTCTGATGAGACTGTAGTATTAATCTTCATACTCTTTAATGGTTGGTGCCTACACAATCCAAAAAAATCTATCATATTCACTGCAACCTGATTAGCAATATTATAACCACCTAATAAAAACATTTATAAATGAAGTTTTAAATGTGTGTCACCTATACTTCAATTGAAAAAAAAATGAAATGTAAAAAAAATTGAGGACACCTGGGTGGCTCAGTTGGTCAAGCATCTGACTTCAGCTCAGGTCATGATCTCGGGGTACTGCGATCCAGCCCCATGTTGCTCCCCACTCAGTGAAGAGTCTCTTGTCTCTCTCCCTCTGCCCCTCCCCCTGCTTGCACTCTCTCTCTCTCTCTCTCAAATAAACAGATAAAAATCTTTTTAAAAAATAAAAAATAAATAAATTACAAATGTGTTAAAGTTCTTGAAATTTTTCTGATGCTTTATTTTCCTCAGATAGAGTTTGACCAATTATGTTAGATGTTATTACTGTAAAACAGATAGACATGATAACTTAGTACTAAAAAGTACAGAAAATTTTTCACAAGTTAAAACATTAGAAAACACACTAGTTTACTTCCATAATTTTATGACATTTCCTGACAAAAAAAGATGGCTCAGCCTCAATTAATTTTATGCTGTCAGTTCTCAGAAGACATCTGTGGTTTTCATCGTTATCCATTAATATTAGTGGTTGATAAGCATCACTAAGTGATGTTAAGGTTTTATCAAGTAGTTGGAGCCTTGGGAGTTGTCCACAATGCTTTGCCTATACTAAGAGTTGGCAACAGTTCACTAACCAAAGGGACTGGTGCCTTTTGCAAGACTGAAATTGTGGCAGTTCCAGAAGCTAATGCGCAATTCCATTTCACCGCTATCAAAAAATATTTCTACTCTTATACTCTTAAAAGTAGAATGAATGGTGTACTGGCCACAAAAGGAGGCATTGCTTTGATAGTCTTATACTTCAAGTTAAGGTCTTAAAAAACACCACTTGTGAGAGCAACATAAACAGATTTTAACCTGTACCTCATCTATTAAGTTCCCATGCCTGGAGAAGCTAATATCAACCCATCATGTGATACTCAATTTGTACAATAAATTATGAACCTGGAACAAAAAAAAAAAAAAAAGAGATGGCAACAGTTCAACAATGGGGTGCCAAATCACTGACATCTTTTTTTAAGCAGAGGTATAATAGTGGCAATAAAGGGAAAAGGCAGAAGCCGAGAATCTTCTTTTCCTATAGATGAGATCAGGTTCACTTAGGGAATCAATGCTTACATTATGATGCAGGGCTGAAAAATAACAATTTCAAAACAAAGGATATGTCCAGATGGGCAACTGCAGCTGATTCTCACAATAGACTTGCCAGTTTGGTATTTTCACTGCCACCTGATGCCCAGAGAGCTTAGGAGCCCAGACTCCTGGTGACTGCCTTGAGAACCCTATTTCCTCACCCTCGGCAGCCTGTGTTGCTGAGACCCAGCTGAGGCTCGCTTCTCTCTGAGCAGTCACATACAAACAGCCTCTCTGGACCCTGCCTTCTTCTCCTGTCTCTCCATGAAGGACTCCATTTCTCTAGCAACTCACCAGGTAAAGGCTACTCATTGTTCCATATCCCTCAGAGGTGAAAGTGGTATAGGAGACTCCCCACTCACAACAGCTCTTCTAGACCATTACTCCTCCACCCTCACAGAAAAGTACACACCACCCAGTACACTACCCTTGGCTTTCCAAGACCCTGTCAACTACCTACCTCCAAACCAGACCCATCAGAGAAGACTTTAGTGAGAATCATGATATTCCACTCTAACTGCTGAAGAATGATGCCAAAGAGAAAGTGGGTGTCACCTTGGGTACACTGGGAACCACCTGCATCTTGGTGTGCAATCAGCTTTGGCACATGTGCCCATTTCCTAATGACTGAGCTAGATAATATAGTCAACTATCTGGAATGAATTATATTTCACTAATATAAATTATAGATATTCAAGTTTCTAATAGCCAGCAATATTTGGAAAAGTTAGATGGACTTTTTTTAATAGTATCAGTAACCTTACTGTTAGAAAGATATGTACCATGGAATATCACCCAGCCATCAGAAAGGATGAATACCCAACTTTTATATCAACATGAATGGGAGTGGAGGAGATTATGCTGAGTGAAATAAGTCAAGCAGAGAAAGTCAATTATCATATGGTTTCACTTACTTGTGGAACATAAGGAATGACATGGAGAACATTAGGAGAAGGAAAGGAAAAGTGAAATGGTACCATAAATCAGAGGGAGAGATAAAGCATGAGACACTGGGGATTCTGAGAAACAAACTGAGGATTTGGGGAGGGGAGGAGTTGGGGACAAAGGGTGAGCCCGGTGGTGGGTATTAAGGAGGGTGCAAATTGCAGGGAGCACTGGGTGTGGTGCATAAACAATGAACCTTGGAACACTGAAAAAAAATAAAATTTAATTAAGATGTTTAAAAAAAAGATATTCCTAAAATCAAACTATCATTTGCCATCTGATATACTGCCATTTTAGGACCCAGGGAGGTGGATGAGCAGGGATGATAAGAGAAGGACTAGTTGAAAGAAGCCAGGCAGCAGCAAAAGACAATGAAGAAACTTCAAAGACACACTCACAGCAGCAGAAACTCCTCCCTCCCTTCATTCTCTATGTGGCCCTCACCACCCTGAGGTAGTATCAGTTACTAATACCCTAAAATATCATCCTTTCCTGGTCACTCTTTCTAGTCAGGTTCTATGAAAATCTCTATTTCTGCTTTTCATAAACATCTTAATGATCCTATTGCTTATAAATCTGCAAGTTCTAATCTTCAGTTCTTAGCTCAAAAATTTCAAAATAATTCCCTACTTGAAAAAGTCAAATCAAATGCATTGTATGGTCTTCTGCTGGGGGAAAGAATGACGTACAGTTTATATGCTCACAGACAAGCATCTAAGTGGCATTGTTGGTTGCCTACACCACAGCAATCCTCTCCGGCCTCCATCTCAACATACATTCACCTTTTACCGAGAAAGATCATGTGACTCAGCAGAAATTGACTGTATTCCATCTCTAGGGGTGGACTCTGGTTGGTCTAATCTGATTATGGTAACCTAATCCCCCTCATCAGTGATTGGTCAGGAATCCAGTCTTAAACCAATCAGCATGTGGCGGTGCTCCATAATTGCTATTGACCCAGAGATGAACACAGGATTTAAATTGATCCAAGAGATTCCATGACTGAAGTAAGTTTTCTCCCTCTCTGACCAGCTATGAACAAGGAGGGATGTGACCCAGATGCTTTGAGATCCCTTCAGTCACCATGAGGAAAGCTATCTGTGAAGACCAGCCAACACATGTAGGAGGCAGAACTAAAAAAAAATTTTTTTAATTTTTTAAAAAATCACACAAATCTGATCCAGAGCCCTGATCATATTGTGCCTGGAGACACCCTACCCCCAAACTTCTTGCTATTAAGGTAATAAATATCCTCATAAAATTAGCTAACTTGAATTAAGTTTTCCCTAACTTGCAACTAAAAACATCCTGATTGGTACTGTGTATATGCTGTAGATGTTTTACAAATAAAGATAGTTACACGTTTTGAGGAAATATCTGAAACTTACCTACCAAATAGAGCAACAGTTAACTTCTAGTGAATGGCACTGGGGTGAAGGTACTGGGGCTAATACTGGCAATGGGGGAGTTTTGTTTTACATTCTATATTGCTGCTCTTTATTCTCACAGTCAGTAAGTATAGTATTTAACAAAAACATTTCTTAGGAAAGCAGGGTGAGGAAATTGATTAGTAAACCTTTCAAGAACACTTCCGCACTCTAATATTAGGACTTTCTTCTTTATTATCATTCTAAGTGGCTTAAAACTACCAATTATAAAAGAAAAAGCTATCATAGACAAGGTTTATTGTGCCTGCCCAGTCCAAGCATCTGTTCACCGAAAAATATCCCACCTAAATGTCTCTTTGTCCCTTCCCTTCTCCTCCACCTTCTTCTCACCCACTCTTACACACCAACACACACATACACACATACACACACGGCCCCCAAAAGCTGTACTTTTACTATAGATCCTACGCTCCTGGCCACAGCCTCTTAGCCTGGTGATTAATACATGACCCAGAGATGCTTCCTATCCTAAGATGAAATTTTCTCCTGTACCATTAGTCAGAAAAAGAACTACTTAAATTTCAGCAGCAAGAATTTAGATTAGACATAAAGCAGAACTTCCTGGTCTAGTTGCTATGAGATCATAAGAACCTTCATAATCACAATATGCAGCTTACTTCCAGGCTTTTTACCTATTATTTATTTCTCTTTAACTTTGAATAACACAAGCCATCCTAATTTTGCTTGAATCCTTCTTATAAACTTACTTCTTGCTTAAAGAATTAGAAATGTGTTCCTGATAATAGCAACCAAGAGTCTTAAGTCAGACAACTAGAAAACTGAAGTTTAAGTGTTTACTTAATACCTATATAGCTGATACTCAGGTTTTCTAAATCTCCAGAGAGAGGCATAGCCAGCGGAACGCATACATAGAAGCATCTGTTTGCCATGGCCGGGATGGTTGGCTTGCAGCTTCTGCCTACACAGAGCTCTTCAATACCAGGGTGATGAAATAATAGCCAGTCCAAAGAAGACAGGGTGAGGCTTACTAAAACTAAAGGTTGTTCCAGGTAAGGCTTTTAGAAACTAAAAAGAAGAAGCATGTTTAACTTTAGGTATATTTTATGCCCTACCTCATTTCAACAAGGACTTGAAGGAAGACTACAAAAATACATCACGTATCATGATGGTTAATTTTATGTGTCAACTTGGCTGGGGCATAGTGCACAGCTATTTCATCAAATGTTATTCTAGATGATTCTGTGAAGGTGTTTTTAATAAGATTAATATTTAAATCAGCAGACTAGAAGTAAAGTACATTACCCTCCATAATGTGGATGGGCCTCATCCAATCAGTTGAAGGCCTTTAAAAAAAAGAAGAAGAAGAAGGAAAGAAAGAAAAAGACTGACTTGGGTGGACCTAAAGGGCATTAAGAAATATGTGAAATAATTCAGACAGAGAAGGACAAATACCATATGATTTCACTTATTGGTAGACTCTAAAAAAAAAAAAAAAAAAAATGAATAAACACACAAAGCAGCATCTCATGAATACAGAGAACAAACTGGCAGTTGCCAGAGTGGTGGGAGAATGGGTGAAGGGGTGGAGGAGATATAGGCCTCCAGTTACAGAATGAGTAAATCATGAGAATAATAGGTACAGCATAAAGAATGTAGTCAATAATATTATAATACCTGTGTATGGTGACAAATGGTCACCTCACTGGGGTGAGCCTAGCATAACATACAGAATTACTGAATGATAAAATTGTACATCTGAAGTTAATGTAACACTGTGTGTCAACTATACTCAAATTTTAAAAATTAATAATTAAATTAAAAAGACTGACCTCCCAAAGAAGAGGGAATTCTGCCAAAAGATAGCCTTCAGATTTAAACTGTGGCATCATCTCCTCCCCCGGGTCTCCAGCCTGTGAGCCCACCCTGAAGATTTTGGACCTGTCAGCCTCCACAATTACCTGAGCCAATTCCAAGAAGGAGAGAGAGACAGAGGCAGGGAGAGAAGAAAAGAATGGATGTTTGAATTACTTACCTATCACATGAATGATTTCTTGGATGGTTTTTCATATATACAGTTGTTTAATGTGGTATAGATACAGTCCAAACTTTTATATTAGCTCTAGGCCTGGCCACAGGGCAGGGACAATCTTTTACATTAGTACTAAATACAGCTTTATGGACTTTATTAAACCTGTTTTAGGATTATAGAATGGTTACAAACATGAAGGACTTCCTTGTTGGGGAATTCATTTCCAATATAAACTTTTCCATTCCAATAAGCTATTATCTTTTTAATCCTGAAGTTGTATTTAAAATATATATAAAAATTATATTTCATACACACACACATATTAGAATTGCTCCCACTCAACTTCATCACCATCCCTTTTTACTAATTGCCTTATTTACTTGAATTACTTATTCAAAACAGCATTTGATTATTCAAAATAATATTGCTCAATTTTAATTGAATCCTCAAGCAAGCCAGCATGCAGCTTCTCAGCTTGCATGGTAATTCATCAATACATTCATTATGCATTTCTTATGGATAGGACATGGATTAAAATGAGAGATTTGGTCAAAGCTGTATCTACTTCAGGCAGAAAAAAGGAAAAATAAAATTCACATATAAAGAGACTTTTTTCTAAGAAGCCTAAATTCTCTACAATATCGTATCTGTTATTTTCAACTTTATAGGGCACCTTTACTCTAGAGAGTTAAAAACATCTACCTCTCTGTACCCCAGGGAGTAACATTTTTATCGACAACCAAGGGGTGAATTACTTGAGGCCCACAGCAGCTAATTAGTTGGTCCAAAGCCACAGATGGTTCAGTGGAAAAGACTCTTCCAGAACCCAAAAGTCCAACTCCTTCTTTGGTCAGTGCCCTTTGTGACTTATACCACACATTTTTTAATTTATAGAGGTAATTAGAAGGACTACAACTGCATTTCCATAGAATTTATATGGTATCGGCACTTGCAAACTAATAGCAGGAGCAGAATTCAGCTCTACATTTAGAAGTGGGTTTATTGCACAGTGTGCAGTGTTTGTGATTTTTTGTGTTATGGTTTTGAATACCTCTAGGTTTCCTGAGGCTTTGAATACCTCTAGGCTTTGAATACCTCTAGGTTTCCCAGGCCACCAGAATCCTTACAACTGACAAAAGCCTTATCTGTACTTCACTCTTTCAGGTGCTCTGCTAATGATGGAGGCCTTGGAGCTTGGGTCCTTCATCTATATGGACTAGGTACTCTTATTTCCAAATTTAATCCTTTTTTTTTATCTTGGTTGGGGGGAGTAGAAGGAAAAGGAGAGAATCTCATGCAGACTCCCTGCTAACTGGGGAGCGTGATGACATAGGGCTCAATGTCACAACCCTGAGATCATGACCTGAGCCAAAAGCCAAGAGTCAGACGCTTAACCGACGGAGCCACCCAGGCACCCCACCAAATTTAATCCTTTCTGCTCTTCATTTAAAGCCATTTCTTCCTTTTTCACTTTTTTATTGTCATTCCTTAAATCTTCCAACCCAGTTGGAAGATTCCATAAAGGTGTGTTATCAAATTTATTCATTCAATAAATAGTTACTGTATCTTTACTACTATGGTCTAGGTCAACCAAAAGACAAGGCAGCCTACTGAATGGAAGAAGATATTTCCAAATGATATATCTGATATTTTGGAATATATCCAAAATACATCAAAAATTCATACAACTCAAAATCAAAAACAATGAAAATTTGATTAAAAATGGGCACAGGATCCGAATAGACATTTTTCTAAATTCATACAGATGGCCAACAGACACATGAAAAGATACTCAACATCACTCATCATCAGGTAAATGCAAATCAAAACCACAATGAGATTTAATCTCCCACCTGCCAGAATAGCTAAAAATCAAAAACTCAAGTAACAGCAAATGGTGGTGAGGATGTGGAGAAAAAGGAATCCTTGTATATTGTTGGTGGAAATGCAAATTGGTATAGCCATTATGAAAAATATGGAGGCTCCTCAAAAATTTTAAAAAATAGAATTATCATATGATCCAGTAATTCCAGTACTGGGTATTTATCCAAAAAATATGAAAACATGGATTCAAAAAGACATGCATCCCTTGTGTTTATTACAGCATTATTTATAATAGCCAAATTATGGAAGCAGCCCAAACACCCATCAATAGATGACTATATAAAGCTATTGTTAATTAATAATATTAAGTAATACTAAGTAATATAGAATAATAATATTAAGTAATATTGAATATTACTCAGCCATAAAAAAGAATCAACCTTGCCATTTGCAACATGAACAGACCTAGAAGATACAATGAGAAGTGCAAAATGTCAAAGAGAGACAAAGACCATATGATCTCACTGATATGTGGAATTTAAGAAACAAAATAAATGAGGGGCACCTGGGTGGATCAGTTGGTTAAGCATCTGCCTTCAACTCAGGTCATGATCCCAGAGTCCTGGGATCAAGCCCCACATTGGTCACCCTGCTCAGCAAAGAATCTACTTCTCCCTCTCCCTTTGCCCTCTCCCTGATTGTGTTCTCCCTCTCTCTCAACTAACTAAATAAAACCTTAAAAAGAAAAAACAAAAACAAAAAACAAATGAGCAAAGAAAAAAAGAAACAAAAAAATAGACTCAAAGAGTCTAACAAACTAGCGATTGCCAAAGGGCAGGTGGTGGGAGAACAGGTGAAACAGGTAAAAGAGATTAAGTGTGCACATAACCATGGGGCACCTGGGTGACTCAGTTAAGCATCTACCTTCGGCTCAGGTCATGAACCTGAGCTCCTGGGATTGAGCCCCGAGTCAGGTGCCCTGCTCAGTGGGGACCCTGCTTCTCCTGCTCCCTGCCCCCTGCTTGTGCTCTCTTTCCCTCTCTCTCTCAAATAAATTAATTAAATCTTCAAAAAAAAGAGTACATGTATCATGAAGAGCACTGAAAAATGCATAGTTATTGAATAATTATATTGTACACCTGAAACCAATAGAACACTGTATGTTAATTACACTCAATTGAATGACAAAAAAAAAAGGATGTAGTCTCCAAAAGTATTTGCTAAGACCCAAACTAAATGCACACTCATTTATACTCTATAAGCTGTGCTAGATTTTAAAGTATTTTTTTCTTCTGCAGTTATCAAATGAGGTTTCTATAACTAACAGCTTTGTGGAACAAACATCTTTTTTAGGATAGATTTTTTTTAACATTTTTAAGTTTCATTTTAACTTTCACCAGAATAGCGAGCATTTTAAGAAATGTACTTCTCAACCCTCTTTTGCAAGCAGACCCTGATCCTTTTTGCAAACAAATCTTAACACTGTTGGGGCTGATTCCATGTTAAAACCTGTTAAACCCCTAGGGCCTGCCTGGGCCTGCTTAGCCAGAGTGACTCCATGTTGCCTAGATAGCCATTTTGTTGCCTGGGTAGCCATTTTGTTGCTGTGTTGCCTAGATAGCCATTTTGTTGTTTAATAAATGCCTCAGCAGTTACTAGTATCGGTTCCAGGTAACCATTACTAAAACACACAGGTAGAAGACATCCAATCAGCCAAAGCCACATATCTGTGATGTCTGCGATTGTGCCCTATAAAAACTAGCCTGTAAGACAAAGGGGTGTCGCTCTCTTCCGAGGCAGTCCTGGCCGGTCAGTCTGACTTCTAATGCTTGGTATAGAATAAAGCTTTACATAACTTTCACTTTGTCTCAGCCTCTTTCCCCTGGCCGGTCAGTATAACTTCTAATGCGTGGCATAGAATAAGGCTTTGTGTAACTTTGTCTCAGTCTCGTTCCTTTGATAACAGACCCAACAAACACCTTCGTCCCTTTCCCACCATCCTCAACCATATTACAGGTCACATTATAGGTTGAAATATAAAACAAACTCACATGAAAAAAAAGGGTTTAAATTTAAGATTCTTACAATTTTAGATCATTGGTTCCCAAAACTATCTGCTTGTCAAAAATCATTTGGGGAGTGTGTGTGTGTGTCTGTGTGTGTGTCCCAGGGGAAGGGGGGAAGGTGATTAATGTAGACTCCTCTGTCCACTCTAGACTTATCTCAAAATAGAATCTTGAAAGTAGGGCTCAAGAATCTGCATTTAAAGGACACCTGGGTGGCTCAGTGGGTTAAGCCTCTGTCTTCAGCTCAGGTCATGATCTCAGGATCCTGGGATCAAACCCCACATCCTGCTCTCTGCTCAGCAGGGAGTGCTTCCCCCACCTCTCTGCCTGCCTCTCTGCCTACTTGTGACCTCTGTCTGTCAGATAAATAAATAAAATCTTTAATTCAAAAAAAGAGTCTGCATTTAAAATAAAATTTAGTATTAAAAAAAAGAAAAGAAAAGAAAAAGAAAAAAGCCTCCCCAGTTGATTCTGAAAAGTAGCCGGACTTGGGAGCCACTGTTATAAACTGTAAGGACTTTAAAAACTCAGAAACCATAAATCTGTCATGGCTGAGCAGTCAGGGAAAACTCCATGGCAGAACTGGGATTTGCCTGAGCCGAGTAGAATGTCAAGTATAGTAGACTGCACACCGACAGGCGGGGAGAGGGCATGGGGTTCTCTGGGAACGAGTAATAATATGACAAAGGTAAGAGGCAATATAAGCCAGTACATCTGTGGCTCTATGAGCTGATTGGATTCACCAGCAAGCAGAGAAGGTGCAGGGAGAAGTGATAAGAAATAGGTCAGATAAACAGGCATCTTACAGTTAGTTTCAGTAGGTAATGGCTCAGGATTCAAGATAGATCAGTGTGACACAAAGAACAGGAGAAAGGGAGTCATGACCCTCCCAGAGTTTTAGCCCCGCTCTGAACTAACCAGTAGAAGCCCCGAGACAGGTGATTCTGGGTTATGATTCTGAGCAAAAGGAGATTTTTGTCCCCATTTGTGATTCTCAGTAAAATGAAAAGACAGGACTAAATGGTATCTGAGATTTCTTATAGATCTAGCCTTTATGATTCTATTTATAAGTCCCACTATTTCATCATTTCCAATGAATCCTTTTAAGCATTCTTTGCCGTTCTTTGAATTTTACTCCCATCCCTTATGGAGAGAATAAATCACCTAGTAATGTGAGCAATGGCAGGTGGTATTTTCATTAATCTCACGGTAGGAAGTCCTGCATCTACATTCTAGTAACAATCAAGCTGAAACAAAACACACCTTTCTCCAAGGCTAACTCTACAGACTTTGTGACCTTAACACAGATTTTTTTGACTGAGATAAGGTCTTAAAACACACAGACTAAAGATGGATTCATATGCCACCTTGAACTAGAAGAATAAAAGTGTGTAGCAAATAACATGTTAGATAAATCTGACCTGACAAGCACGTCTGCAGTAGTAGCCATTTTTCCCAAGGGACTGAGTGATATATGAAGACTAATATACTCATGGGATAATAAAGACTACACCCTCTATTTCCAAGTACACTTGATACCACCCCAAATCAATTTTCTCCTCTTTTTGAAATTAGTTCCAATCTGTCAAGATCCATCCCTCTTTGGCCTCATCTCCAACCATGTCCCTTTTTCCATCATATTATTTAATGACAACCACTGCAAATCACAGAGATGAAGATTCCATGGAAGATAAAATTGTCGTTGCTGAGAAAGAGAATTCAGTATTACCTACTCTAAAACTGTCTTGCTGAAAGCTGATGATATTATTCTCATAATTCTGAGGATAGTTCTTCTGTTATTTTCCATAAAGTATAGAATAAGGTCCAAAAAAGATTTCAAGGACAGAGGAATTATGATAAAGGTCTACAAACAAATCAAAAAGCAAGATGAAGTTAAGAAAGCCTCTTTTTCTTAAGTATACTTAGTGCTAGGACTCTGTATTATATTAGGGATCTCTGGTGGTTTATCTGAGTTCCGAATAAAAGACTGACAGGATAAAAGCTGTCGAGGAAATAGAACGATTTACTCAGGAAGCCCTAGTTCTGTCCCTCCTATATGATTTGTGTCCTGACAAATGATCTATTTAAAAGTGGTGCCAGGAAGTGCCTGGGTGGCTCAGTCATTAAGTGTCTGCCTTCAGCTCAGGTCGTGATCCCAGGGTCCTGGGATCCAGTCCTGCATCGGGCTCTCTGCTCAGCGGGGAGCCTGCTTCTTTCTCTCTCACTCTCCTTGCTTGTGCTCTCTCACTGTGTCTCTCTCTGTCAAATAAATAAATAAAATCTTTAAAAAAATTAAAAAACAAAAGTGATGGCAGGAGGTAATGGAACTGACTTCCTATTAAAAAAAAAATCTCCCCAGGAGAAGAGCATCATTAACATATCCTTAAAGTTTACTGACCCATGTTTATTATAATTAGAATAATATATAAACATATACATAACAGAATTTCAAAAGCAAGTCAGCTAGTGGGTAAGGAAAATGTTACAAAGCAAAATCTTGTATAGACTTTTTAGAGTGGACATAAAGCTGACCCCATATGTGATAAATAATGGTCTTTCTTAGCTATAAATTATCAGAGTTAGGTTTATGGAAAATCAGATTTGAACTAGACTTTGGGGGATCAGCACAGTTAAAGACCTTAATATTTTGATGGTACTGCCTGAATGTCCTATCTGTTCTACCACCCAAGTGAATTTTACCTTTGTTCCCTTCTCTCCATCTGCTCTACCACTGGCCTGGTTCCAGCCACCATCATCTCTTACCTATATGCCTACCACAACCTCCTTTCTGTTTTCTCTTTGGCCTAATCCAATCTATTGATCATGTCAGCCTACTTACCATTCCCGGAACATCCCAAGTGCTTTCCACCTCATTGCCCTTGTCTGAAGCTTTCACTGTTGTAATGTGTCTGGCACATTAGCTGCCCAATAAATATATGTTGAATCAATGAATAATTGTTTCTTCTTATGGTTTCTAAGTTCCACAAGAACAGAGACCGCATTTGTTTATTTCCCCCATTCTATTTCCAGAAGCCAGCATAGCACATGAGACCTAGTGGGCATTCCATAAGTATCTACCAAAAGAAAACAAGAAGGAAGAAAGGAAAGAACGGAGGAATGGAAGAAGGGAGGGAGGAAAAAATTGAGCAAATACCAAGTCTGCTACATGAGTTTTACTTTAAGAACATGTTATTATCCTCATTATTATTATGATAATTCTTGATTTCTTTGGAAGCACATAGCACCACAATGACATATCAGGGAATAAAATAGGAAGCCTGTTTGGCCCTATTAGAATTCTTTTATAAATATTTGACAAAATGTGCTATTCTGAAAAACAACAAACAGTAATAAAAATTTCATAATTTCACCTAAATTGGCCCCAAAGCATTATCAGCAATACCTACAGTCTGTATTTCTAAGTGCTACCTAATAACTAAATATGCATGTTTTCAACCATGTTGACAAGCTGTTTACTTGAATCTTAAGAACAACTAAGCACAAGATAGAAACTATCTTCTAACAACCACATCCAGTAGTTTGATTCCTATGAAATAATTGCAAATGCTCAGAGAAACATCATGTTTCTAATGCCAGAGGTAGTATTACTTCAGTGACACTATCCAAATGAATTGTGCTTCTTGTTTAGTACGGCAAGAGATATGCCTTTATCTGTTGGATTTAACAAATATGTATCATCCAGGCTGCTTCATATTTAGTACCCCAGGGTATACAATGCAGTAGTGATGTAGGATGAAAGAAAAATTGTTTCGCACTCTTCCTTGCAAATTCGGCTGCAGACAGGGCATACAAACAAACAAAAGAAAATAAAATAATACCATTATCCTGCCTTCCAGTTAATCCCTGATTACATTTTTGTCATCCTTTTTTACTTAATGTATTTTAAGTAGTCATTCATGCAATTAATTAATAAATATTTAAAATATTTATTGATTGCCTACTATCTGGTAGTCCTTGTTCTAGGTACTGGCAATATTACTACAAACATAACAGTTAAAATGTCTGCTCCCATGGGACTAACATACTGGTAATGGAAATAGGTAATAAATAAGTATATGATACAGAAATGTAAGGATTTTGGCGAGGTAGTGTAATATACAGAAATAGGAACAGCAGGAAAAGAAAATATTGAAGAGAATCCCAAGTGTGATTTTAGATGTATTCAATTTATAAGGGCCATTAGCTCATCTGAGTTGTGATGGTACCATAACGTTTCTAATGGTTTATCATCTGCTTTTCCACTTGGCCTTTTATGGGTACTTTCCCATTCAAAAATACCCATTTCTATTTGTTGATCTTGAAAATCTACCTGTTCCTGAATATTTGTCTCCTTTTTTATAATTAAAAATAAGAGTTATCAGAAATTCTTTACATGTATATTTTAGACATACCTATTTATTTTACTACACTACTTTTTTTTTTTTTTAAGATTTATTTATTTGACAGAGAGAGAAAGAGATCACAAGTAGTCAGAGAGGCAGGGAGAGGGGGGAAGCAGGCTCCCCGCTGAGCAGAGAGCCGGATGCGGGGATGGATCTCAGACCTTGAGATCAGGACCTGAGCAGAAGGCAGAGGCTTAACCCACTGAGCCAACCAGGTGCCCCATATTTTACTATAGTAGTTTCTAAACATGAAAATACTTGATCAAAGAAGAAGCACATTTTAATGCTTTTGTTTTTTATTGGTCAATTTTTTTCTCCAGAATGATTATGTCAATTTTGCCACTGGTTTCCCACTAAGAATTTTTTTTTCTTTTTTAAAAAATAAAGCATTTCTTTTTTATGTTTCATATAATACAGAAATTAAAGCTAACATTCATTGGGAAATTAATGCCTGACAAGTGTTATCCATTTACATGTATCATTTCATTTGGAAGTTAAGAAATTAAAGTTTTAAAGAGTTAAGAAATCACCATCAGCTACTAAGTCAGGGCTAACATCTGAACTCGGGTCATCCGGTTTCATAACCTGTTTCTATTAAATCGTAACACTATACACAACTTGATTAATAACTGATTGGTAATTAGTGTTTAAAATGCAATATTAATACATTTTTATATGTTTACTTGGGGGGGTTGGTCATTTTCATGCTGTCAACTCATTCATGTGTTTATTTATTCTCTACCATGACTCTGTGGAAATAACATTGAGTGAGAACAGACATGGGTTCAAAGCTCGTAGAGGACATGCAGCCCAGTGCAGGAAAAGAGAGCAAACTCGGGCTGAGAAAGAACCGCAGGCAGGGTCAAGCATAGATTTGTTGTTGAAGTCCATTCCCAGTATCAGCAACTGTGGAAGGTCAGGGCCAGGACTACCGCTCGGGAGGGCCCTCAGCTGGACTCTGTAGTCAAAGTTGAAGGTCCTTGAGCCCTATGGCTCAACTAGAAACCCTACTCTTAAATCCCAGAAGTCAAGTGTGAGTTATGGAGCAATCACGGGACAAGGGCAATGTTTTAAGACAGGATTTAGGGTACAATGTTGTGGCTCCTTGAGTTGAAAGGTGTGATGGTTAATTTTACCTGTTACCCCGACTGGGCTAAGGGATGCTCAGATAGCTGGTAAAACATTATTTCTGGATGTGTCTGTGAAGGTGTTTCTAGAAGAGATTAACATTTGAATTGTTGAACTGAATATAGTAGATGGCCCTTTCCAGGGTAGGGCATCATTCAGTCCCCTGGGGACCTGGATAGAACAAAAAGAACACTCTGGCTGCTTGAGCTATATCTTGACATAGAGACAGACACAGAGAGATAGAGATAGGGATAGAAATAAAAATCCTATTGGTTCTGCTTCTCTGGAGCATCGTAATACAGAAGAGAATACAAATATGAGCACTAGGAATTCACAGCTCCTCTGCCCGGCAGGACCCCCACCCATATGAATGGGGAGACCCAGGGTGCACTTCCATATGGGATAAGGAAAGCACATGGTGGGTTATCCACTTTACCAAGAGAACATTTGCTCTCTCAAAAGCCCGCTTTCTACCAAGTCACTAACTTGCAAACACCTTGGGTTTCCACAGCTTAGAAAAGCAGCATTTTACAGAGAAGCAAATAGCATCTCTACATCAACAAAACTATGAGCAAAGTAACCTTTGATCAATCACATCATCAGAGACTGAAAAATCTGCCATTAGAAGTGATTCCTGAAAAAAATAATAAATTGAAAAATTCCTACCAGTTCCACCAGAACCAGAAAACAGATGGTATCCGTGGAAGGCAGTGCACAGAGAGGCATGCACACCAAAACGGGCCCACGAGCACCATCTTTTTTTTTTTTTTTTTAAGATTTTATTTATTTGACAGAGGGAAAGAGATCACAAGCCGGCAGAGTCAGGCAGAGAAAAGGGAGGAAGCAGGCTCCCTGCTGGGCAGAGAGTCTGATGTGGGGCTTGATCCCAGGATCCCGAGATCATGACCCGAGCTGAAGGCAGAGGCTTAACCCACTGAGCCACCGAGGCACCCCAGAGAGCACAATCTTAATACAAGGAGGAGCTGTCCTTCTTTTGTGTTTGTTTGTTGGTTTTGGATTTTATTTATTTATTTGACCCAGAGAGAGCACACAAGCAGGGGAGGGGCAGAGGGAGAAGGAGAAACAGACTTCCCTGAAGAGCAGGGGGTCAAACATGAGACTCAATCCCAGGACCCTGAGATCATGACCTGAGCTGAAGGCAGACGCTTAACTGACTCAGTCACCCAGGCGCCCCTGAGGAATTGTTTTTATCAGCTGCTTAGTGTAAAGAACTAGATGTGCCCAGGGATCCCTGTGCAGCCTATATAGTATTTTCTGTATAATAATTCCCAGCACATTATTTAGCTAACATCAAGTCAAGTGTATGTAGTTTCATTAGAAAGCATAGATTCAGTCTCATCAAATCCTTTTGTCATCTTCCTAAATTCTGAGCTAAGAACCCCCCTCAAAGTGTGACTGTATGAATTCCTGAACAGTGAAGTCCAGTTCCTGGCACCTAAAATGAGGAGAACCAGATGCATATCCTTTCTCCCAGAATGTTGTCTGCAGCCTTATTTCTCCCGGGCATGCCGTACTACACTTTCATATTCACCATTTCATTTCTTCCTTACAACAGTCTCTGTGAATTAAGCAAGGACAAATATTACTAAGCCCCCATAAAGAAAGGAGGAACTAAGACTCAAAATAGGTGACTTGTCCAAGGTCACCCAAACAGTCAGTGAGGACTAGAATTCTGGCTTCTATTTGACCACAAACCCAGCTCTTTTCCATCTCATCAGACTTTGTAGCTCAAAATGATTTTTAAGGTTCAGGAGGAGAAGAAGCATTAAGACTCAAGTTCAGGGCACCTGGGTGGCTTAGTTGGTTAAGCAACTGCCTTCGGCTCAGGTCATGATCCTGGAGTTCTGGGATGGAGTCCCGCACCAGGCTCCCTGCTCCATGGGGATTCTGTTTCTCCCTCTGACCTTCTCCCCTCTCATGCTCTCTCTCTCTCTCTCTCTCTCTCTCTCTCTCTCTCAAATAAATAAATAAAATATTTTTTAAAAAGACTCAAGTTCGATAAGGTTATCATCAAACTTGCTTTTTAAAATGGACGTAAAGCAGTTGGTCACAGAGGCTATAAAAACTCTCCCCGTGGCTCTGAGAGCCTTGTTTACTGCTCATTGATTGCCGTGACAATGTTACCATAAATAACCCCAGATAAATTGCTATGTATAATCACAGAAGACATCCATATGCATGAGTCACCTGTCAGCTCTCCAATCCCATCATTTCCAATACCTGTCAACATGTCATTAAGGAATCTCTGAGTTTGTGACACAAAACTTAGTCTCTCAAGAAGTTGAAAATCACACCATGCTACACAGATGTGTGGTGGAAGAAAACGGAATAAGAAGTGCCCACTATTTGGGAGGAAGAATGTGTGTGGATCTGGCAGGTCACTCTGAGCTTCCTTTGTCCCACCCCCACAGGGCAAGGATCCAGCCTCAAGGATAGAAATTCAAATCTACTTTGTACTTGTGGTTAAACAATATCCACTGACTCACACCACATGAACCACAGGAGGCAAGGCCTAGAATGTTCTCAGAATCATCTAGGACAAACTACCAAATGGAAACTTACCCTGATGCCACGGTGTTATGTCAGCCACAGCAATTTTTCAGGAAAGGCTTGAGTCGCTTGAGCATGATTGGTTGTGATGGCTCAGTAGAAAAGGTTTAGGCTTGAGAGGTCCTAAGTAATATAAGGGCGGGTAAGAAGGCAAAGCCAGGCCAGCCTCCAGGCCATCAAGGTAAGCGGAATGCAATTCCTCAAACCCAGGAACAGATGATGAGAGTCCCATCAGGCAAGGGCCGGGAATCAAACAACTCACAGCAAGAGGGAGGCAAATGAAGCAGCAATCCACAGAAACAACCCACAAGCAAGGGGAAGCGAGAGAAGTACGGGTCCCAGTAACTAAAAGGCTCAAAGCCTGAGGGGGAAAGTGAGTCGGTCCAAGACCTCAGTAGATGAGGCAGCATGTTGTAAACCTGATTCTGAGACAAGATTTGTCTCATCCAAGGGCCTCTTACACACTGGCTGCCAAGTCTCAGCACACAGCTGCGAAGAGATGAGTGGCTTCACCTGTCTAGCAGACAGCTTCTGGTGGATCTGGAAACAGAGAAGCCAAAATAAAAGCTCAAGTAAGAGCTAGATTGCATTTTTTTATCAATCTAGTAAGTGTATATGAATAAATGCACATGCCATTTAAATAAGTTAAGAATGCACAAAACTACACTCTGAATCGATGTCATGCCTGTAGGAAATGACCAACATGGGTAACAATAATAATGATACTAATAATAACATTGCTACATGCCAGATAACGTTTTTGTGGAGAGCAACAAAACAACCATAGCCATAGTAATAGCTAATTTGATCAAGCAGCTGTCAACCACCAGGCTCTGTTCCTAGGTACTTTACTTGTGATATCTTCATTCCTCTAAATAATTCCCAGTTGGGTATAACTCTGATCTCCATTTCAGGGGAACTGAGGCATTAAGTAATCTTCTCAAGGTCACACAGCTAGTGAGTCTGGGTTTGAACCCACATTTTCCAACCTCAGCAGACATACCTATATCTATTAGGAAGGACTAGCATGATACTAAATCTTGTGATGATCAAAGGAGAGAGGAAAATAAAATGTTCACTCTACACTTCAAAATCCCCATTCTCAGTTCTTTTTTATATATTTTATTTATTTATTAGAGAGATAACAAGTGGAATGGAGAGGCAGAGAGGGAGAAGCAAGCTCCCCACTGAGCAGGGAGCCTGATGCGGGGCTCAATTCTAGGACCCTGAGATCATGACCTGAGCCCAAGGCAGAGGCTTAAATGACTGAGCCTCCTAGGTGTTCCAACTGCTTTCTTAATTGATTCCATCTAGCAAATAGCCTAAAATTCTCAACTTCTTTCCCATCATGTACTTCCTCTGATATCTGAAAATGCTAAGGATGGGAAAATGGTTAAGGAATTACCATTTACTGAAATTTATGTCATGCCTGAGTCCCACATTCTCTGCCCAATACTGTATATATGTGACCCAATTGAGCAGGAACCTTTAAAATGTTCATTCCTCTGTTCAGCCCCTCCAAAGTCAGGCAGAAGATCTGAGTGTCCCCTTACTAGCAGCCATTGCTGCACAAAGCCAGGGCGCAAACACCAAATCGTGCCAAAAGACATAAGCGGAAAGGCGGGTTTCAGAGACAGGGGTAGATGAAAAATGGAAGGTAGAAACAAGAAGAGAACATGTGGCAATCTTGATGAACACAGCAAAATATGAGCTCTACAGAAGGCTCCCAGGTGCTAGGTGTTTGTGATAGACATTGGTCTGAGCAAGTCAAGTATTCAAAGAGCCTCGAGTAGAAGAGACAAGTTCTTTGAACTGCTCAAGGCTGGGACAAGCTCAGCTTTCCACATTTCGGGCGTGGTAAGCATAAAGTTCACTCAAAACTATCTTTCCAACCAGTAACAAATATATGGGGACAGTAACTCCTTGTCTACCATCAGATTCTGAAAAATGATAAGAAGTAGAGGATATATTGAAAAGAAGTGAAGAGTGAACGTTATCATGCGCGTGAGAGCAGAGGAGAGCTAAGTGGCTGTTCCCATTCCATCTGTCTACTCTAACCTTTCTCCAGAGGGCGTCTGACACATTAAGAAGGCACAAGAAAGCAACCAATTAAACATCTGTCACCACTTACCCTTTAGTGTTTAATTTGAAACAACTTTCTATTTCCTTCTAAATGAGAGTTGATTATTCAGGGGAGAGCCGGCTGCTTTGTACATGACTTTGGCTTGGCCCAGACTAGCATTAATCAGCCAATGCATCACAGCTGAAGCCTGCTGGTTCAAGAAGATGGAAAAGAAACATTTTCACACTGGTTTACAAAGCCGCCTGGGTAAGCATTTCTTCCATTGACAGCAACAAGATTAATGAATACAACCACCTGGTTTGTGCTACCAAAATTACCCTCAAGCTGAGTTTCAAACACTGCTAACCAAGGAACCAAAAATCACATAATGAAACATAGCTAATGTCTGTATAGCAACAGATCTGTTAGGGATTGTGGGAAATGCTTCATGTTTTGCCTAAATCTTAATTTTTCAGAATTTCATTCTGAGGAGGCTACCCCAAAAGCCTTTGTGGTGCAAACCTATTATGACCACTAGCTTTAACCCTCCTTAAGGAATCCAAGGATTTTCCCACCTCTCCTTTTTCTTTAAGATTTATTTATTCAAGAAAGAGAATGTGAACAGGAGAGGGGTAGAAGAAGAAAGAAAGAGAATCTCAAGCAGACTCCAAGCTCAATGCAGAGCTTGACTCGGGGCTCGATTTCATTACCCTGAGATCATGACCTGAGCCAGAATCAAGAGTAGGATGCTTAACCATCTGAACCACCCAGGAGCACCCCCCCACCCAACTTCTGCTTCTTCTGCTGTATGATCAGTATTTATAATCTGAGAGGTAGTAAACCAAGTGGCCACTTCCTTCATGGTATGCAGTTACTCAAAGAATAAACTTAACTCTCTCACCTCCCACCACAGCCCTTCATATGTCTTTGTCCCCAGCCTCATGAAGTTATTTGTCTTCGTCTAAACGTGCCATGTCAGACTACCTCCTCACAAGAACTTTCTTCTTTGTGCACACAGACAGAAAGAGAGCTCTGGTATCTCTTCCTCTTCCTCTAAGGACATCAGTCCTGTTGGACGAGAGCCCCACTCTGATGACCTCATTTAACCTTAATTACCTCCTTAAAGGCTCTGTCTCCAAATGCAATCACATTAGGGGTTAAGGCCCAAACATAAGAATTTGGAGGGACATAGTTCAGTCAATAACTCTCATGCACTATCACCACCCCCAAAAAGTTCTTCCCTCCCTTTCCCTCTGAGAAACATTCCACTCAAACTTCAGATGCTACCTAAGGGTTATCTTCTCCAAGAAGACTGTTCCAATCAAGAATAGTGTATTCCATTGTAGCATTTATTCTATTCTCCTTCATATTATTTCTTGATAGTTGCTTATGTGTCTCTTTCTAATATACTGAGAGTTCCCTGAAAACAGAGACTTGGTCCAATCTATCTCATATTGCCCATAACACCTACCACAGTCCTATGCGTTAGAGCCGTTCATCGTTTCTGTATTCCGCAGCAGCTAACACATGACTATACACAGTAGGCACTCAGTACATAAGAGAACGTGCTCTTCCTGCTACTGACATTTTCTCTGATTCTACTTTAATCCTTTTTATCCTTTTTCTGAACTTTCTTCCTTCCCTTTTTTGTTTCCCATGATATCAATTAACATTTTTCAAGCCCCCCCTTAAAGTATAGTTTGCTTCCTCTGCCCTTTCTCCCTCTCCTATTCTCTTTGCAAAATCCTATGTCTTCAGGTATGAAGTCATATGTATATTCCAACAACTCCCAGGGTCTGTCTGCAGCCCCATCCTCCCTGCTGAACTTCAATCCTGTATACCCAGTACCCTGATCGATTTCTCCGTGGATGTCCCTAGAACCGGCCAAACATAACAAGCCAGCTATGTGTAAATCACCTCATTTGAACTCAGTCTCCCAATCCTGTAGTGTAGACAACTCAACATTCCCTTTCTGCCTCTTCCTTAATTGAATGTGGCATGCTACTCACCAGCATGATAAGAATGGGATTGGATGTGAGTGGAGGTTGTGGTGGTGATGGTAGCCATAGCGACAGCAACAACTTAACTGTTTTGTACCACTGTGGGCCCAGGCTCATCCCCACTGCTCCCGTACATTCTCTTGTTGATCCCAGCACAATTCCCCAATTATACGTGATATTTCCTGCTATGTTTCTTTCCATACACTTCTCACTCAGCCACCATCTTCCCTCATCTTCCACTTTCTGCATCCAGTTAATTCTCACCATCCTTCAAAACTTAGATTAAGACATCACGTCCTGGAAGAAGACTTCCAAGATATACCTTTGTACCCCAATAGCACTGTAAGCATACCCCTCCCATGACACTTGCATTGGGTTAAAATTTAGAAAGAAAATAAAGGTTGTCCATGCTGACTCTCTTGACTTTCCTCTTCCAAGTCAGTGGTCTTCACTGAAAAAGGAGTATAAACACATACACACACACACACACACTGTAGAAACTAAGGAGTCATTTGACTTTATAAATAGAAATTAGATATCATGTTTCTTTTCCTAATCACAAATTTGAATTATTCAGAATATAAGAGAACTGAGGCTTGGGGTGCTTGGGCGGCTCAGTCGTTAAGCATCTGCCTTTGGCTCAGGTCATGATCCCAGGGTCCTGGGATCGAGTTCCACATTGGGCTCCCTGCTTGGCAGGAAGCCTGCTTCTCTCTCTCCTACTCCCCCTGCTTGTGTTCCCTGTCT
Source organism: Mustela lutreola (assembly GCF_030435805.1). Lineage (NCBI taxonomy): Eukaryota > Metazoa > Chordata > Mammalia > Carnivora > Mustelidae > Mustela > Mustela lutreola. The sequence continues at coordinate 94,584,528 of NC_081296.1, forward strand.
CACTGTCTCTCTCTCTCTCTCTCAAATAAATAAAAATCTTCAAAAAAGAGACACAGAGAGAGAACTTGGGCTCAACTTAAAAAAAAACAAAAAATAAAAGTACGTATCCTATCATATTAGATACAATTTTCTTACTTGTATAAAATAAGCAGAGACCTTTCTATATAATTATTTCTGGGTAAAATGAAGAAATAAATGAATCTTAATTGAGAATCGTTCTAACAGTGGGGTGTTTATGAGACTGTCATAGCTCCAGTTAGTCTGAAAATAAGTTTAAAAGCACTAAAATACAGAGTTGCAAGGTAATCAGGTTTGGGTCACATCTTTTAGACCAAACCAATTATGTACAAGCTTCAGTATGAAGCTGCCTCTTCAGTCATCAGCTGCCTCTGATGACACCCATGACTCCTGGAACAGGTTCATCAGTGTTGCCAAACACTAAATGATGAGACAGATCACCAATATCCAGGACCTGAAATGTAATCAATACTACAACACAGAAACTAGGCCTATTACATTTCAGCATGGCTGGGTTTAAATGGGTAACAGCAGAATACAAAAACAGTTATTTTCTGTACTTCTATGAGAGGGAGACAAAGAAACCCTTAATAAATGGGACAAAATGCAGCTTAACTAACAAGAACAAATTCTGACTTAGCAGCCTCTCTTGGCTCAGGGACTACAATAGACCTAAGAACTAAGACTTGCTGCAAAATATCAGCGCAGGCAGACCAGCCCAGGGTAGTGAGGAATGTGGGAGATGGGGGTCCTGTTTGACTAAAATTTCAACCTGACCAACTGCTCACCACAGCACACAATCTGCTTCATAAAAATACACAAGAGAAAGCTATTTGAATGTCAGGGGTTTGGGTGTGGATTTAATCACCCAGCAATTCATTTGGGGGGGATCTATTAACCAACTAATAACTGGGTTTTTTACATTTTAATTCTACAAAGTAATTTCAAGATAATGTCTGATTGTATTTAACCTGCCTTATCTCTCACAAACTGATTTTCTGAAACAGAAAAAGCTTAAGAAGCAGATTGCAGAGAGTTGTTGACTTCGATTGTGATGACTCAAGCAAGTCAGAAAATGACGTTAGGGGAGCAGACTCTAGCAGTGTTCTCACAGCCTCCATTATATGTGCAACAGTAATCAAACATCACCTTCCCAGACAGAGTAAAAAGATCCATGTACATATGTAACAAAGATAAGTATCAAATGTCAGGATTGGTTTTCTAATACAACTTGGTTTTCTTACACGTAAGTCTCATTGCTTTATAATCATACTAGGTAGACCTTGAATTACAAATCTTAATACCAAACAAACAAACTTACAGCATCAGGAGCTATAGAGTTTTATGTATCTCAAGTGATTCTTAAAACAATATCCTGAAATATTATTACCCTTAATTTCAACTGAAGAAGCTAAGGTTCAGGGTCAAGTGGCTTGCCCAAATTCATGCAACTAGTAAAGTCTGCACCAGAGCTCTTCCACAAAATCTTCTCATTCTCAATCTTCTCACAAAATCTTCTTCCCTTTTTCCAATGTACCACTGCTGCCTCCATATATCTATGTCTATCCAACCCCATCTGCATGACTGATAGTATGAATCTACCTCCTCCAGAAACATTTACTGATCATCTGCTAAATGCTTAGCACTATGTTAAATGCTGAGTATTCAAAGATGAATTAGATAACTTCATTGACCCCTCAGGAGCATACAATCTACTAGGAAGACAGTGACATCATCAGTATTATCAAAAAAGCTAACTGGGGGGCATCTAGGTGGCTCAGTCAGTTAAGCATCTGACTCATGGTTTCAGCTCAAGTCATGATCTCATGGGTCATGAGATCGGGCCACATCAGGCTCCACACTCAGCCATGGGTCTGCTTAAAGACTCTCCCTTTGCCCCTCCCCCCACTGGTGTTCTCTCACAATAAACAAATCAATCATTTTTTTTAAAGCTAACTTTTTTTGGTATTTACCATGTACCAGGCATTGTTCTAAGCAACTTACAAGTATTAATTCAATTTAATTTCATGAAGACTCAATTAGGTTTTTTAGTATCCCCATTTGTGCAGACAAGCAAACCAAGGTAAAACCAAACTGACACACAGGGTACTAGTAAGTAGAAAAAGACAGTGTGGAAGAAATTCCAGTAGGGTAGCTCTTAGTTGAGCTAAGCTGTAGAAAATGAAGTAGGCCATAAAACATGGAAAGGAAGATGTTCCAGGCAAAAGGAATAGCATTTTAAAAAAGCTGGCAAGGCTCAAGAGCTTGACAGCCTCCTCAAATGTGTTACCTGCTCTTTGACCTCCCTGTCATCATGCTATTCCTTTAGCTAGAATTTTCTTCCCCCTTATCCAACCTAATATATCCAACAGGACCAAGTGGGTAATTGGACATGGTTGGGGAAAAGAAAGAAATCAAGGATGATTGCAAAATATTGGACTGCAACAACAGGAAGGATAGAGCTGTTATCACCTGGAATTAAAACCCATGGGAGGACAGTTTGAAGAGCAAGATAAGGGAAGCTGCCAAAAAAAAAGAAGCCAAAGCTGTGTACCCTACACAGGTAGCGTCTGTCTAGCGAAAGGTCTTTTTCTAATTTATAAAAAGCAGATGTTACAGCAACTCTAAGAAAAATCAAGTTTGGTCTCAAGCACGTTAAGGGATTTATTAGACATCCAAACAAATTGGTCAAGTAAGCAGTTGAACAAACAAATCTGAGTTCCCTGAATGGGTCCAGAAAGGAAATCTAATTTGGGAGTTGCAAGCTTAATTACACTGTTAAAACCGTGAGGCTGGATAAGATCATCAATAGAAAGGGAAAAAAATGAAAGATCCAAGAACTGAGATCCAGAATATCCAATGTTAAAAGCTTAGGCTGAAAAGAAAGAACAAGCTAAGGAGACCAAGAAAAAATTAGCAGTGGAGTAGGAGGAAACTCGGGAGGCATCCTGGAAAATGAAAGAAAGTAATGTCAAATACTGCTGACTGATCAAGTAAGATAAGGACTGAGAAGTGACGCCTGGAGTTAGTGATCCGGCTGTCGTCGGTGACTGTGACAGGAGCAGTTCTCATGAAATAGGAGGGCGGAAAGTTCGATTGGATTGCATTTAAGAGAGAATGGAAGTAAGGAATTGGAGACAAGAAGAGACAGCTCTTTCAAAGTTTTGTTGTAAAGAAAAGCAGAAAAATGGAGCAGTTGCTGGCCATTGTGTTAACCACCATTTTGTTTACCTTTTTTTAAGTTGGGAGAAATAGGTGCGCGTCTGTATGCTAACGGAAACTATCTAGAGAGGGGGAAATGATGCAAGAGAAAGAGGATAGACTTAATAGAGCAATGTCCTTGAGTAAGTAATTAAGAATGGGATCTAGGGCACAAGTGGGATGATTACTACAGCTAACAGCTCAGACCATTCCTTCAAATTAACAGGAGAAAATGCACATACAGGAGTACTCAGGAGGTAGGCAGGGGGAAGTTGTGAATTGGGAATTGTGGCATATCTATTCCAACTGTTTTTATTTTCTCAGAGAAACAGGAAGGAAAGTCATCAGTTGTGAAAGAGGACTGCAAAAATGGTGTGAGCATCACTGGCAAAAAAAAAAAAAAAAAAAATTAAAATCTGATACAAAAAAAGGAGTCATCAAGGATATGAAACAGAAACTTTCATACACTATGGGTGGGCATGAAGATCGGTAAGACTACTGGAAAATACTGTGACATTATTCAGGAAAGGCAAAGACATGCCTGCCTGTTCCATGACTCGGCAATGTCATTCCTAGGTATTTATGCTATAGAAATGTATGTGCTGTAATGCTAGCCCCTGTACAAGAAAAAATACAGCATGACTGCTCTTACAGTAGGTGGTAAAAAAAATTTTTTTTAAAGAAACAAAAACTAATCATCAAGGGAGTATTTGCCATTAGGAGGAAGGAAAGGGTCTGTGATCATGAATGAGCATACTGAAGACTTAGCAATGTCCTATTTCTTAACCTGGACAACTGGTTAAATTGTACAAAGAGGTTCTGTGCACTTTTGTATACTGTTCAATTTCACTAAAAAATGGTTTCTCTTATGTTTTTCCAAAAAGTTTTATTTTTGTTTGTTTATTTGACGAAAAGTTAATGAGGCTGATCTCAAATTCAGAAATCTCAGTTCAGTTCTTCTAGCCTTGGCTGGAAGCTTGGAGTCTTCCCATGTAGGTGTCATTCAGGGCTTGCCCAGATTTGGGGGCAATTGATAGAATTTGGGCTCCCCCTCTTTGGCTCTGTTTGAGAGCTCCTGCCTTATACCTCAACTGCTATGGTTGTCTCAAACTCTATGCTCAGTAAGGCTATGGGTTTTCTATCCATGTTTTGGCTTCCTAGTGTGACAACTGGGACTTACCTTTGGGCTAAAACCTCTAAGAAATTGAAAACCCACTCAGTAATGCTCCCTTCCTCCAAATGTCCACATAAAATGCATACATTATGTGCCTACTTTGGTTTGCTTTCTGATGCCTTCAGATGGTTGCATTTTTTATTTTATGCAAAGTTTATAGTTCTTGTGGAAGAATTATTCTGATAGAAGTTACTAAGAAATTATCAGAAACAGAAACTAGCACTTGCTATGAAAATCCAGGAATTTTGTATCTATTACTTCTAGCGGTGGTGGTGGTGTTCAGTCTAGATAGAAACTCCATGAAATATTTTCTTCTCTCTGTGATTCTTTGTATTCTTCTTTCCCTGGGGCTGTAAGATTCAATCTCACTGTCCAATTTTAATGCTGCAAGGGCCAAAGATAATAAGAAAGGGGGAAGTGCATAGATAAATCTTTCAAAATATTCCTCTATACATGCAAATGTATCAGGGAAAAGGGAACATATTAAAATCACCATTTGGACAAATTGGGTTGTTGGTCTAGGAGGTATTTTTTTTATTTTTTATTTTTATTTTATTTATTTGACAGAGAGAAAGGTCACAAGTCGGCAGAAAGGCAGGCAGAGACAGAGAGGGGAAACAGGCTCCCTGCTGAGCGGAGAGTCCAATGTGGGCCTCAATCCCAGGACCTCATGAGATCATGACCTGAGAGAAGGCAGAGGCTTAACCCACTGAGCCACCCAGGCAACTGGTCTAGGAGGTCATAAAGGAGAAGAGTACATGACAGGACAGAGGACAGAAGGGAAAAAAAGAGAACTGAATGAGACCCCTTAGTTAGGTCCAAGATGTAAAGAAAAGGCCGGCATCTAGTAGTTGAAGGACATGCTCCAAAGGCAGCACAGAGATAAGAAAATGGACAATCCCTAAATTTTAGAATTATAGCCTCGTGGCATTTTAAGCCTAAAAGATACTTATCAGATCATCTAAATCCAAATGCCCTATTTTGGAGACAGGGAAACTGAGTCTCACACTTTGCCTACCTCATAATTTCGTCAAGGTCCCCAATCCCCTCAGCCAAGTTTCAGTACTATGGTATTCTTCTTAGCAGCCTGGGACCTGTTCACATTTGTATTTTGATTAATCAATGTTGTGTATGATGGCTTTAGGTCTGAGCCACTCAATTCATTCTTAAACATGCTAGAGAATTCCAATATAGAGCTTTTTGTTCCTTCTCTGTATATCTTGGAGTTTTAATCACAGCAGAGTGAATTGAGGCTTTTTTATGATTGCATAGAATACACCAGGCTCCAACTCTCTTTTCTAATTATGAGGAAAGTCATGTGGCCTGTTATGGACTGCTTGGTATAGTGTCCAGGGATAGATGGCTCATGGGATTTTACAAAGATTAATTCAGATTAGCTCATAAATTTATTGAAGGAGGTATCTATTAGGTGTTCTTGTCAGTCTGTGTGACTGCTATTGACAATAATAAAATGATATGAGTTTCAAACTCCCCTGTCCCATGCTGCCTTCAGATTTAATCATTAGTCAGAATCTACTTTCTTCCCTAAGGTATCTTTTTATTATCTCAAATAAGAATGACAAGTTGAGATCAGTGAATTTAAAAATTTTTATTTTAAATACTACCTCTGTTTCCACAGGTTTATCCTCTCTTCTCAATGTCTGGGTTATAACAAAATTTAACATCTTCTGAGCAAACCAATGTACATCAAAATGATTATAATTGTCTTTTTACTCAAAAGATAGTATGTGCTTCTAATGCCAGCAGTAGTCAGGTGAAGAGAGAGTAAACCATTGTTCACAACCCAAGATCGAGATTTGCTACACTTTCTTTTAAAATGCTGCACTATAATCCCACCCCCTCAGTTTGTTTTGTGAGATTAAGAGTCACTTATAAAAAATAAAAAATTAAAAAAAAAAAAATAAAATAAAATTAAAAAAAATGCTGCACTATAGCCGTATGCCCTTCTCCAACCAATAAGAGCCTAAATAATAATTTAACAAATAGTCCCAAAGTATTCGATGTAATCAAAGAGTGATTCTAGCTTTAAGGGAGAATAAGCATAAGTAATGGGGCTTGCTTTTATTTCCTTCTCTTAAGTAAAAAAAAAAAGAAATGTTAATATTTGTACAAATATCCTATTTGTACAAATAGGAACATCTGAATGGCTCAGTCTGTTGAGTACCTGCCTTTGGCTCAGGTCGTGATCCCAGAATCCTGGGATCCAGTCCCCCCATCGGACTCCCTGCGGGGACTCTGGTTCTCCCTCTTGCTCTACTGCTCCCCCACCTCATGCTATCTCTCTCAAATAAATGAAATCTTAAAAATAAAAAAATAATAAAAATAAGTAAGAAAATAAAATGTACAAGCATTGGGGCGCCTGAGTGGCTCAGTCAGTTAGGCATGCAACTCTTGTTTTCCACTCAGGTCATGACCTCAGGGGATTGTAAGATCAAGCCTGGTGTCTAGCTCCTTGCTCAGCATCAAGTCTGCCTGAGATTCTCTCTCCTTCCTGCTTATGCGCTACTTTGCGCTCTCACACTCTCTCTAAAATAAATAAATCTTTTTTAAAAATGTACAAACATTTACCATATTACTTTTGAGACCGTAACTGTATAGCCCAAAGGTAATTCAAAATTTAGCACTTGCAAATAACAAAAACAGCAGTCATTTGTTCAGCAACTACTATGTATAGAGTCAAAGAGCAAAAACTATCTTATGCCCAATCCACCAGGGACTTTCAGGTCTCTTCTAATACCCGAAAGATCATTTACCTCTTTTTTTTTTCTGGTTTAATATTAAAATCCTCACTAAGAATATTTTCTCCAGTCCCGGATTACTGCCATTACAGTGACAAGCCAGAGAACCGACACAATCTATAATCAGAATTTGTATATGAATAAGACACTAGATCTTAATCATTTTTTAAAGATTTTATTTATTGATTTGACAGACAGAGATCACAAGTAGGCAGAGAGGCAGGCAGAGAGAGAGAGGAGGAACCAGGCTCCCTGCCGAGCAGAGAGCCAGATGCGGGGCTCCATCCCAGGACCCTGAGATCATGACCTGAGCCGAAGGCAGAGGATTAACCCACTGAGCCACCCAGGCACACCTGGTCATTATTTTTAAGATTCTATTTATTTATGAGAGAAAGACAGAGAGAACAAGTGGGGAGGGGCAGAGGGAGGGGGAGAAGAGTCAGAAGCAGACTCACACTGAAGGCAGAGCCCCACCCAGCCCTCAGTCCCAGGACCTCAAGATCACAAATCGAACGGAAACCAAGAGTCAGACGTTTAACTGACTGAGTCACCCAGGTGCCCTTAGATCTCGACCATTTTTAAACATAAGATAAATTATTTATTATTTCCCCAAAAATATATATAGAAATGTACTAGAGAATAAATACTGATTCAGCAAATTTACAAACTCAATAAAAAGCCCCCACTAGGCTCAGAGATAACCCCTCAGACACTGCCATCAGGGTCCCATGCCAGGGCTCTTACCAGTATCGGTGACTAGCACCAAGGAGCAGCAGCAGAAGGGGGATGTGAAAGAGACAACCCTTTAACTCTGTCACAACACCTCTTTGACTATGCTGGATTTTCCCCCACCATGGCCCTGATAGTTACTGGACTCTATCTCCAATGACCTGGAGAAGATAAAGATGCCAGCTTCCCTCTATCCTCCAGACAATTTTACTTCATTTGAATAAAACTGGTGTGTATATTAATGGACACCTTTTTGCTAACTTGTTTTTTTCTTGTTATTATTTAAATCTAACTCAGAAAGTCCTCTCTCACTAATCATCGAATGTACTCATTCAAAAGACATTATTTGGGTGCCCTTCAGGCGTCAGGCAACACAGAAAAGCAGACCAAAGTAGACAAAGAAGGGATGGGCACCCCAGGAAGATTTTTGCACAGTTTTTCTCATGCCAACCAAGAACATCTTTGGTTGTTCAGTTGTTTCTAACCACTCATCAACAATGATCCATCTGGAACCTTGGGTGGTCTTATGTCTGTTCATCCTTATGCATTAAGGAGAGACTCTGTATCAAGAAAAACAGATTCCATTATAAAAGGACTTACTTCACTGGGAGCTTATAATTCAGCCCAAGTTATTGCTAATTTTTGAAAATGAACCATCAAGCTACTTTTCAAGAAAAATACATGTGAGAATTGGATGGATATCATGGTACTAACTAGATAAATGGCTGTCGGTGTGGTAGTACAAGATTTCATATGGAAAATGCATTTTTTTAATATAATGTTATATGTCAATTATGCCTCAACTTCAAAAAAGAAAAGAAAATGCTTTTTTACATGCATGCCTCAGTGGAGTTACTAGTGCAAATGGCAGGAGAGTAAAGTATAAATGACAGGCGAGAACAGCAGAATCAATAGAGTTCTTAAGATGAATTCTATTTTATATCGTTTTCAAGGGTTTGTTTTTTTTTTTTTTAGAAATTCTAATATCCTCTGACTAAAAATGCCTGAATAGATACACTGTCACCTCTAAGATACATGGAACATTGGGTCTTATGATGCTTTAGCAACAAAACTAAAATTCATTTTGTTAAGAGAGAGAGAGAGAGAGAGAGAGCAGGAGAGGGGCAGAGAAAAGAAGAGAACCTTAAGCAGGCTCCACCCTCAGCAGTGCAAGAGCCTGACAGGATCCAGGGCTCAATCATATGACCCTGAGATCAGGACTGGAGCCAAAATCAAGAGGTGGGCGCTTAACCAATTGAGTCACCCAAGCACCCCAAAAATTCATTTTTTCATGTATCATGTTTTCATGCTCCCTGAGTTCTTTACAAAACAAATGCATCTTTAAAGAAAGTAAGAAATATAAGCTGAGAACCATACTTGGCTAGACTGGAAAAGAACACATTTGCTTGTAGTTTAGCATTATAATTATATTTTCAATATACAGCATGTCCCTCAGGGTTTTACTTCAGAAATAATCCCCTGTGAGTCTGTCTCAAGACATTAATACGTACATCTGTACATAATATGATTAATACAAAAATATAATGTCTTAAGCTTTAAACAAAGTAAATTAATTTATTCCTTTTAAAATGAGTCTTTATATTATTCCACAAAAGGCATCATGAGTACAGTATTTAATATCAAACTGAAATACAAAAATTAAATGAAAAACTATCTCAAACACAGTCCCTTAACGGTAAATAAAAAAGAAAAATATAATAACCAAATGAAGATGGTATCAAGTAAGACTACAAGCATCTTAGGGAAAAAATAAAGAATGTAACTTTATTTCAGATAGAGATAAAAATATGTGCTTAGTTTAACTCTTCCTACTAGAGTTTTCTAAAAACATCTGAAAAGGAGAAGGGAAGTAGGGAACTTCTAGAAGACCCACTCTAGCCAGGCACTGAGGTGGGCTCTGGGGATTCAGTATGGAACAAAACAAATACATCCACTGCCTTTATGAAATTTACATGAGAGAGACAAATGAGAATTGAGAAGATGCAGTATTACAAATAGTGAGGAAACAACCAAATGCCATGAAAAAAAAAAAAATGAGAAGCTCCACTTTAGTAAGATTAGTACCAATTCCCCACTAATTCACAAAGATAAATACAGACACTAATCGTTGTTGTTGTTGTTGTTGTTGTTGTTGTTTTAATGTTTTTTAGTTGTTCTAGTGGGTGAAAAAAATAAATGACAATATCAGAATTTCAGAAAAACTTTACCTAGTTCTTATCATCACCGTCTTTGGACCAAAAGTTCGTGATTCCTTTTTTCTTGTGTTGTAATGAAGCCAGAGTATTTACTTTATAGAGAATAAAAATATAAAGAATAATATTCCACTTCAAAGATGACTTTTATACATGTTTAACCTCAGTGATGGCACCACACTGAATGAATAGCCCTTGGCCCAGCCAACATGGAAAATATGAGTGGACATACATAACATGGCTGCAGTATTCAATCTGGTCTATAACCACAAGTTCTAGGCCCCATAAAGCTGACTTAGTAGAAACAGATATTGATCACAAAGACAGCTAAAGCAGAGAGACAAACTCTCCATTTCTCCTCATTTTCCCAACAGCTTCTCAAGGTCAAAGAACATGTCTACCTCATTCTGTAAATCTTCATTAGGTCTAGGACAGGGCCATCTACCAAGGGAGCCTTCCAGGCGCCCTTGAGGGAAGAGAAGATATTAAAGGAATTCAGTGAGCTATTTTTACTGAAAGGAAGCACAACAGCTTGAAACAGTGAGTAGATAAACCTGACACACATCTAAGAAAGTGGAAGAAATGAGACTGGAATTGTGGGTAGTGGACAGCCTGAGGAAGGCCTGGAAAACCAGGTCAGAGAGCTGGAACTCTGTAGAAAATGAAAAATCATTATACAGAATTCCAGATACGTTTCTCTTCTAGAAAACTACAGAGCTCTTGGGCAGGATGAGAGGCAGAATTTAGGGAAACTATCAGGATGTGCTTAAAGAAAGGGGAAAGGGATAAGGGCCAAGAGTAAGATGGTAATGGACTCAAAATAATTAATGGTAGGAAGGAATATGGGGAAAAGGGGGAACCAAAGAATACTACAAGGTTCTCACTTGTTTGGCTGAAAAAATAATATGTCACTAACAAAGGGAATCGTAAGGAAATCAGGAAGGGAGTAAATGTGGAAACAGCCTAAGAGTTTGGTTATAAGCATGCTGAGTTTGAGGTGATACTAAAGATGTAAATGAAAATATTAAATCAACAGTTTATTATTTATTTGAATCTACCAAATAATCTGCCACCGGCTTTTAAAAAGATTGGGGGATGTGGGTGGCTCTGTTGGTTAAGCATCTGACTCCTGATTTTCAGCTCAGGTCATGATCTCAGGGTGTTGAGATCAAAGCCCACATGGGCGCCCTGCTTGGTGTGAAAGCTGCTTAAGATTCTCTCTCTCTCTCTTTCTCTCTCTCTCTGTCCTTCTGCTCCTCCTTCCCCCAGATGCACGCTCTTACTCTCTCTAAAAAACAAAAAAGTTGAATTAACATTTTTAAATTCAAAATGACACATGGTACAATTGGTTTTTTTAATGACAGCAAAACAAAAACCCACTAAAATAATTACAGAAATAGCCATCATCAGATATCAGTGAGTTGTAGGAAAAAATTGAAAATTCAGAGCTAGAGCTGAAAAATGAGGTAGGTCTAGAATTACAAATATATGCAGGGGTCATCTGCATACAAATATTTTTGAGCATCCACTCTAGGCCAGGCACTATGTTTGGTGCAGAATGTTTAAGAACAATAATATAGGATCCAAAATGCTATGAAGAAGGTGGTAAGGGAAATAATCAGAGGCTATGGGATTTCTCTTGGAACTACATTTGCACAAAAGCACTATTCTTATTTAGATTGAACATTTTAAGTGTCTTGAAGGCAATTTAATAAGGAAAGTTAACAGTAGGTACAAGCCCCCTCCTCAAATCACGCTTTGGCCCCAACAATGATACCGAACAAAAGAGACATGACCTCTACCCTCATGGAGCATTCAGAGCAATCTAGAAAAGAAGTCATTTTTTTAAGAGAAGGAAAAAGAGAAGGCAATGAAGGAAAAGAAATTATATCACAGAATAATTCAGATGAGGTGGAAGATGTAATTTAGACTATAAAAATCAAAGAAGGCCTCTAAATGAGTGACATCTGAGCTAAAACAGAAAAACGAGTTGAGGCAAGAGATTTGTAGACAGAGGACGGCACATGCAAAACCCTGAAGCAGGAAAGGGTTTGTCACCTTTGAGGACCAGGGTTAAGAGGTCAGGTTGGCCAGTCAGAACTGGCAAAGGGAAACGGGCACAAAATTAGATTGAAATAGTAAGCTTTTTACAGATGAAGAAACTGAAGCTCAGAGTGGTTAAGTAACATACCCAAGCTTCCCCAGCTGGAAACAGAGCCAGTTTCCGATCCCGCATCAGTATGACTCAAAGACAATATCCCTCGCCAATCCAGCAGACTCCCCAAACCAGATCTGAAGAGTCACCTAAGGTGCTTGTTAACATACAGATTCCTAGGACCTACCCCAAAATATTAGAACGCCCTAGAGGATCAGTTAGAGCCCCCTATAAAAGAGATAGTACATACAAATTGGATAATCTGAGAATTTAATGAAGGAACTGTATTAGTTGCCTAGGGCTGCCATCACAAAGTATCACAAACTGGGTGGCTTAAACAACAGAAATGTGTGGTCTCCCACATCTGGAGGCCAGAAGGGATGTTCCTTCTGAGGACTGTGGGGAGAATCTCTTCCGTGCCTCTCCCCAGCAGCTCGTGGCTTGCTGGCCATCTTTGATGGTCCTCAGCTTATAGATGCGTTGCATGAATTTCTGCCTTCATTTTCACATGACATTCTCCCTGTGTGTATATCTCTGGGTCCAAATTTCCCTTTTCTATATGGATACCAGGCACATTGGAATAAGGCTCACCCTAACGACCTCAGCTAACTTAACTTGATCATCTGTGAAGACCCTATTTCCAAAGACGTCCCAAATTTCCAAAGGTCACACATTCACAGGTTGTTAACAACTCTAGGGAGATGCAATTCAACCCATAACTTTTTTTCTACTAAGACGTGGCAGGGAAAGCATGAGGGACAGTACAATACCCCAGACTAGCCTCAGCCATTACCTACCACCCCTCCCTGAGGCCAGCAGTACTCCAACTTCCCTCCTCCAACCTCTTACCCGCTGAACCCAACCAGAAGCCAGAAAGGAGGAACCCATGGAACCATTAATAGAGGTCACCTTCTGGGATGTGGAGCTGGATGGAGAAAACCCAGAGGGGCCCGCTCTCTAACCAGAATGCCCTGAAAATCTTTAAAATCAGGAATGCCTGGGTGGCTCAGTTGGTTAAGCAGCTGCCTTCAGCTTGGGTCATGATCCCAGTGTCCTGAGATCGAGTCCCACATCAGGCTCCTTGCACAGCAGTGAGCCTGATTCTCTGTCTGCCAGTGCTCACTCTCTCTCTCTCTCTGACAAATAAATAAATAAAATCTTTAAAAAAAAAAAAAAAAAAAAAAAAAAAAAAAAACCTTTAAAATCAGACCCTAGAAAATTCTTATGCTCAGATGTAGTTTAGGAAATGGAATGCCACCATACATTGGTTAGAAAGACAAGGTCTTAAGTATCAGCGACTCTTACTTGTGTAACCTAGGATTTTTCTTTTTTTTTAATGGCGTGCTTTGAATTACTTCAACAAGAAAGGCAGCTATTAATTGGATTTGAGGTAAGAAAGAGTTTCTGTTTTGTTTGTTTGGGTTTTGTTGTTGTTTTTACTTTAACAACCTTTATCAACCTTAAATAACATCCCCATTCTGAAACCTTAAGGCTGGGTGATTTGGGAGATGAAGAGGAATCAGTTATCACCACAGGACCAAGCCTGCCCTGGTACCTCACTCTCAGTGATGGTCTCATTGCTCTGTGATCTTGGGCTCATAGAAACCGTGACTTAATTGAAAAAGCCTGGAGCTCCAACGCAACTCACACATGTGCAAAACCCCACACTGAACGAGCAGGAGGAAAACTAGGACACTGTATCTTTCTCAAAGTAGGGAAGCCCTTATCTCCACGACCTTGTCTGCTTCCCTGGCTTCAGAACAGACGAAACATGCAATGACCAAACCAGGGAGGATGCCTGGGCAGCGCAGTAATTCTATGAATTCATTTGGCTTTCACATATGGGTTGTTTTTCTAGAATACAGGATTACAACATTAGGAAATGCTAATTGTTTCTGCTATCCTGCATGACCTGCCAGGAAGGTGAGATGCAAATTAAGACAATATAATTACAGCTGCTCTTACCCTATTCAAATGTATTTTCCTTCTCCATCAGGATTCAAGTATGGGACTTTTCTTTAGTTTTGTTTCCAGTATCCTACTCTATCTCCCACTTTTCGCCATCTAGGGACTCTATCCTGGTGAAATGTCTACCATCACCCTGAGATAGTGAGGCTTTTTGTTTTAAACAAACATATCAGAACTTCTGCATCCGGATCAAGTCTTATCTTTCTAAATAATCACATTGGGAGGCTAAATACTTAGTTGGCATGGCGCATTTTGATACCAGTGAACTCTCATTAAAATACTATGTCAAAAAAAAAAAAAAAAACCACTCTATCAAATACTACATCAAAAATGCTATGTGGGGGCTCCTGGGTGGCTCAGTGGGTTAAGCCTCTGCCCTTGGCTCAGGTCATGATCTCAGGGTCCTGGGATGGAGACCCGCAACGGGCTCTCTGCTCAGCAGGGAGCCTGCTTCCTCCTCTCTCTCTCTGCCTGCCTCTCTGCCTACTTGTGAGCTCTCTCTGTCAAATAAATAAATAAAATCTTAAAAAAAAAAAAAAATGCTGTGTGGGAGGGGTGTGCTGAGATAGGGCTGTATGGTCCCTTAATGCCCATGGAGAGTCTACAGAGGCAGAAGCCTCTCTTCTCTCCCACCAGCTGTTAAAGGCTCCTCTTAGACTCTTGGCAGCTGCCCATCCTGATTTAGGCCCATTATCCTACCAGGACAGAACTAAATGCCTTACTGATGGAAACTATCCCCCTCCCACCTCCCTACAAAAAGAAAGAAAGACACAGGGTTGGGTGGGAGGGTAGGGGAGGAAAGGAAAGAAAAGGAAAGAAATCAAAGAGAAATAAATGTCTTCCACTAAGTCTCTGAAAAATCTCTCAATAAGACATTAGGCACTTAAGAATGTTACAAGCGTGAGTCATTTTCCAATAGCAAATACTTGAAGTTGGTGAAGTGTGCAACCACAGAGGATTGGTTAAATATTTTATGGACTATCTGTACAATGAAATAATTTTCTGGGACTTAAAGCTATGGTGTAGACCTGCTTTTACTGACACAGAAACTTGTTAGGTAAGAAAAGCAGGTTACAGAACTAGAAGTAAAATGTGATCTTGTTTTTTTTTAAATATGTATGTTTTCATGTATCTTTGAATATGTGTGTAGAGAGAAAAGGGGAGAGAGAAGAGAGGAAAGATTTTATTAAACACCAAGACGTAAGTGGATATTTTTGAGAGATACCAATTATGAATGATTTCTCTCTTTTTGCTTATTTCTATTTGCTAATGTTTCTCCAAGAACTATGACTTACATGGGTAAAAAGTAAAGAGAGCTGCCAAGAAGAAAACTGAGTAGCTGTGGCTGAAGTTGATCATTAAAGTAATAACCCAGCATTTTACTTTATTTTTTTTTACGCTATCATTTACTAAAGCAATATTATGCCATAAATACATACAGTGATTACATTTATATGCAAATCTCAGAAACCACATCTAGTGCTCTTTTAAAATCGTCAGTCTTGGGACACCCGTGTGGCTCACTCATTTAAGCATCTGCGTTTGGCTTGGGTCATAATCTTGTTCTGGGATGGAGCCCCACATCAGACTCTGTGCTCAGTGGAGAGCCTGCTTTTCCCTCTCCCTCTGCCCCTTTTGTAACTCGTGCTCTCTCTCTCTCTCTCTCACTCACTCACTCAATCACGCGTGTGCGCCCTCTCTCTCAAATAAATGAATGAAATCTTTAAAAAAAAAAAAAAAAAAGCAGTTTCTACATCCCCAACATGAATTAAGTGAAAAAGCAAAATCAGGAGGCAGAAAATGTAGAGTATGCAAACAATTGTTCACAAAAGAAGGGAAAATAAAGAAGATACATTAGACAGGCACCTATGTGCATAAAAGTTATCTGATACTACACTTGATCTTAGCCAAAAGGCTGAGAAGCAATATAAAAGTTATCTGAAAGGTAAAAAGGAAACTTGTAACAGGTTCACCTGTGAGGAAACAGCTGAGCTGAGGGGGACAGGATGTCTGAAACCTGTGAATGGATTACCTAGTCCAAAATGAAATTTCAGTTAGTCGTTTGTACTTCTCAGGGACTTATCTTTTTTATCGTGTATTCCTAGAATTGTACCTAAACGATTGGTGGAGTTGTTCAGTCTTGATTTAATATCAATGATATTCAAATCCCATTTGCATGGCTCTTTTTTTTTTTTTTTTCCATATCTACTTGGTCTCTTTTCAAATGTTAAAAGGAAGGAAGAGGACCTGGGTAGAAGGAGACAGCCCTTTATCTCACATAGTTTCACCCCATCCTTCTTAATGGTAGGTTTACCAAGGTCAAACAGAAAATAAACCACAGTTGAGAGTTTGCTGCTAACAGACATGTAGGAGGCACACACTCTCATGCATCGTTCTATTTTGGATCCAATATTAACTTCTCATGGATGACAATGCTGCCTCCATTATTTTCCCATTAACGCAGTGCACCCAAGGGGAACATCTGCCCAACACTAATGAGCTATTCACAGGAGAAACAAGAACAGGGTACCCGAAGCCAAGGTAAAACAATTAGAGGGAAAGGAAGACTGTTGGCTCCTGACCTAAATTGAATTGCTTTTAAGAGACAGAAACAGATTTTTAATTATGTAATCCCTTTGTTTCTCATTTCCTTTCAAACTTAAAGGTCAAATTCCCCTTTCAAATGCTAAGGACCAGATCTGATATTATTGTGTCTGTGAGGACTGGCTGCGAGGAAACCAGGAGAGGGGCCCCACTCAACCTTCATGGAGGCAAAGCATTTTTTTTTCTCTCTGCTATCATCCAAACTACTCTCCGGAAGAATCCATTAATAACTGCTGTCTTTCTCCCTTTGCATTTCATTTTTCTCCCCATGTAGTATTCTAAGAGAAACTAAGTCTGCCTTTACCAAGAAAAATAACTGAAGCCATGAAGATCTGGGATAAGAGGAAGTCTCATTAACTTACACTTTTGTGAGACTTGACTTTGAAATTGCTTTAACCTATGCCTCTTTTCTCACAGCTGATTGGTTGCATTTCAAGAGTGGATAAGAGGGGCACCTGGGTAGCTCAGTGGGTTAAGCCGCTGCCTTCGGCTCAGGTCATGATCTCAGGGTCCTGGGATCGAGTCCCACATTGGGCTCTCTGCTTAGCAGGGAGCCTGCTTCCTCCTCTCTCTCTGCCTACTTGTGATCTCTGTCTGTCAAATAAATAAATAAAATCTTTAAAAAGAAAAAAAAAAAGAGTGCATAAGAGTGATAGACTTTTCTTCTCTCTTTCCCTAGGTCCTTCTGTCTCCCCCTTCACCACGCCTGCCCACCTCCACCCTCCCAAGCCCAGCGAGGTCTACCATACCTGCGACATCTTCCCAGTCACACCAGCTGCCTCTGACCCTGCTCATCACTGACTTCCTGCATCTTTCTCTCTATCCACTCACCCTGGCCTACATTGTCTTATCTTTGTACTGACGAGAAATCTAATAAATGGGCCACTTTGGTTCCCGTAAGAGGAAGGAGAAGGAATTAAGAGCCGTCTGTGTTCAGAGGTTCCCTCCGTGTCCTCAGGATCTCTGCCTCCTTCTCCATCCCTTTGGCTTTGCTTTTCCTCTGTGCAGTGTCTTTCCCAGGCAAGCTTTCCCCACAAGGTGGCTTACATAATCGTAGAGTTGGAGACCCCAGGAAAAGAGACCCTCTTCCCCAAAGTTCTGGAAAAAGTCCTGAAGCTGGTAACGAGAGGCCCAGCCCTGAGTTACAGGCTCACCTCTGGCACAGGGCTCAAGATCAACCCCATGCAGGGCGCCTGGGTGGCTCATTTGGTTAAGCATCAGCCTTTGGCTCACGTCCTGTTGTTGCGCTCCTTGCCCGTCAGGGAGTTTGCCTCTCCCTCTCCCACTGCCCCACCCACCCCGTCCTAGTGCTCTCTTCCTCAAGTAAGTAAATACAATCTTAGAAGGGGAAAAAAAAAGAGAGAGAGAGATCACCTCCACCCAAAGCCCATGCGCTGAGAAGGGGGAAGAAAGGATCCCCAAAGAAAAGACAATGAAATAAGTCAAGTAGAGAGAGTCAATTATCATATGGTTTCACTTATTTGTGGAGCATCACAAATATCATGGAGGACAAGGGGAGTTAGAGAGGAGAAGGGAGTTGGGGGAAATTGGAAGGGGAGGTAAGCCATGAGAGACTATGGACTCTGAAAAACAATCTGAGGGTTTTGAAGGGGTGGGGGGGTGGAAGGTCGGGGTACCAGGTGGTGGGTATTATAGAGGGCACGGATTGCACGGAGCACTGGGTGCGGTGAAAAAATAATGAATACTGTTATGCTGAAAATAAATAAATTTAATTAAAAAAAAAAAAAAGAAAGAAAAGAAAAGATGGCTTCTGGTTCCAAAAGGAACAATGCTATGCAGACAAAAATAAAAGTTGTCTTCCTGATTTAGCACTCCTATGCTCCAGATTTATGTGTGTACATCTTGCTTTGCCTGCCCAGACAGTATGTTCCTGGAGGTCAGACACTTTCACTATACTTCACCACCTGGTCTCATATGAAATATGTCATTACTACGTATTCTATATATACTCATCAAATAAGAGAATTCCTCTTGTGTGAACAATGAGACACCCAGAGAAAAGCTCAAAGTCTCTACGGGACTGGCAACTGCCCAGAGAAAAGCTCAAAGTCTCTACAGGACTGGCAACCTCCATACATAGGGAAGAAACTCCCATCATTGGGGCCAACAGACCTTGTTCTCAAGGGAGATGGGCCCCTGTGGCTCCTCGTTGCCTATCAATCAGGAAATCCCAAATATCAGTCACTCCTTATGCTGTGGAGAAAATTCCAGCTGCTCTGCTTCCTTTTTACAGACCCCAGAGCTGGAATCAGTGAACTTTTTCTGCAAGGGGGCATACAGCACACATTCTAGACTTTGCGGCCCTACTACGGTCTCCATTGTAGCTATTCAACTCTGCTGTTTGGGGCATGAAAGCAGCTGCAGACAACGTGTAAACCGAAGTCTAAAGCTGACTTACAATAAAATTTTACTGACAAGCACTGAAATTTGAATTTCACATCATTTTCACATGACATAAAATGTTTTCTTTCAACAATTTAGAACGGAGAAATATTCTTAGTTTGCAAGACCGTACAGAAACAGGTAGAGGACCAGAATCGGTTCATAAGCAGTAGTTTGCCAACCTTTGTCATAGAGTATTTCAGAATTTCGTATGGTGGTTTTGTTTTGTTTTGTTTTTCATAAGGACCTTCTTTATCAGAATAAGATAAAAAGCAAATTTGGCAATTTTAAGATTTTCACTTGAAGATTATCTTTTGTTTTAAAAGATATATGCCTTTGGGGCGCCTGGGTGGCTCAGTGGGTTAAGCCTCTGCCTTCAGCTCAAGTCATGATCTCAGGGTCCTGGGATCAAGTCCCACATCGGGCTCTCTGTTCGGCGGGGAGCCTGCTTCCTTCTCTCTCTCTCTCTCTCTGCCTGCCTCTCCGCCTACTTGTGATCTCTCTCTGTCAAATAAATAAATGTTAAAAAAAAAAAAAGATATATGCCCTTTTTTAAGGTTTTATTTGACAGAGAGACAGAGAGAGGGAACACAAGCAGAGGGAGAGGGAGAGGGAGAAGCAGGCCTCCCGCAGAGCAGGAAGCCCAGTTCAGAGCTCAATCCCAGGACACTGGGATCATGACCTGAGCCAAAGGCAGACACTTAGCAACTGATCCACCCAGGCATCCCAAAGATTAAATTTTTTGAGAGGGATAACCAGTTAAGGTTACAATGTGATGGTATTTGAGTGTACTGAAGTCTTTCAAATCTGTTCTATTGGGGGCACCGGGGTGACTCAGTCGGTTAAGCAGGTAAGTCTTGGTATCAGCTCAGGTCACCATCCTGTGGTCATGGAATCCAGTCCCACGTAGGGCTCTGTGCTCAGTGGAGAGCCTGCTTTAGATTCTCTCTCTGCCTCCTGCTCACTCTCTCTCTCCCTCCCTCTCTCTTATTTAAAAAATAAGATTTTTTTTTAATCTCAATTTTAAAAATCTCTCAATCTTAGGGCTTGCAAAAACCATTTATTTACCCATGTTGACTGAGGTTTCCTAGCATTGCAGCCATGGAGGTCCCATGCCATGTGAATAACCTTCTACAGATTTAAAAGCCATTGTCTAAGCATGCTAACTCTCAAATTACCAATGAACATATGGTTAATTTAGCTAACAGTCACATTATCACGTATTCAGCCCCAAACTGATAAATGTGCTGTTATCCCAGGGGGCTTTTCTACGTCCTGCATTAATTCACTCCACGTTTGATTTCTTACGATTTTCAACATTGGGTAACAATGCTAATGAA
The DNA here is from genome assembly GCF_030435805.1 of Mustela lutreola. Lineage (NCBI taxonomy): Eukaryota > Metazoa > Chordata > Mammalia > Carnivora > Mustelidae > Mustela > Mustela lutreola. The sequence continues at coordinate 94,605,092 of NC_081296.1, forward strand.
TATTTTACTTATTCCACAATGGAATTTAAGTAGCTAAAAAATATTTATATGATATTCTAAAATGTTTACTTTAAGAATGGTCATTTATGTGTCATTATGTCATTTAATTCTCCTCCCAACTTGGTGAGTTAGTTGGGAAAGTTTATATTATTGTGGAAACCTGCTTCACTACAAGGAAACAGCCAGAGAGGTAAGGGAATTTAGGTATCAGAACTTAAACCTAAGTCTTTTGGCTCAAAATGCTTGGTTTCTTTCCATGATACTAGCTCAAAGACACAGCACCAAATATCTAATGATATGCCTGACATTTTGAAATACACATGAAGATAATTATAGAATAGTGAGACTATCAATCTCTTTGAAGGAACAAAATTTTTTTTTAAGATTTTTTTTTAAATTTATTTATTTGACAGACAGAGATCACAGGTAGGCAGAGAGAGAGAGATGAAGGGAAGCAGGTTCCCTGCTGAGCAGAGAGCCCAATGTGGGGCTCGATCCCAGGAGCCTGGAATCATGACCTGAGCCGAAGGTGGAGGCTTTAACCCACTGAGCCACCCAGGTGCCCCGAAGGAACAAAATTTTAAAACTGGAAATCCTATCTTGTGAGGAACATGGGATATTTTAAAAAGATTTTACTTACTTATTTGGAAGAGAAAGAGAGAGAGAGAGAAGGAGCCTGAAGCAGGACTTGATCCCAGGACCCTGGGATCATGACCTGAACCAAAGGAAGACACTCAACCTACAGAGCCACCAGGCACCCTGAGGCAAACAGAATTTCAAGAGCAGAAGATGACCTTAGTTGTTGTGGTTTTAGACAACACCAACAATGGAAATGCGGGCATCATCCCTGCAGAAAATACAAATGCATGTCCCCCTAAAGTAGACCAGCCCTAAATGACATAGCGTCTTGTCTCAGTCCTGTTTGCCAAGCTTTGTCCTCTTTGCTCGTGTTGCATGTGTCCGTGTTTCTTTTCCTCCTGAGCTAACCTGCACCTAACAAACCAGAAGGTATCAGAGGAATGCTGGTGACCTAAAAAGATTCTAAAACAAAGCACCTATTCAGAAAGGATATCAAATTTCCCAGGTGTGGAATATGAACCATTACAGAGTTTAAAGACCGCTGAAGCACACAGCCTACCACCTTGCTCCCAGGGAAACTTCTACCCATCTCTCAAGAATGGGTAGAAGGGGCTCGTTCACCATACATCTGTAATTTGCCTCAGCACTCATCCCCATACAAAATTCTCTTAGCACAGATTTGACAATGACAGTAAGGACCTAATATCTTTAATTCAGTGTTATTTAGAAGTGCTTGTATATCAGCCATAACTCCAACTAGAATGTGACCTCTTTTTTAAAGATTTATTTATTTATTTGAGAGAGAGAGAAAGCAAGTTGGGAGGAGGGGCAGAGGGTAAGAATCTTCAAGCCGACTCCCCACTGAGCGCAGATCCTTTGCTGGGCTCCATCTCATGACCCCTGATATCATTACCTCAATGGTCCCAATGGTCAGATACTTAACTGAGTGAGCCACACAGGTGTCCATTTTGACATTTTGACATCAGTGTCACCTCCTAGTATCCCTGCCCCTTTGTCAATATCTACCACAGCGATACTCACTGTGACATTCTATTACATCAGTGTTTCACAGTGAACCACTACACCCAATATCCACACATCTGCATGCTTCCCTCCTCATTTAGAGTATACCATGTGACTGGTGTTAATCACAGAATTGGAAGTGACACTGTTGACCCCTGGCCTAAGCCTAGAGAAGATCTGGAACTTCTGCTTTTGAACCTGTGGGAGTTCTGTATAAGAAGCTGGGCTGCTCTTTTGAAGAACAGTCATCCCCACCGTCCCAATTTAGTTGCTTCAGAAAGATTCTAAGATGTTTCAGAAGTTGACTTCAGAAGTTGACTGAATCACAGGAGTCACCATCAATAAGATCAAAAGAGGGGCACCTGGGTGGCTCAGTGGGTTAAAGCCCCTGCCTTTGGCTCAGATCATGATTCATGATCATGATTCATGATCATGGTCCATGATGTGGGATCAAGCCCCACATCAGGCTGTCTGCTTCGTGGAGAACCTGCTTCCTCCTCTCTCTTCCTGCCTACCTCTCTGCCTACTTGTGATCTCTGTCTGTCAAATGAATAAATAAAATCTTTAAAAAAAATAAATCAGATCAAAAGAACTCTACAGTGGAGCCCATACTTCAGAATTATAAGAAAATTAAGGGTTGTTTTAAAGTTGTTTTAAGACACTAAGTTTTGGGATTTATTATGCAACAATAGATAACTGAAAGAGGTATTTGAAAAATATTTTTTGAGGGTGTCTGGGTAGTTCAGATGGTTAAGCATCTGCTTTCAGCTCAGGTAATGATCCCAGGGTCCAGGGATCGAGCCCCTCAGGGAGCAAGGAGCCTGCTTCTCCCTCTGCCTCTGCCTGCCGCTCCCCTTACTTATTCTCTCTCTCTCTCTCCCCCTCTCTCTTTCTCTGCCAAATAAATCTTCATAATGTATTTGTTGAATGAATGAACAGAATTCATTTTTTATTACGTTTGTTAAAAAACTACCATAGCAACTGTGACATTAAAAACTCATAAAGAAACAAAACAAATGAACAAACAAAACAAAACTGCTGGATACAGAGGACAGACGGTGGCTGCCAGAGAGGAAGGGGGTTGAGGGTGAAATGGGTGAAGGAGATCAAGAGGCACAAACTTAAAGTAATAAAACAAGTCAGTCACGGGGATGTAATGTATGGCATGGTGACTATTGTTAATAAATTATATTTCATATTTGAAACTTGCTAAGAGAATAAATCTTAAAAGTTCTCATCACAATAAAAAACATTTAAATTTAGATTTTATAACTTTTATGGGGATTGATGGTAACTAGAGTTATTGCAGTGATCGTTCCACAGTGTGTACAAATACTGAATCATTATGTTGTGCATTTGAAACTAATATGTGAGATGTCAATTATATCTCAATTTTTAAAAACATGTTAAGTACCATTTGGTCCATCTGAAAAAAATTTTAAAAACTCAAAAGAGTGGGTTGAAAAGAAGGAGAACGCATAGAGAAAGAGAAAAAACACATTTCTTGAGAACCTTCTATGCCCCAGGTGTTACACCAAGGCATTTTCACATTTACATTTCATTTTCTCAACAACAACCTAATGAGTAGATATTATTTTCCTGCATTTTCTACTGATGAGAAAACTGAGGCTCTTAACCAACTTGGCCAAATGGTTGTGAAGTGTAAAAACTTGGGTTGAAATACTAAACTTGGTACTGCCAATGACCTTGTTGTCTCTACTCCATCACACTGCCCGCATCAAAGCCTGTGCGGCGTCATCAACAGCGCCAGCTTCAGCGGTGGTTTTCCACAGGATGTTGATCTGCTTCCGTGACCCCATACACTCAAATTTCAGATCCCCGATGCATGACACTCCTGTACTGACACTGCCTCCTCCTTCCTAAAATCCATCCCAATTGTTACAAAGTTTCAACAATTCCTTCTCAAAAGATAGTCTCTTTCCCTTCAGGACAGTCTGGGTGAAAGGGCCCTTGGGACCAGGAGACGAGACCCAGTGATCCTTCTGGGCCAGATGCAGTTGTAACGACAGTGTCTCAGAATCCTAGAAAAGCAAGAAGAGAGACTCTATGCTCCAGTGCAATGCATGAAAGTGCATACATATCCCTGTACCCATGGCTATGCCGGCTCGGTAAGTCTGGGTGTGACAGTGAATAAGTCTGCATTTTTCACAAGCTCCCCAAATGATTTTGATACACAGTCAGGTTTGAAAACCACTGTCCTGGTCCATTTAAAAATGTAACTAATTGAGGAAAAACTGGTAGTTTTTACTCCTCAGGGTACCACCTGTCCTACTAATAGTATGTAAAAGATGATACATTTTTAATTACATGGACTGCCTATCTTGACATCTTCAATTCACTAGATGTCATCAACTATCTTCTTTAATGCTGAGGCATAAAACCAATTTAATGTCTCAAAAGGTTTTCAAAATCTCAGTAGTCATCCTAAAATGGGTACCGTTACCCCGTAAAATAACAAGGTAGATTTAGATTTGATTCTTTCAACAGGTCTTCATGAATCCTTACTATAATGTTTCCAGCTGATACAGTTCAGTAGATTTAAGAATATATACCTTGCCTTCGTATTTTCTACTTTGCTAATTAAATGTAATGTTATGGCTTCCAGGTCAAAGTAGAATCTGGTTAACATTTTCCCATAAAGCTGCTCCTATGTTTGCACTACTGAAAGAGCCATGAAAATATAAGACAAAACCCACCACACATATAACTTAGTGATCAATAACCTCATGGCTGACTCTTAGTGGAATCAAACAAAGCCCAAGGCATGTGAAAATGCATAAACAGAAAGACCTATTTGTTGTTCATCACACCACATACTCTGGTTTACATCATGAAAAAGCAGCTGCTTGGGGAAAAAAAAAATACAGATTTTTTTACTGAAACAAACAACAAGATTTTTTATTAGAGTATAATATAGATACAGAAAAGCTCATGTACCATAAGTGATGCATTGGATTTTTACCAACTAAACTCTGTGTCAGAGCACCCACATCAACAGATGACCAGCTGCCCAAAGGGTGCCCTCAGGCCCCTTCCCAACCACTACCCCAATCCCTCAACAGTGGGCTTTGCCCTTCAGTTAAAAAGAAAGATCTTCCTATTTCCCCCACCTTCAGTTCACTGACTCAGAGTCCAAAAGAATGTAACAACTGCATTTGTGTCCTCCCTTCTTGCCTCTCACTGTGAGTGTCCCTCCTGGAGGTGCCGGCTGCAAGGCCCCACCACCACCCCGCACCCACTGCCCCCCCCTCCCCACCCCCAGACATGCCTTGCAAAACCAAAGTCATCAAGGACTTTCGGCTCATACCCTGGCGAAAAGATACTGAACCCATCAAGACTGATAAAAATAAGAATAATGTGAAGCTTAAAGTTCGATAAGCAGCAGATAGCCTTTATACCCTGGTCATCACATACCAGAAGAAGGTAGAGACACTGAAGCAGTCCCTGCCCCCAAGTCTGGGAGTGATGGGCTGAAATGAACCTGGCACAATGATTTGAACTTTATTAAAAGTTTTAATATTCCTGGGGTGCCTGTGTGGTTCAGCCATTAAGCAGCTGGCTTCAACTCAGGTCATGGTCCCAGGGTCCTAGGATGGAGCCCTGCATTGGGCTCCCTGCTGGGCAGGAAGCCTGCTTCTCCCTCTCCCACTCCCCCTACTTGTGTTCACTCTTTTGCTGTGTCTCTCTCTGAGAAATAAAGTTTTAAAAAAAATTTTTTTAAATACTCTTTAAAAAAAAAAAAAAAAGAATGTACCAACCAGAGAAAAAGGCAGCTGCCCTCTCTGTTCCCCTGGGTGCTCCTCTGTATGCCATACAGTATCACCCAAGGCTCTCCTTCCCTACCCTGCTACCCCAAATCTCTGTACCCAGGCAGAGACCGTAAAGGGCAGGCAGAGCTGGATGGTCAGTATGTGTGCAGAGCTGCGAGAAGATGCAGTGAGGGACTGAGGGCAGCTGTGGATTCTGCCATAGGAAGCCTGAAGAATTGTAGTTTTTACCTATCATGATGCTTCATGAATCACAGAATCAAGCATTAGAGATAGACGGTGTGTCAGTGAAAGAAATGCTTACTTAGAAATAGGGAGCTAGGTGGAAGGCTCAGTGCATTAACCTGCCCTCCTCAGAAAGAGAGACCAGAAAAAACATTAATCTCCTCTGAAAAAGAGACCATATCAAAATGTCTTTGGACCGTATCAATGCATCAACACATTTTTGTGGGAGATACAGGCAAGGGGAAAATAATAAAAGGTCTCCTCACCGACCTGATGACAAATACACAGTCTGGATTCATCTCACCTTGTTCAAGGGGGGAAAAAAGAAGAAAAGCCAACATGAGTCTATGGGAAGAAATTACAGGATAAAGAGAAAGAGAACCATATGGAAGAGACCAGGAGAAAAAGAGCGAACCTCCGAAAATAAAATCTTTTTATATCCCAGAAGAAAATTTCCCAACTCTGACTAGCCTTTTAAGGACAATGTAAAAAGACACAGGGTTGGGGCGCCTGGGTGGCTCAGTGGGTTAAGCCGCTGCCTTCGGCTCAGGTCATGATCTCAAGGTCCTGGGATCGAGTCCCACATCGGGCACTCTGCTCAGCAGGGGGCCTGCTTCCCTTCCTCTCTCCTACTGTGATCTCTCTCTGTAAAATAAATAAATAAAATCTTTTAAATAAATAAATAAATAAATAAATAAATAAATAAAAAGACACAGGGTTTAACAAGAGAAGCGGGACAAGGAAGGAGCAGGCAGAAATGAGATGGCAAAATGATGAATGATCTGAAAGAGACTGAAAGCACTCTGGCCCACGGCACTGTTTTAGTGAAGAGTTTGATAATATCTACGGGGTTGTTTATATGCATGCCCTATTACCCAAAAAACCCTGTCCTAGATAGAATATTTACCCAAAGGAATGTCACAGGGGCATCAGGATACACATTTCAAGTTAATAATACTATACTGAATATTGGAAATTTTCTAAGAGAATAGATTTGGGGGGCTGTAATCACATACAAAAAAAACTGTATGTGAGGAAAAGAGATGTGGATTAGAGGCACCTGGGTGGCTCCATCAGTGGGCAACCGACTCTTGGTGGCAGCTCGGATGATGATCTCGGGGTTGTGGGATTGAGCCCTACATCAGGTTCCACGCTGAGCACAGAGTCTGCATGGGATTCTCTCTTCCCCTGTCCCCTCTCCTAAATAAATAGGTCCTTTTTTAAAAAGATATGTTGATTAGCTTGACTGAAGTAATCATTTTACTATGATATCTCAAATCACCATGTTGCATAGCTTAAATATATACAGTTTTATTTTTTAAAAGTTTTTAAAGAATGTTTGTAGCAGCATCACTTGTAGTAGCAAAAACAAACAACCCAACTGTCCAACTGTAGATGGGATAATATGGTAGTATACACAAATGATAGAATACTCTACAGAAATGAAAATGAGCAACATAAAACTACTCACCATGACACATATTAACGTCACAAGTATCCTGCCTTGTGGAAGAAGCCAGACAAAACCTTCATAATGATTTATTTCATGTATATAAGTTCAAAAGTTAAACTACAATATTTAGGGATACACATATGGACAGTCAAACTATTAAAAAAAAGAAAAAGTAAGGTAGCAGTTATCACCAAAGTGAGAAGTGCGTGACCTTTGAGGGAAAAAAAGGCTTTGTGCTTGGAATGAGGTCTGTTGGCTACCAGGAAATGTTGTGGTTTCTATTTCTGACCTGAGCTCGTACACACAGTTCATCCTCTTATAATTTCTCCAGCCGTACATTCAGGATGTAGACACTCCTCTGTATGTACATCATAGTTCACAACTTTAAAAAGTGTTAGAAACATATTAGCAGAATTAAATCTAAGTTGACAGAAAAGGTAGGTTTGATAAGAGAAAAAAATGAAGGGAAACCTGTATCCTCTTATAAAATACAGAGGTAGAGACCAAAGATGAAAACAATGAGAGGTGAGATGATAACCATGGAGGAAAAAGAAAGAGGTTAAAATTTAGACAAATGATATCGCCAGAAAAAAAAGTCCAAAATAAAACAGAAGGGGAAATCCAATAAATGGTAACTGAGTAATGTAACAGGTGCTAAGCCAAGTACTTTAGATAAATAGCCCGCTGAATCCTTACAATATAGGAGGTTAAATATCAACATCAGTTCTCTTCTTTACAATGGTGGGAAAACCAAGACCCAAGTTTCCTATGATCTTGTGGCTCAGAAGCTGTAGGCAGGTAAGAGGTAAATAGAAGCCTTGAGCCCCCTGTCTGTGAGGTACCAAAGTCAGGCCTATGAAGCATTATACCAAGGCATCACCTATTTTCCCTGCTCTGGATTAAAACACAATGTACCTCAACCTCAGGGCCAGAGGTCAGTGGAGAAAATTGTTTAAAAGATTTAAGAAGAGAGGCACCTGGGTGGCTCAGTGGGTTAAGCCTCTGCCTTCGGCTCAGGTCATGATCCCAGGGTCCTGGGATCAGTCCTGGGATCAAGCCCCCCATCGAGCTCTCTGCTTGGCAGGGAGCCTGCTTCCCTTCCTCTCTCTGCCTGCCTCTCTGCCTATTTGTGATCTCTGTCTGTCAAATAAATAAATAAAATCTTAAAAAAAAAAAAAGAATGCTTTTGGAAAACTAAGTACCACTAACAGAATTTAAATATGTGTTCAAATATCTCCAAAAGAAGATCAAAGCAAAGCAAATGAGATCCAAACTTCAAAACAAAGAAAATGCAAAAAAGGGGGGGGGCAGGGGAGAATAAAACATGAAACAAGATGAAAAGTAAAACCAAATGTCTTATAGTCAAATGGCTTGCAGATTGTGTTTAAAAGCCCCATCTAATATAAAGTGACATAAAGGGATAAAAGAGGGAAGAAAAAATGTAGTTAAGACAAAGGCAGGTATAAAAGCAGCAGCGATAGGAGCGCCTGGGTGGCTCAGTCCTTAAGCATCTGCCTTCAGTTCAGGTCATGATTCCAGGGTCCTGAGATCAAACCCTGCATCAGGCTCCCTGCTCAGTGGGGGGAAGCCTGCTTCTCCCTTTCCCACTTCCCCTGCTTGTGTTCCCTCTCTCACTATGTCTCTCACTATGTCTCTCTCTGTCAAATAAATAAATTAAATATAACTAAATAAATAAAGCAAGGAAGCAAGCGAGCAGCAATGAAAATACTAATATCAAATTAAAAGGGGAACTTAAGGCCAAAAACCTCACACAGGGCAAATAGGATCATCTCATATTAGTAAGTAAGATGGCCTTGAGTACCAGCACAGCAGTCAACTCATTATATGCTGACTAGGATTGCACTGAAACTCATACAGGGAATATGTCCTCAGAAATACAAAAACACATTTTCAGCGACTCCTTAGTAGCAGGGGACTTTGACACAATCTCTATCCTGACAAATCAAGTAGGCAAAAAATAAACAAGGACGATGTTTCAAGAAATCCACAATAAGGGTGCCTGGGTGGTTTAGTCAGTTAACTGGCTGCCTTCAGCTCAGGTCACCAGTCCCACATTGGGCTCCCTGCTCAGCGGGGAGTCGGCTTTTCCCTCTGCCCCCACTGCTGGTGCTCACACTCTCTGTCTCTCTGTCTCTCACAGACAAAAATAAATAAATAAAATCTTTTTTTTTTTTTTTTTAAAGGAAAATCATGGGGCACCTGGGTGGCTCAGTCATTAAGCATCTGCCTTAGCCTCAGGTCATGATGCCAGGGTCCTGGGATCAACCCCACATCAGGCTCCCTGAACCTCGGGAGGCCAGCTTTCCCTCTCCCACTTCCCCTGCTTGTGGTCCCTCTTACATTGTCTCTTTCTGTCAAATAAATAAATAAATAAGATCATGTTAATAGGTATGTATATCAAATTACATAGCCCATAAACCAACACCACCCCCTAAAAACCTACTACATAAAAGAAAAATTTATTGTTTTTTAAAGATTTTATTTATTTATTTGACAGAGATCACAAGTAGGCAGACAGGCAGGCAGAGAGAGAGAGAGGAGGAAGCAGGCTCTCCGCGGAGCAGAGAGCCCGATGCAGGGCTCAATCCCAGGACCCTGAGATCATGACCTGAGCCAAAGGCAGAGGCTTTAACCCACTGAGCCACCCAGGTGCCCCCATAAAAGAAAAATTTTTAAAACTCAGCTATGATCAGGATCAATTTAGAGATAACCAAAATGAGAACACCACATGTAAAAGGATATACTATCACCAATGAGATACTCAGATGAAAAATAGTAATAAACATTTTAAATATTAAGCAAGAAAACATTAAAATAAATGAGCTGAGGGCGCCTGGGCGGCTCAGTTGGTTGAGCGACTGTCTTGGGCCTGGGTCATGGTCCCCGGTCCTGGGATGGAGCCCCACATGAGGCTCCCCCTGCTCTATGCGGAACCTGCTTCTCCTTCTCCCTCTGCCTGCTACTCCCCCTGTTTGTGCTGTCTCTCTCTGTTAAAGAAATAAATAAAATCTTTTAAAAAATAAATAAATAAAAATTTAAAAATAAATGAGCTGAGCACTTATAAGAAAGCAATAAAGCAACTCAAGGATAAACACAAAGAAGGAATTAATAAAGAAAGACAATAATGAATAAGAAAATGGAATTGATAAATAACCCCAGATGCTTTGTTTGTTTTTTAAGATTTATTTACTTATTTGAGAGAGAGCACGCAAGTGCATGCAAGAGCAGGGGGAGGGGCAGAGGACGAGAATCTTGAGCGTCCCTGAGCGGGGGAGCCCTATGCAGGCTCCATCTCACCACCCTGAAATCATGACCTGAGCCGAAGCCAAGAGTCGGACACCGAACTGACTAAGACAACCAGGCACAACCCAAAGATGGTTCTTTGGAAAAACCCATAAAATGGATAAAATTCTGTTCACTCTAATAAGCAAAGATAGAAAATACTCCCAGAGGATCAGAAATTGAGAGATGAGAACTTCTTTAAAATACAAAAGTCTCAGGGTGCCTGGGTGGCTCAATGGGTTAAGCCTCTGCCTTCGGCTCAGGTCATGATCTCAGGGTCCTGGGATGGAGTCCCGCATAGGGTTCTCTGCTCAGCAGGGAGCCTGCTTCCCTCTCTTTCTCTCTCTGTCTGCCTCTCTGCCTCCTTGTGATCTCTGCCTGTCAAATAAATAAATAAAATCTTTTTAAAAAATAATAAAATAAAATAAAATACAAAAGTCTTGAAAACTCACTCAAACAATAAAATACAATTTCACACCGGTGAGTTTGGCAAAAATCATAAAAATCTAACAATAATCAAGGCTGCACATGGGCAGTGACTGCACTAGGCTAGACTATTTGAAAGTTGCTTTCGTTTCGAGGTGAAGGCAACACTGAAGATTTCCAAGTGGTTTAAGTTTTTTTATTTGGGTCTAGTCCCAACGCAGCAAATAGTCAGGGCAAAGGGTATGCAGGCGGCTAGATGCAGCTCCCCAATACTTCCCTTGATTTTCACAGTGGCACACTAGAACTTTAGCTCGGCGGGTCAGAGAAGCCTAGAATGGATGTCTCCCTGATTTGTTAATAACCCAAGCACACTAAAATCCAGAAACAGCTTTTGCTCCTCAAGAAGCCAAGTTGCCTGTCCCTACTGTTTAGGTTCTGCGCCTTGACATTCTTGCTGTGTCAGCTCTAGAGCAATGCCCTCGTCTGCACTGCAGGATCCAGGTGGTTTTCATTTATGTCTCTCAGGGAATTTATGTACCAAGTGTTGGCCATAACTTTTCACAGTGTAAGACCCACTACTCTGATACACCTATTCATTTGTTCATTCATTTATTCAACAGATATTTGATAGCCTTTCCTGAGCCAAGCAATCTAATAAACCCTGGAAATACAGAAACTGGAAAAAATTACTGCCCTCAATAGGGACAGCACATTCAAGTGGGAAAGAGACATATTAAAAAAAAAAAATTATAATACCAACCATGTACCAGTATCTACAGGAGCAAGCCATGGGAAGTCAGGGAAGATTTCACTGGGAAAGCATCCTTAAGAATAAGTATGCAGAGGGGCTCCTGGGTGTTGGTTAAGGGTGTTAAGGGTGTGCCTTCGGCTCAAGTACTAATTCTGGAATCAAGGGATCAAGCCCAGCATCTTCCTCTCCTTCTGCCCCTCCCCCAACTACCCCCACCATTTTCACTCACTCACTCTCTCAAATAAATAAAATTAAAAAAAAAAAAAAAAGGGGGACACCTGTTAAGCATCTGCCTTCAGCTCAGGTTGTGATTCCAGAGTCCTGGGATCGAGCCCCACATTGGGCTCCCTGCTCTGCAGGAAGCCTGCTTCTCCTTCTCACATTCCCCTTCTGTGTTCCCTCTCTTGCTGTATCTCTCTCTGTGTTAAATAAATAAATAAAATATTTTTTAACAAAGAATAGTTAAGTATGCATTATTTTTCTTTCTGGGTCTGGTTTATTTCACTTAGTGTAATGTCTTCCAGATTCATCTATATCATTGAAAATGGTAGGACTTCCTTCTTTTTTAAGCTGAATAATGTTCAATTTTATACATATATTACACACACACACACAACAAATTATTATTCATCCTTTGAAAAGAAGGAAATTGCAACAATACTGCTTGTATACTTGAAATTTGCTAAGAGGATAGATCTCAATTTAAATCTTTCACCACACACACAAATACAAAATGGTAACTACATAGAGATGATGGGTAAGTTCTTTAGCTGGACTGTGGTGAGTTTTTTACAATGTGTACATATATTGAAACATGAAGTTGTACCCCTTAAACATATATAATTTTTATATATCAGATATACCTCAATAAAGTTGTTAAAAAATAAAGAATACATGTGAATTTTCTAGCTACAGTGAGATACCTCCAGGCACAGGCTGTCTGTCTCCTCTTCCTCCCGCAACCAATCTCCAGGTAGTCTTACCACTTCCACTACCCTCCTCCAAGCATCACGGGTCTTGCCTTGATGACCACAAGTCCTTCCCATGTGTCCTTCTGTTGATTACATCCAGCCTTACCACACTTCAGACTTTTCTGCTCTGATCATACCTTGCCCTTCTGGATCAGACCCCCGTCTATCTCACCAGTTTTATCTACTGTATTTTCCCAGGGTATTAATTGGGAGCAGAAATTACCCAAATGAAATGAGCCCCTACAGTCTTGCTAGAAAATTTATTATTAGAGTTTCTTGCAGGTCCCAACATTCTCTTTGCTACACAAGTCTGACATAGTACCAGGGCCCCGGAATAGGCTGTTGTACTCTCATTGGGCCTGACAACACTGATGGCAGTGATAGTGGGGGAAATAGACTATATTTCCATTAAAAATAGCAAAATCAGAGCACCTGGGTGGTTCAGTTGGTTAAGTGTCTGCTGGCTCAGGTCATAATCCCAGGGTGCTGGGATCAAGTTCCACATTGGGCTCCCTGCTCAGCGGGGAGTCTGCTTCCCCCCTCTGCCCCTTCCCACCACCCCAACCCCCCACCACAGCTCCTGCATGCACGTGTGCATACTCGCTCACTTTCTCTCTCTCCCTTTTACATTGTAAAAAACTCCCTTTATTTTCGTGTGCACGAAAATAAAATCTTAAAAAGAGAAAAAAAAAAGGAAATTAGGAGCTTCGGAATTGAGAGAGTGGAAAGTAGGAGATGGGTCGTAGTAAAAGAGGGAAATTTAGGACATGAGTGTGAAGCCTTGGCTCTCAGCCCAGCACCAAAGTGCTTGGTGGAAGGTATAAGAATTAGAGATCCAAGTAAGTATAAATCCCCAGTCAAAAAAGGTTTGAGTCTTTGTTCCTGCCTGGAGTTCTATTCTACAGGTGATTACAGTAAAGTAGGTAGTGGTGTGGAGAAGGCCTGAGAGAACAGAGCTTCAGTCCTGCTCAGGTGTACCGGGTTTCAGGCAGGGAGCTGGAAAGAGGTTTCAAACCATTTAATGAAAGGTGCAGAAGGTGCTTGAAAATCAGCACCTGAGCAAGAGGTCATCTCCGCTTAGAGCGTCAATGGCCTGCAGGCAGTGGCCAGTGCGGACTGGCTGGCTTTGGGAAGGCCAGGAGGACCAGTGTGAGCAGGTGTGGGAACCTGATCTGCAAGGGGTCACAGCCGGACTTTCCCGGAGCATCACCAAGAGAAACAGCCCGGAAGTGACAGGAGCGACGCCCAGTGAGGAAAAGGCAGAGGGCCAAAAAACAGATGGGACTGCCTTCCAGCCAGGAAGTCAGCGGCGACCAAATGACCATTTGTAAACTTGCCCCTGTACACCGAGGGCAAGGAGAGACTGAAAAAAGAGGCAAGAGAACTTACTTAACGAAGCTCGTCTCTAGCGGCCACAAGCCAAGGAGATCTCTGGACCCACTCGCCAGAATCTTAAGTTTCTACAACCACCTTAACTGGGTTCAGTTAACACCAATCAAGGCTGTGTTACAGAAACCGGCCCAGAAGAGAGAATGGCGGGAGAAATCCACATTACAAGGACAAGGAGGATGAGGAGCCTTTAATTGTCTGGGGTTAGGTCACAGGTCAACTGGAGGTCACATCCTCCCAATAACTTCTACCAACATCCTTCCCTGATCTCTGGACCTCTACAAAGCTCCACAGGAATTTTAACCACCCTCAGGGAACCAAATAAAAAAGGAGCTTGGATTCTGGAGCAACCTCTCTGGACGTACATCTTTAGTCTACCTCTCAGCAGCAATGTGATTGTGAGTAAGTTGGTTAACCACTCTGTGCCTTAGTCTCCCCTTTGACAAACTGGGGATTATAATAGTGTGTGTCTTAGAGGTTATCCTTAGCACAAAGAACACTGCCTGGGGGACACCTGAGGGGCTCAGTCCCTTAGACACCGGACTTCTGCCCAGGTCAAGATCTCCAAGTTCTGGGAAGAGCCCCACAGGGCTCTGCACTCAGTGGGGAGTCTGCTGTTCCCTCTTCTTCCTCTCCCTGGCTCATGCACACTCATGCACACTCATACATGCTCATTCACACTCCCACAGTCTCTCTCTCTCTCAAATTTTCTTTTAAGGAAAGAAAAAAAAGAAGGAGAAGAACACTGCCTGGCACTTACTAAATGCCCTGCAAGTGTTGGCTGTCATCATTGTCATGGGAGGCCTGGCTCTGCATGTTACAAGCCCTCAGTCATTTATTCCCCACACAACACTATATGAGGTAGGTACCTTGATTTTAGAAGGATGTGAAACAAAAGTTGTCAAGAGACGGGGCACCTGGGTGGCTCAGTTGTTGAGTACCAACTCTTGATTTCGGCTCAGGTCCTGATCTCAGGATCGTGAGATGGAGTCTAGCATTAGGCCCTGAGCTCAGTGTGGAGTCTGCTTAAGATTCTCTCTTCCTCTTCCTCTGCCCCCCTCCCAATGCATTCTCTCCTTAAAATAAACAAATCTTTAAAAGAAAAAAAAATGTGATCCTATCTAGAGATGCCAGGATGATACGTGACCTCAAAATCCAAACCCAGCCTCTCTTATTGTATCACAATTGCTGCTTTTAAGAGAATTGATTTACAGAACAAATTAAAAAAAAAAGTGATATCTTTATAATTTTCTTCTGAGAACTCCAATTTTGAAAGCTTGTCATGCATGATGTGGAATTAAAGTCATACTCTCCAATTTTGTACCCTTTCAACAAACTATGTTTTTCTTTTAGGGTCCAATTATTTCAGACAGTAATAGGTATTAGGTTTCAAAAAACAAATACCAGGGGCGCCTGGGTGGCTCAGTGGTTAAGCCGCTGCCTTTGGCTCAGGTCATGATCTCAGAGTCCTGGGATCAAGTCCCGCATCGGGCTCTCTGCTCAGCGGGGAGCCTGCTTCCTCCTCCTCTCTCTCTGCCTGCCTCTCTGCCTGTTGTGATTTCTCTCTGTCAAATAAATAAATAAATAAAATCTTAAAAAAAAAAAAACAAATACCAAAGCATGGGTGTTGATAGAAAAAAAAAGGTCACATTAAAAATTAGAAAAGTTCAGAATTGAAGTTGGAAGAGAAAGATACTGAAAACAGGATTTGAGTTTCCAGTTATGTAGTAGCTACTGCCCCCCTGAGGTGAAAAAGTGTTAGGGCCTTCAAGCTGTAGTCCTCTTGATTGAAATTTATTTTATCCTTAGCATTTCCTAACCTGTTTCTCTGAAATGCTCTCTTTGCTATTTTTATTATATTATTATTTATTTCTTCCTTTAGTGATTCTCTTTTTTGTTCACTGGAAGCTTAACATAAAAACTCAGAGTGAATTAAAATGTTCACTCGATTCAAGAGCTAGTTCAGCAATTTCATGAATAAGTCAAAAATGAAAATAATAGAGAAATGTAATGACACATTCCTCAACAGAAAAAAAAAGCACAGAATAAGTTTTTTTCATGTCTAGAGGTTTTTTTTTCAGTGTTCCAATATTCAATGTTTATGAACCACACCCAGTGCTCCGTGCAATACATGTGCACTCCTTTTGTCTCTTGACAAGTTTTTTTTTTAAGATTTTATTTATTTATTTTAGATAAAGATAAAGAGCAGGAGCAGGGGGAGAAGCAGAAGAGACAGAATCTCTGAAGCAGACTCCTAGCTGATGGCAGAGCCCAAATGGGAACTCGATCTCATGATTTAGAAGGATTGTTTCAAATCCTTCTAAAATTTAATAGTAAAGAATTAGCTAGAAATATACAAGTTTATTAATTTTATAACATTGCAGGATTCAGAAATAAATGATAAATCTACTCTACTGTATGAGTCATCGAACACATAGCAAATCTTTCATTGATAGGATAAATGACTAAATACGCCTTCCTCCCTGCAGATATCTGACTGGCAGGTTAGTTCTATTTCTAACTTTCTAGAATCATCAGCAACTGGTATTTTTAGCACAAAGCACTGCTCTATAAATCATTTCTATCTCTTGTCTCTGAGCACTTATGTAACCTACAAACTATTGCATATAAAGTGATTGAATGGTAATATCTCTGAGCTATTTTTTAGCTACAACTGCCAAGAAACACTGATGCTACACAAGGTGTCATAGAGTTGTGAGAAGGAGTGTCCATTTTTAGTCCTGACTCCAGGGAGGAAGGGACTCTTGTCACCAAATACACTTCCCAGGGTTCCAGCCCACAAGGAATCCCCACCCAGCAGGATAGACCCAGCACGCAGAAAAGAACATAACCGCACAACATTCTACAGAAAGCTGCTGCGTTGTGTCACCACCATTCTCATTAATAAGAAAACAGGCTGATGGCTTTGTGCCGTGTTTTAGAGGCCAGTGTAGTTTTTCGTAAGAAATGGTTGGTGAAGATTCAGCTCTTAAGGTTTACTCTGAGCAGTTTATAAGCAATTCCTGTAAGTAGGAATAAAGGTTCTACAGTCAGAACTTATATATCACGAAACAGACTGTGGAGGAAGAGTTGAGTGGGTGGGACCCAGGAGAAAATCTGGGCAAAGAATGTGTCAGAAAATAGAACTATTTCCAACACATGCTGATGAAGAACTATCTGTGAGAGAAGAACCAGAGACTGACCATGGGATTCTCTGTGCATATACCGCTCACGCCCTTCTTATGGATAAGTATGCGGTGAGTGGCTTGGACTAAGATGTCAAGATAACATAGACAGCAGGTTCCAAAGGGAGCTGTAAGGCCATCAGGCAGAAATATAAATGAGGTGATACATATTTCCCACCTAGCATAGGACTTGGTCACTAGTAAGTGGGGCTATGTCTATGACCTAGAGTGATCTTTGAGTCTATTTGGTGAGAGTCACCCCAAAATGATCAGTCTCCAACAGGGGGCTGAGGGGTGGGAAACTACATATGTTGAACAACTTTAAAGGGACAGAGACAAAATACAGTAGCTTTCATACTTATGGCTCACAATTCTACTCATTCAACGCACTAGTTACAAAGATGTGGAGTGAATCATATGTAACTCCCATTACTCATTGATATTAAGGCTTCTGTTGTCAGAAAGCTGTAAGTTAGGAATCCTGCTGGATAGTGTTAGACACCTAAACCAGGTGCCTGGACAGATAAAACACTGCATCTTCTGGGACTGTGTCCAATGTGCCACACTCTTGCTTCGTCTGATGAGTTTCAGGAATACTGAATCCCTATTCTTTGCAGTATCCGCTCCAAAAGGTAAATCATTGTGGCTACCGTGATCTTTGTTTCATCAGTAATTTAATTCTTCTCAAATAGTGGTGATTTGTTGTAAGGGCACATTTGGCAACCAGTGTGAAGGGATTCCAGAAACAGCCATTCCACAGGATTCAAGGCAATCTAGGAACAATTTCCCAGCCAGTTCAATGAATCTTCGCACTAATGTTCCACTGTCAATGTGCCTCTTCCACTTCTTGTTTCTTCTCTATCATTTTTTCTCTCATTACAGAATGGCTGCTGTTCTCTGGAGTTTTCTAATCAGCTTTTAGAGGAGGAGAGTATAATTGGTCTAGTTAGTTACCGTTATCCTTACAGAAGGAAGTTTTTCACGCCAACTCACTTCATAGCTCACCAGCCAGTCTGTGGTTTAGGTGCCTTTAGAAAATTTGATTCCATCTCTTTGCTTAGGAAAGAGACTGGGGCTGGCTGCTTAGCCCAACAGAAGGCTGCCACCGGGAAGGCATCCTGAATGTAGCGGGTGCGATGATTGACGTGTCTCCAGCACTACGGTAAGGATTTGATTTTCTTCCTCTGTAGTGGTAACTTTAGGTTTTCCTTATAAAAATGGGTTTTAACATCTATGACAGAAACAGAGCTTTATAGACACATATAATAACTACATCATTATAAACACATTTTGTGATTATGTCCTTAATAAATAAAAGTATTCTATGGACATGTTTAAATGTATCTGACAATCACGGCCTCATCATCTCCTTAATCATAAGAAATCCCCACATCCTTCCACAGAGCTGTTATTTTATGGAAGGTCCTGAGAAGTGGAGACTTCTTTTTTCAATCCAGTTCGTTTAAGTAATTTTTACACTTCCTCAACTGGATTGAGTGAATTAGGTACACTCATATTCTTAAGTGCATTAGGTACACTCAGATTCTTAAGTTTTACAGACAGCTAACAATAGTGACTCAGAACTACAAGGTGCAGATGGAGAAGCAGATGTAGCTGTCACCAGTAGAAGCTGAGTAAGCACAGTGAGCGCCGTGAATGTTCCAGCCACAGGACCGGCAATAATGAAACATCAGCTCCCTGAAACCTTGCTGGACTTTAGACTCCAAATAGAAGCTAATCATTAGAGTCATTTACAACAAGCCATGTCAAAAGCGTGTATGACACTCAATAAGTAAATATAATTGAAAAGACTCACTATAAATATATAAGCAGATGAGAAGATAGAACACACATGAATCAGTAGCCTGTTGGACTAAAGTCTGCTCAGGCTGTCAAAATTTATTTTTCTAATTCTAGGAAGAACCTAATCCATAATAGTTCTCTAAGCAACTAATAAACATATCTAATTAAGAGCATTTCATAACAGGCCTTGGCAGTCTATTTCATGGTCATAAAAAAAATGGGATGTATCTTCTTAAAATAATTAAAGGCAGGGCATCTGGGTGGCTCAGTTGGTTAAGCGGCTGTCTTCAGCTCAGGTCATGATCCCAGGGTCCTGGCATATTGCCCCACTTCGGGCTCCCTGCTCAGTGGAGAGCCTGCTTCCTCCTCTCTCTCTCTGCCTACCTCTCTGCGTACTTGTGCTATCAAATAAATTAATAAGTAAACCTTTTTTAAAAATAATAATAATAATTAAAGGCAGTTGTTCATTAAGCCATTTCATAGTATATTAGTCAGGATCTTATTTTTTTCAAAACCCCTCTTAAAATACAGAACCTAATTCTGGGTATTATCAAAACCCAGGATTCAATGAAAACATTCTCTTTGATCATATGATATTGTACTACTATTAATATTTCAGTAACCTGATAGCCTTTTTAATAGAAATACTTCCTTGCTGAAAAAGATATATTTGATAAATCAGTTGGCTTAATGTTCTCATTAAAAATAGAATTTTAGAATTAAACACTGCAAGAGACCATACATGATGGCATAATCCACACTCAGCTGAGGAAGACTGTCTGATGTGCTCCCTATATACTTTGTTAGCACTTAGTAAATAATTAATAAAAGCGACTTCATCTAATCTCCTAGCTTCAGCTATCAATTCTAAGCTTATGGTTCCCAGACCTGTTTCCTGATTCCAGAATGCACATTTCCAACCGACTGTTGGGTTTCTTTGTATGGAAGTACCAACACATGGTGAAAATGTTGCTTTCTATTTAAATTGTGGTCCATAAAGCAGCGCTGGTAACCTGGGGAACTTGCTAGAAATGCAAAATCTTGGACCCCATCTCAGACCCACTTCAAAATCTCCATTCAATGACCATCTGTAGGTGATTCCTATGTGTGTTCAAGTTTGAGAAGTACTGCTCAGGGATTCATCTCTGTTGAATTTTACTTCTTCACAAATGTTTTCAAACATGCAAACTATTTGACCTATCAGCATCTCACAGGGATTTTATGGAGATTAATTTTTAAACCTTTGCAGATTAAGTTATTTTTACACTTCCTCAAAGGCAGGAACTATCTGCTCTAATGCACTCAATAAAGTGAAATGTGATCCTTCACTTCTGGAGGGTCTTTAATCAGTAGACTTATCACTTCAAAATGACATCCTGACTGTAACTCAAAAATAATCTCCAGATTTGTTTCTCTTAGAAAAATCTCTAACCCTTAGAAAAATTGTTGATTTTATGGATCTCCCTACTTTGCCAAAACAAATAGTGTAGTCCCCAGAACAGGTTAAGCATCTACATAAGGATCATTCTGCGGCTGCTTCACTCTGGTGAGGCAGCTGAGCGAGATCTTCACACAGATCAGAGGAACAGCATATTCCCCAGCAGAGCAAGCCACATTTCCTATAGGAAACAGATTCACGCCACTTGTCTCTGCAATGCACACTTCTTTACCTAAATACTCTGGCTACTGCAGTTGGAAAATACACAGTGCTCTGTTAGAAAGTGAGTGCACGATGTCCTGCTTAGAAGTGTTTTTCTACATTGGCAAACACCTCCTGCATTATGGGCTGCCTGCTTTCTTTTAATGACAGTATCAGAGAGTGCCAGATGGCTTTGTAGGTCAATGATTATCATCCCTCAGAATGTGTTGTGTAAAACAGATTTAAAAGTTCTCCATCAAATTCTGATCAGGGCTTATTTTGGTATGTGGCATGTTATTCCTTCCCAATTCACTAACATTATCTTTTCTCTAAAAGGGTTAAGTCATCTGTAGCATTCAGCAATTTACAGCTATCGTGTTTTACTTGTCATTGAAAGTGTTCTGTATACAGAGGTCAGATGATCAACCATCCAGAACAGTGACAGGGAATTCTTAAATTGAATGAAGAGATAGGGCTTGACTTCAATGGACTCTGAACTCCAAGATTCCACAATTTCTCTAGTTTGAAACTACTTCCACATTTCTGAGTAGTAAACACATGATTGTAACATCTAATCTTCCCTGAAATTCACTGGAGGAAAAATTTTAGATGGCTTGGTCATTAAACAACTAAACAATTACACTTCTTAATTGGCCTGAACAAAAATTTTTAAAGAATTATTAAGACTTCCATTTTTCTTTTAAAAATACCATTTTACTATTCAGAGGATGAGCAGATACTCAACTTCCTTCTCAGCTTTAAAAATGGGCTTAACACTTTAAAGCTTTTCTCTTTTGTTTTATGGAAAATCTCCATTGATTTTTGTTTTGTTTTCTCATTAAAAATCAGATATCATTATTTCCTTTCTTCTTCTTTTTTTAGATTTGTTCTTTATTTTCTTGAGTTGAATGCAAAGTTTATTTCCAATCCTTTTTCTCTGGTTGCATTTAAAATAACATATATCCCTCTAGTAACCTTTTTCCCATACCACAAGTTTTGATACATAGCATCTTTTTTAGTTCTAAATATTTTATAATCACTGAAATTTCTTATTTAATTCATGAGTAAATCAAACTTTATTGTTTAGTTTCCAAACACAGTGGTGTAACAAAGATAGTTTTATCCTTCTATGCCAGCAATTACAAATAATGCCAGTGACAAAATACTCCAAGCTGAAAAAAGGCTTTTATTGGCCTAAAATCTAAAATCTAAAATCTTGAAAGAAAAAAAAAAAATCTGTACATTTGCTATGGCTACTGCTGAGTTTTAACATGTTTGTAATCTTCCAATTAGCACATTTTTATTACTTATCCTTTAATAAACATTGTGTTCTGTATGGAACTTAATTCAGGGAACTTCCAGTTAGATAGAGTCCAGTCCCAACATACATAGACACCCTTAAACCTGGAGGGTAAGTTAATAACACATTTTGAATCATTAGGTGGGGGTGGGGAGAGTTTATTTCTTCAATACCCATGGTAGTAAATATCCCACTGCTTAAACAATAGGTTCAAGTAAACCACACTAGCCTAGTAATCACAAAGATGAAGAAACAATTCTCTCAATCTAAACTTGGCAGTTTTTGTTTGTGTAGTTAAAATAGCAAAACGAAGTGTGAACTTTGAAGTGTAATTTTTCCAAGTGCACATTTGTAGTGCCTGCATGGAATCTTTTACTGAATTTGAATACCTTTACAAGCCAAATTTGTTTTTTTAACTGCTGGGTTTTTTTTTTTTAAACTAAAGGACCAACAAGAAAATAAACCATTAAATCATGACAAAATTTAGAGATTTCTCTTGGTATAAAGTTTTAGATGAGGTTAATCAAAACTCTAAGTAGTTGCAGTCGACACTAAGCTTTAGATCAGCACATAGAAACTGTAGAGAAGGCAATTAAATATGCAATAACAAAATGTAAGGAAATAGACATTTACACTGAAGAATCAAATTTCAAAGAACGCATGTAAAGGAACAGAAGATGTTTGTCTTACATGGCCAGAAGAAATTAAAACAGCAATATTCAAATGTCTTGATCTATAACTGAACATTTTTTCAAAACCAATGGATCAAATAATGCCAATGTGCACCATCATTCAGTCATTTGCACTCATTTTTGCAAAAGAACTTTGAAGGGTTTTATCAAACATAATAGGAATTTATCTTGAATTGTCTAGCTTATATATTACAGTGGAAATCTTTCTACCAAGAAGCTTTTTGAAAGCCACTAGCATAAGTTTTGAAGAAAGTTTTAAGAATTTAGGAATTCATGAAATTTGTGAAAATAGTTTATGAATATATCAAACCTACCTTTGAGCATTTTCCTATTTGTGTATCTTTTGCTTCAAATGAAAAAAAAAAGCTTTTGAAATGTATTCTTCACAATCAACTGTGAAAAAAGATTGACAAGTCTGACTATACTCAGTAAAGCGTGGATACATGACCAGATCAAATTTTATGAAGTCTTAAGACAAATTTACAGGTGGTTCAAAATACTACATATAATTTTGTTCATTATAGTAAAAGACCATTAAATATTCTCAATTTTCATAAAATACACTTAAAAAAGTATTAATCCAGGACGCCTGGGTGGCTCAGTTGGTTAAGCCGCTACCTTTGGCTCAGGTCATGATACCAGGATCCTGGGATCTAGTCCCGCCGGAAGCCTGCTTCTCTCTGCCTCTGCCTGCCTCTCTGCCTGCTTGTGCACACACTGTTTCTTTCTCTCTCTCTGACAAATAAAATCTTTAAAAATAAATAAATAAATAAAAAGTATTAATTTGGTTGTTTTTGGTTTTTCTTTGATTTTGACAGAGAGAGAGAAGTAGTGAAAGCAGGAACACAAGCAGGGGGAGTGGGAGAGGGAGAAGCAAGCTTCCCGCCAAGCAGAGAGCTCAATGTGGGGCTCAATCCCAGACCCTGGGACCATGACCTGAGCTGAAAGCAGATGCTTAATGACTGAGCCACTTAGGCACCCCTTATTTTTTCTTTTTTATGTCTCTTATCTACCATGCTTTTCTTTTGTGCCTTTTTCACCATTTTTTTTTTGGGGGGGGGGGGATGAGATTGCATTTATCACTTCTTTTCCTCCACAGGTTTCAAAGTTATATATTCGGGTCTGAAAGTTTTATATCCTGGTTTGATCTTTGTTATCCTTAACTTTTAAAAATACATAGCTAGGAGGGTGCCTGGGTGGCTCAGTCATTAAGCATATGCCTTCAGCTCAGGTCATGATCCCAGGGTACCGGAATCGAGCCAATGTCCGGCTCCCTACTCTGTGGGAAGCTTGCTTCTCTCTCTCCCAGTCCCCCTGCTTGTGTTCCCTCTCTGGTTGTCTGTCAAATACATAAAATCTTAAAAAAAAAAAAAAAAAATAGCGAGGGACACCTGGGTGGCTTAGTTGAGTGTCTGCCTTCTGCTCAGATCATGATCCCAGAGTCCTAAGATGAAGTCCCGCATTGGGCTCCCTGTCCAGTGGGGAGCCTCCTTTTCCCTCTGCTTGCCACTCTCCCTGCTTGTGCTCTCTCTGATAAAAATCTTAAAAAATAAAAAAAAAGATGTAATAATAAAAAGACAAAAATATATAGGTAATTCTATGTTAATTTAACAAAGCCTAAATTAACACTTCTTTCAAATGCTTAGACATTTTACAGTTTTTTGGGCTTCTTTAATGTTTCCTTAAAGGAAAAACTTCCCCAGTGTCACAATGTCAACCCAAATAATTGGGCTTTATGTCAGTATAATCCATAGATGGGGAAGAAAAAAATTCTGAATTTATTTAGTAATGTGACTTCATTATTCCATATCCAGTACTGCATACCAATTATTATATTCACCAGTATTAATATATTAAGCCTAGACCAAAGTTTGTTTCCCTATTAAAGAATGGAAGAATGAACATAAGGAAAATGTTTTAATTTCATAAGGTAAGCTATTAAAAAGCAAACAAGAGAAACATCTGAATTACCTGATAAAATGCTCAAGATGAATACAAATCAAACACATAAAAGTACAAAATGTATGCATATATATTGGAAAATGGAAAATGAAAATACAAATGCAAATATAGGGATTAGAAAGCAAGTAATCCTAATTTGTTGGTAATGTTTGAAAAGTAACTGAATAAGTGTTTTCATTTAAAATAAAATCAAGTGCAATAAGCCACACCATTTAATTTGTAACAGCCAGTGAAGCATGCATTTGCTTTTCCCACTGTATTAAATACCAAATGCCACACCTAAGACTAATGCTTAGGTAGAACTAGAGACCCCTCTCCAATACTATACCTTTTCAACTGTGTCCTTTGTGCTAATTTTCTAAGTGAGATCTAAGATACGACTGATTTGTAGTATTCAATGCTACCATACCAAAGTGTCTGGATTTCACTATGACGGCAAAGGGAATTACATAATCAGATCTGTATTTCAGTGAATTGAAGAGAGGGCTGGAGGAGACTGGGGAAAACACACTGGTTAGAAGGCTGTTGTACCAACCACATGCAATCTGATGAAAGTAGAAGAGCAGTAAAATAAAAAACAGCAAACAGAACAGGGAGATGTTAGAGAGGCAGAACTGGTAGAGTCTGGTCATTAAAGATGTAAAGAGTAAGAATTGAAAATGATTCAATGGGGACGCCTGGGTGGCTCAGTGGGTTGGGCCGCTGCCTTCGGCTCAGGTCATGGTCTCAGGGTCCTGGGATCGAGTCCCGCGTCGGGCTCTCTGCTCAGCAGGGAGCCTGCTTCCCTCTCTCTCTCTCTGCCTGCCTCTCCATCTACTTGTGATTTCTCTCTGTCAAATAAATAAAATCTTAAAAAAAAAAGAAAGAAAGAAAATGATTCAATGATTTCTGGCCCGGACAGAACAAAAAGCACATTCATTAAGTGCAGTCCATGGGCCAGGGAATGTAAGAGGGAAGTTTATCAAGTGGGGCACTCGATAGAGAAAATATCAGCTCACTTTTGGAATCAGCCAATAAAAGAATAATTTTATCTTGTTATAACAAAATATAAAAGTGTACACAGATGACGTCTAAAGTTTTAGAAATAAGGCCACTAGGGGTAGCAGGTTCAACAGTGAATTCCAAAATAGTTGTGGACATACCAAAGCTTCTCAGTGCTGCTAACAATTTAGCAAATACTCTTTATCCACTCTAAATTTCATTAAAAGGGTTAAACATTTCTTTCTTCAACAATCTATTTAAATAGCTAGCAATTTAGTAATAGCTACATTATACACAAAGATCTCAGGTGCTTTCTTTCAAAGGGTAAGTTAAAAGGGCATGATGCTCTATTTGTTCCTCCTTATCCCTTAAATACAGAGGTACTTTAGCAGCTTCAGCTGTAATTGATTTGGAAGGAAAGCACAGTGTGGGGGTAAGTAGTGACTTATCACTCAAGAATAGCAATGTGTTCTTAAAGAGCGTAAATTAAGGGGCCACACAAATTAAACATGTATTACCATCACAGGGGCTTAATTCAATTCAAAATATGCTAACTCCAAAACACAATTTCCTTACAGCAAAATCAACTACTTTGGGGAAGATGAAAATGCTCTAAAATTGATTGTGGTGATGATCACATAACTCTGAGTATTCTAAAAACCACTGAGCTATACATTTTAATTGGGTGAACTATGTGGTATGTGAATTATATCTCAATAAAGCTGCCATTTAAAAAAAATTGAACACTTTGTAATCTATTCATAGCAGATTTTATAACTGCTCTAATTCCACATTAGGCTTCGCAAGCTTTACTAGACTTCGAAATAAGCAGGAAAACACAGAAAAAGTATATTTTATTGGTATTTAGACCTAGCATAGTTCAAATCAAATAAAATGGAACAAAGCAATTTATTTAATTGAATATAACATATAAACATTTTTTTAAGTTTCTGTTTTATCATATGATTGTGTTCATGCAAGTACAATCATCGAACTGTCCTTCTAAGCATTTATCATAGCACCACCTTTTATTTGCAGTACTTGATATAAATTTCATTGTCAAACATCTGGCTTTAGCAATGTAAACATTTGCTACAAGTAAACTTTAAAAGGTAAAAGTGAATGATACTAATGAATAAATCAAAATAAAACTGAGCATCACATGATATCATTCAACAAAATATTATATAATACTGTTTCAATGAGAACAACTTAATACATTTCACAAAATGGAAGCAAAAATAAGAAGTAATATGTAAACTCCCAAAATAGTGTTAAAATACTGTAGGATATAATGTAAAATTTACCTCAGAAAAAGAAGGGGAAACAACATAACCATGCAGTAAAAATCAATTTTGGTTTAGTAATGACAACAGTTATTTTACTGCAGACTTCCTAAAATGCATTATGACAAAATGGTTTATTTTCAATAACCCTTCTTAAAAAAATTATTGCATTTAATCATGTAAGTTGGGTACTTTATGGGAATTCCACATTTTTTGTCAGTTATGGAACTGTTACCCCAGAAACTTTTCATCTTTTCATCTCTAAACTATTGTTCCAAATGACCAAAAACATTAAATTATCTTCATGAAAATTACCTTATATAAAGTCAAATAATTCCTAAACAAATCATCATAAAAATAAATCTGCCTTAACAGAATAAGTACAGAAAAAGTATATGCATAAGTGCTTGAAAATCACAGATATATTTCAATAAACAGGCAAAATGTTCGCATTTATCATTACTGTTGATGATTTTTTTACTTTCTGGTAAAACCAAGAAACAAGTTTTCAAAAAATCAGCAAGGACATTCAGTGCCACTTTGGATTTTTCTGCAATACACAAACGAGTTCTATCTCTGTAGTACAAGGCCAACTCTATTTTTACTCTTTAACATAATTAAGTTACAAAGATCTCAGATTTCTAAACCCAGTCATAATACTGTGGCAAGCAAAATAAATTTGTTCTTATTGCTCTTATATTCCAGCTTAATCTACAAATGTGAACATTTTTCCACATGTTGTCTTAAACCATAGAGTCTAAGAGATACCTCTGTTGGTTTCCACAGATAAAATGAAAAAGGAAAAAAAGGAAATTGAAATATTATTTCATCCTCTTAAGTGTCCTTAATATGTTTAGCACTTCAAGCAGCACTTGACACAGCAAGTTTCTTCAAGTGATCCATAAACACTTGTAAACTAACATCATCTGTAAGAATAGGTGCTCCAGACTCCTAGAGGAAAAGAAAGATACTTGCTATGATTAAAACGTCCCTTAAAATGTCTAAGCTAATGTTTGCAACAGACAAGGAATCCTTGTAAGCAGACTAATGCCTATGCTCCTGTTGTAAAAATAATCTGACTGGCCTTTGCCCCTGGTTCCTCTGAAAAAGTCTCTACATCCTTGGAATGTCCTAATAGTGTCTTATTTTTCCTGAGCCCCTCCGATCACACCGGAGTTCAGGCTTTAAGATGAGATGAATCAGGATGGGGCCAGTCACCAGAAAGATCAACATGTGATCAAAGGGCTGGGGATTTAAGACAGCCTGACCTTGAGGGAGGGAAAGTGAGGTCAAGGGAAGGAAAAGAAGAGGAAGGGAACCGGAGATTCAATCAATCAGGCTTGGTAGTAAAGGAACAAATTCTGGATACCAATGCTCAGTGGAGCTTCCTATCTAACAGATTTATCAATATGCTAGGAGGATAACACATTCTCATTCCATGGGGAAAAAACACAGAAGCTCTGTATCTGGAGCCCTCCTAGATCTCATTCTGTGCGATCTCTTTGCTGTCTTTATTTGCAATCTGTGTAATAAAACTGTGATCATAAATACAGTGCTTCTGTGAGTTGTTCTAGGGAGTTGTCAAACCTGAGATGGGGAGAGGGGTGGGGAGCACTAATAACCCCCAAACACACACACACACACACACACAATTTGTAGCTAGTTGGTCAGAAGTGCAGGGATACCACTTGTAGCTGGCATCTGAAGTTGGGGACAGGTTCGCTGTGTACCATGTCCATTAACCTGTGGAGCCTGCACTGCCCCAAGGGGTCACCACCAGATTTGCACTGCAGAATCGGAATAGCTATGTAACCAATTTAATCTTTATAGTAGTAAAGTGTTCATTTGTCTTGAACATATTGGAGCTTTATCACTACTAAGGAGTAAATACATGCCTTGGTGAGATTACTGCTGCCTGACTACTAAGTAAAATTGAAATTGCACATATTTTGGGGTGCCTGTGTGGCTCAGTCAATTGAGCATTTGACTCTTGAATTCTCTTGAACTCTCTGAGTGGTCTCCACTCAGGTCATGGTCTCTGAGTCTCGGCATTAATCCCCATGTCCGGCTCTGTGCTCAGTGAGGAATCTGTTTAAGAAATTCTTTCTCCCTCTCCCCCGCCCCATTGTTTCTCCTCCTGTTCATATGCTCTCTCTCAAATAAATAAAATCTTAAAAAAAAAATAAAAACAAAGAAATTGCACATATTTTAACAGACATACCAGCTGGAAGGAAGTATATTTACAGTATTTTTTAAATAAATTATGCTGGGCACCTGGGTGGCTCAGTTGGTTAAGTGACTGCCTTCCGCTCAGGACATGATCCTGGAGTCCTGCATCGAGTTCCACATCAGTCTCCCTGCTCAGTAGGAAGTTTGCTTCTCTCTCTCTGGCCCTCCCCCTTCTCGTGCTTTCTCTCTCTCTCAAATAAATAAATAAAATCTTTAAAAAAATAAAATAAGGGAGAAGGGGGGTGGGGTTATGGACATTGGGGAGGGTATGTGCTTTGGTAAGTGCTGTGAAGTGTGTAAACCTGGCGATTCACAGACCTGTACCCCTGGGGATAAAAATATATGTTTATAAAAAATAAAAATTTTTTTAAAATAATTTAAAAAATAATAATAAATAAAATAAATTGTGCTTATCATTTTCATTCAAGTCATTTTAATTGATCTCTGTAGGTTCTAAGTAATTAACAAGAGTTAAGGAAAATTCCTAACTTCTATTTTAATAAAAACTGTGTTGGTAGGATGACTTTGGTAATCCAAACCACTAATAGTGAAATCTACTGTAGCAAGAAAAACGTTTTCTGAAAGATATTCTATGTGAATTTTTAAATTTTTCACCTGATACTCAAGTTCTCATTTATAAGTAAATATAAAAAATCTAAAACAAGTAATTTTCAGAGATCAGCAACTAAATAACAAATAAGAGACTGGGATTTATATCTTTCAAAAATTCTAGTCTGGTATTGCCACAGACATGCCATAGCCTCTCCTGAATAAAGGAAAATCAATTTTATTAAGTTTTTTCAAATTCAAAAAACTTGAAAAACTGGACAATAGCACTGGGAATAAGAGTTTGGAGTTTGGAGACAGACTGCATCGGCTCAATTCTTTACTCAGCCACTTACTGCCTGTATGACTTTGAGGAAGAGAAGTTACATAACCTCCGTGTGTCTGAGTTTCCTCATTTGTAAAATAAGGATAACAAAAGGACCTATTTCATATGGATGTTATAATGATTAAATGAGTTCAACTGTGTAAAGAAACAGCACAATACCTGACATACACAGCAGGAATAAACATGTGTGAGCTATTATTACCTCTTCGAGAGATACATTATTTTATAACACTGAAATATTTTTCCTTATTATACATTCACAGTTAACACAGAGAAGCAAAGGCCTCAAAAATATGACCTCGACTAATAATAACCTGGTAGCTCTTCCTTTTTTTTCTTTTTGTAACTATTCCTGATTTTCTTTCAATTTACACGTTTTCCACCTCAATTCACCCAATATCAGATCTATTTCAACCAGTCAAGACAAAATACACATCAATTTTCTAATTTATATACTGTAGAGATCTTACTTGAAATTACAAATACTAATGCTCGACTCAACTTATCAAAAATTTACAGCTGATCTTAATTTTTCAACTGCACCTTTTTTCTTCTTAAAATATATCCATGATTAGGCAGTAAGATCCAAGCTTTCTATCACTAGGTGTATGAAGCGCGGCAGCAGTGGGGAAGCAGTGTTGCAGTGGTGCCCTCTTCAGGCCATCTATGGAAAAAACTTACCACTGGAACTTAACCACCAACTTACCACCAACTTACTTGATTTCTGACAAAAAGAAAACTCAAGTGCAAGATTGTGTAATTTTTAGTAAAATGCTTGGCTACCAAGTTAACTCCATAAATTGCAATCATCGATTTAGCTTAATGATTAAAAATTCATATTCTCCAGTCAGATGGCCTATAGTCAAGTCCAGACTCTGTGCGGTTTATGTGATCTTCAATAAGTTATTGACGCTATTTAAGCCTAATTTCCTCTTCTGAAAAATAGAGTTAATAGTTACCACCCCATGAGAGTGTTTTAATGATTAAACAGAAGTGCATAAGAAGCTCAGCATGGGAACTAAAACAGTACGGATTCAGTTTATCAGTTATTATTATTATCTATAAAAATACTAACACTGGGGCGCCTAAGTGGCTCAGTTGTTAAGCATCTGCCTTCGGCTCAGGTCATGATCCCCGACTCCTGGGATCCAGCCCCACATCAGACTCCTTGCTCAGTGGGGAGTCTGCTTCTCCCTCTCCTACTCCCCCTGCTTGTGTTCCTTCTCTCACTGTCTCTCTCTGTCAAATCAATCAATAAATAAATATTAACATAATTTCTCTTACAAAAAAGCATAGGCCAATAAAGACCTTAGGGCTCTCATTTATGCCTCTAAATGCCTCTACTTACAAGTCATAATAATAAAACTTCAAAGTTTAAAATAGGTTTTCTTTCCTATTTTAAAATATTTTTGGGGCACCCAGGTGGCTCAGTCAGTTAGGCAACCAACTCTTAATTTCACTTCAGGTCATGATCTCAGGGGGTTACGGGACTGAATCCTATATCGGGCTCCACACTCATCGGGGAGCATGTTTGAGATCCTCTCCCCTTCTCTCTAAAATAAACAAATAAATCTTTAAAAATAAAGTATCTTGGGGCATCTGGGTGGCTCAGTTGTTAAGCGTCTGCCTTCGGCTCAGGTCAAGATCCCAGAGTCCTGGGATCGAACCCCACATCCAGCTCTCTGCTTGGCGGGAAGTCTGCTTCTCCCTCTCCCACTCTCCCTACTTGTGTTCCCTCTCTATGTCTCTCTCTGTCAAATAAATAAATAAATAAATCTTTTTAAAAAATTATTAAAAATAAAATATCTTAAGACTTATTTTCCCCACTGATAACAAGGAAAACTATACCTAATATTTACTGAGTCTTACTGCACATATTATTAAACTCTGTAATAGACAAAGAAGAAAAGGCAAAGATAAGTAACTTCTAGTTTTCAACATCCAGCCCAGAATGATGCCTCTCTATGTTTACCAGCTCAACAAATTCTTTACAAACATACCAACTACATCTCCATGTTATAATTTTTTTTTAATAGGCCCCAAACCCAATATGGGACTTGAACTCACAACCCGAGATCAAGAGTCACAAGCTTTACTGACTGAGCCAACCAGGCACCCCCATGTTATAATTTAAACTCAGAGAAGCAAGAACAAAGTTTTATTTCCATGAACTAAACCATGCTTTTTAATAATGTACAAATTCAGCCACAAAGATATATTTTATTTGGTTTGCATTAATGTGAGCTCACAACACTTTGTTAAAATAAATTATGTAAATGACAACAATCAGCTAGAGGGGAGGAACAGCTATCCCTTCTAGAAAAGAATTTCTGTATTTTTCCTACAAACCCTAGTCCACCCAAGCCCACTGACCCCCAAGTATTGCCTCTTCACACTGAGAGTATGAGATTTTCTAAAAAGAATTTCACCCATTTGTTACTCCCCTGGCCTCTAAGGGCATTTGATAAGGAACCCCTGATAAATACTATTTTAAAGCAACCTTTAACTTCTCCTTCTTCATTATGACTAATCACCATTTCCATGAACTTTAGTAATTGGTCCTACTTTCCTGTCTTCTTGCAATTTTCTTTTCTTAAGTAAGTTTCTCTTAAATTGTGAGATCCAGAACTAAATCCAATGCTCAGATGACTCAATCATAACGGAAAGGCTGATTCATGGTCCATTCTGTATTCCAAACTTCCACGTCATACTAGTATACTTGACTTTTCGTTTCATAGCAAGTGGAATGGCGAGGTTGATATGATAATGCGTATATGCATTACACAGGCATAATTTTTTTCTCTCACATGCTGTACCCCTTCCACACTTCCCAAGAATAAGCTCCTTTCCTTGCTATAAAAACCTTACCTTTCAGGAGTTTTAGATCATGGATTCAATTTTTTTATCTATATCATAAAGGCTCCTTAACTCTTAAATACCTCCACAAAGTTTCCATACTCTAATCTCTGTTCTCCTGCCCAAATCTACTATACTCAATACATGCTATGTTAAGGCACTGTGGAAAGTCAAAAATTAAAATGACACAGTCATCACTCCTAAGTGACATCAGAAATGGATGGGAAAAAAAGGAATGAAGGGGCAGGCACATTATACCAAATGAGTCATGTAATCATCGAAAAAGTTTCATGGATGGTGCCTGGGTGGCTCAGTCAATTAAACGTCTGCCTTTGGCTCATGTCATGATCCCAGGCTCCTGGAACTGAGATCCACATCAGGAGCTCACCAGGGAGCAGGGTGTCTGCTTCTCCCTCTACCCCTCCCCACTGCTTGTGCTCTCTCTCTCTCGAATAAATATCTTTAAAAAAAAGAAAAAAGAAAAAGAAAAAGTTTCGTGGAGTCAACGAACTTTGAACTCAGCCTTAAAGGATGGCTACCATGTGGTGATACAGACGAGTCACAAAGATGGTAACATGCTTACTGTATTCAAAGTAGAATAAGAAATTCTAAAATTGTAGCTGAAAGTGAGAAAACTTCTTTGGATTATGCAATAAAGGACCCTCAAAAGCAGTATAAAGAGTCTGTAAGTAATTCCAAAGGGGACTATTAAAGATTAAAGACTCCTTTTTTTTTTTTTAAAGATTTTATTTATTTGGGGCGCCTGGGTGGCTCAGTGGTTTAAGCCTCTGCCTTCAGCTCAGGTCATGATCTCAGGGTCCTGGGATCGAGCCCCACATCGGGCTCTCTGCTCAGTGGGGAGCCTGCTTCCTCCTCTCTCTCTGCCTGCCTCTCTGCCTACTTGTGATCTCTATCAAATAAATAAATAAAAATCTTTAAAAAAAAAAAAATTTTATTTATTTGACACAGAGAGAGAGAGATCATAAGTAGGCAGAGAAGCAGGCAGAGAGAGAGGGGGAAGCAGGCTCCCCGCCGAGCAGAGAGCCCGATGTGGGGCTCGATCCCAGGACCCTGAGATCATGACCTGAGCCAAAGGCAGAGGCTTAACCCACTGAGCCACCCAGGTGCCCCTCCTTTTTTTTTTTTAATTTTATGTTATTTATTTATTTAAGAGTCAGCATGCACATGAGCCGGGGGAGGGGCAGAGGGAGGGAGAGAATCTTCAGCAGACTGCGCTGAGCACAGAGCCCAACCCAGGGCTTGATCTCACGACTCTGAGATCATGACCTAAGCCGAAACTAATAGTCGGACATGAAACCGAGCCACCCAGGTGCCGCAAAGATTAAAGATTTCTACACAGTTCTCTTGACTTAGAACTGCTTCCAGACCACTGTGGCCACTGTCAAAATGGAAGAAATAGGGCTAAAAGCACTGACAGTCTATGTTAAAAGTAACAAGCGCTTGACCTCAGTTAGTGACAGAAAAAGGAGATAATGGATAGGAGAAAGAGACCAAACCATTTGTGAATAATTAGGGATAGAAGGGAGAAAATAAAATGCAAATGACTAAAGTTAAAGTTCCAAGTCTTGGGAACTGAGAAAGTAGTGGTGCCCTTTGTAAAAATATGAAAGTCATGCAGAAATAAGATGGTATAAAGGAGATAAATTCAAGTTGGAACATGTTGCTTATGAAATGTCTATAGGAAGCTCCAGTGATGTGTAACAGACAGTTACAGAAATTCCAGTCTACAGCTCAAGGTGAAGTCAAACCAAAGATGAAGATTTGTTAAGTTAGCCTCAGATGAAAGCTGAAGCCATAGGGGTGTATGTAATAACCCAGAAAAACAATGTATGCAAAGAAATCAGGGCAACATTTTGAAGCACCTCTATTTAGAGGGAAGGGGCCTTAATCCTAATTACTACATCTTCTACCCAACCTGGACCTCACAGTCATTTAACATTGCTCTAAATTACTGCACTCCCTTTAATGTGTCCATCTTTCTTATCTCCAGCGCTAAATCACCCCCAAAATCTTCCACCTTTGATGCAATGCCTGAACTACAAAGCATGGTTAAACATAATGGAAGCAAACTCTAGAAATTGTTAGGAAATAAAATGGGCCCTCACTGCTATAAAAGCCTTTTATTCGCCTGCTGTTGCTTTCTATTTCTATTTCTAAATAGCTATTCCGTATAGCTGTTTTTAAATCTTTTCTATTTTCTAGTCCTTTAACCCCAGCATGTCTCACTCTTAGTGAATAATCCACTATTATCTAAAAGAAACAGGCAATTACCCAATATGAGCGTTCCGTCCCCAACATCTTTCTCTGTCATTACCCTTCCTACCATTTGGTTCTGCAGAAGGAAATGTCCTGCCTCCGTACCAATGCTTCACATTACTTGTGATCACACTGTCTGCTTTTGAAGATCTTAAACATCTATAAGCTGTTCTTTGGTCAGCACCTTACACTTGGACTACAAGTAAGTTCTGTGCCCTTATCCTAATAAGAATCATCTTTCTATCCTACCACCCGAACAAACTAAATTGCAACCTCCTTACAACCTCCACTCCTTTACCCCCACTAATTCCTTATGATCTGCCTTGTACTCAACTACTACTTAAAACTGCTTACCAGGACCACAAATGACCACCTAGTCTTCAAACCCATCCACCTTTTTGGGACGCCTGGGCTCAGTTGCTTAAGCAGCTGCCTTCGGCTCAGGTCATGATCCCAGTGTCCTGGGATCGAGTCCCACATCAGGCTCCCTGCTCCACAGGGAGCCTGCTTCTTCCTCTGACTCTGCCTGCCACTGTCTGCCTGTGCTCGCTCTCACTCTCGCTCTCTCTTACAAATAAATAAATAAAATCTTTAAAAAAAAACAAACCCATCCACCTTTTTAAGTCTTCACCCTCCTTTAAGGTCTGCAGCATCTCAGAATTTGTTAACCCCTTTTCTTCTTTCTTTATATAAAGCCCTCCCTCACCTATTATGACATGGTATGGTATTCTTTTTCTTTTAAGATTTTATTTATCTATTTGACACAGAGAAACACAGCAAAGAGATGGAACACAAGGAGGGGAGTGTTAGAGGGAAAAGCAGGCTTCCCGCTGAGCAGGAAGCCCTATGTGGGGCTCGATCCCAGGACCCTGGGTCATGACCCAAGCTGAAGACAGACGCTTAACAACTGAGCCACCCGGGCACCCCAAGGTATGGTATTATTTTCATTTTCCTTCCACCTCTCTATTTATAAAATACTCCAATCACTCGTAATTCCTCGAGGTTTATCTCATCCTTCTTTTGCCTCTCTACTCCCTCTTGAATAAGTATCCGCTGTGATGACGTTAAGTGTCACTTGTCCATGATCAATTTTCACATCCTTGCCCTGATCACCAAACCCAAATTTCTAATAGCATCCTCAATTTGGCCATCTAAATATTATCTCAAATTCAGTGTACCTGAAATCAAACATTTCTCTCTGCTTTCCCAATCCCTGGCACATGTTCTCCTAGTTACCCAGGCTCAAAATCCTTGTTCTCCCTCAACTATTTATTTTTTGAAAATTCAAACTTGTAGAAAAGTTGAGAAAAAAGTACAATGAACGCCCACATACCCTATACCTAAACTCAATGATTAACATTTTGCCACATTTGCTTTATGTTTCTATATATGCTTCCTTTTCTTTCTTTTGTTGAATAATTTCCATAAGTTGAAGACATCATGATATTTTACTCCCTTTAGGATAGATCTCCAAGGTCATGAACAATCACCTATATAACTACAACAATAGTATCACAATCAAGAAACGTGATAGTATTATACTAGTAATTGGTATACAGTCCATATTCAAATTTCACAAGTTATCCCAATTATGTTCTTTATAGCTGTTTTTCTCTAATCCAGAGTCCAATCAGAATTCAGATTTGGGGGGCGCCTGGGTGGCTCAGTGGGTTAAGCCTCTGCTTTCGGCTCAGATCATGATCTCAGGGTCCTGGGATCGAGCCCCGCATCAGGCTCTGAGCAGAGAGCCTGCTTCCCCCGTCTCTGCCTGACTGCCTATTTGTGATCCCTATGTCCAATAAATAAATAAAATCTAAAAAAAGAGAGAGAGAGAAAGAATTCAGATTTTGCATTTAGCTGTCTTGCTCTAGAGTAATTTTTACTTTCCTGCAACTTCTAACCAAATCTCACCGGTTCCACTCCTAAAATATCACCAAAATGTATTCCTTTTCACCATCCTGCCTTCATTCCCCCTCATCTGGATAACTTTAAAATATAGTTTCAATCTACAGACTGCTCTCAATTAACCCTAACATTCACCTATATTATCTAAGACTCAAATTTGACCCTGTCCAAAAACCTTCAGTAACATTTTATTATTTACTAAAGACTCAGCTCCTCAGCATGTAAGATCCTCCACAATTTAGCCACATGATACGTTTCCAGTTTATTGTTCTATTCATCCTGTGTGCTCTGTACCTCATACAGTCTACACTGCCCTCTACCTGGAATTCCTCGCACAATTTTTACTTCTTGAAATGGTAACCATTTTAAAAGGAAATGTTCCCTTTTCTGATCACACACAGTCTCCTGCTGCCACCATGTGCTCTCTTCAAAGCCCTCTTCCTCTGCTAAACCCTGTAATATTTTTCTAAATATCTTTCTAAAAGGAACATATCTCATACTGACTTATATTTTAATTACTTAAAGATATGTATATTATCTCTAATACTAGATTACCAGCTCCTTAAAAGCAGAGATGATCAAAGTGATGAATCACTAAATTCTACTTCTGAAAGCAATATTACACTATGTTAACTAACTAGAATTTAAACTAAAAAGTTGAAACATTAAAAAGAAAAAAAAAAGCAAGGATAATCACTATGGACTGGAAAGTACCAATACAGAGTCCTGTATATTGGATACTTGATAAATGCTGATATATTGTACCAAGAGGTAGGACTTGTAACAAATCAAAATATATTAAGAGAGATTTCCAGGCCTCCACCTCTCTTGTTCAATTACAATCCCTGACCTCTTCCAATTTATTATATGTGGCCTTTTATAGTTCATGTCCTAGCATTAAGCTTAAATCGTCACTCCCTATATTATACACTATATTGCTTTTTATCTCAAGGGCGTAGTCCTAAACTAGGAATATGAAGGAATTCTACCTATTTGATATGATCACTTTTTACTTTCTCTGATGCCACCAAATGCTAATTCTATTTTCTACTTATTTTTTCATTACTCTGCCAAAAGAAATCATTAGCAAATACATAGGGGAAAATACAGCTCTCATTAAAATAACAAACTATAAATACACAAGAAATAATTTCCAATATCCACTATTTACACTTACCTGTCCCCAGGCATACATATTATTATGAGTCTGTGAAGGGTTGACTTTTGAAAGCAGGAAACGGGCCTTAAAAGCAAAGATGAAATAACGTTATCCATCAAAAATAGATTTAATCAATATGAGCTGAACAAACACATTATGTGATCTAAAATCAACTTTATTCAATATGTTTTGGTAAAATTAATTTTATTAAAAGGCAACTTTCAAAAAAATAAACTAAATTTTGGAAATATGTGGGCCACTACATGTTACAAATAAATAAATGTAGTCTCTTCTCTCCAAATCATACATTCATAACAATAAATAATAAACTGTTGAATCCAAAACTGAGCAGGTAAAATTTATGTGTACAACAAGATTAGTGTGGAATGTACTAAACACCTGGTCTGAAACATCATCAGAGATTTGAAAAAGCAAAAAGTACCTTATACATTCTTTTACTTTAAACAATGACTCTCAAACTTTCTTAGACTGTAGGCTATTTATTCCATAAGACAACTTACCCAACATTTTAACCATCTCTCCACTAAGACTTATAATCATGAAAACCAGAATAAAAGAGGAAAAGAGCACCACACATGATGAGACATCAAGGAGAGAACTAGGCATAAATTATTATTTCACACTGGATAAACACAGGCAGTCATATCTTCTGAAATTTAGTATCACACAAAATCTTTTTCTACTCTATAAGTAGTTTAACACCAGAGCACTGGCTCTGAAGTGAGAACACTTAGGTTCAAATACTAGCTTCTCCATTTACTGTGTTTCCTTGGTCACAAGTAACCTAAGTCTCGGTGTTATTATCTGTAAAATGGAGATAACAATAGCACTGTTACGAGGATCAAATGAGACAAGGTGTATAAAGTACTAACAGCTTTGCAAATTCTCAATACATGGTATCTCTTATTAGAAATATAATAAAGCTCTAAAAATAACTACCATTTCTGAATAATAGCTACTAATATTTACCACCTATTTTATAATACTGTGCTAAGCACTAGGGAAACAATAAACAAAGCAAGGTCCCTGCCTTTGGCAAGTGAAACAAACTTACAATAACCTATAATTAATTTATTATAGTTCTAATAAAATTACAAGGAAGAAATAAAAATTATTTTAAGAGTATATGTTAAGGGATTTAAAAAAAAAAAAAAGAGTAGATGTGAAGGGATAGCCAAACTGTGGAAAGAACCTAGATGTCCATCAAGAGATGAATGGAGGGAGAAGATGTGATATATATATATATATAGATATATATATAATGGAATACTATGCAACCATCAAAAAACCCGAAATCTTACCATTTACAATGATGCGGATGGAACTAGAGGGTATTATGCTAAGCAAAATAAGTCAATCAGAGAAGGACAATTAGCATATGATCTCTCTGATATGAGGAATTCTGAGGGGTTTGGCAAGGAAAATATCAAACAAGATGGGATCAGGAAGGAGACAAACCATAAGAGACTCTATCTAACAAAACAAACTGAGGGTTGCTGGGGAAAGAGGAGTAGGGAGAGAGTGGTTGGGTTATGGACATTGGGGAGGGTATGTGCTATGGTGAGTGCTGTGAAACATGTAAGCCTGATAATTCACAGACCTGTACCCCTGGGGCAAATAATACATTATATGTTAATTTAAAAATTAAAAATAAATAAATGAATAAATAAATAGATAAATAAATAGATAAATAAAACCGTATATGTTAAGGGGTCTTAAGCCTAGCCTTCTGAAAGGTCCTGAAGGGCTGTGTGTATATGTACATGTACCTTATTAAATCCTCCTAACTCTAAAAACCACAAAGCCTTCTAGAGCACTGAAATAAAAGAATGAGGAAAACAGAAAATGTTACCGTGAAGTTCATATTCATAGACTTCTTCACTAAATAAACAGAATTAATGGAATTATACTGAAAAGATACACTACATTTTCTTCCAAGTTGTTGTTCTTGCTCAACTAAAGCAGACGTGCCACCATAACATCATCCTGGCTCCGTTATTAAATGTGGGCTGGTGGCAGAAGGTGGTAGAAATTTCTAGCTTTAGGCAGCTGGCCAATAATCACTGCTTTGCTCTCAATGCTAAAACAAAAAAAAACCTTTTACCCATCTTCTTCCCCTTTCCTGGCCTTATGAAGCAGGCTTTTCAAATTAAAGTCAAGAAAGCAAGTAGGTGGGCGCCTGGGTGGCTCAGTGGGTTAAGCCGCTGCCTTCGGCTCAGGTCATGATCTCAAGGTCCTGGGATCAAGTCCCACATCGGGCTCTCTGCTCAGCGGGGAGCCTGCTTCCCTCTCTCTCTTTCTGCCTGCCTCTCCGTCTACTTGTGATTTCTCTCTGTCAAATAAATAAATAAAATCTTTAAAAAATAAAAAAAAAAAAAAAAAAAAAGAAAGCAAGTAGGAACAACTCATTACAATACTAACAACAAAACAACTATACTCACCTGGCTACCTCCATGTTCAGTGTCAATGTATCTCGGCATCGGAAATCTGGAGTGAAGAATCTCCTGTGCATCATCCACCGGGGCTTGTAGAAGATGGCGGAAATTTTCATATTCTGGCATGTCCTGGTATCCTGACTTGCGCCACTGTGCAATGGTCTAATTTTAAAGCAATTAAAGGAATTATTAATTTCTTGCCGACCCAAAACCTTTAAGAGGTTTTTCCAAAGGAATCGATCCTCAGAAAATAAGAAAATTATAATCATTGTTTCATTTATCAGTTATCAAATCAAGAACACTAATTTTGGTATCCTTGGGTAAATAGATAGAAAATTAGAATACTTCTTCTCCTTTAAAAGTAAAAAGAAATAATAAACCAGAAAAAATTTTAAACACTATTAGCTAAAACCTATTTATTTAAGTTTATGATGAACAAGGGGGACTTCTGTTAACAGAAGATTTCCCAGAGACTTCAAAATTA
Organism: Mustela lutreola; assembly: GCF_030435805.1. Taxonomy (NCBI): domain Eukaryota; kingdom Metazoa; phylum Chordata; class Mammalia; order Carnivora; family Mustelidae; genus Mustela; species Mustela lutreola. Next base: position 94,646,106 of record NC_081296.1, read on the forward strand.
ACCACCTACTATTATGAACTCTCTATCAATGGCTTTACAGTCTGGCAAGATAGATAAACAGAAAAAATTTAGTGATGATAGCAATAACATTATAAAGACAACAGACCTGTAGAAGAGCATCTCAATCAATTCTTTTATTAAGGCAAATAGCTCCAATCATGTAATTAAATCATCCAAAAATTTAAATTTGTCTTCGTTTCTAACTTAACTGCATCAGTCAATATATACTCTATATGGCTTTATATTCCTGTATTTAACAGAGGAACAGTGATGTGCATTTCAGATTTCTCCTTTAAGCACATTAACAAGCTATTTAAAAAAAAAAAAAAAAAAGCAGGGGCGCCTGGGTGGCTCAGTTGATTAAAGCCTCTGCCTTCGGCTCAGGTTGTGGTCCCAGGGTCCTGGGATCGAGCCCCACATCGGGCTCTCTGCTCAGCGGCAAGCCTGCTTCCCCCTCTCACTCTGCCTGCCTCTCTGCTTACTTGTGCTCTCTGACGAATAAATAAATAAAATCTTTTAAAAAAATTAAAAAGGGCAGCAAAATACCTCCCTCTGTCATATAATTGGCATTATCCTTAAAAATTAAAGTACAGGGGCACCTGGGTGGCTCAGTGGGTTAAAGCCTCTGCCTTCAGTTCAGGTCATGATCTTAGGGTCCTGGGATTAAGCCCCACATCAGGCTCTCTGCTCAGCAGGGAGCCTGCTTCTCCTCCTCTCTGCTTCTCTGCCTACTTGCGATCTCTCTCTCTGTCAAATAAATAAATAAAATCTTAAAATAAACAACAACAACAACAAAATATATATATATATATTAGTACTGGTACCAATTAAAAATAATAATCAATAAATCTTTTTAAAGGCCTAGATCATATTACTTAAAAGGATATTTTGAGTATACCTCCACAATTACAGTACAACTCTAAAATCATTTATAATTAAAATAAGAGGAAAAACAAATCTGTACAAGTTACTGGAATTCTAGGCTGTAAATTTGGGTGTGGGTCTGTGAACAAAGAATCTTTGTATCTTTCAAGGCATCCAGAATACAATGCTTTCTTATACAGAGAAAACATTTTAATTACTGGCTGAACAAATAATGCAGGAATGAAAGGAGTTCTGCTAAATACTTGGACTAAAGCTTAACGGCTACTCAGATATTCTGCTCTTTTCAGTCATGTACCATTTCAATTAAGTAAAGGTACAAATTTTACTTCTAATTCACTTACGATTTATTTTTTTTTAAAGATTGTATTTGACAGGGATCACAAGCAGGCAGAGAGAAAGAGAGAGGAGAAAGCAAGCTCCCCGCTGAGCAGAGAGCCTGATGCAGGGCTCAATCCCAGGACCCTGGGATCATGGCCTGAGGCTCTAACCCACTGAGCCACCCAGGTGCCCCTCACTTATGCTTTAAATGAGTTTTCAGATCATGTGGAATAAATTTTTTAAATACTTTAAGTGCATTAAATGGAATATTTTTAAATGATTACATCAAATAATGAAAGGGAGACCCTCCCTATTGACCAAGGCTTTGCCCTTCTCAATGTCTCGGGTAAAAACCAGAAGTATGGCATGCCTATGTATACATCAATGCTTTTAATTTCACAGCACTATGCTTTGTGTAAAATCCATTTATCGAATCGTACATGGACAAATGGACAAAACAAGCACAGGTAGGTCAACTGCAAATGAAGTCTAAAAACCTGTGGCAGGAAGAACCATATTTTATACCTATTATATAAAAATGGAAATAAAAGTTTATTAGAGAAGAAACAGTAGTCATACAGTAAAGAAGAGAAAGCTTCCATGAATAAAAAGACTCTATTGCACCTATGTGCATAGCTTTCAGTGTCATGGAATCTTACCTCACCATGATAAATCAAAATCTGGAAGAACGTGTCCATGAGAAGAATGCGATCTGCAAGAATGCTGCTGCTATCAAGAAGAACCGGCTAACAGAAGAAAACAGAGAACAGGAAGATGGAAAAATAAATTAAAGTTACAAAACAGATATTTTGAGAATATCTTTAACATTTTAAATTTATATCTTATAACTCGAAAACATCTTGCTATCATGAATTCTTTTTTTAAGTTAAATTTTTTAAATTTTTTATTAACATATAATGTATCATTAGCCCCAGGGGTACAGGTCTTGTGAATTGCCAGGTTTACGTACTTCACAGCACTCACCATAGGCTATCATGAATTCTTGCAGTACATTTAATTTTCTAAAAAGTCACAAAAACAGAGACAACAATTAAAGAACAGAGTAGAGCCAAGAGGAAATCAGGAAATTTCCACTCCTAAGCCTGATAATGGCCCCACTGAGTAAGAGGGGAGAGGCTTGGGAAAGAGCAAATTTAGAGATGGAAAAACAGTTCAGAGTAGGAAATGTAAAGGAGTGGCCAGAACTAATGACATAAATTTTTATATTACATGCATGAAGATGGTAATGAAAGCTATGTGATCATATCACATCACAGTATATATCTACACCACAGAGAGGGAATACAGAGCAAATGCCAGAGATTGGGCCCCGGAGCATGCCAACACTTCAAAAGATCGGAAAAGGAGAAGTAGGCAAAAGGAAACAGAAGGAACAGGCAATGATTAGGAGGAAAACCACTAGGTATTGCATGTGTCAGAGAGGCTTTAAACAAAAGGTTTTCGAGGAGAGTCCTCGCTAGGTAAATAAATGCTGTCGAGACTTCAGGCAAGACGTAGGACACTGGTGACCTGGTAAGAGTTGTTTCAGTGTAATGTTAAGGACAAGAGTCTGAATAATGTAGGTTGAAAAGAGAATGTGAGGTGAGATCATCATATAGACAACAGGTAACTTTCTGAGTTTAGCTGCAACTGAGACCAGAGAAAGGGCAATTAGAGAAAATGTGGTCAAGAGTGGTTCTGTCTGTTGGGTTTGGGGTTTTTTTAAATTTCTTTTTTTAAAAATTAACATATAATGTACTATTAGCCCCAAGGGTACAGGTCTGTGAATTGTCAGGCTTACACACGTCATAGCACTCACCACAGCATATACCCTCCCCAGTGTCCATAACCCTAGTCACCCTATCTGTTGGTTTTTAATGTGAATGTGACTCAGGTTTCTTGCTAATGAGAATGATCCAGAGGAAGAGCAAGGGATGATGGAAGAAAGAGAATAACTCCAAAAGCAAACCCTTAAGTAAATGAAGCTAATGAGATTCATGGATTAAATGGGAAGGCTGGAATTTAACAGAAGCAGACAGTAGAGACTATGCGATTCCAAATCTCTAAACACTAATGTACATTTTTCAAGTGTCTACAATTTACATGTATTACTCTGAAATAAGAAAAAAAAATCTCTAAAACTTTCTTTCCTGATTCAAAGAACTATAAAACCTAATACATAGCTAGACCATCACACTAACAATACATATTTTCCAGGAAAGAAGACGTTATGACAAACTACTAAAAACAATTATAGTAACAAAATGCTTTATACAATATTTTTTAACAAAACAATAATAAAGGAATCATGAGAGATCATTAATCAGGAGATACTATAAATATTCTCTTTATGCTGACCATTCTTAAATATTTTTAAATACAGTCACTGCATACTTAAAAGTGGTAAAACAGACAATTTTAACTTAAAATAGAAAAACTGTTTATTTAACAATTGGTTAAAGTAAGTGGAACAGTTTGCTAAGAAATCTAAAACTATGACTTTATTATTACCTTTCTAAATATACATCTTTATAATCAACTGTATCTATGTTCAAAAAAAGCTACAGGAGAATGAAATGATATGTAAGCAAGATATTTTCTTTGGACAGAACGTCCTAATTATTAGACACCATACTCTGGAATAAGCTACAGGTTCTAGAATCATCATTACCATCATATCATTAAAGACATAAGAATAATCATAAAACCTAGAGGATTTGATCAATGAAATTACACAAATTTATCTTAAAAGTCTCTCCCACCTCACTTTTTATATTTGTAAAATAATTTCCTACTGCAACGTAACATATAGTAAGCACTCAAATATGTTTAAGTGAATATATGAATAACCTAACTTCTTGAACTAAATTCCTGTGTTTAGTAACTATATTCCAAAAAAAACTTAGTTGTTTTCACTTTTTAATCACACATATCACATTAATGAAACCAATTTTTGTTTTCTGTCTCTCTTACCTCTGGGGGTCCACTAAAAGAATATGCATACAGAATAGGCTGAATCATAATTAGAGACTGGGTCAAATCTTGACGCATAAAATGGTGACGATAATATGAACTCTCATCAGGACTATTGTTAAAAACTTGTAAGAAAGGAGATCTTCTTAAATGAAACATAAACTACAAGAAAAAAACATGTGAGATAGTTTTACTGATTTTACTGCAATGGGAGTTTACTATTAGAAAAGCATTTGATTAGAACTATTAAGACAAAACAAGTTACAATAAGGACATTCTAATTGTATTCTTAAGAATCTTATTCATGATCTTTATAAGTTACTTGAAAATATAACAATAAAAAATTAAAGGAAAAAAGATGACTCAAAAGGACATGACTAGGAACAAAAAACTCCTTGCTCAGATCTAAGTTATTCAGAGGCTGATAGTACATGGTGCTTTATCAGCATTGTTTTTATCACCCATATCTCTGGACACATCTCTGAACTTCTTTATTACTATTCCTTACCACCATCAAAAGACTCCAAGAGAATATAAAAATAGATTAACAGATTTTCTACTTTTTGAGAGCTCCCAAAAGCTGCACTGGAAAGGGCCTGCAATGATTTGGGGGAGGAGGGGAAAAAAAGGACTTAAATACACCCACTTGTTTCTTAACATTTAAGTTCTTCCTCATTCCTAAGAAACATTCTTTAGACTTGTCTCATTACTTCTTTCTCCTTTCACCTTCCTTCCACCCACTCCTCATATGAAAGAGATCAAAATGGGGAAGAGTCTGGCCTGAATAAAGGACAGCAAAATTGTGCTTTGATACAATCAAAGGGTCTCAGATATAATCAACAGAATCAGCTCTCCAAAGAACTCTTACTTGTCTTTCAGTTACTTCTCTCCACTTTCCTCTGCCCTTAGGGCTCATGTGCCAACATGATGCCATTGCTTGGGACTCATTCCACAGGTCTCTCCCAGTGCTACTTAGTGACACTTTCACTCCTTTTCTGTTCAGTGATCAGAATTCACTGAGAGGCTCTCTCAACCCTTACCACTTCAGCCATTTCTGTTTCAAAGCAATGTGTAATTGGTAAATCTGGGAGTAGATATTTCAGAAATAAAAACCTTTTCTAAATTTAGTTTATGTTACCTTTTAGAAGAGCATTAGGCTTTGAAGGCCCAAAGAAAAAAATTATTTCTGGGTCCTCTATGATTTCCAACAGAGGGGAAAAAATAAGAGGCCCAGATCTCTCAGGAGATCTATCAACTATCAAAAGCCTAAAAAGAAGGCTTGGAGTTGGGAGAGAAGAGAAAGAAAAGAAACAGTTCAGCATTCAATCAAATACTGAGGCTAATGCCCACATTCTCTTTCCTCTTAGTTTCTGCTACTAATATGGAAGGTCTGAGACAGGGTTTTGCCTGCCTTAAGACAAAGAGACTCTGCCCTTTCCTAGTTCTCCAAAACTGCAACCAGAGGTTTAGGGACATCTCCCTGTATACACATGAAGTTTCTACACTACAGATCAATAAAAAATGAGAGTAGTTCTGAAAACAAAGTTGAAGCTTTGAGCAAGATATTCATGGGCTAAAATTTGAATTTCCACATCTCAATATAATCATCCTTCCAGGCTAAGCTAAAATGACACCTCTTCTATAAAGATGTATCACACCATTCACTTGGAAGGATTCCTTTAAGTTTCCTTTAAATTTTGTATATCTTTCATAGCATTTCTCCCGTTCTGTTCTGTGTTATACATATTTCAGATCTCACCCTTCAGACTGAAAGCATTTGGAAAGTAAGATCTGTGGCAGTCATCTTTATTCTCCTAAAGTTCTTTTCTTCAAGACCTCAGCTGAATAAATGTTCTCTGTTACTTATCATATAAACAACCTAGACTTTCAAAAAATATCTATCAAAATAAGACAGGTAGAGTCTACAACACAAGTGGAAAAAGTCCTGTAAGATAAATCAAATTCGCTTCATTTTTACTTACCTGGTATATCCCCATAAAATTGTTCTCAGGTAATGGTACCCCGCTGTAAGACTAACTGGTCAAGTTACTACCTTTTGGTACTATTGTAATTAGATAGATCCCTTACATCAGACAGAAAGCTAATCTACCTCACACCTAATTCTATTCCAGAGTAGAATTGCAGTGTAAACTTCTTTCACCACAAATAAATGACTGTTTTGAAGGCCCTCACAAATATATTATATGCTTTTCAATGACTACACAAGCACAATATTAATTTTTTAGCTATCCCAAAACTTAAAACACTACCAAAAGAATAACCCAATACAACAGGTCCTACATTCTTATACAACAGAGAAAGTGAAACCCAGTGCTATACTGTCAACACTAAGAAAAGAACACGGATTTTTTATCTACTCACCTGTGGATAAAGGGAGAAAGTTTCTGAAAATCTGAAGGAACTTGGATCATCTTTGTGATACTCTCCAAATTTCTGACACTAAATAAAATAAAATAAAATGTGTTAGTAATATATTCCCTGGAATACAACAATTCTCTTACCTATAAATATTCTATTCTTTAAAAGTTATTACTCTTGGGGTACCTTGGTGGCTCAATTAGTTAAGCATCTGCCTTCGGCTAAGGTCATGATCCCAGGGTCCTGGGATTGAGCCCCTAACTCAGGGCTTCCTGCTCAGCAAGGAGTCCGTTTCTCCCTCTTCCTCTCCCTCTGTCAGCACTCTCTCTCTCTCAAATAAATAAATTAAAAATATTTTTTTTTAAAAGAGCTATTACTCTTTAGAAGGCAGATACTTGATATGGGATAAAATTGGAATTTACTTACCAAGAGAAGGATTACACCAAAAGAAATACATTTGAATTTAAGCAGCAAACAAAACATTGCTCCAATGCAGTAACAACTCATCTTCAATGTTTGCATTTTTTTTTAACTAAGCATCTCTGATAGCAAATAAAGAGATCTTAGATAATGGCCAAAAGAGCTCAATATGTGCCCCTTAAGACTCTGCCTATGAAGGACAAGAGCCTACTGACAGGAAGATACAACTATCAAAATACCATAGTGGTTATAACAAAAGCAAGTCGATGATATAAAATTGTACAATAGAAACAATGCCAAAAAAGAAAGAAGAGCTGAGGAAAAAATCTGAGATGAACAGGTAAGCTGGTAAACAAAGAAAAAACACAAAGGCTGAAATTTAGAAGGAAATAAAGTAAAGGAAAGCACATACACTGGCAAGCAAGAAAGCCCTCCATGAGAATGTGACAAAAGGCAACTAAATAACTGAGATAATCCATGAGAAATTGCTTAGCACAATGACTAACACTGAGCACTCAACAAACATTAGCTTCCTCTTCTTGTTCCTGTGCAGTCTCTGATCTGAAAAAATGTTTAAAGTACTTATGTAATTGGTCTATATCCATGGCACTCACATATGATCAAGGGTAAACAAGTAAAAACTAGCAAAGAGTTAGCTGCTATAGTTAGTGCAGCTGCTTTTGCTTCCTGGAATGTTCAACTATATGATTTGTGTAGTCATCTGTGCTGTATAGAGCACATAAAAAGGCATAATTGGTTTGATCACATTTTTGGCTTCCGAGGAAGTTCATTTCAGAACCACTGTTGTGCAAGAAAAGCTATAGTTGTAGAGCTAATCCTCCGAAAATAGATCTTGATATCTGGAAATAAGATTATTATTTCTTTAATGCCCCTAGTAACATTTCACTGACGAATTTACAGATTAAGAGAATGATCTCCACTGTACAATATGATAGCCACAGCTATATGCAGCAATTTAAATAAACTGAAATTAAAGTCCAGTTCCTCTCAATTGCACTAGCCATATATCAAGAGTTCAACAGTTCTATGTGCGTAGTAAACACTTCTGTAAGGGACAGTGCAGATTACACATTTTCACCATTGCAGAAAGCTCTCCTGATTTGCTGATCTGAGTATCAGATACTCTTGAAATCTAAAATGTCAAATACAATGAAATACACTGAAAAGACACTGTGAGCAAAACCAGTAGTCACACATTATTCAGAACTACTGATAGCATTACAATATATACATTTTAAACTGTGCCTGGAATTCTGTTCAAGTGTTAGGAAAATCTGATGTTATGGTTAATAAGGGTAACAAAAACATTGTTGACTTTTATGCTTGGATAACTAGGAATGTCCAAAAGGCTGATTTTTAGAGTGGGATGCATTTGATACTTATGTCCATTTTTGCTTGTAATATGAATATTTATTTTCATATCGCTAAATATAATCTATCATTTCATTTTTAAAGGCTGACTAGGATTCCACTATATTAAAGTATACACCATAACAATCTTATCCAATCATTATTAGCATTTATATTTATCCTGTTTTATCTCGAGAATAAATTCTTAGAGGTAGAATTTCTAGGTAAAAGGAAGTTTTGGGTTTTTTTTTAAAGATTTATTTATTTATTTGACAGATCACAAGTAGGCAGAGAGGCAGGCAGAGAGAGAGAGAGAGAGAGGAAAGGAAGCAGGCTCCCTGCTGAGCAGAGAGCCTGACGTGGGTCTCAATCCCAGGACCCTGGGATCAGGACCTGAGCTGAAAGCAGAGGCTTTAACCCACTGAGCCACCCAGGCTCCCCAATAATATAATTTTCTTGAGGAAAATAACAACACTTATAAGAAATCTAGTCCTGTCTTTAATTCAGTTAACTATTTACACACAAAGGCAGACATATAAAAGGGCCCTAATGGTCAGTGCCTAACCTCTATAAGAATTTGGTATGACAAATATGGTCATCTTTAAAAACAGCACAACAGGGGCGCCTGCATGGTTCCGTTGGTTGAGAGGCTGACTCTTGATTTGGCTCAGGTCATGATTTCAGGGTTGTGAGATCAAGCTCTGTGTCAGGCTCTGAGCTGGCTGTGGAACCTGCTTAAGAGTCTCTGTCTGCTCCCCCACCCCCACTCGCTCTCCCTAAAAACACACACACACACACACAAAAGAGCACAACTAAAGTGCCTGATCCCACTGGTATAACAAGAAAAAAACCTGGCAGGGGTAGGATTTGCTAGAAAAGTCCAGGGGTCTTAACAGCGATTTCCTGAGCCAAGTCTAATCAGATGAACTGTTTATCCACTGTAGCTAACAGCACAGCTAAAGGGAAAATACAATTTGTGGTTAGTGAGTAAACCAAAGGTCAAAGATGGGGGGAAAAAATCAAATATCAGGTTTAAGTTGTAAAAAGGATGTCATTCAATAGAAAAGGTCAGGAGTCAAAAAAGGCACAGCAACCATAAAAGGTAAGGAACAGATTCATGGAGGTGGGCACAAGAGGGATCCAAACAAGAGACTCTGCATGGAGGTGACAGATCAAATGTTGATACCAGTATCTTTAAGTGATTATGCCCAAGGGGAGCAAGGACTTAGATTAAAAGGGTCAGAAGCAAATGTGCTACAGCATCAATCTGGCCATAATTTTCCCATTATCTACAAAACAGTTTTTAAAAAGATGTCTGGCTTTTTAAAGAGATTTATTTATTTTACAGAGAGATAGAGCATGAGCAGGAGTGACAGAGGGAAAGTAAAAAGAATCTCAAGCCGATTTCGCACCAAGCACGGAGCACAATGTCAAACTCGATCTCATGATCCTGAGATTACGATCTGAGCCAGCCACCCAGGTGCCCCAAAAAAGATGTTTATTTTTAACAAAAAAAATTAGTCTGAGTCATCAAGAAAAAAGAAAACATTATATTCACTATGCCAAGCTGAGGAAAGAAGTTAGTGTAATTTCACAGATTTTTTTCATTAGGAAAAAACTTACAGAAGTATAGTACCTAAAAGGTATTATTAACCCCTTCTCTATTTATGTTGTTATCACTCTTACAACTAAAATTTTAGCAATGTGGAATCAGTACAAAAAATGAATCTTAGAACAGCCTCTGTAACTAAGGTTCACTGGTCATCACTAGGAGCTTTACTTCAACTGTATGCTAATTTGATTCAATCAATTAAAAGAATGTAAAGATCATATTCTCACCACTTTTACCATAGATGAGGGCCCCTCAGTCACTAGGGGTTCCACAAGAAACTTTTTTAAAAATTTTTATTTATTTATTAGACAGAGAGAGAGTGTGAGAACAAGCAGTGGGAGCAGCGGGCAGAAGAATAAGCAGGCTCCCCCTGAAGCAAGGAGCCCAACACGGGGCTTGATCCCAGAATCCCGGGATCACCACCTGAGCCGAAGGCTTAACCAACTGAGCCACCCAGGTGCCCCAAAACTTTTTTTTTTAATTTGTTTTCTGAACTTTGCATACCATATGATGCCAGCCACAGTGATAAACAGTTTCCAAGATATCCTGTTAGCAATTTCTTTAAGCCACCTTTCAGTCCCATGTGTCAGTATGCAGTAGGACTATGTTCATTTGGAGAACTTCATTCTCAGTTTTTGACATATAAGGGAGGCCACCAGGAACTAGTGAAAGCTATTTTGCAGAGAAAGCAGAGCAATAGTCTGGTAATGTCAGCCTCTCCTTCAAATTACCTCCACCAACTTCCTCTTACATACATTTGCCAACTGACTGATAGGAACAAAGAAGCTACACTGGTGTGGCAAAGATAAGAGTAAAATTTTCATCATCCCATGATTCATCTATTCTCTATCCTCAGAAGCCTTGTGCTCCTGTTTTAATGCTACAAAATTACAGAATGTGTACAAGTGAATTATATTGTAGGTTTTGTAATTTCATAGTTTTTGTAAGTATCTCATTTAGTTCTTTACAAAACCATTCTGTTTTATATATTAATAGCATTTATGTTTTACAAGCATGTCAAACAATACGGCAAATTTTGAAGTTCAGGTGTGAGATATAAGACAAAGATTCAACATAAGCCCACAGAGAATTCCTAAGAATTACAATCTTCGGAGTCATTTCACTACACCTAGGCAATAAGGGATACAGAAAAGGTTGATCTTTACAATGAAAGCTACTAATTAATTAGTTTTGTTTTTTTTAAGATTTTACTTATTATTTGACAGAGAGACAGAACATAAGCAGACGGAGTAGGAGAGGGAGAAGCAGGCGTCCTGTTGAGCAGGGAGCACAATGCAGGTCTTGATCCCAGAGAGCCAAAGGCAGATGCTTAAAGAATGAGACACCCAGGCGCCCCATCACGGGGTTTTATGAGGGCTGATAACCCAAGCTGTACTACTCAGTTTTGTATCACGTGTCATAACCTAAAAATGCAGTAATAGTTCTACCAAAACAGCAAAAGCACTTCATTATAAACCACAGTCATCTGGCAAATAAAGGTGCTTACTTCAAATACCTTCTTTTTCTTTTTTTTTTTCTTTTTTTTAGATTTTATTTATTTATTTGAAAGACAGAGATCACAAGTAGGCAGAGAGGCAGGCAGAGAGAGAGAGGAGGAAGCAGGCTCCTGGCTGAGCAGAGAGCCTGATGCGGGGCTCAATCCCAGGACCCTGGGATCATGACCTGAGCTAAAGGCAGAAGTTTTAACCCACTGAGCCACCCAGGCGACCCGAAAAGGTTCCATTTTAAAACACTACAATAAGTGAATGCATTGATAACATGTCACATGATACTGAAGAGGTTTATGCAATCAGCTGAAAAACAAAAGCTTCTATTCAGGTTGATGAGTCAACAGATTTCACTAATGTCATGTCAAATCGCTAAATGATAGTGTGACTCAAGAAAATGTTTCTGCTGGGGTGCCTGACAGGTGGCTCAATGGGTTAAAGCCTCTGCCTTCGGCTCAGGTCATGATTCCAGGGTCCTGGGATCGAGCCCCACATTGGGCTCTGCTCAGCAGGGAGCCTGCCTTCCTTCTCTCTCTGCCTGCCTCTCTGCCTACTTGTGATCTCTGTCAAGTAAATAAATAAAATCTTAAAAAAAAAATGTTTCTGCTGTTCTAAACTAGCATAAGTCAAAATATATTTACTATTTTATCTTCCTATCTAGAAACAATGGTTCATCTTGAAGGAACTGAGTTGGCATTTGTACCGAGGGTGTTTTCAATCAGTGATTAACTCTATGAGAGGTTTTACGCCTCTTCTTGTAAAAAAAAAAAGATGTGCTGATATTTTAACACTGCTTTTATCACAGAGAAGTTAGTATAAAAACCCCCTTGAAGGTAAAGTGAAAAAAAAAGTCCTGGATGATGGCTACAAAAATGGCTAATTATACTAACAAAGACTAGTTCACTCAAGAATGTTTTAAAAAACTACCTGAGAATCGGGCGCCTGGGTGGCTCAGTGGGTTAAGCCGCTGCCTTCGGCTCAGGTCATGATCTCAGGGTCCTGGGATCGAGTCCCGCATCGGGCTCTCTGCTCAGCAGGGAGCCTGCTTCCTCCTCTCTCTCTCTCTGCCTGCCTCTCTGCCTACTTGTGATCTCTCTCTGTCAAATAAATAAATAAAATCTTTAAAAAAAAAAAAAAACTACCTGAGAATCTAAACAAAGAGGACAAAACAAACAGAAATCTGATAGCTTAGCAAAGAGAGTTCTCAACAGGGTGTTTGACTAAAATAATAGGCCAGAGTTTGCTGAGTAAAAATGGAGCACTGAGTGTGTGCATGAACAATGAATCTTGAAAAACTAAAAAAATTAAATTAAATTAAAAAAAAAAAAGAACAGAATTTTGAGGGGTGTCTGAGTGGTTCAGTTGGTTAAGTGTCTGCCTTCGGCTCAGGTCATGATCTCAGCGTGCTGGGATCGAGCCCCACATCGAGCCCTGCATCGGGCTCTCTGCTCAGTGAGGAGTCTATTTCTCCCTCTCCTTTTCCCTCTATGTGCTCGTGCTCTCTCTCTCCCTCTCAAATTAATAAATCAATCTTAAGAAAGAAAAAAAAAAAAAAAGACTAGAACTTAAGCATTCTAGGTCAAAATGTATCGGATTCCTGCCACATTAAAAACTCAAGTAAATCAGCATTACCAGTAACTGTACTAACACTAACTTGCTAATATAGATTCAAATAATCAAGACTTACCTATATTTTTGTATATTAATGTATACAATTTTATGTCACAATTAACTTAAGTAAAAATAAACTAAAATCATAGCAATGAAGAAAAAACATCCAAAAAGGCACTAAGAAAAAAACATTTCAATAATTTAGGATTAGATTTGGAACAATATGATTCTAGCCCCGATAAAAGAAAAAGAATAGGTTACTTAAGTGGCACTCTTTCGTTTTAAGAAAAAGAATGTATTTTAGTTTACTGGAAGAGATAAATGTACTATGCCTTTCTCAGCAACTTGAATAGGAATCTCCCATACAGTCTTTCAGTTAACTGTTAAGTATGCTGAAAGAGATACTTAACAAAAGCAACAAATACGACAAACAAAAGCATTCAGATTGAGAAAAGCGCTATGTTCACTTCTTACCAGTCGAATGAGTTGTCGGTCTAGCCATCTGAGCACATCTGGTCCTTCCTCTGTTTCTGCTCTATAGATTGCCAGCCGGGCCATAAGAATGGCAGCTGCCTCCTGGTCAAAAGATGCAGCAATGTTTTGGATTTGAGTTTGAGCATCTGCCCAGCTAAAGGCAAGAAGAAAGCACAGAGATACTGTTGAATTACTAAAGTTACAGTATCACAGCTGGCTACCACACAGACTTAAATTAAAATGATGCAGAAAATTACTTCAATACTTGAAAACTCCAACATTGCCTAGAAAACGAGCATTTTAAAATCACTAATAGCAGTTTCAGTATAGCATTATTTTTCAGAAAAATATATCCAAATCTAATAAAGTCCTCAAAAATAACTGTAAAGACAGATCTCCAAACACATTCCTTAAAACATTAAGACTTTTACAAGTAAAAAAAATGGCACAAGTATATGTGTTTGTGTGCATGTACACAAGTCTCTATGTCAGACTTTGAAATTATTTCTTCAATTTTCTAAAGGCAGCAACATGGAACTAAAACAAAAAAATAAAAGTTTTCTGCCAGCCTAAATAATTCTCATTTACTAACCTGGAAAACGAACAAAATTATTTCAAAAAGTTTTCTCATTTGGTCTTTAATTCAATTATTAATGACAAAAATGATATAATTGAAGTTCTATGTATTCTTTTCTCTCCATGCTAATACAATGACCAAAACTAATCAAAAGTTAGTAACTGAAAATTTTACTTTAAGGGACTAATTTGCTATTATGTATAAAAATAGCAATAATTTATTAAATTCACATGTGGGTTTTTTTGGGTTTTTGTTTTGTTTTTTTTATTTGACAGACAGAGATCACAAGTAGGCAGAGAGGCAGGGAGAAAGGGAGGAGGAAGCAGGCTCCCTGCTGAGCAGAGAGCCTGATGCGGGGCTTGATCCCAGGACCCTGGGATCATGACCTGAGCCGAAGGCAGAGGCTTTAACCTACTGAGCCACCCAGGCGCCCCTTAAATTCACATGTTTTATAAATCCAATCCAGTCAAATTGATCTTGGGTAGACACAGCAACAGCTTATATGTGTTTGTTAGTTTAATGTTTCACAGAGTTTTGAAATACTTCAGCTGATCCTAATTCTAAAGTGCCTCACTTTAACCAAGTCTGGTAATACTTAAGTGCTTTTGAAAAGCTAGACCACTTTTGTATTACTTAAAGATGTAAGAAGTGATCCCATGAAAATTTAGGCAGTAACATATTCAAAATTCTTCTCCCTTCTTCCTCTATTTTTAATTTGTTTCAAACAAACAATTTTTTAATATTTTCTAGATGACTAACAACTGTTAAGTATCTCAGTCTAGTGAAACAGGCAAGAGGCAAAAAAAGAATGAGAATGAGTAAAAGAGTAAGAACTAGTAATTTTGAAATCATTTTTAATACAACTTAAACAATAGTTATACTAATAGTTCAGTTATTTTTTAAGTTTTAATTTAAAAAACTCAAAGAACTAAAAACAAAATTATCCAAATCAGTATTTTCCCAGCTTGGATGACCATGATATTCACTTGCTTCAAAATGAAACATAAAGATGATATTTTAACTACAGTGACAAGTAAGCACATGCATATTTACTAATTAAAACTTATTTAGCTATAACTTAAAAATTATGCTCTTAGAATCAAGTTTTAAAGAGTTTATTCACATGGTAAAAATCTGTCTTCTGCATTTCCAATATTCCCTTCTCACTGTAATTCTTACAACTAGTTTCACACCAAACTTTCCAAATCAAAGTTATTTTCTTTATGAAAAATAGGGTTAACTTTTGACTGTATCTCAGGAACCTGAGTCCTTTATTTTCACATGGCTTATTCACTTAAACAATTACACTTGCCTACGCCCCTAAAATCGTACTCCTAATAAATAAAAAAATAAGTAAGTGCTGATTATTGAAAATGGTCAGGATAAGTTAATTTGAAAAGATGGGTGTTTTGATGAGACATAATGACATAAATGGCACCAAAACACACATAATATATATCTCTATAATAACCTCATAAATTCTGTGCAAATTGAAAATATATAAACCCATGAAATTTCTCACAAGAGAGTCCCCTTTCTCTTAAAAAATTTACCTAACGAAAAAAAAATTTTACCTAACTTTTTTGTTGTTTTGTTTAAGATTTTTGTTTAAATCCCAGTTACTTATATAGTGTAGTATTATTTTCAGGAGTAGAATTTAGTGACACATCACTTACATTTAACACCCAGTGCTAAACAAAACAAGGCCCCTTCTTAATGCCCATCACCCATTTAGCCCATTCCCTGACCACCTCTCTCCTCCAGCAACCCTGTTTGTACTATCTATAGTTAAGAAAATGTTTTAGGGGCGCCTGGGTGGTTCAGTCAGTTAAGCATCAGACCCTTGATTTCAGCTCAGGTCTTGATCTCAGGATCATGAGTTCAACCCCTAGGATGGAACCTACTTTAAAAAAAAAAGTCTGTTTTATGGTTTGTCTCTCCCTCTCTTTCCCCCATGCTCTTATGTCCCATTTCTTAAATTCTACATATGAGTGAAATCAGAAGTATTTGTCTTTCTCTGACTTATTTCACTTAGCATAATACACTCTAGTTCTACACACATCATTGCAAATGGCAAGATTTCATTCTTTTTGAAGGTTGAGTGATATTCCATGGGTGTATATATATATTTATATCACCTCTTCTTTATCCATTCATCAGTCGATGGGCATTTGGGCTCTTTCAATGGTTGGACTATTATTGATAATGCTGTTACAAACATTGGGATTCAGGGCGCCTGGGTGGGTCAGTCAGTAAGCGGCTGCCTTCAGCTCAGGTCTTGATCTCAGGGTCCTGGGATTGAGCCCCACATCAGACTCCCCACTCAGCAGGAAGCCTGCTCCCCCCTCTCCCACTCCCACTGCTTACATTCCTGCTCACTGTCTCTCTGTCAAATAAATAAAAACCATTTTAAAAATAAAAATAAATAAACATCGGGATACATGTATTCCTTTGAATCAGTATCTTTATATCCTTTTGGTAAATACTTAGTAGTGTAATTGCTGGGTGTAGGGTAATTCTATTTTTAACTTTTTGAGGAACCTCCACACTATTTTCCAGAGTGGCTGCACCAGTTAGCATTCCCACTAACAGAGTAAGAGGGTTCCTCTTTCCTTAACATCCTCGCCAGTATCTGTTGTTTCCTGTGTTGTTAATTTTAAGTATCCTGACAGGTGTAAGGTATATGTATCTCACTGTAGTTTTTATTTGTTTTTCCCTGATGATGAGTGATGTTGAGCATCTTTTCATATGTCTATTACCCATCTGTGTGTCTTCTTTAGAAAAATATCTATTCAGGTCTTCTGCTGCCCATTTCTTAACTGGATTACCTAACTTTTTAAATTTAAAACTTTTCACTTTAAGAATATTTAAATAGGGATGCCTGAGTGGCTCAGTCGGTTAAGTGGCCAAGCTGGAGATCTGGGCTCAAGTCATGATCTCAGGATCCTGCCATCAAGTCCTGAGTTGGGCTCCTAAATAAGTGGGGAGTCTGCTTGAGGATTCTCTCTCCCCTTCCTCCTCTGCCTGTCCCCTGCTCGTGTACATACTCACTCTCTCAAATAAATAAATATATATTCTTTTAAAATGTATTTTAAACATAAAAGCTATGACTAGAGGAATGCCTGGGAGGTCAGTTAAGCAACTTGAGTCTTGCACTTGGCTCAGGTCATGATCTCAGGGTTGTGAGATGAAGCCCTGTGTCCAGCTCCACGCTCAATGTGGAGTTTGCTTGAGACGGTCTCCTGTTCTCTCTCTGCCCCTCCCACTCATGCTCTCTTTTTCTCAAATAAACAAATAAATCTTAAAAAAAAAAAAAAAAGCTATGATTAGAATAAACTCCTATACATCCATCATCTAGATTTATCAATTGTTAGCATTTTAACACATTTGCTTTATCATTCTCTCTTCCTTCATACACATACTCTTTCCTTTGTCAAACTTCTTGGGTAAGTTAGAGATATGACCCTCCCTTAAAAACTTCAGTGTGGGGGCGCCTGGGTGGCTCAGTGGGTTAAGTCGCTGCTTTTGGCTCGGGTCGTGATCTCAGGGTCCTGGGATCGAGCCCCGCATCGGGCTCTCTGCTCAGCGGGGAGCCTGCTTCCGTCTCTCTCTCTCTGTCTGCCTCTCTGTCTACTTGTGATCTCTCTGTGTCAAATAAATAAATAAAATCTTTAAAAAAAAAAAAAAAACTTCGGTGTGTATCTCTTAAGATCAAGAAAATTATCTTCTATTCTTATAAAGCCTTAATGATCAAATTCATGAAATTAAACACTGATGTAACATTATCTTATATATGAACCACATTCAAATTTGTCTAATTGTCTCTGTAGTGTCCTCTACAGCAAAATTTTTCCTGACACCGGATTTTACCCAGAATCACATACTGGCTTTAGTCATAACATCTCTTCAGTCTCCTTTAATCTGGACTGCTTATAATGCTTTTCTTGCCCTCTAAGACATTTTTGACAAGTCTAAGTCAGTAGCTTTATAAAATATCCCTCAGTTGGTATGTCCAGTTGTTTCCTTATGTAAATGTTTTGAATGTTGAATTTAAGTTGCACATGCATATGCGTGCATGCATGTGTGTGTGTGTGAGGAGGCATAAATAAATTGACATGGGGGTGCCTGGGTGGCTCAATGGGTTAAAGCCTCTGCCTTCAGCTCAGGTCATGATCCCAGGGTCCAGACATCGAGCCCCGCTTCAGGCTTTCTGCTTGGCGGGGAGCCTGCTTCCTCCTCTCGCTCTGCCTGCCTCTCTGCCTACTTGTGATCTCCATTTGTCAAATAAATAAAAATCCTTTAAAAAATAAATAAATAAATAAATAAATAATTTTAAAAAAATAAATTGACATGTTTGCCAAGAATCAAAACTTCCAAGAAATTGGTCCAGGATTTTAAGTCAAACCAAGGTAGCAGAGCAGGACAACAAACCTATGTACAATCCTTTGCTAACCAAAAGACAATCCAACCAATACTCAGTTTAAGCATCACTCACCAAAACAATCTCGTGGTTTTCAGGAATGAAGCCAGAGTTTAAATACAGTTCAATAAAATAAAAGCTTTGATGCCCTCTGTGTCCATTTTCTAGCCCATGCTTAAATCTGTTAAGTTTATCCTAATCAACTCTCTCTTTTGCCTTACTCAGAAAATACATCATATAGAGATGAGCAAGAAAAGGGATCTGGTATGTCTTATCACTTTCTTTGGGAACTGTAACTACCTCAAGAAATATAGGACATTACTTTGTTACATAAAATACTACCTAATAATATTAACTGTTGAAAGACTTTCACCTTTGTGGTCTCAAGCAGTGCTATACAAAGTGTGGTATGCAAATCTAGTGTCGGTTTGCCATGAGATAAGAACAGAAACTGAGAATAAATGTTTAGAAATTTTTAAGCAATTTAATAAAATAATTTTTTGTCTAATAAATCTAATAAAAATAGAGACTTATATTTTGAATTTGTAAAGTTACATTTTCTAATAATTCATTTTTATTGTATTTAATAAAAGTATTAGTCTCCAAAAAATTGGAAGAAAAAAAAAACAACTGTCCCTTCACTACACAGAATTCTGAGGACTGGACTATTCTGTATCATATAGCAGACCAAGTATGTTCAAGTCCTTTGCATTCCATAGCCTGCCCCAGAAGTACCTAATCACAAAGGAGACAAGGAATAAAGGCTTGGTAAATGAATTAAATATCTAATAAAAACTTGAAAAAAATATAGAATGATAAAACTAGCTAAGAACTCAATTAAAAAGTAATGCTATTATTATGGTATATTATTCTACACGTATATACATATTACCATTGCCTATTATAGGATAATGTTTATTAGTTTTTCTCCTCCGCTCTGAGGACTATGCTAAATACAAGAATATTTTGGGGAGGCCTGGGTGGCTCAGTTGGTTAAGCAGCTGCCTTCGGCTCAGGTCATGATCCCAGCGTCCTGGGATCGAGTCCCACATCGGGCTCCTTGCTCTGCAGGGAGCCTGCTTCTCCCTCTGACTCTTCCTGCCCTTCTGTCTGCCTGTGTTCGCTCTCACTCTCTCTCTCTCTTACAAATAAATAAATAAAATCTTAAAAAAAAAAAAAAAAAGAATATTTTGAAGAATGTGTCTTAGGAGTCATTTTTTTAAAATTATGGATCCTAACAATGAATATTTTAGCCAATAAGCTGAGTTAAAATAATAAAATGCTATTAATCATAAATGTCCACTTTCTAGTTAGAGATATTGCTCAAAACAGAAACCCAGTTTGGAAACATGACCAAGAATAGTTTTGATATGTAAATTAAGTGTCTAACAAATACAACTCACTTCCTAGCAATGGTGGTCACTCGGATGCGTCTCTGCCCACTTGAATGCTGATACTGAGTCACAAACTGGATTGCACCACGTCCTCCTTGAGGAATTGGAGCATTATGCTATGTGAAAATAAGAGTAAAAACTAAGTAAAATCTATTATAATGTTAATACAGTTTCCCTAGCATTAATGAAAGTCATTCTAAAATCAATTAGAAGGATGCTTGTTTCCAGTGCATACCAAACAGTTGTGATTTGCCACATAAAAGAGAAATGGATCTGGGAAAGGGGAAAAATAACAAAGAAAAAAAGAAGTGAGTCCATTTAGGATATCAGTTTCAAGTAATATATAATCGGAAGATGTAAAAGAACAAAATGAAGGGAGAAGTGTAAAGAAATTAACAGATACACAAAGGCATAGCAAGGCAATTTTGCCAAATTGTAGCTGGAGAAAGAGAAACTGAACCAAGTCCTTCTCCCCTCAGTATAGGAAATGAAAACTGAACTTATAGGAAGATAATCACATGATAAACAGATGACCAATGGGAAACTATTAATAAGAAGAGCCCAACAGTAATTTATAATAATGATCCTTAGAAAGAAATAGCAGGTAGTCAATACAAGAAACCTTCATGACCTTTAACAATAAGGAATCTTGCTTTATTGACTGACTGGTCAGTCAGTTAAGAGCCACCTCTTTTTCACAAATTCTGATGGTTAAACAAAAAAACCTCTGTATCTTAGGAAGGCTAACCATGAACCTCTGTGGTTCATTTTATGCCTAATATCTATTGGTATGTAATGCAGTAATTTGTATATTACATCATTCTTTAATATAACTTCTTCCTATACCAGAAAAAATTTTTCACATATTAGAATCTTTACCTTCCAATCTTCTTCTATGAATTTTGATATATTAAACTTTCTTGTAGGGGCTTCATATATCTTTATATACCTTGTGACAACTAGGAGGACCTCAATCGCTAATTACAAAAATGCATAACTAGACAGAATTTAAAAAAAAAGAAAAAAAAACAGACTAAAAGTTGGGTTGCCCAATGTTGGGCATTGGTGGGTTTCCCTAACATCTCTATTATAGTTTATCCTCTCACCAAGAAGTTTAGCCTTGAGAAACAGAAAATGATAAACAAAAATTCCAAAACAGATTAAGTTTCAAGTCATAATTACTACTGGAAAAAATATGAAACATTTATGGCCTAAATTGAGTACTTATAATATAAAAAGTCATACCTGATTGACAACCTCAAAATAGATAGCTAAGGTTGTAGTGGGACTGAGTCCACATATCTTCCATTGACAAGTGCCGCCTGTTCCTATCTCCTGTAAAAATAAAAGAGTATATGTGAAAGCTAGAGAACACAATTTTTCTAAAGATTTTACTTTTAAGTAATCTATATACCCAGGGTGCGGCCTGAACTCACAACCCAAGATCCACAGTTGCATGCATTGAATGAGCCAGCCATGTACCCTCAATCTAATACTATAACATATAGTAAGGTAAAAAGGGGAGGAAAAACCTGAAGTAAGAAAAACTGTTTCACATTTCTTTTTTTTTCTTAATATTTTATTTATTTGTCAGAGAGAGAGGGAATGAGAGAGCACAAGTAGGGAGAAGAGGGAGAAGCAGGATCCCCGGTGACTAAGGAGACTGATGCCAGACTTCATCCCAGGACTGAACTGACTGAGCCACCTAGGCATCCCTACTACTACAATATATAGTAAGGTAAAAAGGGGAAGAAAAAACTGCAGTTAAGAAAAACTGTTTTGGGACGCCTGGGTGGCTCAGTTGGTTGGGCTGCTGCCTTCGGCTCAGGTCATGATTCCAGGGTCCTGGGATCGAGTCCCACATCGGGCTCCTTGCTCGGCGGGGAGCCTGCTTCTCTCGCTGCCTCTGCCTGCCTCTCTGCCTGCTTGTGTGTACTCTTTCTCTCTATCTCTGGCAAATAAATAAAATCTTAAAAAAAAAAAAAAAAAAAAAAAAAAAAGAAAAACTGTTTTGGGGTGCCTGTGTGGCTCAGTGGGTCAAGCCTCTTCCTTCGGCTCAGGTCATGATTTTAGAGTCCTGGGATCAAGCCCTGCATCGGGATCTCTGCTCGGCAGGAAGCCTGCTTCCCACTCTCTCAGCCCGCCTGTGATCTCTCTCTGTCAAATCAATAAATAAAATCTTTAAAAAAAAAAAACTTTCACATTTCTTTTTTTTTTTTTTTTTTTAAGATTTTATTTATTGATTTGACGGAGAGAAATCACAAGTAGGCAGAGAGAGGGGAGGAAGCAGGCTCCCTGCTGAGCAGAGAGCCCGATGTGGGACTCAATCCCAGGACCCTGAGATCATGACCTGAGCCAAAGGCAGCAGCTTAACCACTGAGCCACCCAGGCGCCCAACTTTCACATTTCTAATTTAATGAATGTTAAAAGCTTAAGATTTTTTGAAGTCATATAAATATGTCATTAAATAAAATTAAACAATTTTTACAAAGTAAAATTATAAAATAATTCAAGTTCTTGCTAAGTATTGATACAAGCTCTTCATATTGTAGACTTAAAAAGTAGACATCAGGGGCGCCTGGGTGGTTCAGAAGGTTAAAGCCTCTGCCTTCAGCTCAGGTCATGATCCCACGGTCCTGGGATCAAGCCCCGCGTCGGGCTCTCTGCCCCGCGTCAGAGAGCCCGCTTCCTCCTTTCTCTCTCTACCTGCCTCTCTGCCTATGTGTGATCTCTCTCTGTCAAATAAATAAATAAAATCTTAAAAAAAAAAAAAAAAAAAGTAGACATCATTTACTTTTTTCCTAATTCATAAAAAAATATTTTTATTTATTTGACAGAGAGAGAACACAAGCAGGGGGAGCGGCAGGCTGAGGGAGAGGGAGAAGGAAAAGCAGGCTCCCCACTAAGCAAGGAGCTCCATGAAGGCCTTGATCCCAGGGCCCTGGGATCATGACCTGAGCTAATGGCAGACACTTAACCAACAGAGCCTCCCAGGCAACCCTAAAAGTATACACCATTTAGGGGCACCTGGATGGCTCAGTGGATTAAAGCCTCTGCCTTCGGCTCAGGTCATGATCTCAGGGTCCTGGGATCGAGCCCCGAGTAGGGCTCTCTGCTTAGCAGGGAGCCTGCTTCCTCCTCTCTCTCTCTGCCTGCCTCTCTGCCTACTTGTGATCTCTGTCTGTCAAATAAATAAATAAAATCTTAAAAAAAAAAAAAAGTAGGGGCACCTGGGTGGCTCAGTGGGTTAAAGCCTCTGCCTTCGGCTCAGGTCATGATCTCAGGATCCTGGGATCGAGCCCCACATCGGGCTCTCTGCTCAGCGGGGATCCTGCTTCCCCCCCCCTCTCTCTGCCTGCCTCTCTGCCTACTTGTGATCTCTCTCTCTCTGTCCAATAAATAAATAAAATCTTTAAAAAAAAAGAAAAAAAAAGTATACACCATTTAATGATTTTTAAAAAGCACATACCATTTAATGAAGTAATTACAATTAACACTATCCTTCTATCCAACCAATTGATCTGTGTAAAGTGATATCAATTTAACTCATACGCACATATGAATAGGTTCTCTAGATCAGAATTCCATAATGTAAGCAGTCTGATTAAAAAAAAACACTTTAGATATCAATTTTTACCATGAAAATTGCTTAGAAGTAACTTTTAAACTCTATATTTTTAGAGATGATTACTCACTTTGTTATGTCCCATCATCCTCTCTATAGCTATATTAATTCTACCATTTTAAAGTGTATTATATGGCCCCTAGATGGGATAACAAAAAAGAAAGGAATTGAAACTCAAATCTGGCTAATTTGGTTACTTTCCTGGAAATCCTACAACAAAAAAAGTTTCGGATTTGACTTTCAAAGGTCTCCAAATTTTTAAATCACAGTTGTTCAGTTTTTCCAGACATAATGAGACAAGGAATAACTTGGGAAAAAAAAAAAAAAGAAGACTGCTGACAGTACAAATTTATACAAGGTTTAGATTTAGGGGTAGATGGTAAAAGAGATATGCAAAAGGAATGAGCACAAGTAGATTATACCAATGGAAATGGAAACTGAACCACATTCTACTGAAACTTAGCCTACACAATAATTTTGAAAGGAATGCTATAGGCTGCCACTCTAGGTCTCTTGTTGGTCTGCCATTTGAATTAACTGTATTTTCTTTTTAGAGTAAAGATGACTTACATTTTCAGATACACAAGGTCCTTTAGAATTGAGAGACACACAGGGTCCAATAGCTCCTGAAATCTTTATTTCCCTTGAGGTCTGCAAAGTAAGAATACAGTGAAAACCTCAGTGTACTCAAAGACAAACTCAAACATACACTCAACTACAAGTATATAAGAATAGACATTTTTTCCATATTTAAAACTCAAAAGTCAATGAAAACATACTAATATTAGAAATAATGAATCACCGGGTACTTCTAGATTGCAATGCCCTAATTTAAAATCTAGCCCTGACCTAACTTTAATATTCTATTTCCAACTGCCCATAGGAGGACTCCATTTGGGAACCTCACCCTCAATTCAAAATAATAGCGTCTCCAAAATTCATACATCCTAATTCAAAACCTTAAATGCTATCTTCTGTTTTTCCTCCCTTAGAAAATCTGTCACCAAGATTGGTTTCTTTCCAATTTCTACTGACACCAAAATTCAAGCCATTGTTACTTTCTATCAAAAAAATAGGGAGTGCCTGGGTGGCTCAATCTTTTGAGTATCTGCCTTCAGCTCAGGTCATGATCCCAGGATCCTGGGATTGAGCTCCACATCAAGCTCCAGGTCAGGCTCTCTGATCAGCAGTAAGCCTGCTTCACCCTTTCCCTCTGCCACTCCCCCTGCTTGTGTCACTCTGTCTGCCAAATAAATAAATTAAATCTTAAAAAAAAATTAGGTAGCCTAGTTCACTTTTCTTGAGATTCTTTTTCCCAACAAACTGAATATCACAGTCAGACAAATTTTACTCGAAAACACTGTTCTTCATTAATTTACAATGGCTTCTTTGGCCTAGACATGCATCTCCAAACTACAACCAACCACATAATTGAAACTATTTCCCTTACCTTACAATAAAAACCATTCACTAACTGGGAAGTTTCCCCAAATATACCATGTTGATTCTCACTTCTTTACCTCTCATCAAATGGGATCCTAACTAAAATGTGTTCTCTTCAACCAGCTTTAATTCTGCCATCTTTCAAAACCACTGTAAGTTACTATAAAACCATTTGTCAAGAGTAAACTGTGTCCTGCATACATTCATGTTTCTTCCATTAACCTGTGTAGGACTTTTATAATCTGTTATTTCACTCTATCACAAGTGTTATTCTTATCTTTCTATCAAAACTTTTTTTTTAAGTAAGCTTCGCACCCAAGGTGGAACTTGAATTCAAGATCTGAGATCAAGAACTGCACACTCTACTGCCCAAGCCAACCAGGTGCCCCAAGATTGAGTTTCTTCTTAATAAAACCTGTGCCCTATATATCCCTTGAGATCTCTATAATTTGTAATTTCCTTTTTTAATGCTGGACATAGAACAAGCATTCAAATAAAAAGATTAATAAGAAACATTTAATGGAAATTCAAAACCAATGTGTTTGTAATACACTTGTAATTAACACTAAGCCTTTGGGTTTTTGTTTCGTTTAAAGATTTATTTATTTTAGAGAGAAAGAGGAGAGGGGAGGGACAAAGGATGACAAGAGAGAATCTCAAGCTTACTCCCCTCTTAGCCTTGAGGCTAAGGCTCAATCCACAACCTGAGCTGAAACCAAGAGTCCAATGCCCAACCGACTGTGCCACCCAGGTATCCCCAAGCCTTTGGACTCTTCAAATCCAAATTTGAAGTGAATGACAGAAGTAACCAATATCAACAACCTACCAACCATAAAACAATTACCGATTACCTAAATAGAACAGAACAGGTTTCTTTTAAGTTAGTTATTAACTCCTACAATTAAAAAAATCTAGCATTAACAATAGCAAACACAACACTAAAAAGACAAAGCACACTTAAAATGGAAGTTTACCTATATAGTATCTTTCTTTCTAACAATTATTTGGAAATGCTCAAGTAAAATTTCATGTACATTTAATGATGACACATTTTTCTGGTAAAACCTCTAATTCTGGTTTTTGAAATAAAACCACTACTTTTAATACATATATTGAATTTGATTAATGATATTTTAAAATCACACTCAAGCCTATAAATTCCTTTGATAACATACCATACATATCAAGTTTTGGCTCTTACCTTTATTTCTAATGTACCACCAAAGCCCATTTTAAACTGTCCATGCATATCTTTGGTAAAGACTCTTTGAAAAGTCTGCTTGAATAAGGAAGTGTTGAAAGAATCACCCATTACCATGTATCCTCTGCATGTAAAGAACAAAAAATAATGTAAGTGACACAAGTATTGGGTCCATGTGTTAAAAACAGAAGTAAATTACCTCTCAGTACTACCAACGAATTTTGAAGATGCTTTCCAAAATGTGCTATATTATCATCAATTTAAAAAAATCCAAATATATGAGACTATCTACACCCCACAAATAATCTAAATCCTGAGGGTATCTGAGTGCCCCTAACACTTGCATTGGTCCTCAGTAATTTACTAACATTCCTTTATAAACAGATATACAGCCATACATTACAAAATTCAAAAGGTACAAAATACAAAATGGTGCATGGTAGCAAATACATCTCTCCCATTCCAGCCACCCAGTTCTCCACACTGGTGAAGATACCTGACAGTTTACGGCACACGTTCTCATTCTTAAAAACAAATATATACCTGTGTATGTATATATTTGCATATACTGTCCCTGTGTATATCACACAAACGTAACAGGATCACACTCAGTGAGACTAGGAGACTGAAGGACCGTTTTCACTTTAAGCTCTTATATTCGGCTTGATTTTTCACAGTAAGCATATACCTATTTTAATTTTTTTTTTTAAGTTTTAAAGAACATTAACTGTCAAAAATAATTCTGAGAGGGACGCCTGGGTGGCTCAGTTGGTTAAGCAGCTGCCTTCGGCTCAGGTCATGATCCCAGCATTCTGGGATCGAGTCCCACATCGGGCTCCTTGCTCGGCAGGGAGCCTGCTTCTCCCTCTGCCTCTGCCTGCCATTCTGTCTGCCTGTGCTTGCTCTCTCCCCCTCTCTCTCTGATAAATAAATAAAATCTTTAAAAAAAAAAAAAAAAAAAAAAAAATAATTCTGAGATAACATTTTGTCCTAACAGATTGGCAAAAATCACAGTTTGACAACATATTCTGTTGATGAGACTATGGAAACACAGATGGGAGTGCAAAACGATGGAACCTGAATGCAGGAGAATTTGACAATATCTAACAAAATTATCTATGTGTTTTCTCTTTACTCTAGCCAACCCACTATTGGGAATCTATCCCAAAGATATTCTGGAAAACAAAAACAAAAGAAGAATATACGCACGAGAGTATTCACTATTTCTAATAATACAAGATTGGAAATACTCCAGATGACAATCTGGATGATCATCTATTAGAGACTAGTTAAATAAAATATGGTACATCCACACAATGAGGTAATAAACTCCTATAAACCACTTTGTAGGGTATAAGTGAAAATGCAACGTTGGTAAAGATATGTAGATCTTTCTGCTTCTCATACAAAAAGAGGATACACACACCCATATACCCAAATGCATACAAATATTTACATGTATTTCCTCATATTTTTAAAATACTTAAGTAGCTTTAAAACAAAATATCAAAATTTAAAAGAGGACAAAGAATAAAACTGATATGGCACAATTAATTAATGATAATTTTATTTTTGATACTATGAAACTCTTGATTTATGTTATCTCTGATGCTATTATACATCCTTTTTTAAAAGATTTTATTTATTTATTTGAGAGTGAGAGAGCATGAGCTGGGGGAGAGACAGATGGACAAGGAGAGGCAGACTCCCCATTAAGCAGGGAGGCAGACATGAGGCTCGGATCCCAAGACCCTGGGATCATGACTCGAGCTGAAGGCAGACACTTAACAGACTGAGCCACACAGACGCCCCTATATTATACCTTTGTAAATGCTGTTTTCTCTATGTTTCTCACCAGTGTACAAAAATATAGTTGAATTTTGTATGCTGACCTTTATCTAGAAGTCTTAACAACTTAACATTTTAATTCCAATAGCAGTATATAAATTCTTTCAGACTTTCTATTTCAACAAACATGTCCATCTATGATGTTCTCTTATCACTAAACATGGTAATGCATAATACATTAAGGACAACTTATACCACCTCACTAATTTTTCCTCCTTTACAGCAAACCACTAAGAAAGAGCTATCTATACCTTTAACTACTCAGTGTGGACCCTGGTCTAGCAATACTGGCATCACCAAGGATTTTGTATGAAAAGCAGAATTCCAAGTCTCATCCCACGCACAGTAAATCCAGAATCTGTATTTTAATAAGATACCCGGCTGACCTAATATGTGAAAGTTTGAAAAGTTGTAATCTATACCAGCTGTTATCAATCTCGCCTTCCTATTCTTCTAGTTTACTCTAAGTCAACTTTCACTGCTCTTAGGAAGGTCACCAATGATCTTTGTGGTGTTAAATTGCAAAATCTTAGAACCCTACCATTTTTATTGCTATTTTTAAAAAAAGAAACACCAAAATTCTGACAGTTCCCACCTTTTTATCTCCAGCCCAGACCCATCTCCTGCACTCTATGTTGTAATACCTGACGGCCTACTCAATACCTCCTCATGGATATCAAATGGCATCTGAAACCAAACATATTCAGAATTGAACTCCCAATCTTCTCCCCAAATACTCTTCTTTCCACAGTCTTATTCAACAAAAGGCAATCCTTCCAGTACACTCCCTCTGATTTTCCCAAACCCTAGATCCAACCTATCAGCAAATCTTCTACCTTCTAAATATACCCAAAATCCAACCACTTCTCAGCCACCACTTGGTATTCCTGTATCCCTATAGATCTCTACTGTAGACAACTGAAGTCAAATGGTCCCTTTAAAACATTACATCAGATCGTATCACACCTCAACTGAAAACTCTCCAATGACTCTGCATCTCACTCAAAGTAAAATCTGAAGCCTTACATCAGTCAAAATACCCTCACAATCTGTCCTTCTCACTTACCCCACTCCAGCTACAAATCTAACACCCTTAATTAACAAAATCTCAACTAAGGACAGAAAATTCTTCAACCTGATAAACATATCTACAAAACCCCACAGCTAACATCACACTTAATGGTGAAAGATGAAATAGTTTCCCCCTAAGATCAAGAACAGGCAAATCTATAGAGAGAGAGTAGATTAGTGGCCCAGGCTGAGGGGCGGCGGCGGGGTGGGGGACGTGGGGAACAAGGAAGCAGGAAAGGGAAATGACTGCTAAGGGGTACAGAGCTACTTTCTGGGGTAGCATAAATGTTCGAAAACAAAACTTGGTGATGGTTGCTCGACCTGTAAATAACCAAAAATAAAACATTAAATTGTAAGCTTTGAACAGGAAATTGTATGGTGTGTGAATTATATCTCACAAAGCTACTACAGGGGGGCCTGGTTGGCTCACTGGGTTGGGCCTCTGCCTTCAGCTCAGGTCATGATCTCGGGGTCCTGGAATCGAGTCTTACATCGGGCTCTCTGCTTGGGGGGAGCCTGCTTCCCCCACCACCTCTGCCTGCCTCTCTGCCTACTTGTGATCTCTGTATGTCAAATAAATAAATAAAATCTTTAAAAAAAAAAAAAAGCTGCTACAATAATAAAACAATGCACGATATCAAAACAGCTTTTCAAACAGAACTTGTGACTTTATAACTGAATTTCAGAAAAAATTTAAAGTGAGCTTTACTGAAAGGAGTATCAAAAGTTGTTAATAGTTGTCCTGGAGTGGCAGGATGATGACTGTTTTTCCTAAACTGTCATTATTGGTTTATATTTGTAAACTGTAATCATCAGTCTATAATTGCAAAAACCGTAAACACTGTAAATACATACCCAGTAAGGTTGGGACAGCATTTCATCTCCAGGAGACCTGTCTGATCTAACGCACATGCATAGATATCGATAACATGACCAGTCGTAGCAGCTCGATTAGCCAATGCTTCAAAGTGCTACAAAAGATTTTTTTTAATCAAATCAAAGCAATGCACAAACTTAACCACCCTATAAATCATTTTTCCATAAAGAGATCAAAATAACATTTAAAAATTCTAAAAGAATAATACATAATAATTTAAATGTGATGTTCTAATTTAATTTTCTATGATAAAAAATTGTTCATAAAGTGATATAATAACTTCTATAAATTTTAAGAATTCTTTCTAAATATACTCCTAAATGAAGCTAACTTTGGAGAAAAGGCATACCAAATATCTTGCTCTTCATACATGAACATAGTAGAAGACAGAACTGGTTTTCCTGGCTAAATCCACATCCAGGCAACAAAAACGTCAAGTACGGAAAGACAGTAACAAAAACTATTAGATAAACAATAAAAGTAATACTTTTTGAAGCTCTAATAAAAATTCCAAGCTCAAAAGAAAAATTAGGTAGCAGGAAGAAAGCATCCAGTAATAGTGACAAAAATCATGTTGTTATACTTTTAAAATTATGTATAATGACTGCCAAAAAGAAAAGAGATAATACAGCAAAACTAAAATAAAATTGTGAACTCTAGAGAATTTCTTTTTTAAAAAGGGACATTAACAGCAAAACCAATTCAAGGGAATACACAGTCAAAAGTGAGAATATACTGTCACAAACCCACATAAAATTGAAGTAACATGAACAGAAAACAACTCACAAGAAAATAATGGACTATTCATGCTATGAACAGTATATGTATCTACAAGACAGCCTCTGGAAATGAAAAAGGAAAATGCAAGGAATTTTTCCAAAGCAGGCAGGATATTCTTTAAAATGAATATTTAAAAAGGCACACAGAGCTTCTCTCTAGAATATTCTTTAAAGAGATACTTATTGGTGCTATTAAGTCTTTAAATATTTAAAACCAGAAAAATTATCAAGAAAAAAAAACACTGTTTCTCCAATTCTGAATAGTAGTAACAATATCAGACTTCACAATATCAGATCACTTATCATCAAGTATTTGTATACTTCCTCTTCCATAAAATAAATTTTTCTACTAAAGCAAAAAGGCTTAAAAACCAAAATTACCTTAGTTCCCTTTTTAACATATTTGGCATTATCTTTTTCAATGTCATGCCATGATCTTATAGGTGTCTTCAGTTCATCACCAACCACCATTCCGGGCCCCTGAGTGGCTGGACCACCAATGAACATCATGATACGAGCACCAGTGTTGGGAAAAGTACACTATTGGAAAAAAAGTAACTTGTCAAAAGAATTTAAAAGAAAATACAAGGATATACATTTCTAAAAGTGAATTTTGATATATTCTTTCTAGAAAACAGGAAAGCATATATTTTTCAGGAAATAACCAAATGTTGTAAAGTGAAATTTAAAAACAAGGTATTTATTTGAATACCTTTCTTTTGAAATCCTACCCTAAACAATAGTGCCTTCCTAACTTTAAAATAATCTATAAACCTGATCTCTCTAAACAAGGATGCTTCTCCTGCTTACTTAAAGCCTGACTGGGAGGAGTAGAGAAAGAGTGAAAGAAAGAATCTTCTTTTTTTTTTTTTTTTAAGATTTTATTTATTCATTCATCAGACAGAGATCACAAGTAGGCAGAGAGAGAAGGGGAAGCAGGCTCCCTGCTGAGTACAGAGCCCAATGAGATGCAGGGCTCCATCCCAGAGCCGAAGGCAGAGGCTTACCCCACTGAGCCAAACAGGCACCCCAAGAGCGCATCTTCTATTTTTTGTTGTTGTTGTTTTACTTTTTATGTTTAAAACACAAGCATAGCTTATGTTTCTAGTTCATGATGATGGACAAAGTACTCCAATCTACCTCTCCTTCCTAACCAAGGTACCAGTGACATGAGAAAAATGGTATTATTTTTAAAATAAGAAAGACTGCTCTCGGTAGACCAGAAATTTTGAGGAATCCAAACACAATGGATAAAAAGTTGTCATTTCTTTCTTTTCTGAAGCTATAACATAACATGAAAAATGTGCTCTGTATTTTTGTCCAGTAACTGACTAGAGAAATTACAAATAAAAGCATTTCTAAAATGATTATATAAATTTTTCTAATTATGGGACAAAGTAGAGTAACTATACATAGAGAGAAGGAAATGTAAACTCCATAATGGTATTAATAAATAAACTGAAAGTTTGATGAAGAATGGGATATTTGCATGGTTTCAAAGTTCCTTAGCATCTAATGTTTAATTAATCACAAAAGGAGGAGAAATTTTAAAAGTACTTCTATAGTGGAGAAACCTGCAGACACAATCTTAGTAAGTGATCGTGGTGATTATATCACCTTGAATGGGGCAAATGAAAATCATGGGTCACCTCATACGGTGTAATGAAAACACAGCATTTTCCTCTGATATCCCTGCCAATCATGCAAGACCTGAATCTAATTGTGAGGATACATCAAAACAAACCTCATTTGAGAGAATCTATGAAATAACTGGACTGAATCTTCCAAAGCATCAAGGTCATGAAAGAAAAAGCAAAGCTGGGGCGCCTGGGTGGCTCAGTGGATTAAGCCGCTGCCTTCGGCTCAGGTCATGATCTCAGAGTCCTGGGATCGAGCCCCGCATCGGGCTCTCTGCTCAGCAGGGAGCCTGCTTCCCCCTCTGTCTCTGCCTGCCTCTCTGCCTACTTGTGATCTCTCTCTGTCAAATAAAATAATAAATAAAATCTTTAAAAAAAAAAAAAAAAAAAAAGAAAAAGCAAAGCTGAGGAACTATACCCGACCGAAGGAGACTAAATGGACATACCACTAAATACATGTCTCTGAACTATATCTCTTTTGTAAAATAAATTATTGAAATAATTGAATGAGGTCTGAAAATTAGGTGGTAGTAATTTATCAGTGTCAATACTCTGATTTTCATAATTGTATTGTGGTTATGTAGGAAAACATCCTCATTTATAGAAAACACAACTCCAGTATTCAAGGGGTTGAGAACATACTAGCAACTTAAATAGTTCAAGGAGAAAAAAGTTCTTTACAACTTTTCTGTAAATTTGGTATCATTTCACAATTTTAAAAAGCATTTTTATAATTATAAAGTTCTAACTATAGTTACAAAGCCTAAGAGATGTGTAAAATTTTCAAATACTACTTAAAAGCAAAATTCCCCTTATTCTACCACTGTTAATATTTGGACAAACACCCTTCTAGGTGCCTCTCTGTACACAAAAGGATACCCTGCAAGTCCAACTTCAAATATAATTATATACTTGCTGTCCTAATGACCTGATTTTTTCACTCAACATTACCTTGTACATATTACTGATACACATACATATACATTTACATTCCAAAACAGAGCTATCATCATTACCTCAAGTAGTCCCACAGCTATGGAGAGTGCCACTCCAGAGGAACGTAAGGGTCTCTTTCCTTGTGGTACAGGCCAAGGGTCTCGCTGCAGTTCTCCCAGAAGATCTGTGAGATTCATGTCTATTTTCTGTACTGGCTGCAAGAATCTGTAAAACAAAATTAAATAAAAAGTCATTTATCAATGTTTGTGGTTAAGAGTTTAAGAACCCTGTGAAGTGTGTAAACCTGGCGATTCACAGACCTGTACCCCTGGGGATAAAAATATATGTTTATAAAAAATAAAAAATTATTAAAAAAAAAAAAGAGTTTAAGAACCAAGCTGTCTACTTTTTTAGAAAGAGAAAAGCATGGGGTGCCTGTGTGGCGCAGTGGGTTAAGCATCTACCTTTTGCTCAAGTCATGATCCTGGGGTCCTGAGATCAAGCTGGGCACAGGGCCTGAAGGTTCATGACCTGAATGGAAGACAGATGCTTAACTGACTGAGCCACCCAGGTATCTCTGTTTAAGCTCTTTTCTATGAAATAGAAGACAGGTGTTCATCATATTAATAACTCATATTAACCTCTAATTGAATAGGTTTGTGATGACTAATGAAACACTATAACCAAATGCTCGGCTGGGAGCCTGCTTCTTTCTCTCCCTCTGTTCTCCCCCCACCACCCCCTGCCGGCTCACCTGTTCTTTCTCTCTTAAAAAGAAAAAAAAGAAAGAAAGAAATAGAAAAAGTAATTTAAATACATAGCAGACTAATGGTTTCCTTTTTTGTATTATGATTATTTTTATTAACATATAATGTATTATTAGCCCCAGGGGTACAGGTCTGTGAATCACCAGGTTTACACACTTCACAGCACTCACCAGAGCACATACCCTCCCCAATGTCCATAACCCAACCACCCTCTCCATACCCGCCCTCGCCCCTCAGCAACCCTCAGTTTGTTTTGTGAGATTAAGAGTCTCTTATGGTTTGTCTCTCTCCCGATCCCATCTTGTTGCATTTTTTCCTTCCCTACCTCTCAAACCCCCACCCTGCCTCTCAAGTTCCTCATATCAGGGAGATCATATGACAATTTTCTTTCTCTGACTGACTTATTCTGCTCAGCATAATACCCTCTAGTTCCATCCATGTCGTTGCAAATGAGACCAATGGTTTTCTAACTTTTGTGTGCATCAGAATTGGTGGGCGGATTTATTTTAATAGACTGCTGGTTGCACAGCTTTGTTTCAGTAGGTCAGGGGTAGGGTCCAAGACTTTGCATTTCAAATAAGTTCCCAGGTGATGCTATCTGCTGGTTCAGAACCACAGTTTGAGTACAACTGCTATAAGGGAAACGCTCTCACACCAAGTATCAGGACTGCATCTTTTATTTAACAGTCGAGAATGTTTTTAGGCTACTGAAATAATTTTAAGAATACACATCAACTCAATTTTAGTAATACCACCTCTGATTAGTAAGTTTAGGGGGGAAAAAACTACCTCAAAGGCTAAAAAAGCAAAATGAAAGTTTTTTGGTTTTTTGTTGTTTTTTTTTTTTTAAAGATTTTTTTATTTATTTATTTGACAGACAGAGATTACAAGTAGGCAGAGAGGCAGGCAGAGAGAGAGAGAGGAGGAAGCAGGCTCCCTGCTGAGTGGAGAGCCTGATGCGGGACTCGATCCCAGGACCCCGAGATCATGACCTGAGCCGAAGGCAGCGGCTTAACCCACTGAGCCACCCAGGCGCCCTAAGATTTTATTTATTCACTTGACAGAGACACAGCGAGAAAGGGAACACAAGCTGGGGGAGTGGAAGAGGGAGAAGCAGGCCTCATGCCAAGCAGGGGGCCTGAGTAGGGCTCGATCCCAGGACTGAGCCGAAGGCAGACTCCTAATGACTGAGCCATCCAGGCACCCCTGAAAAGCTCTTGAGGCCGTATTTTTGCTTGGCGGCCTTCAACCAGAAAAGTTTTTATGAACTTAAGAACAGAAGATCAGGAACATATCAAAACTAAAGTAACTCCTTAACATTGTAATGATGAGAAACCATTTTGGTGACATGATTCTGCCTCATCTCTTTAGAAGGTATACTGAAGCAATGTATTTATATTACTAAAAATATTTAACAACATAGTATCACTGAATGTCTATGTTCAAATTAAGGGTACGGGATGCTTAAAAGAGCTGCACAAATTGTAAAATTAACTTTGCTATATTTAATTATTACCTATTGGAAGGAGGTGGCTGCTGTACCTGAGGACCACGTGTTGCTTGAGTAACGGGTACTTTAGAGAGTCCCAGCATTTCCTGTAAAGAGATGATTTCTGTGATATCCATTCAATTACTCCTACAAAGATATATCAACTACTTAACATGTGCAAGGTGCTATGCTAGGTAGTAGGAACACAAAAATAAAGAACATAAAGTCTCTTTCCTCAGAAAGCAAAAGGTCCAGGTGGGGAGACTGTCAGGTAACCAATAACAGTACAATGAAATAATCACAATAAGAGAGCAAAGTACAAGGTGCTACAGAAGCAAAGAGGGATACTAGCTCAGAAATACTTTCTTTCTAATTAATAGTCAAAAAGTTACTGGGTAACTTGAATGTATTTCTTAACTTATGTTCATCCACCCCTTTGAGCAACTATATTTCAAGTGTCTGCTATGTGCCAGAAAATCTAATGGTAGTAAAATATACAGTCCCTGACCTTATGAAATTAAAATCTGGCAAAACAAATAGCAGTTGAATCATATAAATGGGGTTATAAGGTACATATACTTTGTATGTCTATATTTCTTAATTTTTAACCTACTGCCTAACCAAACTGCCAGTTTCATTTTGAATTTTAAATGTGCACAAAATTCCTTTCTAGACACATGAAAATATTATTTTACCAAAGTCTCCTTGAATTTAGAAATGCTTAGTCATGAAGTGATAGAGTAAAAGTATATAACAGAAAATCAGAAAGTCTAAATATTTGGAAAGAAAAAATACTGAACTAGTACTACAGTATTTCCTATACTCCTAGGAAGAAAAACAACTTTTTACCAACAACTTACTGCACGTTAGATTCTGTGCCAAACTCCTTATATACACTATTTCTTCACAAAACAATAATGAAGTAGATTTTTTTATCCTTACTTTAAAAATGAAAACTGACACTCAGAAAGGCTACATAACCTGCTAAAGGTTACACAACTACTAAGTGGTAAAGCAATATATTAATCCAGATTTTGCCGGAAAGCCCTTGTAAGAGTTTATACAATTCTTCGTATTCTCATGTTACTTCACTTGGTACTAGTAACAGCCTTGTAAAACAGGTATTTATCCCTTTCCACAGAGGATAATAAAACAAGCAAGGAGATCAAACCAAGACTGCATAACTGGAAGAGTTTAAGATTTGAATCCAGGACTATTTGGGGAGCAAAGACCAAGCTCTTTTTGAGAAAATAGAGAAGGAAAATTAAAACACTTTAATGGAGAAAAAAATTTAGTCTGTAGGCATTTATTTCCTGCTACAAAAAAGGAGGAATATTATGTGTTACATATGTGTTATATAATTTAAGTAAAATGTACTCTACAATCAGAGGTTAACATTAAACAACTTAAAAAAAAATTACAGTTAAAAAAAACAAACAACAGCAAATACTTAGAGGCACAATCCATTTAATTTTCATAACCACAAAGTAAGATAGATACCATTATTACCTTTCTTCTACAAACAAAAAAAAAAAAAACCTAAGCCACAGAAAGACTAAAACTTGCCCACTTTCTCTCCTGTCTCATAGAAACAAATGATCCTCCACTCCAAGGTACTCTGCTTCCTACGCTCCTAAAGGAATCCCCATCACCTCTTCTGAAACCTCACCTCACTCCTGCTTTCACTCACCCTCTTTA
The DNA here is from genome assembly GCF_030435805.1 of Mustela lutreola. Taxonomy (NCBI): domain Eukaryota; kingdom Metazoa; phylum Chordata; class Mammalia; order Carnivora; family Mustelidae; genus Mustela; species Mustela lutreola. The sequence continues at coordinate 94,683,419 of NC_081296.1, forward strand.
GTCTCTCTTTCCCTCCTGTGTGTAAACACATTCAAGTGTACCTCCTAGAGTAAACCCGTGAACTCAATTCTCTCTCTCAAGTTCCCACACTATTACTAAGCTTACCTTCAACAAACCTCTTAAAAGAACAGACTCTAGGGGTGCCTGGGTAACTCAGTGGGTTAAAGCCTCTGCCTTCGGCCCAGGTCATGAACCTGGAGTCCTGGGATCAAGCCCCACGTTGGGCTCTCTGCTCCTCGGGGAGCCTGCTTCCCTCTTTCTCTGCCTGCCTCTCTGCCTACTCCTGATCTCTGTCTGTCAGATAAATAAATAAATTCTTTAAAAAAAAAAAATAGAACAGACTCTAATTTTCTTCACCTCCTCAAATCTTATTCACAATCTTATTCACTGTTCATTATCCTCCCCATCCAAACCTGCAAATTTCTCCACTATTTTCTATCTCAATTAACTGTCGCACACTTCCCCAGTCTGCCAAGCTTCAAATTAGAATCATTTAAATCCATTCCTAAAATCTTCTTTTTCTTTTTCATTTTGGGCTACCTGGATGCTCCAAAGTCTGACTTCATGTCTGTCTACTTTGTACAAGGCTTACCTATCATCTCCTAGGATAACTACTCTTAACTGGGAGTTGTATCAGAATCACAGTTTATCAAAATACTTATATGAACAATCTTACCCTCTTAATAACCTCCCAATACAAGCACATGTTCACTCACACTCAGAGTCTAGCAAAATTTCTAATCAAAAATATATATTGAAAAATATCCCCACATGATCCTAGTAAACCACACAAAACTCCCTATCTTGGAAGAAAAGCTTCAATTTGCCCCCAAAATAAAAATGTCCTAGTGTATGAAAAAATATATACTCTTAGTTCATATATTAATAACCCTCAAGCCTTAAAATATTCCCTTTGCCAAACCTAATAAAAGTGTTTAGGTCATGGGACACCTGGGCAGCTCAGTCAGGTAAGCGTGTGTCTTTGGCTCAGGTTATGATCCCAGAGCTCTGGGATGGAGTCCCACATCGGGCTCCCTGCTTGGCAGGAAGCCTGCTTCTCCCTCTGCCTGCCACTCCTCCCTCTGCTTGTGCTCTCTCTCTCTCTGACAAATAAATAAAATCTTTTAAAAAAAAAGTGTTTAGGGCGCCTGGGTGGCTCAGTGGGTTAAGCCGCTCAGGTCATGATCTCAGGGTCCTGGGATCGAGTCCCACATCGGGCTCTCTGCTCAGCAGGGAGCCTGCTTCCCTCTCTTTCCCTCTCTCTCTCTCTGCCTGCCTCTCTGTCTACTGTGATCTCTCTCTGTCAAATAAATAAATAAAATCTTTAAAAAAAAAAAAATTTTTTTTTTAAAAAAATGTGTTTAGGTCCTAAATGAGATGTCAAGAAGCAAAAGGTAATATTCTGTGGTTGCTTTCCCTCAGTCTTCAGCATGAATTCCATAAGCCCTTCAAATCTCTAGCAAAATACCTTCAGTTTCACCATTAAATGTGAGGGGTTCAATCTGTATAATAACAATTTCAGACAACTGAAGGAAAACTGATACCAATATTAAATTTAAAGGTCTTGTAATACAATGATAATAATACAATTAGTCATTATTATAAAAATATTTTCTACAAACTTCTATACAGAATGCATTTATAGACATTTATGGAGTGATGCCCATAGACAAGGTTCAAACTACCATTCTTGCTGCTTACCTGAAGTTGTTTGGCAGACAGGTCTTTTGTTCCTCTGAACACATAGCTTTTTGAAATGCCCTCACATCCAAGTTCATGAACCTGTACCATTCTCCCAAAAGTAATAAGTCCAACCAAGGCTGTAGGTGGTAAAAGACTTAATGACATCTGCATAGATTCTTTCAGGGCTTGTAAATCTTCATCTTCCATGCAAGTATCAACCACATAGAGGAATATCAAAGGCATCTGAGGACCACGCTTTTAAAAAATGTTGCAATAATAAGAAAATAATGTTAATGTATTAACACTCAGCACAACATACAAGCATAATTAGTAGAGGACTAATTAAATAATTTACAGTTCAAAAAAAAATTTACAATTCATTCATACAATGCAATCTTAAGTTATTTCAGAAATGAAACAAGTTTTATATACACACAGAGACATCTAAGACATATCAAGAGAAAAACTAAATTTACAAACATTATTTATAGTTTCAAAAGCTTTTGATTTCATTTAATTGTATGAGCCTTCATCTCCTATACAAGTACTTATTTCTCTCAAAATAAGAAAACAATAGCTATAAAGCTTAAAAACAAAATAAGGTGATTTTTATAAAATAATTATCTAAACCTGAATTTTACTGCAAGAGACCTGGAAACTAGGTAGGCTGGACAAATTACTTACTGGCTGAAGTGATCCATATTCTGCTTTCTCTACAACACTCACAAAGAATATTATAACTTTAATACTTACATATGTAAACAACTATGTAAAGCCTTTCAGAAAGGGAAGAAAAATGACTTTCTTAACAAGGACCAATGTAAGAGTAACTTTATTAGTTAGACTTGGAGATATACCATCAGGTTCTAGCATCATACTGACTTAAGTATTTCTGAATTAACCTTCCAACTACACAGCAACACGGACTCTGTACTATTTATTGATCTACTCAATATAGCAAATCATCCCATCACCCAATATCCTGGCCACCCATTAAATGACTACAACAGAGAGATTATCTTATTCAAATTGACCAAGACAGTTCTTACCTCTTAAAAGCTCCATCAATTCAATGTGAGAATCAAGAATGATGCCCATTAATTCATCTGAATTTAACAATTATTTTGGTATAAAGTAAATTACTAGATATTTAAAACCTTCTTAAGGATTTATTCTTGTGCTCTTACCAGAACTACATATTCGATGCTAGAAAACTGAGGTAAAAGCTCAGCGGGTTGATTCAGTTCAGATATACCAGCATAAGTAGGTGGAAACTATGGAGGAAAAAAGAAATTTTTAACAAATTACTTGCCAGAAAGAGTAATGAAATTCTAAACTGCAAATAATTTTATGATCATTTAGTTATTAAAAAGTGTTTTTCACATGAAAATTTATTTCATCTTTTTTTAATACACATTCTTCTACATATTTAGATTAATACCAAAGCATTAACATCTGCATTGCGAGTTTTCTTACCTGATTCCTTTGATAACAAAAGTTGCAAGCCCAGAGTTTTGCTCGATAATCCACCTGACTGTTTTAAGAAAAGATAAAACAGAGCTCATGTTTCAGTTCAACTGTACAATGATCTTAATTTTAATAAATTAATTTTTCTGAAACATTAAAACATTCAAATAGTTAAAATGATCTTTAAAAGCTATTACTTCTAGATGTTGCCAATATCTAATTCACACTTTTAGCAAAGTTTACCTAAATGAACTTTTAATACATAGCAAATATCAGTAAAATTAAGATAATCCTTTTTCTTCAAATAATTTAGTAACTTCTACACTCAGATCTAAAAAATATTTAATTCAGAAGTATATTTCTTGAATACTTTATATGTACCTGCCATTATTCCAGAAACTGATAATACAGCAGTAAGTAAGAGCTCAAAGTACCCTGTAATCACTGAGCTTATAATCTAGAACAGAAAAACATACTATAGAAAAGTAGGTGCATAAATACAGAAGATACTTTCAGACAGTGATAATAGAGATTAAAGATAATAAAGTAGGGTGTAAGAATGTGTTTGGGAGGGGTACTTTAAAAGAAAGCCTTCTTAAATAAACAACTGAAATGTGATCTAAATGAAAAGGAACCAGTCAATCCAGGCAGAACAATCCAGGCAGAATATATAGCTATTGCACAAGTTTCAAGGTAGGAATAAATTTCGTATGTTCAAGGATCAGAAAGAGGGTAAGGTATAATGTAGATAAGAATAAAGGAAATGGATAAGAAGAAGGCAGAAATATACAAAGGCTAGATGATAAAGGGTTTTATAAGTCTTAACAAACAGTTTGGATTTTCAGTCTATAAGACACTATTAAAGGATTTTAATCATCTGATATCCATTTGTAACACTTTAGCTTCTGGATAAAGAATAAACTGCTAAAAGACAAGAATGGAAACAGGATGTCCAGAAAATTGTCCAGAAAAAAAGATGGTATACTTTGAAGTAGAGTGTACTCGCAGAGACTGAATATGAGAGATGGAATCAGTAATGTTCCAGAGGCAGATTCAGAGTTGCTAGTGGACTGAGTAGGGAGAGAGTGTGGAAAAAAGAATAAAAGATGATTCTTTTTTTTTTTTTTTTAAAGATTTTATTTATTTTTCAGAGACAGAGGGAGAGAGCGTGAGCGAGCACAGGCAGACAGAGAGGCAGGCAGAGGCAGAGGGAGAAGCAGGCTCCCTGCCGAGCAAGGAGCCCGATGTGGGACTCGATCCCAGGACCCTGGGATCATGACCCGAGCCGAAGGCAGCTGCTTAACCAACTGAGCCACCCAGGCATCCCTAAAAGATGATTCTTGATATTCTGGTTTATGCATTAAGAAATCATAACATTTCCGGGGCGCCTGGGTGGCTCAGTGGGTTAAGCCGCTGCCTTCAGCTCAGGTTGTGATCTCAGGGTCCTAGGATCGAGTCCCGCATCGGGCTCTCTGCTCAGCAGGGAGCCTGCTTCCCTCTCTCTCTCTCTCTGCCTGCCTTTCCATCTACTTGTGATTTCTCTCTGTCAAATAAATAAATAAATAAAATCTTTATTAAAAAAAAAAAAGAAATCATAACATTTTCAGGGGCGCCTGGGTGGCTCAGTGGGTTAAGGCCTCCTCTTTCCCTGCCTGCTTCTCTGCCTACTTATGATCTCTGTCTGTCAAATAAATAAATAAAATCTTTAAAAAAAATCATAACATTCTCAAACACCATACCACTCAATTATGACTTTTCTAATGACACATGATGGGTCTAATTATGCACAGCCATCACCTACCTAGCAATACTAGTGACAGAATCTAACAGTTCATATAGTGATAATTTTACCTTTGGTCTCTTATCAACTCACTACAACTAGAATATCCTTCAATTTTACAGCTCCTTGGATGTGACTACTCTAATTTGAAAAAATAACTGTAACAAAACAAACACCTTCATATAAATGCACAAGAAAGAAACTATACTCTTAAATAGGATTTCAACATTCATTTTTTCAATATATTTTAATTACCATAAAGGATTCAAAACTGCACGGCAAGTGGTCCTACTACACAGAACAGGTTCATATTGAATAGGTGGTAAATCAGGTCTCTCCTTCAGTGGTGTAAATAGGGCTGCTACTGGAACGACCATTCTTGTAGCTTCCAGTCGACTTGATGGCCAAACATTCCAACTAAATCGGACTCCATCTCGTTCTTCATTTTGTTGGATGAATTCCAAATATGTTGTCATCGTAGTGCGTGATGCTTACTTCTGTGACAAAATTAAAGATGTTTAAAAATTTTATTCTTTTTAAGATTTTATTTATTTACTGGACAGACAGAGCACAAGCAGGGAGAGCAGCAGGCAGAAGGAGAGGGAGAAGCAGGCTCCTGGCTGAACAGGGGGCCTGATCATACCCTGAGCAGAAGACAGACACTTAACCGACTGAGCCACCTAGGCACTCCTAAAAATCCTCTTGAAAAACTAAATAAGGGACGCCTGGGTGGCTCAGTTGGTTAAGCAGCTGCCTTCAGCTCAGGTCATGATCCCAGCGTCCTGGGATTGAGTCCCACATCGGGTACCTTGCTCAGCAGGGAGCCTGCTTCTCCCTCTGCCTCTGCCTGCCACTCTGTCTGCCTATGCTCATTCTCTCTCCCTCTCTCTCTGACAAATAAATAAAATCTTTAAAAAAAAACAAAAACCTAAGTATTTTTTTTCCACTGTCAGCCATATTCACCCAAGAAAAATGAGAAATCTAAGAAAAAAAATTAACAAGCAACAATAACCTCACTTATAACAAATGAATGACTCTACAGAACTAAGTGTTCATTAGGCTCAGTAAGAGGTATTTCATCCTTTTTCAGCCATTCTTAAAAAAAAAGTATAATAGGTGTCCTATTTATTTAAGGTGTATAGGAAAGAAAGTCAAAGATGGGGGGAAATAAAGAGCCAATGTTTTCGGTATCAGCCCTCTAAATTACATTATTCTAATGAACAGATTATCAAAAACATTAAATTCTAAAGCTCATATGGTTTTCTAACCAGAAGATGACAAGTTTCCACAAAACCTACTAGAAGAGAATGCTTAACAGTGCACAAGAAAAACATTTTTCTAAAACTGAGTACTTCTGTTTGAGACAGGTAAATTTTTCTACTGTGTGAATATAGGACCATTTGTGGCACAATAAGTAAAATGCTTGCTAAGTGGTGTTCTATATATGCCATTTGACTTCTTTTGCAGAAACTTAATTAGAATATTTTTAGGGACACTTGGGTGGCTCAGTCGGTTAAGCGGCTGCCTTCAGCTCAGATCATGATCCCAGGATCCGGGGATCGAGCTCCACATCTGGCTCCTTGCTCTGCAGGAAGCCTGCTTCTCCCTCTGCCTCTGCCTGCCACTCTGCCTGCCTGTACTCTATCTCTCTGACAAATAAATGAATAAAATCTTAAAAAATATATATATATATATTTTTAACATTCCAAGTTAGGAGAGCATTTTATTTTTTTTTAAGATTTTATTTATTTATTTGACAGAAAGAGAGATCACAAGCAGGCAGTGAGGGAGACAGAGAGAGAGGGGGGAAACAGGCTCCCCGCTGTGCAGAGAGCCCAATACGGGGCTCGATCCCAGGACCCTGGGATTACAACCTGAGCCGATGGCAGAGGCCTAACCCACTGAACCATCCAGGTGCCCCAAGAAGAGCATTTTAAACTCTACTTTGATCCATACAATTTCAATATACTCTCTTAAATTTATTAGAAGGAGGATTCCACTCTCATATATCAAGACATATATCCATCTCGTTACTCTTCTTACTACCTATCTAGAATGCCAGCCTTCCTACCTAGGCAACAGTTAGGTCTATCTCACATTCTCAAACTGCAACAGTGATTTGTAAGGAAGGAAACTGTAAAATTTAAAGTTCTGAGAGGATAGAGAGTTTAAATTGTAATGTGGCTGGCCAAAGATTTGAAGGAGAGATGAAAGATATCAAGAACTAAAGAATTATGAAGGTAGGGTACCAAAAGCCAACAGAAATACTGAAGTTGCTAAGAATGACAATAGGACAAGGAACTGATTGTAAAATGTAACTGAGGGAAGAAAAGATATTATTTGAAAAAAGCATATTGAATATAATAGTTTTAATTTTAGGAACATTTTCAAATAGATTTTGTTAATAAGTTTTACAGAAAGCGAAGCTTAACAAATCTAGGTTATTTCTCTTCCTTGGCAGCTAAGAATTTTCTTTTATTTAAAAGACATAAGAATGTTCTATTTTAAATATATCTCTGTTAAAAAAAAGAAAAATTAGGGGCGCCTGGGTGGCTCAGTTGTTAAGCATCTGCCTTTTGCTCAGCATGATCCCAGTGTCCTGAAATGGGTACCCACCACCCCAATTGGGCTCCCTGCTGAGCAGGAAGCCTGCTTCTCCCTCTCTCACTCCCCCTGCTTGTGTTCCCTCTTTCACTGCCTATCAAATAAATAAATAAAATCTTTAAATATATATACACATACATATATACAAAAAGAAAAAAATGAAACACTGTATTCCTATCAGAATCTCACAACCAGAAAACTATATGCTAATCAAAAGCAAACAGATTTTTCAAAGATTGATAAGGGATAGAGAGGAATTCTAAAATAACTAAGCTGAAAAAAAAATAAAATAACTAAGCTGTTTAGAAAAAATGTTTAGGATTTTATTTATTTCTTTGACAGATAAAGACACAGAAAGTGTACAAGCAGGGAGAGTGGCAGACAGAGGGAGAGGGGAAAAGCAGGTTCACTGCTGAGCAAGAAGTCCAATGTGGGGCTCCATCTCAAGGTCCTGGGATCATGACCTGAGCAGAAGGCAGATGCTTAACCCACTGAACCACCCAGGCGCCCTGCAAATATCAAAATTTATGAAAACCGGTGACCATGACCCTGAGCTTCGCAGCCAGCTAATATGTAAAGATTTTTCTGTGGGGCGCCTGGGTGGCTCAGTGGATTAAGCCGCTGCCTTCGGCTCAGGTCATGATCTCAGTGTCCTGGGATCGAGCCCCACATCGGGCTCTTTGCTCAGCGGGAGCCTGTTTCTCTCTCTCTCTCTCTCTGCCTGACTCTCCGTCGACTTGTGATCTCTCTGTCAAATAAATAAATAAAATCTTTAAATAAAAAAAAAGATTTTTCTGATAAGATCGGTGGTGATACTAATGTGAATTTTCTATTGTATAATGAAACATGTCAACATTTGGAAAATATACTTTATTCAGTGAAGCAAATCTCCCAAATGATCAGTTCATGATATTACAAAATCATGCATGGATAGAGATCCATTCAAAGTGCAGGACAGACCAATGAATTTCAATGCAATATAGTACAAAAAGTTCATTTCTAAAATTTCATTATTCACACTGCTATTAACCCTTGATTTCTGAATTAAAACTGTCAAGTTGTAGTGTAGTATGAAAAAAAGAATATGCACAATTATCTGGAAAAGTTATTAAAATATTCCTCCTTTTTCCAGCTATGTATCTATGTAAGGCAAGACTTCTTTCATACAATTTAAGCAAAATAACATATTACAATAGACTGAATGCAGAAGTAAATATGAAAATCCACCTGTCTTCTATTAAGGCAGGGTGGGCTTTTCCAAGGAGGGGGGCAGTTGGGGTTTTTTGGTTTTTGTTTTGGATCCTCAACAATGTTCAAGAGTCCAAAGGGGTCCTAAGAAGCAAGGTTTTAGGACATTAGGACAATTCATTCAGAGAGCCTAGTAGAGAAAGGCTCTATTAGATTTAACATAAAGACATTGACACACAATAGACAGGTTTAAGTTTCTACAAGTAAAAAAGGTCGATCCTAACACCCTTGCTTTTTATTATGAAATACTAAATATCACTTGTGTGATATCTGAGCACAATTACCCTCCTTTTCCTCTCTGCTCTAAGATCGTATTTGTTTACTAAATGACATCTATTGTATTTTGTACATTCTCACTTTTCAGCAGTATTTTGAAAAAGTCCCACCTACTTCTTCTTAACCAGTCCAGTTACATGGCCATGCACAACACCTCCCCAACTTCCCTCACCTTTAAAATCACCAATTCTAGTATAAACCTTTCCACGCTGGACCCCATATCCAACAATGGCATATCTAAAATAAATTCCTGGGCGCCTGGGTGGCTCAGTGGGTTAAGCCGCTGCCTTCGGCTCAGGTCATGATCTCAGGGTCCTGGGATCGAGTCCCACATCGGGCTCCCTGCTCGGCAGGGGGGCCTGCTTCCCTTCCTCTCTCTCTGCCTGCCTCTCTGCCTACTTGTGATCTCTCTCTGTCAAATAAATAAATAAAATCTTTAATAAATAAATAAATTAATTAAATAAATTCCTTTCACAAACTAGCTTTTTATAAAATGGCATTATTTGATCAGCACTCTGTCCCCTAATCTTATGTTAAAACCAAATATGATTCAGACACTGTATTAGAATGGAGATTAAAAATACTAATCATAAAAAAATTTTAGTCATAATATTTTTTAAAGTGGTACAAAAACACAAAAGACTATGCTAAAGAAATGTCTCATTTCCCAGCACAACTTATATATAACCAGCAGAACTTACTTTAAATAATTTCTCATGATATAAAAGCAAAGAAGCAAAACATCATGTCTCTTTAACCTATTAAACACATGCCCACAGTATTTTTTTTTTAAGAATTTTTATTTATTTGACAGACAGAGATCACAAGTAGACAGAAAGGCAGGCAGAGAGAGAGGAGGAAGCAGGCTCCCCGCTGAGGAGAGAGCCCGATGCGGGGCTCGATCCCAGGACCCCGAGATCATGACCCGAGCCGAAGGCAGCGGCTTAACCCACTGAGCCACCCAGATGCCCCATGCCCACAGTATTTTTAAAGCTTTTTCTATTCAGTAAAAATCAGGAGTTTGCAATATTCCAATTATAGCACGGTTATAGATCCCAAGTGAAAAATAACCTAAATTGCAAGTAAAATTTGAATTTCTCCCAATCAGATGTGTTTACCAATTAAGTGTGCCCCTCTACTTTCCAGTTGTAAAATCCTCAATGAAGTGTTTTCAACTGCTTTCCATGCCTAGATTTATGATCTTGAACAAATAGCTTAACTTCTCTGATCCTCAATTTCTCAGGTAAGATGAGGGGTTGGGGCTACAAGGCCCCTTCTAACTCTAAAACTCTATGAGTCAAATAAAAATGGTCGGACTTTCAAAACGAGGTGAGACTACTGGAAAGGGAGAGAAGGAAAACTTACCATTTATATTTAAACCCACATTAAACCTACAACTTTTTTTAACCAAGTTAATGTGTCTGGTTATACGCGGCTGTACCGGATGGAGGCTGAGGAAATTCACGTGAATTCAACATACCCCAGAGACTACATGTAGACTGTACTTTTCCTTTCCCACCAACACGGGAAAACGCTAGCACAACAGAGAAGACTGGTCCGATCTGAAAACCGCACCCCACTTGTAATCGAGGCCTAAGCGTTAGCTTGACCTGCCACTTAATTCTCCTTATCCTCTTCGACTCCCAAGGCCGAACGACCCGTGACGAAGTCACCTGGGTTCAAAGTCTAGGGCACTTCAGATCAGGGATGGCATGAACCGAGAAGCCAAGTGTCCAGAAGCAGTGATAAGCTGGGGCGAGGAAGGCAGGTCGCCCGGGAGTCGGGGGTGGGTGCTGGGCGAGAGGCTGAACTGCCGTTTTGCACCCGACTCCCATCTTTCGCACCTTACCCAGGGGAGCTTGCTGAGGGGCCCGGGCCCCCAGGCCCGGAAGAACGAAGCGGAGTGGTGGGTGAGAGGGTGAAGGGGTCAGGATTCAAAGGTGCCCTCGCCGGCCGGTCGCTGCCGCCGGCGCCCCCGTCTGTTCCGGAGCACCCCAAGAGGGCAGAGCGGGCACCGGCCCCAAGAGACCCCGGCCCACCCGCCCGCCGGCCCACAGCAGCACAGCTTCCCCTCCCCCGCTTTCCGCGGAGCGCCCGCGGCCTCTCCGGGGAGCCGGGAGGAAGACCCGAAGTCGGTCCTTACCCCAGGGCCTCCAAACGAGATCTGCGCCGGCCGCAGCCACCGCCTCGCAAAATCGGTCCCTTCAGCCGACCCAGAGCAACCGTGGCACTGCAATCACGGCCGGCGCCGCCCCGCCCCCGGCCTCCGCGCAGAACACCGCCGGGCCAACATGGCTGGTGCCGCCTCTGCCACGTCAAGGGGTGGAGAGGCGGGGCGACCGCGCCGGGGAACCGAAGGGGAGAGTGCGGGACCCGGCGGAACGCCGCGGGGATAGGGCACTAGGAGGAGCGTGGGGAGGGGAAGGGGCGTGCACCTAGCCGGGGCGGGGCTCGCGGAAGAGCGAACTAATGGGAGGGCACCCGGGCGGAGCCGCGAGGGCGGAGACGAGAAGGAGAAAGGGGAGGGAAGGGGCAGTGACGGAACCGGGGGGGCGAGGCAACCGAAACTGAGCCGGTCGGGGACCACCTGAGCGGAGAGTGGCCCCAGCGGAAATTGGAGCTCCTTAACCCTTTCCACGGTTCTAGGGCATATCCCACTCCCTGAGGGCCTCAGGCGAGAGTAGGACCTTCTGTCGCCATTCAGACTCCTCAACTCGCGGTGGGGCGGGGGCGGTGTCCGGTAGGACATCCCCTCCTGTAGGCCCCTGGTTGATTCCTAAAACCACAAAACTCCCCTGGTTGATTCCTAAAACCACAAAACTACATCGCCCCTAAAAAAACAAACAAAGTGAAAAGTTCGTTTATTCACTTAGTGCAACATATATTCCCTAACACTATGTACCAGGTACAGTAGCAGTGCCTATGATATGACATAGGCAAAACAGGCCTATTTATAAAACTAAAAATACAAAATGTGCAATTACAGAGCAAAAATATAAATAAAAAAGGCTGTCCTCTTTTCAACAAAAATTACGAGACTTTAAAGGTCTCAAAAAAGTCCTCAAGTCCTGTGTTTTAATGGTACAAATGCATGAAGAACCAAACGTAACAATTAGCTAGGATATAGTAGTGATGCATTGGAAATCTGCAGTCACTATTTACAAGATGGGTATGTTCCATACTCATGCATCGCAGTTGCATTCAGAGGACATTGCTCATTTTGGGTATGTCTACAAAACCAGGAAAATATGGAATAAAAATTGGGATTTGCTATATTTAGATAATTAAATTTCCAATACAGCTGTTTTCCATTATGCCTTTACTCTTTTTATACAAGCTTACTCTTTTTATAACAGCTTTGAATATCCCTTTACTCTAATTTGTATCTCATAAACATATCTCATAAAAATGTAAAAATTATACAGTCCATTGAACTCATTATAAATGGTAAAGACTATTTTTCTTGGTGTACTAAAAGTTAAGAGGTTTTGACTTGAGGAAGAGAAGAATAGAGAAAGAATGGAAAATATCTTGAGGTACTGGGAAAGGAGAGTTAGACTAGGAATTGGAGAAAGGGAAGACTCTCCTAAAACAACCTTCTCTGGCTTTCAAACATAATCTATAGACATCCCTGGCCCAAGGCATTTGGGATTAATTTGTGAATCTGAAGGTTGTTAAACATTTACCAACTTGCAACTGACTGTAATTGTTTACTTTCATTACACCACCTTGTACAGGTCCTGGCACAAAATAATTTTTCCTTAAATGTTCATAAATGAGCAGCAGCTCTTTCTGCCCATAGGTCTTGTCCCATGCTTTTATATAACCACTATTTTGCAGCATTAAAAAAAAAAATTCAAGAATGAGCATGAAAACCTAAATAATTATATATATATATATATATATATATATATATATATATATTCATTATTATTATTACTATTATTGGGGTGCCCGGATGGCACAGTTGGTTAGGTATCTGACTATTGGGATGCCTGGGTGACTCAGTGGGTTAAGCGTCTGCCTTCAGCTCAGGTCATGATGCCAGGGTCCTGGGACTGAGTCCCACATCAGGCTTCTTGAGGAGCCTGCTTTTCCCTCTGCCTACCGCTCCTCCGCTTGTGCTTGTTCTCTCTCTCTCTCCCACTCTGACAAATAATAAATAAAGTCTTTAGGGGAAAGGAAACAAAAAAAAATCTGACTATTGATTTCAGCTCAGGTAATGATCTCAGGATCATGAGATCAAGCCTTACATTGTTGGGCTCTGCAGTCAGCAACAGGGTCTGCTTGAGATTCTTTCTCTCTCTCCCTCTGCGCCCCCCACTGCCCAAATAAGTAAATAAATCTTTAAAAAATTATTACTATCATCATTTTTAAGCTTTGGCATTAACTATAAAAATATAAAATCTGACATAAGCTCCCCCCCCAAATTTTTTATTTTCATTATTTTTAAAATTTTAATTCCATGGGTGCCTGGGTGGCTCAGTTGGTTAAGTATCTGCCTTCAGCTTGGGTCATGATCTCAGGGTCCTGGGATTGAGCCCTACATTGGGCTCCCTGCTCAGCAGGAAGCCTGCTTCGGCCTCTCCCACTCCCCTGCTCTGTTCCCTCTCTCGCTGTCTCTCTCTGTCAAATAAATAAAAAATTAAAAACAACAACAACAAAATCAAACTCTCTAGACCCAACCATTTTGTTGCAAATGGCAAGATTTTCTTCTTTTTTATGGCAGAATATCCCGTTGTGCGTGTCTGTACGTGTGTGTATGTATACATACACATGTCTTTCACCCATTCATTTAGTAATAGACACTTGGGTTGCTTCCATAATTTGGCCATTGCAAATAATGCTGCAATAAATAAAATTCCCTTTTTTAAAACTCAATACTCTAAGATCATTACTTTTTCAAACTGGCATTTTTAAAATGCCAGAGAATGTTAAAAAAGAGAGGGAGGCAGAGAGCCTCTTCTCTGCTGTCCTACCTGCTGCTCCCTTGCAGTGTATTCAACATTCTATCTCCTCTTAAAAAAAAAATGAGAGGGGCACCTGGGTGGCTCACTTGGTTAAGCAACTGCCTTCAGCTCAGATAGTGATCCTGGAGTCCCCTGATCGAGTCCTGCATTGGGCTCTCTGCTCAGCAGGGAGTCTGCTTCTCCCTCTGACTCTCCCCCTTCTCATGCTTTCTCTCTCGCTCTCAAATAAATAAATAAATAAATAGAATCTTAAAAAAAAAATTTTTTTAAAGAGAGAGTAGGGCTCCTGGGTGGCTCAGTGGGTTAAACATCTGCCATCAACTCAGCTTGGGTCATGATCCCAGGGTCCTGATATCAAGCTGGGTTCCCTGCTCAGTGGGGAGTCTGCTTCTCTCTCTCCCCCTCCCTGTTTCTGTCTCTCACTCAAATAAATAAATAAATAAAATCTTTAAAAATGTATATATATATATATAAAGAGAAGGGGCGCTTGGGTGGCACAGTCAGTTAAGTGTCCACTCTTCATTTCACCTCAGGTCATGATTTCAGGGTCTTCTTCTTTTTTTAAAGATTTTGCTTATTTATTTGACACACAGAGAGATCACAAGTAGGCAGAGAGGCAGGGGGAAGCAGGCTCCCCACTGAGCAAAGAGCGTGATGTGTGGCTTGATCCCAAGACCCTGAGATCATGACCTGAGCTGAAGGTAGAGGCTCAACCCACTGAGCCACCCAGGTGCCCCAAGATCTCAGGGTCTTAAGATCAAGTCCGGCATGGGGCTCTGCACTCAGGAGGGAATTTACTTGAGATTCTCTCTTTCCCTCTTTCTCTGCCCCTCTCTCTAAAATAAACAAATCTGGGCGCCTGGGTGGCTCAGTGGGTTAAGCCGCTGCCTTCGGCTCAGGTCATGATCTCAGGGTCCTGGGATCGAGGCCCGCATCCGGCTCTCTGCTCAGCAGGGAGCCTGCTTCCCTCTCTCTCTGCCTGCCTCTCCA
Source organism: Mustela lutreola (assembly GCF_030435805.1). Lineage (NCBI taxonomy): Eukaryota > Metazoa > Chordata > Mammalia > Carnivora > Mustelidae > Mustela > Mustela lutreola. Next base: position 94,698,437 of record NC_081296.1, read on the forward strand.
TCTACTTGTGATTTCTCTGTCAAGTAAATAAATAAAATCTTTAAAAAAAAATAAAAATAAAAAAATAAAATAAAATAAACAAATCTTTAAAAAGAGAGAGAGAAAGAGAGGGAGAGGTTCTAGAGTCAAGTAAAGTCTGGTAACACCAGTTAAATTATGTAATATAGGTCTCCTGACTCGTCAGAGGTTTTAATATGCTAATATTCATTGTGAATCTTTAAGCACAGCATTTTTTTAAAGATTTTATTTATTTATTTATTTGACAGAGATCACAGAGCCCCATGCGGAACTCGATCCCAGGATTCTGAGATCATGACCTGAGCCAAGACAGAGGCTTAACCCACTGAGTCACCCAGGCGCTCTAAGGACAACATTTAAATACACTTCCCAGGCCACCTGGGTGGCTCAGTGGGTTAAAGCCTCTGCCTTTGCTCAGAGTCCTGGGATTGAGCCTCACATCTGGCTCTCTGCTCAGCGGGGAGCCTGCTTCCTCCTCTCTCTGCCTGCTTCTCTGCCTACTTGTGATCTCTGTCTGTCGAGTGAATAAATAAAATCTTTAAAAAATAATAAAAATTAAAAAATAAATACATTTCCCAAAGATATTTGACCTCGAAACTTTTTTCCCTAGGACTATCTAGGATCAAGTATTCTGAACACCCTATGACTTTGTTTTCAGTCGTTAATTGCCTTAAATAATAGTTAGTGTGTAACAACCAGTATTTTCCTGCCTACTTCTGAACCCAAAGATGTTTCTTGTTTTTTGTTTTTTAAAGATTGATTGATTGATTGATTTGACAGACAGAGATCACAAGTAGGCAGAGAGTCAGGCAGAGTCAGAGGAGGAAGCAGGCTCCCCGCTGGGCGGAGAGCCTGATGCCGGACTCAATCCTAGGACCCAGGATCATGACTGAGCCAAAGGCAGAGGCTTTAACCCACTGAGCCACCCACGTGTTCCCCAAAGATATTTCTCAACTGAAAATTCCAGAACTTTGAAGAGTCAACGGAAATATAATAATGTAATTTGCTTGGAATTTCATATGATCACCACCAGATGGAGCTTTCCCTGGTTCTTTTTGTTTGTTTAACACATTTTCTAATATAAATCAAGTGCCTGTCGTTTTTTCTAATGTGGATTCTCTTCCATTTGTTCAGACTGTGACATTATAAGGCACTCACCAGCTATTTTTGTAGTACTCACTAGAAAAAGCAATACTCAGATTGTTCTAACTTTGAATTTTCAGCATCAGTAGTGTGTCAAGTCCATATATATATTGGACTAGTGTGCTCTAGTGTGTGCACACACACTAGAATCACATTCAATATAGTAATTATAAATAAGGCTAATTTATAAATTACACACAAGAGTTACAGAATTCTAAATTCAAATAGAACTTAGTGATCATTTGGTCTAACCCCTATACATGACAATGAAAGTAAAGATAAAAGAGGTTAAATAGCATATCCAAGGTCAAGGTGCTGATGCCCATTTAAAACCTATAACACTGGGGCGCCCGGGGGGCTCAGTTGGTTGGGTGGCTGCCTTCGGCTAGGGTCATGATTCCAGGGTCCTGGGATAGAGCCCCACATTGGGCTCCCTGCTCAGCAGAGAGCCTGCTTCTCTCTCTCCCCCTCTCCCTGATGCTCTGCTTACTTGTGCTGTCTCTAGCTCTCTGTCAAATAAACAAATAAAATATTTTTTAAAAAACCATAACACTGAGTTTTCATGTCATGTCTATGTTTTCCCCTTTAAATGTTAATAAGACTTGCTTTCAAAGTTTCTCCCTCTTGGGGCGCCTGGGTGGCTCAGTGGGTTAAAGCCTCTGCCTTCAGCTCAGATCATGATCCCAGGATCCTGGAATGGAGCCCCTACCTCGGGCTCTCTGCTCAGCCGGGAGCCTGCTTCCTCCTCTCCCTGCCAGCTTCTCTGCCTACTTGTGATCTCTGTCTGTCAAATAAATAAATAAAATCTTAAAAAAAAAAAAGCTTCTCGCTCTTGTTCAAACCGCAGGTGTTTCTGTTCCACAGAGTGAGCCACCAATACTATATTTCAGCATCACTTCATCCTGCCACTCTGATCAAGTCCAAAATGATTACTAAGAGTTTATTTAATCAGGAGTGCCTGGGTGGCTCAGTCATTCATTCCTTAAGCATCAGCCTTCTGCTCAGGTTATGATCCTGGGATGGAGCCTGGTGTCGGGCCCCCTGCTTAGCAGCAGAGTCTGCTTCTCTCACTCCTCTCCCTCTGCCCCTGCTCCTGTGCTCGCTCTCTCTCTCTCTCTCTCTCAAATAAATAAATGAGGGGACACTGGGTGGCTCCATGGGTTAAGTCCTCTGCCTTCAGCTCAGGTCATGATCCCAGGGTCCTGGGATTGAGCCCCGCATCGGGCTCTCTGCTCATCAGGTAGCCTGCTCCCTCCTCTCTCTCTCTCTGTCTGTCTCTCTGCCTACTTGTGATCTCTGTCTGTCAAATAAATAAATAAAATCTTTAAAAATAAATAAATAAATAAATAAACGAAATCTTAAGAAAAAAGAATTACTAAGATACCTAATCACAGAATTTGTGCTCAGATAAGCTAGAGAAAGAATTCAGCTGCTAGATGTCAAAGTAAGCAATTAAATCAACAACGAACCAAAAAGGAATTAATGGTGAAGCCTCTAATCACTTACTATGATTGTATAAGCAAGATCCTGTTCATCACTCCATGGAACAAACTCTCCCCCTATTTGAGGGCCAGGTGGATCAGTGCAAACTGCTATTATCAGGCATGAAAAATCACTCATAGGCTTTAAACCAGCAGTCAGACTCAGAATTACTCCCATCTCCTGACAGTAAATCTCCATCACAGCCCCAAATCACCAAGGCCCAAATCCTCTGGTAAGTAAGTGTTAGCATCCTTTTATTGAGACATAACCCTAGTCTCAATAATCATGTGACTACAGGAGTGTTCTGGTAGTCTGTGGTTGGAGGGCACTGACAACCCCCAACACACAGTAAGAAGGTGCCACATACATAACTACATACAGCTCTGTTTCTCACAACCCTGTCTAGCACCATTCACTCCCTACTCTCTATGTGTCAACCATATTGACCTCCTTCCAACTTTTCCAACACGACCTATTTCTTCTAATAATAAGGTCCTGAACAAAGTCTTTCCTCTACCTGCCAAGATTCAATATACAAATGGACAACGGCCAGACCCATACACACACACACACACATACACATATATATATGTATATATGTGTGTATTATATATAGGACTCTGACCTATAATCTGCAGTAACCAGCCAGGAAAAGCAGCCTAGAAGTTAAAATTGTAGCAAGTCATACGGCTATCTCTAGAAACAATCCAGGAAACCAAACAAAAACCTCATAATAATTGTCTCATAATAACCACGACTTGATTAACAATTGACAGCTCTCCTAATATTTTTCCCTGCTTCCAATTTAGGACCAACCAACCAAAGAAAGCCAAATATGCACCCTTAACCAATTTCATGGAATGTCCCTCTTCTAGGTAGAATAGTGGGATCAGAGCATGCTACCCTAATATGCTACCTTAGCATATTAATTATTTTGAGTTAAAGGTCCTTGAAAAAAAAAAAAAAAGCATATGCAAGAAAGGCACTCTGACCTTCCTTTTTTTCCCTGAAATCAGGAAATAAAACTGTCATGACCCTCCCTATACCAGCAGGATTTTCCTATTAGGGAGATGGGACGTTGAAGCCGAGATAAATGTGTACAAACAAACCTTATTAAACTAAACCCTTGGGGCGCCTGGGTGGCTCAGGGGGTTAAAGTCTCTGCCTTTGCGTTAGGTCCTGATCCCAGGGTCCTGATCCTAGGGTCCTGGGATTGAGCCCCCGAATCCAGCTTTCTGCTCAGCAGGGAGCCTGCTTCCCTTCCTCTCTCTGCCTGCCTCTCTGCCTATTTGTGATCTCTGTCTGTCAAATAAGTAAATAAAATCTTTAAAAAAAAAACAAAATGAGGGGCGCCTGGGTGGCTCAGTGGGTTAAAGCCTCTGCCTTTGGTTCAGGTCATGATCCCAGCATCCTGGGATCGAGCCCTGCATCAGGCTCTCTGCTCAGCAGGGAGCCTGCTTCCTCCTCTCTCTCTCTGCCTGCCTCTGCCTACTTGTGATCTATGTCTGTCAAATAAATAAAAATAAAATCTTTAAAAAAAAAAATGAAAAAACTAAACCCTTATCTTCCTGGTTACTTTCCCACAATTAACCACCCCAGCCCAAATTCCTTTGTGCTGTTACATTATAAAAACTTACTTTGTGCAACCTATTATATAAGCTTTCAGTCCAACCTTACTGGGGTCTTGATTTTTCTTTAAAGGGTCTCACATACATGTAAGAAATACTCAATAAAATTTGTATGCTTTTCTCTTGTTAAGCAGTGTTATGTCAGTTTAATTACTAGGCCCAGCCAGAGACCCTAAGAGGGTGGAGGAGAAATTTTACCTTTCTTACAATAGCCCACCTAGAGCTTTCCCATGTCACAGTCTCCAACCAGGGCATATCTGAAGTCTTCCCTTTTTTTCCAGTATAAATCTTTCTTACTCCACTGCAGTAGCAGAAAGCAACCCTTATGAATTTTTAACTTACTTTCCTCTTTCCTGAATGAATTCATTCCTGTGTATTTTAAATTTTAGAACTACGTCAAATCATTCGAGTACTTTATTACTCATCCCTTCTTTTGGAAAATAATTACTGACAACCGGTGTTCCATTCTGCTACTCTTCTCCTTTCTTCATTCATCTATGTGTAGTTACACCATGTACCTATACATGAAATCCAGTATTAAACATTGTTCTTTTGGTGGTTCATTGATTTCTTAGGAAGTTATTTGTTCTTGTATCCAAAAAGTGGGTGGAAAATGCTAACAAGATCCCCCCCCCCCACACACACACACACAAAGTAAGAAAATCCAGAAATGAAGGGGTGCCTAGGTGGCTCAGTTGTTAGACGTCTGCCTTCGGCTGGGATAATGATCCGGGGCTCCTGGGGACAAGAATCTTCATATTTCTCTTTAAGTTTACTTCTTCCAAAATCAGTAAAAAAAAATTTTAAATGCACATCTCAATAAGTGTAGTTACCTTTTGTCACCAAAGTTATTACAAAATTAGTAACATTTTTAACCAAATAACCTTTCAGTTTGCTGTCAAGCAGTATGTTTACGAGTCTGCCAATTGTTTAGTTACTGTTCATAAACACAAATTTCTTTAGCTCTTAACCCAAGAACTTGTCCTCATTTTATTTTCAAAGGAAAGAGTTACATTCTGGTTTTGAAATCAATTGCTTGCAAGCTAAAGGCAAAAAAGCCTTAAAAATAAACATAATGTTAGAAAATAAAAGCCAATTATATTCACTTAGAGCTTGTTTAGAAAAAATGAAATGTAATACTTTCATTGTTTCTTGGCATTTGTCACTCAGCACAAGTTACTTAATTCATTTCTGGCTTGTTTCACCTGTAAAATGGAGATAATACTACCTGCCTCACAAGATTGGCCCTAAGATTAACCATGGTAACTTTTTGGGAATTAGCATTAGCTTTATCCTTTCAATACTCATATTCGAACAAAGAGGTTTCTCCAAAGAAAAAGAAGAAAGTTAATGGCTAATCAAGGACTAATACTTATTTCAGGCAAGTATAAAGTGATCTTTCAAGTAGCCAAGCACATGAAATTCTTCTGGAAAATTAATTTCTCATTCATTTGGCATCAGATAAATCCGGGTTGAAACGGCTCTTCCCCTTTGGGGAAGAGTCACAGTTGTAGTACTTAAACCCATCGATTTCCTCCTCTACAAAACCGGGATAATACCACAATACCACTTACTTCCAAAAGTTGGTTTAAAAAATTAAACGAGGAAATATACGTTTGTGTCTACCAGGGGCACTGCTCGTTAATTCAAAAAATATTCAAGGATTCCTCACTCCTGCAGATGCAAAAAGCTTAATAATCCTCAGTCTTTACCCTCGCCTCGTACGAGGGAACAGAGGGAAAACGGAAACACTTCAGAACCACTTCTTCTAGGAACTAAATTCACTGTCTTCTTACACCACCGGACCCTTAACCATAGGGACAACCAGCAGGCTTCCTCAAGTGCAATTACGCCTCCTCAGCCCTACGTCCTTGGACTCCGCGCCGAAGGTGCCTACCTCTGCGCCTGCGCCGTGACCTAGCTTTGACGCATGCGCTGAGTGGGACTGGTTGGATTAAAAACCATGGCGTGGGTACCGGCGGAGTTTGCAGTAGAAGAGTTGATGCCCAGGCTGTTGCCAGTGGAGCCCTGCGACTTGACAGAGAGTTTTGATCCCTCCGTACCCCCGAGGACGCCTCAGGAATACCTGAGGCGGGTCCAGTAAGTGACTCGGTCTTGGAAGGGTAGGCTGGTCGTCCGCTCTGCCCCTGGGCACAGCTCTACCCCCCTCACCCCCCGCCTCTGTTTCGCTTCCCAGTCTAACGCGAGGTAGGGTCGAATCAAGATCACTTGATTACTTCTTTATCCGGGCGAGTTTTTATGAACGTAATTCTGTTTACCTATGTCAAGATGTGTACTTTCAGATTTCCTTGCTTTCAATCCAGTTAATTTCGGAAATACCTTGTTTGGTACGTCAATTGCAATTCTGTACTATTATTCAGATTTCGTAAAGAACCGTGGAAATGGACCGCTCCTTTTACGGCCCATGAACAAAGCACAGCCGTAATCACATTTCTTGCATTTATTACTTATTTGTAGGATCGAAGCAGCTCGATGTCCAGATGTTGTGGTAGCTCAGATTGATCCAAAGAAGTTGAAAAGGAAGCAAAGTGTGAATGTTTCTGTGAGTTTTATTACCCAGCAGGGGGTACTTCCATTTTCCCCTCCCCCGCCCAAACAGAAAGATCAATGGTTTTCCTATGGTCTCACAGTATCTCTATGATATATGTAAGATTTCACTATTCCCTGTAACATTAGACATTAGCTTGTACATTTTCCCCAAAAGGACAGTTGGCATTTACTGCCTCCAGAGAGGTTTTCAGTAACGCTGGCATTCGTGGAGACTCCTCATACTTCAGGTCAGTCCTAAAGGACTCTTTAAATAGGTTACTTACATTACCATTTATTTTTAGGGAACCCTTTTCCACTTGCTTTCATAATTATTCTTAAACTGGTGTTTAACATTATTTAGTGTAGTTTGCATGTTCTGAATTTGACTGGGTTTTGTTTTTTAAGAAAGGAAAAGTATCAAGTATCTTAAATTTTTTCTAGTTACTTGCACACCAGGAACGTTTTTGTTCTTTTATTTAACCAGCACATTTTTTATTAAGCAACTAGGTGGTGCCAGGCACTGGGAATACAACAAAGAATGAGACAGAAAAATCCCCACCTTAGTAGAGTTTACATTCTCCTGAGGAAGACAGTAAACAAGCAAACAAAGTAGATGTATATTGTGACTATTGATATGAAGAAAATTAGCATGTGTAATGACCAATAAGTAACAAGGTAGAGTTGTTGCAGAAGGTCTCTCTAAGGTCATGCTGTTTAACCTAAGGTCAAAGGAGAGCAGCAGCTTTTAAATTTTGATAGGTCCTTTTCCTTTTATGTTCTAAGTAATTTCTTTGGTGTTTATTATCGGGATATTTTAATTCAGATACTACACTGTTTCATATAATTTCTTCTCAGAAATTTTTAGTTGATGGATGAGAATGTCTTATATACCTAGGTTTTGAAATATACACTTTTATTTCAAGGCAATCTGTCATCAGTTTTGAACTGTTATGCTGTGTTAGAAAGTTAAAGTAGCCTTTGTAAAGTCAAGTGTCTTAGATTATTTGTGTACATTCTTCCTATACCAAAATTCTTTAGTTTGGGATATATCTCTTTTGCTTCAAACTGTTTTGTTTTGTTTTAATTATAGAAAGGTAGGACTAAATTATATCTTCAGGGCCCATATAATTTAGATTTCTTAGATTAGAAATTCCAACTATGAACCATTCCAGATTGCTCTTACTGAAATGACTCTATAGGGATCTTTTCCTAATGTTTAAACTTGGACATAAAAAAGAGAAGGGCCTACTTTTTTGCATCTGCAAGTGTATAGTATCTTTCTTATATAACCTTAATCATTTATAACTCTTCATTTTGATTCTGCTTTTACTTTGTAGAGGCATGAGATTCTAGTTATAACACTAACATTGATTCTTATATTTATGAACTGATCTCCAGCTTTCAGGATGCCAGCCTGCTCCAGAAGGATATTCTCCCACACTTCAGTGGCAGCAACAACAAGTGGCACAGTTTTCATCTGTTCGACAAGTAAGTGTACTTTAATTATTTAATCAAATTAAACCCCTTCCACCAGTGAAAGACCATTATATGGTTTCACTCATATGTGGAATATGATACACAGTGCAGAGGATCATAGGGGAAGGGAGGGAAAACTGAATGGCAAGTCATCAGAGAGGGAGACAAACCATGAGAGACTCTTAACTATAAAAAACAAACTGAGGGTTGCTGGAGGGGAGGGGATGGAGGATGGGGTAATTGGATGATGGGCTTTGAGGAGCGCATGATGTGATGAGCATTGGGTGTTATAAGCAGCTGATGAATTATTGAACTCTACATCAGAAACTAATGATGTAATATATATTGGCTAATTGAATTTTAAATTAAAAAAAAAATTAGACCCCTTCTATCTTCCTCCCTCAAGATTTATTTCTGTTCTTAGACTTTAGTTGGAAAAATAAAATTCCTCCTCCTTCTTCTTCTTCTTTTTTTTTTAAGATTTATTTATTTGAGTGAGAGTGCACACCATGCAGGCAGGCATGTGATTCGGGGAAGGAGCAGGCAGAGAGAATCTTTAGGCAGACTCCCCAGTGGGCAATGAGTGTGGAGCCTGAGGAGGGCCTCTGTCTCATGACCCAGGAGATCGTGACCTGAGTCAAAACCAAGAGTTAGTCACTTAACTGACTGAGCCACCCAGGCACCCCAAGATTCATTATTCTGAAGGATAAAATTAAAATATCTATGAACCAGTTACCAGATTATGATCATTAGACATAATACAGTTTGAAACCCACCTTCCAAGTTTCAGGATTGTTAGGATGTTGCACAATTGTTTTCTTTTCAGGTATCCATTCTCTGAAGATCACTTGCCTAACTTTTCTTTCTTTAGAGTGTGATCAGACATAGGAGTCACTGGAAATCACAACAGTTAGACAGTAATGTGACCATGGTACGTAAGTTTCTTTGTCTAAGTGTACAGTGTGTACCTATTTGAAATAGTCCATATTTACTGCCATACTTTAAAGATTCACTTACTTAGTTTCTATTACTTTTGTTCTTTTTCATTGACCGTTAGTAGAAATAATTCTGTTGCATTAGTAGCCGTAAAAGTAGTATATAATTGGGGCATCTGCATGGCTCAGTGTGTTAAGCCTCTGCCTTCAGCTCGGGTCATGATCCCAGGGTCCTGGGATCAAGCCCCGCATTGGGCTCTCTGCTCCTCGGGGAGCCTGCTTCCTCCTCTCTTCTCTGCCTGCCTCTCTGCCCACTTGTGATCTCTTGTCTGTCAAATAAATAAATACAAATCTTTAAAAATTAAAGAAAAAAGTATATAATCAGTAATGCAAGTTGTTATTTTTATAACAGTTTTAATCCATAGAATCTTGAGAGACTTTGAATAGGTTCAGCCTCTACAATTTTTTTTTTTTTAAGATTATTTATTTATTTATTTATTTGACAGACAGAGATCACAAATAGGCAGAGAGGTGGGGGTGGGGGGAGAAGCAGGCTCCCTGCTGAGCACAGAGCCTGATGCAGGGCTCGATCCTAGGACCCCCAGATCATGACCTGACCCAAAGGCAGAGGCTCACCCCACTGAGCCACCCTGGCACCCCAAGCCTCTACAAATTGTTTTTTTTTTTTAAGATTTTATTTATTTATTTGACAGACAAAGATCACAAGTAGCCAGAGAGGCAGGCAGAGAGAGAGGAAGGGAAGCAGGCCTCCTGCTGAGCAGAGAGCCCAATGCAGGACTCGATCCTAGGACCCTGAGATCATGCATGACCCGAGCTGAAGGCAGTGGCTTAACCCACTGAGCCACCCAGGCACCCGCCTCTACAAATTTTTAAGGGTCTTCTAGACCTTGATTTTTTAGAAAATAAATGTATTTTCAGTATTTACAAAAAGATTGAATAAAGGCTTATTGGATTTTCTTTTTTTTTTTTTTTTTTTTAAAGATTTTATTTATTTATTTGACCAGAGAGAGATCACAAGTAGACAGAGAGGCAGGCAGAGAGAGAGAGAGGGAAGCAGGCTCCCCGCTGAGCAGAGAGCCCGATGCGGGACTCGATCCCAGGACCCTGAGATCACGACCCGAGCCGAAGGCAGCGGCTTAACCCACTGAGCCACCCAGGCGCCCCTGGATTTTCCTAGTAAGGTAATGGTGCCAATACCAGTGACATTTTAGTAAAGCCTGTTGCGCATATTAGAAAGTAGTATTTTCTGTGCTTTATCAGTTTAGATATAATTTTCAACTTCAGGAGGTATGTTATATCTGGACTACTGTATAAAAAAGGGAGGTGGAGAAGAGATGGATACATTGTTCCAGGACAAGACTTCTAACTTTTTTAGGTAGTCTGGTATTCTTAGAATCACATAAAAGCTATTTATATTCAGAAGAAAAAATTGTGTGTAACCAAGGTTTTGCTCCCACTTTCACATAGTTCATAGATTTCAGATCTTAGAAGCTTCCTCTAGGCAGTTCTTCCTAATATCTTTTACATGGTAACACCTTTGGATAAATGGAGGAGGCTGCTTGCATAGCCCTCGACTGGAGCTGAAAGCTGAGAAATTCAGTATATGGACTCTGCTTGCTTCTAAATGCTAGTTGAAAGCTCTGCTCTAGGAAAAGTGTGAAACAAACTAACATCACTTGCCTAAGATAATTTAACTCATAAAAGGTATAGCTGAGCTTCAAACCAAAGTTTGGCTGTAAAGCTTTTCTCTGTGCTTTGAGGCCTCCTGGGAAAAGGAGGTGAGTAGACATATTTTTTTCTTGCTTAGTATAAGGACTTTTGGGTAGATTCTTACTAGTTCAAAAAGAAACTGCATCAGTAACTTGACAATACAATTTTGTCAAAAATGTAAATGACTGAACATGATTGAATAAATCGTGATCCATCAAAACAGTGAAATAGTAATAGCATGTTCATCATGGCAAAAATAAATGTTATGTAAATAATAAAATGAATTTTTTAAGTAGAGCACTCTAATAGTTTATTTAAAGCAACAAGGTATACCTTCCCTGGTATAAACATCCTTCATTCTTGTAAGTGTTTTTAGTGCATTTTTTCCCATACTAGTTTCCATCTTTATCATTCTCTTGAACAAACCCTTGTTTGTCAGTATCCATTAAAGTGTGATCCAAACTACACATGTTGTGTAACACTTGGGCACTGTATTAATTTGCTAGGGCTGCCATAATAAAACACCACAGAATGGGTGTTTTAGCAAACAGTAATTTATTTTCTCACAGTTCTCTAGGCTACAAGTCTAAGATGAAGGTATTAACATGTTTTGTTCCTCCTGAAGTCTCTCTGGCTTGCAGGTGGCCATGTGGCTGTGTTCTCACATGGTCTTTCCTATATGCACAGGCATCCTTAGTGACTCTTGTTATGTCTACATTTCCTTTTTTCTTTTTTTTAAAGATTTATTTTATTTTAAAGATTTTATTTATTTATTTGTCAGAGAGAGAGAGAGAGCGAGCACAGGCAGACAGAGTGGAAGGCAGAGACAGAGAGAGAAGCAGGCTCCCTGCTGAGCAAGGAGCCTGATGCAGGACTCAATTCCAGGATGCTGGGATTATGACCTGAGCTGAAGGCAGTGGCTTAACCGACTGACCACCCAGGCGTCCCGGATTTATTTATTCTAGAAAGAGTGTGTGTACATGTGTTGGGGGACAGTGGGGAGGGGCAAAGTGAGAAGGAGAAAGAGTCTCAAGCCAACTCTGCACTCTGAGCATGGAGCCCAAGGAGGGGCCTGGGATCACCACCGGCACATAAACCAAGAGTTGGACACTTAACTGACTGTACCACTCAGGCACCCCTAAATTTCCTCTTCTTAGAAGGACATTGGTCAGATGATGAAAGCCCACCCTAAAAGCCTGATTTTATCATAATCCATTATAAAGGCCTTGTCCAAATATAGTCACATTCTAAGATACTGGAGGGTAGGGCTTCAACATACAAATTTTGGGGGGACAAATTCAACCCATAATAGGCACCATATCTTTCTGTTGAAGTGGTAGGAATATAAAAGACTTCACTTTTTTTTTAACTATTCAGTTAAAAACGAAACAACATAGAAATAAGATAATTTTTTTTTTTCTTTTAGCCAAAATCTGAAGATGAAGAAGGCTGGAAAAAATTTTGTCTGGGTGAAAGGTTATGTGCTGAAGGGGCTGTTGGACCAGCTACCAGTGAAGGTCCTGGAATTGATTATGTGCAAGTAAGTGATCTGTGGATAAATCAAAGGAGTTCTACTTTTGGTGTATGATTTGATACAAAGATTCTGAAACTACAACCTAGGCCAAATCTAGTTTGCAGGCTGTTTTTGTATAGCATATGAGCCAGGAGTGTTTTTAAAATAATACTAAGTTACTGAGTGTATGGCCTGCAAAGCCTAAAATACCCTCTGGCTCTTTACAGAAAATGTTTGCCAACCTATGACCTAGCTAATTGGCTCTCTTATTTAAAAATGTGCAGCCCAGTTTCTGAAACAATGTACTGTGACCTACCTTTCTTTCTTTCTTTTTTTTTTTTTTTTTTAAGATTTTATTTATTTATTTGACAGAGATCACAAGTAGGCAGAGAGACAGGCAGAGAGAGAGGAGGAAGCAGGCTCCCCGCTGAGCAGAGAGCCGGATGCAGGGCTTGATCCAGGGATGCTGGGATCATGACCTGAGCCGAAGGCAGAGACTTTAACCCACTGAGCCACCCAGGCGCCCCTCTTTCTTTCTTTTTTTAAGATTTTATTTATTTATTTGACACAGAGAGAAAAAGAACAAGCAGGGGGAGTGGCAGGGAGAGGGAGAAGCAGGCTCACACAGAGCAGGAAGCCCGACGTGAGACTCCATCCCAGGACTCTGGGATCGTGACCTGAGATGATTGCAGATGCTTAACAAACTGAGCCACCCAGGCACCCCGTACTATGACTTTTCTTAGGTGGGCTTTGTATCTCTTAAGTTTTAGCTATGTGATAACTTCCTGAGATAGGATTCAGGGTTTTTTTTAATGATTGAGCATGGGTTATGAGTTTTGCATAGTCCAGGAAACAAAGGAAAACATGACACAGGGGCTTAAAAATGCTTAATAGATTTCATATTCTGGAGATGAACTTTTGAAGGTATTCTTACATTTCCCATGGCTTTATTCTAATCATAAATCATACGCCAACTGCTTCTTGGCCCCACAGTTTGTGTGTTTATCTCATTTAAAAGTAGCTGATCCAAAAAATGTAAAAGCTCTAAAAATTTGGGCCCCTGGGTGGCTCAGTAAGTTGAGCATTCAAGTCTTGATTTCACCTCACATCTTGATCTCAGGGTTATGAGTGAAAGCCCCACACTGGGCTCCATGCTGGGTATGGAACCTACTTTAAAAAAACAAACCAAAAACCATCAAAAATCATTGAAAGACCAACAACCAATTAAAACAGAAAAGGCAGGGGCACCTGGGTGGCTCAGTCATTAAACGTCTGCCTTCGGCTCAGGTCATAATCCCAGGGTCCTGGGATCAAGCCTTGCATCGGGCTCCCTTATCTGTTGGGAAGCCTGCTTCTCCCTCTCCGACTTACCCTGCTTGTGTTCCCTCTCTCACTATCTCTTTATCAAATAAATAAATCTTAAAAAAAAAAAAAGAAACAAAAAACAAAGAAAATGCAAAGGCTATAAATAGCTCACAGAAAGAAAAATATAAACTGCTCTTAGATGAGAAGATGCCATATTCACTCACCATAGAAATATAACTTGTAACTCCACTGAGCTGCTGTTTTTCAGATAACATTGGCAAAGGAAATTTGATAGCTCTTTTAACAAGGGCGGGGAAAATAGGTACTTTTATACATGGTGGTGGGGTGTACATAGATTCGGGTCTGTAAACAAACTAATTTGGCCCTGTTTCTTACACAATCTGTTGTGTTTTTTTGGATAATGCCCTAATGGACGTTATATTTCAAAATGTATTCTAATTGGACAAAAAATTACAACTCACTTAGCTTGTTATTACAAAATATATGAAAGTAAAATACAGCATGTGGAAGAACCATTTAAGGAGGCAGAGTTAATGCACAGTCTCCTTTTAAGATTTTTTTAAATTTATTTATTTGACAGAGACGCAGCGAGAGAGGCAGCAGAACCAGGGAGAGTGGTAGAGGAAGAAGCAGGCTTCCTGCCAAGCAGGGAGCCCAATGTGGGGCTCAATCCCAGGACCCTAGGATCATGACCTGAGCCGAACGCTTGACAACTGAGCCACCCAGGTGCCCCTCAAAATACTTTTTTAATTGAATCAGCTTAGGTTTGAAAAAAATTATTCTGAGTGCCCTTTATTCCTGAAAATGTTCGCTTTAGCTGCAGATTTTGAAAACGTGTGTGCAGCATATTAATATAGTATCAATAGTATCATAGTATTAGTTTAGGAAATTTCATATTTTAATTACATCATTTTTAAATTTATATATTCAAATTGCAAAATATTTTTTGAGGCATTTCCAATGTAATAGTTGATAGAATGTTTTATTATAATGGGTAATGAAGGAATTTCCTGTTAGTCATTCTTTGTTTTTAAAAATTGTGATAAGAAACTCACGAGTTTGGGGGCACCTGGGTGGCTCAGTGGGTTAAAGCCTCTGCCTTCAGCTCGGGTCGTGATCCCAGGGTCCTGGGATTGAGCCCTGCATCACGCTCTCTGCTCAGCTGGGAGCCTGCTTCCTTCTCTCTCTCTCTGCCTGCCTGTCTGCCTACTTGTGACCTCTGTCAAATAAATAAATAAAATCTTTAAAAAAAAAAAAACAAAAACTCACGAGTTTGAAAATAATGAAGCACCCTTTATAATACCATTTAGTAAATTTCATTCTCATTTTTCTTTCAGATTGGTTTTCCTCCCTTGCTAAGTATTGTTAGCAGAATGAATCAGGTAAAATCCATTCAATAATACTGATGAATGTATTTGTTGTTTTCAATGTGTATGAGAGTATATAAACACATTCATTAAATGCTTACAGTACATAAGGTCCTGTCCTAACCTCATTAACAGTTGTTATTTAATTCCCAGTACAACTCATATTGAGAATTATTATTAATATCCAGTTTTTATAGATAAGGAAACAATTGAAAGTTAAATGATTTGCAGGTGGTTTCAGCAAGTTCTAATGGCACACTGGGATTTAACCCCAGTTTGACCTAATTCCAGAGCTCATGCTACATCATGTTGTTCAACTCTTCAATTGTGTATATTTCAGTTTTAAGTCTTAGATTCTGGGGTTTGAAGTAAAACTGAGGTTAGATTGTTACTTCTAGTTCCAGATGTCCTATATATCCCATTAGGAATGAAATAGATAATTTCTTGGAGCAAAAGCTTCTCACTCTTTTAGGATGAAGAACTCTGTTATCCATTTAAATAGCAGATGAGAAATTTGATTATTTTGCCTTCACATAGCTTTGGGTGCCCTTGAAAGATAAATTTTTTTAAGTGTCGTGCTCTATTGTAAATCCTTTACTGGCTAATAGTCTCACTTGATCATTTGTTTTAAAATACTGTATCATACTAAATTCAATGAGTGACTTTCGTTAAGTGTCCAATTATGCTTGAAGAAGCAAGAGAATATTTTCAATAGTTTGATAAATTCTGTCTATATAGCTTTAAAACCATCTTTCTCTAGCTAACTTTCTCCTTATATTTTTACTTTGACTTAATGAAAATAACTTGAAGGTATTTATGCAAAGATTTTTTTTTAAGAGCCAGGGGAATTTTTCAGGTATTTTTAAACTAAGTTAGTGGTTACAGACTAAATCCTTGGGTTTAAACCAAGGTATTGATACTTGAAAGTACTTAAAAATATTTGTCTAAAAAGCTTCTTCCCTCTGAGTGATCCACCTAACCAAATTACTAAATACAGTCAATTTCTCTGGAAGTCTAAAGCATGGGACTATTTTTAATATCAGAGTTTCTTTTTAACTAAACTTAATGAAACCCATGTTGAACTTGCCTTTGTTTTATTACTAATACATTTCTTCCACCTTCCCTTTCCCCTTTTTTTAGGCTACAGTAACTAGCGTATTAGAATATCTGAGTAATTGGTTTGGAGAAAGAGACTTCACTCCAGAACTGGTAGTATTGCATCTTTTTATTTTTATAATGCAGACAAAATTGTGTATACTTGTTTTATATATGAGATAGGACTCTAAGGATATTTATGGATATGTGTGTATTATACTTGTACATAAACTATGTGTACAATGCAAACTATGCTTGCTTGCAGTGAAATAAGGAGCTTAGAGTAGAATGCAAATCAATATTATATTTTATTGAGAAAGATTTACCTTGGAAAAAGTCAGCTAAAGAGTTTATTTATGGGGCGCCTGGGTGGCTCAGTGGGTTAAAGCCTCTGCCTTCAGCTCAGGTCATGATCTCAGGGTCCTGGGATCAAGCCCCGCATTGGGCTCTCTGCTCAGCAGGGAGCCTGCTTTCTTTCCTCTCTCTCTGCCTGTCTCTCTGCCTACTTGTGATCTCTGTCTGTCAAATAAATAAATAAAATCTTTTAAAAAAAAAAAAAAAAGTTTATTTATATCTTGGGAGAAGCAACTTGTCTCACTGCAGTCCAGTAACAAATAGATCACTGACTGACATCCAGTTTGGACATCCCATTATAAGTAGTGCTGGCTTAAATAAATTTGAAATGCATTTTCTTTTTTGTGTGTGTTCTGTGTAAATGTGTTGTTTTTGTATGTTTGTTTTTTAAGTAGGCTCCTTGCCCAATGTGGAGCCCAGCGTGGGGCCTGAACTCATGACCCTGAGATCAGTCAAGGCCTGAGCTGAAATCAAGAGTCCGATGCTCAACCTCTACTGAGCCACCCAGGTGCCCAGAAACAGTGACTTTAAACATTAATTTTTTTCCCCTTAAGTGCACGTTATATAGTAGAGATTTAAAAGAATAAAATATAAAAATGAAAATCTAGTGAATTTCACATAAGAATATGATACTTAAGAGACTTCCCAAGCTACCGAGATGAATGGCAGGCTTAAAAATTTGTACATTATATTGCAATATTGGTTTATCTGTTTTTCCCAGCAGACTATAAGTTTCTGCAGGGCAAAGATTATATCTTATCCTTTGACAGGGAGCTTTGGAGCCTCAGGTATACTCTTTTGCAAATATCCTTAACTATAAAAAAATATATGTTTCTAAAAATTAGATTTAACTTCAAAGGATAATACAATTTCTTATTAGGATATTAAGCAGATAATTCATTTATATAATGCCCACCAAACTGACTTATTTGACCCAAACTGAAGATGAAAATGAGCTGTGAATATAAAACTATAAAGTAGAGGGGCAGTGCAGTGTAGTTAAGAGTATAGAGGATTGCTGGGGTGTCACCTTGAGCAGGTACTGAATCCTTATATGCGCCAGTCTCCTTATCTGTAAAATGCAAATAACAGCTCATAGGTTATTGGAGGATTCAAGGAGTTACTATATACAAAGTTCTTAGTGTTAATGCCTGGCACACAGTGCTTACTATTTTGTTGGTATTTGATATTCTTTTGTGAGTTGGATTTTAAGACCATGGTTAAACATCCAACTCTTAAGCTCGGCCCAGGTCTTGATCTCAGGGTTGTCATTTCAAGTACCATGCCCAGCCTACTTAAAAAATAAATAAATAGAGATAAAATCACTGTTTCTGATTCAGTGGCCACACATATGTAATATGTTATTTTACATATATAATATGTTATTCTGGGTTTTTTAGCTCCCGATTTCATATATATAGTTCTGTATGATAATGTAACTCATATAATTTCCATTGTCTTAATGTCTCATGGTTTACTTGGTTCTCTCATTATTGATCTTCTGGGTTCTTTCTTGTATTTTATAATCATGACTAAATTACAAACATTTATACTAATTTAATTTAATTAACATTTTCTCAGGATATTGCTAGAGCAGAATTATTGAATCAGGGTTTTATAACCTTTTGTTACATTTTGCTACATTGCTTTGCAAAAGGAATGAATCAGTTAATAGTGCCATCAGCAAAGGTTTCTTCTTTTTCTCTGGAGCTCCGCTTTAAGTTGAACCATGTACATTTGCCATTTTTGTAGGTTAAAAACATTTGATTATCAGTAATTCCATATGTTCAATCTAATGATTATAATCATTTTATAATTTGCTTGTTTTCAAATTTAGTGAACTTACAGTAATACTTCAAAGTAAATGTAATTTGTATTCCTTGAATGTCAGTGAAAGTGAATATTTTCCCCATCATAGGTATATTAGGCATACCTTCAAGAGATAACTTTGTATATATTCATATTACTTGTTCATTGGAATCTGGATGTTCAACTCTAAATTCTACATCCATTCTTTCTCTCTGATAGTGACCTTTTAGCAGTATTACCTGACCTGTTTTCCTTCTCTTCCTTATATCTTTATTTTATTAACTTTGTTGTAAGATTTTTTTGGAAAAATTTTTTTAAACTTCTGAAGATTTCCCAAGGTAATAAGGTGATAAGTTTGGCGTTTCCTATTTATTAGTGAGAGCATATTACCAAAAAGTAGCTATATTTGTCAGAGGAACTGACAGCTGATGTACTAAATCTTAACCTAATGAACCCTTTGCTTCTAACCTTGAGTCGATATGACTCTTAAATCAACGGTATTCAGTTCTTCTATCCAATTAACCATATTATCAGAACTTTCCTATTAAGAATATCAGTGTATAAAGACCTATATTACAAAGTTTGCTTATCATAAACTAGCAGAAGAAAAAAGACATTTTTTTTAAATGTCTTTACTTGGGATTACTTTAATTTCTTCTTGAAAAATAAATACAGCCTTATTTTTCATCCAAATGTGAAGGTATTAAAGAATACGTTCAGCTATTTTGTTTTGGGTTTTGTTTTTACATTTTAGTATTGCCACATTGTGTTCACTGACTTTGAGAAAAGGTGCCTCTAAATATAAATACATCTTAGACAATCAGTAGAGGTTTAAGAGCCATTTGAATACCTGAATGCCAGTTATATGGTAAATGTAGCCCTGAGAATTTGAGCCAAGTTTAAATGTATAATAGTTTTTTTGATGTAGAAGAGGATGCCAGTTATTATTTATAAAAGAAACTTGGATGTGAATCTTTTGTTTAAGAAAAAGTCTTACTGATTTGGGGTAGCTTGAGGAGCTAATTTAGTTTGTTGCATGAATTGCTATGTAAACATTGTTTAATATTCTTTAGGTTTCTCCAGAGTGATTTGTTCCTCAGAATAAATTCAGTCATATACACTGCTGGTGGAAATAGAATTTGATATAATTTTTCTGGGGTACAATTTACTGATTATATCTCAGAAACATTTATGAACACATATACCCTTTGATACTACCATTTTATTTCTAGGAATTTAGCCCAAAAAACCAGAGATGCTCTAAAATTTATGTTCAAGGATATTTATCACACTATTTTTTAGATAACAGCAGCAAATTAAACCTGAGTGCTCAACAATAGGAAATTGGTTAATTATGGTGCATTCAAAATGGAACATTCATTCCATAAAGATTTTAATTTAAGCTCCTGTTGTGTTCCAACTCTAGACTTGGTCCTAGGGGTATAATATCTATCATTATACTCTCAAAGAGTTTGGGAAAAGAAAGAATAAACCAGCAGTGACAGGAAAGTGTTTGGTTAAGGAGTATTTATATAAGTGTTATGTTGAGATGTTATTAATCCCATTTAACAACATGGGAGATACTTAACTATGTATTGCAAGTAAAGAAGAGGGCTACACAAGGTTACTACCACATTATTAATATTACTGCATTAATGGAACTTTATTTTTTTATAAGTTGTACATAATAAATATGCTAAAGATAAAAATTAGCACTTTTTTAAATTAGAAATTTTATCTGGATGGGGTTGTGTTTGTGTTTTTTACTTTGTGCTCTTTGTATTCTTCAGTTTTTCTGAATTGAATATTTTTTCCTTTTGTAATTAAAAAAAAAAAGAGAGAACATTTCAAAAGAGGATGGGGATGGAGTACCTGGGGGGCTCAGTTGGTTAAGTGTCTGACTCTTGATCTCAGCTCAGGTCTTAATTTCAGGATCGTGAGTTCAAGCCCTCCATTGCGCTCCATGCTAAGCATGGAGCCTACTTTAAAAATAAGTAAATATATAAAAAGAGTGGGGATAGATTGTTTGCCATGGTACTTAACAGAAGTATCAAAACATTTTTTATAATTTGTTTAAGATTTATTTTTTTTTAATTTTTATTTTTTTTTAAGATTTTATTTATTTATTTGACAGAGAGAAATCACAAGTAGACGGAGAGGCAGGCAGAGAGAGAGGAAGGGAAGCAGGCTCCCTGCTGAGCAGAGAGCCCGATGCGGGACTCGATCCCAGGACCCTGAGATCATGACCTGAGCCGAAGGCAGCTACTTAACCCACTGAGCCACGCAGGCGCCCCAAGATTTATTTTTTTAAGTACTCTCTATTTCTAGCATGGGGCTTGAACTCACAGTCCCAAGATCAAGGGTTGCATGCTCCACCAACTGAGCCAGCCAGGTGCCCCTCACAACATTATTTCATCTAGAGTATATTTTTTTGTATAGGCATAGAGCAAAGTTATAAATTTATAAAATTATATATTTGCATATCTGTCTATAAAGGGTAAAGGAAAAATGTGTCTTAATTTTTGCAAGGATTAGCACATCTTAATGTAGTTTTCTGACTAGAAATCAGGACTTCCATTATAGGAAGAATCTCTAAAATGAACTCTTTGGACCTAAGGGTATTTGAAGTATCCAATGTCCTATGTCTGTGGTAAGAAGATACAAAAGCTATTGGCTGGCTGTCTAGATAATCCCTTGTTGTCTATATCCAAACATAATACAGTTAATGTTACATTGATTTATTCATAGCAAATAACCAGACACAACTTTGGACATTTAAAAAAATAACTTAAACTTAGGGTACGGTATTTGCTACTTACTACTTTTTCTAAAATCCTCTTTAGGGAAGGTGGCTTTATGCATTATTGGCTTGTCTTGAAAAACCTTTATTACCTGAGGCTCATTCACTGATTCGGCAGCTAGCAAGAAGGTGCTCTGAAGTAAGGCTCTTAGTGGTAAGTTACAGCTTACTATTTCAAATTGAAAGTGCTCATTGATTTATGTGGTAATAAAAAAGGATTACATTGAAATAGGAAAATGTGAAATATTTTATTAGTCAAGATTAGATTTGGCCACATAATTTTAGGAAGCCCAAAATAACAGTAGCTTAAATAAAATGGACATGTTTTTCTTAGATAAAGGAAGTCTTCAGGTGGACCGAGCAAATCTAAGATGGCAGTAGCCCAGGCCTTTGAGTTCTGGCTCATGTGACTTCGGTTGCCAAGCTCACCTCATGGTCCAAGGTAGCTGCTGGAGTTCAGCCATTATATTTGGTTATAGGAACTAGAAAGAAGAGAAGATTATCCTCTAACAAAGCTTCCCAGAGGTTTCACAAGCACATCTGGCTGTATATCTAGCTCATTTAGCCAGACTTTAGTCACATGGCCATTAGGAACTATGGGTAGTTTTACTTTTAGCTGGGGGGACAGGGTGCCTAGTTAAAAATGAACTTCCTTTGCTAAATAGCAAGGGAAAACAAGAAGCTGGAGTGGTCAACTAACAGTCTCTGGCGCAATGATTGTTCTGAATACCTGCAGCATTATAATATAAATAAACTTTATGCCAGATTAAGTCCACCTGTGATTTTTTTTTTCTTTCATCCCTCCTTTCCCTTCCACAAAATGTATACTCGTTCTCTATTGACTACTCACAAATATTTTTGTTAAACCATGATACAGCCCAAACTAGCTTCTGTGGCTTGTACTCCAAGCAGAATATACTTGCAACTCAGAAAATATTTCACATATTTTGTTCCTAGACTTTATTTCGTCTCCAGAAGTGCCTTTTCACTCTTCCAGTCTGCATCTAAATACCATTTAGTTTTCGTAATCTGGCTCATATTCTACCACTTTCTATGATACTCTTCCTGATCCTAACAACTAAAAAGAATCTCTTCGTCCTCTGTTTTTCCAGTATAATTAATGTTTTTTTATGGGCACTTTACACATTTTTCTTTCATTAAAATTAATATGGATATTTTATCTTCTCCGCTATTAGCAGGTAATATGTTTTATTCAGCTTTGTTTCATATAGTGCTTGACACATAGATTAGAGTATACTAACAAGGAAGCATGTCCCAAGTTTGAATTAACATGTGATGTGTCTGCTATAACATTTCTTGATAGGTTATTGTAACTTTATCCTGAAATGTATAAAATTAAATTACACATTCGGTAACATCACTTTGTAAAATATATATAGTTCAGCAACTATCTCCATATAATTGAGAAGCCTGATCTGCTGGACTATTTTCTGGTATGTCTTAAGCTAGAAGCCACGATTTCAGTCCTCAATTTTAAGTTTTTTAAAATATTTTTTATAGTTTGTTTTCCGTACTGTGTAGTTAGGACATTTGTGTGTGTGTGTGGGGGGGGGGTTGCTCCCCTACTTGGAACCGGGAAAAATCTTTTTTCCAAGTTATTCTCCTTTGAATCTGCAATTCTTTATTTCTTTTCCCTATTGAGGACCTTTCTTTAAAAGTTCATGTCAGGGGCCACCTGGGTGGCTCAGTCGTTAAGTATCTGCCTTCAGCTCGGGTCATGATCCCAGAGTCCTTGGATAAGTTCCACGTTGGTCTCCCTGCTTAGCAAGGTGTCTGCATCTCCCTCTGCCTGCCACTCCCCCTGCTTGTGCCCTCTCTGTGACAAATAAAATCTTTAAAGATCATGTCAGATGTTTCTCAAGGGTTGTTAGCTCTCTAGCTTTCTCCTTTTTCTTTGAGGTTTTCTACTTCCATATGATTATTACTATTATCTAACAAAAGTTTCATGTTTTGCATATTGAAATTTGTTTCAAAAATACTAGGGAGAGGGACGCCTGGGTGGCTCAGTTGGTTGGACGACTGCTATCGGCTCAGGTCATGATCCCGGAGTCCCGGGATCAAGTCCCGCATCGGGCTCCCAGCTCCACGGGGAGTCTTTTCTCCCTCTGACCTTCTCCTCGCTCATGCTCTCTCTCACTGCCTCTCTCTCAAATAAATAAATAAAATCGTTAAAAAAAAAAATACTAGGGAGAACACTCTACATTTTTCTGATTTTTTTTTTCTTTAGGACAGTAAAGATGATGAGCGGGTTCCTGCTTTGAATTTATTAATCTGTCTCGTTAGCAGGTAAGTAATCCTTGATTCCTTGCTTTATAATAGTGTTACTAATGGAAAATACTGTTTTCATTTTCAAACAGAGGAAATTGAGGTATAAGGAAACAATATCATACGTATATCAATTCCCTATATTTTGAGTTTTTTCAATAAATAATGCTACAGTGTAGACCCTTATACGTTATAGCTCTGTTATTTCCTAAGGGCAAACTCCTAGAAATAAGTTGAAGTGCTTGCATGTATTTTAAAACCGAGATATTTATTAATAGTTGGCCTTCCAGAAACTCCTATCTTTCTGTGTTCCCATGAAAGTGTCAGTGAGACTGCCTGTCTTCTATTCAACACTGGGCATTTTCAGTTGATACAAATGTTTCCATTCTAATAACAAAAAGATACAAATTATTTTTATTTGCATTTGTTTAGTTACCAGTGAGGGTAAAAAAAATACTTTATTTTATTGTAATTTTTTTTAATTGCCTTGTGTTCTTTATTCATTTTCAGTTTGAACATATTTTTATTTAGTATGTGTTTGATTTCATTTCTTAACATTGAAGTTCGACCTGGAATTTATCTAAAAACATTCTCATATTCTGAATTCATGTGTATGAGTATATGTGTGTATTATACCTACACATATTTATTTCAGGTCTCTTTCTGGATTAGATTTTTTTTTTTAAGATTTTATTTATTTATTTGACAGAGAGAGATCACAAGTAGGCAGAGAGGCAGGCAGAGAGAGGGAAGCAGGCTCCCCGCTGAGCAGAGAGCCTGACGTGGGGCTTGATCCCAGGACCCTGAGATCACGACCCAAGCCGAAGGCAGAGGCTTAACCCACTGAGCCACCCAGGCACCCCTGGACTTGATATTTTATACATTGGTCAGTGTTTTTAATCTAATGCCAATACCTTTCTAAAGCTTTATATTATGTTTAAATATTGATAAGGGAAATGATCTGTGTCCATTATTCTTCCTCAAGACACTTTTTCAGAATACACATGTATTCAATATATAATTTCTCAATCTATAATAATTATGCTGCTGGTGATAATTAATACTTAACTAGACACTTTGTGCCACGCATTTTTCTTAGTGCTTCATAATAGAAACTCATTGAATCCTTAGAAGGTAGGTGCTATTACCAATTACAGATGAGGAAACCATGGCAGAAAAGATAAAACAATTTTCTGGCCATCACAAAGCTAGTAAATTGTAGGGCTAAGGTCCAAAAACAAGGCAGCTTTGCTCCAGAGTTAAGTTCTGGACTATGCTCGTATCAAACTACCTATCTCTTGGTAATAAGGATTAAATGAAAGCCCTAGGCGCTATGTATACTGGGTCTTTAATCCTTACAACTCAAGAGTTTTTTCTTTTACTTTCACAGGTAAAGACACAGCTTTAGAAACATTAATTAGGGTTCAGTAAACTAGTACTGAATGGAATCAGAGACTTAAATATAACATCTGACTACTAATCCACTGATATTTTATAATGTGCAGTTATGAGAAAAGCAATATCAAGTAATTAGTCATGATTATTTTTTTTTTCCCCTCAGAACATTATTTAAAAACGAAAAATATGTTCTAGGCCAGAAAATTTTCTTAGACTATATAGGCTTCACTTAAGAAAACCTGAAGGGGCACCTGGGTGGCTCAGTGGGCTAAAAAGCCTCTGCTTTCGGCTCAGGTCATGATCTTGGGGTCCTGGGATGAAGCCCTGAATTGGGCTCTCTGCTTGGCAGGGAGCCTGCCTCCCCCTCTCTCTCTGCCTGCCTCACTGCTTACTTGTGATCTCTGTCTGTCAAATAAATAAATAAATAAATCTTTAAGAAAAGGGAAGAGAAAATCTGCAGAAGAGGGGTGCCTGAGTGGCTTAGTCAGTTAGGCGTCGACTCTTGATTTTGGCTCAGGTCATGAACTCAGATGGAGCCCCGTGTTGGCATGGAGCCTGCTTAAGATGCTCTCTCCCCCCTGCCCCACACAGCAGGCTGTCTAAAAGAAGACTTAAAGAAGATTCTAGAATGTTTGAAAAAAGATAACATAGACCTTGAATCTTGGCCATAGCCATCTCAATATAAGTATCAAATATTGTTTTCTTTTGTAGGTTTGTTTTTTTGTTGTTGTTGGTCTTGTTTATCCTACAACTTTAAAGCAAAAACTTCTAACTGATAGAAATACTTATTCAAATGAGTGGAATCCCATTCAGATGGGATTTAATAGCCCTATTACCCACCTTAATTATTTTATCAATGAAAAATGTTTTAAGCTCCTTTTTTTTTTTTAAAGATTTTATTTATTTATTTGACAGAGAGATCACAAGTAGACACAGAGGCAGGTAAAGAGAGAGGGAGAAGCAGGCTCCCGGCCAAGCAAAGAGCCCGATGTGGGGCTTGATTCCAGAACCCTGAGATCATGACCTGAGCCGAAGGCAGAGGCTTAACCCACTGAGCCACCCAGGTGCCCCTAAGGTTCTTATTATGGAGATTTTCAAATACATATGAATGTAGTAGAATAATACTTGCCCCCCATCAGCATCTATCACCCAAGTTCAACATTTATTAACTTCACCAGAGTATTTCATTTGTCTCATCTTTTTTGTTAATGTATTTTAAACAGATCTCAGACATGTCATTTGGACCTTTTAAAGTGATTAGGACCTTTTAAAACATGACTCTAATACTGGTATCATATCTAATAAATTTAATAACTCCACAATATTATCTGATACCTAGTTCACGTTTCATATTCCTTAATTGTTCCCAAAATGTCTTCTCACATTTGAATTGTTCAAATCAGGATCCAACCTTTTCCCTTTCCCCACTAGCCAGGGAGAGGTTGAACCACATGCTGTTGTTCTTCATTCCCATGGTAACTTAAAGAGAAACTTTCACAATGTCCAGAGCCCTTGATATCCTGGAAATGGAGAAGGCTGTCCTCAAATTCCTTGCAGCAGGAACCCACTTAGGTGGCACCAACCTTGACTTCCAAATGGAGCAGTACATCTACAAAAGGAAAGTGTTAGTATCTACATCATAAATCGGAAGAGAGGGGCGCCTGGGTGGCTCAGTTGTTTAAGCATCCAACTCTTAATGTCAGCTTAGGTCTTGATCTCAGGGTCGTGAGTTCAAGCTCCATGTTGGGCTCCATGCTGGGTGCGGAGCCTACTTTAAAAAAAAAAAAAAATCTGGAGAGAGAACCTGGGAGATGCTTCTGCAGGCAGCTTGTGCCATTGTTGCCATTGAAAACCCAGTTGATGTCAGTGTTCTGTCATCCAGAAATACTAGCCAGCAAGCTGTGCTGAAGTTTGCTGCTGCTACTGGAGCCACTCCCTCCTGCTGGCCACTTTATCCCTGGAACCTTCAATAACCAGATCCAGGCAGCCTTCCTAGAGCCAAGCCTTCTTGGTGGTTACTGATGCTAGGACTGACCACAGCCTCACACAGAGGTGTCTTACGTTAACCTGCCTACGGTCGCTCTGTGTAACACAGACTCTCCTCTGCACTCTATGCACATTACTATCCCTTACAGCAATAAGGGAGCTCACTCAGTGAGTCTAATGTGGCGGAGCCTGGCCTGGGAAGTTCTGTCCGTGCTTGGCACCATTTCCCATGAACACCCGTGTGAGGTCATGCCTTATCTCTACTACTACAGAGATCCTGAAGAGATTGAAAAGGAAGAGCAGGCCGCTGCTGAAAAGGCTGTGACCAAGGAAGACTTTCAGGGTGAATGGACTGCTCCAGCTCCTGACTTCACTGCAGTTCATCCTGAAGTCACAAATTGGTCACAGTTAGTTCCCTACTAAATGAAAACTGGAATGCTCAGCCAGCCACTGAAGACTAGCCTGTAGCTCCCATTGCTCAGGCCACTGAATGCATAGAAATACCCACGGAGCAGTCTTAAGCTGCTCTTCCACCAAGGCACACAAAATGGAAATAAGGTTGATGGAAAATAAGTAGGTGCTTAAAAAAAAAAAAACAAAAAAACCTAAAAAACAAACAAAAATACCCAAGTCAGGATCCAGGTGAAATGTACTCATTGCTTTTGTTTGATATGTCTCTTGAGTCTCCCCATCAGTTTCCTGGGTTTATCTCTTTGCTATTTATTTGTTGGGAAAAAAACCAGCCCTTTGACTTGTAAAATTTCCCATGTTTTGGTTTTGACAGCTATATTATCTTCATGTTGGTGTTTAATGTGTTCATTTATCCCCCATATTTTCTGTAAGCCGTTAGGTTGTCTTAAAGGCTTGATTATTGGGGTGCCTGGGTGCTTCAGTTGTTATGTGTTTTCCTTCAGCTCAGGTCATGATCCCAGGATGCTGGGATGGAGCCCCGCCTCGGGCTCCCTGCTAAGTGGGAAGCCTGCATCTCCTCTCCCACTCCCTCTGCTTGTGTTCCCTCTCTTGCAGTGTCTCTGTCAGATAAATGTTGTTTTTTTTTTTTAAGCTTTTATTTATTTATTTGACAGAGAGAGAAATCCCAAGTAGGCAGAGAGGGGCAGTGAGAGAAGGGGAAGCAAGCTTGCTGCTGAGAGAGAGAGAGCCCGATGCGGGGCTCGATCCCAGGACCCTGGGATCATGACCCGAGATGAAGGCAGAGGCTTAACCCACTGAGCCACCCAGGCGCCCCTCTGTCAGATAAATTTTTAAAATCTTCAAAAGGAAAAAAACTAAAGGCTTGATTATTATATATAGGGTTTTTTTTTTTTTTTTTTTTTTTTTTTTTGGTTTGGCAAGACTCCGTGGGTTGTGGTGTGCATATCAGGAGGCACATAATATCTGGTTGTCCCACTTCTAGTATGAAGTTGATCAATGCATTCAGGTAAAGGGATATTGCAGTCATTATTTTTGTTGATGCTCAGGTTGTTCCGTGTTTGGTCAGCAGGAACCCATCAGATCAGTTCCTACGCTTTTTGTTCTATATAACCCTGGTGGTCTTTTATAGCTTGCTTACTGTCAGGTATGTCAAGATGGTTCAAATGTATCTTAGACATTTCTGGCCCCAGATCTGGAATCAGTGTTTTTTCCCAGGAGTGCTTGTTCCTCTTTTAAAGTAGAAAATGACAGGGCGCCTGGGTGGCTCAGTGGGTTAAGCCACTGCCTTCGGCTCAGGTCATGGTCTCGGAGTCCTGGGATCAAGTCCCGCATCGGGCTCTCTGCTCAGCGGGGAGCCTGCTTCCTCCTCTCTCTCTCTCTCTCTCTGCCTGCCTCTCTGCTTATTTGTGATCTCTCTCTGTCAAATAAATAAATAAAATCTTTAAAAAAAAATAAAAATAAAAAATAAAGTAGAGGGGCGCCTGGGTGGCTCAGTGTGTTAAGCCGCTGCCTTTGGCTCAGGTCATGATCTCAGGGTCCTGGGATTGAGTCCTGCATCGGGCTCTCTGCTCAGCAGGGAGCCTGCTTCCTTCTC
Organism: Mustela lutreola; assembly: GCF_030435805.1. NCBI lineage: Eukaryota > Metazoa > Chordata > Mammalia > Carnivora > Mustelidae > Mustela > Mustela lutreola. Next base: position 94,727,360 of record NC_081296.1, read on the forward strand.
TCTCTCTCTGTCTGCCTCTCAGTGTACTTGTAATTTCTCTCTGTCAAATAAATAAATAAAATCTTTAAAAAAAAAAATAAAGTGGAAAATGGGGGGCACCTGAGTGGCTCAATGGGTTAAGCCTCTGCCTTCGGCTCAGGTCATGATCTCAGGGTCCTAGGATTGAGCCCAGGATCGGGGTGTCTGCTTGGCGGTGAGCCTGCTTCCCACTCTCTCTCTGCCTGCCTCTCTACTTGTGATCTCTCTCTGTCAAATAAATAAAATCTTAAAAAAAAAGTAGAAAATGGTATTTAGAGTCCACAATTTGGACATTAGGGAAGTTAGCGGTTACTAGGTTGGTCATTGCCTTTAGGCCTTTTGGATGACCAGAGGTAGGAAGTATGTGTTTCTTAGAAAGAGAAAAATGACATCATGACTTCAAATTTCATTTTCAGTTCTGATTTAAGATGACATGATTTTTCTTGAAGCTGTGTTTCTTTTTCCTCTGCTGAAATTCTGTTTTCTAGCATTAACAGTTACTGGCTTTTTCCTACAATAGGTACATAATAGTTTCAGAATAAATATACTAACAGTGTTACTGATAGTACAACTACTAAAATCAGTTTAAGAATTCTTTGCAGTTCTTTTGTCTCTGGTATATCTCACTAGGGACATATACCAGAACATCACATGTAAGATCACTTGAAATTATTCTCCTCTGTGGGGTTATGCCAACAGCCTGATAAAGATTCATTTGGTTGGGTTTGGGGATTTTTTTTTTTTTTTTCATTTAATCTTTTTTTATAATTGCATAAAATATTTACATTGTTCAAAGTTAAAATTTTAATTCAGGATGCATTTGAAATATTTTAGAACCCACCTTTATCCTCTCTAGCCTTTCTCTCTTCTGAAGTTTTCCATTTTATTAATTTTTGGTTTACCCTTCTATTTACTGTTTCTTTCTAAAAGTGTAAGTATAGATAAATATATCTGCATTCCTACACACCCTTACAAAAGGTAGCATAGTAAATATACTATTCTATACCTTGTTTTTTTCATTTAATAAATCCTAGAAATCACACTGTATAGCAGTATAGTTTCCTCATTTTTTAAAAAAGATTTTATTCATTTATTTGACAGAGACCACAAGTAGGCAGTGGCAGGGGCAGGGCGGTGGAGTGGATCAGGCTCCCTGCTGAGTAGAGAGCCTGATGTAGGGCTCACTCCCAAGACCCTGAGATCATGACCCGAGCTGAAGGCAGAAAATTATTAACCCACTGAGCCACCCAAGTGCCCCTCATTTCTTTTTATAAAAAAAGAGGCTTTTATAAAAAGCCTCAGTCTTCCACTATGTAGATGTACCATAGTTTAGTCAATGAGTGCCTTTATTGATGGATGTTTGGGCTGTTTGTGGTGTTTTGCTATTATAAGTAGTGCTGCTATTAATATTTTTAATATACATGAATTTTTTTTTTCCTAGGTATTTTGACCAACGTGATTTAGCTGATGAACCATCTTGATTTGGCTGGTCTCTCTGGGATAGAAGATACTTGTGATGAAGGCAGCCTGAGTCTGAGGATGTACATTGACAACTCAAGTTTAGAATTGAATCCTATCTTCAACATTATTTGAAGGGTCTTCATCTTAACCTGTGCATTTCAAGTTGACATTCAGAAGATATATTGATTTGAGTGTCTGAAGTATTCTTTTGAAAATCCCAGCCAGCCAGTTTATGACAGAACAGTTTAAAAAGTTTTCTATAATTACATGTTTTCAAAACAAATTCAGTGCCATTTATTGGTGAAGCATCCTGTAGAGAAACTGTATGATAAAATTTTAGAGATCATTGGTGCTTTATCATTGTTTCTTTACATATATACACATAAACTCTTATTGAAAATGTGTTTTGGTTATTAAAATCTTGTTTGACTCTTTTTTTTTTTTTAAGATTGTGTTTGTTTATTAAAGAGAGAGCATTGGGGCGCCTGAGTGGCTCAGTCTTTAAGCGTTTGCCTTCCCCTAAGGTCATAATCCCAGGGTCCTAGGATTGAGCCCCAGGTTCCCCGCGCAGTGGGAAGCCTGATTCTTCCTCCCCCCTCCCCCTGCTTGTGTTCCCTCTCTTGCTCTCTCTCCCTGTCAATTAAATGAATAAATAAAATCTAAATAAATAGAGTGCACAAACAGGGGGATTGGCAGAGCGAGAGAAGTGGACTCCCTGCTGAGCCACAGGGCAGTCGCTTAATGGACTGAGCCACCCAGGGGCCTCTTGTTTGACTCTTGAGCAAAACAAAAGACAATGAATAGATATCCTTAGAATTAAGATAATCTTAGTTAAATGGCAAATGTTTTTATAGTCAGCAACAAACTAATCAAATGTTTTCTCTTTAAGCTCAAACCTTTTTTTTTTTTTTAAAGATTTTATTTATTTATTTATTAGAGAGAGAGAGCAAGCACAGGCAAACAGAGTGGCAGGCAGAGGCAGAGGGCTAAGCAGGCTCCCTGCCGAGCAAGGAGCCTGATGTAGGACTCGATCCCAGGTTGCCGGGATCATGACCTGAGCCGAAGGCAGCCTCTTAACCAACTGAGCCACCCAGGCATTCCATCAATAATTTTTTTTTTTATTTGTCAGAGAGAGAGCACACATAAACAGGCAGAGTGGTAGGTAGAGGCAGAGAGAGAAGCAGGCTCCCTGCAGGGCAAGGAGCCTAAACATGGGACTCGATCCCAGGACCCTGGGATCATGGCCTGAGCCGAAGGCAGCAGCTTAACCAACTGAGCCACCCAGGTGTCCCAGCTCATTACTTTTCTAACTGCTTTATTACATAAAACTTTTTCTTAAATCATTTTCTGTTATACCCTAATAAGTCATCTGTTTTGTCTATCGATCTAGCTTATATCACTTAGAATTTTTCTATTTCTTTATCAGGCAGGAATGTTTTCTACTTTAACAGATGATTCACATAGCAACAGTTTTTATTTTTTATTTTTATTTATTTATATATATATATATTATATTTTTAAAGATTTTATTTATTTATTTGACAGAGATTACAGTTCTGGGATCAACTCCAGCATCCAGCTCCCTGCTCAGTGGGGAGTCTGCTTCCCTCTCCCACTGCCCCTCCCCACTGCTCATGTGCATGTGCACACTCTCAAAATCTTTTTTTTTAAGTTACGTTTTTTTGACATGGGGTGGATGGGGGGAACAAGCACAAGCAGGGGAAGCAGTAGGCAGAGGGAGAAACGGATTCCTCACTGAGCAAGGAGCCAGATGCAGGACTTGGATCATGATCTGAGCAGAAAGCACATGCTTAACTGAGCCACCCAGGTACCCCCTGCCAAATGGACAGATTCTGGTGACATCTCCAGTCCTAAGTCTTCTGATGAGGTTTGATCACTAGACCTGAGAGATCAAACTGTGTTATGGTTAGTAGAAGCCACTGACTAAACAGTTTATGTATGCAGTACACAGTATAGTTTTTTTTTTTAAGATTTTATTTATTTATTTGACAGAGATCACAAGTAGGCAGAGAGGCAGAGAGAGAGAGGGAAGCAGGCTCCCTACTGAGCAGAGAGCCCGATGTGGACCCTGATATGACCTGAGTGGAAGGCAGAGACTTAACCCACTGAACCATCCATGCGCCCCTAGTTTTTTCAGAGAGGGAGGAGGGTGGGGCAGAGGAAGGGAATCTTAAGCAGGTTCCATGCCCAGTGTGGAGCCTGACCCAGGGCTCGATCTCACAACCCCAAGATCATGACACGAGCTAAAGTCAAGTCAGACACCTAACCCACTGAGCCACCCCATCACAACCATACAATATAGTTTTCTCCCATCCAAGTACTAACCAGGCCCCGACCCTGCTTAGCTTCTGAGATCAGACGAGATCGGGTGCGTTCAGGGTGGTATGGCCGTAGACAGTATAGTTTTCTACTTTTGAAAAATATATCTCTTTAATAAAAAAAAAAAAAAAACACAAGTATGCTGTTCATTAAGCGGCCTTGAGAACTATAATTAAGATGAAATAATGCAATTATTGGAAACGGAGCAGGTCAAACTCATGATCCAGAAATCAAGAACATGTTCTTCACCTGAGCCAGCCAGGCGCCCCTTGCCAGTATTTTATTTTTATTTATTTATTTTTTGGCCTCTCACCTATATTTTAAATATATTGCCTTACTATAAAGTATTATTACATTTTAAAAATATTTTCATAACATCAGTACAACTGTTTCCTTTGTAGTGTTAATGTATTTTACTTGTGTATAAAAACATTGTGAGGGGTTCATAAACATCAATACACTACTGAATAGGCGTCCATGCACCCAAAACATTAAAAAAAAAAGAAAGAAAGAAAGAAAGAAACAAAACCTTATACAACAGAAACTCAGGAAATGAGTTTTCACCACTATCCTGTCTCATCCAAGGTATGGGGTCCTGAGAGTTTTCTCCAATATTCCTCCCAGTTTTCTCCAATATTCCTCCAAAGAACTCCTGCTTCAAAGAAAGGGTTATTATTCAAAAAGGGAAGTTTGGATGGGATTGATACAACTTTGTGCGAGAGTGGAGAAGCATTCCTTCTAGGCAGTCTATAGCTGATGACGCAGAGTCCCCCTTTTGAAAGAGAAAACAATGGCGTACCCGGTTCCTCAAGCATACTGGCTTAAGTACTTGATGATGTGTATCACTGGCTTGTCTTTTATGTAGTAAACAATCTCTTCTCTGTGGCACTGGGCATCCTGAGGTATAATAAATGCTCTCTGCTGATGACAGTCTCTATAATGCCTTTCTCCCTAATTCAAGGCCTCTACTAGGTGGCCTCCCAACTTCCGCTAGCTTCACACCTGTATCCTGCTCCCTACCAACTCTCAGCCGAGGTCACCCTGTGAAACTTAGGACTCAAAAAAACACAGCTTAAAAATCACTGATTTATCTTGATTTCTTACCTCAAATATAAATATCCTTATTGTGGCAAATGATTACTTTAAAACCTAAATAATATAAAGCTAAAAGTAAAAAATCTCCATCTACTTAAAATTTACTTTTAACTTTGCAGGCTGATATTCACAATCATGTATATTTATACATTATATCTGTAGTATCCTATAATAAACTTTTTTCTCTTAACATCAATTAACAGCATTCCATGCTCCTAAATAAATCCACGTAGATTTCCTCCTTTTCACCAGCTGCGCAGTGTTTTCTTTTATGTCAGTACCATAATTTAATCAAATGCCATCAGAGAACACGTAACTAGGGAAAATCCTTATACATACAAGTCTGCATACTAATTTTTCCCAGCTTGAGATATACTTGACATATAACATATTTTAAGCTTAAGGTGTACAGAAAGTAACAAAATACAGAACCAAAAGTAGATTGAACAAGTTAAGGAATTTATTATTTCATGTAACAAAAAGTTCAAAGGAAAAGCAGTTCCAGGATTGGGAATTCAGAAGCACAGTTAAGGTACTTTCTATCTCTGCACCCCACTATCCTTAATCTGATGGTTTTCATCTTTATGCCTGTCCTCTTGATTATCAAATGGAAGAGATGACAGATGTACAAGGTGAGCACTGACCCCAACCCACTGAGAAGATAGTGTCCAGTGAAAGTTGGTGTGCATAATCCAGTTATCCACCACCCCTCTGCTCAAGTTGGTGTGCCTAATCCAATTATCCACCTCTCTGCTCTTGCAAAATAGTAATTAGGGAATAAAGATAAGGATTTAGAACCTTCACCAGCCCTTCCACACATGGGGAGAGAAGCTGAAAGTCAAGACTGTAACAGCAGTAAGTATAAAATTCCTTCCTTAAATATGTAATATTCTTTGGCCCTGGAGTCACTGACTTCACACTTAAACTAATCTATATTTCACTTTTATTATATTAATGGAGCTCTCAAGGACCGAATTCTATTAAAGTAAAATTAAGGACAAAATTCTGTTAAAGTAAAATGAACTTTTTAAGCAATATAGGTGATTACATAGGATATATATATATCACACAAACACATAATACACGATGTATATAATAAAATCCTCATAGGCATAAAAATTCTTAATAGAAATAAATTATAATAAAATAAAAATTGTTTAGTGTCTGTTTGCTTTTCTTAAATAACTAAAACAAATTCATAAAGCAAAACCAAAATTTGTTCACTCTTACAGAAATGATTCTGATTGATGCATACTTTTCTTAATGCTAATTTATCAAACCCTGAGTTTTGCTTCTCTATCTGTTGTTAAATACATACCACTATAAACAAATAAGAATGTTTTAAAATAAGGGTCCTACACATTGGGATTTAGTTATTTGAAATCAGGTTTTTTCATTCTGAATAGTTTCAGTAAAATCTTGTGTTACAGTAGAATGTCTCCTTAGCTGCTTTAACAAGGTCTGTGTTAAATTAATAAAATACAACATTACTCCTGCTTAAGAGTGCATCTTTCATTACATAAGTTAGCAAATATCTTATATAAAATCAAATGCCCAATAATGTAATTAAATCATTGCTACTTGAAGTATTTTATACAGGAATAATTTATCTCTTTACACTGTTGAAGCCTTGCCTTGCTTTTCAGTATGTTTTATAGCTTCTGTATCATTACCTGAAATTTACCTAAGGGAAAAAAAAGAAAAGAAAAATCATTCCTGATTTTAGGTACAAAGAAAACAAGCCTAAACATCAATTTTCTGTGACATCAGAAAGTAGTTTCAATGAAGAAACCTGCTATGTCAAATAACTTTTCATAATACTCAAGTCAATTTCATTTTTATGAGATGATTATTTGTTTTGTGAATAGGTATCTTTGCTTCTCTTTGGGATTTCTACCTTTTAGGTATTTCACTGCCTATTATCATTGTGAATAGAAAGGAAATAGAGTAGGGGCGCCTGGGTGGCTCAGTGGATTGGGTCGCTGCCTTCAGCTCAGGTCATGATCTCAGGGTCCTGGGATTGAGTCCTGCATCGGGCTCTCTGCTCAGCAGGGAGCCTGCTTCCTCCTCTCTCTCTGCTTGCCTCTCTGCCTACTTGTGATCTCTCTCTGTCAAATAAATAAATAAAATTAAAAAAAAAGAAAGGAAATAGAGTGATGCTCAAGTCAATTTTATTCTTGGTTGGTAGTTTTGCTAAAAAAGATCTTTGGAAAGGAGTTTAGCAATAAAAGACTAGTTGGCTTTATCCTAGAAAACTGTTTTTTTTTTTTTTTTTAAAGATTTTATTTATTTATTTGACAGAGAGAGATCACAAGTAAGCAGAGAGAGAGAGGAGGAAGCAGAATCCCTGTGGAGCAGAGAGCCACATGCAGGGCTAGATCCCAGGACCCTGGGATCATGACCTGAGCCGAAGGCAGAGGCTTTAACCCACTGAGCCACCCAGATGCCCCTAGAAAACCGTTTTTAAAAAGACATTTTTAGGGGCGCCTGGGTGGCTCAGTGGGCTAAAGCCTCTGCTCTCGGCTCAGGTCATGATCTTAGGGTTCTGGGATCGGGCCCCACATCGGGCTCTCTTGCTCAGCAGGGAGCCTGCTTCCCTTTCTCTCTCTCTCTGCCTGCCTCTCTGCCTACTTGTGATCTCTGTCTGTCAAATAAGTAAATAAAATCCTTTAAAAAAAAAAGACTTTTAATGCTACAGGGAAATTTATTAAAAGAATAATGCAGAAAATTTCCTTAAAAAGTTAAGAACCACAGGGCACCTGGGTGGCTCAGCTGGTAGAGCATCTGACTCTTGGTTTCAGTTCAGGTCATAATCTCGGGGTTTTGGGATTAGGCCCTATGTCAGGCTCCGCACTGTACACAAAGTCCACTTGGGACTCTCTCTCCCTCTGCCCTTCCCCACCCCCAGAATAGATAAATCTTTAAGAATAAATACATAGGGACACTTGGGAGGCTCAGTTGGTTAAGCATCTGCCTTGGCTCAGGTCATGATCCCAGGGTCCTCGGCAGGGACTCTGCTTCTCCCTCTCCCTCTGCTTCTTCCCTCCCCCTGGCCAACCACTTATGCTCTATCACTCACTCTTGCTCTCTCTCACATAAATAAAAATAAATACACAAATATATAAAAGAATCACCACTTAAACTGTCTTATACATTTAGATTACTTTAGCACACCTTCTTAAATCACTGTCCATTATGAATTTAAAAATCATTGAATATTGGGACGCCTGGGTGGCTCAGTTGGTTAAGCCGCTGCCTTCAGCTCAGGTCATGATCCTAGCGTCCTGGGATCGAGTCCCACATCAGGCTCCTTGCTCCGCAGGGAGCCTGTTTCTCCCTCTGACTCTGCCTTCCACTCTGTCTGCCTGTGCTCGCTCTCGCTCGCTCTCTCTCTGACAAATAAATAAATAAAATCTTTGAAAAAAAAAAAAATCATTGAATATGAATAAAATATTCTACATATTACATTAAATGTTAACATTGATAAAAGTAAAACGAAATGGCTTTAGCATTTTAAATTTTCTCTAAGTTAACAAAACAAGCAGAAAAAGACCAGACTTGAAAAAATAATCACTAAAAACATTTTTAAGGAATGTGAATTCAACTTACAGGCTGGCATTGAAGACACTTCAGCCGTGACAATACTTTTTATCCCCAAGTTCGATAAGCCACCTCTTATTAAGCCACAGGTAAATGCTAAATACTGAAAGGAACAAAAATGTAAAGAATATTAAGAATTTACAAAGATAGCAATGCTATTGATAAATATGAGATTTAGTTAAGCCTTGCTATTAATAAGTCATTGCTGGGGCACTTGGGTGGTTCAATCAGTTAAGTATCTGCCTTTGGCTCAGGTCATGATCCCAGGGTTGAGCCCCACATCGGGCTCCCTGCTTAGCAGGGCGTCTGCTTCTCCCTCTGCCCTTCACCCAGCTTGTGCTTTCCCTCTTGCTCTCTCTCAAATAAAAATAAAAATACATAAATAGGGGCACCTGGGTGGCTCAATCGTTAAGTTCTGCCTTCAGCTTAGGGACATGATTCCAGGGTCCTGGAATTGAGCCCCACATTGGGATCCCTGCTTAGCAGGGAACCTGCTTCTCCCTCTCCCACTTTCCCTGCTTGTGTTCCCTCTCTCGCGGTCTCTGTCAAATAAATAAAAAAATAAAATCTTTTTTAAAAAATAAAACACTACTAAAAAAATAATACGTAGGGGCACCTGGGTGGCTCAGTGGGTTAAGCCTCTGCCTTCAGCTCAGGTCATGATCTCAGGGTCCTGGGATTAAGCCCCACATCAGGCTCTCTGTTCAACATGGAACCTGTCTCCCCCTCTCCCTCTGCCTGCCTCTCTGCCTACTTGTGATGGCTCTCTCTGTCAAATTAAAAAAAAAACAAACAAAAAACCCATAAAGTTAAGAATCACCACTTAAGTTGTCTTACATAATACAAACCCAAAAACACAGATACACTGAACACAAAACATGTATTCTTTGAAACAAATGTTAACAATATTAAAAAACTTTAATTAACTAAAGGAGATTGTAAATATAAACTGAGGTGAGCAATTTCACACAACTAACGCCAGTTTTATAAGCTAGACTATCTTTTCTGATATATCTATGCTATATTCAAGAATCTAACATTAACTTACATTTCAATGCCATTTGGTTACAGTGTTTCATTAGTCATCATAAACCTATTCAGCTAGAAGTTAATATAGACTATTTTAATATGATGAACACCTGTCTCCTATTTCATAGAAAAGAATTTAAACAGGAGCACCTGGATGGCTCAGTTGTTTATGCATCTGCCTTCCACTCAGGTAATGATACTGCATAGGGCTCTGTGCTATGCAGTGGAGAGTCTGCTTCTCCCTCTTCCCCTGCTCCTCCCCCACTTGTGCATGCTCTCTCTCTCTCAAATAAATAAAATCTTTATTCATTTATTTAGATTTTATTTATTTATTTGTCAGAGAGAGAAAGAGAGAGAGAGAGAGAACACAAGCAGGGGGAATGGCAGGCAGAGAGAGAGAAGCAGGTTCCCTGCTAAGCAAGGAGCCCAATTCAGGACTCCATCCCAGGACACTAAGATCATGACTGGAGCCAAAGGCAGACATTTAACCAACTGAGCCATGCAGGCATCCCATAAATAAAATCTTTAAAAACAAGAAAGAAAGAGAAGTGCTTAAACAAAAAAGAAAAACTTTAAAACCTATTTTAAACTCATAAGTCTGTTGTGGTTGGCATGTACTTTCCCTATGAAAACCCCAATCTTGGGGCACCTGGGTGGCTCAGTGGGTTAAGCCGCTGCCTTCGGCTCAGGTCATGATCTCAGGGTCCTGGGATAGAGCCCCGCATTGGGCTCTCTGCTCGGCAGGGAGCCTGCTTCCCCCTCTTTCTCTGCCTGCCTCTCTGCCTACTTGTGATCTTTCTATCTGTCAAATAAATAAATAAAATCTTTAAAAAAAAGAAAAAAAGAAAACCCCAATCTTCCACTCTGTTAAATACCTTAGATGCATGTTCTAAATACTGCTTTCCTGCAGACATCTGAGTAAGCAGACGAAATTTGTTGTCCTGAAGTACATAGATGCCCTGTTTCAAAAATAGAAAAAAACATCAAAAGTCAGTGTAGCCTGTAGTCCTTAAAAATTATTTATTCCCTTCAAATACAAATCTAAAGCACAATGAGATATCACCTCACACCAGTCAGAATGGCTAAAATTAACAAGTTAGGAAATGACAGATGCTGGTGAGGTTACGGAGAAGGGGGAACCTTCCTACACTGTTGGTGGGAATGCAAGCTGGTGCAACCATTCTGGAAAACAGCATGGAGGTTCCTCAAAATGTTGAAAATAGAACTACCCTATGACCCAGCAATTGCACTACTGGGTATTTACCCTAAAGATACAAACGTAGTGATCCGAAGGGGCACATGCACCCGAATGTTTATAGCAGCAATGTTCACAATAGCCAACTGTGGAAAGACCCTAGATGTCCATCAACAGATGAATGGATAAAGATGTGGTATATATACACAATGGAATACTATGCAGCCATCAAAAGAAATGAAATCTTGCCATTTGTGATGATGTGGATGGAATTAGAGGGTATCATGCTTAGCGAGATAAGTCAATTGGAGAAAGACAACTATCATATGATCTACCTGATATGAGGAAGTGGAGATGCAACATGGGGGGTTAAGGGGATAGGAGAAGAATAAATGAAACAAGATGGGATTGGGAAGGAGACAAACCATAAGTGACTCTTAATCTCACAAAACAAACTGAGGGTTGCTGGGGGGAGGGGGGTTGGGAGAAGGGGGGTGGGGTTATGGAGAATAGGGAGGGTATGTGCTTTGGTGAGTACTGTGAAGTGTGTAAACCTGGCGATTCACAGACCTGTACCCCTGGGGATAAAAATCTATTATATGTTTTTAAAAAAAAATTTTTTTTTAATGTTAAAAAAAATTATTTCTTCCCTTCAAAACAATTCAAGAGTTTTTTTAAGGTATTAAAACTCTCCTTTCCACTGGTCAAATTTCCTTAAATGAAGGAATTTTGCAGTGCTCAAGCTGAAGAGTTGTTCAGAACTTTCTAACAACAATATTTCTTGAATGCTTTAAGATACTCAAGATACAGGGGTGACTGGGTGACTCAGTTGGTTAAGCAACTGCCTTCAGCTCAGGTCATGATCCTAGAGTCCTGGGATCGAGCCCCACATTGGGCTCCCTGCTCAGAGGGAAGCCTGCTCTCCCCCTCCTACTCCCCTGCTTGTGTTCCCTCTCTTGCTGTGTGTCTCTCTCTGTGAAATAAATAAAATCTTTTTAAAAAAGTAAAAAAAAAAATTGTTACTGTAAGTTACAAAAAATTTTTAAAAAACTTAAAAAAAGAAGATATTAAAGATAAAAAGATGCATAAAATAGTTCCTATCCTTAAAAAACCCACAGTCTAGTGCAAAGGAATCAGAAATACATGTCCGGGTAGAATTAGCAGTTATATATTAGCTCCTATCTAGAAAGCCAATAATCAGTCACTTCTTCCCATTAGCATTTCAATATTTACAACGATATTGTTATATGAAAAACATTAAAGCTAGTGATAGCTATAAGATAAATTATTTTCATTTTCTAATCCTTAATCAAAATGCCAAATCCTCTAAATATTTCCTTGAGTTTCATAAAATAAAGTAAATCTACTTAGATGCATAATTTTCCATGTAATCTATTAAATCTTATATTAACAAATTATTTTAAGAGATTAATGACATCAACTAAATAATGCAAGAGTTACTTAAGAGTTAAATACGTGCAGGGTGCCTGGGTGGCTCCGTGGGTTAAGCCTCTGTCTTGGGCCCTGGGATCTAGGCCCGCATGGGGCTCTCTGCTCAGCAGGGAGCCTGTTTACCCCTCTCTCTCTCCCTGTCCCCCTGCCTACTTGTGATCTCTCCCTCTGTCAAGTAAATAAATAAAATCTTAAAAAAAAAAAAAAGTTAAATATGCTCTATAAATTAAACTTTAGCAATTACTCTAAAAACAAATGTGACATATCTGCGGTTCTGCAGAAAATTACCACCAAGTAATAATAACTAAGGAACCAAATCCTAAAACCTTTATTATTCTGACATTTGCTACTTTTTAAAACTTAAGTTATTTAATTAGGGAAAAAAAAACAGCTATCATTACCGATATTTGTCTCTTTGTTCTTATTCACTATATCCTATTACAGAAAAAAGTAATGATATATTAATAACATATAAAGGAAACATTTCAAAGTTGACTAGAAATTATTCTGTTTTATATATTAAATAAATGACTAAAATAGAACATTTATATTAAGTTAAAGGCTTAAAAAATAGGCCTTAAACTGTCTAAATACCTGATGATTTGTCCTTAGATTGTCGATTTGTTTCTTGAATACTGTAGTCCAAAAATCTTTACAAATGAACTTCATGATATCTAACTCATCCTTGAACCTCGCAGTATCTTTTGTAAACCTAAAAAAACCAACTGAAAGTAATTAGTATTTTTCCTCCAAAGAAAGCAGGAGGGTTATATTATTCACTAATTTTGAAATGCCAGAACAGAGTGAACATTTATTGACAGTTGTAAAGTGATAAGCACCAAGAAAAGAAGACCCCGTCTCAATTCACACTGTTATGTAATTATGGTGCTAAAATTAGTCTTAACAGTAAGCAGCAATTTTATGTACAATTCGTTCTAGCACATTAAGAAAAGGCTAAGCATAATCATGGTATTGTTATATAAAATATAACCAGATTCAGCTATTCAGATGAGAAAGGAATGCCTTATGAATTGATCTATAAATTACAAGATTACTAAACACATAAACACAGACTCTAAAGCATTTCCATCCCTTGCATTTAAACAGAAATCCATTCAGGTTAAAGAACCTACTAGACCTTAAGTAGAAAATGCAACAAGATTTTAGATAGTTGTTTCAGTACACCAAATTCTTTAGGAAAAAAGTCTAAAGTATACATATACATTTTCTTCAAATATTAAAACATGAAAGTTGGACAACAGAATTAAAATAGCATCAGACCTAAAAAGAAATTTTAATCCATGAATTAAAGAACAGAGAATAAATAAAATTTAGGAATTAAAGTATTTCAAATTTTATACAATCTTTTGAAATGGATCACCTTTGTTTATAACCTACCTGGAAGAAAATTTTCAAATCCATTCTGCTCACCTTTCTATCAATCCTTGTCCCACTCGAAACCCCATGTTTTCCAGCTTAGTAATACAGCGTCCATTTTCCTATTTTAAAAAATAATAGTTTGGAATATTTTTAGAATGCCAGAATGTCAATATTAAAAATTGTTATAAGATGTTGACTTAATGTAAGTAGTTACACTTTTTTTCACTAAAAATTTTTCTTTTTTTTTTTAAGATTTTATTTATTTGAGAGAGAGTGAGAAGAGACAAAGCATGAGCAGGAGGAGGGGTAGAGGGAGAGAGTGAGGGAGAAGGAGGAGCGGACTCTACCCCTGAGCCGGAAGACTGCTGCAGGGCTAAATCCCGGGACCTGAGATCATGACCTGAGCTAAAGGCAGATGCTTAACTGACTGAACCATGCAAGCACCCTCACTAAATTATTCTATGAAAAAGTAAATTATAAGTTATATTTGAGTTTTCTTAGTACTAGTCATTTCATAAGGCAACAAGGTAAACAGGGAACTGTTACTTACTACTTTTCAGAAATGCTAACCCCTTTTCCTAATTACTCCTGCTAACCTTCCCCCCCAGCCCTGGCCCATTTTCAACTATTCTCCCCTCAGTTGTAAAAATGAAGTCAAAGTACCACCTTTCCATCAGTCATTCCCTTTGGGAAGTCATTAAATTCTACTGTTCCTTGCTTTAAATGTCTCTTAGAGTCATCCAAACTTTCCTGTTCTCAGTGTCTTAACTAATGACCCCACCATCCTATGCCAGGAATCATGCAGTTGAGTTGGCTTGCTCTTTCTCTGACAATCTCATCTAGGCTTCAGACTTTAACTACTACCCATATGCTGAACTCTCAAAATCCTCTGGATCATCTACAAAGCCACCTATAATCCAGATTTCTCTATCTCGCATGGCTTCAACCTTAAACTCTTCTTCACTCACATGAGCTCTAGCAATACTAGTCTTGCTGTTCTTAAACATGCCAGGCATGCTCCAATCTCAGGTCTCCTGCACAGGCAGCTCTTCATTCAGATATCCAAATGACCAACACCCTTGTTCTAAGTATTCATTCACATGTCACCATCTCAGTGAGGCCCATTTTTTTTTCTTTCTTTTTTCAGGTGTACAATATAATCACCCAGCAATTCTATAGATTATTCGGTGCTTATCACAGTAAGTATATATATTTTTTAACATACAATGTATTATTTGTTTCAGGGTTACAGGTCTGTGATTCATCAGTCTTAGACAATTCACAGCACTCACCATAGCACATACCCTTCCCAGTGTCCAACACCCAGCCACCCCATCCCTCCCACTCCCCTCCATTCCAGCAACCCTCAGTTTGTTTCAGTATGGTTTATCTCCCTCTCTGGTTTCATCTTGTTTCATTTTTCCCTCCCTTCCCCTATGATCCTCTATATTGCTTCTCAAATTCCTCAGTGAGATCATATGATAATTGTCTTTCTCTGACTGACTTACTCTGCTTAGCATAAAACCCTCTAGTTCCATCCACATCATTACAAATGGCAAGATCTCATTTTTTTTAATGACTGCATAATATTCCATTGTGTAATACCACTTCTTCTTTATCCATTCATTTGTTAATGGACATCTACTATTCTTTCCGTAGTTTGGCTATTGTGGACATTGCTGCTATAAACACTGGAGTGCACATGCCCCTTTGGATCACTACATTTGTATTTTGGGGGTAGGTTGTATGATAGCTCTATTTTCAACTTTCTGAGGCACCTCCATACTATTAGCATATTCTTAATTATCTTTATGTATTTCACCCGTCCCCCACCCACCCACATCAGTGAGGCTCATTTTAACTACCTTCTTTAAAACTGCAACATTATTCCCCCTTTAGAAATTCTCTATTCCAGTGATTCTCAAAGTGTGCCCCAAGACCAGTAACATTAGCATCATGTACGAACTTGTAAAAAGTGCGAATTCTGAAACTCAATTTACTGAATCAGAAACTGTAGGTGTGGAGTTAGTAGTCTGTGTTTTAAGAAGACCTCTAAAGTAGGGTGCCTGGCTGGCTCAGTGGGTAGAGCATGCAACTCTTGATCTCTGGGTTGTAAATTCAAGACCCACATTGGATGTATAGATTACTTAAAAATAAAAAAAATTTTTTTTTTAAAAAAGCAGCCCCCTAAAAGTGATTCTGATGCCCTATCCCATTTCCCTGCTTAATTAGTCTCCAAAGAACATCTTTCACCATTTAACATACTATATACATTTTACTAATTTCACATCCCCACCCTCTGCTAGAATATAGCTCCAAAATGGCAGGGGTATTTATGTATTCTGAAGCTTATTAGGCTCCACTAAGTATATCATAAGCCTCATTATTTGGTTAACTTTCTTCTAAGGAACCATGTATTCTACTAATGAGGTTGTGACTACTAAATCTGTACATTTATAGTACAGACCTTATTGGACATAGCTATAGAGAAGTCCCACAGCCCCCTCAAATTAGGCATATTCAAAATGGTATTTGGGGCACCTGACTGGTTCAGTCAGTAAAGCATGCAACTCAATCCCAGGGTTTTAAGTCCAAACCCCACATTGGGTATAGAGATTATATAAAACCCTTAAAAAAATTAAATGAGGGGTGCCTGGGTGGCTCAGTCAATTAAGTAACCAACTCTTGGTTTTGGTTCAGGTTGTGGTCTCAGGGTCATGGGATCGATCCCTGTGTCTGGCTGGATGCTCAGATAAAGCTGACTTGAGAGTCTCTCCTTCTACCCATCCCAACCCTGGCTCCTATGAGTACACTTGTGTGTGCTCACACACACACACTCTCTCTCTCAAGAAAATAAATAAGTAAAAATTAAAAAAAAAAAAAGATATCATCTTAATTTCCTCAGCCTGTGCTGCCTCTAAAATTCCCTAAATTCATTAATGGCACCACCATCCACCTAGTTACTGCAACCAGGAAACTTCCATTTTCTTCACCTCTTTACTCCCAAACTTCCACATGCACTGCAGTTCTGTAGAGCCTATCATCTATACGCTCTCAAATCTACCTTCTTTTTCCATCCTTACTACTTAAGTTAGCCCTTCTCAATTCTCTCCTGGTTTCCAGTTAGAGCCTTCCAAATGATCTTCTTGTCTCTAGTTTTTTCTTCCTTTTATTTATTTCTTCTGTAATTCTGGCAAAGACTTTCTAAAAACTAAATCATGTTATTTCTCTACTGAACCTTTCAGCACCCTCTCCCTTTCTTCAAAATAAAGTTCAAACTCCTTACCATGGCAGTATGTGCTTTTCCTTAAATGATCCTGGCTAGTTAACCAGATTCACTAACAGCCACATATCCACTAACATTTCTCCTTCTACCACTCTGAAATTTCTGCAACTCCATAGTTCCATGCTTTCTTCTGCCACCTCACATATGGTGTATGGAACACCACATGCTGTTCCATACACAGTATATAGCCTTTATTTATTTTTTTTAAAGATTGTATTTATTGAGAGAGAGAAGGAGAAAGAGCATGAGCAGGTGAGAGGCAGAGGGAGAAGCTGATTCCCCACTAAGCAGGAAGCCTGATGCAGGGCTCAATTCCAGGACCCTGCAATCATGACCTGGGCCAAAGGCAGACACATAACTGACTGAGCCACCCAGGCGCCACTTTATTTATTTTTAAAGATTTATTTATTTAAGAGAGCAAGCATATGCGTGCAGTGGGAGAGGAAAAGGAACAGAGAGAATCTCAAGCGGACTCTCCACTAAGCATGGAGCCTGAGATGGGGGTTGATCTCGGGACCCTGAGATCATAACCAGAGCCAAAACCCAAAGTAGGACACCCAACAAACTTAGCCACCCAACAGACCATATCTGCTTTAAATTCAGCTCAAGTGTCATATCTCCTAAAAGCCTTCCTTGGCGCTCTTGTAGGCCCTATGCTGTCATAACACTCTGCACATAAATCTACTACTATACTTAGAATCATTTGTTTTTCTGTTATTCTCTAGTTCACTTCAAAATATGCTCAGGTGGGAAAAAAAATGCTCAGGTGGAATAAGTAACTCATCAGCCTTTGTGGAATCATCCAGGAGTATGTTGATTAGCAGGGAATAGGACTTTATGTAGACATTCTCAAATCCCAACTACTGATTACATGAGCTTTTAAATGATGCCCTTGTAAATATCTTCTGATGTTGCTACTTGTTCACTCACTTTGGTATCTGTGAATACTCACAAGTGGGTACCAAGTTTTTTAAAAAAATTAAACTTGAAAATATTTTATCTATTAACCTTTTAAAAAATCTATTCTCCTTAAATCGGTAAATGCCCAATTATTCAGTTTTTAAAGATTTAATTCCTCCTTAAGCATAGTTTGAAAATCATTGATTTGGAGGGTGAGAACACTGGTTCTTTTCTTTATTTCACCTCAAAACTTATGACTTCATCTCTTTGAAGATATATAAAAACCACTGTTTTATGTTAGGGTTATGTGACTTTCTTATACATTTATTTATTATGAAAAATCTGAAGTACACTTAAAGTAGAGACACTAATACAACAAAACCTCGAACACCTAAATTCCCAAATGAATTCTAATCAACACTGCCACTTTAATTTTTTAAAATTCTTTTTGCTTGGGGTGCCTGGGTGGCTCAGTGGGTTAGGGCCTCTGCCTTAGGCTCAGTCATGATCCCAGGGTCCTAGGATCGAGTCCCGCATTAGGCTCCCTGCTCAGCGGGGAGCCTGATTCCTCCTCTCTCTCTGCTTGTGATCTCTGTCAAGTAAATAAATAAAAAATCTTTTAAAAAAAAATTCTTTTTGCTTATATGCACTTTCAATTCCCCAGTGTAAACAAAGTACAATAAGAAAAATATTTTTTATTAAGTTCTAAAGATTAATTTTTAAGTAATCTCTACACCCAGTGTGGAGCTCAAACTTACAACCCAAAGATCAAGAGTTGCGCACTCAGTTGGGGCACCTGGGTGGCACAGAAGGTTAAGTGTCTACCTCTTAGTTTCAGCTCAGGGTTATGGGATAACACTCAGCATGGAATCCGTTTGAGTTTCTCTCTCCCTCTCCCACCCCTCCCCCACTCTCCCCCACTGCTCTAAGAAATAAACATCTTTAAAAAAAAAAGTGTCGCACGCTCTACCAACTGAGCCAGCCAGGCACTCCTAAAGTTATTTTTATTTATTTTATTTTTTTCAAAGATTTTATCTATTGGGGCACCTGGGTGGCTCAGTGGGTTAAAGCCTCTGCCCTCGGCTCAGGTCATGATTCCAGGGTCCTGGGATAGAGTCCCACATCGGGCTCTCTGCTCAGCAGGGAGCCTGCTTCCTCCTCTCTCTCTCTCTCTCTCTCTGCCTGCGTCTCTGCCTACTTGTGATCTCTGTCAAATAAATAAATAAAATCTTAAAAAAAAAAAGATTTTATCTATTAATTTGACAGAGAGCAGGAGAGAGAGGGAGAATACAAACAGGAGGACCAGCAGAGGGACAAGCAGGCTCCTCACCCAACAGGGAGCCCAATGTGAGGCTCCATCCTAGGACCCTGAGATCAAGATCGAAGGCAAAGGCAGATGCTTAACCAACTGAGCCATCCAGCACCCCGATCCAAAAGTTATTTTTAGATTAAATAATTCAAAACTTACAGATTTCCTTTCCCTTATATGACTAGCATATCTCTTTTTTTTTTTTTTTAAAGATTTTATTTATTTATTTGACAGAGAGAAATCACAAGTATATGGAGAGGCAGGCAGAGAAAGAGAGAGGGAAGCAGGCTCCCTGCTGAGCAGAGAGCCCGATGCGGGACTCAATCCCAGGACCCTGAGATCATGACCTGAGCCAAAGGCAGTGGCTTAACCCACTGAGCCACCCAGGCGCCCAACTAGCACATCTCTTAATATTATCAGTCATGATTACAACAGCTGTTTTAGTTTGTTTTCGTTAATCCACCGGAAAAAACAGGGATTGAAAAAAAGTTTTTCCAGGGTGAAAGTTGTAAGAGGGAAAGTAGAGAGAGGGGTGTAAAGAGAACTCATTGCACACATGATGGTGGGGGGGGGCAGGGGTTTAATAATAAAAGAGTGAAAGAGGTGCGTTACTCATTATTCTTTGGGAAAATGGTAAAGGGAAGGCTAACTTTGCTTAAACAATAAATGTCTGCTACTCATCACTTAGCATAGATGCTAAACATTAATAACTGTTGGTTCTTGATGATAATGAAGTCAAAAGCGTGTAACTTGGAAAAAGCTCTTTATTACAGGTGGGTCTGAATAAGAACCATTCAGTCCTTCATTTCCAATACTCTCCCGGGTATCTTTTTAGATTTTTTTTTTTTAAAAGATTTTATTTATTTGACAGACAGAGGTCACAATCAGGCAGAGAGGCAGGCAGAGAGAGAGGAGGAAGCAGGCTCCCTGCAGAGCAGAGAGTGCGGGGCTCGATCCGGACACTGGGATCATGACCTGAGCCGAAGGCAGAGGCTTTAATCCACTGAGCCACCCAGGTGCCCCTCCAATACTCTCCCTGGTATCTTTTTAATATCTCTGAATGCATCATGCTTTTCTGTCATAGACTGAACATGTCTCCCTCAAAATTCTTATTTTAAAATCCTAACCCCCAATGTGATAGTATTATTAAATAAGGGCCTTGGAAGGTGATTCTGTCATGAGGATAAAGCTGTTAAGAACAGGATAAATGCCACTATAAGAAAGACCCCAGAGAGCTAGTTAGCTCCTTTCCACCATGTGAACACACAGGCAAAAGACATCCATCTATGAACCGGGCAAAGGCCTTCATCAGACCAGAATCTGCTGGTGCCTTAATCTTGGACTCTTCAGCCTTCACAATTGTGAGAAATAAATTTCTGTTGTCCATAAGTCACCCACTCTATGGTGTTTTGTTATAGCAGCCTAATAGACTAATACACTATCCTTCTTGTGGTTTACACACGAGCAGAACCTTTCCCAGATTCCTACACACACCTCAGAAATCCAACATGTTCAAAATAATTCATTCTTAAAAAAAAAAATATTTTATTTATTTATTTGACAGAGATCACAAGTAGGCACAGAGGCAGGCAGAGAGAGGAAGGGAAGCAGGCTCCCCGCAGAGCGGAGAGCTCGACTCGAGGCTCGATCCCAAAACCCTGGGATCATGACCTGAGCTGAAGGCAGAGGCTTTAACCCACTGAGCCACCCAGGCGCCCCCAAATAATTCATTCTTTAAACTTTTTCAAAGATTTTATTTGAAAGAGCACGAGAGCAAGCACACATGCAGGTCTCTCTCTCTCTCTCTCTCTCTCACACACACACAAAGCAGAGGAGGGGCAGAGGGAAATAGACTCCCCACTGAGCAGGAAACCGGATGTGGGACTGAACCCTAGAATCATGCCTGAGCGGAAGGCAGACGCTTAACAAGCTGAGCCACCCAGTGCCCCAAAATAATTCATTATCTCTTTCTTCTATTTCCTCTCCATCCAAGACAGCTGCTCAACCTAAAAATCGGGATAATTTTCAATTCTCACTCCTATCCCTAACCAAGTCCTAGAGATTCTACCTCCTAACTTTCAAACCATTCTCTCCTTTTCGTTCTTAGTTCAGATCTTCATCATCTCCTGCCGACTCCTGAAATAATGAATCTTTCCACTCCAAGGATCTTCTCTCTCCAACCTAAACACTGGATTATCTTTCTAAAATGCAAATGGACCACATCATTCCCCTCTTTAAAATTCTCCACTGGGGCACATGGGTGGGCTCAGGCAGTTAAGTGTCCAACTCTTCATTTGGTTCAGGTCAAGACCTCAGGGTCATGAAACTGAGCCCCCACATATGGCTCTGCACTGTGTGGAGTCTGCTTAAGATTCTCTCCCGCCCCCCCCCCAGCTCGTGCTCTAGCTCTTAAAATAAAAACAAAAACAAAAACAAAAAAACACTCCCACTGCTAATGTCAAATTCTTTAATCATACAGCATACAGGGCTCCTTCCAGCTTCAGTTCTCAACATTTCTCACTCTCCATCCATTCAGTCTAGTCACAGTGAAATACTTAAGTATATTTAAATGCACTACCCCATTTCATACATACCCCTATGTCTTTACCTTTTCCTGAGATGCTTTCCCTCCCCCTACTGTCCACGCTCCTTGATCAACAGCATCATAGAGAGAGGGCTTCTGACTTGAGTATGACTTTGGAATATCCCATTATAATATTCATTAGAACTTCGTGACTTTATACCTAATTACCACCTAATACATTAATCATTCATTGACACCTATTTCCCAATGACTGTGAGGTGGGGGGGTTGATCTCATTTAGCACAATATCAGGCTCATAATAAACACTTAATAAATCAATATTTTCTGAATAAATGATGTTTCCCACAAATTCTAAGTAACTTCCTGGAGAATGGAGTCATTGTCTCATTACTATACCGCCAGCATGCAGAACTACCTCTGACTTATAATGGGCACTAAATAACTAATTTTTTAATTAAATTTGTTTCCTAATTATAGTAACGCCTGCAAACTTCCCTTTAATTTCAAATCGCATTACCCTTCTGTCTTAGAGGTGCGTGCAGTAATACTGATGATTATGATAGGAGGTGGGGGTAGTTTCACAACTCTGTCCAGTGGATGGCTCCGTAGTGCTGGAGTGACAGAATTAAGTAAGGGTGCCAAAACCAGGTGTGCAGTTAACCATGCCATAAGTCATGGTAGCGACAACGCTAAAAGTAAAAACATCTGGGACCTGCAGGAATCAGATATGAGAATGAGCCAAAAAAAAAAAAAAAAAAAAGTCAATATGCGAAAGTGAAAAGGATGAAAGACTGAAGAGAGCTGACAGATTTTAGGCGTAGGATACCTGGCAGTCGACAAGTTTGTCTACACCTCGGAGGGCCTTCGGGGGCGATAGGACAAGGGATGAAGTAAAGAACTGAGAGAAAACAAAGAATGTCACCGCAAAAGGACCTCAAGGGCTTTTGGTATATGCGCTGTCGAAGTGAGCATCTCAACGGCTTTTGGCAGCACTCACCACCTCCCCCTGCTCCGCGGACTTGTACACGCCAGACACCATCTCGTTATGGAGAAGCAAAAACAACGCCTCGTCCGCCATTTCCTGCTTAGTCTTCCAAACGCCGGGTTTCGGCTCGGGTTTGGGCCGGGCTCAAAGGTTCCGGCGAGCGCCTGAGCGATTTGGACGCCGGCTCCGCGACTCCTTCAGTCCACAGCCAGTTCCTGGTTGCTAGGAGACCGAAAAACTCGCTCCGCGTCCCCAAGCCTGGTACAAGCGTGAGTCCGGTACCGTGACGAGCCCACTCCAGGGCCACCAAGCCCTCAGGCCCAACAACACAATCTGACAGCAGCCGGAAACAAACAGAGCCAGCCGAGACCCTATCCGGCCCCTGGGCGGGGGGCGGAAAAACAACTTCCGGTCCCGTCTATCCCGGCCTTCCGCCAGCTCTATGGTCAAAGCATTACTTCTCTGGGGAAGGTTCCTCTCACAAATGACTTCGGGGAGCAAGGGCTGGAGTGTGAAGGAGTAAAATAAGACAAAGGAGCGCCTGCTGAAATGTGTGTTAACTAGCTATATGTTAGCACTGCCAAGAATTAGCTTCATCAAAGGCTTTCATTTCTGCCGTGTGTTCCTCAATAGGAAGAGTATAGAGAGTGAAGGAGTAAGTCATTTTTCAGGCTATGAAGTTTAGCTATATTAAGAAATTATCCCAATCCATTGTGGATTAAACCTGGGTATGCAAAAAAGATTTAGTCATTTTGGCCACCAAAAACTGGGAGTCAGGTATAAGAGTTAAGGGGGATGAAGTAAGCAAAGGGCAAGGTACATTTATTTATTTATTTATTTTTAAAAGATTTTATTTATTTATTTGACAGAGAGAGAGATCACAAATAGGCAGAGAGACAGACAGAGAGATGAGGAGAAGCAGGCTCCCTGCTGAGCAGAGAGCCCTATGCGGGACTCGACCCCAGGCCCCTGGGATCATGACCTGAGCCGAAGGTAGAGGCTTAACCCACTGAGCCACCCAGGCGCCCCAGGGCAAGGTACATTTAAAACAAAATACAGAACCAGACGATTAGGTGCATGAAAAAGTGCGAAAGACCAGAAGAGCGACCTCACTGTGGGAAGTAGCTCCTAAGAATCTACAGCAGGAACGCTTGGGTGGCTCAGGTCATGATCCCAGGATTCTAGAATCAAGTCCCACATTGGGCTCCTTGCTCAGCAGGGAGGCTGCTTCTCCATCTGCCAGCAGCTCCCCCTGCTTGTGTGTGCACTCTCCCTGACAAATTAACAAAATCTTAAAAATAAAGGATCTATGGGAGATGTGGGATTTAACTCCTACAAAGATGCAAACACATACATAAGCACCTTCTAGGGGCGCCTGGGTGGCTCAGTGGGTTAAGCCGCTGCCTTCCGCTCAGGTCATGATCTCAGGGTCCTGGGATCGAGTCCCACATCGGGCTCTCTGCTCAGCAGGGAGCCTGCCTCCTCCTCTCTCTCTGCCTGCCTCTCTGCCTGCTTGTGATCTCTGTCAAATAAATAAATAAAATCTTAAAAAAAAAAAATAAGCACCTTCTAAATTTGGCAAACTCTGATTTAAAGGTGTTGCGTAGCTTATGATTGATTCTTTTCTTAGTAATTCACAAGGAAGATTTTTTTCCTTGTGATATTAATATATTTAATTAAATGTTTCCCCCAAGTTTACATATTGAATTTTCTCTAGTTGTTAACAATAACATCTTAACTCTCCATATTCTTTCACAGGAATTTAGATCATTTTCCAGAGCTGTCTGGGTGGCTCTGTCAGGGAAGTGTCTGCCTCTGGTTTAGGTTGTGATCCCCCCTCAGCGGGGACTCTGCTTCTCCCTCTCCTTCTGCTCCTGCTTGAGGTCACTCTCTCAAATACATAAAATCTTCAAAAAAACTAAGATCATGTTCCATAATTGGAATTATGACAGCTTTTTTCTTTTCTTTTTTTGAAAAACATGTCCCTTCTAATGTTTGCATCAGTTTTTTTGATCATCACATATACATTCCCCCTAGCCTTTGAAAACACTGTTAAAAAGAAAACCACAGGCCCCAAATAGAGTCATTAATGCTAGGTCATATCATCATACTGGAGCTTAATGCTTAACCTAATTGCAGTTTTCTCCACTGGAAACGTAGGGGTACCTGGTAAGTAACAAACTTTTCTGATCTATACCAATAAGGTCACAGAGGCTTTCTTCAACCCCCAAAGGTAGATGAGGAGGTAATACACCTAATAAGACCCTCTTGTCCCCAAAGGAAGGTGACCTTATCTGAAATAATCCTTCTTTCTCTTTATGACTACCTTGTCTTACCTGTAAAAATATCTCCCTTTCTGTAGCCGTTTAGAGCTCCCCCTCTGCTTGCTAGATGGAATGCTGCCCAATTCATGAATCAATTAATAAAGCTAATTATAACTTTACAATTTACTGTTGAATTTTTATTATTTAATAACATTAGTGCAATTTCAGAGATTATTTTGCAAACATAATCTTAATTTTTCCAGCACCCAAATTTCCCTTATGTGAAATCATGTCCTTTATGTCCTGACTGCATTTTTCCCTTCATCATTACCATCAACGAAAAGGAGTCCAAGCGCACCACTGAGGTCAAAGAGTAACCAACTGACCAACTTACTAAGGTTGATTTCTCAAACAATAACATGGTGTTCTTAGAATATTTTGGAATTGATGGGAAACAAGTATTTATTGAGCATCTACTAAATGTTGAATACAACAGACCTAATTCTCCCCCATAAAGTTATGTTAAATTGCCCAGGATTCTAGTAGTTTGTCCTATGGAAGCAGGAAAAGATCCTGTTACTGGTTGCCTCTAAAAGCATTTTCCCATGGAAACACTGTTACATTTGGTGGTTGTGAAAGGGAAAGATTTATAGGATCTGCAGAGAAACCAGGGTATTACATTTGGTGGTTGGGATCTACTATTACCACATTCTCATCCTTTATGTTTATTCTATTATACAGCATTAGAGTAAGGATCAATGAGACTAAATATGCTTTTAATCAGAATTACTATTATTTATCAACCCTTATCCCTTTTACCCATTTTATTTTTTTTCCATAGAACTTCTCCATTTCCAACATGCCATGTAATTTACTTATTTATCCTGTGTCTCCATACTTTTCCCCCAAGCTCCTTGAAGACAGAGATCTTTATTGCACTGACTATCCCAGTACCTAGAAAAATGCCTGGCACACAGTAAGCACTCAGCAAATACTAGCGAATGAATGAATGAGTACATGAATGATTTTTGCTCCCCGAGGAGCCTACAAACCCCACAAACAGGAACCACAGCGATCTTGTTCAAGGTTTTATCCTCAGAGCCTAGATTACTGCTGGTCCACAAAGAACTTTTAAAGAGATGAATTAAGATGGTAACCAGTTAAATACTGTTGTCCCACTAATGATTGGTGCAAGGTTGATGCCCGACTAAAAGATGATGATAACTAAGATTATTCATAACACTGTTTCTATGGGGAAATGCTTTGTGAGCTGTAATTTGCAAATGCATTTCTGGAACAAAATGGTTCTTGTTGGCCATGTACAAAGAACAGAACCACAGGACACTCTGTCGGATACGCACAAGTAACAATAGAGCCGCTACTCTAGACCCCTTCTTAACCTAACCAGCGGTGGAGGCCAGGTGTAGACGATAATGCCAGTCTCAGTCTCATCTAAGCTTTTTTCATTTAGTACACCCTTGCACACGGTCAGATCAAATAGTCATTCTCAGCTACCTTGACCTAGGGAGTTCACTTATGTCCACATTCAATTTCCTTACCAGTAATAACCCGCATTTTATTCAAGCTTTGAGTTGAGAGACAAGGTATATAAAACGTTTCATACGGCACCGAAAAAAAATTGTTAGCTATTACGATTAATGACTTTTCGTCATCAGTTTTGCTTCCCTCTACTCGTTTTGGTTTAACCCAATGTAGGGACGCCTGCGCCCCCCACCCCCACCCCGGGCATGCGCACCGACAGAATGGCCGCACCCTTTCTTAATCTGATCTTTTACCCGGCAGGAGGGGAAAAGACTCGCCTCCATCCCACTCTGATGTAATTAGGTGGTTAAAAAGATATAAGGCACGTCATATCCCAGTTTAAAGGGGCTGGAAGACTCCGCGCTGCAAGAGCAGGCGGGTAAGCCGGCGTCTCCGAAAACCCCAGAGCCTCTCAAATGCGCCCAGGCTCTGCGCTAGACACGGAGCACGGCCACCGCAGCTAATTGGGGGAGGGAGTCAGCCGCTCAGAAGACTTTTCATTGGCCCAGAGTCACAGAGGCCGGCAGCTTTTCCCTCTTCCGGACGCTGAGTGGTTGAGGCCGCAAAACAACGCTTATTGTCATTGGCTGGACCCTGCTGTCAGTCCTCTCGCGTCTCGCGGCGCGACAGAGCCAGGCGCGGCCTGTAGAGCAGTCTCGAAGCCTGCTGCAGAGAGAAGATGGCGGTCGCGGTGAGAACTTTGCAGGAGCAGCTAGAAAAGGCCAAAGAGAGCCTAAAGAACGTAGATGAGAATATTCGCAAGCTCACCGGTCGGGATCCGAATGACGTGAGGTAAGAGGTGGATAAGACAGGCTGGCTCCGAGAGACAGCCGTCATGCCGGGGTGAATTGGGGGCGGGAAGGGCGGCTAGCCTTGAGAAGGCTAGAACATCGGGGCCTGTCCCGGGGGCGGCAGTAGAACCCCGTCCCGGATGAGGTGGGGAGTTTTCCACGCCCTCGACGTAGGTCTCGGAGCTCGAGTGCGGGAGGAAGGCAAGTGGGTCCTAGCTATGCCGGCATGTCTTTCTGGCCTGTAGGAAGGCCGGGCCTGCGATTCCCGCCCTCGGCCCTGCAGGCCCGGAACTGCAGCACAAAGCCCCTTCCCCAGCCGGCGGCTACCTGACCGGGTGCTGGCCCGGAGACCCTCCTGGGACGTTGTCCGCTGCTTCTCACCCAAGCATTTGCCATCTTTCCCACGTGCAGCTTCTTGGAGTTGACGAAATTAGGGTCTGATCCAAGCTTATTAATGTGTAGTGGCAAGAAGTAAATACAATTTCTGAGATAATGGTCTTGAAAAAACAAGGAAGTTAAAATAGGACTTCCTGCCTTGTTTGAGGCACGTGGATTTGAAACCGTATTTTTAGAACTTTCCTGGTTATTTTTCTCTTTATGATGTACCGCATCCGTGAAAGTATTTGGTGACATTAAATAAGTCCAAGCATGATTTTCATGCAATTTGTAAATATCTTTTAGGCCCATCCAAGCCAGATTGCTGGCCCTTTCTGGTCCTGGTGGAGGTAGAGGACGTGGTAGTTTATTGCTGAGGTAAGACTTTCTTAGGACTTAATTTTTATGCTAAGACGGTAGATACTTTTACTAAATTAACTATAGGCTTAAACAAAATCGGTGGTAGAGCCCACATTAGATATGTTTGTGTTTGTTTTGTTTAAACTGTGATCAG
This sequence comes from Mustela lutreola, assembly GCF_030435805.1. Taxonomy (NCBI): domain Eukaryota; kingdom Metazoa; phylum Chordata; class Mammalia; order Carnivora; family Mustelidae; genus Mustela; species Mustela lutreola. The sequence goes on from NC_081296.1 coordinate 94,755,441, forward strand.
CTATAATTTCCTATGTAGTTATCTTGGAACTTCATGGATATGCAAAACTAGAGACTGAAGAATACATTACCCATTTTGTGTACACTTAGTTTATTTTTATATCTTTTAAAAAGTGCTAAAAAGCATCTTGGAGTGGATGCCCATTTGAGGTTGTGATTGGAAGGGTTTTTTTTTTTTTTTAATTCAATGAAATTATCTTGCTAAGGGTAAATATTTATCTTAACTTTCGTTTATATTGAGCTTTTTTAATTGCAGGCGTGGATTCTCAGATAGTGGAGGAGGACCCCCAGCCAAACAGAGAGACCTTGAAGGGGCAGTCAGTAGGTATGTAGGAGGAAAACGTTTGAAGACATACTTGTATGCTCTGTTTTCTTAGGTAGTCACAGAGGTATTTAATAAATTTTGTTGAGTTATGTTAGAACTGAGTAGTATACTACTTCTTTGAGTCTGTTCCCTTGGTATTTGACTGAACTAAGTCTGTATCCCTCAGAGCTCAGTTTTCACTAACAGTAACAGAAATCTTAATAAAATAAAGATTATGAGAAGAATAAGATCGAGAAAATATTTGTCTACTTTCCTGTCTTGTACTGTAAAAACTTAATCTGCTTGAGAAATATAGATCAGTATTTGGACTGGGCGCTGGTGACACATTTTATCCTTTTACTACCAGAGGAAAGAGTGAAATGGGATAGAGACTGATGAAATGAGACTTATGGAAATAAGTCATAGTAGAAGTAATCACTTGTCCTTGGTAGTACTTAAGTCAGATTTTACAGTGGCCTTTTAAATTATTTTTCCTATGTCAGGCTGGGCGGGGAGCGTCGGACAAGGAGAGAATCACGCCAAGAAAGCGACCCAGAGGATGATGATGTTAAAAAGGTAATTGAGATGAAAAGAACTACTTACGGGATGAATATAGTATTTTCGTCTTTACTACATTTGAGAGTGCTGCCTTTTCATATGGTTGTTAAATTACTGAGATTTATTTTCTCCTGCAGCCAGCTTTGCAGTCTTCAGTTGTAGCTACCTCCAAAGAACGCACACGTAGAGACCTTATCCAGGATCAAAATATGGATGAAAAGGGAAAGCAAAGGTATTCTTAGTTTTATATATATATATTTTTTATTTTTTAAGATCTTATTTATTTATTTGACAAGAGAGGGATTACAAGTAGGCAGAGAGAGAGGGAAGCAGGCTCCCCGCCGAGCAGAGAACCTGATGCGGGGCTCGATCCCAGGGCTCCGAGATCATGACCCGAGCCAAAGGCAGAGGCTTAACCCACTGAGCCACCCAGGCACCCCGTCTTTAGTTCTTTTTTAATGAGGAAAATTTCCTGTCAAATCATGCAGTTTTAGGAATATTTATATTTAAGAATTGTTCAGGTGTTTGTAGTATGTTTCTTGAAGGAAGTGGCGGGCTGAGATGAAGTGCAACCTACTGAAATTGAATTTTCTCTTTGTCTTCTTTAGGAACCGACGAATATTTGGCTTATTGATGGGTACTTTGCAGAAATTTAAACAAGAATCCACTGTTGCTACTGAAAGGGTATTTATATAGTTTTCCTTTGATTGTTTAAGTATTCAAAAGGAGTTCGTTAAATATTTTTGAGAAGAGTCAAAGAAAATCTCAAAACTGAATTGTAGGCCTAAATTAAAGCCAAGGAAAAAACTTATAAAATTTTCTGAAGTTGTTATATTTTTAACTGGTCTCTTTTGAGTCCTGTGAAGTAACTGCGTGAACTTCTCTTTCAGTGCAAAGAGCCTTGATCTGTGACTCAGGAGAACCTGGGTTCTGATCTCAGCTCTACAGCGATCTCATTTTGTGGTTTTGGACAAGACTCTTCATTTCTTTAGGCCTCAGAGTGCTTTCTTTTAGACTTGGTCAGCATTGTAACTAGTTCAGTGATTATAATTTTTAATTATTTATACACTCAGAGACAATAATTGGCACTCTGGAAGCAAAAGCCTAAACATTTCCCTGCCTTCCACAGTTCATTCAACTGCAATCTTTCTAGAGGTTTTTTTTTTTTTTATATAAAAGCTATAATATTGTGTTCTTGGTGTTCGATATCAAGTCACTGCTTCTCAAAGGAGAACTATGGTAGAAAGGGAGAGAACAATTCAGTTATAGATTAATAAAATTTTATTAAAGCTTTTGTATGTTAACTTTCCTAAGGAATATAAAAGTCTTCAAAGAATAATGTGTGAAGATAGGATGTCACTTATGTCACATTATCTGATTTGGAAGGAAGAGTAACTGTGAAGATAATTTAAAAAGACATTGCTCTTCTTTTTTAGGTTTTATGAAAGAATGTTGCCTAACAGTTAATTTAAATGGAATGGTTATTGATAATATGGTTAATGTCCTTGATATTTAGGTTTTTACATAGTCCCTGTTTCCTCAAAGAGAAATTGGGATTAGCCTCAAATGCTAAGTACTAAGTTTGAATTAGCTGGTATCCTGAATTGCAAATATGAAGCATATAAAGATAACTTAGTAAAATTGCAGCGTTTCACATAATCAGGAAGTGTGGTAAGTTTTCAAAGATAATTGTTTATCTTCAGCAAAAGAGGCGCCAGGAAATTGAACAAAAACTTGAAGTGCAGGCAGAAGAAGAAAGAAAGCAAGTTGAAAATGAGAGGAGAGAACTGTTTGAAGAAAGACGTGCTAAACAGACAGAACTGCGGCTTTTAGAACAGAAGGTTGAGCTTGCGCAGCTGGTGAGTAGTAGTTTGGAATTAGAATTCTAAGATTGGTAATCCTTCATGTTAACGAAAACCTGACCTTTTACCTTTTCTTTAGCAAGAAGAATGGAATGAACATAATGCCAAGATAATTAAATATATAAGAACTAAGACAAAGCCCCATTTGTTCTATATTCCTGGAAGAATGTGTCCCGCTACCCAAAAATTAATAGAAGAGTCACAGAGAAAAATGAATGGTAAGTGTACATAAAGAGTTCCAGTGAAATTTTCTAAATGGGTAAGGTAATACACCCACACATAAACATTTGTGTCCTGTAATAGGGTTTCAGCAGTTGATTTTTTAAAAAGATAATCTAAGATGCTAATGAGTTTGGAGTGCAGGAGCATTTGATTTATGATGGAATTTAACCTGAAACTTACCATGTTGTAGATAGTGCTTAATGCATGTGTATTTCTTAAGCATTTCGGTAGAATGACTTCTTTATAGCCAGACATAAATGCTGATTAAGCAAGAAAAAAGTGAACATTGGTGTAATCCATAGAAGGAGTGCACATGGAAAGGTAGACACTGCTTCCAGCATGAAGTAGAAAAGCAAAAAATTGTCCTTTTTTCCCATCAGTTAATGTGGTGTAGTTATTTGCTACTTATATCTTAGTATATAGGTTTCTAGGGGAACTTTGCTTGGTCATTTCAGTTTGTAATTGCTTGCCATAATCAGTCTTGTGTCTCTTTACAAAAAGACATTTAGATAAAGCTTGATAACAGTTTGTACTTAAGTGTCAAATTGTGAGTTTGAATGTTTTATTTACACATGTGAATTTTTATCCTTCAGCTTTATTTGAAGGTAGACGCATCGAATTTGCAGAACAAATAAATAAAATGGAGGCTAGGCCTAGAAGACAATCAATGAAGGAAAAAGAGCATCAGGTGGTGCGTAATGAAGAACAGAAGGCGGAACAAGAAGAGGGTAAGGTGGCTCAGCGAGAGGAAGAGTTGGAGGAGACAGGTAATCAGCACAATGACGTAGAAATAGAGGAAGCAGGAGAGGAAGAGGAAAAGGAAATAGGTATAGTTCATAGTGATGCAGAGAAAGAACAGGAGGAGGAGGAACAAAAACAGGAAATGGAGGTCAAGATGGAGGAGGAAACTGAGGTAAGGGAAAGTGAGAAGCAGCAGGATAGTCAACCGGAAGAAGTTATGGATGTGCTAGAGATGGTCGAGAGTGTCAAAAATGTAATTGCTGAGCAGGAGGTAATGGAAACCAATCAAGTGGAAAGTGTAGAACCTTCAGAAAACGAAACTAGCAAAGAACTGGAGCCAGAGATGGAATTTGAAGTTGAGCCAGATAAAGAATGTAAATCTCTTTCTCCCGTGAAAGAGAATGCCAGTGCTCTAGAAATGGAAAATGAGCCTGAGGAAAAAGAAGAGAAAGAATCTGAGCCCCAGCCTGAGCCTGTGGCTCACCTCCAGCCCCTGCCTCAGTCTCAGCCTGAGCCTCAGCTTCAGCCTGAGCCGCAGCTGCAGCCTGAGCCACAGCCACCGTCCCAGCCCCAGCCCCAGCTCCAGCCCCCGTCCCAGCCCCAGCCCCCATCCCAGCCCCAGCCCCAAGCACTCCTCCAAGCCCAGCCTCTCTCTCAACCTGAGACTTTGCCATTAGCTGTTTTACAGCCATCAATTCAGGTTTTTCAGGAGCAAGGGCATTTACTACCTGAGAGGAAGGAATTTCCTGTGGAATCTGTAAAACTCACTGAGGTGACAGTAGAGCCAGTCTTAACAGTACATTCAGAGAGCAAAACCAAAACCAAAACTAGGAGCAGAAGTAGAGGGCGAGCTAGAAATAAAACCAGCAAGAGTAGAAGTCGCAGCAGTAGCAGTAGTAGTTCTAGTAGTAGTTCCACTAGTAGCAGCAGTGGAAGCAGTTCCAGCAGTGGCAGCAGTAGTAGTCGCAGTAGTTCCAGTAGCAGCTCCAGCACCAGTGGCAGCAGCAGCAGAGACAGTAGCAGCAGCACCACTAGTAGCAGTGAGAGTAGAAGTCGGAGTAGGGGCCGGGGACATAATAGAGATAGAAAGCACAGAAGGAGTGTGGATCGGAAGCGAAGGGATACATCAGGACTAGAAAGAAGTCACAAATCTTCAAAAGGTGGTAGTAGTAGAGATACAAAAGGATCAAAGGATAAGAATTCCCGGTCCGACAGAAAGAGGTCTATATCAGAGAGTAGTCGATCAGGCAAAAGATCTTCAAGAAGTGAAAGAGACCGAAAATCAGACAGGAAAGACAAAAGGCGTTAATGGAAGAAGCCAGGCTTTCTTAGCCTATTCTTTGCAGCAGAAGATTTCTTGATGAGTAAAAGGATTACCTTTCCTTGTAAGGAGGATGCTGCCTTAAGAATTGCATGTTGTAAAAAATCTTTTTGGAAAATACAGACTGTTTGTTTACCAGACATTCTTGTACTTTTTGCATAATTTTGTAAGAGTTATTTATCAAAATTATGTGAGGTTCCAAAATATGTAAAAATAATAATAATAAAAAAAGATTAACATCCCTTGTCATCTTTTTTAAATATCCTATACTCTTCAGTAAGAATCTGTATATTTTAATAGGTAAATCTTTAAGTCTGTTCCCTTCTGATTCTGTATCATACATTGCTTTTGTAGAAATAAATGTGCATTTCTTTCATTAGTTTTGGAATGTCCTCGTTGACACTTGTATAATAAATACTCTCTTGATATCATTTTCAGCTTTTATCACTAGATACTGAACGTGATTAGAATGTCTTTGAAGGTTTTTTTCATTTTTATTTGCCTTACGTGATTATTTTGAGTTGTCATAGTCAGATCTTTGCAGCTTTCAGGGGGAACATAGTTCTCAAAATCTTTCACTATTTTTTTCTAATTTCCCTTGTTACTTTAATCTAAGCATCCCCCCTGTTTCTCCTATATAAATCATTATTGGTAGATAAAACAGTATAATTTGGTTGGCATTTTCTTCATGATTATGGGAGCATCATTCTTTTGTCTCCATGGCTACTTGTGTGATACAGCATATACATCTATTGAAAATAATCACTTTCTAGGGGAGGGAGGTAGAAAAGTATACTCTAAACTTGGTTGAGTTTGTGGTCTTGTCTTAACTTTTGTGTTGGCTCTAACTGAAACATGCCAATATGTGTTCTCAAGAGTTTTTTGTTAAGTATTGTATGAAAGTTTACAGAATGAAGGAAGTTCATCTACACTTGAATCTGTAAGCAAGATAACACACAAGTGTACCAAGTGATTATTAACTTTGTTGTTTTATAAATTTGTATGAATTTGGACTATCTGTTGCCATTACTATACATGTGCAAATAAATGTGGCTTAGATGTGTGACTGCTTAAGACTAGTACTTGTATTAACTTTTTGATGCTTTTATTACAAGAAAGCACTTTAATTGCAAATGGCCTCTGAGTACACAACATTGACTAGCCTTAGGCTTGACGGTTTATTTCTCCCCTTAACAAGTACATGGTGACAGTGAAAATGTCAGTAGCATTTCCAGCACTAAAAAATACAAAAGAACATGTTAAAATATTCTTTAAAAAATCCTTTAAAGAGTAAATGAGTAGAACTTTGCAAATTGCAGAGCTATCTGCCTGCATTCCTGGGCCAGTTTCTTCTAGGAGTCCCTTTATCCAGGGGTTTATGATCTCCAGCATGCAGTATAGATTTTATACTGTGAAACATGATGGGGGAAAGGTTGGTTAAAAACTTAAAAGGGATGACCTTGAACATAACTTGGTTCCTAAAATCTGTATTCAAGGACTTTAAAATAATTTTATGTGTTAAGATCCTTTGAACAATATTAAGTTTTATTAACTCATTTTTACCTGGAAAATTTGGACAATTGGTCATGCTTATAGAAATAAGTTTGATTTTTAAGCCCAATTGTGAGATTGGGGCTATAAAAGCATGAGGAAAAAAAATCTTTGGAATATGAAGAGCAATTTTAAAATCTATATAGATTTCTATTTTAAGTTTTTTAACTAGTGGTATGCACTTACAAACTGGAAGACTTTAAAAGACGGGGTCGGGTTTTTCCCTCTTTTTTTTTTTCTTTTTTTTTTTTTTTCTGGTTTCCAACTAATGCTTTGAACTTAGAAGTGAAATTAAATGGAATTTGTTTTCAGAGAACCATGTAATTGAATTGGTTTCTTACAGAAATATAAAGAATGCTAGAATGTAGAAGTAATGACCATTTCCCAGGGTTTTTCTGTATCTTTTTCAGATACAGGGGTCTTCCTACTAGATGTTACAGATCAGTGTTTGTGGAAAATGTAGAGCCTGAAGATGGATCGGGCTAGAGACTAAGGACTGAAATTAAGTTTGGAGACATCTAAGGAACTATTTAGGAAACATCTTTCTTACTCTAAAATTCCAAGGTTTACACAACCACACAAATTGGAAGACTGATCTTAAATGAGTTGTACCTCTGTTCTAGGGCTCATGCATGCACTAGGTCTAGAACTCTGTTGGTTATACACGTATACTATAGTAATTAGGCTAAGCAAAGTAATAAATTGAGTTTATAAACTACAAATTTAAAAGTAAAGCTACTGATTTTATGGTGTGTAATATGAGCCAATGCTGTCAAAAGAAGTCATTAAATGTTTAAGGGTTCAATTACTTAACGTGAATTTAAAAAAACAAACCTTGAAATCCTTGAGTGAAAGTCACCCAGTTTCCCTTCTTTTTTTTTTTTTTTTCACTCAGTTTCCCTTCACGTAATGCCATTAAAATGCCTCTCCCCATTTCAAGATCAAGAAGGTAGTCTCCTATTTTATCTTTGAGGAACTTTATTACTTTCCACAAATAACTATTATTTTCCTGGAATCGGTTTTGTGTTATGGTGCAAATTGGGGGTTAAGTCTGATTTCTTTTTTCCGGATGAATGTCTGATTGCCCAACTTTAATTATTGAAAAGTTTGTGCCTTCCACATTATTCTGCAGTACCATCATTTTCTTCTGTCGTATCCATATATTCATGGTTCTCTTTCTAAGCTCTCTATTCTGTTCTACTGGCCCAGAAGACATGTTTACTATTTATATGGTTGGATCTTCCTGCTATTAAGTCAATGGGGGAAGACTACAATTTGATAAGAATGAACTTGAGGAATCTGAAAGTTCGCTACACTTTTCTTTATGCTCCCTAGCATGGTCTTTTCCCAAAAATAATACTCAAATACCTACAACCACTTCTCTGGTCATCTGAGTACTCCTTGATTTCCTAATAAACACCACTTGTCTTCACTGTCCACTTGGCTTATTTTCATAGCATTTACCATGCTACTGTATAGTTCCCATACTTTGGTTTATTGTCTACTTTCCACTTGAATGGAAGCTCCATGAGAGCAGGATTTGAAAATTATTTTTAACCTATTGCTCTATTTCAAATACCTAGAATAGAGCCTTGTGCATTATAGACAATGTTATGACGAAACTATGACAGGTCCTTAGGGGGGCTTTTGTGATTCAATTGCTTGTTTTTGCAACTTTAGTTTCCTCTTCCAGCACATCCAGCTATGCTTGTTTGAAACAATGAACTGAGATGCAGCCAGAAGCCATTGTAGCTGAAGCTGAGTAACCAGGGAGAAAAGCATTAAAAGTTTAAAAGTATTTCAGAGGGGTAATTGGCAGTCCAGCTTATATTGGGCATTACAGGCTATTTTAAGTCCCTTAGCTATTTTTTTTTTTTAAGATTTTATTTATTTGACAGAGATCACAAGTAGGTAGAGAGGCAGGCAGAGAGAGGGGAGGAAGCAGGCTCCCTGCCAAGCAGAGACCTCGATGTGGAGGTTGATCCAAGGACCCTGGGATCACTACCCGAGCCAAAGGCAGAGGCTTTAACCCACTGAGCCACCCAGGTGCCCCAAGTCCCTTAGCTTTTATCTTTGGAGAGTCAGAGGTTTTGAACAGATCGGTGAAATGATAGTATAATTAAACAGTTGCTCTGACTGCTGTGTTGAGAAAAGGAAATGAGGCCAAGAGCAGGAACGAAAAAGCAAGAGATTATCTGCAATAATTAGGCTAAATATAGTGACTTAAGCCAAGATGGTTAAGTGGTAGAAGTGATCAGGTTTTGGATATATTTTGAAGATTGCTCCCAAGGGATATGCTAGTGGACTATGTGGTGTGAGAAGTCAGAATGAGCAAAGATTTTACTTGAACAACTAGAAATGAATTGCCATTAGCTGAGATGAGAAGGAACAGATTTGGGCATAGAGGAGTGGGTCAGGAGTGACCCAAACTATGAACATGAATATCTCCATTATTCGGGTTTCATTTAATGACTTTCCCATAAAGGCCTTATACATCATTCACTAAATGTATTCCTAGGTAACTAACTCATACATAGATAAGTAGATTGCTATTTTATTTTGAAAAACACAAGTATACACATTACTATATACAACTCCATGAATTGTTAGAATGCTAACACCTGTGGAATCACCCAGGTGAAGGGTGATTACTGAACATTGCCAGGACCCAAAAACCCCTTCCAATGATTTCACCCTCCCTTTTCTACCCTCAGATAATTTTTAAATAAAACAAGGAACCTCTAATTGGTGGCAGCCTACTTAAGCAAACTAAAACCTAAACCAGAGTAAAGTCCTCTAACTGAAAAATCTGGGGACAACCAATCCCAGCCTGCCAACTTGGCTTCACAGATAATGGAATTCCTTCAGCTATATCCAATCAAATAATTTCCTTGGTTTAAGTATAGTATCTTTGAATATAAGAGCCTCTCCCCTAGCTCCTAACAGTTTAGTGCTGCCCAGATCCAATTCAATGTTTGTTCAAATTTCACAATTTTAACATATCTCAGTTTATTTTCTAACAACACTATCTGGACTTTATGGTAGTAACTTACCTGATTTCCTTCATGATTTTGAAAGTGATTCATGCATCCTAACCATAGTTTATTTTTTCATCTCCTATTTTTTACTCTACATAACAAATCATAATGTATTTTGTATTTTAACTTCTTTTGCTCACATGTTTCTGAGTCATTTTTGTATGTCACTGTAGATACCAATCACCCGTATGGGATATCAAGATTGTTTTCAATTTTAGGGTCCTAAAAATAATTCTGTTATAGAACAGTCATGTCTTTTGGCAAACATATGCATGGATAGACAATATAATTAAGAGTGTAAATGCTAGGTCATAAGTTTTGTATTTTTGTATGTGTATTTTCTAGATGACTATTGTTTTCCAATTTTCTAGATGACTATTGTTTTCCATTAAAAAAAAAAAAAAAAAAAAAAACCTTGGGCGCCTAGGTGGCTCAGTGGGTTAAGCCACTGCCTTCGGCTCAGGTCATGATCTCGGGGTCCTGGGATCGAGTCCCGCATTGGGCTCTCTGCTCAGCCGGGAGCCTGCTTCTCTCTCTCTCTCTCTCTCTCTCTCTCTGCCTGCCTCTCTGTCTGCTTGTGATCTCTGTCAAATAAACAAATAAAATCTTTAAAAAAAAAAAAAAACCTTTAAGTATCCTCTGGGAACTGTCTTCTTGATTTTAAGAGTTCTGTATTCTGGAAATGAGTCTGTTGAATGTATGAACTGCAAATGTCTTTTACTTAGTTGCTTGGTTTTTCACTTTTTAAATGGTATTTTTGATTAAGAAGATTTCTTGATTATAATGTTCAGTTTATCCATACATTTTTATGGTTAATACTTCATGTGTCTTATATAAAATGCCTCTCCCCATTTCAAGATCGAGAAGATAGTCTCCTATTTTATCTTTGAGGAACATTATTATCTTACTTTCCACAAATAACTTTATTATTTTCCTGGAATTGGTTTTTGTGTTATGGTACAAATTGGGGGTTAAGTCTCATTTCTTTTTTCCAGATGAATGTCTGATTGCCCAACTTTATTGAAAAGTTTGTGCCTTCCACATTATTCTGCAGTACCATCATTTTTTTTTCTATCTGGTATCCATATATTCATGGTTCTCTTTCTAAGCTCTATGTTCCACTGGTCTGTTCTATGCCTGAGTTGATACCACTGTCTTAATACCTTAGCTTCATATTAAGTCTTAATATCAGGTAGAAGAGATTTCTCCCACCTTGCTTTACTTGACTCTCCTGACTACTCTTGCCTATCTTCATTTTGATATAAGTTTGAAAGTCAGCCTTGGAACACACACAAAAGAAGTTGGGATTTTTATTTGAATTGCTTTGAATCTACAGATTAATTTGGGATTGACCCCATTGAGTCTTCCAATCTATGAACATGGCATTTTGTTAGGAATCAGGATAATTGTTATTGTTTGTTTCGTGTTTTATATAAATGGGTTCTTTTATATTTGTTCCACACTAGATTTGTGAGGTTTGTTAATTTTGTGGTTTGTAACTATGTTTTTTTGCTGTGTATTACTCCATTGTGTGCATATTTCACAATTTATTTATCCATTCTGTTGTTGATGGGCATTTGTGTGGTTCCCACACAGTTTGAAGCCCCAGTATGAACACTGCTACTACCAATATACTTGTTCACATGTTTCGATGAACATATGTATACATTTCTTGTGGTATATGTATATAAGCCACCTGATTTTTAAGTTAAAATGGAAAGTGCTATGTCTGTGGCTTCTTCCTCTTCTGATCCAACAATCCACACCATCAACTTTATCATGCATAAAATGCTTATTTCTCCTGTGGGATATTTTTCTGGATCTCATTTATTTTCCTTTGGTTCATTTCTCAGATAGTTCTTTGAGTACTTTGGTATTTGGTATTTGTCCCTGGAAGAACTCATCATCTACATCTCATTTGACAATAGTTTTCCTGTGCTTTCATAAATGCTTTAAAGATTTTCTTTTTATATTTTACCCAGCCACTTTGAATGTTTTCAGTGGGATGGTTAACCTAGGTGACTATCTTTCCATATTAGTAGAAATAGAAATCAATATAATTCAACAGATTTTTTTCAACAAATATTTATTAGCCATTTACTGTGTAACAGGCTATCATCTAGGTTTAGCAATGCAGTATTAAAAACAAACAAACAAAAAACAAAATCTCTGCCCCGATGGAGTTACATTCTTAACCAGTATCTTTTTTTTTTTTTTAAGATTTATTTATTTGACAGAGTGAGAGAGGGAACACAAGCAAGGAGGGTGGGAGAGGGAGAAGCAGGCTTGTGCTGAGCAGAGAGCTGGGCCTGGAGCTGGATTCCCGGACCCTGAGATCATGATCCTAGCCCAAGGCAGATGCTTAATGACTGAGCCACCCAGGCACTCCCTCCAGTATCTCTTTAAGTACGCCTCTGTGATTCTGTCTTTTCTCTTTGTTTTCAGCTTAAACGTGTTAGGTTATCAGTCTTTATTTTTCTTTTTTTTTAAAGATTTTATTTATTTGACAGAGATTACAAGTAGGCAGAGGCAGGCAGGGAAAATGGAGGAGCAGGCTTCCTGGTGAGTGGGGAGCCTGATGTGGGCCTTGATCCCAGGACCCTGAGATCATGACCTAAGCCAAAGGCAGACACTTAACCATCTGAGCCACCCAGGTGCCCCTAGATATCAGTCTTGCCTCAGTATCTTTGAATCTATCTTACATCTTTATGTATCTCAATTCCGGATAATTTCTTCAGATAAATATACTATTTTATTCATGTCTTGGAATCCTATGTTTACCCCTTCGGTGAAACAACTTAATGTTTCAGGTCTTCAAGACAGGTAACTACTGTTTTTTTTAAATTTTGTTTATATATACATACATATGCACATATATGGTGCACATGTGCAAACACAAATAATCTGTCATTTAAAAATCCAATTAGAGGCACTCGGGTGGCTCAGTCCGTGAGCGTCCAACTCTTGGTTTTAGGTTGGCTCAGGTCCTGATCTTGGGGTCATGGGATTGAGCCCTATGGGCTCTGTATTCAGTGGGAAGTCTTTTTGAGATTCTCCCTCTTCCTCTCCCCACTCACATGCAAGTGCATTCTCTTTCTCAAATAAATCTTTTTTTTTTTTTTTTTTTTAAGATTTTATTTATTCGGGACGCCTGGGTGGCTCAGTTGGTTAAGCAGCTGCCTTTGGCTCAGGTCATGATCCCAACGTCCTGGTATCAAGTCCCACATCAGGCGCTTTGCTCGGCGGGGAGCCTGCTTCTCACTCTGCCTCTGCCTGCCATTCTGTCTGCCTGTGCTCGCTCTCTCCCCTCTCTCTCTCTGATAAATAAATAAAAAAATAAAAAAAAAAGATTTTATTTATTCATTTTACAGACAGAGATCACAAGTAGGCAGAGAAGCAGGCAGAGAGAGAGGAGGAAGCAGGCCCCCTGCTGAGCAGAGATTTTTTTTTCCCCACGCAGGGCTCGATCCCAGGACCCTGAGATCATGACCTGAGGCGAAGGCAGAGGCTTAACCCACTGAGCCACCCAGGCGCCCCTCAAATAAATCTTTAAAAATTTTTTTAAAAATTTAAAAATCCAAATAAAGGCACTCAAATGATATATGTGTATTCTTACTTATGGTGAGAGGTATTCCTGGAGAATGTCATTCAGGCTGGATATATTTGTGTAACAAATGCACAGCACCTGCATTTACACCTACTACTCCTGAAGTTTTTATTGTAGTAGGTTTCTGTATAGCTACAGCTATACATTTTTTTCTGTTTGACTTCAAGTTCCGAAACGTTTCATATATAGTTAAAAATGTCTTCAATTTTGGGATGCCTGGGTGGCTCAGTTGGTTAAGCAGCTGCCTTCGGCTCAGGTCATGATCCCAGCGTCCTGGGATCAAGTCCCACATCGGGCTCCTTGCTCCGCAGGGAGCCTGCTTCTCCCTCTGACTCTGTCTTCCACTCTGTCTGCCTGTGCTCGCTCTCACTCTCTCTCTCTTACAAATAAATAAATAAAATCTTTAAAAAAAAAAAATGTCTTCAATTTAAAAATAAACATGTCTTCTCAGATACCATCTATTTAAACACGGTAAACAAATAAATAATTGAGTAAATCAGTACATTATGTAATTTTATCCAAACAATTCACTGAATCACTGTCTCTCATCCAGTTAAGATATTTTTTACTTTGTAATGATGCTGCTAATATTTTTAAAAAATAGCCAAAGGGCACCTGGCTGGCGTAGTAGGTAGAGCATGCAACTCTGGATCTTGAGGTCATGAGATTGAGTCCCATGTTAGGGTTAGCAATTACTTAAAAAAATAATAATTTTAAAAACATAGGCTGGGGCGCCTGGGTGGCTCAGTGGGTTAAAGCCCTTGACCTGCCTTCGGCTCAGGTCATGATTCCAGGGTCCTGGGATAGAGCCCCTCATCAGGCTCTCTGCTCAGCAGGGAGCTTGCTTCCTCCTCTCTCTCTTCCTGCCTCTCTGCCTGCTTGTGATCTCTGTCTGTCAAATAAAATCTTTTAAAAAATAATAATAAAAAATAAAAAATAGGCAGAATTATAGCAAATGCCTGTGAACTTATCACCCCATTTTTTTTTAAGATTTTATTTATTTATTTGACAGAGAGAGATCACAAGTAGGCAGAGAGGCAGGCAGAGAGAGGAGGAAGCAGGCTCCCCCCTGAGCAGAGAGCCCGATGCGGGACTCGATCCCAGGACCCTGGGATCATGACCTGAGCCGAAGGCAGAGGCTTTAACCCACTGAGCCACCCAGGCGTCCCTTATCACCCCATTTAAGAAATAAAATGTGACAAATACAATGAAAGCCCTTGTATGTTCCTCATTCCCCTTCCTCCACCATCTGGGATCAACTTTTAAGTTTTTAATTAAGTTTTCTCATGTCTTTTCAGCATATTAAGGTCCATCACTTTATAATGTCTTTTAAAAAGGCACTTTTCTCACCTTGCCTGTCATTTTGTGATAAAAATTAACCCATCGTAGTGCATAACTAAATTTTCTCCAAAATTAACATGAGCTTCACTTATTCTGAGGCATTTTTGAAACTGGCCTTAAATAAATTTACACATGTAAAATTGGTGGGTCAATGAAACATATGAAGCATATTGGAAAATTATACAAATTTATACTTCTACCAACTATATATTAGAGTACTTCTCTTGGGGCACCTGGGTGGCTCAGTGGGTACCTCTGCCTTTAGCTCAGGTCATGATCTCAGGGCCCTGGGATTGAGCCCCACATCTGGCTCTCTGCTTAGCAGGGAGCCTGCCCCTCTCTCTCTATCTGCCTCTCTGCCTGCTTGTGATCTCTGTCTGTCAGATACATAAATAAAATCTTTAAAAAAAAAAAAAAAAGTACTTCTCTCTCCACATCCTTACCAATACTGAGTTTTGTGAAGTGGGTTTTTTGTTTGTTTGTTTGGACAGAGATCACAAGTAGGCAGAGAGGCAGGCAGAGAGAGGGAAGGGAAGAAGCAGGCTCCCCATGGAGCAGAGAGCCCAATGCAGGGCCCAATCCCAGGACCCCGAGACCACGCCCGGAGCCAAAGGCAGAGGCCTCAACCCACTGAGCCACCCAGGCGCTCCTGAGAATTGATGAATAAAGGGAAAGAATTCTTTACCCTGCGTTTTCTAAAAGAGGAGGAGGGAAAGGGAGCTATTTTACACTTACAAGATAAATAAATATCAACTGAATGTGGATCTTTTTGAATCTTGTTCAAACAAACCAACTGTAAAAGGGTTTTTTTTTTTTTTTTTGCAACAACTGAGAAAAATTATACAGTCCCTAAGTATTAGAAAATGTTAAGGAATATGTGTTAAAGGGTTAAACTTGTTAAATGTGATGATGCCATTGTAGTTATGTCTTTATCTGTTACTATCACCAAAGTTATTTATGGGTGAGATTACATGATATTTAGGATTTACTTTAATAGCTAGCCCTCCCCAAAAAAGCCAGTGTGAGTGGGGGAAAGAGATAATAAGATTGCAAAAAGCTGGTAAGAGTGATGAATACATGAAGCTTCTATACATGAATTCATATGCTTTTGTGTTTGTTTCAAAATTTTCATTAAAAAATTTAAGAGAGAAGTCCTTGCTCAGTCAATGGGTTCATCTTTCTGGCCTGCCTTCTTTGAAATCTGTAAACAGATGACAGCAGGGGTGCCAAAAGGTGTCTCAGGAGACACCTTTATTTTCATAAACTCTCTAGACACTCTAATGAACGTGTGATCTAAATAAAAACTGTGCATCTTCTACAAACATAATTTCAAGCAAATCCCCCATCTTCTTCCAAGTAGAGTGCCATTTCCTATATGAAATTTCTAGAACCGCCATTATCAAATATGTTCTGAAAGAATTTCTTGTCCTTGTACTCTGCTTATGCCTTCAGCACACATGCCTTCCAACTGGAGGGATATTTATAGGGCCTTTCTGAATTTCTTTTACTTGTTACCTGAAATAGTTAACTGTGCCAAGAAAATAGGGATTTGTTGTTAGCTCCTGACACCTTTTAAAATTTTGATGTGAAACATCTTTTACGGGTCTAATTTGGAGCTTGTAATATGAGATTTTATTTTATTTTTTAAGATTTTATTTATTTATTTATTTATTTGAGAGAGAGACAGGGAGAGAGAGCATGAGTGAGGAGAAGGGCAGAGAGAGAAGCAGACTCCCCGTGGAGCTGGGAGCCCGATACAGGACTCAATCTCAGGACTCTGGGATCATGACCTGAGCTGAAGGCAATCATCTAACCAACTGAGCCACCCAGGCATCCCTGAGATGGGCTTAAAAAAAAAAAAAAAAGTCAGGGGCGCCTGGGTGGCTCAGTGGGTTAAGCCACTGCCTTCAGCTCGGGTCATGATCTCAGGATCCTGGGATCGGGCCCCACGTCGGGCTCTTCGCCAGTGGGGAGCCTACTTCTCTCTCTCTCTGCCTGCCTCTCTGCCTGCTTGTGATCTCTGTCAAATAAAAAAAAAAAAAAAGTCAAAATAAGTGACAATTTTCTTAATAAAAAATGACATTTTCCTCTTTATTCATTTGGATGTGTATCAAGAAAGGAGTATGCTTTACAGAAGTTCACTTATATACCCTTTTTTTTCTCTGAAAAATTTGTTTTTAAGCGACACTGTACAAATGATGGTTTTACAAGCTTTTTACTTATTTATCAAAGCTTTTGTTTTTTTGTGGGGTTTTTGGACCTCAAAAAACACTAGGATGGGTGATGAATGAAATGCTTTTCATTTGCACAACAATAAAAATCTAGATATTAAATAAGTATTCAAGTTCATCCTCTGCTTTATGGATTATGTGATGGTAAGTTTTATGTTTCAGCTTGACTGAGCCACAAGTGCCCAGATATTTGGTTGAACATTATTCTGGGTATGTCTGTGAGGGTATTTTTGGAGGAGATTTAACATTTGAATTAACATTTCCAATTTAACATTGGACTGAGTAGAGCAGATTGTGGGTAGCCCTCATCCAATTAGTTGATGACTTGAATAGAACATAAAGGCTGCCCTTCTGGCCTGACTGCTCTGAACTGGGATATGGTTGTTTTTTTTTCAACTTTTGGACTTGAACTGAATTATTGGCTTTTGAGTTCAGAGCTTGCTGGTTTGGGGGCTGAAACTTAACCCTCTGGGTCTCCTGGATCTCTAACTTACAAACTTGAACTGGAACTACACCATTGGCTCTTTTGGATCTCCAGCTTGCCAACTGCCCATCTTGGGACTTTTCATTCAGTTTTTTTTTTTTAATATTTTTACTTATTTATTTGATAGACAGAGATCACAGCTAGGCAGAGAGGCAGGCAGAGAGAGAGGAAGGGAAGCAGGCTCCCTGCTGAGCAGAGAGCCCAATGCGGGGGTGGGGGGGGTGGGAGAGGGTGTCGATCCCAGGACCCTGGGATCATGACCTGAGCCGAAGACAGAGGCTTTAACCCACTGAGCCACCCAGGTGCCCCTCGTTCAGTTTTTTATAATGTATGTGTGTGTGTGTGTGTGTGTGTGTGTGTGTGTGTGTAGATATCCATTCTATTGGTTCTATTTCTCTGGAAAACCCTACTGATGATTAACCAACCTGTTTGGTACCCCTTTGCTTGCTGAGTTGGGGAGCTTAAGAGACTACCACCATATCCATCACAAATTTCTTTATGATTTTAGGTTGTTTTCTTCGGTGTTTTTCTTGTTTCTGCAAGTTTGAATTTTAACTTCTGACTCATATTTTCAATTGAAAATAAAATTTAAAAATTAGTACACATTTAAAAAATAGCCAAATGAGAATGGAGGCCAGGGCAGTAAAAAATTCTCCCTGGAGGGAAGCCTGGATGGCTCTGGTAGAGCATGAGACTCTTGGTCTTGGGGTTGTGAGTTTGAGCCCCACATAATTAAAAATAAAATCTTTTTAAAAAAATGCTCCCCTGAGGCACAGAGGTGACTCAGTTGGTTACCTTCTGCCTTCAGCTCAGGTCATGACTTCAGGGTCCTGGGATCTTGCCCTGCATTGGGCTTCCTGCTCAGTGGGAAACCTGCTTCTCTCTCTCTCTCTGTCTTTCCCCCAGTCTGTGCTCCCTCACTCTGTCAAACAAATAAATAAAATATTTATTTTTACTTATTTGTCTATTTTTAAAAGAGAGCACACAAGCAGGGGGAGCAGCAGACAGAGGAGTACAAGATCATGACCCGAGCCTAAGGCAGATACTTAACCAACTGAGCCACTCAGATGCCCTGCCACTAGAATATTACACATGTGGCTCACTGTTTACTTCTACAGGACAGTGCTGATTTAGAACATTATGTCTGGATCATTCTGTATGTTGGACAAGTGCAAAATTAATTTTTGAGAAGCCTTGGACTGTCCTCAAGCTCTCCTTTGCGTTACTTTCAAGGTGGGGCTGGGAGGTGACTTTCTATTTAGTCATTAGACCTCTTGAACTCCTAGCTTTCATAAAACAATATCAGTATCATGTCTACTCCACTGAGTTAAAGTATATGATTCAGCATCTTCAGGCAAGATAGAACAGTCACATTCTACATATTGTCAGGGAACATGACCTCATACTCACAGTTGTTCAGTACTTACCTATTTGAACAAAATCGCATTTTAGTGCTTGTTTAAAGAAGTCATGTTACGCTGAAATTACAGAAGCAAAGATTAACATTACAGATCTTTGTATAGGCCTAGTTCAGGATAATAAATGTTTGCACAAAACCATACTACAAGGTTTCTTGTGGTAGAAACTAGCTAGCTAGACACTATCTAGACATCAAGTATATTCTCCTCCTGGGTGCACATATCTTAGCTTTCCTTGGAGTTAGCTTGTAGCCATGTGATTAGGTACTGCCCAGTGATAGTGGGCAATGGAGATACACTTCCAGGCCTGGCCATAAAAGCCCATGCATTATCATTCACACATTCTCTATCCCTTTTACATTAACATCAGAGGGCACATGCTCAAGATGACAAAATCATGAAATGGAAGGGTTCTGGATCCCTGAGGCACCACCTAGAAGAAAGCCCCCACATGAAGTTGCATAACTGACTTTCTGAGTAAGAAAGAAGCCATTGCTTTTCTTAGTCAAAGAGATATTTTGTGATTTATATGTTACTGTGCCATATCATAGCTTATCCTAACATTGTTCTATTTAATATTGACTTTTTAGGAGTTAATTCTGGAAATCCCATGGGTAAGTTGATTTCCAGTTACACATGATTTGCAAAGTGCATATGCCCATCAACCATCAGGTGAACAGCTCTTGAAATATAACTAATGCAAAAATTTGGAAATGCCTCATGTGTCATTGGAGGCTGATGTGACAATTCATAAAGTCATATCAGAAGGGCTTGATAAATTTTGTTATGATTCCGTGAAGTTATTGTTTAGTGATCTACTGGGGGATGGGTACTTGTAAATTTCAAAATTGTGATTGTAAATTTAAATTGTAAATTTCAAAAGAAACTTTTGTTTCTATTCATGATTTCAGTGTTTTAGTATTTCCCCAAATAAAAAAGTACTTCTTCTGTTCCTAAACCTTTCTGGGTAGCCACATTGTTTAAGTATTTCTAGATATTTTGGCAGCTCAAAGAATAAAGGCAAAGCTCCTTTATCCTTTTGGTTTATTTGATGTTACTGTTTTACTTATTTTGTAATCAGTTTTTTTTTAAAGAGAAGTCAGTGCCTTTATTGGCCGAACAGGCTACATGAGAGAGATGAAGCGGGAGGAGTAGGTGGCCCTGGCGCCAGGCTTGCAGTACTTCCCAAGCTTGTAGGTGGTGAAGAACTTGCCCAGGTAGTGGTCAATCATCTCGGGCTTGATTTCCATGTGGTTTAAGGTCTTGCCATTTTAGACGCCCCCGACATTGCCCACCATCTTGGGGATGATGATCATGACCCAGAGGAGCACCTCAGGATTATGCCATGGGGGGTGGAGCTTCCTTTTTGGTCTTGCATAGGGGCTCCAACAGTGAGTGTGGCTTCCCCCACAAACTCCAGTTTCACTTCTTCTGCTGCTGGGTGCTGTACAGCTGCATCAACCTCCTAGGACTGTCCAGCAGCTGGTCAAGGATGGCGCTTCTGTAGGTGAACTTGCAAAAAGGTGTACTTCTGCTGCTCCACTTCCACTATCTTGTCAGCTCTTGGGAAAGGGGTTAGGAATTTTAATTATAGGTCAAAACCAACATTATTACTGAAGCTTTTAAAGTTTATATAGTATTCATAACTTGTAACAACCCAATGAGGTTATTCTTTTAAAAAGTCTTTATAAACACACAAAACCCCCTTTTCTTTACTTTTCATTTTTAAGATTTATTAATTTGAGAGAAAGAGCACCCCCTGCACAAGTGAGGGAAGAGGCACGGGAGAGAATCTTCAAGAGGATCCCTGGCTGAGCTGGAAGCCAGACCTGGGCTCTATTCCAGGACCCATGAGATCTTGACCTGAGCCCAAACCAAGAGTAAGATGCTTAACTGACAGCCACCCAGGTGCCCCATAAAAACCCTTTTCCATATTTTTATCATCCAACTATAGTGGGAAATGACATTTGATTTAGAATCCTAGATTGATGTCAAGGATTGCAACACTTGACAAAGCCAAAGTTGTACTTTTTTGAAGGGGGAAATGGGATGAGGATAAGAGGAGGAAGAAAAGACCAGGAAGAATGATAAACAGAAGAGATTTGTAGAGTGATTACTTTCCCGAGTTCAGAAGGATATCTCTGCACTTTGTCCTGTCCAGCTGAGTCACAGGATCATATGCCTCAGAGCTATACGAGTGATGTCATTGTCTCCCATAGTGTTGTTTCTAATAATGCACATGCTTTAAAGTTCAAGAGAACTAATCACAAGGGACTTTAATGTTGAAAGGTGCAAAATACCTGCACTGAGGCCTTTAGGTAAGATACCATAGGTATGAGATCTTGAAAATAAATTAGGAGTTATAACAGAGTCAGGGACACTGGGGTCGCTCAACGATTGTGTCTAATTTCAGCTCATGTCATGATCCCAGGGTTCGGGGATTTTGTTCTTGGCTTGTTCTTGGCTCAGCATGGAGCTTCTCTGCTTCTCTCTCTCCCTTTACCTCTGTGCACACTCTTTCTCTCACATAAATGAATAAAAATCTTGGAGGAAAAAATAAGTTTATTATAACAGAGTCAGGCTTAGTCATAGTATATAGTGGTTGTAATGTGAATTTTTACTTCTGTAGTTATTTGCAGGAAACTTAAATCCCAACCAAATTTCTCTTGCCCCTAAGATTACTACCAAGATTGTTCTTTTTGCCTTCGGTTTACATATGTGCTGAGAAATATAAATTCATTTTAATATAAGTTTAAGAGATATGCTGTTTTTTTAAAAAGATTTATTTATTTTTGAGAGAGAGAGAGAGAGAAAGAATGCGGGAGGGGTAGAGGGAGAGAGTCTTCAAGCAGACTCCCCACTGAGCACCCAGCATGAGGTAGGTCTGGATCCCATGACCCTGCTCAACTGACTGAACCACCCAGGTGCCCCAAGAAACATGCCACTTGAAAAGTATTGGCAATTATCTTCCAGTATCTCATAATATGTTCCAAATCCAAATATTAATTACTCACTTATTCTCATTGTTAATGAGGTTAACTAAGTTGATACCTGAGGTCACTTCGGTTAGAGAATACTGCTTAGTCCAGAGGGTAAATTGTTTTTTTTTTTTTTTTTTTTTTTTAAATGAGTGTTCTGTTCTTTTTCAAGATTTTATTTATTTATTTGACAGAGAGAAATCACAAGCAGATGGAGAGGCAGGTAGAGAGAGAGGAAGGGAAGCAGGCTCCCTGCTGAGCAGAGAGCCCGATGCGGGACTTGATCCCAGGACCCCGAGATCATGACCCGAGCTGAAGGCAGCGGCCCAACCCACTGAGCCACCCAGGCACCCTATTTTTTGGTGGAGAAAATGTATACTTAAGATGGTTGTTGTGTGAAATCTTGCTTTAATGAAAAATGTAGACTCATATACATCATAAATGGTAGTGTTTAAAAATACTGTGTCCTGAGGAAATGTAAAATAATCTCCTAAGGTGGTAATAATACAAAACGTTTGGGACCTTTATTACTGGATTGCCTTCTATGAAGCTATGGTGAGCTCAAGTCATAGTTACTCCTGCGGCTAAAAGGCTGGGTATATTTAGTAGTATAATTAGAGTGAATTTAGTGGATCAATTCTGGTTTGTGTTCAAAGCTTTGGAAAACATCCTCTCAAATGATTTCTTAATGTCTTCATCATTAACTATGCATTGTTTATAGAGTTTACTGAATTAAAATGGTACCATATGCATTTTCCTGAGGTTAGTCAGATGGTATACTTTTGTTGTTTTTTAAACTAAAGAGTAGGCTAGTGTGTGGTAAACCATTGAGTGTTATCCCATAGATACAGGCTGAGGAGAAGAAAAAACATGTGTGCTTGAACTAGGGCAAGCCTACTATGTCCATTCTATCTAGTAATCCTTTCTGCTCTGTGAGGCTGCCAATGGAGGAGAGGCCAGTATTCTCAGCCCAGGGCACCTACCTCACCTCATTCAGCCCTTACCTAAGCCCTTCCTAACCTTCCAGTTATTCTCTCTTCCTTTTTCATTGCCATTTTCCACCACCACTTCATTAGGAATAAAGCTTATTTGGAGGACAGGGGCGCCTGGGTGGCTCGGTGGGTTTGAAGCCTCTGCCTTCGGCTGGGGTCATGATCCCGGCATCCTGGGATCCAGCCCTGCATTGGGGCTCTCTGCCCAGCAGGGAGCCTGCTTCCTCCTCTCTCTCTGCCTGCCTCTCCGCCTACTTGTGATCTGTCTGTCAAATAAATAAATAAAATCTTAAAAAAAAAAAAAGCTTATTTAGAGGACAGTTATATAAAAGGAGACAAAATTGCCTGTCAGTGTATTGGCACAAGAAAGGGTCATGAAAATTATTTATTTGAGAAAAAACACTTTAAAAACTAGTTATTATGTTTCCAAATGTATGTTTTTAATTTTTTTGAAAGATTTTATTTACTTATTGGACAGAGAGAGAGACAGTGAGAGAGGAAATACAAGCAAGGGGAGTGGGCAGAGCAAGAAGCAGGCTTCCTGCCAAGCAGGGAGCCTGATGCAGAGCTCAATCCCAGGACCCTGAATCATGACCTGAACTGAAGGCAGCTGCTTAATGACTGAGCCAAATGTATTTTTTTTTGGAAGATTTTTTATTTCTTCATGTAACAGAGAGAGAGATCACAAGTAGGCAGAGAGGCAGGCAGAGAGAGAGGGGGAAGCAGACTCCCTGCTATGCAGAGAGCCTGATGCGGGGCTCGATCCCAGGACCCTAAGATCATGACCTGAGCTGAAGGCAGAGGATTAACCCACTGAGCCACCCAGGCGCCCGAGCCAAATGTATTTTAAACTAAATTTTTATTTAGTGCTCCTCCAAATGTATTTTAATTAAATTTGATGAGTGTTATAATTGATTTTTATTTTGCATTACTTTTTGTACACTCAGTATCATATTTGTGTGATTTATCTAATCCTTGTGATTTACCTAATGAAAAAAGTCACAAAAGATACATTTTTTCGTTTAAGCACCTTCAACTTTGAACTGGTAGAAAGACTCAAAGGTAACCTTTATTGGAATTTTGTATTCTAACAGTCAAAAGATATATTTATTTTGCTTTCAGTAATCTTAAATTTTAAGTATCTTTCTATTCTGCTAAAGAATTAGGGGTTATGGACATTGGGGAGGGTATGTGCTATGGTGAGTGCTGTGAATTGTGTAAGACTGATGATTCAGAGACCTGTATCCCTGAAGCAAATAATACATTATATGTTAATTAAAAAAGAATTAATAAGCTTCATGAATAGAATTGGAAGAATTAAGAATTCTCCAAATAATTCAGATAAAATAAGTTTCTGGCTTAAATGTCAACTTAAAATGACTTTGAACGGTTCTGTATGGTACAGTGATAGTGGGTACACAACCATGCACTTGTCAAAAGGAACTCTATGCTACATAGAGTTAATGAAGTCTATGCTACAAAGAGTTAATTTTACTGTGTGCAAATTTTTAAAAAATCAACTTGAGGGTGCCTGAGTAGCTCAGTTGGTTAAGCGGCTCCCTTAGGCTCATGTCATGATCCCAGGGTCCTGGGATCAAGTCCCACATTGGGCTCCCCATTTAGTGGACAGTATTCTTTTCCCTGTCCCTCTACCCCTCCCCCCCAACTCGTTCTCTCTTTCAACCGCCTCACAAATAAATAAAATCCTTAAAAAAAAATCAGCTTGAATAGCAAGGGAACCCAAGATGGAATGTAGGCTATGGCATAAATCTAGCTGTATTACAAATGAATGACATAGGGTAACTGGGTGGCTCAGTCAGTTAAGCTTCTGCCTTCAGTTTAGGTCATGATCCTAGGGTCCAGGGATTAAGTCCCACATCAATCTCTCTGCTCAGTGGGGAGGCTGCTTCTCCCTCTCCCTTTGCTCCCCCCCGACTTGTGCTCTCTCTCGCTCACTCTCTTTCTCAAATAAATAAAATCTTAAAAACAAAACCAAAAACATATGAATGAATGACATAACTGCACTGAAGGGGATGGTTAGGAAAGGAGCTGACCTAAATGGCTTTTAAAAAGTTGTTTTGGTTAGCTACCTAGGCCTAAAGACAAAAAGAGTTATACATAAACATCTAAGTCCGATTGATAAATTTGTTTATCAGAGTCTGGGTTATCAATCTGAAACTATTTTATATGTATGCTAGGGTTGAACAAATTAGTAAATATAGATTATGAGCCAGTTTTCTTACTGTTGGACAACTTACTGTTGAGTTCTTTGATAGTCTTCCCCCCAGGAGATGGAGTTAGATTCCCCTCTCTTGAAAGTGGGCTATACTTAGTAACTCCTGTCAAATGAACAGAATACAGAAAAGGAAAAACAGTTACTTTACACTGGAGACACATGGCAAATCTTTTTTTTTTTTTTAAAGGTTTATTTATTTGACAGACAGAGATCACAAGCAGGCAGAGAGGCAGACAGAGAGAGAGGAGGAAGCAGGCTCTCCGAGGAGCAGTGAGCCTGATGCGGGGCTCAATCCCAGGACCCTGGGATCATGACCTGAGCCGATAGCAGAGGCTTTAACCCACTGAGCCACCCAGGTGCCCCGACACCTGGCAAATCTTAACCAAGTAATCAAAATTAATAGTATGAGTAATTAGACATATTGATATCAGGTATACCCACCGATAGGCTGTGATAAGGATACACCACTCTGATATTCTTCCCACAGACTAAACTTCAGTCTAATCAAGAGGAAGCATCAGATAAATCCAAATTGAGGGACATTAAAAAGCATCAATATATAAAAAGCAAGGAAAGAGTAAGAGACGGTCACAGATTGTCCTAGAAAACTGAGGGGAAATGATAACTAAATATAATGTAGTATCCTGGATTTGATTTTTGAATGGAAAAAGGACATTAGAACTAGGAATATCATAGTAAAATCTGTAGTTTAGTTAATGTACTGTACTAATGTTAATTTATTATGTTTGATCACTGTACTATGTTTATATAAGGGTATATAAGGTGTTGATATTGGGGGAGCCTGGGTCAAGGATATAGAGGAATTCAACATTTACAACTTTTCTGAAGATTTAAAATTGTTGGGTCACCTGGGTGGCTCAGTAGGTTAAAGCCTCTGCCTTTGGCTCAGGTCATGATCTCAGAGTCCTGGGATTGAGCCCCGCATCGGGCTCTCTGCTCCGCGGGGAGCCTGCTCCCCCCCACCCCCCCCGCTCTCTGCCAACTTGTGATGTCTGTCAAATAAATAAATAAAATATTTTTTAAAAAAGATTTAAAATTGTTTCAAAATAAGTCAGCCTTTTTAAAAAGATTGTATTTATTTGCTTGAGAGAGGGAGAGAACAGCACAAGCAGGTAGAGGGGCAGAGGGAGACAGAGAAGCAGACTCCTGGATGAGCAGGGAGCCCAATGTGGGGCTTGATCCCAGAACCCTGAGATCGTGACCTGAGCTGAAGGCAGATGCTTAACTAATTGAGCCACCCGGGCACCCCTAAGTAAGCATTTTAAAAAAAGGCTTATGAAAAATTTCTCAAGACCATCAAATTTTAATTTTTTCTGGAAATAATTTGTATTGCTTTACTTTCATTTACTTAACATGACCTAAACCAAACTCATGATCTTCCTCCACCTCTCTAACAATCCTGCTCCTCTCCCGTGCTCCTCCTGTCTTAGTTAATGGTGCCACCATATTCCCTCTCAGTTTTCCAACTAGGAAACAGAGTCATCCTTGACATTTCCTTCTCCCTTGCTTCACAACAAATTAATCACCAATCCCTAATCATGAATCCTGAATATCTCTTTTATATTCTAGAAATGAATTGTCTTGTTTGTCTTGGCTCCTGTAGATTATAAACTCCATGGGGGCAAGGGCATTGTCTATCTGCTTTATTCCCCCATGTGTTCCACATGCCTCATACAGTATCTGGTACATTGTGGACACTCAAAAGCTATCATTAAAGAAAAGAATGAATGCACATTTTATTTTATGTTACTATTTAATGGTATTTTCACATCCCAATCCCTTCTATCCAACATAATGGGATGCATCCCTACACCTTCTTTATTTATTTGTTTTCAATCTCTGGTCATCAAGTTTTAGAAATCCAGTGTGGTCTCACTAACAGAAGTTTCACCAAGTCCAATTTGATGTTCTGATTGCAGTCATCAGTGATGTTTCAGAGAATGATGTGATATGTGAGCTGGAAGGACTTGTGGAGGAAGTCCTTAAGCACAAGTCTCTCATTTTATGAGCAAAGACTTTGAAGCTCCAAGAGGCTAAGTATTTTGCTGGATCCTAGCATGAGTCCATTGAGAGAAGGCATTTATTCCTATGTCCCAGAGAATCTGGAAGAGAGAGAAGAGAACCAAGTAAAACAAGAAGAATCATAGTAGTAGATCCATTATTCTATATACCTTTTAAAGAAGTAGATAAAATAAATAAGCAAAAAGAAATTATTTATTTATTTCCATGCAGAAATTTTATTCTATATACTCTTTTAAAAATTTAGTATCTGGGGGGAGGTGTAAACATTAAGTTACTGGTATTTTTGTGAGTTAATTTTTTTCTTAAAGAAGCTTGGGGACCTGAAGTACTTAGGGACATGGACACCAAAAGAGGCAAGAAGGAAAGGGACATAAATGGGGACAGGATGGCAGCAGACAGTGAAAGAAGATGATTTTGGAAGGGATGGCATAAGAGTATGTAAAATTGACCCATATTTGTTCTTAAAAGACATTAAGCTATTGATGATTAGAAATTAATCAGAATACTAAATATGTCTGTACTCTTACTCATTCACTTACTTATAGAGCAATCTGTCAAGCATTACCTACAATGTTTGGGAATCCAAAGGTTTTCTAAAGCTTTGCTTGCTGAATATTAACACTGCTGCTACTAATACCTCTGCAATGACAAAGATATATATGAGATCCAATACCTTTTGTCAAATTTTTAAAAGAAAATATAATCAAAAGGATTACCTGACTTTCTTTTTGAAATGAGAGAAAGAGAGTAATTGAGCAGCACAGTTGAAGATAAAATTTCATTTAGTCACGAGGCATAAAGAATCTTGCTCTTGAAAGTAAATCAACTCATTGATTCATTTATGAATGTATTTTTCGTTCATTCAATAAAAAGTTTTTGAGTCATCTATTTATTTACTAAGTGATTTAGCCTAAGATACTAGGAGAATAAGTAGAAGTTAGCAAAGGGGAAAAAAGTGATTATAAATTATTATAAATTATAATGATTATTATACAATAAAAACACAAATAATGCTATTCTCTTTCTTAAAACCTCCTATGGCTTCCCATTGCACTTAGGATAAAACTTATACTTATTTCCACAGCCCAAAATCCCTGCATGATTGGACCTCTATGTCTCCTACCTCATCGCCTACCACTCTTCACAGCCTTTTTGTTGTCTTTTTTTTTTTTTTCCAAGATTTTATTTATTTATTTGACAGAGAGAGACACAGTGAGAGAGGGAACACAAGCAGAGGGAGTGGGAGAGGGAGAAGCAGGCTTCCCACAGAGCAGGGAGCCCGATGTGGGCTCGATCCCAGGATGCTAGGACCGTGACCTGAGCCAAAGGCAGACACTTAACAATAGAGCCACCCAGGCACCCCTGCCTTTCTGTTTCTTGATTGTATTGCCAATATATTTTCCACCTTAAAGACTTGTCTCTTGCATAATGGAATGCATCCGATATGCCTCCTTCATTTTTTTCCCCTTAAATCTTTGGTAATCAAGCTTCAGACAATGAAGTATTACCTCCTCCCTAATTCTTCCCTCTGTACAGAATGTTCTGCTTTCCTATTCCCCTACCTTAAGTAAAACGTCACTCGCCAGAGATGACTTCCCTGACAACTTTATCTAAGGAGACACTTTTCTCCATAATTACTTATCACTACCTGCAGTTATCTTGTTCATTTGTTTGCTTGCTCTTGTCTGTCTTCCTTCATTAGCATGCAAGGTCCAAGAGATCAAGGACTTTGTCCTGTTCACTCGTATATCTCCAGTCTCTAGAAGAGTGTCTGATACATCTGGGCATTCAATAAATAATATCCATTCTAAAGGATGAGACTTGTATGTGAAATATTAAGCTCACTGGTACAAAATTGGTGCTCAACAAATACTAAATTCCTTTCTTATGCATAGATGGGACTAATCAATTCAATTCCCTGATCAGCAAATATCTCACACTTATCATCTTGGATGTTGAGAATGTTGTATACTATTACTCAAAAACACATAGTAAAGGAATAATGACCATGTGTGGCATATTCTCTTTTTGCTCCTCCCTATCCATTCCTCAGTCCACTGCTCCAAAGGGGTTCCCTTATTCTTTGGCATCTGGCTGGGTTTGGTCAATGGAAGTTACCATTGGGAGTTCAAAAAGTTGAAGAGTGAGGTTTTTCTAACTGAGTTCCCGATGGGCAGGCCTTGCCTATAGTTCTCTCCAGGTAGTGCTCCTTGTTCTTTCATGCCCGGAGATGTTACATCTATTGTTGGTTTCCCTGAATCCTCTCCACACGTGGTAAATAGTCCTTCCAGAAAATTTCCTCAAGCACAGAGTAGTGCTATCCCTCAAAATGGAACACTCATCTCTTTCCTGTTAGGACTCTAAAGCAGGCAGAATAAGAAAAAGCGGGCAGAATTAAAACATGGCCTTCAGCAACTCAAAAGCAACAGAGGTACAATGAACCATGGAGTGACAAGCCCGAATCATGGCCCCAAATGTATGTTTTGCCATCTCCCTGTTTTGTATCTTTGGATCACTAGTGTCTGAGGCTGGGTCCTCTAGAAGTAGATGATGAGAAAATTTGGGACTCAAAAGATCACCACTTGTGGGCGCCTGGGTGGCTCAGTGGGTTGAACCGCTGCCTTCGGCTCAGGTCATGATCTCAGGGTTCTGGGATCGAGTCCCGCGTCCCGCTCTCTGCTCAGCAGGGAGCCTGCTTCCTCCTCTCTCTCTCTCTGCCCGCCTCTCCAACTACTTGTGATTTCTCTCTGTCAAATAAATAAATAAATTCTTAAAAAAAAAAAAAAAAGATCACCACTTGTGAAAGGAAGGGGGAAAAGGCAGGATTAAGTAAAGGACAAAGTCAGACCACAGTGCAGGCTCTACAAACTTCCCAAGAGGGAGCTTTGGAGTGAGGAATGCCTGTCAGTGTCCCACATAAGGCTCAAATGACGCCACCTTTGTACTCCCTTGTCATTTATCCACTAGATTACACAGGAAGGGGTGTCTGCCAGAGGCTACCTGCTACCTGTACTCCCTGCAGCTGAGCAGAAGGTCAGCTGAATATGGGGGGAGGGAATATGGGGGGCCATCTCTATGTCTTCCACAACAGTTTGAATTTTAATCTTTCTTGGACTTTACCTCTCACTGTCTACCATTGGAATTGTTTTCAAAGGCTTTGTTCTAGTACCCCTGCCTATAAAAACCTTCCTGGCTTAATTAGTTCAGCTTATCCCATGTACTTCTGATCAAATTTCTATGTCTTATAAATTTCCAGAGTAACAGGCAGCTAGTTGAAAGAAATGTGTTCCCACTTTAGGAAATCTGACATACTAAGAGACAAGACACTACGATATAGTATCAGAAATAACACAATCAAGCAGTAGAAGTATAGCATTAATGATTATGTCTTCATATTGTCATGGAAAAGGCTGCTCTGTGATATTATCTCTAAGATACTGAACATGTGGGGCGCCTGGGTGGCTCAGTGGGTTAAAGCCTCTGCCTTTGGCTCAGGTCATGATCTCAGGGTCCTGGGATCGAGCCCCGCTTTGGGTTCTCTACTCAGTGGGGAGCCTGCTTCCTCCTCTCTCTCTCTGCCTGCCTCTCTGCCTACTTGTGATCTCTCTCTGTCAAATAAATAAATAAAATCTTAAAAAAAAAAGATACTGAACATGTATGTCTTTGATGATCCATTCTTTAGCTTTATGCAGTAAGTATTCTTACTTCCTATATGGGATCTAAAGAATGCCATAGTTCTTCCAAATCAGTATTCCTGACTGAGAGTTACTATGAAATCTTCCTCCACAGCAGTGTATTTTAATATTGACACAACACTTGACCTGAAAAATACATCAGCAATTAGATAGTATCTAGCTAGCTTAATAGGACTGCCTTTATAGTGAAATTGGTTTCTTTAAATCAAATGTTCCTATCCCTTTCGTGTACCAGCTCTTCAACTGGGTCTATTAAAGAAGGTTAACATTATGCTAGCACATTTCAGATATCTTGTTACATTATATTTAAGTGATGATCTGAAAATAAAG
The DNA here is from genome assembly GCF_030435805.1 of Mustela lutreola. Classification (NCBI taxonomy): domain Eukaryota; kingdom Metazoa; phylum Chordata; class Mammalia; order Carnivora; family Mustelidae; genus Mustela; species Mustela lutreola. Next base: position 94,786,392 of record NC_081296.1, read on the forward strand.
TGAGATAATCTGAGTGCATTAAGTATAAAGAAAGTGGGAACATTTCTAGTAGAAGAAAATCTCCGGGCTGGTATCTTAGGCAAAAATTTTTCTCCTGTTTTTCTTTAATTTAGATTTTATTTATTTTTATGAGAGAGAGAGAGAGAAAGAGAGAGAGAAAGCAAGCAGGGGGGAAGGGGCAGAGGGAGAAGCAAGCTCCCTGCTGAACAGGTAGCCTGATGTGGAACTCCATTAACTTAAAACAAAATTGGGGCATCTGGCTGACTCAGTTGGTAGAGCATGAGAGTCTTGATCTTGGGGTTGTGAATTTGAGGCCCATGTTGGGTGTAGAAATTGCTTAAAAAAAGAAATATTTAAAAAATTAAATTAATTAGTTCAGAATTTAATTGTAATGTCTTTAATATTGAATGCAAAAAGGAAAAGGAAGTTATTAAATATCTTGATATTATAAGTTATGCAAATAATTTTGCACCAAATTTTGAAGCTGAAGAGTTAATACTTTAAAAGTCTTTGACAACATAGTTTATAGACTTTTAAAAGTGTTCAAAAAACTAATCTTTTTTTTTTAGATTTCATTTATTTATCTGAGAGCGAGAGCACACAAGCAGTGGGGAGAGGCAGAAGGAGAGGTAGAAGCAGGCTCCCTGCTCTCCTGGGAGCCCCTACATAGGGCTCCATCCCAGGACCCTGGGATCATGACCCAAGCTAAAGGCAGATGCTTAACTGACTGAGCCACCCAGGAGCCCCAAGAAACTACAGTTTTTTGTGTGTGCATGTGAACAGTGTTCTGACTGCCAGCCAAATGATCCTCAAATTCATTCATTCAGATTTTTTCTAAAGATGTAAAAATCTTTAATCTGAGAGAGGGGGCTTCTTACTATTGTTTTTGGAAAACTAACAAACAAACAAACAAACACACTGTTTTGTTGTTGTAGTTAGGATCCTGAAAGTAGAAGTCCTTCACTTTAACTTGCTCAGGTGCGGAATATTTGCTTTGTTTCTGTCAGGCACTAGGGGGAGTACGGTGTCATACAACTGCTGTATTCCGTAAGCCTTGCACACTGTGGCATGGCCAAATATAGGGAAGAGGTACAGCAAACAAGGCGTTAGAAAAATACCCTCTCAAAGTTGAAATAGGACAACTGTGCTTTCCCAAATCTACAAAGATCAAGTGTTTAATGCCGAGAGTCCCAATATAGGGCTTTGATCTCTTTTAAGCAGCAATAACATTAGATAATATCTAGCTAGCTTAATAGTACCTCAGTTTCCTCGCATGCAAAATAGGGGATGATAACACTACCTACCTTATACAGTCGATGTAAGAGTTAAATCGCATAATTGTTTAATACCTGGAACATTCTTACCACATTTGAACTATTAATTTTTTTAAAAAATCTATTTATTTATTTGATGGTGAAAGGGAGAGAGGGCACAAGCAGGGGGACTAGCAGGGGGAGAAGCAAGCAGGGAGAAGCAGGCTCCCCACTGTTCAGGGAGCCCGAAGTGGGACTCAATCCCAAGACCCTGGGATCACAATCTGAGCCTAAGGCAGCGGCTTTAACCCACTGAGCTACCCAGGCACCCCTGAAAGTGGGATTTTTAAAAAACAACTTTCATCATATTTCAAAGTCATGCTTTTAGTATAAATTATTACTGCTTCTACATCTAACGATATACTTTCTCCACTGATAATGGTATCCGTATGCAGGAAATACTGAGTTGTATTTATTGACTGACCTACCTAAGACTTTAACATAAAGAGATGAGCTTCCTTTTTACGGAGGCCTGTTTAAGAACCGTTCTGTGGAAAGCAAGTTGCCTTTAAGTGAGACAGCTTTACATGGGTCACCTTTATAAGCCCTGAGTCCAACTAAAAATCTCTGTTAATTATTAAACTCTTATGTATTATCTGGATACCTGACACTGCAGATTGAGGATAGAGAGCAGAGAGCGTTTGTCCCTCAAGTTAAGCCTAAATGCCAGTTGAAAAATGTATTTATAAAGGGATTTAGAAAAACCTTTTTCTTTTAAATTTAGTAGACAGAGTGGGGTATCTCTTGTTTTGGCTGGTATAGTTACCGGCTAAACAATTGGCTTAAACCTTGTTTGGGATTCCTGCTTGTTTTAGCATGGTGGAGCTTGGAGTTCACAGAACTCTCCTTTTGGTAATTTCTCTGACAAAGTGTCTTGAGGGCACAAAACTGCTGGCAGATTTAAAAAAATGTGGTGACTTGGAATGTGAAAGTAAGTTTGCTTTTCTTTTTTTCCTTCTTTTCCTCTTAAACTAAGGTTCTGAAGTGACATAATATGTTATTGTGGACATGTATGAAGGAAGTAAGCATTAATATCATTGAGCAATATTTGCAATTATAAAATATACTTCCCTATATAAAATGTTTGAAGCAAAGCATTTCATGATAATTTTTAATGTAAGTGTATCAAGGGGCAAAGATCAGTCTGATATATAAGTATAAGAGAAATTATAAAGATATTAATCCGGGCCTCAAAAACAAATCAGCGCTTTTACTATTTTTGAAGATAGCTAAATTGATTTGTATTGATCTGTATTAAAAAGATTTCAAGCCATTTGATAGTTCTTTATTTATGAAGCTTTATATTTTTTAGTTTCTATTTCACATCAGAACTTTCTGATTCTCTTGAGTTTTCTAAAAATATACTTATTTTGTATCACCATGATTTATTATCTAAGTTTTATCAAACATTAATCATTTCTGTGTTCATTTATCATGTAAAAATAATGAAATCAGTGTTAGGAGTACATAATTTTATTTACATCCTTGAATATTAGCTTTCTCCTATTTTCTACAAAGAAAAACTAATTTTCATTTTATTGCTTACGAAGTTATTTTCTGTTATTAGCATTAGGGTACAAGATGAATAGTATCACAATATATTACAATTATTGTAAATATGTTCTATCTCTTCAGTATGTGAGAATTATTTCTGATTTGCAACATATAAATTAAAAATGCAAAACATTATTAGTAGAAAAGTAATAATATATAAGTAAATGTTTTATGAGTAAACATTATCCTAAATCATTTGGATATATAATTTGATATGTAGAGATTTACTAGATGATATTTTATAATAGTAATAATCTTTCTTTCCCTCTTTAAAACCTCATTTTAATTTCCTTAGGACCAGACATGAAACATGGAAAGGGAACATTCAAATTTATAGTAATTTATATTATTATTTTAACTTTAATCATATGACTTAATCAAAATGTTTTACATATGTTAGTATAATTATAATAGGTAATACGGTATGTATATTACTTTATGTATTAAATGGCTAAATCTAGTATATGTAGTTATGATTATAGTTATTGAAGGTCTATTATGTTCTGAGTCTGGAGGGGTCAGAGTGTGTATCTAAGAGAAATAAAATGAAATGTCAGATAAGTTTCTTGACCTCCAGGAATTAGATCAACATGAAAAAGTAAATAGCAATACAACTTAAGGATAATAGGTAATATTGAAGTTCAGAAAAAGGGCGAACAGGCTGGACCAGTTTGGAATGTCTCCTAGAAGTAGGATATGAGTTGATCACAAAGAGAGACTGAAGGGTTTTTAGGCTTCAGAAAGAACAGAAAGAAAAATCTCAGAATATGGAAGGCATATTGCAGTGAAAATAACAATCTCAGTGCAAATCTGGCTCCACCATTTATAAAGTGTGTGACCAACTCTCTAAGACTTATTTAAAGGCTCATTTGTTGGACTGATAGAAGATTATTGATCTTATAGGTCTGTTTTAATAAAATAAAGATAGGAAAGAGTTACATAATGCCTGGAATATACAGAAGTCCCCTTTATCCATGGGTCACTTTCCATGGTTCTAGTTAACTGGGGTCAACCATGGTCCAAAGGCAGATGATCCTTCTGATGTGCAGCCAGAAGATTAGTAGTAGCCCAACTCTATGTCATAGTGCTTACCCCATGTACCTCACTTCCTCTCATTAGGGAGGCATTTTATCATCCCACATCATTTTAAGAAGAATAAGTACAGTATACATTTTGAGAAAGATTGGTCACATAACTTTTATTACAGTATATTGTTACAATTCAATTTTATTATTATTGTTGTTAATCTCTCACTGTGCCTAATTTAGAAATTAAACTTTATTATATGTATGTATACATAGGAAAAAACATAGTATATACAGGGTTCAGTACTATCTGTGGTTTCAGACAACCACTAGGTGTCTTGGATCATATCTCCCACAGATAAGGGGGACTATTGTAGTAGGTGCTAGGAAGAAAACAAATTATCTTTACCTTTCCTTTCTTTTCTTTTTTTTTTTTTAATTTTATTTATTTATCAGAGAGAGAGAGGGGGAGAGAGCAAGCACAGGCAGACAGAATGGCAGGCAGAGGCAGAGGGAGAAGCAGGCTCCCTGCTGAGCAAGGAGCCCGATGCGGGACTCGATCCCAGGACGCTGGGATCATGACCTGAGCCGAAGGCAGCTGCTCAACCAACTGAGCCACCCAGGCGTCCCTTTACCTTTCCTTTCTAATAAGAATGATAATGACATATTCCAGGGACAATGGATAGATGAACTTGACTGTAAAGGAATAAGAGGAAGTCATTTTAAATAAGGAAGAGGATCAGATTATGGATAGCCTTAGATACCAAGCCAAAGAGCTTAGAATTGATTCTGTGTGCAGTGGGAAGTCTTTGTAGGTTTTTGAGGTAATAAATGATATGAAGAAATTAGCATTTGGAAATACATAGGATAGACTGGAGGAGGGCAATATGGGAGGGGGAGAAATATCACTTTAAATTAAATTGTGTGTTTTTCTCACATGTTTACATAGCTTTAATAAGCAGAGTCTTAGCCATGAGAGATTACAGAGGACCTGACTGCCGATACCTGAACTTCACTAAGGGAGAAGAGATATCTGTTTATGTTAAACTTGCAGGAGAAAGGGAAGATTTGTGGGCAGGAAGTGTAAGTATCTAGTTTTAAAAACTGAATGTAGAATAAATTACTAGCTTGTACAGAATACCTGCTTTTCACTTCTACAGGAGCTTTAATACATTTTAAAGCACTTTACATATATAGTATATATAGTAAATATAGTAATATATATTTAATATATATTTATATATATATAATATATATTTAAAACCCTTAACATGTTTTTTTTTTTTAATCTATTTATTTGAGAGAGAGAGAGCGAGTGCATGTGCATGATTCGGGGGAGGGAAAGAACCTCAAGAAGACTCCCCTCCTGGGTGCGGAGCCCTACATGGGGCTTGATTCAGGACCCTGAGATCATGACCTGAGCCCAAATCAAGAGTCAGATGCTTAACCAACTGAGCCACCCATGCACCCCACTCTTAACATATTTAAACAAACAAAAATGGTCATGTTCAGTCTTGGTTCCAAAATTTATACAAAAGTAGTATTTTGGGAAGGCATTCTGGTTGGGATAGAGAACTAAGAGTGCTTTGAAATTATTTTTACATAGCATGCAGAGTTTTTGAAGTTAAGTTTTATATTTACTTGGTGAATAAAATTTAGAGGTGCTGGTGGAGATTATGGGATATCTAGGCAGCACCAGTGATCCCATGGTGCTGCCAATGGCTAAGTTTAAGAGAGACCGGGAAGTTTTAGTTAATCAGATTAAAAGACATGTCTTTCTGAGCACATAAAGGACTTCTTCTTTTTAAAGATTTCTTTATTTGAGAGAGAGAGCATGGGCAGGGTAGGGGTGGTGGTACAGAGGAGAGGGAGAAACAGAATCTCTGTGGAGCAAGGAGCCCAACATGGGGCTTGATCCGAGGTCCCTGAGATCATGACCTGAGCCAAAGGCAGATGGACTGAGCCACCCCGGCACCCCAGGGATAGAGTTCTTATTGAAGAGATCCTCAGAGAGATGAGTAGCCTAGAGAATCAAGGTATGTGTGTGAGTTTTTCATGAAAAACAACAAGTGGGAGAGCCTTTTATTTGGCCCAAAGTCCTATTACACGGAAATTCCTAGAAGCCTAAGTAAACTCTCTAAATATGTAACAGGAAAATTAATGATTAGTGTTTTCAGTTGGAAACATGTGTATCTCTGATGGTATCATTATACTTTATAATAAAAAGATGGTATAAGCAGTTTTATTCCCATGTTGAACAAGTGTGACCAACCTGATGCATACATCATTTCCATATGGAGCATGCAACAGATTTTTCTGTTGTGTAGCCTCTGTGATCACCATTAGAAGGAGCAGGTTCTGTTCGACTCTATCTTGCTTTTTAGCATCAGGAGCTATATGACTCAACCCCTGACTGTCAATGGTCAGAATTATTTGACTTCTGCAGTTCCAAAGATTCCTTACTGCTTATGGTCTCTTACACATGCCAGTGTATGTCTGAACACATTAGAGGCAACCAATGCAGCTGTAAGATAAATGACACTATAGGTATCACAAGAGGAAAAAAAAGCATTCTTTCTTGTTTTCTGTGTGTGAAAATGATAGTTCCACACAAAAGCAGCATGTAATGTGTGGAGCCAGGGTGAAGTTTCAAGCATACTGAGCTCCATGCATTAGGTGTTTTAGTCCAGGCAGGAAGCTGTTCAAGAAACCACACTGCAGAGTTCACCCACAGCCTATCAGGTTCTAAATAGCTGCAGCAGCTACCGAGCTGGAAGAACCACCATCGAGGTGTAGTGGTGCTGGATCACAGGACCAAAACTTGGCCTTTAAACTTTGCCGCGGATAGGAAATGGACTGAGAGTGGAGTGGTGAAGCCTTCACTCTTGGGGGACATCTTCTATGTACTTGAACTGGATTAAGAAGATCCTTATTATCAAGGTAGCTGCAGAAAAGTTGAATGGAACCAAATCCTCCTAGGAGGATGTATAGATCTCTGCTGTCTTCATGAATCCATCTTAGTCCTTCAGTGTTTAAACCTCTTTCTTCATTTTGACATCCTGAAAATGTTGAATATGTCACAGCTCCATCTGGCTTGGCTACTGCCACCATTCCTTTGCCTTTTGATATCCCCAGTTTACAGTGTAAATCTGGGGTCCACCTGTGTAAGGAAGGTCATTGACAAACATCAAAAGGAACAAAATCGGTGTGTGGGACAGTTTTCCTTCAGAAGTTTGAAAAAGTGGTCTTTTACAACTTGGCTCTATGTTCCCTCAATTTAGTACTATTCTTTTGAATAATAGGGGTGTCTGGCCAGCTTAGTTGGTAAAGTGTGCATCTCTTGAACTTGGAGGTTCTAAGTTTGAACTCCACATTGGGTACAGAGATTACTTAAAATTAAATAAAAGAATATGATTTCACTCACTTTCTTTTAGATGGTAAATGAAAGCCAATTAATGTTTGTGATTTGAGATAGATGAAAGCCAAGGATGTGGGGCAAAATTAGGCTCCATAGTTACTATAGCTTCAACCACTCCTCCTTGCTAATCTTTATTCTTCATTTTGGTAGAAAGGAAAGGACTTTGGATATTTTCCCAGAGATGCAGTACAGACTGAAGAGGTGTTCATATCTGAGGAAGTTGAGATATCAACTAAAGTGAGTATTAATAACATTTCAGTTGTTAATTTAATTTATAATTTCTTGGCTAAACAGCTTTCTGTAGTGTAAGTGTCCATTGGCTAATTATCTTGTGTAGTGAATATATAAAATAGTTGGTCTGAGAACTTAATCTAGGAATAGTTTGAGTATGTGAATAAAATGAGGTAAGACAAAGTTGATGACAGACATACTACTTTCTGAAAAATTTACAGACAGGTACTAGAGTAAAGTAGTTGAGAGCAGGATAGAGTCTGGACTGAGTTCAAAGACTGACTGTGGCCTTGTATACTTTAATTTTCTAAACTGTAAAATGAGGATGATGATTATAATAGAGTGCTACTTCATAAATTTATTGGGGAAAGATGAACATATGTAAAGCATATAGAATAGCACTTAGTAAGTGCTATAAAAGTATTAGAAATTTTTATTAGTGTTATACTACTGGGACAAAATTTATTTTCCATCACTCTCTCTAGATCTCATATCTGTATAATTTCTTTTTCTGTTTAGTTTTAAATGAGCTTGATATTGTGGGGTTTGATAATGTTGGGCTTGATAATGAGAAAAAGTAAGTTTGATTAGCCTTTTTTTTTTTTTAAAGATTTTATTTTTATTTATTTATTTGTCAGAGAGAGAGAGGTAGAGCGAGCGCGAGCACAAGCAGACAGAGAGAGGCAGGCAGAGTCAGAGTGAGAAGCAGGCTCCCTGCAGAGCAAGGAGCCCGACGCGGGACTCTATCCCAGGATGCTGGGATCATGACCCGAGCCGAAGGCAGCTGCTTAACCAACTGAGCCACCCAGGCGTCCCTGATTAGCCTATTTAATTCAGATTCCAGGTTAAGGACATTTAAATAAGGTCAATGTCAGATGAGTCAGCCTAATCAAGCAAACTGTCTATTATCTGGCTCTTTCTCAGCATAAATTCTGGGATTAACAGTCAGTTCAATGTATAATTACTGGTCCTGTCAGTTTTATCTCCAAAATATATCTGAAATACATCGTCTTCTTGTCATTTTCACTCTCTCCATAGCCCTAATCCAAGGCCTCATCATCTCTTGATTAAAATACTGTAATATTGATCTTCTTGACTCTACCTTTGTCCTCTTCCAATACATTTTCCAAATAGCAATGGATCTCATACGAACAAAACCCAAACAAAAAAATACCATAAAACAAAAACAAAAACAAAAAAAACCAACAAAACTTCAGCTGTCATTCCTTTAGTTTAAAGCTTGTGAATGGCTTTCCAATGAACCTAGAATCAAGCCCCTAGCTCCTCACCCTGGCTCTACACGATCTGCTCCTGTCCTCCACCCCCTTCCCAATGACCTGACACTGCTCTTTCCTCACTTACTATGCTCCTGGCCACGTTCGCTTATTGACTGTTCTTGGAACATGCTAAACACTTTCCCACCCCAGAGACCCAAATAGGCTGCTCCTTCTGGTTCAAATGCTTTCCCCAGGTTCTTCACTTAGCTAGTTTCTTCTTATCCTGTCTATCACCACGTAAACATCAGTGCCTCAGAGAGGCCATCCATGATGATTCTTGCGGGATTACTACATCTTAATCACAGATTCCTGTTTATATCCTCCACAGCACTTACCACAATTCACTTTTTTCTTTTGTTTACTGTAGAATTTCAGCACCTGGCACAGTGTACAGCATATAGGAAGCATACAGAAGCCCTACATTCTTAGTCAAGTTCCCTGAGAAATAGACTCTGAGGAGGACTTTTGCACTCAAGAAGTTTACTGGGGATTACTCTTAGGAATAACACCTGTGAGGGACCAAAAGAAAAAGCAGGATTGGACAGAGAAGTTAAACTGTGATGCCGTTGCTACAAAGGTCTCAGTTGATTCTATAAGGAACTCTGAACCTGGGATGGCCTTTCAAGAGTTGCCTGGAATAGAGCAAGGTTTTGGGCCTTTTTACCCTTACATTACTGGCTCATCTGGGCTGGTGTAATTTGAGCTGGGTGAGGCTAGCGTTTACTACAGATAGTTACTAACTATTCTAGGCACTTCATTCATTTAATCCTCACACCACAACACCCATATAAGATAGATACATAAGATACCATATGTCATTATCCTCATTTTATAGATGAGGAGAATGAGACATAAAAATGTCATGTAATTCACCCAAGTTCACAGAGGTGAATGTCAGGGTCAGGATTTAAACCCAAATGGTTGGCTCCGGAATCTGTTCTCAAGCACATATTCTACTGCAGTGCCTAAAACATTGTAAAATTTCAATTTTGAAGTTCAGTTTTTTAAAATTCTGAACTCTGGGGCACCTGGGTGGCTCAGTGGGTTGAAGCCGCTAACTTCAGCTCAGGTCATGATTTCAGGGATCTGGGATTGAGCCCCAAATTGGGCTCTCTGCTCAGCAGGGAGCCTGCTTCCTCCTCTCTCCCTCTCTGCCTGCCTCTCTGCCTACTTGTGATCTCTGTCTGTCAAATAAATAAGTAAAATCTTTAAAAATTCTGAACTTTATTCTCATTTCATAATGATCATATCCAAAGAGAACTACATATCACTGTTTTATACCTTCAGATTAAAAAATAATAACTTTGAAAAAAAATAATAACTTTGGTCGGTAGAGTATGGAACTCTTGAACTCTTGTTCAAGCTCTGCATTGGGTGTGAAGCCTACTTAAAGTAAAATTTAAAAAATATTAACTTCACCATTTTTCTTCTTGCTGATTCAGTTGTTCTATGAATGAAAAAGGATTCTCTACCGCAATTAGCTATATACCATATCTCAATTTAAAAAGTCTAAATGTTGTAGTGCAACTTTTAAGAAGGCCTTCAGGCTTTAGAGTCTCTGGGCTGTCTGAGCTGTGGCCATGTGCTGTGAAATTCCACTCTCAAATCACCACACAGCTGCATGTGTCTGGTTAGTACACTCTTAAAAGAAGCAAGATTTTATGGACATGTAGGCCTTTTCATCAAGAGTTTATTTTCAGAATATACTCAAAGCCTTGATTTTTCTTTTAGATTTATATAATTGACCCTGAGTCAGTTGTGATATAAATGATTGAGATTAGGAGATCTGATTTTAGTTTTTGTTGTGCTGTTGGGCTAGTTGTATGGTCTTGGGAAAATCATAGTCATCTATCTTAAGTGACTAAGGAAAAAACAAGGATTTTTAGTATATGTATGTCAATCAGTTTTTCTCTTATAGGAATCTGATTTTCTTTGTCTTCTTGGAGTAAGTTACACATTTGAAAATGAAGACAGTGAATTAAACAGTGATGATGACAAAAATATATATCTATATGAAGAAGATAAAGACCAAAAGTCTAGTGTGTATGAAAGTGATTTTCAGACAGAATCTGGATTTTATTCAGCTTCTGAAAGTACTTTGTTTGAAGATCATTTTCCATCTTCAGAAGCTCCTGAAGATATCAGAAGTACTAGTGAATCAAAAGACTGGGAAGAATTGGACGCTGGAAGTATGAAAGAGGATTCTCTTCCAGAAGTGGATCACATCCCACTATCCTCAGCTGAAGTAAAAGGATGGTTTGGATTTGGAAGGGAACTAGCTGAAGGAAATACTTTTGAATCAGTTATTGAACCTCTACAAGAAAGTTCATTTCAAAGTAGAAAAATAGCAGGAGAAGATGAGAATGACCTAGAGGAATTAAATAATGATGAACCCCAAACAGAACAAAAGCAAGAACCTGAATTGGAATTTGATTTAGTGCCAAAGAAACAGTCTGAACCCGGTTCTGAGTCAGAGAACATTAACAGTCCTGAAGCCACTAGTTGGTTTGGGGGTGGTTTTCAAAGTTATTTAGGTTTTGGAGGTGAGGATACAGGGCTTGAATTATTGTCAAAAGGAAGCAATCCACCACTACAAGATGTTCCTAATTCCATATCATCTGAAGAAGAACCCACAGTTCCATGCACAGAAATATTAACAGAAAAAGAAGACACAATTGCCAATGATACCTCAATTCTCAAGCCAAGTTGGTTTGATTTTGGTTTTGGTATGTTAGGCTTTGTATATACCAATGAAGATAAAATTATATCAGATGATGGAAAAAGTGAAGAAGGATATGGAGGAGATGAACATGAACAACTGCCAACAAGTAAATTTGACCCTGATAAGGAACAAGAAATAGAAACAAGAGAAATTATGGAAACTGAAGATCAAGTAAGCAAGGAAAGAGCCCCAGAGAAAACAGATGATTCTGATACCTTACCATATTTTAAAAAGTTCTTATATAATTTGGACAGTCCTTGGAACTTCCAGGACATTCCAAAGGAAACAGAATTGCCATTTTCTGAACAGATACAGGATGAAGATAATGTAATTGAAAATGATGAAACAGAACAATTTTCAGCTGAAAATTATCACACAGATAATATGAAAGCTATGATGCTAAAAAGCATATCCAGTCAGTCAGGTTGGTATAAAATATCTATAACTGTATGTGTGTATATACTTATTTATTTATAAAAGATTTTATTTATTTGACAGAGAGCGAGCACACACATAAGTAGGAAAGCAGCAGAGGGAAAGGGAGAATACAGGTGCTCTGTTGAGCGGGGAGCCTGATATGAGGCTTGATCTCAGGACCCTGGGATCATTACCTGAGCTGAAGGCAGAGGCTTAACTGACTGAGCTACCCAGGTGCCCCTAATATAATTAATTTTTTTAAACATAATTTATTTTTGTAAGTACAAATTAGATGAAAAAGTCCAGAAATCCATGTTTCTCAAAATACTCAATAATCAACAATAACCTTATTAACTACCGTTTATTAACTTCTGGTTTACTCTGGGACTAAGATCTTAATATTATAAAATAAAATACCAAGGAAGAGGAATGATTGGAGATATACAGATATTCCAAGAAGATCTTAAGATAGTTTGCAATAAGTGTTTATTTTTATTGAAGTAATATATGTAAACAGGTTTTAAAATATAATTAGTACTAAGGCTTTTTTTTGTCTTTTTAAACAAAACCAATTTTTCCCTGTGTCCATCTCTACTCTCACCTCTGTTCCAGAGACAGTAATTTCTCTTTCTTTCTTTCTTAGCCAGTTTCTTTTAGTATTTATCTCTATTTTCTGAATAAAACCTTTATATTATTCTGCTTTGATTTATACTTGATGATGTCCTTTGAATTTCTATTTTGGTAAATGAAGATTTCTTTTTGCTCATTTACATTAACTTTTTAGCTCATTAATAACATCCCAGTGTAACTATATTTGAATGGTTTTCTGTCAATTCTGGTAGCTTAACAGTAGGCAATGGAAGAGGGCAGAGTATCAGAGGATACTTCTAGATCTAGATGTCTAGATATCTAGCAATTCCTATGATTAAAAACCTGTGGATTCTATTTTAAGTAAAGAATTATATAACATGACTTTCTCACATCTCCATTCTGATGTCTCTGTGATAGATAGATTAGAAACTCTGTAAATGCTGGCCAATAATCCAGGAACGATTGAACCCTAGAATGACAGATAACCTTTCACAAGAAGAGATCAACACTGTTGCAAACTCAGAAGAAAACACATTTATTTCCATCAGAAATGGTTGATTTTCTTGAATTTCCAGAACTATATGTCATTTCTTAATATTCTCCAAAATGTGAGCTCTTTACTTAATATCCTTAATCAGAATGTAGACTTAGAGTCTTACCCTTTTCTAAATGAGAAAGATGTAGGTGTGATGCTTTTTTTTTTTTTTTTAAAGATTTTATTTATTTATTTATTTGACAGAGAGAAATCACAAGTAGGCAGAGAGGCAGGCAGAAAGAGGGAGAAGCAGACTCACTGCTGAGCAGAGAGCCTGATGTGGGGCTCGATCCTAGGACCCTGAGATCATGACCTGAGCTGAAGGCAGAGGCTTGACCCACTGAGCCACCCAGGCACCCCTGTGATGCATTTTAATGGCTAAAAATATTAAAGACATGATGCCAAAGGCTAAAGAGGAAGTTATTTTGTTTTACAGTTTTTAGTTCCTAAAAGAATATTTATGAAAAAGCAAATAAGAGAAATTAGGAAGAATAAGTGAGACTAAAATAAAGCAAAACAATGTCAGGTCCAGAAATAAAGAAGGTTCAAAATACAGATATACGGAAATATTTTAGAATATATGTATAGAAACTCAAGGACAGCCTGAATATGGCTTTAGTAGAATTTATTTATTATTTCATTAGTGATGCTAAGAGAATTTCTAAATATGAAAACTTCGAGAATAATCAAATGAGAATAGGGCAATTTTGCAATTATAACTAGTTTTGAGGGACTTTTGTGAAAATATTCAGAAATTTCTTTAAGTTTCTAAAAAAGATATGTCATTCTATATAAACAAATTATATTATTCCAAAATATTATGGTATTAATTAAATAGAAAATAACCTGGGGTCATGTAAAATTTGTTTTTAAAAAGGAATACTAAAAAAAATTCAGATAAAGCTACAGGTCCAATTTTTTGGTTCTTGGAAAAGAGCTACAACAGCCAAAATTTTTGGATAATTTCAACAACTCTTTTAGGAAATAGCAAATGAAAATTTGCCTTACTCAGAAAGAGTTCATGAAAAATGAATTACTGATCTTAAGTCAATATTTATGAAAGTCTGAGACCCGGGAAAACCAGATTTGCAGAAAAACTAATATACTGACATAGGTATTTACAAAACAGATAAATTAGGGAACAGTTATTTATATTAAAATATTAGTAACTTTTATAAAAGGACTCCAATTGAACTTATTTATTTTTTAATTTTTTTAAAAGATTTTATTTATTTACTTGACAGAGAGGGGCACAGCGAGAGAGGGAACACAAGCAGGGGGATGGGAGCCTGGAAAGCAGTCTCCCCGCTGAGCAGGGAGCCTGATGCGGGGAGCCTGATGTGGGGCTCCATCCCAGGGCCCTGGGATCATGACCTGAGCTAAAGGTAGACACTTAACCAACTGAGCCACCCAGGCCCCCAACTGCTCAGTTTTTACTTTAATGTTTACTGGTGGCATTATTAAATTACTGATATGAGTTTGCTTACTTGGGACTTTCATCTTTTGAACAATGCCAAATAAATCACTGCATCAAAGTGTTATGTTAAATTTGTAATTGAAAGTGCAAAATTAGACACTGAATAATTCTCTTACTAATCTTTAATACTGCTTTTCGGAACTGCATTGATACTTTCCTCCTCTTATCTTAAAAAGTAACTGAGAAGTAAATCCCACAGTTTACCTGGATACTATATTTCAGGCTAGGACTTGTTAAAACTTTTTTTCCCCTTTAACTCTGATTAGTTAATTCAATCAAATGATCAGTTTAAACTATGTTTGAAAATTGAATTGTTTTAAAATAAATGACTATTAGATATGGTATGCTTATGAATATATGATCCAACAATACAAATGTGGGAAATTTTGACATGGTACAAATTAAAGCTTTTTTCAATTAATTTTGGGGAAGGATAATTCTTTTAATTTTTAATTTATTATTTTTTAGGATTTTATTTATTTGAGAGAGAGAGAGAGAGAGCACAAGCAGGGGAGAGGTACAGAGAGAGCAGGAGGAGCAAACTCCCCACTGAGCAGGAATCCCAGCTCAGGGCTGGATCCTAGGATCCCCAGATCATGACCTGAGCCCAAGTCAGATGGCTAACCAACTGAGCCACCCAGGCGCCCCAGATAATCTTTTTAAAATGAGGGTTCTCAAAAAGATGTGCACGTGCATCTTCATTCCTAATTTGAACCTAGGTATGTTGTGATTAAAGGTATAAATCATTTAAATACTTAATATGTAGCATAAAATCAGAAAAATCAGGAATATTTTATTTGAATAAAATATCAATACTTATTTATTTAAATAAATATCAGCCTTGTTACACTGAAATTCAAAATAAAACATATTTTCCCTAATGATCATATTATCAATTGGATAATATAAAATTTTTCTCTTCCAGTATAGATTTATGAATTCTGTAAAAAAAAAAAAAGCTGTGATAAGATTTATAATTTCTTGAGTTCCTTCTCAGAAATTTATGGCAGTTATTGAAGCAGAATGTCAATTTCATGAGATCACCAAATTAAGGAAATGTATAATTTTGCCTTTGCTATACTCATTCATAGCGTAGGAATGAAATCCAAAATACAATTTACTATTGATTTTAATTTGATTCCTCAGCACAACTTTATGCTGTTATTGGGTCTGAAGGAGAAAACAAGCATATACCTCTGTATACTCATGGAAGCATGTATTTTACTTAACAGTTGAATGAGAATATCTTGAAGTTTTTTACTTTTATATTCTACTTAAAATATCTGTATTTTCCCTCTACTGAGCCAACATAAACATATAAAACATTATTTTAATGTGTTAATCTTTGCTTAATTGCTAAAATAACTTAAATAATGATAATTTGCCCTGGAGGGGCATCTGGGTGGCTCAGTGGGTTAAAGCCTCAGCCTTCGGCTCAGGTCATGATTTCAGGGTCCTGGGATGGAGCCCCACATCAGGCTCTCTGCTCAGCAGGGAGCCTGCTTCCCCCTCTTTCTGCCTGCCTCTCTGCCTACTTGTGATCTCTCTTTCTTTCTCTATCAGATAAATAAATAAAAATTTTAAAGAAGGGTAGGCTGTAGATAGTATAAATAATATTGGTCATTTTGACTCCTGGTTCTTTAACAGATAAAGTAAGAGTAATCTATCTTACCAATTTTCTTGAATGGCAGCGATATACATTTTTCAATGACATTTAAATATTATACTTCCTAAGGTAATAAATGTATCTAAGAGGAATGAAATTCTATATAGAGATATTTAGTATCTTACTCTTAGTAACAAGCCTATTAGCACAATAGAGTTGTTGACAGTTATGTTAGTTTTTTTTAAAAAATAGTTTTTAGGACAAGAAAACGATGTAGAGAATACAATTGTATATAGTTTTAAAAATTCTTCCTTGGTAAAAGAGTAAAGAAAAGGCATAGGCTGAATAATGACCATTCAAAGATGTTCATGTCTTAATTACCAGACCCTGTGACTATGTTACTGAACATGGCAAAAAGGACTTAAAGATATGAATATATTAAGCATCCTGAGATGGAGAGAGTATCCTAGTGGCCCCATATAATCACAAGGTCTGCTAAAGGTGGAAGGAAGGAGCGTCAGAGTAAGGGAGAGTGCTATCTTTGAAAATGAAAGAAGGGGCCAGGAGCCAAGGGATGCAGATTGCCTCCAGAAGGTAGAAAAGGCAAGAAAATAGATTCTCCTCTAGAGCCTACAGAAAAAACACAGCCTTGCCAACACCTTGATTTTGGGACTCCAGAACTGTAAGAGAATATATTTGTACTGTTTAAGTCACTGAGTGTGTGGTTATTTATTACATTAGCAGTAGGAACTAATGCAGGCTGCAGTTTATAATTTAGTGAATTCTTTCCATTAAGAAGTGTCATGGGGCACCTGGGTGGCTCAGTGGGTTAACCCTCTGTCTTTGGCTTAGGTCACAATACCAGGGTCCTGGGATGGAGCCCCACATTGGGCTCTCTGCTCAGCGGGGAGCCTGCTCCCCGCTTTCTCTCTGCCTGCCTCTCTGCCCTGCCTCCTTGTGATCTCTGTCTGTCAATAAATAAATAAAATGTTAGGGGCGCCTGGGTGGCTCAGTGGGTTAAGCCGCTGCCTTCGGCTCAGGTCATGATCTCAGGGGGATCGAGTCCCGCGTCGGGCTCTCTGCTCAGCAGGGAGCCTGCTTCCATCTCTCTCTCTCTCTCTCTCTGCCTGCCTCTCCATCTACTTGTGATCTCTCTCTATCAAATAAATAAATAAAATCTTAAAAAATAAATAAATAAAATGTTAAAAAAAAAGTGTCACAATGACCACGAAAATTCAAAGAATGGTCTGCTTAAAAAACAAAAGGAAAGCCCACAACAAAGCACGTAGTAAAGGAACTCCAGGGGTTCTTGGGTGGCTCAGTTGGTTGAGTGTCCAACTCTTGGTTTCAGCTCAGGTCATGATCTCATGAGTTGTGGGATTAAGTTCTGTATTGAGCCCCATGTGGAGCCGTGTGTGTGGGGGCTTCCCACTCAGTGGAGAGTCTCCTTGAAGATTCTTTCCCTCTGCCCCTCCCCAAATGCATGCTCATGCTCTTTTTTTCTCCCTTAAAATAAATAAATCTTAAAAACCCAAACATTTCTAATTTTATTTGCAGATATGGCTTCTGAATTAGAATCACCCAGGAGAATTCATAAGGAAGTACTTTTCAAAACTCCATCTTCTAAAAATAATGATGAAAAATCAAAAACATTACTAGGTATTGAAGGATATACTCAGGCAGAAATAGACAGATCTGTGGAAAATAACCTGCCAAACAGTCAAATGGTTTCAACTGATTACTTTTTGTCTGCTCAAGAAGGTAAGAAAAAAGTTATTTGTTCTCTAATGCAGCAATTAAGGCAGAAATTAGATTTAAAAGTTACCTCACATCAGGTGTTGACTTATTTTTATTTATAAATTGACAGAAGATGCTTCTGAGTGTTGGATTCTGAAATATTTATTTCAAATTGACATTTGTGATTTTATGAGTTCTGCATTTTCACCAATTATAATTCTTACAGAAAGGGTAAGTTGACCTTATAAATCTTTTGCATTAATTTTATCTATTTTTCTAAATATAGCAGTAGTTGAAAATGATGTTTGAGAGAATCTTCCCTATGCAACTGTTACATAATGTTTCTCTTTCCATGAGATCTTACCTGTAAGATTTCTCTTACTGGAATGTTTTGTTGCATGGATATTGTTAAGGATTTTTTTTTTTTAACTTTTCCTTAAGTTTGTTGATCTTCAGCAAACAGGTAAAGACCAAATGCAGGCCTGGTCAGGAAGTTATTGCATTAGTTTAGGAAATAAATGGTGAAGGTCTAAATCAAGGTATATAAACTCAAATGAAATGAATTAATTAAAGATGAGAATTCTAACCAACAGAGTGTGTATGCTTTCTCCAAATGATGTAGCTACTATTTATCTTTAGCCTGGTTTGGCCAAATATTTCTTCTCTTTCTTTTTTTTTTTTTTTTTAAAGATTTTATTTATTTATTTGAGAGACAGAGATCACAAGTAGGCTGAGAAGCAGGCAGAGAGAGAGGAGGAAGCAGGCTCCCTGCTGAGCAGAGAGCCGGATCCTGGGATCATGACCTAAGCTGAAGGCAGAGGCTTTAACCCACTGAGCCACCCAGGTGCCCTCAGATCTTTTGATATTTCAAGATAAGCTTGAAATCTGGATATTTTGTGTGAAATCTCTTGATTTTGAATGCTGGCAAATATTCATATTAAAAGGAAATACCATACAGATCAGAAAAAATGTTCTGTGGATCAAGTTTGGCCCACCAGACACATTTTTTAACCTTTGGTCTAATAGCTGATGGTGGTTGTTAAAATGATTGGAAGGAAAAACTAGATAGATCTTTTGTAGATAGATTTCATTGGATTTTATGATTGATTGAATGTGGATGGAGAGGAAAATTTAAAAAGTATAGATAACTTACCAGGTTTCTATTCTGGGTGACCAGGTAGATGGTGGTGACTATGATAAGAGTCTGTGAAAACTGTATCATTTTGCTTTCAGAGGCTTCCTCCTCACTTTATTTCTTTGCTAAGGTTCTAGAGAGTTGATATTACCTGTAAAATAAGCCCAGAGAAGTGATTAATTTACCCCATATGAGTTGGTCTTAAAACTGATTAAAAACTTTACTTAGAAATCTGCTCCATCATGAGAAAAGAAGAACAATAATGATTATAAAATGTTGTAATAAAACTTTCATCTCCTCATGGAATTAATTCTATACTGATATGTCCTACTGACACATCCCTCCCCCCACAAATTATACTAGTGAAGATACTAAATTAAAAAATAATAATTTATTAACCAGTATGCCATACTCACTTCTCATATAAAGTACTTATTTAATAAAGGCTATGAATTGACACAAATTCTTCATTTCCCTGCATTTATTTCACCTGTATGGCCTTAAGTTCATGATGTTTGGACTAAATGTTCTGAAGAATTCTTGCCAGACCTAGAATTCTAACAATCTAGTGCATCTACTAAGCTCCCATAATATAGCTTTGAATAGCTGCAGTAAATGGAAAATTTGAGCAATTTTCCAGTTAAATTTACGTGAAAAGTTTTCCTTTTCTTCTGAGTAAATGTTTCAGGTAATTGTTTCTATTTGCTAGTAATTTCAGTTAGATTTTGTACACAACATACTTTCTTTGAATTGTTTAAGTAATAGGAATTAAAACTGCTTCTTATCTACTTTATAACTGAGGAAGTTATTTGAGTTCTAACATTGATCTGTTCTTAATTAGAATGCTTCATTTATATGTGGAATTAACAAAGGAAATTACCCAGCTCTTGTTCAGCAGGTAACTCCTGATTCAATATGTTCTGAGAACAACTCTTACATCACTAGTACAGAGAATGAAAGTGTGGCTCAGCATGTTTGGTTTTCTTCCAAAGGACTAGATTCTATAGCCCATGACATTGCCTGTTAAATGGGTGTAACTAGTAGCTACAGACTTTCAACAGGGCCCTTCCTAAGGGAAATTAGTTTCTGGGTTGTGGACAAGGTTTACTTGTTAGCATGTTTCCAGTGTTCTTGGATGCTTCCTAGTAGCTGTCATTAACGCTGAAAACATTTGCTCTCCAGTTCCCTTAAAGTAGGTCTACATAAGACAGCAAAATCCCATGTCTATTTGAGAACAATCTTTGAATATCTTTTACATGGTAAAAATCATGTATTTTATATGAATAGACTATCAAACAAAACATTTAATTTTTATCAGTTATTAAGTTCAGTATATCTCTTTTCAATCGCAATTTTTATGAGGATAATAATGTGTATTATATGCTAGAAAAAAAAACATATTTAATCAGGAGTGACGGCCATGAAATTGGCTTCTGTGTTGGTAGTCACAACTCCACCTACAGCTCCCCTTTACCACACAAGTGTCAAAACAGGATCACAGTCTGTGTGGAAACAGGAGTGTAGCAGATGTATGAGAATCTGAAATCTTTTTCAAGGATATGAGGTGCTTAGTAGAACTTTATTTACACGTTAAGATATTTTAACATGAACTTTTTAAAAAATGGAATTGAATGATCTAGAGGAAGAGGTAAGTTTCTATATGACTATTAAGTGTATAGAAGAGAAATTAGGTTTGAATCTGGCACTAAGTTGAAATTTTACTGCCTTTACTGCCTTTACTGGGGGAATCTTTTAGATTTTTTAAAATTTCATTTATTATTTTGTCCCTAATCTATGTTTTTATATTTGGAATGGAATGATTGAAAAGTTGGAAAAGGGCACAGACTGCCTTAGGGTGGGCAGAAGGATTAAAAAAAATGTTTTAGGTTATAAATAAGTCCTGAAAGTTGAAAATGATTCTAGAGTTTTTTGAAAATGTTTAGACATTGAAGAATTTTATCGATACAGTACTCTAATTGATATACATTGTTCTATGACTCTGAAATTTTAAATATAAAATGTTATGCTTGTTTTGACTTTAATAAGCTATTCACATAATTTCGATGCACACTGTCCAACTTATAGGAATGTTGTATAATACCTTAAAAATGGAGAATTATTAAGCAATTTCTGCTGCGTTCTGATACTGATAGTTCCTGGAAACTCTGAAGGCTGATGTGGCAAAAGAGTGCACTTTGAGTTCCAAACAACTAAGGCCCCATTTTAGTCCTAAAAATCAATTGCTGTGAACCTGGGCCTTTTAAAAAATTCTTTTAGGGACAACTGTTCTGTTGCTGACAGTTTACATTTGGGAAGTTTCCTAAGGATTTAAGATTTTGTTCAACTATTGAGTTCTCTTGAGTGATTTATTTAGGAAGAAGAATCTGCTTCCTTTTGTTACTTCACCGAGGACTTGTAGCAGGCTGAGTTTGTTGAGAATTATTGCTGGCAAGTAAGCCTTACGGGTTATCCTTTACACCTATGTCAGCTAAAAGTCTCCCATGAACAAATCCAGCACTCCATACCTTATTCAACAGACCTAAGAATAGGGTCCTAAATTTAGACCATAAGGCGCTACTTTTAGCTCCTCTTCTCAGAGGAGAACAGCAATCGCTCAGCCAAAGTCCACAGGGGTTTGCTTTAGCGTTTGGGTGACTAGGAGCTCCTGGAATTTAAGACAGTTCTGCCTAGCAAGTGCCCAGGTAATTTAGGTAGAAGTGAATAAACCCCTGCAATCCTCCTCTGGGCAGAGGAGACGCGATCCATGTTCTCCTGCGTGGGAGAGGTTCAACTGTGCCCAAACCACAGCTGACCCGCGACGCCTTCCTGTCCAAAGTCCGAAGTCCGGACGCGGTTGGCAGGACGCACAGGCACGGGCCCTGCAGGCCATTTTCTCACTGGAATGAAGGCGGCGCCGGTTTCCTTGGGCTGGCAGCATCCCCCCGGGATACGCTGGGCTTCAGTGGGGTACAGATAGGCTCTTTTTTGTTTTTTAAGTTTTTTAAAAAAATTATTTATTTTTTAAAGATTTTATTTATTCATTTGACAGACAGAGATCACAAGTAGGCAGAGAAGCAGGCAGAGAGACAGAGAGAGAGGAGGAAAGGCTCCCTGCTGAGCAGAGAGCCCTATGCGGGGCTCTATTCCAAGACCCTGGGATCATGACCTGAACCGAAAGCAGAGGCTTTAACCTACTGAGCCACCCAGGCGCCCCGGGCGCAGGTAGGCTCCTAACTGACAGCGAGGGAAAAGCGCTGGAGGCTAGTACAAGACCTGGCCTCCACCCTTGGGTCGAGGGGGCCGCGCTGCGCTCACCCCGCAGGGCTCCACGCCTAGGGGCCTCTAAGAAAAGCCTCACCGCTACCGCGGCCACCTGACATAAGGGGGTCCTCAGCCACTGCCCTAGTCTTCTGGGCAGTGCGGCCCACACCACAGCGCAGAGCCTGAGGCCCAATCCCACGGTCTCTGCCTCGAGCCCCGCGACTACCAACGGTCCCGCTCCAGCCCCTTTAAGAGCGCGAGGCAAGGACACGTCGCGCGAAGAGGGAGGGGAAACTAACCGCGTCCTCGTGTCCCCGCCTCCCCGCGCCGGCCTGGCCGAAACCAAACCGAGGGGTGGACCGCGAGGAGAGGGCAGGTTGCGGACTCCTTGCGAGACGGGCTTGGACCTTCGGATCTTCAGGACGTAGAGCATAACTAGGGGCGAGGCTCTCCGGGTGGGCAGCATTGGACACGTGAGGCTCATTGGTGCGGTTTCCAACAGCAACCCCCCGCAACCGGCTCCGCAGTGGTCTGCTCCGGTTGCCGGGTGCAGGTTTGGGTTCCGGACCCAGAGCCGCCGTGTTCTATACCAATTGTTGTGGCTCCAGGCCCTGGCTGCGGCCACTCCAGTTGAGGCGACGTTGGCGCCATGGAGGAGCCCAGGACTGGCCCTCAGTCGTACTTTGGGCTGGTCCTGGAAAAGCTGCGTACGGTGAGTTCAGGCGCGATCAGGGTTACTTGGCCCAGGGGTCGCAGGAGCCTCCCGGGGAAGGAAGCAGCCGACTTTTGGCTTTGCGGTCCTGGTGGCGGTGGTTAGAGGTCCTGAAGCCAGTCCTCTCACCTGCTGTCGGGCTCCTGCGTGTGTCCGAGGCAGTAGCCAGGTTCGCAGGCTGCTGGGGTGGTTGTGTGTGTGTGTGTGTGTGTGTGTGTGTGTCTGTGTTGGAAAGGGACTTGGAGATCTCGAAGGTGAAGAGAGCATTTACCTAGCAGGATTTTGCAAAGGTGTGTCAAATGTTTTCGGATTCCTAAAAAGAATAGCTTTACCGTCATGTTATTCGCTTTGAACAGGGGTCAATGACACGTGGTGTTCTCGACTATGAGAAACTTGAGGACTAATCCTCGAAATGAATTCCTTTTAGTGATGAAACTTCTCGTTGTCTTGAAGGGACACCGAAACCTGGACGGGAAGTTAGGATTGTAATTCTGCGTTTTCTTGTAATAAAGAATGCTCTTTCGAGATACTTTACCCTAAGTGACATTTTTCTTCGCATCTTTCTGTTGTTAATGTAAAAGGTCGTACTAGTGTAAAATCTGGAGATCCTGAACTCCCAGTGTTCAAAATGTTTTTAGTCTTTTTAAGGTTAATTTGTGTAGTTGTGTAGATTTTTCTCTCTTAAGTGTTTATGTGCCTTTGCTGACAGTTGAGGGGTATTTATATGCCTGTGCTTTAAAATGTTTGCATTAAAAATCAAGTCTTTTAAAATATTGGGTCAGTTATAAGGATTGTTTTTTTGTAACCGAAATTAAAAGTACTGTTGTCATGGTGTTCAGTCATTCAACCAAGTGCATCGAGTGATTTGTGTGTGTGTGTGTGTGTGTGTGTGTGTGTATTTGCGTGTGTGAGAGAGACAGTTCTGTGGAGAATTTAAATGGACTGAATTTGGGCCACTGGTGTCAAGCTGTCTGTTAAGGGAGAGAAGAAAAAAGAAATAGTGCAAAGTAGAAACTGATGAACTGCTTACCAAATCATACACAGAAAGTGCTAGGGAAAGTGAGGGGTGGGAGAGATTATATCCAGTTGAGTGTGTAGGAAAGCCTTTCCAGGCTAACTGAATAGGTTAAGCAGAGGGGACAGGAAACAACATTGTGAGTGCAGAGAAGTGTCTTACTCGAATACAGAGTAGGCTCAGGGAATGATGTGCAGAGATGCCTGTTGGAGACATTAAGTAGATTCCCGTTGATGTAGGTGCTGGAGAGCATTTGAAGAATTTCAGTGGTTAGACTTTTGGTTTAAGTAGCTTCCTGATGGTGGCATGTGAGTTAGATGTAAGGAGAACAAAACTAGAAATGGTGTAGGGAGAGATGGCATAGTAGTCAAGTAGGGATAAAGAAGAGGGTACTGAATGGGAGAAATATTTAGTAGCTAAGAGCTAAAATGGGTAGGATCTTGCTAATTGGATGGGAAGGGTGAGAGAGAGGAGGAGTCCAGAATGACTGCCAGGTTTCTGGCTATGGCAGCTTATTCATTCACAGAGGTAGAGTTTATAGGAAGAGAAGCATATTGTGGAAAAAGACATGATTTTATTTTGTACATATTTCCGGCCTGGCCGAAACCAAATCGAGGAGTGGACCGCGAGGAGAGGGCAGGTCGCGGGCTCCTTGGAGACGGGCTTGGACCTTCGGATCTTCAGGACGTAGAGCATAACTAGGGGCGAGGCTCTCCGGGTGGGCAGCATTGGACACGTGAGGCTCGTTGGTGCGGTTCCCAACAGCAACCCCCCGCAACCGGCTCCGCAGTGGTCTGCTCCGGTTGCCGGGTGCAGGTTTGGGTTCCGGACCCAAACCGCCGAGTTCTATACCAATTGTTGTGGCTACGTCAGGCCCTGGCTGCGGCCACTCCAGTTGAGGCGACGTTGGCGCCATGGAGGAGCCCAGGACTGGCCCTCAGTCGTACTTTGGGCTGGTCCTGGAAAAGCTGCGTACGGTGAGTTCAGGCGTGATCAGGGTTACTTGTTCCAGGGGTCGCAGGGGGGACAGGAAACAGTATTGTGGAAATGTTTTCTTTCTTTCTTAGAGAATCTTAAGCCGGCGCCCCACTGGGCATGCAGGTTAATGAACTATAGATAGCAATTTGGAAGGAGTACTTATATGGATCAGAGTTATAAAGCAGACTTTGTTGAGGAGAATAGGTGTTAAAGGGTGTTTTTCTAGGTAGAAAGGGCCTAAAAAGGACTGAACCCTGGAAAAAATCAAACCTGGTTAGACTTCAGGTTTTTCTTAAAAGGACATTTTCTTTTATTCCCCTACCATTCTCTTTTCTGTGATTGAGTAGTATATGGGGCCTAGTAACAAAAGAATAACCCCATTGGGTGAGGATGAGCAATGAACTGACCCAGGGAAAGATGAAATATAGGAGGAACTGTAAAAGCCTTAAGCTGTTTTGTACCAAAGACCTGCTCGGGAGAGAAGTTGTGTGGAAAGGCCATGGTTACAGGATCATGGTCTTTGAAGGAGGATTAATAGAAATAGTTACCTTTACTGAGTTTCTGCCCTGCATGTTGAAGCTGCGTTATTCCCATGACAGGTAAGAGAAGGGAGCCACAGAAGTAGGGTAGAGATACTCAGATTCCAAACGCAAAGCTTCATCAGTGGTTTTCAAACCTTTTTTTTCTTAAGCTTCAGATCTATTTTTTTCCTTCACTGTGGGGGAAATCATAAATGGGATCCAGTATACTCCACACATAAAACCTAAACTGGTCGATATCAGGTTTAAAGGACCTGACCTCAGATTCTTTTCCTTTGGGCTCTTACTTTCAGAAGCTCTGAGGTGTGTCTGTAGAATTCCAGTTTGCACATCACTGCATTTTACCAGTGCTGTTTTTCATCACTTGGTGATTGAAAATTGCCTGAAAAATATACTGCGATACCTTCTGTTTGGTAGTCTGGCAGACCATTTCATGAAAAGAGTGTTAATAGTGTTTACACATAAACTTGTACTTACTTATGTCTTAGTTTGTGGGGGCTGCTGTAATAAAAACACCACAGACTGGGTGGCTTAAATAAGTAACATTGTTCTCAGTTCTGGAGGCTGAGAAGGCCAAGATCAAGGCGCTGCAGATCCTGTGTCTGGTGAGGACACACTTCCTGGTTCATTCTTCTCATTATTACCTCACATGGTAGAAAGGTCAAGGGAAGTCTCTGTGGCTTCTTATAAGCGAACTAATCCCATGCACGAAGGCTCTACTCTCATGATCACCTCCCCAAAGCCCCACTTCCAAATACCATTACATTGGGAATTAGTTTGCAACATATGAATTTTGGGGAACACATACATTCCATGTATAACAGTTTGTAATCAATACTTTTTATCAAATGTGCATTTTTGAGAAGTTAATTTTTTTGTCTTGAAGGTTTTGGTAGGAGTGCCTGAAGATATGAGACCAAATTCCTATGGTTTTCCATGGGAATTGGTGATATGTGCAGGTGTTTTTGGATTTTTTGCTGTTCTCTTGTTTTTGTGGAGGAGTTTTCGGTCGGTAAGTAACCAATATTAAGAGAATATTCATGTGTCTTAAGGTTGAACAGTTAATACGAGAAACATATCTTTTATTTTAAGGAAAGAAGTTGATTGTTAAGTGCATTTCTCGTGTTAATTTGTGGCCATTAGAAAATGTGAACTCAGAGGAATTTTTTTAAGTGTAAAAATTTTATTTTTTTATTTTTATTTTTATTTTTTTATTTTTATTTTTTTTTTAAAGATTTTATTTATTTATTTGACAGAGAGAAATCACAAGTAGATGGAGAGGCAGGCAGAGAGAGAGAGAGGGAAGCAGGCTCCCTGCTGAGCAGAGAGCCCGATGCGGGCCTCGATCCCAGGACCCTGAGATCATGACCTGAGCCGAAGGCAGCGGCTTAACCCACTGAGCCACCCAGGCGCCCTTAAGTGTAAAAATTTTAAAGACTTTCTTTGTAGAAGTATTCTACAATAATATTAAAACCTTACATTTATATTTTATTTATTTATTTTGATCTGTGCTTATTTATTTTTAAAAAGTTTTTATTTATTTGAGAGCAAGCGCAAGAGAGACAGAAAAAGATTGTGAGTGGTGGTGGGGTGGAGGGGGTGGTGGGGAGGGACAGAGGGAGAGGGAGAAGCAGGCTCTGCTGAGCAGGGATCCTGAAGTGGGTATCAATTTCAAGATTCTGGTATCAAGACCTGAGCTGAACAAAATATTACAGCAAAACAAAAATATTACCAAGGTTTTTGGTTACTCTTAATTGACCTATTCTTGCAGGGTCGCCTAGATTTACTTCTTCCCATATTTGAATACTTTCAGAGTTGTTTTTAGTGTAGATCTTTGTATGGCAAACTTTCTGAGACTTTATTTTGAGTGCTTGAGGATATTCGAATTAAGCTCCCACATTGGAATCATAATTTGTTTGCTATAAACATTTTTGGTCCAAAGGTCTGTCCTTTTAATACTTTAAACCCTTAATTCCTTGTCTTTTTATGTCTAATGTTACTTATTGAAAAGTCTAATGTCAGTGTGACTGTTACTCATAAGTGATCTGTTTTCTGTAGAAGCTTTTAGAATCTTTTAATATATATATATATTTTTAAGATTTCATTTATTTGACAGAGAGATCACAAGTAGGCAGGGAGGCAGGCAGAGAGAGAGGAGGAAGCACGCTTCCCCACTGAGCAGAGAGCCTGATGTGGGGCTCCATCCTAGGACCCTGAGATCATGACCTGAGCCAAAGGCAGAGGCTTAACCCACTGAGCCACCCAGGAGCCCCTTAATTTGATATTCTTATTTCAGTATAATGTGTCTAGGCTTAAATGTTTTTTCTTATTTCTGTTTTAGAATTCTCTGGAATCTTTTAATATGAGGTCTTTCTTTTTTTTTTTTTTTTTTTTTTTTTTTAATCCTAGAAGTTACTGTCTGCATTTTACATTTTATTTTTCTCCTTTTGGGACTGTGTTTTTAGATACTGCCCTTTCTATTTCTGCCTTCCATATCTCTTAACTTCTGTTTTTCAATTTTTTAATAGGTTCTTACTACCTTTTGAGATAGGTCCTCAATGCAATAATTCAGTTCACTAATTTAGTCCTATATTAATACTGATTCTACTGTACTTCGACTTTAAAACTTAAAAACTTGGGGCGCCTGGGTGGCTCAGTGGGTTAAGGCCTCTGCCTTCGGCTCAGGTCATGATCCCAGGGTTCTGGGATCGAGCCCCGCATTGAGCCCCGCATCGGGCTCTCTGCTTAGCAGGGAGCCTGCTTCCCTTCCTCTCTCTCTGCCTGCCTCTCTGCTTACTTGTGATCTCTGTCTGTCGAATAAATAAGTAAAATCTTTTAAAAAAATAAATAAAACTTAAAAACTTTTAAAAATTTTATCCCTATACATCTTCTGTAGATGATTTAAGTTCTCTAAGTCTGCTTATCTTTACAAATGGGATCTTTCCTTCATTTTTTGAGAGAGAAAACGGTTAAAGAAGAAAAAGATTTTATATTCAATTCAATCCATGGTAACATTTTCTCAAACTTTATTTTGGGTGTTATCAGTGGGGGAGATGGTACTAAGGGCTTCCTGAAATTGTTTGAGGACCAAATATATTTGATGAACAGTGGGATAAATGAAATGAAACAGGTGTTTTTAAGGTAGAATTATTTCAGAGCCTTTAATATGCTAATAAATAATGTGATTCTTCAGTAGAGAGACTTTAATATGTAACATTTTTTCCCATTGGAAAAAACACTTTCAGATAACGCATATTCATACTAAGGCAATAAGAAACCAGTTGTTTTTCAGTTGGTAGAAGTTAAATAGATTTACTTGAATATATATTTGTTTTAATGTAATTTTTGTTAAACATTTGTTTCAGGTTAGAAGCCGGCTTTATGTGGGTAAGCTCTTTTTTCTCTTCTAGATCTCATCATTATTTATAATTTTGAAACTTAAAACAATTTACATATGATGATGATATGAACTTTCTTTTCAGGAAGAGAGAATAAGCTTGCTGTAGAACTTTCTACACTAATTGATGAAAAATGTAAACTACTTGAAAAACTTAGTCTTGTTCAAAAAGAGGTAAGATATTTTTGAAAATGTTAACATTCATGTTAGAGTTAGAGGACTTAATACTCTTCAGTGCAGATACTTCAGTGTTAAGTTTAAGATTATTAATGCTTTATAAAGTGTGAGAGTTCAATTGCTTTTCATATTACCAATCTTATTAATTTTAACCATTGTGGTAGGGTAATAGGATAATGAGGGTAAGCACTATTTCATGTTTTTATTGGTCATTTTGAATATTCTTTTTGTGAAGTTGACTGCTCAAGCTTATTTTTTTTTCATGTTTGAGAAGGTGTCATCTTTATTTTTCCTTTTCAATATGTAGAATATTTTCTATATTTGAACATGAACCCTTTGTCAGATATATGTACTGCAAATATTTTCCTCCACTGTGTGGTTTACCTTTTTATTTCAAACGGTAAGCAGAGGTTCTTAATTTAACCTAGTCTAATTCATCCATCGTCTTTATGATAACTGCTTTTTTGTTTCTTATTTAAGAATTTTTGATTACTCAAGGATACGAAGATATTCTTTTGTGCTACTTTTAGAAACTTTGTTTTACTTTTCTCATTTAGTCTTTGTTTAAGTTTGCTAGGACTGCCATAACAAAATGCCACAGACCAGCTGGCTTACCAACAGAAATTAATTTTTTCACCGTTCTGGAGGCTAATAGTCTAAGATCAAAATGTGGGAGGTTTGGTATATTATGAGGCTCTTCTCCTTAGCCTGCATGCCCTTATCTCATGTGGTCTTACCTCTGTGCAGGTGTTCATTTGTGTGTCTCTGAGTGTCTATATTTCCTCTTTTTTTTTTAGTTTTATGTATTTATTTGATGCAGAGAGAGAGAACACAAGCAGAGGGAGCAGTAGGCAGAGGGAGAGGGAGAAGCATGCTCTGCACTGAGCAGGGAGCCCAATGTGGGGCTCTATCCCAGGACTCTGGGATCATGACCTGGGCCGAAGTTAGAGGCTTAACAAACTGAGTCACCCAGGCACTTAGTGTTTCCTCTTCTAATAGGGACAGCAGTCTGATTAGATTAGGGCTCACCATAAAGACTTTATTTTAATTTAACCACCTCTTTAAAGGGTGTGTCTCCAAATACAGTCACATTCTGAGGCTCTGGAGCTATATATTTTGGGGAAAACAGTTCATCTATATATTTATTTATTTATTTTTTAAATTTTTTTTTTTTTTTTTTTTTTTTTTTAAAGATTTTATTTATTTATTTGACAGACAGAGATCACAAGTAGGCAGAGAGGCAGGCAGAGAGAGGAGGAAGCAGGCTCCCTGCTGAGCAGAGAGCCCGATGCGGGACTTGATCCCAGGACTCTGAGATCATGACCTGAGCCGAAGGCAGCGGCTTAACCCACTGAGCCACCCAGGCGCCCCTATTTTTTAAATTTAGAACTTCATCTTTAATTTGTTGTATAACATAATAACGGCACAATGCTTTCAAATAATAAAGCATATTTAAGAGCATTGTACTCACTAAGTTATTATTAAAACTGATATGTATTTGATAAAAGTAAAACATTGTGCCATTATATATTAATTTTTAAAGAAGATTTTTTAAAATTTATTTGACAGAGTGACATGGTGAGAAAGGGAGCACAAGAAGAGGGGAGTGGAAGATAGAGAAACAGGCTTCCCGCTGAGCAGGGAGCCCCATGAGGGGCATGATCCCAGGATCCTGGGATCATGGCCTGAGCTGGCCTGAGCCAAAGGCAGATGTTTAACAACTGAGCCACCCGGGTGCCCTGAATATTTGTCTTTTCATGTGTCCATTGGCCATTTATTTATCTTCTCCTGAGAAATCTCTCCTCACTTCCTTTGCCTATTTTTAAACTGGGTTATTTGTCTTTTTATTATTTAATTTATTTAAATTATTTAAGTTATTTAAATAATTTTATTAAATATTATTTTAATATTAATAATTATATTATTATTTTATTTTATTTTATTTTTTAAATAAGATTTTATTTATCCATTTGAGAGAGAGAGTGAGAGAGAGCATGAGAGGGAAGAAGGTCAGAGGGAGAAGCAGACTCCCGTGGAGCTGGTAGCCGGATGCGGAACTCAATCCCGGGACTCTGGGATCATGACCTGAGCCAAAGGCAGTTGCTCAACCAACCGAGCCACCCAGGCACCCTGGCTTCTTATTATTGAGTTGTAACTTTGTATTTTATACATACAAGCTTCTAAATATCTGATTTTCCAGTATTTTCTCTCATTTCTCTGGGCTTTCTCCTTACTTTCTTGGTAGTATCTTTGAGGCATTAAAGTTTTTAATTTTCTTTCTTTCTTTTTTTTTTTTATTTATTTTTAATTTATTTTTTAAAGATTTTATTTATTTGACAGGCAGAGATCACAAGTAGGCAGAGAGGCAGGCAGAGAGAGAGGAAAAGAAGCAGGCTCCCTGCTGAGGAGAGAGCCCGATGTGGGGCTCGATCCCAGGACCCTGAGATCCCGACCTGAGCCGAAGGCAGAGTCTTTAACCCACTGAGCCACCCAGGCGCCCCCCCCCTTTTTTTTTAAAGATTGTTATTTATTCATTTGACAGAGAGAGACACAGTGAGAGAGGGGGAGTGGAAGACGGAGAAGCAGGCTTCCCACCCAGCAGGGAGCCCAGTGTGGGGCTCAATCCCAGGACCCTGGGATCATGACCTGACCCGAAGGCAGACTCTTAACGACTGAGCCACTCAGGCGCCCTTAATTTTCTTTTTAAAAGATTTTATTTATTTATTTGACAGGGAGTACTAGCAGTGGGGAGAGGCAGAGGGAGAGGGAGAAACAGACTTCCCACTGAGCAGGGATGTCGATGTGGGGCTCTATCCCAGGACCCTAAGATCATGACCTGAGCTGAAGGAAGACATTTAATTGATTGAGCCACCTAAGTGCCTCTGAAAGTTTTTAATTTTTATAATAATGCTCAGTTTTTCTACTTTTTTTTTTTTTTTGTTTACACTTTTGGTGTCGTATCTAAGAAACAGTTGCTTAAAACAAGCTCCGAAAGATTTACACTTGTATTTTTTTCTTAAAAGTTTTATGGGATTAGATTTTATGTTTAGGTCTTTGATCTGTTTTGAATTAATTTTTTATAAATTGTGTGAGGTAAGGGTGGGTCCAACTTCATTCTTTGGCATGTGGATATCCAGTTTTCCCTAGCAATGTTTGTTGAAAGGTTTGTTCTTTCCCCCATTGAATTGTTGTGGCACCTTTATTGAAAATCAGTTGACTGTAATTGTGAAGGTTCATTTTTGGATTCTCAACTTAGCTGTTATGTTTGTCTTTATGCCAGTTCCAAACTGTCTTGATCAATGTTAGCTTTTTGATGGGAAATGTAAGCCCTTTAACTTTGTTCCTTTATTTCAAAATCATTTTGATTATTCTGGGTCCTTTGTATTTTCTGTGAATTTTGGGATCAGCTTGCAATTTCTGCAAACAGATTAACTGGAATTCTTTTTTTTTTTTTTTTAAGATTTTATTTTTGGGATGCCTAGGTGATGCAGTTGGTTGAGTGTCTGACTCTTGATTTCAGCTTAGGTCGTGATCTGAGGTTTGTAGGATTGAGCCCTGCATTGGGCTCCACACCGAGCTCAGAGTTGGCTTGGGACTTTCTCCCTCTGCTCTCCGTCCCCCACCAAAATAAATAAATCTTAATTTTAAAAAATGTTTACTTTTAAGTAATCTCTGCATCCAACATGGGACATGAACCCATGACCCTGAGATCAAGAGTCACATGCTCCACTGACTAAGCCAGGCAGGCGCCCCAGATTAGCTACAGTTTTGATAGGGCTTATGTTGAATCTATAAATCATTTCGGGATGTATTGCTGTCTGAACAATATGAAGTCTCTGATCTAGGAATAGGAATAGGAGATGAAGATGTCTTTCCATTTAGTTGGGTCTTCTCTGTTTTGTAGTTTTTAGAGTATAAGGTTTGGAGCATTTGGCTTGGTCATTTGGTCGAACATGCTACTCGTGATGTCAGTGTTGTAAGTTTGAACCCCACGCTCAATGTAGAGATTACTTAAAAATAAAATCTTAAAACAAAAAAGAGTACAAGGCCTACCATTTTTTTAGTTAAATTTATTCCTACATATTTTATTCTTTTTGATGCTATTACAAATGATTTTTTAAAATTCTATCTTTTATTTGATCATTGCTGGAATAGTGTTTATTCTCCTATTATTTTCTAAACATTTATGGGACCTTTAGTGAGGTATCTACCTTTTTATTCCTGATAATTGGTTGGTTGAACTTCTCTCCCTTTTTTATCCTTTATCAGCCTTGTGTTTTATCAATGTTTTAGTGCCTTTATTTATTTATTTAAATGCTCTATTTATTTAAATATTTTATTTATTTATTTGAGAGAGAGGGAAAGAATGAGCAAGAAAGAGAGAAAGCACCAGTCAGGGGAGTGGCAGAGAAGCAGAATCACCGCTGAGCAGGGATCCTGATGTGGGACTCTATCCCAGGATTCTGGGATTATGACCTGAGCCCAAGGCAGAGGCTTAACTGTCTCAGCCACACAGGTGCCATAGAGTTTTCATTTATTTATTTGAGAGGGAGAAAGAGAGTGAGCACGTGGGCACAAGCTGGGGAGGGACAGAAAGAGGGGAGAAGCAGATTCCCTGCTCAGCAGGGAAAGCTACATGAGGCTCTATCCCAGGACCCAGGAATCATGACCTGAACTGAAGGCAGATGCTTAACTGAATGAGCCATGCAGTTGCCCCTTTTTAATGCCTTTCAAGAACAATCTTTTGGTTTTGTTGATTTTTTTACTTTGTTTTATATTTAATTTCTTTATTTTTCCCCCACTTTGCTTTGCTTTATTTTACTCTTCTTTTTTGTTCACTTTTTGGGATGTGTACTTAAATCATTGAGTTTTACTTTATACTTCCTTTACACTTTCTGCATTAAAGCTCTAATTTACTTTGGCTTTCTTTAAAACATCTCATCGGTTTGGGTATGTCATGCTTTCTTGATCAAACAGTATAAAATATTTTAAAATTTTTGTTGTGCTGTCTTCTTGGAAACACTAGTTATTTGGTAGGGTACTTATTAATTTCCTAAGAGAGATTTCTTAAAATTTCTTTTTAATTAATTTTTAGCTTAATTTTACCTAATTCTATTTAATTCAGAGTATACGGTCTATGATTTCATTCTTTGTTCTTTGTTGAGACCTAATTTATGACTTGGTATAAGATTGATTTTGGTAAGTGTTTCATGTATGACAGAAATACATACATTCATTACCCTTGTGATGTAATACCACTTTTATTTACCCTAGTTATTGGTATATATTTTTGTTACTTTTTAAATTCATATTATCTATTGGTTATTGAGCAAAGTATGTTTCCCATTATGATTATGCATTTGTTTTTTTCTTAATTTTGTCAATTTTATGTTAGGTGGATACAGATTTGTAATTGTTTTATCTTCCTGGTTAGATTGAGCCTTTTATCATTATGAAATACCCCTGTTTTATCTTTAGGAATTTTTGATTTTGTCTGATATTAGTGTAGCTATTTGGTAAGTATTTGCATGGTAGATCTTTTCCCATTAGTCTACTTTTAACCTTTTTATGTACTTATTTTTCTGTTGTCTCTTTTAGAAATAGTGTACAGTTGGATTTTTATTTTTTAAATTAGTCTAAAAAAATCTTTGTATTTAATGGACTATTACTTCATTTGCATTCCATTTAACTTCTAATTTATTAGGGCTTAAATCTATCATCTTAACTATTTCTATTTCACACGTATTCCACGTTCTTTTTTCTCTCCTCTCTTATTTTTTTTATTAAAGTAGTTTATTTTTTATTATTTCAATATTTTCTATATCAGTGGGTTTGTTACTTATGGATTATCTTATATTCTTTTAATGATTATCTTAGAAATTACAACATCTACCCTTAACTTACTAAAATCTAATGTAAGTGAATGCTGTTACTACTTACTGGATGATGTAAAGATCTTAGAATACTGTAATTCCACTGTCCCTTTTTGTGCAAGTGCTTTTGCACTATATTTTGATTTTATATTTGTTTAAACCTCCAAGTCATTTTATTACTATTTGAAATCCTGACCATTTGTTTGGATTTACCCATATGTTTATTATTTTCATTAGTATTTATTCTTTCATTCATTTTCAGCTTTCTTCTGGGATGATTTTCCTTACTTCTGAAGAACACACTAGTGTTTTCTTTTAAAAAAAGTAGAGAGAGAGAGAGTGAGTGAGAGTAAGAGAGAGAACAGGGGCAGAGGGAGAGGAGAGGGAGAGAAAGTGGGAGATGCAGATTGCCCTGCTGAGCAGGGAGCCCTACGTGGGGCTGGATCCCAGTCATGGCTTGAGCTAAGCCAGAGGCTTAACCAACTGAGCCACCCAGGTGCCCCATCCTAATCTTTCCTTTTGTGGAGTATACTATTGATAAATTCTCTGTTTTTGTTTGTCTGATAATATATAATGTACATTTTGTGTAATGCTGTTTTTTGAATGCTAGGTTGGCAATTTTTTCCCCCTTTTTTAAGATTTTATTTATTTGTCAGAGAGAGAGAGAGCACAAGCAGGGGGAGCAGCATGGGGAGAGAGAGAAGCAGGTTCCATGTTGAGCAAGGAGCTGGAGGTGGGACTCAATCCCAGGACCCTGGGATCATGATCTGAGCTGAAGGCAGTCGCATAACTGACTGAGCCACCCAGGCATCCCATATTAACCCTTATTTTAATGTCTTATTGAAAATTCTTTTTATTTATTTATTTATTTATTCGAGAGGGAGACAGAGTGAGAATAGTGGGGACAAGGAGAGGGAGAGAGAATCTTAAGCAGACTTTGTGCTAAATGTGGAACCCAAAGCAGAGCTCGATCTCACAACTCTGAGATCATGACCTGAGCTGTATTTAAGAGCTGGGGAGCTTAACCAACTGTGCCACCCAGGTGCCCCTGACTGAAAATTCCTGTTATTTGTATTCTTCAAGAATCTGTTTCTCCTGCTCATTTTTTTCTTGGTTCTTAGTCAGATCTTGTGTTCATCAGTGCCAGGTTATATAAGAGAAAAATCTGAAGCTGTGAGTGATGTTATCTTTCTCCTTAAGGGTTTACTGTTGCTTCTCATAGGCAGCTAGGATGAGACATCAGAAATCATAGATTACTTTGAGTACAGATTAAAATGTTTGGAACTTTGGCCTTACTTCGAGGGATTGGTCCGTTTCTGGTTTAGACTTTCTTATAAAAGCCAGTGTGGGTTGGTATTAGTTTCTGCTCAGTTTCTTGGCCTATCATCCTCTGTTTTTGGGCTGGGAGAAGGAAATGTCAAATGCTAGGCTTGCTTTTCTAAGAATTCCCTTTTCTATCTCATTCTGTCGATAGCTGTCTGAAGCCTTCTGACATATCCTCTTTTTCTGTGTGTTTTTGTCCATCATCATCATCTTCTTCTTCTTCTTCTTTTTTTTTTTTTTTAGATTTTATTTATTTATTTGACACAGAGAGACAGCAAGAAAGGGAACACAAGCAAGGGAAGTGTGAGGGGGGGAGAAGCAGGTCTCCCATTGAGCTGGGAGTCTGATGTGGGGTTCAAACCTAGGACCCTGGGATTATGTCCTAAGTTGAAGGCAGGCACCTAACCAGCTGAGCCGCCCAGGTGCCCCATCCATCTCTCCTTAATCTGGCGAGAAGCGTTTTCCAAATAGCCTAGTTTTCCATTTAATCACTTTAAAAAAAAGAAAAAAAGCATTGAAATAAGTGTATTTTGCCAAATCTTATAGCATTGTATGTTTCATTTTCTTTGTTTTGCATGTTTAAAGATTTTATATTGCCTGCTTGATATATTTGTTCTATGATTTGAATTACAAGTGAAAAGTTCTGATGACCAGTTTGTATTAATTTCTCTTTAATGAATAGGCAGACTTGGGACTGTTCTCTTAGTCTTAAAGGTGAAGTTCTGTCATTTGTTACTCAGGTTAGGGTATTGTGGTATGTTAGCTGCCCTGGCTCTAATATAGTGTTCATATCTGAAGAACTTAAAGCTAAGTAAATCAAAGTAAATTAAGCATACATGTGGAAGTGGATTTTGTCTGCATCTTAGATACCTCTCCAGATAAATTTAGAATAAAATTTGTAGAGTTTTTCCTTACAGTGTTGCTTTCTTTCAGTATGAAGGCTTAGAATCATCTTTAAAGGATGCCAGTTTTGAGAAGGAGTCAACAGAAGCACAAAGTTTGGAGGTAAAAACAGTGCCTATAATTATAAAAGCTGGGG
This sequence comes from Mustela lutreola, assembly GCF_030435805.1. NCBI lineage: Eukaryota > Metazoa > Chordata > Mammalia > Carnivora > Mustelidae > Mustela > Mustela lutreola. The sequence goes on from NC_081296.1 coordinate 94,823,744, forward strand.
TTAAGATTTTTTACTAGATATCATAAACTTTAAGGAAAATATATCTCCTCAAAATTATTTCAAAAGAAATGTGAAAGAGCATTTCTAGATGTTAAAACTTAAAGAAAAAGTTAATTATAGGAAATGGGACATTAGGTAACATAAATATTTTTAAAAATTTGAACTTTGCTTGCTAACTTGTTTTGAGCGAGGCATATTCAATTTACTGGAATCTAGGGCCTTATAGAAGCTCTTTATTTTTCATTCTTGGGAATGAAATGTATTAAGTAACCCTTCCTTTTTTTTTTTTTTTTTTTAAAGATTTTATTTATTTATTTGACAGAGAGAGATTACAAGTAGGCAGAGAGGCAGGCAGAGAGAGAGAGGAGGAAGCAGCTCCCTGTTGAGCAGAGAGCCCGATGCGGGACTTGATCCCAGGACCCTGAGATCATGATCTAAGCCAAAGGCAGCGGCTTAATCCACTGAGCCACCCAGGCGCCCAACCCTTCCTTTTTTTGATTCTTTTTGCTCTAGAAAGGAAAAAATAGAAAGATTCATTTTCATAAATTTAGGAATAGTTGGCAGGAATAAATTATGTAAATTGTGGCAGTAGGTTCCTTTACTTCATCCCCATTGTATTAGGAGCTGACTAGAATTAGACCAAAGATTTATATTGTAAGCAGTGATGTGCTGGTAAAGGTTTAATAGCTGGCTCTCTGAAAAGCAGGAGTCCTTGTTTGTAGCATTTGCTTGCTTCTGTTTTGTAAATACTTCCAATTTCAAGGTACCAACATGATGTCACTGAATGTAGGGTTTGGAAGAGATAACTTATAGTCAGCTCTCTTGAGCCAGGTATGATTTGGCTAGTAATAAGAAGGGAAATAATAAAAATTTGTCATTTAGCTAAGCTACAATAGATTAGAGTAAATGCTATTTGTTGTTATTTAGAGATGGAAGTATTGTCAGAAGCATACTAATACTAAAGTAGAAAACAATGGATTTTGTACTTTTGGTATATGTGTTTAGACAGTCCAGCTCGGCTGTTATCAATCACTGATGTCTGTAACCATCAGAAAGTGTATTATTATAACACTGGATATTAACTAACTGGAATTAAAATAGAAATTTTTTAAAAAGCTATAGATTATGTCTCAAAATTTCCTCGGTAGAGCCCAAAGGAAGTTATAAATTGAATTCCAATGGAGTAAATTTCTTAATCTTTTCTTTCTTCATTTGTTACCTAATAATATCCTCGAGAACTTGTTGAAATTGTTTTATTTACTGATCTTCTGTTTTATCTCCTCTTCCAGCAGTACGTTCTTAGTTTGATTAAAAATAAATAAATAAATAAAGAATCACAGAAGGCATTTAGCCTAGCAACAGAAAAGCAAAAACTGGACAGAAAAGGCATTTATTCAAGTTTGGTAGTATTGTGGATAAAATAAAACACACCAATTTATTCTTAAGGCATTGAATTTACATTATCTAGCAGGAAAATTTAAATGAACATTTTAGAACTTTTGGTCCTATTTTTATAATTTTAAAAAACTTGTGATATTTATTTTTAAGCTTGGTAGACATAATATAAACTATATATGATATAATTTAAAAATTTGATGGTTGAATCAGTAGATAAAATCTAATAGTACTGTAATTTTGATTCAAGTCAGGGAATTCAAATAATCAAATAACCAAAGTTGGGAAATACATATAAGCAAGTTTTTTGACCACTGTAATATAGTATGTACTTGTTCTTTTTTTATTTTGGTCTCTGTTAAATTCTTTGAATCTTTGGGTTTTTTTTTTTAACAAGTTTGTTGAAGGATCACAAATATTAGAGGTATGTTTATTACATATTTAAAATCCAATTGGAATGATTCAGTAACTAATCATTTAAAATGAAAAAGGTCCAGGGGCACCTGGGTGGCTCAATTGTTAAGCAGCTGCCTTTGGGTCAGGTCATGATCCCAGGTTCCTTGGATCAAGCCCTGTGTTGGACTCCCTGCTCAGCAGGAAACCTGCTTCTCCCTTTCCCACTCCCTCTGCTTGTGTTCCTGCTCTCACTTTTCTCTCTGTCAAATGAATGAATAAAATCTTTAAAATTAAAAACGTCCCAGAAAGTAATTCAATGCAGAACATTATTATGAAGCAGTCTTGATTATTTTTTGAGTTTATTTTTTATTGTGTCTTTAATCTTACTGAATCAGACTTATTTCTCATCTTTTTCCTTTATAATGCTCTAGAGCAGAGGTTGGCAAACTATATTCTTTTTTCTTTTTTTTTTTAGAGACTTTATTTATTTATTTGACAGAGATCACAAGTAGGCAGAGAGACAGGCAGAGAGAGAAGGGGGGAAGCAGGCTTCCCGCTGAGCAGAGAGCCTGATGTGGGTCTTGATTCCAAGACCTTGAGATCATGACCTGAGCCGAAGGCAGAGGCTTAACCCACTGAGCCACCCAGGTGCCCTGGCAAACTATATTCTGGGCTCTCCGCCTGTTTTTTTGTTTTGTTTTTTACTATAGTTGATAAAAATGTTAGATTAGTTTCAGGTATACAGCATAGTAATTGAACATCTCTATACTTTATGCTATGCTCACCACAAGTATAGCTACCATCTGTCAATATACAATGCTATTATAGTCTCATTGACTGTATTTCCTATGCTGTACCTCTTATTCCCATGACTTAATTCATTCCATTAATTGGAAGCCTGATCTCCCACATACCCCTCATTTTGCTCATGCCCCTCACCATCTTTCCTGTGGCAACCATCAGTTTACTCTCTAAATTTATAGGTCTGATTCTGCTTTTTGTTTGTTTTTTGTTTGTTTGTTTGGTTTTTTTTTTTTTTTTTTTTTTTTTTGGTTTACACATATGAGTGTAATCATTTGACATTTATCTTTCTCAGTCTGACTTATTTCACTTAGCATATACCTTCTGGGTCCATCCACACTGTCACAAGTGGCAAAAAAACTCATCATTTTTTATGGCTATGTAATATTCCATTGTATATATATACCACCTCCTCTTTATCCATTCATCCATCATTGAACAGTTATGTTTCTCCCCTATTTTTGCTATTGTAAATAATTCTTCAATAAACATAGATATATATATATATATATCTTTTTGGATTAGTGTTTGTTTGTTTTTTTTTTTGAATAAAAATAGTGGAATTATTAAATCATATAGTATTTCTACTGCTTTCCACAGTGGCTGTACCAGTTTATATTCTCAGCAACAATGAACAATAGTTCCTTTTTCTCCACATCCTTGCCAACACTTGTTATCTCTTGTCTTTTTGATTTTAGCTATTTTGACAGGTGTGAGATGACCCCTTATTGTGGTTTTTGAATTGCATTTCCTTGATGAATGATGTTGAGGATTTTTTCATGTGTCTCTTGACCATCTGTATGTCTTCTTTGGAGAAATGTCTGTTCAGGTCCTCTGCCCATTTTTAACCAAATTGTTTGGCTTCTCCACCTGTTTTTGTAAATAAAATTTTATTTGAACACAGCCATACTCATTCATTTACATGTCTTTGCATTCTTACTACATAGGCATATTGGGACAGAGACTACATGGCCTAAAAGCCTAAGATATTTACTCTCTGGCTCTTTGTAGAAAAAAGTTTGCTGACCCCTGCTAGCATTGCTATTATTTAAATGCTATAAAAATGTACAAATATGTAAACTAAATTCATTTGATTGATAACACATGTGTTTGATTATACTTGTCTGATTTATCATAACCCAGAAGTCCTATTCTTGTCTGATAAAGTTGGCTTCCTTTTTTAGACGGTCTGTGAAACTCTGAACAAGACTAAATCTGAACTTGAGGATGAAATACTTGTTCTGGAAAACCAATTAGAAGAAGAGAAATCTCTACATTCTGAACAAGATGAATTGGTAAGGTTTTTGTTAAATGAGGAGACTGTAGGAAAAGGAAGGTTACTGAATTTTAAGAAATTAATAGGTATTGGGGTGCCTGGTGGCTTATTCAGTTAAGTGTCTGACTCTTGATCTCAGATCTCAGCTCTGGTCGAGGTCTCAGAGTCATGTGTTCAAGCCTTGTATTGGGCTCTGTGCTGGGCATGGAGCCTACTTAAAAAAAAAAAAATTGGTATCAGTTAAGGTATTGTATGCATTCTAAAAAAATCCAAAAAATATAGAAGGCGGTTAAGTAGAAAGTAAAATTTTCAAGATCCACTAGCCTTTTTTTTTTAATATGTTAGGGGTTACCATTATTATGTTAAGTATCTTGCATATTTTTAGAGAGATTTTCTATATGCACTATGAAGTAGCTCACATAAATAAAGTTGAATAATCACATACATGGTAGTTTTTTTTATTATACTCAAAAGGTATTTTGAGAACATTTTAACTTTGCTTTATTTGCCATTTATTTTAAAATCTGTTTTAAGGAAGATCTAGATGTGTGTGATTATTTAGTAAGATATGTCAGTGAACTTAATCTTGAGATTATATAGCTTAAACATCATGAAATATTAAAGATGAGATGAAATACTATTGCTGTCTAACTTTCATATAAAATCTCTAAGCATATGGCTGACAAGTTTTCTTAGAGTCCTTTTTTTTTTTTTTAGATGTATTTAGGTTAACAATATAGCTAAGGTATGTGGTATCTTAGAAGCTGGAGAGATTTTAGTGAATAAATAGTCATTTATTGATCGATGTTCTCTTTCCAGATGGTGGATATTTCAAAAACGATACAGTCTCTAGAAGATGAATCAGATTCTCTTAAATCACAAGTGGCTGAAGTAAGTTGAATTAGCCTAGAAGGTTTGTTGCTTTTGAAAATCATTTTAATTTTACTGTTTTATGTTTAAAGAAGAAGATGTAATACTAGAATTTGAGATATTGGGGTCTTAGATATAGTTCCCTTGTAGAAGGTACTTCAGGAAGGTTCATTTTTTTATTGGACAGATACTTACTGAGTTCTTGCTATGTACTGGTCATTGTTGGAAGGTACTTGGCACTTAATTTTAGTAGACAAAATATACAGGAAAGCTCTCATATAGTTTAAATTCTAGAAAGAGAGGCAGATAATAAAAAGTTAACAAAATTTGCTACAGTACATAAAAGATCATAAGTGGTTAAATCCTTTATCCAAGGCCACATGACAAGTTCATGACAGAGCCACATCTGGACCCTGATTCTAGACTGGCCTTTTTTATGCTACCCTACACTGCTTTTCATATTAATATTGGTGTGTTTTTTACTTTAATTCCATGTTTTAGGGAGTATGTGTAAAAATGAACTATTGTATTAAATAAGTTAATAAATTAATTTTAAATTTAAATAAATTTACAATTTAATTAATAAATTAAATAAAAAATAAATACATAAATTCTTATAAGCTTAATGTATTGTGTTTACTTAGGCCAAAACAACCTTCAGAGTATTTCAAATGAATGAAGAACGACTTAAGATAGCTCTAAAAGATGCTTTGAGTGAAAATTCCCAACTTGAGGAAAGCCAGAAACAGGTTTGTACTCTATAGGGACTTTTAAACGGTGAATATATAATTATAAATGTTCTGGGCATACTCATGACTGACCCATGCTAGGGGCAAGATTAGCCTTTTCCTGGGAAGCAGGAGAGCAGGACTATCTCCCGTATATCCTTTGGTGTCTCTTTTATATAGGGTACAAATTGTATACTCCTGGCACCTTGTTCCTCCAGTAGTTAAAGTAATCCAGGGCAATTTTTTTTTTTTTAAGATTTTATTTATTTATTTGACAGAGAGAGAAATCACAAGTAGGCAGAGAGGCAGAGAGAGAAGGGGAAGCAGGCTCACTGCTGAACAGAGAGCCCGATGCGGGGCCTGATCCCAGGACCCTGGGATCACGACCTGAGCCGAAGGCAGAGGCTTTAACCCACTGAGCTACCCAGGCACCTCTCCAGGGCAAATTTTAATAATCACAGCAAATAGCATTTAGTACCAACTCCTTAAAGCCAGACTGAAGGAAGGAAGAGAATTATTGCAGCTATGGGTCTGGAGCCTAAAGATAGAAGCAGTTCTGGTGGTAGATCAAATGGATTTAGCTTTAACCTTTTCCTTCTTAATAGATAGATAGATAGATAGATACTCTCACACACCCAAATATATTTCCTGTCTCACTATTCTTCCAATAGAGGAGAATTTTTCCATGAGAAAATTTTTCATTGATTACATTATTTGCAGTTTTTTAAAAAAAATGTTACAACTGAGCCACGTGATGTGCTCTAAATGTTCTATTTTATCCAACATTTTCTTTGCTCTACGGTAATTGTTTTGTTTCCTATATACTTGTCTGTATATCTGTCTTCTGGAGATGCTGAAAATCTTATTTATGCATTCAAATGCTTTGTTAATATACTGATTTTACTTTTTTTTCTTGAAGCAATCCTTCCTGGGGTCTTCCATCTTCCTGGTTTGATAGGAACTTGTTCTCTAGGTCTGTTAATGCTTCTGCTGTCCCGAGATTTCACTTCACTCCCATTGTCTTTCTTCTATGTTGTATCTTTTATTTTCTCTATCTAAGATGTGCTCTTTTGTGGTTAATTCTCTTGATAAGCTTCTTGAGAAAGAGATGTAAATGCTAACTTTAAAAAAAAAAAAAATTTACATCTTCTTTTTTTTTAAGATTTTATTTATTTATTTGACAGACATAGATCACAAGTAGGCAGAAAGACAGGCAGAGAGAGAGGGAGAAGCAGGCTCCCTGCTGAGCAGAGAGCCCAATGCAGGGCTTGATCCCAGGACCCTGGGATCATGATGTGAGCCGAAGGCAGAGGCTTTAACCCACTGAGCCACCCGTGCACCCCAAAATTTACATCTTCTTGAGAACATCCTCATTTTGGTTGGATATCTTCTGAGTTGAAATATTTTTTTTTCTTGAAATTTTGACATTATTGATCTATTGTGTTCTTTTTCCAGTACTGCTTTTGAGAAGTCACATAGTATTTGGATTACTGGATCTTTGTGATCTGCTCTTTTCCTCCCTGGAAGCTTTTAATATCTTTCATTGTTTCTGTTTCTCCAAAATGTCATTATGATGTATGGTGTTTTTTCATACATTTGTTGGATACTCTTAGTTTAGAAACTTTTGCTCTTAATTGAGTTCTGGGAAATTATTTCCTGCTTTTTTTGGGGATTTTTATATGATTATACAATAATTATTTGAAGATGTTCTCTTTGATTTCTTTGTTTATATGGAAGTTTTATTGACTTATTCTTCTATATTTTTCCATTTTAAGTGTTCTTTTTGTATTGCTTATGCCTCTTCTTAATTTATGCAAGCCATGTTCTTATCTTGCTGATATTTTATTTTATTTTATTTTTTCTTTTTGAAGTGTTTTTCAGTTCCCTGAGTTGTCTTGTTTCCTTTAGTTTCTGTTTTGGTTGTATCTTTTATCTAAGAGTTTCTTTTTAAAGTCAAGTATAGGTGATTCACGGCAGTCTGCTCATTTGTTAGTGAAACTCTCCATGTCTAATTGGAAGCTCTGCGTGTGTTATTGGGAGGCTTTTCTGTAGGGTAATCTGCCTAGGATGTTTTATTGGAAGATCCCTAATTGTTGGCATTTGAAGACCATTTTCCATAGGGATGATACCTCCTCATTCCTGTTTGAGAGTTAGAAGCCCATTTGCCAACAGTGAGATGCGCAGCTTAGAGTGGTAAGGGTTGTTGGTTTGTCACTATTTAGTAAGTTATCTTTCACTTAATACTTGTATGTTTTCAATATTTTACTCACACTTTCACCTGGGGCATGTGTCTGAGAGTTTCATATTCTGCCTCTCTAGAGAATAACTTTCTAAGCTTTTGCCAGATGTGTATGTATGTGTAAGTATGTGTGTGGGCATGTGTGCATGCATGTGAAAGATGAGAGTGGGAGGGAGGGATGAGTGGAGAGTAAGAATGTGTGTGTATGTGTGTATATTTATATATGTGCAGGGAGAACACGAGGGACTTTCTGACTTTTTTTGTACATACTTTCAGGCAGTCCTTCTATTTTCAGTCCCACTTATACCTCTAGTATTAGTGCCCCCAAATTATGAGCATTTTGGGTTGTATTAAATCAACCTGCATTTGGACTTTCCCATCTTCTGAGTAAATTTCAGCTTTGCTGGTCTGCTAAATCTTTTTTTTTTTTTTTAATATTTTATTTATTTACTTGAGAGAGAGAGAGAGATATCACAAGTAGGCAGAGTGAGAGGGGGGAAGCAGGCTCCCTGCTGAGCAGAGAGCCTGATGTGGGTTTGATCCCAGGACCCTGAGATCATGACCTGAGCGAAAGGGAGAGGCTTAACCCACTGAGCCACCCAGGTGCCCCTGCTCTGCTTAATCTTTTACTATACTTCATTCTCTTTCTACTTTTTTTTTTTTTTTTTTTTCCCCAGAGTGAGTGAGTTGGAGGGAGGGGTAGAGGGAAGATGGAGAAATCTTAAGCAGGCTCCATGCCCAGTGGGGAGCATGATGTAGGACTCAGTCCCAAGACCCTGAGATCAGGACTGGAGCCGAAATCAAGAGTCACTCAACCAGCTGGGCCACCCAGATGCCCCTCTACTTTCCACTTCTAGAATTACTTTTTTTTTCATTGCCTATTTTCTTTTTCCTTGTGGGTTTATGCTGCTGCTTTTTTTTCATTTTCCTAAGTCTTTTAGTAGGTTTACTTTCAATTTAGTAGATTTCAGGAGAAAGTGGTGGTAAACCTTGTATAAAATTACTCTGTTGTAATAGAAACTGGCCTTTTCTAGCTTGAAAAAATTTCATCTAGGTTGTCCTCTTTTTTTCTTTTTTGTTGAAATATTTATTTATTTATTAGAGAGAGAAGGGTTGGGAGGGGCAGAGGGAGAGGAAATGAGAAACTTAAGCAGACTCGATGTTGAGTGTGGAGTCTGACATAAGGTTTGGTCCACAATAGGGCAGAGTTCATGACCTGAGCAGAAATCAATAGTCAGATGCTTGATCAACTGTGCCACCCAGGCAACCCTAGATTGTCTTACTCTTTCCACTTGCTTTCATGTAATTCCTTTTTAATCACAAACGTTTTGAAATAAGCTGTTCTATATTCACTGATGTCATGTTTTAATAACACTCCTTCTCTAACTTCTTAAGATTGCATGCTGGGTATGCAGTTTCTTTGTTTTTTCTTATTTTTTTAAAAGATTATTTATTTATTTATTTGAGAGAGGGAGTTTCCTAGAGAGAATGAGCATGAGCAGGGGGAGCAGTAGATGGTGAGGGAGAAGTTGAGGAGGGAGACCTACGTGGGGCTCCATCTCAGGACTCTGGGATCATGACCTGGGCTGAAGGCAGGTACCTAACCGAGCCATCCAGGCGCCCCTGGGTATGCAGTTTCTTTGGTAACTTACTGGAGTCCACCTAATCAAAAATTCAAAAATTTGTCTTCAATCCTCATTTGTTTTTAGTCTGTTGGTGTTATACATGTGTAGAAAAAGTTGTTTTCTTGTGCTAAGAAATATGCTAATGAAGCCTTAGTTTTACAGAGAAATCCAGTAATTACTGTTTGATAGAATTGAGTTTTAAAGATTTAATAAATTTGGACTTTCATATTTATATGGGCCATTTCTTTTGTGAATTGCTTGCTCATTCATTTTTTTCCTATTTTATTGACTTCTAAGATCTTTTTGCATGTAAAGATTATTCATTGTTGCATATAAGAATTCCTTTCTAGTTACTTGTTTGTTTTTAGATTTTGTGCTACTTTTTGATTTGTGAAGCTTCTAAGTGTTATATAGTCAAATCTGTGTTTTATAACTATACTTATCTTTTGTGTCATGTTCAAAAAGTATTTCCTGTAAAAGTATATACATAAAAAAGATTGATTTTGCAGAATTTAATCTCTTCCAGATTAATGGTATCTCTGGAAATTTAGTTATCTTAACTATAAAACAGCACATGATTTTTAAAAAAAAATATAGGACTTAAGGGATGGTAAGAAATGACCAAATCTAACATATACGTATGTTTCAAAAAGCTTATTTGCTATTTATTTATAATGTAAATCAGTTGAACAGTGTTTAAATGTTTCTTATTTTACATTGTCTTTCTTGAAAATTCTTTGAAATCAGGAGCCTGCTCTTTATTCCCTTCTTTCCTTCTTTCATTCTTCCTCACTTCCCGTCTCAGCAACACATTGTGTTGTATAATACCTATTAATGATACATCTAAATATATAAAGAAATTCCTCTATACATAAGTATGAAAAATAATGAGCTGTTTTTTTGGGGGGGTTTGAACTTTAGCTTTTACAAGAAGCTGAAGAATTGAAAGAACAAGTGAATGAACTTAATAAACAGAAAATAGCATTTGAAGACTTCAATGTAGATGCAGAACAAGTTCTGTGTGATAAAGAAAATCAGATTAAGGTAAGTGGCCCTGCTGGTTTTAGTGACTGTGAGTCAGCTGGAATTTTGTACTAATTTTGAAATTTGAAAATTTTGTCTTGGCAGCTTTCACTTTTATAATTATTTGGTCAAATTTGAGTATGTGTACTTCTTTGGCATTCATTTTAATTTGTACCACTATTGTCATTCTTGCTCCTAAATCCTCCTTGAAGACTTACAGATTTGTAACATATATTATATATTATGTAATAATATGTATTATATCTTTTATAATATATGTCATATATTAGATACTAATAACATCTAATTCTATTAAGAAGAAGTTGGAAAGAATTTTAGAAATTAGACAGATAAAATTATATGTACTGGCTGGATATCTGTAATACCTAGATTAGCTGGTGTATGTACTTTCATGGAGAATGAATAGTTTTCAAAAAATAAGTCTAATTGAAACTTGAATCTGGTAGGAATAGAATAATTGATATTATGTAGTATTTGTTCACCTTTTTCTACTCCTTGCTTGCCTCATTGTAGCCCTTTTTCTTGCCTGCTCTTTTAAATCTTGTGCTTTCAAGCTGCAAAGAGATACTCAGGTGTGAGTATTAAGTAATAAAATGTAAAGCTAACATTCTGTAATCTATGCAGTAAAGTGGAGGTTACCATCTTGAAACCTATATTTTTATGCTCTTTACATTGTTACTAAGAATGTTTTGAATATTCTAGCTTTAGGAATTGTACGCGTAATTTGGTATATTGTTTTATTTTTTTCCCTAAACTTACCCTACTGAAGAACTTGGGATTCTTCCTAAACAAAACAAGAATGAGATGCTAATCTCAAGTTCAGTCAAAGCTGTAAACCATGTTATTTGTGCCTGGAACACTCAAGGGGGAAGAGATTGGAGGGTGGAAATTATAAACCAGAATGGGCTTTTAGGTGGGTCCTTCCACAGAAATACATGGTACAATCATTTTATTATGTATGATGCTAGAAAATCTTTATTTGAGAAAATTCAAAAAGGACTGTTGGAAAGCCTGTAATGTAGCAATTCAGATTCTGTTATATATAATTTTTTCTTTATTTCAGTTGAACTCTTCAGGTAGTCATTAACTTGAAAAAATCAGATCTGTAAAATCTGTGATCTTTTTAGATATCATGTGTCTCACTTGCAGATTTGGTTGACCTCACACAAAATTTATTCATTTAATGGTCACTCTAATTTGTGGCATGTGAAGAATGTCCTACAAGAAAATGTTTTGTTACTTTATAGTCATGTGATGTATTTAGCAAAAATAGACCATTAAAAATTAGGAATAAACAGCTTTGGTTTTTAACTTGGAAGGTTTTTTAAAAAATTAACATATAATGTATTATTTGTTTCAGGGGTACAGGTCTGTGATTCATCAGTCTTACACAATTTACAACACTCATCATAGCACATGCCTTCCCTAGTGTCCATCACCCAGCCACCCCATCCCTCCCAGCCCCTTCTCCACTCCAGCAACCCTTAGTTTGTTTCCTGAGATTGAGTCTTTTATGGTTTGTGTCCCTCTCTGATTTGGTCTTATTTTATTATTTCTTCCTTTCCCATATAATTCTCCGTCTTGTTTCTCAAATTCCTCATATTAGTGAGATCACATGATAACGTGTAGAGTTAATAGTCAATAAATGTTACAGTTTTTGAGGGTATTTACATACCTTAATATCAGCTGGTGAATAACGGCTCATGTACTGTTATCTACATAGATTGATTTTTAAACTGTGACTGCACATTCAGAAGTTATAAATCAGTTAGACATTACCCTCTTTCTCTCTTCTCCCTTTTTTACTAAACATCAAGTCGCTGACTGAGCGCCTGATAAAGATGAAAGATTGGACTGCTGTGCTGGGAGAAGACATAGCAAATGATGATAACTTGGACTTGGAAATGAATGAATCAGAAAATGGTATGTGATTGTCAAGTTGTGATTCATCCTCTTTTGCTAAAAATCATGAGTCTCTTGTATTTTCTTTTAGTTTCCTGTGTGCACCATGGTCTTTTGTTTTGTTTTTTTTTGTTTTGTTTTGTTTTTGGCTTTCCAGGATTTTTTTTTAACTTTAAATTCAATTAATTAACATAAAATATATTATTGGTTTCAGAGGTAGAGTTCAGTGATTTATAAGATTTATATAACACCCAGTGCTTGTTACAACACATGCCCTCCTAATGTCCATCCCTACCTAGATACCCCATTCCTCCACTCTTCTCCTTTCTAGCAACCCTCAGTTTGTTTCCTATGATGAAGAGTTTCTTATGGTTTGTCTTCCTCTGATTTCATCTTGTTATATTTTTCCCTCCCTTCTCCTGTGATCCTTATCGTATCGTATCACTTTGTTTCTTAAGTTTCACACATGAGTGAGGTCATACGATAATTGTCATTCTCTGATTGACTTATTTTGCTTAGTGTATTATATACCTTCTAGTTCCATCCATGTTGTTGCAAATGGCAAGATTTCATTTTTTTGATGGCTGTGTAATATTCACATATATATACACACACCCCTCCACATCTTCTTTATCCACTCATCTGTCAGTGGACATCTGGGCTCTTTCCATAGTTCAGTTATTGTGGATATTGTTGCTATAAACTTTGGGGTGCAGGTGCCTCTTTGGATCACTACATTTGTATCTTTGGGGTAAATACCCAGCAGTGCAATTGCTGGGTTATAGGGTAGCTCTATTTTCAACTTTCTGCGGAGCCTCCATACTGTTTTCCAGGGTGGCTACACCAGTTTGCATTCCTAAGAACAGTGTAAGATGGTTCCCCTTTCTCCACATTCTTGCCAACATCTGTCATTTCCTGATTTGTTAATTTTAGCTGTCTGACCAGTATGAGGTGGTATATCTCATTGTGGTTTTGATTTGTATTTCCCTGATACTGAGTGATTATTGAGCATTTTTTCATGTGTCTGTTGGCCATTTGGATGTCTTCTTGGATAAGTGTCTGTTCATGTCTTCTGCCCATTTCTTAACTGAACTATTTGTTCTTTGTGTGTATCATGTTCTTCATACAATTCTGCTTTGGCACATCTTCACCTATCTCTAGTACTCTGTCCCTCTCTTGCCATCCCTTATTAAGCTTCGGTTACAATACTGCCTTTTTAGTAAATATTTCTCCAAACTCCTCAGACAGACTTACAGCTTCTTTCCTCCATGTTCTTTTTATATATTGTATATTTTCTCATTGCATCATAATAATTTCAGTGCCTGTTTTTCCCTGTCATGTCAGGTAATCAGATGAATGGGTGGGTAGTTTAAAAAATGAGTGTTATATAGACAAATACCTTAGGATATTGGTTTTTGTTTGTATGTTTTAATTAGATGGCTCAGTACTTTAATCCTGTCCATTATAAATTGTTATCACCACTGCTGGTTATGGTCTGGAACTCAAGCAGGAGTTAGGTTCAGTATAGCTGCTCACTGTATTTTCAAACCAGTTCTTTGACTTGAGAAAAGAAATTTTTGTTGACATAACTGCAGACTCATTGGAAATTGCAAAAAGAGTACAGAAGTGTTTTGTTTCTCTTTTACTAGTTTCTCCCAGTGGTGACTCTTCTGACCTTTGTGTCCTGTCTCTTTTTTCTCCCTCTACCCTTTGCATAATTAATACATATTAAGGAGCAGAAGGTATTTTTTTTTTCTTTAGAAATTTCTTTGGTGATACCATTAATGCACTGAAAGAAAACTATATTCCAAAAGTGAATACATGTTCTTTGTTTTATTCTGCTTTATCTTACAAGAAGCAATTCCTTTTGTAATGAAAAAATGCAAATTTGTTTAATGTCCTTTTAATTTGGAGTATAATTGCACTTATATTTTGTATGCTAAAAGATTTCAAGAATAGTTGAGACCTTCTTATTATAAATTTGTTCTTGGAGTCAGTAGTGAAGAACCTCGTTAAATGAAATTGTGGTACTTTCAGTGCCTTATTATTTAGCTTCTTGGGAACATGTCCAAGGCTGTCCTGCCTTATATCAAATTCTTTATTGTAGCAAGAAGGGTGATTATAAGGCTCTAGTTGTATGAACTAATAAAATCACTTGGATGTCTGTTTTGGTGTGGCACTGTTTCCCCAATTTATTGTTTTTGTTTTTTACTATAGATAATCAACCAAAAGGAGCTTTGAAGACGTTGGTTCATGCCGCTAAGGTTTGCATTACTGCATAAATATAAAGAATATAGAGAAGGAAATAGAACTTGGGTTAAATCTGTATGTCCTTAGTAATTATTTTAAAAGACTATTTTATAGTTACCACCATAGAAGAAATCTAAATTTTCAGAAGTGATCAGGATTTCTTTATCAATGCTTCTTTCTTTTCTATAATAAGTTTGGAAATTCATATTGTTAATTTTTAGAATGTATCTTAATACAGATTTTTAAAGTCTACACTAATGTTTTTGGATAAGGAATATATTAAAAATATTTAGTGTATTTTCTGTCATGTTTCTATCTTTGAGCATTCTTCTTCCTCTGATAGCAGTATTTTCCTATATTCCTGTTGCCCCATATCCTAATTTGAGAAGTAAATGCTAGGTTCACTTTCTTCTGGTTTATCCCTTCTCTTTTCCATTGTACTAGTGGCATCTTGATCTTTACTGAACTTTGTGAAAGCTTGGTAATGTAATTTGAAGGTTGCTTTAATTAAAACTTCTGTGTTGAAAGTAAATATAATGAAAATAGCTTTTTAATATAATACTGTTTTAATAAATAATAATATAATAAATATAAATAATATATAAATAATATTTAATAAGAATATAATACCTTTTTAATTTTAATAAAATACCTTTTTAAGGATGAGTTATTGATCTTCTCTGTCTCTGTTCTGACATTTACAACTACTAATGACTGTTAACTTTTCAAGATGGAAGCTGCATTGTTGGTTAATGCTTTATAGGTGACAATTTCATCAGAATGATAAAAGAACTTCAAAAGGTTGGGATGGTATATTGAGATTTTTTGTTTTTCCTTTTTTGGTGTAACTGACTAATGTTTTGTTTTTTTCTTCCATTCTCTGAAGTTAAAGACTTCTTTAAAAACCCTAGAAGGAGAAAGAAACCAAATTTACATTCAATTATCTGAAGTAGATAAGACAAAAGAAGAGCTTACAGGTAGGTTATCTATATCTTTTTATACAGAATGGTACTGTTAATTGAATCAATTACAGAAAGGCCCAATTTGATTGTTTTTTTAGCTTTTACTTTTGTTTCTGATTTGTGGAAAATTAGTACTGAGATTTTTGCTTGTGGTGGTAAAGCCTGATTATTAGTTTCTTCCATATTCATATGAAATAAAATAATGATATTATTTTAAAAAATGTAAAACTAAACTTATCTTGAATTTTAGTGTTATATGTATGATATGGTTTTAGATGTTAAAAAGTAGCATATTAAAACTGTTAACTTTTAAAAGATCATCCCTGTGATCAAGTTTTACCAGAGATGATATCCAACATTAATATTTTAAATAACTGTTCTTGACATTGGCTTAAAGCCTGGGTCAACAGTTTTCTTGTGATGTAGATTTAAAAATTTCTGTGGAAAGACTTCATTTAATGTTAGCATATTTACTTTAAACCTTCCTTTTGATGTATATGATTAATAGATGAATACTTATATACCTTTAGAGTAATTAGAATGCTATTACATATGATTGCTAAAATTTTTAATGCTTGTTAGTATGATTTGGTGACTTTTGAAACTGCCCTCAATACACGGAGTAAGTTTCGCATTAAAATTTGCGGTGGGGGCGCCTGCCCAGCTTAGTCCGTAGACCATGTGACTCTTAATCACAGAGTCATGAGTGCAAGCCCCACACTGGGTGTTGAACCTACTTAAAAAGATTTGTGGTGATGATTTATATACATGTTTTGGGAGATGGCACCTCAATCTTAGAGGAGGTCAGAGGTGGAGTTATGAAGTTGAAAGATAAATGAGGATTTTAATAACAATGTGCTAATTATCTAGCACTCATAATTACTTAAAATTGTTAATTTTTGTTTTATAGATAATTCTTTTAGGTAAGTTAGCATTTGAAACAAGCTAAAACTGGTATTTTTCTCTCCAATCTTGATCTGGATTAAGCTAGGGTGGTTTTGTACCATTTCTTATCAGAAGATTGAAATTTCTGATCTGACTTATAACATATATCTAAATTTTGCTTAAAAGGAGGGCTGGCCAGAAGTTAAGTATTAACCTGTAAACTTTTTACCAGATAAAAATAGGCATTGTTTATTATGTAGAAGTAGTTCACAGGAACTGTTTTTTTTTTAAAAGATTTTATTTTTGTGAGAGAGAGTGTGCATACACACACCAAGCGTGAGCAGGGGAAAACAAGCAGCAGAAGAAACCGGTTCCCTGCTGAGCAGGGAGTCCGACAGGGGACTCAATCCCAGGATCCTGGGATCATGCCCTGAGCCAAGGCATCCACTTAACCAACTGAAAGGTGCCCAGAGGAAATATTGAACTAAAATATTTCGCTTTAGAATTCTCATCTCCATAACCTTCTTGAGAATTTTATTGGTTTTTGGCATCCTAACTGAAAATTAGATGCTGGAATTAGAATATTGAAGATTTTGGGAAATCTTCGAGTAATAAAAAAAATTATAACAGTTTTTCTAGTTCTTTTTTTTTTTTTTAATATATTATTTATTTGTTTGACAGACAGAGATCACAAGTAGGCAGAGAAGCAGGCAGAGAGAGAAGGGGGAAACAGGCTCCCTGCTGAGCAGAGAGCCCGATGCAGGGCTCAATCCCAGGACACTGAGATCATGACCTGAGCTGAAGGCAGAGGCTTAACCACTGAGCCACCCAGGCGCCCCAGTTTTTCTAGTTCTTTAATTAAAATACTAAAAAGCATTTAGGTGAACAAAATATACATTTTCTGTGGAAAGAATTTTATTTATTAATAATTATTATTTTTGGTAATTTTAATCTTTATGAAGTGTTAATGTGCATCTCAAATATTTACTCCTTTAATCGTGATTTTTAAAAATTTTCTATAGAATATCTTGAAAGTCTCCAGACTGAGCAAGCATCTTTACAGTCAGAAAATATACAATTTGAAAGTGAGAATCAAAAGCTTCAGCAGAAGCTTAAAGTGATGACCGAATTATATCAAGAAAATGAAATGACACTTCACAGGTAATAAAAATTATATTGATAAGTTTGCTGTTTGGCAAGTAAAATAGCTTAAAATAGTGCATATTCACCTTATGTGATACTCAAAGTGCTCAATTTATGATTGGGTAATATCTCATCAGTTCATTTTTAAGGACGTTATTTGATTTTGAAACACTTTTTCTTCTGAATCTGATCATTTTTCATACCTTTCCTAATATGAGTCTCATCTAAACCATTATCATTGATGCCTGGTTTATTGCAGTAACCTTATGAGTAGTCTCTTTCCACGTAACTTCCTACACATTTGTTTGCAGTGGCATGCCCCTTCTAAAATATAAATTATGGATATTGTCTCTGTCTTGTTTGCAGACTCCCAAGTGCCTTCATATGGCACTTAGAATTTAATCCAAAGCCTGTGGCCTACAAGACTCTGTTAAGATCTGAACTTTCGCTTCGTTTTATTTTTTTTCCTGGTTATGCCTTTTATTTCTACTTATTCATTTTCTTTTTCCTTCATTACTTTCCAGCCGCACTGGCCTTCTCAATAATCTTTAGTATGCCAAGCACATCTGTACCTCAAGGCCTTTTCTACTAGCTCTTTCTGCCTTGTACTGGTATTACCCTGTGTAAGGTTAAATCCTTCATTTCATCTGAGTCTAGGTTCAAATGTTGCTTCAAAGAATCTTTACCTGATTACCCTAAGATAATAACTGTAATCCCTATCCTCTTGTCTTGCTTTATTTTTCTTTATAGCCCTTATAGTCCTCTGATGAATGATTGTCCTTTTTTTTTTTTTAATCTTCCCAACATTAAAGGTAAACTCCATGAAAGAATTGCTTTATTCTCTTTTCTTCTGTATTTTTGGTGCCTAATACTCTGTCTGGCACATAGTAGTTATTCAATAAACATTTGTTGAATACATGAATAAATATGTTTAGTACCTTTATATATTAGAGTGAAAGATTCTATGTATGTGGCAACTGATGCCTAAATGCATAGATACACAGAAGACTGTTAAGACACTGATCTGGAGAGGGTGCCTGGGTGGCTCAGTGGGTTAAGCCGCTGCCTTCGGCTCGGGTCATGATCTCAGGGTCCTGGAATTGAGCTCCGCGTCGGGCTCTCTGCTCGGCAGGGAGCCTGCTTCCTCCTCTCTCTCTCTGCCTGCCTCTCTGCCTACTTGTGATCTCTCTCTGTCAAATAAATAAATGAAATCTAAAAAAAAAAAAAAGACACTGATCTGGAGAGCCCAGATTTTCAAATACCACTATAAGATATATTTTTCATCGTAAAAGTAGATAAAATATTACTTGATTTAATTAATTTAATTTCAAGCCCCTTTAATGAAAGTTCTTACAGTTGATCTCATCAATCTTAGTTTCTGTATTTGCAAATTTACCTACTTGTGAAAACTTATTTTTTTTTCTTTTTAATTTTTTCAATTTATTTATTTTCAGAAAAACAGTATTCATTATTTTTTCACCACACCCAGTGCTCCATGCAATCCGTGCCCTCTATAATACCCACCACCTGGTACCCCAACCTCCCAATCCCTGCCACTTCAAACCCCTCAGATTGTTTTTCAGAGTCCATAGTCTCTCGTGATTCACCTCCCCTTCCAATTTACCCCAACTCCCTTCTCCTCTCTAACACCCCTTGTCCTCCATGATATTTGTTATGCTCCACAAATAAGTGAAACCATATGATAATTGACTCTCTCTGCTTGACTTATTTCACTCAGCATAATCTCTTCCAGTCCCGTGCATGTTTCTACAAAAGTTGGGTATTCATCTTTTCTGATGGAGGCATAATACTCCATAGTGTATATGGACCACATCTTCCTTATCCATTCGTCTTTTGAAGGGCATCTTGGTTCTTTCCATAGTTTGGCGACTGTGGCCATTGCTGCTATAAACATTGGGGTACAGATGGCCCTTCTTTTCACAACATCTGTATCCTTGGGGTAAATACCTAGGAGTGCAATTGCAGGGTCATAGGGAAGCTCTATTTTTAATTTCTTGAGGAATCTCCACACTGTTCTCCAAAGAGGCTGCACCAACTTGCATTCCCACCAACAGTGTAAGAGGGTTCCCCTTTCTCCACATCCTCTCCAACACATGTTGTTTCCTGTTTTGTTAATTTTGGCCATTCTAACTGGTGTAAGGTGATATCTCAATGTGGTTTTAATTTGAATCTCCCTGAGGGCTAATGATGATGAACATTTTTTCATGTGTCTGATAGCCATTTGTATGTCTTGATTGGAGAAGTGTCTGTTCATATCTTCTGCCCATTTTTTGATATGTTTGCCTGTTTCGTGTGTGTGAAAACTTACTTTTAACCCCAGACCAGTACTCATGGAACTGTAGTGGTCATTCTTAGACATGCACAGAATGGCAAACAATTTGAATTGTCCAATATGTACATTCCCAATCTGCTTTTGTATTTCAGCTCTAATTTTGTCAGTGGTTGTCCTTTTTGCATTATATATAGTGCCACATTATTGTGCTTTTTGTTGGTGATTTAGTGGTTTAAAATGGTCCCCCGCTATTTTGCTGAAGTGCAGTTTAGTGTTCCTAAGTGCAAAAAGGCTGTGGTATATCTTACAGAGAAAGTATAAGTGTCAGTTTTAACAACAGATGTTAAATAAGGTGTCTTTAAACTAACACACATAAAACAGGGTTATGTATTGACAGGTAAATGAAAATGCTATCATTAGAGCATACAGAAATGTAATTCTGATTCCCTTAAGAGCACTGGTTTATTATTTGCTAATTTAGGATTTGTGGTGACTTTATAGAATGTAACTAATAGGAATGAAATTCTTCTTTATGTATTTGGAAATGTTGGTAGAAAATACTAACATTACATTGCCATCAGGATGCTGGGGGATTAGTTAAGCTCTATTATTGCCAAGCTGTGTACTTCAGTCATTATTTGGAGTTTATTCAAAAATTAAAAATTTGCTGTTTATCATGTACCTTTGGGCCACTCGGGACTGCTCAGGATATGTAAGAGAAATAAACTTGACTAAATGGAAGAGCCACAGAGTGGACACCTCCATCAGTGAATTTAGGAATGGATGACCCTTCATTTTAGGTTAGGATGAAAGATACTGTGAATAAAATTTGGACATAAATGGGATTATCTGAGGTTAAAGGAATACTTTTGAGTGTATTTTAAAAATTTGATTGATTGGTTGATTATAGAATTTCAATGAGTAATGTTTAAAATTTCAAAGAGAAACGTGTTCTCTGTAGTAGCTTTCAGAGGTACTACAGAGCAAGGGTGGGAAGCTGAGTAGAATCCTGGCTCTGTGTGTATTGTTGACATTGTGATTTCATTCATTAATCTGAAATGTTTTGAATTCCCCAAATACTCTATATTTCATTTTTATATTTAAAATATTCATTACTCAAATTCAATGAACTGTGCCACTGTTTTTTCTTTAGAGCAGAATATAGAGAGTTGATAGTATTAGTAAAATGTTAAATTAAATTTTTTGCCTGCATACCAGTATGATTTAGATTCAGTCATTTTCCAGATGCTAGATTGATTTTTTTCTGTGATTGAAATATTATATTGCTAGCACTTTTCCAGGTCTAATATTCGAGAGAAGTAAAATAATGTAACACAGAAGCTTGATATGTTGCTTTATTATTATTATTATATTTTTTTAGAGAGTGAGTGGCGGAGAGGAAGAGAATCTTTTTTCAGATTTTTATTTTACTTATTTTTAGAGAGAGAGAGCTAGAGAGAGCACATGAGCATAGAGGGCTGTGCAGAAGGAGAGGGAGAGAGAGAATCTTAAGCAGGTTCCATGCCCAGTGTGGAGCCTGATGCAGGGCTCGATCTCACAAGCTTGAGCCATAATCGATGCTTAACCCACTGAGCCACCCAGGCGCCCCAATATGATGCTTTAAATATGTGAAATAAGATGTGATTGTTTTTTGTCTAATCATCAAGCTTTTATAGTGCAATTTCCATCATTAATGAGCCTACCCAAATTGAAGGCAAGGTTCCTAGACTTTACTTCTCAGCAGCAGAGGTGTCAGAGAATTTCTGACCATTTTTAATCTAGATTCTGTAAATATACACCTCCTTCCATCTCCAAACTCATTAGACTTTTCATGCTTCTTCTGAAGGGATGACTTTTATTTTCTTCTAACAGCTATGAAAGGATTGACCTAGCGAGTGCTCTCTTAGCAATTAGTAATGTAGTTTGTGGCATATAAAACATTTATTCCTGCCCTGTTGAATTTCTTCAGTAATATGTCATGTTCCTCCCCAAAGTTCATGAAGAAGGGAAGACATTCACATTTAGGATGTGAAATATGATTTCCTGTGGTGTTCAATAAGTATTTCTTGAAGGACCATTGTTACTGATGATATCATGTGAAACAACATGAGTAATATAGTATAATGGAGTCACTAAGTAGTGACTAAGTAGTGACAATAGCTCTATGCTGAGGTTCACTTACTTAGTTTCTCTGTGCTTCCTTTCTCTTCTTGTAGAGCTATTGTGATAATTATGTAGGGTAATAATATATGTAAGAGTCTAAGAACAATTTCTTGCACATACTAATGGCTCACTAAGTTAGCTGTTATTATTAAAAGAACTTCAAGTAGTAAGTACAACTATTACTACTACTTTTATTTACTTTGGATTCTTTAAAAGTGTTTTTGTTATTGTTTTGTGTGTGTGAACTGTCCTGGAAGCCCAATTTACTATGTTAACGACTTAATAACCAATTTAAAAATTACTGATTTACAGTTCATTACTTGGTGACTTCTTGTCTAATAAATGTATGTTGCGCTATATGATAAGTCTTGATAAATAATATATAGTCAGATAGTCTTTACTAATATTTACCTTTGGTCTTATTTTTATGACAAAGTCTTACAGTACTTTATTAGACAGGATGGTTTATAATTTCAGTTTATAATATTAAGTTCCACACCCAGAATATTTACACAGGTACTTTTTTTCTTGCATGTGATGTTTTTAGTGGTATTATGCAAATTGCTTTGTGGGAAGCACCAGTTGCCATATAATTAATAAGATATATTTGATTATCTTATGACATACTATAAAAAAAGATATTTTTTGTTTTAAGGAAATTAACAGTAGAGGAAAATTACAGATTGGAGAAAGAGGGGAAACTTTCCAAAGCAGATGAAAAGATAAGTCATGCATTTGAGGAGCTGGAGACATACAGGTATCAAATATATTTTACTCCTTTCTTTTCAAGGTGGGGAGGGTATCAAAAACCCAATATCAGAAAAAGTAACAAAGCAACCAAAAAAAATAAACCCAATATTTTTCTGATGATTTTTCATTTGGATATCTTGCTATTATGCAATTACACAGAAAATATAAGAAGGAAAAAAATGTTTTCCTTTCGGTGTGTATGATTTTAAATCTCTCACATTAGTTGTACTTGAACATGGGAAATTCTATTTTATGTTAATGTGAATAAATTTATGAATAGCCATTAATTTCAGGGTCTTTCCTTTTTGGTTAAAATGGGGAAGAATGTGTACAATATTAAGGAATTCGGGAAGTCTGCCTCAAAAAGAGTAAACCACAACTAAAGGTCTGAAAAAGTGTTCATATGTCTGGTTTTTTCCTTGGTTCACTCATCATTAGTTCCATGGAAATAATAGAAAACCTAGAGAAAATAAGGTGGAAGATTTAGCAGTGTCCCAGATAGTTCTTATATTTCATTTTGTGTTAGAAGAATAAGCTTGGGTTTTATCCAAAAGAAGAAATTATTTTACTAGTTGTGTAAAGGTAGTAAGTAACATTTTACTTCACACAGACAGCTAATTTCTTAGAATTCTGTTAAAATTATAGATATCAGAATAAGTTTTCCAAGGTCATGCTGCATAAAAATAAAAAAAAACCAATATACTATATAAATTCTTGCATGACCATTGGTTTAGGTAAACCCAAGTAATAGTACTCTTAAAGCACAATTAATGTTAAAATTATGTCAAGAAAAATATACTGCTTTAGAAGTCTTAAAGGTGATTGATGTGTGAAGTTCTGGAGTTATTTTTTATATTAAACAAAGCACTTTAGGTGTTTTAACCGATATTTTCAAGAGACATAGTATATCTTCTCATTTCTTAGTATATGTTAATAGTAGAATGATTATTCCTTATAGAAAGCGAGCCAAAGATCTTGAGGAAGAATTGGAGAGAACCGTTCATTCTTACCAAGGGCAGGTATGTGTGTGTGTGTGTAAATTAAAACAATTATGATTTGTTTGAGTTGTTTATCTCTATTTTGATACAGGAATATAGTCACTTGATAGTTGCACACCTCTCTTGAGGTTTTGCACCTGTCTGTGGGACATTTATAGGGAGCCAAATTTCTGGAATAAGAGAGCTTGTTTAAAATTGCCATGTGTCCTGCTTCTTTGAGAATGTGGATTGAATAAACATATACCCACTTTGGGCTCTCATATTCACTTGGGCTAATTATCTCTTAGTTGGTAACTCATTGTAGTTGATTATTGCATAAAACAAATTTACTAGACAAAAATTCATTCAGTTTTTATTTTAAATCATGTGTATATGAAAATTTGCTTTAAAATGTTACTTTTCAGAGATGCTTGAGTTATTTTTGAGTTTATAAGTTGTGTACTAAATCATAGTGGTAGATGCAAAATTTTTTATTTAAGAAAATCAGTAGTATTTTAATGAATTTCTTTTTCAGATTATTTCCTATGAGAAAAAAGCACATGATAATTGGGTAAGTATCAAATTCTCTTTGTCACGTTGTTCTTTTTCCTAATTTAAATGAGCGGTTTAAAAGGTACACTTCCACACTGCAAATTAAGTTAGTATTAAATAAAATCAGTTTCTTTTAATTTTACTGGTAGCGAAATTATGTTCTTTTTTTTTTTTTTTTTAAATTTTCTTTATTTGACAGGGAGAGAGTCAGTGAGAGAGGAATACAGCAGGGGAAGCGGGAGAGGGAGAAGCAGGTTTCCTGCAGAGCACGGAGCCCGATATGAGGCTGGAACCCAGGACCCTGGGATCATGACCTGAGCCAAAGGCAGATGCTTAACAACTGAGCCACCCAGGCGCCCCTGACATTATGTTCTTTATGAACGAAATACTTTGTTATAACACAGTTATTCACAGAAATCTGATTTTTCCCTCTTTGCTTTTACTTTGCAAGGATCTTACTTTCTATCTGTGGGAGGTGATGTAATGTTCATGGATTAATTGTTTGAGGGCCCTGGATTGCCACCAGTACTTGTGGACAAATTACTTAAGATTACTGGGCCTGTTTACTCATCTTTGAAAACAACAGATTGAACTAAGTGATATTAAAAGCCTCTTCTAGTCATGAAAGTCATACAATTCGGGTATCTGATTCTCAGTGTTGAATTACTTGATACACATCAAGAAAAAGATTATTGTGAGAAATGGCATGTCAGTGCTCCCAGAGGAGTACTGTGTGAGGAAATGATAAGGATGCAGGTTTTACTAACCATAGGAATGATCCATTTAACATGTAGAACTGTTAAAATAGCTGGCGTTTGTAGGACTTGTCCCTAGGAGTCTTCAAGGGGAGACCGTTTGCACAGCGGGTGAATACATGGAGTCTGGGGTCAGCCTGTCATGGTTGGTATCCTGGTTCTACCACCTGTAACAACCATTCTTGTTTCCTTACCCGTAAGGAAAGATATAGCAGTAGTACCTATTTCATAGAGTTATTATGATGAATAAGTAAGATAACTCACGTAAGGCTGTTAGCCAGATGCCTGACACATAATAAGCCCTCAGTACATGTTAACTGTTAATACACTATTGCACTGTAACTTGGGAGATATTTCTTAGATGTGGATATTTCTTGGAGTGGAGATTCTAACATAGATTCTGAATTAGACATGTTGAATATCAGGGCTCTTCCCATTTCTCAGATTTTGTACTGAGGGTTCAAGTGAAGTTTTGTTATTGAATTAAGCTGGGCTTGGGAGATGAATTAAGTCTTTTTCACCACTCCCTGTTACTTTCTGAATACTAAGAACAGATAATTTTTTAAAGATGAGAAGAGCGTTAAAAAAAAAATGAGAGAAACTTTAGTGTCTTGTGTTCTAAGCACTATACTTAAAGGCATTTTGCATATATAACTCATTCAGTCCACATAAAAACTGTAAAATAGGTATTATAATTCAAATTTTACAGATGAGAAAATAGCCCAAGGTCACATGACCAAAGAGTGAAGGGTAAAGATTGAAATTTTTTATTCCAAGTCTGAGCTTTTTCTGTTATTGTACATTGCATTTCTTGTTTAGTAAATAATGACATTGACTTCATGTTAAAACATACAAAAAAGGGGTACCTGGGTGGCTCAGTTGGTTAGGTGTTAAGCATCTACCTTGGCTCAGGTCATGATCCCAGGGTCCTGGGATCAAACTCCACGCAGGCTCTCTGCTTAGCAGGGAGCCTACTTCTCCCTCTTCCTCTGCCTGCCACTCCCCAACTTGTGCTCTTTCAGTCAAATAAATAAAATCTTTAAAAAATGCAAAAAATATCCTTTATGTCTTAAAGTGTTTTGTTTTTTTTTTTTTAAGATTTTATTTATTTGAGAGAGAGAGAAAGAGAAAGGGTGCACATATAAGCAGGGAGAGGGACAGTGGGAGAGGGACAGTGGGAGAGGAAGAAGCAGACTCTCCACTGAGTAGCGAGACCGATGTAGGGCTCCTGACATAATGACCTGAGCCGAAAGGCAGATGCTTAACCAACTGAACCACCCAGGCATCCTTCATTTTTTTTTTTTTTTTTAGATTTTATAAAAATAATGCATACTTACTGAATAAAAAGTTCAGACTATATAGAAAAGATGTACAAAGAAGTAATAAGCAATATCACTTTCATTTATTCTATACCTAAAAAAATATATTCAGACATAAATCACAGGTATGTTTTAAAAAATGAAAACATACTATATATTACTGTTTTATATTCTGCTTTATTTAAATATATTATAGATATTTTTCTATGAATATTTTATATCTATATAAACCTTTCCCATTTGATAAATGTTTCCTTTGGTTCTACTTTTTTACTATTACAAATAATTTCACAATTTCAGATGTTACTTTTTTTTTGAGCATTTCTTTGTTCCATCCCATTAGATTTCATCTTTTCTTCCTCTGAACTCACATAATACTTTGCTTTTATGTGTTCTGTGGCAAGTACTGTGGTCGTTTATAGTTGTCCTTACCACAGATAGGGACTGTTTCTTTTCCCTTAATACTTACATGTATAGATGTTTTTTTTGATGCTTTTTTGCGTATTTTTAATATGCAATTATAGATGCTTTTTTGCATATTTTAAGTATTTAATATCTGAATACAGTGTGGTCATTCAGTGAAATGCAGTTTTCCCTAACCTTTGAAGTGTAAGCTTTTCAAAAGACTCTAATCATTTAGCATCAGTGATTTATATTTATATTTTTTGTAGATATGTCATTCATATTGATAGCATTGTAATATTAGTCAAATTTACTTTTGACTTATTAACTTTTCATTGTCTTATGCCTTAAAATCAAGAGTAAATAGTTATACTAAATGTGTGGAAAACATTTAGAAGTGGCTTTGGTTCTGCATTATTAAATGAATTGGTATTTTATTAACTAAAATTGTTATGGTGTAATATTCTTTTTATCAGTATAAAGTTGATTTTATGCTTATATGTTAGAAAGTGATTTATACATGAAATCTTTTTGATAATAATGCTAAAATATGGTTAAGCTTTATTTTGTGTCTGTGAGGAATATTTAACATACTTTATTCTTTGGCCAGTTAATGTCAGTTTTAATGTGTACTTCATAATTTTAAGTGAATACATTTGATCGATCTTTTTACTTATAAAAAGTTATGGTTATAAATTGAGTTAATTTGCCTACCTTTGCATGATAAATATATTTGCCCAAGTGGATTGCATTAGTTTGGCCAGGTCTGATATTCCAGACACTGTTGCTTCTTAACTGGAGAGTTCACAGAATGACTGGAAGACATGAAGCATTCCATACACGTTTAACCTTTGCCCACAAACTGTTTAGGAATATTGTATGTTCTTGGTATTTATTATAAGTGTAAATTTATTTTATGAAACATACGTATTCTGATTTTCTAACTTTTTATTACATAAACATTTCACTAAACAAATGTAAGACTGTAGGAATTGATTTTTAAAATGCTATGTGCTGAATAGACATGCTGCACACTTTGATTATATTCAGCCATTTAAAAAATGTCCTATATGGGCATGCTGTGAAGCTGTTATAGACCTTTATGGTTTCACTAAATGGTAGTGATTCCTCTTCAAAGACAGCTGTCTATGATATTATAGCCAGCGTACATGTGCCTAATGATTCTGAGTCTCCATTCCCATCACCCTAAGCTTGGGTCTTCTTACATTGCTTTTGTCATATTATTTGGATTTTACAGCACCAAATGCTGCTGATCCTTGACTCCACATCTATATAACAGCATTCATTGGCAAGTACATGATCAGACTCCAGCCTTGATACTGATAGGAAACTCATTCCGTTTTTAAAAATTCCCTAAGTTAAAAATTTTACATTGACTTTCTGAAATGGATATGTAATTGATTATGATATTTATGAGTACTTGCCTATCTTTCATTTTACATTTGTTTGTGTTAGTTTTAAGTGTATTTTCAAAAAAAGATTAAAAATTTATTATTTTCTTTAAGTTGGCAGCTCGGAATGCTGAAAGAGCTCTTAATGAATTGAGGAAGGAAAATGCTTACAATAGACAAAAGTAAGTATCTTTGCGGGAACACTTTAAAGCTTTAGTTTAGTACTTTATTTTTAATTGTTATGTATTATATAATGCTTCTGTAGAGATAAATATGCATGAATCCAGCATATCTGATGGTGAAATATTTATTTTATTATGAGTTACTAGATTCTTTTGTTTGAAACACTTGTCTTAGAGAAGTTATTTTAACAGAAGTAAACTGTTCACTTGTTCTTCTGTAAAAAGTATAACAAAAAAATTCTTTTTTTAAATCAGAGTAGGAAGAAGGCATTTACAGGGGATGGAAAGAGAAAGGACAAATTTCTGATGTAGTAATTTTCAGAGTACTGGCATCTTTTAGTAGGTGAATGGGTAGAATAAATGTTAATTGTTTCATTCTCTGACTTTCTTTCATTGGATGACAATGCCTTATAAATAAAATGAAAGGGAGAATGAAAGTTTACAATGTATAATCGAAGAAAAGAATAAATACTTTTCTAGGAGGATAGAAAATAGTCTTCCTAGGTGTTAAAGTTTCTTGCCAGAGTGTACTATTAACATTATCCAGTATTAGTTTAGTCTCTTTACTTGTCTTTTCTACTCTGAAATTAAAACTACATGATTAAATATTTTATTTCAGATCCGATGATCAAAAACTAGAAATATGATTCTTTTAAGATGTCACATCTTTCAGATAAAAGGCCTAAGGAATGAAAGAGTAGGATGAGTTCACTGGATTCCTTTTTTATGTTCTGATTGGAATCAGGGGTAACATTACATTGGAAAGCAGAAGTGACTCAGAGCTAGGAGCCTTGTGTTTTAATCCTTGCACTTTCATTTTGAATAAATCATGTAAACTTTTTGCTCAGTTTCCTTCGTTGTAAAATGATAGATTTGAACTGGTTGACCTTGGAAAGCCCTGCTATTTCTAAATTTTGGGTTCTGGGATTATGGTATTCACTGTAGTCTAGTTTTTTGTTTTTTTTTTTTAAATGATTTTATTTACTTGGCAAAGAGAGAGGCAGTGAGAGAGGGAACACAGCAAGAGGAGTGGGAGAGTAGAATCAGGCCCCCAGCTGAGCAGGGACCCCCCCCACCCACCCCATGCAATGCGGGGCTTGGTCACAGGACCTGAGCCGAAGGCTCAAGTCTCCAAGGGCAGATGCTTTTAAGGACTGAGCCACCAAGGTGCCCCCACTGTAGTTCAGTTTTGAAAACAGAACAAAATAAAGTGATTTCAAAACTCAATAAAACATCACTATCATTAGGCGAAAAGAAGCCTGTTACCCCAAAATAAGTAGTGGGGTTATAGAAAGGTGTTTTGGTCAGAATATTTGTTTGTTTGTTTCTTTTGGTTTCTTTCTTTCTTTCTTTATTTTTTTAATATTTATTTATTAGACAGAGATCGCAAGTAGGCAGAGAGGCAGGCAGAGAGAGTGAGCAAGAGAAAGGGAAACAAGCTCCCTGCCAAGCAGAGAATCTG
The DNA here is from genome assembly GCF_030435805.1 of Mustela lutreola. Classification (NCBI taxonomy): domain Eukaryota; kingdom Metazoa; phylum Chordata; class Mammalia; order Carnivora; family Mustelidae; genus Mustela; species Mustela lutreola. Next base: position 94,853,527 of record NC_081296.1, read on the forward strand.
ATGCGGGGCTTCATCGCAGGACCCCAGGATCATGACCTGAGCTGAAGGCAGAGGCTTTAAACCACTGAGCCACCCAGGCGCCCCTCTTTTGGTTTCTTTTTAAAATTTTAATTCCAGTGTAGTTAACACACAGTGTTCTGTTAGTTTCAGGTGTACAATATAGTTATTTGACAATTACATATATTACTCATCAAAATAATTTTAAAGCATGTTTTTTCTATGTAGATATTGAGGTAGTGAAAAGTACCTTGTACTCGGTAGTGGCATTTTTCTTGAAATGTGGGTGCTTTTCTTGGATGAGTAACTTAGAGATGTTTGTTCTTTATTTGCAGATTAACTGAAACAGAGTTTAAATTTGAACTTTTAGAAAAAGATCCTTATGCACTTGATGTTCCAAATACAGCATTTGGCAGAGGTAGTTTTTTTTTTTAAACCCTTGTTTAAAATACATATATATATGTATATATTGCACATAACCTTTTATATTAGTATAAATTAATACTACTATTTATAAATATTCTAGATTTTGGAACCAGGATTCTATTTTGAGTTCTGGCCCAATCTCCCAGGTTTCTGAGTTTTGTTTCCCTAGCAAAAAATGTAAATAATTGCTGCTTCCATTTCTCAGTGGGCATTTGTAAGATGATGTCTATTTAGTACATTGAGCTCCTTGCAAAACAAAGTGCTTGGCACATAGTCAGGTAATCATAATTATTTTATAATAATTATATAATTATTATAATAAATAATCATAATTATTTTAGGGGAGAATGAATAAGGAGTGCTTAAATGGAATAATGTTGTGACTATTTATATATCCACTATCTTTGGAATTTGCTTAAAATATAAAAACAAGAATTAGAACAGTCGTTTTTAATTATTTAAAAGAGTCAGTTAAGGTGGGAAAACAATCTGAGCATTCTTTGCTTTAATTACCTCAAAGTGAGGACCAGTTCTTTGGAAGATGTATTTAATATTTTTGTCCACTCATTAAAGACTTAGCATTTTTAATGATCTCATACTATTCCAAATAATTTAAATTTTTCAAAATAATGTTTGATTGAATTGGAATTAAGCATCTAAGGCAGTGAAAATAAAGCTATCTTCATATAGGTGGAATTCCATTTTAATAACTGTTTTGAAGGTATAAAAGTCACTTTTGAGAGTCTAATTTCATTAAAATTAAAGTTTATTTTTACATTTAACAAAATAGCAGATTATTATTAATTTCAAATAGTAATAAAGTTTGGAGTGGTGGGAATTATACAGAAGGAATTCTCTTCTGGATCTAAAGCACAAGTTTCAGAAAAATTAAATAAAACTTTGATCTTTTGTTGTAATAATATTTACGTATTTAAAAAGTATTATTTTGGTGGTACTTAAGCTTGTTTTTTGATGTTCTTGACTTTGATCTTTGGAAGCATAATCATTACTTGGGAGTGGTGAAGTTTGTAAAATGATAGGGCTCTTGGTTATTTAATTTATAAAGTGATTTATTTGATGAATAAATGTGATCTGAATTTTCAGTGGCAATGAATCAGAAGTAATTTCTGATGCTTCAGAGGATTTTGCATTTCTACAATAGTACAACCCTCACCAGCCAAAATATCTGGAAGCATATTGCCATTAAAAGCAAAACCAAACAAACTTCATAGCCTGCAAATCCTCTTATACCTCTAAAATATCACTAAATATCACCATTATCCTTTACTTAGTAGTGTATGGTTATTTAAGTGTATTAGTTACCAAGAGGATAATGTTTTTATTGACTAGTGTATCTATTTGGTACACAGACTTTAAAAATCTAGGGTTCTATATTTAATTCTGTCCCATATTAGCAAAACCCAAGGCATAGTTAGTATTCAAGAAGTGGATTAAACTTAAATTGGCAATAGGTGACCTGATGGAAATTGTTGAAATGGAATTCTAATCTATAGTGTAGCTAATTGAAACTATGAATTTAAATATGCTGTTTTAATTATTCCAGAGCATTCCCCATATGGTCCCTCACCATTGGGTCGACCTTCATCTGAAACGAGAGCTTTTCTCTCCCCTCCAACTTTGTTGGAGGGTCCACTCAGACTCTCACCTTTGCTTCCAGGGGGAGGAGGAAGAGGTATATTGTTTAAACATCTTTATTACTCTAGATTTCTTCCTTATTTTATATTTTCATCTCAACTTATCTTTAAAATAAACCTTGGGAAAATACAGGCATTCCTTGCACTTATTGTGGGTTACTTTTGTTTGGAAAAGGAGCTCTGTGATATCTAATTTTAATATATTTTTCTCTTAGAAACAGGATATAATAGGTTATATTTTGATCAAGCACTTGATGTGTATCTCTTTAAATCATTCGGCTTCTTAAAAACTGTATTTTATAGCACTTTATAAAGAACACATAAAATATGATAACAATCTAACATGGCATAAAATTGTATTTTAATGAAATATTATTAAAATGTAGAAATTCCAAATTCTTTTTCTACTTTATTATCATGATCTTTTATTGTAGAAAATCAGAAAGTGAAAGAACCTTCTTTTTAGAGTGGAGGAATTAGAAGTACTATCTTATAGACCAAGTTTTGATGAGAGTCTTAAAGGAGACCTAAATGATTTCTTAATATTTTGATAAACTGACCCAAGATTGTCTGCTTTGTTACCTACCTGTATGGGTTTTTGAGAATCTCAGCAGCTATTTCAAACCTATGCGTTAGCGCTTGGTCTTTCTGCATTTACTTCAGCACTCACCCTTGTGTTACCTATGTACCTGGAGTTTTCCTCTTTTGATCTTTTACCATGCTTTGTTCACTTTGTCAGGTTGCTTTAAAATTTTCTCTTGAATTGTGGCAAAAAGCAAAGATTTAGAAAGTACTGTTTATTCTCAAATCAAAAGTCTCAGGTTTTTAGCCTCATCTGTGTTGTATGAGAGCTGGTAAGCATTCTTCATCAGTGTTGTGACCCCCATTCTGCTCCTTTTATTAGTGATTTTAGCATATTGAATCTGACTAAAAACACCAAACTAAACCCAACTTATAAAAGCTCATATAATGAAATGGATACTACTTATCAAAATAGTCTCTCATGGAGGCTGTAATTCCCAATTGAACCTACTATTATTTTAAATATTTTTGGAGCTCTTTCTTTGGGATTGTCTCCAAAGAATGAGAGAATGAATTTTCTACTTTATGGTTATGGGATGTTCTCCCTTTGCCCATCTCCTGTTTACATAATCTTTCCTCATCCTCGGTTTGGTACACTTAGCACTGGTCTCTCCTACCTCCCAGTCCTACCTACTGATTGGGCTTACAGCCTGGAGACATTTCAGAGAGAAGCTTTTCTTGTCTTGGCTTTGAACTGAAAACTGGGGAAAGAGTGAGTTGCAGACTGATACTTGGAGTCCTGGGAGAGCTTTGCCTTAAGCACTTTAGGAAGGGGACTAATTTCGAAATTCACATGTGTGCTATGAATGCACTAGAATTCATCTTCCCCCTAATTTTTTTTTACTCTGAACAGTAAGAAATATATTTTCATGTTCTATTACCCATCAACATAAATGTAATAGAAACCATTTACATGTTTTTTATGCTTTCTGATACTTTCTATTCATTTCTATTCCATTCATTAAAAAAATTGCTGCTTAAGAGTAAGTTGATTTTATGCACCACGATGGGTTGCAGCCAGCTGTCTGAAAAACAGTGCCCTAGAAATCAGGGTATAATTGGCTAAACTGCAAATATGAATTACTGGAAGTTGAATAACATAAGTCAAGGATTGCTTGTAGTCAATTGAATATTTGGAGTAAGAGTGAAAATTACCTTTGATTTCTCCTCTCCTATTTAAATTACTTTCCTCTCCTTTTTAATTACTTTCAAGAAATAATGTATTTAGATTATTTGCAGGGGTGTTTTGCTATTTTTTAGAAAAGCTACGGAAGTTTTAGGTAAGTTATCAGTAGGTCTTAAAAGAGTTGCTTTGAAGTAAATTTCCTGTGACCCATCCAAGAAAGATGATGAGTGCCCTTTTCCTTTGTTTTATTATCTTTTTAAAATTGAAAGTTTGGGTGAGATACATGTTCAAATAAGATGGAGTATAAGGAAAATAATTTCTTTTTAGAGTAACCTTATTGTAACTTTTGGTGTGAATGCAAAGCATTTTCAAGTTTGTAATTTTTCACCTGGTAGTCATTTGGCCTGTGCTTTGGTTCTCTGAAAGGAAGCAATCAAAAGAAGGCCTTTGTCTCCTTTAAAGATCTGTGCTTCACTCTAGATGAACCCAGCCTAATTGACTTTTGCACATTTTTTACCAATTTAATTTTCTGCTTTTCCAGCCTTTTTCTTCTAATGAACTTATTAAAAGGATGAATAGGCTGGAAGGGAAGATTGAGGGAAATTAATAGAATACAGAAGTATAAGGAAAAGAGATAGTTGACCTTCTGAATATAAAAGTTTACTCTTGACTGTACAAAGGGAGTAGATAAAAAAATATTAAAAGATTATATTTTTTTAATATATAATAGGATTCTTATACTGATATGAACAAGTTACCAAGAAAATGTCAGATTTGTTTTAGTCTCTTAAAGGTATACTGAAATGTGGAAAACATTTTAGATTTCTATTAAAAAGTTGTTGTTGTTGTTTTTTAAATAAAAGTTATTCCTTGAAAGGAAAGGGGTTTTGTTTTCTGGGCAGTATAAATTTGGGAAGATCTTACTCTCCCCTCAGTAATAGATAAGTAAAGTATTAACATATTTTGTTATTTAGTGTTTAAAAAATTGTTTATTTGTTTTTTTCCATTTTAATTGAATATGTTATTAATTGAGGTACTGTCCTTTTTGTGGTCATAAGAAGGGAACTTTATAATGATGATGATCTTTTATAAATGTAAGCATGCTGATTTCCTTATCCAAATGAGTGTTACTTTGTTCAAAGTGTTTATTCCAACTGTGCTGTTGTTTTTGAAACTCTTGTTTTAGACTTTCCTTCAGAGTTTTGAACTCTTTTTGAAGGTGAATTTGATATTCAGAAATTGCTAAAAGCCCTTTAAAGCCAAATTTATCTGGTGGGTATAAAGTTTGTAATCAGACTGGTTAAAATCATTTTTGGACAGAAGTAAAGTCCTGTTTCAACATTGAGATGCAGTTTCTTGAGTGGCTTTTAAGTTAATCTGAGTACATTTCTAAAAGAGTTGTTCTAAAAAATACTGTGAGTAGTTGTAGAATTATTAAAATAGGTATATAGAGTCTAGGATGACAGCTTTAAAAGAATCATGCTCTTTTTGACTATTGGCGTATTAGTGTAAGCAACAAAAACCTCATTTTATAAATATTTTATTCCATTTTATTCTATTCTGGTATAGAAATCTCTACTTTGCAATTTACTTTATACTCCTATTTTTCAGGCTTAGTATTTATAATTCACAGTTTAGCCATTGATTTATGTATAAATGATGATGGTGGTAACATTTCTAAATGACTTTAATAGACAGTTGTTTGTTTATATACATTGCAAAATTATTATTTCCTCCTTGTCCTAGACTTTGTCCTAGGCTTTGGTAAGATAGAATTGTAGTCTATTGTGTCTTAGGGAAACTTTGTGGGAATCTGATTGTTCTCACTTTTTACAAGCTGCCTGGGTTTCATTGATGATATGTCTTTAATACTTTTTTAGGTGAAACAATTGTATTTTTTTCTTTAATTAGGCATAAGAGGCCCAGGGAACCCTCTGGACCATCAGAATACCAATGAAAGAGGAGACTCAAACTGTGATAGATTAACTGATGCTCGCAGAGCACCTTCAGACACTGGATCACTTTCACCTCCGTGGGAGCAGGATCGTAGGATGATGATCCCACCATCAGGTATGGAAAGAGTATAATTATTTATATTTGAAAGGCAACCAGTCTGTGCAACATAGAGGAATGGAAGAAAAGAGGAGTACATGTATGTCCTGTCTTAGGAAAAACCCGATACGGGGGCACCTGGGTGGCTCAGTGGGTTAAGCCTCTGCCTTCAGCTCAGGTCATGATCTCAGGGTCCTGGGATTGAGCCCCGCATCGGGCTCTCTGCTCAGCAAGGAGCCTCCTTCCTCCTCTCTCTCTGCCTGCCTCTCTGCCTGCTTATGATCTCTCTCTGTCAAATAAATAAATAAAAAAATCTTAAAAAAAAAAACAAAAGAAAAACCACGATACATATTAGAAAACAACAGTAGCATAAATTTCCAAACATGATAATTAGGGGTAATTGTTCAGGTTATAGAAGTCTGCTTTGCTCCCCTCCAACCCTCCTGTGGAATATCTTTATTATTTTTATTGCTCATAAGGGATATATATTTATATTAGAAAATCCAAACAATTGTGGGGTGCCTGCGTGGTGCAGTCAGTTAAGCCTCAGACTCTTGATTTGGGCTCAGGTCATGATCTCAGGGTTGTGGGTTTGAGCCCCTCACTGGGCTCCACGCTAAGCACAAAGTCTGCTTAAGCTTAATTCATTCTACTTTTTGTCAGTTCCTCCTTCCTGCTGTCTCTCAAATAAATAATAAATAAGTCTTAAAATCTACGTAATGGTGAAATGTGTAATTAGGAAAGTGAAAAAATCTCAATCTTCCCCAAATCTTTTCCTTCTCCCTTTCTTTCTTTTTAATCATGTCTTTTCTTATAAGGATAGTAGAAAACAAAGGTATGAAAGCAAGCAAACAAGGAACCATTTGTCTTTATTTTCCGTATTTCAGTCTCATTGGTCATGTGCCTTCCACATAGCTTTATCTTGTTGGATCATGTGTGGTGTGTATCTGAGTTTGACCAGAATACCCTTGTTTACTTGTACACCCTTCCTTTTCTCTCAGGGCGAGCTTTACGTCCTCTATAACAGCACAATTTCGGTTCCTCCAGTCAGAATTTAGTAGGCCACCACTCATAATTTGTATACCTCTTTAGTAAGGCATTGGCCACATTGTATTTATTTATGTCACTATTAGACTATAAAGTATGGACTGTATCAAAATCAACTTTATATAAGTAGTGCCATGTATACATTAAGCCCTGGTAGATTTCAGGAATAAATTATTTTGTCCAGTGGAGGGCACCATGGTTATATGATTTATAAAATAGCAAGCTTGTAGCAAAATTGTTTTTCTTTTTGATTTTGTATTTCTGAGGTTGCTGATATTGTGGGGGGATGTATTTTAGAAGCAAAATAATGATATAGTATGATATCTTGAGACTTGCTTAAGAAAGAGTTGGGACGTTTTCAGGCTTCCCCGTTTTATCCACTTGCCCAGCTCTGCCATTTAATTAATCCCATGTTTGAAGTAGAAAGGGAAAACTTGGTTTAGATCTCAGTCATTGGTATTGGTCTTCCTTTAATTGGGCTAATAATTCAGACCCATTGAGACAGTTTTTTGCTAAGATTCTGAAAGAGGGAGGAAATGAGCCTGAGGCTATCCACCCAGATCTTTCTTTCCTGATTCACATCCCTGGGCCCTTGGGAGCTCATTAAATATAATTCTTTCCATTAACTCTAGTTGATGCTGAGTGGTTTCCTTGGCTTTGTGTGGGAGAGGTGTGTCAGTAAGGTCCCATCTGGCTGAGTCAGATGAGTAATGACCTATCCAACAATGTGTGGAGTTCACATTATGCACCACTGCTTAGGACAGTCATGGAAAGCAGTTTGCAGCTGTTTTTCCATATTTCTATGGATAAGAAAGAGCCACACAGTTCACCCCTTTTGACTTTCCTCTTATTTTTGGAGTTGGGCATATGCATAACTAATCTGTCAAAATCTGCCATCACCTGTCAAAGATGAGATAGACTACCTTTATTTTTTTCAAGAATGATGAGTTCTACAAGTACCCAGGAATGACAGTTTTGTCATTGTAAGTGACCCTTGGGGACAGTGAAGGGTGGTTGCAGAAGCACCTGAGTCACAGTCTGTGCCCAGATTTGTGTCTGTCCAGGCGTCCTTAATCTGAGCATTGTGAACCTTCTGTTCATCTCTTGAGCGAAAGATCTTCCCCTTTAGTTTTGGAGGGGTGCTAACTGCCAAAATACTGAAGCTACTAAAAATTTGATCATTGATGACCTCTGAATGATATCTGCTTTGTTAACTACCTCTTTTATCAGTGTCTGTTTTGCTGAATTTCCTGATACACTTACAACATATTCCTTTTTTTCTTTCTTTGCTATTTCCTCAAATTATTTACTATTGTCTACCAAGAATGTGGTTCAGTTTTTTAGGAAGCAAGAGAAATGTCTATATTCTATCTATTAAACTTAAATAAACTTGATTTATTTTTACAAACTTGTTTTCTAGGCCAGCCATATCCTGATCCAGCTATTCCTCCACAAAGGCAAGACAGATTTTATTCTAATTCTGGCAGACTCTCTGGGCCAGCAGAACTCAGAAGTATTAATATGCCATCTTTGGATAAAGTGGGTAAGAAATACTTGTGTGTATGTGTATATTTTTTAATAATGGTGGCATATGAAAGAATTGGAAGCTGAAAAAAGGACTAATAACTGGGCATCTTTGGTAGCTCTTGATGCCAAAATCTTTCCTGAAACTTTCTAGTTTTATGTTTCTTGTTATATTGTATGTATCCATGGCATGTGCATATGTGTTAATGGTTGATTTGGGCATTATTGTAATGGGTTTACTATATTTAGCTATGATGTCCAATTTTACTCTATTCCATGGTTAATTTTTAAAAATTTGCCAGTCCACTTACATATATCCTACTTGGTAATCGGGAAAGTGAATGGAAATGGGAAAATCCACAAGAAAAATAATTTGCTTTGTTGTTGCTTTAATTAAGTACCTTATTTAAACATTACATACAAAGATAGATTTAACTAACATTTATTGAGCAACCTACTATTTGTCAGGCTCTCTTTTCCTTAAACCACCTCACAGCAACCCTCTAAAATTGGGAAATATATATATCCAGCGGATTAGTCAGAAGAGTGTAACATTAAAAAGAATAAAAGCAAATAGAAACTTAAAATAAATTTATTGGTAAAATGTTTCTTCAGGACAGGGAATACATTGCAAGGCGGGGTTAGGCATTATCTGGCTGAAACATTTATTATTTTAGAAAAGGAGTCTTTTTGGAATAGTAAGCAGAGAAGGAGATCTATGGCCTAGATTAATTAAAATTAGTTTTAATTAAATAATTTCTTTCTAACCTTTGGATTTTGGATTTTGAAATTGTTTTCCCTCATTAATTCAAACTTTATGGAGTGACAGTGTATATGTGATTGGATGTCTATTTTTAAACTAATGCTATTTAACGTTTCTTACATGTCCTTTTTTGTTGTTGGAATCTAATTATCCAATTAGATAATTTTTAAGTGTCTACTGTTTAGAAGATGCCCTACGTGACATGGCAGAGAATATAATTATAATAAGGTATAGTTTCTGCCTATAAGAAGCTAATAATTAAATGTGGAGAAAGAAATATATATATATATATATATATATATATATATATATATATATATATATCTTTCATATATTTTATATATCCATCAGGCAGTAATGCTCTAGAATTAAAGAATAGCACCTTTAAAGATTAAGACTTACAAAGTTGTAATAAATTATGGCTGCAACATGGAGTGTGAGTCAGGGAATATTGAAACAAGTAGTGAAAAGGTTAAGCAGTATATAGAGTTCTCGGGGCCTTGCAAACCTGTTCAAAACTTGGACCTTGTTCACAGGGTAATGGGAACACATTAAAGAAATAATCAGATCTGCATTTTAGAGAAATTACTGTGGATGCGTTTATGGTGAATAGGTTGGAGGGAGCAGTTAAGATTGCAGGCATGGTAACTTTTTAGGAGTCTGTGACAGGAATCTACGTCAGTAAGCGGGTAGTGATTTAGCAGAGGGGATAGGGATGCATAGATGTAAGCAGACATAGAGAAAAGAGAATTGGGAGGATTTAGGATTGAAAGCCTGTGGGAGTGTGGGGGAAGGAGTCTTGGCTGATACCTAGATTCCTGACTATAGCATCTGGGCCATTCATCATCCTGAGACAAAGAACAAGGAACAGGAGCAAATTTGACAGGAAAGATTATAAGTTATGTTTTGAACTTATAAAATTAGCAGCACCTGTGATACACCTGCATGAATATTCAAAGAGTCAGTTCAAGCTTTGAAGTCCTAGTAGGGGGAATAACAATCTGAATCACACATCTGGAAGTCATTAGTTGGTATACATCAAATTAAAGGTGTAGGAGTGGATGGGATTTCTCGAAAGGAGAATGAAAGCAGAATGGGGCGGAGGTGGGAACTCCATGGAGACCATCATTTAAGGATAGACAGAGGTAGTGAAGCCCACCAAAGAGACTGAGAAGGAGTGGCGAGCAGGGGAAGATAGAGAGAGAAGGGTGCCATCACAAAAATTGAAGGCTGAGAGAATTTAAAGAGAGAGAGAGAGAGTGGTCAATAATGGTGAGAAATAATATAAAATAAGGACTAAAAGTATCTTTTAGTTTAGCAAAAAAATATTTTTTTTGATGTTGGGGAAAATAATTTCGGTGGAGTAGTGGATGTTGCAAATAGATTGCAGTAAAATGAGGACAAAATGAGAGGAATTCCAAATAATATATATAAAACAAGTATTGATTACAGAAGAGAGGGGTAGCTGTAGGGGAATTTTCTTTTTCTGTGTCGTTTTTAAGTAGTAGTTGGAAGAGACTTGCTGATAGAATGGGTCTAGCAGAAAGGGAAGAGGGAGGCAATAGAGAGGAAGGGGAGAGATTCAGCGCACAGAACCAGGGTCATAGGTCGTCTAGAAGGAGACTTCTCCATGATAAGAGGAGGAAAAATCATACGAATTTGGTTGCTGATAGATTTATTTGTTTGATTACAGAAAGTTAAGGGAGTTTCTAAGTGACTGGTTTAGTAGGTTTGAAGAGATGGAGATTTAAAATTGCTGAGGAGAAATGTGGTTTGGAAGTTGCAGAATGATTAGTCATTGAGCAGCTGCAAGTATGGCTGAAAATCCATCAGCTTGGAGTGGGCTCTGTCTACACAAATCTGTGATTGTTTTACCTGCAGAGGTGCTGAATTGCAGGTATAGGTAGAGTGGAAGTGGAAAGTTGGATTAATATGGAGCTAGAATATTGTCACGTACATGTCGAAATATTGCCAGCTGGGTAAGGACATCGATGATTGGATGAAGTGATAGACTTAGAAGTCTAGTTAATTAGGGGTGGAAATGAAGAGAGGAGGAAACTAAAGAAAATGGAGGGAGACCAGAGGGCTGGAAGCTTCTGTGACAGGAACAGGTGTAGTGAGAATAACTAAATGAGAAGTCTAGGCGAGGATAAGTGTTGTGGTCAGAGAGAGGGTTGTTTGAATTTACCTTCTCATGGACCGAGCAGTTCTTGGTGAAGATGAAGTCCAGGAACATTTATTTTGAACAGTAGCTAAATTCAAATGCTAGTCTATGTTACCTGATGGAGGAATTAGGAAAGTAGGAAGGAAAGAGGAAAAGGAAGGAAGAGTGGAGGGAGGGCAAAAAGAAAGGAAGGAAAGACGGATAAGGAAGAGGGATGCCACCTTCCAGAAGTCTCCTAATGATGCACTTGCATCAGGGTTGCCTAGGAACAAGCCACAGAAATTCCTGCCACCTGCCTTTGCAGAACTTTTGAGTGTGCCACAGTTTCCAGTGACCCAAAGCTGTTCCTGCGGCCGCAATGCAGGATGCTGGTATCGGGCTGGTTTATGTACTAATGGGAGAATGAGAAAATATCAACAATCCCTTGTGATTGGGAGATACGGTAGAAATGGAGTGATCAGTCATATATTTTACATGGTTTAACTTTTGTGTTTAGATGGACCAATCTCTTCAGAAATGGAATCCACTAGAAATGATAACAAAGACGACCTTGGTGTAAGTATTGAAAGTGGAATTTTATCCATGTGCTCAGGAGCTTTTCAGACTCTTGGTTTATTAGAAGAGAAATTTAGCTGGCAATAGATTTCTTGATATAAAGCTGCTTCTCCCATTTTGACAAATATATACACTCCCTATATAGCATTATAGTTGTTTCTTTTCTGGGTTGTACACTGTGGTGATACAGTACAACTTATAGGCTAAAGGCTTGAGTAAGCTTACTAAAGTTAAACAGGAATTTGGATTTTCCCCTTCAATTTTTATTTGAATGTTTTAAAGTATATTTTTGTTATTACCTTTACAATTTTTGCTTTTGGTCACCTTTTTTATGTTGAAAATACAAACATAGGGCACCTGGGTGGCCCAGTTGGTTAAGCAACTGCCTTGGGCTCAGGTCATGATCCTGGAGTCCTGGGATCGAGTCCTGCTTCGGGCTCCCTGCTCCACGGGGAGTCTGCTTCTCCCTCTGACCTTCTCCCCTCTCATGTTCTCTCTCACTCAAATAAATAAATAAAATCTTAAAAAAAAAAAAAAAGAAAATACATAAACATCTGTTTTTCAGTATGAACTTGATAAAAGAATGTATGTTTTGGTACTCTTGGACTACTCTTGTGTTTTATCTTTAGCCTGAGTATTACTTTTTTCAGTTAATATTTGTGATCGCAAAAATCCATCTGATGTAGAAAATAGAATCTTTCAGAAGAAACTATTAAGATTATTATAGACTGCTTTCTTTTAAACCTAAGATTTTTCAGGAAGATTATTGCAAATTTTGCTGTTGCTTTAGTGACCGCTGTTTGTCAATTTGTTACAGAATTTAAATGTGCCTGATTCATCTCTCCCCGCCAAAAGTGAAGCAGCGGGCCCTGGCTTTGTTCCTCCACCTCTTGCTCCATTCAGGGCTCCATTATTTCCAATGGATGCAAGGGGTCCGTTCATGAGAAGAGGTCCTCCTTTTCCTCCACCTCCTCCAGGAAGCATGTATGGAGCTCCTCGAGATTATTTCCCACCAAGGGATTTTGCTGGCCCACCGCCACCGCCATTTGCAAGTACGTTTTTTTTTTTTTTTTTAAACTTAGTGTGTGTTTTACAGAGTAAATCAAAGATATAATTCTAAGCTTTTCTCACTGTAGTAAATCATTACTTTTCCAAATTGGAAAGGCAGCCAGCCATTTGTAGACTGTAATGAGGCTTCCATGTGATTCATCCCAATGATATGGAATTATTTCTGTATTTCAGTAATTAGGAAAAATCATTGTTTTTTTTTGCAGTGGTCTTAAATTAAGACTTAAATTATTTGTTTCTTATTTGATTAGAAAGTGGTTACTGCATCAATTAGTAAAAATAATTACAGCTTATATTTTAGCATTAAAATTACTAGCTAAAGTATTTTTAAAAGTTTTTTTCATAAGTAGTTCCTATGCAGTCCTACTTATTTAAAACCCAAAATATGTTTATCATGTTTAGACTAATTGTTGAATTTATTGAAATTCTTTCATAGCCTTACATAAGAAAAAAACAATTTTTTGCTTTTATATCTGTACATTGCCATTTAGAACTCTAGGTTTCTATAGAATAAATAGTTAACCAAACACTAGGCGGAAGGCTAGTATATGCCTGACATGGTATTTTTTCTCTCATTTCTCCTCTATTTTAAGGTTTAAGGTGAACTAAGATGAATTTTGGGGAAATTCAAGATAGTCTTTTAACTGTAAATGTTTTAGGATAGTATAAAATTAGAATTGGAAATTACTAGTCAGAATTTAAGTCTGGTGAAAATTATATGACATGAAAATGTTTTAATTTAATTTAAGTCTGGTGAAAATTATATGACATGAAAATTTTTAATCAAGCTTTATTATGTATTTTGAAATAATTTGAAAAGTGTTAAGATGTTAGGTTTTCATAGGACAAAAATTGTGGCTAAAGTTAGTGATGTTCCCTTCAATCCTGTGTAATTGAAGAGAATATGCTTTTACTCAATGTTGTAAAAATTCATTTGTTAGATCAAGTAATTATTCTGGGGTCAATTTTTGAGTATGAACATAGGTATTATAAGTTATAAGCTAATCATTTAATAGAACTGAAGTACAGGTACTTAAAATTAAAAAATGTCTTTTACCAATCTCTTTGAACAGTGAGAAATGTCTATCCACCGAGAGCTTTTCCTCCTTTTCTTCCCCCAAGAGCTGGATTTTTTCCCCCACCCCCACGTGCTGAAAATAGATGTGAGTTCCCATCAGGGTTGATTCCACCTTCAAATGAGCCTACTACTGAACATCCAGCACCACAGCAAGAAACTTAACATGTTTTTGATCTCTCTTCAAAAGTAATTTTGACTTCTCTCTTATTTTCAGTTTAAGTAACGGCTGTTACTTAACCTATTATACTTTTGCTCACATAAGAGCTTAATGGAATTAAAACTCTCAGGATAGTATTTTGTAAATAAAGATGATTTAAATATGAATCTTATGAGTAAATTATTTCCATTTTATTTTATTCTAGATAGTATATTTTAATTTTATTAACAAATCCACTATCACATAAACAATGGGAGTTTTATATGTCATCTTGCAGTTGGGGGTGTTTTAAACTCCAAAGAACTTTTTGCCAAGAACTGTATTTACTATGGTTGTAGACAAATGTGAAGGTAACTTTATGCTTAATTAAATGAATTTTAATTGATTTAAAGACTTGTTTGGTATTGATAATAATAATAAAATCAGCTAGTTTTCCATAAATATGACTCCATTAGTTAGTTTTTTACTTTTCTCAATAGCTTTGAGGCTCAAAACTAATGCTTTATATGGATTTTTCCCATTTGATTATCTTACCAAGGTTGTACTCTCTTTCTTGCAAGTAGACATGAATGGCCAAAAGCAACAAATTAATACACTCTTTTTTTTTAAATTTAAGATTTTATTTATTTATTTGTCAGAGTGAGCACAGGCAGACAGAATGGCAGGCAGAGGCAGAGGGAGAAGCAGGCTCTCTGCTGAGCAAGGATCCCGATGTAGGACTTGATCCAAGGGCGCTGGGATCATGACCTGAGCTGAAGGCAGCCGTTTAACCAACTGAGCCCCCCAGGAGTCCCAAATTAATACACTCTTAAAAGTCAATATTGATTATATTCTAATTGATTTGTCTAAATAGTATTTTTTCAGAGTTGGGATCCTCTTAGTTCATTCACTAGCTTTTGGACAGTTTTCTATCTGGCTTGCTTTTCTCTTAATTTGTAAGATAATTACTGTTTTTAGTGGGGAATGTTGAAATTTGCTATAGAAATTTTGTATTTGGACTCAGTATCTTTAGAACGTTTCCTTAACCTTCTTTGTGTGTTTCCTCAGGCATGAATTCTATTATTATTAGTCTTCTCACACGTTAATATGATTATGAAAGGAAAGATAATTAAGTATAACTAATAAGTCTTAGAATACGTCTGTTGAGAAGTTGGTTGTTTTTAGTTGTTTACTTGGAATTTGTCCTCTGTGCCAAAAGACAGAAGGTGAAACATTCTTGAACAAAGCAGTCATGCACTGTAACTGGAATGCTTCCTGCCAGCATTTCTGCAGATGCTCTCTGGAACACTTCTTGTGAGGTATTCTTACTCCTCCATTCTTACCTCACCTTAGGAGACAAGGTTGAACAGAAGGACTTCATGAAGTGAATTGCTTGGATAAGGTATTATGTAGATTGGGAACTGTAAAATCATCATCATAAACTTAGTGTTTAGAGGTTAGGTTTTAGGAGAAATAGATTGCTTTTTTAAAGTTGGAAATTTGGAAAGTGAAAGAAGAGAAACAGAACAGTGATGGAGAGTATTCCAGTCAAGTGAAACTTTTCTTTGCCCCAGGATGAAGGAGACCTGTTTTGACTTAACACAGAAGACAGGAGAGTGGTGCAGGCAAGTCAAACCTCAGAGAGAACGGTAATGAAGTGAGAAGCCAGCATCAGAGAGGAAGCAAGGATAACAGTCAATGAGAGCACAGCAGAAGCCAGAAAGACTTGATATGGGCTGAATAGTTTGAAACACTTTGGGATTCCAGAGTAAATGAACATACTTTACTTACAAAAATATACATATATTTTGGGACGCCTGGGTGGCTCAGTTGGTTAAGCAGCTGCCTTCGGCTCAGGTCATGATCCCAGCGTGCTGGGATCGAGTCCCACATCAGGCTCCTTGCTCGGCGGGGAGCCTGCTTCTCCCTCTGCCTCTGCCTGCCATTCTGTCTGCCTGTGCTCACTCTCTCCCCCTCTCTTTCTCTGATCAATAAATAAAATCTTTAAAAAAATATATATATATATATTTTAAATAAATATATATATATATATTTTAAAGATTTTATTTATTTACTTGACAGGGAGAGATCACAAGTAGGCAGAGAGGCAGGCAGAGAGAGAGAGGGGGAAGCAGGCTCCCTGCTGAGCAGAGAGCCAGATGCGGGGCTCCATCCCAGGACCCCGAGATCATGACCTGAACCGAAGGCAGAGGCTTTAACCCACTGAGCCACCGAGGCACCCCACAAAAATATTTTTTTAATAAAGAAGTATAACCAAGTGGGAATAAATCAAATAATAGCATTTTAGGATGAATAACAAGTTTTGTACATTTATTTCCAGTGATGCTTTCTAGTTAGTTTCTCTTTTAACTCTTTTTCTTTATTTAATTCTGATAAGATTTTAGAATTTTAGAAGGTATGCTTATACCTCTAATCTTTGATTTATTAACTTGATTGATTAAATGTATCAGTTTGTGTGTTGACTCTTTGAGATGAAAAATTAGGACTTAACTATTGCCATCCTCATTTTCCTTTCTTCATGTTTGATACTTAACCACATTATGTTTGCTCTTGTTACTTTTGTAATTTTTATATATTTTAACCTTTGTTAATAGTTTTTCCTTGGGAAGGCTGGGTGTCTCAGTCAGTTAAGCATCTGCCTTCAGCTCAGGTCATGATCCCAGCATCCTGGGATTGAGTCCTGCATCAGACTTCTTGCTCAGCAGGGAGCCTGTTTCTCCCTCTGCCTACTTCTCTTTCTCTCTGACCCCCCCCCAAAAAAAAAAATCTTAAAAAAAATTTTTCCCCCTTATTCCTGTCCCCTCTTCCCCTACTCTGGCCCACATCCTATTTTCTCTTGGCTGTACATCATGTTTTCAAGGTTGCTAATAATAATATTATTATATTATTATATAATAATAATAATAATATTATGCCTACAAGTGTAACGATCTTCTATACTTGTTCCATAGTTGAACTAAGGTTCAAAATCAATAAGGCGCATTTGTACTGTTATTGTTATTTAAATATTTTCACTATCAGGCCAAATTATATAGTAACTTTACATATCCTTCTCTGTGAATCCCAGTATCATAATTTCTGCATCACTCTAAAGAGAATATTCTTTTTTTTTTTTTTTTAAAGATTTTAAAAATTTATTTGAGAGAGAGAATGGGAGTGCGAGAGCATGGGCAGAGGGAGGGGCAGAGGGAGAGGGAGAAGTGACTCCCCACTGAGCAGGGAGTCTGACCTGGGTCTCTATCCTAAGAGCCTGGGATCATGATCTGAGCTGAAGGTAGACACTTGAGCAACTGAGCCATTCAAATGCCCCTAAAGAGAATATTCTTAAATATCAAGGTCAATCAATGATTTTTTTTTTTTAAGCTCACTCTCTTTCCCCTACCACTAATAGCCTAAAAAATATAATAACACATTTTGCTTAACTTTATACTTAGGCCAAGTGTACAGTTCTCCCTCCTACTTTTCTAATGTGACTTCTCCTCCCTCCCAATATTATTTGCCATTATCATGGCTTACTTGAAAAGAAAAAAATCTTCATGTCTTTTCTATTGGATATATTGTTATTTTTTCTTTTAAACACTTTAGTCTTGGCATTTCTTTGTATTCCCGTTGCAAACTGACTGGCTGGTTTCTAGCCCAATGAACAGAGCCTGCACTTTTCCTGATTTCTTGGGATTACTCTGTTGTTTCATAGAGCTTCTATCTTGCTGGGGTTTTTTTGTTTTTGTTTTTTAAAATTCATTTTAAATTTTATTGTTTTATTGCTGTTCACTCTCAAGTTATTTCCTTAAGGATTTAGGGAATGTAAAATCTGAATCCTTCGCATGCCTAAAATCCCAATCCTTTACTCTCCCACCCCCTTGTTTTAAAGTAGTCTCATGCCCAGCATGGAGCCCGGTGTGGGGCTTGAACTTACAACTGTGAGATCAAGACCTGCGCTGAGATCAAGAGTTGGACTCTTGGGACGCCTGGGTGGCTCAGTTGGTTGGACGACTGTCTTCGGCTCAGGTCATGATCCTGGAGTCCCGGGATCGAGTCCTGCATCAGACTCCCAGCTCCATGGGGAGTCTGCTTCTCCCTCTGACCTTCTCCTCGTTCATGCTCTCTCTCCCTGTCTCTCTCTCTCAAGTAAATAAATAAAATCTTTTAAAAAAAAAAAAAAAAAGAGTTGGACTCTTAACCAGCTGCACCACCCAGGCATCCCCATTCCCTTTTTTGGTATTAGTTTATATAGGTATGAAATTCTAGGTCAGAATTTTGAATATGTTGTGCTTTTAATATCAATTTAATACAATTAATTAATGCCAATATGTTGTTTCTTTAGAAGATTTTATTTATTTGACAGACAGCGATCACAAGTAGGCAGAGAGGCAGGCAGAGAGAGAGAGGAGGAAGCAGGCTTGCCGATGAGCAGAGAGCCCAAGGGGTTTTGATCCCAGGACCCTGGGATCATGACCTGAGCTGAAGGCAGAGGCTTTAACCCACTGAGCCACCCAGGTGCCCCCAATATATTGTTTTTTAATATCCATTGTTGCTGATGACATGTCTGAGGAATTTGATTTTGTTCTCTTTGTTGGTAACCTGATTTTTTCCTATAAAAAATTTTTAGGGTTTTTTTTTTTTTTCTTTTATCATTGGTGTTCTAAAAGTCGTAGTTAGATGTAGCTACATGTGAGACATTTTCATTCATTTCTTGTTAGTCCAGGCCCTCTAAGAAGCAGATTCCAAGATGGAAGTAGATATTGAAGAGATTTATTGAGGGAGAACACCTATGAAGGATTAAGGGGAGAGAGTTCAAAAGTAGATAGAGAGACTCTTCAGACTGAGGTTCAGATTGACATCTGTGAATAGGAGAGAGGGAAGGAAGGAAGAGTTGGGTAGGCAGAGCCTCTGATTACAGTGCAGTTCCAGGAAAGCCTGAGCTGGAGCCATGGCACTCCCCGGGGCAAAGATTGCCTCTGAGAGGAGACCCTCATTTGGTGGGAACGGCTCTGCCCTAGTCCTCTTCCATATTCTGTCCTTGGCTGGGAGCACCCCCAGGGAGAACCTGGACTTGGCATGAATGCTGAAGGTGCAGCAGCTAGAGGCTGGCAGCTACTATACTCGGCATCCTCTCTCTCTCTCTTTAAGTTTTTAATTTTTTGTAAACATAAAATGTATTATTAGCCCCAGAGGTACAGGTCTGTGAATCGTCAGACTTATTTCACAGCACTCGCCATAACACATATCCTCCCCAATGTCCATAACCCAGCCACCCTATCCCTACCCCCTACCCGCGGCAACCCTGTTTGTTTTGTGAGATTAAGAGTCTCTTATGGTTTGTCTCCCTCCCAACCAGTCTTGTTTCATTTTTTCCTTCCCTACCCCTCAAACCTCCCATGTTGTCTCTCAAATTCCTCATATCAGGGAGATCATTTGATAATTCTCTTTCTCTGATTGACTATTTCGGTTAGCATAATACCCTCTGGTTCCATCCACGTTGTCGCAAATGGCAAAATTTCATTTCTTTTGATGGCTGCATAGTATTCCATATATAATATATATTCCATATATATATGTGTGTGTGTGTGTGTGTGTGTGTGTATACACACACACACCCCACATCATCTTTATCCATTCATCTGTTGAAGGACATCTAGGTTCTTTCCCTAGTTTGACTATTGTGGATATTGAGGCTATAAACATTCGGGTGCACATGCTCCTTCGGATCACTACATTTGTATCTTTAGGGTAAATACCCAGTAGTGCAATTTCTGGGTTGTAGGGTAGCTCTATTTTCAACTTTTTGAGGAAACTCCATGCTGTTTTCCAGAGTGGCTGCACCAGCTTGCATTCCCACCAACAGTATAGGAGGTTCCCCTTTCTCTCTGCATCCTCGCCAGCATCTGTCGTTTCCTTACTTAATTTTAGCCATTCGGACTGATGTGAGGTGATATCTCATTGTGGTTTTTTTTTTTTTTTTTTTTTTTTCCTGATTTTATATTTTATTTATTTATTTTTAAAGATTTTACTTATTTATTTGTCAGAGAGAGAGCGAGAGCGAGCACAGGCAGACAGAGTGGCAAGCAGAGTCAGAGGGAGAAGCAGGCTCCCTGCGGAGAAAGGAGCCCGATGTGGGACTCGATCCCATGATGCCGGGATGATGACCTGAGCTGAAGGCAGCTGCTCAACCAACTGAGCCACCCAGGTGTCCCCTCATTGTGGTTTTGATTTGTATTTCCCTGATTGGGATCCTTTTTCTTTTCCTTTTTTTTTTTTTTAAGATTTTATTTATTTATTTGACAGAGATCACAAGTAGGCAGAGAGGCAGGCAGAGAGAGAGAGGAGGAAGCAGGCTCCCTGCTGAGCAGAGAGCCTGATGCGGGGCTTGATCCCAGGACCCTGGGATCATGACCTGAGCCAAAGGCAGCGGCTTAACCCACTGAGCCACCCAGGCACCCCTGGGATCCTTTTTCTTGAAGGGGTGATATGACTGGGGTACCACACCATATTAGGCACTTAAACTATGGCGTCCTAAAACTCTGGGATTTTTTTTTTTTTTTTAAATCTTTGGTAAGTTCCTTATCTACTTTTTCTTTTGTATTTTTTAAAAAGATTTTATTTATTTATTTGTCAGAGAGCAAGAGAGAGGGTGTGTGGGAGCACAGCAGGGGGAGCAGCAGGCAGAGGGAGAAGCAGAATTCCCACTGAGCAGGGAGCCCAATACAGGACTCGATCCCAGTACGCTGGGATTATGACCCGAGCCGAAGGCAAACAATTAACTGACTGAGCCATCCAGGTATCCCTTTCATATCTTTCATCTCTCTCTTTCTCTCTCTCTTTTTTCCCCCTGGAAAATTTTGTCAACTATATATTCTAAATCATTCTCTTTAATGTTTTTGTTTTCAGCAGTCATTAATCTTTGAGAGCATTTTTTATTGTATTTTATTCTTTTTTCATAGATCCTATCCTTTTTTGTAAAGATCTAATATTTTGAATTTCTCCATAGCCAATTAGTGTTTTCTAAAAGTGTTTTTCTGAATTATCTGTTTTCTCTAGGATTAATAATGATTAAGTTGGGCTTTCTCTCCTTACATGTTTGGTCAACCTTGAGTTGTTCATGTTTAATGAAGATGAATTGGTTAGCTGATTCTAGCTTATACCTTTTTCTGTATAACAAGGATAGTTTTCTTGTTTGGTTTCTTCCTGAGATAGGTGTGTGTGTGTGTGTGTGTGTGTGTGTGGCACGCAGGTGGTGAGAGATGGAGGGTGGGGACTGAGACAGAATCTGTGACTGACAGGCTTTGCCATAGGATGACCCGTAGGATGCTGGCTGGGTGTCGGCCTTCCAGATGCCAGAATGAGAAGGGCTTCATGTAGGATACCACCATTCACGCTAGAAGTTTTGCTTTTTCCAAACAGTTTAGTTTCTGTAGGGAATATCTCTCCAGTATTTTAGCTGGAGGCAGAACCAGGCTCACTGCCTTGTGCTAGGGGCTGTGGCAGGGGAATGATGGCATCAACTTCAAGCTGTTCTGCTCGCAGTTCTTCCCTATTTTCACACTCACACCTCAGTTCTGTACATGATACACTAACTGGCTCTAAGCCAAGTTTCGGACTGTTATCAGGCCTGCTGACTCCCAGTTCCTGAAACAGATTGTAGGCCATAGCTTTCTCGACTTATTTTATCCTCCAACCTAATCTAGTCTGTTCTTCTGTCCCCCAGAAAATTTTGAAACTTCATTTGTTGGTGTCCTTTTTTATTCTTTTCAGCATTATAGGGTTTACTTCTCTTGGCTCTTCTTTATATTTATCTCAGTGGGGCCTTGGGGACAGGTGGCCAGCATCTGCTTAGTCTGCCACCTGGAAGCTGAAGTTTTCTGTTTTTGCTGTTGTCACCATTTGAAAGGGTAGTTAAAGGAGGAGGGCAGACTTCAACATTATGACCTGAGCATTATTTTGGACTGATAGGCAGTAGGCTTGGATATTTCAATAAAGAGTCCTTCTTGGTCCTAGTTGGATAACTTTTCCCTCCACTTTGGTATTCTGATTTTTTTTTAAAGAAATAATACACGGTCCTACGAAAAAAGTTAGAAAATGGTCAAAAGCTGAAGAAAATCCAGGGTCACCATAGAAACATAAATCACTTTCTGCATTTAGGTTGTACTTCCTTTAGGCTTTTTATCCTTCACATATCTTTTGTATTAGTGTAATTATGTGTGTCTTTAATTTTATATTAAGTGTAATCTATTATAAATGATATAAACTTTTTTTTTGAGAGAGAGAGGGTAGGGAGGGGCCAAGGGAGAGGTGGAGAGAGAATATTAAGCAGGCTCCACACCCACTGTGGAGCCTAATGTGGGGCTTGATCTCATGACTCTGAGATCATGACCTGTGCCAAAACCAAGAGTCAGATGCTACTTGACTGAGCCACCCAGGTGCCCCTGTAAACTTCATTTTTCATGATTTTACCTTCCCTTTTGTGAATATAATTTACCTAATTATTCTTTTCTTGCTGCTTAAGCTGTTCTTACATATTTATTTTTTTTTAGAATTCTTAAAGAATTATGTATGATAGTATAGCTTTGTACATATATATTCCCCCCTCTAGATTTAGGGTAATTTTTTAGAGATATATTCCTAAAATATATTCTGGGGCCAGAATTTGGGACTGGGGACAGAAGGTTATTAAGAGGAAAGGAAATCACATTCTTTGGAACCAGGTTAGTTGAAAACAAAATAGACTTCTTTTTTAAAGCCAGACAATTCATAGACATGGGGAGATGCTACAAAAGAATTTTGTGAGTATAGTTGATAATTATTCTGCTTCTATAGGTATGGTTCATGGTTTACCATGAATCTATTTAAAAAAGCATCTAGCCTTATAACCTTTGCAAACTAACCTATTCCCCCCCCCCCCCAGGTAGTAGCTACTGTGAAAGAATTTTTTTTTTTTGAAGATTTTATTTATTTATTTGACAGAGAGGGAGAAATCACAAGTAGGCAGGGAGGCAGGCAGAGAGAGGGGGATGCAGGCTCCCTGCCGAGCAGAGAGCCCGATGCGGGGCTCGATCCCAGGACTCTGGGATCATGACCTGAGCTGAAGGCAGAGGCTTTAACCCACTGAGCCACCCAGGTGCCCCACTGTAAAAGAATTTGATAGCAGTGCTATAAAAGAGATTTGTGTGTGTGTGTGTGTGTGTGTGTGTGTGTGTGTAATATGGGAACTCTTTGATAACTGTCTATAAAGAGCAGTTAAGCTTACTACATTGTATTATGTTTCTTGCTTGCAACAAAATGAAAAGACAACTTATGGAATGAGATAAAATATTTGCAAACCAGCAATCTAATAAGGGGTTAGTATCCAAAATATATAAGGAACTCATACAACTCACTAACAAAAACCCAAATAACCCAATTGAAAAATGGGCAGAAGATCTGCATAGACATTTCTCCAAAGAAGACATATAAGTGGCTAACAGATCCATGAAAAGATCCTCAACATCACTAATCATCAGGGAAATGCAAATCAAAACCACAATGAGATATCACCTCAAATCTGTTATCCATTATCAAAAAATAGGTAACATTATCTGTCAAATAATAGTATAGTTGTAGTATTTAAGAGTGGTAGGAGTTGTATAATATTAGGGTCCCTTCACCTAGGTTTAAATTTTGTTCTGCCATTGACTAGTTTTATGATTTTAGGCAAGATTCTTAACCTTTCTGTGCCTCCATTTCCTCATATGTGAAATGGGGGTGATACATACTACATGGTTGCTGTGAAGATTAAATAGAGTACTTTTTAGTGAAATGATTAAAATAATGGTTGGCATACAATTCAGCACATGCCAAGTATAGTATTTCCTAGCTAATTTATTTAGTGTTTTCTCAGAAAATTTCACTGAAGTGGGTGTTCCTGATTAAAGCTCATTCTTTTTTATTTTTATCTGAGGAGAGAGAGCATGGTGGGGAGGGGCAGAGGGAGAGGGAGGGAGAGAATCTCAAGCAGACTCTGCACTGGAAGTGGAGCCTGATCCAGGGCTCATTCTCAATACCCTGAGATAATGACCTGAGCTGAAACCAAGAGTTGGACACTCAACTGACTGGGCCACCCAGGCACCCCTAAAGTACATTCTTTTAAACACAGACTTCTTTTAACCAACTTTTGTGAAAACCTTTCTAAAATATATTAAATGTTCCATTAGAGTATACAGATGTTCTGAAGATAATGTGTTTTCCTGTTGAGGCAGGGTTATGACCAATGACGTATCTTTGATCAGTTACATATTTATCATGTATAAAAACTAAATGGAGAAAAAAAATTGAGCACAACTTTCTAAAATAAAAAAATTACAGGGATACCTGGGTGGCTCTATCGGTTAAGCATCTGCCTTTGGCTCAGGTCATGATCCCAGGGTCTGGAATGGAGTCCTGCATCTGGTGAGCAGGGAGTCTACTTCTCCCTCTCCCTCTGCCTGCTGCTCCCCCTGCTTATGCTCTCTTTTGCTCTCTGACAAATAAAATCTGGGGTGGCTAGGGGCCCTAGCTGGGTGCCTCCTGATGCTTTCATTTTCTTCTTGGAGTGCAGATAGAGTGGACCCTGGTCTGACCCTGTGCCTTGCACACACAGCATCTGTGGGCACTCACCTCTCACCTGTGAGAGGCAGACACTCCATTGTTCATCACAGGCAAGGAATGTCTATGAAGCTATTAGAGAAGTATGTCCCAGGTGTCCAAGGAGCAGGTTGAAAGCTCAGGTGTGAAACTCCAGATGTAGCTGTTTGGCTGTGAGGGGCTTGGACCTGAGGGGCAGGAGGAGGGCACCCTGCAGGCTTCTAACTACATTCACAGAAATCAGGTATTTCTGTCTGTTGGTGACTGATGTGTGCTCTGAGTGGTGGCTAAACTAGCAGCAGGGTTAAGTATGGGAGCTTCATCATGATTTTGAAATACCTTAATGAAAAAATCACTTGAATTTGAAATTAATTCACATTATAAGAAATCTCTACATTACATGTACCATTTTATTCAGAGATGTTATCTTTTTTTAAGACTTAAAAAAAAAAAAAAAGAGCACAAACAAGGGGAGAGACAGAAGCAGAGGGAGAAGCAGGCTCCCCACTAAGCAGGGAGCCCGACATGGGACTTGATCCCAGGACCCTGATATCATGACCTGAGCTGAAGTCAGACACTTTACCAACAAAAAACAAGCAGGCGGCTCTAGAGCTGTTAAACTTTTTTTTTTTTTTTAAGACTTCTTAAGTATAATTTCAGCAGCATAAATTTTTGAATGGCTGTGAAAAAATTTAAAAATTATCACCTATTTGTGGGGTGTTTCTCATTGGTGGCAATGTTAAAAATTTGAAGAGGTTATCAGTTAAAATAAGATTTTATTTGAAAGTTCTATATAAATTTAGTATTTCCCCCAATTCTCTGCATTTTGTCTCAATTATATAATAAACAAAACAATGATTTTTCTCCCTGCACAGTTTTTTTCCAGTTTATACCAGTGTGCTGTACAATATTTTCGGTATATGTCAGGGGATGGAAAAGGCTGGGAAGCCTTGCTAAAGATGATGTAGTTTGATGGTTGTATATTATTCATCCCTGCTTGTGTGTTACTCCATTAGGACCACTTTATGTTACTGGCTTCATAAAGGTCCCATCTGATGCATGCCGTAAGGCCCTAGTAAGTTAGTTTCTGAATCTGTGTTTAGCCATAAGCCCATGGTCTGTCTGTCCTTCCCAAGACCCACCCCACTGACTCCCTATCTTCTTTATTCCTAGGGGGGTGGGGGAAATGGGAAAGCAGTTTTAGCTATGTAAATCTCATATAGTTTAGTGAGCTATGTTTTGAAAATGTTTTATTTAATACATTTCTTCAAAGATGATCTTATGTATGTCTGAGCCGTTGGGCCAACAGTTAAAACTTTTAGGGAAGAATCAGAGTTTTAGATAATCAAGTCCAATCTCTCATTACAGATGAGGAAACTGAATCTAAATAGAGTTTTAGATAATCAAGTCCAATTCCTCCTTTTTCAGATGACTCTAATGCTAAAGCTCTGTAGCATTAGAGTCAGAGCTCAGAGTGTAACAGATGCTGAGCCTCCCAGTTTGGTGCTTTACTATACCAACCGTCATTTGTATACTATTCACATATATTAATAGGCTTTCTTTTTTCATACATTTTGGGTACTATTTTTGTATTTTACATAATAAACATGTTGATTCACCCAAAAAAAGAGTTAGATATGCCTAGGAAACAAGGAAGCTGATGAATACCAGATTATTCCAAGGTGAGGAGGCAGTGTCTGGAAGAAAAGTCAGTGTCTGCAATGATTAGGGAAAGACAGATGAAGGAAAAGAGCCATTTTCTATCTTATAACTGATAGCTGTTTGTCTCAACAACCAAGAATAGAGATTACAAACCAAACTAAAGCAATATAGGAGTTTATGAACTATTTAATACTGGCATACTAAAGGATTTCTGCATCTAGTATAGGAATTGTATAAAGTTCTTATAGCCTATAAATTATGTTTTACTATATCAATACTGTTCTAAATGCATGATACACTTGAGTTTTGTGATAACCAGTCTATTGTTTGCTTTTAAGCTTGTATTTTGCCAAAGCTAGTTAAAACAATTAAAACCCTTCAAACTATTTAAACTGAGACTTTTTTGAAAAAAAAATTCTTTGAGAGAGAGAGAGAAAGAAAGTGAGTGAACAGGGGGAGGAAGGGCATAGGGAGAGGGAGGGAGAATCTCAAACAGACTCCCTGCTAACATGGAGTCCAACTTGGGGCTCAATCCCAGGACCGTGAGATTATGACCTTAGCCGAAATCAAGAGTCAGATGCTTAACTGACTGTACCACCAGGTGCCCCTAACCTAGGACTTTTTATGAAATATTCCCAAATTTAAGCTTTGCCGCACCAGACTAAAATAGTAGCTAACGTGATTATAAAGGATTATTACAGTTTAACACTAAAAGTTTTCATGCTTTGTATACAATAAAACATATTACAATGGTCACTTTTTAATGCTTTATTCATTGATTAAAAGAATATACATTTAACATAAACCATACAACATCAGTCATCAGGTCAAACATTCAGCTGGTTTCCTTACAGTTTCTGTCAGGATTTATTTTATCTGATCACATTTGTAAGATAAAATCTCACCACATCTGGCATTTACACACACTGTGCCAGTGGATTCACACTACTGATGTACATATAAAATCCTCATGGTATGTGCTCACTGGAGACAAAACAGTGCACACCTGTCAAAAGGTCATTTTAATATAAGATGGTAAAACCATTTGTAAAATACATATAAACTTTTTCCATAAATAGAATCATATCTGGACATCTGTTGCATAAATTGTGTTTCCAAAGCTTACAATAGAGCAGCCAGGTCTCAGCACTGCTGGGCACCCACGTTGGCTACTTACTTTATTATTGCAGACTGTCCTTTAACATTAAATGCACAACATTCGTACCACTTAAAACTGGGGTCAGGTGGAAGTCTCACAGAGACCACGTCTGTACCGCGGTTGCCCTGAAACAGTTAAGTCGGCTTTTAAAGCCTCTCAGATATAACAAGGTTTTAAAACATACTTCATGGAATGTTCTTCATGTATCATAGCAGCTCATACCTGTGATAGAACAAGCTTTCAGTTCTTCCTTTCTTTCCTTTACATTCACTATTCACAGTGAAACAGGTGCATGGTTTTTTTTTCTTTTTTTTGTTTTGTTTTTTTCAGAGTTCTGAGGTTGCTGACTGAGCCACAGCACAGCTGTGTACCACAGGTCGAAATTCGACCTTAAATATTACAATCTAGCAGTATCTGGCTGGCCAGAGTGGGCCGGCCCCTGCCAGCATGTGGGCACTTCTTCAGTTAAGTCTATTCTTTGGCAGCTGACACGCGCGCTGACAGAGAAAAATCCAGTGACTCATTGCTAGGGATTTCACGACTAATGTTTGTTTGCAAGCATGTGTGTTTACAGCTCTGTTTTTTGATTTTCTTTTAAGGAGGTTTTACCCTGGAATACAGTTTCCTCCTCCACTATTTGAAATCTGGGCTAAAAAGCTAACTTGAATGTATAATGTAATTGATGAATAAAATTATGTCTCATACAGTTTAAAAAAAAGTCTAACAGTTTGAGTATTCATGTTTATGTAAATGCATTTTTTAAAAAAAGGATTAAGCAGTATTCTAACCTAATACACAAAATTCAGAATGGTAATTGGTGATATCAACTATTATATATGTAATAAAAGTTAAAGTCTTGGCTTCTCTGTTAAAGATCACTCATTTGGGATCATACTATCCTCCCTTCTTCCATTTCAAAAAAAATTAATGAAATGCTATCAAGCATGAATGCAGTGCATTGCATACAAATCCACCAGGCTATGGATATATATCTATATACGTATAAAAATATTTTGGCTCCTGAGTTCTGAACTCTGACACACAAAGAATAAAAACATCAAAAGGCAGAGTAACTCAGTGAAAAAAAAAGTTAGCCAGCAACCTCAGACAACCTTCGGTTGTATATCCTTAAGGTTTGATAACAAGTCCATTAACCGTGAAAGCCCTACACATTGTCACTTTGAACTTCTAAACCAATACCCGACTACGTTCTTTGATCAAGAAGTAGAATATACATATATAATTCTATAAAGCTAATACTGATTAAACACAGCACAAAGGGATTAATTCACACTACTGAAAAAAAAAACATAATAGGACCCTACTTGCATATGTAACCACAGGAATTGTACATTTAAAAAAAAGCTAAATGTCTTCGCTGAAGCTTTGCATCTCTCTGTAAAAATGACGATTCGGTTCAGTGAAGACACTGAGTGATTCGATGTCCATGACCGCATGCCAAGGTTGACCCAGGCCCAGGGATACCTGCTCAATAAGGTTATGCACTGGATCCACATCCTGGTCGGCCAGTTCACCTTGGTCAAAATCAATGCTTTCTTCAGTGACTTCAAGTACTTTTAGATCAGAGCCACGAAGACGAGCAATGGCAATGAGGTTGTGCGCCCACACTGTGTAACCTTCAAAATAAACAAAAAACAAGCACTGTCATTTCCTCGTAATTTATTTTTTCTATTTGATAAGTTAGTCTTTTCCACAAACTTGTATCTCACTGACCACTTTGGTCCTTTTCCTTTAAAAATATACCGAGATTGAAAAAGACTGAAGTAGGATTGTTTAGCTCCAAAAAAAAAAGACCAAGTTTGATATTGTTTCCAACAACATCACTGTGGCTGGTGAATTGGTAGATGCTGTAATGCTATTCCGATATCAGTACATTTAGTTAAGACTGAAGACATTTAAAGTAAAACTTTATAGCTTTGGATAGTGCTCTATCATAAAAAACAAAATTTTATTTCATGTGTATGTATCCATTAACAATACATCGAAAACATTTTTAGTGAGTAAAAAATCCTCTCCTATGATGCTTCACAGTCTGAAGTTAATAAGCGAAACTTTAAACTGTTAATTGCCAATAGAAAATATGTAAAGTATTAAAGAGTCATGGATAAACTTTGGGAAGGAATAAAGGGGAATGGGTATAGGAGCTTTAGCTGTATCTAACATCTTATTTCATATTTCTTGTAAGAAAAAAAGAGCTTAGATTGGCTGAAATTAATCTTTAATATATAGTGTTGAGTAATATTATAACAAGTTGAAATGTATTTCTCTACTGCTATCTCTGATGACTGGCCAAAGTATAAAGCAAAACTTTATAAGTTTTGAAAAGCAAGACACATACTTTCCTGCACTAATGCAGGCTAAAAGATATTTAAAAAATAAGGAAACACAACTAACAGTCCATTTTGTATGCTGTAAAGGTCTTACATGTTCCAGAAAAGGAAGTAAAACGTTCTTCTGGCAGAATAGAAACTCTCTCTAAATGAGGATAGTATTAAGATGAAAGGCACCAGTAAGAAAAAGGCATATACCCAATCAATGGAATCATCATTTAAAAAAATATACAAATTAGGGCGCCTGGGTGGCTCAGTGGGTTAAAGCCTCTGCCTTCGGCTCAGGTCATGATTCCAGGGTCCTGGGATTGAGCCCCGCATCGGGATCTCTGCTCTGCAGAGAGCCTGTTTCCCTTCCTCTCTCTCTGCCTACTTGTGATCTCTGTCTGTCAAATAAATAAAATCTTTAAAAAAAAATACAAATTAATATGGTAATATCTAGAACCTAGAAGATGAGGCAGCAAGCAAGTAAGAAATCATACTTTCTCTTCCTTCTGTATTATGTTTTTAAGAGATCTTGTGATAAGAGGAAGAAATATATCTACTGCAAGTAGATATGTAACTTTTCTTAGATAAATTAATTTCAAATGCCACTCTCATGAAATACCATCTCTCATGAAATACCATCAATCCCATGGTGGAAGAAAAAAGCAACATGGAAGCTGGAACAAAACACTTAAGAGTGGAAATATGACCTTTTACTTGTAAGTGGTGTATCTTATAAGTTAAGTATAAAAGCCAGGGTGCCTGGGTGGCTCAGTGGGTTAAAGCCTCTGCCTTCAGCTCAGGTCATGATCCCAGGGTCCTGGGATCAAGCCCCGCATTGGGCTCTCTGCTCAATGCGGGGAGTCTTGCTTCCCCATCTCTCTTTGCCTGCCTCTCTGCCTACTTGTGATCTCTGTCCAATAAATAAATAAAATCTTTTTTTAAAAAAAGTATAAAAGCCTGCATTTCAACTTGTTAGAAGATTACTCAACACTACAAATGTCAGTGCTTTTTGCTGGTTTAATATGTTTTAGATATAAATAACAAACTGAACAAAAATCACCTACCATGAATTGCCAGGAGAGAGAGCTTTGTGCACCTCCATGCTAATAAAACCAATGGATCTTCATTTCGGTTGTCACTAAGATCTGGAAAACCAGATGTGTCAATCACATCATTCATTAGTATAAAATGAGTGAGGAACTTATCATACTGCCTGGATATAAGATCAACAATAGCTCCTGAAACACAAGTGATGTAGCTGTCAAAATGGATCCTCTCTAGTGGTATACTGGGTTTCAGAATCTTTAGCATATCTTCACTCTTGATATCAAAGGCCATTATGTAGACACGAAGGCTGGTGCTCTTTCGTGACAAGGCTTTCCAATGCTCATCATTTGGCATATTGTCCAGAGACTTGTGCATCACGGAAACATTGTGGACCAGGAGAGACAGTCGCTGCAAAGGCACATGGTTGCTATCAGTTAAGACTCTTGCCATCTCAGCTGTAAAGTCACAGAAATCCAGGGCAAGTGAGCGCAGATTCACGAATCGCTCCAGTTCGACTGTGGTGATAAGGGTGCTGCTACCAGGAATATTGTTGTCTAGCAAGCTCAGGTGCTCCATGGTGTTGGCAATAGAGTTTGAGAGAGATGACAGTGATGTTGGGGTTACTAGTTCCAGCATAAACCCACAGGACAGCCATTTCAGTTGCCTACTATTACTCAGTATTTCTTCAAACAGCTGCTGAATTCTGTATGGAAAACACATGCCACAATGATCCTGTTAACATTTAGTGCTAATCTTTTAACACTGACTTCTGAAACTGGGCAATAAAATGGCATGCAATGTTAAGATCCATTTTCTCTCAATCCAACCCACAAGTAACATTATCATAAATACTACTAAAATTCACATAAAAATATAATGAATAAACCATATTAAACATCCAAAAATAAGTTCTTCAACCAATGAAAGCAGCATTTTTGTACCAGTATGGTAGAAAAGAGTGATGATATACAATTTATGTTACAATGAAGGCAAGGAGAGAAGTAACACTGTTAAATAGCAATAATTTACCCAGCAAAGTCTTTGATTTATCTTAAAGATTTATGATGTGGAATAGGGTATTTCATAGTTAAAACACTTTCAGTTTACAGGACACATTTTTTGGGAAAAATATCATTACTCTCCTGATTGTATCTTACAATTTCTCAGAAAAAACTAAAATTATTGTTAATATAAGCCCCCTTCCACTAGCCATATAACTTACTGTTTAATTTTTTTGCCATCAGGATCCACCTTGCTGAGGTATGTATTTGACAAACTTCCTTGCTGTTGTAAAACACTTATGTCTCCAAAAAGGCTAAACTTCTGGAGGTTCCTACAAAAAAAAAAAAAAAAAAAAGCAATTTAAAATGACTAATATATGCAAATATAAATATTAAAAATAGAAATGTATAAGGGATATCTACAAAAGTTTCCACTTTATAACTCATTTGAAATCCAATTAGGTACTTTCGGATTGCTTTTTACATACAATGAAAAGCAACATAATACAGGAGAAGTAGTAAAAGCTTTACAGAATGAGTACTGAGGTTTTACACTAAGCTGTATGCTCAGTTCAGAAATTCAGCATTTCAATGACCATGGAAAGATGTTCATGCATTGTTTTCCTGATTTTATTTAGTTGTCCGTGTTCTCTTGCGTGTAACTGAGCTTCTTTTGAGATGATTACTTTGAATGATTTGGCAGGCAATTCACAGATCTCTATTTTTGGGGGGTTGGTTACTGGAGCTTTATTAGTTTCCTTTGGTGGGTCCATGTGTGCCTGATTTTCAATGATCTTTATATTTGGAGGAACAAAACCTCTTCAAATGTTTTATAGATAGGTTTCTGCTAACGATCTCCTCTTACTGGGTCTCCAGACTGATGAGATCACCTGTAGGACCATAGTCAAGTTGGACTGAGGCCAGGTCACATGGCTGCTGCTGGGCCTGCACTGGGGTCTATCGTTTGTGGACCTCATTACCAGTCATCTGGGCAGGCATGGATCCTGTCTGGTCTCCTGGTGGAAAGGCTTGCCTCTGAGTCCTTGGTCAGTAGGGCTGGTGCTAGGACAATGTCATTAGGTCCGCGGACAGCGGGCCTATTACTAAGTGTGTGGGCAGGAGTGGTTTTTGTCAGATCCCTAGGAAGGCCAGTGTTTTGCCACTGGGTGGATCCCAAGAAAGGCAGGAATGCCCAGGATTGCAGCTGAGAGGGGCTAGAACTGAGTGTCAGGCTTGTTTCAGGGTCCAGAGCTGGGACCAGATTCTGCAGGTCTGTCTCCAAGGGCACTAACAGATATGTCACCTGCTGGGTTTCTAGATGAAACTGCCCTAGAGCATGGCAGAGTGGGGATGGAGGGCTGCTTCAGGATCCATTTAGACCAATGTTAATGGGTCTGCCCTGGGGTACAAACAGGTATCTCCCAAAGGTTCCTAGGCAGGTAGAAATGCTCCTGGATCATAGCTGTACACAAACTTGAGTACTGCCTTGATTAAAAATCCCTAAGAGATCACACCCTATTGGCTACAAGAAAAAGGCAAATGGCTAGCTTGGTACAATGAGATCCTTCAAAATGTGGTTCAAAAAAAGTTATACTGGGCTACTTATTATTTTTTAATTAAGATTTTATTTTAATTTATTTGACAGAGAGAACACAAGCAGGGGAAGTGGGAGAGGGAGAAGCAGGATCCCTGTTGAGCAAAAAGCCCGATGTGGGGCCCAATCCCAGGACCCTGAGATCATGACCTAAGCCCAACGGAGACGCTTAACCAACTGAGCCACCAAGGCACCCTTACTTACTATTTTTTACATGTAATATTATTCCCTCTCAGGTCTGTCTGGTAAACCACTATTGAGCCTTCTATACCTGAATGCCACCTACTCTATTAAAGCCTTTTCTGAGTCAATTCTTTCAGCATCTGTGGATTTAGCCATCCTATGGGAGTTTGTAAAATGCTTTTTTCCCCCTTTGTTTGTTTGTTTCTTTTTTTTTAGATTTATGTATTTGACAGAGAGAGACACAGAGAAAGAGGAAACTCAAGCAGGGTGAGTGGGAGAGGGAGAAGTAGGCTTCCCACCAAGCAGAGAGCCCGATGTGCCTAGATCCCAGGACCCTGGGATCATGACCTGAGCCGAAGGCAAACACTTAGTGACTGAGGCACCGAGGCACCTTGTAAAATGCTTTTATTTTTATTTATTTATTTATTTATTTATTAAAAGATTTTATTTATTTATTTGACAGACAGAAATCACAAGTAGGTAGAGAGGCAGGCAGAGAGAGAGGGGGAAGCAGGCTCCCTGCTGAGTAGAGAGCACGATGTGGGGCTCGATCCCAGGACCCTGGGATCATGACCTGAGCTGAAGGCAGAGGCTTTCACCCACTGAGCCACCCAGGCACCCCTAAAATGCTTTTATTAAACTAATATGCTTTACTGTGATTTCTTACCTTTCTCATGAGAGGGGTAAACTCCTGTTTCTTATAAGAACCTGGCAATACTTTTTGGCACAGGACAGGTGTTCAATGAGTATTTTTTAAACAAATGAATACTTTGAGAAGGTAATTTCAAGAGTTACCTAGATAGAAACTGTAATCAAGACCATAATTAAATGAGAATAATGGGACATAGATACATAAGGGGAGGTGGGCCTGGGATGGATTTTGGAAAGATAATCATATCATGTGGAGCATTATTTTAAGGGTAATGTTTTCAATCAATTAAAAAAAATAACACAGTTATCTTCTGGATAGGATTTCTATGTAAAGGGAAATTAAAGATACTGACAGCTATTCCAAGTAATTATGTCCTCCAATACTTTGTTTTTCCTATTAGGAGTTCTTTTATGAAACAGAGAACCAAATCTGCCTTAAAGGGGAAAAAAAGACTAAGTAAAAGGTTAGCACCTCAAAGGGCTTAGAATCACTTCTTCATAGATTTCCACAGACTAGTAAGACGATAAATACCAGGTGAGCAGAAAATATTTCACTAAATTTACTACCAAGATACTCCCATAAAAGTATTTAAATTTATTATTTATGAAAAGATATTCATTAAAAAATCTTCACAAATAAAAAGACTTTTTAAGGGACCCATGATAGATGGGAACCAACCTGAATTATTATTATCATAGTAGTAATATTCTTCCTATCATATTCTAAATCTGCATCATTCAATATAGAAAATATAGCTACTAATACTTGGGTAGTCAGAACTGAGATGTGTTTCAGTATAAAAAACTATTTGGAAGACAGTACAAAAATATAAAATCTCATTAAATTTTTTATATTGGTTATATAATATTTGGATATATCGGGTTAAGTATAGTAAGACTAATTTCATAATTTCTTTTTAATTTTTTAATGTGACTACTAGAAAAATTTAAATTACATGTATAATCTATATTATATTTTTATTGGACAGTATTGCTCTAAAGACTATAATGTGCATATTCTAGTTTTCTGGTTAGTTTCATTTAAAAACATATTGTCATCAGCAGAAATGCTCTTATGGTTATTTTAACCATTTTTCAGCTTTCTTTCTTTCTAACGCTAAGACCAATGACTAGTTTTTAACTATAAAAAAGTAGAAGTTGACTTAAGAAAATGTTATCCATAATTAAGCAAAAATCCTACAACTCCAAACACATCGTGGTTATACTGCTAATATATGTTACAGATAAAAAGTAGACACAGACAGGGGCGCCTGGGTGGCTCAGTGGGTTAAGCCGCTGCCTTCGGCTCGGGTCATGATCTCAGGGTCCTGGGATTGAGTCCCGCATCGGGCTCTCTGCTCAGCAGGGAGCCTGCTTCCTTCTCTCTCTCTCTGCCTGCCTCTCAGTGTACTTGTAATTTCTCTCTGTCAAATAAATAAAATCTTTAAAAAAAAAAAAAAAAAAGTAGACACAGACAAACCCACAGTCTTTCCCCATTTCTCCCATTAACTCAAATACAAATCAAATCCAACAACCCGAAAAAAAGTACAAATGATCAAAGGACAACCATTTTGAATGAAGAGAGCCACCTTTTTCCACCCGTGATGTCATTTCTTTCTATTTACTGTAACTCATTTCTTCTGAAGACATCATATTTAATCCCTACTGTTTCTATCTCAGACCTAGAAAAATGCAGCCTGCCAGCAATGGCTGATTCAAAACCAAGTCCTCCCCTAGGAGGAAGGAGTCTTCATTTTCTCATTCTCTTGAGAGAAACAGGAATGGAAAAACATATGGGCAGGGGAAATGAAATTAACCCTGGATTGTATATTTCCTCTAAATGGCGAGTTTTCTCCACTTATTTACTATAGTTAGGTCCACAGAATTTAAGATGACTATGCTGGTGTTTTTTTTTTGTTGTTGTTGTTGTTTTGTTTTTTAAAATTTTCCCAAACATTTCAATCTACATCACTGACATCAAGGTCTGGGTAATTCCTTTTTTCCTGCATTCTGCTGTCTCTGCTACAGTGGAGGGAGATTATCCACATTCTCCAAGACATCTATCCTCTCTTTTGTCTTCTAATCTTCTTTTTTCTACTCCTTCAATCCATTTAGTCCCCAGACTTCCTTAAGTATAATATCAAAGACTTCTACTTACAACGTGCCATAATGGAACAGAGTTCATTTAAGGAACTGTGATTTTAATTTTGCTGAACTACATGTGGTAAATAAAATGCACCTATCTCCTAGTCATGGAATACCAAAGTCCTCATAAATTAAAAAAAACAAAAGCAGAAGAATGGTCTTTCACAATCATGGCTAATAGCCAAGACTATTAACAAAAAGTTTTGACATTTTGACAATTCCTGGCATAATGGTGATGATCTCTTCAT
This sequence comes from Mustela lutreola, assembly GCF_030435805.1. Taxonomy (NCBI): domain Eukaryota; kingdom Metazoa; phylum Chordata; class Mammalia; order Carnivora; family Mustelidae; genus Mustela; species Mustela lutreola. The sequence continues at coordinate 94,890,346 of NC_081296.1, forward strand.
TATAGCTACTAGCATTTAAAATTAAAAATAGAGTTTAATAAAATATTGCCCCAATTAATTTGTTTCACAGCCGGTACTTAGATTTACTGAATCTAGAACATAAAAGTTTTCTCTATCTCAGCTTTCCTTTTCAATCGTGACTAAGATATTCTTGCAATGTCATTTTCTTAAGCACTTAAATTTTATCGACAAGCAGCACTTAATTTCTTCAGGTACACAGCAATTTAAAATTCCTTATCATTCAGACCACAACTCCGTGCTTCCGTATGTAATCAAATAATTAGATAATATTACCTGAAAATGAACTTGACAATTCCACTACAAAATTGTATATGAAAGATTTTATCCATTCATTTTAAATCCCGTATCACACTTATCCCTTCCCAGCCCAATAGCTTTCCCTAGCTGGAATCTATTGACCAAATAATGCTCATTGTGAAGCTCACAGTGTTAAGTAATGATGCTCAAAAATGTTAAATATTACATTTGCTTGGCACATATATTTAAGTACTTATAATTCTTTTTTTCATATACTATCCACACTGGTCTGAATGAAGTACTTAGTGTCACTTATTGAGACAATCAACATAAACCACATTATAATCAGCAAGAATAATGTTATCCAAATTTTTAAAGGCTTGGTCAGGAGAAATAAAAGTAGTGTTGATAGAGCACTAAGTGAGAAATCAAGTGTCCAAAATGCAAAAAAATCCACTGACTGGAGTTTTCTTATGTGTGAAACAAAAGTTTTTAAGTTATTTAAAAAGACAAAATCCTATTACATTAGCAACACCTAATTCTTCTTCTAAACATGGTGATACTTTAGTCATATTTAGAACTCTTGCCCACAAAAGTAGGTAAAAGGAGAAGAGAAATTAAGTACATTTACGTTAGAACCAGTACCTAATTTATTTTGAGCCTAAAGTGTTAAGTGTTTATCAATTTTGTTGGTAAGTCTTCAAATTCCAATAAAAGGACTTTTCTATCAGAAATGCCACTTTTCGGGATGCCTGGGTGGCTCAGTTGGTTAAGCGGCTGCCTTCGGCTCAGGTCATGATCCCAGCGTCCTGGGATCGAGTCCCACATCGGGCTCCTTGCTTGGTGGGGAGCCTGCTTCTCCCTCTGCCTCTGCCTGCCACTCTGTCTGCCTGTGCTTGCTCTCACTTCTCTCTCTATGACAAATAAATAAATTAAAATCTTTAAAAAAAAATTCTTTAGAAATGCCACTTTTCAATCAACCCATGTCACAGTTATCAATCACCACCACCACAACAAAAATGTTCAGCTTAAGGAGTTTCCCAGTTTTTGGTAGAAATAAAAATGTTTTACTTTGGAAATTCTTAAAGAACTTTGTCATATATATATTATATATATAATATATATAATAAAATCTCATATATATATATATATATATATATATATGAGATTTAAAAAATAATCCTAGCCATACCTTTTCTCTACAAAAATGCTGGACTGTCTATTATCTTCTCAGTTAACCCCTCAAAGAAAATAAGGCCTCTTAAATTTGGTACTTTAAGGTGGTTATGTTGTTGTTGTTTCAGTATTCACATTAGCTCACAAGATAAGCTTAATTTAGGATTTTTTAAAATATAATTTTTAATTTTTTATTAACATATAATGTATTATTAGCCCCAGTGGCTCAGGTCTGTGAATCTCCAGGTTTACACACTTCAAAGCACTCACCATAGCACATACCTTCCCGTTAATTTAGGATTTTTATAAGACAATTTACTTTTTATAAGACAATTTACTTTTTTATTTTTAAAAGATTTTATCTATTTATTTGACAGACAGGGATCACAAGTAGGCAGAGAGGCAGGCGGAGAGAGAGGAAGAGAAGCAGGCTCCCTACTTCGGGCAGAGAGCCTGATTTGGGGCTCGATCCCAGGACCCTGGAATCATGACCCAAGCCAAAGTCAGACGCTTTAACCCCTGAGCCACCCAGGTGCCCCTAAGACAATATACTTTTATATTTTCAGGCTGTATTTTTTGGTAAAATCTTGATTAATACCTATGTAAAAATCTAAGCAAATGGGAAAATTTACTTTGTTGGGTTCTCTCACATATATAAGATTAACATAATAATGGAAGTCTTAAGTATTTTCTACTTTTATTTGAGAAAACCATTTTATTTACTGAAGTATTATAAACATACAGTGTTAGGGAGCCTGGGTGGTTCAGTTGGGTTAAAGGACTGCCTTAGGCTCAGGTCATGATCCTGGAGTTCTGGTATGGAGTCCTACATCTGGCTCCCTGCTCAGCAGGGAGTCTGCTTCTCCCTCTGACCCTCCCCCCTCTCATGCTCTCTCTCTCTCTCCCTCTCTCATTCTCTCTCAAATAAATAAATTTTAAAAATTTAAAAAAAAAACCCATAGTGTTATATGAGTTCCAGGTATATAACATAACAATTCAACATTTCTATATATTACTTATGCTCATCACAATAAATGCACTCTTAATCCCCTTTATCGGTTTCACCAATTCCCCGACCCACTTGCCCTCTGGCAACCACCAATTTGTTTTCTGTATTTAAGAATCTGAGCTTTTTTGGTCTTTTTAGTTTGCTCATTTGTTCTGTTTCTTAAAAACACATATTGGTGAAATCATGGTATGGGTCTTTCTGACTTCGCACTTTGCATTATACCCTCTAGTTACCTCCATGTTGTTGCAAATGTCAGATCTCATTCTTTTTTATGGCTGTATGTATCACTTCTTTATCCATTCATCTGTTGATAGGGCACTTGAGTTACTTACATGTCTCGGTTATTGTAAATAATGCTTCAATAAACATAGGGGTGGCATATATATTTTTGAATTTGTGTCTTCATTTTCTTTGGATAAATACCCAGCAGAGGAATTACTGGATCATAAGGTAATTTTGTTTTTTAATTTTTTAAGGAAATTTCATCCAACAGTACACGAAGGTTCCACTTTCTTCACATGCTCACCAAAACTTGTTATTTCTTGTCCTATTAAGTCTAGCCTTTCTGACGGGGGTAAGGCGATTATCTCATTGTGGATTTGATTTGCATTTTCCTGACAATTAGTGACTTTCAGCATCCTTTCATGTATCTGTTAGTCACTTGTATGTCTTCTTTGCAGAAATGTTTGTCTAGTCAGGTCCTCTGTTCATTTTTCAAATAGATTATCTGGGGTTATTTGGTGTTGAATTCAATATTTCTTTTTATATTTTGCATATTAACCCCTTATCAGATGTTATCATTTGAAAATATCTTCATTACAGTAGGTTACCTTTTTGTTTTTTGATGGTTTCTTTCACTGTGCAAGAGCTTTTTTGGGTGTAGTCCCAATAGTTTATTGTTTGCCTTGCCTGAGAAGATGTATCTTCAAAAATATATATATATATATTTTAAGATTTTAAAATTTATTTGACAGACAGTGATCACAAGTAGGCAGAGAGGCAGGCAGAGAGAGAGAGAGAGAGAGACGGGGAAGCAGGCTCCCCAATGAACAGAGAGCCTGGGATCAAGACCTGAGCCAAAGGCAGAGGCTTTATTTAACCCATTGAGCCATCCAGGAGCCCCTTAAAAACTATTTCTGTGGCTGAAGAGAAATTACTGTCTATGTTTTCTTCTAGGAGATTCATGATTTCAGGTTTTACACTTAGGTCTTTAATCCATTTTGAGTTTATTTTTGTGTACGGTGTAAGAAAGTGATCAAATTTCATTCTTTTGCATGCAGCTGTATAGTTTTCCCAGTATCACTTGCTGAAGAGACTGTCTTTCCCCCACTGTATATTCTTATGCTTTTGTTGAAGATTAATTGACCTTAAAATCATGGGTTTATTTCTGGGCTCTCTGTCCTGTTCCACTGATCTACATGTCTGTTTTTGTGCCTATAGCATAGTGTTTTTATTACTACAGTTTTGTAGTTTATTCTTTCTCGATTGCTTTGGCTCTTCAGGGTCTTTTATGATTCCATATAAATTTTAGTATTATTTGTTCTAATTCTGCGAAAAATACTTTTGGTGTTTTGATAGGGGCTGCATTAAATCTGCAGACTGCTTTGAGCAGCATGGATATTTTAACAATATTGGCTATTTTTTTGTAATGAAGAAGAGTCTTCTTGGCTTCGGACTAGGAGCCCTTTATATATGAAAATATTTATAAACGTGAAGAAGTATAACTGAAATTGAGGGTCATTTGTTTCAGACTCCAGTTGGGAAATGGGTGGAAATCTTGTATAACATTTCAATTTTTGTTGTTGTTGTTGTTTATTAAGAGTACAGTCATAATTACATCCCAGCATTTTTAAATCTGATTTTTTCCTTCAAATAAAACCAACTAATTCTTCATGCTATGGATGAATACACAAAGTATCTGCAATATAAACAATTTTAGGGCTAATCATCCTCTGGGTTTTGGAGTTTACTTCTCCGGAACCAGAAGATGCTTTATTGATACCATTATATTTTAGAGCAAAATTTTAAACACATCTATGCCTATCTTTTAAAATGTATTTTTAGAGCAATTTTAGATTCATAGTAAAACTGATCAAAAGTACAGACTTCCCATATCCTCCTTATCCCCACATATGTATAATCTCTTCCATTATCAACAGCACTCATGAGAATGGTACATTTTTTAGCAAGGATGAACCTACTCTGACCCATCATAATCACTCAAAGTCCATAGTCTAACTTAGGACTCACTCTTAGTGTTGTGCATTCTATAGGTTTGGACAAATGTATAATGACACATATCCATCATTATAATATCGTACAGAGTTTTTCACTGTTCTCCAAGTCCTCTGTGCTCTGCCTATTCGTCTTTCTCTTCTCCCCACCCCTTGCAACCACTGATTTTTTTATTGTCTTCAGTTTTGCCTTTTCCAGAATATCACACAGTTGGAATCACACTGTATACAAAATTTTCAGATTGCCTTCTTTCAATTAGTAATATGCACTTAATGTTTCTCCATGTCTTTTCATGCCTTAATAGCTCATTTCATTTTAATGCTAAATATTCCACGGTCTGGATGTACTAAAGTTAATTTATACATTCACCAACTGAACAACATCTTGACTGTTTCTAAGGTTTGGAAATTATGAGTAAAGACACTATAACCATCTGTGAGCAGGTTTTTGTGTGGAAGTATGTTTTCAACTCCTTTTAGTAAATACCAAGTAGAACAAATGCTGAATTGTATGGTAAGAGTATGTTTAGTTTTTTAAGAAACTGTCAACATTTTTTTTTAATAGTAACCATACCATTTTGCACCCTCTAGCAACAAGAATTCCTGTTACTCCACATCTTTGCCAGTATTTGGTATTGTCAGTATTCTAGATTTTTACCTTTGTAGTGCATGACAGGATTTTGATGTGAAAAATGGACAAGATAAAATATTAAAGGAAAAAGGTACAAAACCACACATGGATTATTATTCCAGTTTTGCAAAAGATACATCATGTTTGCCCGTGATCATCTCTGGTGGATTTTTTACTTTATTTTTCTTGTATTTTTCAAATATCCTATTTTACAAACAAATATTACTTGGGAATTCACAAAAGAAATGTATTTATCTGAGTATAGGTGACAAACAATGTTACATTAGTTTCAGGTGTACAACTTAGTGATTTGACAAGTTTATACATTATGCTATGTTTACCACAAGTAGAGCTACCATCTTTCCCATTACATCACTATTAAAATATCACTGACTGTATTCCTTATGCTCTACTTTTTATCCTTGTGACTTACTCGCTCCATAAATGTAAACTTGTATCTCTCTCTCCCCTTCAACCATTTTGCCCAAGCCCCTTTGGCAACCATCTGCATTTACAGTTCTGATTTTGCTTTTTGTTTCTTCGTGCACTTCTTTTAGATTCCATTTATGAGTAGAATCATATGGTATTTGTCTTTCTCAGTCTGACTTATTTCACTTAGCATAATATCCTTAGGTTCATCCATATTGTCTCAAATGGTATGATCTCTTCCCTTTTTTATGGCTGTGTAATACTTCACTATATATATATATATATATATATATATATATATATATATATATATACACACACACACACACACCACATTTTCCTTATCCATTTGTTTATTGCTGGACACTTCTGTTGCCTCAAATTCTTGGCTATTGTTAATAATGCTGAAATAAACAAAGGGGAATGAATAGAAAAAAAAGTATCTTCCTAAGGTAAACACCCAACAGTGGAATTTGATCATATGATATTTGTATTTTTAGTATTTTGAGGAACCTCCACACTGTTTTCCACAGTGGCTGTACCAATTTACATTCCCATCAGTTGTGCAAGAGGATTCCTTTTTCTCCACATCCTCACCAACACTTATCATTCTTGTCTTGATTTTAGCCATTTTAACAGGTATGAAGTAATATCTCATTGCAATTCTGATTTGCATTTCCCTAATGATTAGTGATGTTGAACATCTTTTCATGTGTCTGTTGGCTATCTGTATGTCTTTGGAAAAATCTCTATTCAGGTCCTCTGCCCATTTTTTAATTGGATTTTTTTTTTTTTTTTTTTGTGTGTGTGTATATATTTTGGATATTTTGGATATTATATATTTTATATATATATTTTGGATATTTTGGATATTATATATTTTGGATATTAACCCCTTATCAGATGTATCATTTAGAAATACCTTCTCCCATTCAGTAGGTTGTCTTTTTTTTTTTTTTTTTGATGGCTTCCCTAGCTGTGCAATAGCTTTTTATTTTGATGTAGTCCCAATAGTTTATTTTTGCCTTTATTCCCTTGCCTTAGGAGACGCATCTAGAAAAACGCTGCTACGGCTAATGTCAGAGAAATTACTGCTTGTGTTCTCTTTTAGGATTTTTATGGTTTCAGGTCTCATATTTAGGTCTTTTCATTCATTTTGAGTTTATTTTTGTGAATGATGTAAGAAAGTAGTCCAGTTTCATTCTTTTGCATGTAGATGACCAGTTTTCCCAACACTGCTTGTTGAAAAGACTACCTTTTTCCCAGTGGATATTCTTTCCTGCTTTCTTGAAGTTTAACTGAGCATATAATTGTGGGTTTATTTGTGGGTTTTTCATGGGTATCTATTTTTTGTGCCAGTACCATACTGTTTTAATTACTACAGCTTTGTATTATAACTTAAAATCTGGAATTGTGATACCTCCAGCTTCGTTATTCTTTCTCAGGACTGCTTTGGCTATTCAGGGTCTTTTGTGGTTTGATACAGATTTTGGTATTATTTTAGTTCTGTGAAAAATATTGGTGTTTTGATAGGGATTGCATTAACTTTGTAGATTGTTTGGGGGTAAAAACATATTGACATTCTTCTAATCCATGAGCTTGGAATATCTTTCCATTTCTTTGTGTCATTTTCAATTTCTTTCATCACTGTTTTATAGTTTTTAGAGTATAGGTCTTTCACCTCTTTGGTTAATTCCTATGTATTTTATTCTTTCTGGTGCAACTATAAATGGTGCTGTTTTTTAAAAAACATTCTCTTTTTGCAACTTCATTGTTAGTATACAGAAATCCTACCAATTTGGGGCTATTAACTTTATATCCTGCCACTTTACTCAATTCATTTAGTACTTCTAGTAGTTTTTTTGATGGAATCTTTAGGATTTTCTATGCATAGTGTCATGTTGCCTGCAAATACTGACAGCCTAATTTGTTCTTTACCAATATGGATGCTTCATTTCCTTTTTTTTGTCTGATTGCTATGGCTAGGAGAAAGCAGTGAGAATGGACACCCTTTATCTTGTTCCTGACCTTGGAGGGAAAGCTCTCAGTTTTTCACCACAGAGGATGATGTTAGCTATGGGTTTTTTGTATGTGGCCTTTATTATGGTGAGGTATGCTCCCTCTAACACTGTTTTGTTGAAAGTTTTTTTTTTTTTTTTTTTAAATCATGAATGGACGTTGAATCTTGTCAAATGTCTTTTTCTACTGAAATGACCATATGACTTTTATCCTTCATTCTGTGATGTGGTTTATCATGGTGATTGACTGTGAATACCGAACAATCTTTGCATCCTGAGAATAAATCTCACCTGATTGTGCTGAATGATCTTTTATTTTTTATTTTTTATTTTTTAAAGATTTTATTTATTTATTTGACAGACAGAGATCACAAGCAGGCAGACAGGCAGGCAGAGAGAGGGAGAGGAGGAAACAGGCTCCCTGCTGAGCAGAGAGCCCGACGCGGGACTCGATCCCAGGACCCTGAGATCATGACCTGAGCTGAAGGCAGCGGCTTAACCCACTGAGCCACCCAGGCGCCCCTGAATGATCTTTTAAATGTATCGTTGTATCTAGTTTGCTAACGTTTTGCTGAGAATATCTGCACCTAGGTTTGTCAGGGATACTGGGCTATAGTTTTCTTTTTCTGTGGTGTCTGTACAGGTTTGGTATTAGAGTAATGCTGGCTTTATAGAATATATTTAGAAGTTTTCCTTCCTCTTTTTTTTTTTTTTCTGGAACTACTTTTAGAATAGGTATTAACTCTTTTTAAAATGTATGGTAGAATTTGGTCTGTGAATTCATGTGGTATTGGACTTTTTTTCTTTGGTTGTTTTTGAATACTGATTAAATTTCATTATTTGTAATCAGTCTGCTCAGATTTTTTTCTTTCTTTCTGGTTCAGTATTGGAAGATTATGTTTCTAGGAATTTATCCATTTCTTTCAGGTTGTCTAGTTTGCTGGCATATAATTGTTTATAGTATTCACTTATAATCTTTTATATTTCTGTTGTATGAGTTATTACTTTTCCTCTCTCATTTCTTTATTTTAATTTTTCTCTCATTTCTGATTTTATTTATTTGGGTCTTTTCTGTTTGTTTCTTAATGAGTCTGGTTAGGGGTCTGTCAATCTGGTTTATTTTTTCAAAGAACCAGCTCTTGGTTTCATTGAGTTCCCCCCCTCCTTTTTTTTTTAAAGTCTCTATGCCTTTTACGTCTGCTCTGACCTTTATTTTTTCCTTTTCCTTTCTTCTATTCACCTTAGGTTTTGTTCGCCTCTTTCTAGTTCCTTTGGGTGTAACATTGATCTTTTGAGTTTTTTCTTGTTTCTTATTTCTTAGGCCTGTACTGCTACAGAACTGCTTCTGATGTGTCTCAAAGATTTTGGATCATTGTGTTTTCATCTTCATTTGTAATCATGTATTTTTTTTATTTCTTCTTTGATTGTTTCATTGACCCACTGGTTGTTTAGTCTTCATGCATTTGTGGTTTTTCCTGTGTTTTTTTTTTTTTTCTCCTTGTGATTCATTTCTAGGTTTATACTGATGTGTTGGAAAAGAGGTATGGTATGATATCAATTTTCTTAAATTTATTGAGACTTGTTTTATGGCCCAATATGTGATCTATTCTTGAGAATGTTCCATTTGCACTTGAAAAGAATGTGTACTCTGTTGTTTTTGGATGGAATATTCTGTATATATTTGTTATGTCCAGCTGGTCCAACATGTTCAAAGACCTTACTTCCATAGGGGTGCCTGGGTGGTGTAGTTGGTTAAGTGTTCAATTCTTGGTTTCAGCTCAGGTCATGATCTCATGGTTCTAAGATCAAGTTCCATATAAGATGAGATAAGATCTGTGCTCAGCTTAAAGTCTGCTTGAGATTCTCTTTTCCTTTCCCTCTGCCTCCCCCCACTCATGCACATTCTCTATAATACATAAAATCTTTAAAACAAAACAAAAACAAAGATATTTCCTTATTTTTTTGTCTGAATGATCCATCCACTGACGTAAGTAGAGTATAAATGTTCTCTATCTACTGTTTCTGTATCACATCAATTTCTCTCTTTAACGTCTTTATGTAGATAGGTGCTCCAGTATCAGGTGCACAGATATTTATAGTTGTTAAAGATTCTTGATGGATTGATTCCTTCATTACTATGCCCTTCATTACAATGCCCATTATTATGATTCCTTCATTATAATTCCCTTCTTTGTTTCTTACCACAATCTTTATTTTATTTATTTTTATTTATTTATTTATTTATTTATTTTTAAAGATTTTATTTATTTACCTGAGAGAGAGACAGTGAGAGAGAGCATGAACGAGGAGAAGGTCAGAGAGAGAAGCAGACTCCCCATGGAGCCGGGAGCCCGATGCGGGACTCAATCCCAGGACTCCAGGATCACGACCTGAGCCGAAGGCAGTCGTCCAACCAACTGAGCCACCCAGGCGTCCCACCACAATCTTTATTTTAAAGTCTGTTTTGGAAGTGCTTAGGTGGCTCAGTGGGTTAAAGCCTCTGCCTTCGGCTCAGGTCATGATCCCAGGGTCTTGGGATTGAGCCCCGAATTAGGCTCTCTGCTCAGCAGGGAGCCTGCTTCCTCTCTCTGCCTGCCTGTGATCTCTGTCAAATAACTAAATAAAATCTTAAAAAAAAAAAAAGTCTGTTTTGTCTGACGTAAGTGTTGCTACTCCAGCTTTTTTACACTTTATTTACATGGTCAATGTTTTCCATCCCTTCACTTTTATTTAGTCTGTAGGCATCATTAGGTCTGAGGTGAGCCTCTTGTAGGTAGCATATAGATAGGTCTTTGTTTGTTTGTTTGTTTTTTAAAGATTTTATTTATTTGACAGACAGATCACAAGTAGGCAGAGAGGCAGGCAGGAAGAGAGAGGAGGAAGCAGGCTCTCCGCGGAGCAGAGAGCCCGATGCGGGGCTCCATCCCAGGACCCCGGAATCATGACCTGAGCCAAAGGCAGAGGCTTTAACCCACTGAGCCACACAGGCGCCCCTGTTTGTTTGTTTTTTAATCCATTCCACTACTCTATGTCCCTGGATTGGAGCATTTGGACCATTTATATTTAAAGTAATTACTGATAGTATGTACTTATTGCCACTTAAAAACTTTGTTTATTGGCTGTTTTTGTAGTTCTTCTTTGTTTTCTTCTCTTGCTCTCTTTGTGATTGATTAGTATCTACAGTGTTTTATTTGGCTTTCTCTTTACTTTTGGTGTATCTATCATAGGTTTTGGGTTTATGGTTACCATGAAGTTCATATATGTCATCTGATGTAAATATCAGTCCATATTAATTTGATGGCCTTTTAGTTCAAACACGTTCTTAAAAAGAAAAAAAAAAAGGTTTTTTCCCCTTCTTTTCTCTTTTTACTCTCTTCTCCACGTTTATGTATATATTGCCATATTTTGTGTGTTTTTATTCATTTTTCCTATGTTTAATTATGGCCATTTCTTTTCCACTTAAAGAAGTCACTTTAATACTTCTTGCAAGGCTGGTTTAGTTGTGATAAATTCCTTTATCTTTTCTTTTCTGGGAAACTATTTCTCCTTCAAATATGAATGCTAATCTTGCTAGGTAGAGTATTCTTGGTTGAAGGTTTTTCGTTTTAGCACTTGTCACTCTCTTCTGGCTTGCAAAGTTTCTACTGAAAAATCAGCTAGTATTCTTACAGGTTGTCCTTTCTAGGTAACTTTATGTTTCTCTCTAGCGGGTTTTAAGGTTCTCTCTTTATCTTTAACCTTTGACTTTTTAATTATTATGTGCTGTGGCGTGGAACTCTTTGGGTTCATCTTGTTTAGAACTCTGCTTCTTGGACTTGGATGTCGATTTCTCTCCCTAGGTTAGGAAAGTTTTCAGATACCGTTTCTTCAAATATGTTTTTCTACACCTTTCTCTCTCTTCTTCCTCTGCAACCCCAATAATGCGAACATTTGTTGACTTGATTTTGTGTAAGAGATCTCTCAATTGATCCTCATTTCAAAAATTTTTTTAATTAAAAAATTTTTTTTTCCTTTTTTTTGATGTTTGGCTTGTGTGCTATTATCCTGTCTTCCAGATTGCTGATATTTTCCTCTGCAACCTCTAAATTACTGTTGATTCCCTCTGGGGGAAGGGGGGACACTGACAACTCAATGGCAGCTTTCAAATATATTGTGTTGAAATAGGATTATAGATAATATAGTGAAGCCAAGAAAACTGCATATAGCCTCCAGGTGACTCACAATTGTTTCAGATGGTAAAAATGGGACTGAAAAGAACATCTGGCAACAACACTAGAATAGAATATACTGAACCATAACAATAAAGAGATGCCTCATTTTGAGGCCATGAGATAATACCAGTAACAAGGGAATTGTGCCCAAATCCTTTTACTTAAATATGAAATCTGTGACCTGCTTTTTCAAGTGAACTAAAGAAATAAACAGAGTTCTTTCCTGCACAATGTCCATAACATGTACTTGCTCAAAAGGTATGTAATAAAAACATACTGGGAAAACATTACAGTTGGTTACAAAGTTTTCTGTCATCTCAATTCTTCAAATTAGTTTAGCTCTGTTCCTAAGGTAATATTAATAGACTACAACCTACTTAATATTATTAGTCCCTCTGCAACATACCTTAGCTCTTTTCTTTTCTTTCTTTTTTTTTTTTAAGATTTTTTGTTTATTTGAGAGAAAGAGAGGGAAAGAGGGCATATATGAGTATGTGTATGAGTTGGGGAGGGGCAGGGAAGATGGAGAAGCAGACTCCCCACTGAACAGGGAGCATGATGCAGGGCTTGATCCCAGGACCCTGGAATTATAACCTGAGCTGAAGGCAAATGCTTAACTAACTAAACCACCCAGGTGCCTCTGAAACACACCTTACGTATGTTGTGAAAGCACAAAATCATAAACAATGTTTGATAATCAATCTCCTGAACCATGTAATAGGCCATACTACTGCCAAAAGAGAACGAATTTCTTCAACCTCACTGCATTCTTCTTTAATCCTATTTCAAAAAGCCATCAGTTTTAGATCTAGAGCTGTCAGATTATTAAGTACTTACAACTTAGAAACTCAGCGTATAGACTGCTCTCCTACTCTTTGTTCATTCAAATATTAAAATATGCATTATGTGTCAATGATGTGAAAAGTTATGGCAGTTAAGCTCCCAGAGTCCATGGGTTTAGTCTCTTGGCATAGAAATAAGGGTTTTAAAAGACTCATTCAAAAAAAAATAGATGAGAAGAAGGAATTATTAATAACTTTGTTAATGTATATTAATAGCACTGTTTATATTTTTAAAAGTACATAATTTTCAGAGCTTTATACTGAAATGTATAGTATAAAATGATCCTGGTATCTTGGATTTGTTTTAAAATACTTCAGTAAAGATAAAATAACGCACATGTGACAAATTCCTTAAATTACTGAATCTGGGTGATAGGTTGTCCATTTTAACTATTTTTTGTATGTATTAGAAAATTTCATTAAACAAATAAGAAAACCAGGCAGTCATTTCTCTGTATAACTGGAAAGTTAACTTAACTATTCTGTGGTTCAGTTTTAGCATCTGTAAAATAAGCAATAATAATGTTACCTACCCTTATGGTTGTTTAATACTGCTGTTTCTCTGGGAAAACTAGTTTAGCATTTTAGGAATTGTTAAGAACACATCTACTGGGCACCTGGGTGGCTCAGTGGATTAAGCCGCTGCCTTTGGCTCAGGTCATGATCTCAGGGTCCTGGGATCGAGTTCCGCTTCGGGCTCTCTGCTCAGCAGGGAGCCTGCTTCCCTCCCTCTCTCTCTGCCTGCCTCTCTGCCTACTTGTGATCTGTCTCTGTCATATAAATAAATAAAATCTTTATTAAAAAAAAAACAACCACATCTACTTAACTCTCTGCAGTGCTGGCAATATGCCTGGACCTTACCCAACCCCATGACTCTTGTGGTGACACTAACTGGAGTTTGGTATCAGAAGGGTGATGGCTTGAAAAGGTGGGTTTAAGCCATGGAAGATCAAAGTCTCTTGCCTCAGGTGACTACCTTTCTTCTTAGCCTTGAATCAAGACTGTCCCTTTGAGGTTTCTAATTCTTCTTAGCCTTGAATCAAGACTGTCCCTTTGAGGTTTCTAAGAGTGAGTCTGAGTCTTTTTTGAAGTAACTAGCAACACCTAAATAAAAGGTAGCTCAATTCTGCCCTTGTTTCTTCCCCTGTTCCTTGTCCACTGAAGAGATGTAATAGAAGAGTACACATGATGAATGTCTGGGTAGGAAAACAGATTTATCCAGGCTTACAGTTACAGGTGATGAGACCAATGATATGCAGCGAAGAATCCTTGTGCAGAGTACTACTTGCTTCTTCCTTTCCACTTAGTCCCACCATTTTGAAGCTATAATTCATATGTGGGCCAGACTGAAGCATATTCAAAGAAAAGGGTTTATATGAAGCAGGAAGTGAAGGAGAAAAGAGTGAAAGGAAAATTCCAAGTGTCTGCAGAAAGGAAGACCAGGAAGTTTCTGGGGCTATTTAACAAACTGATCCAAATTTACATAAAGCCTATGTGAACAGGGCACTGTTTGAAAGTACTTTGTGATACAAGGCACTAAATAGCAAAGATAAGCCATGTTTTCAGAAAACAAACTGTTCAAACCCTAGGTATTTTCTTTTTTTGTAAAAAAAATATAAATCGGGACCCCTGTGTGGCCCATTTGGTTAAGCAGCTGCCTTCAGCTCAGGTCATGATCCCAGGGTCCTGGGATAGAGCCCTGCATTGGGGTCCCTGCTCAGTGGAGAGCCTGATTCTTCTTCTCCCTCTACCTACCTCTCTGCCTACTTGCGCTCTCTCTGTCGAATAAACAAATAAAATCTTTAAAAAAAAATGTATAAATCTTTAACACAAAAGGAAAACAAAATGAATAGAAATAGCCAATGGAAAAAATATTTTTTAGACATATTTAGGGAATAATTAAAAGGGCACTGTAATATCAGTAAAATAATTATGTCTAATTTTTTATACTTACATTCTTTCTAGAAGGTCTCCAGATAAAAATACAGAATCAGACTACTCATCACTTTCATTGCTCCCATACTGGTCAACAGCAACATCATCCCTTGCCTGGATTACTGCAAAGGCCTCCTGACCCAGCCTGTTGCTTCTTCCCTTGTCCTACAACTATTTCCTACAAACTATTCCCAACACAGCATCTGGAATGTTCCTTTTTTTTAGTCCTTTGAGTACAGCTGACATACAATGTCACGTTAGCTCCCAGTGTACAAAATAGATTCAACTTCCCTATACATCATGCTATGCTCTCCACAAGTGTAGCTACCATCTGTCACCACACAATGCTATTGCAGTACCACTGACTATTCCCTATGCTGTGCCTATTATTATGACTTACTCGTTTCACAACTGGAAGCCTGTATTCCCTATTCCCCTTTACCCATTTTGCCCATCCTTTCATCCCCCTTCCCTCTGGAAACCATCAGTTTGTTCTGTTAGAATGTTCCTTTTGCAATATTAGAAATTGTCACTCCTTAGTTCAAAACTTTTTCATGGCTCCTCATCTTACTCACAGTAAAAGTCAAAGTCCTTACAACTGATTACTACTTCATCTTCCCCTTTTTGTGGTAGGCAGTGTTCTACAACCCAAGGCATTTCCTGCTATTTTACTTAAGCATGCCCCTGGTTAAAGTCCCATAGTAGAGCTGCTACTTACTCTAGGAATCACTTTCCAGAGAGACACAGAAGGCTGCTCCCTCCCTTCTTTTTCTCAAACTTATTGTGTGCACTTATCTTTTCAACAACAGTTTCAATATACATATAATTTTCATAGACATATTTGTGTGTTTTGTAGCATGTATACTGTAAATATGTATATTAAAATTCCACTAAAAAGAGTTATCTTTTTGCTTTTTAGCATAAAAATTCCCCTGTGAATTAAACAACCATCACAACTTTTATAAAAACCTATACACATATAAGCATACCTCTGAGACTTTCTGGGTCTTGTTCTAGATCACCACAATAAAGCAAATATTATAATAAAGCCAAGTCAAAATGAAGTTTTTGGTTTCCCAGTCAGTGCACATACAAGTTAGTTTTATACTATACTGTTGTCTGTCAAGTGTACAATAGCATCACATCCAAGTGTACATAACTCAATTAAACAATACTTTATTGCTAAAAACCCATCAACTGAGCATTTACCTTTTTATTTATTTTTTTTAAATTGGTGGAGGGTCTTACCTCCATGTTGATGGCTGCTGACTGATCAGGATTGCGGTTGCTGAAAGATGAGGTGGATTTGGCAGTTTCTTAAAATAAGACAATAAAGTCTGCCACATCTATTGACTCTTCCTTTTATAAATTTTTTTTCTGTAGCATGCAAGGCTGTTTGGTAGCATTTTAGCCATAATGGAGTCAATGCTCTCAAACCAGCTTGCTGCTTTATCAACTAAAGTTTATGTAATATTCCAAATCCTTTGTTATCATTTCAATAATCATCACAGCATCTCCACCAGAAGTAGATTCCATTTCAAGAAACTCCTCTCTTTGCCCATCGGTAAGAAGCACCTCCTCATTCATTAAAGTTTTATCATGAGACTGCAGTGATTCAGTCACATATTGAGGCTCCACTTCTATTTCTAGTTCTTTTGCTATTTTTCCACCACCTCTGCAGTTACTACTGAAATCCTGAACCCTTTAAAATCATCCACTGAAATCCTGAACCCCTTAAAATTATCCAGGAGGATTGGAATCTTCTTCCAAACTCCTCTGGTGTTGGTATTTTGACTTCTTCAAGTGAATTATGACTGTTCTTAATGACATCTAGAATGGTGATTCTTTTCCAGAAAGTTTTCAATTTACTTTGCCCACATTATCAGAGGAATCATGATTTATGACAGTGATAGCCTTATAATATGTATTCTTCAATAATAATGCTTAGAAGTCAAAATTGCTCTTTGATCCATGGGCTACAGAATGGATATTGTGCTAGCAGTCATGAAAACAACATTGATTTCATTGTACAGCTCCATCAGAGCTCTTGGGTGAAAAGGTGCATTGTCATAACCTACAATATTTTAAAAGAATTTTTTTTTTTTCCTGAGCAGTAGGTCTAAACAGTGGTCTCAAAATATTCAAAATATTACCATGCTGTAAACAGATGTGCTGTCATCCAGGCTTTGTTGTTTCATTTATAGAGCATAGGAAGAGTAGATTTAACCTAATTCTTAAGGGTCCTATGATTTTGGGAATGGTCAATGAGCACTGTTTTCTTTCTCTCTCTCTCTCTCTCTCTCTTTTAAGATTTATTTATTTGACACACAAAGAAACAGCGGGAGAGGGAATACAAGCAGGGGGAGGGAGAAGCAGGCTTCCCCCCAAGCAGGGAGCCCAATGCAGGGCTTGTTCCCAGGACTCTGGAATAATGACCCAAGCTAAAGGCAGACACCCAAAGACTGAGCCACCCAGATACCCCTGAACAGTTTTCAACTTAGAGTCACCAGTTGCATTAGCTCTTAATAAGAGAGTCCACCTCTCTTTTGTAGCTTTGAAGTGAAGCACTGATTTCTCCTCCCTAGCTTTGAAAGTCCTAGATGGTATCTTCCTCCAACAGTAGGCTATTTTGTCTATATTGAAAATCTTTTGCTTAGTTCAGCCATCTTCATTAATTATCTTAGCTAGATCTTCTGGATATTTTGCTACTACTTCTGCATCAGCAACTGCTGCTTCACCATGTAGCTTGATGTTATGGAGGCAATTTCTTTCTTTAAACCTCATGAACCATCTTCTGCTAACTTCAAACTTTTTTCTTAGTTTTCTCACCTCTTTCAGCCTTCAAAGAACTGAAAAGAGTTAGGGCCTTGCTCTGGATTAGGCTTTGGCTTAATGGAATGTTGTGGCTGGTTTGATCTTCTATCCAGACATCTAAAACTTTCTCCATATTAGCAATAAAGCTGTTCCAGTTATATTTGTGTGTTTTCTAGGGTAGCACTTTTTTATTTTATTTTATTTTTTGAGAGAGAGCGCGAGAGCGCGCGAGAGCATGACCTAAGAGAGAGGTGGGAAGCAGACTCCCCACTGAGCAGAGAGCCCGACTCTGGAGCTTGATCCCAGGACCCCGGACCATGAGGGGGAAGCTAAAGGGAACTGCTTAACTGACTGAGCCACCAGGTTCCCAGCAATTTTAATTTCCTTTGAGAACATTTCTTTTGCATTCACAACTTGCTATTTAGTACAAGAGGTCTAGCTTTCGGCCTGTCTTGGCCTTTGACATGCCTTCCTCACTAAGGTTCATCATTTTTAGCTTCTGATTTAAAGTGAGAGACATGTGACTCTTCCTACCACTTGAGACCATTTCAAAGTTATTAACTGTCTTAGTTTCAATATTGTTGTATCTCAGAGATTAAGAGAGGCCTGAGGAGAAGGAAAGAAATGAAGGAATGGCTGGTCATTGGAGCAGTCAGAACACAACACTAACTGATTAAATTTTCTATCCTATGTGGAAATGGTTAGTGGCACCCCAAAATAATTACAGTAGTAACATCAAAGATCACTGGCTGCAGATCACCATAACAAATCCAGTAATAATGAAAAAGTTTAAAATACTGTGGGAATTACCAAAATATAGACACAATACAGAGATACAAAGTGAGCAAGTACTGTCGGAAAAACGGTGTTGACAGACTTGGTCGATGCAGGGTTGCCACAAAACGTGGATTCGCAAATAAACCTTTCTGCCAAGTGCACTAAAGCAGAGCACAATAAAACAAAGTATTCCTGTGGAATTCATTGGGTTAGTTTGGTAGTTTTTTGAAAAAATACTAACCACCTATGAACCTAAGAAATATGCTTTAAGTTCTAACTACAGAAGGCTAAAGACCTTTCATCTTTTTCTGGGATTCTGCTGGACTATGGAGTACAACTGGGACCCAAAAGTTTGGTATCTTGGTCATAATGACCTTGTTCTCTCTTTTGTGGTTCAGAACTGGGGAACTTTATCTGTGGCAGTAACTTTGGCATGTTTCCTTATTATTTCAGATGACCCAAAATTATTTCTTTGATGTAATAAGTAGTATCAGTGGAAAAATGCAAAACATAGCCATCCTGAACTAAAGTTAATACAGCCAAGTCTAATTACCTATGGAAAATTACATACATGAAAACTTGGTACTTCAAAAGAATGTTCCTAAAAAGGTTAAAACCTTTCCCAATACTATAAAGAAGCTCATACAATGTAACATTTTCACTTTCTAAACTGAGAAAAGCTAAAATAATCTACATCATTTCAAGAAATTCTTTTAGGTAAATTCTATTCTCAGTCCATGTTCAATACCAACTGTGTCTACATCTACGTAACACTTTTGATAACATATTTACTCTCACAAATGCTAATGAATTACCACAGCCAAATGAAACATATAAAAACAAACACTTTAGAGAAATATTGTCCAATAGAACTCTCTGCCATGATAGCAATACTCTGGTCCATGCTGTTTATTAATGGAAACCACTAGCCACATTCGGCTATTGAGTACTTGAAATGTGGCTAGTGTGACTAACATCTTTAATTTTATTTAAGAAATTAAAAATTCAAAAACTACGCATGACTAGTGGCTACCAAACTGTACAGCAGAATTTTTGGGATCAGAAATAAGTCATCAGCTTCTCATAGTATTCCTTATTAGTTTTATTAGGATCTGGTAACTAAAAACAATCTCCTAGCATTTGATTTACAATTCACTTACTTAATTAACTTCTAAGAAACACCATTATCCTCTTCAATCTCAGAGATTACACAAAAAAATTTAAATAAGACTGACATTTAAGATTTTTATGGAACATGCTTAACATTACTAATGGCAAGAAAACTGAGGGATTCTTATGGAGTAATGAGAAAAAATATTTGATTTTCCCTTTTCTCTACATCTAAGCAGCAAGTCCTCTTCTCTCTACTTCCAAAATATATTCTGAATCTATCCACTTTTCTTCATCTCCACTGTTTCCATCATACTCTAAGCTACCATCATCTCTGTCTAGATTACTGAAAGCTTCCCAAATTTCCCTGTGTCCTCTATTCTTCCCTTATAATTCATTTGTTTACACAGCAAACACAGTGTCTTAAAATGCAAATAAGATTACTCTTGCTCTTAAATATTTTTCAGTGATTTCTTTTATTCTTAGAATATAGCTTAAACTTTATTCCATAAACCCACGGAACTAATCCCATTCCTTCCTCCTTCTACATTTCAGAAAGCGTCATGACACCCCTCCCACTTTCATTCTCATGGTCCTGCCATACTTTCTTTCCTACTGTTCCAATGGGGCAAAAATTTGTCTGGCCCAAGGACTTGGTGCTTAGTGTTTTGTTTTGTTTTCCTGCTTAAAATGCTATTTGCTGGCCACCAGGGAGATTCAAATTAAAACTACATTGAGATATCACCTTACACCAGTTAGAATGGCCAAAATTAGCAAGACAGGAAACAACATGAGTTGGAGGGGATGTGGAGAAAGGGGACCCCTCTTACACTGTTGGTGGGAATGCAAGTTGGTGCAGCCTCTTTGGAGAACAGTGTGGAGATTCCTCAAGAAATTAAAAACAGAACTTCCCTATGACCCTGCAATTGCACTACTGGGTATTTACCCCAAAGATACAGATGTTGTGAAAAGAAGGGCCATCTGTACCCCAATGTTTATAGCAGCAATGGCTACGGTCGCCAAACTGTGGAAAGAACCAAGATGCCCTTCAATGGACGAATGGTTAAGGAAGATGTGGTCCATATACACTAAGGAGTATTATGCCTCCAACAGAAAGGATGAATACCCAACTTTTTTAGAAACATGGACGGGATTGGAAGAGATTATGCTGAGTGAAATAAGTCAAGCAGAGAGAGTCAAGTATCATATGGTTTCACTTATTTGTGGAGCATAACAAATAGCATGGAGGACATGGGGAGTTAGAGAGGAGAAGGGAGTTGGGGTAAATTGGAAGGGGAGGTGAACCATGAGAGACTATGGACTCAAAAACAATCTGAGGGGTTTGAAGTGGCGGGGGGTGGGAGGTTGGGGGAACCAGGTGGTGGGTATTAGAGAGGGCATGGATTGCACGGAGCACTGGGTGTGGTGCAAAAATAATGAATACTGTTATGCTGAAAATAAAAAAATAAAAAAATAAAAATTTAAAAAAGGAAAAAAAATGCTATTTGCTCAGATCTTTAGGTGGGTGACTTGTATCATTCACATTGCAGCTCAAGTGTCCTTTTCATACATGTTTTTCCTTGCTACTCTAATGTTGCCACCTAGTCACTATTACATAGTCCTCTTTTATTTCACAAGTGAAATAATCTTTCTTTCATTTATTTACTTTTCTTTCCTTCCTCTCTAGAATGCTGACTCCATGAGAATGGGAAGTTTGTCTTCACTGTTTGGCAGATACTAGGCTCTTAAGATTTGGAGGAAAAAAAAACAGATTTTTTTTTTATAAGTATCATTTTAGGCCCTAAGTAAATCAATCGAGTTGGGTGAGCTCTTTCAAGGCTGCCTTAGAACTAGCATAGTAAAATGGAAATAATTTAGTAACCACTCAAAAGCTACTTCACAGCTTCATTTAACACAGAAAAAATAACATTTTACTTTACCAATCTTTTGCTGAGTTTTATTTCATATTCTCCATCTATCGGTTCTCAGTCATTTTAAGACTGTACCTATGGACTACAGAGAACCCTAATTCTTCTCAGCAGCCCTTCCAAGAGGTTAGTTTCTTTAACAAGTTAGGATCTCCTCCTTTCTTAATGGCCTATAGAACCACTTTATATTGTCAGATTTAAGGTAAGGAGTCTGTTGGATATGCATGATCTCACCTTTCTTCTCTATGGACAATCACCTCTTGGACAGTATACACTGGTCAGAATCCTGGTAGATTTTTTTTTTTTTTAAGATTTTATTATTTGAGAGAGACAGAGCGCATACGATCAGAGGGAGGGGCTGAGGGAGAGGGAAAAGCAGAGTTCAGCAGGGAGCCTGATGCGGGGCTTGATCCCAGGACCCTGAGATCATGACCTGAGCCGAAGGCAGCTGCTTAACCAACTGAGCCATCCACACGCCCCAGAGCCCAAATATATTTTAATATTTATTCTGCAAATGGGATTTTTATACAAATAATGAAAGCTTTCAAAAGATGCTATTATTACATGTACTGACTACATTATGAGAGAGGAAGATATTTCAAGAAAAATAAGGCTGCGGGTTGTTGAATACAACACCTTCCAGGCACTTCCTACCATCTTAGATAATAACATGAAAAGTCCCAAGAATTTTTAATCTATTTTAAGATGCATTTTTAAATGGCCTTATCTGTTTTTGGATCTTGGTAGACTAATGCGGAGAAAATAATAAAAAGATAAGACTTTTCTTCATTGCACGTGCCAATAAATAAGACAAAATCTAAGAATTACTAATATAACTTACACTCCTGAGAAGTTATGTAAGCTGGCATAGCCACGAAATAGTCAATGTACATATATGTAGCTGGGAGCTGTAGCCCAGATTTTTAACAAGAAAATCTCCCTTGTACAAAATCTCTCTGGCCTATTGCAATATTTTTCTTTAATAAAAATACAGCCCCCAGGTGCCGAGGTGGTTCAGTGAGTTAAGCATTTGCTTTCAGCTCAGGTCATGATTCCAGGGTTCTGGGATTGAGCCCTGCATTGGGCTCCCTGCTCAGCGGGAAGCCTCATTCTCCCTCTCCCTCTCCTCCTGCTTGTGTTCCCTTTCTCGCTGTGTCTCTCTCTGCCAAATAAATAAAATCTTAAAAAAAAATACAGCCCCCAAATTAGAATTTCATCCAATAAAGCTCAATGTAAAAATACTTACACAGTCCAGAAAAGTATAAACTGGATGATAACAATGTACCTATGTCTGCTGTCTAAAAATAAGTATTTTTTTTTAAGATTTTGTTTTTTTATTTATTTGACAGACAGAGATCACAAGTAGGCAGAGAGGCAGGCAGAGAGAGAGGAGGAAGCAGGCTCCCTGCCGAGCAGAGAGCCCGATGCGGGGCTCTATCCCAGGACTCTGGGATCATGACCTGAGCTGAAGGCAGAGGCTTTAACCCACTGAGCCACTCAGGCGCCCCTAAAAATAAGTATTTTAAGGGATTCCTGGGGGCTCAGTCCATTAAGGGTGTGCCTTGACTCAGGTTATGATCCCAGGGTCCTGGGACTGAGTCCCACTTTGGGTTCCTTGCTCAGTGGGGAGCCTGCTTTTCCCTCTGCCTGCCACTCTCCCTGCTCATTCTTTATTTCTCTGACAA
Source organism: Mustela lutreola (assembly GCF_030435805.1). NCBI lineage: Eukaryota > Metazoa > Chordata > Mammalia > Carnivora > Mustelidae > Mustela > Mustela lutreola. The sequence continues at coordinate 94,913,403 of NC_081296.1, forward strand.
ATAAATATATAAAATCTTTGAAAAAAATAAGTATTTTTAGTGATTGAGTCTATTAACTATTATCATAAATCTTATTATCCACAAATTCATTTTTCTTAAGTAGTCAAATAGAGCATTTCAATAGGCAGTACTCAACAACCAAATTAAATCCTAAAAATGAATATTTACATTTGTTGTTTTGAACTTTTAAGAACAATTTCTTATGGAACAGCTGCAGAAGAAATTCAGCCTATTTAACTTATAATATAGTTGAATGAGAAATATCTATTGCATTTCAGTTCTTACTTCCTGTTTCTTATAATACTGACAGATATTGTAGTCTCCCGTAAGGAAGGGAACTCTGAAACCTAGAGGACTGTGTTTTGTCCTCTGAGAGGCATTTCTGCACCTCTTTGATCTTCATCAGTTGTTCCTAACATCTAACATATCTGTAAAGAAGCTACAGTCATTCTGAGAGGACATGTGCATATGAAACCCAGGAATCAAGCAAAAACTAAAGATTATTCTCTTGGAAGAATACCCTTGAAAAGTTCCCACAATCCAAGGTTATAGTTTTAGTTCTTTTCCTGGGGGACATGAAAATATTTGGAACACAACAAAGTAACAGTTCTGAGTTGTATAGATTATATAAAGGAAATTACCACAAAGCCGGGAAGCATCAGACTTGTGAACTGTTAGGTTTCATACCCTCCTCAGCAGTTAGAAATAATGGCAGAAATCATAAACCAAAATTACTGTAAATTTAGCTTGGAAGTGTAAAAAGACAGTATCTAATGTTCATTTTTCTCATTAGTTAGTAAATTTAACGGTTTTGGAAAACCCAAAAAACACTAAATGAAATTGTTATTTTCTTCACTGAACCTGAGTCTATAGTTTAAGTGCTTATGGAAGAAAACAGGTATAGGCTTTAACAAAATTACCAAATAAACCCCTTAATCTAAAACATTTCAAATTTGTTAAAATTAAAAAAAAAAAAACTATTCCTGCTTATGTTTTTAATATTCATGGTAGCACTTTCAATATTATTAGAATATCTCAAGACATTTTCAAAAATAAAGGTTAAATTAACTTATTTCCAAACTTATCTATTTTTAAAAACCCTTTGAAGTATCACTAGTACAGATAACACATGTAATAATACTATACTTTAATTTCAGACACACACAACGAATGTGCTACCAAAGCAGCACAACACACAGTACCTCCTCTACTATAAAAGACAAGAAAACCTTAAAATCAGAGATAACAGTGTGTTGTATTTGTATAGAAGTAATAGCTGACCCAAATGAGCGGGCATAAAGTGACATTACAGACAGACAGATTGGGATGCTAATGAAAGTGGTAGGTACACTTTTGTTATTTATACCTCCATAAAGCTGAAAAAAAAAAAAAAAGTGGTAGGGTTAAGGAAAGGAGGAAGAGAAGAATTATACACAAAGGAAAGAGGTGATATATCACTATGTTGCCTATAGAACGTTATCCATCCAACCAACCAGTTATTAAAACACATACAAGGAACAAGGCACTCTATAAGGCTTGTTTGTACTTGGACCAAAGTCATGCTCTTTTTTTCTTTTCTTTTTTTTTTTTTTGGATGGTTGCTCAGAGGGACCATCTGATCTCAGAACAGAAAAATCTAATTAGTACTCATTGAATTCACTCCCACTCTTGGTCTCATCAGTGACTCTTAATCTTTTAAACTCTGGGTCATTTGGTCCTCTAGTCATATTTTCAACTCTGAGAGTCTCCAATTTACAGCTTCAAACAGCCTCTCTTGCTACATACAAGCAAAGTAAGAAAATGGAATGGCTTGGTGTGAAAAGCTGGGGAAACACACAGGCCACTGGAATGATGGAGCTGTGCTCCAGGTACAACTTGGAGCTACATGCTTATCTCACTCTTTTGATTCAGAAACAGAATCTATATTAAATCAGTACCTTCTCTAAACCCTGTTCAATATAATGCATGATGTTCAACACAATGTATTTATTGCAAAAGGAAGAACACTGCTCTTGTACAAAAATGATGCTGTATGACAATGTGTACATCACTTGACCCTGTTAAGTGTCAGTTTCCTTTCTATAAAATAGGGATAATAGCTGCCCTGCCTACCTCACAGGGTCACTAAAAGGATCAAATAAGATAGTGTACTTGTAAACTGCTCAACCATTATTACCATGTAATAATTACTATATAATAACTATTATTAAAAGTTGCTCCTTTTAGAACTTTTCCCCAATGAACAGTTCAATTGTAAGGCTAGTTAGAACATCCAGATACAAAAAAATTAAATTAATAGGATTTTGAAGAGGATGACAAATAAAGAACAATATTGATAAAGATAACAGGTCAGAACATAGGACGTTAGTCCCAGAATTACAATAAAGCCCTGATGCAAAACCAGGACAGTTACGTGCTTACTCTTTGCAGACACTGGGCAGTTCCCCCAGCACACACAAACACTAAGCTGTACTGTGCTACTTTTAGGTGAATCACTGGAGACAAGTTGACTCTGGAGGTGCAAGGGGAGGGACTTCCAACCCCGATGATCAGGCTCTTCCCCCATCCCTTTAACAAACACTCCTCCTACTCTTTGTGCCTGGCCCAGTTAATGAAAACTATTCCTGCGAAGAAAATGGCTGTCAAAGATTTCTTTTAGGGAGAGTCTTGTAACTATGAGACACTAAAGGCATACCTACTTCGTCCCCGCATCACGAACTATTCTGAGGGGACAGGTTCAGAGTCAATAAAACCAGGTTATATTTTGTTTCTCTCAAGACTCGGGGGGCTCAACCCCCACCCCCAAGCTTCAGCTCTCTCATCTGTAAGATGAAGAATGACGGCGCCTGTCAGCTCCATCCCATGGCCACAGAGAGGATGACCGAGACAGTGCTTGGAAGGCACCAGGAGTGGTGTCTGGCCAACACCAAGTCCATCCCTGATTATAAAGTATTATGAGTCCCGTTATGCCCTCCCACCTCAAGGAAATCGCCGGGTTGGAACTGACACCCGCAGTCACTGAAGAAAGCAACGCTAAATCCGGCCGGGCGTATCCGCACGGAATCTATTTCGGGGTGCGGGGTAGGAAGCGATAAGAGGGCCCGGAAGAAGGGGACAGGGGAAAGGAGGATGGATGGAAGGTCCACGATAATAAGCCTACCTGTTGTTCCGGATGCTGACCAGCACACACAGCACCAGCTCTAAGTAGGTGCGCAGCACTTCCAGCCAACGGGCAGAGAGCTGCAGGGCCTCGACTTCTTCCCCGCCAGTCCCGGTGTCCGCGCCGCCTCCGCCGCCCGGGCCGCCGCCACCGCTCAGGTAATTCTCAGCCGCGAACTCAACACGCAGCTCTCGCACGAACCAGCCGCACTTACGCATGAGGAATTCGAGCCGAGGCTGCTCAGTAGGGGAGACGCGGAGACAGATGCGGAGCTGGGGCCAGAGAGCAGGGTAGAAGAGGCACTCCCGCCAGTGCGAGCAGGAAGCTGAGGCCCGCAGCCGGTCGGGCGCGGGCAGGAAGGAGAAGATGTGCACGATCAGCTCGCTGGGCAGCGACGCGGCGCCTGCCGCCTGCCCGCACAGAGCCATCCGGCCCCGCCGCCGGCTGCCAGCCCCCGGCCGCCCCCGCAGTCCCCGGAGCAGCCCCCGCAGCCGTCGCAGCTGCTGCAGCCGCAGCCGCTGCCGCCGCCACCGCGCCACCCGGGCGGCCCCCGCTCGGGTTCGAGCTCCCGGCGGTCGGGGCTGCGGCACTGACAAGAACAACAACATCAATGACAAGGAAGAAGGGGGCGGAACCGTCGTGGGTCTTGGCGGAACCAAGTGCAGCAGAAGTTGTCAAGAGGGGGGATGGTCTCTGAAAGGGTCGCTTCCAGATAGCCAACTTCTGGCTCCCTAAACTGTACTCAAGCGAGCCCGAGGCCTACACACTCAATAACTTCAACGCCCTCGCTTGTAATGTTTAGAGCCCAGAAAGTGGCAGAACTTATCGTAAAGAAACGGCAGATCTCCCCGCGCTTAGAGGCGGAGGCAGAGCAGTGGTAGAAGCTGAATTTGACGTCACCGGTGGCGGGAGGAGCCCTGCGAGGAGGAGGGCGACTTCCGGAAGAGAGGTGCGCCCAGTTGCCGGTAGGGAAGAAAGACGCGGCACGTGACTTGGGACGCACGCAGGCCGGCGGGGCGGGGCGGGAAGTGCGGTTGGTGCCGGCGCTAGGCGGCTCATCCCATCTCTTAGTGCCCGCTGAGTCCCATCAAGTGTGTAAGTCAGTTAGTTAATCTGAAGGTTCAGGCGGTGGCAGTGGCGGAACTCGGGTCAGGGCGAGGGGTCTCGGAAGTTTCTCAGTTGCTGGTCGAGGACTCAGAGAGCCAGAGTGTCGGCGTGCGCGGTGTTTCTGAGGGGACCCACCCGCCCAGAGTACTAAGAGTTTATGAGAGGGAGCGGGCGGACTAACTCGGACCGGCTGTGTGGGGAAATGAGAAGCGCGGCGCTGGGCGGCCGAGAGCACAGACCGAGGCCGCAGGCGGACCGTCCTCACGGGTCCGCTCGTGCGGATGACCTCTGCGCGCACCTGGTCTGTGGGGGAGGAGTGAGGACAGCGCCACCCTTTGGATTTTGAGGGCGAGAGGGAAGTGAAGGCAAAGGAGTTCTGTCTCCGGGAGACTGTCAACCTCTTCTCCGGGATTCGAGGGAGGCTCGGAGTGCCCGGCTCTGAGATTTAAAGGCACTAGTTGAAAAGAAGCTGATGGTTATGATATACGTTTTCTTTAGTTTGGCGCCCGTAATTTCAGGGAAGGATTTTTTCTTTTAAGTGACATTTTAAAAAGGTTTTATTTATTCTTTTGACAGACAGAGATCACAAGTAGGCAAAGAGACTGGCAGGGGGAGAGAGGAGGAAGCGGGCTTCCCGCGGAGCGGAGACCCCGATGTGGGGCCCTATCCCAGACCCTGGGATCACGACCTGAGCCGAAAGCAGAGGCTTTAACCCACTGAGCCACCCAGGTGCCCCTCAGGGAAGGATTTTTAAAACAATGTCCCTTCACTTGATCACAACTTGGGAAGTAGTAACCTGATCAGAAAGGACGGTGAAGTCAGAAAGGATTAAGTGATTTTTATGTAATAATTGAGGATTGCTTTAGTGAAGCTACCGCTTCAGAGCCTTCACTATGATCGTGGAAGAGCCTTGTTCTTTTAGTAAATACCAAGAAGCCGTTCTAGATATTTTTAGCTCTCTGCGGGTAAAACTCTCCATTCATGCTGCTCAAGATGGCTTTTGGTGCCTGTGTGCATGTACCAAACGATATCGTGGTGTTACCTGTAATAAGTTCTCATCAGCTAAGTACCTGTCTGAAAAAAAGCCATCATTCGTGGTAGGTCAGTTCTCGGAACCTCTGCCTGCGGGTGTTCTGTGTAATTATTATTATACTTTATGAATAATGAGCACTTACGGAAGCAGCCGTGAATGTAGGAATTTGAGACTTGAATTTTAATTTTTTTATTTCTTGAATTCACCGAAGTATTTTGAAATGAACCATAGACCTCTAGATATACCAAGACCTTCAGTATGCATCTCCATAAAACCTTACTTTAACTATATAACAAAAATATTATCACACTTTAAATAAGCCCTTAATGTTATCTAGTATTCTAATGCCTAATATTATAAGTTTTCATATTTATCCGTTTATCTTCCAAATGACCTTCACAGCTGTTTTATCCAAACCAGAATCCAGTTAAAGATCACATTTGTTTTTGTTTATGTATTTAAAGTCTCTTAATCTAGAATAGTCATCCCCCAACACATTTTTTTTCCTCTCTGATTAGCTGAAGAGAGGAGACTTACTATCGCAAAAAATACCTTCTCTTTTATAATTGTTTGACTATTTTCTCTTGGTGTTTAGCTTACCTCTCTAGTCCTTGAATTTCTAATAAACCTGAACATTAGTGGTAGAAGTTTGACTAAGTTGGTGACATCTTGAGCTCCCTCCTAAATTTATGTTTTGTTTTTCTCATTAAAACTAATCTCTAAGGTGTTATTTGGCTTCCTAAAAATGTGTAAATATCCCATCAACCATTCATTTAATGCCCTTAATAATAATTGATAATTCTTGCCTGAATCACAATTTTATTACGGGTTGCAAAATGGTGGTTTCTAATTCTTTAATTTCATGTATCTTTATTAATTTGCATTCTTCTGGATAGTAGAAGCTTTCTTTTATAAACTGGCAACATTTAGTTACTCCAAAATACAGGTTCTGTTGGAGAGTTAGGAAAAAAAAAATGCTTAGTTCGTTTTATTACCAATTTTGAAAGTAAGTTTTAGGACCTCAAGGAGCAACAAGTGAGTTTTTCTAGCTTTTATTTATTTATTTTTTGAATATCGTGTACTCATTGATTTTTGGTTTATTTTAATTGGTTATTTATTTTTTAAAATATTTACTTATGTAAAGAGACAGTGTGAGCAGGGGGAGGGGCTTAAGGAGAGGGAAAGAGTCTTAAGCAGACTTCCTTGCTAAGGGTAAGCCCATTGTGAGGCTTGATGTCAACCCTGACATCAGTACTTGAGCCAACATGCAGTCAGAAGCTTAGTTCACTGATCTACCCAAGTGCCCCTAGTTATGTTTGATTCACAAATTTGATGCTTTTAGAGTGCCTTTCAAATAATTCTATGTGATTGTTATTATTATAATAAAACTCCTTGAGCATTTTTAATAAATGTTACACTGGACTGGGTTGGAGAGTGAGGCTAGATTTTTATCATTTTTTGGTTTTGCTATGATCTAGCTAGGTAACATTTAAACAATTTGCTTAACCTCTTTGGGCCTTATTTTCTCCATCTCTATAGAGTTTGGATAAGGTTCCCTGCAGCTCTAATATTCTCTGACTTAAAAAGAAGACAAAACTTATTTAGACATATTTTACATATCATAAAATTCACCCATTTGAAGTATACAAGTTAGTGATTTTTAATAATTTTAACAAATGGTGCAGCCATCACTGTAAGACAGTTTTAGAACATTTCCATCCCTTTAATAAGATACCTCATGCCCATTTACAGCTAATTCTCATCTTACCCTCAGACAGCTACAAATGCACTTTGTCTCTATAGATTTGCCTTTTCTGATCATTTCATATTGATAGAATCATACAAAATATGATTTGTGTCTTTCACTTAGCATAATGTTTTTTTTGTTTTTGTTTTTTTTTTTTTTTTAAAGATTTTACTTATTTGAGAGAGAGACAGTGAGAGAGAGCATGAGCGAGGAGAAGGTCAGAGAGCGAAGCCGACTCCCCATGGAGCTGGGAGCCCGATGCGGGACTTGATCCTGGGACTGTGGGATCATGACCTGAGCCGAAGGCAGTCGTCCAACCAACTGAGCCACCCAGGCGTCCCAAGCATAATGTTTTTGAGGTTCATTCATGACGTAGCATGTGTCATTAATTCACTCTTTTTTATTGCTGAATAGTATCCCCCCCTTTTTTTGTTTTTTGTTTTGTTTTTATTTCATTTGTCAGAGAGTGAGCACAGGCAGGCAGAGGCAGAGGGAGAAGCAGGCTCCCTGCTGAGCGATTCGGGACTGGATCCCAGGAGACTGGGATCATGATCTGAGCCGAAGGCAGGCGCTTGACCAACTGAGCCACCCAGGCGTTCCTCCCCGCTGCTTTAAAAAAATAAAAATCTGTCCATTCACCAGTTGATGGATATTTAGTTCCCAGATTTCGGCTGTTACAAATAACATTTCTCTGAACGTCTTTTGTGGACATGGGTTTTCATTTCTCTTGGGTAGATACTAGGAAAGTGCATGGTAGGTTGTATGGTAGTCCTAGGTGAAACTTTCTGAGACACTGTCAAACTGTTTTCCAAAGTGGATGTATCATTTTCCTTCCCAGAAGCAATGTATGAGGGTTTCTCGGGCTCTGACTTTTTGATGATCTTGAGATATCCTCTGATTGAGATTATTTTTCCTTATTCTTAGCATTTTGCTAGAAACTGCATTTTTCTCGGATACCATGGATACTTAGTTTTTAATTATTAGAAATTGTTCCTAAAGGAAATAAAAATATATCAATCTTCTATAAAATAAAAGCTTTTCATTTTTTTTTAAAAGATTTTATTTATTTATTTGATAGAGATCACAAGTAGATGGAGAGGCAGGCAGAGAGAGAGAGAGAGATGGAAGCAGGCTCCCTGCTGAGCAGAGAACCCAACGCGGGACTCGATCCCAGGACCCTGAGATCATGACCTGAGCCGAAGGCAGCGGTTAACCCACTGAGCCACCCAGGCGCCCTTCATTTTTTTTTTTTAAGATTGTATTTATTTATTTGACAGAGATCACAAGTGGGCAGAGAGGCAGGCAGTGAGGGGGTGGGGGGGAAGGAGGCTCCCCACTGAGCAGTGAGCCTGATGCGCGGGGCTCCATCCCAGAATCCTGAGATCATGACTTGAGCAGAAGGCATAGGCCCTAACCCACTGAGCCATCCAGGCGCCCTGAAAAGCTTTTCATTTTTTAAAAATTATTTTTACTTTCATGTTAAATGAAGAATGGTAGTAATACTATTATTCATGAAAATAAGCTAAGACGTGAATTAATAAGATACGGTTCTTGCCTAGTTACCATAATAAAAGGGTAAATTCCAGTGATGGGATATATTTTGTTTATTTTATTAAGCAAGCATTTTTAACATTAATCAAATATTTATTGGGAATGTATATTCTTACCATGTTAATTTAACAAGTTAGATTATTTCTCTTGACATTTATGTATACTAAAGTATAAACTTTTTGATAAACCAACAAAATTGACTTCTAAACAGCAGAATGAAATAGCATTTTGTGAAGTTATAATGTCTGAATTCGGATTTGAAGTGTGGGAGGAAGTACTGACGTTATAAAGCTCATAAATACTCAGTAGTACTAAGCTCCTGGTTCCAAAAGTGGCATATTGTCACTATAGCAACTACCCATACTTACTTGGATCTGAAACCCGGGCAACAAATGGTGGATAAGACTATAACATCGAGATAGATATGTGCCCTGGTGGGTTGATGTGGTTTGATCTGTTGTCAGTCAAGTGTTTGTTCCATTTTTCTTATTATGTTTATTATGATTGATTAAAGTTTTATCAAGTTTTATTCAAGTTATCTTAATTTGTATTAATGTATTTTTTTGGAGAGAAATGGAACATTTAGTATTCTTCTTTTCTAACATGCCACACTGAGTGCTTTTTCTGTTAGGTTATTAGGATATTAAATATATTTGTACTGTAGCCTTTTTTCCATTGTTTGGCAAGTTGTCAAACTGTAGATAAAAATATATAACTTTTTTAATGCTGAATCATTTGCAATACTATAACAGAAAAAAATAACACATGACAGATTTTATTTTAGCTACATCATGAAAAGATGCTCAAGATGATCAGTGAATGTGCAAACTGCTTAAATGGAGACATCTTTTGAAAAAAATGTTTTTTTTTCTGAACAAGGTTTGGGTTTCAGATACTGTTGGCAAACAGAGATGACATAACTACCTTCGAATTATCTCTTATCATGAGTCCATAAATTTACTTAGAGGCACAGGAGCCTCCTGGGAAAATAGAATTGGGAACTTGATTTCTTTCTCTCCATACTTGTCTACTGGATTGGAATGGTTCCTAGTGAGGTCATATTACAGGAAAAAAATGAAGGATTGAAGGGAATTTATCTTTAGGGTAGGGAAAGTCTGCCCTGGTGAGCCGCCTGCAGGACAAAGGATCAGTTTTTCCCCCCTCTAGGTACACCATGTTGCTGATAGCAGAACTTACTTTAACTGAGCCACTCACAAATTTGTTGTACAGGTTTTTGAATTGGAAGATCTGTATCCATAAAGCAGGAATTGATAGGTCATATTCTAAATGAGACCGAGGCAGTGAGAGAAGAATTGGGTCCAGAGCCATGTGATAGTGAGTGAGGAGGACTGGAACTTACCAGAGGATACTTCCCCCACTGGGAAAGTTGAAAGTTTCTAGATTTTCAGAAGACACTAAAACTAATTTTTTTAAAAGATGAAATGTCCTGATTGCTAGCTCATTCACATTAGAAACATTCTGTGGACTAAACCAAACCAGATTTCCTGTAGGATACCAGATTACAACTTCTTTACCTAAGAGCTCTCATACATGTGGACTGGAGCCACTGTGTCTTCTAATAGTAGGCCTATTAGGTAATTCCTGTGCTTTTAGGTCCACTTCCAGAGCTGCCCCCCCACCCCCATTTATACCTTTCAGAATTTAAAGGGAAAAAAAAGGTTTAGCATGTTTATTTTATAGCATTACTGATTTCTTGCCTTTATTCAAGAGCAGGATGGGTGTTTTCAGAGGTACCTTGTGTTGCTAAAATTTATTAGAAACTAAGTATTGCTGTTTTTGATGCAGTAGATTCAACTAATAGAGTTCCTTGGCTTCTTGTTAAAATCGGTAACTGTTTGATATTAATGGTTTTAGTTGGAGTTATACAGCTTTGTAGTATCCCACAGTGGGGTACATAGGACTTTTACTCAAGGGGCACTGTCTCTAATTAATCATCTTAATTGAATTCCTTTGGTTGCTTAAGTAGTTTAATCAGGGAACTCTTTCTTTCTTTCTTTTTTTTCTTTTCTCATGGAAACTATAGGGAGTTTAGAGGACATCCATAAACACATATCAGAGCATACTTGAGCCTCCCAGGGACTCGAAGGGGTAAATAAAAACAGGAACTAAGTTTACTCTCTTCATCTGCGAGTTCAGTAGTCTCTTTTTTCAGTAGGGGTTCTTGGCTTTTTCTTTTGCCCAGGGCCCCAAACTGCTGGCTCTATCTGGTCTGCAAGGTCTTCTATCTCAAGTATCCACTTTCATTTGCAAATTTGTCCTTTGTCTCCACCTGAAATTCTTGAGAGACTTTGGGTTATCTAGGTCTAGAATAGTAAAAAAGTTGGTGGCATTCTTATTGATTAAAATGAAGTGTTCCTGCTGTTAACCTTAAAAATAAAATTGCCAGTTATTTTATGAGCAAACAATAGGTTTATTCAGGAATAGCAGAGAATTACAACCTTGGACAAGCAAATTATGGCAAAACTGTATTGGTAGGACCTGAAAAGGGAGAGGAACATTCTTCTGCAGACAAAAGGGGGAAGTTGGGAAGACTGTTAAAAAGTCCACTGTTAAAAAGTAGTAACCTGGGAGTTTGAAGTATAGTGGCTTTTCATTGGCTAAGCTGTAACTGTCTCTCACTGGCTGGGCTGTTACCGGTGGAGGAGGAAGGGCTTTCTTCAAACTCTTGCTAGGACAGTGGAGTAGTATCCACCTGTGGGGTCCATCTCTTCCTGTTGGATTTGCAATTGATTATGAGTGGTAGGGCATGAGAACTCCTTTGTGGAACCTCTGACTCTATTTTAGTGAGGTTTCCATTAATTAATTTTCACATTGCCCTAGTCCAATTAGCTGAATTTAGGAGGATGGAGTAATGTGCTGATTCTTTGTACAGATGGATATGGGGATTACGATGAAGAGGGGAAGCTTTCTTCAGAACAGGGTGTGGGCCAGCAACTACTCTGAAATCTATCCAGTAGAGTGGGTACCATGGCTCAGTGACTTTTTATGCAGAGGTGTCTTGCACTCTGTATTGAACAAAAATGCTCTATGTTGATAACTGACCTTTTAGATAGTTGTTGACTAGGCTTCAGATAGTTTCTTTGGTTTTCCTAGTGCTGGAATACCCACTAGACTTTTCCAGGTCATTCCAGGTTAAATAGCTGTAAGACTTTGTCATGAAGACCTGTATACTTCATGGTCAATTACTGCAGTATTCTCATTGCAGAATTTAATGTTTAATCCTTTGGGAAAATCTCTTAAGCCTATTAGGTGCTGAAAAAGAGAAATGAAGTGAATATTTTCATACAATAACATTAATTGGAGAGTTTCTTTGCTCCGGGGCAAAGGGGTTTCACTTGCCAGGCTGACTGTAATCAGTTTTAGATGCTGAGGAGTACTATGTTGAGGATTTTGGATTTTGAGATTGTTCTCTTGTTCTACTGGGAAGTGTGCCATGTTTGATTGTGATGTCTGTCATGGCTGCAGTTTTTGACCTGAGTGACCTATATTTTCTGTCCCCAGTCTGAGTTAATTATTGTCTAAATGATATAATATATTAGTGCTTGTTTTCTGCTTTCCTTTTGTTATTTGTATAATACATTCTTCAGTGGATTTTATTTGTGCCAGTTCCTTATATTGTGAGTAGTGGCATATCCTGTAAGTATTCAATTTTACAGGTAACTTTTCTCAAATTAAGAATTTTTAAAACCACAGTGATATCAAATAGATTTTTCAATATAGAAATTTGTTGGCTCTTAACTGGGTTCTTTAGGAATATGAACTACTACTTATATTGAATATTAGTAGGGGAGCAGTGGGGTGAGGAAAACTCAAATTTTATACCACAAAGAAAATACAATAAATTTTCCATTCACTTGAAGGATACAGTTTCTTTCATGATATTTACTTTATATACAGGAAGATTTTAACATTTCTAAAATCTAGTCTTTATGCAAGAAGTTTCTAGTAGAAAGTTCATAATGTTTTTTTTTTTTTTGTTGTTGTTGTTTAACTGAAGTAATGCATGAACATGGTAACAACAACAACAAAATACTTTTGATGAGAAATAGTTTCTCATTCCTTGCCTGCCACTGTCAGGCTTACTCCCAGAAACAAACGTTTTAAACTATATGGGTGTTTTGTTCTTCAGGTAACTTTAAATGACATGCTTCTCCTGCATTCCTTGAATGATTAAACATCGTCTGTCTGCTTCCTCTTACAAAAGATGAAGACTTAGTTCAATTAATTACTCCTCCATTTTTCCCAATCTTTTGACTAATATTTGATAATTAATTATGAGTTTAGTTTTTCTCTTGGTTGTTAGATTAATCAGCTTTTGCTGCACAGTGTCACATTCTTTTGTGTACAGAAGGGTAGATTATGACAGATTAGATAACTGTTCAGCACTTACTTCTCTCTCATCCACTGTCAAAGGAAGAGTATAATTTGCCTTATACACCCATTAATGATTTTAGGCATGGTCTCACAACTTGTTTGGCTAAGAGAATGTAGGAAGTTACTTTGCACCAGTTTTGAGTGTAGGCCTTAAGAGGCATTAAATGTTTCTAATTTGTCACCCAGGGAGTTTCCAGCCTTTGTATAATAAAACATGTCCCAGTCATTTTTTTGGCTGCCATTGAGCCCTTGATGGAGAGACATGGAGAAGATGTCAACTTGACCTACAGTATGAAACAGAGCTTCCTCAATTCACCTAAAAAATTTATTTCTAAGTGAGAAGTATATGCTTATTTTATGTATGCTACTGAGATTTTGTGCTTGCTTATTTTGCATTAAAAACTGATTGATATAAAATGGATACCTAGAAGTAGAGTGTTGCTGTAACAGAAATTTAAAATATGTGTCATTTGTTTTGGGACTGGGTGGTCAACAAGAAAACTATTATAGAAGGCTGGAAAAAATGGTAAACTGTATTATGTAGTAGCAAAAAATTTGATAAAACTGTTGTCTGTAGTAACATAGAAGACAGCAGATGTGACTAATGAAGTTAGTATTGGGCAAGGAAATTTCAAGGCAGAATACTGAGAACATGAGCTGGTTGCCTGTAACCTTACAGGATAAGGTACAAGAGCAATTCAGTCTACCGTATCTGACCTCTTGGTCCTGATTATTCATATCACTCCTATTCCATTTGCCTAGTTTGTCATCTTAATATGTATGTATGGTGGACCATGCCAGTTGGCAATCTTTCCTTTAGTGTTGGTGGACAGAAAGCTGTGAGGCTGCTGGTCTTCCAAATGCCACAAAGAGGAATGCCTGTCTCAGTCACTAAAACAATAGTGTAACGTTAATTTTTATGATGATGTTTTTTCCTCCCTCTCTTTTTTCCTTTTAAGAGAAGGCCTCTAATTAATAAGGTACAGGTTGCTGAAACAAATAAACCTGAAAATTGCCATTTTTAATAAAATAGTTTTTACTTATTTAATGGTTCAGTGAGGATCTTCCTTTCAGCAGGCAGCTTTTCTCTGCCTGCTGAGAATTCCTTCTGTCTTGAGGTTCTGTGATCTTTAAAATGCCTGTGATTCTCTGTCTTCTACTAGAAGGGGCAAAGAATGGAGAAGGCACTTGATTGCCTTGGTAAATAAATGGCATTATTTCTCCTTATGTTCCATCAGCTAAAACTAGTCACATGTACCTACCTACTTGCAGGAGGGTCTGAGAGATGCTATTTTTGGCTAAGCAGTTACTTCTTAGGGACAACTTTATACTGTAGGAGGAGTTGTATGAATTTTGGTCAACAGATGGCCATCTTTACTGCAAAGGAAAATTATACTCTTACTGTTTTTAGCTGGGGGTAAATATTAGGCTCCTTGTATGCTTTGTGGGTGTAGTTGGAGGAGGAGGGTAGGTGGTGTATTTGATAGGCACAGTTTTTCTCTACTGAGGTCTTCAATTAATCTGTTCTTAGCCACTCTTCTCACCCCATTCCTTATATTCCTTAGGGAACAAAGTGACTCTGAACTTAGAATCTCACTGGGCTTCCAGTGAGCAGGTCACCTGTCACCTCTGTTGCAACTTCCTTCTAATATATTATGTTCTGTTGAAGCTGTTAGTATTCTCCTATATACTTTTTGTCTATCAGAAACTTGTTGAAATCTCTTGCTGGCCAATGACCAACTCTTTCCAAGCTGAGTTCTCTTTACTGTTATACAGGCTTAAGTATCCATACATTGTTTTTTATTTTAATCTTCAGGCGTTAGGTGAAGTAAAGATAGAGTATTTTCAATTAGTACTTCTAATAGAATTTTAATTATTTTTTAACATGTGCTGCTTAAGGAAGATGCATTTACTATCCACCATGGCTGAGCACTTCTCTAGGTTCTATAGGATTTGTAAAAAGGTATAATGTATGATCCCTGCCAGTGAAGAATTTCTACCTGCTCCACTCCAACTTTGATACCAGTACTGGCTTACCTTTCTAGAACACTAATTCTGTTGTGGCGCTTCTTTTTTTTTTTTTTAAGATTTTATTTATCTGACAGAGAGAAATCACAAGTAGATGGAGAGGCAGGCAGAAAGAGAGAGAGGGAAGCAGGCTCCCCGCTGAGCAGAGAGCCCAATGCGGGACTCGATCCCAGGACCCTGAGATCACGACCGGAGCCGAAAGCAGCGGCTTAACCCACTGAGCCACCCAGGCACCCCCTGTTGTGGCGCTTCTTGAGAAACTTTGATGCATTGCTTGTTTTTCCCTATGTAACTCTGCCAGGCTTTCACTTCCTGCCTATCAGTGCTTGACTATCTAGTGAGAGCTGTACAGTTCATTGTGTTATCAACATACACTGTTGATTCTCACTTCTCTGCCTTTGTACATGTAATCTCCACTCTCTAGAGTTACCATCTTTTTCGTATCTGAGTCCTATTTAAATACAGAAGGTGATTTAAGATTTCACTTTTTTTTAAGTGTACTGTCTTCACTACTCCAGACTTCAGTGATCTTTTTCCTTTGAACAGAAACAAAGCTTATTTATCTGTGTTATTTATCATTGATTCATACTGTTCTTTCCCGCAAAATAGAGGTAAACTTGTGGTTTTAAAGAAAAAGCCTATGGTATGTACCTCCTTGATTATCCTCCAGTATCTAGTATAGTGAAGAGGTCCATTGAAGCCTTGAGTTGTTTAAATCAGTGCTACTTGAAGTGCAGACTGCAGGCTGATGCTGGTGCACTGACTCTTACCACTGTGCTGGAATATAAGTATGGAAATTGAGAATTAGCTTTAGAAACTTTTATAGAAATTTGATAGTGCGAGCTTGGGTGGCTCAGTTGGTTAAGTGTCTGACTCTTGAGTTCTGCCCGGTCATGATCTCAAGGTCCTGGAATTGAGCCCTGAGTCTGGTCCCACATTCAGTGGTGGAGTTTGTTTTAGATTCTTTGTTTCCCTCCCTCCCTCCACCCATCCCCCCACTTGTGTGTATGTGCACTCTCTCTAGCTTGCTAAATAAATAAAATCTTTAAAAAAAGAAAATTGACCGTAATTTTATGTCTGTTGAATTTATAATTAAAATGTTACTTCTATTTTGCATGTTTAAAAAATTCGTGGTAATTTCATTTTATGAAACTATTAGTCCAAAATGGATTAGAAAAAATTTTAAAAACGGCATCTCACTACAGATAGTTCAGGAAGCACTAATTTAGACTACAGATGATATGAGAATTGTGCAATGAAGAGATCAGTGTATGGGCTGGTAAAAGATTTCAAGAGGATGAGATCTCTTCTTGAAGGGTGAATAGGATTTGGATGGTTGTAAAGCATTGCATCATTTTCAGGAGGGATAACAAGGTTTTGGACTACAAATGGAGGAGATTTGTTAATATGTTTTGTACCACAGTGGAAGTGCCAGTGAGAAGAGCCCTGACAGAATTAAAAATCATGGGCACAGAGAGCTGACCAGATACTACATAACATGGGTATTTCCTGTTTATTTAGTGACTGCTTGAGCTGTTGTATGCTAAAGATCGTTCATTCCCATATGTCTGTTGCTGATTTCTCTTGGCACTAGTAGTACAAGTACATTTTAAATTTTGCCTCTTTGAAACATTTCTTTTTAATTCAGCCTTTAAAGACTTAGATGGTTGGCTTATTGGTATATTGTTGCTAAATTTATTCTACCTTTAATATGAAGCTAAGGAAGCAAAATAAACTAAGGAAGAATAAATCATAAAAATTATATTGAATTTAAAAAACCTGCTTTGGGGGGTGTCTGGCTGGCACATTCAGTGGAGTGTGCAACTTCTGATTTTGGGGTTTTGAATTTGAGCCCCACTGTGTACATAGACTTACTTAAAATATAAAAAGTAAAAATGCTAAAAAAAGAAACCTGTTTTCATCTTGTTCTCTATTTTCCTTTGTCATTTTCATCTTGGATCAAAATTTTCTCATTATTGAATTATAGTTATGAATTCAGAGACGCAGGATTTAAAACAATAAAAACTGATAAAACAGTATTCTGGAGAATTAACAATTTACTTGTAGCACAAAATATGAGGTGAACTTGCTGTTTCTTTAATTGTAGAAAAATAATACATAACATAAAATTTACCATTTTAAATGTATAATTTAGTGGCAGTAAGTATATTCACATTTTACAACTGTCACCACCACCCGTCTCTAGAACTTTTTCATTTTTCCAAACTGGGTCTCTGTACCCATTAAACAGTGGCTTCCCATTTCCCTTCTCTGCCCTCAGCCAATTATTTAAAATTTACCTATTTCTATGTTTTGTAACTTGTCCTGTTTGCTATCGATATAAATGAATATATATGGAATACTTCTTATATATAGAACTGGGCAGATGCAGAGCAAGGTTAAATTACATTATAAAGCTGAGCAGTTTGCCATGATATTAAGTGGTTTCCTAGGTGACAGTCTTGCATCATATTCTTTCTCTTATCTTTATCTTTATCTTACATCCACCATTTATGGGCAAAAGTACAGCTGTTTTTTTTTGTTTGTTTGTTTGTTTCAGAGGTTACCAGGAAAATGTCTTATTGTACCAGTCTGACAATTCTAAGATAAGTGTGAACTGAAATATTGCTTTGATTTCATCTGGGATTTTGAGTACCTAATGAACATTATTAAACATGAAAATAGATGGTAATTTGTTATTTTTTAAAAGCTAGGATAAATTTTTATAGCTGTGGCTACTATATACCTATATATCTGTATAGATATATTTATGTATCTATCTATCTATCTATCTATCTATCTATCTATCTATAAATAGTGAGGTGTCCTGAGGTGTCCTGGTTTTATTTCTTCCCTTCAAGTTTTTCTCTGTCATCTTCATTTGTACCTCTTCCTTCCCCTGTCTATAAGTTTGCCTATTTCCCATGGCTTTTGCCTTTAGTCTTTTGCTTAAAAATCCTACCTTTTCCAGTTCAGTTATCTCTCTGTGGGAAAATAACTTTTAAGTCTGTATTTCTTAACCCTGAGTCACCGCTCTGAATCTAGAATTGTGTCCTGAAATTTTCTCTTATGTGGTCTGCTGTTACCTCAAACAAAATGTGTCTAATGTTGGACTTACCATTTTTTCCCCATCCTCTTTAAACCTCCTCTTCTTTCTCTTTTTCTTTCCTTTCCTTTCTCTCCCCCTTCCTTCCTCGCCCCTCCCCTTTCCTCCTTTTCTTCTTTTCTTTCTTTTGTCTTCTCTCCCTCCATCCCTTCCTTCCTTTCTAAATGGCACCTCTATTCTTCTTGTTATCTAAGTTTGACACTTAGTGGTCATGTCTTTCCCTATTCAGCTAGTCACCAAATCCTACTATTTCTGTCCATTATTATGATCATTATCACATCTGACCCTTTCCATTGTTACTGTGCTCTGTCTAGTATAGTGCCTGATTACCTGATGCCTGTGTTAGTGCAGTAGTCTCTTAGCAATAGAATTTTCTCGAGTTTTTATACCACTTTCTCTGTAACTTTGACATGAAAATTATGAACAGCTATTTTGGATTATAGTTAATTGTGTCTATTTTTCATCATTGTCTTTTTCATCTTTGTATCCCGCAAAAGATTTGCATCATGGTTGGTAGTCAACAAAAGTTTTTGGGGAATATGGTATTCTAACTATAACTTCTCTTTCTAATGGATTTTATATACAGTACTGTCATGTTCTTTCATTCATTTAACAAATATTTATTGGGTGCTTATTATGTATCAAGGACTTTTAGGTGCTAAGGATTTGGTAATCAACAAACAAAGAGATATGTATGACTCCTGGTCTAGTAAGAATAGAAGAATGACAAGCAAAATAATAGTGTGTTAAATGGTGATAACTGTAAAGGAGAAAAACAAATGATGGGAGTATGAAAGGATTATCAAGGGTGAAAGTTTGACAGTTTAGATAAAATGGCTGGGAAAGCCCTTCTGTAAAAGTGGCACTCAAATAAAGACTTGAGTGGGAAAGGAATATCTGGGGAAGGAGTGTTTCAGGCAAAGGGGAAAGCAGGTGCAAAGGACCTGAAGGTGCAGGCGTGCCTGGCATGTTTGAATGCTGGGGAGGAACAGAGTGAGCTGGAAGATTAGTAATAGGAGGCAAGAGGAGAGATTTGAGTGGGAAGACACAGATTGTAGGTCACAATTAGGAGTGTGGTTTCACTCTGAATGAAACATACAAGTGAAATGATCTGACTTACACATTAACAGAACCACTGTGGTACCCATATTGAGGAGGGAGTAGGGAATTAGGGAGATAAGTTAGAATGGTTGATACCAATTCTGGTGGGAGATAGTGGTGGCTCAGACCTCAGTGATAGCAGGAGTAGTGAGAGGTATTCTGGTTTGGGAATATTTGAAGTAGAGGCAACAGAATTTTCTGATGGATTGGATGTGAGGTGTGAAAGGAAAAGAAGAGTCAATGATAATTTGAAGGTCTTTGGCCCAAGGAACTAAAGGTTGAAATTGCCATTAATTGGGAATGTAGGTGGCTCTAGAGGAGCAGGTTTGACAGGGGATTTTCAGGAGTTAAGCTTGGCATGTGCTAACTTTGTGATGCCTCCTTGACATCCATGCTGAGCAAGACTGCCTAGGTTCATGTGGGTGTATTAGACAAGTTTAGGAAGGAGGTCTGGAAGTCATCAGCATAGAGATAATATTTAAGAGTATGAGACCATTGAGTCATCTAGAGAGATAAATGTGGAAAGAAAGATTAAACTTTGAAATACCGTACTCCTTGATTATCTCTGCTTATTGCATACCCGCAAAGGCTGCAGGTTCTCCATGGCTTTTCGCAGTGTAGTTTCATAGAAATCTTTTCTCTCAGTCAAACTGAAGTACTTATATTGACAAGCTCTCCTTTTGCATTGTTGCTTTCCATTTTTTTTTTTTTCTCATTGTATTCCTTTTCCTTGGAATTCTTTGACTTCTCTTTACTCAGTTTCATTTTGCAAAATTCTGTATCTTTTATTCCATTCCCTTTATCTTGTCTGTGTTGTAAATTTCGTCATATTTTTATATGTGTCCTTTTTTCCTAGTGAGCTAATGAGATATAGGGGCCATGATTTTCAGTGTTTTTTACAGAGATCAGAACCCCAGTTCTACTCCTTAGAGGCAACCTATGGAGAAACAGTTTTTCCAAACACTACAAACTTGTGGGAAGGAAGGGTATTCCAGGATATCTGGATATTGATTCTATTTTCTCCACTTGGATAAAGTTTCAGCCTTATTGGCACTGGATTTGGCTCAAGAACCAACAAGAACCCAGATGTTTGTAATTTCTTCCCATTAAAGGATATGGCTTGTTTTAGGTGTGGTTTTTCCTAAAATGGTGATATGAGCCCTGAGCATAAAAGAAGAGTAGAACCATAACAGTTCAGCTTGTTGAATATTGCTAGATCCTATGCTTCTCTCTTGCTGGTCGTGCTGGATTCCAGAGGCCAGTAGAAGCAGTGCTGAGATGCTCTACCAGTATTCCTGCTCTGTCTGTATCCCTGCTGATAAGATTTTGGATACTTGGCTGAGTAAATTGGGAACTAATTGTAAACTTGTGTGCGTTTATATGTTTGTTCATGTATCCTTTCCTCTAATTCATAGCTGATACCTAACCATTATTTAGGGCTTACTTACATGGGCTAGCCACAGTTCTAATGCTCTCCAAGTATTAACTTTTTTTTTTTTTTTTTAAAGATTTTATTTATTTATTTGAGAGAGAGCATGAGAGAGGAGAAGGTCAGAGGGAGAAGCAGACTCCCCGTGGAGCTGGGAGCCCAATTCGGGACTCGATCCCGGGACTCCAGGATCATGACCTGAGCCGAAAGCAGTCATCCAACCAACTGAGCCACCCAGGCGTCCCTCCAAGTATTAACTTTTAATCATAATATCCAAATGAGCTAACCATTTTCAGATAAGGAAATCGAGAAGAGTGAGCAACTTTCTTTTTTTTTTTTTAAGATTTTATTTATTTATTTGACAGATCACAAGTAGGCAGAGAGGCAGGAAGAGAAGAGACAGAGAAGCAGGCTCCCGGCTGAGCGAGAGCCCGATACAGGACTTGATCCCAGGACCCTGGGGCCATGACCTGAGTTGAAGGCAGAGGCTTTAACCCACTGAGCCACCCAGGCGCCCCTAACTTTTTTTAAAGATTTTATTTATTTATTTGACAGAGACACCGCGAGAGCAGGAATGCAAGCAGGAGGAGTGGGAGGGGGAGAAGCGGGCTTCCTTCAGAGCAGGGAGCCCGAAGTGGGGCTCTATTCCAGCACCCTGGCATCATGGCCTTAGCTGAAGGCAGACGCTTAACAACTGAGCCACTTCTTCAGTAATGCTATTAATACTAAGTAGAGGAGTTGGGCTTTGATCCCAGGAAGTTTTGATCCAGAGCTTATATATATGTATTTTTAAGATTTTATTTGTTTTTCTATTTATTTGAGAGAGAGAGAGCGCGTATGTATGAGCAAGGGCAGAGGGAGAGGGAGAGGGAGAGGCAGACTGCCCGCAGGGCAGGGTGCCCGATGTGGGGCTTGATCCCAGGATACTGGGATCATGACCTGAGACAAAGGCAGATGCTTAACCTACAGAGCCACCCAGGCACCCCAAACTTAACACTTTTAAATGCTGTACTATACTAGCCTATCTGAAATGCTGCAAGCAAATTTTAATTATTTTTGTCCTCTAATGGATGTCTCTATAATTTAAAATAGTATACTCAAATTACTGTTTCTTGATTCATAATCTAAGGCAAGAACTATTGATGACCTGCCATTAAAGATGAGGGTTTAGTTCATTTATGCTACCCTTGTGCTACTTCAAATTTTATATGGTTATATATTATTGATGTTATTTTCTTTATCTTTGTAATTCCAGTATACTTAAACCTCTATTTCATGTTCCATTAACTTTTAGCACTATCTCTTCTAAAAGTGTGGATATCACTTACACCCTTTACTTCCAACTCTTTCACCTCCTTTCTGCCTTTTAACTTCTGTCAGATATCTATTTACTTTAAAAGTATCAGTTGGTAATAGTTACATTCTGTTTAAAGAAGGCAGTAGAATATTGTTGTTAAGAATGTAGACATTAGGGGCGCCTGGGTGGCTCAGTGGGTTAAAACCTTTGCCTTCAGCTCAGGTCATGATCTCAGGGTCCTGGAATCAAGCCCCACTTCGGGTTCTCTACTCGGTGGGGAGCCTGATTCCGAACCCTCTCTCTCTGCCTGCCTCTCTGTCTACTTGCAACCTCTCTCTGTCAAATAAATAAATGAAATCCTAAAAAAAAAAAAAAAATAGAATGTAGACATTAGAGCCAGGATGCCTGGTTTCAAATCCAGGCCATAGAACATCCTAGCTGTATGAACTGGCAGGTTATTCAATCTCTTTGTGTCTCACTTTCCTCAGCTGTAAAATGGGGTTAATAATGGTACTTATTTCACAAGATTATTATGATGCTTAAATAATTTAATATGTGTAAAGCATTTAAAACAGGACTTGGTCCATAATAAGTACTATATGAATAATTTCTATTAGTGTTATAATTTTTCTGTAATTGTAGTTGAACTCTGCATGCTTTCAGTTTATTCTAAAAGTTGAAACCAGTAAACAACATATAACTATTATTTAGCTTATTATGATTATATAATACAGAACCAGATAGTGTAAATTATGATTATATTTCTTTGTCTGTGTCCAGAGTCATCACCCTAAGGATAATGCCTCTGGGATCAAGGTAAATGGATTTTTTTCTTATACTACATAAATTTCTCAAAATTATGTGATATTTTAATTTTCTTTATGATTAAACCTTGACTTTCTTGTGTATTATTTTTCCTCTTCGCGTTAGGACCCATTAGGACCAGTTTTTCCCTTCTGATTCACAAAAGAATAAGCTTCATTCTGAAAATTATTTGCCTTATCTGTCATACTGGGTTATAAAATTCCACTTTCTTCTGGGTGATAGTCCTTTTAGAGCCTTTATTCTTTCTGATCCACTTGGGATCTGTTATTCTCTAGGTTGGCTGCATAATTGTCATTCTGAATTTTTTTTTTCTTTGTTATGATCTTTGGGTAGATCTGTTTCTTAGATCCTGTATTTTCTTTGTTTCTCACTTCATTTTACTGAATAACATTTTCAGTATCTTCAGAACATTGCCTGATAACAAACTTTATGGTTCTTAAGTGTCTGAACATGTTTTTGTTTGATCCTTATACTTGACGGACCTGTGCTTATAGAATGTAAGTTCAAAACATTTTTCCTTCAGAACTTTGAAGATCTTCCATATTGCCTTCTAGAATTTTGTGCTGTTGAGAAGCTTGATGCCTGCTTATTTCTTGCCTTCCTGGGATGTTTTAAGTTATTTTCTTTATACAATTCATGCTCAGTAATCTAAAGAATATGTCTAGATACTGATCTTAATTTTGTCATCTGTCTGTTAGCCATTTGTATATCTTCTTTGGAGAAATGTCTGTTCATGTCTTCTGCCCATTTCTTGACTAGATTTTTTGGTTTTTTGGATGTTGAGTTTGATAAGTTCTTTATAGATTTTGGATACCAGACCTTTATTTGATATGTCGTTCTCAAACATTTTCTCCCATTCCGTGGGTTGCCTTTTAGTTTTGTTGATTGTTTCCTTTGCTGTGCAGAAGCTTTTAATCTTGATTAGGTCCCAATAGTTCAGTTTTGCTTTTGTTTCCTTTGCCTCTGGAGATGTATCTAGTAAGAAGCTGCTGTGGCCAAGGTCAGAGATCGCTGCCTGTGTTCTCCTCTAGGGTTTTGATGGATTCCTGTCTCACATTGATTATTTCTGTGTATTTTCTTGCCTTTCTCTGGAACTTCTCTTAGTCTGATGCTGCATCTCTTAGATTTATTCTCCATTCCTTGTGTCATTTGTTCTATATTTTTCTCTCTTTTTGCTGTATGTTCTATGTCCTTGTCTTTATTTTTCAGTCCTTCTTTTGAAAAATGTTTTTAGCAGTCATTTATTTTCAAAGAAGTCTGTTCCTTTAGTGTTCTTTGTTTCTATGGTATCCTGTTCGTGTTTTATAGATACATTATCTTAAAATTCTGTAAAGATACTAGTTAGAATTTATTTTTTTACATTGTCTTCTCCCTGAATATTCTTTGGGACTAATCTTTGGGAATGATCTCTGAAAATAGTTTATTTTTCTTTTTCTTTTTTTCCCCTCTTACCTGCTCCTAGTTTTCTTCGTATGTTTGGAAATTCTTCAGACTTGTTTTTAAGAGTAAATGATACATTGATGATTACTGGAAGCTGACATGAGTTTTCTTCTGTTACTGAATAAATAAATATACTTCTGGTAGGTTTCCTTTCTGAATGGGAGCCTGACTGAAAGCTCTGTCTCTGTGGGTGAGTTCTATCAACTGGAAAGCTTTAGTTTAGAATGTATAGGCAGAGGCCTGGTTGATCTCTGGTGTTCCTTTATTGCTCTTTGACTTGACTCTGGTTGTAATCACTCTGTCAGTCACTAAATCTAGCTAGCTGGCCAGTATAAATCTCTGAAAGGCTTAGATAGATTTATTGGTTGTCTTTTGTTGTGTAGGAAACTTTCCTCTAAGGTTTGGCAATGCGTAATGGATTAAAACAGCACCCGATTACTAAGCTCACCATCTTGTGGATGAGATCAGGCTGGGATCAGCTGGATGGTTTGGGTCTCAGCTTGGATCCTTCATGTATTTGTGTTCAGCTAGTTTAACTAGATGGCTGTGTTATGAGGGTGATGAGCTTTGGGCTGAGGCATTGGGGGCAGTTGGGCTTAGTGTCTCTCTCATCCTGCAGCAGGTTGACGTGGACTGATTCATGTGACAGTTTTCAGGGATCTAAGCAAGGTAGCAGAATTGGAAGGACTTCTGAAGTACAGCCTTAAAACTGGCTTAGAACTTAGAGTGTCACTTTTGTTGGACTCTTGGTAAAACAAGTGAAAAAGCCAACTCAGATTCAGGGAATAAGGGAATAGACAATACCTTTTGATGGGAAGAGCTATGAAGTCATATTGCAAAGGGTATTAGTTCAGAGGTAGAGAATTAGGTTCAGCCATCCTTTCCAAGGAATTGATATATTACATTATATATTTAAATTTTTTTACTTTTGAAAATTAAGTTTTATAGTTTCCTTTGTGTGTGTGTGTGTGTGTGTGTGTGTGTGTATGTATGTATGTATGTATCTGTAAACTGTATACAGTTGACCCTTGAACAATGTGGGGGTTAGAGGTGCTGACACTGAACAGTTGAAAATTTGCATACAACTTTAACTCTCCCAAAACTCGTAATAGCCTACTCTTGACTGGAAGCCTTACTGGTAATATAAACAGTTGATTAACGTATATTTTGTGTGTTATATGTATTATATACTGTATTCTTACAATACAGAAAGGTAGAGAAAATGTAATTAAGAAAATCATAAAGAAAGAGTGCCTGGGTGGCTCACTGGGTTAAGCCTCTGCCTTCAGCTTAGGTTATGATCTCTGGGTCCTGGGATCAAGCCCTGCATCGGGCTCTCTGCTCAGTGGGGAGCCTGCTTCGCCCTCTCTTTCTGTCTGCCTCTCTGCCTACTTGTGATCTCTCTGTCAAATAAATAAATAAAATCTTAAAAAAAAAAAAGAAAATCATAAGGAAGAGAAAATACATTTACATTACTGTACTGTAAATAAATCCACATGTAGGTGGACTCGTGCAACTCAAGCCACCTTGTTTAAGGGTCAGCTTTCTGTCTTTGAGAGCTCTCTCACCCTCATTCCTTGTATGCTATGCAAAGCCAAGTCCTGTCAGTTTTACTATTTACTCTGCAATTCATCCTTTTATTTTTGCTGCTGCCACACTAACATAATAATAATATGGACATAGATTATTATCCAAGATTCTTTTCATGTACCATGGCAATAATATTTTACCCAATTTTTATCATGGCATCATTCATCTACCCCTTGTAGCCCCCCCCAGAAATTTTTCCTCCGCACTACAGCTGGGTGTCTTCTTTTTATATTGCAAATCTAGTCACATCCTCTTCTCTTTAAAAAAGTATCAATAAGGGGTGCCTGGGTGGCTCAGTGGGTTAAGCTGCTGCCTTCGGCTCAGGTCATGCTCTCAGGGTCCTGGGATCAAGTCCCGCATCGGGCTCTCTGCTCAGCAGGGAGCCTGCTTCCCTCTCTCTCTCTCTGCCTGCCTCTCCATCTACTTGTGATTTCTCTCTGTCAAATAAATTAAAAAAAATTTTTTTTTAAAAAGTATCTAACTTTTTGTGACACTTAAGGTGAAAGAAGCTTCAAGAAAATGCTATTATTATTGAGATCTGAGAAATGTATAAATGTGTGGGATAGCCAGACAGTTTCTAGTATGGCATGGTTTTGAATGTATACATTTAGGAACCTACAGTCAAGAAGATAATCTTCTAAATTAATGTTTAGTTAGGGAAGGCAAACAGGTTTAACACAGGTGGATAAATTTATAAAATTAATGGACATTTTTAATTGCTCATTATTTGTGTGTTATAGACACCTGTTTTCTGTTAATCATTTTCTTTTTCCCCCCACTTTATTGAGATACAATTGACAGATAATATTGTGTAAGGTTAAGGTGTACAGTGTAATGATTTGGTACATATATATTGTGAAATGACTACCATGTAGGGTTAGTTAACCCCATTATCACCTCACATAGTCACTATTTTTGTGTCTGTGTGGTGAGAACATTTAAGATACATTCTTTTTTTTTTTTTTTTTAAGATTTTATTTATTTATTTGAGAGAGTGTGCATGTGCACATGAGCGGAGAGGAGGAGCAGAGGAAGAAGGAGAAGCAGACTCCCCCCGCCACACCCCCCCCCGCCCAAATAGGGAGCCCAGTGGGGGTCAGTCCCAGGTCCGCAGGGTCATGACCTGAGCTGAAGACAGATGCTTAACCAACTGAGCGACCCACGTACCCCTTAAGATCTGTTCTTGTAGTGGTTTTCAAATACATAATACACTTTTTTAAACTACAGTCACCATACTGTACATTAGATCATCAGAACTTACTCATCTTATAACTGAAGTTTGTATCTTTGACTAACATCTTCTCATTTCCCCCACCTTGTAGCCCTTTGCAGCACCTTACAGCACTTGCCAACCACTGTTCTATTGTTTCTGTTAGCTTGGCTTTTTTCAGATACCCTATATATAAATGAGATTATGTAGTATTTGTCTTTCTTTGTCTGACTTACGTCATTTAGTACATCTATCCATGTTGGAATAAGTGACAGGATATCCTTCTCATGGCTGAATAATACTATGTTGTGTATACATGTGTGTCTGCATATACACACACATATGTAACTATATATGTATATGTGTATATACATATACTTATGTTTTATATGTATAACTGACACACAGTAGTAGTTTCAGGAAGCAGTAGTGATTCAACATTTATATATGTTACTCAATGCCCACAATAAGTATAGTCACTATCTGTAAACATACAACATTATTAAAATATTGACTATACTCTGTATGCTGTACTCTTTGACTTATTTTATAAGTGGAAGTTTGTATCTCTTGATCTCCTTCACCTGTTTGCCAACTCCTTACAGCCCCTCAGTTTGGCAACCCCATTTGTTCTCTGTATATGTGAGTCTGTTTCTGTTTTGTTTGTTTGCCCTCATCAATGTATATATATGTGTATATATGTATGCATGTATATTTTGTTTGTTTGCCTTCCCACATGTGTATATATATATGCATGTATGAATATATATACATATATGTATATAACAAAAATGTATACATATACACTTTTCAAGATTCCACAAAAAGTGAAATCATATGGTATTTGCCTTTCTCTGACTTATTTCACATGGTGTAATACCCTCTGTGCCCATCCATGTTGTCACAAATGGCAAGGTTTTATTCTTTTTTTAGCCCGAGTAATAGTCCATTGTATATGTATATTTACCACATCTTCATAACTATTTATGTTTTCAGGGACATTAAGGTTGCTTCCATATTTTTACTGTTGTAAACAATGCCGCAGTAAAGATAGTTGTGTATATATCTTTTCAAATTGATGTTTTGTTTTCTTCGGATAAACAGCCAGAAGTGGAGTTGCTAGATTGTATGATATTTCTATTTTAAAATTTTTGAGGAGCCTTCGTACATTTTTCCAGGGTGGCCACAGCAGTTTACATTATCACACAGTGTGCAGGATTTCCCTTTGTTCTGTATTCTTGCCAAAATTGTTATTTGTCTTTTTGTTAGCTAGCCATTCTAATGGGTGTGAGGTGTTAGCTCCTTGTGGTTTTAATTTGCATTTCCCTAGTGATTAGTGATGTTGAGCATCTTTTCATATACCTGTTGGCCATTTGCTACGTCTTTTAGAAAAATTTCTGTTAAGGTCCTCTGCCCATTTTTTAAATTGAATTGTTTTTTGCTAGGGCACCCGGGTGGCTCAGTGGGTTAAGCCTCTGCCTTCTGCTCACGTCATGATCTTGGGGTCCTGGGATCGAGACCTGCATTGGGCTCTCTGCTCAGTGGGGAGCCTGCTTCCCCCTCTCTCTGCCTGCCTCTCTGCCTGTGATCTCTCTCTCTGTCAAATAAATAAATAAAACCTTTAAAAAAAATAGTTTTTTGCTCTTAAATTGTGAGTTCCTTGTGTTCCTATTGGATAGTAACCCATTACCTTATGTGGTTTGCAGATATTTTCTTGCTTTCTATGGGTTGCCTTTTTATTTTGTTGATCGTTTCTTTTGCTGAGCAGGAATTTTTAATTTGAATTCGTCCCACTTGTTTTTCTTTTGTTGCTTGTACTTTTGATATCATATAAAATGATTTCCAAGAGCAATATCAAGGAGATTTTCCCCTATGTTTTCTTCTAGGAGTTGTGCAGTGTCCATTTTCTTATTTCTCTGTTGTTAGACCACTTGCCTCCAAAATGAGTTTTGCAGTTCTGTGAGGTATCTTAGGAAGATTTTGCAGAAAATCGATTTGTTTTTGAGAATCTTTAAGCTAAGTGAGGGGGAGTGTGCTTTGTAGTACGTGTCTAATACTGTAGTTTGGAATGTTCTTTTTTCTTCCAACCTCTTCCTACCCAGGTCACCAGCCAAACGCAATTGCTTTTTTTTTTCTGCTTGTCTATCCTTTTGCCAATAGCCAAAATATATTTGTTCACTCCTGAGAATAAATTACACAAGATTCTAATCATCTAGTGCATATGGTAACTATTGTAACTCTGTTGTAACTAGAAGACTTTCAGAAGGCTTTCAGTTGTTTATTTTCCTTTGGATATAATGGGGCACTTCTTGTTTATTTATTTTGGAGTGGATTTTGAGTCCTTTTAGATATATTAGGATTTTTCCAGGGACAATTTTGGGGTAAAGACACTACTGCATACACCAAAAGAATATAAGGATTTGTGCTGTGAAACAGTCTACAAGATTTTATCCAAAGATTTCCATTTTGAAGAGGCTATTAAATAGAACTACTATATAAATAATTAAAAGATAATTTATTTTTTAAAAAATTTTTTTCAAAGATTTTATTTGTTTGAGAGAGAGCATGAGAGAGAGAATGAGAGGGGAGAAGGTCAGAGGGAGAAGCAGACTCCCCATGGAGCTGGGAGCCCAATGTGGGACTCGATTCTGGGACTCCGGGATCATGACCTGAGCCGAAGGCAGTTGCTTAACCAACTGAGCTACCCAGACGGCCCAATTAAAAGATAATTTAATGTAGATTTCAGAGTAGATTCATGAAGCAAGTTGGTAAGTGGGATTTTTCTGTTCCCTCTGATTTGGGGCTGGGGTCTTAAGAGCTGAGAAGATACTATACTTCTCTCTATATAGAATATACTATACTATACTCTATACTCTCTGTGTAGAACTCGTTATGGTTACAGCCCCTGCCAAGGAAGCAGTTCTAGGCAGTTCCTAGTATATCGTGGCTCTGTACAGTTCCATATACTCTGCCAGCTCATTTACAGTTGATTGGTGATTGTTGGATCCAATGTTCTTCACTCTAGCTGCAGGCAGGTCAGGAGCCTACAAGATGCTGCCATGAAGGCACTGCCCTCATAGGGGCCCTGACAGTTGCTGGTCGTGAGATTCTTTCTTTCTTTGATTTTTTTTTTCCCCAAATTTTTACTTAAATTCTAGTTAAAGTATAGTGTAATATTGGTTTCAGGAGTAGAGTTTAGTGATTAATCACTCACATATAACACCTGGTGCTCAACACAACTAGTGCCCTCCTTAATACCCATCACAGATTTAGCATATCCCCCCAGCCACCTCCCCTCCAGTAACCTTCAGTTTGTTCGTGTGTAATTGCTGGGTCATAAGGTAGTTCTACGTTTAACTTTTAGAGGAACCTCCAAAATGTTCTCCAGAGTGGCTGCACTAGTTTGCATTCCCACCAACAGTGTAAGAAGGTTCCCCTTTCTGTGTATCCTCGTCAACACCTGTTGTTTCCTGTGTTGTTAATTTTAGCCATTCTAACAGGTGTGAGGTAGTATCTCATTGTGGTTTTGATTTGTATTGCCCTGATGATAAGTGATGTTGAGCATTTTTTCTTGTGTTTGTTAGCCATCTGGTTGTCTTCTTTGGAGAAATGTCTGTTCATGTCTTCTGCCCATTTCTTAACTGGATTATTTGTTTTCTGGATGTTGAGTTTGATAAGTTTATTATAGATTTTAGATACTAACCCTTTATCAGATACGTCATTTGCAAATATTTTCTCCCATTCCATAGTCTTTCTTTTAGTTCTAGTAAGAAGTTGCTTCAGCTAAGTCAAAGAAGTATGTTCTCCTCTAGGATTTCAGTGGTTTCCTGTCTCACATTTAGGTCTTTCACCTATTTTTTTTTTTTTAAGCTTTTATTTATTTGTTGGAGAGAGAGAGCGTGAGTGCACACAAGCAGGGGGAGTGTCAGGCAGAGAGAAGCAGTCTCTTTGCTGAGCAAGGAGCCAGATGTAGAACTTGATCCCAGGACCCTGGGATCATGACCTGAGCCAAAGGCAGATGCTTAACTGACTGAGTCACCCAGGCATCCAGTCTTTCATCCATTTTGAGTTTCTTTTTTTCTGTTTCTTTTTGTGTAAGAATTTCTTTTTGTGTAAGAAAGGGGAGTGGTTTCCATTAATTCTTCTGCATGTCGCTGTCCACTTTTCTGAGCACCGTTTGTTGAAGAAATTTTTTTCCATTGGATATTCTTTCCTGCTTTGTGGAAGATTAGTTGACCATATAGCTGTGGGTCCATTTCTCAGTTTTCTATTCTCTTCCATTTATCTGTGTGTCTGTGTTTGTACCGGCAGAGCTTAAAGTCCGGAATTGTGATGCCTCCAGTTTTGTTTTTCAAGATTGCTTTGACTATTCAGGGTCTTTTGTGGTTCCATACAAATTTTAGGATTGCTGTAGCTCTGCGAAAAATGCTGGTGATATTTTGATAGGGACTGCATTAAAGGTTTGATTGCTTTGGTAGTTTAGGCATTTTAACAATGTTTGCTCTTCCAATCTATGAGCATGGAATTTTTTTCCATTTCTTTGTGTCCTTTTTAGTTTCATAAGTGTTTATAGTTTTCAGAGTACAGATCTTTTACATCTCTAATTGGGTTTATTTTTTTGGTATCTTATTGTTTTTGGTGAAATTTTAAATGGCATTGATTCCTTGATTTCTTTTTCTGCTGCTTCATTAATGGTGTATAGAAATGCAACAGATTTCTGTACATTGACTTTATATCCTGTGATTCTGCTAAATTTGTGTATCAGTTCTAGCAATTATTTGGCGGACTGTTCTGGATTTTCTACATAGACTATCATGTCATCTGTGAATAGTGAAAGTTTGACTTTTCATTGCTGATTTGGATACCTTTTTAATTTCTTTTTGTTGTCTGATTGTTGAGGTTAGGGACTTCCAGTTCCAGTACCATGTAAGATTGCAGTGGTGAGAATGGATGTCCCTGTTTCATTGACCATAGAGGAAAAGTTCTCAGATTTTACCCCGTTGAGGATGATATTAGCTGTAGAGCTGTAGGTCTTTCGTGTATGGCCTTTACGAAGTTGAGCTGTTTCCTCTGTCTCTACTTTGTTGAGGATGGTTGTTTTTTTTTTTTTTTTAACAGAAGTACAACAGTATAGGCTGTTGGTTACAGGAGCGGAAATCAGAAAAACGCAGATAAATAACTGAGTCATATCTGTGTTGAAACAGTAAAATAGAGACCAACTTCTGCTAGACCTGCCTGAATCCAGATCTTTAAAAAAAAATTTTTTTTATCTGATTAGATTCTATGTAAGCTTTATATAAGGTTGTTTTTAAGTATAAGGTTTAGGTTATGGGTTATGGGGAGTAGTGCTCTGGTTTGTCAGTTTAAGGTGAGACAATTTTTCCTGCTTCCATTCTCTATACATATCTACTTGAAATCCTTGTCTTAGTGGCTACAGTTGTTGCACCAGTGATTCTGTTTGAAGTTTCCACTATAATTCTTGTCCACTTGAGCTATAAGAACTGACAGGATCTTCTGTTGCTATCATGACTCCTTTAGGGACAGGGAGTGCAGTTAGATTTTGTATCTGTCTGGAAAGGAAGGCTCACTAAGATAGTGTTTATTTTATAGAGTAATAATCTTTTCTTAAATGTTGTTCTCGCTTCAATTCCAAGAAGTGCCACTGCCAAATAAAAACTTCACTTTTAAGGAGAAAGCATGTACTAGATTTAGTCAGGATTTAGTTTAAGGTTCATGCTCTTGGCTTCTGGTGGCTTTGAAGTAAGCTATTAATCTGTGGTTATATAGAAATCTGGTAGGTTAAAGAGAGAGAGAGATTCGTATGTGCACATAGGGGAAGAGACCGGGGAAGAGAGAGAAATACCACCTTCTTTTCCAGGTTTTATGCTTTTCATCATGAACCTGAGAGAATAATCCAGTCTATATAAATAACTGCAAGCCTCATGAGTTTCTGTTGACTATTTGGAGAGAAATTGTGTTGAAATTCTCATAGTCACTACTACCTCTGCCTGTTAAGTAGATAGTGGGAACAACCTTCTTTCTCTCTAAGGAAAAGGTTGGGTGTTTGAATTAGCGATACAGGATGCACAGGGAACTCCAGCCAGACCTGGCTGTTCAGTTGAAGACATTTCTTGCTTTTTTTACTGGTGGCTTTTCTATCAGCTACCACTAAAGTGTTATCTTTTGATAGCCTGTCTCTATGACAGGACTTCTCGACATTTTTCCTTACAACTTAGGGGCCTTTCTTTCTTTCTTTCTTTTTTTTTTTTTTAAAGATTTTATTTATTTCTTTGACAGAGAGAGATCACAAGTAGGCAGAGAGGCAGGCAGAGAGAGAGAGAGAGAGGAGGAAGCAGGCTCCCTGCTGAGCAGAGAGCCCGATGCGGGACTCGATCCTAGGACCCTGAGACCATGACCTGAGCCGAAGGCAGTGGCTTAACCCACTGAGCCACCCAGGCGCCCCTTAGGGGCCTTTCTTAAGTAGTTTGTAGTTCTTCGCAGTTCCCAGTAGTTTCCCGTAGCTGCTACTCCCCATGGTTTGAGCTGATTTGATCCCAGGCCTCTTACTTCTATAGAAACATTGTTTCCAGCCTTCCTTTTTAGCCTCAACTCTTAACTAGTTCTTTTCTTTCTGTTCTTCCTCAGTGGACTTATTTTTATGAATACACTTGCAGTTATTTATGTATGATCCCCTGTTTTGAAATTCCTTCTCCTCCTCATGTCAGCACCCAGCTTTGGCTCAGAATTACTTTTTCTAATATTTCCCAGTTGGAATCCATCACTAACTCCTTTGTGACCCTCATATATACACTAATATCTGTTATAAGCATCTATACTTCTTTGTTATTGTTTGTATCTTCTTTGAGTGGAGTAGAAAGCCCTGCCCAAATTGCAGATTCTTGAGTGAAGTAAATAATATTCTTTTAAGCCACTAAATTTTGGGGTAATTTGTTATGCGGTTATAGAAACAAATAGATTCTGTCATTTGGAAGTGGGGTGCCATGTAACAGAAACCTAAAAATGTAGCAGTAGCTAAAGCCAAACTAGGACTACACAGTGAGCAGGAGATGGGAGGGTTTTGAAAAGATGTTGGTAGAAACCTGATAGCCCTTGAGGAAGTCTGTGAAGTTTTTTTAAAAAGTGAAGAAATATCATTTGGAGTTAGTGAAAATATCCTTGATATGTGGCTAGAAAGTTCAGCAACATTGTCACCTATGGTAATGTGGAAAGTAGGAAATAGCTTCCATGATAACGATGATTTGTATGATAAAGGTATTTTCAGGAGGTATTTTCTGGCTATTTCTTGCTGCTTGTAATAAAATATGATAGGAGAGAGTATTATGGTATGAATGCTTATTATGTCGTCCAGAATTCTTAGGTTAAATCTTAATGCTCATGTGATTATATTTGCAATTGGGGCCTTTGGGGAGGTGCTTAGGGTCATGAGACTGGAGCCCTCATCTATTGGAGTAGTGCTTTTATAAAAGAGACCCCACAGAGCTGACTAGCCCCTTCCACCATGAGAGAATACAGTGACAGGTTGGCAGTTTTCAGTGTAGAAGAGGGTCTTCCCCAGAACCCACCTATGTTGGCACCCTAGTCTTGGGGTTCTAGTATCCCTCTGGAACTGTGAGAAATAAATTTTTGTTGTTTATAAGCCACTCTGACATTTTGTTAAAGTAGTCTGATCGGAATAAGAAAGATAAACTAAGGAAAGAATTGTTAAATATGAAGGAACCAGAACTTACTGAGTTCAAAAATAAAACTCTTTTCTAGTTTCTCCAGATGGCAGACATTTCTCAAATTAAAAAAATTCTAATGGGGAAAAAACTTAAAAATAAAATAAAAACTTAAAGAAAAAAGTCTAATGAAAAGAGATCAAATCTAGAGTATTGTCACTTAACAATGAAGCCAAGGGACTGATTATAAACTCTTTTTTGAGGCTTCAGGAAATTTAATGTCATGCTTCACAAAGACAGTAGTCTCTTTAAGGACCTGAGGATCTGCAGTTCTTCATAGATCTTTATTAAGCAAAAGGTTCTCTAAGAATTTTAAGAGCACTGTCCCTTAGGACATTATAGGAAGCTTAAGGACTTAATATGAAATTTATGGGTGTGGCTTTTTTCTAATGGAGTGGATTATGAATTGATTGATAAGAAGTCCATACAGTTTAAAGAAGACTTTATAAGGGCAGTTTTAGGTTCAGAACAAAATTAGGCAGAAAACACAGAGTTCCCAAATACTGTCCCTCTCATACACTGGTGTGGTACATTTGTTAAAATCAGTGAGGCTGCATTGACACATCATTATCACTCCTGGCTTGTAGTTTACAATAGGATTCACTCTTGGGGGGCACCTGGGTGGCTCAGTGGTTTAAAGCCTCTGCCTTTGGCTCAGGTCATGATCCCAGGGTCCGGGGATTGAGCCCCGCATCCGGCTCTCTGCTCAGCGGGGAGCCTGCTTCCTTTCCTCTCTCTCTGCCTCTCTGCCTCCCTGGGATTTCTGTCAAAATAAATAAAATCTTAAAAAAAAAAAAAATTTCTTAAAAAAAAAAAAAAAGGATTCACTCTTGGTGTATGTTCTGTGGCCTTAGACAAATGTATAATGACACGTATCCACCATTATAGTGTCATACAGAATATTCTTACTGCCCTAAAGATCTTCTGTGCTCTGCTTATTCATCGAGTCCTCCCCGCAGCCCCTGACAAACTAATCTTTATTGTTTACATCATTTTGCCTTTTTTAGAGTGTCATACAGCTGTAGTCCTATAGTATTATAGTCTTGTCAGATTGACTTCTTTCATTTAGTAAGAATATGCATTTAAACTTCTTTCCTGTCTTCTCATGGTTTGACAGCTCATTTCTTTTAAATACTAATATTCTGTTGTGTAGATGGTTTATCCATTCACTACTGAAGGACATCTTGGTTGGTTCTAAGTTTTGGCAGTTATGAATTAAGCTTCTATAAAGGTTTTGTGTAGGTTTTTGTGTGGACATAAACCTACTCTTTTGGGTTAATACCAAGGGCTGTATTGTATTACAAGAGCATGTTTAGTTTTAGAGGAAACTGTCTTCCAAAGTTTCTGTACCATTTTCTATTTCCACCAGCAATGAATGAGATTTCTTGTTACTCCATATCCTCACCAGCATGCAGTGTAGTTATTTTCTGGATTTTGGCCATTCTAGTAGGTGCATAGTAGTTGCATTTTACTAATAACATACAACATTGAGCATCTTCTTATATGCTTATTTGCCATCTGTATATCTTCTTTGGTAGATGTTTATGTAGGTCTTTTGCCAGTTTTTAATCTGGTTGTTCATTTTCTTATTGTTGAATTTTAAAAATTCTTTGTGTATGCTAGGTAATAGTCCTCTATCAGATGAGTCTTCTGCAGATATTTTCTCTGAGTCTGTGGCTTGTTTTCTCATTCTCATGATCCACACAGTTTTTTAAAAGGATTATATCAATTTAGACTGAAAGGCACAGAGACAATACAAAATGAAAAAAACCCGTTGGATCTCAAAGTTGTACAGTCAAGAAGCATGCCAAGAACATGGCTAGTTACCATGAAACCTATAACCCAGAATGGGGAGACGTGAGCCACATGGATCATTCCTTAGTTGAGGAACTAGTAGCATATGCCCAGCTGGGTTTTATTTATTATTATTATTATTATTATTATTATTTAAAATCTTCCTATTTATTTATTTATTTGACAGAGAGAAAGAGATCACAAGTAGGCAGGCGGCGGGGGGCGGTAAACAGGCTCCCTGCTGAGCAGAGAGCCTGAAGTGGGGCTCAGTCCCAGGACCCCAAGATCATGACCTGAGCCCAAGGCAGAGGCTCAACCCACTGAGCCACCCAGGTGTCCCCCAACTGGGTTTTAAACTTGTTATGGACGTATGCCTGCTCCATCATTGTATATTCATGTTTGTGGAGATAGAAAACTTTTTTTTTTTTTTTACAGCTTTTCAGATGAAGAGGAACTGTACTCAAGGGGCTATATTTAAGGAACTGTACCGAAGAAGTTCATCTGTACCTGGATCTCAAGCCTGATCAGGCCTGATAGTTTTGTGGGTATTGGGGGAGGGAATAAATAAATATATATATATATATATATATATAAAATTTTATTTTATTTATTTATTTTTTAAAGATTTTATTTATTTATCCGACAGACAGAGATCACAAGTAGGTAGAAAGGCAGGCAGAGAGAGAGAGGAGGAAGCAGGCTCCCTGCTGAGCAGAGAGCCTGATGCGGGGCTCGATCCCAGGACCCTGAGATCATGACCTGAGCCGAAGGCAGCAGCTTAACCCACTTAACCCACTGGGCCACCCATGTGGAGGGATGTGGACTCCTGTGACCAGAAGGTGGACTATAGCATATGGTATTTTTGCACACTGGTTTCAGCAGTATTTGTAGTCGTCCATGTTCTGCTAGAACCATGCCACTTAGAAACTGAGTATTTCCTCCTCTTGAACTTGGGCTGGCCTTTAAACTGATTAATAGAATGTGGAGGAGCTGATACTGTATAACTTAGGCTGAGTCATAATAGGTGGTACTGTTTTTGGCTGACTCAGGATGCTTACCTTTGGAACCTAGCCACCATACAGAAGCTATTTGAAACTAGCCAGGGTTTCATCTGACTGCATCAGCCACCAAATGTGTTAGTGAATTAGCGTTTTTTAATTTCAGCCCCTAGCCTTTGAGCCACCCTAGTTGATACTGAGTGGAGCAGAGACAAGCTATCTCCTCCGAAACCTGTTTAAATTGCACATTCATGAGCAAAGTAAGTGGTGTCTTGGTCAGTAAGTACTAGGGTTATTTATTTATTTATTTTTAATATAGCCATAGTAACTGAAATAATTAGAAAGGTATATAGTTTCAGCATTTGTTTTTAAATTAAGTTTTGGTAATAAAGTTTTGCTGGTTTCATGAAATGAATTGGGAAACATTTCATCTTTTATTTGGTATGAAATAATTTAAATAAGATTGTAATTACTTGTTCCTTAACTGTTAGAACTCAGTTTTAAAGGTTTTCTTGGGTGTATTATTTAAGATAATGGTCACCTGGGGCACCTGGGTGGCTTAGTCATTTGAGCGTCAGACTCTTGATTTTGGCTCAGGTCATGGTCTTGGGTCATGGGATTGAGCCCCCATGTCAGGCTCTATGCTCAGCGTGTGGAGTCTGCTTGTCCCTCTCCCTCCGTTCTTCCTATAGCTTGGGGATGTGCTCTACCTGCCTTCTCACTCTCTCGCTCTCAAATAAATAAATTAAAAATATAAATAAATAAATAAATAAATAGTCACCTTGGGGCTCCTGCGTAGCTCAGTGGGTTAAGCCTTGACCTTCGGCCCAGGTTATGGTCTCAGGGTCCTGGGATCCAGCCCCGTATCGGGCTCCCTGTTCTGTGGCAACCTGCTTCCCTCTCTCTCTCTGCCTGCCTCTCTGCCTACCTGTGATCTCTCTCTCTCTCTCTCAAATAAGTAAATAAAATCCTAAAAAAAAAAAAAAGGCACCTTTCCAGTCTTTTCTTTGGTAATTTGTCAGTTTGGGTTTTATACTTGGTTTAGTTTGGGCTGTTTGTATTTTCTAGGAAGTCATACATTTCTTCTGTTCCCAGTCTTGTTAATATTTGTTTTATATCCTTAAGCAGTTAAAACAACATCTTTTGGAATTATCAATTCTCCTACTTTTTCTCTGTATCACCAATTATATCTGTTATTTTTATTTATTTACTCTTTATATTTTCTTTTGGTTAATTTTGTGCTTTAAAAAAACAAAACACGGGGCTCCTGGGTGGCTCAGTGGGTTAAGCCTCTGCCTTCGGCTCAGGTCATGATCTCAGGGTCCTGGGTTTGAGCCCCACATCACATCGGGCTCTCTGCTCAGCAGGGAACCTGCTTCCCCCCCTCTCTCTGCCTGCCTCTCTGCCTACTTGTGATCTCTCTCTCTGTGTCAAATAAATAAATAAATAAATAAAAATTTAAAAAACCACAAAACCTTAAGATAAATACATTTCTGCTTTTGTAGTCATTTGTCTTCATAATGAAAGGATTTAATACCTTAATTTTTATCTTAAATATGGCTTTTGCTGTGTTTTGTACATTTTTAATGTATTTACTTTTTTATTAATTTCTATGGAGTTTGTGATTTTTCCTCTTTGATCAGTTAATTTTCAAGTCTTAAGATGTTTCAGACCATTTAAAAATTATCTCTAATATTGAATTACGATCAGTATCTATGGCCTGTAACATACATACTTTAATATATTTGTTATAGTTTGATTTATGGAAATTTTTATAAAACTATGAACAAATTAAAATGTAGATTCTTCCATTGAGTGAAGTAAGATCCCATATTGTCTTAGTTTCAACTGCTACAGGAAAGAGTCAGCCTCACCCTTCAAAACCATTCTGTCTCCCAAGTTCTTGCACTCTGAAACTATGATGGCAGTGGCAGCTCTGATGATTTCTAATTTACTCTGGTAGAGGGTGGTAGTGGTGGTGGTAGTGTTATTCTTTTCATGTCTTGAAGAACAGCACCTGGCTTCTGTTGAGATGGATGCTTTACGTCTGTGGCTTAGGTATTAATCTCCTTATCAAATGGTCATTTTGCAATACTGTTAGTGTCCTCTTCCAAAAATACTTTTTCATTTTTTGCAGTATGGATAGGCTGAAAATTTCCCAAATCTTTAAGTTCTGGTTCCTTTTTTTTTCATTTTGCTTAATAATTCTGTCTTCCAATCATTTTTTTCTTCTCAACATTTTACTGTAAGTGGTCAGGAACCAGGCCATTCCTTCAGTACTATGCTTAGAGATCTCCTCAGCTAAATATCTAATTTCATTGCTTGCAAGTTCTGCCTTCCACAGAACACCAAAACGTGAACACAATTCAGCCAAGTTCTTTGTCACTTTATAATAAGGACCATATTTTCTTCAGTTTCCAATAATACATTCCTCATTCCCATCTGAAACCCAATCATAGTGGGCTTTGTGGTCCATATTTTTACCAGCATTCATTCAGGATTATTTAAATATTTTCTAAGATGACTGAGGTTTTGTCTCCAGCTCTCCTCTTTTCTTTCTGGGTCCTTACCAGAATTACCCTTTAATGCTCATATTTTGAGATTGCTCTTCTAAACATTTCTGCCACTACTCATTATCCAGTATGAAAGTCACTTTCTTATTTTTAGGCATTTGTTATAGCAGCACCCCACTCTTGGTTCCAAAAATCTGTCGTAGTCAGGGTTCTCCAGAGAAACAGAATCTGTGGAGGCTGAGAAATCCCACGATCTGCTGTCTGAAGCTGGAGGCCCAGGAAAGCCAGTGTAGTAATCCATTCCAGATTCGAAGGCCTGAGAACCAGAGGAGCCAGTGGTGTATATCCCAGTCCAGAGTCCGGAGAAGATGAGATGAGAGGTCTCAGTTCAAATGATGAAGCAAGAAAAAAGGGGCAAATTCCTCCTTCCTCCATCTTTTATTCTGTCTAGACCCTCAACAGATTGGATGATTTACTTTCACACTGAGGAAAGCAAGCAATCCCATGAGTCCACCTGTAATTCAGATGCTAATCTCTGGAAACAGCTCTCACAGATGCACTCAGAAATAATGTTTAATGCAGGCACCCCATGGCCACTCAAGTTTACATATAAAACTAACCATCAATTATTCATCAGTAGATGAATTTAAGGAAAAGTTACTCTGGAGATCTGCCTGAATTAGTCTTTTGGAAAAATCAAGAGGAAGAAATATCTGAAAACTAAGAACAAATACACACCAAAAAAATGAATTAGGACAAAGACATTGAGTTAAAGACTCAATTTTCACACACTGTTTCTATGGAAATTACTGGAACTTGTGCATTATCAAAATAATGACATAAACCAAGGGAGAAGAAAACAAAACATAAGAAACAATATCTAAGAGGAAAGAGAGGCAAAGGAATTTACTGAGTGTTGGTGAAGAGAGACAACAAATGACAGCTCTGCAGCAGGCCTGCGGATAAACCAATTTAGATTGAAACAGATCAGAAGACTCAAGGAAAGACTTCTTTAAGAAGATGAAATTTATAAAATACCTAATAGGTTTGAGTGTATTGAGACAAGATTTACATAAGTTTTAGAGATCATGGATAAATATTAAATATACAGAAAAGCAAAACTTGAAAAAAAGATAATTCTTAACTAGAGAAAATAATTGTAGTAAACTTTATGTAGTAAACTGTTGTTAAATACTGTATCAGTAGTATTTACATAGTCATTATAAACAATGGATATTAATTTAAACAATGGCTATGGATCCTATTGCATTGAGTCTGCTATTGGTACCACAGGCCTAGAGAATGGCTGGTGAGTGGCAGGGGCAGCAGGAGGAGAGATTGAAAAGGAAAAAAGATGGATTTTTATCTATCATTATGATAGAGTTTTGGAAGGACAAGGAACTATGTGCATGTGTGTGTGTGGTGAGAATGGTGGTTATATGTGAAAGAGAGCTAAATTCTCATCTTTTGTAATAAATATTAGGTATTAATGCCTATAATTAGAAGTCATTAAGAATATAAGATTATAAGAATGTTACTTAGAGAGTGGGGTTAAATACCAAAGCCCAGCAGAAAGGGTTGAAGGCAGTTGCTTCAGGAGTGAGCAATTTGAAATGTGTGGGGCCTAATTTTTTTTATAACAAGTCTTTTAAAGTTTTAAGCGATACACATGTGTAACTCTGTAAAAAATAAAATCCCCAAAAACCTAAATTAAAAGGAAATAATGAGAGAAAACAGACTTGATGGATCCAAAAGATATAATAGAAGGAGTTCCACAAAAATTAAAAAAAAAAAAAAAAAAGAAAATAGTAAGACCTTGTATCAGAAGAA
Organism: Mustela lutreola; assembly: GCF_030435805.1. Taxonomy (NCBI): domain Eukaryota; kingdom Metazoa; phylum Chordata; class Mammalia; order Carnivora; family Mustelidae; genus Mustela; species Mustela lutreola. The sequence continues at coordinate 94,955,296 of NC_081296.1, forward strand.
AGACCCAAGTTTGCATCTTGGAGGGTAACCCATTTCCTCATGCCAACTTGAGTTTTAATTAGGGTTAGTAAGAAAAACTGGTATTAGTTATATACCTGGGAAATTTTCAAACTCCCAAGGATAATGATAAAATCTTAATTGGATTCTAGATTTTAAAATAAAAACACAAAACTGTGTTACTCGCAAAGGAAAAAAATTCAGACTGAGATGGAGTTTCCTGTATGCAGCTTTGTAGACTAGAAGCTGATAGGAGTGGTGAGGGAACTACAACCCATGAATCCTATAGTGGACTAAACTGTCAGTTACTTGTTAGGGAGAGAGATATTTGCAGATATGCAAGGATTCAGAAATTAGGGAAGTCTTGAGGAGTTACCCTAACAAAAGTGAATAGTAACTGTAGGATATGAGAAGATAAAAAAGAGAGGAAATAGTGGTAAGCAACAAAGTTGACAGTGTGTGTGTGTGTGTGTGTGTGTGTGTGTGTATATATATATATATATATATGGTTCAATCTCACTGAATAATGACAGACTGTTGGAAAATGCTTACTGTAAGTTCAAAATAAGTATTCAGATTTCTCTAGCTTTCAACTTGAAGATTTTTCAGATAGAAATTTGAAAAGCTTTTACCTAGATTCACCAATTTCTCTTACATTCTTTTTCTTCTAATTCAGGAATACTACTTCTTTAGAAATGACTAATTCGAGAGCAGGAAAAGCAGAAGGTGAGCCTGCATTGTTTTAACATGCCATAAGTCAAGGAGTTGCTCATGTCAAAAGGGAAGAGTGCATGCAGATCTGTGGGGGAGTACTTTAAGGAAAAATACCCATAAGGGAGTGAATAAGGCAGGTCTGGAAGAGAGAAGTTGAATTGTGATGCAGTTCATCTTCTAAATGTGAAACTCTGGACCTGAGATGGCCCTTCAGAATTCTGAATTGAGGCACAGGGGGTTGACCCTTATACCTCTCATGGTCTGTTTATTTGATGTGGGCTTCCTTTGGAAAGGGTGCATAACCTTGGGTGAGGAAGCTCCCTTCAATTGAGAACAATCCTGGGGAGAAGCTAGTTAGGAACTGCTGCATACAGTATTTTCATACCTGGGGAAGAGTGCCTTGGTCCTTGAGAAAGTCCTGGATAGGGGCGCCTGGGTCACTCAGTTGTTGAGCATCTGACTTCGGCTTGGGTCATGATCCCAGGGTCCTGGGATTAAGCCCCACACTGGGCTCCCTGCTTGACGAGAAGTCTGCTTCTCCCTCTCCCACTCCTCCTGCTTGTGTTCCCTCTCTCGCTGTGTCTCTCTCTGTCAAATAAATAAAATCTTAAAAAAAAAAAAAGTCCCGGATCCTGACAATTTCATGACAATTTCCATTATCATCTCTTTGCTTCATATGTTAAGTTTACCCCATCTGGGGATAGCCCCTCTAGAATTAAGGTTGGTCTTTTTCTGGAAATAGGAGTGGTAGGTAAGTAGGACTTAATTCCTTAACTCCAGTGTTTCTTGAGACCACTGGTCTTGGGGCCACAACTAATAATTCACTATATCCTTTTGTTATTCTAGATTTTCTCTTACCTTTGGCTAACACCTCTGCTCATCTAGGCAGATTGCCTGAGGTCACTGAGTCTGTCATATCTGAGAGGTTCTGAAGCCTAGTCACCATGCTCACTGTGGCTGTTTTATTTGTCTGTTTGTTGTCAAAATTAGGCAAAAGAGTATAAAGAGACCCCTTTCATATATATTCTTCATATGACAAACACGTTTCTCATCTGGGTGATAAAAATATATTTCCCTGGCTGATAAAAATACAGAAGTCTATGCCTTTTCTGATCTTGAAAGTCAGGTGCTCCTCCCAGATTGGTGGCTTTTTTCCTTTCTCTCTGGTCTCTTGGCCCAAGGTGCTTGAAGTGATCAGGTGGCTGTTGTAACTTAAAGCTTAATGGGCTATGTTACTTGGTAAGAACAGGACCTATAGGTTCATAGAACCTAACATTGCTGGGAAGGGAAATATAAATTGCTAAATGGGTCACTTGAATGATGGCAAGTGAGGCCATTCCTGCTTTCCCGCTTTGTTTCCTGGCCGTACGTATTTTACTTATTAAGATGCAGCATCAATGATCAATGGTCATTGATTTAGAGGGTAACTGTATCCTGGAGGAGGGTGGATAGTATCCACATGGTATTTCCAAAGGGGTGCTTCAGTCATACCTTTAGAATGCTCTTCCATTGCTCTTAGTCTGGCAGCTTCTGAATGTTGCAGTATGTGAATAGGACCAGTGGATCCCATGGTCTTTGCTTATATCCTTTGCTATAAAGAAAATCCCTTGGGGGTGCCTGGGTGGCTCAGTGGGTTGAAGCTTCTGCTTTAGGCTCTGGTATGGTCCCAGGGTCCTGGGATGGAGCCCCGCATCGGGCTCTCTGCTCAGCGGGGAGCCTGTTTTCCTTCCTCTCTCTCTGCCTGCTTGTGATCTCTGTCAAGTAAATTTAAAAAAAAAAAAAAAGAAAAGAAAAATCTCTTGGTGTGAAGTAATGTTATGTAGCATATAGTTAAAGCGGACCTGAAATGTTGTTGACTCTTAGGAAGTGGTGCTTCCTCCTTAGGAAGGAGGCTTAGTTGAGGTCCAATAATCCTTCCTCATAGGGAAATTAATTTCCAGAGAGAGACCTGGGTGCTCTGGAGTTCCCTAGGATTGATAGGAGAATCCTACTATATCTCAAACTCAACTCTGTGATCCTGGGCTTTGTAATTAATATAGACTATTCAGGTAGAATACGTTTCAGATTCCTTTATACCTTAGCAGTGTTGACTCCTTATCAGATAAAATTTATTTACTCTGAATGTTTCTTCTTACTTGGTTTTCTTAAGAGCTGATGACAGAACCCACTGGTATCTTGTTTTAAATTATCCTATGATAATTAAGAGTTTATGGATTATAGGCTGGTGGGAAAATTATCTGATAAGTTAACTTTATATTCTTTATTTTACTCATTTCATGTATATGGATTCTGTAAAATGGAGGGGTTTTTTGGACAAGGTAAAAGATACCACATACACAAAGAAGTACATAATGTGCACTACGGAGTTAAATATTTATTTAAAATTGTTTTGAATTAATAAAAGTTTTATAGTGTGCTGCTTGTCTTGCCTATGCTTTTTGATTGTCAATAATTTATTCATTTATCATGTATTTATTAACTATAAGGTCCGGGTTCAGTTTCAGGTGCTGGGAATATATATGTGGAAAGGATACAGTATCTGAATTTTAAGGAGCTTATGGTCTGATCTGGGAGACAGACAATTGTAATAAAATAAGTACAGTAGTATAAAGTATGTGTTATGAAAGAAATGTGTACAGGATGGAGTAGAGCCCAAGGGAAGGAGTAGTCCATTTCTGCCTCAGAAGGATGGGAAACTGCTGTCAAGAAATATTTCCTGATGACAATTAATGCCTGACATGATGCCTGAATCCTGAAAGGTAAGAAGATATTTTTATTAAGTTTACAGTAGATGATATAAGATCTTTGAGGACAAAGAACTGATACAAGTTTGGGTTCCAGCACAAAGGAAGAATTTGTCAGTAAATGAAGACAAAAGTTCTCCAGTTCTGTTTCCAAGTGTAAAACTATATTATAAAAGATTTTTTTAGTCACCAGTAGGTGGCAATGTTACCCTATGAAAAAAGCTGATCACCAAGAGTTGAAAATGATTCCTGAATTTCCAAACCTGGTAATGACGGTATTCTGGGTTAAAAATGGATGAGAAAAAGTGAGTTTGAAATTTTTTTCTCTGCAGGCCAGCTTTTCTTAATAAGGCAGTGTCTTCCCTCCCCTCTTCCCATTCATCCTGAACCCTAGAGATTTCTGTAAAATTGACTTAGACACCTCTCATTCCAAGGCTTGTGGGAATCTGAAGCCCTCCTCAAGATTTCTGCACTCCATTGACCCAGAAACAAAACTGAGCTCCCTGCCTAAAAGCCTATTCACATTAAACATTCATGAGTATAAGAGCCTTTAGTGAAGATTTGGAAGAAAGGATAGCAAGCAGACTTTATATAGCAGCAATGCAAACAACCTCAAATGAGTCAGACAGCTTCTCAGGTCTCAAAATGTCCTTTGGCCACCTACCACCATGAGGTTTTACTGGATTCATTTGTTTCAGCCTTTATCTTGTGGGTTCCTCTTTTTTCATTCTTGGCTTTGGAACTTCAAATTCTTTTCTCTGACTCCATCTTTTCATATGTCTCTTCCTTCATATTTCTCTGTCCCTTTTCTCTTCCCTCTCTCACCTTTTCTCTCCCTATCTAACTGCTACCTCCAAACCTACCAAGGTGCTCTGTAGTAAAGGGCCCTTCACTCTGTGGGGTCTCCCTCCCTTGAAGGCAGTAGTGGCAGTTTATTGCCCTGAAATAGAAAGCCAAACAATCTTTCGGTTTTTAACTTTAAAAAACAAAACAAAACAAAACAACAACAACAAAAAACCACCCTGCAGATATTTTTGTAAAAACTTCCATCAGGGTTTTCAGCTGGTGGTTGCAGGTTTTTCCTTAGCAGGGTGTTATTAAATGAGTTTCTCCCTCCATCTTCTATGTGCCTAGAAAACTACTCTTTCCATGATCTATTATATTTGTATTATTTTCTGCTGGGTTTTTTTCCCCCCATAGGTTTAACTGTGCAACTCAGTGTCGTCCAGGGATTGGTACCAGTTTACAAATTGTGATTGGTTTGGTATAGGGGACCATTCCCTCCCCGTTACCAAACTTCCATGAAAAATTTCAACATAAAATTTGAAAGAATCTGTTTACCTGGATTCTATCATTCTTAACATGGTGTTACATTTGCCTTCTACCCATCCATCTTATTTTTTGATGCATATCAAAGTTAAGTGGTGACTATAAGTATACTTCATTCCTAGACATTTTAGCATGCATGTAATTAACTGGAGTTTACTATTTATTTTCAAATTGTTTGTGTGGGGTGGGTAAATTTACATCACAGTGATATAAAATCTTAAGCATACCATTAGAAATATTTTGACTGATGCAAAAGCCAGGGTCACCCAAACCCCTGTCAAGATGCAGAAAATTTCCATAGAGAATTTATTTGGTTGTTAGTCTTTCTACATATTAGGGATTATAAAATGGTTAAACTCTAGACTTTTCTAGGTTTGCGTAAACTATTGGGAAGAAATTCCTTATAGTAAAAGAGATTTTAGCTGAGTTTTATTTTGTCATTGTAGAAACATCTCAGATTAAGGTCTGCATCTGTGCCTCATGTTTCAGTTTGATCACAGTGACATTATACGTAAGCAGAAACAGTTAGAAGCAAAATGGGCAGTACCTGTGAATTAAGAGCCAGAACTAGGTCTTTCTCTCTATCTATCTCAACTACCTGGAATGCTTTATATCTTTGGCACTCAATAAATATTTGCTGTCTCCTGAGTATCTGCTACAAAAATTTACTGGGTCTATTTTATAGCTATAGCTTGTTCACCTGGAAAATGATCATGAAGCCAAAGCTACAGGAAGTGTCACACATCTTCCTCAGCTATTCATCCATCACTACTGAAGTAGGGTTAAAGGTAGAGAAGGTGATACTGAGAGCTTTTCAGGGGCACAGAGGTGAAGAAAGAAGGGCAGCTAAATTCTGACAGAACAGCGTTGAAGTCCCAGCAATAAAGAGACCTGGTTTCTGAGTTCTCTTATGGTTCCTCTGGGGAGTTCAGACTCAGGGCTTGACCTTTCTGCTGGTGCATGCAGATGAGTAGTTACTGCTACTTGAAGGTGCTTATACGGTTGAGGCCTCTGCCTTCGGCTCAGGTCATGATCTCAGGGTCCTGGGATTGAGCCCCACATCAGGCTCTGTGCTCAGCAGGGAGCCTCCTTCCCTTCCTCTCTCTGCCTGCTTGTGATCTCTCTCTGTCAAATAAATAAATGAAATATAAAAACAAAGAATATAGAGCAAAAAAACAGTAGCAAGTTATTTTATTAAACTAAGCTATAGGGGTGCCTGGGTGGCTCAGTGGGTTAAAGCCTCTGCCTTCAGCTCAGGTCATGATCTCAAGGTCCTGGAATTGAGCACTCGCATTAGGCTCCCTGCTCGGTGGGGAGCCTGCTTCCTCCTCTCTCTCTCTGCCTGCCTTTCTGCCTACCTGTGACCTCTGTATGTCAAATAAATAAATAAAATCTTAAAAACAAATAAACAAAACAAAAAGCATGCTATAGTCAAGGAATTCAGACTCACCATTCTTTGTTTATGAGTGTGTTTCCCACTTCACTGATGTGAAGTCAAATACACCGATGAATTCTGTCTCTGAATTGCTGTATTGGTCACAAATCATTTTCTTCCCAGATGGAAATTTTCTCCAGAAGAAATAACAATAGTATTTTGGTTGGTGTTCATTGTGGAAAATAAAAATTCACTCTAAGTAGTTTAAGCAGAAAGAGATTAATCACAGAGTATTAAGTGGTTTACAGATTGTAGTTTGAACTTCCAGGAATGGTTCCCAGACCCACACTGAGTGAAGAGGGATTGTTGCCTTTGTTACAGTTGGAATGCTGCAATAATCAGAAAGTCACCACTACCAACTATCTGCTCCAGGGTTTCTGCTGTGAACAAAAAATAGCCACCAACTTAGGAAGCTGCTTTACAGCTGCCGTCCCAGTCTACACCACTGCTGTTTCAAATCACCAGTGCAAGTGGATGCCAAAGTCTAAGGTTAACATCTTATTGTAGGAACTTATATAAAATATAGGACTCTAGGTGCAAGAGATTGGGCAATAGTTTTTAAGCTTTTTAAAATATATATATATATATATATAATTTTTTTAAATAAACATATATTTTTATCCCCAGGGGTACAGGTCTGTGAATTGCCAGGTTTACACACTTTACAGCACTCACCATAGCACATACCCTCCCCAATGTCCATAACCCCACCTCCCTTCTCTCAACCCCCCTCCCCCCAGCAACCCTCAGTTTGTTTTGTGAGATTAAGAGTCACTTATGGTTTGTCTCTCTCCCAATCCCATCTTGTTTCATTTATTCTTCTCCTACCCCCTTAATCCCCCATGTTGCATCTCCACTTCCTCATATCAGGGAGATCATATGATAGTTGTCTTTCTCCGTTTGACTTACTTCGCTAAGCATGATACCCTCTAGTTCCATCCACGTCATCGAAAATGGCAAGATTTCATTTCTTTTGATGGCTGAATAATATTCCATTGTGTATATATACCACATCTTCTTTATCCATTCATCTGTTGATGGACATCTAGGTTCTTTCCATAGTTTGGCTATTGTGGACATTGCTGCTATAAACATTCGAGTGCACGTGCCTCTTCGGATCACTACGTTTGTATCTTTAGGGTAAATACCCAGTAGTGCTATTGCTGGATCTTAGGGTAGTTCTATTTTCAACATTTTGAGGAACCTCCATGCTGTTTTCCAGAGTGGTTGCACCAGCTTGCATTCCCACCAACAGTGTAGGAGGGTTCCCCTTTCTCCACATCCTCGCCAGCACCAGTCATTTCCTGACTTGTTCATTTTAGCCATTCTGACTGGTGTGAGGTGATATCTCATTGTGGTTTTGATTTGTATTTCCCGGATGCTGAGTGATATGGAGCACTTTTTCATGTGTCTGTTGGCCATCTGGATGTCTGTTCATGTCCTTTGCCCATTTCTTGATTGGATTATTTGTTCTTTGGGTGTTGAGTTTGCTAAGTTCTTTATAGATTTTGGACAATAGCCCTTTATCTGATATGTCGTTTGCAAATATCTTCTCCCATTCTGTCAGTTGTCTTTTGGTTTTGTTAACTGTTTCCTTGGCTGTGCAAAAGCTTTTGATCTTGATAAAATCCCAATAGTTCATTTTTGCCCTTGCTTCCCTTGCCTTTGGCAATGTTCCTAGGAAGATGTTGCTGCTGAGGTTGACGAGGTTGCTGCCTGTGTTCTCATCAAGGATTTTGATGGATTCCTTTCTCACATTGAGGTCCTTCATCCATTTTGAGTCTATTTTCGTGTGTAGTGTAAGGAAATGGTCCAATTTCATTTTTCTGCACGTGGCTGTCCAATTCTCCCAACACCATTTATTGAAGAGGCTGTCTTTTTTCCATTGGACATTCTTTCCTGCTTTGTCAAAGATTAGTTGGCCATAGAGTTGAGGGTCTATTTCTGGGCTGTCTATTATGTTCCATTGATCTATGTGTCTGTTTTTGTGCCAGTACCATACTGTCTTGATGATGACAGCTTTGTAATAGAGCTTAAAGTCCGGAATTGTGATGCCACCAACTTTGGCTTTCTTTTTCAATGTTTCTTTGGCTATTCGAGGTCTTTTCTGGTTCCATATAAATTTTAGGATTATTTGTTCCATGTCTTTGAAAAAGATGGATGGTACTTTGATAGGAATTGCATTAAATGTGTAGATTGCTTTAGGTAGCATAGACATTTTCACAATATTTATTCTTCCAATCCAGGAGCATGGAACATTTTTCCATTTCTTTGTGTCTTCCTCAATTTCTTTCATGAGTACTTTATAGTTTTCTGAGTATAGATTCTTTGCCTCTTGGGCTAGGTTTATTCCTAGGTATCTTATGGTTTTGGGTTTAACTAAAAATGGGATTGACTCCTTAATTTCTCTTTCTTCTGTCTTGTTGTTGGTGTAGAGAAATGCAACTGATTTCTGTGCATTGATTTTATATCCTGACACTTTACTGAATTCCTGTACAAGTTCTAGCAGTTTTGGAGTGGAGTCTTTTGGGTTTTCCACATATAGTATCATATCATCTGTGAAGAGTGATAGTTTGACTTCTTCTTTGCCGATTTGGATGCCTTTAATTTCCTTTTGTTGTCTGATTGCTGAGGCTAGGACTTCTGGTACTACGTTGAATAGCAGTGTGATAATGGACATCCCTGCCGTGTTCCTGACCTTAGTGGAAAAGCTTTCAGTTTTTCTCCATTGAGAATGATATTTGCGGTGGGTTTTTCATAGATGGCTTTGATGATATTGAGGTATGTGCCCTCTATCCCTACACTTTGAAGAGTTTTGATCAGGAAGGGATGCTGTACTTTGTCACATGCTTTTTCAGCATCTATTGAGAGGATCATATGGTTCTTGTTCTTTCTTTTATTAATGTGTTGTATCATATTGATTGATTTGCGGATGTTGAACCAACCTTGCAGCCCTGGAATAAGTCCCACTTGGTCGTTGTGAATAATCCTTCTAATGTACTGTTGAATCTTATTGGCTAGTATTTTGGTGAGAATTTTCGCATCTGTGTTCATCAAGGATATTGGTCTGTAGTTCTCTTTTTTGATGGGATCCTTGTCTGGTTTTGGGATCAAGGTGATGCTGGCCTCATAAAATGAGTTTGGAAGTTTTACTTCCATTTCTATTTTTTGGAACAGTTTCAGAAGAATAGGAATTAGTTCTTCTTTAAATGTTTGGTAGAATTTCCCCGGGAAGCCGTCCTGCCCTGGGCTTTTGTTTGTTTGGAGATTTTTGATGACTGTTTCAATCTCCTTACTGGTTATGGGTCTGTTCAGGCTTTCTATTTCTTTTTGGTTCAGTTGTGGTAGTTTCTATGTCTCTAGGAATGCATCCATTTCTTCCAGATTGTCAAATTTGTTGGCATAGAGTTTCTCATAGTATGTTCTTCTAATTGTCTATATTTCTTTGGTGTTAGTTGTGATCTCTCCTCTTTAATTCATGATTTTATTTATTTGGGTCCTTTCTCTTTTCTTTTTGATAATTCTGGCCAGGGGTTTATCAATCTTATTAATTCTTTCAAAGAACCAGCTCCTAGTTTCGTTGATTTGTTCTATTGTTTTTTTAGTTTCTATTTCATTGATTTCTGCTCTGATCTTTATGATTTCTCTCTCCTTCTGGGTTTAGGGTTTCTTTCTTGTTCTTTCTCCAGCTCCTTTAGGTGTAGGGTTAGGTTGTGTACTTGAGACCTTTCTTGTTTCTTGAGAAAGGCTTGTACCGCTATATATTTTCCTCTCAGGACTGCCTTTGTTGTGTCCCACAGATTTTGAAACGTTGTGTTTTCATTATCATTTGTTTCCACGAATTTTTTCAATTCTTTCACTTCCTGGTTGACCCATTCATTCTTTAGAAGGATGCTGTTTAGTCTCCATGTATTTGAGTTCTTTACAAATTTCCTCTTGTGATTGAGTTCCAGCTTCAGTGCATTGTGGTCTGAAAATATGCAGGGAATGATCCCAATCTTTTGATCCCAGCTGAGGCCTGATTTAAGACCGAGGATGTGATCTATTCTGGAGAATGTTCCATGTGCCCTAGAGAAGAATGTGTATTCTGTTTCTTTGGGATGAAATGTTCTAAATATATCTGTGATGTCCATCTGGTCCAGTGTGTCATTTAAGACCTTTATTTCCTTGTTGATCTTTTGCTTGGATGATCTGTCCATTTCAGTGAGGGGAGTGTTAAAGTCCCCTACTATTATTGTATTATTGTTGATGTGTTTCTTTGATTTTGTTATTAATTGGTTTATATAGTTGGCTGCTCCCATGTTGGGGGCATAGATATTTAAAATTGTTAGACTTTTTTGTTGGATAGATCTTTTGAGTATGATATAGTGTCCTTCCTCATCTCTTATTATAATCTTTGGCTTAAAATCTAATTGATCTTATATAAGGATTGCCACTCCTGCTTTCTTCTGATGTCTGTCGCTCTCGCCAGCAAGAACGACATGGAGACACGCGTGGAGGCAAACTTCTTTAATGGCTTCTTTTATCTTCTTCCCCCTCTGGCGCAGCACAGCACGCAGCTCCCGCCGCCCCGCTCGGGTGCCGCCGCCGCCTCCAGGGCCCCACGCCGCCCCTCAGCGCCCGCCGCCGCCGCCGCCATGGTCCGGGCTGCGGCCCCCTCTGGCCGGCGCGGCTCGGCGCGGCCTGGCTCCCGGCGGGCCTGCCCCTCTACAAGTACATTCAAGCATATATACACTGGCAGCTTAGCCCGCCTAGCCAATCACCGCAGTGCTCATGCACCTCCCGTGTGAGTGGACCTAAATGAACAGCCAGTCATATTCAGTCCCTTACAGCTCTTATAGTAGGCCTCCTGTACTGGCTCCCGACATCTCCCCCTTTTTTATTTATTTATAATGGCTGAGATCGTGCCTGTCTTAGGTTGCCAATCCTTAGCACACATGCTTACCCGTCATCGGGTACTCTCCCTGGTCGAAGAGCCCCTGTCTTAGGTTGCTATGGTGTGGGATCAGTCTTACCTGTCTTTGACTACCGATCTAGCATACTTAGCCATATCTGGGGGGAGGTACCAGCTTCAAGAGCCATCATGGCTTGAACCATGAGGTGTTATTGTCGTTGATTGCGACGGACAGGCCACACACCCAACGTAACATTAGTATGTTAGCTATGATTAAGAGAACAGCCATGGCACCAAGTCCGGCCCACTATTTGAGGAACGAAACAGATTGCTGTAACATTTTTTTTCCACTCACTAACAGGTGCAATAGTTACTTTGGTAGAATATATGGATATAATTTGAGCTCGTAATTGCCTAGTTAAATTTTGAAATTAACGGTTCCAGGTACCATTAAGCATATTTCCTAACTGTCTAGAGAGGTTAGCTGCTAAGGATAAGTTGTTATGAGCTATAGGGGTGATACAAAGTCCGGCCATATTATGTATGCATCCTATCGGCACAATTGACCCTAGGATATCAAGTTGTTCCTGTACAAGATCAACCCTTTGATTTACAATAAGGATCCCAGCATGCAAATGTCCGTTAATTTGTTCTTGCGTAGCCAATGCTTCAGCGACCATTCCTGTGACGTTGTTGAGCGCAGCTGCTGTCTGTACTGACGTTGTCAACGCCACTGCAGCAGCAGTAGCAGCGGCGGCAGATGCTGCAATAGCCGCAATGATGGCCGCTGTTATCCCAAAATCTCTTTTATGCCATAGCAACACAGGCAAGTTATCGGAGTTCACTTGCACCGGCATAGGGATGTATGTCGGTATCTTGGCTATTACTGCCGAGTCTCCCACCGTGGCGTTCCAACATTCTGATAACAGACAATTCTGGGACTCACAAGAGAGACTAGATGACTTGTTAATAGTAGAAGCATTAAAAACTATGAAGAGAAAGGGAGCTCTAACACAGATGGGCGTTGGTGAGCAACTTATGTGCTTAGCTGAGGTGCAATTGCAAGTAACATTTGTTTCAAATTGAGAGCCCATTAATAAAGTGAAGGCTTTCCAAGCCTGTACATGCCTGTGCAGCGTTGCAGAGCAGCCACCTATCTAGAAGGTGAGCTGACGCGCCTTGCGCCGGGTCTTGGTAGGTATAATTATAGCCAAAAAAGGGTGGAGTTAGAGTAAGTGGGGATTTTAGGACTGAATGAGAATCCTGTTCCCACCCAAACTCCTGAGAGGCTACTATGGCAGCCACTCGTGCGGTGCAGCTCGCACAATAGCAGGCCTTGGCGCAGCAAGGTTTATACGGAGGAGGCCCCTCGTAAGGTGGTGCCGTTGGGGCTGGGTGCGTGGGCATAAGATCTAAGTTATCTACCACTTCCGTCTTTGTTTGTAACTGTGCCATTGCTCCTTCTTCCGCTTTTAATTTCAGCTGCGCCATAACTTCCCCCTGCATTTTGAGCTGCGCCATGGCCTTTTTTAGTTCCTCCTCCTTTTTTGCAAGCCCCTTTTGCATCTTGCTCACCTTTTGGCTTTTGGGAGATTTCCCTCCTCTGCTCCTTTCATCATCACTCGAGCTAGATCCCTCACTGTCTGAGTGTCCGTTTGAGCTTTCACTCTCAGAGCTAGTGTCCTTCAAGGAGCCTTTACAAAATTCCTCTTTCAGGGAACCCTCCTACACTGTTGGTGGGAATGCAAGCTAGTGCAGCCACTCTGGAAAACAGCATGGAGGTTCCTCAAAATGTTGAAAATAGAACTGCCCTATGACCCAGCAATTGCACTATTGGGTATTTACCCTAAAGATACAAATGTAGTGATCCAAAGGGACACATGCACCCGAATGTTTATAGCAGCAATGTCCACAATAGCCAAACTATGGAAAGAACCTAGATGTCCATCAACAGATGAATGGATCAAGAAGATGTGGTATATATACACAATGGAATACTATGCAGCCATCAAAAGAAATGAAATCTTGCCATTTGCAACAACGTGGATGGAACTAGAGCGTATCATGGTTAGCGAAATAAGTCAAGCAGAGAAAGACAACTATCATATGATCTCCCTGATATGAGGAAGTGGTGATGCAACATGGAGGCTTAAGTGGGTAGAAGAATAAATGAAACAAGATGGGATTGGGAGGGAGACAAACCATAAGTGACTCTTAATCTCACAAAACAAACTGAGGGTTGCCGAGGGGAAGGGGTTGGGGAGAAGGGGGTGGGATTATGGACATTGGGGAGGGTATGTGATTTGGTGAGTGCTGTGAAGTGTGTAAACCCGGTGATTCACAGACCTGGGGATAAAAATATATGTATATAAAAAATATATGTTTATAAAAAATAAAAAATTAAAAAAAAAAATTAAAAAAAAAATTCCTCTTTCACTTGTTCTAAGATCTCCCCTCCCAGTTGCACCGCCTGGCATATGGGCTCTCGCGGGGATTGCAAACAAACTTTCACTAAAGACCAAACGGCCAGGGTTCCCGGCGTAGTGCGCGGATCGCGTCTAAGGTCTTCTCCTAAATATTCCCATTGGGGAATATTAAGCAATCCCTCCTCTAAGAACCACGGAGCGGTTTGACCCACTTCTTTTAGAAATAAGCGAGCCTTCTTATTTTTCAAAGGGGTCCCATTTGCTTTAAGAATGTCAGTTAGCGGCCCCAATATTTTATATGTGGCCATCTCGTTTCCCATACCGGAAAGCTTTACTCTCGTCCTTATCCTAGGAACTTTGCAGCCATCTCGTTTCCCATCTTGGAAAGCTTTCTACGCTCGTCCTCGACTTGAGGAACTTTCCCTGTCACTAGACAGAAATAGGTGCACTCTTTACCTGATCGTTGCCTAACTCCGCGCGTCTCTTCTGCACGAGTTCCTGGGTTTCGGCACCACTTGTCGCTCTCGCCAGCAAGAACAACACGGAGACACGCGTGGAGGCAAACTTCTTTAATGGCTTCTTTTTATCTTCTTCCCCCTCTGGCGTAGCACAGCACGCAGCTGGCGCAGCACAGCACGCAGCTCCCGCCGCCCCGCTCGGGTGCCGCCGCCGCCTCCAGGGCCCCGCGCCGCCCCTCAGCGCCCGCCGCCGCCGCCGCCATGGTCCGGGCTGCAGCCCCCTCCGGCCGGCGCAGCTCAGCGCGGCCTGGCTCCCGGCGGGCCTGCCCCTCTACAAGTACATTCAAGCATATATACACCGGCAGCTTAGCCCGCCTAGCCAATCACCGCAGTGCTCATGCACCTCCCGCGTGAGTGGACCTAAAAGAACAGCCAATCATATTCAGTCCCTTACAGCTCTTATAGTAGGCCTCCTGTACTGGCTCCCGACAGATGTCCATTAGCATGGTAAATTCTTTTCCACCCCTTCACTTTAAATGTGGAGGTGTCTTCGGGTTTAAAATGAGTTTCTTGTAGGCAACATATAGATGGGTGTTTTTTTTAAATCCATTCTGATACCCTGTGTCTTTTGATTGGGGCATTGAGCCCATGAACATTCAGGGTAACTATTGAGACAGATGAATTTGGTGCCATTGTATTGCCTGTAAGGAGAGTGTTACTGTATATTTTCTCTGTTCCTTTCTGATCAACTACTTTTAGGCTCTCTCTTTGCTTAGAGGACCCCTTTCAATATTTCCTGTAGAGCTGGTTTGGTGTTTGCAAATTCTTTCAGTTTTTGTTTGTCCTGGAAGCTTTTATTCTCTCCTTCTATTTTCAATGATAGCCTAGCTGGATATAGAGTATTCTTGGCTGCATGTTTTTCTTGTTTAGTGCTCTGAATATTAACATGCCAGCTCTTTCTGGCCTGCCAGGTCTCTGTGGATAAGTCTGCTGCCAATCTAATATTTTTACCATTGTATGTTACAGACTTCTTTTCCCAGGCTGCTTTCAGGATTTTCTCTTTGTCACTAAGACTTGTAAATTTACTATTAGGTGATCGGGTGTGGACCTATTCTTATTGATTTTGAGGGGCGTTCTCTGGACCTCCTGGATTTTGATGCTTGCTCCCTTTGCCATATTGGGGAAATTCTCTCCAATAATTCTCTCCATTATACTTTCTGCTCCCCCCCCCCCTTCTTCTTCTGGAATCCCATGTATTCTAATGTTGTTTCGTCTTATGGTGTCACTTATCTCTCGAATTCCCCCCTTGTGGTCCAATAGCTGTTTGTCCCTCTTTTGCTCAGCTTCTTTATTCTCTGTCATTTGGTCTTCTATATCGCTAATTCTTTCTTCTGCCTCATTTATCCTAGTAATGAGAGCCTCCATTTTTTATTGCACCTCATCAATAGCTTTTTTGATTTCAACTTGGTTAGATTTTAGTTCTTTTATTTCTCAAGAAAGGGCTTTTATATCTCCCGACTTGGTTTCTCTAATATCTTCCATGCCTTTTTTGAGCCCGGCTAGAACCTTGAGAATCGTCATTCTGAACTCTAGATCTGACATATTACCAATGTCTGTATTGATTAGGTCCCTAGCCTTCGGTACTGCCTCTTGTTCTTTTTTTTTGTGGTGAATTTTTCTGCCTGTCATTTTGTCCAGATAAGAGCATATAAAGGAGCAAGTAAAATATTAAAAGGGTGGCAAATATAGGAATAGGAAATAAAGGAGAATATGCTTTAACCAAATCAGAAGAGTTTCCAAATCATGAGGGGGAAGAAAGCGGATAAAAAGACATTCAGAAAGAAAAAAAAGAAAAAGAAAAGAAACAATTAAAAGAAAAGGAATAATGAAAAAGTATAAAAAAGAAAAAATATATATATACTAGATAAACTATTTAAAAAGCATTAAGAAAGAAAAGGGTAAAAGTTAAAAAAAAATTAGCAGAAGAAGAGAATAAAAGGTGAAAAAGAAAAAAAATAAATTAACTGCAAGACTAAAGAATCATGGGGAGAAAGCTATGAGTTCCGTGCTTTGCTTTCTCCTCCTCTGGAATTCCGCTGCTCTCCTTGGTATTGAAACTGCACCCCTTGGTAGGTGAACTTGGTTCTAGCTGGATTTCTTGTTGATCTTCTGGGGCAGGGGCCTGTTGTAGTGATTCTCAAGTGTCCTTGCCCCAGGCGGAATTGTACCGCCCTTACCAGGGCCAGGCTGAGTAATCTGCTTAGGTTTGTTTTCGGGAGCTTTTGTTCCCTGAGCGCTTTCTGTAGAGTTCCGGAGGATGGGAATGAAAATGGTGGCCACCCGGTCTCCGGCCCAGAGGAGCCAAGAGCCCGGAGCCCCACTCCTCAGTGCGCCCTCAGAGAACAGCGCCCAGTTACTCCCGACTCCGTGGCCTCTGGCTGCACTCCGAGCTCACCAAGCCTGCGACCGGTTCAAGGTAAGCCCGAGCTGTGAGCTTACTGTTGGCTCTGTCTCTGTAGCCGGCTTTCCCGTTCCAATACCTGCAAGCTCTGCGACACTCAGACACCCCCGATCCTTCTGTGACCCTGCGGGACCTGAGGCCACACACCCCGCATGGGCTTCACCCTGGTTCAGCCTCTGGAGCGATGTCCCTCAGTGGAACAGACTTTTAAAAGTCCTGATTTTGTGCTCTGTTGCTCCGCCGCTTGCCGGGAGCCGGCCCCTCCCTCTAGGGTCTATCTTCCCTTCACCTTGGATTCACTTCTCCGCCAGTCCTACTTTTCAGAAAGCGGTTGATTTTCTGTTTCTTGAATTGCTGTTCTTCTCTTCAATCTGCAGTTGGATTTATAAGTGTTTGCAATCTTTAGATAAGCTATCTAGCTGATCTTCTGCTATCTGAAGTAGTCTCAGCCTGCTACTTCTCTGCCGTCTTGACTCCTCCCCCCCAGTTTTTAAGCTTTTTACCCCCAGTACTAGAAGAACGTGTTAGAACATGTGCTGAGTGAGCCATTCCACAGTGTCTAGTAGAAATAGCCAGCATCTGGAGATTTGACCAAAGTGGCAGTGTAGGAGGTTCCTGAATGTCCATCCTTTCATGGATGCATTAAATGTGCAGCTATACTGAGAGAAGTAACCTCTGAAAGAAATCCAAAAGCTAGTTGAGCCAACTCCACACATTGGGCAGGAGAGAAAATACCTAGTGGGTAGGAAAGGCTGAGACACACCATAAACCATATCCCTGTAGAGTGTCATAAAATTGAGAGGGAAGCCCCAAATGCCAGTTTCTCTTTGGGGGACTAAGATTTTGGACTATACATCTAGCACCCCAACTTATGACTCGCAGCTGAGACACTGACTGCAATCGTCCTCTTTGTGACAAAGATGGATCTTGCATACCCTTGCTTACTGGGAGCCACTAGGAGCAAAGGTGGCTTGGATAATCCTAAAGGTTTGAGAGATGACCAGGAGCTTGGACTAAACTGATTGATGAGATTCATCTACATGAGACCACTCTGTCAAGTTGGGAGAGGTGGCTTTTATATCTAATGTGCAGAAACCAGCAGAGTCAAGACATCTGTATCTGAAAGCCAACAGGACTTGCATATATAAGACCCACAAAACTATTGCACACAAAGAAGTTCTTAGTGGGTGTGTGTCCACTTGACACAACTGCCTCCCTAGGCTCAGAGTAGAGGGAGAAGGAAAAAGTGCCTCTCTTGTAGTCTTTCCCTGAAAAGGGTCTGGCTATACATGATATTATTTGAGGTTCTGGCCTTTTTTTTTTTTTTTAAAGATTTCATATGTTTGAGAGAAAGCATGCACCAGTAATGGTGCTGGGGGTAGTGGCAGAGGGAGAGGGAGGAGCAGACTCTGCACTGAGGAGGGAGCCTGACACAGGGCTGATCCCAGGACTTCAGGATCATGACCTCAGTGGAAGGCAGATGCTTCATGAGCCACCCCTGTGTTCTGAGGGTCTAGTTTATTCATTTAGTATGTGTCTAGTGGCTGGCTGTGATACCCTCTAAAGACTAGGGAGGCTATTGGAAATTTCCATGGCCTTCTCCATCCAGTTTGCTACAACAGTAAAACTTAGTTGCCAAGATCTCCCTGGAAGAAGCTTGTACACATGTATGAACCCCCAGCTTTTGTGGCTATAGCCTGAGGGATGGGTCCCCAAGCCACCTGGCTGTGATGGCCAACAGGGTTGCATGCATGAATCCCATAGTATTAAAGCTAACAAGCATTTTTTATGTGGGTGCAGAAACACCCCTTCTCTGGCCGTAAACCTGTGCTTGGCATATAGGGGGCAGGAAAAAAATGCCCATTACCCAGGTTCTCCCTGAAAGGGGCTGAACTATACGTGTATAGTTGCTGCCTGAAGGTCAAGATTGTAATCAGCCTGCATCAAAGTACTGACTGTAGTCCTCTCCTTTGTGTCTGGCATACACTCACCTACTGGAAGCTGCTGAGAACAGAGATGATGGCTTGGGCAGTCATAAAAGTTTGACAGGAGGTTGGGCTGAATTGATTGACAAGCCTCATCTATGTGAGACCACTCTGTCAAACTGGGAGTGAAAAGTCAATATTATAATAAAGGAGTCAGTTCATCAAGAGTATATATAACATCTGTAAATACTATGCACCCAGTATAGGAGTACCTAAATATGTGAAGGAAATATTAACAGGTCTGAAAGGAGAAATAGACAGCAATACAATAATAGAAGGGGACTTCAGCATCCCACTTTCAACAATAGATATATTGTCCAGAGAGAAAAATTAATAAGGAAACTTGGATTTAAGTGACATATTAGAAAAGATGGACCTAATAAACATATACAGAACATTTTATCCAAAGCAGCAGAATACACCTTCTTTTCAAGTGCACTAGGAAGACTCTCCATGATAGATCACATTAGGCAACAAACAAATCTTAATACATTTAAGAAGATTGAAATCATATCAAGCATCTTTTTTGGCCACCGTAGTATGAAAGTAGGAATCAATTATAATAAAAAGATTGGGAAATTTATAAGTATTTAGATATTACAGTATGATTCTGAAGAACAAATAGGTGAAAGAAATCAAAGGAGAAATTAAAAAAAAAATACCCAAGACAATGAAGAAGGAAACAACATACCAAAACATGGGATGCCACAAAAGTACTTCTAAGAGAGTAGTTCTAAGAGAGAGGTACTGAAAATAGTTTTAGGAGTGATAAACGCAAACATGAAGGAAAGAGCTCTCAAACAGCCTTCTTTAATACCCAAGGAATAAACTAAGCCCAAAGTTACTAGAAGTATGGAAATAGTAAATATTAGAATGGAAATATGTGAAATACTGAAAACATAGAAGAGATCAATGTAAGAGCTGATTTTTGAAAAGATAAAATAG
Source organism: Mustela lutreola (assembly GCF_030435805.1). Lineage (NCBI taxonomy): Eukaryota > Metazoa > Chordata > Mammalia > Carnivora > Mustelidae > Mustela > Mustela lutreola. The sequence goes on from NC_081296.1 coordinate 94,974,684, forward strand.
ACAAACCTTTGTCTATACTCATCAAGAAAAAAAGACTCAATCAGCAATGAAAGAGGAGACATAACAACTGATACATAGAATAGAAAGGATCATAAAAGAACCCTACCAACAGTTTTACCCCAACAAACTGAAAGAAGCAGATAAAAAGATAAATTTCTAGAAACATACAACCTATCAATACTGAATCATGAAGAAATAGAAAATCTGAATAGAATGATTACAGAAATGAAATGGAGGCAGTATCTAAAACCTCTCAACAAACAAAAGTTCAGGACCAGATGGCTTATTGGTGAATTCTACCAAACATTTAAAGAATTAATACCCATCCTTCTCAAACTCTTTCAAAAAAGGGCGGGGGAGGGGGGGAACACTTCGAAATTCATCCTAATAGGTCAGTATTAACTTATATCAAAGCTGGATGATGATACTACAATAAAAGAATATTATAGACTATTTTCTCTGATCAGTATAGATGGAAAAAATCCTCAATGAAACGTTATCATTTCATTTAACCACTAAATTCAACAATACATTAAAAGTATTATATATTGTGATCATGTGGGGCTTACTCTGTTGATGCTGTGATGGTTCCACATCCACAAATTAATTAATGTTAGACACCACTTTAAAAATGAAGGATGAAACTCATATAATATCTCAATAGATGCAGAAAAATCTCTTGATAAAATTCAACATCCTTTCACCATATAAACTCAACACATTGGGTGTAGCATGGAGGTATCTCAACAAAGACCGTACATTACAAACTTGAAAGCTAACATTATACATAGTAGTAAAAAACTGAAAAATTTTCCTCTAAGATTGGGCAAGACAAAGGTACCCATTCTTGCTGCTTTTTATTCAACATAGTACTGGAATTTGTAGCCAGAGCAATTAAACTAGAAAAAGAAATAAAATAATCCGAATTGAAAAGGGACTAGTAAATTACTTTTTTTTTTTTTTTTGCAGATGACATATATAGGAAGCCTAAAGATACCATTCTGAAACTATTAGAATAAACAGATTTCATAAAGTGCATGGTACAAAATCAAAATACAGAACTTAATTGCTTTTCTATACACTAACAACTATCAGTTTCACTTTCTTGTGAAGCTTTTGTCTACTCTCACCCTTCCAAGATAGTTATTTATATCTTCCTGACCATTTCATTACTATATATATTTTTCTATTGTTGCATGCACTGAGCAATTTGTTATTGTTTTGATAACTAGATTATGAATTTTTTGGGTTCATTGTTATGCATATCTCTATCCTCAGTGTTTAGTGTTGCTGGATACACAGTAAGTACTTAGTAAATGAAGAACATGTGTCAAAAGGGGTGATTGGAAAGGAGTTAAGATGGCAGAGGAGTAGGCGGACCCTGCATTTGAGTCATCCCTTGAACCCAGCTAGATAAATACCAAGTCATTTTGAACACCCAAGAAATCAATCTGAGGATTGAGAAAACAAAACTGCACATCTACAAGTAGAAAAACATCCACTTCATGGAAGATGGAGATTGTGGAGGCTTGGTTTGGGGGAGAAAACTACAGGTGCTGTGGAGGGTAGGGAGCCTTGATTGTAGGGAGAGGAGTGAGAGGGAGAGTGAAGCAGCAGGCCGGGAATTGCACAAGTAAAATTTCCCCAAAACCATTGACTTGGAAAAAGAGAGGAGCTGCCTACTGCAAGTTATTATAAGCAGCGGAGTGCAAAGTATGAAGTTTTATAAGTCTGAGCCATAGGTTTGTGCCTGGTGAGCTAAGTGGTGCTTTTGCAGGAAAGGAGGACAGAGACTTGGGAGCAGGCAGCATGGTCTGAGAAAGCCCTGGGTTGCATGGGGAGAAAAGTACCCTTTCTTGGGGTGCATTTGGGGCTGGTGGCATGGCCTCTCTGGGGAGAGAAGAACTGGCAGCACCAACATGCCTACCATAGGAACAAAGATACCAGCTGAGGGCAGCAAGCCTTGGTGTCAGCTTATTGCTGTGCTTTGCCATAGACTGAACCGCTGCGTAGCTGTGTTCTTGCTTTTCTGGGACAAACTGATAAATGGCAAAACTGCAGCAAGACCTTCCCCTGGAGAATCAATGCAGGTCTTTGTGGCATGGGTTCATAAAATTTGGTTTTGAAACCCAACTGCACATCTTAGATAAAACACAGGAGTATTGTGCCACCTGGCAGGCAGACAGTTGGGACATAGGGTAATGCCAGGAATCTGATTGAAGCCTGGGACACAAGAGGCGTGATTGTTTCCTCTTTGACGACTTCCTGAAGAGTGGTGGACACAAACTCCTTGCTCTGGGGAGGAGAGAATGGGGTGATGCCATTTTCCCCACCATCCATGAGCAATGACCAGGGAGCCTCAGAGAGCAACACAGTGCTTTCCCAAGGAAGACTGGAGTCACTCACCCAAGCCCCGCCCCATTGCACCCTGCAGATGCATCTCCACTAGAGCAAGTCCACCTGAGATTCAACTCAGGAGGCTCCTCCCCCAGAAGACCCGCACTAACCCCTTGGATGCACTATTTCTACTTACGGTAGAGTGCTGCAAAGCTTCAGCTCTAAGGGAAATAGGATCTAGCTTTTTTGTTTGTTTTCTTTTGTTCTTTTGTTTAACAAGCAGACCAAAACAGACCAAGGATCTAGCTTCCTGGTTTTTGTTTTTGTGTTTTTTAAATCTTTTTAATATAACCATTACTCTTAGGGGCAGGCATACAGCAGGCTTTCTTAATCACACACAAACAGTGACCCAGACAAAATGACAAGATGGAGGAATTCACCCCAAAGGAAAGAACAGGAAGAAGTCACAGTCAGGGATTTAATCAATACAGATACAAATAAGATGTCTCAAACAGAATTTAATCAGTAGTCATAGGGATATTAGCTGAGCTTGAGAAAAACATAGAAGACATTAGAGAATCCCTTAGTACAGAGATAAAAGAACTAAAAACTAGTGAGGCTGAAATTAAAAAAAGAAATGCTCTAACTGAGATGCAAAACAAAAGATTCCATGACAGAATGGATGAAGTATAGGAAGGAGTCAGTGATACAGAAGTTAAAATTATGGAAAATAAGCTGAAAAAAAGAGATAAAGAAAGGTATTCAATCCCACATGTAGATTGAGGGAACTCAGCAACTCCTTAAAGTACAATAACATTTTTATCATAGGACTCCCAGAAGAAGAAGAACAAGGAGCAGAAACTTATTTAAGCAAATTACAGCCTCACTAATGTGGGGAAGGAACTTCTGTAATATGGGGAAGGAAACAGACCTTGGAATCCAAGAAGCACAGAGAATTCCCTTTAAATTCAACAAGAGCCAGCCATCATGCAGAAATATCACAGTCAAATTTACAAAGTACATGGACAGGAAAGAATCCTGAAACCAGGAAGAGAAAACAAAAGTCCTTAACCTACAAGGGAAGATAGATAAGGTTTGTGGCAGATTTGTCCACAGAAAGTTGGCAGGCCAGGAGACAGTGTCGTGATATGTTCAATGTGCTGAATGGGGAACATACACAGGCAAGAATACTTTATCCTGCAAGGCTGTCATTCAGAATGGAAGGAGAGATAAAGAGTTTCCAGGACAAACAAAAACTAAAAGAGGTTGTGACCACTTAACCAGCCCTAAAAAATATTAAAGGGGCCTCTTGGCGCGGGGTGGTGGGGTGGAGTGGAGGGAAAGACCAAATGAAACAAAGACTAGAAAGGAGCACAGAACATCATCAGAGACACCAGCTTTACAGGTAACACAATGACACTAAATTCATATCTATCATTAATCACTGTGAATATAATTGGATTAATTATGCCAACAAAAAGACATAGGGTATTAGGATGGATTTTAAAAATCTATAGGCTGCCTACAAGAGACTCATTTTATTTTATTATTTTAAAGATTTTATTTCTTTGAGTGAGCAAGAGAGAGAGAACACAAGTGGGAACGGGCAAAGGGAGAGGGAGAAGCATACTCCCTGTGGAATAGAGGGGAGCCTGACATGGGACTCAATCCTGGATCTCCATGATCATGATGAGCCAAAGGCACTTAAGCCATGCTTAACCAACTGAGCTAACCAGCCCCTCCTTTCCCCCGCCAAGAGATTCATAGTAGACCTAAACACATTTGCAGATTGAAAGTGAGGGATTGGAAACCATCTATCATGCTGATGGACACCAAAAGAGAGTTGGAATAGCCATATGTATATTAGACAAACTAGATTTTAAACCAAAGACTGTAACAAGACTATACCTGGGTGCCTCAGTTGGTTAAGTGTCTGCCTTCAGCTCAGGTCATGATCCTGGAGTCCCAGGATTGAGCCCTGCTTCAGGCTCCCCGCTCAGCGGGGAGCATGCTTTTCTCTTTCCCTCTACACCCCCCCACCCCGGCTCCTCTTTGTGTGTGTCTCTTTCTCTCAAATAAATAAATAAATAAATACTTCAGGGGGAAAAAAAAGCTAAGACTGTAACAAGACATGAAGGAAGACAATATATCATCATTAAGGGATCTATCCATCAAGAAGATCTAACAATTGTAAATATTTGTGCTCCCAACTTGGGAGTCTCCCAATATGTAAATCAACCAATAAAAAAAAAACCTCATTAATAATATTACAATAATAGTAGGGTATTTTAACACCCTACTTACAGCAATGGATAGATCATCTAAGCAGAAAATCAATAGGGAAACAATGGCTTTGAATGGCACACTGTACCAGATGGACTTAACAGATATATTCAGAGTATTATATCCTAAAGCGGGTGGAACACATACTCTTTCAGCACACATGGAACAGTCTCTGGATTACAATACATACTGGTCACAAATTAGCCATCAACAAGTACAAAAAGATTGAGATCATACCATAATTTTAGACCATAATGCTACAAAACTTGAAGTCAACCACAAAAAAATTTGGAAAGACCTCACATACATGGGTATTAAAGAACATCCTACTAAAGAGAGATGGATTAGCCAGGAAATTAAGAAATAAATACATGGAAGCAAATGGAAATGAAAACATGATAGTCCCAAAACATTTGGGATGCAGTAGAGAGGCAGAGGGAAGAATATTGCAATACAGACCTACCTCAAGAATCAAGAAAAGTCTCAAATATGCAACCTAACTACACATAAAGAAGCTAGAAAACAGCAAATAAGCTCTAAAGGCATCAGAATAAGGGAAATAATAAACATCATGGCAGAAAAATAATAATACAGAAACAAATCCAGTAGAACAGATCAACAAAAGCAAGACCTGGTTCTTTGAAAGACTTAATGAAATTGATAACCCCCTAGCCAAACTAACAAAAAGAAAAGAGAAAGGACCTAAATAGAGGAAATCACAAATGAGAGAGGAGAAATAACAACTAACCTGTCTTCTCTTCCTTATTTCTTTGGTTTAAAACTTCTTGTGGGTTTTCCTGGCTAATAGACAAAATCTAGCCATCTGTCTTTTTTTTTCCCCCTGCAAACTTATATCCCAGGCAGAGTGATCTCTGTACAGCAATTTGGACACATCGCACTTTGTCAACTCTGTACTTGTGTATGCTCTCTTATGTTCTCACCACTGGGATTGTTCATCTTGGCATGATAGATCATTCAAGAGCTACTTTTTCTGTGAACCATTTTCATTGCCTTCTTCCTCTTCCCATCCTAGCTATACAGAAATTTCTCCTTTTTCTAAACTGTAACCTTTTTACCTAAAACTCTTACAGAACTTAGAGAAGCAATGTTATAGTTATTTCTCTTATTTTCCTGTGGGTTTATTTTATTGCTTATAGTTTCTTCTATACAGTAGAAGTCAGCACTGAAAAGTTTCTGTTAGGTGTGTCTCACTCCTCTACCTCCCAACCTCAGCAAGGAGCACATTGCTTTGTATATATTTGTACCTAATAAGTATGAATTGAGTAAAACATTAATCTTTTGGGTGAATTGGGATATATTCATTGAGAATATAATATGCTGTAATTAGTTGAAGCATTCATATGAAGATAAGTGGATTAATGAATTACTGTAAGGCACTTAAGTTTTATTTGAAAATCTTCTGAAATCTCAGTGTGTCCATATATATTTGCATTTTAAATAATACTTAATCAATTAAATAAGTGCCCTTTATACTCTTTGAGGTTTTTTTTTTTAAGATTTTATTTATTTATTTATTTGACAGAGAGATAACAAGTAGGCAGAGCAGCAGGCAGAGAGAGAAGGGGAAGCAGACTCCCTGCTGAGCAGAGAGCCCAATGTGGGGCTTGATCCCAGGACCCCGAGACCATGACCTGAGCTGAAGGCAGAGGACTAACCCACTGAGTCACCCTGGTGCCCCACTCTTTGAGTTTTTGAGCTAGAAGGTTTACATCTTGTATTTAAAAGCATTTGAAGTTTGAAGTAGTATTAAAGCCAAAAGCTTAACAGACAAAAGATACTTTGGGCTAGGAACATTGCAACAAACATATTTTTTAGATCCTTGTGATATACCATGTAGCATCATATTCCATATTTGTCATATCTTGCTACTTGCTGTGAATATCTCTATTTTATGTAGGATACCACAATCAATTGGGAAATTGGGAAAATGCACTTACTGGACAAATTTGAAAAAAGGGTATTATTTCCAGAGCTATTACACAATTGTCAATGTTTAACACTTTTGCTAGAGATGAGGTTGATATTTAGTACCTGTATTATTTTCTCGCAGCTGTTGTAATAAATTACCACAAACTTGGTGGCCTGAAACATCAGTTTATTCTCTTACAGTTCTGGATGGCTGAAGTCCAAAATCTTTATCACTGGGCTGAAATTAATGTGTTGGCAGGGTGACATTTCCTCTGGAAGTTATAGGAGAGAATACGTTCTTTGCGTCTTCTAGCTTCTGGTGGCTGTCAGGATACTCTGGCTTGCAGCCATATCACTCCAATCTTCAAGGCCAGAATCTTCAACTCTCTCTGCTCTGTCTTTATATCCTTTTCTTATGTGTGTAGTCAAGTCTCCCTTTTTTAAGGATATATGTTATGGCATTTAGGGTCCACCTGAATAATCCAGGATGATCTTTCTGTCCCAAGCTCCTTACCTTCATCACATCTGCAATGACCTTTTTTCCTTATAAGGTAACATGTACAGGTTGATAGCTCTTTTGTGAGTTTGATTTGCTTTTCTCTGATGACTAATGAAATTGAATACATTTCCATATCTATATAGTTTGTTATATTCTTCTATGAATCATTTGCTCATATTTTTTCCTATTGGCTGGCTGTTTTCTTTTTATAAGAAATTGATTTGTACTTGGTTCAAATTCCTTGTTAGGTGGATTTGTTACCAATATCTTTTCCACTCTATGACTTGCTTTTTCATTTTCTCAGTTATGTCTTTTGATGACCAGAAGGTCTTAATTCTTATGTGGTTCAATTTAACAGTCATTTCTTTTATGATTAATATATTTTTTATCCTATTTAGGAAATCTTTGCTTGCTCCAAGGTCATGAAGATGTCTTCTAGGGATGCCTGTCTTGTTCAGTCAGTAGAGCATGTCACTCTTGATCTCAGGGTTGTGAGATCAAGCCCCACATTGGGTGTGAGAATTACTTAAAAATAAAATCTTAAAAAAAGAGATGTATTCAAATTTATCCTGGAACCTTTACTTATAAATCACATTTAACTTTACAATTCATCTAGAATTAATTTTTGCATATAGTGTGAGGGAAGGGCAAGATTCACTTTTTCAGATGGGCATGTACCATATTGTCTCCTTTTTTATAAATCAACTGGACTATATGCACAAATTAATTTGATTTTGTAAAATTTTATATGTTCTAGGAATTGTACTTGGTTCTAATGATATAGAAATAATAGAGGTTATCTATTCTGAAGATGGTCTTGGTTGAATCAGGAAGATAATGAGATAATAATGAAAACACAGTAATCATATTAAAATTGTATGTTGTTAGTTAAGAGAATAGGTGTTCTGTGTGTAATGAGGAAATCTTTGCTAGAGGAGGCAGAATTTGAGCTGGATCTTGAAAAATGAGTTGGTCTTTGATAAATGCATCCCATATAGAGAGAAAAATAGTGAAAATACACAGGATTGTCAAAGAGCAGGTGTGTTCATAAAATAGTGAGAAGTTTGCTATAGGAAGCAGTGTGCAAGAAGGTGAGATTGGGGAGGACAAGAGAGGAATGAGTTGATGAGCCTAGAACATTTTAGACAGAGAAGATTACATGTGTAGAATTAAGTAATTATAAAGGAACATGGCATGTTTATCAAATGGTGAGAAGTTCAGTATGACTAGAAGATAGATTGGATTTGCATGGGAGAGTGGTGAGAAGGAGTATCAGGGGAGAGATGATGAACTAATGAAGATGAAGATGAAAGTTGTGTTGGGCTTTATTTTCAAGGAAATTAAGGAGAAAGAAAGTTTCCAATTAGCAAGTTGTATAATCAAATCTGGCTTTTAGGGAAATGACCCCTGGGACATAGAGGATAGATTAGGAAGTGGGAGATTGGTAGATGGAAATAAGAAAAATGAGGGTTGGCCAAGGGGTGGCAGTGATGATGGTGAGGTAGTGTCAGATGTGGAACAAGTCTGATGTATAGTCAAGAGGACTTGGTGACCATGAATGGTGAGAAATAAGCAGGTGTGACAGATGACAAATATATAGTTTGAAAGACTGAGTGAATGGTTATATTATCAGATGATAGAGGAAATATGAGGAGAAGCTTGGCAGTAGCAAATAATAAATTTTGGACTTAACAGATTTGAGATGCTAGTACATTAAGTAGTTGGAGACATCTAGGAAAATTAAAAATAAGTGTGTGGAACTCAAGAGGGAGGTAGAGAGGTCATAGCTCTAAGTGTATATTTGAGAATCATCAGCACAGAGAAGATACTTGAAACCATAGGAATCGATGAAATCATCCAGGGAGAGTAAGAGAAGGATTAGGAAAATAAGTTTATAGTCAATCCGGACTAACTTGAAGAGGAGTAGAGGAAAATGAGCCTGTGAAGGTGGGATATTTGCACTGCTCCATCTTTGGTTTCTAATTTTCAACAATAGCATTATTTCTTGTGTAATATAGAGTAAGATGAAAGGAAGTAATTAGTATGAAATTTAGGAAGAACAGGAGGGAGTTATGTCAAGAAGTTAGGGGTGTTCATAGCTTTAGATGACACACAAAGTAAAAATAAATCATATAATCTGTTAATGAACTTTCCTTTGCTTTTATTGGGACAATGTATATATAGGGTTTTAAAAAATCAAATAGTACATAAAAGCATTTGATAAAAAGCAACAATTTTCCTTCCTGCCCAGATCCATTTCTCAAAAGCAGTCTATGTTTAACTCTGTTTTTTTTTTTTTAAGTTGTAAAATGTCTAAATATAAGCTTGGATAGTATGCTTGTTCTTCTGTATTTTGATTTACCTACTTTAGATCGTGACTGTTGTGCTAGGCAGAATTCTAACATGCCTCCAAAGATTCTCTCCATGGTTTGCATGCCTTATATAAATCCTTTTGCCTTGGGAATTGGTGGTGCCTGTGAATATGGTCTGTTACTCTAATGATTAGGTTATTAGTCAGTTGACTTTTAGTTAATGCAAAGATTATCCTGGGTAACATATTCAAATGAGTCATTAAAAAAGGGACCAGGCCTTTAAAAAAACAAAAAAAAGACTCTCCTACCATACTCGAAGAAGAAAGCTGTCATATGTTGAGAGAAGAGAGCCATCTGGCTAGGACCTAGCTGTGGAGAGCGAACCCTGGCTGACAGTAGCAAGAAATCAGGGACTTCAGTCAAACTGCAAGATGATGAATTCTGCCAACAGAGTTTGGAAAAGGGCCCCAAGCCTCAGATGTGATTGTAGCTGGGCTGACACCTTACTTTCAGCCTAATGAGATCCAGAGCAGAACATTCAGCTAACCTGTGCCCAGACTCCTGACCCACAGAAAACTGTGAGATAATAATTTTGTGTTGTTTTAAGCTGATAAATCTGTAAGAAGTTGTCATGCAGAAATAGAACACTGATAACAAATTTTAACTTCAAATGAAAACATATGATTTATTTACTTTATCTCTTCATTTCCCCTCCCATTATTTAAATGTTATAATGACTTTAGTTCTTCAAATGGTTTATTTTGTTTGTTTCACTGCTATTTTTTATTCTTTTAAATTTCAGTCAGAATTTTGATTCCTCTTAATGTGAAAGAAAGATATTAACAATTATACTCTTTTTTTCCTCCTGATTTCTGCCTTTCACCTAGAGTGAGACATAATGAAGACTGCTGGTGGGAGAAACCTGGCTCCAGTCTGGGGCATCTAAAGATACACAGCTGCACAGTGATGGAAATATTGTGTAATAAAAACAGTACACTTGCTCAGAGTGAATTATTATTAATCTATAAGGAATGTGAGTTAATTGAAAAAGGGTGTATGTTTTTGCCAGTTGATAAAACTCAGCTGTATTTCTCAGGGATGCTCTGCCCTACCTATTGAAATCATCCCCTGAGATGCTCAGGGAAAACAAGTAAAAGCTACCAGGAAAAGGCTAAGGGAAATTAAGTTAAGTGTAGAAACTCTGCCGAGGAAGCTAAAGGATAATTTAAGTTTATCTGATGTCAAGAGGCTTAGGTATAATTTAATGCTGGGAAGATAAACAACAGTTTCATCTAATTGGGAACCCCCAGTATTATCGGGTTTCCTCATCCTCTTCAATCTGCTTGAATCCTTTGCTGTTAAGGAAGATGGATTTTATAGAGATCTTTGGAAGTGTGGTAATGTCTTGCAACACTACTCTGTATGCATTCCAGGTTATTACCATTAAGAGTCTCTTCTATAACCCAAATTGTGTTCTGGGTTTAGTTTAGATTCAACAGGAAAGTTTGAAAATGACAAACAGTATTTCCAGTGTTATGAACCCATCATTGTGTTTGAGTTGTGAGTAGGAGAAACCAATTTTAGTTACCTTAAGCAAAAAGGCTTTTTTTGGTTGGGTAGGATCTCAGTTCCTGGGATTGATGGAAAGTATAGAGAACCTGGCTCTAGTGCTATAACTAAAGTAAATGTATGGGAGATTGAAGAACTAGGATAGGGAGTCTGAAAGGCTGAACCCCCAGACCATGGGTGATAGGTGGAAAAAAAAATCTCATCTTTCAGAGGGACTCTTAAGGGACTTCTTTGAATTTCATCAAAGGTTGAGGGTAGGGCACCTTGATTATAGTTCCACTAAGACTGTATCCCATGAAAGAGAAAGTTTCCCAAAGGAGACAGAGGAATTACTGGCAAGGATGTCTGGATGCCAGGTAGTGGAAAAAAGTTCTGAGGATCACATGGTGTCTAGAATTTGCAAGCCTGAAGGGAATCTAGGTCCTCTTCAGGGCTGCAAAAGGCTAAACTGAAAAGGGATGTAGGGGAAAGCAAGGATGTCATCAAACATTAAGCTAGACTAAGAAAAACAATGTCCTCATTTACTAAGCTAGATCAAAAAAGCACCTCTAAATCTGGGAATTTAAACCTTTCTGCTTTGAAATGGTCATATTCCAAGTCGTGAAGGGAGAGGATTTCGGTGTTTCTTCTTGCCTGCAAAGTTTCTCCACGTTGCCCAATTAATTTAAGACTCAGTGTTCAGAATATTATTATAATATTATTTCTCTTTACTTCTGCTTGCGTAATAACCAGGCCTTCTTTGTTTGTTGTTGTATTATTCCTTCTAAAGTTTTCCTACTCTGTTGCAGAAAGTGCTACTTGGATTGTGAAGTCCTCTTCAAGTTACAAAATGTACAGGAGACTGCTTTCTGAATTTCTAAGAGTTTGTTCTTTTTTTTTTTTTTAGATCGGTTCTTCACTGGGACAGTTAAGCTGAGATTTGATATTATCTTAATACTTCAATAGGAAATCCTCAGTTACATAAAAGTGAATTACTTTGCTATAGTTTGGACAGCTGTATCTGTTCTTCCCATCACTTGGCCGCTCAGGTCCTTTGCATAAGTTTCTTTAGAAGGAAGTTGGATGCTGAACTAGGCAGCATCCTTTCAGAGGCTGTGAACATCCAATTGGAGTGTGGTTGTGTTGTAAGCCTGAGAAATGGTTACCACGAAGATAATGTGATTGACTTTTCTATCACCACTTTAAAAAATAATTATGTTCTTGACTGCTACTTGAGGAAAGAAAATATTATCAAATTAGATTTTTCTTCCCATTTAAAAGTAGAAACCTTTCCTAATTGCTCAAGAAAAATGAAGCCTGTATGATTCCTTGAGGCACATATAAGCCTACATGTGGAAGACTTAGTAGTCTTATCTAACTATTTAAAAGTCAGTAAAAACTTAGTAAAGGTATACCTGATTATATTTTAATATTCTAGGTTTTTCAGCTTTATAATTAAATTCAAAGTGTCTGTATAGAAATTTGTTTCAATGATTTTAGGGAAAAGAAAATGTTCTTTGGGGGATGGGACAAGAGAATCTATTCCTTCTTTAGCAGCTTTCTTTCACTTTAGTGCCTTTTTTCTTTTGAGACAATTTTTTTTTTCTTTTTCCTTTAGAGAAGCTTAAAGTTCTTCCTTAGTTTCCCCTTCTGTCTCATTTTCCACAGCCATCAACTCCTGTCTCATAAATATCTCTGGAAAACCTCTCATTCACTCCTTTCCCACTGCCCAAGTTCAGACTTGCATCATCTATTTTGGAGACAATGCAACAGTTTCTATTTTTGACTTCTTCCATCTCAGTTCACCTTTCCTATTGCCACCAGAATTATTGTCCTCAAATGCAAAACTCTCCTGCTTAAAACCCTTCTGCAGTTCTCTTTCAATTGTGGATTAAAACCCAGACGTAGGATCATAAGGTCCTCAGTGCTGTATCTTCTGCAGTTTTCTTTCTTGCCAACCATTCCTATCCACACATGTTCCAGAAACACTGGACCATTAGGTATCAAATCCAAAAAAATCATTGCCAAGACCAATGTCAGGGAGCTTACCAGCTGCATATGTTTCTTTCTTGGAGTTTTATGATTTCATAAATCATAAATATGATTTCACTTTATAATTGAAGTCTTTAATCTGTTTTGAATTAATTTTTGTGTATGGTATAAGACAGTGATCTAATTTTGTTCTTTAGCATGTGGCTGTCCGGTTTTCCTAACACCATTTGTTAAAGAGACTTTTCATTTCCCATTGTGTATTCTTGCGTTTTGTCATAAATTAGTTGACCATATATGCCTGGGTGTATTTTTAGGCTCTGTTTTCTATTCTGTTGATTTATTTGTCTGTTTTCGTGCCAATACTATAAAGTTTTGGTATTATAGCTTTGCAATGTTATTTGAAATCAGTGAGTATAATGCCTCCAACATTGTTGTTGTTCTTCTTTTTTAAAATATTTTATTTATTTGACAGAGAGATCACAAGTAGGCAGAGAGGCAGGCAGAGAGAGAGGAGGAAGCAGGCTCCCTGCGGAGCAGAGAGTCTGATGTGGGGCTCGATCCCAGGACCCTGAGATCATGACCTGAGCCGAAGACAAGGGCTTTAACCCACTGAGCCACCCAGGCGCCCCCTTCTTTTTTTTTTTTAATTAAAAGAATTTTTTTTTTTTTTTTTAAATTTGACAGACTGTGATCATGAGTAGGTAGAGAGGCAGGCAGAAAGAGAGAGAGAGAGGAGGAAGCAGGCTCCTCGCTGAGCAGAGAGCCCAATGTGGGGCTTGATCCCAGGACCCTGGGACCATGACCTGAGCCGAAGGCAGAGGCTTTAACCCACTGAGCCACCCAGGCGCCCCTATGCTATTGATTTCTAATTTAATTTCATTATGATTGGAAAAGATACTTGTATGATTACAATCTTCTTGAATTTGGTAAGACTTGTTTTGTGGCCCAATACGGTCTATTTTGGAGAAGAATCTGTGTTCACTTGAGAAGAATCTGTATTCTGTTGCTATTGGATGGAATGTTCTTTATGTATCCTAGATTTATTTGTTCTAACATGTACTATAAGTTCAATGTTTCCTTATTGATCTTCTGTCTGGCGATTCTGTACATTATTGAAAGTGGGGCATTGCTGTGTATTCTCTCTTCAATTTGTCTTTGCTGTATACATTTAGGAGTTCTGACGTTTAGAGCATAAATGTTTAGAATTTTATGTTCTTGTTCAACGTTTGTATAATGTGATTCTTGGTCTCTTGTTAACAGTTTTTTATTTGAAGTCTATTTTGTCTGATGTTAGTATAAGCACTCCTGCTTTCTTTTGGTTGCCATTTGCATGGATTTTGTTAATCCTTTCACTTGCAGCTTATGTGTGTCTTTGCATCTAAAATAAGTCTCTTGTTAAAAATGTAATGATCTGAAGTGACACATGCACCCTGATGTTTATAGCAGCAATATCCACAATAGCCAAACTATGCAAAGAGCCAAGATCTCCATTCACAGATGAATGGGTAAAAAAGATTTGGTTTATAGGGGAGCCAGTGTGGCTCAGTCATTAGGCCTTTGTCTTCAGCTCAGATAGTGATCCCAAGATCCTGGGATTGAGCCCTGTATCGGGCTCCTTGCTAGACAGGAGGCCTCCTTCTCCCTCTCCCACACCCCCTGCTTGTGTTTTTCTCTCTCTCTGTGTCTCTCTCTGTCAAATAAATAAATAAATCTTAATAATAGTAATAATAATAAAAAGAAGATGTGGTTTTATATATACAATGGAATATTACTCAACCATCAGAAAGAATGAATACTTACCATTTACATTGATGTGGATGGAACTGAAGGTATTATGCTGAGTGAAATAAGCCAATCAGAGAAAGGCAGTTATCATATGGTTTCATTCATATGTGGAATATAACAAACAGTGCAAAGAGGATCATAAGGGAAGGGAGGGAAAGCTGAATGGGAAGTAATCAGAGAGGGAGACAAACCTTGAAAGACTCTTTTTTTTTTTTTTTTAAGATTTTATTTATTTGACAGACAGATCACAAGTAGGCAGAGAGGCAGGCAGAGAGAGAGGGAGGGGGAAGCAGGCTCCCTGCTGAGCAGAGAGCCTGATGTGGAGCTCGATCCCACCTGGGATCATGACCTGAGCCAAAGACAGACGCTTTAACCCACTGAGCCACCCAGGTGCCCTGAAAGACTCTTAATTATAGGGAACAACCTGAGGGTTGCTGGAGGAGAGGTAGGTGGGGGGAATGGGGTAACCAGGTGATACTCATTAAGGAGGGCACATGAAGTGTTGGGTGTTATATGCAACTGGGTGTTGTATGCAACTGATTAGTTATTGAACTCTTCCTTTTGAAACTAATGATCTAGTATGTGTTGGCTAATTGAATGAAATGAAATAAATGAAAAATGAATAAATTAAATGAAAAAATAAAACGAGTCCTTTGTAATCAATATATAATTGGATCTTTTATTTTTATTTTTCTAGAGATTTTATTTATTTATTTGACAGAGATAGATCACAAGTAGGCAGAGAGGCAGGTAAAGAGAAAGAGGGGGAAGCAGGCTACTCACTGAGCAGAGAGCCCAATGCTGGGCTCCATCCCAGGACCCTGAGATCCAACGTGAGCTGAAGGCAGAGGTTTAACCCATTGAGCCACCCAGGTGCCCCTATAATTGGATCTTTTAAAAAACCTACTCAGCCAATTTATGTCATTTGATGGGAATTTAATCCATTTACATTTACATTAATTACTGATAATGAAAGATTTATTATTGCTAATTTTGTTAATTGTTTTCTGTATATTTTTTATTATTTTATTTATTTTTTTGGCAGGGGGCAGGGAGAGAGGAAGGGAAGACAGAGTGGGAAAGAGAATATTAAGTAGGCTTGATCTCAGGTAACTGAGATCATGACCTGAGGAGAAAGAGGTACAAGATATACCCAAAATAGGAACTCTTAGTTATTTAGTCAGACAATTAACTAACTATGTCAACTAAGTAACCAAGTGTTCCTGTTTTGGGTATATCTTGTACCTTTTTTTTCTCTTCTTTTTTGTCTGTCTTCCTGTGTTTCATTGACTTTTGGTAATGATGTGGTTTGAATTCTTTCTCATTTCCTTTGATGTGTATTTTATAGATAATTTCTTTGTGGTCAGCATTCCAATTATGTAAATAATCTTAAAGTTATAGCTTCTATTTTAAACTGATAACAACCAGTTACACACAAAATGCCTTTACTGTTCCAACGTCCTTTTTTGTTATTGTCACAACATCTTTGTATATTATATACTCATTTTCATAGACTTATGGTTTAAAAAAGTGTTTCTGTCCTTTAAATTCTATGCTGCAAAATTAAAATTAACACAGGGTACTGTGTTCATTCATGTATTTAGCTTTACTGGAGAATCTTATTTTTTCATATGGCTTTGTGTTACTCTCTATTGTCCTTATGTTTCAATGTGAATAACTCCCTTTAGCATTTCTTGTTAAGCAGGTTTAATGGTAATGAATTCCCTCAGCTTTTTTTGAATTAAAAAAAATTTCTTTTAAATCTAGGTACATCTTAATATCTTTCTTTAAAATTGAGATGTATTTGGGGGACACCTGGATGGCTTAGTCAGTTAAGCATCTGCCTAGAGCACGGGTTATGATCCCAGTATCCTAGGTTTGACCCCACATTGAGCTCCCTGCTCAGTGCGGAGTCTGCTCCCCCACTTCTTCTCCCCATTGATAGTGTTCTCTTTCAAAGAAATAAATAAAATCTTAAAAAAAAATTGAGATGTATTTGCCATATGATATTGTATTAGCTTTAGGTATACAGTATTGTGATCCAATGTTTGTATATATTGTGAAATGATCACCACATAAGTTAGTTAACATCTTTCCTTCAATTTTTTTTTTTTTTTTTAATATTTCATTTATTTACTTGACAGAGAGAGTGAGAGAGTGAGCAGCTTCCAAGATTCTCTTTTGGACCTTCTCTTGGATCTTCGAAGATTATCTTTTGATCTTTTACTTTTTTTTTTTTAAGATTTTATTTATTTATTTGACAGAGAGAGAGATCACAAGTAGGCAGAGAGGCAGGCAGAGAGAGAGAGGTGGAAGCTGGCTCCCCGCTGAGCAGAGAGCCCGATGAAGGGCTTGATCCCAGGACCCTGTGATCATGGCCTGAGCTGAAGGCAGAGGCTTAACCCACTGAGCCACCCAGGCACCCCAAGGTCTTTTACTTTTGACAGTTTCGTTATAATATATCTTTGTGTGGCTCTTTTTGGATTTATTCTAGTTAGAGTTTTTTTAAATTTTAAAATTTGTACATCCATTTCTTTCCTCAGATTTGAGAGGTTTGGCCCATTATTTTTTCAGATAAGCTATTTGCCTCTTTCTTTTTTTCTCCTTCAGAGATTTCCATAATGTATATGCTTATCTGCTTGTTGGTGTTCTATCACTTTGTTAGGCTCTTTTCACTTTTTTCCCGGTTCTTTTTTGTTTTTGTTTCTTGGAATTGATGATTTGAAATGGCTTGTCTAAATTCTCTTATTCTTTCACCCAATCAAGTATGCTGTTAAAGCCCACTAATTAAAATTTCAGCTTAGTTACTGTATTATGCAGCTCTAGAATTTGTGTTTGGTTCTTTTTTCATGGTTTCTGTTTCTTGTTTATATTCTTATTTTGTTCATGCATTATTTTCTTGATTTCATTTAGTTATCTGTGTTCTTTTTTAGTTGATAGAACATCTATTTTGATATTTTAAATTCTTTGTCAGGCAGCTCTTGATTTGCATTTCTTTAGAATTGTTTTCTGGTATATTATTTTGTACCTTTGATTGGGCTATGATTATCTGTTTGTAATTTCTCATTGGATTTGGACATTTAAAAAACAATCACCTCTCTCAGTCCTTGTGTACAAGCTTTATACAGGGGAATACCTTTACCAATCAGCCTGGTTAGAGGTTCTAGGACCTTTGAAACTTTTTCTGATCTCTTGCTCTTCTTGGCATGTGCCTGCGGAACTTTAGCTCGAATGTTTTCAGCAGCTTCCGAACTGTGGTGTGGTCCTGTCAGCACTCAGAGTAGTCAAAGACAGACACGAAAGTCTTTTACAAGGCAGAATTTTGAATGTAGAGTGTCCTTCATATTTCCATGCTGAGGAAGGAGCTCTGGTATGAAGTTTCCTCCTAGATGCTCTATGCTATGCTGCATAGGGTAAGGGATATGGACAGATGTGCCAAATGGTACAAAATTTCCTACTCTTTTCACTGGAATCTCTTCTTAGTTTTCCAGTGGCCTGGATGCTGTAGCTTTTTTTTTTACCTCTTGAGTTCTCACAGAGGTATTCTGGTACATGTATTGTTAAGTCAGTGTTTCTATGAGAAAAAGAGAGCCAGTAGTTTTATAGTTCATCATATTCTTAGAAATAACCCTTTAAAGCAAAATTATTATTTATAATTAGGATCTATTGTCTATTAATAATGATCTCTTCTTCTATTGTACTATGAAATAATGTGCTTTGAAATACATTTGTTTTCATGTTTAGTTTATCCTGACCTGCATTTTTGGTGTATCACTTTATTTTAGGGGAAGACAGGCTCATCTTTGGGTTCCTTAAGTTACAGTGAAGTATTTGCCTATATAGTACAAACATCATATTTTTTGATATGTAATTTTTTAAAAAAGAGATTATTTGTGTTCAGATAATAAACTACCATGTAGGCTTGCTGTGTGTATGGGTGTGTACATGAGAATGTGTATGTGCATATGTACATGTGTATGTAATGAGGAGGCCAAGGAAAGAGTAGGATTTTTCCTCCAGATTTATTACAAGTAGGATACCTGCATTTGAGACTAGTGGAAAATAGGGTGTTTGTTTTGGAATTCATTTATGGATGCATTGAAAGGGAAGAGTTCGGATTATAGGGTATGGTCTTTTGAAATTAGTAAACTCTGAATAGTTATTTATTGCTACTGTTTCTCACTGCCAAGGCCATTGTGTGATATTGCTAATAAACGTGTATTTACTACTTACCTTAAGGTAACTGTTATGGGTTGAATTATATCATTTCCAAAAAAGATACATTGGAGTCCCCAAGTACCTCTGACTGTGACCTTACTTGGAGATAAGGTCTTTACAGAGGTAATTGAGTTAAAATGATGTGGTTAGGGGAGGCTTTAATCCAATATGCCTGGTGTCCTTATAAAGTGGGGAAGTTTAGGGCACCTGGGTGGCTCAGTTGGTGAAGCAACTGCCTTTGGCTCAGGTCATGATTCTGGAGTCCTGGGAACAATTCCCGCATCAGGCTCCCTCCTCATCAGGGAGTCTGCTTCTACCTTTGCCCTTCTCCCGTCTCATGCTCTCTCTAAGTCTCTCTCTCATTCTCTTTCTTTCAAATAAAAAAATAAAATCTTTAAAAAAAGGAGGGGGAAATTCGGATGTAGAGAGAGACACACAGGCAGGGGCATCGTGTGACTATCAAGGCAGACTTTGGGGTGATATGTTATAAGGCAAGGGACAACAAAGATTGCCAGGAAATCACTAAAAACTAGGAGACAGGCATAGACCAAATTGTTCCTCACAGCCTTCAGATAGCAACAACCCCACTGAAAGCTTGAATGGGAGTTCCAGCCTCCAGACTTTGAGACCACAAATTTCTGTGTAAGCCACTCAGTTTGTGGTACAGGAGTCCTAGGAAATGAGTACAGAACCTCTTAAATTATGTTGCATAGTTAAAACGAATCTTTGTAAATGATTATCAAAATTGTGCTGTATCCATTACTATAAACACATTCTAGGGTGTATGTAGGTTTATGTTATTACTTGTCAATGCTTTAGAGTCTCCCTTTCAATCTAAAATTTTCTACTCTTATCTCACTCAAATGTTTTAACATTTATAGTGTTAGCATGCAGACACACAAGGTTCTTTTATGATCTTGGGGGCGATATTTGGTAAAATAAATTGATAACTTCATGTGAAATCTTTTAGAGTCACCATCATCTCTGTTTTTCTCATAAGAGATGTTTGGGTAGGACTCAGACGCTTTCATAATTGTGTGAGGAATTGTGTGAATTGTTGTGGCCAAAGAAGAAAGATGAACACTTTCGACCTATCTAGTTCTAGTTCCAGGTTTTATTTTTATTTATTTATTTATTTTTTTCCTTACAAGGATTTTACTCATCAAATCAGGCTTTTTCCTTTAGAGATTATTTTGCAACATAGATTACTATCACTTTAACTCATTCAACTTTGGGGTAAATCAAATTTGCTGAGCAAGATGTAAGATACAATACAGTTATTTGTGTGTGTAATAGTAAGGGGAAGAAGAGTGAATGGCTTGTAACAGATGCTGTGTTTACAAATGTCAGAGTTTTCAATGAGCCCACGACTTTAAAAGGTCATACCATTTTATATTTATACATTTTAAACTCAGTAATAAATAAAGGGCATGTGCTATACATTCTACTTTAAATGGATTGGTTTTCCAATTTTCCGTGTCAAAAGATGGCTTTACCATCTGCTGCTGTTTTATAACATTCCTTCAAACCCAAGCCTTTCCTCTTTCCTTTTGTGCTTGTTAACTTTCAGGAGGTGCTATCACCAAGACCTCACAATGTGGAGCTTTATAATATTTGTCCAACAGTGATATGAGTGATTGATTTGGAACAGCCCTCAATGCCAGAAATACATCTGGAGTAGAATTATATGAATGCTAAGATCATTGTTAAAATTCTGGTCAGCATGACTTTGTAAGCAGATCACGCTATAGTCCTTTTCTGCATATCAATCTGATTAAGGCTTGTTTGTTCAAATCAAAGTTAAATTAAAAATTTCTATATCTCTAATATTATTGTGTACTTTATTTGTTGTGAATTGAGAGAAGAATGTTATAGTCTCCTACTGTGATTATAGATTTATTTTTTGCATTTCTATCAGATTTTATGTTTTAAGACTACCTAATTTCTTGATATATCTTGTCTGTGTGCTTTATCATATGAAAAATCCTGATTTTATATATATAAAAATACATATATATGTAATATGTATATGCATGTATATATGTATATATATAATATGTATACATATATAATATGTATATGTATGTATATATAATATGTGTATATAATATGTATAATATGTATATAATATGCATATGTGTATTATATGTATTTATATATATAAAATCAGGATTTTTCATATGATAAAGATAAAGGATATCATATTCATATATATATATATACATACTCACCTGATATTTTGTACTTTATGTCTGATTACTCTTTTTATTTTGAATTGTTTTTTAAATTTTTAATTTTCAAATTGAGGTATAAATTGAAGTGTACTTCACTTTTTTCCTTCAAATTTTCATTTAAATTCTAGTTAGTTAACATACAGTGCAATATTGATTTCAGGAGTAGAGTTCAGTTGTTCATCACTTACATACAACACCCAATGCTCATGATAGCAGGTGCCTTTCTAAACCCCTATCACCCATCTAGCCCATCCCCCACCCACCTCCCTCCATCAACCCTCTGTTTGTCCTCTATCCTTATCAAAAGTTATCCTGTCAAAAGTTAAAAATAGAGCTACATTATGACCCAGAAATTGTACTACTAGGTATTTATCCAAAGTATACAAACAGTGATGCAAAGGGGCACATGCACCCCAATATTTATAACAGAAATATCCGCAATAGCCAAAATATGGAGAGCCCAGGTGTCTATCAACAGATGAATGGATAAAAAAGAGGTGGTATATATATACTATGGAATATTTCTCAACCATTAAAAAGAATGAAGTCTTGCACTTTGCAATGACATAGATGGAACTAGAGGGTATGAAGTGAAATAAGTCAGTCAGAGAAAGATAAATGCCATGTGATTTCACTCATATGTGGGATTTAAGAAACAAAATAGATGAGCTTGGAGGATGGGAAGGGAAAAATAAAGTAGATGAAAATAAAGCAGAAGGCAAACCATAACAGATGCTGAACTCTAGGAAACAAACTGAGTGTTGCAGGAGGGGCGGGGGTGGGGTGAAGTGATAATTGGGGGATGGGCATTAAGGAGGGCACTGGATGTAAAGAGTACTGTATGCAACTGATGAATCACTAAATTCTACTCCCGAAACTAATAATACAGTATATGTTAACTAAATTGAATTTAAGTAAAGAATTTAAAAAAAAGCAAAGTCTGGTTTGTTTTCCTTTCTCCATTTTTGTTTCCTCTCCCATATATTCATCTGTTTTGTTTCTTAAATTCCACATATGATGAATTCATATAGAGTGTACTTTACTTTACTTTTTAAAAGCATTTAATATCTACTTACTTTTGTTCTGAGTCGTTTGGTTTGGGATGTGTCTGGGATAGAGAGCCTATAGCTGGGTTTAATAATACACATATTGTATTATGTGTAAGGCTTTCTACCTTTTTTTTTTTTTTTTAAAGATTCTATTTATTTATTTGACAGACAGAGATCACAACAGGGTAGAGAGGCTTGCAAGAGAGGGGGGAAGCAGGCTCCCTGCTGAGCAGAGAGCCCAATGTGGGGCTCAATCCCAGGACCCTGGGATCATGACCTGAGCCGAAGGCAGAGGCTTTAACCCACTGAGCCACCCAGGTGCCCCAGCTTTCTACTTTTAATAGAGTAAAAGAGTACTTAATTTGCCATTTCTTATTATTGTTGATATGTTTTGGATTATTCTTGCAATGTTACTTTGTAATGTATGTTTTCTATACTTCTAAATTATTATTTTTTTCATCTTCCCAATTTTCTGCTCTTGTTTTGATTGGAATATTTGTGTTCTGTTTTTCCCTTGCTATGGTTAGGAAATTATATGTTCTATTCCTTTGGATTCTAGAGGTTATTAACCTTTACTTTTATTTTTTATTTTTATTTATTTATTTTTTTTAAAGATTTTATTTATTTACTTGAGAGAGAGACAGTGAGAGAGAGCATGAACGAGGAGAAGGTCAGAGAGAGAAGCAGACTCCCCATGGAGCTGGGAGTCCGATGCGGGACTCGATCCCGGGACTCCAGGATCATGACCTGAGCCGAAGGCAGTCGTCCAACCAACTGAGCCACCCAGGCGTCCCTAACCTTTACTTTTAAGGGATACTTTTCAACCTTTTTTTTTTTTTTTTAATCAATATCTAAAATAAACCAGTAAGTAAGTCCTTTCTAGACAAGGCAGGGACCTCAATATTCTGGTTCATTCTACTGCCTCCTCCTGGTATCTCCCTCCCATTCTGAGATCATCTGAGATAATAGTTCCAGATCATTATTATTTTAATAATAAAATTTTTTTAGCTAATGTTTTATCAGTTTCATTGCTCATCATTATATGTGTAGGTTTTTGTTTTGTTTTGTTGTTTTTGTTTTTTTGTTTGTTTTTACCCTTTCTTAGATATTTTTTGTTAATTTGTTTTTCTGGCATTCACATATTGATCCCCACCCAGCTTTACAGAGAACAAATAAAAGTTATGTATATTTAAAGTATACAATATGATGATTTGATATATCACATATTTTTTGTAGTGGGCTTATAGGAGACAACTTCTTTAATGCTATCTCTGAAAATTATTTTTTTCTTCATATTTGAATAATATTTTGATTGAAAAAATTTTGGGGGTTCAAAATAATTTTCACAAGAACTTCAAAGATATTTTTCCAGTATATATATTTTAAAGGTTTTATTTATTTATTTGACAGAGATCACAAGTAGGCAGAGAGGCAGGCACAGGAGAGAGGAGGGAAGCAGGCTCACTGCTGAGCAGAGTCTGATGCTGGGCTTGATCCCAGGACCCTGAGATCATGACCTGAACCAAAGGCAGAGGCTTAACCCACTAAGCCACCTAGGTGCCCCTTCAGTATCTTCTTGAATCTAGAGTTGGTGTGACATGTGATACTAGTCTGATTCTTTTTTTCAGTAAATAACACTCCCCTCACTTCCCCCCTCCAACTTTCCTGTCAAACCTTTTACCTTTTTGACTTTTTCCTTGGTAGCTTAAAATTATATAAAAATGTGTCCAGGTTTGAGGCCATTTTCATTCATCCTTTTTGGTCATTCAGTTTTAAGGTCAGGGTCTTTCTTCAGCTACAAGAGTGTGTCTTCCATTACTTTTTGGTTCTTTTCTCTGTTCTTTCTGGTCATTTCTTATGGAGCTTTGATAGATGAGGCCAGATGAGGTCAGATCTTCTGGATTTATTCTCCATGTAGTTTACAATTTTTATATCACTTACTTGAAATAATTTCAAGTTGATAGGAACATTGCAAGAACAGTATAATGAACTTGTACATTAGATTTAGAAACTGTTAACCTCTTGCCACATTTGCTTTATCATTTTCTCTCTCTTTATATATATATATAAATTTTTTTGGAAAGCATTTGAGAATGAATTACAGAGTTGCTTCTCTATTACCCCCTTCAGTGTAAATTTCCTGAGAGCAAAGATATCCTCATTTATAATCATATTACAATGAGTTAAAATCAGGAAATTTAACACAAGATAGTAGTAGTATCCGATTTAAAATTTTTATACATTTCACCTTTTTGTTTCTTTTGTGGGTACAGTTTTGGAATCATTAAGTTTTAGCTGTGTTCATTCATTTTTCTCCCAGCCCATTTATTATTTTTTTTGTTGTTTTTTGTTGAAGAATAGTTGACACACAGTGTTACATTAGTCTCAGGTGTATATATCAATGATTTAACAGCTCTGTATTATGCCATGCTCATCACAAGTATAGCTACTATCTGCAGCCCATTTATTGAGTTTTTATTTTGACAATAATTTTTATTTTGCAGATCTAGCTCATTCTTTTTCATTGCCTGATCTTGTTTCATGGATAGTGTGTCTTTTTTCACTAAAATTATTACTTGAATTTCTTTAAAATTTACTTTATGTTCCATCTAATATTTATCCTTACTGAGTTCATGTGTTCTTATTTCTTCTGTTATTTAGTGCTTTTCTTTTATCATGTTGTTTTTCCTGAAATATTTTTTTAAAAGATTGTATTGACTTATTTGAGCAAGAGAGCCAGAGAGAGGGAACAGGAGTGGTGGGAGGTACAGAGGGAAAGGGGGCAGCAGACTCCCTGCTGAGCAGAGAGCCTGATGCAGGGTGCCATCCCAGGACCCTGAGATCGTGACCTGAGCTGAAGGCAGATGCTTAACCAACTGAGCCACCCAGGTGATCCTTTCCTTAAACATTTTTATGATTCCCGATTGTGTGTTTATCTTTGTATTTAAGGTCCTTGTGGATAACTAGTGAACCCTGCTTCTGTTTACCATGCTTGCTTCATTTATTGTGGAGAAGGGTGAGCCAGTGGCCAGTATTCTGGTTGTAACATTTCCTCTTTTTTTGTAGATGTTGCCAGCCACAAGGTACCTTGACTTTTCTTGGCAAGGTATGCATTCACATTAACTATCCTCGCTAGAGACAGATGATTTTGCTGTGTGTTGTATGGGGCAGTACTGGAAGGGGACTTTATATCAGTCATGTATGGCTGTAACAACATCTAAAACCACTCTAAAACTTAGTGACTTAATAGCATAGTTACTTAGCTGACAATTTTGTGGGTCTGCTAGGTAGCTCAACTGGTCTTGGCTAGCTCTGCTTTCTCTTCTGTTCTTGTTTATGCATCTGTGACCAATAGATGGTTCTGTGATTCTGTTCTTCTACTGTCAATTTGTAGGTTGGTTTGAGCTGGCTAGTCTCAGATGGTCTCACTTATATGTCCGACAGTACATTGAACTCCTTGGTTCTCCTCTATGAAGTCACTCTTTCTTTAGCAAGTCAGTTGGGGGCTGTTCACATGGTTGTCTCAGTTCTAAGTAAAACAATATAAAAAGACTTTCAAGCCCTGCCTGCATCGTATTTGCCAATGACCCATTGGTCAAAGCAAGTCAAATGGCCAACCCAGATTCAAGGAATGAGGGATTCTACTTCTTCTTCTTCTTCTTCTTCTTCTTCTTCTTTTTTAAAGATATTTATTTATTTGACAGACAGAGATCACAAGTAGGCAGAGAGGCAGGCAGAGAGAGAGGAGGAAGCAGGCTCCCTGCTGAGCAGAGAGCCTGATGCGGGGCTCAATCCCAGGACCCTGAGATCAGGACCTGAGCTGAAGGCAGAGGCTTTAACCCACTGAGCCACCCAGGTGCCCCAAGGGGTTCTACTTCTTGGTGGAAAGGGCTGCAACATCACATTGCAGGGGTGTGAATGCAGGGAAGGGAATGATTTGTGACCGTCATAGAGGAATCTGTCCCAGAGTTGCTGATCCACTGGGCTGCACTAAATGTGGTTCTAACAATAACTTGAATAGTTTCCCAGACCACCTTCTCCATCAGTGCTTGCCACTTCAGAATTTGGGAGTATTAGTGGCATCTCTTCATCTTATTTCAGCTTGTATTTTCTCTGTTGGGACTATGGTTTCCTTCATACTTCCAATGCCACCTTCCTTCTGTCTTTTAAGACTTCTTTGTTATTTCTGATATATTGAGTGTATTTGTTCTTATTTTCTAGATCTCATTTGGATTTTTAATTTTTTTTTTAAATAAAATACTAAAAAAAAATCTAGCTATATTTTAGGCAGGGATAGGAATCAGGGGCATGTTCTTGCTTTGCCTTCTTATTTGTATTACTTTTATTAACAGAATCAGAAATTTAAGGTATAGAACTAAGTGTTTTTACTGATATATCACTTATATCAACTGTCTTCTCTGAAATGACCATGTAAAGGGCTCACTTAAGATGATTGTGTTATACTGTGAAAATTTTATTTAAGAAATTTTATCTGAATCAGTAGAGCTTCCTTTGGAAGAATAAAATGGCAAAATTTGACCACTTTAAAAATTACCATATTGTGTGGAGTTGTTGAAAGATTTGAAAATAATTAACATTTAAAGCCTTTTATGTTTAATTGCTTTTACTTCTGCTACCTAAAAGTAAGTATTTTACAAGAGGAAATAATTATTATTATTTTTTATTCATCATGTTAGCCACTTCAGTCTCCTTGGTTCTCAGACTTAATATTAAAATTCTTGAATATAGAACCCTTTCGACATAAAATTGCTCTTTGAGAGTCAGAAAAGATTGAATTTATTTGGAAAACTGCTATTCTATTGAAGGCTAATGCCAAAAAGTTGAGCTTGTTTATTCACTTCACTGAGCTCAAAAAATGGCGCTGTCACACAAATACGTTGGTTATTGAAACTATTTTCCACAGCATGTGCTTTTCCTGAAAAGTGCATGCTGGTCATTTTATTAGTTTCACTTAATTTCCTAAGCCAAGAGAATTAATGAATGATTGGATAATAACAACAGTAGAGAAGTGTATGAATCTTGAATTCTTCCCTTTCCATTAACATTTAAAAATCCTTATCTGCTCACCTTTAAGTAGAATCTCTATATCCTCCTCACCCTTGTAGCAGTCCTCCATATGCAGTTATATTTTTATCTGTCCATTTTCTCACTTCCCACCTTCTTCAATTAGGTTTCTTCATCAGAATTCTATTAAAATTGCTGAGGTCACTCATCACCTCTTTGTGACCAAATCCAGTGGGAAAATTTCAACCTTTATTTGTTCACCAAACATTTGTAGAGCTCTTCTTGTGTTGTGAGCACTGTTCTAGGTACTGGGATACAGTATTGAACAAGAGTTAAAATTCCTGGTGTCATGGAGCTCACATGAACAAGTACTCTAATGTGTTATAATGAACATAAAAGGCAAAGGGAAAGAGAGAACAAGAGAGAGAGAGAAGAGAGAATACTTTGACATTTGAATGACAAAAAGGAGCCAGCCATCTTCATCTGAACCTAGAAGCAGTGAAAAGAGCCACTACGGCTGTTGCTGTGGTAGCTTAGATGAAGGCCCTGTGGAAACTTCAAGGCAGTAGTGTTAGGAGATGAGAAGATGGAACTGGTGGGGTGACTGGATTCTCCTTGAACAAGATAGCCAAGGCCCAGGAGATGGCAAGGTAGAACAAATCTGGAAAGGTACATCAACAACCCAACTGGGTAGCCATCATCATAGTGACCTGTTATGGGTGTCATGCAGCAAAACAACTTCTCATTCTTTACAATCCCAAACAAAAACATGTATATGTAGATTTGTAGTGTTATTTTGGGGACTGGAATTGCCTTATCAACAGGGTATGAGCTATATTTGATCTGCGGTTTTCACCATCACACCAATTATGCCCTTTGCTGGAGGTTTTTAAAGTCTTTGCTGTAAATTTTCTAAGGGATTGTGACTGTTTATCAGGCATTTGGTTTGTCATGGTGTTAGATTGACCAGGCATTTGCTCGTGTTGGAATTGGTAGGTTATGATTCAATAAATTAGTTGACTGCTGCGACATAGGGAGCCATTTGTGTTTGGCTTTTCTTTGATAATTCACTGGAAAACTGTGAATAATAACATTGCATATAAAAGAGACAAGGATGGATAAAGGTGTAAAGGAATAAATTTTCTCGGTGAGTAGCAAACAGCCATGAATCTCTTATTAAATTTTCCAGGCAGGGAGCCTGTCACTCTAAGCATGAGTTCTTGTTGTAAGGAAAATTTAGACGCGTTATGGACTCGTTGTTCCAAAACAGTCAAACAGAGTTGAAACGTGTTATATCCTGATCATATTTTGGGGTGGGAGGGGAGTCAGGGGTAAAACAAAAAACCATTATTGAAATTTTTAAGCATAATAGTTCTTAGCTATAAGCAAGAAGACAAATTTGGTTGATTGGAGAAGAAAATTATTTATTCAGAGGACACTGGGCTAGAGAACCAGCCTTGGGACTATGCAAATAGGAACGACATTCCAAATCAAGCTGCAGAACTACCTCAGTGGAGACACTGCTGTCATTGCTCCTAAGAATTACAGCCTGCGCTGTTGACATCCCTAGCAATGGACTATGGAACCTGCCATCAGCTCTGCTATCCTGGCTACCTAAAGAACTTGATTTTTGTGACAGCCACCTCCATTAACCATAAATAATTTATTCCTTCTGTTTCTCACCTGACAAAGAGAATGATGCTGCTTTGGTCAGCGAGGGCCTGTCATGGATGGGATTTGGTGGGTTTGGGGTACTTATGACATCCAAATTCATCCATTTTCTTCCATTCCAGATCTCAGTTTTGTTCTATCATGATCAATGCTTTTACTTTCACATAAGTGTTCTCAGTGGGCTATGAATTCAACTGACATTATAATTTTTAGAAAGCTCCAGGATCAAAGTTTGCGTTTGATTTCCAGTTATCTCAGCCCTGCGGCTGAAAGCGATAAGACATTCTTTTAGCAGTCAGAGAAACTCGGGATTTCACTTCATGCCTCTAGCCAAGAATTTGTGATTTCAGCTTGTCATTCTTCTCCTTTAAGCATTCTAGCACTATTCCAAGCAACTTCCATGCCCCACAGTTCTTGAACTCCTCATGCCTGTCATATACTTCCGTGGCAGGGGTTATGTGGTCCTCAGTGAGTGCTTCTTTAAGGTGATAATTTGATCATTTGTGCCACAGGCTTCCATTCCCATCTCTTGATACGGACTGGATTTTCACTGTTTTTATTTCAATGAGGTCAGACACCCAGTTCCATTTTTCTGAGGGACTACTGCCTATAACTGCAACTAGTAGCAGTTTATATGTTAGTGTTCTTAGTTAAAGCAACTCTATACTCTGTAAGCAGAAAATTAATTAATTTTGAGGACACTTACTTGCATAGACTCTTCAGGGCTTCAGAGCTAGGAACAATACTCCAAATCATGTCCCATAAGCACACCATTGCTGCTGCTGCTGCTGCGACTGGGTGCTGTACTTTGCAAGGCTGACCTTGTAGTAGTAATAATGGACCTGGATTGGTTCCAAGAGAACTGCTGTAGGGATATTATTATGCTGCATCTCTTGTCATCGCCAGACTAAGTTCCTCACATTTTCCTCTTTGCATTCCTGGTTCATAACTGAGTGGATGCATCTTACTGGTGGAACTTAGGTCATGGGCTCATGTTTCAGTTGTGCAGGCCACTAAATAGGTGAATTTAAGTCATTTTATTTCCTATAGTCTATAGTAGGCTCTGCCACCTACTAGTAATCCTAAGTTGCAAGACTCTCAAAATATAGGGAGTAGGTTTTGGTAAATACTGTAATAGGTTGGCTTATTAACACCCAGCCCAACCCTTTTCTAATTAATCTTTGTCTGGAGAACAATGGATTTCCAGGCTCTGTTGCCACTGTGGAGTACATATACCAGATTGTATATAAAGCCAACTCATATGGCTGCGTTCAGGGCTCTTAAACTGTATACAAGCATGGTTGTAAAGGTGATTTTTTTTTTTTTTAAGAGTGGCTGTGGGGCATTTCTGGCATTTAGAACCGAGCGTACTAACCCGTGGGTAGGATTGTTAATGGAGTTTCTTAGGACTGACCCACAGTGTACCTATGCCTTTTCTCTCACTGTGTCCTAGGCTCATTGACTCTGCTTGTGAGCCCCCAAGCCTTGTTCTATGTCCCTCTCAGGGATTCTGTGAGCTGGCTAATATTCCTTTATAAATCCATTTCTGGTAAAACTATCTTGACTCAGTGCTGTTGTTTCCAAGTAAAAGCCCTAATAGAAAGTTTAAGGTAGTGGGTAGCCCAAAAGAATGAAAAATAACCTCTGTGTTAAAATACACATGTAAAGATTGGAGGTGTTGATCTTTACTCAGTATTATAAGAAAAAAATCGTCTTAGAGGATGTACATGGTTGGTAGTTATGAGAGCAAAGTATTCTACGGGACTAAATCAACTTGTGAATTTCAGATCTCAAATGCTATAATCAGCAGAGATGGAAGGATACCTTAGAAGCGCTGTAGGTGCTGTGGCATAATACTAATAAGTAGCATTTGTTGAGTGGTCATGCGGTTATGCCACGTGGATTACTTCATGTAATCCTTAGAATAAACTTTGATGTATTCGCTGTTGACATCTGTATTCTACAGATAAGGAAATTGAAGTTAGGTGGTTAAAATACTTTCCTGTGATTACTCAGCTAGGTGGGCATTAGTGTGATTTGGACCTATAGCTAGCTGTCTGTTATGGATTCCTCATTTATGCTATTAAGTAAACACTACCTCTTAGCACTGAATGTCGATTTAACTGCTCTACTCAGAATTGCATAGCATTTGATGAGGAAGTTAAGATGGAAGATGCATATTTAACAAAGAAAGCCTGAGAACCAATATGAGCGCTCCACAGGGGAGTCAAGGTCTAGAGGCTAATGAGTCTCCTGGGTGGATCTCTTCTATATAGGAATTAGGAAAATTTTCCTAAGGCAAGTGAGTTATGCTTATTATGCTTGAAAGCCTTGATACTCCAGGTATGGTCCATGGACCAGCAGCATTGGCATCACCTGGGAGCTTGTTATAAATGACTTTGTTTATGAAAGAATGAAATAGGAATAGCAAATGAAGGAAGTTGAGAAGCTTCCTGGATAAAGCCTTGTATGTTATTGTATAGGAGAGGTTTTGTGTCCTAATGGAAATATTTATATGTTTAAGCAAGAGTGCAATGTAGGCTTGATGTGCTTTTAAGTTTTTTCTAATATATTTTCCTTTTGTTCACTCCTTTTAATTATTTATATGACATGTATATATACCTGTTTAAGTGAAAGATACGAACAGATACTGAAGGACCTAGCTATGAGTCCGGGTTTCCTCACTGTTGTCTCTTTAGTATTTACTATGCTCTTCCTTTATTCTTCCAAGTTTTGATATTCCAAATGGTATTTTAGAGCTTGCAAGATACATGGTACCTAAGAGATAGTTCAATCATAGCCATCACTGACTTGAAATAATATCTTACCTTCTTTGTTCCTCTTCATCTAAAGGGACTCTAGATGTAGGCTTTCCTTGCAAAGATCCCTTAAATCCTCATTTTAGGAGGCACTTGCTGTCACAGATGCAGTTGTGATAAAAAACCCTATAAGGTTTTCCTCTTGGAGCTGAAAAGCTTTCTGCAGTCCAGGTGGCTTTCACAGAGAAGGCTAGGACTCTCATAACCACATGTCTGTCCAGACCCATTAAGTCTTGACACAAATGCTCTTGGGAAGGGATTAAGACTGTTTTACCAGTGAACAAGTGCTGAGAGAATGGAAATTTCCAGTTGTGTGTCTAGAAAGAATGTTTAATTTAAACTGATGTCTCTGAATGGTTTGTTTTCCCAATTGTTCTTAAGGTTATAACTTATTGATGTATACTTCTGATATACTACGTATGCAAAGAAGGCATTTAAAATGATAAAGCCTCTATCATTTATGAGGATACTATTCTCATTTTCATGTTCTCATTTATTTTACTGTTAAATTGTTTGGAATATGAGGTGCCTGGGTGGCTCTGTTGGTTAAGCATCTGCCTTAGGCCCAGCTCTTGATGGGAGCTCCACATCTGAGCTCCCTGCACAGCAGGGAGTCTGCTGCTGCTTCTGCCCTTCCCCCTGCTCATGCACTCTCTCTCTTTCTCCCCCCCCAATAAAGAAAATCTTAAATAAATAAATTGTTTAGAATGATTTATCAAGATGCATTTTTAATTACTTATTATTGTCTTCTTTTTCCTATATCAGTGGAGGAAATCTACAATCCTTTACTTATGAGTAGACATGGTTGAGAAGGTTTCTCCAGTCTCCTATCTGAGGAACAAAGCAAAGCAAAACAAAACAAAACAAAACAAAACAAAACAAAACAAAACAGGTATAAGGTTAAAGTTGAGCTTAATTGAAACATGTCATACTGACACTTCCAGGATCTGACTCCTGCTTCTCCCTTAGCCCCATCTCTCATCCTTTTTTCCCTGCATGCCCATTCTCAGCCATACTGAACTGTATTTCCCTAACATGCCCTGTTGTTTTAGAGTTC
Organism: Mustela lutreola; assembly: GCF_030435805.1. Taxonomy (NCBI): domain Eukaryota; kingdom Metazoa; phylum Chordata; class Mammalia; order Carnivora; family Mustelidae; genus Mustela; species Mustela lutreola. Next base: position 95,007,442 of record NC_081296.1, read on the forward strand.
TTCCTCTCACCTCTTTTTCTTCACAAAATGCTAGTCTCCCATTATTCACATTTTGCATGCCTTCTCATTTTCAAAGATGCAGCCCATTTTCTTACAGAATGGAGCCTTCTTACTATTCCTTTAGAAAACTGACTTTGGTGTTTTACCCTGTACCCAAAATGCTCATAAAACAATTCTTACATGGATAATGAGTAAATTGTGACAAAGAATGAAACAATGAAGAGCAAAGAACCAAGATTTCTTAACTCTTAAACCAGTGATGCAGGACCAGAAAATCTCAGAAAAGAATAATTTTTTTTCTTTTGCATATGTTTATGTCCTACTTGTGTACTGAAAATTCAGTGGTGTGGAATCCATGACTTACTCATCTCTATATATCCAGTGTACCCTCCCAGTGACAATTTGATCATCTGTTTGTTGATGCAGTTTTTGGAGGTTACATGATCAAATTTTGTGATTTCATTGAAAAATTACTTCATTGGCTTGGAACATTCATAATGACCTTAGATTCTAGAACTATACTGCCTTTAACTGGGTGTCTGAGAAGATTTATTTTTATATGAAGTTTCTTTATCAATTTTCTTCAAATGTCAGGACTAAAAGCAGAGGCACATTTGCTCCCAAATGTTTATCCTATTCTTCACTGATGATCAATTTAAAATGTGTCTGTTCAGGCAAGAATAAACAGAGCAAATGATCTCTTTTTCCCATATGAGCTCTTGAATTTCACTTTTCTTTAGAATGAAAACTGCTTCTTGCCATTAGAGGATTTTTTATACTGTCATCTTACAAATGGATTTTCTTTTATCAAACCAATAACCTTTGTTTTCACTTACGTGAAACTTTGAGATCAGCTTCTGCAGATTATGTTTTGTGGTGAGTGCTGTCAGTGGAAGGATGTCATTTGTCACACCTTAGACTGAGTAGTACCTTTTCCTTCTAATAGCTAAAAGGAAAAATCAGCGTCTCTCTACCCAAATAAGATAAATATACTTGGGACATGTATTTTTGTCTGTCATTTTCTGGTCTTGCATCACTGGTTTGAGAGTTAAAGAATTTTCTTGGTTCTTTCCTTCTTATTTCATAGCTCTGTCACTACTTAACTCAATATCCATGTAAAGATTGTTTTATGGGCATTGTGGGAACTAGGCAAAGTTGTAAAGTTCTGCCTGTGGTGGTGTTTTCTCTTTTCTGTGTTTTCTTTCCTTCTGACCTTGATCAAGTACTCAGTTTTCTGCACAACCTGCCTGCCTTCTTGGGCCAGCATCTCAAAGACAAACCATTTTCCTTTCTTCTCCATAAAATGCTCACTAGTTGGCTGTCAAGTAGAAAATCTATCTGATGAGCTTCCTCCCTCCAGGGAGCGGCTGGCCATTAATGGCCCAATGTCTTAATCTTGTAGAGTGAAAATGAATATTGTAGAGCAGGTAAGAACTTATGACAAATCATTAATCAAGCAAGTGACTGTGATTGTGGGTTTTTAACAGTCATGAGGTGGGATCCTGAGAAGTTGCATATCTTGGAGGGATACGTACACTGTTGCCTACCTGTCCTGTTTGAAAGACTGCTACTGGTGCTGGTAGAAGCAACCTAAGAATTTCCAGGTCTAAATTGTAAATTTCTGTTCTCCCATTGAAGGAATCTAAATGCTGTTACGTCATGGTAATGGCACTGTGCTTTGTATGGTGTCATAGAAATGAAAGGTATTTTGTGTTTTAGAAAAACATTACTGGTGGAACATAAAGAGCAGCAGCAGTAATACTACTAATCTGTCAGTAGTTTGTGGATACTGTTACACATTCTAAATTTTCGTGAAAACTCTCATCAGATTATTGAAAAGTGTGTGTATTAAAATATCTGTGATAGAGATCACATATTCAAAATAGTTTTCTTCAGATTCTCTGGAAACAAATCACTAGAGTAGACAACGTACTTGGTCATCAAAGCATTTCTTATGTTATAGATATCACTGATAAATAGAGAAGAAAATAGAAGATTTGAAGTGAAAGGAAAACTATAAAAACAGACAGCAGATGTCACTGTTGCTTTTCCATTACCTTAATCTCATCATTTTGGGTTTTGTTCCTAGTTATGACACTTTTCATTTTATTTGAGATCTCTAATAGGATAAACAAGTTCACATATGCTAAACTTCTGTTTTTTTTTTTAATTTTATTTATTTATTTGACAGAGAGAGATCACAAGTAGGCAGAGAGGCAGGCAGAGAGAGAGGAGGAAGCAGGCTCCCTGCTGAGCAGAGAGCCCAATGCGGGACTCGATCCCAGAACCCTGAGATCATGACCTGAGCCGAAGGCAGCGGCCTAACCCACTGAGCCACCCAGGTGCCCCTAAACTTCTGTTTTGAATTTTATATTTATTAAGGTTATGACTGTAAAGCTTGCATGTATAGTTTATAAAGGAGATACTTAATTACATTTTATATGCTTAGGTTCATTAATTCAATATTATAAGTGATAAAACAATAACTTCTATAATTATCTCTGATTCAGGATGACGTATTATCTAACTTGAAGATAAACTTGTCCTGATTTTATTTTAAAAAAGACCATTCATGTCATTTGTTCTTTCCTGTACTCAAGCAGAAATGCAGCAAGAAATAGTGATAGTACAATTAAAATCTCTTAAGAGATTTAAAAAATATATATATTTTTTCCAGAATCTAAACTTATTGTCATCTGTTATTCAGAAAGCTGAAGCTTTACCATTATATTCTTGAGCATGTTGACCATTTTTTCTTAATCTATAAAATAAGAAACTTGGATAAACTATTCCTAACGTGCTTTCCATTGATAAAATTCTACAGTTCAATAGGAAGCACTGAAATAAGATACTCAGAGAATATTGCTTTTTATTTCTCTTACAAAAATCTTATCAGGAGGGCTCAGGGTTAGGTGTCTGCCTTCTGCTGGGGTCATGATCCCAGCGTCCTGGGAGTGAGCCCACATTGGGTGGCTCCCCACTCAGTGGGGAGTGTGCTTTTCACCCTTCCTCTTCTTCTGCCCCTCTTCCCCTGCTGGTGTTATCTCTCTCTCTCTCTGTCTCTAATAAATAAATAGAATCCTAAAAAAAAAAAATCTTACCAGGAAGTAATTTTGGTAGCATTTATGGTTTGTATATAAGCTGCCTGTTTTCATAAAAATGCATCATATTACTGTTTTCTAGAACTGAAATGAAAGAGTATATTGAGCATGTTTTGAGAAATTAAGATTTTTAAAATCCTAGAACAGTAATGAAAATGTGACTCATGTATAGAATCTACTGTAACTGATTAATAATTCAAGAAATTTAATGACAATCTAAAAATATGAGTATAAGCCTCATATATAAATGTGTATATGATTAGATAGGAACTGTTAGAGTAAATGATAAAGAACAACTTATGTCTTAGAATTTATCTTGATTATTGAAAATAAATGATGGAATGCCATCTCCTTCCTTTCAAGGCTGTGTGTCACTACTGTCATTAATCATATTTTCAATAAATAATCAAGATAAAAGAATAGCATGGAGGACATTAGGAGAAGGAAGGGAAAAAATGAAGGGGGGGAAACAGAAGGGGAGATGAATCATGAGAGACTATGGACTCTGGGAAACAAACTGAGGGTTTTAGAAGGGAGAGGGATGGAAGAATGGGTTAGCCCGGTGATGAGTATGAAGGAGGGCATGTATTTTGCCTGGAGCACTGGGTGTTGAATCATGGAACACTACATCAAAAACTAATGATGTACTATATGGTGTCTAACAAAACATAATTTAAAAAAAAACGAAGGAGGTGGGCTGTTGGAACACTGTTCTTAGTTCTAATATTCTTAGTTCAAACTGGTACCATAGTCAAATTAATTATAAGGCCTATATTCAGAACTTCTGGAATAAATAATTTTTATCATGGGTGAATTGGAATATAGTTTTCAATAACTGGTTCATGAGTTATTTATTTAACTCAGCAAGTGTTCTAAAGAAGAATTTAGAAATTGGGTACTTTATTCACTGGTAGGGACTTAGGTACTTAGAGATACATTGTTTTTGTGCCCTGTTCCAGGATAGTAGGTTTGAACATGTTGCATCTCCAGTATTGACCTTGGTTTGAAGTTTGGCCTTGCCACTTTTAGTCTGTTCTTGGTCCAGAAATTTAGCCTCTCATAGTTTCCTCATAAAAAGAGAATAATGCTGCTTACATTTCTCAGAGTTGTGAGAATTAGAGTTGATGCATTTGAAGTACTCAGTACCAATATATGTGTAAGGTGTACATAAATTATTCACATGTGTATATCACCAGAATCATTAATAGCAAATGTTTCTCAATGGCTGGTTGAGTAGAAGTCTTTGTATTGCTTCTGGGAAAAAAAAAGAGGGGGAAAGATTTGTGGTCTCCACACTTAGAAGTAATATCGAAGTAAGGTATTTACTAATTGTCACAGTAATTCTTTTTTTTTTAGAAATTAAAAAAAATTTTTAATTAACAATAATGTATTATTTGCCCCAGGGATACAGGTCTGTGAATCATCAGGCTTACACATTTCACAGCACTCACCATAGCACATACCCTTCTCAATGTCCATAACCCAGCCACCCTATCCATACCCCCATCCCCCAGCAACTCTCACTTTGTTTTGTGCCACAGTAATTCTTTACCTTTGACAATTGTTTTAGATTTTGTATTAGATTTGAATTTCAAAGCTTTAGTTTTTTTCTTTTCTCCACTCCTCTCCCCTTCCCTTTCCTCCCCTCTCTTCTCTTTCTCCTCTCCCTCCCCCTTCTCTCCTCTCCTCACCCCTACCCTGCTTCCCTCTTCTCCCATCCCCTTTCCTCTCAGCATCTCCCTCTCCTCTCCTCTCCTCTCCTCTCCTCTCCTCTTCTCTTCTTTCTCCAAAGGCTTATAAACTCCCCCTTAGTGGTAACTCAATGACTGTCCCTACTGTTTAACAGCAGCTTAGTGGAGTTCAATTACCAGTTTTACTGTTCCACTTGCTTTTCATCTTTAGGCGTAGACATTCAAATGATGGAGGATTTGATGGGATTTCAGAGTTAACCTGGTTGGGGTGTGAAGTAAGTGGATAATGGGGGTTCCCCTCATGAAAACCAAGGTAGAAAGTGAAATGTACACTTGGTACCTTTTGGCATGACTTGTTTACAGCTTTTATTTATGTATAAAAAAAGGTAACTTTATGACATGGAAATCAATAGTCATAAGTTGAGAATATGGATCTCAGCTATTAGACTTTATAATCAGAGTGGGTAGGTTCCTCATCAGTCCTGTGGCATCCCGTCTTTATTCTCTGAGCCCCAGTACTTCATGGAATTACAGATGACTTATTTTTGGCTACTTTCTCTGCCTCCTAACTGCTTCACAATTTTAGCTAATATGCTCTCTGGTAACTCTTAGATAGAATTCAGAAATGAAATGATCACATATCCATATATGTGTACTTTGTTGTCTATAATACATTCTTATTAATACAAATAACTTCCTAAACAGTAATCCATGGTCTTAATATTTTGTAGCAGTCCTAAACTGGAGGCGAAGTCATTATCAAGTAATGTGTATTTGTTGAGATAGGGGACAGCTGACATATGTGAATATTCTTCCAAATCTCTCCCTACCACAATATTCATGTTTCCCATAAATTTACTGAGCATTTATGATTATACTAAACACTGATTTAAGTGATTTACATGTAACAATGTATATTTTATGACAATGTAGCTGTATGCTATTATCATTCTTATTTGGAGGGTGAGAAAACTGAGGCACAGAGAATCCTTTAGCTAGTCCCATCTGTTGTCCCAGGTCTCCTAGCTAGGGAATGTTAGAGTTGGGGCTACCCCTCCATCTTCTAGGTACAGTGTCCATACTCTTGGCACTTATGCAGCAAATCGTCTAGAAAGGTTTGGCTTTGTTTTCTAAAATTGGTAGAAGAAAGTGGGATGGAAAAGGTGACTTCCACGGGAGGCTTTCAGAGCCAGAGAATTTTTTCCCCCCAGTGCATAGTTGTGGATGGGGCTTGTGAATCATGAAGCACCTTTGAGCAACTTGTAATGATGATACAATAACACCAGTATGATTCTATATTTTGGATTAATGCTTTTCTTAAAATCTAACTTCAGGTTGGAAAATGAATAGACACCGTCAAGTATTAAGTTTTACATTGAAGACAAGGAAACTAGAAGTCAAACATAGGATTCTCTCCCTGGATCAAGTTTGTTACTCAATTCAATATATGTGCGTAATAAGCACTAGGTGTAATCTGTAGTTTATCTGCCTTTAAATAAAGTCCTCAAGCAACTTAAGTTCTTTGCTGTTTTTCTGCAACACTTTAGACTGATTCTACCTCATTGAGTACTGTGAAATCATTAGGTTGAACTATTCCTACCATTATATGCAAGTATTTTTAAGATGGTGTGCAAGTCCCATCTAAAAATATGTAAATTCTCTTAGAGACTAGAAATATTTTTTAGTTATTTAAAATCACATTATATTTGAGCCATATATCAGTTTGGAATAAATTGACTTACCACAAGTACATTAGTTATCTTTGGAAGAAAAAATTATTTCTATAGGTTATAATCGAAGTCAGTTAGTTATCATAGATTTACTATGTACCGATGCTGTTTCCTTAGATTTGATCTGGCTTCTCTTGTACATTTGAAGCTTATTTAGAAGTGTGTCAGAACAAGCTGTCTCTCGAGTTTGAATTGTTAGCCTGTAGGGCAGGGGCCACATTGTTATATTCTGTTTGGAGAAGGGCATAGGAGAGCACTGCCCAGATAATAAAAGACGGTGATGAGCGCAAGTGGGTGAACTGGCCCATTGTTCTGGACAACATGGGCAGGGAGCAAAGGCCTTCTTTCTCACGGCTTTTTCCTTGATGATCTCTCTGAAGCTACTCTTCACCTTGATGTCAGGTCTTATTTTATTTTACTTCAAAAAGAAAGTCTGTAACATAACTTCTCTAGTTTTGCAACCATTCAGTTTTAAAACAATTTAAATTCATACCTGATCTTATTTGTTTTTTTTTTTTTTGTACTCAATATTTAGAAGAATCCTGGCATATACAGGAGTTTGATAAATGAATGTAGAATCAAATTGAGTTGGTGCTTTGACAATGGGTAATCAGGCAGTTGAGAGCAAATTAAGATCTAGAATCCAGTTTTCCTGTCCCCTCCCCACACACACCCCGAGGTACAGTGGATCCCAATGGCTCTTTGATGCTCACTCAGGATCCAGTCTGGTTTAGGGTTACTGTAGATCTTAAGGCCAGAGGATTGATAAAAACAACAGACTTGAAAAGGTATTTAAGTTTGTAATTGAGTTTGATGTCAACTTGTGTTTGTAATGTTAGTAGTCTGGGGAATGCCTGGTTTTCCTCCACTTGGAGAAGTTTGTATCAGAGGAACTGGAAGCTGGAAGCAGGAAGGCTTCTTATTAAAAATGGACTTTCCTAATGACGGCTTGCTGAAGCCTTATAAACCAGCTATTTTGGTGCTTTTACTGGACTTGTTTAAGCCTGTATTGCTCAATACAAATATAACAGGAATAAGAAACTATGTTCTGACAGTAAAACATCCATTTGAGAAAGATGGTAAATTTATTGGGAACATTTCAGGGTTGAAGCATATTTGTAACTGTGAGATATAGCCTCAATTATTAATCTTCATGAGAAACTGAATAGAACTGACTGATATGCTAGATTAATGGCACTTGATTTTACTACCCCAAGCTGAAATCATCATCTACGAAAGGAGATTTGCAGTCTTTTCAGTAATTCAACCCTAGCTATGTTATAGCCCAGGACTCTGGCTTTAATTACTACTGATTTCATTTTACCTTCTCTTAGCGATGCCATTTTGAAATGTGGGGAGAGGTTGCAAATCGTTTCAAATTTGAAACTTTGCACTAGTCAACCCAGAACTGTTGGGTTAAGAAGGCTGTGACTCTTTTTAGAGCAATAGGAAACTGAGGAGGGAAGATGTCATTTTTTGAGCACTTATTCTGTTTTAGGAACATTAGCCAAATATGAATATTATTCCCATTTTACAGAGAAGAAATCTGAGACCCAGAGCAGTTAAGTATTTTGCCAACAGCTGTGCCATTTACAAGAAGTCAACCAGATCCAAACCATCCTGAATGACTTCCAAGTCCATATGCTTCTGACTCTGCTCTAGAGGTTCTCCCCTGAGTTTTGCACATAATTAAATATCCACAACAGTTTTTTCCTCATATGGCACTACACTGGTATTATAGTTATGTCAAATTTTGTGTTATCTCATTGGTCTATATTCTTATTCATGAGTAAGATTGTATCTTTGTATTTTCTACACAGCTGGCATAATGCCTTTTGCACATAGTAGATGCTTTATGAATTTTTATTGAAAAAAATTTTTTAATAATCTGGCATTGTTTCCTACTTGATGTAGATCTGGGTTCAATTCTTTCCCAAATAGTGCTAGTGGTTGGTAATTAAAATGTGAAATCTCATTTGCACTATTATAATTTTCTTTCTATCAACACTTTTTTTTTTAAAATAGAGAACAACAACATATAAATAGTAATTTATTCTTCTTAAAGGGTAGGAAAAATATTCAAAGGGGATACAAATAAATAAACTGAAGTCCCTACCCTTTGGGAGCTCACAGCCAAGTGACAGTGACAGGAGATATTATTTATATTTATAATAAAAGGTAGAATGTTTTAATGCCTTAAAATATTCAAATAGCATTGCAAAAGTTTAGAGGAGAGGTGATTTTTTAAAATCCAGTATAGTTAACAAACAGTGTTAATATAGTGTGTGTAACATAGTGATTCAACACTTCTATACATTACTCTGTGCTCATCATGCTAAATAGACTCTGGATTCCCTTCACCTATTTCACCCAGCCCTACCCACCCACTTCCCCTCTGGTAACTACCAGTTTGTTTTCTGTAGTTAAGAGTCTATTTTTCAGTTTGTCTCCTTTTTCCCTTGTTCATTTGTTTTGTTTCTTATAATCCACATATGAGTGAAATCATATGGTATATGTCTTTCTCTGACTTACTTATTTCATTTAGCATTATACCTTTATATCTTCTAGATCTTGCAAATGGCAAGATTTCATTCTTTTTAATGGTTAAGCAATATGCCATTTTTTGTGTGTGCATGTGTGTGGATTACTATATATATGTGTGTGTGTATTTCTCTCTCTCTCTCTCTCTCTCTCTCTCTCTCTATATATATATATATATATATATGTATGTAAATATAAATATATACCACATCTTCTTTATCCATTCATCTATTAGTGGATCCTTGGGCTGCTTCCATAATTTGGCTATTGTAAATAATGCTGAAATAAACATGGTGGTACATGTGTCTTTTCAAATTAGTGTTTTTATTTTCTTTGGGAAAATGAATATTGTTAATATTACTGTTTTCCACAGTGGCAGCACCAGTTTGCATTCCAACCAACAGGGCACAAGGGTTCCTTTTTCTCCACATCCTTGCAAACGTTTGTTGCTTCTTGTATTTTTGATTTTAGACATTCTGACAGGTATGAGGTGATATCTCATTCTAGTTTTGATGATGAGTGGTGTTGAGCATCTTTTGATGTGTCTGTTGGCCATCTGTAGAGGAGAGATGATTTTTAATTTGCAAGGATCAGGAAACCATTCATGAAAGAGGGGACATTTGATCTGGGACTGAGAAAGATGAGTATATTTTGACAAATAGATTCCAGGGAAAGTGACTCCAGGCAGAGGAAATGATTTGAGAGTTTGAGAATAGTCATGGAGGCATAAATGTCAAATGAATGATAGTCGTTTTAATCTGACTGGAGTGTAAGGCATGTTAAACATAGTGGAAAAGTGAGACAGGAGAGGGTACTTGGGGAGAGGGCTTAGAGAGCTTTCTGTTAAATGCTATTTAAGTTCCTTTATAATAATTTCATAATCCTGTAATCCTTGAATGCCATGACAAGGCACTTGAGTTTTATTAAATAAGCAGTTGTGAGTCTCAAATTTTTTGAATTGTGAAATTTTATCTTCTTTTGTTATGCTTATAGGTGTCATGGAATAACACATTAGAACTACAGTTGGAAAGCACAGATTTGAGAAGAATGGTTTGGCAATATGTATCTTTGAATGAAGTGAAAAAGGACAGAAGTTTAGAAGTTAGGAGGCAATTGCAGTACTATTGATTAGAAAGTGGCATAGATTATACTATTAGAGAATAGTACAGATGAGAAAAATATTGTGTAGATTCAAAACAGACTTGAACTCTGATGATATCAGTGTAAATAAAGAATGTGACAAATTTAAGGTGAATTTTAGAATTATATTTCATAGGGCTTGGTATTTGGTTGAATGTGCACATATATATGTATATACATATGTGTTGCAAAGGGAGAGCTTAAGGATAATTTTAGCATTTGGAAGCTGGAGGATTGTAAGAAGGTTAAGAACATAATAGAATCAGAGGAATCAGTTGGTGAAGTCTATTTAAGGAAGAGGAGAAAGATGAGTGCCTTTTTAGTTGTGTTGAGTTACTGGTAAAGAATTCAGGGCAATCTATTAGGTTAGAAATTGGGAATGAAATAAAAAGGCTGGTATTATTTCTATACATGCAGAGCCTTGGTGAGGAAGGTTTAGGACAAACTACGAAAGGGAACATTATTTAATTTTCAATATCTATTAATCTTTGACCCTGAATGAGTCTATAATTAATAGACATACTCTAATGATAAAGACAGGCAGATGCAGAAACATACACTCATACAAATATTCCTGCAAAGATAACTGATAGTAGTTACCACAATAAATTTACAGTGTCCAGTTTTGGTATTAGCAAAGAATGAAACAGATTTAACTTTAGAATTAGTTTGGCTAAAATGACCCCAGGAAGTTCCATTACAGTGCTTCCTTTATTTGAGTTCCAAGAACTCTTACCAACCCTTTTGGTTGCTTCTTTTCTTTTTTTTTTTTTTTTTTTTTCCAATTTATTTATTTTCATAAAAAACAGTATTCATTGGTTTTTCACCACATCCAGTGCTCCATGCAATCCGTGCCCTCTATAATACCCACCACCTGGTACCCCAACCTCCCACATCCCCGCCACTTCAAACTCCTCAGATTGTTTTTCAGAGTCCATAGTCTCTCATGATTCACCTCCCCTTCCAATTTACCCCAACTCCCTTCTCCTCTCTAACACCCCTTGTTCTCCATGATATTTGTTATGCTCTACAAATAAGTGAAACCATATGATAATTGACTCTCTCTGCTTGACTTATTTCACTCAGCATAATCTCTTCCAGTCCCGTCCATGTTGCTACAAAAGTTGGGTATTCATCCTTTCTGATGGAGGCATAATACTCCATCGTGTATATGGGCCACATCTTCCTTATCCATTCGTCCACTGAAGGGCATCTTGGTTCTTTCTGTAGTTTGGCAACCGTGGCCATTGCTGCTATAAACATTGGGGTACAGATGGACCTTCTTTTCACGACATCTATATCCTTGGGGTAAATACCCAGGAGTGCAATTGCAGGGTCATAGGGAAGCTCTATTTTTAATTTCTTGAGGAATCTCCACACTGTTCTCCAAAGAGGCTGTACCAACTTGCATTCCCACCAACAGTGTAAGAGGGTTCCCCTTTCTCCACATCCTCTCCAACACAATTGTTTCCTGTTTTGTTAATTTTGGCCATTCTAACTAGTGTAAGGTGATATCTCAATGTGGTTGTTTATTTTCTTATCATTAATCTCTTAGAACGTGATGCAGCTAGAACAAGATTTGCGCTACCTTGAGGCTTTCCCCCCCCCTTTAATTAATTAATTAATTAATTTTGTTATGTAGGTTTTGATGTATTGTTCCATGATTTATTGTTTGCATATAACACCCAGTGCCCCATGTAATCTGTGCCCTCCTTAATATGCATTACCAGGCTCACCCATCCCCTCACCCCCTCCTTTCCTAAACCTTCCATTTGGTTTAGGAAATGGAAGTCTCTCATTTTTCATCTCCCACTTCTGTTTCCACCCCCTTCATTTTCCCCTTCCTTCTCCTAATGTCCTCCATGCTATTCCTTATGTTCCACAAAAAAGTGAAACCATAAAGTAAACCAAAAGTGATAATTGACTTTCTCTGCTTGACTTATTTCACTTAGCGTAATTTCCTCCTGTCCCATCCGTGTTGATGCAAAAGTTGTGTATTTATCTTTTCTGATGGCTAAGTAATTTTCCATTGTGTATATGGACCACATTTTTATTCATTCATTTGTTGAAGGGCATCTTGGCTCTTTCCTCATTTTGGTTATTGTAGACATTGCTGCTACAAACGTTGGGGTTCATATGGCCCTTCTTTTCACCATATCTGTATCCTTGGAATAAATACCCAGTAGGGCAATTGCTGGGTCATAAGGTAGCTCTATTTTTAATTTTTTGAGGAACCTCCACACTGTTTTCCAAAGTGGCTGCACCAATTTTCATTCCCACCAACAGTGTAAGAGGGTTCCCCTTTCTCCACAACTTCTCTAGCATTTGTTGTTTCTTACCTTGTTGATTTTTGCCATTCTAACTGGTGTAAGGTGGTATCTCAGTGTGGTTTTGATTTGAATTTCCCTGATGGCTAAAGATGATGAACACTTTTTCATGTGTCTGTTAGCCATTTGTATGTCTTCTTTGGAGAAGTGTCTGTATATGTCTTCTGCCCATTTTCTGACTGGGTTATTTGTTTTTTGACTGTTGGGTTTGACAATTTCTTTATAGAACTTAGATATTAGCCCTTTGTCTGTAGTGTCATTAGCAAATACCCTTTCCCATTCTGTAGGTTGCCTCTTTGTTTTGTTGATTGTTTCCTTTGATGTGCAGAAGCTTTTTATGTTGATGAAGCCCCCAAAGTTCATTTTTTTAAAGATTTTTACCCTGAGATCATGACCTGAGCCGAAGGCAGCGGCTTAACCCACTGAGCCACCCAGGCGCCCCCCAAAGTTCATTTTTACTTTTGTTTCCCTTGCCTTCAGAGACATGTCTTGAAAGAAGGTGCTGTGGCCAGTGTAGAAGAGCATGGCCTATTTTGATAGATTCCTGCCCCTCATTGAGCTCATTCATCCATTTAGAGTTTATCTTTGTGTATGGTGTAACAGAATGGTCCAGTTTCATTCTTCTTATAAGAAGCTGTATAATTTTCCCAGCACCATTTATTGAAGAGCCCGTCTTTTTTCATTGTATATTTTTTCCTGCTTTGTTGAAGATTATTTGACAATAGAGTTGAGAGTCCATATCCGAGCTTTCTACTCTGTTCCATTGGTCTATGTGTCTTTTTGTGCCAGTAGCATGCTGTCTTGGTGATTACAGCTTTGTAATATAGCTTGAAGTCAGGCAACATGATGCCCCCAGCTTTGTTTTTCTTTTTCAACATTTCCTTGGCAATTTGGGGTCTTTTTGGTTCCATAGAAATTTTAGGATTGTTTGTTCCAGCATTTTGAAAAAATGTCATTGGTATTTTGTTTGGGATGGCATTGAAAGTATAGATTGCTCTGGGTAGCATAGTCATTTTAACAATGTTTATTCTCCCAAACTATGAGAATGGAAGGTTTTTCCATCATTTTATGTCTTCTTTAATTTCTTTCACGAGTGTTTCATAGTTCATAGAGTATAGATCCTTTACCTCTTTGATTAGGTTTATTCCTAGGTATTTTATGTTTTTTGGTGCTATTGTAAATGGAATCTTGAGGCCATTTTTATCAAATGGTGCTTAATGGGAGCAGATTGATCATGTAAAGGTTAGGTTTCATTTCATTAGTTGATGTTTAACAGCTCTAGAATTTGCTTAAGTTAGATGATACAGTTCTTAGGCCACTAACTCCAGCTATATTTGACTTCTATCAATCAGCAGAAACTATCCATTTTCTATGATAGGTTTTCAAACTTACCTACCCATCCTCCTTTCTCACCTCTTTCCCTTTCTTTTTGAAAATATATTGATTAAATGCCTGTTCTATTCTAGACATTATATTGAATGCTAGGAAGGGATTGTTGAATAAATTCCCATTTTTAGGGACCTTATAGTCTAGTATAGTGGAATCATAAGTGTTCTGATACAGGAACACAGAAAAGGGAACTAAATCAGATCTGGAACTAGAGGGATAAATTAGAAATAATTTCCGGGAAATGGTGATATCTGAACAGTGTTTTGAAGATAAGTAAGAAGTTGCTATAAAAAAAGAGTATTGTGGGATGGGAGAGACTATTCTTGGTAGAGATTTAAAGAGACATTCAGAGATTTACAAACTCTGTATAGATAGAGAGAGGAACATACTTGGGGACTTCTTGAAGATGGAGTGAGGAAAGTAGTCAAGAGTAAATAATTTTGAGTCTTGGGTTCAAAGGACTTTCAACCACTTCCTGAAAGCTATAGGGAGCCATTGTAGGATTTTATGCAAGGGATTGCCTTGATAAAATTTGTACTTTAGGAAGATTATTTTGATATAGGAATGGAAAATGGATTTGAAGAAGGTAAGATTGAAGAAGGGCAGTCTATTAGAGGCCACTGGTGAAATCTGGGAAAGAAGATGAAAGCCTAAACTAGGGTGGCTGATAAATTAAGAGGAAAAGATAGATTCAAGAATAATTAAGAAGGCAGACTATTTGAAACTTGGACCCTGATTGATGAAGTAAGTGACAGAAAGGGATAAACTCTCAGTGTTTGGTGTGGATATTTAAGTCTTGGTCATTCAGTGAGGATACAGAAGTGAGATCTGATTTTGGGTAATGGATATTTCAGACTTTGGCATGTGGAAGTTGAGATTCTCATTGGTTATCCAAGAAGAAGTTCTATTAAGCAACTCAGTTGAATGTTTCGAGCAGAAGATATAGACTAGAGTTATCCTGTAAAGCTGATGTCATAGGTATGGGTGGCGAACCACAAGGGTCATGGGGTAAGGATTGAGGTTGGAGCTCTTGGGAAGATATTTAATTGATCATCAGAAGAGCACATAGAGGAGAAAATTAGCAGAAGTAAGAGGTAGGAAAAAAAGAGAGGAGCAATGCGATGGAAATAGAGAGTTTAAGGAAGGAGGAAATGTCATCAGTGTCAACCTGCAAACAGGTATAGTAAGAATTACAGAAAACTTTTTGTTGTATTTGGCATAAAGATATAATCAGTGACCTTTGAACTGAGCAGTTTCAGTAAAGCAGTATGGGCAGGGCTGAGTTTGGACAAAATTGTATCCAGTTATGAGGGGAACAGCTGAGTTAGGAATGAAAAGTGAAATAGTAGGATGAGAACAGATCAAAAGTCCTGGTAGCAAAACCAGGTTGGGGGCCAAAATGAGCATCAGTTGAACCTGCACAGGAGCAGGGAGGGAACAAACATGAAGCTCATATAGATTCTGTTAGAATATGATATGATTTGAGCTGGCATGGCTGTAGTTAGGATACCTTTGAAGCATTATACAACTTCTTTTATAAAATTTATTTATTTGACACACACACACACACACACAGACATATGCACACACACACGCACCCACAGCGAGCACAAATAGGGGAAGCAGCAGAGGGAGAGGGAGAAGCAGACTCTTCACTGAACAGGTTGCCTGATGGAGGGCTGAATCCCAGGATCCTGGGATCATGAACCTGAGCTGAAGGCAAATGCTTAACTGACTGAGCCAGCCAGGTGCCTTCATTATGCCACTTCTGACACTACATTTCTGAGACGAGTTTTCTCCTGACCAACCATTTCATATCCAGAGGCCAAATCAGAAATCCTGACCAGTTACATGCAGCTACTCATCTAGCATTAAACAGCTGAGAACTGTTCCAACACAATAAGGCAAACTGTCTGTGGAAAGAAGAGTCTTTTATCATATACTACATAGGCCTAGAAATCAATACGTACTTGACAGTCTGGAAAGCATCCTTTTGATGATGGATCCGATGCCACTGGAAGTACTTAAATGCCTCAGCAATGTTTGTCTTTTGTCAAAGAAAAATGTGGTTGTAAACTGGATACACTGAGAAGACTTGAAGTTCTTAACTTTGTTTTCAGGGTAGGCATGGCAAGGATACCATGTACCACATTTTAAGGGATAAATATCCAGCTACATTGGTGAGATAGCTAAGCAAGGTGTTCCTGGAAATTTAATTTGTTGAGGGAAGGGCAGGAGACAGAGCTGTTGTACATGGATGTCTAGCTTGACTGGCTGTTCTCTGATCAAGTAGCTTGGGCAAAGGCAAGCAGGCTGACTCCATTCCTGGTTCACACTTGACTCTGCTTCCGACATACTTACTTCCCATAGTTATCTATTTTCTCTGGTTATTGATCTTCAGCTTTGCTCTAGGCTATAACCCTGGATCTTCTGCCACCAGCCTTACTGTGTTTATCAGTAAATTACTGGTAGCTGACTCTGGCTCATGTCTAGGATCATATCATGTCTTATATAGTGTACTCACTTGGGCAGAAATATACCTTCTTAAAACAGCCTTGAGTAAAGGTTTTCACCCACTCTCATCACAAGAATGTTGATTGTAAGGATATCTAATTCAGAACTTTAATAAGCAATGAAATAATTTGTGGACAATGCCGAATTCTGCAGTCTAGAGGAATAACTATTTCAGTTCATGCAGGTTAATACAACAAAGTACAAACTGGGACAATGGTGTTTGATATAAATGTCCAGTTTTTGATGAAAACCCTTTGTTAAAGAATGAGTTTTTGTTCTTGTCTGGTTTGATTTTTTTTCTTTTTTCTTTTCTTAGAGAATGATGGGGGAGAGGGAGTCGAAGAAGAGGGAGAGAGAGGAGTTCATGACCACTAAACCAGACCTGTAAGAAATACAAAAGGGGACTCTTTGAGTGGAAGGAGAGACCAAAAGTTACAATATAAACATAGGAAACACAAAAGCAGTAAAAATGAATATTTCTGCAAAAATCAGTTAAGAAACTCACAAAAAATGATATAAAATATAATAACATATACCTAAAATGTGGTGAGGAGAGAAAAATGTGTTCAAACTTAAATGACCATCTACTTGATATGGACTGCTATGTTCAGAGGTTATGTATAAACCTAATGGTAACCATACATCAAGAGCACTAATAAACATGTAAAGAATAAAAAGAGAGAAGGAAATCCAAACATATCACTAAATGAAATCAGCAAGACATGAAAGAAAGACAAAAAATTCTAAGAGAAAATTTTCAGAAACAACCACAAACCAAGTAATAATTTGGCAATAAATACATATCTATCAGTCATTACTTTGAATGTAAATGGACTGAAATGCTCCAATCAGAAGAAATAGGCTGACAGAATGGATAAACAAGGAGGACTCTGAGAAACAAACTGAGGGTTTTGGAGGGGAAGAGGTTTGGGGGTTGGGTGAGGCTGGTGGTGGGTATTATGGGGGGCATTATTGCATGGAGCACTGGGTGTGGTACATAAACAATTTTGGAACACTGAAAAAATTAAATTTAAAAAAAGCAAGACCCATTCATATGCTGCCTACAAAAGACTCATTTTATTTTATTTATTTTTAAATTTATTTATTTTAGAGAGTGCATGGGTGGGGACTAGGGCAGAGGGAAAAGGAGAGAGACTCTTAAGCAGACTCCTCACTGAGTGCAGAGCCCAGCATGGGGCTTCATCTCAGGGTCCTGAGATCAGAAGCTGAGCCAAAATGAAGAGTCAGATGTATAAGTGACTGTGCCACCCAGGTGTCTTGAGACTCTAAAATTTTAGACTTAAGATAGCTATAGATTGAAAGTGAGAGGATGGAGAAATATCTATTATTCAATGGATATCAAAAGAAAGCTGAAAGAACAGTACTTATATTGGACAAAATAGACTTTAAAACAAATGACACAATATAAATAAAAAAATCCAACAAGAAGATATAATAATTTTTTATAAGAAAAAATATAAGAAATATTTATGCACCAATATAGAAGCACCCAAATATGCAGAACAGTTAGTAACAAACATAAAGGAACTCATAAATAATAATACAAAAATAGTAGGGGATTTTAACACTACACTTACATCAATGGACAGATAATCTAAACAGAAAATTAAGGAAACAAGTCTTTGAATGATACAGTGGAACAGATGTACTGAGCGAATATATTCAGAACATTTCATCCTAAGACATCAAAATATACATTATTTTCAGGTGTACATGGAACACCTGATCTTTTCTCCAGAAAAGATCAAATATTATCCCATGAAACCAGCCTCAACAAATTCAAGAAGATTGAAGTCATACTATGCATCTATTCCAACCAAGAAAGTAGAAATCAATCACAAGAAAAAATCTGGAAAGACACAAATACATGGAGGTTAAATAATATGCTACTAAACAGTGACTGGGTCAGTCAAGAAATCAAAGGAGAAATAAAAAAGTACATGGAAAAAAGTGAAAATGGAAACACAACAGTCCAACATGTTTGGTATGCCGTAAAAGCTGTTCTAAGAAGGAAGTTTTTAACAATACAGGGTTACCTCAAGAAACAAGAAAAATATCGAACAACCTAACCCAATCCCCAAAGGAGCTAGACAAGGAACAACAAACAAAACCTAAACTACCTGAAAGAAGGTGATAATATTAAAGCAGAAAAAAATTATATAGAAACTTGAAAAAAATAAAACAGATCAATGAAACCAGGAGATGAGTCTTCGAAAAAATCAATAAAATTGATAACCTCCTAGATAAGCTTCTAAAGAAAAAAGAGAAAGGACTGAAATAAATAAAATCACAAATGAGAGAGAATAAATAACCAATACCACAGAAATACAATCATAAGAGAATATTATGAATAACCATATGCCAACAAATTGGACAAGCTAGAAGAAATGGATAAATTCCTAGAAACATATAAACTACCAAAAATGAAACAGGAAGAAATAGAAAACTGGAACAGATACATAATCAGCAATCAAACTGAATCAGTAATCAAAAACCTCCCAAGAAACAGTAGTCCTAACAGTAGTTAGGATTAGGTGGCTTTCAGGCAAATGCTACCAAACATTTAAAGAAGAGTCAAAGGAGCACCTGAGTGGCTCTGCCTTTGGCTCAGGGCATGATCTTAGAGTCCTGGGATCAAGCCCCACATTAGTGAGCAGGGAGCCTGCTTCCCCTCCTCTCTTTGCCTGCCTCTCTGCCTACTCGTGATCTCTGTCTGTCAAATAAATAAATAAATAAATAAATCTTTTTTTTTTTTTTTTAAAAGAAGGGTCAAAACCCATTCTTCTCAAACTATTCCAAAAAATAGAAAAGGAAGAAAAACTTCCAAATTATTTCTATAAGGACAGCATTATTCTGATACCAAAACCAGATAAAGATACCACAAAAAAAGAACTACAGACCAGTATACCTGATGAGTACAGATGCAAAATTCACAACAAAATACTAGCAAACTGAATTCAACAATACATTTAAAAAAATCATTCACCACAACCAAATGGAATTTATTCCTGGGTTGCAAGAGTTGTTCAATATTTGCAAATCAATTAATGCAATACATCACATCAATAATAGAAAGAGCCAGATGATCCTTTCAATAGATACCAAAAAGCATTTGACAAGTACAACATCCATTGATGATAATAGCCTTCAACAAAGTAGGTTTAGAGGGAAGATACCACATCATAATTAAGGCCATCTATGAAAAATCCACAGCTAACATCATCCTTAATGGGGAAAAACTGAGAGCTTTTCCTGTAAGGTCAGGAACAAGACAAGGATGTCCACTCTCACCACTTTGACTGAAACATAGTACTTGAAGTCCTAGCCACAGGAATCAGATAGCACAAATAAATAAAAGGCATCCAAATCAGTAAGTAAAACTTACTATTTGCAGATAACATGATAACTATATATAAAAAAACCCCAAAAGACTCAACCAAAGAACTGCTAGAACTGATAAAGGAATTTAAGAAATAAAACAGATGAACATAAGGGAAGGGAAGGAAAAATAATATGAAAATAGAGAAGGAGACAAACCATAAGAGACTTGTAATCATAGGAAACAAACAGGGTTTCTGGAGGGGAGGTGGATGGGGGGATGGGGTAACCAGGTGATGGGTATTAGGGAGGGTACTTCATGGGATGAACACTGAGTGTTATGTGCAACTGATGAATCACTAAGTTCTACCTCTGAAACTAGTAATATACTATATGTTAAACTGAATTTAAATAAAAAAATAAAATAAGTAAGTAAATAAATAAAAAAATAAATGAACTCAGTAAAGTTACTGGATACAAAATCATTATACAAAAATCTGTTGCATTTGTAACACCCAATAATGAAGCAGCAGAAAGAGAAATTCAGAAAACAATTCCATACAATCACACCAAAAATAATAAGATACCTTGGAACAAATCTAATCAAAGAGGGGAAAGACTTGTACTCTGAAAACTATAAAACACTGGTGAAAGAAATTGAAGACTAACACTAAGAAATGGAAAGACAGTCCATGCTTATGAATTGCAAGAATGAATATTGTTAAGATAGCTATACTACCCAAAGCAGTCTACACATTTAATGCAATCCCTATCAAAATACCAACAACATTATTCACAGAGCTAGAACAAACAATCCTAAAATTTGTATGGAACCCCAAAAGAACCTTAATAGCTAAGACAATCTTGAAAAAGAAAAACAAGCTGGAGGCATCACAATTCTGTTCTTCAAGTTATATTGCAAAGCTGTAGTCATCAAAACAGTATGGTACTGGTACAAAAATAGGCACATAGATCAATGGAACAGAGTAGAAAACCTGGAAATAAACCTACAACTATATATGGTCAGTTAATCTCTGACAAAGCAGGAAAGAATAGCCAGTGGAAAAAAGGACAGTCTCTTTAAGAAATGGTGTTGGGAAAACAGGAGAAAACGTGCAAAATAATGAAACTGGGCAGCTTTATTACATCATATATAAAAATAAATTGAAAATAGATTAATGACCTACATTTGAACCGGAAACCATAAATATCCTAGAAGATAATACAAGGAGTAACCTCTTTGACACTGGCCATAGCAACTTTTTTCTAGATATGTCTCTTGAGGCCAGGGAAAGAAAAGCAATAATAAGCTATTGGGACTTCATCAAAATAAAAAGCTTTGCACAGTGAAGGAAATGATCAAATGAGCTAAAAAGCAGCCTATGGATGGGAGAAGATTTTTGCAAATGACATATCCGATAAATGTTAGTATCCAAATTATATAAAGAACTTAGAAACTGAATACCCCAGAACCAAATAATCCAATTTAACAAATAGGCAGAAGACATAAACAGACATTTCTCCAAAGAACGCATCCTGATGGCCAACAGACCTGTGAAAAGATGCTTATCACCTCTTACCACCAGGAAAAGCAAATCAAAACTACAATGAGATTTTACCTCACACCCGTCAGAATGGGTATAATCAGTAACATAAGGAACAACAAGTGTTGGTGAGGATTTGGAGAAAAAGGTTGGGAATTTGTGGAAGTGCAAACTGATGCAACCATTGTGGAAAATAATTTGGAACTTCTTTAAAGACTTAAAATAGATGTACCCTGTGACCCAGTAATTGCACCACTGGGTATTTACCCAGAGAATACAAAAACACTAATTCAAAGGGATACATGCACCCCTATATTTATTGTAGCATTATTTATAATAACCAAATTATGGAAGCAGCCCTCCTGTCCATCAATAGATGAATGGATAAAGAAAATTGGTAAAAATGTATGTGGTGGAATATTACTCAGCTGTAAAAAAGAATGAAATTGTGCCATTTAGGACATCATAGATGGAGCTGGAGTATATAATGCTAAGGGAAATAAGTCAGAGAAAGAAAAACATCAAATGATTTCACTCATGATGAAATGATTTCCACATCAAATGTGGAATTTAAGAAACAAAACATGAACAAAGGGGAAAAAAGAAACAGAAAAACAGCATCTTAATTATAGAGAACAAATTGATGGTTACCAGAGAGGAGGTAAGTGGGGGGTTGGGTTAAATAGGTCATGGGGATTAAGGAATACATTTGTTGTTATGAGCCTTGGGTGATGTATGGAAGTGTTGAATTATTGTATTATATACCTGAAACTAATAAAGCACTGGATGTTAACTAACTGGAATTAAAATAGACTTAAAAAATAAAGTCTATTCAAAAACATCAAAAAACAAAGCAAAAAAATGTACTGTATCTGGAATTCTTGGAAAAATATGACTACAATAGAAGGTTGGATAGAAGGTACTCACCCTGAAAAGCCCTCTTAAAGCTTAGAAGCTTAGGAAATGTCAAGTTTGTAAAGATCTTTCAAGAAATGTGGTAAGAGTATTGAGGTGTAAGCAAAGCAGAAAGAGCTTGGGATAGTCCATGGTAATATGGGTGGGTAATATGATAATGGTAGATTAAAGTAGAGGGATAAACAAATTGTTAAGGAACAGTGTCTGTCTTAGTTTGGTTGGAGTGAATTTATAAGGCAGTCAACAGTTCATGGTGTTGTACCGTAACTGGGCAGTCTGGAAGCAGACTAGGAAAAAAAAGTAAAGTTTAATTAGGGACAGGGATTGACAAAGCAAGAACAGTGGACCTTTAGTGAGTCAGGAATTCTAAATCTTATTATTGCAATTTAGCTTGTCTAGCTGCAGATGAATAATTTTTTAGCCAATCTTAAGTCATGAGGTATTCTAAATATACAGAAAAAAAAACAAAAAAATATGTAATTTCTAATCATATTTAATATGTGTTAAATTTCACATTTTTCCTTTAAATATTTTTCTGTTTTTAAAAACAGCTATACCTCCTATACTATCCTTCCCTTTTTTCTTCCTTAATGAAGATTTGAAGTTTATAATTCTTATCATATCTGTTCAACTGGGTCAGTATGTATAATCTCAGAATGCCATTTTAAAGAAGGAAATTCTTTCACACACTCATTAGTAAGTAATAGATATCAAGAAAGGAGAAAAGAATTGGAATAATCTTTGAGGACAGCAACTAATGCCCAGATGTTTTGTCGCAACATAATGTGCCTAATTTCAGAATTAAAATGCTTTAATATCCATTTGGCTTAAAAGGTTAAGGGCAGAAAAACAAATGTACTCTTCTGTAGATGAGTTACACTGGAAGGCAAAGGGAGTTTTTGTCTAGCATGAACTATAAGAGATAATTGTTCATTAGAGAGTGTGAAGTCTGTTGTAAGCACAATCACATTCATTAGCCAGTTCCCGCTTCCTGTCTATAATGGGCATTAAGTTTCTCTCTGTTCAATTAGAATGAACAGATACTTTCCTGGGTTTTTAATATTCTGACCTTTGGTCTTTTTTCTTTTTGCATTTTCACTGAATAGGTGCAACCTCACAGCAAAATATAAATTATTTCTTAAGTACTATACTCTGAATGTATGACAAGTTCTCATAGATTATAAAGTATATATAGAAACCAAGCAAAAGCATATCAAACATGAAACATTTATTTATTTATTTATTTATTTATTTAGATGTATTTATTTGGCAGACAGAGATCACAAGTAGGCAGAGGCAGGTGGTGGTGGGGGGTGGACACAGGCTCCCTGCTGAGCAGAGAGCCAATGTGGGGCTTGATCCCAGGACCCTGGGATCTGATTGGAGCTGAAGGCAGAGGCCTTAACCCACTGAACCACCCAGGCGCCCCAAACATGAAACATTTATATAAAAAGATACCTAAAATATATTTATACTGGCTGACAAATATAACATTTTGTTAATACGCCTAGATAAAAGCCAGAAATTTAGGCCATGAACAAAATTGCTAAGTTTATTGTGTTTTGGAGACATGTCTATCAACTTAACTCATTAAAGTCACAGTAGTTTGACAAAGATTCAAATTGTGTCAGGGTCACTGCCAGATTTCATCTTAGATGGGGTCAGCCCAGTTTAAGCTACATGGTTTAGATTTGTTTTCTGGAGTAGCAAATAGCCTAGCCCTTCCTCTTGATTATGCCTGGTAGGTAGTTAAACCCCTCTAACAATAAGCAACCCAACCACATAAACCGGTGCATATGGAAAACAAAGTGGCTAGACAACTTTGTGAGAGTGTTTTGAGTGCAGATAGGTGGGAATGGGTTGCAAATGCACTTATGGTATTGTGAAATGGAACTTAAAAATTCATTCATTTCAAACCATTTATATACTGAGAAGCTATATTTTATACCTGAAACTAATATAGCACTGTATGTTAACTAATTGGAATGAAAATAAAGACTTAAAAAATAAAGTCTATTCAGAAACATTAAAAAACAAATCTGTATTATATACCTGAAACTAATATAGTAATAATTAATACAGTACTAATATAGTACCTGTTACTGTATTGCCCTAGAGAGGAGAGGTAAATATGTGAAAATTCTTATTCTTATAGGATTAATGCCAACTGATTAAACCCTTCAAGATGATAAGGAACTTCATTCTTGTGGTAGAGTGGTGAGTTTGTTTGCTGGGTGATAGGCTGGATATTTTGGGGTATTATGTAAGTGAGAGACCCATAGAACCTCTTGATAATTAATTAGATAGAGAGGGTATAAGAAACTTATTTGGCATATTAGAAGAGTTAGCAATTTTTGTGGAGGTCAGCCCTGGGTGGGATATATTGAAAAAACAAATGCAAACTCTAGGAAATTTCCATGACAGTGTCCTTCTGTCAGGGAAGTTCCTACAGAAGCAGAAAGGCATCCCTGGCAGTGGCAGACTCTAATATAATAACATTGTGATATCATCTGTTCAACAGGCAAGGAAGGAGAAGTTTCTCAACTTCAGTTTTTTCCTGGTATCTATAAGATTCAATTTTGAGAGTGTCCTTGGGCATATGATATGTGATTAGGTGAATGTTTCTGACACTGATTTTTTAGAATTTTTCATTCCTCCAAAATATGACTGAAACAACCATACAGTGTGTATAAGAAAAATCAGTAAAGTCAAGAGCACTAGGCTTCATCTTCATTTAGGATTAAAATGGGAGTTTCTGATGTAAACTATGCATATATACATAGACAAGTATATTTTCTGAAAGGTAGAGAATTATATGATCCTTGCATCATTCTATCCTCAAGGCATCTATTTAGCTCTTAATATGTGAGAGGCATGATTCTGAGCATTGGGGATATAAAGAAGAATTAACTATCATTCCAACCCTCCACTATAAGAGCAGTTACAACAAAGTGATTAATGCTACAATACAGGAAAAAACAAGATGCTAAGAAGGCACGAGAGAGGAAGCACTTAACATTTCCTACAGAAAATAGAAAAGGCTTCTCAAAGAGATTTGCATGTGAGTAGATTCTTGAAGAATGAATTAGTCTTCCAGGGTAATAAGAAGGAACATTATAGACTGAAGAGCTAAGAAAAGAAAGTTCTGAAACAGCCAGGAGACCAGGCTATGTTGCAGATATAATATTTAATTTAATTTAATTTAAGTATAGTTGACATATAATGTTACATTAGTTTCAGGTGTACAACATAATGATTCAACAACTGTACACATCATGCTATGCTCACCACAAGTGTGGCGCATCATCTAACATACAACACTATTTCAATGCCGTTAACTATATTCTGTATGCTGTGCCTTTTATTTTTTTATTCTTTTGACTTTTTCAGTCCATAATAGGGTCCCCTGACCTTGTTCCCTCTGGCAACCATCAGTATGTTCTCTGTACTTATTTATTTATTTATTTTTTAATTTTTTTATTTTTTATTTTTTATATTTTTATCCCCAGGGGTACAGGTCTGTGAATCGCCCAGTTTACACATTTCACAGCACTCACCAAAGCACATACCCTCCCCAATGTCCATAATCCCACCCCCTTCTCCCAAACCCCCTCCCCCCAGCAACCCTCAGTTTGTTTTGTGAGATGAAGAGTCACTTATGGTTTGTCTCCCTCCCAATCCCATCTTGTTTCATTGATTCTTCTCCTACCCACTTAAGTCCCCATGTTGCATCACCACTTCCTCATATCAGGGAGATCGTATGATAGTTGTCTTTCTCTGTTTGACTTATTTTGCTAAGCATGATATGCTCTAGTTCCATCCACGTTGTCGCAAATGGCAAGATTTCATTTATTTTGATGGCTGCATAGTATTCCATTGTGTATATATACCACATCTTCTTGATCCATTCATCTGTTGATGGACATCTAGGTTCTTTCCATAGTTTGGCTATTGTGGACATTGCTGCTATAAACATTCGGGTGCACGTGCCCCTTCGGATCACTATGTTTGTATCTTTAGGGTAAATACCCAGTAGTGCTATTGCTGGTTCATAGGGTAGTTCTATTTTCAACATTTTGAGGAACTTCCATGTTGTTTTCCTGTTCTCTGTATTTAAATAGGTCTGAATCTGTTTTTTGTTTGTTTATTCCTTTGTTTTGCTTTTTAGATTCCACATATAAGTAAAATCATATGGTATTTGTCTTTCTCAGTCTGACTTATTTGAAAGAGGAACCCTCGTGCACTCTCGATACAAATGCAAATTGATATAGATGCTGTGGGAAATAGTATGCAGGTTCCTCAAAAAACTAAAAATAGAAATACCATATGACTCAATAATTCCACTGCTGGGTATTTACCCAAAGAAAACAAAAACAAAAAAAGAAAACAAAAACACATATTTGAGAAGATATGTGCACCCCTATATTTATTGCAGCATTATTTACAATAGTGAAATTATGGTAGCAACCAAGTGTCCACTGATAGATGAATGTATAAAGAACATGTGGTGCATTTGCACTTGCGTGCACACGCACGCATGCGCACGCGCGCACACACACACCACACACACACAGGAATATTATGCAGACATTAAAAAGGACAAGATCTTGCCATTTGTGACAACATGTGTAGACCTAGATTATGCTAGTGCAGGTATAACTTTTTTAAAGGTAGACAGGAATACAAATCCCAAAAAGACTTTCATGCCCTACTATGGAGTTTGGACTTCAACCTGCAGATTATGAGGGCCTTTGAAGGGTTTGACTTCAAAAAGATGGAGAATGGAGGGTGAAGACGGTGGTTAATGCCAGATTCTGGGTGACCAGTTAGAAAATGAGGACTGGGTGTTATACATAACTGATGAATCATTGAACACTTCATCAGAAGCTAATGATTCCATATGTTGGCGAATTGAATTTAAATAATAATAAAAAGAAAGATAGTTAACCGTCTTTTGATGAGAAATGATGGGGATCTGGGACTGAGGTAGAGATGCAGCATGGGGTTAATCTCAGCTTTCTGACTTTGTGGATCTTGTTGTATTAATCAAAAGAGAAGAACCAGCTTTTGGGAAGGGAAAGGGTGGATTCCGTTTTGGACATCTAGAGTCTGAGATTCTCTGGAACATCTGGATAGAGATGATCATTAAGCAGTTGGTAAAGTAAGCATGAAGTTCAAGAAGGGATCCAGTTTGGAGATAATAGATTTTGGAGTCATTAAGGTGTAGATGTTTTTGGAGATTTGAATGTGAATAAGATTGCTCGTGACCAAGTGTGTCAAATCAGAGGAGAGGACAAAGGTCAGCCTAGGGACTCCTACCACCTAAGGAGAGGATTCAGTAGATAGAGCCGAGAAGGAGTTATGGGAGTAGTAAAACAAAATTTTGGAGGAAGTGTTATCAGGGGAAGAAGAGAGTTGATAATTCCAAGAAGAAGGTACTGGTTAACAGTGTCAAATGTTGTTGTTGAGTGACAAAGCTTGAAAATAACCCTGGGTTAGGCCATCATAAGAAAGAGCCAAACAAGGTGCTCAGCTAGCAGGAGCTGCTGACCACCCGCCGGCGCGCGCTGACCATCCGCAGGCGCCTGCGTAACAATAAAGAACCTCTTGCTAAAAAAAAAAAAATAAAAAAAAAAAAAAAAAAAAAAAAAAAAAAAAAAAAAAAAGAAAGAGCCAAACAAGAATAGTTTTATTGGAATGGTGAAAGGATAAGGTAACAGAGTTGAGGATTGAATAGGAAGTAAGGAAAATAAAGCCTTCAAAGGCTTATGATAATAACCTTCCTCTGAAGGCAAGAAAAAAGAAATATTTGTAGCTTGAGGGTGCTGAAGGGTCTCAGAACTATGCTTTTAAAAATAATAGAAGAAAGTTGGGGTGCCTGGGTGGCTCAGTGGGTTAAACCTTTGCCTTCAGCTCAGTTCATGATCTCAGGGTTCTGGGATCGAGCCCTGCATCTCAGGGTTCTGGGATTGAGCCCTGCATCGAGTCCTGCATCGGGCTCTCTGCAGGGAGCCTGGCTTCCTGCCCCCCCCCCCCCCGCCCCGCCTGCTTCTCTGCCTACTTGTGATCTCTCTCTCTGTTAAATAAATAAATAAAATCTTTAAAAAAAATAATAGAAGAAAGTAGATATTTAAGAGAGTTTAAGAATAGTATTGCAGCTAATGAACAAGGTTAAAAAGACACAGCTTTTTTGCTTCTATTTTGGATGTTAATATAAGGGTGTTTTAAAACTAGCTGTGACTTTGAAATGTCTAAACTTGCCTAGAAGTGCTTTGAGAAACACTTGAGACAAAGGACAGTTGAAGAAAGAATCCCCACTGCTGCTGCATGCAGAGTCTGGCTAAATGTCTTAAGATGATGAAGTTCAAATAATGGCAGAAAAAGCTGAGAATCTTTCAGCATCTTTGCTGACTCCAAGAAGCAAAAAACAACATGCCCTTTGGCAAACACGTTTTCCCTTCTGAAATTCTGTCAAATGAATTCAAAGGGACATGAAAAAAAAATGGAAATATATCTTGTAACATGTGCTGATCTGGTTGCACAGCCCTTATTTCGTAGATTGTACGTGATGAGTTTCAGCACTGCATCTAATTTCCCTGGCATGTATATTGTGTAGAGGAACTTGAGAGGTATAACTTTATATCCATTCTAGAGAACTTGAGAAGGCACTGCGCCAAAATGATACCAAAGGTACTATATAAGCCAGAAGAAATCTTCCCGTCAAAAGTCAAGACACTCCATAATAACATTCAAGGAAAACTGCATTCTTCGAGGCACTTTATACATTCATTCTTGCTGATGACAAGAAATGCAGCCTAGGTTTAGCATTTCCTTTGGGGTATCACAGGCTTAGCTGGCTTTGAATGGGCTGATTTTTCAAGAACTGAAATAGTAGCTCGTCATCTTTCCCAGCTTCTGAAATGATTGGTATTCCTCTCCTATCCAGCAGCTGTTAGAGGGTTTTTTTTTATTTAACCCATAAAGAGTTCCAAAATAGAAGTGTTGTCCTGGATGTATTTTAAAAACACACATTTCAGGCCTTTCCTTCTTAACTTGAAGTAGTAGATAAAAATCCCAAAGTGAAAATGACAAGATAACATTGTGACATTGGCTCACAAAGGCATAAGGAATCTATAGATGGCCTTGTGTGTCAGCTCCCAAGGCAAACACTGCAATTGTTGTACCTAACTTCCAAGAGCTAAGTAAATTCGATTAAAACCTTGATTCACTGCAATGCTTATGGAATCAAGTGTTCTGGGTAACTAATTCTTTGGTTATTAGATTACTAAATAGAATACTCCTTTTTTTTTTTTTTAAATTTTTTATTTTTTATAAACATATATTTTTATCCCCAGGGGTACAGGTCCCCTTTTAATTGAATTTTTGTTGCCACAGAGTTTTAGAAATGTGTTGCCATATTGTATTAATTTAGTGGTTTTCCTATTGGTATAAAAGCTGAGTTTGATTATGTATTCTATTTCTTTTGAAGGTGGGGAGGTAGTTGTTTTCTTGATATTTTCCTAGAGGTCTGTGCATAGGAGAGAGATTGTAGTTGGTGGTTGCTGGCTGTTTCCTATTCTAGATCTTGTGATTAGTCTGTTTTCCAAAAAATTTTAATTTTTTTTTTTTGAGAGAGAGAGAGAGAGTGAGGAGGGTGGGGTTGGAGAGAGAGAATCACAAGCTCATGGAACCTGATTCGGGGCTTGATCTCACAACCCTGAGATCATAACCTGAACCAAAATCAAGTGTCATCAGTTAACCAACTGAGCCACCCAGGGTGCCCCTAGTCTGTTTAACATGTTTTCAGACACCCTTCCTCCACACCCTGTCAAGTTTATATGTTTTTTTAACTTGCAATCTGTTTTTTAATCCTCAGGTATTTGATATGGATTGAGTACTGAAACTGCTAAAATGATACAGAATTTCTAAATGATTTATAACTTAATGAGAGAAAAAACATCTGTACTGCTTGAGAGCTACCTGCCTGGGTGAATCCTGGCTCTGCTGCTTGCTAGCTGTTGGACCTAAATGTGTTTGTATCTCTTATCCCATGTGAAAGGAAGATACCATTCATACCTACCTCATAGGCTTCCTCATCATATCCCTTCAGTGCTAGGCATGTGTTAGTTGTGATTGTTACTACCTTTTACTTTTCTTATTCATGGGTAGGCCCCAGAGTATACTTCTAAACCCTGTGTAGCCAAAAATGTCTTAATTTTGGCTGTTGTAACAGAATACCACAGACTAGCTGGCCTTAATAACAAATTTATTTCTCAAAATGGAGGATGGAAGCCCAAGATCAGGGTGTCAGCATGGTCTAG
The DNA here is from genome assembly GCF_030435805.1 of Mustela lutreola. NCBI lineage: Eukaryota > Metazoa > Chordata > Mammalia > Carnivora > Mustelidae > Mustela > Mustela lutreola. The sequence goes on from NC_081296.1 coordinate 95,037,994, forward strand.
TAAAGATTCTCTTCTTGGTTTGGCACTTTCTTGCTATGTCCTCACATGGTGGAGAGAAAGAGAGGGTTCTAGACTCTTCTTTCTATTAGGACACAGATACCCATCATGGGGCTCTCGATGTGACCTCATCTAAACCTAATTACCTCCCAAGGACCAAAGCTTCTAACACTATCACGTGGGGGTTGGGTTTTTTGCATATGTTTGGGTTTATAGCAGGAAAGGATGGAGATTTCCTGTGGAGAGCATAATCCTCAGTCTCTAGAACTTGGAAAGAGCTATCGACTATAAATTATATAAATTATAATAAATTTGGTGCTGCGGAGCCTTTTATATATGAATATTCTTAGATTGGGTTTGTATGTTCTATTGTAAGGGATTGTGTGCAAGTAAATAAATAAAAGAAGAAAAAGAAAAAGAAAAGCCCACAAAAGCATCCTGATACAGGTTGTAATGTTCTCATTTGCTTCTGTGTAGCCTTAACACTTAGAAAGTAATTTCTGGGTACTAATTTATAGTAAATTGAGGGTTTCAATGGATTAATCAAGGTTTTCTATAATATGCTTCAATAGGAGACAATGAGTAATTATATGAATTACAAAACATAAAAGTAAACCAAAATATAATGAGAAAAGGCAATTTATCGATGCTCTCCCCATGCTTCTGTGTATAGTTTGATGTATGCAGAGAATAGCAATCCGATTAGCTTTCCCCTCCTCCAGGGGTAGGCAGCAACTGGAGGATTCTTTTGATCATTTTATTCATTTTGTGTTAAAACTATAGCACTTCTAATTTATAGACATATTGTGAATGTCAAGGAAATGTCACCCAAATCATTGAAATACAGTGAAATTCATACATTATATTTAAGTAACAGGTTGCCCTAGGCTCCAAGGGATGCAAGCTTAAATAGAACTGGGATTTTTACCATTCAATTTCAGCACTTTAAAGAGACAGAATAATCAAGGTGAATTTCTTAAAGGAAGCAACTCTGAGGATAAAAAGATAACTGTGAAGTATTTCTGGATAAGCCATTAAGTGGCAGATTGGCGTACTGCTACATTTCACATCCCGATTTGTTTGGTTTAATGTGAATCACTTTTCCCCCCTTTAAATTGAAGCTCAAATCCTATAATGGAGATACTTAAATGAACCCTCTGGGTCACTTAGGCATCTTTTTCAGCATCTGTCTGAGAAATTCAATAGTCTGTTATAAAAATTGAGTTTTATATGTTTCTGTCAATGCCTGAGGAAAAATTTGATTATCCTCCAGATTTTCCCCAATCCTTTAACTAAATTGGATTATTTGCTGATTTACCCTTTACTTCCCAGGGCCATGGATGTGTTTCAGTTGCAAACACTTTAGTATAAGCTGACAAGATTATAAGATGTTTATCTTCCTAGGGAAGCAATATGGTAAGCTTTGCCATTGGTCTTATGTGGATCCACATAGGAGTCCTACTTTCATTGCCTGTGAATCGGGTGATCTTAGGCAAATGACATGATTTCTGTTGATTTTAGTCCCTTTGTAAGTAGAGCAGGAATACCCAAGATAATCTTTCACGGAGTTTGGTCGAATGTGTAGCGGGAATGCATGTGAAAATACTGGGTTCTAAGTAGGTTCTCAGTAAATGTAAATCTTCTATCTCGCCATTCCCCAAACCATGTTTTTTTTTTTTTTTTTTTTAATAAACATTTATTTTTATCCCCAGGGGTACAGGTATGTGAATCACCAGGTTTACACACTTCACAGCACTCACCAAAGCACATACCCTCCCCAATGTCCATAATCCCACCCCCTTCTCCCAAACCCCCTCCCCCCAGCAACCCTCAGTTTGTTTTGCGAGATTAAGAGTCACTTATGGTTTGTCTCCCTCCCAATCCCATCTTGTTTCATTGATTCTTCTCCTACCCACTTAAGCCCCCATGTTGCATCACCATGTTTTATATACTGAGGAAACATACGACCAAGGCTGTGTTTAGATCCAGGATCTTTTATGATGGGAGTCCAAAATAATGCATCCTAAGTCAATCTGTCTTGGTCAGAGTTCAACCAGAGATGTAGACCAGTAGGAGATATACATCAAAGAGATTTATCACAAGGAATTGGCTTGTGCAATGTTTTAGCTGGCATAGCCAAATATGAAATTCACAGGGTAGGCTGTCAAGAAAGGAAGGGGCTGAGGCTGCTGTCCATAAGTAAAATTTATTCTTCTTTAGGGAAGCCTCAGCTCTACTGTGAAGGCCTTTAAACTGATTTAGTCAGGTGCACTCAAATTATCTCAAATAATCTCCCTCACTTAAAGCCAACTGCTTATGAACTTTAATTACATATATTAATACTTTTGCAGAAACACCTACATTAGTGTTTTGTTGAATAACTGGAGACCATAGCCTAGTAGAACTGACATACCAAGAAGTCCATCATACCATCCATCTGTCTTTTCTGGATTCTTTTGTTCATAGAAAGTAGGAGCTTTAGAAGAAATCACTTTTATTATAGCAAAGTATGAGGCTCAGTATTTTTAAAATCAAATGACAGAAGAATCCTAAGGAAAAATTTGTAGTTTCATTAGCTGAAGTCAAATGTGAAGATCTACTATAAGATAATAATTGTTTCCTGTATACTATCAGAAATTTTCTAATTTTTTTCTTGTTTATGGATTTATATTTGGTCTCATCCACTAAGATATAAGCTCCGTGAGAACAGGGATTTGTTGTGTTCACTTCTAAGTCCCCAACATCTTGAATAGCACTTGGTCTAAGACAGATAGTCAATAAATGTTAATGGGGATAAGTGAATAAATGATTTCTTACAGAGAAGAGTTGAGTTATATTTCCTTGTCTGAATTAAGAGTTTTCTGTAATGTTTATTCGATTCACTTTTGGCTTCAGCTGTATACTGTACCAAGGCTTATGGCTAACAGTAGACCGAGGAATGAAATCCAATCTGCCCTTTGCTCACCAAGACAGGTGCAGTTTGGGCTGTGTCAGAAAGAAGAGGTGCTTTTTCTTCCAGTAAAGGGACCTTATGCACACATCCAGCTGTGTTCCTGGGGTGGAGGGTGAGGAGTGTGCTATCCTGTAGTTCTTGCATAGGTCCATGGTAACCCCAGCATTCTTTCATTAGAACTTCCTATTGCATATTGGAGATCTGTGAGAACAACAAGCAAAAGGACTAAAATGCCCCACCTGCTCTTCTTGGGAGGCAGTTTCCTCCACAAGATCATGATCCTGCTTCTTCTTCATAGGGAACAAACCCCAGTGTTAAGACAGTGGAAGATCAGAGTACCAATCTGTTCGTGACTTTAAGACTTAGTACTTAACTGCCTTATCACCAACATTTTCTGAGAAAAATACACATACTCTTCACAAATGTATGAATTATTTGAAACATAAAAAAGCATGTATGGGGGTGCCTGGATGGTTCAGTGGATAGAGCCGCTGCCTTTGGCTCAGGTCATGATCTCAGTGTCCTGGGATTAAGCCCCGCATCGGGCTCTATGCTCAGCAGGGAGCCTGCTTCCCCTTCTCTCTCTGCCTGACTCTTTGCCTACTTGTGATCTCTCTCTCTCTCTCTCTCTGTCAAATAAATAAATAAAATCTTAAAAAAAAAGCATGTACGACATGCTATAAGTTATGAAGTATAACCGTACAGACACTCATTAATCCACAAACAGGAAATAGAACATTACTAATACTGTTAAAAGTTCTGTTCTGTTCCACATCTTTCCTCATCACCCTGCCTCCCTCCAGAAATCACCAGTGCCCTGGATTTTGCATTTGTCATTTGGTATTCTTTACAGTTCTACCCTGTATGTATGAATCCCAAAACAACATGTTATTTCATTTGCTTTTTTTAAAAAAATTTATATCAGTGGTATAATATATATAATTTTTCACTAATCTGCTTTCCCTATTTAATATAGTTTTAAGGGCTACCTATGTATGTATAACCATAATTCATAACTCTATTCCCATGGAATATTTCTGTGTATAAGTTATACCACAGTTTACTTATCCATCACTTAACACAGGAGTGTGAGCAGACATTTTCCACCCTTCTTTTTTCCTATATGAACAGTGTTACTATGACTATTCTTGTATATGTCTTCTGAAGCATATATATTAGAAAATGTATTCTAGAGGTTTTCTAGTTGAAACCCTTCATTTATGAACAAATAAACTGGGGTCAGAGACTCCAGGCAGTTGGCAATAAGATTACAGGTGAGATCCCTAACTTTCATGTTTTCTTCATTCTGTGCCACCTCCGTATGAATATGTTGGAACTAATTTTCAAGAAATAAGTTTGCCTTTATAATGGTTAGTATTTGGCTTAGGTAGTTACTAAGGCTTTTCTGTTTTTGTTTGTTTGTTTTTGGTAACTTCAAGAGGAAAGGAAGCAGACACGTCTCTTGCGCCTGTGAAAGGGAGGGAAGGGGTAATTAGGGAGCTGGTCCCCACTCTGGGACTCCTGGTAAGGCCAACCATCTCCCTTCCCCATTTATAAACTTAAAAAAAAATTATTTATTTATTTGAGAGAGAGGAAGAGCAAGAGAGAGAGAGAGAGAGAGCGCGGGAGCATGTGAGCATGAGCAAGGGGAGGGGGAGGAGCAGGGGGAGAGGGACAAGAGACTCCTTCCGGAGCAGGGAACCTGATGCAGGGCTTGGTCCCAGGACCCTGGATTCACCACCTGAGCCAAGGGCAGCTGCGTAACCGCCTGAGCCACCCAGGTGTTCCTTATAAACTTTTTCTTTAAGTATAACTTGCATGTATAGCTTGATGAATTTGTGCAAGGTGAACACACTCATGTAACCAGCACACAGGTCCAGGCAGAGAATATAATCAAGAATATAATCAACACCCCAGGAGCCCCCCACCCTATTTCCCTCTCAGTCACAGTGGCACTGCTCCTCTGCCTCTGCCCCCATTCTTTCTCTCTTCCCCTGGGGAAGACCCTTTGTATATCCTGATATTTTAAAGTGATGATTCTGTGGTACTGTGGGTATAATATTGCTTGTGGAGGTGTAAGATCAGAGTTAAATCCTAGCTCTAATATTTCCTCACCGTATGGCTTTGGGTCCCTGTATCTCTCTGGTTCTCAAATGCTTTATCTATAACATGGAGATAATAAGGAATTTTTAGTTTGACAAGAAATTTAAATGAGCTAAGAGAATTGGAATGTTCTAATCAAGATCCTGGCACAGAGTAGGCACTCAGTAAATGTTGGACCCTGAGAGCTGCGTGTCTCTTTGTGAGTTGGAGGTTATGAACTCATGGAATGTCATTTCTAGATTGTACAGTCTTTTTACACTGATCCATGAACGTGTTTTTTCAGCCATTTTCCTATTCCAGGGATACGATTTCCCGAGGCATCCTTCATCCTGAATGAAGTGAAACTGGAGTTCCAATATGTTGTCTGTTCTTACCTTACAAGTCCTAGTTTCCTGGGCTAATTATTAGTTGGATATGAGCTTTGATAAAATTCTTATTATGGAGTTGAAGAAAGCAGCACTGTACATCGACGTCTTCTCTCATATTTATGGTCTAGACGTAAAGCTTGTTTTAAGTCACACTTGACATCTTTGGAATGCAATGCCACTCTCTGAATAACTGCAATTTTGGGCTCTGCTTTTCAGTACTGAATGAAGGTCATTATTTCTGTCTTTATTAAGTGCTAATGGTAGATACTCACTGGGGAATAAATGTCCTTAACTTTTGGAATTGGATATAGGTAATAAAGTCTACGTATTTTCTCATTTCCCTATTTAAAATAATGAACTATTCATTTTGTATACTCTTGTCATACAGTTTTTATCTTTTCCCTTATTTACTGAAATCATTAGAGTGGCTAGATGTGCACTAAATGTATATTTTATATATTTCTATTTTCTGGAGAAGAGGAGGAAACTTTTTTTCTATTGCCATGATTTTATTTTCTATGCAGTATAAGCACATTTTAATTGTATCATGAATTTCAGTGCCCATTAATTTGAAGCGATAGACCATATTTGTGATTTGAAATGAGACTGTGAAAATTTCATCAGTTTGCACAGGTTCACCTGTAAATAAAAATGAGGGCAGTAGTAATAAAGTATAAAAAATGTGCATGGAGAGGGAAAGGTAAAACTTGTATTTATTGTTTGTATGCTATGTATGTGTGTATTATTGTATATTTACCTACACTATCTCCTTTAATGTTACCATGACAAAGTAAGGATACAATAAAAATCAAACATCTATTTCATGGCATCAAGGTGATAATGGTGCCCTTCTATTAGGAATCTTTTTTTTCAGAGTTTAAAACAAAAATTTAATATTTAGACCACAGGTTTACCATTATAATTTGAGTCAGTGCACTGAGTAGAAGTTCACAAAATGGGCCCCAGAGGAAGAGTTGTCTGATGAAGAATATGCATTCTTTTTCTGTGTCTTAACCACTTTGGCTCTGGGGGAGAAGCCCTCCCTCCCCAGAGCATACCAAGTCAGCTCAAAGGCAAAAGTCCTTTTTATCTAATATGGGAATTAGAAGACCCTTGTAACTGATGTTACAAGGCATTCCTTTGTTTCCTGGAAACTAGATCCACCTCATGTGGATATTACTCCTTTTAATATCCAATGAGTTCTGTGAGAGGTTAAAGTGAAGAGGTCTAATGCTTCACCCTAAATATACTCTAGGGAGGAATCCAGACTGCTGGGTTATCGCTTGGTCGTCTTGTATCTCAGTGGCAGTCATCACTGGTTGCAGAGGAAGAGGTGAGTTTGACAATCAGTCTTGCAATCTGGCATTCTCCCCCAGCTACGTTACTGATAGCTCTTATCTCTCTTTTTTATTCTTAATTTAAAACTAATTCCAGTATAGTTAAAATACAGTGTTATGTTAGTTTCAGGTGTACAATATAGTGATTCAACAATTAGTGTACATTACTCGGTGCTCATCATGATAAGTGCACTCTTTAATCCCCAACATCTATTTCACCCACCCCCCACCCACCTCCCCCTGGTAATCATCAGTTTTTTCTCTATTGTTTGGAGTCTTTTTCTCCATTTGTCTCACTCACTATTTCTTTTTTTTTCCGTCACTCATGTGTTTCGTTTCTTAAATTCCACATATGAGTAAAATCATATGACATTTTTCTTTGTCTGACTTATTTTACTTGCATTATACCCTCTAGATCCATCTATATTATTGCACATGGCAAGATTTCTCTTTTTTTTTTTTAAGATTTTATTTATTTATTTGACAGAGAGAAATCACAAGTAGGCAGAGAGGCAGGCAGAGAGAGAGGAGGAAGCAGGCTCCCTGCTGAGCAGAGAGCCCGATGCGGGACTCGATCCCAGGACCCTGAGATCATGACCTGAGCCGAAGGCAGCGGCTTAACCCACTGAGCCACCCAGGTGCCCCAAGATTTCTCTTTTTATGGCTAAATAATATTCCATCTCTATTTATCTATATATCTATATCTATATCTGTGTTTCATATCTTCTTTATCCATTCATCAATCGATGAACGCTTGGGCTTCTTTCATATCTTAGCTACTGTAAATAATGCTGCAGTAAACATAGGGGTGCATGTATCCTTTTGAATTCGTGTTTTCATTCTTTGGGTAAATATCCCAGTAGTTCAATTACTGGATCATAGGGAAATTGACCATATTGTTGTAGGTTTATTTCCAGGCTTTCTATTCTGTTCCATTGATCTATGTCCCTATTTTTGTACTGGTATTATATTGTTTTGATGACTATAACTTTGTAATATAACTTGAAGTACAGAATTGTGATGCCTCCAGCTTTGCTTTTCAAGATTGCTTTGGCTATTCAGGGTCTTTTGGGGTTCCATACAAGTTTTAGGATTGTTTATTCTAGCTCTGTGAATAATGTTTTTGGTATTTCTATAGGGATGTTGCATTAAATGTGTAGACTGCTTTGGGTAGTATAGACATTTTAACAATATTTTTTCTTGCCATCCATGAGCGTGGAATATTTTTCCCATTTCTTTGTGTCTTCTTCGATTTTTTTCATCAGTGTTTTATAGTTTTCAGCATACAGGTTTTTACCTCTTTGATTAGGTTTGTTCCTAGGTATCTTATTATTTTTGGTGCGATTGTAAAATGGGATTTTCTTAACTTCTCTTTCTGCTGCTTCATTGTTGGTATATGGAAATGCAACGTAATTCTGTACATTGAATTTACATCTTGCAACTTTTTGTATTTGTTTATAAAATCTAGCAGTTTTCTTGGTGGAGTCAGATTTTTTATATACAGTATCATTTCATCTGCAAATAGTGAAAGTTTTACTTCTTCTTTACTGATCTGGATGCCTTTTATTTCTTTGTGTTGAATGATTACTGCAGCTAGAACTTCCAGTACTATGTTAGATAACAGTAGTGAGAGTGGACATCCTTGTCTTGTTCCTAACCTTAGGAAAAAAGCTCTCATTTTTTCCCCATTAACAATGATGCTAGGAGTGCCTTTAGTGTCTGCCTCCTGCTCAGGTCATGATTCCAGGGTCCTGGGATGGAATCCCACTTCGGACTCCCCGTTCAGCAGGAGTCTGCTTCTCCCTCTACCCGTCCTCCGCGCTCATGATCTCTCTCACTCTGTCTCTCAAATAAATAAGAAGAAATCTTAAAAAAAAAAAAAAAGATGGTATTAGGTGTGATTTGTCATAGATGACCTTATTATGATAAGGTATGTTCCCTCTAAACCTAGTTTGTTGAAGGTTTTTATCATGAATGGGTGTTGTACTTTGTCAAAGAAAATTTTTCTTGCATCTATTGAAATGATCATATGGTGCCTGTCTCTTTTTTTGACGTGATGTGTCATATTGATTGATTTATGAATACTGGGCAATCCTTGCATTCATAGATAAATCCCATTTGATTTTAGTGTAATTTCTTTATTGTTGGATTCCATATGCTAATATTTTATTGAGAATGTTTCCATCTATCTTCATCACCGATATCGGCCTCTCTTTTTTTGTGGAGTCTTTATCTGGTTTTGCTATCAGGGTAATGCTGGTTTCATAGAATGAATTAGGAAGTTTTTCTTCCTTTACTATTTTTTGGAATAGTTTGAGAAGAGTAGGTATCAACTCTTCTTTAAATATTTGGTAGAATTCACATGTGAATTCATCTGGCTGTGGACTTTTGTTTGCTGGGAGTTTTTTAAAATTGCTGATTCAATTTAATTGCTGGTAATTGGTCTGTTCCAATCTTCTATTTTTTTCCTGATTCAGGTTTGGGAGGTTATATATTTCTGGGAATTCATCTGTTTCTTAAAGGTTGTCCACTTTGTTTGCATATAATTTTTGATAATATGCTCTTACAATCTTTTGTATGTCTGTGGTGTTGGTTGTTATCTCTCTCCTTTCTAATTTTATATTTGATCTTTTTTTAAAAGAATCTGGCTACAGTTATGTAGATCTTTTTGAACAACCAGCTTTTGGTTTCACTGATCTGTTCTATTGTTTTTTAGTTTCTATTTCATTTATTTTTGCTCTAATCTTAATTATTTCCTTCCTTCTACAGGGGTTTGGATTTTTTTTTACCTAAATTAATTTTTTTTATTAATTTTTTATTTTTTATAAACATATATTTTTATCCCCAGGGGTACAGGTCTGTGAATCACCAGGTTTACACACTTCACAGCACTCACCCAAGCACATACCCTCCCCAATGTCCATAATCCCACCCCCTTCTCCCAAACCCCCTCCCCCCAGCAACCCTCAGTTTGTTTTGTGAGATGAAGAGTCACTTATGGTTTGTCTCCCTCCCAATCCCATCTTGTTTCATTGATTCTTCTCCTACCCACTTAAGCCCCCATGTTGCATCACCACTTCCTCATATCACTGGAAAGCAGCATGGAGGTTCCTCAAAATGTTGAAAATAGAACTGCCCTATGACCCAGCAATTGCACTATTGGGTATTTACCCTAAAGATACAAACATAGTGATCCAAAGGGGCACGTGCACCCGAATGTTTATAGCAGCAATGTCCACAATAGCCAAACTATGGAAAGAACCTAGATGTCCATCAACAGATGAATGGATCAAGAAGATGTGGTATATATACACAATGGAATACTATGCAGCCGTCAAAAGAAATGAAATCTTGCCATTTGCGACAACATGGATGGAACTAGAGCTTATCATGCTTAGCGAAATAAGTCAAGCAGAGAAAGACAACTATCATATGATCTCCCTGGATTTTGATTATTGTTCTTTATCTAGTTCTTTATCTAGTTCTTCCTTTAGATGTGGTTAGGTTGTTTATTTGGTATTTTTCTTGGTTCTTGAACCATGTTGCCTTGCTATGAACTGCCCTTTTAAAACCACTTTTGCTGTGTCTCAAAGATTTTGGATCATTGTGTTTTCATTTTCATTTGTCAGCATGTATTTTTTAAATTTCCTCTTTGATTTTGTGCTTGGCCCACTCATTTTTTAGTAGGATGTTATTTAACTTCTATGTTTTTGTTTTTCTTGTGGTTTATTTCTAGTTTCATAGCACTGTGGTTGGGAAAGATGCATGGCATGATCTCAGTCTTTTTGAATTTGTTGAGACTTGTTTTGTGGCCCCATATGTGATCTATTCTGAAGCATGTTCTATGTGCACTTGGAAAGAATGTTTAGAATGGAATGTTCTGAATATATCTGTTCAGTCCATCTGTTCCAGTGTATCATTCAAAGCTCTTGTTTCCTTGTTGATTTTCTGTTTAGATGATATGTCCATTGATGTAAGTGGGGTGTTAAAGTCTCCTACTATTTGTGTAATACTGATTAGTTTCTTTATGCTTCTTATTAAGTGCCTTATGTTTTCAGGTGTTTCCATTTTGGGAGCATAAATATTTACAATTATGATATCTTCTTGTTGGAGTGTGCCCTTTATGATTATATAGTGTCCTTTCTTTGTCCTTTATTACAACCTTTGTTTTAAGGTCATTTCGTTTGATATGAGTATTGCTACCCTGGCTTTCTATCCACTTCCATTTGCAGATAGGTATTTCTCCATCCTCTCCCTTTCTTTGTTTTTGTTTTCATCACTCTCTCTTTTTTTTTTTTTTCATAAACCTTTGTGTTGAGGGCTGACTTTCGACCAATCACAGCGAGAGAGCTGCCCTGCTATGTATGAAACCCTGACCCAGAACTACAAATGGTTTAGCACCAGGTTCCCCATGAATGTGAGTTGCATGATGGACAAGGGGGCAGCCCCCTTTCTGGCTGTGCCCCATTTTCCAGGAAGAGGGGCTCTCCCATCCTCTCACTTTCAATCTGCACCTTTTTTTAAAGATTTTTTTAAAATTTTTTAAAGATTTTTATTTATTTATTTGACACACAGAGATCACAAGTAGGCAGAGAAGCAGGAAGGGAAGCCAGCTCCCTGCTGAGCAGAGAGCCTGATGTAGGGCTCGATCCCAGGACCCTGGGATCATGACCTGAGTCGAAGGCAGAGGCTTTAACCCACTGAGCCACCTGGGTGGCTGCATCTGTCTTTAGGTCTGAAATGAGCCTCCTGTAGGCAACATATAGATGACTCTTGTGTTTTTATCCATTCTGTCACCTTGCGTCTTTTGACTGGAGCACTTACTCCATTTACATTCAAAGAGATTATTGATTTGTTATTATTTGTTATTTGTCATTTTGTTACATGTGTTGTTGTTTTTGTATTTCCTCTCTGTTCTTTTCTAATGTTGTTCTCTTCTGCTTGGTTGGCCTTCTTTAGCAAAATACTTGGATTCCTTTCTCTTTATTTCTTGAATATCTGTCACTGTTTTCTTGATTTGTGATTATCATTTGCTTTATAATTGATGGTCTCTTAATTTTGAATCCATTCTTTACTCTTCTCCCCTCCACATTTCAGGTATTTGGTATCGTATTTTATATCCTTTTATTTTGTGCTTCTCTTGATTTTTACAGATATACTTTTTTTTTTTTTTTTTTTTTTTTTGCTTTTGTGCTTCCTGTATTTCTTATCTTACTTATGGTTTTTGTTTTCCACTCAGAGTCCTTCTTAACATTTCTTGTAGGGCAGATTTAGTGGCTGTGAATTTTCTTAACTTTTGTTTGTCTAGAAAATTTCTTATTTCTCCATCTGTCCTGAATTGTAGCCTTACTAGATGAGAGTATTCTTGGCTGCAGAGTTTTCCTTTCCAAACTGTGAATATATCATGCTACTCTCTTCTGTCCTATAGAGTTTCTGCTGGAATATCAGCTGATAGTATTATAGGGTTTCCTTCATATGTAACTGTCTGTCCCCTTTGCATTTGCAAACTTTAAGATTCTTTCTTTTTCACTATTTTTTTGCCATTGTAATTTTTAGGTGTCTTGGTCTGGATCTCCTTGAATTAAAATTTTTGGGGGCTCTCTGTGCCTCCTGAATCTGGATCTCTTGTTTCCCACCTCAGATTTGGAAAGCTTTGCTATTATTAAATGTATTCAAATACATTTTTGCCCCCCACCCCACTTCCTTCTGGGATCCCTGTAATACAAATGTTATTATGCTTGGTGTCACGGTGTTCTCTGTCTGTTCTCATTATGCAGTATTTGTTTTGTCTCTCCTGTTCAGCTTGATTGCTTTCCATTATTCTGTTTTCCAGGTCAATGATGGATTCCTCTCATTCCTGTAGCCTAGTATTTATTTCATTTATTGTATTTTTAATTTATTGAGTTTTTCATCTCTGATATGGCATTTTTTATCTGTTAATGGTCTCATTGATGTTCTCCTAATTTTTTTTTTTTTTAAGTCCAGTCAGTACCTTTATTTTTATTTTTTATTTTTGAGAAAGTGAGTGAGAGAAGGAGGGAGGGACAGAGAGAGAGAGAATCCCAAGCAGACTCCACACCTAGTGTGGAGCCTTATCTGGGGTTCAGTTTTACAATCCTGAGGTCATGACCTGACTTGAAATGACCCCTGAAATCAAGAGTCAGATGCTTAAACTTCTGAGCCACCCAGGTGCCTCTTAAGTTCAGTATCTTTATGATCAGTAGTTTATATTTTCTATCAGGCATTTTACATATTTCTGTTTTATTTAGATCTCATGCTCTGATTTCTGTCCCGTTATTTCTTCTGTCTCCTCATTTTGCCTGCTTCTGTGTTTCTGTTTGTTAGGAAAGTCAGCTATGTCTTCTTTTGGAAGTAGTGGCTTTATGAAGAAAAGATACTCTGGTGCCCTGCAGTAGTGTCCTCTGTTCACCAAAACCTGTACTTCAGGGGAATGTCCTATGTGTGTTCCTTGTACCCCAGTGTTATGTCTGAGTCACTTTTCCTTCCAGTCCAGTCATCTGTCCCCTCTGTCTGTTGTAGGCTGTGCTTGCTTGTTGTGATGTTGGTGGGACTTAGGTCAGCTGGGAGGGGGCATGCCCTCAGGGGAACTCAGGGTCAGAGCAGTGGCATTAACAAAACTTGTACTAAGCCCAGGGTGATAGGCAGCTGGCTTGGAGTGGGCGAGTTCTTAGGAGAACTTGTGGGCAGGGTACAGTGTCAGGATGTTAGGTAGCAAGTATCTGTGTAGTGCCACCTCCTGTAGGTGGGCTTTTGTTTATTCTGGGCAGTAGGGGAGGAAAATGGCACCTGCCAGCTCCTTTGTTTCCAGAACTTCTCCAACATGTTCCAAAATCAGTATAAACAGATCTCCCAAATGTTTGCCCTAAGTGTTATGCAAACTTAAAACATTTCTGTGTTGCCTTTTCATGAGCTGCTGTCTCTTTAAGGGTGGTGACCCAGCTCTCACTTGCCCGGCTGGCTAGACCCAGTGCTGAGTTAGCTGACTTTTAAAGCTTCAGGTTCCAAGTCCTGCTCGTTATACAAACTCATGGAATTCAGCTCCTCTGGTTTTCGAAGCCAAATGTTATGGGAATTCATCTTCCCCATGTGAACTCTCTGGTGCAAGGGACCGTTTCTCTCCCCTCTTCACACCTATAGCTCCCTTTCTCCTGTGGGCGGCCTCCAATTATGATTCTGCCCTTCCTGCCCTCTCAGATGTGGGTCCTTCTCTACATTTAGTTATGGAGTTTGTTCATCCAGTCTTTGGATTGCTCTCTGCTTTATTTATACAGATGTGAGTGATGTCTAGTTATAATCGTGGAATGGGGTGAGTTTAGGCTCCTCCTACCCTGCCATCTTCCCAAGTTCCCTCCTCTATTAGGAATCTTTAGAGTCTCCAGGCACTAAATTTAGGTCCCTCTAAGGGAACAACAGATCGATCAGCCACTTGTCTTGAAAAACTCATGTTTAAGCTTCATTCCTTATTTCATTTTTTATTAAAGTTTTATAAGGTATATATATATATATATATATATATATATATATATTTAAAGATTTTATTTATTTATTTGATAGACAGAGATCACAAGCAGACAGAGAGGCAGGCAGAGAGAGAGAGAGGAGGATGCAGGTTCCTTGCTGAGCAGAGAGCCCAATGCGGGTCTCAATCCCAGGACCCTAGGATCATGACCTGAGCCGAAGGCAGAGACTTTAACCCAATGAGCCACCCAGGTGCCTTGATTTATATTTTATCACACTAAAAATGAGAAATAAAAGAGAGAGGTTCAAATGACTTGTTTGAATTCATTGAGGACAGAATGTCCTTGGAGTCCTGCAGGAAGTCTGGGAAATGAGGTAATATGTTCTATTTCTTGATCTTCTGTAAGTGTGACTTAGAGCAATGCTTGTTAATTTAGTTACAAATATTTATTGAGTTTTTTACTTTATGCCAGCCCCTGCTCTGTGTTGGAGTTAAAATGGTGAGGAATATATGATCTCTCTATGAAATTATAGCCTAAGTAGGAAGCCAGGCTTACAAATACAATCACAGGCCAAAGAATATGCAGGGACACTGCTGAGTAAAGTAATATCTTAGTCATGGGAGTATCTAACATCAGGACCCTAGTTTACTTTGTGGGGTAAGGGGTTTCAGTAGAAGAAGAATACAAGTAGAAGATTAATACAAGGTGGACAAGTGGAAGGGCATGACAAACTAGCAAGTACAGAGGAATAGTGTAACTCAGGCAAATGCAAGAAGTTGATGTCTCTGGTTTTCTTGCATAGAAATATAGGAGACTAAATGCTTTCATTCCTACCTACATGACATTGCTCATGTCTGTTTCTTCTACTAATTCCCTGTTACCAGTGTTTAGCTCATCATTTTCTACCTCTAAATCATCTTGCTGCCTTCAGTCTTGATCATCTTAGATTTATTGTCCATAGTGCTTCAAAGGGATCTTTCTGTATTTAAATATGATTTTTCCCTGTGTTTAAAACCCTTCTAAATCTGCCTTTCCAATGGCAACAGGATAAACATAGACACTTATTGCATGTTATACAAAGCTCTCATGATCTGGTTCCTGTTTGATACGTTTTTAAAGTTTATATTTATCTTGAATGCAAATGTGAAATTTCGGAGACAGAGATAATTATTATTACTTACAGCAATGACATCGTATTTCTCCACACTCAGTAATTGTGATATGTGATACAGTGAGAGCCAGATGTTATCCTGTATGTTGGGGAATGGGGGAGTCTACACTGCAGTAGAGGAACCCTGAAGTTATGAATCTGGGAGTTTTTATAGGCTATATGCTGCCCTATCATCTTTGGAAGGAGGAAGAGAAACATTTACTCTCTCATTTTTACAGTCCTCTGGAATGTAAAGGACTGGCTTCAAAGCTCAGGATTTCATTCTCTGTGGGTAAGGAAACATAGAGAGAGAACTCTAAAATGTCTGGAGGTCTCTGGCTAGACAATCACTCTTTAATGTCCAAGATTTACCTTTTAACCTAGTTTCCAATTTTCTCTGGTCAGAATCATGGAGAGATTTTCACTCCAGTTTCACACTGTTCACCTTTCCAGGCTCATTACCTCTTCCTTCTTTGCTGAAGCACTGTGCTCCCTCACTGCTAAACTACTTGTGGTTTTCTGTACTTTGTGGTTTCAGCCCTTATGCCCTTGTTTATTTGTTTTAATATTGCCCCATTAGCTTTTAGCTCATTGTTTCTATCAAGAAAAAAATTTACATACAGTGAAATGTTCTGTTCTTAGGTTTATAATTTGTTAAGTTTTGATAAATGTTAGTACCTGTGTAACACCACCCCAATCAAAATAGAACACATTGCTCTCACAGCAGAAAGTTCCCTTTGTGCCCTCTTTCTGTCAATTACCCCCTCTTCTCATACTATTCTGATTGCTGTCGCTATTAGTGATTAGTTTTCCCTGCACTAGAACTTCAACTAAGTGAAAACATATATTATGTTGCTCATTTTTTCTGGCCTCTTTAGCTCGACATATGTTTTTGAAATTCATGTATGTTTGAGTGAATCAGCAGCTTATTCTTTATGTGGGGTAGTTTCCATTATATGAATATTGCTCAATACGTTTGTCTTATTCATATGTGATGGCATTGGGTTGTTTCCAGTTTTTGTCTATTATGAATAGAATTGCATAAACACTCTTATTCAGGGATTTTTTGTGGGCCCATTTTTTTTTTTCTCTTGGGTAAATACCCAAGGGAAGAATTGCTGGATTGTAGGTAGAGTATATGCTTAACTATAAAGAAACTGCCAAATATTTTTCCAAAATGGTTGTACCTTCATATTCCATGTTTTCAGAACATGCAGTTTCCTCTGACTGGGGGGTTTCTCCTGACATCTTCTGCATAGTGAACTCTTTCTCGTCTTTCAATTCACAGCCTAAACATCACCTCCTTTGTGAAAAGTTCGAGGGAGTTTATAATACTCATTTAGGCTGCCACTTTGTCTTATTGTTCCCTCTCCATTTTGGCCGCCCCACTCCCCCCACCCCCCGCCACTCTATGGAAATCAGGAGTAGTGTCATATGTATATTACATACTCAGCTGTATTAGGAAAAGCTACGAGTTTTTTTTACATTAGATGTCATTCCATAAACTTATACTGAGCAGTTACCTATCCACACAGAATAGGTAATAAGTTTACAAATAATGAAAATTTATCATTTAGATATCAGTTAGTTTTGTTCACTGATTGATGGAGGGATCTGATTGATGAAAGATGTTATGTTGGGGACAAGGATGTTTTGGCTGTCAAAACAGCTCTCTAGTCCTCTTTTTGTTTATATAGTGAAAATCCAAGGAAAAGTAGCATGAAGTCACATAGTGTTGAAATAGTTACTGTTGCCTCAATAAGGCAAGAAGAAATAAAAAGAATGCATATGGATTACTTAAGATTACAAACATCATTATTCCATAATTCAAATAGTATAACAAACTATCCTATTACTACCATCTTCCCCTTCTCTTATGGTATTTTTATATTTTATCTACAACCTGTTAAAGATAATGGGTTTTTCCTGTTTCCTGTGAAGATGATCTAACCACAGAGCTTCTACTGACTAGATAGTGGATGTCGTGTGGGTTGTAGAGCAAGATGAGAAACAATATCCAAATGACATGTATGCCAAGCAACAGATAACAGAAAATGCATTTATTCTGAATTTTTCATGTGTTTTCTAAAAAAAGAGGGTACTTCACAACAAGAAGCTATTTTAATAGGTTGTTGTGTGAAATCTGTTGAGGTTTCCTCTCCTCCTCCACAATTCCCAGGTAGGGGATAAGAGTTATCATTACTTAATAGTCAGTAAGGTTGACATTTAATGAGAAAGCAGTTCTGAAAAGTGGATAGGTTTTAAAATCTCAGCATGAATAAGTAGAAATATTAAAGGTAATAGCTGCCTATGAATGATTGTTGTTAGCTTCAATTTACATAGTAAAGAGCACAGAAAACTTCTAAGATTTTTCATTCTTAACATTTTAATGATCAAACTATAAGACAATGGAACACTTTAAGTTGGTGACTTTTAAGTTTTGTTTTTCTGGAATGCACTAAAGGCAGATGAGTAAGCTGATGTGCTACCAAAAACACCATAGGAAAATATTTATGCAGCACCATTCTTAGCTAATATGACAGTTTTTACTGGAATACACAGGTGCTATTTCTCTGAGTTTCACAGAGGTGACTTAAAGGGCTCATGCAACACTGTATGTTCATTCTTTAAATGAACTAGAGGAAAGTGATGACTTGGGACTTAGTTTACCAATACAGTATATATGGTGTGTATTTATTTAGTGCTTTCTGTATTCAAAATGCTGTGGGGGAAAACATTGAAGATCTGCCCTTGTTCTGGCAAAATTTTAAATTTCATTTGCTTTGGAATAACCAAATGGCACATGTACATATCAACATAAATATTTTGAATGCATATTTCAACAAATCAGGCTTTTGTGACTCCTGAAATAACTTGAAAGGAAGTTTTTAAGTGTGATTATATTCTGAGCTTAACCTACTTTAAAAATGAAACCTGTAAAAACTGAAAACGTTTTTCAGCTCTCAGATTTTTATTTTGGGTCACTGTTAAAGTGTAGATATATTTTTATTAAATTAAAAAATAGAGGATTTGGGGGAAGATGGCAGAGTAGGAGGATCCTAAGTTCACCTCATCCCACAGCTAGCTAACACCTACATCAGTGCAAATAACCCAGAAAATAACTCAAAGACTGGCCAGATTCTTCACAGATAAATGTAGAGAAGAAGCCTCATTGAAAAGGGTAGGAAGAACAGAGATGAGGTTGGGTGGCAAATGGACCCATGGGACTGTCTATGGGTGGACACTGCATGCACAGAGAGGGGAGAGGACCAGACCCTCACACCAAGTACCCCACACCCTCGGGACCCACATGGGGAAGATGAAGGCCCATAAAATTTGGCTTTGAAAACTAGACGGGCTTAACAATCAGTGGGGCTTAACACCTGGAACTTTCAAAATCAGTGGGCTAGTCTCTGGGAGAGCCAGAGGGGCAGAGGCCCCACCGCAAAGGCACAGCACAACAAACAGCCCAAAGAGATATAGCAAAGAAGCAACAGTTTGAAAAACATCTGGGGTGTATATTGGAAGGAGGTTTATGTACTAATTCTCAGAGCATGTGCTGGAGGGCAGGGGTCTTTAGGGGGACTTCTCCAAGAACAAAAGAGCTGGTGAATGCCATTTTCCCTCCTGGCCACCCCCACCCCCCAGCCTAGATACATGGGTTCCTGTTGGAATCAGCAGAACATGAAGATTCTCTAACTAGCTTGTTAATAGCATCTCCTGTCGCCCTCCCCACCATGTTTTCCTCTAACATGTCCACTCCAATATGTCTTTGGCCAGAGCTCATCCAAAGTGATGCCATAAACCTGGCAGTGTGCAAGCAGCTCTGACGGGGTCATCATAAATCTAAAGTGACCTCTGCTCTGGGGAGAGGGGAAGATAACTACACACACCAGTCAACTGTGGCCCCAGCAGTGGGCTGGGGTTAGACATCTGGTCTGTCAGTGTCACCCACCAATTAAAGCTTCTCAGGCGACAACAGAAGGAATGAACTGTGCAAGTTCCTGCAGCTATATCTTTGCCTGCTCTGACTTAGCTCAAGCCCAAGGATTCCCGAGACTGGCCCATTAACAACACAGATAGCAAACCCTGCCCACAACAGGCAAAGAGAGCCATTGCAGATGACTTGACTAAAGGCAAATATGGCTCAGGCACAATAGTAGGGCATGTGCAGCCCACATAGGAGACACCCCTGAAGTGCCAAGTTCTGGTGAACAGGGGACATGGCATAGCAGGACAATGGGACCTCTTCTTCATAAGGACACTACTTTCAAGAGCAGGAGACATAGTTGACTTTTCTAACACACAGAAACAGATGCAGAGACAAAATGAGGAGACAGAGGACTATGTTCCAAATGAAAGAAAAGGATAAAAGTACAACAAGAGACCCAAGTGAAATGGCTATAAGTAATATGACTGATAGAGAATTTAAAGTAGTAATTATAAAGATACTCATTGGACTTGAGCAAAGAGTAGAGGGCCTCAGTAGAACCCTTAACAAGGAGATAGAAAATATGAAAAAAGAACCAATCAAAGATGAAGAACTCAATAACTGAAATTAAGAATATGCTAGATAGAATCAGTAGTAGACTAGAGGAAGAGTAATGGATCAGTGGCCTGGAGGGCACAGTAATGGAAAGCAATCAGGCCTAGCTGGAGACAGAAAAAAATAATAAAAATTGAAAATAGTCTGAGGGAACTCAGTGATACCATCAAGTGTAATAACATCCACATTATAGAGACCCCAGAAGAAGAGAGAGAAAAGGGGCAGAAAATGTATTTGAAGAAATAATAGCTGAAAACTTCCCAAATATGGGAATAGCAGTCCAGATCCGTGAAGCACAGAGAGCTCCCAACAAGATCACTCCAAGGAGGTTCACACCAAGACACATAGTACTTAAAATGGCAAGAAATTGTGATACAGAATTTTAAAAGTAGCAAAAGAAAACAGTTACATGCAAGAGGAACCCCATAAAGCTATCAGTGATTTTTCATTAGAAATTTTGTAGGCCAGAGGAGTGTGGCATGATGTATTCAAAATACTGGAAACAAACAAACAAACAAACAAACCAAAAAACCAAAACCAAATGAAAGCAAACAAACAAAAAACAACCAACAACAACCCTGCAGCCAAGAATGCTGTACCCCACAAAGCTATCATTCAGAATATAAGGAGATAAGGGGAGACAAAGAGTTTCCTGGAAAGACAAAAATTAAAGCAATTCATGACTAAACTGGCCCAATAAGACGTGGTAGGGCAGACTCTGAGTGGAAAAGAAAGACAATAAATAGAAGTAAGAAAAGTAGGGAGTACAAGAGCAGCAAAATTATGTATATCTATAAAAATCACCCAAAGAATTTAAGAAATAGAAAGATATAATGTATGACAACATATGCCTAAACATGGTGGAGGGAGAGGAGTAAAGACTGGGTTCAAACTAAGTGACTGTCAACTTAATATAGATTGCTAAATGCATAAGATGTTAAATATAGACCTCATGATAACCAGAAATTTAAAAAACAACAGTAATAGATATACAAAAAATACAGAGCAAGGCTCCAAGCCTATCACTGAAGAAAGCCAGCAAACCATGAGAGAAGAGAGGAAGAGAAGAAAGGAAATGAGAGCTCCAAAACTACCATAGAACACATAACAAAATGGCAGTAAGTACATACCTATCAATAATTACTTTGAATCAAACAGACTAAATGCTCCAATCAAAATACACAGGTTGATAAACAATTTTTCTTATTTTTGTTTTCTCCCTCAATTAGGATGTAAGCTATATATTCTATTTCTATTATTTTAAGGTTACCCTTGAAATTTTATTATACACACTTAACAAATTCTAAAATTAATGTCTAAACCTTTCTTCTAAATGATACAAAGACTTTGAAACACTTTAATTTTGAGCACTCACCTTCCAAATAAGGTCATTGTTGTCCTGCATTTTAGTCAATCTTTTTAAATCTAAAAATTATTACTGTAATTATTTAGAGAGTTCTGGTCACCTCTTCATAATTATATGCTATTTTATAGAGTTTCTAAATTTTTGCCTTTGAAAAGTTACTTTATACAGTCAGTGTATTACCATTTTTTTAGGAAATACCCAGTATTTCCCAATTTGTTTGTTCAGACCCTCATTCAGGGATTTTTGTTCTTCCTTACATTTGTCCCTTTAACACGTTCCTTTAAACATTCCTTTTATAATGTTCCTTTTTAACATTTCTGATATCTAATACTGGATAGAAGAGAATGAATGTGTTGGCATAGTCAGTAGTGAGCAAAGGTCATGTATTTTGAAGACTGCATGTTACTTCAATTTATTCAAAATTTCAGGGTGTTCTGAGAGTTCCTATATACTTGTATATTTTTCATTTAAAAATTATAACATATTTTCTCTTCACTCAGAAATACATGTTCACAAAAATATTCATAAATTAATTTTCTAAAATCAATGACAATGAAGTATTTTATAGCTTTTGAAAAAACAGTATATTCATAGCTAAATTATTACTTAAATATTAAAGCTTTGACTTTCATTCTTTTTTGTCAGCAAATAAAATGCTAAATTAAAAAATTAATTTTATTAATATTAGTATAAAGTTCTATATTAATTTATTAGGTTATTTATTTTAAAAGCAATACAGTACTTGAAAAGGCTGGGCATTTCAAAACACTTTTCAATGATGTTTTATATTAAAAGTGGCTCTAATTATATTTAACTGCCGACAAAACTGTTGAAAAAAACTGACACTATATTAAATAGTTTTAATGCTTTTTCAGCTTTTTTTTTTTAATTTGGAGAGAGTTATTACAAAAGAGATCTGAAAATAATAGGTTGATACTGAGGCATTTAATAACCTTTTAGGATTCTTTTGTGGTCTGTGAGGTGGTTTCTGGTACAGTAAATTAACAGTGAACTCCATGCCAGGAAAGACTAGCACATACTTGCTTTCTTTTAAGCTATTTTAAAGAATGTGCTTATTGTTTACTTGACTTTTTGAAAATACACTTTATGGAATAAGGAATCCTTGAGGGATACTATATGAAGATATTCACTGATATTTTATGAAAGGTTTGAAAGTTTGGGTTTGATTCTATTTCCTCTTAAGCCTAGAGTTTAAAAGTAATTTAAGAACTAAATAAAAGCCTCTATAGGGACCTTTCAGCTTCTGGGCTTACCAATAACATTTTGAAAAATCCCATTACTATTAAGCACTGCAGTTTTTCATTAGATTTCAATAGCTTTTTCTCTTTTTTCTGACACTTTGTAAGTAACAGATTTGTACAATTGGAACATAACACTTTACTGAGACTTAATATTAATTGTCTTTCTTAGTGTAGGCAAATAGCATTTAAGACAATGCTTTGAAGAATATTAACATGAAGAGCAGCCTTTTCAGTCATGCAGAGAAATGATTTTGAAGTGACATTAATTTTCACATTAAATTCTGTTGGGAAACCTTACAATGGCTCATTTTTTTTTTTCTTTTTTGGAAACAGACTTCCAAGCTATAATTTTTGACATTCTTTAGGGACACTCAGCTTTTAGTTTGCTCCACTTAAGTCAAAATAGCTTGGTATTTTACAGCCTTAAAGTTTAATATTAATAGTTTTAAATAATCCTCTTCCTGAAAACTGTGTTGAACATTTCCATTTCTTTTATCATTATCTGTCTTGTAGCAGTCTTTTAAAGACACTTTTATAAAGTCACAACTTTTCAAATCCATTTTAATCTCTTGCATCTGTGGATTTCATAATTGATTGTATTTTTAATTCAATTCAAATTATATTTTATTTTAAAATGTACTTTTTATTTTGAGAGGTTTGTTTTTTATAGTTACTTTTTTATATAGTTACTTTTCTTAAAGTAATTTTCAGTTGTCAAACTAACTGAGCCAAATAAGTTATTTTTTTCCTTTTTTTTTATTGCGTTATGTTAGTCACCACATAGTGCATCATTAGTTTTTGATGTAGTGTTCCATGATTCATTGTTTGTATAACACCGAGTGCTCTATGCAATCCGTGCCCTCCTTAATATCAGTACCTATCACCAGGCTTACCCGTTCCCCAATCTCCTTCTAAAACCCTCCGTTTGTTTCCCAGAGTCCATAGTCTCTCATGGTTCATCTCCCACTTTGATCCCCGCCCACTTTATTTTTCCCTTCTTTCTCCTAATGCCCTCCATGCTATTCCTTATGTTCCACAAGTAAGTGAAACCATATGATAATTGACTTTCTCTGCTTGACTTATTTCATTTAGCATAATCTCCTCCAGTCCCATCCATGTTGATGCAAAAGTTGGGTATTCACCCTTTCTGATGGCTGAGTAATATTCCATTGTGTATATGGGACACATCTTACTTATGCATTTGTCTGTTGAAAGGCATCTCGGCTCTTTCCACAGTTTGGCTATTGTGGACATTGCTGCTATGAACGTTGGGGTGCATATGATCCTTCTTTTCACTGCAGCTGTATTTTTGGGGTAAATACTCAGAAGTGCAATTGCTGGGTCATAGGATAGCTCTATTTTTTATTCTTTGAGGAACCTCCACACTGTTTTCCAAAGTGGCTGTACCAATTTGCATTCCCACCAACAGTGTAAGAGGGTTCCCCTTTATCCACAACTTCTCTAACATTCGTTGTTTCTTGCCTTGTCGATAAACCAAATAGGTTATTGTGAGAAAATTTTTTCTCTGCATCTTTCCCTCTCTTCTGCATGTAGGTAAGACTCCAAAAGGTCAAAATATCAAAGTATGTTTACCATTTTTTTAGGAATCTCATGTGGGTTTCTTTTTCTGGAACTTCTAGTCAACGTACAGATAGGTGGTACTCTCATCTCATCTTACCTTTTTACTTATGTTTCATTTACACTACTTGACAAAACAATGACTGTTTACTTCAGGGATGCCTGGATGCTTCTCTGTTCCATGTGATATCGGCTAGGGTTCTTCATTTGGGTTTGTTTACTTGCTGGATGGTCTAGCCTGCAAAGTCCAAGAAGGCCTCTATCACATGTCTGGGAACTCAGTATTGACTGTTGGTTGGGTAACTGTGTCACCTTGCATGTGGTCTCTCTGTCCAGGTAGTGTCTTTGAATTCTAAGTTTCTAACTGTAACAGCATCATTTCTGCCACATTCTTTTGGTCAAAGCAAGTCAGTAGGTGATGGAAATAGACATCTCTGGATAAGAGGAACAACAAGTGAAGTACTAGTGTAGTCTTGTTACAAGTCCCTCATCAGATCTATGATTTACAATTCTTTTGGGGGGAGGAGAGGACAATGGCTTCTTAGATATGACAGCAAAAGCACAAGCAACAAAAGAAAAAACTTAGATATATTGGGTTTTATCAAGTTAAAAACTTTGATGCATCAAAGGACACTTTCAAGAGAATGAAAAGGCAGGATGGGAGAAAATATTTGCAAGTCATATATCTGATAAGGGACTTTTTTTTTTTTTAAAGATTATTTATTTATTTATTTGACAGACAGAGATCACAAGTAGGCAGAGAGGCAGGCAGAGAGAGAGGAAGGGAAGCAGGTTCTCTGCTGAGCAGAAAGCCCGATGTGGGGCTTGATCCCAGGACCCTGGGATCATGACCTAAGCTGAAGGCAGAGGCTTTAACCCACTGAGCCACCCAGGCACCCTTGATAAGGGACTTTTAAATCTAGGATATATGAAGAATTCTTTTTTTTCTTTTAAAGATTTTATTTATTTATTTGACACAGAGAGAGGGATCACAAGTAGGCAGAGAAGCAGGCAGACAGAGAGAGAGAGAGAGAAAGGATGCAGCAGTGTCCCTGCCAAGCAGAGAGCCCAATGTAGGGCTCGATACCAGGACCCTGAGTCCATGACCTGAGCCAAAGGCAGAGGCTTAACCCTCTGAGCCACCCAGGTGCCCCTATATGAAGAATTCTTACAACTTAACATAAGACAAACAACCCAATTAAATAATGGGCAAAAGGACTTGGATAGACATTCTTCAAGGATAATACACAATGACCAATAGCCCATGAGACAATGCTCAAGATCATTAGTCATTAAGGAAAATACAGATGAAAAGTAAAATAAAATACCACTTCACACACCACATAACAGCTGTTGGTGAAGATATGAAAAATTGGGACCCTCATGTATTACTAGTACAAATGTAAAACAGTGCAGCTGCTATGGAAAGCAGTTTGATAGTTTCTCAAAGTGTTAAAAATAGAATTACTGTATGACCCAGCAATTCCACTTCCACTTATATACCCAAAGGAATTGCAACCAGGTATAGAAACAAAAATTTATATGCAAATGTTCATAGTAGAAGTCTTTACAAAAGTCAAAAGGGGGAAATAACGGGAGTGTCCCTCAGCTGATTAATGGATAAACCAAAGGTGGTATATCCATATAATGGAATATTATTCAGCTCTAAATAATGGTAGTCTACAACGTGGATTAACGTTGAAAATATTATGCTAAGTAAAAGAAACCAGATATAAAAGGTCACATGTTACATAATTTCATTTATATGAAATATCCAGAATATACAAAATGTAGACAGAAAACAGGTTAGTGATTGCCAGGAAGTGAGGAGAAGGAGAAATGTGGAATGATTGCTTAATGGGTATTAGGTTTATTTGGGGAGTGGGTGTAATGGGAATGTTCAGGAACTTGAAGTGGTAATGGTTGTCCAACATTGTACTATTAACTAAATTTAACTAAGTTGTACACTTTGAAATGGTTGCTGATGGTAAATTTTATGTTACATATATTTTACTATAATAAAAAACAATTGTGCAATTGGATTTGCTTGCTCTTGTGTCATATTCATATAAAACATGCTCAGGCTAGCCATAAATGGAATGGAATCAAGTTACCCCAGTTGTTTGAGACAAAGCAATCCTAAATCACTGGCAACCAACTAATTCTCAGCGTATGAGAACAATGCTAAGATTGCCAGAACCGTCTTACCTACCCCTAGCTGACTCAATGGGTCAGCAATAAATGCTTACAATTTTATACTTCTGAAATTTAAAAAATTTGTTTCAGAGTTATGACAATTTGAGTTATGTATCTATTTGAGTTATGTACCTAATACTATTTCTCATTAAAAGAATTCAGGATTTCTTAGAGTAATGGCTGATTTGAAGACTTGGGACTACCCAACTAGAGATTAAATTTTCCATTCTTCTTGTGGCTTACAATGACCTATCATTATATTGTGGTTAAAGAGGGTGAGAAAATGTTACATAAGAGATATTTCTATATTGTCTGAATGACTTGATTTGGGGTTTCTGTGAAGCCTCAGTTTAACCTGTTTTCTATTAAAACGCAAACCCTGTATGACATCCAGGCTATTGAAGCATGTTATGCATATATATCCCCAGATACAAGAAGAAAGAAATAATAAAGAGACAACATAGTAAAGAAGAGCTAAACGAAGATAATAATTTTTATTTAAGACATTTAAGACTTTAAAAAGCTAAAGGAACTATTTGCTAGAATATTTTCTTATTAGCATGAAAAGGAGATATGCCAGTTTTTAAGGAAAGATATGATTTTTATGACCCTGAACTCAGTGAAGAATATATTGAGGAGTTTTTTGGTCATTGTTTGGTCAAATGTCTATATAGAAAATATCTATATCAAAACTATATCTTTAATAATAATTTTACAGAAATGAACTTTGCATAAGGCATTTACTATATCAGTTTTTGATTGATAATATATTCTTGGTGTATAGCTTTCTGATGAACTGGCTTAATGCAGGGTAGCACAAGCTAAAATAACCACCAGGAAGAGGAAATATTTCTTAGATCAGAGTTTCCAACTGGTTTCTGTAGAATGGCAGGACAGAGGAGGGGCTCTACAAATGATTGATTTGAATTTGGTTTAACTATTTTAAAAAGTGTTCTGATGTCTGTTAAAAAATCAGTGTTATATGCAACATGGGGGCTTAAGTGGGTAGAAGAAGAATCAATGAAAAAGATGGAATTGGGAGGGAGACAAACCATAAGTGACTCTTAATCTCACAAAACAAACTGAGGGTTGCTGGGGGGAGGGGGGTTGGGAGAAAGGGGTGGGATTATGGACATTGGGGAGTGTGTGTGCTTTGGTGAGTGCTGTGAAGTGTGTAAACCTGGTGATTCACAGACCTGTACCCCTGGGGATAAAAATATATGTTTATAAAAAATAAAAAATTAGAAAAAATCAGTGTTATAAAAATTTTCCTGCTGTCTCTGTTTCAGTGAAGAGAATTCTGAGGGTGCAGAGTGAGCTATTATAAACCGCTACCATTTGAGATTTATTTCCTGTGTGATTTAAGATTGTCTCAATATTGTGCAACCAAAACAAAATACAGAAACAGATTGAATCCTGAGGCTGGTGTACCTACAACTGACAACTATAACCACCAACATAAAATCTTTCGGGTTCAACAAAACAACTTTGTTTTATATAAATTTGAACTACACTAAATTTATACACATAAAATTCTACTTTATAGAGTTGAATGCAGCATTTTATTTGACAGAGGGTTACATTGCTAAAATAATACTCGAAATCCACCTACTTAGATTTCCCCTGTAGAATATCAGTAGTTTCCACTAGGCTTTGGACAGAAACCACTGGACAGATAATTCCCCATTGAGATGGATAGTCAGTGTCCGACAGGAAGGCACTCTCTGCTGTTGACTGAAAGAAGATCAATATGTTCCGGATGCCAGGAGCATAGACAGTGAAGATGCTGATAGGAGCCTAATTTGTATTCCAAGGTTAGGTGAGTGCCATCCAACTTTGTCTGCACTTGGGCACTGGAGTCAGGACAAGAATCTTCTTGACATTAGCTCTGGATCTATTCAATTGCTTAACAAAACCTTGATTAAGGCTGAGAGTTTTGTGCTGAAAAGATAGAGGAACATCCTTGCCTGGATACTTTTGAGGGCATAGATATTAAACACATTTTTATCACCGCAAAACTTTAACACTGATCAATAAATAACCTTTTTTTGTGTGTGGGATTGCATCTTGATTTTTCCTCTAAAAGTATGTCTATGCAGACCAGCAGTATTACCATTACCCAGGAGCTTATTAGAAATGCAGAATTTCAGACATAACCTCAGACCTATTGATCAGAATTTTTATTTTAAAAAGATTCCAGGTGGTTCATAAGCATATTAAAATTTGAGAATCGCTGCATTAGATGTTACCAAAGAAAGTCTGAGAGAATTTGTTGAGTTAATTGGTTGAATAGAAATTTCAAAAATATCTATTTGGATGACCTGATTCACAGTTTTGGTTTTATTATCAATATTTACATACTTTCCCATCAAGATCTGCCTAATAATATAAGCTGCTTTTATAAATGCATCACTATTCGAAAACAAATGCTGTGACTGTTGGAAGAAATAATCTTCAATTTTCCCAGGCTTCCATGAGTCTCATTCATTGCTTAAAATTTCACTAAGTCTGGTCTATTAATTTGCTTTTAACTTTTGTTTTTCTATTTCTATTTTTTATTCATGTGTTAATTTACTTTTTCTTTAAAAATTTCCACAATTTTTATTTTTTATCTAGGTGCTAGTTTTCATAGAAACTATAAACTTTTACAATGTTTTAGGATGATCTCCTTGTGGCATGGAAAGGAAATAGAAATATGAAATGACTTTAGAAACATGCAGAAAATACTAAAACGTTTGACACTTATACTTTTGCCAGTATGCCAGATCGGCTCCAAAACCTTCATTAATTACAAGCCAAGATGACAAAGTTGAAGGAGGTGACAGTTTTCAAACTAGAGTTTTAAAAAACATTCCAACACATTTTTTTTTTTTTTTTGGGCTGTAGATTATAATTTACAAAATGAGGTTTTGACAAATCTTAGCTATGGTTGTAAGTTGCTTTTACCAGCTGATTTTAGAGGATGTCATTTCCAGAATCTTTACTTTTCTGTATCCAAGAACAAGTCAATTATAGAATTTGGTTCTTGGCGTTTTCAAAATTTCAGTCGGGTTTAGTGTGCCTTGTTCTGAATTGCATGTGGTATTGGAATGTCAGCCAGTATTCTTGCCAGTTGTATTAACTATTGTGACATATCCTCAATGATGTTCAGTTTGCCAGTAATTTTGAACCATCAGTCACTTACATGTCAGATCATTAAAACAAAAAGTTTTCAAACTACTTTTGTACATACTTTATTTAGTCTTTATTATAATTCTTTGTGGTAACTTTTAAAAAGTTTATTTAAATTAAAAAAAAAAGGTTTATGTATTTATTTTAGCAAGAGAGCGGGAGAGAGGATGAGCAAGAGGGGCAGAGAGAAAGCTAGAGAGAAAGAATCTCAAGCAGACTCCCTGCCGATCATGGAGCCCAACAATGTGGGGCAGGATCCCACAACCATGAGATCTTGAGCATGAGATCACAACCTGAGCCAAAACTAAGCAATTGACTGACTGGGACACCCAGGCGCCCCCTGTGTGGTAGCTTTTATTGTCTCCATTATAGGAATAAAGAATCCAACCGAGAATGATTAATTATACTGGTCACAGAGGATAAAGAATGGAGGCTTGAATCCAGATTACCTTACTGCTGATTCAGTTCTTTCTCTACCACACAGTTTTTCTTTGCTTTCTGTTGAATTTGTTTATAACAGAATTTTCTTAAATACTATGCTATCCAGCATGTATGAATCACTTGTGTATAATTCAAAGAAATTGATCTTTTGCCATAAACTTTATCTATTCTTTTTCCCTAATGCTAACCAAGAAGAATGCTTTACTAAATTTAAAATTTTGTCTCCCAATTCAATTAGAATTTTTCCTTCAACTTAGTAATTGTAAGATCATAAAATAAGCAGAATGTGTAACCCTTTATGATTTTTTTAAATGGATTCCTAGTTGAAGAAGAATGAGGTAGCATTCGTTTCAGATTTATTACCATTTTAAAAGTCAAGTTTCTCCTTATTTACAGGGAAATTCAGGAAAATAGATAATAAAAAATGATTATCTGTAGCACTTGAATAGCTTTATTAATAAGTGATGTCAAACCATCTAATGCTTTTTCTCAGAGTTATTATTCACCAACACTTCATAGATTTCTACTTGTTATATTTTTCCTAAAACATGGATAAGATTCTCATATTTAGGGAAACATTCTTTTCTTTGTTGAGTTTATTTGAAAGATAAGCTAGTTTAGTTATCATTTTCATGTGAGACTTGAACTTTGAAATTTATAGTTATCAAAAAATAATCATCTCCATGGTTTCTAACTGCCCTGCTCATTTTTTTTTCATTGCAGACTTACTTTTAATACTGATTAGTATCTAAGAAAATTGTTGATCATAAATTGATTTTGTTTCTTCTCAACTATGGTATTTAGTATTTGTGTGCAGTTCAAGATATATACATATATACAGGCTATCTTCTAAGGGTCTAAGGGTCTACTATTTTACTTCCCTTGGGATATTAACTAACACTTAAAATTTTTATTCATTCTAAAATAAATGGCCTCCATTTAGGATTATTTTCATCTTAGACTTTGCACCCTCTCTGCCTCCAGGATATCTCTGTTTAAATGTCCTACTCTCAACTGACATTTTGTAGGTTGAAAATAAAGAGTTCCTCTTCCTAACTAAATAGGTAACCATTCTAACTGCCCAGGATCAACTTTGGTGTGATTATATCCTGCTTTCCTTCTTTACTATCCTCCATTCAGTTAGTTATGGACTTCTGTGGACTGAATATTTGTGTTTCCCCAAAATTAATATATTGAAGCCCTAATCACCAGTGTGGTAGTATTTGGAGGTGGGGCCTTTGGGAGGTAATTAGGTCATGAGCATTGAGCCCTTGTGAATGGGATTAGTGCATTTATAAGAAGAGACACCAGAGAGAGAATTTCTCAGCCATGTGAGGATACAGCAAGAAAGAGGCCATGTATAAGCCCAGAAAGTGGGCTCTCACCAGAACCTGACCATGGACCCTGATCTTGGATGTCTAGCCAAGATTTGTTTGTTGTTTAAGCCACCTAAGTCTGTGGTATTTTATTATAGCAGCCAGAACTGACTTAAACACCAAACCTTGGAGTATGGGCTAAATTGTATTCCCTTCCCAAATTCATATGTTGAAGTCCTAATCCTGCATACTGCAGAATGTGGTTAGATTTGAAGATATACTCCTTAAAAGGTAATTAAGGTTAGATGAGGTTATTTGGGTGGGCCTTAATCTAATATGTCTGGTGTCTTATAAGAAGAGGAAATTAGGACCCAGGCACATATAGAGAGATGTCTATGTGAAGACACAGGGAGAAGATGGCCATCTACAACCAAGGAGAGGCCCTCAGAAGAAGCTAACCCTGCTTACACCTTGATATTAGACTTCTAGCCTCCAGAACTGTCAGGAAATAAATTTTTGTTGTTTAAGCCACCTAGTCTGGTGCTCGCTTCAGCAGCACATATACTAAGCCACCCAGTCTGTGTACTTTGTTATGGCAGTCATAATAAACTAGTAAGTATACTTTGGCAAGTCTCTGCAGTGTCTCTTTAATTTTGGCCAGTTGAAGAGTACAGGTTGTTTCCTTATTGTCACTTTATTTATATATACTATTCTCTTTTTCTAAAATAGCATTACATTTTCCATACTTTGGCTGAATGTGAAGAGGTAGCAGTTATTTTGAAAAAAGAATTTCCACTTGTCCTTTATTTCTCGACTTAGAAGTAACTTCCTTAAGGAGGCATGACCTTATGCCCATATTTTGGTCTCCTCTGCACTTAGTGCACTTAGTGCTTGGCCCAACTACAGGACTTTTTCTTATATTGTGCAATGCCGGCTTTATTGTTATTTTTATTTTTTTGTTTCAAATTTTTACTTAAATTATAATTGGTTAACATATAGTGTAATACTGGTTTCTGGAGCAAAAGATGAATTTTGGTTTCAGGAGTAGAATTTAGTGATTCATCACTTACATATACACCCAGTGCTCATCACAAGTGCCCTCGTTAATACCCATCACCCATTGAGCCCACCCCCCTTTCACCTCCCCTCTAGTAACCCTCAGTTTTTTCTCTGTAGTTCTCTGTAGTCTCTTATGGATTGCCTCTGTCCCTCTCTCTTTTGCCCTGCTTCCACCTATGTTCATCTGTTTTGTTTCTTAAATTCCACATAGGAGTGAAATCATGTGGTATTTGTCTTTCTTTGACTGACTTATTTGGCTTAGCATAATACACTCTGGTTCCATCCATGTTGCAGCAAATGGCAAGATTTAATTCTTTTTTCTTTAAATATTATTTATTTAAGGGAGAGAGAGTGAGAGCAGAAGAAGCAGAGGGAGAGGGAGACAAGCAAACTTCCTGATGAGCAGGGAGTCTGATGACATGGGGCTTAATCCCAAGACCCTGATATCATGACCTGAGCTATTGTTTATAATGCTGTTATAAACATTGGGGTCCATGTGCCCCTTCAAATCACCAACTACAACACTTTGTTTTACTATGTTATGGTTGTACATTTTACTCCTTTTTTCCCCCACCTGCTGGAATTTTAGATGCTTAAGGTCAGAAACTTATTCCTGAATGTTATTATATTTCTACCACCTGGCATAGTGTCTGGCTCAAAAAATGTGCTCAGTAAATATTTATGAATAAATTAGTTTGCATTTTGCTGCAGTAGCAAGGAATCCCCAAATATCAAGGTCTTAAAACAACAGAATGTCTCGCTTATAATACTTGTTCACTGTAGTTCTTCTCGAGGTTCTGCTCTGTGTCATCTTTATTCCTGGATACATGTTAATGGAGTAGCCACCATTTGGAGGATTGTCTGTCACTGTGGCAGAGGGGAGGGGAGAACTTGGTGATCTTGTAGTGGCGAATAAATCTTTACAGATAGAGCTTCTGCTCACATTTTGTTCACCAGAGCAAGTTCTGGACCACATGTGATGTCGGTGTGGGGAAGGAATTACAATCCTACCATGTGCCAGAAAGAGAAAAAGCCAGAGATATTTGTGAATAGGAACAGTATGTGGAAAAACTTCTAGATTGGCACATGCTTTATTGTTTTATTTATGATTTTGTCTTTTTACTTCAATATTTTTCTGCTATCTTTAGTGTGCATGGATCTTGCTAAAATATTAAATTTGAATGTACATTTTTATCATATTTAATCTGGATATTATCCATCAGAAACTGTTTCAGTTTTTCTTTTGTATTTTGAAACTTATTTTCTTGCAGGATTATATAACCTAGTTTTTATAGCATATGATGTTACTTTAGTTCCATATTTTGTGCACCATGACCATGAATAGAACATTATAACTTTTCTGCTTCTCAGTTTCCTTATCTGTAAAATGATACCCAATATCAAGTTCCTTCTAGCTCTTTAATTCACATGTATGTTAAGTATATATTACTAGTGACTATGTTGATGGATTTATTCTTTATTTGGTTGGTGTAGAATCCATGGTTGTTGCTTTATTAGTAGTAACTGCTCCATTACTTCAATGTAAACATTTTACAGGAGAGTCTTGAGATAATGATCTCAATTATAGACTGCTTTTTCTGTCAAAACATAGCTTCTCTCCATGTAGATGACTCTGATGTTACTGATCAGAAACACTTGAGCATATCTTGGGTTTTCTTTTCTTTTTTCTTAAAGACTTTTTCCATTTATTTATTTATTTAAATTTTATTTTATTTTTTCAGTGTTCTAAGATTCATTGTTTATGCACCACACCCAGTGCTCCATGCAATACATGACCTCCTTAATGCCGACGACCAGGCCCAGCCACCCCCAACTCCCCTCCCGTCCAAAACCCTCAGTTTGTTTCTCAGAGTCCACAGTCTCTCATGGTTTGTCTCCCACTCCGATTTCCCCCAACTCCCTTCTCCTCTCCTTCTCACAATGTCCTCCATGTTATTCCTTATGCTCCACAAGTAAGTGAAACCATATGATAATTTACTCTCTGCTTGACTTATTTCACTCAGCAAAATCTCCTCCAGTTCCATCTATGTTCATACAAAAGTTGGGTATTCATCCTTCCTGATGGAGGTATATATACTCCATTGTATATATGGACCATATCAATTTATTTATTTAGAGAGCATGAGTAGGCATGAGTAAGGGGGAGGGGCAGAAGGAGAGGCAGAGAGAGGATCTCAAGCAGACTCCTTGCTGAGCATGGGGACTTTCACGGGGCTTGATTCCATGATCCTGAGATCATGACCTGAGCTGAAACCAAGAGTCCGGTGCCCAACCTACTGAGCCACCCAGGTGCCTTATATCCTGGATTTTCTAAGCAAGTCAAGGCAATTAATTAATTAATTAATTAATTATTAACTAATTCTTATTAGAATCCATAGTGAAAAAATGAATATGTTTGATTATTATTATTAATTATTAATTTAAAATTGTGGTAAAAATTAACATAAAATATTGAAATCAAATGACATTTGGGTAAAATATTTGTAACACATAAAAATATATAAAGAATTTATGTAACTATTATACAGAGTGATCCCATAAACTATTAAGAAATAAGAAAGTCTATACAGACACATACCCACACAGCCAAATGAACATATGAACAGATAGTGACATGCACCTAGGTGGCTCAGTAGGTTATGTGTCTGACTCTTGGTTTTGGCTCAGGTTTTGATCTCAGGATAGTGTGATCAAGTCCTGTGTCAGGCTCTGTGTCAATGTGGCATATAATTGAGATTTTCTCCCTTTCCCTCTCCCTTCCCCCTGTCACTTTTCCTGTGTATGCTCTCTATCTCAAATAAATAAGTAAATAAATAGAAAGAAAAAAGAAGATGCTGACAAGAATGGAGGAAATGGGTACTTCTATACACTGTTGGTGAAGTGTAGAATGGTACAATCTTTTTGGGTAAGATAACACAACCCTTTGTGGCATGTATTTTAAAAATTTTAAATGTTTATATACTTTAAGCCATCCACTCCAGTTCGTAAAATCTATCTTCTAGAAAGGATAGAGATGCTCACTGAAGCACTTTTGCAAAAGCTAAAAAAATTGGAAACAATTTAAAAGTTTCTCAAGGGAAAGTATATCCATAAGATGGAATAGTATGCATATATTAGAAGAATAAGGGAATAGTAATAAAACAACAAAGATTTATTGAGTATTTAGTATGTCCTAGAAAAAATCCTTAAGTGCTCTTTTAAGGGTAGATTTATAAATATGAAGGGTTCTCATCACAAGTACACTCCTTAATCCCCATCATCCATTTCCAATTGCTCCACTCACCTCCCTTTTGGTAACCATCAGTTTGTTTTCTATAGTTAAGGGTCTATTTTTTGGTTTGCCTTTCTCTCTCCCTTTGTCCCTTCCTTGTTTGTTTTGTTTCTTATGAAACAAGATGGGATTGGGAGGGAGACAAACCATAAGTGACTCTTAATCTCACAAAACAGAGGGTTGCTGTGGGGAGGGGGGTGGGGAGAAGGGGGGTGGGGTTATGGACATTGGGGAGGGTATGTGCTTTGGTGAGTGCTGTGAAGTGTGTAAACCTGGTGATTCACAGACCGGTACCCCTGGGGATAAAAATATATGTTTATAAAAAATAAAAACATTAAAAAAAAATCCCATATGTGATTGAAATGAAATGTTATTTGTCTTCCTTGATTTAGCTCTAGCTCCATCCATGTCCTTGCAAATGGCAAGGTTTCATTCTTTTCTATGGCTAGGTAATATTCCACCATATTTATATATATGCATATGCATATATATACTACAACTTCTTCATCCATTCACCAGTCAGTGGACACTTGGGCTTTCCATAATTTGACTGTTGTTGATAATGCTGCTATAAACATAGGGGGTGCATGTATCCCTTGTTTTGAGGCATACCGTGGTGTTGTATGGAGTGTTGAATCCCTGTATTGTACACCTGAGACTAATACTGAACTGTATGTTAAGTACCTGGAATTTATTATTTATTTTTTTCTCACCATAGCACATACCCTCCCCAATGTCCATCACCCAATTACCCCATTCCTCTCACCCCTGTCCCCTCCAGCAACCCTTAATGTGTTTCCTGAGATTAAGAGTATCTTATGGTTTGTCTCCCTCTCTGGTTTCATCTTGTTTCATTTTTCCCTCCCTTCCCCTATGATTCTCTGTCTTGTATCTCAAATTCCTCATATTAGTGATATCATATGGTAATAGTCTTTCTCTGATTGACTTATTTCGCTTAGTGTAATACCCTCTAGTTCCACCGACATCATTTTAATTGCAAGATTTTGTTTTGTTTTTGGTGTCTGCATAGTATTCCAGTGTGTGTGTGTGTGTGTGTGTGTGTGTATATACCAACAGAGGAATGGATAAAGCAGATGTGATTGTATATATATAGTATATATATACACACATCATATATATATACACACATATCATATATATACACACATCATATATATCAATATATATCATACATCATATACATCATATATATCAATATCATATATATCAATCACATCTGCTTTATCCATTCCTCTGTTGGTGGACATCTAGGCTCTTTCCATAGTTTAGCTATTGTGGACATTGCTGCTATATACGTTCAGGTGCATGTGCCCCTTTGGATCACTACCTTTATATCTATAGGGTAAAAACCCAGTAGTGCAATTGCTGGGTCATAAGTACCTAGAATTTATATAAAAACTTAAAAAAATAGGAAGGGTAATATATACAAGATATAGTGAATGAAAAAGTTTTCTGACCAATATGAAAATAAATGTGAGTAAATAAATGCAAGTATAAGTGTATTATTGTAAAAATCTGGGTACTTACATTTCTATATGTAGCTATATGTAGATATATAGTTGCAAACATATTTGTATGAATGTTGGAAAAGGTGAGAAGGCTACACTCCAAAGTGTTAACAGTAGTTAACTTTAGGGATTGGATTAGATAAGGAATGCTTTTATTTCTTATATAATCATAAAATTATTAGATTGTGGGTAATTTTTGCTTTTTTTGTTCCTACTTTTCAAATAAAAGTTAAAATATGTTGGTGGTGATGGTACAGGAATAGTAGTGTTCTGCTTCATATTAAGTACAGCTGGATCTGTTAATATAGTTTTTGGTAGAAGATCTTGGGAGAAGAACACCACTAGTTTCATCATTTGTTATAGAGAACTAGATATTTCATTAAATGGGAACCTTAACGCTATCAATAATTTATAAGAACACGTCTTAAAAATAGAAAACAATTATTCCCTTTGTTTAGATCAGAAGCTTCCAGGGAATGGGAAATCTTGGTAGTTTCAACTGGGGACGGGAAGGATGGAGAGGTACATTTTGAGAAAGTGGGTGTAGATGGGGTGGCAGTTTGGATTACTGTAGTGTCACATGAGGTCTTGATGCTTAAAAAATGGGATGAAGCAAGAGAGAGTAAAAGTTGTTTGATTACTTTGCATATTTGCCTTTTGTTCTTCTGTTTGCTGTTTTGCCATGAAAATAACTTCCAAACTCTAGATTGACTGAGTTTAAGTGTTAGGTCTGCTCTGGAGAGAGCAAAACTTCATTATCAGTGGTTCTGCTGCCCTCACGCAGCAACTCTTTAATGATTCTCTCCTTTCCTTCCTTCTAGTATCATGGAGAAGAGAAGACAGAGCTGGCCCAGGAAAGGAGAAAAGGACCAAGACTATTTTTGAAGCATTTACTGCTGTAAAGTAGTTCATTAGAATTGGCTGCTTCCAGGAACCCCACATCTACCGCACCCCCGTTAGTTTTACATGGCTGCCCCATAGCTCGCAAGATTTCAGGTCAGATGTTCTGTGGCTTTAGTTTTCTGTTGGGTTAAAAAAAGTCATTAATTTTCTGTCTGTCCAGCTTTCTTCTTTTGCAAATATGAGTGCTACAGTTTCAATCTGCCACTACAAGTGACAAGATTTAAGTAAGTGAATTACTGAAAGAATGCAGTAAACTGCAGTTAACATCATTCAGTAAACTGAATGATGATAAAAATTAAAGAAAACTTGGCAGAAATCTAAAGGATATAAGTTCAGGAAGGGTGTATGAACAACATAATTAAGAAAATAACATCAGTAAAAAACTTACCAGTTTAAAAAAATTTTTTAAAATTATTTGTAAATACTTATTGAGAATTTACAAAGTGTAATGTATGTCACTCAGGGCTTGCCTAACTTTTGAAATGCAATCTTTTCAGCACCACTCTTAGTTATGTTCTCTTATTATTCCCATTATGAGGAAACAGAGGCACACAGAGTTTAGTTGACTTGGTGAAGGTCATACAATTAATCAGTTTTGTAGCTGTGGCTCTAATTCAGGAAGTCTGAATCCCCAGTTTGTCTTCATATAATAAATAAAACGAGGCTACCACTTTTTCAGATATTAAAAGACACCAAATTGAACAAAGAAAGAACATGCTGTAACAAATAGTTCAATAGCGGAAGATACTATAACAGTAAATGAAAGGAGAAATATTCTCAGATTGAAAGGAAGGAAAGAAAAGGAAAGCTTGTGAGGCTTTTCAAGCATCCTGACCCAGGCAGCATGTCTGATCCACGCAGACAGTTCTAAGAGTTGCTTGGAACTGTATTTAAGGTCTATAGGAATAAAACTGTCAATCTTATCTTACTTTTCTTGTACATACCTTCAGACTCCTCTCTATTATTCAGTGACAACTCCAGCTCTTGAACTCTGAAAATTCCACTGGAAGTATTGAAAAAAAAAAAAAAGGTTCTTTTTTTATTTTAAATTGTGTCTTCCCACTGTTTGTAGGTATTATGTGCATTACATTTCTAAAGAATCAGTCTCTTTGCCTGAAGAATAAGACAGTTTAAAAATAACTTATGTTGTGATTAGAAAAGTCTTTGTATAAAGGATATCTGAAAGAAAGTGTATACAGGCACCTGTATAACATATGATGGGTAATAGCTTTCTTTTTTCTTTTTTCAGATTTCTTCCTGATAAAAAAAGAATCCACCCACCCCTCTGGTCATCACCCATCTGTTCTCTGTATCTATGAGTATGGGTTTTGATTTGTTTGATATGTTTTTTACATACTGCACGTAAGTAAAATCATGCAGTATTTGTCTTTCTCTGTCTGACTTATTTCACTTATCATATTACCCTTGAAGTCAATCAGTATGGTCATAAATGGCAAGATTCCATTCTTTCTTATGGCTGAGTAGTATTCTAGTGTGTGTGTGTGTGTGTGTGTGTGTGTGTGTGTGTGTGTATCTATACATAATGCATCTTCTTTATTCATTCATCGATCTGTGGACACTTAGGTTGTTTGCATATCTCGGCTATTGTAAATAATGCTGCAATGAATGCATGGATGCATACCTCTTTTCCAGGCAGTGTTTTGTTTTCTTCAGATAAATAGATACTCAGTACTGGAATTGTGGGATCATACGGAATTTCTGTAATTTTTAATTTTTTAAAAAAAATTACTGTTTTCTATAGTGTTTTCCCTACTGTTTTCTATAGTGGCTGCACCATTTATACTCCCACCAATAGTGCATGACGTTTCCATTTATCCTACATCCTCACCAATACTTGTTGTTTCCTGTGTTTTTTGTACTAGCCATTCTGACTTGTGTGAGGTGGTATCTCATTGTGGTTTTGATTTGTAATTCCCTGATGATTAGTGATGTTGCAAATATTTTTCTTGTGTATGTTGGCCATCTCTTTATCTTTTTTGGCAGGAAAAAATGTCTACTTGGATCTTCCCATTAAAAAAAAAACTATTTAGGGATGCCTGGGTGGCTCAGTTGGTTAAGCAGCTGCCTTCGGCTCAGGTCATGATCCCAGCGTCCTGGGATCGAGTCCCGCATCGGGCTCCTTGCTTGGCAGGGAGCCTGCTTCTCCCTCTGCCTCTGCCTGCCATTCTGTCTGCCTGTGCTCGCTCTCTCTCCCTCTCTCTCTGACAAATAAATAAATAAAATCTTAAAAAAAAAAACCCTGACATTTAAAAAAAAACAAAACTATTTATTTATTTGAGAGAGAGCACGAGCAGGGAGGAGCAGAGGGAGAGAAGACTCTCAAGCATCTCAAGCAGACTCCTGGCCGGGTGCAGAGCCCAATGTAGGGCTCAATCACATGATCCTGAGGTCACGACTTGAGCCGAAATCAAGTCAGATGCTTAATGGATGGAGCCATCCAGGTGCTCCTTCTGCCCATTTTTAATTGGATTTTTTTTTATTACCAAAATATGAATTCTTTTTATATTTTAGATATTAACCTCTTATCAGAGTCATGATTTGCAAATACCTTTTCTCATTCAGTAGGTTGCTTTTTTTGTTGATTTTGTTGTTGATGTTATTGTGTGTTCAGAAGCTTTTTAGTTTGATATAATCTGGTTTGTTTTTGTTTTTGTTTTTGTTTCCCTAGCTTTGCTGAGACTTATGTTAAGGAGCTTACTAACTAGGTTTCTTCTAAGAGTTTTATGGTTTCAGGTCTTATGTTTAAATCTTTAATTTTTGTAGATTGTGAAGATAGTGGTCTAGTTTCATTTTTCTTTTCTTTTCTTTCTTCTTCTTCT
Source organism: Mustela lutreola (assembly GCF_030435805.1). Taxonomy (NCBI): domain Eukaryota; kingdom Metazoa; phylum Chordata; class Mammalia; order Carnivora; family Mustelidae; genus Mustela; species Mustela lutreola. Next base: position 95,078,882 of record NC_081296.1, read on the forward strand.
TTTTTTTTTTTGCATCTGGCTGTCCAGTTTTCCCAACACCATTTATTGAAGAGACTGTCCTTTCTTCACTGTATATTCTTGCTTCTTCTGTTGTAAAATAATTGACCATAGATGTATGGTTTATTTCTGTGCTCTCTATTCTCTTCCATTGATTTCTATTTCTGTTTTTATCCATTTTTTAAGAAAATAGCATTGACCATTGCCCCTGTCTCTGGGGAGGGTTTCAGCTGTCCCCTGCAGCTTTGGCAGATGTTTTTAGATTAGCAAACAAATTGCCTTCACATATAATCTAAATACTTTTCAAATGCTGTTTTTTTTAGCTGAGTCTCTGGGCAAGTGATACTGTACATGAGACTTTTAAAAGGGGAACCTCAGTTTCCTGCAGCACATTGGGTCACTTGGAGGTCTATTCTATTGCCTTTCTAAGCCAGACATTTTGGGGGGCTGATTTTCCCTTTTGCAGATCCTAGGGTTAGGTACCTGATGTGGGGCACCAACCCTTTCTTCCTCCAGCAGAAACACCAGACAAATGAGATTCCTCCCTGTTATATCAACATTCCAGGGATGGAGTTTTGGTGAGATCCTGTTTCTGCCTCCCTACTTGTCTTGGAGTATGTGTGTGTTAAAATCCTTTATTGCGGAGGACAGTTCATCTAATTTTAAGATCTTTTTCTGAGGGAAATGATCCATATGTAATATAATTTGGTGAGTCTATGGAAGGAACTGGATTCAGGATTTTCCTAGGCTGCATTTTGTGGAAGTCTCTTCCATGGGAGACCGTTTTTTAACAATGTTTGGGGGAAACAATTTGGTTCATATAGAAACAAAGTGTATACAAGAAAAAAAGGACTATGTTAATGTTAGATATATTTGTCATGTATTCAAGTATAACTATTGTTGACAAGTTGGATAAAGCCCCTAAATATAAAATACATAAAATTTGGGGGATGCCGTTGACCATAGGTTCTCTTTCTTGACCTGTTAGTGGTAGTGATGGAGAGAGAAGTAGGCAGACAGGCATGGAAATATAAGAAATATTATTTTCATTTGAAGAATTTTTAACACAAAGGTAAGAAAATATTCTCCTTACTGTGGATACTGGTTATGCTTAATATGTACAAAGGGTGATTATCAAGGGCTTATTTGTAAACATTTTATATACTCTTTACGTTGAGAGAATGGGAACATTCAGTATACCTGGTGAGGGAAGATTTGTGGAAATCTTACTGTAGGTCTAGCAATTATAGAGAATCTTTAATATTTTTGGAAGACCATTTTTTAAAAAAAATTATTTATTATTTATTTATTTTTAAATTTTTTATAAACATATATTTTTATCCCCAGGGGTACAGGTCTGTGAATCACCAGGTTTACACACTTCACAGCACTCACCAAAGCACATACCGTCCCCAATGTTTATAATCCCACCCCCTTCTCCCAACCCCCCTCCCCCCAGCAACCCTCAGTTTGTTTTGTGAGATTAAGAGTCACTTATGGTTTGTCTCCCTCCCAATTCCATTTTTTATTTCAAAGTCCAGCCTAGACTTTAAAAATTTTCAAGTATCATTGGATTGTAGCAAAGTAACATTTTGTTGAAAACAACCCTCACCCATCCAATATGAAATGCATTGAGACAGTTGTGTCAATCCAAGTCTGAAATGAAATCCGCCTCTCTAACCTTTTTAGTAGACAAGCAGTTCACATAGTCAGAAAATGTGAGATTGGAAAGTCTAGTTGGAAGTTTTGCCTTTAAAATTTGTCTTAATATGGAGAGAGAATGGGCTCTCCAGTGACTCTTCACCCTGGCAGCACAAAGAGGGGCTACACACTGGTGTCCCAGCTGGAAGGGCCAAGGGTTACCCAGTGCTTTTTATTTCAACATTAAAATACTATAGAGAAAAGGGTCTGACTTCCCACCTTTAATATTGCTCAATCATTTCTTTTTACTTCCTGCTTCAGTGAGCACAGTATGTGGTTTTCAGGGGAATTTATTAAAAAGAGAACCCTTCACTGTTTTATGGATGGATTTTGGAGAAATCTACAGTCAGTGCATGTTTCTAAATTCCTTCACAACTGCTGTGATGCACTAAATCTTGGTGAGGACATGGTCAAAAATTGACTCTTAATTACATTTTAATCAGTGACAGAATATTTTGACATTAGCAAATGAAGAGAAATGTTTTATATAATGTCAGTGACTGAGACCATGAGTGTGACTTTCTATTTTGGCCAATTGTACTGAGCAGATAATCATAATTAAATAGCAGGGCTGTTTGAAGCCCAGGACAATTTTTTTTTGAAATTTTCTGGGTAATAAATCATTTGGCTCAGTGTTATTAGAGTGGTTATCTGCTTTCTGTGTTAAGAATGCCCCCTCCCCACTTTTCTTCCTCTTGCCCAAACTTACACAAATTTTTTTGCATATGTATTTATAATTTGGACTCTATAGTCATTTTTGGTTTTACGTTTTTGCTTTCCATTTCAGGGCCATTCTCAGCATTTCACCAACATTTTCTAAATTGTAGTGAGTAAAGGATGACAAGAAACAAGACAGAGAAAGGTTAGCACGTTAAGGAAAGGTCCAGTGTGGAGACTGTTGTCTTACAGCATGGTAGAGACCATGTTTTTGGTGACTGTATTCATCACCCACTTGGATTCTGCTTCATATAAATTCTGATTTAGGGCATATGGTATCATCTTTTAGCTGGCTTAAAAAAAGTTTATACCAAAGGTATTCTTTGATAAATCCTTAAAAATAAATTTATATTAATCCAGGTAATTCTCTAGATCAGAAATTTAAAATTCTGAAGGAGGTGTATGTAACAAACATCAATAAATGAAGAAGATCATATTTAGACCAATATTGCCTTTAAAATCACTGTATGAGGGGCGCCTGGGTGGCTCAGTGGTTTAATCCCTGCGTTCAGCTCAGGTCATGATCTCAGGGTTCTGGGGTCAAGCTGAGCAGGGAGCCTGGCAGGGAGCCTGCTGCCCCCTCTCCCTTTGCCTGCCTCTCTGCCTACTTGTGATCTCTCCATCAAATAAATAAATAAAATATTAACAAAAAATAAAACCACTGTATGAGCATAAAATACACATACACAAATAAGGTAGCCCACTGGCTGCCAGGGTATGACTCTTGTTTCATATGCATTTTATTTTCTGGCAGTAATAATGCTTAACTGGATGTAGAGCTTTCTATTTCCCAGTCCCTGAGAAACCAACCTCTCAGCTGTAGGCCCCATTTTTAGCTAGGACAAATCTCATCTCATTTAACCAATCTTTCTATAACTTGAGGAAGTTATTGCTTTCTGTGGTCTCAGTTGCCTAGTAGAAAGTCGTGTAATTTAAGTCCTAGGACCCCTGTGAGAAAGTCCCAATTGGTTACTGTGCCTGTGGTCTAAATAAGGTGCTGACTAGCTGCCCCTCACAAGCAGAACCAGTTTTAAGATCTTTACCCACACCACCTTAGTTAAACTTGAAAATTTCCTGTTTGTTATGGCATGAAAGACAGTTCAATTCTGCTATTCCTAAATATTATTAGAAAATAATATCTGCCCTTCAATCCAATTTAATTCCTGAATAGGACTGTTGCTGGGGAACTGACTGAATATGTTATACATTGGCTTAAGCTTATATTGGGAAAACATGATTTATTTGCAAAGAAGTTCTGAAATCCTATGGTATTCATTAGGTATTGCTTCTTTTGTAAAAATTTAAACCCATAAAACTATCATTTTCAGAAATAAGGTTTGATATATAACTGCATGTTCAGCAAAATTAATTAATTGGAGGCTTCTCCAATTCAGGCATGGACAGTTGTCCAGGGACCTGCAAATGCTTCATGTTGCAAAATAATATAAGCACATAAATAATTATACCTTTCACGTGTGTAGGACATTATGTAGATAACTCACTCTTAACAAGAATGTATTAGGGAGACTGGGTGGTGCAATTGGTTAAGCTTCTGGCTCTGGTTGTGATCTCAGGGTCATGAGATCGAGTCCCACAATGGGCACCGTGCTCAGCGTGGAGTCTGCATGAAACTCTCTCTAACTCTCCCCCTTTATTTATTTATGACTCATCTCCAGTAACATTCAATTCTTTGTCATAACAGCAAAATGGAATCATATTTACACTTATAGTAAGAATATATATTCTTTAATGGCTTTAAAATAGGGCCAACCGGTTTTCTGGTACACCTTCATTTAGAGTGACATCTTTTCCATCTTTCCTGAAATCAGGGTTCTGTGATTGCTTGACTAATAGAATGTAGTAAAAATCACTCTGTGCTGGTCTTTGGCCCAGGCTTTAAGGGTTGGTAGCTTCTGCTACCTGTTTCTTGGGATGCTTGCTCTTGGAAAACAGCCAGCATGCCATGAGGAAGCCTAAGCCGTTAGCGCAGCAATGTTGTGGAGCGCCCAGTGCACAGTACTAGCTGAAGTTCCGGGTAATAGCCAGCTCCATCTTGCCTGCCATGAGAGAACCATCCTGAAAGTGGATCCTCTAGTCCACAGATTAGCTATTTCTGTTGATCCCTGCCCAGATTACAAATTCGTAAACAAAATAAATGATTATAGGTGCTTTTAAGCCATTGATTTGGAAATGATTGTTTTTTTACCTGCTCTCAGGAAATGGCAACATTCCAAGGTCCCTGCTCTTCAGTGCAGCAAAAGCTAGGTGCTACTTTAAATCTCAACCTTTGATGCTATTGGCTGGCAAGGGAAGAAAGTGAACATATTGGAATTCTGGGGGAAGTTCCAAGTTTTCACTAAATATTGTTGGAATTGTAATTATTCTAGGATGATGCATTACAGCCCAGTTTAATTTTTCTGAGCATCTACTAAGTCCCAAGCACTGTTTTAACTTCAGTGGCAGCTTTGCTATTTCCAGTTCTGCTTGAGCTACCGATTCACTATGGGCCTTTGGCAGACTGTTCTGTACTAATAAATCTCATTTCCTCATCTGTAATATGAGAGGGCTTAGAGAAATGTTCTCTCAGCTTCTTTAGGTCTAATATAATATTGCTTCTGATTCTAAAACTTAAGCTGCTCCATTTGCAAATCCAAATGTTTATTGCCCCCCCCCTTCAGCACTGGAATATTCTACACTTTGTAGAGAGTATTTCATTCCTTAGAAGGGTTGAACGTAGTTTATTTGGTCTGTACCTGATGTTCTCCAATTCATGACGGTTTCCAACCTAAATTCAAAACCACAAACAAAAAAGGACCCAGAGCAGAGAAGGGGAAGCTCTGATGGGCAAACGAAAATGGGGCCAATAATATTTACCTCAGAGGGGTTTTAGAAGAGGTAACTGATGTTAAAGCTTATAGTTCAGGGCCTGACACTTAGCGGACACCCACACGTTCCTTTTTTTCTGAGAAGCAACCCAGACTAATCAGTTTTTGAAAGGTAGAATTTTGGTCACGGAGTTACTTAAGATACTTTTCCTAACTCCACAACAGTTTCTGTAGTCCTAAATGCTCTACACGAGAAGGTTGTTATTTAATATATTGTACTTCTTCTGCCCACCTGCTTGTCTGGTTTTTGATTTAAGAATGCAAGCCAAGATATGTGGGATGAATAATTTATTCTAAGAAAATGCCTAAAGAGATGAACTATGGCATGGCATTTTATAAAATTCATAAAAGGAGTTTGTAGTATCCTCTTATTGGACAAATCTTAATTAAGAATATATTGTTGTTGGGGCGCCTGGGTGACTCAGTTGGTTAAGCTTCTGCCTTTGGCTCAGGTCATGATCTCAGGGTCCTGGGATTGAGCCCCACATAAGGCTCCCTGCTCAGCGGGGAGTCTGCTTCTTCCTCTGCCTCTGCCCCTCCCCACTGCTTGTACTGTGGTCTCATGAGATTGTAGACAAGATGTCAGCCAGTGCCGAAGTTGTCTGAAAGTTTGACTGCAGCTGGAGGATTTGCTCCATGAGAGCTCTATCTGCTCCACGCTCCACTAGTGTTAATGACATAGCACTGATCTAGAGAGTGCTGAAGGTTGGTGCTGACTATTAGGAGACATCCGTTCCTTGCCATGATGATTTCTCCATAGGGCTACTTCAGGATCCTTATGACATGACATTTGACTCTCTGGGAGAGCAAGGAGGAGCAATGTGTTTTATGAGCTAGACTTGCAACTCAAAATCTACCACTTGTACAGTATTTTATTAGTCACACAGGTCAGTCCTATTCATTTTGGGAGGTATCACCCAAGGGCTAGATCACTAGGAAATAAGAATGATTGTGGATCATCTTGGATGATGGTTACCATGTCAAAGTTTTAGCTTGGTCTCTTTCCTCTTATTTCTATGCATGTTGTCCATGGAAAAACCCATCCAACATACCATCACATACTTTACATAATCTTTAAGTCCATTACTTCCAAATATTTAAATAATCCTAGAATTCTCTTCTGTCTTTCAGGCTTTGGTGCATAATATCTACTGGGCATTCATTTTACCCAATTGATATTTACTGAGCAGTCAATAGAAATCAAGCCTTCAATTAGTCTGGGTAAATTAGATAGACCTCCCGCCCTCAGGGAGATTATAGTTTGGTGACGCAGGAGGAAAATAAACTGCAGTTTGTGGTTAATATCATCAAAGCAATATACTGCTGTGATCACGGTGAGAGTGTATGGTCGAAAAGGAGAGGAGGGGGTTAGCTGTTACAGAGGCAGTGGAAACAGGTGGACTCTTTGAACCAGTGACATTTAAGCGGAGACTGGAGGGAGAAGATGTGACGAGAAGATGTGTGGGGTAGAAACGGCTCCAGGCACTGAGAGCAGCGAGTGCAAAGGCCCCAAGGCAAGGAAGAGCATAGTGTGATGTAGGGAATGTTAGAACTATTGTGGCTGGAGCACGACGAGTGAGAGAGAGTGGCAAGTGATGAAACTGGTGACGTAGGCAGGGACTAGATGACTTAGGTCCTTCTAATGTAGAGCCATGCATGTCATAGGTTTTGAGTATAATGGGAAGAGACAGGTTTTTTTTTTTTTTTTTTTTAAAGACTTTATTCATTTACTTGACAGACAGAGATCACAAGCAGGCAGAGAGGCAGGCAGAGATAGAGGGGGAAGCAGGCTCCCTGCCGAGCAGAGAGCCCGATGCGGGGCTCAATCCCAGGACCCTGGGACCACGACCCGAGCTGAAGGCAGAGGCCCAACCCACTGAGCCACCCAGGCACCCCAGAGACAGGGGTTTTAAGCAGGGTCCAGTCATTTAGGATATATATAGTAGCAAGTCCGTATGTAAAGTTGTTTTTCTCTTGTCTGCTGTGAATTGCTAGTCCTTAATGCTCCTTGAATCACTGAATAAATAGCAGCACCATCTACCATTTAGGAGTGTGGGCTCTGGTGTTAGGCAGACCTTGAATCCTGGCTCTGCAGCTTACTAGCAAGGAGATACTGGAAGCGTTATTTATTTTGTCTCATCTCTTATTTGCTCACCTTTAAAGTGGGAATTGTGGTGAGAACTGAATTGCCTGGCACATGATCATATTTGACACATGGTAGTTAGGATGATTACTTTCTTTAAGCAATGAAACCGGGCCCTCTGAAGTATTTCCAACTTGTGTTCCTTATTTTACTTATAAAATAACTATCCCAATCCTATTTTCATGGCCTGCAATTTAGAACACAGAATCTGGTACAGTGTAAGGTTTTTACTACATGGCAAAATAATTCACTATATAAGTCATGTGCTAAAACAAGGCTTAAAATGTTAGAAAAGTTTTTGAGATTAGCCTTACCATCCTTTCTCCCCAGATTGCCTTGAGACTCCTGTTTCTAGTCTGTGGATTAATTAGGTTCATTATGACAAGGATTTGAGCACAAGCCCATGTTGTAGGTCCAAACTTTCACTCACCATCAGATACTTAGCTCAGTATTTCTTGCTACGAAGTTCAGTATTTTTTTTTAAGTTAACATATAATGTATTATTAACCCCAGGGATACAGGTCTGTGAATTTCCAGGTTTATACACTTCACAGCACTCACCATAGCACATACCTCCCCCAGTGCAGTATTTGTTTTTTATTGTATGTTCTTAAAAGTAATAGCTCCTAAAGATTTCTGTAAAAAACTGATTTAGGGGCGCCTGGGTGGCTCAGTGGGTTAAGCCACTGCCTTCGGCTCAGGTCATGATCTCAGGGTCCTGGGATCGAGTCCCACATGGGGCTCTCTGCTCAGCAGGGAGCCTGTTTCCTCCTCTCTCTCTCTCTCTCTGCCTGCCTCTCTGCCTACTTGTGATCTCTCTCTGTCAAATAAATAAATAAAATCTTTAAAAAAAAAAAAACTGATTTAGTAGGGACACTGCCTATGATTTCCCTCTCCTGGAGATTTAAAAGATTGTGACGGACAGCTAAGACTCTGGAAATCTGTTTAATGGTGTTCAACTCAGTACTGTCAAATGTATTTGACTATAGGACTCTTTTTTTTTCACCCATGAAATACATATTAAGCCCTGCCCCTATTTTGGGAAACTCCTTCAGGCTGATTTCTCATTCTCCTAATTTGCATATCCCTAAGTCTTTATGCTGCTTGCTCTCAGCCCTGGTCAGGTTGCATCAATTTTTCCATCCTAACTTTTCTTAATCCTCCTGAATTATCTTATTCCCATGTGGCCTGTTTACCTGTTCTTCCTTACCACTTCTAGTCACGTCTTACCTTTGATCATGTCTTTTCTGGCCTCTAGTTTTACTGGTAACATTAAATTTTTTAATTTTTATAGTCATTCTCCAAAACACCCTTTGTTTTCTAGGTTATTATAACAATGTCTTATAAATTCTCTTTTTTAGTGGCCTCGGAGATGAGAGGTTTTTAGCATTATTTAGTTTCAATTGTTGGTAGAAATTCCTTCCACATCTCTTAATCAGATATCCTTGCCATATTACCCTTAACTGAATATTTAAGTATCAAGAAGTTCATCACCTCAAAGGGCAGCCTTCTTCATTTTGGACAGCTCCAATTTTTAGGAAATTTTTTTTTATACTAAAACCAAATGTTCTTCCTTATCATTGGTGGACCTACTTTAGTTCTTGTATTAAGTTGTTGTCATGTCCCTTCTGTATCATCTCTTTTTTGGAACAGCTCTGCATGTGGTATTTCCTGGTTCTTGAATATTCTATTTACCCATTTTTAATTAGTATATACAATGAGGAGGCTTTTTTTTTTTCTTTAAGAAATGGGTTCCGGTAGCACTTACACCCACAACTTAAATCCTCTTTCCATCAAAATAGTATTACATTTGGTTTGGCCTGTGGCTGGTTACACTTCTATGAGCAGAGGCTGGATCATGCAATCGAAGGCAGCCAGTCATTGCAACTCTAGGAAAATCTTGAAATAAGTGAAGCTTGTTTAATGTACCAAGCTTGCTTTTTCTCAACTCCTTTCTCCATTGTATGGATTCCCTTACTGTTTTTTGTTTTGTTTTGTTTTGTTTTTAAATTGATGAGCCCAGAACTTGCTTGCTCTTTTCCTCAGTTAAAACATGTTTTCAGGGAAAGATTTGGTTTTAATTACTTGTATATTTGTTGAGACTGTAATGTGCTGTCATTCTCAAATTTATATCTGCTTTAAGCATTATCACCAACCATGGGTTGAAAGGCATTGCTCTCTTGTGTGGAAGGAAGTTTAAGTGTCAAAAACCAGATGAGAGAAATTTTGGAGGGCTGGGCAAGAGATTTATATTGACTTGCTGGAAATCATACAACTATTTTGGTTGCCTGTTTTCTTGCATTTAAGCCTATCCTATAAATTCCTCTAAACCTTGCGTTTTCTTTAAATAAATTCTATGGTGCATCCTGCCCAAGGATTCTCCCCTACAGTGTTTCTTATACTTTAAATCAATGTGTTCTTGATAATAAAGGAGAGTGAATGTGTAAAGCCCTGGGATCTGAAGGTGTGGTTTTGTGAAGATTAGTGCTCAGATGAAACTGATTCCCCTTGGAAAGTTTTTCTTCTCTTGTACACTAAAAATTAATGTAATTTAATTTAATTCAAAGGATAGATGAAAATGGAAAATCACTGTGAAAGTCTTACCCATACAGGCAGTGACATAGCACTAATCTAGAGAATAACGAATCCCTTTTGATGAATGACACCTAAATAAATGCATTCCAAACAGACCTTTTATGCATGTCTATCTCTTATTGTTTCAGGGTCATTTCAATACTGAAGCATTTTATTATAAATGAAGCTGTCCTGTACAATATAGACTCTCAGAGAGAGAGAGAGACACTAATTCTAAATTCATCACTGAAATCCACCCAAGAGAATATCCTTCTTAACTTGGCATTTTGTGAGTATACAACTTAATATTTCATTGTGATATACAGTTAAGGATTCTGAACAAAGATGAATATAATTTGTTCAAAGTCACCTTCATGCAAATGGCAATTTGGGGTGAAAGTAGAAATGCCTATTTCTTAATCATAGTTTCTTCATTTTTCCTCATAGTTTTAGGAATTCTGACACAGGTGCTGGTGGTAAAAATTAATATTGCATGATAAATTTTTTTAAAGATTTTATTTATTTATTTGACAGAGATCATAACTAGGCAGAGAGGCAGGCAGAGCGAGAGGGGAAATAGGCTCCCTGCTGAGCAGAGAGCCCAATGCCGGGCTTGATCCCAGGACCGGGAGGTCATGACCTGAGTCGAAGGCAGAGGCTTAACCCACTGAGCCACCCAGGCGCCCTGATAAATATATTCATATGAGATATCCTTTCATTCTGCAGTTACGTTTTGAGATTTTTTTTTTTTATAATTGGGACCACCACAGAACTACCCCTAAAATTATTTCAGCCTGCATTGTCTATGCATGTAGGTTGATACTACAGTATTTCCTGGCACCCAACTAAGTCATGACACTTGTTATTTCAGACACTTTAACTTTGTTACTAAAGCACATCTTAATATAGTTGAGAAGCCATTACTGGAGATGATAGTGCTTTCAGCCTTTTACTAAAACTTATGTATTAAGAATCAGCATTGGATAGCACACAGTACCTAAAGTGTTAGAAATCATTTAACATGAAACCTTAAAGACAATACAGTTTAAAATCCATGTGATTAAAATACGTGATCAGGCATCCAAAAAAATTGTTCACATTTGCAGACTAAAACATGTATTATTATTTATACTACTTGTATGATGATAATTTTTAGTGAACTATTTTATGGATCAACAATTAATTAGTAAATACCTATAACCTGTGAACCTGGGAATCCAGACTTACAGAGGTAAGGGGTTAGAATCAATATTTAGGACACACTGATTTTATTAGGACACACTGATTTTATCTGATGTTTTATTTGCTCTGGAAATTGGTTTATCTTTCCTATTTGCTGCTTCTTGATAGGTGGCATATTCTTCCTTATTAATTTGGGGTTTGGTTACATGACTTGTTTTGGTGATTGGAATATGGGTAAAAATGGAAGCATTCAGTATGCTGAGGTTTTAAGAGGTTTCAAGGGTTTCATGGGTATGCAGCTGCCCCCTTACTCCTGTTCCTGAACTAAGTACTGGGTTCGAGAATAACACAGAGCTCCAGCTCAGTGAAGAGAGCAAGAAATAAATATTTGTCCTTGAAAGTCTTTGAAATGTTGATGTTGTCTGATGCAATATAACCACAAGAAAATTTTATATATATACATACTTAAGCTTCACAGCAATGTATGAATTGCCTGTAGTATTTTCATTTCACAGATGAGGAAATTAGCATGTCAAAGGGGTTTAACCTCTTTTCCATGACCACATTGCTGGGATGTGGCAGATCTAACCTGGAGGTTCAAACACTCACACTGCACCCTGCTTTTTAGGGGAGAAGTATGGAACAGGGCAACAGCTCTGCCTGAAAGTCAGAAGGCACAGATTCTAGTCTTAGAGAAGTCACTGAGTGTTCTACTCTGGGAAAAGCATTTAAACTGAAGTCTCCGCTGGGTCATAATTCCCCTTCAGGGCTCCCGTTTTCTCTTATTAGTAGACTGTGCATATGGTTGACATTTACTGAGGATTACTCTGAGTAAGATTGTCCACAGTAAATATTAACCATAGGCCTCTAATTTTTTTCAGAGACAATGCTATTACTTTCTAATATAATGGAAATGAGAAGAAAGCATTGGCTCTCACTTCTCAAAAGGTTTATATAATTTGTGAGTTGTAGACTATGAGTAATCAGATGTTCAGAAACCCTTAAAGAAACTCCAAGGATAATGTCTGCTTCTACTCTGTGGTGGTAGTTAACGTGCTTGCCCCGCAGAGGGGCCTCACAGTCAGTGTCTTATCTGAGTAATTCAGGCCAGAATTGTGGGTTTTAAAAATGTGCTTGAATTTCATGGATATTTGTGCTAACTCCCATTACACAGGAAACTTACAGAAACATCCTATAGTCATGGATTAATTTCGATTAACTTAAGCTTTTAGAAGAATGACTTCATTCATATAAATGAGTCTATGGTTTAGATGAAGTTTACTTTGGGTCATGATTCAACTTTTCTGTCTTCCTCTTTCCACAAATATCATTTTTCTCTTATGAATCATCGTATACTCACAGCAATGAAGGTGTTACAAAATCCCTAGTGCTGTTAAGTCTTACTCTTGGTATCCTACAATCAGGCAGTTTTGTGGGCCTCAGGTTCACTTATTATTTCCCACAGAGACAAGTAACAGGTTTTCTCATATATATCTCTCTTTTACATAAGAATAAAAAGATGTTTCTAAGTTATCAAGAAATCCCCATTAGAATTGCCTCTGAAACAACTTTCTTTGGCTTCCTTTACTTTTTGTTCTGTTGATCAGAAAACTTTCTTCCTTAGCTGAAAGCTTTTAAAGTTTCTCACAGGCAAAATTGCAAAATTGGTTTTCTAAAACACTGGCAAAAGAGTTACCATGCAAAGTTTTTCCAGAAAACATCTTACCTGTGCAACAGGACACCTAAAAATTTGACTTTTCTACTTACCTGTCACCCCACTAGAAATTATGTTTTTAAAGTATGGTATCTCTAAACATTTTCTTTCATTGTATGATTAAGGAAGTAGTAGCTCATTAAATTCCCACTAGTTATTAACACCCATTGGGAATTAGCTTATCAGATGATTTTCAACCATGCTGTTATCAACCTTTTGCTATAAGAGAATCCTCATTCTAGAAATAAGAAGAGTCACTTAACCTTGCATGCACTGTAATCCAGGGGCTGTGGTAAGTGTTTTAAATATATTATCACTTCTAAACTACATAGCAGTTTTAGATGTTAGCACTGGCTGACATGTATTTTCTTTTTCCATGTTTACAGGGGGTCGGGATTCATATCTCCATTGCCCGACTTCAAACCCATGCTCAAACGGCTGTATCACATTTCGAGGAGTTCTAAAGGAAAGTGCAGTATTTCTGGGCTCAGTCCGTCCTGAGAGGGTGCGTATGGTGAGCTGCCTGAGGAATTGAGGACTGAGAAGTGGGGGTGGTAGCGGAAAACCAAGGGAAAGATGGCATGTGGATGGGGGACAAATGGAGAAGGGGGAGAGGAGAATGCCATGATGGGTTTTTTTCTCTGTGTACCATCATCGCACACAGAATAAGCCCTCACTATAAGAGTATTGTTTTTAATAGCAACTTCAAGCTTCCTAATATGTTTGTTCATATGGTAAAACTTCTCCTGCATGATTTCAAGTTTCATTTTTGAGGATACACTCTTATAAAACCCATCATCATAGGGGTTCCCGGGTGGCTGGTTGATTAAGCATCTGACTCTTGATTTCAGCTCAGGTCATGATCTCAGGGCTGTGAGATTGAGCCTGCATCAGGCTCCACACTAGGCCTGGAGCCTGCTCAGGGTTCTCTGTGTCTCCCTCTGCTTCTCCCCCCACTTGCATGCTTTCATGCTTTCTCTCTTTCTCTATCTCTCTCTTCTCTCTCTCAAAAAAAAAAAAAAAAAGTCATCATTGAGACATTGAGATCTTAAGACAAAATAGCTCAGCATGATAAAATAGTCTTTATGTTCCATAGATCTGTGGAGTCTCCCCTCTCCTTGCACTGGCAATCTCCATTTCTACTTTCTAAGAAAATTTACCATCTCTGTTGAATATCTACTGTTATGCCTGAGTTTTTGCGTCTGAGAGACCACCAAGGAGCCAAGCACCGATGCAATCACATAAGGGTTTATTTGACAAGCTTAAGCTTGGGCCCAAGTATACCCGACACAGCGGAGTAGGGACTCGGACCCCAAGCCAGATTACAGTCAGAGTTTTTAAAGGCAGAGTAGGGGTGGACTCCGCGGTGGGTGAGGACAAAGGGGATTAGGGATGGCACAAGTCTCTAAGGACTTTTGGAAACAAGGTCTCCAAGACCTTGAGGGGCTAGCTATTGTTGGGAGAGAGGTTATTTATTACCAATAATAAAAATCTTCTCGTGAGACCCTTTAGATGTATATCAGTGGGACATATACTTGGGAATGATTCTCCACACTATCTTGGAGGTTTAGAGATAAAGTTTCCTAAAAGAATTGTTAAAGTAGACTTACAGGATTCTGGTCAGACCTGTCGGGGTAGGGGTTGGTCAGGCTAGGATTGTTCTTATCAAAACCTCAAGGTGAGGGCAGTTAAGTTCCCAGGGGAGAGCCACTCTGTCTGTTTCAAGGGCTTGTCAGTAGGTGGGGAATTATAATGATTTTCTTCTTCCTCTGTTTCCCACATCAGCTAACCTTGAGGTGGGATGGCCTTAATTTTCTCAGCCTCCACATTTCCCCTGAACAATTTTGACCCTTAAATCTTTAAGGTTGTTGAAGGTGGAAAGTCTCATCTTCTGTAACTTCTTCCTGCTGAGTAGGGGCGTAGAGTTGTCCCTACCTACTTGGGTCAACATTGATCAGTTAAGGAATGTGTAGTGGAGTTACAAAAGATAGAGGCAGCTGAATCCAGGGGTTAAAAATCAATCATTAAAGGAGAGAGAGACTGTTTAAAGTGCTAACCTGAGTAGGTAAGAACCCAAGAAATATTTTGTGATAATCTGAAACATCAAGATGGCTGCACTATGTCAGGGCTAGACTCGAGGTGGGTACAGCCTTGTTTTTCTTGGCCTCCTCATCTACCATGAAGGAAGCATTCTTATCCTTGACCCCTTGACTTGCCCTCTACATGGCTCTCCTCTCTTAGATAGGTCTCTGGAGTCCTGGCCTTTCCACTTCCCGACTCTCCATCCAGATTTCTCAGTTCAATATTCTATCTCTTTAAGGACCTGTTTGTGTTAATAGTTAAGTGTTTATCTGTGTGGATAAGATAGGTATCCTTGGCCAGGGGTCTTCTTGGTAAGATGTCTTTAAGCTTAATGAAAATAACCTATGACCTATTGGAGCATTTGAAAGTTAGCATTTGAAAGCTAAAGCAAACTTAGAATTGTCTGATAGAATTCCATCATTTTTTCAAATAGCAAAATGGGGTCGAGGGAAATTCCTAGAATTTGGTTCTTAAATCACACTTTCAGGATAGTGAGATGGCGATTACTACTTCAGAAATGAATAAAGAGTGGTAAAGAAAGAAATGATTCAACTGAAGCTACCCAGAGGGTCAAAAGCCCGACGGGAATGGTTTTCCTTTCACCTGCCTTTCTTCAGATTTTACTTAATCTTGATCATAAAACTTGGCCTCTATCTTTTGAGACCCTTTTTGGTTGAGATTTTATGGATGTCTGAACCCTGGAAGTAGAAGTAACTGGGCTGGAGGGTGAGTATAATTAGGGAGAATTCGCCCTTAGTTTTTAATTGCTTTTACTTTAAAAGTTGCTCTTAACATTTTAAAGCAGTATACTGATAATGATGTGGCTTGACTAAAATGAAAAATTAAGAATGAACTGCGGTCACTGTTACACTAGTCAACTTCTGTAAACAGAACAGCTTTCTGATCAGGAGTTTGATAGGCCATTAGGATTTTGTAGTGTTCTTAAGCAAAAATAAATACTAAACGCTATAAACCAATCACTTCTAAGTTAGCTATAATACTAAAATATGCTGCTCGTAACATTCACTTTCCATTTTTAAGCAGGATGAAATTATTAAACATATCTTTTGTCTTTGCTTTTTCTACAGTGAATAAGAATTTTGAGTTCTAAAAGACTTGGTGATAAATTTATAACTAATAAGTAAAGAAATTGGTGCGAGCAGTGATATGATAGAGGTTAGATTAGGAATTCATCATTTATTCTCGCAAAAGTACAGATTCTTATTATTATGAAAAAAGTTAGGGAGGTCAAATGACTTCAGTTGATTGCCTTTCTTTTCTTCTACTCCAGTCTTAATGATATCTTCCAACAGTTGTTATAGGATAAGATTTTGTCTTTTGACTTCAAGTGGTATTCAAAACCTACTTTTTTTTTCTTTCTTTCTTTTTCTTTTTTTTTTTTTCCATAAAATTCCAGACTAAAGACATAATTGTTTTATGATGTATGATATAAAAGTTGTAGCTCTGTCTTGGGAGTTTCTTATATTTGTGGGTTTCCAAGTTAAAGATTCACTAACTCACTATGTTTCTCTTGTAAACTAAAAATGGTGAATATAGAACATTTACTATTTGCCAAAGCTCTCCATGCATTGTCTACTTAATTTTCATACGAAACAGCAAGGTAGATACAATCATCATTCTCATTTTAAAGATAAGGAAACTTCTCTTTAATGAGGAAACCTTAATTTCACATGTGGAATTTAAGGAACAAAACAAATGAACAAAGAAAAAAAAGAGACAAACAAAAAACCCAGACTCTTAACTACAGAGAACAAACTAGTGGTTGCCAGAGGGGAGGTGGGGGGGGTTAATAGGTAAAGGGGATTAAGAGCACACGTATATGATGAGCACTGAATAATGTATAGAATTGTTGAATCCTTATATTGTACACCTGAAGCTAATATAACAGCATGTGTTAATTATACCGGAATTTAAAATAAAATAAATAAGTAAATAAATAAGTACATTTTCATAAAAAATAGAAGATACTGAGATTTGGAAGGTTAGATAACTTGCCTGTGGCCCCAGTTGTGAGGGAAGAGCTGAAACACAGTCTAGGGTTGCCTGATTTCAGAGCCTGTGCTCTCATCTATTGTGTTTCACTGGTTGACGGATAAGAAAAACGAGGAAGAGACAAGGTGAGGACTAATACATTAAATCTGGGCAGAGAGGAAATCTGAAATCACATCTAATTCTCATTCTTACTACCAGTCCTAACTCAAGATCGCAGACTCTGCTCTGTTAAAAGTATTCTTACTTGAAGAGCAGATAAACTTGTGGCTGATAGGAAGTAAAATGGAAGATTTTCTTTCACCACTGATATTCAGTCCAAATTCTATGGAATCTTCTAAACTTTTCTGAAATCCTTTTATCCCCCTGCATCCTCACTCCCACTGACTCTTTAGGGTTCCTCTAGTACCCTCTCGCTAATCTTTCCACCTGCCCCTATGTCTGTTCTATGATATTCCTTCAGTATTAAAAGTAAAATCAGACCCAGCTTGCCAGCAAGCTACTTATGGACTTGTGTGAGAGACAACATATAAATAAGGAATCATACAACAATGCGCTGAATCCTTGATGTATAAGGAGCAAGTATGCTATGTGGGAGTATAGCGAAGTCAGAATTTCAGGGGGAGAGCCAAGGTAAAAGGTGGCATTTAATGGAAGAGCTAGTTACTAGTATTGGAAATAAAAATAGGACATTCTACTGATAGTTTCATGGGTCACAGTTATTGAGCTTTTTCTTTGTGCCAGGGATTCTTTCAAGTCCTTTACATACACACCATCTCATTTAATCCCAGCCCTATTCTGTAGTTGATACAATTACCATCCCAGCTTTACACACGAGGAAATCAAGTATTAGAGGATTTGAGTAACCTGCCCAGGTCCTCAGAACTAGTAAAGGTGGAGCAAGGAATCTAACTAAAGCAGTCAGAATTCATCACTAATATTACTTAGGGGGAAAGCAGGGGTGAGTTTTTATACGTGTTGCGTTGGAGGAGTAGAGCTGTTCCCAAGGCAGTGGGTGTGTGCATCTCAGGTTTAGGAGATGTGGAGTTGGGAGTCATCAGCCTACAGAAGTGACTTGGTGCTAAAAATGTTCATGAATACTCCCAGGAGAGCGTGAGTTAGAAAAGAAGAGGCACAAGGAGAGAAACTTGGGGAAAAAGAGAGGTAGAAGAGTCACTAGAAATATGTTAAAAGATTACCACAGAGGATTGTTACTCGCAGGTAGACAACCAGGTATGGTTGGTACATAGGGGTTAAAAGAGATCCTTGATTGTGCTGAAGACCCTGCCTTCGCTTTCTCTTTGCCCAAAGAAACTTACTTCTGTATTTGAGACTGCCTCAGGGGCACCTGGGTGGCTCAGTGGGTTAAAGCCTCTGCCTTCAGCTCAGGTCATGATCCCAGGGTTCTGGGATCGAGCCCCTGCATCGAGCCCCTGCATTGAGCCTCTGCATCGAGCTCTGCTTAGTGGGGAGCGTGCTTCCTCCTCTCTCTCTGCCTACTTGTGATCTGTCTGTCAAGTAAATTTAAAAAAATCTTAAAAAAAAAAAGATGTATCACAGTTACTGGCTTCAAGCCTTCGGTGACTCAGCTTTTGTAACTCTCTAAGAGCAGGGAGGGGTCAGCAACCTTTACTGTAAAGGGACGGATAGTAAATACTGTTGGCTTTGTAGATCAGGTAATCTCTGTTGTGATCTATTGTGATCAGAACTGTTGAATTCTGTCATCTGTTGTAGTGCAAAAGCAGACACAGACAATATGTAAACAAGTAGATGTAGCTGTGTTACAATAATGCTTTAGTTGCAAAAACAAAAAATGGGTTGGATTTGGCAAATGGGCTGTGGCTTGTTAGCTCTTGATCTCCTCTTGGTTTGGTTTCCTTTCAAAGATTCTTTCTCAGCTCTGGTCTTTCTTCACTAAAAACAAAGAGTTGTCTGGGTGGCTCAGTTGGTTCAGCATCTGCCTTCAGTTCAGGTCATGATCCTAGGGTCCTGGGATTGAGTCCAGTATAGGGGGTCCCTGCTCAGCAGAAGTCTGCTTCTCTCTCTGCCTCTCCCCACCTTGGCTTGTGCTCTCTCTTGTTCACTTTCTCTCTCTTTCAAATAGATAAATAAAATCTTTAAAAAAATAAACACTGACCTCCACACAGTTGGATGTTTTTGTACATCTTCTTTATTCTCTCTCTAATCTCCTTTTTCTGGTACATTCCCTAGTAAACTTATCGGGTGAAGAAACATTTTTATTAGTTAATTGTGAGAATGGCTCCATAGGAAGGCTAAGATGAAAACTGGTAGTTAACCAAACTATGTTAATGTGAAATGTGTAGTGTTTTGGTGATCTGCTCCTACTCTAGTTTCTGTTACTACTTCTCTAGTTTCTTAAACTAGTAACTTATGTTACTACTACTGTAATTTCTTAAACACTCCACACCCCACCCCACCAAAAAAGAAATTCAAAATGACTTATTACAAAGTGAACTTGGTCTGTATTTTAAACTGTGGTGGTGGTGTACTTAATACAACAAAGTAGGTTTTATTTGTTAAGCAAGGAGTGATTTTGATTCCAGTGCAGTAAAATTCTTTTGGTGTGTCTTGCTCCTTTGAGAGTCTGGTAATTTTGTGAAATAAAGGGTGTTAGCATTTCTGAGAGGGAATCTCCATGGAAGGACACATATAGCAATTGCAAGATTACCCTGCGAATTGAGGAGATTCAACTCACCACTGAACATTTTAACTAGAAAATGAAAGCATCCAATGCATCTCCGTAGAACTGAAAATTGGAAAACAAGTACTAAAACAGTTTGCTTCCTGGTATAGCAAGATTTAGAAAATATTGGTAATCTGCTAAAGCATCAGTTTCCTCCATAGTACTTATCTTTTGGGTTCTTGCTATTGATTATGAAGTGTATTCAAATCTTTTCTTAAATTGAAAATCCTTATTTATATACATTGATCTTTACACCAAGGAGGCTGATAGACTAAGCCTGACTTTCCAATCTTCCTGATCTTAATTGAATTGTTTATATAGCATTTCAAGCTTGTTATCAGTTAAGCATACACTCTGTGATGTGTGAGTTGAGAAGTGAAATAAAGTGATTTTTGTGTCAACTCCATTTGTGATAAGAAATCAATGTATGAACAGCAGAGCCAGGAAAACATTGGAATCGTTTTATGGTGGACGTTACTTTCTATGGCAGATGGGGTAGACTTGTGCTGCGCTGTTCACCTTCAAGGAAGGTCTTGCTGCCCAGCTCTGGGGAAGCAGACAACAGACAGTCCTTCAGGGTTGGACTCCACTGAGGTCCTGCCCTTTCAGAACAGCTCATTACTAGTCGTTTCCTGAGATGTGGGATGGGGGGTGGGGTTTATAAAGACCAAACTATTGCTGCCTGACAGGGGGCATTCTTTTAGACAGTAGTTGCTCCAGAGCTCTCTGCTGGCTTTTGCAATTTAACTTCTACTTCTGCCCAATCTTGGTTCTACTCCTTCCATTCACGGGGTTAATTCCTCACAAACATCTTGCACCCCAAATTCCATTTTAGCAGCTGCGTGCTGAGAGCTTGGGCTGCGGTAGCAGCTAATTGATCATTAACCATCCAGCTTCCCCATAAAATGGATGGAATTATCAGGAGGATTTGTAGTGTTGGTCCCTACTGGTGATATGTTTTCCTGTCATTCATGATCTCTCAGTGGGTTCTCCCAGGAAGAGAGTAATGACTTGAGGGATACAAGACCAGTGCTCTAACCCCTGAGCTATAGGGCCTCGTTGACTTGAGGGATAAACCAAAGGTGGGTAATCTAGAAGCACTGTCTTTTGATCAGACAGTAGAAAGTGCTAGAAATCTGAATGGTTTGCTGTCTTTGCCCCCTCCCCCCCCCCGCCAAAAAAGGCTTAGTAGAAAATTGATTTCCTCCATTTTTACGTGAGGGGTCCTTTATGTCCACCCTCTTTCTCATTTCTCTTGTTCTTTCTGTACAACTCTTCCAGTTGCCACAGCTTCTCTGGGCCCGGTTATCTGCTTAGGCTTCTCTGGCACAGGCTGGATATAGGGAGTAGAAGAGGAAGAACAAGTGCCAGGAGAACTCATGTAATTTGTCCCCAACAGAGGGGACAATGGTTCCAATTAAAGACCCCAAGGAGTTTGCCAGTTTGAATTCAGTCCAGCTCCTTCAATCCTCCTCCTGTTGATATGTGGAAAGGGCTCATGTTTACCAAAGACCTATATGTCCTAGGCTGTTTACACATGTTATAGCTGAAGGCAGTCCTAGTTGATGTAAATGTTAACCCCTTTTGGCAGGATAAGTCATTTCCTCCTTGGAGCAGGAACTTTAAAATGGGTCTTCATTGCACACATATTTGAATATAATATGCTCATTTTTTTAAATAACACCATTAAACTCCACATCTCCCTTCTAGCAGTAGTACATAGAAAGTAGCTCAGGGCCTTTCTGTTTAACAAATTCATTCCCCATACTTCTGTGTGACATAAGCAAACATGCCATATTTTTTCTTAGGTTTTTATTTAAATTCCAGTTAGTTGGGGCACCTGAGTCACTTAGTCAGTTAAGCATCTGATTTTGTTTTTTTTTTTTTTTTTTTAGATTTTATTTATTTATTTGACAGAGAAAGAGAGAGAGAGATCACAACTAGGCAGAGAGGCAGGCAGAGAAAGAGAGAGGGGAGCAGGTACCCCACTAAGCAGAGAACCTGATGTGGGGCTTGATCCCAGGACCCTGGGATCATGACCTGAGCCGAAGGCAGAGGCTTAACCTACTGAGCCACAAGGCGCCCAAGCATCTGATTCTTGATTTTGCCTCAGGTCATGATCTTGGGGTTGTGAAATTGAGCCCCACATTGGGAGGGTCTGAGCTCAGCAGAGAGTCTGCTTCAGATTCTCTTCCTCTGACCCTCTCCCAGCCCTTTCTCTCTCAAATACATAAATAAAATCTTAAATAAATAAATAAATAAATAAATAAATAAATAAATAAATTTCAGTTAGTTAAGATACAGTGTCATGTTAGGTTCAGATGTACTGTGCGGTGGTTTAGTACTTCCATACAATGCCCGGTGCTCATCACAAGTGCAGGCCTTAATTCCCATCAACTATTTCACTCATCCTTCCACCCACCTCCCCTCTGGTAACCATAAGTTTGTTTTCTGTAGTTAAGAGTCTGTTTCTTGGTTTTCCTCCTGCTCTCTCTTTTTTTCCCCCATGATCATTTGTTTTGTTTCTTGAACTCCGCATGTGAGTAAAATCATATCATATTTGTCTTTCTCTGACTGATGTATTTTGCTTAACATAATACTCTCTAGTTCTATCCTTATTGTTGCAAGTGGCAAGATTTCCTTCTTCTTGATGGTTGAGTAATATTCCCTTGTGTATATACCACATCGTCTTTATCTGTTGACCAGTGATGCACTTTTGGACTGTTCCCATATTTTGGCTATTATAGATGATGCTGCTATAAATACAGGGTGCATGTATCCCTTTGAATTAGTACTATTTTTTCCCCCCTTTGGGTAAATACAGAGTAGTGCAATTGCTGGATTGTAGGGTAGTTTTATTTTTAACATTTTGAGGAAACTCCACACTGTTTTCCAGAGTGGATGCACAAGTTGTTATTCCCATCAATAGTACAAGTGGGTTCCTGTTTCTCCACATCCTTGCCAGCACCTGTTGTTTCTTGTATTATTGATTTTAACCATTCTGACAGGCATGAGGTAGTTTTGATTTGTGTTTCTCTGATGATCAGTGATGTTGAGAATCTTTTCATGTGTCTATTGTCCATCTGGATGTTTTCTTTGTACAAATGTCTAGTCATGTCTTCTGCCCATTTTTTAAATTGGATTATTCATTTTGGGGGGTTTTAAGTTGTGTAAGTCCTTTATATATTTTATAAACTAACCTTTTGTTGGATATGTCATTTGCAAATATCTTTTCCTATTTCATAGGTTGCCTTTTGGTTTTGTTAATTGTTTCCTTCTTGTGTAGAACCCTTTAATCTTGATGTAGTCTCAACAGTTTATTTTTGCTTTTATCTCCCTTGCCTCCAGAGACATATCTAGAAAGGAGTTGCTATGGCTGAGGTCAAAGAGGTTGCTGCCTGGGTTCTTCTCTAAGATTTTGATGGTTTCATGTCTCACATTTAGGTCTTTAATCCATTTTTTGAAAAGATTTATTTATTTTAGATCAAAGCAAGTGAGCGTGAGCAGGGAGAGGAGCAGAAGAAGAGGGAGAGAGAGAATCTAGAGGAGATTCCCTGCTGCGTGCAGAGCCCAAGGTGGGGCTTGATCCCACAACCCTGAGATCATGACCTGAGCCAAAATCAAAAGCTGGACACTTAACCAACTGAGCCACCCAGGCATCCCTAGGTCTTTAGTCCTACTTTGAATTTGTTTTTTGGGTATGGTGTAAAAAAGTGGTCTAGTTTCATTCTTTCCAACACCATTTGTTGAAGAGACTGTCTTTTTCCCATTGGATATTCTTTCTTGCTTGGAATATTTATTGACCATCTAGTTTTGGGTTCATTTCTGGATTTTCGCAGCCATGCTTTTAACTGACATGCTTTTGATTGACATTCAGAGTTGCTGCCAGGGATGCAAATCTTTAGTTTCTAGCTTCTACATTCTGTAGTTCTCTACATCCTCATAAAAATGGCAGCTTCCACCAAGTTGTATTTTAAAAGAAAGCTTGCCCTTCTTTTGCACATATTTTAGGAAAAATGAGAATCTTATTCTCTTACTGAGGGGAAGATTTAAACTAAGCTGGGGTGTGCGACTTGATTTCTAACCTGTGGCATTTTTTTTTTTGCCCTTTACCTGAGGTATATGAGGTAAACCAGGCATCTATCCGAGGTATCCGAGGATACCTCACAATGAAAATGAACACTGCAGTAAAGCAAATAGAGATCAGAGTCAGGGAATCACTGGAATGAATGTTTGCATCTGACTCTTTGATTACAATAAGCAATGTGGTCTAGCTGGGGAATGCTGTATTTTCACAATTGACAGACCACGAAGCCTGCAGCAATCAGCAAAGGGCGGCTTATTTTGAGCAAAAACATCCATCAGACTGTGATGAGAAAAGCAGAGCTGCAATCAGTGGCAGGTTCTTCAAAGAACTGTTGATGAAAAATGGATTTTACATGTATAAAGTGGAGAAGAAACCGCTGCTCATTTTTTTAAACCCCATTTACATGCATGGACAACAACACTAGTAACACTTCTGAACATGAAAGAGAGTAATACAGTAGTTCTATCATGAGTGGGGCTTTTCTGTCCTCATCAGAAAATAGTATACTCAGACTGTGGCAGGAATGTATTAGGTTTTTAAAAGGCAAGATAATATGCAGTTTCAGAGAAGGATCTAACATTTATTCCAAATGTCTTATGCAGATTATTTTTTTCATTGATATTATGATGGAAGAATTCTATTGATATAACCAATAGAATAGAGATTTTTTAAAAATAAGATTTCTAGTCTTATCTACAGTAGCTTTATTCCATATGACTAAAAAATTAGAACTATTTAGCTCTGTGAATCCTTTCACTGAAAGATAGAGCATGAAAGCTCTGTAGGCTCAAAGTTTTTGATCTAAAGAGAAAGAAAAGTTGTTCAAGAAGGAATCTTTAGCTTTCTTCTTTATATAGTATTACCTGCTGTGGTTAGGAGATTTTTGGTTTTGATATGTGCTAGAATATTTGGAAGTTTTTCCAAAAGTGGCAGAATGCTACAGATACAAAATGATCTGTTTTAAGCCTTAACTTTCTCTCTGTTTAAGGCTCACTAACCACATATGTAAGGACACATTTAGAACTGAGACCTGATCTCAGTCCATGTTGGCTGTTCTGCTTGGTTTTGTGCTGCCTCCTGCAGGGTTGCTGTGGGAAGGAGACCACGTAGTGTATTGGCTTGGCTTTATAGCATACAAAGTCTCTATTCAAAAATATGAACTCTGTGCTCTATCTTCCCATTTCCCTTCTGGTAGTTACTAGATCAGGCCTTGGCTTTTGTATTTGATTGATTTCTTCTATTTAAGTCCAGAAAGATGGATTGTTTCTCTTTATGGGTTTGCTGAAAAGTAAAATACATAATCACAAATATCTGTTTCTTCAAACAAGAGGAAAATTAATAGTTTGACCTGAAAGAACACTCATATGCATATCAGATAAAATAATGTATCAGTTTCCTTAGGCAAGATAGACTGACACTTTTTCCTTCTCTGTCATGTATAATTCTCTAGGGGTCTAACATGGGGCTCAGAAGCTCAGGCAAAAGAGCTATACAGAGGTTGCTGTTCTGAAAGTGAGGTTATTTTTCTGTCCTTAATTATTCTTCCAAGGTTCCATTTATGTCTTATTTATAATTAGAAATATGCATTCCAAAATGCTGTTGGCCACTCACTCTTCGGCTAATGCAAACATTTTATCCCAGTTCTCCTCCAATTTGGAGCACCAAAGAAGGAGTTCTGTGGGCGGTTACTGGCTAAATTGTTTCAGTTTCAGGGATAGTTTAGAGGAGGTCTGGGAATAGTTGCTGATATATCATCCAAGGAGCAGAGTGTCTAGAAACAATATATCCTGCTATTCATTATTTTTTTATATTGACTTAGTCCACCAGTATCCCCACCAGGCTGAGTACCAGCACTGTTGCCCTGGTATCAAAAACCAACTTGATGGATCAGGGGTCATGGTAGACACGATAACCTGAGCAATTAAAATGGTAAATGCCAGACTTGATAATGTGTGGACAGATGTTTGTGTTCAGTGTTAAAAATGTGTTTTGGCACAGGGAAAGAGTGGTGATCCGAGTGTTTCCTTCAGAGCACCCTGAGTTTCTTTGTGGGAGTTGAATTGGAAGTTGTAGAGAATTTCTCCATCAGTGATAGAGGCCCTTTACCCTTTTGTCCTTTTGGGGCGGTAGTAGCAAGCCTATGGACTTATGGTCCCTCATGTTTCTCCGTTCTCTATGTGGCACATTTTATTTATAGCATGAGAAAAAAATATGACCGCAATTCAGGAAGAATTCTAGAAGACTCACTTCATAGTCTTTATTCTCTGATGTATATTGAATGACAATAGCAGTGAAACCTCTAACTGCTCATTTGGATATGGCAGCTGTTGTACACTTGGATATGACTTTTTTTTTTTTTTAAATAAAATCTCCTGTTATTTGCATTTATATGGTACTTTTCTTCTAAACCTTTTAAAGCAATTTCGGCTTCACAATACTTGGGTGAATTGGATGAGAAGAAATACACTTCATTTTGAGGTTGAGATAAAAGACAGAAATTGTCAATGGCTCTCCTCAACAGTGAATGTTCAGTTTTCCCTACCTTGATTTCCTTAGAAGCCTCACAGAAAAGACTGTTAAAAATGGGGATCTGGTCTCAGGGTCCAGATGCTCTGGGGAAAGTGTCCATTGATAGTCTTCAGGGCACTTTGGACTAAGGGTTTGGAAGTATTTATTAGATTTCCACAGGACTTAAGGACTATTGTCTGGTGCAGTACTCCTCAAACCTCTGGTACATTCAGGTCAATTGGTATGTTTGTCAAAAATTCTGGGCCACTCAGAAATTGCAAGTTGGTAAATTTGAGGTGGAGGTGTAGGACCTGAATTTTAACACCAAGTGATTCCTATTTAGCTGAACCAGGAGAAACATTGGCCAAGCCCCTTGAAGAGAGACAAATAAATAAGTGACTGATTGGGATCTATGGAAATTACTATCTTAGACTGTGGAAGAGATTAAAGTGAAGCACTAGAGTGTGTAGAGACTATAATAGTGGTACAGAAGGCAAAAAACTTTGTCATGTGTCTTAAAACAGAATCGTATTTCAAGAGAAGCTAGGCTAGGTTTTTTAGAGTGAGTGATTTAAAATGGATAAGAAAACACCTTATACAAGACTTCAGAAGATCCAGAACAACAATGTTAGTACTTTTAACTTTTTCTTCTTATCTATTTTTATGGCTTTTAAGTCAGAAAAATAGGAGCTGCTGACAGGGAACAGCTGCTCGATGAAGTCATTAAATGTCACTTATCTGGAAATTGAAAAACTGTCATTAATTAAAAGTTAAGAAATAGCATAAAACAAAGGATACCATTTCATTGCATTGCTGTGAGAAATGAGTTAGCTGAACATAGGTCTGTTCTAAAGCAGCAAATTATTTGTGGGATTTTTCCATTTTTACAAACCCATGAAAACATAAGATAAGTAGAAATATTTTATTTTGTTGAAGAGAGCACTTCTGTTTCAATATGTTTGATGAGAAGTTCTATGAAACTGTTACTCTAAGTACAGATAGACCTGAACTGGGAGACCATCTAGACTCAGTGTTAACTGATCGCTGGACCAGTTGGAGGAATACAATTTATCCCACCCCCTACCAGATCTTCACACTTTTCTTCTGAAAGCACTCATGTCAAAGCCTGACAAAGTTTTCTTGTTACTCTGTCATCATCTATTGCTACAAAATATACTTTGATGTGTATGGCACCACACTTAAGGAAAATTGCTTCATGAACTTTTATTTAAAGCTATAATAATGTTAGCTCTATGCCTTCTTTGCTTGTTACTTTGTCATTTAGTTTGGTTGTAAGAATATGATGCGGTGGTGAGTCAATCGCTCGGAGACCTCACTGCACTCTGTAAAGTACTATATTTGTAAAGTACTATATTCGTAAAGTACCTTTTGGGAAGTGCACAGTGTCTTTTTGAAGAGATTCTTTCAAAATGTAACAGAGTGTTTTTCTATAAATGTATTGACACACACTTAGAGCACAGAATACTGGAGACTGGCAAGCTCTTTTGAGAATATAGGTGCGTGGCTGATGAAACGCTGTGATTTGTTTGGAAAAAGCTTTTAGGAAACTAAATTGCATTAAAAGAGTAGTGAGCTTTCTTATGCAGGCATAATGTACTCTAATGTAAAGCTGTAGCAAATTATCCTGAAGAGAGATTTTGAGGAAAATAAAGAGGGGTCCTGTCTAAAAGAATCTCTGTCCTTCAGGTTGGCATGAGCCAACTGAAGGCATCTTTCCCTGGTCCAGTTATTTTGTGGTTCTGCTCCTCTTCTTTCAACCTCTCAACAGTCCCCTGCAGCTGTATCCTCCCCTCCCCCACAAAGCCTCATTCACTGTTGCATGGCAGGCACTAGGAAACTACACACAATTAGACTCTATAGATAATTGTTAAATGAATTAACAAATGCATAAAAAACTCTAGTAACTTTTCATCATCCTCTGGGCAAAAGTTAAATGCTTACAATGACCTACAAAGCCTGGGCTGATCTGGCCCCTATCACTATTTCTGACTTCATCTCTTAACATTCTCCTTTTTACTCACTCTTCTCCACCTATGCCAGCCTTCTTGTAGTTCCTCAAATAAGTCAGGCCTACTTCCACCTCAGGGCCTTTGCACTTGCTGTTCCATCTGCTTAGAATGCTCTTTTCCATTTCTCTAACTCTATCTTAGAGGCTTGTTTCTCACCTCTAAATCTTCTTTAAGAAATCTTCCTAGTTCTTATCCTTTATGTCAGATGTCTATTTACTGTTACGTAACAGACCACCCTTAAAGTTAGTGGCCATAGTGGGAGCAACTACATTCAGCTGGAAGCTCTGCTGGTATATCTTAGTTCTCCTCTCTACAAGATGACTCACATTCCAGGGCCTTTCAAAGTGGCTCTCTGCTCCAGCAGAATAGTTAGATCTTGCTTAAATCATGGAAGCTATCTTCAAAGTAGGAATATTCCAAGAGAATAGGCCCTAAAGTGGTGGACTTACCACGCCTCAGCTTACATCATACTTGCAAACGTCCCCATGGGCCAAAGCCAGTCACACGTCTAAGGCCAGCATCAATGTGGGAGGAGATTACACAGGGTATGAACACATGGAAGTATGGTTTCTTGGAGAAATGACTTAGCTGAACATAAGTCTGTCAACAAACTAATGGTCTTGGAGGTTATCAACTAATGGTCTACCCCACTCTGATCTCTAGCCACAAGAGCTTCATATCCCTCCCACCTGCAACATATACTGGCCACCCCTAGAAACTCCCCAAAATCTCATCCCATTGAGGTGCCAGTTTAGTTTTGAGGTCCAGTATGATACCATTGAGATCAGGTCCAGGCAAGGCTGAGGCAGATTAGTGAAGTTCCTCACCTTTCCTAGAATTGTGGCTCCATAGTTTTACACTAGTTACAGCTGCCTATAACTATATAGGCAAGATAATTCTTTGCCTCTCAGCTCCTAGTTTAAAAATGGAGCACATGTGGGGCACCTCCCATGGCTCAACTGTCCAACTCTTGGTTTCAGCTCAGGTCATGATTTCAATACTGTGAGATTGAGCACCGTGAGGGGCTCTGCACTCAGTGGGGAGTCTGCCTGAGATTCTCTCTCCCTTTCTCTCTCTGCCCCTCCCCCATCACTCTCTCTCTGTCTCTAATAAATAAATAAATAAATAAATAAATAAATCTTTATAAGGAAAAAAAAAAAAGGAAATGCAGTTTATGTTTTCCTTTCCAGTGGTCAATACGATTTAGTATGCTTACCTTAAGTCTTTTTCTTCTTATGTGATTTAAAGATTTCCTTCTTGCTCTTAGAACAGATACAGAGGATTTTACCGTTAAATTGTTGTTCTTTCCTTTGATAATTGCCAGTTTTCTTTTAGCTGTCTCCTCCCATAGTTTTTGGTTACCTTTTCCCTAAAACTGCACATATTTTAGAAATAGCCCCAAATTTAGAGTTATGTCAACAGTAATTCATTATTTCTCACTATTTTCTCAAATGTGTTTGCATGCAGGTTAGAGCTCTAAAGGGGCATCTTGGTTTTCCTCCCTCATCACCATCTCCATCTTGCTATCATCATCCAGGGCCTTTGCATGTGGCTCTTTCTTATATCATGGAAACTGAATTCTAATAGAGCCCGCACAGAATCTGCCAGATTTTATAGGTGCTAATGCTTCTGCCTCTTCTCTTTGTTAAAGCTAGTCCCAAGGCCAGCTCTGAATCAAAGAGGGGAAATCTAGACCTCATCTTTTAAGGAGAGGAGAGGGAAGTGAATACAGCGAGAGGGGGAATTGGTGGTGGACCTCTTTGGGGGCTATCTACTAATTCATTCTTCCTGCTTTTATTTTCTCCTAAGCTGTTGCTACTCTGTATAACAAACAAACTCTTGTTTGTTATCTGTCTCTTACACTGATGTATAGTTTAGAAAGCTGGGGAATTTTGTCCTCTTTATTTACTGCTGCATATGTCCAGATTATTACCTGTCACATGGTAGGTTCTCATATATTTTTTGAAATGAATGATTAGTCCTATAGCTACTGGGATACTTTTCCTGCTCTCTTACCTGGGCATTTATTATCTATGTAGTCCCTCATGGCAGATCTTAATTCTTGTCATTAGTAATCTATGGAATATAGAAGACAAATACATAGTTACCTTAAATAATATGAATATATATTTAAGATTTAAAACATGGACAGGAAAACAGGAGTAAAAGACACCCATATTAGGTTTAACATCATGATAAAGTATAGAAATAGCCCATACTCTGAGATTCTGAAGAAATTTAAGTGCACCTGATAATATTTGTCAAATAAAAAGGAAGAATTAAAATTTTTCCAGTATTTTTTGGGTATTAGAAAACCAAAGTCTGGTGTAAAACCATCTATTTTTATTGGTCTGTGTCTTTTCTTTCTTTACTCCATTCCAGTATAGTTTCTTCCTTTTTATTTTGCTAATACCTTTCTCCAACTTGCAAAAATTTCTTGAAAATTTTATGGGAATTTTATATTTACTTTCTCTCAATTTCTACCTCTAAGTCTCAGTTCTCCAGTGATACTTGATTTGGCAGTATATGATTATTTTAACTCTAATTTTATTTGGCATATAGCTTCCTGGTGAAATCTGCAGCAGGGAATCTCCTGTTGCATTGATACAATATTGTAGTCGGAAGTAGAATTAACCATGTGACAGGCCCTATCACAATGCCATTGATTCCAGAAACCACATTTACAAATAAGCCTAATTTTTTTTTTAAGTCACACCTCATGTAGTAATGAAAGATATTTGGGTGAGATATAAAAATAGTATTAATGGAGAGGGTTTCATCTAGTGTCTGTAGCTGGAAATTATAAATGAATTCAGTGACTACTACATGATTAGTTGTGCAGAATGAAATTGGCTATTATTTGCTTACAGGGCTTCTGTTTAACCAAGTGAAATATCACAGCCATGGGATAATTGCTGGCAGGATTTTCTGGGTGAACTTTTAAAATAAATAAGGAGAAGGAGGAAGGTGAAACATATGAAGAGCAATATTTAACTAGTAAACTCAAAGCAAATGTTGAGAAAGGAGATGGAAGGGTCCTGAAACATATCATGAGACATTTATGAATTATTAAAAAGAAAACCATAATACTACCATCCTTCCATGTCAAGAATAATAAAATAATAGTATAAATTGAGAGCATATATAAACTTTTGGAGGAGAGTAGAGGCAGAATATGAACATGAGTTGATTGCTTTTCTGAAATAAAATTAGGGGATTTAGGCAATTCAGTCGAAAAGAGTATTTAATCACTTTGTTCTGCTAAACAAGTTCATATCTCTGCTAGTTTATTTCTAGAAGGATGATTTAAAGTCTTGCTTACAAGTCAAAGGAAGAGGAATCACTAAGTATCCTCCATCAGAAAAATTTCAAGCATTGTTCTTTCTTATCTATCAAGTTTGATTTAAGGAATCAAACTTTGGGACAAAAAGGCTGGTGTTTCTCCTATATTTTTTACCTATTGCATTTTATGTTTGAACACTAGCATCCCAATGAGGAGTTTGGTCAAAATGAGAATTATAAAACAAGGAAGACATTCAATCGACTTTCCCTAATAAAGCTTATATGGTTTTAAGACCATTTTAGTCTATAGAAAGAGAACATCCTCTCTCATTTTTTTTTTTTTTAAGGATTTTATTTATTTGTCAGAGAGAGAGTGCATAAGCAGGGGGAGAGAGAGAAAGTGTAAAAGCAGGCAGAGGAAGAAGCAGGCTCCCTGCTGAGCAAGGAGCCTGATGTGGGACTCGATCCCAGGATCCTGGGGTGGTGACCTGAGCCAAAGTCTGGCATTTAACAGACTGAGCCACCCAGGCATCCCTCCTCTCTCATTTTTTTATAGGTGAAAGTGGCCCTGTGGTATTCCGACCATTCTTTTGGCCTAGACATGCCTCTTGCCTGGAGGCAAAGACCTGTTGAACTGGAGGCTCAAATATGTGTCCTCTCTGGGACATAGTTACAGTTTGAACATTTTTTGATCATGACAAAAAGTGATCTCAGATTTGAAGAAATCAGTAGAAAAGGGAACATTGCTTCAAGAGTGTGTGCTGCTGGGAAATGCTATTACCAGTCACAGAGAATTCAGGAGAAAATAGGGTCATCATTCATAATCATTTGTTGATATGTATGGCATTTTTGAGGCACTAAAGGAGAAGAGGAAATGCCCACTCATATTTCCCTCCTCTTCACGCCCAAAACTGTGAAATGACCAGAGATGGGTTATACTGTTTTTTTTTGGAGAAAGATGAACTTACATATATTTTGTAGAAATAAAATTTTTTAGCAACAATGGATGATGCTTTTTTCATGCAAAGGCTGTTCATTTTTACCATAGAAATATCAATTTAACGTATTTCTTTTCTAATTATAGATTTAATTCCTGTCATTAGTAATCTATAAAATATAGAAAACATAAAGAAAATAACGATCTTTAAAACCTAAATCTAGAGTTAAGAGCTGTTAAGACTGGTACATTTTTTTCCAATATTTTTGAGCACACACACTTACATGTGCACACATACATACTTCGTATAGTTGCATCTACCTATACTTTTTATATTGCACTGTTTTTACTCCCTTTGTATTATGGATACTTTTTATATCTTTAAATACTCTGTAAACATCACTTATAAAGACCCAATTATATTTCAATGTAAGATTTATCATAACTTATTTAGTACTCCTTTATTACTGAATATTGTGTTAAATTTTTATAAGTAATGTTATAATATTTTAATGCATAAATATTTATATATTTTGATAATTTTCTTGGATTTTACTTTTAAAAGTGGAAATCCTGATTAAAGGGAGTAAACATTTTCAAAGTTGTTCTTGATAGCTGTTGTTAAATTTCCACAAAGATTTTACCAATATACATTAACCAGTATTAATGAGATTCATCTTTTTTTTTTTGTAAGGATGTTATTCTTTTAATTTATTTGAGAGAGAGAGAGATCACAAGTAGGCAAAGAGGCAGGCAGAGAGAGAAGAGGAAGCAGGCTCCCTGCAGAGCAGAGAGCCCGATGTGGGGCTCGATCCCAGGACTCTGAGATCATGACCTGAGCTGAAGGCAGAGGCTTAACCCACTGAGCCACTCAGGCGCCCGTAATGAGATTCATCTTATCATGTCATGGCTAATGGTGAAAATCATCAGTACCTGAAAAATCATGTTTTAGCTTTTTCCATTGAGCAGTTATTTTGATTTGTCACCCACTTACATTTCTACTTTGTGAATTGTTTATCTTGGTTTATTTGCCCATTTGCTTATGGAGACTTTAATGTTTTTCATTATCAGGAATATTAATTTCTAAAGGTAATAGCTCATGTACTAAATTTAATTTTAGAGAAATTCTAGAAAGGCATCTAATCTGCCCATCAGTTAAACATTTCAAACAATCTTTACAAATATTATGATGGAAAAGTGCAGGTTGCAATGATCATGCCATTCTGCTTGTCAGAAGTCTTTAATAGCTCTTTAGCACACATGTAAAATCCAAAGCTCTTTAAAATATAAATGCAGTGTGTCTTTTCATCTTTTCCCTTAATGTACGATTCCTCTGTCTGTTAGTATTCTTCACCTCTTCCTGGACTTCTCCTGTCTCCATTAAACTTAAATCCCTGTCATATTAGAAAGACTCTTTTCTGTTCTCCGACTTGCTCCATATAGACTCTCTGTGTTATTAAATCTGTCTTAAGCTTGCATATCTAAATTATTTAAGGCTGCTTGTGTTCCACCTCCTCATTAGGCCTGCCCAGACATCCTCCAACCAGAAATAATCTCTTTCCCCTGATACCGCATCATACTTGGTAAATCTATTAGAACACTTTGCATTAGGGGTGGCATTGGTGTCCCTGAACAGTGGAGAACTGGTGTCAGGTATCATTAAGCTTACTTGAAAACCTTTACTTCCTTATTTTCTATTTTTCCCAGCCCCTCTTTTCTTCACCCCTGTCCCTATTCTGCTTGGTTTCAGTAGTTACTGGTTCTGTTCTCATAACCACACCAGAACAAGGTGAGTCCTGAGAATTTGCACATTTTTTTTAATTTTAAAAATTTTATTTATTTGAGAGCAAGAGAGAGCTCTCAAGTAGAGGGGAGGGACAGAAGAGAGGGAGAAGCAGACTCCCTGCTGAGCAGGGAGCCAGACAGGGGCTAAATCCTAGGACTCTGGGATCATGACCTAAGCTGAAAGCAGATCCTTAACTGATTGAGCCTCCAGGCGCCCTGATAATTTCCATTTCTAACAGATTCCCAGGTGATGCTAATGCTGCTGGTCCAGGAACCACACTTGGAGAATGCCTGTTTGCTTAAGTCAGGATTTTTCAGACAAATGGAACCAATAGAGTTTATCTGTTTGTTTGTTTACTATTAAAAAAAAAAATTGACTCATGTGGTTATGGAGGTTGAGAAGTCCAAGATCTGCAGTTGGCAAGCTGGGATCCAGTAGTGATGGTGTAGTTCCAGTTTAAAGGATTTGAGACCCAGGAAGAGACATTTTCAGTTTAAGACTGAAGGCAGGAAAAACCAGTGTCCCAGTTTTAAGGCAAGCAGATAGGAGGAATTTTCTTTTACTTGGGGGAGGGACAACCTTTTTGTTCTGTATAGGTCATGAAATGATTGGATGAGGCCTATTCACATAATGTCGTGTTGGGGGGAGGGCAATTTGCTTTATTCAATCTACCAGTTTAAATCTTAATTTTATCCAAAAACACCCTCAGAAATACCCAGAATAATGTTTGATCAAGTATCTGGGCACCCTGTGGCCCATTTATGATGGTTACTTTAAGGTAACCACCAGAGC
Source organism: Mustela lutreola (assembly GCF_030435805.1). NCBI lineage: Eukaryota > Metazoa > Chordata > Mammalia > Carnivora > Mustelidae > Mustela > Mustela lutreola. The sequence goes on from NC_081296.1 coordinate 95,114,013, forward strand.
ACCTGGGTGGTTCAGTCAGTTAAGCATTCAACTCCAGATCTCAGCTCAGGTCTTGATCTTAGGGTTGTGAGTTCATGCCCCACACTAGGCTCCAAGCTGGGCATGGAGGCTCCTTAAAAAAAAAAAAAAAAAAAAAAAAAAAAAAAGTAACCATCACACAACCATATAGATTATCCCTCTCTTTCTACTATATTCTTTGTCCTTGACTGTCTATAAGATCTTTCTATTCACAGATGATACCTGAGATTACCCACCTATATAAAATACTATCAGTCAACTCCCAAGCTGCTTGCTTTGCACATGTATTATCTTTCAGCTGCCTTCATACATCACTCCTCTCTTCACACCCAACATTCTTAAAAGAGGTTATCTGTAATTTTTGTTTCTGTGTTCTCACCTTGTCCTTACTGCTGAATTCATAACAATGCATTCCAGTCTCTGAATCCCCAACTATACCTAAATTGGATTTAACAAAGGTTTCTGTGTTATTAAATGTAGTGGGAAAACATCAGCCATGATTTTGTTCATCTAGGGTGACATTTTGCTTTGTTAATCAAATCCTGCTTTCTGAAACACTCTCTTCCTTTGGCTTCTGGTACAACAATCTAGTGATATTCCACATCATTCACCATTGTCTTTATTAGATCTCTCTCCTCTTGACCCTGAAGTTTCAGTGTTCTTTGGGGCTCTTTCATGTTCTTAATCACGCAGGATTTCAGGGAATCTCATTTACTTCCATTGCTTCAATAACCATTTATATGCTGATTTACCCTTAAGTGTATTTCTTGCCTGAGTTTATACCTATCTATCCAAATCCCTCTGGACATTTCCACTTGAATACATCTTGTCAGAAACCTCAACATCAGCATGTCATAACCGAATTCATCATCTTTCCCCATCCTCTCCCTCTTCCTGTAGATCTGCCTCCATTGCATGCTTTCCTGATCATTAGGAACATCTAGTTTTTCAAGTTAGAGCCTTGAGATTTATCCATCACCCTTCTCTCTTTTTAATTTTCGGTACCCAATCTGTAACAAAATCTCATGCGTAGCTTTTAGATATCTCTCAAATACATCCATTTCCCTTTATTGCCACTGCTGTCATCCCGATTTAGGCCATCATCATCTCTTTACTGCCTTAGAGTAATCACCTCCTTGCCTTGAGTCTTACTACTGTGTCTCCAAAGCAAAAATGATCCTTTAGACATTACATTTGATCATCTTCCTCTCATGCCTAAAACTCTTCCACGACTTCCATTTGCCTTTAGGTTAATGATCCCAAATCTTAAGATCTTAAGATAATCTTAAAGCCTGTGGCGCCTGGGTGGCTCAGTGGGTTAAGCTGCTGCCTTCTGCTCAGGTCATGATCTCAGGGTCCTGGGATCGAGTCCCACATCGGGCTCTCTGCTCGGCAGGGAGCTTGCTTCCCTCTCTCTCTCTGCCTGCCTCTCCATCTACTTGTGATAAAAAAAAAAAAAAAAAAAAAAAAAAAAAAAATAATAATAATCTTAAAGCCCTTCAAGATCTGCTTTGCTTTTTCTTCCAGCAGTATGAGACGTCATCAAAATTCTCCCTCTCTAATCTGGGTCTTTGAACATGCTCTTCTCTGCCAGGACAAGCTATTCCTTGCATCCAAGACTCCTTTGCTACTCTCCACTTCTGGCTCTACTCACATAAATGCTAGGACTTTGACTAGTTAATAAATGTTTATGAAAATCACCTGCCAAATAGCGACATCTCATTTAGTTCCCAGAGGGGGATTTTCTGACTCCTAAATGAATAAAAATGTATTCTCTGTAGTGCCTACCACATAAGGTGCTCACTGGATGAAAGTTATTTTCTCCAACTTGAGAAACCAAGAGGTTGGTAAGGATCTTTTCCACTAGACTGGGAATCCTCCAAATGCTTTTATTTTCTGCAAGTCTTAGCACCATGCTTTTAAACATAGTAATTATAATGCTACCTTTTAAATTAGAATATTGACATAAAGAGGTTACTACTTCCAAAATGGCCCTCAGAATTTTCTGAATTATGTATTTCTTGAATATTATCTGTCCATTCTTCCAAAATGCTTAGAAATTCATTCTCACTGGCAAAGATGTTTCTTGGGCCTATTAAAATGTACTGTTTTCTCCATCAAAAGACACGTTGGAGAAATTAGATATATTTTACCACATAAAAGGTGGTTCTGTTTCACGTCGTCTAAAAATAGGCAACTGCATAACGTTAAGGCAGATGACACAATTGTGTGACATAAATAGCTATCATTTGAGATTTATAATTGTATCCAGGCTCCTCATGTATGTATGAGTCATCATGAGAAGCCTCTGTTTTAAGAGAGATATGCAAAGTATTACTTTACTGATTTGATATCAGGGAACAAGCAAGAATTTAATAATTAAAGTGGTTACTTGTGTAAATGCTCAGTTTTAGGTAAAATGATGCAGAATGCATCTCACATGCGTGATTCAAATCCAATAGGTACCTAAACAGAATTTTCAGAACACAGAAACCTGAAGATGTTTCTCTAGGCTGTGATACAGCAGCAAGTTCAAAAGTGAAAAGTCTCAGCAAAATATAGTCTTAGTTCATGTTAGAGGACCAAAAATTGGGTTGAGTAAATTTAGCCCTAAGCAATTGGATTTTATTAGCTGACTCGTGCAGGTGCATATAGGTGTGGTGAAGCTTCCGGTAAGCATCTCTGAAAGTACCTATGTCGCTCAACCTTCTGGGAAGGCTGAAGGTAGGATTCTTCTCTCAAAACTGCAAAAGGAGTGACACAGGGAATTTACATAAGGTAAAGGAGAAATTAAAACTGTAAAGGTGAAAAATCTCATCCTAAGTCTTAAGCAGTTATATACTAGGTCATGTGGGTATGCCATGGCATCATAATTTGGTACTCTAATCTCTAAGCCACATTTCAATACTCCCCTTTCACATGAGTATAATACTTTTCTATGTGGATATGTGAGCAGATATACTTCTCATTTCCTAATGAGCACCAGATTCTCCCAGTGTGTAAATTAAGCTCTTTTGGAATCCACTACCAGGCCACAAGGGTATCATTGAGTGCATTGAAGTAGTAATTTACTAAATGGGACCCTCATGGCCCGAAAGAGTTCATGCAGCTTCCCAAATGGCTACCTTAACCAGGGGATGGTTTATGGTCTGGAGAACCTAATGAGTATTCAATTATACTATTACATTAAGAAAAGGAGACTCATATTTTCCCAGAAATTATAGTTCAGCTTTATGCTTTAGCTCTGAGTCAGGTTATTTTTAGCTGCCTTATTCCCCCCTGACTTTTTCCTCTCTTATATTTTATATTTTGCTTCTGTTAGGTTGCATAAGTAGTACTCCCTTCCCTCCAGTTAATGATTCTATTGGATTCTAGTTACCATAATTGTTTCCCTAATTGGCTTCTTTTGAAAGAATGATTGTTAGGAAGGGTGATAAACACTGGAAAGTCTACCTCTTGATCTCATTCATTATTCTTCCCATTCATTTTCAATGCTAAGTTTTCTACTTGGAAATTTAAAAAATACTTAAAATTTTGATCAAAGCTTTATTGCAACATTAATAGTATAGTATTTTCTGTGTGGGCATCCCACTGTTGTTCAGCAATGACCACTTCTGAATTATTTTGAACTTTAAAAAATTTATCTGTTAATTCACCCTCTTTGAAATTTTTAAGAGCACAACAACAAAAAAAATAAAGTTTAGCATTTTATGAATAATTAGCTAACTTGAAAAAAGTTTGACTTTAAAATTTCACTTTGCTTTTGAAATTTTGAATTTGATCGGTTTTTAGTTAATAGGACAATATTGTTCACACGGTAACACATAGAAGGCTAAGATGCTGCCATTTCTATTCTCTAGGTGGCAGCTTAGCTCCACTTTTAAACATTTCCCTTTTAGTATTTTTCTCACTGGCATTTCATTTAAAAACTGGTAACATAATGCACAACAACATGTAAAATGAATACAGCCAAACATGATCTGCCTGCCTTTAATGTCTTGACAAGGTTTTTCATGTAGCTTTGCCACACTGCTGATTTTAATGGAAGGACTTAGAGTAGCACTCCAGGAAGTGCTCCTACTGGCCATTTTCCACACATGAAGGTCAGTAACTGAATCTTTTATGACGATGCTTTAGTTAAAAGGCATCAAACTTGTTTTAGATGGGTTTTTCCGCATGGGTTTTTGAGCCAGTCATCATGCTATGTAGTCACACCTGAGATGTATTTACTTCCTGTTCTTACAGTCACATGTGTATTTGGGTCTGAATGTCACAATACCTTTATTCTGTTCAGTCAGAGCCCATTGAAAATAGTAGCTTAACTCCAGAATAAGGAATCACATTATCTTACAGAGCGAAATGTCAAGTGGGCGTGACTTTGATCTTAAGGGGATACTTGGCAAAGTCTAAAGACATATTTGGTTGCTGTGACTTTAGGATAGGGGAGTACTGTTAACATCCAGTGGGTATAGACCAGCATTTCTCAGGGTTTAACAGTAGAGTCACCCACAACAAACATTTTTTCAGCCCAAAGTGTTAATAGTGCTGAGGCTGAGAAATCCTGTTGTCGAGACAGAGCCACAGTGGTATAATATCGAATCAGTGCAAATTCTTAGTAATCAACACAATGAATTCATAATAGTTTATTGAAGGTCTTAGACTTCATAGACATCATAAATATCTTTTAGAAAAATAACTTTTTTCATTAATTCAGCAACATATTTCTCACAAATCTTTTCATTTTCCCTATTAACCCCAGCCGTTGTTTCTCTCAGGTGGCTAAAAAAATAAACTGTGCCCTTATTGCTCAAGTCTTATTTTGCATATCTAAAACTCAGGAAATCTCTAAGAAAAACCTGTGTTTAAGGAGTACCTAAAGTACTATTTTGTAAGCCAATATTATTAAAACAGGCTTGAGATCTCTCAAGTTTATCAAACCTATCGACTGTGGGATATATTAATTAAAATTATTGAAAATCAAGGTTTGAGTATACTGCAGTCGCTAAAGAATTCAGTATAAAAGAAGCTACTCAATTTATCATTGCCAAGAGACTGTGAAACAATGACAAACTTGTTTAGCATCTGAGACTTTGCTTCAGATACAGTTTGTCATCATCTTTTGCCCAAAGAGCTATTATATGACATAATTAAGAATGCATACCATCTATGGATTAATCAGATGTTCTGTCATTAATAGGCCAATATGATATGTATTTTGGCTGCCCTATGCTCTCCTCAGATCAGTGACTTTTCCAATGGCATCTTATTCTCAATCCCCAGCTATAAAATAGATTACATTTGGGGTGCCTGGGTGGCTCAGTGGGTTAAGCCTCTGCCTTCGGCTCAGGTCATGATCCCAGGGTCCTGGGATCGAGGCCACATCGGGCTCTCGGCTCAGCAGGGAGCCTGCTTCCCCTTCTCTCTCTGCCTGCTGCTCTATTTGTGATCTCTCTCTCTCAAATAAATAAATAAAATCTTAAAAAAAAATAGATTAAATTTGAGTTACTTTTTGTTGTATGAAGTGAAGCCTGCCTCACTTCTTGAAGCAGACACGAGGCATCGTCCCAGAAATCCAGCCCTCTGTTGAAAGTAGTTTGAAAACTGCTGGACTCAAGCAGAAGTATGGCAAGGGCACTTTAATCACTAAATTTTAGTTTTTATGGCATGTATGTATCCATTTTTAAGGAAAACAACAAAAACAACAACAACAAAAAGAAGGAAAGAAAATCCTTTCCTGACCCGGCATCCCCTCTAGCTGCAACTCCTTTTCTTTCTTCCATTTCTGCATGCTGGTCTTCCACGTGCCTCACTTCACTTTCTCACCTTTAATCTACCCTAAAACTGCTTCGCCTGCTTCTAGCTCTACTATCCCACAGAGACTGCTTTTGTTAAGGTCACCAGCCATCTCCCTGATGCTGATGGTCATTTTACTTTCATCTTGGTGCACTGCTCAAACCCTATTGACACACGTGGCACGTTCTTCCTTTTTCAAACTCCTTCTCTGTTCCTTTGTCTTTACTGGTTTCCTTTGTAGTCTTCCCTTACTCTAAGTGTTGCAGTTCTTTAGGACCAAGTCTTGAGCTCTTGTATTCCTGTCTCTAAACTCTCTGTTTAGGTTATCTTACTATTATTATTATTATTTTAAGGTTTATTTATTTGAGGGGGAAGGAGCAGAGGGAGAGAACCAGACTCTTCACTGAGTGATCTCACAACCCCAAGATTATAACCTGAGCTGAAACAAAGCGTTGGACACTTAACTTGCTGAGCCACCCAGGTGCCCCTAGGTTATCTTATTATTTCTTTTTATGATTTTAAATGCCATCTATATGTTGATAACTCCCATATTTTGCATCTTCAACTAGACCTCTCCTTTGAACTCCAAATCTATACATCGATTTGCTTACTTGAAACCTTTTCCTGGATGGTTCCTCTTATCATCTGCTGTCCCGAGTTGCTCCAATTAGAAACCCAGGAATTGTGTTTTATTTTCTTTCTTTATTTTCTTTCTTCACCATCCATATGACCATCAAAAACTCCTGCCTGTACTTTCTTCAGTCACATGCTTCAGATCTGTCCACACTTCTCAGTCTTCGCTGCTGCCATATTTAGCTTAGTCTCCATGCTTTTTTACTTTAAGAGCCTCCTAACTCATCTCTCTGTTTCCACTCTTGCCCTCCCGCCATCCTTTGTCCACAAGGTCACCAGCATGGTATTTTAAATGGTAAATAGGTTATGTATCTTTCCTGCTTAGAGTTCTTACATAGATTCCTACAGTACATAGAATCAAATACATACTTCATGCTTTGGTTTGGGTCTGTCTGCTTCTTCTATTTCAGTTTCTGCCACTTAAACTTCTTTTCTCCTGATGTTTTAGATGCACTGACCTGAAGCATTTGGAAGAGACTAAGCTCTTTTTTTTAACCTCAGAATTTGCACTTATTGCCCTCAAGTTCTCCTCTCTGGCTCTTTGCATACCTAGTTCTTTTTCATCCTTCAGGTCTTATCTTAAAAATCCTCTCCCTAATTAATAAATTTTTACTCTTCACTATTTTAAATTTTGTTTACCTTTTCATTTGTTCATTGTCTAACTTATGCAAATTTAGGCTTCTTGCAGACAGGAAACTTGTCTTTCTTTCTTGCCAGAAAGCTGGTAGGCACTCAGCACACATTTGATGAGTGCATTAACAAGTTATTGTACTAACTAATCATCAGATTATGGAGGAGGGTCCAACATAATAGACTTGTATACATATGCTTGCCCCATACTTCTTGGCTTTAAAAAGGAGCTGGTGACTCATAGGGGGACATGATAGTTGGTGTTTAAAGATGTCATTTGGAGTATTTGAACATGGGATGTGAAAAACAGGTTTAGACATGGGACTGGCATCTAGAAAACAGAACTGAAAATATGGGTAGAAGTTAAATTTGAAACAAACAATGGAAATAGTGGGTGCTTGGGAGCTGGTAATTTCTACTTCACTGAAGATGTTCAGTTGGAGTCTAGATGACAACCTGTCTAGCCAGTAGTGGCAGGATTTCTTGCTGTAGATTAGGACTTGATCTAGGGGTTTCCAGGGGCCCTTCTCTCTCTGAGATGCTGGAATTTTGTGGGTACAGAGGAGTTCTTTATCTCTCAGCATTAGCCTATCATTGTGATTCTACGGGTTGTTCTTTTTCAAGTCACACCTTATTGGATGTCTTCTTAAAACCTCACTTTTATCTCTGAAATAATACAGAAACAGAGGAAGCTATTTTCCTTTTGTTTTTATTTTGTTTGAGAAAGTGATGTTAAACAATAAAAGAACTGGATAGAAATTTTCTTCCTGATGGCTTAATCTTTTAACAAACGTATATTAAAAAAACAAATCAATACATGCTTTTGGCATTACTTTCAAAGACTTTTCTTAAACTTACGCAAAACCGAATCAATAGGAATATACCACCATTTACTCGATATCCTTAAAAGTTACCATCATGACTGGAGCTGGGATAGTCAATTTCAAAATAACTCCACATATTAAATTTTGAACTTTATTTTTTAATAACATCATTAACCTGCCATTATATCCTTTCATATTCTTTAGTTATCTTTCATATATTTCGTTATCAGCTAAAGCATTTGGTGTGAGAAATAGTGCCTTGGAGTTCTCCAAACATTAATTGACTGACTTTTGGAAATCATAAAACATCTTAGACTAGGTCTTATCACTAACACAGCATTAAGAGAGGCTATTTAGACAGTATTTAACTAAGGAAAAGTCTCATCCCCAAAGATATTTTTTCATCAATAAACAAATCACCCCCTTGCACTGTTGGTGGAAATGGAGACTGGTACACTCCCTCTGGAATATGATATGGAGGTTCCTCAAAAAGTTAAAAGTAGAACTATGTTACAATTAGCAATTGCACAGCTAGGTATTTATCTGAAGGATATAAAAATATGGAAATGGTACATGCACCCTGATGTTTATAGCAGCATTATCTAACTGAATTATGGAAACAGCCCAAATTTTATCCATGAATGGATGAAGAAGAGGTGATTTTATACACACACACACTTATTTATTTATTTATTTATTTTTGACACTCACCCTGACCAGCGCCCACACCTAGGAAGCTCGCCTCAGCACCTGGAGATTTGGCCTACCTGCTCCAGGCCTTAACTCTAAGCATGGGTTGGGTTTTCGGGAGACTGTCTCTGGAGGCCTGGCACCCAAGCCCCATAGTCTGGGGAAACCTGACCCATACAAGAGGACTCTGCCTGCCACCCAGAAGGAAAGTGTGTCGTTTGGAAGTCCACAAGGAATTCACAGCTGGAGAATTCTGCTATGATCCAATGAGGCCTCACCCCCCAATCCAGTTCAGTGGCCCACTGGATACAAACCTGGAGCCTGACACTCAGCCTGACCCATGCCCTCAACTATAAAAAAGAACGAAATCTTGCCATTTGTTGAAACATGGGTGGAGCTAGAGAGTATTACGCTAAGCCAAATAAGTCAGTCAGAGAAAGACAAATACCATATGATTTCCCTCATATGTGGAATTTAAGAAACAAAACAAATGAGCAAAGGGAAAAAAAAGAGAGAGGGAGAGAGGGAGGCAAACCAAGAAACAGAATCTTAACTATAGAGAACAAAACTGATGTTTTCCAGAGGGAAGGAGGGTGGGGGATGGGCTAGATGGGTGATGGGGATTTAAGGAGGATGATGAGCACTGGATGTTGTTTATAAGTGTTGAATCACTAAATTCTACGTCTGAAATGAATATTACACTGTATGTTAACTAACTACAACTTTTTTACTGGAGACTGTCCTTCCTTTGTTATTATATCTATTGCAGTGTGAAAGTTTTGTTGAGATTCCTAAATTCTTTTGATTTTGCCCTCTTCCTGCTATTTCTTAAACTTCTTGTCTTCCTCTTTTATTTTCTAACATGGCATTTTGAAATTATCCCTCTTGGCCTCTTGAGAATTGTTTCCATCATAGTCAATTTTTTTTTTCTTCCCTATCATAGTCTTGACTGTGAAGTACTATGCATTAGTTTTCTATTGCCGCCCTAAGAAATTACCACAAATTTAGTGCCATAAAGCAGCACAAATTTATTATCTTATATTTTTAGAGGTTAGAAGTCTGAAACAGTTCTCACTGAACAAAAAATCAAGACAGAACTTCCTTTCTGGAAGTTCTTGGGGACAATTCATGTTCTTACCTTTTCCAGCTTCTAGAAGCCATCTGCATTCCTTGGGTCTTGGCCTCCTTACTCCGCCTTCAGAGCCAGCAACTATGGTCAAGTTTTTTTCATATTGAATCACTCCAAAACAATTCCTCTTCTACCTCCCTCTTTAACTTTTGAGGGCCCTTGAGATGACATTGGACCCACTTGGATAATTTATTACAGTCTCCTATCTTGAGGTCAGCTGATTAACAGCCTCAGTTTCTTCTGCAACCTTATTTTCCCTTTGCCATTATTAGGCTTACCGTGAATACCTACCTCTTTCTCTTGATGTTTGCAACCTCTCTTCCAATGAAGATACTCCCCACTCAATAGGAAAAGGTGGTCCTCTTCTGCTTGTTTGCTCCTGTGGTTTCAACATTTGTCTCTGGCTGCCTGATTCCTGCTGACTCTGAATGATTATATAAAAAATATATATGTCTTGCCTTTTTGAATTTTTTTTTAAAGATTTTATTTATTTGAGAGAGAGAGATCACAAATAGGCAGAGAGGCAGGCAGAGAAAGGGGAAGCAGGCTCTCTGCTCAGAGACATGGGGCTCAATCCCAGGACGCTGAGACCATGACCTGAGCCGAAGGCAGAGGCCCAACCCACTGAGCCACCCAGGCACCCCATTGCCTTTTTGAATTTAAAGCACATTTAAACCACAATTAAATTGCTCTGATATCTAAGTAACTTAGAAAATAATAGGTAAGGATTGCTGCCCACCTTTTTCTCCCTTTATTGAAATTATTTACAGTAGATTTGCTTTCTTTCTCTTTCCTTTTTACAGGCCACTAGAGAATAAAGAGGAATATAAAAACTATTTCATTTATTAATAATTTTATTTTTATTTACCACCTTTTTACCATTTTATGATTTATAAATGTACAAATAATTCATATGTACTCTTTGCTCATTTTAGTTCTTTTAAAAAAGGTTTTATGTATTGATTTGTCAGAGAGAGAGCACAGAGGGAGCAGCAGGCAGAAGGAGAGGGAGAAACAGACTCCCCACTGAGCAGAGAGCCCCACATGGGGCTCCATCCCAGCACCCTGGGATCATGACATGAGCTGAAGGCAGATGCTTAACTGACTGAACCACACAGATGCCCTCATTTTAGTTTTCATATGAAATTATATAATTGTACTTCTCCCAGAGTCTTTCTGTACTTTAAAGTATGTTTATCCTATTTTTTTCCCCTATTATATATAAACTAGCAACAACTTTCTGAGGACGAAGTTCTCTAATTTCCAGCATATAAGGCATTTTTGTAGATGATAAGCTTGTTACTTATAAGTAGTTGTTAATTCTTACCTAATTTCTCTTAGACACAAAGGAGACAAGTGTCACAGGCCTAACCATATCAGTATCTTCATGTTTAGGACGCTGATATTTCTTAATATAAGAACAGTTTCATTTATGACTTCTCTGAAATAAATGAAGACCAAACCTACATGGAATTTTGAACCATGATCAGAACAAGAATCCTGGGAATTTTTGGAAAGGAAGTAATTTTTTCACAATTTAAATTTTCACCAGAGGAAAGATATTCATGTGTTTCTGGACTATTTCAATTCATTGAGCTCCACCTGTTTCAAATAATGAGGTCCTTTATACAATCAAGGAAGTCAAACACAGCACTATAGTTTCTGAATTCGTACAAATTATTTTCCATTATTAAGGATCCCTATCATTGAGAAAGAGCTTCTCTATTCATAGCAGTGATAAGAGAATGGCATCCTACTTTTTTCAGTTATATGAATATTTCCTTTAAGACCCAGAATTTTAACATTGCTGACTCTTCAGACTGACGTCTTGAATTAGGGCCAATTTAAGGAAATGAAATGCATATGTTCGAATTCTGTCAGTAAACTGAGACAACCATTTTCTGTTCTCTGTGCACTGGAATGGGCTAGACCTTTTCTTAAATGAAATTGAAATATTTGTCCTTTTATCATGGCTTTTTAATTTGTTCTAAGTAGATTTTATGAACCACAGGAAAAAAATTGAAAATAATTTCTCCATCATAACCTCTGAGTGGTAATATTGTATAAGGATCACTGTAAAGAAAGGAAAGAGTTTGATACAATGGACATTGGAGGTGTCCAATGTCCAAAAAGATACCGTTAGTTGGTACTTTGCAACTGGTTCATATGCCAAGCATTGTAAGGTTTAGAGGAAAATGTGAACAACAGAATCTCCATTTTTAGTTTTTGATACTTTAGTTGCAGGCCGACAAGAGCTGGAAGGTTCAGACATTTATCTTGAAATAATGAGAGAAGTTTTTCATTTCTGAATTAGTTAAAAAGTTGGTACTAAGACTGCCCCAAGGCATGGACTGTGAATCCAAGTATATCCACACCAAGTCATCTTTCATTTAAGTGTGTTTAATAAATCATCTTCCTAAGTGGCGCTGGGGGTATAAAAGTTCATGCCTCTGGCACAGCTGAAAAGGAGAAAAAGATCAGGAACATGGAAGTTTTAAGAAATGTAATTTTATTTTCAACTCAGTTTTTCTGACATATAAGGAAAAAATGCTCTTTAAAAAATATTTCTACTTATATAAAAGCATTTGCTCCTAGATGGCTCAAAATAATAAAATTTGAAAGGCTGAAGATGGCCCAGCTTTTGTCCAGAATTCAGTGGATTTCATGGAGCAAGTGTTAGACTGAAGCTTCATGAGGACAAGGTTAGGTGACCATTTATTGTTGAGTGAATTAGGAAAAGGGGAAATTTTAGTTTCTTTTGACTCAGATAAGTTATTTGGATATGGATAAGGACATAGATTTTGGTACCTTTGCTGAAGAGATTGGGCATGACTTTTTTTTTTTTCTCTCTTTTCGATCAAGCTGTGAGTTTTCTCTCTATACTCAGCAATTTGACAGGATCTTGAAAACTTTGCATTTATTCACTAAACGGGTTTATAAGCCATTCCTCAAGGTTTGGTAGTTTCATGTATTCATTCAGTAGGGAAATATGTGATGAATGCCTACTGTGTGCCAGGCAGTGGTTGTACCCTAGCCTTATATGTACCCTTGTACATATGTCCCTTTGCTCTTGGGGACATAGACATGTAAGCAGTTACAAATCAATACAGAGTAAGTGCTATAATGGACTTTGTGATATAATGGATATTATATAACGGATGTGCTATAACGGATACATTGTGATAACCAATGTATCACAGAAGCTTAGAAGGTAAGTAAAAGACCCAGATTTGAGGTTTTAAAAAATCTTTCTAGCGGAAGGAGCATCTGAGCTGAAACTTAATTTAAAATATAAGAGAGTGGGGTGCCTGGGTGGCTCAGTCGGTTAAGTGTCTGCTTTCAGGTTAGGTCATGATCCCAGGGTCCTGGGATTGAGTCCCAGGCTCCCTGCTCAGTGGGGGGCCTGCTTCTTCTTCTCCTGCTTCCTCTACATATTCTCTCTCTCTCAAACAAATAAATATATCTTAAAAATAAAATAAAATAAAATACAAGAGAGCTAGAAGAAGGAGGCAGAAGGAGTGCTCAAGGCAGGAGAGCGGGGTAGATTGTGGAACTAAAAGTGCTTTAGAAACACTTTGATGTGAAGAGTGGGGAGCGCTGAAGTGTCATGGTGAGCAGAGGCCAGGTTCAGAAGGGCCTTGAAAGCCACACCAAAGAGTTTAGAATTTATCCTTAAAACTTAATTAAAATAATAATAGTAATAAGAAGCAAGGGTGATGGGGAGTCATTGAAAGCTTTTAAGGAAAGAAACTATATAATCAGACGTATTTTAGAACACCCACTGGTTGTCAGGTAAGAAACAGAGAAGACTCAAGGCTGGTTGCAACAGCCTAGTGAGACAGAATCTGAAGCAGAGAGGTGGCTGTGGGGACTGGAGGCTATGGGCTGGTTAAGGAGATCACTAGCAGAAAGAACATCCAGGTCTTGTTGATTCACTGGACATGAGGTACATGAAGGACCAAGGAGTTATTTCATGGTGACTCCCATGAGTGTTAATGGAGTCTTAGGGAAATGGAATGGATTGTTTGGTGCCACTTACTGAGGAAGGAGGACCAGGATGAGGTAAAAATGTTCGGGTATGTTAAGTTTTAGGTACCTGTAAGATAATTGAAACTGTCTAGGAGACAGTTAAATACATAAGACTAAAGCTAAGGAAAGAGATCTGAATGAAAGATGCAGATTTGAGCATTATCAATCTAAAGGTGGAAATCGAAACCATGGAAACTGGTTTAGGATGAACATATAGAGTCTTACAGTGTAATCCTTAGGTATACTGGTTCTTTTTTTTTCTTTTTTTTTTAATTTAATTTTTTAAATATTTAATTTAACACTTCTTTTTTTTTAAATTTTTTATTTTTTATAAACATATATTTTTATCCCCAGGGGCACAGGTCTGTGAATCACCAGGTTTACACACTTCACAGCACTCACCAAAGCACATACCCTCCCCAATGTCCATAATCCCACCCCCTTCTCCCAAACCCCCTCCCCCCAACAATCCTCAGTTTGTTTTGTGAGATTAAGAGTCACTTATGGTTTGTCTCCCTCCCAATTCCATCTTGTTTCATTGATTCTTCTTCTACCCACTTAAGCCCCCATGTTGCATCACCACTTCCTCATATCAGGGAGATCATATGATAGTTGTCTTTCTCTGCTTGACTTATTTCGCTAAGCACGATACACTCTAGTTCCATCCATGTTGTCGCAAATGGCAAGATTTCATTTCTTTTGATGGCTGCATAGTATTCCATTGTGTATATATACCACATCTTCTTGATCCATTCATCTGTTGATGGACATCTAGGTTCTTCCCATAGTTTGGCTATTGTGGACATTGCTGCTATGAACATTTGGGTGCACATGCCCCTTTGGATCACTACTTTTGCATCTTTAGGGTAAATACCCAGTAGTGCAATTGCTGGGTCATAGGGCAGTTCTATTTTCAACAGCATGGAGGTTCCTCAAAATGTTGAAAAAAGGGATACTGGTTCTTAACAAATGGACAGAAGAAGAGGAATTATCCAGGGAGACTGAGACTGAGTGGAGAGATGGGTAAGAGGTATATCAATTGAGTGTGGGCTTAAGGAAGCTAAGGAAAGAAAATGTTTTGAGAAGGAAATGCCTGTAGAGGCCACAGTGTAATGAGCTGAAGACAGGAATTAATAATAAGGTAGCTGTCAGTACCTTGGAGGGAGCAGCTTTCTGGGAATGGTAAGGGAAGAATCACTCCACTAGGAAGGGAGAAGTATGTGGGTGGTGAGCCTGTGGAGAAGGAGAGCTGCTTTAGGGAAGTGTGAGTGTGAGGAGGGTAGAACAATGGTATGGTGTCAGATAGGAAAGGGTACTGGGAAAAGCACACGTGGCTTTTGTTTTTTGTTGGGTTTGTTTGCTTATTTTAATGAGCAAGACTGGAGTATGTTCAAATGTAGATGAGAAGAATTTGAAGGTGAAGTAAGAGGGTAGGTTTAGGATTGGATAATCGAAAGAAAAAAGATTCCTGAGGAGACAATAGACCAGAAAGTCCCAATAAGAGCTGTACTGAGAAGGGGGTGGGTCTGAATTGAGGCCAAAAGAAAAAAAAAAAAAAGCACATTGGCTGGGATGTGGTGGGAGTTGGAAATTTGAAGAGCTTGAAAAATGTTTGAGATGACAGCTGTGTGCAACAGAAGAAAGCTAACACACACACACACACACACACACACACACACACAGCCAAGCAGCACGGAGGACTCAGTACAAGTTAAATGCTATGAAACTACAGTGGCACCAGGAAGACTATGATGTTTATTTCATTTTTCCCTCTCCAGCAGTGCCCAAGACCTGAGCTTAGTCAAGGAGATAGCAGATATGGTAGGTATTTCTAGCTCTGTGTCAGGGAAATGCAACAAGGATAAGGTAAATGAGACATTTATATCCAAGTAGCTGAAGAGAGGGACTAAGTACTTTTCTCCAAACTTCTTGTTCTCATGTTCTCAAAAGAATTTTGAAAAACTGGCTCTACCTCTCATACATTTTGAAGTTGAAATCTAAAAACATTTACCACAAGCTTAAAAAATCACAAAATTAAATAGGTGCAAAGTATGTTTCATATGGCTTATTTTATATAATACACATACATTAAGTGTATTTTTAGTCAAATCTTGGAGCTGTAGATTTAGCTCATTCAGTTATAGAACATGTCCTCAGATAATCAGGCATCATTGTTAAACTAATCAACCAAATCAGAGTTACTTTTCATCAGAGAAGGTATGATTTTATTTTAAAATTCATATAGTCATAAATCTGCCTCACCTCTATATTCTGAGATAGGTTCATTGCTTGATAGATGGATGATTGATTTATAGGTACATAGGTGGCTGAAACAAGACATGGATGAATAGATACCTGTCTAGACTATGTCTCCTGGATGAAACAGGATCCTCCTGAATATTTCTTTTTGAAGCTTTCATTGGCTTTACTTTTAAGAGATTTTTTCTTAGGAAAGGGACACTCTAGCTTGTTCCTATTTTTGACTCTGTTTTTTTACACCCTGGAACCATACACCAAAATACCATTTAGGACAGGGGAGAGCATGTCTTTCTTTTGTAAAGTGGAGAAAGGTGAGAAAGGGAGGAATGACTGCCGGATAGCAGTTTGCAGGCAGATCAGTTTTAGGACTGAGTTTGTGGAAGTATAGAACTGGAAGTTTTTACCCTAAAGGTATCTAAGCCCACTTACATTTTGGAAAATCTTTGTGCCTGTACCTTAGTTTAAAGATTATTGTGGGCCAAAGCCAGACCAGGGTAAAGAATGAAGTTGAGAGGTTGTGGGTTGTGAGAAAGTCAAGAAGCCTGAGATCTAGTTTCAAGATCTATAATTTCAATGCCTAATGTTTAACTAGTATTTTTTGTTTGCTTGACATTCGGAGAGCCTGTGTTGCTTTTTATTGAAAATGGAAATGTTGGGACACATTTGGGTTTGTGTTTTCATCTGGCACAGTGTAGAGAGACTGGGCTTTGGAGCCAAACACACCTGGATCCGAACCCTTGCTCTACCATTTACTCACTGTGGCTATGGGCAAACCAGTTGTCCTTTCTATGCATCAGTTTTCTCATTTGTAAAATTAGAATAATACTATCTGCCTTGCAAGTTGTTATAACAACTATTACTGGTTCTTTTATTCAACAAATATTTACTGAATGCCTGCTATGTGCCAGGCACTGTTTGAACATTTGGAATGCAAGAATAAACCAATCGATGGCAATTAAATGGGATGTGTTTGAGGGTAGGACACCTGTTGTATTCTTCTGTAACACAAAGACAGTAATTACTGTGTGGAAAGTGAAGGACAATTGCAAATGTTCAGTGTTTATTTTTCCTTCTCAGGTCTAAGCAACTTTTTTTCACTCTCACATTTATAAAAATACAGTCTTCCATAAGGTAAAAACATGGCTCTCACAAATATGAGTGAATACTTGTCAGAGATTTTTCCAATTTATTATTAAGTGAGAGAACCAATATGAGGGTAAAACTGATTCCAAGAGCATTTGAGGAACAAGGATATATACAGTTCATTAGGGATGACATTAAAAAGTAAAAAACGGGGTGCCTGGGTGGCTCAGTGGGTTAAGCCTCTGCCTTCGGCTCAGGTCATGATCTCAGGGTCTTGGGATCGAGCCCCACATCGGGCTCTCTGCGAGCAGAGAGCCTGCTTCCTCCTATCTCTGCCTGCCTCTCTGCCTACTTGTGATCTCTGTCTGTCAAATAAATAAATAAACTCTTAAAAAAATTCACATAAAAAGTAAAAAACGTTGGAATAAGTTACCTTGGTTAGGTGTGAAATTGACTAGTGGCCCATAGGGCAGCAAAATAACAAGCTTTAGGATTATCTTTTTGCTGTATTCTGAATGTTTATCTCCCCCCACTGTTCATGTGTTAACAGTGTCATCCTTTGCCAATGTGATGCAGTCAGGAAGTAGGGCCTCTGGGAAGTGCTTAGGTCATTAGTGTGCAGTCCTTATGCTTGGGGTTGATATTTTTATGAAAGAGACCCAGAGAGTTCCCTAGCCCTTCCACCCTGTGAGGTCACACTGAGATGATAGCCAGCTATGAACCAGGAAGTGGGCTTTCCCCAGACATTGGCTCTGCCAGCACTTTGATCCCAGACTGTGGAACTGTGAGAACTGTCAGGAATAACAAATTCTAAGATTTTCCAAAATGTGTACATGTATACGTGTAATTGTTGTACATTCAGTTAATACACCTGAACTTAGGCTTAATGCCAAGACTCTAAAAATAATATATAAAGTAAGAGCAAGAAAGAGACTTTTTTTTCCTGAGAAAAAAATTACAAATGGCAAAAAAGGAGCTTATCATGATACTTTTGGGGTGGCCCAATTAATCTCAGTAACTACTTCCCCTATAACTGATTACATGTGTTGTGAATTCCATAATATATGATATGGAATAATAGTAAACACACAAGTATTGTCAATTTTGTGACATATTTGCTCAGAAATAGCTGCTCTTATTATCTCAACAACCTTGTAGTCAGAACAGACACATTATGCCTCTCATTTTAAGAATAAAAAATGTGATTTAGAAAGTGGTTCAGCAACAGGGCCAAAACTGTAAATCAATGCTGCTGTCTTGGCTCTAATCTATTTGACCTGACAGGCTGGAGATGATTGTAAAAGCAGTCCCCAGTTTCCAGGTGAGTTATGTTCCTAAAGATCATTTGTGGGTCAGTTGCTTTGAACTCCACACGTTTTCCCATAGAAGTAGCAGAATGAATAAAGGTTATGTCTCCAGTCCTGCCTGCCAAAGCCTTTAACTCGTGGTGCTTCCATCCTTCAGGGATACAGAGACTCTTACTATTAATACCTACTGGAGAATTACTTCAGAGCTCTGACTTGGAATGTAGGGAGCACATTTTCCCGTGCCCTGCCTCCTTCCACTTCAGCACCAGGGCTGACCATGGAGAGCACTTATAGCTTTCCACAGTGGATAGTAGCTCTGGGTGGCTGGGTGGAGAGAGGCTCTCACATGGGCACCTAAGGGCACTCAATGCAGAATCTCTGGAGAGAGCCCTGACACAGATGCCTGTGTAGAACAGGCCTGTGGAACTTTGTGGGGTGTGTTTGAGGAGGGGATGCTGAATGACTGGATTGAAGCCTGTGTTGACAAAGGCAGACTGTTCTTCTTCTTCTTCTTCTTTTTTTAAAAATATTTAATTAATTAATTTATTTGACAGATTGAGATCTCAAGTAGGCAGAGAGGCAGGCGGGGGGGGGGGAGCAGGCTCCCCGCTGAGCAGAGAGCCCAATGTGGGGCTCAATCCCAGGACCCTGAGATCATGACCTGAGCTGAAGGCAGAGGCTTTAACCCACTGAGCCACCCAGGCACCCCCAGACTGTTCTTAAATTGGTGGACCCTAGCAATGGGAGGACAGTCTGACTGTGCAAGTCACGTAACAGCTCCTTGAATGAGATCCACAGAAACCACGAAGTTGCTTTTTGCTTTTTCGTTATCTAGTTTAACTCATTCAACAAACTGCTTACATTTGTTTAAATTTCCTTGTTGATATTATAACGTATATTGTCAGTGAATCGGAGAATTAAAGAATATTGAAAAGTACCAAGAAAAATGTAAAAAAAATCACATAACCCTTTTCATCTAGAGATAAGTATTATTAGTTTAAAGGTTTTAATCAGAATTAAGAAAGATATTTCTGACATGCCTCTAAAAACCATTCCATAAACTTCTCAGTAAGGGAGTCTGGGGTCCAAGCTTAAATACAATTTAATTTTCCTATCACTTTCCCAAATAAGGTAATGTTTAGAATGTCTCCAGTTCTTACTCTCTTACTACATTGGATCATATATTGGACTTTGTTATTGTTTTTTCACCTTTTCTCAAATTGATATGTAAGAACTATTGAACGTTGGAGGAGGATTCATAGTCAAAAAGCCCAAGCTAAATGAACACAGTACTTAACGGTGAATGAGGGCATGTGCTTATTTATCCATGTCCTTGCCAGCACTAGGATGTATCAATTTTTTTCTTTCTAATATTGGCCCATCTGATAAAGGGAAAATGTTTCATATTGTTATTTCTAATTAAGGTTGAGGTTGCTTTCTGTGTGTTTATAGGACATGTACCTGGGTGGTATGAAAAAGAGTTGAGATCTGAAACCAGGGATATGGAGGGTGTACAGGCAGCAGTAGATGTCATAAGCACTGATGAGGGCATCACTGGCAAGGGTGTGTGTGTGTGTGTGTGTGTACCCGTACACATTATGAGGGAGAGAGTTTCTATATAATCAGTATAAATATAGAGTTCCTGAAGTGGTGGGGAATTCCGTGTAGTGGCGGAACATCTGAAGTCATACCTGTGCGTTCCCCCTCCCTCACATCCAGTGGTGAAAAGTGCTTGGGGGGTTGACAGGCAGGAGTTTTAATGAAAACAAAAAAGAAAATCACCCTTTCCTAACTACTAATGACGGACCTATACTTAATCCTAGTTCATTTATTCATCTGTAAAATGGAGATAATAATAGTGTCTATCTCACTGGACTATTGTGAAGATTAACTGAGATAATATATGTAAAATAGTGAGCCCAAGGCCTAGTATATGGTAAATTGTCAATAAATACTAACTTTTATTATTTATTTTTTGTTTCTAAAATAAGGGGATGAACTAAGCAATCTCTAAGACCTCTACCAGAACTACAGATCCAGATCCTAGATATTGAAAAGGTATAGCGGTCCTTATTTGACCCACCAGTTAAAGAAAAATTGAATACATGACAGATTTAAAATGAGCAAAAATGAGCTGGATAATTGCTCTGAAGCTATGTCTTCAGGTAAATGAACTGGGTAGATTGGAATAAATGCAACATAATCTGTACGAAGTGGCTCTAACGCAGTCAAAGACATAATCAAGCCACCAGGAAGGAGCTGCCCACATTTAAGGCTACCCCTTTAGCTCAGCTTACATTGTTACTGAGGAAGACAGAAAAGTTGGTCAAAACCTTGCAAATAAATTCTATAAAACACGAAGAATAGTTATCAGACTTTACAGAAAATCAACAATTCTTATATAGAAGTCAAATGTAAATATTTGCAATAATGTGTGTTTGAAAAAAAACAAAACAAAACAACAGACTTACCAGGGTTAGAACTGTTGACCTGTCAATATTTAGTCTTCCAAATCAAGTCTTTGTAATCTCTGCTCAGTATATTTAAACACTGAGCATAATAATTTTCCTACTTGAGGGGAATTTTGACATCCAAAGTTATTTATTTGACCCTGAGAAACAAAATCCCTGATCCTAAAGGAACTGTCTGATAAATTTAGAATACAGAATCCTAAGTTTAAAGGGGCTTAGAGATCTAAGAGATCTAATTGTTTAGCGATTAGAGATCTAATCGTTTCTATAATATTCCTAACAATGATTTGATCTCTCATTAAATCCTACTGAGAGTTATGGTCAGTGTTACAGGTGCTCCCTGAAACTTTTGACATCCCTCTCCTTTCCGGCACTAGGGGGTTTTACATTCTCCCATTTCCTTGAAATTAGACATAGTCATAAACTTGCTTTGGCCAATGAAGTTTAAGTGGAAACAATGTGAATCATCTCCAGGCATTTAAGAGCTGATTTCCAATTCAAGCTGTTTACTTGCCATGATGACTGCGGGAGACATGTGTTCGGATGGCAGTTTTGTAGGATGGTGGGACCTCTGCTATCCGGGGTCTCTGCGTGCTATAGTAATCAGGGCTCCTGGTGGTGGACAGGTAGTGTAAATAAGAAATACATTTTTGTGTGAGTGCCACTGAGATTTGGGGATTCTTTGTTGCAATGTCACAAAACTAAACTAACTTGATCATACTTTACAAAGCTTTGTTTTTGTGGAAGCCTCTTTTATGGCTAGATAGAAACATTATTTTAACATTGTGTCTTATATGGAGCTAAAATGTGATTTAATATTTTATGCCCTCTGAAACAGAAGAGAATTGCCACTTTTGTTGTCCACATGACAATCCTTCAAATATCAGAACATAAATTTTTTGTTCCCTGTAAGTTCTCTCTCTGCAAAGAAATGCTATTTGTCTATTGACACAGAGTTTCTTGACTGGTCACCATTCTGGTTACTCTCTGGATAACCTTTGTTTTTCCAATATCCCATTCAAATGTAATGCCTAGAACTGAATACAAATATTACCAAATTAGATACTGCAGAAAATTGGCTTTTCTGAGGTTTGTGATAATGGTAGATTATGATCATTTATTACAAATACATTATTTTAAATCAGGCTTAGGACTGTCATTTTTAGACAGGTTCCAGCACTGGGTTTGGTTCAGGAAGGGTTTAAATTCCACATACGAGTGAAATAATATTTTTGTTTTGAAGAGGTTAACTTTTTTTAAAGTTTAAATTTTTTTAAAATTTCTTTTCAGTGTTCCAGAATTCATTGTTTATGCACCACACCACTGCTCCATGCAATACGTGCCCTCCTTAATACCCACCACCAGGCTCACCCAACCCCTCAACTCCCTCCCCTCCAGAACTCTCTGTTTGTTTCTCAGAGTCCACAGTCTCTCATGAAATCATGTTATTTGTCTTTCTCTGACTGACTTATTTTTCTTAGCACAATACTCTTCAGCTCCATCTATGTCCTTGCAAATAGCAAGATTTCATTCTTTTTTATGAATAATATTCCATTTTACATTTTTATGAATAATATTCCATTGTACACTTATACCACATCTTTATCCATTCATCAATGGACCCTTCGGTTGATTCCGCATCTTAGCTATTGTGAATAATGCTGCAGTAACCGTAGGGCTACGTATATCTTTTTGAATTTGTGTTTTTATTTTCTTTGAGTGAATACCCAGAAGTGGAATTGCTTGATTATACGGTAATTCTATTTATAATTTTTTGAGGAATGTCTGTACTATTTTCCAT
The DNA here is from genome assembly GCF_030435805.1 of Mustela lutreola. Lineage (NCBI taxonomy): Eukaryota > Metazoa > Chordata > Mammalia > Carnivora > Mustelidae > Mustela > Mustela lutreola. The sequence continues at coordinate 95,136,680 of NC_081296.1, forward strand.
AGCGATTGTACCAATTTACATTCCCACAGTGCAGGAGGGTTCCCCTTTCTCCACATCTTTGCCAACACTTGTTATTTCTTTCTTTCTTTCTTTTTCTTTTTTTTTTTTTTTAAAGATTTTATTTATTTATTCATTTGACAGAGAGAAATCACAAGCAGATGGAGAGACAGGCAGAGAGAGACAGAGGGAAGCAGGCTCCCCGCTGAGCAGAGAGCCCGACGCGGGACTCGATCCCAGCACCCTGAGATCACCACCCGAGCGGAAGGCAGTGGCTCAACCCACTGAGCCACCCAGGCGCCCCTCTTTTTTTTTTTTTTTTTTTATTTGATAGATCACAAGTAGGCAGAGAGGCAGGCAGAGAGAGAAGGCGGGGAAGCAGGCTCCCTGCTGAGCAGAGAGCCTGATGCAGCGCTCGATCCCAGGACCCTGAGATCATGACCTGAGCTGAAGGCAGAGGCTTAACCCGCTGAGCCACCCAGATGCCCCTCTTTTTTTTTTTTTTTTTAAGATTTTATTTATTTATTTGACAGAGAGAGAGAGATCACAAGTAGGCAGAGCAGCAGGCAGAGAGACAGGAGGAAGCAGGCTCCCTGCTGAGCAGAGAGCCCGATGCACTGCTCGATCCCAGGAGCCTGAGATCCCAACCTGAGCCGAAGGCAGAGTCTTTAACCCACTGAGCCACCCAGGCGCCCCAACACTTGTTATTTCTTATGAAGAATCCATTTCTGGGGCTCCACCTTTCAATGAACAATACTTCGTTAACATTCATAATCATTTACATAATTCTTATTTCCATACTTGCCTGTTGGTTAAAGCTACAGTTTCTCCTGAAGTGGAACACTGTAGATGTCATCTGTCTTTGGTCTTCTGGCCACAAGAATACCTGCTCTTATTCACCATCTTTCTGTATGTTGGGGAATCGTAGTTCACTCTTTGAATTCCGCTAAGAAGTAACATTAGGTTTGGATCTGGAAATTTGCCTCAAGGAACTGCATAATCAGCTCCATTAAGCTCTGTTCACTCAAGGTCTTTTCAGCAAAGGTGAAAGCCACTGTACCCTATACTGTTCTCTTCCAGAAACTCCTCCTTCTCCCTTTATTGGCCTTCTTTAAGATGTACAGTTAGACACATCTGAACATCAGGCTGCACAGGCCGCCCTTCCTAATTCCACATGCTCATGAAATACTGCTTTTCTCTACTTAGTCTTCCCTCCATGTTCCAGTTCAAGACATTATTGCCATGTTTCTTCTCAGACTTTAGGGAGTTTTCCATATCATATCCTCTAACACTCCCATTCCTATGTTGCGTGAATTCATTTTTTTAAAAAATTGTTAAGTTCAATTTAGTTAGCATATACTGTATTACTATTTTCAGGGGTAGAATTTAGTGATCCATCAGTTGCATATAGCACCCAGTACGCATTACATCAAGTACCCTCCTTAATACTCATCCCCCAGTTATCCCATCCCCCCACCCATGCCCCCGCCAGCAACTGTCAGCTTGTTTCCTAGAGTTACAGCATCTCTTATGGTTTGCTTCCCTGTCTCTTTTCATCTTATTTTTCCCTGCCTTACCTTATGTTCATGTTTTGTTTCTTAAATTCCACATATGAGTGAAATCATAGGGTATTTGACTTTCTCTGACTTATTTTGCTTAATGTTATACCCTCTAGTTCCATCCATATCATTGCAAATGGCAAGGTTTTATTCTTTTTGATGTCTGAGTAATATTTCATTACACACACACACCCACACACCCCCCCCCACACCCACACCCACACACCACATCTTCTTTATCCATTCATCTGTTGATGGACATCTGTCTGTACTCTTCCCATATTTTGGCTATTGTGGACATTACTGCTATAAACTTTGGGGTGCCTGTGCCCCTTCAAATCACTGTGTTTGTATGCTTTGCATAAATATCTAGTAGTATAATTGCTGGGTTGTAGGGTAGTTGTATTTTTAACTTTTTGAGGAATCTCCATACTGTTTTACAGAGTAGCTACACCAGTTTGCATTCCCACCAACAGCATAAGAGGGTTTTCTTTTCTCTGCATCATTTTAGCCATCCTGACTGGTGTGAGGTGGTATCTCATTGTGGTTTTGATTTTTAGTTCTATGATGCTGAGTGCTGTTGATCATTTTTTTCATGTGTCTGTTGGCCATTTGTATTTGTTCTTTGGAGAAATGTTTGTTCATGTCTTCTGCCCATTTCCTGACTGGAGTTTTTGTCTTTTTGGATTGTTGGGTTTCCTCAGTTCTTTATAGATTTTGGATACTATCCCTTTATCTGCTGTTATTTGCAAATATCTTCTCCTATTCCATGGGTTACCTTTTAGTTTTGTTGACTGTTTCCTTTACTGTGTAAGACTTTTTTTTAAAATTAACATATAATGTATTATTTGCCCCAGAAATACAGGTCTGTGAATCGTCAGGATTACTTCACAGCACTCACCATAGCACATACCCTCCCCAATGTCCATAACTGTACAAAAGTTTTTATCTTGATGAAGTCCCAAAAATTCATTTTTGCTTTTTTTCTCTTGTCTTTGGAGACATGTCTAGCAAGAAGTTGCTGTGGCTGAGATCGAAGAGGTTGCTGCCTATGTTTTCCTCAAAGATTTTGATAAATTCCTATCTCACCTGTAGGTCTTTCATCCATTTTGTATTTATTTTTGTGTATTGTGTAAGAAAATGGTCCAGTTTCACTCTTCTGCATGTGGCTGTCCAATTTTTCCAACACCATTTGTTGAAGAGACTGCCTTTTTTCCACTGGATATTCTTTCTGGCTTTGTTGAAGATTAGTTGACCATAGAGTTGAGGGTCTATTTCTGGGCTCTCTATTCTGTTCCATTGATCTGTGTGTCTGTGTTTGTGCCAGTACCTACTGTATTGAATTTATTTATTTTAACTTCTCTGCCTAAATATATTTTTCCATGATACTCTAAATTTACTGAGTCCAAACTCCTGTAATAATTTTCTTTTTCAGTAATAGTATTTATCGGTTTCTGTCTTACATAGTTGTTTGTATGTTTGCCCTATTTGAGTTCATTCTTGTGACACTCATAAAGCATTGTCTGTCATATCTTCAGAATGCAAAAAAATACTGGTCTACTAGATCACAAGATTGTCTCCTCTATCATGTACTCTCTCTAGTACTGGCATTTTGCCTTGTGTATTATTTTCACTCAAGCATTTGATGAAATAAGTTTATTTGTGGGAAAATGCATATCAAATTATTTTGTCAATTATAGGATGGGGGTAAGAGAATTTAACTTACTTTAAAATGAAATGTTTTTATATTAGTAGTATCATTCAGCCAAGCATTTCATGTTCCTTTATCATTAGGACCAAGATAGCATATTTTATACCTGAGCATTGATTCTGTAGCAGGCTCCTGTGGTTATTAAAAAAGGTGCTAAGTATAAATCCCTTCTCCATTAAGCTTGGATTCTTTGTCAGAACCCATCTCCATGAGGGTTACTGTAAGTGATTAGAGGGAGAACACAATATTGAATATTTAAATGCTTACTAGATCAAATGAGAATATTATATGTGAATCTTCCCTTAAATACAGTTGACTCTTAAGCAATATAGGTTTGATTGGATAGGTCCAGTTATACATGGATTTTTTACAGTATAGTTCTGTAAATGTATTTTGTCTTTGATTTTCTTAGTAACATTTTCTTTTCTCTAGCTTACTTTTTTGTAAAAGTACAGTATATAATATGTAAAACATAGAAAATATGTGTTAATCGAATGTTTATGTTATCAGTAAGGCTTCTAGTCAACAGTAGGCTATTAGTAGTTAAGCTTTTGTGAGGAGTCAAAAGTTACATGTGGATTTTTGACTGTGCGGGGGTTCAGCACTACTAACCTTGGTGTTGTTCAAGGGTCAACTATAATTAAAAACAACAACAACAAATCTTCTGTATTTGTGTGGCAAAGAGATCTTGTAGAAGGAATGAATCTGATTTGGTTTGTGGTGTCCATGAGACAGTAAGAAAGAAAAGATAAAGTAATTTTTTTGAAATCATGAATTGGTTGAATCCTGAAATATTGTAAATGTCATGTACCAATCCTCATCTGCAGACATAGAATCTACTTAAAGACAGAGAACATCTGTAGGTTCTTGTATCTCATGACCACTAAGTTTTTCTAGTGTGTTATGAACAACAGTGTGGGAAATTTTACTGCCTTATGCAACTGAATTCTTTATTTTTTTAAAAAAAGATACAGCTGCTAACTTTCCTCTCAAATGCAATATAATATTCTAAATCTATGTTTTATTACTCTTCATATTAAAATAAAGGATAATGGTTACTATTAACACATATCTCTTAATCTAAGGGAATATTTTTTAGTTTTACAAGGCTGTCTATATAAATGATTATTAATCTTTGGAATATCAAGATAAAAGTCTTAGAAATACCCAGTTGCTAATTTTTAAAGAAATTGTAAAACTGAGTTCTGATGCTGAAAACCCATGAAACAAAGGTTTGGAACCTTCATCGTGTTCTGTATATAAAGAAATAAGAATCTGGTTCAGTTATTTCTGCATTCTTTAGTTGCTTGTTCATTTTCTCATTTCTAACCTTAATTTCTAGATATGTTGAGAAGAGTCAATCTTCTAAGCTAGGGAATTTTTTTTTTTTAAGATTTTATTTATTTATTTGACAGACGGAGATCATAAGTAGGGCGAGAGGCAGGCAGAGAGAGAGAGGAGCAAACAGGTTCCTTGCTAAGCAGAAAGCCCGATGCAGGGCTCTATCTCAGGACCCTGGGATCATGACCTGAGCCGAAGGCAGAGGCTTTAACCCATTGAGCCACACAGGCATGCCGGGAAATATGTTTTCAAAATGTAAATAAAGAGTAAATATTTTATGGGAAGAATCTTTGTCCCAACTTTTACCAGTCAAGAAATTTAATATTGTTAAGGGCATATTTAAACAGGTCTATTAGAGGTTTAGATTTTCCAAAAAGTCCTTCCAAAGATTTCCTAAAAGAATAATTTTAAGGTTAAGAATTGTTATAATATAGATTTTTCCCCTAGAGCAAATACTATGAAAATACCTAATATTATGACTTTATAGAAATTTAATCCCAGAAATAGTGAAGCATAAAATTGAAGGTATGAGAAAAGGAACTGATTTGTTAAAATGGCCAATCAATAAAGGTTAATGTCAAAGAACAAAACTGAATTCTGATGAATTCCCATGACCAAGCAGATTGATTTGGTGTTTCATTTATTTATCATTTCATTTATTTTCAAGGTTTAGAAACTGACCTAAGCTTCAACTGGTGAAAATTATATTAACTTTGTAAGATGTGAAATTCATAGCCTTTTTACTTGAAGTGTTGAAAATAAAGTCTTTGTTTTAAAAGTAAATCTATTTTATTTAGCCTTTTAAAAAGATTTAAAATCCTATCAAATGTTAAACAAAGCAAAGAGATTTTAAGGAAATGATTTAAAAAAATATTTTAATACCCACTATTTTGGATCTTAGAACAAAGGAAAAACTATTGACATTTGTACATCTAACAACTTCCTTCTAAACATATTCTCGTTTATTGTAGAACATGCACCAACATATTAACCTTTATTAGACCATTTTATTCAAATAGGCTGATATAATTTAGTTTACTATAATCAGAAGACAGTAGAAATACATATTACCTTCTTTTATTGTCAAAGGAAGAATGTTAATGAAGAAAAATTTAAGCGGTATCCAAAGAATGAAATTGTTCATTAAACTTACTTCATTTTTTGTGGGGTGATAGATATATTTAATACAAAATGAAACCACAAATTATCCATGGAAGATTAAAATCGGGTATCACTGGGGCACCTGGATGGCTCAGTTTGTTAAATGTCTGCCTTCATCTCATGTCATGATCCCAGGGTCCTGGAATCAAGCCCCACATCGGGCTACCTGCTCAGCAAGGAGTCTCCTTCTCCCTTTTCTCCCCATTCATGCTCTCTCTTGCTATCTCTGTTGCTCTCTCTGTCTCTCTCTCTCTGTGTCAAATAAATAAATAAAATCTTTAAAAAATGAAAATTAAGTTGTGTATCACTATGTGACATGCAGACCAATGGCTTTCCAAAGTAATCCTAATCCCCAGAATCTAAGAGTATGTTACATTACATGGCAGAGGGTAATTAAAATTGAAGATTGAATTAAGTTTGCTAATCAGCTGACCTTAAAATAAGGACATTATTCTGGATTATTCAGGTGGGTCCAGTGTACTCTCAGAGGTCCTTAAATGTGTATAGAGAAGCGGAATAGTCATTATCAGTGTGAATGCAATGTGAGAAAAACTCACATAGCCGTTGCTGGCTTTAAAGACTAAGGGGGCCTACCAGCCAAGAAATGCAGGTGGCTTGTAGAAGATGGAAAAAACAAGAAAACAGATTCTCCCCTAGAGTGTCTAGAATGGAACACAGCTCTGCTGACACCTTGATTTTAGACCAGTAGACCCGTTTCAAACTTTTCACATCCAGAACTGCAAGATTATAGATTTGTGTCATTTTGCACCGCTGCTTGCATTAATATGTTACCATGATAGGAAATTAACACGTTACCATGATAGGAAATTAACACAACCATATTAATAATAATTAATTAATAATAATAAAATTAACAACCATATTAATAATATTTTTTGGACATCTTAAGTTAAAATTTTGAGACCAGTTGAAGGAGATGTACTTAGCAATGATAGTAGCCACAGTTACCCCTAGCGGAATTGGCTGTTCTGTTTACATTTTATAAAGCTCTTCTCTGTGAGTATCTTATGGGCTCTTCATTGTAATTTAGCCAGGTAAAAGAGGCTATATTGGTGCATATTTTAGAGCCATGGAAACTGAGCTCTAGAGAAATGATGTGGCATAGATAGAGATAGAGTCCAGTCCTTCATCTTCCTTTGCTGAATCCTACGTGCTAGCCCAGCACTGGTAGACATTGGGAAGACTGTTAACAAGCATGAGGCTTGTCTTATTTATAAGAGCTTAATTACAGTTTGAAGGGTTGGCAGCTGCTTGGATTTCAAACCAAGCTTGAAAGTTATGAATATGGGGGCGCCTGGGTGACTCAGTGGGTTAAGTTTCTGCTTTCAGCTCAGGTCATGATCTCAGGGCCCTGGGATCAAGCCCCACATAGGGCTCTCTGCTCAGCAGGGAGCCTGCTTCCCACCCACCCCTGCCTGCCTTTCTCTGCCTACTTGTGATTTCTGTCAAATAAATAAACAAAATCTTAAAAAAAAAGTTATGAATATGTCTGGATTTGCTATTGATAAATCTTCTCAGATTTTGGTTGTGTGTAGGTGATACAAAGAGATTACAGAGTTTCTTATGAATTTCTATTATGACCTTGAAAAAATGGTGAACAGTTTCATTTGTTTTCTGAGTTAAGGATATCCATTACTTGTTCAGTTGCTGGGAAAATTGAGAATGAATGATCCTCCTTGCTATGATTTAATATTTTTCAAGTTTCAATTTACTTGTAAAATTTATTTTGTTTTGAATTTAATATTATTGAGTTAATTTGGATTTTATAATTTATATCAGTCATGGAATAAAAAATTCTAAGCCCTTATTAAAGATTAACAGTAGGTGAAAGGATTGATTCTGCCATGGAACATGGTAAGGTAGTGGAGTCAGTATTGTGTGACTGCTATTAAGTATGGGATGCCTGGATTTCAGCTCTGGTTTCCCCCTTCTTAGCTGTCTGACTTTAGGCAAGCCTTTTATTTTTCTGTACTACCAGTTCTTCATCTGTTAAATGGGATTTGGAAAAATTATTAATTTTTAAGAGTTATAGCAGAATTAATTGAGTTGTTATGTGAAAAGTATTTAAAACAGTGCTGTAAGTGTTCGTTGTTATTATACAATTCCTGTTTAAATTCATTACTTTTAAAAGAGAGGGAAAAACCTCTTTTTAAAAAAGATTTTATGTGTTTATTTTGAGAGAGAGAGAGAGAAAAGAGTGAGCAAGCAGGAGGAGAGGCAGAAGGAGATAGAGAGAGGCAGAATCTCAAGTAGACTCCAGGCTGAGCATGGAGCATGATGTGGGGCTCAATTTCACAACTGTGAAATCATGACCTGAGCTGATCAAGTCAGTCACTTAAGTGACTGAGCCACCCACGCACCCCAAGAGAAACCTTTTAGAAACTGTGCTTCCTAATCTCAATATAATAGTTTTATGTCAGTTACTCTTATATATAAGGTAAACATTTTGTATCTGCAATAAAAAATCTAGTGCTTTTATGATACTCCTAATAATTTATTTCCTTTGAAATAATAGATTTATCTTCAAACTGGAACTGTTTACTCATACATTAAATAGAGACAAAAACCACATGCAATTTGTAAAATGTGCTATGTGAATTATCAATAAATTCTATAGTGGAACATTCTTTCCATTTCCCTATTCTATATACTACATGAGGAAGAATAAACAATTTCCCAAAGTTGCCAAAATCTTAGAATTTTACTGAAAACTTCATCATGTTTTGTTTGCTTCATTTTATCTTTAAAATTGGTGACAACAGTCATGAGTAAACACAATCACTTTATGTTATATGTGGCATTCTACATACCCAAAACAAAAACAGAAAGAAAAACCCAAAAAACCCAAACCCCAAACCCCCAAATAACAATGGAACAAATTTGCAGTGTGAAAACTTAGGTAAAAATAAATATCTTTATTAAAATCAAAATAGGCAGTGATTTTAAGGTACATGGTCAAATAATAAGATATCTATCTATCTATATATAAAATTTGATTAAATAGATAGCTTTTAGGAAGGCAGTAATGGCTCTAAATCAAAGGAATAGATATTGATAAAAATGGTGGTTAATATACAATGTGAATTTTGATTACATATTGTTCATTGGAGAAATTAGAATTTTTATTTTAACATTATTAATTCCTTTGTGGAAAACAGAAACTCATTTTATTTTCATACTTGGATAGAGTTACATTTTAAAGACATTTCCCCCTGAAAGGAATATCTACATCATGTAAACTGTGAAATGCCAATGGAATCTCAGTTATAAAGAATTGTGGCATATTAACTGATGGTTTATTAAAAGAGACAAGCATCAGAAAAATTACTGCCGCCATCTAATTTTTGTTATGACTTCACTTTTGAATGATTATTTTTAGCAGGGTATGAATTTCTAGACTGACGGTTTTTTTTCCCTAGCACCTTGACAAGTGATTTTATGTTACTGCTATCTGAACCATAGTTTAGAACAAGATCTTAAGTTGCTACCTTGGAATTCCTACTGATAAATTATATTGAGACTATGACAGACTCAGTCATCAAGCCAGCCTAGATCAAATTATATTTGAGACATATTACTGACAATATTAGTATTCAGGATAAATAAAGAGAAAAGGCAAGTGACATGTAAAATGGGCATAGCATATGAACAGAGATTTCATATAGGAGGAAAATAGTGTTTCTAATAAACATATGAAAAGATATTAAATTCCTTGGTAATCAGGGATATATACCACTTCACATGTGCAAAATTGGCAAATATTTTAAAAGATCAACCTTGTGATGTTATTTAATCATGTTGAGAACTGGGAACTCTAGAATGCTAATGGTGAGTATACATAAGTAATAATAATAATTGGAGTACAATTGTCAAAAAGAAATTGCATTGGACAAGTGAAACAAAAAAGCTATTTAAGACTGTTGTAATTAATGAGAGAGATTGAACTCTACTGTACTGAAACTAAAGGTGGAGGAATTTTAAGTTCTATGTGAGCTTTGGGGAGAAGGTACTAGTGGATATTAGGGGCAAGGTTGGTCAATTGTTGTTGGGCATCTGTGTTTGCTAATTGTTGCTTATCTAAGTTAGGCTAAAATTCTCTGAAACTGGGAGATGGGGTACTGTATAACTATATATACATATTAATTTTTCATTCAGAACATAGGAGGATTAAATAATATGTGTTGAAATACAACCAATGGTATAAATTTTTTTTCTTTTCAGTGTAACAGAATTCATTGTTTATGCACCACACCCAGTGTTCCATGCAGTACGTGCCCTCCATAATACCCACCACCTGGCTCCCCCAACCTCCCACCCCCCTACCCCTTCAAAACCCTCAGAAATTGATTTTCAATTAAATCATCTGTGAATTGGAGATAGAATATATGAGGTTCCAGTAACATAGGAAAAATAACATTTAAAAAAAATAATTTTGTAATTTATTTTTAAAATTCCAATAGAAGTAACATGAAGTGTTGTATTAGTTTCAGGAATACAGCATAGTGATTCAACAGTTCTGTATGTTACTCAGTGCTCATCATAGTAAGTGTACTCTCAATCCCCTTCATCTTTTTTACCCATCCTCTCATTCACCTTTTCTGGTAACCATCAATTTGTTCTCTATACTTAAAAGTCTATTTTTGTTTGTCTCTTTTTGTCTTTGTTCATTTGTTTTGTTTCTGAAATTCCACATATGAGTGAAAACATATGGTATTTGTCTTTCTCTGTATGACTTATTTCACTTACCTTTAGACTCTCTAGATCCATGCATATTGTTTCAAATGGAAAGATTTCATTCTTCTTATGGCTACGTTATATCCAATTGTGTGTGTGTGTGTGTGTGTGCGCGCGTATGTGTAATATATATATATATATATATATATATATACACACACACACACGTGTGTGTGTGTGTGTGTATGCTACCTATATATACTCTTTCTTCTTTATCCATTCATCTGTTGATGGACACTTCAGTTGGTTCCATATCTTGGCTATTGTAAATAATGCTCCAGTAAATGTAAGGGTACATATATTTTTCCAATTAGTGTTTTCATTTTCTCTGGGTAGATAATCAGTAGTGGAATGGCTGGATCATATAGTAATTCTATTTTTAATTTTTTATAGAACCTCAATGCTGGTTTTTCACAGTGACTGCACTAATTTGCATTCTTACCAACAGTGCATGAAGGTTCCTTTTTATCTACATCCTTACCAACACTTGTTTCTTGTGTTGTTGATTTTAGCCATTCTGACAGATGTGAGGTGATAGCTCATTGTAGTTTTGATTTACATTTCTCTGATGATGAGTGATATTGAGCATGTTTTCTTATCTCTGTTTGCCACCTGGATGTCTTCTTTGAAAGGATGTCTGTTCATGTCTCTGTGCCCATTTTTCAATTCAGTTATCTGGGGGTTTTTTGGTGTTGAGTTGTATAAGTTCTTCATATATTTTGGATGTAGTATATGCCATTTGAAAATATATCTCTTTCACTATGTTATGTTTTAGCTTTGCTGAATGTTTCCTTTCCTGTGCAGAAGCTTTCTATTTTGATGTGGTCCAGGAGTTTATCTTTGCTTTTGTTTCCCTTGCCTAAGGAAACATATTGCTTTGGCAATGTCAGGGAAATTACTACCTGTGCTTTCTTCTAGGATTTTTATGGTTTCAGGCCTCACATTAACGTCCTTAATCCATTTTGAGTTTGTTTTGCGTATGGCATAAAAAGTGGTCTAGTTTCATTCTTTTGCATATAGCTGTCCAGTTTTCCCAACACCATTTGTTGCAATGAGTTTTTTTTTCCATTGTGTCTTCTCTTGCCTCATTTGTTGAAAATTGTCTTACCATATAATTGTGAGTCTATTTATGCTCTCTGTATTCTGTTCTGTTGATCTATGTGTGTGTTTTTGTGCTAATAACATATTGTTTTGAATACTACAGCTTTGTAGTATGTCTTAAAATCTGGAATTGTGATATCTCCAGTTTTCTTCTTCCTTTTCAAGATTACTTTGGCTATTTGGAGTCTTTTGTGATTCCATACTAATTTTAGGATTCTTTGTTTTAGTTTTGTGAAAAATGCTATTAGTATTTTGATAGAGATTGCATTAAATCTGAAGATTGCTTTGGGTGGCATTTACCTTTTAACAATATTTGTTCTTTTAATCCATGAGCATAGAATGTCTTCCTGCTTGTTGGTGTTGTGTTCAATTTCCTTCAACAGTGTTTAACAGTTTTCAGAGTACTGGTCCTTCATCTCCTTGATTAATACCTCCTTTTATTCCTAGGTATTTTATTATTTTTGGTGCAATTGTAAATGGGATTGTTGTCTTAATTTCTCTTTCTGCTGCTTCATTATTAGTGTATAGAAATGCAATAGATTTCTGTATATTAGTTTTTTATCCAGTGATTTTACTGAATTTATTTATCTGTTCTTTTTTTTTTCTTTCAGTTTTTTAGCAGAGTCCTTAGTCTTTTGAATTGAAGTGGTGAGAGTTTACACCCTGTCTTGTTCCTGACTATAGAAGAAAAGCTCTCGTTTTCTCCCCACTGAAGATTATATTAGCTGTAAGTTTTTCACATATGGACTTTATTATGTTAACATATGTTCCATCTATCTTTACTCTGTTGAGGGATTTTTATCAAGAATGGATATTGTACTTTGTCAAGTGCTCTTACTGCATCTGTTGAAATGATCATATGGTTCTATTCCTTTGTGATGTATGATGATGTATGATGGCTATTATCTATATCTATAATGGCTATATGAATATTTAGCCACCCTTGTATCACAGGAATTTTAGTGTATGTGCTGCTGAAGCAAGCATCTTGTATCGCAGGAATAAATTGCATTCAATTGTGGTAAAGGTATTGATTTGTTTTGTTTTAAATCTATTGTTGGATTTGGTTTGCTAGTATTTTGTTGAGGATTTTTGCATCTGTGTTCATCAGTGATATTAGTAGTGTCTTTATCCGGTTTTGGTATCAGGGTAATGCTGGCCTCATAGGATGAATTTAGAAGCTTTCTTTCCTCTTCTACTTTTTTGAATAATTGAGAAGAATAGGTACTAACTCTTCTTAAAGTTTTGGTAGAATTCACCTGTGAAGAAGTCTGATCCTGGACATTTGTTTGTTGGAGGTTTTTTGTTTTTTGTTTTTGTTTTTTATTACTAATTCGATTTCATTGCTAGTAATTGGTCTGTTCATACTTTCTATTTCTTTCTTGTTCAGTTTTGGGAGTTTAAATGTTTCTAGTAATTTTCCAGTATTTTCTAGGTTATCCAATTTGTTGGCATGAAATTTTTCATAATATTATAATCTTTTGTATTGCTGTAGTATCAGTTGTTTTTCCTCTTTCACTTCTGATTTTGTTTATTTGAATCTTTTTTTTTAATGAGTCTGGCTAAAGATATATTAATTTTGTTGATTCTTTCAAGGAATCAGTTCCTGCTTTCTTTGATCTGTTCTACTGTTTTTGTTTTTGTTTTTTTCCAGTTTTTGTTTGGGAAAGAAGAGAGTGGCATGATAAATTCAAAGTGTTACAAGGGGAAAAAAAAATCAGCAACCAAGAATACTCTACCCAGCAAGGCTATCATTCAAAATAGAAGGAGAGATAAAGAGTTTCCCAGGCAAACAAAAGTTAAAGGAATTCATACCACTAAACCAGCCCTATGGGAAATGTTAAAGGGGAAAAATTGAGTGGAGAGAAAAAACATAGGCAGGAGTAAGAAAAGTAGAAAGCAGTAAAGCAGTAAAATTAAGTGTATCTGTAAATATCAGTCAGGGTGGGATACCTGAGTGACTCAGTTAGTTAAGTGTCCAACTCTTGATTTTGGCTCAGGTCACTATCTTGGGGTTGTGGGATTGAACCCTGTACTGGGCTCCATGCTGAGCATAGAGCCTGCTTAAAATTCTCTCTCTGCTCCTCTCTCTCTCTTTTTCTCTCTTTCTCTCTCTGTCATAAATAAATAAGTAAATAAAACCAATTGTATGTGGACAGAAGTGGTTATTTTCCTTTTGGAATGATGATGAGAAAAATATTTGATGCTGCCAGCCATTCGATGATGTATTAGTCAGTTCCCTCCTAGCCTATATAGTTGTTTTGTTTTGTTTCTCCAAAATAGAAGATTCCATTATTTATCCTACAAGGAAGGAAGAAAATGAACAAACTATATCAGGGCTCAAATAGTATACATATTTCATTCTGAAATCCTGTAGTTAACTTTGGACAATCTATGGAAAGAATATTTTGATGGAGCTATGATTTTTTTAAAAGATTTTATTTATTTATTTGACAGAGAGAGATCACAAGCAGGCAGAGAGGCAGGCAGAGAGAGAGGAGGAAGCAGGCTCCCTGCTGAGCAGAGAGCTCGATGTGGCCTCGATCCCAGGACCCTGAGATCATGACCTGAGCCGAAGGCGGCGGCTTAACCCACTGAGCCACCCAGGCGCCCGATGGAGCTATGATTTTTAATTGGATAAATTTATATCTTTTATTAGAATGAAAAAAGGGAGGACTTTTGGCCACATTTCTGAGGAAATGTTCAAAAGAAAAGAAATGCTTTTTTTAGTAAAATATTTTTAGGAGAAAGAGACCAAATGGAGGCAAATAGATAATAGAAGTAGTTGGGTGAAACATTCAAGCACTGAAATATACCTTAGCATCTACCTAGAGAATATCTTCTCAATTAAAATATTGTCTACAGGAAAGGGTCAGTTTTACATCTCATCAGTTTCAAATGTACTAATCACAAGATGCAATTTTAAGGTGATTATAAACAATTTTATATAAAAAATGATAATAGCACCTTTTTTGAAGCCATATATTCCCCCCCCAAAAAAAATTTCATTGACAAGGGATTAGAAACAGATGCTGCTGAAAAGACTGCATATATATTAAAACAATGATTATTTGCCTACATTATTCTTAATGTTCAGGTAACATTTATATTTAAGAAGTTTTTACTTTGCTTTAATGTACTTGGATAATTTATTTTTAAGAAAAATTTTCAAACTCTTCCTTCAGTCATATTCAGGAATTTCCTGGACATGTCTTATAAATGATGGTATAAATGGACAGTCCCATGTCTTGCTGAAACTGTGTTTTCCACCAGTGTCCACCGCTATTCCATCAGGTGCATGCCTCTGCCAGGTGCTGTTGTTTCTTGGTAGCTTGATAGAAACCATGATGTCATGGTATTGGGCAGGCAGTGGTGTCCTGTAGCACAGACTAGGGTGCTGCTTGGCAGTCTCCAGTGGCTCCCACGAGTATGATGGTTTCCTTTGTCTTGATCATGGCAAAACTAACCCTCAGATCAGGGGAAAAGTGGAGGAGATATGCTCTCTTTCTCCTTTGTCTTATACTTTTTTAGATGGTCTTAAAGCAGTGTGGCTTGTGCTTCTTTGATTTGAAGGGTTTTAAGTTTTTGTTTTGTGTCCATTTCTAGAATGTGGCTGAGGACTTTTATGGGGTAAAATGCACTACAGTGTTCCCACAAACTTCCCTCTGGCATTTAGAGTCAGTCTTTCTTTCAATTTGTTCTCTCCCAGGAGACATTTCTGGTCCCCTACAAATAAATACTTGTCAAGTCATCCCTTCAAGTTTACCAGACATTTCCAGATATGTTTCAGACTTATCAGTGGTATAACTTGAGTTGTTTCTCAGGAGACTCCTAGTTCCCTTGAAAATAGGCTTCTCTCAAACTTGTCTGAACAACTAAAGTCTGAATTCCCACAGTGGGCACAGCCTAGACTCAAGTTGAGAGTTCCATTATATAATGAACTTAACAAGTAAAAAAAAAATGTTTTGAGCAGCTTTTTTGAGGGCATTCAACAACTATGTATCAGGTATGTACAATGGGACAAACATAGTGTTCATTGTCAGGGATATAAAGATTCCCAAGTTGCAGTCCTTATCTTCAAGGACTCCAGTATAGTAGATGGATTCATAACTGTAATTCATTGTGATAAGTTATAGCAAGATATGTGAAACACAGTGATAACATTATTACACAGGGAGGATATGCATATGCATACAGAGATGGAGACATGAAGGTTTCTGGAGTGCAGAGGTATGCTTATGGATGGGGAGGGTAGAGAGGAAGAGTTGAAAGTAATGGTGTGGATTGTATATTGAAAGATGGACATAAGCCAAATATAAATGCTGCGTGCCATGCTGAAAAATTTCAACAATTCAGAATCACTGGAACATTTTTAACATGGCAGAGACTTAATCCTATGTGTTTTAGAGAAATGATTTATTGGAGGGGGCATGTATGAATTAGATTATACTTGTTACTTAATAGAATGGAGACAAAGAGATAAATGAAGAGAGAGTATTTCAGCTGTCTAGACAAGAGTTGATGAATAATGCACATTGGAGATGGAGAGGATATTTCTATTATTTAAGAGTGTGAATAAACAGGACTCAGTAAGTGGATCTAGGCATTCTGTGAGAAAGAGGTAATAGTCTATGAAGATTCCTGAATGACATTCTTTTTTTTTAAGTTTAAATTTAATTTTTTTCAATGTTTCAAAATTCATTGTTTATGCACATCACCCAGTGCTCCATGTAAGTGACTTCCTTAATACCCACCACCGGGCTCACCCAACCTCCCACCCCCTCCCCCTCTAAAACCCTCAGTTTGTTTCTCAGAGACCATAGTCTCTCATGGTTTGTCTCCCTCTCCGGTTTCCCCTAACTCACTTCTCTCCATCTCCCAATGTCCTCCGTGTTATTCCTTATGCTCCACAAGTAAGTGAAACCATATGATAATTGACTCTCTCTGACTTATTTCACTCAGCATAATCTTCTAGTCCTGTCCATGTTGATACAAAAGTTGGGTATTCATCCTTTCTGATGGAGGCATAATTCTCCAATGAATATATGGACCGTGTCTTCTTTATCCATTCGTCCGTTGAAGGGCATCTTGTTTCTTTCCACAGTTTAGTGACTGAATGACATTCTTAACACTACTTGAAACAGAGAATACAGGATAGGGAAATTTTAGGAAGGAAAAATAATGCATTCTCTGTTATAAAAGACTAGTTAAGGGAGAGAACATGGATAGCAAAAGGAGATTAAAATGCAGGGAAAGAAAATGGAAGAGACAGGAGAAGTAAACATGGACAGAGACAGGTAAAAGCAAAAAAAAATGTAAGGGAAAATCATAAACAGTTGCAGAATGATATCTAGGTTTATATTTGAGAATTAATTCTGTTTTTAGTTCTTTGTAATATGACATCTAAAAGCAATACCATTTTAGTATTGCAACTATAGGCATTGCTGTTGTTTTTATTCACGATTACAAGATGAATTTGGTAAATATTTGTTCTCCGATTTGGAGAAAAGTGAAAAATGGTATGGGAAAAGGAGAGAAAAGAAAACAGGCCATGTCTAGTTATCCTTCAGTAAAATCTATCAACAATGCCAGCTCTTGCAAAGGAATTTGTATCTTTAGTATTCCAGAAAAATCAACAAGTTTTCACTGGATTCATATTCAGTTAAGAGACTGGAAACTGAGGAGCTTGAAAGATGGGATACATCTTATGGCTGTTTTTTAGTTTCTTTCATGGACTGAATAGGTAACCAAAACTACTAGTACAGGCATAAATAAGAATCGTGGGGTTGGAAAGAACCCACGTAGGTAATTTTTTAACCGCTGCTTCCGTAATTGTTTCCACATGAAACTAATCACATATGCTTGGCCAAGTGTTCTTAAAATCACAGAACTGTTTGGTGGGATGGTAGGGTTGACTTTGGAGTGAAGATATAACAAATCTAAATCAACAAACTAAGAAATATTTATGAAGACCTGGGTCTTCCTTTGTTAGGGCCATACAAACCTTGTCAAAACTACTTATCTTACTAAAGTAAGTATTATAAAAATGTCGAAGAAAGGTAAAAATTGGATTTTTGCCTCAAAAGATCACTATAAACCAAAAATATTCTCTATGAATATTGTTTTGTAATTACCAAAGGTAGATATATTTTGAAATATGATTTATACTAGAATACCCAATAACATCCAATTGATTCTCAGTTCCTGAAACTGGCTTCAGATTTGATCAATGCAGAGTAAAAGATCAGTAATTAAACAATAATGATTTTTTCAAGTGGAGGTAGTTAATATTATTGTAAATTGCTTTGCTGTGAGTAAGCTCAGACTCTTAATGATTTTGTAAATGATTTTGTGAACAAAACCAGGCTTTCAATTACATTATTATTTCAGCCTTAGTATATGGAGTTTAAAGAAAGGCATATAAGCCTATCACAGAAAAGGTGTGTGACAACCTGAGAATTATTTTATTAACTTGCAAGATAGCCTCTTCAGATACATAAGGGCCCTTTGATTATTTTGATCATTCACCTGCCAATTTTCATGAGATGTACACAGGAAGCAGACAGTTGTGTTGGGCTGAAGAATAAAAACAGAAAAGAAATGAGCAAGCCTTCAACTACACTGCTCTTCAACACAGTAAATACTATGGATTTTTATTCTAGTGGCTTGGAAACAGTAGGGAACCCTATCCTTAGTTAAAGTCACCCATAGGTAGATTTTGCTTTCTTCATTTTGTGGCTATCTTGAGATGTTGGCCTGAAATGTGTAGGCTGTGATGCTATGAGAAAGGCCTTAATGGTTCAGTGGTGGTCGGTTTGCTCTGGAGGGAAGATTTACTTAATCAGTTAGTGACACACTCTCTTCTCATGCTCTATATGCTCTCTGAAGCTGGTATGGGGAAAATTTAAGCACATCTTCAGAATTCAGCACCCCTAAACTCTGCTGACCACCATGAGTGATATGGTGAGTAATGGGAGAATCGGAGAAAGGTGTGCTCCAGCAGCCCAAAAAAGAGTACTTCCAGCGGTTTAGACTATTTTTTCAGCCTGATCATCTATGAAGAAATGATGGGGTGTAGTGTGGTAGTTCAGATAGTTTTTATGCACAGATTCCATGAACTTAACAATTCAGACATGATGGCATCTGGTGGGCCATGTATTATACATGATTAGTACAGAACTAGTTACAACCAGTTGAAATTTGTTGTGAAGTGTGGAGTTAACCACTAGATACTTATTTACCACAGTTCTTTTTCATGAGTGGTGCCATGCAATCAATATGTCAATATGGGTTTTCAAATTTTACTTACTTTGTAATGTAATTTAATGCATAAGCAGTGCTTGGATACCTCTGGAGGATTTTGTAGAGAATCCCAGAAATCAAATAATTTCACGCATAAATACTTAAGTATGTTTCTCGAATACATGATGACTTTTTAAAAAAAATGTAACCATAATAATGTTAAAACATTTTATTTCTCAATATTGTTGAATAGCCAGTTTACGTTCTATTTTCCCTCATTGTCTCAACTACTTCCTTTTGTATTTTGTTGGAATCAGGATCTCACATTTGTTCATTTTATCTCTTAAGTTCCTTCTCTTTTTAATTTTCCTTTTACTCTGTAATAGTTTTCTTCTTTCCATTTACTTGTTGAACATATTAGATAATTTGTCCAGTAGAATTTCTCAAGTTTTGGATTTAGCTGATAATTTCCTTTGGTGTCTTTAGTATGTTACTCTTTCTATCTGTCCTGTAAATTAGATTATATGTAGATGTTTAATTAAATCAGGTACCTTTAAAAATACTGTATTCTTACTGTACCACATGAGGAGGTACATATATACTGCTGTTGCTTTTTTTTTTTTTTTAAGAAAAGGGATTATTTATTTATTTGACAGATAGAGATCACAAGTAAGCAGAGAGCCAGGCAGAGAGAGAGAGGAGGAAGCAGGCTCCCCGCTGAGCAGAGAGCCCAATGCAGGGCTTGATCCCAGGACTCTGGAAACATGACCTGAGTGGAAGGCAGAGGCTTTAACCCACTGAGCCACCCAGGCGCCCCAATATACTGCTGTTGCTTTTAAGGATGAGACTGATAAATGGGTTAGGGTGGTGTCTGCCTAGTCCCTCCGTTATAATTCCCCAAATACCTTTCAGTGGTTTTAGTGGCCATTTGTGATTGTTCCTAAAATCCATGATCTCAATAGGGATTGAATTCTGAAATTCATTTGTCTTGCAATTATTAGTTCTGATTCTTTTTTTTTTTTTAAGATTTTATTTATTTATTTGACAGAGAGAAATCACAAGTAGATGGAGAGGCAGGCAGAGAGAGAGAGAGAGGGAAGCAGGCTCCCTGCCGAGCAGAGAGCCCGATGCGGGACTCGATCCCAGGACCCTGAGATCATGACCTGAGCCGAAGGCAGCGGCTTAACCCACTGAGCCATCCAGGCGCCCCTAGTTCTGATTCTTATATAAAGAAGATCTTTCCTTAATAACCATTTGATCATCCTGAAATATGATCCATGTTAGAAGCCAGGATAATGACAGATTGTTTCCACTGATATATCAATTATCAGCATAATGAGTTGATGCCCTAGCAACATTTAAAGGTGATTAATTAAGTCTTATTTTTTAGAGAATATCTTATTTATTGTATATATCATTATGAACTTATTATATATAAATATATATAACATATTTAAAATATATAAAAATATATAAAATGTTTGATATTCTTCAATGTACTAGAGTCATTTTTCTTTTTTGGCTGCTCAAATTGTCTCATCTTTGGTCAGTGGGAATGATTGCCTATGTTCTTTTAACATGGTCATGGTTTTTTATAGTCTCTTTACTTTTAGGTATAAGCAAGATATTATAAGCTTAATTTGACATTTCCTTTTCCAGACCTGAAATCAACTATTTCTCCACATTCTCCCGTTTTCTTTAAGTGGGTAATGGTATTTAGAAACCAAAATATGGACACTGAGGTTTTTCATTGCCATTGGATCATCATTCTTTTTAGGCCTTGTTAGTGGACAGAAGTAGGAAATAGAAATATTTTGTAAAGAGAAAAATTAATTATGAGTAAACTAATATTAAGTTCAAATTAATTTATTTAGCTTTATTTTTATTATTATATTTTAATTTACCTATTGTGCTTTTGACCAACTTTGTAGTGTTTTTAGTTATTTGTCTAGGGCTTAACAATAATTTTTACAGTTGGCTTGGAATCCATGTTTTACCACTTCAGTTGGGATCCAGAAGTCTTACTACTTTGTGGATCCCTTTCTGCTACCAGTGTGTTATATATCTACAAACAGTAAACATCAAAACAATGGTATAGTTTTTGCTTTCAAATATGAACACATTTTAAGGTATTCAATAGGAAAAAAATGGCCTTTTGTATATGTACCCAGAATATTTACCATTTATGTTGCTTTTTCTTCATTCCTGGGGGTCTAGATTTCTGTGTGGTATTATTTCCTCTCTATCTGGAAATCTTCCATTAGCAGTTCTTTTTTTTTTTTCCCTTTAAAGTAGGCTCCATATCCAGCATGGAGCCCAATGTGGGCCTTGAATTCATGACCCTGAGATCAAGACCTGAGTTGAAATCAAGAGTGGGATGTTCAACAGAGTGATCCACCCAGGCATCCCTTTTCTCCTTTAGCAGTTCTTTAATATCCATCTGCTACAGAGTCCAGCCAATGAATTCTTAATTATGGTTATTATATTTTTCAGTTCTAAAATTTTCATGTGTATTTTTACATTTCCATTTGGTTTTTCTTTATATATTCTATTTCCTTTTGAGACTTTTTATTTTAACATATATTGCAAAGAATGTTTGTATTTTCTTGTCCCAGTGTACTTTTAAAATAGCCACTTTAAAATATTTGCCAGATAATTCTAGAATCTATGTTAATAGTGTGGATGTTGGTGTCTGTTGATGACCTTTCTCTATATGACTTGAAATTTTTGTAGGTCTTAATATGCTGAGTAGTTTTAGACTGCATCCTGAATATTTTGAACATTATATTATGAGGTCTTGTTTAAATTTTATATAGAATGTTGATGCTTTTGTTTTAGCAGGCAACCGAACTAGTTAGGTTTAGGCTATAAGCTCCAACATGACTTTTATGGGTGATAATTCCAATGTCAGTTCAGTTTTCAAAGCCTTTATAATGCTTTCTAGATCTGCCTTGGTATAGGCAATCCAGCAGTCAGTCTGTAATCTGGGCATTGGCAAATCTGTTAGTTTCTTTCCCAGCATCACTGGTATGCTAATTAAACCCAGGCATCTTTAATCTCCCTCCAGAACTTTCTGATTTCTGAGACTTCCCCTTTGGTCCTCTGGTCAGAATTTGGAGCTATAGTTACCCTACTTTGTTGTACTCTCTTGCTCACTTCTATGATTGAGTTGGTGTCCTGGTCCAAGAGGTAAGACAACACACACACAGAGAAAGAGAAAGAGAGAGAGAGAGAGAGAAGCTATTGGGTCTTGCCTTGTATTTTTAGAATGGGAGAAATACCTGAGAGGAGGTGTTGCCTTTTTAGCCCTGTGGGTTCTTGTGGCACTTGTGGGTTTCCATAGCTGTTGCTGACTCCCTGCTACAGGACTGCCTCATGACTGGAGTGTTAGAGAAAGAAAAAAAGGAAGAAAAAACCTCAGGAGATTTCCACATTTCCTTTAGGTGTCAGGAGTGCCCTTTTCTGATCCTAAAACTGGAGCTGGTGGCTTTTCCTGTCTGTCTGGATCATAATGGTCACTTCTGAGTTTCTGGCTGTGGTGCATTCAAATGGGGGATACCAGAGGGGGAAAATGATAATCTCTACTGATTTAGCAATATTTTAGATTCTGAATAACACCCGTTGTTATTTACAGAGTCTTCAAAAAGGTACTCATGCATTCTGTCAAGGTTTGATAGCATGTATAAAAGTATAGTATGTATTCAATGGAAGTAAAAGGATAAAGTATGCTTATTCTATCTCAAGTAGAACTTGAGTCTTTAAAATTGTGCTTTGTTTTTAATTGTGTAAAATACTATGTGGTTCCAAAGCCAAAACTATGAACAAAATACATCTAACAGAAGTCAAGCTTTTTTCCTGTTCTTTTTCCTCCCTCCAGAGGTAACCATACTTTAAAGGTTTTTGATTATTTTTCATTTTTTAATATTGAAAAGTAAGCATCCATATTTGTGTTCCCTCTCACCCCACTTCTTACACAAAATATAACATGTTACAAACATTCTTCACCATCTTTGTTTTTTTCACTTAATTATATATCTTGCAGTCATTCCACAGGCATTTATAGAGATTTTACTTATTCCTTTTATAAAAAAATTTTTATTTAAATTTCTTTTCAGTGTTCCAGAATGCATTGTTTAGGTACTACACCCAGTGCTTCATGCAATACGTGCCCTCCTTAATACCCACTACCAGGCTCACCCAGCTTCCCACTCCTGCCCCTTCAAAACCCTCAGATTGTTTTTCAGAGTCCATAATCTCTCATGGTTCATGTCCCCTCCAATTTCCCTCAACTCCCTTCTCCTCTCCATCTCCCCATGTCCTCTGTGTTATTCCTTATGCTCCACAAGTAAGTGAAACCATATGATAATTAACTCTCTCTCCTTAACTTATTTCACTCAGCATACTCTCTTCCAGTCCCGTCCATGTTGCTACAAAAGTTGGGTATTCATCCTTTCTGGTGGAGGCATAATACTCCATAGGTATATGGACCACATCTTCCTTATCCATTCGTCCGTTGAAGGGCATCTTGGTTCTTTCCACAGTTTGGCGACCGTGGCCATTGCTGCTATGAACATTGGGGTACAGATGGCCCTTTTCACTACATCTGTATCTTTGGGATAAATACTCAGTAGTGCAATTGCAGGGTCATAGGGAAGCTCTATTTTTAATGTCTTTTTTTTTTTTTTTTAAGATTTATTTATTTATTTATTTATTTATTTGACAGACAGAAATCACAAGTAGGCAGAGAGGCAGGAGGCAGGCTCCCTGCCCAGCAGAAAGTCTGATGCAGGGCTCGATCCCAGGACCCTGGAATCATGACCTGAGCTGAAGGCAGAGGCTTTAACCCACTGAGCCACCCAGCCGCCCCTATTTTTAATTTCTTAAGGAATATCCACACTGTTTTCCAAAGTAGCTGCATCAACTTGCATTCCCACCAACAGTATAATAGGGTTCTCCTTTCTTCACATTTTCTCCAACACATTCCTTTTTAAGACTGTGTAGTGTGTGTTCCATTGTATGAACTTACATTGGTCTCTTAACTAGTCTCTTATTGGTGGACATGTGCATTATTTTGGAGCTTTGATTATTACTAATGAGTATAGATTTTAGACCAAATTTTCTTATTCATTTTACTTGGGGATAAGGAATATAACGAGAAGCCTTCATAGTATTTTTTATAACCCAATTCATTTTGGGTTTCAGCTTATAGCCACTGCTGTAAATCTCTTAGTTATAATTCTTAGATTCATTATGCATGCAGTAAGACTAAGATATTTGAATGCTGGGAATTGCTCATGGGCACTGTCTTTAATGGTAAGTCACTTCCTGGTAATGATGATTTATGAAAAGCTTGAATTCCTTAAACATTTCCTACTGGTATTGTTGGAGAGGCAAAACAAAACAAGAGAAAACAAAACAAAATAAAATACCTGTCAGTTTTTCAGTATTGAATTCGTAACCAAAAAACATGAAATAGGGCATTTAAGAGATAAAATACCAGAGGTAATGGTGATGAGGAGTAGCAGTG
The DNA here is from genome assembly GCF_030435805.1 of Mustela lutreola. NCBI lineage: Eukaryota > Metazoa > Chordata > Mammalia > Carnivora > Mustelidae > Mustela > Mustela lutreola. The sequence goes on from NC_081296.1 coordinate 95,161,074, forward strand.
AGTTTGCTCCCCAAATGAATATTGGATGGGAAGAAAACTGAGATCCACTGAGGGAGTCACTACATCCAAGAGGCAATGTACAGCAGAAGATGGCAAACTAGAAAACAGAAGGTCTGGAATAAGATAAAGGGAGCCAGCTGCTGTCACAGTACCTTTTCAGAAGTCTTTCATACCACCCCCATGGGCTTATTTCAGTTGGTGTCAAAGGAACAGCCCAACATTTGGAATTTTCTACTTATCTATCTCTAGTTTAAATGTAAGCTGATGTGAAAAATAGGTTAATTTTTCTATTGTATCAGTCTGAAAATGTGGATCAGAAAATTTCTCCCTCAACCCTTTTCTTTTATAACATCAGTACATTTAATATAGAAAATGGTATAATCTGGGATTTTCAGGAGCATATGGTTTATAGTTTTTACATTTAGTATTGCTCTGTTAAGTGGTAGACAAACATATAAAAATAATATTTGAACATGACTCCAGCATAGTCCCTATAATGGCATAATTAAGAATGTCATAAGATGTCATGAGAAAGAAGGCCCCTAAGAAATTTGTGATCAGCACAAATTTTTAAATACTAGCAACAGAAGTAATTGTGGGTCCTCTTGACTCCTATAGTAATAGAAGAGATTCAACTGTCAATTTCTGCTAAATTCTGATTCTGATTTTTGAGCAATGTCTATGCCTCCATGTTTTGGACTTTAACAGTTAAGAGCAATTCTAACCTTAAACTTGATTTTGGACTATTACAGTTAAGAACAGTTTTAACCATAAACTTGAAATATTTCTGGTAAGATTCTGATTTGTATTAATTATAATGTAGCTTGAGAGCTGACACCTTTAACTGCTTTTCATTTTAGAAGTGTCTAAAGATTCTATTTTGTAGCATGAAGTAATTCAGCCATGTCTACCTTTAGCTAAAGAAAATAAAATGATAAAAATTTAAGTAGTTTAAGGAAAGCCTAAAATTCCTACTCTGCTCTTAGAGTAGAGAATATTATAGATGCGTGTATGGAATTTTGCTTGGATAAATACTGGTAGTACTAATATGCTGACACTGAAATGCCAACATTGTATTTTGCTCTTATCACATAGATATAAAAATTTGTTTTTCTGGAAGTCATTCTTAATTCATCCACTGTGGTACCATATTTGTATTCTTGGAATTTTCAAGCTGAAGATGGTCAACTTGACATAAATATTAAAATGTGATGATCCTTTGGTGACAACAGTAAATGCCTGGTGTTGGTGAAGGGTTGAGCAAATGTGATGGATATTTACTCAATATTCTCTATATGACAGGTACTCTGTTAAGTGCTTCACATATACATCTTACATAATAGAGCTTTATGGGTAGATATTACTATATTAATTTGTAAATCAGGGAAGTGGGGTTTCAAAAGTCTAAATGTCTTAGTTAGGGTCACACAGACCTTAAGTGGTAGGATAAATGTTCGAACTCAGGTCTCTTGACTTGGGCTTCTCCCACCATGTTTCACCAGATCCCTTACTTACTCAGGTAGGATTCGCTTTTTTTTTTTTTTTTTTTTTTTTTTTTTTAAGATTCTATTGATTTATTTGACAGATAGAGATCACAAGTAGGCAGAGATGCAGGTAGAGAGAGAGGAGGGGTAGGGAAGCAGGATCCCTGCTGAGCAGAGAGCCCGATGTGGGGCTCGATCTCAGGACCCTGAGATCATGACCTGAGCCGAAGGCAGAGGCTTTAACCCACTGAGCCACCCAGGCGCCCCAGGTAGGATTAGCTTTAAAAGACCCTGGCCCACAGTCGGAGTGATAAGATGCTTATTAATAGGTGTTGGATATGGGTGTTGTATTAATGTATTTGCAGGCGTACTTGTAGTGTCCATAAATCCCAATTTAACCAGCATATTTGATGTGTTTATTTAGTTTATGTGGCTGATTGAAACATTCTATTTGCTGAAATAGTCACAATTTTTTCTTAGGGTAAAATACATACATTTAATTTTTCTAGTGAGCTCTTACAGTAGCTAAATATAGATAGGATAATCCTGGTTTATTTCACAAATTGAAATCCCAAAATGTTTTTAATATAAGCAAAAACTGAGAAATTTTAGAACTCTAATCATGGCATCCTTATGACTTTGATTATCCTGTGACAGAAAAAATGTGTCTAAGGGTCCCTTGCTAATCGGACATCAGGATGATGGTGGGGACGGGGGGAGGGCAGGCTTTATATTAGGTGATGAAAGTTGTCCAAGCCTTGGCTAGGTTTAAATAAAATGAAGTAGAGGGTCACATGATTTATAGATATTAACTCTTCCTGTATCTGGAACTCTGCCATCTCCAATAGTAAATAGAGCTTCAAGGCTTAGAGCTTTGAAGCTTTGGAAAGTCAGGCAGGTGGTGCTACTATGTTGGGTTTTTCTGAGCTTGCTTTAATATGGCTTAAGTGTAAGAATAACTGTGGATGCTAAGGAAGTCCGGGTGGCTAAAATTTATATTAAAAGAATTAATTTTCTTATACCTTCTCATTTTGAATCAAGGATGAAGCATCAAAAGTCCAAAAGACCTATGAGTGCAAGGAAAGTCTGAAAGAAGATTTTTTATTTTGCCCATTGCATTCCAAAATATAGGTATCTGTCTTCTTTTAAGTACCTGGATGTGTGGAACTTAATGTAACTGACCTCATGCATGTTGTGAAGAAAATTAAAAACCCTATCTCATGCTGGGGGCTGTAAATTCTCATCAACAACTTGGAGTTGGCCTGAAGTTCAGCTCTTACCACCTGAAAACAGATCTATTTATTTCCTAAAATGCTACTCAGAACACTAGTCCTATAAGATGTTTGTAGAAAAAAAAAATTCCATAGTTAAATTAAAGTTTGGGAAACATCATATGATATATCTACCTATTAGATGTTTTTAAAAAGATTTTTATTTATTTATTAGAGAGAGACCAGAAAGGGAGACCAAGTGTGAGTTGGGGGGGTGGGGAGGGACAGAGAGAAGCAGACCCTTCACTGAACAGGGAGCCCCCTGAGGGGCTAGATCCTAGGACCCTGGAATCACAACCTGAGTTGAAGGCAGATGCTTTGCTGACTGAGCCATCCAGGTGTCCCTACCTATTAGATAATTGTAACACACATTAGTGTATTAAATAAGGTTTCTGATAATTCAAATAGTAAATGAGAAACAAAAACAACAAAAACTGTTAACTTTTCTTAATAGTCATTATAATGGGAATCTCCTCCTATCAAGGTGTCACAGAACTAATGATTAAGGCAGAGTGTTTTGGTGTAAGGACAGACAAATAGACCAATGGAATAGAATAGAGTCCAGTAATAGACCCTCACTGTAATTTATAACAAAGATGACACTGCAGTGCAGTGGACAAAGTATGATCTTTTCAATAAAAGGTACTGGGTCAATTAGACATCTGTAGGAAGAAAAAAATGAAACTTACTTCACATTTACTTATGAAAGATAAAACAATTTGGCTTTTTGAGGAAAAGGTAGGAGGTTATCGTCATGACATGAAGGAAAATTTTCTTAACAGGACACATAAAGGAAAAAGAATGGTAAAATGTCCACATCTAAAGTAAGGACTCTGTTCATGAAAGGACACTATTAAGAAACTAAAGAGGAGAGCCAGAGGGGCGCCTGGGTGGCTCAGTGGATTAAGCTTCTGCCTTCAGCTCAGGTCATGATCCCAGGGTCCTGGGATCGAACCCCGCATCAGGCTCTCTGCTCAGCAGGGATCCTGCATCCCCCCCTCTCTCTGCCTGTCTCTCTGTCTACTTGTGATCTCTGTCTGTCAAATAAATAAATAAAATCTTAAAAAAAAAAAAAAAAGAGAAAGCCGGAGAGCAGGACAAGATAATTGTGCTGAATGTATCTGATGAAAGACTTATGTATAAAGTATGTATAAAACTGCTACGAATCCCTATCAAAACCCCAGAATTGAATAGAAAAAAATGGACAAATGATTTGAACAATCATGTCAGATGGTAGGATATTTAAGTGACTATTAGACATGAAAATGTGCTCAAATTCATTAGTCATCAGGAAAATATAAATTAAAACCACAGTGTGATTACAAAAGAGTGGCTAAAATAAAAGCAGAAAATGCCAAGTGTGTCAAGGATATAGAGTGGGGGCAGTGCTCATCCTCTGGCGCGAGTGTAAAATTCATATGACCACTTGGGAAAACTGCTTGGCAGTAATTACTAAAGCTGAATATATGCTTATCTTATGACCCAGCATTTCCAGCCCTAGCTTATATATTCAACAAGAATTCATACATATGCTCACCAAAAGACATGCACTATACAATATTCGTAGCAGCATTATAAACTGGGAACATCTCAAATGTTTCTTAATGGTAGAATGAATAACGAGTGATAAGTTCATACAATGGACTATAATATAGCAATCAGAATAAACTAGAAATGCAGAATAACATGAAGAAATTTCACTATTACAATTTTGAGGTATAACAGGCAAACACAAAAGAGTACATACTACATGATTCCATTTATATAAAGTTTTTAAACAGGCAAACTAATCTCTGCTGTTAGATAACAGAACAGTGGTTACTAAGGAAGGGGGGCTCAAAGAGGCTTCAGGGTGCTAATAATATTTTGGTCTGGGTGTTGGTTTTACTTCACGAAAATTCATTGAACAATATATTTATTGTGTGTTTTCTTGAATGGTTGACATACTAAAATAAAAGGTGTGCTAAAAAAGGCAGACCTGTAAAACAAAAAATTACTAAATAAAACATTCTTAGATCTGGGCTTCCAAGGAACACACTTGGGAAATGCTGACCTGGTCTACATTGCTATTGATAGGTCTTGTTCTTGTCATATTTTTTTAATTGAAATAAGGCCAGATGAAATCATATTCAAGGGAATACATAAATGGACATTTTCCCCAATTAATGTACAAATTTGTCATTATTTATGTATTAAAGATAGTGAAGCATTGTTAGTGGTAAATGATTAAAAAAATCATTTAATGAGCATTTGAAAAGTAATGAAGGAAATAGATGCATTTTAATTATATAAATATTAAAACAAGATCAAACAGGTTACTCTTTAGTTTGAGCAATAGAAAATTTAAACTGTCAATAACTTCACAAGAAATATATAAAAAGTATTCTACAGCAAACAGCAATTTTGTGGATTTTTATAATTAAATTATTTTCATACTTTATATTTCCATTTATCATTGACATGTAAGAGTTAATTTGCACTCATACTAGTTTATACAACATTGTCCTTTTCCCCCAGTTCTTTAATATGTGTTTTACTATTTCAGAGACATTTTTTGATGACAGAGTGTGTGCCTGCATCTTTGTGTAAATGCTTTTCTCTTACGCTAACTAAATAATTAAATCACTTGCTCTGGAATGTTGAAATGCCAAATGTCCAGTTTCTCTGCTTCCGCAGACTTCATATTCTGACAGCCAACAATTGCTCTAAGTGTTTGACATTCAGAAATTGGAGAGAATAGGTCAGGACTGTGGCGAGTTGGTTTGCATTTTAAGTAATCTCTGAGTGACGAGAGAGGAAGGGGCTGTGTCCAATGGTAATTTCTCTTACTTTCTATGATTGTCTTAAGATTTTTATTTGTTTTTCAAGAGGAAATAAAAACTAGACTGGTTATTCTTAACCCAATTTTACTTTTTTTGTAGTAATCCCTTTGGAAAATTATAGGAATCTAAAAGTCTGGTTATTCAAAAATTATATATCATATTTATAGTCAAATGAGATATTGCCATGATGCAAGTTTTTAGAGAATTTGGATCGTTGAGAATGACACTGAATTTCTTTTGTGGCAACAGCTTTATAATATTCATGCTTAGATTTGTTTTTATATAGTAGACTTTGAAAACATCTAATATTTATAGTTAGTCCTTTTCACTCAGGTTTACAAGAGAAGTATTCCTTAGAACATTCAAATTATTAATCCAATCACAAATATTATATTAGCCAATCATTTTAATTTTCTCTTTAATAGAAATGTTTGCCTTTTATTTTGATGTATTTGCTAATGTTATACCACCTGTATTTTCTTCTCTTTACCTGCTGTCAAAAAGGCAAATGATGCCAATAAAATGACCAAAAGGTAGAGAAGGAAAGAGGAGCAGCAGCAGTAGTAGTGACAGCAGCAAGGGATTAGGCAAAATTAGCAACTTCAATCATCTGTATCTAAATAACCAAGTCATAGGTTAAATCTCATATAGGGACCTCCACAGGAAATTACACTTGTGTTGCTATACTGAAATTTTAAGGTCACAAATATTATTAAAGATGGGGGAATTTCTATTCCTTGTCATTGACTTCCTGAGCCAGCAGCCAGTAACTGGTGGAGTCCTGGTCTGTGCTGACAACTTCCTGCACACACATGAGAATGGTTGTGGAGTGACTACAGAGTGATGTCCATGAGCTGGTACCATCCAGGGTGCTTAATGGTGCCAAATTTGGGGTATTCTGACAATGTGCAATGGAGGAGAGATGTCTAGGGCTTTTAGGAGGGATATTGTTCAGGCTTCAAGGGCTGCAATTCTGAAAAATTCTATAGTACCTTTAGATCTTGATATCAGAACTTATTGTGGAATGTCGGTTATGCTTTTGCATGTATTTGTAACTCAGTTAAAATCATTGTCTTATGAATATATATATATATATATATTTTAAAGATTTTATTTATTTATTTGACAGAGAGAGATCACAAGCAGGCAGAAAGGCAGACAGAGAGAGAGGAGGAAGCAAACTCTCTGCTGAGCAGAGAGCCCAATGCGGGGCTCGATCCCAGGACTCTGAGATCATGACCTGAGCTGAAGGCAGAGGCTTAACCCACTGAGCCACCCAGGCACCCCTTATGAATATATTTTTTAAAAGGGATTGTGTTCATTTGTTTCTAAGCAAGCATGTTTGCCATTTTCATAAAGAGGATTCATAAGGGAGCCCTCTGAGCACTGTTATTTATGAATGATTTGAGTAGAACCTCTGGGAATATTATAATGAAAATTCTGATATGTGGAATGAGAAAAGTCAGTTAAGTAATTTTTCTTAAGGAACTCTTTTTTTTTTAAAGGATTTTTTTTTAATTTTATTTATTTATTTGACAGACAGAGATCACAAGTAGGCAGAGAGCCAAGCAAAGAGAGAGAGGGAAGCAGGCTCTCCGCTGAACAGAGAGCCTGATGCGGGGCTCGATCCCAGGAGCCTGAGATCATGACCTGAGCTGAAGGCAGAGGCTTAACCCACTGACCCACCCAGGTGCCCCAAGAAACTCTTTTAAGGGGATATCCCTTCTAGCTGGATGTTTGTCACATTGTTATTTTTTTTTTAAGATTTTATTTATTCATTTGAAACAGAGAGATGCAGAGTGAGAGAGCATGAGCAGAGGGAAGGCAGAGAGAGAAGGACAAGTAGACTCCCTGCTGAGATGGGAGCCCCATGTGGGGCTCGATCCCAGGACCCCGGGATCATGACCTGAGTTGAAGACAGATGCTTAACCATCTGAGCCACCCAGGCACCCCATGTCTCATAATTTTAATCTATTTGGTAATCTCAAAAGCACAGATGTTCAAGACTCTGAATGAGTGCAAACAATATAATAAACCCTTTATAATTAAATATTTAAAAAAAAACTATTGTATAAGTTTTCACATTTCAAATTTTTTCTTGGTATTTTGGTAAATATTACACACTGACAATATCGTCAGGCTAGTGTATAATATGAACTGGCTCATTATCAACATTATTTTATTGCTAAAGATAGATAGATGTTAATATATTACAGCTAGCCTTGTCTACGTTATACGTTACAGTCAACCTGCAGTTGATCATGGTGGGAGTATTTACACTTTGGAATTGCAAATGTCACAAATCAGGCCTCCTACCTCCCACCATGTTAAAAAACCATGTTATTGTTTAACATTCATCAGTACACATTGGGTATAAATAGAGCATAGCTTTGAAGTTGGCTAGATCTAGGATAAAATTCTACTTCTCCCTCTCTCTCATTCTGGCAAATTATTAAACTTTCTTAATTTCCCATTTTCTTACTACAAAAAAAGGCGTATTGTGAAAATCAATTTAGCTAATGCACAAAGCACTTGGCACAGGCTTTTAATGTAGTTTTGAATCCTTTCTCCACTCTCCTGGTAAGATTGGTCCCAGAATCTGGGGTGAGAATGAAGTAAAATGAAGGTCAAGATTCTACAACTGTGGATAGAGAAGAAGGGCCAGAAGCTGGGCCTAGGAAGGACATTCTGTGTTAGGAATGGCATGACTGAAATAGTTACTCTCAAGATCTGTCCAGGGGAAGTGAAGAAAAAAATCCTGGAAAGTAGAAGCCCTTATACAGCATTATAATACCTCTGCAGAGGCAGGGCTAGCCCTAAGTCTTTCTATTTTAGAGAACCGTGCTGAGCTGGAATAACAAGCCTAAGCCTGGAGAGTGGGAAACCCCCTGGGTATGCAGACTGAGACCTGGATGAGGTATTAGAGTGATCAAGCCTGCAGTCTTCCAGCAGGGACTGCACTTGGTCCTGAACAAGGCAACTTCTCCTCCAAATTCATGATTTTAGGCCATGGAGAAGTTGATGGAGCCTGAAAAATACACTGTCCCAGATTTGGTAGGAGAAAAATTAGGACAGTTTCCACACACATAATGTCAGAACAAATGTGGTCTGGAAAGAGCTTCTCACATTAAGCAAAATCAAAATAAAGCAAACAAAGAAGAATTGAAACTATGGCAAATCACCCAAACAAGCATACAAAAATCTCTATATACATAGAGAGAGGAAGAGGAAACCACAGAAAGAGCACACAAACAAAGAAGGACACAGTCTGAAAGAAAATGTTACCCAGGAAAGCACATTCCTTTTGATTTGCTCTGTAGAGAAACTTACTGAAAACATGAATTTATTACAAGCAGGGCTCAAAGATAAGATAATTAAAGAACAGAATGGGATGAAAAGAGAGATTGCTGAAATAAGAATATAGATTGAGATCCAAACAATACTATTGAAGATCTAATAAATACAAAGATTTCTTAAAAAAGTGTTTGTATTTTTTTTTTTAAGATTTTATTTATTTACTTGACAGAGAAAGAGATCACAAGTAGGCAGAGAGAGGAAGAAGCAGGCTCCCCGCTGAGCAGAGAGACCGATGCAGGGCTTGATCCCAGGACCTGGGATCATGACCCAAGCCGAAGGCAGTTGCTTAACCCACTGAGCCACCCGGGCACCCCAAAAGTGTTCATATTTTTATTTCAAATTTTTCCTTCCAAAGAGGAGACTGATTCTATAGTCACATAATCATTTTCATTTGCTTTTACAAAGACTTGAACCAAATGGAAAAGATGAAAGTATAGCTCTTCATTCAAGTGACTCCTAACTGCCAGTGGCCTCTAGAATGTATTTTTCAGTGCAGCAATGAAATTGTTTTATAAATCCCCCTGGTTTTATAAAAGAAAATAGTAGTTCTGGGATTAGTGCAGCTTGGAAAAAATTCTCATCTTCCTCAAATTTTGGTTAACAGTGTGTAACAGGATGGTGAATGAGACTTTTTTTATTTGGGAATTTTTGCTGAAACTCTGCAATGGAAAACAAATGAGGGTTTCCATATTCTACAGAGAGCCATCACTAAGCCCTGAGTTCTGTCCTTTGTATTCTGTTAAGAGATAACATGGACTAAAAAACAATTTTTAAAGATCAAAAAATAATTTAAAACAAATTGCATGAAATCACATAAAATAGATGAAGGATGTCAAAGGGTACAAACTTTCAGTTTTAAAGTAAATAAATCATGGGGATGTAATGCACAGCATGGTGACTCTAGTTAGTAATATTGCATTGCGAATGTGAAGGTTGCTAAAAGTTCTTATCATAAGAAAAAATATTTTTAAAAAAATATTGAGAGAGAGAGCAAGCATGAGCAAGCAGGGGGAGAGGTAGAGGGAGCTAAAGAATGCTGACGTAGACTGACCAAGAGCACAGAGCCCAACCAGCTGGGGGTGGGGATGGGGGGGCGATGGGCACTAGATCCCTAGGACCCTGAGATCATGACCTGAGCCGAAATCAAGAGTCGGCAGCTTAACTGACTGAACCACCCAGCTGCCCCAGGAAAAAGTTTTTTTTTTAACTGTACGGTGATGCATGTTAACTAGACTAATTGTGGTGATCATTTCACAATATATACAGATATTGAATTATTATGTTGTACACCTGAAACTAACAAAATGTTATATGCTAATTATACCTCAATAAAAAAAGAAAAGGAAATCACATGAAAAGAGACAGCTGAATTGGCCCTGCTGCTCCAGCTGTCACCCCCAGTAGAGATCAGCAAAAGTTTTGGGCTTCAAGGATATTCAGATGTGCTTTTGAGTTCTTGATCAAGCAAGGAGTACTGTAGCTTCTCACTCGTGGTAGCAATCCCCTCACACACTGAGAAAGTGGTATTAAAGAAAATACCTCACAGGAATTGGGGGTGCTTGGAAGAAGATGACAGTGGTATCTCAACCCTGAATTAGATATCTGTTCCTGTGGGAGAAGATGACAGTGGTATCTCAACCCTGAATTAGATATCTGTTCCTGTGGCAGCCTTGCAGATCTGCTCACAGTTATGTAAGCAGTGGTGAGGCTGACTGGAAGCAACTACTAGGAGGAAGGGAGCAGCAGGTGAGGAGCTTGTGCCCGCATTGTTGAGGACATGGAGGGGGGGTGGGGGGGGTTGTGGAATTTTATTACATAGGGCTGCTGATGCAAAGGAAACACTGTGCTTGACTGCCGGTGATGGCATCTGAGGCAAGGTTGGAAGCACGGACTCAGAGCCAACATTCCACATCAGAAGGTTGCACAGTGGGGAGGTAGCCTCAGAGACACCAATAGAATTCACCTGTGCTCTCCTTATCACTAAAGCAAGTAATTCAGTGCCCACCACAGAGGATGTTGTTGGCTCAGAGGAGACTGCAGTTGCCTGGGGTAGGTAACAATGTTTTGGTCATTTTTCTCCAGGCTCTAGTTTCTGCTTCAAAAAAGCAAAAGCTAAAACTAGAAAAGGGAAGGAGGAAACTACAAGGAGGCTGAGTTAGGAGAGGGGAGTGTTTACTGAACTCTTAAATTTGGGCAGGTTTGAAACTGAGTCTCTGGCTCAGATTTTTTTAAGAGGTAAGAAAAGGAGATTTAAAGAGTGGCTTTTATTTTATTTTTTTAAGATTTTTAAAATTTATTTGATAGAGAACACAAGTAGGCAGAGCGGGTGGCAGGGTGGGGAGGCAGGCTCCCCGAAGAGCAGAGAGCTGACGTGGGGCTCAATACGGGGACCTTGAGATCATGACCTGAGCAGGAGACAGAGGCTCAACCCACTGAGCCACCCAGGTGCCTCTAAAGAGTGGTTTTTAAAGACAATAAAACCATTCCATGTTTGGACTCCATTGAATTCAGGCTGTTGATATCAATACTGGGTATGCCATAAAATGTTACTATAGGCATTGCATAGGCTGCTAATTTTATCTTCTAGTGTGACTCATACATTTATGGTTAGAAACCATATGACATTTTTAATAGACTTGAGTTAAACCTCAGGCCAGAGATGATTGGCTATATAATGACACAGGAAAGCATTTAACAACGTCTTTACTACTAATGACCATCTTTGAAATGAGAAATATAAATTTCACTCATAATTCTTTAAGAATTATCACATTATTCATGTTTTTAAATCAAATTAACTCTGATGTTAAGCCTCCACTTTTCAAGGACACGAGAAAATATGTGATGTTTTGGGATTTTTAAAAATCTACATTCCTAGAATTTCCAAAATTCCTGTAAAACGTGCCACTATTCTTCCAAAGCACTTCCCTCTCCCCCGAGCTACAGAGTACTTTTGGGTCCTGAGTTTTTGTTTGCTTTAAGCAAGGGAAGACCACTAAAAATTTTTTGCTTGACCTGCAGTGGGACTGAGGCTATTTTATGCGTTACTGGCCTGGTAAATTTTGCTGATTTTCCCCATTCTTTTTAGCTGTGCTGGAAAAAGTGGAAAGTCTGACCCATGCACCCAGTTTCTTGTGTCACCCCTCTAAGGATTCTTTTCCATATCCTCCCTTTGGGGGAGGATTCTACATGTTTGCTCCTAAATACGCCTTTTTTCCTATTATAGTGAAGGGGATGTTGACACTATCAGCCTTTTCTTATTAATTCGCCATGTTACCCAACAGTGCTTCTGGAATCCTTGACTGATAATAATGAATAGACAAAAGATAGAAGAAAACACAGTGGAAGCAAAAGGATAGCAGTAAAAGTAGGATGAAAAGGAAGGAAAACCAGGTAGAATAGAAACAAACTATGGAATGCTAAAGTGATATTGGAAGTTGCTTTTTAATTCCATCTGTGGAACTGGCATTTCTGGTCCATCCTGCTCCATGGTTTTCTGGTCTGCATAATTGAATGGATATCATTGAAAGGGTGTATGAATGGCATTACTATGATTAAAAAGCAGAGTCTAAGCAGCTCGCTGTTGTGTGAAAGTGAATGAGCACGGCATTTTACTAAACTGTTACCCTGCTTTGACAGCTGTTATGCTGCGATAAATGATTTCAGAATTAATTGAAGAGGTTATTATACTATTAAAACCTACTTCCACTGAGCAGTAATAATGAGAATTCATTGTTAGTCAGTGAGTGTCCACCATTCAGTGATGGGAAATTTGTCTTCTAGTATTCTATGTATTGTTTTTGAAACACATCTCTATTAGACCACTTATTAGAACTTAATTTATTTGAAGAGGTGTTAACTTTTTATCTTTCCATTGAAGGCCCAGATTGTCACAAATGGGTCAAGATCTCCCTATTCCAAGCTTTTCTTGCCTTTCGGTATTCTCCTATGATCTCGTTTTCCCCCCAGTAAGTTACCAAGTGATTCAGTTACAGCTGAGTTGAATCTTCCAATTCATTGCTGTTAAATTTCTTTAGGTATGTAGAAGAGTTCCTTATGAAAAACCCCTCAGAAACCAATTTCTATTGATAGGAAAGATAATGCCTTCTTTTCTGCGTTGTTAAAGGAGTAACTATTCCTATTAAATGCTGTTCCATCAAGTATGTTTTAAACATTCCCATGAGCTCACCTCTATTCCAGAGTATCTGGAAGTTATTGGAGGAAAACTTAATAACTTTATTTTACGTATACTCCTTAGATAAGGGAAATCGTGTTGCAGCCAGTGGGATTTTTAATGACCTTGTGAATTCACTTTGGGTAGTTTGGACAATGAACCAGGTTCTTCCATCAACCAGCAGGAGGAGCTGCACCTAAACTTACTAGCCCAGGGGCCTGGTACTTACCCTTCCATTATCAGTAGGGGCTGTCCCTAAAGACCTCGTTTCCAGGTGATGGGCAGCTTACTTTCCTCAGGCAACTCCTGTTAAATAGCTGGTGCTCCAAAAGATTGTTTTAGTAGCAATTGTGCTGTAAGAGGGGAGAGCAAGTGCACCTGAAACTAATGGAACATTGTCGACTATACTCAAAAGATGGTGGGGGCCGGGAGTAAGAGACCTTCCCCTGGAACATGAATGCATTCTGCATGCGTAGCAGAGCACACTGGTTCTTGTTCACTTTTCTGAGGGATGATGGTAGGGTGAGGGACTGGAGTCTTCTCTTTTTTTGACCTAAGTTTCTCTAGTAAAGCCTGTATGGTGTTACAGAATCAAGGGATCCACCTTGCAGGGCATAAAGCCACTCAGTATTGATTCTTGTAAACTATGTAAGGTACTATTTTATTCCTCTGTTTTCTCTGAGCAGGAATTTCCCCTAAACATGCCTTGTCTTTTACTCCTTGCTCTTTCCAGTCATAGTTGATTTAATTATCTGGCTGATGGCAAAGAACATTGATCGAAATTTATCAGTTGTCAGAAGGAAACCTATCAATAGGCCTAAATGAAAGGAATTTTTTTTTTCCTTCTTTTTAACTCTTCTCTCTTCCCTCTGGAAGAGAGGAAATGGTGACTTGTGCACCTGCTTTGCTCTATAGACTCAAACCTTCCTGTGGGGTAGTCTGTCCCTAGGGCCAGATTTGGAGGGCAGGAGATTTTCAGGCTTGGTCAATTCTCACATTAAGCCGTATCTTCCGACTCAGCCTTTACCGGTGACAGGGATAAAATCTTAGGCTCCCATTCACCTTGTGCATCTCTTATTTTTTGCTGGTTCAAACTTGGGGGAAAGGAATGGCACTGATTGGGCCTGTTTGGAGTCCAGCATCTCCAGCAGGGAACTATTGACGGATTGAAGCACTGCATAGAGAGCTTCTCTATTACACAGATACTCCTGTCTGTGATTGATTTACTCTCAGTTAAAAGGTGGGGCTGGCTGTAGGGAGAGAGACTTCAGACTTCAGATTTCAAATTCCAAATGTTTGCAACTAAGCACTTGGATCTGGTGAATTTGAAGAGGCCATCTCACTAGAGAAACTTTCCTTCCAGCTCAGTGAACAAATTAATAGGCCTTTGCTTGTGGCCCAAATGCTTTGCTCAGCCCCATTCTTATTGTGGCAAAGGTGTCCAGATAGAAATGGAATAATATTTTCTGTGAAGTCTGGTCCTAGATAGTCCATAACTTAACTCTGTCCTGGCTCTTGAGCAGTGCTTAAATGGCTTTAGGAGTCTCTATAGAAATAAACCATATTTTAAAGAAGTAATCAGGCATGCAAATTCTAGCATTTAAATGGAAGTAAAAATTGTATGACACTATAAACATGCCATAAATATATGGCGTGGTAGGTTGGTTTGTTGGGGTAGGGAGTTTAGGAAGAAGAATCTTTTATAGTTCCCTGAAAGATAGAATGAATGGAAATAACCCCCAAAATGATTTAAATCTGAAGTGGGTTTGTCTGTACAAGTTTGATTACAGCTTCTTTGTGCATTATTAGGCCTCAGTGGATGATTATATGTAACTACACTCTGAATTTTGTAAAATGTATTTGCTGTTAGAAATAGAGTGAATAAACAGGAACTTAGTAAAGTTTTCTAATTCTAGTGTAACTAGTGCTCATTAGTTTCAAGTGTACAATGTAGTGATTCAACAGTTCTACACATTACTCCAGGCCCATCATGATGAGTATACTTTTTTTCCTATAAAATGTTCCTTTTCAAAATTTTATTTAAATTCTAGTTAACATAGAATAGTGGTTTTAGTAGAATTTGGTGATTCATCACTTACATATAACACTCGCTGCTCATCACAAGTGCCCTTCTTCCTACCCATTACTCACTTAGCCCACTCCCCACCTCCCTCCCTCCATCAACCCTGTTTGTTCTCCATCCCTAAGGGTCTTTTATGATTTGTTTTCATCTTTTTCCCCCTCTTCACCTATGTTCATTTGTTATTTATTTTTGTTCTTAAATTCCATATGGGAGTGAAATCGTATGATATTTGTCTTTCTCTGACTTATTTCACTTAGCATAATACACTCTGGCTCCATCCATGTCATTGTAAATGGCAAGATTTCATTCTTTTTGATGTCTGAGTAATATTCCATTGTATGTATAATATACAACATCCTCTTTATCCATTCATCAGATGATGAACATTCGGGCTCTTTCCATAGTGTGGTTATTGTTAATAATGCTGCTATAAACATAGGGGTGTATATACCCTTTCAAATCAATAGTTCTGTATCCTTTGGGTAAATACCAAGTCATGCAATCACTAAGTTGTAGAGTAGTTGTATTTGTAACTTTTTGAGGAAACTCCATCCTATTTTTTAGAGTGTCTGCACCAAGCTTGCATTCCCACCAAGTGTAAGACGGTTCCCCTTTCTCTTTGTCCTCTCCAACATCTGTTGTTTCCTGTGTTGTTAATTTTAGCCATTCTGACAGGTGTGAGGTAGTATCAATAAGTGTACTCTTTAAATATCACATCTTTATCCATTCATCTGCCCATGGACACTCGGGTTGCTTCCACGATTTGGCTATTGTAAACAATGCTGCAATAAACATAGGGATGCATGTATCCTTTCAAATTAGTGTTTTTGTATTCTTTGAGTAAATATCCAGTAGTGTGATTACTGGATCATAGGGTAATTCTATTTTTAGTTTTTTTAATTTTTATTTTTAATTGAAGTTTTATTAACACAGAATGCAATATTGGTTTCTGGAGTAGTGTTTAGTAATTCATAATTTACACTGAGGAGCCCCATACTGTTTTCCACAGTGGCTGCACCAGTTTGCATTCCCACCAACAATGCAAAAGGACTCATTTTTCTCCACACCTTTGTCAACACTTGTTATGTTTTTGATTTTAGCTATTCTGACCTATATGAAGTGATAGCTCATTGTGGTTTTAGTTTGTATTTCCCTGATAAGTGATGTTGGGCATCTTTTCATGTGTCTGTTGGTCATCTGTATGTTGTCTTTGGAGGAATGTGTGTTCATGTCTTCTGCCCACTTTTTAATTGAATTATTTTTGGGGTATGGAGTTGTATCCACTCTCTATATATTTTAGATACTAACCTTTTATCCAATATATCATTTGCAAATATCTTCTCCCAAAAGGAGCTTCTTTTTAAAAATTAGAGCAAATTGTATAATTCGTGAATGTAAGCTTAAGTTAATCAAACTGTCTTAGTGATTGAAAGTTATCACTGAGTTCATTGTATTGGAATGCTTTTTAGGTAAAAGTAAAATCTTTATGACAATCCGTGTAGGTGAATTTGTTACTATATTTGAATATACTGCTTGAAATCATATTACCTGTCTACAGCAAGTACAGCTGGATTAAATTTGTCTAAGCTTTCTGTAGAGGATCAAACAAATTTGGGAAAGTGACAAAATAGTAAGAGGAGAGAATCTGCTTCTTTCTCCCTCTTGCATCCAGTTCTCAAACCTTGAGATTTCTTAACTTTGCATTAGATACATTATTTATGCTTTTCTTCCATTTTCACCTTTTTCTTTCTTTTTTTTTTTTTAAAGATTTTATTTATGTATTTGACAGACAGAGATCACAAGTAGGCAGAGAGGCAGGCAGAGAGAGGAGGAAGCAGGCTCTATGCTGAGCAGAGAGCCCAATGCAGGGCTTGATCCCAGGACCCCAGGATCATGACCTAAGCCGAAGGCAGAGGCTTTAACCCACTGAGCCACCCAGGTGCCCCCAATTTTTACCTTTTTCTTTCTGGTACCTATTTCCTTCTCTTACTGTTACCAATGATGTTTATTCATAACTCTGTTCCACATTTTTTCTGGACTGTGACTCCTTGAGGAAAGGAATTACAGAATAATTGTTGTATTCACTGAACAGGGCCTACACAGGATAGTACAAAATTAATATTAACTAAATGAGCTATTAGTATGTGAATACAAAGTAGTTTTGTCCTACAGATACCTCTTTTTGTAATGTATTTGTGTTCTGGTTTTATATTACAGAAGACTATTTTGCATATATTCTAATGCAGAACAACTTTGTTCTGATGTTTGTTCTTCAACAAAGTAGGTTTAATTGCAAAACATGCTTCTTTGCAAAGTTCCAGTGATGAGTCATTGGTTTTCATTATAGTACTGGTATCTAACAGTACATATTCTGTTGCCCATGCCATCACTACTAATGAAGAAGTACTTTCAAAAAGTGGAGTGGATTTTATATCCTGACACTTTACTGAATTCCTGTATAAGTTCTAGCAGTTTTGGAGTGGAGTCTTTTGGGTTTTCCACATATAGTATCATATCATCTGCGAAGAGTGATAATTTGACTTCTTCTTTGCCGATTTGGATGCCTTTAATTTCCTTTTGTTGTCTGATTGCTGAGGCTAGGACCTCTAGTACGATGTTGAATAGCAGTGGTGATAATGGACATCCCTGCCGTGTTCCTGACCTTAGCGGAAAAGCTTTCAGTTTTTCTCCATTGAGAATGATATTTGCGGTGGGTTTTTCATAGATGGCTTTGATGATATTGAGGTATGTGCCCTCTATCCCTACACTTTGAAGAGTTTTGATCAGGAAGGGATGTTGTACTTTGTCAAATGCTTTTTCAGCATCTATTGAGAGTATCATATGGTTCTTGTTCTTACTTTTATTGATGTGTTGTATCACATTGACTGATTTGCGGATGTTGAACCAATCTTGCAGCCCTGGAATAAATCCCACTTGGTCGTGGTGAATAATCTTTTTAATGTACTGTTGAATCCGATTGGCTAGTATTTTGTTGAGTATTTTCGCATCTGTGTTCATCAAGGATATCGGTCTATAGCTCTCTTTTTTGGTGGGATCCTTGTCTGGTTTTGGGATCAAGGTGATGCTGGCCTCATAAAATGAGTTTGGAAGTTTTCCTTCCATTTCTATTTTTTGGAACAGTTTCAGGAGAATAGGAATTAGTTCTTCTTTAAATGTTTGGTAGAATTCCCCCGGGAAGCCGTCTGGCCCTGGGCTTTTGTTTGTTTGGAGATTTTTAATGACTGTTTCAATCTCCTTATTGGTTATGGGTCTGTTCAGGCTTTTTATTTCTTCCTGGTTCAGTTGTGGTAGTTTATATGTTTCTAGGAATGCATCCATTTCTTCCAGATTGTCAAATTTATTGCCGTAGAGTTGCTCATAGTATGTTCTTATAATAGTTTGTATTTCCTTGGTGTTAGTTGTGATCTCTCCTCTTTCATTCATGATTTTATTTATTTGGGTCCTTTCTCTTTTCTTTTTGATAAGTCGGGCCAGGGGTTTATCAATTTTATTAATTCTTTCAAAGAACCAGCTCCTAGTTTCGTTGATTTGTTCTATTGTTTTTTTGGTTTCTATTTCATTGATTTCTGCTCTGATCTTTATGATTTATCTTCTCCTGCTGGGCTTAGGGTTTCTTTCTTGTTCTTTCTCCAGCTCCTTTAGGTGTAGGGTTAGGTTGTGTACCTGAGACCTTTCTTGTTTCTTGAGAAAGGCTTGTACCGCTATATATTTTCCTCTCAGGACTGCCTTTGTTGTGTCCCACAGATTTTGAACCGTTGTATTTTCATTATCATTTGTTTCCATGATTTTTTTCAATTCTTCTTTAATTTCCCGGTTGACCCATTCATTCTTTAGAAGGATACTGTTTAGTCTCCATGTATTTGGGTTCTTTCCAAACTTCCTTTTGTGGTTGAGTTCTAGCTTTAGAGCATTGTGGTCTGAAAATATGCAGGGAATGATCCCAATCTTTTGATACCGGTTGAGTCCTGATTTAGGACCGAGGATGTGATCTATTCTGGAGAATGTTCCATGTGCACTAGAGAAGAATGTGTATTCTGTTGCTTTGGGATGAAATATTCTGAATATATCTGTGATGTCCATCTGGTCCAATGTGTCATTTAAGGCCTTTATTTCCTTGCTGATCTTTTGCTTGGATGACCTGTCCATTTCAGTGAGGGGAGTGTTAAAGTCCCCTACTATTATTGTATTGTTGTTGATGTGTTTCTTTGATTTTGTTATTAATTGGTTTATATAGTTGGCTGCTCCCACGTTGGGGGCATAGATATTTAAAATTGTTAAATCTTCTTGTTGGACAGACCCTTTGAGTATGATATAGTGTCCTTCCTCATCTCTTATTACAGTCTTTGGCTTAAAATCTAATTGATCTGATATAAGGATTGCCACTCCTGCTTTCTTCTGATGTCCATTAGCAGGATATAAAATCAATGCACAGAAATCAGTTGCATTTCTCTACACCAACAGCAAGACAGAAGAAAGAGATATTAAGGAGTCAATCCCATTTACAATTGCATCCAAAACCATAAGATACCTAGGAATAAACCTAACCAAAGAGACACAGAATCTATACTTGGAAAACTATAAAGTACTCATGAAAGAAATTGAGGAAGACACAAAGAAATGGAAAAATGTTCCATGCTCCTGGATTGGAAGAATAAATATTGTGAAAATGTCTATGCTACCTAAAGCAATCTACACATTTAATGCAATTCCTATCAAAGTACCATCCATCTTTTTCAAAGAAATGGAACAAATAATTCTAAAATTTATATGGAACCAGAAAAGACCTCGAATAGCCAAAGGGATATTGAAAAAGAAAGCCAACGTTGGTGGCATCACAATTCCGGACTTCAAGCTCTATTACAAAGCTGTCATCATCAAGACAGCATGGTACTGGCACAAAAACAGACACATAGATCAATGGAACAGAATAGAGAGCCCAGAAATAGACCCTCAACTCTATGGTCAACTAATCTTCGACAAAGCAGGAAAGAATGTCCAATGGAAAAAAGACAGCCTTTTCAATAAATGGTGCTGGGAAAATTGGACAGCCACATGCAGAAAAATGAAATTGGACCATTTCCTTACACCACACACAAAAATAGACTCAAAATGGATGAAGGACCTCAATGTACGAAAGGAATCCATCAAAATCCTTGAGGAGAACACGGGCAGCAACCTCTTCGACCTCTGCCGCAGCAACATCTTCCTAGGAACAACGCAAAAGGCAAGGGAAGCAAGGGAAAAAATGAACTACTGGGATTTCATCAAGATCAAAAGCTTTTGCACAGCAAAGGAAACAGTTAACAAAATCAAAAGACAACTGACAGAATGGGAGAAGATATTTGCAAACGACATATCAGATAAAGGACTAGTGTCCAGAATCTATAAAGAACTTAGCAAACTCAACACCCAAAGAACAAATAATCCAATCAAGAAATGGGCAGAAGACATGAACAGACATTTCTGCAAAGAAGACATCCAGATGGCGAACAGACACATGAAAAAGTGCTCCATATCACTCGGCATCAGGGAAATACAAATCAAAACCACAATGAGATATCACCTCACACCAGTCAGAATGGCTAAAATCAACAAGTCAGGAAATGACAGATGCTGGCGAGGATGCGGAGAAAGGGGAACCCTCCTACACTGTTGGTGGAAATGCAAGCTGGTGCAGCCACTCTGGAAAACAGCATGGAGGTTCCTCAAAATGTTGAAAATAGAACTGCCCTATGACCCAGCAATTGCACTATTGGGTAATTACCCTAAAGATACAAATGTAGTGATCCAAAGGGACACATGCACCCGAATGTTTATAGCAGCAATGTCCACAATAGCCAAACTATGGAAAGAACCTAGATGTCCATCAACAGATGAATGGATCAAGAAGATGTGGTATATATACACAATGGAATACTATGCAGCCATCAAAAGAAATGAAATCTTGCCATTTGCAACAACGTGGATGGAACTAGAGCGTATCATGCTTAGCGAAATAAGTCAAGCAGAGAAAGACAACTATCATATGATCTCCCTGATATGAGGAAGTGGTGATACAACATGGAGGCTTAAGTGGGTAGAAGAATAAATGAAACAAGATGGGATTGGGAGGGAGACAAACCATAAGTGACTCTTAATCTCACAAAACAAACTGAGGGTTGCCGGGGGGAAGGGGTTGGGGAGAAGGGGGTGGGATTATGGACATTGGGGAGGGTATGTGATTTGGTGAGTGCTGTGAAGTGTGTAAACCCGGTGATTCACAGACCTGGGGATAAAAATATATGTATATAAAAAATATATGTTTATAAAAAATAAAAAATTAAAAAAAAAATTAAAAAAAAAAAAAAGTGGAGTGGACCATTGTTCTATCTTGTCAGCCTAACGAGACTGCTAGAAGAAAGTGATCAGCTATTTCTTGGAAGTTTACTAAAACTGCTTCCCCCCAAACCCCCAAACATGTTCCTGGGTGTCAAAATGGATACATCTGCTAATCCTTTCTAGATTCTGGGTGAGTATCTTCTATAAGGAATATAATTGGCGTATCTTTGAAATGACTCCATCTAGTATTTATTGAAAGGATTCAGATATAGCTATTGAACAAATGAATGAAACTGCAAGCATAGGGTTGGTCCCAACCACATAGAAAGTGGTTTATCATTCCTAGGAGCTGTGGAATCTAGATGTGTGATAAGAATTACAAAGATGCAGGGAATGTGCTATGGTGAGTGCTGTGAAGTGTGTAAACCTGGCAATTCACAGACCTGTACCCCAGGGGATAAAAATATATTATATGTTTATAAAAAATAAAAAATTTAATTAAAAAAATTACAAAGATGCAACTCAAGCATGGATAGATGTCCAGTCTGGAAAGAGGTACGTACCTATACCAACACTACACCTCCTGTCCCTACTTTAAACATCCTCTAGGAGCTGGTCTATGCCACACCACTTTCTTTGAAAATTCTGTCTTACAGAATTTTATTACATAACCTTGTTTGTGAGAGGCCTAATATGAGAAAGGCTAAGGAGTTTAAGAACAGACTAGTTTACCAAAGGTTTTCCATAATATATATACATATATAATCCTCAGGAGAAGTGATGGGCTTTTTTGCTTTGTTTCCTTTTTTGTGCCCCCTCATGCAGACTTCCAGTGGTCTTCCTAGGATGAGGAAGATTTAATAAAGATATGGGAAGAAATATTTTGACATTTTAGTATCTTCCATTATTAACAAACTGACATTTTGCTTTATAAATAAACTGGGGTTTCCAACTATCTGATATTTTTAACTGAAATACTATTAAGATTCCTGTTCAGAAAATATATTGAGAAAATGTCAGATGTGTAAATGTCTTTTTTTTCCCCATCAAGTATATTACTATGTTATTCTGACCTGCCTTAAGTATTTCTGCTCATTTTCAAGCTCTGAAATATTTGCTACAAGAACGCTGCCACTGGGCTAAGAGCCTTTGAGTCTTAAGATGCCTCTCTGGAGCAATGCATATCAAGTAGGCAGGCCATGAGGAGTCATGCAGAAATGCTGAGTAGTTTCTTCCTACATATGCATAATTTGGGGCATTACTATTCTTCACCTAAGGTTTACATTTCTGCTGTTTCTAAATGAGCTTTTAGGTATTTGGAACCTAAAAGCTTGGCCACTTTAATCAATAACTTAAAGAATTAGTACTAAAATTCCTTAGAGAAAGAAATGTAAAAGTTTTCAGCATGAAATTTACATTCCCCTTGTGCAAGGGCTGTTTTTTCCAGTAATTACAGTCAATAAATTTATCTCTGAAAGCACAAATGTGTATGCAAGAATCGTCAAACATCTGGTGAAGTGCTTTCTTTGAGAAAAGCCAAAAATCTAGTGCTTTGAGGTTGGCAAACTATGAGAAATCTTTTGAAATGAAATCTTTTTTTTTTTTTTTTGTACAGGAAAAAGAATGTTTCAAATTTTGGTTTTTGGGTACCCAATTATCTTTTTAAAAGAAAACATTTTGCAAATTTGCTAAACTGATTAAGTCTATTGCAATTCCTGTTAAAAGCTCTATAAAGTAAGGATTACATATAATCTTAACTAATAAATGTGATGGATTAAATAACCCAGAAGGCTCCTTAGAGGCAATGAATTTTTGAAAATTACATGTTTTGAATTTTATCAGGTTTTTAAGGAGGAAAAAATATGGTCATCAATAAATGTAACATGGTAAATGTGTATATACTTTGTCAACAAATGTTAAATATATTTATATTTAATACTTCTAATACCCTTTGGTATCTAAAATAGCCCCTGTTGCGTTTTCTAATCATAAGCTAACTTTTCAGATAATTAACTTCTAATTAAGTAAAAATTTTTTGTGCTAGCAAATGAACTAAACTCTGAAGCAAAAATAAATGCTTCTCTTTTTCCCCTTGCTCCTTTTGCCCTTTTTCCTTTTCTCTCTTCCTTTTTCCCTTTCTTCCCTTTTTCCATATCGACACAATTTCCACATGTATTACTTGTTAGGCACTGGGGAAACACAGGTAAATGTCTTCAAGGAACTTGTAATTCATTGAGGAAAATGTACTAATCAAAAACTAATGTGATCAGCAACCTAACGGTACATGAAAATCATATGGAGAGATATTAAGTATTCAAGCCATTCCCGTGCTTAGAACAACACAATCTGAATCTGGAATACTTTGAGGGATGGGAGTTTGTCTATGACTTGGTGAGGGGAAAGGAAAGAGGCCTTTGGGAAAAGAGAATACCCAAATATCCAAATAAAAATTTGGAAACAGGGGCGCCTGGGTGGCTCAGTGGGTTAAGCTGCTGCCTTCGGCTCAGGTCATGATCTCAGGGTCCTGGGATCGAGTCCCGCATCGGCCTCTCTGCTCAGCAGGGAGCCTGCTTCTCTCTCTCTCCTTCTCTCTCTGCCTGCCTCTCCGTCTACTTGTGATCTCTGCTGTCAAATAAATAAAGTCTAAAAAAAAAAAAAATTTGGAAACAAGATAGTAGAATTCAAGTAGTTCTTTTGGGTTGAAACAGATGGAGTGTGGGAGATTAGGCTGGCTATGTAGGCATGGGTTAGATTTGAAAGGGTCTTTTGCTTAGTAAGGGATTTAGACTTGATCCTGTAGTACAGGGGTTAGCATATGTTCTCCTGCAGTAAGTCAGGTAGTAAATGCTTCACTTGTGGGATATAAATCTCTGTAGCATGAAGGCAGCCACAGATAATATGTGAACAAGCATGTTTATATTCTAATAACTATTTATAAACAATGGGAATACAGATTTTCTGTAATTTCTACTGATCATGAAATATTTCTCTTAATATTGGGTTGGGGAGGAACAATTCTTAGCTTGCAGGTGATACAAGAATAGATTGCAAGGCTGGATTTGGCCCATGTGCTATACTT
This sequence comes from Mustela lutreola, assembly GCF_030435805.1. Classification (NCBI taxonomy): domain Eukaryota; kingdom Metazoa; phylum Chordata; class Mammalia; order Carnivora; family Mustelidae; genus Mustela; species Mustela lutreola. The sequence continues at coordinate 95,185,683 of NC_081296.1, forward strand.
AGATTGCTGACTTCTGCTATGGTAGATAATCTAATGAACTATCATTGAAGAGTTCTAATCAGGAAAGGCATAGGCTCTTATTTGCATTTTAGAATGGTTTCTCCAGTGCAGCATTTTCGAAACCATGCTCTGGGCAAGAAAGATCCCAAAAGCAGATCTTAAGAAATGCTCTGTTATATTGTTCTCTTAGAGATTCACAAAGCATTGGGGTATTAAAGGCTCCGAGAAGGGTTGCAGAGAACAACTTATTTAATTTTGTTGGCTAGTGTTCATTACAGTAAAACATGACTGAGGAGGTATAGTGGCCACTATATTAATGAAGTTCAGTGAAGATCATCAAGATCAAATCAGCAAAATCTGTTGTAATACTCATGGGAAAATGAAACAAACCAGGCAGTAATGAAAGTGTAAAAGCTTCATCCCTATCAAGGAAACACAATTTCTAGAGGAGAAAGAGTAATTTTAAGTATTTTTCTTTTAAATAGGAAACATTTCAAGAAACATGAGTTTTTTACACACAGTATTAAAAAACACATTTTTAAAATTAATTAATTTATTTGACAGACACAGTGAGAGAGGAAACACAAGCAGGGGGAGTGGGAGAGGGAGAAGCAGGCTTCCCACTGAGCAAGGAGCCCGATTCGGGGCTTGATCTCAGGACCCTGGGATCATGACTTGAGCCAAAGGCAGATGCTTAACCAACTGAGCCACCCAGGTGGTCCCCCAAAAATGCATTTTAGAAAACAGCAACAAACAAAATGAAAAATATTTGAGAACTTAAAGTAGGAAATCTTGAGTCAAAATTTATGCTACCAAGTCCAATAGAGGTAGATCCTGTCATTTCCACATGATCAAATGAAGGTGCTTGGAGATTGTCTTAATATTATTCCAATGTTTAAGAACGACCATAAGAAAAGGATTTACTAAAATCCCTTCAAAGACTATGTCAATTAGGGTTCTTGATTCTCAGCAGAAATTGACTAGATAACTTAAAGCTAAAAGGATACCTATTAGAAATACATTAGATAGTCACAGGCTTCAAAGGAAGGTAGAGAGTCTGACTCAGAAAACTGTGAGTACAGACAGCAGAAACCAAATCTGGGTCACATCATGCCACTGGAACCATCTTGTTAAATGCTGTAGCTGGGAACATGTGCACAGCTGATGGACTGCTATGGCGAGGCCCCACTTGTAATGGTCTTTTGCTACTGCCAGCTCCAGCTGACTTATTTTTGACTTTTCCTGTGTCTTCACATTTCTTCCCCCAGATCTAAAGCCCTGGGTAAGAATATCAGATAATCTGACTGGCTGAGCCTACTTTCCATGTCTGTATCCTGGATCCTAGGGATAAATACTATCTCCTTCCTTAAACTTCCATGGTTAGAAGTGGGATACTCTATTCTATCAGTATTATAACCAATTGAAAATTCAATACAGATAGTATGTGTTGCCTGTCCCCCAAATGATAAATATCCACCCCAAAGACCCAAGAAAGGGTCTTGTGAATAAGATGCTTTATCTGAAATATGGTATTCTCATTACTGTGCAGACTAACTGCATTAGCTGGATTATAGCACTTAGAGGATAAGCCAAAATTAAAGGAAACTTCCAAATGTAAATGTGATTTGATAAACTTGAACCTTTGGGATGCTGTAGAATTAGAACAGTTTTAGTTTTTAGTGAATAGGGTTCAGTGATCTACTAAATTCCAGAGAATTCAAATAGACACTATCTAAAATCTTTCTGATGATCTCAACAGATTTTCTTGAAAAGAACTTAAGAGTTAAAATTTAAGTGCTACATATTTTTATGTAGATTGAAAAATGTCTTTTGTCAAAATCCTTAAATCTTTAGAACACAATATTGATGATTAAACCATTTGTATACCTCCATTTTGTTCCTATACTAATTAAGGGTAGAGTATTAAGAAAGCTTCACCCTGTTCACTGGAAGTTATAAGTGAGTATTTCATTGCTTGCTGAGGCTTTTCTGTTGTTTCTTTTGTTTCTTTCCTTCTGGAATCTTGGAAGGGGAATTTGGCTATAAACTACCAAAATTGGTAAAATGATAGATACATGCTAAACTCCTTTAGGCGAATGAGTTGTCTTCTTTAGAGCTTTATTTCAAGATGTAATACTCCAAAAATCTAGTAACTTTTTTTGGCCCTTAACTTTGGATGGTGATCGCCATCTGTTTCTATTTGTTTTAAAATAGATTACTGGAGAAGAGAGATTTGGTACTTTATAATAGAAATATAGACAGAGTGCTTTTAGAGAAGTGGTATAGGGACATACTTATCTTTCCCACTTGCCCTGACATAGCAGGCTAGAAATATGTGAAATAGGAGGAGGGGCAAGATGGTGGAGAAATAGGAGACCGTATTTCAACCTGTCCCCTAAAGTGAGCTAACTATCTACCAGAACATTCTGAAAACCCATGAAATCAGCCTGAGATGTAGGATTATACAGTTCTGGATCTTTAGGGGCAGAAGACACCAATGGAGAGGTAAAGCGCAGTGGGAATGATCAGACTGATATCAGAAGATAAACAGAATGCGGAGGGAGCCACCAGAAGTGACCCATTGGATAGAACTACCCCAATATGGAAAGTGCCCTGTGATTGGGGACCAGCATTAATTTGGAGTCTGGGTAACAGCACTCAAAAAGAGCAAAGATCTTAAGGGGCAACTGGTGGAATCAGGCAGTCTTGGGCACGGGTCTAAGCCCACAGACCAAGGACTGCCACCACTGGCAACCACCCGTGCCAGGGAGAGTGTGGCAGAGCCTTTAGTTCCTGGTCCTGAGCCCCAGCTTTCTGGGGCTTGCACCACTGCTTGGCTAGGAGCACTCCCGCTGGCATGTGTGAGGGAGTCTGGTGTGTGTGCCAGCCCGTGCTCTCTAGAACCAGAGCCTTTTGTGTTCTGTGTGCAGTGTGTGACCGGGATCTGAACTGTGCTTCCTATCCCCACCTGTGAGAGCTCCTTGCAGGTGCTAGCCAGAGGTCTCTAGGACTGGCCGAGAGTCTGGACACTTCCAGCCCGGGCTTGAAGGAACTCAGTGCACTGTCTCTGGTTGGGATTTCTCGGCCGGCAGCAGCGGCCTGTGGAACTGAAGTCTGGACCCCAGACAGCAGTCCCTGCGAAGGCAGCCACTGGAAGTGGTCTCTCTGGACCAATATTGCTTGTGGTTTTAGTGGCACGGGTGTGCAGAGACAAGTGGGCACTTCGGGTGACCCCTGGGACAGTGGCTGGGGGTGTGCACTGCCTGTGGGAGGTTGCACGGCTCAGCAGAGTTTGCAAATGGGGAGTCTGTGTGTTCTGGAACACCCAGAGGGGAGCAGACTGAAGCTTCTCTCTGAGACAGAGGGCTAGGTGCAGTTTGCTTTCCACTAAACCTCCAAAAAGCCGCAAAAAGTCTCTAAAGAATAAAAACATCTAAGGAACAAAAGCCTGAAAAACCAGTATCCACAGAGCCCAGCCTGCTGATAAGGAGCAGGAGGACTCAACCCAAGAAGACTGACTGAAAAACAATGCAACAGGCCTCTCCCTCAGAAAGCCAGATGAAAGAACAAGAAGACTACCACCCAGGGTCCCCATAAAAATGTAAAACCCCAATATCAGGGGAAAACAAGATATTAAGCTCCCGGTATTACCTGAAAACCTGTATATTTCATAGATACAACTTTTTTTTTTTAATTCCTTCTCACTATTTTTATTCTTTTAAATTTTTTAACCTACTTACCATCACAACTACAGGTTTAATACAATATTCCATAATAACCTTTTAATTTAAACTTTTTTCATACATATACCTGTGTTTTTCTTTTGCTTTTCTATTTTTTTTTAGTATACATATAGATATAAGCTTCAAGGTAATCCTCTTTCCCTAATCAATACTACCCCTATATATAAACCAGTTTTAATCTCCCTTTACCTCTGGAAAGTTGAGTCCTTTAACAAAGATATCAAGATACACCCAGGAAGAACCAAAATAACTTTCCTTGCCCACATCGAGGATTTATAACTATCCTCCCATCTTTTTATTCTGTCAGTGTTACCGTGTATTTGTTTTTATTCTGGTATAATATAAATTTTATCTTTGGGGTTCATTTTGGCTGGGTTCTTCTTTTTTTTTTTTTCTTGTCATTTACTTTTGTCCATCTTTTTGTTTGTCTGCTTTTGTTTGTATACCTTATAAATATTACCTTTGGGGCCAATTTTAGCTGGGTCTTCTATTTTCTCTCTCTTTCTCTTTTTTTCTTTCTTTTTTAGTGATGACTTCTGATTGCTTAGAAGCATTCCAGCATGCACCTTGCCTGGATCATGGTTGATATATTCAGCTACATATCCCCTCAGCCATCTCTCACCAAAATGACTAGAAGGAGGAACACCCAACAGAGGGAAAATTCAGAAATTGCAACCTCTCCATCATAACTATTAGATATGAACATAAGCAGTATGTTAGAAAGGGAATTCAGGGTAACAATTATCCAGGCAATGGCTAGGTTGGAGAAAACCATTAGTAACAACATAGAATCTCTAAGGGCAGAAGTGAAAGCCACACGGGAAGAAGTTAAAAATGCTACCAATGAGATCCAATCTAATCTAAATACTCTAGCAGCTAGGGTAACTGAAGCAAAAGATAGAGTGAGTGATCTAGAGGACAAACTGATAGAGAAAAAGGATCGGTACGAGGCATGGAAGAAACCGTTTAGAAACCATGAAAACAGAATTAGGGAAATAAATGATGCCATGAAACATTCCAATGTCAGAATTATTGGGATCCCTGAGGGGGAGGAGAAAGAAAGAAGACTAGAAGACATAGTTGAACAAATTCTTGATGAAAATTTTTCCAATCTGGGAAATGGAACCAGTGTTTGTGTCCTAGAGGCAGAAAGATATATCCCCAAGAACAATAAATCTAGAAAGACCTTGAGACATTTGATTGTGAAACTGATGAATCATAATTTTAGACAGGAGCTCCTGAGGGCAGCTAGGGGGAAGAGGTTCCTTCTATACAGAGGAAGGTCCTTCAGAATAATGTCAGACCTGTCCACAGAAACCTGGCGAGCCAAAAAGGGCTGGCAAGACATATTCAGGCACTAAATGAGAAAAACATGTAGGTAAGAATACTTTATCCAGCAAGGCTGACATTCAAAATGGATGTTGAGATAAAGAGCTTCCAAAACCGGCAAGGTTTAAGAGTATGTGACCACCAAGCCAGCACTACAAGAAATATTAAGCGGGGGTTCTATAAAAGAAGAAAGAACCCAAGAGTGACATAGAAATTTACGGAGACGATCTATAGAAACAAGGACTTCACTGGCAACATGATATCAATAAAAACGTATCTTTCAATAATCACTCTCAATGTGAGTGGCCTAAACAATCCTATAAAATGCCACAGGGTTGCAGATTGGGTAAAACAACAGGACCTGCTCATATGTTGTCTATAAGAGACCCATTTGGAACCTAAAGATACATCCAGACTGAAAGTTAAGGGATGGAGAAACATCTTTCATGCCAATGGGCCTCGAAAGAAAGCTGGGGTAGTGATTCTCATATCAGATAAATTAGATTTTAAACTAAAGACGTAGTCAGAGATAAAGAAGGACACTACATCATTCTTAAAGGATCTATCCACCAAGAAGATCTAACAATTGTAAATATTTATGCCCCTAATATGGGAGCAGCCAACTACATAAACCAACTGTTAATCAAGATGAAGAGTCATATTGATATGAATACATTAATAGTAGGGAATCTTAACACACCACTCTCAGTAATAGATCATCCAAGCAGAAAATAAATAAACAAGAGCACTGAATGGCACATTGCACCAGATGGACTTCATAGATATATACAGAACATTCCACCCTAATACAACAGAATACTCATTCTTTTCGAGCACACATGGAACTTTCTCCAGAATAGACTACATACGGGGGTCACAAATCATGGCTCAACTGATACCAAAAGATTGAGATTATTCCTTGCATATTCTTAGACCACAATGCTTTGAAACTGGAACTCCACCACGAGAAAAGTATGAAAGGAGTTCAAACTCTTGGAAGCTAAAGACCACCCTGCTTAAGAATGTTTGGATTAACCAAGAAATCAGAGAAGAACTTAAACAATTCATGGAAACCAGTGAGAATGAAGACACATTGGTCCAAAACCTATAGGAGACGGCAAAGGCGGTCCTAAGGGGGAAATACATAGCCATCCAAGCCTTCCTCAAAAAAAATTGAAAAACCCAAAATACACCAGCTCTCTTTACACCTTAAAGAACTGGAGAATCAACAACAAATTAAGCCAACCCCATACACAAGAAGGGAAATAATCAAGATTAGAGCAGAGATCAATGAGATAGAAACGAGATATAGCAGAACATATCAATGAAACTAGAAACTGGGTTTTTTGAAAGAATTAATAAGATCGATAAACCACCGGCCAAACTAATCCAAAAGAAGAGAGAGAGGACCATAATTAATAAAATTATGAATGAAAAGGGAGAAATCATGACTAACACCAAGGAAATAGAAACAATCACCAGAAATTATTATTAACAGTTATATGCCAATAAGTTAAGCTACCTAGATGAAATGGATGCATTCCTGGAAACATTTAAACTTCCAAAACTGAATCAGGAAGAAATTGACAACCTGAATAGAACAATATCTTGTAAAAAGATTGAAGCAGTGACCAAAAACCTCCCAAAAAACAAGAGCCCAGGACCTGATGGATTCCCTGGGGAATTCTACAAAACATTCCAAAGAGAAATAATACCTATTCTCCTAAAGCTGTTTCAAAAAATAGAAACAGAAGGAAAACTTCCAGACTCTTTCTATTAAACCAGCATTACCCTGATCTCCAAACCAGGCAAATACCCCACCAAAAAGGAGAATTTCATACCAATATCCCTGATGAATATGGATGCTAAGATTCTCAACAAGACCCTAGCTTGTAGGATCCAACAGCAGATTAAAAAGTTTATCCACCACGACCAGGTGGGATTCATCCCTGGGCTACAAGGATGGCTCAACATTTGCAAATCAATGAATGTGATAGAACAAATCAGTAAGAGAAGAGAGAAGAACCACATGGTCCTCTCAGTTGGTGCAGAAAAACATTTGGCAAGATACAGCATCCGTTCCTTATTAAAACAATTCAAAGTATAGAATTAGAGTTACCATTTCTCAACTTCATGAAATCTATCTATGAAGAACCCCCAGCGATTATCATCCTCAATGGGGAAAAGCTGACAGCCTTCCTTTGAGATCAGGAACACAAGGATGTCCACTCCACCACTGTTGTTCAACATAGTACTAGAAGTCCTAGCAACAGCAGTCAGACAACAAGAAGAAATAAAAGGTATTCAAATTGGCAAAGAAGAAGTCAAACTCTCTCTCTTCGCAGATGACATGATGCTTTATATGGAAAACCCAAAAGACTCCACCCCCAAACTACTAGAACTCATGCAGCAATTCAGTAGTGTGCAGGATACAAAATCAATGTACAGAAATCAGTTGCTTTCTTATACACTAACAATGAAAATATAGAAAGGGAAATGAGAGAATTTATTCCATTAACTATATCACCAAGAACCATAATATACCTGGGAATAAACCTAACCAAAGAGGTAAAGGATCTGTACTTAAGGAACTACAGAATACTCATGAAAGAAATTGAAGAAGACACAAAAGGATGGAAGAGTATTCCATGCTCATAGATCTGAAGAATAAACATTGTTAAAATGTCTATACTGCCTGAGCAATTTATACTTTCAATGCCATCCTTATCAGAAGTCCACTGGTATTTTTCAAAGAGCTGGAACAAACAATCCTAAAATTTGTATGGAACCAGAAAATACCCCAAATCACCAAGGAAATGTTGAAAAAGAAAAACCAAACTGGGAGCATTACGTTGCCTGATTTCAAGCTTTACTACAAAACTATGATCATCAAAACAGCATGGTACTGGCACAAAAACAGACATATAGACCAATGGAACAGAGTTGAAAGCCCAGATAAGGACACTCAACTCTATGGTAAAATAATCTTTGACAAAGCAGAAAAAAATATATAGTGGAAAAGGACAGTCTCTTCAATAAATGGTGCTTGGAAAATTGGACAGCTACATATAGAAGAATGAAATTCAACTGTTCTCTTACACCATACACAAAGATAAACTCGAAATGGATAAAAGACCTCAATGTGAGGCAGGAATCCATCAGAATCATAGAGGAGAACATAGACAATAACCTCTTCAACATCAGCCACAGCAACTTCTTTCAAGATATGTCTCCAAAGGAAAAGGAAACGAAAGCAAAAATGAACTTTTGGGAGTTCATCAAGATCAGAAGTTTCTGCACAGCAAAGGAAACAGTCAGCAAAACAAAGAGGCAACCCATGGAATAGGAGAAGATATTTGTAAATGACAATACAGACAAAGGGCTGATATCGAAGATCTAGAAAGAACTCCTCAAACTCAATACACACAAAACAGATAATCATGTCAAAAAATGGGCAGAAGATATGAACAGACACTTTTCCAAGGAAGACATACAAATGACTAACAGACACATGAAAAAATGTTTATCATCATTAGCTGTCAGAGAGATTCAAATCAAAACCACATTGAGATATCACCTTACACCAGTTAGAATGGCCAAAATCAACAAGACAGTAAAACAAGTGTTGGAGAGGATGTGGGGGAAAGGGGAACCCTCTTACACTGCTGGTTGGAATGCAAGTTGGTACAGCCACTTGGGAAAACAGTGTGGAGATTTCTTAAGAAGTTAAAAATAGAGATATCCTATGACCCTGCAATTGCACTACTGGGTATTTACCCCAAAGATACGGATGTAGTGAAAAGAAGGGCCATCTGTGCCCCAATATTCATAGCAGCAATGGCCACAGTCACCAAACTGTGGAAGGAACCACGTCACCTTTCATTGGATGAATGGATAAAGAAGATATGGTCCATATATACAATGGAGTATTATGCTTCCATCAGAAAGGATGAATACCCAACTTTTGTATCAACATGAACAGGACTGGAAGAGATTATGCTGAGTGAAATAAGTCAAGCAGAGAGTGTCAATTATCATATGGTTTCACTTACTTGTAGAGCATAAGGAATAACATGGAGGACATTGGGAGTTGGAGAGGAGGAGTTGGGGGAAATTGGAGGGAGAGACAAACCATGAGAGACTCTGGACTCTAAGAAACAAACTAGGGTTTTGGAGGGAGAGGTGGGGGTGGGAGGGGTTGGGTAAGCCTGGTGGAGGGCATGTATTGCATGGAGCATTGGGTGAGGTGCATAAAGAATGAATTTTGGAACACACACACACACACACACAATTAAATTTAAAAAATGTGAAAACAGCTAATTTAGCATCTATAAGCTTAGCTGCACTGCAATGCAGGCAGAAATTATTACCTTGGTTAATCAATCCCTGGTGAATATGACATATGTTCCCTACCTCCTCTCTAATGCACAGCTCTGATCTCTAGAAACTCTATACAAAACTTAAATATAATTTTCAAGCATAGATTGGTATGCCTGAATTACTTTTAGGATCTGTTATACCCACATGCTCAGTTGATTGTCTAACTCATCTGAGTGATTTGCTGTAGTGTTGAAACCACAGGTTTTTTTTTTTTTTTGTTTTGTTTTTTTTTAAGATTTTATTTGAGAGACCAGGGAGCAGTGGAAGGGGCAGAGAAACAGGGAGAAATAGACTCTGCACTGAGCAGGGAGCATCACAAGGGGCAAGACCCCGGACCCTAGGATTAGGACCTGAGCAAATGGCAGTTGCTTAACCAACTGAGCCACCCAGGTACCCAAGAACACAAGTTTGATAAGAGTTTTAAAGGGGTTTCATGCCATGTTCTAACCAATAGGTGCTGATAGTTCTAGGGACAGTAAACATGCCCTTCTAGGGTTACACTTTAAGTCACTCAAATGCTTATCTAGTGCACAGTATTTGCAGAGCATGCTGCTGCTTTTAGATTAGTGTAAGTTAGTAGATACAGTTCCTTCTTCTAATATCTTAATTAAATGAGGAGATAGCTTACCCTTTGAGCATACTGTCTTGCACAATCTCTATGCTAGAAGTGTATAAATAATAACATTCTTTCCTCTCTTCCTTCATTCCTCCCTTACCCCCAACCCCCCACCTCCTTGCTGTCATTGTACCAGGCTCTGGGACCAAATCTGTTAGTTCATCCACCTTATCCCCAGATTTCCCTCTTTCCAGACACTCTTCTTCCCTTTCTTTTTCTATTACCTGTGTTTTAAGAAAACAAGCCAGGAATAACAAAAATAATAAGGAACGGTGGTAAATCTTCCAAAATTTTTCAAATTTTTAAAAATTCCATATAAAAGAGTAACTAGAAATCTTATTGAATGACTGCTCCTTATTTATATTTCTGAGTAAGGGAACTAAATAGCCTTTACTTCCTTTAGGTAATACCATTGGGGATTTAGGGAGTGAGGGAAGAGATGAGCTTTCTCTTGAACATAAAATTTAATGTGCTCGTAGGGAGTCCCTCTCCATTAAAGGGATAGTTTTCCTGTCTGAGGATTTCCATACCAGGTGACTTCAATTCCCTTGCTTCACACAGAATTAGCAACTTTAAAAACTCCTTCGCAAGACCTTCTTGCCAGATGATACTAGTACCTTTGCCTTATTCAATGGGCTTGGCTCAAAGTAGTTTTTGTGGTTTTTTAAAAAACTAAGCAATGAGTCTTAGAATACTACATCAAAAACTAATGATGTACTGTATAGTAACTAACGTAACAAAATTTTAAAAAACGAAATGCACATTTACAAGATAGGGATTCATTACCAAAATTTTTAAAAAGTGACATGACTTTCAAAAATACGCTCTGAGTTCTGAAGTCATTCTGGGAGAGTAGTTCCATACTACATTTTGCTATAGCAGGGTCATTGGAAGGAATACAACCTTGTATTTTTTATTTTTTTTTAAAGATTTTATTTGTCAGAGAGCACAAAGAAGGAGAGTAGAAGGCAGAGGAAGAAGCAGGCTCCCTGGTGATCAAGGAGCCTGATGTGGGACTCCATCCCAGGACCCTGGGATCATGACCTGAGCTGAAGGCAGATGCTTAACCAACTGAGCCATCCAGGCATCCTGGAATACAGCCTTTTAAACTGAATAGTGAGGGGCAGCACTCCCATAGGTATGCCTTTCGTAAGCTTGTCAGGCAAAAAGACAAACTTACAGATGATGACAGAAGTCCAGAATATTATCCTTTAAAGGTGGCATCTGTGTAAATGAGATCTGTTCATTTAATTACATAAAGACTAAAGAAGTTTTCTCTACATTAGACTTTCAGCTTAAAGTGGTATGACTTAAAATACTGCATAGATACACAGAGAGTTCACTCTGGCCAACAGTGGGGCAGGGGCACCTCAGAGGTAGGCAGACATCATCCAGATGGGTGATGATCGTCTGCCTCACATATGAACGACTTCACATTGTGCTCCAGGGCGATTTATATTTTTAAGGGTAGATAATGTTTTCTAGAGCAATGTGGGAAGGTCACTCTAGAAAACTCCAAAATTTAGTACAGTACTCTTCATTTCAATTTGCCTGGTCCTTAAAAAAAAAAAAAGATTGATAATTCTAATCAACTTTGACTTTGGTTATTATGTAATTACTTGGAATGAATGACTTAACCAGAAAATAAAATAGTCAATTCTGTAATTAATTACTTCTTGGTGCACTAAAGCAGAATTCAGAATATTTGCATTTTAGTCCTAACTCTCCTTCCATCAATCTGGGAAGATTTTTCCAAAATGAGATGGAATATAAATAAGAAAAAAATATTTCCTGCCTGCTTGGGAAATTAATACCTTTGAAACTCAGTTTTATTATTTACAAAATGAGAATAATAGCTTCTCATCCTGTCTCCTGGAATTGTGATGAGCATGCAATCGAGGAACAAATGCTCTGTAAATTGTAAAATAGATAGTGTATGGCACAGTGGTCATTACAGTACTGCCTTTGTCCTGTTGCCCAAGAAACAGATGCTGAGGTGGGATTTGTGTCGAGTTTGTTGTCTAGATCTCTTAGCAGTAGGTCCTATGAGAATGAAGTAGGTCCTATGAGAATGGCGAAGCCAGGATTGATCAGGGAAAGAAATTGAACAATGTTGCTGTTTCAAACAGTTGTAGCAAATGCTTCAGCCAATCACAGGGGAGCACTGAATGTTCTTTTAATGTTGGTCTGAAATGAGGCAAAGGGGCCAGATTTTGTACCCCTTAACCAACTTGGCATTCAATGTGCGCTGTCCTGTGGGATGGGATAATCTTGGATAAAGCTGTTCCTCTGAGTAGATGAAAGTCCTCAAGGAAGGGCTCAGCAGTGAACCTTCAGTGGGAAATATTACCGGAAGCCGGGGAAATGAGTTCTGGGTCCTGAAGGGAGTATCTTGATGGTGTGTATCATAGCTCTCTTTACAATATGTTTAAATCCACTTGATCTGTGTAAAAAGTTTACTTCATCTGGGGTCAACTTTTCCAAAATTCTAATTGGTCTTCTTTAGTGAGGGAGATTTGCAAAAGAAAATGCAGAGATGTACTTTAGCCTTAGCGACTGCATTTGGTGTCAGTACTAGGCAAACAAAACACCCCAAATCCTCCTTTTCTACTATTTGTTCTAGATTCTTTATAACCTTAACACCTCTACTGGTTAGCTGACTTACGTGGTAGAGTAACCCAGACTACCCCTGGGTGTGCTTTTCTGGGAACACCTCCTTTACTTGCCTATTTACTATCAAAATTGGGCAAGGGGCTACTAACAGGTGTCTGGTACATTATCTCAATGCCAAGCGTGTTTTTCTCTGCCTTTGGTAACTTTAGGTTGAACGATAAGAATAAATTATCTCTACCAGGCTGCTGACTCTTTTCCTCGCCTGTTGGTCTTCTGACACAAGAAACCACAAGGACTGGACAGCATATGTAGCTTAAAAACTTAATGGAACTCTTGTCCTATACTGTGGTGGAAGCAGGACCTATAGGTCCACAGATCCTAGACTTGTACTACAAGAAGCACGACTTTCCCCAACTATGTTGCTGGTAATGATGGTAAGTGGGGTAATTTCTTGCTTCTCTCTTATTCTATTGACGGTTTTCCAAGAGTTGGGAATATAGCAGCAACATAATGGTCATTAACTGATGGCATACCTGCATCCTGGAGGCTGGCTCCATGTCTTATAGGGTATTTTCTCTAAGATGGTCCTTCAGATACTTCTTCCCAATACTCTTTTGTTGTTTTATCAAGCCAGCAGTTTCTGGGTAGTATAGTAAGTATGATAGGATTAGTGGATTTGTGGGGGCAAATGCCTTTCTTTTCCCATAAAGTGGGTTCCTTACTCTGAGGTGGTTTTATGGCCTACTTTATTAGTGGACCAGACTAGAAATGTTAGAATCACCATGGTAGGCGATAAAAAAGGCTCAGAGAAGTAGATATGCTAATGTGGATATGCTACATAAAGTCAAACAAACAAGCAAACAAACAAAAACACCTCACCAGCCCCAGAGGACACTCTATTCACCAAAAAATCAAATGTTTTGGTGAGAAAATGTCCGGCATCACTGAGAAGCTCTTCTCTGTAGTCTAGAACTGACGGGAGGCAATGCTGTGAAAGAACTGGTAGTGGGGATAACAGGGTCTTGTAATAAGAGAAACTGAGTAAATGACAGTCTGGTGTGGCTGCAGATGCAAATTTTTCTCAGAGAGAGGACAGAACCTTAGGCAAGGAAGTACTTTTTCTTTTTTAAATTCAAATATAATTAAAATACATTGCATTAGTTACATTAGTTTTAAGTGTACAATGTAATTCAACATTCCATACACTTCTCAGTGCTCATCAAGAAAAATGTACTCCTAATCTTTATTTCACATTTCACCCATCCACCCCACCCCACCTCTTCTCAGGCAGCTGCCAGTTCTACTTAAGAGTGTTTTTGTTTTGTTTTGTTTTGTTTTTTTCCTTGTCGGTTCCTTAAATTTCACATGAGTGAAACACTCTGGTAATTGTCTTTATCTGACTTATTTCACTTAGCATTATACCCTCTAGGTTGATTCATGTTGTTGCAAATGTCAAGATTCTTTTTTTTTCTCTTTTCATGACTGAGGAAGTGTGTGTGTGTGTGTGTGTGTGTGTGTGTGTGTGTGTGTGTGTGTGTGTGTTTAATATCTTTATCCATTCATCTATTGATGAGCACTTGGGTTGCTTCCATATCTTGGCAGTGGTAAATAACACTACGATAAACATAGGGGTTTTTGAGTTAGAGTACTTGTTTTCTTTGGTAAATAGTAGTGGAAGTTCTAGTCCATATGGCAATTGTATCAGTTTTGGGGGAACCTCCCTACTGTTTCCACAGTGGCTGCTTCCTTTGGCATTCCCACCAACAGTGCAACAGGGTTTCTCTTTTCTCCGCATCCTTGTCAACATTTATATCTTGTGTTTTTGATTTTTTAGCCATTCTAACATGTATAAGGTGATCTCTCATTGTGGTTTTGGTTGGCACTTCTCTGATGAGTAGTGATGTTGAGCATCTTTTCACATGTTGGGCATCTGTCTTCTTTAGAAAAAATATTCATGTTTTCTGCCCATTTTTAAAATTGGATTATTTGAAGGTTTTTTCTTTTTCTTTTTCTTTCTTTCTTTTTTTTTTTTTTTTTTGGTGTTGAACGATATAAATTCTTCATATATTTTGGTTATTATTTGCAAATTTATTCTCCCATTCAGTAGTTTGCCTTTTTGTTTCATTGAGGATTTCCTTTGCTCTGCAAAATATTTTTTTTCCCCAAAGATTTTATTTATTTATTTGACAGAGAAAGAAAGAGTGCACAAGTAGGGGGAGAAGCAGGCAGAGGGAGGAGGAGAAACAGGCTCCCACTGAGCAGGGAGCCTGATGCAGGGCTTGAGCCTAGCCTAGCACCCTGGGATCATGAACTGAGCTGAAGGCAGCTGCTTAACTGACTAAGCAATCCGGGCGCCCAAAAGCATTTTATTTTGGTGTACTTCCAATAGTTCAATTTTGCTTTTGTTTCCCTTGTCAGAGGAGACATATCTAGAAAAATACTTCAATAGCTGGTATCAAGGAAATTACTTCCTGTGTTTTCTCCTAGGCATTTTATAGTTTCAGGTCTCCCATTTAGGCATTTAATCCATTTTGAGTTTATTTTTGTGTTTCATATGAGAAAGTGATTCAGTTTCATTCTTGTGCATGTAGTTGTCCACTTTTCTCAACACCATTTGTTTAGACTTTTTCCTATTGTATATTTTTGCCTCCTTTTGTTGTAGATTAATTGGCTATAAAAACACAGGTTTATTTCTGGACTCTGTTCTATTGACCTTTGTGTCTGTTTTTGTGCCAATACCATAGTGTTTTGATTATTACACCTTTGAGGTATATTCCACATCCCTCCACCCCCATCCCAGCCCTGACTGTTTTGGCTAGTCAGGGTCTTTTGTGGTTTCCTACAAATTTTAGGATAACTTATTCTAGTTCTGTGAAAAATGTTATTGGTATTTAGTTAGAAATTATATTAAATCTGTACCTTGCTTTATGTAGTATGTACAGTTTAATAATATTGGTTTTCCTAATCCACAAGCATGGATATCTTCCCATTTGTTTATGTCATCTTCAGCTTCTTTCATCGGTGTTTTATAGTTTTCAGAGTATAGGTTTTTTAATCCCTTGGTTAAGTTTATTCCTAGGTACTTTATTATTTAGGAGGCAATTATAAAGAGATTTTCTTCTATGATTTCTCTTCCTGTTGCTTCATTATGAGTGTATAGAAATATGTGGATTTCTGTAAATTGATTTTTGTATCCTGCAGCTTTACTGAATTTATTTATCAGTTCTAGTAGTTTTTTTGGTGGAGATTTAATGGTTATGTATACACACCCACACACACACAATCATGTCATCTGCAAACAGTGAGTTTTACTTCTTTACCAGTTTGGATGCTTATTCTTGTAGGATTGCTGTGGCTAGGACTTCCAGTACTATGTTGGATGAAAGTGGAGAGGGTGGACATCCTTGTGTGGCTCTTAATCTTAGAGGGGAAAGCTCTCCGTTTTTCCTCAGTTGCGTATGATGTTAGCTGTGGGTGTTTCATGTATGGCCTTTATTATGTTGAAGTATGTTTCCTCTGAACCTAGTTTGTTGCAGGTTTTTTATCATGAATGATGTTGTACTTTTCTGAATGCTTTTACTGCATCTATTGAAATGATCATATGGTTTTTATCTTTGTTCATGTGATGTAGCACATTGACTTATGAATATTGAACCCCCCCTTTAATCTGTGGACTAAACCCCACTTGATCATGGTGAGTGATTTTGTAAAAGTATTGTTGGATTCAGTTTGCTAATAGTTGGTTGAAGATTTTTGCATCTGTGTTCATCAGATATTGGCTTACAGTTCTTCTTTTCCTCCTCCTCCTCCTTCTTTTTTTTGTTTGTTTGTGTTTTTATCAGGTTTGGTTACTAGGACAATGCCCACCTTATACAATGAATTTGAAAGCTCTTATTCTATTTTTTGGAATAGTTTGGAGAAGAATAAATATTAACTCTTCTGTAAATGCTTGGTTATATTCGCCTGTGAAGCCATCTGGTCCTGGACTTTGTTGGGTATTTTTTGAATACCAATTCTATTTCATTGCTAATAATTGGTCTCTTTAAATTTTCTGTTCCTGCTTCAGTTTTGGTAGGTTACAGGTTTCTAGGAATTCATCAATTTTTTCTAGGTTGTCCAGTTTGTTGGCATGTAAGTTTTCATTATATTTTATTTTTTGTTTTTTTAAATTAAATTGATTTTTTTTTTTAGTGTTCCAAAATTCATTGTTTATGCACCACACCAAGTGCTCCATGCAACACATGCCCTCCATAATATCCACCACCAGACTCATTATATTTTCTAATTCCCTCTAGTGTATTTTTAATTTTTTATTCTTTATCTCTGGTTCTTTTTTATATAGTCTATCTCTTTAAGTTCTCACACAGATCCTCCACCATTTTTTCAAGTCCATCTTTATGACCATTACTTTGAATTATCAGGCATATTGCTTATTTGTTTCATTTAGCTCTTTTGCTGTGGTTTTGTCTTATTCCTTCATTTGGGACTTATTCTTCCATGTTCTCATTTTGTTTAATGGTTTCTGGGTATTAAGAAAGTCATCTACATTTTCTGATCTTGGAAGTAATGGCCTTAGGAAGAGGAGGTCCTGTGATGCCCTGTAGTGCAATATTCTCTGTTCACTAGAATGGGGTGCTTCAGGTATATCCCCTATATGAGGATATGTATGTGCCTAACTGTTGTGGCTGAACTGTCTTTGCTTTTAATCCAGTTGGCTGCAGTTGCCCACTTTGCCTGTTGTGGGCAGGGTTTGGTCCCTGTGCTGTTAAGGGGGCAAGCTTCTGACTGTTTTAGGCTTACAGTTGGTCAAGGTCAGCTGTTCAACTAGATGCCTGCATTTAGCCTGTTTGCTGGGTCTGTGGTCACATGTAGCTACAGGGCACCCTTCCTGTGTTTCCTGAGGAGTTTTCATGGGTGGGTACAGCCTGCATTCAAAGCAATAGTATTGACCTTCAGGATATTCTTCTTGACTTGTCTGGTGAGTGGCTTTTACTGGTGGCTGGGGCTGGCAGTCAGATCAGATGTCTGCTTCCAGCCCATTTCTGGGGCAGCAGTGGAACTGATGTGTGTGGTTCTTCTCCCTAGGTCAGGGGTCACTTCGGAATGGTGCCGGTCCCAGCCATGGTTGCTTGCAGGATGTGATGCAGCAGGAGCTGCTTTAGAGGTACTCATTTAGAGTGGGATGGGTTGGATGGGGCAATCAGCAGGAGAATGCTGGGGAGGGGGGAGGCAGGGTACCCAAGCAAGACTGGTGGAGTATATTTGCACTGGTTCCCACAAGGGTCTGGCTGTCTTGATTGGGGGTGGGGAGGATGGTGCCAGCCAATTCTTTTGTCTTGGAAAAGTCTGATTCCTGCCTCTCTAGTGCACATTCTGAGATTAGTAAATAAAAGTCCTTAGCACCCTAGGTGCTTTTCAGACTACTGCTTCTATGCTGTATCTCAGTTCTTTAAGAATGGGGGCTCAGTTTC
Organism: Mustela lutreola; assembly: GCF_030435805.1. Classification (NCBI taxonomy): domain Eukaryota; kingdom Metazoa; phylum Chordata; class Mammalia; order Carnivora; family Mustelidae; genus Mustela; species Mustela lutreola. Next base: position 95,203,835 of record NC_081296.1, read on the forward strand.
TTATTGCCCTTCAGCTCTCCCATAGTTCAAGCCTCACTGATTGTAAAAACTTAGAGTTAAACCCCAGTGGTTTTCAAAGCCACGTGTTATGAGGACTTGTCTTCTTAGCACAGGTCCCAATGTCCTGGGTATCTGTGTGAGGTTTGCTCCTCTACCTTCTCTGTGCTTGTGATGTCTTTCCTTTTTGTGATTAGTCTAACTGGGAGTGTGGTTCCCATATTTCCTGCCCTTTTTGATTTAGCCTCTGCTTCAGGATTAACTGTGGAATGTTTGTTCTGCTACTCCTTAAGTTGTTTTCAGGGTTAGTTGCACCGATGTGTTACCTAGATGTGTCTGTGAGATGAGGTGAATTTAGGATCTTCCTATGTTGCCAACTTCCCAGAAGCCAAGAAACACTATTGGGATGAGGATAATTCAGAAGGAAAGACTCAGCTGTGAGGTATGAGCAGTCAACAGATGAAACTTTCAGCATCTGGGTAAATAGTGCCTTGGTTGAGAATGGGGGTATTTGCATAGCATAGCATCCACTTCAGCCTTTAGAGACAGATGGGCAATACTAATTTTTTTATAAGCACAATCTGGTAATGGTACATGTAGTACATAGAGAACATAGACTATTTGAGGTGTTTAGCACCGAGAGAGCATTTAGTATAATAAATTTTTGCATTGCCTCTTAGAAAACTAGTTAAAGCCTAAACCTAATGTTTTGTGTACAACTTAGGTCAGAAAAATGGAAGTTTCAAGTAAAGGATAATATTTAAAAACTTAACCACTTGGGAATGCAAGCTGGTGTAGCTACTCTGGAAAGCAGTACAGAGGTTCCTCAGAAAGTTGAAAATAAAGCTAGCCCAAGACCCAGCAATTACATTACTGGATATTTACCCCAAAGATAAAAATGTAGGGATCTGAAAGGGCACCTGTACCCCAGTGTTTATAACCACAATGTCCACAAAAGCCAAGCTATGGAAAGATGTCCATTGATAGATGAATGGATAAAGATGCATGTGTGTATGTATATATTCCATACACACACAATGGAATATTATTCAGCCATCAAAAATATCTAGTCATTTGCATTGACATGGATGGAACTAGAGGGTATGATACTAAGTGAAATAAGTCAATCAGAAAGACCTTTATCATATGATCTTGCTGATTTGCATAATTTAAGAAATAAGGCAGAGGATCATAGGGCAAGAGGAATAAATGAAACAAGATGAAACTAGAGAGGGAGACAAACCATAAGAAACTCTTAATCATAGGACCCTTAATCTGAGGGTTGCTGGAGGGGAGGAGGGTTGAGGGATGAGGTGGCTGGGAGATGGACACTGGGAATGGTATGTGTTGTGTGTGCTGGCTGCTTTGTAAGACTGATAAATCACAGACTGTATTATAAATCACAGAATGTATACATTATATGTTAATTAAAAAAAAACTTAACCACTTATCTAAGTTTACTTGTCCACCATGTTGGATAACATTGGTTAAAATGAATTTAAACCAACTAACTTGAATGTGGAACATGGTTTAGTGAGATGTTTACAAAAATGTCAGAAAAAAATAGTCCAAGGAGAATATACCCAATAGTTCTTTACTATTCAGTGTTATACAAAGCTGAACAGTTCATGTTTAACTTCTTTCTATAAGTTAGAGGAGAAAGAGTATGGAGAATCGATAGGGAAAAGAATGTATTGCTTGCAGGATATTTGGAGAGATGACATTTGACTCTTTTTTGGGGGGAAACAAGTAATTCATTGTTTAGCTGTTAAACATTTTGGGGACGGAATACTTTAATTTTTGGGTTTTGAGTGCCTAGCCTTTCCTCAGACTACTGAATCTCTTCTGAATAATCCTATTTACCAAGTTTTTACTGCCACTAAGAAAGGATTATTGGTTATTCCTGCTTGTGATTCCTAAAATTAGTGTCTCCATTGACTGAAGTATAACAGGTAAAATAATGTGAACAAAATATGGTCTCATAAAAATAAGGTCCTGGGACTGACTTGAAAAGGGATTCACTTCCAAATATACAGAAGTATGTGGCTTCTGAGAGCTTACCAATCTGACTCCAGTTATGACTTTTTGTGCTATTGATTATTCATTCAATAAACATTGAAATATTAACCACTGGAGAGGTGCATGAAGTGTATTTTTTTTAACATTCCTATTTGACCTAAAGTGGACAAAATTTGAAAATCTCAAGACAAATTATTTCATTTTATAACGTATTAGAAGTGCCTATATTCCTGCAAATATTCCGGTATTCACTCAGGGAGCTAACTTTTGACAGTATTTCCTACTCTAATTTGATGTTTCTTTGGTGAGGCATCTGACATTTTTTTCATAGCTCTTGTTTAATACTGACACTGTTCTTTTAATTATTGGAAAAGCCACAGGCAATGAAATGTAATTATAATGAAATGAATTATAGACTCCTAGACCAGCTAACCTTTTACCTTGTATAAAATTGTATAGTCTCAGCATTAAAACATCTGATGGTTATTTCTAACCTCCCTATTTAGATGAGGTGAGGAGGATCTGATTGAGAAATTACCTGTTGTGCTGCCACAAAATGAATTTTTGCGATTGACCTTCTGTATGCAAGGTGTAGTGTGATGTGTTATCCTGCTTCAAGATGCAGCTACCTGCAGGAAAAAACAAAACAAAACAAAACTGTCTTTTAAAGTAGTTAGTATACGGGCCCCTGGGTGGCTCAGTCAGTTAAGTGTCTGCATTCTGCTCAGGTCATGATCTCAGGTTCCTGGGATTGAGGCCACATTAGGTTTCCTGCTTTGAGACTTCTTTTCCCTCTCCTTCTGCAGTTCGCCACCCACCATGCTCTCCCTCTCACTCTGTCTCTCTCAAATGGATAAAAAAAAAATCTTAAAAAAAATGTGGTTAGTATAGTCTTACTTCTTCTGTTAAAATTTAAGTAGATGTAAATGCTTGCATTCTAGTACATAGTTTTGAGTACGTATATTTATCCCAGTCAACAAATAGTTTAGGAAATTAGCAGTTGAATTGATATTGATGATAAATATTTAGCTGATACAACATAATTTTGAAATTTCATTGAATAGATCATCTGGACAAAAATGAGAGTTAAAGGACTGGTACTTAAAAATTTCTTACTCTAAAGAATATTTACCCACTCTTGAGGGTTGCTTCTTGAGTGAAGGAGTTCTGAAGAGCAACTTTTTACCTTCTTTAGACAGTTCTCATTTGGCAGGTTTTGGTGAAGTGGAATTAGGCAGATACTGAAGCTAATTAACTGCCAAGTTATTTAATAGAACCAATTTGTTCTTCTGATTATTCTTATAGTTCCTAATCTGTTCTTGAAGAATTAAATTTCACCTTTTTTTTTTTTTTTGGAGCTGTTTAAAAGGTCTTGTCTTAGAAGAATATACTTACATACTAATGTTTTAGCCTTTTACTTTCTCATCTTGGAACCTATCTTCTGGAATTAAAACACATCAGAAAGGTCAAAAGCTTTGATGTGAGAAGAGACTCCAAGAAAGTTGATGTTTCTCAGCTGATGAGATGACAGATTTCTCTTACTGCATTGACTGGGTGGGCATATGGGGAAGCAAAAGATAAAAATAGCAATCAAAGAGAATAGGAGAAATTAGAAAAGGAAAGGTCTCTATGTAGACTGGGAGATGAAGGACATGGAGTTGAAAAAGAGGAGCACACTATCAGAGAATAATCACATAAACACTATTTCTGGGGTCTTTGAACTTTTTGCTTCCTTACCTCTAATGAAAATTTAGAAACAAAAACCTATGCTCACATATTTTAAGACAGATTTAATTTTTCTATAACTTTAGGTAGCTGTGAATATAATTTTCAGAATATTATAAATGTTGCCAATTCAAATAAAATTTACATATATCCAATACATTTTTAAAGATTTTATTTATGTGAGACAGAGTATACAAGTGCACAAGTTGCGGGAGGGGCAGGCAGAGGGAGAAACAGGGAGCCAGAGCAGGCTGGATCCTAGGACTCCTGAGATCATGACCTGGGCTGAAGGCAGACACTTAACCTACTGAGCTACCTGGTGCTCCTCCAATAATTTTTTTTAATGTATCTAAAAAATTTAGATATAACATTGATAAGCCATAATTTAAAAATACATAAATGGTTATATTCATGTCAGTAGTCAAAAGCTTTTTTAATCATTTCTTTTCCTTTTTTGAACTTATATTCCTTTCCATTTGTTCCAGTTTTTTTCTAAGATAATATGGTTTTATGCTTGGAAGTCTTTCATTGATTATATTTTGTTTGCAGGAAATTATTAATATACAAATAAAATTAAATTTCCAGTGGCAACATGGCTCTAAATGTTAAATTTTCTTCTTGATTGTCATCATTATTCACAATTGATCAAAGCAGCATAAATATAAATGATGAATTTGGGAAATAATGGTTACTCAGAATTTTATTGGAAATGCATCTTCATGAATTAATTTTAGTTCATATACCTGTAAATGAATATTATAGAATAAAGAATACTAATTTCTATTTCCATAGGTGGGACAAACGGAAACCTTATTTATATAAAAATGTAGAATAGCTTTGTTACAGAACTTACATATAATAACAAGTGCTATTTCTACTGTTTCTTGTTCCTAAACTCAACACCCCTCTTCTGTAGGATACAGGGGCTGGGATTCAGAATTATGTCTGCTAGCTGGCTTCTAGGGGGAATACTAGATGGTAGGAAGAGGGGGAGAAAGGGAGTTCTTGATTTCTTTATACTTACCAGTGACACCCCAACTATGGTGGTTGATCCTCTAGTTTTGCTTTGTGTGGTTTGTTGTTGTTGTGAGTGATTGTTTGATTGTTTGATTGTTTGATTGTTTGTTTGCTTTTGTTTTTTTAGGGGGTGGCTGGCTGGTTGGTTGGTTGGTTGGTTGGTTCTAGAGTACCACAAAAACAACCCTGCCATGCCCTACTCCTCCTAAGAGGTACTGTGTTTGAGAATACCAACTCTTCCCCAGAGGTCTAGGTACCAGCTCAATGGGGCCCCTCTTCTGAGCCTCTAGGTTTGGGCAGATCTACCTCTGCCCTTTGGTAAGTCTAATCCTGAGGTTGTAGCAGTTTCCTGCAGTTATGTCTGAATTATATCAAATTCTTTTGCTCTGATAGCTTTAACAACAGTGAAACCAATTTCCTATACTAAATAATCTGTTTGATATATCTAGTTTTATTTCTGCTTTTTGACTGGACTCTAGCTGACATAGGAATTCAGAAAATCAAATGACCTACTTACAAGTTACATGCTAAAAGATCACACCTATTACAAGTTATTTCTAAATTTGCAGTTGGCTCACAACTTACTAGATTTGCTTCAGGTTTTGTTTGTTTCTTTGAAAGCCAAGAATTGGGGGTAGGGGAGGGGGGGAGAAAACCTCAATTCACAAAAGTATTTTATTCAAGCTTTAGGACTATTTTTCCTCAATTCCCAAATATAACTTACCAATTTATGTAATGGTACCTTGTTTGTTAAATGTATTAAGGGATTGGGATCTATTGTTAATTTCAGTACACCTTTGCCACTATCATATTTTTGATAAAATGATTTTATCATATCATGTACTCTATAATTTGACCCAAGATGAACAGAATTATAAACCTAAGGAAAACGTTTGCCATTAACCTAACTGAAAAAGTCTTTGTCAATAAATGAAGTAGATAAACTAACCATTTTTAAATTTTTGATGAAAAACTTTTCAAAATTTTTTCTACTAAGTAATAATAGGAAATTCTTGTTTTCTCTATATGGAGTATTTACTATGCTTTATTTGGAAAAATTTCCTAAGAGATAAAATGAAAAATAGACCTTTGTTCTATTTTATGATGCCTCCATTCTTATATTGGCCACTAAAGGTGTCCTGGAGGGTGGAGGAAGGAGAAACAGCAAGAAAATTGTTTCAGGTTTCTTAAAGATTTACTAAATAGAGTAGAAGAATTTTATGCTTTTATGCTTCTAAAATACTTAGGAGGAATTTTTTTCTTCCTTGATTGGGAAACATATTAATTAAAAAATTCTCAAAATGGATGCCACTGCAAAATGAAATCTGACTTATTCAAGAGGAGAAATATACTTAAAGTATGGACATGTAACATACAGTATGACTACACATATGGCTGAACGCTGCCATAGTGCTAGCCTCTAAAATGTAGCATGATATCCTGGGGCGCCTGGTTGGCTCAGTCTGAAGCCTCTGACTCTTTATTTTGGCTCAGGTCATGATCTCATGGTCATGGGGTCAAGCCCTGCACCTGGGCCCAAGGCTCAGTAGGGAGTCTGCTTGAGATTCTCTTTCCTCTCCTTCTGCCATTCCCCTTGCTTGTACACCCTCTCTCTTGCTCCTCTAAAATAATAATAATAATAATAATAATAATAATAATAATAATAAATCTTACCCCCCCCCCAAAGTAGCATGATATCCTTGGAAAATCAGTGAAGTCAGAATCACTGAGTCATGGTGGTTGGTATAGTACAATTTGATAGGGACTCCTTAGGTGGTTCAAATCAGCGTCTTTATAAAATGAGCTACTAATCTCTGAGTTGCAGGGTAGTTGTGAGAATCAAATGAAGTAATGTATATAAAGCACTTAGGATAATGTCTGGCATGTGATAGGCTTTCACCAAATGGTGACTATTAAGATCTGCTCCCTACATCATCTTTTACACTGTGGACATAGAGTATGCGTCACCATAGTCTGGTAGGGTGTTCCCCGTTCATCCTGAAGCGATGCTGATCAACTCTTGGTATCCTCACTGTTTTTGTCCTAAGCTATTCTCCTTTGGGACATAATTCACTTCCATCTTATCAGGACGATTTTTATGCCACTGGCTTTTGCTGGACGTTTTGTTTCCTTCCAGCACATCTGCAAATTGTCCGTCTTTCCCCTGTCATGTGCTTCTGCATGTCTCTTCTATGACTTTGTCTCTTACTCATGTGCCTGTATCATTTGCCTGGATGCTGCTGTACTTGCAACGTCTTACTGTTTAACCATTTTCATACTCACTAATTGCTATGAAGTCTGTATATCATTTGGTTCTCTAATTTTAGGACATGATAAAGTGCAGCACAGGGTATGACTTTGATATAACCATGTTCTTTCCCTTATAAATGATTTGCTTATGATCTTTTATTAATAAAATATTAGGATATTCTGTCTGTCTTGCTACATCATCCTTTTCAAGTGGGTAGAAGAGGGAAAAATTAAAGATGTTGACTTGAATATTTAGTGTCTAAAGACCATTATATTATTTTAAAACAGTTGAAATATAATGACTGCAGTTTTTCAACTCCAATTGCTTGCCCGTGCCGAGGGCATAGGGTGGTGTTTAGTTCCCTTTTAACTGCATCTTAAAAGCTGGTATTTGAGGAATTGAAAAAAAAGTTCATTACTTTCAATATTTTGATATTAGAGTCAGAAATGAAATTATTTTCCCAAACAAATACCCTGTTTGCATTATCCTCCTCATTCTTCTTTTGAACAACAATTTCTTTGATTTTTCTCTCTAGACATATCTCTTCCAAAACAGACTGGCAGGAAGGATGGTGAAAAGCTTCAGTTAATGCTAGTGTCTCCCCTTCAAGTTAATGGAACAGTCAGACCAGAGAATAACCCTGGCTTTTGACTGTGAATCAGTAGAGTCAGTTGCTTTTAAGAAAAAAAGTTTCCCACAAGCATCACTAAAGGGGAAAGGAAGAAAATTTTATGAGGAATTAGGTCCGTTATAAACCTGGCATTTTAAATTTAAACCTCCTCTTTAGAATTACATTTTTAGGGGCCTCAAAGAAAACACATCTTCTAGTTCTTGAAATAGCTTAGGTGAATTTCTGTAACATTTTTTTCAAACCTGCATGCTGATTCCCCTTCCCTCACTTGTTAGGTGTACAGATAATACTTTCTCTTCAGAATGCAGTACACTAAAAATGAAAATAATTACTGGGAAGAACCCTTCCTCTGTTTCAGTAGGAGTGCACGATTTCCATCTCCATGGTTTCTATTTCAATTTATCTTTTGAAATCAAATTAAATCTTTTCTTTCTTTGAAATGCCAGGCTCCATTTGTGGTAATAGTTTCTGACAGTTTTAGGCTTTTACCAAAACTTCTTAGTGAAAATGTGTTAGATTATCTCTTTATTCTTCATATTGTTACTTAAAAATGAAAGACGAAAACTTTCTTCTTATAAGAGAGTCTAACAGGATTGACATTTCCTAGTAATGAGAATATAGTATCACATCAATTTAATTACCCTAAGTCTAAATTTTTCTGCTTATACTACAATAAAATTTATTTATTACTATAATCATACTGAATTAAAATGAATACTTAAATGTGAATGATCATGGCTAATTATAAGCCTTACTTTTTTTTTTTTAAAGAAAAGGTTAGAAAGTACTTTTTTTTTTTTTTAAACATAACACATTTTTATGGTCCTAGCACAGTTCTTTATCCTTCCCTATATTTGTGAAAACATCAGTGTCTCTAATCTTCTAAGTATGTGGGGACACACACACACACACACACACACACACACATTTGGTATGTTTACATGGGTTTCTTACATGATTTAATCAAACACATCTTTAATGGATGTTAACATATTTCAACTGAGGAAAGGGAAATTGTGGATAATATTATGTTTGACTTTGAAATTCAGTCAAAACTATTTAGACAGTTCATAGATAATTTGTTACTGGTGCTGATTTAGAAATCATGAACATTTTTGAAGCTGGAGAAATCTAGTTGCACTCAGGCACCCAAAATATTTTGCCAGTCTTTCACTTCTAGACTCCTGTATATAGCTGGCCCACAAATTCAGACTGTTGGGTACCAACCACCCTCTGTATTCCATTGACCAGGGATAGAACTCCTGGGCAAGGAAAGAGCAGTCCCTTCACTGGGATGCAGAACCTGGGCCTCGATCCCAGCATGCCTCAGTGTGTGAAGATAGGACATTCAGTGACCCAGCCACCTTTCTCCTGTTTCTTGGACTATGTTAGTATGCCCTTTGGCCATTATTTATCCACTATTCCTTAACCCATGTGTGGAGATTTGGGGACCCTAGTTCATGATAGGTGATGAGTCAGAAGCTACCCCCTTACATGATGGTGCTCTCCTCTTCCACAAAATTTAAAAAATAAAGTCTTAGCCTCAGATTCTAGCTAGCTTCTAATATAGTTCGACCTATTTTACTACTAAGCTCACTTGGAACATAAGGGGAAAAGGGCAGACAGGGATAAATATTGCAAATGATCACACGGCATATCTTATTCATCAGTCAGTGAACACTTGGACCATTTCCATAATTTGGCTATTGTAGATAATGCTGCTATAAACATTGGGGTGCATGTATGCCTTTGAATTAGTGTTTCTGTATTTTGTGGGGGGAAATACCTAATAATGCAATTCCTGGGTCATAGGGTGGTTGCATTTGTAACTTTTTGAGGAACTTCCATACTACTTTCGAGAGTGGCTGTACCTGTTTGCATTCCCACTAGCAGTGTAAGAGGGTTCCTCTTTTTCTTCATCCCCTCCAACATCTGTTTTTTCCTGTGTGATTAATTTTAGCCATTCTGACAGTCATGAGGTGGTATTTCATTTTGGTTTTGATTTGTATTTCCCTGATTTGTGATGTTAAGCATCTTTTCATGTGTCCGTTACCATCTGTATGCCTATGAAAAAATGTCCATTTGTGTCTTCAGCCCATTTCTTAATTGGTTTATTTGTTTTTTGGGTGTTGAGTTTAAGTTCTTTATAGATTTTAGATATTAACCCATTATCAGATATGTTGTTGCCAAATATCTTCTCCCGCTCTGTAAATTGTCTTTTTAGTTTTGTTCTCCTTGCTGTGCATAAGTTTTTTATCCTGGTGAAATCCCAGTAGTTCATTTTGTTTAATAAGAATTTTTTTTTAAAGATTTTTTATTTATTTATTTGACAGAGATCACAAGTAGGCAGAGAGGCAGGCAGAGAGAGAGAGAGGAGGAAGCAGGCTCCCTGCTGAGCAGAGAGCCCGATGCGGGACTCGATCCCAGGACCTTGAGATCATGACCTGAGCCAAAGGCAGCGGCTTAATCCACTGAGCCACCCAGGCGCCCTGTTTAATAAGAATTTGCTACAGGGGTGCCTGGGTGGCTCAGTGGGTTGAAGCCTCTGCCTTCGGCTCAGGTCGTGGTCTCAGGGTCCTGGGATTGAGCCCCGCATCAGGCTCTCTGCTCAGTGGAAAGCATGCTTCCCCCTCTCTCTTTGCCTGCCTCTCTGTCTACTTGTGATCTCTGTCTGTCGAATGAATAAATAAAATCTTAAAAAAAAAAAAAAGAATTTGCTACAGCCATGGTCAAAGAGGTTTCTGGCTGTGTTCTCATCTAGGATTTTGATGGTCCCTGTCTCCCATGTATGTTTTTCATCCATTTTAAATTTATTTTTGCGTATTATATAAGAAAGTGGTCCAGTTAAATTCTACATATTTTTTATTAACATATAATGTATTATTTGCTTCAGGGGTACAGGTCTGTGAATCATCAGGCTTGCACATTTCACAGCACTCACCATAGCACATACCCTTCCCAATGTCCATAACCCAGCCACACTGTCCCTATCCCCTAGGCCCAGGAACCCCCAGTTAGTTTCCTGAGATTAAGAGTCTCTTATGGTTTATCTCCCTCCCGATCCCATCTTGTTTCATTTTTTGCCTTCCTGCCCCCCGTACCTCCCCAGCCCTCCCTCTCAAATTCCTCATATCAGAGAGTTCATATGATAATTGTCTTTCTCTGATTGAGTTATTTTGCTTAGCATAATACCCTCTAGTTCCATCCATGGTGTTGCAAATGGCAAGATCTCGGGTTTTTTTTTTTTTTTTTTTTTGGATGACTGAATAGTATCCCATTGTATATATATACCACATCTTCTTTATCCACTCATCTGTTGATGGACATCTAGGTTCTTTCCATAGTTTGGCTATTGTGGATATTGCTGCTATAAACATTAGGATGCACATACCCCTTTGGATCACTAAATTTGTATATTTAGGGTAAATACCAAGTAGTGTGATTTCTGGGTCATAGGGTAGCTCTGTTTTCAACTTTCTGAGGACCTCCATACATTTTCCAGAGTGGCTTTACCAGATTGCATTCCCACCAAGAGTATAAGAGGGTTTCTCTTTCTCTGCATCCTCGCCAACGTCTGTTGTTTCCCATTCTGACTGGTGTGAGGTGGTATCTCACTGTGGTTTTGATTTGTATTTCCCTGATGGTGAGTGATGTTGAGCACTTTTTCATGTGTCTGTTGGCCATCTGGTTGTCTTCTTTGCAGAAATGTCTGTTCATGTCTTCTGCACATTTCTTGATTGGATTGTTTGTTCTTTGGGTGTTGAGTTTGTTAGGTTCTTTATAGATTTTGGATACTAGCCCTTTATCTGATATGTCATTTGCAAATATCTTCTCCCATTCTGTCAGCTGTCTTTTGGTTTTGTTGACTATTTCCTTTGCTAAGAAAAAGGTTTGATCTTGATGAAGTCCCAATAGTTTATTTCTGCTCTTGCTTCCCTTGTTTTTGGCGATGTTTCTAGGAAGGAGTTGCTGCGGCTGAGGTCGAAGAGGTTGCTGCCTGTGTTCTTCTCAAGAATTTTGATGGATTCCTTTCTCACATTGAGGTTGTTCATCCATTTTGAGTCTGTTTTTGTGTGTGGTGTAAGGAAATGGTCCAGTTTCATCCTTCTGCATGTGGCTGTCCAACTTTTGCAACACCATTATGGAAGAGACTTTTTTTTTTTTCCATTGAACATTCTTTCCTGATTTGTTGAAGATTAGCTGACCATAGAGTTGAGGGTCCATTTCTGGGCTCTCTATACTGTTCCATTGATCTAGGTGTCTGTTTTGTGCCAGTACCATACTGTCTTGTTGATTACAGCCTTGTAATAGAGCTTGAAGTCTGGAATTGTGATGCTGTCTACTTTGGCTTTCTTTTTCAACATTGCTCTGGCTATTCAGGGTCTTTTCTGTTTCCATATAAATTTTAGGATTATTTGTTCCATTTCTTTGAAAAAAAAAAAAAAGATGGTATTTTGATAGGGATTGCATTAAATGTGTCGATTGCTTTAGGTAGCATAGACATTTTCACAATATTTGTTCTTCCAGTCCATGAGCATGGAACATTTTTCCATTTCTTTGTGTCTTCCTCATTTTCTTTCAGGAGTGCTTTATAGTTTTCTGAGTACAGATTCTTTGTCTCCTTGATTAGGTTTATTCCTAGGTATCTTATGGTTTTAGGTAAAATTGTAAATGGGATTGACTCCTTAATTTCTCTTTCTTCTCTCTTGCTGTTGGTGTATAGAAATGCAACTGATTTCTGTGCATTGATTTTTATATCCTGATAGCCTACTGAATTCCTGTATGAATCTAGCAGTTTTGAAGTGGAGTCTCTTGGGTTTTCCACATAAAGTATCATATTATCTGCAAAGAGTGATAGTTTGACTTCTTCTTTGTTGATTCGGATGCCTTTAATTTCTTTTCATTGTCTGCTGAGGCTAGGACTTCTAGTACTATGTTGAATAGCAGTGGTGATAGTGGACATCCCTGCCATGTTCCTGACCTTAGGGGAAAAACTGAGAGTTTTTCTCAGTTTTTCCCCCTTGTAAGTGATAATTTGCTGTGGTTTTTTCATAGATGGCTTTGATGATATTGAGGTATATATCTTCTATCCCTACAATGTGAAGAGTTTTGATCAAGAAAGGATGCTGTACTTTGTCAAATGCATTTTTAGCATCTATTGAGAGTATCACATGGTTCTTGTATTTTCTTCTTTTAATGTGTTGTAACCCATGGAATGATTTGCAGATGTTGAACCATCCTTGTATCCCAGGAATAAATCCTACTTGGTGATTTTGAATAATCCTTTTAATGTACTGTTGGATCCTCTTGGCTAGCTAGTACTTTGGTGAGAATTTTTGCATCTGTGTTTATCAAGGATATTCGTCTGTAATCCTCCTTTTTGATGGTGCCTTTGTCTGGTTTTGGGATCAAGGTAATGCTGACCTCATAAGATGAGTTTGGAAGTTTTCCTTCCATTTCTATTTTTTGGAACAGTGTCAGGAGAATAGGTATTAACTATTCTTTAAATGTTTGTTGAATTCCTGTGGGAAGCTGTCTGGCCCTGGGCTCTTGTTTTTTTGGGGGATTTTGATGACTGCTTCAATCTCCTTACTGGTTATGGGTTGGTACAGGTTTTGTATTTTTTCCTGGTTCAGTTTTGGTAGTTAAATGTCTCTAGGAATGCATCCATTTCTTCTAGATTATCAAATTGGCTGGCATATACTTGTTCATAATATGTTCTTATAATTGTATTTCTTTGGTATTGGTTGTGCTCTCTCCTCTTTCATTCATGATTTTATTAATTTGGGTCCTTTCGCTTTCCTTTTTGATTTGTTCTATTGCTCTTTTGGTTTCTATTTCATTGCTTTCTGCTCTGATCTTTATTTCTTTTCGCCTGCAGGGTTTAGGTTTTCTTTGCTGTTCTTTCTACAGCTCCTTTAGGTGTAGATTTAGGTTGTGTACTTGAGAACTTTCTTGTTTCTTGAGAAATAGCTTGCATTGCTATATAATTTCCTCCCAGGACCCCCTTTTGCTGTGTCCCAAGGATTTTGAACAGTTGTGTTTTCATTTTCATGTGTTTTTTTAATTCTTCAATTTCCTGGTTGTCCCATTGATTCTTTAGTAGGATGCTCTTTAGCCTCCATATATTTGAGTTTTTTCCAACTTTCCTCTTGTGGTTGAGTTCTACTTTCAAAGCATGGTGGTCTGAAAATATGCAGGGAATGATCCCAATCTTTTGTTACCCGGTTGAGACTTGATTTTTACCCAGGATATGATCTATTCTGGAGGATGTTCCATGTGCACTAGAGAAGAATGTATATTCTATTGCTTTGGGATGGAATGTTCTGAATATATCTGTGATGTCCACCTGGTCCAGTGTGTCCTTTAAGACCTTTATTTCCTTGTTGATCTTTTGCTTGGATGATTTGTCCATTTCAGTGAGAGGGATGTTAAAGTATCCTACTATTATTATATTATTATTGATGTGTTTCTTTGATTTTGTTATTAATTGGTTTATATAACTGACTGCTCCCATGTTAGGGACATAGATAATTAAAATTGTTAGGTCTTCTTGTTGGACAGACCCTTTAAGTATGATATAGTGTCGTTCCTTATCTCTTATTATAGTCTTTGGCTTAAAATCTAATTTGTCTGATATAAGGATTGCCACCCCAGCTTTCTTTTGATGTCCATTAGCATGGCAAATTGTTTTTCACCCCCTCACATTAAATCTGGAGATGTCTTTGGTCTAAAATGAGTTTCCTATAGACAACATATTGATGGGTTTTGTTTTTTTTAATCTATTCTGATACCCTGTGTCTTTTGATTGGGGGCATTTAACCCATTTACATTCAGGGTAGCTATTGAAAGATATGATTTTAGTGCCATTGTATTGCCTGTAAGGTGACTGTGATTTTATATTGTCTCTGTTACTTTCAGGTCTATTATTTTTAGGCTCTCTCTTGCTTAGAGGACCACTTTCAATTTTTCCTGTAGGGCTGGTTTGGTGTTTGCAAATGCTTTTAGTTTTTGTTTGTCCTGGAATCTTTTTATCTCTCTTTCTGTTTTCAATGACAGCCTAGCTGGATATACTATTCTTTGCTGCATATTTTTTTTCATTTCGTGCTCTGAATATATCATGCCAGTTCTTTCTGGCTTGCCAGGTCTTTATGGATAAGTCTGCTGCCAACCCAATATTTCTACCATTGTATGTATGTTACAGACTTCTTGTCCCAAGCTACTTTCAGGATTTTCTCTTTGTCTCTAAGACTAGTAAGTTTTACTATTAGAGGATGGGGTGTGGACCTATTTTATTGATTTTGAGGGTGGTTCTCTGTGCCTCCTGGCTTTTGATGCTTGGTCCTTTTCCCATATTAGGGAAATTCTCTACTACAGTTCTCTCCAATATACCTTCTGCCCCTTTCACTCTTCCTTCTTCTTCTGGAATCCCAATTATTCTAATATTGTTTCGTCTTACGGTATTACTTATCTCTCAAATTCTCCTCTTGTGGTTCAGTAGTTGTTTTTCTCTCTTTTGCTCAGCTTCCTTATTCTTCATCATTTGGTCTTCTATGTCACTAATTCTCTCTTTTGCCTCATTTATCCTAGCAGTAAGAGCCTCCATTTTTTACTGTACATCATTAATAGCTTTTTTGATTTTTTTTAAGATTTTATTTATTTATTTGTCAGAGGTCACAAGTAGACAGAGAGACAGGCAGAGGGAGAGGAAGGGAAGCAGGCTCCCTGCTGAGCAGAGAGCCCCATGTGGGGCTCTATCCCAGGACCCTGGGACCATGACTTGAGCCAAAGGCAGAGGCTTTAACCCACTGAGCCACCCAGATGCCCCCAGCTTTTTTTATTTCAACTTGGTTAGATTTTAGTTCTTTTATTTCTCCAGAAAGGGATTTTATTTCTCCAGAAAGCGATTCTCTAGTATCTTCTATTCTTTTTTCAAGCCCAGCTAGTACCTTGGTAATCATCATTCTGAACCCTAGTTCAGATATATTACTAATATCCATATTGATTAGGTCCCTAGCTGTCAGTACTGCATCATATTCTTTTGTATGTGTGTGTGTGTGTGTGTGTGTGTGTGTGTGTGTGTGGTGAGTTTTTCTGTCTTGTCATTTTATCCAGATAAGAATAGATGAATGAGATAACAATATAATAAAAGGATAACAACAACCCCAGAAAAATATACACTAACCAAATTAGAGGAGAATGGAAACTAAGGGGAGAAGACGGAGAAAACAAAAAAGAAGAAAAATATATATGACTGGTGAATAGAACAGAGGCACACACTTGGCTTTGGGTGTATTTTGGTCTGTTAGAGGAAACTACCTCCAAAATTTTTAAAGAAAGAAATCAAAATATACAAAAATAAGGGTAAACATAATGAAGGGATGGACTATGACTTTACAGATGAAAATTTAAAAAGATTTTAAAAAAGAAATTGGTAAGAAGTTGGTTGAAAAAAAGAAAAAAAAAAAAAAAAAGGAGGGAAGCATATGATCAGGCTTTAAACTAGAACAAAGCCATACACTAGATTTAGTGTATATGTTGATCTATTAGAAGAAACTGTATCCCAAAATTTTAAAGAAAGAAAAACCTATATGTAAACAAAAAATAAGGTTAAATACAATGTAGGGTTAGACGATAACTATAACAATGAAAATTAAAGGTTTTAAAAAATATATTGATAAGATAAAATAGTTAAAAAAATGTTAAAATAGGAAAGAGGAAAAATTAAAAAATAGAATAAGAAAAAAAAATTTAAAAACTTTATCTTTGAAAGACTAAAGAATCATAGGGAAAAAGCCATGAATTCTATGTGTTGGTTTCTTCTAGCTTTGGAATTTGGCAGTTCTCATTGATTGGTGAACTTGGTCTTAATTGGATGTTCTTGGTAATCTTCTGGGGTGGGGCCTGTTGCCATGATTCTCAAATATCTTTGCTTGAGGCAGAGTTCCACCACCCTTGCCAGGGGCCAATCTGCTCAGTTTTGTTCTTGGTAGTTTTTGGTTCCTGAATGCTTTCTGTACAGCTCTGGAGGACAGGAATGAAAATGGCAGCCTCCCAATCTCTGGCTCCATAGGAGCCAAGAACTTGGGGCCCCACTCCTCAGTGTGCCCTCAGAGAAAAGCAGTCAATCCCCCCTCTCCCACCCTCATTTCCCTGGTGTCCGGCCTCACTCCATTCTTACCCAGCTTATGACCGAGCATTTCTATCTCTGGCACACAGCTCCTTTTGGAGTCTCCAAAACCAGCTGATTCCTGATATGTACTCCCACGCTGCTCTTTCCAGAAGAGGAAGGAGGGGTCTTTGTGGATCTGCCACTTGTGGGGTCCCTGCTTGAAGAGCAGGGGCTTCATTGTGCTTTGGATCACAGTTTAAGATAACCCCAAGCTGAGAGTGCACTCCTTAGCTCTGTTTCTGCAACTGGCTTCCCTGCTCCAATACCTGGGAGCTCTGCCACTCTTAGACACCCCTGGTCTTTCTGTGACCCCACTGTCCCCGCATATGCTCCACCTACCCCCTGAAAACCCCCCCGCCTGTGGAGCAAAGTCCCTCCATGGAGCAACCTCTAAAAGTTCCAATTTTGTGCTCTGCTTCTCTACTGCTTGCTGGGAGCCAGCCCCTCTCCCTGAGGTCTCTTTTCCTATAAATGGCTTTGGATTCACTTCTATGCATGCCCTACCTTCCAGAAAGGGGTTGATTTTCTGTTTCTAGAATTACTGCTCTTCTCTTCAATCTCCTGTTGAGTTTTTACGTGTTCAGAATGGTTTGATAACTACCTAGCTGAACTCCTGGGACTTGATATTATTTAGGTCTTCTACTCCTCTGCCATCTTGCTCCTTTTCCCCCATTCTTCTGAATATTGCTGTCCTCTTTTCCCAGCCTCATTTATTGAAGAGACTGTCTTTTTCCCCTTGAGATATTCTTTCCTGCTTTGTTGAAGACTAATTGACCATATAGTTGTGGGTTAATTTCTAGGTCTGCATTCTGTTCCCTTGATCTGTGTCTGTTTTTGTGCCAGTACCATACTGTCTTAATGATTAGATTTGTAATACAGGTTGAAGTCTGTATTCTTGATGCCTCCAGCTTTGCTTTGCTTATTGGAGGTTGCTTTGGCTACTTAGTTCTTCTGTGGTTCCATACAAATCTTAGGATTGTTTGTTATAGTTCTGTGAAGAATGCCATTGGTATTGAGGTAGGAATTACTTTAAAAGTGTAGAATGCTTTGGGTATTATAGACATTTTAACAATGTTTGTTCTTCCAATCCATGAACAATGAATGTTTTTCCATTTCTTTGTGTCAACCTCAGTATCTTTCTTTCATCAGTGTTTTATAGTTCTCAGCGTGCAGTGAAATTTGTTTTTTCCTGAATTAGATATCTGTTCCAGTTTTTAAGAACCCATGATCTATGAACTTAAGCTCAAATGGAGGAAAGCAATCTCCATTTAGGAAATTATTTCCAACTACTCTTTTGGAGTATAGGTTTCCCACCTCTTTGGTTAGGTTTATTCCTAGGTATCTTATTGTTTTGGGTGAAATTGTAAAGGGATTTATTCCTTAATTTCTCTTTCTGATGATTCATTATTGGAGCATAGAAATACAACGTAATTCTGTATAATATTGTATCCCGTGACTTTTCTGAATTTGTCAGTTCTAGCAGTTTTTTTGTGGAGTCCTTCAGGTTTTCTATTTATAATATCATGTCATCTGAAAATAGTGAGAACCTTAACTTTTCTTTGCTGATTTGAATGCTTTTTTATTCTGATTGCTGAGGTTAGGACTTCCAGTACTATGTTAAATAATGGTGTAAGTGGACATCTCTGTCTTGTTACTGACCATAGAAGAAAAATTCTGTTTTCCCAGTTGAGGATTGTATTAGCTGCTGTTTCTTCATATATGGCCTTTATTATGTGGAGGCATTTTCCCTATAGACCTAGTTGAGGGTTTTTATCATGAATGGATGTTGTACTTTGTCAAATGCTTTTTCTGCATCTATTGAAAGGAGCGTGTGGTTCTTATCCTTTTATTACTGTTATGTATCACATTGATTGCAAATATTGAACCACTCTTGAGGTCCCGGAATAAATCCTACTGGATAGTGGTGAACATTTTTTCTTCATGTATTGTTGGATTTGGTTTGATAGTATTTTATTGAGAATTTTTGCATCCATATTCATCAGGGATGTTGGCCTGTAGTTCTTTTTTCGTGGGGCCTTTGTTTGGTTTTGGTATTAGGGTAATGCTGGCTTCATAGAATGAGTTTGGAAGTTTTCTTTTTCTGTCTTTTGGAATAGTTTAAGAAGAATAGGTATTAACTCTTTATAAATATTTGGTGAATTTGACTAGGGAACCATCTGGTCCTAGATTTTGGGAGGATTTTTACTACAGATTCAATTTCTTGGCTGGTAATTGGTCTATTCAAGTTTTCTATTTCTCCCTCTTTCAGTTTTGGTAGTTTTTATGTTTGTAGGAATTTATTCATTTATTTATTTCTTCCATTTCTTAATGCTTGTATTTCTGTGGTGTTGGTTGCTATTTCTTGTCCCTAACTTGTAATTTTATTTTATTTTAAATTTGAGAGAAATGCAAGCAAGACAGCACAACCTCATGATTCATTAGATCATGACCTGGGCTGAAACTAGGAATTGAGCACCCAACCAACTGAACCCACCCAGGCACCACTGTGATTTTATTTATTTAGGTCCTTTCATTTCTTCTTGGTAAGTCTGGGTAGAAGTTTATCAATAACTTTTTCAAAGAACCAGCTCCTGATTTCATTGATCTTTTCGGTTGTGGGGTTTTTGTTTATTTGTTTCGGTATCATTTATTTTTGCTCTAATCTTTATTATTTCCTTCCTTCTGCTCAATTTGGTCTTGTTTGTTGTTCTTTTTCTAGCTACTTTAGGTGTGAGTTTAGGTTGTTTATTTGATACTTTTCTTTTTGATGTAGGCCTATATTAGTATATTCTTCCCTCTTAGGACAACTTTTGCTGCATCCCAAAGATTTTGAACCATTACATTTTTCCTTTCTCCATGTACTTTTCCATCTTTTCCATGGATTTCCTGCTTGACCAATTCATTGTTTTCCTTGATTTCCTGCTTGACCAATTCATTGTTTAGTAGCATGCTGTCTAACATCCGTGTTTTGTGGTTTTGTGGTCTTTCCAAATTTTTTCTTCTGGTTGACTTCTGGTTTCATAGCGTTGTGGTCAGAAAAGATACATGGTAGGGCTTCAGTCTTTTCGTATTTCTTGAGACTTATTTTGTGACCCAGTATGTGATGTATTTCTGGAGAATTTTCCATGTGCACTTAAAGGAATGTATATTCTTCTGTTTTAGGATGGAATGTTCTGAATATATCCAGTGTGTCATTCAAAGCTATTGTTTCCTTGTTTACTTTGTTTAGATGATCTGCCCATTGATGTACGCAGGGTGTTAAGGCCCCTACCATTCTTATATCATTACGAATTAGCTTCTTTGTTATTGTATATGTTTTGGTGCTTTCATGTTGGGTGCATACATATTTCCAATTGCTATATCTTTTTGGGTTACCCCCTTTATTATTATATAACACTCTCCTTTGGTTCTTGTTGCAGTCTTTGTTTTAAAGTCTAGTTTGTTGAAGTATTGCTACTCTAGCTTTCCTTTAACATCCATTTGCCCAGTAAATGTTCCTCTTTCAATCTATTGGTGTCTCACTTTCAATCTATTGGTGTCTTTAGGTTTAAAAGGAGTCTCTTGTAGGCAGCATTGAGATGGGTCTTGTTTTTTGATCCATTCTCACACTCTAAGTGTTTTAATTAGAGTGTTCATTTAGATTCAGAGTACTTATTGATATATATTTATTGCCATTTTATTACTTGTTTTGTCATTGTTTCTGGAGATTTTCTCTATCCTTTGTTGTCTTGACACTCTTTGTCTCACCTTTGCATTCGAAGAGTCCTCTTTAATATTTCTTGCAGGGCTGGTTTAATGGTCATGAGCTCCTTTAGTTTTTGTGTGGGAAAACTCTTAATCTCTCCTTCTATTCTGATATAGAATAGCCTTACTGGATGGAGTATTCTTGGCTGCAGATTTTTCCCATTCAGGAAATTGACTATATCATACCACTTTTCTTCTGGCTTGCCAAATTTTTGTTAAGAAATCCCAGCTAGCTGGGGCGCCTGGGTGGCTCAGTGGGTTAAAGCCTCTGCCTTCGGCTCAGGTCCTGATCCCAGGATTCTGGGATCGAGCCCCATGTCGGACTCTCTGCTCAGTGGGAGCCTGCTTCCCTCTCTCTCTCTCTCTCTGCCTGCCTCTCTGCTGACTTGTGATCTCTCTCTCTGTCAAATAAATAAATAAAATATAAAAAAAAAAAAAAGAAAGAAGTCCCAGCTAGCCTTATGGGTTTTCCCTTATAAGTTAAGGACTCCATTTATCTTGCTGCTTTTAAGATTTTTTTTTCTTTCATCACTGTTTTGTAAATGTGACTGCAGTATGTCCTGATGTTGGCCTGCTTCTGTTGATTTTGATGGGGAGTTCTCTGTGCCTCTTGGATCTGGGTGTTTATCTCCTTCCCCAGATTAGGGAAAATTTTAGCTATTCTTTTCTGGAATAAATTTTCTTCTCCCTTTTCTCTCTTTTCTGGGCTCCTATAATATAGATGTTATTCTGTTTGATAGAATCACTGAGTACCCTAAATCTATTCTTGTGTTGCCAAATATTTCTTTTTCTCTTTTATTCAGCTTCATTATTTTTTATTATTTTGTCTTCTAAGTCACGAATTCATTTCTCTGCTTCTTTCGATGTGCTATTCATTGCATCAAGCCCCTTTCCAATCTTGTTTATTACATTCTTCATCTCTGTTGGGTTCTTTAACTTTTTTCCTCTGGTGGTATTTCCCTGATGTCTTATAATCTTTTCTCAAGCCCAGTGAGTATCCTTATGATTGTTGCTTTAAATTCTCCATCAGGTGTGTTACTTATATATTTTGTTTTGATCTCTGGCCTTGGCCTTATTTTGTTCTTTTATTTGGGGTGAATTTCTCTATGTTGGCATTTTTTTTTTCTAAGTCTCTGCCTTTTTGTCTGGGTTAGGAAAGCTAGTTATGTCTCCTGATCCTGGAAGTTAATTGCTTTATGGATAGGAGGTCATGTAAGTGCCCAGGGTCTGGTGCTTCAGGAAGTGGCTCTGGTGTGTGGTCTGCTGCTGTGTTCTGGCTTCTCTTTCCTTAAGGCCAGTTGCCTACTGTGGGCAATGTTTGATCCCTGGTCTGAGTGTGATGAATTTTTAACTAGGTGTGTTCTGGTTTGCTTGTGAAGTTCGGTTTTTTACCACCTCTGCTGGATCTGGGGCCCTACAGAACTTTTTAGTCAGAAGATGTGGTGTGGACAGGGGTTTGTGTTGGCCTTTTGGGGGAGGGGCCCACCACACTGGGACCAAAGTAAGCTTGATTGAGATGTTCAGTCCTGTGGGGGTGCAGGGTTGTAGGGCCTGATGCATGTAAGTCAGGCAGGCAGTGTCAGTGCTACAGTGCTTCCCATGGGTGGCTTTGTACTGAAGGGCATGGGTGGGAACTGGTGCTGGCCAGTTCCTTTATTCTTAGAGAGATGTTTTCATGAATGCTGACTCTCAGGAACATGCTCTGAGAAGAGTGAATATTCTTCCCACTGTTTGCTGCAGGAGCTCTTCAGTTTGCTGTTTCCGTGCTCTCTGCCCTCCAGGTTTTTGCTTCTTCTCTCATGGAGCAGGGCAGTGCCCTCTGGGTTCGATCCCAGTCCAGCCTGTTGACTTTTAAAACTCCAGGCTTTAAGTCCCACTGTTGCATGAATTCACAAAATTCAGTCCCTCTCTTTATCCAAGACCATGGCTTTGGGGAAACATACTCCTTGTTCATTCCCTTGTATGCTCCTCTATCTCTTTCTTACCATTTGCTGTCTCTGTCAAATAAATAAGCAAAATCTTAAAAAAAAAAAAAATGATCAGATCAATATTGAAGTCCTACTTGAACTCTATCTTTTATCCTTTCTGGCTGTCCTTTTCTGTGTCTCCTTGTGTGCCTTTTATTAGACTTCTAAATTCCTGATCTCATGTACATTATCCAACAGAAGAAGCTCCTATTATCTGAAAACCCATCCTGTGGTTCTTCAAAAATTCTATGCTGATTCTTTCAGTGTTCTTCTTTTAAATTTGTTCATATTTTATGCGACCTTTAGGTCTCACAAACTTGAAGGCAAAGTTGTGACAAATCTGTAGAGCTTCTACTTCTCACCCTCTGGTAAATGTCTTAGGGCCCTTGTTACCATCTCTGATCTGGAAACAACTGAGAGCCTCCCTCAAGACTGGGATGGTGGATCTTTTTTATATTTTACATCTGCCTATTCTTGCCTTTAACATTACTTTTCCTTTAGCATGTGGGTAGACTTTTTCCTTTATTCTAAGAATCTTTTTTTCCTCTCAGGCCCTCTCCTTTCACCTTCTATTCTTTAGAATACTGCCATTCTGCTATGATAGTAAGACTGAAGTCCATTCTTATATTGCTCTAGTTTTCCTTGATTTCCTAGTTGACATGATTCCAAAGAGACTGTACTTTTGAAGTTCAGGTATTGTCCTTTTTAGTTACATTTTTTTGGACTGTTGAATTTATAGTAATTTCTTCTTCACCCAACAAAGGTGATATAATTTTAGAATCTTCATTCCTTATTTATATATCTACCCAGCATGAAGTGATAGATTGGGCCTCTGAAATGTAAGGGTGAGGCCAAAATTGACCTAATAACCAAATCCAGAGCTAATTTGAGACTGAGCGTTGTCCAATAATCATTAAGAGCCTATATTTAAGGGCGCCTGGGTGGCTCAGTGGTTAAAGCCTCTGCCTTCGGCTCAGGTCATGATCCCGGGGTCCTGGGATCAAGCCTCACATCGGGCTCTCTGCTTGGCGGGGAGCCTGCCTCCTCCTCTCTCTCTCTCTCTCTCTCTCTCTCTCTCTCTGCCTGCCTCTCTGCCTACTTGTGATCTGTCTGTCAAATAAATAAAAATCTTAAAAAAAAAAAAGAGCCTATATTTAAGCCACATGAATCTAAGAGATTAGCTTGCTGCAGATTTTTTTGGCCCAGGGCATGAATAGGAAATGGAATGTGAGCATCTAATGTGGCCTACTAAGGTCTAGCACTAACAATTAAGAAAAAAAATAATGTAAAATATAATATAAAATTTACTATTTTTACCAGTTTTATTGAAGTATAATAGACATGTACACCTGAAATTAATGTTATAACCTAATGATTTGACATTTGTACACACTGGGAAATGATTATCACAATAAGTCTATTGCTATCTGTCATTATATGTAGTTACAAAAATTTTTTGAGAACTTTTATAATTTACCCTTAGTAACTTTGAAGTATGCAGTACAATACTGACTACAGTCACCATGCTATACATTATATCCCCCATGATTTATTTTATAACTTGAAGTTTGTACTTCTTGACTCCTCTTCACCCATTTCATGTACCCCCAAACTCACCCCTGGCAACCACTGTTCTGTTTTCTGTATCCATGAGTTCTATTTTTATTATATTTCACATCAGTGAGACAATACAGTATTTGTCCTTTTCTAACTTATTTCACTTAGCATAATACCCTCAAGGTCCATCTATGCTATCAGAAACAGTGAGATTGTGTTGTTGTTGTTGTTTTTATGGCTAATATTCATGTGTGTGTACCACATCTTTGTCTATAGCACATCTTCACCAGTGGACACTTAGATTGTTTCCATATCTTGGCTGTTGTGAATAATGCTGCAGTGAACATAGGGGTACATAGATATTTTCAAATTAGCATATTTGTTTTCTTTGACTAAAAGCTGAGCAGTGGAATTGCTGGTCATATAGTAGTTCTAGTTTTTTTGTTTTTGTTTTTGTTTGTTTGTTTGTTTTTGTTTTTTGAAAAACCTCCATGTGGTTTTCTACAGTGGCTGCACCAGTTTACATTCCCACTAGCAATGCATGAACATTCCCTTATCTCAACATTGTTGCCAACATGTTAGTTCTCATCTTTTTGATAATTGCCTTCATAATAGGTATATGGTGATATCTTGTTATAGTTTTGATCTGCATTTTCCTGATTAGTGATGTTGAATATCTTTTCATGTGCCTGTTGGCCATCTGTATGTCTTTGGAAAAATGTCTATTCAGGTCCTCTGCCTACTTCTTAAATCAGATTTTTTTGTTGTTATTATAGTAGTTTTTAATGTATTGTTGGATATTAACCTCTTTTCAAGTACATTCACATTATTGTACAGCCATCAGAACTATTCATCTCCAGAACATGTTTGTCATTCTTAACTAAAACTCTAAACCATTAAACAGTAACTTCACCATTTCCCCTTCTTTCCAACCTCTGGTAACCACTAATCTACTTTGTTTCTATGAATTTGAATCTTTTATGAACCTCATAAGTAGTATCCTACAATATTTCTCTTTTTATGTCTAGCTTATTTTACTTAGCATAATGTCTTCAAGGTTCATATTTTAGCAGCTGTCAATTTCATTTTTAAGACTGATACAATATTCTATTGTATGTATAGATCATGTTTTCTTTATCAATCTGTTGATGAACATGGGGTGTTTCCACTTCTTGGCTTTTGTGAATAATGTTTCTATGAACCCTGGTGGGCAAATATCTGTGAGACCCTCCTTCAATTCTTTGAGATTTATGCCCAGAATGAAATTAAAGGATTATATGGTAATTCTAGGTTTATTTTCTTTGAAAAACTTCAGCACTCTTTTTCACAGCAGCCTTTCCATTTTACATTCTCACCAACAAAGCAGAGGGTTCTAATTGCACTACATCCTCACCAAAACTTGTAGTTTTTGACAATAACCATTTTAATGGATGTTATTTGATTAGATCTTCAGTGCTCTTATGATTAGTGATGTTAAGCATCTTTTCATGTGTTCATTGGCCATTTGTATATCATTAGAGAAATGTCTATCCAAATCTTTTTAAAAATTGGGCTGTTTTCTTTGAGTTGTAGGAGTTCTTTATTCTCGATATTCTTTTTTTTTTTTATTTTATAAGATTTTATTTATTTATTTGTAAGAGAGAGAGAGAGTGAGAGCGAACACAGGCAGACAGAAGGGCAGGCAGAGTCAGAGGGAGAAGCAGGCTCCCTGCAGAGCAAGGAGCCTGATGTGGGACTCGATCCCAGGACGCTGGGATCATGACCTGAGCCGAAGGCAGCTGCTTAACCAACTGAGCCACCCAGGCGTCCCTATTCTCGATATTCTTAATCAAATATGGTTTTCTAGTATTTTCTCTCATTCTGTGGGTTGCCTTTCGACTCCCTTGATAATGTCCATTTGAGGCCACAAAAAAACCTGAAGTTTTTGTTTTTGTTTTTTTAAGATTTTATTTGAAAGGAAGAGAGAGCATGCATGTGCACAAGCCTGGTGGGGGGTTGGATGGAGGTGGTGGGCAGAGGTCTAGGGAAGCAAGCCCTCACTGAGCAGGGATCCGGATATGGGGCTCAATCCTAGGACCCTGGGATCATGACCTGAGTCAAAAGCAGATGCTTAACCGACTGAGGCACCCCACTGAGAAAGTATAATTTATCTATTTTATTGCTTTTGGGTATCATATCCAAGATTAATCATCACCAAATCCAATAGTATGAAGTTTTCCCTGTTCTGTTTTCTTAGCATGAGTAATTTGAAGGACTGGAACTTTCTATAGTGTGTGCCACTCAAAGACTTTAGGGCTGAGGCCTAAATACTCTCCTGGCCAGAAAAGAAGGAATCAAGGTAGAAGGAGGAGAACCTCTCTCAGGAAAGCAAGTTTTCTCTGGGAAAACCCAGCAGGCTTCTACTTAAGTCTTTTGGCCAAAACTGGTTATGTTGCCACTCCTGGCTATGAGTACTTGGCTAGGAAATACATAAAGGGAGTGGTGGTGTCTTTTAAACTGGACACATCACTGTCTAAGGTGGAGATAAAAAGAATGAACATTTGAGCAATATGGTATCTACAACAGGTTTAAATTTCACTTGGTGTATTGAAACTTTTCAGCAGAATTGTTCAAAAGTTTGTAGCATGTAGACAGAATTCACCAGAGTCCAGTGTTAACATGTTAACTTACCCTACTTTTATAGTTAAGTCTATTTCTGGGGGTGGGAGGTAGGGTTTGGAGCAGTGGCCAATGATGCATAGGGCAAGACTTACTCATGCCTATATCCTATTCTTTCTTGGGAGTTTATACAATGTGCCTTTTGTACTACATCTCTGAATAATAAATTTGGTGTGTGTGTGTGTGTTAAGATGAATTTAAGTTTCCATTCTTTTAAGTTTTACATATAAGGGTGAATTACTATTGTGACCATGGGTATACCACAGAATGCCAAGTAACTTGCTTATGCTGCAACCAGCACTTAGATTTGGTTGTCTGAATGGTGGTCACCCTTTCCAGGGGCCACCTACATCAAATAGGGTACACCTAATCAGGCCAAGTGTAGAGAACCTCTTTCCTATAGTGATACCTCAGATCTTGCTCCCTCTCTGGAAACTCATTCTATTCCTTCATAATCTGGTTTGGATGCATTGGTGCCAAATATAGCTGCTCATTGGCAAACTGCTTCTGTCTGACCCCACTTTTCTCTACAGAACTTCTGGATTTGATTTCCTTTCTGAATCAAAAAGCATATACATATATTAACTTTTTCTTTTTTTTAAGATTTTATTTATTTATTTTACAGACAGAGATCACAAGTAGGCAAAGAGGCAGGCAGAGTGGGGCAGCAGGCTCCCTGCCAGGCAGAGAACCTGATGTGGGGCTTGATCCCAGGACCCTGAGATCATGACCTGAGCCAAAGGCAGAGACTTAACATGCTGAGCCGCCCAGGCACCCCATATATTAACTTCTTTAAGATAATAGTTTTTTTTTTTTTTTAATACAAGATATTGTAGAAGTTGTGACTTTCACATTTAGTCTTTATAAATCAAGTTATAAGGAAAGAAAGTCAAATAGAAGACTCAAGTCAAAAGATAACAATAAACCCAAATAATGTTTTCTTGGGAATTTGTTCAAGACTAAAAGTACTTTGTTGTTTTGGATTTTGTAATATTGAGTCTTAAATAAAATATAGTATTACCTCTGTGTAAAAGGAATTCTCATATTTACAGTCAACTATTTTACAGCTTCCAATTTTGTTCAGTTTAATTTTCCCTTAAAGATCTTTTTGGACCTTTTTTTTGACCATTTTATATTACCCTGAAGTTATGGAAATGATAATGTGTTGTGTGGTTTCCTGTTCCTGCATGGCCTTCACAGCTGTGACCACTTACCTTTAAATGGAAATTTCAGTCTCTACATTCTTTAGCCTTGGGAACAATGAGGCCTTAATAAAGAGAAATTCAAGAAATATAAGTGTAGTAGCTCAGCATTTTTTATCCTTCTAGCTTATTTTACTGATTCTATTCCTTAATCCTAAAACCTGGAACTTGGGTTTTTTTTTCCTTGTCTTTCTTTCTTTTTCTCTTTCTTTCTTTCTTTCTTTTTTTTTTTTTTTTTTAATGTGCCATTGTGCCATTCTAAACTCCATTTCAAGAAACAAGTTCCTATTTCTCATTTTTCTTCCCAGTGCACTGATTTCTCTGGGATTAACTTCCTGTGTTTAATTTCTGAGCGTCAGCTGGCTCAGATTCCCTGTATTTGGGCAGGTTTCACTCCTGTAAGCATTAAGGGAACATGGAATAAGCCTTTTAAATGTTAACCCTTTCTTGGTTTGAATATTAGACATTCCTTGTGAAACTGTAATGTAGAAGAGGAGCTCTTTTAATTCAATGCCCTGCATTCTGGAGCGGCTTAAAGGAGTGATGATTTAGTCCAGATAAGTTTCAAATAAAAAAATGACTGTTTTGAAAGTATGCTATTTTTGCCTGCTCTTTGTTATTATATCCCAACAAATATTGACATGTGTTCTTTTCTTACCATGCAGCAAAAAGTTAGTATTGCAGGGGCACCTGTGTGGCTTGGTGGGTTGAGGCCTCTGCCTTCAGCTCAGCTCATGATCCCAGGATCCTGGGATCGAGCCCAACATTGGGCTCTCTGCTCGGCGGGGAGCCTGCTTCCCCCTCTCTCTCTGCCTGTCTCTCTGTCTGCTTGTGATCTCTATCAAATAAATAAAAATTAAAAAAAAAAAGTTAGTATTGCAATAATGTTCTGTTTTGAGATTATGACAGTCTTCCTTATAAAATTATATATTTTGCTATGCACATTGCTTACATACAACTATGAATATTATGCTTTGTGGTTTCCACATAATTTTTTTTTTTCCCCACTCAGGAACTTTTAACTAGGATGGCCAAAAGATAGCTTCTGTTTTGCTTTGATCTACAGTCCTATCCTTCTCTGAAAAGCAATTCTATGTGTCCTAAGTCTTTGTTTCTATGCTGTAGCATTTATGTCTCCTTCAATATTCTCTACAACTTGCCAAGCTGATG
Organism: Mustela lutreola; assembly: GCF_030435805.1. NCBI lineage: Eukaryota > Metazoa > Chordata > Mammalia > Carnivora > Mustelidae > Mustela > Mustela lutreola. The sequence goes on from NC_081296.1 coordinate 95,232,945, forward strand.
CTTTGTATTTTTATATTTAAGAGCTATATTTAGTTCTTGTATTCTAAGGGTGGTGGGTTTGTTGTTGTTGTTGTGTTTTCAAAAGTTTTGAGTCTTTTTTTTGGCCCCCAAACCTTGCTGTGATGATGATGGGGTATTTCAAATATATTTTGATGGGAAAGATCATATCTACATTATGTTCTAAATTGAAAACAGATTTCCCACTAGAGAAGGATGACAAATATATTTCTTCTGTATATCATCAAACTGTTTTTAGAGTAACTTGGGGGTTTGTTTTTCTGCCCATCCTTTTATTGATTCAGTAAATATTTATGGGATGTCAACTGGTACCAGACATTTTTCTAGGTACTTGGGATTCAGCAATGACCAAAAAATTCCTGCTTGTGTAGAACTTAACTTTCTTGTTCAGTGGTTCTCAAACTTTGCTGCATATTAGATTCACCAGGGAGATCTAAAAATTCCTAGGCCTTGCTCCATGCCGATTAAATCAGTCTCTTGGGGTAGACACAGGGGGTCGGTATTTTTTTTTAAACTTCCCAAGTGATTCCAGTGTACATCTAAAAATGAAACTCATCAGTCTACAGCAGAAGTTATCACATTATAACACTGACCAGAGGATTTTGTTACAATTCAGTACAGTTTCTGAATCAGTACTCTGGGACTAGGCCTAGGAATTTGCATTTCTAAGTTGCCTGTTAAAGCTGCTGCTGCTGGTTTGGAGATGCAACTTGAATAACTGACGTAGAACCTTGCTTGGCACTCAGTTCATGGTAGCAGATCTGCCTCAGCTTCTTAGAAGTACAGAATTTCAGGCCCAATCCCAGACCTAACGAGTCAAAAAATCTGTATTTTAATAAGATCTCCAGATGACTCAATTGCATATCACAACTTCAAAAGAGGTACTTCATTGCACTTTGTCACATGCATGTCATGTAAACTATAGATTTATTTTCTTTCTTTTGAACATACTCTTAGCATAAGTGGATAGTCACACAAGTTTTGGAGACAAAACACTATTGTGGTGATTTACAATGAAATAACCTGTTCTTTCTCTCTCTCTCTTTTTTTAAGATTTTATTTACTTATTTGACAGAGAGATAGAGAGCACAAGCAGGCAGAGGGAGAGGAAGAAGCAGATTCTCTGCTGAGCAGGGAGCCTGATATGGGACTCGATCCTAGGACCCTGGGATCATGACATGAGCCGAAGGCAGTCACTTCACCAACTGAGCCATTCCAGGTGCCCATAACATGTTATTTTTTATGTCTTTTTCTATAAGGAGTGTATAGTGGCAAATACAAATGAAAAATAATAGGTTCAATTTTTCTGGGTTGAAAGCAAGAGTCTTTCATGGCCCCCTACCTTTTCTTAAAACATTTACTTTAGAAAACTGTAAACTTCATTTTTCATCTCTTTGAAATGTATATAAAACCTTTAAAAAGACAAATAGCCTCTAGCCAACACCTGGGAAGTATATCTTTGAAATATAATCAGGGGAGATCTTGCTTCTCTCTCCCTGGTTCTGTGAGGTGGTAGGAGCCTAGGTCACTTCCTCCATGTTGCAAAACTACATCTTTTCATAAATCAATGGGAAATTAATTTTTCCTTTGGATAAAGCCACTTAGCTGATACAGATGGTCACCCCCAACTACCAAGTGAATTTGGGATGAACTCTGTGTGCAAATGGTTGGGTCAAATCCTCCTGATGACTAGTTGTTTCTCTTCTAGTGAGTTGTATCTGCATGGCTACATGAAGGGTGAGATTTTTTTTGTGACTTTACAATCTCAGCAGATTGCCTGAAGTGCATATTACATTCTGGCTTAATGATTATTCAATTTTAAATTGTTTTTTTCTCTTCTACTTTTATGGAGAGATTTTTCTGGGTGGAAAGGAAAATCTGTTTTTAATTCTGTTTCCCCAACAGACTCTAGTCAGTATTTTATTAACTTTCCAGATTACCTTCCTCCACTAGCCAGCCAGAGCATTCATTCTGCATATAAAATATTTTTGACAGGATGAGGATGTGAGGCATGCTAGAATATACATCTTATAAAAATAAGAGTCTAACTCAGATTTTAAAGATTTTCCAATCTTTAAAAAATTCTTAACTATGGAATTGTTTAATCATATATAAAAATAGAATAGTATAGAGACGCCTGGGTGGCTCAGTGGGTTAAGCCTCTGCCTTCAGCTCAGGTCATGGTCTTGGGGTCCTGGGATCGAGCCCCGCATTGTGCTCTCTGCTCAGCAGGGACCCTCCCCCCTCCCTACCTGCCTCTCTGCCTACTTGTTATCTCTGTCTGTCAAATAAATAAATAAAATCTTTAAAAAAATAGAATAGTATAATTAACACCTCTGTACTCATTTCCAATCTTCTTTCATCAATATCCACTTTCTTTTCTTTTCTTTCTTTTTCTTTTTTTTTTTTGACTGAGGTGTTTTAAAGCAATATCTAGATATCCTATCACTAAATCTGGAACTACTTCAACATGTGACCCTAATAGACTTAAAAAAAAAAATAAGCTCTCATTCATGGTAATCAAATAACACAAATGCCCATCAGTCATTGAGTGGGTAAACAAATGTGGTACATACATATATAGTGGAATATTCAACTATAAAATGAAGAAAGTGCCGATGTACACTATAATGTGGTTGAACCTCCAACACATGATGCTAGGTGATAGAAGCTTGATAAGAAAAGTCACATATTGCATGATTCTTATTATATAAAATATTTTGAATAGAAAGATCTGTAGAGACAGACCCGGATTGGTCATAACCAGGTACAAGAGGGAAAGGGGAGAGGGGAGAAACTGCTGGATAGAAAAAGTGTTCAGTATGGAGTGTTGGAATGGTTTTGGATGTGGATAAGGTTAGATGCACAACATTTTGAAAAATTTAGTCCTTGTCATCTTATAGGACAATAATAAGTGAAGAGGTTAATATTTCAAGCAATTATAAACTAAAAGGTTACAATGAGAATAAACATTGTTCTGAGCGAAAATAATTGGGGAAATTCTCTGGAGCATAAGGTCAGGGAAGACCTTTCTGAGGCTGTAACATTTAAAATAAGGTCTAGATGTTGAAGAGAGGTTTCAGGTAAGGAAGAGGTTGACAAGTTTGGGGAACTGAATGCAGGTGTGGGTAATAGATGTCTGTGCAGACTTTGCCTATGAATGGACTGGGCCTGTAGCTGGCTTACATTGTAGTCTAATAAACGGGACCTGCCATTCTTTAATGAACTGAATAGTTGAAGTCACCATCTACTCTTCCCTCACATTGTGGTAGGATGAGGATATTTATATAGAGGCGTCAAGGACGATCTTATTTTTATTTATTACTCTGTTCATCTTTTATGAAGCAAAGAGGTATAAAAAATGCTAATACAGGATACATATTAGGTGGTGTGTGTATATGCTAGGTATATATGTTTAGCATATAATAAGGGTATATATATATCTTGCATATAATAGGGATATGTTCTAGCATACAGTAATAAAACCATTTTTTTTCAGAGAAGGTTGGGGTGTAAAACCAGACCACGAAAGGAACCTGGGGCTAGGTGAAGGAAATAGGAGACTGGAGTAGAGGAATAGGGACATCAAGGGAAGGAAACCATCTCTTCTAGTGTATGGTGGATAGAAATGGGGTGGGTATCAACTCTTCCCTTCTAAGCTGTGTGCCACAAACAAAGCATTCTAGCTCTGGAAACCTCAGCTGTGAAATAGGAACTATATTAATACTCCCACAGAAATTGTATGGGGTTCAGATGAGATAATGTTTGAAATTGACTCAGCAGGTTGCCTGAGACAGCATAAACCCTTAAATGTTTCCTTCCACTGTGGATATTACAACTTTCTAGATCTTCTTGAATTCATATTTTGTTCTCATGTTTTTATAACTTGAATTCATATTTTGACTTTCTTTTGGCAGGGGGCTTTAACAAATGCCTCTTTTGAGAAGACTGTTAAAAGTTTCTGAATGGCCCAGATTTTCTCTTCAGCCTCTTACTACACTTTAAAGAAGCGAGAAACTTCTTTGTTACTAGAATATAGGTTACTGACTGTAGTCAGTACATTCGTACTGGTAATTCAAACAGCAAAATAGTAATTGAATTCAACCATTATTCAAACATGAAGTTGTTTCACTGAATTAAATAGCTTAGATGCTTTTGTGTATGGAAGCTGGCAATGCTTAGAAGCATTTAGGTATCAGATGTAAATAAAGTGTGATATTAGATGCTTTAAAGAAGGATTGAATTAGATACAAATAATGTAGGTTTACTATTTCTAGCATCTTTAACAGTTACTCTTTAGACTCATAGCACATTTTTTTATTACATTTTATGGGTCTTTCTTATATTTACAGAAACAGAAATTTAGAAAGGCAAAATGAGTTGCCCATAAGTAGTAAATTGTAGTAATAGGGTCAGAATTTGTTTGTTGTTTTGACTCCCAAGCCCAGTATTCTTCCAACACATAAAGATCTAGGTCGATAAGGTATATTCACTTACTTAGCAACTCAGATTAAGCATAACTATCCAAGTAACAAATCTATAAGCTCTAACCTTAGAGTAGGGGGTATTCACATAGTACGACCCCCCTAGATTTATAATCCAAAGATAATATGCTCAAATCTCACCTTTACCACTTACTGCTTCTGATGAGTCACTTTGACCTTGAGATTTAATTCCCTTTGGTGAAGATAAAATTATAGAGTATAGTGAAGCCACTGAGAACATTAAAATGCTCTGTAAATAGAACATCCCATTGATTACAAGATACTGATTTTGTATTTGTAAAATTTTAATTTTTGAGAATTATGACTTTCTATATATTGCATTTAAAATATTTAAAGAATGCTTTAGTCAACTGTGGGATAGGTTTAACATTTTCACATGGGACAGTTTTGCTGTGAAACACTTTTAAAGTAGGCAGAGGATTCATTTTAAAGAATAATCTTTATCCTATTGTTCAAATCCATACAATCAGAGGTTATTTAGAATTCTGTCATACCCCATGTACTACTCTTTAAAAGATCTTTAAAAACTATTCTGACTCCCCCTCTCTTCTGGATTGTAGAGGTTAATAAGTTCCTCAATATGTTAACTACATTAAAAAAAAAAGATATTTTTAAAATTCGGTCCTGCAATATTTTCAATGCAAGTGTTCTTCCGTTCATACCATTTGGGCACTTCAGTTGCAGAAACAGTCGAAGTACTTCTGAAAATGCCGATCAGGGAATATCCTACTAATTGCTTTTGATCTGCCTTAAAGAGAGCAATTAGAAACAACTCAAATTTATCTTTGGGGATACTAACATTCTCATGACCAAACTTGAGTTTTTGGTCCTAAAATCTTATCATAGAGAAAATGATGCTTCTAATCCCATGAATGCGTTCGAAGAGTTATGCTGATATTTTTTCTCAGATCTTCTCCTTTGAGACACAAAGTTGAGGTCCTTTTTCCCTCCTGAGGGGTTAGGTTTCACACGTGTTACATATTTAGTACCTGTGGGAGTCTAAATTGATGATTAATGGTTGAGAATCCTTTTTAAAAAATGTTTGGCTGAAGGCAGAAAATAAAGTGCTGATTGGTTCATTAAGCAATTCAATCCCAAACCGTAAAAAGTTTTAAGTTTAATCCTGCCTGAAGCCTGACTGATCCTGTCATAAACACTTTTCATAAACCTTCCACTTAAACCCAGTCTTGTGGTTTTATTAATCTAGCAATAATTCAAAATGACACCCCATGTAGCAATATAAATCTATAAGATGAATATCATAAAACTTGCACCATTACAACACCACGGGTAATTACGTATAAATGCAATTTCCTTTAGTTAGGTATGTCTCCCTGAATTGCTGCTTTTGCCTTAGCTGAACAGATGTGTTGACTGTAATGCTGTCTCAGTGTGCTGGTATGCCTGAAGGAAAAGACAGAAATGCAGACAGTCCCTGATGATAAAAAGTTCTGGAGTTTGGAGAGCCTGATTTGCAAAACTCAGGGAGCAATTTAGCAAAGCCCTGTATTTGCGGAGTTTCTAGTCTCTGGGAAGATTCCTCTTCTGTGTTGCTGTGTGGAATTTTTAGCTCTTGGATTTAATGGCTGTACTGATATTCTGTGGATGTATCCGGGCTCATGTGCTTCAGGCACACTTTTAGAAACTCCAAGTCCCAGCTGTCAGACTTTTTTTTTTCTTTTTCCTTTTGAGGAGAGGGGCTTTTTAGTTCTGAGTCTAGGGGTTAGATGAACTCTCAGACTAGATCATAACAGACTTAACAGGATTGGAGCAATATAAGATTTCTAAGGTTATTTGGAACAGAAGACTGCATGTTTATTTTAATGGGGCAGAGAGACCTTTCCAAGAATAAGCCTAGGAGTCCATAAGAGCTAGGAGTTTGTTTTCATATGCCTGCTATAGTCGCTCAACTGCAGCAATCTGCTCTCAAATAAAAATAAACCTTGAAAGAGTGTTCAGATACCTACTATTGAACCCATGGGACATTTAGGCTTTTATAAGACAGGTGTTGGAAAATATCTGAAGCCATAGCATTCCTCCTCTCCACCCCCCACCCATACCCCAGCTTGTGCTTTATGGGTTTAGACTGACAATACATAAGAAGGATCTGCTTTGTGACAGGAGATGAAAACCAAGGATTACACAGTATTTTAGCACTGTTACAACTATAATTCAGTAAAATACATATGTAATTGAGGATCTCTCCTCGGCTAGTGCTTAGTACCATGCTGTACTAAGCACTAGGGATTTCAAAATCTAGCCCCTTCCTCAATAGTAGCAAAGGAGTTAGGATCCTGTATTCATCTACTGATAGTCTCTGGACCCATTCTTTTTTGACTCAGGCTGAAACTCACCCTTTACTCCCTGGCCCCTAAACTACCATATTCTTGGAATCCCTGCTTCTGTCTTTGAAGCCCCTTTGATATTTAAATTGGAACAGGAAATTATTAGAGGGGTTAAACCTCAGCCAGAACAGATGGATTTAGATGAATCCCTCATTTCATTAACTTTGTGATGACGGAGGCCTCTGTTTTACCCAAGGGTTTTTTGTTTTTGTTGTTTGACTCCATTTGTTGCTGTCTGTCAAAGTTTTTACTGGTGTACAGGTAGCCTCATTTTAGATAGCAACCACTATCATTATATACAAACAATGGAAAAAGTTTTAATAAATATTAACTATATAAACAATTTTCTGTTGAATTATGTGGACTATTACCATCAGGGAGAAATATTATAGTAAGTCAAAACTGTAAGCTCTGTATAGTACAGTTTTCCTATACCAAAACAAATAGATATTTGCTAACTTTTCATCTTTATGTGATCGAAGCTACTTTCTGATTTCAACTTCCAGGTAGGGCAAGCAATTCTCTTATTTACATTTACTCATCACATTCAAGACTCTCCAGATCAATATCGAAGTACCAGAGACCCAAGAAACATAATAGCCAGAATCACAACTGAATTTATTATCCTAATTTTGCTGTTATCCCAATAGATACTTTTATTCGAATAATTATAATACACAGTAGCAAATACTCAATAGCAAATACTCATTGTAGTAAATAATTTGCAACTATTTACCTAACCCATTTAATTGAATGCAAACAGTTGGATATCTTAAATTAACAGTGGCTATTTTCCTTTAACCTTTAAAATAAGACTGCTTGAGTTGTTTTGTTGGGACAAGGAGTCTACTACCTGTTTATCTACTTTGCCTTTCTCACGTCAGGGGGGGTAAAAGAGAGAAAATGGACTCTTCCTTAGAGCAAATGGAATTCACCCTTCCTCTTTTTACTACTTTTGCTAAAACATTACTAATTAGGAGAAAAGAGTAAATTAACAGTTGGGAAATTCTTTAGAGCTTTTGAATGAATGGGGAAAAGCAGAAAGAACTTTCATTCAGAGATAGAGTAGGATCATGGAACTCTACCTCTGAAACTAATAATACACTATATCTTAATTGCATTTAAATAAAAAAAATTGAACTTGTATAAAAAGGTATCTGCAATCATACTGTGTAGTCAAATGAAATAAACGTTACTTAAATTAACAGCAACAAAAGAGATAAAGCAGGATTTCTATAAGCTCTTTCTCAAGATTCCTCCCTCAGGGTGACAGGAGGGTTTCCCTCAATGCAAAGCAATTCTCGAACACTAGCTGGGGGTCTGCTAGTTCAAATCAATTCAGGAGATAGAGCATCAGATTCTACAGGCTAAGGGCTCAGTCCTACAAGACTTCCCTCTATCTCCATCCTCAAAGTTTGTAAGCCACAGGTTGTTACCTGTACTTTTGGCCAATAGTCTACAGATTGGACATTCCAACATCCTCTTCCTTAGATTTAATTGGCCAGAGCAGCTCACAGAACTTAGGGAAACACTTAGCTTAACCAGTTTATTAAAGGACATAGTATAATATGAATCCACAGCCAGATCAAGGAATATGTGCAGCAAAGTATGGAGAAAGGGTGTGGAGCTTCCATGCCCTCTCCAAGTATACCACTCTCCTGGGACTTCTGTGTGAGTTCACCAGCATGGAAACTCTCCGAACCTCTGCCTTTTGTTCTTTTTTTTTAAATGAAAGCTTCCTTACACAGTCATGATTGACTAGGTCCAGCAAGTCTCCCCTGTCTGAGAGTGGAGCTAGGGCTGAAAGTTTCACCCCTGTAATCACATTGTGGGTGCTCCTGGTGACTAGTTTCTTCCTTTGAGTGGGTCCAAAAGTCAGCTCAGAAACCTAGCAAAAGTCAGCTTTATGCTCTTATCACAGGAAATTCCAGTGGTTTGGGGAGCTATGAACCAGGAACTGTGGACAGAGACCAAATATATATGAAAACTAGGTTTTCATCATCTGAGGGACCAAATATATAGGAAAATTATATTTTTCTCATCTCAGTGATCAAGTATATATATACATACATATATGTGTACATGTATTTACAGATCACCATATCTTAGTAGTTCTTTTTACGTTCTTGTCTTTGGATAAGAACACAAGAGTTTTGTAGTTCTAGAATTTGCCATCTGTCTTACCAAATGGTGTTAAGGTAGGGAAGAGGAGTATTTAAATACACAATGTACTGTCAAAATGTAATATAGAAAAACCTATTTAAGTGTCTTAATATATTTTTGTTCTCAGGTCATAAATATTCATAGAGATCAATTGTTATTTATCCTAATAGCCCCATACTTTACCATTTTCTAAGAGGCACAGAAGACTCTGGAAACCTTAACTTTAAAATGCTTTTTAAAATTTGTATTTTTTAAACTCACACAATAAAGTTCTTTTTGGTGTATACTTCTGAGAATTATAACAAATGGGCAGTGTCCTTAACTACTACCATCAAGATATAGAAGAATCTTATTAGCCCAATTTATTTCCTCATGCTGCCCCTAATTCTTGACAACAAATGGTCTACGGTGTCTGTGTAGTTTTACCTTGTCCATAATGTCGTATAAATGGAATCATCTAGTATAAGGTTTTTTGATTCTGGCTTCCCTTACTTAGTATACTTCAGGTTTATTTACGCTGTTGTGTCAATTTGTTTCTTTTTATTTTCTATTTTCATTCATCAGTTGAAAGATAATAGGGTTGTTTCCAGTTTTGACTAATTATGAAGAAAGTTGCTGTAAACTTTTTGTGTTGTAAATGGGGCAGTAGGTTCCCCTCCTGGATGCTTTAAGGAGCATTCCAACATCGTCACAGAAATTAAACTCAGACATATGAAATTCAAGGTCTATTATACTCCTAGGTCCTATTAGAGGGAAATGGAGGGCCATATAGAAGGAGCTTCTAGGAGATAGGTTCAGCCAAGCAAGTGGGGAGCTAAGAGAGTTGAGGACTGGATGGACAAATGCCTTTATTGGGTGGTCAGGGTGAAGTTTCCAGCAAAGGTGTGAGGGAATTCATTGGTGCTGTTGAATGCCATGAGGTCATAGCAGGGGGAGGGTAAGAAGGGGATCTTGTAGCAGCAAGGACCAGCCTTATCATCTTTGTATACCCGGGTGCCTGGGTGGAGTGCTCACAGCCTTTTTTGAGGGATATTGAAGCATCAGGAAAATGTGAAGTTCTAAAAATTTACGATACATTTCTGCATGCAGATTTTGATGTGACCACTGTTTTAAATTCTCTTGGGTAAATACCTGGAAGTGTGATCACTGTGTCATAAAGTTATACATTTTTAACTTGATAGGAAGTTGGCAGACTTGTCTAAAGCAAATGTAGCACCTAATTTTCACTGGAAATATATGAGTATTCCAGTTGCTCAGCATTCTCACTAACATTTTATTGTTGTTTCAGTTTCATCTTTCTTGTAGATGTATAGTCCTGTCTTGTTTTAATTTTCATTTATTTAATGACTAGCGATGTTCAACTTCTTTCCACATACTTATTTGCCATCTTGTAGTTCTTCGATGGAAGTATCTATTCAAATATTTTATGCATTTTTTTCTTTTTGGTTCTTATATTCTACATCTTTGTCAGATGTGATTTGCAAATATTTTCTCCCACTTTCATGGCTTATCTTTTCATTCTCTTGACAGTGTCTTACACAGAACAGAATTTTTGGTTTTGGATGAAATGTATCTTTTTTTTCTCTTATGAATCATGATTTTAGTGTATTTAAAAACTTTACTTTCTAACTCAAGATCACAAAGAATTTCTGCCTTGTTTTTCTGGAAGTTTCATAGAAATTTTGGTTTATGATGCATTTTGAGTTGTTCTGTATATGATATGAGGGGTGGGTTGAAGTTTATTTTATTTTTTTATGCATTTATCGATTTGTTCTCACCTATTTTTTTGAAAAGCTTATTTTTTTTTCCTATTACCTCTGTGCTTCTGTTAAAATTTAATTTTTCTTACTTGTATGGGTCAATGTCTAGACTATTCTTTTATACTGAACTGTGTATCCTTTTGCCAATGACACTTTGTAGTGTCATTATTGTAGCTTTACAGTAGTTTTTAAATTAATCACTTATGCTATAATATTCTTCTAAGCACTGATTTGGTTATATCATACTACTTTTAGTATGTCATATTTTCATTTAGTTCAAAATAGTTTTTAATTGAGACTTCTCTTTGACTCGTGTTATTTTAAATTCATATGTGTTCTCTAACTTTGTTCTCTTGCAAAGTTGTTTTGGCTATTCCAGTGTTTTTCCCTTTCTTTATAAACTTTTGAATTTTCTTGTCAATATCTTTAAAAAAAATTACCTGGGATTTGTTAGGATTTTATTAAGTGTTGTGTTATTTTGAAGATTTTCAGTTTAATTCTGTTATTAGAGGACATACTTTTACTAGGTTCTTAATTCTTCAAATTTGTTAAGATTTGTTTTATGGTCTATGCTTTTTATGATCTCTCATAGGCCCCTTCATCCTTCTCCCTATATTAGAGTTGTCACACACATATAATGTATATCCTATACATACATTAACAGCCCCACCAGGAAATATTCATTTTGTTTTCTTCAAAAAATGCATCTTTTAAAGAACTTAAGAAGAATATTGTCCAAATGTTAAGCATTTGTTACTTTTCATGCATGTATCAAGTTCTAAATTTCTTGCTAACATTTCATGAACATAGTTACGATGGATGCTTTTAAAGTATTGGACTGATGATTTCAACATCTAGTCATCATGGGATTTTAATTACTTGATTGTCTTTTCCAATGAGAATTGGTCAAATTGTGTTGTACTTATATGCTGGTATATAAATATTATATATAATATTATATATTATATAGTTATATATATAGTTATATATATATTTATATATTTATATATATATTTATATATATAAATATAAATTATATATTATATAAATATAAATTATATATTACATATAACTATATATTACATATAACTATATAATATATATATAAATATATAAATTATTTTATATATATAAATTATATATTTATATATATAAAATATATATAATGTATATATTATATATATAGTTATATAATATAAATTATATATATAATTATATATATAATTATATAGTTGTATAATATATAAATATAATATTTTGAATTTTGCATCATGTGTTCCTTTGTCCTCCAGATAGTGTTGATTTCTACCTCCTCACCCCAACCATCTTAAATTTTGAGGTAATCAATCTACAACCTGAGTAAGTTTAGACCATTCATTTTATCTCCCTTTCTGTGGGTGGGATTTCTAATATCAATTCGTTTTTCAAAACCTTTACTATGTTGCTTTGACTAAACTCTGTGCATGCCACTCAGGGCTTATTTTAACAAGTAGATCATGTTTTGCATTATTCAGCTCTTATAACCTTTGTAGTGAATTGGGTTTGTATTGTGCATATAGCATATGCATACAGGGGTGAGCCTGGAACATGTGCTGGATCATGGAATTCCTGACTCCATCTCTCTACTTGACAGGACCCACCCCCCCGCCCCCAACACACACACTTTTTGGCTTCTAGGATCCACTGTGCCTTGTTCTCTTTCTAGAAAGACAGGAATTCTTTCTTAGATTTTTGCTGTCTATGCCCACTGAATAGTTCCATGACTGGGGTCATCTTTGTCAAAGCCAGGAAAGAAAGGATGATATATTAAGTTTGTAGAGCTGTCATAACAGATTTGCCATAAAGTGAGTAATTTAAACAATAGAAATTTGTCTAATTGCTCTGAAGGCTAGAACTCTGAGATCAAGGTGTTGTCAGGGCCATATTCCCTCTGGCACCAGGGAGGGATCTGTTCCAGGGATCTGTTCCAGGCCTCTCTCCTAGCCTCTGGTAGCTTCTTGGTGTGGCAGCAAGGACCAGCCTTATCATCTTTGTATACCTGGGTGCCTGGGTGGAGTGCTCACAGCCTTTTGTGATCTTCACATGGCATTCTTCCTGTGTGCATGTCTCTGTGATCAAATTTTCTCCTTTTATAAGGATATCAGTCCTATTGGATTAGGGACCACCCTAATGACCTCATTTTAACTTGATCATCTCTGAAAGGACACTATATCCAAATAAGGTCACATTTAAATACTAGGGGTGGTTATTTGTTATATGTTAAGACCCCAACATAAATTTTGGAGGGACATGATTCAATCTGTAATAGATGAAGGGGGGGTGAGGGGCAGTACTCTAGGAAACTACTGTACTGGCCACTTCCAAGTTTTGACTGTCCTTTTCAGTCTACTTACTATTTTTCAGAGTTTTTAGGTAATTGCCTTTTTGTATTTTGTTCAGATATTTTTACTGTAGTTGGTTTACTTCCAACTGGTGATTGTAACTTTTAAAAATAAAGATCTTTTAGTTTTAGGGTTGTACAAGTACTTCTTAGTTTCAAGGAGATGTGACAACCAAAATGAGAACCACAGTTGAAATGGATGGCAGGTTAAAAGTTTATTTGGATGAGAACTTGGGGTCCAATATGCATGATAGTAGTTTGGACTTGAGGTGAAATATATTCCAGTCTCTGAATCATTATGATTCAGAGCAACTCAGCCTCATACTCCAGTTCTCTTTCAGTGGTGCTACTCTTGATTGATTTCTGGGGTAAGATATTGGCAGTATGGTTAGGACTAGAAAAATAAGTTGTATATTATTTCAGTGGTTGCTCTTTATGGTAAAGGTCCCTTCAATTTATCATATACTCATTTATGGCTTTCTGGGGATACAAGGGTATATTAGAAATAGTTCCTGAGATTAAGGAATCACAGTCTAGGAAGCAAGGGAGAAATGTGGCTAAATATTGTATTGATATGCTAAGTGCTCTGAGGTAACTCACAAGGTAGGGATGGGGTGGGAGGGTTAGGTCAAGAATAGGAATAGGCCAAGAATAAAGAAAATTATTTTACTCTGGGGATGGAGTTAAAATAGGGATTTGGAGAAGGGCTGGTTTAGGCAAAAACAGCCTTTAAGTGTCAAGGATGCTCTGTTATAAATTTCTTGAATATTCATTATCAAAAAGCATTATGCATTAGAGCCCTTAGATGTCTGTTTGGTGGCCAAGACAGAGATGAACAGGAACCTAAGGAAAAAACATATTTCAGACAAAGGACTAAAGCACTTACTACTATTTTTGAGATGTTCTTCTAAGCATTGATCTAAGAAACAACACACAGGATAGAAATACAGAAAGACCTCAGGAGAATGAACTTTTATCCCCACAAGCACATTTCTATTTCTTTGGTTCATTACATTCAATAATTCAGAATGGTTCATTCACGGTTTGATCTGATAATAATCAGGCCAGGAAGGGGAAGTAATTTGTAAATGCCATCCAAAGTTAGGTTGTGCCCTGAAGTCTTTTATTGGAAATCTTATTTTGTTTTGAAGTTAATTGGAGAACAGTTAATTGGACAAGGCAGTGGAGGAAGGATTAATTTAAGTTTCTACGAAAATTGGCACTCAGGACTTATGTGAACCATGGAGGGCTAAATTTGTAAGGTGTGCTCTTGCCAGTTATTATCTAGCACAACCATAGTGATATGTATTAGAAAGCGAGCCTGCCAACAGAACAGTTTGGGCTGTTCTTCTCTAAAAGGCTCTCTTATACTATTTGAACAACCGCAATTTCAGGTAGCACATTCCAAAATTACACTGAATTGATCATGTTGCAATCATAGTCGAAAACAAAAAGGTTGTTCTCTGTAGTATGAGAGCAACCCATAGCCTCAGAAGGATGGCATAAGTAAATATCGATTTGAGTTGGGGCTCAGAGTCACTATTACCCCATCTGTAGTCCACATGGCTACTAATCTCTAATTTCTTATTTAAAAGGACACTGAAAACGAATCTTAAGTATGGAACAAATTCCAGAGTCCTAGAATTATGACAAGTACCTCATCGGTGCTTCCATTTTTACCTCCCCGAACTCCAGAGCATGCCCTGCATAATCAACGATTCAGAACCTCTTACCAAACTGCCTTTTCACACCTCCTAGCCTTTACCTAGGGTCCCTTCAGGGCATGTATTGCATGAAGCACTGGGTGTGGTGCATAAACAATTAATCGTAGAACACTGAAAAAATAAAATTAAATTAAAAAAAGAAAAGAAAGAAATGCACTCCCTGACTGTCCCAGCCACCCTGCCTAGAAAATCTATTTGTGCTTTATGACTCTGTTCAAACAAGTAACACTTCCTCTCTAGTGCCTTTTTGGCTTTCCTAGGCAGTTAGTTACTACCCCCCCTAAACTTACAGCAATTTAGTCATACTTCTATTATAGCCCTAATTAAATTGCATTTCCATTTACTTAGTTACATTTCTCCCATGTCTTCTTGGCTCTTGGCTCCTTTGTCATCGTTTACTGTTGTAGTAGAAGCTTAGTAAATTTTGATAGGTAAATATTTCAACAAAGTAATCTTTAAAAAAATTAATAAACTAATATACTATACTCGGAAGGGAAATGTACTAAATAGATCTCAGATATAGTATTACTGTGCTGGATATTTGCCCAAATAGATCTATTATTTACCCTTTTATATCCTGCTATGTGTCCAAGAAAGCTGAACTTTATGGTCAGAATTAATGTGGTCCCTTAGTCTCCTGGTTTTGGTTGAGTTTGGTCCAGGGGACCAAGGATAGGTGATCACAGGGTGAAAAAAGAGTGGATCTGAGTATTTATTCCCATAGCTTCCTTTTTGCTGTATCTTATGGGGTTGGCTAGGTCCCTCTACCAAAGGCCACAGCTCCAATGATAACAGTCTACGCTGGGTTCTAGTCTCTGCTCCTTCCCTCTGTCCCTTAGGGCTATGGGTGGTGGTAATGGTCTCATGATGTTGCTAGACCATCAAAATATAGCATCTTGTATTTCTTTAGTCTTATCCACACCTTTGTAATTTGTACCTTTGTTAAACTCTCTTTCCGCAATTATCCAGTATGGGTGTGTGCCAATTAGTATAACATTTAGGTCAGATTTTTAAAAGGAGTGTTTCATGGAATAATTTTCCTCAGGTTATTACTGAATATGTGACAAAAGTGTCTATAATTATGAGTTTAGCAAATACTGAGTTCAGTAAGTTTTATTTAGTATTATATAAATTATATATAATATGTATTATATATTTTATATATATATATACACACACACACACACTACACACACACACATACACACACATACATTTCAGGCCCTAATAATCTAATATTTTGAGTGTGGGATATAACATTTGGTGTTCCCTAAATATTTTACCACTGTGAAGTATGCTATGGCTATCTTGTTATTTAGCCTTACCATTAATGCCTCACAAAACTAGGTGTTGTTTTTTCCCCCAAAGTGAAGTTGCAAAAGTGCTGCCTTAAGCTTACCAAAGATAGACTATTGTAAAATGTAAAAATTAAACTCTTTCTTATCATCAGTTTACCTATTTGTTGGGAAGAACATTTATTTTATCCTAGTAAAAATCTAGGACCTTAAATTACTGTTTGGATACTGAAGTGGTTATCTGGTTTTGTCTTTAACTCTAAAGAATGTCCTGAACTACTCTGTACTATATAACTCCAAGTGCCAGAGAAAATGATCACAAGTAAGAATTATAGGGATGTAAATATAGTCTCTCATAAGTTATTCCTTTTTGAAAGTAAAATAAATTGAGAACTATAAACTCCTTGTTAGCAGATGTGAACTGAGAGAGACTGTGCTAATTTGTTTTACTGCCAAGCTCATAACTATATATATCAAGACTGACAATATTTGTAAGGGCATTTATTACTTAGATTTTTCTCAGCAGGAATTACAAGTTCACCTTATAGTAAATTACCTCCTTTTGGATTGATAAATATGTATTATAGAATAAATTATTTTATCAAACTTAGCTCGATCATAAATTATAGATTTTGATGAAAATGTCAAAATTGTTTGATAAACTAAGTGGCCATTAAGCCATTTAATTTAGAAACTTTAACATAATGAGAAGTAATAGTACATCTTATATTTATCCAGCATTACTTAAATGAACTCCTAGTAGTCTTGCTTCCAAGTCCAAGCTTTCAATTACTTGATAACTATTTTGAAATTGTAATGCTTGTATTACAGCACTTCTAATTTTTGACATTAGAGTTATAAAAGGAACACTGTTTTTGCAAGTATGTTTGTCAGCTATAGTATAGCTAAAAGATGATAGATATGTATGACAAAGAAACAATCTTTCTAGAATTATACAATTTTCCTGGTATAGGAATAATATGATAGAAGCAACAATTAAAAACATAATGGAAGAAAACATCTCTCAGCCAAAAAGTAAATAAATAATGAAATAAAACAAATTGTCTTCCGTATTGGAAATAATCATTATATCTTAGGTGAGATTTAAGTGATTGATATCCAGTAATATTATAGCAAAATATTTGAGTTTCAAGAATATGAAGATATCTTACAACAGTTAAATCTGTACCAAGAAATGAGAACAAGGTTGTCCTCAGGGTTCTTAATAGTAAAGATGGACAATGGAATTTTATACCCATTTGGGAACTCAGAAAATAAATGTACTTGGTACTTTCCTTACAAATATTTCATGAGGTGCATCTGGGTGGCTCACTCAGTTAAGAGTCTGTCTTAGGATCAGCTCATGATGCCAGTGGTGCAGATCATGATCTCATGATCCTGGGATTGAGTCCCTCATTGGGCTCCCTGCTCAGCAGGGGGTCTGCTTCTCTGTCTCCCTTTGCCTCCAACCCCTTGTTCATGTTCTGTCTCTGTCTCTCTCAAGTAAGTAAGTAAATAAATAAATAAGTAAAGTCTTTAAAAAAACGTATTTTTTGACCTGAATTTTTCATTCAAGTGAGAAATGTCTTGAAATTATGAATCAGGATGGGAGAGAAGATCTAAGATTTGTGAGTTAAAATGCTGCGTTTGCTGCATATTTCATAATATCTTTGTGGCCCAGATGAATATTTCAGAAGATAGTTACCACAGAATTTGGTGAATGACTCCACTACTTTTGAGTTGACTGGCAGTACTGACACACTGAATCACAAGGCTTGGATTGTGTCCTTGGAAATGACATACTTAATCCTATAGAGAAAAAGGAAAGACTAAGGAGCTGAAATAGCCTGCTGTGTTCTGGTAAATCAAATTGGCAGTAACCTCCAAACTGAGCTGAAATCAGTGCCTCAATTTTATCATGAGATTTATTGGGCATTAGTCTGAATTTGATCTATAGAACATCTAATTTACTTTGGGTGTTAAACTAAGTGTGCCATTTCCTTTCAGATTCTATGTATTACAAAACAGAATCACTTTCAGAGATACAGACTCCACCTCTACAATGTATGGACAGTGGGTAGGACTGGGGTAGGACATGTGTGTAGGTGTGGGGGTCCTCCAGAAAGAACATGTTGTATTGGACAGAAACAGGAACTACTAAGTCTCTAAAAGAAGTAACTTCGCTCCTGAGAAAATCAGTTGTGAGTGAAAGGACTGGTGAGAAGTCTCAGATGAAAACAAAACAGGCAGCTGAACCAATTAGAAAAAGTTATATCACTTAGGTGGAAACCAGCTGAACTTGAAATTGTTTTGGAAGCTGAGATAAAGGAAGGACATTTTAACAGAGGCTATAATAGGAGAATGCAGTATGGTTTCACTGCCTTATAAGTACCTCAGGTGGAAACAGTAAACTAATTCATTTTCTCCCCCCATGGCTGCTTTTAGAAAGTCTCCCTAAACTAATCCTGCGTTAAGACTTGCTCTAATAACCCTATGCATGATTCAAGGTAAGTGACTTGAGAAAATGAATGATGTAAATATGTTATTGGTTATAGCTAGATGACGCACATCTAGCAATATTACAAAGAGGCAATAGTGCTCACTTTTCAGTAGAGCAGAAAAATCATTTGGGGGTGCCGACTGAATTTGTCTATTTTGAGATTTTGACTCCGAAAGTTTGGAGTAGAGTTATGTTAATTTGTGTTTCTAATACGCACACTAGTTAATTCTTCTATAAAATGTTTTAAAACAGCAGGATGCCATAGTTACTTACAAAATTAGGGCAATTACCTTAAATTTTTAAAAATGAGGATGATTACCTTAAAATGTGGATATGATTCAATTAACCACTTAAGTGAATCTTTTAACAAAAACTAGGACACTGTAAATGTATAATAAAGTCATATTCAAAATGGTGTAATACTTCTGCTATACTTCTTAGTAAGAAGTTTCTAGACCTGGATCTATAACACAATTATGTAAATGTATTTATTGAAAAGAGACTAGAATAATAATTACAGTTGACCCTTGAACATAGGTTTGAACCGCACAAGTCCACCTACACATGCCCCCTACCCCCCAAACCAAACCAAACTAAACCAAACAAGCACCACTTTAATGTTTTCCTTCAGAAACGGGCTCCAGGGTAATTAAACAAACAAACAAACAAACAAAAGACAGAAACTGCCTAGCAGCTCTAAGCAAATCTAGGCAGAGAAGACCTGAGGGGGAGCCAGAGGAAGCCCTCAAATGGCTGGTGGGCTCTGGAGGCTCCTAATTGTGCTTGAGATATGCCTTTAGAAGAGTTACTTGTTCAGCCCAACATGGGAGGGTCAGCTAGCCTGGGAAGGTTAGTCAGGTGGTTGCCTGGACAAGTTTTACCTCCTCCCCTAGGAAGTTGTTATCCAGGAAGTCAGAGATGGGGGTCTTCACAGGCAGAACCCAGGGTATGCAAATCAAAAGGGGGGACTAGTTCAGGTTCTTCTCCAGGACCCTGGTGGCTTCCGTGGTGTCCAGGTTTTTGTCCCATTCATCTTGGGAAAGCTTCTGTAAGTCCTGGAAGAGAGCATGGCCACAGCATTGTTTTTGCATCTTAGAAAGGCCTGGTACCCTCAGCTTCTCCTTGGCCAGCTCCTGGAAGAAGTGGCCTGTGTCTCCAAGAGCCACATCATCACAGCAGAAATAGAAGCCAAAGAGGTAAGCGTAGGAGGCGTATAGATGCATGCTGTGACCAGGTGCTTAATGGTCTCTACCTAGATGGAATAATTCTAACTAATTTGGAAGCTTATGATTGATTTGGCAATAAGCTGAAAAAGTGGTACTGGCTGGTCCCAGAGGCAGGGAATGGCTGGAAGCTGGTTTCCAGGTTGTGACTAGAAAAGAGGTTGGTTGGAGGGTGGTTTGAGGCTGGAGGAAGGGGTATCCCTGGTCTGCTGCATTCACACACAGTTGAAGAAAGAGATAGATCTGGGGTATTATTGCAAAGTATACCACCCACACATGGCTTTTTTTTTTCAACTACATATTAATGTATTTTCTTAGAATTTTCTGCATGTAATTTCTCTAGCTTGCTTTATTCTAGAGTACAATATATAATAAAACAATGTAACATACAAAATATGGGTTAATTGACTATTATCAGCAAGGCTTCTGGTCAGCAGTAGACAGTAGTATTCATTTTTGGGGAGTTAAGTTATTTGCAGATTTTTGACTGTACAGAGGTTGGCACCCCTAAGCCCCGGATTTTTCAAGGGTCAACTCTAGTAATGTTAGTAGTTGCCATTAGCCTTTTAAAAAATTAAGTTATTTTGGGGCACCTGGGTGGCTCAGTGGGTTAAGCCTCTGCCTTCAGCTCAGGTCATGATCTCAGGGTCCTGGGATCAAGCCCCGCATTGGGCTCTCTGCTCAGCAGGGAGCCTGCTTCCTCCCCTCTCTCTCTGCCTGCCTCTTGGTCTACCTGTGATCTCTCTCTCTCAAATAAATAAATAAAATCTTTAAAAAAAATTAAGTTATTTTAATTCCAATATAGTTAACATACAGTGTTACATTAGTTTCAGGCGTACAATATAGTGATTCAGGATTTTATACATTGGTACTTAGTGCTTATCATGAGTACAGTCTTAATCCCCTTTACCTATTTTACCCATACCCCCACCAACCTCCATATGATACTTTATTTTAAACAAGTACCCTCAGTTAAAATTATTTTTTAGATTTTGAGATGGGGGTGGGAAGGAGGAAGAGGGAGAAGCAGGCTCCCTGCCGAGCAGAGAGCCCGATGTGGGGCTCGATACCAGGACCCCAAGATCATGACCTGAGCTGAAGGCAGGTGCTCAACCATCTGAGCCACCCAGGCACCCCTAAAGTTATTTTTTAACAAGGACATTTTTTACTTGAACCATACTTCAGGAGATATGGTTCTAAAAGATATATAAAATAATCCATCCAAGAAAAATAGAACACACATTTTCTTCAAGTACACACAAAAGAATCCTCTGGTTAAATCACATAAACAGGTAAAGAGAGACATAACAAATATTACAAATTTAAGAAAACAAAAATCCTACCAAGTAGATTTTCCAGCCACAATAGTATAAAATTAAAGATCAACAATAAAACAAAGGTGGAAAATCTACAATGTAAATATTAAGTATTTAATATGTAAATATTAAACACTACCGCTTAAACAATGGGCCAAATCAGAACTCAAACAGCAAATCAAAATGTCTCAAAACAAAAGAAACCATATTCTAAAACCTATGGGATGCAGCAAAAACAGATTTTAAGAGTGAAATTTATGATAAAATGCTTGTATTAAGTTGTTTGAACTTTTTTTAGAAAAAGATTTTATTACAGAGAGAGAGAGAGAGAGCGAGAGAGCGCGTGCACAAGAAGGGGGAGGGGGCAGAGGGAGAAGAAGCAGACTCCCTGCTAAGGAAGGAGTCCAATTCGAGACCCATCCCACATGACCTAAGCCCAAAGCAGATGCTAAGCCCACTGAGCCACCCAGGCACCCTTGAGTTTTTCTTAACATTACAGCACAAGGAACTAGAAAAAGAAGAAACACAGATGAAATTTAGTAGAGGAAGAAAATAATAAAGAAAAATCAGAAATAGAGACCAGAATAAGCAATAACATTGAAAGTAATGACCTGTTTTTCCAAAAATAAATTGGCAATATTTTAACTACATTAAGGGGAAAAAAAAGATTCCAAAAGCAAAATGAGAAATGGGAGAGAAAATAATACAACAGATAAGCCAGAAATCCATAGTGCAGTTGGATTACTATAAACAATTACATAGTAACAGATCAGATAATATAGGGGAAAAAAAACCCAGATAATCCCTAAAAATGCACAAGTTACCAAGATTCTTTCATGGATCTTGAATCCAAGATGTAGGAAATCTTCTTAGACCAATAGTAAGAATGAAAGTCGAATTAGGAATCAAAAAGTTCCCAGCACAGAAAAACCCAAGACCATGTGGTTTCATTGGTGCATCCTACCATTAAAAAATCAACAACAACAACAACAACAACAACAACAAAAATAAGACCATCTTCATCAAAATCTTACAAATAATGGAATAGAGGGAACACATTCAAAACTACTCCCTGTTTATCCTGCTTTGCCTCCTAGGGATGCTCTCTGAGAGGAGTGAATCATCTCCCAGGTTTCCAGTGTGTCCCAGGTTTCCACACTGCCTGCCTCGTTGTTTGCTTGTTTTCTCTCCTGGGGCAGGGCAGTGCCCCCAGGCTCTATCCCACTCAAGCCCATTGACCTTTAAACCACCAAGCTTTAAGCCCTGTTGGTTTGGAGAATTCATGGATTTCAGCCCCTATTGTTTTCCAAGCAAATGGCTTTGGGGAAGCACCCTCCTTGTGCATTCCCCGATGCTTCTCTCTCTCTCTATCCATCTCTGTCTCTCCCCACCCCCAACCCCCTTCTCTGTGACCATGGCTCCTTCTCCTCTGCAGTACCCATGATTCATTTCTCTCCTAAACTATGTCACCACAATCCTTACCTTCCTTGATGTGGCCTCTTCTCTCCCTTTAGTGGTGGAATTTGTGATGTTAGTCTTCAGGTCTATTTCTAGGATCAGATCTAAGGATGACTTGATAGTTATCTACATGTGTTTGTGGGAGGAGGCAAGCCTAGGGTTGTCTACTCTGTTGATATCTTGTTATTCCTTTTTTCATCTTCTTTTCCCCTTCCCACCTTTTCTCTGTATTGTGAATATAGACCAACAGTTACTACTTTCATAACAAAAATTAAACTGAAAAAAACAAAGGCAGGCACTAACTAAGCTATACTCTTCATATAATAGGTCACTATCTATCATCTCCATGATCTTAAGTCATTGTGAGTAAGGTCGATTGTTTTATTTCTAACTTAAAAAATATTTCTGGGTCTTACAAACTTGTGTTTTATTTTTAACTACTCTGTAGGCTCTAAAATGAAGAAAGCAAGAACTCACAGTAGTGAATGCTTTGAAGACAAGGAAATCTGAATTTTAAAATTTATCCCTTTTGAGAAGGAAATGAAAAGACCTCCCCCTTTAAAAAAGATTAATCCATGAGAAGCTACATAAAGGGAGCCCACTCCTCATGGGGAAAAAATGTATGCTGTAATGCTTGTATCATTTTTATCGCTTGCTACCATGAGAAATGCAGGTACTTTGAAGGGGATGAGTGTAAAATTATCCAAGACTTTGAAAGTAATAAAAGAAATCATGGTCTGGGGAAAAAAAGAAAAAAAAAAAGATGTTCTAGACATGATTCACAGATTTATTGTAGTCATTTTGGAAGCATTGAAACAGACCAAATGTGTGGAGAAATTATTTCTGATTGCATACTGAAATTTTAAAGGCACTCAGATGGCTAAGGTTTGTGTTCCATGTAGAAACTGACTTTGAATGCTAGGTTTGGGAATTGGATAGGAAAAGGAGGAGACTCACATTTTGAGCAAGCTTGAGTGACAGAAAGGTGGGAGAAACTTAGAAGCAGAAGGGGAAAAAAATCTAAGATTAAAGTGAGCATTGGCCTGGGTAGCATAGTAAAAGATAGATGGAATGGAAAAAGATCTGTCTGAGAATAGAAAGGGCTCACAAAGCATTCATTACAATTTAGGTAAAGCCTAAGTGGTTATTTTCTAAAACTAAAAGAATACTTCTAGAGTACTGAAGCAAGAAGCAGGCATAGGTATTTAATGAGGAAAAAAAGAATCACTCAAGACGTTAGTTCTGTTTTCTATTCTGGTTTGTTCACTAAGAACCTTGAAAGTCACATAGTCTGACTGATGTGGTCAATGGCATTTTATCTATAAATCTTAGCGTTTGTATGGATATACATAAAATACCCTTCTAGTTTAAATAAGTATAAAATAAATTTATAAACAAATGAGTACACTGAAGTTCCAAATCTTCACTACTGCTTTTCAATAGAACCCTAGAAAAGGAGAGTTGAAATGGAAGTTAGAAGTTATTATCCCATTCAGTGAAGTGTCTCTGTACCACTTCCAAAAGTTAGTCAATCTGGCATCTGCTTGAATTAAGGTATAACATGTATATGTTACCAACTCGTTTACCATTTTAGTAATTCTATCAAAAATGAAAGCAAGGTTAATTGAGCGTGAATTAGTCTTAGAGAATTTAATAGCTTTCTAGAATTTTTTAGGAGGGTATAATATTATACTTAATAGATCATAATTTTTAAAATCCTCTGTTAGGTGCTAAGCTTCTTCATAACTTTTAATTCTGTGATTTAGCAGTGACTAAACAATGGCAACTCTGACATCAAATCCTTTTTATCTCCAGTTGCAACTCCAGGTATGCCCTACTCTGATCCTTCTGTCACATTGCTGCCAGAATAGTTTTTCTTTTTCTTTCTTTTTTTTTCAGAATAGTTTTTCTTAAAAGTCTTTCTAGATGTCTCCTGCTAACTGTCATTCAGTGATTCCTCATTGGCTTCAAAAGAAAAATTCAAATTCCATTCCATGGCATATAATGATGTCCCATAATCTGGATATTTCTGTGTCTAGATATTTTAGTTTCTATTGCTTTAAGAATATTGCAATAACGACCCCAAAATCCAGTGACTTAAAACAACAAATATGTATTCTCTACTAGACTACAGGTCATTTGGGGGTGTTTTGCTCATCTTGGTTAGGTTCAGCTTACCTCACCTGGATCTCATGCATCTGGGATTAGCCGGCAGGCACTCAGTGGGTGGCTCTTGACTGGTGTGAGAGTGGATCAGGCCATGAGTATGTTTTTCCAGAAGTCTGGATAGATAGGCTAAATAGAAAGAGCTTGCTGTTTTGGCTGTGGAGCAGAATTCCAGAAGAGGGAGTAGAAATTCACAGGCCTTTTGAGGCCTATGCTTGGTCCCAACTGCTACTTCTGTTGGCTTCCATTGGCCAAGGTAAGTCATAAAGTTAGCCCAGATATAAGAGATAGAGGGATTGACTTTAAAAGAAAGAACAATAAATGAACATAGCAAAGTGTGTGGATATAAGGAGGGACAAAAACTGGAGTTTTTGCCTCTAGTTCTCTGCACTTCCCTACCTCTCCATCTTTGATACTTGCTAAGCCCCAACTTAATCATTATGCCCAACAGTAGTGAATTTTACATAATTCTCTATGTCATTGAATTTACATAATTCTGTATGTCATTGCTTTTACATAATTCTCTATGTCATTGAATTATGTCATTCTGTATGTCATTGCTTCCTTTGATTGTTGCCACCAATATTCCCTTTGCCTGGAATTAACATCCATATCTGACTGACTTCTTTACTTCAACAAAAATAACCACAACGATGATCAAGTATTAAGCACACGCTGTATATTGGGTGCCATTCTAAGTTCTTTACATGTAGTAACTCAGTCATTTCTCATTTTGAGATAAGTACTATTTTTTGGATCTTACAGATATGAAAACTGAGGTACAGCAAGTTTCTCTGTAGCTTATCCAAAGACACAGCTAGTTTTTGTGGTGAGGTCTGAATTTGAACCCAGAATATCTGAGTCCAGCCACCACTAACATCTACTGCCAGCAACTGATGTGACGGAGAGTGCCCTTTTTTTTATGGAAGCCTCCCTTCTCTCTCTGGATAAGCGTAGGTGTTACTTCTCCTGTTTTACATATATTCCCTCATGATTAGCTCTAGCCCAGTTCTCACTCTGTACTGTTCTGTGCAGTTTGCTTCATTGTCTTTGCTTGGGATGACAATTCTGAAGGACAGAGGCTGAGTCCTTCATTTCTCAGTTCCCAGAATTTAGCACTGTTTGGCACAGAATCTGGTGCTTTGGCTCGTATTTCTTGAATGAGTGAATTGGGTTTCTCAGCCATAACACTATTGACATTTTCAACGTGATAATTCTTTGTGGAGGGTTGTCTTGTGCATTACAGGATGTTTGCTAACATGTTGGCCTCTACTCAAGGGATACAAGTAGCACTCTCCCAGTTGTGAACAATCAAAAATGTCTCTAGAGATTGCCAACTGTCCCCCTGGGGAGGGGGAAACGAATTCATCCCTGGTTGAGAACCAGTGAAATAAATAAAGGACCTAAAGCAATTGTTTTTAAAGTTGTCTGAACAGTAAAATAACTTCTGAAAGTCCCCAACCCCCTAGATTAATTAGGACTTCTGGGCATAGGGCCTAGGCCTCAGTAGGTTTTGGAGCTCTCCAGATGATTCCAGTGTGCAGCCATTTGAGAACTAGTCCAGAGGCTTGACTCTTAAAGAATAAATGTCTTACTAATTCTTCTTCACAAGTGAAACCTTCTTTCAGAAATGGAGCTGGAAGTGAAATCTCTCTGTTATGAAATCAGGGACTATATTTGATATTTCTTTAAAATTTTTTTAAAGATTTATTTGTTTGTTAGAGAGAAAGAGAGAGAGGGCAGGGGCAACAGCAGGGGGAGGAGAAAAGGGAGAAAGAATCCTGAAGCAGACTCCTTACTGAGCCAGGAGCCTGATGTGGGGCTTGTTTTCAGGACCCTGAGATCATGATCTGGGCCGAAGTCAAGAGTCAGCATCTCAACTGATTGAGCCACACAGGTGCCCCTACATTTGGTATTTCTTTGAGTTTTCCTAGGAGGCTATTCCAGTACTTTATGCTGTTGAATTTTTTTTTTTTTTTTGTACTTTTCAGGTGAGATTGAATTAGATAAAAAGCAAATCAGAATTAGCTATCCCCAAAGCCAAGGAAAGAGGGGGCATAGTAGACTGAGTGGCATTTTGACCCTTGGCAGTTGTTTGGCTAATAATGCTTACTCAAACCTCTGACTTTATATTCACCAAACTAACGGAGTGTGCTGTGTGTAGTACCTCTGTCCCTATATGCTGCTTGTGTAGTATATGGTGTAAGAATATTGCTGTTGTCTGATTTTACACTTCTCAGCATTTCAAATGTTTCTCTTAGGTTGAAGGGGATCTCTGTTACAGAGAACACTTTGAAAGCAGTTGTGAAAACTTTGTGCATCTCAAATGGAATCAGAAGTCTATACACAGGCCACATTATAATCCTCTGTGCCTTAGCATAATTTAATTCCTTTTGGTAGTATTAAAAATCCTTTTGTTCTCAAGCAACTTTCCAAGTGTATTTATTGGAAAATTTGTATTATGTACTGAATAATTAGATCTTGGGAATTGGGGTTCTGCAGTTAATTCTTTATACAATGGGATATATTGATTTATACCAATAGCTTCCAAGTAAATCACAGGATATAAGAAATAGAATTCCAGGAAGAGATTTATGATCATCTCAATTTATTACAGTGACTCAATGACTATCACTCTTAAAAGGAACATAACATGTAATAAATTGAAATCAGTCTTTTTTAACTGAGTACCAAATAAACATGTAGTTGCAAGTGTTGGCCATCCATAACATAAAAAGGCAACAGATTTTAAAAACCATCAAAGTACACTTATTATTTTTGGCCCCCATGCTACTTTAATTTTGTTTTAATTAAAAATCTCAATGCCCTTCAACTGACAAATGGATAAGGAAGGTGTCGTCCATATACACTATGGAGTATTATGCCTCCATCAGAAAGGATGAATACCCAACTTTTGTAGCAACATGGATGGGACTGGAAGAGATTGTGCTGAGTGAAATAAGTCAAGCAGAGAGAGTCAGTTATCATATGGTTTCACTTATTTGTGGAGCATAACAAATAGCATGGAGGACAAGGGGAGTTAGAAAGGAGAAGGGAGTTGGGGGAAATTGGAAGGGGAGGTGAACCATGAGAGACTATGGACTCTGAAAAACAATCTGAGGGTTTTGAAGAGGTGGAGGGTGGGAGGTTGGGGGTACCAGGTGGTGGGTATTAGAGAGGGCACGGATTGCATGGAGCACTGGGTGTGGTGCAAAAACAATGAATACTGTTATGCTGAAAATAAATAAATAAAAATAAATTTAAAAAACCAACTCAATTCTTATTTAGATACAATATCTTCTTAGAAGTACCAAAATATGGGGCACTTGAATGGCTCAGTGGGTTAAAGCCTCTGCCTTCAGCTCAGGTCATGATTCCAGGGTCCTGTGATTGAGCCCTGCATCAGTCTCTCTGGTCAGTGGGGAGCCTGCTTCCTCCTCTCTCTCTGCCTGCCTCTCTGTCTACTTGTGATCTCTCTCGGTCAAATAAATAAATAAAATCTTTTGTGCTTTGATAAAATACAATTTATTGTATCATATATGACTTTACATAACTCTGTCATAGGAGGGCCATATTTTTTAAACCTTCATTGTAGAATTTTAAAATCAATGTTTTCAGCAGAAAAATATACCTGTAATCCTGGTGTTCAGTAAACTAGTGGTGACAATCAGTAGTGAGTTTTATTACTCTAAATGACTGCCATAATTAGACCATATCAATACAGATTTCATTCAGGGGTAACTGTCTAGTTTCCTTGCTTTTATTTAAACACCGTATTGGCCTGTGATTGTTTTCTTGGGAAATGTACTACTGTGCCCAATTTTTACTGAAATCTATCCTATAAGAAAACAATTTATCTTGAAAGTATAACCCTCTTTTATATTAATAAAGGGAAATATATTCCACACATCAGATTTTCTTTTGTCAGGCTAGTGTGACTTTTTTTGGCAGTGTGTTTCCTCAGTCTGAAGACCTCTTTAATCTGAAACTAATGAGTAGAATGAGCTGATCAGAAATACAGCATTTGCCCAGGGGACATTAGAATAGAGTCACCTGATTCAGATACAGCTCTGCAGAATGGTTGGAAATTGGTGTCCATAAATCAACCTATGGCATAAAAGTGATTTAATTAATGGGCAGGTGGCTAGTTCTCAAGCTTTTGATGCCCACTGGGCAGACACTTCTGGAATCCTTTTAGCACTCCATTAGGAGTATCTATCAACTTCAACCAAAAGATAAGTTTTTCTCTTGAGCAAAATGTTCTCCCTTAGAAATGATAGGTAATATGCAGTTGCAAAGTAGCAAGTCAAACTCCAAAACAATTGACACCAACCAAAATACATAAATAAAACTGCTCCGCTCTTAATCATTAGCAGCACTTTAGTCCTGTCATTTTGACCATCCTTTACCAGCCTTTCCGTAATGCACAAATTGGTCTGTACTGAGCCGCAGAAAACACTCTATCACCGCATCTCAAGTACTTTAGCAAATATTTAACTTTTTTTTTTTTTACATGGAATGAATTATTTAAATGGAAAATTTTTAATATATATAAATAGGCAGAAATTTTTAGGGTAATTTTGTTTTTTTAATGCCTCCAGTAGGAGTTCGGGATAAATAATCTTACAAATCTTATAAACAGGAAAACCACAGTAGATGAACCATCCTCAAGGTATCTTTACTTACCTTTTTAAGCTTTCACAAAGATGTAAATAATTTATTTTTACTTAACAAAAGGACAGAAAAGGTTAAGACAGAAATTTTCACAAAAAGATCCAGATCTCCACTTTATTTCTGCCAAAGAATAGAGCATTACAAATACTCCCTCACCTGCACAAATTGTCTGTATCCCCGGCCTGCTTTTCCACTGTTGAACAGTCACTGAATAACTGGGCATGTCTGGACTTGCTCTTTCAGTGTAGACTTGCCCTCAAATTGACTTTTAAATTGCTTTAAAAGATCTGATGATATTTTGAAGGTGTCCAGATTTGGATTAATATGAAGTATAAGTTGTCTTCATATTCTTTTGTCCAACAGAACCAATGAATAGGGTAATAAACAAATGGGGCACAGCAAGATTCTGAGTTCATTAGCCGTCTTCATGAATTGCTAAAAGACTGTACATTTTCACAGCACAACTTGCTGCTGCAAGAAGTAAGAAAGCACCAAGAACCAACACATTTTCCAAGCCTTATACTCTCAGGAAATATGTAAATAACCCAGTTGAAATGATGATTAATTTATTTTGTGAACCAATGCACTCGACAGGATTCTTCCATTTTTGCAGTATTTTTGATACCTCCAAATATCAAATTTCTAAGTAGATACTTTTTTCAAAAGCTATTTTCCCATAAGGGAGGTACACAAAAAAGAAATAAAATTATAATTATTTGGGTTCTCTACTATAGCTGTTCACTTATAGAAGACTGCATCTTCAGACAGTTGTTTTTAACAATATATATATATTTTTATCAATCTTCAAACATTAACCTATTGATGGTTACAAAAGCTCTTTTTGAATTTACCTTCTGGTCTGTTGACTTACTGTTTGCAGTCTTTTGTTACCATCCCTGAGAATGGGACGGACCAGGAATATTATGTGGTGGTCCATTTCTCTGATTATTAGTAGCCCTGCTATGTGTGGATGAAATAATCTATTCCACTACAGTCAACTATGCGTTAAATGCTTAATCTTCAACAAGCATCATGCTAGGTGATATATATCAGTTCTGTATGGTTCTTAAAAAGATTCCTGCAAAATAGGTACTGGTATACTCCCCCCCACCCTAGGAAAACAACTAAATATTATGAGGTATATATATATATAATTTTCTCAGTGATCACATCTAGTAAGTAGTGTTAGAGTCCGTGATTAAAGGAATGAGACTGATACAAAGCGAAGGTCAAGCAAAGCTTTATTTCGCGCCAAGCATCAAGAATCACACTGACCGGTCAGGGCTTCCTTTTACAAAAAGGTGACAATGTTGACCCCAGCGAGCCCACTCCCAACGTGGCTGTTCTGGACGAGGCTTCTTTCCCTGATGAAGCGGCTCTCACAGGGCCGCACACTGGGGAGGCCTCTTCCCTGACGAAGCCGCTCCCTGGAGTAACACAGCTCCAGTGAGGCTGTGGCTCCAGATGACAAGGTCGCTTGTGGCTTGGGGTGGCGAGATCACTCGCAGCAAGGTTGCTGGCCTCTAGGCCGTTTCCCACTGCAACGCTGCTGAGGGTCTTGGTGTGTAGGGCAGGGCCGCTGGCATGGGGACCGCTGACAGCTGGACCACTGGTGTCTCAGGACCGCAGGCATCTAGGGGCCGCTGGAGGCGGGAGGCTGCAGGCCTCGGCTCAGGCGGCAGGAGGCTGGAGGCTGCAGGCGGCGGCTCAGGGCCGATGGAGGTGGGACCGCCAGAGGCGGTTATAGCTCTTACAAGAACTGTTACGGCCTTTATAGCTCTCCATGGACTCTCCGCCAACTCTTCTGCTCTCCACCGACTCTCCAGCAACTCTCCTGCCCTCCCCCAACTCTCCAGCAGCCCCGCAGACTCTCCTGCAGCAGCAGCCCCACAGACAGCCTGGCAGAGTAACCTTTATGGGGGTGGTTGAGCCCCGCCCCTACACAGGCGGCCAATTGAATTCCAATTTCCCCAGTAGATATACATACGCCTCACTGATTGGATGTCTCCACTCAGTCTGCCCCACCCTTATATCCAGGGTCCACAAGCAAGTAGTTCCTCTGGGAGGGGCAGACCCTTACAGTAGCAAATCCAAGGCTGATTAATTTTAAAGCCCTTGCTTTTCCCAGTATGACACATAGTGTCTTTGAGTGTAATTAGATTTGACTCTACCATGGAATTGACTATACCCCCAAATTTAGTCTTTGGAATTAAATTGGGCTATGAAGGAGGACAAAAGGTAAAGAGCCTTTGGAGTCAATTGACTGGGTTACATCTCAGAACCTTATTTGACCTCATTGAGCCTCAATTTTCTAGTGGAAATATATCTAACTTTACAGGGCTGTTGAAATAATTAAAGGAGGTAAAAATTTATAGCACTCAATAGATTTGGTTTGATATGACAGAGAAATTTGGAAATGTTGAACAGTTCTATAGTTTGGGGGGGATTTTCTTTCCTTCTGTTTCTCTTCCCATAAATTGTTTAACTATATATATATTCAGCTCCTATATACTGGTGCTTTTCTAAGTGTGGGGAACTTATGAATGAATAAGAAACTTTGAAGATTTTGCTCCACAGGGAGTAAGTACCCTGAGGAAATCTGGTCTTTTGGAGGCTTGAGATGCAAATGCCTATAATATAATGTAGAAAATGCATGGGTTTTATGTGAACCTAAGAGAGTATGCATATGACCTAGTATGGTTAAGGGAAGCTTACTAGATTAAGTTATGCTCAAGCTGGATCTTGAACAACTAACATTCCTAGAAGTGAGCTAAGTGAGAGGGATACTAGGCAGAAGGAAAAATTAGAGCAGAGACATGGAGGTGCAAAACATTTAATGTCTCTTGGATTGTGAAGACCGGAGACCATGCTGGAGAGAAGGCAGAAGTCCTATGATGTGGGGTATATATATATATATATATATATATATATATATATATAATACATATAATATATATATATTTATATTATATATATATATATCTCCTGGTAAGAGGTGCATGAATATTTGATATCTTGGAAATGGGGAGCTATAGAAGGATTGTGTTTAAGTATATAGATTTATCTAGCAGACGTACTGGGTGGATTTTTGGGGAATAAAATGAGTAAAGGAGTTAGAATTTGTTACAGCAGTGGAGGCAATAGAAGATGGGAATTTAAGCAGGGACAGTTGGAGTGGGTGATGGAGAAGAGAAGATGGGTTTGGGAAATGCTTATATAGCAAATTTAATGAATGTGGGAGGTAGGAGAGGAGATAATGATTACTGGTTCCCAATTTGGGTAAATTGGAAGGGTGGCAGGAGCATGAGCTAAGAGACAATAAGGAGTGTAAAGGCAAGGGAGATGCATCATCCGTGATCTCCCTTTAAGAGAACCTGTTACAGGGTATGTAGTGACTGATAGCTCCACCCATAACACCTTTGGATTGGCTGCAGCAAGGGATGCCTAAGCCCCTAGCATCCAATGCCTAGACACCATGGTAGTGTTAAAGCTGGGCTTTTCTTGCTTGGTGTGGGACTCTTCACTGGTAATTTTTGCTCAAGGAATTGCCATTTGTCTGGCTAAGACTTTGAGCACTACACTGCAGTATGAGGCTTTATCCTGTTCAATCTTTTCTCCACCACCTCCTTTCACATGTCAGATCTACACTATGGTCTTAAAGGGTCTCCCTGCCTACTCTAGACCTAGCCCTTCTTCTCAAGGGTCTCCATGAAAGCTCTTACATGTCTAATCCCTATGGTGCTTCTGCTTCTTGGAGGACCCAAACTAACATTAAGGAGCATTTAGACATGGGCAGGGTAAAAATGATGAGATCATTTGCAGAAATACTAAGTTTGATATGACTGAGAGTAATGACTGATATGGCTGGAGAGGTTGGATAGCAGCTGGACAAATTAGAAAACAAAACAGGCTTGACATGTTGATTTTGGGAGTGTTCAGCCTGTGGTATATAATCACAACTGGGTAGATGGAATCACTCAGAATAGGAATCATGTAAAAGAGTAGAAATTTTTATATTTATGGAACTTCAGAGACATTAGAGCATATGGAGATCAGCCTGTGACCTCCACTTTCCATTCGCTATTCCCTTTATCCTGTTTGTGCCACTTCCTTCTGACTGGATGTATCTTGTGACAGTCAGCTCCTATGAGCACTTAGCACATTTAAGACTTCGCTGCAGGATTAGTACCCATTCCTATGTTGGCTGTACCTTATACCTCCATCCTTTCCAGAAGAGTGATGATTCGTAGTAGTCCTCTTGAGGTTACCGCTCAAGGATTCAAGATCCAGGTCATTTGAGGTCTGATGCTCTTTTTTTTTTAAATTTATTTTTATTTTTTACTTTTATTAACATATAATGTATTATTAGCCCCAGCGATACAGGTCTGTGAATCGCCAGGTTTACACACTTCACAGCACTCACCATAGTACATACCCTCCCCAATATCCATAACCCCACTACCCTCTCCCCCTTCCTCCCCACAGCAACCCTCAGTTTGTTTTGTGAGATTAAGAGTCTCTTTTGGTTTGTCTCTCTCCCAACCAGTCTTGATTCATTTTTTTCTTCCCTAACCCCCAAACCTCCCACATTGTGGGGTCTGATGCTCTTAACCTTACAGTTGAAGGTTCAATTCACTGCCTTAGGACAGCAGGTTTTTACTGTAAATTTTCTGATTTTGTTTTCTACTTCTTGGTTTTATTCTGTATATTTTCAGAATTTCTAGCTTTGTTTTCACCTGACATGGTAAGAATTTCTGTATTTTTTTTCCCCATTTTTGGTAATTACTCTAGTTTTATAATCAGTCTTTTGAGGCAAGGAAATTCCTCTGTCTTTGGAGTGCTAAACTGTAGTCTGAATTCCAGCTTCTCTCTGTTCTTACCTGAGGAGGCTCTTACAGTTCTTCTTATAGCCAGTTGACACTGCTTTGTGGCTTTGGATGTTTTCAGAAGGCTCTGGCATTTCATCTCATCCAGTCAGCAATAGATGTGAAGTGAATCCTGTAATACTGTTTGTGGTGGCAGGATAGGCATTCAGCAAGAAACATGTCTGGATCCTCTTGTCTTTTGAACTGGCCTCATGTTTTTGGTGTATTTTACAGCATGACTGAATGGGGAGTAGGATGGCCCAGTGTGGGGGGAGCAGAGTGGAAATGTGCAGTGTCCTTCTGTAGGAACTTCCTTTCAAAAGTTGACCTAGAATGAAGTAGATTCTGGAATGGAATATACAAACTAAAGATAACATTCCCGCAATAGTCTTGATATGGTGGCTGCCTCTAAGTGTGAGGGTTGGGCATTGCAGAAGAATTACTTAGTTCCTCATGAGATATTATCAATGCATTCTTGATGCCCGATGCCCAGGATCAAAAGTAAATTATCTGCTAGTTCCAGAGGTCTGTTTCTCACCACTGCCTCCAGGTGAACTGATATAACTGGCAACAGACTTGGTTATATGTCTGGTCCCAATCTCAATTTCATTTGAGGCAACTGGAATCTCTTCTACATAAATCTTATGTCAAAATCATCATGTGCCATTGCCCCCAAATTAAGTATTATCCAAACCTGCAAAATTTTTTGAACTCTCCCTTATATCCATATAAGTTTCATGGGACATGGATGGACTCTTTTTTTCCTCACAAAGACTTTTGGCAGTATTTGAAATACAAAGGAAGCCCTCACACCACAGTGTTTTCGAGAAGGCTAATTAATAGAACTACCACATGTATGTCAAGAATTAACTGGGTAATAAGAAGCTAGTGAAAGATCTGAGCAAAAGGTAAGAAGATTAAAGGGATTAGTAGGATGGTGTGGAAAGAAGTAGAAACCTAGAGCTAGGACGAGTGAGGATCCACTGAGGTAGTTTGAAAAGACTAAAGCTTTAAACAGTGTGATCAAGACAAACTGGAAAACAGTTTTAGGAAACAACTGACATTTGGTAGTCAGGAATGGTGTGACAGGCTGCCTCAGGCACAATACAGTTTCACAAACAACGTATTTTTGCAAATGTTGGTGAAAATGTAGGACTATGAATTTTTAATGAATCTATATACATAAGTAATGGTCATAATAGTGTTATTTCTGGAGCTGATCAATACAGATTAGAAACCCCTTGAGGCCAAATCTATCAAAATTTAGAGAAAATTTTACTTGTGCTGAGAGTTAGATTTTAAGCCTAATTGTTTATTTAGCTGATGGTTACTCCTCTTAGGTCTCTGTAGTGCATTAAAATACTTTGTCCACATGAGAAATCACTTTTGTATTTCGTTTCCATTTGACTGCTTCCCTCCCCTTTCCTGCTTCCTCTGAAGATAATGGCTAGTTTTTTAAATATCCTACTGATGAAATAATATTAATCAATGGAAATAGTTAAATAGAACTTCAGGTTAGGAAAATAAATGTTAGCATATGCATAATTTAATAATTTGCTCATTATTGATGGCCATTAGTCAGATAATCAACTTTATATACTCTAAGTATATAATTATATTAAAATTATCTAAATGTTCACTGACTCCCAGGGTTTTTTTTCTTCTGGAGAATGAGGCTCTATGACTCATAATTAAACTAATCCAGGTTGAAAGAAGGTGATTTAATTATCTCTTTGTCCCAAATCACCTTTCAGTAAATTAAGCTAATAGAAAATAACTTAGAGAATTGGAGGGAATGTGAATTTAGGCATGAGAGGCAAAAAGATTAAACACACCTGTCCTGGTGGTCCTTTTAAATATTTTCTGTAATTGTAACAGGTTTGATATAAGCAACTGTTGAAGCTATGGGCCACTGAGAAAGTATGGAAAATGGGCCGACACTGGAGGTCTGTGAAGTATAGTTGTGATCTTCGGCTTAAACCTTTGAGTATTGGTTTCTCCATAAACAAAATGTGTATCACCCTAGGGTTTGTAGCTATCTTTCTTACAACTCTGAGAATCGATGGTATAGGATAGAGGGATTTTTGTAGATATGTAGAATTAGTCATTGAAAAAGGTATGGAGGAGAATATTTCCTCCTTCATCTTCTTCCCCAGAGAAAATAAGAACACTTTTGTTTGGAAATATCTTTCATATGTCCCAGTTCTGGAGTCATAGTTGGAAAACCAGGTCTTTGGATATAGAAAATGAAGCTATACCTTCCAAGGGGCAACATGGTGCTTTCACTTATTTGCCCTTGGTTTTGCTGAAGTAAGCTTGTTGGTAAGGCTTTATTCTTTTCCTTCATGCCTGCAAGTCAGGTATTTCTCAAATGAATCATTTTATCTTGTTAAGCTCTACAGCCAGGTGTCATTTGTTTTCTTCATGGACAACTGGAATACATCTAGAGTAAATCTAGATATTATCATTTTCTATTAATACAAACTCATTGCAAAGTTAGAAAAGGGGGGTGCCTGGGTGGCTCAGTAGGTTAAAGCCTCTGCCTTCAGCTCAGGTCATGATCCTGAGGTCCTGGGATTGAGTGCCTCATCGGGCTCTCTGCTAAGCAGGGAGCTTGCTTCCCTTCCTCCCTCTCTGCCTGCCTCTCTGCCTACTTGTGATCTCTGTCTGTCAAATAAATAAATAAAATATTTTTTAAAAAAACAAAAAAGAAAACTTAAAATTCTGATAAATATTCCCTAAAATTATATGAAACACTGTGGTATATATTCACATGTATATTTGTTTCTGTGTATTTTAAAGGGAATGTCCATAGCCTTCCTCTGATATTTAAGTGGAGTTTGCCATCATCCCAGATGTTTAGAGTTACTTCTGTAGAATGAAAGAAATACAACTGACCCTTGAACAATGCCGGGGGTGTGTGCTGACCCCCTGCACAGTTGAAAATCCATGTATAGTTTTGGACTTCCCCAAAACTTAAGAGCCAACTGTTGACTGGAAATCTTACTGATAACAGTTAATATGTATTTTGTATGTTATATGTATTATATACTGTATTCTTATAATAAAATAAGCTAGAAAAAAGAACATGTTGAGAAAATTGTAAGAGAAAATACATTTACAGTACTCTTCTGTATTTATAAAAAAAAAACACGTATGAGTGGACACACCTAGTTCAAACCTGTGTTGTTCAGGGATCAACTATAGTAAGAGCAAGAATGAAAACAGTGTAAAAATATAGTGAAAGTTGTTTCTTTAATCAGTAGTACTGATAAATTCCAATGTTTGTCAAGTTTTATTTTATTCTAAATATTTCCATTTATATGTATAACATTTAATGGCATGTTATAATTTTGTTACATAATGTTCCAAAACAAATAGTGATATTCAAGGTTGCTGTGTAAAGGATATCTATTTTATACATTCAAGTTGAATAAATAGCTTTTTGTTGAAATTAATCTGGGGGAATAATTAGAAGGAAATTACAGAATTGAATACTAATTCTTTCCTATAAATAAAGAACATAAATAATTTAATCAGAATGATCCTAAAAAAACAGAAATTCTATAAGTGAGCAAAATATTGACTTGCAGTTTTTAATTATACAGAATTAGATACTTTTTAGGTAAGAGCTTTGGAATATTGTCTTCATATAATGGTGATAGAGTCTTTGAATCATTCACTCTAATTTCAAATTCCAGCTTCAGTACTTATTGACAGTGTAGCCCTTAGCCAAATAACATATTCTCTTTCAACAGTGAATGAGGCACTGTACTCAAGGTCTTTGTTTAGTGCCTGGTAAATGAAAATGCCTTATAAGAAATAGTAGTAGGAGTAGGCCTTCCTGGAGGGAGACCCAGAGCCTTAATGTGTCCAGTTGCGAGGGTTGTGAGGGAGGTTCGAAAGAAGCTAAAGAGGGTTAGCTGTACAGAGAAATGGTTCAGGCTTTATTTAGTTTAGCAAATCATCAGACAGTATCCTAAGAATCATTGCTGTTTAAAGGTAGTTATATCAAAGTTTGTTTCCTTATTTGATATCTTTATAGGCCTGAATAAAAGAATGTTGGATGAAATACTGAAATAACAGAAATGGTGGCAGTTGATATTTAAATTTAAGCTAAAGAGAGATTATTAACAACTATGAGAAGATCCCAGGTATGGCAGAGAACCTCTTAGAAATAAGACTGTGAAATATCCCAAGTGTAAAACCCTGGAGGTAATACAATTGATAATCCACATAGGCACAAATTTTGTGAGACCATTCAGAGTTGTCAGTGCTGTGTAATAATTGTTATATCGACTATACTGTATCTAAAATGACTTATTTTATATGTGGCGAAATTTCACCTGTGAAATTTTTATGCATGCACACCAGGGGGTAGTTTATGTGCTCTATTTTTATGTTTAGTTGTGCATGTTGAAAAAAAAAAGGCTTATTTTAAAGATAATTATAATTCAGTAATACCTCAAAATATAGTATCTTTTCCTTTTCTTTTCCCTATTTTGGTGTCCAAGTATAGACAGATCCTAAATAAATGCTTTGGGTCCATCTAATCTAGCTCCTGGGAACTAACATTAATTACAGCAAATGTGTATCTAGTGTTTTTCTGTGTAGGCACTTGTATATTATCTTGTATAATCCTCATTGATAGTCCGTAAGATAGGAACTACCATTATCTCTATAGCACAAATGAGAAAACTGAGCTTTAAAGAGTAATTGTTTTGCTTAAGCTAGCATAGTTAGTGAGTGGTAGAGCTAGAATTCAAACCCCTTATGATTGCAGAACTCCTATGCAATGACATGATACTAACCAGCATCTCAGGAAGAGAGGTGAGGTGAACCATCGAATGTAATACTTGTTATCAGTAAAAAACCCCCCAAAACACACACACACACAAAAACACTTGCACCTATGTGCCCTGGAGCCACTTGTAGGACAATTTTGCCCAAAGTTAGAGAGAATACTGTCACATCCTTGTGTTCATAATATGCCATGTGTTTTATCTCCAAACCTCTGAATATTTATAAGCTCATCAATTTACTTCCACACACAGGAATAGGATTCATTCTTTGTTAGAGCCAGGCAGTGCTCTAGGTACTTGGGATTCATTTATCCCTGAGCAAAACACACAAAACAAAGAAACTTTAATTTCTTAGAGTAATTTCGCTGGTTTCAATATAAAGGAAACAAAGCCCATCAGAAAGAGTAAGAACTTCTAACAGTTGAACAAAACTGGGTAACTGTTCAGTGGGGGTTAAGTCAGCTCATTTAAAAAAAAAAAGTATAATTGACAGTGCTTTTTTTGTGTGTTTTGTGTTAAGATTTTATGTATGAGAGAGAGAGAGAGCGAGCGAGCGAGCGCACAAGCAGGGGGAAGGAGCAGAAGCAGACTCCCCACTGAGCAGGGAGCCTCATGCAGGGCTCAATCCTAGGACTCTGGGATCATGACCTGAGCCAAAGGCAGATGCTCAACTGACTGACCCACCCATGTACCTTAGTTTTGTTGTTGTTATTTTTAAGATTTATTTATTTGAGAGAGAGGGAGCACATCATGCAAAAGAGCGGGCGGGGGGAGGGGCACAGCAGAGGTAGAGGGAAAGAGAATCACAAGTCTACTCCACCCTGTGCTTGGAGCCCATTAGGAGTTTGACCTCACAACCTTGAGATCATGACCGGAGGGGAAGCAAAGTGTTGGATGCTTAACTGGCTGCTCCTCCCAAGCATCCCTAGCAGGATTTCTTAAATATCAAGGTTTCTGAAGTCAAATATGCCTAAAATAGAATTGTTTCATTTTTACAGATTAGACTATTCTTTCTCATCCTTTATTTCCATATTAAATTGGGCTAGTAGGAGAAACTGTTTTCTTCTGTCTTAGAATATTTAGGCTTTATCCTTCCAATAATTTGACATGTTGTCTTTGGGCAGAAATGGGAGAAATAATATCGTTGGTTTCAAGATGTCAGAGCTTTCCAGACACTGCTCTTTATTCATGTGTGAGTGTTTGATGCTTCAAGATACTCCAAGCAAGAAGGCAAACCGGTCTTCCATGGCCTGAATGGCATGGGAAAAGGGGATGGTTTCTTACTATTATCAGGATAATGTCCTTCCTATTTGTTACAGTCTGAGTTTTGTGGTAGATGAGATTGGAAGATTAAAATATGAAGAGGATTAGGAAACTTCTTAATGGGAGAACTTCTTTCCCTTGTAGCCAAGATATACAGCTGTATAGGTGTTGAGTCTTCCAGAAGTTTGCATAGGGATGTATAGGATACATTTAATACAATCTCCTAAATGTACGAAAAGCAGAACAGTTTTGTCTTTACTGTGTTCTCTAGAACTACCAAAGGTTTCTGCCTAAAAAGGGAGGTAACTATACAATGACACGTTGAAAGGCAGTAATCTTTCATGAACTTTGGGAAGAGAAAACTAAACAATCACCCTTGAATAACTTGGTATTTCCTTCTGTAGAGCCCCAATCTGGAGCTTTCCTGGTGGTACACCTGAACCTTTGAACAATTACTGTGTGTTTGTAAAATGTCTCGTTCTCCTTTGGACTCTTAAATGTTTGGTCATGAACACAGTTAAACCCCATGACTATATTCAATATTATTAGGAACCTGGGATAGTGAGTAGTTTCTCTCTCTTTTGTTTAACGAAATCTTTGTCCTGATGAGACTGTATGTGCTGAGGTTTTAAATTCAAAAGCATTTTAACTTGGAAATCTGGAAGCTAAGGGGAAATGCATGAATGTAATTTGCTAAGATACTAGAAAAGCTAGAAGACAAATCTTCAGGTAAAAAATTGTAGAGTTTGCGATGAGTAAGATATTAACTGGTGTAGGTTTGTATTCTATTTGACTTTACTAATGGTGTGCTATTTTCTAAAACACTAGCAGAGTTTTAAAAATTAACACATTTAGGGGTAACTGGGTAGCTCAGTTGGTTAAGCAACTGCCTTCAGCTCAGGTAATGGTCCTGGAGTCCTGGATTGACTCCTGCATCAGGCTACTTGCTCAGCAAGGAGTCCGCTTCTCCTTCTGACCCTCCTCCCTCTCATGCAAGCTCTCTTTCTTATTCTCTCTCAAATAAATAAATTTAAAATGAAATCCTTAAAAAACATAAAAAGTAATACACTTAGCACTTACTATTAGGTAGTATGCCCTGCACTTATACATATTAATTGAATAACTGACTTTATCCTTATAATTCTAAGAGTTAGGTACTATTACTACCTTCAGTTTGTAGTTGGGGAAACTGAGGTGCAGAGGTGAGGTAGCTTTGTCATTGTCATATATATGATGGGTAATTTCTGTGTATGGTTAGAACGTTTGTGTTCCCCCTGCCTTCTAGCCCTCCCGGCAAAAGTCATATGTTGAAACCCAAACCTCCCAAAGTGGGTGTGTGTGTTAATAGGTGGGGCCTTTGGGAAGTGATTAAGTAATGAGGGATGAGCCCTCATTGCTAGAATTTGTGCTTATTTTATAAAAAAGACTCGACATGAATCCCTCACCCCTTTTGCTATGTGAGGATACAAGAAGTCAGCCTCTCACTTGACCATGCTGGTGCGCTGGCCATGGACCTTCAGCCTTCAGAGCTGTAAGAAATAAATTTCTGTTGCTTATAAGCCACTCACCTGCATTTTGTGTGGCCTGAATGGATTAAGACAGTTGTACAATGATATGCAAAAGACAGAGAAGAGAACTTGCCTTGTCTTATCTTGTTATACCAGGTGTGGTCCAGCTGTATTGGCATCACCAAGGAGCTCATTAGATACACAGCATCTCAAGTCCCACCCAGATCTGCTAACTAAATCAGAACCTGCATTTTTAACAACATCATGAAATGATTTTATTGCACCTTAAAGTTTGATAACCATTGTAATGGATATAATTTTCAGGTTTCTGCTTTGTCTTGAAGGACAAGAAATAGCCTCAAAAATCTTTTGGCATATTTCTCCTATCTCTTTAAGGACTGTTTGGCTGGCAGATCTGATTTTCATGAAAATTTCTTTCCTTTTCCTTCCCCAAGTAATAGTACTAACAGTAATAATAATAGTAGCTAGGATTTGTTGAGTGTATTCTATCAGCTAACCACTGTTCTGCTTAATGATTATCTCATTTAATCTTTACAATGAACCAAAAAAGTTGGTATTCTTATTTTAGGTGAGGAACCTGAGGCATAGAAAGGTTAGGTAACTTGTCCAAACTCCCACAGCTAGCAGACTCCAAACCCAAATCTGAGTCCAGACTCAAGTGGCATCATTTCAGCCTGCATGATCTTTCAGCTAATTAAATGTATTCTATTCCTCCTACAATAACTTAATTTCTTATCTGATCCTCCCATTAAAAAGGAAAATGTAGAGAGAGCCTATAAACTGGGGGCAGCAAGTAGAGTGACCTAAAGCTTCTGGGCATATAAGAATTCCACAATGAAACTCTTTAGAAAATGTCTTAATAAACAACTGGCATTTGTTCAGTATGTAGATAGGTCTGTATCATAGGATATATTTTTTAATGACTTTTACATCTAACCCGGACATTGACACTTTGTTTCAGCATTAGAAGGTATTAATTTCTTATTCCTTCGGTATAATTTGGACCATCTGAACTATGGCAGCACCACCTGGAGTGATGATGGAGGCTTCGGGGAGAAGTGTGTTAAGAGCTTGACGGGAAAAAGAAGAGTCACTGTGAATGAAACAAAGCAGGTGTTACCTGTTAACCTTAAAGCATGAGTTTGTTGACCCTTTGAAGTCAAGGGGATTCTAGAGGACACGAACTGGGATTCATCCCAGGGAGGCTAAGTTGGAAGATATTTCCTAAATGTCTTTCCATATATTCTTTGACTTGAAGCTTCACTCATAGACGAGTGAACGTTGTCCAAACTCTCTCTTCAGTTCAATGAGAGATGTTTCTGATGTTGAGTAGTGTGATTTTTTTTCCCCCCAAAAGCCAAGGCAAGGATCACAATTTGTTAGCAGC
Organism: Mustela lutreola; assembly: GCF_030435805.1. Taxonomy (NCBI): domain Eukaryota; kingdom Metazoa; phylum Chordata; class Mammalia; order Carnivora; family Mustelidae; genus Mustela; species Mustela lutreola. The sequence continues at coordinate 95,276,318 of NC_081296.1, forward strand.
TGCTCTCCTTTTCTTATTTTATTAGTTTTATCTATTCAGTGTTTCATCATGTGTTTTTTTATTTGTAAGGGTCTGACTCAATTAGGGCATTCAAGTGCTTTAGCCTTGTATATTAAAGCCTATCATCAATAAATTCAAATGGGATTAACCTTGGAGTGACATCTTCATTTCTATGATAATATGCAGTCTATGAATCCTTTCATATCATTGCCCACAGACTCTCATATGTAAAGACCTTGGAACTTTAAATAAGTTAGTTGTTCATCTCCAGCCACTTGAATTCATTTATTTATAAATGGTTATTTCAAGTTTTCTTTCATTTAGCTCGGGCTGTTGATTGATGTTTCTTGTGAGTGTTTTCCTCTTCAAAAAGCAGGAAGATAGTTGGAACATAACCTCCCAATAGCCTTTTTAATATGAGAGCCTGTTTAGTGTATGACTCTTTGTGTAATCACTTGTGCATGACTGAGCTTAAATAGTTTGCAGACCTTGCTGATGGATTACAGAACAAGCAATGAACTGGCAATTCTTTTTTAAGGGATTAGGTGACTTTGCACTATAATGGATTGTGCATTTCCCTCCTTGTTTCACTTTCTTAGGTGCTGTTTGGTGATCAATTTTATGGTATATAATGAGAAATTCCATAGATGAGTGCACATGGTGGATAGTACTTTCTGGTAAAAATGACATTCTCATCCAGTAATAATGGGCATGGGGAAGGAGCTTGATGGTCTGTTTATATGTGTTTTCAAAAGGAAGGCTGAGGAACTCAGTTAAGGAAGAAGTAGCTCCAGTCCCTTCTGGTCTAAAACTGTCCCATTTGCAGTTCATGGAATTATAGAGAACCCCAGGCTTCCATGGTGCCCTCAAGCCAAGTTTATGTCAAGTCCTTAGCAACCTGCACCTTTTTTTTTTTTCAACTACTCATATTACTGACAGTGGTTTTTTTGCTTTATGTTTGGTAAACTTATTAGGATGCAGGTACTGTTAGACATTTGACATAAGGATTGGTATTATTTGATTCTATTATCTCAAAAATTTGTGCTATTGGTTACTAAGGAGCAATGGAAAGAAATGTACAACTTCTTGTTGCCAGAGAAGATAAGATTTTTAATACCTAGGAGATCTATATCTATGTGTGTATGTGTGTGTGTGTAGTTTATATATATATATATATATATATATATATATATATGTATATGTATATGTATATATAAAATAATTTATAGAGATATAATTAGATTTTATTCCAAAGAGCTACTCTTTGAATTCAAAACTCTTTCCAGCTTTTTAAAATGTATTAGAAAGGGGGAAAAAAATGGGTAATGGAGATAGCAACTGGCAATTGAACAAACTTAGCTTTTTATTTTTTGTTGAGGCAATACATTCAGTCTCCAGAGTCTGGCTACTTTAAAACTGAGGCAAGTTTCAAGATCTTTCAAAGCCCTTTCAAAATGAAGATAATAATGTACCTGCCTCATAAGCTTATGGAACTTGTAGTGAGGTTTGAATGAAATGATCCATGTATACCTGCTAACCTAGTACATAGTAAGTTTTCTAGAAATGTTGGTTATTATTAAGTTCTTTTTAAAAAATTTTTAAAATTTCTTATAAACATATATTTTTATCCCCTGGGTACAGGTCTGTGAATCGCCAGGTTTTTACACACTTCATAGCACTCACTATAGCACATACCCTCCCCAGTGTCCATAACCCCAATATTCAGTTCTTGATACCATGCCAAACCAACTCTATAAATGAGCTTATTTTCCAATTTTGTAAATAGATGAAATATTCTTTGAAATGTTAAGTACCATTTGTAAGGTCACAGCTATTGGGCTCTTACCTTATACTACAATATGTGTTAACTATAATTCTCTATTTTTTATTTATTTTTAAAGAGTTTTTGTTTATTTTTGAGAGAGAGCAAGTGAGCCTGAGTGGGGATGGGAGCAGAGGAAGAAGCGGACTCCCCGCTGAGCAGGGAGCCCCACACAGGACTCTATCCTAGGACCCTGAGACCATGACCTGAGTGGAAGGCAGATGTGTAACCAACTGAACCACCCATGTGCCCTATAATTCTCTGTTTATTGTTTTACATAGTTTTTAGATGGCACCCCCCCCCCCCCACACACAACTTTATCAGGAAACTGAGAATCAGAGTTTTTATATTTAAGAGATCTCCAAGTTACTAAGTCACAAAGCTAGGATTTGAGCATTGTTCTGCCCAGATTCCAGATGTTTCTTATCTCACCCTGCTTCTCTGAATACCATGTGTGATTATGGTGTTTGGAGAAAGGGCTTATGTATTTAGCAGCACTTTTTCATTAGTTTGGCTATTGTTATTTACATTCACTAAACATTCCAGTGAAGGTTGAAAGAAACTAGCTTTACGATTAGCAAAATTACTGATGAGGTATTGTTACACAACTACCAAATGGCTACAGAATAAAAAGACTGGCAATACCAAATGTTGGTAAGGATGTGTGGAGTACCAAAGCTCATACACTGTTATCTCACACTGTTAATAGGAGAGAAATGATGTAACCACTTTGGGAAAAGGTCTGACAATTTTTAAAACTAAATATACCTACCTATGACCTGGCAATTCTACTCCCTAACTATTTATTTACTCAGGAGAAATCAAAACTTACTTTCACAAAAAGACTTTAAAGCTACTGTGAACATTTTGGTATTTATAATGGCTAGAAACTAGAAAAAACATAGACATCCATGAAAAGAGATTAGATACACTGAAGTAAAATCTTGTAATAGAATACTAATTAGCCATAAAAAATAACAAGCTGCTCTTCTATATGATGTATGGATGAATCTCAGAAACACTATGCTGAGTAAAAGAACCTTTATACAAAGAGCACATACTCTTTGATTACACTGTGATGTTCTAGGACAAGTAAAATTCATTGATAATGGTGCTTTCCTCTGCAAATACTGATTCACTTCCCAGGAAGTTAAGGAAACACTTGTGGATCATGTAGCACTCAGGTGTCTCTTAAATGAAAGTATACCTTGGTTATTGTGGGGAGCTTTATGGAGTAGGCTTTATGGCTTACTGTTTATGCCCATGTTGGGAAACTTTCCTCTGCAACTTGAGTTATCCAATTAGAAAAGCTGATAAGAAATTGATCTCTGATCCCATGAATCACCAAATTCTGTACCTGAAACCAATTTTACTGTATATTTTAACTAGAATTTAAGTAAAAGCTTGAAATTAAAAAAAAAAAAAGAAAGAAAAGAAAAGAAATTCATCTCTGACCCTTTCAGCTTATGCCAGTGATACCACCACAGCCCTGGAAGGCATTCCGGCCAACTTGAACTCATGGGTCTGGGTTGTTTTGGAAGATAAAATTACCATTGACATCTTCTTAGGGACCAGTGCAGCAGCGTCTGGGTAAATATAAATATATCTGCTGTACATAGATCAATGCCTTGGGTCAAGCAGAAAGGTCAATATAGAGGTTTAAAGAGAAAACTACCAAAGGTAGGCTGGTGTTTTGTCAGATTTTTTTTTTTTTTTTTTTTTTTTTTTTTCTTTTTAAGCTAACTGGGCCTAGGCTCCTGAGTGGGTCATGGTCAAGATTAGTACTGCTTGGGGGTGCCTGGGTGGCTCAGTGGGTTAAGCCTCTGCCTTCAGCTCAGGTTGTGATCTCAGGGTCCTGGGATCGAGCCCCACATAAGGCCCTCTCAGCAGGGAGCCTGCTTCCCCTCTCTCTGCCTACCTCTCTGCCTACTTGTGATCTCTGTCAAATAAATAAATAAAATCTTTAAAAAAAAAGATTAGTACTGCTTGAAGTTCTGTTGATAGTAGACTTAATTAAATGTGGTATTAAACTGAGTGGATTTGGTTCCAGCCACTAGTGACTGACAGAGTGGTGTAGTAATGGGACAGAAGCCAACATAGTGTGGAAATTTGTGAAAGAACTCTCTATGTGTCTCTGCTATTTCAGCATGTATGAAGAGTGAAGCACTAGATTCCTCCATTCTAGACCATCTTTTCAACATTCTTACTGCTCATAAGAGATTCAGGATTCATAAGGAAACAGTATAAATTTTGAAACTAGCTGTTATAGTAGGGCAGAACTAAGGCTGATTTTTAAAATTTTTTAATTTATTTATTTTAGGGAGGGAGGGAGAGAGAGAGAGAGAGAGAAGCATGAGTTGGGGGAAGGGCAGAGGGAGAGAGAGAATCCTGAGGCAGACTCCCTGCTGAGTGGGGAGCCTGTTGCTGGGATCCATCCCAGGAGATGGATGAGATTATGACCTAAGATGAAATCAAGAGTTGGCGGCTTAATGCACTGAGCCACCCAGAACTAAGGCTGATTGATCAGAAAGGAAGTCCTCCTACCCAAAGGAGAGTCAGCAATACATAGAGCACCTTTCAGGCAGCTGTCTTTGAGCCTACTTCCGGCTCTCTCCCTTCATAAGCAATGTATTGGAAGACTGTCCCATAGAGCATACAGTTTGATGAACATACTTGCTACCAATTCACATTTTGTTAAATGCCCTCATCCTTCCTCTTCCAAAAATCATGTGTTCATCAGCACTCCACCCTCATTGTCAAATTATCCAGAATAGAGAAGATTTGAGATTTTATGCTGCTTGCAAGATAACAGGTTAACATGGCATGGTTTCATGGTTACTGATAGAAGACATGACACCACTGAGTCAGAACTAGGACTGTTTATTACAGTAATACTAATAGCTAGAATATCAGTATTTTCCCCAATCTCCATAGTAAAGAGAACCAGGTGATGCCTGAACAGGCAGTAGGTTGCATTTTAGAAAGAAATCCTGAGGTTTAAGGTGCCTGAATCTTTCATAATGGGCAGTTCCCATGCTTATGTTACTCTACTCCAGAGGGAGATACTGTCTCTGTCTTCCAAGGTCGTTCAAATATGAGAGTTCTCAAAAAGATAGTCCAGAATAACGAGTAGTTAGTACACAGCTTACTGCATATGCAGAAGTGTGGTAGACCCATGGAGAATGCTTCCAATGATAATTATCTTACACACGGCTTCACAGTTCTGTGACCTTTGACATGTGCAACTTTCTCCCCTTCTTCTAGCTCTCCCTTCACTTGACTTTACCTTCCTCTGGAAGTGCTCTTTCTGTAAGATCTTAAAACTCTGAAATGTGAAACTCTGACCACAGTCTCCTCACCTCTTTTTCTTCCTCCCTGAGACTAAATATCCTGAATTTTTTTCAGGCTTTGCCTCTCATCAACCAACCCACATTTTCCCCACCTGGTTTTCCTTCCTGGTTTTCTGCCACCTTCCCTTCTCAGGATTAGGCCCAGCTACTTGCTCTACCCAGTGACCTCAGTGCCTTTGCCCCTCTTCCTTCGGTTACACTTATTTTGATACTTTATGACTCTAGGTTATCCACTACTTACTTTCTCCGTTTCTGATGCCAAACTTTCAAGCAATTGTGGAGAAAATGGAATGACCTTTTTTGATGAAAGCATTAAAAATGATGATTTCCAATTTCAGTAGCTTCAGTCCATCTCTCTAGTTCAGACTCCTTGTAAAATATTTTGGAGAGATGGTAAGCACCACAGCAATGAATACTGGAATAGACCTCAGATAATAGGCACAATAAAATGTTGATTATAATGCTAGCAGTAAATATAAAAAGCACTTTTCTGTCTTACATCTACCTGGGTAATGGACCAAAAGTATTTTAAGTTTACTAAAGTGAAAACAATTAATCCTCTCTTGAAGGTAGATTAAATATAGCCCCAAATAACATACTTGATCTATATTGTGGCTATCTTTACTGAATTTCAGTTCAAGTTCAGGGAAGTAACTTTGCAAGGTGACTCGTGAATTTTCCTGTTTTTCATTTTGTTGTTTTCCATTAGAGAGCTAAGCACATTGCTGAGTGTCAAAAGCTTTTGCCATTAAAGCAGGTGAAGAAAATGTGACAGGAAATATTGTGATGATGGTTTTAGTTTATGATGCATTTCAAGCTGTGCATCTCTAACAGTTAAATCCTTCAGCATTTTTAGTGGGGTTAACCATCATGTAACTTAGGAAACATAGGCATTTTTGTTTCAGAGAGAAAAAGAGTCAAGTTCTATGTCAGTTGGTGAAATCCTAGAGTTTTATGGCTTTAGAAAGTAGATCTGGAATTGTACAATGTATAGCATATTGACATTCTTCCTGACGTCTCTTTCTCAGGACAGTTCTTGATATCTGATTTGTGCTGATGCTATTTAATAGGCTTCCAATATTTACATTGAAGATAATGAGCAAAAAGTAAAAGGTAATAAGGTAGATACTGTGTCAAACCGGGGGAGAGGGGAGAAGTTACTAGTCAGAAGGAACATAAAATATGTATGATTAACGCACACAAATGAAACTAAAAAATGGAATGTATTAAGAGGTTTTGTTAGTAAGCATTCTTGAAATTCAGAATTTTCTTTTAAACAGAAGCATTGTTAAAAATGGTAGATTCCTACTCTTGGAAACAAAAAGTTACTTAACTTGCTATGAATCTGAACCATCAACACTGCAGTACTATCAATATAATGAAAGATCTTAAAATAATTGTGGGTGTCTCTTGCCATAGTGAAGAAAACTTTTAGACTTGATTGCTATTCCTGGCTCCTCCATTAACTTAGGTGAGCTGCTTAATCTCTGTAGGTATTCTTGAAATAAAGAGGGTGGATTTGATAATCTTTTAAAATTCACTTCCAGTTCTAAAATTCTTTTGTATACCTATCCCTGTTACCTATTTTCCTCCCCTTTTAGAAACACGAAGACCTTACAGAATTCTTCAGAGGCAATTCTTTTGTCTTCTTGTTGGCATTAGAAAAAAAATTTAGAAAGTCTCTTTTATCAGGATAGATTGTAGCTTCTCATTTTGTGAGCTATTATGTATTTGGGTGGTATTCACCTTCTTTATGCTTCTGAAATAATGGCAATGCCATGTTTGTGCTCAAATAGTTTCCTTTGATAAAGATAAAAGCAGATTGCAGGAAGCTGTGATCATCTCAGTGAAGTCTCTTGGGTTTTTCTACAGTAACTTATTTCAGAAAAGCTCAATGATTTAATGTACATTAACTCACTGATGCTCACATGGGCCTGAAAAGTGGGAAGGGCTGGTATTTTACCATTATGTGTTCTTAACAGACAGGCTCAGAGGAACTACTGAAGTGGAATGGAGTGAATTTAATCTAAAAGGCATCTCAGGTTTTAACCCCTTCCTCTGTGGAAAGAGCACCCAATGCATGCCCCCACATAGCACTTAGTACATTGCATTGCATGCATTTATTTATGGGTCTTTCTCACGCACTAGACTATGAACATCTCAAGGACACTGCCTAGTGTGTAACAAGCCTTGTGGTGTTTCCTGAAATGACATGGAACCTATCGCATTATAACTCAGGTTCATTACTGGACCTGGGCCATATCTGCAGACCCAGTGTGCTGAATCCTTGATGTATTTACCAGGGAAAGATCCCTGAGACCCTTTCCCCCCAACCAGATCCTTAAATTTCAGAGCATAGAACACTTTGCACAAGTAACTGACTTTCTCTAAATTTCCTATATCTGTATATCTGGTATTACAACTTAACCACCTTTTCAAATTTGATTAAATAAAGCTTTCTTTCCTGTTACCTACTTTTCCCAAAGTCACAATTTATTACACATGGTCATTCTCATAAAGTAGGAAAAAAATGTCCCGTTGAGATGTGGATTACATACATCAGCATTCTGGGATGAGGGTGACAATACTGAATAATGCTTGCTGCAGCTGCTTTTGTGCCAGGGGCCATCATGCTTTACATATATTTTCACTTATTTACTCAAAATAACCTAGTGAGGTGGATGTCATCCCCATTTTCCAGATGGACAAACTGAGAGACATAGATTTAACTAAACTTTGCACAAAATCAACAACTATTTGGAGGCAGTAGGCTTCAAGTCTGTTAGAGTTTATGCTTTAACTGTGTTTAACTGCCTCTAGGATGGGAATTAATTTCCATTTTTTCACCTTAAGCAATTGGAAGGAAAACAATGAAGAATCTAACCAAGACATCAGGGGATTTTAGTAATTGCTGCATCTTTTGGGACCCGCTATTAAGTAGGCCAAAGTTTAGCTATAGATGATAATTTTGAAGAGGTACCAACAATGACTTATTGTAGATTTTTAGCATTGATATTTTAATACATGCAACTTTTTTTTTATTATTATTTGTAGGTATACTCATAGGTTCCATACATGTAATTATTTGTCTCTTGGTTGAGGCAAGAATTTGAATCCCATGGGATTTGATGTACTATGTAGGAAGGAGTCAGTTACATAGTAATTGTTTACTGGGTTGGCTGCTGGGCATTTAATTCTTCTTTTTGATTAAGAAATCTGGGCTTCAGGAGAACCAGTCCTGCTTCATTTTCAGCCCCTGTATGTTCCATGAAGCAGCTCAACACCTCTCTTTTCCAGGATTGTAATATGTAACCTAAGGTTATTCCAATCAGTCATTTTTTAAAAAATTTTATTTTTTTCCAATCAGTATTCCCCTTGTTACAGTTATTGTTTCAGAGATAGACACTGTAATACCTACAGGGTTCTTTTCAGCTAAACATTTAAACCCTCTGCCTTATGTCAACCTTACTACTGGACCACTCAGAAGGTTATAGGAAAGGAAACAGAGCTTGCCTGTGGCAGTAGACATTCTTTCTCTGCAAGAGCCTTACAGCATTCTAGCACAGCAGTATGGACTAGGTGCAAGAAAACAAGATCTGTGCTGTACAAGTGATGAAGTAATGCCCTATAAAAGCCAATATCTTTTGGAACAAATGCATAAGCTTAGCTTCCAGGGTCACTGTAAGGAAAATACTGTTTATCAGAGTCCTTGTGCTCAGGAAAGCCCAAAGCATGGCAACCTCAGCAGCTATTTTGTTGATTTATAGTTTTCCTAAGTAATCAAGGATCACTTTTATTGTAAGAAATGACTAGCACTATAGTTGACCCTTGACTGTTATCAGTCTAGATGTCTAGATGGCTAGACAAGTAGAGCTAGACAACTGACCAACTGTCAGATGCTCAAGCAGAAGTTATTTTATTAACCCTTTATCCATAGGCACTAAATTCTGGGACTTAAAAACAAAACAAAACAAAAAACAGTATCAAGGAATTAGGGTCTATTATGCCTCTAGACTTTGACCTGAAAGGATGTATCACAGGACCCTTTGTAACCACGTTCCAGAGACTGTCTGAGGATTGACTTAGCCAGAAAAAGCAAAGCTTAGCAAGAGGGGAAGGGTAACTTGGTTCTGGTGGTTTTAATAAACCAGGACTAAAAGCTATTCTGTTAAGGCTTTTTCAGTCACTTAAGTCAACAACTTCTCTTTGGGCTTAAGCCACCATTTTGGGTAGATAGACTTGAGTCCTGACATATCAGTATAAAGTGGATATTTGATAAATGATAAATGAATAAATCTTTGGGCTATTTGTTTCTTTTTGCTTAACAAAAAGAGGACAAACTTTTAAAAATGACATCTGTAAAAACATTGATGTTTAATGAGTGGCAAATATGATGTTTTATCTAATCCTATACTCAACATTTGGTAGTTAAGCTCAATAAAATAAAGTTGAATCACATTTGGTAGTTAAGCTCAATAAAATAAAGTTGAATAAAAAGAGCTAGAAAATCTTTTTTTTTTTTTTTATAATTTTTTTATTTTTTATAAACATATATTTTTATCCCCAGGGGTACAGGTCTGTGAATCACCAGGTTTACACACTTCACAGCACTCACCAAATCACATGCCCTCCCCAATGTCCATAATCCCAACCCCTTCTCCCAAACCCCCTCCCCTCGGCAACACTCAGTTTGTTTTGTGAGATTAAGAGTCACTTATGGTTTGTCTCCCTCCCAATCCCATCTTGTTTCATTTATTCTTCTTCTACCCACTTAAGCCTCCATGTTGCATCACCACTTCCTCATATCAGAGAGATCATATGATAGTTGTCTTTCTCTGCTTGACTTATTTCGCTAAGCATGATACGCTCTAGTTCCATCCATGTTGTTGCAAATGGCAAGATTTCATTTCTTTTGATGGCTGCATAGTATTCCATTGTGTATATATACCACATCTTCTTGATCCATTCATCTGTTGATGGACATCTAGGTTCTTTCCATAGTTTGGCTATTGTGGACATTGCTGCTATAAATATTCGGGTGCATGTGCCCCTTTGGATCACTACATTTGTATCTTTAGGGTAAATACCCAATAGTGCATATGGAACCAGAAAAGACCTAGAATAGCCAAAGGGATATTGAAAAAGAAAGCCAACGTTGGTGGCATCACAATTCCGGACTTCAGGCTCTATTACAAAGCTGTCATCATCAAGACAGCATGGTACTGGCACAAAAACAGACACATAGATCAATGGAACAGAATAGAGAGCCCAGAAATAGACCCTCAAATCTATGGTCAACTAATCTTCGACAAAGCAGGAAAGAATGTCCAATGGAAAAAAGACAGCCTTTTCAATAAATGGTGCTGGGAAAATTGGACAGCCACATGCAGAAAAATGAAATTGGACCATTTCCTTACACCACACACAAAAATAGACTCAAAATGGATGAAGGACCTCAATGTACGAAAGGAATCCATCAAAATCCTTGAGGAGAACACGGGCAGCAACCTCTTCGACCTCTGCCGCAGCAACATCTTCCTAGGAACAACGCAAAAGGCAAGGGAAGCAAGGGAAAAAATGAACTACTGGGATTTCATCAAGATCAAAAGCTTTTGCACAGCAAAGGAAACAGTTAACAAAATCAAAAGACAACTGACAGAATGGGAGAAGATATTTGCAAACGACATATCAGATAAAGGACTAGTGTCCAGAATCTATAAAGAACTTAGCAAACTCAACACCCAAAGAACAAATAATCCAATCAAGAAATGGGCAGAGGACATGAACAGACATTTCTGCAAAGAAGACATCCAGATGGCGAACAGACACATGAAAAAGTGCTCCATATCACTCGGCATCAGGGAAATACAAATCAAAACCACAATGAGATATCACCTCACACCAGTCAGAATGGCTAAAATCAACAAGTCAGGAAATGACAGATGCTGGCGAGGATGCGGAGAAAGGGGAACCCTCCTACACTGTTGGTGGGAATGCAAGCTGGTGCAGCCACTCTGGACAACAGCATGGAGGTTCCTCAAAATGTTGAAAATAGAACTGCCCTAAGAGCTAGAAAATCTTAATGGTGGGATTAGAACTGGGTACCATTTGATTAGTAGATTTATTCACTTACTGCTTTATTCAACAATTACTTACTGAATATTGTGTGCAAAAGACAAAAAGCGTTTGACTTTTAGAGTGTAGAAATGATCAGGTTTAACTAATTTCACAGAATACCTTTGTGAGAAGAGACCCAGTGCTTAGTCTCCGAGAGCTATTAAATGAGGGCATTAGCTGTGTGCTCTCTAACCCCTCATAGGTTGTTGAGAAATGGTGTTTGCAAAGCTCCTGTCATTAGGGCTTTATGCTGACCAACTCCAGGGGTGGCTTTCACCTTTTGTCTCATTGCACAGCCACCCCTGGAATTCTGCTGCATGGTGGCCCTGCCTAGCATAACCCCTGCTTACCCATGGTATCTAATTAGTGCATCTGGTATTTTAAACAAGTGCAATTCATGGAATAGAATTGGAAAGCAATAGTCTTAGTCTGTTTGGGCTGCTATAACAAAATATCATAGACCAGGAGCCTTATAAACCACAGAAATCTATTTCTCATGTTTGTGGAAGCTGGGAATTACAAAATCAAGGTGCTGGCAGGTTTGCAAGTGGTTCACAGGCCACTGTCTTTTCACTGTGTTCTCACATGGTGGAAGGGGTGAGAAATCATCTGGGGCTTCTTTTATAAAGGTATTAATCCCATTCATGAAAACTCTATCCTTATGACCTAATTATATCCCAAAGGCCCCACCTTCTAATACCAACATACTGGGGTTTAGCTGTCAGTCTGAATGGGAGGGGGGCATTCAGTCTATAGTACAAGTTTTACTTTTTTTTTTTTTTTTTAAAAGCAGGCTCCATGCTGACCGTGGATCCCAATGCAGGGCTTTAACACATGATCCTGAGGTCAAGTCCTAAACTGAGATCCAGAGTCAGATACTCAACTGACTGAGACACCCAGGCACCCCTATAGCACTCCAATTTACTTTTGTTTTTCTTTCCCTTTTGAATTTCATTCAGTGGGAATATTTACCTTCCTGCACCTGTTGAGGAAGTCAGGAAGGTGCTCAACTTTTCTGGTTATTCATATATAACATAAATTGTACTGGTTCAGACATTAAATTGCCTAATTCTATACAATTGTTAAAGCTGCACACTTGACTTAGAGTCAGAACTGCCCTTGAGCTCAAACTTTCTATTAGCTGTAGGCATGTAGTTATTAGGGGCCTGTATGGACAGCATTTTTCTTTTTCCATGTCTTGTGTTTTACTCTTCTCACTCTGCCTATTAACCATGATTTCTGATTCCTCTGGGATTGGAGTGGAATGGACCGTGAATGATGATGTAGGAAAGGCCAGTAAAGTTTTCCCTTCACTGGTACTACAAAAACTGCTCTCATGTTCTCTGAACTTGGTGAGTAAAGTTTAAGTATGACAGTCTCTGCTGTGGGACTTAAATTTTGAGTTCTTTAGAGACTCTCCATTTTGTGGAGACCTCTTATCTAGAGTTACCTTGACAAGGGAAGGCACCTCTTTATTGTACCTTGTCTCTTACCACTTTAGCCCCTGAGAATTCAACCCTTCACATCTAGCTACTTTTCTGCCAAGGACCATTTATCTTTCTGGTTTACTCTCTTAGGCAAGACCTAAAATGTTCCCACTTTAGTGCTCTCTTTACTTATCTCCCAGAAACTCCCCCAGAATAGTTTGTCCTGATGCATTCTAAGTGGGTGAGATAAATCACCAATTTGCTACTTCATGTTTGCTCTGCCATCAAAGTTTCTGGCCTTAGATTTCTAAAGTGTGAGTCTGCCCTCAAGTCCATTTCTCTCCTACTCTGAAATAGCAGTTATTAAGTTTTCTGAGTAATCCTTTCAAAGCTTTTTCACTAGATTTAAGGCAAGGAAAGACATACCTTCCCTAGATTTTTCTTTCATTTTTAAAGGAAGATTAGGGTCCACAGCATTCACATAGTTTTTTAAACTTTTTGATAGAGCTATCTTTACTCTTGGCTCTTTGTATCCTGAATTGGGCAAAGGGTTTAAGAGCTGTCCAACCGGTTTTCTGATTGCTTTTTCATAAAAATCAACTTTAATGAGATATAATTTAGATGATAAGATGCACTTATTTTAAGTGTACAGTTCAGTGAATTTTGACAAATAGAACCACTCATTTAACTTCCATCATGATCAATATATGGAATATTTCTGTCTTCCCCAAAAGTTCCCCCATGCCTTGGTGAAGTTAATTTGCCTTCCTAACCCTGATCCTAGGCAACCAATGATCCATTTTTTGGCACTATGGTTTAGCCTTTTCTTTAATTTCCTATAATTGGAGTTATACAAGAAGATGGAGTCCATCTTCTTGTGCTAGGCATATATATTTTTTTCATTTATTTATTTTCAGCATAACAGTATCATTATTTTTTCACCACACCCAGTGCTCCATGCAATCCGTGCCCTCTATAATACCCACCACCTGGTAACCCGACCTACCCCCCCCCCCCCACTTCAAACCCCTCAGATTGTTTTTCCGGGACTGGAAGAGATTATGCTGAGTGAAATAAGTCAAGCAGAGAGAGTCAATTATCATATGGTTTCACTTATTTGTGGAGCATATTTTTGAGATTCAACCACATTAATTCCTTTCCCCCAGTTAATAGTATTGCATTGTATGGTTTTACCAGTTTGTTGATCCATTCCTGCTTATGGCCTTGTGGTTGTTTCTAGTTTGGGCTATTACAACGTTACTCTGGCATAGTCTGAGGCAGAGCTGCTTTTCTTTATGGCGTGCATTCTAGTTTATCTTTTTTTGTTTTTAAATTTTGTACTTTTTATGTTGTCATGAAATGTAAACTAAATAAGCCATTTAAATGATTAATATTTGTTTATTCATGTGGTATCATGTCATAGATCTTATTGGAGTCTAGACAATTATATACTTGTCACCTTTGTGATGTTGGGCCATAAACTGTGAAAGGGACCTTTGTAACCTTATGGGAATGTGCTGGTATACGTACTTCTTTATCATCCTGTGCAGATTTTGATTTAGCTCTTCACACGCCCACACAACAACTTCTTGATAAAGATGAAACACCAACTCTTGAGTACATTCCACATCCTCCTCTGGGTATCTCCAGTCTGTTCTTATGTCTGCCTGGCTATGATTCTTATTAATCCTCCTGTGATTTGAGAGTTGTCATTGTTATTCATTATCACAGACTTACCTTCTTAATTCTCCTAAAAGGATTTGGCTCAGAGTTGCCCTATGTATAGGCATTTAGGATAGATTATTATCCCCTGACTCAGTCCAGATTCTAAATCTCACCTGGTCCCCAAAGAGGTGGGTATTCAGATGTAGGCACTTGAAATCATATCAGAAAAAAATGAAAGGAAATGGACATTTAGCATAATAAGATTAAATCTACGGAAGATTGCTGTCTTCAAATACTTGAAAGCCAGATGAGAAAGAATAAACTGACTTCCCCTTTAGGGTAGAGTTCCCAAATGTAGAATTAGGATCACTGCGTAGAAGATTAGGGAATCGCATTTTGCTTTGGTATTTGGAATCAGCTAATGATTGGATGGGCTGTGATTAAAAAGTCATGAGCTATTCCATTGCATATGTTTTGAGGTTAGATACATGGTGAGGATTATTAGAGTGCCTGGATTAAATAAGCTTAAATTTCATTCCATTCCTGAGATCTTTATGAATCTATGAAACTTTTTTTTTTTTTTTTTGAGTGTCTAATGGGAAACTGCTCAGACCTATTGTTGGCTATCTTTAATTCCTCAACTCCATGGAAAGGAATGGTAGAGCATTGGCAGAATTTAGAGAACCAAAAAGGTGAAGGGTTGGGGTATGTGATGGGAATGTTACAAGACCATAAATACACAAACCTTAAGATTACCAGTGTCTAGGAGTCGATGATTTATTACCTTAGAGTGATGAGGTGGCAGGCCAAAACAGCGACCAATCAAATACACAAACTTTAGAAAAATATGTTGCCATGATTTCTCACCTTAAATCTGTGGAAAAGGTAGGTATCTGACGTACTACTAATGTAGTCTGCTGGTTTTCACCAAAAGACTTCAGATTGGTGTTTCTTTTTTCTAATTTTGTATCTTATTTTGGTAAACTAAGGGCATCCTTTTTATTAAAATGTGGAGTTGAAATTTCAATTATTAGCTCTCCTATAAAGTTTTGATAGCAACAATGAAGAATTTCATGTTTTTACCTAACGAGCTCCAGGCTAATCAGATTCTAGGGAAATGCTGTACTGACTTTGACTTGGTAATCAAGATACAGTCACTGAGTTGCTTAAGTAAATGAAAAACAGGTTTTTTTTTTTCCTTTTCTAGGATATTCCCAGATCAATTTTTTTGAGGTTTCATTAACTGATTTTACATTGTTATAGCTACTTGATACAGAGCTGGTATGCAAATGCTTATTTAATAACAGAATACAGTTCAGTATAGTTTAAAAAAAAAACACTTTGTAGGAAATACGTGTTGTACTTTATTAGTCTTAAAAAAAAAAAAAACCCAAAGTATTTTCCCAGTTACAGTGACATCTATTTTCTAGTTAAACCAATTGTGTTTTCTGTTCTAAGTGCCACTTTATAGGTATTTCTTTTTCTTGTTTTAAAGGATAACATCTTCCTAATCAGCTGAGTTGGGAATTTCATAGTTTGTATGCACCTCAGCACAATTTTGTAGGCATAGCTAATTAATAAAATTAGTGGTTGGGCTTTCTAATTCTGATATTTTACATGAGGGTGAATTTCATTAACAGACTGTCTGCAAGCATGGCACATAAAGAACTCTGCCAAATGATGCATTAGAGAATGAAGGAATAGCTGACAGGTCAACCTTTGGACGAGAGCATCATGTTATGATGCCTGGAGTTCATCAATGGTGCAAAGGCAGACTAGGGGGCAAGCACATTGGGACAGTGAGATATTTTCTGTAGAGAAAAGGTAAACATCCATTTTCTTGAGTGCCCAGGTAGGCTGGACAATAGGATGAAAACTGTTCCTGGGCTTTCATCCGAAATAATATTGGGTAAAGAGTCATAGCATTGGCACCATAGGTGTTCATGGTAAATCATGCAAAAGACATTCATCTCAGATGATTATAATAAAAGTTAGCTAATTTACGTGTCAGTTTGAAAAAACATGTTAAAGAGTAAAAGATGGTCGTAAACAGGGATATCAGCTTCTATTAGCTTAAAGTTGTTTTTGTTGCTGTGCCTACTGCTTCTTCCCCAAAGCCCCCCTTAGGAAATAAATACTAAACTCCACTGAAAAGATGGAGATATCCCCTATAGTGTTAGGATTTCATGTGGGCAGGGGCTATATCTCATTTGCCTCTCCAGCCCCCTGGGAGGGAGGCAGCGTGGAAGCTTGCATTCATAGGATGTAAAATGAATCCCGGCTGTGACTGGAGAGCCCAGTACTGTGGTGGACAGAGATGGGAATACAGGAAAAGAAAGCTCAAGTCCTTACCAGTGGCAGAGCTTAGATTTATATGCCTAACTCCCCTAATTCTGGAATAGAGCTGAATATAGCCAAGGGGAGCTTTCTCAAATTCCTAGATGATACTTCTATCCAGTAGAAAAATTATTTAATGCATCTTTGGACTGGAGATGAAGAACTGGACTGGACTCCTACTGTGCTTGTTTTAGGGTTGTGTGTATGTATATGTATCTGTGTATAGTAGAGGCATAAAAAATTTTAAAAAATGTATTGTGTGTATTTAAAAAGCATTTTCTCCTTATTTTCAGACTGGTAAACGTATAGATACGGATACTCCAAAAGCTAGAATCTGGTGTTCTGTTCATTGTTACGTTCAAAGTCCATATTTCAAAGGGAATTAATTTCTCATTTCTTATTCTGTAATACCTTCTGAAGCACTCATTCTTTGAACAAAATACCTTTTTGAATATCTTCACTGAATATTCTTAACAAAAGTAAATTCCAATTTTGAGAGTCATTTAACTGGAATCCCTAACAAGTTATAACTTTGATGAGTTTTAAATATAGCAAAAATATTTCTGTGAAACATATTACATTTCACATGAGACATTATTTCAGAAATAACCTCATGAACCTTAAATTAGATATTTTTAATTATCTTGTGTGGGATAGGATTTATGTCTAATTTATCTGAGGATACCTACAGAATCATTTGGGATAAAGGCCCTTTTCATTTTAACAGGTTGTTTAGATATTCTGTCAATGCAAAGAATGCTAGCATTAAGACCACTTTCCTAGAATCCACTCCTTTATGCATAAAGGACTGTGATTTAATACCAAAAAGCAGTAGAAGGAACTGATATGCATAATAGCTTTCTCTTGTCCATTTTTAAAAAGGTTTGGTATAACAAAGGCCTATTCTTTGGGAAACATTTCTATCAATATGAGGTTAGTTGGAGAACTAATTACCTCATTCATTATGGTCTTACCAATTACCAAAAACGCAGTGTGTACAGAGAGTACCTGAGATAGCTGAACAATAAAACCAAATTGACATCAGTGGCTGAAATGCTGTTCTGACTTGGGTTATTATCAGCTGTGAGGCAATCTTCGCAGCTCCTCTTAAATCCTCCTCTTTTCAACTTCCCCTCAGATTCAGAACTAACCTGCATTGTGTTGGATGAAGGCGCTCAGGACCACAGGGCTCAGAGAATGCTACCAGAAACCCTCAGTTCTTGACATGTTTGTCCTATAGTAGAGAAAAGGCCACATCCATTGCTTAAAGATATTTGGTGTAAAATAATCCCAATTTCATCCTGGTTTGAGGTGAGGATCCCTGAGTGTACTAGCAGGTGTGTTTTGGAGCTAATGCACAAGAGGGAAAGAATAAGAGAGTGGGCCTAATTCACAGGGACTGCTAGAAAGGATGCCTTTGGCTCTTGCAGCTAATGGATCTCAAGGGAGAAGATAACGTTTTCAATAGCGGCAGCAATTTTGTTATTTAGTGTTGATGGGGCCTGGGAAAGTTCTAATTTACATATTTTGAATACCAAGACCTGAAGGAGTGGAAGAGATACAACACAACAGAATAAGAAGAGACTTACATCATTCCAGCATTAGTGTGATCTTCAACCAGCTTGTAATCATGGGAAAGTACAAGCTCGAAGTGTCTACTTCCTTGTCGGTTAAATGAGTGCTGGTCTTTATCAATGGTTTTAATGTCTTAGGGGTATTTTGGGAATCTATGGGCATATTATTAATTGTCAAAACGATTGGGAGGACTCAATTCACATTTACTGGATGGAAATCAGAAATAACTAATGTTCTGAATGTTCTGAAATGTGTAAAAGGATCCTGCACAACAAAAAATTGTCCTGTATCCCATATGACTTCTGAATGTCTCAGGGTACATTCATATGGGTAAACAAAACCTGTTTATAATTTTCTGAGGCTACAAACTTACTCATTGTATGTGTATAATGAATTATCTTTTGTTTGGTTTTAAGGAATATAAATACAAATTTAGCAGATGTTGTATTTTACTGGAGTTAGTATGCGTATGGTAGGAGAGAATTTTAATTGGCTTTCTTTGGGATTTTCAGAGAGTTGTTCACCATCTACGAAATGATGTTCCTACAGGATGCTCCTCATGGAATTTGAGTTGCTAATGGCTGTTGTGTCAGTCTGCGTTTGTAGCAGTGGCAGTCCCAGTGATTTATGCAGAGTTTGTGTCTAACTACTTTGGTTGTGGTTCCTAGTATAGTTGTACCCACGCATTTACACTTTGGAATACATAATTCATTTACAATTTCCTTGTCATTCTCCTTTTTATTATAGTATGGGATGATACACACATTTAAAACTATGTAGGTTGGTTATATTCTCTTTGAATTTCAATTTCAGGATAATCAAGGTGCCATTACTAAGTAGTTGATACAAAATGAGATGTTAGATCAGATGGAATGATTGAGAACCACTGGTTTAGCTCATCTCCCAAATTGCTTCTATTGTACTCAGTCTGGGTCCCTAGAAAACCTGACTACAGCACCTGCTTTCTAATGAATAAATGTCTAAACTTATTTGTCCTATTGTAGTGGGAAAAGGTAGTTTCATGGAAAGGACCAAGAGAATAATGAGGAAATGACTTGGAATAGGATTTAGTTAGAGAATGGTAGAGAGGAGTTTGCCTCATTTTCTTATATTTCCTAAGTTTTGAAATTACTGTGATATGCATGTTACTTGTTACTAGAGTTTAAGATAAAGTGATACATGGTTTTTCACTATATGATTGAATATATAGCTCAAAAAACAGTTCTCAAATGTTTTACATTTCTTAAGCATTTCTTATTCATAAACACAAAATAATTTCAGCCTTCTAAATATTAGTTCTTTTTTTTTTTATTTTATTTTTTTTTTTATTTTTTTTTTAATTTTTTTTAAAGATTTTATTTATTTATTTGACAGAGAGAAATCACAAGTAGTCGGAGAGGCAGGCAGAGAGAGAGAGACGGAAGCAGGCTCCCTGCTGAGCAGAGAGCCCGATGTGGGACTCGATCCCAGGACCCTGAGATCATGACCTGAGCCGAAGGCAGCGGCTTAACCCACTGAGCCACCCAGGCGCCCTAAATATTAGTTCTAATACAACTATTGGAATAATTCTCTGAAACTTCAAATGTTATTGTAATATATGAATACAAATTATTTTTTTGGAATTACAAAAGAAATATTCCATTATGGGTAGTTTGATTTAGAGAAAGTCATACTTTCTCATGCTTCATGTGTGTGTAAACATCATTTTCTAGGTGATGTCTTTCCTTCTTTAACCATTCTATCTAAATTAGGTCCTTTGTGCCATTATTTTTTAGACCTTTTTATTTTAGACTAATTCTAGACTTAACGGTTTTACAGATAAAACAGATTTTCCACTTGCCTTTTGACAGACTTGCCCCAGTATAATGTTTAATATAACCATGGTGTGTTAATTAAAATAATAAATTGATATGCTACCAAGTAAACTATAGACTATATTTGCATTTTCCGTTTTTCCACTAATGTCTTTATTCTGTTTCCGTACTCAGTTCAGGATCCCATATTGCATTTCATTGTCATAACTCTTTTTTTTTTTTAAGATTTTATTTATTTATTTGACAGACAAGAGATCATAAGTAGGCAGAGAGGCAGCCAGCAACAGAGAGAGAGGGGGAAGCAGGCTCCCCGCTGAGCAGAGAGCCCAATGTGGGGCTCTATCCCAGGACCCTGGGATCATGACCTGAGCCGAAGGCAGAGACTTTAACCCACTGAGCCACCCAGGTGCCCCTTGTTGTCATAACTCTTTAGTTGCTTTTGATCTGTGGCAGTTTCTGTCTTTCCTTGTTTTTCATAACCTTGACACTTCAGAAAAATACTGGTCCAGTACTTTGTAGGGTATGTCTCAACTGGATTTCTCTGATGCTTTCTCTTGGTCAGGTGAAGGTTATAGTTTTGGGAAGAATGGCACAGAAATAAAATGCCCTTCCCAGAGCATCATATCAGGGGATACGTCATATTTATATGTTTTATTAGTGGGGGGTTAACCTTGATTACTTGATTAAGGTGGTGTCTACTAGGTTTCTCCACTGTAAAGTTAGTGTATTTTACTTTTTAATAAGTTTTTGGGGTGAGATACTTTAAGGCTATGCAAATATCATGCTTCTCCTTAATCTTTTATCAATCAATTCTAGCATTCATCAGTGGATTTTGCCTGCAGCAATTTTTACTGTGGTGTTGTAATGGTGGGTTTTTTAAATTCCTCTTGTTTTTCCTACATTTATTAATTGGAATTGTTCTTGAGCAATAATTGTTCCTTCATTTACTCAGTCATTTATTTGTATCAGTTTAGACTTTGACTACTCATTCTTTGGGTTAGAATTCAGTAGTATCTTATTTAAACTTTTGCTCAGTTTGTTCCAACTTTGGCCATTGTGACCTTTCAGGTCAGCTCTCCTAGCCTTTTGATATTTTCCCACTTTTTCCTCTCCCTTTAACCATTTCTTTATGTTCAGGTATCACAAAATTCTCTAGACTCATCTTGTACTTTTCCATGCCTCTTCCCTGGTTTCAACTACTTCTTCAAGAACGCATATTTTAAAGAAATATTTTTATCTACAGAACTATCATAACTTGATGCCATCCAAGAAGCATATAGATTTATCAATAGCCACTTATTTTGGATTTGACAACTTTATTTTCTGGAGTGAAAAAATAATATCCTCTATGCGTACAGGAAGTTTATGGATTGCTAAATTATCATCTGCCTCAGTAAACATCTAGTAGTTTATATTCAGTTACTACTCTCCTCCTTTTTGTAACTACTTTTGTTTCTATGTATTTGAATTGTGAATTTGGAATTTTATCTAGTCATTCCAAGAGTACCAGTGTTCTAGGCACTAGACATAAGTACAGGCCACAGAAAATTCTCTGCTTCCATAGAACTTCCATTAAAATAAGTGGCTTTCTTAAAAACCAAAATGAAAACTTACTGGAAAGTGCATATATGATCATATGTTATAGCTCTCTGAGAGTACCAGAATTTGAAAGTACCTGAAAGCCCCAGAAGTAGACCATTGAAAAGAATCTGCTTGTGCATATCTCAAGAATAGAGTGGACATAGGAAGTCTAAACCTTAAAGTAAACATCACGTTGTTTTATATCTAAGACTTCTTGACTGACTTCCATGGCTCCTCTGGATGTCCACATCCAGGCCTATCTTCAACAGGTGTGTCTGTGAGATGCATGGGCACCTCCACATTCGTATTTACTTAGAGACCTAGTTATGCTGGCTATTAGCTATTTGACTTGAGATCACTTAGTCTTTTTTTTTTTTAAACTTCATGTATTTACTTCCAAATGTGATCCTAATGCACATACTAGTTATGAGTAATAATGAAAAAAAATTCATAGATATTCCCTAGAGAAATAAAAATTCTTGAGGTTAATAGAATCTATACGTATGATATGTGAGTCTCTTAGGGAGTGAATCAAATAGGAATGTTAGGGGAAATAAGGGAAGATCTTTTATAATTACCCAACTTAAGCCATGTGGGTTGAGTCCATCTATACCCAAAGCTGATGCTGAAGTACCTTCATAACCTGATCTCTTTAAATGGGCCTTTGTAATAGTAGAGGACATATCATGTCTTATTAGTTTTTTAAACTTCAGTATCACTAATATCTAGCTAATGATATTTTACTAAATAAATGTTTGTTAAATGAAATTTCTTCCTTCTCAGCAAGAAATAATTTGTATTTCCATAACCATAGGGTGAATGTAGGAGCACAAGTGTGTATACCTACAGGAGGAAGGGGGAAGATGGGTGGCTTATCTCCCCCTCAAACTTCTAAAAGAGGAAAAATATTAAGTATTGGGATTTGACATACCTGTCACAAATACAGGAGATTAACAAACTGTGGAAACATTTTAGTTATGTCAGACTTGTGCATCTTCTTATTATATGTAATTGTGGTGATTTCTGTTTTATAGTTTAAGAAATTACTTACCTCTGTTTATTAAACATATTTATTCCATGATATAGTATATTCAGATTATTTATTTAGAAGACCATATTGATTTATAGTATAAATAAATTGATGTCCCTTTTCACATCTTGCTAGTTATGTGGTTTTTATAATCAATTTCTAAGTGTCCTCTCATTAATCTGAGCAAATTATAGACTGCATTGAGAAAACAAGTAATGATTAGCTTATTATACCACAAAAGTAGTTTATTTTTACCTGGGGAAAAGTCTATTCGCTCCTAGCTCATATTGATTCAATAAACAAATTAGAAAGGCAGCACTAAGCAAATAGCAAAGTAGTCTTAAACAAAGGCATGTGATTCTAACTTACTTTTTAAAGTCTAAGGTGTCCATGGCTTATGATGGGAGGTTTTCTGGAAAGCAAATAAGTCTATACTTGAAAATCTGGCTCTGTGAGTCAGTGTTCAGAACATACTGGGCTGGAGAGAGGCAATGTTTAGATAGGGCTCTGTTACTTCAATCTAGAGCTGTTTCTCTTGATTTGCTTAATATTTCACTTGAAGAAAGCATTCTAGGGGGAAAGGGATTTAGAAGTCACTCCTATAAGTGTTCTTATATTTAATCAATAAGCCTTTTGAACAGAAGACATTTAGTGTTTAAAAAGAGCAGTCCAAGAGGGCTGAAACTGCATTCTGCATGTCTCTTGAGAGTAGTTCAGTAAGGTGCAAGTAAAATGTCAAACAGCAGTTGAGGAATTCAGTGATAAGAGTGGAAGATCACTCTTTGAGTGATAGTCCTGCATTTGCAGTTAAGTAAAATGTGGTCTTCTGCCTGTTATCTATATTTGTCAAGAGTGGTGTTTGTCAGTGATTTTTTTCTTAAGGCCTTATATTCAATATCTTTCTTGGCCTTCAGCGTAGCCCACTGATAAAATACAAAGATGCTCACAGGGCTAAGACAGAGCTGACCTTGTTTCAGTACAATGGGAGGGACAGAGTGTTAGGAAGCATAGGCATGTACCGAATAACTACACTCTTCACTGGTTCTCTAGGTCTGAAACAGTGCATCTGACAACATGATGTCTTTGCTTTCTCCTGGCTCTAAATTTCTTCAATTTCTAGATAAGTCCGAATGACGTTACCAGTGATGGGTTTTGAATTTTATGTAATATGCATTCACCATATTTAACTGTAAGACCTATCTACCTGTAGTACTTTCTGTCTCTTTTGAGGATTTCACTAGTGTTTTTCCCATAGAAGATAAGCAGGAATGATCTGGTACTGAGGAAGGTGAAAGAGGGTATTGGGAGACTGTTGACCTCCTGACTCCCCTCAGGTCACCTAAGAGAGGAAAGTCCAAAAGTCAACAATAAATGAGGCAAATATCCAATGGGAAAGAACCTAAAGTCTATGGCATTTTCTAGTATGTAGGTCTCCTGGAGCCAAGGGACACTAAAGTCCTTTCCGTTGGCCAGTTATATCCACGGTACTGGTAGCATCACTCAACATCAGGATGCCTCTTGCCAGTAGCTCTCCCTTTAGCATGTCTTTGCTTTGGATCTGATAACTGGTCACCTTCCAGCCTAAGAGAGTCAACAACAGCCTGCTGTATTAGTTCTTCGGGCATTGCATTTGGTCTTATAGTTCTCTACCCCCTGACATACCTACATAAATAGTCTCCCTTTGTTAAATGTTCTATGGATTTTCCTATTGAGTGCGTTGTCTGTTCCTGCTGGTAATGTTACTGGACAAAGTGAAACTGAAAAAGGATGGCAGTTAGAAGATCCAGATCCTCAAATGAGATGTTGGTTTAGGTAAGAGTGACACAGTTAGTAATATTACCAGGTACAGTAGGCTGAATAATGGACCATGAAGATGTCCTACTAATCTTCAGAACCTGTGAATATGTTATATGGTAAAAGAGACTTTGCAGAGGTGGTTAATTAATAATCTTGGATAGGAAGGTTGGCCTGAATTATCCATGTGGGCCCAATGTAATCACAAGAGGGAAATGGAAAGGTAGGTGTTTGAGGAAACGTGACAATGGAAGTGAAGGACAGAACCATGCCATGGGAGGAATGAGGCAGGAAAAACAGCGCAGTCTCTAGAAGCTGGGAATGGATTCTCCCCTTGAGCCTGTGGAAGAAATACTGACATCTTGATTTTAGACCTTCTGACTTCCAGAACTATAAAATAGCAAGTTTATATTGTTCCAAACCACTAAGTTTGTGGTAATTTGTTACAACAGTGATGAGAAACCAATACACTAGACTCTAGGATCAACAGTTGGCTAGTTTCCACGGATTTATGTATTTCCATTTTTACAAACTTTTGAATGTATATTAAAAATAGAATGGTATTATGACCTATTTTATCATGAATTGGAAACATCTCCTAGGACCTAGCTTCTTTCACCTATAGTGGGTAATATTTGTTAGCTTTTCAGCATCTGAACCTCTGTGTTTTGAGGAATTTAGCAAACAGCAGCAGTTTGCTAACTGCACTGGTTCTGCTGTAGTATATGACATTTTGTTGCTAGTTGTAGAACTTTGAGGTTAATTTTCCAGACTCTGATGATTTTGACAAATTATCTTTGTCTTTAAGTCAGCTAGAGTTGGTTCATTTGTTTATGTTACTTGAAACTAAAAACCTTAGTTAATCACTCATTTTTTCCATTCTGCCATCCTTGTTGTGTCAGCTTTGCCTCCAGGCAAGCTTTCCTCTTGATCTCATAATAGCTGTAGCTGTTACAGGAACTATAGGTAGACATGATAACCTCCAGAGGGAGAAGAAAGCACCCATATCTGTTTCTTATGGGTGGAGTCCTCTTTACCTCAAGACTCTTAGATGATTTTCTTTCACCCTCATGGATTAGAACATCTCCTGTTGGTATATAACATCAATCACTAGCTGGAGAAAGGAAACCCCATGACTATCAGTGGGATCAGTGAGAACCCTACTCTATGGCTTGGGAGGTAGGTGAATACCTGTATGAAATCTACTTTGCTTGAAACGAACGGTGGAAATTGCATCTTGTATAATGAATCGACATTGTCAACCACAAAGTTTCTGTGAAGAGTAAACAAGACAACGTATAAAAAGCTTTTCAGTGTACGTTGCCTGCCTGAAGCATTGAAATGAAATTGTCCAGCACTTGTAACAAAATCCCTTGGGAAGCTTTGCAGAATACATATAACTCAGACTTCAAGACCCAGTGAAGTAAAATATTTAGATGTGGGGCCTAGTTATCAACATTTTAAAAACTTCTTAGGAAGGGTGCCTGGCTTGGCTGGCTCAGTCGGAAGAGCATGCAACTCTTAATCTTGGAGTCATGAGTTCGAACCACATGTTGGATGTAGAGATTACTAAAAAACCAAAACAAAACACAAACAAGCAGAAAACCTTAAAAATATGCTTACATCCTTTAAAAAGAAAAAAACAAAAACACGTAACTTAGTTGCTTCTTAATATATCCCTGGTTTAAGAGTCACCAAAGATGAATGATGGTAGTATTTTAAGATGGACTAGCAGTTCTAAGGGTAGTTCCTTAGAGCAGGATGAGGGATAGCATATATTATTATACTATAGAGGGCTGATGATAAAAGGAATCTAGAAAAAGTGACTCTACAATACCTCATTTTGACAGTGAGAGTGTTACAGCTATTTAACAAAGGGGACTTTTTTCCAAGGGGTGTTCTACTTAGGAAAATTTCCTACTACTTCTTTCTTTTAAGTCATGGGTTAATGTTAAAAGGCTGACAAATTAAAGACTGATTAGTAAAAGATAACTGTCTTCATAAGGAGTTTTGAAACCAGAGAAAATAAAGTCTTGAATTGCCTTTAAGCTAGGCTGGTTACCACTATTCTGGGAAAGGTGGGTTTGTTTTCTGCTTCTTTGGAGTTACTCAACTCAGTTGTTTTTAATGTAACTGGCATCTCTTTAATTGGCTGACATTGTTGTTCAGGGTTTCACCTAGAGATGAAGTACAGGAGATGGGTAGGAGAAATTGCATCATAGACTGGGAAAAAAAAATGCATTAATTGGTTTCCTTTGGGCATGGGTAACCCTGATCTTCCTGCTGATCATTAAATAAGTAAAAGTTAAAGAGGTCATAAAATTAGTTATACACTTAGTGAGATGCACAGTATGATTAAAATGGATACAATGTCAAAAGCAATCAGATCAAAGGATCTCAAGTTTGAAAATAACATACCCATGTGGAGGGTAGCAAGTGTTCATTCAGAGTTTTGGAGTATTCAGGACATAAGCCAGGTTGTGGGTTAGAAATTAATAGGAGAAATGGATACAGCAATTCTAAACAGTAAGAATGCTTAAAGACTCCTGACAGGGGTTCATGAGAGAGCTACAGATGGCAGACACAGAATATCAAAGTAAGTATTTATAGTATAAGTTCTGGAGAAGGTTGGAGGAGCAAAAATATAGAGTATATTTGGGGGGTGGGTCTTACTTGGGAGGAACAGAACTCTCCCTTCTCCAGGTACTGCATAAGAATGCTTTTAGATTTTATTTTATGATGTGAAGTCAAAGGAGTGTCTCTATGGCTTTCTTTTCTGTGTGAAGAAGAGCAGGAGGTCATCTGAGAGTGAAGGGAGAGGTAGGGCAACTTGGGATTCCAAGACACTGGAGACGTTATCTCTAGGACAATGTGAAAAATGTTATCTAATGTAGGTAGTCCTATTTACAGGCAGTATGGAGGACTCAGAAGAGTTGATGACCACAAATTCATAAAGCCATCAGTCTGCCCTGTGGTCAGTTGAGTGGGGGCAGGCAGCAAGAGACACACATTTGGGTTCATGCAGGTGTGGGTTTTCACTAAACAAGTCTGAGAAAAGAACAAAAAGTTGAGGTTAGTGTATTGAAATGATGGCATTTAAACAGGAATTCATGGTTTTGCAGGTGATAACAAGATTCACGGCATACTTATGAGAATGTATTGCAGTGATGCCATTAAAGATGAAGTGGTCCAGAAACCAAGTGGTCATTATGCTGTCCCTTAACGTCTCCAGGATAAGATGAGTTGGAATGGAAATAAAGAGGTGGAGTTGTAGGAGGTGTGTTGGTGACAGCCATGAGGGGGGCTGGAGCATGTTAGAATTAAAAAAAAAAAAAGTGAGTCTCGAACAGAAGTTTTAATAAAAGTTATCATCTAGAAGTGGAAATAAAGATAATCATCACATGGATGATTTTGAATCACTGTTGGATCTCAAGGAACAAGGGCTGTATGAGAATAAACGTCCTCCCCTTGAAGTCACTACAAAGGAAAAATTCTGCCTTCACAGTCAGTCAGGTTTCAGTTCTCATGAGGAGGTGGCGTGTCTTTTTTTCTCTCCCTCTCTATATCCTGTCTACCCCCATGATT
Organism: Mustela lutreola; assembly: GCF_030435805.1. NCBI lineage: Eukaryota > Metazoa > Chordata > Mammalia > Carnivora > Mustelidae > Mustela > Mustela lutreola. The sequence goes on from NC_081296.1 coordinate 95,304,415, forward strand.
TCAATTATAATGTAAATAATTCCCAACATGAGATCTCTAGCTCAGGACAGTCTTCTGAGTTCCCTCCAGACATGCATAACCTGCTTACCGAACATCTTCATTTGGTGTTCCCTAGTCATCCCCAAATTAACATTGCCAAAGGTAAACTCATACCTGGCTTTTCTCTCCTTCACTATTTCATGATTGTTTAAATGTCATACTGTCAATCTAGTTGGACACACCAAATCCACAGTAAAATCCTTGACATCTCTTTCACCCTTGTATCCAGTCTTTCATCAAGCCCTGTTGTTTCCTGAATCGATTTACTCTCACTGCCACAACTTCTAATCCAGAACAAAATTTCCCTCCCCTCCCCCCCTCCCTCCCTTCATTACTTTTCTGAATTACTTTGCAGTCTTCTCACTGGTCTCTACATCTAGATTTTCCCCAAATCCATTCCCTATATAATACAGCTAGAGTAATATTCCAAAAAGACAAATCTGACTATGTTACTACCCTGCTTAAAACTGTAGCATCCCATTGTCCTTAAGATGAGGTTGAAACCAGCACTTTCCAGTAGAAATGAGAACCACATATGTAACTTAGAATGTGTAGTGGCCACACCTACTCTTGTTCCAACCATTTTTAATTCTAGGCTCTTAGGACTCTGGGTTTTATACTTGTAGTTCCCTGTCTAGAATGTATTTCCTCTATCAGGGTGTTTTTGCTTAAGTTCCTCTGAAAATGAGTCTAAAACAAAGGCTAATAAGCTATACTTTTACGAGACAGCCTCCCCCCAGGGAGCAGGAGTGAAGGATGACAGGAGTGAAACAGAAAAGGAAGGAGGGAGAGCCAAAGAAGTGAAATAAGTGTTGAGGGAGTAGGTTGTTCAGGAGTGCCAAGACAGGTCAGCGCTCAGGGAAGCTAACTCCTCCTAAGACAGTCATTTGGGTTGGGGAAGAAGGAAGGCTTTGTCCATGATCTTTCCTGTTTCACTTGTCAATGTTTCACCTCCTGTGCTATTAAATAAATCCCCCACACTTCAGGTTGCACGTGTGTATTCAAAGAGTGAGTTCTGAGGGATCAGCAAGGAAGCCCTGTTGTGGGAGTTGAGGGACATGCAGGTGAAGCAACTGAGGGTGCGACTGCTTGAAGTTGGTCAGAACCTGCCAAGAGCTGGTCATCTTTCTGCGGCTGAAACAAGAGCTGCGTGAGGTTGAGAGAATCTAGAATTGTGCATGAGGACATCTGACACATTGGGTAACCTCTGCTTAACCCACAGGGATTAGCTCATATGGCTCCCTTGGGGGCGCTTTTCCTGATCCTAAAGATGAAAATTAGATCCTTCAGGTATGTCCTCATGGTCTTTTATACTTACTTTCCTGTAATAAAACTCATCATATATTACTGTTGTAACCTGTAGTATTGATGATTTGTCTTCCACTTAAAACTGTTAAGTTCTGGGCACCTGGGTGGCTCAGTGGGTTAAGCCGCTGCCTTTGGCTCAGGTCATGATCTCAGGGTCCTGGGATCGAGTCCCACATCGGGCTCTCTGCTCAGCAGGGAGCCTGCTTCCTCTTCTCTCTCTGCCTGCCTCTCTGCCTGTTTGTGATCTCTCTCTGTCAAATAAATAAATAAAATCTTTTAAAACACACACACACACACACACACACACAAACTGTAAGTTCTGTGAGGCCAGGTTTATGATTATCTTTCTTTATGAGATTGTCCTACCCCCTGCCCTGCAGAGCTTCACACAGTTCACTGTCTCATTGTTTAGGTGTCTCAATAAATACTTGTAGCATGAATGAATTAGTTTGAGTTATTAACATACCTTGCATTTTTCAGAGCAAGCCTCTTTAGCAGAAGTACCTCCAGAATATAAACATTACTAAGGGTTAGTTTGTTGACTTGTTAAACCTTTCACAGACAGAGGGTCAGGCTGTAAGCTGGAATAATGTCACTGGTGGAATGCTTTCTCAGACCATAAAGCTCTTTCTGTTCTCTTAGGTTTACTTGTTTTGCAAATTAGATTTGTCAGGTTAGGGGTTCAAATGCAAGCTTTTTTTTTTTTTTTTTTTTTTTTTTAAACCACTGCTATTTGGCACATTCTAATGAGAGCTGTAGCACCTGAGTTGTTGCTTCAGTGTTCCTTTCTAATATGAAAGAAAGTGAAAGCTAAAAGGAAACCTCAGGGCTCCAGAACAGCAGGTCTGTCAGGCAGCACTCTCAGCCCTTTTTAAAAGCTGTGTCTTCAATGAGAAAAGGTTCTGACTACTGCATTGTGCCCAGTGAGGAAAAAGGAGATGTAGCAAAGGGAAGAGTGTCAACTTTAATTCTGCATTTTTCTGTGCCATCTTCAGTCAACTTATGTCCCAGCAAAGTTATGCTGCCTACAAATGATATTCCCACCTGGGGACCCGTCATTGAGTAATGTCCTTGAAGCTAATTCACACATTCCAGCTAATTCCAACTCTATTAAATATTCAGTATCTTTCTTGGAACCAATGAAGCTAATGGAAAAAACAAAATAGAGCTTCACTTTACCCAAGGAGTCATTCAACCAGAATTTTTATGACTAAGAAGGGACTAGAAACTGGGTATAATATCCAGAGCCTTTAAATGCATATAGAAGTGATTCAAGTCTGAAATTACAGGAAATGATTCACCTTATCCTAGAGAAGACTGACTTATGAAGTCACTTGTTGAAATTGGTAGCCTTCATTTGCCCACAAAAGGCATTTCATTTTATTTTATTGTTCACCCATTATTATTTATTTCATTTTACTGTTTTTCAGATATTTTGAATCTTAGATTAAAACAAAAATAAATTTTAAAAATCTTATTGAAAGTAACAATAAGGGCGCCTGGGTGGCTCAGTGGGTTAAGCCACTGCCTTCGGCTCATGTCATGACCTCAGGGTCCTGGGATTGAGTTGGCCTCTCTGCTCAGCAGGGGGCCTGCTTCCCATCCTCTCTCTCTGCCTGCCTCTCTGCCTACTTGTGATCTCTGTCTGTCAAATAAATAAATAAAATCTTAAAAAAAAAAAATTAAAAAAAAAGAAAGTAACAATAAAAATGGCACTGACAGAGTGTAAATGCTACAAAACACCAGAAAATTGTAAAACTAGAGTTTCTTACTACCACCTGAATGAAAAGAGAGAGAAAATGTCAGTAAATCACAAAATACAGACTATAGGACTCAATATAAAGTTATATCAAGAAATGTTAAATTGGAGAGGAAGAGTTAAGTTGGTGAAGAAGTAGGAGGACCCCGACCTTGCCTTGTCTCTCGAACACAGCTGGGTAGTTATCAAATTATCCTGAACACCAAGAAATCAATCGGGGTTCTGTCAGAATAAAAACTGTATGTCTAGGGGCGCCTGGGTGGCTCAGTGGGTTAAAGCCTCTGCCTTCAGCTTAGGTCATGATCCCAGGGTCCTGGGATCGAGGCCCACATTGGGCTCTCAGCTCAGCAAAGAGCCTGCTTCCCCTCCTTCTCTCTCTCTGCCTGCTTGTGATCTCTGTCTGTCAAATAAATAAATCAAAATCTTTAAAACAACAACAACAACAAAAACTGTAAGTCTACAAGTAGAAAAATGAACACTTTTGAGAAGGTAGGAAGGTGCTAAAGTTCACTTAGGAGATATAGCTGTGATTGAGGTGGTGGGGAGGGAGCCTGCTTATGGAGGTTACCAGAAAGTATCAGAAGCTAGGGAATGCAGAATCTGAACTTTTAAATTTTCTATTGTAGGGGATGTGCCTGTATTAAAGAGGCTCAGGTTCCAAAGAGGGTAAGAATCCCAGGAGTAAGAGGGTGGTCTGAGGATCCCCTGGGTCACAGGAAGAATGGATGGCACCAAGGTGCTGTGCTGTTCCCAGGCATAGGAGCTGGGAAGCTGGCTGAGAGCAGTGGGTCTTTGTGGTGAATTTCTGTTATAAACTGCAAACTGTACTATGGTTTTGTGACTGCTTTCCTGGGATGGGCCTGCAAACTTGATGGGACATTCCCCCAGAGGAACAGTGCAGGTCCATGCTGTGTGTGTCGCGGAAATCTGGGTTTGAATCTCGGTCATGTGCCTGAGATAAAAAGGCTCAGACATGGGCAGGGTGAACACAGCGTTCAGACAGAAACGGAGGCTCTTAACCTACAAGAGAAAACAGATCAGATTCATAGCAGATCTGTCCACAGAGCCTTGGCAGGCCAGAAAGGCGTGGAAGGAAATATTCAACATGCTGAATGGGGAAAATATGCAACCAGGAATTCTTTATCCAGCAGAACTGGAAAGTGGTTACAAAAGGAGAGACAGTTTCCCAGACAAAACCTAAAGGAATTCATGACCACTAAACCAGCCCTGCAAGAAATTTTAAGGGGGACTCTTTGAGTGGAAAAAAGTTGAAAGCAACAGAGACCAGAAAGGACCAGAGAACATCACCAGAAACACCAACTCTACAGGTAACACAATGGCACTAAATTCATATCTCTTAATAATCACTCTGATTGTAAATGGACTAAATGCCCCAACCAAAAGACATAAGGTATCAGAACAGATTAAAAAACCAATATCCATCTATATGCTGCTTATAAGAGACTAATTTTAGGGCGCCTGGGTGGCTCAGTGGGTTAGGCCGCTGCCTTCGGCTCAGGTCATGATCTCAGGGTCCTGGGATCGAGGCCCGCATCGGGCTCTCTGCTCAGCAGGGAGCCTGCTTCCTCCTCTCTGCCTGCCTCTCTGCCTGCTTTGTGATCTCTCTCTGTCAAATAAATAAATAAAATCTTTAAAAAAAAAAAAAAAAAAAAAAAAAAGAGACTAATTTTAGACTTAAAGTCACATCCAGATTGAAAGTGAGGGGATGGAGCACCATCTGTCATGCTAATGGACATTAAAAGAAAGCTAGAGTAGCCATACTTTTAGCAGAAAAACTAAGGTTTTTTGTTTTGTTTTAAAGACTATAACAAGAGATGAAGAAGGGCATTATATCTTAATGGCATCTATCAAGAAGATCTAACAATTATAAATACTTGTGCCATGAACTTGGGAGTACCCAATATATAAATCAATTAATAATAAACATATACTCATTGGTGATAATACATTAATAGTAAGGGACTTTAAAACCCTACTTACAGCAAAGGACTGATTGTCTAAACAGAAAGTCAGCAAAGAAACAATGGCTTTGACACACTGGACCAGATAGGCTGAACAGATATATTCAGAACATTTCATCCTAAAGCAACAGAATACATATTCTTTTTAAGTGCACATGGAACGTTTTCCAGAATAGATTATATACTGGGTCAAAAATCAACCTTCAACACATACAAATGATCAAGATAATCCCATGCATTTTTTTTAGACCACAATGCTATGAAACTGGAAGCCAACCACAAGAAGAAAATTGGAAAGACCTCAAAAACATGGAGGTTAAAGAACATCCTACTAAAGAATAAATGTGTTAGCCAGGAAATTAAAGAATTTAAAAAAAACCAAACAAACATGGAAGCAAATGCAGTCTAAAACCTGCAAAATACAGCAAAGGCAGTCCTAATAGGGAGGTATATTGCAACACAGGCCTACCTCAAGAGGCAAGAAAAGTCTCAGATACACAATCTAACTTTACCCCTAAAGGATCTAAAAAAGGAACAGCAAATGAAACCTAAAGCCACCAGAAGAAGGGAAATAAGATTAGAGCATAAATAAATTATATAGAAGCAAAAAAGAAAGAAAGAAAGAAAGAAAGAAAGAAAGAAAGAACGAACATATTAGGAAACTACGAGCTGCTTCTTTGAAAGAATTAATAAAATTGATAAATCCATAACCAGACTTCTCAATAAAAATTTAAAATTCTCTTTCCAATTTCTTTCTTGTGGTTGGCTTCCAGTTTCATAGCATTATGGTCTAAAAGAAATGCATGGGATTATTTTGATCATTTGTACATGTTGAAGGTTGATTTTTGACCTAGTATATAATCTATTCTGGAAAACGTTCCATGTGCACTTGAAAAAGGACCCCAATAGATAAAATCACGAATGAGAGAGATCACAACCAATACCACAGAAAAAGAATTATAAGAGAATACTATGAAAAATTGTATGCCAACAAACTGGGCAACCTGGAAGAAATGAACAAATTCCTAGAAACTTACAAACTACCAAAACTGAAATAGGAAGAAATAGAAAATTTGAACAGACCCATAACCAGCAAAGAAATTGAATCCATAATAAAAAATCTTCCAACAAATAAAAATCCTTCCAGATGACTTCCCAGGGTAATTCTACCAAACCTTAAAAAAGAGTTAATACCTAGTCTTCTCAAATTGTTCCAAAAAGCAGAAATGGAAGGAAAACTTCCAAACTCCTTCTACAAAGCCAGCATTACCTTGATTCCAAAACCAGACAAAGATCCCACTAGAAAGAATTATAGGCCAATATCCCTGATGAACATGGATGCAAAAATTCTCAATAAAATACTAGCAAATCAAATTCAACAGTATATTAAAAGAATCATTCACAATCAAGTGAGATTTATTCCTAGGCTGCAGGGATGGTTCAATATTTGCAAATCAATATGATAAACCATATTAATAAGAGAAAAGATAAGAACCATATGATCCTATAAAAAGAGGCAAAAAAGATTTCATAAAATACAGCATCCTTTCTTGATAAAAACCCTCAACACAGTAGGGATAGATGGAACATACCTCTTAAAGGTCATATATGAAAGAAACACAGCTAATATCAGCCTCAGTATGGAAAAAAATGAGAGCCTTTTCCTAATGGTCAGGAACAAGAGAAGGATGTCAACTCTCATTACTGCTATTTAACATAGTACTGAAAGTCTTAGCTTTAGCAGTCAGAAAATAAAAATAAATAAAAGGCATCTAGATGGGGAAGGTAGAAGTCAAACTTTCACTATTTGCAGATGACATCATACCGTAAGTAGAAAACCCACAAGACTCCACCAAAAAATTGCTAGAATTCATACATGAATTCAGCAAAGTTGCTGGATATAAAATCAATGTACATTTCTATACACCAATAATGAAGCAATAAAAAAAGAAATCAAGGTATCAATCCCATTTGCAACTACACCAAAAATAGGATACCCAGGAATAAATCTAATTAAAGAGGTAAAAGATCTGTACTCTGAAAACTATAAAACACTGATGAAAGAAATTGAAAAGGACACAAAGAAATTGAAAACTTTCAATTCTCATGGAGGGGAAAAACAAATATTGTTAAAATGCCAATACTACAAAGTGATCTACCCACTTACTGCAATCCCAATCAAAATACCGCTGGCATTTTTCACAGAGCTAGAACAAACAATCCTAAAATTCGTATGAAACTACAAAAGATCCTGAATGGTCAAAGCCATTCTGAAAAAGGAAAACAAAAATGGGGGATTACAATTCAGGATTTCAAGTTATATCACAAAACTCTAGTCATTAAGACAGTATGGTACTGGCTCAAAAACAGACACATAGAGCAGTGGAACAGAATATAGAACCAAGAAACTGACTCACAGCTACACAATCCACTAATGTTCAACAAAGCAAAAAGGAATATCCAATGGAAAAAAGACAGTCTCTTCAACAAATGGTGGCGAAACTGGACAGCCACATGTAGAAGAATGAAACTGGACCACCTTCTTATACCATAGACAAACATAAACTCAAAATGGACTAAAGAGCTACATGTGAAATAGGAATCCATCAAAATCCTAGAGGAGAATCCAGGCAGAAACCTCTTTGATATCAGCCATAGCAACTTTTTACCAGACATGTCTCCAGAGACAAGGGAAACAAAAGCAAAAATGAACTATTGGGACTTCATCAAGATAAAAATCTTCTGCACAGCAAAGAAAACAATTAACAAAACTAAAAGCCTATGGAATGGGAGAAGATATTTCCAAACAACATATCTGATAAAGGTTTAATATCTAAAATCCACAAAGAACTTATCAAACTCAACACCCAAAAACCAAACAACCCTGGTAAGAAACACGCAGAAGACATGAAAAGACATCCAGGTGGCTAACAGAAACATGAAAAGATGTTCAACATCACTCATCATCAGGGAAATACAAATCAAAACCACAATGAGATACCATCTTATGCCTGTTAAAATGGCTAAAGTTAACATTACAAAAAAATAGGTATTGGTAAAGATGCAGAGAAAGGGGAACCTGTTTGCAATGTTGGTGGGAATGCAGATGACGTAGCCATTCTGGAGAACAGTATGGAAGTTCCTCAAAATGTTAAAAATAGAACTACCCTAAAATCCAATTGCACTACTAGGTATTTACCCAAAGGATAGAAAAATACAGATTTGAAGGGATACATGCACCCTGATATTTATAGCAGCATTATCAACAATAGCAAAACTATGGAGAGAGTCCAAATGTTTATCGACCGATGAATGGACAAAGAAGAGTGTGTGTGTGTGTGTGTGTGTGTGTGTGAGAGAGAGAGAGAGAGAGAGAGAGAGAGAGAATATTACTCAGCTGTCAAAAAGAATGAAATCTTGCCATTTACAAAAGCATGAATGGAGCTAGTATGTGTTATACTAAGCAAAATAGGTCAGTCAGAGAAAGGCAAATACCATGTGGTTTCATTTATACTTGGAATTTAGGAAAGAAAACAGATGAAGAGGTAAAAAGAGAGAGGGAAGCAAATCATACGAGACTTTCAGCAAAAGAGAACAAACTGAGTGTTGATGGCAGGAAGTGGATGGGGGTTGGGCTAGATGGGTGATGGGAATTAAGGAGGACACCTGTTATGATGAGCACTGGGCGTTGTATGTAAGTGAGGAATCACTTAATTCTATTTCAGAAACCAATATTGCACTCCATGTTAGCTTCCTAAAATTTAAATTAAAAAAGAAATGTTAAGTTATTGTGTGGGAAAAGGGTTTCTTTTTTCTTTTTTCTGAATCACCAGGACTGCAATCTAATTACAAAGGACTGAACAAATATGCCCTTCCAGACACATCCATTTAGCAGGTGCTCAATAAATATTATTGACTCACTTATTGGCCCAAAATGATCTTGTTTGTGAAAATAGCTTGAGAAGGAAATTCCCAGATAATGAATTTCAGTTGTGAACAACTGTTTTTATCTGAAAACAAGTGTTTTTGCCATCTTTTTATTACTTCAAAACACACATTTATGTACTGCTGACACAAAATTAGCTACACTGCCAGTCACCTCATACTCTGAAGCACAACAAATTTGAGGATAAGATCTACCCATGAGATCTTAATCAAGACAGTCTTGCCAGTGAAACTTCTTATTCAGGATGTTCTCATGGACTCTAAATAAGAGTGTGAAAAGATAATCAACATTTTAATATTAGTTGTCACACACTCAGAAATCTTACCCTTGAGAGTTGTAAGGAAATGTTTTTTTCCTTCAAAAGGAAAATATTCTTTATTTTGAAGACATAGGATATTTATTAAATAGTAAAAGTCTGGGATACAAATACATCTTTGGGATTCAGAGGCAGGCTGTTGGCTTTGAATCTCCTGTCTCGGTGGAATGAAAAGCTCTGGCATTGTCAACTATGAAGATTTGGGAGGTTTGCTTCTGTGCAATAGATATAATCCTGAGTTTATTGTGAATATATTGGCATATGTAAAGTATTCTGGACTCGTTTAGCACATAGTATTTAATAATAATGTCTAAGTGTTAATGATTGTTCCTGGTGATGATTTTACTGGGAGGGGAGGGGGAACCGAAGTGATGCTGTCTTCTATCAGTAACTCCATGTGGCATTTGCTAATTATAACTCTCTCATTTCCCTTGGCGCTAAGTGGGTGCAGGCATCGTGCTGTGTATTTTATGAGCACGATCTTGTGCAGTGCTCCCAGCAACCTTAGGAGGAGGCACTACTCTATACACTGCTTTGTGCCTGAGGGAGCTGAGGCTTAGAGAAGTAATGATGAGACTTGCCCAAGGTCACAGGGCAAGTAAATAGCAAAGCCTAGCCTGACAGCACAGTTTCAAACTTCGATCCCTAGGCTCTGCCATTGGAGATTCTGTTTCCATAGTTCTTGGTCTGGGATAAAGTGCATTTAAGCACATTCTGGGAGATTTTGAAGTAGAGGTCACATAAAAGTGAGTTAGAATCTGAAAACATTTGATTATCTGCTGATTAATCATATTATTGAGGTTTTATGTCGTAAGTATATGGGGTGCGAGGGTTCACATACCCTTGGTATTTCAATGATCTTCTCTTAGTGTTTTGGGGCCTTTAATTTCTACAGTGAGAGAAAAAATTCCCCTTTTTTTTTTTTTTTAAAGATTTTATTTATTTATTTGACAGAGAGACACAGTGAGAGAAGGTAAAGGAGCAGGGAGAGGGGAGAAGGAGAAGAGACTCTGCCAAGCAGGGAGGCCAACGCGGGGCTCGATCCCAGGACCCTGGGATCATGACCTGAGCCTAAGGCAGATGACTGAGCCACCCAGGAGCCCCAGAAAAAGTAAACTTAAGCCAGCAACATTCTGTTAGGACCCAGATATTATTAGTGATATCATTTAGTAACAACCTGATTCATGTCTTTTTATGTTATATCTGGAGGATTTTTTTTTTTAATGAAGACAATTAAAAGCTGTGTTGAAATAACTTTACCAATAAGGTTTTGATGACTCACATCAATTTTTTTTTTTTTCCTTCCCATGGCTCCATTTAGAGACTAATCTATTGCATTCAGAACAGTCTGAATCAGACCACTTATCCAGATCTGGCTTAGGAAATGACAGTTTCATTAAGATCTCGATTTCTCTCCTTGCTTTGTCCAGATACTATTAATTTCATATTTCTTGTTTTATACCAGCCTGTGTTTTCTTAATCTTCATTTCTGTGTTTACTGAGAGTTGTCTTGAAATATGATCATGATCCCTTGGGTTCTCAGAATCCTGCTACCAAATGTTAAGTGCCCTTTCTTATTCTTTCTACATCTGCTTTTGAAGTGAGTGCCTGGTGCATTCCCCTGGGTGTACCTCCCACACTGTCTTCTCTGTTGGAATGACACAAGGGGTGATTTCGAAGACATCTTACCACTCCCTCAGTTATTCAGTAAACATCCTTATGCTTGAAGAAAGAGCTTAAAACCCAAAAGGTATAGGATATATGACTACAGTAAAATATGACATCTTTTAAAACATGTTTTTCCATTATCAGGAGAAATGTAAGTGAGAATATATAGATTTAAACTAACTTGTCATTTCAGGAAAAGTTGGTGTCTGTTCCAAGAGGAACATTAAATTGCTCTAAATTTTACTCTCTGTTTTCTTATCCAGAGATCTGTCATTGAGATTCATTGGTCCCTTAATCAATTTATACATTTCTTTACTTTACATTTCCCTACTGCATCTTCTGGAATGGTCTCCACACCAAAGACACTCACGAATTTTATTGACCCACTGACTGACTTTTTGGAACATGATATAGGCTGACAGATGTTTTACCAGCCATCTAGGAATTGTATACCACTAGTAGAAATTATTAACTTGCAGAAATCAATAGCTTGAATGTGCCATAAGCACTTACTTTCAAGCATAGGTTTTATAGAAGGGAATTACATGAATTTACTTCAGATGGAAGAATAATTTACTTTTCATTACTTTATTTTACAAACATGAACTTTATAGTTTTCATTGCCATCTTTTTATTACTTCAAAACACATATTTTATGTACTGCTGACACAAAATTAGCTATACTCCCAGTCACGTAGTGCTTTAAAGCACAAGAAATTTCAAACAGACTGGCAAAGGTTTTCTGCTCTCTTCAAAATTTTTCATTGAAAGACATGGGATTAGTGTTGGAAGAATGAAGACAGGTAAATGTTCCTTAATTTTTCTTAAGGGACAAGAAATTTCTCATAAACTATAGTCTGAGCAAGTAAATGATGGTAGGTAAGATTTTAGAATTAATACTTAAAGAAATGGTTGGTGAATAGCTAGTAAAGGAAGCCATGATTCCTAGATGCTAGTATGTTTATTAAGAAGAAATATTATTGGGGTGCCTGGGTGGCTCAGTGGGTTAAGCCTTTGCCTTCAGCTCAGGTCATGATCTCAGGGTCCTGGGATCCAGCCCCACATCAGGCTCTTGCATCAGCAGGGATCCTGCTTCTCCCTGTCTCTCTGCCTGCCTCTCTGCCTACTTGCGATCTCTGTCAAATAAATAAAATATTTTAAAAAAAAGAAGAAATATTATCAAAGTAATCCAGCTCTCTTTTTTGTGCGGTTACTAGACCTGTAAGTTAGAAGAATGTACAAAGTAGTGTATTTGGGTTTAAGCAAGACATTGGCCAAGTCTTTCAAGATACCTTTGTGTAAAGATGGTGAATAACTAAGTGTTACTGATACTAGGTGAATGTTTGAAAGGCTATATCCAAGGAGGATTACTCAGTGCGTCAGTGTCATCAGGCAGTTTTCATAAAGGTATAACTTAGGATTCTGTCCTTGAGTCTATTATATTCGTTTTTTTAATGGTATAATATAATTACAGTGACTAGGGCTCATACTGTTTAAACTCACATCCTGCTTCCACTGTTTATTAGAGTATAACCTTGGGTAGGCCTTGGGTAGGTTACTGAATCTTTACAAGCTACAGTTTCTTCATCTTTAAAATGGATATAGTAATAGTATCTGCCTCACTGGGTTCCTGTGAAGACTGAGTGGGATAGATCATGTATAGCAGTTATCTAACCACTAACACATGGTAAGTGCTCAAAATTGTTGTTAACTACTTGGATTTGGGTATAGAAATCTAAATCATCAAATTTGCTAATAGAATAAGCTAGATGACAGAAGATAGATATTGCATGACAGGATCTTGATTGATGGCAGAGAGCAACACTAATACCCTTGCCCTATCCTTCAACCCTAATATTCATGTTATTTTATGACAGGACATTTGTCATATTAAAATATTATCAGGAATACGTTTAAGGCCATGAATACATATCCCCATACTCAAATGAACAAGTGCTATATGTAGGCTATATAAAAAAGGATGTGTGAGAAAGATTAAGGAGTTTTAATTACCAGGAGGCGCAACATGAATTAGGAGTATGTAATCACAAATAACAATAACACAATCCTAGACTGCATGAACAAAAGTATGTTGCTACCTAGGAATGAAAATACAAAGTTTACCAATTATGCGACTTTTGAAGTTCTTGTTTCATTGTTGAGCACTGGATTTTAAATGATAGACATAATCTGGATTGTGTCCAAAGAATAATGACTGAAATAGCAAAAGAAATCAAAACAATACCACAGGGCACCTGGGTGGCTCAGTGGGTTAAAGCCTCTGCCTTCAGCTCAGGTCATGATTCCAGGGTCCTGGGATCGAGCCCCGCATTGGGCTCTCTGCTCAGCGGGGAGCCTGCTTCCCCCTCTCTCTCTCTGCCTGCCTCTCTGCCTACTTGTGATCTCTGTCTGCCAAATAAATAAATAAAATCTTAAAAAAAAACCCATACGACAAAAAGAATATTTGAAATTATAGGATGTTTACCAAGACAAGGAGACATGGGGAAACAAATTGGGGGGGGGTTAGATTTGCTTTGTCTTTAAACTGTTAATTTTTGATTCAGTGAAAGTTTTTTTTTTTTTTTTTTAATCTCCTGTACATTCAATTCTGCTTTCACATTTGTAGCACTTTGAGTCTCCAAACGAAAACATTTGTTTATGTAATCCAATCATGACATCACTTTTCGGAGCTGCTGTAATACTTGGGTGGGGTTGTTTTAATGGACACATCTGTATAATTTAAAAGTGTATGTTTTCTTGTTCAGTTATTTCCTCATTCCCTCCCCTCCATTAGGTTAGCTTTTTATGGTAGAAGTTTTGGGGTGAGGCAGTCCATTTCAAAGTAATGAATCATGGAGTGGCTTTGTCACAGTGATGAATTTCTCTTACTATGTTCAAGTTCAGACTGAAGACCCCTTTGAAACTGCAGAGAGATTTTAAAGTTAATTTGGGTTGGTGGATCAAATCATCTACTATATTTCTTTCAGTCATTCATTCAATGTGAACTAACCATACAGTATCACCCATTTTAACCACAATTTTATTCCTTTGCTGGAGATAGTTTGAAAGTATAGAGGAAAGAAATGTACATTTTAGGCTAAAGTTAATCTAATTTTAGGTGAGCATTAGATGTGAGAATCTCTGGCTTATGAGCTCTTTCCTATTTTACCTAATTTTAAAAACATATAGATTTATCCATCCATAATTAAAGGGGTGAGGTTATTCTTTGTTGAATACAGCCAACTTTTTAGATTTAGAGAAAATTTTGCATATGTTTCATGAATTTTCTTCCCTGACCAAGAGATCTAGTAATAACTGTGTCAATGATATCATACTTTACATTAATTTGACACATTAACTTTTATACATCTATTTTCACATGCGTTATCTTATTCAAAAATTTCCCTGCCTGAATCTTAGGGAGATCATGGAACCAAGACTCTGTGAGGTTACATTTTGATGTTTTGTGGCCAGCAAGGGGCAGAGCCCAGATCAAACCCTCATTCTTCTAACTCTGACTTTAATTCTTTTTTTTTTTTCTACTTTGAGTTAATAATTTTAGATGTCAGCAGTTTTGTCAGTGAGAAAGGACTCTTCCCTTTGGTTAGAAAAAATTGCCTTTCCCTTTTGTAGTGTCCTTTTGCTTTATTGTGGAGTATATTTGTAGAACCATGCCAACTTTGAAATGTCATTTACTTCAGATTCAGAAATTGTACCTTGCTTGAAGTGACATAGTAATGTTTGCTTGAGGAGGGCTGTGGAGTTCATTAGTTGAGCCAGACCAGGTAGGCTGTGTTGGGAGGCTGGTCATATATGTGAGACATGCCAGACTCTCAAGGGATAAAGACTTCTCTAAGAATCATTTCAGAAATAAAAGGATTGAGGTTCTTCAAAAAGTCAAAAATAGAACTACCCTATGATCTGCAGTTGCACTGCTAGATATTTACCCAGAGGATAAAAAAATGTAGGTTTGAAGTGGTACATGCATCCTGATGTTTATAGCAGCATTTTCAACAATAGCCAAACAAGAGCCGAAGTGTCTATTGACTGATGAATGGATAAAGAAGAGGTAGTGTACACACACACACACACACACACACACACACACAAATATTACTCAGCCATCAAAATGAATGAAATCTTGCCATTTGCAACAACATGGATGGAGCTATAATATATTATGCTAAGCAAAAGAAGTCAGAGAAAGACAAATACTGTATGATTTCATTCACATGTGGAATTTAGGAAACAAAACAGATGAACATAGGGGAAGAAGGGAAAAGAGGGAAGTGAATCATAGACTCTTACTAATAGTGAACAAATAGAGTTTATGGAGGGATGTGGGTGGGGAAGGGGCCAGATGGGTGATGGTATTAAGTAGGGCACTTTTTATGATAAGCACTGGGTCTTGTATGTAAGTGATGAATCACTAAATTCTACTCCTGAAACCAGTATTACATTATATTAACTAGAATTTAGACAGAAATTTGGAAAGAAAAAAAAAAGTCCAGCTTGAGTAGGTTAAAAAGAGTCATCAGTGGACATGGAGATTGGAATAGAGTATTGTATCAGGGGCATCTGATGGCAGATATGTGATCTATTCATAGATTTAGAAGCTTATCCTGGGCTATTAGCAAGGTCTTAGCCAGGGGGAATTAGACTGTGCAATGAGAGATGGGAATTTAGGAGAGAAGGTCAGAGGGACCAGTGTTGAAACTTACCAGAACCAGTAGTTGGTTAAGTGTCTGCCTTTGGCTCAGGTCATAATCTCTGGGTCCTGGGATCAAGTCCCACGTTGGACTACTTGTTCAGTGAGAGCCTACTTCTCCCTCTGCCTGCTATTCTGCCTGCCGGTCATTTCTTTCTCTCCCTCCCTCTTTGACAAATAAATAAAAATCTTAAATAAAACAAAAACAAAAACAAAAAACAAGAAAAGAAAGGAAACTTCGCAGAGCCAAGGTCTTCACTTGGCAATGTGAAGAGGTTTGGTGTGACAAGTGAGAGCTATGTGACCTCCTCAGTAGAATCAGAAGAATGTGGGATCAGGGAGTTAGATGGACCATTAGAGCTAAGAATCAGTCCATTAATAAATGTGGATTTTTTTTATTTTTACATCATTTGTAGGTTATTATGTATGTTTAAAAAATATTGATGCTTTTTAATATTAAATGAGAAATATTTGGCTTTTCTGTTTATTCAAAAAAATCTAAGTTAAAGTTTAAATGAGAAGCCATCAGGCAATATACTGAAACATGTTCCTTTTATAAAATCACTTTTTTTTTTCCAGTTGTGGAAGTGATGCATTAACATGGTAGAACACCATTTCTTTTTTGAAATCAAGTTAACAAAAATAATACAAAGATCCTCCAAATTTGTGGCCTGGAATGAAATAATTTTTTAATGTCCTTAAATTCATAACTGGGTATGCAAGAAAGAAACAGAAATCCCTAGCTGCTGGAATTGAAGAGGGAAATGAAAACCAGAGCAGAATGCAAGAGCTACGGCTATGCTGCTCTGGTGGAAAGGACTGGAAAACTGTTGTGTGGGGTCCTGACACAGAGCCTTGGGCTGAAAAAGAGTGGGACTGGGATTCCAGCAGTGAAATGTACTGAAAATTACTAGGAATCTTACCTCTTCCTGGGTAGAGTGGGAGTGGGGGTGGGGATTTCCTAAAAAATCTGAACCTTAATACTATGTTTTCAGCATAATTCTCTTACTATAAAGTGGTTCTGCCAATTCACAAGACACTAGAAAGAGAGATATAGTAACGTATAAAACTGTTTCGAT
Organism: Mustela lutreola; assembly: GCF_030435805.1. Lineage (NCBI taxonomy): Eukaryota > Metazoa > Chordata > Mammalia > Carnivora > Mustelidae > Mustela > Mustela lutreola. The sequence goes on from NC_081296.1 coordinate 95,321,220, forward strand.
TTTTTGACATAAATATTCTATATAACTATGAATACATAAACAATATAAAAATTAAAAATATATTCTTTGGCCAGTTTCAGTGAATATTTGAAGATTCTTATTCTGGACTCTTGGGACTTCTTGACAACAGAGGGGTGTGTGTGGGTGTATGTGTTTGGAAGGGTAAGGTTTGAGCTGTTCATATTATTTCAAAAAATAGTTCTGTGTATAAGGTGGTTTATTTACCAGGGATAATGGTGTGTGGGCTACTAAATAGAATTTTTAGAAAACAACACAAACCATGTTAAAACTTTGGTTTCAATGGAAAATACTTATTAAAAATTGAATGTCAAAAACTTTTAAATCACGAATTATTTGGTATCAAGTATCTTTAAAGGCAAATACAGGACATAACCTATTGTCTGTCATGAAAGTTAATAGTACAGAGTCTCTGTGCAGTGTGAAGGAAGCTACTAGCTGATCCTTGTTTTGCAGAGTTGAAAATACACAGAACTATATAAAATGAGTAGTGAGTTGATGATAGAGTTATACCCATCATCCCTGGAGCTCTAGTATTATACTGTTCCTACACTGCAAGATCCATCCACCAATGAGCTGCCAATCAGTGGTTGAGTCCATACAACTCCTGGGACCATCACCTGACAATGAGATTGGACTAGTGTCAGGCATGCCCAAGGCTCCCTGAACTAGCTTATCCTCTGTTCCTTTTCTGACAGCCTCATAATGGAGTTTATTTCCTGCATTTAATGGATTTGTCATAAACCTAATTGAATCTTTCAGATAAAAGAAATTTAGGACAACTTCAATAGTCTAGCTTGTAGCCTTGCTAGATTCCTCAAGACCTGCATATCAATCCAGGTACTCAGAAGATTGGCTGGGTTAATTGCAAATCATCCTTATCAGGCCCAAGGTATAAATCCTCTTTGGTCTTTCTAAAGGTTCAGAATTATGATTTTAGGAAGAGAAGGATTGCAGTAAAAGAATTTGTAGTTGGAGAATCAAATTCTCTAGCCATTCCCCCCCACCCCCCGGAAGAATATCAGATGACATTAAATAATCAAATTTTCTCTAGGACACATACTCAGGCAAAAAAGTGTTTTTCAAATGCAGCATAAATTTTGAAATGGCAACCAGTCAATCTATGTTAAAATTATTATTTTTTAGGTTAGAATAACCAAATAGATTCAGGATACTATTTTTTAATCCTATAAAGCTATAAAATTAGGCAGGATATTGGGATATTAAGTACTGTTAAAATACAGAGGCCATTTTATTGCTTAGACTCAATTGTCTGATCAAATATTTTCATGAACTGACAAGAGGATTTTGGGATTCATATATTAGGATCTAAAATTATATCAAAGAGCACCTGCATCTGAAAGCCAAATACATCTATTATTTTTTCCCATGGTCAATATTTTTCCTATTATAAATGAGAAGAAAAATAGAAGAAAACATTGAAGCTTTATAAAATGTACTTTTTCTATAAAATGCTTATTTAGTTGGACTTAGAAATCTGGGTATAATCAAATCAGTTGCATTTTTTGACAGTTGTTTCTGAAGTCATATTATGCAAAATCAAGATTACTGGAGAATGGGAAAAACACTATAGAGCAATGCTAGTTTTCTAGCAAAACAGATGATTGATGTGGAAAATTGATACCTAAGGATATAGGGATATTTTGCTTTTATTTATGACTTTCTGAAAAGGCAATTTCATTAGTGCCCTTCTGCTTCAAATAAAATAGTCTTGCAAAATATTCAGTTTTGAGAACAACTTCCCCTGATGTTTAAAAAAAAAATCCATCTGTCAAAGTTTCAGTACTTTTATATTGTTTTGAAATTAGACTTCTAACTCTACAATTGAGGTATTTCATTTTTGTCCTTTATTTGTCTTGGCCACTGAGCTTTCACTTTTTATTTATGTTTTCCTATTTTCTTCGGAGCTATTGAAGTTGTTTATAAGCAGAGACATTTGGAGATTTAGTAAAAGTAAGAATTAATAAGTCTCTCTCTCTCTCTTTTTGCATGCTTGCAAACCTGCCTTGGCTCTTTTACAACTATATTTTTAGTTTCTATGATAAATTAATCACATTATATTACAATTACCTATTAATATATATGTTTCTCTGACTAGACTGTAGCTTCGCCAGAGTAGGTAACATTTTTTAAAATGTGTGTGTCCTGGAGGCCCTGGTTGGCTCAGTGGTTAAGCTTCTGCCTTTGGCTCAGGTCATGATCTCAGGGTCCTGGGATCCAGCCCCTCATTGCTCAGCAATGAGGATCCTGCTCAGCAAGGAGCCTGCTTCCCCCTCTCCCTCTGCCTGCCTCTCTGCCTACTTATGATCTCTTTCTGTGTCAAATAGATAAATAAAATCTTAAAAAAAAAAAAAAAAGAAGTTTAAAATGTGTGTGTCCTAACAGAAGCATGGCATCTGGTCTATTAAAAAAAAAAATGGTGTTTGTGGACTATCTGAACAAACAAATGAGGAAAATGCAAGATTAGTTATTTTAGTAGGTTCTTGTAACTACTTGTAGTTATTATGGTTTTAGGAATTGGACTGGGCTAGATGGGCATATTGGAATAAACTCAGAAAAAATGGTTTATTCTATTTTTTAGACTTGATATGCAAAATGTTGATAACAATGATACAATTAATCTTGAGCAAGAATATTAAAAACTGAGATAACTTTTTTTTTTTAAGATTTTAACCACTTATTTGACAGAGGGAGAGAGATCACAAGTAGGCAGAGCAGCAGGCAGTGAGAAGAGGGGAAGCAGGCTCCCAATCGAGCAGAGAGCCAGACGTAGGGCTCAATCCCAGGACCCAGAGATCACAACCCGGGCCGAAGGCAGAAGCCCAACCACTGAGCCACCCAGGTGCCCCTGCGGTAACTTTTTAATATACTGTCAGGATTATTTGGTCTCTTAAATATGAGATATAGTCATCAGTATTATGTGCAAGATCAGTAATGATGATTTTGGGGACAAGAAATAGGTGACCCTTACTTAAATAGGCTTAAAACAATAAAGGGATTTATTATTTTTCATAATTAAAAAGTACAGAGGTAAGATGGATCCCAGACATTAGTAATATCATCAGGACCTTCTTTCCTTAATCTTTTCATTTTCTTGTCCTCAACATTTTTGTCTTATAGTTGTTTTTCTTAGAATCCCAAGATGTTTGCTGTGGTTCTGTGTATCAATTCCAGACATGATAGAGTCCAAAAGAAGAAAAGCATTTTTCCTTGATTTCTATTTTTAAGACCTAGGAAAATTTTTCCAACGTTCATGTGGAATATATCTCTTCTGTTTCATGGGCCAGTGTTGAGTCTCACATCCATTCCTGAAGCAATCACTGGCTATATGGAAAAGGGATTATCTTGATTGACTTGATTCAGTGGCTCTCAACCCTGGATGCATTTTAGCATGGTGAAGAGATTTAAAAATTATCAGTGCTTGGTTAAATCAGGATTAGTTGAATCAGAACTTCTGGGGGTATATTGAGAATGAGGGACTTGGATACTGAGTCTGAAGGGGGCTGTGACCATGGTCACTACACTTAATTCTCTACACAGAAAGAGGCTTTTGGCCTCCCTCCCGGCTTTGAACTGAAATGAGGAAACTGCTTATTTGCATTCACTCTCACCCACCTTCCCTTGTGACTGTCAGTATATATGTACAAGACAGCTGACCAGTGTTAGAATCTGTGAGCTGTGAAGACTATTGGATTAAGCGAGAATTAAATTCTTTGCTTGTCTTAGCAAAGAATGCTATATTGCACCAATCAGTCAAGGATGTCCCCAAAAGATTTATAAAAAATTCATACTCTCTTCCTTTTGTGGTATATTTTAGAGAAGTATTTAGGCCACATCTTCAGATAATCTCATTAGTCCCTCTTCTCCGTGATATGGTCTCTTCCAGCAGGGATGAATACCTTATACAGGCTTAGGGATCAGAAAGCACCTGGGTAACTGAGGCTAGTTTTAGAAAGTCTTTGAACCTCATTTTACTTGTTTATAAAACTGGATATTAAGTCATATTAGAGAGTTATAAAACTTAGACTGGGAAAATACTTTGGACATAGTAAAAGAACAGAAGATGAGCTAATGATGATCTGATCTGCATTTGGTAACTGATGACTAACGCATTGTTAATACTAATTCAAAGAATATATTTACATTTTTTCTCTCTTGATGTTTCCCTCCTAGGACCTTCCCCCACTTCTGTTATCTACGTCTCTACTTTTTTTTTTCCCCCTTTCCTTGTGGCACTTTTGTCTATTCATATGATATCTTTTTACATAATAAATTCAAATCAAATTTATATTATGAAGTTTCTCCCCAACTTCATTTACAAAATAGACTATTCAAATTTCACTTGTAGACTTCCTTACTCTCTGGTTCTCTCATGGGACTTGTATGAGTAATATTTTTGAGGGGGGGTAGGGTCTCTCTGATTAATCATGCTTATAGCCAACATACACATTTTGCTCATTTGAAAAAGATTAATGCTTTATATTTGTCAGAATCATAGATTTTCAGGTTGACTTGAATGTCTGTTTTCAGGATATATTCTAAGATCCCATTACAAAATAAAAAAGACTGCACTTATCATTTCATCAAAAATGAGAACTATGATAATTTGAAAAATCTGCAAAACAAAAACAACAAAACAAAACCAAACCCAGGAATGCCATTAGCTGGAGGACTTTTCTTGCTACTCCCCAGGAAATGCTGAAATCCTTTCATTCCCTTGAGCCTTCTGTGTGGCTTCACTTCTGGACTTTTCGTGGGCTCTGCCCTCTTTCTTGACTAAGATCCCTTTATCACTTGGCTGTCTTCTCTTTTTCACCTTAGCTTCCTGATCAAAAAGACTTCAGCCTCTTGCCTCTGGAGGAGACATTCCTTCTAAGGACATCCCTGACACCTTGTATCACAGTCGCATTGTTGTATGAAGTATTGCTTAACTGGTTTCTTCTCTGGACTCCATACTCATGTAGGCATCACTGTGGCCCAGGGCATAGCATAGTGCTTTAAACAAGAAAACTTTACACAAGAAAACGAAACCAACTTTTGATACCCTGTAGTGACTACATATATTTCAAAGGCCTATAGAATCAGGGGTGTAGGTGATTGTGTATCTTCAGCATATTCTGTTTGCTTATAGATACTTCCGTAAGATCTCCACAACACCAAGTATCCATCTAATTTTATTAAAACAAAAACAACTTTTCATGTTACTGACGTAAAACTTAAATTTTTGTTTCATTTTCCCTTGCTTAATACAACTGGTATGTTTTTTCACTTGTTTCAGTAGGCATCTTTTCCTTCCCCTGGCTGGTAGCATTTAATTTCCTGCCTTATCAATACCTTTATTTTAATCTTAGCCTGACTTCGGTGAGATTTATTTGTGTCCCTGCTGCATGATGTCTTTTGAACCTGTTGCTGTGAGGTGCGGTAACTTGATTTTGAGATTTCAAGTATAGTGTTTTAATCTGATGCACTGGACCCAGCAGTCTAACCTTAGAATGCTTTAGCCAGTCTGATGCCATGTTTTCTTCTCTGTTCTTTTCTTCTTGAAGGCATACAGATTTTACAAGTATATTAGGCCTTTAAACACAATCATTCAAGACAGAATTCTCTGGGATGTACTTGACATATAATTCTTTTGGATTAATAAAATAATCCATTTTGCTACTGACTTAAATATATTCCTGTTACAATTTCTATTCTTGTTTGAACTATTTTGCTAACTAATTTCCATTGATTTTTTTCTCCATATGCTATTTTTAAAATTATTTATTTATTTATTTTGCAGAGAGAGAGAGAGATCACAAGCAGGCAGAGAGGTAGGCAGAGAGAGAGGGGGAAGCAGGCCCCCCACCAAGCAGAGAGTGGGGCCTGATTCCCAGGACCCTGAGATCATGACCTGAGCTGAAGGCAGAGTCTCAACCCACTGAGCCACTCAGGTGCCCCTCCATATGCTATTTTTAACATGTATTACTTCTCTCTGATTTCTTCTTTGTTACAACTTTATCATATTTAAAATAATCTTGTGCTTTCTGCCTCTTATAGTGTTAGAAGACTTGAGAGAAAAAGGAGGCTTGGGAGGGTAAACAAGCATTCAAACTAAATTATTTGGATGACAAAATATAAAAATTGTTGAATAAAGAAGAACAGAATTTGTGAGTATTGATATTGAGTAAAATATATGGTAGATTATCCCATGAAATTTTATTTACTAAATAAATTAAAATGAATAGATGAGAAACATCAAAAATTAGGTTGAAAATTGGCCGAAATATCACAAGCCAGATAATAGCATACATTACATGTTGAAGTAGGTAGTCTACATTGTAGTTAATAGAAAGCTCAGCTTTGCATTTTTCATAATTTTCATGAATGTTATGGAACTGGAAATAATGAATGAAAATTTCATATCAGAAAGATTGAGTTCCTCCAATACATATTTGGAGGAAATAAGAATTCCAGTCTTTATCAAGGTCTTCTAAAATATATATATATAATTAGTGAAAAATCTATCATTTATTTTATAAAATGTTACAGGATAGAGAATTACATGCTGATATAATTTATCAAAATAGATACTGTTTTAGAAGTTTGGAAGTTACGTTATTAATGTTTCAGAGGTGCTCGCTGAAGGAATGAGACTCTTGGGTCAGAGGCCAAATACCTTATTACTCATACTCATGGCACATGAGCATGGTTGTATTTTTATTAGTTGCTCTTCTACTAAAGTCCATGGGAGTGATAGATGAGCTATACATAAAGGTTTGTGTTGCAGTTGAGGAATACTGAGCTTGGGGAGTCCACTACATTTATACCAAGAGTAAACTAGTGTGTTCTTTGTCAGAGCTGTGGAGAGAAGACATTGTATCTGCTTTTGAGCAACCAGATACATAACAACCCTGAGTAATGGATTGGGTAGAGTGCTCTGGGCCTTGCAGTCTTGGCATACACAGCGAGATGTGCCAACAACCAAGAGGTCTAAGGATGACCGTCTCTCCTGACAACCTTCACTTCCAAGTTCACTCACCTCAACTCTTAGTACTCTTTAGTCTTTCGCTAGTATCTCATGCTTATGAGGAAAATGATTTTCTTCTTAATGTATTGATTTTATAAAAATGAAAGCCTGTCTTATGTTTTCCTAAATTTATATTCTAATGCTTGTATACGTTGATTTGTAAAGTAAGGCGACAATTCAAATATTTAGAAAAAAATTTTTGAAATTTCCTTGACATTTCTATACTGAGTCCAAAAAGGACATGTAGGCTTTATCAATCATGAAACTACTCGTTTCTCAAAGAAAACAGTATTTTGAAGAAAAATATAAACATTCATTTTATACTTTGTGAATAATGTGCAAGTGCCAAACCAGTGGCTATAACACAATATTTAAGAATAAGTGAGCATGTGGCATTGTCTAGATTTAGAATAATTCACTTTTTAGACAGGCAATATGTCTATGTCAGTAAGCAATACACTCTTTGACACTTCTCTTAATATCATATCCAACAAGCTTTTCAGGTAGAAAATACTTCCTATGGGTCCAAATCAATTTCTGTAGCTTTCTAATTAATTTTACTTTTTCAAAAAAGATTCCCTTTTGAAAAAATGTGTCAAATTAGTAATTCAGAGAATTAGTATAACCAAAAAAAAAAAAAAAAAAGCTGTAGTTGCTGGAAACCTAAACAAAATAGAATTCAGAAGTAAGATTTGCTCATTGGAAGGGTTCTTAGAAACAAAAATGTTTAAAATAATACTTCTCTCAGCTTTGTATGAGAAACAGTAACATCTGTCCTGCTGTTGGGCTTAGAGTCTTTCATGTGACTTATTTTGTCTGCTCAAATAAGCCACTTTGCTGAGGCAGAAATTTGCTTATCACTTCTTTCTGCAACTAGAATTAGTCCTTTACCTAATCTTCACTTTCTAGTTAGTGGCTCTTGATGGCTCGGGTAACAACTCCAATGTAATTTCTGGGTTGCTGTTTGCATTTAATAGGTATTAAATTAAATGTGCAATTGGTTGACTGGAGATAAAAGTATCGTTGAGCTTTTGGCAAAAAAGCTGAAACATATATTACGTTCCAATGGGAAAACCATTAGCTTTAATAACCGGATATGAATTGTTGGCATTTATTATCCTTGTCAGTATGCTAATGTTCATTAGATTTTTAATGAGAGGATGGCAATAAAAACATGGCATAGAGTTAAAAATGGATATTAATTAGGTTATTAAAATGTCCTTATTTATGTAGTTGCGAAGAGGAAAGCTGGTAACTGAAGAAACACTTTGATAATAAAAACATTTCCTCCATTCCTTTTCCTCCTGCCTCTTACTAAAATATTACACAAATAGAGAAATAGAAAAAAAGTAAAAATATAATCACTTACGGGTGAATCTTTAGGACACATCCCTTTGGCAGCTAGTATATGCACAGTCCCTGATTTATGATGATTAAACTTAGCATTTTTCACTTTTACAAAGATGCAAAAGTGATATACATTTAGGAGAAACCATACTTCAAGTTTTTAATTTTGATGTTTTCCCGAGTTAGTGATATGAAGTACAGTACTCTCTTGTGATGTTGGGCAATAGTGGAGAGCTTATAGCTCCCAGTCAACCATGAGGCTAAACAACCCATTCTAGCCATTGGGTACCCATACAATCATTCTGTTTTGTACTTTCGGTACAATATTCAATAAGTTACATGAGATATTCAACACTTTATTATAAAATAGGCTTTGTGCATGATGATTTTGCTCATTCATAGGCTAATGTAAGTTTAAGTTTTTATTTTAATTCCAGTTAACATACAGTGTTATATTAGTTTCAGCTGTACAATGTAGTGATTCAACAGTTCTGCACATCCCTCAGTGCTCATCATGACAAGTGCACTCTTTAATCCCCATCACCAGGTTAGCCCATTCTCCCACTCACCTCTACTCTGATCATCATCAGTTCTCTACATTTATGAGTGTGTTTCTTGGGTCACTAGAGAGACTCAGTTGGTTAAGTGTCTGCCTTCAGCTCAGATCACGATCTCACCATCCGGGATCAAGTCCCGCATCAGTCTCCCTGCTCCACAAGGAGCATGCTTCTCCTTTTGCCTATCTCTCTGTCTCTCATAAATGGGGAAAAAAAAAATCTTAAAAAAAAAAAATGTGTGTTTCTTGGTTTTCCTCTCCCACCTCATGATCATTTGTTTCTTAAATTCCACATTTGAATGAAATTATTTTACTTGTTTTTCTCTGACTGGCTTATTTCACTTAAGATTATATCCTCTACCTCCAACCATGTTGCAAATGGTAATATTTTATTCTTTTTTTATGACTGAAATATTCTATCATATATGGATACATATCACCATCTTTATCCATCAACTGATTGACACTGGGCTGCTTCCATATCTTGGGTGTTGCAAATAATGTTGCTGTAAACATCAGGTGCGTGCATCCCTTTGAATTAGTGTTTTTGTATTCTCTGGGTGAATACTCAGTGGTGATTCCTGGAACTTAGGGTAATTCTATTTTCAACTTTTTGAGGAACCTCCATACTGTTTTCCACAACAGCTGTACCAGTTTGCATTCTCACCAGCAGTGCAAGACGGTTACTTTCCCTCCACACGTTTGCCAACACTTGTTTCTTGGGTTGTTGATTTTAGCCATCTTGAAAGGTATGAAGTGATCCCATTGTGGTTTTGATGTGCATTTTCCTAATGATGAATGATAATGACCACCTCTTCATGTGTCTGCTGGCCATCTGTATGTCTTCTTTGGAGAAATATTTGTTCATGACTTCTGCCCATTTTTAATTGGATTATTCATTTTTTGTGTTGAGTTGTATAAGTTTTTTACATATTTTGGATGCCAAACCTTTAACAAATAATGTAAATTGCAAATATCTTCTCCCATTCAGTAAGTTGCCTTTTAATTTTGTTGATTGTTTCTCTTGCTATACAGAAACGCTTTATTTTGATGTAGTCCCAGTAGTTTATTTTTGTTTTTATTGCCCTTTCATCAGGGAACCTACCTAGAGAAAGGTTGCTATGGCTGATGTGAAAGAAGTTACTGCCTATGTTCTCCTGTATGATTTTTATTGTTTCAGGTGTCATGTTTAGGTCTTTAATTCATTTCGATTTTATTTTTGTGTATGATGTATGAAAGTGGTCCAGTTCCATTCTTTTACATGTTACTGCCCAGTTTTCTTAACACCATTTGTTGAAGAGACTTCTCTTTCCCATTGCATATTCTTGCCTGTTTTGTCAAAGACTGACCATACAATTTTAGGTCTATTTCTGGTTTTCTGTTTCTGTTCTGTTCTGTTGTCTATTTTTGACTAGTGCCATACTGCATTGATTACTATAACTTTGTAGTATAACTTAAAGCCCAGAATTGTGATGCCTCTCCAGCTTTGCTTTTCTTTTTCAAAATTGCTTTTGCTATTCAGGGTTTTTAGTGGTTCTATGTAAATTTTCAATTTTTTTTTTTAAGTTCTGTGAAAATGCTGTTGGTATTTTGATAGAGATTGCATCAAACCTTAGATTACCCTGGGTAGTATAAACATTTTAACAATATTTGTTCTTCCAATCCATGAACATGGGATGCTTTTTCCATTTCTTTGTGTCATCTTCAATTTCTTTCATCCGTGTTTTATAGTTTTCAGAGTACAGATCTTTTTATCTCTTTGGTTAGGCTTATTCCTAGGTATCTTATTATTTTTAGTGCAGTTGTAAATGGGAGTTTTTTTTTCTTAATTTCTTTCTCCTGCTTCATTATTGGTATGTAGAAATGCAACAGATTTATCTACGTTGATTTTGTATCCCACAACTTTACTGAATTTGAATCAGTTCTAGCATTTTTTTTTTTTTTTTTTTTTGCTGTAGTCATCAGGGGTTTCTATCTCTAATATCATGTCATCTGCAAATAATGAAAGGTGTACTTCTTCCTTGCCAAATTGGATGCATTCTCTTTCTTTTTGTTGTCTGATTGCTAAGGCTAGGACTTCTAGTTCTATGTCGAACAAAAGTGGTGAGAGAGGACATCCTTGTCTCATTCCTGACCTTAGGTGAAAAAGTTCTTGTTTTTTTCCCATTGAGGATAATGTTAGCTGTGGGTTTTCATAAATGGCCTTTATTATGTTAAGGTATGTTCCCTCTAAATCTACTTTGAGGAGAGTTTGTATCATGTAAGGATGTCATGCTTTGCCAAATGCTTTCTCTGCATCTAATGAAAGAATCATATGGTTCTTATCCTTTCTTTTATTAATGTGGTATATCATGTTGATTGATTTGCTATTATGAAACTATCCTTGCAACCCGGAATAAGTCCCACTTGATTGTGGTGAATGATATCACAAGTAGAGGAAGATCTTTATATATGATGCCAGACAAATACAAGTTTTAGCTATGTATAAATAAAACTATAATATAGTACTGTATAACTTCACCAATGAGAAGCCATGCAGATTATAAATGCTTCTCTCTTAAGAGGCTATATAGTATAATTTTAGTGTAGTAAACAACAATCAAGCTGCCAGGTTTAAATCCTGGCTTTGCTACTCACTGGACATGTTACTTAAAATCTCTGAATTTTCATTTATCAGTTAAAATGAGAATGACAGTTAAGTGGGATAATAAAACATTTAGCATATTCTGTTGCATAAAGTTCTCTCTTACTATTTCTAATCAAGTAAACAAAGAATGATGGCATGTTTAAAAACACACCCTGAGGGGCACCTGGGTGGCTCAGTGGGTTAAAGCCTCTGATTTCAGCTTAGGTCATGATTCCAGGGTCCTGGGATCGAGCCCCACATCGGACTCTCTGCTCAGCAGGGAGCCTGTTTCCTCCTCTCTCTTCCTGCCTCCTCTGACTACTTGTGATCTTTGTCTGTCAAATAAATAAATAAATAAAATCTTTAAAAAAAAAAAAAAACACACCCTGATATGAGGAAGTGGTGATGCAACATGGAGGCTTAAGTGGGTAGGAGAAGAATAAATGAAACAAGATGGGATTGGGAGGGAGACAAACCATAAGTGACTCTTAATCTCACAAAACAAACTGAGGGTTGGTGGGGGGAGGGGATTTGGGAGAAGGGGGTAGGATTATGGACATTGGGGAGGGTATGTAGGGTATGTGCTTTGGTGAGTGCTGTGAAGTGTGTAAACCTGGTGATTCACACACCTGTACCCCTGGGGATAAAAATATATGTTTATATAAAAAATAAAAAATTAATTAAAAAAAAACACACCTTTAATCCCTAGATCTCTTAACTACTTTTGGCAGGTAGTTCATTGTGGCATATTTTGCTAAAGTCTGTTTGGAACCTAGCTGTCCCTATTTCATGCATATCTTCAGTGTTCCACATAAACTCAATGACCTCTACAAGTGCCATCTCCTGGGGGTTTTGCCAGTTGTATAGGATACAAAGATGAATAAAAAATAGCCTCTGCCTTCAAGGAGACATTACTAGTATTAGCCATTTCAGTAATTTGGACTTTGTTCAGCCCTTACTGACTAGGATTAGTTTATTTAACCTGCTGAGCCACCCAGGTGCCCCAAGGATTAGTTTTTTTAAATGAAAAGTGTCTAATTTATCACTCACTTCTGCCCAACTATAAAATAAATACATATGTAAGTTACATACTTCTACGTTCCTAGAAATGACCTAGTTTTTTCCCTATGGCATATTACAAATATGTGTACAAATAAAACCAGTATGTCCTTATTTTTCAAAATAGAATGGTGAGTGGGGAACTTTATTTTTTACTAATAGACTTTCCATTTTAGAGAAGAAAATTTTCTACAGCAAGTTGAATGGAAGGCACAGAGATATTTCCAAATATCTTCTGTCCCTGCACATGCATAGCCTCTGCCATTATTAATAGCTCCCTCCAGAGTGGTACGTTTATTACAAACCATGCTGATACAGCATTACCACTCATAGTCCATAGTTTACTTTAGGATCTTCTCTTAGTATTGTACATTCTGCGGGTTTAGACAAATTTATAATGACATGTATCTGCCATTACAGTATCTTACAGAAGTTTAATTGCCCTAAAAATTCTCTGTACTCTAGCTATTATCCAACCCCCCCCCCCCAATTCCTGAAAATTACTAATCTTTTCAACATCTCTGTAGATTTATTTTTTTCGAGAATGTTATATAGTTGGGATCATACAGGATGTCGTTTTCCAGATTGGCTTCTTTTATTTGGTAATAGGCATTTACATTTCTTTCATGTCTTTTCATGCCTTGGTAGCACATTTACTTTAGCTCTGAATAATATTCTATTTTCTGGATGTAACATGGTTTATTATCCATTCATCTACTGAAGGACATCTTTGTTGATTCCAAGTTTTGGCAGTTATGATTAAAGCTGTTATAATATCCTTGTGCAGGTTGTCTTTTGTGTGTACATTTTTAACTTTTGGGTAAATACCAAGGAACATGATTGCTGGATCATATAAGAGTATGTTTAGTTTTGTAAGAAACCACCAAACTGTCTTCCAAAGTGGCAATACCATTTTGCATCCCACAAGCAAGTTCCTGTTGCTCTATATCCTCACCGTTATTATGGTGATGTCAGTGTTCTGGATTCTGATCATCTTAATAGGTTGTAGTCATATCTCATTTTTATTTGCATTTCCCTATTGACATATGATGTGGAATATCTTTTTATATGCTTATTTTCTATCTGTATATCTTCTTTGGAGAGGATAAATGAGGAATACTTAAGTAGGTATGTCTTTGTTAATAGTTTTAGCCCAAGTTAAGTTTTAGCTATGGTGTACAAACAGATTGATAACACAGAGTTGCCAGCCGATCGCAGGCATCAATTGTTCAGGCCCAGATTCTAGAGTCAGACATACCTATGATTAAATCTGGCTCTTCCACTTACAGTTAGACTTTGGGCAAATTGTCAAACTTGGTAGCCCTTGGTTTCTGGATCTGCAAAATGGATAATGATACCTCACAAAGTTTGTATATGAGTTTGGTGGTAAGATTATAAAATTTACTTGAAACAGTTCTTGATACATACTAAATATTGTGAAGTTCATTCAAAGAAGAAAATTCTTTGCAGACTTACTAAGTGTTAGGCATTGCATTCAGGATTTCACATATTTTCTCATCATTCCTTGTGAGAATCCTGTAAGAGCAACCTGAAAGGGCTAGAGTGACCCATTCTGGATAGTTATCTTATAAAGAGCACTGACCTTTTCTTCAGGGTGCAAAAAGAAGGCTTGAGCCAAATCTTTATACTGCATGTATAGGAAGACACAATGCACATGTAACTTATGTAAATGATCTACATAAGAACAAAGTATAGTCCCTGGTCATGAGGAACTCATATTCCAGGAAGAAGTCCAAACAAATGAACAACTGTTAAGTTGAAGCATGAAAATTGTCCTTTTTGTAGATCAAAACTGGCCAAATATAAACAATTATGATTTAACTTCACATTATATAATAATTCAGGATGCAGGAGCATTGAATGTTTGCTTTAGGAACCTAATGAAAATAAGACTAAAAGAAGTGTTTCACTAAAAGAAGTGTTGATATTGCAATTGTTTATATTACAAGTGTATATGAATTTAGTATTAGCAAAGATTTAAGTGTTATGAGACCTATTTATTTTAAGGGAGGAATATAAAACTCTGAGACCATAGTGTTTATTTTACGTAATGACAGAAAATAAGGAAAAGAAGTGACATATCAAAAGTTTTTGTTACAAAAGATTTGTAGGTTGAAATCATTATTTGATTTTCATATTTGTTCCTAGTAGGCTATGCACTGAGTTTTAGTGAATTCCAAAGGAATAGTAGTTTTAAAGACTATTATTTTATACACACATAAATTTTACATGTATATGTATACATTTTTAAAATTTAAGTGGGCAGTAGCCAGGGAATTTTGTTTCTTCCATGAGTAAAAATCTAGGTTTAAACATTAAAAGGTAAGATATTATGACTAATGTATTTATGAGCATATTTTTTCCATATAACTTTATTGAAAGATCTTTAATTTAGCTTTATTAAGGATTTTAGGTAAAGATATTACTTAGATAAGAAGATAGTGGTAAGGAGTGAAGTGAATTGCTCTTTATCTAATACAGTTGAAATAAAATTTGACCAGGGCAATAGCAGAATATCTATATGAAATATTGAATGTTAATAAAACAGTAGAAGACAAATAGAATTTCCAGAGGTTAAAATGGTACAGAGATAGTAATACCCTAAGCTTTTCAAAATTGCATCAATGCTGGGGGTATATTCTATAATAGATGAGATTCTGCTCATCAACTTAAAAACCATAGCTGTGGGGGCACTTGGGTGGCTCAGTGGGTTAAAGCCTCTGCCTTCGGCTCGGGTCATGATCCCAGGATCCTGGGATCAAGCCCCGCATCGGGCTCTCTGCTCAGTGGAGCCTGCTTCTCTCTCTTTCTCTGCCTACTTGTGATCTCTCTCTGTGTCAAATAAATAAATAAAAAAAAACATAGCTGTGTATTTCATAATATAACTATAGTGTCCAGCACTGGTTTATTTAAAAAAAAGTGCTCAGCCAGTAGTTGTTTCATGAACAAATTAACAAATTAAATATATCAAAGCCTGGACTTTTAAGTCTAATGATTAATTTTTTTAAAAAATTAGAAAATCTTTACAGACATGAAGGCATTTGTTAGATTTGTGGAAACAAGTCAGTGAAGGTGAAAATTCTTGTTAGGGAAAGGAATAAAAAAGGAAAAATCTAAGATAAAATGCTTAGCTTTGTTCATTCCAGTGCACATTAATGAGTCTGATCAGATTCATGTTAAAGACTGCACATTTTATTAGATGATTAAAAAGTTGATAAATAGTTCTTTAATCTCTTATAATTCGTAGATATGGTAAGAAAATAATATTTGAGGGAAAAACAGGCAATTTCTTGGGTTTTAACTATAGCAGACTAACCAGTTTGTAGGGAGAGTCAGAGGCTCAGCAGAATGAGACTGAAAAGAATGTGGCTTCACTTTATCTTTTTGATTAATGTCGTGATCTTGGGCCAGCAGCTTAAAACCTAAACTCTCTCAGCTGCTTCCTGACTCACCTTAATCCAAATATTGCAAATACTAAGTGTAACATGCAATTTTATGTGTTAAGTTTACCATAAGAGTAATTCTTTATTAAACTAGATGCGTGTAAGAGAAGTCAAATTCAAAGTTGACTAACAAGGTACCTACGAAAGTAGTAGATTTCTAGGTGTGCCTTGTACAACATTTGTAATTGTTTCTAGACCAGAAGGCCTCAGTCACAGTGAATTCTGGGAACTCAGCAGCAGACCTGTTGAGAGAAGATTAACAACGAGGAGGAGAAAGCATTGTCATAATACAGCTCTGAGGCGGGTCTTTCCAGAGGGAGACATCAAATGGAATCATAAGATTAAGTTTGTCAATTTATAGAGGAGGATTGGTTATGAACCAGGCTATTGTCAATATCAAAAGGACAGGGCCAAAAGATGTATGACCTAGGGCAGATGTTAATACTGTGATTCCAAAAATACCCAAGAATTTTTCAAAGGTATGAAATTCATGGACCATGCCCTAGAATAAGGGGAGCTGGCAAGCTCCACGTAGGGGATCAGGGACTCAGCCAAATATGGGCTGAGTATGTTTAACTGTCCCACTTATGGTCATATGAGTTATTTTGGTCTATGAAAGATTAGCAGACAGGCACAGGCAGAGGCTTTAAAAGTTCCTGCCCCATTTTGTTCTTTAGTGATCCCACAGAAGATCCCCAGGTAGTGCTAGGTTATTAGTCTGTACCTTAGATTGAACATACATTGTGCAGATCTGAGTCCAATCCATAGCCTGAACAGGGCTCTCCAGCCAGCTGAGCCCAACCCAGATCAGCAGACCCACAGTTCACCCTTATCTCTGTGCTTTTGGGAATATATCCCTGTGGCTATAAGCCATTGAGCACTGGATGGTCTTTTTTTGCAGCATATTATCACAGTTACCAAAGAGAGAGAGAGAGAGACAATGAGAGGGGAGGAGAGAGAGAGAGAGTGTGTGTGTGTATGTGTGTGTGAGTGATTTCCTCTCAAAATCTCTAACATTATCCCTGAGTATTAATACTTATTAATATAAATTTTTCTAGTAATTTTTCATTATCACCTGTTCAGCTTGTGGCTTTATTCTTCTGTTCTTGATCCCAGCTAACCTGGCAAAAACAACAGGGGAAAGGATTTTAGTTTAACTCCCCTTTTGTTAGACCTCTTGCTATTTCTAAAAGATTTCATCAAAATACATTTACCCTATAAATCCCACATGTAGTTAGCTTATGTTTGCTTTTTGGAGAAAAAGACCAGTCTGCCCACGTGTTTTCGGTAGAAGCACCTGAGAAATTTGTTTTTTCAAGAACATTTGCTGAACAATCTTTCAAGTAATTTTTACCCAGATGATATTTTCACATTTTTTATAGCACTATAGGAAGCAATTATATTGTGTAGGAAAAGATGGTAATCAAACTGTTCAGTATAATATATAAAGCCTATCCTGTATGTGGATCCTTGGCACATATCTGAACTTAAAAACGCTGTTTGATATGCTGATGTGTTTTTGTTTGCCTATTTTTGCAGGACTGATTCTGAATTGGAAACTTTCATTAAAAACATGAATAATTTCAGTCTGAGGGTGAGAAAAGATGAATTTTAAATTCATCTGTAAATTAAATGTCTACTCCTGGTGAAATTTTAAAATCTTTTAACTTTAAGCTAGTTAACTGTGCTGACTTTTTTATATCAACGCAGTGAAATTTTTTTTTCTTATTTCCAGTATATACTATGAGGTGATTATCATTTATGTATTTAATCCTTATTGTATCTAACATTTGTATTTTTCTAAAGTATTTTTTTCATTTTAAATAATATCTGTAATCAAACTACTCTTTTTACTACTAAGAAAATATAATTCAATTAGGCACAATATTATTCCATAGAAATAATAATCGTAATAACAATAAAACACTTCCTGAGAGCCTACTATGTATTAACGTATTCTGAGTTTTACACATATTGTCTCCATTATCCTTCATAGTACTAGGTAGGTGTTATTATTATCCCTATCTTATAGATAAGAAAAATAAGGTACAGAGAGTTTAATTAACTTTTCAATGTCACACAGAGAGTAAGTAATAAAAGCAAGATTCCAACCCAGGCAATCAGGTTTTAGAGCTTGGATTCTTAGTCATTTATATTAGTCAATTACTAATGTGATAACTCTAAAGATTGTACTAATTAGGATGTTCCTCGGTCATAATTTCTCATTCAAGTCACTGGAGCTCCTAAAATTCATCTTTAGTAACTAGCAAAAATCATTTTATTGGGATAGTAAAAGGGCAGAATATTGGCAGATGATGAAATATTATACTTAGAAGTTGGTAACCTAAGTCTTATGATGCTTGGGACTTTGAACCTGACTAATTTTTTCCAGTTCCCTTTGGGAAGGAATGATCAGAGAAATGACAGAGAATGACAGAGAAATGATAGAGAAATTTTGAATGTAGTGGCTGAAGTGCTTCAAAATTGGGCACTTTCTTATATTTTAATGATTTATATCAAGCTACCAAAAACTCTTAAAGTTGATGAGTGGTACTTGAAGTACTGAGATGGTCAGGTTACAACATCAAGACTAGAAAAAAAAAAATTTCTGTAGGTAGGGACCTTATGTTCTATGTAATTTTGTAACGATATGAAAATAAATATTGCTTGTATACTTGGTTGATCAAACATTTGTTCTGGCCTCACTCCTGTCAGCTATTAGGGGGCTATTCAACATAAACCCCTCCATTTCCATGACTGGCTAAAGAACCTTTGGTAGTAGATCCATTTTATCAAATGTGGCGGTTAATGCTGTTTTGGAAATGAGTACCTCAGTATGTGATGCATTTATTGGAAAGGCAGATGTTGGTATATTCTTGAAACCTATTCCATATCATATAAAGACCTTAATTCAATTCAACGTGATGATGGGACCAGTTTCCTCTTCATTATAGCTGACCAACCATTTCAGTTTGCTTGGGTTAACAGTGGGGGCTTTCCAGGGTTGTGAGACTTTTCAGTATATATTATAATGCATATTAGCCATAAGAATCTCTATGAATAGTACCAGGTATTGTATGCTACCCCCCCAACCCCGCCAGCTTTTTTCTCGTCTATTGGTTGTATGAAACAAAGGAAGGGAATACTTTTTTTTAAATGTGTGTGGGCTTTCTGTCTGTACTGCACCTAGTGTTGGTGATAGCTAAATCCTTACCTTCAAGATGCTTATAACCTTGATTAGTTGAAAATTAAAAAAAAAACACAACACCCTGAAATAAACCAAATAAAGGTGCATAATCTATAAAAACAACACTGAATATGAAATTGCACAATTCTTGCTATTGATGTTTTTAAATAATATAATTCCCTCTGGCATTTTTCTGTTGACTACTATGGAATAGCCAAGCAGATGACAACAATTTATGTCTTATATTTCTACTTAGTTTACCTCATAATCTCAGTGAACTCATTTCATTGAGTTAGGGTTTTCCAGATCCAGTTTAAGTCCAGTGATATTTTAGCTGTTTTGTTTTGATGAAGTTTTATTCCCCGAAAGATATTCTGGCAGGCTTTTTGCTAACTTATTTTTAGATTTCCTTCTACTTGAGTATGGTGAATGCTATTATGATCAAGGAAATAGTCATATTAGATAAAGTTACTTATAAAAAGTTGGGTTTGGGGGCACCTGGGTGGCTCAGTGGGTTAAAGCCTCTGCGTTCAGCTCAGGTCATGATCCCAGGGTCCTGGGATCGAGCCCCACATCGGGCTCTCTGCTCTGCAGGGAGCCTGCTTCCTCCTCTCTCTCTCTGCCTGCCGCTCTGCCTACTTGTGATCTCTGTCTGTCAAATAAATAAATAAAAATCTTTTAAAAAAAAAAAAAAGTTGGGTTTGGAGAAAACACCCACATGCAAACACAGTAGAGGCTGTATGCATGGCCTCAGGGTGGATGTGTGAAAAGCTTTTGGTGGATGTGATGGCGTGGGATGACCACAGCAATGGAAACAAAACCCACTGTTCTCAGGCTGCTGTTTTTATTTGCCCACTTGTTCTCAAAGCACTCACTGAACTCTAAGTGCTGCTGGCATTACTACTCCATGGTTCATTTTTCATGTGCAGATTGTATCTCAGAATATAAATGAAAAGTGCAGGGCATACTTGCCATCAATTTGCTAACATACTTGCTTCTTGGCTCTACAAGGTAAAGATACATTTCATTGTATTCATGACTGCCCCTCCCCCACTCCCAGATAGTAATTTCTAGCTTTTCCACCCCTACATGTATTCTCTTATAATATTTTCCTCCTTTCCTCCTTTCAATAATAAAGTTTACAATGTTTTGAGAAAATACTGTGGAACTTCCTGAAGATTCCTATGGATTTTATAAGGAAATTAAATGGTTTCCATTTTTACTACTTGTTAAGTGTTCTCCCTGGGGAATTCAGAGATCTACAAATATATTGCACCTATGCTAAAATTGTACCCTTTAAAAGTGATTAAAGATTAGATGGTGGGGCGCCTGGGTGGCTCAGTGGGTTAAGCCTCTGCCTTCAGCTCAGGTCATGATCTCAGGGTCCTGGGATGGAGCCCCGCATGGGGCTCTCTGCTCAGCAGGGAGCCTGCTTCCCTGCTCTCTCTCTCTGCCTGCCTCTCTGCCTACTTGTGATATCTCTGTCTCTCTGTCAAATAAATAAATGAAATATTAAGAAAAAAGATTAGATGGTAATTATGGTAACAGATGATGCAGCTGATGTAAGTAAGAACTTTGGTTTACTGAAAGCTTACTATCACCCATTGTTCAAAGTGTTTCACATACATTATCTTATTTAATTGTAACATATTACTATTTTTATCATTTCTGCTTTGCAAATGGTGAAACTGAGGCTTACCAGTTTAAATGACTCTCTCAAGGTCACCCACTTGGGGTGGGCCTGCTTAGAAGCCCAGATTGAGAAAAAGGAGCCTCTGCAATCATCTCCCAAACACAGGGACATGGATATGGGAGGAGCAGCTTTCTTTTAGGAGAGCTGGTGGGAAGGAAAGCCTTGTTTGGTTGTGTATCAGCCCAGAAGGTGAAAGCAACATTCACTGAGGTGTAATGCTAACCATAGAATAAATATTCCAAAACATATGAAGGAAAGTTTTGAGAGGAAGAAAAGTGGGAACAAGGAAGAAAAGTGGGAAGAGAACCCAGAGAATTTTTTGGATGTGGATACTGCTGGAAGGGATTGCTTATGTGATGAGTAAGGATATCAGGACTCTGAAGCAAGGTGTATTTAGCTGGCTGTGGGTTTTCCAACAGCAATGTGTAGTGGAAATGAATGGGGAGAATGAAAAACTTTCCGGCGTTACCTTCAGCCTGACGTGTGCTGCTGGATCTTAAGTTCTAAAGGAGTGATCAGAGGCCTGATTTTTAGTTGCTGATGCTGACTAGAGGAGGGCCTAGTCACCAGAATCTGGGCCTCTGAGAGCAGAGGACCATGACTCAAGTTTCATAAATCCTCATTGCAGCAGTATGTCTGGGTGCTGGTGTGTTTTCATGGGATTGCATGTTCCTTGTTGTATGCTGGAGACTGTACTTTACTAGGGATTATGAATTCTTTTTGCAGGGTGAGGAGTCACAGAAGGAGGCAAAGGAAACTAAACTCTTCCACAGTTCGAGCAAGGGAAGGTGGGTGGTTGGGAAAAAGAGATAATTTTGACTTGCCACTGTGATGTCAGCAACTTTCTGTATATATTTTTATTTTAATCTTGAAACACTATACCTGCTTGACAATATTAGTTTATAATAAAGACTAAAACATGGGGCTTGGATAGAATTTTTTTTTAAAGAAAATAGCCCAAGGTCATATAAATACTAAGTAGATCTGGGATTATCAAGCTCATCTGACTTCAGATATTTCACTTTTTATGTTATAGCACAAGACAAGGCATTTTTAATCATAGACTGTCTATTGCCTGAATCTGCTAAATATAAACCTATTCATTTCTGAATCTTGTTGGGGGTCCAGACCTTTTGCCAAGACAGACAAAAAAACACCTATGACATATAATGCTTTTCATTCCTGAAGTTTGTCTCCATAGTCTATGAAATCACAGACTTTATATTTATAGCCAGCTTTCATTCAGGATTTTCCTTTGTCAGTAATGGATAGATAGATAGGTAGATAGGCAGAGAGATAGATGGAAGGGAGCTTAAATGGTAGGAGTGAAGTGAAAGTTCACTTACTTTGGGGGGAAACGACTTTTCTTTACTCAGGGATGAATTGGGAAGCCCGTGCTATCATCTCTGCTCCAACTTAAAAAGCCAATCGGAAGCCCCAAGTCCTATCCACCCAAGTCCTCAGTATGGCCTGCTCTAAGACCAAGCCCTTTCAAATGGAAGCAATAAACAAGGAGACAAAAAGTTTCAAATATTACCCCAGTGCACTGAGAGGACTTTGTACAATCCTTGCTGTACTGCTCCAGTAGTTTCTACATAGACTTAGCATAGCACTTTCCATGATCACATTATAAATCTCTTTCATCCTCAGTAGGAACTAAGTAAGGAAAGGAGGAGCACTGTTTTCATCCCTGTGCATTCCTAATATTTTTATAAGTATCTAGTAAGTCTTTGTTGAACAATCAGCTCAAAAGTGACTAGCTTGCTGGGGAAGTTAGGTCCGCCTACAGTTCTGTCACCTGTAGGCATTTACTCTAATGAGAGGTGATCAGCTCCTAAGCAGAGATGTTAAAGCATGGACAGGAAGAGATGTCGGCAAAGCATGTTGAAGACGACATTGTAAAGTTCCCTTCTCAGCCTAGGGTGGTAATTCCTGAGTCTCGGTGTGTGTCCCACCTCTGCCATTCTCTGTAATTTTAAGTGAAACCCTTGATATAACTGCTCAGTTCTTTGTTTACTATATAGCCAGAGTGTAATCAATCATTTACAAGATTATTTACATTTTAAGAAGTTCTTATGTTTATGAAGTAGTCTCTGAACAATGGATATACTACTTAGAAAAAGTACAGTCTCTTTAGCATACCTTTAAGACCCAAACCAAAATTAACTTAAATCATAATGAGTAAATTGTTAAGAATAGGGACATTTGTAATCTATCCACTTAAATTTTAATGTCTGACAATATTTTTTAAAATTTTCATTTCAGTGGTAGCACCTACCTTTGAAATGTTATAAAAAACCTTCACACTGAGCATGATACGCTCTAGTTCCATCCATGTTGTCGCAAATGGCAAGATTTCATTTCTTTTGATGGCTGCATAGTATTCCATTGTGTATATATACCACATCTTCTTGATCCATTCATCTGTTGATGGACATCTAGGTTCTTTCCATAGTTTGGCTGTTGTGGACATTGCTGCTATAAACATTCGGGTGCACGTGCCCCTTTGGATCACTACGTTTGTATCTTTAGGGTAAATACCCAATAGTGCAATTGCTGGGTTATAGGGCAGTTCTATTTTCAACATTTTGAGGAACCTCCATGCTGTTTTCCAGAGTGGCTGCACCAGCTTGCATTTCCACCAACAGTGTAGGAGGGTTCCCCTTTCTCTGCATCCTCGCCAGCATCTGTCATTTCCTGACTTGTTTATTTTAGCCATTCTGACTGGTGTGAGGTGATATCTCATTGTGGTTTTGATTTGTATTTTCCTGATGCTGAGATCTCCCTGATATGAGGAACTGGTGATGCAACATGGGGGCTTAAGTGGGTAGGAGAAGAATAAATGAAACAAGATGGGATTGGGAGGGAGACAAACCATAAGTGACTCTTAATCTCACAAAACAAGCTGAGGGTTGCTGGGGGGAGGGGGTTTGGGAGAAGGGGGTGGGATTATGGACATTGGGGAGCGTATGTGCTTTGGTGAGTGCTGTGAAGTGTGTAAGCCTGGTGATTCACAGACCTGTACCCCTGGGGATAAAAATATATGTTTATAAAAAATAAAATATTAAAAAAAAAAAAAACCTTCACACTGTGTGGTCACTTATGCCTGCTGCATTCTAAAGAAAATAAACAATGGTAATTCTTTTGAGACATTCATTCCTAAAGAAAATTCCTGAAAGATAAACACAGTCATTTAGATGTATAAGATAACTGTCTTCTATGTCTTGATAGGCAATGAGCTAGAAAGGAAGAAGAATATGGGATGGGGAGGGGATGATATAGGAATGACCCACTCTTAAGTAGGATTATTGTTTTTTAATCCCTGTTTCTGTGTGAAATAGCCCTCTCTGCTCTGCACCCAAGCTGAACTATGGCTTAGACTCTATATTTAGACCACCTGGCTTTGAATCCTCAATTCCCATTTAGTTTCAAGAGTAATCTTGAAAGTTATTTAACTCTGGTGTGTCAGTTGCCTTGGCATAAAATGGGCAGAATAATAGACCTATTTCTTGGGGTTGTTGTGAGGATTCGATTAGAGAATACATGTAAAGTACTTAGAACAGTGCTTGGCACATAGTAGACACTCAATGAACCCTAACTATTGTATTCGCCATTGTTGTTAGCTTGTTTCCGTTAGAGTTAGTGTAATAAGGCCAGAGAAGCTGCTCTGCTACTCAAATAATTTTGGAAAGAAAATGGCTCAGAGTTATTCTGTGCTGAGTGGAAACCTTACCAAGTGCTGCTAATTCCATTTGAATCGTCTGCAACTTCCACTCCACATTTTTCATCCCTGCTCTTCATGTGCTTAGTTCAAGCCTTCATCATCACTTAGGCTATGATATTAGTTTCTTTATTGGACCTGAAAGTCTTTATTTCTCTAATTCATCTGCCTTATTGCCATCTAAGCCAGATTTTGTGTTGCAAAAGTGACACCTGCTTGAGATCCACTCTAGCACATAGTAAGCGATGACCAGATTTTTTTTTTTTTTTTAAATTTCTGTTTCCCATCTAAGTGAAGCTATAGGCTGCTTATGGATAAGAAAGCTCTCCAGTATTGGGGACCTTCAGGTGGCAGCAAAATTAAATGTGCCAGAGATTCCACAGCAGAGATTTTCACACTGTGTCAGAGACTAAACTGGAACAATTAAGTTGCTTTCCTGCTCTGGGGATTCAATAATAATATGGCGTAAGCTGAGAGTAAGAATCATCTATTGTTGTGAAAAAGTCATAAGATTTAGACATATTTGTGAGGTCACATCTAGATGTCCCCCGGCTCTAGAAATCTGTATTAATCTTTGTGTTGGGTATATTTGGAGTTTTAGAAGTAAACATTAATGCCTATGGAAATTTGCTTATTATATTTATAGTTTTACACCCAATGCTTTAGGAAAATCTTTGTGATTGAATATATTTATTTTCCTTTTGAACAGTCTAAAGAGAAAAGAAAATAAAAGGGGACATTGTTCGATATTAGCATTTTGGTTATTTTGATGTTGTAAAGAAATACTATAACTAAACCACATGATACTTTCAAATTTTTAGTTTTTACATTACTTACTTACATGAAATATCATTTGAAAAAAAGAAACAAATATATTGTTGTATTGGCTACACATTGAATTATTTTACAATAATCAAACTCCTACTTTGCTCATATCTGTACTTGTGTTGTTCCTTTGATATGCATAGTTTTTACTATATGATTAAGGGATTTTTTTGCAGTATTGTTCAACCTGGAATTTTGATCTCACCTATCCCTCCATGGACTGGGCTGAACAGTTTTCTGAGGATAAGGCCCTCATAAGTCTCCTTGCTGTTCACTTAGGAGAGAGGCTTGTCCCTCAGACTAGAAGCTTAGGAAGAAATAGGAAGGCATGAGAGACTCTGAAACCAAGGAGGCATCACAATGATTGAGTGGGGTCTGGGTCCCGGAAGTATCCTCCACACAAGGCTGCTGGGGATCTAGGAAGAGGGAAATGTTGTATGGACCTTGTGGCTCTGAACTAGCCATTTGGGCCAAAGATCTGCATGCTCTCTTTTCTTTGGGTCAGGAGTATGAAATGTGCCAGGGTTTAAGAGGAAGATAGTTAAAGCAGAATTCAATGATAACTATAACTTAAATTTCTCTGAACTGTTTTGATTGTTTCCCCCCTTTCTACCTCAGCATATATGAGGAACTGAAGTGTGTTCCCCCTCTCCAGATTCCTATGTTGAAGCCCTAATTCCCAGCAACTCGGAGTGTGATTTAGAGGTGGGGTCTTTACAAAAGTGATTGAGTTAAAATGAGGCCATTAGAGAGGGACCTAATTAATCCAACTAGTGTCCTTCTAAGAAGAGGAAATTTGGACACACAGAGGGACACTAAAAAGCCAGGGATGTGTGTACACAGAGAAAAGACCGTGTGAGGACACAGAGTGACGGTAGCCATCCCACAAGCCAAGGAGAGAGACCTCAGAAGAAACCCAATTTGCTGATACCTTGATCTTGTCCTTGTACCAATGTCCTTGTCCAGAATGGAGAAATTTCTTTTGTTTAAGCCACCCAGGCTGTGGTACTTTGTTATGGCAGCCCTAGAAACTGATAGAACGTCTCATAAAACATCTCTTTGAAGCACCAACTGGGCTTTGTCAGTGCCGAAAGAAAGCCACAGAAGGAATACTGAGGGACTCGTAAATGTGTGACCTGTGCATCTCATTGCTTTGGCTCACTGGGCATGGGGGTTCTATTTTGTTTTTTAATAAAGAAGACAATTTCCCTCTAATCACCAATTATAAACTGAGCTGAGAAAGACAGGAAAGGTGGAAGATTAAAGTGAATTATACTGACAAAATCATTCTCCCCTTGTATAGTTTTTAAAGACAGTTGTTTATTGTTGATGTGTTTCTTTGATTTTGTTATTAATTGGTTTATATAGTTGGCTGCTCCCACATTGGGGGCATAGATATTTAAAATTGTTAAATCTTCTTGTTGGACAGACCCTTTGAGTATGATATAGTGTCCTTCCTCATCTCTTATTATAGTCTTTGGCTTAAAATCTAATTGATCTGATATAAGGATTGCCACTCCTGCTTTCTTCTGATGTCCATTAGCATGGTAAATTCTTTTCCACCCCCTCACTTTAAATCTGGAGGTGTCTTCGGGCTTAAAATGTGTTTCTTGGAGGCAACATATAGATGGGTTTTGTTTTTTTATCCATTCTGATACCCTGTGTCTTTTGACAGGGGCATTTAGCCCATTCACATTCAGGGTAACTATTGAGAGATATGAATTTAGTGCCATTGTATTGCTTGTAAGGTGACTGTTACTGTATATGGTCTCTGTTCCTTTCTGATCTACCACTTGTAGGCTCTCTCTTTGCTTAGAGGACCCCTTTCAATATTTCCTGTAGAGCTGGTTTGGTATTTGCAAATTCTTTCAGTTGTTGTTTGTCCTGGAAGCTTTTAATCTCTCCTTCTATTTTCAATGATAGCCTAGCTGGATATAGTATTCTTGGCTGCATGTTTTTCTCGTTTAGTGCTCTGAAAATATCATGCCAGCTCTTTCTGGCCTGCCAGGTCTCTGTGGATAAGTCAGCTGCCAATCTAATATTTTTACCATTGTATGTTACAGACTTCTTTTCCCGGGCTGCTTTCAGGATTTTCTCTTTGTCATTGAGACTTGTAAATTTTACTATTAGGTGACGGGGTGTGGGCCTATTCTTATTGATTTTGAGGGGCGTTCTCTGAACCTCCTGAATTTTGATGCTCGTTCCCTTTGCCATATTGGGGAAATTCTCCCCAATAATTCTCTCCAGTATACCTTCTGCTCCCCTCTCACTTTCTTCTTCTTCTGGAATCCCAATTATTCTAATGTTGTTTCGTCTTATGGTGTCACTTATCTCTCGAATTCTCCCCTCGTGGTCCAGTAGCTGTTTGTCCCTCTTTTGATCAGCTTCTTTATTCTCTGTCATTTGGTCTTCTATATCACTAATTCTTTCTTCTGCCTCATTTATCCTAGCAGTGAGAGCCTCCATTTTTGATTGCACCTCATTAATAGCTTTTTTGATTTCAACTTGGTTAGATTTTAGTTCTTTTATTTCTCCAGAAAGGGCTTTTATATCTCTCGAGAGGGTTTCTCTAATATCTTCCATGCCTTTTTCGAGCCCGGCTAGAACCTTGAGAATTGTCATTCTGAACTCTAGATCTGACATATTACCGATGTCTGTATTGATTAGGTCCCTAGCCTTCGGTACTGCCTCTTGTTCTTTTTTTTGTGTTGAATTTTTACGTCTTGTCATTTTGTCCAGATAAGAGTAAATGAAGGGGCAAGTAAAATACTAAAAGGGTGGCAACAACCCCAGGAAAATATGCTTTAACCAAATTAGAAGAGATCCAAAATCGTGAGTGGGGAGAAAGGGGATAAAAAGAGGTTCAAAAAGGAAGAAAGAAAAAAGAAAAAAAAAAGAAAAGAAAAGAAAAGAATTTTTAAAAAAAGAAAACACCTAAGAAAAATGTAAAAAAAATATATATATATATATATTAGATAAACTAGTAAAAAATCGTTAAAAAAGAAAAAGGTAACAGTTAAAAAAAAAAAATTTACCCGAAGGCGAGAAAAAAAAAAAAATGAAAAAGAAAAAATTAAATTAACTGCAAGACTAAAAAAAATCACAGGAAAAAAGCCATGAGTTCCGTGCTTGGCTTTCTCCTCCTCTGGAATTCTGCTGCTCTCCTTGGTATTGAAACCGCACTCCTTGGTAGGTGAACTTGGTCTCGGCTGGATTTCTTGTTGATCTTCTGGGGGAGGGGCCTGTTGTAGTGATTCTCAAGTGTCTTTGCCCCAGGCGGAATTACACCGCCCTTACCTGGGGCCGGGGTGAGTAATCCGCTCGGGTTTGCTTTTAGGAGCTTTTGTTCCCTGAGCGCTTTCCGTAGAGTTCCGGAGGACGGGAATACAAATGGCGGCCTCCTGGTCTCCGGCCCGGAGGAGCCGAGAGCCCAGGGCCCCACTCCTCAGTGCGCCCTCAGAGAACAGCGCCCAGTTACAATAATAGTAGGGGACTTTAACACTCCCCTCACTGAAATGGACAGGTCATCCAAGCAAAAGATCAGCAAGGAAATAAAGGCCTTAAATGACACACTGGACAAGATGGACATCACAGATATATTCAGAATATTTCATCCCAAAGCAACAGAATACACATTCTTCTCTAGTGCACATGGAACATTCTCCAGAATAGATCACATCCTTGGTCCTAAATCAGGACTCAACCGGTATCAAAAGATTGGGATCATTCCCTGCATATTTTCAGACCACAATGCTCTAAAGCTAGAACTCAACCACAAAAGGAAGTTTGGAAAGAACCCAAATACATGGAGACTAAACAGTATCCTTCTAAAGAATGAATGGGTCAACCGGGAAATTAAAGAAGAATTGAAAAAAATCATGGAAACAAATGATAATGAAAATACAACGGTTCAAAATCTGTGGGACACAACAAAGGCAGTCCTGAGAGGAAAATATATAGCGGTACAAGCCTTTCTCAAGAAACAAGAAAGGTCTCAGGTACACAACCTAACCCTACACCTAAAGGAGCTGGAGAAAGAACAAGAAAGAAACCCTAAGCCCAGCAGGAGAAGAGAAATCATAAAGATCAGAGCAGAAATCAATGAAATAGAAAACAAAAAAACAATAGAACAAATCAACGAAACTAGGAGCTGGTTCTTTGAAAGAATTAATAAAATTGATAAACCCCTGGCCCGACTTATCAAAAAGAAAAGAGAAAGGACCCAAATAAATAAAATCATGAATGAAAGAGGAGAGATCACAACTAACACCAAAGAAATACAAACTATTATAAGAACATACTATGAGCAACTCTACGGCAATAAATTTGACAATCTGGAAGAAATGGATGCATTCCTAGAAACATATAAACTACCACAACTGAACCATGAAGAAATAGAAAGCCTGAACAGACCCATAACCAGTAAGGAGATTGAAACAGTCATTAAAAATCTCCAAACAAACAAAAGCCCAGGGCCAGACGGCTTCCCGGGGGAATTCTACCAAACATTTAAAGAAGAACTAATTCCTATTCTCCTGAAACTGTTCCAAAAAATAGAAATGGAAGGAAAACTTCCAAACTCATTTTATGAGGCCAGCATCACCTTGATCCCAAAACCAGACAAGGATCCCACCAAAAAAGAGAGCTACAGACCGATATCCTTGATGAACACAGATGCGAAAATACTCAACAAAATACTAGCCAATAGGATTCAACAGTACATTAAAAAGATTATTCACCACGACCAAGTGGGATTTATTCCAGGGCTGCAAGGTTGGTTCAACATCCGCAAATCAGTCAATGTGATACAACACATCAATAAAAGAAAGAACAAGAACCATATGATACTCTCAATAGATGCTGAAAAAGCATTTGACAAAGTACAACATCCCTTCCTGATCAAAACTCTTCAAAGTGTAGGGATAGAGGGCACATACCTCAATATCATCAAAGCCATCTATGAAAAACCCACCGCAAATATCATTCTCAATGGAGAAAAACTGAAAGCTTTTCCGCTAAGGTCAGGAACACGGCAGGGATGTCCATTATCACCACTGCTATTCAACATCGTACTAGAGGTCCTAGCCTCAGCAATCAGACAACAAAAGGAAATTAAAGGCATCCAAATCGGCAAAGAAGAAGTCAAATTATCACTCTTCGCAGATGATATGATACTATATGTGGAAAACCCAAAAGACTCCACTCCAAAACTGCTAGAACTTATACAGGAATTCAGTAAAGTGTCAGGATATAAAATCAATGCACAGAAATCAGTTGCATTTCTCTACACCAACAGCAAGACAGAAGAAAGAGATATTAAGGAGTCAATCCCATTTACAATTGCATCCAAAACCATAAGATCCCTAGGAATAAACCTAACCAAAGAGACACAGAATCTATACTCAGAAAACTATAAAGTACTCATGAAAGAAATTGAGGAAGGCACAAAGAAATGGAAAAATGTTCCATGCTCCTGGATTGGAAGAATAAATATTGTGAAAATGTCTATGCTACCTAAAGCAATCTACACATTTAATGCAATTCCTATCAAAGTACCATCCATCTTTTTCAAAGAAATGGAACAAATAATTCTAAAATTTATATGGAACCAGAAAAGACCTCGAATAGCCAAAGGGATATTGAAAAAGAAAGCCAACGTTGGTGGCATCACAATTCCGGACTTCAAGCTCTATTACAAAGCTGTCATCATCAAGACAGCATGGTACTGGCACAAAAACAGACACATAGATCAATGGAACAGAATAGAGAGCCCAGAAATAGACCCTCAACTCTATGGTCAACTAATCTTCGACAAAGCAGGAAAGAATGTCCAATGGAAAAAAGACAGCCTTTTCAATAAATGGTGCTGGGAAAATTGGACAGCCACATGCAGAAAAATGAAATTGGACCATTTCCTTACACCACACACAAAAATAGACTCAAAATGGATGAAGGACCTCAATGTACGAAAGGAATCCATCAAAATCCTTGAGGAGAACACAGGGCAGCAACCTCTTCGACACAGCAGCAACCTCTTCGACCTCTGCCGCAGCAACATCTTCCTAGGAACAACGCAAAAGGCAAGGGAAGCAAGGGAAAAAATGAACTACTGGGATTTCATCAAGATCAAAAGCTTTTGCACAGCAAAGGAAACAGTTAACAAAATCAAAAGACAACTGACAGAATGGGAGAAGATATTTGCAAACGACATATCAGATAAAGGACTAGTGTCCAGAATCTATAAAGAGCTTAGCAAACTCAACACCCAAAGAACAAATAATCCAATCAAGAAATGGGCAGAAGACATGAACAGACATTTCTGCAAAGAAGACATCCAGATGGCGAACAGAAACATGAAAAAGTGCTCCATATCACTCGGCATCAGGGAAATACAAATCAAAACCACAATGAGATATCACCTCACACCAGTCAGAATGGCTAAAATCAACAAGTCAGGAAATGACAGATGCTGGCGAGGATGCGGAGAAAGGGGAACCCTCCTACACTGTTGGTGGGAATGCAAGCTGGTGCAGCCACTCTGGAAAACAGCATGGAGGTTCCTCAAAATGTTGAAAATAGAACTGCCCTATGACCCAGCAATTGCACTATTGGGTATTTACCCTAAAGATACAAATGTAGTGATCCAAAGGGATACATGCACCCGAATGTTTATAGCAGCAATGTCCACAATAGCCAAACTATGGAAAGAACCTAGATGTCCATCAACAGATGAATGGATCAAGAAGATGTGGTATATATACACAATGGAATACTATGCAGCCATCAAAAGAAATGAAATCTTGCCATTTGCAACAACATGGATGGAACTAGAGCGTATCATGCTTAGCGAAATAAGTCAAGCAGAGAAAGACAACTATCATATGATCTCCCTGATATGAGGAAGTGGTGATGCAACATGGAGGCTTAAGTGGGTAGAAGAATAAATGAAACAAGATGGGATTGGGAGGGAGACAAACCATAAGTGACTCTTAATCTCACAAAACAAACTGAGGGTTGCCGGGGGGAGGGGGTTTGGGAGAAGGGGGTGGGATTATGGACATTGGGGAGGGTATGTGATTTGGTGAGTGCTGTGAAGTGTGTAAACCTGGTGATTCACAGACCTGTACCCCTGGGGATAAAAATATATGTTTATAAAAAATAAAAAATTAAAAAAAAAATAAGGACAGTTGTTTAAATTCTATGTTTGATTGAAAAAAAAAACTGCTTTTGAATTCTGGGAAAATGGTTTCTTACAAACCATTATAATTCTGAGAAGTCAGCTTTTCCTTTAGCAGATATTTTTAGAAACCAGGAATTGAAACAAAGCCATGATTCTGGCACAGTGAGACCCGTGTAAATGCTCATGTAATTTAGACACCTATAACCTCCTGGCTAAAACTATTAGGTAAATTATACTTTTTAACTACTAATATCCTCAGAATTAGGGAAGAGTTTAAAGCAAAAGGAACAAACTATGTTTTTATTTTTGTACTCAGGAAAGTATTACATGAAACAACTCTGTGCTATTTAGTTATTAGAAGATGGTTTTGCAGTATATTTTGTATTTTCTATAATACTGTTTATAGCTTCTGTGTATTCTAATATAATTCTCCTCGATTTATTATTGAACAATAAAAATTTAAAGCATTTGTTTTCATACAAACCTTGGTTTTAAAATTTTTCAATAGTTTGTGTTTTTGTTTTTCCTGGTAACAAAGAAAATATGTAAATATGAAGGAAAATATATGATATATATTTATTATAATTATTATTATTTCTTTCTTTCTTTTTTTTTTTTTTTTTCAGAGAGAGAACTGAGGGGGAAGGGGACAGGGAGAGAGAAAGAGATCTTAAGCAGGCTCCATGGTCAGCATGGAACCTGATGTGGGGCTTGATCTCACAACCCTGAGATCATGACCTAAGCAGAAATCAAATGGCATGGGAAATACAGGTTCACAACCCATTATCTGGAACTCTCAGGACCAAACGTGTTTCATATTTCTGAACGATAACATGTTTTATAACTGTATATCGCATAATGCTTCCAGTGGGATTCTGTAACTAGATTAATTACTGTTTCCACACTGAAACATGAATATTCATACTGAGATAAAGACTGTAAATAGCCCTGCATCAGTTCATGTGAGGTTTTTGCCACCTCTTGAGTTGCAAAAATATTCAGTTTCTAGAGTCTTTTTGATTTTCGACCCAGACACAGTATCATTGTGTAGGGAAAATGAAGAATCAGAAAATACATACACATATACACATGTATATACACATACATAAAAGACTTTCATGCTATTGGCTATCTAGTGAAGATTGCGTTGAAAGTCATACATGAAAATAAACCAGAAAAAAACACAGGGTCAAAAAAACTCAGTTTATTAAGGTATTCTGTCATAGATTAAACTTTCGTTCTTGAACAAAAGGAGTTGCTCTTGTATATAGAAAACAAATAAAGATGATTAAACTATTAGAACTTTTCCTTGGAGCAGATCTCTCTTAGTCTCTTATCTCCATATATATATGGAACTCTATCCTTGGGGATTGGGGAGAGACTTGTTTTCTAGACCATGGACACTGGCTCCTCCGTATGTCGTTATGGACTTGGGAAGGGGTAAGGGTGATCCATCATTACTTTTTTTTTTTTTTTTTTTACAATTTTACTTATTTATTTGACAGAGCAAGTGAGAGAGAGAACACAAGCAAGGTGAGTTAGAGAGGGAGAAGCATGCTTCCCGTGGGGCAGGGAGCCAGATGCAGAGCTTGATCCCAGGACGCTGGGATCATAACTTGAGCCAAAGGCAGACTCTTAATGACTGAGCCACCCAGGTGCCCCTCCATCATTATTTTTTAGGGAGGCTCCAAACAAGTCCCAGCATAAAGGAGGACAATAGTGTTCCTGATGGTGTTATTGTGAGCAAAGAGATAGGTTGGATCTAGTCCTGACTAGTCAGTGGGGTGATCCTGACTCTGAGATGAGGGAGAGGAGTATGTGAAGTGCTGTGTGCTGAAAAGCTAGTCTGACTCAGTCCCCTAAAGGTTGCCTTGAGTGTAGGAAGTGACCGAGGGTGCAAATTGAAAGAATTGATCTTTTGGGGTGTAGGGATCCTAAAGTATGGAATCTTAGTTTAATATAAAACAAAATGCCCTCTGATTGGTAAGAAAAGCTTAGCCATATGGAAGTAACAAACAGACCTCAAGTCTCAAAGCAATAAAATAATCCCCTAACCTTATTCTCCCTCTGTGTCTATATTCTCCTTGGTTTTAGGAATATCTTGGAAGAAAGAGAGCTCTGTGGGTGTCATGCTGGCAATTAAATGCTCTTCCTTAGAACTGACACTTGTCCTTTCCTCTCCCACCCCACTGATCAAAAGTCATCAGATAGTGCCTCCAAACAGTGAGGGACCAGGAAATGCAATTCTACCAGAAGGCAGCAGAACAAGAAATACTGAGCAAACTGTGCTAATGACTGTGATCACCTCTGAAGAACGGATGTTACTCTGTAGCAGCAAGAATGGGATACTTGAGCTCAGTCTTTTGGTCACAGAGATTTTACAGTTAGTTTTATTTAGCAAGAGTGGTACCATCTCTCCACAACCCCTGCTTCTTTGGGAGAAAGATCAACGTCTGCTGCTTCTCAGTATCTCTTACCCCACAGTGGCTCAGTTCCATGGTACCATTTCTTCACCAAATGAGCAGTCTGGAAACAGAAACTTATTCTGATCTCTGCCCCAGGGCAGCTTCATATAGGGCAGCCTAATCCAGATATTATAAGTTTTTACCCCAAGGTCAAATATTTTAAGAAGAGTCTTTTCCATTGTCTAGGAGGGAGGGAAGGGGTGGAACCTGATTGTTTCTGGAGTAGAGTGCTTTATTGAGCAGTCATGGTTTAGATGTAATCCAAACACAAGCTTCTGGTTAGCAGCCATTCCCCTCCAATGCACATAGTACACTAGACCATTTCCCTTCCCCGAGGCTTGCCCACATCTTCTTTATCACTACCTGTCTGCGCTCCCCACCTGCCACCTCCACACACATTTGCACACTCTAGTAAATCTGTGGTACATGCGAATCCCTGGATATTAAAAAGAGACAAGTGGGATTTATACATACCTTGTTGCAGGAGCCTTGTACCCAGGGATGTGAACACGGCCCCTTTTTCTGCACCTCAAATTGTAAATTACACAATCAGAAGTTCAAGCAAACTACCCCTCTTTTCATTTACAAATAAGCACTGACATTTGCCTGTCTTGAGTGGTATTAGAATTGCCCATATTTTGTTCTCCCTTTTAACTGCTGAATATGGATGCCACGGAATTGGCTTTTAACAAGCAATAGCAAAATGTAAAGGATTGTTGCTTGCAAATGTGTTAACTTAAAACAGTCTATTGCACATGCAAGGAAATATTATATTTATGAGCTGTGCAGAGTTCCAAGTTTATTTAACAGTAAGAATCTCCGTGGTTGGAGTCAAATGTTAAGTGGTTAAATAAAGTATGCATTACTGGCTCACCATATCCAATTGGTATTGATTAATGCACTGCTACTGAATATTTTCCTCTTACAGATGTGCACAAAATACCTTCTTTTCTGTTATCACTATCCTCGTATTATAATCTGCAGGTGAGAAATTCTTTTCTTCCTACAGTGCAATCGTGTAAAGTGCTTCATCTCACTCTGGTAAGACAAATGAGAACTTTTTAGAGATGATTGCTGTAAATGCCACATTATACTATCTGCTGTTTCCATGATTTTGGCATTAAGTAGGATGAATAAATAACTTAGTTTTCAGTCACTCATTTCTTTTGCAGCTAGTCATCTGGCATGCCACATTTTCAGTATGCTGAATTTTATTCTACACATACATTTGTGTTCCAATGATTGTTTAATATCATAGCAGGAATATTAATGGCCAGGTGGGCTTGAAGTTGAGTTCAGACTTGAAGTTGAGTTCCAGCTCCATTACTAAATGTTTGTAATACTTCCTATCAGTGAACCTCTATGAGCCCTGTTTTTAGCTATCAAATCAGTATCTTGATTCTAAGTTTCACTTTAGTTTGAAAGTGATCTGATTTGATACATTCATTATCAGTTAAAGATACTAGGAGGTTAGAGGTTACTGTAAGTTGGAATCTGACTTTTAGTTATTTAAAACTTTTGTTTTCTGTCAACACTGAGATTAATACTTCATCTAGATAACATAGACGTAATCTAATTTATAGATTCATATGTACAGTATAATACAACATGGTATATAATTTGTGTGTAATATATATTTAGTGATATGTAATAGATTTATATGTGTATATATAATCTTTTGTTTACTTTTTTACATATAAACGTATACATTTTTCTCCACTATGTATACTAATATATGAAAATTTGAATTAATGATCTGAGGTATACTCATTCACTGTAGAAAAAAAATTTTTTTTTTAAATTTAAACTGATTGTTTAAAGGTCACCAAATTTTTGCCCACAAATCAAACTTAGAGAGAGGAAGAGCTCCCAAGAAAATTTAACTTTGAGGTGTTAGGGGTCATTCCCCAGTGAAGTCTAACCAGATTTAAAAGAATGGTTGAAGGGATGCCTGGGTGGCTCAGTAGGTGAAACATCTGCCTTTGGCTCAGGTCATGATCCCAGGGTTCTGGAATCAAGCCCCACATCTTCAGGCTTCTGCTTAGTGGGGAGCCTACTTCTCGCTCTCTCTCTCTGTCTCTCTGTCCCTCAGCCCTGCTCCTGTGCGCGTGCTCTCTCTCTCTCTCTCTCTCTCTCCATCACTCACTCTCAAATAAATAAATTAAATCTTAAATAAGGGGGGAGAGGTAAAGATTTATAGCACTCCCCTCAATTACTTAGAGGATTATTATGTAAAACAATAAGTTTATTCTGTGGCTATAGAGGAGAGAAAAGGGCCCAGTCACTGTTCTTTTCACCCATAAATATTTGTTGAGTATCTTCTCTGTGTGAGGTACTGTGAATGCTTTCTAAATGCTCACTGTACCTGAAAGTTAGGGTAGGGTAATTCTTGTTACAATGTGAAAAATGGTAATTTTTGCATCCCTAAAAGGGCAATGAGATATCCATCACAGGCAGTATATTGGAAGAGAATGGATTAAAATTTAAGGATATTATACTCGGGAGTTCTAGCCTCATGAAGGAAGAGGGACTAGTTAATCATTGACTCATTTGATCTGATCCTGTGAAGCTCCTTTGAGAGTACAAAGGATTTAATTTGATTTGATTTATAGTTCAAAGAATGCCTTTTTTTTTTTTTTTTTAATACTTTGGGTAGGCATTTGTTGAGGTAAGGTGAGGTAAAGTAGCATACCTTTTTTCTATGAATTTACCCTTAAAAAAATTACAGTTGGCCTGTGAAAAAAGGCAAAAGTAATCTCAGTTGTAGAAAGCCACCCTATGGCCTGTTCAGTCTGTACTAAGAGCTTCTGTAATAACGATAATCAGGAATACCCAAATAAGAAACCAAGAACAAGTCCTCAGGTCTTGCTCAGTAGTTTTTATGAATTAATAAAATGTCTGAATGTTCTACATCTGTTTTACTTTTTTGAAATATGAGAAAAGAAACATTTAGAGGAGAACCCATACTTGATACATTTTTTTCCTTTCACAATAGTAAAATATGTGTTACTTAGATACTAAGTACTTGTATTAATTATAGCTATTCTAAAATTCTTGTCAAATATGGTACTAACACAGGTTTTCATTTATCTTTTCTGATCCTCATTCTGAACCTCATTCCTAGGTATCATACCATCTGTATGTAATATTGATCCCATGACATTATCATAAAGAGTACATTGTATGATAGTTTATTAGTGCACAGTTCTAGATAAAATGATTTTTGTCTTTAGTAATTAAAAAAATATTTTGTTAATAGCATTTTAGCATTGTATCAATCAACTCAAGGAGCCAGTTGGAGCCTACTGTTTATGTAAAATTCTTTGGAACACACTTATGTGGATGTTTAGGGTTTAATTATACCCTTTTGACTATGGCTTCCCACCAGAAAATTCTATCAAATACAAATCTACTAATAATATTTATGGTAGTCCCATAAAAGAAAGTTATGCATAATAGGTAAGAACTAATGTATGTGGGTAGGTGACCAATGTAGAAATTTTTATTAATAACTGATAATGGAATCTGAAGTATGGAGGGATGATGGCGAAGACCTTTGATTCTGGAATAAAACAAGTTTGAATCCAAGTTCTGCCTTTTATAAATATTGATGGGCATGTTATTTAATTTCTTCAGTCTGTTCCCTCATTTGTAAAATGACAAAATGACGAACAATTTCTTCATAGTTTTCTGGGGAATCAAATGAGATGATGCTTTTAACTTGCTTGTCACTTGCATAAAGTCATTATAAATAATGGTAGAACATAAACTTGTTCACAACCATATCTATAAATCTTAAGGAGCAGGATTGAATCTCAGCTCCAAAATTTAGAGGTGCAAGAAATATAATTTCATTTTTCTAAAAAATACCCCTGAAATCTAACCATGATCTTTTCTGTAAGGGCAGAAGAGCTCCTACCCCAGATTTTCATTCCTTGCTTACTACCATCTAAAAGGCATTAGCTGTGCCAAGACTGTGGAAAAACATTCTTTGATCATAAAATTCTGTACCTACCCAGATTACCATTACTATCTTACTTTAGCCCTTTGGTTTCTCACTATCTCTGACTTCTCTGTAGATGTTGAAATGTAGGACATTGTGAATGTCAGTGGCTCCATTCACCTATGATACATACAATGATTTCCTTTCTTGGGTCTCGCCTTGATGTCCCCCTTGGTTGTTTCAGCAAATGGCTCTTGCTGTGAACCCACAGCCATCTCTGTTCCTTTTTTCCTTTCTACCTCCTTTCTCTCATGAGAGGTAGGGGTGTTACTTTGAGTCAGGTAGTGTTGGGAGTGTCTCACCTGTGTTTTTTTGTAGAAAATAAATATGCTTCTTCATTCTAGATATATCTACATTCCAAATTCCTAAAACATCTAAATTCTTATAGGGCCTAAGGTTTTTGGAAAATAAAATGCAGAAAAACTATCGAGTAGTTTTTTAATTCTCTGTATGTAAAGAGTAAGGAAGCAGAAACAGAAGACTACCAGGTGAAAAGGAGTGTTACTAGTTGATTATCAAAAATTTTAACCTTGCATTTCCAACTTGGTATTTATTAGCATTATTCAAAATTCCATTTTCCTAAATACTCCACAAATTCTAGGTCTTCTACTTACTGAGGACTCAGCTAAATGTTGTGGGAGGAGTTGCAAAAGCAGATGGTTCTGCTACTAAAGAATTTACAGACTTTGATAGGGGGGGTAGATATACAGGAAAAATTTGACATAAATATGAATTTAAAAAATTATAATTTGGGGACACCTGGGTGGCCCAGTTGGTTAAGTATCCAAGTCTTGATTTTGGCTCAGGTCATGATCTCAGGGTGGTCAGGATCCCCACACTGGACTCTATGCTGAGCTTGGAGCCCACTTAATATTCTCTCTCCCTCTTCCTTTGCATCCCCCTTCCCATTCATATATATATATATATATATATATATATATATATATATATATATATATACACACACACACACACACACACACACACACATGCTCTTTTTCTTACTAAAATAAGAAAAAAAAATGAATTGAATGAGAGGTGCTGTCCCAAGGATTTCCTTATAGGAGGAGGGGAAAGTGGCCTATATAGCTTGATAAAAGTTTCCTGAAGATTCTCCTTTGAATTTTCGTTCATTTTGCAATTACTGCATAAAAGGCTAAGTGGGATTTCACCAAATACTAAAAAAAAAAAAAGATAGTTTGTAAAAATAAAGACTATCTGAAACCATTGAGATTTGAGTGAAATGACAAAAAGAAATAATTTAGCTAGAATCACCTGGCACTAATAATGCCCACTGAGAATCTAAAGCAAGAGAAAGATGCTGGGCTTAGAGAGGAAGGAATTGCAAACAATTATAAATGTGAGGTGAAAGAAGGATGGACCTGGGAGAGTATGACCAAGACTAAGGAGAAGAAAGGTATGGGACAATCATCAGAGCCAGGGTCTCTATTCATCTTACTGTGTGGTAAACACGGTTCTAAGCACTTCTCACTCACTGAATCCTCACAACTCTATAGGGTAAATATTCCTATACTTATTTTTTCTTCTCTTCTTTTTCTTTCTTTCTTTTCTTTTCTTTTCTTTTTTTTTTTTTTTGCTTTTTTTATTTTTTTTATTTTTTATTTTTTAGAGAGAGAGCTCAAGCATGAGCAGAAGGGGCAAAGGGAGAGAGAGAATCTCAAGCAGATTCTGTCCTGAGCACAGAGCCCAACAAGGGACTGGATCTCATGACTCTGAGATCGTGACCCCAGTGGAAACCAAGAGTTGGCTGCTTAACTGACTGCGCCACCCAGGCACCCCTCCTGTCCTCCTTTCATAAATGACAGTGAGTCACCCAAGTTACACGGGTGGAATTTGAACCCGGGGGGTGTGCTTCCAGAGCTCATGCTCTCACAAACCACTTCTCAAGCAATTCCAGGGTAAATTCAAACAAACCCAAAACAGATTGGGTTTACATGGTGAAGAAGCAGAAGTCAAGGCTACCTCCCTGGTTTTAATCCTGGATGACTGAAAAAACTCTTGCAATAATGATGCAAGAAAGTGAAAAGGAAAAGAGGTGGTTTCATCATTTGCATAATCGACTTTGCAAAGGTATATATATACATTTGTTGTTTGCATAGCTTGTTTATAGATTTGATAAAGCTCCAGTTGTTTAGGGATTTCTTCTCTAACATTTACTCCCGGCCTCCTGAAATATATAGTCCATAATGTCTATCAGAGGAGAAGTTTTCCTATGATCTAGGGAGTACTCAGAAGATGAAATGTAAGCTTTTTGTCCTAGTATCTTTGTGTTTGGTTGTAGCATTTAATTTTTTAATTGTCATGTTAGTGATATTTTGGCTTCTCTAACCATTTGTTGAAGGGGTATTAACTTGAAATTGAATTATCTTGAGAAAGGTTTTCAAGAATTAGTTGGCCAAGAAGAATTCTATTCCCAGTGTCTCAAGGTTGTGAGTTTTCAGGTGAATGTGTTGTGGCTTGATTGTTGATTCTGTGTTGTTCCTGCCATTTTGCTGAAATTTGATTGATGGTGGTATTTTGAGTTTCCTATAATGGCATTCTAATAATAGTAGAGTTTTGAATTACTTTAATGAAAAAGATTCATTGAGTGCCTAAAATTGGTTATGTTGATATGTAGGATAATAGGTGCATGTTCACTGAGATCCACTTATAGCAGAATTTCTTTTGCTAAAATGACCTATTTTTGCTACTCTCCTGAAATCGATACCACTTTGAAATGTCATTTAGGAGGCAACAGACCGTTTTTAAAAAGCACATTATTCGTTGCACCTTTAATTGCCTAATAGTAATACAAAAAATACACGGTGGGGTGGTTTGTTAGTATTGACTAAAGACCTGCTGTGCGCTTGTCCAGGAGGCTACAGATTACAATTAGAAGTGCTTTCATACATACAGATGTCAGGCCTGAGTGCAAAGATGCTTTTGATACCTTAATCTTCCATGGAACTGGAATTTAGAGCTTTAAAAAGAGTTTTTTTTAGTTGAACTGTAAATCAGCGAATTTGGTGAAAAGGTTGTGAGACTCTAAGCACAGTGAAGGTAGAGACAATGTTTGTCCTGTGATTTCCTGTGTTTCTAGGGTTGGGTTTTTAATAAATGTTGAATGAATGGGGGAAGATGGATTGTAAATGAATTTAGAGAAGACAAGAGAATTAAGCAAGAAGTCACAAATGAGCCAAAAGCACACAGCAAGCTCTTAGAAATAACAGAATCCCACTCAATAAATCCGGCCTTTAAATTGTGAATTTTCTTGCTGTGGCTTTTAGATAAGCTGCTACTCAGAATGTTAGGTTTTAAGAGATCACACTTTGTGCCACACGGTGGCATCATTGTAGTTTTGATGGAGTTCTTAACTTCAAGCTGAAGAAATTTGTTTTGACACATTCCATTAAATGCTTATGTTTTGATGAAATGTATATGAGG
The DNA here is from genome assembly GCF_030435805.1 of Mustela lutreola. Lineage (NCBI taxonomy): Eukaryota > Metazoa > Chordata > Mammalia > Carnivora > Mustelidae > Mustela > Mustela lutreola. The sequence goes on from NC_081296.1 coordinate 95,363,838, forward strand.
CATTATGCAGTTGGCCAATAAAGGTATGACAAAACTTTGAATATGCATTTTTTTTTTTCTGGGAAACGTTAAGAATAACCTTAAATTTAAGATCAACTCCTCCATTTATAATGATTACTCCCTTCTTAGCACTAAAAGGGCTCTTCAATAAAGTGCAAACAATTAGATTAAAATAAAATTAGAATAATAACAGGGTAGTTCAAGTAAATTGGAAAAGCCACTCTAATGTAGTATTGTTAAATTTTCAGAAGAAATTTTATTTCTCATAACCATTAGAGGTTGATAGACTTCAGCTGTTTCCTCTGAGTTAATCTGAGATTCTCATAATGAAGATGAAATTATGTACTTTCTTTTTGGAATGGCATTTTCAGCATGTTTCTATCATATTTTCTTTATTCTTTAGAGACTATGATGTTTAGATTGGAATTGACTTGGTCATCATTGGACTGCTCTTCTTTCAACACTTCCCAAAAGGATCTTAGACAAATAATGGGATTGTCTCTCATGTTGAGAACCTTCCCTGAATTTGGAAGACAAGCTGGTTATTTTTATCCAATACCCCTTTTCCACTTTTTTCCTACTTTGGGCTTATAGTTAATTGCAACACTGCTTTACTACTTAATACAGGAAAAATTATTTAAAAATGTGAATTAAATGAATATTTCTTGGGGAGGCATAAAATGTCTTTGTGCAAGATGCATCTTCTCTTGCATAAGAGATTATGCATTCTGGTTCTTTCCTTGGCTGATATATTTATACATTTGAAATCTCTGTGAAGTATAGAATTAAAAGAAAAATCTCTCTTGACATTGAATCACAGATATTGGACTGCCTAATCATGCTGTCTGGTCCAAAACATACTTGTTTTCAGTGTTCCACATCTTCCATGCCTTGCTTATAAAATGTGTTATTGTAATTCTCTATTTTATCTTTTATAGCAATTTATTTTGCCTCACACTTATTTCATATGTTGAATATTCTTTCAGAGACTTTTATGTAATGGGAATGTAATTAGTTTTCTATTTTTCTCTTGTCCACATTTATAACATATTAGAAGACATTAAATGCTTAAAAACCAATTACTCTTGAGATTGTATATTTCAGATTTGCTGTTCGATTTTTTGTAAGGAATTTGTATTTTATCCAGAGAGTAAGTAAAAGAGGTAAACACATTAATTAAGAAGGCATGAGGGAGGGAGGAGTCAAGATGGCGGAGAAGTAGCAAGCTGAGACTGCTTCAGCTAGCCGGAGATCAGCTAGATAGCTTATCTAAAGATTGCAAACACCTGAAAATCCATCGGCAGATCGAAGAGAAGAAGAACAGCAATTCTGGAAACAGAAAAACAACCACTTTCTGAAAGGTAGGACCGGCGGAGAAGTGAATCCAAAGCGACGGGAAGATAGACCCCGGGGGGAGGGGCCGGCTCCCGGCAAGCGGCGGAGCAACCGCGCACAAAATCAGGACTTTTAAAAGTCTGTTCCGCGGAGGGACATCGCTCCAGAGGCTAAACCGGGGCGAAGCCCACGCGGGGTCAGCGTGGCCTCAGGTCCCGCAGGGTCACAGAAGGATCGGGGGTGTCTGAGTGTCGCAGAGCTTGCGGGTATTGGAACGGGAAAGCCGGCTACAGAGGCAGAGCCGACAGTAAGCTCGCAGCTCCGTGTTACCTTGAACCGGTCGCAGGCTCGGTGAGCTCGGGGCACGGCCGGAGGTCAGGCAGACGGGAGTAACTGGGCGCTGTTCTCTGAGGGTGCACTGGGGAGTGCGGCCCTGGGCTCTCGGCTCCTCCGGGCCGGAGACCAGGAGGCCGCCATTTGTATTCCCGTCCTCTGGAACTTTACGGAAAGCGCTCAGGGAACAAAAGCTCCTGAAAGCAAACCCGAGCGGATTACTCACCCCGGCCCCGGGTAAGGGCGGTGTAATTCCGCCTGGGGCAAAGACACTTGAGAATCACTACACCAGGCCCCTCCCCCAGAAGATCAACAAGAAATCCAGCCGAGACCAAGTTCACCTACCAAGGAGTGCGGTTTCAATACCAAGGAGAGCAGCAGAATTCCAGAGGAGGAGAAAGCCAAGCACGGAACTCATGGCTTTTTTCCTGTGATTTTTTTTAGTCTTGCAGTTAATTTAATTTTTTCTTCTTCATTTTTTTTTTTTTTTCTCGCCTTCAGGTAAAATTTTATTTTTTATTTTATTTTTTTTTATTTATTTTTTATTTTTTATTTTTTTTAACTGTTACCTTTTTCTTTTTTAACGATTTTTTAATAGTTTATCTAATATATATATATTTTTTTTTACATTTTTCTTAGGTGTTTTCTTTTTTAAAAAAAAATTCTTTTCTTTTCTTTTCTTTTTTTTTTTTTTTTTTCTTTTTTCTTTCTTCCTTTTTGAACCTCTTTTTATCCCCTTTCTCCCCACTCACGATTTTGGATCTCTTCTAATTTGGCTAAAGCATATATTCCTGGGGTTGTTGCCACCCTTTTAGTATTTTACTTGCCCCTTCATTTACTCTTATCTGGACAAAATGACAAGACGTAAAAATTCACCACAAAAAAAAGAACAAGAGGCAGTACCGAAGGCTAGGGACCTAATCAATACAGACATCGGTAATATGTCAGATCTAGAGTTCAGAATGACAATTCTCAAGGTTCTAGCCGGGCTCGAAAAAGGCATGGAAGATATTAGAGAAACCCTCTCGAGAGATATAAAAGCCCTTTCTGGAGAAATAAAAGAACTAAAATCTAACCAAGTTGAAATCAAAAAAGCTATTAATGAGGTGCAATCAAAAATGGAGGCTCTCACTGCTAGGATAAATGAGGCAGAAGAAAGAATTAGTGATATAGAAGACCAAATGACAGAGAATAAAGAAGCTGATCAAAAGAGGGACAAACAGCTACTGGACCACGAGGGGAGAATTCGAGAAATAAGTGACACCATAAGACGAAACAACATTAGAATAATTGGGATTCCAGAAGAAGAAGAAAGTGAGAGGGGAGCAGAAGGTATACTGGAGAGAATTATTGGGGAGAATTTCCCCAATATGGCAAAGGGAACGAGCATCAAAATTCAGGAGGTTCAGAGAATGCCCCTCAAAATAAATAAGAATAGGCCCACACCCCGTCACATAATAGTAAAATTTACAAGTCTCAATGACAAAGAGAAAATCCTGAAAGCAGCCCGGGAAAAGAAGTCTGTAACATACAATGGTAAAAATATTAGATTGGCAGCTGACTTATCCACAGAGACCTGGCAGGCCAGAAAGAGCTGGCATGATATTTTCAGAGCACTAAACGAGAAAAACATGCAGCCAAGAATACTATATCCAGCTAGGCTATCATTGAAAATAGAAGGAGAGATTAAAAGCTTCCAGGACAAACAACAACTGAAAGAATTTGCAAATACCAAACCAGCTCTACAGGAAATATTGAAAGGGGTCCTCTAAGCAAAGAGAGAGCCTACAAGTGGTAGATCAGAAAGGAACAGAGACCATATACAGTAACAGTCACCTTACAGGCAATACAATGGCACTAAATTCATATCTCTCAATAGTTACCCTGAATGTGAATGGGCTAAATGCCCCTGTCAAAAGACACAGGGTATCAGAATGGATAAAAAAACAAAACCCATCTATATGTTGCCTCCAAGAAACACATTTTAAGCCCGAAGACACCTCCAGATTTAAAGTGAGGGGGTGGAAAAGAATTTACCATGCTAATGGACATCAGAAGAAAGCAGGAGTGGCAATCCTTATATCAGATCAATTAGATTTTAAGCCAAAGACTGTAATAAGAGATGAGGAAGGACACTATATCATACTCAAAGGGTCTGTCCAACAAGAAGATTTAACAATTTTAAATATCTATGCCCCCAACGTGGGAGCAGCCAACTATATAAACCAATTAATAACAAAATCAAAGAAACACATAAACAACAATACAATAATAGTAGGGGACTTTAATATTCCCCTCACTGAAATGGACAGGTCATCCAAGCAAAAGATCAGCAAGGAAATAAAGGCCTTAAATGACACACTGGACCAGATGGACATCACAGATATATTCAGAATATTTCATCCCAAAGCAACAGAATACACATTCTTCTCTAGTGCACATGGAACATTCTCCAGAATAGATCACATCCTCGGTCCTAAATCAGGACTCAACCGGTATCAAAAGATTGGGATCATTCCCTGCATATTTTCAGACCACAATGCTCTAAAGCTAGAACTCAACCACAAAAGGAAGTTTGGAAAGAACCCAAATACATGGAGACTAAACAGTATCCTTCTAAAGAATGAATGGGTCAACCGGGAAATTAAAGAAGAATTGAAAAAAATCATGGAAACAAATGATAATGAAAATACAACGGTTCAAAATCTGTGGGACACAACAAAGGCAGTCCTGAGAGGAAAATATATAGCGGTACAAGCCTTTCTCAAGAAACAAGAAAGGTCTCAGGTACACAACCTAACCCTACACCTAAAGGAGCTGGAGAAAGAACAAGAAAGAAACCCTAAGCCCAGCAGGAGAAGAGAAATCATAAAGATCAGAGCAGAAATCAATGAAATAGAAACCAAAAAAACAATAGAACAAATCAACGAAACTAGGAGCTGGTTCTTTGAAAGAATTAATAAAATTGATAAACCCCTGGCCCGACTTATCAAAAAGAAAAGAGAAAGGACCCAAATAAATAAAATCATGAATGAAAGAGGAGAGATCACAACTAACACCAAGGAAATACAAACTATTATAAGAACATACTATGAGCAACTCTACTCCAACAAATTTGACAATCTGGAAGAAATGGATGCATTCCTAGAAACATATAAACTACCACAACTGAACCATGAAGAAATAGAAAGCCTGAACAGACCCATAACCAGTAAGGAGATTGAAACAGTCATTAAAAATCTCCAAACAAACAAAAGCCCAGGGCCAGACGGCTTCCCGGGGGAATTCTACCAAACATTTAAAGAAGAACTAATTCCTATTCTCCTGAAACTGTTCCAAAAAATAGAAATGGAAGGAAAACTTCCAAACTCATTTTATGAGGCCAGCATCACCTTGATCCCAAAACCAGACAAGGATCCCACCAAAAAAGAGAGCTATAGACCGATATCCTTGATGAACACAGATGCGAAAATACTCAACAAAATACTAGCCAATCGGATTCAACAGTACATTAAAAAGATTATTCACCACGACCAAGTGGGATTTATTCCAGGGCTGCAAGGTTGGTTCAACATCCGCAAATCAGTCAATGTGATACAACACATCAATAAAAGTAAGAACAAGAACCATATGATACTCTCAATAGATGCTGAAAAAGCATTTGACAAAGTACAACATCCCTTCCTGATCAAAACTCTTCAAAGTGTAGGGATAGAGGGCACATACCTCAATATCATCAAAGCCATCTATGAAAAACCCACCGCAAATATCATTCTCAATGGAGAAAAACTGAAAGCTTTTCCGCTAAGGTCAGGAACACGGCAGGGATGTCCATTATCACCACTGCTATTCAACATCGTACTAGAGGTCCTAGCCTCAGCAATCAGACAACAAAAGGAAATTAAAGGCATCCAAATCGGCAAAGAAGAAGTCAAATTATCACTCTTCGCAGATGATATGATACTCTATGTGGAAAACCCAAAAGACTCCACTCCAAAACTGCTAGAACTTATACAGGAATTCAGTAAAGTGTCAGGATATAAAATCAATGCACAGAAATCAGTTGCATTTCTCTACACCAACAGCAAGACAGAAGAAAGAGATATTAAGGAGTCAATCCCATTTACAATTGCATCCAAAACCATAAGATACCTAGGAATAAACCTAACCAAAGAGACACAGAATCTATACTCAGAAAACTATAAAGTACTCATGAAAGAAATTGAGGAAGACACAAAGAAATGGAAAAATGTTCCATGCTCCTGGATTGGAAGAATAAATATTGTGAAAATGTCTATGCTACCTAAAGCAATCTACACATTTAATGCAATTCCTATCAAAGTACCATCCATCTTTTTCAAAGAAATGGAACAAATAATTCTAAAATTTATATGGAACCAGAAAAGACCTCGAATAGCCAAAGGGATATTGAAAAAGAAAGCCAACGTTGGTGGCATCACAATTCCGGACTTCAAGCTCTATTACAAAGCTGTCATCATCAAGACAGCATGGTACTGGCACAAAAACAGACACATAGATCAATGGAACAGAATAGAGAGCCCAGAAATAGACCCTCAACTCTATGGTCAACTAATCTTCGACAAAGCAGGAAAGAATGTCCAATGGAAAAAAGACAGCCTTTTCAATAAATGGTGCTGGGAAAATTGGACAGCCACATGCAGAAAAATGAAATTGGACCATTTCCTTACACCACACACAAAAATAGACTCAAAATGGATGAAGGACCTCAATGTACGAAAGGAGTCCATCAAAATCCTTGAGGAGAACACGGGCAGCAACCTCTTCGACCTCTGCCGCAGCAACATCTTCCTAGGAACAACGCAAAAGGCAAGGGAAGCAAGGGAAAAAATGAACTACTGGGATTTCATCAAGATCAAAAGCTTTTGCACAGCAAAGGAAACAGTTAACAAAATCAAAAGACAACTGACAGAATGGGAGAAGATATTTGCAAACGACATATCAGATAAAGGACTAGTGTCCAGAATCTATAAAGAACTTAGCAAACTCAACACCCAAAGAACAAATAATCCAATCAAGAAATGGGCAGAAGACATGAACAGACATTTCTGCAAAGAAGACATCCAGATGGCCAACAGACACATGAAAAAGTGCTCCATATCACTCGGCATCAGGGAAATACAAATCAAAACCACAATGAGATATCACCTCACACCAGTCAGAATGGCTAAAATCAACAAGTCAGGAAATGACAGATGCTGGCGAGGATGCGGAGAAAGGGGAACCCTCCTACACTGTTGGTGGGAATGCAAGCTGGTGCAGCCACTCTGGAAAACAGCATGGAGGTTCCTCAAAATGTTGAAAATAGAACTGCCCTATGACCCAGCAATTGCACTATTGGGTATTTACCCTAAAGATACAAATGTAGTGATCCAAAGGGACACATGCACCCGAATGTTTATAGCAGCAATGTCCACAATAGCCAAACTATGGAAAGAACCTAGATGTCCATCAACAGATGAATGGATCAAGAAGATGTGGTATATATACACAATGGAATACTATGCAGCCATCAAAAGAAATGAAATCTTGCCATTTGCAACAACATGGATGGAACTAGAGCGTATCATGCTTAGCGAAATAAGTCAAGCAGAGAAAGACAACTATCATATGATCTCCCTGATATGAGGAAGTGGTGATGCAACATGGAGGCTTAAGTGGGTAGAAGAATAAATGAAACAAGATGGGATTGGGAGGGAGACAAACCATAAGTGACTCTTAATCTCACAAAACAAACTGAGGGATGCCGGGGGGAGGGGGTTGGGGAGAAGGGGGTGGAATTATGGACATTGGGGAGGGTATGTGATTTGGTGAGTGCTGTGAAGTGTGTAAACCTGGTGATTCACAGACCTGGGTATAAAAATATATGTATATAAAAAATATATGTTTATAAAAAATAAAAAATTAAAAAAAAAAAAAAAAAAAAAAAAAGAAGGCATGAGGACTCTTAGGTTGTGACTTTAGGAGAATTAAGTGGATTATGGTACCATTGCTTTTCCTGGGGCAGCTCTGAACAATCTTTTAGCCCTTGTAGAAACCGTATGTGACTTTGTAGGAGGCCACAGTAGATACTTTGTTGTGTAGACAGGAAAAAAACTTGGGAATAGAATGATTTCTACTATAGGGGGAAAAGAAAACTTAGCTGTTTGGCTCAGCAATTTGTTAAGAGGCCAAATATGTTAGATATTATCTTTATCCCCACAAAGTTTACAAAAACTAGTTGGTCAACCTTTGTAATTATTATCAGGTTGATCTTCAGAGTACAAATTATAGTCTAGAGTCCAGGATAGCATTCCCTACTTCATTCTTGCTCACAGGTTGTTTAAACATACAGTCTCATTCTTAAATGTGAATTCAAAGGGTATATTCTTCTGTGAGCAATTGAAATCTAACTTGGAGTTTGGGTTAAACTGAGTTGTGTGTAAGATTATTTTGGAAATATAAATGAATTATCATATTAGAGTCTTCGTTACCAAGAAGAATTAAGAATTATAAATATGTGGGGCACGTGGGTGGCTCAGTGGGTTAAAGCCTCTGCCTTTGGTTCAGGTCATGATTAGAGTCCTGGGATGGAGCCCCACATCGGGCTCTCTGCTCGGCAGAGAGCCTGCTTCCTCCTCTCTCTCTCTGCCTGCTTGTGATCTCTGTCAAATAAATAAATAAAATCTTAAAAAAAAAAAAAAAAAAGAAAAAATCATGAGGAAGGGATGCCTGAGTGGCCCAGTTGGTTAAGCATCCAATTTTTGATCTCAGCTCAGGCCCTGATATTTGGGTCATGAGTTGAAGCTCTATGTTGGGTTCTATACTGGGCATGGAGCCTACTTAAATTAAAAAAAAAAAATCACAAGGAAGAAAAAATACATTTATAGTACTGTACTGTAAAAAATCTGCCTGTTAGGGGGATCTGGGCAGTGAAAACTTGTGTTGTTCAAGGGTCAGGTGTACTTATTTTTACTCTTTTTTTGGTGATGGCTTTGTGCTCACTGTTATTTTTACTTGAGTGACTTTAAAAACCAGCAGTGTGAAGAAATTAATGTAAAGGGTAGGTATAAGAAGATCTGTATTGCAGGGTCTAATGGCTTAAGACCATCGATGAAAATAAGGGAGATTAAGTTTGAAATATTAGGTCAGCAACAGTCGACTTGAATCCCCCAGCATATTTAAACTGATAGCAAATACTCGACAACCTATAGGTATATCAATTGGTGGCTCAGGCATTTGCTTAGTTGTTTTTTAAGGATAAGGACTCTGATGAAGACTTGATTCTGTACTCAGGCTTTTTGACATCTGAGTCTACTTCTATAATATCTGTCTTAATCGCATATTGTACATAAGATGCTTAAAAACTGATGAATCTTGTTATATTTTCAGCTGATAAAATACCTACCAGCATACCCATTTACTTTCCTCAGGGGCTGTGGGACTGCTTCTATAGAGAGGAAGCACCCATTTTGTGCTAAGCCAGCAGAAACATTAGAAATCAGTCAAGGTCATTCTGTGTACTCAGGGTAATTCAAACAGACAAGAAGAAGCCTCAGCTCTTTTGATCTTCTTTCTGTATGCATTGAAAAAAAATATATAGATGATGAAAAGAAAAATGTTAATGAAAATAATATCCCTTGATCAGTTCATTCAAGGGTAGTTCTGAAATAGAGCTAAAGTAGCGAGGTGGCTCCCTCACCCAAGCATTGGACCCTGAAGAGCTGTTTGCAGTAAGCTTATGTAACCTTGGCACTGTGCTGTGCTTGTAATTGAAGTTCATCTTTATGAGATTTCAGCAGGGCCTGGTCAAAGAGGTTGGTCATTAAAGGCAGGAAGCACAGCAACTTTAGTAAATATAGTAGAAAGAAATGCAATTTTCCTTAGCAAGGTGTTAAGGAGAGAGCTTTTGAAATTTATCTTAATTTAGCCTTCGGAAGATATGACCTTGCTCCTACATCTTGCTGTAGAGTTGCCTTTTGATGTACTTGCTTTACATACTAAGGGAGATGACTGTGTTACCTTAATTGAGTTTGTGTTCTATTGCTTTCTCAGTAAATTCTATTTTAGTAGCTTTATAAATTGACCATAAAAACCTATGCTAGACTGAAATTTCAGAGACCTAGGAGAAAACTATTTCTTTTATTTAAAAAGACATTTATTTATAAGATTCAAGGTCATTTAGGTATTAATTTTCTTATTAACTCTTAGAGTTTATTGGTTTTCCTCTTCAGAAAATAATATTCTCCAACTTTCAGTGCAGGAACACATCATCAGTTTAGGTCAGCTTAGGTTGTAGCATAAGAATCATTAAAATCTGATTTTAGAAATCCTGGAGAGCAGCAGTACCTTGAGAAGCTGATAGTACAGCAGTCTGCCAGGAGGTAGGGATTTCACCGGGCAGGTCATGTTTGGGCACAGTTCTAGTTCAGAGAGTTTTAACTGAAAATTTGCCAAGCTGCTCAGCTAGGAACAGAAGATGCTGTAATGAAAAGAGGAAATCATGTCAAACTAGGTGGGTTCTCTTTCTTCAGCTCTTTGAATATCTCCTAGCACTTTTTTTTTGCCACCACTCCAGGGCACGAGTCCAGGGGGATTCATTGGCACATTACATGCATTCCTGCAAGTTCTAGACCTCGTCACATTTCAGTCTTGCTCCCTTGCGACCCTCTTTTCCTTATCACCCTTTCCTGATGTCCATATATTAGACATAAACAGTGGCTGAAGCATACAACTAAACATGGCTATGGTCTCTGGTGCTACAACGTTCACATGAAGATAGGATACAGTAAGGCACAAGTGCTCTTTCCTGCTGCTCAAGTGTCCAGACAGCTGGACACTGACCAATCTTAGCTGGGCGTTCCCTGTTCTTATTTCCCTTTCATTTATAAGTCCCCCTCCTCCACCCACCCCAGACCTGGCCCCTGGGGTATGGTTTTTCCAGGTAATCCCATCAGTGCACTCTAAGTATATACACAAAGCAGGAGGCTGGTGAAGATAGATGTATAGATAGGAGTAACATGGCCTCAGGGAAAGGAAGCCAAGGAGTGCGGATAGTCATCAGAAGATGGACAAGGCAAGGGCAGGTTCTCCCATAGAGCTTTCAGAGGGGGCACGCCCTTGCTGACACCTTGATCTGGGACTTTTTTGTTTTCTAAAACTGTGAGAGGATGAAATTCTGTTGCTTTAACCCACCAAATTTGTGATAATTTGTTGCAGCATCTACAGGAAACGAATATAGATTTTGCTCCTGGGAAGTGGGCTGTTAGTATAACAAATGCCTATAAGTGTGGACAAGGGTTTAGAACTGGGTGATGGGTAGAGGCTGGGAGAACTTTCAGGCACATAATAGAAAAAAACCTAGATTCCAGTCAGTGCTCAAAAGGAAGTAAGGACCACGAAGGAGAAAATTTCTTAGAGAATACCTATATTCTCATGAGCAGAGTGCTGATAGAAATATGAAAGTGTTTTTTGATGAGGACTCAGAAGGACATGGGGGTGCACTTTATTTTAAACTGGAGGAAAAGTGATCTTATACAGCTGGAAGAGAACTTGACTTAATTGTGTTCTCTAGTAGTAGGCAAAATAGGACTTGCAAGTGAAGGCCTTCGATATTTAGCTGAGGAGATCTCTAATCAAGTGTTGAAGGTATTGCCAGGTTTCTTTTTTCTGATTACAGTGAAATGCGAGAGGAAAGAGAGAAATTGAGGAAATAACTATTAAAGCAAAAGTACCCAGAACTTGATAATTTGAGAAATTTGCAGCCCATTCAGATGATAAAAAATGCCAATGTTAGGAAAGCATGCTCTGGAGAGAAGCCAAAGCTGTAGCTGGACCATGTTTTGGTCCATGTAATCATGAAGAGATTACAATGTGTTGTTCATGGATTCACACAGAAAGCAGAGACGGAGTTATCCAGGAAACCTCTGTGGAGGACCCACCTGTCTATGACTTGAATCCCCTTGGCACCCACAGGAGAGCTGTCTCATTTGTTGAGAGTATTGTTTCAGTAGACACACTGCCAGCCTCTACTGAAAGGGGCAGAGACAGGATGAAATAAAGGAAAGCTGTTGCTTCTCCTTGAGAGTCTCTAGAGGCAGTGTGGCCCTGTTGACACCTTTATTTTGCACTTCTCATCTCCAGAACTGTGACAGAATAAATTTCTGTTGGTTTGAGTACCTACATTTTTGGTAATTTGTTAAGGCATCCCTAAGAAACTTACAGTGTATCACCTTCAACCTGCCTTTGTTGTGTGTCAGGAGCCAAAGCTAAAAAAAGGTCGTGGTTGCTTGTGACCCCTTTGGACTGGTGGTGACAAGCAGGCTCACTTCTTGACATTCCCTCCAAGGGAGCCAGTCTCTCCCGGCGTTCCCAGAGGAGCTAATTGGCTGTAGGAAGACTAACTTTTCTTTGTCTCTCTAGTCCTTGTCAATTCCCAAGTTGTTGGAGCCTGTCCTTGTTAGCTTCTACTTCTTTCACTCTTTTTTTTGTTTCTCAAAAAACACATTAGCTTAGTACAGCACCGATGGGACTCTTTACCCTCATTCCTATCATCCAGTCACAGGGATGCCACAGCTCCTGTCCCTGCACTCTGCAGCCCATTCCTCTTTGTAATATATCCCTGCAGGAATTCAAATGTAGATTTGCATTTTAATGGAAATATAATTGATTCCCCTGAACATTTAAATAATTAAGACTTCACATTTACATTTTAACCAGGTATGCTATAGCCCTTTTTAACTTTTGGGGAAAGAGATCTTTTTTGACAGGTAAAAGTAGTAGCTCTCGGGCTCTGAGCACCCACCCTGTGCCAAACATTTTGATAGTCACTTTGTAGATTTCATACCATTTAATTCTCACATTGGTCTTTGACTTCAACCCCAGATTGCAGAATAGGACCAAAGACATAGAGACACTAGGCAATCTACACAAATTCACATGACTCAGGGAACCATAGATTAGACTGAGACACCCAAGATTTTTTCCATCTTCTACTTATGTTTTAGATTTTTATATTCTCCACTGTTAAAGCTTGTCATATGGATTTTTAAAACCTATGTTCTCTCATTTTGGATTATTGCTGTCTCAGTGGAAGAAATAATAGTAACATATTTGATTTTACTGAGCACTTACTACTGTCCAAAAGACTAGACTTCTCACAGTTACTATTATGTATGATCTTTACTACAACCTAATTAGGTGCTTACCAGTTTCCTGATTATAGATGAAGAAACTGAATCTTAGGTTAAATATCTTACCCAAAAACACACAACTTGTTTGACGTAAAATATATATTTGAATATAGACTTGTCTAAAGCAGAGAATGAGTCCTTGACTAAAGAGTACAATAACTCAAGAACTTCAAAGGCAAATAGTGTTTTATTATATACAAGATCCCGAGTTAAGAAGAAGAGCATAATTTTGTAGAAAATGGACTGATGTGTTCAATAGATGCTTTTTGGTCACACACCATATTAATCATTATTAACCACTATTAATTATTAATCATAATTAATCACTAATCAAAATAAATGTCAGAATCTTATTTATGTATCATGACCTTCCGAAAGTCATTTGAAACAGCTTTCAGTTAAAAGGTAATGAAAACTAAATCCAAACTCCTGAAACAAGAATAATGAGAAAAGAGACCGAAATCATGAAGCATGTTAGAAATAAGACAACAGGCCCCAAATGGCGTGGCCCATGTCACCAAACAGTGACTTAATTACAACTGCAACTTCCCAAGTAATGGAGTCTTGAACCGTAAATCAGAATACTTGATCAGCACTAGTTAGGTCATCTGACTGATAGACCTCTGACATCCCCTAAAGAAAAATAACTTTGCAATAACCAACCTCCTCTTTTGTTTGTGTAACTTCCTTGTTCCTGATCCTTTCTGCCTATAGTGTTTTTCATTTGATATACCTCCTCAGATCTCCTTTCTGTCTGTTAGTTTGGATGTTGCCTGATTGAAAACAATTTTTGCTCAAACTCTTAAATTTTGATTTGCCTCAGTTTATCTTTTAGCAAGCATAAATGGAAAAGGAGAATAGCTATGAGGAAGCTTGGTTGAATAATCACCCCTTAGATATGTGCACATGTGAAGCATTTTTATTTGAAGCTCTCCATGAATTAACCTTGGCCTTGAGTCACCTCATCTTTGTTAAGCAGATAGCTTTTGTGTTGTTTCAGTTTAAATATCAACTGAATCCTATAATTCTTTTGTAAGCCAAATCTTTGCCACTTCCCAATTTATAGGATCAGTCTCAAGTTCAACATAGCCTGAATAGAGGTAACAGTGAGTTTCCTGAGGGTGTAAATGTGCAAGGGATTTTCCCATACTCCCTCTTTCCTCCAGAGCCTGCTTTCCCATTCCTGCCATGGACTGATGATGTGTGTCTAGACTGTGACTGTGTGTGTGGCTGGAAATATCTACATATATGTGGCTCCGAATCAGTGGGAGGCAAGCTTGCTATTCATTTGGTGTTGGTCTCTGCTGCACTTGTGTGAGCCTGATTATTGATTCTCTGAGTAAACAGAGTCTATGTTCTGAGTCTTAGCTGCAGTATAGTTATTGATCCTCTGGGGGCTCTGCTCAGCTTTGTTGTGCACAGTAAATTGTCCATAGTAAATTGTCTTGCTACCAAAGATTAGAAAGATGAGACCTCTTGCTTCTAGGGTTCTTATGCACTGTCGAGCACCCATTCTACTTCCTCTTGATTGAAGAGATTCTCATAAATCGTAGCCATGCCTGCTTTCAGCTTTACTTGCTTTTACCTCTCCTGGCAGCTTTAGTGACTCAGCAAATGACTTAGCAAATCAAGAAAAATGCCACCACTTACTACATAGCAATAGGGAACTGTGCGTGCGCCCCTGCTCTGCCCCTCACTGAGGGAATGAGTTGAATGACCCTTTTTCCTCCATAGCAAGATGAGTATTATAAGAAGTTGATAATGCTCTATATTCTGCTACTCTAAAATGCTGTGTCTCTTAGGCTGTTAGCCCCCTTACATTAAAGGATGGCGATTTGTAGACTGATTATTAGAATTTGCTGGAATATCTTATTTTAATAAGCTCCAAGAAAGTATGGTTAGCAAGACAGTGGGCTTCTGATGTTTTTGTTCTCAGGTGAAACTATTCCTACAGTAAACATAGTCATTCTGTTTAATTGTTGATATGAGAGGGATGTGTTAACAGTCCTATGTCCTGGCTGAACATTAGACTCACCTGGAAGCATTTACACGCTACTCGGCGTCCACCCCAAACTAATAAGTCAAAATTTGGGGGATTATTTTCCCAGCACAGTATTTAACCAATGGGCTAGAAGAGAAGCCTAGTGAAGATGAATGAATATCCCGTTTGCTCACTACAACCTCATAATCTCATAACAGGAAGAAAATATTTTACTAGAAAATTTGAAGTGAAGAAGCTCGCATAGTTGAATATAGGCTCTTCGTTCTTAGCTTCCAGGTAGCCAAGTAAAGAGAGAAACAGATGGTATAACTCTGTCTTCAGTGTCTAATTAAGGAATGATAATTGTTCAGAATTAAAACTTTTTTCCAGATAGAAGAAATTGATAGCATGAGTCTTAATCTAAGGAACATTCATAATCCTAATGGTTCATGTCTTAGATAACACTTTTAAGACATAAAAAAGCACTTAGGTGTATTGCTATTGCTTTTATTTTCAATAAGAACTGAAAACTGTCATTGTGGAAAATTTGACAATGATGTGATGTCATTAATCTACTCTGATTTTTTCAGTCAGCACATTGGTCTAGAGGAGCTAATGATGCTGTATGACCATTGTTTGGACAGTCATGTAAATAAACATGTTGGGAAAGGATGCATTTGCCCAGATTGTCTTAAACACCTCTAAAATCATTTTTTTTTCTCCCCTGAATGGATTACTTTGAAAAAGAATGATGTGTAGGTATGTTGATGAATTTTGTAACTGGAAAAATTAAGTTAATATCTGTTTCATAATTTGCTACTTATGCAATCTTGGAAAAGTTGCTTAATTTATTTGAGCCCTAGTTCCTCATTTTCAAATACTGGTAACAATCTCTCTTTAAAGGCCTATTTTGATGATTAGGTAAGAGGTAGTACATGTACCTGTAAACTTTGGTGAGGATTTTTGTTACCCTTTAAACTGATCCATTGCGGGAGATTATCAGTTCCTTCAGGGACTTGACTTTGTATATGGTGCTAACTATTGTATTTTCAGATTCTGGCACCAGGATTTTCCCATGAAGTAAATGTCAGAATATAAGATGATAACCTTAAAAATTAAATGCTTTGTAAACCTTATTTATTTTGTTATTGTTGTTTGTCCTTAGTTTTAGGCCAAGAGCTTTACTTTCATAAAATGAACCCTCAGGGTCACCTGGGTGGCTCAGGGGGTTAAACCCTCTGCCTTCGGCTCAGGTCATGATCCCAGGGACCTGGGATCAAGCCCCACATCGGGCTCTCTGCTAGGCAGGGAGCCTGCTTCCTCCTCTTTCTCTGCCTGCCTCTCTGCCTACTTGTGGTCTCTGTCTGTCAAATAAATAAATAAAATCTTTAATAAAAAAAAAAATGAACCCTCAGCCTGTTTGTTTTCTGTAAACACATGAAATAAAGGCAGAATGAGACTGTGTGAGATACTTGCCTAATTTATAATAGGGTTGTCACTGGAGTATTAAGAATTTGATGGATTTTACCACAGTCTCTTTCATTTTATGGTGTTTCTTTGTAAAAAAAAGAAACATTACTATCTCTTCATGGGCTTTTACTACCTTTTCAATCTACCAGCCCTGCCACAAACATCAGATTACTGTAACTTAAAAAAATATCGTTCCCTTATAGCACGATTCATGCTCCTGTGGACTGTGCAAACCACATCCTTTATGGATTATACTGCTGAGATAGCACACATGGGGCTGAAGTTTCTACGGCTTTGGCACTGATACTAATTCTGCTCATGCCTTGGCTGGGCTTTATGTTCAAGGGATTTAAAAGGGTTCCCCCTCCCCTCCTCCAAAAAGAGGAACAAGCCCAGCAAATGTGGGTATTTATTCATTTTTATAAAAATGTCTACATAAACCCAGCCCAACCAGGTCTGCAGCTGTTGATCAGTAGTGAAGGAATCAGCCTTAATCTCTCTCTCTCTAAGAGCTCACATTTTTATTGGCATAAATTTCTATTAGTAAAAATAGAACCATCAGCCCTAGCCCTCTTCTTATTCTTTCTCAGGTACTGATAAATTTGGAGGAAAGAATTATATGCCTGATGAAACTTAGTATTAAACATAAACATTATTAAGAAATGTGAAAATGAAAGTATCTTAAAATCTATACGTTGAAATAATTTGTAGCTTAGTACCCATATAATTGGACCATTTAAATTTTATAATTCACACCAATCTGTGATAACTGACTATGGGTATAAATCTCATTTCCTAGGAAAAAATAAACTTCCAAGGGAAATATCAATTATCATGTCTTACTTTCCAAAATTTCACTGTATATAAAGTCATTTATAATAGTCACTGGTGAAGTCATCATCATGTTTTCCTGGTGTCTGTGGACTGGCTAAACCCCTTCTGCTTTTCAATTTTATATTCACCTTTTCCTGCTTCTTCTGGAGAGTGAGCAAAAGGAACTTGTAAAAGACATAAAATGAGTCATCCTTCAACAAAAGATTTCTCCTGAGATGGTACTTCTGAGTGTAAATTGCCTTGTTTCTCATCTTCTCAGAATAAGGACTAGGGGCTGTTTATTCTCTACTGCTTTGACTATTGTGCCTATAATCTCTCTCTGTCCCCCTCCCTCTTTCTCTGTTAGTTTAGTGGATGGCAATTATGTATTGTTTTTCTAGGTGCCAATTGTAGCTGCCATTTTGCTGTTGCAGTCGTGGGAGGCAATTGTGTATCTTCTTTTCTTTTGAAAAGGGTATATATAATCAGTAAGTAATTCTATCTATTACAACAGCAAGTGGGTGGTGTCTACAGAAGACAATCATTTTTCAAAATAAAATGATATATGTGTTAGATTCCAACTGTTAAGTGAACTAGAAACTTAAAAAGTCAGAAAATCAAATGATATATTATTTCAAAGTTTCTTTTTTTTAACCATAAAGTTCAACATGTGGAATTTATAGTGAGACTGGATAGAAAGCTGAATGTACCTTTAAGGTATGATGAAAAAATTTACAGATATTTATCTTTAGTTAAGCAAATATGGTTATATATATATTGATTAAAAATTATATTTAAAATTAGAAGTTGATCTTACCATTTCGTATTTGACAAACATAACATAATGATTTTTTTTCTGGTTTTCTTTTCTTTTCTTTTCTTTTTTTTTTTTTAAGAAGATGAATTGGCATAGTTCAGGTGTCTGTAGTTTTGAGAGCTGAGTATGACACCAGTGGTGCATCATGTTTCAGACTTGTTATTCTGTACTTAATTGTTTGTTGTTGACTAGAAATGAGGGATCTGGAATAGGAAATTATAAACGATCTAGCTGTTGTGCTGAGCAAATCCCTTAACCTCTCTGAGCTTCAGTTTTATAATTTTTAGAATGGGGGGAAAATACTTGCCTCATAGGACTATGGGGATGATTAAAAGAGACCTAGAAGATGAAACACTTAGCCCATTTTCTAGGATGAACGAAAACATGTCAATCTTCTATCTGTGGTTGTGAAATAATGATGATGAAATGTGAGAGCTGAGAAGGACTGCAAAGGACTTTATTTGCTAGAAGATCAGAGACGTATGGGAATATGAGCAAGGTCACACAGTTGGTGGCAGAGCATTGCCAGCTCTCACTTAGATCACTACTTAGGGTATTTTACAGTCTTACTCTGCAGGATTTTTTGCCAATAATTCAGAATCCCATATGGTGTCATCATAGTGCTGCTATTTCATGATAACCTTTTAAATGTCAATAATCATAGCTGCGATATTTTTGATGATAAGCAGTAAAGAGAACAAGTGAGAATTTCAAAGAGCAACTGTCTTTACTGCTCAATTTTCTTTATGAATCTCTGAAATTTGATCCGTGTTGGGCTCAATGGCCAATCAATAGCAACTTTAGGATTTGGGGAATGGGTTCAAGTTTCTTAGCCTGACTACTAATGTACATGGCTTCTGATCTGAGTCTACTAAAAAATGGGGTCTAAGTTTTATGTCACCTATACATTTTATATATCAGTACAGAAATATTGGTGTTTTTTTTTAAGATTTTATTTATTTATTTGACAGACAGAGATCACAAGTAGGCAGAGAGGCAGGCAGAGAGAGAGAGGAGGAAGCAGGCGCCCTGCTGAGGGGAGAGCCCAATGCGGGGCTTGATCCCAGGACCCTGGGATCATGACCTGAGCTGAAGGCAGAGGCTTTAACCCACTGAGCCACCCAGGCACCCCTGGTTTTCAGTTTTGAAAGGAAATCATTTTTTTGACTCTAGAAATCCTTAACTTGTTACAATTTCACATCATTGTTTCATCTCTAGTCACTAAAGTTGAAACATTTCAGTATTACAATAGCAGTATTTTGAATACAAGTTTATTCCTCTGATGATTTTGCATTGGATTGCTTCATGATAAGTACTAAAAATAATTTAGAGGTCTCATCATAGTACTAAGTTCCCTCTATTAAATAAATACTGAGCAGTTTGATACACAACGATTCTACCCAAATTTTATGTCCTATAAAATTTCATGATGAAAAAATTTATATTTAGACTATATTGTTTGGTTAGAATGCTTTCTGCTATATATAACAGGAATTTCAAACATAAGAAATTTATTTTGCCATGTAGAGTAGGGATGCTCCAGCATTGGTTAGTTAGGGGAGATAGTGAAGTCCTCAAGGACCCAGTTTCCTTCTATCTTGTGTCTCTGCTATTTTCATTATCGTGGCTTCTTTCCCAAATGGTTATAAGATGTTTGCTATAGTCCCAGGTATTCACATGGAGATAACATGATATCCAGCAGCAGAAGTGGGGCCATGCTTTCCTTGCCTCTCTTTCTGACCACAGAGACTTCTTTCAGAGGCCTTTCAGTAGATTCACTCTTCTCTCTCATTGGACAAAATTACGTGTCCATGTCAATGGGAAATGGAACTGTTCTCCTTCTGCCCTTGAACAGGAACAATTGTTCATTAGGAAGGAGGAAAGGGACAATGACAGTTAGATAGGTAACTGAGAGTGTCTGATATATAGAGGGAGCTTGACAATAAGTGATGGTAAAACTAGGCAAGAAAAGAAAATAATGGAGAATTCTGAAAACCATAAATAACATTAATGCTTATCTTTTAATTTATCTGGAGCAAAAGGGGAAGAAATACAACTTAATTGTGCCATCTAAATGGTTTCTTCTTCTGGTAAATTGTCCTCCTGCTGTTGATGAAGACAATTATTCCATATGTGTATTAGAGTCCTGCTAGCTTAATAGATCCCTAATGAAATTAGTAGAGTTTGTTCTTCATTATGTAACTTTATGGGGTAAAAATGTTATTAGAGATACCTACAAATATTTTCACGCTATGTACTTACATGTTTTATTTATTTATTTATTTAGTTAGTTAAAAAGGACATTTGGCAAGAGTCCTTTATAAGAATCCATTCATTTAAGGTGCTGCAAAATAATTTGTATCTTGTAGGATTTGAAAAAACTTTTCTAGCATTAATTTGATATCAGTGTCTGGATTTTTTTTTTTTTTTTGTGAGGTCATCACAATAGTAGTGAGAATTCGAAGTCAGATTCTTAGTGTTTTCAAAGGACAGTAAGAGTAATAGGACTTAATATCAAAAATAAAACAAATATCTGTTCTCTGTATGAAGCCTGCGACATTGGAGGTGAAGAATAGGTGAGCGAAGGTAAGATATAAAGACTTCAATGAGTCCTGGAAGTAGAAAAGTAGAGAGAGACGAGGTGGTCCGAAGAGTTAGTTGATAGTAATTACAGAGAGTATAGTCAGTGTAGTGTGGCCAGGATATGGGAAGATAGGTTGGAACAGAGACCAGTCGAAAGTCAAGAAAGGTGACAGCACTTAATCTTGATAACATGTGGTCTCAGATATGCCCTGTGTTATTAGAATAGAACAACAAAAACAAAGGAATCGAAATAGTTTATTTTTATTTTTTATTTTTTGGTACATGTTCAGTTTTTCTTCTGCAGACTTTGTCCTTACTCATGTGATAAGCCATTGTAACCTGTCGTTTCTTCATCATGAGCTTACTATGCTCTGGTAGAAAGATTTGCTGGCTTGTTTGTATACTTCCTTGGACTTTGTTTTTTTTTTTTTGTCCCTATTTTTATTTCTCAGACTTCAAATCAATTCTGTATACTATTATGATGATTTTACTGTATATCAGGGAGACGAAGGAAAAATAAAGAAGTTAATATTCATGGAGTTCCCCACTCTGGAGGAGATGCTGAACTACATGTTTTATTCACTCTTTTATCAAGAGAAGTATTGTTAATAACTACAAGGACCAATGTGGTTTTAGGTACTAAAAATACAAAGATGTGTTGTGTGAAACATATATAATTTCTGCCTTCGCAGAGCTAATAATTTACCAGATGAGAGACAGACAATGTACAAGTAAATTAGCCAACAAAAAAAGATTTTCTAAAAAGAAGGCCAATTATAAGATATGGGTAAGAGTACATGTTTAAACTCTTCTTATACCCAGAGAAATGATAGAAAAAAACATTCTTAGAAAGTTAACTGATACATAACCACTTTTCAAAATGAGAAAGTGTATTTTCCTTGGACTGAACACTGTGAAACAATCTATGTGGGGTAAAGCAGGTAGGAGTTTCAATAATAATCTAACAATCTATCTAATAATAATGACCTCTGCTCCATGAAGAGCCAACACAGCCAAACTCTGGTGAGCCACCAAGGCTTAGGACACATACAGGAAAGTTCTACTGTGAAAAATGAGTTCATAGTCCACCCCCACCCCCCCGAACAACAAGTAATGAAGATCAATGTGAAAAATGCTTTACAGAGTAAAAGTAGATCTTGGGCCTAAGAAAATGATTAAAAGAAAGTTCAGGGTCTGTTTTTGAAATTCAGTAGAAAGATGGATGAGGATTAGAAATAAAAAGGAAATTCCATATCTAGCTAACAAATAAAGAAGGGATGCTCAAACATGTGGTACCTAGAAAAATGCAAATTAAAAAAACAATGGAGTATCGCTTTATACTTACCAGCAGGAAAATAGGTTAAATACCTAGTACTGTTTGGGGCAAGAGAATATAATAACCCTTGTGGCAATGTGGATTGAAGCTGGCATCCTGGAGGGCAATTTTGCAGCACTCAGTGACATTAAACAATGACATTTCCTATGGTCTATAAAGTCATGGACTTCTTACCCTGGGGAAGCAATTCCATAAAGAATATGTGCAAATATATTTGTTGCAGGCTTATTGGTGGTGGCATATTTGTTGTCATAAGACAACAAATTTATTTGATCTATAAATAGATCAAATAGAATAGAGTGTAGAGTATAGAACTTGGGACCAATGGCTAGATGGACAAGCAATATAATTAGAATTCTAAAACATGTAGCTGAGGAAAAACAGCAAGAAGTAGAAGTTTACAAACCAGTAGCATTTATATCAGTTATACATTCATGCGCACAAAATAGCACAGCATGTTTAAAAGGACATATACAATTAAAGAGATACATATCTAAACCATTAGAATGGTGGTCTGCTGATGGAGCAGGGAATGGAGTTGGTCTTGGGGAACAAAAAGTTTAAAAGTTTAAAAGGAGAAAAAAGCAAAAATAAAATGGTGAGATAGCTTCAAGAGGTAAAAGAAATAATCACTTCTAAGAAATAAGAATAAGAGATTAGGAAAACAAACCAATTAGAAGTTAATAAGTGAGAATGCATCTTATGCAAGTATTATGAAGGGAACAAGTTATACATTCTCGTAGAAAATAGTGGTGGCAGCATGGAAGCAGGACTGTCCATGGTCAAAGAAAGGCTCTCTGAGCTGATGAAGTTTAAGTCAAAACCAGTAGGAGGAGAAGCAGCTAACCATGAAATCTTGAGATCAGGAGCCTCCCTGACACACAGGTTGGCTTGGTTTAGACATCAAAAGGCCATTGTGGTTGGTGTGCGGTGAACAGGGAAAGAAGAGTCTAAGAGAAGATATAATCACAGGTTATGGCATGTAGAGCCTTTGGATTTCATTCCAGTTATAGTGAGAAACGCTACAAGGTATTAAACAGATGTTAATATTTGGCCCACGTTTTTTAAGAGTTTACTCTGCTGCTCTGAATAGAATGGAGTAGAAGGGAACAACAGAAGGAACAGGAAACTGGTTGGGAGGCATTCCATGAGAAAGATGATGTCTTGGACTATAGCAGTGGCAATGGTGATGGAGAGCAACAGAGAGAAGATATAATTTAGAGGTAGAATCAACAGGAATTACTGACATGCTGGTTTGGAAGGTGAGGGAGAGGGAAAATAAAGGCTTTTTGGCTCTTAGTTTACCATTGACTGACAGAGGAAGATTAGGTGAGAAGCATATTTTGAATTAAAATCAAGAATATGATATCAGCTAGACCACATTTGGCCTCTGGTGAGACATCCAAGTTGTCAAGCAAAGTACTGGATAAAAAAAGGCAAGAGTGGACATAATAGATTTAAGCTGGAGATATAAATAGGAGAAACAGTTTTCATATGGACTATATTTAAGCCATGGGAACAA
Organism: Mustela lutreola; assembly: GCF_030435805.1. NCBI lineage: Eukaryota > Metazoa > Chordata > Mammalia > Carnivora > Mustelidae > Mustela > Mustela lutreola. Next base: position 95,387,238 of record NC_081296.1, read on the forward strand.
TTAGCCAGACAGAGTGTTTCTGGGGAGAAAAGAACACGTGTGAAGCATCTTGGGGAACTCTCATCATTTGGATACCTACTGTGGACAGAGGAGCTAGCTAGTAAGGAATAGGGGTAGTCCAAATGGCAATAGGAAATCCAGGGTATTTTCTCCTAGAACCAAATGAGCAGTGTTTCTCAAAGGAAGTAGCTGCTAATTCTGTCATATTACAATGAGAAATAAAATGAGGGCAGAGAAATGGGTCCAGAGTTTGGCGACAACATTGGAGACTTTGGTGATCTGAATAGGAGCAATTCCATGTTGTTTGAGGACCTGAGGGGAATGGATTGAGGAATGAATGTAAGACAAAATGGAAACATCTGTAGACAAAACTTTGGAAGTCTGTCTCTGTATAATTGGGGCAGTCAGTACAGGTAAGGAATGTTGGCTTAAAAAAAATAAGTAGTCTGTCATTTAAGAACATTTACAAATGAATTCTAAACTCAGCACTTTCTCTATTCTCACCATCTCTGTTCACTCGTTTTCCCAGGCCAGGCTGCATGGAAGCAATTAGGTTCCTCATATAAGATGATTACTGAACTTCCCAGGGCAGGTTAATAATTTAGTATCCTATAAAGCTAATGTTCTTGGGGGCACCTGGGTGGCTCAGTGGGTTAAAGCCTCTGCCTTCGGCTCAGGTCATGATCCCGGGGTCCTGGGATCGAGCCCCGCATCGGGTTCTCTGCTCAGCAGGGAGCCTGCTTCCCCCTCTTTCTCTCTGCCTGCCTCTCTGCCTCCTTGTGGTCTCTGTCTGTCAAATGGATAAATAAATAAAATCTTAAAAAAAAAAACAAAAAAAAAAACTAACGTTCTTGAAGTTATCTGTTCAACATTATTGGGAGGTGGGGTCTACAACAACAGAGATTTTTGTTTGTTTCATTTTTAATTCTGCTAGGTATTTTCTTCTTCATTGGGAGTACGATCAACTACATGTAGAGTATTCAAAAGCTGAGACCTTAGTTCTTGTCATCATATTTATGATTTATCCTGTTGACAGTTCAAGGCCTCTTATAAATAGACACCAGGGAAGTTTCCTAGTTGACCTGTTGCTTTAATATAGCTTTCTTATCCTAGTTCCTTTGCTTATGGTATATATGCCCATCTGCAAGTTTTCGTCTTCTCTGCTCCTTGCCCTTTCTTCCTAACATAATTTCTTCCGCTTCTAAATTCTTTCTGACCCTGCTATGTCTATGTTCCCTTCCTTTGGACTTCTGCCCTTCTTTTTGTCGACAATATCTCCTTAGCAGGGATGCTTGTTCTTTGCTTGCAAATTTTTAATATTTTTATTTACTTAAATTAGTACTTATTTATAGTACCCAATAATGTTTTTGATTGGCTTCTGAGGAATTTATAGGGTTAACTGATATTTTGGCACTCTCTGTGACACCTATCTATACTCCTGTATTTCCTCAGGAAATATACCTAGTACATGACATTAGGTATTAGACTGGAAAGGAAATTTTGTATAATGCCTTCTTTCCCTGATTTACATTAGAGAAATTTAAGGACATTTTCTTCTCACATCTAAAGTGTGTCACACTGATTTCTTAGTAAAAAAACAAGGAACAAAGCTTTGATAAACTTTTGAAAATCTGGAGTCATACAGACCTGTTTTAGAACCCTACTTCTGTCATTTACAAGCTTTGCAATTAATGTCATGCTTATTAATCTCTCTGATCCCTGTTTCCTTCGTCGAGTGGAAATAATAACCTATTTCTTTGTGATACTTTAATAAGTTAATTTTGAAAAGCTCATAATAAGGTTGATCACCATGAGTTATTAATTACCATGAAAGTGGTAATAAAACAAAGTAAAAAATTTTGACTGCCCAGATTGATATTAGGTCCCTTGGTCTCTTCAGTGTTATTTATTCCTCTGATACAGTCTGGGTGATTTATATCAAAGGGCTTATTTGATTTATTTTTCAAGTTGGGTAGGAATTTTCTTATTTACAAACACTGCTTTTCTACCACTTGAAGAAATTCAGTATGTTTCTGTTGAACTGAATTTCAAGTGATCATTTGGCCTACAAATTTATATGTGTGACCCTGCTGTTAGAATTTCTTCCTGCTGCTCTAACCCCTTCAAAGCTGACTTCCCACTAGGATATCCAGAGAGAAAACTTGCATGTATCAGGTCTAGTTCTAAGTCAGTTCTATGCTGTACTTTGATCTGACCTAGGCTGAAAACCTGGATTAGTGCTGGAAACTTCTCACAATTTCTTTACTACCATTTTCCTGACATGATGCTGTTACACTGGGGCTTAATGAAATGATGTGCAAAGTCTCTATTCTATTTTATCTTTCTCTAATTCTGATTTACCATTTACAAAGTCGAGACAGGCATAGCAGACTTTACTGAGGAATTGATAAATCTACTAAAAGTTACTATATGGGAGACAGAGAAATACATTTTAAATCAAACTTTGAAATATCATGATACTCTTAAACCACAGCAAGAGAACAAGGAGGTTAAGTTTATTTCAGATCTCACAGACATACATACCTCAGAACTTTACTCTTCAGGACCACTTCATAGTGTTTCATTCTTCAACACTTCTGCATGTAAGATTCCATCTCCCATTAAGAAACTCCACTCCTGTCCTTGCTTCTGTTAATGGGACATAAAAATTTCCCAGAAGGCTGTGAGGCTGGTTCTAGCCTCCAAATCTAGTTCCCTTGGAGGATTCCCTCCAGTAAGATATCCTTACTCCTCTCCATTGTTTTTCAGTATCCAGTGGGTTACACACATATGTGCATACAAGTGTTAAAACCAAAATCCCTGTTACAAATAGAAACATTTCCCTCACTTCGGTTGTAATCCTGTAGAACCATCCTTCAACAAATGGGAGAAAATGAGTCATTATGTTATTATGTTGAGCATTGTTAGGCCTTCTTGTTTTTCTAATTGTGTTTAGGTTGTGCCTCACCTTCTCCAGGACCTAAAATTCAGGAGCTTGGAAAATTGTAGCATTACTTGATGGACAGCACTTCTTCTTCCTCTTCTTCTTCTTCTTCTTTTTTTTTTTTTAAGATTTTTTTATTTAACAAAGATCACAAGATCACCACTAGGCGGAGGCGGGGTGGGGGCGGGGGGGGGTTGTTGGGGGAAAGCAGGCTCCCTGCTAAGCAGAGAGCTTAATGTGGGGCTCTATCTTAGGACTCTGAGACCACTGAGCCACCCAGGCACCCCAGATGGACAACACTCTTAACTGTGCAAAAATCTCTGCAGTAAGTCTGAGCTTTTATGGATCTTTCTTTCTTTCTTTCCTGTTTCCTCCCTCCCTCCCTTCCTCTCTCTCTCTCTCTCTCTTTCTGTCAGATTGAATCTTGGGTTATTATAAATGAAAGAAAGACTACATAAAGAATCATTATCTCTCATCCACATGACCTCTAGGAAATTGGAAGGATGTCTTAAAGGAAGTAATCAATGATAATTTTACCAACCATAGCCACAGAAAATATCAAGAAAAAAAAATCAGTACTCATATGGATTTTCTATAATCAAAAAATCAAATTATTACGATAAAATGTCATTTGTTGTAGAAAATTTCAAAAATTATATTCCTAGACACATAAAGAAGAAATAAAAATAAATCTCCTAGTGAAGATATAAAGCTACTGTCAACAAGGTTGTGAACATTTAGGTCTACTAGCTTATCTATAATTTTTCTATTATCTCTATGAAATTTTGATCAACTTGTATTAATCATTTTATAATTAAATTATTCTAAATAAATCACAATGATTCTCATGTATTAAACATTTTTGAGGACTTGATTTTTGGCTAGAATATTCTGCTATAAGTATGTGCTACTATTTAATTTATTTAATCATTTATTGTTCCACAATTAGAAAGTTTTCAAGTACTGTTTTACTTCTTATAATAACAGTTTAAAAACTATCATTTATATTACCTGTATTTACTTCTTACAATAATAGTTGCCTATATTTACCTACAATAATAGTTGACTTATCTTTGAATCATTTGCTTGCAAAATAGAAAATTGAGATCTAACAGTTCTTACATTTTTTGTTGTTAACTAGGCCCCCTATATGATTTTTTAAAAAAATCTACCTTTATGGCTAAAGTTACAGATCTGTAACAAATATTTGAAAGCAAATCATGGTTCTTAAAAAAATCTTATTTTTCTGGGCGCCTGGGTGGCTCAGTGGGTTAAGCCGCTGCTTTCGGCTCAGGTCATGATCTCAGAGTCCTGGGATCGAGTCCCGCATCAGGCTCTCAGCAGGGAGCCTGCTTCCCTCTCTCTCTCTCTGCCTGCCTCTCTATCTACTTGTGATTTCTCTCTGTCAAATAAATAAATAAAATCTTTAAAAAAAAAAATCTTATTTTTCTTAGTTAAAAACTTTAACTTATGATAACTATTTCTTCTAGTAGTTTTCTCCCTCAAGATACTGAAAAATAAGAATTACTGTAAGTGTTAACCATCTTAATAATGTTTGTGTGTGGTGGGGTGGTCTGAAGCACCATTAAAAAAAAAATAAATCCGGAAAAAAATGTACCAAGGAAATCTCAGTGTTTTTCAATGGGTCAGGAATAACAGAGCATCAGTTGAACGTAATAATTTTCTTTGTTAAGATTCATTTTCTCTGTTGGTCATCATGTTGACATTTCCAGTAGATGGCATTATTATACTAAAGAACCAATAATATAGGACATATTCTTGAACATTTTGGAAAGGAAGGGAAGAAGGTAAGGAATTATTACTCAATGAAGTCTGTTAGGTGTTGGTCTTTTTATATGTGTAATTACACTTAATGCACACAATGATCCTTATAGGTAGGTATTATTTAAACTGAGGCTGACAGAATTTAAGAAATTTAGTGTTCTCAAAGCAAGTAAGTGACAAGGTCCAGGATTGTAATCTAGATCTGGCTGATTCAAAATACCTGGGTGGCTACTATGTTTAGAATCTGTGGCATTACAATGCAAATATTCATTCTATAGAAACAGTTTTAAATGAATGAGGTTGATACCATCCAAATTTGGGGGGTGTAGTTTAGAGTTTTGTTGTTGTTTAATGAAATACTCTCAACTTAAAAAAAAAAAAAAGGAGAGAGTCATTTCTGTCACGGTGGAACAAAGACATCTGAAAACTCTGTTCCTTTTTAAAAGCAATGAGAACACTCCCCCCACCCCCCGAAAGTGAAAATCGATGTTTTCAGAACTCTAGGAATTAATTAAATATCACAACAATCTGGAGAGAGCTTATACAAAAAATATTACTGAACGTTGGTAAGAACAGCAATATCTATGGCCTTGTAAGTTGTTCTGTTCTCATTCTCTTTTCCCTAGCACCAAGGTAATTTTGAAAACCAGTAGCCTGTAGCCACAATAGTTGTGAAATCCAGCAGCTTAAAGATACTTAGAAAAAGGAAGAATGGGATTGAATATCTCCCAAATGTCCCATTCCAAGAGAGTCGTTAATATTCTACCTGTTGAACAAATCTCTGGAAAAGCCCTTCACAGAATTTGTTTATATTCAGTCTGACTCAGAGCTCACTCAGAGGGAGAAGTTCTTTCCCCCTGGAGTCTGTCAAAAAGCCATTAACATCAATTATTTAGCATCACCACTATCTGAGAAAACACCAGTTGACCAAAACAAGTCCGAATATAAAAACTTAAATGAAAAATTAGGGAGATAGAATGTTCATTGGAGGCTCTTAGAAGCTTGAATTTATTACGGGATGTCTTCAAGTCCATGTACATGTGAGAGCTGTCAACATGCCTGGAGAGACCTGGGAGAACACTAATTTCTCATCTCTGGATGAATATGAAATTTTGTACAAGCTGGAAGCCAAGGCTAAGGTAGAGTTGTAAATTGCCAAGCACTGAAGTTTTGCCCTGATACATACAAGAGAGAGGTTTACTGGTTCATGGTATTTAAGGAAATCTCTGTCTAATCATTGGGTTGCCAGTAAGCTAAGCAAACAGAGACATTAGTGGCTGTACACACACACACAATAAAGACTATGAAGAATTAGCCCAGAAAAGTTCCAAGCAAACAGTAACTACTACTACTACAATAAAAACTATAAACAGCAATGAAAATAAATACTTGGTAAGGAGGAATCTCATTTTTAAAGTTACCACATTATAATATTGTATCACCATTTTGTGGGGCAAAAACATTATCAAGCAAGGAGAGAAACAAGGAAATGTGATCCATACAAAGGAGGAAAATCAATCGATGAAAGCTGCGTATAAAGAACCAACTCAGGGGTGCAGGGGTGGCTCAGTTGTTAAATGTCTGCCTTGGGTTCAGGTCATGATCCCAGGGTCCTGGGATTAAGCCCTGCATTGGACTCCCTGCTGCATGGGAAGCCTGATTCTCTCTCTCCCACTCCCCCTGCTGCGTTCCCTCTCTCGCTGCATCTCTCTCTGTCAAATAAATAAGTAGATCTTAAAAAAAAAAAAAAAATGAACTCAATCCATAGGTAAGTAGAAGAAAGGAAATAACACAGATGAGAGAAGAAATAAATGGAGATTGAAAGGCAAAAGAGCAAATCCAGAAGATGAATATTTGGTTCTTGAAAAGACCAACAAAATTGACAAATCATTAGCTTAGAATAAACAATAAAGAGCTAGACCCATTACTAGAATCAAGAGTGAAAGTGGGTATTATTACTGACATCTACATATCTGAAGAGATTTTACAAAGAAACACTGTGAACAACTATACCATAAACTGCACAACCTTTGTGAAGGGAATAAGTTCCTAGGAAGACACAAACTACCCCAACTGACTCAGGGTGCAATCTGTGTTCACAGATCAGAAAAAACTTATTGTTGTTAAGATGGCAATACTCCTTAAATGGATCTACAGAGTACATGTAATCCTCTCAAAATCCCACCTGCCTTTTTCGAAAAATAGCCCTAACAGTCATATGGGAATGCAAGGAACCCAGATCACCAAAACATACTGAAAAACAATAAAGTTGGAGGATTCATGTTTCCCAATTTCAAATCTTTCTGTAAAGCTACAGTAATGAAAACAGTGTGTTTACTGGCACGGGGATCAATAAATGGAGTAGAATATAGATTCCAGAAATAGTTTCTTAACTTTGTCAGTTGATTTATAAGGAGTGTCAAGACAATCTAATGTGAACACAAAAGTGTGTTTTTAACAAATGGTGCTGGGGCAACTAGATTTTTATATGTGAAAAAATGGACTTGGACCCCATGTCACACCATATAAAATATTAACTCAAAGTCCTACATTTAATAGCCTATAAAATAGCCTATATAGCTCTTAGAAGAAATATAGGAGTAATTCTTCATGACTTTGGGTTAGGCAATAGTTTGTTAGATATAATATCAAAAGAGTAAGAGACAGTATTATATGTCAACTAAACTCCAATTTAAAAAAAATTAATGAGATAAAAGAAAAAATAGATAAATTAGACTCTACCAAGATTAAGAGAAACTTCTGTGCTTTAGAGGACACTATGAAGGAGTGGAAAGGCAATGTACAGAATGAGAGAAATATTTGTAAATCATATATCTGATTTAAAAGTATATGTCTAGAAGATAAAATTCTTAAAACTCAAAAATAAAAAGACAACCCACCTAAAGATGGACAAATGCTTTGAACAGATATTTCTCCAAACAAGTTACAGAAGTGACCTACCTATAACTACATGAAAAGATGCTCATCATTAATTATTAGAGTAATACAAATTAGAACCGCCATCAGAGAAACTGTGTAATACCCCTTAATAGCTGAAATTGAAATTAATAGATGATAACAAGTGTTGGTGAGGGTATAGATAAATTAGTACCCTCCCATATTGCTTCTGGAATTGCACTTTGGCACATCGTTTAGCAGTTCTTCCAAATGGAAAACACTAAGTTGTCATGAATGGATCCAAAAATTTTACTCTGTCAGTATAAATCCCCTGTCCACCAATGTGTAGAACAACATTATTCATACTACCTCAAGTGTAAACAACTCAGGTGTCCATCAGCTAATGAGTAGATAATTAAAATGTGGTGTATAGATACAGTGGAATATTATTCAGCAATAAATAGGAATGAAGTGCTGATACATGCTACAGCTTTGAAAAGACGCTGTGTGAAAGAAGCTAACAAAAAAGACAACAAAAGAGAGCACATTGTCTAATTCCACTGATGTGTAATGTCCAGAATAGGCAGATCTATAGATCCAGAAAGATTAGTTGTTCCTTAGGCTTGGAGAGGTGGAGGAAAGAGCATTGGACTGACTGCTAATGGGTATGAGGTTTCTTTTTAGGGTGATGATTTACAATTCTTTGAATATACTAAAACCCACTGAAATATACACTTCAGAAAAGTGAAATGTATGGTGTGGGTATTATCTCATTAAAACTTATAAAAATCTGTAACACAAATGCAGGTTTTCTTTTCAAACTGGGGTAAAGTGTGCCTATTCTTGGGGATGTGTAGGAAGAATATCTAGCATATATTAAATACCTTCTTTGAGTCAATGACTTTAGAAATATGATCTCACTTAAAATGACCGTCTTTGTCATATGGTTGTTATCTTTGTCATTTTACAGATAAAGAAATGTTATGTTAGAGGTTAACTACTTTCCACAGGGTCACACATCTAATAAGTGCTGGAGCCCGTCTATCTCTTTTGCAAAGCTTGTATACTTTTATCCTCCATTCTGTGGTTCATTGAAAAGATGTTTCATTATTTTCATTGTTATATGTATATCTATATTTTTGCTCTAAGGGTGATAACTGCCCTCATGTTAGTTTTGATTATTGCCAAAACAAGTTGAGAAGAAATGTAAATTTTCTCTTTTCACACCACTTTATTAATTACTAATTTCAAAGCTTGTCAGTTTGTGACATTCTGTTTGGTATATTGAATAGACTTGGTACTGTGTTGACAGAGGCTTCTTGTCCATCTGTAAACTGAAACTGAACTCTGAAATAAGGAAGATGAATGTTCGGGGGTGGGATTTTTCTTGGTATAAAAATAAGAGTTTTCTTTCAAGTTGATTAATAATGTAGTCCTTCATTTCCACAAAACAGTTTAGAAAAGCAAGAAATAATCTTAGTTTTCAAATATATGCATTGGTTTTAGAGTTGGTATTATCATACTAAAGTTGAGCTGGTTTCGAGGAAATTATATATGCATCTATGTAGGGTTTGTTAACATTTTTCACTTGTAAAGAAATTATATATAGTATTCTTTTAAGAGGCAGACTACCTCAATACATTGATGATGATTCCCTGAATGTTTGAGGAACAGGGTACTTTCTCTCCCTGGGTCTCATTTTCTAAAATGAAGCACTATATTAGCCACTCCTTCGGGCCCTTTCCAGCTTTTTGATTATATAACACTCTGAGTAGCACGCAGGTACACCTGCAAACCTGCCAAGAGTTCCTCGGAATCATTAATGATTATTCATGGCAAGGGAAGCAGAGGCAACATTGACTCTGAAAGCCGATCCTTCTCACTGGAGAAGTGCGCTCTTGTGTTACAGTGTTTTTGTGTATGAGAAATGCCACCTGCCAGTACGTGAAGGTCTCTGAGCACAAGGGATCGACTCAGTGCCCTTCATGTTGAAACATCTCCTGCAAGCCTAGCACAGTGTACCTGTGGTGAGGGCAGTAGTATGATGCTTACAATGATGTTTTTGAGAGCTTCTGCTACACACATCCAGCTTGATCTTTGTCTCTTGTCAAAAGATTTGTGACAAATCTAGGATATCTTTTTTTTTTTTTTTAAAGATTATGCTTAAAAGTTGCTTTTAATCAGAATTTTTTTTGAAGTACTCTAAACCGAATGTCCTCTTGGTACCTTACACATATCTTTAAATGGGATTCCATAGTAAAAAAAAAAAAAAAGAGTAAATTATCTGAAAAGAGAATAATGTGTGCTAATAGTATCTCAGAAAGAAAAATTATAAATGATTCGCAGAATCACGAGAGTTTTTATTCTTGAGCCTCTTTTTGCCATGTAGAGCAAATTCATTTTTAGTGACCTAAACTAACAATTATGCATGAGTTCTCTACTAGCATAATTAAGAGTCTAAGATTAGACAGCATCTAAAAAATTTAGGATAATATTTTAAGTTTAACTTGTTTTTAATTAGCAAGATGAGATAAAATACAGATGGATTTTAGTACATTATTTAAAAATCATGTTTGCTTTCAAGCCTATTCTTTTTGTTTCAATTCCCAGGATAGTTTGCCCGAAGACTGGGAAGAGTCAAGGTTGCCGTAATGGGCAACCAAATACTGGGAAGGGCTGAACAGGATTTCTAAGGACTAGTCATTTTTGTTGCTTACAGTAGTCAGGGCTAGCTATGTTCTATATTACTGCTGCTTATAACCTCAGGAGCTTAAAGAATCAGAAACCAATAGCAATGAACTAAAAAGACACCACTTTCAACCTTAGAACTCTTTAGAATGCACAAATCTATTTTCTCCCTACAATTACATCTTACAATTTTTTTTCTAAGAAAATAAGAAAAATACATGCTCAATGTAAAAATTTTGGAAAATACAAAATACAGAGAAGATTAAAAATGCTCTTATTAATATTTTAGTATATGTCATTATAGCTATTATATTCTTTTAATAAACTTTTGTACTTAGTTAATCTAGCCCATATCTGTAGGAATTTTGCTGAAATAGTAATAGGAGATAATTCTGGGGAAGTTGTATCAAATAGTTTTACATCCTGAGAGAAACCTATATTGATATGAAATGAACAAACATTTTAGAATTTTCTGAAAAAAAAAAAAGAAGAGGGAGAAAGAAAAGAAAAAGAAAAACAGTTTTATTTAAGCCCAAGTGAGGACAGCTGCCCTAGATAAATAACCTTCACAAAGAAGAGAGTGCTGCAGAGAAGACATGTTTAATACAGGGTTCCCTATGTTTTTTGTTACAACAAGAGTTACAGATCATCATGATGAAGGGCATTTCAGAAAATTGCAGACATTATTTTATGGGTTTAGTATGGGCAAGTTTGTAGGCTTCAGAGGTATGGGCATGGAACTTAGGGAGATTTTTATTCTTCAGTTTGAAATGTTTCTTGGGTTATTCACTAACGAAGCAGATGTACAGTGTGTGCTCAGGGCTGAAATAGAGCCTATACTTTGAAGTTGGGCAAAGTCATTTTGACCTTGGTAAAAGTATGGCTTCCCAGGGGTGTAGAGGCAGGACACACAAACTTTAAAAGTTGAAAATTTCCTTTCTCACATGTTTACAAATGATGAAATGTTTGATAGCTCCTGGTTCACCTGTTTTCTGGGTCTTGTATAGTACAAGCTTCTGGGTTATTCACTTCAGAAAGTTAGGTGCAGTTAATGAGGTTTTCCTTACAAGATAGGCAGATAACTTGGCTTTAGTCTATGGAAAAGAGAAGATACTGAAAAATGAGCAAAGGATAAATATAGGCAAGGATGTCTGGAAGGAAAAAAAATTCAAGCAAACCTTGAGATGTTGTCTTATGAGTAATTTAGACTGTTTAAACTGTGTATCAGACACATCTTGCAATTTTCAGATTTTTGTGGTTTCATGTGTGTCACCCTTGGTCACTGATCCACCTATGTCACTGCTATGGTGACACACTCCATGCGGGCTGAGTGATTACCACTGCCTGGAGCCAGCAACCGTACACCCAGACTCACTGACATTCCCAAAGAGTAAAATATGCAGTTTGCTAAGTACTATTTGGAGCAATAAAAGAACACTGAAGGAGGCAAGGAAAACTTTGCTGGGACTTGAAAAATTGCTAAGATTTCGTTAGATGAACAAATTGGAGCGGAGGATTTGCCATGGAGAAAAGCAGAGACATGGAGCTCAAATAGGAAGTTGTTACAATCATCCTCATAATGATGAAATAAAACTACTACAGTGCCTTGGGAAATGTAAGAAGAGAATTATCTGAGACATAATTACGTGATGGAATTGACATATTTAAGAAACTGAAAGGATGTAACAGGAAGTGAAAGCAGGTGAGAAAAGGAATAGCTGAGGAATCTCAGGTTCCTGGTTTAGGCAACTAGGCTGATAATGAAACTATTCATCTTGGTAAAGAATTCAGGTAGAAAATTCTTTAGGTTATAGTGGTGATGAGATCGTTCTTTGATGTTTTGCATTCAACATGTTTGTAACATATCCAAGTGGTGTTCCGTAAGGAACAATCAGGCTATGGGAGAGAAGTATGGGAAAGACTAGAGCTGGTGGCTTCGACTTCCAGTTAACTGAAGATCAGACCTATAGGCATAGAAAAGGGAATACAACTGAGACTGGACATTTTGGGCAATGCTAACATTTATGCTTTAGGAAAAGGTGAGTAAAGTCAAAGTAACTGAGAAGAAGTAAGAAGTGAATGAAAAGATAGCAATGAAGTGACAGAGAATTTATTTAAGAAGTGATAGCATCCGAGAAGTTCAAGGGTTTGTGTTCCTATGATAAACTGTAAAATTACAAGGCCAACAGAAATTACATATCAAGAGATATTATTCCCAGTTCCTGGAAGAATACTTCAGGACATCTGTTGCTGCTTTTAGAGGGGTCATCTAATAATACTAGTTTCTTAGGTGTGACTACTTAGTGGCATAAACCAAGTTATTTCCATGAAGCTTTTGTACTGTCTATACTGGTGACTGGAAACTTCCTTGTGTTACATTCACATCACTTTTACATTTATTAGGCATTCAACAAATATTTATAGAGTGTCCACCCTATATAAGAGGTAAGACACACTTTTAGTGAACTCTATAAAAAGGCAAAGACCCTTGCTCTTGAGAAACCAATATTCAAGAGATAGAACAATAAATTAACATAATACATACTTTTATAAAAGGTAATAAGTGCTATGGAAAAACTAAAAGGGAATAAATAAGAACAGGAGTATAGTGGGTTTGGGGCTGGATAGTCTGCAGTATTAAATGGTGCAGGAGACCTCACTCAGCAATTGAGGTTGGTCAAATATAAAGAGGAGGAGTTGGTCAAGTGGATACACGAGGAAAGAGCATGCCAAGCTTAAGACGGGTGCAGGTTCAGCATGCGTGGGAATCTGGAAGGAGACTGCAGATGTAGGCAGAGTAAGCAATGAAGAGCAGGTAGATTCTGTAGGGCCTTGTCTGACTCTTATTAGCAATAGGAAAAGAAAAGAAAAGAATCTTTTCCAGGTTTTCATCAAAGGAGTGACCTGATCTGACTTGCCATTCAAAGGATCGTCTTGGCTGCTCTATTGATGGTAGACCTTTTTCTTTTTTTTTAATTCCATGGTTACTGCTACTGCCTGATGCATAAAAGTGAAAATAGGAGAGCTAGGAAAAGGTTAGCTACAAGTAAAAGATGATGATGGTTTCAGGGTGGTATCAGTGAAATAGTGAAAAATGGATGAACTCTGGATGTATTAGTGGATGTATTAGGAATATAGAGTGTGCAGTATTTCCTTTACAATAAAACAATTTTGTATAGTAGTCAGCTCTACCAAACGTTTGGCAAAGGACCTTATGAAAAAATATTTTGCAAGGTATTTAATCCAATGTTAAGATGTTACCATCAGATTCATCATCCTAAAATTTATGCCAGTGGGTGTTGTAGTTAGCACTGTGTTTATATCACTGGACTCTGCAAATATGTATCTGATGGGTTTCATGATGTGTAAACAGGATAACTTGTGAGGTGGTAGAAATTATACTTGTACTTTCCCCAGTGGCTTTAGATGGAATATACTTTCAGGTTGTTTCTCCCTTCCACAGATTCTGTACTTCAAGTCTCTGAATATCTAAATAATTATCTTGTCATGACTCTCTCAGTTATGCTTGTCTAGTTGGTATACTTTGCATGTTATAAACTAACATTTTAAGTTAACATTAAATCTTGAGACATATAATATTGTATTACTACTGGCCAAAACCTTTGTGAGAGTGTTATGAATGCAGAATTTGGTTAAATTGAGAGGCACATTTGGATGACTTCATAAATATTGATTTAAATACATGCTGGTCTTAGAAAATTACAGTTTTCATGGTTTGATCAAATAATGCAGTTTTGCGACATTGCTGATTTTGTCATATTTCAGTTTTCCTCAATAGCATCAGAATGCTCTTCTCTTTAGGTTAGACATGGCACGATATTTAACTGTCTAGTTTCCCTTTAGTGGCAACTTTACTAGATGAGTATGTTGTCTTGGGCAAAAACAAATAAGTGTGTTAAGCAAACCCTTACAACTAGTCTTTTTATTTTGTTTTATTTTACTGAAATAAAAATAGTAAAAATTACTTTTGGCTAACAGTCTAAATTGTTACAATATATAACCAACTGAGCTCAATGTATATGAGCATACACACACACTGGTAAGTGTCTGCATGTGCACACATACATATGCAAGCCCGTGATGTTTAGCCATAATTATCAGCTAGTGAAATTAAGCTCAACATAGCTATTATATTTGTAGCCATTGTGTATTGTGTTTTCATTAAGTACAGACAAATAATGAAATGTTTTTTTCTAGTTAACCTATGGCCTAAATCTTACATTTAACCTGAATATCATGAATGTTTGTGTTTGATTAAGGACATGACACATGTATCATTTGTTTTAAGGTTAGAAGGAATAGAAATGCAAAGATGTTAAGTAACTGGGCAGGTCCCATTTCTTCTTGTGGTTTGTAATATAAGTGAATAAATTATTGCTTACATTATAGTTTCTGAGACGGATATTGCAATAGACTGGCGGCTATCAAGGAGCGCTCTTAAATTTTTGAGTTAACTTTTTGTTAATACATGCATTTTGTTTGGATAACAAAGCAGAGCTAGAGTGAAAAACACTAATTTTAAAAACACAACTGAAGGGCACTGCTCTGCCCCTCTGGGAGTGGCGTGATTGCTCTCCTAAAGTACCTGGACATTTTTTAACAAGACACCTTGAGAGACCTCTTTATGTCGGAAAGCAAGAGCCCTCCAGGGTATGTTTGAAGGAGACTGATGGCTGGACTGCTCAGCATAAGAAATAAATGGTTACGGGAAGGTGGGAGAGAAAAAGAGAGAGTCAGAAACATAATGGTTGTTGGGGGACAGTAGAGAAATAATTAAGAGTGAGAAATTCCTAGGAGAGGGATAATTAAAGGACTGTAAGGACAGTTCTTTTTTGTTGTTGCTGTCTGGAGCTGGAATCACACTCCCCTGTAGTAGTGTCTGCTCTAGACCCAAATTTCTTGACTAAATGCTTTTTTGGTAAAGGAGAAGGCTATATGTCTGTGATAGCTGCTGAATAGAGAGAAGAGAATGAATATGTTGGGTCAAACACGAGTCAGAATTTAGCAAGAGAAGAAATCAGAATTAGGGAGAACAGAAGGCAAGCTTCCAGATTTGAGGAAAATTCTTTCTAAGGAGGTTGCCCTGGACATGAGAGAGGAATTAGAGGCAAGCATAAAGCAGAGGATGACGCCTGGATTCTACTTGCCTTGGTCGTTGCTTTGAGTCTTCACTTCTTTTATATTCAGAAAGCTTAAACAGCAGTTATAAATGTAGAAGGATTTGTTCTAACTCCAAGAGTGGAGGCAGGTTGTTATTCCCGGGCTCCTAGCAGCTTGGGAATACAGTAGGGAATCTCTGAAACATTTCAAACATTTGAAAACTCTAACAGAAACTGAAAAACTTCTCACAATGAGGTGACATGAGCTAAATAATCTGTCAAATATCCCCTCGAGAACAGAATTATATCCTCTCGGTTGATAATTGTGTAATGGTATCTCATGCCTATCAGAAGCTCTGATTAGCAGTTAGATGTATTTGATGGAACAAGGAGGAGAAAACAATTATTAAAAATTTCAATTTCTGTTTCTGCTTGTTCCTCCTGGACTGAGGTGTGCCTTCTCATTTTGAAGTCCTCTGTGTTTCTTGGGCAGATAATGAGACTATAGAACTGCAACAAAGACAGATGTCTGTTAACTCCTAGAGTCAGTCCCTTCATAGAAGACTACTTCACTGTGGAATGGGTGGGAATGGCTCACCTGTCCTGTTAACTATAAGCAGCTTCTCAAGGAAGTCAGTAAAAATCTCCATAGAAGCATCTACAAATTTATGGTGGTGGCTGCAGGCACAGAGCCTTTGGAGATTCTCACATCTCCTATTGTGGTTTGAAGAGCGTGCTTCAAATAGGACCTGGGATGATCATTGTCAGCTCAGTTGCCAGCAAAAAAAAAAAAAAAAAAAAAGGAAGAAGAAGATTTGCAGCTGAAACCCAGGATTCAGTCTGCCCTGCAGCCCCTGGAAGAATCTTAGTTTCCCTACAGATCTCAGCCAAGTCTCCTACTGATTTCCACCCTCCCCACCACCAGAGAATTGTGCAATATATATTGTCTCTGAATCAGCCAATGTTTTGTTTTGCTTTGTGAATTTTCATTTTTTAAAACTGTAGTCCAGGATCTTATTTCTTTATTTTTTTTTTTAAATACAATTTTCACAAAGCTATTTTAAACATTAAGAAAGAACTAGAAAAGGCATGGTTGGGAAAATATCTGGTCATGGTTTTCAACAACTAGCCTTTACTGAACACCCATTGTGTGTGGAAGTGGAAGGTACATAGTGATACTTTTGGGACTAGTCCCAAAATTTCCTCCTCTAAAATGTGATGCTATTGAGAATAAGCATTATCCCTTTTTAGTTCCCTACCTGACCTAGTTCCATACATGTGAGATGAATGAAGAGATTTTCTTTTTCTCTCTAAAGACTTAGATTATGAGACCTTGAAGGAAGAGAGGCCATGTGTTGGAGGATTTGGGGAGACTGGCCCCTGGCTACAGACAACAACTGAGTTCTTAAATCCCGGGAAATACCTTTTCTTTGTGGATGGACAATTCGTTACCTCATTTGGGACATTTGTGTCAGCTGTCGGAGCTCTTAGAAGTGCATCTCACCAAAATAGAGATTCTTTATCGAATCAGAAATAGAGTGTCGGGGTACCTGGGTGGCTCAGTGGGTTAAGCCTCTGCCTTTGGCTCGGGTCATGATCTCAGGGTGCTGGGATCGAACCCCACATCAGGCTCTCTGCTCAGCGGGAAGCCTGCTTCCCCCTCTCTCTCTGCCTGCCTCTCTGCCTGCTTGTGATCTCTGTCTATCAAAAAAATAAATAAAATCTTCAAAAAAAAAAAAAAAGAAATAGAGTGTCACATGAATCATTCTTATGAGTACCCTAGTTAAGAATTATATTTTAATTTGAAGGGTTTTTTTTCCCCCCTTTCAATTTCTATGATGTCTTTCAAAACATGTTAATGGAGTTCATGGAGAAAATTCATTAAAGAGGTACTCGAAATAAGCAAATCTGACTTTATCACTAATTAGCAGTGTCTGCCCTATTATCCCATTGGTAGTGTTTTAAGGACCATAACATGATAAAATTTTGTTAAAATTTTAAGAGGCTGTTAGGTTCAAATCTTGCATATTATAAAACAGTAGTTTAGATCCTGGTACTTGAAGTCAGATCCTGGGTTTGAGTGTTGTTTCTGCCTTGTGTTAATTTGGCCATGTGACTTAGCCTCTCTGAGCCTCTGTTATTTCATCACCTGACACCTACTAAGTGCTCAACAGATACTATTTGTAATCACAGTATTGTATTTATTATATTGTGCTCCAACTTATTTTAAGCCAAATTTATTCTATAAAATAATATAAAGAACCCCGTGCTACCAGTCATTTTCTGGGAAAGCATTTAGGGTTAGTTTTCTTAGGAATGCATTATAAGATGATGAGTAACATGATTTTTAAAAAATTGATCTCATAACAAAGAGTAGAGAGTCTTCTATATTAAGGGGGAAAATAGTTGTATTAAATTTGTCCAGGTAAGGAATAAACAAAGTTCTACCATAGTACCTAAACTGTTCAAACAACAGGAAATAACATCCTTTTAGTACATAAAGATTTAAGGAAAGAAAGCATTTGGAGTAACAGCCAGGTTATTATATATTCCCTTACAGATAAAATATTGAAAATGAGGAAATGAATACAAGGAAGAAAAATCTGGCCTGTGCTAGCTGAAGTGTGCACAACAGCCCTATTTCCTGTACTGCCAATTGTGGTAAGTAATGGCTGTGGTAAAGGCAGTGGTCTGTGTGCAAGAAAATATTTCACCTGTCTGGTTTTATGGAATTGCTGGAGAGCAAGAAAGCAGCCGGATTTAGGGAAAGGTCTTGGATATCAGTAAGACTGCAGCTAGAAAGGTCTTGTTTGACTAAGAGGACATATTATTACAACACTTGAAGACCATTATTTGTGTGTCCATGGGGAATCTACATAAATGTGTAATATGAAGTGAAGTCAAGGAGTCTTGTAGAGTTACATGAATAATGGTGGTCTTAGATGTCATGGCTCTTGAGTGTAGGAAGCATTAAGGAAAGAATGGAGTTACATTATTATTCAGAGGCTCTGTCAAATAGAGCAGAGTGGGGTTTTTATTTTTGGTTTTTGTTTGTTTGTTTTAGAGCAGAGTGTGTTTTAAGGTATAGTGTCAATTCCTGGTAGATTTGATAAAGTTCTCTGATTTTTATTAAAAAAAATCTTCTGAACTTCACAAAAGATGAATTTTATTGTATTTAAAAAAAGTGAACCCGACGACGTGTTTAACCAAGATGAAGGCAGTAATTAAAGAGAACTCTCCCTTCCATGTTAGGAGACTTCATCACCCTTTTAAAAGACAAATAACCATTTTGTTTCCTTAGTCTCCCTCACTTCTTCTTTGGCCTGCTTCTTAAAGGTGGATGATTCCCATTTTTTCTTCGGAGTCTCTCTGTCTTCCTCCTTTCTTCCCTTTTTTCTAGTAATTACATTGTCATTTAAACATTATGCTAAATATCCAAAGCACCACAGGGTATAAAAAATTATTAAGACCTGATCTTTGCCCTAAGGTTCCTGGGTTAGGACAGAAAGGTAAGACGATCTGTAATAATATGTGACAAAGGCTGTGTACTTTGGAAACACGCAAGAGGTGACATTTGAAGTTCCATAAAGTCCAAATGGGTATTGAGGAATGGGGTGTTTCAGGAATGCGAAATGCACAAAGACTCAGCTGGGGGTGTGAAAGTGCATAGTGTCTTCGGAGACCCATAAGTCATTTTGTGTGTTTGGAATATAGAATGTGTATTGGAATGTGCAGCAGCTGAAGCTAGATAAGTGGGTAACTAATCATTTTATATTTTATTCTGCAGGTAGCACAGAGTAATAAGAGGTTTTTAAGCACTCAGTGGGCTATCTCATTTCTTTTCATGCCTTAACCAGCATCCCTAAGTTAGTTATTCCCGCATCTTTACCTGCAGTTCTGACTTTGTTCCTTAGTATCATAATCATATGCGAAACTGCTGACTTATTATTATCCTGCTGTTACTCTAACGAGTTCACTTCAAAAGAACTTACTTTGCTCCTTTAAATTGTTCCTCCATTTGGGCTCCCTTCCTTGTTTTGTGCTGCTGTTTCTCCCAAGTCAGCCAGACTGAACAAGTCCATGCCACTTTCACCTTCCCTCTTTATTTCAATTCCCCCATAGTCTTCTGTTCACCAAACCCTAGCAGTTTTGCCCCAAAGCACCTCACACCCATTTCCCCATTTCTGCTCCTCCTGCCACTTCTTCAGGGCTCAGACTCGCATTCCTTCTCATCCAGATTTTTTCAATGGACTTTTAAATGATTTGGTTATTTTTGTTTTCATTTCCAGTCCATATCAAATATAATGGCACCAGAATTTTCTCGCAGAAATGGGGGTCTCATCTTCTAATTCCTATGCTCAAGTGGTGCCTGGGTGGCTCAGTTGGTTAAGTGTCTCCTTTGGCTCAAATCATAATCCCAGGGTCCTAAGATCAAGCCCTGCATCAGGATCCTTGCTCAGTGGGGTCTGCTTTTCCCGCTCCCTCTGCTGCCACTCCCCCTGCTTGTACTCTCTCTCTCTCTCAGTCACATAAATAAATAAAATCTTTAAAAAAAATAATTTCTATGCTCAAAATCATTTAATGGTTCTTTGCGTATGGAATAAAGTACAGATTCCTTATGGCCACAAACCAGGGTCCGTGATCATCATCTGTGTTCTTTCCAAAAATAGCATTTTCCCTTTTCCTCCTTCTTTTTGTAATCTCCTTCCTAAAATGCTCCTTGTTAGAAATCATTCTTGATCCACCATAATGCTTTAAAACAGACAAACAAACAAACAAACAAAAACAAAAAACCAAACTCTTGATACATCATGGTTAACCTTACATGAAACTCTATTCCTTTAATTATATATTTTTAGAAGACAGAGTGTATTTAGTTATCTTACCGTGTAACAAATTATCGCCAAATTTAGAAGCTTAAGATTATATATATATATATCCAGGTGCACTTTAACTGGGTCCTCCTGCTCAGGTGTCTCGCCAAGGCTGAAATCGAAGTGCTGCCGTCATCTCAAGGTTCAGTTGCAGGGGAGTGGGGGGTGGGGGGTGGATCTGCCTCTGAGCTCAGTTGTTGCAGAATTCAGTTTCTTCCAAGTTGTTGGACTAAGGGCCTCAATTTCTCACTTGTTGGCCGAAGACTGCCCTCCATACTTGCCATGTGGACTTCTCCTTGAGGTAGCTTTCAACATGACAGCTTGTTTTAATGGAAAAAGAGACAGGGAAGGAGGGAAGGAGAAAGTCATTGTCTTTTATAACCTTATCTTGGAAGTGGCATAGCATCACTTTTCTTTTTAAAGATTTATTTATTTATTTATTTCAGAGAGAGAGAGAGAGAGAGCCTGGGTTCAGGGGTGGCAAAAGAAGGAGAGTGAGAAAGAATGTTAAGCAGACTGTGCTGAGGGTGTAGCCTGACATGGGGCTTGATCCATGACACTGAAATCACAACCTCAGCCGAGCCAAGAGTCGAATGCTTAATTGACTGTGCCACCAAGCCTCTCCCAATCACTTTTGCCTTATTCTGTTTCTTAGAATCATGTCACTACATTCAGCGCATTTTCAAGGAGAGTGAATTATACAAGGTCAGAAATACAGAAGGCTGGTATCACACAGAGCATTTATAGTTTTGCTCTTTACCTCTGTGTCTAATGATTTAGACATTGCAGGTCTTTCATAATTATCTGGTGAACTGAATGAAAAACACTATTCCAGTTTGCAGCTCAAGTTTATGCTAGCGTTAATAATTTCAGTTAAGAGTATTTCATTAGAATCAGTCAACGTTTTTGGAATTTTGTATGTAATAAAAAATGTGGAAAAACATGAAACGTTGCTAAGGGATTCAGTTGGGAGCTCACCAAATGAAACCCTCTCACTTCATTTGGTCAAGATGGCCATAACCTGCTAGCTAGGGAGGGAAACAGGATAGTGTGAGGGGATATTACCCCATGAGATCATTTTCTTGAATTTCACTTGAGGTTAACGATAAAATACAAACTGGAATCAGTTCCAGGCAATATTTTTTTCAATATTTTTGTTATTTGGTTTCTTAATTTTATGTAAGTATGTGCTTCTTTAAACATTTTAAAATTTAAGGCATTGCTTGGTTTAAGTGATTTTTCTCTATAAGGTATAAATTTGAGGTATTGATAGTTTTGAAATTTAATACTGCTTATTAACTTAAAAGTTTCAGAAATAATGTACTTTTTTAACATTAGTTTAAAATAGTTAACTATTTATGCCATCTTTATATGCTAAAGACTATTTTGGTAGGTATTATAGGCTCAAATCTTGGGGACTATTATTGTATTATAGCCACCTCATTTTATAATTCAGAAATATTATACTTTGACTCCAATGAATTATTTTTATATGGCTTTTCAATGTTATAAACAGATTAAAGGAACATAATGTGAAGAAGAGAATAAATTCTTTTAGAAATATTCCTGGTTTCGCTTAAGGTTTTATTCATTATTTAGTTCAAAATAACCTCAGCTTGATCTTTTTTATGTGTGTATTATCTATTTTTGAGGTGTTTGAGACCAAAAGAATAAAGCTGAAGTTCCCAGGAGCAGCCAAATAATTGCATTTTGAATTTATAAAATCCTTTCTTTTTAAGCCGACAATAGTGATGAAACATTTGCATTTGAACCTGGCAACATGTAAATTTGAAAGTTTGTAATGAATAAAATTGTGAATTAAATGAAAGAGAGAAATATTACTCTTTTTAAAAAAAACTCTAATGGAACTACTAAATATGGATTATAAACTAATTTGTTTTTCAAGCAACACATTATCAACATTTTCAGATCCTTATAAAGTTGTTCAGGTGTTTTCTTCCCCAAACTTCTCTTATCTTCAGGTACAATTTTTAATGCATGTTTCAGTTCTCTTTAAATATATTATCAAGTCCTATAACCAAGCCAGGTTATATATATTTATATTTTGTACCTTTTCCTCAATTTGAGCTTAATGATCAAACCCATTTAGAATTTAAGAATTTGGAAGATAGATAAAAATGAATTCTGAATGGGTTACAGGTAATACCAATTTTACCACATTGCCAACTGTTTTCTCCATAACATGAGATTAAGCACAATGTTAAATTTGATGCTTCTTAGAAGAAAGTGACATTTTTTTTCTAAATATTAATGATTACATGGGTACTAAATTTTTCAGTTCGGCCTTTGAGATGTGTGTGATCACACACTACATATTGAGGAAAAACAAAATATATTTTTGGAGACAATCATAATAAAAAAAGAATACCTACAAAAATACATGTGGATTTTCCCCAGCTGAATTGACATTTCAGTTGTTCAAGTTGATAAAATTAGCTAAAAGTATAGAACATTTAAGAAATGCAAAGTTTCAAAAATAAGTACAGTCTATATATTTTTCACTAAAGGGAAGTTTGACTTTTTTATTCTAAGAAGACATGAATTAATCAATGGTTTTGAAATTCCATTCCATTAAATATATTCAAATTTATTTTAAGGTTAGGACTATATATTAAAGCAGCATAAAACTTGACAAAATAATTCTATCATTCCCTGATTTTAAACTATCAAAATGATTTTCATAGTCTTGTGAGTTACAACATGGAAATAATAACTATAAACTGAGTATATATAAATGGGAGATAAGAAGAAAAGGTAATACCATGCTAAGACTATGAAACTACCCTATTTCAAACTGTTTCCCTGTGGAGGTTATACTGTTTAGAATAAGGTTATGAGTGATTCAAACCTTTACTTTTCCATGAGAATTTTGTTATGCATGTGTTCATACATGTATACATATTTGAAATGTGTAAGTTGCTGAAAAGTATACAATTGGCCTCACACAGTTCACAGACATGAGGCTCATTCATCCAAAATGATCCTCTCTGGTGGTAGCTTGTTCTTGTGAACTATGTATCAAAAGAATGTGGTAATTCAGTACCACTTACTAGTTACATGATCTTGGGCACATTTACTTAGAACCTCTAAGCCTGTTTCATATCTGTTAAAGACCTGCAACCATAACTTATTTCTTAGGGTAGTTGTGGGGAGTTAATAAAAATAACAGATGCATTATGACTAGCATAATGCCTGGCAAATGTAGGCATTCACTAAATGCTCGTTATTATAAATCCTTCCTTCCACAGCTTTTATTCAGCGTTTGTATATGCCACACAGTACTCTAAGGTCTGGGTATACAACGGTGAACAAAACAGATAAATGAGGGATATCTGAGTGGCTCAGTAGGTTAAGCATCTGCCTTTGGCTCAGGTCATGATCTTACGGTCCTGGGATCGAGTCCTGCATCTGGCTCCCTGCTTCTCCCTCTCTTGCTGCCCCTGTTTATGCGCGCATGTGCGCTCTCTCTCTCTCTCTGTCAAATAAATAAATAAATAAAATCTTAAACAAACAAACAAACAAACATGAATGAGATGGTAAAAAGCATACACATAACCAAGATTATATAAGTAAAATAAATGGTGGATTATATAATGATAAGTAATAAGGGAAAAATAGGGCAGAGAAGTAGTAAGTACATTGAGGTAGAGGTTGTAATTTTGAATAGTTTGGCGAAAAAAGGCATCACTGAAACGATGACATTTTAGTAAAGACCTGAAAGAGGTGAGGGACCGAGCCATGGGATATCTGGGAGAAAAACATTTCAAGGGGGGAGGGCTTGGGCCAGTACAGAGACCCTGAGGTGGGAGCAATAAGGACTCTGTATGGAGTGAGCCAAGGTAGAAGATTAAGGGAGGAGTTAGAGAAGTAATGTGGGCCAGACGGTTTGGACCTAGAAGGAGGCTGCTAAGACCTTGACTTTCTTTGAAAGATTTAGGAAGGCTTTGGAGGGTTTTGAGTAGAGATGTGACTTAATCTGACCTATGAATCAAGGGTCACCCTGGCTGCTGTCTTGAGGCCAGCCTGAAGGGATATGGTTCAAAGGCTATTGTCAGTTTAGGTGAGAGATGGTACCTTGGAGATGATGATAGCAGTGGAGGTTGCAAACTATGTTGGCTAATTGATATATACTGGAAATTAAAACAACAGGTTCTGTTACAGGATCAGGTTTAGAGTGTGAAAGAAGGGTCAAAGATGCCCCAAGGTGTGGGGCCTGAACAACTGAAGAGTGCCATTATTGAGAAGGAAAAAATTGGAAGTGTGTATGAGCAGGGGAAGATCAGAATTTCAATTTGGCCTATGTTTTGTTTGCAAATTTTATGAGGCATTCAAATGAAGTTGTGGAAATATAGTTGGATTAATTATACTGGAATTCAATTGAAAGATCTGGGCCGGTGGTAAAATTTTAAGAGTCTTAGGCATGCAGATGGTTTCTAAAGCCATGAGACTGAGTGAGATGTCCAAGAGAGTGAAGTGGATAAAGTAGAAAAGATGAACCAGCAAAAAAAAATTGAGGGTGAGTACATAGAGACAGGAAAAAAAAAAAGAAAACAAAATAAAAAATGAGACTGGTGATATTCTAGAAGCCACAAGAGTAATAGTTAGTGAAATGCTAATGGGTCAAGTAAGGTGAGGACCAAGGATTAACCAATATATTCTACAGGAGGTCAATGGTTACCTTTTCATTAACCAAAACCTAAAGTTTCCTCATTGATTCTGCCCTCCTATAGCCGTCTTCAGCTTTCCCTGAACCACTTTTTGGTCTGCTGTTTTTCTGTTGCCAGACTGCTGTTCATCACCTTTCAGTATACTTATACAGCTTTTGATTCTATTATAAATGAACTTTCCTGTATTGCCATTGTGTCATGGAATTCTTTCTTCACATCCTGGTGGCTTTCTGTGCATTGGTTTATAATAGCCATTGTGAGTGGAGACCACCCCCCAGTCCTACTCTGCCTTTGAGATTCCCTATGATTGTTCTGCAGTGTTAGCATTGTTTTAAGGCCACCTGCTACTTCTCAGTACTTTTTTTTTTTTTTTTTAATATTTAAGCAAAACTCTTTTCTTTTTCTGGTGCTAATATTATGCATCTAATTTCCATAACCTACACCACCTCTGTGTCATTATCTCCTGGCATTACTACTGCTACCCAAGTTATTGAATATTTTGGTATTGTCAGTCTCAGGCAACTTGGATCATTATAAGTAGTCCACTGGAAGAGCTCAGAGTTTGTCAAATGTTTATTACATCATATGTATATCCCTCATTGTCTCTAAAAAGGCAACACTCACTTATATTTATACACTCTTCTGTGACTTTTAAAAATCTCATTAACTTTAAAAATACACATTTCATTGAGAGCAGATGTAGAGACAATGAATACTTGATACTTTGTAGAAGAAAATTTGGTTTAGTTCTAAAAATATATGCTAAGTACCAAATATGTGCTAAAGCTTAAATTGGGTGGTAAAGCTTCAGAGTGAGTAAGACAGGGTTATTGCCCTCAGGGAACATGTGGGCAGTATGTGTATATGTGTATGTGTTGTGTTGTGGGCTACACAGCACTGAGATAGGCAAGAGACAAACATACTGTCAAAATCGTATACTCATGTGTGCTTAGTGCATCAAGAACTCAGGTGATCTGAGTGATTAAAGGCAGGACTGTTACTTCAATTTTTACATGTCTTTGTGGGCTACTTCAATACCTGACAGCTTGGCTATCTTTAACTCTGGCTCTGCTCTGTTCCTGGCACTAGTTGAGAATAAGGTGACTGGCACAGATGTGGGGGTGGTCTCACTGTCCTCTCACTGCCCCAAACGATAGGCTCCTGCAATTTGATGGACACAGTGGCTGGGAGGAAGGAGAGGGGAAAAGGTCTAGCAGTGGGAAAGTACTGAGTACTGAGTCAAAGAGGGAAAAAATATGTTTTAAAGTTTCTTTCCTCTTCCTCCCATAGAGTTTTCAGCCATAAAGAGAAGTGCCTGAGGAAGAGCTCAGTAGAAGTTCCAAGTGAAAGGGGTCTCTGGATGAAAGCACCTGGTAGGGACTGCAGGCATGTATGGGAACGTGGTTGGTCAGGAGGGCCCTGAGTCTTTCGCTGTAATTCCTTTCAGAGATTGCAGTGCATTGGCTGTTCATCAAGCTGGGTGTGGGGGAAGATTTCCCCTAGGAGGCCTGACAGGTAAAGCCTTTCTATTTGTCTTTGGTTGGTCCTGAAGGATCACACACAGGTTTTTGGTCAGGAGCTAGACTCTTCAAAATCTAACAGTAGAAATAAGTCTGGGATGCTAAGGGTTGTAAGTGAGAAGAAATTTATTGAGCCTGAGTGTAGGCCAGGGGAGGTATCAGGGAAGCTTTTCTGGAGGCTGTGAATCTGGAGCTGATCTAAATGATAAATAGATGTTGGGCCGGTCTTCTATGAGAAGCATATTCTGAGCTGAGACAGAGATATGAGAAAAACCATGGAGGCATGACTTTAGGTCATGGCCTAAAGTATACTTAAAGATGACGAGTGTCTTAATTTCCTATTGCTGCTGTAACAAATTACTACAACCTAGTGGCTTAAAGTAGCGGAAATGTATTTCTCTTATAGTTCTAACTATCAGAGCCTAAAATAAAGGTGTCAGCAGGGCTATGTGTCCTCTGGAGACATCAGAAAGCAGAAGCTGCTTTCTCCAGCTTCTAGAGCATTCCTACATTCCTTGGCTTGTGGCCCCTTCCTCAGTCTTTAAAGCTAGCAGCATAGCATGCTCTCTGCTCTCCGGTTTGGTTCTTAGATTTTCCCTTTCCGACTGTGATCTTCCTGTGTCCCTCTCCCCTGTGAACACGTTGGGTCCATCTGGATCAATCAGAATAATTCCCCATTTCAAAATGCTTAAACTTACATCTTGCAAAATCCTTTTCTTCCATGGAAATTAATGTTTTGATGTTCTTTTATTTACCCTGCTGATTAAGGAGGGCTCTCTATCTTAAATAGAGAGCCAAACACATGACATCTGACACTGGAACAATGAGATGGACATCAGTTTACTGGTCATATATATTCAGAGCTGAGGACACTGCATATCATGCAGGGGTTGCATATAATGCAGGAGCTGCACTTGGGAATACAGTGAATTAGTGCGGGGCTGTGAGAGGCAGGATTTGGGGTTGGGTTCCTGTAAGAGCATGATTCATCAGAGAATAAAATTCCTTTGTTTGAATAATTTTGTGAACTGCAGAGAACTGAAACCCACTACACAGAGATAAGCAGGCACTGTGTCTGGTACCCATGATCAAGAGGGTTGTTTAGCTAGGGAACTTTACCTGCAGGAGATGAGTGGGTAGGAAACTTGGCAGTTAGGCCATTTGAGGCCCTCCCATACTTTAGGTCTCAGGTCAACACCTAATGCTGAATCTTAATCTCAGGCCTTACATCACAGGCAGCGTGTTCACAGGTTCTGGGTATTAGGATGTAGGCATTTTTAGGAGTCATTATTCAACATACCACAACAAATAATTGAGTTTTTCTGGAGAGAAATTTATAGTTTTGAGAGAAATGGATGGAGGTGAATTTAGGATAGTTGGTAGAACTCAAGCTGTATCTGCTGACGATACAAAGCTGAAGTCCTTATAATTTTATCCTGATAATGATGATGATGATAATAGTAACTAAAAGATCTGCTTACATTTATGGGGTACCTGGGTGGCTCAGTCAGTTGAGCCTCCAACTGTTGATTTTGGCTTGGGTCACGATCTTAGAGTGGGATTGAGCCCCAAGCTGGGCTCTGCCCTCAGCATGAAGTCTGCTTGAGATTCTCTCTCTCCCTCTCCCTCTGTCCCTTCCCTGACTCATGCTCTCCCTCTAAATAAAATAATAAAATATTAAAAGAATGAAACATCAGCTTACATTTAGAGGACACATATCACATGTTGTACACTATGCTAAGGGCTTGACCCGTATTTGCCAGCTATCATTGGGACACTGTGAGGTATATCTCCATTTCACAGATGGAGGTTTGGAGATTATATAACTTACTCAAGATCATATAGTCCTAAAGTGATAAGCCACAGCTCTAACCCAGATAGTTAGCATCAATATACTACAGTGTCATGCTATAGAGTTAGCTCTTTATCATACTAGAGATGGGGGAAGGGTACATGATTCAAGGGTCCTGGAGCAGGGCACAACATGAATAGGCATCAAAATCTGTAAGCTTGGAAGGTCTCATCTCTGTGTGGGAAGGAATGGTTTAGGGGCCCGTTAGGGAAAGGTGCTAAGCTGTTGAGGATACTACTGGCCAGCATTCTTCCCTGAATTGATCAGTCTTGTTCTTTGATTCTCATCTGAAACAAAGAATTTAGTCTAAATTTGGAACATGTGGTGATCAATTTTTCTTGCTTTACCAGTGGATGTTACTGTGCATTAGTGGTCATTAGTGGTATGCATGCAAGGTACCGTCTCTTCTGTTGCTTGTCCCTATGAATGAAGCACTTTTCTGTGACTTGTATGTGAAGCACAGAATTGAGGGTGTAGGTGCAGAAAGCCTCTCTTGGCTTGTTCTCCAGTGCCACACTGGGACACAGTGTTTACTCAGCTGTTTCTGAAATAGTATTTTGTTTCCCATTCCAGCATAGTTCCCTGTGAACACAGCTTTAGGGTTGGATTCCCTGTGGAGTGGGGTGAATGATAACATTCAAGTCTCCCAGTCTCCACTCTACACCCCTCAAGTAACTCTTAAAAGCAGAATATTTTTTACATAAGGGTGGAAGAATAATGGTTTGGAACCTGTGTAGTATGCAAATAGGAGAATGTTCAAATTAGTTCTCTCCTCGGCCTTTGGTATTTTCGGGTACTGTAATTATGCAGTCACCTCCTGAGAGGCTACAAGGGAAACACTGACATTGGGTGAATGAACATTTTAATACAAAAATAGAAACAACAGGCAACTCATCTCAAAAACCAGGGATCATGTTTGTTAGAAAGTTAGTTGTAATAGGAGTCTGAGATACATTTTCTCACTGTCAGCATATTCCATATGACATTAATAGCATTATTCTGAAAGTCAAGGTCAAATAACATTAGTTTTAACCTACTCTATGCAGAGAGTATTTAGGAAAAGTAAATACTATCTTAATGGATATTTGTTCTTTTTTCTAGGATAGATTATCTTTACAAAAGTAGGCTGGCATTAATTTGACTTTCTACTTTGAACTGCTATTGTTAAATCTCTTAAAACATCTTTTGCTATATGTAGTAAGAAATTTAATAAACATTTAAAAAAAGACAAAAATCCAAACAAAATATGAAATAAAATCGGTATAAGATCTAGGTCTTATACCAAGGTCAGGGACAAAGTTCCATTCAGTAGAATTCAAGTTATTTTTGTAATACTGTCCTATAATTTATGAAACGTGTATGAATTCCTAAGAAACTTCCTCTGCAGTGCCAAACAAATGCTTTAGAATTGGAGGACAGTGTTCATGGAAAAAATTTGAATTAAAAACAAATAAATTTTAATATTTTTTAAAGTAAGTAACTTGAAAAGAAAGGTTATGACCTTGTGTAAAAGTATGTATGTTAGAAGCATCTTAATACATGAACATATTTAACTACCACTTAACTGATATTTTTAAAAGAAAAATACTCGGTTTTTATTTCATTTTTTTAATAAAGGAGATTAAGAAAAATATAGTAGAAGTTAAAACAGTTAAAAATATACATGTGTCTATATGCTGCATTTTGTTTCTAGATACTTTAATGAAACTTAACAACTACATATATATATATATATTTTAAGATTTTTTTATTTATTTGACAGACGGAGATCACAAGTAGGCGGAGAAGCAGGCAGGGGGTGGGGGAAGCAGTCTCCCTGCTGAGCAGAGAGCCCAATGCGGGGCTGGATCCCAGGACCCTCAGACCATGACCTGAGCTGAAGGCAGAGGCTTTAACCCACTGGGCCACCCAGGTGCCCTGAAACTTAAAAAAATATTAAAAGAGAAATAACCACAAGGAAGTAAAAAGGACTTGCAACACAGCAACCAACGAGTGGCCATTAAGAGACCACATCTGGGTTCTCTGGAAGTGACCTGGCCTGAATGAATTTCAGAATTGCACTTTTATCATGGAACCATTTTTATAAAGGCAAAAGTTGCTTAACTTTACATCCTTAAGTAAGTGAATGTAACAATATTTTATATGTGAACACACCCTCCATTTCATCATATCATGAAAGGAAGAGAAAGAACACTAGGCTAAAAATGTGGCAGCCCTTATCCATAAGTGTTTGGACTATAGAAAAAATAATAGCAGACAGAACATAAGGTCATTGACATGATTCCCAACTCCTGGTCTGTGTGAATCCCTCCCTTTGAATATGGATGGAATCTGAGACTTGCTCCTAATCAACAGCATAAGCAAATGTGATGGGATATGTGTGATTATGTTATATAAGATGTAGACTGGTCTTGCTGGAGTCACTCACTCCTTTGTTAATTATGAGGAGGAAAGTCACCATGTTGTGGATTGCCTGTGTTGAAAGACCCAGGTAGGAAGGAACAAAGGGTGGCTGTTGGAAGATGAAGGTGGTCTCTGGTCAACAGCCAGCAAGACTAAAACCCTTAGTCCTACAACTCTAAGAAACTGAATTCTGCAAAAAGTGGATCATTGCCTGGTTGAGTCATGTATGTGACACCATAGCACCTGCCAACACCTTGATCCCAGCTGATGCAACTCTACCCAGAGGACCCAGATTAGGTATGCCCAGACCCTGACCCCCAGAAATGGAATAAATATGTGTCATTTTAACCTGTTAAGTTTGTTAAGCCCAATATATGTTTATATTTATAGCTACATCACGTCTATATCTTTGTGATTATCTGTAGCTTAGAGGAATCTGCATTAGTAGAGGCTTTCCAGAGAAGCAGGACCAGCAGGATGTGCGTATGTTCATATATACAACTTGTATGTTTGTATCTCTCTAAAGAGATTGATTGATTGATGTGCCTTACGGAATTGAATCTCGTGATCATGGAGGCTTAGTGAATTTAAAACCTCATGGGGTGGGCCGACAGCCTGGGATACTAATGAAGAGTTATAGTTTGAGTTCAAAGGCAGTTTCCTAGCAGAATTCTTTCTTGTTCAGAAAGGTCAGTCTTTGATCAGTTAAGGCCTTCATCTGATAGAAAGGGGCCCACTCACATTATGGAGGGCAATCTGCTTTACTCAAAAGTCCACTGACTTTAATCTCATCCAAAGAATACTCACAGAAACATCCAGAATACTTGGCCAAATATATGAGCACCACGGCACAGCCAAGTTGACACCTAAAATCAACTATCACAGCATGCAAGAGAGAATCCCTTGAAAGGGATATAACCTTAAAAATTCTCTGAATATATGTTATCTACATAAAACAGCTATGTGAATGAATGGAAAATCAGAGTCTACAAATTAGTATAGTTGCAAAGAATACTATGCACTTCATCTAACATGAGTAAAACTGATATTTCTATCAAATATAATTTGAAGAAAGTGTTTTCATATAAGCCTTCTATTGTAGATTAATGAAGTAATGGAAGGATATTGAAAGACAGTGGTATAAAACAGCAATGTCAACTGGAAAGAAAAAGATAATAAAAATGTCTTTAAATGGAATAAAAAGATGAATAAAAATTTAAAATATGATCAATTTCTATATTGAGCTGATTACAAAACAATTATTTTGTAATTATTAAGCAAGGAGATATTAAAAGTAACACCAGGATTGTACATGACCAGTGCTTGGGCCCAAACTATGTCTCTTCATGTGCAGTCTGGGATGAGAATTCTGCCATCCTCCGACTACCTTGCTTTTTTAAGAACCAGTTTAATCCAGTTCAGAAGTGTGCGGATCTTGCTGCATTGGAAATGGTGTTTGGAAATAAGTTTTTGCTAGTCTATGGGCAAGGGCCAGTGCTTCAGGAGAATTCTGTTGATACCAGCAATGTTGTTCAGTGGTAGCTCTTTGAATACTACCCTGTCAAGGATAGTTTGTCTGATATTCTGAGACCTGGGTCTGTGGAATACCTAGGGCTTTATAGTTCCCTATTCTGTGTTCCTAGCTGCTACTTTTGAAGAGTAGGGGAAGGTGTGAGGTGCCCACTTACTTTTCTCATTAGTACCAACTCCTGCCAAGGGTTCCATTGCTTTTGGTCACCCTAGGTAATACTTTCTTGTAGTTGAGTTGGCTTTTCAGTAACTGCATGGAATGCCTCATGCTTGGTCCTTCCTCAGCTTTATAGTGGCTTGTCCTCACAGGTCTGCTTTCTCTTCCCGATCATTTGCCTTTTACTTTCATGTCTTGTGGCTATGCTGTGGGGTGATATGTTACTACCTCACTCTGGAAGCCAATGACAGGGACACATATTTTGGATCACCAAAATACAAGGAAAGTCTTATTATAAGTTTTTTATTCTATAGAATGATCCAATGATTTGGACTTGAAAATCAGTGAACTTGAAATCATATATATTCCAATAACTTTCCTAAATAAAAAACTTAACAACTGGCTTTCCTGAAAACATTCCTGCCCTATAATATTTTTCTTTTAAAACCTTTAATAATTTCACATTGCCTACTACTGAGATACGGTGTGAACTTTACACCATGGTCCTTGCTCCTATTGTTTCTGGAATACTCTTTTCCCATCCTTTCACCTCTTCCAATGTGTGCACACCTGGGCATGCCTGCTCTGTCTCTCTCTCTCTCACACACACACACACACAGTCACTCCCTCTCTCTCTTTCTCTCTCACGCCTTTGTCAGCTGAGGGTGCCACTACCCTTTAAGGCCCATTTCATTTTACATTTTCTCTTGTGAAGACTTTTCAGATTTCTTTAGGTAACTGTTACTCTATTTTTCTTTTTAAAAACATTCATAACATCTTTATTTGTGTTAGAAGCGAAGAACAACCAAAAAGTATTTCTAAATTTAAAGGAATAATCCAACTATAAGTCATCCATCAATGGAAGGCTATTCTGTAATAAAAAGTCACACTATTGCTGCATATATCAACCCAGGGGAACCTCAAGGACAGGATGTTGAGGGAAGGTCTGCACTCTCAAAGATTCCAGAGGCTGCTGTCTATTTTTCTTTCAACCTTCGTAGATTGGTTTGTTCCTCTCTTATGGTGCTTCTCTTAGTCTTTACTTATATTGGTGGCTTCTTGTCTTTATTAGATCATAAGCTTTTTGGAGGCAGGAACTGGACTTATGATCCTTCTATTAGTTAGGTTCTGGATCAATGCCTTGCCCATAATAGGTAGTGAGTACTACATAATAGATAAGTCAGTAAATGGTTGTTGGATCAAAATGAATGAACTCCTTTTAGTCACGGCAGAGGCCCTGCCAACAATGAGCTGACGTTCTCTCTTAAAGGATATCCGGTACACTTAACCATGTAGTCTTCACTTGTATGTGATAAAATGAGAATCTAAAGCTAAATTAATGAGTTTTAATAAAGCTAAATTTATTCAACTTATAGGAAAGCCTTTTGTGTTGCTATTTTTCATGTCTTGTTGAGAATTAAAATTTCTCCTTTCTCTATGGAGGTGTTAGTTTGTCAGAAAAATAAAGCTTTAGAAACCATGTGTTAGTCTCTCCTATTTTTTTTTCATTTTTTTTTTTTTTATTGGTCAGTGATATCTGAAGTTTTAGCAACTTGTGAGCTAGAGAGTTTATATATTCCAAGGTCAACCAATAAAAAGGTTGAAGATTATGGTGAAGCTAGATATGGTAACAACAACAACAACAATAACAACTAAAAACAATGAACTGAAGTATAGGACAAGTAGTGTCAGTAATAGCATCCTCACAATTAGTTGGTGACATTTGTCACAGCCCTAAATACAATTGAGGTTACCTTTCAAAGTAGTTGTGAGACCCAGGAAGTAATCAAGTTATACAATATTTTTGTTGTTTTTGGTGGAGTCTGCAAGGAAGGGATTGTGTTAGTTGTTGATAAGTGCTTCTTTGTATCTTTAGTGTCAACTGTACTTCCTTTAGTGCTCTCTATAACCCAGAGAAAGTCTGTGTCTTTCCTAGGATCTGAATTACAGGTTGTTGGGGCCCTGGGTGATTCAGTCGGGTAAGCATCTGCCTTAGGCTCAGGTCATGATCCCAGGGTCCTGAGATCGAGGCCCACATTGTACTCCTTGCTCAGTAGGGAGTCTGCTTTTCCCTCTCCTTCTGCCCCTTCCAACAATTCATGCTCTCTCTCTGTCTCTCAAATAAAGAAATAAAACCTTAACAAAAAAAGAATTCCAAATTGTTATCCTTCTGGTGACATTGATTTGATTACATATCATAAACTGACCAGCAGGATGAAATAATAATGTAAACATTGGCATGTCAGTGGTAGGTATTTGTATAACTGATTCTAGCTGAGAAGATATATGGACATTATTTCATTTTTTGGTATGCTCTGGTAGGGTGAGAGGTGAACTTTAAGTCTGAAGCATCCTTATGAGGATATTCTATATGAAGGATTATTTCTATAATGCAAAATTGCCTTTCACTTTGCATGAATCACATTGAATCAAAAGAAAGTGATTGTATTAATTCCTTAAGTGATTGCACATCCACTCTGTGAAGACATGTTGCCAAAATACTGCTCCTGAGTGGAGTAGGGTTAGAGCTGGAAGGGTGAAATTGGCCACTTATTTCTCTCTCCTGTCATTGTCATTAAAAAAAAAAAAAATGTATTGCCCAGGCCACACACACTTTAGAGTTGATGAAATTTGTCTCTTGTCTCCGTTGTCTTCCCTTAATGCCCGAATGTAGTTTCCTATAAGCATATCACACACACACACACACATGTATATATACTTAGTTATTTATTTACCTATTTCTTTACCTCTCTCCCTCACTCTTTCCTTTCCTCCCAGGCCCCCTGTGGTCTGTGCCGCTCTCTGGCTGTGTGCAGACTGCTACTGCGGCACTATCCCTGGTCTTTCCTCCCAGAAAGTGAGCCCACAGGTTCCTGAACGCTTTACTTCTGATCTAATAAAACCACACTTTCTTAGGGCAGTTAATCTCAGCTCGATGTTCAGAAAAGGGCAGTAAAATTCATACTAAGATACCATTGTTAATAGCTGACAATAGCTGAGGCATCTCAAGTTCTATTTGTAGACCAAAAACTAGACTGGCCAATATTGGGCTCACAGGAAAGATTTTGATAGGAATCTTCCCTGAACCCTTTGAAGTCATCCACCAGAGACTAACTTAATCCCCCTCAAGATGTAGTATTTCTTCCTGAATTAAGATTTGAATGGATCACTGAACAATAAAGTGACTGCTCTGAATCTAAAGCAAACCTTGTTTGTAGAAGATCCTTACACTAGAAGATTAATGGAAAGACAATCTAATCTACCAGTAAAGGACTAAATGAGAAACCTTGTTGGAATTAAAAACAGTAGTTTGACATGGGGTCCTGGTCTATGTCCATTTAAAATAGGTAATAGAGGATCAAAGGAACAGAAATGGGTTGAAGGATAGGGAATTGATGGTTTTGAATGTATCAAATCCTTCATTATTATTTATCAAACATATATTGAATATACGGTAGGTCACTGGGGTTTCAAAAATGAAAGACCTGATCCCTGAATTAAGGAAGCTCACTCTCTAGGGAGTAGGTCTGCAACTAGAATTTACCTTGTAAATATGTGATACATGCTATGATAAAAGTTAAGGACAAGGTATTCTGAGAGTTCAAAGTAGTACTTAGTTTAGACTGGGAGTGGCAAGATATAGGAAAATACTCGGGAAAGCTTTTACTGGGTATGCTAACATTAACTGAGTTTTAGAGGCAGAATGAAGGTTAACTAGAGGAATAAAAAAAGATCTCTTCTACAGTCTTGTTCTTTATCTTAATTGGAAAGTCATTAACCCTGAATTAGTCCAATTATTTGTTTTTTAAAGTATTTTCTAAGTTCACAAGCATATTGCAATAAATTAAAGGTTGAAAAAGCAACTGGAGCAAATAATAAAAAGCCTTCATATTCCTTTTGAATGCCCAACTGTGTGTGCGTTTTGGTAATTATAGGCTCAATTACTCATGTGTACATTTCTACCAGTACCACAAATGATGGGTACAGAAGAGTGCAGTAAGCTCAGACAGAAACTGTTTAAAGTGGCTCAGCATTTATTAACTACAAAAACTCTAAATTAAAACAAGTGAGATAAATTATGAACATGAATTCAAGATGTGGGTATAGATGTGTAATATAATATCTAGTGGGCGTCTCACACCTTACTGGGTCCATAATGTGCAGAGGACTTATAGAAACTCTAGGACGAAATTTATGTCTATCTAGAGAATCACTTTTCCTGAAAGATTTAGGAAAATGTAGTTGATAGTAAAACAGATATGAAATAGTCCATGATGGGTTGAGAAAATGTTTGCATGATGTGTATATATCTATGTACACATCCATACACAATCATGTATTTCCTTTACTTCTTTGGTTCGTTTAAGAAGAATAATTTGAAAAAATCCAAAAGACTAAAAGACACAGAGGAATGGCAAAACTATCAGATATTATCTTTATCGAATCTTCTTTTCCTTCATTGCTTATAAATATGTTCAAAGTGCTTTTAGATTCAGGATACAAATACTGAGTCATAACTCATCTTACTCCTTGTAATTGCTGTATTTTAAAGGTCTTTTAGCAAAGAACATTTGACTTACTCCCCTTAACTCTCTTTTGGCTGACATTTGCTTTTGCTTTCTCTTTTTTGTCATTTTCAGTCATCACAGAGGCTGTTGGAAAAGCTATGAAAAAAAATAAAGCAAGTCTGTTCACCTGGTGTCACTAAAAAGACTAACTTTTGGCATAAATTTTTCATTTTGGGGTAGATTATGACATGCATGACTTTGGCATGACCCTGAATACATCTGGGGATTTTTAAGGAACAAAATAACAAAGCAGGGATAGCCACTCCACAATCTCTGACCCAGAAGCTATATGTTCTATTAGGTAGGTTGACAAAAAAGCACAGGGCTGAAAGCAGACTATTATGCAGTCTTGCTTCTTCCCACATTTGTGTTTCAAAGTGTATTCCATTTGACTCTGATAACCAGTGTGAAGTTCCTTTTCTGTAAAGTATGCAGAGTCAGTGATGTCAGAGTTGAGCAGTTCTTGGTTGGCAGTATTTTCCAACGATATCTCTCCTTTCCTATCTTGTTCTTTTTTTTTTTTTTAAGATTTTATTTATTTATTTGACAGAGATCACAAGCAGGCAGAGAAGCAGGCAGAGAGAGAAAGGAGGAAGCAGGCTCCCCGCTGAGCAGAGAGCCTGATTTGGGGCTCGATCCCAGGACTCTGGAATCATGGCCTGAGCTGATGACAGAGGCTTTAACCCACTGAGCCACCCAGGTGCCCCTATCTTGTTCTGTCTTAAAAAAAGAATAAAAATAAAGAACAGGGCATATAAATACCTACTTAATTACAAAGCAATTTCCCTTCCTTCCTTTTCCTCCACACCAAATATTTATAATACAAATTCAAGTGTAGAAGGATAAACCTAGGGACACCTGGGTGGCTCACGTTGGTTAAGCATCTGCCTTTGGTGCAGGTCATTATCCCAGGGTCCTGGGATCGAGTCCTACATTGGGGTCCCTGCTCCGTGGGGAGCCTGCTTCTCCCTCTGCCTTCTGCTCTCCCTGTTTGTACTCTCTTTGTCTCTCTGACAAATAAATAAATAAAAATCTAAAATAAAAAAAAAAAGGAAGGATAAACTTAGCTGTATATTTTCCCAAAGCAATGACCTTAGAATGATTGTTTAAAATTACACTGGCAATGGATGAATCACTAAATTCTACACTGCAATACAGTGAAATATTGCACTGTATTTTAACTAACTGGAATTTAAATAAAAACTTGAACATTAAAGTTCAGAGAACTTTAAGTGAAATTAAAATAATTCCACCTAATGTAATATCCTCAGTTGTTAAATTTATTCCTAGGTATTGTACTAAGAAATGCAAGAATTGAGAATTGTACATTGAAAACTGTAGGACATTGTTGAAATAAATGATTGAAAACCTAAATAAATGTAAAGATATCCCATGATCTTGGATTGGAAAACAATATTGTTAAGATGGTAATACTCCCCAAATTAATCTACAAATTTAACACAATCCCTTTCAAAATCTTAGCTGACAGTTTTTGCAGAAACTGACAAGCTAGACTTAAGATTCACATAGAAATACAAGGTAGCCAGATAGTCTTAGAAAAGAGTAACAATGTTGGAAGATTCAACTTCCGAATTTGAAAACTTACTACAGTGATAGAAGACAGCGTGAATAAATTTTCATGACTTTGAGTTAGACCACGGTTTCTTAGATGTGATACCAAAAGCACAAGCAATGAAAGAGAAATTGAAACATTGAACTTTATATATATTCAAATATATTTGCCTTAAGTTATGCCATCAATAAAGAGAAAATATAGCACAAAGAATGGGAAAAATGTGGAAATCTTACCTGTTAAGATCTAGTGTCTAGAATATGTAAAGAACTCCTACAACTCAACAATAAAAAGATAACCCAGTTTAAAAATGGGCATAAGGGGGCGTCTGGGTGGCTCAGTGGGTTAAGCCTCTGCCTTTGGCTCAGGTTATAATCTCAGGGTCCCGGGATCGAGCCCTGCATCAGGCTCTCCGCTCAGCAGGGAGCTTGCTTCTCCCTCTCTCTCTGCCTGCCTCTCTGCCTACTTGTGATCTCTCTCTGTTAAATAAATAAGTAGAATCTTTAAAAAATAAAATAAAAATAAATAAATAGAAATAGACAAAGGATTCGTATAGATACTACCTCAAAGAGAATATATGGTTCACAAACATATGAAAAGATGCTCAATATTGTTAATTATTAGGTAAGAGCAAATTAAAGCTATTAAAATGACATAAAATTTCAAACCACTAGGTTTACAAAGATTAAAAAGATAATAAAGTGTTGACAAAGATGTGCAGAAATTGGAATCTTCATACACTATGAAGGTTATGAAATGGCTAATGCCACTTCAGAAAACAGTTTGGAATTTCCTAACAATGTTAAACCTAGATTTATCACATAACCCCCCAACTCCACTCCTAAATACATACCCGAGAGAAATGAAAATGTACATCCATTTAAAATCTTAAGAGTGTTCATAGCAGTTTTTTTTTTTTTCATATAAC
Organism: Mustela lutreola; assembly: GCF_030435805.1. Lineage (NCBI taxonomy): Eukaryota > Metazoa > Chordata > Mammalia > Carnivora > Mustelidae > Mustela > Mustela lutreola. The sequence goes on from NC_081296.1 coordinate 95,426,766, forward strand.
CAAAGAGTGAAAACAACCTAAATGTCCAACTGATGAATGGATAAGTAAAATTTAGTATACCTCTACAGTGGAATATTATTAGGTAATAAAAAGGAATCACATATGGTTATATCCTGCAACATGGATGAACCTTGGTAACCTTATGCTAAGTGAAAGAAGAAAGTCACAGAGGCCATATATTGTATAACTCCATTAATCTGAAATGACTGGAGTAGGTAATCCATAGAAACAAAATGTAGATTAGTGGTTACCAAGGGTCTGGGGGAGGTAAGAATCTGCTAATGGGTGGAAGAGTTATTTTGAGGGTGATGAAAATATTCTAAAAGTAGGTTGCAAAACTCTGTGAATCTACTTAAAACCATTAATTTGTATATATTATAAGTGTGAATTTTATGGCATATGAATTATATCTTAATAAAGCTGTTTTAAAACATTATATAACAAAAAAAGTTATAAAACAAAATAAGGTTAGGATAAAATTACATATTTTTTGTAAGATTTTAAAAATGTATTTATATTCCTTTTTTCATTTTGATACTGATCCTCCTGGGGAGGCCTGTGAGTTTAAATGGCACATGTTATGAGAAAAAAAAACATGCACAAAATCATTTACCTGTCACTTTGCAAAATTTGGTTCTATAGGTAAAGCTAACTCTGTTTTGCAAATCACTAGCCTCCATTTAAAATACATAATTTCCTATCTCATGAACCTTTTATTCTGTCTAATCAGTCTTAATACAAAACACTATAATTCTAATTTCAAAACACTATAATGGAGCTTAGTGATCACTTTATTCTTTTATTCATAAGGACACTGAAGGCCAGAAGAATTAAACTCCAGCATTTAAGCACATGATCATTGACTGGATCTGGATCCAGATGCAGGGTATTGTCTCAAATCTAGGGAAAAGATCTAAATCGGAATCTCCAAGCTCTAACTTACTAGCTCGCCTATTTGTAACACTGACCTAAACACTTATGAAAGCGTATCTGTTCAAATAAAGAACAAATATTGGTTGACGTTATTGTTAGAGAACTCTAAATCTTTTAAAAGGAGAATTGTAACATTAAATTGCCAAAATGACCTATACTTATTATGCTAATACACCATTAAATATCAATTTCTCTTAATTTGTTTAAATCCTAGTACTGTCACTTTTTAGCTAATCTTTTTTATTTTAGGAAATGATAATTTGTCATTATCACTTCATTTTACAGTTTTCTTTGGTTTATAATAATGAGGTCATGTTATAGATGATCCAAGACATAATGAGGTTTTAAACATTTATTCCTTAGAGGACAGCTTATTTTGAATTTAAATATCCTTAAACATCATTGATCTAACATTCACAAATTAAATTCTTAGATCCTTGCTGTGGAAAGGATAACACATTGGCCTAAAGTCTCACTGACACAATAACACTTATTCCACCAGGATGTGCATTTCAAGCTTTATTAGTTTAAGAAGAAAGAGCATTAACATTCATATGACAGTGCTTCAACTGTGCAAGGAAGAAGCAGGTTGGTTTTCCCTGACAATAAAGTCAGCACGAACTTCATTTGAAGTCTTGATGTGGGCTTCACTAATAGAGCTACTTTATGATAAAGATGCATCTATGACCCAAAAGAAACATCCTATCCATAATTCATACACATAAAATGAAATGTACTTTGGAAACATGTGAAAAAAGACAAAATACATAGTGACTAGAAGTGTATTAGGTACTAGAATGTCTCTGTGATGAGGCAGGAGGTATGAGGGTGAATTACTTCATTCTGAAGGCTTCTCCTCGGAGGGTTAGAAGTGTTCCATGACATTTTCAAGTGGCATGCCTGTGTATGTATTCTCAGATGTCCAGTAGGAAAGAAATGTGTATATGTATGCATATGCATGTCTTTGAACATTAGGCATGTTAAATATTAAAAGTGTTCATTTTTTAAACATTCATATTAAAAATGAAAGCACAATAAAGCATTCCAATTAAATTATATCTAGAATATATTTAGAAATTATATTTAGAAATACTTCCATATTTATGCATATCTTAGTATTCAGAATATTTCAGAAGCCCTTATACTTGTCATAAATGAATGATAATAGCAAATGCTTACTGAGTGCACCAAAGAGGTTAGATACCAAGTATGTTCAATGTGGGATATTGCAGTCAACTGTTTTGACCAACTTAAAAGTCCTACAGCTTCAATTTTTGGAATTGACCACATAGGCCAATTTTCTTTATATTAGTGTTGCTATAAATAAATATTAATAAATTCTAGCGTGCATATTTGCTTCCTTAATTCATTGCCTCTGTTTTTCTGTAGTTTCAGTTCTTTATTTGTTGCTGTTATTTTATTTTGCTTTCTTGTCTCAGCCTTCCTTGTGCTGTCATTCTAGTATTGTTTATAAGGGCATTCCCTTGTGAAGTATTTCACTAACAAGGTTCCCTAGAGCATATTTGTTCTAGTTTCCTCTTTTTTAAAACATCATCTTGCTTGTGTTCAATCAAATCAATATAGTTAGCCAATTCTTTCAATACTCTTCATTGTCATGGAAGTAATGTTCCATTCTAGAGTTTTTAACTTACACCTCTCATTTGCTTTCCTCTCAAATGCACAGAGATGATACAATTCCTTCAAAGTTTGCATGTCAAATAAATGTATATTGAGAATGGTTTCCTTGGAAACACTAAAATGAAAGGCTTTTTATCTGCTGTTTATCAACTAGTAGATTGACAGCTGTTTCTCTATAGCAATTGTCAGTTTATTTCAGAACGCTATGCACATTAATAATAAAATGCCCCCAAATCAGAACTGCTTCACTAGAAACAGTAATGAGGAAGAGAAAACTTAATGTGCTTCAGATAGAATAAAGTATTTGTTTTAAAACCTTACGAATTTTACACTGGAGTATGAACTTTTTCTTGGTCTTTTCATAAGGGATTTGCATTCATTTAGAGTGATTGATGAAATAAATTTATTTCCCATTTATTTTTGTCTCTTACCATCGTTGGTGAACTATAAAATAATGAGATTTTTACTGATGCTTTTTAAAATTGGGTTCTTATTGGAATAAAGTACAATCACAATCCGTGCTTGTATAGAGATAGGTTACACTTCTTCAGTTCTTAGGAATTTGTTGATAGATTAAAATCAATATGAAATTGTTTTATCCTTTTTCCCCTCATTTCATAAAAAAGAGACACATGATACAGGTGATGTTAGCAAACTAGATAGATCCCCTGGTGTTTGTGATAGTATTTGCATATGATTCTTTAGTTAATTTTGTAGATTTGATTCTAGCTTTTTTCCCTTTTCCATCTTTATTATAAGTTATTAGCCAAACCTCATTCTTTAATGAGAGAGAGAGAGTGTCTATACAATACAATAAATATGTCAGTTTAGAAAAAAATTTAATGTCAAGTGAGAGTGTCCATGTAATACAAAATAATAATTTTAATAAACATCTAAAAATGCCAAACCAGTTAATGAAAAAAAAAACCTTCACAGAAAACTCTGAACAATCTATATATTCATGTTTCATCTGTCTAAAGTGGAAGATAGAGCAAAAATTTGTTCCAGATGTAAAGACTGGTGCAAATGACAATGAATGGCTGGCAATTAAAAATTTAAAAGAGTGGCATTTGGTGGATTTTGGGCCATATGCATAGTTACATTTTGGTAGCTCTTTATTTTACTAGATTCCATTAAGAACATTTCTTTAAGCTTAAGTTATGCAGACCTTATAAGGTCTGAGAATAATTCTTATTCTTCTGAGAATAATTTATCTCCTATTTATTTACATATAAGTTTCATAAAAATATGCTTTCTTTATAGAGATTTCCTCCCTGTTTGGAGACTGTTATCTTTAATATTCCTTCCCACCAGTTCAGCACACTGGCATCCCCTATTCTCTGCCAAAACTGTCCAGAACTAAGTACTGTATGTGTTTGGTCCAAAGTTCTCAATTGTGTGAACTTTTTTTTTTTTTAACCAGCTATGCAAATGTCCTTTCATCTGGGGATCCTGAGTGATTTATGAAACCCACCCTTGAGCTTGCCACACTATCTCCTTAGCACTCATTTCTCATATCTCTGCAGCTTGGTAGTGGGACCATTGGTTAAAATCTCATCAGTGCTAAGCAGCTTCTAGGCAGAAGGGGAAGAGGAGTGGTACCTACAGTCTGAGCTTTGTAAGATATCGGGTGAACTGGGGTCATCTGGCTCACAAGCACAACATAATGCTGAATTCTGTCACTACTAAATGCAGAGGTTTTCTTAGCTACTACATACACAAACCAGGCAGGATCCAGTTCATACCTGACATGTCTCTGATTCTATGCTACTCCTTCCCCATTATCCCTTATGAAGTTCATCCAACGTTAGCATTGCCAGGCACCTCACAAAGTACCAGTAGGACTATAATCATTATAAGATGTTGGAGTCCCCCTATAAACCTGAAACTTGCCTTTTTTAAAAAAAAGGCAGAGAGTGAGGGGGGAAGCAGGCTCCCTGCTGAGCAGAGACCCCCCCACCGATGCGGGGGGGCTCAATCCCAAAACCCCAAGACCATGATGTGAGCCGAAGGCAGGGGCACAACCCATTGAGCCACCCAGGCACCCCCAGAGAATTGCCTTTTTGTAGAGAGTAAACTAGCACAGTCTCTCTCTACTCTCTCTACTCTCAGCTGGTGAACTGAATCCATTTTCTCCCTGTGTCCTTTAGTCAGGTGTCTCTTCTTCTGTGCTGGGAAAGGGCCTGAGTTTCCCTTCTGAAGATTCCCTACTTGTGATGCCGTAGAACAGCCAACAAGTTTGGAATGGGGCCTAGCATCTGTGACAGAAAGACAAGGTGGAGCTTACCAAGGATGGGAGGGAATAGTGGATTGGGTATTCTTGACTATTGCATTGTTCATCACGTTACTTACTCCACATTGTTTTGTTGTTGTTGTTGTTTATTGCAATATGATTGACATATAACATTAATTTCAGGAGTACAACAAAACAATTTGATGTATGTATACACTGCAAAATGAAAACCACAGTAAATTTAGTTAAGCCCTATTGCCATATGTAGTCACACATTTTTTCCTTGTGATGAAAAATTTTAAGATCCACCATCTTAGCAACTTTCAAAAAAACCACAATGCAATATCATTAGCTATAGTTACCACAATGCACCTAACATCCTCAGGACTTATTTTATAACTTCAAATTTGTACTTTTTGATCACCTTTGCCCATTCCACTACCACACCCTCTACATCTGGCAACCCCCTTTTTCTTTTTTTGATTTCACAAATAAGTGAAATCATATTGTATTTGTCTTTCTCTGTCTGACTTATTTCACTTAGCATAATACCCTCAGAGTCCATCTCTATTGTCACAAATGGCAGGATATCCTTTTTAAAAAAATAATGGAATAATTGTGTGTGTGTGTTGGTGTGTGTGTGCGCACACTTGTGTGTGCACACATGCACATGCCATTGATGCAGACTTAGATCTTTGCCAGATCTGGGCTATTGAACATGAAGCTGTAGTGAACATGAGGGTGCAGATATCTTTTTGAGTTAGGGTTTTTGTTTCCATTGAATAAATACTGAGAAGTGGATTTGCTGGATCATATGATAGTTCTTTAGTAATTATTTGAGGAACCTCCATACTGTTTTCCATAGTGTCTGCACCAGTCTACATTCCCACCAATAATGCTTTCCTGTTACTTATTCCCTTATTGTTACCAACATTTGTTATTTCTTTCCTCTTCCCCTTCTTCCCCTTCCCCTTCTTTCTTCTCCTTCTCCTTCTCCTCCTCCTCCCCCTTCTTCTTCTAAATAATAGATACCCCACAGGTGTGAAGTGGTATCTTACTGTGGCTTTGGTTTGCATTTCCCTGATGGCTAGTGTTGTTGAATAGCTTTTCAAGTACCTATTGGCCATCTGTCTATCCTCTTTGGAAAACTGTCTATTCAGATCCTCTGCCCATTTTTTGGTCAGATGCTTGTTTTTTGGTTATTGAGTTGTATGAGTTCTTTATGTACTTTGAATATTAACCCCTTAACAAATATGTGATTTGTGAATATTTTCTCCCATTCAGTAGGTTGTCTTTTCATTTTGTTGATGGTTTCCTTTGCTGTGCAAAAGCTTTTTAGTTTGATGTTGTCCCACTTGTTTATTTTTGCTTTTGTTGCCTTTTCTTTAGTGTCAAGTCCAAAATATCATTGCCAATACTGATGTCAAGGAATAAGGCACGGGGAGAGCACAAAGATAGTGCCCTCCCTCCAAGGTCTCTGGAAAAGATTACAGTTGGCCCTTGGATGTGTGGTTTAATTAAAAGCCTGCCCTTAGGCAGCTGTTGTAAAGATAAGCTAATAGGCCCCTTTCACAGAAAATTCAACATTTCAGTCTGCTGCTTCTCTGCTCTGGGAGGTGGCTAGTTAAGAATGTATTCTCCAGGGGTCCCTGGGTGGCTTAGTTGATTAAGTGACTGCCGTCAGCTCAGGTCATGATCCTGGAGTCCCGGGATTGAATCCCACATTAGGGTCCCTGCTAGCAGGGAGTGTGCTTCTCCCTGTGACCCTACCCCTTCTCATGTTATCTCTCTCTCTCACACACACACAAATAAATAAATAAAATTTTTTTAAAAAGAAGAAGAAGAATGCCTTCTCCATTTTTTATAATCCTGTGAGATGTCTGAGTGTAAACCCTGTTAGCCACCAGAACCAGCCATTCAAGGGGTATCCCTTGGGTGGCAGCTGTAGAAACCAGGGCACTAGAAGTGTGTACAAGCTCCTTCCCAGGAGATACTAGTGACCTGGAATGAAGCAGAGGTAGAGAGCAAAGAAGGTACCTGCTGGTTTCTGTCCTTGGAGAATATTTCTGTAGGACCCCAGATATGTGTTAAGTTAGATGCCTTGTTCCTCAGCCCTGAGCTTTAAGATAAACCAACAGGCCTGTCACAGAAAGCAGCACATTTCAGTCAGCTGCCTCTGCACTGGCTCTGGGAGCTAGCCAGGTGAGCCTGTGGGCCTTTAAGAATTGTTTCTCAGATTATTATAGCTTTGTGGGTCTCACGGATGCAAGCTTCAAAGCCACATGTTTTGGGTTTCATTTCTCAGGCACAGATCTCAAAAGTTGGGGTTTCAGACATGAGGCTTAAACCCTTCACTTCTCCAGGAGCAACTTGGAATTTTGAGTTCTCTCCAGATAGTGGGTTGCACACTGGATCAGAATTTACGGTGAGATCATGTCTCTGCCTCTGCTACCCATGTTGATATAGGTTTATTTTCTATTTACCTGATGTATAAGAATTGCTCAGCTACTTTTGGGGTTTCTTTTAGAGGAAATTTTTCCTTATGTAGCTATAATTCCAGTGTGTTCATGGGAGGAAATCAGTTCAAGATCGATCCTCCTACATTGCCATCTTGAAATGGAACCCACATTAGTCTGGGTTACCTGTTAGTTCTAACTGGAATGAGACATTACTTGGAACTGTGGTCCAGGGGTGAACCTGGGAGGGATATTGCCAGTTCTTCTGAGAACCCCTCCCAGAACCTTCCAAGAGGAGAAGCCAGAAAGTGGAAAGGATAGTAAACCTGTGGCCAGAAGGGCTGATGTTCTGGGCTTCCAGATCCATGGGCATTTTTATGAATCCCACCGGAACTGAAGAATTCTATGGGAAAGATCCTGCTTATATCCACTGTCGTCCCTGAATCCAGACCCTGGCCCTAAACCTCCATAATAGGCATACCTTGCTTTGGCTTGGGTGTTCTATACCTACACTCTCCTGAAAATCCTTCAAGATGATCACAATTTAATAGCATTGAGATGGTGGGTAATGGCTTAAAGGAGGGATTTGGCAGAGCTGGCAAATCTTCTGTCTTAACAGGCCACTTCTTAAATAACCTATCTTCTCAGAAGTTTTCCCTTGGGTTCCACAGATCAAGTGACCATGATCCTAATGGTAGTCAGATATCCAGGAAGCCTGGTGATCTCATCCTTATTTCAGTCCTTTCTTGTTCTATACTTATTCTTGTTGACTGCAACAAGAGCAAGGCCAGATCAAATCATCAGTTTTATTTTTGAAAAATGGCAACAACCATATATAGGATTTGTTTTTATGTCCCTATTAGTTTGATTTACTCTTATACCTACACTCAATGAAGAAGATATGCACAAAATATACTTCAGGAGTATAAGATCTCAGTATTTCCCTTTGCTTTTCTTGAAATTTACATATCCAGAGTTTGGTGGTCTCTGGAGCTTTTATGGAGTGAGATATCTGCCAAACCAGTTGAATTTGATGTCTTTTATACTATTTGAGGTCAGGGTGGAGAAACCTGGTCAGAAACCGCTTGTTTCTACCTATTACTGTTTAAGAGAATTCAGCTATGTTGTTCCAAGCTCTGTTTCTTACTACATTATCAGACCTACACAAGATTTATTGCAGCCAGCCTGGCCATGGCTTATCATACATGACCACCTTGGACCAGTCTTTGGAAGATGGGGTCAAAGAAATTGCTTTGAAATATATTAGGAATACTTCTGGAGCTGGGTTGATCATTTGTACTTGAAGCATCATACTTGAGCTATGCTGAAGATAAAGGGATTCTTGATAAAATCAGGAAAGGAAAAAATCTGAAAGGCAATGAAATGAGCAATGAAGAGCTCTGTGTGAGGAGAAGGGGTTGTTGCTTGGTTTTAGGCTCAAGATTTTTACCTACAGTCATTTTGGATGTGATGTTCAAGTGCTCCTCCAAATATAACCCATACTCCTGGTGCTTTCTTATCCAGAATAGTTAGCAAAACAGTATTCACTCCTTTTTTTTTTTTTTTTTTTTACATTTATCTATTTTATTTTATTTTATTTTATTTCACTTCAGTGGTTTTCACTCCTTTTAGTTGTAGTATTGCAAAGAGAAGGGAAGCATCTCTTCTACTTTTATAAATACATTTTTATTAAGAAGGTTGGGTCAGGATAGGTTCTGAGATTAGCATCATTGCACTTTTGCCAGCTTCATTATCTTTATAAAATATGCAGTGCATTAGTAATGCCATAGTTACTTATATTTGCTACATCATATGCATATGTTCTTTACCATTGTTTCAACCATATACAATACGTTTTCTTTAAATGAAATATTTATTTTATATGAATTTATGCTTTAAAGAATAAAGTGAAATTATACACATATACATATATATGTAACTACACATGCACACAAAGCATACCATGACATAACAAGAATTAAGAGGACACAGCAATCTTTTTTTTAATTAAAATATTTTTGTTATGTTCATTTAGCCAACATATAGCACATCATTAGTTTTTGAGGTAGTGTTCAACAATTCATTGGTTTCATATAACACCCAGTGCTCATCACAACACTTTCCCTCCTTAATGCCCATCACCTCATTACCCCATTCCTCCACCACTCTCCTTTCTGTAACCTTGGTTTATTTCCTGGAGTCCAGAGTCTCATAATTTGTCTCTCTCTCTCATTTCTTCCCATTCAATTTTTCCCTCCCTTCCTCTATGGTTCTCTGCACTATTTTTTATATTCCACATATGAATGAAATCATATGATAATTGTCTTTCTCTACTTGACTTATTTCACTTAGCATAATCCCCTCCAGTACCATCCATGTCGACGCAAATGGCGGGTATTCATCCTTTCTGATGGCTGATGAATATTCCATTGTATATATGAATACATCTTCTTTATCCATTCATCTGTTGAAGAGCATCTTGGATCTATCCACAGTTTGGCTATTGTGGACATTGCTGTTATGAACATTGTGCTGCACATGCCCCTTCTTTTCACTACATCTGTATTTTGGTGGTAAATACATTGTAGTGTAGTTGCTGGGCCATAAAGTAGCTCTGTTTTTAGCATCTTGAAGAATCTCCATACTGCTTTCCTGTTGGACTGTACTAGCTTGCATTCCTACCACCAGTGTGAGAGCGTCCCCCTTTCTCCACATCCTGCTGAAATTTTTCACTTGTCTATTAGCCATTTGTGTGTCTTCTTTGGAGAAGTGGGCACAGTGATCTTAAAGTCATTTACTATACCTAGAAATGTAATAAATTAATTTTCTTATAGTTTTGGATTAATGGGAATCTACATTTATGAAAAACTTTTTATGCATTATTTAAGTTATATTTTTTTTATTTTCTTAACAAATGAAATGGTGGCCAGTAGAAGGTAGGAATAACTAGAAAGAAATGAGCATAACTTAGTAAAAGAGAGGTAAAAAATACAGTCTTTCTTATAACTGAAATGATGAAAAGTATATCTAAAAATTATTTTCAAGTGATCTTTGCTCTTTTGTTACTTGCCATCTACCTCCTTCTCAGCTATAGTGCTTCTGATTTTTTATAGTACTTTTTTTAATGTGGAAAACCTTTGGTTGCTGGGGTAAAAAGATTCCTATTATTGTACATAGTATTAAAATGGATTATCGTAATCCTTGTCTTTATTAGAGGTATCTTTGTGGAAGAAATGGAAATAAAAGGATTTGACATTTGTAGAAACCAAATACCTGAAATGACTAACAAATTCTACTGTTTGCAAACTCAAACTAAAGCTGAAACTAATTTTTTTTTTTTTGGCTCAACTATTCCCTTCGACTTAAAATTTCTTGCATTCTTTTTTTATGAACTGGATTATAAGATTCTTCATCCTGAATTGGTACTCTCCCTGTGGTTTTGTAGTGAAATCGGATTTTCTCTCAGGTATAGTCATACTTTGTGAACCAGTTCAAAGAAGCAGACATTCAAACCATGATGACTGAGTGTAGAGACAGAATGGATTTACTATTGTAATCAACAAAACTCACTTAAAAAATGTTCCTTTGACATTTAACAGCATATGCTACTTTCCTACAAAGAAACTAGTCATAAATAATATGTGGTTTAACAGTATGACTTGATTAAATCTTAGTTTTAAATAATTCAATTACAATTCTTTTTTTTTTTTTTTGATTTCTAGGTCATTTTAATCTAAAAATAATACCATGTTAAAAATTGTGTCTGATTCAATGTACTGCTAATCAATTTTCTCCTTATCTCTGACTCTATTTTATGTGTCTCTCTGGTCTCATGTTTTTCCACTCTCATGTCCTTGTTAGTTTTCCTCTCCTTTACCATTGTGCTCCTCCCTTCGTAGCATCTCTAACTCTCTTCTGTCCTGGGAGGTTCCTGAGTATAGCTGCTCTCAACTCTACACTCAATATATCTAATAGGCATAGAAGGTGTTCTGTGAGTTGGGCTTAGGATGAAGAAAAGCCAGCAGTGGGACCAGCTGGCTGTGTATGGCCAGCCCAAGGATGTCAGCACAACTGATAAAATTTGTGGCAAAGAAAGCAAAGACTGGGTAGGATGACACCACTTGAGCTAAATTTAGGGGCAGGACCACCGAGCACCAATTGTTTAGGAAACCATCAAGAAAGGAAGCTGAAATATCACTAAGATGAAACAGGACTGTTTACGCCAACATTCCATACTTAACTCCTTACATAACTGGAAAAATGTAATTTGGCCATGCTTCTGCCAAAGTAGACAGTGCCCTGAAGTGGAAAGGAAGAGAAAAAAGTATTCTCACAGTGCCGATACATAGGCTAAATGTTTTTTTGCAACCTACTTGGTGTCTGCCAAAGTCAGAAGCTATATAGTCTGCTCTAATTCTGAGTCTGACTAACACCTGGTCTACTGTAGTTTACTTGGAATGTGTGATTTTCATAAAATTTAACCAAAATCTAATTTCTCCAAAATGCCTTCCAGCAAGTAGTCTGGTTCATACCTCTGCAAAAGAAAACTGAAAAGAGAATAAGAACTACAGAAAGATAGAAATTAAACTTTGTTGAGTTTTGTTTGTTTGTTTGTTTTTCATAACATCAATTCTCCTTAACCAGTGGAGAAGACCTGGGGAACAAACTTGTTTTTATGTACACTTTTTGTTAAAATAGTATATAATATTATATATTAGTATATAATAGTAGATTTTATATATCTATATTATATATATAATACATGTATTATATATATATATGTATAGTATATAATAGATTTTGTTAAAATCAGCCACCTTCAACTCTCTAACAATGTGAAACAGACACTTAAGGATTATAATTTTATTTTTTATTTATTTTTATTTATTTATTTACTTATTTATTTATTTATTTGATTTTTTACTTTTTTATAAACATATATTTTTATCCCCAGGGGTACAGGTCTGTGAATCGCCAGGTTTACACACTTCACAGCACTCACCAACGCACATACCCTCCCCAGTGTCCATAAACCCACTCCCCTTCTCCCAACCCCCCTCCCCCCCAGCAACCCTCAGTTTGTTTTGTGAGATTAATTTTTTAAGATTTTATTTATTTATTTGACAGAGAAAGAGATCACAAGTAGGCAGAGGCAGGCAGAGAGCAGAGAGCCTGATGCGGGACTGGATCCCAGGATCCTGAGATCATGACCTGAGCTGAAGGCAGAGGCTTAACCCACTGACTCACCGAGGTGCCCCAAGGATTATAATTTTAAAGTGGTAGTAAGGTATTAGCTTTCCAAGATGCCTGCATAAATTTATGAAACCGAGAGTGAGAAAAGTCAGGTGTGATGAGAGCTGAGAGGAGAATGTAGGTGTTGGCGTTGCCGAGATCTAAGCATTCTTTGCCATAGACAGGGAATGAACAAGTGCAGGTGCACGGTAAGGAAGGGATCAGTTTCCTTTTTTCTCATTTTCTAGAACTTCCAGATGTGGGAAGCCTTGGCTGGTATGGATAAAAGAGGGGATGTGGCAGCAGTTGAAACAAGACTGAGAAATTGCATTTAGAGAAGCGGGTCTACCGGAACTCTATCTGTGTTCAACTGGCAAGAAGGAAAAAGAGAAAGAAGAATCAAATAGTGTACAAACTGTGTTTTTAATTATGATAGTATATAAAATAAAGTATATTGTGACCATATGTCCCCGTTTGCTCAGCTAAATCTCAGATAATCCTTTTTTAATGCTTCATTTTATGACCAAACATGTATGATAAATTATATGGTCACTCTATCATTAATCCTGAGTCTGAAGCACCAGGAGCAAGGACTCAATTACAGGGGAAGTATATTCTGCTTATGTGAAGTGCAGAAGAGTTTTTGCTGCTTTTGGCTGGCAGAGCAGCTGGTCCTCTGAAGACTGTAGGGATTTGGTGAAATTCCAGGTGTAAGTTGGTAGTGACAGGTCTGGTCGGGTCCAGTGAGACAGGCCTTCCAAACAGCATTTCAGTGAGTGTGATTGAGGGTTAAGGAAGGAATAATCTTACATTCATATTGCTCATGCACAGGCTCACAAGATACCTTAGGTAGGTGTCCTCAATTTGGCTCTTGATTTGGTTTGGTTTCAGTGCTTCCCAACATTTTTCATGCCATATCCCATGTTGAACATGATAGTGTATTTGCTGTTTATTGGAGTAAATGTACCAACTACAATATGCCTGGAAGATACAAGTACTCAGTATACAAGTAACTCATTCACAGCACAGGAATGGGTCATAGCATGCTACGGGGAAATCTGCATGAGAGACAGGCCCTTTAAGAGGCAGGGAGAGAGTCCTGAACAATTTTACAAGAGTCAGGAGAAATAGCCACTATGACATAAGAATGAAAATGCCTGCTCATGAGAGATCAGACAGTTTTCCAAGTGGAGCCCCAGTGGATCCCATCCTGGAAGGGACTGTGTACTCCTTAAGAAATGCATTTCAGATTAGAATTAGTGAGTGTCAGCTATCACCTTTATACATTTTCCATAGATTGAGAGAATACAGTAACGTTTTCACTGCTACTCTCTAAGAGAATGACTTGTATTGTTGGATACCAACCCCTAACAAGGTAAGATAAACAGAGCAGCATAATTGAAATCTTTAATGGTCTAGGTCTTCCATTCAAGTTGATGTTTATAGCTCTTGGATTCTTAAGAACAAACAAAGAAACAAAAACAAACTGTTGTAAATTGACTCCAGACTGACTTTCTACCTACTTTTGAGTTTCTAAGTATTGCCTCTATGAAGCTATTACCTATGATAATGGTTCTATGGGCTGGGAATTGGCTTATTTTCTAAATTTGGAGGCTGTGGGCCAGAGTTGCAAAAATCTTGTGTCTTAGTAATGCTTTGAATTCTTCAAAGTGAAGCTCAAGAGAAATTTATTGTTGAATAATTCAATAACTTGATTCCTAAAAGACTACACTGATTCCAGTGAAACAGCCAAAGCTTCAGCTGCTAAAAGAACCCTAACTTTAACAGCTGAGCCTGGATAGAATTAGAAGGTTAGGAGGGAGGTAATTGTTGAATATGAATTAATTCACAGAAGCAAGATATTTGTCTTTGGACATCATTTGGGCCTTTAAATTTGGGCTTTAATTTGCAAAAAGATTTAATTTTTTGATTGTTTCTCCCAGAAAATTTTATAATGGAAGAAATTTTATATTCAAATTTTCAGCATCTTTTATACTAGAGATATTTGTGGTTGGAATCTCTTGATATTATCATTCAATCTCTCTGCAGAACCCCCTACTGGAAGTGTGGTTGGACATAATTCAAGATGAGAACTATCATAAACAATGAACTTTTTGGCCTAGAGTGTAAAGTGAATATGTTACATAGGATTTCTGATTAACCTTTGTTCTAACTAATTCTTTCGGGGAAGTAATAGCCTTCTGCAGTGCCCATCTGCCTGTGTGAGACTTTGTACTGCCCATGCACCCTTGCCAGCTGACTGTTCTGTTTCTATTTCAAGACACGCACGATTTGGGATTCAACATGAAATTATGGCAAAAAGCCCTTTCACTCAAATACATGTAATTTATGGCATTAGACTTTCCTTAAGGTGGTTATCTCAAAGCACTTAACCTGGTATTAACCCATGGACTTAATTACAGGATGTGGCTTTTTACTTTGGTCTGGTGTTGGATTAAACTACTCCTTCTCTTCCTTGATGTGCCCCATTGTCACCCAAGACCCACCCCTGACACTGATCACACAATTGTTCTACCATGGCCTGAACCTGTCAGTGTAACCAAAGCCATAGCTTAATGTGTGTTTATATCCAATCTGGACTTCTTGAAGAAGGCAATTTGACTTGGTTTATAAAAATGCTGGTTTATAGGAATACATGAAACAAAAAATTAGACATAAAAAGTGAATCCATTATCCCCAGAAAGCAATATTTTTATTTCTCCCCAATAGTAAATAGTAAAAATATTTTAAAAATTAAGAAACTTCATATATTTGAGGGACACCAGGGTGGCTCAGTAGGTTAAGCCTCTGCCTTCGGCTCAGGTCATGATCTTAGGGTCCTGGGATAGAGCCCTGCATTGGGCTCTCTGCTCAGCAGGGAGCCCGTTTCCCCTCCTCTCTCTGCCTGCCTCTCTGCCTACTTGTGATCTCTGTCTAATAAATAAATAAAATCTTAAAAAAAAAGCAACTTCATATATTTGAGATCACTTATCTCATCATTTTGCAGATGTAATAATAGAACACCAGAGCTGCCATAGATTTCTCCCTTCCTGCTTCTTCCATTTCTCTGCAGAGCAGGGATGCAGATACAGATACCATCTGACTTGAGAACCTGGGCCTCAAACATCTGTGATTCATTGCCTCTCCCTGTGCTTTATTATACATGACTGGCCTCCTCTCTCTGTACCTTTTATGAATTTATTCCCAAGAGTGGAACACTGGTTTCCCTGAACCAAATGAGAATAGTAAATGCTGTCCAAACAGCAAATGCCAAATGTCATGCAGCAAACCTTGGAGGTGAACTATGGAGCCAGGAAAGCTCTAGTTACTTAAAATACTATGTTTCAGTTTTTACCTTGGATCCCACGTAGGTTAAATGCAGACTTGAGTCAGCAAGATCTAGGTTTCCTTCACAGATCTATCGCTCATCATGACCTGTGGAAGGCTACTTAAACTCTTAGACCTTCAGTCTCCTCATATAAAAAATGGGGAACTAGGTCTGCTTTCCATTGGCTTTTTGTGAGGATTAAATGAAAAGATGCTTAGCACAATGCCAGACACTAGTAGGAGCTCAGTAAATGGGAAACATTAGAGTGACAGTGCTTTGTGTTCTGAAAAAAATTTTTGGCTTAAAGTCCGTTGTTGCATTTGCTTCTTTTTCTCCATCTGGAATGTTTTTGTAAGGAAAATTGTTAGATGGAGAATTAGTCTCCTTAGGGAGCAGTGCATGCTGGTGCCAGTACTTACTATAGCTAATCACCTGTTGCACTTTGTGAGGGGATTAGCATTATAAAAAGGAGAAGCAAAGAAGTCCCCCCACCAACCAGACTCAAATGTTTGTGACTTACTTGAGGCAGCAGGTGGTCATTTCATGCACTGAAATTCCCCTCCCTGCTTCCCTTCCTTCCATTGTGAGATATGCCATACATACAGGAATGCCACAGTTTAATAATCCATTTCACTTTTTATTGACCATGTCCATCAGGGTTCCTTTACAAAAGGAGGACCACCACGAGTGTTTAAAAAATAAAAGATTTATTATAGACATAGACTTCTCACAAATATGGGAGTAACCTGGAGAGTAAAGTTCTAGAAGGGAGAATTCAGGCATCAGAGAGAGAATGTGTGGCATTAAACAGCTCCTCCTTAAACAGTGTCACAAATAGCAAGTCAAAACTTGCAGAGGAAACAAGAAAACAGAACACAAGTAACCACCAAAGTGGGATATGAAGAAGGGGCTTGTGGGGAGGTGTCTGCACTGGGAGAGATCAAGCAGTTGGTGGTAGACCAGGGGCCAATTTGATTAGCAGGGCCAGCAAGGGGAAAGACAAGCTAGACATGCAATGGAAGAGAGTGGGAGCAAGCGGGAAGCCACTGGGCACTTCTACATTTCTTAGTCTATTTACTACCTGACCATAACAATCCGAGAATAATGGCAGCTGCTTTGCTTCTTCCTTTTAAATCTCACAGAAGCCCTTTCTTTAGTTTTCTTTTACACAGAACTATTTAGGAAAGGGGATTCCAGAAAATGTAGTTCCTGGTTTAACTAAATTGTCATAACAAAACTACCACATTAATATATGGTTTATTTTCAATTGTAGTAAGCAGAAGAGTGGTCCCTCAAAAATATCCCAAAACATGGGACTATGTTCCCTTTCATAGCAAAATGGATTTAGGACTTTGCCAGATATGATGAAGGTTAAGGACCTTGAAATGAGACGAATATTCTGGATTGTCTGGATGGGCCCAAACCAGTCTCATTTTTCCTTAAAAGGGGAAGAACTTCTCCAGGCTAAGGTCAGAGACTGAATGTGACTATGTAAGAATGATCGAAAGTATGCCATGTTGCTGGTTTTGAAGATGGTGGTAGGAGGCCATGAGCCAAGAAAAACGGGTGGCTTCTAGGAATTGGAAAAGGCGAGGAAACAGATTCTCCCTACAACCTTCAGAAAGGAATACAGTCCTGCTGACACCTTGAGTTTAGGCCTGTGATGCCTTTGTCAGACTTTTAAATTACAGAACAGTAAGAAATTAAATGTGTTTTAAGCCACTAAGTTTGTGACAATTTGTTACAGCAGCAATTGAAAAGTAATATACCAGATTTTTCTACTATGGACAATACAGTTATTCTCATCCTTGTACATGTATCTTGGGTTCATTTGTACAAGGTATATTTTTGAAGCATCTAGAAGTAGAATTTCTGGGCCCTAAGATATATTCAAATTGCATTCCAAAGTGATGTTAACTCTTTATAAAGACAAAGACAAATATCAAAATCTGTTGGGATTTTGACTGGTTTTTCATTCTATTATTGACCCTTTAGGGGATATTTACCATTTTTATGTTACTAAGTCTTCTAACTTCTTCACATAATCTTTCTCTTTCTTCTCCAAAGCAGTAAATTTTCAGTAAAATATTAAAATGTTATATTTTTTCCTCCAGAAGTCACATATAAATTTTGTTATTGGCATTTTATATTTATGCTCTTTTAAGTGATCTGTAAAAATCTGTGGTATATCTGCTGTTGCTGGAATAAAAACAGTATTGATTGATATATGTTGATTTGGAATCCACTAATCTGTCAAAACTTGTATGTATTCAAATTATTTTAATTTTTGAAAATCTTTTTTCACAGTATTGAAGTATTTTTTATTAACATGTAATGTATTATTTGTTTCAGGGGTACAGGTCTGTGATTCATCAGTCTTAACACAATTCACAGCACTCACCGTAGCACAGGCCCTCCCCAGTGTCCCTCACCCAGCCACCCCGTCCCTCCAGCCACCCCGTCCCTCCAGCCACCCCGTCCCTCCAGCCACCCCGTCCCTCCCATCCTCTTTCCCTTCAGCAACCCTCAGTTTGTCAAAAATTTTCTTTTATTTAAAGTTTTCTTCACATACCATCATATCATCTGTGAATAATAAAAGGAGCAATAGAGTTTTCTTTTTTTCCTGTTCCAATCTAATTAAAATTTGTTTTTCTTTTCTCACTGTGCTACCTAGAACTACCACAGCAATGTTAATCCTTCATTAAAATTTCGTTTTTCAATCTGAGTTAGAAAAGTTGATTGTATAGGTCTGAACTTCACCAATATTTAAGGGTATAATTCTACTGGAGTTGGGGTGATGTTCTCCACTTACATTAGAAGATATTGTAAAGATTTGTTACCAGTGAGAGGGTTATGTTTATGAAGGATTAGTAGGTAAGTGAGACTTATTTTATTGTGTAGCTGGAGATTTGTACCTCTTAATTCCCTTTACCAATTCTGGCCATGCCCCAGCTTCCCTCCCCCTGGGAAACCACCAAGTTGTTCTTTGTATTATGAGTTTCTATGTATTTATGATTCTATTGTTTATTTATTTGTTTGTTTTGATTTTCAGATTCCACATATAACTGAAATCATATGGTGTTTTTCTCTGATTTATTTTATTTAACATATAAATTTATTTTATAAATTTATTTTATTTAACAAATAAAATTTTTCTCTTAAAATCCTCTTCATATAAAATTTTAAAACACTAACAATGGAATATTTGGAGTCTCTGAATCCTTTGATTGTTAACCACTACACAGTGGATTATCCTATTTATGTACCTCAGGTGCTCCAGCATGGCCACTGAAGTTCTAAATTGTTCTTGGGAAAATCCTGCCAGGATTTGGTTCCATTTGGCCCCATGGCATTTGTACGTGTAGGAAAACCACAACAATGGCAGGTTCATTGAATGACTACAAATTGTCCATTTTCAAATAACAATAATAAATGAGAGACAAACAGCTGGCCCCTGAGAATTTCAGGACTACTACCCCAGCTCATTCATGAGAACTCCGAGTAGTGAAACAAATAAAATAAAGGGTTTTCTCATAGGACAATTAAGAGGAAGAACAAAAGCGTAGATAGTGGGTATACAAGGAATAAAGCCCTTGTCTCCAGCACAGTGGAGTCCTCTGTTAGGTCATTGGGACTTAGGAGGAATGAGTGGGGCAAACTTATGTTCAGTATGCAGTGTATAACTCGAAGTTCACTTCTTTTTCTACTGCCTCAGAACTTTTCAATCATGGCTGTTCACTAGAATAATCAAGAGGGCTCTAAAAATATGAATATCTAGCACTTCCCTAACCCCAGTGTGATTAATTTATAATCAATGTTTTTAAAGCTCCCAAATTGACTCTAAAATATATCAAGAGCCTCTGCAATTCACCAAGCTTCTGTAAGAATTCAAACAATTCTCCCTCAATAGGGAAAACCTGGTTTGGGTTTTACATTAAAAAAGTCCTGTCTCTGTGTTTCCCCACTGTTTTAATATATCAATTCTTTGACAAGTGTACTATTTATGTGTGGTTCACCCAAGGAGTCTGTGAAAACAGTGTGAAGATTTCCTACTGAGGAAACGCTAAGAATAAGAGCTTAGCAATCATTTTTCTTTCAGTACTTGGGCCATTTAGTGCTGGAGTAACTTAGCAATATCATGGAAGTAGACTTTCTTACTTAATACTTCCTTTCCCTATCTGATAGATCTACATTCAAGATGAGAATATGGTCTAATCTGTTGAACTATTTGAATTTCAACACTGCAACAAAATGGCTATAGCTATTTATTTTGCTGCTGATTTTGACTTTACAGTATAATGTTACTAGTTTATGTTTAATAAGCTAATCTGACAAATGAATTATTTCTAAAATTGTAATTTTTGAGAAACACTTTTACATGCCTCTGGAGGCAAGGGAAACAAAAGCAAAAATGAACTATTGGGACTTGATCAAGATAAAAGCTTTTCTACAGGGAAGGAAACAATCAGCAAAGCTAAAAGGCAACCAACAGAAAAAGAGAGGATATTTGCAAATGACATATCTAAAAAAGGGTTGATACCCAAATCTATAAAGAACTTATCAAACTCAACACCCAAAACCAAATAATCCAGTTTAGAAATGGGCAGAAGACATGAAGAGACATTTTTCCAAAGCAGACATTCAAACAGCTAACAGACATATGAAAAGTTGCTTAACATCACTCATCATCAGAAAATACAAATCAAAACTCTAATGAGATATCGCCTCGCACAGGAAAAAACAGATGTTGGTGAAGTTGCAGAGAAAGGAGAACCCTCTTACACTGTTGGTGGGAATGCAAACCAGTGCTGCCACTCTGGAAAACAGAATGGAGTTTCCTCCAAATTTAAAAATAGAACTCCCTTACAACTCAGCAATTGCACTACTAAATATTTACACAAAGGATACAAAAATACTGTTTTGAAGGGGCAGAAGTACCCCAATGTTTACAGCAGCATTATCAACAATAACCAAACTACGGAAAGATCCCAAGTGTCTATCACCTGATGAATGGATAAAGATGAGGTGTTAGATATATATATATATATATATATATATATATATATATATATATATATATATATACAATGGAATATTACTTAGCCATCAAAAAGAATTAAATCTTGGGGCGCCTGGGTGGCTCAGTGGGTTAGAGCCTCTGCCTTCAGCTCAGGTCATGATCCCGGGGTCTTGGGATCAAGCCCCGCATCGGGCTCTCTGCTAGGCAGGGAGCCTGCTTCCCTGCCTCTCTGCCTACTTGTGATCTCTGTCTGTCAAATAAATAAATAAAATCTTAAAAAAAAAAAAAAAAGAATGAAATCTTGCCCTTTGCAATGACATGGATGGAGCTATAGAAAATGATGCTAAGTGAAATAAGTTAACCACAGACAGACAAATATCATATGATTTCACTCATGTGGAATTTAAGAAACAAAACATGAACATAGGTGAGGGGGAAAAATGTAGGCAAACACTAAGATTCTTAACTATAGAGACCAAACTGAGGGTTGCTGAAGGGGTGGTGGATGTGGGGATGGGCTAAATGAATGATGGATCTTAAGGAAAGCACTTGTGATGAGTGCTAGGTGTTACATGTAAGTGATGAATCATTAAATTCTACTCCTAGAAACTAATATTATACAATATGTTAACTAACTATAATTTAAATTTAAACTTTAAAATAAAATGCTATTATTGACTTTGTTGGAAAGTGCCATGGATGTACCATAATTATATACAACTCTGGATTACTTCTGATGATCCATAATTGTGACCAGTGATATATATTATTGATTATAAAGCAATTTAGAACTGATCTGTGTTCAGATTTGAGTAGCTATGTGCACTGTAATTTCTTTGCTAATATGTTTGTGTTATATTTAAATGCTTAGGGTAGCTTTCCAGCTAGTAAAAAATCATCGTTTGCAGTTTTGCATTTCTAGTTCTTCCTATTATAAATGCATCTCCCATATTAGGAAATAATTTTCATCAAATCCCTGAAAGGATTGTGTAACTATTAGGAGGTACAACTATTAGAACTGGCAAGGAGAAATTTGTAAAAGAGGTTGCCCTAATTAATGTGTATAGACCTAACCCTGTCAGTTGAGGCCTTAGGAACAAAAACTCAGTTCCCCAGAGGGGAAACTAATAAGTATATAGTTATAAATAACTAGTATATAGATATAAATAAAGTTATATCGTTTGCATTATGAAAAAGCTTGAATGCTCAATACTGGCCCAGGGACATTTGTCTTACTCTTTTAGTTAGTTAATTGATAGGATTTGTGAATGACATAATTTCTATTGTATAAACTTATGAAAATGTCTTACCTAATGTGTACCTAATTATATGCAATAATATTAATATTAAAAACATTTTTAAATATTAACTAATTTTAATTCTCATAACTACCATAGATGTGAGAAATGTCAGAATAAGGGAGATAAATACAAGAGAGGTTTTGCTCTGACTTATTCCTCTGTAGAGATCAGGAGATATGTTCTTTTTGCTTATTTATTTATTTATTTGACAGAGATTACAAGTAGGCAGAGACAGAGAGAGGGGAAGCAGGCTCTCCACCGAGCAGAGAGCCTGATGTGGGGCTCGATACAGGGCTCGATGCCAGGACCCTGGGTCCATGACCTGAGCCAAAGGCAGAGGCTTTAACCCACTGAGCCACCGAAGCACCCCTGCTCTTTCTGCTTTGTGTTTTCTTTTTAAAATTTAGGTGTTGAGTCTCCTAGTATATAAGGCATTTGATGACATATAGGCCCAGTACTATAAAGGCACTGAATTAGTGTTATATAAGCCAAGGTATATATGTTCTAATATGCATTTAGTATTTTTCAATTTTTTATATTCATTTTGCTTTGTTACAGGGACTTGTGGTGAAGTATTTTATAGTGGATTTGCTCCAACAAAGGACTATTGTTCAAGGACCACTAATCCCTAGTCTATATAGATAAAAAAATCTTTAGTATGAAAGACTATTGTTAAAAAGGGCGCTGATTATATAAACTTTTATTCAATGTAATTAAACTTAATAATTCCTATATAATGTTTAGCATGACAAAAGTAAAGCTCCTTTAATGGGTAATTACCATTCTTTTGAAAATTAAAATACTTAATGATCCTTTCTCTCTTTTTCTCTTTCTCCCTCCCTCCCTCCCTTTCTCTCTCCTTTGTCTGATTTCTGCCCAGCAGGATGTGGTCAGAGGTTATGTTACCTGCCATGTTAGTTTTATGTGTTAACTTGGCTAGGCCCCAGCAGCCAATGATTTAATCAGACATAAATTTAGGTATTGCTGTGAAGGTATTTTGTAGTTACACGTTAACATCTTATCAGCTGACTTTAAGTAAAAGAGGTTGCCCTAATTAATGTGCATCGATCTAACCCAGTCAGTTGAGGCCTTAGGAACAAAAACTCAGTTCCCCAGAGGAAAAGAAATTCTGCCTCAAGACCAGAGTCAGTGCCTCCCTGAGTCCTGCCAGCCCAACCTATGGAGTTTATACTTGTCCAGTCTTGCAACTGTGTGAGCCAATTCCTCAAAATAAATCTCCTATTTTATTTTATTAAAATTATTTAAATCAATTCTTGATTTGGAGAGCAGAATTATCCCTCATTGCAGAGATTTGGGCTAGTTTTAACATACCACTACGTGCAGTTATTTTGTACATAAATTTAGGTACATTTTTAAGGACTACAGAAAAGGTTTTGAGATTTTTTTTTTTTTGTAATTCTTTTTTATTTTTTTATTTTTATTTTTTTTTATTTTTTATAAACATATATTTTTATCCCCAGGGTTTTTTTTGGCGGGGGTGAGGAAGATTGTGTAAGCATTTATTAAAACTTTATAGCTAGGCATATTGACCAAAGCAATAACATGAAATGATTCAACACATCATTTCCTTTTTAGTAAATTTAATGAAATACAGTATGAATAAGTGTATAGATTAGTTAATAATAATATATCAGTTTTGATTCCTTAGTTGTGACAAATGTACTAAAATAGTGTTAAGATATTAATAGAGGAACTGGATGAGGGATATGTGAGAATTCTATACTAGGCAACTTTTCCATTAACCTAAAATTATTCTAAAATTAAAAGTTTATTTAAATATTTAAAGTCAAAGTAAAGATGGCTTAAAAAAAAAAAAGAATGTCATCTAATTAAATTTAAGGATCAATCCAAGTAACAAGCTGATCATAATTCTCAGGAGAGGGGAATTCATATAATCTTTATGGAAAGAAAAAAGACAAACTATATTGTCAGGAATTAGACAATATGCAATCAGAACAAAAGGCATAAGATGATATTTAGTGTCTCTGAGAGAAGCTTTCCTGAGACTGTCTTCCCTCAGCGGATATTTAGACACAGCCATAATGTTCAACTTTGCCTTCTTTAGCCAAGATTCTTGGGTAATAGCTCTCCCTTCTCTGTTTCCATGGCAGACCATCTGCCTTTTGTTCACAAAGTAAGTTTCTTTCCAAACAGAGTAGTTAAAATAAATTGAGCTTCTTATGAAAACATTAGAGTTTTCCAGTACTACTTCCCTAAGATTGTTCTTCAACCAGTGTTTTCAAGTTTGGGTTATTTCCATTCTATTTCTTTTTTTTTCAACAATGTTTTGAAGAGAGCTTTTGTGTATATAGCTTTATGTACTTCACAGCTAATTTTAACTATGATTTTTTAGATGTAGGCCTAGAAAGATATAAGGAATTTGGTGCGTTTTGTTAAACTGTGCTTTCACTTCATGTTTCCAAAAGCAGTAGGTGGGAATGCTCATTTCCTGGCTTAGTTGACAATTTGGTTTTACCCTTGAATATTTTTTGTCAATGTGCAAATTAACAATGGTATCTCTTGGTTTGCCATTTTTGCCTCTCCTTGTGAATTTCCCATTTCAGTTCTGTCCTCAGGCATCCTGATTTTCAGACATCGGTTTCTGTATCTTGATTAATTTGTGCACAGACTCCTCTTTCAGTGCCGAGAAAATCTGCTTTCTGAGCCTGAAGGCCTACACAGTGGTGAATTCATCTCAAGAGCCATCTTGAGGCCTGGACCTCTGCAGGCAATGCATTTCTTTCTTAAACCATGGTCCTTGACATTTAAAATTAGAAGACGAATTGCTGATCTACTGCGCTCTACAATGACTACTTTTTCAAACCTTAGCACCCCCCTTTTTTTCTTTACCAAATGCAGAAATAGCGTAATCTCACCATTAACCATCTGCCATCTGTATACTTGTTTTCCCCAAAGACAGTGCCCATCACCACCATAAATGTGGCTCTTTCATCTTGATCTTCACTCTGCATGTGCCAAAGTGTCCTTCTCCAACCCCCATTTGAGAAACATGGTATATTTTGGTTTTCACTCTAAAATATGCATATTTTTTAAGTTTTTGAGAGCATAAGTAATGTTAATTCACAGCATATGTGCTGTGGTAGGATTTCGTTCTAGTCCTTTAGCAGAAAGACTGAACTAATAGGCTGGATGGTGCAGATTCTTCTTTTCCCCTTAATAATAATAAAATTTATGCTCAAAAAGCTTTCATCAAAACTCTTTCTTTTAGGTCTTTTGTAATATATATATATATATATATATATATATATATATATATATTTCTCTAACCCCTTTCCCATATAGATTTTGAAGTCTTATGAAATTCTTTTTGATATTTATCTTGCCTTCCCTTACCACTTTATGTACTTGACTAGTAAGGAATAATAATTCATAGATTCTCAGAAGTTGCTCAGTCACTGTCTTGAAGCAGAATGCGATTTAAATATATTTCAGAAGAGCTGTTTGTAAAATGAAAATGAATGTCAACCCAGGCTTTATGGATGTTCTATAGAGAGAATAGATTTAGCCTTGGAAATTGTAGTATTATCATTTTCAGGTATTGACTGAGCTGTGGCAGATCTCTATCCAGGAGATCATGGGATTGTAACACAGCAGGTCAAACTTTCTGTTAAAAGACTTGGGTTTTGTGCTGAATCAGAAGGCCAAGATAAAGCAAGGCATATTTACCGGTAGTTATCTATAGTATGTCCTCCTCTCCATTACTACAGTGCTTTAATCAATCCCGTCGTAAGCACTAAACCTAAGAAATTTTCAAGGGAGAGTACTTATTCTAGAATGACAGGCAGGTTTTATATAATTTTTATTTGTCCTCATCTGTCCTTTCCTGATATGGTTAATTTGTTCATGTTAATCTTAACACGAAACGTGACAATTAAGATCACTTCCTTAGTTATTACGATGGGAAGTTTTTGGCTTAGGGACTCTAAGAACTTCAAGTAAAGATACTGAAAAGGTTGGACTTCTTGGAACCCTTGGAATCAGGGTGTCTGTGATTTTCGCTTTTTTCTCCTGTACTTTAGATGATTATTTTTCCTGGGTCTTTGCTTCAAAGCCTCTGGGTCTTTCAGAGTCTTTGGCATATCATAGAAATTCATGTCTTTCCCAAAGGAATTTTTTTCCTTTAAGCTTTATTTAAAAGTGAGGTTACTTTTTATATAATTCCATAACTTATTATATTTAATTGTTTTAAGCCTAGGAAACCCTATCCTTAAGACATCATGGAGATTTTATCAAGGGGGTGGGGGGACATAAGCTCTTAACCCTAGATCAGTTTTCTGTCTGCTTTCTTAATTCTTTGTATCTCCGTCATATATCCTTTCAGCTATTTGCTAATTGAGGTGAGTGAAAAGTTAGAGGACAGAAAAGGGGTTGGAAAATAGGATGGGGTCTCCCAGCAGCAAGAGTACAAGATCCAATTAAATCGAAATAACTTGAAACTTTTCAGAAATTATTTATGTTTTAAAAATAAGCCCAGAGAGCGTCTCCTCCTGGAATTCTCTCCTTTCACCCTCTGATAATAGGAAGGACCTTCATAAAACTCAGATCATTCTTAATACAAATAACTCTATTCGATTTTAATCATTTGTTTCTGTTTCCTCAACGGGGCTGTATTTATTGAGTGTGGGTCTGTCTCATGTGTTACTGTATCCCCAGCTTCCAACATAGGACTCTTCTATAGTAACCAAGCAAGGTTATACGATTAAAAGTACTGGATTTTAAGAGCTTTTTCTCTCTGCCATGACCTAATTAACTATTCAGTACTACTATTTGGAATTCTTACTTAATCCTCTTATAGACTTTAAGTAGGAGGTTTTATTAATGCCCCCATTTTTATGATGATGACCTGAAGCATAGAGAGTCAAGTTAAGCATCTTACTTAAAGTCCTATAATGATTAAGCGGTAGAGCCAGGATTCAAAACAAGTAAGTCCTCTCACCCCGAACCACCATGCTGTACTGTTCTTCAGCATGAACAAATCGTACCTCCTGAGTAATTTTGACTTGAATCCTAAGATCCCTCAAAAATATAACTTTGACCCTTAGCACCAATCTGAAACTATGGGTGTGCTATCAGATCCACCTGCTGCAATGTTGAGAAGTCTCCCATTTTTCCTTTATTGGATAAGCTGATGTGGACTTAGAGGTCTGAAAGTTGGGCATCCAGAGAGCCAGAAAGAAGAGACCTTTTAAAAGAAACACAGTCATCACATCAACCTGATCACTGGCCCTGAATATAAACTTGTCTGGTCAGTTAGTTAATCCTACATTCTTCTAGCATGTATGTGCAGTTTGCATGCTTTTCAACTCGCATCGCCTCTCGGGCCGGCCTTTCCTGCGCCGTGTTTTATGTACTGCTCACTGTGCTCATCTTGACCTTTTCTTGAGTTTCCAGTTTAAGTGCAAACCGTATCTGGTGAGAACTTGAAGTGGAAATCATTTGGAATTATAGTACCTGCAATGCCTCTGAAATACATTAAAAAGAACAATAGCTGTGATAAAGTATTCACAGCTTCTAAAAAATGTGTTCATTTATGTCCGCTGAGCATTGCTGAACAGTAGGTTTATTTAAAGTTAAATTACCTTTATATTCCCTTGCTTCTGTTCATTTCAGAGCAGTAGGATACTGTAGCCAGACTTCCCTTGAGCAACCAAAAAATTGAGAAGCCTCTATAAAACCCAGATAGTTAACTGATTGCTTCAAACAATTGCTTTGAAAATGCAATGGTGTTTTTGATGAAAGACCAACAAGTAAAATTTTCTATCAAACCCATTCTTGGAGAAGTGACTTTTTCAATTGTTCGTCTAATTGAAGGATATGAATATATTCAGAAAATCCTCAGAGGAATCTGTGATGCAGTCTTAAAGCACAAACAGCACATTATAAAAATTATAACAAATAGGGTTAAAAGGGAAGTTAGCACGGCAATGCCCTAGGAGTTTTGCGTAGGTTCCTAATTAACTATTTCACTGCATTGTGTCCTTTGTGATTGCTCCTGACATGGCAACAGACTTTGTGACATGCAGCGCAGAGAAAACATAAGCTCTTTTGTACAGTTCTCTAGACGCCTGCTTCTTTAAACTGGGCTGCCAACTGGCATCTGGGAAGTCAGCTCTGCAATATTTTAAGACTGACAGACTGGAGAAATGGGTGATTAGAGCTCAGCATTTAAATTACTTCATTTTTAGGGGCACTTTTGCAGAATTTTCTTCTTACTCAATAGTGACTATAAGGAAAGTCGCTCTTCCATAATCCGAAAAATAACTGAATCGTCAATTTTTTGGTTTTTTGGTAATCATTTAACTCCAATTTTAAATATTCCACTCCAGTGTGTTTAAATTCAATTGTGGTGATGATGGCAATAATAATCCAATTGGAAAACTGGGTGAACCACTTCTTAAAATGGACACGCAAGCCTCATTTCTTGATTAAATAGTATATACTTCTTTGGAATTCTGTTCTTTTATTTTAAGATTTATTTATTTATAAAGAGAGAGAGAACACGTGCACAAGAGGAAGGTGTAGAATGAGAGAGAATCTCAAGCAGACTCCGAGTTGAGCTCAGAGCCCGACGTGGGGCATGACACAGGGCTGGATCTCAGGACTCCTGAGATCCTGACCCTCATGTCATGAACTGAGCTGAAACTAAGAGTCCGATGCGCACACCCAGGGGCCTCTGGAATTCTGTTCTGTATTGAGAGAGTAGGAAATCTTTTCTGGAGTATGTCTTAAAAATTGTCCAAACTTGCTTGTTCTAATGAAATCTTACCATTTAATAGAAACAGCCCTAGAGACAAACTTTGCTTCTTATCCTATGTACTTGAGAAGGTTTAACAACATCTAGGTCAGGAAGTTTTATGACTCTGAAACTAACTTTTCCCTCTTTTATGTCTAAAGATGAAATGGCATTTTCTTAGATTCTCTAGTGAAGATACATCCTCACTAGAATTCTGCAGTCTTGATGAAATTTGAGGGAGATTACAAAAACTACAAATACAATGTAATCTTTAATCTGGGAGAGAAGATAATATATAAAAAGTGACTTAGGTAAACATTGAATATATATAAAATTGCTAAATAAAAGGATAATTTCCAGTCTGCCTCCAAAGGTTAGGGCTTTATTCCAAACTGTAAACACCTCCAGCTCACCTCTAGATATGAACAGTATTTATATTCAAGAATGGCTAATAAATTTGTGAGTATCCATCTTGACTGATTAAGGCTGCTTCAGCACTAGTTCTAAAATTATACTCAATATTAATAGCATATGGTTATAAGTATCATAAGTATAATATTTATTTGAGATAAGTGTCATATAAAAGTAAAATATAAAGCTTTATTACTTGATTTTTCAGGTTAGTATATTAGATTATTTAACCTTAATTTGGCTGCTACTTAAGCCAGTGTTTACCGGGGTTATGAACTTTTCCTCTATCAATTTATTGCAAATAAAGAACAGCTGGTCAGAGGGAAACTGTCTTGCGCTGGATCACATTTGGATAGAGCATGATCTAGGAGAGAAGAATTGAGTTGACTCTGTTGACCAGTTGAAAGGATGCAGTCTCAGAATGGATTCTTCCATTTGCATCTGCCTTTCCTTCTCTGGCCACATTGCCCTGGCTGCCCAGTTAACAGTATGGCTCATGAGACAAATGTATTACTAGGTTTTTCTCTCATTCTGTGTCCATGGAGTAACCTATGTGAGTCCTATACATTTTATTCCTAAATAAATGAACAAGGCATGATAACTTATTGTAATTCTCTTTCACAGATGGTTATTAGTTGTTAAGAATAGGCCTTGCAGGGGATCTGGCTGCCTCTTGTGTAAACAAAACTTCAATGATACTTGTTTACATTTTAAGAGAAAATTTTGAGAATGCATGGAAATTATGAGGAAGATGTGCATGGTAATTTTTAATAGCATGGGATTAGGAGTTAGTAAGATATGAAACAATCAGCTGAATGGCTTTGGGCTTGTTACATAATTTTTTTAAAGATTATTGTACTATCTATCAAGTAAGGACAATCAAGTATCTGACAGGATTGTTGTGAAGATGAAATGAGACGATATTACAAATTCCATAGCACAATGCCTAGCATGCAAGGGCTTAATAAACTGTTATTTAAAAAATTGTATCATATAATAATTGACACCAAAAAAATTGAGAATAAAAATAGAATCTCAGACTTTATAGACAAAATGTAATTTCTTAAGCCATGACCATATGGCTATATAATTATTCCCACAGAGTGAAATAACAAATATTTTTAAATCTTTAAATGTTGTTTTCCTCATGAGATTGACATTTAAGAGAAGATCTACAGAATTTTCCAAACCAAAGGAAAAAAAAATCCTTTTTAACTATGCTTTTCTTAAGATACACAATTTCAACTATAAATGTAGACTATTGCATAAGGTATTCTTCCTTTTATCATGGTTTTCCCAAACATATTGTCTATTTCTTTTGAGGAGCTTATAATTTAGCAATGAAGTATATTTGTATTTAACTAGTAATCATACACACACACACACACACACACACACACACACACGTATGTTTATGTCATTTATATAATGACTGTGTGAGGTTTTTTATAAGGCCTTGATGTAAGAAGGAATTTTCAAAAGTAATTATGAAATTCTTTGCTTTTCCTGATATAACATTTTTGTGCCAAAGTTGTAAAACATTCTGGCTGTCTCTAACTAGTCAGCAATGTGTGATTTAATTTCTATTTTCATTTCTTTGTACTTTTAGGCAAAGCATTCCCTATTTAAATCAGATAAGCATTTTCTAATGTTCTAGGACTTTACTTCATTCCCTGAGCGTATGGTGGCTTAATTCACCTATTTATCTCCTGGCCCATTTCTAGACCTGTCCTAATAGCAGTCATTGTTTTCTTCATCTTCTAAAATGAGCAGCCGGAGTCTGCATCTCTGCTTTAAAAAAAAAAAAAAAAAAAAAGCAACCTGTAATATGTTATCCAAGCTGCTACAGAAAAGGATTAAAATGCTGTAAACAGAATAAGGACACATCTTTTTGTATAATCTTTGAAATTTAAACAGTTATTGCTAGTTTAAAGGATAATTTCCTTCTGCTTGCCTCCAAAGATCAGTACTATATTTCAAATAGTGAAATAGAAAGACTCTTACCTTGCTACTTTTGATTAGGAAAAGCAATTGTAGGCAGATGAAAGATCAGAAAAACCTCTACAAATATTCTTTCTTCAGAGGTAATGGAACTTGGGACCTTTGAACCAATTAAAAATGTTTTTCATTTTAAGTCTCTACTTCTTGGGTGTTGAATATCAATTCAAAGCTGGATTGAATATCAGAGATGTGCACAAAGCTCATACTGGCTCAAGTAGGTCCAAAGTATTCCAGCAACTCATTGAGGCATTGAGAGCCATGTTTTCATCTCAGTCTGAGATTCTTAAGCTGCCAAGAAACAAGAGGGGTAGGATTTTATCCCAAGATATCATTCATAACACAGATGCCAGAGTCAGCTGCTAACATCCCTGGCTAGTCCTGTGGAGCTCCAGTCAACAGCTGGCTGCTTGGGCTGCCAAAACAATCCACAATATTTTGAGCGTCTGCCTTCATTCAAGTTTCCAGGCTTTGCAAAGAGAGATGGGAAACAAATAGTCATTACATTTCCATTGTTGTAAAAAAAAAAAAAAAAAGCCAGAAGATGCCATTTAAGAATGATTTGCTGGTTGGAGGAAGGGAGATAAACTTTAAGTGATACAATCATGGGACCATTAGCCTGTGAGCAAATAAGTAAAAAGACACCATGGCTTGAAATGTATAGGCTCTTAGGAACAAGGCTGAGTCATTAGATATCATTTTTGTGTGAAAGAAAGTATGCCTCCTTCTGCAGGTAGAATAGCTTTGTACATCCCACTCAACTTTGGGACCACTGTGTGTAGTAAACCTGAGTCTCACAAGCCTTTAGGCCCAGATGAATTTCTTTTATAGGAAAGATTGAGACAATAATTATAGTACTTTTGGGCAGTCTTAAGTTATTTATCCAGACTTATTCTCATTATAGTTACTCAGATAACTACCTTTATAAATATCAGAAGGGAAAAGCCCACATATATGTGGTTTTCCCTTTAGGTGATGTAGATTGGAAATACCAGGTGCAAATAAAAAGTAGGATTCCAACATGATCTGATCTATTATCATATGGTTGGCTTTAGCTTAAAAATGTAATGGGTTTACAAGGAATAATTTAAAACATTCCAAAATTAGATCCCAACACTTAAAAATATGACAACACATCACAATAGTTCATAAGACCAATGAGTGTGCTAGTTAGTTCTAGCTATAGCACCACCTACTGTGTTATTGGTACAAAATATACGTGTTCGATGAGCATTTATTGGCAGAAAGAAGGAAGTAAGGAAAGGAGGGAGAAAGACAGGGAGGCTGGAAGAGAACTGGAGAAAAAAAGGCTTTAAAAATGTGATAACAGAGATGCCTGGGTGGCTCAGTTGGTTAAGCAGCTGCCTTTGGCTCAGGTCATGACCCCAGCATCCTGGAATCGAGTCCCACATCGGGCTCTCTGCTCAGCAGGGAGCCTGCTTCTCCCTCTGCCTCTGCCTGCCATTCTGTCTGCCTGTGCTCACTCTCTCCCCCTCTCTCTCTTTGGTAAATAAATAAAATCTAAAAAAAAAAAAATGTGATAACATCTATACATTAAAGCTAACCAGATTTTTTGAAATTCCAAACATAATTCTTTTATCTACAGAAGACCTAAAGACAATTTTAACATATAAGATAAATTACAATTTTTGATCCACTTGTTTCTGTTAAAATAATTATTTTCCTGAGAGAAAAACAAATATACAAAAACAAAGTAAAATATCATCTGGGTATATTAAGTAAAGCTCATAATATAGAGTGATGACTGAAAATCCACAGGCCAGAAGACTTAACACAAGAACAATAAAATAATTATTATAGAGATTAGGTGAAAATCAACATTACATTATAGCCAAAAGCCAAAAGCCATAGCATTGATGACAGCAATACATATAACATTTTAAATGTTAAAAGTTTATGATATGATAATCTATAATTTAGTTTCCAAATAATCTATTTCACTCAGATTTTTACTTTAAGAAAATTATGTTTATTGATTACCCATTAACATGTCAAGAACCCTGTTTTAAAAAATTGTAATCTTCACTACAAATATATCAGGAGAATTGACTAGAACTTAGAGGTATTAGAGTGAGAATATAAATTGGCCTCTTAGACACAGAGGGAGCAGAATTCAGCCTGCCGCTAGTGTTGTGGGATGTCCTGGGATATGATTTAATGCATGAAGAAAATGTACTTTGAAGAGACAGTGAAAAACTAGTCTCAAGAGGGATTTTATCTATAATTGCGTTTTATGTGCTAGAATTACAAGACAAAGGCAAGGGCATTGCCTGAGCGTTGAGTGAGCTAAGGGCAAAATCTGCCTCTAACCAGAGTGGCCTTAGGAAACCAGATATTGCCAAAACCACAGTACAGGATGCTGCAGACGTACTGGTGTTTATCAATGATGCAGTTTTGAGTGTTCAACACATTTTCAATACGAAAATTAAACTAGAAAAATGTGTGAGGGGCCATGAGAAAATGACAGTCATTAAAATTGCTATATTTGAATTAGGAAGTTTCTTTTACATTGATAAGCTGGGCAGATAAAAAGGCAATACCAGAAGTGGGGAAGAATGTATGTGAGGAAAATTGTAAGACTTGTTGGTGACAAATTTCAACCAAACTGTCAAAAGTCAGTAAAAATTTGTTTTCCATGGCAGGGGCGTGGGGAACATCTTTTAATGCCAAACCCTTGAGAGTAATCAAATTCTTGGCTTTCAAGATGCTTGGGCTCAAACTCTCCCATATGCTATTATATTAATTTCCTTCCTTTGTAACCAAGATCCTAATACATTAATATTATTAATTAATTATATATAATATTAATTAATATTGATTAATATTGAGTAGACATTCAACAACACTATAAAATACATCACAAAGTCCTTACAGACATAATGGACTCGTACTAGACATCTAGCTTTTATATAGAAGTCCCTTCAAATAGAAATTAGTGGGGATACTCTTAAGTGGAAGATGATTTGCTTTACTTCCTGCTAGAACTGTCCCCGATACGTGAACTTATCAGCCTGCATTGTATAGGTGTGTATGTCTATGTGGAAAGGGATGAGATGTTATTTTTTTAATCCGTTAAAAATTCTGAATCCATTTATGATTTCTCTAAATTTCATGTCAGGAATACACATTTAAATGTAAATAATTCATTTTTTAACTGATGATTCTCCCTCTGTGACAATGATGGCCTCTGGCCATCCAACACAGAAGGCATTAGAGATCATAGCAGTAGTGAAATGCCATATACTTTAGATTTACGCCATTGAGTAGTTTATACGTTGTTTGTATTTTTGAGAGAACACTGCATGCTGGCACAGTATTAGATTCCATGAGGACATCAAAGAAATAGAAGAGATTACTCTTATCCCCAGGGCAAGAGCAGTTTTACTGCACTTTTCTCAAATGAAAATGTAATGTAGGGGCACCTGGGTGGCTCAGTGGGTTAAAGTCTCTGCTTTCGGCTCAGGTCATGATCCCAGGGTCCTGGGCTCTCTGCTCAGCAGGGAGCCTGCTTCCCCCTCTCTCTCTGCCTGCCTCTCTGCCTACTTGTGATCTCTGTCTGTCAAATAAATAAATAAAATCTTTAAAAAAAAAAAAAAAGAAGAAAATGTAATGTAGCTCCTGAGTTGGTCAACTTTCTTGGAAGAGTAGCATAATTTCCTTTCTAAAGATCTCACAAAACATTTTAGCTCATACAATCCCAACAGATGGAAAGGTTCAATGGAAACTTTACATGGATTTAGTGGAATGGGGGAGAAAGTTGGGAGAAATACCAGAATGTCAGCACTTCATTGAGAACAGAGAAGTGATGCCAGATAAGATGTTGAAAGCTTGTAAAACTGGCTTATGACAAAGGCAAGGGCATATTTATTTGTGATTTCTGTTTAAGAGTTCTATGACAGATTTCTGTTGCATTTGTAACATTTGTTGCATTTGATTGGCTGCCTTAGACCATTGATCCGAGAATTCATAGTCATCTTTTTTTCTTCTTTTATAATTGGTTCAAATGTCTAAGGCAGAGAGTAAAGCTTGAAATGGGGGTTTACACTTTTTTCATACTCTGTGAGCTATTAAGTGCAGATTTTTACAGTAACTACTGATATATATCAA
Source organism: Mustela lutreola (assembly GCF_030435805.1). Taxonomy (NCBI): domain Eukaryota; kingdom Metazoa; phylum Chordata; class Mammalia; order Carnivora; family Mustelidae; genus Mustela; species Mustela lutreola. Next base: position 95,462,219 of record NC_081296.1, read on the forward strand.
GATAATGATTCTGGGTCTCAGATAATGGGAAAGAATAGATGAACTACCTTAGCACAGAATGAGGTATAAAATCCATTCCTAGATGGGGACTATCTTGTGGATATACATATTAACAAGACACTATGAATACATTAGAACAATGGAAGGGGTTTAAATAGGCATTTATTCCCTAAATTATCCTTAATGTTCAACAAAGGGAGTAAAGGGAGATGAGTCTGGAAGAACAAATGGGAAATTACAAAATGATGGGGGGACTTACTAAGTTCCTCTCCAGGGAGGAAAACATGTAGTCTGTAAGGGACTGTGTAAGTATAGTGTAATTACTGATTATTCATGCTTAGGACATTTTCTGATTTTTAAAATTCAGCTTTGGCACCTGAGTATAACCTGAGTTTTTTTTTTTTTTTTTAATTTATTTCTTCTGTCACTCACATTTTCATTTTTAAAAACTATAGTGATTGAAGTAGAATTTGACAAAATGTTTTTCTGAAGTTGCACAGCCAGAAGCAGAAACCACAGGCTTCTGTGTCTCCAGTAATTTTGCTTAAATACTTGAACTTGAAATGAACTCTTGATTTGGATTAAGAATGGGGGTGTTTTGGGGAATAAAGAGCTACTGGTTATTGTCTCCTGACCAAAATCAAACCAAGTGGCCTAAGAAATGATTGTGTCCTAAAGAAGCCTTAAAAAAAAGGCAGTGTGAGGATAGTAGGAGATTTTCACTCTGTATAACCAATAGAAAACTCTAAAAAATAAGATTGTTGTTATGATAATGGATCTTGTGTATTGGGCTGTTTCTTAACTCAGTATCTGCCTTAAATGACCATGTTGTTGGACCTGGAGTTAATGGTAAGCTTGCCGACATTTTATTCCTGAAATAAAATAAGATCTCTGCTTCTTTTGATATAAAATGCTTTAGGCTCATATGTATTAATTAGATTTTGTAATATTTTATTGTTTCCTGCCCAGATATTTTATTCAGGAAAATGTATTACTCTAAGCTTAAGGTATTCATTTATTGGGTGATTTAGCTGAAGATAATTTACAATTACAATATTTATAATAGAAATGATTCCCAGTCAACTTTCATACTTCATTAGACTGGAAAAAAAGAGAAAACTACAACTTATATGTATTTCACAGACATATTTAGAAGAAGTTAATACTAGAGGTCCTTCATAATATTAGAAATCATGATCCAAGGAAGGGCTATTAAAATAGATTTTTAAAAGTCTTAAGGTCTAGAACACACACATACTGTAACAATTCACAGTAGAGTGAGCTAATAAATGCTTTGAGGGTCACATGTATACATAAATTTAGCAATTGTTGCCTCTACCCAATTTATAGTGTGAGGTGGTAAAAGGGTCTTCTTCAGGGTTAACTCTGAACAAATGACTAGGTCTGAACCATTGTAACTCTGTGATGATTAGAATCAGCAAGCTGGATTTCTCGCCTCTGTTAGCTGCATTTCTTCTCATCAGTACTACTCCTTCACCCTGGCCCTGCTCCCCACCCATGTAATGACTTTATGCAAATCCTTAATTAGGCATCATATTGAATTATTTCATTGTGTAATATTCCAGGATCTTCTGGAGAATTTTCATGAGCATAAAGTTGATAATTAGAAGTTCTGATTCCTGTTTCTAAAATCATACTATTTATAGATGGATTTATTATGAAATTAATAAAAAGCTTAAGCTCCAGATCCCTTTGCTTTCCTTGGTAGAGGTCCTAGTAACATAGTGATGTGGTTGAATAATTTTATAAATTTTCAAAAAATTTATTTTAACTGCAATTAGTTAAGATCCACCATCTTGTCTCACACTTCCTATTCATTACACTTTTCCTTTAGTCAGGTGGTATTATGTAATGGTATGTTTGGGCTGCAGCGAAAGGGGAAGATGAATTTAGTGGGATGTGTTTATATTTTATAGTCATTTTGTTTATAGTTGTTGCTTGCTATCCTGGTGTAAGAATGGTGTCCACAATTGCTTCCACAATCACTGGGCTGATTTACCTGACTTTGTCAGCCTAAGGTACAGGACCAGAAGTCTCATCGCTGTATGAACATGGCCCTGGGTAATGGAAATATATGCATAGTGGCAGTGAAACTGGTTTAGCCATCTGGCAGCAGAACTAATTTATGGAACCATTTGCAGTTATTGGCACATTTGCTAATGAGTATTGTTGATTCATGATAACGTTTAATATTAGTCATTTCACAATGAGACATGAATTGCTTGGAATGGCTGGGTGATGGTCATTGGGGAGGGTATGTGTTACGGTAAGAGCTGTGAATTGTATAAGACTGATGGATCAAAGACCTGTACACCTGAAACAATTAATACATAATATGTTAATTTTTAAAAAATACCAAAAAAAGACACATGAAATGCTGTGAAACTGTAGTTTATATATGAAAGAACCTTGAGAGATTTTCAAATTTGAGAACCATAAATATGTAAATATCACCATTAATAATCTATGAAGCTGTAATATTTCTAAATTATCAGTATTAAAATTTAAATTAAATATTGTAAAAGTCCTCTTTTTTAAATTTACTTTTTGAATCCAAGTATAATTAACATATAGTATTATATTAGTTTAAGGTATACAATATAATGATTCAAAAGTTCTATACACTAAGGTTAAATATCATTTGGAATTTATATTGGAGTATGATATGAGAAGTAGATCCATTTTTTTCTTTTTAGTTATTCTCAAACCATTTATTTAAAAAAATATTTTTCCTAGTAATAGGAGAAGCTACATTTATCACATGTGAAATTCTGATATGCAATTGGTTTTATTTCTGGGATTTTCTATTCTGTTCAATGGTTCTTTATATTTAAGCACCAATACCACAATATTTTAATTATAGAGGCTTTGGGTTCTGTTTAATGTTTGATAAAGCTACTGTCATCATTTTTTTTCCCAAGGATTTTCAGTCTATCTGAATTTTTTAAAATAAATTATGAATCACATCAGATTTTTACTTTAACTTAGGATATATTAGTATCTTTCTTAGTTTCCAAGGCTTGTCATAACAGTTTCATGAACAGGATGACTTATTTATTATATCATAGTTCTGGAAACTAGAAATTCAAAAATCAAGGTATAGCTAGGTCTATACTTCCTTCTTAAAGCCTCTATTGGAAGATCCTTGCCTCTTCCTAGTTTCTGGTGTTTACCAGAAAGTTTGCAATCCTAGGTGTTCCTTGACTTTGTTGGGATTGTCACTCCAGTCTCTGCCTGTCATCACACATCTGTCTTCTAACTGTATATCCCTGTCTTGTCAAGAAGTAAGTCATATTGGATTAGGACCCACCCTAAAGACTCTTATCTCTAAAGACTCTATTTTAAAATAAAGCCACATTCATTCACAGGTTCCAGGTGTTAGGACTTTAACATGTCTTTTGGGGGGATACACTTCAGCCCTTAGTAATATTTTTTTGGAAAGATTTTATTTATTTTTCAGAGAGAGAGAGAGAAAACGAGGGTGTGCACAAGCCAGGGGAGCGACAGGTAGAGGGAGAATCAGGCTTTCCGCTGAGCAGGAAACCTGATGTGGGATTTGATCCCAGGACCCCTGGGATCATGAACTGACCTGACTTTTAACCAGCTGAGCCACCCAGGCATCCCAGACCTTTTTATATGTATGAAATTTTGGGAGTTTTGCATGTTGATTTATAGCTCACCCTTTGTTAACTACTCCAACTATTTGTAGTAAAATGAAAGTACACAATTGTAAGGTTGAAGTATCTTATTGTTGCAAAATATTATTTTGCTCTCTACATTGTAATTGTAAAGTCTCTCATCCTTTCTTTCTTCTAATTGTACTTGTGGATACCTTAAACACTATGTTTAACATTAATGGAGATACTGGGCAGTCTTTCTTTTTTCCTGACTTCAGACTTTTTCATTAAGATGCTAGAAGTTGAGATAAGGTAGGTGTGCATATGCATGTGTATATATATGTATAATTACAAATATTCGTAAGGTGACCGACCTTTTCTATCCTTTTCATTGTCAGGGTTTGAGAACTATTACACTCATTTCAAAAAGGAAACTTGAATATTTTTTTTCTTTTTCTATGCTCTAGAACAACTAGCATCTGACATAAAAGCATTTTTTTTTTTTTTTAAGATTTAGGAATATTTTGTTTTGGTGTGGCTCAAGATGAAATTTTAATTTAACTTTTCCCCATGACATTCTTTTTTTTACTAACATATAATGTATTATTTACCCCAGGGGTACAAGTCTGTGCATCATTAGGCGTACACATTTCACACCACTCACCATAGCACATACCCTCCCCAGTATCCATAACCCAGGACTCTCAAATTCCTCATATTACAGAGATCATATGATAATTGTCTTTCTCTGATTAACATGTCACTTAGCATAATACCCTCTATTTCCATCCATATCATAGCAAATGGTAAGATCTCATTTTTGGTTTTGTTTTTAAAGATTTTATTTATTTATTTATTTATTTGACAGACAGAGATCACAAGTAGGCAGGCAGAGACAGAGGAAGGGAAGCAGGTTCCCTGCCAAACTGAGAGCCTGATGTGGGGATCGATCCCAGGACCCTGGGACTATGACCTGAGCCAAAGGCAGAGGATTAAACCCACTGAACCACCCAGCTACCCCCAAATATCGTTTTTTGATGGCTGGATAGCATTCCATTTAATATATATATATATAATATATATATATTATAGTATTCCATTATATATTATAGTATACCATTTCACAGTATTCCATTTTATATAAATAAATAAATATATATATATATGTATATATATATGCATGGATAAAGTATATATATGTATAAAGTATATATATATGCATGGATAAAAAGATATATATATATATATGTGTATGGATAAAGATGTGACATATATATTATATATATATATAATATGTATAATAACAATGCTGGTCTAAACATTCGGGTGCATGTGCCCCTTCCAATCACTACATTTATATCTTTAGGGTAAATACCCAGTAATGCACTTGCCGGGTCAAAGGATAGGTCTATTTTCAACTTTTTGAGGAACCTCCATACTGTTTTTCAGAGTGGTTGAACCAACTTGCATTCCCACCAGCAGTGTGGGAGGGTTTCCCTTTCTCCAATCCTTGCCAACACCTGTCGTTACCTGACTCGTTAATTTTAACCATTCTGACTGGTGTGAGGTGGTATCTCATTGTGGTTTTGATTTGTATTTCCCTGATGCCTAGTGATTTGGAGCACTGTTTCATGTCTCTGTTGGTCATTTGGATGTCCTCTTTGCAGAAATGTCTGTTCATGTCCTCTGCCCATTTCTTGATTGGATTGTTTGTTCTTTGGGTGTTGAGTTTGATAAGTTCTTTCTAGATTTTGGATACTAGCCCTTTATCTTATATGTCATTAGCAAATATCTTCTTCCATTCTGTCAGTTGTCTTTTGGTTTTGTTGACGGTTTCCTTTTCTGTGCAAAAGCTTGTGATCTTGATGAAGTCCCAATAGTTCATTTTTGCCCTTGCTTCCCTTGCCTTTGGTGATGTTTCTAGGAAGAAGTTGCTGTGGCTCAGGTTGAAGAGGTTGCTGTCTGTGTTCTCCTCGAAGATTTTGATGGATTCCTGTCTCATATTAAGGTCTTTCATCCACTTTGAGTCTGTTTTTGTGAGTGGTGTAAGGAAATCCAGTTTCATTCTTCTGCATGTGGCTGTCCAATTTTCCCAACACTATTTGTTGAAGAGACTATCGTTTTTCTATTGGACATTCTTTCCTGCTTTTTTGAAGATTAGTTGACGATAGAGTTGAGGGTCTATTTCTGGGCTCTCTATTATGTTACATTGATCTATATGTCTATTTTTGTGCCATTACCCTACTGTCTTGATGATTATAGCCTTGTAATATAGCTTGAAGTCTGGAATTTTGATGCTGTCAACGTCGTTTTTCTTTTTCAACATTCCTCTGGCTATTTGAGATCTTTTCTGGTTCCATATAAATTTTAGGATTATTTGTTCCATTTCATTGGAAAAAAAAAAAGATGGTATTTTGATAGGGATTGCATTAAATGTGTCGATTGCTTTAGGTAGCGTAGACATTTTCACAATATTTGTTCTTCCAATCCATGAGCATGGAATGTTTTTCCATTTATTTGTGTCTTCCTCATTTTCTTTCAGGAGTGCTTTATAGTTTATTGAGTACAGATTCTTTGTCTCCTTGGTTAGGTTTATTCCTAGGTATCTTATGGTTTTGGGTACAATTGTAAATGGGATTGACTCCTTAATTTCTCTTTCTTCTGTCTTGCTGTTGGTGTATAGAAATGCAACTGATTTCTGTGCATTGATTTTATATCCTGATAGTTTACTGAATTCCTCTATGAGTTCTAGCAGTTTTGGAGTGGAGTCTTTTGGGTTTTCCACATAAAGTATCATATCATCTGCAAAGAGTGAGAGTTTGAGTTCTTCTTTGCTGATTCAGATGCCATTAATTTCTTTTTGTTATCTGATTGCTGAGGCTAGGACTTCTAGTACTATGTTGAATAGCAGTGGTGGTAATGGACATCCCTGCTGTATTCCTGACCTTGGGGTAAAGCTCTCAGTTTTTCCCCATTGAGAATGATATTTGCTGTGCGTTTTTCATAGATGGCTTTGATGATATTGAGGTATGTACCCTCTATCCTTACACTTTGAAGAGTTTGATCAAGAAAGGATGTTGTACTTTGTCAAATGCTTTTTCAGCATCTATTGAGAGTATTGTATGGTTCTTGTTCTTTCTTTTAATAATGTGGAGTATCACACTGATTTGCAGATGTTGAACCATCCTTGCAGCCCAGGAATAAATCCCACTTGGTTGTGGTGAATAATCCTTTTAATGTACTATTGGATCCTACTGGCTAGTATTTTGATGAGAATTTTTGCATCCATATACATCAAAGATATTGGTCTGTAATTCTCCATTTGATAGTGTCTTTGTCTGGTTTTGGAATCAAGGTAATGCTGGCCTCATAAGATGAGTTTGGAAGTTTTCCTTCTATATCTGTTTTTTGGAACAGTTTCAGGAGAATGGGTGTTAATTCTTCTTTAACTGTTTGGTAGAATTCCCGTGGGAACCCATCTGGCCCTGGGCTCTTGTTTATTGGGATATTTTTGATGACTGCCTCAATCTCCTTACTGGTTATAGGTCTGTTCAGGTTTTCTATTTCTTCCTGGTTCAGTATTGGGAGTTTATATATCTCTAGGAATATATGCATTTCTTCCAGATTGTCAAATTTGCTGGTGTATAGTTGCTCATAATTTGATCTTATAATTGTTTGTATTTCTTTGTTGTTGGTTGTGATCTCTCCTCTTTGATTCATTATTTTATTAATTTGGGTTCTTCTTTCTCTCTTTTTAAATTTTATTTACTTATTTGAGAGAGAGAATGAGACAGGGAGAGAGAGAGCATGAGCGGGGAAGCTTCAGAGGAGAAGCAGACTCCCCACTGAGCAGGGAGGCAGAGGTGGGACTCAATCCTGGGATTCCAGGATCATGACCTGAGCCAAAGGCAGTTGGTTAACCAACTGAGCCACCCAGGCAGCCCCCCCCCTTTTTTTTTTGATAACTCTGGCCAGAGGTTTATCAATCTTACTAATTCTTTCAAAGAACCAGCCACTAGTGTTATTGATTTGTTCTACTGTTCTTTTGGTTTCTATATCATTGATTTCTTCTCTGATCTTTATTATTTTTCTTCTTCTGGGTTTAGGCTTTCTTTGCTGTTCTTTCTCTAGCTCCGTTAGGTGTAGGGTTATGTTGTGTACTTGAGATCTTTCTTGTTTCTTAAATAAGCTTGTATTGCTGTGTACTTTCCTCTTGGTATAGCCTTTACTGTGTCCCAAAGATTTTGAACAGTTGTGTTTTCATTTTCATTTGTTTCCATGAATTTTTAAAAATTCTTCTTTATTTTCTCAATTGACCCATCCATTCTTTAGTAGGATGCTCTTTAGCCTCCATGTATTTGAGTTCTTTCCAACTTTACTCTTGTGATTGAGTTCTAGTTTCAAAGCATTGTGGTCTAAAAATATGCAGGGAATGATCCCAGTCTTTTGGTACTGGTTGAGATCTGATTTGTGACCCAGGATGTGATCTATTCTGGAGAATGTTTCATGTGTACTAGAGAAGAATTTGTATTCTGTTGTTTTGGGATGAAATGTTCTAAATATATCTGTGATATATGGTCCAGTGTGACATTTAAATCCTTTATTTCCTTGTTGATCTTTTACTTAGATGATTCATCCATTTCAGTGAGGGGGGTGTTAATGTCCCCTACTATTATTGTATTATTGTTGATTTGTTTCTTTGATTTTGTTATTAACTGGTTTATATAATTGGCTGCTCCCATGTTTGGAGTATAGATATTTAAAATTGTTAGATCTTCTTGTTGGACAGACCCTTTAAGTATGATGAGTGTCCTTCCTCATCTCTTATGATGGTCTTTTGCTTAAAATTTAATTTATCTGATATAAGAATTGCCACACCAGCTTTCTTTTGACATCTATTAACATGGTAAATTGTTTTCTACCCCCTCACTTTAAAATTTGGAGGTATCTTTAGGTCTAAAATGAGTTTCTTGAGGACAGCATATCAATTAGTTTTGTTTTTTTTATCCATTCCGATACCCTGTGTCTTCTGATTGGGGCATTTAGCCCATTTACATTCAGGGTAACTATTGAGAGATATGAATTTAGTGTCATTGTATTGCTTGTTAGGTGACTGTTACCATATATTGTCTCTGTTCCTTTCTGGTCTCTTACTTTTAGGCTCTCTCTTTGCTTAGAGGACCTCTTTCAGTATTTCTTATAGGGCTGGTTTGGTGTTTGCAAATTCTTTAATTTTTGTTTGTCCTGGAAGCTTTTTATCTCGTCTTCTATTTTCAATGACAGCCTAGCTGGATATAGTATTCTTGGCTGTGTATTTTTCTCATTTAGTGCTCTGAATATATCATGCCAGTTCTTTCTGGCCTGTCAAGGTCTTTCTGGATAAGTGTGCCTCCAATCTAATATTTCTGCCATTGTATGTTACAGACATCTTGTCCCAAGCAGCTTTCAGTATTTACTCTTTGTCACTGAGACTTGTAAGTTTTACTATTAGATGATGGGGTATGGTCCTATTTTTATTGCTTTTGAGGGGGGTTCTCTTTGCCTCCTGGATTTTGATGCTTGTTCCCTCGCCAAATTAAGGAAATTCCCTGCTATAATTTGGTCCAATATGCCTTCTGCCCCTCTCTTCCTTCTCCTTTTGGGATCGCAATTATTCTAATATTGTTTTATCTTACAGTATCACTTACCTCTCAAATTCTCCCCTCACGGTCCAATAGTTGTTTATCTCTCTTTTGCTCAGCTTCCTTATTCTCCATCATTTGGTCTTGTATTTCACTAATTTTCTCTTCTGCCTCATTTATCTTAGCAGTAAGAGCCTCCATTTTTTATTGCACCACATCAATACCTTTTTTTTTTAAATTTCAACTTGGTTAGACTTTAGTTTTTTTATTTCTCCAGAAAGGGTTTCTCTAGTATCTTTTATGTTTTTTTCAAGCCCAGCTAGCACCTTGATAATCGTCATTCTGAACTCTTGTTCTGACATATTACCAATGTCCATATTGATTAGGTCCCTAGCCGTCGGTACTGCCTCTTGTTCTTTTTTTTTTTTTTTTTAATTTGGTGATTTTTTCTGCCTTGTCATTTTATCCAGATAAATATAGATGAATGATAGAACAAAATACTAAAGGGTAGCAACGACCCCAGAAAAAATACTGTACCCAAATCAGAAGAGACCTGAAACCAGGGGGAGAAGAAAAGGGGAAAAAAAGAAAAGAAAAAAATATATATGTATTCAACTGTTGACTAGAATAGAGCCACACACTTGATTTTTGGTGTATTTATTCTGTTAGAAGAAATTACCTCCCAAAACTTTAAAGAAAGAAAAATCTATATGTATACAAAAAATAAGGTTAAATACAACGAAAGGATAGAATATGAATATAACAATGAAAATTTAAAAAGATTTTTTTAATGTATTGATAAGATAAAATAGTTAAAAAACACTAAAAGAGGAAAATGGAAAAAATTTAAAAATACAATAAGAAGAAAATAAAATTAAAAATATTTAACTTGGAAAGATTGAAGGATCATAGGGAAAAAAGCCTCAGTACTATGTGTTGTTTTCCCCTAGCTCTGAAGTTTCGCAGTTCTCATTGATTAGTGAAGTTGGTCTTAGCTGGATGTTCTTGCTGATCTGGGGGAGGGGTGTGTTGCAGTGATTCTCAGATGTCTTTGCCTGAGGTGGAATTGCACTGCCCTTGCCAGGGGCCAGGTTAAGTAATCTGCTCGGTTTTGATCTTGGGAGCTTTTGTTCTCTCAACACTTTCCATAAAGTTCTGGAGGACAGGAAGGAAGAGGGTGGCCTCCCTTTCTCTGGCTCCATAAAAACCAAGAGCTCATGGCCTCTCCTCAATGTGCCCTCAGAGAAAAGCAGTCAATCCCTCCTGTCTCCCTGGTCTCTGGCCACAGTCTGTGCTCACCCTGCCTGATACAGCATGTCTATCTCTGGCGCATGGCTCCATTTGGAGTCTCCAAACCCTGCTGATTCCTTCAGTGCACTCCCACGCTACTCCCCCCAGAGGAGGAAGGTGAGTCTCCCCAGATATGCTGCTTGTGGGGTTGCTGCCCATAGAGCAGTGACCTGACTGTGCTGTGGATCACGATTTAAGGTAACTCCAAACTGAGAGCACATTCCATGGCTCTGTCTCTGTAGCCAGCTTCCCTGCTCCCGTACCTGGGAGCTCTGCCACATTCAGACACCCCTTGTCTTTCTGTGACCCTGCAGGTCCTGAGAGTCCCTGTGAGGGCTTAACCCCCAGTTTAGCCTCTGAAATGACATCTCTCAGTGGAGCAGACTTCTAAAAGTTCCAGTTTTGTGCTCTGCTGCTCTACCGCTTCTGGGAGCCGGCCCCTCCCCCTGTGGTCTATCTTCTGGAATGTTGTCTCAGATTCACTTCTCTGCATGTCCTATCTTCCAGAAAGTGGTCAATTTTTTGTTCCTAGAATTGCTGTTCCTCTTCTCTTCTCTTTCCTATTGAGTTTGTTGCTGTTCAGAATGGTTTGATAACTATCTAGCTGAACTCCTGGGACCTGATATTATTTAGGTCTCCTACTCCTCTGCCATCTTGCTCCTCCCATGTGACATAAAAGTATTTTTAACAGTAAGTTACTATAAAGCCGTATGGGCCTGATGCTTTTACCTGGGGGAGCTTTAACTACTTTCTGTATCTTCTGTTGTCATTGTTCTGTTAAAACTTTATATCTCTACCAGAATCAATTTTGGAATGGGTATTTTTATATAAAAATATCAATTTATGTCATCAACTTTGTTTGAATGGAATCATATAAAATACAAAAATTTATTCCATCTTAATATCTTAAGTCTTCCAATCCATCTGAACATAGGGTTGTTTTCAATTTACTTGGGGCTTATTTAATTACATTTAATTGTATTTTATAAGTGTTGGTAGATGTATACATCTTATACATCTTTAATTGTAATTAAAGATCTTTAAATGTAATTTTAAGTATTGAATTATTTTGCTGCTCATGTGAATGGAATTTTCTTAATTGCATTTCTTATTCATTGTTAGAGGATAGAAATACATTGATTTTTGTATACAGATCTCCTATCCTGCAACTTTGATAAATTCATTAATTCTGGGATTATTTTTATTTTTTCTTCAAGATTTTCTGTAAACAACCTCCTGTCATCTGTGAATACAGATAGTTTTGCTTCTTCTTTTCCAATTTGGATGTCTTCTATTTCTATTTTGCCTAATTGCTATGACTATGGAACCTCCAGATAAGAGCGGACATCTTGCCTTCCTCCTCATCATATAAAGAAAGAACTCATTCTTACCATTAAATATAATGTTAGCTGTGGGTTTTTCAACAATGAGTGAGGAATTTTCTTCTACTGTCATATTTTTAAGTGTTTTTATAATGAAAATGAGTAGGATTTTATCAAATCCTTTTTCTGCTATCTTGTCTTTATTCTATTAATTTGGTGGTTATACTGATTGATATTCATGTATTACACCAATCTTACATTCCAGCAAAAAAATTCCACTTGGTCATGTGGCTGGATTCAGTTTAGTATTATTTTATTGAGCCTTTTGCATTTATATTCCTAAGGAATGTTTTTCTATAGTTTTCCTGTGATGATTTTGTCTAGTTTTGGTGTCAGTATAACACTAGCTACAGAATAAGTTTAGGAAATATTCCCTTTTTTATTTTTTTGGAAGATTTTAGGTAGGAGTGGTATTAACTATTTTGTAAATTTTTTATAAAATTTACCAGTGACACCATCTGGGTTTTAAATTTTATGGTGGGAAGTTTTTGTGTTAATGTTCTTTTGCAGCTATAAAGCCTGTGGCTTAAAAAACCTCAAATTCGTTATTTTACAGTATTATTTTTCTGTATATTAGAAATCCAATACAGGTTTTGCAGAGCTAACATCAAGGTATTGGCAGTGCTTCATTTTTTTTTTAATTAATTTCTTCCTAGAGGTTCTGTAAGTCCAGAATTCATTTCTTGCTTTTTCCAGCTTCTAGAGGGCAGCTGCATTCCTTGGCTCCCAGCCCTTTTCATCTATTTTCAAAACTAGCAAAGTTGGACCTCTCTGATCATTCTTCAATAGTCACATCTTGCCTTGATTCCAGCCAGAAATGGTTTTTCTGCATTTAAGGACCTAAATAACTAGATTAGAACCACTGCCTGGGGGAGGAAATCTCCCAGTCTCAAGTTCCTGAACTTAATCATACATGCAAAGTCTCCTTTTTTCTGTGTAAGACATCATAATTACAGGTTGCCAGGTTTAGGACATGGGCATTTTTGGGGGGTCATAATTCTGCCTACCAGATTTTAAAATTACTTACTCAATTTCTTTGAATGTTAGAGGTCTATTTATATTTCTATTTCTTTCTGAATCTGTTTGGCTAATTTTTGTCTTTCTAGAAATTTGTGCATTTAATCTAGATTATTTAATTTTTTGGCATACATTTCTTCACATATTTTTCTCATTATTGTTTTTATATCTTCAAGGTTGTTGATGATGCCCACTTTTATTGCTGACTTAACAAATTGAGTCTCTTTCCTGATTCCCTCCTTTTTTCTTCCTCTTCCTCCTTTCTAACTTCTTGTGGTTAGTCAAGCTGAAACCTGATTAGTTTTGGTGATCTTTTTAAAAAACCCTTTTGTCTTCATTCAATTTCTCTACTGTTTTTCTACCTCTATTTCTTGTATTTATTTCTGATCTTTATTATTTCTTTTATTTTGCTTGATATGAATTTAGTTTTTCTTTTCCTTTTTTTTTTTTTTTTTTTTTTTTTTTAGTTCTTAAGGTAGAAGTTGATTTAATGATTTGAGATATTTCTTTATTTTTTAAGGTAGAGGTTTACTGCTATAATTCCCTTTTAGGAAATACTTCAGCTGAACACTTTGTTTGTTTTTTTGTTTTGTTTTGTTTGTTTGCTCTCTTTTTGTTTTTGTTTTTCGGATGAAAAAAATTATATTTAGATTTAGCCAGGTCAGCTCAGTTCAGATAATCCCAATTTTGTTGGTTATATACAAAGCATCATAATCAGAAGCCAGTCAAACATATGCCTTCTTCCATCCATCAAGCCTGATCAGGGTGTTGACATTGGACACATTAGTGTCCTATAGGGTCTTCACAGCCTCTTTGATCAGGTGCTTATTGGCTTTGACATCCACAGTGAACACAAGTGTGTCATTGTCTTCCATTTTCTTCATGGCTGACTCAATATGCAGTGGGAAATTGATGATGACATAGTGGTCAAATTTGTTTCTCCTGAGGATGCTCTTTCAAGGATATTTGGGCTGCCTTCAGAGAGAGGCAGTGTCTTGGGCATGGGAAGGTAGGTGAGATGCAGATCATTTGTTTTGTTTTGTGATGGTAGATGTCTTTCAGCACTGCTTTTTTGGATTTCAAAGGCTTTGCTTTGACTTTGGCTTTGGCTTTGGCTTTGGGAGGGGCAGGGTGTTCCTTCTTCACCTTTGGTAACACCTCCATGAATGGGATTTCGAATACCATGTTTTAATGTGTTATTTTTGTTTTTATTCATAGCAAAGTATTATCTAATTTCCTTTGCAATTTCTTCTTTAAGAAGAAATTTGTGAATTTCTTTAAGAAGATATTTGTGAATTCTGCAACTTTCTTCTGTTATTAATTTATAATTTAACTAAACTGTTGTCAGAAAAGATACTTTGAGGGTGTCTGAGGGGCTTAGTCTGTTAAGCATCTGCCTTTGGCTCAAGTTGATTCCCATGTCAGACTCCTTGCTCTGTGGGGAGTCTGCTTCTCCCTCTGCTACACCCTCTATTCATGCTCATTCTCTTAAATAAATTAAGTCTTAAGAAAAAAAAAAAAGAAAAGATACCTTGTATGATTTCTGTCCTTTGAAATTTCTTGAGTCTTACATTATGGACTAGGATATGATTTATCCTAGAGAATGTTCCATGTCCACATGAAAAGAATGTATATTCTCCTGCTCTTGAGTATATGTGTTTTAGTTCTAGTTGGTTTCTGATGTTGTTCAATTTTTCTATTTTCTTACTGTCAAATGTTAATATTATGGAGGATCCCTTTTTTGTGACAAATCACATGCCACAGAGAATGCTGTTTTTGCCAAGATTCAACCATTTTTCTTGAATTAGTTGAATTATTGCAATCTTTTAATTTCTTGTGTTGTGAAAGTATTGATTTTCATTATTTTTCTAGTGTTCTTTCTGCTTAATGGAGAGAGAGAGAGAGATAATATATAAATATTTCTTTTGGACATTGTTTCTTTCTGTCTCTAACCAATATTGAGTCTTGACCTGTCCCTTGTTGCTTGTCCTGTCTCTTGCCCTAATCTGTCCTTGGTCCCTTACTATATTCATAACTTCAGTAAATTCTCCAGTCCTGTATTTGATAATTTTTTTTTTTGTAAAAGGGGTGCTATAATACGCACTTCATAGAGCTCTTGTGAGGGGCACATGTCAAACAATTAGTAGGAGGTACTTTCTGGTACCTGTCAAGGAAATGATAGCTTTTAGACATCACTAGTTAAAGGAAACCCTTTCTTTCCCAAAGAGAATGGCAAAGAAGTTTCTTTGTGTACAGATTTCCAGAATATGACTGTTCAGTGATGCTGATTTTAGTATACAATGTGAGGCACATGTGGTGGTCTGTTTCTCACACTTGTGTATTCTTCTGCTGAGTCACTGGTCATTTTCAGTTGGATATTTACCTGCCCTACTCACTTTGAAAGCTGCAGATCACATGGTTCTGAGAACTTACAAGTTTTACTGAATAGAAAATGACATTAATTTTTGTTCAGGATTGAATTTTTTTTAATGCACTCCTCTTTCTATTTCTTTTATTTGTGAAAACAAACTGGAAGTTGAGTATGATCTGCTATTATGCAGATCATATGTTCTGGTAGATTAGCTTTGGTCTTTTATAATAAATGTCTGCTAAGAGTCTCGTGACACCTACAGAATTTGATCCATTTGTCATTTTCAGGGAAAACTCCTCCTTCCTATTTTCCTCCCCTCTCTTAAGTATAATGTTTACAATAGGGAATTCCCTGCTTTTCATTGTAGAAGTCAGAGGAACTCCATCAACTCCCTTGTAGAAAGAACATATGCACTTGATATAGACTTGCTTTTCAGAACATTTAAGTCTGGAGCTGAATTTGTAGCAGCTGAGGTAAAATCAAAGTGCTGGTTAAAATCTGTCCATTTGTGGACTCAGCAGCAGTTTGCCAAATGGTGGTGGAAGCATTGTTATGGATAATCATTGCTTTTGGCCTTCTAGAATTGCTTCAGTTTCTGTTCATTTTCCACAATGTTTCCTTTTATAGTTGGCCTATCGTTGGTCCCCATTTCATAGACCTAAGAATCCCATTAGATGAAAAGACATGCATAATCTGGCCCACCCTTTTTGGTAGTTTCATTGTCTTCCACTCTAGTTTAAATAGTCTGTGCCTCAACCACACTGAGTTTCATGCTATTTTTATAAGTAGTAAGTTCAGTTTTCAATAATGCTTCTATTAGTTTTATGTTATTGACATAACAAGTTATCACAAACTTAATGGTTTAACCAACAATTTTTTTTTTTTTTATTACCATTCTCTTGGTCAGAGGTTTGATCCAGGTATCACTGTACTAAAGTAAAGATGTTACATACTTCTCTCCCTTTTTTTGAGGCTCTGAGGAATAAGCCATTTCCTTGCTCATTTGAATTGCTGGGAGGATTCAGTCCCTTGTGGTTGTAGGACTGAGGTCCCTGTTGTTGGGCTGACTGTAAACTGAAGGTCATTCTCAGCTACTATAGGCTAATGGTTGGCGAATGGTTCCCTTTTCTCATTTTCAAAGCCAGTAATCGCAGGTCAATTTCTTGTTATGTGCAACCTTTCTGAGTCATCTTCTAACATTGTCTCTCTCTTTGACCATAGCCAGGAAAGGTTTTTCACTATTAGGACATGCAGTTATATAAACATATAATATAGGATAATCTCTCCACACCAAAATCTATATTCTTAATTACATCTGTAAAGTTCCTTTTGCCATATAAGTTAACATATTCACAAGCTCCAGACATTAGGAAATGGATATCTTGAGGGGCCATTATTCTATCTATTACAGTCCACTCTTTGCCCTTAAAAGATTCACATTCTTCCCTCATAAAAAATACAAATATTCATCCCACATCCCAATATCCCCCAAAAGTCTTGATGCATTACAGCATCAGCTCTAAGTCCAAAGTCTTACTTAAATCTTATCTGCTGAAAAATCCCAAATATCATTATTTATATCATCCAAATTAGGTGTACATGAGGCTGTGATAATCTGTCTTTGGCACATTTTCACATGCCCATCTGTGGGCATGAGAAATTAAAGAGCAAATTATTTGCTTCCATAATGACTTGGTGGGACAAGTGTAGGATAGTACTTGTAGACATCTTCATTCAAAAAGGAATGAAATGGAAGGAGAAAGGAGTCACCAGTCCCAAGAAACTTTGAAACTTAACCTGCCAAACTCCATTAGATATCAAGATCTGGGAGTAATCCTTTTTAGTTTGTGGCTCTCCCCTCTAGAACCTAGGCTCTCCCCTCTGAGTCTTTCTTCTTTTTTCATAAAAGGCAGCAAGTGTTTGCAAGTGATGGTTTTATTAGCTTGTTTCCTGCCAATAGTATTTGGAAGGGAGTGTTGGGTGGTGCACAGCTATGGCCTTCTTTTATTTGGGACTCCTTTTTCCTTTTGGTCCAAGCTGGTAGTTTCTCTGCTTGTGTAAAGTACTTAAGAACCTTGAGAGTCTCCTGTATATGTCACTGAGCTTTATGTCATTTACAGGACAATTGTCCATAGATCTTTTCTAGATAATCCCACCCTTATTTTTTACTTTTGCTGAGATGGCTGAGGGATAATGCCCTTAAGCTTCCTAGATCCTTGCCCTTAAGCTTCCTAGATCCTTTTCTGGCTTAAATGAGATCTGTGATCCACACTTTTAGTCTGTACAAAGAGCTTTTCATCTAACTGAATACTTTGACCCCTTGATCTTTCTGAGGCAAAAGTTTATAGAGCCACACTCCTGGGTTTTTGTTTTATTTTGTTTTGGTTTGGTTTTTTGTCTAGAGCATGCTTCCTAACAATGAATCTCCTAATTTTAGCATATTTTGCAATCTGGATAGTCTGAAAATTTCTCAAATCCTGACATCCCGACATTCTCAAATTCTGACATTCAAATCCTTAACATTTTTTTCCTCCTAAATTCTCACATTTTTACTATAAACTTCAAGAAGATCATCTAACACTTGTTTAGAAATCTCTTCAGTTCAATATCTAGGTTCAAAACTCACAAATTCTGTTTCCCACATAACTGCAGGACAGAGCCCACTAAACTTTCTGCCACTATAACAAAGGATCACCTTTATTCTAGTTTCTAGAAACATGGTTCTTATTTCCTTCTGAGCCCTCACTAGAAGTACCTTCTGTGTCCATATTTCTAACAGTTTAGTTTCATGATGGTTCATATATCCTCTGAGGCAATTTAGTTTTCATCTACCATGCTCCTTACTTCATTCTGAGTTTTCAGTAACAGAGTCATCAATATTCATATTTCTTACAGCAGTCTGTTCAAATCACTCTAGACGTTTTCTGTCATAATCCTCATGAGAGATGAATGAGATAAGAAATACTAACAAAAATTTCAAAAAATGATGAATACCTTAAACTTCTGAAAATCCAGAAAATTAAAATGCTATTTTTGTTAATAAACTGCCTATAAAACCTCTGAAATACTTTTCTCCCCTATCTGTTGGTAACCTACTCTGCAATTATCCCATTGTATTCCAATAATTTTCTGATATCAATTATATTGGAGAGAAGAAAAAGATAATTTGGTTATTCCTCTAATGTCAATGACTTTTTTTCTTATTTTGATGTTTTAGAAATGTTTTCATCTCACAACTTGTAATTAGAAATGTCATGTAGAATTTTAGAATTATTGTAATTTGGTAAAAGCTTTTTCGAGTATTTTCTTATCTGAATTGTAAGATTTCAGGACACATATGGTTTTCCCTTATATTTTTCAATCTTAAAGTACTATTTGAATCATTCATGGTCCTTAATCAGCTTGTCATTGATTCATTATAGCTATATATTATGAGGAACTTTTTGGGTTAGTGTCACTATTTTGTGTCAACCGAGAAATAAAGATAAATATATTTCCCATATGTTAATATGACTTCACATCTCTTCATGAATTGGATTATTAAAAAAATACTAGTCTATTCAATATAACAACCATTGATTTAGTATGCATATATTTCTGCAGGAGCTTTATCATTGGAGTATATATTTTTTAGGCCACTTCAGTTTCAAGGTGGCATTTTTGTAAATAATCAATAAAATGCAGTTTTCATGTGAACAAGAAGCAACATATACTAAGACATGACCTCATACATTGTGATGCCTCAAATATGTGAATACTCTCCCTTTATAGTACTTCTATAGATATAGAAATTCTGATAAATTTTACTTTGTATGATTCTCACAAAATATTCATTGTGATCATAATTGTACAAAATGCATCATTGAGTATAAGTAGAAGAAAACTTCTGTTTTGACAATAAATGTAGAAACTTGCACCAACAATCTTATATGTATGATTAGCAGAAGAATTTTCCATGACTAAATTCTGATTCAGTACATTTCAGTCCTTTTTCTCCTCTTTTTCCCATAGTTTTATTCCTAGATGCTATTGAATATGTTCATTTGCACTTCCCGGTTCTCACCGTTATGTCACGATGCCAGGTGAATCATCACATCAGCAGTGGTGTAAGGAGAAGGGCGAGCAATCTATATCTATATCTATATCTATATCTATATCTATATCTATATACCATAGACTCAATCTAATCATATTTTCAATTTTAATGATCTCAAGTGGGATCCCAAAGGTACCCACCGGCATTCCAGTGCCATCAAGTAGGAGGAGAATTATGATGGAGGAGAAGATAAGGTAAAGAGAAGTAGTTCTCGGCTGACTTAATTAAGTCACCTGATCTTAGTTAAAATATTTTACTTCACCAAATTTCACAGGAAGATTTGAACATGTAAACATATTTTTAGGACCTCTTTTAGGCCTTGGAAGGGGTGCAGGCAAATAAGGGACCATAACACTTCAAGAAAAAATCCCTTTTCTAAGAAAACTGATCTGTCCTAGGTCTTCTGTAACTGAGTCCATTTTTCAAATAACTCAGTTCAAAGAACTTGAAATAATTTTGACTTATCTCTTTCAGTTTCTATATTTATTAGTAAATCCTTCAAAATACACTCAAGACTCCAAATGTTTCTTCCTATCCCACTCTATCATTGTGAACTGAGCTGGCCATCAACTTTCATGTATATTATTTTAATAACTTCCTAATTTATCTCATTTTACTCTTACTGTCTTTTAGTCTACTCTCAATATGGTGATTCAAGTGAGATAGTTAACACTCAGTTATATGTAAGTCAGATCATAGCACTTCTCTGCTTAGAACTGTTGCATGGAACATCTACTTACTTAAGAGTCAAAGTCATTATTGTCACATGTAAGGCTTCCCTGATCTGACCCCTTTCGTTCTTGACCCCATTTCCATTTACTCTTTCCTTTCTTTTGCTACTGGAGCCATCCTGGCCTCTTGACTTCCTAACAAATGCCCAGAAGTCATACAGCTTGTGGTCTTAGTGCTTACAGTTCCTACTGCCTGGAGTGACTGTGTTAGATATCCCCAGGACTTTTTTCCTCACTTCCTTTAGGTCTTCATGTAAAAATTACTTTAGTGAGGATTTCTCTTGCCTATTCTACTATAATTACACCCTTCTATTCTGCCACAATTTCTTCAAATTGCTTTTCTTACCTTAATTTTTAGTAATTATCATTTTCTAAATGAGTATGTGCTTTATTTATTTTTGCTTACCTATTTTTTCATGTATAATCTATATTTACTACTAGAAAATAAGCTCCATGAGGCAGATATGTCTCTTTGGTTTATTGTGCACCTCCCCCAGATGCCTAGAAGGTTGCCTGGCATAAGGTAGTTGTTCAATAAATATTTATTAATGAATATTTATCAAAAAGGAATGAATTTTTGACCTGGGAAATACATAGGCATTTTTTGTCTACAACCTCTTGGACTATTCCCAAGTCCTTCAAAGTAGAATTAATAATATTAATGTGTTACAAAGTATTTGGCAATGACCTATAAAATATCATAATCCTGATGGAATTGTACTTAGTTGTTTAGCATTCTTCTTTACTCTTTACAATATGAATTCTCTTAGGTCAGGCTCTGTGTTATGATCGTTTTTATATTCTGAGTGCATAGTCAATTGGCTGTAACTGGGAAGAATTTGAATAATATTCATTGAAATAATCCTAAAACTAAGTGAATATATTGGCTAAATGCCAGTAATAAATTTTATTCTTAGGCAGAGAAGTAAAGGTTGTTCTTTCCTTGAGGGATAACTCCAGATTAAAAAGACTTGAAAGGACAGAATCTTTAATTGGAAAACCCAAGTCAGAGAATCCTTGGAATTCTATGCTCAGCAAGAAAGTAGCACTTTAGTTGCTACAGAAGTTGCAATCAAAGAGGAGCCCATAATGGATTACTCAATTAAACCAGCTGTTTACAAATCCTGAAGCACGTAATAAAGGCACTCTTGGGCGTAAAAGGCATTTTAGTATTTTTCATGTCAATGAAAAGGGGAAATAACTTGAAACATTCTGGAGATCCTCTTCATTTGTGGATTGCATTCCAGAGAAGCATCTCTCAAAGTGTATAAAGAAAATTTTGTTCATAGGATATTGATAAGGTTATGTAAAAAGAAACCAGAAGGAACTATTAAGTGAAATAAACTAAAATTACTTCTTTACTACAGAATTTCCGCCCACCTTTAATATGTGTTGTGATCCACCAAGGAGTAGATACAGAAGCCTGCATTCTCTAAAAGTTTTTGTTTATAGAACATTTTTATTTTTGTTTATTTATTTATTTAATTTTTTTTAGCACCTTTACTTCTAAATATATTTTAGAGGTGGCCCACAAACAGCAAATCTTGATGGGATATACAGTTCTAGGGAAAGACCCTGGCTTTAGATAATGTTCTTCATGGACTAACACCACATGTTGTGACAAGAAACCAGCAAGAACCATTTTCATGGCACAAAGTCTTAGCAGTCATTCATACCTATTCCTAAATCATGTATTTCATTGGTACATTCAACATTGCTTTCCCTTTAGGGAGACCTATCACGTGGTAGTTCACAGGATCTTCAAAAGCTATCTCAAGGTGAGTTATTCTGAGAAACTACTTTATACCAGAGTAGTTCCCCTATGGATTCTAATAGTTTGAAACTACTGCAGTCACTTTTCCAACCACTGTAGGTATTTTCAGCCCCTATGATCCAAATATTTTGTAAATATGGAACATTTTTCTGCTTATCCTGTTTGGGACTATCTGCATTCTCATTACGTTGTTTGGCAGAGGCTGCTTTATCCCCCCCCACCCCAACAATGAAATATTCTCTGTATCTGGAATATTCTTTGTATCTGAAATATTGCACAAGACGGTACAGCAGCTGCATGAAAAGCTAGTTGATTTCAAAGTCCTCTCCATCCTTGTAATTGTCCAGATTCCAAAATAGAAAGAGTGTGATTATAGCCTACATAAAAGGTTATAGGCTGCAGAAGGGCTGGCTCCAAATCGAATGCTAAATGATGCCACCATGCATTGTCTTTTAGACTTGTCTAAAGCTGAACATATAGAAAACACTTGATTTAACTCCACAGATATTTATTGAGTACCCACTATATGCAAAATAGTTTGTTTCATGCTAATCTCTGGAGCAAAATGACAGTCTCAAAGTTTAATCAGCATAGGATTTATTGGATACCAACCAGGATGCTTCCCTTCAATACGACTATAATTCTATGTAGTGAACACTCATCCAACCCATATGAGCAGCAAATAAAGATAATTGAATGGATGTAATTGGGAGAGGATTAGTAATGCTGGCAGCCCAGTCACCGTAATTCCACTTCAAGTCCCCTTTTGCTAAATCTACATAAGAGAAGTCAGACGTGGTTTTTTTTTTTTTTTAGATGTCAAATGATCCTTTATTGAAATTTTCTTTTGTAGTTAAATAGCTGGGCATTCCACAGCACCACTGTTAATGTCATCTATGATGTCATGAGGGTGGCGGCCATCAACATTGCAGCCCACAGACTGGGCGGTCCCCAGGATCTCCTTAATGGTTCCAGAGAGTTCTCTGGCTAAAGATCGGTGCCGCATCTGTCGGGCAATATTGACGATCTCATCGAAAGTGATATTTCCACTGTGCTTAATGTTTTTCTGCTTCTTTCTGTCTCTTGGTGGTTCCTTGAGGGCTTTGATAATCAGGGCAGAGGCAGAAGGTACCACTTCAATCTGGGCCTGTCTGTTCTGAATGGTCAGCTTCACAGTAATCCTTAGACCCTTCCAATCACCAGTCGCCTTGGCAATGTCATCACCAACCTTTTTTGGAGACAGACCCAGCGGGCCGATCTTCGGGGCCAGGGCAGACGTGGCGCCGACTTCACCACCGGTGCACCTCAGGTACACGACTTTGATCTCGTTGGGGTCGAACTTGGGCGGCATGGCGGAGGTGGCTGGTGTCGGATGAACCCGGATTCGGGACGACCGAAGAGAGTTGCACCTTTGCCTCCCAGACGTGGTTTTGACAGGAGTAGATCCTGACAGGAATATGTCAGGAATTTTACCAGTTATAGATCAATTTCCAAGTAATTGGAAACTGAGTGATTAAAACCAGAGAGTGAAAGGTTTACCTAAGCCGAGGTTATCATTTTTAAGAGCTATTAGGGAACATGAGAGATAAATCCAATATCAGCAAGGTGAGTGCTCAAATGAGTCCAGGTGTGAAGAAACCCAGAACTGTCAGATGCTATGATGCAATTCAGGAAATGGCTCAGGACCGAATGGGGGATCAAACCATATTTAATATATGACAGACATCAGCAATCGAATAAAGAGATGAACACAATTTAGGGCAGGAAACCAAATCAGAAAATCTAGAAAAAAACTAAAGAGAACAATATGAACAAAAGTTAATGTGATTTTTTTAAAAGATTTTATTTATTTACACGAGAGAGAGAGAGAGAGCGCGCGAGCGAGCGCGCAAGAGCAGAGGATGGGGAGAAGGAGAAGCAGGCTTCCCGCTAAGGAGGGTGCCAGAGGTGGGGCTTATTTCCAGGACCCGGGGATTTTGACCTGAGCTGAAGGCAGTTTCTTAACCAACTGAGCCACCCAGTGCCCCTAATGGGACTTGAAGGATAGGAGAAGAGGGGCCTGGGGAAGGACAACATTCAAGTTTGCTCTTTTGTTTCTATGTAAAGATTAATGCAAAAAAAGTCTGGCTTTGGGGACTCCTCAGGAAGTTTATCTGCAAGCCTAACACACAAAATATTTTTTTTCTTTTATGAAAATGGGCCCCTAAGAAAACCAGTCTATGGTTGTATCCTTTCCATCATCTTAGCAGAAAAGGACAAAGTCCAGGAGGTTTGTCCCATATGTTCTGGTTCATCTAGGAGTATGACAAAAGATCATTCCAGAGAACTGAGGTCAGAAATTATCACTCAGTATCCCTTCCTCACCTATATTTGGGCCCTTGACTACTTTTTCTTACTCTCTTGAGGAGGGTACTGGCTCTGTGATAAGGTGGACATGCTTGTAGAAAAATAAGATTCTCCTCAGGCTTTCTTTCTTTCTTTTATCAAAGATTAATTTATTTATCTTAATTTTTTTTAGTATAGTTGACACACAAACATTAGTTTTAGGTATATAACAACATCTCTGTATGTTATGTTGTTTGCCACAAGTGTAGCTATGATCTGCTAGCATGCAACACTCTTACGATATCATTAACTATATTCCTTATGTTGTACCTTTTATCCTCATGACTTATTCATTCCGTAACTGGAAGTTCATATACCCAATTCCCCTTCATCCACTTTGCTGATCCCTCAACCCCCTTCCCTCTGGCACCATAAGTTTTTTCTCTGTATTTATAGGTCTGATTCCACTTTTTTGTGTGTGTGTATTTATTTGTTTGGGTTTTATTTTATTTATTTATTTTTTTATTGTGTTATGTTAGTCACCACACAGTGCATCATTAGTTGTTTTTTTTTTTTTAAAGACTTTATTTATTTATTTGACAGAGACAGAGATCACAAGTAGGCAGAGAGGCAGACAGAGAGAGAGGAAGGGAAGCAGGCTCCCTGCTGAGCAGAGAGCCTGATGTGGGGCTCAATCCCAGGACCCTGAGATCATGACCTGAGCTGAAGGCAACGGCTCAACACACTGAGCCACCCAGGCTCCCCCGCATCATTAGTGTTTGATGTAGGGTTCCATGATTCATTGTTCGTGTATAACTCCCAGTGTTCCGTATAATCCATCTCCTCCTTAATACATCACCAGGCTCACCCATCCTCCCATTCCTTTCCCTTCTAAAACGCTCCTTCTCCCAACATTTGTTATTTCTTGTCAGGCTTACTTCCAACTATGTGCTCTAGAGTCAAAGAAAAAAATCACACCTAGGTCTATTTTTGGCAACAAAGATAGTTGCCAAAATACAAAGTTTGTATTGCCAATGTGTATAATATTGTGTATTCTTAGTAGTCAAGATTCCACATGATCTCTGCATTCAGATAAAAGTGAGGGCTAGAAACTTTATTGACTTACCCTAGTATGTGATTAAGATATATTAGTGTAATTCAAAATATATTAATTGTTAACCCTGGAAAACAAGATAGACATTTCTCTTCATCATAGAGCTTACAGTTTAGCATAACTACATATAATTAGTAACAAATACCTCAAGTGTTAAAAAGAAAGGCTAACCTAATCTAGTGAGTTAAGGAAATCTTTTCTGAGTAACTAATAGTTACACTGAACCTTAACAAGCCTTATAGTTTGATAACAAGCAAGCTGTGATGCAATGTACTTTTTCTTTTTTCTTTTTTTTTTAAAGATTTTATTTATTTGACAGAGAGAGATCACAAGTGGACAGAGAGACAAGCAGAGAGAGAGAGAGGAAGAAGCAGGCTCCCTGTGGAGCAGAGAGCCCGATGTGGGACTCGACCAGGACCCTGAGATCATGACCTGAGCTGAAGGCAGAGGCTTAACCCACTGAACCACCCAGGTGCCCCTGGAATGTACTTTTTCTAACACAGAAGCAACCTCCATCTACACACACAAAATGACCGAGCTGAGCAAAGAAAACATCCGAATGTCAGAAAATTTCCATAGTAGCTTCAGTGATTAAAATAATATGGAATGCGTATGATGTTATCACTATAGATGGCACAAGCCAACATTCACATACACTTGCAATATGTCAGATGTTTCTTACACCTTAATTCATTTAATCCTGACCATAGCCTGAGAGGGTAGCTACTATCATCCCCTAGGCAGAGCAATGAATTTTCCCAATGCTGGTCATCGAATCAAGTAGGCACTGCTTTCAAATACAGGTCTGATTTCAAAACTCATAACATCTTTATCCCTTATTTCTTTTCTGGTGCCTCTTAAATAAACATATTAGGAGGTACGGGGGTTTAATGGTTGTAGCAGGTGCCCTTTGTGCTTTGCATTGCATCTCTTGGCTACCTCCGATTTCAACCTGTAGCTGGGTGTACTCATCTAATAGCGCACTTCCAACACGTGTGCTTTTCTCTCTCAGAGCTATCTGTCCCTAAAACTGGGGGACTTTCTCAGCTTGTGTGAGTTTGTGGGGGTTACAACACCCATAGAATAACCCTTACCTAATGGATGAGGGTAGTCTAGTGCATAAAGGCCCTAGTCTGCTCTCCTCCAGAGGAATGGTTACAGAGGTAACCAGCTTGGTAAGACATACTTCATTTCCTTTGATTTTCTGTCTCACTTTCTCCATTCCTCCACTCTAACTTCCTAAGATTATTTCCCATATAAATCACCTGCAACTCAGTCCTTGTGTCAGGTTTTTTCTATCAGGGGAATTCAAACTAAGATGGTGGTTTTAAGCATTGGATTTTTAACAATTTTATATTGCATTCTGTTGCAATCCATTAGATCTTCAGTAAAAAGTAAAATGATATGATATTCTACTTGTATTTTACTACCATATGGAAGTCCTCAGGTACTTCATTTAAAGAAGAAAGAAGAGAAGAAAAGAAAGGAAAAAAGAAAAGAAAAGAGGGGCGCCTGAGTGGCTCAGTGGGTTAAAGCCTCTGCCTTTGGCTCAGTCATGATCCCGAGGTCCTGAGATAGAGCACTGCATCGGGCTCTCTGCTCAGCAGGTAGCTTGCTTCCCTTCCTCTCTCTCTCTCTGCCTGCCTCTCTGCCTACTTGTGATCTCTGTCTGTCAAATAAATACATAAAATCTTAAAAAAAAAAAAGAAAGAAAAACAACTAAGAGCAAAACATGCATGAAACACAGCATAAAATCTGAAGGAAATTCAAATACCAAGAAATGTACCATTGGAAACATCTATTATTATAGAAACTCAACTGCAGAGTTAAAAGTATTAAAGGCCAAATTCTAATACTACTAAGTATATTTATAAAGCCACCATTGTATCAAAGGTTATTATTTGTCCCAACCCCAGTGATTTTATGTAATTGCATTATTTATTTGACCATCTCATTGATACTATAAAATAGAGTAACTTTGCATAGGCCATTTTTGATACCTGTTGTAAATAAATTTTAAAATGTGATTTGTGTTATTTGCTTCAATATGTTGTATAGATGTATGTAGAGATGATTTAGAATTTATCTGAAGTAAAATACCTCATGATCTTGTTTCCCTATAAAATGCCACATATTTTTCAGATATAGTCTTCAAAGCTTTCTTTCTGTCACTTACATATATTTCAGAAGCAATTGCTGTAGTAAAAGGTTAGTCTTTGAAGGCTTTCTATGTGTTTTGTCTCCTTAAAGTGTCAAATATAGGGACATAGAAAAACCAAACATATTGTATTGAACGATCTCTCATTCATTGGAAGGTGATGGTTGGGGTCAGACTCATCCAGGGAGTAAATTCACATCCATTCCCTCAGAAAGCTTTTGACATTGTTTTGGAAATCCTTTCTTTATGTAAAATATTATCTCTTTTGTCCTGTTGCTCCTCTATCCATTTCCTCCTCCCTCGTTGGGAAGGCAGTGAAATTTTAGTTCATCGAAGACCCTTTTAGAAATCAAGACACCCGATGTGTTTGATGAAAGTCAGTACTTTGATAATCTAGAACTTGCCAAAGAAAATGAATTACTTTATGGGTTGTCTTCTCATAAAATTCATTAAAATGAGTTAGAGGCAAAGTAATTATTTGTTTCACACACTGAGGAACAGGTGTAGATGCTATTTGGAGATCCAAATGAACATGCCAATTAGTGCATTAGGTTTATGTGCAAATGTAGTCTCACTTAATTGCTGTGTCTGAGAAAATTTGCCTTTTTTCTAAAGTGAGTTTTGGAAAACTACAGTGCTGTTCATTCGCAAGCATCATATGATGACGGAATGTTAATGAGTGAATAGAGAATGTCTACACACTGCATCTGGACCTTTTTGCAAATGCCAAATTTGCAATGCCCTGGGTTCTGCCCCTATGATTAACACTGTGCATTATTGTGGGTGTCACTGGGGCTATGATACTGCCTCTGCCTAAAGCACAGAATGACAGGAATCAATTCTGGTAGACCATGTATGTGTTGATGATGGGAAATAGAAAAATATGATGTGATATTTTAGAGGAGTTTAGGCAGGAAAGGGTAGAAAAGAGAGCAAACATTAAAAAACATAGGTTTTCACTGGGTGTGGTGAAAAAATAATGATACTGTTATGCTGAAAATAAATAAATGAAAAAATTAGGTTTTAAATGATCTTGCTAAGGGTTAGTGTTGAGATGCCTGACATTTGGTTTCTTTTCCCTTATATTTTTTATTTTTAATCTGATGGAAGAGAGTGAGAAGAAGGAGGCTAACTTTGTGAATGTTATCATCTGATGTATAAATTATGATATTTTTAGGTCAGGAAGATTATAAATATTCAGCAGGATTTCCGTGAAGCAAGCAATATATAAAATAATTTATTATTTAGAAGCCTCAATTATGCCAGGTAGGCTACTATTTATGGTAATAGATTGGTGATCTAGAAATAGCACCTCTTAGGAAAGATGCTGGTACTCTTACAACCCAGCCACTTGTTGGAGCATCTCTGTGCTTTGTTTAGAACATGAGGTTATAAAGGTATAGAAGGGTTGTCCTGGCAGTGATGGGAAAAGACATGCCATTCTTTCCTGAGCAAATTTATAGCAGTTATAAATACTGGCTTTGCTCAGAGCTCTTTGCTTTTGCAGCAAATAATTGGAAATAATTTTTAAATATGATTTTTGACAGTAGAGTATTTTTAAAAAACTAGTTCTGGAAATATAGAACAGAAACTGAGAAAAAGACTCTTAACTATAGCAAACAAACTGATGGTTACCGGAGGGGAGGTGGGTAGGGGGTTAAATGGGTGATGGGCATTAAGGAGGGCACTTGTGATGAGCACTGGGTGTTGTATGTAAATGTTGAACCACTAAATTCTACACTTGAAGTGAGTATTACACTGTATGTTAATAACTGGAACTTTAGAAGAAACTAAAAAAACAAAACCAAAAACAAAAACATAGACCAGAACTGTGTAGTAGAAGTTAATCTTATCTAATCCCTCTTGTTCAGGAAATGGTAGATGCTGGCTTACCTGGAAGTTGTTATTCGGCCTGTACTCAAAACAGTCAATTTTAAAAAGATTTACTATGTAATATGTGGAATTTTTTTCTTCAAAGTTATTACTTAAGCATCTTCTTTACTACATACTGGGGCAAATAAAAGTAAGTTCAAATCTATAATCGGTTCTGCCGTCCCTCAACAAACTTACAGGCTAGCTGTCAAGACAAGGCATGGTCACATGAATAAAACAGAGCGACTGAAAAGAAGAAAAGAAACCATAGTAGCAGGCTGAGTAATCAATATACATGAGAAATACAGTTATTTTATATGCAATTAATATTCTTTTCAGAGCAGTTTTTTTTTCCCTGCTCATAACTTCTCAATTGAAACAATGATGATCTTTTCTCTCTATTTGCACCATCCTTTGACTGACTTTGTGATATTTCTTAAACAAAGAAAAGAGGGCCTTAGCTCTTCTCAGTGTTTATGGCCTATCATGCTCCTTTGGTCTAATTAACTGTACATAGAATGGGAAGAGCTCAGGGTGTCATTATCATGAACAACTTAACATCAGTCTCTCCTGTTGAACATCTCTAGTGAATATATTTTTGTTTCCTCAGATACTGTTCCTCATCCTCTTCATTTTACAGGTATACTTTTGCTTATTGTTTCTCTTGGCTTAGAGCTAAGTTTGAGCTTCTTGGAAAGGAAGTATTTGTTGAGAAGCTAAAAAAGCTGGAAGGAGAATTTACACTTGGCTTTCAGTTTGATTTCAGTGATACACTTCATTAAGGAAAACAGATTTAAGTAGCCTCTTTAGTCTATATTAAAACTTATGTGTAAGGTCTGAATGTCTGTAGCATTTAGCCATATTCTAGAGTTAAAATGAATATTTTTGAGAGACCTGGCTTTGTTCTGCTGGTATAATAGTCCATTTTGTTAGTCATAGGCTCCCAGCTGCTTCTTAATGAGATACAAGCATAATTCAGAGAAAAATAGATGAAGAAACCAAGACTATTAGTAGCAAACGATGTAGTAAGAGTTAGAAAGGAAAGAATATGAGCCACCAAAGGATTTTTTATCAGGCTACCCTGTGGTACACTCTGATTGCAGGCAGACACAAATTGAGATTCAACATTACATTCAAAAGTTACCAACTGTTAAATTGGCAACTTTATGATGGCAGGAGGAGAGGAGAGACCTAAAAATTCTTGCAGCTCGGCATGAAAAGCATCTTTAGATTGATATTTGTAATGTTTTAACTTTTTTCTGGGTAATTAAAAAGATTTTCAATGCAAGTTGTTTGAATTGTGATTATTGTCAGGAATGCTTAAACCCAGTAGATATCTTAGAAATAGTGTAATTTTTCAAATGTTTTAAATTGATCATTTTACCAGATATTTTTTTCTGTCTTTCTTAATGTGGTCACTCACAGATGAGATTTGACTCCTCACCAATGCCAAATGTATTCTAGATGCATATCTATATTGCCAAATAGACAAGCAAACAGAATTCTAGAAGACAGGTAGAAGGGTGTCCACTCACCTGAAAGATGCTAGAGTAATCAATCTCTCATTTTGTTGAAGAAAGTCCTGGTGGATGTCCCCCAAAGTGAATGACAGCACTTGGCGTTCACTGAGCGTAAGCATTCCTTGCACAATAAGTAGATTAGCCCCGAGCAGGTCCTATGAGATATTATAATCACAGGGAAATGTCTGCCTTTCAAATTATCAAGACTATCAGTGGAATGATACAAGGAGCAATTTCATCTGAAATGAAAAACTGAATACATGATGGACTTGCCATCTTATTGGCAAGATATTTTTTTTTTAATTTTTAAATTTTTGTATTAACGTATAATGTATTATTAACCCCAGGGGTACACATCTGTCAATCGCCAGGTTTACACTTCACAGCACTCACCATAGTACATACCTTCCCCAATGTCCATAACCCCACCACCCTCTCCCTACCCCCCCAACCCTCAGCAACTTGGCAAGATTTTTTAAAACTCACACAACCATCTAGATACTCGTTCGTTTTCTCAGAAAGTTACATAGTTGCTGTGAACAACTATGAATCAGTAATCAAGTAGAGGTCATCTAAATTATTGAAGTTAAAAAAAAAAGTCACACATATAGTAAGGAACATGTGTAGGTAAAAACTATGTTCATTGCATTTGGTCATATATAATATCTGAGGTCTCTTCTCTTTGATGGTATCAACTTCAACTGAAATAAAAGCGTTCTGTGTCTCACACCATTCCCATATAGCCCCACAGATTAATTAGCATTCTTTCTTTCTTTCTTTTTTTTTTTTTTTTTGCTTCAAATTAAATTAAGTCAAATTAAAATAAATTCTAGCCAGGATTCACACTAGATAAGATCTCTCAGAAGGTCCATAGGCCACCATGTCCCCTGACCTGCAGTGAGGGGCCCTCTGCTGCTGGCCACCGTGTGCAGACAGGAGCACAAGGGCATGCTTGCTGAGGGTGAGGTAGCCTTTCCTTTTATTCTTAGCTTCTTGACTGCACATCACAGTTCCTAGACCCACAGTCCCAAGTTCACAGTCCCAAGACCACAGAGTTCTTTCAGGGACTAAAGCAAGAGGGAAGAAGAAGGGGGTTACTAATATCCTTTTTTTTTTTTTTAAGAGAAGGCCAATCCGCTTCATGGTGAACTTAAGCTTCCGGACTAAGACCCAGTCAGTGTTCTCCGATCTGCACATAGTCTTCTGTGATCTCGACAAGGTGCTCAGGTAATGCCAGCTCAGCATTCTTTGTAAGTTTTGCTGAGTCCTGTAATTTTTTTTTTTCTGTACCCCATTTCTTTGGTGCAGAAGACCAACCACCCTGACAAACTGTCATCCAATTCATCTTTATGCAGATAAAGAGAATTTTACTTCAATTTCCAAAACAGGTGGCTGTTTTCCCTTTAAGAGCTCTAGAATGTAAATGTTATGATTTTTTTCAGTAACAATTTCATCATTAGTCACCTTTATATCAGGTGTATATCTTTTATCTTTGCATCTAGCATTTTAAAAAATCTATGTTATAGGTTAGACTATTTTCTTTTAACTCTGAGCTTTATCTGTCTAGGAAATAGCAACAGAGCCCCTTGAAATTACTCTTTAAGTACTTGCAGACATTTTTGCTTCCCTTCAGGAAGCTTCTGTCGTGCAGACCATTTGTTGTGAAGAAACAATATGCTATTTCAGTATATATTAAATAATTTATTCAAGTGATGCCTCTGGTTTTGAAAAAAAATCCCTTTTAAAACCCAAATCTTTATTATAATGTTTTTTAATAGTTATAATTTACTGTGGTATTGAGTTACCCTTGAACAAAACACAGAAAATGGGGTACATTTTAGCAATAACATTCAGAACTGAGAAAATAGAAGATAGAATATATTATAAACATTCCTAAATTGTATTTTTGAACTTTCAAGAAAAGAAGTCAGTAAATCTTTTTTTTTTTTTACTGAGAAAATAGAAGATAGAATATATTATAAGCATTACTAAATTGTATTTTTGAACTTTCAAGAAAAGAAGTCAGTAAATCTTTTTTTCTTGTTTTAAAGATTTTATTTATTTATTTATTTGGCAGAGAGAGAGAGAGAGAGAGATTGGGAGGGAGAGAAAGATTGCGAGAGATGGAGAACAAGCAGGGGGAGTGAGAGAGGGAAAAGCAGCCTTCCCACTGAGCAGGGAGCTAGATGGAGAGCTGGATCCCATAACCCTGGGATCATGACCTGAGCCGAAGGCAGAGGCTTTAACCCGCTGAGCCACCCAGGCACCCCAGTACATCACTTTCTAAAACATGGGTGGGTGTGGGGTAGTGGTGCAGTAATGATGGTTTGTGTGAAATTTCAAACCTCTGTATGAGGATCTATTATATGTGATGATGTGGGATATCTAAGGACATGAGGAATCTATACATAAATATGTTCTTGCCCTTCTACCTAATTAAAAAGTTGGTAGAAAGATTTGGGGGAGAATTATTTGAGGCTTAATATTGTACACATTTGGTGGTTTAGTTCTAGTCATGTACTTTCTTTGAGGAGAATTAATCAAAGTCAAGTTTTAATTTATTAGTTCATGTTTCTCATATTTGAATAAGCCAAAAAATGTACTCATACTCAATATCTGGCCCTGTTGTCAATATCTGAGCAATGTTAAGTCAGTTTAAAAAATAATACAAAACAAATTTAAAGAAATCCACTATTAATAAAACATAGAGAAATTATAGTATATCCTTTGTAAAAAATGACATTTAAAAAAAAACATCTGTTAAAATACAGATACTCTAGAAGTACAGTTTCTAGTAAATAACTCCATACCTTACAACTGTTTAATTTCTAAGCCACTAGACATAAATTGGATAAAAATTGAGAGAGCACAACTACCTAATATAAAAATTGTCAGATCTGGATGGTTTCTATACTGACAACAAAATAAATTTCTAAAAAGAAACAGAAAATGTGATTCTTGCTCAGAATCACAGAGACAGCTGGTTATTTATACATGCAATACAATATATATGATGGTTTGAAATAACCTACCATTTCTGTTTAGAATTATAGTATGCTCTAATGCTTTTGTAGATCATGTACCTCAGTTTTTCAATGTAGAGTTGCCTCTGGGTAGTGTTGGGACTGCTCTGTTTTAACAAGCAGGAACAGAAAAACGTCAAGAACCATTCCCATTAGTATTTGGTCAGATCAATCAAAATGACATAAAATAGGGTTTATTAAAGTAGTCAGTATCTCTGGTTTATACTGTTCTATGAAAGGACATAACAAATGTTTTGACAGTGCTAGCTAGAAGAGTAATTGCAACCATTCTGTAATCAGATGTTGAGCCTCACATGACATGATGTTAGAGAAAAATGTAAACAAATATTTTTTTGAGCCGCATGTTTATGAGCTTTTTAAGTCTGCTTATAGTGCTCAGGCCCATTGTATATACTTGGTCAAATTCATTTATTTTATGTATTCATTGATACTACCTCATTTCTAAAAGACTTGAGGTTTGTAAACTTGATACAAAGATAAAAACCCAAAAATATATCTAGTGCTCTAGCCAGAACATCCTTTTGTTATTATTCATTCAGAGGTGGTACTTTGGCCCCATGTGCACTGATATAGGTGAAAAGGATTTTAGCTCTCCGCTCTATTATTACCAATGAGTTTTTTAATTCCTAATAGTCTACCTCCTTGACTTTCCTGTTAAATTTTATCAAGAAACAGAGACTGAGGAATCTTCAAAACAGAAACTGCAGATTCAAAACCTCTTTGATCTCTTCCAACAATTTGAATGAAAAAACATTCTTATAATTGCTTTTCCTCAAGGATAGGTTACTCTATTTGAAAAAAGCCAAGAAAAGTTGTAATACATGGAAACTTAGGAGGTGTTTGTGCAGAGAGTTAGGTTTGTGAAATCATATAATTTCAATTCCTCCTTCTATAACCTCTCTTAGAGATGTTATTCTGATTAATGATGTAGCTCATTTAAATTGTTCTGCATGTTACTTAGACTTTTTGGAAATTTGTCACTTTACTGTATACTAACATCAACTTTGTGAGGTCTAAGTTCTGCTTATGACTCTGATACTTTAGTGACCTCAAGTAAATCTTTTCATATTTAGTGGCCTGTGTTTCCATATCATTAATGAAATATCAATTTGAGGCTATGTGTGTATGTCTTTGAAATTGGTTTTGCATGTAAAAATTACTAAGTAGAAATTAATTTCAGTTTAAGAAATCTTAAATTTTTTGAAGTTCTAAACAAAACTAATTCTTAAGCTTTAAAGCTTAGACAAAATCTTTGTTCTGTTTCTAAAATGCAACACATTCTAGTAATCATTGCCAGATATTAATATTTGGTCCCATCCCAAAACTTAATATTAAGTTCTCTAGAACTTTAAATAATTTATCATGAATAAATATAGTATGTGGAATTTCTCTTAAATATTTCAATTTTCTGAGGGACAATCTCTCTTAAAGCACTAAATCTTAAAAGTCTAATACATGAAACTTATGGTAAAATTCATTTACTAGCCTAATAGTTAAGATTGTTTAATTTTAACTTAAAATCAAGTTTAAAGTAGTAATTTAATTATATATTTTAAATGGGTTATATTAAAGCTTTATTCTAATCAATATTCTCTTAAATATTGTAAATATACAAAAATAAATATTCATGTTAACTGAAAGTATGAATATCATTGCTTTGATTTTGTAAACATTTTTATGCTTAATTATAAATCTTCCTTTGGATGCTTAACTGCTATACAAATATATGTTATTTCAATCAATTTGAGGAATACCTTCCATATCATTGGGGTAGTCTCTCAATTTTCTGGCGATAATACAGAGATTTAAGGAAGACTGAATTCTTATCAAAGTTGCTCTATAACTGCCATTTGGGAGTGGTTACGTATTTGCATTCAAGTTGCAAATTAATCGTGTAATTTTTTCTTTACCCATAGATTCATAAATTGCTCTTGTGCTTTGATTGTTTGCTTCTTTGATTCTTAAAATATGTAAATGAATTTTCTGGCTAACTGTGTAGACATTTGCATTTGTTGTAATCTTGATTTTCTTATTTCTAGAATCGCACTGATATTATA
This sequence comes from Mustela lutreola, assembly GCF_030435805.1. Classification (NCBI taxonomy): domain Eukaryota; kingdom Metazoa; phylum Chordata; class Mammalia; order Carnivora; family Mustelidae; genus Mustela; species Mustela lutreola. Next base: position 95,498,229 of record NC_081296.1, read on the forward strand.
GATTTTGTAATAATGATTAAATTTTAGAATTCTTTCATTGCTCTAGATGCTTACTTAATTATAAATTTCAAGGCCATCCATGACATGAGAAATCATTTAGCAACATTTTCAGTGTTGAGATTCTTCTTCCTTAAAAATTGATTGTGTTTGTACTATGCAAAAGAACGTTTCCAGAAATTTAGAGCAATAAAAGTTCATCATGTTCTGGTCTTTCAGAGAGGTGTTATGGAAAACTTTAAAAGACCTTGAACAAACCAAAAAAGTTAGATCACTAGATATCTTGTGGGAATAACTGTATAGAGAAGGATGAGAGATCATATTAATGAAGCATGTAGATACCTCTACTGTAATAATTTCGAATACTCGGCAAAGAGTCTGAGTTCTATTCTATACGCAGAAGGAATATAGCTCTGATAGTCATGGACTGGGTAGACTTCTATATAACTAGAAGCTAAGAACTCAGGGGAAAGATAGCGCTAAAAACATAAAATGAGGCAACGCTCATATAGGGCTTGCATCTAAGTAATAGAACTTGGTGTTTTTATAAGAAATAAAGTGGTAAAAGGGTAGAGAGATCTGATCATTAAGATTCAGTCAAGAATGAGCAGAACAGAAGGAGCTCGGACAAGGGTCTTCAAAATAGTAACCAGCTTTGAAGAAAGACAACCATGTTTTGGAGAAGAGAAGAAAAATAGGAAAGGTAGGTAGCGTGGGAGATATTTCATGCTGTAGAGATGAGGTAAGACTTTTAGATAAGTAGGATCAGAACTCAACCTCATAGGTAGAAGAGAAAAGAAAAAATAGTGGCTGTAAACATAAATGCAGTGTTCTGTTACAGTGAGTTTTGTGTTGAGGAAAATGAAAGGGATTGGATAGGAATTTGTGTATGGGGGTGTCAGTATTTTGGGGGTAATGGAATGTGAGAATATTGGGAGATAAGACCCAAGAACTGAATAAAAATGGAGTATTGAACACCAAGAAGGAAGAACTTAGGAGCAAATCCAAAAGGAGGAATGCATGTCTAGACAGAGGATGTGTTGGGGTGGGGATGGCAGAGTGGTCTGAGAGAGGACATCCACTTCTCCTAAAGCCTGGAGGGAAAAGGCTAAAGGGCAGATCCAGATTTTGAGGTGAAGTGAAAAATAAAAATTTAAGTAACTCATATTAGTTGCACTCAGTGCTGTGAATGGTTAGGGAGAAGAAAGGCATAGGTGAGAATATGTTTCTTTTCTATGCTTTTAAGAATAACTGTGCTGTGTTTCAACATATTTGAGAGGAAAATGAAATCCAACAGTGTGTTTTATAATTGTTTGTTGATGATTTTTATGGTACCTCTGGTTGGAAATAATTGGGCAGAAACATCCCAATGCTTGTAATTGAATTCATTTTGATGTCTGAAATGTTGTTGTATCCATTTTGAACAATTTCTTGTGCAGTTTGAGATTTTACTATATGTTGGCAGAAATAGTTGAATTTCTGAATTACAGCTTTGAAGAAAGGTGTAATATTTATGTGTTAATCTCCAGAAGTCAGTTCACCATTAGCAAAATTGGCAAAGGTCACAAATAAACGATACACAAAGGATGAAATGCAAATGTCAGTAAATAAGTGAAAATTCAATCTCACTGGTAAGGAAAACAGAAAATAAATACATTTTTGACCTGTTGGCGGAGATTAAAAAAAAGAAGTGACACTGTTCAGTTTTTGTGAATATAGCGTACAAAATACTCCCCTGGGAATAAGAACACAGTTTGAACAGTGGGAACATTAACAAAGATCCAGGACCTTTTGTATGTAAACTCAGCTAACTTGAGTTTGAAAGTTTTAGTTGTCCTTTTTAATCTTACCTGAAGTCAGAATAATACGGACAATAGAGATTCTGAGTAATGAGTAGCATTTTATAAATCTCCTAACAAAAATTTTAGGGGAATAAGTTTCTCCATCACTAGATAGACAATGAGGGATATCTCAAACCTAAAACCCAAAGTGAATTGTGTGTGTGTGTGTGTGTGTGTGTTGCACAAGCATGCACCAAGCTTTGATCAAATCTGAAAATAGACATATAATCATCAAATATATTTCTGTTCTATTAGTGGGGGGTAATTAAGTCCATTTGAAGATGTTTAAAAGGGCCTTTAGGCATGGGATCTGATTTCTGGATTCCATCATTCTTGATTAGGTAACAGGAATGCAGACCATGCATTAGAAAAATCCTTGATTGTGGCTTTAAAGTTTTCTCGTGAATGCAAATTTTAATCATTTTATCTATGCCATGACTGAACAACTGAATTTGTGTGCTGTTGGACAAAAGGGGGACCTGAGAAAGGAAAATTCTGCTTTACTGTTGATAAGACTGATATAATACATATAGAAAAGGCCCATTGCAAAGTTAATAGGAAAACAATATTTCTCCCAAGAACATGCCACAGCTCTTAAGTCTCATAACTACTTCCTTCTTGGAATGACTGTGCTTTTATAGTCACTGAGAAGTGTAGTTCTCCAAAATCTTAGGCTGTTAGAAATTATATCAATATGAAAGAAGCACTGGACTCTAATCAGGGGCCTCTGTGTCACTTTGAAATAAACAGCTCTGACTCACAACCAGAAGGCGAAGCTTCAGGTACGGGGGTTTCTGAAGACAGCATTCTACATCTCTGTTATTGTAGTTTATAAGGAAGAGGACCATGGATCCACTTTCTTTGATAAGTTTCATATTTGGGGCTATTTTCCAATTTAATTAAGTTGTTAAATTCTTGGCATTAGGTTGTATATAATATTCCTTTGTTATTTTTTTAATGTCGGTAAGGTCTATGCTGTTGTCCCATCTTTCTAATTCATTGATTTTTAGGCTTTTCCTTTTGTTTTCTCCTTTCTTTTTGGGTTTAATTTGCTTTTCAGTTATTATTTTCTTAAGGTGGACACTTAGATTTTTGATTTACAAACTTTTTTTTTTTTTTACTATAAGCATCAAATGTTACAAGTTTCACTCTAAAGATTACTTTAGCTATCTTCCAAAAATGCACTTTTATACTTATCTTTTGTGTGTTTTTATAGTTTATATGACTTTAATCCTCCTAAATTATATAGCCTTGTGTTATGACTCAAAATGTGGTTGATCTTGATGAATGTTTATGTGCACTTGAAAAGAAAGTTTATTGGCTCTGCTTGGTTAATGTGCTTCATTGGTGTTTTCTATGTCAGAATAAGTTGATTAATAGTGCTATTTAGTTATTCCAATCAGTACTGATCTGTCTACTTCTGTCAACTAGAGAGTAGTGTTGAAATTTTTAACTGTAATTCTAAATTTTTCTTCATTGAGGTCTATCCACTTTTGCTTCATCTATTTTGAAGTTCTGATATTGGCTATGTACACATTTAATATTCTCATGTCTTCTTGATGCATTGACTTTGTGATTATTAACTAATTTCCCTCATTTCCCTGGTAATATTCTTTGCTCCCAGATCTCTTATATCTGACAATAAAATAGTCATTCCAGCTTGCTTTTATTTAGGTGTAGTATAGTACATCTTTTTCCATTATTTTAATTTTTTTCTCTCTTTGACTTCATAATTAATGCGAGTTATTTGTATGTTGCATTTAGTTGGGTTTTGCTTTTTATCATCTGACAATCACTGTCAGTTTTGGGGATGTTTAGTTCATTTACACTTAACATAATTATTGATGTAATTGGGTTCTGCCTTCTTTTTGATCAATGTTATTTAATGTTATTTTTTTTCTCTATTATCGAACAACTCTTTTGGGGGGGAGTTCTAGAGTTTTTATTATTAATTTTTAACTTACTATAGTCTACTTTGAGATAATGTAATATGTCTCTGTATATTCTAAAAAAGTTACAACAGTATCCTATTTTCCTCCTCATATTTACACTTTTGCTACTATACATTTTTCTTTTCTATTTTTTTTTTTTTTTAAGATTGTGTTTATTTTGAGAGAGAGCAAAAGCGAGAGAGGTCAGAGAGGGAAAGGGAGAAGCAGAGTCATCATGGAGCAGGGAGCACTATGAATGGCTGGATCCCAGGACCCTGAGAATCATGACCTGAGCCAAAGGCAGACACTTAACTGTCTGAGCCACCCAGGTGCCCCTATACATTTTTCTTTTACATAAATTACAAACTACAGTTTCACTGTTATTATTTTTGCTTCAAGCTGTACATTATCTTTTAAATAACTTTAAAATGAGAAAACATTTATATTATTAACTTATTTACAATATCCTGTGCTTTTCATTATCTTGGGTAAATGCAAGGTTTCATCTAATATTTTCTTCTGACTTAAAAACTTCTTTTAACATTTATTTCAGTGCAAGTTTTCTGGAAACAAATTTTCCAGCTTTTAATTTTTTAACTATTTTTTTAAAATTTCATATTCATTTTTGAAAGATATTTTCTCTGAATATAAAAGTCTAGATAAACACATTTGTTTAAAAAATTTAACACATTAAATGTATCATCCATTGTCTTTTAGTTTGCATGGTTTCTAATGAGAAATTTGTGATTCTTTTTTTTTTTTTAAAGATTTTATTTATTTATTTGACAGAGAGAGATCACAAGTAGACAGAGAGGCAGGCAGAGAGAGAGGAGGAAGCAGGCACCCCGCTGAGCAGAGAGCCCGATGTGGGACTCAATCCCAGGACCCTGAGATCATGACCCGAGCCGAAGGCAGCGGCTTAACCCACTGAGCCACCCAGGCGCCCCGAAATTTGTGATTCTTATTTTTGTTCTGTTTTATGTAATATTTTTTCCCTGCCTGCTTTGAATTTTTTTTCCTTTGCTTTTTAGCAATTTGATTATGGTTGGTTTTCATGTGTTTCATTGCATGTATATTCTTTAGAATGTGTGGGCTTATGGTTTTTATGAATTTGGAAGTTTTGGGCCTTTATTTCAATGTGTTTTTGCCTCCCATTCCCACAGGACTCAACTGTATACAGACATTAAATGTTTAATATTATCTACTCAGCCTGTGTTTTTTTTTTTTAGTCATTTTTTCTTTTCATGCTTCATTTTATATAATTTCTATTTCCTTTAGTTTACAAATTTTTGTTCTTCTGCAGTTTTAGTCTTCTGTTAAATCTATCACTGGATAGATTTTCTATCAGGTATTAATTTTATCTCTATATTTTACATTTGGGTTTTTTTAAATAGCTTCTGGTTTTTTCCTTATCAGGGTCATTTCTATATTAGATTTTTAAACATGTGGAAAGTATTTAGTAGTTAGTTTTTTTAATATCCTTGCCTGCTAATACCATTACCTCAGTCATTTATGCCTCTGTTTCTGTTGTTTGATATATCTCGTGGTTATGGATCATATTTTCTGCTTCCTGGCAAGTTTCAAAATAAATGCTCAGGTCCAAGGCATTGTGATTATTATGTTGAGTATTAGGGATTTTGTTATGTTTCTTTAAGTAATGTTGGATACTCTTCTGACATTCACTTAAGTTATTTTGATCTTTGGTAGTTTGCTTTGAAGAATTTTTTGTTGGTGCTGGATGTAATTAAACCCCAATACAAAGAAATAGCCTTCTGTGAACTGTCTCTGATGCTTCCTGTCTTAACAAAAGTTCACCGTTCTGGCTCTAAGAACATAAACTCTACTCCTAGCTGCCTCCTGATTTCGGTTGTTGTTTCCCTGTTGAGGTAGTTTCTACTTAGAGATATACAGATCTGTACTAAGCCAAAGACTTAAAGGAAGTCTCTGAAGATCTCCAGAGCTCCCTCTGCATGGTTCCCTATTCTTTGGTGCTCTGCACCATATTTTCTAAGTAGTTCATCCTCTCAAAATCTGATCTTTGTCCCCTCAGCTCAGTGAGACCACCAGGCTTTATGTGGGTTCCTCTTCTCTTTGTTGAGTTTTTGAACAATAAACTGGTATAAATTTAGGGCTCATTTTATTAATTTTCCTTCTCATAGAGAGTAGTCCTTAACTGCTTATTGCCTAATATTTGAAAATCATTGTTTTATATATTTAGTCCAGTTTTCTAGTTGTCTAAGGTAGGAGTAGAAATTTAAATTCTGTCCCTCCAACTTGACTGGAAGCAAACATCCTCCAAATCCATTTAAATCCTGCTATTAACTTTCACTTTTCTTTAATCCTTCTTGTGTCATCATTCTCCATTTGAATTTTCTATGATCTGTAATTCAGGAAGCAGTCTGTTCAGTCCTTAGGGTTTGTTCTTATTTAATTAATGCCAAGTCTTTTTGCTTTCTAGGATCTAGGATGTACATCCAGCTCTCAACAAGATCATGGTATCATGGGTGAAGGATTATTAATTAAAAAAAAGTCTGAACAACTCAAGTGAAAACACTTAGATTATATCAGAGACTCTGTCAAGCACTGACACCATAATTCTATATAAGTTCTTACTGAGGTTAAGCGCATTTAATAAATCAAAGGATATTTTTTTCCTGCCCAAAATGTTTAAAAGAAAAGCAAAATCTCTGCTTTTAATATTCATATCTTGCTTAGTATTATGTGCCACTCCTGATGCACCGGGTTGACCTTTTTAAAATAATCAAGCATCAATTCCCATTTTGTCAGTGGTTCTTACTCTGCCCATGGTCCATTGCAGTTGGGGGCTACTTGAAGCATTGCAAATTGATGGGACATTTTGTGTATATATATATGTATGTACATTGGTTCTATACCTTTCTGTAACGGTATAGAGCCCAGTGATACAAAAAGGTTTAATTTTAAGTCAGATTATAACCTAAGCTATTACTTATGCATATATTTTTGATGTGAAGGAATCACTAAAAAATTAATGAAATTATTGATTTTACTTTAATATTTGTTTTATTTGTCACTTGATGTTCTTATGTTTTCTGTATATTTAGAGTTTATAACTACAAAGAAGTGATATGCAGCTTACAGGGCCTATTACTCTGTCTTCAGGGATGAAGATAATAATTTTTTAAAAACTTCTATTAGTTATATAATCCATACTATTATTTTGAAGAGTGGTTGGGAGTAATAAATGGTAAGAGATAACTGGGAATTGTATTTCCCACTGGAGTTTCTAAGGCTCATCAAAAGTTTCTGTTACTTCTTTGAAATCTTACTAGGTAACTAAGTAACTAGAAATAAAAAGTCTTTACCCTGCAATATGCATTTTCTCTAGGAATGATAATACAGTGGTGATGTTTGTTAATGTGCAGAGTGTATTGATTCAAAGGAAATAATTTGTGATCTGCAAAATGGTACAGTAAAGAACATTAAATCTATTTTTGACAGTGTTTCACAGAACATATCTTTGTATTAAAATACATCTTTAAAACTTTTTTTCCTTTCAAATTGGCACAAAGGAGTTAGCCTTTTTTCCATATTGCTGCAGTGAAAATATGGATATTTGTTATACTTTTATACATTTATTGAGGCATAACTTAATTTACATACCATAAAACTCATGCATTTTAATGGTATGATTTTTAGTAACTTTATAGGGTTATACAACCATCAATACATACTAGTTTTAGAACATTCTCTGTACCCTAAAATTTTCTCATGCCACTTTTCAGTTAACTCTGCTCCCATTCCCCACCTTGATAAACCCTTACCTGCTTTCTATTGTAGATTTTCCTTTTTGGAAACTTCATAAAGATGGAACCATAAAATACATAATCCTATTCATTTGAATTCTTTAATATAGTGTTTTTGAAGTTCATCCACATGGTAGCATGATCAGTAGTGTGCTTTTTTTTTTCTTTTGACCCTAGGGTACATTCTAAATCAACATAGAGATAATAATTACCACTAGCAGGACATTTTTGTCAGTTTATTTTCAAAACATTGCATATGCATTACATTAGGATTTATTTTTTATGAATACATAGTATTTTAGAAAATATTTTGAGGGGATTTTGAAATATAACTGAGTCATGTTTAATAAAGAGAATTATAGGTAACATATTAATGGCATACTCACTCTGCTATAAACATGGGTTTAGTTAGATATTGAAGGCACACCCACTTCCCTGAACCTGTCTCTATGGTAAAACACGTGTGCTAATTCTCATGCACACAATTTCATATTCATTTATGTATTGCTGTGTGACAAAACACTCTGTGTTAGTAGATCAAAGCAGGGTTACAGATTACCAGCCCATGGGCCAAATCTGATCTGTAGTCTTTTTTCCCATGACTTATGAGCTAAGAATCACCTTTACATTTTAAAATAATTTAAAAAAAAAAGCAACGAAGAATATGTAACAAAGACTGTATGTAACTTGCAAAGACTAAAATATGGCCCTTTACAGAGGAAAAAAAAAAGGTTTTTTTCCTCGGTTAAAAAAAACTACTATTACCTCTAAAGATTCTGTGGGTTGACTCATTCCAGATAGATGGTTCTTGCTTTGAGTCTTTCATGTCGTGGTAGGCAGTTCTTGACAGGGGCTACAACCGTTGAGCTTGACTGATCATTCCTTCACATGGCTGTCAGATGGTGTTTGCTGTGGCCTGGAAACTCAGCTGGAAATATTTACAGGAAATCTATGGTTGGCCTTTCCATGTGGCTTGCGCTTCATACAGCATGGTATCTGGAACATCCCAGTGGTAAACATTCTAAGCAATCTATGCAGAAGCTGTAAGGATTTTTGGAAGGTCATGGAGTATAATTCTTCTGCAATCTGCTGAATATACAGCCTCAGCTGAGATCCAGTGAGGGTGGGTCCCACACTTTGGGGAGTGAATACTAGGAGGTGTGGTTCACTGCAGGGGGCAGAGGAGGGTGGTCTTGGAAGACTTCCACAGCCTTCTCGCTGGATTCTAATGACTCCTTTCCCTCCCAAGTGCAAAATATACTCAGTCCCTCCCAAGACTCCCCAAGTTTTATCTCATTATATTAGCACAGTCAGGTTTAAAGCCTAGCATTTCATTATCTAAATCGGGTCCAGGTGCTTCTCAAATAATGTGCTTCTTAATCTGAAAATCTGTACATCAAAGAGACAAAATGTACTTGCCTCCCACACATTCAGCATAGACTGGAGGACATGATTAATACTATAGACATACCCATCTAAAACAGGAAATAGAACCACATAAAAGTCATTGTTCTACAGCAGTGTGAAATCCAGCTGGGCTCAGGTGATAATTCATCCTCTTTGGTTGCAGGAAACATGTGCTGATTAAGGTCCAATTTTGCCCCCTGGGGTTGTTGACTCTGGTTTCCGGCTCTATCCTCCCTCCTGGGCAAACTGAGTCATTCTTTTTTTCCATAAGAAATGGCCAAGCTCTCAGCTGATTAAATTTTATAGCCTGCTTCCTGCTCATAGAAATTTGATGCCTGAGATACTTTTTCATTGTAGCTATCTCTTTCAGTACAGGTTGGTACAATTATTTTAAAAATTTGTTCATATTTATGTATGAAGTTGTAAGTCTGTTCCATTGCCTATTGTGGGCCCACACCTACATTTTTTTTTTTTTTTTCCACGAGGATCCCTTCTTTAGCTCACAGCTGTAAAGAATCCTTGTCTAGTAAAGAGTATCTAAAAGGCAAGTCCCTTAGATTCATAGCAGACCTTTTTTCTAGGCAAGGAAATCTAAGGAGCATACCCTTAAGATTTTTGGAAAACAGTTTATCTAGCTGAGAGGGTATAGAAGGCATGCCCTTATTATTCTTAGAAGTCATTTTTTTTTTTTTCCTACTGGAGAAGGTCTACAAGGAACTGCTTTAAATCTTTCTGAAGCCTTAACAAAGGGTTTTACAGATGCTCTCTCAATCCGAAATTTATCCTGAGGCCACATTTTACAAAAAGTGCCCTGATTTGATCTTTGTCCAGATGCCATCTCTTACTTTGAGAAAGTTGTGCTGCCTGGAAAGACTAGGTGTGAGAAACAATTCTATATTTTAAACAAGCATGTCCTTGTTTTTTTATATTTCCTTTAAATTCTGATAAAAAAAAATTTAACAGTCTTTTCTGTAGCTGTACTTTCTCTATATTTTTTTCATATCCAGCTAAAATAAAATAAACCAGTTGGTATTTTTCATATTCTTCCAGGAAAAAAAAAATCCCGAGCTGTATCAAATATCTCCTTAAGCAAATTTTTGATACCCAAACAGTAATGCACCATGGGGAAAATGGTCAGAACAGTGTATCCAGAATGCTGGCAAAATAGAATGCATTATCTGCAAATTTTGAAACCAGCTGAAACAATCTGAAAGTCATTCTTTGTATTATCACCATTGAACAGCAATTCTAAATGTCACTGAAAATTCTCTGCTGGGGAAGGCCACTCCACTACTCTCTCTTGTGGTTATGCTGGCATATATCACTTTCATGGTTATGTTAGATTATATGGCAAGAGGGGTTTCGTAGATGTAATTAAGGTTCTAATCAATTGAGTTTGATCAGAAGTAATATCCTGGTTATCCTGGTTGGGCCTGACTTAATCAGATGAGCTCCTTCCTAACAGGGCTTCTAGAGGTTAGAGAAAGAAGGCAGAGATAGGCAGTCCTGCTCACCTTGAAAACACATGCATTCAGGTCATGAAGTGCCTATGAGGGCCATGGGACTTCAGCCTGGGGAGACCCTGACAGCGAACCAGACATACAAATATTGTGAGATAATAAATAGATATTATTTCAAGCCATTACATTTATGGTAATTTGTGATACATCAATAGAATATTAATCCATTTGGTTTATTTATTTATTTAACATATCATTTTGTTTGTTTATTTATCTATGTTCCATGATACATTGTTTGCTTATAGCACCCAGTGCTCCATGCAATATGTGCCCTTCTTACTACCCATCACTGGGCTCACCTGTCCCTCTACCCCACCTCCCGTCTAAAACCCTCATTTTGATTCACAGACTCTGGGAATGTATTTGGTTTAAACTTTGTTATGTTGTGGTTTTCTCTAGGATAATCGTTAGGAATGTTGAATGATGTAAAGTCATAAAATTCATTGCACTATAACATAATTACCAACTATTTAAGTGTTAAATTTCTAAAGTGGAGCAAAATGCTTTTGGACATAAACATAACTGTAAGGATTTATACCAGGCAAGGTAGGCTCAAGGCAAGATTTATGAAAGGCACTCTCCAGCAAAGTTTCAGGGCTCACGAGAAGGGGAGCCAGGAAAGTTGCGCCCGGAGGAGGTTCTGAAACTCTGGAAAGCAGAGTGGGGAAAGTCGCACTGGGAGGGAGTCGGCGGGGGGGTCTTTTATCTGTTTCCTGCATAGGTATCGAGTTATCTATGGAGACGTGACCTGGGCATACATCCTTTTGGCGGGAGAGTCAAGGGTGAAGAAAAGGGGCGGGGAGGAGGCTGGAAGACTCCACTGGCGGGGCCCAGTGGTCATTTCTATTGTTCCTCCTGCACTCCTGGGAGCCGGCCGACCCAACAATAACATCCTTTGGAAATATGATGGTGAGGAGCACCTGGGTGGCTCAGTGGGTTAATTCCTCATGCCTTGGGCTCAGGTCATGATCCCGGGGTCCTGGAATCAAGCCCTGCGTTGGACTCTCTGCTCAGCAGGGAGCCTGCTTCCCTTCTTCTCTTTCTGCCTACTTGTGATATCTGTCTGTCAAATAAATAAATAAAATCTTAAAAAAAAAAAAAAGAAATATGATGATGAGGCAATTACTTATCCCTGAATGTTTTGAAGCAATCTGTATCATGTTGACATCTGAACTAGACCTTTAAGGATGAGTAACAGCTGACAAAAGGAGGAAAGGATATTTCTAGAATGAACAGCATGAGTTGCCCCTCTGAGTGGAAGTCGAATGCTTGGGATTATGGAAAAGAAACAGATTGAGCATTACGGTGATTTTAATGTATAGCTAAGTTTACTGCCAAGAATCTAATTTTAACAGATACAATATTTTGTTTGAGTTTAGGGATAAAAACAATGTTTTAGAAATATGGATACCTACAGAAAAAAAGGGCTGGATAAAAGTAGAATCTGTTGTGTTTCTGGACTTTATCGACTAATATCACCTAAAGTATCAAGGTGGGACAGGTCAAAGGATCTGGAACCAAAAGTAATACACATTTACTGATATATGATGATTGTCTTCATACAAAAAGTAATCTATCCAGCTTTAAAGGGCTGCATGTTTTATGTACATACATAGGCTAAAATAAAATGTTTTATAAGTAATCATGAGATTTGTGGTGTATATTGAGATGCTGCTTTGTTTAAAATATTGTCAGTTTTCACTATATATACCCTATTTAAACATATAACCCATAATAAAATTATTTCATGTTTGAAAATCTCATATCAATTATAAAGAAATGCATTATTTAATCATAATGCATAAGAAAGCCAATTCAGATTGAACAAGAAGTTTGAAATACTTCCATCTCTTATTTCATTGTGTATCACTTTTATGTGAAATCAGTTATAAAGCAAAAAATGCAGTTACAAAAATGTAACAAATTCTGGACATGCAACAACAATATTGAGATACTAAGCTAAAAGTAACAGATCATTGTATTCTTTCCCCTAATTTAACAGTGCTGCAGAGATGAGCCAGGCACTTGTGCAATCAGCATGAGGAAACTGTGAGTTATAAATAGTTCAACTTCAAGATTAAGTTTTGATAGTGGAGCTACATAGTGGCGCTTATATGACAGGACCCACATTTTTTGTCTCTTCATCCCCTTATCTCGATTTTAAATTTGACTGCTTTTTCTTTAACTATGATGGCTTCTTTTTTTCGGAGGTGAGGAAATTGAGGCTCAGAGAGAACATTATGGAATCACTGACTCTCCTATTTAGAATGTAACACAGAGGTCTGTAAGCCACAAGAATACTGGTGTGATATCCTGGTAATGCTGAAGATGTGATTACCTCTTAGAGCCTAAGATATCTTTAGCCTTGATATCTAGAAAGTATTCTCATCTTGAATCAAAAAACACTTGGAGGCACAATCATTAATTCTAATATCTTTTGCATAAGGCAACCTGTCAAATATGTAAAAATTGCTCTTATCATTACAGTTCACTATCCACTAGGCTGTTTCTTCAGGTAGGCCAATGGTTGAGTAGGGGTTAAAATTCATGTCTCATTCTTCCCATATTTTATTTTTTACCCCCACTCCCATGCTGTCTGGAGGGCAACCCAGGATGTGTAAGTAGGAAAAGGCAAGTTGTCACTGCCTTCTGTGAAAATCTTACCATAAGTTTTTACTAATATTTTTATATAGTTGAATTTAAAAAAAAAATACTATAAATGTTTACATCCAGAAAATATAATAGAAATTATGTGATATTAGAAGTTATGTTAGCTTGTATGATTTCCAAAAGGTTAGAATGAAGAACTTTACAAGTTATGGAAACCATCAAAGCCAGTTTAGCCAGCTTTCTAAGACTATTGGGTGTACCCCTTCTTCCTATCTGATCAACTATAACAGTCATGCCATAAGTACAGATTGACCCATGCATTTTTTTTTCACTTTATTATAATGGTCACTTATGAAACAATTTAAAGCTACTAGATAGGAAAATATCATGACTATATTTTTCTAAACTGTCCAGGGTATATAATAATATTTGCAAAGGCATTTTTAGCCAGAACGTTATGACAGTCTTAACAGTTGACAGATGTGATTTGCTCCTATCTTGTCATGCTTATTTTGAATGGGGAAAGACGTGCCAGTAGAGGAGAAGGTCTGCCAGCTAATTAGCACTTTTTAGATATCTTATCCACCTTGCTGGCTTTCTGCAAATGGTATGGTTCTGTATGCTCAGGTTTATTTGGCATGAAAAAAATGGCGGTGCCTTTTACATTTGAACTGGTATATGTAAAAATATATATTACAATGTGCTGTGGTTTGAATGTATGTATTCCGCTTCCCCCATACTCATGTGTTGACAATCTAATGCCCAATGTAATGGTATTAGGAGGTGTGGGCCCTTTGGGAAGTGTTTAGGTCAGGAGAACAGAGCCCACATGAATGTTACTATGCCCTTATAAAAGAGGCCCCAGTGAGCTAGCTTGCCACATTTGCCTAAAATACAATGACAAATCTCCGACTGGAAGAAGGCCCTCACCTGACACTGACCATGCTGGCACCTTGATTTCAGACTGTGCCAGCCTCCAGGACTGTAAGAAATACATTTCCGTGTGTGTGTGTGTGTGTGTGTGTGTGTGTGTGTGTGTGTGTGTGTTTTAACTAAAACAGTTGACAATTTTATTTTCACATTTCACAAGACAAATGAAAATTGCTTTTTAAAATTTTTTAATCGCACTACTCCCCTGCCAAAACTATTCTGTCTTTGGTAGAAAAGAGGAACAAGTCTTCCTTGTCCTGCTGTTAAATAACAGCTCCTCATCTGTCTGATCTTGAGTCATTACTTGCCACATGGGTACATGGGATGTACTTGCCACATGGGATGGGCAAGAGATCTCATCATTGGGGATCCTGGCAATGCTGGCATGTAGCTTCCCGTAGGCAGACTCATTCCGGAGCAGGTCCCACTGGCATCATCTAAGAAGGAGGAGGGCCCATCACTGGCATCATGGGAGGACCCTCCATATGGGGTACTGGCATTGTACGAGGGTGAGGTGGATCCAGGAGACTGGGGGGTAGTGGGATCCTTGCCCATGCAGGAGTAGGAGGTATCTTTCTTTATTGAAATATAGCAGTTGTTTTGTCGCTCAGGCTCTGGGCTTGTTCTTCCATCCATTTCTGAGGTAGGCTTTCACTTTCTCTTTGTGTTTCCCACCAGTGCCATGTTTCTCCTTCACAGACGGGCCATCCTGGGTGAGATTTGTGTTGTAGTGGTCACAATAAAACATAGGCATGTTGCTCTCAATTTTCTGTTTTTTATATGCTACACAGTCTGTGGTATTTTATAGCCCACATGATCTAAGTCATAGCACAAAAGAAACTAAATTATGTTCAAGGTAGATTTATATTTCTTTAATTTGTATTTCATTAATTTTAACATATTTCATATTCCTGTCTACACCTCAAAGTCCAATGTAAATGCCACAAAGTATGGTATGTCTGACTATCAGAAAGGCTCAATTTAAGCCTAGAGAATAAATAATACATTCCCATAATTATATGCTATTTTCACCATTTTCAATAAAGAAAAGGAAAATGCCTCATTATTGCACCATATAACATAATAAGGGCATTGTAGAAATAACGTTTCTAAGTAATTTTAGGTGGAATACTGAAATGGGTTTATAGTAAATCAACAGTTCAATTTTTAGAAGTATATAATTTTGCTATGTTCTTGTCAGGGAAGAAATTGTAAAGAATTATGAAAAAAAAGATCACTTCTAGCTCCGTATGTCTAGGTTTCCAGAATTTTATTCTAAACACTATAAGCAAAAATAAAAACATCTGAACCAGGACTGTGAACTGAATATTCTTGTGAATGTTTAGTTTTCAAAATAAGTGGTCTTAATCTGTGAATATTGGTCTCCTAGAGTTATCTAACAAATTTAAACTAGACAAATGTGGAAAGCTGTGGACTTGGGAGATGAGATACACAAAAACCAAATAATAGAAAAAATCTTTAGTGAGTCTGTGCAGCTCAGTAGTCCTTTCGCCCTTTCATCTCTTCTTTATTGCTCAGCTGGTTGCACAGAGTGGCAATTACAGAGCTTGCCTTCCTCCTCGGTCTCTTCTTGGGGTTGACTCATTTCCCCTGCTTAGAAACATTCGGAGGCCTTTTGTCTGAAGCAAGGAAATCTTTACCTGATCTTGCCTATCACAGTCTCTGTCATTAAATGGGATGGGACTTTTATATTCATATGCCGTTCACCCACAGCTTCATAGATGTCTTAATCAGCTCTGGTTCTTCGAAGCATTATATTTATTTATTTGACAGAGAGAGATCACAAGCAGGCAGAGAGGCAGGCAGAGAGAGAAAGAGGGAAGCAGGCTCCCTGCTAAGCAGAGAGCCTGATGCCGGGGACTTGATATGAGGACCCTGAGATCATGACCTGAGCTGAAGGCAGCAGCTTAACCCACTGAGCAAGCCAGGCACCCATGAAAGCTGGTCTTATCTTTCTCTTCCAATTCACTCCTTTCACTGTTGCTTATCTAAAGAATGAGACCACCCAGTGACAGAAACCAAAAGCACA
Organism: Mustela lutreola; assembly: GCF_030435805.1. Taxonomy (NCBI): domain Eukaryota; kingdom Metazoa; phylum Chordata; class Mammalia; order Carnivora; family Mustelidae; genus Mustela; species Mustela lutreola. The sequence continues at coordinate 95,514,300 of NC_081296.1, forward strand.
AGATCAAGCCTTTTCTCTCTCCATTGTCACCCTTTATTCAGTGCTTTAACAAATCTTGCCGGAATTTCCTTTTAAATGTTATTTGACCTTGCCCCTTTTTTCTCCATCTCCACCCTGATCACCAACAGCCTATTCTAATCTATCAAGATCTTTTGCTTGGATGATGATATCACATCCTATCTATCTGCATTCACTCAGTCTTCAAGTAGTTCTTTTTTTTTTTTTTTTTTTTTTTTAAATTCACTTATTTATTTTCTGGAGAGAGAGTGTGTACAAGCCAGGGAGAAGGGGAAAGAGAGGAGAGAATCTCAAGAAGACTCCCTGCTGGGCACGGAGCCTACTGTGGGGCTTGATCTCATGACCTTGAGATCATGACCTGATCCTAAATCAAGAGTCAAAAGCTCAATTGACTGTACCACCCAGGCGCCCTTCAATTAGTTCTTTCTATTGAAGATGTTAATTTCATTACGTTGCCATACCCTCCCTCCTCACATTTAAAATCTTTCAATAATTTCCCACTGTTCTTTGGATAAAGAAGATCTCTTTCAGGGGCACCTGGGTGGCCCAGTGGGTTGAGCCTCTGCCTTCGGGCTTGGGTCACGATCTCAGGGTCCTGGGATCAACCCAGTATCAGGCCAGGGAGCCTGCTCAACCCCACCCCCGCTTGCCTCTCTGCCTACTTGTGATCTCACTCTCTCTGTCAAATAAATAAATAAAACTTTTTTTTTTTAAAAGAAAATATCTTTTAGATGATTTGTAAGACTCTATATGGTCTGTAACAATGAAAGAAACGCTTTAGTTTCTTTGCCCCACTCACAATGCACTTTTCAATCCCTTGTATCCCATATATTTTCCCAAAAGATCTCTTTATTTATTTTTAGTTTTCAAATCACAATACAAGCATTGCTTTCTCAGTGTAGCCTTTTCTATGTCCATGATAATCGTTGTCTTACAATGGTCTTTTAGGATCCTGGTAACTCTTGTTTTTAGCATTTCCTCCAGTTAGAACTTGGCATTTTTATCAGTGATTATAAAAATCTCTACCTTTGCTAGTCAACTATTAGTTCCACCAGGAAAGACATTAAGATTTTTGTTCTTTATTATTATATAATTAATGTTCAAGAAATAATTGTATGACTTAATGCCTCCTATGTTAGTAGCCAACTTCTTTCTGGAGAGTTTATAACTCTGGACTCTATACTACTTTTACAATCCTGCTTTTGACCCTTCAGTCCTGGCATTTGCTTCTTGTTCTCTCTCATTCCTGACTCTAAGCTTCCTTCTAAGGACTGGATTGTATTTGCCCTCTGCCACGCTATTCTCAGATAATGTAGACTGATAGTACACCTAGTCTGCCATAATTCTAGAAGTTGGACAGAGCCTTATAGCTACTTAAAGTTGCCATTTCCTTTTCCCTTAAGAAAATCTTGCATATGTGCCTTTTACTCAATTTACTTCAACTCTAGAACATGTGCTCAATAAGAGTTTTGAATGTATTGTTTGCCTCCTTATTTATAGCCTTCTTCTTTCCATATAATTATAGTACTCCTCAGTCTCTTTGGTCCTTTGAATTTTCTTTATTTCTTATCCTTCTGATAACTCATCTATAATTACAGCTTTATTTTTAGCAGCTTTATTAAGATATAATTCACATACCCATATAATGCACTATTTAAAGTGTACAATTCAATAGCTTTTAGCATATTCACAGGGTGCATATCCATTACCACAATCATTTTTTATAAAATTTTCATTACCTGAAAAATAAACCACGTACTCCCCAACCAGCACCCTGTAATTTCCCACCTCTTTCCTGCAGCTCTAAGCAACAACAAATCTACTTTCTGTTTCTATAGATCTGCCTATTCTGGACATTTCTTTTAATTGGGATCACACAATATGTAGATCTTTGTGACTGGCTTTGTAGTCATGGTTTAAACTACGTCACTATGTAATTTCTCAATAATTTATTTCTAGACATAATTCCTCTTCTGAATTCTAGTACTGAATTGACAAATATGTGGTCTATATAAATCATTCTTACTGCAGCATAACATACCTAAAGTAGAATTGGCGACTTGAATTTTAGTTAGCTTGCTTACTTCTCTTTCTTTCTTCCTCTCTCTCTTTCTTTCTTTCTAATATTTTATTTATTTATTGGTCAAAAAGAGAGAGAGAGTACAAGCAGGCAGACTGGCAGGCAGAACAGGGAAAGGGAGAAACAGTCTCCCTGCTGAGCAAGGAGCTTAGTGCTGGTCTTGATCCCATGACCCTGGGATCATGACCTGAGCCTGAGCCGAAGACAGATGCTTAACTGACTGAGCCCCTTAGATGCTCCATCTGCCTTTATTTCTTATTTCTGTCAAGGCACATGACATCACAGGCATGTTCTCTCCCCAAACTCGTGCTTGCTCCAACTCCATCTGTTCAGCACTGAACATGTAGGTGTTTGTTAAATGCTTTTTGAATGATGAGTGATTTGATAGATGCATCAGTTACCTTTTGTTCAGGCTCATAGCAGGTGGCTAGGCCTTCATTGCCTCATTTCCTGCTTCTTACAGTCTTTCTACCCCAATTAGCCTCTGATTCATTATTCTCAAAATATCACTTTCCTATTTTGCATATAGTTATTGAGTTTTGGCTGGAAAAGCAGACTCAGGTAATTCAAAGAATATAAGATTTAATATTATAGGGTCTGGATTCTAATTTAATAACTTTCCAACTGTGTGATTATGGATAGGTTACTTCAACCCTTTTTTGGACTCAAGTGCCTTATCCATAAACTGGGAAAGATGACATTAGAATTGCCTGTCAAACAGGAGTGGAGACACTGGTAGTACCTGCCATGGTACCTGCTATATTTCAGGTACTCAAAATATTGGTGGTTGGGGCGCCTGGGTGGCTCAGTGGGTTAAGTCTCTGCCTCTGGTTCAGATCATGGTCTCAGGGTCCTGGGACTGAGCCCTGCATTGGGCTCACTTCTCATTGGGGAGCCTGCTTCCCCCTCTCTCTCTGCCTGCTGCTCTGCCTACTTGTGATCTCTCTCTCTCTCTGTCAAAAAATATAATAAAATCGTTAACAAAAATATTGGTGGCAAAAGATATTTGAATAGGATTATGTGTTATAAAATACTCTCAAATTTACAAGGATTAATTTATTAATTTAATTAACCCCGTTTCAAGCTCTGAGAAACAAAAGGTCTAAACCAGTTTCTAGGAGCAAGAAATTTTGTAACCCATTGGCTTAATACAAAGTTGGATGATACACTTTCATTAAAATGCAGTGGTTCAATGAGGAAACAATTCAGTGTTTCAAATGTTGGAGTATGTTCTTCAGTGAGTTTTGAAAAGATTGGTCCCTTACTTGTGTTTGTATAGCCTGGCTCCAGAAGCTAGGCTACTCTTAACAAGGGTGGTCCTATAAATTGAGAGGACGTAGAGCCTTCCCTTAGAGCTGCATAAGTTATCAGGATCTGCCCTTGATCTTCATTGCCGCTGTTATCCCGTTGAGACACCCTGGCAACTGAGTTGTTTCTCCTTTGCAGAAGCAACCAGGATCCTTGGGCACTTGTAGATGGGTAGAATCATTCTCTCCCCACAAACTCCCATGTCAGCAGCAGAAACTATAACCCACAGGGAGTAATGAGCTAATCTTAGACTAGATCCCTTCCTTTCCCTTAAGGCTCTGGAAACAGGTTATGCTAACTGTGGAAAGAATCACTCATTTTGAGATAAGCAATTGCTCTGGAAGTTAGAATTTAATTTTAATCAAACTAACAGATTCTCAGTTACTTAAATTACTGAAATATTCCTGGGACCCCTTTGATAGGGCTCTATAATCTGGTCTTCATGAATTTTTATAACCTATTTGCTACTTTATTTTCATATTAATCATATGATCCATGAAAACTCATTGCCTCACTGACCCTCAGACATGACTTTTTTTTTATCTTTTCACTCTTTTTTCTTTACACAGAAATGCTTTTGTTTGTTTTTTTTTTTAATTGAGGTATAATTGGCATATAACATTTTATTTGTTTGAGATATACACCATGATTTGGTATTTGTACATACTGTGAAATGATCAATACAATAAATGTAGTTAAAATTTGTTACCAGAGTTACAAAAAAATATTTTTTTCTTATGATGAGGACGTTCAAGATGTGCTCTCTTAACAATTTTCAAATACACAATATAGTATTATTACCTATAGTCATTGTGGTATACATTGCATCCTCATAATTATTTTACAACTGGAAGTTTCTACCTTTTGACCCTCTTCTCCCATTTCATCCCACTCCCACCTGTGGCAACCCAACCCCACTCCCTTTTTAAACCCACTTCTGCATGCAGGGATTATCTTCCCCCATTACTATGAAGCTTTCTCTGATCCTGGTAGTTTACAATCATCTTACCTGTTTTTAAACTCGGCAGAATTTATATTCAGCAGGGTATTCTTTTGGCACTGGCCCTCTTCCCCAGTGAGATTATAAAACTCTTAATAATTGTGTTTTTTTTTAAAGATTTATTTAAATATTATTTGACAGAGGGAGAGTGTGGTAGGCAGGAGCAGAAAGAGAGAGAATCTCAAGAAGTCTCCCCACTGAACATGGAGCCAGACATTTAACTCAGTCTCATGACCCCAAAATCATGACCTAAGCCAAAATCAAGAATCACATGCATAACGAATTGAGCCCCTCAGGTGCCCCAAAACTCTCAATAGTTTTTATTGAGTGTCTAGCATGTTATGAACATAGAGTATGGTCAATACCTGTTTTTATACAGATAAACAGCTGATTGCTGTAAATAGCTGGGGTGGTGGGGGGGAAGATGCCACTAAGAACAACTCTCTTGAAGGTTGATTCAAGCAATTTTACTAAAACTTATTGAAAAAGGACTTAATTTTAAAACCAGAGACAGAAAAACACCTAAAGAACAATGAAACAGTTTATCAGTTAATTGAATTCTGAAATTAATCACTTTTGTATGCATGCAATGTCCCTGTTTCTAGTCTAAGTTCAAGTAAGAATGCCAGCATTGAATTCAAATAGAGCTTTTGTGAATGAGTAACTAACTCAAGGTCAGCAACAGGCTAAACGCACTGTTTGTCTGCTTCCCAGTCAGTATCATGGAAATTACAGGTGTACCTAAAAGGTCACTATGAGACCCCACAATTTGCATTATTAAGCCTTCTGGGAATATGATCCTATATCATGCCATCTCCTAGACTACTTTTTTTTTAAATTTTTTAAAAAAAATATTTTATTTATTTATTTGGCAGAGAGAGAGAGAGAGAGAGATCACAAGTAGGCAGAGAGGCAGACAGACAGAGAGAGGGAAGCAGGCCCCCTGCTGAGCAGAGAGCCTGATGCAGGACTCGATCCCAGGACCCCAGGATCATGACCTGAGCCGAAGGCAGAGGCTTAACCCACTGAGCCACCCAGGCGCCCAACTACTTAAGTTTTTAAAGCAATGAGATTTTATGACGTCGGGAAACCAACTCCTACAGCCTAGAAGAATGGACATAACACCAATGACACTGAGCATCCTTATAAAATATTGACTTTTGAAAGCTATATCTAGGTGACAGAAACCTAAGCAGAGATAGATAGACTCATTTACTGGGCACTCTAAGTCAAATTAATTAATATTGATTAATTGGTCTTGTATCTAATTCAGTGGTGTTCTTTCCACCTAGGTAAAATCATCGAACTGTTATGTGTGCATGTGTGTGTGTGTGTCTGTTTGTGTCTGTGTGCGTGTGTGTGTGTGTGTCTGTCTGTCTGTGGTAATGATGTTGAGACATGTGATCTCCAATTGCCACTAGTTCAGTGTTGTGGATGTTTTAGGAAAGTAGAGGGGTGCCTGGGTAGCTTAGTTGGTTAAGCATCCGCCTTCACTCAAGTCATGATCCCAGGGTCCTGGGATTGTGTCCTGCACAGGGCTTGTTTAGTAGAGAGCCTGCTTCTCCCTCTCCTTCTGCAGCTTCCCGTGCTTGGGCTTGTGTGCTTGATCTCTCTCTCTCTCTCTCTCTCTGTGTGTCCAAAAAAAAATATATATATATATATATATATAAAGAAAGAAAGTTTTCCCCCTAGGAAAATAGGACCGCAAACCTCACTTGAGAACTTTTGTTAACCTGGCGATTGAATCCAAGACTATTTTCATTTGTTTATTAAGCAAAATGTTCTGAAACACTGTTGTTCCATTACTCGATTTTTAAACTCATTTTTAATTTATTTGTAATGTGATAAATGATAAAATTGTGAATATGATTTTGTACTGAATGTGCATACAAGGTATTATAAATCCATCACGTTATTATCTACTTAAAAAACAAATCATGATCATGTTTTCTGCACTCTGATCCTTACCCCAGGGGTATCCCTATGAAAGCCAGGTCAAATGTCTTATGCATACAAATTTCAGAATCTGTCCTAGGTGAGGAATAGAGAATATTAGATTAGATTTATATATATGAGACAGCTAACCATTTATCCTGAGATGGGATGGGAAGAATCCTATGTTTTGACTCCAACCTTTCGAAAGGTAAATGCATCTTTCCAAGAGTAACTATAAACCATGGGTGTCTCCTATTTTATGACCTAGATCTATTTCCAGGTTCTAGATTCTTATTCTTTGAAATATAAACAGAGAAACAGTGCTTCCTGTCACCTTGGTGCTTAACCTAGGGACCTAATTCAAAACATTTGGCACTCCTGGGTTAGAGCAATTAACTACAGATCTAATTCTCATGGTATGTGAAGAGTACAATGTTTCTAGGGGCATTGAAAGCATACATTCCCTACCATATGTCATATACCTTTCTGTGTCTTAGGAGTTTATGGCTTTTCACAGGAGCGCTGAGAAATATAGGGGCATTTTTACCTCCTCTCAGGCTAGATTTGGAGACAGGTGCTTTTCATTATATTACTTGATTATCACAAGAAGTCTGCATGATAGCTATCAGTTTGATACTTTTTAAAGTTGAAGAAAATGGGGCTCAGCAAGTTTAAACAATTGGCCCAAGATTGTAAAGCTAGAACAGTTACTGGTTTGGTTAAAAAAAAAAAAAAAAAAAAAATTTCTGCCTTGTTCCAAGCCCATCCTCTTTCTACTATACCAAAGGAAAGTTAAGAAGAACAATTTCAAGGCATCTCTTGTCCAAAGGTTTCTTTGACAAAACAGTCTTCATTTTATTTATTACTTTCACTTTATAGGAAGTTAAAAACTTAGGGAAATATGAATCCACATTTGGTACCTGGTATTTGGGAGAAAAAAACCAAAATGAAGCTTTTCTTATAATTTTCAAAGAATAATTTTATAAGTATCTGATATCAGAAAGGTGACCTTTCTAAAACCCAAAACTACTACAAATGTATTATTTGGTGGCTCTAGTTACTTCCCCAGATGAACACATTTTCTCTACCTGTTCCATGTCTTTCCATTTTTCCAAGTTAACACAAATAGACCTAGTTTAAGAGTCAAGAGAAGTACTCCTAAGAAATTATACAATAGCACATCATACATCTGAGAGAAGTTTTCCACATATCTGGAGCCTAAGGATAGAATTTAAATAAAGGAAGCATGCAAACGCTGGAATGCTAGGTATAGTTACTATACTACTGGTGCTTTTTTAGCCTGAAGTCAAATGCAAGACAAGAGATAGTATCTTTCTTCTTGAAATAAAGAATTTCTATAACTTGAGCAGAGAGATCAACCAGAAAATTTCCTTATTTCCTTAGTATACATCCCTCACTCCAGAGTAAGTCAAAAGAAATTGATCAAATGAAATCAAAACCAAACACAACAAAACATAGTGGCTTTATAAGATATGATTAGTATTTCCTTTGCCTTTTTCAAGATGGAAAAACTATTCTTAAACTAATAACTTTTCCAGTTATTTAGAGTCTTAGAAATATTTTTGGACACCAAATGACATAATATTTGATATTCCTCAAAATATATTGGTTTATATTTTAAACATAACAGGAAAACCTGTGGAAAGTCAAATGGTCAACAGCTAAGGACTCATTTAAAAGAAGAAAGAATAATAAGACCTGAATTAGAATTGAAATCTTGCTATTTTTTTAATTTGACATGATATTTGGGGGGAAAGGACAGGTGAAAAAATATGAATATGTATATATTTTCTTGATCCTCCCCCTAGTAAATTACATATATCAGAGAAACAAATATAAAAACATACATCTGAGGTTCTAAAATTTGTATTTTAGGTTCTATTTACTTGTAAAGCACTTATCAAGACTTTTTGGAAAGTTATAAATAAGCTGAGAGAATTTTGTGAACAGGGAAATGAGGGAGTATATATTTCTCTTCCAGATAAAGTAATACTCTACCTAAGCACTTTCCAAATCTGCTTTATGGTGAAGCTTTCCATCACACAAAACCTCTTCAGGCTGATCTTCTATGCCTCAGAACCTCTAAGTGTCAGAATCTCCCGGATTTTTATTCCTTAGGTTTAGGTCCTTAGATACATACCCATTGGCCTTTATCAAAGAGTATATTAAGTTGATTCATAATTTGCAAGTTTTGTCTTCTTGGTTGAAAATCCCTTGACATCATGCATTTTCTCTTACATTCTATGTTGCTCTACATAAAACCCAGTGGGATTAAGATGTTATTTGTAGAAAGAATTGTGAATGAAATTTGTGGAATTATGAAACTTAAGTTACCAGACCTGAATGAAACATGTTTAAGCAATTCACTTAAATAGATTTCTCCCTCAGAAATATTCTTAAGTAGTGGACACTAATGGAAATGGCTCTTGTTAAGTATCAGATATATAATGCCCTTTGTCCTTGACCTTGGGAAAATCGATATGTTACATTGACAGGTATAACTAGCTAGGCATAACATTAAGAGGTTTAAAAATGTTAATATGTGTCTGCAAAAGAATGAAACTGGGCCACTTTCTTACATCATACACAATCAAAATGGATTAAAGACCTAAAGGTGAGGTCTGAAACTATAAAAACCCTAGAAGAGAACACATGAATTAACTTCTTTCACATCAGCTATAACAACTTATTTTCTAGATAGGACCCCAGAAGCAAGGGAGACAAAAGCAGAAATAAACTATTATAACTACATCAAAATAAAGAGCTTCTGCAGAACAAAGGAAATGACAAAACTAAAAGGTATCCTACAGAATGAGAGAAGATATTTGCTAATGACATATCTAATAAAAGGTTAGTATCCAAAGAACTTAAAGTTCTAAAACTCCACACCCTCCCAAAACAAATAATCTAAAAATTGGCAAAAGATATGAACAGGTGTTTCTCTGAAGAAGACATACAGGTGGCCAACAGACACATGAAAAGATGCTCATCATCACTTACCATCTGGGAAATCAAAACTACAATGAGACATCACCTTAAACCTATAACAACAACTAAAATCAACAAAAGAAACAACAGGTATTGGCAATGATGTAGAGAAAAAGGAACACACTTGCAGTGTTGGTAAGAGTGAAAACTGGTGTACCACTCTGGAAAACAGATATGGAGGATCCTCAAAAAGCTAAAAATAGAATTACTCTAAGATCCAGGAATTGCACTACTGGGTATTCACCCAAAGAATACAAAAACACTAATTCAGAGGGATACATTCAGCCATATGTTTATTGCAGCATTACTTACAATAGCCAAAGTGTCCATTGATAGACAAATGGATAAAAAATAATATTCCATCATACACATATGATGGAATCATACATACATACATATCATACATCTATGATGGAATATTATTCAGCCATAAAAAAGAATGAAATCTTGCCATTTGCAATGACATGGATGGGACCAGAGAGAATAATGCTAAGAAAAATAAGCCAGTCAGAGAAAGACAAATGCCATTTGATTTCACTCATATGTGGAACTTAAGAAACAAGCAAAGAGGAAAAAGAGAAACCAAGAAACAGACTCTTAACTATAGAGAACAAACTTATGGTTACCAGAGGGGAAGTGAGTGGGGGTGTGGGTTAAATAAGTGAGGTGGATTGGGATGTCTCAGTGGCTCAGCTGGTTAAGCATCTGCCTTCTGCTTAAGTCATGATCTTGGGCTCCTGGGGCTCCTTGATTGGTGGGGAGCTTGCCTCTGCCTCTGCCTGCTGCTCCCCCTGTTTGTGTGCTCTCTCTGACAAATAAACAAAAATGTTTAAAAAATACAAGTGATGGGGATTAAGGAGTGTACTTGCCCTGATGAGCACTGGATGATACATGGAATTGTTAAATTACTGTATTATACACCTGAAACTAATATAGCACTGTATGTTAACTAACTAGAATTAAAATAAGTTAAAAAGAAAACAAAAGAAAGGATAAAGAAATGATATTAGCACACATCAATGCATATCAGTAGAGCTATATTTACAATCATGTGTATTTAATAGAGACCAGTTAAATCAGAAGATAGAAAATGCTTAAAATCCCATAGTAATATAACTTTCAAATGATTTATTCAGTAACTATACTAAATAATGAACTTGAAACTGTTTTTTACTTTTCCAAAATGACAATATCACTACAAGTCACTAAATTACCCCAGTTACAACTTGTTTAATTTAGCAATTTCAAGGCAAATGGAATGAGGGAGTAAGGAAAAGAAGTGGCCCCCCAAAATATGAGTTACTACAGGTACAGCAGACATCAAGGGACTTCATGGGGTACTTTTACAATAGTTACATAATTTGCTTCTCTCCTATATCACAAGGTATAATTCCTTCCAAGTAGCTAAAGCTACTTTATTTTCTTCTTTCAGATGTATAATAAAATGTCAGGCACATGAAGCCTCTTAAAGACTCAATAAGATTAAAAATAGACCAGGACTAAACAGAGTATTGTGATTTCTACAGTGTAAAGGGTAATTCATTGGAATTAAGCAATAGGAAAAAAATTTTATGGATACATTTTTCTTTCCTGATCTGCAAAGTCACACTGGATTTAGTGAAGAGTTAACATCACATATAAAACAGGTGTATTTGTCTCTTCATATTCGAAGGCTCTCTACACCATAATTGTTTATCTTTTAGTGCTTTCTGTTACCACCTCCCTCCAGAACCAGGTCTTACCTAACCTTCAATGATCTTTAAGCCTTACTCTGCCTTTTGCCACTTTTTCCCAACAACTTGTGATTTGTCCTCTTTTTTTTTTTTTTTTTCTTTCAGGAGCCCAGTAATTCTTTGAAACCAGTTCGAGCTAACACTTGTCTTCCTAAATTATGTCCTGACTAGTTTCAGTGCAGTGCATCCTGCCCCATCTATTTCGTAGGGGAAAAAAAAAAAAAAAAAAAAGCTTCGCGAGACAGATGAATACAGCAGCAAGAAAGTCAGCTGCTAGATCATCTCTAGTTTGTGGCCTCTCTGCTGGCAATGAAAATCACTCTGGAGTTCACTTGTTACTACACTTTTTCTGTGCTTCCTTTGACACTGACAAGTGAGAACATACAGCTGAGCTGGGCCAGACTACAAAGGGCCTGTCTGACTGCAGAACTGTGCAAGAAAGATGACTTGTCTCTGTTTACACCTGCTTTCCTTCTGGCTTACTATGGGAAGCAAACACTCAGAATAAAAGAAGTATAATGCATAAAAATTTAAATGAGCAGAAACAAAATGAGTGACCTCCCTTTCATCCCTCAGTTTCCCTAGTTCTTCATAGACATGATTTCTGTTTTTAATTATGTAACTAATGCAGCCTGTTCCTAATAGGGGGAAAAAAAAAAGTAAAATTGGAGGTCAGAAGCCAGAAGTTCCCTGTACTTTGTATGGGTAGTAAGAGTGTATGATAATAACTCTAGGCTCTGCTGCTATATAAGACAATGTGGTAACTCAGCCACAGTTACCTGACTTTGGTATCCTAGTATTTCTGAAGAAATGAGATCCCATAGCAGGTCCCATACCAGAAACATTTCTGCAACATGGGGGTTTTGTTATCAGCCAAAGTGGATTCTTGGCAGAAATGTCTAAGAATGAATCATTTACAATAACTCATCTTCCTGGAGAGAAATAAAAGATACCAGTGGTCAGAGATACAAACATCTTTGTACTTCGTGAATTTAAAAAAGAAAAAAAGTGAAACTGCATTTTGCTGAATTGTTAAGCAGTTGTTCTTTCCTTCACTGCCTTGCCTTGTCATGCAAACAAGATTCTTTGATCATTTTATGCCCTTCCAGAGCACTCTTTGTTTCTTTTGGTTCTGGTCAATTTGCCAAATTCCCATCTCTTGTTTTGTACGCTGTTTTTCAATTTTCGTTCTTCTATTCCTTTGGGATGTTCCTAGTTTTAGATTGTTATGAAAAGTGACATAGTAAATTGAGGTAATTATACCCATTTTTTCCATGTTTAAATTGTACATGGCTCATTGCCCTTGTTTGTTGCAAATACCTTACCATCTGGGGATCCTCATTCTATCCTAAGATAATGGACTAAAGTAGATATACAGGGATCTTAACGTCTCTTAATATTGGTGAAGTTCTAGAACCTAGGTGTTCGGTGGGCTGAGGTCTGGAGCCAATGACCAAGAAAGAATTCTTGAGACATCTTTGGTGCAAAATGGTGGTTTATTAAAGCATGGGGGCAGGACCCCGTGGGCAGAAAGAGCTGCTGCCCTGGGTGTGAGGGATGGCAGGTTCTGTACCCTGCGGTTGGGGGAAGGTGAGGGGAAGGGAGGTTTCAATGGAGTTTCATATGCTAAAGAGGGCCTACAAGGTGGAGGTCTTGCGGCTTGATCAGTGTTGTCTTTTGCCAAGCATTAACATCAAGATAGTTGGGAGATTCCTGTCTTGCAGGAATAATATGTGTCATAATATGTTTCTCGTTGAGGTGGTCAGGGGTGCCTGAGGAATGTCACACATATTACCAAGGGGAGCGGGTGGAGAGGAGGTGCAAGGTGCTAGCTTTTGCTTTGTCCTCAGTCAGCCTCCTGCTCCCTCATCAATATGACTTTTAAACCTTTCCCAAAATTGTGTTTTTTTACACTGTTCCTTTTTTAGGGCTCATGATATAATAAGCACTGGGTATTATATGCAATTGACCAATCACTGAACTCCACCTCTGAAACTAATAATACACTTTATTTTAATTACTTGAATTTAAGTAAAATCTTGAAAAATAAAGAAAAACTGTTCTTTTTTTACTACAACTTTATGATCTAAAACTTTGGGTGGTTTTTTTTTTTAATTGTACACCAGATGTAATCCAAACACCATTATTGTCTGTTTGGGATCTTTTATAACCTCATCCTAATTTAAAATTATCTCTCCTGCAAGCAATTAATTTTACATGTCCATTATCCATGACTTGATTTATATCCTATTACTTATTTGGGAAATTCTTCCTTTTCCTCTCATCTGATGTAAATCATAAGTATTTTTCATATCCAGCTCAAATTTCACCTCTCTGATATTGTAACTCTATCTTCTGAACTCCTGCATGATTTATATTCTCTGCTATCCACTTTAAGCTCTCCATAAAGTCTTATTTATAAATTGTGTTCATACATCACATACTTTTTCACTTAGATTGGAAATGTTATAAGGAAAAAAGCAACTTTTGTTTTGTTTTGTTATATTACTACTCTAGTGTGACTTTTTTGATAGTAACTAATTTGTTTGCTAGACTAATACAGCAGGTTATACTGTATTAGGTATAATTTAGCATAGAATATTCCTAGTGATTTTTAGTTAAAGAATAGCTAAGATAAATGGGTTAATGCTAATGACATTCATTAGGGCACAAGACGCAAAAGATGTATTCATGTGAGGAGATGATAATTTACACTTCAGATTTTTATGTCCAACATGAACCTCATTTCCCTTTGGTTTTGAGTAGATATATTTATTGACACTATGGAGTGACTTTTAAAAAAGCAAAGGTGAATTTGGAAGATAGTTTATTGGGAAATTTGTATTGATCTCATTAGCTAATAACCCGAATCCCAAGACTTTATAAATATTTATATTTTTGACCAGGACTTATATTGCACATAATACTATTCGTCTTGATACTGTATTATACAATATTTCCTCCAAAATTTAGCTTCATAGGACATATACTGGGTCCACCAATATTGTGTGACAAGGGATATACAGGGAATATTAACAAAAGTGTGAGAATAACAATTCTATTTTTATCCTTGAATTTCACTCCCATTTTCATTTTGGCAGGTCTCGTCATCTTATGACCTTCAACATCCATACCTAAATTCTAAAAATTAAAAAAAAAAAAAAAGCGAACTGTGCTACATATATTGGTGTCGGGGTGTTTCTACCACATCCAACAATAATAGATAAGCAGGTTGCATGGCAACTAGAGAGCTCAGTCATTCAAAGATAATATGGCTGATAGAGAGTATAATTATCACTGACTTGTTTAGGCTGACAGACAAAGAAAATAAAAGGATTGAGGGCCATAACATTGCTCTATCCTGTTGTAGGTACAGCTCCATAGACTGAGACTATTAGGCCAAAACACCACCCACTACCAACTTATGCCTTCCTAACATGAATAGTTTCATGGAACATCTAAGTGAGAATTACCTTGATGTAATTGAACATATGTATTTGGATCTTGACAAAATTGTTAAAAACTATAGCTACAATATTTTATTAATGGGTATGTAACATAAAAATGTATAAATTGCGATATCAGCAAAATGTGGGGGACAAGCAATATGTAGAATATTTCTATGCGACTACGGTGAAGTTGTTATCAGTTTAAAATAGACTGTTAAAACTGTTACAAGATGTATATGAAAACCTCATGGGGTTCACAAATCAAAAACCTATAATAGATATGTACATGATAAGACAAAAGAATCAAAGCATACCACTACAGGATCATTAATTCACAAAGACAGCAAGAGAAAAAGAAAGAAACAAAAGAACTACAAAGCAAAAGTCAAAAAACAACTTAAGAAACATATTGATAATTTTTAAAAAATGCAAATAATTTAAATCCTCCCATTGAAAGACAATGTAGTTGAATAGGTTAAAAAATCAACAAGACTCAACTGTATGTTGCATACAGGAGACTCCCTTAGGGTTTAAAGACATTCATAGAATGAAAGTGAAGGGCAGATGGTGACCAAATGAGGCAGGGTTCGCTATACTTAAGTTAGACAAAATAGACTTGAAATCAAAAGCAGGATAAGAAGAGATAAAGAAAGTCACATATAATGATAGAGTCAATTTGTTAAGAAGATATAACAATTATATATGTACCCAATATTAGAGCACCTAAATATACTAGGAAATTATTAAAGATCTAAAGGCAGAACTGCAATAAAGATAACAATGCAAAAAAAAGATAGCAATGCAATAAAAGTAGAGGACTTCACTTTCAACAATGGAAAGATTATCTAGACAGAAAATTGATAAGTAAATAAGGGACTTAAACTATGCTTTAGATTAATTGGACCTCACGGACATGTACAGATCATTTTATTCAACAGCAACAGAATGCACATTTTTCTCAAGTGTACATGGAACATTCTCCAGGATAGAGCATATTTTAAGTCACAAAACAAGTCCTAACAAATTTAAGACAACTGAAAACTTATCTCTTCAAATCACAATGGTATGAAACTAGAAATCAATAACAGGAGGAAATTGAAATAGTCACAGATACTATTAGAAATTAAGCGACAAACTTATGAACAGTGGGTCAAAGAAATCGGAAAATATCTTGAGACAAAAATGGAAGCACAACATACCAAAATTTGTGGAATGCAGCACAAGTGGTTCTAAGATGGAAGTTTATAGTGATAAAGGCCTATATAGAGATGAAACATCTCAAACAATTTAACATTACACCCCAAGAACTAGGAAAAAAGCCAAAATTTAGCAGAATAGAGGAAATAATAAGTAATAGAGTAGAAATAAAAGAAGTAGAGACTAGACTAATAATAGAAATGACCAAGACATTAATGAAAGAGAATGAAAAAAACACAATTGGAAAGATATTCCATGTGTTTTGGATTGGAAGAATTAATATTGTTAAAATGTCCATTGGTTTTTTTTTTTTAAAGAAAAAAATACACAAACCTTTAGTGTTAGAAGAGATTGCTCAAATAAAATAATTAAGGAGGAAACATTACAACTGATACTACAGAAGGTCAAAAGGTTACTACAGAAGCTCAAAAGGTCAAATACAAAAGGTCACAAGAGACTATGCCAACAAAGCTAGATGACTTAGAAGTGGATAAATTCCTGGAAACAAGTAAGTTACCAAGACTGAATCTTGAAGTAATAGAAAATGTGGACAGACCAATGGCAAGCAAGGAGATTGATTCGGAAAAACTGAATTCAGTAAGTTTTCCAAATTAAAAAAATCAATATAAAAAATAACTTGTGAGGGATGCCTGGGTGGCTCAGTCAGATAAGTGTCTGCATCTGCCTTCTGCTCAAGTCATGATTCCAGGGTCCTGAGATCGAGTCCTGCTTTGGGTTCCTTGCTCAGCAGGGAGCCTGCTTCTCCTTTTGCCTACCACTCCCTTGCTTGTGCCCCCCCTCTCTCTGTCTGACAAATAAATAAATAATCTTAAAAAATTAAGTTGTGTTTCTGAACACTAATAATGGATTATCTGAAAGAATAATTATGAAGCAATCTTATTTATAATAGCACCACAAACAATAAAATACTTAGGAAAAATGTAACTAAGAAGGTAAAAGACCTGTATGCTGATAAGACATTAATGAAAGAGAGTGAAAAAAACACAATTGGAAAGATATTCCATGTTTTTTTGGATTGGAAGAATTAATATTGTTAAAATGTCCATGCTCCCCAAAGTGATCTATGGATTCAATGAATCCCTACTAAAATTCCAATGCTATTTTTCATAGAAATAGAAAATGATCCTAAAGTTGTTTTGGAACCACAGAAGACCCCAAGTAGCTAATGTAATCTTGAGCAAGAACAAAGCTTGATCAGGCTTCATGCTTCCTGACTTCAAACTGTATTATAAATATTTAGTAACTAAAACTATATGACACATACTACAAATCTATAATAACTAAAACCATATGACACTGACATAAAAATGGACACCTAGAATAAGATACTTAGGAACAGAAAAAAAGGGCCCAGAAATAAACCAACACATATACTATCAACATCTTCAACAAAGGTACAAAGAATATATAATGGACAAAAGATAGTTTCTTTAGCAAAAAGTATTGGGAAAACTGAATATCCATATGCAAAAGAATGTAGCTGGACCCCTATCTTACACCACTCATGATAATTAACTCTAAATTGACTTAAGACTTAAATGTAAAGCCTAAGACCATACAAGTCCAAGAAGAAATCACAGGGAAAAAGTCCCTCAACAATGGTCTTGGCAATGATTACTTGGATAAGACCCCAAAAGCATAGGCAGCCATAGCTACAATTAGTAAGTAGGATTACCTTAAACTAAACCGTTTCTGCACAGAAAGGAAACAATAAATTGAAAAGGCAATATAGAATATTGTCTTCTATTATAGAAGACAAACTATTTGTGCACCATCTATCTCTTAAGGGGTTAAAATCCAAAACATATAAACAACTCCTATAATTCAATGGGAAAAAAGCAAATAATCCAATTAAAAAACAAGCAAAGGACCCAGAATAGACATTTTTATTTTCCAAAAAAGACATACAAATGGCCAATAGGTAAATGAAAAGTTGCTCAACACTAATACCTGGGAAATGCAAGTCAAAACCATGATGAGATATGACTTCATGTTTGTTAGAATGACGATTATCAAAAAGGCAAGAGGTAACAAATATTATTGGTAGGTGTACTCACTATTGGTGAGAATGTAATTTGGTATAGCTACTATGGAAAATAGTATGGTAGTTCCTTAAAACATTAAAAATAAAACCATATAACCCAGCAATCCAATTCCTGGGTATCTGGAAGAAATGAAATCAGTATGTCAAAAAGTTATCCACATTCTCATGATAAGTGGAGCATTAATCACAATAGCCATGATAAGGAAATGATGTAAATGGTTTTTGAAGAATGAATGAATGAATGATTATTACAATAAATTTTCAAAGACAGAATAAATGAATAAGGAAAATGTGATACACACACAGTTGATCCTAAACAATAGAGGCTTGAAATGCATGGGTCCACTTGTATGCATATTTTTTATAGTACTGTAAATATATATTCCTTATGCTTAATATTTTCTTTTTTTCTAGCTTTATTTTAAAAATGCAGTATATAATACATATAAAATATGTGTTGTTTATGTTACCAGTAAGGCTCCAACCAATAGTAGGCTATTAGTATTAAGTTTGGGGAGAGTCAAAAGTTATACGTGGATATTCAGCTGCAGGGGGTTTATACCCCTAACCTTGTGGTTATATAGAGGTCAACTGTATAATAGAGTATTATTCAAACCATAAAAAAGAAGGAAATCTTGCCATTTGCAACAACGTGGATAAAGCTGGAGGGACTAAGGCTAAGTGAAATAACCCAGAGAAAAAGAAGTTCAGAATGATACCAACTATATGTAGAACTTTAAAAAAAACCACAAAATCAATTTCATAAAATTAGCAAATAGAATGATGTTTGACAGGGGCTGCAGTTGGAGGAAATGGGGAGGTGTAGATCAAAGGGTACAAGCTTTCAGCTATAAGATGAATGCATTCTGAGTATCCAAAGCATAGCATGATAACAATAATGAATAATATGGTATTATATACTTGAAATTTGCTGAGAGTAGATATTAAGTGTTCTCACACTACATACTTACAAAAAGAATTAACTATGTGCAGTAACAGATGTGTTATCTTGATCTTGGTAAACATTCCACATTGTTTATTATATCAAGTCATCACATTGTACAGTTTAAATATGTTTGATTATACTTGTCAATTATTCCTCATTAAATTTGCAGGAAAAAGTTTAATTCATGAAAAGTCCATGCAGTAACGCAGAGAACCAGGCTCCTTCCTGTTTTTGGTTTTGCCAGCTTTAACATGGGGTTATCTTCATCAAGCTAACACAGAAGGTCGAGCTCATGTAGCACAGAGGAAGGAGATTTTATGGTACTGTTTAAGTAGTCATGCACATTACTTGTTTTCATATTTTCTTGGTTACTACTTTGATCAACCTGAACCTCGCTAACTACAAAGGACTCTGAGAAATTTACTCTAGCTGTTGACCAGCAAATAAGAGGTTTGATGAATAAGTTTCAGGTTTATGCCTGCAATACTTACTGATGTAAACTTTTATTTCATAGGTTTTAAAATTTCATAATTCAAGTTCACACTGGGACTAAATACTGTATCAGGAAATCCTAAGATTCTTAACAGTCATTTAAGAAAGTCTTGTGATGGCTTCATGCATTTTTTTAAATGAAAACATTTTTATGCCTGCTTTGAAATAAAATTAAACTCTCTGTCTTTTAAAATTATATATGAAAATATTTTTTTCTACATAAGGAGTATAGTAAAATAAAGCAGAAACACTCTAATCTTAGTTCTTCATTTATTTTTTGGTATGTATTGAAAGTTTGAGAAATAAGCATTTATTAAATGTTGAAGTGCTATAAATGTTGAAACCAAGTAGATATAAAACATATTGCTATGTTCTTATGGATTTTTAATGAATAATAAGAGAAATCTAGTTTACCTATGACAAAACTGAGGAAAAAATACTTTACATAAAGACAAAGGTGAATAATACATTTGCTTAAATATTTAATATTCCTAATACAGAGGAAATTTTAATTTAATAGAGATCTATTTTCTAAAAGTACCTCCTAAATTACTAATTAACAAACAAAAGGACAGGAATCTAAGTATTAATCAAAAGCTTCCATTTTCTTCATTCATTAAAGTAGTAGAAAAAGATCAAAAATTTTTTGTTATATTTTTACTCTTATATTTTTTCCTACTCCCCCACATATGTATAAGACAAATGAATATCCCGAGCAAAAGAAAATCACATACATACACCATATTTTATTTGTGTACATTCACAAGGACAAAATGAAATTTGAACCTTAAATAAAGCAGCAAAAGAACAATAAAATACCCCTTTCGTTCTATGACACAAATATGCTAATTATTTTCCTTTGTAAATCTATTTGAATTTTTCTAGTGACACTAGATATACAGAATTGCCAGTCATTATAGTTGTTATTCACCTTAAATTTCAAAAATTACATAAAATAAGAGGTAGTCTTCTTTCCTTTTAATAAGTTAACATCTAAAAAGTGGAATTTTTGTTTTTGTTTTTTAGAAACTAGGGCATCATGCTTGCACTTTGAATACTCAAATTTGATTTTCTAGCTATACACATGATACAAATAAAAAGCTGTAAGGACTAAAATATAGCGGAGAGAGGAAAGTGACTGAAAAAAATCAGGTCTGTGTGCATTATTGTGAAGATTTTAGCATTAATAACTTTATACATGAAACAAAGAACGGTTTTGTCTAAAAATTCTAAAAATGTAGCTATATTTAGACATTCTGAAGAGCTGCATAAGCAAAACGCTCAACTGTGTCTAATCATTATACACTATCTTGTTTCTTTATTTTTGTAGTTTCCATTCTAAATGTGCCCTTGAAAACTTAAGCCTTTTGCATGTCTCGCTCTAAGTGACCACAGTGTGGTGTGAATTTCATCATGCATGTAATTGTAAACTTTGAATTTTACCATGAACAATGTGTTCTTAGAGGGAGAGAAAGAGAAGTGGAAGGAGAAGGGTAGAGAATAAATAATGCAAGAATTCTGTCTGCTGTTGTACTCAAAGCATTTATGCCCGAAGATGAACCTAAGAAAGTAGGGATGGGGGCTGAATCAGTGGGGACATCATGTCAATTTCAGAGAGCCTCTCATAGTGTGAGTATCTTTTAGCCTGAGTGTCATTTTGGTGTTTGAGGATTCGTAATTGAGATACTAATGACTCTAAGTGCCAGTCAAAACTTCCATCTGTTGCCAGCTGATAAAACATCTGTCTGATCCATTGTTGGAGGAAAAACCAGCTTTGGTAGTACTGAGATATGATGATCTCTAAATTACAGAATTTTTATGGGGTAGTCAAAGGGATTCCTTATAGTAATTTGATTTATATATAATTTAAGAATTAAGAACCAATTTTAGAACATGTACCCTGTATAAAATGGAAATCCATGGGATGAGATATGCACAGTGCTACATCATTTTTCCCTGATCCGTTTGTATATTTAAAGAGTTTCTCATATTAAGTGGGTGCATTTCTATTTTTCTAAAGAAAACTTGTCATTCTTTCAGCATCATCAGTATGTCCTATTCCCCATGGTTTTACTTGATGCACTTAGGACTTCCAGAACCCAGTCTTTAAAAGAGTCATAAGGCAAAAAGAGGTAAGATGTATAACCAAAAGATCTTTTCTTAAATTAGAAAAACATTTAAAAATTATAAGCTCCAAATATTACTGTAGAGGTGTCTATAAGTACACACTGAAATTTATGAAATACTTTATATTTCCAAAGATGTTGAGAATAGTATCTTAAACCATCTAGTGCAGAAAATGTTAAAGCATGGGAATAACTCATAAAGATTTGAGTTTTAAGAAGATACCTCATTGTTGGATTAGAAGAGCAAAAAGTGAAACCTGAGGAGATAAGTAGGGGACTTTATGATAATGACAGCAGTGGTCACCAAAGTAAGTGTTTTGGCTCTTGCATGAACGGATCCATATTATGCTGGATTTATATATCATTATGATATAGTTGAATGCTTTAAGATTAGCTTCATATATAAATAGGTCATGTAAATGACTTACAAATCGACCTACATATTTGGGTTAATCCTAAAATTTGTTTACTTATGGTGCTTTATTTTCATTTTGGAGATTGCCAAGCCAGATATCAATATTCAGAATTAAAGAGGTGTCTGAGAGAGACTTTGTGGAGACTTATGGAACAGAAAACTTTATTTTCTTTTTAGCATTTCTTATTGCTTTTAATATGACTGTACTTTTCTCCTGTTGACTAAAACTACAGTATAATTTCAGAATTGATTTTGTAGCAACATACTAATATGAAAAGCCTTATCTGAAGTGGGTTATAGTACATAAACCCTTGCAGAGGCAGAAAGCTGCAAATAACGTTGTGTGTCTTGTTAGATTTGTAGTATATTCACGCAGGTTATTGAATAGGAAAAACTCACTTCTGTTTGTCTCTCCTTTATTTTCACACTACAACTCACACTCAGAACACTTCTGACACCAGATGCCTGGTTTATTGTCCGCACCCCCACCCAGCAGCGCCCCCCAACACACACACCACACAGACCATGCAGTTCTCTGTGATACCAGCCGGGTATCCCACAATTTAGTTCAATTCGGACACTATCTACATGATGAGGGTGTCAGTCCCAAAGGTTAAATCTTAGTCTCATGAGCCTGTCCCTCTACTTCAGATGCCAATCACAAGCAGTGGGTCCTTGGGTTACCCATTACTTCTGTCCAGCTTGGCTACACACCCAAGGTTCCCATGACTTCCTTACTATCGTATTTGATTATTTGCTAAAACAGCTCACAGAATTTAGGGAAACACACTTATCAATTTATTACATAATAAAGGCCACAGATGAATAGCCAGATAAAGAGAGATTTTGGGTGAAGTCTAGAGGGTCCTGAGCACAGGAGCTTCTGTCCTGGTGGAGCTGAAGGACACTCCTCTCCTAGCATGTGGATGTACTCACTAACCCAGAGGCTCTCCAAATGCCAGGTTATTGGAATTGATGAGGAGGATTTATCATGTAGGCACAATGCATCATTAACTCATCTCCATCTCCTCTTCCCTTCCTGGTGAATGGTGGGTGTGGACCGGTGTGGAGAATGTGGGTCTGAAAATTGCAAGCTCCTAATAATGGTTTGTCTTTCTGGTGACCAGTCCCCATCTAGGAGCCCACCCAGTGTCACCTCATTAGAACAAAAGGCACTCTTATCCCCCGGGAAATTCCAAGGGATTTAGGAGCTCTGTGTCAGAAACTGAGGTCAAAAACCAATTTTATAGCAAAAGATGTTCCTAGTGCTCTTATCACTTAGGAAATGACAAGGGTTTTAGGAGCTCTGTGTGAAGGACTGGGAAAAGAGACTAACATATGTATTTTCTATTTCAGTCATAGATTGTGATCATGGTTCCTCTAGTAACTTGAAGTGTGTACTCTTGCTGTTCTGTCTGTATTATATGACCTACAGGAGGAGTTGCACTAGTTCAACATATATCTATGATGGAAACAAGTAGGCAATGGTTTACAAGCATAGGGATAATGTGATACAGAATTAACAATGCTTCTAAACTCCTTAACCTAGGTGAACAATGTGTTAGCCTTACTGACGTGAGTATTTACAAAAAGGGATGAGGTTCAGGAAGAGTAAGTCTGGTAGTTGTAGTAAATAGAGTATATCACAAATTTAGTCAAGTATGTTTTCTTGGTTATCATTTATGAGAAATTATTCACAAGTTCTTTGGTTATTTAAAAAATTAAGTGAAATTTTAGGCATCCCAGTGAAACAAGTTTATGTTTTCATTTTTTAACAATAACGCATTATAATAAGAGTAAGAGTCTGCTAAGAGTCACAGACAAAACTAATGAACTAGGAAAAAGTTTCTTACTTCATTTCTGTCATTTATATGTTCCCTTAAGTGAAAGAGCTGACTAAATACAAGTTTAAAAAATGGGAAATGCTCCGTTTATGACCCTATTTTATTTAAAATTTTATTTTTGAAAAATTTTTACTTTCTTATACACTGTACTTTCACCCACAAATTGGGAGATGGAGAGAAGAAGTGAGTTGGGGGAAATCGGAGGGGGAGACAAACTATAAGAGATTTCGGGCTCTGAGAAACAAACTGAGGGTTTTGGAGCGGGGGGATGTGGGGTAAGCCTGGTGGTGGGTATTATGGAGGACACATATTGCGTGGGGCCCTGGGTGTGGTCCTGAACAGTGAATTTTGGAACACTGAAAAAATAAAATAAAATGAAACTTAAAAAAAAAGAAATAAAACAATTATTTGAATCTCTTTTCTTAGGGATATATGATTAGGAACTAATTCTAATTTGGTTTCATAGATTGAGAATCTAGCCAAAACACAATGAGTCCCTATTTGAGCTGTTGCAATTCTTCTAAAATGCTAATGAGAATTCACATTTTCTGCTTGCTTTTAGGATTATTTTTTTTAATTTTTTATTTCTTTTCAGTGTTCATTGCTTTTGCACCACACCCAGTGCTCTGTGCAATCCGTGCCCTAATACCCACCACCTGGTTCCCCCAACCTCCCACCCCCCGCCCCTTCAAAACCCTCAGATTGTTTTTCAGAGTCCATAGTCTCATGGTTCACCTCCCCTTCTAATTTCCCTCAACTCCCTTCTCCTCTTCATCTCCCCTTGTCCTCCATGCTATTTGTTATGCTCCACAAATAAGTGAAACCATATAATTGACTCTCTCTGCTTGACTTATTTCACTCAGCATAATCTCTTCCAGTCCTGTCCATGTTGCTACAAATGTTGGGTATTCATCCTTTCTGATGGAGGCATAATACTCCATAGTGTATATGGACCACATCTTCCTTATCCATTCATTTGTTGAAGGGCATCTTGGTTCTTTCCACAGTTTGGCGACCGTGGCCATTGCTACTATAAACATTGGGGTACAGATGACCCTTCTTTTCACTACATATTTTGAAGAGACAATATTAATTGTGAATACAGGCTGAATCCTTAGATCAGTGTTTCTCATAATATGGGTCACAATCATCTAAGCTGCTTATTAAAGGACAGATCTATAGATACAATTGCTGATTAACTGAATGAGAATTTTTTGCATGTAGGGCATAAGTATGTGTTGTAACAAGCACCATCAAATGATTCTTATACTTATCAAAGTTGGTAAACCACTCTTAAAATGTACAAAGTTTTCTAGAAGACATGGTATAAAAATCTATCTATGCATAACTTCCATCTATAGTTTTCTGGAAAACATAACATGAAAAATATATATCTATATGTTTTCATACATCTGGGATGTTCTGTTATTTTATTTCAGTATTTTAAGGGTGTCAGTGTTTATTTTTAATATATTCCTCAGCATTATAAAATTGTATTAGTGAGGGGCACCTGGGTGGCTCAGTGGGTTAAAGCCTCTGCCTTCAGCTCAGGTCATGATCCCAGGGTCCTGGGATCAAGCCCCGCATCGGGCTCTATTGCTCAGCAGGGAGCCTACTTCCTCCTCTCTCTCTGACTGCCTCTCTGCCTACTTGTGATCTCTCTCTCTCTGTCAAATAAATAAATAAAATCTTTAAAAAAATTGTATTAGTGATATTTATTGAATGCATCATTAGTTATCATACAGTAACACAAAAATCAAAGAAAAATCCTCTTGAGTATAGAGCATAGGTGAATATGTATTATGTTAGTGAAAAAGGCATTAACTGACAATTACTATAAGTAATATATATCATGCTTTGTACCCATTAAGTGCATCATTATAAATTTTTTTTCAGCTCCTGCATAACCTATGAAATTGTGATGTAACTCCTGTAAGATATAATAGCATTACATTACATCACTCAGCCATAGTATTGTGGAATAAAAATTTTCTGTGCAAGTGAAAGACATAATGAAAAGCAATCGAAGTAGGCATGCAGAACATAAGTATTTCCTCTGTATTAGATAAATATGTGTTTGAAATATAGAAAAGAGTGAATAGATCATTATTAACATTGTATGAATTTCATTCTTGGCATTTCAATAATCTTTAAGTGTAGGAAAATACTCCTTTATTTCTATATTTGTAAATCCAATTATTTGGCAATCATCTCAAAGCATTATCATTTTTATTAAGAATGTGTTTTCAGTCATTTTAAGAACACATTTTAAGTGTCCCTCTGATAGTCAGTGTTATCCTTTAATATTAGAATTAGGTATTTCAAAATCTGCCTTCTTATTTAGTAAGTGGGGCAATTTTTTCTAGCAAGGGAAGGAATTATATAAAGAACACATTTTGAAAAGATAAACACATTTTGAAGTTTTAAACATTCTAAGATCTGGATGGATATATTCAAAGTGTTCCTTGGTGTTTTAAAATACTTCTTTCTTGATAATTTAAAAAATTACAGTTGTAACATACAGATAAAAAAGTAGGTTCAGTTCCAGAAGTTATTACTACATGGATATGCTTGTAATCTTAACTTAATTAAAAAAATAGAGCATTAGGGGTGCCTGGGTGGCTCAGTGTGTTAAAGCCTCTGCCTTCGGCTCAGGTCATGATCTCAGGGTCCTGGGATGGAGCCCGACATCGGGCTCTCTGCTCAGCGGAGGGAGAGAGCAGAGAGAGAGCTTCTCTCTCTCTCTGCCTGCATCTCTGCCTCCTTTTGATCTCTGTCTGTCAAATAAATAATTTTTTTTTAAAAAATGTTAAAAAAATAGAGTATTAGTACTGCCCATAGCCCCCCCCCAACGTATCTCTTCCCAATTATAAATTTTAACCCCCTCCCTATAAGAAACTCTCCTGACTTCTAACCCCATGGTTCATTTTGCCTCCTGTATGTGTCTGTTGGTTTATGCCAACAATAACACAGGTATATGTGATTATTTGAATGAGATTTACTTATAGACAAGAAAAAACAATAGATTTCTTCTAATAAATGCAAAATAATTTATATTCAAGAAAGAAGAGGAATGGAGAAGGAAAAAGTACAATTAAAATGTTTTTCCTTTCCTCCAGTAAGATGCTGATTATTTGGCAGTGAATAGAGATCAGTCATGGTTTTTTGTCTTTGAACACTGTGCCATCAGCAAAGAATTTCAGTTGTTTAAGAATTATCCAGAATATCTTGGTTGTATAACCAGCAACATATAAGTAACAGGATGCCTCTGTAGTCTGACTGCTAGTGTCTTTTTGTTTTTCCCCTCTGTCTCACTTTTGCCAGATCTGTACCATTTCCTCTATACACTCATATACCTAGGTATGCATTTTGTTTGGATAATACATTTTAGAAGTAGAAATGAAGTATTTTAGGCAATGCATGAGCTCAATTTTGGTGGACATTGCCAGTTTTCCAAAAAGTTTGTGCAAATTTAAATTTCCACTGGTAGTTTATGAGAGTGTTAGTTATTCTCTGTCCTCTCCAATACTTTTAAAATCACCTTTTAAACAGTATCTCATTGCACTTTTAAATTACATTTCCTAATGACTAATGGAACATAAGGCTTTTCCTCTAGCCTCAAGAATAATTCAAGGATTGACTATTCATTGAGCTTTCCTTGCAAAATGAATTCAATAAATTTATAGAAGTGTATAGTATCTAATTTCAATGTTAGGTACCAGTACAGTCACCCACACCTCACCATTGAGATTGTTCAGTGAATAATCAGTTACCAGCTAGTGACGCATAATTGATGAAGTACAGATAAACTGGAAAATCGCAGTTTGTCATATACTTTTGAACGGGCTCTAAGATTAGAGCATATTTAGAAATGATAGCTTTACAAGTGGTCCAAGCCCAGTTCTTGTTCTCTCTTGTCTACATGAAAACCAAATTGGGAGTGGAACCTCAAACGTTGCACTCGAGTGTTATAGTCTTGTTTGCTGCCACCATGCATATTGTGTTGCTGTCCCGTATCCTTCCTTCCAACAGGCTATACTTGGTGCCAAGTATAGCCTGTTGTGTCTCATGAATTTGATTGTGCATCCATTGCTGTCAGTTGATAATAGTAGGCTTTGTAACCCAGGAGTTGAGAATTTTTTCATGTAATTTATAGCCACTTGTTTATACATTTTTTAAAAATTTCTTTTTTTTTTTAAAGGTTTTATTTTTATTCTGAAAGAGACAGAGAGGAAAAGACAGCATAAGCAGGGGATCGACAGAGGAAGAGGAAGAAGCAGACTCCTGCTGAACAGGGAGCCCGATCTAGGGCTCAATCCCAGGACCCTGGGATCATGACCTGAGCTGAAAGCAGATGCTTAACTGACTGAGCCACCCAGACTCTCCATTTGAGAAAGTTTCTATTCAGTATTCTTGTGTATATTTTTTCCATTGGGCTGTCTGCTTTTTAAAATATTAATTTGGAGGAATTTCTATAATTTTTGAATATTAACATTTGCCAGTTATATTTATTCTAAAAACCTTCTTGCCTTTTCATTCTCTTATTCAAGAACTTAGTCCCAAGAAATTCTAAATTTTAATATATTCTAATTCATTGATATTTTTCATTTTGGTTATTGTTTCTTGTATCCTATTTAAGAAATCTTTTACTACTCTAAGTTCATGGAAATATTCTCTAAAGGTAACTTCTAAAGCCTGTGTGTTTTCCTTTTTACATTTGGATCTATAATTCACCTGGAATTGATTTTTTGTGTGATATGAAGTAGCAGTGAAGTTTCATTTTTCCTATGTGAATCTCAAACTATCCTGCACCACTTACTGAAAAAAAAATTGCCCTTCTCCCACTACTCTATAGTACCCCTATTATTATAGATGAAGAGTAAGACTGAATGTAAATTTGGTTTGCTTCTAAATGTTCTGTTCTTTTATTTCTCTTCTCGGCTATACCACAGTCTTAATTATTTTACTTTTATAGCAAGTTTTGATATATGGTATGGTGATTCTCTTAACCTTGTTCTTATTTGAGAGTGTTTTTCTCTTTAAGTCCTTTGCATTTCTAGGTAAGTTTTAGAATCAGATTGTCCATTTACATATATATGTGTATACAAACATACACCTGCACACAAATACAAACACTGTTAACATTTGGAAGGGATTGCACTGCATTTATAAATGATTTTGGGGAGAATTGACATATTTAAATAATAAGGTTTTCAATCCATAAAAATAATTTATCCAGCCATTTGCTTAGATATTTTATACTTTTCTCTGACTTAATAATTTTCTGTGTAGAAGTCTTGCATATCTTTCATTAGCTATATTCCTAGGTATTTGATATTTATGGATGCTATTTTTAATGGTATATTTTATAATTTTACTTCTTTTTATGGTTAGTATATAAAAATCCATTTGGTTTTTGCATATTAACCTTTGATCTAACAATCTTCCAAAATCCATTCTCATTCTAATATTTATCTATAGATTCTATTGGACACAAATAAATCATATGACTATTAATAGTAACATTTATTTCTTCCCTTCCTATCTCTTTGGTTTTAATCTGTTTTTCTTGCCTCTTTGTATTGACAAAGACTTGTGGTACAACACTGACTAGAAGTAGTGAAGATGGGTTATGATAGTTTGGGTTTTTTTAATTGTAGTAACATATACATAACACAAAATTTACCATCTTAACCAGTTCAATAGTATTTAAGTACATTTGCATTGTTGTGTAACTGTCACCGCCATCCATCTCTAGAACTCTTTTAATCTTGCAAAACTGAAACTCCATACCCATTAAACAATAACTCTCCATTGCCTTCCACCCCCAACCCTTGGCAACCACCATTCTATTTTCTGTCTCGATGAATTTGATCTACTTTCATAGAAGAAATTCTTAGTACCTGGTATAAATGGAATCACATGATATTTGTCATTTTGTAGGGCACTTGGGTGGCTCAGTGGGTTAAGCCTCTGCCTTGGGCTCAGGTCATGATCTCAGTGTCCTGGGATTAAGCCCTGTGTAGGGCTTTCTGCTTAGCAGGGATCCTGCTTCCCTCCCCCCACCCCCCTCCCCGCCTCTCTGCCTACTTGTGATCTCTCTCTCTGTCAAATAAATAAATAAAATCTTTAAAAAAAAATTGTCATTTTGTGACCAGTTTGTTTTACTTAACATATTGTCTTCAAGGTTCATGCATGTTGTAGTATGTGTTAGAAGTTTCTTCTTTTAATAGGCTGAATAATATTCCATTGTATGTATATACCACGTTTTGTTGATTCATTGACCTGTTGATAGGTTCTTGGATTGTTTGCATATTTTGGCTATTATGAATAAAACTGCTTCTATAAGTTTTTTTGTTTTGTTTACTCTTGTTTGTAAATCTTGTTTACAAGATTTACTCTTGTCTCACTATGGATTGATAATGTTTTACTGCTTCCATGAATTGAGATGCTAATAGATGTGACACAAGCACCAGATTTAAAAGAGCTTTCTCAGTAGAGCTTGCCCTCTTGTACTTCCATCATCAAGAGAAAACCATATCTCAGGCAGCTTCCTGGTCATTGAAGGATATTGTTGAATTGACCTAGAGAAAATCCCAGAATGGAGCCATGCTCATTTGAGCTCAGCTTCTGGATTAATCAACCCCTAGATGATGCACAGTTGTTCAGATGTCAATAAAGGTATATTTTTTTATGATGACAGGTTGAGAAGGAGCATGTTATGCAGCATTATTGTGACAATACCAACTCTCAATATTTTATCACTAATGCAGTTGTTATTGGTTTAAAAAAATAGATGCTGATTATTAAGAAAGGTTTCTTTTATTCCTAGGTGTGTGTGTATATGTATGTGTGTGTTATATATATATATATATTTTTTTTAAATAATCTTACTTAAGTATATTTCACATATGATAAAATTCAGCCATTTCCCACATAATTCAATTATTTGGGGGAACTTTATTCTTTTTTCTTCCTAACTTTCTAGCTTATTTCTGAATGGATGTTTAATGTGGCATTCCATCACATGTCCTTTTCTATGTCTGTTGAGACTCTCATACAGTTTTCCTGTATTTCTAAATGTGGTATATTCCATTATTTGGTATTCACATTGAAACAATCATTGCAAATATATTATAAAGACAATGTAATAGTATAAAATATCTTTATACAGATGTCTCAGGATTCAGTATTTGTATTTATGAAATATATTGGATTCTTATTTTTTTTTCCTGTCTATAATGTCTTTATCTGGTTTAGGTATCTAGGTTATTTTGGTTTTATAAATGGGTTGAAAAAAATCACCTTTTCATGATCTTAAAGTTTGCTTAAAATTGTTACTATTTCATCCTCAAATGTGTGATAGAATTCACTGGTGATATAAAATACATATTTTTTTTCTGCCAAAGAAAAGAATGTTTGTCCTAGAAATTCATAGGCGATATATGAAAAATACACACAAAGACTTCTGGGAGACTAATTTACAACACAAATTAATTCCCAAACATATAAGGTCTATTTGTTACTGTTAGGATATTGATTAGGAAGAAATAGGATTCTTGAATTTAGGTTGGAATCGGTGTTAGAGTATCCTAGGCCTCATTGACTGAAAGAACTCACATGGCATGGAAAAAGCTATTGTACTTAGTTTTGATTTTGTTTACAGTGAAAGGATATAGAGTAAAATCAGCAAATGGAAAAGACACATGGGGCAAAGTCCATGAAAAATCAGGTGCAGGCTTCCAAGTGTTTATTTTCAATGGAGTCACATAGGAACATGTGTAACATGATGTGTAACGAGTGTGAAATATTGCCAATCAAGGAAGCTGCTCACCAGAGCTCTGGTGTTCAGGAATTTTATTAGGGTCAGTGATGTGGGCATGTAGAACGCATGTGACTGACCTCAGTTCCTCAGACCCCAAACCTTTGGAACACAAATAGACATTCACTGTAACTCACATTGTTAGGACAAACTTATCTGGTCACACTGTGTAGTGTGGCCTGAGGCTTCAGGCATAAAAAAGCAATCTTTTTTTTTTTAAAGTTTTTTTATTTAAATTTCATTTAGTTAATATACAGTGTAATACTAGTTTCAGGTACACAACATAGTGATTCAACACTTCCATACAACACTATGTGCTTATAACAACAAGTGCACTCCTTAATCAGGGATATAAAAATCAGGTTGAATAGTACAAGTGCTCTAAGGATAGCTCCTGGGAGCTGTCCAAGGTCTGGTCCTGAAAATGAACTTCCCTTTGGAAAAGGTTTTCAAAAGAAATTTCTTTGGAGTGTGCAGGGTTTGTGCAACCTAGTCCTGCTGAATTAGCCATTTCCAGTATACCTTCTTTATCTCTTGTCAGAGTGCTGTTTTTAAAACTATTTGAATAATATTAATTTAGCTACATCAGTTTATTTTGGATTATTCATAGTATATGTATTTTTCCATTGACCTTGATTCCTCCTGTCTCTCTTAGCTTCCATCTGGACCCATTTTCCTTGTGCATGAGAAATTTTTATTAGTGTTCTCTTTAGTACAGCTCTGCTGGTGATGAATTCTCTCAGTTTTTGTTTGACTTTATGTTACTTTCATTTTTAAAGAATATTTTTAGTTAATAGAGAATTCAATTTGGAAGATTATTCTGCCCATCTACTTAAGAGTTTTCATTATATTTTATTTGTACATTTCTTGTGTCTATAAAGGAATCTCTGTTTTTTCTGTTGCTACTTTTTTTTTCTTATAGATTTCTACAAACTTTTTTCTTTTTCATTGGTTTTTAATTAGCTATATTTTTAAGTGCTTAGGTATGTTTTAATTTCTATTTATCCAACATGGGATTTAAAAAATTTATCTACTATGTGACTTCATGGAAGTCACAATTCCTAGCATTTATACTATACATAGTGTTTTTGCACTCTTTCAACCTCCAGTACTTCTGAGTTACTTTTTTTTGTTTTGTTTTCTATCTTTTTTGCATTTCTTGTAGTTTAGTCTAAATATTTTATTCTGAATTGTTATTTATTTTTTTATTTTTAAAATATTTTTGTTTACTTATTTGAGACAGAGAACGTGAGAGAGAGAGAGCAAGTGCAGGAGCAGAGGGAACAGGCAGAGGCAGAGGGAGAAGCAGATTCCCTGCTGAGCCAGGAGCCTAATGTGGGGCTCGGTCTTAGGACAAGGAGATCATGATCTGAGCTGAAGGCAGATGTTCAACCATCTAAACCACCTAGGTGCCACTGAAAAGTTATTTAGTTCATTAACTTTCTCTTCGACTGTGTGTGCCAATTCATTGAGTATCTTATTTCAGTTATTGTGTTTCCAGTTTTAAAACATTCCATTTTATTCTTTTTATAGGGTAAAATTTTTCATGCATTTAATTCCTTGCCATGTTAATCATAGATTTTTTTTAAAATTTATGTATGAACACTATTTTCTCCTCTGGGACTATTTTTACTATTTGAGGGTATCATTTGTTTGCTTGCTTTTTGTTTTTTTCAGTCTGGCCTTAGATTTCTGTATGTCATACTTTAATTTCAAGAGTTATTTTAAAGCTACTAATAATCAAGAGATATATTTTATGTTAATATAAAAATAGGCTAATTGATAAATGAAAAAAAATAGAGTCCAGATATAGACTCTGACTTATACAGTAAATCTGCTTTCAGTAAAGGTTCTGCAATGGTTTCCTATAGATATAGCAACAACTTATCATAAACTAGGTGGCTTAAAAAAATTATATTCTACTACATTTCTGGAGGCCAGAAGTACCAATTGGATTTCACTGTGCCAAAATCAAGGTGCTATCAGAGTTATACTCCCTCCAGAGCTCTGGGGAAGGAATTGTTTCCTTTCCTTTTCCTGTCTCCAGTGGCTTCCTGTATTGCTTGGTTTGTGGTCCTTTTCTCCATCTTTAAAGACAGTGGATAATATCTTTTCTCTCTGACTCTACTCCCCCACCCCCACCAATTCACATGACTACTTTCTTTTCAATAGTCAAACCCCCTTTTCCTTCGTGTAAGAATACCTATGATTATAGTTAGAGTCCATCTGGATAACTTGGAATAATCTCTCCATCTCAAGATTCTTAAATTAATCAATTTGCTGAATCCCTTTGCCATAAAATGTAACATCCACAGGCTCCAGGGATTAGAACCCAGATATTACTGGGGACCATTAGTCAACCTATTATGTGCCCAGGCAATCCAATGGGCTAGAGCTAGTATTTTGAACATATAATCCTACAACTATTATAAAACCGTGAAATAGCAAGTCAGCCAATCAAAGGAAGGAAGGAAATCTCTTTACCTAATACCATATAACATAATTAACTCAATATGGATTATTAATTTAATGTGAATACTAAAACTATGAAATTTTAAGAAAAATTATGGGAGCTTATCTTTGGGTTTTTCAAAGATTTCTTAATATAAAAAAATAAGTCATAAAAGAAAAATCAATTTATTGGGCTTTATCAAAATTAAAAACGTTTGCTTTCAAAAGACCTCATTTTGAAAATGAGAAATCTATGGAGTGAAAAATATATCTGACAAAGGACTTGTGTCTAGAATATATAAAGAACTCTTACACCTCAACAAGACAAACAACCCAGTAAAAAAATGGGCAAATAATTTCAGTATTCATTTAACAGAAGAAGATATACTGATGGCAAATAAGCACATTAGAAGATGCTCAAAATCATCTAGCTCTCTTAAAGAGAAGATTTAAGATACCTAATAATAGGATTATCCCTGAATTCTTTTACACTAAAACCAATACACTCCCCAAATTACCTAACCCAAATCCAAATCCTATAATAAGTATTTTGTAACTCTCTCCTACTGAGATTCCACACAGCTCTTGTGGTGTGCCTTATTCCTCAGAGCAATGAGGAGTCAACACAGTTTATTGGCTGGAAGAAAGGCATCAATAGTAGTGGTAGTTTCAAGACTGTTTCTGAAGAGAGAGAGAAAGAGAGACACAAATTTGCAAAACACCCACCATCCCATCACATCTAACCTTTTGGTAACATCGGCATTAACACCTTCCAACGTATGTATGTTTCAGTCTAACACTAACACTAATGCCCCCTTTTGTGCACTAGAACATATTCACCCTGGCCTACTCAGAAGCATTATTACAGCAATTCTCCCTTCAAGAGATAGCACACAGTAGCTTGGATCCACATGGACTCTATATTTAGACTGTCTGGGTTGAAATGCCACTCTTTGTATGACTTTGAGCTACTTCGTTTTCTCCTCTGTGTCTCAATTTTCACAACTTTAAAAAATAAGGATAATAATAATACATCATAAGATTGTGAAGAATAAATAAGTTATTTTTTCCAAAGTGATTTATAAGAGGGCTTTGCTTGATTGTTAGCATAATCACTTTAATTAATACATTTCTTCTGCATCATCAAATTTCACTCCTATTAGATCATTTCCATTAATATACAACATACCTCTCTATTTTTTTCTCCCATTTTAAAAATAAAATACCTTTTAACTGCACTTTCTCCTTTGGCTACTGTTCCATTTCTTAAGAAATCTCCTTTGCAGCCAGGCTCCTGGAGGGTTAACTTCACTTCTTGTCTCCAACTCCTCTTCTCCATTTTCAGGTTTTTGCCCCACCACTTCTCTGATGCTCTTCTCAAAGTTACAAATCATTGTCTACCCTGACATTGTGAAATGTAATGGTTAATTCTCAAATTTCATCTTACTTGAACTATTAGTATTTCATATAATTATACAATTAATTTCTCCCCACTCTCCAATAGTCTTTCTTTACTGGGCCTCCAGTGCTCCACACAGTCCCACCTGTCCCTTTCTATAGTTAGTTCCTTTCTCTCTGGTTTTTTAATGTTGGTAAGTCCCAGGGCTTACCTTTCTGTTCTTTCCTTCACTAGTTTTTTCTTTTACTGTTAGCGTCCTCCCTCTCTTGGTGAGCTCATATCTTCCCATGAGTTTTAATACCAGCATATATGTATTTCTTGCCCAAACCTAACTCAAACGAATAATACGTATATAATCATATACATATACACATGTATATACATGTATACATATGTGTGTATATACATGTGTGTATGTATATATATATATGTATAAATGTATATCAGTGCCCTCTTGACATTTCCATTTCAAAATACCTATTCATTAGTGTCCTGATTGTCCCTCACCAACTATGCTCAGCCAACAGTCTCCCTGTTTTAGTTGTTCTCTATCCTTCCTATCACTCAGTGTAAAAACTGGGTGTTGTCCTTGACTCCTCTCTTTTTTTCACATACCCCGTGTCAAATCCTGTTGCTTCTCCTTCAAAGCATATCCAGAACCTGACGGCTTCTGATCCCATCCAGTGTAACCAACTTGGTATAATGCCTCATCATCTCTTCTGCGTTTCCATAGTAACCTCCTAACTACCAGTCCTGCTTCTACCCTTGGCCATTACAATCTATTCTTAACAAAATATAAGTCAGACCATAACACTGCTCTACCCAAATTGTCTTCATTTTATACAAAACCATTAAAATGATCTATAAGTCCTTATCTTCTCCTTGCTTCCCTCTACCTAACCAATAATATAGTTTGCTGTTTTCTCTTTCCTCCCTTTATCTACCCTCTGGTCACATTGGTCTCCTTGCCATATCTTGCACCTTATAGGAAAGTACCCATTGCAGGACTTTTGTACTATAGAGTTCGTTTTCCTACAGTGCCCTTCCCCAGATAGCCACGTGGCAATCTTCAGGGAATTGTTCAGATTTTACCTCCATAGTGAGGCCACTTTCCCTCTCAGGAGTCAAAAGAAGGAGGTCTGTAACAGTGTCTCCCCTTACCTCCCACAGTATTCTAGTGTCTTTGTCTAGGAAGTCCAATGGAATGAGTAAATGACTATAAAATTTGAAAGAGCAAGAACAAGAGACATAATGACCTTTTTATCATATACTGACAAATACAGACTACTTGTGATTTTATAAATATATATGTGTGTGTGTGTGTGTGTACATATACATATGTGTGTATATATATATATATATATATATATATATATATATACAGATGTATTGATTAATGGCTTACACAAAGTTTAACAGGACGTAATATATGGCTTTACTGGAAGGCTCTGCTGGATACAAGATCTGTTGAAACCAAGGTTCTTCACTGGTATTTTGGTTGGTCACAATAATAAAATGAAGCCCATCCTGTCCTAATAAGAATAGGCCCTATAGAATGGCTCCTGGACATCTCTTGGGCTCCCTAGTCTTTCCTTCATTTGATATGCCAAATATTTTACTTTTATGAAAGGCTTAATATATGTGGGAAGTCTTAGAGATTTGTGAATTCTTTCCATTATACTCATGTAATTGATAGAGTGGTTATGGATTTTTCTCAAGGAATGAATTATATCCTTTTTTCAGCTCTAATTTATAATTATTTCTCTGTAATGTTTTATAATATTTAATTAAAAATAGATACTTTCACAGATTATCTTCTTTAAAATATCTAACTTCTCACAAATAGTAATTTTTTTCATTCTTCTGAGAACTCAGTAAAATAATTAAAGGCTTTAAGAAAGATAGGCTGCAAATCAGATTTTCATTTTATGAGATAATATGGCTACAGTTTGATCACATATTAACTTCCATATGTCCTATAAACTTTTAGGGCTGTATTATTTTCTGAATGTGAGTCTTTCTTCTTCTCTTAAATAACAGCATGGAATTGTATTTTACTATAAATTCTGTAACTTTAATTGTAAAATATAATTTTAAACTTTGTTTCTTTCAAATGATTTAAAATGAATTATTTTTCCAATTTACCCACCAAGTCTAGGAGGAATGCTTCCAAGAAATGTACTCTCTTTGTTAAAGGGCTGCATTTTGGGGGTGAGTTTTACATAAACAGAAAATTCCTAAAATGAACTTTGAGGCAAAGTCACGTCATCATTGATCTCCTGTTCAACAATCCTTGAAGCATTAATAACTCAAAATGGTTTCAATATTTCATTACCATGGAAATTGGAAGTGATGGCTGTGACCTTGATGTGTGAGCTGGTGACCCAAAACATGTAATGGATTCAGAGTCTTAAGGTGCTTGAAAATTATGTTTGTATAACCTATTGGGATCAAAATATATTGATCCTAAAATGAATCCAATTAAATTTGTTGGTAAGCTGCATATTTAAAAAAATAATGCTCTTATTTTGCTACTATTTTCTCTTTAAATGCAGATATACAGTTCCTGATGAGGCTGTGTTTGTTGAATCAAGAACTACAAAAGCATCTTGAAAAAATACTGTTCTTTTAATGAATGTTTGGATAAAAGATTTTAAGGTGGAAATGTTCATAGTTAGCTAGCCAGCCATGCCTGTTGGTTGATCTATAATGTGTGTACTTTTCAAACCATGAATTTTCTTTCTTTTTATCATTTTTTTAGCTGTTACTTTGAAATAACTATTCCCAAATTTTATAAATCCTTTTGTAGCAAGCACTAGCCACATGATCACCATAACCATCTCTTCTTTCTGGGCTCCCTTGCAGCTGTAGTGGGGGAATGTGACCCATTATGGTAAACAGACTACTGACAGAAGTGACATATACCATTTTTAGTCAGTCCTAGATCTCCCAGGAAATCTTACACATTCTCTCATCTCTAGCTGGTTGCAGAAGATGCAGCATAGGACTGCACATAGGCCTGGGGTACCATAGCACTACAACCTGAAAGGACTCTTGATTTTGGAAGTACTGCTAGTAGGAGAGTGAGCGAGCCAACAACATCCATACTGTACTTTGCATAAATGATACATATACTTTTATTGTCCTAATCCACTGTAATTTTAGTTTTGTTTCTTAAAAATAAGTTAGTGTGTCCTAATACAGCTTCTTAATTCATATTTTTAAAAACTATGTGTACCATAACTGAATTGTCACATTTGGGATAGGAGTTCTGACATGTCGTGACTTCATTGATTAAAATTTTCTAAATTGTGTCTTTCCCTAAAAACACAGTTACACTGACAGCATATGTAAAAAGGTAAAATTATCCTTATTTTATTGCTTATTTTGGAGAGAGTAGAATAAGGGTCAATATAACATGTAATTCCTTTTGCTTCTAGCTTTAGGACTATAATTTTAATACAAAATGCTATCTGATTATGAAATCCTTTTAAAATGGCTATTCTAGGCTTTCATATTATCTGTAAACATTTTGAAAAGCCAACCTTAAACCTCTTATTCAATACATTTTTCTAGGTTTTACTTTTTGCTTTCATCACATCCATGATTTACTTTGCTTTGGTAAAACACTGTCAAGTGAGACACAATTTCATTCAACATTTACTTGATACAAATTTATTGAAGACCTATTATCTACCAGACAGAATGTTAAATGGTGAGTTATACAACAACAGAAAAACCATATCTGAATCCTGCACTAATAAATAAACTTGGGATTTGTAAGGAAAAGATTCCTAGTAATTAATTATACAAGTGATCTATAATAACAGTTATGATAAGTAAGTAGACATGTGGAGGGATGTAAGAGGGTGTTAAAAGAGACCCAATCTAATATAGGGAAAAAGTGACTTTCTGAGGAAAGAACATTTATATTGGGCATTATGGGAAGAAAGAGAAAGAAAGAAAAAGAAAGAGAAAGAGAAAGAAAGAAAAGTCCTAGACCTGGTTAATTTTGTAAAGAAATTTTCCTGTCAGTTTAGCAAATTATGACTCTGTAATCCTGATCACAAAACATAGATCTGGGGATGCCTGGATGGTTCAGTCAGTTAAGCATCTGCCTTAGGCTTAGGCTCAGGTCATGATCCTAGGGTCCTGGGATTGAGCCCCACATTGGGCTCCCTGCTCAGCAGGGAGTCTGCTTGTCTCTATCCTTCTGCTGCTCCCCCTGCTTGTGCTCAGTCTCTCTCAAAAAAGTAAATCAAAATTTTGAAACAAGAATCTTTTTTAAAAAGTATAGATCTGTATAATCCAGAGAAGAAATTTAGCTCGTAATTTCTGTTTTTATTTCATTTTATTTTCAGAATTTTTATAATGAAGAAAGTTCTTTAAAGAGTTATATTTACTTGAGGAATTACATTCTGAATTCTATAGTTTGTTAAGATGGACTCTCCAAATTTCACAGCTCAAGACAAAAGCTGATAGCAATTGAGAACCCTTTAACTGCCTAGGAATTGTGACTTTTATCAGAGAGTGAATCGATTTAGATTGTAATATAAGTTTGAGATTCAGAGATGAGAATGATCTTTTTTCAAATTCAGTTGGACTATCACTTAAATTAATACTAAAATCTGGCCATTAGATTACTTTAGCCAGATTAAAGGATTAGAAAATAAACAGGTGATTTCATATTGGGAGATGTGTGCATGCTTATTTTTGCAGTTCTGTTTCACTAAAGACATTTCTTTTCTAATTTTTAAAAGTTTAAAAAATATTTATTTATTTGGGAGAGAGAGAGAGCAGGAGCAGAGTGCAGGGTAGAGGGAGAAGCAGATTCTCTGCTAAGTGGGGAGCTTGACGTGGGGCTCCATTTGGGGACTCTGGGCTCATGACCAAGCCAAAGGCAGACACTTAACCAACTGAGTTACCCAGGCACCATCATCAAAGACATTCTTAAGTGAAACTTGCTTGTTTTTGTTTTTCAACAGCAAGTGCATGACCATGAAGAATATGATGGCCACTAGCACAGTTTGGCACCACTGCCTTGATTTGTGCTAAGGTGCTAGAAGTTTTATACACCATTATTTGCCTCATCATTCAATGCAGTGAAAGGCAAGTAATGTTATTAGTGTAAACTGAAAATGGATCTGACCCCATAAGAGATTCTCAGGGAACACACTGACCCATGGACCAGTTCATTTAGTTTGGGAATAGCATGTTACCCAGTTATAATTGATGAGAGATGAGAGAAAGTCTGCCAAAGGGTTTTTGGATGGGTTTCTTACCTCCTAAGTAGAGGTATGTAAGTAGCTGTGACGACCTAGCTCTGTTCTTCCACAAGATACTGTCTTCTGTGGATATTTACCTGCGTGGAGTTGAATCTCAGTACTGCTTTGACTAACCTGAAACCATGATGGTCATTAAACCGAAAGAAAGACCTGACACAGAGAGAATGGAAAAACTAAAGCAAATAAACAAATAATAGTAATAATGATGAT
Source organism: Mustela lutreola (assembly GCF_030435805.1). Taxonomy (NCBI): domain Eukaryota; kingdom Metazoa; phylum Chordata; class Mammalia; order Carnivora; family Mustelidae; genus Mustela; species Mustela lutreola. The sequence continues at coordinate 95,555,084 of NC_081296.1, forward strand.
GATGATGAAAGAAGCTGGATCCTGGATGATGTCATTGAGCTACTCTGAATAGCTAACGGTAGAGCTGGCTAATCACTATCTCTTATTATATGAGTTGATGGGCTTACTAAAATACATTATAGTTGGGTTTTTCTGTTACTTTTAGTAGAAGATATTCTGGTAGCTAAGTTCCATTTTCTTTTTACCCAAGAAATGGAAAAGTGATCAGGACATAGTTACAAAAGAAATTCTCTCTGTGTCATTCATTTTGAAAGGAGTAAACTTAATCTCACAGGAAAATCTCTGTGACTAAAAATGGGAAATTATGTCAGATTGCTAAGAAACAAGTGTGTTTGATCTTGGGAAACTGCTCAGATTCCTTTTATTACTTATGACTAGAATTAAGGGTATTTCTAGAATATGTGATGGGATTTAATCTTAAGGAACAAGGCAGAAGGTTTTAATTTATAAAATTATTAGGTATAAAAGTAGGGAAATTTTTAAAAATCCACAGAGAGTTACTAGATCAATCAATGTTATCAACATATTTAGATATTTAGTAACTTGGAATGTTCATTGACCAGCTTCTACCTATATTATAAGAAACTGGGGTTATCCTAGAACATGCATGTTATTTAAAAAAAGTCTTATAAACAAATTAGACAGCATCTCTTATAAAGTTTCTTTGTGAAACAACATTGATTTTAATTCAGGTAATAGTCATTGCACTCACTCTTGCCTAGAGGTAAAGTACCTTAATGAAACTTGTCAAATGAATTGATGACCAAAATAAGACAAAAATACCGACACTGATAATCCTTTGGTTTGTGCAGGGGGAACCTCCATGCTGTTTTCCAGAGTGGCTGCACCAGCTTGCATTCCCACCAACAGTGTAGGAGGGTTCCCCTTTCTCCGCATCCTCGCCAGCATCTGTCATTTCCTGACTTGTTGATTTTAGCCATTCTGACTGGTGTGAGGTGATATCTCATTGTGGTTTTGATTTGTATTTCCCTGATGCCGAGTGATATGGAGCACTTTTTCATGTGTCTGTTCGCCATCTGGATGTCTTCTTTGCAGAAATGTCTGTTCATGTCTTCTGCCCATTTCTTGATTGGATTATTTGTTCTTTGGGTGTTGAGTTTGCTAAGTTCTTTATAGATTCTGGACACTAGTCCTTTATCTGATATGTCGTTTGCAAATATCTTCTCCCAGTCTGTCAGTTGTCTTTTGATTTTGTTAACTGTTTCCTTTGCTGTGCAAAAGCTTTTGATCTTGATGAAATCCCAGTAGTTCATTTTTTCCCTTGCTTCCCTTGCCTTTTGCGTTGTTCCTAGGAAGATGTTGCTGCGGCAGAGGTCGAAGAGGTTGCTGCCCGTGTTCTCCTCAAGGATTTTGATGGACTCCTTTCGTACATTGAGGTCCTGCAGGGGGACGTTACTCGAATGCCAACATTTCTAATAAGTGTTGTAATTGTTTTAAGTAACCATAGTACACGTCACTTAAAATGACCAAAAACCCCCTAACGCCCAAAAAAGACACCTATTTTCTTCCTTAAATCACATTTCATTTTAAAAACAACCTGTACATGGTTAAGAAAATTTAGTAAGTAAAAAAGTGATGGAAAATGTTAATCCATTATCAAAATACCCAAATACAATTTTATATTCTGTTTAGTCTTTTTTATTTGGCATCTTTTTACATCATTAAAGTCACACCATTGTATATATAATCTATATTTCATGCCTTTCATATTATGGTATTATTTAACTGAATAAGTTAAAACACTTGTGAAATGAAACACTGAATTAATTTGCATAGCTGACTTAGCTACTTATCTCTTGGTGAATATTCAAATTACTTCTCAACAGTTACTATGACACATAATATTGAGATGAAATCCTCTTGGCATAACATTAATGTTTAATAAATATGTAGGCTTACCACATTATTATGGTTTTCCAAAGCATAATTACCTGATCAAATAATATGAAAAATAACAATTATTTATATATCACCTAAATGCATTAACCTATAACTTTTACATAGTGAACTTACAGGTTTTTTTTTTTTAAGTTTTTTTTTTAAGATTTTTATTTATTTATTTGATAGACAGAGATCACAAGTAGGCAGAGAGGCAGGCAGAGAGAGAGGGGGAAGCAGGCTCCCTGCTGAGCAGAGAGCCCCATGTGGGGCTTGATCCCAGGACCCTGAGATCATGACCTGAGCTGAAGGCAGAGGCTTAAACCACTGAGCCACCCAGGCGCCCCTGAACTTACAGGTTTTGTGAGTACAACTGTTTTATTAGTTCTTTCTTGTGGTGTTATATTGTTAATATTTGATGATATAAATTAAGTAGTTAATAATATAACTTTACTAGCCTCTATAATTTTTATAACCATCAGATATGTGTGTCTAATATGGGAAAATCCTAGGTTTTCCAAGTAACTAGCAGACTATACTGTATTGTTTTATTATTTCTATTTTTATGTTTGTTAAATATTTAAAATTTGGAAAATAATGAAGCTAGAAATAATAAAATGACCCAGCCCAATAGGACCTACTGAGTGAGGTAAATGACTTGGATCACTGAATACAGAGTCAGTTTTTTTTTTTTGGGGGGGGGATCTAAAACTTTGATATTCTGTTTATTTACATTTTTTACAATAATTTTTACATTTTATTGTTTAATTTTTCATCCAATGTTATTGTTATTAGTGAGTTATCATCTCAAGTTTTGAACCTGAAAGTATTTGTATATATTTTCTCAATGTAAATAAGTCAGTATTTTCCATAAACATCTTAAATTTAACTTTAAAGTTACTCTATTCCTAAGAATAAGTTTTATTTCATTTTACTCTTCATCAAGATTACACAATGTAATATAACCTCAGTCAGTTAGAAATGCCATGCTCATGTGGGTAAATAGTGCTTTATAATTTATCATTATTAAAAATGTAAAGGTAGACTTTATTAATAAAAATGTAACATGACAAAATCAGCAGTTCCAGTTTATAGAAAAAATATATTTAATTTTAAAATTATAATGATAAAAACAATTTATATACACAAACAAGGCAGACCAGAAATACTTAGTGAACTTTGTTCAGTGGTGGAAATGTTCTGTACCTGTGCTGTTCAGTGTGCGAATCATTAGCCAGTGTGGCTATGGTCACTTGCAAGGAGTAACTCAACTTTACATTTTATTGAATTTTTGTTCATTTAAATTTAAGCCTAGATAGCATCATGTGTCTAGTGGCTACTCTAATGTAAACGGCTTATTTCTGTTTATATTAGATCTAAAATGTTACATGTGCCTATGGATTTTCCTAAACCCAGTGTCTGCAGCTTATGAATAGAGCCATGTATTATGTATCTTTTTAAAAGTAAGGGACTTGGAAACTTGATGTGGAATATTTGACAAATAAATCTCATCAACCACGTTTTTCACAAATGCTTTATGAACATGTTGCAAATTATTCCCAGTCTTATGTGTTTAGGAACATATGTGCTTCCATAGGATCCTCCTTAGAAGTGATAGAAAAAAAATATCTATCAACATGATAATCTGGGACACCTGAGTGGCTCAGTCAGTTAAGCATCTGCCTTCATCTCAGGTCGTGATCTCAGGGTCCTAGGATCAAGTTCCCCACAGGGCTTCCTGCTCAACAGGGAACCAGCCTCTCCCTCTTCTGCTCCTCCTGCTTATGGCTTCTCACTCTCTGTCAAATAAATAAAATCTTTTAAAAAGAACAAACCATGATAATCCTGAAATTTAGGCTAGCTGCAAAAAAACCTCCAGATAAACATTAGTGTATAATTTGCATAAAGCAGAGCCCAGAAAGCCTATCTTTGATAGTCTGCTTGAGAATTTTATATCAACTCAGTGTAAATTCGATGAGCAACTGAGCTCTATATGATCACAGAGCCAAAACTGCTGTGATCACATGGAACACCTCGTTAGTTTCTGCACCAGGATATGATGGAAGAGCCTACACACTCGAAAAGAAGGACGGGTCTTAGGGGAAATACGGTACTCCTCTTGTCAGGCTTGTAATTGTATTTAACAGTGTTGACTAATGATCTCAGACGGTGACAGTTAATTATCTGAAGTGATTTTAAGTAGCGTGCTTTGAATAATTAGTTTCCTTAAATGATAAGCAACAACATTCAAAGCTCCCTCTTCTGATGAATCTTGCAAGTGATTCCTGAAAACTAAAAGAAAGCATAGTATTTGTCGGTAGATAATAGAACTCTGTATGTGGCTCTGTGGACCACTGTTTGCATTTCTGTGAGTTTCTCCTTGTATCTTGAAGAGATGTCAAAATAATTATTTGCATGCTGCAACATGGCCACCATGGGATTCTATCCTAAATTAAGAAAACATCCATATTAAAAGCAAAACAAACAAATAAAAAATAAAATGAAGACATGTAAAAAAGCAAAACAATTTTTATTAGAAAACATAATTTTTTTTTTTTATAAATTCAAGGTGAGGAAGGATTTCTTATACAAGCCATAAAAGTGCCAACCATTAAATAGTAAACATGATTGACAAATTCTACATTACATTAAGAATAAAGCATATTGAAAGACATGACGAAGGAAGTAAAACAACAAGCCACAATCTTGGAGCTCTTTTTCATACATGTAGCCATCAGATAATTATTATTTACAATATATAAGAAAATACAAATCCATTATAAAATAAGCCATTAGAAAAATTAGCAAAACAGAGTAATAAGCCTATTGTAGAAGAGCATATAGGAAAATAAACAAAAGAAATGATTTTCAACTCCATTAGTAATTAGGAAAATGCTAATGAAAGCACTAGGGGCATAGCATTTTATGTAATCTTGAATGGCTAAAATTAGTAAGAGCTTCTGAAGCATGTGAATGAGAGAAAACTCATATAATAATATTGGCATCTAGTTGGTACAGCTATCCTGGAAAGCAATTAGGAATTATCTTGTGAAGCTGAATATAGTCATTGGTATGTTCCAACAACTTTACTCTTAGGATTATAATGCAGATATATTCTTGCATAGGCATACCAGGGGATATATGCAAAAATGTTCACAATTAATAATAACTATATCAGCCAAAATCAGGAATGACTCAAATTATTTTGACAGAATGCACACAATGGGATGTTCTACAATGAAAATTCAGTGAAAAAATGACCTGCAATAATTTAGATGTAGTTAAAAAATACATCAAGTGAATTTGTTTTCTGAAGATGTCATAAGCATTCCTCTTTTTTTTTTTTTTTTTAAGATTTTATTTGAGGGGCGCCTGGGTGGCTCAGTCAGTTAAGTGGCTGCCTTAGGCTCAGGTCATGATCCCAGGGTCCTGGAATGAAGCCATGATAGGGCTCCTTCCTCTACAAGGAGCCAGCTTCTTCTTCTCTCTCTGTCTGCCCCCCCCCCCAACTTGTGCTCTCTCTCTGTCAAATTAATTAAATCTTAAAAAAATATATATATATTTTTTTTTTGAGAGAGGTGGAAAGAGCCAGCTGGAGAGTATGATTTGGGGGAGGGGCAGAGGAAGAGGAAGAAGTAGAGTCCCTGCTGAGCACAGAAGCTGTCTGGGACCTGGGGTCATGACCAGAGCCTAAGCCACATGTTTAACTTGACTGAGCCATCCATGTGCCGCAGCATTCCTTTTTTCTTAAATAAAAATCATAAAAATCCCAAATTAAACAGTCTGTTTTTAGTAATTAATATATAGTCTTAAAAAAAAACAGTAAAATGATATTCTCAAATCGCAAAAATGATGAGAATTGAGATGTGCGCAAAAGTACTGGGTGGAGCCATTATTGTTCATCTTTAATTCTTTGGGATTTGTGGTTACAGATCTATATTTGATAACTAATAGTATATGTTAATTAAATGTTTATATTTTGCAAGTATTACATTAAAAATTATAGTCAGTAAAACTTGGTGTATTTAAAACATTCCATTGTTGGATCTAGGGCTGATTTATTTTGTGTTTTTGTTTTGTTTCTGCCAAATTTTTATTTAAATTCTAGTTAGTTAACATATTGTGTAATATTGGTTTCAGGAGTAGAATTTAGTGATTGATTCATCTTACATATAACACCCAATATTCAACATAAAACATGCCTTCATTACTACCCATCACTGATTTACAGGCTTGATTTGTTTTACCAATGGATTTGCTAAAACACTTATACAGTGTACAGGTGTTTCCTGAAAACAAGTCATCTTCATTCCTTTATGTTGATGATTTTCTGAGAGAAACTGTATTTCATTCCTTAATTATTAGGATATCTGAAGATTTAATATATATATATGTATATGATATTAACATTAAATATTTATGGTAGTTTCTATCACATAGATTCATTTTTTTTAACCACATTTTGGTCCTTTTCACTGTAGTTAATATCCCAGAAAAATAGTCTTAGCAATTTTTAGCCTAATCGTAACTGTTCACTGATTTCAGAGAAATGCTAAAAAGCCATCTCTGTTAATTTTCTAGGTAAGTGGCACCATCTGTATAACTGAGTTCTAAATGCCTGGACCTAAAACAGAAATATAGGTGAGGGGGTGGTACATTATTTTGTGATAAAGTGATGTGAGTTTTACATTTGTTTCTTTTTCTTTTTTTCCATAATTTTGAATAGCTTGCTGTTCCAGGCTTGCTTAGGTATATATTTTTGCTAATCATCCAGATGATATTTCTAGAATAGTGTCAGGCAAATGAAAGATTGAGGCATTATCAATAGAAAAAAAAATAGTTTGCTTTAATGGTACTTTAATATTTAAAAATTACCATGTAGTTTACTATATAAAGAACCATTGCATGATTTCTTTTTTAGATACAAATTATACTCAAGGATTTTTCTGCCTCCTTTTAAGTATTTCAGAGTGATGGTTTACTACTTTTCAAAATGGAAAACATTTTAGTGTAACAAACAACTAGGAAAAGAATTATTGTGATAAGTGACTATGCATAAAACTGGATGTTTAAGAATTCCACTTTCTTAAAAATTTGGTTAAAAACTTGTAGAATGGTGAAGTTATTACATGTAATTTTTACAGCATACTATTTCAATTATTATATTTTTATGAAAGAAAATAATATACACAAGATTTCTAAACTATACATTTTTACTAGTCCCATCACTAAAAATGTCATTAGAATTGGTTTAAAATAATTTGACATTTCTGCTTTGTGTAAAATAGATTTAAACATTGGGCCTTATCTAGGTGATAGGAAACTGCCCATTCTCATTTTCTTTGTCCTTCCATTTTATGATTTGAATTTCAGCTAGCTAAATATTTTTGAGATGAATATTGCATACAATAAAATGATTTTTCTAGGCTGAACCAACTAGGTTATTTACAGCTCCGGGAATAGTTTGCAAAATAATATTGCTATTGTTGCCTTGTGCTTTCCTATTTGCTGTTTTTATTTTTATATTAGTGAAAGTACATTCGACACTAGAGCTTTATAAAAATAAAAATCATGCCTCCAGCAAAAGCATACTTTTTGTACGTTAGCACCATGAAAAACATTCTACCAATAAAATCTGATGTTTGTGTTCAGCTGTTAAAAGGATTTGATATTCAGAGAGTGCATTAGAAAATGCATGAGTCAAATCAGATGAACACAAAACTTCACCTAAATCAAATCTATTTCATCTTTATGTATTAATACTTATTGAATTAGTATATCAGACAAATGAATTTAATCACCAGTTGGTATATATTATTTTGATATTTGTTATATTTTAAAAGTCTACATATTTATTATTTATTAGATGTCTTACCTGATTATATTAGTTAAAATGCTGTTTAATTTATATAGCCTTATTTTATAAACATCACACTCAATAATCATTAAAAAACTGTTCCAAATATTTTATTGATTGACCTAGTGAGTTGTAACTTCATTTGATGAAGCACTAGCCTAGAAGCATTTCTTCCAAAAAGTACTATCTGTAATTTCTAGTTACTGCCTGTATATTATTATACAAAAACTTCATTTCGTTAATGTTTTTCTCATCAGGCAGGCATAATTATCTGCAGTTTACCATGGAAAACTTTAGGGCAAACAGATCAGGAGATTTATCTCTGAACTTAAGTGAAGTAAAGGAGAATACACACTTAAATGGATTTACCTACTAACTCGCTTTGTGGTCTTTTTATTTTTAAAAATATTTTTATTATTTTGTTTTGAGAGAGAGAGAATGTGTGCAGGCAAGAGTAGGGATGGGGAAAGGGAGAGAGAGAATCTTAAGCAGAATCCATGATCAGATCAGTATGGAGTCCCATGTGGGGCTCAGTCTCACAATCCTGAGATCATGACTTGCGCTCCAGAGTTGGAAGCTTAACTGGGTGAGCCATCCAGGCACCCCTTTGTGGTCTTTTTTAATATGGCTTTTAATTGACTTACAGATTTCATAAGCATTTAATAAGAAATGGAATTCAATGTGTCATATTACTTTAAGGTTTAATGTTTGCTGCATTTTTTAAAGGTAAAATAACACGCCACTCATTTAACGAATACCGCAGTAGAGGGTTGCCATCTGTATGAATCTCCAGGCCTGCCATTACAAAGTGCCATAGATGGGTTGGCTTCAGTAAGGGAATTTACTTCTGGGCGCCTGGGTGGCTCAGTTGGTTGGACGACTGCCTTCGGCTCAGGTCATGATCCTGGAGTTCCAGGATCGAGTCCCACATCGGGCTCCCAGCTCCATGGGAAGTCTGCTTCTCCCTCTGACCTTCTCCTCACTCATGTTCTCTTTCACTGTCTCTCTTTCAAATAAATAAATAAAATCTTTAAAAAAAATAAATAAATAAATAAATAAATAAATACTTCCTTATGTTTCTGGAGGCTGGAAATCCAAGATCAAAGTGTCAGCAGCATTGGTTTTTCCTGAAAGCTTCTCTCCTCAGCTTATAAATGGCTGGCTTCTCCTCATGTCATCATGTGGTATTCTCCCAGATCATATTCATGTTCTAAACGTCTCCTCTTATAAGAGCAACAGTTATATTAGATTGGCATCCCCTCTAATGATCTCATTTAGTCTTAGTTACCTCTTTAAGGATGCTAACTCTACGTATAGTCCGATTCTGAGGTAATGGGGGTTAGGACGTCAACATAGAAAATTTGGAGTTTCACAGTTCACCTCTTAATACCATCAGAGTTTCTGGCTTTTGCTTTCTATGTTGTGTTTGCTCTGCTGTGTGGATTAATTATAACAAAAATACATTATGACTTTGCAATCTGAGAAAGAAATATTTTTAAAAGGAATTTAGTAAATATATATCAAGTAGCCAAATAGCATGTCACCACATTTGTGTGAAAATATGTAAACTTTTTGTATAAGAGAAACCACTTCAATTCTTCACTCAAAGGCAGTTTACTCACTTTTCAAACACACATCTAAACATATTTGCTTATCTGCCTTTTTTGCTGCAAATTATAACCAACAAGTTATAAAGAAAAAGAAATAAGCCAACTAGAGGCTCAAAAATTGACAGTAACTTGACCTTACAGAACACTATGTGTAGGAGGAGACAGATATTGACATACACATACCCATAAGCATATATGCATGTAGAAATTTTGGGTCATTTAATATAAAGGCAATCATTTAAATACCTCAAAAGCTCATATACTTTTATAAAGGATCATAACTTATAATAATAATGGTAAACCAGGATCAATAAATGTGAGAAAAATCCTTTGTTGAAGAACCCAAATAATATTTAATATAAAATAATACTACATTTATTGAAAGAATGTTAAGGTTTAATGTGCATGTAGGTTCTTTTCGTATTAAAACATTTTGCTGTGGCACGTGGGTGGCTTAGTCAGTTAAGGATCTGCCTTTGGCTCAGGTCATGATCCCAGGGTCCTGGGATCAAGTCCTGAGTAGGGCTCTGTGCTCAACAGGGAGTCTGCATCTCCCTCTCCTGCTCCCCCTGCTTGTGCTCTCTCTCTTTGTCAAATAAATAATATCTTAAAAGAAAACATTTTGTCTTCAAGAAATCTAACTTGATTATAATATACTATTTTTTTTTTCGGGTTGCTAGATTGGTTTGCTAATATTTTGGCAACTTTTAGCATCTATGTGCAAAAATGGGATTGATTTTAGGACAACCTTTTCATAGTCCTTTTATGGTTCTATGATCTTATATTTACTGTATTGAATGGTTTGGGCAATATTTTCTCATTTTGTATTCTTTGTAAGATTGGAATGACTTATTTTTTGAAAAATTAGTAAAATTTACCTTTAAAATTTTGGAGCCTGGAATATTCTTTGTTAAAAATACTTTAATATTAAGGTTCCTTTAAAGGGACAATTTGTTATTGTTTCTGTATCAATTTTTGTGAGTTATCTTTTTCTAGGAATTTACCATTTCATCTAAACTTCCAAATTTCATTGCACATTTTTTATATTTTCCTCTTACTGAATTTTTAGTCCACTTAATATACTAGAAACTTAAAACACCTAATGCACAGTATCCTCTCCTGATTTCTATGCTACTGTTTAGTGTTTCACTTCTGTCATATTTTTAATCTGATTGTCTTAGTTAGCTATTGCAAAATGACAAATCAGCCTAACACCTAGTGGCTAAAAAGTGACATTTACGTAGCTCACTATTTGTGGTTCTGAAATAGGTGCTGTACTTAGCTGGTAGTTCTGGTCTCAGATGGACTTTCCTCCTGTGTCCACAGTTACCTGTGGCTCAGCTAGGTGTCTCTATACCTGGAGTGAGCTAGCTAATGGCAGGAGTGCTTTGATTCTCCTTTGTGCGTTCTCATCTTCTAGAATGTTAGCCTTGACTTGTACAAATGATGTTGGTAGAGTTTTGAGAGAACAAAAGTACACAAGGTCTTTTGTGGTCTAGGCTTGGACCTGACACATCATTTCTGCTTTCTTCTATTGTCTAAAACAAACCACAGAGGCAGATCTGATTCAGAGAGCTGAAAAGTAGTTATCATCTTTTAATAGTAAGAACTCAAACATCACATTGCAAAGAGTGTGATACAGTGAGAGATGGAGAACTCTGACCATTTTAACAATTTAGCATTATCCTTTTATGTATTTATTTTATTTGTTTGTTTATTTTTTTAGAGAGAGAATGACGGAGATAGGGAGAAAGAGTAGGAGCTGGGAGGCCAGGGAAAAGCAGCCCCCCCTCTCCCAGCAGGGAACCTGATGTGGGACTTGATCCCAGGATGCTGGAATCATGACCCAAGCAGAATTCTGGCAGCTGCTTAACTGACTGAGTTGCCCCGACGCCTCTAGCATTAATTATCCTTTTAATACTGAAAACACTTATTTATATTGATCTGCATTTTTACCAATTCCTTTTCTTACCATTATTTTATCTCAAATCGTACACCCAGATGATCATCCTTAGTTCTCTAATACATCGAATAGAATGTCCTTTAGTGGTATTTTTGTTGTTTTGTGAATTCTGAAGTTTTTGTTTACCTGAAATATCTTCATTTTGGAACCATTCTTAAGAGAGATTTTCTGGGAACTCTATTTCACTTTGTCGTCTCAGTATTCCTAAGAAAATTTTCAGTGTCATCTGGATTTCAATTACTGAGACGTCTAATTGCTGTTCTTTTCTGAGTCTTTTCTCTGTAGTTTCTTTAACATCTTTTTGTTGCTTTTGTGTTCTGTAGCTTCAGTGCAATATGTAAGGATGGAATTTCTTTTTTATTTTTCCTGTTTTGTACTTCATATATCTGTAGATTTACAATTTCATGAGTCCTGGACAGTTTCTAGCCGTCACTACTTCCTTCTAAATATACTTAATGTCTATTCTCAGTGCCAAATAGATGTGTATTATTCTTTCTCATTTTATTCTGAGTTTCCTAATATTCATATTTTTCTTTCCCTTGTTCAATATACTACATTCTAGATAATCCCTTAATGTTTACCTTTAGATTTATTCATTTTCTCTAATCAGCTATTCAAATCATCCAGGTTTTAATTTCAACATTTTTTATATATCATTTCTGAAAATTCTTTCTCATATTTTCCTTCCCATTTCTGATAGTCTTTTGCTCTAAAAATCAACATTTATTCAGCTTTTTTTTTTAACTTTTAAAAACCATTTTATACTAAGTTATGTTATGTTCTGTATCTAGTTAGTACAATTTCTGGGTGTGTAAATATATAATTTGTTTCTTCTCTATTGATTGTCATTCATGATTTTATTATTGTGTTTAGTCATTCTCTTATTATAAGCTTATATTTTCTAAAATTCCATCCCTAGAAGTCTTGAAGAGTCTATGCCTTTCTCCATGGAAGACTTACATATTAGATTCCATGAGATTCCACATCAGGGAGGGGTCATTATACTGTAAGAAGTATGTTACTCTGCTTTAACCAGCCTTGGCTTAATGTGACATTCTCATCAGTCTCTCAATCTTTAAAGTCCCAACGCCTAGTACCCTAGTCAATTCAGTGCTATTATGAACATTTACCTTCAGTGCTATTCCCTCTTAAAGATCTCTGCTCTGTTGCTTGCTTATCAATTATTGTTTCCTTCTTGGTTTCAACTGTTGTGTGAGTATATTGTGGGTGTATGAGTTTGGCCCTAGAGATTTAGATTACTTTCTAGTGAACCCAGTGATGTAATAAATTATATTTGTTATGTTTCAACAAAGATACAGTTGTATTTTATTAGGAAAATTTTTCAAGTATCTGATCTACCATCCTGTCATGAGAATAAACATAAAAGATTTTCATCCATAATTGTTACATGAGAAGCATAATTTAAAAAGATAACATATAATTATCAGTAAATTTAATTTATGTGACATGGTTCATTCATAAATATTCCATATGAATGAAGTAATGCTTAGTAGTTTGATATCATCATTTTCATGATTATATTTCTCTTTTGAACAGGATACCAAATTTTTAGATATTACTGGAGGTGTCATTGAGTCAACAGAGTTTTTAATAGTTTTGAGATCAGTGTGGGAGAATCAATGAGACATAATAACATGCTCAAAAGTCAGACAGATGACTTAGAAGCCATGTCCTTTGAGCTAGTTAAAATCTCTAGGCTTCAAATAACTCTTATTTAATGGGGATAATAAATACAACCTTTTAAGTGATATTTATTTTTTGTTTTGTTTTATTTATTTTTGTAAATTATGTTCAGTTAGCCAGTAAGTGCCATTTAAAGGACTAACTGAAATGCTAAACCAAATCTGAAACACAGCATGTCTCAAATGTCCAATATATAACATCCCCCATTTGTTAAAAACTTACTGAACATCTCTCCTAGGCATACTTTGTTAGTTTTGGAGATACAGTACAGCTTCAGAAAATTACAAGATTCTTTAAATTTTTGAAATCTTATTGTGAAGATAGTATAGTCATAAAATTAATTTAAGGAAATTCATTGCATTCTTAGTTTTAAAAGTGCATCAAAGATGATGTATTCTGATGATAAAATAGAGAAACTAGGATTACAAAAGGTCTTCCTGAATCTTCCTATTCTTAGGCAGTGAAGACAGGATTCAAACTCTGATTTAAAAAGGAAACAAGGGGTAGGAATGCAAATTGGTGCAGCCATTGTGGAAAACAGTATGGAGATTCCTAAAAAAAATTAAAAATAGAATTACCATATGATCCAGTAATCCTACTACTAGGTATTTACCTAAAGAATATGAAAACACAAATTCAAAAAGATATATGTACCCCTATGTTTATTGCAGCATTATTTACAATAGCCAAATTATGGAAGCAATCCAAATGTCCATTGATAAATGGATAAAAAAGATGTGGTATACATATACAATGGAATGTTACTCAGCTATAAAAAATAATGAATTCTTGCCATTTGCAATGACATGGATGGAGCTAGAGGGTATTATGCTAAGTGAAATAAGCCAGATAAATAACAAATACCATGTTATTTCACCCATATGTGGAATTTTAAAAACAAAACAAATGAACAATGAAGAAAAGAGACAAACCAAGAAACAGATTCTTAACTATGATTACCAGCTGATACAAACTGATGGTTACCAGTGGAAAGATGGGTGGGATGATAGGTGAAATAGGTCGAGAGGATTAAGAGTACACTCATCACAATGAACACTGAGTAATTTATAGAATTGTTGAATCAACTGAAACTAGTATAACAGTGTTTATTGACTATACTGGAATTAATAAAAAAAAAAGTCACATTCATGGGACAGGTTAAAACTGTAAAAAAATAAAAGGAAAAGGAAACAAGGTGGGGGTCCTGAGTGGCTCTGTCAATTTAGCATCCTATGCTTGATCTCAGCTCAGGTCTTGATCTTAGGGTCATGGTTTCAAGCTCTACTTTGGGCTCCACACTGGGCATGGAGTCTGCTGGGGGAAAAAAAAGAAAAAAGGAGACAAAGTACCAATATTTCTTTTTACTTCCTTAGACGTATAACTATTTTTTTTATGATTCTCTCTATATTCAAAGTTTGAAAGATTATGGCATTTGAATTTAAAATTCAGTTGTTTGCTATTTAAGCAGATATTTACTATTTAAAGGATTGTGAAAATGTATTAATCTTAGAATTCTATAAATTATATTCCTCATGGAAGAGAATAAAAACAATTGTAATTTACTGAATATTCTGTTTGTCTCTTAAATATAACTGTGGATGAAATATGTTAATTTAGTAAATCACAACTATGCCATCATAAGAATTTTCTTAGTTTGTGATCCCTGCAAATGTTAAATCTATTTTAATTTCATTTAAAAATGATGTAGGCAAATGAGCTCTGTTCAACTTTATTTATTTGTCAAAAGTTGCTATGGGCAAAACTTACCAGTGGAAAGTAAGAAATGAGATGGAAAGCATTAATGAGCCAAAACAAAACTCAAAAATAAAAGAGAGCCTATGGGGTTTCTTTCATTTCTTTTATAAACTATAAATATATTTCATCAGGTGAACTGTAGCAGAATTATAAGGCAGAAAAATGAGATAGCTCCTGGAGGCTTGGGGGAAGGGTATTAATTTGGGTTTTAACTGGAGTAAGAAGAATCTGAATTTCCACATTACGCATATTACCCCCTGCCTTTCAGTTTGAGAATATTGCATTGCCTCAAGAGAGGAGTGCAGTTTGATTTCATGTGCTCTCCTAAGTCCATTAGGTTTAGAAAACTTGGGTTTACTGTATGTTTTTCAAAGATGCAAAAAAATATTTTAAGTTTAAGTGTCCAATAACTAATGAACATTCTTCCTTGAACATCATGGGTAAGCTCATGAATGCTGGAGGTAACGCTTATGGTGGTAGATGGTTGTATAGAGGAGGAGAACAAAGCAATCTTTTGCAAAGAAAAAATTATCTTATGTAGTTCCTTTTTGCATTATCTCTTCTTCTTCATTTGTATTTTTTTTTATCTGTGGTAATACTACCCAGTGTGATACCCTTTTTCAGAATACCAGTGCCAGTCTATTAAAATGAATTGAAATCTCTACTTGTATTGATATCTCTACTTGTATTGTAATTTTGTGGGAACAAATAAGCACTACAGAAAGCAATGGGTCAGGGACAGATACAAGAGGAGGAAGCAAAAGAATTCTACAATGTATCAAGATAGAAATAGCAGTATTTCTTTTTTTAATCATTGTTGAGATGTAATTTACATGTCATAAATTCAATATTTCAAGTATATAATTTAATGTTCTTTAGTATATATTCAGGGTTGTATAACCATCATAATACCCTAATTCTGAACATTTTCATCATTTTCAATAGAAACCTCTTACCCATTAGAAGTCTCTTCTTATTCTCCCTTTCCTCAGCAGTAGATAACCACTAACCTGCTTTCTTTTAAGATTTGCCTATTTATATAAATTGAATCAGGCAATAGCCTATTAGCTTTTGTGACTGGCTTCTTTTACTTAACATAGTGTTTTTGAGGACAAATATTACCAATTCATTTCATTGCTGAGTGTTATTCCAATGTATGGGTGTATACCAGGTTTTGTTTGTCTGTTCACTGCTTGGTAATATTTGGGTTGGTTCTACTTTGTGGCTGTTACTAAAAATGTTACTGTGAACATTTGTGTACAAAATTTGTGTACGATGCTTTCATTTCACTTGGGTGGGTACACAGGAGTGGAATTTCTGGGTTTAATGGTTTTGAGAAATCACCAAATGTGTTTCCCAACATGGTTGCATCATTTTACATTCCTATCAGAAACATATGCAAGTTCAAATATCTCCACATCCTTATCAATATTGTTTGTGTTGAGTATGAAATATTATCTCATTGTGGTTTTGATTTGCATTTTTTAAAAATATTTTATTTATTTATTTGTCAGAGAGATAGAGAGAGTACAGGCAGGCAGAGTGGCAGGCAGAGGCAGGGGGAGTAGCATGATCCCCACAGAGCAAGGAGCCCGATGTACTCGATCCCAGGATGCTGGGATCATGACCTGATCTGAAGGTAGCCGCTTAACCGACTGAGCCACCCAGGCAGCCTGGTTTTGATTTGCATTTTATTAATGTCTACTACTACTAATAAATAATAATAACAATAAAGTATGTTTTCATGTACTTATGGGTCATTTGTATGTCTTTTTTAGAGAAATATTTATACAAATCTTGCCCAATTTTAGTTGGTTTGTCTCTATCATTTTATATATATATTTGTCTCTTTATCATTTTACATATTCGGGGTATAAAAACTTCAGATACATAATTGGCAAATATTTTCTTCTACTTTGTAGGTTATCTTTTTATTTCCTTGATGGTATTGTTTGAAGTTTAAAAGACTTTAATTTATGAAGTCTAATTTATAATCATTTTTGTTTTATCACTGCCCTTTTCATGTATTATTTAATAAGTAATTGCCTAAGAAAGGCTGTGAAACTTTACTCCCCTTTTTCCCCCTGAGTTCTCTGTAATTTTAGCTCTTACATTTAGGCCCATGATTCATTTTAAGTTATACTTTGAATGTGATGTGAAGTAGAGGTCCAACTTCATTCTTTTGGACATGGATATCCGGTTGTCGCAACACCTGGCTTAGCAAAGAGTACTCCATGACAATGGCTTTAGTCTCCTTAAAATACCATTATCCAGCTTTGAAGCCTCTGTGATTCTTGCCGCTATTATGAAAAAACAGACACAGGTCTCTTATAAACTACTTCTTTTTGGTAAGAAAAACCTGGAATATTTATTCTATGAGAGTGGGCTTTATTCTTACTCTTATTAGAGAAGGATAATACTTGTACATAGTACTTTAGATTAATCTTAAAATACGGTGTTAAAATAGCTAAGATATTTTGTAACATGTAAGTATTTGATTAAAAAAAAAAAAGTTAACTTGATTCACAGTCTAGCTTTGAATGACCAGCAGAAAAGTGTATGATTTTCCATTATTTTCTGCCAGAAACAAAAGAGAACAAAAGATGGGTTAATACTATCTAAATTAAGTTATTTTAAAAAGGAAACTTTCAAGGCTTCTGTACTGTGAGTAGATGATTCTTTTAAGAACAAACTTTAATCATTTCTCCTTTTATGAGGATGTAAATGCTAGGATCTAGTCTGGAAAGCTAAACTGCTCTTCAAAATTATTATAAAAGACTATCTACACTGTGAGCAGAAGTAACCTTTCCAGATTTATGTTACCTTCAGAAAAAAAATTCATTTTTCTTACAGTTTTAGATTTTTTAAAAAATTCTATTTATTTATTTGACTGAGAGAGTGATCACAAGTAGGCAGAGAGGCAGACAGAGAGAGGGGGAAGCAGGATCTCTGCTGAGCAGAGAGCCCGATGTGGGGCTTGATCCCAGGACCCTGAGATCATGACCTGAGCTGAAGGCAGAGGCTTAACCCTCTGAGCCACCCAGGCGCCCCAGATTTTTTTTTTTTTTTAATTTCAAAAAATCTGCTTGGGTTTGCATTTGTATGTATGAGTTATGTTTAAAATTTACCTGGTAGATAGTAAAACATGATAGAAATAGAGAGGAATCTTACTTTTTCCTAATCGTAACGTGAGGCTCAGGTAAGGTATCAGACATCCAGACTGAGCTGATATTCTAAAGCACCTTCCTTGTGATATTCTTCTAGAGAGAGTAAATCAGACTCCAGTAAACATACTGCTGTGCATTCACATAGTGTGTATATTCAGGATGGGAGAAAGTGCTTTAAGATAACTTTGTTAATCATAGGACTGAGCTTTTACTAAAGAGGAAAGTGAGGAATGAAAAGGGGATGCAGAGCTCTAAGGAGAAATTTGAAAAAAAAAAAAAAAAAAAAAAAAAAGACAGCAGATCTCACCAAAGGGAAGGCAGACTAGGGACTCTAGACTGGAGAAGGCCTGCCTGCAAGGGCTTTAACATTATTCCAAGATTTTCTTTGGCACTTGTTAATAGCACGTTTACGATGTAGTTGCAAAGTTACTTTTTTCACTATGTTTTCAGTCTAGATATTCCCACCTTTCTACTTCAGAAAATGTGTGATATGGGGGAATTCAAAAACTAGGTAAGTAGGGTCAAACTCAGCTCTGGACTATATGGAGTAAACCTTGTCATTTTGGGTGGGAGCAATTCTTCATTTGGGGAGCAAGGTGATTAGACTCACCCAGAGCTATAATTGATATATAATGGAGACCCTCTCAAATCCCTTCTCCTTAAATGTCCTTGAAGAAGATTGTTCTGGAAAGGGAAGGATGTGGGGTGCCTGGGTGACTCAGTCGGTTAAGCATCCCACTCTTGATCTCAGGGTCATGAAGTCAAGCCCTGCCTTGGGCTCTGCTCTCCACACGGAGACTGTTTGGGCTTCTTGAGATTCTCTCTCCCACTCTCCTTCTGCTTCTCAACTCCTGCTTGCTTGGTCTCTCTCTTAAAAAACAAGAAAGAAATGAAGGGATGCATACTTTGGTTGATTGCTCATGTAATAGAACATTAAGAGTATAGGCTTCTTCTTCTTCTTTTTTTTTTTTTAAGATTTTACTTATTTATTTGAGATAGAGTGAGTGAGAAAGCAAGGGCAGGGGAGCAGAGGAAAATGGAGAAGCAGGTTCCTTGCTAAGCAGGGTCCTGGGATCATGATCTGAGCCAAAGGCAGATGCTTACCAGACTGAGCCACCCAGGTGCCCCAAGTGTATAGGCTTCTTGACATTAAGTAATTCCCAGATAATTTGTTTCTAACTGTCCATCAAATGACCTCAGTCAAATTTCCCTGTTTTCAACATTACATCCTCCAAACTGTTCTCCCTACAGAGGTGAGATCACCAAAGCAATATCTGTCGAGGGCCATAATAGAAAAGTGCTGAGCCAGGCTATAACAAGCAATTGAGGAATGGAGTGTGATTGGTCAGAGGCTTGAGTGAGAGATGCGTGATCACTGCATGGGAGCAATGTGACCATATATAGTTAGATAGGCACTCACGAGGAAGCTGCATGCACAGTGCGGTGATTGGCTAGGCGGGCTAAGCTGCCGGTGTATATATGCTTGAATGTACTTGTAAAGGAGAAGAAGATTAAAAGAAGCCATTAAAGAAGCTTGCCTCCACGCGTGTCTCCGTGTCGTTCTTGCTGGCGAGAGCGACAAGTGGTGCCGAAACCCGGGAACTCATGCAGAAGAGGCATGCGGAGTTAGGCAACGATCAGGTAAGGAATGCACCTATTTCTGTCTAGTGAGCGACAGGGAAAGTTCCTAGGATAAGGACGAGAGTAAAGCTTTCCGGGATGGGAAACGAGATGGCTGCATATAAAATGTTGGGGCCGCTAACTGACATTCTTAAAGCAAATGGGACCCCTTTGAAAAATAAGAAGGCTCGCTTATTTCTAAAAGAAGTGGGTCAAACCGCTCCGTGGTTCTTAGAGGAGGGATTGCTTAATATTACCCAATGGGAATATCTAGGGGAGGACCTCAGGCGTGACCCGCGCACTATGCCGGGAACTCTCGCTGTTTGGTCCTTAGTGAAGGTCTGCTTACAATCGTCCTGCGAACCCATACGCAAGGCGGTTCTACAGGGAGGAGAGATCTTAGAACAGGTAAAAGAGGAGTCTTGCAAAGGATCCTCGAGAGATTCCAGTTCTGAAAGTGAAAGCTCAGAAGAAAGCTCTGACGAGGAAAATGCCCGTCCGGGTGATAAGAGAAAAGTGACGGGAGGGGGTCCCTCCGATGATCAGAGAGTGGAAGAAATGAAAAGAGAGCTTGCAAAAAAGGAGGAGGAACTAAAAAAGGCCATGGCGCAGCTAAAAGTGAATGAGGAAGTTATGGTGCAGTTAAAATCAAAAGTGGAAGAAGAAGCTATGGCGCACTTGAAATTAAATGCGGAAGTAGCCATGGGGAATATGCGCCCGGCGCCAACTGTGCCACCTTATGTGGGTGGGAACAGGATTTTCATTTAGTCCAAAACTTGCAACCTTTTCTAATTCTACCTTTCCCGGTTTAAATTATACATACCAAAACCCTGCCCAAGGAGCTTCTGCCCACCTCTTAGATAAGTGGCTACTCTGTAACACTGCACAAGCATGTACCGGTCTGGAAAGCCTGCACTTCCTTAATGGGTCTATATGGCACAACTGTACATACAAGGCACACCCTAGCGCCACGTTTGAGACGAATGTTACCTGCAACTGCACCACAGCCAAAACAATATCCTATCCGCCCACACCTGTCTGCCTCAAGCCCCCTTTTTTCTTTATAGTATTCAATGCCTCCGCCACTAACTATGCTTTTAGTCTTTCTTGTGAGTCACAGAAATGTCTACTTTCTGAATGCTGGAACACCACAGTTGGAGATTCTGCAATCATCACCAAGATCCCGATGTATATCCCGATGCCAGTACAGGTGAACCCCAACAACCTGCCGGTGCTGCTTTGACATAAACAAGACTTTGGAATAACAGCAGCCATTATTGCAGCTATCGCAGCATCCGCCGCCGCTGCTACTGCTGCCGCGGTAGCGTTGGCAACCTGGGTACAGACAGCCGCCACACTCAATAACGTCACAGGAATGGTGGCTGAGGCTTTGGCCACGCAAGAACAAATCAATGGACATCTACACGCGGGAATCTTGATTGTAAACCAAAGGGTTGATCTTGTACAGGAACAACTTGATATCCTAGAGTCAATTGTGTCGATAGGATGCATACATAATATGGCCGGACTTTGTATCACCCCTATAGCTCATAACAACTTATCCTTAGCAGCTAACCTCTCTAGACAGTTAGGAAATATGCTTAATGGCACCTGGACCCGTCAGTTCCAAAACCTGACCAGACAATTACGAGCACAAATCATATCTATTAATGCCACAAAAGTGCCTATCGCATCGGTTAGTGAATGGCTAAAAATGGTACAACAGTCAGTCTTCTTCCTCAAACAGTGGGCTGGCCTCGGCTCTTTGGCCATCCTTCTGGTGCTGGCTAATGTGCTTATGGTACGCTGGATATGTAGCCTCGGCCGTCGCCAACGGCGACAACAGCAGCTCATGGCGCAAGCCATGATGGCCCTCGAGGCTGGTACCTCCCCCCAAATATGGCTAAGCATGCTAGATCGGTAGTCAAAGACGGGTAAGACTGATCCCGCACCTTAGCAACCTAAGACAGGGGCTCCTCGACTAGGGGGAGTACCCGATGACGGGTAAGCATGTGTGTCGAGGATTGGCAACCTAAGACAGGCACGATCTCAGCCATCATGTATAATAAAATAAAAAAGGGGGAATATCTCTCTAAAAACATATTTAATAATCATATTTTCTAACTTAAGAATTCTTCAATAACTGATAGTAACCTGCAGGATAACATCCAAACAATTTTGTAAGGTACTCTATTCTCTTCAGCTTCCCACCCTATCCTTCTCTCTTATTTCTTTATCTTCTCCTTCAGGAAAAAATTTCCTTTGATCCACCTCCTACTCATCTTTTTAGGATATTGTATTTACCGGTATTAGCATCTATATTTTACTTCCTTTATTTTCTTCTCCATTAGACTGTGATCTCCACAAGTGCAGGTCTTATACCTTCCATTTCTATATTCTCAATGCTTGGTTCCTTGGCTAACATGTAGTAATAAACAGGAAATATTTTTTAAATATAGTTAAATGGCATATGTATTTTCAATTTTTAAAATAATTTGGATGAAAATAAATTTTTACAGTATAATTAAAATATTGAAAACTTGAAATTGAAATTCATGCCTGTGAATTTAAAAAAAAATTCACTTTTTAAAAAAAATTACATCAGATCAGATTACAAAATAATATCTAAAATATACTTACCAATATTTGGTAGATTAAAGGAAAGATTAGGATTAATGTTTTAGTGCTTTAGATTCCCTGCTTACCTTTCATTAAAGTTATATAACTATGCAGATTCATAAGCTTTATCAATAGAATGACCTTCTGAATCAAATTTTCCAATAGTCATTTGTTCTTTAATTGGATTTGGATGATTTAGAGAGTAACTACTGGACATATTATTTTAGCATTGATGCACACATCAGCAATGGCCACTTCCCATGTGTTTCAAATGGTAAAAGTAACTAAACAGGCTATTAATTTCTTTTTTTAAATTTTTATTTATTTTTAAATTTCTTTTCAGTGTTCCAGAATTCATTATTTATGCAGGCTATTAATTTCTAGTAAGGAGAGGTGTGTTTGGTATCTTCTCTGGCTTTTATTTATTTATTTTTTGCCTCTCTAGATTCAGTTAGAAATTACAGTTAGAAACTCTGTAAGTGGGGCACCGGGGTGGCTCAGTGGGTTAAGCCTCTGCCTTCAGCACAGGTCATGATCTCAGGGTCCTGGGATCAAGCCCTGCATTGGGCTGTCTGCTTAGTGGGGAGCCTGTTTCCCCATCTCTGCCTAATTGTGATCTCTCTCTCTCTCTCTCTCTGTCAAATAAATAAATAAAAATCTTTAAAAAATTATAAAAAAAAGAAACTGTAAGCATAGACTAAATATACTACTTTTTTTTGTATTTCAAGTTTTTACTTAAATTCTTATTAGTTAACATCATAGTGTAATATTGGTTTCAGGAATAGAATTCAGTGATTCATCACTTATCTACACTTACATATACTACGCAGTGCTCATCACAAGTGCTCTCCTTAATACTTATCACCTATTTGGCATATCCCAACTTCCCCTTCAACTCTCAGTTTGTCCTCTATAGTTAATATTCTCTTCTCATTTGCCTTCCTCTCTCCTTTTTTCATTCCTTTCTCTATGTTCATCTGTTTTGTTTCTTAAATTCTACATGAGAGTGAAATCAAATGATATTTGTCTTTGATTTACTTTGCTTAGCGTAATATACTTTATCTGCACCCATGTCATTGGAAATGGCAAGATTTCATTCTCTTTTGATGACTGAATAATATTCCATTGTATACATAGACCACCTCTTCTTTACCGTTCATTAGTTGATGGACATTTAGGTTCTTCCCATAATTTAACTATCGTTAATAATGCCACTATCAGCATCAGGGTTCATATGTCCCTTCAAATCTGTAATTTTGTATTTTTGGGGTAAATACCTAGTAGTGCAATTGCTGGGTCATAGATAAGTTATATTTTTAACTTTTTGAGAAATCTCCGTACTTTTTTCCAGAATGGCTGTACCAGTTTGCATTTCTACCAACAAAGGGTTTCCCTTTCTCTGCATCCTTGCCAACATATATTGTTTCCTATATTGTTAATTTTAGCCATTCTGACAGGAGTGAAGTGGCACTCATAGGGTTTTGATTTGTATTTCCCTGATGATGATTGATGTTGGGCATCTCTTCATTTGTCTGTTAGCCATTTAAATGTCTTCTTTGAAAACTTGTCTATTCATGTCTTCTGCCCATTTCTTAACTGGATTATTTGTTTTTTGGGTGCTGAGTTTGATGAGTTCTTTATAGATTTTTGGATACTAACCCTTTATCAGATATGTCATTTGCAAATATTTTCTCCCAATCTGCTGGTTGCTTTTCAGTTTGGCAGATTGTTTCCGTCATTGTGCTGAAGTTTTTGTCTTGATGAAGTCCCAATAGTTCATTTTTTGCTTTTGTTTCCCCTCCCTCCAGTGACATGTCTTGTAAGGAATTACTCTGAGTGAGGTCATAGAGCTCACTGCCTATGTTTTCTTCTAGGATTTTGATGGTTTCCTTTCTCACTTGTAGGTCTTTCATCCATTTTTAAATTTATTTTTGTGTATGGTGTAAGAAAGTGGTCTAATTTCATTCTTCTGCATGTGGCTGTCCAGTTTTATTGAAGAGACCTTTTTCC
Organism: Mustela lutreola; assembly: GCF_030435805.1. Classification (NCBI taxonomy): domain Eukaryota; kingdom Metazoa; phylum Chordata; class Mammalia; order Carnivora; family Mustelidae; genus Mustela; species Mustela lutreola. The sequence continues at coordinate 95,579,288 of NC_081296.1, forward strand.
ATTGGATATTCTTTCCTGCTTTGTCAAAGATTAATCACATAGTTGTGGGTCCATTTTGGGTTTTTTTGTTCTGTTCCAGAGATCTGTGTGTCTGTGTTTGTGCCAGTACATACTGTCTTTTTAAATTTTTTATTAATATATACTGTATTATTTGTTTAAGGGTTCAGGTCTGTGATTCATCAGACTTACACAATTCCTAGCACTCACCATAACACATACCTCCCCAATATCCATGAGTACATACTGTCTTGATGGCTACAGCTTTGCTTTTCTTTTTTGAGATTGTTTTAGCTATTCAGGCTCTTCTGTGGTTCCATACAAATTTTGGGATTGTTTGTTCTAATTCTGTGAATAGTGCTATGGTATTTTGATAGGGATTGCATTAAATATGTAGATTGCTTTGGGTAGTATAGACATTTTAACAATACTTGTTCTTGCAGTCCATGAGCATGGAATGTTTTTCCATTTCTTTGTGTCATCTTTAATTCCTTTCATCACTGTTTTATAGTTTTCAGAGTACAGATCCTTTACATCTTTGGCAAAACCTATCTATGGATAGATCTGCTGCTAACCTCTAGTCTTCTCTTGTAAATTAGGGATTTCTTTCTGTTGGTGCTTTCAGGAATTTTTCCCTATCTCTGTATTTTGCAAATTTAACTGGGATATATCTTGGTGTTGTTCTGCTTTTGTTGATTTTGATGGGAGTTCTCTGTCCCTCCTTGATTTGGATGCCTGTTTCCTTCCCCTAAATTAGAGAAGTTTTCAGCTATAATTTACTCAAATAAATGTTCTGCCCCCTTTCCCCCTTTTTTTTTCTGGGACTCCTATGATCTGAATGTTATTAAGCTTTATGGAGTCATTATGTTCCTTACGTCTACTTTTGTAATCCAATATTTTTCTTTTTAACTTCATTATTTTCCATAATTTTATCTTCTATGTCACCTATTCATTCCTCTGATTCCTCCACCCATGTGGTCATTACATCATTATATCCAGTCAGTTTTACATCTCAGTTATACCATTTTTATTTCAGTCTGATTAGTTTTTTTAAGATTTTATTTATTTATTTGGCAGAGAGAGAGAGAGAATATAAGCAGGGGGATGGGAGAGGGAGAAACAGGCTTCCCGATGAGCAGAGAGCCTGACATGGGGTCGATCCCAGGACCCCAGGATTATGACCTGAGCTGAGGGCAGACACTTAACGACTGAGCCACCCAGGCACCCCCAGCCTGGCTACTTTTTAGGTCTTTTATCTCTGTGGCAAGGGACTACCTTCTGTTTTCTATTCTTTTCTCAAGCCCAGCTAGTATTCTTATGATTATTATAAATTCTGGATGAGGCATATTACTCATAGCTGTTTCCATTAGATCCCTGACCATCACCTTTTCTTTTTCTTTCTTTTGGAATGAATTTCCCCATCTTGGCATTTTGTCTAGTCTCTGTCTTCTCCATGTTAGGAAAGGCTGTTATGTTTTCTGCTCCCTGAGTAATGGCTTTATTAAGAGGTCATATGCTGTTCAGCACCTGGCATTTCACGAAGTGTTTCTGGTATGTGGTGTGTGCACTCTGTTGCTGTGTTTTGGCTGCTTTATCTGCTAGGTCAGTCATGTGCAGTTTCTCCTTGCCTGTGGTACAGAGTGTTTAGACCTTGTTCAGTGTATGGCAGGGTTAACTAGTGTGGTCTGGTCTGCTTGTTAAGAGGCCAGATTATATTTCCACTAGAGTTGAAGCTTTGCAGCACTCTATGGTCAGTAGATATGCTGCTTGTGGGACTGGGGGATGTTGTGCAGGTCTTCCAGGGGAGGTGTCCTCTGCTGCTCTGGTTCTCAGGTACACCCAACTTAGTACAGTAGCATCTGCAGAGTGTAGGCAGGTAGGACTTGGTGTAACTGGCTCAAGCCTCCACTATGGGTGCTGTGCTGCTCACTGAAGTTCATCCATGCTGCTGGGTTGTAGGTTGGGGGGAGAGTGCCACCCACCCTCTCTTCTCACTAGAGAGGGGATTTAGTGCCTGCTGGGAAACTCTTATGAAAGAATAGTCTCCTCTCACGTGTCCCAGGTGTTGCTCAGATCCCTGCCTTTACCCTGTCTGTGTCTGGCTATCTGCCCACTTGGCAATGTAGCATACCTGTGTTTTATCTCAGGCATGCTGGCTGAGTTTTAAAACTCCAAATTTTAGGGACCAGGCACAGGGTCTGGCTGCACTGATCCTCTGGGGTAGGGTCTCGCTGCGCTGGGACTGGTGCCTGTTTGTCTTATAAGGGTAGTTGCACTCATGTGCACCACAGCTTGGAGTTTAAAGTGGAGAAAAGCAGGGCACCTGGGTGGCATAGTCATTTAAGCATCTGCTTCAGCTCAGGTCAGGATACCAGGATCCTGGGATCAAGTCCTGCATCGGGGTCCTTGCTTGGTGGGAAGACTGCTTCTCCCTCTCCCATTCCCCATGCTTGTGTTCCCTCTCTTGCTGTCTCTCTCTCTGTCAAATAAATAAATAAAATCTTAATAATAATAATAATAAAGTGGAGCAAAGAGCTGGCATCCACGTTAGCTGCCCTCAACATGTTTCTCTGCCCCTGTACTAATGAACAGGGCAGTGTGATGGTGCCTGCCAGCTATTTTGTCCTCTGAGAAGCAGTGCCCTCTCCCCCAAATGCACTGAATAAGGGGAATTGTCTCTTCCAGTGCATCCAAGGGGATCCTGTGTCCACCCTATCCTACATGTATGCCCTCCAGGCTCCACCCTAGCCACTAGGCAGACTTCTAAAACTTTAGTCTTTGAGCTCTGCTGATTGTAATTACTCATGTTAATCAGCCTCTCTCATTTCCCCAGTCGCTGTTTTGGAAGAGGTGTTTTTCTTGTGCAGTCACCTGTGCACTGCTCTTTCATCTCTCTGTGATCAGGGCTTCCTCCCCTCCACAGTACCCATGATTCTTTTCTCCCCCAAATCACATCTCTGCACCTCCTACCTTTCATGATGTGGTCTCTTTTCTCCCTCTAGTTGTGCAGTTTGTTCTCTCAGTCCTCAGATTGATTTCTTGGGCATTCAGGATGATTTGATATTTATCTAGCTGTGTTTGAGGGATGAGGCAAGCATAGTGTCCCATTACTGCTCCGCCATCTTAACTCTTCCCAGAATAAATACACTTCTAATAAGCTGGAACCTCCTACTTCACTGAATACAGCAAACTATCTCTTATTACAATTTATAATTTTTTGAACTTTGGTGAAAGGCAGTATATTGTAACTTTGGTTTTCAATTTGTTTATTTTTAATTTTTTTTTTTAACTTTGGCTTTTAGTTTAACTGTTATAGGTAACAATGCTGTTTTTGCCATTAAGAGGTTATAATTATAACACAAGTTGAAAAATGGCAGACATCATATTTCTTAGTTTTCAGATAAAAAGTTTCCACTTATACTACTTATGATAAGATCAAAGCTGGCTTTTAAATTTAAATTTTTCTAAGCTTTCTAAGTTTTGATATGTTATTCATAGAAGGCAATAGCTGCAAAGTTATAACTACTTCATATCAAAATTAACTCAGAAATCTTGTGCTTGATGACAATTGAATCAGTCTAGGCATGAATTAGCAAATTTCAAAAGCATTACCTTTTGTGAACTGATGGTGAGTATGTGAAAGGGTAGTGGCCAAAATTCATACAACTTTGACAAAATCAAAATGTCAAAAGTGAAACAGGATAATTATATCAAATATTTCTGTAAGAAGAAAAGGTTTTTGATGATGGATTTTTAAGATTATTATTATTTTAAAGCTTTGAAAGACATTAGGATATTTTAAGAAAGCTTCCCAGCCAGAACTAAAGAAAGATACACATGCACAAGCACAATGAGTTTTTCCTTTACTGTGCTGGGCCGTACAAGTCTAACAAGTCTGAAAGTGGTGGCCAGGATCTTTCTTTATGCTTATTCCTGAGGCTCTGCAGCTTTCTTACCTGAAATAGTCTATTTTCTTAAGATGAGTAGGTTCTTAAAATTTATTTTTTTAAAGGATTATAATTTTTTAAAAGATTTTATTTATTTGAGAGACAGATACAGTGACAGAGATAGTGAGAAAAAATGCACAGTTGGGGAGGAAAGGGGAAAGCAGGCTCCCTACTGAGCAGAAAGCCTGAGCCATCCTCCTGTTCCATCTGGAACTCTAGAGTGGAAACCTGAACTGCAAAGGCAGACACTAACTGACTGAACCACCTGATGCACCTGAGTAGGTTTTTTGAAACTTATTTATTTTTTACTCAGAATAATAGTAGGCAGAGAAGAGCAATTCTCAAGATCTATTGTTAACTTTAATACTAAATAGTTGAAGATGGTCTCTGTCATGGATTCTAAACATATGATATACTCAAATACAAAGGTGATTGATTCATAATAAATGCCCCGCCTGCACTGATAGCTGGGCTGTGTCAAGATCCTCTGATGAGCTTTCCAAGGTAACTGGGCTTACAGAATTAATTTCAGAATCTCTACTTAAGACAAATCTAAGATGATTCAGCAAGGAGTAATTGGCAAAGAAATTGCATCATGAGTTCAAGACCTTTATTATTCATCAGCACTGGTTATTTGCCCAAAGATGATACTTTTGGGATAATTATAATATGTAAGAATATAATTGTTTCTTTGCTTTGGAGAATCTTAATGTCCAAATGAGAATGCTTATAATTAGCTGTGATTTCTCTTTTTCTCATTAGCTATAACGAAATGATCTAGTTAATTTTACTTCATTTTTTAAAAAATTTAAACTCCTTTTCCTAATTTCTAGTGTCTTTCTAAAAAACTGAAATCAAGCCTACCTTATAGTCTTACGAGATTGTTTTTCCAGTAATTTTCTGTCATCGTTCCCTTTTCACATATTTCAGTCTATTCCATGCTTTGTTATCAGACTAATTAAAAACAAAAAGGAGGTTATTGTGTGACTGTCATAGTAAAACTTTGGAATTCTAATATTTCAAGTCATGGTTTTGGAGGAGATATAATTTATTTAATGGTAATTTTGCAGGTATTTAAAATTCTTAAGCTGACTGGTGATTCACAGACCTGTACCCCTGGGGATAAAAATATATGTTTATAAAAAATAAAAATTAAAAAAAAAGAATACAAAAAAAAATTCTTAAGCTGAAAATTTCTGGTTTCAATTCCAGCATGTAAAGAGCTTATTACAACAAGAAAAGTTGAATAACTGAAAGTTATCTACTTTTCTTGGACTCATCACCTCGCACACTGAGATCACAAGGGAAAACCCACCCTGAAATATCAAGAGAGGCAAATTGTAAGGCACATAACTAGAGGTGCCTCCACAGGGTGCAGCCCAGGATAAAGATGGCGCCGGCTTGCCATCTCTTCCGGCCAACAAGGCGCCAATTTCACAGTTTCGGTTCCTGAAACCTATGGCACTTCCTCCTCTCGCCCGACACGCCTTACCCAGCAACTGCTACTTGGCATAATCTTATTGGCTCTTCCCCCTCTGTCCTCACTTCCCTTCTGCTGCTCTATATAAGGTGTGCCCCTGCACAATAAAGTGAGATTCTGCTTCGACAGATCCCCCGAGCCCGGTGTCTTCTGTGGGTGCGTTCCGGGTTCGCGACACTCGCCATCCCGCTCAGCCCCAAGGAGAGGCCTCCGGCTGGCCCCGGGCGCCTCCTCCCCTCGGCGGGGAGCCCAACAGCAAATCCAGAGAATCACAGCAGAGATATGCTCTCCTGATTGGAGAAGCCACTGTAGCAATAAGCTGATAGTGACATTTAAATGTAGTTTTGAGGAATTTCTGGTGGCAGAGTATGAATTAGAATGAGAGTGACAAACTTTTGCAGATTTCATACTTTTATGAATTTTAACTCCAGAAACCCCACCGAGTTTTCCCTGTGAAGATCTGAGAAAGATCCTTTAGTGACTCTGGCAGGGGAAGGGGGGAAATAATCATGTGAAATGATGCCTAGAGCATTCTCCATAACAAAGGCTTACTATATGGGAAAAAGACTACCAGAGCCTATTCCTCCTGAGGAAAGGGTACTTTCCAGATTCCACCCCCCCTCTAATCATTTTGTCTTACCTATTCTGGGGAGAAGTTAAGCAACACTCATGAAAGATACAGCCCAGGAACATAAGTCCCCTGAAATGCTGATTTTAATTTTGAGATCATAGGAAGCTTCCCATATCTCATAGCTTACCACTTCATCAATAGGGCTCTACTGTAACAGCAGTGGATTATAGCTGAAAGAACTAAGAACATGGACACTATCTAAAGAAGAGTTCATACAGGATCCTAAAAATAAGAGAGATGAAAATAAAGAAAGTGAATAATTTCAAACCTATGACACCTACAGTTAGCATTAAACACAACCCAACTCCTAGCCAGATTAACAGAAATCCTTAAACTAAAGGCCTATTTACCTTAGTTCCTATTATCCAGCACATCATATTTATCATGCAACAAAAAATTACAAAGCATACTAAAAGGCAAAACACACATCGTCTGAAAAGACAAAGCAATCATCAGAATGAGAATCAGATATGACTCAGATATTGAAATGATTAGAGAATTTAAAGTAACTATGTCTAAAATGTTAAATGGTTCAATGGAAAAAAAAATAGACAACATGAAAAAAAAAAGATGGACAATGTGAGCAGAGAAATAGAAACAGTAAGCATGAATTTAAAAAAATGCTAGATATAAAAAATACAGTAACAGAAATGAATAATACCTTTGATAAATTTCTTAGTAGACTAGACACAAATAAAGAAAAAAATCAATGAGCTTGAAGATATAGATCCATATGAAGTTGCTAAACCAAAATGCAAAGAGCAAAAGGAACGAAAAAAAAAAAAAAAAACCCAAACAAGAACACCCAACAGAACATTCAAGGGTTGTAGGTCAATTAAAAAAAAAAAAAAAAAAGAATCTTAAAAAAAGCCAGAGGAAAAGAGATCATCTTATCTATGGAGAAACAAGGATAAGAATCACAGCAAACCTCTTGTCAGATATCATGCAAACAAGAGGAGAGTGTAGTAAAATATTTAAAGTGTTGAAAGGAAATAAACCCAGCAGCCTAGGATTCTAAATATTGACATTATTCTTTGGAACTGTAAGAGAATAAAAAATTTCTCTGCAAACAAAAACAGGCAGTCCTTTGCCACTGGACCTGCCCTATAGGAAATATTAAAGAAGTTCTTTAGAATTAGAAAATGACCTAGTCAAAAATTTTACCTGCATTAAGAATGAGAGAGCACCAGAGAAGAAATAAAGAAACATAATCATTTATAGTAATATTAGTAAATATGTATTGGATAATCATGGCATATAGGTAAATGAGTAAGTTCTGATCATAAAGGACAGAATACTGAGAATGCTGTTACAGGAATTACATATGAAGCAATATAGTGTTTTTTAAGGGTGTACTAGTATCAGTTAATGTACATTTGAACCTCTAGGGATATTGACGAAACCATTTTTAAAAGCATAATTGATATGCTGAGGAGAGAAAATTGAATCATAAAATGTTCCATTAAAACCTGAGAAGGCAGAAGAAGAAGAAGAAGAAGAAGAAGAAGAAGAAGAAGAAAGAAAACAAATGCAATGAATAACAAACAATTAAAATATGTAGATATTAATTAAATTATATCAATAATAGCTTTAAATGTAAGTGGTCTAAATGCATGAATAAAAAAACATTGTTAGAATAGAAAAAAAATCCAACACACATATTTACAAGAAACTTAAGTTAAATATAAAGTCTCAAGTGAATTGCAAGTCAGGGGTAGGGAACATACTAACATAGAACATACTAACTAATCAAAAGAGAGCTGGGATAGCTATATTAGTTTCAGACAAAGAAGATTTCAGAACAGGAAATTGTTTACAGATAAAGAAGGGCATATCATAATAAGAGAGTCAACTAACTCTCAATTATGTCTTCCTGGGAGACATAATTGTCCTTAGCGGGTATGGACCAAAATTCCCTAAGCCTAATCCATCATACATAAAGCAGGAAACAAATGTCCATTAGAGGATTTTGTGATATTAGAAACTGTGAAGTTACCACTTAATGGTTAATGTATCTTATTTTTTTCTTAGTGTAGTATACTTTCCATTCACAATTTGTCCCCATTTTCATTTCTACTTTCAATTACTACTGCTCTTCCCCAACAAGCTTCCTGCAGCCATGGCAATTGTCAATAGTTTCATGACTAGCCCACACTATTGTTCATGCATGCACTTTCACATGTAATTTCTTTATTTCCTCCAAATGGAGTGTTCTTCCCTGCCACCAAACTCAACCTGTTTACCTCAAAAAAACTTTCACAAACTTGCAAGAAATTAATAGTATTAATTGCTGTGTTCTCACTCTTTTCATATAAATTGTAGCTAACTTCAGTTGAACTTATTTCATTGCTTTATGTATCATTCTTCCCATAAGTTTTCCTCCCCTTTTAATTGGAGTTTGTGATATAGAGGGACTGTATGCTATTTCATTTTTTTTTTAAATTTTTTATTTTTTATAAACATATATTTTTATCCCCAGGGGTACAGGTCTGTGAATCACCAGGTTTACACACTTCACAGCACTCACCAAATCACATACCCTCCCCAATGTCCATAATCCCACCCCCTTCTCCCAAACCCCCTCCCCCCGGCAACCCTCAGTTTGTTTTGTGAGATTAAGAGTCACTTATGGTTTGTCTCCCTCCCAATCCCTTCTTGTTTCATTTATTCTTCTTCTACCCATTTAAGCCTCCATGTTGCATCACCACTTCCTCATATCAGGGAGATCATATGATAGTTGTCTTTCTCTGCTTGACTTATTTCGCTAAGCATGATACGCTCTAGTTCCATCCATGTTGTCGCAAATGGCAAGATTTCATTTCTTTTGATGGCTGCATAGTATTCCATTGTGTATATATACCACATCTTCTTGATCCATTCATCTGTTGATGGACATCTAGGTTCTTTCCATAGTTTGGCTATGGTGGACATTGCTGCTATAAACATTCGGGTGCATGTGTCCCTTTGGATCACTACATTTGTATCTTTAGGGTAAATACCCAATAGTGCAATTGCTGGGTCATAGGGCAGTTCTATTTTCAACATTTTGAGGAACCTCCATGCTGTTTTCCAGAGTGGCTGCACCAGCTTGCATTCCCACCAACAGTGTAGGAGGGTTCCCCTTTCTCCGTATCCTCGCCAGCATCTGTCATTTCCTGACTTGTTGATTTTAGCCATTCTGACTGGTGTGAGGTGATATCTCATTGTGGTTTTGATTTGTATTTCCCTGATGCCGAGTGATATGGAGCACTTTTTCATGTGTCTGTTGGCCATCTGGATGTCTTCTTTGCAGAAATGTCTGTTCATGTCTTCTGCCCATTTCTTGATTGGATTATTTGTTCTTTGGGTGTTGAGTTTGCTAAGTTCTTTATAGATTCTGGACACTAGTCCTTTATCTGATATGTCGTTTGCAAATATCTTCTCCCATTCTGTCAGTTGTCTTTTGATTTTGTTAACTGTTTCCTTTGCTGTGCAAAAGCTTTTGATCTTGATGAAATCCCAGTAGTTCATTTTTTCCCTTGCTTCCCTTGCCTTTTGCGTTGTTCCTAGGAAGATGTTGCTGCGGCAGAGGTCGAAGAGGTTGCTGCCCGTGTTCTCCTCAAGGATTTTGATGGATTCCTTTCGTACATTGAGGTCCTTCATCCATTTTGAGTCTATTTTTGTGTGTGGTGTAAGGAAATGGTCCAATTTCATTTTTCTGCATGTGGCTGTCCAATTTTCCCAGCACCATTTATTGAAAAGGCTGTCTTTTTTCCATTGGACATTCTTTCCTGCTTTGTCGAAGATTAGTTGACCATAGATTTGAGGGTCTATTTCTGGGCTCTCTATTCTGTTCCATTGATCTATGTGTCTGTTTTTGTGCCAGTACCATGCTGTCTTGATGATGACAGCTTTGTAATAGAGCTTGAAGTCCGGAATTGTGATGCCACCAACGTTGGCTTTCTTTTTCAATATCCCTTTGGCTATTCGAGGTCTTTTCTGGTTCCATATAAATTTTAGAATTATTTGTTCCATTTCTTTGAAAAAGATGGATGGTACTTTGATAGGAATTGCATTAAATGTGTAGATTGCTTTAGGTAGCATAGACATTTTCACAATATTTATTCTTCCAATCCAGGAGCATGGAACATTTTTCCATTTCTTTGTGTCTTCCTCAATTTCTTTCATGAGTACTTTATAGTTTTCTGAGTATAGATTCTGTGTCTCTTTGGTTAGGTTTATTCCTAGGTATCTTATAGTTTTGGATGCAATTGTAAATGGGATTGACTCCTTAATATCTCTTTCTTCTGTCTTGCTGTTGGTGTAGAGAAATGCAACTGATTTCTGTGCATTGATTTTATATCCTGACACTTTACTGAATTCCTGTATAAGTTCTAGCAGTTTTGGAGTGGAGTCTTTTGGGTTTTCCACATATAGTATCATATCATCTGCGAAGAGTGATAATTTGACTTCTTCTTTGCCGATTTGGATGCCTTTAATTTCCTTTTGTTGTCTGATTGCTGAGGCTAGGACCTCTAGTACGATGTTGAATAGCAGTGGTGATAATGGACATCCCTGCCGTGTTCCTGACCTTAGCGGAAAAGCTTTCAGTTTTTCTCCATTGAGAATGATATTTGCGGTGGGTTTTTCATAGATGGCTTTGATGATATTGAGGTATGTGCCCTCTATCCCTACACTTTGAAGAGTTTTGATCAGGAAGGGATGTTGTACTTTGTCAAATGCTTTTTCAGCATCTATTGAGAGTATCATATGGTTCTTGTTCTTTCTTTTATTGATGTGTTGTATTACATTGACTGATTTGCGGATGTTGAACCAACCTTGCAGCCCTGGAATAAATCCCACTTGGTCGTAGTGAATAATCTTTTTAATGTACTGTTGAATCCTATTGGCTAGTATTTTGTTGAGTATTTTCGCATCTGTGTTCATCAAGGATATCGGTCTATAGCTCTCTTTTTTGGTGGGATCCTTGTCTGGTTTTGGGATCAAGGTGATGCTGGCCTCATAAAATGAGTTTGGAAGTTTTCCTTCCATTTCTATTTTTTGGAACAGTTTCAGGAGAATAGGAATTCGTTCTTCTTTAAATGTTTGGTAGAATTCCCCCGGGAAGCCGTCTGGCCCTGGGCTTTTGTTTGTTTGGAGATTTTTAATGACTGTTTCAATCTCCTTACTGGTTATGGGTCTGTTCAGGCTTTCTATTTCTTCCTGGTTCAGTTGTGGTAGTTTATATGTTTCTAGGAATGCATACATTTCTTCCAGATTGTCAAATTTATTGCCGTAGAGTTGCTCATAGTATGTTCTTATAATAGTTTGTATTTCTTTGGTGTTAGTTGTGATCTCTCCTCTTTCATTCATGATTTTATTTATTTGGGTCCTTTCTCTTTTCTTTTTGATAAGTCGGGCCAGGGGTTTATCAATTTTATTAATTCTTTCAAAGAACCAGCTCCTAGTTTCGTTGATTTGTTCTATTGTTTTTTTGGTTTCTATTTCATTGATTTCTGCTCTGATCTTTATGATTTCTCTTCTCCTGCTGGGCTTAGGGTTTCTTTCTTGTTCTTTCTCCAGCTCCTTTAGGTGTAGGGTTAGGTTGTGTACCTGAGACCTTTCTTGTTTCTTGAAAAAGGCTTGTACCGCTATATATTTTCCTCTCAGGACTGCCTTTGTTGTGTCCCACAGATTTTGAACCGTTGTATTTTCATTATCATTTGTTTCCATGATTTTTTTCAATTCTTCTTTAATTTCCCGGTTGACCCATTCATTCTTTAGAAGGATACTGTTTAGTCTCCATGTATTTGGGTTCTTTCCAAACTTCCTTTTGTGGTTGAGTTCTAGCTTTAGAGCATTGTGGTCTGAAAATATGCAGGGAATGATCCCAATCTTTTGATACCGGTTGAGTCCTGATTTAGGACCGAGGATGTGATCTATTCTGGAGAATGTTCCATGTGCACTAGAGAAGAATGTGTATTCTGTTGCTTTGGGATGAAATATTCTGAATATATCTGTGATGTCCATCTGGTCCAGTGTGTCATTTAAGGCCTTTATTTCCTTGCTGATCTTTTGCTTGGATGACCTGTCCATTTCAGTGAGGGGAGTGTTAAAGTCCCCTACTATTATTGTATTATTGTTGATGTGTTTCTTTGATTTTGTTATTAATTGGTTTATATAGTTGGCTGCTCCCACATTGGGGGCATAGATATTTAAAATTGTTAAATCTTCTTGTTGGACAGACCCTTTGAGTATGATATAGTGTCCTTCCTCATCTCTTATTATAGTCTTTGGCTTAAAATCTAATTGATCTGATATAAGGATTGCCACTCCTGCTTTCTTCTGATGTCCATTAGCATGGTAAATTCTTTTCCACCCCCTCACTTTAAATCTGGAGGTGTTTTCGGGCTTAAAATGTGTTTATTGGAGGCAACATATAGATGGGTTTTGTTTTTTTATCCATTCTGATACCCTGTGTCTTTTGACAGGGGCATTTAGCCCATTCACATTCAGGGTAACTATTGAGAGATATGAATTTAGTGCCATTGTATTGCCTGTAAGGTGACTGTTACTGTATATGGTCTCTGTTCCTTTCTGATCTACCACTTGTAGGCTCTCTCTTTGCTTAGAGGACCCCTTTCAATATTTCCTGTAGAGCTGGTTTGGTATTTGCAAATTCTTTCAGTTGTTGTTTGTCCTGGAAGCTTTTAATCTCTCCTTCTATTTTCAATGATAGCCTAGCTGGATATAGTATTCTTGGCTGCATGTTTTTCTCGTTTAGTGCTCTGAAAATATCATGCCAGCTCTTTCTGGCCTGCCAGGTCTCTGTGGATAAGTCAGCTGCCAATCTAATATTTTTACCATTGTATGTTACAGACTTCTTTTCCCGGGCTGCTTTCAGGATTTTCTCTTTGTCATTGAGACTTGTAAATTTTACTATTAGGTGACGGGGTGTGGGTCTATTCTTATTGATTTTGAGGGGCATTCTCTGAACCTCCTGAATTTTGATGCTCGTTCCCTTTGCCATATTGGGGAAATTCTCCCCAATAATTCTCTCCAGTATACCTTCTGCTCCCCTCTCACTTTCTTCTTCTTCTGGAATCCCAATTATTCTAATGTTGTTTCGTCTTATGGTGTCACTTATCTCTCGAATTCTCCCCTCGTGGTCCAGTAGCTGTTTGTCCCTCTTTTGCTCAGCTTCTTTATTCTCTGTCATTTGGTCTTCTATATCACTAATTCTTTCTTCTGCCTCATTTATCCTAGCAGTTAGAGCCTCCATTTTTGATTGCACCTCATTAATAGCTTTTTTGATTTCACCTTGGTTAGATTTTAGTTCTTTTATTTCTCCAGAAAGGGCTTTTATATCTCTCGAGAGGGTTTCTCTAATATCTTCCATGCCTTTTTCGAGCCCGGCTAGAACCTTGAGAATTGTCATTCTGAACTCTAGATCTGACATATTACTGATGTCTGTATTGATTAGGTCCCTAGCCTTCGGTACTGCCTCTTGTTCTTTTTTTTGTGTTGAATTTTTACGTCTTGTCATTTTGTCCAGATAAGAGTAAATGAAGGGGCAAGTAAAATACTAAAAGGGTGGCAACAACCCCAGGAAAATATGCTTTAACCAAATTAGAAGAGATCCAAAATCGTGAGTGGGGAGAAAGGGGATAAAAAGAGGTTCAAAAAGGAAGAAAGAAAAAAGAAAAAAAAAAAAAAAGAAAAGAATATTTTTAAAAAAAGAAAACACCTAAGAAAAATGTAAAAAAAATATATATATATATATTAGATAAACTAGTAAAAAATCGTTAAAAAAGAAAAAGGTAACAGTTAAAAAAAAATTTTTACCCGAAGGCGAGAAAAAAAAAAAATGAAAAAGAAAAAATTAAATTAACTGCAAGACTAAAAAAAATCACAGGAAAAAAGCCATGAGTTCCGTGCTTGGCTTTCTCCTCCTCTGGAATTCTGCTGCTCTCCTTGGTATTGAAACCGCACTCCTTGGTAGGTGAACTTGGTCTCGGCTGGATTTCTTGTTGATCTTCTGAGGGAGGGGCCTGTTGTAGTGATTCTCAAGTGTCTTTGCCCCAGGCGGAATTACACCGGCCTTACCCGGGGCCGGGGTGAGTAATCCGCTGGGGTTTGCTTTCAGGAGCTTTTGTTCCCTGAGCGCTTTCCGTAGAGTTCCAGAGGACGGGAATACAAATGGCGGCCTCCTGGTCTCCGGCCCGGAGGAGCCGAGAGCCCAGGGCCCCACTCCTCAGTGCGCCCTCAGAGAACAGCGCCCAGTTACTCCCGTCTGCCTGACCTCCGGCTGCGCTCCGAGCTCACCGAGCCTGCGACCGGTTCAAGGTAACACGGAGCTGCGAGCTTACTGTCGGCTCTGTCTCTGTAGGCGGCTTTCCCGTTCCAATACCCGCAAGCTCTGCGACACTCAGACACCCCCGATCCTTCTGTGACCCTGCGGGACCTGAGGCCACGCTGACCCCGCGTGGGCTTCGCCCCGGTTTAGCCTCTGGAGCGATGTCCCTCAGCGGAACAGACTTTTAAAAGTCCTGATTTTGTGCGCGGTTGCTCCGCTGCTTGCTGGGAGCCGGCCCCTCCCCCCGGGGTCTATCTTCCCGTCGCTTTGGATTCACTTCTCCGCCGGTCCTACCTTTCAGAAAGTGGTTGTTTTTCTGTTTCCAGAATTGCTGTTCTTCTTCTCTTCGATCTGCCGATGGATTTTCAGGTGTTTGCAATCTTTAGATAAGCTATCTAGCTGATCTCCGGCTAGCTGAAGCAGTCTCAGCTTGCTACTTCTCCGCCATCTTGACTCCTCCCCCTGCTATTTCATTTTTTATCCTTTGGACTTAGCAAAACAACTTGCATAGGACTGTGCTTAGTAATGAAAATTAGATTTTCATGAAATGAAAATTAGATTACTTTAGATTAGATTAGATTTCATGAATGAAAATTAGATTACTCCCATTCCCCAAATATACAACAAATTTACATTTTTTTGTACCTTTGCATGGGTTATTTTTCTCTAATTTGGGTCTGTTTCCTATCTATGGCTGATAAACTCTTATTCATAATTCATGTTCTCCTTCATCTATAATACTTTTACAGTATTTTGTAGATGTTTTATAATTTTAACTTCTGTGTTTAAGTTTATGATCCATCTCAAATCAATTTTTGTGCTTCATGTGTGAAGAGGTAGAAATTTATTTCTCTTCTATTCCTTATTCAGTTGTTTCAATACACCACTTGCTGAAAAGATTTTTCTTTTCCCATTGAATTACTTTGCTGTCTGTCAAAAATGATTTGATTGTAGTTATGTAGAACTATTTCTAGAATCTCTTTTGTCCCGAAGATCTATTCATTGATCTTATGCCCATACCACAAACTTGATTATGATAGCTTTACAGTATGTCTTGAAGTCAGGTAATATAAATCCTCGAATTTTATTTCTCTTTTTCAGTAATGTTTGTTCTGTCTTGATCTTTTACATTTCCATATAAATTTTATTATACACTTGTTAGTAACAACAAAAAACATGTTATGAAAGTGATTGAAATTGCATTCTATCTTTGATTAATTTGGAGAGAATTGATATCTTTACAATATTTATTTAGGGTCATCTCTAATTTCCCTCAAAGTTTTGTAGCTTTCAGAGTAGAGATCTTGCTCAGCTTTCATTAGATGTATCCCTCCTTGGTTTTTGTTTGTTTGTTTTTTAATATTGTGAATGGTATTGATTTTTAAATTTCATTTCCAATTGTTTGTTACCACTTTGTAGAAATACAATTGATTTTTATATCAATCTTGAATCCCAAGACCTTGCTGAATTCATCTATTACACCTACTATGTTGTAAATGTATTTCTGGGGAGTTTCAATGTAAGCAATTTTATTTTCTTTTTTTTTTTTTATTTTTTTATTTATTTTTTATTTTTTATAAACATATATTTTTATCCCCAGGGGTACAGGTCTGTGAATCACCAGGTTTACACACTTCACAGCACTCACCAAATCACATACCCTCCCCAATGTCCATAATCCCACCCCCTTCTCCCAAACCCCCTCCCCCCGGCAACCCTCAGTTTGTTTCGTGAGATTAAGAGTCACTTATGGTTTGTCTCCCTCCCAATCCCATCTTGTTTCATTTATTCTTCTCCTCAGAAGAAGAACAATTTTATTTTCTGTAGACAAAATTCCTTTTCCTTCCTTCTTTCCTTCTTTCCTTTCTTCTTCCCTCCTCGCTCCTCCCTTTTTCCCTTCCCTCCTCCCTTTGTCTCCCCTCTCTCTTCCTCCTTGCCTCTCCTTCCTTTCCTCCTTCTTTCTTTTTTTTACCCCCTTAAATGTACTAGCTAAGACCCCGAGCACAAAATATAGTGTTGAATAAAAGTGGTGAAAAGTCACAGCCTTTCTTTTACCTGAATCTTAGTGTTGGTGAAGAATGTCTAATATTTCATCAATAAATTTGAATTCGGCTGAAAGTTTTTCACAGATTTTTTTTCAAATTGAGGGAGTTTTCTTCTCTTTCTAGAAGCTAAGAGATATTTTTTTCATTAATGAGTGTTAGATTTTGTCTGATGCTTTTTTTTTTTTTTTTTGGCCTCCATTAAGGTAACCATATGATAACCATATGACTTATGTCCTTGGTTCTCTTAAACGGATGGATTATATTTATTGATGTCTGAATGTTAATATAATCTTGAATTCCTGGGGGGTAAGCTCTACTTAACATGATATGTTTTCTAATTATACATATGTTAGATTGCCCAATATTTTTCCCACAGATAATTAGTATTCAGTTCAGTTGTTTTTACATTTTCTCCCTCTCTATAATTCCTTTAGGGTAATCTCTATCAAACTGTCATTAAAGTCACTGATCATTTCTTTTGCAATGAATTTAATTCTAGTGTTTAATTCTGTGTTAGATCATTTTGTATTGAAGACTCCAGACTTTCTATATCTAGCAGTTTTCTTTTCTCTACTGACATATCCTATTGGTTTATTCCTAGTTTGTCTATTCCTGCAAATCCATGTATTTATTTAGAATAGTTATTTCATAGTTCATGTTTACCAGTTATAATATCTAGGCGATGTGTGAATTGGATTCTTCTGAAATTTTATCTTGATTGTGGGTTCTAAAAACTCTAGAAGATTTTTGTTTCTTCACATAGTTCATCATTCTTTTATTGGATGCCACATACTTTATGTCAAAGAACCAGGAGCACTGGAGTACACTATCATATTGCTTCGTTTTCCCAGAGCATACAGGAGTTTTTAATGTCTTGTAGATAAAGTGAGAAAGTGATCATTCAAATTTTATCAACTATTGAATGATTTAAGTTAATGGAGTTTATAATTTTAAGGTTAATCTCATTTCTGATTAGCCTAACCAAAAACATCCAATCTGGCTGCTGCTAACTGCCACTGCTACAGAGGAGTTTACTCTTTGTTTGGTGAGAATTTGAATGAGGTTTCAGGAGAGTATTAGGCAGAGATGTGGCCTTTGTACTTACCAGCTCCTGCAACTATTAGAATGGGTATTAGAGCTTTAAAATTGTGTAGATTATCTCTATTTTTCAGTCTCAATTTCACTGCCTTTGTTTCAGCAAAATTGGGAAGGAATGAAAATTGTTATGCCAAGAACATTTTTGTTGCATTTGGGATTTCTCAGACTCCAGTTATTCCTGCCTGCTTATCAGTTGCTAATATCTTGCCAGACCTCTTTTCCCCAGTGCAGTTTCTAGTCTTTGGCAGGTCTCTTTATACCAGTAACTCTTTTGTTTTTAAATACCAGACACTCTTCAAGGAAGCTCATCGCCTATGGAGGAAAGCAGTTGATCAAGGCTTTCTTGGATCCACCACTCTTCAATAACCCCATAGACAAATATGGTTTTCATATGTTCTAGATTTTTCCTGGTGTTTCCACAGCAATAAATTTCTTCTTCATCTTTTTATACCAACACTATTCTCTCTGGAGAATATATGTGTGGGTTTTCCTGCTGTTGATTTATCAACTCTGTCCTCTGAAGAGTTCCTAGATGTTCAATGTGAAGGAATAAATATTCTTCTGGACCCATCTCACTCAATAAAACCCTGTGGAAAGTACTTCTGAACAACTTTTATAAATAAAATTTATTTTTAAAATAGCTTTATATTACTATTTACAAGAAATAGCTATATATTAAATAGCCTTGTATTCACATATAGTATGAATCTATCATAATTTAACCATTCTCTTACTTAGAGTACAATAATTTTATTTCTGTGTGTTGACAACTATGAAAAATTCTGTCATAAATATTCCTGTGTTTTTAGATACTGTATTTTAGGTACTGTATCTAAAAACAGTATTTTAGATACAGTATTTTTAGATACTGATATTTGTTTCTATGATGGAGAATCCTAGGAGTGGGACTGGTAATTATGCATAAAGTGATTGTAACAGATGTTGCTAGATTTATCTTTTTAAGTGGTAATAATTTATATTTTCACCCATAGTGTGGCTTATTCTATATCTTTGCCAACAGTAGGAATTAACAGTCTTTTATAGTTTTTGTCATTTTAGTGAGTTTAATTTTATTTTGTTATGTGCTTTCTTGACTACCACTAGATTTTTGTCTAGTATTTTGTTGTGTAGTTTCCTAACTACCAGAAAGTTTGAGCATTTTAAAATATATGTTATCATTTGATGTATTTTCCTTCCACGGATTACCAATTTATAACATTTTATCCTTTTTCTGTTGTAAACTTACAGGAGTTCTTTGTATATTATGGGTCAGAGTTCTTAATCTGTTATCTAAATTACAAATACATCAATGTACATTTTTGTACACCTGAGTTTGTCCCCTTATAAACAAGCAAAAAAAAAAAAAACCTACTATGTAATAAATAAGTAGGACATGTGAGTGTGTCTGAGACTGTCTGTTTGCTCCATTCCTCCCTCCCAGTGTACTGGCTGATTAATGTCCCCCTTTATCCTCAGAAATTTCTTAGTGTGCTAAGTTATATAGTTGCCTCATATATGAGGAGTATTTGAAGAAATTAGAAATGTTCAAATTGGAGAAAATTCTTGCTTACATATATGACGTTTATATGTATGTGTAATTTTTTCCCATTGGAGACCCTATGAGTACAACTAAACCAGTATGTGGGAAACACAGGACAATAGATTTTAATTTACTCTAAGGGAAAAACAAAGTGTTCAGTTTTTCAAAGTTGGATTCAGCCAGTTTGGGAAATGTTTGAGCTCATCACTGCCAGCCATAAATGTTATATTAACTGTTTAGTGGGTCTAATATTGTGGGATTAAATCCCCCAGAAATCTAGTATGTCTTCTGGGTATATATATATATTGTGATTCTGTATGACTGGAATGATAGAAGTCACTTTGTATGGTCAAAAAAATATTTAGTATTCTGCAAACTAAGTGGTAAAGATTACAGGTTTTGGAATTATAGCAGGGTTCTAATTCTGTAGGCCATTTACTTTCTACATGGCCTTAGTAACATTAGTAGATAGCTCTAAGCCTTGGTTTTCTACTCTTATAAAATTATAATACTTCATGTGGCAATTTTAAGTTTTAAATGTGACTATGAACATAAAATATGTAGCTTAATGTACCATTCAAGTCAAGGGGACTACTCATTAATATTCTTGCCAGATGTACTGAACAACAACATTGTCTGTAGGTCACTGTTGACATATTGATCTTGAAATTCTTATAGAAGTTTCTTATTGTGGAGTCTGAGTAAGGTTAGTAAAATAAGGTCAAAGTACTGTATTACTTAAAGTTTTCTTAGATATGGAAACAGGTAATTAAACACAAACTCTCATAGAAAGAAAAGTTTTGTTCTTTTATAGATCTTACTAAGCAACATTTGAGACCATTCCTGAAAATGAGCTTAGAAATGTTTGTTTTTATAATGTCTTCTCCTCAAACAAACAGAAAGCACAAGAACTAGGAATGCAAGTTGTACATATAATTAAGCCAAGTACATCTGTTAACCTTAACAATCAGATATTAGAAAGGGCTGTCACAGTGGTAGAAAAAAATACTGAAAGGGGCTTTTATAACTACAGATCTCGGATCAAGCTGACTGGGCAGAGTTCTTATTCTGAGGAGCAGTCAAAACAATCTCTGTTTTGAGAAGTGGTCATGTGTTTCACAAGCAGGTGGCTTCAGTTGATTCTACACTTTTTTTTTTTTTTTAAACCCATGGAGTAACAGGGAAGGAAAAAATAAGTGCATCAGAAATGTGGCATGGAAGGCAATGCCGTATTATAGTAGGACCATCGCTGGAGATCTCCCTTTAAAGGGAAGAAATAAAGTTAAAATGAGCTGGACACGAAGACAACCTATGTTACAATCCTGGAAGAATTCTTGCTAGTTTATAGTTTCACTCTAGCATTTATCGAAAAAACACTGGACACTAATAGAGAACAATTTCTTTTCATTTGATGACAAGTAATAATAACAAAAAAGAGTTGATACAGATTTTATAGGAGAAAGGGGCAAGAATGAAACACACACCAAAATGAATGACAGACAAAGAAAACACCCTCTAAAATTTGTCAGTGATCAGGTAAATTGTGATTAAAAACACTAGCATGAGTGAGCATCTCTTAATGAAACAAGTATGAACTCATGGCTCAGAAACAAAGCTCAAAGATATATGGTGAGACCACAAATGTAGAAGTAGCATGAGAAACAGAAGCCAGGGAATATTTAGATGTTAAAAATATAATAATCACAGAAAAAAGTTATCATTGACAATATGTATATGAAGATATTTGTGGAAAATACAATAAAGGTCCTGAAGGACAGGTTGTGTGTGTGTGTGTGTGTGTGTGTGTGTGTGTTTTAATTTTTTATTTTTTATAAACATATATTTTTATCCCCAGGGGTACAGGTCTGTGAATCACCAGGTTTACACACTTCACAGCACTCACCAAAGCACATACGCTCCCCAATGTCCATTATCCCACCCTCTTCTCCCAAACCCCCTCCCCCCAGCAACCCTCAGTTTGTTTTGTGAGATTAAGAGTCACTTATGGTTTGTCTCCCTCCCAATCCCTTCTTGTTTCATTTATTCTTCTCCTACCCACTTAAGCCCCCATGTTGCATCACCACTTCCTCATATCAGGGAGATCATATGATAGTTGTCTTTCTCTGCTTGACTTATTAGGCTAAGCATGATACGCTCTAGTTCCATCCATGTTGTCGCAAATGGCAAGATTTCATTTCTTTTGATGGCTGCATAGTATTCCATTGTGTATATATACCACATCTTCTTGATCCATTCATCTGTTGATGGACATCTAGGTTCTTTCCATAGTTTGGCTATTGTGGACATTGCTGCTATAAACATTCGGGTGCACGTGCCCCTTTGGATCACTACGTTTGTATCTTTAGGGTAAATACCCAATAGTGCAATTGCTGGGTCATAGGGCAGTTCTATTTTCAACATTTTGAGGAACCTCCATGCTGTTTTCCAGAGTGGCTGCACCAGCTTGCATTCCCACCAACAGTGTAGGAGGGTTCCCCTTTCTCCGTATCCTCGCCAGCATCTGTCATTTCCTGTCTTGTTGATTTTAGCCATTCTGACTGGTGTGAGGTGATATCTCATTGTGGTTTTGATTTGTATTTCCCTGATGCCGAGTGATATGGAGCACTTTTTCATGTGTCTGTTGGCCATCTGGATGTCTTCTTTGCAGAAATGTCTGTTCATGTCCTCTGCCCATTTCTTGATTGGATTATTTGTTCTTTGGGTGTTGAGTTTGCTAAGTTCTTTATAGATTCTGGACACTAGTCCTTTATCTGATATGTTGTTTGCAAATATCTTCTCCCAGTCTGTCAGTTGTCTTTTGATTTTGTTAACTGTTTCTTTTGCTGTGCAAAAGCTTTTGATCTTGATGAAA
This sequence comes from Mustela lutreola, assembly GCF_030435805.1. Classification (NCBI taxonomy): domain Eukaryota; kingdom Metazoa; phylum Chordata; class Mammalia; order Carnivora; family Mustelidae; genus Mustela; species Mustela lutreola. Next base: position 95,601,233 of record NC_081296.1, read on the forward strand.
TCCCAATAGTTCACTTTTGCCCTTGCTTCCCTTGCCTTTGGCATTGTTCCTAGGAAGATGTTGCTGCGGCTGAGGTCGAAGAGGTTGCTGCCTGTGTTCTCCTCAAGGATTTTGATGGATTCCTTTCGCACATTGAGGTCCTTCATCCATTTTGAGTCTATTTTTGTGTGTGGTGTAAGGAATAGGGCCAATTTCATTTTTCTGCATGTGGCTGTCCAATTTTCCCAGCACCATTTATTGAAGAGGCTGTCTTTTTTCCATTGGACATTCTTTCCTACTTTGTTGAAGATTAGTTGACCATAGAGTTGAGGGTCTATTTCTGGGCTCTCTATTCTGTTCCATTGATCTATGTGTCTGTTTTTGTGCCAGTACCATGCTGTCTTGATGATGACAGCTTTGTAACGGAGCTTGAAGTCCGGAATTGTGATGCCACCAACGTTGGCTTTCTTTTTCAATATCCCTTTGGCTATTCGAGGTCTTTTCTGGTTCCATATAAATTTTAGAATTATTTGTTCCATTTCTTTGAAAAAAATTGATGGTACTTTGATAGGAATTGCATTAAATGTGTAGATTGCTTTAGGTAGCATAGACATTTTCACAATATTTATTCTTCCAATCCAGGAGCATGGAACATTTTTCCATTTCTTTGTGTCTTCCTCAATTTCTTTCATGAGTACTTTATAGTTTTCTGAGTACAGATTCTGTGCCTCTTTGGTTAGGTTTATTCCTAGGTATCTTATGGTTTTGGGTGCAATTGTAAATGGGATTGACTCCTTAATTTCTCTTTCTTCTGTCTTGCTGTTGGTGTAGAGAAATGCAACTGATTTCTGTGCATTGATTTTATATCCTGACACTTTACTGAATTCCTGTACAAGTTCTAGCAGTTTTGGAGTGGAGTCTTTTGGGTTTTCCACATATAGTATCATATCATCTGCGAAGAGTGATAATTTGACTTCTTCTTTGCCGATTTGGATGCCTTTAATTTCCTTTTGTTGTCTGATTGCTGAGGCTAGGACCTCTAGTACTATGTTGAATAGCAGTGGTGATAATGGACATCCCTGCCGTGTTCCTGACCTTAGCAGAAAAGCTTTCAGTTTTTCTCCATTGAGAATGATATTTGCGGTGGGTTTTTCATAGATGGCTTTGATGATATTGAGGTATGTGTCCTCTATCCCTACACTTTGAAGAGTTTTGATCAGGAAGGGATGCTGTACTTTGTCAAATGCTTTTTCAGCATCTATTGAGAGGATCATATGGTTCTTGTTCTTTCTTTTATTAACGTGTTGTATCACACTACTTGATTTGCGGATGTTGAACGAACCTTGCAGCCCTGGAATAAGTCCCATTGGTCGTGGTGAATAATCCTTTTAATGTACTGTTGAATCCTATTGGCTAGTATTTTGTTGAGTATTTTCGCATCTGTGTTCATCAAGGATATTGGTCTATAGCTCTCTTTTTTTATGGGATCCTTGTCTGGTTTTGGGATCAAGGTGATGCTGGCCTCATAAAATGAGTTTGGAACTTTTCCTTCCATTTCTATTTTTTGGAACAGTTTCAGGAGAATAGGAATTAGTTCTTCTCTAAATGTTGGGTAGAATTCCCCCGGGAAGCCGTCTGGCCCTGGGCTTCTGTGTGTTTGGAGATTTTTAATGACTGTTTCAATCTCCTTACTGGTTATGGGTCTGTTCAGGCTTTCTATTTCTTCCTGGTTCAGTTGTGGTAATTTATATGTTTCTAGGAATGCATCCATTTCTTGCAGATTGTCCAATTTATTGGCATAGAGTTGCTCATAGTATGTTCTTATAATAGTTTGTATTTCTTTGGTGTTAGTTGTGATCTCTCCTCTTTCATTCATGATTTTATTTATTTGGGTCCTTTCTCTTTTCTTTTTGATAAGTTGGGCCAGGGATTTATCAATTTTATTAATTCTTTCAAAGAACGAGCTCCTAGTTTTGTTGATTTGTTCTATTGTTTTTTTGGTTTCTATTTCATTGATTTCTGCTCTGATCTTTATGATTTCTCTTCTCCTGCTGGGCTTAGGGTTTCTTTCTTGTTCTTTCTCCAGCTCCTTTAGGTGTAGGGTTAGGTTGTGTACCTGAGACCTTTCTTGTTTCTTGAGAAAGTCTTGTACTGCTATATATTTTCCTCTCAGGACTGCCTTTGTTGTGTCCCACAGATTTTGATCCATTGTATTTTCATTATCATTTGTTTCCATGATTTTTTTCAATTCTTCTTTAATTTCCCGGTTGACCCATTCATTCTTTAGAAGGATGCTGTTTAGTCTCCATGTATTTGGGTTCTTTTCAAACTTCCTTTTGTGGTTGAGTTCTAGCTTTAGAGCATTGTGGTCTGAAAATATGCAGGGAATGATCCCAATATTTTGATACCAGTTGAGTCCTGATTTAGGACCAAGGATGTGATCTATTCTGGAGAATTTTCCATGTGCACTAGAGAAGAATGTGTATTCTGTTGCTTTGGGATGAAATATTCTGAATATATCTGTGATGTCCATCTGGTCCAGTGTGTCGTTTAAGGCCTTTATTTCCTTGCTGATCTTTTGCTTGGGGCATAGATATTTAAAATTGTTAGATCTTCTTGTTGGACAGATCCTTTGAGTATGATATAGTGTCCTTCCTCATCTCTTATTATAGTCTTTGGCTTAAAATCTAATTGATCTGATATAAGTATTGCCACTCCTGCTTTCTTCTGATGTCCATTAGCATGGTAAATTCTTTTCCACCCCCTCACTTTAAATCTAGAGGTGTCTTCGGGCTTAAAATGAGTTTCCTAGAGGCAACATATAGATGGGTTTTGTTTTTTTATCCATTCTGATACCCTGTGTCATTTGACAGGGGCATTTAGCCCATTAACATTTAGGGTAACTATTGAGAGATATGAATTTAGTGCCATTGTATTGCCTGTAAGGTGACTGTTACTGTATATGGTCTCTGTTCCTTTCTGTTCTACCACTTGTTGGCTCTCTCTTTGCTTAGAAGACCCCTTTCAAGATTTCCTGTAGAGCTGGTTTGGTGTTTGCAAATTCTTTCAGTTTTTGTTTGTCCTGGAAGCTTTTAATCTCTCCTTCTATTTTCAATGATAGCCTAGCTGGATATAGTATTCTTGGCTGCATGTTTTTCTCGTTTAGTGCTCTGAAAATATCATGCCAGCTCTTTCTGGCCTGCCAGGTCTCTGTGGATAAGTCAGCTGCCAATCTAGTATTTTTACCATTGTATGTTACAGACTTCTTTTCCCGGGCTGCTTTCAGGATTTTCTCTTTGTCACTGAGACTTGTAAATTTTACTATTAGATGATGGGGTGTGGGCCTATTCTTATTGATTTTGAGGGGCGTTCTCTTAACCTCCTGAATTTTGATGCTCGTTCCCTTTGCCATATTGGGGAAATTCTCCCCAATAATTCTCTCCAGTATACCTTCTGCTCCCCTCTCTCTTTATTCTTCTTCTGGAATCCCAATTATTCTAATGTTGTTTCGTCTTATGGTGTCACTTATCTCTTGAATTCTCCCCTCGTGGTCCAGTAGCTGTTTGTCCCTCTTTTGCTCAGCTTCTTTATTCTTTGTCATTTGATTTTCTATATCACTAATTCTTTCTTCTGCCTCATTTATCCTAGCAGTGAGAGCCTCCATTTTTTATTGTACCTCATTAATAGCTTTTTTGATTTCAACATGGTTAGATTTTAGATCTTTTATTTCTCCAGAAAGGGCTTCTATATCTCTTGAGAGGGTTTCTCTAATATCTTCCATGCCTTTTTCGAGCCCGGCTAGAACCTTGAGAATTGTCATTCTGAACTCTAGATCTGACATATTACCAATGTCTGTATTGATTAGGTCCCTAGCCTTCAGTACGGCCTCTTGTTCTTTTTTTTTGTTGAATTTTTCCGCCTTGTCATTTTGTCCAGATAAGAGTATATGAAGGAGCAAGTAAAATACTAAAAGTGTGGCAACAACCCCAGGAAAATATGCTTTAACCAAATTATAAGAGATCCCAAATCGTGAGGGGGGAGAAAGGGGATAAAAAGAGATTCAAAAAGGAAGAAAGAAAAAAAAAAGAAAAAAGAAAAAAAAAGGAAAAGAAAAGAATTTGAAAAAAGAAAAACAAAGAAAAATATAAAAAAGAAAAAATATATATATTAGATAAACTAGTTTAAAAACGTTAAAAAAGAAAAAGGTAAAAATTAAAAAAATAATTTTACCAGATGGCGAGAAAAAAAAAATAAAAAAGGAAAAAATTAAATTAACTGCAAGACTAAAAGAAAATCACAGGGAAAAAGCCTTGAGTTCCGTGCTTTGGTTTCTCCTCCTCTGGAATTCTGCTGCTGTCCTTGGTATGAAACCTCACTCCTTGGTAGGTGAACTTGGTCTCGGCTGGATTTCTTGTTGATCTTCTCGGGGAGGGGCCTGTTGTAGTGATTCTCAAGTGTCTTTGCCCCAGGTGGAATTGCACCGCCCTTACCAGGGGCCCGGGTGAGTAATCCGCTCGGGTTTGCTTTCAGGAGCTTTTGTTCCCTGAGCGCTTTCCATAGAGTTCCAGAGGACGGGAATACAAATGGCGGCCTCCTGGTCTCCGGCCCGGAGGAGCTGATAGCCCAGGGCCCCACTCCTCAGGGTGCCCTCAGAGAACAGCGCCCAGTTACTCCCGTCTGCCTGACCTCCGGCCGCGCTCCGAGCTCACCGAGCCTGCGACCGGTGCAAGGTAACACCGAGCTGTGAGCTTACTGTCGGCTCTGTCTCTGTAGGCGGCTTTCCCGTTCCAATACCCGCAAGCTCTGAGACACTCAGACACCCCCATCCTTCTGTGACCCTGCAGGACCTGAGGCCACGCTGACCCCGCGTGGGCTTCGCCCCGGTTTAGCCTCTGGAGCGATGTCCCTCAGCGGGACAGACTTTTAAAAAGTCCTGATTTTGTGTGCCGTTGCTCCGCCGCTTTCCGGGAGCTGGCCCCTCCCCCCTGGGTCTATCTTCCCGTCGCTTTGGATTCACTTCTCTGCCGGTCCTATCTTTCAGAAAGTGGTTGTTTTTCTGTTTCCAGAATTGCTGTTCTTCTTCTCTTCGATCTGCCGATGGATTTTCAGGTGTTTGCAATCTTTATATAAGCTATCTAGCTGATCTCCGGCTAGCTGAAGTAGTCTCAGCCTGCTACTTCTCCGCCATCTTGACTCCTTCTCCTCTGTGTTTTATTTTTTAATAAGCTAAAAGTAATGGAAATGAAAAAATAATTTTAAGGGTTAGAAATAAACCAATATTTATGGAACAAAGGATCCTACATTAGCCATAATTAGTGTCCCTGTATAAGTAAACAAAAAAGTTAGAAAAGAAAATAACATTAATAATGTATTTCCGGGGGAATTTCCACAAATAAAAGAAGACTTGAATTTATAGATTGCAATGACATATTATGTCCTGGGGGAAAAAAATCATACAATATGATCAACAGACAAAGCCTAGTGATAATTTCATCAAATATAAAGAACATTATTTTTCATATCTAGGCAAAACAATCCAGGCACCAGTCGGGGAAATAAAATAACAATGCAAGCAGACCTTTAAAAAATAACATTCCAGACACATGTGGAACAGTGCCCCTAAATTACTCAGGAGAAACACGACCTAAAAATCTAATGCACAGCCAGATCACTGAACTATAGAGGATATATACATATATATACATTATATATGTTTATATATATGTAGTTTTTACATGTGCAGAAATGAAAGTAAGGTAATTTCCATAGATTGTTCTCTTAGAAACTGTTCCTCAGCCAAAGAGGAGAAAAATGAGTAATGAATGATTAAAGGACTGGTGGTCAGTCTTGAACCCATTTCCCTGAAAGGGAAGAAATGGAAACTAATGTGTGAGTTATTCTACAAAATTGGCAATAAAGTTATATTGTTTATAGATGACTAGATTGCTTGCTAGGAATCTCAAGGGAAATCAAACAGACAAAAAAACTATGGAACAATTTGGTAGGTGCCAAGTTACAAAATTAATAAACAAATGTCAACAGTCCTTTCTATATAAAAAATATTAAAAATAATGGAACACATGGTGATATTTGCAAGAGCAAAGGAAATGAAGTAGCTAGGGATAAAATTAAGTAGATATTTATATGAGGTAGGTAAAGAAAACCTGAATTACTGTTTACAGACAGAGCAATCAATAGGTAAACATACCTTTTAAGGATAGAAAGATTCAGTAGCATCATGATGTAGATTATTCCTACATTAATACATAAAAAAATACAATTCTAAAGCAAATAGAGACTGAACTTCTAAAAAACAAGAAAGGTTCACTGTAATATTTGCATGGAAAAGCAAATAATATTCTATAAAGGAGAGTGAAAGGGAAAATAAGCAAACACAAATGATAGCATATAATATCAATCTAAAGAAATGACCATGTGGTACTCAGAAATTACCGACGGGTTCATCAAAGGAGAAGAGTAGAGGGTGTGTAAATAGACCAAAGCCATAAAGGAATTCACTACATTACCAAGGCAGCCATGTTCATTATCTTGAAAAGGAAGGGCTCTTCAATATATGATATTAATATCATCTGAGACACTAATGTAAGGCTTATCTTACCTTTTACCAAAGAGAAATTTTCACATAAATTTCAAACCCCAAATTTCTAGGAAATAAGATGGATACTTCCCCCCGCCCCCATAATTCTAGAGTAAGATACAGAATCTTGAAATTATTGGTATATTTAAATGCTTATAATGCAAAAGAAGAAATACTATGTGACAAAATCCTATTTTTAAAATATATGACAAAAGGACAATTTCACTTATATGCAAAGAGTTAAGTTGATTAGAAAAAAAATCAGGAAGACCATTAGAGAAAACACATGAACTGAAAGTTCAAAGTAAAAGAAATACAAACAGGAAACTATCTTTAAATTTCCTGGAATGAGGATTGAAAATTCAAATCATATTGATATTTTCAATTATCATCTCCCAAATATTACATAAGTGACTATTTTATATCATATTGGTGAAAATTAAGGTTTTCTATTTTTATAGTGATGAGTTAGATTTTTCTGAACCTCACTTCAATTTTTCATGTACTTGTGTTGGTCAGATTTATGTTTCCATTTAGCTAGACTACACTCTCCAGCTATTCAATCACACATTAATCTAGGTGTTGGGAAGATACTTTGCAGATCTGATTAAGGTCCATAATTAATTGAGTAAGGGAAATTGTCCTAGACTAACTGGGTGGGCCTGATTCAATTGAATGGCCTAAAGAGCAAAATCAGGCATTTTTTTTTTCCTCTCTCAAATTCCCACCTGTAGATTGCAGTTTCATCCTGTGCAGAAGGTTTCCAGCTTGCCCTTCCTACCGCCTACCCTAAAAGTTTTGCACTAGCCTAGCCAACCACACAATTACATAACCTAATTCCTTGCAATAAATCTCTTAACCTCTTAATATACATATCTTCTTCTGGTTCTGTTTCACTCGCTAAACCCTTAATAATATATTTTTTTCAGTTGGTATGGCTGCTTTTGCTCACAGGCAAAAGGAAAGAATCATTAGATGCTTTCACGTATTAAAGGGTTATGTTCCTGAGCCTGTTTCAGGTAGGTACATATTTTAGTTTCTAATCTAAGTGGGAAAGAGAGCTTAAATATAATGACATACTATGAATGATTCTGATTTTGCCCCAGGATATGGATTGAAATATATATTGGCAACATGGTGTTTTAGGTGGGTATACAAGTCTTTCGGAGAGCTCGAGTAAATGGGAATCAGTGAGAAGTTCAGTTTATCGCTCTACTCTACTGTTGATGAGCTTTAGTTTTTTATTTGTTTTATTCCTCCAATTCTCTTATAATCAGAAAAAAAAAATGTTGCAAAGAGAATTCCTGCTCCAATGTTACAGTGAATATGTACAAGAATTTCTTTAAGATAGTGGTTCTCAACCCTGGCTATATGATGAAGTGACCTAGAGAGCCTTTAAAAAATAATACTGATATTTGGGTTTCATTCTCAAAGATTCTGAATTAATTGGCCTGGTGTTGGTCGAAGAGAATAGGGTTTTTGTTTTTTTTTTAAGATTTTATTTATTTACTTGAGAGAGAAAGAACATGAGCAGGGGGGAGGAGTAGAGGAAGAGGGAAAAACAGACTCCTCACTGAGCAGGGAGCAGACATGGGACTGTGATCCCAGGACCCAAAGATCATGACCTGAGTGGAAGGCAGGTGCAGATGCTTCACCCACTGAGCCATGCTGGTACCCCAAGAAGAGGATTTTAAAACCTCGGATTGGTCTACTGTGCCAAAAAGCCTGACAATCTTCTATAAGTAGGAGTAAAAGTGTTTGATTGTAAGATGTGAATGTTTAATTTTAGTAGATAAAGAAAAATTATTTTCCAAAGTAGTTATACTCTGTTTTATTCTGACCATCAGAGTAAATGACTTTCCCTTCCTCCCTTACTCATGTTTATCTTAAAATTTTGCCAGTTAGGTGTTTATAAAGATAACACATTATGATTTTATTTTACATTTCCCTGATTATAATTGAGCTTATTCATCTTGTCATATGTTTATAAGGTTTTATAAACTTTTCAAACTATTTTTTCTGTGAAATACTAGTTCCTGTATTTGCCTGTTGTTCTGTTAGTAACTTATCTTTTTAAAATAAAAAAAATAAAATTAACTTATAGGAATTATTAGATATCCTGAATACCAATTCATTGTGAGTTTATGCAAGTATCTTCTTCAAATCTGGAGGTTTTATTATAAGAGAAAGACTCCATTTTTCTTGTTTTAACCCTAAACAGATTTCGAGTCATCTTCTTTCTCCTTTTCCTAACATGAGAGCAAGCCAATAAGAACCCCCCCAACCTTGGTGTTTGCATGAAGTTGAATCCCCATCTTGGCCCCACTTCCTAGCCACAACGCAACCCAAACCACCAGTTTGCTCTTGCTAGCCACTCAGACCAGCCTTTACCTGCCTCGCTTTCCCTAGAAAGAACTGTTGTGTAAGTAATAAATTATTTCATATCCTTTTGGTGGATATAGTATCATCAGGCTCAATGGGTTTTAGAAATTACTAATTATTTTTTCAAATTATGTTTTATTTCCTGTTTTAACTGTGGTTTTGCAAGAGTTAATCCTTCCATTTGTTCACATGGATATGTGAGTTGTATCCACTGGTTTCCTTGTATATTTTAGATTCCTGGTAGTTTGCTCATATTTATCAGTGAGGACCTAGAAGGAAAAGCATTGACAGCTGGAGTAGATGTCATCAGCATAATTACAATTTCTCCCTACAGTAATGTATTCAGATTATGATCATAAAAATTTTCATCATGATGATCAGACAGGGAAGAGGGTTGTATGTGATTTTTGGATTGTCAGTTTTCTCTAAAATGTTGAGAAAAATTTGCTTTTTCTGGGTTGTGGGGCTGCACATACTCCTTTGTGTCCAGAATTTATTTGCACCACTGCCTGATTTTATGTCCTCAGTAACTTCTGTATCAAACTGCCACTTTTCTACCCAAAGGTAAGTGCTCTTGGCAGCAATACTGGGATCTGGTATAACTGGTTTGCACTTCTTTCATTGGTAGCCTCATGGCAAAATCCAAAATATTTTTATTTCTTTTTTAAGTTTATTTGAATTTCAGTTACTTAAGGTGTTGTGCAGTTCAGTTTCAGGTACACAATATAGTGATTCATCACCTCCATACAGTACCTGGTGCTCACAACGAGTGTACTTCTCCATCCCCATCACCTGCCCAACACATCCACCCCCACTACATCCCCCAGGGGAACCATCAGTTAGTTCTCTATAGTTAAGAATCTGTTGCTTGGTTTCCACCCCCCACTCCACCCCACCCCGCCTCTCTTTCCCTTTGCTCATTTTTTTTGTTTGTTTGTTTCCTAAATTCCACATATGAGTAAAAGCATATGGTATTTGTTTTTCTCTGACTATTTTGCTCAGCATAATACACTCTAGTTCCATCCATGTTGTTGCATATGGCAAGATTTCATTCTTTCTTATGGCTGAATAATATTTCTGTGCATGTGTGTATATGTGTGTATACCTGTATACACAACACTTGTGTATGTGTATATGTGTATGTACACACTTACCATCTCTTTATCCATTCACATTCATCAGTCAATGGACCCTTGGGCTATATTCATAATTTGGCTCTTGTAGATAATGCTGCTGTAAACATCAGGGTGCATGTACCCCTTCAAATCTATATTTTTGTATCCTTTGGGTAAATACTTTGTAGTGCAACTGCTGGATTATAGGGTAGTTGTATTTTTAACTTTTTGAGAAACTTCTGTACTGTTTTCCAGAGTGGCTACACCAGTTTGCATTCCCAGCAACTGTGCAGGAGGGTTTCCCTTTAACCACACCCTCACCAACACTTGTTCTTGATTTGTTGATTTTAGCCATTCTGAAAAGTATGAGGTGGTATCTTTTTGTAGTTTTGAATTAGATTTCCCTGATGATAAGTAATGTTGAGCATTTTTTCATGTGTGTCTGTTGGCCATTTGTATGTCTTTTTGGACATGTATTCATGTCCTCTGCCCATTTTTTAATTAGATTATTCTGTTTTTTATATGTTTATAAAAAATAAAAAAATTAAAATAAATAAATAAATAAAAAGCAAAAAAAAAAAAACCTAGGTTCAGGGGGGAAAAAAAGATTATTCTGTTTTTTTTGGATGTTGAATTTTATAATTTTTAATGTATTTGCAATACTAACCCTTATCAGATATGTCATTTGCAAATATTAATTGTCCATATAATTGTGGGCTCATGTTTGGATTTTCTTTTCAGTTCCATTGATCTACATGCCTATTTTTGCACCAGTACCATACTGTTTCAGTGACCTCAGCTTTGTAATATAACTTAAAGTCTGGAATTGGGATGCTTCCAGCTTTGCTTTTCTTTTTTAAGATTGCTTTGGCTTTTCAGGGTCTTTTGTGGTTCCATACAAATTTTAGGATTGTTTGTTCTAGCTCTGTGAAAATGTTGTTACTATTTTGATAGGGATTGCATTTAAAATGTAGATTGTTTTGGGTTATATAGACATTTTCACAATATTTGTTCTTGCAATCCATGGGCATGGATTGTCTTTTCATTTCTTTGTGTGGTCTTTAATGTCTTTAATCAGTGTCTTATATTTTTCAGAGTAGAAGTCTTCTACCTCTTTGGGTAGGTTTATTTCTAGATATCTTATGGTTTTTGGTGCAATTGTAAATGGATTGATTCCTTAATGTCTCTTTCTGCTGCTTCATTATTGGTGTATAGAAATGCAACAGATTTCTAGATGTTGATAGCAGAATCTGAATTCTGCTTTTGTTTTTGTATTCTGATTACTCTGTTCCTGGGCTATTCTAAGGTTTTTCTTTGATACCTCACTTTTCAGAAAGTCCTTCTGATCACGAAGTGGTTTTAAGTTCCTAATTTCTAATTGGTTTCTTTTAATTTTCTTGTATCTACCTTGTATATCTAGAAATTCTTCAGTGTTATACCTGCTTATGACTCTCATCTTAGTTCTCTGTCATGACTATGGATGTTATTGTATGTGTATATCCCTTTCGTTTTCCAAAGAAATTTTAAGGAGGAGGGAAAATTACCTATCGTGTACATTGAATTGTAAACTCTTACCTTTGTCCTTTTACTTGTTTTATTTGCTTATTTTCTCCTTTAAGTTTGTCTATTCCTGGTATACAGTCTCCTGATACTACTCCTAGGCTTGACTTTCCTAAGTAGACTAAGTTTTTTCAAGACACATTTTTTACTCATTAGATTTTTTGCAGCTATGCTCTGGACATGCTTTGTGTGATACAGTTTTTTTTAACCTATAGGACTTTGTTTCAGCCACACCATTATCTTCTGTGTCCAATAACTTTGTCTTCCCTCCGGGGTAGAACAATGATGCTCATTACTGAAATCAATTTGATCTTAGTTGTACTATATTTAAATATATGAAGCTCAGTTTTTAGAATTAATTTGATTTTCAACTTGAAATAGTGCAGCAAAACAACCATATCACAGCCCTGGTCACAGTGAGTTATATAAACATACCTTCATTATTGGTGTATAGAAATGCAACAGATTTCTAGATGTTGATAGCAGAATCTGAATTCTGCTTTTGTTTTTGTATTCTGATTACTCTGTTCCTGGGCTATTCTAAGGTTTTTCTTTGATACCTCACTTTTCAGAAAGTCCTTCTGATCACGAAGTGGTTTTAAATTCCTAATTTCTAATTGGTTTCTTTTAATTTTCTTGTACCTACCTTATATATCTAGAAATTCTTCAGTGTTATACCTGCTTATGACTCTCATCTTAGTTCTCTGTCATGACTATGGATGTTATTGTATGTGTATATCCCTTTCATTTTCCAAAGAAATTTTAAGGAGGAGGGACAATTACCTATCGTGTACCTTGAATTATATATAAACATACCTTTTCTTCTACAAAAACTCTTTTCAGACACAAAATTTTATTTACTTCACTTTCACAGAATAAACAGCTCTATTTTAATTCAACACATTTTTCTCCAATTTTACACATCAAAAATCTAGGTTAGTGGTCCGGATTATTTTTAGGAAGCAGGAGTGTCAAGGTCAGTCTCACAGGAGTCAGACTAGATTTCTAAATTAGGGATACTTGAGACCAATTAGAACACAAGCTAGGAAAAAGAGGTTATTAATATCAAGAAGCAAAGGGACTCACAGAATAGAAATCAGTGCTTCCCAAATGGGGAGATCAGGAAACTCAACAGAATATGAGCACACAGCATGTGGATATTGATAGTACTTATGGTGCACATTGGAAAGACAGCCCCTTTATTAGGCGCCAAAGGCATACTGTTACTTTTATCAGAGTAATGAGATATTATTAAAACAAATCAAAGAAAAGTTAACTCTGGATGCCATAGGCAAGCTGCATATGACATCTGAAAAAAATTGCTTAGGTTTCTAGAAACTTATTATACTGTTTCCATTTGAGGGACAGGAATGGAAGTAGCAGTGGTAGTCTTGAATCTCCACACAGTTAATGGGAGGCAGAAGTTAACAGGGTTTTGTGACTGTCATTATAGTGCCTTCCCCACCCTCAACCCCCCCCCCCCCAACCCATCACTGCTTTCCTTAATTCCTCTCACAGAATTCTCTGGAAATGTTACAAATGAAAAATATCTGTCCCACTGAGGAATGCTCATTAAGTGGTGTTGTAACTATGAACAAATATTGTAGATATTACAGTTGCTCTCTTTTTCTCCTTTTGTTCCCAGTCACTCATTTTGGGAAGATCCTGGGAGATGTATAATGGAGTTCACATAGTTTTTAGAAGCACCCGTCTAGATGTTAACAGCTATCACGTTTTTAATTTTAATTTTTTAAAGTTTATTTATTTATTTATTTTTATTTGAAAGAGAGAGAGAGTGAGCACAAGCAGGGGAGCAGCAAGCAGAAGCAGAGGGACAACAGACTCCCTGCTGAGCAGGGAGCCTGACAGGGGGCTCTGGGATCATGATCGGAGCTGAAGGTAGACACTTAACCAACTGAGCCAACCAGGCACCCCAGCTATCGAGTTTTTAGATGGCACTTCAGAATAAAATATTTCTTACTGAATCATAACACCTCCACCTCAGTGTGGAAGTGTATGATTTAGTATTTCCATTAGGAAAAACAACTACAAATAACTTTAGTTACAATAATTAATATTAGTTAATAGTAGTTAATGGCATACAGCATTTATTGTATAGAATATTAACAGTATACTTTATACAGTATACAAGAACTGAGGAAAACCTGGACTACAAAGTATGCCTTACCATTGCCCTCAAAACCTAGTCCTCATTTAAATTTTCTTTCCTTTTTTCTTTAAAATAATGATACTTATTTTGCTAAGGGATTATATAGATTGCTAGTTCTTAGCCATTTACAAAATAGAATATGCAATATAAGGGAAAAACAGCAATTATAAAGTAAGTAGCCATGGTTACAATGGAATTTTCAAAGGTTCAAGTAGAATAAATCCTTTGGAAATATGACATTTTAAAAATGCATTTTAATGAAATACACATCTCTTTGGTAATTAAATGGAAGGAAGAATCCATTATATTAAATCTTCAAATTATTTTTAACACATTTGGTTTTAGCTACCTTTTGGAGTCAATTATTTGTCGCTTTTATTAGGTACTTTTCCACTCCCAAAGGCCTCTAATTTGTTGTATTCATTAACATCTATGATTCTTCCTCAATAGATGAGTGATATATTTGAGCTTATACATTAATATATTTGTTTTGCTGGAAAGCAGATTTAGATTTTGAAAAGTTCTATGGGCAAGAGTGACAAATAATTTCCACAGGAATTATTTCTATTATTTCTATTTTATTGCAGCAGCAGTTTATTTGATAATCCTTCAGATTTAAGTGACTTGACTATAGAAGAAAATTAGAAAATGGAGGTAAGAAGAAATTAACCAATCTTTGTATAAATCCAGCTATTTCTGCAAAAATTTCTCATCATTATGTTTGGCTATTAAATTTTATTCTTGTTATAATTATTATAGTAAATTTGAAGAATGTAAGTAATAAAAATTGTCAACTCATCTTTTTTTTTTTCTATTTTATTTATTTATTTGAGAGAGAGTGAGAGCGAGCATGAGTTGGGGGAAGAGTAGAGGGAGAGGGACAAGCAGACTCAGCACTGAGCACAGAGCCCCAGAGTAGGACTTGATCCCACGCTCCTCAGAGTATGATCTAAGCCAAAAATCAAGAGGATGCTTAACTGACTGGGCCACCCAGGCCTCCTACTGATCTTTGATAAGGGAGTAAGGCAATTCGGTGAAGGAAAGATGTTTTCAAGAAATGGTACTAGAATAATTTGGTGCCCCTAAAGAAATGCATCTAGATATAGATGTTATACATTTAACAAAAATGAACTGAAAAAAAAATCATTGACCTGAGTGTAAAACTCAAAACTCTAAATTTTTAGAATAAAACACAGGGAATTTGGATGATCTAGGATTTGGCAATGAATTTTTAGATACAACACTGAAAGTAGGACCCATGAAAGAAAAGATTTAAAAGAATAAATGAAACAAGATGGGATTGGGAGGGAGACAAACCATAAGTGACTCTTAATCTCACGAAACAAACTGAGGGTTGCCGGGGGGAGGGGGTTTGGGAGAAGGGGGTGGGATTATGGACATTGGGGAGGGTATGTGATTTGGTGAGTGCTGTGAAGTGTGTAAACCTGGTGATTCACAGACCTGTACCCCTGGGGATAAAAATATATGTTTATAAAAAATAAAAAATTTAAAAAAAAAAAAAGTACAAATCATGAAAATTTTGATTACTCTGACTTAACTTGCTTGTATTTCTTTAGGTGGTATATATTAGGTTATTTTTCTGATTTTTTTCATTTAGCTACATAGTTAAATTTTTTCTTCAATATTTAATCTTGAAAGTGGCAGTGGCTCCTATACATTTCTTTATTAGTAGCTTGGACTACCATAACAAAATACCATAGACTGGGTGGCCTACAGAACAGAGGTTTATTTTCTCACAGTTCTAGAGACTGAGAAATCAAAGAACAAGTTACCAACTAATTTGGTAAGAAGTTACCTCTCCTAGTGAGAGCTCTCTTTTGCAAGACTGAAACCTTCTTGCTTAGTTTTCTTAATTTCCTTCTCACACATAAAGTATATTCGTTCCATACCAATGATCCCCCAATCTTATTTACTTATTTTTTGATCCCCCAAATCTTAACTCACTCCAACTTCAATCCTGAAATCCAAAGTTTCATCTGGATAATACCAAATCAGATATGCATGATACTCAAGATATGATTCACCCTAAAGAAAAATTCCTCTCCAACTATGAATTTGTGAAACCAGACAAGACATGTGCTTCCAAAATAAAATGATGGGAAAACCATAGGAAAGACATACCCATCCCCAAATGGGAAAGAAGGTGACTGATCCCAACCAACTCTAAACCTAGCAAGGCAAATTTCATGAAATTTTAATATCTAGAATAATCCTCTTTGGCTTGATGTCCATCTTTCAGATTAATTGGGATGGTGGCCTTGCCTTCTGCACTTACCAGGTCAACAGTCCCCACTCCATGGCTCTGCTGGCTGGGAATTATACCCCCAAAGCTTTGCCCCATGAGGCCCTGCCACTGAGGCTACACAGGATAGCACTGCACCCAACCCTTTGATCAGAGGGCTTTGACCTGTTGAAAGAGAAGCTGCAAGTGGCACCACCCACTAAAACTAATGAGGCAGCTCTGAGGGTCTGCAAATTCCTTCAGGGACATTCTTTCCTTTTCTTGAAGAATAGTGCATGTTTGCAGCTGAATTAACTCTATGGTCCATGCCTGTAGGATCTAAGAAGTTATCCTGGTTTCTTGGACTCTTCCTCCCGCATCCCCATTCTGTTCAAAATTTCAGTGTATCTGGTGGTATAATTCCATCTTGGTTCTTTGTTTCTGCTGAGATTAAGTCCCTGAGTCAGACCCACAATCTCTTTATTAGACGTTTTTTCAACTATACCCTTAATGTTCTCTTCAGAACAAGCTTTCTCACTTTATGCCATATGGCTAGGCTGGTAATTTTTCAAATTTCCAAGTTCTGGTTCCTTTTTGCTTAACAATTTTTCTTTAATTCATTTCTCTCTTCTCATATTTTACTGTTAGCCACCAGAAGGAACCAGGCTTCTCCTTCAGCACTTTTGCTTAGAAATCTCCTCAGCTAAATATATAGTTTCATCACTTACAAGTTCTACCTTCCGCCAAACAGTACAACATAATTTAGCCAAGTTCTTTGCCACTTTATAACAAGGCTCACCTTTCCTTCGATTTCCAAGAACATGTTTGTCATTTCCATCTGAGATCTCACTAGAATGGCCCTTAATGTCCATATTTATACCAATATTCTGTTCTGATTATCTATGTATTCTCTAAGATGGATTTTTTCTCTCCAGCTCTCCTTTTTCTTTCTGAACTCTCATCAGAATCACCTTTAACATTCACATTTCTAACATTCATTTCACAACTCTTTAACCTTGGGGCACCTGGATGTCTCAGTCAGTTAAGCATCTGCCTTTGGCTCAGGTCATGATCCCAGGGTCCTGGCACTGGGCTCTCTGCTTAGCAGGGAACCTGCTTCTCGCTCTCCCTTTGCCCCCCACTCGTGCTCTCTTTCTTGCTTTCTCTCTCAGATAAATAAAATCTTAAAAACAGCAGCAACAAGAACAACAACAACAACAAACCACAATCCCTTTACCCTCTATCTATTACCCAGATTCAAAGCTGAGCACCTCCCCCCACCTCTGCCAACTTCTTGGTACCAAGATTTGTATTAGCCTGCTCAGGCTGCCGTAACAAAATACCATAGACTGGTAGCATAAACAACAGCAATTTATTGGCTTACAATTTTGAATGCTGGGGAATCCAAGATTAAACTGCTGGCCTGTCTGGTTTCTGGTGAGAGCTTTCTTCCTGGTTTGTAGACTTCTGCCTTCTCTCAATGTTCTCACATGGTCATTTCTCATTGTGAGTGTATGTGTGTGTGTGTGTGTGTATAAAGAGAAAGAATCTGTCTTCTTATAAAGGCACTAATCCTATTGGATCAGGGTTCTACTCTTAAGACCTCATTTAGCCTTAATTATTGACAGAAGATCCTATTTCCAAATATAGTCGTATTAGGCTTCAACATATTGATTTTGGGGGGATACACTTCAATCCATAGCAATTTCCAGTTGATCTTTGTTAACAATGCTTACTTTTATTTTGCAAATAGCAGCTCTTGACAAAAAAGCAGACTGAAGCCACACACTTAGAAATTCTGGTTGGTTGCTCAAAAAACATTAGCATTCTGATTCAGCACAGGAATGTGGGTGTCTTTGGGAACATATTTGTTGTAAGCCATATGTTTTGTACATCATGTTACAGGTTCTTGGGGACAGCTCTTCTTCATGAAGTCCAAACCCAGCTAAATGGGTTTGGACTTAAAACCTGTTAGACTGATAGTCAATGAAGTTTGAGCCTATAGAAGAGACAAAGAAAAATTACACTCTAAATTCAGAAAGGGAAAAAATGAAATCAATAACACATTTTTCCCACAACCATCCATCTTTCCTGGGAATTTTATATCATAGCATTATATTTATTTGGATTTTAACAGTAAATAAGAACCATGTACTTTATTTACCAGCAGAAAAAAAATAGGGTGTATTCCTACATATGCCAAAAAAAAAAAGGGGGGGGGATACTCAAGCAGCTATTTAGATTATTTAGAACTCCAAATATTTTTTTTTTTTTAATAAATTTGGTGCTATAGCCTTTCTGTGTTACTTTAGAAATATAGAAGCAATAGACTTCTGGCTAAAATGGCAGTTTGAATGCAAAGGCCTGACTATCTACTTTTTAGAATTTAAATAATTAAATAGATATAAATGTACTTGAATTAATTCTACAATGCCTGTGTTCTAATCTAACTGCAGTATTGCAGTATTGAATTCAGTGAAACACTATATACAATCTAGAAGTAAAATATGTACTTTCATCTCCCCAAATCCACTTAAGTCTAATTTATAGCTCACAGCATGAGCTATAAGTTTTCTTCCCTTCCCTCTCCAAGTGTCCTGAAGGCTTAAACTCAAATCATCTCACTCTGATCTCCTTACCCAAATACTCACCTTACTTATTTTCTGTGTCTTTGAATTTATCTTTCCTGATCCACGAATTCTCTTGGGTATCTGTTATACACACTCCTTCTGTTACACACATTAATTTCTTTGATATATTTGATAACATGTGAGCATTAGAGAGGAGATAGGATCCTCTGATAGCACTGAGCCCTTTGGATGCAGAGGGACTGAGCAGGTAAGATGAACAGCTAGAAGACCCCACAGTTGGAAAAGGAAGGCTGCTTACTCTGGGGGAGACTTTAGCCTAGGGAAGCTTCCTTTTACCTCCTGAAGTGTCTGAGTTTGCAGGATTAAACATGCTCTGCCTTCTATCAATTGATTTCCAAGTCCTCAAGAAACACTGCCTGTTTGACAACTAAGGGAATACAAAACCTGAGTACTTTTTTGAATGGTTTATTAAATCATAAGCAAAGATGCACATGCATTTAAACTAGAAACATTTCCACCCTAGCATTCTACATTTAAATTAATATTCTATGTTCTTTTCCAATATGACAACTTGCTGAAATCTTCAGATTCCAACCAACCTCACTCCTTGATAAATAGTTCTTGAGAATATCTAGGTCAGCTAATGTTAAAAATACAAACACGAAGTACAAAGTAACAAAAGGGATATGGAAGAGACTACAATACAGAGATTCAGCTGCCTTTTATTCCCCAGTTACCAAAAGCATTTGCTCTTCCTTGATCAAGCTGTGTCCAGAAACTACTCTCCTGTAATAAATGTTCTTAGCCACATTTTTCAAAATTGATGCCACAAAAGCTTCCAATTGTTTTAAGACAATACATTTTTAATTGAAAAATTATTTTAATCAAGTGTGAATAGTGCTAAATATTCCTGTCTTAGCATTATGTATAATAAAAGACAAATGGCTCATGCCGTGTTTATTGTCATCTGTATAATTAATTCGAACAGGTTTATAAGAAGGTGGTATTTCATTTTTGAAAACCTTCTGAAAATTTATAGATTGGTGCAGTGTTTCATAGCAATATTTCAAATGCCTGATATCCCATAGTCCTAAATACATTCTCTCTACTGATGTATGTTTAGTACTTCCAAACACAGTTTCTCTGTCACAAGGAAGTTATCTTTGTAAGGATAAAATATGTAATTCTTCAGGATATTCTTTGATTCTTAGCAAATAATTTAGAGGACTGATAGCAATCAGACAGGTATAGTTAGAAGTCAGTGAAGCAAAAGTAGGAGAAGAATGGAAGCAGCCAGCTCTAAAATCAATCCTTTAGACCCTATAATACCAGATATTATTCATGGAAATTAATCATCATGCAGAAGACAAAATGACAACATTTTTGCTATTATTTAAAAGTTTTCACTGAATATTTATGAGCTGATATAGATATGTAAGTGATAGATTGAAATCTGATAACCAAAACTAAAACCCCTGTCCCAGAATTCCCTGTATAGTTAACTTTAGAAGGTTAACTTCCCTCTAATTTTCCCTAAAGAGTAGAGATGCCTCATCTTCATTTCTTGTACATTTATATCTTGTGCATTTTACATGTCCTAAAAAATCTTTCCCTTTTAGGCACTCTGAAGGTCCAGTTCCTCTTTAGGGCCAAGGTTTCTCTTTACTATTAAGTTATACTTATATCCTGACATAATGCGTACATATGAATTTATTGATAAAATGCTTTAAAAGGCATTAAACATACTGAAAGTGCAACATATGTCACAATGACTTGTAAGTATCTAAAGTATCTCTGTGTAACATAAGATTCATCCCCATTTTTTTAACCCATTGGTTTCTATAGAAGGGATTCTACAAAAAGATTTAAAAAATTGTTTTATAATCTCAATCTTTCTAATTCTTATAAATCAAAAATTTTGGATTATGTTATTGTTACATTGGATTTTAAAACAGTTAAAATGCAATATTTTTGTTAAAATAGAATTCCTTGGCCTTGGCACTACTAACATTTTAGACCACGAAATTTTTAATTATAGAAGGATGTCCTGTATATTGTAAGATGTTTAGGAGAACCCTATCCTCTACTAGATGCCAGCAGCACCCCTCAGTTGTGACAACCAAAAATGTCTCCATTTTTAAAAAACACATTTACTTATTTTAGGGAGGGGGAAGGGAAGAGGGAGAGGGACAGAGAAAATCTCTAGTGGACTGCCCGCTAAGCATGGAGCTTGATACAGGCTCGATCTCATGACTCAGATCATGATATGAGCTGAAACAAAGACTTGGATCCTTAACAAACTGAGCCACCCAGGCACCCCTATAATGTCTCCATTTTTGATAAGTGTTCCCTGACCAATGTCTCCTGAAGGGCAAAGTCATCTTCAGTTAAGAACTAGTGATTTAAAAGACAATATTCCATTATTCATCATTATTAATATATAACATTATTAATAATAATGTCCCCATTTAGTGGACCACAGTGAATGTGAGCACATGTAAGACTCTATGTCCCAAAAGAAATCAGCGTAATCGATTCATTCCCATCAGTAGACATTTCCCAATTTTAGTGACTCTTGTGGAAGTAAATGCAATTCTGAAGCTCAACCAAATAATATCCTTTACTTCTGGATTAAAATGGTGAGGACATTTAAATTCCTCTCCCCGTGTTTATGCCCTTGTCTTCCTTTGTTTCATATGTTAAGGCAGGAGGAGATGATTTGATTATTTTCTCTACACAGTTCATTGATGACATCTGCTGCTTTGCCCTCAGCACCTCGCAGAAATTTCAAGGTAAATTAACAACCAGATGGCTTTACCTGTATAAAAACTTTTCTGGATATCCAGCCTATTTCAGCACAGTACCTTCTGTCCTAAAGAGAAAGCCAAAAGTAACGTAATGCCATTAGGCAGAGTAAAATTTAGAAAATATGGTCTATTTATTCTTTTAAATTCCATTTCTTCTAGTTTTACAAGGTTTTTCACTTCTACATAACTACATCATCCTTTTGTGGTACCCTTCTACAGTTAGCATCGACTGCTGTGAATATTGTCTCTTCCTTCCTCATGAAATTTTTGTAAAACACTATTTTAGCAACTTTCAAGCCAATCTGGCTTTATGTAAAGGAGAAAGGTGTGCCCATATTTAAGAAGTAGGTGTGTGTTTGTGGGCCCTCTCTGACCCTGGCTACTGCCATTGCCCTGCACCACACACATTCTTCCTCCAGCTGTTCCTGTGTGCTGTGCCTCCTGTCACCGGCTTCCACTGCAGTGTGTGCCCACAGTGAGTCCCTGCAGCCACATGAGAGCATGCTGACAGCCAAGGTCCCCATCACTGCCCTTAGGCCTGGAACCATCCCTGACACATGTTACTGGCCCGCACACTGAGTGAGCCCACAGCTTAGCCCTTGCAGCTAGGCATCTGCAAGCCCTGAGCCCTAGTCTTCATCACTGGCCTCCACTGCTATGTATGTGCCCACAGCTGGCCCCTGCAGCTGCACGAGTACACACCAACAGCAAAGGCCAGAGCTGCCTTTGGGTCTGATCTGGCTCTCACTCCTATGACTGGCCTGTAGTGCTGCAAGGGCCTGCATCTAGCACCCCCATCTGCGTACCTGCACACCATCAGCCCAACTCCCATCACCGGCCTGACTACCATGCCTGTACCCATGGCTGGCCCCTGATGGTACATGAGTCCAGATTGCTGCTCGACTGTCTGAGGACATCCTGACTCCTGTCAAAATCTGCACCACTGCACGTGTCAGCAGCTACGCCCCTGAGTGATATTTGGGAAAGGATCAAAATATACTCAAACATCATTTTAAAATACTTAAGGAAATGTAATAAGTGGAGTGCTTCCAAAGTAGTGAGTGGTGAACCTCGTTCAGTGTGCAGGGACACTTTACCTCTTTAGCCCTGATCCTATAATTAGGATGTGAAAGCTGGAAAGATTACATTAAAAATAAATAAATAAAAACTGTCAGTTATATATTCCACCCAGCAACTTACTTCTATTATTTTCATTTGTTTTGATTGGTTTGATAATCACAAATTTCAAGATATGTACAGATTGTCTGGGCTAGTATTTGTAATACTTATGAAAAACTCTATCTAAGGATTAGTGATTGCTGGGGCATCTGGCTCGCTCAGTCTGTTGGGTATTTGAACTTGGGGGTCCTAAGTTCAAGCCCCACGTTGGGTGTAGAGCCTACTTAAAAACAAAAACAAAAACCACTTGCTGCTGGGTTTTGTTTGTTTGTTTGTTTGTTTTTTATTGCTGTGGGTGTTTATCAGTGGTTCTTTGGACAAAAGCTTTTCTTTTTCTGTCATGATTCAGAATGACTTATGATTTTCTGCATAGTGAAGCCTCAAGGAGAATGTATGTTCCTCATCAGTGCAACTGAGTTATGGCAAGAACCATTCAGGAAAAGTAGCACAGCTATAGACATAGGAACTGTTAGGTGATCTATCTGCAGGCTTTTTATCTCTAATGATTTTTCTTCTGTGGTACCAGTTACTATTCATACCACTGTGTGATTTCATGCTCAATTTCTTTCCTTTTCTGTGTAAGCCAACAGATTTTGCTTTTCTTTTTTGGTAAACAAAGTGCATTTTTTAGAAAAAATCTACTTTTAGTGTTGCTGTGGTTTAAGTTACTAAGCATTGTTTGTCTTACCAAATGTTTGAGTGCTATTGCCATTGTATATTAAAATGATTTACTAAACATGTTGTAGTTAAAACCTGTTAAAATTGCATTTTGAAGGAAGTAGTCTACCTCTGATATTTAATTCAATTCTAACAGTGTGATAGGAATGCACTGTTGATGCACTAGAACTATCCACTCAGGCCATTAAAATACTGTAAGAAAATTGCTAATTCCAGTAAACTTTATGACAATGTGGTATCTTGAAATGGCTGATAAACCTCAAAAAGTACTATTTCTTGCTGCAGAGACAGCTATAGTTATATACTTAGAAACTTTTAAAAGCTCAATTCATATTTAATCAAAATTGTAGGATATTTAAAATGTTATATTTGCAATTGATGGAATGAATCACAATAGAAATTCTCTCTTAGTCCTGAAGTAGCCATTGACATTTATAGCTATTATAACTAGAAAATAGTTATTTATAGTTATTGCTAGTAAGATAGAATAATTTTGTATCCTTCTTGGACTTTTTTTTGGTCTTATAAATATATTCAATAAAAGCAATGCTTATACACATTTTGGAAAATACCAAAATGCAAATAAGAGTGAATATAAATCATTCATAATTTTATACACACACAAACACACGCGCACACACACAAACACACGCACACACATCCCACACATGCTACGAACATTTTGAAAGATTTCCCTTTTGTCTCTGTTTTATATAATGAGAATCCCATTACTTTCTTTTGTATGAGGCAGCATAGACTAAACACTAGGTTCATGGATTTTGGACCCAGGCTGCCCACTTTTGAATCACAGTTTTGTAATACTGGGCTAATCACAGGTTATGTAACCTCTAATTCTCACATTCTGCATTCATAAGATGGGAGTAACAATAGTACCTAGTTCATAAAGTTGTATTATAAAAGAGTATGATTGACTACGAAAATTAAAAACAGGAAAAAAATGGGAAAGGCAGAAAATTATGTGATGCAATAGATATGATTAAAAAGGACTAGCATGCTTGAAACTGGGATCAAAGTAGTATACTGGTTAGGGCATTTATAAAACTGATGAACCATGAGTGAGGAAGATTCAAGAGACTCTGTAAATGTTCTATAAATCTATAACTGCAGAACCAAATACCTGGAAGTAAAAATTTAATACATAGCCTAATATCAGATTCATGCAAAGTTCATGCAAAGTTTTATTGGGATACCTGGTATTTTTTGTAGAATTCCCGATATTACATGTGGAAATCATAAGGCCTTGAATGATGTTTCCATTTTCATCTTATTTTTTTTTTCCATTTTTATCATTTTATCATTTTTCCATTTATCATTTTATCATTTTCCATTTTTATCCATTGGATTATCTTCTGGCAGACAGAGAGATAGCATGCAGATTACCTTGATCCAGTTGAAAGTGGATTTCAGGTGTCTTTAGGCCTTTGTTTCTCCTTTGTTTCTCCTTTGTTTCTCCTTTTGTTTCTCCTTTGTACTTCTGGGAATAACTTTTACATCCAGGGCATGGGTCTTCTGGGTCTCACCAGGAACACTGGGGTTTTTAACAAAGTCCTTCTTCCTTTTGAGCCATGAACTCTGACTTCTGTCAACCAAGCTCCATGAGATTGTCAAAATCTTTGCTCAAATTTTTAGGCTCCAAGAGCTGTTGTCCGCTTGCTTTATTTGTTTGTTTTTTCAGCATTTTGTTCATTGCATTAGAGGCTTACGATTTGGCAAATTATTTGAGGAGAAATTGAATGGAGAATTTCAGGCTCCTATCTATGATTCTCTCTTGTCTGGGATTATGACTTCTTGGACTCCTGCCACTTTAGCATTCCTGAACTCTAATGGTTGCCTCTCCGGTCCAGAAAAATTCCCACAAGCACCTGGCCACCTGTACACTTGTCCTCTCCTCACAGTAAAGGAGATTTGCAGATACCCTGGGGGGAGTTTGAACCACATCTCAATGTCCTTCCCTTCCTTGTTGGATTTTGGTCACTCAGATCCTGAAGTTTGATGTTTTTAATCCACAACTTAGACTTACATTCACTGGGAGTGTTAGTCTGATACAAGCTTCTCTATTGAGACCAAAGAATCAATGATTTTAAGATCTGGAGTATGTTTTGGGTCTCTGTACTGACACCAACAGGCGATAGGCTTCTGAAACTGCTCCACCCCTATAAAGGCTATCCTCTTCCGTACTATTTCCAGTTGTAGCCTGGAGTACAATATTTAAACAGATGTTCTTAGTACATAGAACAAAGGATTGGCAGATTGTTTAATCAAGGATATTTCTCTACTGATGACCCGGAGAATCCTGGATCTTCTCCCTAGTAGGATTTTACAGTTGTTAGAGACCAGTTAGGACTGTGCATTTCCCATTATTCTTCATTCTCAAGGGTAGTTTAATTTTTATTTTTTCTTGTTCTTCTGGATCACTGTTCAAATAGATCATTAGCAAGTAGCTTTTAATTTAGTTCATACATTATCAAACCATAAGGAGTCATATCTAGATCTGATGGGAAGGATTAGACATCATCTGGAGATCTTCTGTTGTGATCTGAGTGTCAGAGGATAGGGCTTTCTGGCTGTCTTCTTTCAGACGGTGGGAAGTATGCCTTACGACATGTATGTATGAATATTGTGTATGGATGTTGGGGAGCCAAAATATGAACAGCAAATGGGATTATTTACTGTCTACATCATAAGTAGCCTTACTTTCCACTTTGATGACCAAACTCACTTTGTTGTAAGCATCAAGAACTTCTCTAAGTTTACATTTCCTAACTTTCCTTGTGCGCAGAGATAGCCCTTGACTCAGTTCTACCAAATGGCATGTACATGAACGTCACCGAGTAGAACTTTTAGGAAAGGATTCTAACAGTTAGTATAGGATCTCTTTTGTTGTTGTTCTTTTGCCCCTCCTGCTTCCTCCTCCTTTAAATACTAGTGTGAGGATGGGAGCTGCAGCTCTCTTTTCCTTATTTTCATCCACATTAATGAAGACAGAGCCAAGACCCAGGTCTTGATAGCTATGACCAGTTGATAAAAACGTCAGCACCTGCCTACCTTCTGACTTTTTGTAATATGGGACAATAAAGCTCTGAGTTGTTTAAAGCACTATAAGGACCTCCCTTCCTTATAGGTAATCTCTACAGTTTCAATTCTACATCATTATGAATAGAAAGCACCATACACCATTTTTTCCTCAAAGGACCCTAAAATCTACATTGTATGAAACTGAATGTCCACAAAATATCTATTTATTTCACTCATACTTTAGCTTTTAAGAATAAGACTTGAAATAGACTGGCTATTTAATACTACTAAATATTTAATTATTTATACACACATTAATACATGTTAAATATTAATATGTATTATTAATATTAAATATTAAAATGTAAATACTAGATTGGACACATATCTAGTATCTTTTCTAAGATTTGCCTCCAGTTGCTTAAGTGATAGAGCAATTAGAATAACAGTGGCTAATCAAAGGCAAGAGATTAAAGTTATAGCTTTTCTTGAAATCTGTGTTTTCAATAGATGAATATATAAATGAGTATCCGTTCACTGCTGAGCAATTAACAACAAGATGTTGCACAATGTTAACTGTTAATGTTTGGCTCTAATGCTGTTTATAGGCCTACAATAAATAGACCATCATAGAGATAGTAAGACTTGGCCATCCTTATACGAAAATTTCTAGATATTTTTGTCTAAGTCTCAGATGGATATATTTTTAAAAGATTTTATTTATTTATTTGAGGGAGAGAGAGAGCACAAACAGGGGGAAGGGGAGAGGGAGGAGCAGGGTGTGAGGGACAAGCAGACTCCTGCTGAACAGGGAGCTGGAAACAGGGCTTGATCCGAGGACCCTGAGACCATGACCTGAGCAGAAGTCAGACACTTAAATGACTTAGCCACCCAGGCAACCCAGATGGGTATTGTTTTTACTGTTTTTCCTCTAGGATTCAATTTTGCACACTCATCACGTAATTATTCTATCTAATGTTTATCAGAGGGTAGGGGAAATACAGAATAGAGGATGAAGACTGGAATGGGTAGAAAAAAGGAAAAGAAAGAAAGAAAGAAGAAATTTGTACTGCATAGATGTATGTATGTGTGTGTCTCTCTGTGTGTACACATATCTCTATTATTTGCTTTTTACCAGGTCCTGGAGTAATGCCATTGTATGTATGAGGTCATTCAATCTTCTCAACCAATGGCAAAGTTACTCTTACGATAACCATCTTAAAATAAGAAAAATCAAGATTTAGTGACTTAGGAGATTTGCCCATATTCCAAAAAGGAGCCTGAAAAGGGATGCCTGGGCGGCTCAGTCAGTTAAGCTGCAGCCTTCGGCTTGGGTCTTGACCTCAGGGTCCTGGGATCGAGTCCCACTATGGGCTCCTTGCTCAGAGGGGAGCCTGCTTCTCTCTCTGCCTCTGCCTGCCACTCTGCCTGCTGCATGTTCTCTCTCTCTCTGACAAATAAATAAATAAATAAATACAATCTTAAAAAAAAGGAAATCTGAACAGAAAAGGGGCTTAATCCATGGTGCCTGTCTTAGGAACACATAAACTGTTTTCTCAGACCTCTCCTTGTTACCTATGGCAGCAGAGGGTACTACTGTGAGAGACAATGATTTTTTTCTCTCACAGCTCTTCATACTACTGCCTGAGAACCTTGATGACTGTTTAAGATTTTATTGGGATTTTTTCTTTAAGGGAATATGGAAATTTAAAAAATTCCAAGACATTTCTTATTTGAAATGGATCAAAACCTCTAAATTCAGTTCCTTGATGACTGAAGGATGTCTGTGAAAAATTTGTATTAATAATATGGGTGTGTAAGTTCACCAGTTTGGCATACAATATAGTCCTTTAGAAAAACTGATACTCCTTCTAAGTGTCTACTCAAAGTGACTACATAACTAGAAGGGATTCTTAGATCTTCCAAGGAAGATGACTCAGTTTATAATCATTCCAGGCCATGTGTATATCGCACTTCATTGTGGCATTGTGGCTATCTACTTGACACTCTGCCCAATCCTACCACTCACAGCTCCTACTTGTGTTTCAATGCATACAGATATGTGTCTAAAGATTCAACAGTGTTCTCAGTTTCCAAGTTATTCTATTACCATTACCATTACTCTATTACTCTAGTGCCATTGATTGATATTTACCCCATCCATTGGTAAGTGATCACATACTTCCAGACCATATAAGATCCCAAGATCACTGACAGGCCAGTGATGGCTTCCACAGTTGCACCTGCAAAATGAGCTTCAACTACAAGAGCTGATAGGTTAGGTAGAAAAGTGAAAAGTCTTTATTTTGGTTTTTGCCTGGCAACCAAGCAGCTAAATAAATAGTCATTGAACAAATGGTGATTTATAACTTCGACAGCTGTCACTGGCAGATTAAGTGGGGGGAAAAAACTATTCTTCTCCCCAGTTTCAAACCTTGGCATTAAGTGATTCCATCAAAATATCTTTCTCATAAAGAGTAGTGTGTTACATAAGAAGGATGTTAGCAGATCCATTGCACTTCTTACCTTTGCTTGACATTAACTAAAGAGGGATGCTATATCACCAGTATGCTGGCCAGATGACCACTTTTTAAAAATATTTTATTTTTTAAGTAATCTCTACACCCAAAATAGGACTTGAGCTTACAACCTAAAGATCAACCCCAAGATCAAGAGTTGCATGCTCTACTTACTGACTGAGCCAGGCAGGCACCCCGGGCTAGACCAACTTTTGTGGTATATGTTATACAAGGTCCAACCTTTCATAGTCAATAAGATGCTTGTGTCCATATTCCACAAATACATTGAATTAAACAACATCTGAACACATATAAATTTAGAGTATGCTATCAAGAAAGAGTTATCTTCTTTTCCACATGAAGTAGAGTTGGTTGTAAAAACCTACCCATGCATTTCCATATGTATCATAGATTTTGTTCTTCACACGAAAATTTGAGGATCATGGCAACCTTATAAACATATGTTGTAAAAACCCCTGCAATCAAAGATAACCATGATTGATGAAATTATCAACAGGATGACCAATCAGAAGTGAAGTTAAAACTTTCTCAGTGAGATGGGATACTGTTTGACATAGTACATTATCTGTTCTTGCAGAGAGGTGCCTGCTCAAGGTGATGTTCATGGAGTGCCATGAGAGACTATGTATCTATCAAGGCAGGTTGTCTGACATGATGCTGGAATTACCATAGTGATTTTTAGAATGTAATGAAAGGGTCCAAAAACCTATGATATGACTTCTCTTCTCTGTATACATTTTTCTAGACTGATTTGGCAACAATCCAAGTATGTCAAAAGAATTGAGGCCCTACCATAAATATCACCATGGGTAAACATTGTAAAATTGCTGCCCAAATAAGCAACATAAGCCTTACCCTCCTTTATGAGAAATACTATAGCCCAAGCAAGGAAGGTGCAGAGCTGCTGAAGAAGACCAGACTTTGGGCCATAATTCTTCATCTTTCTTTATAAATATCTATGCCCTCAATATTGGAGCAGCCAACTACATAAGACATTTGTTAATCAAGATAAAGAGTCACATTGATATGAATACATGAATAGTAGGGGATCTTAACATGCCACTTTCAGTAACAGACAGATCATCCAAGCAGAAAATCAATAAAGAAACAAGAGCATTGAATGACACATTGGACCAGATGGGCTTCATAGATATATGAACATTCTTCATAGATATATATAACATTCTACCCTAAAACATCAGAATACTCATTCTTCTTGAGTGCACATGGAACTTTCTCCAGAACAGACCACATACTGGGTCACAAATCATGGCTCAACTGAAACCAAAAGACTGAGATTATTCCCTGCATATTCTCAGACCACAATACTTTGAAACTGGAACTCAACCACAAGAAAAATTTTGGAAGGAATTCAAACACTTGGAAGCTAAAGACCACTCTGCTTAAGAATATTTGGATCAACCAGGAAATCAAAGAAGAACTTAAAACAATTCATGGAAACCAATGATAATGAAGACACTTTGATCCAAAACCTATGGGACACGGCAAAGGCCATCTTAAGGGAGAAATACATAGCCTTCCAAGTCTCCCTCAAAAAAATTGAAAAATCCTGAATACACCAGTTCTCTTTACACCTTAAAGAACCCCACACACAAGAAAGAAAATAATCAATATTAGAGCAGAGATCAATGAGATAGAAACTAGACATATAGTAGAACACATCAACGAAACTGGAAGCTGGTTTTTTGAAAGAATCAATAAGATCGATAAACCACTGGACAAACTAATCCAAAAGAAAAGAGAGAGGACCCAAATTAATAAAATTATTAATGAAAAAGGAGAGATCACGACTAACACCAAGGAAATAGAAACAATCATCAGAAATTATTATTAACAGCTATACGCCAATAAAGTTAAGCAACCTAGATGAAATGGTTTCATTCCTGAAAACCTATAAACTTCCAAAACTGAATCAGGAAGAAATTGACAACCCGAATAGACCAATATCTAATAACAAGATTGAAGCAGTGATCAAAAACCTCCCCAAAACAAGAAGAGTCCAGGACCTGACAGATTCCCTGGAGAATGCTACCAAACATTCAAAGAAGAAATAATACTTGTTCTCCTGAAGCTGTTTCAAAAAATAGAAACAGAAGGAAAACTTCCAGACTCTTTCTGTGAAGCCAGCATTATCCTGATCCCTAAGCCAGGCAAAGACCCCACGAAAAAGGAGAATTTCAGACCAATATCCCTGATGAATGTGGATGCCAAGATTCTCAAAAAGATCCTAGCTAATAGGATCCAGCTGTATATTAAAAAGATTATGCACCATGACCAGGTGGGATTTATCCATGGGATGCAAGGTGGTTCAACCTTCTCAAACCAATCAATGTGATAGAACAAATCAATAAGAGAAGAGAGAAGAACCACATGGTCCTCTCAACTGATACAGAAAAAGCATTTGACAAGATACAGCATCCGTTCCTTATTAAAATGATTCAAAGTATAGGGGTAGAGGGGACATTCCTCAACTTCATAAAATCTGTCTTTGAAAAACCCACAATTGTCCTCAATGACAGCCTTCCCTTTGAGATCAGGAGCACAAGGATGCCCACTCTCACCACTGTTGTTCAACATAGTACTAGAAGTCCTAGCAACAGCAATCAGAGAGCAAAAAGAAATAAAAGGTATTCAAATTGGCAAAGAAAAAGTCAAACTCTTTTCACAGATAACGATATTTTACATGAAAAACCTGAAAGACTCCACCACCAAACCACTAGAACTCATACAGCAATTCAGTAATGTGGCAGGACACAAAATCAAGTTTTATGTATACAAAATCAGGATACAGAAATCAGTTGTTTTTATATACACTCACAATGAAAATCTAGAAAGAGAAATGAGAGAATCTATTCCATTTACGATAGCACCAAGAACTATAAGATACCTGGGAATAAACCTAACCAAAGAGGTAAAGGATCTGTACTCAAGGAACTACAGAATACTCATGAAAGAAATTGAAGAAGACACAAAAAGATGGAAGACCATTTCATGCTCATGGATCAGAAAAAGAAACATTGTTAAAATGTCTATACTGCCTAGAGCGATCTATACTTTCAGTGCCATCCTGATCAAAATTCCACTAGCAGTTTTGAAGGAGCTGGAACAGACAATCCTAAAATCTGTATGGAACCAGAAAAGACCCCAAATCACCAAGGAAATGTTGAAAAAGAAAAACAAAACTGGGGGCATCATGTTGCCTGATTTCTTTGTGTCTGCATCTTTGTCCTGTGACTTTGCAAACCCTAATTCAAGATGTACTTCTCTGCTTCTTGATTTTGAGCTTGTCTGTGTAATTTGTTTTCATGATAGGATGTGAGCATATGTGACTCAAGCAGAAGATTGAAATGTGCTTGTGGGATTGAACTTTGCTATTTTACACTCTGGCCACCATGGGAACAAATAGCCTAAGGAAGCCCACTGGTCTCAGAAGAATGAGAGATCTGTAGAACAGACTAAACCAAACATGCACTTAGGAACCAAGCTGAATTAAGTCTTGTTAGTATCAGCAAAGACACCCCCAGATGACTTGTAGACACATGAGTAGAATACATGCTTTTTATTTTAATCCACTGAGTTTTGGGGTGATCTAATATGCAGGTTGACTATAGTAATAGCTAACCATTACAGAAGTTGGTACCGGGTAATGAGGTGCCATTGCAACAACAACGTAAAGTATGATTTTGATCAAGACTATACACTGCAAGAAAATGTCTATAAATGTCTAGAAAAACGGGAAACTAAGGGCTACTAAAATAAATTGTGACCTATGGTCTATAGTACTGAAACGTTTACTAAAATTATTGCTTACAACTGAAAGAAAGATCATGTAACTGATAAACATACAATAGTACTAAAAATGATGAAAGAAACAGCCAGTTTTCAAGTAGTGTTTAGAAGTAGTAGAGACAGTACAGAATTGCAGGTTGTTAAATAAAATTGTTTCTCATCAAATTAAAAATGTAGCCATTAAGAGATAGCCTCAAGGAAAAGACCTAATTCAGAGGTTACCCGTTAAAAATTACCTCAGGATAAAGAACCGGTGAAGGGCTTTGTCACCAAACCTTTTGTTTAAACTTCTTAAATAATCAACATACCTGGTAGGTAATGTCTCTAAAATAACTAACCTGCCATTCAGCAGAAGAAAAGTGATGCTAGGGTGAATAAAGTAGTATTTTTACTGAAACATAATACATCTAAAATATACATAATTGAATCTGGAGAGAGGCATTATAGAAGGAATTATGGACACAGATTTTGTCAGTGGACCTGCAAAGTGTATAGAAAACCCATAACCTTGTAAAATAAAGTTGTTAGCAAAAAACACCACCACTCTAGGCTAGAAGAGATTAAGAGTCCTTGAGGTGTTAAATACTTCTTTGTCTTTTCATTTCTACAATTAGTTAACGGGTTGACCAAAAAAGATATATTCTCCCATCCTTTCTTTACAATTGGACAAGGAGGATGACAAAAAAGGAAAGAACTCCCAGCAGGCAGAGCAGAAAACAGTGGTCCATGGACCTACTCCCAGAATTTAGGTCAAGGTATTTTCTACTCCAGATAATGCCAAATGGGATTTCAGAATGTCTATGGACCAGTTACTGCTAAATTCTTCTTTTATGAGAATTTGTTATAGTCATCATGTCTCTCTTTTATAATTATCTGGATAATTTGACTTTTTAGTTCATGGGTCTTCAGATCAAGAGACACCAGATCTAGATCTCATCGAGATCATGAGATCCTGAACATTGTGCCTGATGCTATGATTGAGTGAAAATTTTGCAAGTCCTGTGATGAAGAAAAGGAGAAAGAATCAGATGCTCAAAGGAAGAGATGATCGTAACTCCTTAATGTATAGCTAAAAATGAAATCATAGCCTTCTGGTTAAGAGTATGTTGCGTAGCTGGGGTGCCTCAGTGGCATTTTGTTAGACAGTTGATTTTTGGTTTCTGCTCTAGTTGTGATCTCAGGGTCTGGGGGTCAACACCCATGTGGGGCTCTGTGCTCAGTGTGGGGTCAGCTTGGGATTCTCTCTTCCTCTCTCTCTCTGCCCCTCCTGCTCATGCTCACTCTCTCTCAAATGAATAAATCTTTAAAAAAATTTAAGAGTATATTGAATAGCTAAACCAGGATTTTAAATACTTACTAAATCTTGGCTATACTGTATATTTATAATGGTTGTAATGATATGTACCTAATCTTGTAATGAGTACACAATATACTGAATGCAAATCTCTAATACTGATTTGGCACACTGTAGTGACTCAGTACATTGTGGTCTTTGTTGTTCTCAACTACATTACCAATTTTATTTATACCTATTTTTGACATATTAAAAAACTGCATTTTTTTGGATACAATAAATAATTATGATCACACGCAAAACCTTTGAATGATGATGAAATAGTCCAACTATAATTCTGTTCTTATATATAATTCCACCATTAACAGAAATCTAGGCTGTTAGAATGTCCATTATTAATGACATAGTGACCTACTTATACAGCTCTCTATGCTGGTGATACCTGCTAATTTCAACTATAAATTCTGATTATCAAACTTCTGTAATACTAATTATAAGAAGAGCATATTATTAATTGCTAAGAAAAGAACACATTATTAATTGCTAAGGTGTATTTAATAAAATGATTTTAGGTCAGATTTTCCCTATTAAAATATTTCTTTGAAAATATCCAATTATTAAGAATTTTCATTTGCTAAGCAGATACAGCAGTTAGTTTTGCAATATTCATTTTAGTTTTCTATTTTTAATTTTTGGAAATAACCATTCAACCATTCTTTTGTACAACAAAATGCTGTAACAGCACTTGTAATGTCCTATTAATCACTCTATTATAAATTATTATGACAGTCCCATTTAGCCAACATTATACCATTTATTTCAGAAGCATATCACAAGTTTTAAAGAGCCCTGATCTGTACTTTTACCATACTTGCAAATAGCCACAACACTCTCAAGGTTGGGGAAGGGGCAAGTCTGTGTCATAAATCTTAACTGCACATGATAAAGAGCTGTACTATTAACTTTCATAGGCAAAAATAAAATTTGGTTACATGTGTTACTAAAAGAAGGAAACATGAATTTCAGTGGGTTAATAACATTAAGCCATTATGACAAATACAAAGACCTTGCACTGGACTGCCTTTCTTCAAGATCTATATTCAGAGCTTTGGAAATGATGTGGTTTTGGATCCCTCGCTGTCAAGTATTTCTGTTCATGCCATGAATTTCTGTCTATTAACAAGGGGTAGAGGGACAACTGGGCTAGTATCAAATTCCATCTTGCAGCTTCATGCATAAGGAGACTCCATAAATGCTTATTTGGATGGTTGGGGTACAGGAATGGACGAGGACTAGCTCCTTGGGGAGAGTGGCCATATGTTTTAACTCTGATGCTCAGAAGATACCATCTATAACATTCTTCTAGACAAGAAATCCTTTCTTCTGGAATAACTAGTTGGCACTTCTATTTCTCAGCCTGAGATAACTATGAAGATGATTTCTCATCTTGAGCTCCTCCTATTTAATGCTGAGAGGTATCTTCTGAGACTTGTACCATGTAGTTTATTGATTAACTTCATCACTAATTATGTTCTATATATAATTGATAGGACAAGTCACAGACATATACACTTTTCAAATATATTCCATACGGTTCCAAAAATGCATCTATGCTTTTGGCATTTTCCCCTGTTGCTCAGGTAAGGCCATAGGTATTTATTGTATCTTTATTAAAAGTAATGCTGTTCACATTTTGATATGTTATTTTTTGATATCTTTTTTCATATTTTTTTCATATCTTTCATATCAAATAACATGATATGTTATTTTTCATATTTTTTCAACATTTTGATATGTTATTTTCACATTTTCATATGTTATATGTTATTTCCCTTTCTCTTTCCTTAGGTCTATTACCACCCAATGAAGTATTTCTGTTACTATTAATACAATTGTAACATATGGAACATATAAATCATTTCACTTTCCTTTGTAAATTCACTTGTGATGAAGTTTTACTCGAGGGTGAGAAAATGAGATGAAAAATCCTTAGCTCAACAACTGTCAACTCTTAAGCAATTAATCAACTGGTAAATTCCATAATACATGGAGTTTAGTGTTAGTAGAAAAGTGAGCTACCTTGGAGATGTAATTTCACATAAAATTCCTGGTGTCAATACTATGTATATTGGATTGGAGGGAGCCAGTTGGTTTTTCCATTTGACTCCCAGAGACAACCAAGCAGGCAGCCAGCATGAGGTTTTGATAACATAAGGTTTAATTAATAAAGTCTAACTAGTCAGTGGAAGTGTTGGATTTAAACGCATTTAATAAAATTAGACTTTCAAACATTATTTGGTGCATTAATTCAAATATGCAAATTGGCACAGCCCAGAGGCCCAGGCATGAAAAAAAAATGAGGGCAGATAGGAATAAAATTAAATTTTGGGAAATATTAATATACTCACAACCTGAGATTTAGAACTGGATTTAGAGTTCTTCAGTCTATTAAAACTCACTGCTGTTAGTATATGAAGCCACTAAGGTAGGAAGATTGGCAAAATTTGCAAGCAGGTATATATTTAAAATGAGAAATTATCATTTTTTCCTCAAACATTAAATTTGAATCTTCTGTACAGTTTTTCAGGTAATTGCTGCCAATACTAAAGCAGCTTAAATCTTCTTCTTCTTCTTCTTTTTTTAAAAAGATTTTATTTATTTATTTGGCAGAAAGAGATCAAAAGTAGGCAGAGAGAGAAGGGGAAGCAGGCTCCCTGCTAAGCACAGAACCCGATGCGGGGCTTGATCTCAGCGGCCTGGAATCATGACCTGAGCCGAAGGCAGAGGCTTTAACCCACTGAGCCACCCAGGTGCCCCAAGCATCTTAAATCTTAAAGGATTAAAAATAGCACAGCTTTCTATGCCTTGAATTAAGGATTTTGCCCTATAACTGGTTTGGTATTTTGGACTCATCATGCTAATACCTACATGTTTCTGCTGTCTGAATAGAAACTGTGGAAAGAAAAGGTAAACTTTGGCTCTGAGAACTCAATGGCGCTGAAATCAATCTGAAAACAGAAATAAAAAATCATTAATATTTCTTGCCGGGTACTCTAAAGTGTAATATTTGGTGTACTTATGAGACAGCAAGCATTTTTATACTGTAGTTAGTAAATTAAAATTAAAATGGAATTAAAATAGGACCTATTTCCACCATGTGTAAATGAAAGTTACTATAATTCAACATCAGATATGAGTCAGTTAATTCTATCTCTGCCAAAGCTCTGATATTTCAGAGAACAGCAGATGTTACCCCTTTTACTGCCCCATTAATATACCTCGTCAGTTTTTCCACTATTTTCCCTAGGGTAGAGAATAAAGGCATATTTTCCTTTCTGTTCCTTAAGCAAACCTACTTGCTCCCTGAAGCACAAGATTTAATTATCCTTATTGCATTATATTTGCTTGAATAGCTACAGAAGTTATTAATGGGCATAACATTTTCTGATCTTTTTCATGAAATTCAGCTAGATATTTATGCTGATTTAATTACCTCTAGTACATTAATTAGTCTAGCAGTAAGAATTAAGGACTTAGGATTTATAGCAAAATTTATTTCTATTGATTATTATGATAATGTGACAGTTTGGATAATGAGAATGTTTAGACATAGAACTCGTGTATGTATATATAAGTCTGGAAAGAAGGTGATGGTGTCCTACTATATTACCTAGATGTTTATGGGAATATCAATCAAGAATGAACCCTGGAGCCATACTGGGTGCTAGATCAACCACTAAATAGGTGTGTGACTTTAGGCAAATAGTTTAACTTCTGTGTCTCTCAGTTCCATCATTTGTGGAGAGGAAATGACGGTAAGCCCTATGTTATAGGGTTCTTTTAAGCATTAATTAGCTTAATGTCTATAAAGCACTGAGAGAAAAATATGGCAGATCATATGCTTGACATAAGAATCAATCATCATTGTTATTATTACTGAAAAGAGAGGAGATAGATTTTGAAAAAGAATGATTGTGTTCAGTCATTTTGACTACTAGATAGAAATTTTATGGATGGTTTAGATGCACAGGGCTATTATAATTATGGATTTGTATCTGTAAGTATATCAGAATTATGGGGGTTAATACTTTTGGACAACATAAAATTGTAGTTAGTATGTTAAGTCAAGAAATAAAGGGGGAATTTGAAAGAAAACATGAAAAATTAAGGAGAGAGTTGGGACAACAATTGGGCATTGAAAGAATTTTGTCAGTCATGAAAGGAGTGAGGAATGTGGTGGAGATAGGGAGAGGGCTGGTAAGAAGAGCAAAAAAAAAATTATAGTACAGAGGGCATGGAAAAAGTGATTTATTGTATTAAATGCAATAAAATAATAACATCAAAAAGAAGCCTATAGCTTTGAGTATGAAATTTATTGATATTCCTTGAGTGTAGTTACAGAAGAATTTTGGGGAATTTGGGGGAAAAAAGACACTGACTGCAATAAATTGGGGAGTAAGTGTGAGTTGAAGCAGAGCAAACATTTTAGAAAACCTCAAAAATTTAGGTGGTCAGGCTAGCTTCAAAACTTGATAAAAAGAATGGAAGGGGAACAATAACTACAACCCACATATAATGTAACATTTCATCACCTGATTATCTTGAAAACTTCAAGTTTTGGATTTAGTTGGATGTGACTGAGCTGATAGTGGCCCGATTGCCTGGGAGAAGCAAAGCCTGAGCCTCCCTGGAGAAACCCATTTTCAGACATACCTCAAATGATTCACGTACTTAACGTTCCAGAAAAGGTGAAATCAGAAAACTCATAAGGAAATAAAGTAATGAGGAAAATTTAGCAGAAGCAACTCAAAGAAGGTTCAAAAACACGGCAATGTGAGATATTAGATTTATTAGACAGGGTATTTAAAACAAGTACTTCTTAAAGGGATGAAAGAGTAATAAAAGTTTGAATAAAGAGAAACTGATTATAAAATGATTAAGCATATTTTGAAACAATAAAATATAAATTCCAGAAATGAAAAACATTTAATTAAAATTTAAAACCCTTAAGTTGCTATATTGTGGATATTTAGCCAGTAAAAAATGGAGATGTAACTTTTTGTCAAATATATGTTGTACTTTAAAGTTATATATGCATATGGCATGTATTAGTTTTCCACACTATATAAAAAATTATTACAAACAACAATGTAAATCAACACACATTTATGATCTCATGGTTTCTATGGGTCACAAGTAGGTTCTTTCCTGGAAGCGCCACAGGAAATGAATTTACTTTCAGGTTCAGTCAGATTGTTGCAAAAATCATGTCCTTGTAGGTATGAGACTGAAAGCACTGGCTTTGTGCTGGCTGTTGTTGAAGTGCTGTCCTCGGTTCCTTGCCCGCGGGCCTGCCAACATAGTCCCTTAGTTTATCAAGCCATTCAGGAGAGACTCCAGAGTGAGCCTGCAAGACAGATAAAATCTGTTATAACATAATGTAATTATGGAAGTGACATTTCATCATCTTTGCCCTATTTTATTGGTTAGAAACAAATCACAGGCTCCATTTACACTCGAGGGCCTGGGACTATATGAGAGCAGGGAATTACATACAAGAGCATAAGTAGCAGGACGTGGGCATTACGGGCAATCACCTTTGAGTCTGTCTACCATATGGAAAAAAATTAAAGCCATATAGTAATATAACATGAAATGCATACAATGAAAGTAAAAGTTTCCCTCCTTCTTTCCTGATCTCTTATTCTTCCCAATAGGATCTACTATATATAAGAGTTTCATTTGGATCCTTCCTGAAAATCAAAGGCTTGATATTCCCCCAAATAAAAAAAATGGCCATTAGATGTTATAGACTGAATTATGTCCTCCTTCCTCAACACCCCAGCCAACACCCAATGTGACTATATTTAGAGATAGGCCTTTAATTACAGACAAATGAGGTCATAAGGTGGAGCCCTAATCTAATAAGACTGGAGTCTTTTTGAGAAAAGAGATATGCACAAAAGGCCTTGTGAGGACACAGTGATAAAGTAACACAGTTCTGTAAGTCAAGGAGAAGTCAACCTTGATGGCAGCTTGATCTTGAAGTTCTAGATTTCAGAACTATGAGGAAATAAATTTCTGTTATTTAAGCCTATCAGAGTGTGATATTCTGCTATGGCTGCCCTAGCAGTCTAATACAGTAGATTATAGTTTTAATGAACTAGAAGATATAGCTGAATATATTAATTATAATATGGCAGGCAAAAAGATGAAACATGAAAGAAATGTTAAGAACGAAGGAGAATATGGGGCGCCTGGGTGGCTCAGTTGCTTAAGCATCTGTCCTTGGCTCAGGTCATGATCCCAGGACCTGGGATCAAGTCCCATATTGGGCTTCTTGATCGGCAGGGAATTTGCCTCTCCCTCTGACTGCCACTTCCCCTGCTTAGGCTCTCTCACTCACCCTCTCTCTCTGACAAACAAATAAATAAAATCTTTTTTAAAAAAGGAGAATACAGTAAGAAATACTAAGAATATTTTATTGGTGTACCAGGTGAGAAGAAAAAGAGTATTAAAGAGGAATGTACCAATAAATAATGGTTAAGAACTCCACAGAACTAATGAAAGTCTGTTAAGAGTTTTGAAGGGTTTGATGCTTTACAGTACTTGCACCTAATAAATTAGTTTCCCACAGTTTTAGAAGATACAAGTTTACTGGGTCAGAGAAAGGTAACTTTATTACCCATGTGAGAGTATAAGCTCATGCTTGCTTAAGTTCTTGACCTCCAGATCTGACCAGGGTGATACAGAGGGAGATTTTAGAAGGATAATATGCATAGTAAATTTTCTAACAGCTAAGGAACTCTGAGTTTAGGGAACACAGAATTTTAAAGGGTGACATTAGCAAAACTGCCCAATGTTTGGATAGACACATTGTTTTCATTATCCTGGTCAGGAGATAAATTTGTCCTTTGACCTGAAGGAGGACACCCCTGTATTCCAAGGCTGTCTTCTATGCAGATATCCTTAAAAAGAGAATCTAGTACAAAGCCACCAATATCTCTTCGCAAAATGTACAGACATGTAACAGAGACTTAGGGAGGATTGTCTCCCAACAAAGTCATTGCCACCCAGAAAGTCCATTGAATTCCAAACTGGAAGAATTTAAAGAAATTCTCACCTAGACATATATCAAAATGAAACCACAGAATTAATGAAGGCAAAGAGGAATACAAAAACAGCCCGAGGGTAAAGACAGTTCAACCTCCAAAGAATGGCAATAGTAAATAGCTGATTTCCCAACAGT
This sequence comes from Mustela lutreola, assembly GCF_030435805.1. Lineage (NCBI taxonomy): Eukaryota > Metazoa > Chordata > Mammalia > Carnivora > Mustelidae > Mustela > Mustela lutreola. Next base: position 95,642,463 of record NC_081296.1, read on the forward strand.
GCCAGTGAATAGCAAGCAACAATCAACTAAAATGATTTAAGAAAAAATTGTCAACTGAGAACAGGATAGTCAGTCCCATTTTTCCAAACACAACAACAATAGAACTAAGTTTGCTACCAAGAAAACCTCACTAAGTAAATTCTGAAAGGATATTTAGTCAAAGTGATTCCAACTAGAAGGCCTAAGATACATGATGATATGATGAGCAAAGAGTGTCAAATATAGTTACATGTCCACACAAATACTGATTCTAAGAAACAATTTTTTTTTTTCCTATAGGTTAACACAAGCTAGAACAACTCAGATACACAAAAATAACAGTATATAAGTCAGGAAGGTGGTAATAAGAAGTAAAATGCTCAAGAGAAGGGTAAATATGTAACTCTGAATGATTTTAGAATTTAATGAGTTTAGAACCATGTTAAAATGCTGTAAATTGTGTAAGACGGATGAATCACAGACTCCTTAAACAAATAATATATGTTAATAAAAAAAGAAAAAAATTCTATGAAAATTACTAATAGATCAGAAATAGAGCACATATCTCACAGAGTAGTAGAAGAAAATAAATGGATTATAAATGCTATTGTGAACATCCTAATAAAATGTTTGATATAGTAATACTGGTCTTTAAATTATTGGGTAAACTCTGAATAAAACAAATAGAACAATATTATTTCTCCAGAGAAAGAGCCTATAAATGCCTTTGCTGAAAGTGCTTTGTCCAAGACCACTAATGCAACAATAGTTGAAAGAAGATATTTCTCAGGGCGCCTGGGTGCCTTCAACTCTGGTCATAATCCCAGGGTCCTAGAATCTATCCCCATCCATGTCCAGCTCCCTGTTCAGCTTCTGCCCTTACCCCTGCTTGTGCTCTCAAATAAATAAATAAAATCTTTTTTAAAAAAAGGTATTTTCTCTAGATTAGTTTTAGTTTTTTGATTATAAGGGATAACTTTGAAAAATGACCATCAAAATCATTGGTTTTTATACTTTTCTGTGTCAGTACATATTTACTGTAAGCTTTGTTTCATATTGGGCAAGCTAATTGGTCACTTTTGTGGACTATAATCCAATTTATATAATTTTTCATAGGTTCTCCAATCTATTAATTTATATATTTATTTAAGGCTTCCTAGTTTTTGATATATTTTGAAAAAAAAAGTTCTTCTGAACTTCTGAAAATCTACCAAAAAATGATATGATTTAAATTTATCAAAAAGTATAGAAAAAAAAGTGTTTTGTAATTTTAACCATTTCGAGTTGCTTTATCCTAATGATGGGTGTTATAAACTCAACCTGCAAAGAAAGCAGAAAAATAGGAAAAAATGTTTTAATATAGAAAAGATTTACATAAATCTAATGATTCTGATACCATATAGCAATATACTTTTAAAAAGATAATCAACAGAAGTGGAGAATAAATCAAACATTCACAATTTCAATTGCAGTATTTAAAAATATTTTTTAAATGAATACGTAGCAGTGACATCTAATTAATTCATTTCAAACATTGATAGCATTCCTATGACAGCCTTATAATTATATCCTTCATACGTTAGAAATTAGAGACAATGTGTGAGTTATAAATTAAAAGTGTAAGAGGACCTTCTTTTTAAAATGGGAAAAATTATAAATGTAGAAAATGGCCTGAATTAAAAATGTAATAGGCTTACCTCTGTGTCTATTTTAATGTGTTCTTTTCAGTACTTGGCATTTTCTGTAATGGTACTCTCCCCAGAGGCTGAACATCTTGACCTTATATGGGTACAGTTGTAAAGATATAACAAGTTAACTTGAAAGAGGTCTAATTATTGACAGAAAGTATTTGCCCTTTATTTTTGATACACACAGGCATCAGAATATTGCGTTAATTATGGAATAGGGATTGCTTCACAGGTTTGATTTACTGGCAGCAAAAATCTATTCTCTCAAAAATCATGGTAGATGCATGTATTGTATAATTTCATGCAGCTGTATCTCTGACCCATCTCCTGGCTAATCATATGTTGAATGGAAAGTAGGCTAAAGTGCTGACGGGGGATCAAGTGGTATCTTCTGGTGATGGGAGAAAATGAGTAGGCACACCAATATGTAATGATATGCCTAGAAGCAATTTTCTGCCATTGAAAAGTGCAAAGTGATGGACGAAATGTATTCTTTTTGTCCTGATCGGAGGCTCACTGCAATTAATAAAAATTTCAGAAGCAAAGAATTAAACTGTTCAGTTTCTCTATTTGAGAGCTGTTATGATACTGTAAAGTTTAAAAATGGTTTTAAAGGAGAAGAAAATTCTGTCCAGATGATCTCTGAAGGTAGTATTTAGAAAATATCTTTCAGCGGCACCTGGGTGGCTCAGTGGGTTAAGCCTCTGCCTTCAGCTCAGGTCATGATCTCAAGGTCCTGGGATTGAGCCCTGCATTGGGCTCCCTGCTCAGCAGGGTGCCTGCTTCCTGTCCCCCCACCCCCCACTCCCCGCTGCTCTGCCTACTTGTGATCTCTGTCAAATACCTAAATAAAATCTTAAAAAAAAAAAAAAAAGAAAAGAAAATGTCTTTCAGAGTTCTCTTTAGAGTCTAAGGGATTATTCAGAGTTTTATCTGAACAAATTTCAAGGCCAAACATAATACCCATGGGCTGAAAGACATGTATTTCAGATACATAAAACAGAACTCATCAATAATTGTCAATTACGTTTTCCCTCCTTTATTAATACTATAAAGTTCCTGGAAAAATACTTTGTTTCCTTGTTTGTGTCTTAAGTTTATACAGAATCTAGGAATTGATGAGATTCAAGGTTGAAAATGAAGAAAAAGAGATAGTATTAGTCTGTGTGGTGTCGTGAAACAAAGGGAGAACAGGAGTAGGACAACTTTAACTGGCAACTCCATCACCACTGCAAAAAATCACACAACCCATGTGTGCATAAGCTTCTTTACAGAATGCACATACTGAAATGAGTGATCACTTCTAGGATGAAATAATTTTGTCTTGTCAATAAATTTATTTCACTCTAGAAGAGTTTTTCTGTAATTAAAAAAAAATGCCAAGGTTAAAATTAGGCAATTTAAGTGAAGTTACATACTTGGTATTGTCATAGTTTTTCATCAAAGTTAGCAAGGTAGAGGGGATTATAAAAATCAAGTCAGCATTTTCTGTATATCATCAAGGTTCAATTTTCAAGTTTCTCAATTTCTCATTATGACAGAAAATCAATACTGAGTCTAGTCTGGGAGTATTAGCTTCAATTTTTATATTGCAATTATTTAACAGTGTGTATTAACAGGTTTCAAACTTTTAATGAACTCATTGTATATTATTTTTTAAAAAAAGCATGTTCTGTAGCTTTTAATCAAAAGGCCTAAGAGAAAGTGACAAACCAATTTGTTGAGAAAATTCAACAAATACCTCTTGAACCCAGATTGTGATTAAAAAAAAAAAAAAAAGCTTATTTTCCCTTGAGAAATAGCTGAGTTCAGATCTGGAACAAAAAATGTGTAAAATGATGCTGGAGCATTATACTAAACAGAAACTATCAGGATGTGTCAAAAGAATTCAAGAGCCATCACGAAGGGACTCCCATTGCTCAAATATGGGACAATTTGACCAACAATAATAAAAATAACTACCCTTGATCGAAAATAACAAATATTTAAAAGTGCTAATGTATATCAATTATATGTTATAATGATACTTTATAAAATACCAACGGTTCAATGTTGCAGAATACTAGTAAACCAATTCATTATTTTGAAAATTGGCAAATAAAGTGAAAAAACTTAGAAAAATAGATAAGAGGGAGACTATCTTTATGGAAAATTTCTAGGTAATACTATAAGAAGGAGTGGTGGGATTAGAATATCAACATTTTTAACCTGTAATTAACTTATTGGATCGAAGTATTGATCATCAATCATTGCCTATAAAGAAGTCCACCTCCCTATTCCCAAAATTGTACTGGAATTTGATCTAAATTGAATGTGTATTTTATGGGAAATCTAGAAGGTAGAAGAAGATGTTTATACTATGGGAATAAATTGAGCAAAATCCAGATGGAGGAACAGTCCACAAGACAACATAGTTTCCTCAAAGAAGGAAATTTGAGGAATGTCAACCAATCATAATATGTGTACTTTATTTGAATTTTTATTTAAACTTTCATAAAGAAATATGACATTAATTAAACAATTGAAATTTGACTCACCGATCAGGTATTTAAAGTTGATACAACTTTTTCTTGTAATAATGCTATGACTATGCTTTTATAAACTTTATCATTGAGAAATACAGTGAAATATTTATGGATGAAATGGCATGATGTCTGAGATTTGCTTCATGATGATATAGAGTCGGGAAATGAATGAATTCATGAGTCTCATGAAATGACAATTATTGAAACTATATGATAGGAACAGGAGAGTTAATTTCATTATGATGTCTACTTATACTAAAATTTTCAAGTATAGATTTTACTGCCACAAAATAATACCTTTTCACTCAAAGAGCAGCTCCTAATTTTCGCATACATCTACTCAATCTGCTTTAAAAAAATGTGTTTTAAAGATTTTGTTGATTTATTTGACAAAGAGAGAGACAGCAGGAGCAGGGGGAGTGGCAGATGGAGAGGGAGAAGCAGGCTCCCCGCTGAGCAAGGAGCCCAATGTGGGACTGGATCTGAGGAAACTGGGAACATGACCTGAGCCCAAGGCAGCTGCTTAACCCGTAAAACCACCCAATCTGCTTTTTAATTGCACTTGGATCTTGGCAGATGGCTTAACTTTATCAAGGTTCATTTTATGAAAAATTTCTCTTCAATGCTTATGGGGCAAATGAGTAAACCCCTCACCTGGGATTGCATCTGTGGCCGTACTACCCTGATGTATCCAGTCTCCTGGAATTGTTTTAAATTGTTGGTTCAGATTAGCAGAAGTATCTGTATTCCGCCTGGACCTCCAAAGTCATTAAAAGATACCATATTTTCCACTTGTAACCAGTTTAAATTCTTTCTTTTTTTAAAAAAAATATTTATTTATGTATTTGAGAGAGCAAGACAATGCCAGCATCCACTTGGGTGTGGAGGAGCAGAGGGAGAGAGAGTCCTTAAACAGACTCCCTGCTGAGCATGGAGGCTGGTGTGGCTGGATCCCAGGACCCGGAGATCATGACCTGAACCAAAATCAAGAGTCAGCTGCTGGGACGCCTGGGTGGCTCAGTGGGTTAAGCCGCTGCCTTTGGCTCAGGTCGTGATCTCAGGGTCCTGGGATCAAGCCCTGCATCGGACTCTCTGCTCAGCAGGGAGTCTGCTTTCCCTTCTCTCTCTGCCTACTTGTGATCTCTCTCTCTCTGTAAAATAAATAAAATTAAAAAAAAAAAAAGAGTCAGCTGCTTAACTGACTGAGTTCCCCCACAGGCACCCCTTAACCAATTTAAATTCTATACTTAAACTTGTTTTCTCAGTTTTGAATTTTTCTTCTTTTTATTATTTAGAGAATCCTATTTTAAGCCTTTTATTATAACTATATTTGTTTGCACCATTGTTTCTCTTGCTCTTTTGTTTTAAAACTAGTGTATAGAGAATTGTGAAAATATTAGGATCTTGGTCTATCATTGCCAAAAGGCAAGGCTGTTTGTTATTATAAGTTTTAATACTTACTAAAATTCTGCCACACACCGATTTTCACTGTAATATAATTCAAAGGTCACGAGATCTAGATCTCATAGCAATTCTCTAATGTTTAAGATAATCATAATAGGTCAAAGATAGTCAAGAACTGTATAATTATGCATTTAAAAAACAAATATAAATATAGTCGTACTTTTTAAAAAATGTCTTTATATACATACCGATTATAGTATGGAGTTGATTTTTGCTTTTCTTTCCCAGTTTCCTGACTTTCACATCAGATCTTCTCTATCTTGCAAATTAGGTCATCACAGATTCTGGTCAGTTTTTCCTATTCTTGAGTCTTCTGCTAAGGGGTCTTCCGCAGAGAGTGGATTTGCACCTGCTCCCTCCTGAGGCTCACCTGGAAACCAAGGCCTCCGCTTGGGCCTGGCCCCCAGCTGGGCTATTTCCTCACTTGCCAGCCTGAGTTGCTATTCTTCGTGGACCTTCAGAGGTTGGTATCTCTGGCTTTCCTTTTCAATTTTTACTAAACAATCCTCAACACACTTCAGGGATTATTCATATGGTGCAGTAACGTTGGAGCACTTTCTTCTGTTTCTCAAACTTTTTTGAAAAGGCCGAAGAAAGATTTTTACATGGAATTCAGGTTTGCAGTAAATTGGACTTTTTCTTTCAGAATCTTCTGGATTTTGTCTTTAAGTTCCTTGTGTTTCTGAGCCTGCTCCATCACGTGGTACAGAATCCCCTCAAACTCATCCACCCTCTAACTCTATCTCTAGGTTCTTCTTATTGAGGTCCTCAACACCTGTTTTTCGCCAGCAGGTTCCCCTTTTGCGCTGCTGCCACTGTAGCATCTAGGTCCTTCTGGCTGCACCGCAGCATAGGTACTAGGCACCCTGTGGGCAGCAGCTGCCGCCAGAGAACACGAGGAACAGCACCCAGCTCAGGAACACCTGGAGTTCTAGGAAGTCGGGCTCCAGCTGCCCCGCGGTAGCCTTACTTCCCGGGGAAGGTTCCTGCGTCCTGCGCGCTGCGTGCGTCAGAGGCCGGGGGCGCAGGTTTCGGAAGGCTTCCCTTCCGGAGCGTGTAGAATTTGATGTGCAAGGACTGTATCGTCAAAGCTGACCCCTTAAATGAAGTCCCACACTGCCCTAGACAGTCCGCCGCAGCCCTCATCTGGGTCTCGGACTTGCCAGTCCTCCAGGGCGGAGGCGGGCTCAGACCCTGTCGAAGGTAAGGGGCGCCTGCTTAGTGGCTGGTGGGAGAGTGACTCCTTGAGGACCTCCGGGCTCCTCAAAGGAGGTGTGAAGCCTTTTCTCTTGTCTTGAGATGCCATCCCGGAAGGGTCTCCTAGGAATTCAGAGGTGGGTGTAATGCTTTTCTTTAAGGAATAAGAACTAATATTTTCCTGCCAGGCTGGCTCAGGAATGCGAGACATTGGTTCTGGAAATGCCGCTTAATTTTCAAGACTTCTCTGGGTCTGGGGAGAGCTTGAAGGGTGTAGGAATTTCCTAAAATCCTATACATTTCCTTCTAAGCCCTGCTTTAGATGAATTTTGCAAATTGTAGTAAGTTGTATTTTAATTTTCATTCAGTTAAACTATTTTAAGAGTCTCTTGGGTCTTTTTCCTTGACCTCTGTGCTATTTAGAAGTGTGCTGTTTAATTTCCAAATTAGTGGGGATTTTCATCGTTCTGTTACTGATTTCAAAATAATTTCACTGTAGACTGAAAATGTATCATTTCTATTTTTTCTAAAATTAAGGTATGATTTATAGAGTGGAATGTGGCCTATTGGTGAATATCAGTGTGAGCTGGAGGAAAAAAAAAAAAAACAAAAAACCTCTTCTGCTGTTGACAGGAGTATTCTGTGTATCTCAGAATGCTGTTCAGATCCTACAAAGCCATACTGAATTGATCTATCAATTACTGACAGGGATGTTGATGTCTCTGACTATAATCATTAATTTCTCTTTTCAGTTATATCATTTTTTTCCTCCTGTATTTTGATGTCCTATTGTTAGGTGCATACACATTTTATATACCTATGTGCCATAGGATTTTTATGTTTTGGAGAATTGACCCTTTTATCATGTGCAGTGTCATTCTTTGAGTCTGATAATCTCCCTTCTTCTGAATATGCTTTATGCGAAATTAATATAGCTACTCCAGCTTTCTTTGGATTGGGGTTAGCACATTTTCTCTCTCCTTTTCACCTACATGTGGTCTTTATATGTAAAGTGTGTTTCTTGTAGGCAGCATATCTTTGGGCCTTTTTTTTTTTGAATTTTTGATCCACTTTGACAATATTTGTTTTTCAATTGATGTTTTAGGAACATTGACATTTAAGATGATTGTTGTTATAGTTGGATTATCTACTATCTTTATAATCATTTCCTATTTATTGTACTTGCTCTCGATTCCTCCCTGCCCTTCTTTTTCTACCTTCTCTGGTTTTAATTAAACACTTACATGATTCCATTTTATCTCCTTTCTTAGCCTATCAGCTGTCCTTTTTAAAAACTATTTTTAGGGGCATCGGGTGGCTCAACCTATTAAGCTGTTGCCTTTAAGCTCAGCTCAGCAGGGAGCCTGGTTCTCCTACTCCCTCCGCTAAATTCTCTCTCCCAAATAAATAAAATCTTTAAAAAAGTATTTTCAGCCATTTCCCTAGATTTTACAAAGATGTGTTTTTTAATTGAGTCTACCTTCAGAAAACTCTGAACCATGTAAAATGTAGCACAGGGACATGAAATAGAACATTCCTAATTGCTGTTGTTGGCCTTTATATTACTGTGTTAATCTGCTTGGATTGCTATAACAAAATAATACAGATTGGGTGGTTTAATGAAAAGAAACTTGTTTTCTCCCATTTCTAGAGGTTGAAAAGTGCAAGAATAAGGGCCCAGCCAGTTCAGTTTCTGGGGAGAGCTCTCTTCCCAGCTTGTGTATAGCTTCATTCTTACTTTGTCTTCATATGGCAGAGGAAGAGCCTGAACTCTCTGGTGTCTCTTCTTGCAAGAACGTTAATCCTATAGGATCAGAATCCCAGCCCTAAAACCTCGTTTAACCGTAGTTACTTTCTTACAGGCTCTGTATACTTTTCTTATAGGCTCTGTCTCCAAAGATAGTCACACTAAGAGTTAGGACTTTAACATATTAATTTTAGGGTGATACAGTTCAGCCCATAGCAATTTGGGTCGTTCATTTCATTTACCCAGATAATGTAATCACCCAATACATTACTGGTATTACTTTTTTTTTTTTTTTTTTTTAAGATTTTTATTTATTTATTTGACAGAGATCACAAGTAGGCAGAGAGGCAGGCAGAGAGAGAGGGAAGCAGGCTCCCTGCCAAGCAGAGAGCCTGATGTAGGCCTCAATCCCAGGACCCTGAGCTCATGACCTGAGCCAAAGGCAGAGGCTTAACCCACTGAGCCACTTAGGTGCCCAACATTACTGGTATTACTTTAAATAAACTTATCTTTTAGATCCATTTAAAAAAATTTATTTCTCTTTGCACTTCAGTCTGGGAAGTTTTTTGTTTGCCCATGCATTTTATTTTTTAGAGTGGTTTTAGGTTCCAGCAAAATTAATGGAAGATACACAGAGTTCCTAAATTCTCTACCCTCACACACATACAGCTGTCCCCCGAATCACCATCTCATATGAGGGTGGTATATTTGTTATAGTCCGTGTATCTACATTGACACATCATTACCCAAAGTCTTGGTTTATATTATAGTTCGCTGTTGGTAGTTCAGGAAATTTTATTGGTATACCTTTAAGCTCACTGATTCCTCGGTTGTGTCGTCTACTGATGAGCCCATCAAAGAGGGCCTTCTTCATTTCTGTGACTGCGTTTTGATTTCTAGAGTTTACTTTTGATTCTTTGATTCTGTAGTTTACCTCTTCTGCTATTATTACCTATCTGTTATTATATCTTGTCTACTTTTTCTTTAGCACCTTTAGCATATCCATCATTGTTATTTTATTAATTAGACCAGCATCCATGTCATGTTAGATTGTGGTTCTAATGATGGCTATGTGTCTTCAGACAATTTTTTTTCCCATTTTTGGCATGCCTTTTAATTTTTTGTTGTACATCAGACAGGTTATACTAGGGAACAGGAACTGAAATAAGTAGGTTTTCAGTGTAAGAATTTATGCTAATCTGGCTAGGAGTTAGGTTGTGTTTAGTGTTTGTTGTAGTGGAGGTGTCAGAGGCTTCAGATTCCCCTAATGTCCTCATTTTTATCTCTGTTTTTAACTTTGGGGCTTCTCTATATTGCTGCTCCAAGAGTGTATGTGTTTTACGGCCTGTTAGCTATAATCAACTAGAGCAGCCTTAGTATACTGGTGGAGTGTGGGGGGAGGGAAGCTTTCTTTCCTTTTATTTAATTAAAGTATAATTGACATATAATCTTACATTAATTTCAAGTGACAGCATAGTGATTCCACAAGTTTATATGTTATACTCATCACAAGTGTAGCTACCATCTGTCCACATATATTACAGTACCATGACTATATTCCCTATGCTGTAACTTTTATTTTCATGATTTAATCTTTCTATGACTAGAAGCCTGTATATCCCACTCCTCTTCACTTATTTTGGCATTCCCCCATTCTTGTCCCCTTTGGCAACCATTAGTTTGTTCTCTCTGTATATGGGTGTGTTTCTGCTTTTGCTTATTTGTTTATTCATTTGTTTTTTAGATTCCACATATAAAGGAAATCATGTGGTATTTATTTTTCTCTGACTGACTTCACTTAGTATAGTACCTTCTAGATCTATCCATGTTGTCACAAGTGGCAAGATCTTTTTTTTTTTTTTTTATGACTGAATAATATTCGTGTGTGTGTGTGTATGTGTGTGTATGTGGACACATCACATTTTTATCCATTTATCTACTGATGGACACTTGGGGAGGGATCATTCTATAATTCAATTAAGTATCAGCCTTCAGTAGGCCTATGTCTTAGCCCTTTCCAAGTGTTTCCTGATTTTAGGGAAATCTTCCCTGATTATAATGTTCCCAGCTTATTTCTTTGATATTTTGAACCATGCTAATTATTTTTTTCCCCTTAGATAAGACAGTAAGTCTAGAGAAAACTGTAAGTTGGGAGAATTCCTTTCCCCAGTATGGGTAAGGGCTCAGAATTGTGTTCTGACAGAGTACTATCTCATGGAGAGTAAGCCTTTGTTATGCAGAATGTTCTAGACATGTTTTACCATGGTACTTTTCCTCTTCCCCCTGCCATGGCTATCGTGGATCTTTCTTAGATCCTGATCCTAAGAACTTGATGAGGGTCCTAGGAGGAGAGTTCATGAAAATCTGGGATGCATAATACTGGGGACACCAAGAGTTTTTTACTTTCATATTAGTCCACATTCGGTGTGCGGTAATTCATTAAAAGAACCATTTCAGTGTTCCTGACAGCTCATGGTTCTAGCAGCTTCTGCTGCAGGTAAGCAGGTCCTGGCTGCGATTCTCTGGATTCATCTGTCTCCAGATTTGAGAGTGGTGGTTTCCCTGAGACCTTACTTCTCTAATGAATCCAAGAAACATCACTGATTTTTGGTCTGTCTACATTTTTCCTTACTGGAGGGATGAAAGTGACCACTTCTAAGGTCTTTATATTTTGAAACTTAACATAGAAATCCCACCATACCTCTTTTTTCTAAAATTTTAAAATTGATTTTAAGTAGTTTAAATGTCTAAGCATTACCATCTCAACTAATTTTAGTTCAGAATACCTGAACAGTACCAAGTATACTATAACAATAAAATTTGCTTTAAATATTTTGAGGCATATTTCTGCTAACATTCGATTGGAATCTTAAATAGAAATTCATGCTAAGGGGCGCCTGGGTGGCTCAGTGGGTTAAGCCTTTGCCTTCAGCTCAGGTCATGATCCCAGGGTCCTGGGATCGAGCCCCACATCGGCCTCTCTGCTCAGCGGGGAGCCTGCTTCCTCGTCTCTCTCTGCCTGCCTCTCTGCCTACTGTGATCTCTCTGTCAAATAAATAAATAAAATCTTTAAAAAAAAAAAAAGAAATTCATGCTACAATGTTCAAGGATATCCATCGAACGTTTTTATTTTTTATTTTATTTTACTTGACAGAGAGAGAGAGAGCAGCAAGAGCAGGAATACAAGCAGTGGGCCTGAGAGAGGGAAAGCAGGCTTCCTGCCAAGCAGGGAGCCTGATGTGGGGCTGAATCCCGGGATTCTGGGATTGTGACCTAAGCCGAAGGCAGATCCTTAATGACTGACCCACCCAGGCTGTTTTTAAATCTTCCACAAGTATAATACATATACAAAAATATTTTTGGGTTAGTGCATTAAACACATTTTTTTCTTCCTTTTTTGGTATGCACTATAACAGTTAGCTGTGATTTACCAGAATGCAGATTTATTAAATACTTGAGCACTTCTCTATTACTGACTTTGCTGAAGTGTTGTTATTACCCTTTTTCCAGAAAGGGCTAAGTGAATGAATTTGGTTTGAAATGGTGGGAGTCCAAGGCATCAGAGGTGTTTGAAGTTTTCTGGCTCTGTTATTTTGGAGAGGACATCTGGATATCCCATTAATACTCTGTGTATTGACCACAAGGGAAAGACAGCTTATTTTCTTTTAATTTTGAAGGTTTTGCTTACGTTAAAAATATAAATTTCATGTTAAAGGGGAAAGTAAATCATTGTGACACTATCGCTGAATCTGCAGCAAATTCTATTCATTCTGCTACTGTGCAAGTTGGGAGACCTGCTAGGATGAATTAGAGGTGCTGATTCTAAAAATTTCAAAAGTAAATGGGAACCAAAAACAGAATCAATCACAGACCAGTCACAAATATGGAATTATAATAGCATCCCATGATGTTTATTTTTAGATATTTTAACAAATAGATTTTAGGAGTATATTAGTGATTTGAGAGATTATCCATACAGGACTATAAATCTGATGTAAATATATTAAATTATATTATCTTAAACTATGTGGGATAATTGTCTTATAAGTGATATTTTCCCGCTTTTATATATCACCTTGTCTACATTTCAGTTTCACTTCCTTATCACTTTAGTTTAGAGAAATGGCAATTCAAATATAATTTTCAAAATTATCCTACTTTGAAATTCTATTTCTTTTTGATAGTATATTACGTTTTGTGTCTGACATGTTTCCAGTGTAATTCAGAACTAAAATGAGTAGGTTTCTTTAGTCATTTCTAATGACTGAATTCTAATTTGTTTTAAATTAAATTTCTAATTTGTTTATAAAGTTAAATCACATTCAGATACCTTAAGAAAAAAATCCTAGTGGAAACCTAATTACTATTAAGTAATAAATAATTATTAAATTAAATTTTAAAATAGCCATCACACTGACAGTAATTTTATAATTTCTTGGATTATTTCAGTTTTAGTAATGCTACTGAATTTTTATGGAGGGACACGTGTTTTGATTTATGACATAGATTTTAGATGATATTTAAGAAAATACTGTTCACTAAGATTTAAAAAAAAAGGGAAAAGGCACAATATGTTTTATGTGCTGTAGTAACTAGAAAATTATGACAAGCTGATGCATACATATGGCTATTTTCTACCTAAAAATTCAATATGCATAAGCCTCTTTACACCGAGACCAATACTTCATCATTTTCAGGCTTGGCAATGAAAGTCTCCCCAAAGAAACAAGAAGTGTCTTGTTTGCCCAGTTTTGGAATTATGTTTGACTTGTGCTATTTCTCAAAGTCACATCTTAATTTGTTTCTTAGGCTTCACTTTGGCAATTGCTTGATGCATCCTCACATCCATGTTTGTAGAGTTGGAAGTGAATCTTTCTGGAATAAGAAGACTGGAGAGGACTTTAAAGAAGGGGTTAAAAATGAAAATACATGACAAAGATAAAAATTATGGAGGAAAATAATCTTCAGCAAATTTGAGCTCACAACTTGTAAGGACTTGGGAAAGTAGTAGTGCAATGTTATTATCTATTCTGCGTTCTGTAGAGGTTTACAGTCAAATCGTTTTAGTTCAAGGCAGAGTTTAGTAATGTTTTAATAAATTTAGTAAAAATAAACTTTTACAATAAAGTAATACAGAATACAGATACAATAAAATAATACAGAAGAAGAGGTTATCTTTATTTGAGCTTATCATTAACACTCTATAAGGCAGTTGAGCTCTGACTTCAAAGTTTCATGTAGGCAGAGATAAAGGATTATAAGCTAAAAAGTGCAGTGTGAACAATAGCACTTACCATAAAAATGTGGAAAATATTTTCCATAATAGAGAATACTTCATTCAGTGGAGTATATATGGTCACTAGAACTTAGAATTGAAACTTGGATATGGCCAGTTTGCTGAATGCAAACTTCATTCATTCATTCATTTGGCTTCAGAATTTAGAAACATTCTACTGGAAGCATTTCTGGCCTGGGAGTGATAAGGAGATAGTTATAGTTCTCCAGACAGTAAGAAAATATTTTTGGTAATATAAATAAAAAACTAGAAGATATTGGTGGTTTAGAGATAGAATTAATATTATTTGGTAAATGATTAAAAATTCAAGTGAGAAAAGAGTCGAGGATAGCTAATTGTAAACTTTGATCACTTTGATAACCTTAACAAAATTGGGGGAAAATGAAGAGCAGATTTTTTTTTCCCGAAGTTTTTTGTTGTTGTTGTTAGGCAGCATGACCGGGGGGTTGGCCCGAGCAGAGGGAGAAGCAGACTCCTTGCTGAGCAGGGAGCCTGACATGTGGGGTTCGATCCCAGGACTCAGATCATGATGTGAGTGAAAGGCAGCCTTTTAACCAGCTGAGCCACCTAGGCACCCTGAAGGGTAAATTTCAAAGAGGAATTTTTGTTTGTTTTGGATATCCTCATTATCAGGTGAGGATCTATCAGAGATTTCTTGGATTCATCATGATAACTTTCCTATGTTACAGATGATAGATTAATTCTAAAAGAGACTAAAGTCACATAATCTGAGTTACTAAACAGATGTTTAAACTCAAGGATTTTGTCTGCAATAGCAATTCTCTTCTATGATGCATACTTCTCTTTTTGTAAATATAAGTGTGGCAGGTAGTATCACAGTAAGAACTAGAGAATGTGCTAAGAAGGGACCAGACAGGCCAGGGAGCACCCTCTCAGTCTGCTATTTTTCAGTTCTTTACCTAGAACATCTTACTCAATCACAGTCAGTTTCAGTTTATTTACCTGTGAAAATGTGACAGTAATACCCACAAGCTTGTTGAAAGGATTATATGCAGTAATGTCATAACAAAGTAGTATAAAAATAGGAGAAGTTTGTATAAAACTGGAGAATAAGTGGGTCCTATCCACAGGCTATAAATATTAAGGATTTTTTGCTAGGCTGAATACATATGACATTTAAAGGTGACATCAACCATTGACTCCCACTCACTTTCTTTATGTGAAAACAAAATAAGATCCGGTTACATCTATTTGAGGCAAGAGAGATGAAGACAGTATGAAACTTGGGCCATTTGGGGAATCTATTGTTGGCCCTTTAGCAACTTACTATATCAGTGGTTTTCAAAATGAACTGCTTTCTACTTTTTTTTTTAATTTTTAAAATTTTATTTAAGCTCAGTTAATTAACATATAGTGTATTATTAATTTCAGAGGTAGAGTTCAGTGATTCATCAGTTGTGTATAACACCTTAATGTCCATCACCCAGTTTCCCCATCCCCTTAGCCCCTACCCTCCAGCAACCTTCAGTTTGTTTCCTAGAGTTAAGCATCTCTCTTTTTTTTTTAAATTTTTTATTAACATAATGTATTATTGGCTTCAGGGGTATAGGTCTGTGAATCACCAGGCTTACACACTTCACAGCACTCACCATAGTACATACCTTCCCCAATGTCCATAACCCAGCCACCCTCTCCCTAACCACCCCCCACCCCACAACCCTCAGTTTGTTTTGTGAGATTAAGTCTCTTATAGTTTGTCTCCCTCCAGATCCCATCTTGTTTCATTTTTCTTTTCCTACCCCCCAAACCCCCCAAGTTGCCTCTCAACTTCCTCATATCAGGGAGATTATCATATGATAATTATATTTCTATGATTGACTTATTTCGCTAACTGCTTTCTACTTGTATGGTAAATACTTAAGAAGCTGTGGATAATCACACCATATATTCAGATTGAATACGGTCTTATTACATTTGTGTCCTGCAGGCTGGCCCTGGTATGTAGAATTCTTCAGGAGTAGGGAGAGTCTACATAGAGAAAAGTTATCCACAGATCTCAAACCCCAACATAGGGATTGGGAGTCCAATCCAAATGCCAATCAACAGAGGAATGGATGAGAGAGGTGTAGTATCTATACACAGTGGGATATTATTCAGCCATTTGTGACAATATGGATGGACCGTGAACACATTATACCAAGTGAGTTAAGTCAGACAGAGAAAGACCAGTGCTGTATGATACCACTTACATGTGGATTCTGAAAAACTAGACCTATAAAAAGCAGAGTAAAATGATGGTTACAGGGGAATGGGGATGGAGGTGGATAAGAGTCATGCTGTTTAAGAGTAAACGTTTGTAGCAAGCAGTAAATAAGACATAGAGATCTAATGCACAGTATAATGAATATAGACAGTACTCTCATACTATAATTATGTAATGTGATAAATATACCTATATCAGTAATCCTTAAAATATATAAATGGATCAAAGTAACACCCTGTACACCTTAAATTTACAATGTTACATGTCAAATGTATTAAAAAAAGAGGCATAATCCAGATTAAATATAAATCTTAACAGGCTATTATCTGATTTAGCAGGTTTTAAATTCCTTCGAAAATGATTTTATAGGCCCTGACTATAATAAAATTAAGAAAACAAAACAAAACAAAATGAAACAATTATTAACTGGGACAGCCTATGGCACAGCTACTTTCCTCTTCCTTTCAAAAGTTTGGGTTAGTTAACTGGTGGTATAAACTGACATAGTTTATGGCAAGGGAGATATTTTATTTTAGGGATAAAAGAGGAAGTAAACTCCCCAAACTTAGTGTTTGTTTCTAGAGGTTAGTCAGTATTCTTCCTTGCCGTATTCTTCTGAAGGATGTGAGATATCTGTGCTATTAGAAGAGAACAGTAATGATCTTTCCAGTCATACATTATATAGTAGTAATAAGCATAGCCTTTTGTGTCAGGTAAACCTGAGTATGGATCTCTGATTTGTCATTAATAGGTATTTGACTTTGGGTAAAATATTCGATTCACTAAGCCTCAATTTACCTGTAGAAAAGGAATAATAGGGCACCTGGGTGGCTCAGTGGGTTAAGCCACTGCCTTCAGCTCAGGTCATGATCTCAGGGTCCTGGGATTGAGTCCCGAATCGGGCTCTCTTCTTGGCGGGGAGCCTGCTTCCCTCTCTGTCTCTCTCTGCCTGCCTCTCTGCCTACTTGTAATAAATAAATAAAATCTTAAGTAAAAGAGGAATAA
Organism: Mustela lutreola; assembly: GCF_030435805.1. Lineage (NCBI taxonomy): Eukaryota > Metazoa > Chordata > Mammalia > Carnivora > Mustelidae > Mustela > Mustela lutreola. The sequence continues at coordinate 95,659,588 of NC_081296.1, forward strand.
TAAAAATAATATTAAAATAACCTTGAGGTTTGCTCTATGGAATAAGTAAGATATTCTTTTAAGTATATAGCCTGGCATATAATAAACAGTTACTAAATATTACTTTATATAGCAAGACTATTACTCATGAGAAACTGAATTTATTCTTTATAGGAAGAGCTATCAAAGGGTTTAAAAATTCAGTACAGCTCTCAATCTCTCTCTTTTTTTTTTCTTGTGGTATAGTCTTCCAGTTTTTTCTTTGTGAAAAACTATCTCAAAGCCTAATAGCTTAAAACAACATTTTAAAAATTATCCTCTCTCACAGACATGTTGATCAACTGTACTCTTCTAGGTGACTCTTAGAGTCTCTCAAATGGCTGTGACTGAGTCTACTGAAGGCTTGACTGAGCTGAACGTGCTATGACTTATTGACATGGCTGGTGGTTGATGCTGGCTGTTGGTGGGAAATCAGACTCTGGCCTACATATGGCTTCTCTCCATAGCTAGGATTTCTCAGAGAATGACAGTTGAGTTCCAAAAAAGAATGTCTCAAGAGTATTCGAGGAAAGTAAAATGTAGACGCTTTCAAGTAGGTTGAGAGTCATGTACAGAATTGATACAGCATTTTATTTTCAGTCATATTCTATTGATAAAGATAGTTTAAAGTCCTGTCTGTATTCAGGTTTGAAGAAACACACTCCAGCTTTTTGGTGGGGTGAGAAGTTCACATGCAGAAGAGCATGTGGAATAGGAAATAGTCCTGTAGCCATTTTTGGCAAATACAGTAAGTTACCCAAACAATTTGCATCTTTCCTGCAAGCAAAATACACTCACCTCCTGCCTTTCCTCACTAAAGTCTCATAATTATAGCATCAGATCCATGAGTACAGGATCTCTCATCTAAACCCAGGTCCATGTGCTAATTCCTTTGGAACTGTTTCTCAAGTAGATCTTCTTCATCTAAAACCTATACAAAATATTATTTGTATCACTACATATATGAGTCATTTTTTCTCTGTCACTCAATAACGATTTCCTCTGTCATTTCAGTCCCATAGATCATCTTTTCGTGGCCCTTCAAGCCTCTGCTCATTGCCTAGTTTCCAAAGCCGATGTGTTATATGGTTGACCCTTGATCAATATGTGGGGTAGAGGAGCTGACCCCCTTCTCATGCAGTCAAAAATCCGTGTATAATCTATGCCCCCAAAATGTAACTACTAATAGCCTACTGTTAACCAGAAGACTTACTGATAACATAAACAGCTAATACATAATTTATGTTATATGTATTATATACTGTAGTCTTACAATAAAGTAAGCTTTTGAGAAAAGAAAATGTTATTGAGAAAATCATAAGTACTGTTCTGTATAAATACTGTGAGTTTATATCATCTGTTTACAACAAGAGTTGTCTATCAGTATCTACATCAGTATTTTATGATATAGAACATTGTAGATATTATATGTATTACTAACAGTAGATCTCAAAAATGAAACAATAATGTGAAAAATCATATTTACCAAAATCATACTAATCATACATTAGTGATTTACATGTTGATACTGAAGCGGTAATATGATTGCTTTATGGTTTCCCAGTGTAATCAATATAATTGTTTCACAGTAGCTTAGCGTACACAATGAACCATTATAAAATTTTTATGGCATATGGTATTATAGTCCTATTCATAATATAATATTAAAAACATTACATATTTAGCAAAGCACTGCAATAATAGGCTGATATGCAGTTTCCCTAATTATAAGAGGGAGGTATACTAATAATGTAATTCTTTGAAAGCAAAGCTATAAAACAGTAAGAAAACTAACACATTATTAGTTTTATAATAAATATGACTTACCTTATGCCTATGTGTGGATAGACTATTCACTTTCATACAATCTTAGTCAATGATGATGGTGACACCAAAGTATCTCCTACAGTTCTTGCTCACACAAGGGCACTCACCCTCACAAGAGATAAATTTATTAACAGTATAGGATGATAGTTATTTACTGCTCATTAAGTGGCCATGGATTATCAGAAAAGTCCATCTTCATTTTCTTCATGTTGAGTAGATTGAGAGGGACGAGGAAGCGGAGGGGTTAGTTTTGCTGTTTTGGGGGGGTGGAAGAGGTGGAGATGGTGGAAGGAGAGGCAGACATACTCGGTGTAACTTAGTGTACCTTTATGAAAATACATCATAATTTCTGATTGTTTTTCTTTTTAATTTCTCCATAAGTGTTTTATATGGACCAATCCTTCTACCATTGCTTTAGTTTCAGTGTCTGTATCATAGAAGGGAATATGTCATAAAAATAAGTCAAAGAATAATCAGAAGCTTTGGGGCCCTGGATTGGCATTGGCAGTTAAGCGTCCAACTCTTGGTTTCGGCTCAGGTTGTGATTTCTTCTGGGCACAGAGGCTGCTTAAGACTCTCTCTCCTTCTTCCTCTGCCTCTCCCCCAACTCACTCACTCTCAAAAATTTTACATATATATATATGTATATACATATATAAGCATATATATATAAATATATGAATAAAAGAACCCTTCTGCCAGGTTGTCTAATGTCAATTTGTTTTCTAGCACTGCTTCTTTGTCTTCTTTCTCATTGTCTGGCACTGGTTTGGAAGCACTCAGCTCTGTCAAGTTGTGTTGTTATTCCTCTGTTGTGTTGTCTGTTAGCTCTTAAATTTCTCCAAGATCCATATCTTAAAATCTTTCACCCCCACCCCACCTTTGTTTTGTTTTGTTTTGTTTTGTTTTACCATAGCCACAATCTCTTTCATGATTTTATTGATTGGCTTTATTGTAAATCCTGTGAATTCATGCACAACTGAACAGTTATCTCTAGCAGGAATTTATTGTTTGCAGGTTTGATTGGTTTCAGGGCTATAACAACAGTATCTTCTTTAATGGTATAATTGTTGATTGACTTTCATGATATTCTCTTTTTTGGGAGTTCCTTTGATATTGCTAATAATACTTTCCATAGAGTGCCATGTGTAATGAATCTTAAAGGTCCCTAAGACCTCCTAATCTAAAGGTTGAATTAAAACATTGAGTTTGAGGGCAAGTAGACCACGTTAACACTTTCGGTGTTGAACTCAGGGGCTCTGGGTGCTTTGTCTAATATAAAAAGAATTTTAAAAGGCAGTTCCTTACTAGTAAGGTACTTCCTGACTTCAGGGACAAAGATTTATCGATGGACCCAATCCAGGAAAAGGGTACTCATTGTCATTGTCCGGCTCTTCTTGTTGTACAACCAAAAGAATGGCGACTAGCATTTATCTTTTCCCTTCAGGCCTTGGGGACAGCAGCTTTGTAAGTGAAGGTAGTTATAAACCCAACTGATCATAAACCCAACAGCATTTGCATGAAACAGTGGAGTTAGCTGTTTCCTCTTACCTTAAATCCTGGTGCTTGTCTCTTTCTTACTAATAAATGTACTCTGTGGTATTTTTTTCCAGAATAGGTCATTTTTGTCTGCATAAAAACTTGTTCAGGCAGATATCCTTTCTTCTCAGTGATTTTCTTAATTGTTTACTGCCTGTTGTGTTGGCAGAAGCTGCTTCTTTTAAGCTAAACCTCTTTCGAAAATCATCAAACTTCCCTTTGCTGACATTGAATTCTACAGCTTTAGATCCTTCACCTTCCAAATTTTGCTTTGTCATATTAGGGCTTCCTTTTTTTCCCCTCAAATCCTATTACAGGGTATAGGTGTGCCTTAACTATTGCAAGCCTGTACTCTATAAGAGCTGCATTTTTATTGTGAAATACGAAGGTATTTTGCAAAAAGTGCAAGGTTTTCACACCTGCTGGCAGAACTGCAGCAGTGACTTCACAAATTCACTTCTGTTTATAGTGTTCCTAACCTCGTATCCGTTTATCTTGACATTGTTGGCAACTGCAGCTGCACACCTCAGTCTGTGATACATGTCAAGAGAAACTTCTGCTTGTAATGTCATGACTTGTTTTTTCTCCTTCTTGGGAGCACTTCTAGCACCAGTAAGGGCACTTTATATGGGTCCCCTGGTATTATTTCAAGGTTTACTGTATTGCACTAAATACCATGAAAAATACAAGGGAACTGTGAAAGATCACTTTTTACTTCAGTACACAATACTGGAGAGCAAACTGGTTATGTGAAAAGGATTAACATCACATCACATTTTAAGTGGATACTTACAACACTTGAGCTCATTGCAATAGCAACAGGAGGTAGCTGTGAAATTATTACAGTAGTACAGTCTGTAGTATAGTTAATTTTATACAGTTATGACTTAATACTGCATCTTACCATTTGTTTACATTTCCCTCTACTGGGAATGGCACCATGTGGAGTCTGCCAGTGTTCATGTGCAGAAGTTTTGATAATTTTTTAACTTTTCATAATAGATTTGTGTGTATTTTACGGTAGTAAAATGTAAAGTAGACTAGTGTCTACATATATTTTATGCATTCATGACATACCTAACAGTCTTTTTAACATTTCTAGGCTACCTTATTCATCTGTGAGTTTTTTCATATTGTCACAGATCTCCAAAAGTATTTCCAATATCTTTACTGAAAAATATCCACCTGTATGTGGACCCATGCAGTTCAGACCCATGTTGTTCAAGAGTTAACTGTATTTCATGTTTTGTTTCAGCAGTCCTTCACTTCTAGGTACCAAATTCTGTGCTGGCTTTATATTGGTGGGTAGTAAACTACCACAAAACATGGTGCCTTTCTTTTTTTTTTTTAAAGATTTTATTTATTTATTTGATAGAGATGACAAGCAGGCAGAGAGGCAGGCAGAGAGAGAGGAGGAAGCAGGCTCCCTGCTGAGCAGAGAGCCCGATGCGGGGCTCGATCACAGGACCCTGAGATCATGACCTGAGCCGAAGGCAGCGGCTCAACCCACTGAGCCACCCAGGCACCCCAAACATGGTGCTTTTAAACAACAATTTATCATTGTCTCTCACAACTTTGTTGTTTGACCTGACTCCACCAGGTGGTCTCCCTTGGGGGCTTGTACAGTATTGTGTCAGATGTTGGCTAGAGTTGAAGTCATCTGAAGTCTTGTTTGGACTGCTCCTCACAGATGATTCACTTTCATGGTGGCAGTCGATGTTATTCGAAAGCTAAGTTGGGCCTGCTAGCTGGGTCATGACCTTTCCATATAACTCTGGCGTTTTACAACATGGCATCTGGGTTCTGGGGGAGAGCATCTCAAAAATATGCAAGAAGGGTCAGGACAGATGCAGCCAGGACTGTTGAAGTCTATGTTTAGAACTGGTATAGTGTCACTTCTGCCACATTCCATTAGTTAGAGCAGTGACAGGGCCTGTCCAAATTCAAAGTGGTAGAGAAGTAGACATTTGTTTTGGAGAGTGGCAAGGTCCTAATGTAGAAGATCATAAACATTGAGAAATTATGTTACAGCTTTTATTTATTTTTGTTTAACATTTTTACTTATTTATTTGGGGGAGAGAGAGGGAGAGAGAAAGAAAGATGGAAGAGGAGCAGAGGAAAAGAGACAAGCAGACTCCCTGCTGAGTGTGGGGCCTGATGCAGCGCTGGATCCCAGGAGCCTGAGATCATGACCTCAGCTGAAATCAAGTCTGTTGCTTAACCCAGGGAGCCACCCAGGTGCTCCTATGTTGCAGGTCTTTTTAGAAAATACAGTCTCCACCTATGATAAACAAGTCAGAGCTTTTTGTTAAAGTGAGTCTCCTCGTTTTCATTCTGCCTTCTTTTCCTTCCTACCTTTCTCCCTGGTGTTCAGCTTTGTTGCTTCCTCCTTTTCCATCTTGTTTTCACAGAGCAGCCTTGCCAAAAGATGCTGCTACAATTTGGGAATGACTGGGTGGGAGATTCTCAACCTTGGGCACAAACTCTGTTTCCTACTCTGTCTCTCTAGATAATGTGTTCTTAAGTGCTGGCGCATCTCATCTCAATGAAATTATAAATTTTGTTATTTGCATGGCTTAGGCGAAGTAGGTCATTTTATTTGCTTTGGCTTTTGGGTACTAGGTTATTGCCTATGTGACAAAAGTATTCCATATCTTTCATGTCAGTTCACCTATATCATTAGTGTACATAGTGATTTGGGACCAAAGGTCAAGTTATAATTAACATATTATTTTTATTTTTTCATTTCTTGGTGTGTATTTCTTTGTTTGAGTCATCTTGGGAAATATGTTGCAGCCAGAACCAGGTTAATGTGTGTTTCCTGGTCAAAGCCCTGGTGACATGAATATCATATGAATATAATTCACATAACTTATAAAAAACTTAGTATAAAGCACAAAGAAGAGGTGCACATCTCTATACTGGGACAAAGTCATGATCTTTAGAACAGTGTTTCTGTGAGAAATAGGTGAATTTTATAAATTGTCAACTCAAATCTTTAATAAAATTCAAAAGGACATTTGATGAGATTGAACTGAAAAAAACTAAGAAAAGTAGAGGACAACATGATTAACTACTTTTGCTTAAAAAGCACACTTGGAGGGAGTATAAGATAGGTTAGTAGGAAAACCCATTATGTGAAGTAGAGAACAAAGTTAGGAAATTGATGAATCATGGAAATAAGATATAAGACACAGAATAGATCTCAGATACCCAATGTAGTCTAATTTATTAATTTTTTCACATATTTTGTGAGTATCTATTATATCAAAAATGCAAGGAGAGGAGACAAACAAATATAATAGGGGAAATTAAAGAAGAAGAAAACAGAATAACATTTCTCTGAGCTGAAGAAAGAAGTGCATCTGCATCTTGAAATACCACTCTAACTTATTATAGTGAAATGTGGGTGGTTTATGAGAATATAGTAAAAAAAAAGTATCCTTTAAACATATAGGCCAATAAAACCCAAATTACAGTTTAAAAAGAAGTAGATTGATAACACATTTTTCTGTAAGTTTTAAAACTTCATAAATTTACTAAGACAATGCTTATATATTTTAATGTAAATTATAGTGATCTATGAATTGTGTACACAGAAAATACATTAGTCTTGTCTGAGAAACATCTGTCTTAAAAGAGTTTAGAAATTGTACACTAACAATTGCTCCTAATAAAAATGTCTTAAGGAAAAAGAATGCAAACCGATAGGGTAGGAACTAACTACATGAAATTCATTGTCTTTATAGTGGTAGAAGTATTGTGAATAGAAGTAGTTAAAAGGCTGCCAGGTTGGCTGGAGTCAGGAAGAAAGGAGCTGGTAATGGCAAGAAATAGACCTGGAGAGGTGGGAATGATAAGTTAGGTCAGATAGGATCTTGAAAGCCAAATTAGGTGGTCTTGTCCAAATAATGGGATGCTGTTAGAAGATAATTAAGCAAAATTAGATTTAAGTTTCAAAATAATCTCTTTGTTTCCAATGTGGAAAATGGAAGGAAAAGTACTGAATTAATGAGCAGAGAGAAGTCAAGATGTTAATCATAATATAGTTTGGCCTGCAGTGTTTGTGATAGAGATAGGGAAAGTGATTTGTGCATGGGTTGAATATGTTTATTCACTCTATTGAACCCAAAGTTTAGTTGTCTTCTCAGATTCTTTTCCAGGACCAGACTATTGACACCAAAATGAACTTTCTCTGAGATATCCTGGTCCCCCTGAATGGCTGCTCACTGAAGCCAGGCCAACTACCAGCCAAATATCTGGAGTTTCTCCGATATCCAAGAACTTCTTGGCATGGTATTAAAGAGTGATTAGAAAATTCAAGAAGGTTGGAATGTTAGAATTGATTTGTTATTTATGGCTTGAGAATTGATTTGTTATCTATGGTTTGAGAACCACCATCTTTTCTTAGTGGATACTCCCTTACTAAGGTGGTAAAGGGTGCACTCGTTCAGAGGGTACTAGAATTTTTAAAGTTTGGAAGTGGCTGTCTTCTCTAATCAAGTATTGATGGTGGAGACGTTGCCATTGATCTGGGATAATATTAATCTGGATAATATTATGAACAAATAATATTCATAAATGATCTTAGAATGATGAATCCTGTTAGGATTGCTATTTGCAGTGGCAAGGTGAACTGTGACTACTTGAAATTGTCTTCAGCGCCAGAGTAGCAATCAGGATGATTAGATCTGTAGAAATTTGTGAAATGGCCAATATAACATGGTGTTCTTTTGGCAAGATGAGAGCTAACTACATGAAGTTCATTGTCCTAATAGTGGTGGAAGTATTGTGAATGGTAGTAATTAAAAAGCAGTCAGGATGGCTGGAGCCAAGAGAAGAGATTTTATTCAATTTATGTAATCAGAAAAACTCAAACACTGGAGGGGCACATGCGTGGCTCAGTCAGTTAAGCATCTGCCTTCAGCCTGGGTCATGATCAAGGAGTCCTGGGATCAAGTCCTGTATTGGGCTCTCTGCTCACTCTCACCCTCTAGCTCTCCCTCTGTGATCTCCCCCTCTCTCTCAAATAAATAAATAAATAAATAAAATCTTTAAAAATGACCAAAAAACTGGAGAACAGAAGACTGTATCAGTTGCTACCATCAAGACCGTCATCTCCATAATGGGTTTCAGTATCTATGCTAGTTTACAAACCCATTGTTTATTGATTTAAGGGGAGAGTAGATCTTCTTGAGGGACCTTATAGCTCCATCAACCTGTGTGCAATAAATACTACCCTGAACTTTCTCTTAAAGTGTCTGAAAGCATTCACCAGGGTAAAACCATAGTAGAAAAAAGGCGGAAAACTTTGTTGTTCTATTTAATAGGTCTATTAGATAGGGAGTCTGACACTAAATCCAGATTACCAAAAATGCCATATGGAGACCAAGTGATCAATGGAATTTTGGCACAAGTTTATTTTATAGTGGGTTCAATAGGACTTCAGACCAAATCTGTCATTATTTGCCTATTTCTCTCTCTCTCTCCCTCTTTTTTTTTTTTTTTTTTTAATGAGATAGCCCTACCTCACCTCTGACAGAAGCCTCACAGTGATGCCTTGATCATTCAACTAAGTCATATGATGGCAAGAATGGCCATGTGGAGAACTTCAAAACCACAGTCCTTCCCCCTGCCCACAGAATAGTAGATCAGAAGCAGTACTACATTTCTGGAAGAATTGCAGATATTACCATCAAAAACTTAAAAGGTCTAGGTGCCACTTTCTGACGGCACACAGGAGAGGAATGAGGCACAAACAAGTCAGCTGCAAGAGGAAGGGAGCAGGAGACAACAGTAGAAAAGACTGTTGCCCCGAACTACTCCTCAGTCCCATATTTATTAGATATAGACAGTAATCAACAGAGGAGCTGAAGAAGGCTACACATTAATCATATGCCTTGTAGATAAACAAGAACGAAGGCAAAATATTATCTGGTCAAGCAGTATAAAGTTTATAGTTGAGCAATCTAATTAGCCACAGGTGCTCTCTGGGGAAGGGGTGATAACGGAAAAATGAAGCAGGTGGCGTTCTGCCCTGAGCGAGTCAGGCATCCCCAGCTTCTGGGCTTCAAGGACGTATATCATCTTCTCCCCTAGAGGCCTGTTGCCAGTACGTTTTTCTTAAGGCTATATCTAAACATGCTTGGTAACCAGTATAATTTCTCATGGGTTGTATTTCAAGTAATAGATTGTTCTGAGGGACAGTTAAATCTAGGAATGGTGGAACCTGTCATATTCTTATCATTAGACATAGAGTAGGAAAAACAAGTGTAGACAATGAATCTGATTTTGGGAGCTAGACTTAAAATTACCAAAAATGTTTACCAAATAACTACCACATAGAGCCCCTATGTTACAATAAGAAATATTTAAAACAAACCAAACACACCAAAATATGACTAAATTTCATCTTAGTGAGAGACTAGACTATTATTGAATGATATTAAGTCTTATAAAATAATTCCTAAAAAACAGATGAACAATAATGCATTTGTTACAAAATATTATTTGTACAAATAATGCTAATATTTTCTGCAATTTGATGAAATGCTATCCATGACTGCTTTGTTTATTAAAGGAACAAAAACTGCAGAATTTTTTTTATAAAATGCTTAATTACATTTATATCTCTTCCATAAATATCATTGAACCCATGTTGGTTAATAATGTTGCTCACATTTTCTATATCCATACTTACTTTGTTTCCTAAATATTCTATTAATCATCAAGATAGATAGGGTAAAATCTGTAAACATCACTTTAGATTTACCTATTTCTCCCTTCATTAATTCTCAATTGTTAGTTCATGTATTCCCAAATTCATTTATTAGGCATTATACATATTTATGATTGTTATGTCTTCCTGATGAATTGACACTTTTTTTCCATTTGGAAGTATCTTATTTTACTTTAGTAATAATCCTTTTTTAAAAAAATCTATTTTAGCTGGTATTAATGTAGGCTCTCCAGCTTTCTCTTGCGTCTATTTTTAAAATTTTTTTTTACTTTCAAAAGATAGGTATCTTTATATTTTAAAGTCCGTCTCTATGGACAATACAGAGTTAAATCTTGCTGTCTGAAAATCAAGGCCTTTAGATTGGAAAGTTGAGCGCAATAATACTTTAATAGTTTTTTTGTTATGTTTGCATTTAGTTTGCCAGTCTACTAATTACTTTCTATTTTCATATCATTTTTGAGTTTTTATTTTTTACTCCTGTATATTTTTCATTTCTTGTTTTTTTTGGACTGATTTTCAGTATTCCATTTCAGTTTCTCTGTTGGCTTTATTATTATTACTATTTTAAAGATGTATTTATTTATTTATTAGCGGGAGAGCATGCATGAGCAGGAGCAGAGTGAGAATCTCAGGCAAACTCCCTTCTGAGTGCGGAGTCCCATGATGGGGTGGTGCTCCCATCTCAGGACCCTGAGATCATGACCCTGAGATCACGACCTGAGCCAAAACCAAGAGCTGGATGCTTAACCAACTGTGTCAGCCAGCTGCCCCTCTGCTGGCTTTAAAGCTACATTTCTTTGTATTTGTTTTTGAGTAATTGCTCTGGGCAAGATTATAATATGCATTCTTAACTTATTACAGTCTGCTTAAAGACCTTGAACGTACTTTTAATTTCATGTTTGAAGCCTATTTCTGATCATTCCAACATCATGCGCATCCTTAGATTTTTTCCTATTGAAACTGTTTTTCTTATAATGCAAAGTTTCTTGTTTTGCACCCTCAGGAGAATATTCATTAACAACAACAACAAAATGAATAAGAAACTGAGAGTAAACTGGGAAAATCATATACATTTTCTGAAAGTTAGCCCAAAATAGCCAGCCCAGATAGCTTTAAAGGCAATTTTCATTAATATTTAAAGTACAAGTAATTCCTAAAATAATCCAACTCTTCCAAAATCTAGGGAATTGTGGAAACTTTATATTTCTAGCACAGTCCATTTATAGTTGACACAACTAAGCAAACAAATCTTTTAGTGCCCTTGGATTAGAAAAATTAGTCCTATTTCCATATCACAACAAATCATCTCTAGCAGCCACCATCACAATTAATGATAAAACTTGATGGTCAAATCGTTCTGGAATAATTCAGTAGTGCTTGCTCTCATTATTCACTATTATTCATAGTATACTGTCTAATACAAAAATAAGAGAAATATTTAAAAAACATGTATCCTAAGTGACAATAACATCCTCATATTTTTATAATCCTTTAAGCATAACTATCTTCGGGATAAATCCAACAAATGAACTGAAACATCGTTATCCCAAATTAAAGTTCAGTAAGATCATAACTTAGGAATAGACATACTTTGAATAATAGAGTGAATTAAGCAAAGGTTTTTTACCTCACATCTATCATTAAAATATGACATATATTTAAAAAATTAGGTTTGTAGAAGACTGTATCTGCCAATATTTATCAAACCTTGTATCTAAAATGCCTTTTTCTTACACAAAACTCAAGGGAGAAACTATAGAGAAAAATAATTATGTAGTAGATAACAAAACAATGAAATATTCACAAAATAAAAAAAAAAACAACCCTCATTGCTAAGAAAAGTTTGGAGCCATTTGAATGAAGGTGCCCATATGTGAAGCTATGAAGAAAAGGGGAACATTTTCTGAATGGGCCTGTGAATTTATATACAGGGAAAACAAATGAAGGAGAGCAGCTGGCTATGGAGACAAAGAAGATGCAATCCAAGAGATGAGGGGGGAAAACATCACAGAACGCAAGGGATTAGAGTTTCAGTGGGAAAATGTGTTCAAATGGTTTGAAGGTTGAAGAAAACTTTAAGAAAAAAAAATTTAGAATTTTTTGTTGAGAGGTCATTGATAGCATGTCATTAAATGATTTATTTGGAGGTATTTAAACTAAGTAAAATAGATTACTTATATCAATCAATGAAACTAAACATATTGTCAAATTTTATAGCATTTTAAATTCAAAGAAAATTATTTGAATTACTATATTGTGACTTTTATTTTTTTAAAGTTTTAATTTTATTAAAATTTTTTATTATGTTCAATTATCCAATATATTGTAACTTTTTAAAATTAAAAAAAAGTTTTTTAAAGATTTTATTTTTATTTATTTGACAGAGAGAGACACAGCGAGAGAAGGAACACAAACACAGCGAGAGAAGGAACACAAGCAGGGTTGGTGGGAGAGGGAGAAGCAGGCTTCCTGCCAAGCAGGGAGCCTAATGTGGGGCTTGATCCCAGGACCCCAGGGTCATGACCTGAGCTGAAGGCAGACACTTAATGACTGAGCCACCCAGGCATCCCATATTGTAACTTTTAAATGAGAGAATGTATTCATGTTAATAGTGACTAACACAAAGTTTAGCAAAGATATTCAATAAATTAGAGCTGCTGGTATGACTTTTATTATTACATGTTATTGATCATAAATTGGAAATTGCTTAGAGTTATATTTAGTTTAATAAAAATGGCTATTTCCAAAACTTTACAAACACCTCTGCTAAGGTGTTTGCTACTTTTCTGCTTGATACTTTTGCTGCTTGGATTTTAGCTTCTTTATTTTTTGAGAATGAACTATTTTTGCAAATTGTACCAGCTTTTGCAAATTCCAGATAAAATCTCGGTTTAGGAATATGACTCTATATATCACTTATCTATCTAACTTTTCAAATCACACCCATAAATATATAATACCATTATTATATTCATGTAGAAAAAAGTCCTGAATATTATTATTATTATTTTATTTTATTTTTTTAATTTTTTATTTTTTATAAACATATATTTTTATCCCCAGGGGTACAGGTCTGTGAATCACCAGGTTTACACACTTCACAGCACTCACCAAATCACATACCCTCCCCAATGTCCATAATCCCATCCCCTTCTCCCAAACCCCCTCCCCCCGGCAACCCTCAGTTTGTTTCGTGAGATTAAGAGTCACTTATGGTTTGTCTCCCTCCCAATCCCATCTTGTTTCATTTATTCTTCTTCTACCCACTTAAGCCTCCATGTTGCATCACCACTTCCTCATATCAGGGAGATCATATGATAGTTGTCTTTCTCTGCTTGACTTATTTCGCTAAGCATGATACGCTCTAGTTCCATCCATGTTGTTGCAAATGGCAAGATTTCATTTCTTTTGATGGCTGCATAGTATTCCATTGTGTATATATACCACATCTTCTTGATCCATTCATCTGTTGATGGACATCTAGGTTCTTTCCATAGTTTGGCTATTGTGGACATTGCTGCTATAAACATTCGGGTGCATGTGTCCCTTTGGATCACTACATTTGTATCTTTAGGGTAAATACCCAATAGTGCAATTGCTGGGTCATAGGGCAGTTCTATTTTCAACATTTTGAGGAACCTCCATGCTGTTTTCCAGAGTGGCTGCACCAGCTTGCATTCCCACCAACAGTGTAGGAGGGTTCCCCTTTCTCCGCATCCTCGCCAGCATCTGTCATTTCCTGATTTGTTGATTTTAGCCATTCTGACTGGTGTGAGGTGATATCTCATTGTGGTTTTGATTTGTATTTCCCTGATGCCGAGTGATATGGAGCACTTTTTCATGTGTCTGTTGGCCATCTGGATGTCTTCTTTGCAGAAATGTCTGTTCATGTCCTCTGCCCATTTCTTGATTGGATTATTTGTTCTTTGGGTGTTGAGTTTGCTAAGTTCTTTATAGATTCTGGACACTAGTCCTTTATCTGATATGTCGTTTGCAAATATCTTCTCCCATTCTGTCAGTTGTCTTTTGATTTTGTTAACTGTTTCCTTTGCTGTGCAAAAGCTTTTGATCTTGATGAAATCCCAGTAGTTCATTTTTTCCCTTGCTTCCCTTGCCTTTTGCGTTGTTCCTAGGAAGATGTTGCTGCGGCAGAGGTCGAAGAGGTTGCTGCCTGTGTTCTCCTCAAGGATTTTGATGGATTCGTTTCGTACATTGAGATCCTTCATCAATTATGTTTCAAGTTCTGACCTTTTCCTTTTTACTAATTTTGTTGTATTGCAGACCCAAATATAAATCATGCTGTTCTTAGAAGATAATTTAAATAGTCAACAATATATTTTATGCATCTTAATTGAAGTGAGATTTATATCATATATTTAATGAAGTAGGTCTCATATTTATTTTATTTTAAGCAGTAAATATTCCCAAATCCTTTTTTTAATGATAAATCAATGAAAAAAGAGGTTGATTTTGACCAAAGTAACTAGATGGTCTGTTCAATATTTACTTGCTCAAGTGATTTTTTTGTCATGTGACCTAAGCACAATCATCATTTTATGCATTAATTTGCATTTTCTCTAATACTGGAATGTATGCATTTTCATATTTCATGTTTCATATTTCTATATTACCTTTTCCATATTTTATATTATTTTCCATGCTGTTTTTTCTAGAACAGGATATTTCAAACTACTTATCTTGGTGTTATAGTCATTCTAGTGTCTTAATATCGATTGCTTATACACAAGATGAAAGAGGTTATTTTCAGTGTGTCATTGTTTTAGTGGCCTTGTTTAAACTGCTCAGCAAAAAAGACCAATCTGAGTGTCTGTTTACTGCATTATAAATTGCCTGTGTCTTATATATTGGCACTTGGGACAGACTGAAAAATGGATACTCCAAGGTGGAACTTCTTAAAACTGTAAATTTCTGAGGTCCTTAAATATCACATACCCTAGAGAGATATGTTTTGCCTTGGAATGTAATTTAAGGACTTTGTTCATAATATTGTAGGAATTTCTTCTGCCAAACAGTTGTGTGAGAAAGGAGAAAATCCTTTTATAATCTTTATGAATTCAGATGGGAAGATTGAAGCTAAATTTGAGAAACAAATGATATAGTTAACCTTTAAACAACAACAAAGAAACATAATGTAAAATACATTTTTTTCAAAAATTGATCGGAGCAAAATATCAAAGCTTATTTTACTCCTGATTATAAAATTTGACAAAAACTGCATTGCATAGAGGGATAAGATTAATTTTTATAATCTTGTTATGTTGATACATATCTTTGGCATATTTTATATTTTTATATCTCTGGCAGTTATTTTCCTTTCAGAAGGATAAGGAAAGAGGCATCTGGATGGCTCAGCTGGTTGAACATGTGACCCTTGGTTTCTGCTCATGACATAATCTCATGCGTCAAGAGATCAGGCCCCCATGTCAAGCTCTGTGTTCAGCAGGGAGTGGGCTTGAAGATTTTCTCCTTCTGCCCCTACCCCCACTTGCATGCATGCATGCTCTGTCTCTCTAAAATGAATGTCTTAAAAAAAAAAAAAGGAAAAAATACTTTGTTGATGTTTATTTACTAAATGTTGACTTTTCTGGGGAAGAGGTGGCGTTTAGTGATTCCATTGAATATGTTGATGTTAGCCATGAGAGAGTTTTGAATAAAATATTGATTTGAAAATTGTGGAGAACTCATTTTATAATTATAATTTACATAAGCCATGTGCAGAGTATTATTTTCTGCTGAAAGTTTTCATATATCTAGCATTAATTTAATGTAATCTTTTAATATTTATGGTAAGGAATATAGTTGAACTCTAAAATATTTTATTTCTGTTATTTTATTTGCTTTTCCCTGATTCCTACAAGATAGTTTAGAGAAACTATATTATTGTTCCAATTTTACATATTGGGGAAACTAAGCCAAGGACTGTCAAGTTACAGACCCAAACTCATTAAACTCTATTACTATAATTCTCTATAAGTTATGTAACTGAGCCTGGAAGCTCTCTCTTATTTACCCAGAGGGTAAATAACTAATATGTGTTTATTTTTTAAATGATGGTGAGCTGCTCCCACAGCTAAATCCACATCCTATGTATGTTTGCTAATTGTACCATTTTTTTGGACCCTAATGTCTCTGAGTCCTCTTAGCATACACTGAAATGATTAAAAAAATAAAATGTTTTAGTGGTGAAACAGTCCTTATTTCTATTTGCTCACTGGTATGGAACAGTAACTTCTGCCCTAGAGGTAATGACAACAACATTATGTTAAGGATTATTAAGTACGGGCATTTTTCAAAGGAAGAAAGAGATTAAGAAATCTCCCTTGTCCAAACTCTTCTCATATAAAACACATCTGTTGTTTTGCTGCCCAGCATCTGCTTAGCTTTCTGAAAACAGCACTCTGACTTTCTGTGTGGGAAATTATCCTTCGATTTGATCTAGTGAGAGAGTTTGTCCAAACCTTGTCTCAGCTGAGGGAACAAAACTCAAGCTGGGCCAGGCTGACTTTCTTCCCTGGGAATTTGAACTTTGAGCAAAATGAATGTAAAAAGGCTGAGCAAGATTGGAACTTACTCATCTATACTAATTTTTGGTAACTTGGAGAGAGTCACATTGGTTCTCACTACCTACTGAATTACCCTTGGTTTCCTTCTGACCTAAAGCATTCCCTTTAGATTTTTGAGCTATCCACTACTTTTGCAATAAATCCTGTCTCTAATTAACTTAGCCTTTATCAGTTTAAGTGGCTTGGGTGAAAGGAATAATATCTGACAATGTTAAGTTGCTAAACCTTTTTACTTTTCTCCCCATACATCATGCTTCTTGGTGTTATTCTAGCATCATAACACTGGAAGAGGCGTAGGGAAATGGGAGATAAGATGTTAAGAAAGTCTGAGGGAAAAAAAATTAAGTAGAAAATCTACTCTTTTGGTCCCTGATAAATTTTAAGAAGAACAGCATGGAGGGAAAGTTTCAGGTGTTGAGATAAATATTCCTGTCTCTCCTTTATCAGGACTGAAGTTACTGAAGGAGAGAGTATTTAAAAGAATAAGCGGGAAAAGTCAAAGATAATAGGGGGCTTTTTATTCCCCAGCAGTCTGTTTTGGACTTTGAAATCTGACTGAACTATGAGGAGATGGGGTATGTTCACCTCTTACCTGTGCTGTAGAGTGTTTAGCCACCACGAATGCCTTCTTTTTAGCTTCTTTGGGTTATGCCTCAACTTTGTTGTTCTAGCCAGACATAAAAAATATGATGTAGTTCCCTCATGTGCAGTGTAGCAAAGATGTGATTCTGTAATCAACAGCACAGGGGAATCAGTTGGTAGAGTTTGAATAAAGTCACAGACAAATTCAGAGGCTGTGATGCACCAGCATTGAGGTGGGGCAAAGTCAACAGGTAGGGGACCTGTGGAGCTAATCTAGAGGAGAGCAAACTATTCTCAAACAGCAAAAAGTGAATAGTGAGTAGGTGGAGAATAAATGCTCATGCTGCCAGGGTCAAGAAGATACTCAGCAGAAACTGATCTTTGCCAACCAGTTACCAGCAGGGACCTAAGAAAACCAGAAGACAGTGGAGATCTGACACTGTCCTTTTCAGAGACCTCAAGAGCATAGTAATATTTCCTTTGGCCTTCTAAATGTCATCTTAGGTTGGGTAAAAGAGAGGAAGCAGAACATAGAAAGCTGAATGCTTTAACAATTTGAAATGAGTCTGTAATACCATAAATTTTCTATTTTAATACTGGTTCTCTTTTTTTTTTAAGTCTGTCAGTTAATACTAGTTGCAAAACAACAGAAAAACTGACCAAAGTGACTTGGACAATAGGGACTTATTTTTAATCTTACATAACAATTCCAGAGATAGATAGTCCCAGATAGCACAGAGATCAAGATTGTAAATTTGGGTTCAAAATTCCTTTAATTGTTCTGATATGCTATTCTTAGTATGCCAGCAAAGCCTTCCATAAAACAGGAAGAGGATTTTGATGAGCAGGTGATAAAGACAAGCTTTCTTATACGCCTTTCCCTTCTTATTCAGAGAAATTTATTTCTGAAAAACCTCAAGCAGACTTCCAGTTTCTGGATATTTGGAAATCACCAGCCCATTCTAACAACAATAGCTGAACAGAATAAAATATCAGCAAGTCTTCTTAGGTCTATAAGGGAAATGAGGTTACAGGACAAATTGCTGCTTTCCAAATTGGAGAGACTGATATGCTAATACAAAGAATCACAACTTTTTGAAGCAGAAACTCTCTAGCTAAAACTCACACAGCAACAAGTGCCAGAATAGGGAAACTTGAACTATAGTTGAATTTCTTCTGGCTAACTATGAAAGAGTGGGAGATAAAAACTTCAAGATGACCCAACAAACAGGGGAACTGCACTCTTTGTGATTTTTGCCTCTTAAACGCTGCAAGATTCTCACAATGAATATCAGAGAAGAAACTCCATCTAACTCTGGCCTTCAAGCCCATTCTAGCCATCCTGTCACACCTAAGGAGGGATATAACCAGAAAGCACATGTGAAGTTTATAGTCCAGAGGCATAGGCTCATATCATGATAGAGTACTCTAATCATAGGACTATGGAATAGTTCCTTTCCTCACACCTTACCACTACATTACTAACACCTATTTACAGTAGTACCCAGTACCTTTTATCCAGCACATCATATCTAGCTATCAAGAGAAAAAAGCACAAGATATACTAAAAGCGAGGGGAAAAATACAGTTTGAAGGAACAGAACAGTCATTAGAATCCAACATGACAGGGATATTGGCATTATCAGGCCAGGAATTTGAAACAACTATGATTAAGATGCTAAGGGCTCTAATGATAAAGGAGACCACAAGCAAGAATAGGTGGCCAATGTAAGCAGGAAACTGGAAATTCTAAGAACCAAAACATTGAATTTTTTTCACAGATTTGATTATTTGATTTTCGTCAGATGCCTTTGACATGATTGAGGAAAATATTTCTGAGTTTGACATTATCTCAGTAGAAGTCTGCAAAGCTGAAAAGCAGACAGGAAAAATACTTCAAAAAAATAGAACACAATATCCAAGAACGGTGGGAGAACTACAAAAGACATATACATAATGGAATTGGTGTAATTTCTTCCTTACCTGCATAATTTATACATAATTCTTTGTAAAAAATTTTAAAAGAATCACTAAAAATCTCCTGGAACTAAGAAGTGATTATAGCAAAATTGCTACTCATAAGGTTAATATACAGAAGTCATTTTATTTTATACTGACAGTGAATAAGTGGAACTTGAAATTAAAAACATAGTACCACTTAACTTAGCAACCTCTGAAATTGAACATTTAGGTGTAAATCGAACAAAAGATATGTAAGATCTGTGTGAGGAAGACTACAAAACTGGTGAGCGAAATCAAAGAAGAACTAAGTGAATGGAGAGATATTCAATGTTCATAAATAAGAATACTCAATACTGTCAGCATGCCCGTTTTCCACTACTTGCCCTATATTTCAATACAATCCTAATGGCAATTCCAGCAAGTTAATTTGCAGATATTGGAAAACTGATTCTGAAGATTAAATGAAGAGGCAAAAGACCCAGAATGGCAAACACAATATTGAAGAAGAAGAAAATCTGTACTTATAAAGTACTTATAAAGTACAGTAATCAAGACAGTGTGATATTGATAAAAGAAGATACAAAAAAAAAAAAGAATATATGAATAGCTCAAAGAGATCAGTGTGACAGAATAAGGAGCCCAGAAATAGACCCACATAAATATAGTCTGTTGATCTTTGGCAGAGGAGCAAAGGCAGTACAACAGGGAAGAGATAGTCTTTCAACAAATGGTGTTAGAACAACTGGACATCATGTGTAAAAGAAAAAACAATCTAAATATAGACCTTACACTCTTCTTAAAAATTAACTTGAGATGTATTATAGACTTAACTGTAAAATGCAAAAATATAAAACTCCCGTAAGAAAACATAGAAGAAAACCTAGATGAATAAAATAAAAGAAAACCTAGATGAGTTTGGGGAGGGTGGTGACTTCTTAGAAAAAAAAATCAAAGTCATGATCCGTGAAAAAAATAATTGGTGGGCTGGACTTTACTAAAATGAAAAATTTCTGCTCTGTGAAAGACTAAGTCAAAAAATGAGGAGACAAACCACAGATGGAAAGAAAATATTTGCAAAAAACATAAAATACAGATAAAAGAGTTATCTAGAATATACAAGAATCTTTGAAACTCAATAATAAGAAAATTAACAAACAACCTGATTAAAAAACGAGTCAAGGACCCTAATAGACATTTCATCAAAGAAGACATAAAGATACCAAATAAGCATGTGAAAAGATGTTCCACATCATATGTCATAAGGGAAATACAAATTAAAGCAATGAGATACTTACTGGAATGACCAAAATCTGGAACACTGACAACACCAAATGCCAGCAAGGATGTGGAGCAAAAGAAACTCTTACTCATTGCTGATGGGAATACAAAATGACACAGCCATTTAGGAAGATAGTTCAGCAGTTTCTTATAAAATTAAACATACTTTTACCATATAATCCATCAATAATGGTCCGTGGCGTTTACCCCAAGAATTTGAAAATTTACATCCTTGAAGAAACCTACACAGGGATGTTTATAGTAGCTTTATCAACATTTGCTGAAATATTGGAAGCAACCAAGTGAGATACCCTTCAGTGGGTGAGTAGAAAAGTAAACTGGTACACTCAGACAATGGAATATTATTCAGCATTAATAAGAAATGCCAAGGGGCGCCTGAGTGGCTCAGTGGATTAAAGCCTCTGCCTTCAGCTCAGGTCGTGATCCCAGGGTCCTGGGATTGAGCCCTGCATCGGGCTCTCTGCTCAACAGGGAGCCCGCTTCCCCACCTCTCTGTCTGCTTGTGATCTCTGTCTATCAGATAAACTAAAAAAAAAAAAAAAAGAAAAAGAAAAGAAAAAAAGAAAAAAGAAATTCCAAGCCTTGGAAAGGAATGCAAGAACCTTAAATGTGTATTACTATGTTAAAAAGCCAGTCTGAAAAGGCTATATATGTATGATTCCAACTATATGACATTTTGGAAAAGGCAAAATTATAGAGATAGTAAAAAGATGTGGTTGCCAGGAGTTCGGGGGTTGGAGAGAGGGATGAATAGAATTTTTAGGACAATGAAACTTGTGTGATACTATAGTGGCGCATACTTGCCATTATACATTTGTCTGAACCATGGCATACACAACACCGGAGTGAACCTAATGTAAACCATGGACTATGCATGACTAACACATCCCACTCTGGTGAGAGTTGATAATGAGGAAGCTGTGAGGAGCTAGGAGGAACAAAGGGTGTATATGAGAATTCTCTGCACCTTTCATTCAGTTTCTCTGTGATCATAAAACTGTATCTGAAAACAGTCTATTTTTAGAAATAGTCCTCAAATAGACTTTCTCTTATGTCATATTGTCTGCTCCGAGTTGTAAATGTGGTAAGAACATCTAGAATTTTTTTTTTAATTTTTATTTAAATTCCAGTTAGTTAACATACAGTGTAATACTAGTTGCAGGTGTACAATATAGTACTTCAACACTTTCATACATCACCTTGTACTCATCACATCAAATGTACTCCTTAATCCCCATCACCTATTTGACCTGTCCCTCCCACCCACCTCCCCTCTGGTAATCATCAATTTGCTCTCTATAATTTGAGAGTCTCTTTCTTCATTTGCCTCTCTTTCTCTCTCCCTCTCACTCTCTTCCTTTTGCTCATTTGCTTTGTTTCTTAAATTCTATGAGTGAAATCATAAGGTATTTGTTTTTACTGACTGACTTATTTTGGTCAACGTAACACTGGTTCTATCCATGTCACTGCAAATGTCAAAATTTCATTCTCTTTTATGCTGAGTAATAGTATATTGTATATACATATACCATCTCTCTCTTCATCTCTTTTTTTTAATACCATCTCTTCTTCATCCATTCATTAGTTATTCAGAAATTGGGCTTTTTGCATAGTTTGTATATTGTAGATAATGCTGCTGTGAACATCAGGATGCATCTATCCCTTCAAGTCTGTCTTTTTGTATCCTTTGGGTAAATACCTAGTATGCAATTGCTGGATCATAGGGTAGCTCTATTTTTAACTTTTTGAGGAAATTCCATACTATTTTCCAGAGGGACTGTTCCAGTTTGCTTTCCCAAAAACAGTGTAAGAGGGTTCCCCTTTCTCTGTATCCTCACCAGCACCTGTTGTGTGTGTGTGTGTGTGTGTGTGTGCTGTTGATTTTAGCCATTCTGACACATGAGAGGTGATACCTCATTGTACTTTTGATTTGCATTTCCCTGATGATGTGTAATGTTGGGCATCTTTTCATGTGTCTGTTGGCCATCTGTAGGTCTTCTGTAGAAAAATCTCTTTTCATGTCCTCTGCCCATTTTTAAATTGGATTATTTGCTTTTTGGGTATTAAGTTATATAACTTATATATATACTTTGGATACTGACCCTTTATGAGATATGTCATTTGCAAATATCTTCTCCCATTCCTTAGGTTGCCTTTTAGGGTTTTTTTTTTCCCCATTTAAGATTTTATTTATTTGAGAGAGACAGAGAGAGAGAGAAACGGGAACACATGCATGAGCAGAGGGGGAGGAGCAGTGGGAGAGGCAGAGGGAAAAGTGAGCTTCTGCTCTGAGCAGGGATCATGGGACCCTGGGATCATAACTTCACATGAAGGCAGATGCCTAACTGACTGAGCCACCCATACACCACAATTTTATCGATTGTTTCCTTTGCTGTGTGTAAGATTTTTATTTTGATGAAGTCCCAATAATTTATTTTTGCCTTTGCTTCCCTTTCTCCCCAGGAGAAAGGGGTTGGTACAGCCAAAGTTGAAGAAGTTACTGCCTCTTTTCTGTCTAGGATTTTTATGGTTTCAAGTCTCACATTTATGTCCTTAGTCCATTCTGAATTTATTTTTGTGTATGGTTAAGAAAATGGTCCATTTTCATTCTTTTGCAGCATGTTGCTGTCCAGTTTTCCCAATACAGTTTGTTGAGGAGACTTTTTTCCATTGGATGTTTTTTTTCCCGATTGGTTAAAGATTAATTGGCCATATAATTTTGGGCTCATTTCTGGGTTTTCTTTTATGCTCCATTGATCTGTGTGTCTATTTTTGTACCAATACCATACTGTTTTGATTACTACAGCTCTGGACTATAACTTGAAGTCCAAAATTATGCTTCTAGGTCTGTTTTTCTTGTTTAAGGTTGCTTTGTCTATACAGGGTCTTTTGTGGTTCCACAAATTTTAGGATTATTTGAAGAACATCTAGAATTTTCAGCCTCTGTAATGGGGAGAGGCTGTGCTACTACAGAAGTTGATCTGTTCTAGTCGTGTTGTCATAAAATCCATCCTGATGGGAGCCTGGGTGGCTCAGTCAGTTAAACAGCTGCCTTTGGCTCAAGTCATGATCCCAGAGTCCTGGGATCAAGCCCTGCATTGGGTTCCCTGCTCAGTGGAGACCCTGCTTCTTCCTCTCTCTCTGACCCTCCCCCTGTTCATGCATATGCTCTCCTTCTCTTTCTGTCTCTTAAATAAGTAAATAAAATCTAAAAATAAAGAATAAAGAAAACATTATATATTTAGTAATCTATGATGTAATAAAGCAATATTTAAAACTAAAATTTTTTCACATACATTAAAAAGAAAAATTATAATTTAATAATCTAAGTATCCCTATATGTAATCAATTAAAAAAAAGAAACAATGTGGAAATGTAGCAAATATAAGAATATACTTAATGATATAGAAAATAAATATGTTACTAGGATTTTTGAAGCTGGTCCTATGAAGAGTTTAGTTAAATAGTATTTTTTTGTTGTTGTTGAGTCACACCAAGAAAAAAATAATTGAAATAAAAGATATCTATAAAAGGGATTAAAAATATTATTAAAATTTTCATTGGAAGATACTTAGAAAAAGTAGATTAAATAGGTAACTTCAGAGGGAAAAATAAAATTATAGCCATTAAATACTTGAAATCTGTACTAAAATTCCATAAGCTACAGATGTTTTTTTCTCTTATTCTATAAAAGCAATCTAATACATAGTATTCGAGAAAAGAAAAGGCGAATTATCTCATATTATTCATATAATCATAATAGAGGAATTAAGGAAGACAAAGTGGAGGAAAACTGATAAAAGTCTCCTTTTAAATACAAATTAAAAAATTATAAAAGATATGTTATAAAACTGAATTCAGTAATATATAACATATGTACCATTGTTATCCTACTTTACTATATCCCGGGAATGCAAATATATTTTAATACAAGAAAATGTCATTAACAAAATTAACAAAGCAGATACTTCCTTTGATCTTTCCAGTATGTGCAGAAGAACTATGAGTCATGACAAAAACTAACTAACTGTGACAAAGCAAATTATGGAGAGAAGTGAATGTCTTTAATTGATGGATAGCTATGAAAGACCTACAGTTTTACCATTATTTGTGAAGTGCCAGGAAGTAAACAAGTAGCTGAGATGCAGTGATAAAGAGAAAACTTTAAAACTAGCCAGAACAAAAAGAACATATATTTGGGAACAAAGATAAGACTGACAGAGGACTTTTCATCAAAATCTATGCAAGGCATAATATAACTTCAAAGTGTGCAAAGGATTAATATACAGAACACAAGGGAGCTCTCACAAATAAGTAAAAAAGAACCAATAAAAAATAGCAAGTAACATAAAACTATGTACAGAGAAATAAATTCAAAAAGCTAATACTTAGGAGACTACTCCACTTTAGTGCTGATAACCAGAATGCAAATTCAACAATGATATATTGGTCTCAGTCATACCTTTTAAAGCAGCAACATCTTTAACTGTTGGTTCTCAATATGAGGAAACACGGAATCTTGTGAACTGTGGGAGGGTAAATTGACAAAACAAATCCGAGGAGAAAATTTGGCAAAATATCTAATGACATTGTAGATGTATGCACACTAAGCTCAGAAAATGTCATCTTAGACACAACTTTTAGTGCAAAAAGGCATGTTTATCTTAGAGAAACTTCAAAACCTATAGGTATGTACAAAATGTACATTGAAGCACTGTTTCTCAAGGCAATACAAAGAAAATAAATTTTATATTTAAATATAAATAAGGAAAAACTCCCCTATATTTTGACATGATGAAAGTATTTAAAAACAAAACAAACCCCTCTGTTTTCTTCATGTGTTGGGATATTATATATTATGAAGTAATTAACATAAATTGGATGTCTTGTTAATACAAGCAGGTGAGAGTTCCAGAATTTAATAAAAATATTAAAAACAGGAATGATTTACTTATTTCCAAGCTAGTTATTTGGGACCTAACAGTAATACTGGAATTGTCTCCATTTGTCTATGTACTTCTTTATTTAAAGTCATGAATTTAAATATTTATTAATTTCCTTAGTAAAAAGTGGGAAAAATTGAGTTTAGGAGATTTTTTGTAAATCACATTAGCAGGCTACTTGAAAATATATATCCCATTTAGCCTTTGAGAGCTAAAATTTTATCCTTGTCTTTGGCTTTATTTTGGAGAAGTTTATTTGGCAACATAATTTATAAGCTTTGTAAACTGTGGGTTTTTATTTTGTTCTTTGAGCTTTAGTTACCACCTTGAAACTGCTATGAGATTGTGAAACATTATGTTTATGAGACTGCTTATAATCAAACTTGTATTTTGAATTATTTTAAGCAGAGGGTATTTTCCATACTGCCTTATGTAAGAAAACTGATAGCTATGGGATTGAACTGAGAACAGGAAAGTTCAAAACTACAGTATTATTTTTTTGTCATATGAACTTGTTACTATGTTATTTCTCATTTGTGTTTTACTTAAATGACAATCTTATGGGTTGGGGGTGTTGAGGAGAGGAGAGGGTATCATCTATGATGTTGATAGTTTTTCTACCTTTTCTTACATTTTCTTCAGTATTTTTCATTTCATTTTTTTTTCTTATTTCTCTACTATTACCAGAATTTTCTAATCGTAAAAATTTTAGGAGTAAATATCAAATATAAGTGAAAAACAGAAACTGTAATAAGAAAAAAAAAGCTAGATGCACTCTCAAGCAGTTATCCACCCACCTCATATTACTTACAGTGCAGACCACTCAATTTTAAATGTATCTCTCCAATTCCACAGCACAGAAAATGAGACTATATATATCATTACAGTTCCCAGTAGAGATAATGAGAGCATATGCACAGCTACAACTATCCATTGAGATAATGAGATTATAAATACTGTACTCCTCCTGCTTCCAGGTGTAATGATAAGCTGCCATTTTATGGTCCTATTTCTGCAATCATCCTTGAGACCAAGAGATAGTAAATTCAAAGATAACTTAATGAGGAATAGAAACAGATAACCGTTTATCATAGCCTTTCTAAAATCAGCTCATGAAGAAAAGTACAAATGGCAGCAAAGTTACTGAATATATTCATTTGTTAACTAATATCTACTATTCTTAGAGAACCATGTTCAATGAAGGTGTTACTAAGAATAATCCTTTAGAGAGTTAAGGTCATACTGGTAGCTCTCATAAAAGTAGAGTATAATTGAGAGACTTTTTGAAATACTCATTTCAGGAATTCCCATTCTCTTAAAGGAAAATCAGTGTCTAACACATCAATAAATTACATTGTTGGCAGTAGTATCCATTTTCTACAGCAAGAGGATATTTATGTTCTTTAGGTACTTCTACCTTCCTAAATGTATTTGTGTTTTAAAAAAGTTTTGTGGAAATAAAGAGCTCCAGGCTCAGTTTGGGGAGGGGGTGAGGAATTAATTGCTAAGTATCCAAATTGAAAAAAATTATATACTTCTGCTCAGTTTTGATACCTGGAATTTAATTTACCAAAGTCAAATATTCCTGCCTGTAAGGAAAGGTGATTCTAGATTTAGGAGAATGGGAGTAATATTTTCACCCTTTGCTGCATGTAGTAAAT
Organism: Mustela lutreola; assembly: GCF_030435805.1. Taxonomy (NCBI): domain Eukaryota; kingdom Metazoa; phylum Chordata; class Mammalia; order Carnivora; family Mustelidae; genus Mustela; species Mustela lutreola. Next base: position 95,686,742 of record NC_081296.1, read on the forward strand.
TGCAAATATTTCTTATATGATTATTTTGAGCCTCTTTTCTGGAAATTTTCAAGTTTAATCCAGATTTTGGATGTTCACAAAATTATTTCTACCTACTGCTGAGTTTCATAATCCACCATTCACACTACCCCCTGAGATCCTGAGATCCAGGCACAGTAGTTTCTTTTTCTTTTTCTTTCTTTTACTTCTTATTTAAATTATAGTTAATATACAGTGTTATATTAGTTTCAGGTCTACAGTATAGTGATTCAACACTCTGTACACACCAATGCTCATCATTAATTGTCCTCTTTAATCCCTATTACCTGTTCCACCGATCCCCCCTCCTACCTCTTTCTTTGGTAACCATCAGTTTATTCTCTAGTTAAGGGCTTGTTTCTTGGTTGGCCTCTCTTTTTTTTTCCCTTTGCTTGTTTGCTTTGCTTCTTAAATTCCACATACAAGTGAAATCAAAAGGTATTTGTCTTCTCTAACTTCTTTTGCTCAGCATAAGATCACCTCTTCTTTATTCATGTGTTGGTGGACACTTGGTCTGTTTTCATGATTTGGCTATTGTAGATAATGCTGCTTTAAACATCAGGGTATGTGTGTACTTTCAATTAGTATTTTTGTGTTCTTTGGGTAAATGCCTACTAGTGCAATTGCTGGATCATAGGGTAGTTCTATTTTAAACTTTTTTGAGGCACCTCCATACTCTTTTCCACAGTAGCTGCACCAGTTTGCATTCCCACCAACAGTGCAAGAGGGTTCCCCTTTCTCCACATCCTCCCCAACACCTGCCATTTTTTGTGTTGTTGATTTTAGCCATTCTGATAGGTGTTCTCTCATTGTAGTTTTGATAAATAATCAAATAATTACTGATTGGTAAGTAATATGAAGCATCTTTTCATGTATGTTAGCCATCTGTATGTGTTCTTTAGAAAAATGACTATTCATGTCCTCTCCTCATTTTTTTATTGGATTATTCATTTTTTGGGTGTTGAGTTTTATAAGTTCTTTATTTTATACACACACACAGACACATCTATGAGCATGGAATGTCTTTCCATTTCTTTGTGTCATCTTCAGTTTCCTTCATCAGTGTTTTGTGATTTTCAAAGTACAGGTCTTTGACATCTTTGGTTAGTTTTATTCCTAAGCATCTTATTTTTGGTGTTATTTTTGATGCAATTGGTGCAATAAATGGGATTGATTCCCTAATTTCTCTTTTTGCTTCATTATTGGTGTATAGAAATCCAACAGATTTCTGCATGTTGAGTTTGTATCCTGTGACTTTATTAAATTCGTGTATCAGTTCTAGTCATTTTTTTTTTTTTTTGTGGAGTCTTCAGGTTTTTTGTATATAGTATCATGTCATCTGCAAATAGTGAAAGTTTGACTTTTTCCTTGCTGAGTTGGATGTCTTTTATTTCTTTTTGTTGTCCGATTGTGGTTACTAAGTCTTCTAGTACTATTTTGAGTAAAAGTGGCAAGAGTGGACATCCCTGTTTTGTTCCTGATCATAGAGGAAAACCCCACAGTTTTTCCCCATTGAAGATTTTATTAGCTGTGGGTTTTTCATATATGTCCTTTATTATGCTGAGGTATGTTCCCTGTAAACCTTCTTGATTCAAGGTTTTTATCATCCGTGGATATTGTACTTAGATGCTTTTTCTGCATCTATTGTGAGGATCATATGGTTCTTTTCTTTTGTTACTGTGGTATCCTGTTGATTGAATTTGTGAATAATGAACCATTCTTGCAACACAGGAATAAATCCCACTTGATCGTGTTGAGTGATTTTTTTCTTTTTAAAGGTTTTATTTATTTGACAGAGAGAGATCACAAGCAGGCAGAGAGGCAGGCAGAGAGAGAGGGGGAAGCAGGCTCCCCGCTGAGCAGAGGGCCCAACATGGGACTTGATCCCAGGACCCTGAGATCATGACACGAGCTGAAGGCAGAGGCCTAACCCACTGAGCCACCCAGGTGCCCCATGTTGAGTGATTTTTTTAATGCAAGTTGGATTCAGCATTTTGGATTCAGTTTGCTAGTATTTTCTTGAGAATTTTCGTATCCATGTTCATCAGGAATATTGGCCTGTAATAATCTTTTTTTAGTGGCATCTTTATCTGGTTTTGTTATTAGGATAATGCTGACCTCGTAGAATAGATTTGGAAGTTTTCTTCCTTATTTTTTAGAATAGTTTGAAAAGAATTAGGTATTAACTCTTTAAATGTTTGGTGGAGTTTACCTGTGAAGCCATCTGCTCCTGGACTTTTGTTTGTTGGGAGTTTTTTGAATACTGATTCAGTTTTTTTTTGCTGGTAGTCTGTTCAAGTTTTCTATTCCTTCCTATTTTAGTTTATTTGTTTTTAAAAATTCATCCACTTCTTCCAGATTGTGTAGTTTGTGGCACCTAATTTATCATAATATTCTCTTATATTTGTTTCTATTTCTGTGGTCTTGGATGTTATTTCTCCTTTCTCTAGGTATAGTGGTTTCTTTGTCTGTCCCATATTCCAAAATCTTTTCAAGGCCTTCTTTCACAGAGGGCTTAAATCCATTCCCCCAGCTAGAGAATATCTTATATGCCTCCTCTAGGTATCCAAGAAGGAGAGGTTTGCCATTCCTAATCATTTTATTTAAGAGACCACTCTTTCTCCCTATCAGCCCAGTCAGGTTACTCTCTCATAATATATTTCCATTTTGTTCTCAGGAATTATCATGAACTGAAAATATATTTTATTTCTGTTACTTAATGTCTGTCTCCCCCATGTGAATATGAGACAGGAGGAAAGAAAACTTTATTGTGTGTGATGACAAAACAGGAATATAACACATACCTATTGTATATAGAACACAAACCTATATAGATAGATAGATAGGTAGATAGAATAACTATGTATAAGAGACCATAAGGATTTTAAGAGAAAGAATTGAAGCTATATTTACTTAATGCTGGATATGCATTTCTAGATACTTAAAATAGTTACATATATATATATATATATATATATATATATATGGTTTACATATGTAACTGGCAATTTTATGTTTATTATATATGTGTATGTATATATGTATATACAAGTGGTTGTGTGTGTATATATGTCACGCTCTCCCTGCCCACAGAGATGACGCAACACACACATAGGTCGATGCACAAGCTCTTGTTTATTCCCTGGTCGATCTTTCTCCTCTCCTTTCTCCTCCTCCTTCTTCTCCTGTGGGGAAGTTCCCTTGCCTTACATAGGGCATAACAGCCAATCACAGGGGTGTTCATGTGAACAGGGATTATACAGCCAATCACAGGGCTGTTCACGTGGAGGTATCTGGGGCTTGCAGGCAGTGGCGGCACACGGTGCTCATGTGACGAGCACGAAGTCACGTGTGGCCAGGGCGGATATTTTTTAGGCTGTCCGTACTGCTCCGGCGCCATCTTGGGGCGTGACCCCGACATATATATGCATATTAAATCAAGGTATCAAGATTTGGGCACTTTGTTTATTGCTATAAGATAGCTTCTAGGTCTTTTCATCAGACAGAATGAGGAAATAATGTATGTATTTTAGTTCCTGAACACACAGATACCTATATTTCTCTATCTGAATGCATGTAGCTTTAAAAAAAACACAGAAATTTATATTGATACATCTAATTTCATTCTAACTCCGCTAAGTTTATTTCAGCCTTCCACCTATCCTATTGGTAACTTTTTTCTCTGACAGAAACTTGGCTTTCTTTTTCTCTAACATATTTACTTGTTTAACAGTTCCTAGCGTACATCCAAAGTAGCTTCAAGATTATTAATCCATTACCCTTGAAACTTGAAATAGAGAATTCATAATTCCAAAACAAAGATAAAGAAATAAGAGGTTTGACTCCCTTCAAATTGAGAGATTAGTTTTTGAAAAGACCTAAAGAAAGCCCACCATTTACCACACTGTTCTCAGCAAATCCCTTTTGCTTGCTGCTGACTTCTTCTTTGGCTTTCTTGATTCTTGATAAACATTTCCAGTCTAAATCTCTGATTCATCTCTCTATCATCTCTTATCTTCATTGATCTCGCTATATAATTAACAGCTGTCTTTGTACTTGCATTGCAATCTGACATCTTTATAGTGCCCAATTTCTTATCTTTTTTTTTTTCCCTCCAATTTCTTATCTTTTGTGTTTGGTTCATTTCAGAGCTATTGCTAGTAAGAATTATTATCCCTCCTACTTACTTAATGTTTAGAAAGTTTATCCCAAACCAAACTGAGAGGGGAGAAGAATAATTTTTAGTCCCTAATCCTTTTATCTCCTTACTTCCACCATTTTTAGCCTCATTCAAGACAACTTTTCTTTTTTTTAAAGATTTTTATTTATTCAACAAAGATCACAAGTAGGCAGAGAGGCAGACAGAGGCAGGGGGTGGGGGGGAAGCAGGCTCCCCACCGATCCCAGGACCCTGAGATCATGACCTGAGCCAAAGGCAGGGGCTTAACCCACTGAGCCACCGAGGTGTGCCCCAAGACAACTCTTCTTTTAGAAGTCCCTCTTTTCTCTGATGACATAGCTACCCCATTCCATCATCTGTACTACTCAAGTTAAAAGTTTAAAGATGTTGTTGATTCTGCCTTTTACTTTGTTTTTAAATCTAATTAATTGCTTCCCAGTTTAAATTCTATTATCTCTCTCAACTATGACCTCTTTAATGTTTTTATGCCTAGGAGAGGCTTTTGTAATAATATAAACCAGCAGTACGTCCTGTATGGGAAATTGTAATTCGTTGCCCCTGTGCCCTAATCTATTTTGAATACTGCTAATAGTAACCTTATTAAAATAGCTGATGATATATTTTCTAGGGCCAATTAGATAACATTAGAATTAAGTATAATTTATTAATTAAATATTAGAGTCTTACACTGTGATTTCAACCAGGTCTTCTGGAAATGATTCTTACTCTTGCCCTTGCACAACCCTCAAGAAAAAACAGAAAACTCCATATTCCCTGAACCTTTCTTAATTTTAATTTTGCCTGTATTATTTCTTTCATATTTCAGAGGAAAAGTTATAGGCCTAAAGGCATATATTCAAAATCATAAAATTCTGAGTTTAGTGACATAAACATCTCTCTTAAAAAGCTAGAAAAATAACAGCAAATTAATCCTAAAGAAAATAGAAGAAAGTAAATTACAAAGCTAGGGACAAAAGTCAATGAAAAAGAAGCATAACATGCACAAATAAAATAAAAAAAGGTGAAAGTTGGTTTATTGAAATGTTTGATAAATTGACAACATTTTGATAAGACTAGTAAGACTAATACAAATATGTATATAATTTATATATGTCATATTTATTATTATAATAGCTAAAAAAGCAATGACTTAACAGACCCCACAGATACTAAAAAGGTAATAAGGATAATAATCTATATAAAAGGAAATATTATATTATGTAGTGACCACATATATATGACCTTATATATATTTTTCCCCCAAAAGTAACACTAGTTGAAATTCAAAATTTTTTATGTACTAAAGAAATTGAAACTCCAAAAAATACTTTCCTCAAAAAAATAGAATTTGTATAATTTTATTAGTGAATTTTTCTAAATAGTTAAGGTCAAAACCAAAACACCATTTTTACAAGCATTCTTCCTGAGACTAAAAAAAAGAGAACACAAATACTTGTTAGAAGTCAGCATAATTTTTATACCAAATTGTAACAAGAATATTACAGAAAGGAGAATTACAAGTTAGTCTTTTTCTGTATCTGAACATGCATGCCTATGTGCATACAGCCTAAATGAAAAATTTCAAATAAGTTCCAGTAATATATCAAGACGATAATAATTTATGATGAAGTGGGACCTATTGCAGTAATGTAAGTTTGGTTTAGTATTTAAAACAGTCATTGCATCTTACCTCATTAAAAGAAAAAAGAAAAGAACTCAAATGGCCATTTCAACAGATGCAGGAGAAACATCTGATAGATTCAGCTCATGTTTAAAGCTGTTTAAAAATATAGAAAATTTTGAATGGACTGGAACTCTTACCTTGATATATTTTATTTAAAAACACTTAGAGAAGCCATTTTTCTTAATGGTTATATATTGAAAAATTTTATTCTAAGACTGGGAAAATATAAAGGATGTCTGCTAAGACTAAGTATATTCAATACTATATTTGAGTTATAAGCCATTGCAATAAGCTAGGAGAGAAAAGATACAGACATTAGAAAGGAATAAATGAAACTAATGAATTTAACATTATAATTTTTACAGAAAATCCAAAAGAATCTACAGATTCTATTAAAAAAAATCAATAGTTAATTTAATCAAAGTTTTAAATGAAAGTATTCAGAATTCAATGAGTATTTCTGTATGCTCTCAACAAGTAATTAGAAAATAAAACAAATATTTAACTCCATAGCATCTAAAGGAAATGAAATAACTAGATATAAGTAATATAAACTGTGCAGGTCCTCTAAACTGGAAAACAAGAGAACAACCAACTGTATTGAAAGAAAGTAAAAAAAAAAAAACTAAAGTCTCCTCTGTTTTATTTACAAAATTAGTACCTTTCCATTCAGATTTTCAGCAGGTTTTTTTTTTTTTTTTAAAGATTTTATTTATTTGTTTGGCAGGCAGAGAGGAGGAAGCGGGCTCCCCACTGAGTTGAGCGGGGGGGGGTGGGTGGGGGGGGCATGCGGGGCTCTATCCCAGGACCCTGAGGTCATGACCTGAGCCAAAGGCAGAGGCTTTAACCCACTGAGCCACCCAGGCGCCCCTCAGCAGGTTTTTAAAACTGGAAATTGACAAGATGATTTTAGAATATATGTAGAAATAAAAACGTTTAAAAAGGTAAAATTATTTGTATCAGCTTTTTATTTTTATAAGTTACAACAAATTTGGCAGCTTAAAATCTATTTGTTAGCTCACAGCTTTGGTAGATCAGAAAACAAACTCATCTGGGTTCTCTGCTTAGGGTCTCACAGGCTGCAGTCAAGGTGTCAGCCAGGCGTGTGTGTGTTGAGTTTGAGGAGTTCTTTATAGATCTTGGATATCAGCCCTTTGTCTTTAGTGTCATTTGCGAATATCTTCTCCCATTCCATGGGTTTCCCCTTTGTTTTGTTGACTGTTTACTTTGCTGTGCAGAAGCTTTGATCTTGATGAAGTCCCAAAAGTTCATTTTTGCTTTTGTTTCCTTTGCTTTTGGAGACATGTCTTAAAAGAAGTTGCTGTGGCCGATGTGGAAGAAGTTACTACCTATGTTCTCCTCTAGGATTTTGATAGATTCCTGCTTCATGTTGAGGCCTTTTCTTCATTTTGAGTTATCTTTGTGTATGGTGTAAGAGAATGGTTGAATTTCATTCTTCTACATGTAACTGTCAAATTTTCCCAGCACCATTTATTGAAGAGACTGTCTTTTTTTCCACTGTATGTTTTCTCCTGCTTTGTTGAAGATCATTTGACCATAAAGTTGAGGGTCCATATCTCGGCTCTCTACTGTGTTCCTCTGGTCTATGTGTCTGTTTTCGAACCAGTTCCATGCTGCCTTGATGATCATAGCTTTGTAGTAAAGCTTGAAATCAGGCAACATGATGTCCCCAGTTTTGTTTTTCTTTTTCAATATTTCCTTGGTGATTTGGGGTCTTTTCTGGTTCCATACAAGTTGCAGGATTGTTTGTTCCAGCTCTTTGAAAAATACCAATGGACTTCTGATTGGGATGGCATTGAAAGTATAGATTGCTCTAGGCTGTATAGACATTTTAACAATGCTTATTCTTCGGAGCCATGAGCATGGAATGCTATTCCATCTTTTTGCGTCTTCTTCAAATTCTTTCATGAGTGTTCTGTAGTTCCTTGAGTACAGATCTTTTACCTCTTTGATTAGGTTTATTCCCAAGTAGCTTATAGTTCTTGGTGCTAGAATTGCTGCATGAGTTCTAGTAGTTTAGGGGTGGAGTCTTTTGTGTTTTCCATATAAAGTATCATGTCATCTGTGAGAGAGTTTGACTTCTTCTTTGCCAATTTGAATACCTTTTATTTCTTTTTGCTGTCAGATTGCTGTTGCTAGAGCTTCTAGTACTATGTTGAACAACAGTGGCGAGAGTGGGCATCCTTGTTGGGTTCCTGATCTCAAAGGGAAGGCTGTCATTGAGGATGGTATCTGCTGTGGGTTTTTCTTAGGTAGATTTTATGAGGTTGAGGAATGTTCCCTCTATCCCTGTACTTTGAATCCTTTTAATCAGGAATGGATGTTGTATCTTGTCAAATGCTTTTTCTGCATCAGTTGAAAGGACCAGGTGGTTCTCTCTTCTCTTGATTGATTTGCTAATGTTGAATCATGCTTGCATCCCATGGATAAATCACACCTGGTCATGGTGGTTAATATTTTTAATGTACTGCTGGATCCTATTAGCTAGGATCTTTTCAAGAATCTTGGCATCCATATTCATCAAGGATATTGGTCTGAAATTCTGGCTTGGGGATCAGGGTAATGCTGGCTTCATAGAAAGAGTCTGGAAGTTTTCCTTCTCTTTTTATTTTTTGAAGCAACTTCAGGAGAATGGGTATTATTTCTTCTTTGAATGTTTGGTAGAATTCTTCAGGGAATCCATCAGGTCTTGGACTCTTTGCTATTTGGGAGGATTTTGGTCTCTTCAATCTTTTTTACTAGATATTGTTCTATTCCTGTTGTCAATTTCTTCTTCTTCCTGATTCAGTTTTGGAAGTTTATAGGTTTCCAGGAATGCATCCATTTCATCTAGGTTGCTTTAACTTTGTTGGCGTATATCTGTTGATAATTTCTGATGATCATTTCTATTTCCTTGGTGTTAGTTATGATCTCTCCCTTTTCATTCATAATTTTATTAACTTGGGTCCTCTCTCCTTTCTTTTGTATTAGCCAGTGGTTTATTGGACTTACTGATACTTTCAAAAAAACCAGCTTCTAGTTTCATTGATGTGTTCTACTGTATCTCTAGTTTCTATCTCATTGATCTCTGCTCTAATCTTGATTATTTCCCTTCTGCGTGAGGTTGGCTTAATTTGTTGTTGATTTTTCCAGTTCTTCAAGGTGTAAAGAGAACTGGTATATTCAGGATTTTTAATTTTTTTTTTTTTTTTTTTTTGAGGAAGGCTTGGATGGCTATGTATTTCCCACTTAGGACTGCCTTTGTTGAATCCCATAGACTTTGGACCGATGTGTCTTCATTCTCACTGGTTTCCATGAATTGTTTAAGTTCTTCTTTGATTTACTGGTTGATCCAAATATTCTTAAGCAGGGTGGTCTTTAGCTTCCATGTGTTTGAATTCCTTCCATACTTTTTTTTGTGGTTGAGTTCCAGTTTCAAAACATGGTGGTCTAAGAATATGCAGGGAATTATCTCAATCTTTTGATATTGGTTGAGCCATGATTTTGACCCAGTATGTGGTCTTTTCTGGAGAAAGTTCCATGTGTGTTCGAGAAGAATGAGTATTCTGTTGTTTTAGGGTGGAATGTTCTGTATATATCTATGAGGTCCATCTGGTCCAATGTGTCATTCAATGCTCTTATTTCTTTATTGATTTTCTGCTTCGATGATCTGTCTATTACTGAGAGCGGTGTGTTAAAATCCCCTGCTATTAATGTATTCATATCATTATGACTCTTTATCTTGATTAACAGTTGTCTCATGTAGTTGGCTGCTCCCGTACTGGGGACATAAATATCTACAATTGTTAGATCTCCTTGATGGATAGACCCTTTAAGAATTATGAAGTGACCTTCTTTATCTCTGACTATACTTTTTAGTTTAAATCTAATTTATCTGATACAAGAATTGCTATCCCAGATTTCTTTTGAGGCCCATTGGCATGAACAATGCTTCTCCATCCCTTCACTTTCAGTCTGGATGTATCCTGAGGTTCAAAATGGGTCTCTTATAGACAATACATGGATGGGTCCTGTCATTTTATCCAATCTGCAACCTTGTGTCGTTTTATGGAAGCATTTAGGCTGGTCGTGTTGAGAGTGGTTGTTGAAAGGTATGTTTTTATTGACATCATGTTGCCTGTGAAGTCCTCATTTCTATAGATTGTCTCTGTAAATTTCTGTTCTATGACACTCTTGGGTTCTTGTTTTATAGAACCCCCTTTAATATTTCTTGTAGTGCGGGCTTGGGGGTTCACATATTCTTTTAAACCTTACTGGTCTCAGAAGCTTTTTATCTCTCCATAATTTTTTTTTTAAGATTTTATTTATTTACTTGACAGAGATTACAAGCAGGCATAGAGGCAGGCAGAGAGAAGGGAGGGAAGTAGGCTCCCTGCTGAGCAGAGAGCCTGACTTGGGGCTCAATCCCAGGACCCTGGGATCATGATCCCAGCCCAAAGCAGAGGCTTTAACCTACTGAGCCACCCAGGCGCCCCTCTCCATCCATTTTGAATGTCAGCCTTGGATAAAGTATTTTTGGCTGTGTGTTCTTCTCATTTAGTGTGGAATGGGTAAAATTAAACAACAACAACAACAAAATTGTCACTCCCAGTCTTGGATATTATGTAGAATAATCAGAAATCTATTACATTATTGTCAGAATGTAATCTGATAGAACCACTTTGGAGAAAAGCATGGTTGTGTCTACAAAGCTGTCATGTTGCAAAACTTATTATTCAGACATACCACTTCTATATGCATCAAAAGGTAGAATATTTACAGCAGCACTATTTGCGTTTGCCCCAACTTGGAAACAATCCAAATGTTTATCAGTGGTAGAATGGACAAGTAAACTATGGTATATTCATATAATGTAATGTAAATGAGGGATAGCAATTTATGAATTATTGCTACATTCAAGAAGACAAATCTCATAGATATTGAACTAGAGAAATCATGTGCAAGAACATGAATTTCTCTGTGATTCAATTACATGAATTATAAGAATAGGAACATCACAGTTGATTGTGGTAGAAGTCAGGATAGAGATTACTCTTCGTGACGGAAGGAAAGAAACTCAGCGGGCCATATGAGAACCTCTGTGCTGAGAAGTCTGGTCACAGTTATACAAGCATAGGCATGTTGTGAAAATGTGTTGAACTATACTTTTGTGGCCTGTGCATTTCTCAGTATATATGATATATTTAAAAAAACATTGTCTTAAAAAGTAATCTTCAACTCTGTAGGGTAGGTTGTAGGTAGTATTATTTAACTTTAAATTTTCATTAAATTTATACATACTTTAAAAGTTTATAATTAACTGTAATAATTATAATAAGTTATTTGTTGATGCATTTATTTGTTCCTTAAATAAGAAAATCAAGCCTTGTGCTTCTAGAAGTAGACTAGAGAATACATGATATAATTATAAATTATTCATTTTACATCATGACAGTGAGAGGCTTCTTGTCAGCCTGAGTCTTGATGCTGACAGTAATTTTAAGCAATTTATTCCCACATTTGCCCAAGTGTACCACGTTTTTGGTCATATGGGCAATATATTAGTCTTATTCTTTCCCCCTCCTAATATAAAAGCGATATATGCTTGAGAAATTTCCCGTGTCAGTATATGTAATGCCTTTACATTGACTGCATGAAGACTTAAATTTCAGTGTTGATTTTGAGTTTTAAGATTTTTGAGGTTCTGAATTAGTTTGTCCTTCAAATAAGCATATCTCTAATTAAGAAAGATAACACTTGGTGATTTTGTATCAAGTAGCCATAAAACATTTTTAACTGGGGTTGCAGCTTTTTAGAAGTATTGCTTTATATTCTATGCTAGTCTGACATTTAAAAGATTAGTAAAAATTGTTTATTTCATTTCCAGAACACCTCCTTAGTCCATTTATGTTTATTTCTGATACGTGATGAAAAGTAAACTTTGCACTTCAGTGGACTCTTCTTTTTTTTGTTAAAGACTTTATCTACTTATTTGACAGATAGAGATCACAAGTAGCCAGAGAGGCAGGCGGGGGGGTGGGGGGAGCAGGCTTCCCACCGAGCAGAGAGCCCAAGGACCCTGGGATCATGACCTGAGCTGAAGGCAGAGTCTTTAACCCACTGAACCACCCAGGTGCCCCAGTGGACTCATTTTAAGAAAATTTTCTCCCATCTTGTAAAGGTAAAAATTTCTCCAAGGGTTACAGAATTTAGAGTTTACAAAGCATTCATCCATAATAATTCGTAGAAATACGGTAAACTGTAACTGTGATATCCTCCAGATACTGTAAAAGCTACGGTATTTAATTCTAACTATACTTACTTACCCTTATACATAGCATTAATGCTTTATTTATTTATTTATTTTAGGCATAATGTCTTAGCAATAAAATATTGAAATTTTATAAAAGTCTGTAATGTTCTTACAAAATTATGTCAGATTTTTTAAAAAATTCATTTTTTTGCTTTAAAACATATCAGACTCTAATGTGTTTTTATCTATGTATTTTTTAAGTAAAGATTTTAAGAAATTAGGATGCAAAATATACTTTTCTTCCTAGCCTAATGAAAGAGAAAATCAGCATGGGTAGAAACATATTCCAGATAACTGAAGCCTAACTAACTTGACCTCAAAATGTTAAATTTTATTATTTTTAATGGAAATAAGGATGAACTATTTCAAAAACCTTTCTGCCTTCTTTGAAACTAGTGAGGATACCTTCGCCATTTCTAGATATCTTAGATATCTCAGGCTGCTATAACAAAAATGCCATGGAATGGGTGCCTTAATAAACCACAGAAATTATTTCTTACAGTCAGAGATATTAGAGGTCCAAGATCAGTATATCAATGTAGTCACGTCCCGGGGAGAGCTCTCTTCTGGGTTGCACTGCTAGCTTCTCGTTTTATCCTCACACGACAGAGTAGAGAGGGGAAGCAAGCTCTCTTACAAGGGTAATAATCCCGTTCTCATGACCTTATCTGGTCCTAATTATCTCTCAAAGACCCTACCTCTTTATACCTTGATATTAAATTGAGAGGTAGGGTTTCAGCATATGAGCTGGGGGGACAAAAACAGTCCATAATACTTGGTGACTGAAATGGATCAGCATTTTTCCATATGTTATCTAATCCGAGTCTCTTTTATAACTGTAGCATATCTTTCACCAGTCTACAGTTTTATTGAACTAAATATTATAGTAGTATAACTTTTTCCATTTTAGGCATTTGAAATAATAAGTTTTGGGGAATATTTAAGTATTATCAAATTTAGTGAAGAAACATTTATTGAATAATTTTTATATGCTGAACCCTATGCTAAGTGTTCTAAGTGTGTGAAGTATGCTAAGGGATATAGAGATGATTTGGGGGTACCTTAGTGGTTCAGTTTGTTAAGCATCTGACTTCAGCTCAGGTCATATCTAAAGGTTCTGGGACCAAGTTCTGAATGGGGCTCCTTACTCAGCAGGGAGTCTGCTTGTCACTCTCCCCATGCTTATTCTCTCTCAAATAAATAAATAAATAGAATCTTTTTTTTTTTTTTTTTTTTTAATATGAATTGCAGGGTGCCTGGGTGGCACAGTGGGTTAAGCCTCTGCCTTCAGCTCAGGTCATGATCTCAGGGTCCTGGGATCCAGCCCCGCATCTAGCTCTCTGCTCAGCAGGGAGCCTGCTTCCCCCTCTCTGCCTGCCTCTCTGCCTCTGTCAAATAAATAAATAAAATCTTAAAAAAATAAAAAATAAAAAAATATGAATTGAAAAGGGCCCTAATCTAAAAAGCACATGATGGCAATGTTTAAATAAATGTTAAAAAAGCACAAATTCTATCACATAGGTATGTACTAAGTACAGTGATGGTAGATAACAGAGTAATCTACCTAGGGGGAAAGAGGAGATAATTCTGCTGGGGTTTTCTTCTTCCTAAGTTTAGAACCATGACACTTTCAGGATTCATAAAATCAGTCCAATAGGTTATGATCAGTATTAAAAATAATAGATGAATAGAAAATATGAGACCTATCACATATAGTAAGATTAAGGATTTTTATATGAAATTTTGTCATCCTCCATTCCCTCCCCATTGTCTTTTATTGGATGTTAATTCTCAATTAGGATATGAAAGGATTCAAGGGTTGCAGGGCAAAAGTCATAGTCAGGAATGCAGAATGTTAACGCTGGGTCCTCTCCAGTGATTCTTGCACAGCTGATCACCTTTGAGTTCGTTGTAAGGAGACTGTGATTGAAAAGCATGTAGGCTGCCAGCACTATAGAAATCCCAGTGACACTCCCTTTCTTCATACTGGCATACTTGTAATTCTGGTAATAACCTCTTTGAAATGCTCCAACAGTACTTTCAGGGGTGAAATCCCCCATCGGCATCCAGCTTGGCAGCTTTCCTAGTTTGACATCTGTGATCTTCTTCTCCTTCACTGGTACAGATTAGAGTATTTTGGAGTTCTGGGTGCTCGCTCTGACCGGCTGCTGAAACTTTCTTATACACATATGTTCAGGCATACGTGCACATATTGTATACTTGTATCTTTATATATCTCTTGGGGAGCCATGATCTAAAAAGTTTCGAAGGTATTTCTTTGTGGCACCTGGGTGGCTCAGTGGGTTAAGCCTCTGCTTTCAACTCAGGTCACAATCTCAGAATGAGACAGGAGCAGGAGGGGTTGGGAACACAATCCTTAAGCTCCCAAGCAATTAGTGGGATGAAAGAGATTTGGTGGAAGAAGAGCAAGAATGCTTTGAAATGCTTCTGGAGCACTTGGAACTGCTCTTGAGAATGGATGACTTGGAATGTCCTGTGTGATGCCTCTTCCCCATTTTCTTTTGATGCTATCTGCCCAAGAATTTGAATAAAAATATTATAGTATGAAGACTATATAAAGTCAAAAATAAGTCAGGAGTTATATAGAAGGTTGTAAGAAACTAATAGGGCTCTGTTTTTGTCCTATTAATTAATTTTCAGCTTTATAGGAAGAATATTACAGTTTTTCAATCAGAAGACCAAATCTTGACAAACATATTGATATCTATGCTAAGATGTAAAGTCAAGAGTAACTGGAAAAATTATCTTATGAGGCAGCAACAGAAGCAACATCTAAGGTCAGGAAAAGACATGAAGTGACTATGGATGTCCCTGGCCACAGGCAAAGAAATGGGAAGGAAAAAGGGATCAGAGACTCTTATGGTAAAGGGGACAAATATTCGTTCATTTATTTATCAGTCATTTGCAGCACATAGGATAATTATGTGATATATTTATCACAGTAATATTAATTAGTTAAACCTTAATCTAAATGAATCTTCGAAGTTGTTTTGTTTTTCAGTTACTTCTGCTCAGCACCTGTCTGAATGTAATTAATAAAACACATTATCATCAGTATCTAATCAAATCTTACACACTGTCATACATAATCCATTCCCTCATGGAAAGTTTCTGACTTGAAACTGTTCTAGTCATTCATTTCGAAATATTACTGTGTTGCATTAAGCTAAACTTTTCTATTCTCCTATATTTTGATGACCCATTACCAGCTCAGCCTTGAGCAAACCAGCTGGCATATTCCATGGACATCAGGAGATAACCAGTGCTTCAATTTGGTTATGTTTCTGTTTGATATGGGCTGAAAATACTGCAAAAAGTTTTATACATATATAAAATTTACTTTTACCGTACTCTGCGTGTCTTAGTTTTCCTCCTAGAGACATTATTTTTCTTTTGGAAGGCATTTGAATCATATGTATGTCTGAAAATAACTATGTATATACATATATAGGTATACATAAGCATGTGTGTGTATATAAATATATAAAGCTTACACATTCTTGTCAATGTCAATATTCACAATTATTTCATAGATTGATAGAGCCAGAAAACAAAACTCAGGAGCTTTATTAGATAATAGGTGTATCTACATATTTTTTCTATCAAAGCAGGTGTTTTCCTTGGCTCATATTGCATATATTTAATTCATTTAAGTATTTGTATCATGCTGGATCTTAGGCACACAGATTTAAATCAGTTTATCTTTTCAACCTCTTCCTTAGTTGAGACCCCATTTTTTTCTTTAATCTTCCATTTCAGTACCTTTTCTTCTCATCATAAAAACATTATCACAAATTAGATGCTTAACCTGCAAATCTTCCATCTCTACCTTTATTTACAGATATACATATGTGAGACATATGTACATATGTTATTATACATATAATGTATCATATGTACTTTTAAAAATTATATAAATTGGGTGAGCCTGGGTGGCTCAGTCTGTTAAGCTGCTGCCTTTGGCTTAGGTCATGATCCCAGGGTTCTGGAATCAAGTTCCACATCGGGCTCCTTGCTCAGCAGGGAGCCTGCTCCTCTCTCTGCCTCAGCCTGCCACTCTGCCTGCTTGTGCTCACTCTCTCTCTGATAAATCTTAAAAAAAAATTATGTAAATTTAGTGTACACGTTCTATTGCAACTTGACTTTTCTATCAGCATTTTCAACATATTTTGTTATATATTTCATTAATTACATCATGTTATTTCACATTTTATCAATCCATTGACCTCACCAAAGCATATTAAGTTGTTCCTTAGGATGCCAAAGTGGCTATCCTCACACATACCTCCTTTTGTACAATGTACAAATTTTTTTAGGATATATATGTAGAAGAGTATTTCTAGGACGTAAAGATAAATGCATTTTCACTTTACTTAAGCTACCAAATGGTTCTTTAATATGACTGTGTTACAGGTTTATCATCAGCATATATGAGTTTCTCTTTTCCTCATACTCTCAAATATTGATGTAATCACACTTCTAAAATTTCCCTACCCAGTGGGTGAAAAATGTTTTCTCCTTGTTCCAGTTTGCATTTCTTTTGAGTACTAGTGAGCTTGAGCTTCATGGTTCACCTAGGAATTGCCTCCTCATAGTCTCTGCCCATATGTCTATAGTTACCAATTCTTATTTATGTAAATTTGTATATTCATTTTAATTTGTGATTTCTCACTACCAGTCTTATGTGTTTTCAAACATAAAATATTTTCTTCATATGATATTCTAATACCATATGATATTCTTTTATAGTTAATCACATTAGCTCTTTTAACCTTCTGAAGTTTTGTGTTAGGTACATTTTATTTATTTATTTATAAAAGATTTTATTTATTTATTTGAGAGAGAGACAGTGAGAGAGAGCATGAGAAGGGAGAAGGTCAGAGGGAGAAACAAATTCCCCGTGGAGCAGGGAGCCGGATGCAGGACTTGATCCCGACACTTCAGGGTCATGACCTGAGCCCAAGGCAGGAGCTAAAGGCAGTTACCAAACCAACTAAGCCACCCAGGCACCCTGTTACATACATTTTAGTTTGTCCCAGCAGATTTTGTTTTGTAGTGATTTCACTGGAGTTCTCGCTAAAACTTGCCCAGATTTCCCCTGTATTGACTGTGTGTAATATGGGGGGGGGGGGGCTTTCCTTTCTTCCTATGTGATTCAAAAAAACGATCTTTCTGCTGTAGATTTCAGATTGCATTGCATTGTAAACTAAGAATTTATCCCCCCTTTTTTTAGGATTTATCCTGTAACATGGAAATTATGATAATTTCTTGAGACAGCCACTATTCTCTATTATGTAGCCAATATTTCTTAATATTTTTATTATGTGGTAAAAATTTTAATTTCCTATTCCTTAGGTATAAATTATATTATTTTATAGAATTATAATATAAATCATTTTATTTCTAATTTTTTGTCTGCTTTGTATATTGACTTAGGGGAGAAATATGGTAATTATGAAACTGATCATTATCCTCTTTGTGTCACGTCTGCTGCTGCTGCTGGTCCACATCACCCTCTTCTTCTCTCTCTTTTAGGTTAGTATTTGCCTGATATGTATTATTTCTATTGTTTTATCTTCAAATTATAAAGAATATTTAATATATTTTATCCCTTAGCATATTTTTGTATTCATGCTTATTTAAGTATTACTTCCCTTCCTTTGTCCCTTCCACTTCTTACTCTTTTCTCCTTTCTTCCTCAATGTAGATCCAGTATTTTTAACCTCTCGGATTTTAGTTCTGGACTTTTATGGAAAAAAACTATTATTACTGGGTAGGCATTAAGCAAATTTTAATAATTTACTTTTGTTCCTTATATTATCTTGATCTTCTAGATTCATTTTTTTCCTTCTTAGGTAGCGTCATTTAGTAATCATTTTGGAGATTGTCTCTTGGTGATAAACTTTTTGAATCCTATATATATTTGACAGTAACAACTCATATTTAAATATTACTCCAGCTGGAAATAGTTTTATTTTCAAAGGGTTTTGCTCAACTTTTAAGACTTTTTTGATTGCTGAAAATGTTGAAGAGAAATCAGATGTCAATCTTATGCTAATTAACTGTAGGTATTTTAGCAAGCTCTTTCATATCTTTTTTTTTTTTTTTTTTGAGTTTTCCAAAGATTTATTGAAGCAGAAACAAATCGGTCAGATACTTCTTGGAAAAAAGCAGTTTTAATGGTACTCAAAAATGCTTTTTCAGAAATATTCTAGCACAAGTTTTCTTCATAAACTAGACTATGTTGTAAACTTTTTCCCAAATCTTTTAAGAGTGTTATTTCTTAAGAACTAGAGGTTATTCCTATTATAAATCGATCTTACGGTCCTAAAAAACTGCAGAAAGTCATTTGAAAGCTGTTACTTTAAGATATGGATTTATTTTTTTAACTCTTGCTGGTAATAATTGCTGTACCCAATATGCGCAATCTGCACTCAAGGTCATCGTGATGCTGGGAAGTTTCATTGATGACCTGTCCATCTCTAGTTTCAAGTGTCTTAATCAAAATTGTCCTTGAGTGAGTGTCAAGTGGTTGGGGGCGTTGGTGAATCCAGATTGGTTTCCCTCAGGTTCAGGGAAGGAAAGTTTATAAGAGGCAGAGCAATCCTGCTCTCTTCACCTTCCAGCAGCTTCCTGTAGGAGGCAGTGTCAGTGTTGAGAACCGTCTTAACATTCAGCTGTCCTGGTATGCCGGAAGGTGAGGAACAGTGTGCCCGGAGTGCATCTACTGCACGACTCAGTATCCTTTTCATTGGCCGATGCCCTGGACACTGAGTTTGGGAACACTTGTGCCAATGAGAACGTGGAGCTGCAGGAGCTGAATGACGGCTTTGTCAACTACATCAGTGTGGGCTTCTTGGAGCAGCAGAACAAGATCCACCTGGCCGAAGTGGAGCAGCACAAGGATCTGGGTAAGTTACACCTGGGGGACTCTGTGAGGAGGAGATTCGGGAGCTGTGCCGGCAGGTGGACCAGCTCACCAATGACAAAGCCCATTTCAAGGTGGAGCAGGACACCCTGGCTGAGGACATCATGTGGCTGCAGGAGAAGTTGCAAGGGAAGATGCTTAAGAGAGAGGAAGCCAAGAGCTCCCTGCAGCCTTTGAAACAGGGTGTTGACAAGTGCTTCTTTGGCATATCTTGACTTTGAGCACAAAGTGGAATACTTGCAAGAAGAGATTTCTTTTGGGGTGCCTGGGTGGCTCAGTGGGTTGAAGCCTCTGCCTTCAGCTTGGGTCATGATCCTGAAGTCCTGGGATCAGGCCCAGCGTTGGGCTCTCTGCTCAGTGGGGAGCCTGCTTCCTTTCTCTCTCTCTGCCTGCTTCTCTGCCTACTTGTGATCTCTGTCAAATAAATAAATAAATAATAAAATCTTAAAAAAAAAAAAAAAAAAAAAAGAGATTGCTTTTTTGAAGAACCTACATGATGAGGAAATCCAGGAACTGCAGGCCCAGATTCAGGACCAGCATGTCCAACTCAATACATATGTTTCCAAGCCTGACCTCACAGCTGTCCTGCATGAGGTACTCCAGCAGTATGAAAGCCTGGCTATCAAGAACCGTCAGGAGGCCAAGGAATGGTACAAGTGCAAGATTGCTGAACTTTTAGAGGCTGCTAATCTTTGGTATCTTTTATAAGCTTTATTTATTTTTTATTTTATGAAATTTCACTTCCATGTATCTAGAAAGGGTTATTTTTAGTTTCTTTTTCTTATACAAGCTTGTCCCATTTAAATAAGCTTTTTGAAAACAGCATACTTTAGTTCCAAGAATCCTTTATTATCAATTCTTTAAATATTTCCTTACTATCTTTTTCTTTTTCTGAACCTTTTATTAATAAAGTATTAGACTTTAGCATTCATTCTTTATTTCTCCAGTTTTATTTTATATTTTTCTATTCCACTATTTCTGCTTTGAACTGGGCAAATGATTCTAACTTGCTAATTGAATCTTTGTCTCTGCCTATATTCCTGAGTATCTACTTTAAAAAAAAAATAAATTTGCTTTTTATTTCCAATATCTTTAGTTATTTATTCTGAATAGATCTTGGAACCCTGTACCATCACAGTTTCTGGATTGCTTCATATCCTGTACTTTCTCCACTCTGCTTCAGTCTTAGTCACACTATGGATTATCTAAAATTTTAAAGAATGAAAATATGCTGTTGTAACAACAACTTTCAGCTGCTTAACTTTCACTCTCTCTACACCTGTTCCTTGATCTTGAGATATCTCTTGGGTATCTATCTCTCTCTATATCTATTCATTTCTCTATCTTTCATCTTGGCCTCTCTTTCATGTTAGACATTAATCTGTGGTTGAACTTCACAACCAGACACATGTTCTAACACATCTCTTTTAGAAACTAACAGGTAAACATAATAACCCCCAAGTTACCAGTACAATATATGGTTGAAGATGGAGCACATATAACATTTCCTATTTATAAAAGCAGAAAGGTTCATAATGATGACTCTTCCATATCATTTGCTGCATACGATCAGAAACATAATCATTTTTCTGTCAGTGGAATGATTTACTGATCAAAATGTAGTTGGCTCTAGTCCTGTCCACTAGAAGACACTTCATTTCTAGGTCTATATGACTTTATCAAAAGATTTCCTATCAGTGCAGTTACGGACACCTAAGAATTATCATTGGAATTATGCAGTAGCAGGTTAGCAATACAGTTATATATATAGTCTCTGAGAGGACTGTGATCTGTTTTGTTTTTACCTTGTATTCTTAGGAAACTCCATGGACTGGTAACTCAGTTGGAAACCTTGCCTCTTGGGAGTTATCAGTGCTAGAGTTAGTATATGGAAAGATGCTTGTCTTTAAATATCTCATTTTTTTTCTATACTTACTTTTCTGTCTCTTTTTAAACATTTTTTGGAAAAATATGAGTATGTGTATGTATATAATTATAATTTTTATGTTTTTAAATTAGTTTTCAAGGTAACATATTGCATTTATTTTAACATTTTAAATTTTTTATATTTATATTTAAAATATTTAATCCTAAAGATGTATACTTTTGCTTTACCTTTGCTTTTTGGGTTAGGCTTGTTGAAAAGAATATATATATATATATTTCCTATCAGTATATATATATATATATATATATATATCAGTATATATATATATATATATATATATACACTACATATACTACATAAAATCATGAATTCTTAAATTCAATGATGCTACCTTTACTTTTTTATTAAAAAATTAATTTGTGTATGTCATTTAACATTGGTCAATTCTGCTTCAGTTATATTTGTTTAATTATAAGTATTAAGTTCAAGTTTAGCTATGGTTATTATTTTTGTTAAGTACTAAAAATGATAAAATTCTGCCTTTTTCTCTGAATATACTTTTGGGGAAGTCTATAAGCTTTGTCAGGTTTTGTTCCTTTTAGCCTCAAAAACTGCAATTTACATTAGGATTTATACTTTTAATTTGAATCTTAGTTAATGTGTTATCATAGTTTCTTGTTTAATAACAAAAATAATTAAACATGTATTTTTCTCTAAGAATACAGTTTTTGTAAAACTATACATTTTGATGTTTTGTTCTGATTTTTGTTTATCTTTAAAAACTCTGAAGTTAAGGGGCTGGGTGGCTCAGTCCATTAAGTGTCTGCCTTCAGCTCAGGTCATGATCCCCAGAGTCCGGGGTTAAGCCCCATGATGGGTTCCCTGCTCAGTGGGGAACCTGCTTCTCCCTCTGACCCCACCATGCTCTCTCTCTCAAATAAATAAATAAAATCTTTAAAAAAAAATTCTGTAATTAATGTTTGGATTTACTCATTGATCTAGACATTATATGGATTTTTTTCCCTAAATGCTATTTTTCTTTTCTTTGTTTATAGTATTGTTATTAATTTCTGTTGCTTGCATACTTTATTTTTGAAGTCAGTCAGTTTTATGGAAATATTCTACATATACAGGGAAGTTAACTGTCCTTAGAGACAGTTTCATGAATTTTTATTAAGATGTAAATTTTCTTACTCTTACAAGCTCAAATCTTAGTTATTTTTTGCTTCTTAATCTAGAAAGTACTAAACAAGTATGTCATGATCTTCAGTGTTAAATACAGTTATCCTTTCTTTGTATTTGTTTGTTATTGATGTATGTCTGTAGTGAAGTACATATGCATTGGTGTCGATCAGTTGATTGATTTGCTATTTTTGTATCTAGTTGTTCCCAGAAGTGATAATTTCATTGTGGACTAACCACTTAAAAGAAATTTTCACTTTTGGGTAGTAATACTGCCATTCTAGTTTTTCTTTTGTTTTATACATTATGCAGTTTCTTAGCTATTCTTTAAACTACTGCCCTTTAGTAACTGAGATTTTAATAAGTATGTAAAGTAACACATCAGCAACTTAGTGCAATTTTCTTTACTGGGGAATCAGAAAAAATTAGGAGACTCAAAAACTCCTAAACTGTCATAAGCACATTATGAAGCCACACACGAGTTGTGTCTTTCCACAGTGTCAGCTTTATTCAATCATAAAGCAAAGTTAGATCACAACGATAAAGCAGGTTCAGGATTCCAGACTTGATGACAATTCACCATGTGATTAAACTTGGCTTCTTACACAGCACACAGAGCAGGACAGAAGGCAAGTTACACAATGAACAAGATAGCTGAAGGGTGCAGGAAGTTAACAAACCAACCACAAAGTCAGTCTGTGGGCACACAGTTGAGATAAGGCTGTGGTCTGGTCCTGGTACAGCTCTCGGCACTTACTGCTTCTGCTGTCGTGCAGTGAAGGATCCGGCTCTGTTCAGAGATTAATCGGGTAGCGCCTTCGGCGGCAGTTATCTGTTTTAAGTGGTCAGACATAGAGGGGTCAGGTCTGAAGAGTCTGACAGTTTGCTGCCAAAATCCTTCCCTTTTTATTTTATTTTTATTTTTTTAAAGATTTTATTTATTTGTCAGAGAGAGAGAGGGAGAGAGCGAGCACAGGCAGACGGAATGGCAGCAGAGGCAGAGGGAGAAGCAGGCTCCCTGCTGAGCAAGGAGCCCGATGTGGGACTCGATCCCAGGACGCTGAGATCACGACCTGAGCCGAAGGCAGCTGCTTAACCAACTGAGCCACCCAGGCATCCCAAAATCCTTCCCTTTTTAAAGGACTTTAGTCAGTTTGGTGTTTCTTCAGACCTCCAGTAGTTCTGTTTGTTATCCGTTCTAGGGTGTCAGCTGATGTTGCTCCCGGTAATATCTCCTAGTTGCGGTACCTGAACTACTTGCGTTGTTGCTTGACACAGGCTCCTGCTTGACGTGAGAGACTCCATTTTGCTCTCTGCACTGACTTTTCACGGTTTTGGGAATTTTGAGGAGAAGAAACATTGTACTTGTAATACATAATATTGAACACAATCGCTATTTAGCCTGAATTCTCAACTACATGAATTTATGTAAGAATTTGAAGACAACAGAGGCATATCTTTCAATGTCACAATGGGTAGGACCTAGAGCAGGACAACGAAGATGGGCATGCATAATGTTAGGGCATCTTTTCAAGATAAACTCTGTGAGGGTATATACAAATCTTAGTATATGTGCTGCCGAAGCGAGCACGATATACAAATCTGATTATACAAAAAAATATGGAAATTCCCCTGTGTTAAAAGAGAGAGAGACTTTCTCTCTTTTCGTAGAGCATTTACTTTAGAACACTTGTGAATTCTTTCTCTGCCCTGTTGAGGCGTTATATAAATCTAATGAAAAACTAAATAAAAGCTTTAGGTCAGCTTTACATTGGGGAACAAACATCTTTTTTAAAGATCTGGGACCCATTGCTTAGAAATGTAATCAGCAAAGAAGATAGTACCCTCCCCCCATCCCCATCCAGGTCCTCATCCCATGAGAGTTTCACGTAGGTCATCTGGCTTCAGGTTCTACCTACCTTCATGGGGATGTAGAAGTTTATTATTCCTTTGGATAAAGGCAATTTGCAAACAAAAATGGCCAACCCAATTGCCAGGTTAATTTAAGATGAACTGTGTGTGGAAAATGATGCTGTCAAGTTCTCTTATTTGAGGGCTAGTTATTGTTTATTTTGAGAACATGTATGCCGTGGTTTGTTTCTGTCTGGTTAAAAGTATGAGCTTTCTTTTTGTGTTTGTAAACTCTTCAGTGGTTGCCTGTGATGTGCATCAGATTCTGATTTAATGCTTAACCAATGATAAAAATCTTCTCTTTCTCTTCTTTTGTGGAGAGGTTTTCTGGCTTGGCAGATAATTTTGTTTTTAATTATATTTCCCCAACAATTTCCAGTTAATCTTTAGCAGGTGGTGATAGGAAGGTTAACGAATTACAATCAGTTGCCTCTAGAGCCTCCAGTTTAGTGCCTGGAAAATGGGCTGTAGCACCTATTTGATTTCTGATTCACTAAGAGCCTCTGAATGACCACTTAGAATTATTTAGCTATTTGCCAATGATGTTCCATAAATACCTGTGTGTAGAAAATACAAGATTTTTTTTTAAAAAGATTTTATTTATTTACTTGAAAGAGATCACACGTAGGCAGAGAGGCAGGCAGAGAGAGAGGAGGAAGCAGGCTCTCTACGGAGCAGAGAGCCCGATGCGGGGCTCGATCCCAGGGTCCTGGGATCATGACCTGAGCTGAAGGCAGAGGCTTTAACCCACTGAGCCACCCAGGCCCCAACAATATGAGATTTTAAGAGGATGAGATAGTCCAGTACATGGCTGAAGGTGGGGGAAAAGAGAGATAGGCGGTGGCTATGGGCTCTCTGCAACTTTTTCCTCTGCAAATTAAAGATGTGTCTTTTGTGCTAGAGGAGCTTAAACAGTAAGAGACTGTGCTTGCTCTTTAATAAGTCACCCATTCTCCATTTTAACTGTTGATGAGAAAGGATTGTGTGCTGAACTCTGAGTTTCAGTACCTACAAAATCTTCAAGATGTATATATATATATATAGATATAGATAGAGATATATATCTCTATATATATTTTTACCTTTTTAGAAAAGGAAATAAAAACAAGAGATCTTGGGTCGTAAATGTAAGGCATACTTAGGATTACCGCTTCCAGTCGGTGACGAGAGAAGAATTAGGCACAAACAAGTCAGCTGCAAGAGATCGGGAACAGGGGACAACAGTTGAAAAGGACTGCAGCCATGAGCAACTCCACAGTCTGACTTTTATTAGAGAGAAAACAATAGCCAATGGAAGGATCGATGAAGGTCAAACGTTGGTCACGTCTTGCAGACAAGCAAGAAGGAGGATAAAGTTTATAGTTAAACAAGCACGTTCAAAGGACTCGTCTAACTAACAACGGGCGCTTCTGGGAAGAGAAAGGAGCGATAACGGAAAAGGGAAGCAGGCAGTTTTCGTTCCACCCTGAGCTGACCGGGCGTTCCCGGGTGCTCGGCCTCCCTGAAGCAGGTGGCTTTCTGCCCTGGGCGGGCCGGGCGTTCCTGGCTGCCCGGCTTCTGTGAAAGGGCGACATTCTGCCCTGAGCGAGCAGGGCATCCCCAGCTGCCCAGCTTCACGGTCGTACATCGTCCTTCTCCCCAAAGACCTGTTGCCAGTATATGTATTTCTTAAGGCCATATCTAAATGTACTTGGTAACTAGTAAAATCCTCCAGGGGTTACAGTTTAAGGAACAAATTGTTCCGAGGGGCAGCAGCAAGGATGAAGGTGTTACAGGAATTTTTTCCTTTGGTATCCACAGTTCTTGGTCAAGCCACTTCAGAGAATGAAGAGGTAGACCAGGTGAAGTGGTGGGCAGCAAAGCAGAATTTATTGAGTGATCGTACAAAGCTGCCAATGAGGGAGGGGACCCAAGAGGGTTTGACACTGGAGTTTCTAACTCCAGGGCTTTTGTGGGCTTGTTCGTGGGCTATTTTAATCTGATTCATCCTTCCGGTGTCTGTCCTCCAGTGAGGTTCTTACTTTTGTCATGTATCTTATCACATGGTGTATCTTATCACCCTGGGCCTTCCCAGGGTGGTGTAAAATCCTTAAAAGGGCAGTTTTGTCTTGGGCTGAGGGAGAGGACGTGCATTGTACCTCCCTGCCTGCCTTCCAACGATCCTTCATCAACAGTACACATATAAATAATGAATATATTTTTGGGATCCTCCAATCATCCCTCTGTTTAGCCAAATATTGAGAGAGAGGTCTTTTTAGAAGAATAGTTCGGAAGAAAGACAATGTTTTACATTTTGGAGATATGTGCATAGTGAACAACTTCCAGAACTTGGAGCAAAGCGTAGAACTAGGGGAGAAGTAGACTGTAAGGGCCTATTTAGCCAGAGTGGCCCCACCTCAGTGGAATAGCCCTTTTGTTGTTTATGCAGTAAAACTTAAATTGACCCTGCCCCCCACCCAGGGAAACTTACTTAAAAGGAAGTCTGGGAAACCAATTCCAGGAAACAAAGCCCAAATAAAAGGGCGGGTCAGGTCAGGTGGAGATAACGGCCTGAAAGCAGAGAGGAGTCGGCTCAGCTGGAGACATCCAATCAGTAAAGCACTCTTAGTGTCTCCCTAGCTACCAAGCAGTGTAGGCCCCGCCTTTTGGGTGCCTTTTGGGCACCAATTCTGACCAACGTGATAGGCTAGTTCAAATAGCTACTATGGGGTGAACTCAGTTGGCCACCCGTGTGTGACCTAGCATGACTGTGCAGCTTTCTCTGTGTGTTACAATCTTCTTGGCTACCTGTGTGTGGCTACTTTAAACCACATGGCCTTTGCTCTATAAAACTTAGTCTGTAAGGCAGGGAGGGGTCGCCCCGACTGGTGGGTTTGACGGTTGGTTTGATTCTCATTGCTTGGCACGAAATAAAGCTTTGCTTGACCTTCGTTTTGTATCAGTCTTGCTCCTTTGACCATGGACCCAACATAGACAAATTGCTACGATACAATACATAAAAAGGAGTGACAGTTCCGTCTGCAGCCTCCTTTTAGGTGGGGGAATACAAAAACGAGCATAGTGTAATACTAGACCTTTCTACTCTAATTCTGCTTACTATGAATTTACCTCTTTTCTCAGAAGGCTAAATTTTCCAACACCTGAAATCAAACCCTTTTTCGTAAAATTTGGAGAGTAGAACTGATGCTGGGTCCTAAGATCCAGAGCAGGGACCCAGAGGACTAGCCAAGAGGGTCCTTGGCTTCACATGGGATGGAAATCAAACATGAGTCAGCAGGAGGTGAAAGCAGGGCTTGTTGAAGATATATATCTATATTTATCTACCTCTCTCTCTATACACACACACACACATATACATATATGTATGCTACACACACACACATATACATATATGTATATATACACATGTATATGTATATATATGAGAGAGAGAGAGGAGGGAGGGAGGGGGAGGGTGGAAGGAAGGAGTGCAATAGGGAGGAAGAGGGAGAGAGGGAAAGAGAATGGACCTGAGTCTGGGAGACTCAGGAAAGGAAAAGAGCACAAGTCTTGTCTTTGCTTGGGGTCTGAGGGTTTTATTTAGTGATCATGGTCCTGGTACATGGATCTTCTTAAGCATCCAAGAACTGATCAGAGCAGGGATAGGGTTCAGGTGTCCTTCCTAAGTAACTCATTCCCTTATCTCAGGGGTCTGGTGTTTGGAAATAGTGGTCTCAGAGAACTTTTGATAACCCTGCCTGTTCACAAGTTAGATGTTATCTTTTGTGGTGGAAGACTCTAGTATATCATTATCTCTTTGTCACTTACAAGGAAGACATAGCTTATTTGCATTACAAGGCAAGTGTAGAGTGGAGTGGAGGAGCGGGTCCTCCTAGGAACAGAAGCCAGAAAGGAAGCAAAGGAAAAAAGAAAAGAAAAGAAAAGAAAAGAAAAGAAAAGAAAAACAGCTCTTTTCTTTATCCACACCCCCCCCCATTGGGTCCCTTCGGTTTCCTTGTCTCAGAACTATATAACTTTACAGCATAAAACCCTGGGCGCATACCCTTTTTAGTTCTGAGAAATATAGGAAGAGCCCACTATATAATGTGCCTTCGGTGGTGGTATCATTGAAGTTAAACATCAATGGATTTCAAATGACTTTTCATTTTTTATCCTGACACCAGCATACATTTCTGTTTAGAGATTTTCCAGCTCCATTGTGTGTGTCTCAAATTCCTGTCAGTTGTCTCCTTCTGAGCATTTCACAATCTTTCCATAAATATCTTAACCTGGCTTTACCAGACAAAGCATCAACAATGCTCTGATACAAAATACCCCAAAGGCTAAACAGGAATCTAAGAGGATGTGGAACTTCTTATCTCTGTCTTGTCAGTTTTATCAGGCTGGCAGGCAATGTTCATTGTAAGCCCATTATCTCTCATCTACATCTGAATAAGTGTGTACCAGAGCATTTTGAATAGAAATTAAGGTCATTCCATCAGTGACCCAACTGAATTGCAGTGCACTGTCACTTTCGTCTTAGTACTGCACACTTTTTTTTTTTTTTTTTTTTTTTTTTATACTTCACAATGTGTTTAGCCTCTTTGGTTACAAGCAACAGGAAATTAGAATTGAACATAAGTATATTTTTCAGATAGAGTGAAAGTGTGGATTGCATTCTCCAGGGTCAGTGTGGGAAACCTTGTTTCTAATCAGTATAAATGACCTGGATCATGAACCAGTTATAAATCTATTAAATTAACTGAGGAGAAAAAACTGGGTAAGCACTATGTGCCCAGCATGAAGCAGAGACAACTGTAAACATTATAGATCTACTATATAATTTCGCTATAACCTGATCACAATTTAATACTAACATGTATTATAGTGGGGCAAAATTGTACAAGTAGGTAATGACATGGCAATGTTGGGGTTTGGTAGGGAACAGTCGAGAATGAGTTCTTGAGACATCTTTGGAGCAAAAGGGTGATTAAAGCATGGGGACCAGACCCATGGGCATAAAGAGCTACACAGGATTGTGATGGATGACTGATATTAGACCTTCAAATTGGGAAAGGGTTAGGAACAGCACAAGCCTCCAGGGTATTTTGGGAACAAGGTTTCCAGGATCCTGAGGGGGGCTAGCTATTGTTAGGACAAGGTCATTTATTTCAGTCTGATAAAACCTTAGTCATGAGACCCTTCAAATGAGTGTCATTGGGCCATCTGCTTGGAGGATGGTTGCTAACATATATCTTGGGTGGTAAAGATAGAGGAAGTTTCCAAAGGAATTTTTACATATTAAAGGAGACTTACAGAGAGATCAGGCTAATATTAACCAAAATTGCCTTTTGCTCTTAATAAAGTGTCAGCAAGTCTCAAGGACTTGTCAGTGGGGCAGTCAGTTGTAAGGAAATTCAATTTTTATTTTGCCTTTATTCCTCACATCAGGTAACATGGAGATAGGTATGAAGAAAAGCAGACAAGTCTGGATTACTTGAGTACAGGTAGTGACAAAATAAGGTCTGTGGGCCAAATAGGGCTTGTCTATCTATTCAGCTCAGATCATGATTTCAGGGTCTTAGGATGGAGTCCCACATCGGGCTCTCTGCTGGGCAGGGAGCCTGCTTCCCTCTCTCTTTCTGCCTGCCTCTCTGCCTACTTGTGATCTCTCTCTGTCAAATAAATAAAATCTTTAAAATATAAATATACTTATTTCTAAATTTACTTCCTGTCAATATAAACACTTTATTCTCCCCGATAAGGGTTTTGTAATAGACCGTCTATCCCTTTCATATCCTAGTCCACTGTCTCTTTTACTGTGTGTTGGCTGTATTTTACATATTTATAGTTATTTATAATATTTTTAAGATTTATTGAGGTATAATTGACATACAGCATTGTTACCGGGGTGAGGGTCTGCATTGTGTGAATGGAGTCTCTGTTCTTGGATTTCCCGGGGAAAGATTTACGTGAGGATTGGTGCTAGAATAGACAGCCAGAAAGGAAGTAGCATGCACAAAGCAGTTTACTAAAGCAAAATTATATGCTCAAGGTGGGCAAGTGGTCAGGTTCTGCCAGGTAGACCTAGCCCCTAGGTTGTTTTGGGATTGTATAATTTGTTGGGTCTTTCTGGACTGGTAGGAGCTGTGACTGTTAGCAGAGTGGTCTTTAATGGAGGCTGCTTCCAGTCATTTGGGGGACTCCTCTTACAGGTTGGGAGGGGAAGTTTTTGACCATATAAACTGAATTATACCAGTACCAGAACTATAAAGGCTGCCTTTCTCCTTGGGGTGGGAAGGCTATAACTACAATGATAATATATTATAATGTGTCTAGGGGCAGAGGTGGAAAAGGAAAGCATATGCTTTGTACCTGTGGCTCTTGGTCTGTCAGCCTCAAGGTCTTGGAAGCCACAGGATCAGGATGTTGTGCCACCTGACTTCTAATGTGTAACCTATTTATCACCTCCCTTGCTTCCACCTCATATCTCTGTCATTCTCTAACCAAGGACCTGGGACTCTCTCCAGAAGGTCCTTCTATTGCTCATAAACTACCTTCTACTTAACAATATTTTGATTATTCACTAGCAGATATAAATTTAAGCCTGCATTTTGCTTTTAGGTTGGTGATAAGATTGAGAATCAATAAAATAGAATGAAATATATAATTATGTAAACCTCTTTCACTGAATAAGACTCTTTCCAACATCAGGATCCAGCTATCAATACCAATTCTAAAACATACTCAGTAATTCCTCTATTTTCATTTTATTTTTTTTCTCCTAGTTTCACTAAATTCTTAGATTCTTTTTCCAGTTTTTAAAAAATTATGAGTAATTTAAAATTCAGATGCATCTACATGTATTTTTGTTTTAGGCTTTCAAACTTTATAGAAAGACTGACCTCACAAAAAAATTCTGGTTTAATATAGTTTTTTGTCAGAACTAACATTCAGCTCTGTTGAATAAAAGTCTGGTGTTAATTTGTTGTTGTTTTTTTTTTTTAGGAAATTTTCTCATTAAAAATTTTTCATTTTTTTTCTTAATAGTTTAAAATTTCATAGTATTGTGTCTAAATGTGGTGCTGTGCTTACTTATCCTGCTTGGTCTGTATGGGCCCTTTCAACTCAGCCTTTTTTCCAGCTTTGAGAACTTTCACATGAAATCCTCCCCCGAGTTTGCTAAAACCACCCTTAGGCAAATGTTGCATTCAGTGGCTTGATGTTGGACTACATGAATATTAACTTTTCTATCTTTCTATTTATATCTTTATGGTCTGTTCTGATATTTTTGATATTGACTTTTATCACCACCTTGTTTGTCATAGGTGACCATTTTATTAGTTCAGCATTGTATATATTAATTTCTTGTACTGTTTGTTCTCTGATTGCTGTTTTTTCCTAGTAGTCTGTGCTTATCACAGGGATACATTATCTGCTTAAATATCACTGACACGAGTAATTTGAATGAGTTAAATATTCATTTGTCTTATTTCTGGAGTTCTGTTGATATTCATTTCTCTTTTTAAAAAATAATCAAATAATTATATTGATTAATAGGAGTGGCTGGTTCTGTTTCACACATAAAAGATTAGGATTGATTTCTCAATAGGCCCTCTCCTTGAAATAGATGACTTACTATGTTGGCCTAAATGAACAGATGATTTTAAGTGGTTTGATTTCCTTTCTGGCAGTTGGGTAGGCTACACATGGGTGGGATTTTTCCTCTTACTGTGGCATCAGAGTTATTTGAGGTTTTCACTCTTATACAGAGCTGCATTTTTTTTCTTCATTCTCTCTGTTTTCCTCTTTTCCCCAATACCCACCATAGGAATCTCCAATACACCTCTCATATCCTCTAGAAAATAACCCTCTGAGCCCTGGTGTGGACAGCTGAAAAGGGAATGGCCTGAATAACTCAAGTTTTTTGTGCTTAGTTCTTCAGTAATTTATATTCCTATGCACAACTGCTCGCTAGTGTGTTGACTCTGACCTGAAGCATCTTCTGGAGCATGCTGGGAAGAAGTTATACCAGCCTGTGGTTGCCTCTATGTTATTACATTCTACTAACCCAAGTATTCCTTAAGGTTTTGAATTTGCTGATCTCAGGCTTCCCTGTTTTCAAATATTGTAATAGTTTTATTATATATGAAAATATACACATAGATATGTTTGCATGGTGATGTTTGTATATATGTATGTATCTCTGTATTTGCCATTTCAGTGAGACCTCTGGAGAGATGGTACATAGAATACTATGTTAGGTAGGAAATAAACTTTCCCAAATTGATTTCAATTAATTTCAAAGAATAGGCACATGCTACATCAAATTATCGCCCTCGGCGCACAAGGATGACAAGAAGCCCCAGTTCGGATGCATCTTCTCTTTCTTCTCTCTCTATTTCCACAAGTCTACACACTTATATACGCTTACATGACCAATCAGTGAGCAGAGTACAGGAGGGAGCGAATCAGGCTGTGCACCTAAATGAACAACTTCGTTAGCAACCAATGCTGTTTACTTCCTCTTTGGGCATTCCGCTTAGTCTCACGAGGCAATCCTAACCTGGCAACTAGCCAGGCGCCATCTTTCAATGGCGGAGGCTGCCCTGGCCAGGGGCCTGCCTCCGACACCCCCCCTTTTTTCTTTTATGGCAGGGATCGTGCCTGTCTTAGGTTGTCAGTGGCAGGGAATATCCTTACCCGTCATCAGACGGCAGATATCAATGATCTGCGTCCTGTCTTAGGTTGGTATATTTCCCCCACCAATCTTACCCGTCACTGACTACCGATCCAGCATACTTAGCCACACTTGGGGGGATGTTCCAGACTCAATGGCTAACAAGGACTGCACCATGGCTTGCTGTTGCCTAGAATGCTGTCGCCTCCAAATTTGCAGTTTCCTTACTAGCAGAATCAAGCCCACTACGAGGATTATCATCAGACCAATTACGCTAGCCCATTGTTTTGTAAAGGTTAACACATCTTGCAATGTTTTGATTATCTCTGGGAGGGTTGCAAGCTCAACTCTGGTGTTATTTATCTTTGTTATTCCTAGTACCAGGTGCTGAGTATAGTTTTGGAATTCTGCGGACTAATTCCCCTGTAAGTATTGGGAGAGCTGTCAGGAGACATTCTGTAAGTCACTCATATTAGTATAGGCTATGGGTGTTACACAAATTGCCAGGAAGGGTACTATACATCCCAGTCCCAATAGGGCCCCCCATATGTCCACTTGTTCTTGAACCAAATCCACTCTCTGGTTGACTATCAGGATTCCTGCTTGCAGATGTACATTGATCTGAGTCTGTTTTTGAAGGGCAGCCGCCGTTCCTTCTGCAAGGGTGTTCACAGCTTCCGCAGTGGGTATAGTTGCAGCAAGCGAGACTGCTGCTGCTGTGGCAGCTGCTGTAGATATAGCCAATGCTGTCACAATGGCGGCTGTGATACCAAAATCTCTCTTCTTTCTGGATAGCACCACCGGTAACTTGTCCTCTGGAGTGGAAACTGGGATAGGAACATGGGTAGGGATATGCATAATCACAGCCAGCTTGAAGGCCGTGATATTCCAGCACTGGGAAAGATTGCAATTCTTAGTGCAATTCAATGTATCATTCAGCTCGCTAGCATTTGTTATGAGGAAAAGGAACGGTGGCCAGAGGCATATGGGAGTGGGCTGATAAGTAATATTTTTGGGACAAGACACATTAACTGTTGTCTCAAAGATACTAGAGTCATTTTGTTTATAAGAACAGTTGAGGAATTTGCCACCATTTAACATGGACACTGCTGATATATCAGTACATGCTCCTAGCAAGTTACAGACCTGCCATGCATCAAAGGGAGAGGAGGGAATATGAGAGAAGAGTTAGTCACTGGTAAAGGATATAGCCATGCTTTAGCCACTGCTCACAGCTCTCTGGCTTGAGTCTGCCGCAGGAGGGGTAGCATCCCCAGAGTTATCATCAGCATCTTCAGCATCATGACTGGTGTTTGGAGGCAAGGCTGCATGCACCAGCCACTCTGGGATCCAAATTGGAGCCTCCTTTTCCTGTGGAAAAACACATACAGACCCCCTACTCCATACTAACATTGGATCTGCTCCATTTCACTTTCCTGTGAGGATGTCCTTCCAAAGTACTAAAGGCTTAGGGGAAGCAGCAGCATCACTTGCATGTCTGTCTGTAGCTGATTTACCCGTTTTGTCCAACGTTAAAAAATTCAAAATAAAGAGAATGGTGTTGAGCTTATCCTTAGGGGACCTGAAGGTGTCCCCTATTCCCCCTTTATGTTTATAAAGCACATTTTTTATTGTAAGATGCGCGCGCTCCACAACACCCTGTCCTTGTGGGTTATAGGGTATTCCATGTATTGAGTGAATGTCAAGTTGTTGTAGGAAGGCTTTAAAGGGTTGTAAGATGTAGCCTGGACCATTATCTGTCTTTAATTGGCGTGGCTTTCCCCATGCCACGAAAGCCTGTAGGCAATGGGCGATAACATCTCTGGACCGCCCCCCATGCACTGAGGCGAAAATTATTCCAGAGCAGGTATCTACAGAGACATGAACATATTTTAACTTTCCAAATTCTGAAACATGTGTGACATCCATATGCCATATATGATTAGGTAACAAACCCTTAGGATTAACCCCCAAGGTTGATGCAGGTAGTAAGATCAAGCAATTTCTGCAAGAGACTACTATGTCCTGTGCCTATGCTTTTGTTATGTTAAATTTGAGGTGAAGAGTTAAAGCATCCTGTTTCTTCAAATCCTCCCCTAAGTGGTCCCATTGAGGTATGTTTAGCAAGCCTTCATCTAGGAACCATGGAGCCGCCTTTTCCACTGTATTCAAAAAGGCCCGAGCAGTTTTTGCTTTTAGTGGAGTTCCATTGGCTTTCAGCAGGTCTTCTAAAGACCCTTCCAACCGCACTTTAGATACTTCAGATCCCATTATGAACACACAGACAACAGACGCGGACATTAAAGACTCACCGCTAAATTCCGGCTCTAAGGCCACCCCGCTTCTTATTGCGGACTCGCTAAATCCTGGCTCTCAAGCTGCCCCGCTTCTTGTTGCGGACTCGCTAAATCCCGGCTCTAAGGCCGCCCTGCTTCTTATTGCGGACTTGTACAAGATTCCCACCACTTTGATCATGGTCCCTTCCCCGCTTACCTGAGGTTTCAATAAGAAAATCCTGGCTCTATGGCTGCCCCGCTTCTTGTTGCGGTCTTGTACAAGTTTCCTACCACCTTTGTCATGGTTTTACCCCGCTTACCTGCGGACTTCTCCCTTGCAAGGTTTTTCTATTTTTACTCCCCGCTTTACCACGGAATTCCCACTTTTGAACGTGGCTAATGTCCCCGCTTACCTGCAGACCTTTACTCCCCACTTTCCTGCGGATTACCTTGCAAGATTCCTTTATTTAGTTCCCGGGTGCCGGTGCCATTTATTGCCCTCGCCCCGCAAGGACGACAAGACGCCCCGGTTCGGATGCATCTTCTCTTTCTTCTCTCTCTCTATTTCCACAAGTCTACACACTTATATACACTTACATGACCAATCAGTGAGTAGGGTACAGGAGGGAGCGAATCAGGCTGTGCACCTAAATGAACAACTTCGCTAGCAACCAATGCTGTTTACTTCCTCTTTGGGCATTCCGCTTAGTCTCACGAGGCAATCCTAACCTGGCAACTAGGCAGGCGCCATCTTTTAATGGCGGAGGCCGCCCTGGCCAGGGGCCTGCCTCCGACATCAAATGACTGTATGTTTGTTTCTATATATTTTATAAGTGAAAATAATTAGATTGGGTAGCAATATTTCTACCTAAAGACAGTTAAAAAATTTTGGAGCTAGATCTTTTGGTTCAAATCAAGTCTCCGCTCTTTACTTACTCTGTGACTAATCATAGGTACACAGTGTCTCAATCTAGTCAGTTTTAAAATAAGGATAATACTACTACCAGTATCAAAGTTAATGTAAAGAGTAAATGAATTGGTATATCAGTGCATGGCATGAAATAAATGAACAGAAGTGTTTGCTATTATTATTATTAATATTGATCTAAGACATATGCCATTCTTATCTACAAATTATGACATTTTCATAAGTATTTTTTAAAAGACGGATTGTATCAATAAATAAGACCATTTCTTATGTCTATAGTTTTCATTATCTATGCTGAACTGTATAATATGTCAGCCACTAGCTACATATGTTTATTTAAATATATATTTAAGAGGGTATGTGCTGTGGTGAGCACTGAATTGTGTAAGACTGATGAGTCACAGATCTGTACCCCTGAAACAAATAATACATTATATGTTAATAAAGACATAAAATTCATAAATTAGACTATAAACCATATATATATATATATATATATATATATATATATACACATATATTTTAAGTTAAGTAAAATTAAATGAAATTTTAAACTCAATTTTCAGTCAGACTACCCACATTTCAGGTAGTCAGTAGCCAAACTATACTGGGATTGTATAGATAGTTATAGAAACTATACTGGCACAGTTATAGAGTATTTCCATCACTTTAGGAAGATGGGTTGGCTAACACTGGTCTCTTTTCTTTATTGAATTGGTCAATTCAATTGTTTGATAAAATATTATATAGTTTTAGGAATATATGGAAACAAAATGAATAAAATTTTCATTTTTAAAATTTTTTGGTACAGGATGGTAAAACATAAAATTATATATACTTAGGTCTAATGCAGGTATAAATATATTTTTTCTACTGATCAGTTTAGCAGATGACGGTCAAGAGAATTGAATTGTCATTTTTTCCCCAATTAAATTGCATGATTATAAAAGATATTAGAAGTTTAATTGGATTAATTTATTTCTGTATGTCATAAAATTAGTATTTATTCTTTGAATAAACATGTATTAAGATAAATATGCCTATTACTATGAAATAAAACCTTTCTGAAGGAAAATCAGTCATTGAACAACTTCCAGATACTGTAACAGTTACTTTGGAAAGAGTATTGAATGAAAGCATATGTGTACATTTTAGTAGCTTACACCCTCACTGGTAAAAAGCATGTAAGGATAAGTATCATAAACATAGCAAAATGTGTCGATATTTTATTACTAGGCATGTTGGTCTGAAGAAAAGATATATTTGGAATATGAAATCTAGTAGGAAGATTAAGAAATTATGTGAAAAGAAATAATAATTATTCTACTTAGAGTGATTCTGGTAGGAGTTTAAATGAAATGTTGAAAAGGTTTTAAGGTCTGCCTTGAGAACAAGCAAAATATATTGCTTGGTTCAAACACATAAAAAGTCCCATAATTCTAATATTATTCTTCCAGTACTCTACGTTTTATATATGTCAAGTATTAAGAGTTATTTAATGTAACATATAAAAGGCAGCTACCTTATTAAAAATAGATCATATTTACCAGAATTAATTTTCCATTGCAACTCAAGTTTCTTTACCTTAAATCAAATTTTCAGGTTAGTTATCTATAAATAAAAAGTTCTTTAAGAATAGCTAATTGTTGATAACATTGTACTTTATTTCATTTTTCTACTTTTGTTAATTTTATTTTGAAAGTTATTAAATGGAAGAAATTAGAATAGAACAATGAATAATCTATTCAGTATCCTTCCCAAAAATTGCCAATACTTTGTAATATTTTAAAGTAATTTATAGACATTTCTTTAATATACTGCCTTTGTTGAAATGTCTATGATCATCCTAAAATATTACTTTGGAGCTATTACTTTGGAGCTTTTCTTTCTTTTTTTTGAACAGGATTACTGCATTTGATTACGCATCCTCCCCACACCACACACATCCCAATCTAGAAGAGTTCACACACACCCTATGCCACTGTATTTTGGAGACAGTAGACACCAGATTAATTGCCTTATAAAATGTCTTACATTAACATTTTCTCATGGTGTCAGCTAACCTGTTTTTCCATCCTTGCATTTCCAAGCTCCTTGGAATAGAAATGACAAGACATTCAGCTTGTATATCTTGGTTGTGAGATACTTTTTCATTTGGCTTCAGAGGATCTTTATTTCTTAAGAGCTCAGATTGGTATATATTTTTATATATGGAATCCAGCTTTTCTATGTTTTAGTAGCAGAGTGTGAGACAGAGGGCAGGGCTGTCATCTCATTCTGATCCAAATCTTTTTTACAGAAGGTTTTTATAATCTCTGTTCTCAATTTAAATGTGTATATTCTCTAATGATCTAATTCCTTATAAAACATCTTGAATAGAAACCTCTTGGTCAATAAAAGAAAAAAAAATACAGGTTGATATTATCTTTCTTCTCTACTGCCATTCTTTCCTATCATTCGTCCATTGCTATTAAATCCATTCTTCCTTTGTGACTCATGTTATCCATCCATACCATTTTCTTCTCTTGTCAGTATGATTCTTCGTTGACCACTAAATCATTCTTGCACAATGCACTTACCTTGACCACCCTATCTGAGTGATCACAGCTAGAACAACTCTATTGTGAAAATATAACAACAAATAGCCACATCTCCACCCACAACATCCAACATTTTCTGTTTTCTGTCTTCTTTATGCTCACTTCAAATGGAAGTTGACATTGTCAGTATTTTTATTGAGATACAATTGATCTGTAACACTGTATAAGTTTAAGATGTGCAGCATGTTGGTGTGATACATTTGTGTATTGTAATAGGATTACCCCCTTAGTGTTAGCCATTGACTCCATCACAATCACATAATTATCTTTTTTTGTGGTGAAACATTAAGGTCTGGTTTTTTAGCACCCTTCAAGTATGTTATACTGTGTTGTTAATTATTATAATAACAGTGCTGTGCATTAGATCCCCAGAATTTATTCATATTCTAACTGCAGGTGTATACCTTTTACCAACATTGCCACTTTTCCCCTTCCCCCTAGCCTCTGGTAACCACCATTCTACTGTTTCTATGAGTTCAGCTTTTTTTAGATTCCACATAAAAGTGATTATCATAAGGTATTTGTGATTCTAACTAATCTCACTTAGCATACTTGCCATCAAAGTCAATCCATCCTGTCTCCCTCACTATCAAACTATCCCTCTTTTTACTTCTTTCTTTTTATCCTTTATTCATGTGTTCATCATAAATTTTATTTCCTTTTGCTGTCTTTTCCTTCTCTTGTAGCAGTTCTCCAACCTAACACCAGAGAGCAATACTGCCATCCACAAGTTCTATTCATAGTTTTAGGCTCCAGAACACAACTATAGCTGATCACAGACCCACAGATTGGTGCCATTATACATTTGAATAGATTAAAGTCACCAGGCAATTCTGATTGTTCCTGTTATAAACCAGGAAAACAAACAAAAGAAGTCAAAGAAACAACTCTCCCACCCCCCAAAAAAAGAAAAGATAGCAGAAGAAAACTTTTATAATCCTTATAGCAACTATTCGATTGATGTTTCATCACAATTCTCAGACTCTAGTCATATTTGTTCAATTTTAGTAGGTAAGTATGCTGATGAGCTCATAGAGAGAAAAAGATAAATTTTGTATGAACTTGCTTCTCCAGCTTGGAATTGTTAACTATAGCTTCTAGAGTGTCTTGTTCTCTCATGGCATATACAGTATTCCTTTTCACTTATCTTTAGTATCCTAAAATCTGCCTTTGCCAACTCCTCTCATAGAGCCTATAAACTCTCATTTCTCAACCTGGTTTTCTCCTCACTTATTCAAAGACTATTTATTAGAGACTAATTCCAAGCCAGGCTCCTTATCATTTTGGCATCTTGGTATTCAGTATTGTACAGAGCCAAACTTTCTACTTTATAAGACATACCAAAGTAAGCATACACATATACGAACAAATATAAGAATCTTGTCATTTACCACTTCTTTCTCTATCTACAATTCCAACAAGTTTTTAGGAAACCTTAAAGTGCATTGTTAAATTATTAAAGTTTCATTTTTAAATATAGAAATGGGAAGATACTAAAATACTAAAACACCAATACTAAAATACCGATAAATGTATCAATTATTGACAACTTAGTATAAAGTGTTTTTAGTAAAACTTTCCACAAGAATGAATACAATTTGGAGAACTATCTGCAAGGTATTTAATTAGAGGTAAATTCCAATGATCATTTTTGATTGGGAGAGACCTTTTTGCCACACACATCTTGCTCAGTCAGGGCCTGGTCAGTACAAGTACTGTGAATTGAGGTGCAGAAAGGGAGAGCAAGAGAGAAACTGGAACCACCAGGATGTTGATGATAGACTCCTTTTATTTTACAGATCTATCCAGAACAAATTTAACCCTGAGTGGATTTTATACTCTCTGTGTGTAACAGTACCCAGGAGACTGCATATAATATTCAGATTTCTAGACCCAGCATTGAGCCTCTGGAATGAAAATCATTAAGTGTGGGATTTGGGAATCTGTAATTATAACCAACTCCTGTGGGGTTTTTATGTACATGGGTATTGATAGCCATTACACTGAGTAGTTAATGTGATAAATAGATAAGATATTTGGATTTAGTCTGCTTACGAGAATTTTGTCTGCAACTCGCATTCTCAATATTTACTTCACCATTTTTCAAGTAATTAGTTTCAGTTTTGTCACAGTGATCAGTATTAGCTGTTACTTTATACCATTGTTTGGATGTTTGAAAAAGAAAACAAGTTATAAATGTTTAATTACTGTCCAATTTATCAGTTATAATTTGGGGTTGGCATGTCATTAACCTGCTAGAATTTTGTTTAAATGGTAATGCCCATGACTATTTATAATGGTATTAGTTCTGATTTTAGAAGACAGTGAACAATAATGTTATAATGAAAATTAAGCAATTTAGGTATTGCCAAAATAACATTCTGGAAAAGGCAGACAATCCCTACTGGTTGAGTTCTCAAATAATGATAATAATAAGAAAATAAGAATAAGAATATTTGTATTACTTATGTTTGATATCTACATTTTGAAAATTCATATACAGCTGTTAAAATTCAGTTGAAAGCAAAGTTACAGAATTTCTACCAATAGCTTGGGAGAAAATAAATTCAAATACCTGCTATACAACCACAGTTTTCTGTGTGAAAATTTACAACTATAAAATACTAGGAAAAGTTGGTAGTATTGAAAGCTATGCTGAAAAACACTCAAAACAAAATCCAAGGGGGGAAAGGAATCAAATGCTGGTCAACATTGGACATTTTTTTTTTTTTTAATTTTAATTTTTTATTTTTTTTTATAAACATATATTTTTATCCCCAAGGGTACAGGTCTAGAGCGTATCATGCTTAGCGAAATAAGTCAAGCAGAGAAAAACATTGGACATTTTTTATGATTTGCTTGAAGGAGTATAATTTATAGGAGACTTTTCATGAACATTGGGTAGGAAAATGCTTTTAAACAGAACACAAAAATGGTGACCTGGGAAGAGGTACATTGGGGCTAAGATCCTGTGTTCATCACTTGACAGCATTAAGAAGGTTGATGAAATTGAGAGCTATGTAACAAGAAATATATTTGCAAGGTATATAGCCTATGAAAATCTCAGAAAACATGAAGAACTTATATAAGTCAGAAAGTAGAAACAAACCATCCCATAGAAATAGGCAAAAGAATTCAATAGGCACTTCATGAAAAATAGACACCAGTAACCAATAAATACATGATTTGTTCAACCTTTAGTCATCAGAGAAATGCAGACTAAAACTACAATGAAATATCACCACACACAGAACTGATTGACTATAATCTGGACATATTTGAATAAATATGTGAAAAGCTAAAACAGGCAATGCTGACTATTGGCAAGAATGTGAAGCATGGGAAATCTTACACATTAGAGGTGATACTATAATCTGGTGCAAAATTCTACCAAGTAGTGATAATGTAAACTGGTTCAACTTATTTGGAAAATTGTCACTGTCTCCTAAAACTAAAAATATATAGACTTTATTATTAAAGCATGTCATTCCCAAATATACCACAAAAGTACACGTCACACAACACCTATGCAAGAATGTTTGTGGCAGCTTTATTTATAATAACTTCATATTGGAAAACAGATTTCCATCAAGTATAAAATAAACTGTGATATATTCATAGAATAGGTATACTATAGCTATGAAAATTTTTTTAAAAACACAGATAAATCTCAT
The DNA here is from genome assembly GCF_030435805.1 of Mustela lutreola. NCBI lineage: Eukaryota > Metazoa > Chordata > Mammalia > Carnivora > Mustelidae > Mustela > Mustela lutreola. The sequence goes on from NC_081296.1 coordinate 95,729,004, forward strand.
AAGTATAATGTTGGGCACAAGAAACAAAATAGTGTAATATTGTATGATCCTACTTACGTAAGTCCAACAGCAGACAAAATTTTATTCTGAAAGAAGTCAGAATAATGGTTTCCTTGAAAAAAGAGAGAAAGTGTGCCAGTTGGGACAGTACAGGAGAATGTACTCTCAGATACGTTTCAATTTGTTTAACCAAGTAACAGTTTAATAGGTCCACTCACTTTGTAATAATTCATTCAGCTATAGACTTACTGTTTGTGCACTTATGAAGACTGCAAATGAAAAGTTAAATAATTTAGCTTAAGGTATGATTATTTTTGTGTAACTTAACAAATATAGTTCAGATGCAAAGAATTCAATCAACAAATTAAACTGAATAAAATTTAAATTAGTGGTATATAACAAAAACAATTTTCTCTGGGGCGCCTGGATGGCTCAGTTGGTTAAGCATCTGTTCAGGTCATGATCCCCAGAGTCCTGAGATCAAAACCCATGTCAGGCTCCCTGCTCAGTGGGGAGTCTGCTTCTCCCTTGCCTTCTGCCTCTCTGCGTGCTTGTGTTCTCTCACTGTCTCACTAATAAATAAAATCTTTAAAGAACAAAAAAACCAAAAACAATCTTCTCATTGTCTGACGTGGTCCTACATACACTAGTTTAAAACAACATAAAATAAAATAGTGTGAAATTGAGTAAAAAAGATAACGGTATACAAAAATCTCTACCTCTCTTTATCTGAGAATGTAAAGTTCCCCTCAATGACAGTGTACATGTGTATTCTACTTTAGTAAAATACGCTTCAATTCACAAAATACTTAGCGAGTTTTTAAATATGCAAGAGGTACTGTGATAGGGAAAAGGTAAGATACACAACGACCACTTTTCTGAAGGAAGTAGCCATCTAAATCAATACTTAAGGAAGAGTTCACTTTTTTATATTTAATATATTTTTCACATTTTAATAGGTTATAAAGTAGTCACTGTTATAAGGTTCCAGTATCTGTGTCCCTTAGATTTTTAAATAAAAGGGAAAGCTCTTTAATCTTAAGGTCAAGTTCATGCTAGTAGTATAAAAAACATCTATCGGTGTGAAGCAATTGAAAAGGAGTTTAGAGGATTGGGGAATGGCTATACTTGTTACAGGAAATAATTAAGGGTAAGGGTGAGACAAGGGCACTCCAGGAAAGATGATTACTTGAGCTGAAAAGGAACTGTTGAGAACTGTGGGATATTTCTAAATAATAGCTGGTCATACTGTTTTCCAGCGTTGTGGAACAAAAATCTGAAAGAAATGTAAGACAAGGTTTGGAAATTAGTGGGGCTACTTTATAAAAGACTTCTTTAAACAAACAGACAAAAACTGTGTTGACAACTAACTACTTAATTTGTTAGGCAAGAGGATGATCCCTTTGAAGAGTTTTGGTTTAAGATAATCTGTTTAGAGTATTAAACTACTACTGACATTCCATGGTTTAGAAAGGAAGGCTTGTAGTAAATTGACCTTTTTAGAAGGATATAATAATAATCCTGATGAGTGTAAATAAGCAAATCACCTTGAATAGTAAAAGCAGAAATTAAAAAAAAAAAAATCCAAGGACCATTGTAGACTCTAAAGGTCCTAAGTCTGCCTGCCTGTCTGTCTTCCTTCCTTCCTTCCTTCCTTCCTTCCTTCCTTCCTTCCTTCCTTTCTTTTAACTAAGTTGTGTAATTGACATATAACATTATATTAATTTCAGGTGTATATAATGATTCAATATTTGTATATTTTGCAAAATAATCATCACAATGAAAATCTAGTTACCATTTATCATTTTCGTTACAATTTTTCTCATGTGATGAGGATTTGTAAGATTTACTCAAATATGCAATAAAGTATTCTTAACTGTTGTTACTATGCTGTACATTATATCCCTATGACATTTATAACTTGAAGTTTGCGACTTTGACCTCTGACCCATTTCATTTACCCCAGCACCTCCACCTTTCAACTGCCAATCTGTTTTGTGTTATCTGTGAGCTTGTTTTTATATTTTTTTAATTACTTTCCCCCCCTGATTCCATATATAAATGAAAGCATGCAGTATTTGTTTTTCTGTCTTATTTAACTTAGCATCATGCCATCTGGGTCCATCCCTGTTGTCACAAATGACAAAATTTTGTTATTTTTTCGCAGCCGAGTAGTATTCCATTGTATTTATATACCCCACAATTTCTTTATCCATTCTTCTATCAATGGATGCTTAGGTTGTTTCATATCTTGGCTATTGTAAATAATGCTGCAATGATCATGAGGGTTGGATATCTTTTTGTTTTGGTGTTTTCATTTTCTTGGGATAAATATCCAGAAGTGGAATTGCTGTATCATATAGTAGTTACATTCTTAATCTTTTGAGGATCCTCCATACTAGTGTTTTCCATCAGGATTTCTCCAATTCCCATTCCTACCATCATTGCACAAGGCTTCCCTTTTCTTCACATCCTCATCTCATTGTGATTTTGATTTACATTTCCCTAATGATTAAAGATGTTGAGCATCTTTTCTTTTCCTTTTTTTTTTTTTTTAAGATTTTGTTTATTTATTTATTTGACAGACAGAGATCACAAGTAGGCAGAGAGGCCGGCAGAGAGAGAGGAGGAAGCAGGCTCCCTGCCGAGCAGAGAGCCCGATGTGGGGCTCTATCCCAGGACTCTGGGATCATGACCTGAGCCGAAGGCAGAGGCTTTACCCACTAAGCTACCCAGGTGCCCCTTGAGCATCTTTTCATGTACCTGTTGGCCATCTGTATGTTTTCTTTGGAGAAACATTTGTTAAGATATTCTGCACATTTTAAAATTTGATTGTTTTTTGATATTGAGTTGTATGAGTTCTTTATAGATTCAGATATTAGCCTCTTATCAGATACATGATTTGCAAATATATTCTTTCATGGACTAGGTTGCCTTTTAATTTTGTTGATGGTCTCCTTTGTTTTGCAGAAGCTTTTTAGTTTGATGTAGTCCTACTTGTTTATTTTTATTTTTACTTTTGTTGTTTTTGCTTTTCTTATCAGATTCAAAAATATCATTGCCAAGATATATGTCAGGAACTTACTGTGTAGGTTTTCTTTAAGGAATTTTATGGTTTTGGGTCCAATGTTAAAGTCCTTAATCCATTTTGAATTGATTTTTGTGTATGATGTAAGATAGTGATGAAGTCTCAGTCTTTTGCCTGTCACTGTCCAATTTTCCTAGCACTGTTTTTTGAAGAGACTGTTTTTTTTCCTATGTATGTTCTCAGTTCCTTTGATGTGAATTAATTGACCATATATGAATGGATTTATTCTTGGGCTGTATTCTGGTCTATTGATCTACATCTGTTTCTATGCCAACCATACTATTTTAATTAGTCTAGCTTTGTAAAATAGTTTGACACCAGAAAGCATGATGCTTTCAGCTTTTTTCTTTCTCAAGATTGCTTTGACTCTTTGGGATCTTATTGTTCCATATAAATTTTAGGGTTGTTTGGACTATCTCTTTAAAAAATGCTTTTGGAATTTTCATAGGGATTATATTCAATTTGTATATTGTTTTGGGTAGTATGGACATTTAAATAATATTAGTTCTTCTAATGCATGAGCACAGAATATCTTTCCATTTATTTGTGTTTTCTTCTGTTTCTTTCATTAATGTTTTATAGTTTTGATATACAAGTCTTTTATATTTTTGGTTAAATATATTTCTAGGTATTTTATTCTTTTGGTGCAGTTATCAGTGGGATTATTTTCTTAATTTATTTAAGAACTAGAAACGCAACAGATTTTTATGTATTAATTTTTGTACACTGCAGCTTTACTGATTTGTTATTTCTAAAAGTTTTTTGATGGAGTCTTTAGGGTTTTCTTTCCTTTTTTTTTTAAATAGTTCTTTTTTTTATTATTATGTTAGTCAGCATCATTAGTTTTTGATGTAGTGTTCCATGATTCATTGTTTGCGTATAACATCCAGTGCTCCATGCAGTATGTGTCCTCCTTAATACCTATCATCAGGCTCATCCATTCCTCCTACCCCCGCCTCTAAAATCCTCAGTTTGTTTTTTGGAGTCCATAGTCTCTCATGGTTTGTCTGCCTCTCTGACTTACCACCTTCATTTTTCCTTTCCTTCTTCTAATGTCCTCCATGCTATTCCTTATGTTCTACAAATAAGTGAAAACATATAATTGTCTTTCTCTGTTTGACTTAGCATAATCTCCTCCAGTTCCATCCATATTGATGCAGATGTTGGGTATTCATCCTTTCTGATGGCTGAGTAATATTCCATTGTATATATGGACCACATCTTCTTTATCCATGCATCTGTTGAAGATCATCTTGGCTCCTTCCACAGTTTGGCTATTGTGGACATTGCTGCTATGAACATTGAGATGCATATGGCCCTTGTTTTCATTACTTCTGTATCTTTGGGGTAAATACCCTGCAATTGCTGGGTCATAGGATAGTTCTATTTTTAATTTTTTGAAGAACCTCCATACTATTTTCCAAAGTGGCTATACCAACTTGATTTCCCACCAACTTGATTTCCCACCAACAGTGTAAGAAGGTTCCTCTTTCTCCACAGCCTCTCCAACATTTTTTGGAGTCTTGTCTGGTCTTGTCAATTTTTGGTCTTGTCAGTTTCTGGTCTTCTCAATTTTTGCCATTGTAACTGATGTAAGGTGTTATCTCAGTGTGGTTTTGATTTGAATTTCCGTGATGGCCAATGATGTTGAACATTTTTTCGTGTGTCTGTTAGCTACTTATGTGTCTTCTTTTGAGAAGTGTCTTTTCATGTCTTCTGCCCATTTTTTGATTTGATTATTTATTTTTTTGGGTGTTGAGTTTGAGAAGTTCTTTATAGATCTTGGATACCAGCCCTTTATCTTTAGTGTCATTTGTAAGTATCTTCTCCCATTCCATGAGTTGTCTTTTTGTTTTATTGGCTGTCCCCTTGCTATGCAGCAGCTTTTTATCTTGGTGAAGTCCCCAAAGAAGTAAAGGATCTATACTCTAGAAACTATAGAATGCTTATGAAGGAAATTGAAGAAAACACAAAAAGATGGAAGAACATTCCATGCTCATGGATCAGAAGAATAAACATTGTTAAAATGTCTGTGCTTCCCAGAGCAATCTGTACTTTCAACGCCATTCCAATCAAATATCATCAGCGTTTTTCAAAGTGCTACAACAAACAATCCTAAAATTTGTATGGAATCAGAAAAGACCCCAAATCATCAAGGAAATGTTGAAAAAGAAAAACAAAGTTGGGGGTGTCACGTTGCCTGATTTCAAGCTATATTATAAAGCTGTGATCATCAGGACAGCATGGTACTGGCACAAAAACAGACACATAGACCGATAGAACAGAATAGAGATTCCAGATATGGACCCTCAACTCTATGGTCAATTAATCTTCGGCAAAGCAGGAGAAAATATCCAATGGAAAAAAGAGTCTCTTCAATAAATGGTGCTGGGAAAATTAGACAGCTATATACAGAAGAATGACACTTGACCTTCTCTTACACCATACACAAAGATAAACTCAAGATGGATGAAAGACCTCAATGTGAAATAGGAATCCATCAAAATCCTAGAGAAGAACATGGGCGGCAGCAACCTCTTCGATATCGGCCACAGCAACTTCTTCAAAACACATCTCCAAAGGCAAGGGAAACAAAAGCAAAAATGATCTTTAGGGTTTCCTGTAGATATCATCAACAAATAATGACAGTTACACTTTTTTTTTTTCAAATTTGATGCCCTTTCTTTCTTTCTTTCTTTCTTCCTTTTGGACTAGTTCTGGTTAGGACTTCTAATACTGTATAGAATAAAAGTGGGGAGAGTGGGCATCTTTGTTTTGTTCCTGATCTTGGAGGAAAAGATTTCAGCTTTTTTCCTTTGAGTATGATGTTAGCTGTGGGTTTATCACATATGGCCTTTATTACGGTAAGGTACATTCTTTCTATACCTGCTTTTTGAGAGTTTTTGTCATAAAAGACTGTTGAATTTTGACAGATGCTTTTTCTTTGTTGGATTGATTATATGATTTTTATCCTTTATTTTGTTAATATGGTGTAACACATCAACTGATTTGCAGATGTCAAATCATCCCTGTCTCTCCAAATTAAGTCTCTCCAAATTAATTGATCATGAAGTATAATCATTTTAATGAATTATTGAATTTGGTTTGCTAATCTTTTATTGAGGATTTTTATGTGTGTGTTTCTTGTGGATTTAGGCTATAATTTTCTTTTCTTTTTTTTTTTTTTTTTCCTTTTGGTGTTGTTATTGGCATCCTTGTCTGGTTTTGTATCATGGTAATGCTGGCCTCATTAAATGAGTTTGGAAGAGTTTCCTTCTCTTTCGTTTTTTGAGAGTCTGAGAAGGGTTGGTATTACTTTTTCTCTGAATTTTTAGTAGAATTCACCAGTGAAACTTTCCAGTCCTGCACTTTCGTTTGTTGGGAGGTTTTTGATAACTGATTCACTATCCTTGCAAGTAATCAGTGTGTTCAGATTTTCTACTTCATCATGCTTCAGTCATGGTAGGTTATATGTTTCCAATAACTTATCCATTTTTACTAGGTTCTCCAATTTGTTCACATATAACTGTTCACAGTTATCTCTTATGATCCTTCACATTTCTTTGGTAGCACTTCTCTTTCATTCCAGATTTTATTTGAGTCCTCTTCCCTCCCACCCCAGGTGAGTCTACCTAAAGGTTTTTCAATTTTGTTTATCTTTTCAAAGAACTATCTTTTAATTTCAGTGATCTTTTCTATTGTCTTTTGGTCTCTATTTCATTTATTTCCACTCTAATCTTTATTATTTCCTTCTTTCTACTAACTTTGGGATTTGTTTTTTATTTTTTTTCCCCCTAGTCTTTCTGAGGTGTAAAGTTAGGTTATTTATTTGAGACTCTTTTTTCCTGAGGTAGGCACCTCTTAGAACTGCTTATGCATGGATCACTGGGTGTGGTGCATAAACAGTGAATCTTGGAACACTGAAAAAATAAAATTAAATTTTAAAAAACTGCTTTTGCTGCATCTCATGGACTTTAGTATGTTACATTTCCATTTATTTCAAAGTATTTTTTGATTTCCCTTTTGATTTCTTGTTGTTCAGTAGCATGTTCTTTAATTTCTACCTATTTGTGAATTTTCCAGGTTTTTTTGATGTAATTAATTTTGTCTTGTCATACCATTGTGATCAGAAAAGATGCTTGATATCATTTTAGTTCTCTTAAATTTATTAAGACTTGTTTTATGGCCCAGTATATGATTAATTTGGAAAAAGCCCCATGTGCACTTAAAAATAATGCTTTCTGTTGCTTTTAGATATAATGTTCTATAAATACCTATGAAGACCCTTTGTTTTAATGTGTCATTTAAGGCCAATTTTCCTCACTGATTTTCTGTCAGGATGATCTATCTATTCATATAAGTGAGGTATTAAATCTCCTGGTATTATTGTATATCTGTCTGTTTCTCCTTTTATGTTTGTTAATATTTGCTTTATATAGTTAGGTGTTCATATGTTGGCTGCATGAATATTTATAAATGTTATATCTTCTTTGGAATTGACCCCTTTATCATCATTTAATGCTCTTCTTTGTTTCTTATTACCATCTTTGTTTTTAAGTCTGTTTTGTCTAACTATAGTTAGTCCAGCTTTCTTTTGGTTTCCATTTCCATGGACTATTTTTTTCATCCCTTCCCTTTCAATATGTGTATGTTCTTGCATTTAAAATGAATCCTTGTAGGCAGCATATAGATGGGTCTTGTCTGTCTTTCTTCTCTTTCTTGTCCCTTCTCCCTCCCTCTCTCTCTTTTTCTTTCTTTCAATCCATTCAGCCACTCTATATCTCTTGGTTGGAGAATTTAGTCCCCTTACATTTAAAGTAGTTTTTTTTTAATATTTTATTTATTTATTTCAGATAGATAATGTAGAGTGAAAGAGAGCATGAGCGGGAGAGGTGGTGGGGAGAAGCAGAGGGAAAGGGAGAAGCAAGCTTCCCACAGAGCAGGAAGCCCCATGGGGTCTTAATCCCAGGACCTTGGGATCATGACCTGAGCTGAAGGCAGACAGTGAATTGACTGAACCACCCAGGCACCCCTAAAGTAATTATTGATAGGAATTGCTTATTGCCATTTTGTTAATTATTTTCTGATTGTTTTTGTAGTTCTTCTCAGTTTCTTCTATTGCTCTCTGACTTTGGGGTTTGGTTATTTAATAGTATGCTTATATTTATCTTTTGTGTATTTACTATAACTTTCTGCTTTGTGCTTACCATGGGGCTTACATATAACAGCTTGTATCTACTAAAATCTTTTTTAAGTTGGTAACAACTTAAGTTTGACCCCATTGTAAAGCTCAACATTATTGCTCTCTCTCTTCTGACATTTTGTTTTTGATGTCATGTGTTACATCTTTTTACCTACATCTTATACATCCCATAAGCAAGTATCATAATCACAGTTATTTTTCCTACTTTTGTCTTTTAATCTTCATACTAGCTTTATCAATGATTAATCCACTATCCTTACTATATATTTACCTTTCCAGGGAGATTTATTCTTTCATATATGTTCTTGTTACTAGTTAGCACCCATTCTTTTCAGCCTAATGGAGTTTCTTTAACATTTCTGGTAAGGACATTATTAAATTTGTAACTAAATTTAAATTACTTAATAATTATTTTTTTTAAATTTACTTAATATATAAATGTGACCAAATGTGATTGCCCTCATATTCTTTTTTTTTCTTTTTAACTAATAAACATATCTTTACTTTTTCTTTCTTTCTTTTTTTTTTTTAAACATTCAGTCATTCTGTCTTCTTGCCATATTACCTCAGAGAAAGTTGTAGGTCATCTTATTTTCATGGTAAACTATTTAGCCCTTTTCTGTATTGAGAGCTACTCATTATCCAGGTCTTTAAGAACATGGTTTAATGTTAACTGGATATGTTTCTTGTACTTTTGAATTTTACCTCTGTTTTAGATTCTTTCTCTTGTATGTCAAACATGCATATATTTTCCAAAGTCTCAAAACTGCTATTCTTGGCTTGCTACATTTCTGTTCATTCAGTGGAAGAACTTTCCAAAGACCAGTGTTTATATAATTTACTTTCTTACCATCTTCTTATTCTTCAAAATTTTATAGTACAAATTTTGTCACTGTCACCCTAGTGCAATTCCTCTCTCAAATCATTAAAGTCATCGTAGTCTTCTAATGGAAGATCTTTTGTAATCCTTCCTTCTTTGACTTTCTTTAACATTTATGCTTGTTGATTACCTTTTCCTTCTTAAAAACCAGTTTTAGTTTGGTTTAGGTGTAGATCTCTTCCATACGCTCTGATGATTTTTTTATTTCACATTCTGTATTGGGCCTTCTCTCTCTATTGTCTTCGAATGATGATTAATTAGGTCACTTTAGCTACTGTTTTTTGTGACATTGCCACACATATTTTTTCTATTAAATTCTGTTATGAATGAAAATGTGCATTTCTATTAACAGCTCTATATTAGTAACTTACTTTTCAAACTTAATTAATCTGTAAACAAACTTTTTTTCTCTTCAGTATTGGATATTCCTCTAGCATATTAATGTTCTCTGAATGACACCACTATTTGCCTGCTGTTATTGTTTACTTCATATATTTCAAAACCATTATGTCTCAAAGGATAGTGGGAGAGAGAGAGACAAAGATGTAAATTCTGGGGTAGGTTGAAAGCAGATTAGAGTTGGAGTTGGGGAATATGAGCATTTGATTACAGGACTTCTGAGAAATTTTATGGCACAGCTAAGAATCCATCAACTGGAAGAATAGAAGGGATAAGCATTTAGCCAACGTCTTTAGTGATTTTTGGATAAGAATTGTTCTACTTGTTAAACTCTTTCCAGACCTCTGTAAGTACCCGAATACCTATGGATTCTGCAATTATCTGACTTTCAAGCCCCTGAGAAGCCCCAGGACAGAAAGAGGTTCACAGTAGGCAGCGAGGCAGTACACTTGAGTTACACTTCCAAGAAGCTGGCCTATCGTGGTTAAAAATGCTTGGAATTAGATCATTGCTAAAATAAGAAATGAATGGAAAGAATGTCAAGCAGTACATAAGAGATGTTTGGCTCAATGTGATTATCCTACATTTTAATAGACCAGGTTACTTTTTATTTGGTGAACCTGATCTCTCCTTTCCCACTTGCTTATTTTCATCAAGGAAATCTGTACTTTTAAGTGCTGTTCTCAGTTCTGCCTGTCCTAATTTTGCCTTTCCTTTAATTCCCAACTCAGATTATCCCTCGTTGATTTTGCCCCATTAGGAAAAAGCCATTTCCTCCTCCTCTTATATCCCAGTGAGGGATCTCTGATTGCCCTAATGAAGACAATTTTCCCAAAGACAAGAATTTTCTTTCTCTCTCTCTCTCTCTCTCTGTGTGTGTGTGTGCGTGTGTGTACTTTGTAGCATTTGCTTCAATCCCAACTTCTGGGTTTGGAAAAGTTTGTCATGATGACATTATATTTGCAACCAGTTATTCCATCTGAGCCTCAACTCTTTTATCTCTATAATATCCGTTAATAGTATCTGTTTTCCTGAGTTATTTCAAGCTTTAGATAATAAACTATAAGTAATGTGCTTACATCAAATAAGTGCCCTCTGAAAGTTCTCTTCCCACCCATGAAGCCACATGGCAACTGATTTTTCTTTTTATATTCCTCTGAGGGAATTCATTGTGAATATAGATGTTCACAGCTAAGCTCTTGAAGGAGAGTGATGGGTGTTTTTTTGTTTGTTTGTTTGTTTGTTTAACTCATTCCCTGATTGCCACAGAGATCATACTGTAACCATGTGGGGAGAGGTGGTGTAGCCTTGGGAGAAAGCTGACGCTGAGGCAGATAGCAGAGAGCAGAATAATCTGAGCGTCCTATTTCTAAAGTCTGCTCTACCTCCATGCTTTAAATTTTTTTAAATAACACATTTCCTCATTTTTCAGGGCTGCTTGATTTGGGTTTTCTGGTTCTCAGTGTTTAAAGTACTTAAAATGACACATACTTCAATTTAGCTCTACTGTTGTTAGTATTTTCATTTATCTCAGGCTCTGCTGTTGTCCTCTTCATAGGGTCAGGTGCTGGCAGACTGTTAAACTACAGGAAACACAACAGCCTCAGAGAAACATGACTCAACATGCAGGGTGGGGCAACTCAGGGCCCCTCCACTGTGCACAACATTTGTTCCGGTTTCAGGGTTCCCTGCAGCACCTGAAGCTTCCATCCCTGAAGGCGACTGCCCATATGTTCACCTTTATTACCGACCTGCAGTTGCCAGGCATCTGCTAAACTACAATTTTGAGCGCTCAGTGGTGATTTCATTTGCATAAAAAAAGGAGACTTTTTGCCCCTTATTAAGTTAGAATGGCATTGAACCGCAGTGTAGAGCTTGCATATAGACATATTAAAAGACTCTGTAGAGCAAAGAGGATTAGAAGCTTATGTGCGCTGTTAAGAGGTGAGGAATCAGGTTAGTGTTCATGTGTGCTTATTGTTCTTTCTGGGAACAATAATGTAAACAGATTCTCCCTTCAGAGAGAAAAGAAGTTTCAATAATGGGGAATTGGCTTTGCTTCTATCTGGAGCCCTTATGTCTTCTCAACCCCAAAGAACATATCGGGGAGTCTAGGGTGATACTGGCAACATAGAACAGGCTACAGAGGCCACAGAGCTACAGATGTTCCCCAGTTTTACACAAGCTGATTCTTCATGGTGGTTTCCTTTCTGCAAAGCTTCCAGCTTACTCAGGAGCAACACCTGATTAGATAGCAGTGCCTGCAACATTCTGGGTTGTCCTTTCTCCCCTCGTTACTTTCTCTTGTCAGGGTAGTTGAGTTATCAAATGGTGTAAGTGTTATGTCAATACCGTTTCAAATATAAAACGCTAGTCATGCAAAGGCTAAGGGAAATTGTTTTCTAACTAACTGCAGGCAGCCTGCTCTTACAGATTAAGACCAGGTCTCTCCACAAAGCACCGAAGCAGCAAATTTAAAAGGAGGCAAATAGAACATAGACTATTTGGCATCAGAGATAAAACAGTTCATTACCTGGTTAATGTTTGCATTTTCCTGGTATAGAGCAAGCATAAAATTACAGATAACAAAGTGACATTTAATAGGCACTGGACGTTTCAAGAGAAATGTAGCTTTTAAAGAAGTTTCTCTTTTATTCCTGGAAAAATTAAGGAAAGTAGGAGGGTTTTTGTATCAGGTACAGACCTCAACGGCAAAAAATGAAGGGGAAATAAATAGAGTCTAGCTTCAATTCTATGAGTTATTAATTATGGAAATCTGGCCAAGTCACTTTCTTCCTTGCGGGGACCTAATTTTCAAATTTATTATACACAGCTTAAAGCACCCGTGCTCTCTACTACACAGGGTTGTGGCAGAAATGAAATCATATATGTAAAAGTGCATTAAAAACTCCAGAGCACAACAACAAAATTTAAGCCCCTCTTTCAGGTGAAGATCCAGTACATCGCACTGAGTTTGTCGTGTCCGGTGGAATAACCTGAGAGCAGCAGAGACTCGGAACATGCCCCCGAGACGGAGATCATCATATTTTACAAACATGTTATATTTAATCTAATTCGGCCTCTCAGAGTTAAGAGGTACTGTAGAAACTACCTAGTCCATCTTTGGCTGGAGGCCTGTGCCTCTCTGTCAGAGTGTTTCTGCCTGTATTTGGACACATCCCATAATGGGGAGTTCGGTCCTTCCTTGAGCCCATTCTCTGCTCTCTGAAGTGAACAGTATCATTCTGTGCATAAAGCACAGGATTTTATATTATCTTGTTATTTATTTATTTATTTATTTATTTAAATTAAATTTAATTTTTTCAGTGTTCCAAGGTTCATTGTTTATGCACCAAGGCACAGGATTTTATTAAAAAAAAAGTTTTAAGCCATGGCTTTGCCTCTTATTGTTTTCCTAACACTGGGCAATTTAGCTTTATTTATTTATTTATTTTAAAGATTTTATTTATTTATTTGAGCGACAGAGATCACAAGTAGACAGAGAAGCAGGCAGAGAGATAGGAGGAAGCAGGCTCGATCCCAGGACCCTGGGATCATGACCTGAGCCAAAGGCAGAGGCTTTAACCCACTGAGCCACCCAGGCGCCCCTGGGCAATTTAGTTTTAGATTCAACTACCTCTTTTATAAAGGTGTAATAATAATGTTACACATGTCATAGAGTTATATGCCTATCCAAGTCCTTTACACGTGCTAGCAATTATGATTAAGTGAGATGTCATGTTATCTTCCTGGGTATGCTATCTTATTTACTGACTGAATATAGGTAGTGATAATGTAGTAACAAAGATGGTATGTGCCATTTAAATCATCTTAAATAAACCCTTCAGAGATGTACAGTTCATAAATGCTACCTTGAGCAAAAACGGTTTTTACATTAGCATTGACAGAACTTAGTTATATACCATTGTACATTTTCTTTAAATTATAATGCAGCAAATGAGAAAAAAAAGTGAACATCGGTGATCTTCAGTTTCTTATGGAATTGAGTATAGGCTAGTAATCTTTTCAGAAGAGGGATGCTAAAGTTATTTGACATGACTAGTCACAGACAGGAGTGAGCCACAGTTGTGGTAACGTAGACCATTTATCCTTGTCACACTTCCTGTCTTTTGTCTTCCTCTCCATTCTTTCTGTGATGGCACACTTCTCACCTTCCCACTTAACTTCCCACTTTACTTCATCTAAAAAATGGTCACAGTAACATCACAGCTTTAAGAATTAAAGAATTAGTTAAGAATTAAATAAGAATTAAATAAGAAAATCCATATAAATCCTTCAGCATATTTTCATATAATAAGTTTCAGTGATTTCTAGATACAATTACAATATCCTAACTAAGACACAGTTGTATATTGTTCAAAAGTTAGATTATCAAATTAATATAGCTTGGGAGCCACAATAGCTGTATTTGAAACTTGGATTTATAAATTAGTTGTTGTGTGGCATTAGGCATTATTTCAACTTTGTGATTTTCAGCTTTTATAGGTGCAAAACAGAGAAATAATAGTACATACCCTCCAGTGTTACTGTTAGGGTTAGATGAGAAAATCCTTTTAAAGAGGTTAGCACAGTAAACACTCAGTAAATAAATAAACACTATTATTTTCAATGTGATAGTTTGGGAACAATTCCATATTGTGTTTTCTTAAAAGTAAAGTGTTTAAATAGAAAAGTCTCATTTTGTATTTTGCCTTTTACTAAGTCTGTGCCAAGAATGACGTCCAGAACTATAGGGAAAAACAACAATAACAAAACATTTGCACAGGAATTAGAAGAAAATTCATTTATCTGAACTTTCTTCTTCCTGATCCTCTTTTTCTGCTTCCAGAAAATGAAACTTAGGTTGGTATTTCCACATCAACTATTTCGCTTATCAAGGAATGATATAGATCTTACTCTATTTCTGTGGAGAGGAGATGATGAAGACCAAAATATGTCCTGATGGAATGACCACACCTTCAAACTGTATTATCTCTTAATATATGGTATTATTATAGTTTTCTTATTGATTCTTTTGTTTTCAGCTTGCTTCTTCCATCTATCCTCCTTCTGAGTGATTCAGTAGAAATGAGGTGATTTAAGTATATGATGGTTAAAGTATATGCTTTTTAACTCTTGTAGGTGGTATATAATTGGGCAAAGTATAGGGATTTTTTGCAAAGTTGAATTGGGTAGCTTAATAGTAATAATGCTAAAAAATGAGTAATAGACAACTCAGTGATTGAAGCATAGTATCTCATACTTTATCACACAGTATCTCTTACTTCCTAACTGGATCGTAACATTTTTTTAATGCTCTAATATTTTAAATTATTTAGATAATTTGTATACTCCCTTTTTATCATAAAACAGTAAACAGGAAAACCAAAAATATATATAAAAGATATAGCTGTTTAAACATAATAAAGATTGGGCCATATTCATGTGATAGGGTATAAAAAGTTAATATTTGATTAACTTGTTCACAATCAATAAAAAATAAATATCAAATTAGTATAAATGCTGTCTATTGAGACTTATTTTTTGTTTTATCCATAGGTAGTCACTGAAAGGGAGGAGTGACTTGCAGGAGAAGAAATAGCTACTTAAAAATTATAAAACATAATTATTTCTATTTTTAAAATATCATTAAGTATATGCTTCATATTCACTGTGATCTCTAGAGCAAAGTGTCTTTATGGATTTATGATGCTACAGTATCCAACCCACTTTTTTTCTTTTCTTTTTTTTGTTTGTCTGCTATTGTAAATGGAAAAGGGAGAGGTTATTGGGATAGGATTATAAATAAATGCAGAAGAATAAAAAAGAAAGTTTAATGAAGGAAAAAGCAACACTGGAAACACAATATAGCAGGTTGTCATTTTCTGGCTGCCAAGCATCTGAAAATCCTTAATATTTTAGGCAATTCTTGTTATTCATTCATTTACAAATTAATCTAACAAATACATGTAGTGCTAACTATGTGAACATTGAACTGGGCATGCCATAGTGACACGATAGGCAAAGTCACTGCCTTCAGTGAATGTACGCTCTGGAGGCTTATTATAGGAAATGAGAGGTCATCACCTGTTAAAACCAAAAGAAAGATATTTTGACTGCAAGTCCTCTCAGTCTTCCCTCTGCCACAAATGCAGGCACACAGACCCTGTATAGAAAATGGGGAAGAACTTTAACCTAGCCTAGGTCAGTTCAAAATAATCATCAAGGATTTTGAATTAGCAGCTGATGAAGTTCTAGAACCTAGGTGAGGTTCGGTGGGCTGAGGTCCGGAGCCAATGACCAAGAAAGAATTCTTGAGACATCTTTGGTGCAAAATGGTGGTTTATTAAAGGACGGGGACAGGACCCGTGGGCAGGAAGAGCTGCTGCCCAGGGCCTGTGAGGAGTGGCTGGTTATATACACAGGAGTTGGGTAGGTGAGGACAAAGGGGTGTTCAGAAGGGCTATTGGGGTAAAGAAGACTATCAGGATATTGAAGGCCTGGTTACTATCAAGCCAAGGTCATTTTCCCTCTAATGAGGCACTAACATAAAGACAATTGGGAGTCTCCTGGTGGAATGTTACATTCCTGCTATCAAGCATCCTTGTGAGTGAGATTTAGGTTTAGAAGAAATTTAACTTTATTTACTTTTCTTTTTACCTCTGCCTCCTTCGGCTTTTTTTATGGAAGGAAGGGTGATGTTAGGGCTTGAGGAACTGAGTTATGTGTCCTTGGAAATTGGGCTATTGATAAGGTAACTTCGTTGTTGTAAATCTCAAGGACATTTGTAAGCCAAGGGAGACTCCTGCCTTACAGGACTGTGATCTCTGCAAGATAACCATTTGTTCTTCTTTTAGGGCAGTCAGGGGTGCCTGAGGAATGTCACACATATTACCAAGGGGAGTGGGTGGAGAGGGGGTGCAAGGCACCAGCCCCTGCTCTGTCCTCAGCCAGCCTCCTGCTCCCTCAGCACAGCTACTGATGCAAAGAAACAAGAACACTAGCGGATCAACTCTAGTCTAATGTCAGTGACGAAGACTGCAGCACTCAACTACATGTCTACAAAATAGATCCCCTATTTCACCCATTGCAAAACTTATCACCAAATATATGTGTAATTTACTCATGTTTCATGATTTATATATATTTTATCACATTTTTTTAATATTTTTAAGATTTTTTTAAAATTTTTTATTTTTTATAAACATATATTTTTATCCCCAGGGGTACAGGTCTGTGAATCACCAGGTTTACACACTTCACAGCACTCACCAAAGTACATACCCTCCCCAGTGTCCATAATCCCACCCCTTTCTCCCAAACCCCCTCCCCCCAGCAACCCTCAGTTTGTTTTGTGAGATTAAGAGTCACTTATGGTTTGTCTCCCTCCCAATCCCATCTTGTTTCATTTATTCTTCTCGTACCCACTTAAGCCCCCATAAGATTTTTTAAAATTTATTTATTTGACAGGCAGAGGTCACAAGTAGGCAGAAAGGCAGGCAGATAGAGAGAGAGGTGGAAGCAGGCTCCTTGCTGAGCAGAGAGCCCGATGTGGGGTTAGATCCCGGGACCCTGGGATCATGTCCTAAGCCTAATGCAGGGGCTTTAACCCACCGAGCCACCCAGGTGCCCCTATTTTATCACATTCTAATATTATTTTTATTCAACTATATTTCCTATTTTATTTTTTTTAGATATGATGATTTTTTCACTTTTATAAGTGTCTTTGTAAATTTTCTATCTTGAAACAAATTAAGTTCTCTTATACATACTTGAACAGTTTCCCCATCAATATTCTTCTATTAATTAAAATAATGCTTAGCAAGCATGTATGATTATCAAAAAGGCCAAAACTGATGGAATTATTGACTTATCTCACTAGGATCCCTAGTAGATGTTCACTACATTAAGGTACTATTCCTAACTTGTGGGAATTAAGTGTCCTAAGTCATAATGCTTGAAATTTATGATTGTTCACCTGATTGTAAGACCTGAGTTTCTTTAAAGATTCGTAGGTCGTAAAAGAGTGATCAGTTATTCTTGAGGAATTTTTTTCCTATGACATTACAGATACATGCTGTGAATCATGTTCTCCAAAGACTCCTGTATAACCATTGTCTCAGTTTCTGAGAACATTGCTGAGGTATAGGTGTGTATACATGTATACACACACACACACACATATTTTATGATATATATTTATATATAACATACATGTATATATAATAAATACATAACGATGCATCTACAATGTATGTCATATAATGATATATACTTATAAATGTAATATAAATATATATGTAATTATGAACATATGTATATATTTAAAATTAAATACAAAATGTAGAAAAGACTTAAAAATTCCCTGAGCAGACAAAACCATTTGCACCACATAAGCAAATATAAATAGAGGTTATAGCCACAAGTGGCTCTAAAGAAGAATGAAAAGAAAAACAGACTAAACACAGATTTCTGAATATTATATCTCATTGTTTATTTTAGTTGGCTCCAAAAGAATGACTTCAGGAGTTTCACTGTAAGTCAGATGAATCAATGTGAGTTATCCAAAATTCAATTAGAATATAATAATTACTTATATTGATAGTAGATATATGAGGAAATGTCATATTTTCATGACATTCAAAGGTCTTTGTCATTAGATTGAAACTAAACTTTAGGAGTCCTTTATCCTTTTAAGGGTTGTTAAAGACAAATGGGTAAATACAGGCATACATTTCAAGAAAAACAGATTATGAAATTTCATTCCACTGGTCTACCTAGGTAGGAATTATGTGCTTTGTAATTAGATAATCACCCTTTGACTGTTGTAGCTGAAGATACAATAATTATTTCTAAAATAGCTCATTGAGAATATTCAGTATTCATGTCTGCAGCTCCAGGTCTCACACTCAACTGGAACCTGATTGTGGGTAACTTCAATTAATGGGGATAATGCCTGTGTTCTTCCTGGATGGGCAAACTCATTTAAAATGGGATGCATTGTGAAACACTTGAAGGTGTTTCTTTAATATTGTAAAGTGGAACTTCCTAGAAAGTGATTTTTAAAATATACTATACTATTAAACAGAAGAAAAATAATTTTCTTGCTGAATTTAGTAGCCTAAAGAACTCCTTTCTTAAAACTGTAGCTTTAATAAGTTGAACACGAATTGCCTAAGCCAAAAGCAAACTTCTGAATATTCTAAAATAAAGCTAACTTGAGGTTAGGATCTGTATCCCTAACGGTCTTCTTGAGTTGGTCAGACTTGTAAGGGACAATATTAGAACACTCATGACAGAAGTTTAGGCCTAAAGTGAGAGCATATTCATGTTTCACATAATTGCATTTAAAGTTCACCATTAGAGTGAGGGATCTTAATGCTCTAGTACAGGTGTTGGCATTCCACAGTCTGCAGGTCAAATCTGGCCCACCTTGGCATTTTTACTCTACAGAAATACTTTTCTAAGTCTAAAAAGAAAGAAAATTAACCTAGGGTGCCTGAGTGGCTCAGTCAAGCCTCTGATGCTTGGTTTTGGCTCCAGACATGATCTCAGGGTTGTGAGAAGGAACTCCCCTGCTTGAGACTGTCTCCTTTTCCCTCTTCCCCTCCCCCTTCTGCCCCATGTTCTCTCCCTCTCTCTCTTCACTCCCTCTAAAAATCAATCTTCAAAAAAAAAAAGGGAAAAAATTACCTTGAAAACAAAAAGAATAATGACCAATATTAAGAATTTGGAGTCACTTATATTAATTATTTATATTTTAGAAAATTCTGAATTTCTGTTCTGAGAGTGATGAAATTCACAAGTGATTAAATTATGTGATGTATATGCTAATATTAATACTAGTTAATATTAATACCAACATTATTAATTAATGATTTCTCACTTAGAACCATGGAAAAGTATATGGCTTTTTTTTTTTTAAGTATATGGCTTTATTTATTCATTTGACAGAGAGAGACACAGTGAGAGAGGGAACACAAGCAAGGGGAGTGGGAGAGGGAGAAGCAGGTTTCCTGCCAAGCAGGGAACCTGATGCGGGGCCCAATTCCAGGACCCTGGGATCATGACCCGAGCCAAAGACAGACACTTAACTGAGGCACCCAGGTGCCCCTAAGTATATGGCTGTTAAGTGAAAGTATTACGAATAGTTGGATAACTAATTTGTTATCTTTGCGTTGAGAAAAAACTACAATAATATTCTCAATGTGACAGATATCTAGTTGATTATTTTTCTTCTTTCTCCTTTGTGAATTATGTCTACTTGTACAATGGATATGCCTAATATTAATATTTATAATGGTAACATGTATTTTTTATGTGTACACAGTATTTAAGTATGTCTATGTGTGATATATATATATATATATATATATCTCCTCACTCCCACCTTATTGGTAACCTTTGTCAATGTCCACCAAAGACCACCAGAAACAAGTGTTAAAATATGTTTTTTAAGTGTATACAGTATTTCAGTAGATATATATACTTGAATTTATGTATATATACCTTCCATTCCTACCTTATTGGTAACCTTTGTCATTGTCCACTAAAGATCAACAGAAGCACAGCAGCAGTCAGACAAATTTGGGTTTATTTCTTGTTCTAGGAAACAAGACTGAAAACCTTGGGAAAATATGGGTGTTTCAGTCAGAGGATATGCTGAGTAGGGAGGTGGGGGGAGGAGGATTTTGCAGTATTTGGGCTTATGTTAGGAGTTTTTGCTAGATTGAGTCGTGGATGAAAGTGGGAGTTATTTCATGATTAATTTAGTAATTTTTATATAAGAGGCAGAAAAAAGGAGAGGGGGTTAAAGTTGTAATGGATAAAGAAACAGTCATTAATGTTAGGAGAAGATGTTTCATCATTTTTGTGGTTTGCACTGAGTTCTAGTTTTTGTCTGTTAAGATGTTGTTATAAAATGGTTTTGTTTTTGTCTTGTTCATTATGGATTCAGTGACTAATTATTTTTGTGTATGTTCACTGTTTAAGTGGGAACACTGTAGCCTGCTAGTACTAGTTGTGAAAGCTATTTTTTTTCATTTTCACATTCTATATTGTGGAGGAATTCTTTTCAAAGTGTAGCATCAGTATCATCTGTGAACTTGTTAGCAGTGTGAATTCCCAAACCCACTCCAGCCTGCTGGATCAGAAACTGGAGGTGGAGCCAAGCAATCTTTGTATTAACAGACCCTCTGGTCCAGGTGATTCTGATGTTAGCTAATGTTTGAGAACACCAGGTGAAATTGTTTTCTGTCCTGACTTCATGTCAGAATCATCTGGGGAGGGGGTCTTTAAAATCATACTAATGGCTAGGATCAATGCCTGCCCAATTACAATTAGAATCTCCAGTCTGGGCCTAGAGTTTGTTGATTTTTTTAAGAGTTCTTTGGCTATTTATATGTGCAGCTAGATTGGAGAAGCTCTGTTCTAGTGTATTTGGGAAATGAAAAAATAATCTATTTTTTTCCTTTCTTCATTCATTCACAATGTTATTCTTTTTCTTTGGAGAATAATTTTTAAATACCAGTTAAAGTTAAAAATGCACATAACATACAACTGAGCAATTCTGGTTTGAAGTGTAGTCCATAGAAAACGTCTAACATGTGCCCAAAGTAATCTCAATAAAGTTTATTTTATCACTGTTGGCAATAGGAGAGGGTGTAAATATGAGACAACCTACAGCTGAGGGATGGATAAATTATATTTATAAAATGCTATACCACCTTGTATTTAAAGTAAACTATATAAACTGTATCAGTGTGAGTGAATATAGTCATGAGTAAATATAGCAACTTGAAAAATATTACATAGGATTTTAGTAAATCTTAAAAATGCATTGAAAATTGCTACATCTTATGTTAGGAACAATGTATTGTATGGTAAAAAATGTAAAGGAGACCACAGGAATGATTTGTAGAACCTCAACCGAGGAGTTACTCCTGTGGGAAGTAAGATGGGGATAGAATTCTGGGAAATATTGGTAGTATTTCATTTCTCTAAGGAATAAGTGAAGGAAATATAACGAAGTAAATTTTAAAATGAGGCTAGAGACTTCCACTTGGTATTCTGGGACTCTTCCTTCAATCCAGTGCTTGACATAACCCAACTGGCCCCATTTCCTTCAAAGCCTCATCTATTAGTTCTGCCTGGACTATGAAGCTGTGTGTTTAACAGTGATTTTGGAAATAACCTGATGGAATTTCAAGAAAAAAATAACACACAAATAAAATTGGAAGCTGTGAATGTTGGATATGACTGTTTCTGGACTCCAAGATCAGACCAAAAAAAAAAATAAAAAGATAGGAACCTAATGGATATCGTAATTGGTAACCCTCAGTATATCATCTAGATTCCTCCTATTTCCTTTCTCTGAGAGCCTCTACCCTCACTCCACTTTCTTGTAGGCCAGTGTCCTTATATCCATAGGAAGAGGTCTCACCCAAGACAACTGTCTTGCAACCATGCCTAGAGCCATTTAACTGAGCACCATAATCCACATAGCAGGGTTGAAGTGGGCATAGTGCTTCAGATCAAGGGGGCAGCTTTGGATGACAGGTTCAGAGTGGGCTTTGCTGTATTATGTTCAGCAGTCTGGCTTTACTCCCGGCATCCTGTGAAGATGTATATATTAATTTCTTCATTGGATTTTTAGTCTCTTACGGAAAACTGTTGGGTTACAAATATGCAGTCTTTCACACACATATACAAACCCAAGGTAAAAGATAATTATTGGGTGCCTGGGTGGCTCAGTCGCTTAAGCATCTGCTTTCAGCTTGGGTTGTGATCCCAGGGTCCTGGGATTGAGTCCAGCAGTTGGCTGTCTGCTCAGTGGGGAGCTGCTTCTCCCTCTTTCTGCATGCACCTCCCCCTGCTGCTGTCTCTCTCTCTCTCTCTCATTCTCTCTCTTTCAGTTAAATAAATAGAATCTTTAAAAAATAATTATTAGTCTTGGTGATACTGTAGCTAAATTTATGTTAATGAGAGTAAACCTTTCTGCAAGAGATAATAGACTTAAAAACTTGCCCTGCCTATGATGTGAATAGCATTTTACATTATTATGCAGAAAAATTTCATTGATATTTTCTTATTCTTCTTTCTCCCTCCATGCAGTGAAACCTAACCAGGCTAAAAGTCATGCCCCATAACTGTACCATCTACCCACAATTGCTTGCATTTTTAATATAAAGACAAGAGGAGTATTAAAATATGTATTTTCTCTCCTTAACTTCAACCACAAAATATTTTGAGGATTTTTGTTTCCCATATTCACTAATCTATCTAATTGGTAGGAAAGTAGATAAAAATTTTATTTTTTTCATTTTCCAGTAGTTGCTTTATAATATTTTTTAATTAAGAGGAAATATGTTAACATGACTATGGAAGAATTATGAATGATTTTTATTTCCTTTTTAAAAATGTACTATATTTTTCAACATTTTTACAATAATTGTATATCTTGCATTATCAGTGAAAATAAATGTTGTGAAAGTAATTTATAGGAGGTCCAATCACAGGTTTTTTTTTTTTTAATTTTTTATTTTTTATAAACATACATTTTTATCCCCAGGGGTACAGGTCTGTGAATCACCAGGTTTACACACTTCACAGCACTCACCAAATCACATACCCTCCCCAATGTCCATAATCCCACCCACTTCTCCCAAACCCCCTCCCGCCGGCAACCCTCAGTTTGTTTTGTGAGATTAAGAGTCACTTATGGTTTGTCTCCCTCCCAATCCCATCTTGTTTCATTTATTCTTCTTCTACCCACTTAAGCCTCCATGTTGTATCACCACTTCCTCATATCAGGGAGATCATATGATAGTTGTCTTTCTCTGCTTGACTTATTTCGCTAAGCATGATACGCTCTAGTTCCATCCATGTTGTCGCAAATGGCAAGATTTCATTTCTTTTGATGGCTGCATAGTATTCCATTGTGTATATATACCACATCTTCTTGATCCATTCATCTGTTGATGGACATCTAGGTTCTTTCCATAGTTTGGCTATTGTGGACATTGCTGCTATAAACATTCGGGTGCATGTGCCCCTTTGGATCACTACATTTGTATCTTTAGGGTAAATACCCAATAGTGCAATTGCTGGGTCATAGGGCAGTTCTATTTTCAACATTTTGAGGAACCTCCATGCTGTTTTCCAGAGTGGCTGCACCAGCTTGCATTCCCACCAACAGTGTAGGAGAGTTCCCCTTTCTCCGCATCCTCGCCAGCATCTGTCATTTCCTGACTTGTCGATTTTAGCCATTCTGACTGGTGTGAGGTGATATCTCATTGTGGTTTTGATTTGTATTTCCCTGATGCCGAGTGATATGGAGCACTTTTTCAAGTGTCTGTTGGCCATCTGGATGTCTTCTTTGCAGAAATGTCTGTTCATGTCCTCTGCCCATTTCTTGATTGGATTATTTGTTCTTTGGGTGTTGAGTTTGCTAAGTTCTTTATAGATTCTGGACACTAGTCCTTTATCTGATATGTCGTTTGCAAATATCTTCTCCCATTCTGTCAGTTGTCTTTTGATTTTGTTAACTGTTTCCTTTGCTGTGCAAAAGCTTTTGATCTTGATGAAATCCCAGTAGTTCATTTTTTCCCTTGCTTCCCTTGCCTTTTGCGTTGTTCCTAGGAAGATGTTGCTGCGGCAGAGGTCGAAGAGGTTGCTGCCCGTGTTCTCCTCAAGGATTTTGATGGATTCCTTTCGTACATTGAGGTCCTTCATCCATTTTGAGTCTATTTTTGTGTGTGGTGTAAGGGAATGGTCCAATTTCATTTTTCTGCATGTGGTTGTCCAATTTTCCCAGCACCATTTATTGAAAAGGCTGTCTTTTTTCCATTGGACATTCTTTCCTGCTTTGTCGAAGATTAGTTGACCATAGATTTGAGGGTCTATTTCTGGGCTCTCTATTCTGTTCCATTGATCTATGTGTCTGTTTTTGTGCCAGTACCATGCTGTCTTGATGATGACAGCTTTGTAATAGAGCCTGAAGTCCGGAATTGTGATGCCACCAACGTTGGCTTTCTTTTTCAATATCCCTTTGGCTATTCGAGGTCTTTTCTGGTTCCATATAAATTTTAGCATTATTTGTTCCATTTCTTTGAAAAAGATGGATGGTACTTTGATAGGAATTGCATTAAATGTGTAGATTGCTTTAGGTAGCATAGACATTTTCACAATATTTATTCTTCCAATCCAGGAGCATGGAACATTTTTCCATTTCTTTGTGTCTTCCTCAATTTCTTTCATGAGTACTTTATAGTTTTCTGAGTATAGATTCTGTGTCTCTTTGGTTAGGTTTATTCCTAGGTATCTTATGGTTTTGGATGCAATTGTAAATGGGATTGACTCCTTAATATCTCTTTCTTCTGTCTTGCTGTTGGTGTAGAGAAATGCAACTGATTTCTGTGCTTTGATTTTATATCCTGACACTTTACTGAATTCCTGTATAAGTTCTAGCAGTTTTGGAGTGGAGTCTTTTGGGTTTTCCACATATAGTATCATATCATCTGCGAAGAGTGATAATTTGACTTCTTCTTTGCCGATTTGGATGCCTTTAATTTCCTTTTGTTGTCTGATTGCTGAGGCTAGGACCTCTAGTACTATGTTGAATAGCAGTGGTGATAATGGACATCCCTGCCGTGTTCCTGACCTTAGTGGAAAAGCCAATCACAGGTTTAAGTGTATTCACTTACTTATTTAAAATTCATTTTTGGTCTCTATCTGTATATCATTCATCTTGCCTGTAAGATAGAATGATAACATATGGTTCTACAACGAGTTCATAGTCTGAAGGTGTGGTAGACTCATAAAAAAGACTGATCTAGCATGCATAGATATCTATCTCTGTTTTTGTAATCTCCTCTATCCCTATCTCTATTATAGCTATTTTATAAAGAGCAAGATAACTATCTTTTCTTAAATATCTTTTGAATAAAGTGTTCTAGATTAGTGGATACCTGATGTGGGTTTTCAAGAATGAAAAAGAACTAGCCAAGCACAGGAAACACAGGGATGCCTGAAAAACCATAATGGTTGGTGAGGGTGGGGGATCGTGAGGGGAGTTGGGAGAGATTGGGGAGAAAATAATGGGAAGACAAGAAATACTTAATCCAGTCAGTCACATGAAGATTCTTTGCATTGTCAAGATACCGTCTCTTCTTGTTTAGGTCTAGGAACTATCTCTTTGTGTTCTTTATTGTCCAATGTGTTATTTCTGACTAGTTTCACTTCTCCTATCATGAGTAAATAGTAGCAACACTTTCTACTTCAACAGCATGGCTTTTTTTCCCCCTACCGAAACAACATAAATCTTGTCTCTGCCAATCTGTAAAACCATTTATTTCATGGAGGTTATATCATTAGTCATGATACTGTATCATCCATCAAACGTGGCTATGAATAGTGGCTTCCAAAAACTCATACTGTTGTTGTTACTCTGCTTAGTTGATGATAACTACATACATGAGTCTTGCTACAGCAATATGTGAACAATAATTTGTTTTCTGGTCATTTTAAATCCATCCATTGGTCATCATGATGTCGTATAGAGGTAAGACTATGTTTTCTCTTGAACTCTTCAGGGTTTCATCAGTGAATTCTTAGAATATAGTCTCTTTCAAAGCTGATGTCATCCTTATATTTCTATATACTGCAACCAGTGGGGAAGGTAGGAAAGGTGTCGGTGTAGAATAAGAAGAATGGTATCATTCATGTAGCGTGGCCAATGACTGACATGGGATAGAGAGCCTGGGTAGGGTGGGTAGGCATAGGATGAATGATTTTTGATGCTACTCCTGCCACCTTTATGTGCTCTAGACTGGAGGTGTCACCAGATTGGGAACATGAGTAGGAGAGAGCTGACTCATGGGCCTGTACACACAGTTAAGCCCAAGGGTCATTGTTGACCATCCATAGCTTCTAAGCCCTAGGGCCCTGAACTCACCTGTGTCCAATGTGAGTAAGAATCACCAAAATAAGTATGTCAGCACCATTCTGGTAGCCTAATCTCATCCAGTCCCGAGTCAGACATCACACCTATCACTGGGAGCTATCATTTTGGGCACGAGAGCCACAGATGACTCCAGAGGCATGACTTTGAAAGCACTTTGGGGTTATGTGATTGACTGTACATAGTGAGGGGTGTAGAAGGAGAGGGAGGAGGCAAGTATAGAGCTGAAGGGGAGAAACACTGGGGCTTAGATGGACAATAGAATCCAAAGAATAAAACAGTTTCTCCATGCTTGCTGGATGGCAGTATTGGCTCTGGTTAGTCCCAACCACCAGACGAGGGGTTAACAATTTTGAAGAAAGACTTCAAACACAGGCCTTTGAGGCATAAAACCAGAGCAGGGGCCTCACTTGTCCATCTAAGGGTGGCAGTAACCACTGGAATAGATCAGATGGGAAGTGATGTGGGCCCCACATCATATCAAAAAGGTATAATTTTATAGTTTCCATATGAAATTAGAGAGTTGGAAAAGTATGATTAGACTTTATTTTCTTTTGTTGTTGTTGTTGTTTTTGTTTTTGTTTTTAGACTTTGTTTTCTACATTAGGTAAATTTTATTTGAGGAGCCGTTAGCCTGGGTAGAAAGAACATTTTCATTTGGTTGGAAAGATAAGATCATACACTATTAGGTAATTGTGTGATTTAATTTTGTCAGATCACATTATTATATGCATGTGCAAATTAGTCACCCAGGGATCATGCTAAAATACAGAATCTAATTTAGTAGGTCTTTATGGGGTCTGAAATTCTTTATTTCTAACAAGTTTCTAGATGATGCTAATTTTGCCAATTGAAAACTGTATTTTGAGTAGCAGTGTGCTGCACTATGGTTCTAAATTACTGGGTCAAAGGCCACCTAATTCCTCTTAGAAGAACATAATCATATAAGAGGAATTAACATATTGCATCCTTTCTCTGGGCAGTTTCCAAACTGTCATCTATCTTTCTTTGTCTCAGGGACTCACTGACAATAGAAGCAGTCATCCTAAAAACCATGTCTAACAATGGCTCTTCTTTCAGTCTAAGCATTACTGTGAAGTTGTTTTAGTTATCTATTACTATAAAAGAAGCCATCCCAAAAGTTAGTGTCTTAAAACAGCAGTTTATTATCCTTCATGATTCTATAGGTTGATTGGTTTGTTCTGCTCCACGTAGTGTCAGCAGGGGTATTGCAGTAGCTATAGTCATCCGGAGGCTCTAGTGGGTTTCTCAGCTAGAATTTTTAGTCAGGGCCACGGTTTTCCTCTACGTGGCTACTTGGGCTACTTCACAGCATGGCAGCTGGATTTCAAGAAGTATTCTAGAGCAGACATTCCAAAGAGGAGAAAGCACAAAGTTATCAGGTCAGTTAGGGGCTAGGCTCAGAACTGGCATAAGGTCACTTCTTTGTCTCTTTTTCTAAGAAAAAAATATGTCAAAACAGTCACAGTAGTGAGAGGGCAGTTACATAAAACTTGAAATCTCTGAAGCATGGTTCATTGAAGAATCATCAAAGTAACAGTCCAGCATAGCTGTTTAGAGAAATGAATGTAGTTACGGAGAAGATGAATGAGTTTAATTTTAGTTAATTGTCATTTCCCTTCTAGCATTCATTTTCTTTTTATCTATCAACTATTTGCTCATTGGAAAGCAAAATCTGATTTTCTTATTTGAAAGTAGACATAGAAAACAGCAGAAAAGAATGAATGAAAAGAAAAATAATGTTATGGAAGTGGGAGAACACAAATACACACACAGACATAGATATACACTCAAAAGCCAAAATAAAACTCAGAGCTGTCCTTGTTCTATTCCATTTGTGAAAAGTATTCTACATATTTTACTGTAATACTTAATATACTATAATTTTTTGGATCTGAAACTTTAATGGTTGTAGTGTTCTCTTGATTGAAATTATTGAAGAGCCCATTCACTTGACTTTCTATATATAGATCTTGACTAGGTGAAACCCTTTCACACAATCCTTAGGTCCACTGTGTCTTAGTAGAATTAAAACTTAAATAAAGTTGAGATGCAATTTCTGGAACATTTCCTAACCCAAATGAATTCTAAGACCTAAATAAAATTCCATAGAAACAATATGTCCTGAGGCAGGAGCAATATTAAACTAAACTTCTTCTAAAGAAATAACATTGCAAAATTGATATCAGTTGCAAGAGATGAGAGAAATAAAATTCCACCTACTAAATCTGTGACAAGAAAAAGAATTTAGGCAACTGATTTCTTCCCTGTGCTAAAATGTACTTAAACTCTTGGATACACATATAGTGAAGAGGGGGTAAAAAAAAAAAAAAAAAGCTTTGAAAAGCTTTGAAGCAACACTTATCTAAATGGGTTTTTAGTTTCAATACTTGATTTATACCCAGAATAAGCATAGCACATGACCTTAAGTAGCTGCCTTGGGAATGATATAAAATACAATTTCACTTATTGTGGAAGAGCAATTTAGGTTTTAATGGCTATCACATTTCCTTCTTTTAAAAATATACTCTTTAACTGTGGAAAAGGAAAAAAAAAATCTCTGTGGTGCCTATAATAGTTAAATGTGCTTGTCTACATTTCTATTCTGAGAGGGATAGCTTTCCAATTACATAGATTTTTTTTTTTAAATGAACTTTTATTTTGGAATAATTTTTGATTTTCAGAAAATGGCAAAGGTAGTACAGAGATGTCCTATATAACCCTTGTCCAATTTTCTGCATTGTTTACATCTTACGTTGTCATAGTACATTTTCAAAACTAAGAAACTGACCTTGGTACATTGTCTTTGACTAAACTACAGTTCTAATTTCAGTTTCATCAGTTCTGCCGTTAATATTCTCTTCTTGTTCCAGGACCCAGTCCAGAGTACCATACTGCATTTAGTCTCCTCTGGTCAGTGACACTTTCTTACGCTTTCCTGTTTTTTTTTTTTTTTTTTGTTGTTGTTGTTGTTTTTGGTTTTTGTTTGTTTGTTTGTTTGTTTTTGTTTTTTTGTTTTTTTGAGGACTTGAATGATGAGACTAGTACCAAGTATCCTGTAAAACATCCTCCAGTCTGATTTTTGGTGTTTTTCTGATGATTAGGTTGAGTTTATGGGTTTATGAGCAGAGGCAAAATGCCTTTTTATCACATCATATCATATCATGTTATATCATGTCAAGGGGGTACATGATCCCCAGACATCACTGAGGATATTAAGTTTTATCACTTGCTTAAGGTAGTGTTTGCTAGGTTTCTTCAGTGTAAAGTAATTTTTTTCTCCCCTTTCCTATTCTGTTCTTTGGAAGCAAATTACTAAGTCAAGCCCACCCTAGAGTGTGTGTATTACAAGCTCTACCCCCTGGAAGTGGGAATATCTGCATATATTAAATGGATTCTTCTGTAAGAAAGATTCATCTGTTCTCTACCATTTATTTACTCATTTATTTATGTCAGTATGGACTCATGTATATTTATTTTATACTTTGTGTTGTAATTTAATACTGTGATATCTTTTGCTGCTCAAATTGTTCCAACTTTAGCCACTGGGAGTTCTCTACAGTTAGATCCTTTTCTCTATAACATGTCCCCGTTCCTTTGCATTTGGAGTATGTCCTTAATTTCTGGTACTGTAAGATGCTCAAAGCTCATCTTGTATTTTGCCTGTTCAGCCCTAGAACCAGTAATTTTTCTAAGGAACTTGGCTTCTTTTATTAAGGAATGGTATTTAGAAGCTAAGTTTAGGGCACTGGGTATATTTGTTGCTGATTGCAGTATCTTTGGTCTTGTTTTCTGAAGAGATATATTTCAAGCTAGGTCAAGTTTTTAGGTCTTGTCTGCAAACAAACTATAAATATATATGTAGATGTAATAACCTATGTGAAGAATATATCTGTAATTGTTTTGCTGTCTATCAATCTTATTAAGCTGAACATTTGTTTATTCTGATGATCCTGACTCTAATTTAGTACGACATGTTTTATTATCACCTTTTTAAATTATATATAATTTCTCTCTCTGAAGATGAGAAACTTAGCTAAATGTACTTTATTTAAAATTTTTTATTTTAAAATTTTCCTGCATTTAATCTTTTTTGGCACCACCTGCGAGTGGGACTTAAGAACATATATAGAACATAAGATTCTTATATAGAACATAAGATTCACTAATAAGACACATTTATCCTTTGAAAAAAGGTCTTTAATTTGAAATATTTTACATTAATATAACTACCAGCTGTGCTTTGCATGCAAGGGAATAGTGTAGCAAGAGTCTAAAAATAATTCTGAGTGAATAATCAGACTTAATAAAATTATCCTCATGTGAACTGCAGTTATTGGAAGCTCTATATCAGTGGCCCTCAGTCTCAGCTGCACATAGGAATCACCTGGGAATTAAAAAAAAAAAATGCTGATGCATGGTTCTCACCTGCAAAGATTCTGATTTAATTTGTCTGGGGTTAAGAATGAGGCTAGGGACTTTAAAAACTCCCCAGGTGATTTTGATACACAGCCGAGGTTGAGCCAAGGTTCAGAACCTCTGCTGTACTTGGCTAAGTTAATGCTGACTGCAGTATCTTATGTTCTGTCTTGTTTTCTGAATAAATATACTTCAAGCTAGGTCAACTGTGCAACAGTAACATATGTTTGAGTTTAGACAGCAGGGCACATTCTGTTGTATACTAGGTGTGGCCACTGAGGCACAGTTGTAGCTGTTACAGAAGGACTATCAAATGTATGTGGTGATCTGTGAGGAGTGGTGTAATATGTTGCCTTTTTATTTTAATTCTGAAACACAGGGAAGACACTAAAAAGCTTCATAATAAGGTTCTTCAGAAATTATATTTCCATAAAACTATGACCTGCAGATCTGAGTCTATGCCCATCTCAATCCGAAAAGCTCCCAAGTAATTTGAAATATTCCCTTCTCTTTCTTTCTTTTCTTTTCTTTTTTTAAAAAGACTTATTTATTTATTTGACACAGAGAGCGAGCGAGAGAGGGAACACAAGCGGGGGAGTGAGAGTGGGAGAGGTAGGCTGCTCACTGAGCAGGGAGCCTGATGTGGGGCTCAATCCCAGGATCTTAGGATCACAACCCTAGCCAAAGGAAGACAGATGCTTGACTGAGCCACCCAGGTGTCCCAGAAGTATATCCCCTTTTTACCAAAAACATGGGCACCATTCAATAACTGGAAGCCTGGATTTCCCACTCCTCTTCACCCATTTTGCCTTTCCGCCAGTACCCTTCCCTCTGGTAACTATCAGTTTGTTCTTTGTATTTGTAGGTCTTATTCTGCTTTTTTGTTTGTTTATTCATTTGCTTTATTGTTTAGATTCCACATATGAGTGAAATCATATGATATTTGTCATATCAGTCTGACTTATTCATTTAGCATAATACCCTCAAGGTCCGCAATTGTTGCAAATGGCAAGATCTCTGATGGCTGTGTCATAGTCAAATATGTGTGTATGTGACATGCACACATCTTTATCCATTCATCTATTGCTGGACACTGAGTTGCTTCCATATGTTAGCTACTGTAAATAATACTGCAATAAACATAGTGGTGCATATATCTTTTTAAATTTGAGTTTTTGTTTTCTTTGGAATTATTGGATCATATGGTATTTCTATTTTTAATTTTTTGAGGAATTTCTATATTGTTTTCCACAGTGGCTGCACCAATTGACATTCCAACTAACAGTGCACAAGAGTTTCTTTTTCTCCACGTCCTGCCAACACAAGTTATTTTTCTTTTCAATTTTAGCCATTTTGACAGTTATAAGGTGATATCTCATTTAAAAAGTACAGCATAGAGAATTTAGTCAATGATATTGCAATAGCATTGTATGGTGACAGATGGTAGCGACACTTGTGGTAAACATAACAACGTACAGAGATGTTGAATCCCCATGTTGTACATCTGAAACTAATGTAACATTTTGTGCCAACAATACTCACATAAAAAATTAAAAAAAAATAAAAGAGCCAGGTAGCATATGAGACTATGTGACAGATACATATAATTATAAAACAAGGCCAACTGTAGTAAATAAACAAAAAAGTATGGCTTCAAGGCATATGGGACAAATCTAGGAGAAGATGGTACTTTTAAAGGGTGAAATTTATAGTATGTGAATTATATCTCAATGAATCTATTATTAGTAACACATTAAAGTTGTATTAAAATATGATTAAAAATTTTTGGACAGCATGCCACTTTTGAGTATATATGCAAAATAATTGAAATCAGGATCTCAAAGAGATCTGTGCACTCCAGTGTTCATTGCAGCAGTATTCACAGTAGCCAAGCTAGGGAAATAATCCACATGTCCATCAACAGATGAATGAATAAAGAATATATGGTATATTCATACAACAGAATATTATTCTGCCTTAAAAAAAGAAGGAAATTCTGTCATATGTGACAACAGATAAACTTGGTAGATACTATGCTAAGTGATATAAACCAGAAGGACAAATGATTCCACTTATATGAGGTATCTAAAATAATCTAACTCATAGAAGCAGAGAAGAGAATAGTGGTGGCAGGAGTCGGGGGAAGGGGAAAATGGAGAATTCAATTAGTATAAAGTTTCAGTTATACAAGATTAATAAGTTGTTGAGATCTATTGTGCAACTTTGTGCCTGTAGTTAACAATACTGTATTGTGGACTTAAAAATTTATTGAGGATAGATCCCATGTTAAGTGTTCTTAAAATGACAAGAAGAAAGAGACTCATGAAAACTTTTGGAGGTGATGGACATGTCTAATACTTTGACTGCAGTGATGTTTTCATGAGTGTATGCAATGTTAAAAATCATCAAATTGTATACATTAAATAGGTGCAGTTTTTCCTATGTCAATTATACCTCAAAAAGCTGTTAAAGATCTTACGTATTTATTTGACAGGCAGAGATCACAAGTAGGCAGAGAGGCAGGCAGAGAGAGAGAGGGGGAAGCAGGCTCCGTGCTGAGCAGAGAGCCTGATGTGGGGCTCGATCCCAGGACTCTGGGATCATGACCCAAGCTGAAGGCAGAGGCTTTAACCCACTGAGCCACCCAGGTGCCCCCTCAATAAAGCTGTTAAAATGCACACTTGAAAAAGCAAAAACAAACAAAAAACCCTAAAAAAACAGAAAGCAAAAACAGATACCATGCCCCAGTGTTATAGACTGAATTGTTTCCTCCAAATTTATGTGTTGGAGTTCTAACCTCGAACATGACTGCATTTGGAGGTAGGTTGTGTAAGGAGGTATTTAAGGCTAGCTGAGGCAGTAAGGGTGGAGCCCTAATCTATAGGACTTCTTTATAAGAAGAAGAGATACCTTCAAGTGCCCATACATGGAGGAAAGGCTGTGTTAAGACATAGTAAGAGACTCTTAATCTCAGGAAACTGAACGTTGCTGGAAGGGAGGATGTTGGGAGGGATGGGGTGGCTGGTGACGGACATTGTGAAGGGTACATGCAATGGTGAGTGCTGTGAATTGTGTAAGATTGATAAATCACAGAACTGTACCCTTGAAACAATAACATTCATTATATGTAAATTAAAAAAAAAAAAGACATAGTAAGAAGGTGGACATCCGTAGGTCAAGGAGAGAGGCCTTACCAGAAACCAACTCAGCCAGCACTTTGATCTTAGATTTTTAACCCTCAGAACTGTGAAAAAACAAGTTTTTGTTGTTTACATCACCTAGTCTGTAACATCCTGGTATTGTGGTCCTAGCAGACTAATACTCCAAGGAATTTCACTTCCCAGTATATAATTGGTAGATGATGTATGCATATATTTCAAAAAGCGTTTAAAAATTTTCATGGTAGCTTTATTCAAAATAGACCCAAACCAGAAACATTCCAAATATCTAGCGGTAGGTGTACAGTTCAGTGAGTTTAACATAGACACACAGGCATGTAGTCCACACCTTTATCACATTATAGATCATTTTGACCACACTGGAAATTCCCTTCATGTGCTTTCCTAATTAATGCCTCAAACTCATAAAACCTCACTTTTTAATTTTTTTACTACGTTTACTTTCAACTGTTGTAGATCATAATATAAATAATAAAAACACTGAGACCAGAGCTACTTGGTAGTTTGCCAGAAAAAAAACAAAGGCTTCTAGTGTTTCAGTAATAGTTTAACTAAAAAATCCAATAATATTTTGATCAAACATAGTCTATATATAAATACTTAATTGTACAAATCTAACTAAACAAATAAAATTAATACTTTTCCATAGTTTATTTTTATGGTTCAGGGCATATCCTTACTTGTGTAGTTATTTATCATGGATTATCATATAAATCTTAGACATGCCCCCACAATTCATTTTGAATTAAAATAATGCATCATTCTAATGTGAACCAGTGATTTACAGCAGAGAATACAAAGTATTTGGAGTTGATTTATTCTGTTTAATAATATTCACCTGTATGTGTGTGGTTAACACTTTCTGTGTTTTCAAATATTCATTTGGGACAACTATGGATATCCATAAAGAGTGAACTCAGAATATTTTAATCACTTATTTTGAAGGCATTGATGTATCAGTGGATTTACTCTGGTCCTTACAAAATAGAAGAAAAATGATGCAGTACTCGAGTGCACATTTTTCCCAGCTCACTTACTTTTTACAAGGTATGCTTTCAGTGCTTTAAAGGGCTTTTAAATTTAACCAGTGTTCATCTAAATAGGTAATCCTAACAATAAATACTAATAAAATTACAAATTTAGAAATAATAAATACAATAAAAACACAAGAAGAGAATGATCTCAGGAGCTGTTGCCCTTCAGCCTTAGCCTCCAAGAAAAACATATGGATTATATCTAAACATAACCCACAGCCTGAATATGTCCTTATGTCCTGAATATGTCCGGAATATACTTATGTCCAGATAAAACACATGCTGATACAGAGCTGTGAAGGTAATCGCAGCCTGATCAGCTGAATTGCAGTCAATCTGCTGACCCATGAATGTGAGACTTTGAGTCTAGTGGTTATGCAGCAGAACTAACATGATATTATACCTATTTAAGCATCAGTTATCAAGTGGGAGATATGGAAGTGAAATAGAACATGATTCCTTTTTTTCACTAATGTTTATAATCTCTTGGAGAGTGAAACAGAAAATACTGGAAACCGTGGTGAGGAAAACTAAGGTTATTGATAAACCCAAGTTATTAATGAGCCCAATATTAGTTGGGTGAGGATAGAATTGTTTATTTGGTGGGCCAAAATTCACCAGTAAAAGTTCTTAGAAAACTAAATAGATAGGGAGTCGTAGTTGTATATGCTGTTGGTTGCTCAAAACTACCATTTCTTATCTTTGATATTTATGTTTGTTAATGTGGCCTGGCTGAACAGTTCTTATTTCTGTCTCTCATGTGGTGGTAATTGGCTATCAGCTGGGGCCATTCATCATCTGAAGCCTTAGCGTTGCTGGATGCATGAAAGACATGGTAGGTACTTGATGCTGGTTCTAAGCTGGGATTTCAGTTGTGCTGTCCAGTGTAGCCCCTCCACATGGTCTCTTCATGTCCTTTGGGCACCCCACAGCATAGTGTGGCTGGATTCTGATGGAAAGTGTCTCTGGAGCAAACATTTCAAGAGACCCAGGCAGATACTGCAAAGCTTTCTGTGACTAACCTCAGAATTTCTAGAAGGTTGCTATTACTACATCCTTGTCATCAAGCAAGTTACTAAGATCAGCCCAGATTCAAGGTGAAGGGATATAGATTCTAACTCTTCATGTGGGAAGCAGCACCGTACAAATAGGAGGGGAGAAATTGAGGTTGGCTATCTTTGGAACCTATTTACCACAGAACTTTATTTGATTTAATTTGGATAAACAGCTTTATCTCTAGAGTATCCATATAATTTGTCATCCACATCACTGCATGTTTAAGAGTAAAAGGAGCACGAAATATGAATATATTGGAACTCTCTTAAGAACTGGGATTTCTGTGAGTGTTGTTACTAGGCTGTTATGTGTCAGCCTTAGCTAATCCTATATCCTGCTTTGTTAACACTGGGGCTGTGAGTCTGCGAATCTCACTTCTCCTTCCCCTGCTGGATCTCTCTTAGGGTCTGCCACCAGAAGGCAGTTGAGGGATGTCCAAAGGCAGAAGAAAGAAAGGAAGAAGAAACTTGCTCCTTACTCTTCCCATTAATGTTGTCTCTGCAGTCTCAGTACAGGCAGTAGGTTTCAGTTCCCAAGTTAGATTTATCCATATTTCCCCAACCGATTTCAGATTTATCAACATCGGCAGGTGACACCTCCTTTTCTGAGACAGGAAAATCCTATAGCTCTAGGTTCTCTTCCTTGTGTTCTCTCTGCTCTAGAGGTATATAGTAAGTCCTCCAGTTTCTGTTTAACCAATTCCTTACATAACATTCACTGCCAAAAAATGTGTGGTTTCTGTTTTCCTATTTTTCTGACTTGACTGACACCACTATTTTATATACCTGACTTCTTTACTGACTTGAATAGATCATATTAATCCCGAAGCTTTCCAGATCAGAATGATACTGTCTATATACTATATACTGGGCACTGATGGATAAAAGAGAAAAACACAATTCTAGGAACATTTATAGATTTCTTGGAGTGAGCTTGGAATCACTGAAAAACTACATGACAAGGGTTGGTTTCAAAGAAATAAATTCTGTTACTGCTGTAATATAATTCATGTACTTACTATTAAATATTGAAAAAAGCCCCTGGGAATATAGTTTATTTTATATATATATATATATATATATATATATATATATATGTATATATATATACACACACACACACATATATGTATATATATAGCAAAGTGTGGGGGGGTGGGGAGGTAGAGATACGGTGGCTGGGTTATGGGCATTGGGGAGGGTTTGTGCTATGGTGAGTGTTGTGAAATGTGTGCTGATTCACACATGTGAATGATGATTCACAGACCTGTACCCCTGGGGCAAATAATACATTACATGTTAATTAAAAAAAGAAGAATGGAGCAGACACCCCACAGTTCTATCCTCAGGAGACTGCAATTAAAGATGGACACACTGGTACAGGTGACTGTCAGAGGAGACACAGACAAGATAAATGGGACCCTGATGCAGCCAACCAACTTTTCTTTAGGCAGAATCCAAGCACCCAAGGAAGAAAAGCTCAGTCAGCAGATGTTTAAAAATACAGTTACTGTCCCTGATATGAGGAAGTGGTGATGCAACATGGGGGCTTAAGTGGGTAGGAGAAGAATCAATGACACAAGATGGGATTGGGAGGGAGACAAACCATAAGTGACTCTTAATCTCACAAAACCAACAGAGTTGCTGGGGGATGGAAGGGTAGGGAGAGGGTGTTTGGGTTATGGACATTGGGGAGGGTATGTGCTTTGGTGAGTGCTGTAAAGTGTGTAAACCTGGCGATTCACAGACCTGTACCCCTGGGGATAAAAATATATGTTTATAAAAAATAAAAAATTAAAAAAAAATTAAAAAAATAAAAATTAAAAAAAATACAGTTACTGGAAGAATAACAGGCACAGTCATAAATTCAAATTTTCCAGTGTTTGATCCTTTTACCCCATCCTCCACCTACCTATGCCACAAATATTTGCTTACTGAAATACCCACTAACTTCTGAAACCCTGCCCACTCTTGTGCTCTCATTCTAAATGAGGACTTGATCTATATCTTATAGGATTGAATGAATCAACCAGATTACCCCAATCCCAAACCACACTCTTTCAATGATGGTTAAATGTGTAAAAGTAGACAATGCATTTCTTAATTATTTTGGCTGCATCGTAATTAAGTTGGTCTTCACACAAGCCCACGGATAAGGAGAAGCCAGGCACTCTGGTGCTCGAGCATGGGGTGGTGGCAGCCGGTCCTTGTTCTTGTTCCACAGTAGAAAGTGAGGTCCAACCTTGCCTTGGACAGACGGATCTGGGCCTGCTCATACAGCTTTCCCCATCCCTAACCACTCAACTCCCTCTTACCAGGAAAAGGAGAAGACAGAAAATGCCTAAACTACGTCCTACTAGTCTTTCAAGCTGGACAATTAGCTATATATACTTCATTCTTCATCACTTACACCCCTTGTACAAAGGAGTATGACATTTCCCAACACAGCTTTGCTTCAAGCCAATGAAAGAACTAAGAACATGATTAAAAGCTGTATAAAGGCTAAGCTAAAAAAAAAAATACAGCAAACTGATTATATTATAAAGTAACATTCACTGATTAATATGTATGTAAACATGGCACTCTGCTATAGTGTGTGTTTGAAATCATTTTTGTTCTTCTATTATTCACATATGGTTAGGGATATTTAGCACAGTATATTGATGTATGATCTATAAGAGAATCAGAATGCATCAGTGCGAATCCCAAGAATAGCAAGCAGAAACAAAATTGGTACAGAGGCTTTAGGAATCTATATTCCGCTTGGAATCTCTCAGTAGATAATTTCAGTTATTCAAACTCACACATGCCTAAGCAATGGATATATTCTCCTGTAAAGCTGATTATTTGTAGAGAACCAAGGAAAGATCTAAGTGGAACTTTTCATGTTACCAATTAAAAAACACCTAAAAAATTGGATTTATGTATATACTTGTTGAAAAACACTAGATATGCAATACCTTTTCTATTCTTTTAAAATTTTTAGTAGTGCATCTGTTTTGCCTAGTGCAAAATCCATAATTATAATAGTAGAATTTTTTTTTCAAATTTTTATTTGAAAAAAAATTTTTTATTTTGACATTAGCTTTTTTTGTTTTGTTTTATCTTTTCTCAGTAGAACAAGAAAACATGCTGACACAGGTAACTGCATGATTCCTTTCGTCAGGCCACTTAGAGTTCATGCCATCTCTCTCTCTCCTTTGAGGGAACCAGCAGGACTGCAGATACAAAACAAACATGTGTTTTGATGGTTCTTTTATGGAAAGTGCTATGCATCTTTGATATTAGATTTGTTTATTTAAAAGCATTTTAAATTGATATTGTCAGAGGTCTTGCTGTTGGAGTCTGCTACTTAATTATGCTGTGGCAGTGGGACCTACCTATATTCCATAACAGATTACATCAGCAGGAGGCATAGCAGCTTAATTTAAAAAAATAGAACCTAATGATTTTGTTTTTTTCAGTCAGCAGGTGGGGGGTTCCCTATAGATACACAAACCTGTGTCTGCAAAGATGAAGGTGATTTGTCACTCTATGGTTATAAGCCTTTGGGAATATGAGCATAGATTTGAGGGATACAAATAATATAGAGGGGTGGAGAAAAGGTATCTTGGGCAAAGAAAAGAAAGTAAGTGTTTGGAAGGAGGGAAAATAAAAGGTCTCTGAAAGGATGTTCAGCATTTGGAAGCTGGTTATTTAAAAAAAATGTCCATATTAGCATGCCCTATCTCTTTACTGTTGTTGTTTTCGAGATGGATCATTTTCATGTGTGCCTTTTTAATGTGGGTTAATTATGAATGACAGCAAAGTAACTGAAATTGAAAAATTGTTTATCAAACTTTAGTAAAATAATATTAGAGATGACTTTTTTGACTAATATTTATCGTCTGTGTCTTACCTAATTATAGCAACCAAAGGACCACAATATATTTACCACTCTACTGTAATTAAAAATCTGTATTCGTTGGTAATTCAGAAAGCTTTTGGAATCTTGTAGGTTGGTACAGTTCTCCAGAATGAGTTAGGGGCATCTGGGTGGCTCAGTTGGTTGAGTGTCTGACTCTTGGTTTCAGCGCATGTCATGATCTCAGCCTCAGGAGATGGAGCCCTGCCTTGAGCCACTCCCCATACCCACCTCAGGCTTTGCATTCAGTGGGCAGTCTGCTTGAGATTCTCCCTATCTCTCTGCCCCTACTCTGTGCGTGCCCTCTTTCTCTCTCTCAAATAAATAAATCTTAAAAAAAAAAAAAGTTTCCTCAGTCAAAGTGAAGATTAGAAAGAGATGGATAACTGAGAGGACAGATTTAGGGGGGCATAAGCCCTTCCCTCCAAGATTTGCAGCATCCTCACCCAAGAGGTGCTCAGGAAACATCACTAATCATAGCTTCAGTCATAAAAAAAAACAAAGTAACTTAGAAAACTGAGGGCTTCATGAAAACACTGTGAGAACATATCTACAAAGACTATCTCTTTGTAGTAAAGTACTTTCAGATACAATAATTGGTTAATTGTTCCCACAGGTGTTTTGTTTGTAATTTCTGTTCAGTTGGCTCCAGTAGAAGAAACAGCTTTCCTGTTTCTTAGGAACTGGTTGAGCCACATAAACTAAACACTCCAATAACACTAAGAAGGCCACTTACTTGGAGAATCACATTTAAACAAGTTTAGTTTAAATTTTCCTTCTTACAGACACCTTTTTTGTGTTCTTTGAAATATATATAACTACATACACTCCTCTTCCTTTCCTCCTCTTCTCTACCGCCACATACAATATTTTTGTCCCATATGGTATTCTTTATACTTATCCTGTTGTTTTCCTTTACAACCTATTTTCTTTTTTTTTTCCTTTTTTTTTAAAATTTTATTCATTTATTTGACAGACAGAGACCACAAGCAGGCAGAGAGGCAGGCAGAGAGAGGAAGGGAAGCAGGCTCCCCACAGAGCAGAGAGCCCGATGTGGGGCTCGATCCCAGGACCCTGAGATCATGACCTGAGACGAAGGCAGAGGCTTAACCCGCTGAGCCGCCCAGGCACCCCCACAACCTATTTTCTTAAACTGTATAGTGGAGATGCTACTGCTTCTTCCTTTGGTCATACTTTTGTGTTATTAAGTCCATGTAGAAGTGGTGAGAATGTGAAATAAACTTCTAATTTGGGGGATTTTTTAATACAATTTGTTACTATATTTGGGAGATGTGTCTGATTTAGATCACTCTAGAATTACATTGTGTTTAAGCACTGTCTCTCTGTGGAAAGGAATAAATGATATTGAAAGAAAGTAAATGAATTTCAGTTGTGCTTTTAGAGGAATGTTTAGTAAATACATATTCCAAGTACAGTATAAATATCTCAACATGTTCTCTCAATAATTTGAGTGGTTTAAAATGGAAAGAAAATGAAATTATAAGTTATTTTTTCTATCTGTAAGCCTTTGGCCTTAACTCTGTCTTCTCTTCTCCAAAAATAAGTCAATCTTTAAGATTCTATCCATGATAAAGAAAAAGGGGGGAATGAAAGACCCCTCCCCTAGAAATACCCCTCCCTTAGTAGACAGATAGGATAACTAACCGCTTGTTTGCTTTTCTGTGAACCGCTGGCTTTTAGGCGTAAATTAGGTTATTAATTGCTTATTAATTGCTCTTTTGCCCTTCTGTAACTGCTTGGCTTATAGAAATAATAGAAGACGCCATGATGGCACTCCTACCTTCCCCCTTCTTGTTCCCCCTCCCTGCCTCTCTCCTCCCGCGCGTGGGCCCTCAGAACCAATCAGCTTGTTCCCCCTTCCCGCCTCTCTCTTCCGCGCCTGCGGGTCCCCAAAGCCAATCAGCAAACTCCACTAAGGCCTTTTTCAAAAGTTCTAACTGTCAACCAATCAGTTGCGCCCCACCCAAAACTTGTTTGTACCTGTCTAAAAAAACCCAGCACCACCCCAGCTGGGTGTGCTCAGCTAGCAGGAGCTGCTGACCACCCGCAGGCGCGCGCTGACCACCCGCAGGCGCCTGCGTAACAATAAAGAACCTCTTGCTGATTGCAAAAAAAAAAAAAAAAAAAAAAAGAATTATTTTTAAATTGTTGTGACAAAATTTAAATGAGGGTCATTTATCCATATTTTACTAAAATATGGGGATAAGAGAACAATAAATGAGAATAGGATTTAGGTTACCAGGTGTTAAAATGTAGCCAATGAAATGAACTTCATGTGAAGTACAAAGAAGTCCCATTGCCTTGTGGAAAATTCCAGCTCTCCGCAGGTGTGCATCTTCTCATGCTGTGCTGAAAATATTCAGAAGATGGTGTCTGTTTCTCTATCTTTGGTCTTATCACCAGCTTTCTGTACTGTGTAACTTTGGAAACTGTCCCCAGTAATCTAAATTTTGATATATCTCTGGAACACCATCAGTTTCATTATTCTACATCTCACTACACATATGAAAATTCAATATGAAAAAAAATCAGAAAGAAAAAGACTCCCGGAATTTTAACAAAAATTCCTGATGTGTGATCTTGTTTGTTTTTTTTTTTTTCCTCTTTGGTGGAGGTGGGGGTAAGACTACAATAT
The DNA here is from genome assembly GCF_030435805.1 of Mustela lutreola. Taxonomy (NCBI): domain Eukaryota; kingdom Metazoa; phylum Chordata; class Mammalia; order Carnivora; family Mustelidae; genus Mustela; species Mustela lutreola. Next base: position 95,771,802 of record NC_081296.1, read on the forward strand.
TTAAATGTGCCTGTCAGAATTTGAATTTTAATGCTTCTTTGTATAATAAAAAATGTTAGAATACAACAAATGATATATCTCCATTTCCATATCTAAGTAAATATTATTATGAAAAGTTGCTTCTCCAATAAGTTAGCTGGTTCAATATAATTATGTTAGAAATGCTATCTGTTAGAACCATAATAGCCAGTCATAATATATAATTTGTGAAGAGCCCTATGATGTTTTCAAAAGAAATAACAAAAATTTTACAAAAGTAAAATATATAAACCCCCTAAATTTTACTTAAAATAATACTATCATTTTAAGGAGAGAATCAAATGGAAAAAAGTGTTTCTGTTTGTGGATTATGATATTTAGTTTTATGTGTGAAATTTGCTAGTCTATAGTACTTACTTATTCAGTCAAATATGTGTTGCTATGAAGGTATTTTGAAGATGTGGTAAATATCTACGATCAGTTGAGTTTAAGTAAAAGAGATTTTTCTTGCAAATATGGATGGACCTCATCTAATCAGTTGAAAAGCCTTGTGAGCAAACCTGAGGTTCTTCCTGTGGGAAAAAGAAATCTCCCTCAAGGTGCAGTATGAACTTCCTGTCTAAGAGTTCCAGGATGTCAGCATGCCTTGCAAGTTTTGTAAGCCAATCCCTGAGTATAAGGACATTTCCTTGAAGCCATACACATATAAGTATGTGTGTGTGTATTTTTATATATGCTATTTGTTCTGTTTCTCTGGAGAACCTTGACTGATTTGATACAGGGATGCTTGGTAATGTGAAAATATTAATCTATTAAAGTTAAATTATTCCTGCTAAATGATTATGAAATATGATTAAATTTGATAAAAGTTTACCTGACAAAATATCAAAAAAGTGAATATATAAATGGACACTGGCCAGAGTATGTGTGACAATATATGATCTATAACTTCTGTAGCAACCAGCCAAGAAAGCCAAACTACAGCTCGTAGCAGTTAGTCCAGAATGGACAGGACTTGTTCAGTGATTACCAACTTAGACCCTGTTTCCAACACAGAACCAACAAGATAGAGTGAAATATTTCTGAAATCAATCACCTGAGATACCCTACTTCTAATTAGCCCCCTCTCAGCTTCCCCATATGAGCAACCTAGAATCAGAACCTAACTTGAAGCCCTTCTCCCTCCCTCCCCACCTTTCTCTCTCTTTCCCAGTTTCTCTCTCCCCCTCTCTCTCTCTCCCCACCCCTACCACTCTCAAGCTTTCCCACACTTCTGCCAGCCTTTGAGTTTCTGCCAAATCTAATTCATGGTGGCTGACTCCCTTGATAATAGCAAACTCTGGATAAATTGCCCCCACTTATTTTCATTTGGTTGGTCTTTGTTTTTTTTCCACAGTTTTCCTGGCGGTTCTATGGAGATAGAGTTTACACTGCCCATTGCTATGGTTTCCAGTCTTCAACCAGGTATGATATTCAGAGGCCTCTTGTGCCTTCTTGTTCATGGTTTATGGATGCCTATGTGTTAAGTCAGCACCAGATCAAAGCTCTGCTCTCCTTGGACTGAATTCCTCAGCTATTTATTCTCAGTTTGGTACTCAGATTTTGTTTCAATTTTTTTAGCATCTATGGTAGAAACAGGCAATTTTTTTTTGTCATCCCTTTATGTTCTTTTGTGCTTCTCTTTTTGTATTGTGCTGTCTAACAAGAGTTGCTTGTGATAAGGAGAATCACAGGTTGAATCTCAAATAAAAAGGAGGCAGAGGCCTTATAAGCCTATTGTTGGAGCTAGCCTTACAAGACTAGTGAATTTGTGGTTCTTATCAAACATTTATCTATTTGAACAAACTTTGCTGCGGGTCAGCAAGAAACCTGGACAAGTTTATCCTTACTCCTGAAATTTTTATCCTGAGACCAGTGAGAATGTCCTCTCTAGGTTGCCATTGGTTGTGGAGGTGCAATTGCTAGGTCTGTGTTCAGAGGTGGCCTGCCAGTCAGATTGGAAGACCAAGATGTAAAGTATACAAGTGTTGCTTTAGAGTTACCGTTGTTACCTTTCATGGGGTTATCTAAATCTAAATCCTATGCTCTTCTGGGGAAAGCTCCTACTTCTTACGTTCTTGTGTACTCTCCTTACAATCCTAATTATTGTTTCAGTCTCTACAAGTGACATAATGTCAACAAAAATGATTTGTGAGGAATGTTTAATCTGAATAAAATTGTTTATTTGAGAGTCTCCTTAGAGAAGAAAGTGAGTAAGATGTTTCAGGCCGGATGGACAGCATTATTTAGTAGTATATAGGGTTCTCCAAACAAAATTCCAATTCAAAAAATTGCTTCATTAGAAATAATCCTTGGCTAAAGCTTAGGAGCAATTTGAAAAACCTACTTCAGCAGAAATGAACTGGACTCATTTCCTAGTAAATCCTCCTCCCAAAATTAAGTCATATTAGGCTATAACTCAAAATCCAGACAGTCCATACTAATATAAATAAGTGAATAAATAAGTAATCAAAGGGAATAGACTAGTACCTTTATTCAGTTTAATTCCAATTATTTTATGTAGAAACTCTATCCACAAAAAGGTGGAACATGATGCCGCAACCCTTAAATCTGGGCGGTGCTTCGTGACTTGCTTCCAAAGAGTACAGTACGGAAAGGGGGAAGGAAAGTTTAATTTTATAATGGAAAAACCTGTTAAGCACTACTCTAGCCAGGTGATCAAGGTCAACGTTAACAGTGGTGAATCACATTGGTAGAATGTTCCCTTGATATAATATCATGAAAATAACATCTTACCTCTGTGGTCTTTCTCCCTCAAAAATCTATCCCCAGTCTGATCATGAGAAAAATCAGTCAGCAAAACCCAACTGAGGGACAGTCTATAAAGTAGTTGACCAGTACTCCTTAAAACTGTCAAGATCATTGAAAACAAGAATAGTCTGGGAAATTGTCATAGTTAGGAGGAGTTTCAGGAGGTTTGACAAATGAAAGTAACATAATATCCTGGATGGGATACTTTAATAGAAAGTAGACATTAGTAAATATAAGGAAATATGAATACATTGTGGACTTTTACGTAATAATAGTATATCAGTAATGATCCTTTAGGTGTGACAAATATCCCATACTAATGTAAGAAGGTAACAATGGGCAAACTGGGTAGGGAGTACCAGTATGTGAACTCTATATGCTCTCCTCAATTTTTCTGTCAATCTAAAAATTAGTTTCTAACATAAAAATGTTAGTCTAAAGCAGTTGGAGTATGCTTTTTGTGAATTTCATTTTAAAAAATAAAACATTTAAAAATTTTTCATATAACTATTGGTAAACTCAAGCCTGATTCCCTTTTCAGGGCTTGGGAGTTACACAGATTTTGAAAGAATATATAATTTAAACTAGAGCCAAAATTATATTTGTATATTTGCTCACGGGACTCTGAAAAATATTTATTTGGGGGTTACTTAAATTCAGCTATTTCCATATTATTGGCTATAGATTACTTACATTTTCTGATCTCTCAATGAAATATGGTCAGATTCACAAGAAGATTATAATCATAGTATTGGCTGGGTGAAATACTGCTGTTTGATGAAATGGAAATGAAAGTTTTTATTTTGAAAATACTATGTCCATTTTATTCTCACTTTGCCTTATAGGGAGCTTTAAAAAGTAGTTTAAGTTTCTTTAGTCATGAGAATGAGATTAAGAGCGTTTATCACATAGACTTACCTGTAATTCTTAGGTCTTTGGTAAATCTTTCATGGGAACAGGATGACTCTTAACATCTAAAACAATGAGTTAAGATTTGAAACATTTGAATGTTACTAATCTGTGAAAGTTATAGTTTGGTTAGCGCTTACCTGCTTTTAATATTAAAAAAATAATAGATGGCAATCACAGAAATTTCATAACTGAGTTCTAATATAATACTGTACTAGGATGAAATTAAATAAGGTGTGTATTGAGAACCCCAATATCACATAATGAGTTCTTTTTAACTAATGATGATATTACATGAATTTTTAGGGTAATACTACAATACCATGGAAAAAACAATGTCCGCAATCTGGCATTATTAGGTATTATTAGGTAGCAATAATAGCACAGAAACTGGATCTTTATTCATAGACTGTGTTTAGACTATAATTATATTCAATATAAAGTATGTTATAATATAGTCCTTGCCTTTAAGAAACTTATTGTGGGAGAAGGCAGCAAAGTTAAAAGAGCCATGCAAAACCTTATATGACAGATCTCTGATAAGGGAAACACTGGGTCCCAGGGAAAATATCTTAAGGAGGATCCTTAACTCAGATTGAGTTAGGAATTGAGATAGGATTTGGTTCCTAGGAATGCCTCAGCCCAGTCTTAAAGAACAATCAGAATTTAGGTAGAGACTGACAAGTTGATCTTTACGGATAGAATATATATAAAAACGTGAGGCAGGAACAGAACACTTCTTGGTAAAAATTGCAGTAGTTCATTGTGCCCGAGGCAGTTGTTAGAGTTTAGGCTAAAGAGGCAAGTGGCAGTCAAATTTAACCAAGTCAGTAACAATGTACAAGTAATTTGTGGAAACTTACTTCATATTCATTATTGGTATAATGCCAGCAGGTATTTTTGTAATTTCATAATACTATGAAAATCTGTGTGATTGCTGAAATAGGAAACATTGATAACTTCAAAATAATGGTTAATTTGGATGTAATATTTTATTCAAGTATAATTAATATACAGTGTTATGTTAGTTTCAGTTATATAATATATAACTGATCAACAATTCTATATATTACTCGGTGCTCATCATGGTAAATGTATCCCTAACCCCCTTCACCTATTTCACCCATCACACCACCCACCTACCTCTGGTAACCATTAGTTGTGTTCTCCACATTTAAGAGTCTGTTTTTTGGTTTGTTTTTTTATCTCCTTTATCCTTTGCTCATTTGTTTCTTAAATTCCACATGTGCAAAACCATATGGTATCTGTTTTTCTACAACTTATTTCACTTAGCATCATACCCTCTAGATCCATCCATGTCGTTGTAAATGGCAAGATTGCATTCTTTTTTATAACCAAGTAATATTCCATTGTGTGGGTGTGTGGGTATTTGTATGACATCTTTTTTTATCCATTCTTCTGTGGATGGACAATTTATTTCTTATTTGAGTATGGTTGACACCCAATGTTACCTTAGTTTCAGGTGTATCACATAGTGATTCAACAGCTTTACACGTTATGCTATCCTCAACACAAGTGTAGCTACCATCTGTCACCATACAACTATTACAATGCCATTGAGTATATTTCCTGTGCTGTAACTTTTATTTCTGCGGCTCATTTATAATATAACCGGGATGCAGGATGGGCAAAATGAGTGAAGGGGAGTAGGAGATACAGGTTTCCAGTTATGGATGTAATTTCTTAATACATGCCATTGGTCATAATTATTCAGCACCTGAAGTCCTGGATGTGAAGGAAGGGAGAAGAGAGTAATTTAGTTTCTTAATCACCTTTAGAAGATTCCAGTAAAAGAATCAAATTGAGGGATGATCCCTACTGCTATGAAAGCTATAGGTAGAAAGTATAGTTTAGGAGCACCTGGATGGCTCATTTGGTCACACTTTCGGCTCTTGGTTTCATCTCAGGTCATGATCTCATGGGTAGTGCAGCCACGTTCCATCTTGGGCTCTGTACTCAGCAGGGAGTGTGCATGAAGATTTTCTCTCTCAGCTCCTCCCCCTGCTCTTTCTCTGTCTCTCCCTATCTCTCAAGTAAATAGTTTTTATTTTTTTAAAGAAAGTACAACTTACTTGAGTTACAGGTGTCCTTTAGTGAGAATTCTGGTAAACTTTCTCCAGCTGCTGATTTGATTTCTGAAACTTAATAGGATTGTCGTGTATTATTGTGCTACCAGCGGTATTGAGATAATATTCTTCAAAGCCTAGCTGGTACAGGGGCACCTGGGTAGCTGAGTCTGCCTTCAGCCCAAGTCATGATCCCCAGGGTCCTGGGATCAAGCCCCATGTTGGGCTCCTTGCTCAGCAGGGAGTCTGCTTCTCCTGCTCCCTCTGCCTCTTCCTGCTGTTCCTCTTGCTTGTTCTGTCTGTCAAATAAATAAATATAATCTTTTAAAAAAAAAGGTATAGCTGGTATATTCATATAAAAATGGACTTGATCATGTTTATTTTATTTTTGTACTTTTTAGGGACAACCTGATTGAAAATAGATTCTTTAGCTTCTGTTCTTTACCTTTCTAATCAAGGAAGTTTGTTTACCTATGTCTGAAAGCCCCTCAAACAGTCTACAATTCTAACTACTGCACTGTCATCGTTACATAATTTGATCTAAAATTATACTACTACTAATTTGTTTGTTTAATTTATGTTTGAGTCTCTTTTGTTATAAATGTAAAGATAGGGATTTATCTTCTATAGGATTTTTATTTCCTTAAAATAATCCTGGATTTTTCACCATTACCACCACTAGCAGTGCCCCCAATATTAACATGATGAGTACATGAAACAAATGTTTGAGGAAGTTTAATGCTTTCACAACAGGAAGGCCATATGGGAACAAGATGATTTATACAACAGAGCAAACTGACCTGACCAGGTGGCCAATTAACAAAGAATATTTATTAAACAATACTCTTTAACAGTTTCATAAAATTCAAGCCAATACTGGAGCAGAGCCATCTTCATGGGTACCTGGGATTTGATTCAGATAATTTGGACGATTTTATTTCAGTGTACATCAGAGATGTAATTAAGCATCATAGACATTTATCTATTCACTAGTTACTTTGGACTTTTTGCCTGCCTGACTCTGAAAAATACTAATTGTCTGATTCAGGTTCAGCCATAATGGCAGGGTTTGGAGACAAGAAAACTTATGGTGTAAAATAGATGCTTTCTTATCCTAGAGTAAAACCTAGTGATACTTAACTGATAATAGAAAAAAAAAAAAAAAAAGAGCACACAGATAACTAGAAGGCCAAGCCCATTAAAAACAAGAATGTAGGGTATCATACTATCATTATAATTAGGATAGAGAGCCATATAATGAGTGTAATTATTTTCCAAGCTTTTTTTCATACCACATTCATAAAAGTGGGTACTAATATAGTACAATAACATATGCATGGAGAATACTAAGGAAATAAAATATTTTATAAATTTAAATGAGATCTCGACTCACTAAAGGAGACTGGTGATAAAAACAAGTAATTAGAATTTATTTTGATAATAAACAGGGCACAGTTCTCAAAATATCTAGAAGAATAGCAAATAACCCACACTCAACTAGAGGGGAAGATGTCAAGGAGTGATGCTAGGGGGAGCTGCTTGTTCTGAACATTAAAGAACGAGAACTAGGTTTTCAGAGTATTGGTAGAATAACATTCCAGTGAGTGGTAGTCAGAATAGATAAAATTGCAGAGACATGAAGAAATGTGGCTTTTGGGGTGGGAACTTACTTGGGGATGGGAAGTTACTTGGGGGTAATTAGTCTGGAGATGAATCTGAACAGGTCAGATCATTGGAAGCAGATCAGTCAACTCATTTTCATCTACGTCTTTTTTTTATCTGTAAAACAGAGGTAACCTCTTGTACTAGTCAGAATTCTCTAACTAACAGATCCAATAGGGTGTTTATGTGTGTGTGTGTGTGTGTGTGTGTGTGTGTGCATGTTATATCTGGGCCCTTGGTAGTCTTGCATGAATTGGGTTGTAATAGTTTTGTATTGACTTTAATTACAGGTCATGGTAAAACTAAGAGATGTTCTAAATGATTCCAGATGTAGTTTTTGTTACCTCCATTGTGGAGCAGAAATCCAATTTCCCCGTGGGAATCAGGATCAGTCAACCCAGCCAGAACAGTAACTTGTTTCTTTGCTTATTGATTCAGAGTCATGAGGTGCCCCCAAAAATGGCTGAGTGGTAGTCTTAACTTCCTATTCATGGAATTATTGTTATGTTTCCTGGTGGAAGCATTCCTCTCTTTGGAACTAGGTCAGCAGTGCATAAAGTCATAGTAATGGGAAGCAATAGTTTTCCTACGGATTGCCTGTGGTATAGTGAGGGATGCTTCTTCCATTTCCATCCTTTGATTCCTTGACCTGTGAATCCTGGCTGTGGGAGGAATAGCACCATATATTAGATGCTGATTCAGAGCATTTACTGCCTTCTGGAGAATCTTCTTCCAAATCTGCTTCAGAATGGTGGGGAATATGATAAGACCAGTGAATTCCAGGAGCATGGGCCTACTCCTGCAATTATTTTGCAGTGAAGTGAGCTTGTTGATCAGAAGGAATGCTACGTAGAATACCATGACAGCATATAAGGCACTTATAGATGGTAGTTTTGGCAGATGCTTTGTGTGTAGAGAAGTCAAATATGCTCCTAGAGTAAGTGTCTATTCCAGTAAGACAAACGAACAAACAAACAAAAACTTCCATGATGGAAACTACATAGTGTAATTAGCTTACCACCAGGTAGCTGGCTGATCAGTCCTGGGGAAAAGTACTAGTGTTAGCTCTGGAGAAAGGGACTTAGTATTAGTCTCTGCTGCTGGTATATTAGGCACTCAGCAGTGGCTGTAGCCAGGTCATCGCTGGTTAGTGGAAGTCCATGTGCTAAGCCAATGGGTCACTTCCATCCCTGACACCATTTTATTAACAGTAGAATATAGGAGCAAAAATACCTTACTTTAATTAAACTCTATATTGGAGAAAAGAAATGTCAAGTTTAATGATGAACTTTGTTTTATCACCACTTGCAACATTATGAGCTATACTAATGCCTAGCTTTATTTTTCGATATTTTCATGAAGTAATATTAGGAAATATTTATCTCAGTTGTATAAATCTCACCTTGGCTTATGATGAAAGAGATAGTGTCTTGATTCAAAGTAGTTTATTCAGAATCAGTTAATAATAAGCTTGTAAAATGTCTAGAAAATTCTCAAAAGAAAAGGAAATGTACCAATCAACCAACAAACATTATTTTGTTTTTTTTCAGTAGTGAAACATGAGTGACATGTTTATTACAGATTAAGCATAGGCATCAACACAGTTTTTGTTCAGTGTCAAATAAATCTTGATGTGTAAATAATAGGGTTTTCCACCTATAAAGTACTGATGTTCTTTAAAGTATTGATGTTTGTAATTATTAGCATGAAACATCATCTATAAAGTACTGATGTTTATAATTATTAGCATAAAAAGCATCAATAAGTTAGTAATTATGCATTTTTTTGATTTTATTAAGATTCATTTTTCTGTCCATCATATCAAGAAGTACAAATAATAAGTCCTTCAATAATTGCAATTTTCTTGCTTCACTACTATTTTAAGGCTAATAAATCAAAGATACCTTCAATAGATAAAGAGAAGGTAAAATATTTTCAGATTATCTGGATAAAAATTTGATTTAATTTGAAGAAGTCATACATAGTATTTAACTTTTAGAATTCAAAATAAAAATAAACAATAATGAAATGACCTAGTTATCTGAGATAGTAAATATCTGTGGTACTCTCAAGTGCAGAAACCAGGACATAATAGACACAATTGCTTCTGTGAGTGTGCTGAGATGATGTAGAATAATGGGTGTTGATGGCATGTTCTAATGATAGGGAAGTTTAGATTATGACATGATCCAGGACCAGTACAATTCTGTTTGCTTGTTTTATTGTATTTCAACTAAGAGAAAATCCCTTTTGCTATTTTATTTTTTAATTTAATTGACTTGCCCTAGTTTTACTCAGAACAGCTATTAAATGGCAGGTATTCTTGGTTCTTAGCTACATTAAAGAACCTCCTTGCCTTTTACTTTTTATAAGCAAATAGATTTCATAGGATGTTAGAAAACTAATGTGCTATGGGGAAAGTAGAACAGGCTAAGAAGAGTTAGCCTTTTCGATGCAGGAGGATGGTTTGAGTAGAACCAGTTGAGAGATGGCATTTGATTGAAAGCTAATATTTGCATGAAAATGAAAATTATTTTTATTGATTTAAGATATGGCCTCAGTCATAATCAGGCTTATCACTTGTCTATAGGTAAAATTGAATCATAATCTTAGAAATAATTTCTTCTTAAGCAGAGTGGGTTTTGTGGTGACTTTTTAAAAGGTAATTTTTTTCTTCTTTGGCATTTTGTGTTAAAATTTAGTTTCAAATGTAGATTATATTTGAGAATTATTTTTATTCTTTGGTGGAAAATTGACTATATTGATAGGGTCAATATTATGGGAAAGCTGTAGTGTTTTAGTAAACTTCCAAGATTGTGAAACATCCTTAGAGGTTGAGTCAAGGTCATACCAATGATAAGGGAATATTTTATTCTGTTTGCTTGTTTTTATGTTTACTTTGCTTTATTTCTTAAGTAAAATTTTCTGTAAATGATGCATGATGAAAATGAGTCTCTTGTCCCTGCATTTCTGCTAATTACAGTTTTCAGGTTTAATTTGAAATAAATGTTAAAATGTGCTTCATAAAGATTAATTTATTTTTAATGAGACTTGGAAAAATGCTAATGGCTTTTAATCCTTGAACAAAATGATGGTTCAAGCTAGCAAATTGAATAAAGTAGGCAAAATATTCATTTTCAAATCTGAACTATTTATTTTGAATTATTACTTTGATTATATGTTTCTATACTCCTATTTGTTTTATGCTATATTTATGTGGTATTTAATTTATATGAGGTATTTCCATGGATAATCTGAATACAAGTGAGTACTGATACCAAAATAAATTATAACAGTGAATTGGAAAATAGAGTATAGAAGAATTTATTCATTATTCTTTTATAGTTAAGCATAGTAGGAATCAAGAATGAGCCAGATGAATGTGAGTAGAAGAGGAAAGTAGAAGGTGTTTTAGGTACATGTAGTCTCTCTGCAAAAGTACTTAGGAAAATAAGATGGTATATTCAGGACATATCAGTAATTTGAGATAGGCAGAAAATAGGATTCCAAGAGGAGAAAGAAGATTGAAAGGAGAAATTGAAAGATTAAATAGAAACTCTATGATGATTGTTATAAGAATATATAGACAGAAAGACAGTTATAGATATTGAGATCGATCTTTCTATTAACTAGCCAATATCTGTCTATCTATTATCTATCATCTATCTAGAGACTTTATGTTTTCCCTTTTTTAAATTAACATTAAATTACATTTAATTTAATGTATTACTTGTTTCATGGGTACAGGTCTGTGAATCATCAGTCTTACACAATTCAGAGTGCCCACCCAGTGTCCATCACCCAGCCACCCCATCCCTCTCACTCCCCTTAACTCCAGAAACCCTTAGTTTGTTTCCTGAGATTAAGAGTCTCCTATAGTTTGTCTCCCTCTCTGGTTTCTTCTGTTTAATTTTTTCCTCTCTTCCCCCATGATCCTCTGCCTTGTTTCTCAGATTCCATATATCAGCAAGATCATATGATAATTATCTTTCTCTAATTGACTTATTTCGCTTAGCATAATACCCTCTAGTTCCAACCACGTCATTGCAAATGGCAAGATTTCATTTTTGATGGCTGCATAATATTCCATTTATGTATCTCCCACATCTTCTTTATCTGTTCATCTGTTGATGGACATCTAAGCTGTTTGGCTATTGTGGACATTGCTGCTATAAACATTGGGGTGCATGTGCCCCTTTGGATCACTACATCTGTATCTTTGGGGTAAATAGTAGTGCAATTGCTGGGTCATAGGGTGGCTCTATTTTCAACTTTTTGAGAAACTCCATACTGTTTTCCAGATTGTCTGCACCAGCTTGCATTCCCACCAACAGTGTAGGAGAGTTCCCCTTTCTCTGCATCCTTGCCAACATCTGTCATTTCCTGACTTGTTAATTTTAGCCATGCTGACTGGTGTGAGCTGGTATCTCACTGAGGTTTTGATTTGTATTTCCCTGATGCCAAGTGACGTTGAGCACTTTTTCATGTGTCTGTTGGCCATCTGGATATCTTCTTTGCAGAAATGTCTGTTCATGTCTTCTACCCATTTCTTGATTGGATTATTTGTTCTTTGAGTGTTGAATTTGATAAGGTCTTTCTAGATTTTAGATACCAGCCCTTTATCTGATATGTCCTTTGCAAATATCTTTTCCCATTCAATTGGTTGTCTTTGGTTTTGTTTACTGTTTCCTTGGATGTGCAAAAGCTTTTCATCTTTTTTTTTTTTTTTTAAAGATTTTACTTATTTATTTGACAGACAGAGATCACAAGTAGGCAGAGAGGCAGGCAGAGACAGAGGAGGAAGCAGGCTCCCCACTGAGCAGAGAGCCTGATGCAGGGCTCAATCCCAGGACTCTGGGATGGTGACCTGAGCTGAAGGCAGAGGCTTTAACCCACTGAGCCATCCAGGCGCCCCCAAAAGCTTTTCATCTTGATGAAGTTCCAATAGTTCATTTTGCCCTTGCTTCCCTTGCCTTTGGTGATGTTTCTAGGAAGAAGTTGCTGTGGCTGAGGTGAAGAGATTGCTGCCTGTGTTCTCCTCAAAGATTTTGATGGATCCCTGTCTCACATTCAGGTCTTTCATCCATTTTGAGTCTATTTTTGTATGCGGTGTAAAAGTGGCCCAGTTTCATTCTTCTACATGTGGCTGTCCAATTTTCCCAACCCCATTTGTTTAAGAGACTGTCTTTTTTCCAGTAGACATTCTTTACTGCTTTGTCGAAGAATAGTTGACCGTAGAATTTAGAGTCCATTTCTGGGTTCTCTATTCTGTTCCATTGACCTATGTGTCTGTTTTTGTGCCAGTACCATACTGTCTTGGTGATTTCAGCTTTGTAACAGAGCTTGAAGTCTGAAATTGTGATGCCACCAGTTTCGGTTTTCTTTTTCAACATTCCTCTGGCTATTTGGGGTCTTTTCTGGTTTCATACAACTTTTGGGATTATTTGTTCTATTTATGTGAAGAAAGTTGATGGGGTTTTGATAGGATTTGCACTGAAAATAGAGATCACTCTAGTTATATCTAGAGACTTTAAAGACTATTTATTTTAGTAACTTTTTTCTAGTTTTATAGAGAAATAATTGACATACATCACATTTAAGTTTAAGACATACAGCCTGATGCTTTGATTTATACATGTTGTGAAATGATTACCATAATATGTTTAGTTAATATTCATTGTCTTGTATAGATACAATAAAAAGAAAAAAATTTCCTCTTATGATGAGAACTCAGTATCTACTCTCTTAATGACATCTCTCTATATCATATAGCAGTGTTAACTGTAGTTCTCCTGTTGTACATTACCCTAGTACTTATTTATCATGTACCTGAAAGTGTGTATCTTTTGACTACTTTCCTCCAATTCTCCCCTTACCCAGCCCCCCACCTTTGGTAAACACAAATCTGCTCTTTTTCTGAGTTTCATGTTTTTTTCTTTTTTATTCCACATATAAGTGAGATCATACAGTACTTGTCTTTCTTTGACTTATTTCACTTAGCATAATGCTTTAAGGTCTGTTCATGTTGTTTCAAGTTGTAGATTTTTTTTACTTTTTATGACTGATAATATCACATTTTATGTATATACTGCAACTTCCTTATTCCCTCATCTATCAGTGGATATTTGGGTTATTTCCCTATCTTGACTACTGTTGACTAATGTTGCAATGAACATGAAGGTGTGAACAGCTTTTCAAGTTTGTAGTTTTGTTTCCTTTGAATATATTCCCAGAAATGGAATTGCCAGATTATATGGTACGTCCTACTTTTAATTTTTGGAGGAACCTCCATACTGTTTTTGTAATGGCTGAACCGGTTTACAGACCTACCAACAGTGCACAAAGGTGTTCTTTTCTCCACATCCTCACCAACATTTGTTATCTCTTGGCTTTTTATTGATGGTCATTCTAACAGACATGAGGTGATACCTCTAAAATTGCATTTCCCTCCCTTGAGGCTGGATAGTGGGTATGAAAAATCCCACTCTTTAATCACGTATTTGGTTTCTTTGTCAACTAGTTTCCCATCCTTAGGACTTTCCAGAAGTCACCTTATTAACATGAACCGAGGCAAAGTTGAAAGAAGCTTGGTACAATTAACAGAAGATTCTCCTTTTGCCTTTACTGCTCTGGAACTATTTTAGGAGCTGCAGATAAAAACCAAATATTATAATAAAAGATGCTTCTATCATCCTTATCATTTAGGATATTATAATGTTTTTGGGAGCTCTGGCCAGGAGTTGGAGGTAGAGACCAAATAATATATTTCATATTGTCACAGTCTCGTTCCTGTGGTCTTACAACATAAGTAACCACCATGATTTGGGGAATAGTGAGTTGCAGGAACCAAGGTCTATGATGGAGAGCCCCAACTGGAATCCCAGTCAACTGCTGGGATGAGCTAGCCAGCCATGGAAGTATGCCATCTTGAAAGCGGAGAGCTCCCAGTCAGTTTACCCAAGCTCCCACGGAACAAAGATAGACTGCCATACCGAAGCTGCCACAAATTGCAGATTTGTGAGCAAAATAAATGACTGTTAATGTTTTAAGCCATTAAGTTTGGCAGTAGTATGTTACACAGTAATAGATAAATGTTGTAATTGAAATAATGTAAGACAGAAAGATGAAAGTCCTGGCTTGTCCAGACTTTTGCTCACAGGCATAGTAATTATGCATTATTAGTTTTTTTTTTTTTTCTCTAGCTTGCTTTATTATAAGAATACAATATGTATTATTTTTTTTTAATTTTTTATTTTTTATAAACATATATTTTTTATATACAGGTGATTCACAGACCTGGGCATTATTAGTTTTTGGAAGGAGAACTGATGGCATGTTTAGACTAAATAATGTGACTTTTCAATTTATTTCTCATAAAGTTTTTGAAGAAAAAGCTATTTCATATATTGTATGTATTATTCTGGTAAGGTAAAGGTAAGGTTAAGGTAAACTGATCATTAGTGTCAAAAGTCTGGGTCTCAGAGTGAGCAAAATGATTAGGCATAAACTTTATTGAGTTCTAGGGATTTGTATTTAATGCAAATATATATTTATAGCTATCTTATTTTATTGAACACATGGCTAAGAATATCCATATAGGAACTTATTAAAGATAATTTTATTTTCATACATTTACATAAAATTTATGTCTCCCCTTTACTGTTTAGAAGTATTTTATCTACAATAAATAAAAATAAAAACATTTTACTTGCATATTTGAAAACTCAAAATAACATGTGAACCAGTGTTATATAGTAAATCTAAAGTGAGAGTTCACTTTCTAGAGAATATATAGTGCTACACATTCTAGTTACAGTTAACTTTGGTTTCCCTATCAAAATAGGATATTCTAAATGGGTATTCATGGGGTATTTATTTCTTTCTATTTAAATACTGATCTACTGATTTCAAGTGGATAATTTTTTAATTATCCCTTCTAGTCTTAAGTAACACATATATATTTCAAATAATTGCCATGATTCTTTGAATAATACAATATAAATTTTACTTTCCCTCACCCCTTGCCTGTGAAAATCTTTGTGAAAGAGACATGGATTTTGATGAATTTACATATTTCTATTATTATGTAAACAAGAACACCAATGTATAATAAAACCTCAACGGTGGAAGATATACCTATCTTATCTTCTGATTTTGTGACAACATGAAAAATGGCATGTTTTCATCTTTCTTTAAAATTCAGTGAAATGTGCCCACAAACCTTCAAATGTACCTCATTTTCTGTGAACAATTTGTTTTGGTTCATTTCCTTTTGCAATTACATTAACATTTAATAAACTACAGATTATAAAGAAGTACTCAAAATGGTAATTTTCAAAAAGATTATGTCTATGAGGTGGAACAAATACTGAAGGTAAGAAAATGGATTCTAATGAATACTTGAAGATATATAGTAAAGAATAAGTCATTTAATGGGTTCCTTTTATATAAATTCAATTCTATTCCTAATGAATTTCTTCTTTGGAGTATTTTGCTAACCTTTATTAATTACTTTAGATGTTTATCAATGTATTGTTAAATGGAATGAAAGGTTTTATTACAAAGAAAAGACACCAAGTATCTCTCCAAGAAAAGTGTTCTTGGTACAACAATTATTGGAAAAAATCAGTACTATCCATGTCCTTTGAAAAGATAATGATTCATTTGAATCATTTGATTCATAGTAGTTAAATAGAGGTCTTTTTCTGAGAATTCAGATGTATTCTTGATACACCATTTCTATTTGGTTATTTTATCTCTTGAGTTCAAATATAATAATACGACATTTATTTAGCTTTATTTTCTCTTTTATTATTTAGAATAATTATGTGGCCTATCGACTATCTTAGGGATGTCCATGAGCCCTTACTCAATAATTACTGGGAAATTCTGAAATAGTATGTACTTTATTTGATGATAAAACTATTAGGAAGTAGAAAATATTAAAGCATTAGAGAAGCCTGACTGTTCCACCAGTTGAGTGGTCTGTGTCTGTTCTCTTGGATTCTACAAACTATGCATTTCCTTATAAATTTATTTTATAACACTCATATATTTCCTATATATTTATTTTATATTCCCATAAACTTATCCTACTCTGAAGAATAAGTTAAAAATCAATAAGTTAAAATAGTCCAATAGTCAAATTTTAACCTGTATATACCAAATTAAACAAGGCAGTGATAGGTACTTTGGTATGTGTATTTGGGACCCACAGATACCTGAAAGCAAGAGATTATGGGCAGAGGGGACAATAGAAGGTTTTAGGCCTTGAGAAGACCAGTATAGGCCAATATATAGGCTGAAGTGAGGCTCTCTGGATAAAAAAGGTAATAAAAATCCCTCCTCTACCCCTAAAAAAAGGCAGAAGGAGAGAAAAGATAGTAGGCCATGTGAGACAAAGAATGTAGCTAGTGATCTTATGGATTTGTTCATAAAAACAATACTTAGTGAAAGTCAACAAAATACCATAGCCGATTAAAAGATAAACAGTCAAACAGGATAGAAAATGAAACCCATCCATATGCTTTTTAGCAGATATAAATGAAAAGATGGTAAAAAGATATGCCACGTAACAACTAATAAAAAGAAAGTTTGTATAGATATATAGTGATGTCAGAAAGAAGATTAAAAAAAAAAAGAAAAAAATAGATTTTTTTTTTCTTTTTTTTTTTGAGAGCAAGAATGAGAGGGTGGAGGGAGAGGGAGAAGCAGACTCTGCACTGAGCAGGAGCCTGATGCTGGGCTCAATTCCAGGACTCAGGGATTAGGACTTGAACCAAAGGCAGACGCTTAACTGACTGAGCCAACCAGGTGCCCCAAAAAAGGTAGATTTTGAGGGAAAAATAATTACTAGAGAAAAAGAAATATTAAAAATATTTAATGCATTATTAAGGTGAAACAAAACTATTTTTTATGTAATAACATGGCTCAAATATACATAAGTCAAAATTAATGATCTGTAAGAAGCATACTGATTACTTTATTGGATTGGGGAGATTTTAGCATCTATTACTCAGAAGGGTATAAGAAACAACAATTTAAATTCCAAACTTGACCTAAAGACATTTGTGATTATACTCAACAGCTGGAGAATATCTATTTTTTTTTTCATTCACATGTTATACTTGTAAATAAAATGACTACTTGGCACTTCAAAAAGAGTCTCAACATATTCATAAGGAATGGAATAAAGGAAATCTTATGAGTACACAGTGAAGTTAAGCTAAATATTGAAAACAAAAGATCTTAGATTTTGAAAAGGAAACACACTTCTAAATATCATGAGACTTAAGAAGAGATCACAGTGGAACTTAAAAAATATTTTGAAATAAATTATAATAAAATACAATATATCAAAACTTGAGTGATGAATCTAAGCTATGCTTTAAAGAGAATTTGAAGCTTTAAAAGCGTGCATTAGAGAAGAGGAGAAAGAAAAAGCCATTTGAAATGAATTAACATTGATCTCAAAAAAGATAAGCAAATTCAAAGTAATAAAAGAATGAAGAAGTTAAAATCAAGAGCAGACATTAATGATATAAAAGAAAATCATACCAAAAAATAGTTAAAAAGTTACTTCTTTGAAAAGGCATAAAGTTATCTGAGCAAAGAAAATCGATAAAAGTCAAAGGAGAAAAAACATTCAATGAGACAAAAGGGAATTGACTTAGAAAATAAAAAGACCTAAATTGATATTATAAATAAATTTATATTAGTGCATTTGAAAATTTGATGAAATGGGCACATTTCTAGATAAATGATGTCAGAATGAAAAACAGAAAATCTGAATACAAAGAAAATTTGGAGATATTACAAAAATTGGATACATTATTAAAAACCTTCCACAAGGAAAACCTTAGGTCCAAATGTCATCAGTGACCCATTTCAAATATTTAAGGAATAAATAATGCCAGAGAAACTCTTTCAGAAAATATGACATGAGAAACCACTGTCTAAGTTATTAAATTGTAGAAGACCAATATAACAAAACCTGAAAGGGCAATAAAAGATGGGGGATAAAGTTAAAGGGCAATCTTAGTTCTGAATATAAATGCCAAGATTCTGAACAAAATAATGTCATTTCAAATCTGGCAGTGTATAAAAAGTATAATGACACATGCATGTGTACACACACACATCACATCACAACCAAATTAAATTTTGCAGGAAAAGAAATTTGCTTCAAAATTTAAAAATACATCTGAACAAAGTAACAAAATTGTGATAAAGACTAAATATTCCAAATACTATGGCAAAAAATGCAGAAAAGCATTTAATAAATTTAACATATAATCATGATTTAAGCCACTCATTATGAAGGAATTAGAAATCCTTTATCTAATTAAGGGTATCTATAAAATGTCAATAGAAAACATCTTCCTTAAGGAAAAATATTCAAAGATGAGTATGCTTTCTATTAATACTACTGTTCATCACACTGCAAATTGTAATCAGTGTGAGACCAGAAAAACAGATTTTAAAAATTAAAGTCTGCCCCCCAAAACCTCTCACAACTAGCAGATGAAATTGTTTTAATGTAAAAATGTTAAAGGAATATGCAGTTAAATTATTAAGATTATTAAGTGATTTTTACCATATTTTCTATGATCAGGTTAAATGTAAAAATATTTTGTGTTTGTGTGTACAAATTTTAATAATGAAATAAAAAATAAGGTTACCATTTGCAACATCATCAGTCCCACAGAATTCAGACTAGTAAGTCCAGCAAAATATGTGCAATATTCCTCCCCAGCAACTATCAACTATGTTTCATTAAAAAAAATTAAGAAGACCTAACTAAATGTGGGAAGATACTTGTTCATGGATTGGGAAATAATACAACATTGTAAAGCTCTCAGTTCTTACCAAAATGATTCCTTTTGGTAGCAGACAAAATCTCAGTAGGATGTGTGTTTGTATGTTCCTTTGTGTGTGCATGTGCATATGTGTGTATGTTGGTATATTTCTAAATTGCCAAGATGTTTCTAAAATTTTATGGAGATACAGAAAGCCAAGAAAAGAATAGCTATGGCACTCTGAAGAAGGTAGAAACATTTTGAGGACTTGTTTATGAAGCTTTATTTTAAAGATTTATTATAAAGCTAAGTTAAGGTTTTAAAATATAAGAATACACACATAGAAGAGTGGCGCTAATTAGACAATCCAGAAACTGCGTGTGTGGAAATTGATTTAAAACAAACATGACACCATAGATTGACTTTGTATTACAAACCATGCTGGGCCAATCAGATATCCATATGCAAACTTATGCCCACTTTCAAGCAAACAGAATAAAAAACCCAACTAGATGCAAAACACAAAATAATTTTCTAGAAGTTACAAAATGAGAGTATTTTAAAGATATGAGGGTCTGGAAAATTTTGCTTTCTTTGTTTTCTTAAAGTTAGTTGACTACATTAAAATTAAAAACTTCTGTTCATTTAAAAAAATGATTAAGTGAATGAAAATGAAAGGAACAGAAGTTACTTGTAAGATATAGAATATGCAATATGTTCTTTTCCTTGAATATATAAGGAATCTCCACAATACAATAAGAAACAAAAATACAAAGGAAAAGTGGGCAACAGATATAAGAATGTATTTCACAAAAGAATATATTAAATGTCTAATAAAATATGAAGAGTTTAATCTTGTTAGTAACTGTGGTAATATTAAAATCATTATGATATGCCATAAAAATCCATCAAAATGACTAATATTAAATACTCGCTACAGCTCCTTGTCACACTAAAAATATAAAGAAATGGGAATCTTTTTATACTCCTGGTAGTAAATTGTCATAGATGCTGTGAAAACTGGCATTATCTGTTGAAGTTGAGCATATAAATTCTCTGACACAACAATTGTACCCATATCTATATACCCAATATAAATCCATATTTATGTGTACAAGAAGACCTATACAAAAATGTTCATAGTCACATTATTCATGATAGTTCTATATTAGTTTGCCAGGGCTGTCATAACAAGTATTACAAATTGAATGGTTTAAACAGCAGAAATGATCGTCTCCCAGTTCTGAAAGTTAGAAGTCTGCTCTCAAGGTGTTGGGAATATTGCACTCTTCTGAGGGCTCGGAGAAAGAATCTTTTCTACTTCTCTTCCCTAGCTTACGGTGGTTTTCTGGCAGTCTTTTGCAATTTTTAGCTGGTATAAGTATCATCCAGATTGCTGCCTTCATCTTTACATTCTTCCCGTGTGTATCTATCTCCAAATTTCTAGTTTTTATAGAAATCATTTATGTTGGGTTAGAAACTACCTTAATGACTAAGTATTCTAACTTGACTCTCTCTGTAAAGACCTTATCTCCAATGAGGTCATTTTCTGATGTACTGGGGAGTAGGATTTCAACATGATTTTGGCGGGACACAGTTCAACCCATAAGAAGTTCTAAACCATAAACATTTCAAGTGTTCAATAATACTAGAATGATGGATAAATTTAATACAGTGGAATAACAAAGAGAAATTAAAGTTGATACAGTATCACTATGTAGCAATTATATGTGATAAACAGGCAGGCACAAAAATATATGTTCTTAATAAATATTGCAGGATAGGTTTCCAAAAAAAATCAGAGAAAGTTTAAATATAGTCTTAGAAATCAGCTTAGCAATTAATCTTGAAATGTGCGTTGAGATGGTGATTGATAAGAATAGAATGCAGCTTCTAGGGGCTGTCAACATTCTGTTAATTGTTTGGGTGATTGTCATATGGGTGTGCTTGTGACAATCAGTTGAGTTGTATATTTTTTTAAAAGTTATATGTATGTGTATTGTGCTTCATTAAACATTAAGAACTCTTGATAGGTAAATAGGTGGAGGGATAAGTAGTAGGTAGGTAATATATACATATTGTATATGATTAACAGATGTAGGTCTAGGCATATTCACATCAAACTTTATTTTTTTACTTTTATTTATTTTTTTATTTATTACTTTAAGAGAGTAGATTTGGAGAAGTCAGGTAAAGAGATACTATTAACTTCTTTTATCTCTTTCAGGCTTTTAACTCGCTGTAGAAAATATGCTTATTTCCAAATTTAAAAAATTAGAAAATATTACAGAAAGAAAGCAGTATGACAAATAATGCATTAAGAAGAGGTCAGTGTCTTATAAGGTCACATTTAGAAGATAGGAAAATCTTTGAGAATTTGTCTTTGTTCAGTCAAGTTCTTGCACCATACAAGTGAAACTCACAAATACTATGTTAGATATGGATGCATTCTCTTGTCATAGATAAATATTAATGAAACACTGTGAATAGCTGAAGGGTTCCAAATATATTGCACTCTCAGTAACATAAATCTGAAATTGAAACACATTTTAAAATGGTATACTCAATAATTCAAAATAACTTAAATCTTTTCATCTTAAACTTCATTGTTTAAGAAAAAGAGTTTAGGGGCACCTGGGTGGCCCAGTGGGTGAAAGTCTCTGCCTTCTGCTCGGGTCATGATTCCAGGGTCCTGGGATCAAGTCCCGCTTCAGGCTCTCTGCTTAGTGGGGAGCCTGCTTCCTCCTCTCTCTCTCTCTGCCTACTTGTGATCTCAATCTGTCAAATAAATAAATAAAATCTTAAAAAAAAAAGAAAAAAGAGTTTAAAACATTTTCCAGTCATAAATTGTAGTTCACATTTCTCAGATAATTATGAGTTTATTGGAAATTATCTATTTGAAATCTCTACAGTAATTCTAAAGTATTTAAGAGGAACCTACACTCAAGTTTTTAAGTAACAGGACTGATTCTAACCTATTGTACTTTTCAATTATAATGGAATATGTTCATATGTAACTTTGCACATTAAATGCCAGATTATTTTGCTCTATATTTAGTATCATCCAAGCTTAAGGAGACATTTTGTAAATATTAAAAGTTGCATACCTTAAGAATTCATGCTTTTTAAGTTTTTATTTAAATTCCAGTTAGTTAACATACAGTGTAATACTAGTTTCAGGTATAAAATGCTGTGATTCAATGCTTCCAAACAACACCCTGTGCTCATCATAAGAGCACACCTTACTTCCCATCACCTATTTTGCTCACCTCGCTACTCATCTCCCCCTAGTAACCACAGTGTGTTCTCTAAAGTTAAGTTCTCTATAGTTATAGTTTCTTAGTCTGCCTCTCTTTTTCCCCCCACCTTTGCTTATTTGTATTTTTCTTAACTCCACATATGAGTGAAATCAAATGGTATTTGTCGTTCTCTGATGGATTTTTCTTAGCATAATACTCCTTAGCTCCATCCATGTAGTTACGAATAGCAAGATTTCATTCCCTTTTATGGCTAATATTCCGTCATATAATATATATATATATATATATATATATATATATATATCAGAAAAGAAGGTCAATAATGAAATCTCAGCATAAATATTCTCAGAAAAGAAGTTGCGCACACACGCGTGCGCACACACACACATACACACACACACTCCTCTTCTTCATTCATTTGTCAATTGGTGGGGGATGTTTCCATAATTTGGCTATTGTAGCTAATGCTGCTATAAACTTCAGGGTGCATATTGAATGAACATTTTTGTATTCTTTGGGTGAATACCTAATATGCAATTGCTGTCATAGGGTAACTCTATTTTTAACTTTTTGAGGAACCTCCATACTGTTTTCTCCAGTGCCAGCAGCAGTTTGCATTCCCACCAACAGTGCAATAGAGTTCCCCTTGTTTCTTGTTCATTTTAGCCAAGAATTCATGTTTTTGATCGTCTAATGTCTGTTCATAGGTTATGAAGAAGAAGAAATGAGATGATAGCTTCACTGATAAAAATGATAGCACCTTCTTTCTCCTTAGTTAAGCTGCATTAGCCAGAGGGGCCAAGGCCAAGGTTTCCTAAACCAAATGAAATCATTTTTTCTCTTTAGAGAAAAAGAAGCACACTAAAATATTTCCTGTATCTAGAGTACTAACTAAGGGCAAAATCACCCTGAATTTTTAACCGAAGACTGGGACTCTTCCCCCTTTCTCTTACTGCTTTATAAATTGCTTTCAATCAGCAATGCCATTGTGAGCATATAGAAAATATTGTGCATATTAATAAATCACTTACTAATTATTTAAATCTACTCAGAAACTTTAAGAGGGGTTTAGTGATTCAGTTGGTAGCTATGATTTTACTAACCAATGAACAATATATTTTGTCACCATAAGCAATATTTGCTTCTATTTCCATTGATGCCTTTAATTGGGAATATAAACAATAACTACCTTTAGATGTCAAGATTGCTTATGAGATTAAAAAATTAATAAAACCTTTAAATAAATGTGTATTTTCTTAGTAAACGTTGTGCTAGGTGATAGACTATAAATATGAGTAATATATAAACCCTGGTACCTCAAATTAAAAACAAAATTGATTCGTTCTCATATTATGTGGTGAGTACTTTAGCCAGGCTGTCCACAAAATGTTCTGAAAGCACAGGGAAAGGCAATTAATTCCATGAGCAAGAACAACAAAAAATGACGAAACAAACCATCAAACAAACAAAAAGAGGGCTTTACAAAGATAATGCATGACTTGAGGTATTGAGTAAGGTTATATTTTTCGATATAAATATATTTTGTGTAGCATACAGCATATAATCAACTACATGAAAATGTGAGACCAAAACATAGCAAGTATTTCAGCTTGCCGGAGGTAAATTGAAAAGGATTGATGGGCAAATATAAACATAGAATATTAACTTTGGGGCCTGAATATAAAAGACAACATAAAGCCATTAAAACTTTTACTTTGTAATTATCATGAGAAAAATATAATCAGATCCATATTTTAAAAATATTAGTAGTCTTTAACAGATTAACTGTAGAGATAAAGGAGCTGGGAGCACATGGAATTGTTGGGTGGCTTTTATACATGTTTAAGCAAACAATGATAAAGTCCTGAACTAGATTACAGAAGTGGGACAGAAAGGAGAGAATGACTCCGAGAAGCACTCAGAATGAGAAATCATAGGGGCGCCTGGGTGGCTCAGTGGTTTAAGCCTCTGCCTTCAGCTCAGGTCATGATCTCAGGGTCCTGGGATCCAGCCCCGCATCGGGCTCTCTGCTCAGCGGGGAGCCTGCTTCCCCCTCTCTCTCTGCCTGCCTCTCTGCCTACTTGTGATCTCTGTCTATCAAATAAATAAATAAAAATCTTTAAAAAAAATAATGAGAAATCATAGCACATAAACTGTAATATTTGAGTAATAAAGAAGAATTGCTGTCTTAATTCTCAGATTTCTAGCATTCTGTTTCTCTTAAATGAGCCATTAAACAAGGCAGATTTGAGGAGTTATTATTGAACTTAAGAGTCAGTAAGAGACGCAGTAAAGGAAGTGATAGAAATATGATTTGTTACATCAGTGAATATATGGCAATTTAAACCATGAGATTGAATTGAATTCACCTGAATTGCAAATTATATTCATAAAAGGAAAGGGAGAATACCATAATGTAATTCTAAAAACAAGAGAGGAAGGCCCATGATGAAATCTCAGCATAAAAATAGTATTTTCAGAAAACAAGTTGCTTTTCAGTGGCTTCTTGGTGTTAAATCTCTCAGAAATAGCCATGAGATTTTACAGCAAAACAGTCAAGTTTGACAAGAAATACGATCCCTACTCCTTGTGCACTAAATATTATACAGAAATGTTGGACATTGAAGGACATAAGTTGAAGGACATTATTTGAAGTGATTTATTAATAAACTTTTGCCTTAAAGATAGTGTATCCAAAAATTTTCTTGATACGTTTATCAAAAATTTACCAATGAAAAATACTTCACATATTTATCTTATTTTTCATCTGAATTAGAGAATTGCCAAAGATTAATTTTAAATAGTTCAATGAGATAAAATTTGTATATAATCTTTTATTTAGAAAAAAGTAAGAGAGAAGTGGGGAGATGTAAGATAAATCTGAATTGATTGGAGTAAGAACAGTCACCCAAATCTCAGCTATTTATTATCATTAGAAAGACTCAGAGGTCAAGAAGTTGTTTCTTTGTACAGAGGCAAATATAAAGGGTATATTTAGTCCTATCTCAATGTCAGCTTATTCAATAAGGATGTTTAATATCACAAAAGTTACTCAATGTAGTGCTTTGGGGACAATTGTTCTCAGGTGGCTGGGAAATTGTATTTAAGTTAATGGGCATTTATTATCTCCAAATGCCTAAAATTTTTCTTCTGATGTGTGGATGAAATTTGCTTTCAAGTGATTTTGAAAATTATATACTCTGAAAAATCAGGAATTAGCTCTGAGATGGATATATGCTCCATAAAGCCTTTATTCAAAAATAAATGTAAGTAAATTATTTCCCCATGGCATTTCTTACAAGTGAGAAATTCTTGACACTTATTTCTTTAGATCTTTTAATATGAGGCATATTTTCTAATAATAAAAAAGAGAAAGGCTTTACTTTTAATAAAGACAAATTTTCAGGCAAAATATCTTATGTGGTTTAATGTTTTAAAGTGTTGACATTTTTAGTTGTTCTGCTCATAGGAAAAGGTAAGTATGGTGAAATACAGTGCAAAAAATATCAGTTGGATGCAATTCCTCACAGATAGAAGATAACCTCCACAGAAAAAAAAACTTTGGTATAATTGTGGCATTAATACTGGACATGGCTATTTTCTTGCATTGCTCTTAAATATCAAAATGGTATGATTATGGGTATCTGGGTGGCTCAGTCGGTTAAGCATCTGCCCTTGGCTCAGGTCATGATCCCGGAGTCCTGAGATCATGCACGCATTGGGCTCCCTGCTCAGCTTCTCCCTCTCCCTCTGCTGTTACCCCTGCTTATACTCTCTCTCTCTTTCATTCTCTCTCTCTGTCAAATAAATAAATAAATAAATAAATATCTTTCCAAAAATAGTATTATTAGTAAAGCAAAAAATGTTGAAATTATCTGTAAGTTTGCAGTTTTTAAAAAATAGTTACGTATTTTATAAAAGCATAGAACTGATTATCATAACTTCCAAATTCATATAAGTTGGTCAAACTAGTCTAGCCTTTTTCCAAGTGGAGAATTGGGTTGTCAAGCTTACTACATGTAATTTAAAAAAAAAAATGATTGCATGAAAAAAAAAGAAAAATGCTACTCCTCATGGCTCAGCTTTTCTCCAAACTTTCAAACTCTAAAGAAAGAGATAATTCATACTAATGTGCTTTATTTATTTTATTTTAGAGAAATACATGGCCATAAAATATTACTGAAGGACAAATATATAGTATGTACATTAGTCTCTTGAGTGGGTCTATCATAAGCATTAAACTCTCTGTGAACTTTGTATACTTTCTGTGAAATTCTCACTCTCATAATACATTTTCAAGATGAAAACCATAGCACCATTGCAAATAACATCTGTTCCCAAGGATTCAATGACCTTAATTCAGATGACACAGCTTTCCAGGTGTCTTCTTCTATGAAATTCCAATTTGTAAATAGTCACATAAAATCTAAAAAGCAAAATAAAATGTCTTGTTATTTCAACGTTAAAATTCTTCAAAAATTAAATTTATATTACACAAAACCTAGAGAAGCAGAGTGACCTGGTATACAATAACCAACCCATATTTTCCCAAAACAAATCCTATTAAATTAGAATACTAGCTAAATAAATTTAAGAAACCTTTATTTATAGGTCATTGTCATTGTGGAATCTTGGAGAAAGGAAATAATGTTTCCTAAGTGTTTTTTACCGTAATGAATCCCCTTGCTGATTAGCAGAACAACTTTAGATAATATCTGGATAATCATTAATTATTATAAGGATCATGTGTTAATGTAAAATCAGTTGTATATTTTTTAATGTTTTTTACTCTTTGTAACCATTTTAAAGACTGTAGTACAGATCATGATAATGGTTTACCTGACTGAGGGAATAAAGAGTATATATGGTTGTTACAGTCCCTAAGCTCTCACTGCGCTTGTTCTGTTCTCTTTCACTGCCACATTTTCTGCCACCACTGTCCTTATTCATTGGACTAAAGGCTTTTTCCCCTCTTTGTATATCCACACTCAGGAAAGAAAAACATTTTTTTCAAACTTGCCTTTTTGTTCCTCTTCATATTATTTTCTCTCTTTAAAATTCTCTTTCCACATATCTTCACTAAATGAGATCGCTTTAAGTCTTCAAGGATTAATCTATTTATTGATAATAAACAACGCTGCATAAGATAAATTTTTAAAATATATTCTTCATATTATTGAAGATCTGATACGAAGATATAACACAATGAAAAACTCAAAGGACAATTTATGCATGAAGTCTGTGATCAAAGAGATAAGGTAGTTTCTGAGCATTAAAGTTATGTATTATATCACATAAGTATTTGCCCATATAGCAGAGATTGTGACCAGAGTTTCTTGGGGTGGAACATTTTATCAGAGCTCTCATTTAGGTGAGGTGGATTAGATGGAACAATGACTTGAGGGGCCATTATATCTGGATTACAATTCTTCCGTTGCCAAAATGACATTAAAAATAAAAGGAAGAAGCAATTTTGGAATGGCAAGGTAAGGACCTTCAAAAGTTAATTTCTCAGTAAAAGCAATAAAAAAATGACAATAATTTTCAAAATCAACTTTTTTTCAGAACTCTGAAATTAACCAAAACCTTGCAAAAAAAAAAAAATCCCAAGTGTCTAATCAAGAACAATTACTGAAATTTGGTAAGAACAGCAAATTCTGTGGCATATTAGCTTGCACCACTCCATCACATCTTTCTAAGCCTGCAGTAGCCTTGAAGACCAGCAGCCTTACAGCAACCTAAATAAATGGAATTATGTCCCATGCTCATTTACTGAATCTCTCCATTTGGCTAAAATGGAAATACTCCCCTATTTGATGTACAGCCAGCACAATCTTTATGGAGATCCCAGCTGCTTTTTTTCCAGATTTCTAGCATTATATTTCTCTTAAATGAGTCATCAAACAAGGCAGATTTGAGGAGTAATTATTGAATTTAAGAGTCAGTAAGAGACACAGTTATAGAAATATGTTTTGTGAATATATGGCATTTTAAACCATGAGATCAAATTGAATTAACCTAAACTGCAAATTATATTCGTAAAAGAAAAGGGAGAGCATCACAATGTAATTCTAAAAAGAAGAGAAGGCCCATGATGAAATCTCAACATAAAAATAATATTCTCAGAAAACAATTGCTTTTCAGTGGCTTCTCGGTGATGTCAGATTCATAATGGAAGGCAAGGCACACAAGATAGACAAAACACCTAATAGAAGCAAAGTTGGAGGACTCATTATTTCCTGATTTCAAAACTTACTATAAGCTACAGTGGTCAAAAACAATGTATGACTGGGTTCAGGATAGTTGTATTTATCAGGGGAAAAAAATTGAGAGGCCAGAAATAAACCTTTGCATTTATGGTCATTTGATATACAACAAGGGTACTAAAATAATTCAATTGTGAAAAAAAACTAGTGTTTTGAACAAATAGTGTGCAGGGATACATCCATATTTACATGCAAAAAATTTAAACTCCCTTTCTTCACATTATTGCTACGTGAATTATATCTTGATAAAATTATTACAAAAACAAACAAAAAGTGCTGGGCAGATCTGAGAATACTGACACTGGAGGAGAAAGAAAGAATAAAACAGACACCTTCTCTGGGTGGTAATGACCATTCTGCACCCCTTCCTTAGGATTTATGCTCTCTCCCTGGGTGCACATAGTCTACAAGGGCCAAAGTTTCTTAAAGTTTGAACTTAATTTGAGATGAGTATTACTTGTAGATCCCCTAGTACTTAAAGTAAACACAAATCCTCTTCAGAGGAGAGCACATTCATTCACACTCATCACAAAGTCTCCTCGAGATTCTCTCTCCCTGTGCCCCTCCTGCTCATATGCTCTCTCTCTCTCTTTTTCTCAAATAAATAAATAAACCTTGAAAAAAATAAAAAAAGACCTAAAATACAGATAATTTGGGGGTAAAGGTATTACTGGAAAAAAATAAGTGCATAGGGGCGCCTGGGTGGCTCAGTGGGTTAAGCCGCTGTCTTCGGCTCGGGTCATGATTTCAGGGTCCTGGGATCGAGTCCCGCATCCGGCTCTGCTCAGCAGGGAGCCTGCTTCCTCCTCTCTCTCTCTGCCTGCCTCTCTGCCTGCTTGTGATCTCTGTCAAATAAATAAATAAAATCTTAAAGAAAAAATAAGTGCATAAATGGAACTTAATGTTTAAAGGCTCTTATACATTCAATGAATATATATATGCATATATATATTCACACACACACACATACGTCTTATGAATATTCCTCGAATATTTGTATTTTCAAGGAATATATATATACGAATGTATGTATTTAAAATACACTTTTTCTATTCTTTTATGTATATTTATATATTAAAAGAACTATATATGTTCCTATGAATATTCCTTGAGTATGTATGCATATATGTATATATTCAATTTAAATATACTTTTTTCCAAGAATAAAGAAAGTTTAGAATAAATGACCAAATAATTGGCTGTAACCAAGTGTCAACAAATTTCAAGGAATGTAATTTATTTTGTTTATTTTTGACCACATAGAATTAAACTAGAAATCTAATTCAAGAGGCAACTCAAAATGTGTGTATTGAGAGCAGTTTATACCATCAGAGAGATTTGACCTAATATATGGGCACTGTAGTGGGTTGAATGCTGGCCTCCAAAATGATCTGTCCATATTCTAAACCCTATGACTATCCTGGATGGATGCTAAATCCATTAGTAAAAGTCCTTATAAAAGATATAGAGAAGGGACAAGGGGGCAGAAGAAAAGGTCGTGTGGATTGAGGCAGAGACAGGAGTTACATAGCCACAAGCCAAGGAATGCCTGCATCTCCCAGAAGCTCCAAGAGGCAGGAAATGATTTCCACTAGAGTTTTTGGAGAGAGGGAAGGCCTACTAACAACTTGATTTTGTACATCTTTCCTTAAGAATTGGGGGATAATAGATTGCCATTGTTTTAAGGGACCAAGTTTGTGGTAATATGTAACAAGTCACTAGCCCTAGGAAACTAATATAAATGTTAAAGGCATTTTGGAATAGCAATCTTAAGTCTTTAAGTAATGATATAATTGAGACCTATAACTTAATTGGATGACATCTAAAGGGTTGGGGACTTGATCCATACAAAATCAATTTTGACATTTTTTGCTGAGTACAGTCTGGAGGTTGAATATCTCTAAAATAGGAGGTATGAATTGAGAGATGCTTAAAGAGCTAATAGAACACCAATGAGTTTGCTTTACATGTAGCTACCGGTCTTCTATATGTGTTCCTCTACGCCAGTAGTGAAAGGTGTAATCAGTCTTTCCTTGTTTAAGTGACAGGTGTTTATAGTTGTTGCTGTCATTTTCAGAAAATCTAAAGACTGAATTATATAAAACAGAGAGTAATTCACATATCAGATTTAGAAACCAAACAAATATTGCCTTTATCTGTTAGGGGAGTTAATGGAGGAGATTCATAATGTTGGATAGAAAATACTGATTCAAACGAATAGAGTCCTGCATTATACCCACATGCAAATAGTTTTTCTCCTACATCTCTTCCTGTTATTTTTCATCTTTTTATATGAGCTACTTTTCCTCTGATTATTTATGGTAGTGTCTCCTTTTCTGTTATTCAAACCCATCCATTCCTATAGTTTCACTGACCACCTATAAATCATTTAACTCCAAATGGGTATTTCTGGCCCTGTTCTCCCTCCTAAATTTCAAACATGGGTATGCAATTGCCTAGTGACTTTTCTACTTTGTTTTTCTGCAGGCACATAGCTTCAAAGTACAAATCTGTTACTTAAAAAAACATCTTAACCTTCTCCTTTACCTTAGTTCTCTTTGAGTGAGTGGCATCATGAATATTCCAAGCCAGAATTTTGAATCTAGTCCTGAATTTCTGCCTCTCTTACCATGACACACAAAGTTATACCAGGTCTTCTTGAGCTTATCTACTTTGTATTTCTTGAATCTTTCCAATTTGTTCAGCTTGTCATTACCTTCATTAAAGTCCCCATTATCTCCTGCCTACAACACTCAAGAACTTGCCTATTTCTCTCTTTCATTCTTGTCTTGTTTCTTGGACTATATTCTTCAGCTCTTATCAAGATGCTTTTGCTAAACCTACATGGCCTCCTACATCAGCTCCTTCAATATACAATACCATATCCCATCCCCATTCCTGACTAAACCATCACTGATTTCTCCAGCTAAAGTCAAAATTCCTTGTGAACTGAATAGCTGATGGACTGTTCTCTTAACATATTTGTTTTCTAAGCCCTTTCTTCTCACATCACACTGAATTGCATGCATTTCTTCAAAATTGCCATGTGTTTTTTCAAGGCTTTTACATTCTATTCCTCTGCTTAGAATTCCTCCCTGCCCATTCCTCATGGATGAGACCAAGTCCTGATACATATTTACCCCAGATGTCACTCACCCAGAGTGAAGATGTTCCAGATCCTCTGTTGTTGGGTTAGTTGCTTATGCTCAGTGGTCCCAAAGCACCATATCCTTACTTCTCTCATCTTATTTACCAGCTATTGTTTGTGTCACCTATACAAAACTGTAAATCCTTGAGGGCCTGCATATGTCTTCATCATTGTTGTAGTCCCAGATTCTGGTGCAAGTATCCCAAATTCATATACTGTCAAGGCCAACTGTGTAAAAGAAAATGTGTAACTACATTGAGGGCAGTATGTATCAAAAGCACAGGATTGTGGTGTTGCCAATTACTGTGTTTCCAGGCCACATTTGGCCCCCCTGCAGTCAGTCTGGCTACCAAAATATTATATATTCTGAATTAGCTCTATACTCAAGTCACAAGTAGGTTATCAATGAAAATTCATTAGATTAATTATAGAAGTTGAAATTCATCCTTTTATTAATCAGCTTTTGATTGAATATTGCTTCAGTATATGAGTCAAGACATACTTACTCATCCCCCCTCCCCAGGAAGTCCTTTTGTAACTTTAGGGAAACCAAAAGTTAGGTGACAAATTAGTGGGGTTAATGTGATACAATGGAGTTATTATAATGATCACATTCCAATTATAAATAGTTTAGAGATAAATTGGAGGCCATTCTACTTTCTCTGTGAGTAATATAGATATTTTTGAGATAAATTCAAGGCAATTTCAATTTCTCTGTGAGTAATATAGATAGATATATTTGAAATATACTTGAAATATTTTGACAGAGCTTATGAAATGTTATAAAATTTTATACTACTTAGAATTCCTTATAAAGAAATATAAGTAAGATAGTATAAAAATAATAAATATCAACACTGATTTATGTATTTTTATATATATTTTATATATTTTTTTTTCTTAGCAGACTTTATTATATTAATACATGAATAAATTCTTATATTCTGTCATTTGTCTGGACATAGTACCCCAGTTCTATGGGTAGGTTTTATTTGAATATAGATAGGTTTGACTTTTGAATATGTAAGCGGAATTATATTTTTAACATAATGAAAATGAAAAATAAAGTATTTTTGAAAATTTTCAGATAAAATAACTATTCTATATATATTTTAAATGTAAATGTAATTTTAAAATATTGTTTAAAAATCCTGTTGTCAAATAGAGGAGGATATAATATGCCAATAACAAAATGTATAAAATAATTATGTACAAAGATATAATCCCAACATTGCACATTTTGAGTAATATTTTGAACTTTTCATTTTCTGTCCTAACTAGATGCATAGAAATAGGGGCACCTGGGTGGCTCAGTGGGTTAAGTCTCTGCCTTCAGCTCAGGTCATGATCTCAGGGTCTTGGGATCAAGCCCCATGTCGGGCTCTCTGTTCAGCAGGGAGCCTGCTTCCCCCCTCTCTCTCTGCCTGCCTCTCTGCCTACTTGTGCTCTCTGTCTGTCAAATAAATAAATAAAATCTTTATAAAAAAAATCTGATTTGTAAAAATGTTTTCCTTCTGGGATAAGAGTTCCACAAAGTTCTGCCTACCTAATTGACAACATATAAATCATATTTTGCCATCTAATTGAGTGAATCATATTGTACTGTAGCAACTGGTTTTCTGTATGGTTGTAACAAACTTAAGTGTTACCTGTTTACCTAACTTTGAGAGGGCTTATTTGGAATAATGCTATACTAAAATTAATTTACATCTTGTATCACTTTGCGTATAATATCAAAAATTTAAACCTTCCAAAAGAATAAAAAGTAAAGCCTATAAGAATGAAAATTTTCTCTCCTAAAAGTAGAAAAAGAATCTTATATATATGCTATTCAATTATTATCATGTGCTGGTTTTAGTTCTAACTCTGACCTTAATTTCATGCTGTCTGCTTCAGTTCTGCTTTGTACCTAGAAGTGATAAAACATCTTTAGTGAGTGAATATATCATGTTTACACAACAGTTGAGTTATTTGGAGTGATTTCATTTGTTAAGAATGCAACAATATGAAACTGTCATTCACTTGAAGCACTCTTGGAAACTTGTCTTGTATTGTGATAAATAGTGTCTCTCTGATATAAGTAGAAGTTTTATCCCCTTGAGGATTCCCTTTTTAGTGTACTAATGAGGATATGTATTCAGCACTATTTAAGATAGTATAAAACTTTTTTCCTTTTACCTGAATTTTATTTTGTTAATGTAAAAATCAGCATTTTTCCTGCATAGCCAATTTACTGAACATTGGAAGGATTCATATTGTTCCTTAATATTAAAGTCACTAGTCTTTGGAAATGAAATCATGGCAAGCTTCAAGTTTCTTTGAGCCACATCTGAGTTATTTGAAGCATATAGGATTCCATTGTAGCAAAAGTTGTTTTTAGTAAATTAAATTTTCTGAACAATCTTTTAAAAATAACTCAGGTTATAGCTCTATCAATACCCTATCAAGTTACTTTTTAGTGAGAATATATAAGTATTAAAAGATGAAAAGTCAAAGGAGGAATTGTTTAATTTAATGTCTCTGCTGTGGTGAGGCAAAATGTTCAGAAAGGAAGAGGCATATCAGGAATGAGTTAATTATTTTAATGCTGTTATCTATCAGGGTTTTAGGAGGTTATTGTTTTTCAACAGTTAAAATATTTAAATATCCGATGAATTTTACAAGTTGTTGGGAACAGAAGCATTGCTATGGCATTCCTGAAACTATTAAGGACAACATGAAGATGAAGGTTCTGTTATACTTTTGAGAAGAAACTAACATGATACATGGTAGGAAAAATAGAAATTAATTCATTAGTATAGAGAAAAAATATATATTTGTATTTTCTTTCTGTTATGGGAGCAATGAAAAATATATTAGTGCTGTTAGGATGCAAACACAACCCTAGTGCATCTGTCATGTCATATAGGCCACTTAACCAAGAAACATAAAAGCATTTCTCATGGTGAATTAAAAGTGATAATACCTTAAGGCAATGAGATGGTGGCATAGTAGGAGAATGCTAGGCTCGCTTCATCCCTACTATCAAACTATGATTTGATAGTATGTAACTATCAAATCATTCTGAATAATGAAAAAAATTGACCCGAGGACTGATATAACAGACTGTGGACTAAAGGGAGAGAAGAGGCCACACTGAAGAAGGAAGTACAGAGATGTGGTTTGGGGAAGAAATAGATTGCATGTGCTGCTGAGGAGAGGGAGGTTGTGGAGAAAGGTAAGAGAGAGTAGAGCCCAAGGTATATGCACAAGAACACTTCTCCAAAGCCATTGGCTGGGAAAATGAGAGGGGCTGATTTTCTTGAGATTTTACAACCAGTGGGGCTCAAAGACTCAAGAGTTATATGTCACCAGGCTTGGCTGGGATAGAGACCTGAAGGCACTACCCTACTCCTGGAGAGAGGGCAGCCAAACAACCCCGGGCCGGCTGTCCAATCTGAGGATCATCTAAGAGGCATGGGAAGAGACAGTTTGTACTTCTTAGAGTGCATCTGTGAGAAGTGGCATTGCTTCTCTGGGGATAAAAGAACTGGTGGATGCCATTTCACTCTGCTGTCCCTTAACATACGTGCAGAGATATCTGCTGAGGGGGACTAACTGGGACACTGGCTGTTTAGCCTGCTTTGCTTCAAATCCCATACCCCTAAAATCTGGTGTGTGTGCCCTCCTGGGTCAAACCTTCATCAGTTCCAACATGGTGACACCGTTTCCAAGAAGACCAGCACAAGTCTCCGCCATACCAGGTCCCTAAGTGTGGAGTTTTAAAAGTTTGCAGGCTTGGGGTAGAACCCAGCATGCATTGTGCTGCTCAAGGCAAGTAAGCAACCCAGACAGACGGTATGAAAAGAGTATCTGAAAACTTCCTAGACCACATGAGGAGAAAGTATTTCACTCTTCTGAAAGTGTTTCCCTGAGAGCGGTAAGCATGGACTCCCCTCTGTGGGAACAAAGGAGCTGGCTGGTATAATTTCCCTCCCATGACCCTCAGCACAAATCAACTTCAGTAAACAGCACAGTGCCAACACTGGTGGCCTAAACTCCTTATTTACACCAAATCACGCCCCCCGTGCCCTGTTGGTACTGCTTTCCTTGGGCAAGTGTGCCTAAGGACCAGCAGGCCTCTTCCCCAGAAGACCATCATGAATCCCCACGCACACCATATCTACTAGCCATAGGTTTCTGCAAACTCTCAGTTCTAGTGGAAATAAAATTAAATCTCATTTAACAAGTAGACCAGAGCACACCTAGTTAAAACTCACCAAACTCTGGCCAAGGTACAAACACTGCCCACTGTAAACAAGGAAAACCTCTATAGACACTGACCTGAGGGATAGAGCAGCCAAACACAGCAGCAGAGTGCATGCAGCACACACCAGAGACACTTCCCTTAAGCACCAGGCCATGGGTATTATATGACCACTTTTTCAAAAGCCATTACTCTCAGAAGCAGGAAGCATAACAGGATTTTCTAACACAGAGAAGACAGAGACCTAGACAAAATGACAGGGTGGAGGAATTCATCCCAAGGAATGAACCCTTTCCTGTAACAGCCAGAGATGTAATCAACATAGGTATAAGTAATATGCCTCATGCAGAACTTAAAGAAATGATCATAAGGATACTCACTGGGCTTGAGAAAGAAGACATCAGGAGAACCTCACCACAGAGATTTAAAAAACTAAAAACCAATCAGGCAGAAATGAAAAGTGTAATAACTGAGATTTGAAACTGACTAGATGTAATGACCACAAGGATGGAAGAATCAAAGGAACAAAAATTGACACAGAAGATAGAATTATGGAAAATAATGAAGCTGAACAAAAAAGACTTAAGGAATTCAGTGACTCCATCAAATGTGATAACATTTCTATCATAGAAGTCCCAGAAGAAAAAGGAAAGGAGGCAGGTTTATTTGATGAAATGATAGCTGAAAACTTACCTGATCTGGGGAAGGAAACAGACATCCAAATCCAGCAGGCACAGAGAATTCCCATCAAAATCAATAATAGCAGGCTAACACCAAGATGTATTGTAATTAAGTTTGCAAAATGTAGTGGTAAAGAAAAAAATCATGCAAGCAGCAAGACAGAAAATGTTCCTAACTTACAGGGGAAAACCTATAAGGCTAGCTGGACATTTCTCCACAGAAACTTGACAGGCCAGAAGAGAGTAACATGGTATATTGAACACGCTGAATAAGAAAAATCTGCAGCCAAGAATGCTCTGTCCAGCAAGACTTTCATTCAGAATAGCAGAGATAGTATCCCAGACAAACAAAACCTAAAGGAGTTCATAATCACTAAACCAGCCCTGACAGATATTTAAAGGGGACTCTTTGAGTGAAAAGGAAAGACCAAAAGTGACAAAGACTAGAAAGGAACAGAGAAAATCTCCAGAAACAAAGACAAAAGACTAAAATCATATTTATCAATAATTACTCTGAATATAAATGTACTAAATTCTCCAATCAAAAGACATAGGGTATATGAATGGATATTAAAAAAAAAAAAAGCCTATGTATATGCTGCTTACAAGAGACTCATTTTAGACCCAAAGATACCTGCAGGTTGAAAGTGAGGGGATGGAGAACCATTTATTATGCAAGTGGACATCAAAAGAAAGACAGAGTAGCCATACTTATATCAGACAAATTAGATTTTAAACAAGAGACTGTAACAGGAGATCAAGAAGGGTACTATATCATAATAAAGGGAACTCCCAACAAGAAGATCTAACACTTGTAAATATTTGTGCTCCCAACTTGAGAGCTCCCAATTATGTCAAACAGTTAATAACAAACATAAAGGAACTCATCGATAATAATACAATCACAGTAGGGGACTTTCACAGCCCCACTTAATGTAATGGACAGATCACCTATGCAGAAAATCAACAAGGAAACAGTGGCTTAAAATGACATTTTGGACCAGATGGACTTAACAGATATATTCATAACATTTCATCGTATGGCAGCAGAATACACATTCTTTTCAGGTGCACATGGGACATTTGCCAGAATACATCAAATACTAGGTCACAAATCACGCCTCAACAAGTACAGAAAGATTGAGATCATACTATGCAGCTTTTCTGAGCACAATGTTGTGAAACTTGAAGTTAACCAGAAGGAAAAACTTGAGAAGACCACAAAAACATGGAAGTTAATCAAAATTCCTAAATAAGGAATGGGTTAACGAGGAAATTAAAGAATAAAAAATAGTACATGGGGAAAAAATGAAAATGAGAACACAATTGTCCAATGCAAATTGAATACAGCAAAAAGGAAGAGGGAAGTAGATAGCAATACAGGCCTACCTCAAAAGGAAAAAATATCACAAATACACAGCCTAACTTTATTCATAAAGGAGCTAGACAAGAATGACACATGAAGCCTAAAGCCAGTGGAAGAAGACAATTAATAAAGATTAGAGCAGGAATAAATGATATAGAAACTAAAAAAACAATAGAACAGATAAATGTAACCAGGAGATGATTCTTTTAAAAATTTAATAAAATTGATAAACCCCTAAACAGACATATCAAAAAGAAAAAAGAAAGGACCCGAATCAATAAAATGACAAATGAGACAGGAAAAATCACCATACCACAGAAATACAAACATTTAGAAGAGAATATTATGGGAAATAATATGCAAACAAATTGGATAATATGGAAGAAATAAATTCCAAGAAACATACAAACTACTGAAACTGAAATAAAAAGAAATAGAAAGCTTGAACAGACTGATAACCAGGAAAGAAACTGCATCATTATTTTGGAACACTGAAAAAAATAAATTAACTGAAATTAAGAAAAAAAGAAAAGAAATTGAATCATTAATCAAAAATCTCCCAACAAACAAAAGTCCAGGGCCAGATGGCTTCCCAGAGGAATTCTACCAAACATGTAAAGAGCTTTACCTATTCTTAAACTATTCCAAGAAATAGAAATGGTTAACTGGTCTTCAACAAAGCAGGAAAGAATATTCAGTGGAAAAAGGACAGTCTCTTCAACAAATGGTGTTGGGAAAACCAGACAGCAGCATTCAAAAAAATGAAACTGGATCACTTTTTTACACTGTTCTCAAAAATAAATTCAAAATGTATGAAAGATCTGTATATAGACAGGAAACCATTAAAATCCTAGAGGAGAACACAGGCAATAATCTTTTTGACTTGGACTGTGGCAACTTCTTACTAGATATGTCTCCTGAGGCAAGGGAAACAAAAGCAAAATTGAACTATTGGGACTTCATCAGATAAAAAAGCTTCTGCACAGCGAAGGAAACAGTCAACAAAACTAAAAGGCAACTGACAGAATGGGAGAAGATATTTATAGATGACATATCTGATAAAGGGTTAGTATCCAGAATCTATAAAGAACTTATCAAACTCAGTACCCAGAACCAAATAATCCAGTTGGGAAATGGACAGAAGACACAAATAGACATTTTTCCAAAGGAGATAGACAGATGATTAACAGACACATGAAAAGATGCTAAACATTACTCATCACCAGGAAAATACAAATCAAAACTACAGTATCACCTCACACTAGTTAGAATGGCTAAAATTAACAACTCAGGAAAGAACAGTGTTGGCGAGAATGCATAGAGAGGGGAACGCTCTTGCACTGTTTTGGGGAATGCAAACTGGTATAGCCACTACAGAAAACAGTATGGTGTTTCCTCAAAAAGTTAAAAATAGAACTACCCTGGGGCACCTGGGTGGCTCAGTGGGTTAAAGCCTCTGCCTTCGGCTCGGGTCATGATCCCAGGGTCCTGGGATCGAGCCCCTCATAGGGCTCTCTGCTCAGCAGGAGGCTGCTTCCCTTCCTCTCTCTCTGCCTGCCTCTCTGCCTACTTGTGATCCCTGTCTGTCAAATAAATAAATTAATTAATTAAAAAAAATAGAACTACCCTATAACCCAACAATGGTACTACTAAGTATTTATCCAAAGGATACAAAAGTGTTGATTCAAAGAGATACATGCACTCCGATGTTTATAGCAGTATTGTCAACAACACTCAAATACAGAAAGAGCCCAAATGTCCATTGACTGATGAATGGTTAAAGAAGAGGTGGTATCTATAATGGAATATTACTGAGTCATAAAAAAGAATGAAATCTTGCCATTTATAGAGTCATGGATGGAGTTTAGTTGTATTATGCCAGTGAAATAAGTCAGAGAAAGACAAATACTGTATGGTTTCACTCATATGTAGAATTTAAGAAACAAAAAAGGTGAACATATTAAAAAATGAGGGAAACTAGGAAACAGACTTATAACTATAGAGAACATATTAGGGTTCATTGAGGGGGAGGTGGGCTGGGTGATGGGTGAAATGTGTTTTGTGTTAAGGAGGGCACTTGCTGTGATGAGCCCTGGGTGTTGTATGTAAGTGAAGAATCACTAAATACTACCCCTGAAACTAGTATTACACTATATGTTAACTGAAATTTAAATAAAAACTGGAGAGAAAAAAAATATGGTAACACCTTATACCTTTGTTATAAAGTGGATTCTCTACATTTCCTTTTCCTCACCATCATTTAAATTATTTATTTTCCTATATAAAAATATTTGTTATAGAAAAGAATAAAATTATCATATTAAAAATTCATAATTTTATTTGGTAAGGGAAATAATTGTTAGTCCATTAACACATATACTTCTATATATTTGTATGTACATATAAACATGAATGTGTTATATTTGTACCCTAAAATATGTTTATATTCTCATTGTTTTTGTAACCTGCTTTTTTACTTAAAAAGATAAATTATTTTGATTTTAGAATACATGTTAGACTTTGGACTTTAAGTGTCAAGTGTTACTACAAACATTAAAATTTTGTTCATTTTATGAAAAACTAAAAAATATTCACAAAATTGGTATCAATTTAGTTTATTATGGAAATACAATTTTAGATTCTCTTGTGATTTTTTTCCAGAATAATGTGTCACTAGATAAAAGGTAAGATTGAAATACATTTTTCATTGTAAGAATATTTAGGAAAGCTATTTCTATAGAAATTCTGATTATATAATACCTTATGTGTCTGAAAATTATACTTGATTGATTACATATTCTTTTGGCTTTCAAAATCTTTACTTCATATATGTAATTTTGTAATGTTAACAAATACACTTCAAAATAATATAGCATAAATGAGCAAAAAATATAGAAGGGTAATTGCATAGGCAGACCAAGGTGGTAGTTCAAGGAACATGTCTATTTATTGTACCTCACTCAGTTCCAAGGTGATCCTAGGATGGTGCTTTAGAATGCATTATAGCTATTACGCAGAAACCCCGATAATCCTCCATATTTGATATTCCAGCCTACGTTGTCCCCTACTAGCCAGTAGCCTGACCTTGAAGTAGATGTGACATAAAAGAAGCCCCCACTCTGGAGCTCTCGCTTGTTTCATATCTTCCCTGGACTTGTTCGTAGACTTAGTCTCTTACATTTGATTGATTATTTGTTTTCAGATTGGATTTAGTTCAGAGATTCTTAGTTTAATTTTCAGCTATCTAAAATAAGCAGTAACCAGTCAACCCCGTTCTTTCTTCTAAATCTGGCTCCCAAATTTCTAGATTGCTTAAAGAAGTCAAATTCTAGCCACAGTATCTATTTGTACTTTTAAACCTTTTACCTAGAAATAGAGGAGCAATGTTGTTAACATATTTTTACTGAATAAAGCTTGGAGGAATTACATTTATATATCCATATTCACATATATGTGAGTGTATGTATACACATAGCAAAACTGCCTAGAGGCATTATTCTCTTATTCAAGATTATTTGTACAAAAGTTTTGACTCCAAAGTAAAATTATTTTCTTCAATTCCCAAATCCTGACATGCCTTCTGTTTCCTTCTATATTTTTCTACATTGCATTCACTGTCACCTGTCATGTTATTTATATATTTATAATATAGAATTATATTTATTTAAATGTAATTCATAATATAATCTATATATACACATAATTTGTATATCCCTTTATATATTTATTATCTGTCATCTCTCAGTACAATGTAAGTTCCATGGAAAGAGTGGATTTTTTTTCTTTTGTAGTCTTAGTTCCTGGAGTAGTAATTTAGTTCCTAGAGTAGTAACTTAGTGCTGAGAGTAACAGCATATGTACTCAATACATATTTATTAAATGGATCAATGGACATAATACTTAATGATTGTTTCTTTGTTAAGATTTTGTTATCTTTTTTTATGTATTGAATGTTCAAGGAGAAAATAACTTGAATTTTGAGTGAATAAAAAATAGAACTCTTGGCTTGCGTATAATTACTACCAACAGATCAGATGGAAAGAGATAGTAGGGTAGCTCTGCAGTTTTGAAAGAGAATGTTTTCAATCTATAGTACCTGCATACAAGTTGAAAAGAAGGTAGAATTTTCCATCATTTCTCTAAAGTTGGAGAAGCACACCTGAGAGGGAAAAAATCTGGGGAAAAGGGCACAATAGTCAATCACTTCAAAAATCTAAATCTGTAAGACCATTTTCTCTTACCTTTAAAAATACAACACAGACAATTTTAAACCTAAGTGAGGATATATTAATATGTCCAATATTACTATATATATGTTAATATCAATGCCACAGCATTCATTGTTCAGTTAAGTATGGAATAACTCAGACTAATAGAATATTATACTTCTCACTTAACTAAGTGATTACCCAACTTTTACAGCTGTGAAAGAATTTCAATATAAAATGGAACCAGAGGATATAAAATGGTGCATCTCAGGCATGTGCACTCAGGAAGACAAAACTTAAGGACTAAAGCTGTTTTCTCATGGAAAACAGGAATTTTCTTGGATGATGGGAGGTTGATCAGAGGTATCAACCTTAGGAACTTTGGCCAGAGGTGGGAATGGGAGATGACCCCAGTTGCATTGGTTCCACAAATTGGGTGAAACTGAGCTTTGTATGTGTGACTGTACTGATTCTATCTGTTCAGGAAGTTTCTAAGGCTGGTCTCCATTTGCTTTTTAACTGACACATACTGAACCCTACCCTGTTTATATTTCCTGTCCATAAATATAACCTACCCCAAATCCTCAACAGAGTTACCCGTGGCTTGCTACAGTTTGCTTATCCGGAACTGCATTTTCTTTGCTATTTCCAAATAAACTCATCTTTTTGAGCTTGCCTCAGTTTACCTCTTTACTTACGTCAACATAGTCTATATGGGGAGTCACAGGCTCTGTTAGCATTATCAGGATAGCTTGGGGAGTGGAGATAGATAAATACTTTAATGACCTACTTTATCTTCCTTTTATCCTAGCAGTTAAAATAGACCAACATGAGCTGTCAAGTTGCATCATTATTTAATGATGACATTGGTTGAATGTGAAGCTACATTGTAAAAGGACTAACATGCCTAATATTGTGTAAGTGTTATATAAATGCTATATAAGAGTTTCATATAACTGCTTTTCTTCCAGGCATCTCACCAGAGTCAATCTTTCAATGTTTAGTCTCTTTTAGGCACATTGTGTAAGCAGCTGTACAATTAGGATTTGGAATTTAAATTCAGCTTTTCAAAATACAGTCAATAATATTTCACTGTTGCACACTTTTAGCAGTTGTCTGTTGCATAATCAGCATGAAATCCAACAAAACTGGGTATCAGAGAAACTCAAAGACATCTGCCTAACTGCTTTATTGAATGTTTGAGCAATTCTGTGGAAGCTTTGCCCCTATCACCTGTGGTGGAACAGATGTGGCTACTGTGTGAGGCATATATTTAGGGTTATAGAATACCTGCTAGAAAGAAATTCTAAATGCAGAAAAATATATTTTAGCTTATGAAAGGGGCCTCAAGGGAACCAAATCACCTTCTCCTATTACACAGTTACAGGCTGAAAAGAGCATACCATGCAAGACAGATGTAGCTGAATAAGGATTTTATATTGAAGAGCTTGAATGAACTATAGTCTTAATATTTCTTATTTTTTAAAAAATATTAAAATGCTCTTAGGTATAAAACTAAAGTCACAATGAATTAATATTTCATGAGGGATTTATTTCATTTTTTTAAAAAAAGTTATGTATTTGAGAGAAAGAGAGCAAGCAGGGGGATGGGCAGAGGGAGAGGGAGAGAAATCCTTAGGAAGACTCTATGCTGGGTGTGGAGCCCCACCTAGGGCTTTATCTCATGACCCTGAGATCATGACCCAGCCAAAACCAAGAATGGATGCTTAACTGACTGAGCCACCCAGGTGCCCCTATTTCATTTTTCTTTT
Organism: Mustela lutreola; assembly: GCF_030435805.1. Taxonomy (NCBI): domain Eukaryota; kingdom Metazoa; phylum Chordata; class Mammalia; order Carnivora; family Mustelidae; genus Mustela; species Mustela lutreola. The sequence continues at coordinate 95,815,994 of NC_081296.1, forward strand.
TATTTTTTGTTTAAATGAATCCCTATCAGGAGATTTTCAGGAAATTAACGAAAGTGTATTTTGTAATATTTTGAGTAATTAAATTTTATACCAGCTCTTTAGTCCTTCTTATAAAAGAATGAGATAGTGGAAAAAGTAAAAATTCTTTAAAAATATCTAAGAAAGTAGGAGAAAAGTTCTGTTAAAGTGGAATCCATGTATTCCACTCTTGGCATATCCAAGGGGAAAGACTTCAGATAGACCACACTCTCTACATCTGCCAATCTGGCATGAAACACGTATGAAGCATATGCTAGTTATTATGAAAGAAAATACAAAAATTTAGGGGAAAAAAGAAGCCCATATAGCACTTGACATTCTTGCTTCTTTAGGATCATTTACCTTGTTATAGCTAAAAAAAAAAAAAGATTTATCCCAGTATAATTGGATCTGCAGGATAAGGTAAGGAAATGATCATGCAATTTTAAAAACATTTAAGAATTCCTATGGAGATATGTGGATGAGACAGATATTAATTTGCTCAAACTTTATTAAACTTTATTAACTCTATAATTTCATAGAGGGTTACCAACACTTAGATTATACACATGACTGTCTGTTCATCTTTCTTCTAGCCAGTCAGTGGTAACAGTGGAGATAAATCAACATTAGATACTGATCTTAAATGAAGATTTAATTAAAAATAATTTAAACATAATTCAGTGTACACATTATTTGGTTAAGATTAAATCACTGATTAATCTTTTGAGTTAAATAGTCATATTGTTCATATCTCAAGTATCTTAGCCTTTGTAGTTTTTTTAAAATTTTTTATTTTTTATAAACATATATTTTTATCCCCAGGGGTACAGGTCTGTGAATCACCAGGTTTACACACTTCACAGCACTCACCAAAGCACATACCCTCCCCAATGTCCATAATCCCACCCCCTTCTCCCAAACCCCCTCCCCCCAGCAACCCTCAGTTTGTTTTGTGAGATTAAGAGTCACTTATGGTTTGTCTCCCTCCCAATCCCATCTTCATAAACCTTTATTTCCTCTTTATATAAAGAACTGACAAAGAGTTTATTAGAAAGATGTGACTAGATGTCTAGTTGTCTAGCAGTCTCTCGTCGTATGTTATTTTTTGCTGGAATTTCCTATAATGGTCCACTTAATTTCCTCGTTGAATTAATTGTTGTTTCTAAAGCCATTTTATTTTTCTGTTGGATTTACTTCAGGGAGCTTTCACTCCGGTGGGCAGCTCTCTCTCTCTCTCTCTCTCTCTTTTTTTTCCCTCCCCTCCTCATGTTTTGTTTCCTCCTGTTGTCTCTTGTTTGATGTCCCCCTTAGCAGTGCATACATTCGATCTTCTTTCTTCCCCTCCTTTTTATCTTAATCCTTCTAGATGGAAATGGTTATGTACTTTTTCTACAGGAATCCAAATCATTTTGAAGGAAAGACCTAACAAGTAGCTAATCAATCTGCACACCAGTTCTCCAGATTACAAATCCTCCATGTTGAAATCCAGAACATGAATTCCCTGAAAGAAGTAGCCAGCTCTTAATCTTTGTACTTTGTGACTAATAGATATAGTAGGTCGTCCGTCAGTAATTTGAACCTAAACCTGTTTTATTTAATATGCTGCCTTTGGGGATAGAAGAGAAAAGTGGAGGTGAATAATATTGTGGAAAAAGAAAAATCAACAGAATTTAGGGATTGATAAAATATTAAAGAGTGGAGATTCAAGAGAATCAATGATTTTAAAACCTAACTGCTAGAAGGAAGGCGGTTTCATGAACACTGATAATGTATGCAGGGAGGAAGGATTGTGAGTGTGTTTTAGAATTCTTGAAACTAAGTTTAAATGGGAAACATTCAAAGAAATATTTTGCTGAATGAAACCTATGCACAGATGAAAAACCAAGGGGTGTGAGTGAAACCATATTGTATAAAGATTTTAAATACTGATTTTATTCAAAAAAATTTTTTTTAAACACATCTTTTTTAGGTTTTGTTGTTGGTGGTGTTGTTTCACAAGTAAGTAGAGAGGCAGGCAGAGAGAGAGAGAGAGAGAGGAGGAAGCATGCTCCCTGCTGAGCAGAGAGCCCGATATGGGGCTCCATCCCAGGACCCTGGGATCATGACTTGAGCTGAAGGCAGAGGCTTTAACTCACTGAGCCACCCAGGCACCCCATGATTTTATTCAATTTAAAAATCTTCTGTTAGGTACAGTTATAAATGCAGTTTTTTCATAGAACTCTGGGAAGGATAGCTTCTCTCTTGGTTTATATACATGGGCCATTTGTGGTACAAATGTTATTTCATGTTATTTCAAATCAAAAGGATCACTAAATGACTTTTAAGAGGTATTTAATCTTCCTCTATTATAATAATGGTCTTTCTTAATTTCTTACAATTAAATTTTTATTTTTGTTTATTTTTTAAAGATATTATTTATTTATTTGACAGAGAGAGACAGAGCAAGAGTGGAAACCACAAGCAGGGGGAGTGGGAGAGGGAGAAGCAGGCTCCCCACTGAGCAGGGAGCTCGATGTGGGCCTCGATCCTGACCTGGGATCATGACCTGAGCCAAAGGCAGACACTTATTGACTGAGCCACACAGGCACCCCTCACAATTATATTTTTAAATTTTAGATTCTTTTTTGGAAATCATGAAAGGTTATTTATGATAAAAATTCAATGAAAGAAAATGTAGGGGAGTCGCAACCTTCATATTTAAGGTATATTAAGCATATTCAAATTTTTATTATTGTATAGTATGAATAATGTGCATTGATATGTTTTCATCTTAGCATTTTTCCTCTGATTTAGACAGCATAAACTCCACCAAACAACAAATAATCTCATCATCTATTTCACTTTAGTTATTCATCATAACTCATGGCTCTGAATATTAAAGAAATCAATATGCTATCTATGGGGAAATAGCAATTATAACAATGGTAGCAGAGTCATATTTTGTAAGGCTTTTCAGAATATTAAAAGTAGCTTTCATATTTATTAAAAAACTTAAAAAATTGTGGGGCATCTGGGTGGCTCAGCGGGTTAAAGCCTCTGCCTTCAGCTCAGGTCATGATTTCAGGATCCTGGGATGGAGCCCCTCATTGGGCTCTCTGCTCAGCAGGGAGTCTGCTTCCTCCTCCCTCTCTCTCTGCCTGCCTCTCTGCCTACTTGTGATCTGTCTGTCAAATAAATAAATAAAATCTTAAAAAAAAAAACCTTAAAAAATTATTCATGGTAAATTGGAATCATAATTCTCTTTAGTTAAATTCTATCTATACCTTTAAGAAATTAGGAAAATCAAATTTTAACATGAATTTTGCTAAGTGTTAGGTATCTGGCTACCACTTTTAGAAATCAATTTTGCTTTATTTATTTATAGGCAGTTCTTTTGGAATTTTGACTAACACTTATCAGTCATTCATGTTTATATAGAATATGCAGGATTGGATATACTAAGTGAGTATGTGCCAAGAACAAAGACTATATTTCAAAGGAATTTTTAGTCTATTTTCCCTCATACCTTATTCAGTCTCATCACCCAGTCCCAAGTGTTATCTCCTAAATATATACTGTATAATTACAATTCTTACCTATTTCAGTTTACAGTCTTCTTCAGTTGGTTAATCTAAAACCCTTCAAACTCACTTCTGTAACTCAGGGCCCCTCATATACCATCTTGTGGAGGCTGCCTTTAGGAACATTCTTGAGCCCCAAATATGGTGGCCTGCACAGGGACCCTGTGTCAATCTAGGACTCTCCTCAGATTCTTCTAGAATTTCTTGGGATTTTAGTGGACTAATGCTAGTACTCCTTGGAAAACTGATGACTTCTGACTGAGGTTACTCTTTGATGAAGGTCTAAATCCCCAGGGGGAGCCCGCCAGATCACCCTTGCCCAAAACACAAAAGGAAAAATATGGGGCACTCTAATCAGATGGGGGCTGGCATTGTGGGTGGTGAAAGAATTAACCTAAGGCAGAACAAAAGAGATAGAAGTTTACTGAGTACACCTCAAGGGAGTGGCGGGCAGGCCTGATGAGGAGAGACTATGCGCCAAAAGGCAGTGAGTGGTGAGGGTGACAGTCGCAGGCCAGAGTGATAAAGCATAGGGATGTATGGAAATTTCCCTTTTTAGTAATATTAGAACTGTGTCTGATTATAATTGGTCAGTTGTAGCTTATGGCTTTTTCAGAGTGGGTCACTCAGTGAGCCTCCTTGCATTCAGCTCTGTGGTCTCTGTGGGCCCTTTTGCCTTGCTCAAGTTTCTGTTGCTCAAGCTTAAAAATAGCCTCTACTCCTTTGTTATTTAAATTTATTTTTTTCAACCTGTACATTATATTATGTCATAGTCACATCTTTTCAGGATGCCTGGGTGGTTCAGTTGGTTAAGCCACTGCCTTTGGCTCAGGTCATGATCCCAGGAATCCTGGGATTGAGTCTGGTATTGGGCTCCCAGCTCCACCAGGAGTCTGTTTCTCCTTCTGACCTTCTCCCTTCTCATGTTCTCCCTCACTCTTTCTCTCTCTCTCAAATAAATAAAATCTTAAAAAAAAAAAAAATCTTTTCGCCCTTTACCCTGTATGCAAAGCTTAAAAACCTTCAGTGGATGCCTATTCCTCTTTGAATACAAACTAGTACTCTTAACATGAGGTTGACAAAGACCTGATTTAATTCTCACCTCACCTCACCAGCCTCCTCTAGATTCTCTGCTCTGTTTCTGGACATGGAAGAGAAGCTATTAAGTTAGAGCCTTCATGACCTAGTCTTTGGTATACAAAAGGAAAAAAAAAATACACACACACACACACACACACACACACACACACTGGACATTTGTTAAAAACAGCAAGGCAGACTTCATTAAAAACTAATATAATAGAGGAAAGGGATTGAACTCAAGCTGAAACAAAAGGTGGATTTTGAAACCCTGGGGTGAGCTAAAGGAAAGTAATAGAGGAACTTCATGGCCGGGGCGGGGGGCGGGGTGGGGGGGTTGGTCAAAGTGATTAGGCCATCTGTGTTTTCTAATTGTGGCTTATTGAAGTTATACTCCTCCCTTCCACAGAGACCAGGACACTGGGGTCCTACCTTTCTTGATTACATTTCAAAGGGATGGTTTCCTGATTCTTGAGAAAGACATTTCTTGGGTTGTATAAGATTTACATCACAAAAGAGTAGAAAAAGAATTTACAGTTATAAGTTTTCTAAAGTAAATGCTGTATAAAGAGACATCAGGGGCCTATAGCCGGGAATACACCTATCAAAAATTTAGTCAAGCATATCTTGCTCAAATAGAAGATTTGGAATTTGGAACTTCCCCTTGCCACAAAGTCTGCCTTTTAAAGTCATTCTCTTGCTATGGAGGTACTAAAGCTGATCAAAAATATTATTTTACTTTCTCAGGGATAGCAAGGAAAGGCACAATGATTTAAGGGAGATAAATCACAGCCATGATGAATAAACTCTTAAGACATTACTTAGTACTGAGTTTTAAGAGCTCAGCTTCTGGTGGTGGACACTGTATGAACAGCAATTCTGCTTTCTTTCTCTGATAATCTTTCTGTTACCCCATCTCTTTACCTGTAAAACAGAAATGAGATGGCACTTAGGTGGCAGGAATTTGAGAGAGTAAAAGAGATAATGCATGCAAATGTGTTAATAAGATTGGCTTTTTAGCAGGTACTCAGTACATGCTAGTGATTATTTTTTACTATTAATACTATTGTAAAGACTTTGTTTTCCTTCTAGAAATGGAAGAGTTGTGTTGGCTGGTCTAACATTCAAACTAAGTAAGAGTTACGTGATTTCTCCAAGTGATCTTGATGTGGGAAACAAAGGCAAAAGAAAAATTAAATTTCCTTACTTCCTTCAGCCAATTGACCCATCCTTGAAACAAAGTAACATTCTGCTGGGACTTCAGCTGCCTTGAAATTGACACTTTACTAAGGGCAAAGGCAATCTCAGTCCAAACACTCCTCCCTCCTCTGTCCCCACCCAGGATCCGGGGAGTCTACTTCAACATGTAAAAATTCCTTTGAAAATTTCCTTTGTCTTGTTAGGGTCCCTGATAAAAGGAGCAGGACTGATAGAAAGCAAAGGTCAAGCAAAGCTTTATTTCTCGCCAGCACTGAAAATCAAACCAACTGGTCGGGGCCACCTCTTACAGAGAGAATGACTCCTCCCAGCCTTACAGACTAACTTACGTAGAGCATAGGCCATGTGGTTGAAACTGGCCACACACAAGTGGCCACTGAGATTATAACACACAGAGAAAGCTGCATAATCATGCTAAGTCACACACGGGTGGCCAATTGAATTACAATTCACCCTATAGTAGCTATTTGAACTAGCCTATCACCTTGGTCAAAATTGGTGCCCAAAAGTTGCCCAAAAGGCAGGGTCCACATTCTTTGGTAGTTAGGGAGATAGTATGTGCACTTTACTGATTGTATCTCCACCTGGCCTGACTCGTCCTTGAATTCTGGGCTCCGTTATCAGGGACTGGTTGACCATATTTTACTGGTTTCCCGGATTTGCTTTTAAGTAAGTTCCTTGAGGGGGGGAGCGGAGCACAGGGTCAGTTTAAGTTTTACTGCATAAACAACAAAATCACTGTTTAACAGAGCTGGGATCGTTCTGGCTAAATAGGCCCTTACAGTCTCTGCCCACCAAGATGCATGTTGGCAGTCATCTCCCAAGCATATGACCCACCTATATACATCTGAAGGCTCTCATGACTGAGTTTTTACTAAAGAATAATAAATGATCTTTTCCTAACAATAGCTGATCCCCTCAAAGTCCTGGAAACCTTGTTTCCAAAATACCTTGGAAGCTTGTGTTATCCCTAACTCCCTCTCAACTTGAAGTATACACTCAGCCCCTCCTCCGTACCCCAGTGCAGCTCTTTCTGCTCACAGGTCTTGTCCCTGTGCTTTAATAAATAAATAAAAAGGTGCTTTTGCAGACACCTTTGAAGATGTCTTAAGAATTCTTTTTTTAATTGTTTAAAATTTTTTAATTTTTTTTTTTAAAGATTTTATTTATTTATTATTTGAGAGAGAGAATGAGAAAAAGAGACAGCATGAGAGAGGGGGAGGCTCAGAAGGAGAAGCAGACTCCCTGCAGAGCAGGTAGCCTGATGCGAGGCTCAGTCCTGGGACTCAAGATCATGACCTGAGCCTAAGGCAGTCACTTAACCCACTGAGCCACCTAGGCACCCTGTCTTAAGAATTCTTTCTTGGCTATTAGCTCCAAACTAAAACATCTTTCTTCATCAATCTGACCTAAAAAAAAATGAATGAGAAAAATTGTGTAAAAACATAGTAAGTGATCTAACATTTTTTCTTCCTCATATCTCTTATGCTCTTCCCTCAAAAAATTAAAAAGAAAAATAAGGAAGTAACTTTTAGAATCTTATAGTTTCCACGGGAAAATAGACTACTCCCAATTAATTAGCTTTGGTATCTGGACAAGGTGCATGTGTAGCCTTTCAATGAGGGCATACCGATCAGTTATTGTCAGGAGTCCTTATTGCTTTAAAAAATGTTTGTGTTTCATTATTCAGCTGGTGTTCTGTCTTAAACAATGACAACAATCTATTTCTTAGAGAGATGATGGTAAACATAAAGGAAATTTAAATAGTAAACCATATGAAACATTTGTATTTTCCTGTATTTGCAATCTAATCAGTACACAGTCTAATCCTCTACATTTAAATAAAGGACCATACATTTTTAATTTCATGAAATATGTAGATGATTTGTATACAGGGAAAAGACTGTTTCCCTATTCAACTGACTTTCATGTTCTATTCTGTGACTTCGTATTAGTTCCCTAAATACATACATTTTCCCTAGCAAGCAGTGAAATAACATGCTTAACACTGGATGAGATGGCATATCTATGAACATGTGATTTTAGGCAGGTGCAGCTCATATTAAGTCCTGCCTTAGCTATTAAATACCTGGTATTAGATACACTCAAATTAATATTCTGGCTGCTTCACATAGCCTGATTATATTAGTCTGTGCAAATGAAATTAAGAAAGTGATGTATTAAAATGTCACATAATAAATTTCAGAGTAAAACATAAATGACATATAAAGAATTAACTTCCTTGGCCTAAATATCTTTGATTCCCATATTTAGCAATGGTAACAGAGCCAACTGTAATTGTACACATAAAGAAATGTTTGTGAAGACCTTGCCAAATATTCAGTGATGTAGGATAAAATTGCCTAGCTTCTCTTTGGCTTCATTTCCAAAGCACAATTAGTTTTTCTGATTGTTATTTTTGAGTTATATTTTTCAAAGCAAACAATAACTTAGAGAGAACTGCTAGACAGATATGCATGTGGTATTAAATCATAATTATCTCTTGAATATTAATCTTATCTTTGGTGTAACATTTAAAAATATCACAAGAAAATTGAGTTATATATTTACTTGTATTACAAAGTTAATGGCATAATCTATATTGATAACCAGAGAAGAGAGTCTTTCAACAAGCTTATCAGCTATGGGATCTAGAAGGTTATTTGAATTAAATTAAACACGTTAGCATGCAAACATGTCTATACAATGCCAAAGTGACTAATGATAAGTAAATAATTCAACACTAAATAGTGGCTGAATTGATTTGACTCTGATAAGACAAAATCTAAAAAGAGCTTCCCAATTCAAGCAGTTTATACTGTTTTTATCTTTTATCTTTTATTTTTATTTTTTTTAAAGATTTTATTTATTTATTTGACAGACAGAGATCACAAGTAGGCAGAGTGGCAGGCAGAGAAAGAGGAGGAAGCAGGCTCCCTGCTGAGCAGAGAGCCCAATGCGGGGCTCGATCTGAAGGCAGAGGCTTAACCCACTGAGCCATCCAGGCGCCCCTGTTTTTGTCTTTAAAAAAAAAAAATCTTCATTCTGGGACAGAAAGTCCTTCTTTTGGCTTGGACATCGAAGGATAATGAGGTTATAATTGAAGTACTTCAAAATTATTTTTGAAACTAAGGTAGCATTTCTTACATATAAATAAACAGAAAAAAGATACTGTTGAAGATTACCTACCTACTTTAGTGGACTGACCTTATGAACTTACGTGAGAGATTCTTTTTCTTAATTCTTTCCAGTGGGAATAAATTGAATTGAAAAAGATTTAAATGCACATCACACATACATACCTAGGCCTCATTTTCTAAGACATTTAGATGGAGATCTCATCTCTCAGGGCAAAAAATGATGGGATGAAGTAAATGGAAGAGGCCTGTTGTTTTTGTTTTTTGTGTGTGGTTTTTATCAAGATTTTTAATTAATTTTTCCTTACTAAAAAATAAAATCTAAAGCTTAAGAAATTTAAAGTGATGATGTTATATTGAATGCAATGAGAAAATCATTCTTTTGTTTTTTCTTTAAAATTTATAGCTTTATTAAAAAATAAGATAACTTTATGTCTTTATTTCTCGTTAGGAAGTGTGGGAGGCTATAAAGTGTTATGAGAAAAGCAATTAATGTTCCAGTATCTGAAAGTCAACCTCACTGAATTAACTCTTTTTTTTTTTCTTACAAGTTTTATTAGGAAAAGAAAAATAAGATAAGTAAACTAAGTTTTTTTCAGAATTATTTCCAGAAACCAATTTACATAATTTTGTTATAATTCCTTCAACATTGTAGAAATCACTAGGTATTTCAAAGAAAAGGATATCTAATAGAGGGAATGATAAGCTTATGGGAATGAAGGTCAGAGACGATGCTCTTGGTGTGCAGGGGGTCAGAAAATAGGAATCCCAGGAAACTCCTGATGATTTCAGCTGCAAGAAACAAAGAAATTGTTGCTTTCCAGATCACTGAAAGTTATTGACCATAAGTTTCTGGGGCAATAATGACATCTTATTCTATTTGTCTTTCAAACCTTGTGCAAAACTTGTCTCTCTATTATAAAAGAAACCTCAGCTGGAACTCTGCTGACCATGGATTCTATAAAATGTACTACGCAGAACAAGGAGAGTATTGAGGTGAGAAGAATGATTCACACATCCTGGTATAATTATCTACTCTGTGGTCAGTGATCATTTAATCTGATTTAATCTGATGGCCTGTATCTTCTACCGTATGCCTAAAATATTCTTTGTGTTTTTAAATAATTTACACATCAATTAGTCTAAGAAAAAAAATAAGTTGTGCAGAACTATTTTATCTATGGTTAAGATGGTATTAATTTTTGAAAATTGTATATAAGAATTAAAATCAATGGGTTTTCTGTTTAATCTTGTTTAATAAAGTATGACTTAATCATTAACCATCTCAGTTTCCTCGGGATTGAGGAGTTTCCTGGTGCTATGGAGTGTTGTGTCCCATCAAAATTCATATGTTGAAACCCTAACTCCCAATGTGACTATTTGGAGATAGGGCCTTAAGACATAATTAGGGCTGAACAAGTAGTAAAGGTGAGGCCCTAGTCTGAAAGGATTGGTGACTTCATAAGAAGAGAGAGAGATATCTCTTTTTGCTTTCGTTCAGAGGAAAGGCCATGAGAATATGCAGTGAGAAAGCAGTCATCTGCAAACCAGGAAGAGAGCACCCATCAGAAATTAGACCTTCCAAAAAAAAAAAAAAAAAAAGAAACTAGACCTTCCAGAACCTTGATTTGGGATCTTTCAGGCTCCAGAAGTGTGAAAAAAAATTTTTTTCCTGTTATTTATGCAATGAAATCTGTATATTTTGTTATGGAGGCACAGAAGACAAATACACCCAGAGTGCAGGACTTCTACAGCTAAAACTGGAGAAATCCCAGGCAAACTGGAATGGAGTTTAGGATATCCTTTGGGATGAAAAATGTACCATGAAAGAGTCTCCTGAGCCTAAAGTTAGTAAGGGTAATATTCAAGAAATTCCAAATATTTGATACATCATATGATATGATGTAAAATACTGATAAATCTTATGATTCTTAGTTGTCTTACTTGTGATAAAACATGTAGTGATATTTATTAATTTGTGCACCTACAAAAACCTAGGCATCTAAACATACAAATAGTTTCTATCATTTTGATTCCTAGGAAGGTATTTGCTGTTATGCTCTTAAAATGGACTTTGTTACTAGATAAATTGCTGAGTTCTCAGTGTAAATAATTACTGGGGAATTATCTTGGCAAAAAGATAAAAAAGTAGAAGGACAAATATCCTTCTACTTTTCTTTTTTTTTTTTTTAATTTTCACTGAGCTATTTGGGTAATATTTTGAGTGCTGCTTATAAAGTCAATCAGGTGCCTGAACTACTGAGCAAACTTCTCTTCATAATGGAGGCTTGTTTGTCATTGACATTATCCCAGAGCTGAGATGTGCTTAGCTTTGAATGACTGTAAAATGACAGGAAGAGGGGATATCTGCTAGACCCCAAACAATTTGACAAAGCCTCCAAAAGCTCACTATTATGATACATACCATTCTTTGGTAATCTCTGTCATTCCATATAATATAGAATGTAATATATGCTATACTATATACAATAATGTAATATAATATAATATATAAATCTCTTGATTAAGTGAAAAGAAGTGGGAATTGATATTGTTTCCAGTAAGCTGATAAAATGATGAGCAGTGATGATCTGGAGGAGATGGAATGGGTCAAACAAAATTTTGCATCTGATCATTTGGCAGCATAAAAAGATCAAAGTAAATAACAATAGAGTGTGTTCCTATGCAATCTGTACACATACATATGGATACAGCCACAGCTATAAAGGTCATTTAAAGAGAAAGCATTTCCCAGAGAGTTTAATTCACTGCAAGAATGCTTATGCAAATATTATTTTACAGGACCATTGGGATTTTATGAACTCTTGGATTATTAAAGGGAATAAAGGGAGGCAAATATTGCAGTTTCAATCCAAAGGTTAATTGGTATAATAGAAAGTTGATAAAAAGGAAATACATTAAACACACTCTATTTTAAAGAAGATACATATTACTTACCTAGTGTACCCAGAAGGATTATAAATAATTTGTTACAACTAATGTGCTGGGATGCTTTAAAGTCTAAGAAGAAGAGGTTTGAGTTTTGGGAAAGCAGCACTTTCATAGCCCCAAAGATAGTATCCTAATGGAAATGTATATGCTTTTGACAGAGAGACTATTTAATCATGGAACTATAGACAGATAAACCCTGAAAAGACCACACACAGTACCTTGCATCTAGGCCATTGTGGGTAGAAGTGCTTAAGAAGTGGAAGGAAAAAAAAAGATAGTTGTGTGAAAAGAGAACTGCATTGCAAATTCAGAAAACAGAAGAAAAAAAGTAGGATGAAAAAAAAAAAGACAAGCTACCGAATAGGAAAAGATGTTTGTAAATGACACCTCTGAACAAGTATTAGTGTCTAAAATATATAAAGGATTTGTACCATTTAACACCAAAAAACTCAAATTATTAAGTTTAAAAATGGGCAGAAGATGTAAGGAGATATTTTTCCGAAGAAGATATGCAGAAGGCCAACAGATACACGAAAAGATGCCAACATCACTCATCACCAAAGAAATGCAAATCAAAGTTAAAATGAGATATGACCTTACACCTGTCAGAATGGGTAAAATCAAAAACAAGAAACAATAAACGTTGGTAAGGATGTAGAGAAAAAGAACCCTTGTGCTCTGTTGGTGGGAATGCAGCCTGGGGTAGCCACTGTGGAAAACAGTATGGAGGTTCCTCAGAATTTAAAACCAGCTGAGGTTTCTTCAATAATAGACTTAGCTCAAGTTTTGCAAGACAAAGAGAATAAGATTTCATTATTGCCTATAATCCAGTAATTGTGCTACTGTGTATTCCCGAAAAAACACAAAAACACTAATGCAGAGGGATGCATGCATCCTGATGTTTATTGTGGCATTATTTACAATAGCCAAACTATGGAATCTGCCCATGTATCCACGGATAGATGAATGGACAAAGAAGAGATTTTATATATATTATATATATATAATATATATATATTTATTTTTATTCATTCTTATGTATTTATGTGTATATATAATGAAATATTATTCAGCCAATGAAAAAAGAATGAAATCCTGCCATTTGCAACAACTTGGGTGGAGCTTGAGAGTATAAGGCTAAGTAAAATAAGTCCCTTGGAGAAATACAAATGCCATTTGATTTCATTCACTTGTGGAATTTAAGAAACAAACCAAACAAGCAAAGGAAGAAAAAGAGAGAGAGACACATACACAAACCAAGAAACAGACTCTTTAAACTATGGAGAACAGACTGGTGGTTACCAGAGGGTAAGTGGGTGGGGGAATGTGTGAAACAGGTGAAGAGAATCAAGACACTTACCATGAATAGCACTGAGTGATGTATAGAATTGTTTAATCAGTATATTGTACCCCTAAAGCTAATATAGCACTGTATGTTAATTATACTGGAATTTAAAAGAAAAAAAACAAAAACAAAGAACCTCAGCACTATTATTATGTTTGGGAGGAATAAGAAATCCTAATAATAATAGCAATGTTATTTGAGAAAGAATGTATAAGTATCTCAAAAGTACAAAGATATCTGGATCCTCTTCATTTCATTAGATCAGCTTCGATTTGTTCATCCTATTGAACTATTATCCATTTCATTAGATCAGCTTTGATTTGTTCATCCTATTGAACTATTATCCACTCTCAAGAGGAAACTCATGAATAAAAGTCACTTTATAGTATAGAATATAGCATAGTATGTTTCATTGTATATATTTCATTTAATCCTTTAGTTAATATGATTTGGTTTTATAAAACTGATTATTAGGCATTTTTTAAAAAGTACGACCTCTATATTTTTTATTGTGTGTATTTCTCGTAAATAGTTGGAGCCCATATTTTTGCCGATTGATAAAGCACTCAACTGCTGGGCAAGAAGAAAAGAGAGAATTATGAATTGTTACCTAAGCAAAGATGCTTGTACAAATTGCATTATTAAGCTTTATTAATATAGTTACTAAGTTTACAGAGCATTCCTATGTATTCCTCAAATATTATATTGAGATCTTACATTCCAGGCACTGTTCTAGGTGCTTGTGGTTTATCAGTGAACAAAATAAAAAGACCCCTGTTCTTGTGAAGCTTACACTTTTGCAGAGAGACTGATAATGAAGTAAGTCCTATGGAAAAAATAAAACATTACAGCACAATTAGGGAATAGAGAATGTGGGGGTAGGGGAACCAGAAAATTGGACTCCTCTAATTTTTCTCAGGCTTTACAAGGATGATAGCAAAATTGCTAATATTTTAGTTCAAAATTAGACCTAATGTAGTTTAGAGTCAAGTTCACCACATTATGTAATGTAACCATTTTCTAACAGAATGAAAATCCACCATTTTTTCTTTGTGGAGGTGCTACTATGTTCTCTTACTGCTGTCAAATGCCATCTAAAATATGAATCATTATCAAAGAATAGACCTGTAATTCTAGTTTTCCCTGTCTTCAATTCTTAAAACCATCAAACATATTTGCTTTTATGGGCTTCTCCACCATGCAGCTATTGTTATCTACTTCTGCTATCCTTGCAGTATTCTTTGATTGATTTGCTAATAACTTAAGTCCTCATTTTGTCATCTTGCAGACATTTTATACTAATTGTATTTAATGGACTGTGAGCTACTGAAATATTTAGAGCCATTGCTAGTAAATGCAAAATATGCTTACTGATAGAATATAAAAATAAGCACTTGGTAAACCAATGAAGATATATATTATCTGGGATCATTGAGCTTATAAAAGTTTAATGGAGGCTAGAAGAAATATATCATTACCATTCTAAAGAAGTAAAAAAAAGTGCTGGGCAGATGGATATAGCAAACTAATATTTGAATATACTGAAAGTCATCATGTTATTCACTGGTAACGCTTAAATTTATTGTAGTGAAGATTAATATCTTTCCTTTGGTTAGTTGATTTTACAACCCAAACTCATCATACTTGACTATATTAAAAGCTAGTTTTCTCTTCATTTACTTTTTCTGTCATTTAATGTGATCATTTTGAGCATGTTTGTTGACATTACTTTGAATAACTTCTATCCAAATTAGTTATTTCAGATGTTTACCTTTGTTGTTGGAGTACATTAAATATACAAAAACATACTCTTGGTTTCATTGTTTATCTTGTTTATTTATTTATTGTGATAAAAATAATTGTTAAATTATAGTTTTCAAAGCTATTTCACCTGAGACTTTTATTATTATTATTATTTTTAAAGATTTTATTTATTTATTTGACAGAGATCACAGTAGGAGAGAGGAAGGGAAGAGATCACAGAGAGAGAGGAAGGGAAGCAGGCCCCCTGCTGAGCAGAGAGCCCAACGTGGGACTCGATCCCCGGACCCCGGGATCATGACCTGAGCCAAGGCAGCGGTTTAACCCACTGAGCCACCCAGGCGCCCCGAGACTTTTATTATTATTATTATTTTTAATTTTACACTTTGCCTCCATTTGTTCTGAGATTTTGGTGGAACAGCATAATACAAATAGGCAAATAAGGGAGACGTGTGGCAAGAAAAAATATTTCTTTTTTATTTATTTTTCTAAAGATTTTATTTATTTCAGAGAGAGAATGCGAGCATGTGTGGGAGAAGGGACAAACGGAGTAGGAGAAGCAGACTTGCCGCTAAGCAGGGAGCCCCAGCATGGGGCTTGATCCCGGGACCCCAGGATCATGACCTGAGCAGAAGGCAGATGCTTAACTGACTGAGCCACTCGGGCCCCCAAGGAAAAATATTTCTGTGGAATTCTTAAATTGTATTTAGATAAAACAATAGGGGGTGCCTGGGTGGCTCAGTCAGTTGAGCATCCAAGTCTTAGCTCAAGTGAAATTCTTGGGCTTGTGAGATCCAGCTCCACATCAGCTCAGCACTCAGCAAGGAGTCTGCTTTAGATTCTTTCCCTCTCCTTCTGTCCCAACTCCCCCCTCTAACATGCTCTCACTCTCAAATAATAAATTCCTTTTTAAAAAAGATGAAACATTTTGGTGTCAAGGAGTAGTAGAAAATAAGTTTTGGTAATAATAATTAAAACCACGGGGGGCACTGGGTGGTTCAGTCATTAAGCATCTGCCTTTGGCTCAGGTCATGATCCTAGGGTTCTGGGATTGAGCCTCACATTGGGCTCCCTGCTCAGCGGGAAGCCTGCTTCTCTCTCTCCTGCTTCCCCTGCTTGTGTTCCCTCTCTTGCCGTCTCTCTCTGTCAAATAAATAAATAAAATCTTAAAAATAAATAAATAAAGCCACTTACTTGTATGTATAGCATGTATTTATATATTACCTCAAATGTTTAAAACAATACTGTGGCTTAAGTACAGTTGTTTTAGTTTTACAGTTGAGTTAACGAAGGATACAAATATGCCAGTGACTAAAAGCTAGAAGAGGTAGAAGGAGAATTTTCCTGATGACTCTGATTCTCAAGTTGGTATCTTTTACAGTATGCTTCCCTGATCCTCTAGGGTGAACCAATTAGTGTTACCAAGGATTCTGAGGAAGAAGGAGAAAGGCAGGCTAAGAATTGTGGAGTTTATCCTTTAGGGGATAATAGACCTTTGTAAGCATTTGATTAAGAAAGTCATATGATAATCTCAAGATCATAGGCATATTATTACTCTACTCTAGGAATGAGTTGATAATTATATTAGAGGGTTGGTAATATAATTAAAGACGAAGAATGATTAAAAGATGTTTTTAAAGAAATAGCAACAGGATTTAGTTGTGGGCTGTTGTAGTTGTAGGTAGAATGAAAGTAGAGAATTACTCTAACTTTTACATATTGCAGATGCTCTGAGTTCCATTTTTGACTGCTACTATCTGCTTGACTGATATTGTGCAAACCATTTACTCCATCCTGTCTACTTTAGAGGATTTTTAAATAGAAATTATAGGATATAAAGGTCTATGAAAATGCTTTATAAACAGTAAAAGCCCAACAGATATAATATGGCTTTTGTACTATGGCTTTAAAAAATTACCAAAAGAGTTATTAAAAATGAATTTCACCTCTGTAGCAAGTCTGAGGGAATCAATATTATTCAAGCAAATGACATTTTCATGAATCTTCAAATTATACTCATACTGCATTGTCAGCATTTTCTCTCTCTGCATGGAGCAAATGCAAAAGATAACACATCTCTACCTCCAGCAGAGAGTCTAAAATAAGATGTGTATAAGAGAAAGCTACAGAAGTTAAAGTAGAATCAAGTTTTCATATTAAATATGCATATTTTGACTAAGACAAATAATCACTATTGTCATACAGTGTTTTAACAAGAGTAGAAATATGTTACATATTTTAGACATAACCAACCGATAGTCATAAAAGTTTTAGGGAGATTCTTCACTAATTGATTCTTCTGAGACATTGAGATAGCTACATCCATTGATCTTCTTGAGGTGAAATGGTCCCTAATTTCAATCAGTCCAGCATTGTATTTAATATGTGTATTGACCTGTCAGATGGACAAGAAATTTGAGACTGAAAAGGTAGTAGAACTTCTCAGAGATTTCTTTGAGGTGGCCTTGAGAGTGGGCCATACTCAACAGCAAGCCTTGGGGAGGGAGAGAGAATGGATTCCATGTTTATTTTAGAAGCGGTTCCTAACCATTTTCTGGTTTAGCCTATCCCTGGAAGGCCAATGTAACATACAGAAGAGAGGGAGTGTGGAATAAAGGAAGAAATAGAATGGGCAGGAGCAACAATACTGGTAGACAAAAGCCCACACTGAAAGAGCTGTTAACCCAAATGAAAGTTCAGTAATTCAAAAAGGACTTTTGTAAGAACAGTGATATGGTAACTAAGTGACTAGGTGCAGAAGCTGGGGCCAGTGGGCCACAAAAATGGGGAACAGCAGGAACAGGACTGGAGAAATGACAGAGGATTAAATATATTCTAGATTCCCCTCTGGAAATACCTCAGGAAAGTAATGGGGAGGAGAGGGAGGATAAGACTGGATTCCTTACTAAAATACTGGATGAGCATTTTAAATTAGGAAAATTAGGAGTGTTACTTTAAATGTGATACACCAGTATTTTAAATTAGGAAAATTAGGAGTGTTACTTTAAACGTGATACACCAGTGTTCTATGGCAGGAAAAGGAAGAAAGATAGTTTAAAAAGCTGAGATTCATATAGTAGTTATATTACAATCCCATTTTCTAATATATGGTGTTTTAAATTTAATTGAAATCAAAATCTCAGTCAGTAAAATCAAATTGTTGTTGTACCTACTATAATATTTATTCTCTTTAGGCAGTGTCTGTATATCTCATAAAATTTCAGAGAAAGAAAATTAGTACACTAAGTTATCTTATAATTTAAAAAAATTGGCTGGCCATGTTCCATTATTTTTTCCAAATACAGAATTTTGAGGGAGTCCTCTCCGTATTGTTCTTGGGCTCTTCCCAGCGCTGTGTTAAGTTTATTAATCTTTTCAAAGAACCAGGTTCTGGATGATTCTTTTATTGTGTATTACCTATTATATTAATTTAATTTTTCCTTTTGTTTCCTTTTATTTGCTTTCTATTTTATTGGTTTATTCAGTCATTAATATATAAGATCTTTCTATTCTAATGTAATTATTTAATGCTATATATTTCTCAACAAGTACAGATATTGATATATCCTACAAATCTGATGTCATATTTTCACTGATATTCAATTAGAAGTATTATTTCATTTTATTTTGGTTTCTGTTTTGATATAGGAAGTACTTAGAGATTATTATTTATATCTATAATTATTTATACCTCTTATTATTCTATGTCTGTTAGTAATATTGCCTCAACATCTTGAGTAGTCTGTGTTTTATTATAGTGTATCTAGGCAAAGTTATTTATCCTGATTGAAATTTTCTGTGCTTATTGAGTCTGAAGAAATAATATTTTTATCCATTTTGGAAAAACATCCTCTATTATTATCTCTCCAAATATTGTCTCTCCCCTTAATATTTTTTTATCTTAGTCCTGAAACTCCTAGTTGTTGGGACTTCTCTTTCAAAAATGTTTTTCTTTGTCTTAGTTGCATTTGAGGTAATTTTTGGGTTCTATCTTTTAGTAAAGATAGATCTAATTTCAGATATTATATTTCCTTATTAGAAATTGTATTTTTAAATAGTATCTGGTAATTTTAATAGTCTTTTCCTACTATTTTTTAAATTTCCTCTTTATTTCTTTAAGCATGTACATACTACTCATTGTATCTCTTTCATCTGATAATAATATTATCAGATGAAAGAGATACAGCTTAACAGCTGCACTCTGGACACTCTGGACACTAACACTCAAGGAAGGATGTAATTTTATTTCGAATTAAAGCTGAATCTTACCTAGACAAATATCTTTCTTTGGCTGAAGTTTGATTGATTAATTGAATGATTGATTGATTTAGGTTTACCCACTTTGAGGGGATGCAAATAATTGTCTTAACCTCTTTACATGGCAATTTAACCAAAATGTCAATCCACTATATATTATAGGTACTGTCAAGCCAAGTATTCTGCAAAGTCAGTAATCTCTTCCCTGGAGTCACTTCATAAATGGCTATACTGGTGTTTTGGGGATGTTGTTTTTTGTTTAAATCACTGCTGTAATTAATTACCACAAACTTTGTAGCTTAAATAATATAAGTTTATTATTTTGCACTTCTGGAGGTCAGAAATCTGACCTAGGCCACAGTGGTTTAAAATTGAAGTGTTACTAGGAATGCATTCCTTTCAGCAGGCTCTGGAGGGACATCCATTTCCTTGTTTTTTTTTCTGCCTTAAGGCTACTAACCTCTCTTGGCTTGTGACCCTTTTCCTTCATCTTCTAGGACAGGAACATTTCATCTCTCTGACTCTTATTTCACATCCCCTTCTAACCATGGCTGAGAAAGGTTTTCTGCTTTTAAGTACTCATGTATTCAGATTAGGCGTACCTGAATAATCCAGAAAAAACTCCCCATCTCTAGGTCTCTTACCTTAATCATATCTACAAAGTTCCTTTTGCCATATAAGATAGCATAATCATAGATTCTCGGGATTAGAACATAAACATCAATGTTTTTGGAGGCCATTATTCAGCTTACCACAGCCATGAGGATTTGTCTTATTTGATGCAAGTTTATTCAGATGTTTAAAAAAGACATATATTTAATTAGAATTTTATGTTGTTATTAAATGGGAGATTATAGAATATATATTGACAAAATGGCAGAAAGAGAAACTGTTGGGTACTCTCCAAGACCCCATGTCCTCATCCAACACCTGCAATTACCACCCACAAACTTTAAGAATTACTTGTATGCTGCCGATGTGTTTACATTGTAGTTGAAGTAGCTGCAGGCTTCATGGGAATGAAGTGGATTGTGGAATCATAGTGGATTGTGAGACGCCCTTTTAATATTATTCACGTGTGTGCCATCTTTATCATGTCAGAACTGAAAATATGCTGCTTGAGGCTCATCAAAATAATGCAGATTAAGGAAGAAAACTCCACTTGTTTCTGACTATGCCAGAGTCAAGGAAGGGGAGATGGCTTGCAAAATCCCCTTAAGGAAGGGGAGATGGCTTGCAAAACCACTGTGAGACTGAACACAATTCTTAATAAGAAATTTTCAATAGTCACAGGAAGAGGAAAACACAGCAGTCAAGTATTTACAGTCATAAAAGACAAAATAAAATATAAAATTTGATGTGTTGGAAATTGGATGTCTCCTAGTGTTCTGAGTTATAATTATATCATATACATAAATGTCATATTTGAGGAGATTAAAAAGTTAAGATAAATACATGATTAGTTACTTAAAATGGTATTGCAATCACTTAGGATAATGAATGTTAAGGAAAAAGAGAACTATCAATTAAATTGAAACTATTGAGAATAGTGAGAATGTACCCTAGAAGTTTTGTCTTAAAAAAGAAGAGGTAGTGTGGTCTTCAAAGGAGAAAATTCTTGGAGAGACAACAAAGACAATAAAGAAATGATAAAATAAACACAAGAGGAGCCATTGGGTCCTAGACTTAATGTGGAATATAGGCATTGTAATTAATTTCAATCTGATATATATAACCATCACAAAAGATTTTTATAAACTGTCTAGTAATTTCCTGAGTAAATCAGAATAGGTTACATAATTATTTTAAAAATATTATTTGAATGCAAATAATTTTTGTCATCTTTAAATTCAACGTATTTGTGTGTTAAATTAGCTCTCCTTTTAATACAGAAATAGAATTATTTTTACTTTTTGTTTCAGTCTTCTTCTTCTTCTTTTTTTTTTTTTGCCTTCTTCTAATCAAAAAGGCTGAAGTACCAGCTATTGATTGTGTGACTCTTATTGATCTGGCAGTGGAAAGTGGAATTTTTCCAGTTGATGCAGTGATTAGAATTGATTTAGCAGTAGAACTCATAAAAGAGTCAATAAAATACAGAGAATAAGGCAACAACTGCTCTTAGAAAAGACTGTAATTCAATTACAGCACTCAGCTCTGCTTATTTTAATTAATCTAGTCAGCATTCAGCAGGAGACTTTAGTTGCTATTTCAGGTTGGGTCTTTAGAAGACAAAGGGTTCTTAGAAAAAGAGTCCTTTTCCACAGCAGTTTTAAAATCTAGTCACATATTTATTGTGTCTTCTTACCTCACTTTCCTGTTAGATCCAGATTCCTAAAAATAATGTTTTGTGTTTACTCCACGAAGTTAGTGGTTATAAAGTTCTGAGAAGCTTTATGTTGTTCAAGGTATGCTGTTTTAGAAATTCTTAGTTACAAAGTACTGTTGTGTTTACGGAATGAATTTAACTCTGCTCCCCAATACCTTTCAGTATTATTCAGAAATATAAGACATTGTTCCTGTATTAAATTTTCTGTGTTTATTACAAGGTAATGATTATTTATTTATATCTTTCCTAGTTTTAACAATTTTTGTTCTTCCTCTTCTCTGCAGTGTTTCTTCTTCTTCTTCTTCTTCTTTTTTTTTTTTTTAGTATTTTTATCTGTTCTAATTTTATGTCTGGCTCATCTAAGGTTTTATCATGTTTTATTATTTCGTCAAAGGTCTTACACATGGTTCAGCTATTTTACTTCTGAAAATATGTAAATAAATTCTTAATATGTATAAAATTACTTGATAATAAACTCCTAATGAAGATTGCAATCTTATAAACTCTTATTTAAAAATTAATTTAAGGGTGCCTGGGTGGCTCAGTCTGTTAAGCATCTGCCTTCGGCTCAGCTCATGATCCCGGGTCTTCGGATTGAGTCCCACATCAGGCTCTCTGCTCAGTGGGGAGTTTGCTTCTCCCTCTGCCCATCCTCATCACTCATGCTCTCTCTTAAATAGATAAACATTTTTTTAAAATTAATTTAAATTTTATCAAAGTAATAACTGTATATGGTTGAAGATATCCTAGTGCCAAGTTGCTTATAATGAAAAATGGGAATCATTTCTATCCAGCACATCCATATGCTCTCTACTGTTTGCAAGAACAATGTTAGCATATTTTATTTTTGAAAGTTTGCCTTAATATATCTTAATAATTTTCTTATACTGTTGTTTTTGACTTGTACATTTTAGATAAATATTAATTTCCTGCTATATAATTGGAAAATCTAGCTTTCTTTCCCCATTAGCCATTTTTATTTCCTTTTCTCCCATTTGTCTTATAACACTTTTATCAGAATTTTCATTTAAATTCATAGCCAATAAACTATACTAATGCAATGGTACTCAGACTGCTGGGGCTACAACAGAATAAGGAATGCATGTGGAAAGAAAATCAATACATTTCCTTCCTAGAGAAAGTCTTTTGTGAAAAAGGATACCCATGGAAAAAAAAACAAAAAACAAAAAACAGTGTGCTTATTGATGTATTTGATTTGCTCAAGCAATTTTGGCTGAAGCTACTCTTTGCTACTTGAAATACACAGTTTGAGGACTGGCAAACAGTTCAGAGAACCAAATTTTGAATAACGATATTAGTGAACTATAATTTTTAAGTTATAAAACCTTCTTTTTTCCTTGACTTACGCACTATTTCACTTTTTCCCATTTGATTATTTTAATCTTTAGAGTCCAAAACTTCTGTCAGATTTTTTTGCAAATACCAATACTTTTTAATCTCAAACATCACTATTCTATCATTTGGAGTTATTTTTGTTTGCTTGTTTGTTTGTTTTTTAATAGTCTTCCTTATACACTTCTCTGACTTCCTTCTACAATATGGATTGAGAGCTCTCTCTGCCAGTCACAAGTCTTCGTCTTGGTATTTCCTTCACTCCTTGACTCCTGTGAATTCTGTCTTCTGAATTCTAGATCTTCTTTTTCATTAACTCTCTCATTTTACTGGGTAACAAAATTGCTTTTGAAGACCTTCCTAATTTGGCTATTAATAGAATTCTGGGATGAAGTAATATTCCCAGAATTCTGAAGGCTTTATTGACACTGTCTTCTAGAATACAATATACTATTGAGCTTTTAGATACCATCCTGAATACTGTTTGTGTGTGTTTGCATAAGTTTTTGGTTCTTTTTCAAAGTGTTTATAGCTAGAACTTTCTCACTAATATGAACTACATTCATGCATTTAGCTGGCAATTAAGTGTGCCTATTCAATAATTACATTTGGACTTTAAGATGTATTTTTGTAATATTCCCCTGACAGCTTGTTTCTTTCTGTTTTCTGACCTCTTTCTTTTTGGAATTCCTGTACTAAAGCTCCTTGTCTTTTTATTCTAATTTTGTTTCTTATGTTTTTCCCCCTACTGCTTTTTTAAAATTTTATTTTATTTTCTTTTATTTTGGGCATCCTCTTTCTAATATCTGGAAGTTCTTTCTTTAAAGATTTTTATTTATTTGACACAGAGAGATCACAAGTAGGCAGTGAGGCTGGCAGAGAGAGAGGGGGGAAGCAGGCTCCCCGCTGTGCAGGAAAAGATCACGACCTGAGCCAAAGGCAGAGGCATAACCCACTGAGCCACCCAGAGACCCCTGGAAGTTCTTTCTTGTTCTATTATTTTATCATCTTGTTTTGTGGATAGAATGCTTTTCTTTTATTTTTTTTCTCTTTTGCTTTGTTTTTAATCTTTCTAAGCATATGAACTATAGCTTGGCTTTTTCTCTTTTTTTTCACTCTTTAAAAATTTTTA
Source organism: Mustela lutreola (assembly GCF_030435805.1). Classification (NCBI taxonomy): domain Eukaryota; kingdom Metazoa; phylum Chordata; class Mammalia; order Carnivora; family Mustelidae; genus Mustela; species Mustela lutreola. The sequence continues at coordinate 95,840,136 of NC_081296.1, forward strand.
AAATTTTTTTTTTATAAACATATAATGTATTTTTATTCCCATGGGTACAGGTCTGTGAATCTCCAGGATTACACACTTCACAGCACTCAGCATAGCACATACCCTCCCCAATGTCCATTTACCCCACCCTGCTCTCCCTTTCCACTTCCCCCAGTAACCCTCAGTTTGTTTTGGGAGGTTAAGAACCACTTATGGTTTGTCTCCCACCAGATGCCATCTTGTTTCATTTAGTCTTTTCCTACCCACCAAGCCCCCATGTTGCATCTCCATTTCCTCATGTCAGGGAGATCATATGATAGTTGTCTTTCTCCAGTTGACTCATTTCGCTAAACATAATACCATCTAGTTCCATCCACATCATCACAAATGGCAAGATTTCATTTCTTTTGATGGCTGCATAGTATTCCATTGTGTATATATACCACTTCTTCTTTATCCATTCATATGTTGATGGACATCTAGGTTCTTTCCATAGTTTGGCTATTGTAGACATTGCTGCTATAAACATTTGGGTGCACGTGACTTTTCGGATCACTACGTTTGTATCTTTAGGGTAAATACCCAGTAGTGCAATTGCTGGGTCATAGAGTAGCTCTATTTTCAACATTTTGAGGAACCTCCATGCTGTTTTCCAGAGTGGTTGCACCAGCTTGCATTCCCACCAATAGTGTAGAATGGATCCCCGTTCTTCGCATCCTCGCCGGCATCTGTCACTTCCTGACTTGTTAATTTTAGGCATTCTGACTAATGTAAGGTAGTGTCTCATTGTGGTTTTGATTTGTATTTCCCTGATGCCGAGTGATGTGGAGCACTTTTTCATGTGTCTGTTGGCCATCTGGATGTCTTCTTTGCGGAAATGTCTGTTCATGTCCTCTGCTCATTTCTTGATTGGATTATTTGTTCTTTGGGTGTTGAGTTTGTTAAGTTCTTTATAGATTTTGGACACTAGCTCTTTAACTGATATGTCTTTTGCAAATATCTTCTCCCATTCTGTCAGTTGTCTTTTGGTTTTGTTAACTGTTTTCTTTGCTGTGCAAAAGCTTTTGATCTTAATGAAATCCCAATAGTTCATATTTTCCCTTGCTTCCCTTGTCTTTGGCAATGTTCCTAGGAAGAAGTTGCTGTAGCTGAGGTCGAAGATGTGGCTGCCTGTGTTGTCCTCAAGGGTTTTGATGGATTCCTTTCTCACATTGGGGTCCTTTATCCATTTTGAGTCTATTTTTGTGTGTGGTGTAAGGAAATGGTCCAATTTCATTTTTCTGCATGTGGCTGTCCAGTTTTCGGAACACCATTTATTGAAGAGGCTGTCTTTTTTTCATTGGACATTCTTTTCTGCTTTGACAAAGATTAGTTGACCATAAAGTTGAGGGTCTATTTCTGGGATCTCTATTCTGTTCCATTGATCTATGTGTCTGTTTTTGTGCCAGTACCATACTGTCTTGATGACAGCTTTTTAATAGAGCTTGAAGTCCAGAATTGCGATGCCACCAACTTTGGCTTTCTTTTTCAATATTCCTTTGGCTATTCGAGGCCTTTCTTGTTCTATATAAATTTTAGGATTATTTGTTCCATTTATTTGAAAAAAAAAAAGGGTGGGATTTTGATAGGGATTGCCTTAAATGTGTAGATTGCCTTAGGTAGCATAGACATTTTCACAATATTTGTTCTTCCAATCAGGAGCATGGAACATTTTTCCATTTCTTTATGTTTTTCTCAATTTCTTTCATGAGTACTTTATAGTTTTCTGAGTATAGATTCTGTGCCTCTTTGGCTAGGTTTATTCCTAGGTATCTTATGGTTTGGGGTGCAATTGTAAATGGGATGGACTCCTTAATTTCTCTTTCTTCTGTCTTGTTGTTGGTGTAGAGAAATGCAACTGATTTCTGTGCATTGATTTTATATCCTGACACTTTAGTGAATTCCTGTACAAGTTCTAGCAGTTTTGGAGTGGAGTCTTTTGGGTTTTCCACATATAGTATCATATCATCTGTGAAGAGTGATAGTTTGACTTCTTCTTTGCCGATTTGGATGCCTTTAATTTCCCTTTGTTGTCCTATTGCTGAGGCTAGGACTTCTATTACTATGTTGAATAGCAGTGGTGATTATGGACATCCCTGCCGTGTTCCTGACCTTAGAGGAAAAGCTTTCAGTTTTTCTCCATTGAGAATGATATTTGCAGTGGGTTTTTCATAGATGGCTTTGATAATATTGAGGTATGTGCCCTCTTTCCCTACACTTTGAAGAGTTTTGATCAGGAAGGGATGCTGTACTTTGTCAAATGCTTTTTCAGCATTTGAGAGTATCATATGGTTCTTATTCTTTCTTTTATTAATGTGCTGTATCACATTGATTGATTTGCTGATGTTGAACCAACCTTGCAGCCCTGGAATAAATCCCCCTTGGTCGTGGTGAATAATCTTTTTAATGTACTGTTAGATCCTATTGGCTAGTATTTTGGTGAGAATTTTTGCATCAGTGTTCATCAAGGATATTGGTATGTAATTCTCTTTTTTGATGTGATCCTTATCTGGTTTTGGGATAAAGGTGATGCTGGCCTCATAAAATGAGTTTGGAAGTTTTCCTTCCATTTCTATTTTTTGGATCAGTTTCAGGAGAATGGGAATTAATTCTTCTTTAAATGTTTGGTAGAATTCCCCTGGGAAGACATCTGGCCCTGGGCTTTTTTGTTTGTTTGAGGATTTTTGATAACTATTTCAATCTCCTTACTGGTTATGGGTCTTTCAGGTTTTCTATTTCTTCCTGGTTTAGTTGTGGTAGTTTATATGTCTCTAGGAATGCATCCATTTCTTCCAGATTGTCAAATTTGTTGGTGTAGAGTTTCTCATAGTATGTTCTTATAATTGTTTATACTTCTTTGGTGTTGTTTGTGATCTCTCTTCTTTCATTCATGATTTTATTTATTTGGGTCATTTCTCTTTTCTTTTTGATAAGTCTGGACAGGGGTTTATCAATCTTATTAATTCTTTCAAAGAACCAGCTCCTAGTTTCATTGATTTGTTCTATTGTTTTTTGGTTTCTATTTCATTGATTTCTGCTCTGATCTTTATGATTTCTTTTCTCCTGCTGGGTTTAGGCTTTCTTTCTTATTCTTTCTCCAGCTCCTTTAGGTGTAGGGTTATGTTGTGTATTTAAGACCTTTCTTGTTTTTGAGAAAGGTTTGTACCACTATATACTTTCCTCTCAGGACTGCCTTTGCTGTGTCCCACAGATTTTGAACAGTTGTGTGTTCATTATCATTTGTTTCCATGAATTTTTTCAATTCTATTTAATTTCCTGGTTGACCCATTCATTCTTTAGAAGGATGCTCTTTAGTCTCCATGCATTTGGGTTGTTTCCAACTTGCCTCTTGTGATTGAGTTCTAGCTTGAGAGCATTGTGGTCTGAACATATGCAGGGAATGATCCCAATCTTTTAATACCGGTTGGGACCTGATTTAGGACCCAGGATGTGATTTATTCTGGAGAATGTTCCTTGTGCACTAGAGAAGAATGTGTGTTCTGTTGATTTGGGATGGAATGTTCTGAATATATCTGTGATGTCCATCTGGTCTAGTGTGTCATTTAAGGCCTTTATTTCCTTGTTGATCTTCTGCTGGGATGATCTGTCCATTTCAGTGAGGGGAGTGTTAAAGTCCCCTACTATTATTGTATTATTGTCAAAGTGTTTCCTTGATTTTGTTATTAATTGGTTTATATAGTTGGCTGCTCCCATGTTAGGAGCATAGATATTTAAAATGGTTAGTTCTTCTTGTTGGACAGACCCTTTGAGTATGATGTAGTGTCGTTCCTCATCTCTTATTATAGTCTTTGGCTTAAAATCTAATTTATCTAATATAAGGATTGCCACCCCAGCTTTCTTCTCATGTCCATTAGTATGGTAAATTGTTTTCCACCCCCTAACTTTAAATCTGGAGATGTCTTTGGGTCTAAAATGAGTTTCTTGTAGGCAGCATATTGATGGGTTTTATTTTTTTATCCATTCTGATACCCTGTGTCTTTTGATTGGGGCATTTAGCCCATTAACATTCAGGGTAACTATTGAGGGATATGAATTTAGTGCCATTGTATTGCCTGTAAGGTGACTGTTACTGTATATTTTCTCTGTTCCTTTCTGATCTACTACTTTTAGGTTCTCTCTTTGCTTAGAGGACCCCTTTCAATATTTCCTGTAGAGCTGGTTTGGTGTTTGCAAATTCTTTCAGTTTTTGTTTGTCCTGGAAGCTTTTTTTCTCTCTTTCTCTTTTCAATGACAGCCTAGATGGATATAGTATGCTTGGCTGCATGTTTTTCTCATTTAGTATTCTGAATGTATCATGCCAGTTCTTTCTGGCCTGCCAGGTCGCTGTGGATAAGTCTGCTGCCAATCTAATATTTTTACCATTGTATGTTATAGACTTCTTGTCCCAAGCTGCTTTCAGGATTTTCTCTTTGTCACTAAGACTTGTAAATTTTACTATTAGGCGGATGGACCTTTTTTTTTTTTATTTTAAGGGGGGTTCTCTGTGCTTCCTGGATTTTGATGCTTGTTCCCTTTGCCATATTAGGGAAATTCTCTACAATAATTCTCTCCAATAGATCCTCTGCTCCCCTCTCTCTTTCTTCTTCTGGAATTCCAATTATTCTAATGTTGTTCCGTCTTATGGTGACACTTATCACTCGAATTCTCCCCTCGTGTTCCAGTAGCTGTTTGTCTCTCTTTTGCTCAGCTTCTTTATTCTGTCATTTGTTCTTCTATATCACTAATTCTTTCTTTTGCCTCATTTATCCTAGCAGTAAGAGCCTCCATATTTGATTGCACCTCATTAATAGCTTTTTTGATTTCGACTTGGTTAGATTTTAGTTCCTTTATTTCTCCAGAAAGGGCTTTTATATCTCCCGAGAGGGTTTCTCTAATATCTTTCATGTCTTCTTTCAGCCCAGCTAGAACCTTGAGAATCATCATTCTGAACTGTAGATTTGTCATATTACTAATGTCCATATTGATTAGGTCCCTAGCCTTTCGGTATTGCCTCTTGTTCTTTTTTTTGTGGTGGGTTTTTCCGTCTTGTCATTTTGTCCAGTTAGGAATATATGAAAGAGCAAATAAAATACTAAAAGGGTGGCAAAGACCCTAGGAAAATCTGCTTTAAACAAATCAAAAGAGACCCCAAATTGTGGGGGGGGAGAAAGGGGATAAAAAGAAGTTCAGAAAAAAAAAATTTAAAAATGAAAATAAATAAAGAAAAAATACAAAAAAGAAAAAAATGTATATATTAGACTGAACATGGTCACACACTTAATTTTTGGAGTATTTTGGTCTCTTAGAAGAAACTGCCTCCCAAAATTTTAAAGAATGAAAAACATATATAAGGGTAAACACAATGAAGGGATGGAATATGCCTATAAAGATGAAAAAACATTTTTTTTTTTTAATTTCTAAGAAAGGAGTTGATAAAGTAAGTTGGTTAGGAGAATAAGGAAAAAGACAGTGGATAAAATTTGCTTGGGCTGGAGACTAGAACAATCTCGGAGCTAGATTTAGGGTATATTTTGATTTATTAGAAGAAGTTGTACCTCAAATTTTTTAGAAGAAAAAACCCCTATGTATATACAAAAAATAAAATTAGATACAATGAAGGATAAAATATGACTATAATAATGAAGTTTCAAAAAAAGATTATTATTATTTTTTAAATGAAAGTTATTATTAAGATAAACTTTAAAAAGCGTTAAAAATGAAAGGGTTAAAGTTAAAAAAATTAGTAGAAGAAAAAAATTAAATTAAAAAAAATTAAATTAACTGCAAGACTAAAGAATCATCCGGAGAAAGCCATGAGTTCCATGCTTTGCTTTCTCCTCCTCTGGAATTCCACTGTTCTTCTTGGTAATTGAACTTGGTCTTGGCTGGATTTCTTGTTGATCTTCTGGGGGAGGGGCCTGTTGTGTGATTCTCAAGTGTCTTTGCCCCAGGCGGAATTGCACCGCCCTTACCAGGGACCAGGTTAAGTAATCCGCTCGGGTTTGCTTTCGGGATCTTCTGTTCCCTGAGCGCTTTTGGTAGAGTTCCGGAGGATGGGAATGAAAATGGCGGCCTCCCAGTCTCTAGCCTGGAGGAGCTGAGAATTCGGGGCCCCACTCCTCGGTGCTCCCTCAGAGAAAAACACTCAATCACTCCCATCTCCCTGGCCTCCGGCCCGCTCCAAGTTCACCCAGGCTGTGACCAGTTCAAGGTAACCCCAAGCTGAGAGCTCACTCCTTGGCTCTGTCTCTGTAGCCAACTTCTCCGTTCTAATACCTGCGAGCACTGCGGCACTCAGACACCCCGATCCTTCTGTGACCCTGTGGGACCTGGGGCCAAACTAACCCTGGGTGGGCTTCACCCCGACTTAGCCTCTTCTAATCTTAGTAGATTTTTAAAAGTCCTGATTTTGTGCTCCGTTGTTCTGCCGCTTGCCGGGAGCCAGCCCCTCCTCCCATGGTCTATCTTCCCGTTGTTTTGGATCTACTTCTCCTCGGTCCTACCTTTCAGAAAGTGGTCAATTTTCTGTTTCTACAATTGCTGTTCTTCTTCTCTTCAATCTCCTTTTGGATTTGTAGGTGTTTGATAAGCTATCTAGCTGATCTCCATAGTCTCAGCCTGCTACTTCTCTGTTATCTTGACTTCTCCCCCTATAGCTTGGCTTTTAAAAAGATATTTTCTCCTCGCTTAATTTGTATATTTCTTTCATGTTCCCTGCCTTGTAAATTGCCTTGTCTATTTTAGTTTCTCCCTTTTATGGTGGGGGCTTTTTCTGAAATGTCTGATGATCTCTGGTAGAGCCTATAAATTTAACAATAAGACTTTAAACAGATTGGAATTGAGTTGCCATGACCTAAGTTTATTATGTGAATGGTTCTAGTATAGGGTAACTCAGAGACAAGCCAGCTTTTCCAGTGAGATGCTCTCAAAGATCAACCTTTTTATTTAATCATCTTTTTAGCTGTTATTTTCCATAGCTTGGCAGTGTGTTGTCTTACATTGGAATTGATACTTCACTACCAGCATTGTGTGCAAGACACACAAACTCTGTTTGTGATAGTTCATCAACTGTTTTGGAAGAGTGAGGATATAAGTGGTCCTGTTTCAACACAAAACTTTCACACGTTTTCTGAACTTTAGCTCCTTTCCAGACCACTGATTATATTTTATGTAGAAGTGCAAACTGCCACACCTTCAGAGTATGGTAGGTAATATCATCTTCCTTTTTCACTTATCTCTCCCATTCCAAACATTAAGTTTATAATTTCTTTCATAAGTTAAAACAGATTCTGCCAAAATTTTCATACTTTCTTCTGTTCTTTCCCACTGTCGTGTTAGTGGCTTTTTGAAAAGAAAGAAATGCATGCAGTCATTCTGCCATCCTTAACTAATAGTCTATAAACTTGTTTATGTGGTTAAATGTTCATAATGGCACATGTATTTAACTCTAGGCATGATAGTTTTTTTGATTGATTTTAAATCATTAAGTAAATAAAACCACAGAAATGCATGCAAAGGTTACTTCCAACTTGTCAGCTGTCAGTGTGAAACTTACAAATTTTTGACCATGATATTCACAGAATCATCAGAGTCATTAACAACTTCAGTCCCATGATTATATGAAAAATTCCCTTGGTTGAAGTGAATAAACATATTGAAGAATTTATTAAATACACTTATGCATATAACTCTGTAAGTAACTTATCATTCTTACAGATGTATAGTTGTATATGTATTATTTTCTTGTAAAACACTTCTGTCTTGTCTTTTTTTGTTGTTGTTGTTAACAAAATCCTTTCACCTGAAAAGGTGGCAAGGGTTAGTTTTCTCTCCAGATGCGTAAGAGAACGGTTGCAGAAAGTTACTAGCTTATTACACAATCTTTGTATGATTTGTGTCTTACACTGACACAAAAGTAAGGATTAGAATAATTATTTTTTCTCAGGTTTGGATAGAACTGAAACTTAAGTTGATTTTAAATTGAGTGATACCAGCAGGTTAGAGTTAGTCAGTGTAAGAGCTAATCCTAGAATTTTTATAAATTTATTTCTAACTCAGTACTGTCTTTTTTTTTTTTTTAACCAATCTTAGAATCAAGTTATGTCTGATTTATTGTCTTTTCAACAAATGCCTGAAAAACCCTTATGTAATTCCCCAAATGCCTACTATAATAAAAGAACAATGGTAGGTATTTGGAGTACAGTTAGAAGAGGAAGATGATTCAGGCACAAATCCTACTTCCAGAGTGCTTAGAGTCAAATATAAATTATGTATTGGAAGAGATGTCCCTGAGAATTTCAGTCTGAAACATATATATATATATGTTATATATATATATATATATATATATATATATATATATCTCAACTTATTATATGAAACCTGAATATTTGAGGCTGACCTCCACCAATATCCATACATGTTTAATATTTTCATTTTTTGTTTGTTTGTACTGGATATGAGACTGTAATAGTGTTGGCATGGGTGTGATCATTCATATATAGTTGACCCTTGAAAAACATGGATTCGAACTGTGTGGGTGCCTTTATATGCAGATTCTTTCAGATAAAAACAGTCCAGTACTATTAAGTTATTTTCCTTATGGTTTTCTTAATATTTTCTTTTTTTCACCTTACTTTATTGTAAGAGTATATAATACATATAACATATAAAATATGTGTTACTCAACTGTTTCTGTTATTGATAAGGCTTCTAGTCAACAGTAGGCTCTGAGTAGTTAAGTTTTGGGGGAGCCAAAATTACATACGAATTTTCAGATTTTTGGCTGTGCAGGAGTTAGTGCCCCAACCCCCCACGTTGTTCAAGATCTCTGTTATGATCTTAATTGACTGAAGGGATTTATTCAGAGCTCCTTCTAGTTTTAACATATATCTAGTTTATCTATGTGTAATGCTTTACTTATGTAGCATAATTACATATTTGTATATGTATATAAAAGTCTGTGAAATGATTTTCAAACTGATATTACGAGGCTTATAGAAAATGGAAGGAAAATATATTCTGTCCCCTACTATATACATATACACATGTATATGCTCACTCTCTTTAAATAATAACTTTAAGAATAAGCATAGATGTTTATAGTCAGAAGTTATGAATTAAGTTCATTAAATTCATCTACCTTCCTGAATTCCTCTTGGAATGAAAATGTAGTTTTTTGCTATTTATACTGACATGCCCTGTAGTAACACTGGAAGTGTTTAAAGGAGAATACGAACATAAAAGAGCATATAAAATGGTGAGTGAAACAAGATGAAAAATGAAATATTCACAGATAAATTTCTTTTATGTCCTTGAACAATTTTGTTGGCTCAATTTCAGTTCAACCTTTTGATTTATGTAGATACATGTTTTGTATTTGATAGAGGTCAAGTTGGAGCTCATCAGTATAATTGCTTATTCATTTTCTGCCTTTGAAACTGTTATTTCCTTAGAATTTCTTCATTAAGACCACAGAAACTACATTCAAAACAGCAAAAGACATCTCCCTGATTTTCCCACTTAATCTAAATATTTAATCTCCTTATTAAAGAAACAAAATAGCACTCCCCTGTGGCAGTAAGAACATAAACTGCTTATTGGGAAGGGAAGGTGCCTTCTGCAATGAGACTTAAATATAAGATCTAATGTAAGCTTGTCCAATTCCACTCCCTTGGACCTAAATGAAGCTTCCATTTCCTCTCATCAAGATGAATTTCTTAATCTATAAATCTGTTCATCCTTTAGCACTGCATTTTTTATCTTCATGCTATTGGCTTAGTTACTTTGATAGAATGTATTTAATCATGCTAAGATGATTATGTATCTCCAAAAGAAAACCCAAGCTCTGTTGTATGGCATATCAATTAGTACATTCTTTGTTTCTATCCTAGTTGTCCTCTTAGTCCTCCCTTAGCCCTTCCAGGAACTCAATCAATACTCCAATCACCCTTGCACTACCTAAATGTGTTAGAGTTTTCTTCTCAAGCCCCAGCCTTTGCTCATGTATTTTCTTTCCCTCTCATGGATACTTCTTTAAACTGCCTTCAATTCAATTAAAATATAAAAACAAAGTCAAAATACTTTGCAAGAATTGTCCATTTTAAATTGTGATTTAAAGTGCTAAAATAGGGGTGCCTCAGTGGCTCAGTTGGTTAAGCAACTGCCTTTGGCTCATGTCATGATCCTGGAGTCCTGGGATCAAGTCCCACATCCGGCTTCTTGCTCAGCAAGGACTCTGCTTCACTCGCTGACTTTCCTCCTCTTGTGCTCCCTCCCTCTCTCTCTCTCATTCTCTCCCTCTCAAATAAATAAAATCTTAAAAAATAATAAAAAAATAATAAAGTGCTAAGATGGAGGAGTGTACATTCCTGTTGATCATGTCATTCCACAAGTCTGCCTAATTCTCAGTGCAGTTTTCTAAGAGTACAACGTATATTTTCAAACTATTCTCTTCTTTTATTTTGTTTTGATATATGTGATAAAAAGTCATTCTAACTGATGCCAAAGTGCTGGAAAGTACTGATAGGTAATCTGAGGGTTCTGTTAAGTAAGGCTTTTAAAAGAGACGATGTCTTAATTCACTCATGAAAAATAAATAAGATTTTTTTTTTTTTAAGCAAGAGAGAAGGCGGGCAGAGAAGAGGCACAGTCTCTGATAGTTATTAAAGACATGCATTGAATAAATATTTTGTAAGATGTCTAAAGCCCTCCAGAGATGAAAAACAAAATAAGAACCGAAATAAAATAAAATTCGATTGTAATTTTTTTTCTCCATCACACACAAGGAAGTGCTCTATATAGGGAGAAAACAGGAAGACAACACCCAGTTCCCTGAACATGTCCTTTCTCAGGGTTGCCTGAGATCTCTAGCAGATTTTTGAATAAATAACAAATTCTAAAAGACTTTTGGCTTTGATTTTAAGTATATCAAGGATTTTATTTGGTATTTATTGAAAATCTTTTTTTATCTCTTGGGTTCTAATTGGACTATCCTTAGACTTCTAGCATACATAAGAATAGTGAGGAAAACTTACAACTCTTTTTCCAGCAATTAAACCAAGATCATATGTATAGAGAAAAAAGTCAAATAAATTAAAAATAAACATAAGTACAGAGTAGCGATTGTATAGAATTGATGCATTCAGTTGTTCCTTGTGCTGTGTCTCTTGGGAGTGTGAGCAAGACAGATGGTAGATGCTTTATATTTAAATAAATATATATCAACATATATTTATAGGTACATATTTATATTCTATATTGCAGCAAAAAAATTGTGTAAATGGTCAGTGTGTTTCAGTGATGTTTCAGAATGATGCTCAGGATGTGGCAATACTCTGATATATGAGCCTGCATAGTTTTGGAAAGAGAGAAAAAGCTGGATAGTTAGAAATCCCAATAGAAATAAATTTAAAATGTCGCTTGATGCCAGATTTTAAAAGAGCTCAAATATCCTTCTCAGGTATTTAAGCAGGTGATGGCAAGTCTTCATAAAAAGAGACAGAGGTTTGGCATAAATGCACTGACTCTAGGTTTTAGAAAGATAACAAATAAGTGAAATTCAGACAAAAACGTGTGTTCTGTAATAATTTTGTTAAATAATAAGTCTAGCACAGTCATCATCCTTTATTTTTCTATCATGGTAGGGAAAATAGAAAAATGTCACTATCTTCTTTTGTTTTAACAGATGATTTTATAAGCATTTTTACAAATTAGGGTGACAGAAATATCACCTATAAGATTATTACTGTGGTAATTGCTGATTATCAGGTTAGAGCCAACCTAGACCCTTGTGTTTATTTTTGAAGTTATTTTATTAAGGTACAGAAATAATTTCAAAGCCTAGGGAGTCCTATGAGATCCCTTTATTCAAATTATACTTTCAGATACTATTTTATATTATGGGGAATAATAAATGAGGAATGCAAAAAAAATTGTTATTTTTCTAAAAGTTCTCAATTTCACACTTTATCAAATCAGATTACCTAAATTAGTTAATAATGCACTGCGATATTTCCTTCTACAGTTGCAGGTAAGAAGGAATATTGAGCTCTTTTATCTCATTTTGTATACTATTTGGCAATTATAAAGAGTTACACATTTGATCTCTAAAATTTCATTTGTTAGCTTTATAGAAGCAAAATTCATCTCTGTAGATGGAGTTTAATTTTACCAGCAGGAATGGGAAAAGAGGTGCACAGGATCAAATCTAATAATAATGAAATAGGAAGTATTTGTCATTTAGTTTTCTCCCCAGAGTGGAATAGAGATTGGTTTGAAAGAGACTACTACATATTGGGAAACCATTAATAATAATAATATTGTTTAACTATTATTAAAATATTTCTTATATTTTAACTTAATTCTCATAGAAATTCTATGCCATTTTCCACAAAAGGAGCAAGGTTTCTTAAAGAAATAACTAGTCTATGTCTAAGGCAAATTATGCAAGATGATCCGGATATATCTTAATGTGGCAGAAACAAATAGTTCATAGATTAAGGAGATCATGTCAAAAATATGCAACAACTATGCTATAAAAGCACACATTGTACAAATTTATGGGAATTTAACCCAAGAAAAGAACAGCAATTGTAGTTCATAAAATCACACTGAATCTATGAAAAGCCAAGAATCTATAATGACATATTTAAGAGATTAAATAAAAAAAGTTTAGTGGGAAATGGAAGAGAGTTTATTACTCTTTAAATCTTGTTAGTCATGCCCACACTTCTTAACCGTTTATTATGTCAATGTAAAATGCAGAAATTAATGTTAAGTAGATATATATATTTTTTCTCTACATAAATGTCAATTGAACAGCCCATGTATTGTTATTTAAAGTAAGAAAATTACATATTATATTATATTATATTCAAATCTCAAATGAATGCTATTTAAAATATCTGTGGGTTGGAAAACTCTGAGGTTATAAGAAAATTAAAGATTCCATCAAATTTAAGGGGCACATAAAAAATTTAAACATACATTCAGGTTTCTATTGTTTTACTTTTTAGTAGAAGAAAATTTCATATTTTAAGATTCTGAATAAAAAAATCCAATAAAGTTATTCATATTCATATAGCAGAATTCTTTGAGACCAAATAAGTGAAGACATAGTTTAAATATAGAGATATGTTCTGTGTGAATCACAATATATATTTTTTGCCAAGAGACTGTACATAGTTGACATTTTATTTATTTATAATGCATAATTTTGATTGTAAGATTTATAATCTTATAACTCCAGTTTAAGTTTTAACTGAATAATATATTTACCCTGATTTAAATTAAAATCTACATTTATTAAAATGACTTTGGGCTTATTTTATTTATTATTTAATTTGTTAGATTTATAAGAAGTATTTAATATTATGGATGATTTTGTTTTTTAGGTAAGAAACTAAAGTTCATAAAAGTGACATTTAGTTCATAAAAGGAATGGAATTTATAAACTTATGTTTATAAGTTAGACATTATTCATAGACTTTAAAAGTAGTTAACATATGCTATGAATATTAATAGGAATTAAGATTTACAAGAAAAATTTCAAAATCTAAGAAGATTTCACAGTCTCAGCAGTACTGTGAAAATTCCAACCTAGATTGAAAAGGAATTGCCCAGTGATGTATAGGACAGATTGACTAAATAGGGAATTTTGCAAAGCCTTGAAATATTTGGAAACACTGAGCAAATGACTTCAGTGCTTGTGGTATGGTCTTTAAAAACTTCTGGATTAATACCATTTAGGAGAGTTCAATATAATTTTCTATTTTTATAGTTTATTCCCGTCTGTGAAAACATTCATTCTCCATCAGTTTACCTCCTTTCTGTCAATATCCCTTCTCACTGTGGTGGGGGGGGGGAATTTTCCTCTCTTCCAAAGCCAGTCTTCATCTATCATCCCAGCATGTGATTGTACATTTTTTTAAATAGTCAACTATAATAGGAATCATACAATATATTACCAATCGTACTAAATGTCTAAATGTGTAACACAAAAGATTGAATTTTTGTGAACTTTACTCAGTCTTTCTAGTTTGGAAAGTCCACACAGATCCTGGACCAGCAGCTCCATGTGTTCAACACACTTTTCCATAGTTTCCTATGTTGAGAGAGATTCTCAAGCACACAAAAAAAGTACTTCTTGAGAGAGATCTTTGGCTTATTTAAGTTGGAAAGCTGATGCTCTCATTCCACATGAAGAACATTTTTAACTTCTAGGTCCTAAGAAGACTGGGGAGTAGGCTAGTAAGTAGGCTTATGTGTCTTTCTATCCACGTTGTTTCTCCTGAATAAGAAATAATAGTAAATTATATAATCTTAAATTGAATCTGTCATCTTAATTTTCCCAACAGTGACCTTGGGCAATAGGATAAGTAATGAATCAGATGCAATTTTTGAGTACCTGGATGAGTGACATTGCCATTAACTGGACATCTTTGGCAGTGGAATTGATGCCTAGTTTTAAAAATACTGGGTTGACTAATGAATGAGCTCATAAATAAGAACATAGCCCCCTGGGTGGCTCAGTTGGTTGGGCCTCTTACTCTTGGTTTCAGTTCAGGGCATGCTCTTGCAGCTGTGGGATTGAGCAGTTTATAGGGCTCTGTGCCTATGTGGACTCTGCTTTAGGTTCTCTCTCCCTCTCTCTGTACCTACTGTGAGATTCCATAAAATTCTAGAAAATGCAAACTCATCTACAAATACTTATGGCATTAAGCTAACCAGTAATTTCTCTAGGGACACAAGGGGAAGTGTACAGGAGAAGGAATGAGGATGGATGGATTACCAAGGAGCACAAGGCTTCTTTTGGGAGTGTGAAAATGTTGATTCTCTTGAAAGTGGCAATAGTTTTATGTGTGTGCACATGTCAAAACTCATCAAAATGTACACATTAAAATCATGCATTTTCTTGTATGTCAGTCATATATAACATCTAAAAAAAGCAAATATAAAATCTTTCAACTTTTAAATATTAAAAAATGTCTTTATTTCATCCAAATTTTTGATGAATGTTTCTCAGAATACTGTATTCTGGGTTTTTTTTTTTTGTTGTTGTTGTTTTTTTTTTTTTTTTTGCTGGCATGCATTGTTTGTAAAAAGAAGGAAGCCTATCATTTTTGTTTTCCTGTTTGTGTAATTTGTTTATTTTTATTCTTCTCTTGCAGCTCTCATCTGTTTTAATCTTTATTTCTGCTTTTATACATATGATTTTGATATACTTGAGAGAGAGCATTTATCTTTCTGGTTGTTGCACTTCTTGGCTTTGTAGATTTTTCACTGAATGTGTGAAGTGTTCACTTGTCATTTCTTCAAAAAATGTATAGTGCTTCTCTCTCTCTCTCTGTCTCTTCTCTCCTTTTGGGACTCTTCTGAGAGTAGTTTATATCATCTCCAGTCACAGAAGGTCTGCTCTGCATCACCCCCTGCCTCTTTTGTTTCTTTGTTCTTCAGGTTGATAATTTCTATTTACCTGTCTTCAGATTCACTGGCTTTCCCCGCCAGTGTTCAACCTGCTATTAAGAACTTAGAATGAATTTTTAAAATTCATATGCTATAATTTTCAATTCTAACATTTTTTAAATTTCTAGCAAATTCAAAATTGTACATTTTATTGTTGTGTTATGGTATCCGTACGTCTCATAAGAATTTAAAGAATTTAATCTTTTAAATTATTTTTTATTTTATTTTAATTCTATTAATATACTTCATTTTTTAAAAGTATTTATTTATTTATTTGACAGAGATTGCAAGTAGGCAGAGAAGAGGGCAGAGAGAGAGAGGAGGAAGCAGGCGCCCTTCTGAGCAGAGAGCCTGATGTGGGTCGATCCCAGGAATCTGGGATCATAACCTGAGTGGAAGGCAGAGGCTTAACCCACTGAGCAGCCCAGGCACCCATTAATATACTTCTAACAACTGTTATAAAGTCCTTTTCTTTGACTCCCAACATCTGGGTCATCTTGACATCTTTTTTTTTCTCTTGATTTTAGACCATATTTTTTGGCCTTTTTCCATAGTTTATAATTCTTTTCATTTTCTGTTAGACATTTTAGATGATAATGTGTCAGATTATATGGAGTGGGAATTACATTTTTATCCCTTAACTGCTATTGATTTTTGCTGTAGCATAGTGAAAGAAAGCTGTAATATCAATGTAATCCTAAATCTTAACATAAAATATAATTTTAACAACAGTCCCATTATTACAAAGAGATTTTAAAGTAAGAATTCTAACATTAACCGTGTCTGCAATGATTTATTGTTAGGAGTGAAAGTAATGGAATTAATTTTTAACTTACTAGAAATCAGTGGAACCAGAAAGTGTTTAAAAAATAACACAAAGTCTCTCATTTAATTTTCAGAATGTGGAAAAGACCTTAACAGGCTAACTTAGCGCTGTGAAAGACCTCCTCATAATGTGTTTTTTTTTTTTAAAGATTTTATTCATTTATTTGACAGAGAGAGATCACAAGTAGGCAGAGAAGCAGGCAGAGAGAGAGAGGAGGAAGCAGGCTCCCTGCTGAACAGAGAGCCTGATGCGGGACTCTATCCCAGGACCCTGAGATCATGACCCAAGCCGAAGGCAGCAGCCTAACCCACTGAGCCACCCAGGCGCCCCTCATAATGTGTTTTTAAGTGATAGTTTCCTTCTTTCCTTTTTTAAAAGATTTTATTTATTTATTTATTTGAGAAAAGAGAGCGCATGGGTGGGGGGATTTGGGGCAGAGGGAGAGGGAGAAATAGACTCTTTACTGAGCAGGGAGCCCAATGAGAAGCTCAATCCTAGGACTTGAGATCATGACCTGAACTGAAGGCAAACGCTTAAACAGGTGAGCCACCCGAGCACACCTGTTAAGTGATAGTTTCTAAAAAGATAATTTTATAAGTCCTAAATTTATAAGATGGATTATTTTAATCAATTATTTAAATAGTTTGTTGACAAAGATTGAATATTAACTAAAGTCAATTGGGTGTAAAAGTATTCTTCTTTATCTGATCCAAGTAGAAATTGGGATATATTTTCAACTGGATAAGTAATTTCAAAATTGCATATTTTATTTTTGCTACTAAATATGAAATAGGCAAACATTTAAAATGGTTAAAGTATGAGGATTTGGATATTAAGAGTGCATTCAAAATATGCAGACTAGATTTATTCCTTGTCTAGTCTGAAATACAGTAACTGACACTGTTTGACATAAACTAGTTATAACTCTAAATTCTTCATGAAATAACTTTGTGACCCAATAAAATGGTTATACATTTTGATAGAACTTTGCTTTATGGTGGACATCATTCTGTGGATAACCTACTTGGTTTTATTTATGAAATGAAAGATTGGTCTTTTATTATCAGACTGAAAAACTTCATTGGGTATAGAAGAAAACATTAATTAACATTTTTTTTTAAACCAAAAGGTAATGGGTCCATCTTTTTTCTAGAAGTTATCATAATGGAAAGAACCACTGGAGTTTAAAAATTCTATGAAATATTAAATATTATAGAAACCTGTTTTTAGGAACAGTGAATGTGGGAGTATTTTATTTGCAATTCCACAATATCTAGTATTATGTTAAATGTGTATACTTAGACCAGTGTGTTGTTACATGGAAATCGCAGGTTGCATATAATTTAATAGTTTCTAGAAATCCACTGTAAATAAATGAATTCTTTTAGCTATTACCGTAGGTGATAAGATTAAACAAAAATTCTTTTCTTTTCCCTTTTGGCTTATGATTGTCAATAGCATAGAACTTTTAAGAGGTTTCAACTAAATAAAAAGGAAAAGGCACAGATACCAATATTCTGCTGGCTAGAAAGCTGCATATTTTTCAGATTACTATTTTACTGTGCCAAGCATGTATAGCCATATTTAAGTATTATATATGGCAAACAATTAAACTTAACTTATAGATATTTTGTGGATACATAATTACTGGTATCTTCAAATCCTCTGCCTTGATGGATAACAATATTTTAGATCTATTGGTCAAAGAAAAATATAAGCTGTAAATAGGTGTACAGCTGTATTACAAACAAATCCCTTTTTCACTTGAAATAGAAATTAAATATTAAGATGATTTCTTAATATTCAACATTTAAAAATTTTTACTAAGTACAAACTCCACTCAATTCTGGAAAAAACACCTTGTGTTTTTCCTCATAGTGAGTATATATATATACATATATATGTATATATACACACATATATTGTGTTTTACTTATTATAGTGTGGGAAATCTCAGTGCCATCTTGTGCAGAAACAGCCTCTATTTAGTTGTATTCAGGCATCTACAGAATGACAAACCAAAGTTTTGGAAAGAATTACATTCATTCAGACACAAAGAAAGGATGATTATTGTAACGTGGGATCACAAATCACATTCTTTCTATGCTTTCAGGTTTTTGCTTCAACATTTCTTTAGGCAGTCTAGGCAGAAATGCTTTTGACAAAAGGGTCTGATTGATAGCAAGTCAGCTTACACTATATATTTTTACAGTATATTTTTTTCAAATCCATAAATAACAGAGATATTATCTCCTGGTGTTTGTGTTGCTATGAGACATCCATACTGAGTCTTGATTTTCCAGCCTCAGCCACTTGCACAGAAAAAGTAATTTTAGTAAATTTAGCGTGATTTACCAATAGCCCTAGAATAACATACAGAAAATTTTGCTCTAAGGATTTTAATAGTTAAATATGAACATTGATATGACCCCATGTTGCTTATTTTATTTAATGTACATAACTTATCTCACTACTTCTGGGAAAATGAATTACTGCATAATTAAACAGTTTAGCAATCACAAGAAAGATTTTAGATTCTTCAGTAGCAGATACCAAGGCAATGCCTGAGGAGTGAAATCTCTTTTTAGGGAGCAACACCATGAAAGGAGGGGGAACAAAGGAGCATTGCTTAGAGAGAGAAGGCATACTGCCATCCAGGGCCCTACAAAGCCTTAGACAACCTAGTGGGGAGCACTGCAGCAAATGTTGACCCATCAGTATCCCACATTGGATGAAATGTACCCGCCTTCACATATCTTTCTTATTCAGTCACCATATGTAAGCTGCCCTGGCCAGGGTGTAAACTCAGGGGAGAGATACTGTGCAGCTGAAGGAGGCCATAAAGGAAATAATAGCTGGAAGCTGGCTGCTCCGCTGCCCTGCTCTTTGCTGAGGGCTGAGCAAGAAGCCTTTACTTAATGCAGATTCTGGGTAGCTCATGTTTGTGTTCAACACAATCACTTTAGGAAGGAAGGAAGCCACTGTTGCCTGACAGGTGTGTGAGGGGACAGCTTTGATAAGACCCACGGTCAAGTTACAAATCAGGGATAAGCCTCCAATGCATAGGCCATGTTTTGTCAATTCTGGAATTTTATATATTTGGAATTATGCAGCCCTTTTTGTATGGCTGCATTCATTTGCCACAAAGTTTGTCATGTTAAAATATTTCTTTTTTTTTTTTTTTTTTGGCATGTATCAGAAGTTCTTTTTCCTTGGTTTATAGTAGTTCATTTTACAAATATTTGTTTACCTAGGATAGAATTCTGAGTTGTTTTCAATTTTTGGTTATTAGGAAGAAGACTAATGTGAACGTTTTTTGCAAGACTGTGGATGTAAGTTTTCTTTTCTCTTGGATAAATGCTTAGGGTTGGAATTTAACTCATGGTTTAACTTTCTAATAAATGGCAAATAGTTTTCTAAAGTGGCTGTTAATTCCACTCCCCTACCAACTATAAATTAATCTCCAAAATTTGGTGTTTTCAGTCTTTTCCATTTAACAGTATTAGTAGATATGTAGCACTATATCACTGTGATTTTAATTTGCATCTCATCTACTATGACTTATGATAAATACTTGTTCATGTGCTTATTGGTCATTTGCATATCTTTTGGGAAGTGCCTCATTAAGTCTTCTGCCCATCTTTTATTTCATTATTTAATGTTTTAGTCCTGAAAGCAGAAAGTTCTTTTATATTCTAAATATAGATCCCTTTTTAAATATATATGTTGCAGATGTTTTCCACTAATTTTTATCAAGAATACCTTTTTGTTTTTCTCTGTTATGTTGTATATAATATATATTTTGTCTAAGAAATCTTCACTTCCCAGGGTTTTAAAGACATTCCTCGATGTTTTCTTCTAGTAGCTTTATTGCTTTAGATTTTACATTTAGGATTATTATTTAATATAATTGATTTTTGTGTTTGGTGTGAGGTAGGGGCTGGGGTTCTTTTTCTTATAGAATCTACCTTCTGTTTCAACACCTTTTCTTGGAAATATTTTATCATACTCAGTTGTTTGGACCTTATTGTTGAAAGTTATTTAATCATATTGAATGGCTGAACTCTCTTTTTGTATAATTGCTTTATATGTTTATCTTTTCACTGATACCACACTATCCTGAATAGCATGCATATTAGTAAGACTTGAAGTCGAGTGGGGCAAATTATTTAAATTTGTGTTTCTTTTTATTTTTATTTTGGCTATTCTTCTTCCTTTGCCTCTATAGTTTTTTTTTTTTTAAAATGGGTTTTTTTCTCTTTACTACAAGTTGATTTTAGCAACAGTTTTTTTTTTTTAAATATTTTATTTATTTATTTGACAGACAGAGACCACAAGTAGGCAGAGGCAGGCAGAGAGAGAGGAGGAAGCATGATCCCCGCTGAGCAGAGAGCCCAATGTGGGGCTTGATCCCAGGACCTTGGGGTCATGACCTGAGCCGAAGGCAGAGGCTTTAACCCACTGAGCCACCCAGGCGCCCCTAGCAATATTTTTTTCTGTTTTAAAAATTTTAAAGTTTTTGGGCGCCTGGGTGGCTCAGTGGGTTAAGCCGCTGCCTTCGGCTCAGGTCATGATCTCAGGGTCCTGGGATCGAGTCCCGTATCGGGCTCTCTGCTCAGCAGGGAGCCTGCTTCCTCCTCTCTCTGCCTGCCTCTCTGCTTACTTGTAATTTCTCTCTGTCAAATAAATAAATAAAATCTTAAAAAAAAAAAAAATTTAAAGTTTTTAACTCCAGTTAGTAAACATGCAGTTATATTAGTTTCAGATATATAGTATAGTGAATAAACAATTCCATACATCAGCCAGTGCTCATCATGACAAGTGCACTTCTTAATCCTCCTCACCTTTTTAACCCATCCCCCTCCCTTCTGTTAACCATCAGTTTGTTCTCTATGATTCAGTCTGTTTCTTGATTTGTCTCGCTTGTTTTCTGTTACAGTTTTTATTTTATTATTATTTTTTAATATTTTATTTATTTATTTGACAGAGAGACAGTGAGAGAGGGAACACCAGCTGGGGGAGGGGCAGAGGGAGAGGGAGAAGCAGGTTTCCCAGAAGAGCAGGGAGCCCAATGAGGGTGTTGGGGGGTGGGGGGATTTGGGAGGTAGGGGAGGTGAGGGTGGGGATCATGACCAGAGCAGTAGGCAGATGCTTAACGATTGAGCCACCCGGGTGTCCCTCTGTTATAGTTTTTAATATGAAGATTTTGCATATATTTTGTTAGGCTTATGGATAAGTTCTTTAGTTTTTTGATAACATTAAAATAATATTTTAATTTTACTTTCTAATTTTTAATTACTAGTATATAGAAATAACTTCTGTATATTGATTACATATTGCTAAGTTTCATTTCTCAGTTCTAGAAGTTTTTTTTTTTTTTTTTTTTTAAGATTTTATTTATTTATTTGTCATAGAGAGAGAAGCGAGAGCAAGCACAGGCAGACAGAGTGGCAGGCAGAGGCAGAGGGAGAAGGAGAAGCAGGCTCCCTGCCAAGCAAGGAGCCCGATGTGGGACTCGATCCCAGGACGCTGGGATCATGACCTGAGCCGAAGGCAGCCGCTCAACCAACTGAGCCACCCAGGCGTCCCTAGAAGTTTTAAGGATTTATCTGAAAATCAAGAGTTTTCCTTCTTTTTAGTCTTGTTTTACTTTTTTTTCCTTATTGTTTTGACAGACTTCCATTACAATGCTGAATAGAAATGGTGAGATTGTACATTTTCGTATTGGTCCCTGTCTTAAAATCAAAGCATGCAGGATTTCACCAGTATGTGAAATATAGATTTTCCATATATGTTCTTTATCAGGTTGGGGAAATTCCTTCTATTCCTAGTGTGTTGAACATTTTTAAAAAATGAGTTTCAGAGGCATTTATGTGGCTCAGTCAGTTAAGTGGCTGCCGTAAGCTCAGGTCATGATCTGAGCCCGGTCCTGGGACTGAGTTCTGTGTATGACTTCCTGCTCAGCAGGGGATCAGCTTTTCTCTCTCCCTGTGCCACTCCCCTTGCTCTCTCTCTCTGTCTCTCTGTCTCAAGTAAGTAAATAAATAAATATTTAAAAGAAATGAATATTGTATTTTGCCAAATGCTTTTTTCTGCATCCATAGAAATGCTTGTCTAACATCTCTAACTTAATATAATGAATTGCATTGTTTTTTGCGTGTTACAATAATCTGCACTCCAACTTGACTATCCCATATCTTTCTTTTATATATTGTTGGATATCATTTGATAACTTTTTAAAAAAGATTTTATTTATTTATTTATTTGAAAGAATGAGAGAGAGAGCATGAGAGGAGGAAACAGTAAAGGGAGAAACAGAAGCAGATTCCCTGCTGATTAGGGAGCCCCACACATGGCTGAATCCCAGGACTCTCAGGTCATGACCTGACCTAAAGGCAGACACTTATCAAATGAGCCACGCAGGAACCCCTATTTCCTAACTTTTTACTGAAAAATTTTTATATCTATATATGGAGTGCCTGGGTGGCTCACTAGGTTAAGTGTCTGCCTTTGGCTCAGGTCATGATCCCAGGGTTTTGGGATAGGGCCCTGCATCAGGTTCCTTGATCAGCAGAGAATCTGCTTCTGCCTCTCCCACTTCCTTATTTGTGTTCCTGTTCTCGCTGTCTCTCTCTCTGTCTCTATTAAGTAAATAAATAAAATCTTTAAAAAAAAAAGAATTTTTTATATTTATATCCATGAATGATACTGGTTTTTACTTCCATTGTGTTGTATTCTTTTCTGATTTTGGCATAAGGGTTATAGTGGCATAATAAAATTTTCATATATTATTTCTCAATATATCTTCTTCCCCTAAACCAGGTAGGCTTTTGTTTAGAATACTTATGGTACCAGCAACGTGTTTGAACATAGCTCCCTTTCTTACCAACTCCAAGGCTGGGATAAATATAAGAGCCAGTTGTTTTCTCTCAGTAATGGTATTGATGTATTTGTGATTTTCTTGGAGAACAGTTTAATCTTTCTGCTACAGGCTACTCTCATGGGCAAAATGCAGACAACTTATCTATGTTTATTTATGTCCTTCACATCTCGCTTGCATTTTACACTGTGCTACATTAACAGAACTACAGTGGGAAAAAGAGCAGTTTTCTCAAACTGGCATGATTTTTCTTTCCATGGGACATTTGGCAACATTCAGAGAAATGTTTGATTGTTAAGATTAGGGGAGAGTGGGTTCTGCTGGTTTCTAGGGGTAGCTGCTAATACATTCTGCAGCACACAGGAGAACCCCTACAACAAAATTTATCAAGTTAAAAGTGTCAATAGTGCCAAGGCTTGGTTTAGAGGTTCAAGGGCTCAGTAAAATTCTAATGCTGAAACTAGGTTTCATTGTCTTCTATGTACACAAACCCTACAAACTCTATTTTTTTACCCATGACATTTAGAATGCTCAGCTTGTTCCTTGAAAAGGGGACAACTTTCACTTCTTCCCATGAGTCAGAGAGAGAAAAAGCTCTTTTCTTAATGTCATGGTTTGGGTTTTTTTCCCCAATATTTTCTTTGTTTATTTGACACAAATAAAGAGAGAGAGAGCAGTGGGGAGCTTCAGGCAGAGGGAGAGGGGGAAACAGGCTTCCCACTGAGTAGAGACCCCCCCAACAATGCGGGACTTTATCCAAGGACCCCAGGGATCATGATCTGAACTGAAGGCAGATGCTTAACCAACTGAGCCACCCAGAAGCCCCCTTAATACCATGTTTTTAATAAGCCCTCCAACCCCAATGATTCTTAGTCTTTTTATTCCATCTAAGCCTTAGCTTACTTTGGCATATGGTCAAGTGGCACTGTAAACATATTTGTCTATCATTTTCTGTCTTTTGTTGAAATCTGTTAAGTCAGTGTGCTCTGCCTTTGGCTGAATTGAGGAGACTCAAAAGTGTTCTTTCTTTTTTTTTCTCAGCTGTGAGTCCTATTGACAAATTCTGGGGAAGAGCAAAAGACTTACTTAGCAACTGTTACAATAGTATGTTACAGTTTACTAAATATTTTCATGTATATTTTTCATGAGTCTTTATAGTGATATTATATATTATATATTATGTATTATCATCATTAGTATAATTTGTGGCTTTAATTAGAAAAATCAGTGATGTCATTGTTATCAATAACATTTCCTTCTAATTTTTTTATTTTTTTATTTTTTATTTTTTATTTTTTTTAAGATTTTATTTATTTATTTGACAGACAGACATCACAAGTAGGCAGAGAGGCAGGCAGAGAGAGAGAGAGGAGGAAGCAGGCTCCCCGCCGAGCAGAGAGCCCGACGCGGGGCTCGATCCCAGGACCCTGGGATCATGACCTGAGCCGAAGGCAGAGGCTTTAACCCACTGAGCCACCCAGGTGCCCCCTTTCTAATTTTTTTTTTCAGTTTTAAGTTCTCTATCAGAGGGCATTTATAATTCATCTAGAGAATTTAAGTTCCTAGGAATTTTGCTGTAAAGCACTCTTATACTATTTTTGTATTTCAGTCACTTCCCCAAGAGTCTTATAAATTCTGTTCTCTGCTCATTCAGCCACATGATCAAAATCACTTTCCTCCTAGAGATATGGAATTTGAGTGAAAAAATAAAATGAGAACACATATACCCTCCTCATTCAATGATCACCTTGAAAGTAGGTGGGAAGAATTCCTGACATTCATTTCTGAGCAGTTGCAATGGATGGTGGAATTCTTTCTTTTGTGAACCAGTGACACAAAATAGTAATTGAAAAGTCTTATTTCAAAGTGTTGTCAGAACTGAGGGTAAGAATAGAAAGAATTAGTGTGATTTATTAATAATGCATTGAAATGGGAAATACATAAGTAATTACAGTCAGGAAAACTTTTTGCTGATTTTATATGATAATCTAATAATGGAGAAAGAGGTTCAGATATTTAAAGTATGATATCATGGATTTTGAAGTGGACAGAATAGACTCTCTGTGAAGAACCAGAAAATCATTTCTTTTTTTTAAAGTGGTACATAGTACCAGAGCATTATGAACAATTATTTTGTTATTATTTTATTTTTAAATAAGCTTTATATTTGAAAGAATTTTAGGTTACAGAAAAATTGTGAAGATAGTATAAAGACACCTAATTTCCACTATTGTTAATATCTTGTGTTGGTATGGTATATTTATAACAACTAATGAGCCAATACTGATACATTACTATTAGCTAGAGGTCAAACTTTATTCATATTTCTTACTTTTATAATGCTATCAGTTTTTTGATCTGGAATACAAACCATAAACAATGTTACATTTATTCTTCATGTCCCTATAGCCTTCTCTTGGCTATGAGATTCCTAAGATTTTCTTTGGTTTTTATTATTTGACACTTTTGAAGAGTATTGGTCAGGTGTTTTATAGAATATCCCTCATTTGGGACTGGTCTGATATTTTCATCATGATTACATTTGGGCTATGGATTTTTGGGAAGAAGACAAGAGAGTTATAAAGTGCCATTTTAATCAAGGATATCAAGGGTACATGCTATCAACATGACTCTTCACTCTATTGATACTGTTAATGTTGACCTTGATTACGGGGGTTTGGCAGTGCTGTCAGATCTCTTTTTACACTTGCCATGCTCTGCTTTTTGGAAGGAAGTTACTATGCACAACCCATACTCGAGAACTGAGGAGTTATGCTCCACATATTTGAGTTGGAATATCTCCATAATTTCTTTTGAATCCTTTTGCATGGGTGATTGCCTATTATTCCCACTTATTCATTTATTCAGTTATTTGTTTAAGAATCCATGTAGACTTATGTGTTTTTTATATATTAGGTTTGTACCCCATCTTTATGACATAGCCCCATCAGTGTGCATGTATGTTTGCATGTTAGTGCTCTTTTACTTTCTGGAACTGTAAAATGCATTTTAATAATTACTTTAATGTAAATGACTTAAACAAATGTCAGAGAGTGGTAGTTTCAGTACAAAGCATGAGATGACTATATACTGCTAACAAACTCATTTCAAAGTAACACATAGGTAAATTTAAAAGTTAAATGACAGAAAGGACATACCAAATCTTAATTAAGAAAAACAAAGGAGAAGTGGCTATATATTTGACAGAATAGATTTTAGGAAAAAGAAAAAGAAAACCACTAGAGACAAAGAGAAACATTATATATCAATAAAAGTACTGATCCATCAGAAGACATAATTGTAAAAGTGTATGCATCAAAAATCAGAGCCTTAAAATACATGAAGCAAAATCTGAGAGAGCTGAAAAGAGAAATAGACAAACCCATAGTTAGAGTAGAAATTTAACACCCCCTCTCAGGAACTGATAGAACTGCTTAGAAAGAAAATCAGTGTGAAGGTAGAAGATCTGACAAGGCACAATCAACAGGTTTTAATTGACATATATAGAACCCTGCACATTGTTTATCAAGTGCCCAAGGAAGATTCACCAAGGTAGTCAATATTCTGGATGATAAAACATGCCTTGACAGATTTAAAGGAACTAAAATTACTCAGTACGTGTTCTCTGATTGTACTAGAACCAAACCAGAAAGTGGTAACAGAAAGAAAGTGGGGGAAATTTCTAAATAGAAGGAAGTTAACAGCCTTCTAAATAATTTAAGGGTTTAATAGGGGGTTTCAGAGAAAATGAAATAATAATATAGAACTAAATGAAAATGAATACACATTTAAAAGCATCTGGGGGATGCCTGGTGGCTTAGTTGGTTGAGCATCTGACTACCCACAGAAAGCCCTGCTTCTGGCTCTGAGCTCAGCAGGGAATAGGCTTGAGATTCTTTCTGTCCTTCTGCTCCTGACCTGCTCTCACATTCTCTTTCTTTGTCTCTAAAATAAGTAAATAAATCTTAAAAAAAAAAAAAGGCATTTGGGATGCAGTAAAGGTAGTTATCAAGAGGGAAATTTATACCACTAAAAGCTTACATTAGAAATGAGAAGTTTCAATTTAGTAACCCAAGTTCCATTTCACCCACACCCAAGAAGACAGAAAAATACAGGGAAAAGAAACCATGAGCAAGAAGAACAAAGGAAATACTAAATATAAGAGCAGAAATCGAGAAATTAAAAGGATACAGAAAATCAAGCAAATAAAATATGGTTCTTCAAGAAAAATCGATATAATTGATAGGCTCTAACAGTCTTGATGAAAATAATGAGAAACCCCCCGCCCCCTACAAATCAGTTGTAACTGGATTGAAATAAGGGCCTTATTACATATCCTACAGCCATTGCAAAATAATAAGGGAAATATGAGCAATTGGACATTTATAAACTTGAAAATTTGGAAGAAGATAATTATGATTTCCTCTAAAATGACAAACTAGGAAAAATCAACTGAGATGAAATAATGTGTCTATCCTTTTAACAATTACATAAATTTAATTCATATTTAATCTCCCCACCCCAAAGAACTATCCATGTCCAGAGACTTCACTGGAGAATTATACCAACCACTTAAATTGAACACCAATTTTATACAGTCTTTTCTAGGAAATAAAAGAGGAGAGACACTTCCAAACTCACTTTATGAGACCAGAATTAAGCTGCTACTCAAATCAGACATGAAAAAACTATAGGTATACACTTGTATAGATCTATATGCTGAAAATTACAAAATGAAGATGAAAGAAAGAAAACCTATGTAAAAAGATTGACTAGGGTGTTCATGGATTGGAAGATTCAATGTTACAACGATATCAACTCTCTCTAAATGGATTTATGGGATTACTAGAATTTCTATCACACACAAATTTAAAAATTATCTTTAAATTAGTTTATTGATTGTGATTCCATGAACATGGCAGCTTGGTTATATGTAGAAGGATAGGATATTTTTTTAAAAAAAGATATAGTTGAATAATATGATATGGCAGATTATACTTGGTTAATTGTAATCATCTCTGAATTTGAAATTGTCTTAAATGCACACACATGCACATACACATGCACATAAAACTAATAAAATCTGAATAAACTCAGTGGATAGTACCAGTGATAATTTTCTGTCTTTGATATTGTATTATAGTTACATAGGTTATTACCATTTTGGTATACTGAGTGAAAGGTACCATGAGACACCCTGGATTCCCCACCCCCCCTTTTGCAACTCCCTTTGAATCTATAATTATTTCAGAATAAAAACAATGAACTGTTCCGGAAAGTCCTCCTTGGGCAATATTCTTTGAAGACTCCTAAAGTGATTTGAAACTTCAAATTATAGGAGGGCCAAGAAAATGATTCCTAATAAATAATTCAAGAATGGTACATTGCTATTTAAGGAAAAATTATTCTGAATGTAGCATCTGTTTATAAAAATGTATCTTTCTCCACTTGACTTATTTCGCTAAGCATGATACGCTCTAGTTCCATCCATGTTGTCGCAAATGGCAAGATTTCATTTCTTTTGATGGCTGCATAGTATTCCATTGTGTATATATACCACATCTTCTTGATCCATTCATCTGTTGATGGACATCTAGGTTCTTTCCATAGGGGCTTAAGTGGGTACGAGAAGAATAAATGAAACAAGATGGGATTGGGAGGGAGACAAAGCATAAGTGACTCTTAATCTCACAACACAAACTGAGGGTTGCTGGGGGGAGGGGGTTTGGGAGAAGGGGGTGGGATTATGGACATTGGGGAGGGTATGTGCTTTGGTGAGTGCTGTGAAGTGTGTAAACCTGGTGATTCACAGACCTGTACCCCTGGGGATAAAAATATATGTTTATAAAAAATAAAAATTAAAAAAAAATGTATCTTTATAGGGAGGCCTGTGTGGCTCAGTCGAGTAAGCATCTGCCTTCGGTTCAGGTCATGATCCCAGGATTCAGGGATCAAGTTCCGCGTTGGGCTCCTTGCTCAACGAGAAGTCTGCTTCTCCCTCTGCCTGCCACTCTTCTTGCTTTATTTGTCTCTCTAACAAATAAAGTCTTTAAAAAATATATATCTGTATAGATTTACTGCTTTTCCTCATCAGTTTTCCCGTATAGTTTCTTTCAACAAAGACTGCTTTATGTTGAGGCAATTCTCCATTTATCAGTATTTCTTTTGCCTAATTCTTTTCATGACATATCTACCAAAACCAAAAATGAACCTCTCAGGCTGACAGACCAATGTGTCTCCTATCAGACTGTCTAATAAAAAATAAGCCTGGAAATGTTTATTGTAGTTAAATTGACCATTTAGTATAAGACAGTTTAAACTACACATTCTAGTAAGTGTTCTGCCAAAGAACTGCAGATACACATACATCTAAATAATCTATATTTGCTTGTGTTTAAATTTGGTTTTGTGTATTTCAAAACATTTAGAAGCTATTTTTGAATCATTTACTGTGGCCCCTTGAACATGACAACTTGGTTATACATAGAGGAGTAGAATATTTTTAAAAATTGTATGATGCAGACATGACATGAGTTGGAAATTGGCATTCTTAAAGGCAAAAAAAAAAAAAAAATAGACTTCTTACCATTACATCTAAACCTATATTCAAACTTTTCTAACAGAAGATAGTAAATAATATAGATGTTTCATTTAAATTACTAAGCATCAAAATATTTGTAAATGTATGTTTTAGTCACTCAGTCTTCAGATACTATTTGGAAATATATAAACCAGTATAAGAATTAGCCAATTTCATGTGGAAATGAAAGATAATGTCTCTATTTAAGAAAAACCACATGGAATTTTATGATCCTGAAAAAAATGACGTTTTTATTGCTTTTTTAAAATGAGAATTGTGTATCTCTTCTCTGGCATTGATCAGTTGTGTGTGTGCACATGTACGTATGTCTGTGTGGCGTGTGTGTATTAGTTTTGATAAACAGAATGGTCAAAGCCAATGATAAAGATTCTTTAATCAGCCAGGACTTGTTTTATTTTATTTAAAATTAGCCACTGGGGCTCCTAGGTGTCTCAGTCAACCATCCAACTCTTGATTTCAGGTCAGGTCATGATCTCAGGGTCTTGAGATGAAGCCCGGCAAAAGGCTTGGTGTTGGGTGTTTAGCCTCCTTGAGATTCTCTCTCTTCCTCTCCTTCTGCCCTCTCCACATCTCCCCCCACTCTACCCCCTGCTCACTCCCTTCCTCTAAAAAAAATAAAAAATACAATTGTCCCTGAGGAGATTAAGAAAAAAGGAGCTTACATACGAAGAACCTTGACATTTTCTTCTCTGTGTTTTCCAAGATGTTTACAACAAAGCAGATGTAATCTTCTGTGATTTTGTAGGGAAATATAAAATCCATTCTTATGTCTTCCATATGTGTCCTGTTGTTTTAAGATCATTACTAATTATGTAAAAAATACATAGCAGATACCCCCTTTAAAAAAATACAAATCACAATCTCTTATTTAAATCATTCTGCCACTAGTAGTATGAATCGAATTAGGATTTTAACTGCTTAATTATTTCCTTCATGCTGTTCCATATTATTGTTCCATATTATTTACAGTAAAATGAATACGATTATATTTTAAGTTCAGAGTAGCTTCAGAGAGGAAGTTATATCTACATTTAGCATATATTATGCTATTTTCCCTCTTCACATTTCCATTTAATTGGTGGATATGGCAGCCAGCCTCCAAGATGCCCCCCAGTGATTACCACCTCCTGGTATTCATGCCCTTGTGTATACTCTCCTGCCTTATATAGGGGTTGCTCATTGTGACCAATGGAATTAGCAGATGTAATGGTAAATGATTTCTGAGGCTCAGTCATTAAATTCATTGTCACCTATATGTTCCTTCCTCTGAGAACACTAGTTTTGTAGAATGCCACTTGTTATGATGTGAGAATACACTAGTAACCCTTATAGAGATCTGTGGGGTAAAGAACGGAGACTTTTGAAAACAGCCAATAAGATGGGGCGCCTGGGTGGCTCAGTTAGGTTCAGTTACTAAGCGTCTGCCTTTGGCTCCTGTCATGATTCCTGAGTCCTGGAATCCAGCCTTGCATTGGGCTCCCTGCATGGTGGGAAGCCTGCTTCTCCCTCTCCAACTCCCCTGATTGTGTTCCCTCTCTCAGTGTATCTCTGTCAAATAAATAAATAAAATCTTAAAAAAAAAAAAAAGAAAACCCAGCCAAAAAGGAATATAGGTTTTCTTCCAATATCCATCTTGGAATTGGATCCTTCAGCTTCTGTCTGGATCCTTCAGATGACTACAGCCTTAGCTGACCAATTAATTGCAATCTTAGGAAGACTCCAAGCTATAATTACCCAGCTAAGCTCAGCTAAACTGTCCCTAGATTCCTGAAATACAAAAACTGTGAGATAATAAATATTAATATTAATGCTATTTTAAGGCACTCAGTTTTAGGGTAATGTATTAGTAGCGATAGATAACTAATACAGATTTTGGTACCAGAAGCATTACCTTAGAGAAAGGGAACCAAATTTGAATGTCCTTGGAACTAGATACTAGGCATCATCTGGAAGAACCTTGAGGAAAGTCTTATTAAAAGTTTGAAAGTTGTTGAAGTAAATGTTTGTAAAGACATGATGGCTTTTGAAGAGGCTATGAGTGAGGGCTTAAAGAGAAGTGAGGAAAATTTGTCATGAAGTTGGTGATGTAGCTAGAGATTTCCAGACAAAATGTTGAAGGTGTCACCTATCTTCTTCACATTTACATGAAGATTTCAGAGTGGAAATGTGAGGTAATAAAAAGATTCTTACCAAAAAAATAAGCTTAAACTTCTGATTTTGAAAATTTCAGCCTCTTCAGATAGCAACTAATGCTAAAATTAAGAGAGTGTTCTTCTCTCTCTCTCTCTCTCGTTCTTTCTCTCTCTCTCTTTCTCTCTCTCTCTCTCTCTCTCTCTCTCACACACACACACACACACACACACACAAGGTAGCTATGTGAAGTTATAGATATGTTAATTAACCTGACTGTGGTGATCATTTCACAGTGTATACAAATACCAGGTCATGTGTGCAACATTAAATATAATTGTATTATTTAATTATACCTCAAAAAATGGGAGGGGGTTTGGAAAAGGAGATAACTTTCAGGGAATGAGAAAGACCCCAGAAAGATCAGTAGTGGTGCCTCAGAAGGCATGAAGTCAGACAAGGGGCACTGAATAGATTTTGAGGATGTTCCCCAGGCATTTTAAGTAATAGAGATCCTAATAAGCTTATGGACATTTTCCTTCAGTAGAAGCTAAAGGTAGATATTATCTGAAATAATATTTATGGGAAGCTTTTATCTACTGAAGTGGATTTCAGTAAAATTTATCAGAAGACCACACAGTTTTCAAACATGTTATATTTGTAGAAACACACTGGATCAGACTCTAAGAGAAAATGCAAAATGAATTGAGAACTTTGGACCCCCAAATTTCTGTAAATATGAAGTAGGCTGAGAGATTTACTTACCTGCAAACACATACTATCTTTCATGAAAAGAGAATGGTGATGAAGAGTTCAGAGTTACAAGCCATAAAAAATTATTCCCAGTCCCTGAGATGTAACCAACAAACTTTCAGTGTGTACCAGGCTGAATTTCAAAATCGCTATGAAGTCCTTTGTGTTTCCAAATATTCTCCTTTTTGAACAGAAATGCCTATTGCAGTTATCCCAAACCTATCTTATTATTGTATGCCATATGTATGTGGAGAAGCTAATTTATGTCTTTAGTTTTATAGTTTAAGAAAACTATAATCAAGAAGCTATACTTAAGGAGAACTACTTCTTCCCATGTACCTGACTTACATAACAAGATTCTAGCCTTTGAGCAGATGCTGTTTGGGGATGAAGTATTAAAGAAGTTAGCTAGGAAAGGGGGGGAATGTATCTGTATTTTGTATGTGGATGGGTGTAAATAATTTATAACCAGAGAGTTGATTGTGGTTTGAAAACACGTCCACACATTCTTTGATATTTCTGTCATTCAAAAGGTGAAAGCTAATTCTCCACCACTTAAGGGTGGGCTTTACTTTGTGACTTATTTCTAATAAATATATAATATATTATATAAATTATAATGGAATGTGGTAAAAATAATGGTGTTATTTCTAAGATAAGGAAATAAGAGGCAAACAGCTTTCTCCTTGCCCTGTCTCTTAGATCAACTTTTACTGTGTAAATGTTCCTACTAATAGTATCATTTATTGATTTCACCTATAAAAAAAGTCACGGATACTCCAGTAGGAAATTTCTGAACTTAGATTATCAAAATAATGGGAATATAATGTAGATCAGCAGATGATGGTGTTTTTAGTTTTTATTTCTTTTGAGAATTTTATAAAATGCCAGCTATTATTTATTGGTTTAAAAATTGATGATAGAAATGTCAGGCAACCTTGTTTAAGAATAACTTTTGTTCTTGTAAATGGAGGTATGATGCTTAATATTTTGAATGATCAGTTTATTTTCCACAAAGTTATACACCAGCTATTTTGGAAGATTCATTCACCTACATGTCCTACATTTTAGAGGAAAACTATTTACTATTTAATCAGGACTTTGCATCCTGTGAAGAATATTTTCAGAATAGCAGAGAAAAATATTTTATAATGTGGTAATAACATATAAGCTATGACAAATTAGTCTATTTGAATATAATTTGGTGCATAGTCATTTTGAATATTTTAAGATGTCTCATTTTTAATTATTTAAAATATTTTAAATCACATCATTTTATATCATATAAAAGTATTTTATATATATTGAATTTTATTTGAAAATCTTGAAAGACAAATAGAAAACATTGTTTATATTAACATTATAATTCCCATATTTAATAATAACAATAAACTATATAATTTTTTTGCAAAATAATCAATTTCTGTAAGATTACAAATAAATTTTTTTGAAGATACCTAGCTAGTATGTACACAGTTCTTTATAAGATAAAGTTTATATTAATTATCAAAATTCCTCAATGAGTATTTCATTCAAGTTTTTAATCTCAGTACTTACATGTCTATATTTTTCTTTAAAGATTAAAAACATATTTTAAGTTGCACCACTAAAACATGATTCCAGTTTTATTAAATGATTATTCATTTAGATTTACCATATACTACCATACTATTATGGTTCTTTTATTTCTTTTCATACAAAATAAGTTATTGAAACCAGAAACTCTTATTTGAGATGATAGGTGATCTTTCAGTAGATAATATTTCAGTTTTAAAGTAAAATTCCTTTTTTGAGTTTTTGAAAATTGACATAATTACCTGTTGTTAAGTCACAAAATTGGCCCATATTATATCTACAAAGAGGTATATAATATCACACAACAATGCCTTTAAGACCATAAAACTTGACTAGAAGTTACTGAATGCATGAACAAATAGACATAATTAATTGACAGAGGATTAGGCTGCAAAAAGGTACAGAAGAAAGAAAGTAATTAAGGAAAAGTGTATTGATGTCCATCCAAGTATGTTTCAGTTGAAAATGCTGCATGTAGTTCTGTAACCTAAACCCATTTGGTCTAGGTAACAGTATTCGTTTGTTAGTAAAAACATATTGCCACCTACTTGATTAGTCTTTACTTATTTACTTTTGTAGACTTAACCACATTGTACTCCCACACAATGCTATGTGTTTTTCTCACCTTGATAACAGGTTAAAATTAACATATATTTCTAGAATTTTGACAGATTTCCAGGAGATAATACTGGAGTTTGGTGTAGCATCTTAGTGAATTTCTATACCTTACCCAGTGCATCACACATTTAAGGCCTTTAATTAATGCAATTAAATGAAAAGATAAATAAATGCTTCAAACTAAATAATGCATTGCAATTTAAACATCTATTATAAATTTTCCTGTTTCTGATGCTATCCATGCCAGACTATATTCTGAGAATGATTTTATATCTATGTATCTTGGATTTTTGTAGAATGCATTAACCAGAAGATGTGTGTTTATTCTTATAAACCTTTATATTTCTCATTAGACATTGATAAATTGTTCTCTTTTAAACAGTGGTCCTACATGAAGATTTTTTTTTTTTTTTTTTAGATTTTATTTATTTATTTGTCAGAGAGAGAGTGAGTGAGAGCGAGCACAGGCAGACAGAGTGGAAGGAAGAGTCAGAGGGAGAAGCAGGCTCCCTGCGGAGCAAGGAGCCCCATGTGGGACTCGATCCCAGGACGCTGGGATCATGACCT
This sequence comes from Mustela lutreola, assembly GCF_030435805.1. Lineage (NCBI taxonomy): Eukaryota > Metazoa > Chordata > Mammalia > Carnivora > Mustelidae > Mustela > Mustela lutreola. The sequence goes on from NC_081296.1 coordinate 95,875,569, forward strand.
GAGCCGAAGGCAGCTGCTTAACCAACTGAGCCACCCAGGCGTCCCGTACATGAAGATTTTTAAAGTTGAGTTAGAATTTTATAATTTGATAAATTTGTGACACTGACTCAATCAACTTTCTATGCAAGTAAATTTTGAACTTGAGCAAGACTGAAATGTACTGAGTTCAGGAATATAAAATTTACAAAGACTCTCAACAGATAACTAGAATATTTTAAACTCTTATTAACATCCTAATATAGATTTCATTTTAAATGTATTTAATGTCTTTAAATTATTTAAATTTTATTTTATGGGTAAAAATGTCAAACATTAATTTTAATATTTAAATACATTCATAAAATTATATAATATTGTACTTATATACTTCCCTTTGACTATGAATGAATAAAAAATGCTATTGTGATATAGGTACAATATGGAAGGTAACATTATTTGCAGGTTATGTGGTAAAACGATTAAGAAAGTATAACTAAATGCAAGTTACTCTTGATTTAGTAAATGAGAAAGAATAGCAACAGAGGAGTTAAGGTGATGGAATAAGGGGGACCCTGGGTTTGCCCTGTCCCTCAGATATAGCTAGATCCATATCAAATCATTCTGAAGAACTGGGAAATTGATCTGAGGATTAAGAAAACAATCTGCACAACTGGACAGAGAGAATGTGACAGATGAGAGAATTGGGAGAGAGAAAAGTTGAGGTGTTAAAGAGGGAGAGAAACCATTTTAGCAAAGTCAGGGATAGAGGGAATGGGTGGGAGAGAGCAGTGGTTTGAGTAAGATGCTGTGGTGTAGGGATCCCCTGGATCACATGTTGAATGAACGTTCACCTTCCTGGAGTGCATTTGAAAGAGTGTATTTTGCTTTTCAAGAACAAAGAACTGCCTGGCAGTATTGAGTGGCCATTCAACATCAGGGGAGAGAGGGGCATACAGACAATAAATAACCTGGTCACAGCTTTTTTGCTGTGTTTCAGCATAGACACTGATCATTCACTCTGTCACTCTGGGACAGAAAAGTGTCAGGCACAGTGCTGCAAGGCTTTCCTCTGGGAGAGGGTGGGTCTGTAAGTGGCCAGTACTTTAAGACTTCTTGTTTCGAATCCCACCCCCCAGTCAGAGATAAAACACAGGAGAACTGTGGCACCGGGCAAGCTGAAGGATGGGCACAAACAGGTTGAGGCCAAGGATCTGATGAAAGCCTGGGACACAAAAGAGAAGATGTTCACTTTTCTGTGAGGGCCTCATGAACTGCTGTCTTTGAGTTGCTCTCTCCAGCGATGAGAGAGCAGCATGATGCCATCTTTCCCTTCCCCTGCCCACCAACACAGTTGGACTTCAAGGGAGAAACACAATGCTTTGAGTCACTTATGCCAAACCCTGTACCCTTGCTCCTGGTGGGGACATCATTACAAGGACATATCTGATTGTGAGCCTGGGCAGCAAACCTCCTCCTCAGACCAACATGGACCCTCCACATGCATCAGGGTTACTGATACTAGAGTGCTCCAAAGGGTCATCTTCAGTTCTGGTGGAAATGGGACCAGGCTTTTTTTTTTTAAATTTTTAATTTTTTTAAATTATTCTTCTAAATATTTAATTTTTTTTTTCCTCTTTGGCATCAGGCTTATAGTTTTTTGTTCAGTTGTTGGCTTGTTTCCTTTTCTCATTCTTTGGATCAGTCTTTTTTTTTTTTTTTTTCTTCTTTCTTTTTTCCTTTTTTTTCTTTATTACCAGGCTTATCTTAACAAACAAACCAAAGCATACCTGAAGGCCCAAACAGTCCCCACTGCAAGCAAGGAGGAACTCTGCAGAGGACTGGCCTGTGAGAAGGAGCACCAAGTACAGCAGCAGAGTGCACACAGCATGCACCAGAAATACTTCCTGAAGCACCAGTACTTGGACAGTGTAGGGCCCCTTCTTAATATAGTATTATTCTCAGGAGCATGAAGCATAACAAGCTTTCATAACACACAGAAGACGGAGACCTAGACATAATGACAAGATGGAGGAATTCTCCCCAAAAGAAAGATCAAGAAGAAACTACAGTTAGGGATTTTCTCAAAAGAGATTTAAGGAATATATCTGAACAAGATTTTAGAACAGTAATCATAAGAATGATAGCTGGACTTGCAAGAAGCATAGAAGACACCAGAGAAACCCTTTCTGCAGATATAAAAGACTTAAAAACTATTCAGGCCAAAATGAAAAATGCTATAACTGATATGCAAAATCAACTGATATAATGACAATGAATGGAAAAGGCACTTTATCTTCTATATCTATATGTCACAATAGAAGGAGAGATAAAGAGATTCCAGGACAAGCAAAAAATCAAGAGTTCATGAACACTAAACCAGCTCTGCAAAGAATATTAAAATGGACCATCTGAGTGGGAAAGAGAGACTGAAATCAACAAAGCCTAGAAAGGGAAGAGACAATCTATATAACCAGCAACTTTGTAGGTAATACAATGGCACTAAATTCATATCTAATAATTTCTTTGAATGTGAATGGACTAAATGTTCCAATCAAAAGACACAGGGCATCAGAATGGATTAAAAAAAAAAAAAAGACCCATCAATATGCTGCTTACCTGAGACTCATTTTAAACCCAAAGACACCTTCGGATTGAAAGTGAGGGGGGTGAAGAACCATCTGTCATGCTAATGGACATCAAAAGAAAACTGGAGAAGCCATACTTATATAAGACAAACTAGATTTTAAACCAAAAACTGTAATAATAGATGAAGAAGTACACTATCTCATAATAAAGTGTCTATTCAACAAGAAGATCTAACAATTGTAAATATTTATGCCCCCAACTTGGGAACACCCAACTATATAAATTATTAACAAACTTAAACTAATCAATAATAATACAATAATAGTTGGGGACTTTACCCGACTAACAGCAATGGGCAGATCATAAAAACAGAAAATCAGCAAGGAAACAGTGGTTTTTAATGACACACTGGACCAGATGGACTCAACAGATATACTCAGAACATTTCATCCTACAGCAGCAGAATACACATTCTTTTCAAGTGCACATAGAACATTCTCCATAATGATCACATATGAGGTCATACAAATCAGGTTTTAACAAATACAAAAAGATCATACCATGTGTATTTTCAGATCACAACTCTATGACATGTGAAGTCAACCATAAGAAAAAAAACTTGGAAAGACCACAAATACATGGCAGTTAAAGAACATCCTACTAAAGAATGAATACATGGAAGAAAATGAAAATGAAAACACAACAGTCCACAACAGGACCCAGTAAAGGCAATCGTAGGAAGGAAGTATATAGCAATACAGACCTTCCTCAAGAGCAAAAAAAAAGACTCAAATAGACAACCTAATCTTATACCTAATGGAGCTGGAAAAAGAATAGCAAGTAAAGCCTAAAACCAGCAGAAGAGGGGAAATAAGATCAGAACAGAAATAAATAATATAGAAATAAAACAACCCAGTAGAACAGGTCAGTGAGACTAGAAGCTGTTCCTTGAAACAATAAAATTGATAAACCCCTAGCCAGACTTATCAAGAAGAAAAGAAAAAAGGACTCAAAACCACAATGAGAGAGGAGAAATCACAATAAACTTACAGAAATACAAAACAATTACAAGAAAGTATTATGAGCAATTATATGCCAACAAATTGGGCAGTACACTGGGAAGAAATGGATAAATTCTTAGAAACATATAAACTACCAAAGCTGAAATAGGAAGAAATAGCAAACTTTAACAGAACATGAGGAATAATATGGAGGACCATAGAGAAAGGGAGGGAAAACTGAATGGGAAGAAATCAGAGAAGGAGACAAACCATGAGAGATTCTGGACCCTGGGAAACAAACTGAGGGTTACAGAGGGGAGTGGGGGGTAGGGGGATAGTGTAGCTGGGTGGAGGGTATTACGGCAGGCACATGATGTGATGAGCACTGTAACTAATAAATTGTTGAACACTACATCTAAAAGTAATGATGTACTATATGTTGGCTAACCGAATATAATAAAAAAAATAATAAAATAAAAAAAAAGAATTTCTTCCATGATTGATTGTTGTATATTTACTCTGCCCAATATGGCAGCCATTAATTAGATGTGCATATTGAGTACTTAAAATATTTCTACTGTAACTGAGTTACATATGTAATTGGGGAGAGAATCATTTTTTAAAACTAAGAGATGAACAGAACTTAAATTAGGACATTTTTATAATAAATTGTCATTTTTTAATGATTTTCATTGAAGTATAATTAACATACAGTGTTATATTAGTTTCAAGTGTACAATATAGTGATTCAGTGATTTTACACTCAGTGCTCATCTTGCTAAGTGTACCAAATTGGAACCCTAACATCCCCCAAAATGCTTTGTTGTTTTAAATTATTTTTATTAACATATAATGTATTATTTGCCTCAGGAGTACAGGTGTGTGAGTCATCAGGCTTACGTATTTCACAGCACTCACCATAGCACATACCCTCCCCAATGTCCATAACCCAAACACCCTCTCCCTACCCTTCCATCCCCCAGCAACTCTGTTGGTTTTGTGAATTAAGAGTCTCTTATGGTTAGTCTCCCTCCTGATCCCATCTTGTTTCATTTCTTCCTTCCCTACCTTCCAAGCCCCTGCCCTGCCTCTCAAATTCCTCATATCAGAGAGGTCATATGATAATTGTCTTTCTCTGATTGACTTATTTCGCTTAGCATAATACCCTCTAGTTCCATCCATGTCATTGCAAATGGCAAGATTTCATTTCTTTGAATGGCTGCAGAGTATTCCATTGTATATATATACCACCTCTTCTTTATCCATTCATCTGTTGATGGACATTAGGTTCTTTACATAGTTTGGCTATTGTGGACAATGCTGGCATAAACACTTAGGTGCACATGCCCCCTTGGATCTCCACATTTGTATCTTTAGGGTAAATACCAAGTGGTGTGATTGCTCAGTCATAAGGTAGCTCTAGTTTCAACTTTTTGAGGAACTTCCATGCTGTTTTTCAGAGTGGCTGTACCAGATTGCATTCCCACCAATGGTGTAGGAGGGTTCCCCTTTCTCTACATGCTCTCCAACATCTGTCGTTTTCCTGACTTGTTAATTTTAGCCATTCTGACTGGTGTGAGGTGGTACCTCTCTGTGGTTTTGATTTGTATTTCCCTGATGCCAAGTGATGTTGAGCCCTTTTACATGTCTTTTGGCCATCTGGATGTCTTCTTTGCAGAAATGTCTGTTCATGTCTTCTGCCCATTTCATGATTGGATTATTTGTTCTTTGGTGTTGAGTTTGATAAGTTCTTTATAGATTTTATGTACCAGCCATTTATCTGATATGTAATTTGCGAATATCTTCTCCCATTCTGTCATTGTCTTTTGATTTTGTTAACTGTTTCCTTTCCTGTGCAAAAGCTTATGATCTTGATGAAGTCCCAATAGTTCATTTTTGCCCTTGCTTCCCTCCCTTGCCTTTGGCGATGTTTCTAGGAAGACGTTGCTGTGGCTGAGGCCAAAGAGGTGTCTGCCTGTGTTCTCTTCAAGAATTTTGATGGATTACTTTCTCAAATTGAAGTCTTTCATCCGTTTTGAGTCTATTCTTGTATGTGGTGTAAGGAAATAGTCTAGTTTCATTCTTCTGCATGTGGCTATCCAGTTTTCCTAAAACCATTTGTTGAAGAGGCTGTCTTTTCCATTGGACACTCTTTCCTGCTTCGTTGAAGATTAGTTGACCCTAGAGTTGAGGGTCCATTTCTGGGCTCTCTATTCTGTTCCATTGCTCTTTGTGTCTGTTTTTGTGCCAGTACCATACTGTCTTGAGGATTACAGCCTCGTAATAGAGCTTGAAGTCTGGAATTGTGATACCACCAACTTTCGTTTTCTTTCTCAACATTTCTCTGACTCTTTGGGGTCTTTTCTGGTTCCATATAAGTTTTAGGATTATTTGTTCCATTTCTTTGGAAAAAAAAAAAAAAGGATGGTATTTTGATAGGGATTGCATTGAATGTGTAGATTGTTTTAGGTGGCATAGGCATTTTCACAATATTTGTTCTTCCAATCCATGATCATGGAAAGAAAGTCTTTCTTTGTGTCTTTCTCAATTTCTTTATTTCTTTCATGAGTACTTTATCATTTTCTGAGTACAGATTTTTTGCCTGTTTGATTGGTTTATTCCTAGGTATCTTTTGGTTTGGGGTGCAATTATAAATGGGATTGACTCCTTAATTTCTCTTTCTGCTGTTTTGCTGTTGGTGTATAGAAATGCAAATGATTTCTGTGCATTTATTTTATATCCCAACATTTTACTGAATTCCTGTATGAGTTCTAGCAGTTTTGGAGTGGAGTCTTTTGGGTTTTCCACATAAAGTATAATGTCATCTGCAAAGAGTGAGAGTTTGACTTCTTCTTTGCTGATTCAGATGCCTTTTATTTCTTCTTATTGTCTGGTTGCTGAGGCTAGGACTTCTAGTACTACATTGAATAGCAGTGCTGATAGTGGACATCCCTGTGGTGTTCCTGACCTTAGGGAAAAAGCTCTCAGTTTTTCCCCCTTGAGAATGATATTTGCTGGGGGTTTTTCATAGATGGCTTTGATGATATTGAGGTATTTACTCTCTATCCCTACACTGTGAAGAGTTTTGATTAAGAAAGGATGCAGTACTTTGTCAAATGCTTTTTTAGCATCTATTGAGAGTATAGAGAGTATGGTTTTTCTTCGTTCTTTTATTAATGTATTGTATCACATTGATTGATTTGTGGATACTGAAACAACCTTGCAGCCCAGGAATAAATCCCACTTGGTTGTGGTAATAATCTTTTTAATGTACTGTTGGAACCTATTGGTTAGTATTTTGGTGAAAATTTTCACATCCATGTTCATCAAGGATATTGGTCCGTAATTCTCCTTTTTGATAGTGTCTTTGTCTGGTTTGGGGATCATGGTAATGCTGACCTCATAAAATGAATTTAGAAGTTTTCCTTTCATTTGTATTTTTTGGAACAGTATCAGGAATATAGGTATTAATTCTTTAAATGTTTGGTAGAATTCCCCTGGGAAGCCATCTGGCCCTGGGCTCTTGTTTGTTGGGAGATTTTTGATGACTACTTCAATCTCCTTACTGGTTATGGGTCTGTTCAGTTTTGGTAGTTTCTATGAATGTCTCTAGGAATGCATCCATTTTTTCTGGATCGTCAAATTTGCTGGTTTATAGTTGCTCATACATGTTTTTATAATTGTTTGTATTTTTTTGGTGTTGTTTGTGATCTTTGCTCTTTCACTCATGATTTTATTTATTTGGGTCCTTTCTTTTTTCTTTTTGATAAGTCTGGCCAGGGGTTTATTATTCATATTAATTCTTTCAAAGAATCAGCCCCTAATTTCATTGATTTGTTCTATTGTTCTTTTGGTTTCTGTTTCATTGATGTCTGTACTGATCTTTATTATTTCTGTTCTCCTGCTGGTTTTAGGTTTCTTTTCTTTTCTTTTTTTTTTTTTTTTTTTTTTTTTGTCCCCTGTTCTTTCTCCAGCTCCTTTAGAGGGAGGTTTAGGGTGTGTACTTGTTTCTTGAGAAAGGCTTGTATCGCTATATACTTTCCTGTCAGGACCACCTTTTCTGTGTCCCAAGATTTTGAACAGGTGTGTTTTCATTTTCATTTGTTTCCATGAATTTTTAAAAATTTTCTTTAATTTCCTGGTTTACCCATTCATTCTTTAGTAGGATACTCTTTAGCTTCCATGTATGTGGGTTATTTCCAACTTTCCCCTTGTGATTGAGTTCTAGCTTCAAGCATTTTGGTCAGAAAATATGCAGGGAATGATCCCAGTTTTTTTGTACTGGTTGAGACCCGATTTATGACCCAGAATATTATCTATTCTGGAGAATGTTCTGTGTACACTCGAGAAGAATGTGTATTCTGTCACTTTGGGATGGAATGTTCTGAATATATCTGTGATGTCCATCTGGTCCAGTGTGTCATTTAAAGCCTTTATTTCCTTGTTGATCTTTTGCTTGGGTGATCTGTCCATTTCAGTGAGGGGAGTGTTAAAGTCTGCTACTATTATTGTATTATTTTCAATGTGTTTCTTTGATTTTGTTATTAATTGGTTTATATAGTTGGCTGCTCCCATGTTAGGGGTATAGATATTTAAAATTGTTAGATTTTCTTGTTGGACAGACCCTTTACATATGATATAGTGTCCTTCCTCATCTCTTATTATAGTCTTTGGCTTAAAATCTAATTTTTCTGATATAAGGATTGCCATCCCAGGTTTCTTTTGATGTCCATTAGGATGGTAAATTGTTTTCCACCCCCTCACTTTGAATCTGGAGGTGTCTTTGGGTCTAAGATAAGTTTCTTATAGACAACATATTGATAGGTCTTGATTTTTAATCCAGTCTGATACACTGTGTCTTTTGATTGGGGCATTTAGCTCATTTACCTCAGGGTAACTATTGAGAGTTTTGAATGTGGTGCCATTGTATTGCCTGTAAGGTGACTGTTATTGTATATTGTCTCTCTTCTTTTCTGGTCTACTACTTTTAGGCTCTCTCTTTGCTTAAAGCACCCCTTTCAATATTTCCTGTAGGGCTGATTTGGTGTTTGCAAATCCTTTTAGTTTTTGTTTGCTCTGGAAGCTTTTTATCTCTCTTTCTGTTTTCAATAACAGCCCAGCTGTATATGGTATTCTTGGCTGTGTATTTTTCACATTTAGTGCTCTGAATATATTATGCCAGTTCTTTCTGGCCTGCCAGGTCTCTGTGGATATATCTGCTGCCAATTTAATATTTCTACCATTGTATGTTACAGACTTCTTGTCCCGAGCTGCTTTCAGGATTTTCTCTTTGTCACTAAGACTAGTACGTTTTATTATTAGATGATGTGGTATGGACCTATTTTATTGATTTTGAGTGGGGTTCTTGGTGCCTCCCAGATTTTGATGCTTGTTCCTTTTGCCATATTAGGGAAATTCTCTAGTATAATTTGTTCCAATATACCTTCTTCCCCCCTCTCTCTTTCTTCTTCTTTTGGGATCCCAATTATTCTCATATTTTTTCATCTTATGATATCATTTCTCTCGTATTCTCCCATCATGGTCCAGTAGTTGTTTGTCTCTCTTTTGCCAACTTCTTTATTCTTTGTCATTTGGTCTTCTATATCACTAACTCTCTCTTCTGCCCTGTTTATCCTGCTGTAAGAGCCTCCATTTTTTTTTTTTTATTGCACCTCAGTAATAGCTTTTTTGATTTCAACTTAGTTAGATTTTCTTTCTTTTATGTCTCCAGAAAGGGTTTCTCTAATATCTTCCAAGCCTTTTTTGATCCCAGCTAGCACCTTGAGATCATCATTCAGAACTCTAGTTCTGACATATTACCAATGTTGTATTGATTAGGTCCCTAGCTATCAGTACTGTGGCTTGCTCTTTTGTGTGTGTGTGTGTGTGTGTGGTGATTTTTTCTGCCTTGTCATTTTTTCCATTCATATGAATGAGAGAATCAAATACTAGAAGGGTGGCAAAGACCCAAGAAAAATATATGCTAACCAAATCAGAAGAGATCTGAAACTGGGGGGAGAAGAAAAGTGGGGGAAAAAAAACTTAAAAAAATATATATGACTAGTGAATAGAACAGGGCCATCTACTTGATTTCTATTCTGGTCTCTTAGAAGAAACTACCTCTCAAAATTTTAAGGAAAGAAAAAGTGATATGTATGCTAAAAACAAGGATAAACATGATGATGGGATGGAATATAAGTATAAAGATGAAATTTTAAAAAGGATTCTAAAAAAGAAATTGATTAGGTAAGTTGATTGGAAAAAGAAAAAAAAAAAAAAAAAGAGGAGAGAATGTGATCCGGCTGGAGACTAGAACAAAGCCATGTGCTAGACTTAGGGTATATTTTGATTTATTAGAAGAAATTGTATTCCAGAATTTTAAAGAAGAAAAACCTATATGCACACAAAAAATAAGGTTAAATACAATGGAGGGATTAAAATATGACCATAACAATGAAAAAACAGGTGGTATATATGCCTTGAAAACTCTTATAGTTTAATGGAAAAGATTCATAACCAAACCTGTTTGGCTAATTTTGACGAATGTTAGAAGAGTGATATATAAGGCTATAACTTTGGTAAGAAGAAACTTTCCATAGGATGGATTATGTGTTGAACAAGGAAAGATAGGATTGCTTTAGAGATGGGGTGACTCTCAGTTTGAATCATGAACAATGAGTCACTGTAAGGTATTCCAGATGGCGGGGTGGGGAGATAGCTGTGCAAAATCAGCAGCTCACTAGAGATTTTAGTATATTCAGGGAATTTCAGAATGTCAGAACAGTTGTAGGATATGGTGTTGGTTGTGAACAATAGCATCAATCTCAGGTTAATAATACAGGAACCCCCATAAGGCTTTCAACAGAGAGGAAATAATTTAGGGGATTAGATATAGATGTTACAGGGAAAATTCAAGATAAAATGAGATAATGACATTAAAAACAGGTACTAACATTTGGACTATGGAAAATAATAGAAGCAGTTAATGTTATGAAGGTATAGAAACTTGGGAGAGGGTACCTGATGTTGGGGCTCAGATCTCTGAGGGCAAGTTGCTGCTCAGCTGGTGCTAATACCTTTGAGAATGCATGATAAATTAGTTTTAGAAAACTGAAAAGCTGGAGGGATGGAAGCACAGGACATTGATATTTCCTATTTTCTGTTTCAGATTCTTAGTGCACCTTTTGTAGAGCCTGATAAGAAGTCAGTGAGAAAATAAAAAGTATATTTTTCATGTCTTCAAGCTTAACATCCTGACTAGGAGGCACCGTTTGGAATGGAGTAAAATAATTGCTATCCTGGTTGACTTTATTGGTCAGTCAGCATTCAAACATGCCCTCTATATATTTTAACTTTCATGTCATATTTATGTTTCTACCTAAAAACATGTAATAATCTTTTATACAAAAGAAGACTGTTTCTACAGTTTGTGTGTGTGTGTGTGTGTGTGTGTGTGTGTGTGTGTGTGTGTTTTAACTGTTTCTACAAAAGTGAGCAACAAAATCCCAACAGTCACAACATGATCTTTGGGCACCACTAGTCCTGGTATCCATCTGTAAGCAATGTAAATTTCTCTACTCATTCAGTCACAGTGACTACAGAATATTTTGTAATTAAGGAGGTTAAGTTGAAAAGCTAAATACCACTAGGAATTCTTATACAAAATGATAAGAGTGAAGGACAGAGGAGTAGTTAATATAAATAATAATTATTATTATATACATGTGTGTATGAGAATGTATATATTTTTATTTGTATACACAAAATCCAAAAGGAGGGAAGTATATATAACTGTATCAGTTCTTATTTGTATAACAGATAAGAGGGATGATTAACTGACATAGTTTCCATCTTTAACCTCTTGGTTAAGTTTTACCCAGTTGGCACTTTAATAGGTCTAGTTTCTTTATCTGGTCAGGTAATACAACTGTTGTCATTTACAATGGAAACAAAGACCTTCAAATTAGCAGTGGCCAGAATTGTAAGGATAAAAAACCAAACCTGTGTGAGTAGATTATTAGGAGCAAATGATATCACCAGCCTTTGATTTTTGGACTCATTTATGTGAGCTTGGACTACACTGCAGTGTATAACATGATTACTCAGAGTATATACTTCATTCTGAAAGACAGAAACATACTTTCAGCATGTTCTTTTTCAACCGGTGCTATAATTGAGTCATTCTCTCATGCCAGCATCTTTTAAGTGATATTAATTAAGACTGATGAATTTCATAGTCAGAAGCCAATTTTAAGATTCATTTTGATGTGAAATGAATTTCTAGACCAAAAAAAAAAAAAAAAAAAAAAACTTTGGGTAGAAAAATAAAACATAAGTAAGTCATTCCTTAATTTCACAGAATTTCTTAAATTCACAGAAATTTCACAAAGTGATTTCCTTAAAATCACAGATTTGATATGGGAAGAAGAATTGTGGACATGAAATGCAAGTTAATTGCAAGCATTACATGTTTATTTTGGTGATGTAAAGTAGTTCACATCTCCATGTTGGAAGAGATCCAGTATAATCAATTTGCCACCAGGAGTCTGACTGGTCCCTATAGAGATTTGTGACATATTGATAGCTCTATATCAGGTCAGTGTTTGTCCTTGCTGTTGGCACATAGGTACTCAGCAGTGGTGGCAGCTGGATTAGACTCAGTGAAGAAAGTTGACTTTTGTTGAGCACGTATTATATAGATTCCTTCTCTGTGATCACAGCATATTTGGGTTCATTAAAGAGACACCAGAATGGCTGGAAAAGGGGCTTCCTGATGTCCACAGAGTATATGTATTATCTACCTCCTTACACATAGATGAGCATTCAGATGAAGTCAAACATGGTAACATCTTTGTCCTTTTATAAAAACTTATATTTAGTCATCTTCCTATCTTTTAGTCTTCATCTAATTTTTTTTTGGTTCCTGACAACAGGGCCAAACTCTTAGCTATGACCCATTAATTTGTGCAGATCCATATTTCTAACCATTTCTTCGTATAAAGTAGATACGTTAAAATATCCTCTTCCAGGTTCTGCCTATTGGTAATATTTCTCTTCCCTACTGTCTTTCACGGAAATTCTTGATTGAGGTTGTGGTATTGTAGGCATCCAGTCTGGTTGATATTAGTATGGAATGAAAAAAATCGTTAAACAAGCAAAATAAATAAATAAATAAATTGATAAATAAATACATGTATATGTATTTATGTGTATGATCCAAGACTATATATATATAACAAATACATATTATATATTATTATATATTATTATTAAATATTATATATTTTAATTAATATTATATATTAAATTATTATATATTTATTTTATTTCCTATTTTATTTATTTATTTTATTTAAGGTTTATTTTATTTCCTATGTGAATATTCAATTGATTCAACATAATTTATTGAAAATACCACCACTATACTGAGGGTCATAAATTAATTTTTGTCATAAATTAAATTATTATGTATGGGTGGGCTTATTCCTGGACACTAATCTATTTCTTTTTTCCATTTGCCTATCTTTTTGCCAAATCTCCCTATCTGCATTATTTTATAGGAGCTCCTAATTATCAGATAGTTTAAATCTACTAACTTTATACATCTTTACTAAGATAGTCTTGGATCATGTTGTCTCTTCTTGGTCCACTCCTGTGCTGTATACACTTAAGAATCAGCTTGTCAATGTTACACACACAAATATACATACATAACTCCTATGGTTTTGGTTGTGATTGACATTAATATGCATATAAATTTGTATAGATTTGCCATATATACACATATATTTCAGTATAATTTCCAATCACTCCTCTATGTTTTTTATTTTTATTTATATATCTTTAAATTTTTTTAAAGATTTTATTTTTTTCTTTGACAGATAGAGATCACAAGTGGGCATAGAGGCAGGCAGAGAGAGAGAATGGAGGAAGCAGGCTCCCTAATGAGCAGAGAGGCCAATGTGGGGCTCGATCCCGGAACCCTGGGATCATGACCTGAGCTGAAGGCAGAGACTTTAACCCACTGAGCCACTCAGGTGCCCCTCCTCTATGTTTTTTAAATGAACTACATTATAGTACCACATAGGGAAGGAATTGCAAATGTAGTATCATAGTGTTTCTACTCATGAAATTAAAAATTTCAATTAAAAGTTGAACCTAACAATCTACTAGTAAGTTATAGGTACTTGATTCATATTATAATTATTAGGTTAAAAAAAATACAAGTCAGTATTGATGTTAAAAACTTTAAAAATGTCAACTTTTGCATAGTAATAATATTTATTTATGCTTTTGCTCCTTCTGTTGTTTCTTCCCCTTTGTGTATTCTGCTTCTTATAGTTTCTTCAATATAATTTTCCTCTGTAATGTAAAGAATTATAAACTTAAAACTGATGATCTGTCTTGTGGTCCTGGCCATATCTATAAATGACAGGACTTGGAGCAATGTACTTAACCATTCTCTATAAAATATGTCCTTAGGAACACTTGGCTATGGGATTAAATTGCCTGTGTCAAATTCTAATTCCACCATTTACAGCCAGGGAAATATTGTTAACAAGTTATTTAGCTTTTATGTTTCTTAGTTCTTTCATCTGCAAAATAGAAATGATTAATACATATGAACTACTTTGAAGGGTACCTATCATATAGTAAGCATGAATAAGTGTTTGTTTTTAATTATTATACCTCTTTTATAGTGCTATTTTTAAAGTTAATTATTTTATGAACATATGTGAAAATAATTTGAAAAAGCAAAAAGTGTCATACAAAAATAAAACTTAAGAATCATTTTGCTTTATAGAAGTTACACTTATCAGTAGCCCGGGTTATTTGTCTATATATTCACCTTTATCCACCATTAGAATAATTTTGAAAACTATCAGTATTTTCAATACACACATACATATAATATGTATCATGCATATAAATAGTACCAGAAGATTTGCATATAATAGTACCAAAAGTTATAAAAGACTTCATAACTTGTTATCAGATAACAGATACTTTTTTCATTATTCTTACTCTTCTTAAGACTATATATACTCTTAGCAAAATTCAGACCTGAAGAGGTTTGGCACTTGGGCTATAGGCCAATGTGCTTGGAAAGAGGAGAAATTGGATTGCTTACTTATATCACTAACTTTGTGACATAGACTTAAAATAAGTTCAGTGGAGGATGAGAAACAATTTCAGCTGTCTGATCAAATTTGAATGTCATAAATTTTAAGTCAAATTGAAAAATATATTTGAGTGACAAGGAATGAAATTTACATCTTAAAAGCCCAATATTGAAACTCTAGACATAAAATACAACCTTCGGTATCTTTAACCCATTTTTAATAAAACCTTGAAGAATAGCAATTTCTAAAATGTCTAATATGTCAAACATTATCTCCATTAATAAATGGTCTATAAACAAAACTCAGATACACACACATGCAAAACTGATCAGGGTCAAAATGAAATGAGAAAAAAAAAAAAAAACCAAAAACCCAAAAAACCTACCCTTATAGAATCTGTGAAAATATATAAAGATTAATTCATATTCATTAGAAAATAAATCTCTTAAATAAATTTTCTTTAAGAAGAAGTACTAAAAACTGTTAGGCTTTTGGTACAGTGACTACTTAATGAAAAATTTGTAAGAAATTTTTCTATACATAATAGATACATTTGATCTTTACAGCCTGGACTAATGCTATTTAGTTGAAATGTAATTAAAGTCAAATATAAAACTTAGATATTTTTTCTTAGAAATACTTAAAATTAAAATAGAAACATAATGTGATTAATATTTATTATATATTTTATTTAAACAATTATAAGTAAGATGTTGTTTCAGTATGTACTCAGCATAAAAATTTGATAGGGAGATATTTCACATTTTTCTAATTCATCCTAATATTTGAAATCCAGTGTATATTTTACAATTAAAACACAGCTGAATTTGAGGTGGTCACATTTTACATGTTCAGTAGCTACATGTCACTACTGATTAGTGTGTTGGACAGAACAGATCTAGATAGTATGAGAAAATATAGGTGAGGTCTTATAAATGGTGCATATAGTGTACAGTTACAGTCATCTGATTTTTGGCAACTTTTAGCCCTGAGGCAGTTTTTAGTCCTTAATCATCTCTGCCAGGTAAAAGGTTTTCAAGGTATATCTTACTTTTTATGAAACATGTAAATGATACATTTAATGTTCATTACTCCTTAAATTCCCAGCATATTTTATAAAATGTCAATTTATCATCCAGTCTTAAAATTAAGAAAGCAGGAGCTATTTAATAGTAAGAACAGAGGGCTTATCTTGCCAATAGAAATGCAGGATATAAAAATCCAAAAACTACTTTTAGGAAATTTGATGTATAGGCCACTGGCGAAGGTCATCTCCAGTTATCCCAGGTATCCACATAAGCTAATGGAATTTATAGCACCTGGAACAATGCCACTTTTCCTGATATGGTAGAAAGAGCCAAAGAAAATTAACCCTGGACCTTAAAGACTGACCTAAGAGGTGATACATGCCACTTTTTGCAGAGTATCTTGACCAATCCTAACTTCGGAGGAATGTGACATGCAATTCTAACATGTACAGAAAGGAGGAGAAGTGTATTTGTGAATAGCCCCAAGAATTACCTCACAATATGATAGAAGCCATGTTAAATAATATAATGGCAGCTAATTTTAATTTTAAAGATACACAAAAAGTATATCTTTTCAATCTGGATATATGTGATTTTCATCAAATCATTAATATCAATTCCAGTCAATAGTATCAATTCCATATCTAAATACACAGTGGTAAAATATATCAATGAGAAATATTAGAAGAACTCCACAGACAGGGGCATTTGAGTGGCTCAGTTGGTTAAGTGTCCAACTCTTGATTTTGGTTCAAGTCATGATCTCAGGGCTATGAGGTTAAGCCCCTTGTTGGATTCCACACCAGGCTTAAGATTCTCTCCCTTTGCCCCTGTGCCCCTCGAAAGAAAGAAAGAAAAGTAAGGAAAAGAAAGGAAAGGAAAGGAAGGGGGAAATGAAAGGAAAAGGGAAAGGAAAGAAAAATGGAAAGGAAAGGAAAGGAACTCTAGACAGAAAAGAGATTAACTACAAATTGATACAATTTTTAATAAAAGACTGGCAGAAGATTTCTATGAAATCAATGCCAGAAAATGTTAGTATATTTAAAGGAATTCAAGGAAAGGTTCTAACAAGCAGTTATGAACACAGGTTATAGTAAACATACTGATAATTTATAAATTTCATTAACTGGCTTGTTACTGGGAATGCTTCCTTGTGTGTGACTAAGCTGGTTGGTTTCTCTACAGTGGTCTCTTTGTAATGTGTCAGTTTGGCTAGACAAAACTACATTTCCCCGAATCCCTATGTGTTTCTAGTCAACCTGGATGAGAAGAGGTATTTTTTTCATGAAATTTTGGCAATCAGTAGTGAAGTAAGAGACTTTTTTTTTTTTTTTTTTTTTTTTTTTTTTTAAGTGCTTGGAAGTTTGGGGAAGATAACTTGTTTGTATCTCATACTTTTTTGCTTCTCTGGGAGGTTACCTCATTGTGTGGGAGAGCTTTGGGCTAACAATTGATCTACCTCTTTCAGCTTCTCTGCTTCCTTGACCAGGTGTGTATTTAGCATCGTAAAGATACATTCCAACTTCTCAGGGCACCCATATTCCAACTTCTAAATTTAGGACACCCAGTTAACAAGGATGGCGATGATAAGAAGATGAACATGAATTTCCATGTTCATGGAAATTCTAGAAACCTTAGGGTTTCCAGATTGCTTGTGGCCATGCGTCCTACCTCATTCTTATGGGATTAAACTTGTCGCTACTCTTCCCTTATTTACATATGATTTCATATTCTTTGGCTTTCAACCTCTAGCACCAGACACAAAGACAGCAGCTATAAAGAGAGTTTAACTTCTGTCACAATTGCATCAAGTCAGATCCCTTCAAAGTTTTGCTCACTTCGTATGTAGGAGGAGTTATGTTTCTTTTATTGAACTCTGACTAATACAAAATTTGGCATTGATAGTGCTTCTGATAAAATCTTAATTATGTATTCTCTGTATTCCTCTTACGCTATCTGAAATTGATCTGATTAGATTTAATGGCATTAATGACTCTTCAGTGATAACACAATGGAAGCTTATGACATGCAGTGGCAAATTACTACCTGTAGATAATTAGTGCAGGTATTTATCTCTGAAAGGTAAAATTCCTGGTGACAAAGGATTTTGCCATAGGAATTGCTAGTAAATATAAGGATTATATTGGCATCTTCAAGTACACTAGAGAATATGTGGTAAGAAGATATAAAGCTCAAGGCCTTAAGTGAGTTCTCAATTTAGAATACCTGGGTGGCTAAGTCCGTTAAGCATCTGACTTTTGTGTTCAGCTCAGGTAATGATCTAATAATGGCTGGTGGGATCAAGCCCTTCATCAGGCTCTGGGCTTAGTGGGGAATCTGCTTAAAGATTCTCTCCCTCTGCCTCTTTCTCCTCTTGTGCTTTCTCTCTCCTTTTCTCAAATAATTAATAAATCTTTTTAAAAAAGTTAGTTCTCAACTCAAGGTCTGCATAGGAAACCTGAGAGCTTCTGTGACTGCTCTAAAATAAACACTTATCTTTTGTAGCCCAGAGGCAGAGATTTCTGAAAACAATATCCAAAATCTAATCCTGTAAGTGGCTGGCGTAAAATGCAAATTTTATTTCTAAACATGTAATATATCTCAGGAAGGGATGAGATCTTGAAAACTGGAATGCAGTCATATGGGTAGATTACAATGAAGCTAGGGATGGACCTTGAACTTTTTATAAATCTTAACTGAAATTACTTTGCCAGCAGTAGCAGACCTTCCATACTGTCCATATGGATATTCTTCACCTGCATGAAGACCTGTAATGGCTTCTCTGATGGTGGTTCTACAAGAGGTTGCTAATCCCCCTCAGTACCTATCCCCATCACATTTTCCTACTTCTATATCTATAACTAGACTGAATTCCAAGCATGCCTTCAACAGTGAGATTCAAATGTGAACCTTGAGAAGATAATGTTATATAACAACAGAATTGCATGACTTTGCCAATTTGTAGTAACAGAAATCTGTGGATGCTCAGGAAATGAGATCAGAGTGTAAAGAATATAAGTTGAATCAGCACACATTTATTGATATGGCATCATAAACAGAGATTCTAGATTCAGTGGGTAGGAGGAGCTGGTAATGACTCTAGTAGTTTGCTTACTTAGTTGACTGAATTACCAACCCAAGAATGACCTACAATAAATTTAAATGTCAGAAGGTGTTTAGAAAGGTATCCAAAGACTTAGAAGGGTTGGAATGATAGAGTCTATCTTTCAAGACTGTCTCTATTTATCCCCTCATCTGTCCTCTGTAATTATAAAGGCTGAGAAGTCCCATGATATGCCATCTGTGAGCTGGAGACCCAGGAAAGTCAATGGTGTAGTTCCAGTCTTAGTCCAAGGGGTTGAGAACTTGGAACACTGATGCCCCAATTTGACAGCAGGAGAAGGCTAATGTCCCATCTTAACCTGTTAAGCAGAGAGAGAATTCTCTCTGACCTTGCTTGTCTTTTTTATTTATGCTTCTAACATATTTGATGAGGCCCACACACTCTGAGGAGAACAATCTACTTTATTCAGTTTACTGATCTGAATGTTAATCTCATCCAAAAATATCCTCATAGACACACCCAGAATGTTTAACCAAATATTTGGGCACCCTGTGTCCCAGCCAAGTTGACACAAAATTAATCATCACATTCATATATTCAATGATTATAATCCAATATCAGTCTCTTGAACTTACTTGCTTTCAAGTTTATTGCTCTTTACAAGCTGGAGAGTTCCTCAAAATTAGGGACTCATTTTAATTCACATTCATCTTCATATTCCCAAAGATGTGAGCAAATTAGATAGAAGCACTTGATTAAATGTACCTGAGGAAAACAGAAGAAGTAGAGTGTATATTAGGTTCCAGAGATAGAACCAGGCATTCTCACTTGCTACCATGTCACTCTTAGACATTAATATTATGAGTAATAGAAAGGAGTAGAGTTACTTATTCAAGAAGAAAATAATTTCTGATATTGGTAAAAACAAACACAACCTCTTAAATATGTTATGAGGTCAAAATGAAAAAGTCAATCATGAACATTATTAGAGATTTGAAAAGCAGTGTGTGAAATTCACAAAATGCTAGTTATGGCAACCCCTTAACTTGCTATTTAGCATAACTAAAAACATGTTTTTATGGGGGAGGGGCAGGTTATATGAGTTGGGTTTTTTTCCCTCCTAATTGTGGCTTTGGGGGAACTTTCTCAGCTACTTATCTATCAACTGACAGTAATAATACTGTTTCTGAGAGTTGGATGAGGATTAAATAAATTGAGAACAGTGATTTTGTTTAGCAAAATTAAAGGTGTGTAAATTGATGGATGAAAAAAATTGCTCTTGAATCTTGCAGGGGCGGGAGGGAAGGATACCTCATAGACCACCAAAGCAGAGTAACACAAGCTAAAACAAAACAGATTTAGAAAGCAGAACAATAAGGTTTTGCAGAAGACAGTCTGTACTACCTAGATATCTTTACTAACAGTAAATATAAAAAGAAGTTTGTATCTCTAGGTTATTAGAAAAATGAATTATGTCATTATACAGAATTTTGAAAAATATGTTAAATACTTCTCAGGATGCTATTTTTATTTTGCCCACATGCCAACACCTCTTTTTCTATTTTTTTTTTCCTGTTCATGGTATATTTCTAATCTTTAGCTTGAAGTGGTTGGCGATTTTCTTATTTATTCAAGCCTCCAGTTAAAGGATCTGGCTTTCAGAATCAGATTGCCTGGTTCTATGTATTTTCTCTTCAGTGGTAGGAGTCATGTCCTAGGAACATACAATACCAAGACCAAGAACAATCAATAGCAACCCAAACCAAGAACTAACTGGAATGAAGATAATCAGAATGCAATCAATAGTTTGCCATTTCTCTTCTGTAGGTTTCTAATTTTCCTTCACCTTGTCACAGTCATATGCCAATCACCATTTTAAGACAGGGGTGGATTGACCAGAATGGATAAAGTTCCCAAACTACCTTCATAATCCAGACATTTAAAAATTAAAAGAGTTAAGACTTCCATTATTTCATCAATGAAAATTTTAGTTCTGCCTCCTATTTTTTTTTTTTTTTGGCCAAATGAAGAATAGGAAGTAATTTTTCATTAAACATTATTGCTTTACATCTGACTCTTGATTTTGGCTCAAGGTGATGAAATTGAGTGAGCCCCAGGTTGGGCTTCATGCTCAGAATTCTGAGTGTTCTGTATCAGCATGGAGCCCACTTAAGATTCTCTCTCCCTCTCCCTCTGCCCCTTCACCCCCATGGGGCTTGCACATGCACACTCTCTCTCTCTCTTTAAAAAAATAAATTTAAAAATTACTGCTTTAGATTTCCAATGAGTAGTGTTTCTTAGCTGCTCAGTTCGACCAACACTGGTGGTTGGTCGAGTGGGACCAGCAGTGGGAGAGTGTCCCAACAATACTGATAGTCTAGATTAATGAAAATTGACACATTTCATAGTCAATATTTTGTTTTATACTATAAGCATTTTTAAATATATTGCACTTTTTGGTGAAAGAAATCAGGACATATGGTAGGTGTTCAGCATAAAATTTCATTTATAACCTCAAACCCTAAAAATTAGGTGTCATTGCCATTTTAAAGAGGCATAAACTAAAGTTCAGAGAAGTCGAATGATGTGTAGAAATTTTAAACCTGGAATCAAATGCATATCTGAAATATATCAAGTGGATAAATTGGTAGCTTTTTATTGTCTTACGATCTTACAGTTAGTGGTATTTATGCCAATTTCTTTTTACAACATTGGCTTGATTTTATAATTACTCAAGTTGAAATGAAATAAGTCATCTATCTATCATCACTATCACTGCTGCATTTTCTGCAGTTTAGTGGGTATCTAAATGCATTCAAACCCATTCAGAGGATTTTCTTTTCTTTCTTTCTAAGCCATTATTACTTAGATGGTCTCTCTTCATTAGGCTGAATAAGAGTGTAGATTTTCAATTGCTTGGAGAGACTCAAAGCTATCTATCCCTGTTACCTTTTTATTATTCCTTCAGAGTCTCATTTTTTACCATCTGGTAAATTTCAAAGACCAGAAATGTTCACTTCAGACATGATTTCAGATTCTGAAATAAAAGTCATACCTGGAAGCTTAATATAAGAGAAGAGAGATGGAATCTGGAAGGATTAGGGAAGTTTCAATGCACTAACTCATTCAATTTCAGGATCAACACTTTGTATTTAAGTTTTGGTTTTCTTCCTTAGCAGAGCATCTAGTTTACAAAAACAGTTTCTATATACACAGTTCTTATTTTCTGGATTAGTTTCTAATACTTTTTCCATCCATTTCTATGAATCAAATCTCCTCTTAGGATTTCTTCCATAGTTCTTTTCTTTATGTCTAGACCTCCTCTTTTTCAGCCTTCTCTGACTTTTTCTTTCATTGTGCCTATCATTTTCTCTTTTCACTGCAGCTGTTAAGCTAAAAAAAATCAGAAAGCTATTGATGTCGCTATCTTTCTCCTGTCACTTTCATCAGAAAAAAATGGAGTTCCAATGTGCAGCATCCAGTTGCTTAGCAACAATATTTTCAGCATCTCTGTCAGCATGAAGAGTGTAAAGCTGTGTCTGCTAATGTGGCTGCATTACAAAAAAGAGCATAGTTGGAGTGGAAATAGGAAAAAATAAGCCCTGAGAAATTCAACAGTCTCAGATATAATGAATGCAGAAAAAGATGAGCATTTTTCAGGGGAAACTTTCTTTTTACCACATGACATATCACTTGCAGAAAAGTTCATTCTCTAAAGCAACACCTCAGGAGTTATGCAATCAGAAATACCTACATGACTGTTCTGCATCAAGTTATACACTGCCAGATTACTTTATTTTTCTGCCCATATATGTGCAATTCCAGGAACAATAACTTTACTAAGAATGTGTTAGGCATGAGGAAGAGTAAAAATTTTTAATTATAGCTTTTCAAAGTTTGTCACCTTTATTTTTTTAATGAACAAGAAATGATGGCTTTACTATGTAAGTGTGCAAATACATTCCTATTGTTTTTGTGACTGTATTTTAACCACACCACATCTTTTCTGCTCTAATGGACATATGCTTTTTTTTTTCATGTTTGACATTTTTATATTTGGCTCATTTTCAAATAAAATATTTTGATTGCTTTATATTTATGTTGTTTATGTGTTTGAAAGCGAAGAGATGCTAGAAAAACTGACAACTGAGATTCATTATCAACATAATTAAGTATAAAGTTGTTCTTTCTGTTAGAAAATGAAAAAATTCTTAAATTTAACTTATACTTTGCTAACTTATTTAAAAATATATTTATCGCATACCATTTTAGAATTCTGTTTTTGTCAGCTTAAAGGACATTAATGTACAAGTTTACAGAAAACTAATTATAAATTTATTTGAATATTATTTGAATTTAATGCATCTTAATATAATGTGGGATATTCTGTTGTGGCAAGAATTGCAGGAACTGTTATTTTGTGTTCCCATTTTCACTTTGACCTTTATGTGCTTTATAGCCTGGAACATGTTTTTAGTCTGAGACTAAGGTTCTCCATCTTTAAATGAGAATAAGATTTCATAATTTCAGTTCTACTAGAAAAATTAAAGTGAGATAATGAATGCAAAACACTAAGCATGTCTGATGTGCTAAAGTATTCAGTAATTTAAGGCTATTGTTGTTTAGAAATTTTCATAAAATAGATTGCCTAACCAGATGGATTTTTTCCAGATACTCTCTCTTTTTTACATAGATGCATTTTTTAGCCACTAAGTTGTGCCGGGAGTTGTAGCATTCTTGACATACATACAGGATCCAAAGAAGCAGATGAGATATGAATAATTAAAAATCTTAATAATAACCAGGAATATTGAGTGGGTAGACATTAATATTTATTAATATTTTGAATGAAAATATAAATATTAGACTGTGAACTATTTTATTTCTTTATTTCCATAATTATGGCTTTTATTTTCCTTTATAGAAGGAAGTCTTCCACTTAAAAAGTAAAAATTACTCCATAGCGTTCTTTCTATTTCTAACGGCAAAAAAATTCTCTCCAAAGATCACAAATGAGAATATGGAAATATTATAAATGGTGTAAGTTTATAAGAATGTAAAGAAGGGGTATAAAACCAGCAGCAAACTGCCATTTAAGAGAGTTCATATAGGCCAATGTCAAAGAGGTTGCTTCCTGTGTTCTTCTGTAGGATTTTGATGATTTCCTGTCTCACATTTAGGTTTTTCCTCCATTTTGAATTTATTTTTGGGTATGGTATAAGAAAGTGGTCCAGTTTCATTCTTTTGTATGTCTCTGTCCAGTTTTGCAACTTCTTAAAGGTTTACCCCTTTTATAGTTAATATATGGATTGGTTAATATTTATTATTAAAACACGCATTTTCTATGCACAAGGCTATTTTTATGACTGATGTGCTAGAGCACAATAGCATATACAAGAATAATTCTAAGTAGTAAAGACAATAATGTGGTTCATATTTTAATTTTGTAATTATTTTTATATATTTTTAAACTTTTGGCCTCAGAAAAATTATCTGATAATATGAGAAGAAAATAGGGCCTTCAACATATGTGAATGTGCAGTGCCAAAATTATGCACATGGCAAGTAAAAAATAACAAGTAATTCCCTCATTTGTTTGGAAATATGCAATTATTTGGTATTGTAAATATAGCAAATATTTTCTTCCCAATAACAGCCTGCTAAAATAATTAAAAATAGCATACCAATTGCTAAATTGTCACATACAATTACTCACAAAGTCTTCCTTTAAAGAAAAAAAAAATGCCTAAAAATGGTTAAATAAAAACAGTGTTCTTCCTTCTTGAAATACTTCTTTCCCTTGGATCCTGAAAATAGTAACTTTCCTAGTCTTGATGAAATTACATAAATCTGACTGTTTCTAATAAGCTCTGACATAATGATTATTGAGGTGATTACACTCAATCTACCATTTTGGTAATTTTTCTTAATTAAGAAAGCCCATTCAAAATTTACAATTTCGAGTACCTTGGTTAACTTTAGCTTTTATTTCTCGCATGCCTAAACACACCACTTAACATGTAATAGACACTCATAAATATGTGTTGCATATTAAATATATAATTTCAAAATTGACTAATCTTTGAGTGAAATCTAGAGTGATCAACTGTTACTCATGTATATGATAAACCAAAGCAATATAAGAACTAGGAATTATCATTCAGTAAATCTATGTATGTTATTTTATTTTGTTTTGTTTGATTTGATTTTAATTTTTTTATAGATTTATATATGTTATTTTAAAGATTTATGTATGTTATAATGTTTCAATCTCAAAATAAAGCATAGTAGAGAGGGAAAGGAGATGATTTCTTTGAGAAATCCTTTGATACAGAAAAGACATATTATTGGAATTCTTGATCAGAAGCCAGAAATTTGTAAACTTAGTGCTTAAAAAATTAACTTGGCTAAAGAATATATATAAAATAAATATATATAGAAATATTTAATAACTATAGAAATATTTAATAAATGTATAAATATGTAAATAATATATATTATGTATAATAAAATACATGAAGAACATAACTAATAAATGATGGGGCATGTTATTTTGGAACAAGCTTCAGGAAAGAATTTTATATTATGAATTTCCTTGACCAGGTGTGGCCTCAAAAGACCTGAGCTGGAGCAAACAGCGTATATTCCATTCTATCTTCCTCTCTTTATAAGCAATAGATTTTTCTTTTCAGATGGCCCAATGACTTTTACTATTTTTCCATGGGTCCACAGATTATTTTGTTTATATTTGAGAGGTGAGCTGTATATTTCTCTCATACTGCTTACCTCCTATTTATTCTTTTTAGAAGTCTTTTATAAATCTAGTACTAAATACTTGTGTGCCTCATTATAGGTATTTGAGTGAATAAATTAGATTTTTTTTGTCAGTTATAGCAGGAAAATGTGTACATGAAAGAATAAAGTCAAATGTTATTAGCCATTCATTGACAATCTTTGACACCAAATGTAGAACATAAAAAAAAAAAAAACACCTTTTTTTTCTTAAATTTAAATGTGATAGAGGAAAGAATATGTGAGGAATTAAGTATGGTTTCCAAGTCAAAATAATTCCTTTGATATTTGCTGTTTGTAAGTCATTTAAAGTAGCTCTTAGTTATTTCTCTTTGATTTTAAAAGCTTATTTTATGGTATGATTGAGTGTTGGAATATAGAGAAGAACAAAAATACTAGAGAAACATAATTTCCATTCCATGGAGGATTCTTTAACATGGTCTGTGACAGTTGTTTTATAAAAGCTATGTCATGGGAAGATGATCATTCCTACTGACATTTTGACAGAGAAAGAATTAAGTTCCTCCCCTCCCCCGATCCTATCTGCCCTATTCTGTGATGTTGGTAGGATTTCTCTGTTTGCCCTTACCCCTGTAAATGTAACACATTTCTCTGAATAGTGTATTTTGTATTTCAGCCGAAATTCTAGAAATGCAAGTTTGAACTTTTACAAAGGGCCTTCCTGAACTTGGAAGGTATTTTGTGTTGACACTGGAGAGCCATCGCCCAGAAGCATCAATCACCCATGATTAGTCACTGCTTATTGAATGAATGCTCCAAAAAAAAAAAAAAAAAATTGCTCTGGAAAAAAATGTAAGCAAGCTCATCTTTGAAACATAATGACCCTGACCCTGAAGCCATATAACCTAGGTTCATATTCAAATCCATTATTTTCAAGATGTGCATCTCTGGTGAATTTACTTAATTCTTTGGTGAGCTGATTTTGTTACTGATTAAATTATTACAATAATATATTTACCTTGTAGGGTTATAGTGAGCACTCATTTAATGAAAAATTCTTTGAGTCATGCCTGTCATTAGGTAATTCAATAAGTAAAGTCAATGTTATATATTACTGCTCTGATAAAAATTGGCACCTCATTTTTAAAGACATGTAAGGATACTACATTTATAAGCCATGAATGTAAGAGTCCTTTCAGTTTCCTCATCGGTGGGAGACAATCCAACATGTTGCTGCACGTCTGTTAATTTTTGTTCTAGAATATCTTTTCAAGTATATTGATATAGTAAACTTTCTTGGAAGACATAATGCAGCACTTGGGCACAGAAGGCAGCTCTGTTTTTTGACTAGGCTTATAATGTCTCCTCTTCTGTAAAACTTAACCAGGTTGGCTAGTAGTTTTCTTTAATGATTAGGGGGTTTCCTAAGATTCATTAGCTATGACATAGACCTGCTGTGTGTGAACATCCCCATGGGCTTTGCTTCTCATCTCCCTGGGGTGACTTTAATTTTGGGGGGGCAGTGGAACATTCAAGAAAAATGAAGCTCATTCAGCTTGCTGCATTGTGAGTAATAATGCCCCTTTCTTGTGACCGGGATTCTTAGGTATTCTGCAGGCTTCTATGAAACTGTGGCAGGCTAAGTTGCTAGCTTACATTTAGGCTAAGTATACCGGTTCCTTTGCTGTTCTTGACATTGATTGCCTAAACTTCAGCAGAAGTGAGGGTGAGCCTTCAGCCTTTATAAGGTGTGACAATTAGTAAGTGTAGTAGAATGTAAAAATACTTGGCAAATATTCACCTTATCTTCTACCTTCCATGGAGAATAGTTTCTTATACTGAAATGACTCTGTGTTTATCCTTGAGAATTACATTTTACAATACTGTGTGAAAAAATCTTTTAGATGTGCTTATGTGGGTTGGTTTGACCTCTTGCACTCCTGTCTTCCACTATGGGGAAAAAAAATGCCAAGCTAGCTACTAGTCCTAGACTGTGACAAGACATAAAGCTAACATAAACCCGGTCTTTGGCCTAGAATGAAGTCTAGCTGCTTTCAGCCAATCTTAGCTGAACAACTGGCCAACGGAACTATAAGAGAAAATATTTGTAATTGATGCCACTAGTATAAAGGGTCATCCTGAGAAGCATATAATAAGCCTTAAACAGTAGATATTGATTCCAGGAATCACTAGATAACTGATTTTTCTAAAAATGTCACCTCTAACTCCAATTATTTCTACCTGCAAGATCCAAATTTCCTCTAAGGGGAGGATATATAATTGGAATATAATATTTATTTGCTTCTGATAATCATAAATAAGAACCTTAACACTATTATAGGCCTTTCAGATATACAAATTACTACTTATTTTTACTGTGTGAACAAGAAAATGAGAAGATTTCAGGGATAGTTTTTAAACATTTTTTTCAAACCTAAAACTTAAATTTAAACTATCATAATTATTTGCTACCTATGTTGATAACAGTGTACACATTTGCAACTGAATAGTTCTCAGAAAATAATTTTATGAAAAAATACTTTAATATTTTCTTCAAATACAGTTTTATCAACTTTTTATATAAATACTAGTATTTATATAAATTTATGACATTTGTTACATACGACTTATTTATATGTTACATACAACTATACCCACATATGTATGCACATGTGCACGCATGCACACATATATGCACGCTAAAACTTGGCTAATCCTAGCTAAAAGTTTTTGGAGATAATGACTAATATTAGCCAACTTTTGGCCAGGAGACATAAGAATATCTGATTCCGACTCCCGAGGAACAGTCTCTCCTCTTGAGGCCTATGAGTAAATGATATTCTGCAAGGAGATAATGAGCAGAGTAATAACTTGGTGTTGACCCCAAATAAGAGTGCATAGCATGTCACCTCTACAAACTCCACTTAAAACTCACCATTTATCCAATAAATTCACTGGGCTCTGGTTAAATTTCTCGAAAAGTGGAAAAACAAAATCCTATCCTGCTGTTTTTTTTTCTCTTTGTAACAACCTTGTTTATGTTTGGTAGTTCGTAAACCCAGAGAAGAGAAGAAACTAAGGAAACTTGAGCTACTATAGCAAAAACTATGACTCCTACCAATACATGGTCTCCATGTGCAAAGGTGGAGTACTTCCTCTCTGCCTGTTACCGGGGCATATTGTCCTGGTCCTAGATATGACTGAATTTTAATTTAATTTTTTACTCCAAAGTAGTTCTCACCTCCAGAAGCAATGATCTTCTGCACTCTGAGATCACTGAGGAAAATGATCCTTAATCCAAAAAATATATATTCATATATGGGCTATAAAGGAATTCATTTTTTAACTCAAAGTGCATTGACAACAAATTGGAGCTCCCCCCCCACTCCATAAGAAATGCAGATTCTCAGGCCCTGCCCCAGTCCTAGTGAATTAGAATCTGAATTGAAACATGATTTCCAGTAATATAAATACATGTTAACGTTTGAAAATCCCTTGTCTAGCTAATTTCCTTCCAGGACAAAAACAATGCTCATGTGTAGGATTTTTCTGCAACAAATCCTGATAAACTAAGTTGTGAGGTATTCAGCGCTGTTCAGTAGAAACTTCCTATGATGATAGAAAAATTTTTTGTGCTTTCTCATATGGTAACCATTTGAGACATGTAGCATATCAAACAGTTGAAATGTGTCTAGTATCATGGAGGAAGGAATTTTTATTTTTATATTATTTTAGTTAATAAACATTTAAATTTAGATAGCCATATGTTGCTAGTTGCTACCATATCATTCTTTGACAGTTTAGACAATGTTATTTTGTCCCCCTGTTGAAGATAAACTTTTCTTTGTGCATTGAGGATGCTGGAAACAAAGTTTTGTCTTTAAGAGCATGGACACAGGGATTAAGATTGTCTGAGTTCAAATACATCTCAACCACATCCCAGTTGTGTGAATTTCTTAACCTATTAAGCCTGTTTCCTCACCTGCAAAATTAGAAAATAATACTTAAGATTAGTATAATATTAAAGGAATTCATAATCTAAAACCTTTAGAGCAGTGTTAGGGAAATACTGCTAAATATATGTTGATTGAATCAATAAATATACTTCCATCTCTACTTGAGGTAGAACCTTAAAAACTAAAAGAATGAGTTCTAACAATTTTTTCTAAATTCAGGCACCATATTTCCTTCAGAAAAGTCTGTTAAACACAGTTAATCCAAACCTTAATAGAAATAATGAAGGAGGAATAATAACCAGATGCCTGGACATTAATAGAAGAATAGAAGGAAGTTATATCATTTTGTGACTACTGTGAAAATGGACACCAGATGTTAATAGAATAGAAGGAAGTAATGTGAGGGAATGCCTATGAAAATCTTCAGATCTGAGAATAGTTTGAAAAGTTTCTCCCAAAGATATTCTGTCATCTGGATTGAGAATCACTGCTTAAGAAGTCTCTTTAAATTCTTAACCTTAGTAGGTGTATTAGTTGTCTTGCTTAAACTACCTCAACTGTAAGAAATGGAACCCACAATTATGGCATCCAGGGACACCTGCCAGTAAATAGGTTTTCTCTATCTCAAGGTTGCATGCACTTAGGAAATTTTCAGGAGATTTTAAAAAATAAATAAATATTGCCTGGGCCTTACAGCCAAAACTTCAAAGCAAGCTTTGAACTTGCCCATACTTGACTAGACAGGCTTCAGTGGCCTTCTTTATCATAGGTCTTAAGCTCTTTTCTGCTTGGTATGATAGAATGTGGGGTGTCTGAATGGTCCTTTCACTCCAGCTCCTGAACAGAAAGCAAGGCTGAGGTGAGAATATATCCAAGTACACTTGACTTTTAACAAAAACTGGCCCTTAATTGTCCTTTACTTGGACTGGTAAAGGACTTCTTCCTCCTTGCTCAGAGGGAAGTCTGCTTCTCCCTCTCCTACTTCCCCTGCTGGTTTTCCCTCTCTTGCTGTGTCTCTGTCAAATAAATAAAATCTTTATAAAAAAAAAAAAGTTAAGTTTGAGCTTCTGCAAAAGGCAAATAAAACAAAAGAAAACACCACAGACATAAGAAATCAAAACAAAACAAAACAAAGCACACCAGCATTTTAGACCTTCCCTGCATCTGATAAGATGAAAGGCAGAGTAGCCAAAGAGCATGGCAGACAGGGCACTCATCATGACCACAGTAGGGGCCAGGCAGCTTGATGTGGTATCCTTCACACTGGGCAGCAGACCATCTGAAGGGGAATGGCCAGGCAGAAGTTGGGTCAGCAAGAGTGTTGCAGCTTATGTTGGTGTACATTTTCTTCCTACAGCTTCTTCATCTTTTTAGTACATAGAAGTTCTCCACAGCTTAATGATCTTCTGGACTTGGGTGCCTTATTCTGCTATTCTCTTTAGTTCAGAGACAAGTTATATATAGATACTTAGCAGAGAAAGTGTGAAATGATCACAGAAGGTTGAACATCAGAGATAACATCTCATCTATCAGATTATGTTTTTGAGAATAACACTGTATCTGACTAACTGGTTTATTATATCTCCTGTGATAACATCTCTTGTGCCATTGAAAGTTTGGTTTTGGTTTGTGTGTGCCTGTGTGCATGTGTGTATATTTTAATTGTCACTTTTCTAGGTAAGCCCCCTGATTCAGGATGTGTTAGAGATCTTACAAATCTAACTATGTAGCTGCACTAGGTTGTGTACTGCTTGCAGACACGTCACACAATATGTAATTTTAGGACTCAGTACATGGCTGGCATAAAATAGATGCTCATAAATGTTTTTCAGATTATATTGATTTAAATATATATATATACACATATATGTATATATATATGTATATACATATATATATACATATATGTATATATATGTGTATATATATATATATATATATATTACCTCTTTAAAGAAGAGCACTTTATGCAAATATTGTTTAATTAGGAGTAAATAAGATTTTTTTTTTTTTAAAATCTCCAGTCTTTCCTAGTAGAGAGAAAAAAAATCAAGGTGCCTTTTTATAAGTAATTTTCTCATATTGAATTTTAATTTTCAGCAGAGAATTGGTTCATTTTTCATTATACTGAAATCAACACTCACTATGGAAGGAGGAAGGACCAACCAAAGTTTTTGCTTTTAAGGAGATTAAGTTTAATTTTGAAATCAACCAGTGACAAAAATCCCACTATTATTGTTCTTTAATAATGGTGTTCTGCTTTTCTTTCCGATTTCAGTTTAGTTGTCTAAATGCCAACAAGATAAGCGGATATCTCATGTATTGAGTATCTGGTTATTAGTTAAAGGTTAGGTTAATACTTATGAAAATAGATCTTTTGAAAAGAATAATTACAACATCTTGTTTATTGTTTTAAAAAATTTATTGACAAACCAAAGTTATATTAGTATGGGCAATTTTGGATATTATAAAATAACATGTTCACAAAATCCTTCAGAAGGAAGATTTTTTTGTCCTTATTTCCTCATTTTAGATATGAAATACCTGGAGATTTAGTTAATTTCAGCTTTAACTAATAAATTTTTTTCAACCAGGTTTAAATTCTATTGAAATATGATCTTTTTTGCTTAGTCTTGCATAACCTATTTGTTTTACTCATATTTTAAGTATTTTTCCATGTCAATTTATCTCCTACCACTTCATCTCCTACCACTTCCTTCATATATTCCATCAAGAGTGAAAGACAGGGGCACCTGGGTGGCTCAGTGGGTTAAGGCTCTGCCTTCAGCCTCAGGTCATGATCTCGGGATCCTGGGATTGAGCCCCAAGTTGGGCTCTCTGCTCAGCAGGGAACTTGCTTCCCTACCCACCCCCCACTGCCCCTGCCTGCCTCTGCCTACCTGTGATCTCTCTCTGTCAAATAAATAAATACAATCTTTAAAAAAAGAAAAAAAAGAGTGAAGGACAACTTATTCAACCTCGTTTTTGGACATTTACATTATTGTAAATTCTCCTATTATAATACTTTGCTAGACATGCTTGAAACTAGATCTTTGTTTATATATAATTATATCCTAAAGTTGAAAGTACTGGATTGGGCAATACAATTATTGATAAATGCTATAAAATTATTCTCTAGAACTCTAGATATGAAAATAAAGTTATAGGGATTTGAATTTTAGTGATTTTTTTCCACAATATGGAGATCACTATATTCTTATAAGAAAGTTTATGTACAGAGAATAAAAATCTGGGTTTAATTTTCTTTCCTTCCTACTTTCTTTCCTCCCTCTCTCCTTCCCTTCTTTTCTTTTTTTTCTATCTTCCCTTCCCTTCCTCCCTTCCTTCCTTCTTTCCTTCCTCCCTCCCCCCTTCCTCTCTCCCTTCCCTCATACCTTAGAGAGAAAGAGCAAGAGAGAGAATGAATGGTGGGGAGGGGTGCAGGGAGAGGGAGAAGCAGAATCCCTGCAGAGCAGGGAGCCTGACTCAGGACTTGATCCCAGGACCCCCAAGATCGTGACCTGAACCAAAGCAGACAGATGTTTAACTGCCTGAGCCACCCAGGCACCCCTGGGTTTAATTTTCTTATCATTTCATAATCACCATCACCACCATCATCATCTCAGGATTAGCAGGTGTATCCATTTATGTTTTAAATCAGCTCTTTAATAATTAAAATGAGGAATTTGTGAAATAAAATTTGCTATCAGCTATTTATTTGGCTGGGGGGGAAAGGGTTAAAAAAAGGAAATTGATATACTATGAAAAGTGCTGTCAGTAATAATGGTGGACAACTTCTCAAACACTGTACAATGGATGTCTTTTTGTCACAGTCTTCATTGCCGGGGTCTCCAGATTTCTTAAATGATTTTTATTTAATTCTTATGTATTAAGCTTTACTTTTTATGCTGTAGGATTCTACTGTTTTTGACAAATGTATAGTGTCATGTATCTACCATTACATATCATCCAGGATGGTTTAAACTGCCTTAAAAATTCCCTGTGCTTTACATATTCAATTATGTTTGTGTACCATAATACTATCTTCCAGCTGTAGGTTTCTAACTTAAGTCATAATTCCAACATACCACTGAGGGACAAGGACTAAATAAAACCCAAGAAGAAAAAGTTTTCTTTTAACACTGAGAGCTAGTCTGGTAACAAGTTTGCTATCTGGCCCCCAGCCGTCCTTACCTTCCAGTATTCATGCTCATATGTGATATTTATGTAAAGCATTTTAACCTGCTACAGAACTAATTCACCTGTCAAATATTAATGATGCTTAGAAGTGTTGCCTTTCCAGTTAATGTAGTTTTCAGTGCAAGATTATTACATAGAGTATCAATGCTGCTTGACATTTCTCTAGCAGAAGAGAAGGCAAATAGAGCCTCAAGTCCTCAGAAGACAACTGTAGTAGAGATTATGGTCCTTTTAACCAAGTAAATATATCATTTTTGAGAAAGAGTTTGACATAACATATGGCTCTGATAGAGAAGAAGTAATATACCAGGACAACAAATGGCTATCTTAGATGAGTCAAACCACTGTCCTGCTCATGTCTCATTTAACTAGCAGCAACTTTCAATTCTACACTCCGATAGGGTACCACATTCCAGGAGAGCTAGCTAACCCATTGGTTAACTGTTGGTTACATTTGACACTTTTCATTATGGAAAGATCATATATTTGTTCTTTTGGAATAGTGGCTTATCCCAGATTTACATTTTCTTTATCTACAAAGATGCGTATATCATCAGCACTACCATTCTTGGATTTTCTGAATACTTTTATTCACCATTATTGCTTTTCATACAGTATTACTTCTGTCCAAGGAAATTACTTTCCAATTAAATATGAAGATAACCAATTAAATCCCATAACTTTTCTGTTCTCTCAGTTTCCAGAACCACTGGATATATAAAAGATGATAATGATATATTAAAGCTCATTACAGCAGCAGCCCAGAGAAAACATCCTGAATATTTGGAATGCTATTTTAGTGATTGCCAAGTATTCTCTAACAAATAATCAATCTATATTGTTTTTTATGCCATAGCTAGTGTACTCTGAGTTCCAAGAAACAAGGGGGACAAAAAAACAACTTTGCCTACCCTCAACAATTCTGATAACCATTTTTGTCACTCTAGGCACTGCTCTTTGGAGCTCTTAGAATTCAAAAGCAAAATACTTCTATCAGGAGACAATCCAGGTGAATTGAAAGTTGTGACCTGCCCTCCCCACCCCAATCAGCTCTCTTACTTGCTGTACATCCAACACTGGGGAGAAATAATGTTGGATTGAGTGATAGATTTTAGCTACCAAGATTAAAGAGAATTGCCAACTGAAAAATTAGGTAAAAGGAAAGTAAAATGGAACCAGGAAAATGCTGGGAACATCTTAGAACTTCCATGAATTTTCTCAGTCTTTCTGGTGATTCTGTAAAAGATTCTTTTTGTAATATTTTAAGAGGAACTAGTTTTTACTCTTAACTTTAGAATAAAGCATATCTCTAATACATCGGCATAGTGAAAGATTTATTAAAGACACTAAATGCATAAAGGAAAAGGTAGATCATTTTAACTATATTGTATTTTAAAATGTCAGTCAAGAAATACTCATAAACAATGAAAAGACAACTACTTGCCTCATACAAAGCATACATTGATTCATACTATATCTTCAATAAACTATAAACATTTCGATATTGGAAATCATTTCATATTTGATGGTGATAAATAAATAATTTAATTAAGTTCTTTTTAACTTAACTTGAATATTATTACCAGAAAAGGATTGTAAATAACTGTATTCTTTAGAAAATATATGTAAAATATTATTTTATATATTTATTTCAAAATATAAATCTAAATTATGCAACAGTTGAAATAAATTACACCAGGATCCATTGTTGTAGTTAATGAAATGACATTCTCTAGTGAATATGGGTCTCTCGTATTGACAGTACACTGAAATGTCACCACAGGAGGGACATTAGCTGTTATTTATATATACATGTTTGGAAAAAATACTTCAAATATTTTGTAATGTTCATATTTGCTTAATTTCCCTGTTCCTTTTTAATAAAACCAAATAAAGATCACCAAGGGCATGATCAGCAAAATATGAAGAACACATAGCAAACATAATTAAAAAATAAAGAGACAAGCAAGGAAGCCCTAATCATGTAAAAAATAATAAAAAGTTATTCAAGATGCGTCTTGGTTAAATAGTCTCCAGATGGCAGTCTAGTACTACCACAGCCTAAAACTCGAGCTAGACATGCTGGGCATCTTCTGTGTTCTTAAATTCTGGCAAAGGGACCACTTAATATTTACCATTCTCCTTGTGGAAACTGGGAGTGAAAACTCAGTTTATTCAGTTAGCTATTCAGGGCTTTCATAAAACATACAAGAAGTAGTTCTGTACCATTTAGTTACTCTTGGAATCAAATATACATAGATTTAATTTTTCTCAGATTTATATTTTTTAAAATGAAAAAGGTATGTATTATAAAACTTAATTTTTTTATGATATTACACTTCAATCAATATGACATCCAGTCAAAGTCTAAGGAATAGCTGTTCTTTCCATTCTTAAAATGATATTTCCATTAGACCCATGTTCAGATAAGATCGACTGTAAATAATTCTCAAAGAATCCCTAGCCTTTAGTTCATTGTTAACAATGTAGAAGAGGAAAAAAAAATCTTATTCTAATGTAGCATTTCAGTAATTTAAAATTATGGGCCTTCACAAATACTCCACACTGTCTGTTCTTCATTTAAAAATTCCATCTTCTCTATATTCTTTGCTTGTTTATTATGTTAGTCAGTTTAGGGCACCATGACAAATACAGTGTGACTGGGTGGCTTAAACAACAGAAATGAATGTTCTCACCGTTCTGGAGGCTGGGAAGTTCAAGATCAAAGTGCAGGCCTATTTGGTTCCAAGGGAGAGCTCCTTTCCTATTTCACAGACACTGCCTTTCACTTTGTCCTCACATGGCAGAGGTTGTTCTCTTATATTCTTGTAAGGTTTCCAATCCTTTTGATTTTGGAGTCTATTCTTCTAACCTCATTTAATATTAATTACCTCCTGTAGGCTCAGTCTCTGAATATAGTCGTGTTGGGTGTTAAGGCTGCACACATGAATTTGTGGAAGGGTGTTGGGGGGTGGGCGTGGCTGGGGAATTCAGTTTACAACTGAAAACCAAAGAGCAAATGGCTTCAGTGGTTTAGTAGAGCCATTTTCCTTTCTGGCCAGATTGTCATAAATGAGAATCTAGTAATCTATCTGCTATTACTTACCTGGTAAATTCTCTGTTAAACTCTCTACTGATTTCCACTATAAAATGGGGAAAGCATGGTTTCTAGTATAAATGAGACTTAAAGTGAAAAGTTAGAGTAAGAATTATGTATACTGTATTAGAAAAAGAACAAAAAGTAAAACTCACAAAAGAAAACTAATGAAAATAAGAAGAATCAGTAAATATTAGGCATAATGGATGGTTTCTTTGAAGAATATGTTTGTTTATTTCCAAACAAAAAGAATGGTTATAGTAACTGAATGGAAAAGGAATAAATTAATAAAGAAAATTAGTTGCAGAGAAGCATTTTAAAAACTAGGCTGTGAAAAGGAACTCACTTTTAGAACCAGATGAGATGAAAATGGAAGTAAAAGAAAATCAATCGTTAACTAAATACAATATGTGAATTCAGAAATTAACAATTTTAATCCAAATACATTATAAACATTATAATGTAAATTAAATTACATAACTGCCTCCATTATTTCAAGAAATATCTGCTATTTTTAAACTATGTCACTGACTGCAAAAAAGGAAAGTATATAAAATGAGCCATAGCTATTATTTTTTAAACACCATTTGTTTACTATGAGAGTTATATATTTTCCTTAAAGGAATTTGTGAAATATAAATAAGAAAAATATATCATCAGAACACAAAATTGACAAAAATCTTAAAACTTACAACTTCTACTAGGGTAAAAAATAATCATTTAAATCTAAGCAATTAATTGAAAGCCATAAATAGTAATCCAATATTAGAAAAACTACAGTAACTTTGTAAGCTAGAGAATTTATATCGGTACAGAACAGAAAGTAAAATTCACTAGAAATAATAATGAATAGATATCTTTTAATTATGAAATAAACTCCAGTGTTGAACCAGAATGGTATTTTATATTGTTTTATAAATTTGAATGGATACATGTATTTGTATTTTTGACACTTAAAAAG
The DNA here is from genome assembly GCF_030435805.1 of Mustela lutreola. Taxonomy (NCBI): domain Eukaryota; kingdom Metazoa; phylum Chordata; class Mammalia; order Carnivora; family Mustelidae; genus Mustela; species Mustela lutreola. The sequence goes on from NC_081296.1 coordinate 95,913,317, forward strand.
CTGAAAGCTGAAACTGTTCAATATTAAAATACATTTGATTATTTTAGTATCACTCATTCATTATTCCTTGGGAAACATAATTTAATTATTCATTAAATTTGATTCTTATTTATAATAAGTAAATCAGTCTGATGGAGTCTTAGGATGTCTCAATAGTTTTTTTTTCCTGAAAGCCAGATGAAATATAATAAAAATCTTTTGAAATTTGATATCATTATAATTTCCATTAAAAAATGGGTGGAAAGTGCTCTCCCACAATCTAGGGCAAAAGCTGTTTTCTTAACCTCCTGTTCTTGGAGGATAGATAATTCATGTGAAATATGGAGAAGCTGATTTCCTGTAATACTTAAGAAGGGATGTTTTTAAATGGCCCCATCATCCTTAATAAAATGGTATAGACAGAACAATGAGAGCAACTGTGAAAGGAATTTCTGTGTCCATGTGTATCAGTCAGGGTCCCAGGAGGAATCCAAGGCACTCAACAAAGGAAAATTACAGGAAGATTTTAATGAAAAGACTGTTTCACCAAGGTGTGCACACAGTATAAGGAAACTACAGAGGATAGAATAGTTCAGTACCACTGCGCTTTTAAGAGTGAAGTTGTAACCATCCTGAGGCTGGAAAGAATGAGAGACAGGAGTGATTCCTGGAAACTGATAGTCATATACTGATGAACTGTGAACTTTGCAGGGGTTAGGTACAGTGACCTCCACACAGTTGAAAATCCATGTATAATTTTTGATTCCTCAACACTTAACTACGTAACTACCAATACATTACTGTTAAGCCTTAACAATAACATGAAGTTGATTTAACACATATTTTGTATGTTATATGTATTATACACTATGTTCATTTTCTGAAAAGAAGCAGTGACCTTCAGTCAAGAGACAAAGTCACACAATGGCCACTATCAGAAAGACAGCCAAAAGATGCATAACTTAACTTACTATTCTTCACTTTAATCTCCTACCAAGTCCACTAGTTAGCTGAGCTCTGTCAGAACCCAGAGCTAAGGGAGCCCTTTGGTATAGTCTATGCAGGTCAGTCCTCTGGGTTAGAGGCTAGAGTAGAGTGGAGAAAGTCAAAGAATGTATATTGGTCATTCTTCTTCAGAGAAATAGAACCAATAGGATATGTATTATAGGAGATTATAAGAACTGGCTCATGTAATTATGAAGGCCAAGAAGCCCCATGATCTGTAGTCTACAAACTAGAGAACCAGGAAGGCTACTGGTATAAGTTCAGTTCAGGTCTAAAGGCCTGAGAATTGGTGGTCAATGATATAAATCCCATTCTAAGTCCAAAAGCCCAAGAACCAAGAGTGTTATTGCCCAAGGTCAGGAGAAAATGGATCTGTCTGCTCAAGCAGACAGCAGTTCACCCTTCCCTTTTTTAAAAGCTGTTTAAAATTCTTTACTAAGTCAGAGTTGTGCTGATCCACTTACCCATCAGTTTTTTTGCATTCTCAGATTTTTTATGGTATACTTTATTATGTATACTCTGTGGACTTCCGTGGGTCCACAAAATATACAGATTAAATTGTGACCTCCTTGTCCTACCATTTAAGTCTCCTCAGTCTAAAATTAGCCTGTCATTTTCTCCTTATTATCTTACGGTTAAGCATTTAAAACAACCATTTTCGGGACACCTGGGTGGCTCAGTTGGCTAAGTAGCTGCCTTCAGCTCAAGTCATGATCGCAGTATCCTGAGATTGAGTCCCACATCGGGCTCCTTGCTCAGCGGGGAGCCTGCTTCTCCCTCTGCCTCTGCCTGCCATTCTGTCTGCCTGCGCTCGCTCTCTCCCTCTCTCTCTCTGACAAATAAATAAATAAAATCTTTTAAAAAATAAAAAATAAAAATAAAGCAACCATTTCCATTCTTTCTGAGTATTTTAGCTTTTTTCTGGAAGCTTGATAGAGATGAGATGTCAACTATGTTATTAGGCCATATGGTTATGGCAACAGTGACCCAAGTTAGAAGTCTGTATCTGGACGAGGAGAGATAAAAATACTAGGTAGAGCATATCTTTGGGCTTCTCTGAATCTGATGTTTTTGTAATTGGTATATCCCAGGCGGAGACCTGGATGCTCTCTATGGTATAGTATCAAGTCACATCCTAAAGACCTTATGGCTTCACATTATTTCTGTACCAGTCTGATAAATTTTATTTCATTGCTTCTGAAAGCATTGCCTTCATTGCTTCTAAATCTCATTTGGTAAGATATAGAGAATCATCCTGGATAGCTCTGTGGACTACTCCAAGAACTATTCTAATGGAAGAAAAATATGTGATTCTGCTCTGATGGCATGCTCTGTTTTCTCTCCTATAATCTTCCAATGAATCTAATGTCAAGGTTAACCTTAGCTATCTAACAGATTATTAATATAATGTAAACAGCAAGGGTAAATTCAAATACAACACATTTTTCTCCATTACCTAGGTTCCAGTAACTGTACTTTAGAATCAAGCAGGAATTGTATTTGACTGATAATCCTAGTGACAGAAATACAGATGCTTAAATATTCTAGAGGTTTCTTTTTCTTCCAAGTTAAATAAAAATAGAGTTAGATGTTCTCAGTCTAGTAGTATAGCTTCTATTCAATATTGCCAGTGAAACATAGGGTCCTCCTCATCCTTTTGCTCTGCCATTCTCAGTGTACAGCTTCCCCCTTAGTTGCCTCTTGATTTCTTAGAGGTTCAGGAATCGTCTGTGTTCAATGCTGGTGAAAGCAAAAGTCTACTGGAAAGAGATACAAGCAGATGAACCAACCACCTCCCTCTTTGCTTTCAAAGAGCATTCCTGGATACTATGCTCAAAAAATTGTATTAAATTTTTTCTAAGGTACTAAAAAGAATGAGGAGGAGGAGAAAGAGGGGACAGAGAAGAGAAATGTAGTTTTTTTTTTTTTTTTTAAGATTTTATTCATTTATTTGACAGAGAGAGAGAGATCACAAGGAGACAGAGCGGCAGGCAGAGAGAGGCAGGGAGGCAGGCTCCCTGCTGAGCAGAGAGCCTGATGCGGGGCTTGATCCCAGGACCCTGAGATCATGACCTGAGCTGAAGGCAGAGGCTTAACCCACTGAGCCACTCAGGCACCCCTGTAGTTTTTTTATTTAGTTGGAAAGTTGTTTCTATTTACAAAATTAGAATGTCTTCTTTAAAAAAAGAGGTGAAGATAATATCAACTTCTGTAGTTACTCTTTTACTTTACTTGTTAAGGTTTTCTACATTTTTTTTCTAAGGTTAATTAAAAAGGAAAGATATAATTTCACAGAAATTGATTTCTACCTCAATCCCTCTGTTAAATCTTTGTATTTTTAGTAATACAGCATTGCTATGTTAAGGTCAACTTCAGCATGCCCTTTTGCTCCAAAAAATTTATCAAATGAATCAGTAAGACTTTTTAAATGACATTCTGTGTAATCAATTGCATATTCCATCCAAAACCACCAAATTGAGCAAACTTAAAATAGTATGTACAGATATAGTGTAGTAATTCAGAGGAAGAGAGATGTGAGAGTAGAAGGTATCAGAGAGGTTAGTCTGAAGGAAGATTTATGTTTTTTTTTTCAATTTTTAAAATAGATACTCATATATATCTTGTAAAAGTAAAAGCAGTACAGAAAAATAATTTTTATTATTTATTTATTTATTTAGCGTTAGACTTTAATTTGACCTAGACCAGTGGCAGTTCTTAGGATGCATTACTCCTCATCTCTATATCTAGTGAGCACTACAGTTGTCCACTGCAGTGTTACTGATTCACACAGCTCCTTGTCCTTTCTCCTTTGGTCCTTGGCTGTTTCTTTCATTGTTTTTGAGACCAACTCTTGGAGTGAATAGATTGGTTAGCTAATTTTCATCATTTCTATTGAGTAGAGCCCTCTGATCTAGTCTCATCTACAGAAAAGCATAGTCCCCTTCTTTACAATGTACCATCTAGCTCTGCTTTTCCTGAATAGAGATCAATTTCAGAAGTTTGAAAGAAATTGTGACTGAGTAACACAGAATAGGACTTATCTATTTATTTGCATATATAAAACACCTTTGTGATGGTGCAGTGTTTGGAGAATGTGTATGAGCTTCAGAACTTCACATTGCTTTTTCTTTTCTTTTTTTTCCATTCCATGATGGTCATGTGTGTTTTTGATAGATTATTTTTAATATACCAAGGAAGTGGTTTAGATCTGCAAAAAAGAAATGAGAAAAGAAGAGGACAAATATAAATGTAGGTTTCTTCTAATTTTATATGAATAATTTATCATCCTGTATATTTAAATTATTCTTAACTGGCCATCTAGTGCTTTTTAATTTTATATAAATGTGTACATATTTAATAGGACTATAGCTAAGGTAGAGAGAATTTTCAGAATATTTCTAATGCATATCAATTAGGGAAGATTAGATTTTATGGATTTCTAGTATTGCTTAAAAACACTTTTATTAATTTTTATTTCAGAAAGGTATAAATATACATAAATGATCATTGCCTATTTTGTGAAGGGGTGACAGTCATTAATTTTAACAAAAATATCATTATTTATTGTAACACTTATTATTAGGCAGTATTTTATCTTCTTTTTTAGAGGAGTATTTGTGTTCTATTTGCTTAATTTGGTTTTATTTTTACTATATTCATTTAGTTATTAACCAGTTACCCCTTGAAGCTATTTTGAATGTAAACAAAAAATTATTGACAGTTTATCACTGATCAATACTGAATCCTAAAGGAGTTATTATAGAAATAAAATCACATCTCTTCATAAAATTGTCATTGGTCTTTCTGGAAAATGCATACAAATTAGATAAATAGGTTAGAGTAATATATATTTATTAGTTTGTCCTTGGTTAGTAGTTTCCTTAGGCTTGAAGCTCGGTTTTCTATACATGGTTTTTGGAAGATGATATCCTGCTGCAGCCCCTTGTTCTGTCACTGCTATTAATTTATTAACAAACAGCACAAGGAAACCAGTGAATATTACTTATTGGTACCAAAAGTAATCACATTTTAATGAACTACCAAGAAACTATGTTGTGCTAATTCTTCCCTGTTGGCCAATTTAGGGAAAGAAAATAGATGAATGCTTTTAAGTGGACATATGTTCTATGAGATTGTTTACAGTGTAGTTTAGGAGTATGCACACCAAAATGGGCAAAAACTGCTTAATCTAGCTAAGTTCACATAGCTAAGGTGTGACTAGAAAATATAATGTAGCTTGGATGATTGTTCTTATACCAATTTGTATGCAGGGGTCTCTTACCAAAAAAAAAAAAAAAAAAAAAAGATGAGGAAACAGCCTAAAATGGGTGGGAAAAGAGACCAGGATTCATATACTACTTTCCCAGGCTTACATTTTACTTCACTTTGTAACTCACAGGTTAAAGGTTTTTAATTCTGAGCTTCAGATTCTTTTTGCATAAAATGATGTAGTGTAATTTACTCCCTACCTGGTTATGAGGCAGTTCTTTAAATAATAGGAAATCCAGGTTTTATGAGATGAAATTTTAGGAATAAAGATGTTTCCCAGCATGCCACTTGGAATGGAAGGGAGCTACATCTTGAGAGAGAAATAAATGAATTGCTTTTGTAGCTAAAGGTAAATAAATAGTCACATATTTTATTACAAACTTAAATAGGTAAATTAAGCCAATGAAAGGGTTTACTATTGCACATGAGATATTTATAATAAAAGTAAAAGCTCGTTGTTACAGAATTTTACTTGATAGTGCAATAGATTTGCCATAGCAGAAGCTTTTCATTACCACTAAAGTTTTAGTTACCAAACCTTGATTTAAAATGGAATATGCGGGGTGTCTGGATGGTTCAGTGGATTAAGCCTCCGCCTTTTACTCAGGTCATGATCTCAGGGTCCTGCATCGGGCTCTCTGCTCGAAAGAGCCTGCTTCCCCCTCTCTCTGCCTGCCTCTCTGCCTACTTGTGATCTCTCTCTCTGTCAAATAAATAAATAAATAAATAATCTTAAAAAAAAAAAAAGGAATATGCAGAGTGTGCAAAAACATGGTTTAAATATGAATAAATTTGACATCAAATAAAGGTACAAAGAAAAGTATGTATCTATAGAAGAGAGAAGGTAAGGCTGCCAGGAAAATGCAGACACCAGAATGAAACATGCTCTTAATCAGCATCCTCTAGAAAGCTGCAGGAGCCCTGAACCTAGAAGAGCTGTGTGATGGTACTTAAGAAGCAATGAGAGGAAGAAGCCCATATGCTGCCGTGCATCCCTCAGGCTCAAATGGTCTTTTGGATTCAGTTTAGTGCTTGTGGCTGCCACACAAGCCACAGGGTGGCCTTCCTCTTAATCTTGCCTAAAGATTTCAAAATAGCTTCCTTGCTATGAATAAAAGGCAAAATAAATTTTTTAAAAAGTTGAAACTTGTACTGCTGCCATAGGGACAGCAAAAACTGCTTCCGCTGTGCTGATACACGGTGAAAGGAGGGATCGCCATTAGTGCGGGGGTGGGGGGGAAGTTACCCGTGGCCCCAGTAGCTGCGGCTGTGGTTCATCAGCCACATGACCACTCACAGGGTAGGCTAGCCAGCAGCTAGCCCTGACGTGATCTCAGCAGGTACCTGCACGTTCATGGGAGGTTGTCACTGCAGTGAGTTCCTTACTTGCAGATGGTGTTAAGTGTGTGACACTGATACGTAACAAGCACATAGATATCCAGATATTCAAATTTCCTTATAAACTTGCCCCATAGCTGGCCCATCAGTTTTTTAAAAACAATGAATAAGAAAAAAACAGAAAATTATGTCAGAATTACTTTATAACATTCTCAGCCTTTGAAGTTTTGGGACAACTCAATCTTATATTCTCATATCTAAATATAATCAGTAAAATGGGTAAAGGAGATTAGAGAGGTCATTCAAGCTGATTTTATCTGTTACAAGGTACCTATATATATATTTTTTGGGGGGGTAGGTGTTACTTTTGTTTTTAATATAATTTATTTAATTGACAATTTATATAATTTAGTTTTTTTTAAATTTTTTATTTTTTATAAACATATATTTTTATTCCCAGGGGTACAGGTCTGTGAATCACCAGGTTTACACACTTCACAGCACTCACCAATATTTTTATTGGTTCTAAAACCTCAAATTATTTGAGATTATTTTATCACATTATCACTGTTATAAAATTAGTCCTGGGACCAATCTTTCCCAGATAATTTTTTTTAATCTTTACTTTTTCCAGTTTTGTATTGGAATTGTTAGCCCTATGTTTGCATTCAGGGTTTTCCAAAAGCCTAAAGTGTTTCACCAGCTACATTATTCCTGCTCTGAAAGACAATACTTGAAAATATATGTCTTTGTCCTAACTGAAAGGAAAAACTGCATGGAGTTTGAATTTAATGAATCTGAACAGATCAGATACTGAGCTTTTTATCAAAGCTACAAAAAACAGTTACCTGACAGGGATTTTTTTTTTTTTCTCCTGGAAAAGGAAGGCTTATATTTGATCACACAGAGATCTAATTGAACATACTTCAGAATGAGTAAAGTAGTTGTTCAACAGTGATAAAAGTGTAAGAATTTTCAATATTGTCTTCATTAGAACATTGTTTTTTCATCTTCTGATGGATTTAAGTGGAAATATTTGTAGAACATACTAAGTTACAATATGACTAATCATTATAGACATCTAAGGTTTTGATTTCTTAATTTTCAGTGTCCCCTATACAAGAAATTCTTGTGTGTGTGTGTGTGTGTGGTTTTTCTTATTTAGCTTGAATATTTATAACTGAGCAACTTCATGACATGTAAAACAAAACTTTGCCCACATCATGTTGCTCATTTTTTGCAAGTCCTTCTTCCAAATTTTTTTCATCAAAACTCTTGCACCATTTTATCCTTTACTTATATCCTACTCTTAGCATCTTTTATTTCATTCACTCCACAGAGTTTATGTTCTTGTATTTTAATTTTTTTAAAGATTGTGTATATTTATTTTGAGAGAGAGTGAGAGAGTGAGTGGGGGAAAGGGCAGAGGAAGGCAGGGAGAATCTTGAGCAGACTCCACACTGAGCATGGAGCTTGACACAAGGCTGGATCTCACAACCCTGAGATGATGACCTGAGCTAAAATCAGGAGTCCAGATGCTTATTGACTGACTAAGCCACCAAGGCGCCCCTATTTCAAAGAGTTTTAAAACATCATTAATTCGTTTTTCCCTCCCTTCCCCCCACAACCCCTTGTCCTCTTTCTCAAATTCCTCCTATCAGAAGGATCATATGATAATTATCTTTCTCTGATTATCTTATTTCGCTTAGCATAGTACCCTCTAGTTCCATCCACGTCATTGTAAATGGCAAGATTTCATTTTTTGATGGCTGCATAGTATTCCATTGTGTATACATACCACATCTTCTTTATCCATTCATCTGTTGATGGACATCTAGGCTCTTTCCATAATTTGGCTATGGGATTGGAGAGGGAGACAAACCATAAGAGACTCTTAATCTCACAAAACAAAGTGAGGGTTGCTGGAAGTGGGGGGGTGGGGGAGGGGTTCGGTGGCTGGATTATGGACATTGGGGAGGGTATATGCTATGGTGAGTGCTATGAATTATATAAGACTGATGAATCACAGACCTGTACCCTTGAAACAAATAATACATTATATGTCAATAAAAAATCACTGATAAGTAAAACAAAAGAGCAAAAGTTCAAATGACTATGTCATTAATTGTGCATCTATAAAAGATTAATTCCTCTAAATCCATAGAGGAATTATGAACTGTGCCTCTATTTGTATTAAACTATCTTCCTGAGTACTGACATTAACTTATTCATTTTCCACTCCTTTTGTCCTTATAGATGGTGAATATGCTTAAATTAACATGAAATCATCTTAGTGACTTTTTAAAACTGTATTTTCCATTTTGTCTTTCTCTTAATATTTATTGACTCACCTGTCTATTTGATTTCACTCCTGCTTTTTTTTTTTTTTTTGGTGTTTTTACTCATTTCTGGTCTATAATTGATTTTAGTTTTTTGTTTTGTTCCATTTTTAATAGTTATCACCTTCATTCTGAGATTCCATTGAACATTCCTTGAGCCAGTAAGCCCTCTCTGTAATGTGAGAAGTTGGCAGCTCGACTTTCTACCTCCAGGCAGCAGAATTCACAATTAAAGTACAAATACACATAGAGCATTTTTTGACAAATATGAAGGGGAATGGTATGTGACTCAGCATTTTGTAGCAGGTGTATGATCAAGTTAGATACTGCCTCATGCTTTTCCTTGACTTGCACTTCAATTGGAAATCAAAGCTTAACAATTTATCATACTTAAATGGAAAGATTTAAACTATATTTAGATCTACTTGATGTAGTCTGTAAAGTAGTCACATCAGAATTATCCTCCATGCGTAATTTGGGCATTGTTACTTCCTTACTGGTTTATAGGAAGTGTGCCAGACCCTTAGTCATTAACTCTATTTCCTGTGGAGACGTGATGGCAGACTTCAGGAGAAATGCAAATACAAGCTACCGCCATCTCCTCAGATTTGACAAGAGGAAAATCCACAGCTATATAACTCTGGACTTCTGCCATAAGCAATCTTGAATAAATAACTCTGAACTTAGGATATATGAGCACATTGAAATTCAAATAAGGGTTTGAGAGTTCCAAGGTTCATTTAAACACCCCAGGATGAAACATGTTTAGCAGTGCTCCCAAATCTCTTACACAGATTCTCTGAGGCCACTGCTGGTCTATATCCAATTTAACCCTCAAGTGGCATTGCTTGTTCTATTAGGATTATGTGGATTAAAAAGGTATTTAAAGGAAAACAGTAATAAATGACTTATTGATAATAGAAAATATTTTTTCCTCACAAAATCATTAATGAAGCAAAAATTCTACAATATAAAAGCATATGAGTTGATTTTCTTTCTCCTTAATGACAAAATAACATTTTCTTGATTCATAATTTTTACATCTGGCAGCAATTTCTGGTGTTTGTTAAAAATAAAAAAGGAAAACAAGTGTGTCATGTCCATTAAAATTATAAATTGGGTGACCATATCATTCATTGTCCAAAGCAGAACACTTTTGAAAATTATGAAAATGGCTTTAGAATATCTCATAAACGAATTGTCCTGAACTCATCAAGACATATGGTTCCTTGAGCCTTGGAGGATGTATATGTGCAGACTTCTCTTTCCAAGAGTAATAAATGTTACTCTCACTGGTGATTAATCTATACAACCAATCCTCCTACTCTCACAAATAAATAAGGATGTTTTAAATAAAACCACATAGATCCATGTTATTTTCATTGATTTGGTTTTATGAAGTTGTTTTAAATTCTGTTTTTCTGTGGCTTTTGAAGGATATTTGGCAATTATTCTTGGCTTTCAAAATTAACTGTCTATTTAGATTTTATTCAACTAATAAGAACAAAGATCATATTTCGTGAACATTTAATGTGGATGCATATCAAATTTATTTATATGGAATTAGGAGGGAAATTAGGATGCAAGCTAATTATTTGGGATTAGTAGGATATAATTTTATTCCTGTAAAACATTTTATAGCTCATTCTCTCAAATATTTCTAATGCTCAATGAACTCTAGCACTGTAGAGATTTTTGTGTGTGTGTGTAGTAGATATTCTAAAATGTTTTATTCGAGGTATATATTTAACATCACATGTGTATTTATTTTTGGTTCCTTACAATTACAGGAAAAATAGTCTGAGGGCTAATATTTTATTTTAAAAATCAATCTAATTGCTCTACATTTGAGTAAGTGATTTATGTCTTCGATAAGTGGTACAAAGCAGACATTTAACATTTAGTGTGGCTTCCTATAGCCCTTTCCCATATAGTCTTTGTGGCTTCTCAGAGTGAAGCCAAAATAAAATCCCTTCCAAGAGTTCCTTTATCCAAGTAAACTTACATCAGAACACCGAAAATTACTTGAGGTGATTGGGTATTACATTTGGATTTATTAAAATTTGCTTTTAAATTCTAAGAAAATGATTATTTTTGCCTCAAGATTAGAAAATATTTGATTAAATGAATAATTATTATTATTTCATCTAATAGGCATATGAACTTTCCATAATTTATCATTCCATTCTTTAGCAGGGTTTGAACTGCATAACAACTGGTGTTCCAGACCGTGTTATGATTCCACCAGCCTACTGCAAAATAGAGGTTGTCCTGGGTCTAAGTATATAATTATGGGACTGTTCTCATTTAGTTTCAGCATTGGTTCCAGGAACATAAGTCATAAGAAAGGAACTACATTTCCTATTTTAAGAATGGATGTGGAAAGTTTTACTTCTGTTAACAAAGCCCACATTTGAGGCAACATTTTTATTCTTTTCAAATGTGTATGCTTTTATGTGATCATGTGGTTTTTGCCCACAAGATGTCTTTTATGCCTCATTGTATGCCTGAAAGTTTTTTTGAATTATGAAATTCTTCTCAACTTTATCCTCTCATCCTAGATCAATGTTATTGTAAGAGAAATAATTTACTTCCTAAATAATTCTAAATAGAAAATGCCCACATTTTGAAGAATTTACTATTTCTTGTTCTAAATATAAATTATGTGATGGCTCACTTTTTGCTTTTAAAATCCTATGATTTATATCAAGATCTCTCTTTAAATAAGAAATTTTGAGAACAAAGAATTTCCAAAGTGCTTTGAACAGTACCAAAGTGCCACTAAGTGCAATTTTGATGATTAAATATATTTCTAGTTTACAAAAATAATGTGTCCTCTAAGGACAATTCTATCCCCAAGTAGATTGGCAACACTATCGTGTTATTTTATTTAAGTTCCTTAATATAGTTATATTATTTGCATACTGGCGAAATAAAATCTGAAATGTATCTAATTATCACTTTTATCTTTTCTTGAACCAGTTGGCTTACAAATTATATCATATTTTCCCTTAATTGTAAAATTAAATTTACTCTTTGGAGAAATGCTTAACAGTTTAACAGACCCAGACAAGGTAACTACTACATAAAACCAGAGTACAACTCTGTGTCATGGAAGTATATTTAAAAGCAGAGAATGGCTAGTATTTCTGAAGCAGAAAAAAATGTTACTGATTGGTGAGTTTGGTGACTTAAAAGGCTGGACTGAGTGCAGTGCCTGTCTAATGTAGCTGTTGGATTATGTCTAAAATATTTTATTTCTCAGTAGAAGAGAGGTTTCAGTTACACACACCATTTATGCATGTACTATACTCCCACTGAAAATTAAAGGTAGTTATGCTGCACTTCAGGTACATAAGGTAGTTCATGTTCTTGCTAGAATGGATGATACACAGGCACCTCTTCAGATGTCTATGTCTACAGAGAGTTTTCTGACTATGTGTGATTTTTCACATTTTGGCTCACATTTTAAATGCAAATCCAACACTAAGGGACATTGTGAATATATGACACATGGGAGATCTGTTAATTCTGTGGACAAGGATTACACTTCCTTTTGTATTCATCTTTTTAATGAGGGAAAGTGATACAACACAAAAAAGTGAGGGTGTAATTTAATTAGAGTAATTTGTATGGGGCTTAATTCAATTTTTAAAATGAGATTCAAATATCTGTTTTATTTCAGTTTCATCACTTCACTTTTTAAATGATATCTAGAAATAAATTTAATTTAATGAATGGAAGCAGATGAATTCCTTTATTTGCTGAGTGGCTGGTAATAACTGAAGAATGGACTAAGTGACATACTCATGATGCTAAGGCCAATTATAAAATTACTTTTGTAAAGTACATTAATTGAAACACAATACCTTCTTTGTTCACTTTGACCTAAATTTTTGGAAGTATGGTAATCTTGGTTTGGTAATTAAGTAGAATTCCAATAGGTGGGTTTTTAAAAAAATTTCTTTGAGTATAATCAACATAAAATGTTACAGGGTTTTCAGGTGTTTAACACAGTGATTCAACTCCTCTATATGTTATTTTGTGTTCACCACAGAAAGGGGGGATTTAAATATAAGTGGATTATTCTGATTTAAGTAACTACATGGGTAAAGTTTAGTCCACAGCCATGGTATATTCTTAAAGAAATTATTTCTATCCAGTGCCACTATCTATGTGGCAAAATAATGTCTTCGGGCAGACTTTGGAATTACGCTGTTTTCTTGGATTTAATGAGAAGGTTCTTCAGAACAAAATTCTACTACTTGTTTTATTGTCAAGACTTGCAGCATCACTCATCCAGTGAGGGACAGATTTAACATTCAGAACAAATCTGAGTCTTTTCTTTATTCTTTCTGACTATCAATAATCCCCAAGTTTTCTACAGAATGGGGCTCAGTGTTCACTGTTTTAGGTTGCTATATTACCTAACCTTCTACATGAGAGCTATTTTAATTTTCCTGAAAAATTAATAGAATAGTAAAACTATGGAATAATTTAGTAAGCTTTTTTTGGTAGTTCTTTATGATAAAAATGACTACTTTTAAAAAACAATTGTATGTGTATGAATGGATTAATGATACAGCATCCTTTGAGTACCTGGGTGGCTCAGTCAGTTAAGCGTCTGCCTTTGGCTCCAGTCATGATTGCAGGGTTCTGGGATCAAGCCCTGCATCAGGCTCCCTGCTCAACAGACAGCCTGCTTCTCCCTCTCCCTCTGCTGCTCTCTCTGCTTGCACACTCTCTCTCTCTGTCAAATAAATAAATAAAATATTTTTTAAAATGATACAGCATTCTTTACATTTCAAAATAGGCATATGCTGACAAATGATTGATAACTAAATAGAAATATGAAAAAGTGGTGTTGGAACTCAGAAACTAGTAAGCTTGTCTGATTTTTAGTTACCTTTGACAAAATTTATAAATCTTAAACTGCCATGTTAAACTCAGTTTAACAAACAATGTTTTGTGAGAGATTAGGTAATTTTGGTGATAGAGGGATGCAACAGCTCAAGTTGTTACTGTTTCAGGTTTATACGCTTCCATATTTGTTCCTCTACCTTGGAATGAAATTGGCCTCTTAGAAAACTTGAAGTTGTTCAACTTGCCAAGTGCTGGAGGCTACAAGTACATCGTTAAAATGCCAACATTAAAAAAAAAAAATCAAAACTCAATTATTATACATGATAGATGCCTGAAGCAATGTGAATCTTAAAACAAGCAAACAAACACAAAAAAGAAAGAAACAGTACCCTGATGAATTATTGAACACTACATATGAAACTAATGATGTACCCTATGTTGGTTAATTGAATGTAAATAAAAAATCAAATAGATAAACACTGAAAAAGAAAGAAAGAAAAAGAAATAGCACCCTAAATCTGCAAATAAGTTTTTGTCCTTTTTAAATAAATTCATTCCTATTCTTCACACTTCTTGCTGAGGGATCCTTTGCCTTCCTTCCTAAATACCTAAATACCCTTCCATTCTCTCATTTTGTTTATACCCGAATACATTTAGTAAATGTATTCATTCTCATAGTAATGAAAGGGATTTCTGTAAAGATGATTGAATACCTCCTTGAATTTTTGACTACTAGGAACTTTGAGCATATATCATACCAGTTTGGGATGCTGAACTATGATCTGTCTGTTCCATTATTTTGTGGCTGTTTGTTGTTATTATTATTATTATTATAAATCATTTATGAATCAATCGAAGAGTATAATATTAGTAGAACTATTCATTCAGGGTGGATGAAGAACAGTAATTATAATCTGCCTCTTTCCCATATTCATGAGCTCTTCAAACATAACCAAAGACTCTGTAAGGCAATTATTCTCACCCCAAAAGTTAACTAATTATAATGTCCCATCACTCCCAATTTATATTGGGTAGTACTGGCTTTGTCTTCTTTTACTTGTTTTTATACTGCCTCATTTAGTGGGTCAAGTAATTAGTATATAAGTTTGAGGAAATTAAAATTATTGTTATTATTTTGTTTTATGAACTTGATCTAATAAGTAGAAAGAAACAGAAGTAAAAAGATACCATGAAGAGATGTGGGTTGTGGACAATGACTAAAATGCAAGCAAGGGTTTAGAGTAAACATAATCTACTTTTCTCTGGGTGGATCAAGGATATGAGAGTGGAATGGGACTATGATGACATCATAAATTCTACCAGGACATTTAGATGGATGTATATGATGAGAAGATTGGGGGTCAAGACAGGGAGATTTAAGAATTTTTTCTTGTCAAATAGGATGAATTTATGCCTCATTATATGAAATAACAGGATGATTGATCACTCAACATTTTTTTAATTTTTTTAAAAGATTTTATTTATTGATTGATTTGACAGACAGAGATCACAAGTAGACAGAGAGGCAAGCAGATAGAGAGAGGGGGGAGACAGGCTCCCTGTTGAGCAGGGAACCCAATGTGGGGCTTGATCCCAGGACCCTGGGATTATCACCTGAGCCAAAGGCAGAGGCTTTAATGCACTGAGCCTCCCAGGCACCCCAATCACTCAACAGTAGTGCTGTGTTGCCAGTGGTAGAGGGCTAAGGGCATACAAGCAAGAGGCCAGTTAAGAAGGTATTGGAATTGCAAATGCAGCTGCTAATACCAATTTTAAGACAGTAAAATGGATACCAGACTAAAGGAGAAATGGATTTGGAAAGATGCAAACAAAACAAAACAAAACAAACAAAAACAAACAAACAAAACCTAGTAGAACTGTATTGCTGTCTCTGAAGAGTAGATTTGGTGTTCACAGTTCAAGACTGACAAGATAGAGTCATAGTGTGTTGAGTCATAGTGTTCTGTTGCATTTTCAGCCCTCAAACTATATCAGAGTGTTTCACTAATCCTTTATTATTTAGTTAAATAGTAGGTGAGCAGTTTATTAAAAATACAAAAATTTGTATAGGGAATTTAATAAAGATTAAAAATAATATAATGAACCCTAATCTAACACATATATATTCAACAAATGTTTAACTACATTCCCAGGCATATGTTTAATTATTTAACTTTAATTTAATTTTCTGTATAATTAACATGCAAACATCAAGTTTTATATTCTGCTTTTTAAAAGCTTATGTCAGAATGTTGTCCTGTGTTTTTAAAACTGCAGTTTTAAAAATTGTAGCATGAAGGGCGCCTGGGTGGCTCAGTTGGTTAATCATCTTCCTTCAGCTCAGGTCATGATCCCAGAGTCCCAGGATCGAGTCCTGCATCAGGCTCCCAGCTCTGCAGGGAGTCTGCTTCTCCCTTGACCTTCTTTCTCATGTTCTCTCTCTCTCTCAAATAAATAAATAAAATCTTTTAAAAAATTATAGCATGCAGTTTACTGAAGCATCACCTGTAGGTATGCATTTATGTTTCTTTTTAATTGTTAGACTTTTCTATCACATTCTTCTTTTTTTTTTTTATTATGTTCAGTTAGCCACTGTAGTACATAATTCGTTTTTGATATAGTATTCAATTTTTCTATCACATTCTTTTGAGATCTTTATTACTAAAATCTTTGAACATTTCTAGGTTTCCTCTTGACATGAATATCTAAATGCAACATTAAGTTATAAAATACACCTTTAATTACATTTTCATCAGATATGTTACAAAACATCCGCATTTAACAAATTTTATTTACTCACAATTTAAACATTACAATGATTTTTCAAGATCTTTGCTAATTTGACAGATTAAAATGGTTTGGTAATTTGTTTTTTATTTCTTTCATTAGTAGATTGATATTTCTAGGTATTTATTAGTAATCAATATGACCTATTTGGAATTTCTGCATATGACCTATTCTTAATTTCTAATTTAATTATGAGTTATTTGTATAAATAATATAGATTAATTTTCAATGATTTTTGCATAATATTTTCAGCTTTGTCTCTAAGTAATTTCTTACACAAATGTCATGTTTCATACATAACACTCCTTCCTTCATGGTATAATAAATTTGTCATGTTATTATCCTCATTTTTATAGTTGCTTTAACATTTAACAGGTCATTATTAGAGTTTATTTTGTTTTGAAGAAAATGCAAATAGGTTCTTTTGGTATAAAGTAACTCTGAAGTTATTGTTTATTGAAACTTAAGAAATTAATCAGTTTGGTATCAAATCTAACACTAATATTTAATGTTCTCTCTACAATTAGAATATAATAACTCCTTGGAAAATATACATCCCAAATGTATGAAAATGTTTAGGTATAACCATCTTTACTTTTGTTGTTTGTACCAAGTTATACTTTAACTGTCAGTGCTTAAGGGTTCCCCTTTCTCCACATGTTCCCCAATGTGCTAGAACTGGTCAAACTTCTAATTTTTAACCAAATTGATAAATCTGAAAGGACTAGTGCTAGTGTATTAGCTTGCATGAGTGCAGCCATTTGAGTACTCTATACTTATGAGACGTTCTGTTATTTTTCTAATTTGTAAATTATTTACAAACTTTTATATTAAACTATTGTGTTTGTCTAACATTGACTTATAGAGCATCTCTATAATATTGAGACTAGTTCTATGACAGTTATTTGTTTAAAAATACCATTTCTCATTCATGGCTTGTATTTCATATTTTATGAAATAATGCTTCAAAAAACATAGGTAACAGTACTGAGGGTGTCGCAAGCTGAAGTGTGAGTATTGTCCAGACAATAGATCCCTGTATTTTCTTACTAAGAACTATAAGCAATCATTCAGTTATTGTAGTCTGCTGGATCTAGTAGGCATCTGAACCCCAAATACCCCAAGACAATCTTTGACTGGCCTTACTTGAATCTAACAAATATTTCCTAAAAGTGACTACATCTTCTATTAAAACCTTGTTCTAAGCTACCATCATTTCTTGCTTTAACAGTTGCAACCTTGCTATTGTCCCATACTCACAGAATAGCCTAATAATAGTTCAAAAGTGGGTTTCAGAGTAAGCCCTTTCACAGCTCCTCCACTGTTGTTTCATTTCATTTAGATTAAGTCTGAATTCATGAATATGATCCCTATGGCCCTGTATAGTCTGACTGCTCCTAGTTATCCAACTAGGATTTTTTCTCCTTTGTTTTCTTTGTTTTCTTCTCTTTTTATGATTCAGCAAAAAATTAACTTTTAAGTTTTTTTTTTTTTTTCTTATAGAGATAAAATAGACAGAACTCTTCAAAATTTACCACTTTAACCAAAGTATACAATTTAGGATTTTTGATGTATTCACAGTGGTGTCCAATGACTTCCACTATCTAATGCCAGAACATTTTTATCTCACCAGAAAGAAACCCTGGACCCATTAAATAGTCACTTTCCATTTCTTCTTCTCTCTATCCCCCAACTCTACAAAACAAAACCAAACAAAACAAATCTAAGTTGAAACTTACTTTTGGGAAACAATTAGAGAATATGTTCTATTTACTATAAAATAGGGTGATTATGACCTACCTGTGTTTTACTGAAGAAAAGACATGCTTCATAACCGGAATATACAAAACAGTGAATGTGACATAGTTAAGAATACCCCAAGGTACCAAAATCGGGAAAGCAGTTAATAGTGTTGAAGAGATATTACAATAGAGTTTGTTCCTACCCTTGGAGAAACTCATTTTGAATCTGGAATCTGAACTGGGATTTATAATTATCACTAAGTAGAATAGAAGCCCTCCTATTGCCAAAGGATACTCAACATACAAAAATACTGAGTGATGCTCCTAGAAATATTGCATGGATATTAAACATGCTTTAATAGAAAGCTGCACTATGTAACTGAGTGAAGGCATTGAAACATTGTAATCAAACTTTCTTAGAACATATTGGAGCAATTAAACCTCTCTTCATAGATTGCTGATAGAATTTGATGATTAAAAGGTATGTCTGACAGTTTTGGAGTGGAGTCTTTTGGGTTTTCCACATATAGTATCATATCATCTGCGAAGAGTGATAATTTGACTTCTTCTTTGCCGATTTGGATGCCTTTAATTTCCTTTTGTTGTCTGATTGATGAGGCTAGGACCTCTAGTACTATGTTGAATAGCAGTGGTGATAATGGGCATCCCTGCCGTGTTCCTGACCTTAGCGGAAAAGCTTTCAGTTTTTCTCCATTGAGAATGATATTTGCGGTGGGTTTTTCATAGATGGCTTTGATGATATTGAGGTATGTGCCCTCTATCCCTACACTTTGAAGAGTTTTGATCAGGAAGGGATGCTGTACTTTGTCAAATGCTTTTTCAGCATCTATTGAGAGTATCATATGGTTCTTGTTCTTTCTTTTATTGATGTGTTGTATCACATTGACTGATTTGCGGATGTTGAACCAACCTTGCAGCCCTGGAATAAATCCCACTTGGTCGTGGTGAATAATCTTTTTAATGTACTGTTGAATCCTATTGGCTAGTATTTTGTTGAGTATTTTCGCATCAGTGTTCATCAAGGATATTGGTCTATAGCTCTCTTTTTTGGTGGGATCCTTGTCTGGTTTTGGGATCAAGGTGATGCTGGCCTCATAAAATGAGTTTGGAAGTTTTCCTTCCATTTCTATTTTTTGGAACAGTTTTAGGAGAATAGGAATTAGTTCTTCTTTAAATGTTTGGTAGAATTCCCCCGGGAAGCCGTCGGGCCCTGGGCTTTTGTTTGTTTGGAGATTTTTAATGACTGTTTCAATCTCCTTACTGGTTATGGGTCTGTTCAGGCTTTCTATTTCTTCCTGGTTCAGTTGTGGTAGTTTATATGTTCCTAGGAATGCATCCATTTCTTCCAGATTGTCAAATTTATTGCCGTAGAGTTGCTCATAGTATGTTCTTATAATAGTTTGTATTTCTTTGGTGTTAGTTGTGATCTCTCCTTTTTCATTCATGATTTTATTTATTTGGGTCCTTTCTCTTTTCTTTTTGATAAGTCGGGCCAGGGGTTTATCAATTTTATTAATTCTTTCAAAGAACCAGCTCCTAGTTTCGTTGATTTGTTCTATTGTTTTTTTGGTTTCTATTTTATTGATTTCTGCTCTGATCTTTATGATTTCTCTTCTCCTGCTGGGCTTAGGGTTTCTTTCTTGTTCTTTCTCCAGCTCCTTTAGGTGTAGGGTTAGGTTGTGTACCTGAGACCTTTCTTGTTTCTTTCTTTTTTTAAAAAATTTTTTATAAACATATATTTTTATCCCCAGGGGTACAGGTCTGTGAATCACCAGGTTTACACACTTCACAGCACTCACCAAAGCACATACCCTCCCCAATGTCCATAATCCCACCTCCTTCTCCCAAACCCCCTCCCCCCAGCAACCCTCAGTTTGTTTTGTGAGATTAAGAGTCACTTATGGTTTCTCTCCCTCCCAATCCCATCTTGTTTCATTTATTCTTCTCCTACTCACTTAAGCCTCCATGTTGCATCACCACTTCCTCATATCAGGGAGATCATATGATAGTTGTCTTTCTCCGCTTGACTTATTTCGCTAAGCATGATACGCTCTAGTTCCATCCATGTTGTCGCAAATGGCAAGATTTCATTTCTTTTGATGGCTGCATAGTATTCCATTGTGTATATATACCACATCTTCTTGATCCATTCATCTGTTGATGGACATCTAGGTTCTTTCCATAGTTTGGCTATTGTGGACATTGCTGCTATAAACATTCGGGTACACGTGCCCCTTTGGATCACTACGTTTATATCTTTAGGGTAAATACCCAATAGTGCAATTGCTGGGTCATAGGGCAGTTCTATTTTCAACATTTTGAGGAACCTCAATGCTGTTTTCCAGAGAGGTTGCACCAGCTTGCATTCCCACCAACAGTGTAGGAGGGTTCCCCTTTCTCCGCATCCTCACCAGCATCTGTCATTTCCTGACTTGTTGATTTTAGCCATTCTGACTGGTGTGAGGTGATATTGCACTGTGGTTTTGATTTGTATTTCCCTGATGCCGAGTGATATGGAGCACTTTTTCATGTGTCTGTTGGCCATCTGGATGTCTTCTTTGCAGAAATGTCTGTTCATGTCCTCTGCCCATTTCTTGATTGGATTATTTGTTCTTTGGGTGTTAAGTTTGCTAAGTTCTTTATAGATTCTGGACACTACTCCTTTATCTGATATGTCGTTTGCAAATATCTTCTCTCATTCTGTCAGTTGTCTTTTGATTTTGTTAACTGTTTCCTTTGCTGTGCAAAAGCTTTTGATCTTGATGAAATCCCAATAGTTCATTTTTGCCCTTGCTTCCCTTGCCTTTGGCGTTGTTCCTAGGAAGATGTTGCTGTGGCTGAGGTCGAAGAGGTTGCTGCCTGTGTTCTCCTCAAGGATTTTGATGGATTCCTTTCGCACATTGAGGTCCTTCATCCATTTTGAGTCTATTTTTGTGTGTGGTGTAAGGAAATGGTCCAATTTCATTTTTCTGCATGTGGCTGTCCAATTTTCCCAGCACCATTTATTGAAGAGGCTGTCTTTTTTCCATTGGACATTCTTTCCTGCTTTGTCGAAGATTAGTTGACCATAGAGTTGAGGGTCTATTTCTGGGCTCTCTATTCTGTTCCATTGATCTATGTGTCTGTTTTTGTGCCAGTACCATGCTGTCTTGATGATGACAGCTTTGTAATAGAGCTTGAAGTCCGGAATTGTGATGCCACCAACGTTGGCTTTCTTTTTCAATATCCCTTTGGCTATTCGAGGTCTTTTCTGGTTCCATATAAATTTTAGAATTATTTGTTCCATTTCTTTGAAAAAGATGGATGGTACTTTGATAGGAATTGCATTAAATGTGTAGATTGCTTTAGGTAGCATAGACATTTTCACAATATTTATTCTTCTAATCCAGGAACATGGAACATTTTTCCATTTCTTTGTGTCTTCCTCAATTTTTTTCATGAGTACTTTATAGTTTTCTGAGTGTAGATTCTGTGTCTCTTTGGTTAGGTTTATTCCTAGGTATCTTATGGTTTTGGGTGCAATTGTAAATGGGATTGACTCCTTAATTTCCCTTTCTTCTGTCTTGCTGTTGGTGTAGAGAAATGCAACTGATTTCTGTGCATTGATTTTATATCCTGACACTTTACTGAATTCCTGTATAAGTTCTAGCAGTTTTGCAGATGGACATCACAAATATATTCAGAACATTTCATCCCAAAGCAACAGAATACACATTCTTCTCTAGTGCACATGGAACATTCTCCAGAATAGATCACATCCTTGCACTAGCAGTGCAAGTTTGAAAACACCCAGTGAAGTGCAAATGTCAGTTTTCTAACTCCATGATCCCACTGGTATGTACTGTTGACCCTGGAACAACATAGTGGTGAGGGGTGCTGACCCCCAACTCAGTCAAAAACCTGTGTATAGGGCGCCTGGGTGGCTCAGTGGGTTAAAGCCTCTGCCTTCGGCTCAGGTCATGATCCCAGGGTCCTGGGATTGAGCCCCAAATCAGGCTCTCTGCTCAGCAGGGATCCTCCTTCCCCCTCCCCCTCTCTCTGTCTCTGCCTACCTCTCTGCCTGCCTCTCTGTCTGTCAAATAAATAAATAAAATCTTAAAAAAAAAAAAAACCACCTGTGTATAACTTTTGACTCCTCCCAAACTACTCACAGTCTGTCATTGGCCAGAGGCCTTGCCAGTGACATAAACAGTTGATTAACATGTATTTTCTATGTTACAGGTATTATATACTGTATTCTTACAAAGTAAGAATAGAAAAAAGTAAGTTAGAGAACATAAAGTAAGCTAGAGAAAAAATGTTAAGAAAATCATAAGAGGGAAAATACACTCATAGTCCTGTACTGTATTTGTCAAAAAAGAAAAAGTTGCATGTGAGAAGACCCATGCAGTTCAAATCTTTGTTGTTTCAGGGTCAACTGTATATTCTTTAGAGGCTGTTAATAAATTTTCACAAAGAGATGTACAGGGTTATTCACTGCATCATTGTTGTAATGGAGTCCACTGATAAGGAAATTAGTAACTTAATATGTACATGTAATCTAATAAGAGTATGAAAATCAGTAGTTGAAATAAAGGTTACCAACTCTGTATTTCAATATGAAATGACTTTGAGAACATTAAGTAAAAACATAATATTGCATAATTTTCATTTAACATGGCTCCATTTGTATAAACTTGAAAACACAAAAATGCTATCAAAAAAATTGAAGGGTCGATAAAATGTAAAAGTATGGACAAGAAGGTTATAAACCAATTCATGAGAATGATTGGGTCCAAGGCAGATGAGAGGAGCAATGGGACTGAGGAGTGATACAAGGTGGACTTTAATATCATATCATATCCATAAGATATGAAACAAATAATATGTTAACTTCTGTTCAATTGTAGCAATGGGTAGATGTGCATATGCTGTATTAGTTTTGGGAATTTCACTAAAGTCAATACAGAAACAATTTTAAAAGTAAGGCCAGTTTTTACATAGGAGCAAAAGGCCTTTCAGGGGAAATTATGTAATCAATTACAATGACATATATCATATTTACATGAATAAGGGGTGATTCCTGATACTTGTGAATAAAAATCGAAGAAAATGATTTAGGAGTGACTTGCAGAGCAAATTTCATGCTTGAAAAGTTGGAGTTAAAACTCTTTAACTGAAAAAAATATTCTCTTTACCTTTCCTAATTTTTATGCTTAGAGATGACACTGATTTGAAAGGAAATTTTAAACTCCTATATATCCAACAACCTCTTTAATTACTCTATTAGGTTAAATTATAAACAATATTTACTTAATTTTGAAATAATTACATAAACTCTGTTAAGTTCCTAATCTTGGAGGTAAACTGTGAAGTATTACACCATTTCATAATTGACTCATGTATTTTTTTCTCTGACCTGTATACTGAGTTTCTCAGTTATGGAAACATTGGATTACTATAAAATTATGGAGGTAGAAAGAATTTCATTGTAATAAAATGCACTTAAATGTTATAATCTTTATGTGTGAAGTAAAGCTTGAAATCCAAATAAGAATAATATCTATCCAGACAAATATATGAAGGCTTTTCCTTTCTTTAATGTATCATGTAAAATCTGAAGATATATTGTAAGAAAAAAGGATTTAGTCATTGATTGCAAAAGGTTTTATGTAGTCAGTTTGTATTAACACACCCTTGGCCATACAGAGGATATATTTACCAACATTTTAATTTGCAATGATACTGCTGACCAAGATTAACATTAATTACATAATGATGATTTTGAATTATCATAGAGCAACGATTAGTAGGAGAAAAAAAGAAGGGGTGAAACACTGTGGCTTTAGCTGCTGAATGTGTCAGCATGCACACACATGTGCACACATACAGGCTCACACATATGTTGTTCATCAAAATTCATCCCAGAACAAAATTTTCAAGCAAGTGACTAACTATCCTAATTTAGACATGCAAATAATATCATTTCTCCTCAAGAAAATAAGGAGGAATTTCTACGAGTAGGGTTTTTGGATGTTTGAGAGGTTCTAACATATTCACTGGTGAGTGAAGGAGGTCTTTGTCTGTATATTTCAAATCCAAAACAGTATCAGAAGCTGAATGTGGCTAGCACACAAATGAAGACTTCAATTTGTGAATTATGAATTTGAGATCTTGCCCTTTATGTTTGTTTGGCAAATGTCCACTACTTGCAGTATGACTAAGATTACAGAGAAGGGGTTAAGGATTCTTTTTGTTGCTCTGGAAGAGCAAGACCCATTTAGGGATTGTTACAGTGATAATGAAAGGACAAGTGTCAGATCTCTGATAGGACCAAGACATGCGCCACAGCAGCCATTTATAAAAATGACTAAACAATTTCTTGGCCATCTTGGTTTCCACTTGTCCAATGTTGCTTATGTTTAAGCATTGAAGGGTTAACTGTTTGTGGGATTTCTTTTTAGATTAAATTAATATTGTATGACACAGAAATTTGGGGTTTTGTCCAAGCTGAAATGGAATTGTTTTACAGTAGTTATTCATGAATATTCTTGTTAATGTCTCCTTCTCTTTATGTATGCTCCTTTGCGTCAATTGACTTCTCGGTTAGCCAGGGTAATTAGCATTGGCTACTCCTCATCATGCCTGTTCTGCTTCATATTTTCATCACAACCTTCAAAAAAATTCTCCAAAATGGATCTGGGAAAGCATTAACATATGAAATGCTCAAATTTAGTTGTTTGTGTCTTCAACATATTACCTTTCTTTCCAACAAGCATATTTTTTCATTAGACTCTAATTACCACATTAGTGTTGCAACTGAAGTAAATTAGAAAAATACACAGAGAAAACCAACATAAAAGCAAACAATATTTTATCTCAGACTTTAAATTAGTGAAAGGAAATGCAGTTTCAAAAAATGAAAAATGCATAATTAGACTGTCAACATACCACATGAGAAAAATATTCTAAAATATGTTTATTATCAAATTTAGCAAGTAAGTTAATGGAAAAAAGTTATAGCAAGAACAATATAATCTCTCAACTCAAAAATAACATTTCTATTTTATCATAGTATGTGTCCAAATTGCCAATAAAATTAGAACCTTAAGTGTATTAATACAAGTTTATAAATCTTATGGTGATTAGTACAAAATATAACAACTTAAGGGTAACGTATATTTAAAACAGGTAGAGTAAGTAGAAAAAGTAGACACAGGCTGCCTAGAGAAAGAGGATTTGTTCAGTTTCCAGCTTTATTTTTTACATTAATTTAAACCTGTGGTTTTTATTTTATTTTTTATTGTTTTGACAATTGTGAATTTTATTGAAGGTGTGCAATTTGATTATGTCACAAATATAAACTATGTGAAAAAATCACCACATTCAAGAGAACTAATGTATCTATCACCTCAGATTATTACCACCTTTTTTTTTGGTAATGTGAAGACTCAGATTTACCTCCTGGCCAAGTTCAAATATATAATAAAGTGTTGTTAAGTATAGTTTGCATTGTTGTACATTAGCTCTCAATAACTTACTCATCTTGCACAACATTTCACCAATTTCTCCCTCCTCCAGCTTCTGGTAACCATGATTCTACTGTCTGCTTCTGTGAGTTTGGTAATTTAAGATTCACATGTGAGTGAGATCTATGATTTTTAAGCATGTGTTTGCAGAGATTCAGACATGCAGAAGTTTGTTTATAATATATATATTAGGTAATTTGAAAAATAATTGCCTCATTAGGTTGTGAAAACCAAGCCAGTAAAAATTGTCAGAAAAAATTTTTGGATGATATATTTTAATATAAAATAACTTTCTGTTATAATTATTAAATACATACACATTTAAAACAATCTAATGAAAAGTTATTAAGAAGAAAACATGAAAACTTGAAGTTCGAGAAGGAACTGAAAAGCAAAGTGAAAGAAATTACATAACTAAAATTTATTAACCTTGGGGTTAGAAATCTGTGAGTTATTAACTCTTTCCTCAAGACTCCCAACTTGTTTAATATTTTGCACATTGTTATTGCATCATAACAAGGGTGCATGCTATCAGTGTGACATATCACCTTTTTTTGTTTGTTTAAGATTTATTTATTTATTTTAGAGAGGGAGAGAGACAAAGGGAGAGGGAGAGAGAGAATCCCAAACTGACGCTCTGCTGAGCACAGAGCCCTATGTGGGACTCAATCCCAGGACCCTGAGATCATGACCTGAGCTGAAACCAAGAGTCTGACGCTCAACGGACTGAGCCACTCAGGTGCCCTGTGACATACCACTTTTTGAAAATTGTGGTATGATAACATAACAGGTTTACTATTTTTTATATTTGTTTTTAAAGATTTTATTTATTTATTTGACAGAGAGAGATCACAAGTAGACAGAGAGGCAGGCAGAGAGAGAGGGGGAAGCAGGCTCCCCTTTGAGCAGAGAGCCCGACGTGGGCTCGATCCCAGGAGTCTGGGATCATGACCTGAGCCGAAGGCAGAGGCTTAACACACTGAGCCACCCAGGTGCCTCAAAGTTTACCATTTTACTTGTTATAAGTGTATAGTTCACACTTAACATTTTTGTGCAACCGTCACCATCCTCTATTTCCAGATCTTTTTCAATTTGCCCAACTGAAACTCTGTATCCATTGAACACTAACTCCTTATTCCCCCTCCAACTGTTTTTTTAAATTTTTTATTTGAGACTCAATCTTTGGATATTTGCCTTAGGAATGAAGAGAGGGACCTATTCAATATAGCCACATTAACTTACAATATTGGCATAACTTCGGTGAAATCATATTAAAAAATAATGTTAGTTTATACAATGCATATGATTTTATTGTACTAATAGGAGAATATTGTATGCATATGTACATATTTAAACATATACATTAGAAATAATTTATCAAACTAGTACTTTTTAATTAGTTAAAATATGAAGTACTTAATGAAGGATAATAATGATGGTGACCAAACCTTATGTAGCAAGTTAGTATTCTTTAAGTGAACTATTTCCACAGGGAGGCAACTCAGAGCCATCAGGGAATTTGTGCAAACAGTAGAATCGCCTCTTGGTAGCATAGTAAAGGCTATCAAAACACTGACCCCTAACCCAACACCCCACCCCCAACACAAAAGGAAATATATTCAATGTTCAATTCTCTTTTATTTTTGAGATATAAATAATTAATTCCCCTCCCCCCCATTAGAAATAAGGAAATTATTCACTGTAATTGGATAATTTGTTTTTATACTCTTCCTTTTGACACTTTTTTATATATTCTGAATATTAGCCCTTTATTAGACATGTGATTTACAAATATTTTTTCCCAGTTTATAACTTGCTTTTCATATTCCTTGAGATTCATTTGCAATTCAAAAGGTTTTAATTTTGATGATGTCTAATTTATTATTTTTTTCCTATGAATCATTCTTTTCAGTGTCAAATCTAAAACTTCAATGTCTAGTTAAAGATCTTGATGATTTTTCTGTCTCTTTTTTCAAAAATTCAGTTTTGTTTTATATTTAAGTCACGAACCATTTTGATTTTATTTTTGTGTGAGATGTGAGGTTTAAGTTAATGTTCACTTTCGTTTGTGGATGTTCACTTGCTCTAGAGTCATTTGTTAAAAAGACTATATATCCTTTCTATATTGAATTTCTTTTACACCTTTGCAAAAATCAGCTGGATATATTTGTGTGAGTATGTTTCTGAGTTTTTAATTTTGTTTTATATTAATCTGTGTGTCTTTTCCTCAGCCAGTAATAGTCTGTCTAAAATATTGTACTGAATAATGGGCTTTAATAGCAGATTACTATTCCCTCTTTATTAAATTTTTAGTATAGTTTTAGCTATTCCAGGACCTATTCCTTTTTGTATAAATTTTGGAATTAGCTTGTCTATATCTACAGAAACTTTAATGAAATTTTGATAAGAATTACATTATGCCTATAAGTCAGTTTGGAGAGAATTGGCATTTTTAGTTTGTTGATTCTGTGAATACAATGTCTCTCCATTTATTTGTCTTCTTTGATTTCTTTCAAAATAATTTCGTAATTTTCAGCATATAGATCAATAAATGTTCTAAGTGTTCTGTTAAGTTTAAACCTAAGCATTTCATCTTTTTGGAGTAATTGTAAATGCATTTGTATTTTAAATTTGGTTTTCCACCTGTTCATTGTTAGTACATAGAATTGAAATTGAATTTTGTGTATTGGTATTGTGCCCTGTGACCTTGCTGAACTTACAGTTCTAAGAGAATTTTGTAGATTTTGGGGAGACATTCTATGTATACAATCACATAATCTGCAAATAATTTACTTCTTTCCAATCTGTATGATTTTATTTCATTTTTATGCCTAGTTGTAATGGCTAGAATCTTAGGTACTTTGTTGAATAGGAGTGATGAAAACATTCTTGCCTTGTTCCTGATATTTTATGGAAAACATTTAGTCTTTTATCACTAACTATGATGTTAGTTGTCAGGTTTTTTTGAACATGCTCTTCATCAAGTTGAAGTAGTTTTCTATTCCTAACTTGCTGAGAATTTTTATCATAAATGGTTGTTGGATTTTTGTCAAATGCTTTTTCTGCATCAATTGATACTATCGAATAATTTTTTCTTCTTTGGTCTGTTGCTATGGTGGATTACATTAGTGGGTCTTCAAATGGTGAAAGAATTTATTTCTCCCTCTGTATCCTGGGCTGACTCATTAACCAGTGATAGAAACCCTGCCAGTGATGTCATGTGAACACATATGGGCTAGCTAGTGGTAGGACAGAGACTATGTGTACTAGAGATATAACATGCCACCTGTGGCTTTCCTAAAAGCCAGATCCCACACAACCTAGCAGCTACTTGAATGAACTTACTCAGAGCAAAACAACTACCCACTAACCTGCAGACTCTGGAGCTATTAAATGTTTATTTTTTTAAGCAATTGAGTTAGGGGTGGATTATTATGTAGTAAAGTTTACTTGATATAACTTCAGCCGTGTGCAAACATAGTATCAGAAAGTTTATTTTCCATGATAAACTGAATTTAAAAAATTATATATTCAAAGAAAAAAGTAGACAAAAATTAACTACTTGCCCAAGAAAATTTGATGTTAATAAGTGTAAGTTGTAAGATGGATAAAAACATAGTTTCCACACATATGTTCTCTTCTTTTGTGGAGCCAATATGGAGAATCATTTTAAATTGGTAAATATTAACCCACCTATATATTTTGAGAGAGAGAGTGAGAGAGTGTGAGCTGGCAAAGGGGTAGAGTGGGAGAGAGAGAGAGAGCCAAGCAGGCTACACACTCAGCCCAGAGCCCATTGCAGGGCTCAATCCCAGGACCTCAACATCATGACCTGAGCCAAAGTCAAGAGTCTGACAGTTAACATACTGAACCCATGCAGGAGCCCCTAAATTCCTCTTATAAAAAGCAAACAAATTTTCTTGACAAAGTAAAAACATGCATACATGATTTAATGAAGTAATATCCAAGATCAGGTGTACTACATTCTCAAAAACAAACCAGTTATCATAATGAAACCATTACAGTGAATATAAAAAAGCCTGGAAGACAAGCAAGGAGATAAAGGGAGATAAAGGCATTAATATTGTAAAAGCCAGAGAATGGAGTCTGAGGAAACTGTAGATGTCTTACTTGACATTAAAAAGAAAAAAGAAAAAATCAATACAATATTTAGGACAAGCTTATTTATTTTTTTAAAAACAACCATTATTTATATACTAATTTCTGTGTTCTGAAGCACATCCACAAAATCTTGTTGGAGCATCACAGTTACTCATTAAGATATTATTTTATCCCCATTTGTAAGTTAAGGTGCTGATAATTAGAAGATTTTGAACTGCCTAAAATGTTATCATATTCAAAGAACAGAACTGGAACTGAAAAGGATTCAAGTGTTTCAGCATTGTATCCAGTGTAATTTGTGCTGTGTCAAATTTCCTACATGTGTGTTCAAAAATTTTTAAAAAAATTTTTAAATGATTTTATTTATTTATTTGACAGAGAGACAACACAAGTAGAGCAGCAGGCAGAGAGAGAGGGAGAAGCAGGCTCCCTGCCCAGCAAAGAACCCAATATGGGGCTCGATCCCAGGACCCTGGGATGACGACCCAAGCCAAAGGCAGCACCTTAACTGACTGAGCCACCCAGGCACTCCTCAAAATGTTTTTTGAAACAATTTGTAAAGTGAGTCAGAACCAACCTTGGGATACATAATATGAACAAGTCAAACATATATTGGGCATTTATTAGTGTATATCAATATATGATTAAAATTTCAGGAAGTAAATACATTCACAAGTTTCATAGGAAATCAGCCAAAGTACATTGTTTATTTTTATTTAATTATATTAAATGAGTTTTCTTTTATATTAAAATATTTTCAACTAATTTTTGCATAGAAGAGACCACATTTAGTTGATTTTGTATGAAAATAATACAAAGTCACAACATACCACTGTGTTTTCTGAGTTTTTAATGTGTTTAGAAATATATACATGTGGGGAATAATATACTAAGATTAGAAAATAAAAATTTAGGATGCAATCAATGGAGTTACACTTTTGTTATGAGTAGGCTACAGCTGAGATATAGTGTTTAGTTCTATATAATGCTAAAAATAGTCTTTTATAAATAGTCTTTAAATAAAAATTTATTAACTACGTAATATATATTAGTCAATGTGTCATTATACAGGTATACAAAGCAAGACAAGACAATATTCTTATTCTCAAGATTCCCATGGTCTAGTTGTGATGTTGGGTAGAAATACACATCTTTATTTTTTAAATGATATAAAAACATATGAAATATTTTCTATGAATTTTAATGAGGGTTTAGTCCTTGATTAATTGAGTAGAATGAATCTGAGTACTCCCATATAAATAATTATTAGAGAATATGGAAATAGTTAATATAAATTGTGAAAATTGGCAGTTGCCTTATAATTTAAAATATTTTCACATAGAAGAAAACTTACACTATATAACTCTAGCAGTTGTAAATTTATGGTTTTTTGTCTTTGTTTTTGGTTTTTTGTTTTTATTTTTGTTATATTTTCTTTTTGTAATTAAGTGCAAAGATATTCTAGAGTTTCCTAGGCCTCAGTATAATGGAAGATATTTCAAACAATCAGAATATTCCTGAATTGATTAGATTACTATTAAAAAGAGTAAGCTCCCGGGGCACCTGGGTGTCTCAGTGGGTTAAGCCGCTGTCTTCGGCTTGGGTCATGATCTCGGGGTCCTGGGATCGAGTCCTGCATCGGGCTCTCTGCTCGGCAGGGAGCCTGCTTCTTCCTCTCTCTCTTTCTCTGCCTGCCTCTCTGCCTACTTGTGATCTCTCTCTGTCAAATAAATAAATAAAATCTTAAAAAAAAAAAAAGAAAGAGTAAGCTCCCTGACAAGGGACATGTTCAAACTCTGATAAAGAAATTACAAACTGGGTTAGTGCTTAGGCTAGATTATATTGAAAGACTATTCTAATTCAAAAATTTCATGAATCTGGTAGATAGTTGGAGGGAATCCGTTATGTCATTTATTATAGATCAACAGGCCCAGAACTGAATGATTAAATGAGTGCCAATAAATTTGTCATATCCTATTAAGAATGACAAAAACAAAATGCAATTCAGGAAAAATATATGAATCTTGAATAATATTTCAAGTTAATGAGTTGGTAAGAGGAAGTAAATATTGTAAATTCGGTCCTGTGTTTCTTTAACTCACTCAGGAAAAGTGAACACATAATTGACACTGCATTAGAGTTTTGAACAAGTTTAATCAGTCAGGATAATTCAACTGACCTCAAAAAATGCACGGTTGACCCTTGGACAACACAGATTTGAACGGTGTGGGTCCACTTATATCTAGATTTGTTTTTTTACAGGATTCTAGAAATGTATTTTCTCTTCCTTATGATTTTCCTATTAATATCTTTCTTTTAGTCTATTATAAGAATACAGTAAGCCATGCATCCTTTTGCCTTGCATCTTACATATACCTTTATTTTTTTTAGTTAAAAGTAATGTATGCTATATGAAAGAGACCAAAAAATACACAAAGAAAATATCAATCATCTGTTCTTTCTCTATTCTTCCAGTCTTATCTCTCTAATGAGTCCAAAACTACCAATCTGGTATATTTATTTTAGTATTTTTCTCATGCTTTTATGTATTATATATTAGGTGCATGAACATATATATTTTTCTTATAGTTTTATTTCATAGTAATAAGCATATACTGCAATGCAGTGATTTGAAAATTTTGACATAATTTAACAAATACCATGAACAAAATTTCAGATGGGCAAAAACAGTGATAATTAATTATTCTATTTAGGTATATAATTTTTTGAGAAGGCAAATACAACATTATTTAGATACAATTCCCTAGCAATCAGTCCCTTTTTTCCCCCAACTGAGGAAAGTTCCCTGCTTAGGCTCAGGTCATGATCCCAGGGTTCTGGGATCAAGCACTGCATTGGACTCGGTGCTCAGAGGGAAGCCTGCTTCTCCGTCTCCCACTCCCCCTGCTTGTTTTCCCTCTCCTGCTCTGTCTCTTTCTCTGTCAAATAAGTAAAGAAATCTTAAAAAATAATAATTTTTATTATTATTTCCATTTGTTTTACAAGTGTTTTAACTTTTTAATTAATCCACAAACACTTTTGCCTCAATCCATTTGCCCTTTGTTCTTTAAGAATCATAGTAATCCACAATGAGATATCACCTCACACCAGTCAGAATGGCTAAAATCAACAAGTCAGGAAATGACAGATGCTGGCGAGGATGCGGAGAAAGGGGAACCCTCCTACACTGTTGGTGGGAATGCAAGCTGGTGCAGCCACTCTGGAAAACAGCATGGAGGTTCCTCAAAATGTTGAAAATAGAACTGCTCTATGACCCAGCAATTGCACTATTGGGTATTTACCCTAAAGATACAATTGTAGTGATCCAAAGGGACACATGCACCCGAATGTTTATAGCAGCAATGTCCACAATAGCCAAACTATGGAAAGAACCTAGATGTCCATCAACAGATGAATGGATCAAGAAGATGTGGTATATATACACAATGGAATACTATGCAGCCATCAAAAGAAATGAAATCTTGCCATTTGCAACAACATGGATGGAACTAGAGCGTATCATGCTTAGCGAAATAAGTCAAGCAGAGAAAGACAACTATCATATGATCTCCCTGATATGAGGAAGTGGTGATGCAACATGGAGGCTTAAGTGGGTAGAAGAAGAATAAATGAAACAAGATGGGATTGGGAGGGAGACAAACCATAAGTGACTCTTAATCTCACGAAACAAACTGAGGGTTGCCGGGGGGAGGGGGCTTGGGAGAAGGGGGTGGGATTATGGACATTGGGGAGGGTATGTGATTTGGTGAGTGCTGTGAAGTGTGTAAACCTGGTGATTCACAGACCTGGGGATAAAAATATATGTATATAAAAAATATATGTTTATAAAAAATAAAAAATTAAAAAAAAAAAAAAAAAAAGAATCATAGTAATCTAAAACCAACACGGAATTTAACTGAGCCCCATGGTTAAATCTGGGCACACTCTTTTTTTTTTTTTTTTTTTTTTTTTTTTTTAAGATTTTATTTATTTATTTGATAGAGGTCACAAGTAGGCAGGGGGAGAGAGAGGAGGAATCAGGCTTCCCACTAAGCAGAGAGCCGGATGCGGGGCTGATCCCAGGATCCTGGGATCTTGACCCAAAGGGAAGGCAGAGACTTTAAACCACTGAGCCATCCAGGTGCCTCTGGGCACACTCTTTTTAATGCAGTTTGTTGGTATGGCTTGATGCAGACTTCTAGAGCTGTTACCAAAAGGGGATGTTTTCTCTTTAATTACTTTCTGTTATTCAAAAGCCTTGATAATGTCTTCCTTGCAGCAGTTGCTCAATAAGCTCCATTTAGTTACTGAAATTTGATCACTTGCCCTTAGTTCCTGTTACAAACGGCACAGCTTATTATGGCCAACTATTAGGATGTTTTGACTAAATGCATCTTGGTAGTAAGTTTTAGGCTCTAAGTGCCTTTTTTCAATGTGAAGGGCTACCCTGATCTATGAAACTTTTAGTTCACTTATATAAAATTAAGAATGTAATGTTTTAATATTATCATTTTATTTTTATTTACCATCATGTTTTCTTGAATTGGAAATAAAATCTTGAAACTTTATTTTGAGGAAGGTTCTTTATTCACCAGATCATCTCTGTTTCACTTTACTTTTATTTTTGTCATTGACAATATTTAGTCACTTGCAAATTTTCTAAATACACTAATGGCAGGAGATGGTGAGGACTATGTTAATAAGTACTTCATTGAATTTCTGAACTAGCAGAACATTAGCACATCATAATCTATCTCTGGAAGAAATATGTCAAGCACTGCAGCTTATTGGTATCAAAAGCTAGCAAATTTTGATATTTGTTGGGTAGTTGGTGGGGTGGAAGGAAGGCATGAGTAGGGGTGAACCAGTTCAATACCCAGGTGTGATTTACCACTGAGAATGAAACCTCCTGGAATCATGGATTTTTGGCCAAAGTGAAATGAACTCCTAAAATACAGATGCTGTATCAGAACAAAAGTGGCTCAGGACAGACTCTACCTCCAGTAAATGTCTGACCTAAGGCAAATTATGATAATTTTCTTCATTGTGATTCTGAGAGCCCTGTAGACCATTATAATTCTAAGTTACCTAAAATCACTTATTGCATTTAAAAAGTAATTTTCTAAAATAGACCTAGAGTAATTAAGCCTCTTTTAAAAGCAGGCATGGTTATGATTTATACTGAAACATTATAAACTAAAACTCTTTCAGGAGGTAAATGTTATATTCTGTGAACCTGTTGGAACCCAAAAGCTGCAGGTGCTTCTTTGAAAAATGACATTTCCATCATTTACCTGACAAACACAGCTGAAATATCAAAGTTATAAACATTCTGCTTGTGTGCCAGCTACTGTTTCCGTGGAAACAGCCTGAGATGCAAAAGGAAGGTAAATGTCCTTAACATAAAATTGCGAGGTTTTGAATGTTTTACTAAATATGTGTGTGGATATAACTGACATTTTTGAGATAATTAAAAGATCCATTTTGATTATTTTATTCATATATCTGTATATCTATGTATATAAGATCAAATGTTATTAAACTATTAAATAAGGGGCGTCTGGGTGATTCAGTCAGTTAAGTGTCTATCTTTGACTCAAGTCATGATCTGGGGATCCTGGGATGGAGCCCTGAATTGGGCTCCCTGCTCAGTGGGAGTCCGCTTCTCCCTCTGCCCCTACTCCCACTTGTGCTCTCTCTCTCTTTCTTTCTCTTTGTCTCAAATAAATAAATAAAATCTTTAAAAAAATTAATATTTGGTTTAACTTTAATCTTGCATGATACAATGTTCTAACTTGCAACATGAGTTATACTTATTAGAAATATGTTGATTATTTAAATATTAATAAATATTGATCAAAATCTTAGAAAACAGAGGAAATGGCATATGTAACATTTTATTTTTTGTATGATCTAGTAACACCTAAAACCAAAACAAGTTATTTATTAGTCTATAAATAAACTATTCTGTATTATTATCTAGACTATTTTTATGAAGAAAGAATCAAGTACATTGTTGGGTTTATGTTAATGGAATCTAATATTTTTATTTTCTATTTCTCTACCAATAAACACAAAGTTTGATATGGCCAAAATGTTATGGCATGATGTCTGAAAGCAAAATAGCAACCCAAGTATCAAGATTAATCTTGATATTTTCTTGTGCTATATAACATTTAAATTTGTGATATGTGATAAGTCAGTGAAAGAACTTTGCCCTCTTCAACATATCTTCTTATATGTGGAATTCACAAAACAATAACTTTTATAACTTCAGGAAATTTTAGAGAATAATTTTATGATGCCCTTTAATTATGTAAGAACCAATGAGATTTAAAATAAACATATGGGTGCTCCTGGGTGGCTCAGTGGGTTAAAGCCTCTGCCTTCAGCTCAGGTCATGATTCCGGGGTCCTGGGATCGAGCCCCACATCGGGCTCTCTGCTCGGCAGAGAGCCTGCTTCCCCCCTCTCTCTCTGCCTGCCTCTCTGCCTACTTGTAATCTCTGTCTGTTAAATAAATAAACAAAATCTTAAAAAAATATATATATATATATGTATATATACATATATATATATATATGTGCTAGGCCCTAAGATCACAGCACTGGGTCGTATTATTAGAAGATATGCTTTCTTCTGTTATCTATAAGGTATTGTTAAATGTTCCTTCCACTATTTTAGTTACTTGGAAGATAATTTTTTAGTAGCAGTGATAATCATTTTAAGAGTTTCCTAAAGCCCAATGGATTAACTTGAATTTCAAAGATACATAATCATAGATGGCTGAGCCACTGGCAGACTTTGTATCATCATCAGTTCTTAATTAACTTTGTTATACTGCAAATACTGTTCATCTCATAGTATTTGAAAGAAAATCATTTCTATTGCCTCTTGTTAGATTAGCTAAATGGAAGATCTACTGGTCTTAGAGTAAAGAATTTTAAGTTTCTTTTTCTTTCTTTCTTTCTTTTCTTTTCTTTTTTTTTTTTTTTTTGTTATGTTAGTCACCATACAGTACATTATTAGTTTTTTTGATGTAGTGTTCCATGATTCATTGTTTGGTATAACACCCAGTGCTCTGTGCAAATCTGTGCCTTCCTTAGTACTCATCACCAGGCTCATCCATTCCCCCAACCCCCTCCCTTCTAAAACCCTCCATTTGTTTTTCATAGTCTCTCAGGGTTTTCTCCCACTCTGATTCCCCCCCTTCATTTTCCCCTTCCTTCTAATGTCCTCCATGCTATTCCTTATGTTCCACAAGTAAGTGAAACCATATGATAATTGACTTTCCCTGCTTGACTTATTTCATTTAGTATAACTCCTTCAGTCCCATCCATATTGATCCAAAAGTTGGGAATTTATCCTTTCTGATGGCTGAATAATATTCTATTTTTTCCTTGTTGTGTTATACTGTATTTCTGGTTTCTAATTCATCCCCACTCTAATCTTTATTATTTCCCTCCTTGTGCATGGGTTAGGCTTAATTTGTTGTTGATTCTCCAGTTCTTTAAGGTATAAAGGTATAAGGTATAAAGGCAGTTTGTGTATTCAGGATTTTTCTATTTTGTGGGGTGATGTTTGGGTGGCATGTATTTCCCCATTAGGACTACCTTTGCAATATCCCATGGGTTTTGGACCAAAGTGTTTTCATTCTCATTGGTTTCCATGAATTGTTTAAGTTCTTCTTTGATTTCCTTGTTGACCCAAACATTCTTGAGCAGAATGGTCTTTAGCTTTCAAGTATTTGACTTTCTTCCAAACTTTTTCTTGTGATTGAGTTTCAGTTTCAAAACTTTGTGGTCTGAGAATATGCAGGGAATAATCTCATTCTTTTGGTATCAATTGAGACCTGATTTGTGACCCAGTATATGGTCTATTCTGGAGAAATTTCCATGTGGGCTTGAGGAAAATTAGTGTTCTGTTGTTTTAGGGTGGAATGTTCTTTGTATATCTATGAGGTCTGTCTGGTCCATTGTGTCATTCAAACCTCTTATCTCTTTGATTTTCTGCGTAGAGGATCTGTCTGTTGCTGAGAGTGGAGTGTAGAGGTCTTCTACTATTAATGTATCATTATTAATATGTCTATTTTGAGTAACAGGCTTATGGAGTTGGCTGTTTGCATGTTGGAGGCATAGATATTTAGAATTCTTAGACCCTTTAAGAAGAATATAGTATCCTTCTATGTCTGTAACTATAGTTTTCAACTTAAAATCTAATTTGTCTTATACGAGAATCGCTACCCCAGCTTTCTTTTGAGGTCTGTTGGCATGAAAGATGGTTCTCCATCCCTTCAATTTTAGTCTGGATGTATCTTTAGGTTCAATTTTAGTCTGGATGTATCTGAGTCTCTTATAGACAGCATTTGGATGGATCCTGTCTTTTTATCCAATCTGCAACCTCGTGCTATTTTATGGGAGCATTTAGGCTGTTCACATTGAGAGTGATTATTGAAAGATTTGATTTTATCATCATCATGTTGCCTATGAGGTCTTTGTTTCTGTAGATTATCTCTAAATTTCTGTTCTATATCACTCTTGGGATCCTTTTCCCTTTATGGAACCTCTCTTAATATTTCTTGCAGGTTCAGCTTAGTGGTCACATGTTCTTTTAGTTTCTGCCAGTCTTAGAAGCTCTTTATCTCTCCATCCATTCTGAATAACAGCCTTGCTGGAAAAAGAATTCTTGTCTGCATGTTCTTCTCATTTAGTACCCTGAATATGTCTTGCCAGCCCTTTCTGGCTTGCCAGGTCTCTATGGACCCGTCTGATGTTAATTCTAATGTTCCTCCATCTGTACATAAGGAATCTCTCCCCAGTAACTACCCTTAAGATGGTTTCTTTGGTTCTAAGACTTGTGAGTTTTACTATTACATGCTGGAACATTGGTCTGTTCTACTTGATCTTGGGAGGGGTCCTGTTTGCCTCTAGGACACAAATGCTTGTTTCAGTCCCCCAATTACAAAAGTTCTCAGCTACAATTTGCTTGAATATATCTTCTGGTCCTCTCTCTCTTCACCCTCTCTGGGATCCCAATAATTCTGACATTGGAATGTTTCATGGTGTCATTTATTTCTCCAATTCTCTTTTCATGGATTTTAAGCTGTTTGTTTCTATTGGTTTATCTTCTAGATCACTAATTCATTCTTCTGCCTTGTTTACTCTAGCTGTTAGAGTAACTAGATTGTATTGGACCTCATTGATAGCATTTTTAAGTTCTTCCAGATCAGCTCTCATTTCTGCCCTTAGAGAATCTATGTTGCCATTAATGGTTTTCTCCATTCTAGCTATTGTCTTCATAACTGTTACCGTGAAGTCTATTTCCAACAACTTGTTCATATACATATCCATTAGTTTTATAGCAGAGGTCACAGTCTCTGTGTCCTTCCTATGTTGGGGGTTCCTACTCTTAGTTATTCTGTTGAGGGGTGGTTGAAGGAATGTACAGAGTCCAAATTATTGACCATGACCCAAGCAAGATGCACCTGTTTTATAGGGACCTTAGGGTCCTCAGCCTCTTGTTCTTCCAGCCTGTCTTCTGAGGGAGGGTCCTATTGCATTGTCACTCCAGCAACCCTGTTTGGGCAGAGTTTCCCTACCTACTGGGGGGAGGGGATGGGTTCAGTGAAAACGTGTTTTGGGGGCCTTTTGTTTTCTGGTGGCTTTCCCTGGTGGGTTTCCACATCTCTTCCAAGAGTCAGAGCAGAAGTGACCATATTGTATCCAGACCTCTGTTTCCAAACAGAGAGATCACCGTCTGTTCTCCAGTGAGCTCTCCAGGCCACACTGTCTTCATTTCTGTCTGTGCCGCTAAAAACCCCAGTGTCCTGGGTTGTGCACCCCATAGCTACACTCCCAGCCCTTGCTTCCAGGTCTGGCATGTCTCTGCCCTTTGTGCTTTTAAAACCTCCAGCCACCCCCAGTACCCATGTGCACCCCCACAGCTCCAGGTTTCAGTCTGGGGTGCTGCCCTAAAGTCATTTCCCTACTGCTACTGGTCTGTGAGTCTCTGCCCAGTCCCTAGCACAGGAGGCTTTTGGGCTCTGGTAGCACAGGATCTCAGAGGCTACCTCCCCCTTCCATTTATCTTTTGATATCTGCCCATAGAATCACGGCTCCTTGCTTCATAAGTTGAGACCAGACCACCTGAGATATTTTGTTGGTATAGATCCAGATATATCTTCTTATATCTCAGGCTGATTTAGTGGGTGTTCAGAGTGGCCTGGTAGAAATTCAGTTCAATTCAGGGGACTGGTTGAAATAGGGTCCCCTGCTCATCTGCCATCTCTGCATCCTCCTATTTTAAGTTTCTTAACACTTTTCATTAATATTTTCAAAATACTGGAATGAAAAATATATAGTATCATAAGGATTAAAAAGCAAAAAATAAACATATACACATATAAACGTTTCCACTATGTTGGGTGATTTTAGTAGCTATGTTAAACATACAGTTTAAGATATTTAGAATAAGTAAAAATTATGAACTTTATAGCAATGAGTTTTCTTATTCTTTAGGTTATTGTCATTCCACCTAATTCTGAAAGTGCTAGAAGTTAATGTTTCTGTATTAACTTTGTTTATTTTCTTTAGTACAAGTGAATGCCTGGATCTTAGGCTGAGAAATGTGAATTTGTTGTGGCCATAGCATGTAATTCTGCAGCAGGATTAGAAACTCAGTGAGGGGGAAAAAAAAAAAAAAGAAAGAAAGAAAAAGAAAGAAACTCAGTAAGATTCTACATGGAATATTAATTTTGTAAACCAACTTGGGTCTTATTAGGAATAAATGTCATAATGCTATTTTTTTAACCTTTTCCATGTTTTAATTAGTTGAGATCTATTTCTTCTCTTCCCCCTTTCTGTACTTCTTCCTCCCCCTAATAACCTGGTATAATGCTTTGACCCTACTCTGAAAAAACAAAATAATATTATCCATTCTCAGTCTGATTATATTTCATATTATTGATAGAAATAAATTATTTACAAACCATAGTGTTGGTGGGAAATAGAAATTGCATTTTCATTATCATCCAGTTGTTATATATTAATATATCATGTGCTTGGTAAGTCACGAACTATTTTTTCTGCTATCCCTCTCCCTTCTCTAAATTTACTCTGTATCATAATACAGTATGAATGTAATGGCTAAGGTATATAACCCCTTTTGCACGATTACCTAGCTACTCAGGGATAGATTTAAAACTCAAACTCAGTTTTATCTGTTGATAAAATAGCATATGATATTGTACCAAAATTATCTCAGGGTTCATATATTCAAACCCACAGTGCTCTGCTCTTTTTCCCTTAAGACGGTGTGATTATTTCCTTTTCCTTCTCATAGTCCTAGTGAAACAGATATGAATATTATAACAGAAAATGCACTAAATATTAACCAGAATGAT
The DNA here is from genome assembly GCF_030435805.1 of Mustela lutreola. NCBI lineage: Eukaryota > Metazoa > Chordata > Mammalia > Carnivora > Mustelidae > Mustela > Mustela lutreola. The sequence continues at coordinate 95,954,690 of NC_081296.1, forward strand.
AGATTATTATGTAAATAAACATGAATGATAAAATAGAATTCACTTATACATGATTTTATAATGAAATTGATATATTATCTCATTTATTCAATAAGGGCCTCCCTCATGCCTTCCATGCTTTTCTCAAACCTAGAGAGTATCCTTATGGTTGTTCCTTTAAATTTTGTCTTTGACATTTATTTATACATGTTGTTTAGATCTCTGGCCATGACAGGAAAAGGTTCATTTATTGGGATGAATTCCTCCATCTTAGCATTATTCTAGGTCTCTGTCTTTTCTGTGTTAGAAAATCTCATTATGTTTCTTGCCCCTGAGAGTAATGGTTTTATGAAGAAGAGGTCATATAATTTGCAGGGCCTGGTGCTGGAGGGAGTGTCTCTGGTGTGTGCTGCATGCAGTTTGCTGCTGTGTTTTGGCTACTCTGTCACTTAGGTCAGTTGTCTATAGAGGTTCTTCTTGCCTGCAGTGGATGGTGTTTGGACCTTGGCCAGAACTGGCAAGTTATAACTGAGTGTGCTCTGGTTTGCTTGTTAAATGAGACTTAATACTCTTTCCTCTAGAACTGAAAGTTTGCAGTGACCTAGAGGATAAAAGAATGGAAAATAAAAGAAGTTAAACAAAAGAGAGAAAGAAGAATTATGCAACATGAGAAAATACTTGGGGAACTCAGTGACTCCATCAAACATAGTAACATCTGTATTATAGGAGTCCCAGAGAAGAGAGAGAAAAGGGGTTAGAAACAAAGTGGGTGGGGCTCTGTGGGAGCAAGTTAGGTAGCAGTACAGGTACAGCACTGTTTCCCACAGGTGGTGGTGTGTTTATGCTGAGCAACATGAGGCAAATGGTGCCTTCCAGCTCCTTTCTTCCTGGCTCAGTCTCCTTGTGATCCTAGCCTTTCTGGAACAGGCTCTGAGATGAGCAAATAACTCTCCTTCCCATGAACCCCAGGCATTTTTCAAACTGCTGCTTCTAAGCTGTTTCTTCTCCTAGTGGTTAGTTGTTCTGTGTCTTTTAGTGGGAGTGGGGGGGAGGGGGAACTCAGCTTCCTAATGCCCTCCAGCGGCTCCCAGAGTCAAGCCTGATGATTTTTAAAATTCCCAGCTTAGTCCTGCTGGTTGTAGGAACTCATGAAATTTGGCCTCTCTTGATTTCAAAGCCAGAGGTTATAAGGATTCATCTTCACCATGGGGGCTTCCCAGCGTGGTAGTCTATTTCTTACTTTTCACCACACCCCCAGCTCACATAAGAGCATGGATAGCCACAGTCCCCTTTATTCCCAAATTGTTCCTCAGCCCTTCATACCTTCTTGAATATTGCCTCTTCTCTACCTTTAGTTGTGCAGTTTGTTCTGCCAGTCTTTGGGTCATTTTATGGGTAATTTACACTGATGTGGGCATGAGCTAATTGTATCCCTAGGATGAGGTCAACTTAGGGTCCTCCCACTCCCCACCATCTTTTCAGCATAGTATATCTTATATTTTAGTAATCATCTAAGTTCACTTTATTTTTTTTATTTTTAATTTTAAAAGTTTTGTTTATTTTAGAGAGAGGGTACACACATGCAAATGGGTCAAGGGGTAAAAGGAGAGGGAGAAAATCTCAAGCAGACACCCGGTGAATGTAAAGCCCAAAACAGGGCTCCAATCTCAGGACCTTGAGATTGTGGCCTGAGCTGAAATCAAGAATCAGATGCTTAACTGATTGAACCACCCTGGTACCCCTAAATTTACTTTAGAACTAATATTTGTCTTAGTTTTAACTTGATAATTCATTATAATATGTACGTATTTTAAGAAACTGTCATTGTATGTAAGATTTTAATTTTAAAATTAGCAACTAAAGAAAATTTTAAGAACTAATTACAATCACATATGAATATGAACTTAGGTTGTTTTCTATATTCTTTACTTCACTAGAGATTTTAATTTGTTAACTACTATTAAAATTAAACAGAAGGAACAATATTGGAGAAATATCAATATCATTGCTTTCTTGTTACAGTTGTACTGTTAATTTTAACTGCGTTTTGTCAGTTGACAGACTAATAAATATTGTTTCTTATTGTGAATACCTCGGAGAAATGATTTGTTATTAGAAAACTCATAAACATCCTATTGTTTTCAACCAGAAGAGTGATTATTTTCTAGCTTAATAGGAATAGAATTGTATGTGTGATTATGACTTACTTGAATGCAATCTACACAACAACAGGTATTTGTCAGTTTTGCTCATTTGTTACATATAATGTACCTATGACAGTGCCTAGTATCTAGGAAGAATTTAATAATCGTTGAATGAATGAAAAACCCTGTAGTTTTAAGTCATTTTACTATTCTTTGGTAGATGAAGAATATGTTATGAATTTATTGTGTTTATATATACATATGCTTGTTGGCATGTGTAACTTGCCAACAAATTATTAAATTAAACAACAAATTATTAAATTAAAAGTGATGATCTAGGAAATTAAATTATAAAAAATCAGATTTGGGCGCCTGGGTGGCTCAGTGGGTTAAGCCACTGCCTTCGGCTCAGGTCATGATCTCAGGGTCCTGGGATCGAGTCCCGCATCGGGCTCTCTGCTCAGCAGGGAGCCTGCTTCCTCCTCTCTCTCTCTCTGCCTGCCTCTCTGCCTACTTGTGATCTCTCTGTCAAATAAATAAATAAAATCTTTAAAAAAAAAAATCAGATTTAAGTATACCAGAGGAATATTGATATGGAGCAATCTATTTTTGAGCCAGTTTAAGTCTTATAAAGTAACTCTTTAATGCCATTGAAAATGTGTCTTAATTTTTGCTTGTCTCTAGTTAGTAGTAATAATAGCATCTAGTTGATGAATCACTATCCTGTAGCACGCAGGGAAATTTCTATTAAATAGTATCTTATAATTATTAGCATATATAAAAATAATTAATTAATCTAAAACCCCATAGGCCTGAATGGCATTTCCATATATTATAACATGCCTAGTTCCTTATAAACAACTATTTAAATATTGTGAGAGTCTAATCCATGACAATTTGCATTTCTATTTGATATTTTGAGTATCATAGATACCAACTGAGATTAACAATAAACTCAGGAATTAAAAATAATATAGAGAGTGACTTTAGGCATGATAGTGTGAGGAGCTCCATGAGTCCACTCCCCAGTGAAACTAGTGAACATACTAAAAATAAGAAAAAAATTGAAAACCTATGGAAACAGTCTCAAGGGCAAACAGCAAATGAAGAAATTCTTTAAAGAAAATCAATGAAAATTCAATAAGAAAGTTGAATCTGTGATATTTGGACCAAGACCATTTACCCTCTTCTTCAGCTCAATAAACCAGAGATTCTAATCCAGACTGGTGCATGTAACAGCACAGGACTTCCTTTCTTCCTGGATCTCAGTTGGAAGTCTTTCTTCCCAGGATGAGGATGATGTCAGTTTTTATTTTCTTGCTGCCGGCTATGTGCTGCTGAACCTAACTAAGTCTTAAATAAGTTCAGTTAAGAGATAGGTATTCTTCTCTTTCACACAGCCATCACTCATGGAATGAATACTCTTCCTTGGATATGGTACACTGGGCTCTCAGCACTCTTCATCTTGCTAATGAGGCTGCAGATCCATACCAGGAGAGATGAACCAAGAGGACCTCAGACTATTGCTTCGCCTCCAACAAGCATTCAGCTCCTAGAGCAGAACTAACACTCAGAAAAGCTTGTCATGGTTACCAGTCCCAGTTCCAGAATGCTGGCTTAGTGATTTTACTGGAGAGGGAAGAATGCCTTAAAAGAGAGAGTTCCTGACCTTTTACAAAAGGGACTGATTTCATTTTCATCAAAGTATGGAGAAGTTTAAGTTTAAGCGTGTTCTCAAGGGTAGTAGGATTATGGTGAAAGGCAATTGGGAGGGGTTTAAGAGACAGGTTAAACTGTAAATCCAGTAGTTTTTGGGAGAGAACTAGGGGATATGACAGCTGAGAGGAGCCCTCCTCGGTCAAAATATATATATATATATATATTAAGCACTGTCTTCAGAAACTGTGTCTTTAAAGGAACCAGAATTTGATTGGATTACTTTTTCATTTATGCCAGAAGGCATTGTTGAAATAAGAGAGAAATCAGCTAACAGTTAGTGGAGCTTAACAGCTGGGCATGGTCAGGGAAAGAGGAAAGGAGCCCTACCAAAATCAGTCAACCCAGTGAATGAGGTTCACTGAAAGGCCATCTCCCAAAGGAAGAATATCAGAGGCTGTGTTTGTCAGGTAAGGTAGAGTTAGGTAAAACGCCACTAAAATAATTCAACCAGTCACTAAGCAAATAAAAAAGCAAATAACAGTAAAAATCTTGGAAGAGAATGAGTCCAGACCCCAGAGTTACTACAATATATTATCTAAAGCTTTGTGTTCCGAACAACAGCCGCAACAAAATACGTTGCATATGGAGACAGGGAAGTATAACCCATACACTGGATAAAAAGTCGGCAACCAAAACTGCCTGCAAAAGTGACCAGATGTCAGACTTAACAGAAAAATACTCTAAAGACCCCATTATGTTTACAGAACTAAAGGAAGCCACGATCAAAGAAAAAGGGAAGTTAAAATGAAGATATTGCATTAAATAGAGAATTTCAATAAACAGAAATTATAAAAAGCAAACCAAGTAGAAATGATAACAGTCGAAAATGCAGCAATTGAAATAAAAAAAAGTTCAGAGGGATTCAACAGTAGATTTGAATTCAGAGGAAAAAGAAAAAGTGAATTGAGATAGGGTAGAGGCCATGCAAGCCAAGAACAAAGGGGGAAAAATGAAGAACGTCAAAGAGATATGATGAAGAAGTAGGCAAACCAAGAAATCCAAGTTGGGTGTGTCGGAACTGGGACAGACAGGAGAAGAAATAATATTTGAAACTAATGGCTGAAAACTTCCCAATTATTTCATAAAATAATAACCTACAAATCCATGAAGCTCAACAGAGTCCAAGTAGGATAAATGCAAAAAGATCCACAGATAGACACATCATAATAAAAGCATTAGAAGTCATATGCAGTCATCAAAATAAATGAAATCTTGCCATTTGCAATGATATGGATGGAACTAGAGGGTATTATGTTTAGCGAAATAAGTCAATCAGAGAAAGACAACTATCATATGCTCTCCCTGATATGAGGAAATGGAGATGCAATGTGGAGGGTTTGGGGGGTAGGAAAAGAATAAATGAAACAAGAGGGGATCGGGAGGGAGACAAACCATAGAAGACTCTTAATCTCACAAAATAAACTGAAGGTTGCTGGGGGGAGGTGGGTAAAGTGAGGGTGGTGGCATTATGGACATTGGGAAGGGTATGTGCTATGGTGAGTGTTGTGAAGTGTGTAACCTGGCAATTCACAGATCTGTACCCCTGGGGCCAATAATATATTATATGTTTATAAAAAAATTAAAAAAAAACTATAAAAAATATTAGAAGTCAAAGACAAGGAACAAATCTTAAAATCAGTAAGGAGAAAAATAAAAAAACACTTACATGGAAATTTCAATAAAACTAATAGCTAATTTTTAAGCAGAAGAGCAGAAGACATCAAGAGACTGAGATAACATATTTAAAGTGCTCAAAGGAACTTTGGGTTCTTCAAAGTGCTCCAAATAACTGTCAAACAAGAATTCTGTATCTAACAAAACTGTATTTAAAAAATGAAAGCTGATCTGTTACTTTCCAAGATGAAGGAAAATATGAGAGAATCTGTTACTAGAAGTCCTGTTTTATATGAAATACTAAAAAAGTTTTTTCAGGTAGAAAGAAAGTGATTTTCATGTGGTAATTCAAATCTGCACTAATAAAGATTACGGTGTAATCATATAAACCATAAGGATGTATTTTTTTCTCTGTTCTTAACTGTTTAAAATGCCATTGTGTAAAATTATACGTTTAATATATAAAAATGTGTATACATGATTTGTAAAATATGTAATATTATATATAATGGATAATTATAACATGTATAGTTATATATTAGTATTTATATGATATATATTTTATATAAATATTTATTTTGGGGCCTATACCACAGAAGTTATGTATGTACAATATATTTTCCAATGATAGCACAAAAAGTAACATGTGAGCAAAGCTGTACTAGCCTAAGGAAATGACTACAGATGGTAAATAATAATTATAATGATGTATTATTGAGTTTTCAGGTTAATGAAATACACATCATGGTAATACCACAATGACAGAGAAATACAGTAGAGCTATAAAAGTCTAATTTTTGTATGTAACACTAAGATTAAGGTGATATAAGTTGGAAGCTGATTCAGATAAGTTGAAATGTATGGTAAATCTTAGAGTCGATACTAAAGAAAAGACTTCAAGAATACAGTTGAAATTATTAAAGAAATTAAAATGGTACATTAGAAAATATTTATTTAATGCAAAAGAAAGCAGTAAAAGGGGAATAGAGGAACAAGACAACATAACACATATAGAGAACAAATAATTCCAAATATGTCTGTAATAATGTAAAAGATACAAATAAAGTGGGAATAAAGATAAAATATGAAAAGAGATTTCAATGAGCGTGTGGGTGGCTCATTTGGTTGGGTGACTACCTTCTGCTCAGGTCATGATCCTGGAGTCCCAGGATCAAGTCCCGCATCAGGCTCCCTCTTTAACAGGGAGTCTGCTTCTCCCTCTGATACCTCTCCCCTCTCATGCTCTCTCTCTCTCTTTCTCTCAAGTAAATAAATAAAATCTTATTAAAAAAATACTTCAAACAGCAACCACAAGATAGCTAGAGTGGTTGTACCCATACCAGACAGAATAGACCTTAAAACAAGTAATGTTTCTGTTGGTAAAGAGAGATATTTTACAATTATAAAAGTGTCAATACATCAAGATGATATAACAAGTATAAGCATATCTAGCACCAAAAAGCAAAATAAAAAGTATGAAGCAAAGACTAAAATAAATGAAGAAAAGTAGAAAATTCAGTAATATTTTGAGGCTTTGGTACTCCATTTTCAATAATGGGTAGAACAACTAGACTGAAGATCAACAAGGAAATAGGAGACACAAAAATATTATGAATCAAGTAGACCGCACAAACATCAATGGAACATTCCACTCATAAACCAAATATACTTTCTTCTCAATGGCACATGAAATATTCTTTAGGATAGATCATATGCTAGGCCATAAACAAATGTCAGTAAATTTAAAATATAGAAATACAAAACATTGTCACAAATGGCAAGTTCTCATCCTTTTTATGGCTGTGTAATATTCCACTGTGTATATATACCACCTCTTTTTTATTCATTTGTCTATCGATGGACACTTGGGTTGCTTCCATATCTTGGCTATTGCAAATGATGCTACAACAAACATAGCAGTGCATATATTAAATTGCATATATCTTTTGGAATTATTGGATCATATGGTATTGAAACTATTGAAACTATATGAAACATTAAATGTCAGCTACTCAAAAAGAAAAGCAAAAGAAAGTGTATAAAAATGTTTCATTTGATCACAATGGAATGATCAGAAATCAATAGCAGAAAAGAAAGCGAGGAACTCAAAAATATGTGTAAATAAAATCACATATTCCTAAATAATGGGTCAAAGAAGAAACCAAGAAGAAATTAGAAAATCTTGAAATGAGTGGAAATGAAGATAAAAAATTTACAGGATGCAGTTAAAGCAGTGCTTAGAGGAAAATTTATAGTTGTAAGTGCCTACGTTAAGATATAAGAAATAACTCAATAACCCATTTATTGGGTAAAGAGTCTGATGGCTATCTCTCTGGAGAATGAAAACAAATGTCTAATAAGCACATTAAATATGCTCAAAATCATTGAGAAAATGAAAATCAAAGCCACCATGAGATACCACTTCACACCTACTGGACATATATAATCAAAAATAGATATTTTCCACATCCTCACTAACACTTATTCTTTTTTGTGTTTGTTTTTTTTTTATAACTAACATACAGTGTTATACTAGTCTCAGATGTACAGTTTAATGATTTAACAATTATGTACATTATTTAGTGCTAATTGAGATAGGTGTTCTCTTAATCTCCTCTGTTTCCTCCCACCTCCCACCCACCTCCCCTCTGGCAACCACAAGTTTGTTCTCTGCATTTAAGAATCTGTTTTTTGGTTTCTCTCTTTTTTCCTTTGTTCATTTGTTTTGTTTAAATTATGTATATGAGTGAAATCATATGATATTTATCTTTATTTGTTTCATTTCACTTAGCATTATACTCTCTAGGTCCATTCATATTGTTACAAATTCTTTTTAATAGCTGAGCAATATCCCATTGTATATCTATACCACATCTTCTTTATCCATTCATCAATGGATGGTTTGTTGGTTTGTTTCCATATCTTGACTATTGTAACTAAAGCTGTGAGAAACATAGGGGTACATATATCTTTTCAATTTAGTGTTTTGTTTCCTTTGGGTAAATACCTAGTAGTGGAATTACTGTATCATGTGGTAATTTAAAGTTTTTTGAGGAACATCTGTATTATTTTCCACAGTGGCTACACCAGTTTACATTCCTACCAACAGTTCATAGTGGTTCCTTTTTCTCCACATCTGTGCCAACACTTGTTATTTCTTATCTTTTTGATACTAGTTATTCAGACTGGTGTTAGTTGATACCTTGTTATGGTTTTGATTTGCATTTCCCTGATGGTTAGATGCTGAGCATCTTTTTATGTATCTGTTGGCCATCCATGTCCTCTTTTGAAAAATGCCTGGTTAGGTCTTCTGCTCATTTTTTAATAAGATTATTATTATTATTATTATTATTATTTGGTGTCAAGTTGTGTGAGTTATTTATATATTTTGATATTAACTCCTATCAAATAGATTACTTTCAAATAGCCTTTCCATGGTTACTATACCTATTGTGGTGAGCATTGCCTAATGTATAGAACATCAAGTCACTATTTTGTACACCTGAAACTAAACTAACATTGTATTAATTAATTAAGTATTAACCATACTTAAACAAAAAAAATGTTATTGTTAAAAGAATAAACAGAAAAAAAATCTACACTTTCCTATATTGGCACTAAGCATCCATTTCCAAAATGACTCCTCCCTACACCATATAGATAAATGGGTATGAATATTTTATGAAATGGGGATCATGCTGTACAGAGTGTTTTTCAACTTGGCATTTTGTTGTAATCTGAGTTGGACATGTTTTGGTGTCAGATATAGATTGGACCATAATGGCATATGTCATGGCTCTAGGCTATATGGCTCTGCTACTTAATCTGGCTTCTGTTCTTAGGTAAATCACCTAAAGAGTGGCCCATTTTCTTTAAAAGAGTAGATTAATTATGTGTCATTTAAAATATTTGATTAAAAGCACTTACAATGATATTCTGCCCAACCTTCTTCGTTACCCAAGTTTTTATTACTCTGTGTCTTTGAAGAAATTAAGCTGACATAAAACATTTTAAAAAATAGATGGATATAATCATTGTTGCAAGGATGTGGAAAATCAGAACCCTCAGACTTTGCTGGTGAGAATTTAAAATTGCACAGCTGCTTTCAAAAACAGTTTGGCAGAATGAATAAAAAATTTCACTTGAATGTTAGTAGCAGCATTATACATAATAGCTAGAACTTGGAAACAGCCCAAATGCCCATCAACTGATTAATGGATAAAGAAAATATTCCCTACAAGGGAGTATAATTTGTCCATAGTGAGAATGAACTTCTTATACACACTAAAACATGGATGAATTTTGAAAAAAAATTATGCTAATTGAAAGAAACTAGTCACACACATGTACTTTTATGATTTCATTCATATAAAATATCTAGAGCATAGAAATATATATAGTATGTATGGAAATGTATATATTATATATGGGAATATATATAGAAACACATTTACATATGGAAAATATATATTTATATTGTATATATGGAAATAAAAATACATAAATTTATATATAGAGAGAGAAAAATTAGTGATTGCTTAGAGCTGCCTGGGTTTTGGGGATAAGGGAGAATAGCTACAATGTATGGGCTTCCATTTTGAGATTATGAAAAAGTTTTAAAAATTTACTGGTGATGATTGCACCTATTTATGAATTCAGTAAAGCCCCTGAATTTTTCATTTTAAATAGATGAATTGTATGTTAAATGAATGTCTCACTAAAGCTGTTAAAAGTAAATAAATAATGTGTCAAACTAGTTTTCAAGAAAGTTTATGTCTATTTTAATGAAATACAAGATTATCTGTTTTCAAATAATTGACAATATTCCTTATCTCCATTTTTTGCTAGTAACAAGTATACAGAACTCACAACTATTCCTGGAAGCTGATAGGATTCCAGAGTTCTGGGTCCTGCCTGGCCTAAAACATTTGATTTTATGACTAATTTGTCTAATTGATGCCAAAATTTGCTTACTTGACTTATTAGGCTTATCAAACAAATCAGAGAAAAAGAATAGACCAGGTTTGTTAAAAGAAGGGTTGTAGCTTTCTCACTTATTCTAATCTCTTTCTTCCTTCTCAAATTACTGAATTATGTGTTCTTTTTTTATTTGAACTGTCATGATACAGGTAGCCACTGTTCAATAGCTTTTCCCAAAATTTTGAAGATTCAGAAAGGAACAAAAACCATATCTTTATAAATTAATGTTATTGTATCAACACAGGTAATGTGAATGATAACTGTAATACTCATTATTAAATAACTGGAAAGGAAATAATTATTTCCATACAAAATAAGTTATTCATGATAATGACTCTACTTACATCTTCTAATGGTACATTGATCACAATGCCTCTGTGTAGGTAGTTAACTAGTATGCTTCTGGTATATATACTTGGAGAGGCCACCTACTCTATATAATATGTGACCTATTTGGGGCCATGGGCGAATGAGAAAATGATGTAGAATAATTCAATGAGAAACTAATATAGAGTAGTCAGATTTTCTCATGTAAATAAGGAAATGTCAAGACACTGAGGTTGTTAGGAGTAGAGCTAATGTATGAAGGAAGTTGAGGTATCTGTAGGAGTATTAAAATTTGTGGAGGAGGGGTGCTTGGGTGGCTCAGTCGGTTAAATGTCCAACTCTTGATTCCAGCTCAGGTCATGATCTCAGGATCATGAAATCAAGCCCAGAGTTCAGCTCTGTACTGGGTATAGAGCCTGCTTAAGATTCTCTTTCGACCCTTTCCCTTGTGCCCTCCCCTTCACCTCTCTTTCTCTCTTTGTCTCCCTCTCCCTAAAAAAAATGTGAAGAAGAAATTAGGAGTAAATAGAGACAAACCATATATAGAGAAATTAAGGGAAATGGACAAGGGAAACCATATGACACATGAAAAAATTATAGCCAGATCTATCTTGATATTATAAAGATTATCCATGTAAATCTTGACATTATTTGCACTTCATGAATGAGCAATAGGCTTCTTTATAAATACATTTGATATTTCCTTGGGAAAAAAGTCTTTGAGAATCATATTAAGTGAACCTCTCAATAAAAACATGTTAAAATTCTCTTTTAAGCTTTTTTGAGGTAAATGGATCCACAAGATGTTTATTTCTTTAATAGTCTTTATTTCAGAGGTCCCTAAATATTGCCAGGTCATTTAACTTATTCTTGACATCTTGACCTTTTCCCCTTTAACAACTGTCTCTATTACAAGCAGCAGTTTCACAGCAATGCTTTCCTTGCCAGAATGCCAGCAAAGGTTTAATTTGAAGTTTGATTGTTTTGAGAGTGATGGCTACAATTCTCTAAATGCTATAGATCTTGAGCTTTCATTCATGAAATAATGTTGTCTTTCTAAGGTAATATTTCTGATAAGTATATACAGAATTGAAAGTATGTTTAGCAGTGCCAGTGCTCTTCATATATTTTGCTTTTGTCAGAATCCTTTCATTTTTCCCCATGGATCAGAACAGTGATTGTGAAAAAAATTATCCTGTTTGTAGAACAAAAATTAAGACTATCCTTGTTAATAATTCTTAATAGAAAAATGATCAATTTAAGTGTTAATTTGGCATGTTACAATGCCTGATATATTTCTTCCATTCTTATTAAAATATATGCTAATATATACATTAAAAATAACGAAACAAAAGCATTGGATAATATGGGTAAAAATGGAAATGTGAACTTTAAAAATTTATACTAGCTTTAATATTTAGGCATTTGCATATTATTTTAACTCAAAGTTGTGAAATATACATACAGTGCACCCAAACCAGAATAGCTGCATGACAGCTGAGGACAGGGATAAACAACAGGAATAGACTAGAGACTTACTTACCCTTTCTTTCTTTAGTTCACAGACATAATATCTACCTATTTCAGAAACTAGGATATCAACTATCCAACCACAAACTAAGAAAAAGTTCAACTGAATATTTATCCATATCATCAAAGGAACATAAAATGTCATTGTATTACTTGAGTATAAATGAACAGTCAGGAGGAGGGGTGGGAAACAAACAAAACCTTTCCAATTAACAGCCTGTACTTTATGGATCTCCAGAAAATAGAAGGAAGAGAGAGGAGTAATAAAGATCTATGAAAAGTATTTCCTAAAACAGAAAAAAAAAAAACTGCTGAAAATTTTCCAAATGGAAAGATCTACCATATGTTGAGTTAATAAAAAGGAACAAACCTAGACTACTATGTTGAACGCTTAGAAATTTAAAGTGAAGAAAATATCCCCCAAAAAGTTTCCAGAGAACTGAAAAGAAAAATACAATGACATCTACACATGAAATTTAGTTTGACTACAAATTTCTCATAATTAACACATTAGGCAAGAAAGCAATAGATTAGTATCTTGAGGAAGATCTTTCATAATCTAGAATCCAGTACCCAACCAGGGTTACATCCCTGCAGAAGGAATAGAAACTTATGAAGGCCAAATATTGAATACAGGCTTATTAAAAGGCTGAGGTTTAGGGCTGCCTGGGTAGCTCAGTGGGTTAAGCCTCTGCCTTCAGCTCATGTCATGATCTCAGGGTCCTGGGATCGAGTCCTACATCAGGCTCTCTGCTAGGCAGGGAGCCTCCTCCCTCTGCCCCCACTCTGCTTGTCTCTCTGCCAATTTTGATCTCTATCAAATAAATTAAAAAATCTTTAAAAAAAAGGCTGAAGTTTAATCCCCAAATTACAGAATTGTCTCTCCTCTGTATGTTAACCCTACACCATAAACCTCCAGTATAAAAACAGTGCTTACATATAAAGATGTACATCACATATACTCTCTGTGTAGCAATACATACAGGAATCTGAAAGCCTACAAGTGAGACAAAAACAAGGAGTGTAAACAAATTTGAAGCCTCTGGTACCTATATCTATAATAAATGTTAAACATATCCCAAGTTCTAGTCAGATTATCATAAATCCTCACACTAAGTGCCCATTTACCTTAGTGTCTATTAACTTCTGTAACACATCATGCTTTTAATTAAAGAATTACAATGGCACGCCAAAAGGTAGGAAAAAAATATGTTGAAGAGCCAGAGCCAACAGAACAAGACTCAGATATGACGTATACATTGGAATTATCCGTCCAGGAATTTAAAATAAGAACTGTTTATTCAGTGCTCCTGGGTGACTCAGTCCTTTAAGTGTCCAACTCTTGATTTTGGCTCTTTTCATGATCTCAGACTTGTAAGATCAAACCCGGTGTAGGCTCCCCACTCAGCAGGGAATCTGCTTGAGATTCTCTCCCTCTACTCCTCCCTGCCCCAGTCATGTTCTCTCTCTTGCTTTCTCTCTAAAATGAATGAATGAATGAATGAATGAATGAATGAATAAATAAATAAATACTGTAAATAGTAAAACAAAACAAAATAACTATTTATGTGTCATGGGTCTAATGGAAAAAGTAGACAATGTGCGAGAATAGCTAGGTAATGAATGACATTAAAGAGATGAGAACTCTAAGGAAGAATCAAAATGAAATCCTAGAAATCAAAAACACAGAATAGAAATGAGTAATCCCTTCAGAGTGCTCACCAACTAAGGCATTAATCAGGGAACTTGAAGATCTGTCAATAGAAAACTCCCTAGCTGAAATGAAGAATAAATATGATAATATCAAAAAGTGTAGTATGTTCATAATTAGAATAATAGAAGAAACAGAGAATGGTGCAGAAGGAATATTTGAAGTAATAATGGCTGAAATGTTTCCAAAATTAATGACAGGAAACAAAATCATATCCCAGAAGCTGAGAGAAAATAAAGCAGTAGAAATATAGAAACAGAACAAAACAAAATATACAACCCACATGCACAATCCTAGGCATATCATAGTCAAACTGTACAAAATCAAAGACCGAAAATCTTGTTGAAGGTAACTCAAAGAAGAAAAAATCATTAGCTGTAAAGAAACCAGGATAAGAATTACAGTGGCTTTCTAATCAAACCCCATGCAAATAAGAAATGAGTGGAATAAAATATTTGGACATATAAGGAAAAGAATGGGCACCAATAAGTCTATATCTAGTGAAATAATTCTTCAGAAATGAAGGAGAAATAAATAGCTTTTCAGAGAAACAAAAACTGAATGGATTTATTATAAACAGACCAGAAATGTTAAAGGAAGCTTTTTAGGTGAGAGATAAATGATTTATATCAGAAACTTTGATCTGCATAAAGTAAGAGTTTTGTATTCAAGTAAGCTTTTTATAAATTTTACAAAATTGATTCTAAAATTTATACCATAAAGCAAAAGATCTAGAACACCCAACATAATTCTGAAAAAATGACTCACATTATTGGACTTCCTACTTTAAAGCTATAATAATCAAGACTATATCATATTGGTAAGATAATAGGTACCTTGACCAACAGAATAGAAAATTCAGAAATAGACTCATAAAAATATAGTGAACTGATTTTTACCAGAGCAATTCAATAGAGAAACGTTGATCTTTTCTACGTTTTGCTGAAACAATTGGATGTCCATATGCAAAAGGAAAAAAAAGCTTAAAGAGACTTTACAACCTAGAAAAATGTTAATTCAAAATGGAGTAGAGATCTAAATTATTTTAAGTTTTTTTAATGGTTTAATGCTTCAAGTTTTTATTTAGAGATCTAATTAAAATGCTTCAAGTTTTTATTTAGAGATCTAATTAAAATGTAAATCTCTAAAACTTCTAGAACAGAACATGAGAAATTTGTGTAAACCTCTGGTGATGAGTTTTTGGATACAATGACAAATGAAAGCAATTGATAAAACTGGTAAGTTGCACTTTATTAATATTAAAAGCTTTTGTTGTGTTAAAGGTATTATTAAGAGAGTAAAAAATCATCATAAACTGGGAAAAAATATATACAAAGTTTATGTCTCCTAAAGGGCTTGTACTGAAAATACACAAATAGCTGTTAAATCTCAACAATAAGAAACAAAAGCCCAACTAAAATAGGGACAAATCACATGAACTACAACTCACTTATGAAGATATAACAATGCCAAATAAACATATGAAAAGGTCTGAATGATATTTGTCAGGGAAATGCAAATTTAAACAAAAGTCAGATATTACTGCATGTCTGTAAGAATGGCTAGCATATTTTTTTTAATGAAAACACAATCAGAAAGATATGAAATACAAGGAATTATTCACTGATGGTGGGAATGAACAAATTATAGTCACTCTGGAAAAAGTTTACCAGTTTCTTACAAGGTTAGACACAGTATTACTGTAGGAACCAGCAATTGTATGCCTATATATTTGTCCAACTGATCTGAAAACCGGCATGTGAAAGATTATGTTAGTTCCATTCTTAATTGACAAAAGCCAAACCAACCAAGATATCCTTCAGTAGGATGAATACATAGATAATGTTATATCTATATGGAATACCACTCAAAGATAAACACTAATGGACTATTATCACATACATCAACATGGATGAACTTTAAGTGCATATTGCTAAGTGAAACAAGTCTGTCTGAAATAATTGCACACTCTATGATTCCATTTGTATGACATTCCTGAAAAAACAACACAGATCTATTGTTGCCAGGAGCTTGGTGAGGGTTTGAATAGATGAAATTTCAATAGGTGAAACACAAGGGAATAACTGTTAGTATGGCAAAGTTACTCTGATACTATAGTAGTGATTACATGATACTTTGCTTTTGTTAAAACTCATAGAGATTTTCAGCACAAATAACAAAACTTAATATATGTGAAAAAATCAAAATTAGGGAGTTGGGAGACCTCAGGATGGAATGTGGAAGGTAATAAAAGAATTTAACTGTGTTAAAAATGTGTGGCATAACCTCTCTCAACAGGTTTGGGGAAAAGATTTTTACCTAAGTAAGCACAGAAATAAGTGAATACTTTAAGGACAAAAAGAACTGTACATTAACACTGTACTCTAGTTATAAAGTTATTTCTCATGGGGGTATGGGTTTACATGTTAAATTTATACTGAAATTTTTAAAAAGTTAAATAAATTGATGGTAGATGGTTTCTCCCTCGTGACATGGGAAGTAATAAATAAACAATGTAGGAAGGCTAAGAAGAGCCATGTGGAACTAGATTAGGGTTGGATACTTCAATAGGAATTCATTCAGATTTAATTCTAAATTGAGATGAACATATATGATCGCACAGAGATAGAGAAAAGCAATCAACACACCAGAGTTTGGTTTCTAATACCAGTAGGAAAAAAGAAGAAAATGAACTACTTGACTGTAGAATGACCTGATGAATTCATCAGGTCATAAAATTTATTATTACTAACTTTACACCCAATATAATCATAAGAGAAACATTGGACAAACCCATATGGAAGGACAGCCTAAAAATTACATTACCAGCACTCCTCAAAATGGTCAATGTAACCAAAAACAAGGAAAGTCTTTAAAACTGTGACTTCCAGGAGTCATGATGGCTATATAAAATGTGGTAGATTGGATGGGATCCCAGAAAACAGTTATTAAGTAAAAATTAAGGACATCTGAATAAACTAGAGTTTCGTTAAAATCAGGTATCCAGTATTCTTCATTTGTATGACAAATATACCATACCAATGTAAGATATTAACAAAGGGGAAACTGGCCATGGTATAAAAGAGAACTCTTTGTATTATCCTTGCAGTTTTCTATAAATGCAAAGCTAGTCTATAATTAATGTTTATTTAAATAGTAAAGATTACAGGTACAAGAAGCAAGTTGAGATTTTAAAACTTTTTTTTGAATGTGGCAAACTCATTCCAACAAGAGAATAAGAATGCTGTGTGTATCCAAAGTAGATCTCTATTCCAGTGAGAACATAGCATTCAACCTTCCATTATAGAATTGACCCACTATGATCAGAAGGTCCTTTGAAGGAATGGGGGTATATTGTGAATCAGTGTTAGTCTCTGCTGTTGCAAGTTTGACACAGCAGTGGCTGTAACCAGATGATTCTTGCTGAGTGGAAGGCCTTGTTGCTGAACCCATACATAACCTCCATCTCTGCCCAAGACTACCTTATTCGTGAGCCCATCAGACAAGAAGAAGAATGGCTTGGAAAGAAGCTGGCGAAACACTCAAGAAGTCATTTTCTTGCTCACCTGATTATTAAGATTTTCATTTGCTTCTATTCTTTTCTTAGCTTTGGCACAGGGCATGGATATCTTTATTAGAAATACCTGTGATATATATCTATATACCTATATATCTATATCTATATCTATACCTATATATCTTTCCTATCCTTCTTGTCAACAATTTTCCAGTCATATTTCTTTGAAGCTCCTCATCTGAAGCCAAACTGTTAGCCTCTGCGTACAAGTTTGATGCAGACCTAAAATTCTGGTCATTTCTACTTTTGGGTCAAATTAACAAGGTATACTGCTTAATAAGATGATTTTGTCCAAAAATTTTGTTTCAGGCTACTCTACTTGAGTAATGTGCTAATGCTGCAGATGTCTACCATTGGTAGACTTATTTATAAGTCAGGCCAAAGGTTTTGTCTGCCAAAAAGTGATCATAAAGAGTGCTCATGGACCATAAGTGTTAGTTGAGAAAAGGGAGAAAATATACTGGTAGGAGAAGTCAAGGAAACAACACTTTCTCATGTGATTCATTTCTGTTTTCAGTAATCACTTGAACCTTATTTGTTTATACCACCTCCATTTGAAATTTGAGTGCTATTGTGCACACCCAGCTTGAGGCTGGATGGATCATAAAACACCCAATTAATGATGAGCATATGGAATTGGTGGACAAAGGTCAAATGTTTTGTCTCTTATAGGGCCCCCAAGCAAGCATGAAATTGTTTCTCCTCAGGAGAATAGTTATCTAGAGGATGGAATAGCTTTGCTCCAAAATTATGAAAGTGTATAACTGTGATTTGCTCACAGGAGCCTGCCAAACATTCCAGACTTCATCCCTAACTTCAAGTACCATTAAATCTGTTGGGTCATATGGACAAGTGGCCTAGCAATCTGCACAGTAACCTGGCCTTACTTTACAATCTCTTCTCTGCTTCTTGCTCAAAACCGGCATACTCTAAGCTAATTAGGTAAATCAATTGAAATTGCAAACCCAAATGAAGTATATATTATTTCCAAAATCCAAAGAGGCCCACTAGGCACTGCTTCTCTCTTAAAGATAGAAACTGTGGTTTTTAGTTAGATTTACAAGTTCAATTGATACATATTTCTATTATCCATATTTTCTGCAGGAAAGAGTGCTGCCAAAATTCCCAACACGGGGCACCTTTTTCTCTAGCCTCCAATAAAATTTCCCTCATTTCCCTTTCAGTCTTTACTAATATTCTCCTCAGGGCCCTTCTAGCTTGCACCTGACAGCTGGTCCCAAAGCTGATTCACGTTTCATTTTTTTGGTCACAACTGCTCTGGTACCAATATTTCTTGAGGTTATCTGTGCTGCATGACAAATCCATTTTAAAACTTTCTGGATTAAAAAATTATGATTTTTTAAAAATCTCTCATGTTTCTGTTGTTGATTGCAGCTCAGCTGGATGGTTCTTTTGCTTCATGTCATTGTCATCAAGTGCCACAGGCATCTGGAGTCTGTACTGGTTTGGAATGTTCAAGACATTTAATTCATGTGGTTCTAATTAATGCTGGCTGGGAGCTCTTTCATGGATGTTGATGAGAACAATACAATTTCCTCAATGTGACCTCTCCATGTGGCTTGGATGTCAGACAGCATGGTGATTGGTTTTTAAGAGGGAAGGTTTCAAAAAGGTGAAAGTGGACACTTCAGATGTCCTAAGGACTATGGAACTTACTATCTATCACTTCAGCTACACTTTATTGATCAACGATAGTAAACAGGGTGTGCCAGATTCAATGAGAAGAGACTACATGATCTGTGAATACTAGAAAGTCTCATTCATTGGGAACCATCATTGTGGATCAACTACAGTAGAAGAGTTTCAGAACATTTGTTATCAAATATTTACAACATTAGTGCCTAAAATCCCCTCATCTTGAGCATTACAGTATGTTTTGCTTCACTGTTTCTCTTTAGTTTTCAACTATCCAGTCCTGATTACTTACTGCCCCTAGAATATTCTATATAAAAACAGATCATACATATCTTTCCACTACTCAGTATCATTTATTGACTCCTTCATACTTTAGAATAGAGTTTTTGGTCCATGTCTTACAGTGTTTTATGGTTTTCTTAGCACAGGGGTGTGTAGGTAGTCAATGCAAATGCAATTTTATAAGTGGATGAATAAATGATGAATGAAGTACTATTTAGTGTAAGCTTCTCTAAAGTGCAATTCCAATTTTCAAAATCAAGAAGATGTATTTACTTCCTCTACTCTATTAGAAGATGATATGATCAGCATCCTCAAATTCAGAGCTTAGTGAGAAAGACAGATATAAAAAGTGATAAGAAAAGTATAGTATGGTAAATTACATGAAAATTTATTTAAAAAGTACTTTAAGAGAGAAATGGGAAGTACTTAAAAATAATATGTAAAAAGACATGTACACATGCAAAAACAATTTAATCTCAAAATTATTAAGTATTCTTTCGGTGACATATGTCTTTGCTTTTTCTATAAAATTTTAATTTATATACAACTGTGTGTATAAAAACATGCATTGGAAAAATGGTTTAATAGATAAAGAAAATATAGTATACATACTTCTTTTTAAAAGGAAAGATAGATGCATAGGCAGGAATGGCTTATTTTTATGTTGTGCACTCAAGCACCCATACATAATATAGGAATCAATTAGATTAATTTTCCTCTTGTTTTGTAAAATATAGAAATAGAGTAAGTTATGTGTATGTGATAGCTTCTGGTAGTAAATTAATAATAATAATAAATCTATTTGGCATTTCAGTGTACACATTTTTTCTCCTAATTACTTCTACACTAGTGAAAAATAAGATGCTCATTTAATTTGATTTTAAGGTATTGCAAGTGCATAATAGGAAGCAAATTCCCAAAATTCCTGACTTTGACAAACTTATGCTTTAGATAAATGATTGCCTTTACTAAATATATTTATAAATATATTTTCTTACTATCATGTACATTTTGAAATCTTCTGCATTCTTGTTTTACTTATCATTAATATAACTTCTTGATCTAGTGATGCTTGTATTGATATCATTTTTTGGACAGTGTGGAAAAGAATCTGTTTTGCATCTTGTTTTCAGGATGGGTTATGAGAAGCTTCTCTCTAAGACAAAATCCATATACCTTAGATATATTAAATGTGGCTTTTAGAGAGTTAAGACAATGCTTTCCATCTAGATTTTACATGTTCTAATGAGAGGATGTGTATATGTGTATGTATACATTTATACAAACCTAAGGTTACAACATGACTAACTTTCTATACAACCTAATGGAATAGGCTTAATGCTGTAAATTTTACTATATACTATGTATCAACTTTAAGTGATCGTTTACTTATTAACTTTAGTAGATTTGTATGTGATCATGTACATGCTTAATTTTGATTTTTTTTTAAAAAGTTTTAACTAGAAGTACTTTCTTATATGATCCCTCAATCCCATGTAAGCCTCCTCCTCCATCAAGCAATCTGTATTAACAATTGAGTATGTATTCTTTTATATTTTCTCTTCATGCTCATGGGATCAGGAAAGGGAAGGCAAACAATAAGGGCATGTCATCAAGCCAGTTAACCATGGAAGCCACTGGAACATATAAGCCATTGTGGAACTTGAAGTTTCAGTAGAGCACATGCACCTCAAGTTCTCTCTACAAAAGGAACAAAAGAAATGGGGTACTTTCCCACCAGTTCCCATCAATTACTGGTTGAGGGCTGTTATTGAGGACGGACATTACGGAGCAGCACTGCCAGCCTGCAGTATCCACTGGCAAAGTGAGTTCCTAGTGTCAAGGAAAGCCCTGAGGCAAGTGATGCAAATGCTAGTGGGTAGAGAGCAGGCTGAAGTACCTTTCACTCAAGCTCCCTGAGGCTCTGAACAAGACAGTGCCAAGGGTTGCTGACAGAGAAACCTTGTGAATCACCTGCTGACAATGGTGGAGGCTTGATCAGCCTCTATTACTAAATAACTGTGTGGAACTCCTATTCCAACATTGTAAGTTGGACTTAATAGAGCACAAAATAAAATCGTACATGTGAAAAAATGGAGACCCGGGTTTATGTGTTACAGTAGCCAATGCCAATAAATATCTGATGCTTCTCTGATTCTGAAAGACTCTGAATGAGGGAGTCAAGTTTTCCATAGCCTAATCCTTTGTTGTCAGGATACTGTTACCTCCACATGAAATACTTTATTTAAAATTCTCTTATTTTTTATTTTTTGGATTTAAGGTCCTCTGGGTTTTTTTTGTTTTGTTTTTATACTTTATTACTTTTTTTTATTATGTTCAATTAGCCAACATATAGTACATCATTAGTTTTTGATGGAGTGTTCAATGATTCATTAGCTGTGTATAACACCCAGTGCTCATCACCACATGTGCCCTCCTTACCCATCACCCCGTTACCTCACCCCCCTACCCCCCTCCCTTCTGTAACCCTCGGTTTGTTTCCCAGAGTCCAGAGTTTCTCATGGTTTGTCTCCCTCTCTGATATCTTCCCATTCAGTCTTCTCTCTCTTCCACTGTGGTCCTCTACTCTATTCCTTATGTTCCACATATGAGTAAAATTCTTCAAAGATGGAGGTGCCTGGGTAGCTCAGTCTGCTAAATATCTGACTCTTGGTTTTGGCTCAACTCATGAGCTCATGGGTTGTGGGATGGACTCCTGCAACAGGCTCCCACTCAGCAGGGTATCTGCTTGAGATTCTCTCCCTTTGCCCCTCCCCCCATCTCTTTCTCTGTCTCTAAAATAAATAAATCATTAAAATTCTTCAAAGAGGTACTAAAATCTTTTTGTAACTCTCATTCTGCATTGCTATGGAATGATGCATAAGATATTACATATGATTTGTTTTCAACATGACAATATCTTGCCAGCTAATGTGTTACCAGAATCATCAGAACTTTTGAAACAGACTGTATTTTTGTTAATGTCCAAGATATCCATAACCTTCATCATTAATCAATTATATAGGAACTCTTTATTCTCTCATGTCTTACCCTCCTTTTTAAAATCATTTTACCAAGAAATTTTTAGTGCCTTCTAGACATTATGGTAAAAACAAACAGGAAAATAATTTTATTTTATCATTTTATTAAATAATTTATTTAATTTATTAAATAATTTTATCATTCTATTATCAACTACCTTTATTGCATTTGTAGGAATTAATTGGCAGCTTATTAAGCATGGAGAACTCTGAAAAAAATGGTACATGTGTGTTGTATATTTTAGTTATCATGAACACATTGTAGATTAGGCACTAATATTTTGATTGAAAATACCAAAGCTGTTGTGAAAGATTTCAGAACTGTTAAGTGACAAGACCAAGTTTAACTCAAATATAGCTAAGCTAACATTTTCACTTTTGTGTACTTCTTCTCTCACTAGATTTATTGTCTACTGTATGTGATACCCAATGTTATAGCAATAGAAAAAAACAGATTAAGATCCTATAATATAAAACATTATTTGAGATATTTAATGATAACATTAAATTCAGGGAGTAAGAACATTTATTAATATTGAAAATATTTGTGTCTTTGCCTATTCACTTGTAATGCTTATCTTAAGTTACAACAATAATGAACTGGTCAAAAAAAATTTTTAAAAAGTATTATGTGCATTGTTCTCAGGTTATAAAAGATATCAGTTGCCTTTAGCAATTTATTCTAGGTTCAGAAAAAATTCTATACATATATTTGGCAGAGTTCTCTACTTGTTATCTGAAGAGATCTATTAATTTCAAATGTGTGGCACATTTGAGCAAAGTAACAGAAAATAATTAATGTGGTACAACAACATTGTGTGGGATTTACTCATGTTAACTGCCAAGATTTGAGCAGAATGTAAGAAATTAGTGTTGATCATCAGTGTCTCGTGATTTCTTTCATCAAGCTAAATCACAGTCACATCTGGAGTCTTTAATTGTGCCTTACAATAAGTTTAGCATACTGTAAGTGCTAATTAAAAGAATTGGAAAAGGCAATATGAGGGTAAGCAATTTCATGAAATAATATATTTCTTTTTAAGCTACTACTAGCATATGCAATTAATTATAGAATTACTCTTATTTCCATTGCCTCGTACTTAGAAACTTTAATGTAATGAAGCACTTTAGTAAATAGACATGTTCTTACTCTTCCTTTTTTCATTGCTTTTGTCTCATTTGCTTTTAAATTCTTATTATTTAAACTTATAATTCCTATTCATATTGAATTATTTTATTTAAATATTTTTTTCTTCTCATTCAGAGTGAAGGTGGTAATTTTTTAGCAGATATGTATGTGGTTTTTTAAAAAGGGATTTAGCTATTCTTAGGAAAACACTGTAAATAAGCTCTCAAGAAAAGACTCCCTTGTGGCAGTACAAAATAGTTATGTGATTTCCAAATTTTAGTGTGTGTGTGTGTGTATATGTGTGTGTCACCCGGGTTTCTTGAAAATTTTCAGTTTTGGGATGCTTGGGTGGCTCAGTCCATTGGGCATCTGCCTATGGCTCAGGTCATGATCCCAGGGTCCTGGGATGGAGCCCTGGGGTTGGGGTGCGGGCATGAGTATCTGTTCAGTGGGGAGTCTGTTATTTCCTCTCCTCCCTGCTCATGCTCTCTCTCACCATCTCTGGGTCTCTCTCTCAAATAAGTAAATAGAATCTTAAAAAAAAAAAAAAAGAAAAGAAAGTTTTCAGTTTTTTACACCCCATTTTAAGATATTTTATTTTCATAGGTAGAGACAGGAAGCAGGAAAATGAGTTTTAATAAGTAAATTGGTAGATCTGAGTTTGGTGGTCTGGTAATGGAGAATCATTTATGTGGAATCTCAGAATAAAAGATCTGATACAAATACTATCAAGGCAGCCTGTGGTTATCAGTCTGTGTTTGCTCCTGGGAGGAAGACATCTAATGCCTAAGCCCTCATGTTTCCTTGTACTCCAATGGGCCTGATAATAATATTCAACCCAAGCTAGGAAATCTTTCCTGTTTCTAGAACTTCAGAATAGACAATAGTTAGATCTACCTACCCTAGGTCAATATTTCCAGCAGGCTCTCCACTGTTCTCCTAGCCTATCTCATCTCTTCTGAAATCTAGTGCTGAAGGAGAACAGCGCTGTTCAGTTTGCAAAAGCACAAAGGTAAACAACTCAAACTGTCCAGCGCCTTCCTCTAGGTGCGTGGAAGAACATTCAAGTTAAAGGTTCAAGTGTACTGAAAGCAGAATGTGGAAATTAGTTTTTCCTGTTCATTATCAAATAGCCTTTCCTATATGTGATACTATCCTGGTTGTATATTTTAATAGTAATCCTGGTTGAAATGGTAGTATTGAATTTGATTATGTTACAAACTTCTTCATTTTTACCTAAAATAATTTTATTTCTAGTAAAGGGGATTCTGTTTTTGAGAGAAGAAAATGAATATTTTTTTAAATATGTATAGGCTTTGCACACAATGAGAGAGCTTCACATCTATGTTTGATTATTCACATTTATGCTTCATTTACTTAATCATGACTCTGATCAAAACTGACCACACTAGACCCTCTCATTAAGCTTCCTGTTAATAGACCATAATGACTTCAAAATGTCTCTGTACATCTTTAATATAAAACATACATTTTGTAAATGTAAGAAAAATTTGTTACTATGGACTCATATATTTTAGAAATTATTATAATTTGATTAGTATTCTGTCAAAAATGTAGCATGAAAAACAACATTTATTATATGTTTATTGTTTTTAAAAGCAATAAAATTTTAGGCAAACAAGTGAATAAGACAGTATAAGCTTAGACTATTAAATGTATCTATTTATATTTGATTAATCTATGATTAGCATTTATTTTTACTTTAATGTATTATTTACAGCATATACTAGGGAATGCTTTAAAGAAAAACTACCTTTCAAAAGTGTTTGTTGTTGTTCTAAAGAAATGAAAAAGTATTTTATCTGAAAGAGACTCCTAAGGTGGTATTTTTCTCTTCAGCAGCAATAGTGGGCAGAAAATCCTGCTCTGCATTTCTGAATTTTCAACTTGATTTTGTCAACTCATTTTTTTTCAACTCTTATTTTTTTTTAAAGATTTTATTTATTCATTTGACAGACAGAGATCACAAGTAGGCAGAGAAGCAGGCAGAGAGAGAGGAAAGCAGGCGCCCTGCTGAGCAGAGAGCCCCATGTGGGGCTCGATCCTAGGACCCTGAGATCATGACCTGAGCTGAAGGTAGAGGCTTAACCCACGGAGCCACCCAGGTGCCCCTCAACTCTTATTTTTAAATAATTTCAAATTCATAGGAAATTTGCAAGAGAATTATAAAGACCACTCATATAACCTGCATTCAGATTTTACAAGTTAACATTTTATACTTTTATCCCTAAATCCTTAGCATAAAAGTCTTAACACTAAGAGCATTTCTTTCCTGCTTATGTAATTATTTTAATTATTATTCTTAGCCTACTGTGGTGAATAAAGTTTGGTCATCTGATTAAATTGCTGTCCACTGGATTTTCCACTATACAATTAGCTTTCCTTCTTTTGTAAGTAATATGTGGCAAGAATTTTTTAGATAGTTTTTCATTTACCCAATGATCTTGGTCTCCATTGATAAATCCTACCTGAATTACTACTGTGAAGTTATGAAATGGTAATTTTTCTCAATCTGTTATTCCATAGTTATGATTTAGTATTCTATTGTTTAAAAAAGAGCTTTTTTTTCCTTTGATTTTTCTATGTCTATCTATCATCTGCCTTCAGCTATCTGTATCTATTTTTATCCACACTGATTAGTGGATTAAAACAAACCATAAGTGACTCTTAATCTCACAAAACAAACTGAGGGTTGCCGGGGGGAGGGGGTTGGGGAGAAGGGGGTGGGATTATGGACATTGGGGAGGGTATGTGATTTGGTGAGTGCTGTGAAGTGTGTAAACCTGGTGATTCACAGACCTGGGGATAAAAATATATGTATATAAAAAATATATGTTTATAAAAAATAAAAAATAAAAAATAAAAAAAAAATTTATTCAATAGGTCAAAATCTAATACTTTCATTATTCACGTTGATGTCCAAATAATGTTGGATTGGAGAATAGTAATAGCTCCTTCTGTACTATCCCCATGTTCCTTTTACATGATTCCATCATTTTTTTAAGTATTTCCTTACTTTTGATTCAAGACTTTTAAGGTTCGTGGTATATATTTCTTGTTCTAGCCCTGGAATCACTAATCTTTACAAGATGCCAAGGAGACTTGGATTAATTATATTGGAAAAAAATATTTTACAGACACATACCTGGATCCTGGTTGTGGTTGTTGCTGCTTGGTTGTTATTGCTTCTGTGCCCTTTAGGTGGACAAAGAAAAGAAAAATTAAGATGTCATCACTTCAGCCTGATATGTGGGGATACTTCTAATTTCAATCCAATGCAAAAGTTTTCTCTCTACCTCTAAAGTCCATGTTATACATCATTTCTTGAGCAAGAAGAACCAGACTCCCAACAGCTTATCAAAATTCAGTCAATATACAAAATGATATCAGAATGGTTACACCATTACCAATTCAAAAGTCAAACATAACGAAAAGAGTTTTAGATTAGTTTGTAGGTTTTTTTAATTAATTATTTTTATTAACATATAATGTATTATTTGCCCCAGGGGTACAGGTCTGTGAATCATCAAGCTTACACACTTTACTGCACTCACATACCCTCACCAATGTACAAAACCCAACCATCCTCTCCACCCCCCCCCACCTCCCAGCAACCCTCAGTTTGTTTTGTGAGATTAAGAGTTACTTATGGTTTGTCTCCCTCCCAATCCAATCTTGTTTCATTGATTCTTCTCCTACCCACTTAAGCCCCCATGTTGCATCACCACTTCCTCATATCAGGGAGATCATATGATAGTTGTCTTTCTCTGCTTGACTTATTTCGCTAAGCATGATACACTCTAGTTCCATCCACGTTGTCGCAAATGGCAAGATTTCATTTCTTTTGATGGCTGCATAGTATTCCATTGTGTATATATACCACATCTTCTTTATCTATTCATCTGCTGATGGACATCTAGGTTCTTTCCATAGTTTGGCTATTGTAGACATTACTGCTATAAACATTCAGGTGAATGTGCCCCCTCAGAACACCAGGTTTGTATCTTTAGGATATACACCCAGTAGTGCAATTGCTGGGTCATAGGGTACCTCTATTTTAAGTTTTTTGAGGAACCTCCACACGGTTCTCCAGAGTGGTTGCACCAGCTTGTGTTCCCACCAACAGTGTAGGAGGGTCCCCCTTTCTCCGCATCCTCGCCAGTATCTGTCATTTCCTGACTTGTTCATTTTAGTCATTCTGACTGGTGTGAGGTGATATCTCATTGTAGTTTTGATTTGTATTTCCCTGATGCCAAGTGATGTGGAGCCCCTTTTCATGTGTCTGTTGGCCATCTGGATGTCTTCTTTGCAGGAATGTCTGTTCATGTCTTCTGCCCATTTCATGGTTGGATTATTTATTCTTTGGATGTTGAGTTTGATAAGTTCTTTATAGATTTTGGATACTAGCCATTTATCTGATATGTCATTTGTGAATATCTTCTCTCATTCTGTCAGTTGTCTTTTGGTTTTATTGACTGTTTCCTTTGCTGTTCAAAAGCTTTTGATCTTCATGAAGTCCTAATAGTTCATTTTTGCCCTTTCTTCCCTTGCCTTTGGAGATGTTTCTAGGAGGAAGTTGTTGCAGCGAAGGTCAAAGAGGTGTCTGCCTGTGTTCTCCTCAAGGATTTTGATGGACTCCTATCTCACATTGAGTTCTTTATCCATTTTGAGTCTATTTTTTGTGTGTGGTGTAAGAAAATGGTCCAGTTTCATTCTTCTGCATGTGACTGTTCAATTTTCCCAACCCCATTTGTTTAAAGACTGTCTTTTTTCCATTGGACATTTTGCTTGTGAAAGATTAGTTGACAATGGAGCTGAGGGTCTATGGGCTCTCTTTCTGGGCTCTCTATTATGTTCCATTAATCTATGTGTCTGTTTTTGTACCAGTACCATACTGTCTTGATGATTACAGCTTTGTAATAATACAGCTTGAAGTCTGGAATCATGATGCCACCAACATTGACTTTCTTTTTCAATTATTCTGGCTATTCGGGGTCTTTTCTGGTTTCATATAAATTTTAGGATTATTTGTTCCTTTTTTTTGCAAAAATGGATGATATTTTGATAGGGATTGCATTAAATGTGTACATTGCTTTAGTCAGTGCAGACATTTTCATGTTTTTTCTTCCAATCTATGAGCATGGAATGTTTTTCCATTTCTTTGTGTCTTTCTCAATTTCTTTCATGTGTACTTTATAGTTTTCTGAGTACAGATTCTTTGTCGCTTTGGTTAGGTTTATTCCTAGGTATCTCATGGTTTTGGGTGCAATAGTGATTGGGATCAACTCTTTAATTTCTCTTTCATCTGTCTTGCTGTTGGTGTATAGAAGTGCAACTGATTTCTGTGCATTGATTGTATATCTTGACTCTTTCCTGAATTCCTGTAAGAGTTCTAGTGGTTTTGGAGTGGAGTCTTTTGTGTTTTCCACATAAAGTATCATCTCATCTGCAACGAGTGATAGTTTGGCTTCTTCATTGCTGATTTGGATGCCTTTAAAATCTTTTTGTTTTCTGATTGCTGAGGCTAGAACTTCTCCTACTATGTTGAATAGCAGTGGCGATAGTGGACATCTCCAGCATGTTTGCCTGTGTGTTCATCAAGGATATTGGTCTATAATTCTCCTTTTTGGTGGGGTCTTTTTCTGACTTTGGGATCAAGGTAATGTTGGCCTCGTAAAATGAGTTTAGAAGTTTTCCTTCTATTTCTATTTTTCAGAGCAATTTCAGAATAGGTATTAATTCTTCTTTAAATGTTTGGTAGAATTCCTCTGGGAAGTCGCCTGGCCCTGGGATCTTGTTTCTTGGGGGATTTTTGATGACTGCTTCAATCTCCTTCCTGGTTATGGGTCTGTTCAGGTTTTCTATTTCTTCCTGGTTCAGTTGTGGTAGCTTATATGTCTCTAGGAATGCATCCATTTCTTCCAGATTGTCAAATTTGCTGGTATATAGTTGCTCATGAAATGTTCTTATAATTGTATTTCTTTGGTGTTGGTTTTGATCTCTCCTCTTTCATTCCAATTTTACTAAATTGGGTCCTTTCTCTTTTCTTTTTGCTAATTCTGGCCAGGGGTTTATTGATCTTATTAATTCTTTCAGAGAACCAGCTCCTAGTTTTGTTGATCTGTTCTATTGTTCTTTTGGTTTCTACTTCATTGATTTCTGCTCTGATTATTATTTCTCTTTTCCTGCTGGGTTTGAGATTTCTTTGCTGTTGTTTCTTCAGCTTCTTTAGGTGTAGGGTTAGGTTGTGTACTTGAGACCTTTCTTGTTTCTTGAGAAAGGCTTATATTGCTATATACTTTCCTTTCAGGACCACCTTTGCTGTGTCCCACAAATTTTGAATCATTGTGTTTTCATTTTCATTTGTTTCCATGAATTTTTAAAATTCTTGTTTAATTTCCTGGTTGACCAATTCATTCTTTAGTAGGATGCTCTTTAGCCTCCATGTATTTGGGTTGTTTCCAACTTTCCTCTTGTGATTGGGTTCTAGCTTGAGAGCATTGTGGTCTGAAAATATGCAGGGAATGATCCCAGTCTTTTGGTACCAGTTGAGACCTGATTTGTGACCCATTATGTGATTTATTCTGGAGCATGTTTCATGTGCACTAGCAAAGAATGTATTTTCTATTGCTTTGGGTGGAATGTGCTGAATATATCTGTGATGTCCAACTGGTCCAGTGTGTCCTTTAAGGCTTTTATTTTCTTGTTGATATTTTGCTTGGATGATCTATCCATTTCAGTGAGGGGGGTGTTAATATCCCCTACTATCATTGTATTTTGTCAATAAGTTTCTTTGATTTTGCTATTAATTGGTTTATATAGTTGGCTGCTCCCATATTAGAGGCATAGATATTTAAAATTGTTAGGTCTTCTTGTTGGACAGACCCTTTAAGTATGATATGGTGTCCTTCTTCATCTCTTATTATATCTTTAGCTTAAAATCTAATTTATCTGATATAAGGATTGCCACCCCAGATTTCTTTTGATGTCCATTAGCATGGTAAATTGTTTTCCACCTCCTCACTTTAAATCTGGAGGTGTCTTTGGGTCTAAAAAGAGTTTTTTGTGGACAGCATATCAATGGGTATTTTTTTAATCCATTTTTTTTTTTATCAATTCTCAATTCTCATGTACTGTCTTTTGATTGGGGCATTTAGCCCATTTACATTCAGAGTAACTCTTGAGATATATGAATGTAATACCATTGTATTGCCTGTAAGGGGACTGTTAGTGTATATTGTCTCTGTTCCTTTCTGGTCTACTACTTTTAGTCTCTCTCTTTGCTTAGAGGACCCCTTTCTATATTTCCTGTAGGGCTGGTTTGGTGTTTGCAAATTCTTTCAGTTTTTGTTTGTCCTTGAAGCTTTATATTTCTCCTTCTATTTTCAATGATAGCCTAGCTGGATATAATATTCTTGACTGTATATTTTTCTCATTTAATGCTCTGAATATATCATGCCTGTTCTTTCTGGCCTGGCATGTCTCTGTGGATAAGTCTGCTACCAGTCTAATATTTCTACCACTGTATGTTACAGACTTCTTATCCTGAGCTGCTTTTAGGATTTTCTCTTTGTCTCTAAGACTTGTAAATTTTACTTTTAGGTGATGGGGTGTGGACCTATTTTTATTGATTTTGAGAGGAGTTCTCTGTGCCTCCTGGATTTTGATGCTTGGTCCCTTTGCCATATTAGGGAAATTCTCTACCATAATTCACTTCAGTATACCTTCTTCCCCTTTCTCTCTTCTTCTTCTGGAGCCCCAATTATTCTAATATTGTTTCATCTGTGGTGTCACTTATCTCTTGAATTCTCCCTTCATCATCCAGTAGTTATTTGTCTCTTTTTTCCTCAGCTTCTTTATACTCCATCATTTTGTCTTCTATACCACTAATTCTCTCTTCTGCCTCATTATCCTAGCAGTAAGAGCCTCCATTTTTTATTGTACCACATTAATAGTTTTTTTATTTCAACTTAGTTAGATTTTAGTTCTTTTATTTCTCCAGAAAGGGATTTTCTTTCTCCAGAAAGGGTTTCTCTTATATTCAGTTTCCTTTTTTTCCTATTTTTTATTCATTTAATTTTTTGAATATATGAAACATTAATTTAGTTCCCCAAATCAAAGCTACAGATAAGATAAGCTAAACGTAAAGTCACTCTCTTTCTCTTATCCTTTCACACAACTCATGTAGTAACAGAATTTATTAGTCTTTTATTTGCCCTTCTTGTGTTTCCATTTGCAAAAATAAAAAAAGTAAATATTATATATTTTCTTATTTTCCTTGTTTTAATTAAAATGTCATTATGTATATAAATATAGAAATAAATATATATTCAATTGCACTTATTTTTAACTTCACAAATCCTAGAAATCCTTCCATTTCATTTCATGCAGATCTTCCTTATTATTTTTACAGATACATAAATTTTATGCTTAAACCAGGGTGCTTTCAAATGATTTTTTATCTAGAAACTTAAGTTGTTGTCACTTATTTTCCATTAAAATTATCATTGCAGTGGGTACATTTGTACACATATATTTTTGTGTAATTGAATGTGTATCTTTGGGATAAATACCTAGAAAGGAAACACGTCAGTTAAAGAATAAATGCTTGCAATGAGAACTGAGTGTTATACACAACTAATGAATAATTGAACACTCTATCAAAAACTAATGATGTACTCAGCATTGGCAAATGAATATAATAGTTAAAGAAAAAGGGTAAATGCATAGGCGATTTTATAATTTGTTAGATATTATCAAATGCTGTTGCTTAAGAGTGGAATTTGCATCTCCTATTATAAGTAAGGATGAATAACTTTTCATAGGGCCATTTTTACAATTTTTAAAAAATTTTATTTATTTGCTTGACAGAGAGAGAGAGAGAGCAAGAGTGGGAACATAAGCAGGGGCAGTGGGAGAGGGAGAAGGAGAAGCAGGCTTCCTGCTGAACAGGGAGCCCGATGTAGGGCTCTATCCCAGGACCCTGGGATCATGACCTGAGCAGAAGGTAGACACTTAAAGAATGAGACACCCAGGTGCTCCTACAGTTTTTTTTAATGAATAGATGATTCATATCCTTTACTGAAGTCCATTTTCCCCAAGATTTTTACTTTATACTTTTCCTCTAATTTAAAGATTCTTTTTACATTAGGGATGTTGGCTTATATTGAATGGATGGACTGATTGATTGATTTTTTACAATGCAATATTTTATTTATTTATATTTCTTTTTCAAGCCAAGTCAGCCTATTCACATACTCAGTTTATAGAGTAATTAATCCTAGGTTGCTTTTAGTATTTGTATGGCTTTACTATTAACATTTAGATTATTGATCCATATTGAAATTTTCTTCTGTATATTCCAATTTTGTCAATTTTTCCTGTATTACTTTCCATTTCCAGAGACTTTTTTAAGTCCAGTTTTGCCTATTGATGTGAGATGCCACCTTTGTCATATGTAAGCTTCCTTATGAACTTATTTTTTTGAATTTTTAATTTTATTGGTGTTTTTTAATACAGAGCTAGTAACAGTTTTAATTAGAAGTATTCTTTTTTATGATTTAATGTTGATATATTATGTTTCACTTTTGAATATGCCATTTTTATTTTTAGTTTTCATTCTACCATTAGATGTACATTTGGATTATTTCCATTTTTTGACAACTGCTTTGATAGCTTGGTGGATATTCTTCTATATGATGACTGGGGCACATGAATTTATATTGAATATATACCGAATTTCTTCTTTCACTAGGTATTTACTCTTTTGGTTAGTCTCTCAGATAAATTTAATAAGTATTTCATGTTTTCCTTATATGATGTAATCTATACTTGTTGGAATATATGCTGTGGACCTAAGAATGATCTCTTTGGAGTTATATGTATTATATCAATCCTTTTATTTCATTCAGGTCATAATTTTTCTCCTTTTGATAACTATTGATATTGTATGTCCTACCGTATTTGCATGGCTAGATTTGTGATCCAGATCATATTTTTCTTCCTTTGATAATCACACAGTAATATTTTTCCTGGCATTGGTTTGTAGGAGGGAAAGGAAGATGTCTAAAACAGAAATTTTAGTAAAACATGAATTGTTAATTTTTAAAATTCTTTGAAGGAATTCTAGAGTAGCAAAGTGAAGGAAAAGATTTTTCAAAATAAGATTCCAGATCAAGATGGAAAGGCATGCCTGTATCATAGAATCTTGGAAACTTGCTCTAAAACCTCTAGGAGTAACCAAAATTTATTGTTCTTCCATTAAGATCAAGTTATCCAACATATGTTCTAAAGAGTAATAAGCAGCCTACCTGAAAATCCTAGTTATAACATTCCTGAAACTAAAAGCAAATAGCAGAATTATCCAATCATGTGGCATATGTGCATATATGTAAATCAGAAGGGTCCCCAAAGGTACCATCTGGTACCCCTTACTTCTAGCTTTTGGATAGAATTTACTGGAATTATATTGACTAACAATTAAATTTAAAATTGTATGTAACTCACTATATAATGAAGCAGTTTATACATTTTATTTTACTAATATATTAGCAAAAGTAGGCCTTTGAGGATTAATGATGAAAATACATTTGAATACACTAATCATTCATTCTTAATTATCAGATACCTACAAAAGATCAAACTCAATTGTCTCATCACTGTTAGTTAACCCGTTAAAAATTTCATGGAGTCCATAAATTTTGATGATCAGTTATGTAATTATTTTTAGAAAACAAAAAATAAACTAAAAATTATAAAAAGCATTAGCTAATACAATATGCTCATGTATAGTGTCTTCACCTTCCAACTGAGAACAGAAAATCTGAAGAAATCTTGAGTCATTGCCTATATTAAACAACAGAAAGAGAAAATATTTAGTGTTACCCATATGAATGATCCCATGTGTTTTATTTTTAAATATGTTTATATATATTTTTTCAGTTTTATTGGTATATAATTACAGATAATGTGTAACTTTTAAGGTGTACAACATATGATTTGATATGTGTGTATTGTGAAATGATTATAAATTGTTTAGTTAACCATTACCTCCCATTGTTAGTTTTTCTTCTTGTGATGAGAACTTTTAAGCTAGCAAATGTCTAATATCTTAGCAAATGTTAAATATACAGTATTGTTAACTATAATCATCAAGTTGTAAATTACAACCTCAGTACTAATCTAACTAGAACTGGAAGTTTGTACCTCTAGATTACCTTCACCTAGTCACCCTCCCACCTTCCACTTCTGTCAATCACAAATCTGATCTTCATTACTATGATTATTATTATTACTTTTTAGATTCTACATATAACTGAGATCATACAATATTTGTCTGGCTGACTTCTTTCACTTAGCATAATGCCATTAAAGTTCATTCATGTTGTTGCAAATGGCAGAATTTCCTTCATTTTATGACTGAGTAGTATTGCATTATGTATATGTACCAAATTTTCTTTATCCATTTTATCTGTTGGTAGACACTTAAACTGTTTCCATGTCTTGGCTATTGTAAATAATGCTGCAGTGAACGTGGAGGTACAGATATCACTTCAGGATAGTGAAATCATTTTCTTTGGATCTATATATTCCAGAAATGGAATTGCTGTATTACATGGTTGTTATATTTTAAATTTTTGAGGAACTTCCATGTTTTCTATAGTGGTATACCAGATTACATTTTCACCAAGAGTATTGTCAGAATTTATTCTTTTGCCTTTTTGATGACTACTGTTCTAACAGATGTGAGGGTTTTTTTAAGGCTTTTATTTCCTTATTGAACTCATTTTGTTCATGCATTGTTTTCCTAATTGCATTTAGTTTTCTGTGTGTTTTTGTAGTTCACTAAACTTATTAAAAACGTCCAATCTGAATCATTTGTCAGACCATTCATAGATATCCATTTCTTTAGGGTACATTATTAGAGCTTTATTAGTTGGTGTGTGGAGCTTTGGTGGTGTCATGTTTACCTGAGCATATAGCTGACATACAATACTGTATATAGTATAAGGGAAACATTATAGTATAGTATAGTATACTATACTATAGTATACTATATACTGTATTTCCTTATAATATAAGGGAAACCATAAGGGAAACATTTTTCTACTCCATTCAAACTGTTCCAGAAAACTGAAATGAGAAGTTTGTCCTTTCTCTTTGTATAATGCAAGAAATCTTTGACACCGAAACTCAAAATGAGAGTTGACAAAAACAAAATTATTATAGATGTTAACATTCCTAAACAACAACATAAAACAAAAAACTTTGCAAACTAAATGCTGAAGTTGGTAAAAAGATAAGAGCAATAGAGCAGACTTTTAATGAGTGATATTAAAAAACCTTCCAATGAAATATTACTTTGCATTTTATAATGTGTTGCTTCATATTTGTAAACTATAGAAAAATAATGACAGAAGTATCTTTCTGAATTAAAATCAATTTGAGACACTTAAAAAATTTTAATAATTGTGAAGTATTAAGAAATGCTTAGCAAAATTGATTGTAGCCAAATTTAGAAGTGTAAAAATAAAGTTTGATGTTTGTTCAGTGTATAGCTATAATACAGTGTTTCTTTAAAATTGGAAGTATATAACATTAATCAAAAATTAATGTTGAGGGGCGCCTGGGTGGCTCAGTGGGTTAAGCCACTACCTTCGGCTCAGGTCATGATCTCGGGGTCCTGGGATTGAGTCCCACATCAGGCTCTCTGCTCAGCAGGGAGCCTGCTTCCTCCTCTCTCTCTCTCTGCCTGCCTCTCTGCCTACTTGTGATCTCTCTCTGTCAAATAAATAAATAAAATCTTAAAAAAAAAATTAATGTTGATATTTCATGTTCAGAGACTGTAAACTATGTGTTGTGACTATTCCTGTATGTCAGAGTTTCAATTCTGTGCTGCTTAGTGTTTACATTCTTATAAATCAGGGAGAGCTTGGGTTTACAATCATATTCTGGTTAGCTTGAAAGAAAATGTAGGCTTTACTCCTACTCTTTCCCTTATAAGAAAAAGAAGAATATGTAAGTTCATATTACTGTCCATCAAAGAAATTAAAGATACAATTCCCAATGCTGTTAATGTAATATGGAAATATTCTACACTTCATTACATTTATGGCTGCACATACGCTTTTGAATCATTTAAATGTTATTACAAAATTATGGTCGGATATTATGAAAATGTTATAATTTTGGTTTTTTGATTACCAGATTTGTCATAAGAACAAGGCAATATAATTTTAATATTTTGTGTGCTCTGCGTACTGCAGCAGAATAGTGTACTTTCATTTATGTCTAAGTTTGATTTTTGAGTAAATTTGCACCTTTTATTTATAATATTAATATCCTAGAAACCACCAGAAAATACTTAAAGTAACATAAAAATTGTTTATATGTTTGTTAGTCTTCCTGACTGGTAGTCACTCTTTAGGTTTAAATGTAGCTAATGTACATAAAAAAAGAAAACAAAATGCAGATTTATATAAACCTGCTGGGCTTTGAACTTTATATTAGTCCATATTTTGGTCAAAAAATTTACACTTCTCATGCTGGGTTCAGTCACAATGACTTTGATACCAGATGACTGGTATCAAAGAATACCAGATGACTCTGTGTGTGTGCACGTGCATGTACGTGTGTGTATTTTATTGACCCAAAGTCCATGGCATTGTTTATAGTCATGGGTAAACATGCCTACTTTATAATTTTATTTATTTATGTTTTTAAAAAGTTTTGTTTATTTACTTTAGAGAAAGAAAGATTGAGAGAGAGAGTGCACAGGGACAGGGAGGGGCAGAAGGAGAGGACATGAGAGTCTTAACCAGACTTCTAGTTGAGTGTCAAGCCCAAAGTGGGGCTCAATCCCTGGACTCTGAGATCATGACTTTAGCCAAAATCGGACACTTAGCTAAGAGTCAGACACTTAACTGACCCAGCCACCCAGGCGCCCCTCTATTTTATAATTTTAAATTAATCAATGATATCTTGGTCATAGAGGCAGGCTATATTTAAATTCTTATTTAATATAAA
Source organism: Mustela lutreola (assembly GCF_030435805.1). Taxonomy (NCBI): domain Eukaryota; kingdom Metazoa; phylum Chordata; class Mammalia; order Carnivora; family Mustelidae; genus Mustela; species Mustela lutreola. Next base: position 95,992,425 of record NC_081296.1, read on the forward strand.
TATTATATTTCTTTCTATAATAGGTGTTTTTCTTTTAAATTCTTATTTAAATATAGCCTGCCTCTCTCTATATATTTAAATGTTTTAAATTTTACCTTTACATTTCAAAAAAGATGTTATGTATCTATTAGAGAGAGACAATATGAACAAAGGTGGGAGGCAGAAGGAGAAGCATACTCCTTTTTCAAGCAGGGAGCCCCATGCAGGGCTAGATCCCAGGACCCTGAGATCATGACATGGGCTGAAGGCAGAGGCTTAAATGACCAAGCCGCCCAGGTGCTCCAGTATTTTAAAATTTCAAAGTTAAATATCTACTTACTGATCTTTCTGTATAGTATACAAACATATGTAATTATTATAAATTATCCAGTGCACCTGAAAGCACAAGTTTCCAGAGAAACTGTATTCTTCTAGAAAATTTTTATGCATATACAAGCAATCTTCAAGGCTTAAAATTTTTTTTCTTTGATTCTTTGTTATTATTTAATTTTTTCGGTATTTGAGACAAAATTGGATTGAATTGAATTGAATTGAAATTGAATTAAACTGCACTTTGAAAGAGCATAGGAGAATTAATTTTCAGAAAACGAACATACTTGGATAACACTACATAGATGAAGAAAGATGATAATGCTAGTGCTTAGAAGGGTGTTCTTTTTTTTTCATGACATTTACATTTTTTTAATTATAATTTTTTATTTTTTGTAAACATATATTTTTATCCCCAGGGGTACAGGTCTGTGAATCATCAGGTTTACACACTTCACAGTACTCACCAAAGCACATACCCTCCCCAATGTCCATAATCCCACCCCCTAAAACTCTAAGACAGCAGCATATTTGAAGAGCTGTTTCATTTAATTCAAATGTGGTCATTTGAACCTCATACACCAATAGCCAATTGAACCTCATAAACCAAAGCCAGAGAATCAAAAAACAGTTTACACCTTTCGCTAGTGAGAGTAATGGTGGAAGTAAGGGAAAATGAAATTAATGCTACAAAACAAGGAGGAAGAGGAGGAACAGGGATGGAACTCAGGGGATCCTGGAATACTTCGCTTAGAATGTCTTGCTCAGTGGAAGATATATTGTCCCTAAAGACACAGAATTACCAATGTGTCACAACTCTCAGGATTAAAGGTCATATCACTAGATAAATATTTTAAAAATATGAAGAGAATAAATAAATAAAAATATGGAGAGAATACCGAGAGAAAAGAAAACATGAGATACATATACGGAGCTAAAAAATAGAGATCCTCAGGAAAGCAATCACCTTGATACATATCATACAAAGGAGAGCACACCTCATGTGAGAAGAGGTAAGAGTTTGTTTAGGTGTCTATCTATCTATCTATCTATCTAATCAAACTTTTATCTCTTCCCACTTAATGTGACTGTTTTCCTGAATCTTATATGTATTATTTAGTGCCTTTTTTCTCTTAAGATTTTATTTATTTGGCAGAGAAAGACAGCCAGAGAGGGAACACCAGCATGGGGAGTGGGAGAGAGAGAAGCAGGCTTCCTGCTAAACAGAGAGCCCAACACAGAGCTGGATCCCAGGACCCTGGGATCATGACCAGAACTGAAGGCAGACACTTAATGACTGAGCCACCTGGGCACCCCTATTTAGTGCCTTTCTATAATAGGTGTTTTTCTTTTAAATTATAGTTGATTTTAACTTTATGAAATAGTATCATACAGTTAAAGGGTTGGATAAGTGTCACCACAGTGTTTGCTATTAGAAGGCTAATGTCTCAGTTTTATTGAGATATAGCTGACCTACAACACTGTATAAGATCAAGGTGTACAGCGTAATGTTTTTAGAATATTTCATAGGTCAGTCTACTAGATTAATCACACCTGATGAGATAAGTCATTTGTTCCACTCTAAACTTACTTTGTTAAACTTAGATTGCTTCTCAGCACTTTCTGTATGTTAAAACAGAACAAAAACAAAAACTATTGACTAAAGAGCAGTATATCTTGTATTTATTATAAAACCTTCCTGTAGAAAATAAGAACCTAAATTAGAGTAATTTATTTATAATAGTAACTTATGAGGACCTTTTAAGAGAGATTAGGCATACATTCTTTTTTGGGAGGTGTAATTATGCTCAGGTTTGCATATGTAGTCATGTTGAGATAGACCATTATTTCAAAATACTCTGTGTTTCCTCTCTCTCAATCACTTTATAGTTCATGTATGGTTTCTCAGTGAAATAATAAGAAATCTTGATTCCTATATGTACAAAGAAAATGAAAATTTCCAGTATATGTTTATTTCACATTTATGTCATATTTTCATTTACCTGGTACAATCAAAAATTCTGGTAGAACTGATAAAAGATTTCCTAAAAGATTATATATTATATAAAACTGCTGTTAGATGGTGAACAGTATCATCTGGTAACTGTTATAAAACATTTTTTTGTCCTATAACATTTACCTTACCCAATTTGACAACATATTGTAACACATGTAGCTCTATAAGATTTTTCATTTTTAGGTGATTATCAGAAAAAAATAAGAATACATGACAAAAATTATCTTTCTTTTATTTTATCTTCCTTGTATGATATGCATGATATTTAATTAAGACTTTTTATCTTTAGCAATTTGTGAATACATGGTTTGATACTCATTATAAAATGTATCTTTTCTGAGCATTTCAACACCTGGGGTGAATTATGATAATTAAGTACTATATCATTATGTTCTTACTTTTCCTTTCCGGCCCCTACTGTGAAAATTCAATTTCCAGATGCTTTTGATGTTTCCATTTTAAAGGTGTAAAAGAGATCTGTCTTTTCTAAGCTCTCAGGTTTGTCATATTGGAGATTCACTTTTTATAGCACTCTTTCAGTGGTTTCTTACTTCTCCAGCCAAATTAGGACATAGATTTTTCAGGGGAAACAAAGATTCTGCATGTATAGGTTGGGTTTCATTGAATGGATTTTAATATTTCAAATTATTCTAATCAGTATTTTTGACAAAACAAGAAAGGGAGGGATAATCAAAATTATATGAAGTTTGTTGTCTGAAAACATGCAATCAAATTCCAGCACAACTATATAATCTTGAGTGGGTCATTAATAATTTGGTCATTTTTTTCTCCATTTTAACAAACAAATACAACTCCTTTCTAATGTAAATGCTGTAAACATTAAATGAAATAACCAATATTATACATCAGATAAAATATATAGCTTTATATAAGAAATTAAGGTGGTATTGCTGCTGTTGCACTAATCATGATTTTCTTAAATACATATTCCTAGACTTGATCCTTGACGTAGAAAAATACTATGTAGGGTGTTTTATTGTTACATATGTATATATACACATACATATATAAAGGTAACTTTTTGTAAAGGGCCACGGAGAGGCAGAGTATATAATATTCTGAAATTCTTAAATTAGCTTAAAGGGGTTACATAGTTTTATTTATCTATTCCTTACCTCACAGGGCAGATTTTAATAGCAAAATACTTAATATTATTTTTGTTTAATACTCTATAGAGGTTTATACAAAAGTAATTCAAATGAAAATACAAATGCATGTTAAATGTGTGAGTAGTTGTGTGTGTATAAATATACATAAGGTAATGTAATTTTTTTTTCTTATCTCAAGAATCTGTGTGTATTATGGCAAAACTGTCTGAGAATTGGCGAGTGGCATTTCTGAAAAAAAAATAAAGTAAATAAGCTAGAAATAGAGATTTAAAAGGTGGGTAATTTGATGCAAGTGTCACATATATTCAAATTTGTCTTACGATATTACATGTTATAATTACAATAAATGATCTTTGAGGCCTCAAAAAAAAAGAAAATATTATAGATTATTTTCAGTGAAAGGAAACAGGGCACTGGTATATTTTATTTTGTTATATTTAAGTAAGCCATTAGTGTGTGACTTTATATTCTACAATTTTAAAAATTGTGAGGACATTAAGGAGGGCATGTAATGTATGAGCACTGGGTATTATATAAGACTGATGAATCACTGACTTCTAACACTGAAACTAGTAATACATTATATGTTAATTAATTGAATTAAAATTTTAAAAATGAAAAAAAGAGAAAGCTATTAATATATTTTTTTAACTTTTAAACATAATTCAGAAATTTATGACTAAATGGAGTACAGTATTGAGAAATAGGAATGGAGAATTATAATTATTATTTAGTTTGGGAACTTAGAAAAAGACAGAAAATCGAGAAGAAGAGGGCTCTGGAGCAAATATTAGTAAGTCTCTCTTCCAGACAGGTGTTTATACTAGAAAGGTAAGACAGCAAAATGGTTAGATCTTTGGAGCCAGATTGGTATTAAAATCCTGATTTTAGGGCGCCTGGGTGGCTCAGTGGGTTAAGCCGCTGCCTTCGGCTCAGGTCATGATCTCAGGGTCCTGGGATCGAGGCCCGCATCGGGCTCTCTGCTCAGCAGGGAGCCTGCTTCCCTCTCTCTCTCTCTGCCTGCCTCTCCATCTACTTGTGATTTCTCTCTGTCAAATAAATAAATAAAATCTTTAAAAAAAAAAAAAAAAAAAAAAATCCTGATTTTACTATTTTACTGTGTGACCTTGGAGTCAGAACCCCTCAGTGTATTAATTATTAATTAGGAAACAAGGATTAATTCAAGCAAATTTAAATAGCTCCTGTCCAAGTTAAATTAGGTTTTCAATCTTTCAGACTTTAGCCCATTGCAGCTCAAGTGAAAAATAAAGATAATTTTAGGTATCTTTCAAACTAGCTTAATCTTATAATTTCTGCAGTAAAATGGATCAGTCATAGAAGTATTATCTAAAAACTCTGTTTCTGCAGATAAACACTAGGGCCTAACTCATGACTTCACAAAATGTCATTCCATGTTCTCAACCTGATGTGTGAATTGGATTTCTAGTACTCAGAAATGCTATTATTGAGAAGTCTTTAGGGGGTTCACATGAGAGGGAAGGCAGAAAAAACAAAACCTGAAATTCATAAAAATCTATATTTAAGAGAAATCAGGGCACATATATACTAAAATAGAAACACCACCACCAACAACAAGAAGAAAAATCTGATGCATAGATTTTGCATATCCCATTCTGATTCAACCCGAGGGCTAGTTTAGGTCCAGAATGTATCATTATTGAGGGGCCAACATTCCCAAGTTTAAATTATATTGTAATGTAGTTTTGTTTGTCTCATTTAGTGATATTAAGATTGACCAATGAATTCAAGGGGTAACAGCCTGATCCCATCATTTTAGTTTTGTTGTTCTTCATGATGAGAGCATAAAACAGTGAGTTGCATTTGGCATCGTGTAACCATACAGTTTCCCATTAACTTTAACTTTTAAGGTAAATTGCTTTAAAATTGCCTTAAAAATTATAATATATTGCAAGATAGTAATATTTATCAAATAAATAGAATTAGATTTCAATTAAATGTGAAGGTGTATTAGCCTTAAACTGCATATTCCTAATTACACAGCTTCAGTACGTACATCAAGAGAATTACAAGGAGAAATTGAAAAATATACATAACATTTTGAAATTTGTATATACTTTCTTGGCAATTGATGTAGCATGAAAACAACAAACAAAAAACAGCTTTGAAGAATCTGAAGAGCATAATCCCTACCTTAATTATGGGCATTAGAGAACCATTTGATTGAATAAGAATATTTATTCTTTTCAAGAATATGTGGAATATTTACAAATATTGGTTATATTTTGGGTGATAAGGGTGTTTTTAACAAACTCAAAGGTTTAATACCATATAGAAACATTCTTTGGCCAAAGTGTGATTGCTAAATGTGAATAACAGAAATATAAATTAAACCAATTACATACATTGGTAACTTAAAAAAATGCATTTCTCCAAACTCATTGGCTTAATAAAAAGTAGGATATGGTTAGAAACAAATAAAAAGTTAAAATTTTAATTACATTTCACTTTGTTTCCTCTTCTGTTCATGATGGATATTGTTTTTCCCATCCCTATTCTGTGAGCTCAGAAGATTAGGGCTTACTTTGGCCAGTGGGATGTTTCATAGACGCAAGCAGAGACTTGAAACATGACCATGAAATTGTGGGTTTCCTTTTGAACTTGTGCCTTTACCATGAGGAGAGAATTCCCTGCTCTTCTACCTTTCTCAATCAACTTTCCAGAATGAATGCATTTGGAACAGACCCGAGCTCAAACCACAGTGAATATCCAAGCCCCAGTTGGCTCTGCAGGGTGTAAAAAATGTCCCCAACTGAGCTTATCTAGATCAATTGAACTAGCACAACTGAAAGAGAGTTTCCCTAGTGGCCTCAGAAATAAATGAGAATTTATTATTTATTATTTTATGCCACTGAAATTTAAAAAAAAAATATATTTTTTTTTTGAGAGAAAGAGAGAACAAGTAGGGGTGGGAGGGACAGCGGGAGAGGGAAAAGCAGACTCCTTGTGAAGCAAAGCAGTTGACCCAACATGGGGCTCAATCCCAGGACCCTGAGATCATGACCTGAGCCTAAGGTAGATACTTAACCAATTGAGCCACCTAGGCATCCCTGAAATTTTTGATATGCGATATTATTTTTACCAATAGTTAACATGTATACATCAATATATATACAATATATACAGATTCTTTAAAAAGTAATGCATATAAGGGCCCCTGGGTGGCTCAGTGGGTTAAGCCTCTGCCTTCAGGTCAGATCATGGTCTCAGGGTCCTGAGATTGAGCCCCACATCAGGCTCTCTGCTCAGCAGCGAGCCTGCTTCCCCTTCTCTCTCTACCTGCCTCTCTGCCTACTTGTGATCTCTCTCTGTCAAATAAATAAATAAAAATCTTTTTTTAAAAAAGTAATGCATATAAAAAATATGACAATCTGAAGGAATAGAACTAAGAAGTAATTTTAAACATACAATTGACCCAGAAAGAAAAGTTTCTAAACCAGTGAGCTAAGCATCCACCAAAGAAGTTAGAATTAGAAAAATAGAAGAAGCCTAAAGACAGTAAAATAGAGTTAACAAACAGTTAAAAAGAAAAAGAGTAGGGAATTCTCTTGGTATAAGTACTTATACCAAGTTGTGATGACTATTTTATGTGTGAACTTGACTAGGCCAGACATTATTCTGGGTGTGTCTGGAAGGATATTTCTGGATAAGATTAGCATTTGAGGATATTATGCTTAGTGAAATAAGTCAATTGGAGAAAGACAACTATCATATGATCTCCCTGATATGAGGAAGTGGAGAGGCAATGTGGGGGGTTTGAGGGATAGAAAAAGAATAAGTGAAACAAGATGGGCTCGGGAGGGAGAGAAACCATAAGAGACTCTTAATCTCACAAAATAAACTGAGGGTTGCTGGGGGGAGGGGGGTTGGGAGAGGGTGGTGGGGTTATGGACATTGGGGAGGGTATGTGCTATGGTGAGTGCTGTGAAGTGTGTAAACCTGGCAATTCACAGGAACCCCTAGGGCTAATACATTATATGTTTATAAAATTTTTTTTAATTAGCTTTTGAACTGGTAGAATGAGTAAGTAGATTGCTTGCCTTAATATTGTTGTTGTTGTTAATTTTTAAATTTAATTTTTCTTCAGTGTTCCAAAAGTCATTATTTATGTACCACACCCAGTTCTCCATGCAATACATGCCTTTCTTAATACTCAAAATCAGGCTCACCCAACTCCCCACCCACCTCTTCTCCAAAACTTTCAGTTTGTTTCTCAATCACAGTCTCTCATGGCTTATCTCCCCCTCTGATTTCCCCCAACTCACTTCTCCTCTCCATCTCCCAATGTCCTCCATGTTATTCCTTATGCTCCACAAGTAAGTGAAACCATATGATAATTGACTCTCTCTGCTTGACTTATTTCACTCAGCATAATCTCCTCCAGTTCCGTCTGTGTTGATACAAAAGTTGGGTATTCATCCTTTCTGATGGAGGCATAATACTCCATTGTATATATGGACCATATCTTTTTTATCCATTCATCCTCTGAAGGGCATCTTGGTTCTTTCCACAGTTTGGTGACTGTGGACGTTACTACTATGAACCTTGGGGTACAGATTTGCCCTTCTTTTCACTACATCTGTATCTTTGGGGCAAATACCCAATGGTGCAACAGCAGGGTCATAGGGCAGCTCTATTTTTAATTTCTTAAGGAATCTCCAACTGTTTTCCACAGTGGCTGCACCAAGTTACATTCCCACCAACAATATAAGAGGGTTCCCCTTTCTTCATATGCTTTCCCTAATATTTTGACCCTCATCCAATCCACTGATGTCCTGAATAGAACAAAAGAGCTGACCCTCACAGGAGTAAGAGGGAAATTTTCCTGCAGTTCTGATTTCCAACTGGAACTTTGGGGTTTTTTGGTCTGGAATTATATATACCATTGGCTCTCCTGGTACTCAGATCTTCAGACTCAGACTAAAATAACACCTTAGAGTCTCTGGGTCTCTGACTTGCAGACTGCCGATATTAGGATTTGTCACCCTCCATAATTATTTGAGAAAATTCCTTTTAATAAATATCTTTATATAATGTATATGTATGTATCCTATTGGTTCTGTTTCTCTAAAGAACCCTAACACAAGAGTATATCAATAAAAATAAAATACTTTCTCTTTAAAAATCAATAACAACAACAAAAAGACAAACCTTTGGGAGAAATAATAAATAAAAAAAGATTGAAGATATACATAAATAATTATAGAAATGAAAGATATAAAGTTTATATTATATAAAGATATCAGATTATATCAATATGCCTAGCAAACACTAAAAATATTGAGGATGACTTTTAGAAAAATCTTTTATAATCAATTTTAATATAATTAGCTGAAATTTCCAATTTCCTAGATAAGTGTAATGATAAAACTAACAGGGTAAAACAGAAAACTAAATAGTGCTATAATCATTATACTTTGCATGACTAATTAAGTATCTTCCAACTAGGAGAATACCAGACCCATTTGGGTAAGGAAACTAATTCTACCAAATAATCCAGAAATAAATCATTTAATCTTAACTAATTAATTCAGAGATGAGATAAAGACCACTTATCCCTCAGATTGTGAGTTTGATATTAATTGGATCTCAAAACAAGATAAGGACAGAATTGAAAACTAAAATATGTGTCAAACATTTTTTTTGTCACCTCAAATGAGAACGTACTAACAAAATATTGGTCCCTGCATTTCATAAGTGGAAGTTAACAGATCTCATTATTTTCAGTTTATTTCAGAAATTTGATATTATTTCTGTATTATTTTTCATATTAGCTAATTTATCATGTTAACTATTAAAAGATAAATGCAAGTAATCAGCTCAATGGGTGCAGTAAAATATTTAGAAAGTTCATAAACTATTCATGGAGAAAAACATTCAGTAAATTAAGGATTAAAGAAAACTTGCTTACTCTGAAAAACATTGATAGCAACCACAAGACTTATACAGAGGACTCAATGAAAAATAATTAGAAGTATACTTTGGAAATCAGTAACAAATTAAGGATGCCAAAAATTACTATTAACATTTTTCTGAAGTTTCTTTCCAGGCAATGATATATAAAAGTATAAAACTTTTTAAGTATTGGGAAGAATTAGAGTAAGTGTGTTTGTTTCTTTTTTTCTATCTCTCTAGGTTTCTGTCTCTTCTCTCTCTGTTTCCATCTCTGTCTTTTTCTCTCTCTCAAGAAAGAGCAAAAAATATCTATTATTTAACCTATTACTAGGATCATCAAAAGACAATGGCAAGGTCTTTGTTAAATCAACTATAAAATTACTGTTAATTTGCAATAAGCAATAGAAAATGTAAGTTAAAAGAAGATTCATTTAAATTGCAAAGGGAAAATGCAAGGGATCTAAAAATATATCACATGAAAGATAGCCAAGTGTTAAAACTCTGGAGAAAATAAAGGAAAAGTCCTATTTCATGATAGGATAAAACAAAATATTCTAAAAATATTATCTATAGATCCAATAAAATTTAATTAAAATCTCTCCCATTTTGTGTTTTTCATAGAATTTAACAAAAATTTTCCAAAATGTATTTCAAATGCCTAATAACTAGGAAAATCTGTCATTGCTTTGAGTATCCTTCCATTTGATATCTAGATCTATTATAAATATGGACTAATTTAGAGGAAATAGCTATTATTTTAGTTGTGTATCTTAATATATTTTCCAAAGTTTAAAAGAATCAAAATATTTTTCATTTTAATATTGTTTATGTCAAAGTGAAATGTTCCTAATTAATATATTAAAAGTTAACTTAAAAATTGTATTCATGTTGTATGTAGCTTTAAATAAAGTACCTCATAATTTGAATCTTCTAAGTTTTTATTTGAATTCCAGTTAGTTAACATATAGTGTAATATTAGTTTCAGGTGTACAATATAATGAGTCCATGATCACAACAAGTACACTCATTAGTCCCCATCACCTATTTAACCCATCCAGCAATTGCACTGCTAGGTATTTATCCAAGAATACAAAAATACAAATTCAAAGTGGTACAAACAAATCCAGATGTTTATAGCAACATTATCTACAGTAACCAAATTATGGAAACAGCCCAAGTATCCAGACTGATGAGTGGATAAAGAAGAGGTGATTTACACACACACACACAATGGAGTATTACTCAGCCATTAAAGGAATGATGTCTTGCCATCTGCAGCAACATGGATGGAGCTAGAGAGTATTATGCTAAGCAAAGTTCGATTACTACATTTTAATCAAAACGGAGAGTTTTTAAAAAATTTTTCTGCTCTAATTATATTTAGTTACCATTAAGATGTAATTAAAATTATTTACCTTGAAAGCATTTGTTCTCAAGTTTAAGTAGCAGATAGCAAAGTATAATTAATTTGTTTTTTTTTACTTTATAAAGTAAATCACACAAAGAAGCAAAGAAATTAGCACTAACATAGAAGTCAGATCCAAGATGTCTCTTTAATAATAATGTGACAGACTTGCTACCAGTTCAATTAAAAATCAGATCCTTGCCATTAATCAAGTGTCATATAAAATAAACATAACTTTAAGAAAATGCTCAGGCCCTTTGAGATAACTTTACTTCATGCATAAAATAAGGATAATACAATAATGATATTGCTATTATTGAGTTTGACTAATTTATTTTGAGATTAATTTTCCAAGACAATTAACCTGAACATTGAACATAAAAGCACATTTCCGATGCTAATAAATTCTGCATAGTAATCAGTATTCACATTTGATTACACAGGTACATTCTATAAAGGTACATTCTACAATGACTGTTCTTTATTACATCACACTGAAGACATAACTCTGGCTTTTTAAAAATTTTTGTTGTTGTTGAGATATAATTGGCATATAGCATTGTATAAGTTTAAGGTGTACAACATAGTGGTTTGATACATACATACATATATCGCAATATGATTACAACTCGTGAGTTAGGTAACACCTTTATATTGTCACATAGCTATTTCTTTTTTCTGGTAAGAACAATTAAGATCTAGTCTTTTAGCAACTTAGAAATTTATAAGACAATATCATTGACTATATTCACTAGATTTGTATATTGGGTCTCCAAAACTTACTTATCTACTAGTTACAAATTTGCATTCCTAAACATCTCCCCAATTCCTCCTGCTCTTGCCCTGATAAACCTCATTCTATTTTCTATTTCTATGAGTTCAGTTTTTTTTTTAATTAAAGATTTGTATTTATTTATTTGAGAGAGAAAGAGAACACAAGGAAGGAGGAGGGGCAGAGGCAGAGGGAGAAGCAGATTCTCCTCTGAGCAAGGAGCCTGATGTTGGGCTCCATCCCACAACCCTGGTGTCATGACCTGAGTCAAAGGCATACACTTAACTGACTGAGCACCCCAGGTACCCAGTTCAGCTTTTGTTAGACCCACATATAAGTGTTATCATATAGTGTCTGTCCTTTTCTGTCTGACCTATCTCTAAGTGTCCATCAACTAGTGAATGGACAAAAAAAAAAATGGTGTGTATGTATATATATATATATATATATATATATATATATATATATATAATGGGATATTATTTAGCCATGAGAAGGAGATAAATTCTGATATTTGCAACAGCATGGTTGGAACTTGAGGGCATTATGCTAAATGATATTTAATTTTTAAAATCAGTTTGTGATTGTACTTAGAACTTGGACTTGAAACTTTTTTCTCTCAATGCCAAAAATGTAAAGATTAGACTTTCACTGATACTGTATACATAATATATATTTTCATGAATTTAAATTCATACAAGTTGATTATTCATGGATAGGATCATATTGTGCGTGTATGTGGATGTACATGTGTTGTGTATAAAGCATTTTATTCCCCAGTCTCAACAAAGTCATGCAAATGCACAGTATTACAATAAAATGGGTTTTTCATCAAATTCTTTTCTCCTAACTGTGTGTACAAATATGTTTTGGTCAGAGCAATTATGTAAATTTATGTAGTGAAATTATTGAATTAAGTGATTTAGTCATCAAAACACTAATTTTTGTTATCACAATATAAATATGAAATTGATTACAAATTATCCAAGTAAAGCTATTTGCAATGGAAATGTAATTGAGGTGAAATGACAAGGAAATTAATGTTGAGGTAAATGAGGTTATTTAAAACACCTTCAGTTGTGATTGCATTATTTTAAAATTCACTTTCATTTGAAGAATTTAAATATGCAAAAAGATGATACTTAGGATATGTGACTTTCATGTTTTGTGATATTTCTGCAATTTTAAATAAACCCATCTCAAGTCAACTTCTTTTTGAGAAACATATCCAAGTCTCAGTTTGTAAAGAAAATTTGCATTTAGAGTATTTGTTGCTGTAGTGTTCTTCCTTGCTGACGAGCTAGGTACTGCCTTCACAGTCAACTTGACAAAAAATGTAAGCATGCCCATGATTACAATGCAATATATTACTATAGAGTAAAACCAAAGTGTTTTAGTATGGCCTACAAACTTTATAAGTTAAACTTTTCTTACCTTTTTACTTGATTCAGCCCCTTCCCCTTTATATTAATTAATGCACTTATTTATCTACCCATTCATTATATATTTGCTAAAAATCTACTCTATGCCATGGATGCTAGAACAAATACATCTTTGTTATTTAGAAGCATATATTGAATCACTGCCAAATGCCTCAATCCCCGAATATATCATGTTGTTTCAATACCTTAACGCATTTATTTTTCTCTTGTAGTACACTCTTTACTGTTTACCACCACGGTTATTTGGCAGACATTCTATAATTATTCAGAACTTTGACCACCCGTTATTACTGTGATGCTTTCTGTGACAGAGTTCGTTATTCATTAGGCATGCATAATTATTTAATTTTACATATGCATCCAGTACAAATGCTTCAGTTTGCAAGTATAAAATCTACTTTTAAAAATCTATTATAAGACTGTATTTCTTACACATAGGGAAATTTGCAATCCAAACAGTGCCTCAAACTTTTAGAGCAAAGAGAGAAAGCCCTAGCATCTGTCATTCTATTATAGTCGCTGCTGCTCTTTCTCCTTACTGACATACAATATTGCTGTTTTATGTGGTTTTCTAACATTTGGACAACAAATCAGAGCCATGCTAGAACTAAATCCTGCAGATCCAGCTGTCAGCACAGATCAATATGATTTAAAGGAGAGAAAAAATCACCAAAGATGCTTCTCTCTCAGTATTATATGCCACATAGAGTGCTCTAACATGTTTTTTTCAGTCCATAGCTCTTAAGTTTCATATAATCTTTTTGGAAACTCTTATAGACATTGTCTTTTGAGGCCATGACTCTAGAGGTTCAGTCTCTAAAGTAATTTAGATGTCCACTTCTATTAGAACCAATACAGTTTCCCCCTGGTTCCAGGACCTGGGTCCCACCAGAAGCTGGGCTAGTTTCCTTTTCAGCTCATGGAACACAATAGGATCTTACAACTTTTCTCCTTGCCACAAGTGTTTAATTACTCTAATGGGGCAAAACTTTGGAATATCAAAGTGTTGTCTTGGGGTGTCCTTATTTCTCAACAATTTTTTTTTTTTTTCAAAATCAGTACATATGGCTCATGATTGCTGGCCTTCCATGTGGCTTATCTACTCCATCCTTCCACCTTCCCAACATACAATCTAATCTATAGTTTGGAGAAAACATCTGTAAATCTATGTTGACATGATTCTTATAGGTGGCCAAGTTGACTGCTTTGATAGAGCAGAGAGCAATAAAAGACAAACTCCATCAATGTTTAATTCAGAGAGCTCCATTTTGCTTAACATATTTTTGGTTTGTACTTAGACAGTATTTTGTAATAATGTCTTTAGGTACCTGACAATCTTCTCATGTGAAGTCTCTCAAACCAGGAGCCATGTTCATTTATCGTTGTATCCCAATTTGTAATGATTTGGGTTGTTGGGACTTGACTTTCTTTTTCTTCTTTTAATATTTTATTCAATTCATGTGTAGCCAACTATTGTAATTTCATTAGAAATAAAGTTGTATAACTCATGAGAGAAATTCATATTTGATACATGTTTCTCAGAATCATGTTAAGACATATGTAGGTTGAGTCTGTGACTGTCATGATAAGATCACACATGAGGATATGTACTGAAAAAAGAGACAAAATATAGACCCCTGAAAAATGTCAACATCAGTAGAATGGCAGAGGACACGGTTCCTGTGAAAGAACAGATTGTGGACAGAGATTGAGAACCAGGAGAAAATACCAGCACAGTAATCTTGTAAACATAAAACCTAACACTGTTTCAGTAGTGGAAAATACTGTTTTTTTTTTTTTTTTTTTTTTTTTAAGATTTTATTTATTTATTTGACAGAGAGATTACACGTAGGCAGAGAGGCAGGCAGAGAGAGAGAGGAGGAAGCAGGCTCCCTGCCGAGCAGAGAGCCCGATGTGGGACTCGATCCCAGGACCCCGAGATCATGACCTGAGCCAAGGCAGCAGCTTAACCCACTGAGCCACCCAGGCACCCAGTAGTGGAAAATACTGTTAAGGAGGATCCAAGGTGGGGTTAGATTTGGCATTTACATCATCATTATAAATGACAATAGAAGCATATGATGAAAGCATTAGAGTATAGAAAAAGTTAAAGAATTATTGGAAATAGTGAAATAGAACAAGCAAAGAGGAACACCAGAAAAATAATTTTAGGTATTTGAAGAAGTTGAGATAGCAGGAAAACAGTGTTCTCAGAATGCCTACAAAACCCAGTTCACCACGCATGAAAGCTTTCCATATCAAAGTCCTTACCAATATGGAGCAATGTTTCATTCATGGCCCTACCCATTCCCATGCTGTATCTGATTTTACCACAGGTAGTTATCTTACATAGGGATGTTGGTGCTTCTGATTGTAGAGAATTTGCACTTGGCTAGATTCACAAAAGAGCTAAAACAGATAGATGATTACTTTCTTAATTTTTAAGTAAGACACTGAGAGACTAAAAGAAGGATATGTGAAATAAAACCTGTGAAACAGCAAGCTGAAACAGATATAAGGGTACAGAAACAATGAGAAAATGGTGGATGCCTGTCAGCAAGGAGAAAAAAAAAGGAAGAAATATTGTAAACCATAGTGAAAATAACCATTGAAAGCATAACCCATATTGAAAGAGTGGCTGCCCCTAGAGATGAGATTTTCTTGTTTTTTTTTGTTGTTGTTGTTTTGTTTTTTTTGTTGTTGTTGTTGTTGTTACAGCTTACTCCAATCCTTAATAATAAATTAGTTTGAAGAATTTAAGCTAGTGTTTATTTGATGTAGTTTTTGCTTTGTTTTGTTTTGTTTCATTTATTTGTGTCAAAAGGGCCAAAAGAAAACACATGGTAAGATTTGAATGCCATCGAAAATTCATTCACTGTCTAGCAACAGATATTCTTCTTATGGGTGTGCTTCATCCATAATCCAGTTCCAAGACCTGGAGGAAGTACAACACAAGCAATATCAAATATAAGCTATAGGTAAGAGGAATAAGTCATAGACCTAGTTTCCAAGAATTGGGTTTTTATCGGAGTGACACAGTAGAAATAGTGTAAACAACGAAGAAACAAAGCATGAGTGAGGGGAAAAAAAGATTACTACAAAGTTTGATTTCCATGCCTTTCAAATTAGGACTTTATTTTGGATTCTAAACTACATTGATCTTAGTTTGAACCCTCAGCTGAAGAACTGGGGATTATTTTCAATTTAGAATGGACCTCAGTTCCAGGAATTATTATATCTATATTTGACTATTGTTGGTAACACTGTTATAAACATTTTTATATCCTTTGGGTAAATACCTAGTAATGAAACTGATGGATCATAGGGTACTTCTATTTTTAACATTTTGAGAAACTTCCATACTGTTCTCCAAAGTGGCTGCACCAGTTTGCATTCACACCAACAGTACAAGAGGGTTCCCCTTTCTCCACATCCTTGCCAACACCTGTTGTTTCTTGTGTTGTTAATTTTAGCCATTCTTACCTGTGTGAGGTGGTATGTCATAGTAGGATGATGAGTGATGTTGAGCACCTTTTCATGTGTCTGTTAGCTATCTGGATGTCTTCTTTGGAGAGATGTCTTTTCATGTTTTCCACCCATTGCTTAACAGGATTATTTGTTTTGGGGGGTTGTTGACTTTGATAAATTCTTTATAGAATTTTAATACTGGCCCTTTATCAGATGTGTAGTTTGTAAATATACTCTCCCATTCCATAGGCTGCCTCTCAGTTTTGTTGTTTCCTTTGCTGTGCAGAAGCTTTTTATCTTGAAGTCCTGATAGTTCATTTTTGCTTCTGTTTCCCTTGCCTCCAATGATGTATCTAGTAAGAAGCTGTCACAGCTGAGGTCAAAGAGGTTCCAGGCTGGGTTCACATTTAGGTCTTTCATCCATTTTGAATTTATTTCTGTGTATGGTGTAAGAAAGTGATACAGTTTCATTCTTCTGCATATTGCTGTCCAGTTTTCCAACACCATTGAAGAAACTGTCTTTTTCCCATTGAATATTCTTTCCTGCTTTGTGGATAATTAGTTGACCATATAGTAGTGGGTCCATTTCTTGGTTCTCTATTCTGTTCCATTGATCTATGTGTCTGTAAACAAGCTTTTAAATGAAAATATATAAAACATCTCCATAACTTTTGAAAAGTCAAGTATTTCTTAAACATGTCACAAAATTACCAAGCACAAAAGAATAAAATTGATAGACTATATTAAAATTACTAACATATTAAAATACAACATAAATACAGTAAAAATCCATAGCATACAAATGTTTCAAATACATATATCCTATAAATGTCTTGTATCAGGTAACAGAGAGTACCACTTGGCAAAAGACAATCTAATTGAAGGTAAGCAAAAGAATCAAATGAGAATTTTACAAGGCTAAATTAGTCCATGAACAAGTATTCAACATCATTAATCACCTGCAAAATGAAAATTAAACTATAATGGGATACTTTTTTTTTTAAAGATTTTATTTATTTGACAGACAGAGATCACAAGTAGGCAGAGAGGCAGGCAGAGAGAGAGAGGGAAGCAGGCTTCCTGCTGAGCAGAGAGCCCCATATGGGGCTCGATCCCAGAACCCTGGGATCATGACCTGAGCTGAAGGCAGAAGCTTAACCCACTGAGCCACCCAGGCACCCCTATAATGGGGTATTTATGCATAGCCACTAGAAATGCTGAAATCAAAATGACAGCCAGTAGGAAACTGAGCAACCAGAGCTCTCATATATATCTGATGAATATTTGTTTGGCAGGTATTATATATTCATAGCCTATGACCCAGTAATTCCATTCTTAGGTATGTATAACAGAATCATGTACACGTGTTTATCAAAAGACAAGTAAAATAATGCTAAAATTAGTACTATTTTTTTAATACCAAAATGAAAATTATACAACTCTCCATGGAAAAAAATAATAGATAAGCAAATAGCTTTATATTTAAACCATGGAAAAATTTACAGCACTGAGTGTGATTGAACTGTAATTTAAAAAAGTGATATGGTTAATCTCACAAAAATAATGTTCAGTTAAAAAAAAGAATCAAAGACAAAGAGTAATACAGTTTCATTATAGTTACATAAAGTTCCAACAGACAACACTAAGCTGTAACTTTATAAGTCAAAACAGTGGGAATTGTATTGGTTAAGAGAGGGAAGACTTGTTCTAAGATTCTGGTAACATATGAATTACACAGTACATTCAGTTTGTAAAATTCATGATCTCTTCACTTGTGATTTGTGCATTTTTTGCATGCATATTGTACTTCATTAAAATTTTAAAATGCAGGACACCTGGGTGGCTCAGTTAGAAGAGAATAGGACTCTTGATCTCAGGAGTTGTGAGTTTGAGCCCACTGTTGAGTGTAGAGATTACTTACATAAATAAATAAAATTTATAAGATTTATATGTACATATATATTTTATAAACTTTCAGTATTTGTTTATTTTTAATAACAAAACTTAAAAAGAATAAAAGAGGGAATTACAAACAGTTTTTGTCAGCTAAGAAGAGATTACCATCAGATTTGGTAAGAAAGCATCAGTAACCTTGATAAAGAATATCTAACTGGTAGTGGTGCAGATTGGTCTAACTGAAGAAAAGTAAGAAGGAAATGTGGGATGGGCAGGTTAAAGATGTGATTTTTAAAACTCAGAAATTTTCCTGTGATGGGAAATTTGAGGAATCTTGTGAAATGCTTTCGTGTCAAGGCAATGATTTTTAATGACAAGTACCCTTAGTAATTTGGTATTCTAAAGAGAATGATCTAGTATAGAGCAAAAAGGTAATGATGTATGAGACAAGGTCTAATTTTGTTGGAAATGTTCTAAAAAATGCTTAAAGGAAAGGGATCTAGAATCCAGGTTGAAGTCTAGATCTATCTTTTCATAGGACTGGGGGAACTTTAGGTATAGTAACAAAGCGAAAGCAAAGATTTTGGGTATGCTTGGG
Source organism: Mustela lutreola (assembly GCF_030435805.1). NCBI lineage: Eukaryota > Metazoa > Chordata > Mammalia > Carnivora > Mustelidae > Mustela > Mustela lutreola. The sequence goes on from NC_081296.1 coordinate 96,011,396, forward strand.
AATAGATTGGCTGTTTGGGTGGTAAAAAAAAAAAAAAGAGAGAGAGAGATAGAGTTTTATAGTTCTATACTGCCTTCTCTACAATATATGACACAAGGCTATCAGTCAGTAGAAGGACTTAAAATAGGAAGGTTGAAGACAGAAGAGAAATATGAAAAGCAGTCACCATAATGAATTGTGGCATAGGTCATTTTCCCATGGTCATGACTTTTATGATAGTACTAATAATACAGTTTTATGTTGCCTTTTCACTAGTACTCATAATTGCTGAGCTGAGTGAAAATGTTGGCTGATATTTGGGTTTAAACTGAGTTCATGTCATTCTTGGAGATTATAGATGAAGTATAATGTAGGAATTCTGCAAGGGACTACTGAAGTAGTAAAAAATTTCCTTCTTTACTACTGAAGAAGTAAAAAATGTAGGATTGGTGTATTAGAAAATGATAAAATTCAAGATTTGTAATACTGGAGTAGATAAGTTAAAATATGGGGGTTGGTGGTCAGAGTTTAGGATTTTAAAGTTTACTTTCTGACATGATGCAGTTATTGATAATGGAAAAAGTCAAATATGTAACAGGAAGATTAGTTAGAATGGATGGATGTGAAAAAAAAAATTGGAAATGAGGTAGTTAAGATTACACTGGGAATTGACTAGAAAAATGCTATCTAATAGAAAGATTATGCAAGCCACATATGTAGTTGCACATATATTTAAAATTCTTAGTAGCCACATTAAAAAAAGGAGAGATAAAATTCACTTTAATTTAATAATACTTTTTATTTAACACAATATTTAGAAAATTTGATAATTTTTACCTTTAATTAATATACTATTTTAATGAGATTTATGTTTTGGTTATGTATAGATTTGCATAGTAAATCTTTGAAATGTTACGATTTTATAATTTCCACATACTTTAATTCAAATTAGCCACACTTCAGGTTGTTAACAGCTATTTGTGGCTGGTAGCTAATATACTGGGCAACAAATAGCTAAAAATAATAACACTGATATACCAAGGAAAGCCTAAATCTGGAAATGAAATGCCACATTTCTCATGAATAATAAATGAAATCACAAGGGAAATTAGGAAATATTTTTAACTGAATGACATTGAAAATATAAATGACAAAATTTTTGAAATAAATTGAAGAAGACATAGGCAAGTGGAAAGATATCCCATGTTCATGAGTTGGACTAATTAATATTGTTAAAATGTCTGTATTATTTAAAGCCACCTACAGAATCAGTGCAATTTCTACCATGATTCCAATGACATGTTTCTGCAGACATAGAAAAACCAATCCTAAATTTCATCTCATTTCAAGCTGTTCTATAAAGCTATAGTAATTGAAACAGTATGGTACTGGCATAAAGACAGAACCATAGTCAATGGAACAGAATAAGAGCTCAGAAATAAATCTGTTCATATATGACAACTAATGTTTGACAAGGAAGCCAAAAATACTCAATGGAGTAAAAGAGTCTCCTCAGTAAATGCTACTGTAAAAGTGGATATTCATATGTAAAAGAATGAAACTAGACTCCTATGTTATACTACTCACAAAAGTTAACTGGAAATTGATTAAAAACTTAAATGTAAGACCAGAAACCATAAAACTCTTAGAAGAAAACACAGGAAGAAAATTCCTTGGCATGGCTCCTGACAATGACTATTTGGATAGAACATCTAAAGCACAAGCAGCAAAATAAAAAAATCAACAATTGGAACTGCATCAAACAAAAGCTTTCCATTTATTTTTCTGTTCTTTCCATTTCTTTCCATGCAGGAAAGAAAATCATCAACAAAATAAAAAGTAACTTACAGAATAGAAATTATTTCTTTTTTTAAAATTTTTTATTTTTTATTAACATATAATGTATTGTTAACCCCAGGGCTACAGGTCTGTGAATTGCCAGGTTTACATACTTCACAGGACTCACCATAACACATACCCTCCCAACAGGAATTATTTTCAAATTATATACTTTATAAGGGCTTAATATCCAAAATATATAAAGAGCTCATACAACTCAATAGAAAAAAAAAAAAAAAAGTAATCCATTTAAAAAAAAATAGGTAAAGGACCCGAGGAGTCATTTTCCTAAATGAGATATTCAAATGGCCAACAGAATCTTAAAAGGTGTTTGGTATCACTAAATTATAAAGGAAATGCAAATCAAAACCATGCTAATATATTAACACACATCTGTCAGAATGACTACCATCAAAAAGAAGAAATAAGTACCAGCAAGAAAGTGAGGTAAAGAGAATCCTCTTGCACTGTTGGTGGGAATTAAGATTGGTGCAGTCACCAATGGAAAACAGTATGGAGGTTCCTCAAAAGATTAAAAATATAGATGTGGTGAAAAGAGGGGGCACATGCACCCTGATGTTCATAGTAGCAATATCCACAGTAGCCAAACTGTGGAAAGAGCCAAGATGTCCTTCAATAATTGAATGGATAAAGAAGATGTAGTCCATATATATAATGGAATATTACTCAGCCATCAGAAAGGATGAATACCACCATTTGCATTGACATGGATGGAACTGGAGGGGACTATGCTAGGTGAAATAAGCCAAGCAGAGAAAGATAATTATCATATGGTTTCACTCATATGTGGACCATGAGGAATGGTGTGGGAACAGAGGAAAAACTGAATGATAAGAGATCAGAGAGGGAGACAAACCGTGAGAGGCTCTGGACTTTGGGAAACAAACTGAGGGTTACAGAAGGGAGAGAGGTGGGGTGATGGAGTAACCAGGTGATAGGGATGGGTATTAAGGAGAGCACGTGTGGTGATAAACATTGGGTGTTATATGCAACTAATAAATCGTTGAACACTACATCAAAAACTAATGATGTACTATATGTTGGCTAATTGAATATAATAATAAAAAAGTTTTTAAAAATTTTTCTTCCAGAAAAAAAGAAAAATAAACTAAAAATAGAACTATCATATGATCCAGTAATTCTACTTCTGGGAATATAGCTGAAGGAAACAAAATCACTATATTTAAGTGATATCTCTACCTTCATGTTCATTGCAGCATTATTCACAAATAGTCAAAGCATGGAAATATCTTGTGTCCATCAACTGGTGAATGGATAAAGGAAATATGGGAAATATATACACAGTGGGATATTATTTAGCCATATAAGGAAATTCTGCCATTTGTGACAACATGGATGGAACTCAAAGGCATTATGCTGAATGAAATAAGTAAGACAGAGAAAGACAAAGACACCATATAATCTAATTTGTATATGGAATCTAAAAACAAACAAACAAACAAACAAAAACTTAAATTAAAAAAATCAAATTTTGGTTACCAGAGGTGGGGGGATTGGATGAAGATCGTCAAAAGGTACAAACTTCCAGTGGTAAGATTAACAAGTACATGATAATGGCTATAGTTAACACCGCTGTATGGTATATTTGAAAGCTGCTAAGAGAATAGATCCCAAGATCATTACAAGGAAAAAACTATATGAGGAGATAAATGATCACTAAATTTATTATAGTAATCATTTTGCAATACACATTTAAGTCAAGTTATTATGCAGTACACCTTAAACTTATACAGAACTGTATGTCAGTTATATCTCAATGAAAATGAAAGAAAAAAAAATTGTTGGCAGGGCTGCATTCCTTCTGGAAACTGCAGGGGAATAGATTCCTTGCATTTTCTAGCTTCTACAAACTCCCTGCATTCCTTGGTTCATGGACCCCTTCCTGCAATGGCATTTCTCTAACCTCTGCTGTTATGATCACTTTCTCTGATTCTGAGTCTCTTGCCTTTCACTTTTAAGGACTCTTATGATTGCATTCTGCCCACCAAGGTAAACCAGGACAATACACCTATCTCAAGATCCTTAACTTAATTCATCTTCAGAGTCTCTTTTGTCATTTAATTTTGGGGGTTAAGATGTGGACATCTTTGGGGAGGCATTAGTCTACCTACGACATCAATGCCCAAACATAAGAAACAAGGGGGGAAAGATCAAAATAAACTGAAAGTAAGCATAAATAAATAAATAATCAATATGATAACAGAAATTCAGTTTGGACTATTAGCAATCAACAATTCCTTCAAATGATCAACAGAATTAACAAACCTCTAGCTAGATTGATCAATGAAATTAAGAGAGAACCAATTCATCAATATCAGGAATAAAAATATGATTTTCACACAGATCCTACTGACATTAAAACGAGAAGATAACAGGAAAAAAGTTCTAGCTGCTTAGATGAATTGAACATTTCCTAACACATAACTCACTAAGGAAAAAGAAAGGAAAAATTTTAATGTCTCTATTAAAAAAAGTGAACATTGTTGTTACAAAAGAAACCAAAACTTTCCTCACAATAATAATCCAGGCCTGCACAACTTACAATTTCATTGAATTATATCAAATATTCAGAGATGAAATAATATCAGTAGTGCTTGTTATATTTTTCAGAAAATAAGGAAAAAATTTTGTCAAATCTGTTTTATGAGGACAATATAACATTAATACCAAAATGTGATAAAAATATGTTAAAAATGTTACAGTAATGCAAAAAAAATTATATACAGAATAAAGGACAGAAATAAGTAACCAAAATAATAGTTAAGAATGGGTTGTTTATGTTGCCGGGCTATTTACATTTTCCTTTTGTATGTTCGCATAAACGTCTTCATTTGATTTAAAGAATACTTTATTTATGGCTACATATAATTTTTAAGAGTAGACATTGCAGGTCTTTTAATAAATTCAGATATTTAACAACAGAAGAACAACTCACATGATTGGATAGCAAGAAAACCAACATAACTTGACATAGGGAAAGAGGTATCTAACATTCAATAAAAATCTTTTAGCTCTTCTGTACTGCCCAGTACCCTAATTTGTGTGAGGTTCTGGCTAATAAATTCAATCTGAAATGACTTGTGTTACTGAGCCAGTATAAAATACCCATATAGCCAAGAAGGTCTCAGTGTCCTTACTATGTTAACATAATACCCACAGGTTGAGATTGCGGCATCACAAGATGGAGGCATTCTTAATGAGTAATTCTAACCCTGAGCTGGCCCATACAGTTCTTCCTTAATCAAATCAGCTACCCAAACAGAATCTCTGGTTTCTCCCTCTACTTCTGAGCACCACATTGTAGGACATAGGGTCTGGTTTCCTTAGAATTTGCTCAAATGGCCAGGAAGATGACTTTCAAGCAATGGAATTTAGGAGGTAGGATAAGCCAGGATATTAATCTACCAACTTTTCTCTCATTAAGTATTCCTAACTTCAGTTTCCTAATACAGTGGTCTGGGGATGTCACACATGGCCAAACAATATTTTGTATCTATTTAGGCCTTGTCATGAAGAGGTGCTTGTATGGAAATCCATCATAATTCACTTCTTACTCTTCTCTGTCTCCATGCTTTTTCCATCACTCTGCCTGCCCTGGGTTTGCACCTTACAAAGAAATCTTTAGCAATTAATTTTTATTCTAGGTTTTTTTCCCCCCTAGTAAAACAGGGATAAGGTTACTGACATTGAAGAATGTTCTAGAGGGGTGCCTGGGTGGCTCAGTGGGTTAGGGCCTCTGCCTTTGGCTCGGGTTGTGATCCCGGGGTCCTGGGATCGAGTCCTGCATCAGACTCTCTGCTCGGTGGGGAGCCTGCCTCCCCCTCTCTCTGTGCCTGCCTCTGTGCCTAATTGTGATATCTGTCTGTTGAATAAATAAATAAAATCTTTTAAAAAATGTTCTAGAAATATACTTTGAGGATAGGATTTTTGAGTTGTATTGTGCAGAATGGCAATAAGGTGATATTCTGGTGGTAAGTGGAATAGTAATAACTGCTGTCAGGCAGTAGCATCACACTTACTTAAGCTTTCCACTGTTGTTATTTGGGATGAAGCTCAAGTGGAAGGCAAGGCGTTAGGAGATAAAATTATACAGTTATTAATCTGGCGGGACCCAAGGAAATTACATACATTTGAGACAAAAAATCTGATTAATGGGACTGAAGACCATAAAGAAAAGAAAAGGTTAGACTCAAAACAATTGATTGCTAACTGACATGATCCAAAACCCAGAGAAAAATCAATAGAACCATGGAAAATAACTTTTACCTTTTGTAGTCAGAAGGCAAACTGTGCTGAGAATCAGAAAAGAATCTACCAAGAACTTTAAAGAGGTGAAAAGGTAAATAAATGCATAGCCTTGACATACTTCCTACTTAAAATAAGGACATTGACAGGAAAATAATGGGACACCAGTACCTGGAATTAAGAAAATTTTGAGAATTTTGAATCCTCAAATTTTACTGAGTCAGTAAACAAACAGCCTCTTTCTTTTCACAAGAGAATATCTTATCTTTGTTGAAGCACATGTAATAATCTTACCTAAAGCAGGTAACTCAAAAGTGGAGGCATAATGTTTTTTATTTTATTTTATTTTTTATTTTTTTTAATTTATTTTATTTTTAATTTTTTATTTTTTATAAACATATATTTTTATCCCCAGGGGTACAGGTCTGTGAATCACCAGGTTTACACACTTCACAGCACTCACCTAAGCACATACCCTCCCCAATGTCCATAATCCCACCCCCTTCTCCCAAACCCCCTCCCCCCAGCAACCCTCAGTTTGTTTTGTGAGATTAAGAGTCACTTATGGTTTGACTCGCTCCCAATCCCATCTTGTTTCATTGATTCTTCTCCTACCCACTTAAGCCCCCATGTTGCATCACCACTTCCTCATATCAGGGAGATCATATGATAGTTGTCTTTCTCTGCTTGACTTATTTCGCTAAGCATGATACGCTCTAGTTCCATCCATGTTGTCGCTAAAGGCAAGATTTCATTTCTTTTGATGGCTGCATAGTATTCCATTGTGTATATATACCACATCTTCTTGATCCATTCATCTGTTGATGGACATCTAGGTTCTTTCCATAGTTTGGCTATTGTGGACATTGCTGCTATAAACATTCGGGTGCACGTGCCCCTTTGGATCACTACGTTTGTATCTTTAGGGTAAATACCCAATAGTGCAATTGCTGGGTCATAGGGCAGTTCTATTTTCAACATTTTGAGGAATCTCCATGCTGTTTTCCAGAGTGGCTGCACCAGCTTGCATTCCCACCAACAGTGTAGGAGGGTTCCCCTTTCTCCGCATCCTCGCCAGCATCTGCCATTTCCTGACTTGTTGATTTTAGCCATTCTGACTGGTGTGAGGTGATATCTCATTGTGGTTTTGATTTGTATTTCCCTGATGCCGAGTGATATGGAGCACTTTTTCATGTGTCTGTTGGCCATCTGGATGTCTTCTTTGCAGAAATATCTGTTCATGTCCTCTGCCCATTTCTTGATTGGATTATTTGTTCTCTGGGTGTTGAGTTTGCTAAGTTCTTTATAGATTCTGGACACTAGTCCTTTATCTGATATGTCGTTTGCAAATATCTTCTCCCATTCTGTCAGTTGTCTTTTGATTTTGTTAACTGTTTCCTTTTGATCTTGATGAAATCCCAATAGTTCATTTTTGCCCTTGCTTCCCTTGCCTTTGGCGATGTTCTTAGGAAGATGTTGCTGCAGCTGAGGTCGAAGAGGTTGCTGCCTGTGTTCTCCTCAAGAATTTTGATGGATTCCTTTCTCACATTGAGGTCCTTTATCCATATTGAGTCTATTGTCATGTGTGGTGTAAGGAAGTGGTTCAATTTCATTTTTCTGCATGTGGCTGTCCAGTTTTCCCAACACCATTTATTGAAGAGGCTGTCTTTTTTCCATTGGACATTCTTTCCTGTTTTGTTGAAGATTAGTTGACCATAGAGTTGAAGGTCTATTTCTGGGCTCTCTATTCTGTTTCATTGATCTATGTGTCTGTCTTTTGCCAGTACCATGCTGTCTTGATGATGACAGCTTTGTATAGACCTCGAAGTCCAGAATTGTGATGCCACCAACTTTGGCTTTCTTTTTCAGAATTCCATTGGCTATTCGAGGTCTTTGCTGGTTCCATATAAATTTTAGGATTATTTATTCCATTTCTTTGGAAAAAAATGGATGGGATTTTGATAGGAATTGCATTAAATGTGTAGATTGATTTAGGTAGCAAAGACATTTTCACAATATTTGTTCTTCCAGTCCAGGAGCATGGAACATTTTTCCATTTCTTTGTGTCTTCTTCAATTTTTTTCATGAGTACTTTCTGTTTTTCTAGGTATAGATTCTTAGCCCTTTTGGTTAGGTTTATTCCTAGGTATCTTATAGTTTTGGGTGCAATTGTAAATGGGATTGACTCCTTAATTTCTCTTTCTTCTGTCTTGTTGTTAGTGTAGAGAAATGCAACTGATTTCTGTGCATTGATTTTATATCCTGACACTTTACTGAATTCCTGTACAAGTTCTAGCAGTTTTGGAGTGGAGACTTTTGGGTTTTCCACATATAGTATCATATCATCTGTGATAGTTTGACTTCTTCTTTGTCAATTTGGATGCCTTTAATTTCCTTTTGTTGTCTGATTCCTGAGGCTAGGACCTCTAGTACTATGTTGAATAGCACTGGTGATAATGGACATCCCTGCCGTGTTCCTGACCTTAGAGGAAAAGCTTTCAGTTTTTCTCCATTGAGAATGATATTTGCAGTGGGTTTTTCATAGATGGCTTTGATAATATTGAGGTATGTGCACTCTATCCCTACACTTTGAAGAGTTTTGATCAGGAAGGGATGCTGTACTTTGTCAAATGCTTTTTCAGCATCTATTGAGAGTATCATGTGGTTCTTGTTCTTTCTTTTATTAATGTGTTGTATCACATTGATTTATTTGTGGATGTTGAACCAACCTTGCAGACCTGGAATAAAGCCCACTTGGTTGTGGTGAATAATCCTTTTAATGTACTGTTGGATCCTATTGGCTAAGATTTTGGTGAGAATTTTTGCGTCTGTGTTCATCAAGGATATTGGTCTGTAGTTCTCTTTTTTGGTGGGATCCTTGCCTGGTTTTGGGATCAAGGTGATGCTGGCCTCATAAAATGAGTTTGGGAGTTTTCCTTCCAGTTCCATTTTTTGGAACAGTTTCAGGAGAATAAGAATTAGTTCTTCTTTAAATGTTTGGTAGAATTCCCCCAGGAAGCCATCTGACCCTGGGCTTTTGTTTGTTTGGAGATTTTTTTTTTTAAAGATTTTATTTATTTATTTGACAAAGAGAGATCACAAGTAGGCAGAGAGGCAGGTAGAGAGAGAGAGAGAGAGAGAGAGAGGAGGAAGCAGGCTCCCTGCTGAGCAGAGAGCCCGATGCGGGACTTGATCCCAGGACCCTGAGATCATGACCTGAGCCGAAAGCAGCGGCTTAACCCACTGAGCCACCCAGGCACCCTGTTTGGAGATTTTTGATGACTGTTTCAATCTCCTTACTGGCTATGGGTCTGTTCAGGCTTTCTATTTCTTCCTGGTTCAGTTGTGGTAGTTTATATGTCTTTAGGAATGCATCCATTTCTTCCAGATTGTCAAATTTGTTTGTGTAGAGTTGCTCATAGTATGTTCTTATAATTGTCTGTATTTCTTTGGTGTTAGTTGTGATCTCTCCTCTTTCATTCATGATTTTACTAATTTGGGTCCTTTCTCTTTTCTTTTTGATATTTCTGCTCTGATCTTTATGATTTATCTTCTCCTGCTGGGTTTAGGCTTTCTTTCTTATTCTTTCTCCAGCTCCTTTAGGTGTAGGGTTAGGTTGTGTACTTGAGACCTTTCTTGTTTCTTGAGAAAGGCTTGTACCGCTATATATTTTCCTCTCAGGACTGCCTTTGCTGTGTCCTACAGATTTTGAACCATTGTATTTTCATTACCATTCGTTTCTATGAATTTTTTTTCAATTCTTCTTTAATTGCCTGGTTGACCCATTCATTCTTTAGAAGGATGCTGTTTAGTCTCCATGTATTGGGTTCTTTCCAAATTTCCTCTTGTGACTGGGTTCTAGCTTGAGAGCATTGTGGTCTGAACATATGCAGGGAATGATCTCAATCTTTTGATACCAGTTGAGACCTGGTTTAGGACCCAGGATGTGATCTATTCTGGAGAATGTTCCATGTGCACTGTTGAAGATTTTGTATTCTGTTGCTTTGGGATGAAATGTTCTGAATATATCTATGATGTCCATCTGGTCCAGTGTGTCATTTAAGGTCTTTATTTCCTTGTTGATCTTTTGCTTGGATGATCTGTCTATTTCAGTGAGAGGAGTGTTACAGTCCCTACTATTATTGTATTATTATTGATGTGTTTCTTTGATTTTGTTATTAATTGGTTTATATAGTTGGCTGCTCTCATGTTTGGGGCATAGATATTTAAAATTGTTAGATCTTCTTGTTGGACAGATCCTTTGAGTATGATATAGTGTCGTTCCTCATCTCTTATTATAGTCTTTGGCTTAAAATCTAATTGATCTAATATAAGGATTGCCTCCCCTGCTTTCTTCTGATGTCCATTAGCATGGCAAATTGTTTTCCACCCTTTAACTTTAAATCTGGAGGTGGCTTTGGGTCTAAAATGAGTTTCTTGTAGGCAACATATAGATGGGTTTTGTTTTTTTATCCATTCTGATACCCTGTGTCCTTTGATTGCAGCATTTAGCCCATTAACATTCAGGGTAACTATTTAGAGATATGAATTTAGTGACATTGTATTGCCTGTAAGGTGACTATTACAGTATATTGTCTCTGTTCCTTTCTGGTCTACTACTTTTAGGCTCTCTCTTTCCTTAGAGGACCCCTTTCAATATTTCCTGTAGAGCTGGTTTGGTGTTTGCAAATTCTTTCAGTTTTTGTTTGTCCTGGAAGCTTTTTATCTCTTCTTCTATTTTCAATGATAGCCTAGCTGGATATAGTATTCTTGGCTGCATGTTTTTCTCGTTTAGTGCTCTGAATATATCATGCCAGCTCTTTCTGGCCTTCCAGGTCTCTGTGGATAAGTCTGCTGCCAGTCTAATATTTTTACCATTGTAAGTTATAGACTTCTTTTCTTGCACTGTTTTCAGGATTTTCTCTTTGTCACTAAGACTTGTAAATTTTATTATTAGGTGATGGGGTGTGGACCTATTCTTGTTGATTTTGAAGGGGGTTCTCTGCACCTCCTGGATTTTAATGCTTATTCCCTTTGCCATATTAGGGAAATTCTCTCCAGTATACCTTCTGCTCCCCTCTCTCTTTCTTCTTCTTCTGGAATCCCAATTATTCTAATGTTGTTTCATCTTATGGTGTCACTTATCTCTCGAATTCTCCCCTCGTGGTCCAGTAGCTGTTTGTCCCTCTTTTGCTCAGCTTCTTTATTCTCTGTCATTTGGTCTTCTATATTGCTAATTCTTTCTTCTGCCTCATTTATCCTAGCAGTGAGAGCCTCCATTTTTTATTGTACATCATTAATAGCTTTTTTGATTTCAGCTTGGTTAGATTTTAGTTCTTTTATTTCTCCAGAAAGGGCTTTTATATCTCTTGAGAGATTTCTCTAATATCTTCCATGCCTTTTTTGAGCCCGGCTAGAACCTTGAGAATTGTCATTCTGAACTCTAGATCTGACATATTACCAATGTCTGTATTGATTAGGTCCCTAGCCTTCAGTACTGCCTCTTATTCTTTTTTTTTTTTTTTTTTTTGGGTGAATTTTTCTGCCTTATCATTTTGTCCCGATAAGAGTATATGAAGGAGCACATAAAAAACTAAAAGGGTGGCAAAGACCCCAGGAAAATTCACTTTCAGAAAGTGGTTGATTTTCTCTTTCTAGAGTTGCTGTTCTTCTTCTCTTCGACCTCTCATTGGATTTGTAGGTGTTTGCAATCTTTAGGTATGCTATCTAACTGATCTCCTGCTACCTGATGTAGTCTCAGACTGCTACTTCTCTGCCATCTTGACTGCTCTCCTCTACTGGCAATATTCTTAAATTTTAGTATGTGTAAGACTTATTTAGAGGTCTTATGAAAACATGAATCACTGGATCCTCTTCCCAGAGGTTCTGATTCAGTAGGCATGGGTTAGAGCCAAAAATATGCATTTCTAACAGGATCCATATTTTGCTGGTGCTGCTGGTTCTGGAACCATATTTTGAAAACAATAGGCCTATAGTAAAAAGTACATAGATACTAGAAATTTCCTGGAAATTTTTGTGAATACTTACTGGAAAATTCCAGAATATCCATTATTTTTGAATGAGGGGACTATATATGACTCGAGAAACCACCCCCTGAAAATGATCCCCAAGAGAGCCTATGGGACAACTTCTTTAATAAAAAAGTAAGAAAGGTACCAGTGATGAAGACACCAGCATATCTGAGAAGCTCAATAGCCCTTAATAGTAGCCAGGATTGAGATTAGGAATGCTGCTATGGATAGTGAGCTCTTCAGTATTTACAATGATACAATCCTGGCAAACACAGAAGCAGAGTAACCACACTTAAGCATTAAAGTCAGAGAGGACATAATTCCCCTTATAAGTAATATAAGAGTAGTAATCAGAATGCTATCTGATGATTGAATTCTGTGGTAGGTGCACTTTGTTGAGCATTTAGCTGTTCTCATTCTGAACTATCCGTCCACATATATCTTCCATGGACTTTCTTTACCACCAGCTTCCCAATATTTTTACTTCTAATGCCTTTGACATCAAGCCAAACTATTACCAATTTCAGTTATGAATTGGTGGAGATCCGTATTGATGACCATTTCTTACTTCACACTAAGTAGACACCTTCAGGTACTAAAGTGGAAGAAAGATTCACCTCATATTCTTTCTCAGATGTATCCCTGAGTGGAGCTCTAATGCTTAAACTGTTCAAAATACTCAGATTATCCAGCATATAATGTGTAACTATCTATAATCCATACTTAAGTTTCTTCTACTTTAGTGATTTAGTCATAAGGAACTTCCCCGGATTCAATAAACATGGATTGAAAGAGAAGAGGCAAAACAATGGGAATAAATGTCAAAAGAATCTGAGCCATCTGCTCATGCAAATTATTTTCACTTCTGGGTTTGCCTGAATTAATTCTTTTATAAATCATTTCCATTTGATGATACATTGCCGCTGCCCATGCTCCACTTTTATGGCAGGTTCAATCAGACCAAGCTCAATTCCTGATGGGAAGCTTAGGCTTCATGATTATTAGATCTTTTATGGTTAGACAGTGTCTCTACTTAAGTCCATTAGCAAGCCAGAGTTATTTGTCAAAAGAGTAGATGCCTGCAGAACAAGAAAGATATAACAGAGTTCTGTGCTATGATTTGCCTACTGATCTTTAAGAGGCTTCATACAACATGGACACTTCTATTCTATTAGATCACAGGTTTCAGGTACTGGAGCAGTTATGCTGCAGGTTGGATTTGCTATAGAGCTGTCTTTCACTCTGGCCCCTAGAAACAGGCAGCCTAACAGGTGAATTTGTAGATGGATTAATATAGTCCACACAACTGTGGTATATTTAGTCTCTCAAATCCAAAAATTTTTTAAATTATATTTTAAAATAAAATTATTGTTGTTCTTTTTTCAGGGTAAGTGAGGTCAGGCTCAAAAGCCTGTCTCTGAATATGCTCAAAATCACAGAACTCCCAGAAACTTTTTTTTTTTAAAGATTTTGTTTATTTATTTGACAGAAATCACAAGTAGGCAGAGAGGCAGGCAGAGAAGAGGAGGAAGCAGGCTCCCTGCTGAGCAGAGAGCCCAATGTGGAACTCGATCCCACGACCCTGGGATCATGACCTGAGCCAAAGGCAGAGGCTTTAACTCACTGAGCCACCCAGGCGACCCTCCCAGAAACTTTATTGAAGTAAAAATGTTCTTGCCTTTTTTCAGGTTTATATCACACTTTCTATTCTATACTTCTCTTATTAAAACATATAAAGCACTTATTATTTTCTGTTCACCAGCCAAGTTAGCATAATACAGTGGGCTAGTATGAGGCTTTGTGAAATTTCAAGATTATAGAGATCTCTCTAGAGACAATTTCTGCCTTAGACCAAAATGGAGTAACATCCATCTTATTTACCCTCTCAAAATAAACAACTAAACTCCCCAAAGATATAAATGTCTGTTTTCAGATGTTAGATATCAAGCCTCCCAGTCAGGGAGCCCTGAAGAAAAGAGACAAATGACTAAGTTCTGCTGTTGCCACAAATTACAGCTGGGAGAGAATTTTCTGGATGTAGCAAAGAAAAATGGAACTAGTCAAAGCACATCAGTAGTCTTGAGTTGAGTATACCAGTTAGAATCTGTGGAAGTCCAAGGAACATAGTGTTTACAGAACAGAGTGTCAGAGGGTAGAGATGTGCACTCTAAGGGAGCTCCAATGCCCTGTTACTCCATCGTAGCTAGGAGAAATTTAGTGATGGATAATTTTTTTTATCTATACAAATATTATTGATCTTTATGCTGAGATATATTGAATTTTCTTGGAAACAGTTCGACCCCTTCACAGATTTTTAGGTAGAACCAGAAGAGCCTTAATCAGGGGTTTACTTTTCCTCCTGCATAACAACCAAAACTTTGGTGAAATATATGAAAGAATACATTGAACTTCAAGAGAAGGACAGTGACCCTTGAGGGAAGGGAAACAAATGCTATAAGCACAAAATTGCCAAGCTTTCTGTTTGAAGAAATACAGGGTAAGGAATAATCCCTGTCTCCACCAGTTAGAATCAAAGACTTCATTATTCATGGAATATTGGGAAAAGTATTCAAAAAGAATTTTGCCTCAGTAGAGAAGAAAATTATTCCTTGAGTATTTTACTCTTTTGAGTATTTTACTCTACTAATCTCACCTAACAGAGACTCATATTAGTCCATTTCAAATCCTTGGGCAAAAAGCCATTCATATGAATTTTATGGTATGATTTAAAATTTTCTTTTGTCCTATTTCTATTGAATATGCAAATATGGTTATAGTTGATACATGATTTTCTTTTTACATTATAAAACCTTTTCTTTCCATAACTCAGAATAGAAATTCTTGCTAAAACAACCTATTTACTTATACAGATTTGTGAGAAAAAGTGTTTTCAGTTCAAATATCTAACTTTCATATATATTAAAGAAGATTACTGTTTTCAGCTATCTTAGGGTCGCGGGATCAAGCCCCATGTTGGGCTCTGCACTCAGTGGGGAATCTGCTTGAAATTCTCTCCCTCTCTCTCTGCTCCTCTTTCCCCTCTAAAATAAATAAATAAATACTTTTTTCTTTTTTTTTTTTTTTAAGAAACTTTCATTTCTACCAAACTAAAAGCTCAGTGGTAGAATGTTAGGTCATGAGGTAGGTGAAGATGGCATTCAAGAAAATAAAGGATCAGCTCAGAGTGAGAAAGATGTTCATACAGGGTTCTGATCCACAGAGAGATTGCAAAAATTACTAGTTCTGAGAAGATTAGCCTATTCCAGAGTATCAGAGCCTAGATGGGGAGAAGATGTCTTTTACCTGGTAGTGCAATGCAGTGTGGAATATGAGAGTTGGACTAGGAAGAGAGGAGCACTTGTGTAGGGGAGAAGGGCCCTAGTGAAGGTAGGAGATTTTTTTACATATGGAGAATTGATTAAATGAGAAAATGTATTAAGTCAATGTGAGCAGGGTGCCTCACTGCCAGAGACAGTAGATAGAAACTGGGAGAATAAAATGTACTCTGTGGTGCTGGACTATAGTTAGAGATACATAGGAACTTGTGGTTTTTCAATTGACAAGTAGATATATTGATGGATAAATATAGACCTAGATTTATGTGTTTATTATAATGTTATATTCAAGAATTGCCTATTTCTGTCTACCAAGATGGTCTAGGAGCAGCAGCACTTAAAAGGTGATAAGCATACCATCATACCTAGAACACATAACTCTCACCTTCTATGACATTTTTCACTAAATAAATGAGGATACCTTGGAATAATGTCTGATCTGAGATCTGGACAATGACAAAATGAGTCTAAAGCATCCTGTTCTTCCAGAAAGTGAGAAAGTGTTCCCAAAAAAGTGCTCAAAGAATGATACCATATAAAAGGACACAGAAACCAGTTACCATTGGTCAAATCTAGGATAATTTAAGCTAAAACATAAAAATAGCCATCTTAAAAAGTTATAATGCATTGCATAAAATATAAAGACATAAATCCAATCTAAAAAATTTAAGTTTGATAAGGGATAAGATAATATACAATTACATGGTGTCTTTCCACAAAACAATTGATAACAAAAGGGAAGAAATAAGAATAACTTCATAATAGAAAAGTATGTTAGTCTCCATCTGAAAGAAGTAATCAAAGTGAATTCAATAAGTACTGGGACAAATTGAAACTGTTCACCATCTGTTGACATGCATTTGAGAACCCAGCATAACTGCGGTGATACTCCTGCCAAGTATGCACATCCTGAATCAAATCAGAAGAAAATATCAAACACATTTAAACTGATTAGCATTCTACAAAATAAATGGTTTATATACTTAAAGAGGTTATGACAGTAAGCAAAGAATAGGATCTATTACCTTTGTAGTCTTTGTTTAACTATGTTAATTATAGCTGAGAATGTTCCAAATAGTATCTCCATATTGTCTCTTCCTTCTAAAATTCATAATTTTATGAAATCAATCTGGCAAAAGCATGGCTTTTTTCATGCTAATAGGATAAATCTAAAATTTCAGCATCATTTTATACCATCCTGATCTGGAACCTTGCCATACTACCTTCTCTAGTTTGTACTTCTTACTTGTAAGAAGATTATTTCAAATTGAATTACTTGCTGAATATCAAATAGAATTCTATTTCACTTCATTCAGTTTTTTCCTGTGAAAATATCATTTTTCAGAACTACCTCATCTTTTCTCTTTATGAATTTTTTTCGATTCCTAAGGTAAATATAGTTTCTTATTTCCCCAAACTCATATTGATCATATTTAAATAAATCTACCCTGCATCTTGACATGTGTCAATATGTATTTTTCCCAATTTTATGTATATTCCTTATTAGTAGAGATTCTATTTTATCTTCCACACTAATTAGCAAAAATTAGGTGCTCATGAAATTGTTGAAATTGTGAATCATTGCTATTCACATACTTGATTGAGAAAAGTCATTGAGCATGTAAACATAGCTAAATATGAAACTGACATATAATACTTTGTATAAAGAGACTCTGGATATTTGGAAAAACACTGGCAATTTTCCTTATATTTTAAAATACAAAGCTAAGAGAGAATTTTTTTTTTTTTTTTAATAGACTCCATGCCAGCATGGAGCCCAGCTCAGGACCTGAGCTGAGATCAAGAGTTGGAAACTTAATTAACTGAGCCACCCATGCACCCTGAGAATTGTATTTATATATTAATTTCAAAAGTGGAATTTAGGGGCACCTGGGTGGCTCAGTCGGTTGGGCATCTGCCTTTGACTCAGGTAATGATCTTAGGGTCCTGGGATGGGGACGCACATTGGGCTCCCTCCTTAGTGGGGAGTCTGCTTCTCCCTCTCTCTGATTCTCCTTCCAGCTTGTGCTTGCTCTCTCTCTCTCTGTCTCAGATAAATAAATAAAATCTTAAAAAAAAAAAAAAAGCTGTATTTACTTGTTCCATACCTTATAGCACCAAAGAGTTAATTCCATATGCTATTCTTTCAAGGCATAATAAATGCAATAGGTTATCAGTGAGTTCTGCATGACCAGAATCATCAGTATTGCAGTAAAATAAAAGACTGAAATTTATATCTTCACATTTTATCTTTGGAAGTTGCTGAGATAGGGAATTCAGAATAGACTCTAGAAGCCTCAATATCCATCTCCTAGTGAATAAATTTTATCTTCCTTATAATTCCATGGATCTCTCTATTAATATGGTTCCATTTAGCACTTCAATGTCATTCACTAATTCATTCAATAAATATTTATTGAGCACTACATTGGTCAAGGTACTCTTCTAGGTCCTGAGGATATAATGACGAAGGAAAAGGACACTTTCCTTGCCTGCCATCATTGAGTGTATATTCTACAAAGCGAGAGAAGCATGGATCAAATAAAAAAAAAATACATAATTTACTGAAGTGATAGACGTTATGCCAAAACTAAAGCAGATTCTATAATTACAAAATATATGTATTTTTAAACTAAGATAATAGTGAAAGTCTCTACAGTAAGGAGACATTTGAGCTGAGATCTGAATGAACTGAGAGGGAGTATGCCATGTGAACATAGAAGGGAAGAGATAATCACTCCACTCCTTTTCTTGTTTAAACAACTGTCTTCACTACCACTCCTTGATATTCTGCCATCATTTGCACTTGATATTGCAGATATCTTGAACTATTGCAATGTATGTTGACATGAGACTTTATGCCTCTAGGCTTTTAAATGGGATGTTTTGCTTTTGTGCATAGCCATTCAACTCCCAGTTTTACCAAAATTCTAATATCCAGCCTTAAACACACACACCCATGCAACTAACCTCTAAACAAAAAATAAACAGTACAGGGGTCCCACTGCAGTCAGTACCACTCCAAAGTTACCATTATCTTGACTGCCTACACCATGAATTAGTTTTGCATGTCGTTAAACTTAAATAAATGGAAGCATACAGCATCTCTCTATTGTGTTTGTACTTTTTTAAACTAAATATTAGGTGTCTATGATTTATCTGTGTTACTGTGTGTGGTGTTAGTATACAGCTATATGCTCTTATGGTTATTTGTCCCATATATGAATTTTTTTAAAAAGATTTTATTTATTTATTTGACAGAGAGACACACAGCTAGAGAGGGAACAGAAATAGGGGGAGTGGGAGAGGGAGAAGCAGGCTTCCCGTGGAGCAGGGAGACTGATGTGGGGCTCAATCCCAGGACACTAGGATTATGACCTGAGCTGAAGGCAGATGCTTAACAATTGAGCCACCCAGGCACCCCATATGTGAATTTTTAAATAAGAGTTTTACATCAAAGATTTTATGCTTATGAGAAAGAATATATCATGATTATTTTTTTCTTGTCTCTTTTTGTGTCTGCTTTTGTCTCATTTACTATTAGACTTACTGTTAGGCTTAAAACAGCCTGTTAAAATAATATTGAGTAACTTCCTTTCTTTTTCTGTTCTCCAGAACATGATAGCATGAGTATCTGCTGGGTTGGAATGGTGACTGGCTAACAGAAGGCTATTCATAAAACATGTATTCTACTTAGAGATAATTATGTGTTTTATTTGGCATACTGCATGGAAAATCTGATTTAACCTTTACAAACGCTCATTTGGTAGAAGGTAGTTTCAACATTACTACCCTTAAAATCAGTTTTTTTTAAATGTTATTTTACATACAGTACATCATTAGTTTTTTATTTAGTTTGAACTATATTTTAAGAATCTCTGATATTTCACTTTATACAATCATTTCTCAAGTTTGCTTGTAATGTTGAGGAAATATTGATATCAGTGATGCATTTTATTGAACATATTCCTCTTATAATCACAACTAAGGAAACTTTCTTAAAAAAAAAAACAAAACAATCAACCAAATATTCCTAGCCATTTATAAAATAATAATAACATTACTAGTGATGTTCAGTTGAATTTTCATAGATTTTTTTTTGAATTATCAGAGCTGACTTTTTATATTATCTGGTTTACCTTAAAAGACTTATTTCATTTAGCTGCTTATAACTTCAAATATCCTGGGTTTTTTGTTTGTTTGTTTCATTTCGTTTTGTTTTGTTTTGTTTTGTTTGGACAAGGGTGTTTATTCAGGTTTTAACTCAGATATCACTTTCTTCAGAGATCATCCATGACCACCCTAGCTATACCAGCACCATTAGCTCTCTACTGCAAAATACGATTTTTATCTTTGACACTAACCTTATCAACAACTGCCATTAACTTATCTACTCATTGGCCCGGCAGGATCCTCAAGAGCAGAGACTTTGTTTACCTATTGCCAAGAGCAGTGCCAGGCCCAGGAGGGTCTCATGTGTAACCAGTTGATTACTGTGTAATAGTGGGGAGTTTGCAAAAACAAGTAGTTACATGAATTCCATTGGTGTTGTTTATTTTTGTGTGTGTGTTTTTTTTAAGACTTTATTTATTTACTTAACAGATAGAGATCACAAGTAGGCTGAGAGGCAGGCCAAGAGAGCGGAGGAAGCAGGCTTCCTGCTGAGCAGAGAGCCTGATGCAGGTGGGGCTTGATCCCAAGATTCTGGGATCATGATATTAGCCTAAAGCAGAGGTTTTAACCCACTGAGCCACCCAGGAGCCCCTATTTTTGTCTTTTATTTAATTCTACTGTGGTTTACATACAATGTTATATTAGCTTCAGGTATATAATATAAGGATTCAGCAATTCTATTTAATACTTAGTGCTCATCATGATAAGTATACTTCTCTCCTTCACCTATTTCACTGATTCCCCCCTCTCCCTGGTAATAATCAGTTTGTTTTCTATAGTTAAGAGTCTGGGTTTTTGTTTGTTTGTTTGTTTGTTTGTTTTCTTTCTTTCTTTTTGTTTTTTTAAGATTTTATTTATTTATTTGAGAGAGTGAGTGAATGAGAGAGGGGGAACACGAGTGGAGGTGTAGAGAGGGAAGCATACTCCCTACTGAGCAGGGAGCCTGCCCGGGGCTCTATCTAGGACTCTGGGATCACCATCTGAGCCAAAAGCTTAACTGCTTACCTAGTGAGCCACCTAGACACCCCTCTTTTTTCCTTTATTAATTTGTTTCTTAAATTCCGCATATGAGTGAAATCATATAGTATTTGTCTTTCTCTGACTAATTTCACATAACATTGTATTTTCTAGATCTGTCTATATTGTTGCAAATGGAAAGATTTCATTCTTTTTTGTGGCTAAGAAATATTTCATTGTGTATATGTATATACACATACCATATCTTCTTTATTCATTCATATATTGATGGGCACATGAGCTCCTTCCATAATTTGGCTATTATAAATAATTCTGCAACAAGTATACAGGTGCATAGTTCCTTTTGAAGTAGTGTTTTTTGTATTCTTTGGGTAAATACCCAGAGGTAGAATTACTAGATCATATGGTAATTAATTTTTAATTTTTTGATGAACCTTCTTACTGTTTTCCACAGAGACTTCACTAATTTGCATTCCCACCAACAGTGCACAAAGATTTCTTTTTCTCCACATCCTCACCATCCCTTATTGTTTCTTGTGTTTTTTATTTTAGCCATTCTGACAGGTTATATCTCATTGTGATTTTGATTTCCATTTCTCTAATGATGAATGATGTTGAGAATCTTTTCATGTGTCTGTTGGCCATCTATATGTCTTCTTTGGAGAAATCTCTGTTCATGTCTTCTGCTTATTTTTAAATTGGATTATTTGTTTTTTGGATGTTGAGTTGTATAAATTCTTTATATATTTTGGATACTAACCCTTAATCAGATATGTCATTTGCAAATATCTCCTCCCATTCAGTAGGTTGTCTTTTTGTTTTGTTGTTTCCTTTGCTGTGCAGAAGTTTTTTATTTTGACATAGACCCAAGTTTGTTTGCTTTTGTTTCCCTTGCTTCAGGAGACATATCTAGAAAAATGTTGCTATGCTGATGTCGGATAAATTACTGCTTTTGCTCACTTCTAGAATTTGTATAATTATTGGTCTCAGAGTTAGGTTTTTAATCCATTTGAGTTTATTTTTTGTTTATAGTCAAGAAAATGGTCTGGTTTCATTCTTTTGTATATAACTGTTTAGATTTGCCAGCACCATTTGTTGAAGAGAATGTCTTTTTCTCATTGCATATTCTTGACTCCTTGGTTGAAGATTAATTGTGGGTTTGTTTCTGGGCTCTCTATTCTGTTCCATTGATTTATGTGTCTGTTTTTGTGTTAGTACTGTAGCGTTTTGATCACTATAGCTTTGTAGTAAACCTTGAAATCTGGGATAATGGCATCTGCACTTTTTTTTTTTATCAATTTTTTTAAATTTTTTATTTTTTATAAACATATATTTTTATCCCCAGGGGTACAGGTCTGTGAATCACCAGGTTTACATACTTCACAGCACTCACCCAAGCACATACCCTCCCCAATGTCCATAATCCCACTCCCTTCTCCCAAACCCCCTCCCCCAGCAACCCTCGAGGCATCTGCACTTTTATTCTTTTTTTTTTTTTTTTTTCTTCCAAGATTGCTTTGGCTACTCAAGGTCTTTTGTAGTTCATACAAATTTTAGGATTATGTTTTATTTCTATGAAAATGCTTTTGTTGTTTTGCTAGGGATTGCATTAAATCTGCAGATTGCTTTGGGTAGTGTGAACATTTTAACAATATTTGTTCTTCCAATCCATGAGCATTGAAAGTTTTTCCATTTCTTTGTGTCTTCCTCAATTTCTTTCATTATTTTATTGTTTCAGAGTATATGTTTTTCACCATAGTAAATTTATTCCTAGTCTTTTTATTATTCATGGTGCAACTGTAAATGGGATTGTTTTCTTAATTTCTCTTTGTGCTATTTCATTATTAGTGTATACAAATGCAGTAGATTTCTATATATTTGTTTCTACTGTGACCTTAGTGAATTTATCAGTTGTAGTAGTTTTTTGGTGAAGTCTTTAAACTTTTCTATGTATAATATCATGTCATCTGCAAATAGCAGAAGTTTTACCTCTTATTACCAATTTGATACCTTTTATTTCTTTTTCTTATCTGATTGCTGTGACCAGGACTTCCAGTACTATGTTTTATAAGTGTGGTGAAAGTGGACATCCTTGTTTTGTTCCTGATCTTAGGGGGAAAGTTCTCCGATTTTACTATGATGTTAGCTCTGGGCTTTTTATATAAGGCTATTATTATGTTGAGGTATCTTCCCTCCAAACCCTCTTTGTTGCTGGTTTTTATCATGAATGGAGACTGTAATTTGTCAAATGCTTTCCTGCATCTATGAAATGATCATATGGTTTTTATCCATTTTCATATTGATGGGTTGTAACACCTTGATTGGTGTGTAAATACTGAACCACTCTTGCATACTGGGAATAAATCCTATTTAATTATAGTGAATAATTTTTTTAACATATTGTTGAATTCAGTTTGCTAGTATTATGTTAAGGACTTTTTTTTTTTTTAACAAATAATGTATTATTTGTTTCAGGAGTACATGTCTGTGATTCCTCAGTCTTACACAATTCACAACACTCACCATAGCACATACCCTCCCTAATGTCCATCACGCAGCCACTCCATCCCTCCCTCCTCCACCCCTCCAGCAACCCTTAGTTGGTTTCCTGAGGTTAAGAGACTCTTATGGTTTGTCTCCCTCTCTGCTTTTCTCTTGTTTCATTTTTCCCTCCCTTCCCCTATGATCCTTTGTCTTGTTTCTCATATTCCTCATATCAGTGAAGTCACATGATAATTGTCTTTCTCTGATTGATTTATTTCACTTGGCATAATACAATCTAGTTCCATCCACGTTGTTGCAAATGGCAAGATTTGGGGGTTTTTTGATGGCTACACAGTATTCCATTCATCTGTTGATGGACATCTAGGTTCTTTCCATAGTTTGGCTATTGTGGACATTGCTGCTATAAGCATCCAGGTGCACGTGCCCCTTGTGCCCCTTTGGATCACTACATTTATATCTTTAGGGTAAATACCCAGTATTGTGATTGCTGGGTCGTAGGGTAGCTCTATTTTCAACTTTTTGAGGAACCTCCATACTGTTTTCCAGAGAGGTTGCACCAGCTTGCATTCCCACCAACAGTGTAGGAGGGCTCCCCTTTCTCCGCATCCTCGCCAACTCCTGTCATTTCCTGACTGGTTAATTTTAGTCATTCTGACTGGCATGAGGTAGTATCTCACTGGTTTTGATTTTTATTTCCCTGATGCTGAGTGATATTGAGCACTTTTTCATGTGTCTGTTGGCCATTTGGATGTCTTCTTTGCAGAAATGTCTCTTCATTGTTTCTGCCCATTTCTTTGTTGGATTATTTGTTCTTTGGGTGTTGAGTTTGATAGGTTCTATAAAGATTGTGGAGGACTTTTGTGTCTGTTTATTAGAGATACTGGCCTGTAGTGTTCTCTCTCTCTCTCTCTCTCTTTCTCTCTCTCTCTATTTTGCACTGTGTTTATCTGGTTTTGGAATCAAGTAATGGTGATGCTGGCCTCATAGAATGAATCTGGAATTCTTTCCTCTCCTGTCTTTTGTAATAGTTTGAGAAGAATGGGTATTAACTCTTTGAATGTTTAGTAGAATTCACCTGTGAAGCCTACTGCTCCTGGAATTTTCTTTTTGGGGAGTTTTTGACTACTGATTCAATTTCATTATTGGTAATGGGTCTTTTAAATTTTCTATTTCTTCATGATTTAGTTTTGTTAGATTATATGTTGTTAGGAATTTATTCATTTTTTCTAGGTTGTCAAATTTGTTGGTATATAATTTTCATAATATTCTCTTATAATCCTTTGTATTTCTGTGGTGTCAATTGTTATTTCTCCTATTTCATTTCTGATTTTGTTTAACTTTTTTTTTCATGAATCTGGGTAAAGGTTTGTGGATTGTGTTAATATTTTCAAAGAACAAACTCCTGGCTTCATTCAGAAGAGTTCTTTTCTTTTTGTTTGTTTGTTTGTTTCTATTTCATTTCTAATCTTTATTACTTCTTTATTTCTGCTCTAATCTTTATTACTTCTTTCGTCCTATTGATTTGGGATTTTGTTTTTTTTTTTCTTTTTCCAGCTCCCTTAAAAACTTGAGATTTTTCTTCCTTCTTGAGGTAGGCCTGCATTGCTATAAACTTCTTCCTTAGAACAGATTTGGGGCAACCCAGAGATTTTGGACCACTGTGTTTTCATTCATGTATTTTTTTTTCTAATTTCCTCTTTAATTTCTTGGTTGACCCATTCATTGTTTATCAGCATGTTATTTAATCTCTGTGTATTTGTGTCATTTCCAGATTTTTTTTTTCTTGTGCTGGATTTCTAGTTTCATAGCATTGTGGTTGGAAAAGATGCATGGTATGACTTCAATATTTTTGAATTTTTTGAGACTTGCTTCTAACATGTGACCTGTTCTGGAGAATGTCCCATGTGTACTTGAAAAGAATGTGCATTTTCCTGTCTTAGGATAAAATGTCTGATTATATTTGTTAGAGATATCTGATCCAATGTGACATTCAAAGCCACTTTTGATTTCCTGTTTTGCATGTAAGTGGGGTATAAAGTTCCCTACTATTATTGTATTACTTACTATTGATTAATTTCTTCATATTTATTATTAGCTGCTTTATGCATTTGGGTGCTTCCATGTTGGGTATGTTATTATTAACAATTGTTATATCATCTTGTTGTAGCATTACCTTTATAATTATATAGTGTCCTGCTTTGTCTCTTGTTATAGTCTTTCTATTAAAGCCTATTTTGTCCAATGTAAGTATTGCTACCCTTGCTTTCTTTTCACTTCCATTTGTATGATAAATGTTAATCTATCCCTTCACTTTCAATCTGCAGATGTCTTTAGGTCTGAAATGAGTCTCTATAGGCAGCATATGGATGAGTCTTGCTTTTATTTCCATTCTCTCACCCTGTGTCTTTTTTTTTAATTTTTTTAAATTTTTTAATTAATTTATTTATTTTCAGCATGACAGTATTCTGTTACTGCACCACACCCAGTGCTCCATGCAATCTGTGCCCTCTCTAATCCCACCACCTGGTCCCCCCAACCTCCCACCCCCCACTCCTTCAAACCCCTCAGATTGTTTTTCAGAGTCTATAGTCTCTCATGATTCACCTCCCCTTCCAATTTCCCCTAACTCTCTTCTCCTCTCTAACTCCCCTTGTCCTCCATGCTATTTGTTATGCTCCACAAATAAGTGAAGCCATATTATAATTGACTCTCTTTGCTTGACTTATTTCACTCAGCATAATCTCTTCCAGTCCCGTCCATGTTGCTACAAAAGTTGGGTATTCATCCTTTCTGATGGAGGCATAATACACCATAGTGTATATGGACCACATCCTCCTTATCCATTTGTCCATTGAAGGGCATCTTGGTTCTTTCCACAGTTTGGCGACTGTGGCCATTGCTGCTATAAACATTGGGGTACAGATGGCCCTTCTTTTTACTACATCTGTATCTTTGGGGTAAATACCCAGTAGTGCAATTACAGGGTCATAGGGAAGCTCTATTTTTAATTTCTTGAGGAATCTCCACACTGTTCTCCAAAGTGGCTGCACAACTTGCATTCCCACCAACAGTGTAAGAGGGATCCCCTTTCTCCACATCCCCTCCAACACATGTTGTTTCCTGTCTTGCTAATTTTGGCCATTCTAACTGGTGTAAGGTGATATCTCAATGTGGTTTTAATTTGAATCTCCCTGATGGCTAGTGATGATGAACATTTTTTCATGTGTCTGATAGCCATTTTTATATCTTCATTGGAGAAGTGTCTTGTTCATATCTTCTGCCCATTTTTTGATATGATTATCTGTTTTGTGTGTGTTGAGTTTGAGGAGTTCTTTACAGATCCTGGATATCAACCTTTTGTCTGTACTGTCAATTGCAAATATCTTCTCCCATTCCGTGGGTTGCCTTTTTGTTTTCTTGACTGTTTCCTTTGATGTGCAGAAGCTTTTGATTTTGATGAAAACCCAAAAGCTTATTTTCGCTTTGTTTCCTTTGCCTTTGGAGACATATCATGAAACCCTGTGTCTTTTGATTAGAACATTTAGTCCACTTACATTCAAAGTAATTATTGATAGGTGTATATTTGTTGCCATTTTGTTACTTTATTATTTCTTCAAATCATACTCTATCCCCTTAGAATAGAATAGAATATATAGAATAATATAGAATAATATTCTATCCCCTTCTGGGATCCCTATAATGCAAATGTTATTATGCTTGATAATATCACTAAGTTCCTTAAATCTATTTTCTTTTTTCTTTTAATCCATTTTCATTTTTATGTTTTTCTCTCTCCTGTTCAGCTTGATTGCTTTCTATTACTCTGTCCTCTGGGTCATTGATCCATTCTTCTGTTTTGTTGTTGTTGTTGTTGTTGTTTTCTTGTGTACTATCTATTCCATCTAATGTATTTTTAATTTCAATTATTGAGTTCTTCATCTGCTTTCCATCTCTTTCTTACTGTTCCTGCTAAGATCCTCCACTCTTTTCTCAAGCCCAGTGAGAGTCTTTATGCTCATTACTTTAAGTTGTCTATCAGGCATATTATTGTATTTGTTTTGCTTAGGTGTCTTGCTATAATTTTGTCTTGTTCTTTCATTTGGGACATAGTCCTCTGTCTTCTCATTTTGTTTAAATTTTTGTTAGGAATTTTAGTTATGTCTCCTGCTCTTGAAAGAAAGAAGTGGGCTTATGAAGAAGAGGTCCTGTAGTGCCCCATTATTTAATGTCCCCTGCTCGTCAGAACCTGGCCCTTCTGGGTTATCTTCTAGATACATTATGTGTGCCTAACAATTGTGGGTGAACCTTCAAAGCACTCATATTTAATGGTTCTCTTTGCTTGTTGTGGGCAGGGTTTGGTCCCTGTTGTTTCATGAGCCAGTCATAGATCATTTTGGTCTTGAATTGAGTCACACAAGGCATTTGCCAGAGATGGGGTAGAACTAAACTGCAGGGCACTCTCCCTATGTTGTCCCCTGAGAAGCTTCTGTTGATGGCTGAGGCCCATAGTAGACTATATGTCTTCTCCCAGCCCACTACTGGGGTCAGAGTCAGACTGGTTTGTGTAGTTATCTTCCCTTTCCCCAGTAAAGGAGGCACTTTGGAGATCTGGCCACTCTCACAGCTGCTTACCCCCTGCCAGGCTGATGGTACTGCTTTGGATAGGCTCCAGCCAAAGTCATATTAGAGGGGGCATTTCTGAAAAGAATGTGAAGGTTGGGCACACAGTGTTAGCAAGGTTTGTGTAGGTCTGCTGTGGGAATAGGGCCTAGAGTAGAGGACTCGCTGGAACAGGTATGTCCACAGGAAGACTCCAGGGCCAGGGTGCTGTTAGCAAGTTAATAGTATTGCCTCTGGGCTCATTCCCACAGGTGTCTGTTTGTCTGGGCTTGGGGGTGATGAAGAAGAAAATGACACCTTCCACCTCTTCTGTTCTTGGAGAAGTCTTCCAAGGATCCCTGCCCTTCTAGCCCAGTATCTGAGATTAGAAAACAAATCTCCCTCCTATATATTCCAAGCGTTTTTCAAACTGCTGCTTCTATGCTGTATCTCTTCAATGGAAGGACTTTACTGGCCAGGCTCTCCCAAAGCTGAGCCTGCTGATTTTTAAAATTCCAGGTATTGGGGGGAGGGGGTTTGGGAGAAGGGGGTGGGATTATGGACATTGGGGAGGGTATGTGCTTTGGTGAGTGCTGTGAAGTGTGTAAACCTGGTGATTCACAGACCTGTACCCCTGGGGATAAAAATATATGTTTATAAAAAATAAAAAATTTAAAAAAAATTCCAGGTATTAAGACCCTCTGACTGGAAGAAGTGGCAAAATCAGTCCCTCTGGTTTTCAAACCAGATGTTAGGAGGATTTGTCTTACCCATGTGGGTTCTCTTTGCCTGGGGTGCCTGGTGTAAGAGTATCTTTCACTCATCTCTTGGTGCCCACAGTGTCTTTCCCTCCCATGTACAATCTGTAAGTTATATTAGCTCCTGACTGCATCTCTGCCCTTTCTTTCTTACTAGATATGGCCTCTTCTCCACATTTAGCTCTGGAGAATCTTTCTGCCAATATTCAAGTCTTTTTCTGGGTTATTTATATTGATGTGGATGTTATCTAGTTGTCTCCATGGGATGAAATGAACTTACAGTCTTCCTATGCTGCAGTCTCCCCTTGAAGTCTCAAATATTATTTTTGATGTTTGGCAAATCATTATAAAACATGGAGGGATGCCTGGGTGGCTCAGTCAGTTAAGTGTCTGCCTTCAGCTTATGTCATGATCCCAGGGTCCTGGGATGATTGTTCCACATTGGGCTCTTTGCTCAGCAGGGAGCCTGCTTCTCCCTCTGCCTGCTATTATCCCTGCTTGTATGCATGCTCTCTCTCTGACAAATAAATAAATAAAATCTTTAAAAAAATAAAAAAGGAAATTTTTTTATACACAACACATTTTTCATTTAAATATTAGATTTTGTTTCAGTGACTTTGCATTTAGACTATCACATGACTGCATGTGAGAAATGAAAATTAAAACATATTCTTAGGGGCACCTCAGTGGCTCAGTGGGTTAAGCCTCTGCCTTCTGCTCAGGTCATGATCTCCAGGTCCTGGGATCAAGCCCCACATTGGGCTCTTTGTTCGGCGGGGAGCCTGCTTCTTCCTCTCTCTCTCTCTCTGTCTGCCTTTCTGCTTACTTGTGATCTCTGTCTGTCAAATAAATAAAATCTTTAAAAAAAAAACCAACCATATTCTTAGTAGGCTAAAAATTTAAATTTTAAAAGATTTTATTTATTTGACACAGAGAGAGAGATCACAAGTAGGCAGAGAGGCAGGCAGAGAGAGAGGGGGAAGCAGGCTCCCCGAGTAAAGAGTCCAATGTGGGGCTCAATTCCAGGAGCCTGAGACCATGACATGAGCAAAAGGCAGCGGCTCAACCCTCGGAGCCACCCAGGTGCCCAGTAGGCTAAGAATTTTTAATAAATGAATAACTTATTATTCATAATACATACAAAATAAAAGGTCAAATGACAGACATTTAGGTTTATCTCATATGTGACAGATTATATTACATTTTTCATTTATTTATTAGTGTTTATGAATTTGTGACTTAAAATAATTATTTATTTTATTTTCATGGTTGTGTAATGATAAATTTCCAAATTCCTTAATGTTATTTATTCTTTATATTTTTTATTTTATATTCTTACTATTGACGATTATTTTCTCTTCATTAAAAAGCTAGAATTGAATGTTGATGAGCCAATATCAAACCTATTTTAGGAAGTTATTATGGAAGTGATTGCCATCTATTTCAAATTTTGCTTAAAATTGAAGTTTTATAGTTGCCTTAGAAACATGACTTGAATATTAGTTATAATTTACATTTATGATTTGCCATATATCCAATAAAACATAATGAAATTTTGGATACAATACTCCTGAGAATGTTATTTAATTATTCTTTATATTATCAGTTATTATTACAATAAAAACTGACACTATAATCAACATTCACATAAAATATAAAATTAATTGGTGAACACTACAAGTTAACTCAAAACATTACTCATTATTTGTCCAAATGCATTGCTAATTAGTTGATAAAATTCAGCAACTATGTAAAATATATTTCAAAATAGTATTAAATTAAGGGGCACAAACAATAAAGCCAAAGTGAAAAATATTTAGCATCTATAAATAAAAATATAAAGCAATACAGATTTGTGATTTTAAGTTTTATAATAACCACAGTTTTAAAAAAGTTAAAAAAATAAGTGAAACTAGTTGTAATAATATATTTTATTCAACCAACTGTACCCAAAAATCATCTTCCTGCTTAATTAAAATAAATTATTAGTGAAATGTTTTTTGTAATAAGTTTTCAAAGCCTGGTATTTGTAATTAAAGTACAGCTCATTTTGGATTTGTCCTATTTCAGGTATTCAAGAATCACATGTGGCCAGTACCACTGTATTAGTGCAGAGATAAAACAGGGGAACTCACAGTGTCAGCTTCAGACCTGGAAATCCTGGTCTGATTCCATGAATGGTTGGCAGCTATATTGTGACTAAAGAGCTTAGACATTTAAGGCAGGTCTTAGTTTCATGAGGGAGGTAAAGTATGAAAAATACATGTGTGTGTATGCATGCACATGCATCTCTACATATGTATTTACATACATAGTGTAATGTTCTCTTATCATTCCCATTTAATACGAGGAGTCTACAGGTATAAAAAAAATTACCCAGTGTCACATGTTTAATCATTTTCAGTCTCTCATGCCATTTTCTAAATATTCCTTTAAAGACTACATTTTTAAAAAATTGTTTTTCTTAACATATAATGTATTATTTGCCCAGGCTTACACAATTCATAGCACTTACCATAGCACACACCCTCTCCAGTGTCCATAACCCAAACACCCTATCCCTACCCCCAACCCCCCTGCAACCCTCAGTTTGTTTTGTGAGCTTAAGAGTCTCTTATGGTTTGTCTCCCTCCCGATCCCATCTTGTTTCATTTTTTCCTTCCCTACCTCCTACAACCCCCCACCCTGCCTCTCAAATTACTCATATCAGAGAGATCATATAACAATTGTCTTTCTCTGATTGACTTATTTTGCTTAGCATAATACCCTCTAGTTCCATCCATGTCATTGCAAATGTCAAGATTTCATTTCTTTGGATGGCTGCATAGTATTCCATTGTGTATATATACCACATCTTCTTCATCCATTCATCTGTTGATGGACATCGAGGTTCTTTCCATAGTTTGGCTATTGTGGGCATTGCTGCTATTAAACATTTGGGTGCAAATCCCCCTTCAGATCACTATATTTATACCTTTAGGGTAAATACCCAGTAGTGCGATTACTAGATCATAAGGTAGCTCTATTTTCAATTTTTTGAGGAACTTCCATGCTGTTTTCCAGAGTGTAAACCCTGCATTTTTAATCACTAAATAAATTATCATTAAATTATCATGCCATCTAAGAATCTTATTTAAGACTAAAATGCTGGATAGAGTCACCAGAGGTCACTGGATAGACCCACTTAACTGGGTCATTCTTTCTTTTTGGAGGAAATAAACAATGTGATTAATTATCGATTGTGCTAAATAATTTTCTGATAGATACATATTTGCTTTCACCTTCTGATTTCTTTATTTAGTTATGATATTTATTTCAATGTTAATGAAGTCAAGTAGCTTCAGATAATTTTATTAAATTTACTCTCAGAGGATGTTAGAAGGTATCATGTTCTTACATATCTGATCTGACAATCTAATGATTTATATATTTTATACTAAGTTTAATGATATAAAAATAATACCAAAATGTTGTGTACAGGTCTGTGTGTAGAGTTACACACACATTTTTTATATATTCTTCAAAATGTAGTTGCATATAAACAATATACATTTATATAACTTGATAGAATTTAAAATAGAAATTAATGTAAACCAATTTATAAAGAACTGTACTATTATCAATACCAGATATTTAAAGTATAGGTCAGGCTACTCTTCTGCTGTGTATTAGATAGTGGGATTATAACTAGATGAAGTATTTGATAAACACATGAACAGATCTATAAAAAAGTCATATTTATAAGTTTTTCTTGCTTAATTTGAAGATAATTTTTAAGGTTAAGCCCTCTGGGAAAAATCCCTTGATATTTTCTTTAAAAATGCATTCTTAAATAGATATGAAAATGTTAAAATATTCATTTTAATATGAGCCTGGGAATAGATCTCTTAGAATGAGTTCTCTGTTAGCTTTTAAAATGGTCTTGAATTATTTAAAGTATTTCTAAGATCTTCAGTGAATTATGGCATGATAATTTTTTTATGAGTTCAGTCATCACAATGGTAGAATTTTAAGGTTTTTAAAATTCATTTCCTTTTTACTCTGAAGGCGAATAAAATAACTCTTCAGCTCATATAGACCTAGTTTCCCTAAATTGATGGGGATATGTAATGAGAACTATAATGTCTGATTTTGCAGTTTTTTAGTATAAGTATGAAGTTATGATATGCTCAATATAAAATTTATATATTTCCTGGCTTCTATTTCTGCTGAGGCATCAAATCTCAAAAAATAAAGAGGAGAGGGTTTGGACTGCTAGAAGATTAATGTAAAACTAGACAAGAAACCATCTCAAAACAGTCTGATGATTCATAGTCCTTTGCAAACCTCAAGGAAATATAAAGGAATGGTAAGGAATTGATCAGAAACAGTAATGGGGAATTCTTTGTATAGCACTGGACTTGGACATTTTCCTTTTCCTCTCTTATCCTTCAAGTTACATGAAAGGATTTTCAAGATTTTTATTCAGAAACTCTAGTATGTGGTCACCAGAACTCAGGGGAGAGTGAAAACACAGGAACTAATACTTGAGTTCTTAGTGATTTAAACAAACAAATGAACAAACAAATAAACAAACATCCTAAAGTTAAGAGGAAGATTGAAATGCTCTGTAGTGAAAGGAAGTAGTTTTAAAAGATAATGCAATTGTGAAATAAGAAGCATTTTCCAAATGGATCTGTGGAATGGAGTCAGTCAGTCATGAACAAGGGGACTTGACCCAAGAGGCTCACAGTAGTGTGAGTGTGTGTGTGCATGTGTGTGTGTGTGTGTGCATGTGCATGTGTGTGTGCTCATGCCTGTGTTGCAGGGGATTGTTCTTGGGGCTTCAGGAGTGGAAATTTTTCAAAATATCATTTGTATTTCTGCCATACCAAGAATGAATGAATGTTAGATTTTACCAACCATAGCCATAACACTTTAACCACTTTTCTCTAATTCCTGTCTTCATTGACCCTAACTTTGTACAATTTCAAAGTCATACCTTGTTGTGAGTGAAAGAAAAGAATCCTGTTTTCACCTGTCAGGAGCTCAGCTGAGTTTGGTAAGGAAAGAGAATGAGCTGAGTTGCCAGGTGTCAGAGTAGCTGATTAAAGCAACAAACCAAAGATGATAGAGTTAAGTCTAATCACTTACACAGTATAAGCAAGAGCCTAAAACTTAAGAAAGCCCAACTCATCCTGTTCTATTTTCCTGCATGGAACAGTGCTGAGGTGAAGGGTCACATGAATCAACATGGGCATGTGGGTGGTTGCCCTGAACTAAAGGCTCCAGAAGTTTTGGGGACCCTGAGCTTGAGAGAAGTATGAAGGCAAGGGCAGGCATAGAAAAATACCAGATTCTAAGTGAGAGTGGTGAAAAGTGTCTCCAAATTTTCTCTCTTGTCCCCCCCTCTGAGGGGTCCTCAGTGAGGGGACGGAAGATCTTGGCTCAAGGCCTCAGATAAAGGAACATAAAAATAAACATGCCTGGGTCAGGAGTGTAAATATGCAAAGAGAATGACTGGCCAGAGCAGTGGCCATTGTCCTTAACTACAACTCTTTTCAGAAACTGCAATGCCTTGGCTGTACACTAAGGCTTGTATGGGAAAGGCAGCTCTCCACCAAGAGTCCTGCCAGATAAAGACTTGTTATTACCTGTGATCTGTCCTGAAAAATGACACATAGGTTTTTCTAGGGGAGCCAGACTCCTCTTCTCCCTTTCAAATTAAAGGTTTACACATCCAGTACAGATCATAAATGAAAGAGAGGATTAATCCTTATTTGGATAAGACATTGGTGTTTTGCTATCAAAGTGAACAGGAATTTTGTTCCTAAATATTTCTATAAAAGTTATAAAATAGATATGGACTCAGAATCTGGAAGGAAAAGACATCTGTAAGAATCTATAAAGTATTTTTCTGACAGAATGCTACTAGCCCATCTCAGTCAATACACAAATTATAAATAGGTATATGTTAAAATATTTCCTATTTAATGTTTTCCTTAATATAAAAGCAGAGTATGTTTGGTGTTAAGAAACTACCTAGTAAAAAATGTAAGGTATAATTGAATTGTCAGGTACACCATTGTAACAAGAGAGCATATCCTCAGTTTCCTCTTTGCTCGTACAAGCATATATACGCCTATGTAAAAAATACATGTTTCTGTCTACAGCTATATTTGTCTTTTTTTTAATTTACCAAAAGACTCTTATATCTTTTTCTAATACTCTTCTTCCCTAGTACATTCTGTATCTTTTTTTTTATAACAGGTTTTTAAAGCATTCATTTAAATTCCAGTCAGTTAGCATACAGTGTAATATTCATTTTAAGTGTGTAATATAGTAATTCAACCCTTCATACATCACCTAGTGCTCATCACAAGTGCACTCCTTAATCCCCATCACCTATTTTCCCTGTCCCCCACCTACCTCCCCTCTGGTAACCAGCAGTATGTTCTCTAGAGTTAAGTATCCATTTCTTATTTTGTCGCTCTCTTGTTTCCCCCCCCTTTGCTCATTTATTTTGTTTCTTAAATTATGTGTGGGAGTAAAATCATATGGTGTCCAACTTTGACTTATTTTACTTAGCATAATACTGTCTAGAACCATCCATGTCATTGCAAATGGCAAGATTTTATTCTTCTTATGGCTGAGTAATATTCTACTGTGTATATATCTATATATGCCACAGCTTCTTTATTCATTCATCAGGTATGTGCTGTATCTTTACAGTGAGAACAAACCATGTTTTTGTTAGTTCCAAGCATAGAGATAATTGAGGTTGAATCAGTGCCCATAAAGCACCTAAAGAAGAATGGTGATGATATTATTATTATTTTTTAATTTCCTGTACATACCTACTTGGTTTAGAATGCAACCACAAAGAAACAAATCATCTAGTAATTTGCAGAGGGTACAACTGAGTGTTCAGGTGCTGAACCCAGTGAGAAAGGAGAGAACCCTCCTTTTACTTGAGGGCCAGACAAGGAGTGTTCCTCATAAGGTACACAGTAGGTGCCCTTGAACAAGACTCAACCAGAGATATCAGTAAAGTTCCATAGGACTGACAGAAAGACAGGGAACAATTCAACTGTTACTCTGAGAGTATATAAACTTCCCACTACATCCAGTCATTATTGAGGATTGAAAAAAGCAGAGATATTTCTTTTGAATGGAGGAGAATGAGGTTTGATGACAGCTGTGAATTTTTAATTTACTGGGTATATCCAAAAATCAAATGTATGAAATTTAAATAAACTGTTTTATGTTAGAAAATGCTAATCTACTTTTAATTGGCAAAATTTTTAAAAATTATGTTCTGTTAAGAGTGAGCATGAGTCTTCTTTGAAAATTTGAGCTTTGTTATAAATAATAAAGAAAGCCACATTTTTTTTTGTATATTTGAACAGAAGAATAAACACTTCAACTTGACTCTAAAAGTGAGATAAACAATTTAAGAGGTTACCACTGAGGAAGAATGAAAATTAGATAAGCCAAAGGTATATAAATAAATAATAGGAGATACAAAATTAGGGTTTGAAATAGAAAGAATCTAGAAGCTAGAGGGGTTATCTCGGCTTCTTTCATGATATGACCTTAACCTTTGTAATTCAAATAAAAAACAGTTTAAATTAAAGAAACGGAATTGACCTTAAATTCCTAATAATATTCCAGTATTTTTTCCTTAACTTTCCTCAAAGGATTTAAGAAACCAACACTGCTTGTGGAGGAAAAATAGCTGCAGCAATTCCTTCTTTTCAGTTATTTTACCACTTAAAGTGAAATATATTTTATTAAATAGGAAAATGGACATGGAGTTCACACAC
Source organism: Mustela lutreola (assembly GCF_030435805.1). Taxonomy (NCBI): domain Eukaryota; kingdom Metazoa; phylum Chordata; class Mammalia; order Carnivora; family Mustelidae; genus Mustela; species Mustela lutreola. Next base: position 96,047,686 of record NC_081296.1, read on the forward strand.
ATACATATATCTATGTACCAGATACCTGTGATTTCTCTCTGTATATATAATCATAAGTGAGAAGGATAATACTATCCTGCCCAACACCTACTCCCACCAGGCAGCTCAGTGGTGTTTAGTCTGCAGAGACTAGCCCAGAAGCTTGAGGGCCCCTGAGACAACTAGGTGGCTTAGGGCTCCCCGCGTAGTTTTCTCTCTGGTTCAGAGGTGCTTCACAGATCTTTCTATAATAGCAGTGGATGGAGAGTCTTGGGTCTACCTTATTGGCAGACATCTCCAGGCGGGCAATTGCTATAGGCCAAGACTTGAGTCTAGCCTCTGGGATGCAACCCCAGAGCCAGTCAGACTGTGCTGCTCTCCCACAGCGTTTCTGCGGAGCTGGATTTTCTGTTGCAAACATCCCGAACATCTTTTTCTACTCTTATTCCTGGATGGTGGGCTCCTCACGAAGGTCTAAGCAGGATCTGCCTTGATTCTGGCAGTAAAAATATTCTGGATGCTATAAAAAAAATTAGTCAGTTAATTTACTTGAACTTTTTTCTAAGGGACGAAGTGTTTATTCAGGGTTTTATAATTTGGTTGACCCAAGTATCATCAAATCTGATCAAACTTGGAAAAGGGACATTTTAACTTCACTGCATATGGACAGCTGAATTTCAAAATGTCTCTTCTTTGAGAAAAAGAAAAAAATTAAGAACTTCCATTAGGTGCTAACTTGTCTGGCACTTGTAATCCTGTATATAAATCTGAAGCTACCTCAACATTAGAAATGTTCCATGATAAGCAGATTAAGTCAGCAGAAATGTCAAAAATGACAACTTCCATCTGGGGTGTATGGATTCTCAGCAATATCAAGATGTCTCCGATTTGTCAAATATAGACGAATAGGAGTAACAGAAAACATACATACTAATGCAAGTATAAAAAAAAAAAAAAAAAGAAATGCAAATTTCAGGAATAACTCAGTAAGCTAGTGCACAAATTTAGTTATATACTTAGGAATGGCTGACTATGGTGTTTTTCAATGGCATGTTTTTATTTTATGCTAAATATGTGGCTAGATTGAAAATTAGGACTTCCATAGGCCCAGTGTTTCTGAAATGAAGAATTAAACTATATATCAAAAGAATTTAGAGAATTTGTCTCCATAAATAAAATATTTAAATCCTTCATTAAAAAAATAAAACTTTCCTATTTCCAGAGTGACTCAGAGCACTCTGACCTATTTCAATTCTTGTACATTATATTCTCTGTTCCCCAAACCTCCCCTCCAGAGAAAGACATGCTTATGGACTTATGGGGCCTGGGACAATAGAATTGTTTTCTCATCCAGAAGAACTGTGAGTGAAGAACTAGAACATGAAATATGCCCCCAAGATGATTGAAGATATCTCTTATTTAAGAATATGTTTTTATTCAGTATTTTAAGAACATATGAGATATACTCAAAGGACTATTTTGCCTTTCATCTACTATTATATATTTATTTTATTATATATTATAAAAAAAACTGTGAAGAAAGTTTCTTTGGGGAAAAAAGAAATAATACTGAATAAATTTACATATAAATGTGTAAAATGTTAAGTTTTTAATTAATAAAGCATCACTGACTTTAATACTGCTTGACAAGAATTATGACATGAATGGTCTAGGTTGTCTTCCAATGCAGTAAAATCCATTTATTTCAGAGTCAATCACGAATTAGTTAATGTACACTTTTTCATCATCAACCTATTAAAAATTGCTCAGAAGACTATTTGCAATGGGTTTTAATTCTTCTGAGATGACTTCTGTGAAGCAGAAGAAAACTACTTTTCCAGTTCTTTTGTTTAGGTGCATGCTCATTCAATCTCTTAGCTCCTCAACCTTGTTAATGCACCTATGGTAAATGGAATAATAGAATCATTTGCTTCTGCCCAACTTTATAATCACATGTAATTTAATCAAGTACTTTCAAGACTACAATTATTTCTAGAAGACTTTTTAGAAAGCAAGTTATTTTCCCCTGTTATGTCTCAAATAATTGTCTTATTTTCAAACTGGAAAAAATATATTTTGATTTCTTAAGGAAAACACATGATTTATAGTCAGAAGAGTGAGAAATGTATTTCCTTGGCTGATTTCCTACTTCTTGATTGATTCCCTATTTTAAAAAATGTAATTTTTTGTATTTTTATACAGATGTTGGAGCATGCTCATAACTTGCTTTACATTAGGTGCCATTATTTGCTCTCTAACTTCAACAGAAAGAATAGCAACAAAATACTATTTTGTAGTTTATGGAAAGTTTGGCTACAATGCTAGTTTTTGTTTTTCTTTCAAACATATATATAAAAGATGTACAGATATGCTGTGTAATAACATTATAGAATAAAATTCCATGCATATCTCAGTAATTTACCTATGGCCATTATCACAGAAGTCTACTAGTGTGCATTTAACTGTGGATTTGAAATATAGGAACTTCATTCATTCAATACATTTTGTGTAATGAAAATACCAAACCTCACTTTGTTTTTAATACACACTTTTTCTTTCTTTGGCTTTATTTCTCCAAATGTGAGAATGAATGGAAATTTACTCCTTTTAGAAGATGTTTTAGACTAACCTTTGTTTAGGTATACTACAAACCCTGGTTAAACTTGAAGAAACGTAAAATTAAACCTTGTTAACACTTAAACATTTTAAAATATTTCTTTGCCAACCTAAACACTCATATCATTAATGAAAGATATACTAGGTTCTTTTATATTCATATAATTTCCTCATTTATGAATGATATCAGTATCAGTCTGGTGTAGAAATTCTCTCCAGTATCTGTAAAACAACGACAGTTTGGGCCTCATATTTCACCATCTCCTAGAATCTCTGCATATGTGTTCAATCCTGGCAACACCAAAATGTTGCCTCCTTCAAATACCCTGACTAGTAATGAAAGGCTAAGTAACATGCCATTAAGAGGCAACCCGGTGATGGCTTCAGATATAATCCAATCAGAAAAACTAAAAACACTTAGCAGGAACTATTTTCAGGGTACTTCCACTTGTAAACTTTGTACCTCTGAATATTAAGGAGCCTAATGTGCTCAATATTAGAAAACGTATTCCATTCACTCTTTCTTTTTCTTCCCAAACTTCAACTCCTCTGATACCAGAAGGCCTTCATTATTTTAACCCTTCATCCTTTTCTTCTTATGCCCCTTTAGATTTTCATTATTATTGGTACTACAGAATCCTCTTCCCAAAAAATAGCACATAAAACTCATTAGGAAGCATTCTTCCTAAGACTTTTGCATCATTAACCATTTTACAAAAAAACAAAAACAAAACAAAACAAAACTGTATTCTCTTTATACTTATGATTATATGGGACTACTGGTGCTGATAAGTACTGCCTGTTATTATAGTTTCAGATTTTCCTTAATCATCTGAATCACTCCTGATATACACTTTTCTAGTTCGACAGATAGATATAGAACTAGAATTTGAGTTCTACAGGGAGGGCAAGGGCCTTTTCTGTATTGTTTACTGATCTGTGCTTCCTGGCACATAGCAGTCAGTAAATAAATATTTGTTGATTAAGCAAGTAGAATTTACATTCATGGTAAGATATATAGTAAATACAAGCAGAATGACTATATATGGCTATGCAAATCTCAGAATTTCTATTTGACTATTTATATTCCCAAATAATTGTGCACATTGTACTATTATTTGTCTTATCCCATTTTGAAATATTAGTTTTGATAAATGTATTCAAAGTTAATTCAGTGAACATTTACTGAACCTTTGTAAAGCATCCTGTGCTGAAAATAAGCTAGTGAAACAGATTATGATAAATAAGAAAATTGAGAAAGTTCTTAAATTTAGATAGTGTTAAGTTTTATTAAAGAAAACAGTGAAGGAACAGAAAGTGATTTGTACAATAGGTAGCTGGGAGAAATGTTAGGGAGCCTGTAAGGAGAAGATATTTGAGCAGAAATAACGAGTCGTTTGAATAAAGAGCTGGGAAAAGGACATTTCAAATGGGATGAGTACCAAGGAAATGCCCTACAGTCTTGGAACAATCAGAAAACAGCAGGAAGCCCAGCATTGATGATGCACAGTGAGTAAGGAGAGGAGTGGTTATGTTTTGCAGGCTTTGGTAAGGCATGGGATTTCACGTGATAGCAATGAAGTAGTTTGGATTTTAAACAGAGGAGTGGTATAATCTGACTGTCTCTAATCTCTCTGTAAAAATAAAAGCATCACTCTGATTGATGAGTAGAGAATAAATTATGAAGGATCAAGTGTTGAAAGGCATAATGAGAAAGATTTCAGGGAAAATAAAGTGTTGGCTGACCACTCAGTACACTACAGTAAATGTGAGATTAGTGGTCATGTGTTTCAAGTGTGACTATAATACAATGAAGTGTTTTTCGACTTAGTTGCTTAACTGGAGTCACAGTATGTGTAAATTTGAATCTATGATTGGAAACTTTTATGTGTTTCCTTCTGGTTTGTTTTGTTTTTTTGCTCTGTTAGTTTTAGTGTAGTCTCTAAAGAGAAGAGCAAGAGAGATGGAAGTAAATTTGGTTGTATTTCTATCTCAACTATGTTTCTCAAATACAAACAATGTATGTTTTCTGAGAGATCATATGTTATCACCTCACAGATGGAGAACAGCTAAAATTAACAGCACAGGAAACAACAGATATTGGCAAGGATGCAGAGATAGGGGAGTCCTCTTAACTATTGATAAGAATTTAAATTGGTATAGCCCACTCTGTAAAATAGTAAGGCAGTTCCTCAAAAAGTTAAAAATAGAAGTGCCCTACAATCCTGCAATTGCACTATGAGGTATTTACCCAAAGGACACAACAATACAAATTCTAAGTGGTACATGCCCCCTGATGTTTATAGCAGCAATATCCAAATGACGGAAAGAGCCCAAATGTCTGTTGACTGATGAATGGGTAAAGAAGATGTTCTATATGTGTGTGTGTGTGTGTGTGTGTGTGTGTGTGTGTGTGTGTACAAATATAATGGAATATTACTTACCCAGCCAAAAGAATGAAATCTTGTAATTTGCAATGACATGAGTGGAACTTGAGTGTATTATGTTAAGTGAACCAAGTTAGTCAGAGAAAGACAAATACCATATGATCTTACTCACATGTGAAATTTAAGAAACAAAACAGATGAACCTTAGGGAAGGGGTTAAAAAGAGAGGGAGGCAAACCATAAGAGACTCAACTAGAAAGAACAAGCAGGCTTGCTGAAGGGAGTTGGGTAGGGGATGAGCTAAATGGGTGATGAGTATTAAGGAGGGCACTTGTTGTGATGAGCCTTGGGTTATATGTAAATGATGAATAACTATGTTCTACTCCTGAAACGGATATTACACTATGTGTTAACTAACTAGAATTTAATTAAAAAATTAAAAAATACACTTTTATGATCTACACAGGGACATGCTTGAGACCTCTTGAATTCCAGTTTCTTTTATTCACCAGTATTATTCCATTATTCCACTCCCTCAGGGCTTCCAAGAATGCTTAGCTTGATTTTAACTCTATATTAAGTAACATGATAGAAAAATATATATAAATGAATGTGCATTATATATATATGTTAAAATGGTAGAAAAATATATATAGAATTTGTGTATATGTGTTTAACAAGAGAAACAACAGTTTTGTATACATCTTATGTTATCTTATGTTCTAGAAAATGCATTAAATTTACGTATATCATTGCATTTAATTCTTATAAATATCCTGTGAGATAGATTATATTGCTATTTTTATTTCATAGATGAAAACCCTTGTTGCAAAAGAGATCACACAGGTAGTAGAAGGTGGAAATTGGATTTGAATTTCTATATTAGTTAACCAGATACTTTACTTTTATCCAGCAATTTTCACTTTTTTTATGTATCTGAGAGATAAATAAAATAATCATCTTACTATCTGTAACTACTAAGATTCAATGGAATACAAAGATCTGTATGATTATTAGTACTCTGTTCATCTTTCACAGGGATTCTTATCATTAAGAATGCATTATCAGGGGTGCCTGGGTGGCTCAGTGGGTTAAGCCACTGCCTTCGGCTCAGGTCATGATCTCAGGGTCCTGGGATCGAGTCCCACATCGGGCTCTCTGCTCGGCGGGGAGCCTGCTTCCCTCTGTCTCTCTGCCTGCCTCTCCAACTACTTGTGGTTTCTCTCTGTCAAATAAATAAATAAAATCTTAAAAAAAAAAAAAAAGAATGCATTATCAAACAACTTAGTTTATCTTTATTGCATGGTGTCCACCTTTGTTCTGAGCTTTTTCATTTATGCTTTCATTCAGAGCACTAGTACAATTCCATCAATAATCTTTATCACTTTGAGTTCTGTTTTTTCATTTAAATATTCAGAACTGGAAATTGTTCATCTTCAGTTCCAGAAGCTCTTTTACTATTGAATGTAATTTCATTAAACCTCTTCATTCTTTCCAAAAGTTCTTATCAATCACCTCCATTAGGTCTATTTTACTTTTTATTAAAGATTTTATTTATTTATTTGAGAGAGAGGGAGAGAGAGAGAGTGCTTGAACAGGGAGAGGGGCTAAGGGAGAGGGAGAGGCAGACTGCCCAACAGGGAGCTCAATCCCAGGACCCTGGGATCATCATCTGAGCCAAAGGCAGCTGCTCAACCACTTGAGCCACCCAGGTGCCCCATTAGGTCTATTTTAATAAGTGCCTCTCAGATTTTCCTTTTTTTGTTGAAGTTGGTGACTTTTAAGATGTGGCTTATAATTTTCCTTTGCTAAGTCATGGGAAAGAGTTTTCCAGTCATGTAAGGTATGTAAGTAAGGGTAATGCTAGTCCCAGATCTCTTTAGCTTAACACAATACAAGTGAATTTTTCACCGATTTACATGCAACATGTCCATTTGTCAAGCAGTCTTCTATATGGATATTTATGAATTCAGGTTTCCTTCTATCCTCCATGTATAAAATTCCCTGAACATGAAGTCTTTTATTTCAAGTTGATGGGAAGAGGAAAAGAAAAGGTGAAAAGAATATAATTTATAATATAGAAAAAAGGTCTAAACATGTGTCTGTGACTTTTGAACAATTTCTGTCATGGAATAAGTGACATCTATGATAAATATAGTTTTACAACACTATTTGGAAGAGGAGAAATAGGGCTATCAGTAGTATCTTTCAATTAAGAATGATGCATACACACTGCATAGAATGGGACAAATTCAACCCACTGTTGCTGCCCCCAAATTTTCCCAATAGCCATAATACCGAGAGAGAGGATTCTGCAATTATTTCCTAAAATTATTAAATGATCCACTACTGCTTACGGCCATCCCTCAGGAAAAACTTGCTTCAGACTCTCCTGGACATTTCCACCTTCTTACTGGCTGTTGGACTCCCTGGAATTGTTCATCAAAACAGGCAAAGTTGTGTCACACATGCTTCGCCATGTAGAAAAAAAAAAGCCTGGATTTAAAGGTTTCACTTTAAACTTAATCTAGCTGATTAAAGAAACTAGGAAGAAAGATGTGGTTGGATCAGGACACATAGCCAATAATTTTTAAGGAACTTCCTTCTTCTGAAAAGAGAAAAAGAATATCTTTAGCATAGATGTAGTTTTCTTTTTAAAAATTTCCTCCCATTTGTCTCTTACTCTTTTGGGTCTAGTAACTATATGTCTTAACTAATAAGTAATACAACACAGAGGGGCATTACAAATAAGTGAGTTAAATTTGGACTATTTAATTAATGATACCAGTACAGTTGGCTATGCATTTGTAAAAATAGTGTATAAGAAAAATAAGATATGAGTAAATACATATACTGTATCTTGCCAAAGTTATTTTTAGAATGATTAGGACCTAAACATGAAAAGGAAAACTCTAAATTATCTAGATTATTTCCTGATGTCTTAGATAAGAGCTCTTAAATATGCACAAGTCACATAAATGAAAGTTGGGTAAATTTTTACATTCAATTAAAAATCTACGTGAACATAGTTTTTTTTTCAACTGCAGAATGGGTGTCCATATTTAAAAAATATATAGATAGAGGAGCTGAGATTGGGGGATGGTAGGAAGACCCTAGGCTTGCCTCATCCCTTGAACATGGCTAGATAAATATCAAGTCATTTTGAATACCAAGAAATTGATCTGAGGACTGACAGGACACACTAGAGGGAGAGGGAGAGAAAAGGCCAATCGTGGAACATAGGAGGTGCAGAGACATGGTTTGGGGGAGAAACAGATCAGGAGTGCTATGGAGGGGAGAGAGTCCTGGTCATGGAGAGAGGAGAGAGACAGAGAAAGAGAGAGTGCACACAGAGGATGGCACAAGGAAATCACTTCCCAAAGCCATTTCCTGGGAAAAAAAGACAGGCTACTTTTCCTGAATTTTTATCAGCAGAGCTCAAAAACTGGAGTTTAGACATCTGTGGAGTGGCTGGTGTGGAGCCCTGAGGGCACTGCAGTGCTCCTATGGAGAAGGAGAGTAGATAGCTCTGGAGTAGAATGTCGTGATCTGAGGATCCTTTATAATGCACTGAGAGAGACAGTTCCCCCTTCCTGGAGTGTAATTGAGAGAGGTGGCGTTGCCTCTCTGGGGACAAGAGTATGGTGGATACCATTTCCCTCCTCCTTCCCTCAGTATAAACTAACTTCAATAGGCAGCACAGCACCAATAGTGGTGGCCTAAACTGTGTACACCAAGCCTTGCCCCTCTGCTCTGCTTGTACTGCTTTCCTCAGGAGAGTGTGCCTGAACCTGTGCAGTGGGCCCCTCTCCCAGAAAACCAGCATAACCCCCGCCCCCCAAGAACCAAGCCTACTGACCACAGAGTTCTACAAAGCTGACTCCAGGTAAGGAGAAACTCTGTGGAGGACTGACCTGAGGGAAAGAGCAGCCAAAACAGAATAGCAGAGTGAGCATGGCATATACCAGAGACACTTCCTGGAGCACAAGTCTCTGGACAGTATATGACCTCTTCTTCATAAAGTCATTAATCTCAGGAGGAGGAAACAATAACAGAGTTTCCTAATACACAGAAAACAGAGACCTAGACAAAATACCAAGACAGATGAATTCATCCCAAAAGAAAGAACAAGAAAATATCACAGCCAGGGATCTAATTGAAACAGATATAAGTAATATGCCTAATGCAGAATTTAAAGTAACAATTATAAGGATACTAGCTGGGCTTGAGAAAGCATAAAGGACACCAGGGAGGCCCTTTTCACAGATAAAAGACCAAAAAACTAATCTGGCCAAAATGAAAAATGCAATAACTGAGATTCAAAACCAATTAGCTGTAAGGATGGAAGAAGTAGAGGAATGAATAAGTGATATAGAAGATAAAATTATGGAAAATAACAAAGTTGAAAAGAAGAGGGGAAGAAAAATATTAAGTCACTAATGTAAACTTGGGAAACTCAATGACTCCATAAAGGATAATAGCATTTGTATCATAGGAGCCCCAGCAGAAGAGAGCGAAAAGGAGGCAGAAGGTTTGAGGAAATTACAGCTGAAAACTTCCCTGATCTGAGGAAGGAAACACATCCAAATCCAGGAGACACAGAGAAATCCCATCAAAATCAACAAAAGTATTTAAATGTATAAATTTATAAATTTATAAAATAAAGATAAAATAAAATAAAAATAAAATAGTGATAAATGAAAAATCCTAAAAGCAGCAAGACAATAGAAGGCCTAACCTACAAAAGACAAATAACTCTAGTAAGAGACCTCTCCACAGAAATTGACAGACAAAAAAAAGTGGCATCATATATATTCAACGTGCTGAATGGGAAAACTCTGCAGCCAAAAATACTCTTCCCAGCAAGGCTATCATTCAGAATAGAAGGAGAGAGTTTCTCAGACCAAACAACAACAACAACAACAGTATCAACAAAACCTTGAAGGAGTTTATAACCACTAACAACACTGTGAGAAATATTAAAGGGAACTCTTTGAATAGGAAAGACAGACCAAAAGTGACAAAGACTAGAAAGGAACAGAGAAAACCTCCAGAAACAAAGACAAAACAAGTAATAAAATGACACTAAATTCATATTGATCAGTAAGCACTCAGAATGTATGGACTAAATGACATAGAGTGTCAGAATTTATTAAAAAAAAAAAAAAAAAAGGATCCGTGTATATGCTGCCTACAAGAGACTTACTTTAGACCTAAAGACACCTGTAGATTGAAATGAGGGGATGGAGAAACATTTACCATGCAAATGTATATCAACAGAAAGACAGAGTAGCCATACTTCTATCAGACAAACTAGATTTTAAACCAAAAACCATAACAAGAGTTGAAGAAAGGCACTGCATCATAATAAAGGGGACTATCCAACAAGAAGATGTAACACTTATAAATATTTATGCCCTCAATTTGGGAGTACCCAGATATATAATAAAATTAATAACAAACATAAGGGAACTTATTGATAATAATTAAATAATAGTAGGGCACTTTAACACTCCCACTTAAATTAATGGGTAGATCATCCAAGCAGAAAATCAATATGGAAAACAATGGCTTTGAATGACACACTGGACCAGATGGACTTAACATATATTTAGAACATTTCTTCCTAAAGCAGCAGAAAACACATTCTTTTAAGTGCACATGGGACATTCTTCAGAACAGATCACTTACTAGGTCACAAATCAGGGCTCAACTAATAAAAAAAGCATGAGATAATACTATGCATATTTTCAGACCATAAAGCTATGAAACTTGAAGTCAATAACAAGAAAAAATTTGGGAAGACCACAAATGCATGGAGGTTAAAGAACATCCTGCTAAAGAATGAATGGATCAACCAGGAAATTAAAGAAGAAATTAAAAAAAAATACATGGAAACAAATGAAAACGCAATGGTTCAAAGCCTTTGGGATGTAGCAAAAGCAGTCATAAGAGGGAAGTATATAGCAATACAGTCCTACCTCAAGAAGCAGGAAAGAATCTCAAATATACAACCTAACCTTACACCTGGAGCTAGAAAAAGAACAACAAATGAAATCCAAAGCCTGATGTAAAAGGGATATAATAAAGATTAGAGGAGAAATAAGCAATATAGAAACAAACAAAAAACCCAGTAGAACCAGGAGTTGGTTGATTCTTTGGAAAACATTAATAAGGTTGATAAACTCCTAGCCAGATTTATCAAAAATAAAAGAGAAAGGACCCAAATAATTAAAATCACAAATGAGAGAAGAGAAATAATAACCAATACCACAGAAATACAAACAATTATAAGAGAATATTATGAGAAATTATATGCCAACAAACTGGGCAATCTGGAAAAAGTGGATAAATTCCTAGAAACATATAAACTATCAAAACAAAATTGAAATAGAAAGAAATAGAAAACCTGAACAGACTGATAACCAGCAAAGAAATTGAATCAGTCATCAGAAATTTCCTAGCAAACAAAAGTCTAGGGCCAGATGGCTTCCCAGAATTCTACCAAACATTTAAAGAACTAATACATATTTTTCTCAAACTCTTCCAAAAAATAGAAATTGAAGGAAAACTTCCAAATTCATTTTATAAGGCAAGCATTACCTGATTCCAAAACGAAAGATCCATGGGACGCCTGGGTGGCTCAGTCGGTTAAGCCTCTGTCTTCGGCTCAGGTCACGATCCCAGGATGCTGGGATCGAGTCCCATTTGGCGCTCCCTGCTCAGCAGGGAGCCTGCTTCTCCCTCTCCCTCTGTCTGCTTCTCTGCTTACTTGTGTGTGCTCTCTCTCTCTCTTTCTCTCTGTTAAAGAAATAAATAAAATCTTCAAAACCAAAGACCCCACTAAAAAGGAGAATTACAGAACAATACCCCTAATGAACATGGATGTGAAAATTCTCAATAAATATTAGCAAATCAAATCCAACAGTACATTAAAAGAATCATTTACCATGATCAAGTGAGATTTATTCCTGGGCTCAGGGGTGGTCTAATATTTGCAATACAATCAACATGATATACCACATTAATAAAAGAAGGGATAGGAACCATATGATCCTCTGAATAGATTCAGAAAAAGCATTTAACAAATTAAAGAATGGATTAAACAAATCCATTCTTGATAAAAATCGTGAACAAAGCAGAGATAGAGGGAACATACCTATATCATAAAGGACATATACAAAAGACCTACAGCCAAAGTCATCCTCAAGGGGAAAATCTGAGAACTTCTCCCCTAAGGTCGGGGATAAGGATTCCCGCTCTCACCACTGTTGTTCAACATAGTACTGGAGGTCCTACTCTCAGCAATCAGACAACAAAAGAAATAAAAGGCATCCAAATTGACAAGGAAGAAATCAAACTTTCATTATTTGCCAATGACACAATACTCTACATAGAAAACCCAGAAGACTCCACCAAAAAATTGCTAGAACTTAGACATGAATTCACTAAAGTCACTAAAGTCACAGGATACAAAATCAACATATAGAAATCTGTTCACAGGATACAAAATCAACATATAGAAATCTGTTCAATTTCTATGCACCAATAATGAAGCAGCAGAAAGAGAAATCAGTCAGTCCCTTTACAGTTGCACCAAAAGTAACAAGATATCTAGGAATAAACCTAGCCAAAGAGGTGAAAGATCTGTACTGCCACTTTCCAATGGCCACTTGCAGCTTTCTAAAGGTGCACGGGAGAACAATGAGGCACAAACAAGTTAGCTTCAAGAGAAAGGGAGCAGGGGTCAGGAGTTGAGAAGACTGCCACCCAGAACAACTTCTCAGTCCCTTATTTATTAGATACAAGATAACAATCAATGAAGGAGATTATAGTTAAGCAAGATATGCCTGATCAAGCAGTATAGGATTTGTGGTTGAGTAAACGCATTTGAAGGAATCATCTAATTAACTACAGGAGATTGCAGGAGAAGGGGAGATAACAGAAAAAAGCAGAGGGCATTCCACCCGGAGCAGGCTGGGCTGCTCGGCTTCCAGGATGTATATCATCCTCTCCCCAAGAGGCCTGTTGCTGGTACATGTGCAAACATGTCTGGTCAGTACATTATTCTGAGGGATGGTTACGCTTTACTGTGAAAACTGTAAAACACTGATGAAAGAAATTAAAGAGGACACAAAGAAATGGGAAAACAGTCCATATTCATGGATTGAAAGGACAAATATTGTTAAAATGTCTGTATTACCCAAAACATTCTATCAAAATACCATCAGCATCTCAGTAGAACAAACAATCCTAAAATGTGTATGGAACCACAAAAGACACTGAATAGCCCAAACAATCTTGAAAAAGAAAAGTAAACCTGCAGGCATCACAATTCCAGACTTTTAAGTTATATTACAAAGTTGTAGTAATCAAGACAGTATGGTACTGGCACAAAAACAAGACACATAGATCAATGGACCAGAATAGAGAACCCAGAAATAAACCCACAACTAGATGGTCAGCTAATCTTAGACAAAGGAGGCAAGAATATGCAATGGGAAAAAGACAGTCTCTCCAACAAACGGTGTTGGGAAAACTGGACAGCAACATGCAGAAGAATGAAAGTGGACAACTTTCTTATAACATAGACAAAAATAATTCAAAATGGATGAAAGACCTAAATGTGAGGCAGGATACCAGTAAGATTTTATTTTTAAGTAATCTCTACACCCAACATGGCATTCTAATTTTGAGATCAAGAGCCACATGCTGCACAGAGGCAGCCAACATCCTTATCCTTTTTTTAGTAACAATAAAAACGAAGCAACAAGAGCAGAAAACATTTCAAATAGAAATTCTAGAGGAAATAAAAGGATTTAATAGATTTGTGTTTAAAATTTGATATAGATGCTCAGAACAGTCTTTTGAGTTTTATGGCTTTGTGAGATAAGAGTACACTTATTTTTTGAAATATAATAATAATAAAAGGTAAATCATGTCTATTTTCAATTTTCAAAACATAATAGGAAAGTTATAAATTTTAGAAATATAAAATTCATGATATGGCTAATATATTTTGTGGATGTAATAGAGAAATGATATGAAAGAACAGTAATTTTTTCTTCTCATATTTAAGAAATTAAGCCCTACTGGGGCTCCTTGGTGGCTCAGTGGGTTAAAGCCTCTGCCTTCGGCTCAGGTCATGATCCCAGGATTCTGGGATCGAGCCCCGCATCGGGCTCTCTGCTCAGCAGGGAGCCTGCTTCCTCCTCTCTCTCTCTGCCTGCTTCTCTGCCTACCTGTGATCTCTGTCTGTCAAATAAATAAATAAAATAAAATCTTAAAAAAAAAAAAGAAATTAAGCCCTACTTAATAAATCAATAAATGGTGTATATCTTTATACTTTCTAAAGTCACCAAAACAAAACAATAGTCAAAACTAAGAAAAATTAGATAAGGGAAAATATAGCAGTAGATAGATCAGTGTGAATTAAATAGGGAAGTAGAGATTTAGAATATTATTTAGTTTGAGATATATTTCTTAAAAATGAATAAACACTGAAAAGTCATTACTGCCAAAATCCTGGGCTAAAAATGGAAGCAGATGGGAAAACTACTAGCTTTTATTTTATAACCTTCCATGACACTGAATGTTATCCCCACATGCATGTATTATTTTGAATTAAAAGATATCTCTGTTTAGATTAGATTTATGAGGTATATAGATGGAGGTGACAATGAGTTTTCATGGCACAGTGGAAAGTGTGTTTGAGTACACTTGAAGAAAAATGGATTTTAGTTGTATCTGTGTCTTGACTAGCCACTAGATTCTGATACATTTCTTAATCTTTTTGTATCTTACTTTCCTTTCATGAAAATATAATAACTACAGAATAGCTATATATTTTTCCTATCAGATTTACAATGTGATATTCAATATCCACAAATGTGCTTTAAAAAGCTTATAGTGTAATCTAAACTAACTGGTGATGTTTTACGCAGTTTCAGTCTATAGTTTTTCTCTTCTCATTCTTATAGCTCTATTATATTCACAAATCTTGTGATTTCAGGTAAGAGATTTGCTGCCTAAATAAATTACTGTTTCACTGTAAGAAAAGACATGCGTGGCATTGTGTCTTATACAGCATGTAAAGCTAGTACTGTTTAGGCCACTGACTAAATTAAATATACTTATGTACCAAAAAATAAAAATGTTGCCAGAAATCATAAGACAGTATCTAAAATAGGCATGTATTTTAGGGAAGAATATGTGAATGCTTTGGCAAAATTTATAAAGGAATAAATTAGATCCTATAACTGGGCATTGGCAATGCTTTCTATAATATCTCAATGTTATGGACATAGAAGGGAGTTATTGTATTAGCAGCTACTATTTTATTGTCATTTGAATTAAAATAATTAGGTCTTCTAAAATGATATAATGTAGTCCTATAAGGAATCACAGGGTCTTGATACACTTTACATTCTATTATAAACCTTAAAGTAAAAAACATGAAAGTGTCATAATCAGTACTTATAGGTATTCAACAACTATTACATATGATAATTATATGTAACATGTTAATAATATATATTAAAATATTTAACAATTACATATTTATTATATAATATAGTTAATGTATTATGTAAGCTAATACCTTATATATATATGCATGCATATATTTGCATAGATATAAAATGCCAACCATATGTCAAATATGTCAGGACTTAGAAATGAGATTAATTAATCATCTTTTGGGGGCTACAAAGAAATAAAATAAGGAGGATGACAATATAGATAACCATAAGTACCCTAGGACATAAACCAACTTTTTCATAGTGTATGGCAGTGGACATTTGTTATTTTAACCTCATCAGAGTTTTAATGAGATTAAAATTTGTCATTGAAAACATACTGAGGTCTGTAGAGTGGGAAATGTGGATTCATCTCCCTAAGATCATGTATACACAATTACTTAATAGTCATGTCGAGTATGTAGAACCAAATGCACAGAATTAACATTCCTGTTATAACTAATGAACCTGAAGAAACACTTTGACCTCATAAAATATGGCAAACTTATGATATATGACAAAATTTGGATTCTGAAAATAGACACTTCTAATTTATTTATTCACTAGGACATCACAATCCTTCTGCTAGCTGGGTGAGACTGTGGTGTACAAGTGCTTTAAAATTGATATATTTTTTTCCCTGATCTGTGCTTTTCCTGATTCATGTTGCCAATAATTTAACTCTTTACACCCACAGAAGCTCCTTTAATAAGATGGACTTTTATGCAGGAAAAATATGTTTAGAGCATCACTTTTGTATGTGTTTTATTCAGTTTCCTCTGGTGTAGTCTATGTGTCATAATATTTTCTCAGCACTATTTTCAAGAAAATTTATTTTTGTGTTATTCTGTATTACAAATAATATGTACAGCTTCAACATATGTTGCACTTATCATTATGAATCAGAGTTTATTATTATCTCTATGAATGATTTCTCTATGTTTAATTCATGTATTATGTGTTAATACATGCCCTCAAATAACTATATTCATGAATTCATATGATGCTTTTGTTCTGAAATAGTTCGCAGCAAATACCTAAAAACTTGAATTAAAAACCAAAACCATCTACTGTCCTGAAGAGTTTGATATGCCTTTATATGAATATGTAGATCCAGCATTTTGAGTCTAGAGGAGAAATATGTAATTCATGTATTTCTTTTTTTATCCCAAGGCTGTTTCTAATCCCTACTATTGTTTTTGATACTGATAGTATTAATAGGAAGGATGGCCATCATAGATAGTCACATAATTGGTTTTACAAAGAATCTCACCACCACTAGAATCTGAATAGTCAATTCGATTTGATATATAACCAAAAATAACTTTGTATTTTTTCTAGAATACAATTAACACCATAAAGCCTATGGCATTAAAAAAATATTAACTTCCTCAATAAGCTACTCTTGTAAACAACTGCAAAATCTATGGTTTCTTATCCACTTTGTAATCACCTAGTAATGTAAAAAAAAATCACTGAAATTATCCAGTCCAGATTAGGTGTTGCCACGGTATACAAAATTGAAGAGAAATTTAATTATTAAAATAAGTGAACTTTAAAAAAAAAAGATTCTATTTATTTATTTATTTGAGAGTGACTACGAGAGAGAGCATGCGTGGTTGGGACAGGAGGCAAAGGGAGAGGAAGAGGCAGAGAGAGAGGGAGAAGCAGATTACTCACTGAACAGGGAGCCCCAAGGTAGGACTGGATCTCAGGACCTGAGATCATGACCTGGGCCAAAGGCAGATGCTTAACTGATCGAGCCACCCCAGGTGCCCCTAAAATTGATGAGCTTTGAAAAAGTTCTAGGCTCAAAGAGTGAAGAAGAAAAATTTTCATTATAAAACATTAATACTACAACTCCCAAAACTAAGATTAAAGGTAAAAAAAGAACATTTTGTTAGAAAAAGAGCAAACTACTTGGTTTGAATGCTGCATTATGGAGCGTGTTTGGGTTTATGCAGTACTTAGAGCTTACTGCTGAATAATCAAGTTCAATAAGATGGGTATAAAATCGTCCTCCCTTATCTGCAGGAATATATTGCATTACCCCCAGTGAATACCTGAAACTACAGATATTACTCAATCCTGTATGTACTGTATTTTTTCCTATGCATACATTCCTATCATAAAGTTTAATTTACAAAGTACATCAGCAAGAGATTAGCAGCAATAATTAATGATAGAATAGTTGCAGCAATATATTGTGATAGTTGTTATGTGAATGTGATCTTTCTCTCCCTCTCAAAATATCTTATTGTCCTGTACTCATCCTTCTTCTGGTGATGATGCGAGATGATAAGATGCCTATGTGATAAGATGAAGTGAGATAAATGATGTAGGCATTGTGGCATAACATTTGGCTACTACTGACCCCTGACCATATATCAGAAGGAGGACCATCTGCTTCTAGATCAAGGTTGATCACAGGTAAATGAAACCACAGAAAACAAAACTGTGAATGAGAGGGATTACTGCACATGATCCAGAAGTAGCAAGTTGTTCCTGGAAAGACTGCTAGCTTAGTGGACTAGATAATAGTGGAAGTAAAAGTATTTATCTGCAAGAAGGGGCATTGTCCTTCCTCTACCTTCAAAGCAAGTCCCAGGTGTGTCTTATATGCAGGAATATAAGCCATGCTGGATTGGCTTTATGATGATGAAGATGTTCATCTAGGTCATGGTAAATGCTATGTTTCTCGGAGCACCTTTTGCATGGGCATTCCATGTAAATTCACTGCTGTAAAAATCATGCAACTATCCAAATGTCCATATCAGATTTGTTGTCTCAGCCTCCTCTTATTAGTTATAAAGATGTAAACCTGGTGATTCACAGACCTGTACCCCTGGGGATAAAAATATATGTTTATAAAAAATAAAAAATTAAAAAAAAAAGATGTTTAAAAAATTAGGGCGATTCACAAGAGAATGGGAAAAGAAAGAATATTTATATGGTTATTAAGAAATGGACTGTCGAGGAGACTTGGATGGGATTGAAATGCAGCAATATCAGAGGTGAGGTGGACTGATTGGGGACTTTTACCATTTAATGGCCTAAACAAATCACTCTATGTAATGCAGTTTGAAGGAATTTTTAAAGGTAAAAACGAAAATGGAAATGAGACACCTGATCTCAAATTATCACGATTAAATTAATCAGGCAAGCATTGACAAAGGGACCAGGCTCCTTTGGCCCAATGTCTGCCATATGAACCTGTGTGAGTAAAATGGCCAGGGGTAGAAAATAAGAAATCTTTCTGAGGCTCCTTGACATGGGACCCCAATGAACTGTGATTCCAAACCTTTAATGAAGACCTAACAGGGCTACAATTAGATTGAAAGGATATATATATGCAACCGTTGATGAATTAAGGTGAAAATTTGGATAAAAATTGCTTTAGAGAAGATGGTTGCCAGTATAAAAATCATGGGACAAGCTGCATTCTCTTTTAATGAGGAATGGTATTCAGCAGAAAATGATTTGTTTACTAGAATGAGGAGATTTGAGGGAATTTTTTTCTGGGAGGAAGAAACTACCATGACTCAAATTTTCCTTGAAGCCTGAATGGTGTGTCCTTCCATGAAACACTTTCTGTTTCCTATTATTACTGTTCTTTACTCATTTTCAGAAGGATAGAGTAACTCTTCTCATCATGAGTCTTATACTTTTCAAGAATTATGGTGGTATCTAGTGCCTTCCATCTTACTATCGTATATTAAGATCTTTCACTCTCCTCTCTTATTACTTGAGCTTGTTTCTACTTCCTCAACATCACATCACAGAGGCATGGAATGCTCCGGTAGAATGCTGCTTCCATCCCAGAAAAAACTATTCATCTGACAAGTAAACACTCAAGTTGTTTTAGGCAAATCTGTAGTATAAAATTGCCTCTCTTAGTTTCTTTGCATCACCTAATTCCAAATTCCTTCATAGAAAAACAGGTTTTCATTATTTTTTTAAGATTTTTATTTATTTGAGAGAGAGAGTGCACATGCATGCTCTTGAGTGGGGGGAAGAGCGGAGGGAGGGAATCTCAAGCAGAGTCCCTGATGAGCATGGATCCTGATGCAGGGCTTGATCTGACAACTCTGAGTTCAGGATCTGAGCCAAAACCAAGAGGTGGGTGCTCACTGACTGAGACACCCAGGTGCCCCCAGTTTTCATTCTTATATCTGAATCTAATATTCAATGATCATTAATTTTCTGTTGTTGCTGTAACAGATTTAGGTGACTTAAAACAACACAGATTTATCCAGTTAGAGTTATGGAGGCCAGTAGTCTGAAATTAGTTTGGGCTAAAATCAAGGTGTTTGCAGGGTTGTTTTCATCTGGACAATCTAGGAAAGAGTACATTCCCTTGCTTCATAAGGCTTCTTTCTGTAGACTGCCTGTATTTCTTGGCTCATGTCTGCTTCTTCATATCGTTCTAACTTCTGGTGTCACATTTGGGGCTTCTTCCTTTGCCCTCATTCTTTGGCCTTCTTAAAAACCCTTGTGAGAATATTTAGGGCCAACCCAGATAATATCCAGGGTAATTATGCAGAAAAGAAGATAATCTTGGAATTATACAAGATAATTATCCAGGAAAATCTCCCCATCTCAAGGTCCTTAATTTAGTTACATTCACAGGTCTGTTGCTATATAAGGTGACATTCACAGGTTGTGGAGATTGTGAGGTGAACACATTAGGGGACAATTATTCAACCCATCATACCAATATCATAATTTAAATTTGTTTATATCAGTGTTTTGAACTATTTAAATTTCTACTTTCTACTTTTTCCTTGCTTTTTATAGGCAAAGTATACAGATGTTCCATGAGTCTCTTTATCTATTTTATAACATGATTTTCAGTTTATGTGCAATCCACACATATCTGGCATTTACTGCTAGTGAGGAAAAAGAGAATGGAAAGCACTAAAACAGTGTCATCAATCTTTCTTCTTTAGTAATGAGATGCAAGTGACTTCTGACTTCTTGGTTGATTATCTAATTGGAATGTTAAAAAAAAGTCTTCTTAAACTCTGGCCAACTTAGATTTTGAAGCTGCTGTTTATGTGACTCATTTCTTCCCCTGCCTCATTAGTTTCCATCTATTCAACCCATATTACATGAAATTTATCATCAAATTAACATTAATTAGTTACCTCTCCCAAATACTCCCTTTATTATTCATCTAGGCATTTTCCTGTCACCTATTTGACACTATGGTAAATTAACATTTCTAAAGTAGCAAGTATTTTAGAAATATCTAGTTTTATCAGTCAGAAGAAGTGTCTGGAAGGGCTGCTTATATGATAAATAATTTTAATAAGTAATAAAATGTTGAAACCCTCCTTTCCCAAATCAAGTGAGTAAAATCTTAAATCTGTATCACAGTGGGTATAAGATAATTTGTGGGACTTTTAATCTGTGATATTTCCAGTTTTAGAAATAGTTGGTACTAATATGCTTATCTTAGCAATTAATTCTCTGAAAAGACCCTGATGCCATAGAAATAGCTTGGGTTTTACAACCAGATACACAAAGGGATTGTCTACATCTACACTCAGTTTTTGGATGACTTGGCAAAATTCCTACAGTCTTTGTATCTCAGTTTTCTTTTCTGCAAAATGGAGTTAAGAAATACTACCAAATGTTGTAAAGTAATTTTAAAGGGTTGAAGACATAATGGGTATAACCACTCTGTCACAACATAGATATTCAAAGAAAGTTCATTTCTTCCAGATTCATTATCATTACAAAATTTATAATTTGGTAACAGATATTATCTTTCCTAGACCAAATAGGCCTGGTGGATTGCAGAAGGGAGAGGAAATGTTCTACAACTTGTTGGTAAATAACAATACCTTTACTTATTACAATAGGTTTCCTTAATGTAATCATAAGAATATGTTAGTTAGTTAGCCATATTATGGCTTTGAAAATGTCTTTCATGCAATATAATTACTCTTTTTTTAAAACAGATTTTATTTATTTATTTGACAGAAAAAGATCACAAGTAGGTAGAGAGGCAGGCAGAGAGAGAGAGAGAGAGAAAGGAAGGGAAGCAGGCTCCCTGCTGTGCAGAGAGCCTAATGTGGGGCTTGATCTCAAAACCTGAGATCATGATGTGAGCCGAAGGCAGAGGCTTTAACCCACTGAGCCATCCAGGCGCCCCAACAATATAATTACTCTTTTATCTGGTTTTCTGCTATTACTGTTTGGAAAAAAATCAACCAATTACATTGAATTGAATTTTCTTAAATCATTAGTTTATAAGTATTATATGCCGATAAAGAAATGTTTCTGTTTACTAAATGGTATCTGATGACCACTTTTATAGAAGCTTGATTATTTAAACACAAATGAAAAATTATGGAAGTGTATTTAAAATAGTAAAATAACTTGATTTAAGTATAAGCTTTTCTACATATTTTAGCCATAGTATTACTAAAGTTAAAAGTGTCAGAGAATCTAAGTGGAACCACAATATGTTAAAAAATTGAATTTTAATCTAAAGTCACTATTAAAAAAGAAGACAAATATTGAAAAAATAATATGGGAAATACTATATTTATGTTTATACTCACGTAAATTTTACTTAATTTCAATAATATTTTTACAAAGCAATAAATCAGATTAATTGGTCTGGCATACAGTGTAGAAGAAGAAAGAATGAGTTAGTCAGTTTACATTTTCTTACATTCTCATCTCTATCAGTCCCTATTTGATGTCATTTTCTTAGACAGGTAATGCTTATAATGAGACTTACAATGATCCTTTTACCATAACATATATTACAGATTTTACTGTGACATTAAATAATTACTAGTTCATGCTGTATTTTTCTCTTAGACTATATAATCACTAGATGATAGATTTTGTGCATTCTCTAAAAACTTCTAGAACAATTCTGAGTTCTGAGAGTAAATTATTCATGTTCACATGATATTAAGTTGAGATATCTGATATTTTAATTCTTTTTTTTTTACGTGAATCCCAGCCAAAAAATATTTATTTATTTATTTAGTTAGTTAGTTAGTTTTTTATTTTTTTTATAAACATGTATTTTTATCCCCAGGGGTACAGGTCTGTGAATCGCCAGGTTTACACACTTCACAGCACTCACCAAAGCACATACCCTCCCCAATGTCCAATACCCCACCCCCTCTTCTCCCAACCCCCCCCTCCCCCCAGCAACCCTCAGTTTGTTTTGTAAGATATTTTAATTCTTAATCTCAAATTTGGTAGATTTTATCTTCAGTATGATAAAATTAGACACTTTAAAAAATAATATTTATGACAATATTCTTGTCCAAAAAGTCATCATATAGAAAAATACACTGGGTTGGATCCCTAAGTTGAGGATATGTCTTACACAGGGCTTGAAACAAGTGGTATTCTGACTTGCAGTGAAAGAAAAGCCTCTAGACTTCTGGCTGTCATCACCTCCATTTAAATGTTTTAAACATTAGTTTCATTGTTAAGGGCAAAATGGTAGTTAATTCTTAACATTTGGGGTTGCTAACGTTTAGCCAGTTATTGTGATACATCTTTCTTTTATCTTTTCTCTTTTGCTTTGAAAAACTACACTATGAAGTATGAATTAATAATATCCCATTGTATAGAAAGAGACTTTTTTTTTTTTTTGTAATGGTGACATGAATGGCATAAAGCAAAGAGCCCTGACAGTATTACACATTTGAAAATTCATCCAATTATATTAGTGGTACTCAAAGTGTGGTATTTGGAACTCTTAGGGAACCCTGATGTCTAAACTAGTTTCCTAGTAATTCTCAGACATTATTTGCCTTTTTCACTATGCTGAAATCACACTGATAATGAAAAGGCAATGTTGGGTAATACTGCTGATTCCTTACCATGAATCAAGGCAGTGAGCACACTGTGCAAGTATTATTGTATCCTTTACTACCATGCACTTGTGGAAAATAAAAAAACAAGAAAGAAACAAAAGCAAAATGCCAGTTTGACTTTATAATATCCTTGATGAAACTTTAAAATTGATCATTTCTATTAAACTTCATCCTGTGAGTATATGTCATTTTAACCCACTGAGCCACCCAGGCGTCCCTGAGTATATGTCATTTTAATATTCTCTGTGATAAAATGAGAAGTCCACAGAAAGAAGCCTTGATGCATATTGAACAATGATGCAAGAGAAACACTTGCTTAAGTGTGCAACTCCCAAGGTGCCCTAGCTACTTCCCTTTTCATGCTACACAATTTTTACTTGAAAGAATGATTGAAAGACAAACTATAACCATTAAGATCAGGATATTTTGCTGACATTTTCTTGGAAAATACATTAACTCTATCCTTTCAAGGAAAACAAAGGAGACGATTTGTTGCCAATAATTAAAGTTGAGCTTCTAAGCAAAACATAACCCACTTACCTAAGCTTGAGAGCTCCCTAATGCTTAAAATGTTTCTGATTACCACAGTGGCTATATTATCAAATTTGATCTTCCAATATTGTACAATGAAAATTTTCAACTTCTAGAAGATCTCTATAATGTAGTGAGCTAATACATTTCAAATGAACAGAGCCTTATATTATAACCTATGCACGGGGAAAGGATTCATTCAAGTGCAAGACAGGTCAATAGATTTTAACATAATAAAGTAGGAAAAGTTGATTGATACGGCTTCAGATTCCATACTAAAATTAATCCTTAGAACTTACTTGTAAAGTTTTGATGTTCCATCAATAAAGAATATCCATAGTTATTTAGAGAAACGAATAATAAAATACCTCTTCCCTTTCTGAGTGAGTTTGGGTATTCCTATACTTCAGAAGAAAATAAAATTTTAAGACAGTGGAATGCAGAAGTGTTTATGATAATTTGGCAGTCTTTTATCTAGCCAGATATATAAGAGATTCGCAAGATTATAAACAATGCTGCTCTTCTCACCATTTTGGTTTTGTTTTATTTTTTTAAGATTTATTTATTTATTTGAGAAAAGAAGAATGCAAGCAGGTGCATGTGTGCACATAAAGGGAAGGGTAGAAGGAGAAAAATCTTTAAGCAGACACCCCACCGACTGTAGAGCCCTAAGAGGGGTACCATCTCAGGGCCCAAGAGATCATGACCTTAGCTGAAACCAAGAGCCAGGCACTCTACCAGCTGAGCCAGGAACCCCATCACCATTTTCGGTTTTGAAGAATATTATGTTTTCTTTTTCCATAAGTAGTGATATTTATGTAGATATGGAAGAGGTTATGATATTTAGTTTTAAATTAATTAATAAATACATGTATTTTAACTGTTCAGTTTTAATCTTAAGTACATGTAATTTAATTCCACAGAAACTTTGCAGTACAAAGCACCTGTAGGTTTGGAAAGGTTGAGAATTGTTATACTCATGGCAAGAGAACAGTTTATAGAGATTCAGGTAAAGAGGCAGAGAAAGATGCTAAGAGGTGAACAGTAGGGGTTCAATTTGTGACATCAGTAGCAAAAAGATGGGGACAGTTTCAGTGGTATTTAAATAAAGACAAAAAAGGAATTTTTCATCAATTCATTGTGAAACATGAAAGAAAGGAAGAATCAGGAATGATCCAGAGTCATCTAGCATGAATGAAGCCTCAATGGATAGTGACACCATATACTAAAATAGAAGCAAACGCAGGTCCTGTGAGTGGGAAGAGGAGGAAGGGTAAGCTAGTGTAGAGAAGAATTATGAGTTCAAATTCAAAAGAGGTGAATCCCTTCTTTGGTTACATCCCATTCTTTATTGCCTCTACATGAACTATCACTCACAGTAATTTATCACAATTTAAAACCATTCCTGCTCTCCTGCTGTTGAAGACTTTCCAACAAAAATTTAGGCAAAACCAATCTCTTTCAGAATCTTGAAACTCATTATTCTTGAAACTCATTCACCCCTTGGCTCCAGGAATCTGCTCCCTCTTGGGATTTTTGTCCTCTTACTCTTGCAGTCTTATCCTGCTCTAACTATGTATCAATTATTGGTTATTTTCAAGACTTGAGTTAACTTTGTGCTTAACCTGCATGTGCGTCATTTAGCTACCTCTTCAAAGTATGGAGAAATGAGGTCAACAGATAGCTTTTAAATTTCAGCTCCTTTAGTGTCTGCCTCAGGTCAGACCACTGGTTCAGAGAGCACACTATTCCCAAGAAAGCCTATTTCTGATGACTGAACAAGGAAAGACTATAAATGCTCACCCATTTCAGTTCAGTGCTGGTAAGTAGTTCTTACAGGGGAAAAAAAAAAAAAATCCCTGCCAGTCTACCTCTGGCTTTGTTGGGAATATATTGAATTTCAACTTCTCCCTCTGCTCAACCCTACTCCCTCCCCACTTTTTCACAGATATTGGGCTCCCAAACTGCATCTCAACATCTGCTTCCAGAGAATAAAACCTGTAGAAGTTGATTTTGGGAGTGGTCCTAGGAGTAGGTTACAAGACGAAATTTTGTAGCTAGATGATACATGACCCAGTTGGCACTGCGAAAACCTCATCATCAACATTTTCTGGCACAAGATGAAAGTCCAGTTCTTAAAACATTTATTGCTGGTGAATTGGGAGAGTAACCTTTGAACGGAGGATAGAGAAAGTTTGATATGTCTTTCATTTCAAATTTATTACATGAAAAGTTACCTAAAAGAACAATGGGATTGAATGCATTTTGCTAAACTACACTCAACTACACTAACTCAATAGAAAATAATATATATTGCTAAGGAAAATTAATAAAAGATTGAAAACCAAGAGGAAAGGCCAAAGGGTTTCTTTGTAAAATGAATGAAACCTTCCTCTCCTTCAGAGGTATCTTCTCTACTCAGTAGAGAAGTAAAGAAATCTGAGAACAAAGGTAAAGACATAATAATGGTTGAGTGGCTTAACTTTACAGAACAATGTCTTTAACCAAAGCTGGTCTACCATTCCAAAGTCAGGGCTCTAGTTGGGAATATATAGGGTTTTGATAGCTGCAGTGGGATATCTAGGTAGATGTCTCCAAAGATTGTGACCACCCAGCCTCCTCTGAAACTTCTGAGCCTGTAGAATTAGCCCACCACTTCCTCCAAGAACTAGAACTCCAAAGTTGTTAGGAAAAATTAGGAAAAGCCCTAGAAATTAAGAGTGCTCTTCTTATGTTACTTTGTGTCATTAGATCTATAATAAGGGGTAATTCACAGTATAACTTAGATAGGACATAAAAGTCCTAATATAAAGGAGGAAAGAAATAAACTTCAAAAGAGCTAGAAAACCTAGATATCATATACCAGCACGGGTAGGGGGAATTCCTGTGTGAGTGGGTTCCTGGTCTGTGAAACCAGGGTAGAAAATTGGGAGGGGAAGAGTTGGTTGACCTGAAGCACTGTCCCAAGATATAGGATTTTACCTCCTGGGAAGGACCCCAGGAAATGCTGTGATTTCACTACTAAAATGACACCTAGAAGAAAATAAAAAACATGATAACAAATTTTGATTAAAGTTGAAATGTCAAAGCTGCAATAAGAAAGGCTGGAGGAAGGGAATAAAAGGCTCAAGGAATTTGACATGCTAGAATGAATATACTATCTATAGAGGGAAGGTGCAGTAAAAGATGATTTTTCACCATAAAGCTAGGAGGTCATACTATTCTTAAAGTTATAAGGTTTTCAATGAGAAGAGGAACACTTTTTTTTTTTTTTTTAAAGATTTTATTTATTTGTTTGACAGACGGAGATCACAAGTAGGCAGAGAAGCAGGCAGAGAGAGAGGAGGAAGCAGGCTTCCCGCTGAGCAGAGAGCCCAGGACTCTGGGATCATGACCTAAGCTGAAGGCAGAGGCTTAACCCACTGAGTGACCCAGGTGCCCCGAGAAGAAGAACACTTTTACTACTCAAAAGATCATGGGTTGCTCTCCTCTCTAGGCAAGGGCTAATGGTATTGAAAACTTACTGTAGAACTGGGCTGGAAATCATTAAAAATTGTGAAAACTCTGAAACAATAGAAGACATGTGGTGGTGCTTAACCACTAGAAAGCAAGTGGATACAATTGTTACAATGAGTGTCAGAGTCAAGTGGCTGCCAAGAGGGCCTCAGTACAAGGTCATGCTTAATAGAACATAATCACGTTAGGGAGACACCCAAAGATTTTAAATTTATTTTGGAATCTGTGGGCATCTTGAATATCAAAATAAAATAGGGGACTAATGTATAATTATACTAATATATACTAATGTATACTAAGGTATACTAATGGATAATGGATAATGTAGTTATCCAAAATATACTTGTTGGTTTTATGATTGACATTTGTATGATAAAGTTTTTGTGTTTGGAATATTAGGTAGAAAAGAGTTGTCAATGTTTATGAATTACAGTGGAGAATGAGCAGAGACAGGAAGAGCATTTAGGATGCCTAACAATAAATGAAGATACAAGGAGAAATGAGCTTCCAGTAGGTCTGACAAGAGAATTAAAAGAAGTGGGATGGAAATACACAAAAGCTTTATAAGAGAAAAATAATAATTGGCTACTCCATAATTTGAAAGTAGTAACGATGGAAAAATAATGAAGAG
This sequence comes from Mustela lutreola, assembly GCF_030435805.1. Classification (NCBI taxonomy): domain Eukaryota; kingdom Metazoa; phylum Chordata; class Mammalia; order Carnivora; family Mustelidae; genus Mustela; species Mustela lutreola. The sequence continues at coordinate 96,075,719 of NC_081296.1, forward strand.
TAATGGGAAATCAAATATGAAGTTAGTTATTGCAAGCTAAATTAACTGGGATAATAAAACGAGTAAAAATTAGTCTTATTTTATTCACTCAACACATATTTATCGCATGACTTTTCAGTGCCATTCCCTATGCTAAAATGTCAGTATTGAAATTACACTCCCTAGTGATGAAATAAGAAGTTAAAAAAGGAACAAATGTTAAGGAAGAACTCCTATGTCTTTCTTAGAGCAGTTAAAAAATCCTTTTTAGGAGTAAAAGGGTAACAATTTATTTTTTTATAGTAGTGGTACACTGGTACACAGAAAACAACTAAATTATTGTGGATTAAATATTGAAAACATTTCAGATTACAAAAAGCAAACAGAAAACCCCCTGCCCACACCTCCGTGCTTCCTGTAGTATATATGTTGAAATGTCCTAGCTTTAGGTAATACTACTTACTTCACTGCTTTATTAAATAAAGAACCAGTACTTTTTTTATATGTTTCACATGAATTTGTTTTTACATTCTAATGATATTTACTTTCCATAAATGGTTGAGGTGTATTTTGGGGGGTAGGTATGAGGTATATTTTATAGTTTATATCCAACTCAAAATTTTTTATGAGAAGGCCTACTTGATGTACACATTTAATATACATAGAATAATAAATGATCTTGTTACAAGTTAATATAAGGACTCTTGTTGAAGTCAATACATAAAAAGGATTTATAGTAAACTTAGAAAACAATTACCAATGTGGTGCAAAATTGTGAGTCTTTTTTTTTAAAGATTTTATTTATTTATTTGACAGAGAGAGATGACAAGCAGGCAGAGAGGGAGGCAGAGAGAGAGGAGGAAGCAGGCTCCCTGCTGAGCAGAGAGCCTGATGCGGGGCTTGATCCCAGGACCCTGAGATCATGACCTGAGCCGAAAGCAGCGGCTTAACCCACTGAGCCACCCAGGCACCCCCAAAATTGTGAGTCTTAAAATTACATATATAAGTTCCAAATTAATGAATATATAATGCTTACAATATTGTATATTATAATAATTTTACATATAACAGTGGATATATAGCAATGTATCACAGGACAAAGATGCAATTGTGAGTGACCTTTATATTATATTATTATACAATAAATTATAATTGTAGGAGAGATAAGGCATCTGGTATGAGTTTATAAACTATCTATTGGATAGTAAATAAAATAGAATAGCCATGAAATATCAGACTGAGTCATGCTGAGTATAACAAGGAAGTACAAAAAGAAGAACAAGTAATTACATTTCCCAGCTGCAGAGTACACCATCCCTGCACTATCGCCAGCAATACATCCCATAAGTGAAATCAAAGATTAAGGGCACACTAGGTATTGGCTTAATAGACAATTCAAGTATCAGATAGTTCTGGGTCAGTGGGCTATACTAAAATAATTTGTATATCATTATTTAAATTAGATTTCAGCAAATTGTACTGAGCATATCTTTAGGTTTTGAAATACTTTCTCAAGTCTAGAAATTTTTGGTAGAAATATTTTTCACTTGTAACATGTGGTATTCATCAAAAATGTTTTTTGAGGAATTCAGAAATGTCATATAAAGCTTAAAAAAGGAATAACTTTGCTTTACTTGAATTAGAGATTCAACTAAACTCAATAAGGCATTTTATTTAACTACTATTTTCTATTAAAGACTTAAATATTGGTGACTTCAATGAAAAGGGGATTTCATTCCCTGGCATGCAATCCTATTTCATTTATCATGATTTCTTAGGTCATACCATCATTAAAATTTAGAATTGAAGGTATCTTCCACTTTATTTATACTTCTTGAGATTGTATGGTTAGGAAAATAGAATCTCAGATAAATAAAGTGGATTGTGTTACTTTGCAAAGTTATCTCAAATCAAATCTCCCAATCCTTAGACCAGTCACTGTATTTCTGAACTCTTTAAAGGTTTTCCATTATCACTGAGGAATTAACTTATGTCTCTTTAAAATTTTTTTGTGGATCAGGGGTGCCTGGGTGGCACAGTCAGTTGGGCATCCAACTCTCAGTTTTAGCTCAGGTCATGATGTCAGGGTTCTGATCTCAGGGTTGTGAGATTGAAACCCACATAGGGCTCCATGCTCAGCATGGAGTCTGCTTGTGACCCTCTTTTTCTCTCCTTTTGCCCTTCCACACCATGCTTTTTCTCTCTAAAATAAACAATTAAAAAAAAATTATGTTGATCAAATTCCTTTTTACATATGATCTAAGTGTAGAAAACATAGGTATTTTGATTACTGTGTTTTAAACTATTTAGATGAAACAAATAATTTATAGTTAATATACATGCATAATCGAATCATAAAATCTCATAATTTTAGCGTCTATTTTGTGCAAATGTTGCATATACATTTTTTAATTTTTCAACACTGTACAGGACATAGTATAATTTTCATCTAGCAGGCATAGAAAATGAAGTCCAGAGCATTGTATGACTTTATCACATCAAAAAGCTACTAAGAAGCAGAGACGTCTTTTTTTAAACTTCTTTTTCATTTAATTTTTAAGATTTTATGTTTAAGTTATACCAAACAATTATTTCTGTATTCCTTAACAGTCATTAATTAAGTGCTTACTATTGTGAAAATGCTGCCCTAGATTTGAGATACAGTAAGGATGCCCACTTTCAAATACACTGAGATCTGACTCTATTCTATAAACTTGGTTTCTGGTTTATTCATACCAGAATTACCTTGCTTACCTGCAAAAAAGTGGAGACTATGGCTCCAAAGAATTAGGATCTCAGAAAGCAAGTTCATGGGATTTATATTTTTACCTTAAACCTCAGATGACCTGAATACATATTATAATTTCAGAAACACTGACAGTACTAGAAAATGGATGAAAGTGCATGCTGTGTGAATACCAAAATGGTGAATTTGCTCTTTTACATTAGATGGAAATGAAACATCTTTGCAGCCACTCTGAACTACAAATACGAATATTTTTCTCGTGTTTCCGTATGAAGAAATGATCTAGGAAATCCAGATTATATCTCCCAAAGATAAAATTTCTGGTGAGTTAGGATTTGGTCTTTTCAGTTGAATCCTCTTAAACTTTTTCTGTGATGACATAATCATTTTTGAAAATCCAAATGGATGTAGGTCCTTTATTTGCTGATGTCAATATTTTCACTGGAAGATATTCAAGAAGTAAAATAGCCATGCACTTTTTTTTTCTCAGTTTTTCAGGCTTTTGAAAACATTAGTATCAACTGAAATTCATGAAAATTTAGTCATAAAGAACTCTTAATTACAAAGTTTAGGCAAGGACACCTAGGTGGCTCAGGTTGGTTAAGCGTCTGCCTTCAGCTCAGTCATGGTCTCCTGAGATCAAGCCCTGAGTTGGGCTCCTTGCCCAGTGGGGAGCCTGCTACTCCCTCTCCTTCTTCCCCTGCCCCCTCCAACCCCATGCTCTCCCTCAAACAAATAAAAAAATAAAATCTTTATAAAACAAAACAAAACAAAATCTGAGGCAGGATATGAGTGAACTTGCATTTTTTCATAGAGGCTTTTTAGTTTTGAAGATCATAAAGATGCTGCTAATTATTTAAAAAGATCCCTTTCCCCTAATGCTGGGCATTAATGAGGCTGCATTTTCTAATCTTTCTTATTACTGGTATGACCTTGAAACTGAGTTCTAACCATGAACTAGGAAAAGGAAGGGATGTTTGCCACTTGTAGGCCGCGATTCTGAAAACTTGCTCCTTTGCTTTTCTGTACTCTTTTCCTTCTCTGTTTGACAAAGATGGAAATCCACAGAACTAATGTGTAACTAATGTGTAAACTAATGTACTAAAGTAAGCCTAGACTGCTACCAACCATTTTTCTATTCTGTTAAACAAACAAAAAACATAAAAAGCCCTCTGTGTTCAAACCTTTACAACTGTCGGGATTGATCTATATATTTTTTTTAATATAATTTTTTATTTTTTATAAACATATATTTTTATCCCCAGGGGTACAGGTCTGTGAATCACCAGGTTTACACACTTCACAGCACTCACCAAAACACATACCCTCCCCAATGTCCATAATACCACCCCCTTCTCCCAAACTCCCTCCCCCCAACAACCCTCAGTTTGTTTTGTGAGATTAAGAGTCACTTATGGTTTGTCTCCCTCCCAATCCCATCTTCTTTCATTTATTCTTCTCGTACCCACTTAAGCCCCCATATTAATGCAGCCTGGTTATAGTAATACAAAGAAGAAAACTCAGTTAATGTTTGGTGAAGACACTTAAATTTGACCATGAGTTTTAGTGTCAAGAAAATGAGTAATAAATAATTAAAGCACATTTACAAAGTTTAAGCAAAAACTTTAATTTTATTGTCCAGAATCACATGGTCTATTTATGCGTGAATGGCCAATATATTAAATGGTATTAGACAGAACCACTTATTAGATCGAAATTCTCTTTTGCCCAATTGCTTGGATTTTTCACAATGGTGGGTATTATAAAATTTTGTGAAATTAGTCTTTCTGATTATAACTACTTCACTAAATCTCAAAGAATGATATAGGCTGATGTGAATGTTTGCTAAAGCCAAAATATGATATAGAGATCTCAGATGTCTGAACATTCTTTTTAAATACCCCTTGAGTCCACTGACTAAAGGATATTTTGATTTTTGTGTGTTACCTTTTCAAAACAGATTCATCTTTTCCCTTCGCGTCCATGGTAGTTAATAATTCATCCTGGTTCCCATCTGTGGGGATGACAGGCTAGGTGCCCTTCTTTAGTATTTCAGAAATAACCTTTCTAGAGAATCACATTACAGTTCTCATGACGATGCTTATCTGCTGATCAGATAAAACATGATTTTAAAGAGCAAAGCCAGCGTAAGCTTTTCAAAAAGGAGAGTCAGTCTAATTTAAATTTAAATTTAAATACAGTTCATCTTATCTTAACTAGCCATCTTTCCTTAAGTAGTATATATAAGTAAACATATAACTTCATTCTTTGAGGAACATTAGTCATCTACAATTTGGTGATGACAAACACCATGGGGGGAATTATTGCCACAAATCAGAAATCACCGGGGGACTGGAAAAAAAGGTCATGTATGTTTAAGGGGAGAAAGGATGTTTTAAAATTATTTTAAGAATATGGATAGGGTTAAATATTCATATATTAAAATAGTATGCAGGTATTAATAATTGTGTTTTAAAAAAACTTTCACTGCCATTGAAAAGGGCTGAGTATAGCAGTGAAAAAATTAGGATTTAAAATAGTGTGAACTTACTATGTAAAAAAAAGAGAAAAAGAATAAATACAAAAAAAGGAGTGATGAGAAATATAGTAGTCATTATGTATTGGAGAGATTAAGTGTAATCTTCATTTCTTCCTGGTGATCTTTATTTTTCTTATGTTGTATGTGTGAAGAACCTATTAATTTTTATGAGACGGCTTCCCGGGGGAATTCTACCAAACATTTAAAGAAGAAATAATTCCTATTCTCCTGAAACTGTTCCAAAAAATAGAAATGGAAGGAAAACTTCCAAACTCATTTTATGAGGCCAGCATCACCTTGATCCCAAAACCAGACAAGGATCCCACCAAAAAAGAGAGCTATAGACCAATATCTTTAATGAACACAGATGCGAAAATACTCAACAAAATACTAGCCAATAGGATTCAACAGTACATTAAAAAGATTATTCACCACGACCAAGTGGGATTTATTCCAGGTCTGCAAGGTTGGTTCAACATCCGCAAATCAGTCAGTGTGATACAACACATCAATAAAAGAAAGAACAAGAACCATATGATACTCTCAATAGATGCTTAAAAAGCATTTGACAAAGTACAGCATCCCTTCCTGATCAAAACTCTTCAAAGTGTAGGGATAGAGGGCACATACCTCAATATCATCAAAGCCATCTATGAAAAACCCACCGCAAATATCATTCTCAATGGAGAAAAACTGAAAGCTTTTCCGCTAAGGTCAGGAACACGGCAGGGATGTCCATTATCACCACTGCTATTCAACATAGTACTAGAGGTCCTAGCCTCAGCAATCAGACAACAAAAGGAAATTAAAGGCATCCAAATCGGCAAAGAAGAAGTCAAATTATCACTCTTAGCAGATGATATGATACTATATGTGGAAAACCCAAAAGACTCCACTCCAAAACTACTAGAACTTATACAGGAATTCAGTAAAGTGTCAGGATATAAAATCAATGCACAGAAATCAGTTGCATTTCTCTACACCAACAGCAAGACAGAAGAAAGAGATATTAAGGAGTCAATCCCATTTACAATTGCATCCAAAACCATAAGATACCTATGAATAAACCTAACCAAAGAGACACAGAATCTATACTCAGAAAACTATAAAGTACTCATGAAAGAAATTGAGGAAGACACAAAGAAATGGAAAAATGTTCCATGCTCCTGGATTGGAAGAATAAATATTGTGAAAATGTCTATGCTACCTAAAGCAATCTACACATTTAATGCAATTCCTATCAAAGTACCATCCATCTTTTTCAAAGAAATGGAACAAATAATGCTAAAATTTATATGGAACCAGAAAAGACCTCGAATAGCCAAAGGGATATTGAAAAAGAAAGCCAACGTTGGTGGCATCACAATTCCGGACTTCAAGCTCTATTACAAAGCTGTCATCATCAAGACAGCATGGTACTGGCACAAAAACAGACCCATAGATCAATGGAACAGAATAGAGAGCTCAGAAATAGACCCTCAACTCTATGGTCAACTAATCTTTGACAAAGCAGGAAAGAATGTCCAATGGAAAAAAGACAGCCTCTTCAATAAATGGTGCTGGGAAAATTGGACAGCCACATGCAGAAAAATGAAATTGGACCATTTCCTTACACCACACACAAAAATAGACTCAAAATGGATGAAGGACCTCAATGTGCGAAAGGAATCCATCAAAATCCTTGAGGAGAACACAGGCAGCAACCTCTTCGACCTCTGCCGCAGCAACATCTTCCTAGGAACAACGCAAAAGGCAAGGGAAGCAAGGGAAAAAATGAACTATTGGGATTTCATCAAGATCAAAAGCTTTTGCACAGCAAAGGAAACAGCTAACAAAATCAAAAGACAACTGACAGAATGGGAGAAGATATTTGCAAACAACATATCAGATAAAGGACTAGTGTCCAGAATCTCTAAAGAACTTAGCAAACTCAACACCCAAAGAACAAATGATCCAATCAAGAAATGGGCAGAGGACATGAACAGACATTTCTGCAAAGAAGACATCCAGATGGCCAACAGACACATGAAAAAGTGCTCCATATCACTCGGCATCAGGGAAATACAAATCAAAACCACAATGAGATATCACCTCACACCAGTCAGAATGGCTAAAATCAACAAGTCAGGAAATGGCAGATGCTGGCGAGGGTGTGGAGAAAGGGGAACCCTCCTACACTGTTGGTGGGAATGCAAGCTGGTGCAGCCACTCTGGAAAACAGCATGGAGGTTCCTCAAAATGTTGAAAATAGAACTGCCCTATGACCCAGCCATTGCACTATTGGGTATTTACCCTAAAGATACAAATGTAGTGATCCAAAGGGACACATGCACCCGAATGTTTATAGCAGCAATGTCCACGATAGCCAAACTATGGAAAGAACCTAGATGTCCATCAACAGATGAATGGATCAAGAAGATGTGGTATATATACACAATGGAATACTATGCAGCCATCAAAAGAAATGAAATCTTGCCATTTGCGACAACAGGATGGAACTAGAGCGTACCATGCTTAGCGAAATAAGTCAAGCGGAGAAAGACAACTATCATATGATCTCCCTGATATGAGGAAGTGGTGATGCAACATGGGGGCTTAAGTGGGGGGGAGAAGAATCAATGAAACAAGATGGGATTGGGAGGGAGACAAACCATAAGTGACTCTTAATCTCACAAAACAAACTGAGGGTTGCTGGGGGGAGGGGGTTTGGGAGAACGGGGTGGGATTATGGACATTGGGGAGAGTATGTGCTTTGGTGAGTGCTGTGAAGTGTGTAAACCTGGTAATTTACAGACCTGTACCCCTGGGGATAAAAATATATGTTTATAAAAAATAAAAAAAATAAAAAAAAAGAAAACTAAAAAAAAAAAAAACAGTTCACAATGTCATGGTGCTGTCACTGTGTCTAACTCCCAATATAGATTGAAAAGAAAGTGATCTAAAGCAGGAGTTGTTGATTCAGTGAATACATTCACAACAGATGGTTAGCTTTTTCTTGCTACACATTTTTCTTTATCAGTTTTTCTTTGTTATTCATTGTACTGTGTATTTGACCTGACTTTCTCTTTGGGGTTGAATTCTGTAGTCTCCCATTTCTTTCTATTTCCTCTTTTTCTTTTATCATTTTCCTCCACTGAAGAGCAGATAAATTCTGACTTTGACTAATACCACATATAATCAGAATATCCAAACAAATTATAGAAAGTAATTATCAAAACAATCATTCATTAATTTTTATCTGGTATTATGTACTACTAGCTGAACAATATCTGCCAAAGACTTTCCAGAATGCCAATGTAACAGATTTATTGAAACTTGCCATGGGATGATTTATTTGAGGACAATATTTTGGTGATAATTAGCAGATGGGCCTGTTTACCCATGGCAAATTTTAACAGACCCTATCAGAAATCTAGGTATACCCTAATTTGGGATTTGCATATGTTGCTACTAAAACCACAGTGAGTATTACAATGAAAGTATTAGGAAAACACTTATTTTGATTTGTGGCACCCATCTATATTTCCTTAGATCAAGGTACCCATTTGAAAATGACTGCTACTCAGCAACAAGCTAAATATTACCTCACTGCTTGGCCATTACCCATTCCTTTTAGTTCTCAAAGTAATAATTTAATACAAAATTGCATTAGTTGATTAAATTACAGTTGACTCTTAAACATGTGTTTGAACTGTGTGGGTCCACTTATATGTAGCTTTAAAAAAATCTACAGTATGGTACTATAAATGTATTTTCTCTTTCTCTTCCTTATTATTTTCTTAACAGTTTCTTTTCTTTAACTTAATTATGTAAGAATATAATTTTTAATACATATAACACACAAAGTATATAATTGACTATGTTATTGGTAAGGCAATTTGTAGTTAAGTTTTTGGGAAGTTAGAAGTTAAACAAAGATTTTTGACTGTGTTGGGGGTTGGCATTCCTAACACCCATGTTGGTCAAGGGTCACTTGTATTTGTTTCAAAAACAGACTGTGGAAAAAAAATAAGGCGAATGGAGATTGGCTTTGATGAATGTTTGTTACATTGAATATGAAAAAAATAAGTGAAGGGGATCTCCTTTTAAAAGATTCTTAAGGGGGGCGCCTGGGTGGCTCAGTGGGTTAAAGCCTCTGCCTACAGCTCAGGTCATGATCCCAGGGTCCTGGGATCGAGCCCCATATCATGGTCTCCGCTCAGCAGGGAGCCTGCTCCCCATCCCTGCCTGCCTCTCTGCCTACTTGTGATTTCTGTCTGTCAAATAAATAAATAAAATCTTTAAAAAAATTAAAAAATAAAAAAATAAAAGGTTCTTAAGGTAGAAAAGTGAGAAGTGATGTAAAGAATTATGCTAGAATAAAACTCTCTATTTTTCTCAACTATATTAGTTATCTGTTGCTATGTAACTACCACAGAAATTAGTCACTTAAATAAGCACACATTTATCATGTCACAATATCTGTAGGCCAGTGACATGGCCAAAGCTTAACTGGATACTCTGATTTAGGGTCTCTCATACCACTTCAACTAAAATATGGGCTAAGGCTAGAGTCTCATCTGAAAGCTTGACCAGGGAAGTTTATGCTCATATCATTTGATAGCAGAATTTAGTTTCTTGAGGGTTGTTGGATTGAACGTCTCTGTTCTGGGCTGCTTGTTGCTTGGAGGTCAGCCTCAGTTCTTTGCCATATGACAGCAATTCTGTGCAACATGGCAACTTCATCTAAGCATGCAGACTATGACTGCAATAGAGTATGCTAACAATATGGAAGTCATTGTCTTTGGTAATCTAATCACAAAAGTGACAGCCCATAAATTTTGCTGCATTTTCTCATCTAGAAACAAATTTAAAAAGTGTTAAAATGAGGAGGTAAATATCATTGGAAGTCATCTACTACACTGGTTCACAAAAATATTTTGTGTGCTGCTGGCATCCATGTTTTCTTGTGTTATATTTTCAGGTTTCAACCAAAAATCCATCTTGGCACAAGGTGTTATTTCCATATATTTAAATCTTTTTGTAAGTATCTCTAAAAGAACCCTGTATGTTGCTATGTTAAAACTTAGGAGAGCAGAGGCGCCTGGGTAGCTCAGTGGGTTAAAGCCTCTGCCTTTGGCTCAGGTCATGATCCCAGGGTCCTGGGATCCAGCCCCACATCGAGCTCTCTGCTCAGCGGAGAGCCTGCTTCCTCCTCTCTCTCTGCCTGCCTCTCTGCCTACTTGTGATCTCTATCTGTCAAATAAATAAATAAAAATCTTAAAACTTAGGAGAGCAGCTATAACTTGGTCTAGAGTAGGAGAAGGAGAGCTTCGTTTTCTTATAGCTCTTAAGTTAAACAATTCACTCCTGGGAATAGTTGGTAGGGAAAGGACTGATGCAGTTATACCTTTGCCAGATTTATAAGTAAGTTTGTGAATTGTATCAAGAGAAGAAGAGTATGAATTCGTGGCTAATTTGAGAAAGGTAGAAGAGGTTCCTGAAAGAAAGTATTTAAAAAGTGAGAGATGACACCAGTAATAATGCTGTTTATTCTATAGAGAACTTCTTAGAATAAGGGAATAACTTCTCTGAGTCGTTTTCTCAGTGATGGGCACTAGTTATTATCAAAATTGTTTTTTTTTTCTTCTAAAGTCTATCAGACTGAAACCCATTTATTAGCTTTAAATGATAATTTAACTGATAACTGGACTAATATTGGAACTGTCTGAATCCGTTAGTGATCAGAATAAATGTCACTGGATTGGACTTCTCATTTGCTTCATGATTTATGAACTATACTTTATGCATTAGCCAATTTCTGGAGAATCTGAAGGTTTACCTCTGAATATCACAGACCAGTGACTATACAATCATGGGTCACCTGTACCATGGGACTGTGCTACAATATGGCACTGTGTTGAGGTGATTACTTGACTGATATAATGTTTTGTTGTGGTTTGCCTGGTATACCAATGTTCACCATGTATACTGATGTCACTCCAGAAAGGGCAATTGTGAGGATGCTCTGAGAAGAAAATAAAGTACTTTTTCTGGAAAATACCATTTTTTAAAGACTTAACTATTTTAGAGAGAGAGAGAGAGAGGATGTACACAAGTAGGGGTGGGTCAGAGGGAGAGAGGAAGAGAATCTCAAACAGATTCCCTGCTGAGCACAGAGCCTGATGCACAGCTTGATCTCACAGCCTTGAAATCATGATGTGAGCTGAAATCAAGAGTGAGATGCTTAACCGAGCCAACCAGATTCCCTTAGGAAACACAATTTTTATAGTTGTATGTTAAATGTATCATTGGGACCATAATGCCCTCATGTTTTCAGCATATGGTGGAAGTATGGAAGGAGGATGGATTAATATCTGTTATTACAATAAAGTAAGCCAGAGAAAAGAAAATCATAAGAAAAAAAAGTGCATTTATAGTACTGTACTGTATTTACTTAAAAAAACCCATGTATAAATGTACTTCTACATTTCAAACCTGTATTGTTTGAGGGTCAACTGTACTATGTTAACAACTACAGAATAGGGCGTGTTCTAAGGACAATGATCAGGTCACCGGGAAGACAAGGCACAGTAGCACTCTTAAGGGCACAGTTAAATCTGCCCATGCTAAAATTATAGATAACACGGGAAAATGTGTTCTTCACTGTTCTTCCCTTATAGTTGGATTCTAGAGTTAACTATCCTGATAGGTTAAACAGAGAAGATAGAACAAACAGTCCTGTACATACCATGTCATTCCGGAGCTCTTAAAGGATACTTAGAAACGAATATTGCTAAAAATTTGGTTTTGTTTCGGTGTGTGTCTGTGTGTGTGTGTGTGTGTGTGTGTGTGTAACTGCAGTATTGCTATATCCCCAGACCCATTTGAATACAATGTTTAATTATCAGTGACCTTTCATGACTACTCCTATTTATGTAAATATATGGTAAATGTAATAGGAACCCTTTTTTTAAAAAATTAAATTAATTTATTTATTTTCAGAAAAACAGTATTCATTATTTTTTCACCATACCCAGTGCTCCATGCAGTCCGTGCCCTCTATAATACCCACCATCTGGTACCCCAAACTCCCCATCCCCCCGTCACTTCAAACCCCTCAGATTGTTTTGCAGAGTCCATAGTCTCTCATGATTCACCTCTCCTTCCAATTTACCCCAACTCCCTTCTCCTCTCTAACACCCCTTGTCCTCCATGATACTTGTTATGCTGCACAAATAAGTGAAACCATATGATAATTGACTCTCTCTGCTTGACTTATTTCATCAGCATAATCTCTTCCAGTCCCGTCCATGTTGCTACAAAAGTTGGGTATTCATCCTTTCTGATGGAGGCATAATACTCCATAGTGTAAATGGACCACATCTTCCTTATCCATTTGTCCATTGAAGGGCATCTTGGTTCTTTCCATAGTTTGGCGACTGTGGCTATTGCTGCTATAAACATTGGGATTGAGATATCACCTTACACCAGTTAGAATGGCCAAAATTAACAAAACAGGAAACAACATGTGTTGGAGGGGATGTGGAGAAAGGGGAACCCTCTTACACTGTTGGTGGGAATGCAAGTTGGTGCAGCCTCTTTGGAGAACAGTGAGGAAATTCCTCAAGAAATTAAAAATAGAACTTCCCTATGACCCTGCTATTGCACTCCTGGGTATTTACCCCAAAGATACAGAAGTCATGGGCCATCTGTATCCCAATGTTTATAGCAGCAATGGCCACGGTCGCCAAACTATAGAAAATGAACCCTTTTGCTGAGAAAGATAGATATTTGGTGTAGTCAGCACTTATTCAATGTTTGATAAGTTATACTTAATAATTACTGCAATATAAATGTATATATATAAACAAGGTGATGATTGGTATAATAAACATTTCTTTATATTCTTTATATTATTTATCTGATGCTGTCTGTGTAATAAAACAACTTCAGGCAACTTTGTGGAAATTGAGATCAATATCTTTGCTAATAAGTGTACAGAGGATAAAAAGATATTTGGGAAAATTGAATGGCCTAATTGAAAGCACACTATCACTACTCTGGGTGTTCTAAATTGTACATACAATACAGCATTGTAGTATTGTACTCTCTCTATAAAAAGAGATTCAACAAAACAAAGTAACAGTTTGTCCATGAAGGTATTAATCCAGAGTCAGGGGTGAACCAGTAGATCTGAACTCTTCTCAGAGGCACTCCTAGGAGTGCCTGGAATTTAATTAGAATTTGCCTTCTGAAGCCACCGCATCCCCAAATGAACAGTGAGCAAAGATAAATTTGCAATATTCACTGGGCCAATGCTTGTGAATATACAGATTGGTTATTTTTTTAATAACTGCAGTGACAGCAGGAGGGGTACACTTGGCAATACTCCCGGAGAGGGTATGTGACAGAAACATTAGTAGATTGAGAAAGAATGGAGGGGTAATTTCTCCAGGTTCATATGGAAGGGACATGCATCTGAGATGTCATGATAATTCCAAACTAATCACAGATAATATCAAAGGAATCATGATAAATCCAAAGTTTATCTGAAAGCTATATTGCCTTTTTTATATATTTGAAGTTGATGGGGTGCCTGGCTGACTCAGTCTACAGAGCATGTGACTCTTGATCTCAGGGTCATGAGTTTGAGCTCCATGTTGGGTGAAGAAATTACTAAAAAAATTTTTTTTAATTAAATTTACCCTCTGTAAAAAAATAAAGTTGAGTATACACTAGTAATCGGGTAGTTAATAGATTGTGTATTATGTGTCATTTGATCAAGCTCTACAATTTACTGATATAGAGACAGTGGTTGTATAGCATGTAATGATGAAACTTGTTACCATTATAAATTCCTTTCTTTTCTATAAAAACTTTTCTAATTTTTATTGTTTGAGTATAGTTAACACACAATGTTACATTAGTTTCAGGTGTACAACATAGTGATTCATCTTCTCTCTACATTATGCTATGCTCACCACAAGTGTAGCTACCGTCTGTCACCATACAACACTATTACACGGACTATATTCCCTATACTGTGTCTTTTATTCCCATGACTTATTCACTGCATAACTTGAAGCCTATATCTACTATTCCTCTTCACCCATTTTGCCCATTCTCCCACCCTCTCCCCTCTGGCAACCATCAGTTTGTTCTCTGTATTTATGTTTGATTCTGCTTTGTGTTTGTTTATTTATTTGCTTTGTTTTTTGGATTCCACATATGGCTGAAATCATATGGTATTGATCTTTCTCAGTCTGACTTATTTCACTTAGCAGAATCCCCTTTAGGTCCACCCATGTTGTCACAAATGTTAAGATTCCATCCTTTTTATGGCTGACTAATATTCCATATGTATATGTGTGAATGTCTGTGTATTATATCTATCACATCTCCTTTAATCATTTATTTAATGGCTTAGTTGCTTCTGCATCTTGGATATTATAAATAATGCTGCAATAAAAACAAGAGTGCATATTATTTTCAAATTAGTGTTTTTATTTTCTTTGAAATACTAAGTAGTAGAATTATTAGATCATGTGGCATTTTTACTTCTAATTTTTTGAGGAATGTCCGTACTGTTTTCCACAATGGTTGCACCACTTTTTATTCCCACCAACAGTGTACAAAGGTTCCTTTTTTCTCTACAACCTCATCATTTGTTATTTCTTGTGTTTTGGATTTTAGCCATTCTGACATGTGTAAGGTGATATCTCATTGTAGTTGTGATTTACATTTCCCTGATGATTAGTGATGTGAAGCATCTTTTCATGTCTTTTGGACATCTGTATGGCTTCCTTGGGAAAATGTCTATTTCAGATCCTCTGCCATTGTAAAACCCATTTTGTTATTATTATTTCAAAAGTACCCATGTTCGTTGAATAAAAAGAAGAAAATTTCCCCTACAATAAATAACAAAAGGCATTCTTCTCTAGAGTTTTGAGAAGCAAAGAGTTTAGTTTAAATTTAAATGTATTAATGTTCCAATTGGATCAAAGTGAAACCCATTAACTTCTACTGGAGTCTACTAGAGTGGGGTTTACTGATTATGGGGGTGATTCAGCATGGACTACTGTCAACCAGTCTTACAGTATCCTATGGATATGCGTGAGGAGACTGTCCAGGCCCTCCAGGCAGGAGCAGAGTTTTCCATTCTTACCTAAGATCATCATTGCTATTACCTTGTTGATATTTATAAAAATAAATTTTATTATTCTTTATGGAGATGAAGAAGGAGCAAAATTTTTTTCACTTTGGGTTATTAGAGTTTTCTCACACTAAACGCTTGTAGTTTTGTATCCCTTTAAACAAAAAAGAAGAAGAAGAAGAAGAAGCCATACTGACTTGCTTAATCTTCAGAAAATAGAAATGTTTTACTTTTATTTTTTTTTAATTTTTTATTTTTTATAAACATATATTTTTATCCCCAGGGGTACAGGTCTGTGAATCGCCAGGTTTACACACTTCACAGCACTCACCAAAGCACATACCCTCCCCAATGTCCATAACCCCACCCCCCTTCGACTAACCCCCCTCCCCCCAGAACCCTCAGTTTGTTTTGTGAGATTAAGAGTCACTTATGGTTTGACTCCCTCCCAATCCCATCTTGTTTCATTGATTCTTCTCCCCCCCACTTAAGCCCCCATGTTGCATCACCACTTCCTCATATCCACTGAAGTCTTAAACCCCTAAGAGATATTTATCTGTGAGGGTTAGAATCAAGTTTTTACAAATTCCTGTTAGTGCTGATATTTTGACCTCTTCTTATGAATCAGGAATGCTCTTAATTGCAATTAGAATGGTAAATACTTTCTAGAGGCTTTCAGTTTACTTTGCTCAGATCTATCAGAGAAATCACTATCCATAGAGCTATAATCTTACAAAATGTATTTCTTAAATAATTAGACTTGAAAGTTGAAATTACTCTTTAATCCATGGGATGTAGAATGCATGATTTGCTAGCCATCATGCAAACTGTATTAATTTCATTGTACTTGTCCACCAGAGCTCTGGGGTAACCAGGTGCATTGTCAATTTTGAGAGCAACCTTTTTTTTTTTCCTCTGAGCAGTACATTTGACAGTGGGCTTGCACTATTCAGTAAACCATGTTGTACACATAGATGCTATCATCCAGAGTAGCTTTAGCATAATTCTTATGGGTCGCAGGATGTTTGGAATGGTCAATGAGCATTGTCTTCAAATTACAGTCCCTACCAAGAGAGTCAGTTTGTCCTTTGAAGCTTTGAAACCAGACATTGACTTTCCCTCTCTACCTATGAAAGTCCTAAATAGCATCTTCTTCCAATACAAGGCTGTTTTTTCTACATTGAAAATCTGTTGCTTAGTGTAGCTTCCTTCATTTATTACCTTAGCTGGATCTTCTGGACAACTTGCTGCAGCTTCTACATCAGCACCTGCTGCTTCCCCTTGCACTTGTATGTTATGGAGATGGTTTCTTCCCTTAAACCTCATGAACCAACCTCTGCCGGCTTTGGATTTTTCTTCTGCAGCTTCTTCATGTCTCTCACTCTTCACAGAACTGAAGAGAGTTAGGACCTTGCTCCAGATTAGGCTTTTGCTTATAGGAATCTTATTTATGGCTGCTTTTTTTTTTTTAAAGATTTTATTTATTTATTTGACAGAGAGATCACAAGTAGGCAGAGAGAGAGGAGGAAGCAGGCTCCCTGCTGAGCAGAGAGCCTGATGCAGGACTCGATCCCAGGACCCTGAGATCATGACCTGAGCCAAAGGCAGCAGCTTAAGCCACTGATCCACCCAGGCGCCCTTTATGGCTGCTTTGATCTTCTATGCCGACCACTAAAACTTTTTTCTGTATCAGTGGTAAGGCTGTTTTGCTTTTAATCATTTGTGTGTTCCTGGGGATAGCACCTTTTAATTTCCTTCAAGAACTTTTTCTTTGTATTCACAACTTGGGTAACTCTTTGGCACAAGTGGCCTCACTTTCATCCTGTCTTGGCTTTCAGCATGCCTTCCTCACTAAGCTTAATCATGTCCAGCTTAATCAGTCACAAGTGTGACTCTCCCTGCCACTTCAACACTTAGAGGCCATTGTAGGGTTATTAATTGGCCTAACTTTAATATTGTGCTTTAGGGAATAGGGAGGCCTAGGGTGAGGAAGAGAGACGGGGAATAGCCAGTCTGTGGAGCTGTCAGAACACATACATTTATTAAGTTTGTCATCTTACATGGGCATAGTTCATGGTGTCCCCAATACAATCACAATTATAATATCAAAGATCACTGATCACAGATCACCATAACAAATAAAATAATAGTAGAAAGTTTGAAAAATAACAAGAATTACCAAAATGTATCACAGAGACACAAAGTGAACAAGTGCTATTGGAAAAAATGGTGCCAGTAGACTTGCTCACTGCAGGGCTGCCACAAATTCAGCAGTTTGTAAAAAAACATAGTATCTGCAAAGTGCAATAAAGCAAAATACAATAAAAGGAGGTTTGTCTATGCATTCCTGTTAATGTGGTGGGTCCTGGGGATACAATGTTTGCGAAATCAGACAATATCCTGACCTTCATAAACCTTTATAGGAGAGGGCAAGATAAATAATAGAAGGCGGCCATAGAAATGAATGTAAAATTAAAACAGAAATAATTGCTATGAATACAGTTTCTCATTTTACAAAAATTTGTTAACAGGGACCCTAAAAATCTAGGGATTTAACATTTATTTCTAAAGGCATTATTTCTGTAGTAACTGGAAGCATATATAGGATCTGGCTGCAGAGTGAGGTGGGTTTGGATAGAGCTCAAGGCAAAGGGAGCGGCTTGTGCAAATCCCCCAAAGAAGGCTTGTAGAGTAGGAATGTGGAGATCCAAAATCAATGATGACAGCAATGTAGGATAAAACTAGAGAAGTAACCATAGGCAAGCCTAGTAAGATTTTACAGATTTTTTTGTAATCCTATATAGTAATAGGAATCTAATAGAGGGTTTTAAGCCAGAGTAGTTTAATTAGATATGCATTTTGAAAAGTTCATTTAATTTGCACTATTGAGAGTAATTTGGAACCAGATGGTGATGCAAAATCAACAAGGAGACTATTAGAGTAGTACCGGTGAGAGATGATGGTATCTTTCACTGGAGGGACTACATTTGAATACATAGAATCCTTTTTTGTTGTCTGGTTGTTCAAGAATGCTGAATTTTACTGAAACATGTAGTTATTCCAGGGAGAATTTAAATAAGATTGTATAATGTAAGCCATTTCTACCAGTGACTATTCTCCCAGATTATGTCTGCAATTTATTTTTATTACATGCTTTCTCTAAATTATAGAATTTACCTACTGTAGAGTGACTTAAGTTCCTTAAGAGTGTTTTGTAATTTAATTATCACAAAAACACTATGCTGTAACTATTATTATTCTTTTCTTATTTTACAAGTGAGGAAGTTAAGTAATTAGCCAAAGATTGCTCAGCTAGGAAATTTCGAAGTAGATAATTTAAATTTAAGTAGTATGAAACTCAGCCGTGGTTTTACCACCGTGTCAAATATAGTAAGTAGATATTCACAAATATACCAAAGAATGTAGCTTTTTTATTTACTGCAAGTGATCTGATTTTTCTCATATGCACCCATCTACTTGAGAGAAGAGGTCCTTGAGCTGAAAGAAGTGTTGGAGCAATTTCTCACCTGGTGCTTGACCAAAATGGCATTTACATTCCCCTCAGATTGACTAAACCTCAGACAGGTTTCTTCCTAACTATAGGTCCTGGACGTCCCTTTTTGTAGAATTTATTTAGCTTTTTCTTTAGAAGATTTGCAATTGTGAATTCTTCCTGTCCCTTTTAACTGTGTATAAATATTCTCCCAGCCTCTTGTCAGTTTTACCATAGGAATTGTCTTTCTCAAGGACCTGGAAATCATCTCTTTGAAATGTAAACATTGAAGGAGATAACGCTCCAGTCTTCAGTCTCTCTGGGAGGTAGGAACTTAACCTCAATGGGGGCAAATCAGGAAACACTGCCAGCCTAATTACAGAGAAAAATATTTGCAAACTCAAGAATAATGCTATGTGCTGGACACATCCAGCTTTCCCCAGAAGTCCTCCAGTATTTTTCCACATGCTCAACCCAGAGCTTAAAACTCTCTCCCTTTTTATTTCAGCCAAATCCCTTGGAGTTCAGTCTGTCTGTGCCATGGTAATAGTCTTGAATACAATCTCCTTGCTTAACTTTGGGGCAATATTTGCTTTGACATGCTGAATATTTATTAGATACCGTTTTGGGGGGTCCTCTTAGTTACTACAATGCTATTTTGCCTCCATTGTTTTTCTTATTTGTTGTATTGGCACTATTTTCCCAACTTTATAAGTTTCCTCACTGCCCTCTGCCTGGGTCCACAGCATGCCACATAGTTCAGGGATCCCCTTCCTCCTTTGGCAGTGTCCCATTTCTATTACCCATTTTTGTATTTAGCAGCTATATCATTGTAATACCACATGACAAACTACCTCCAGTTCAGCGGTCCATATGTAGAATTTCTTATTTTTCCCTTTTCGTTTTTCAGGTCAGCTACTAAGGCTCAGGTTTTGTCTGTGGGTCTGGAATTGAGGTCTGTGGGTCTGGAATTGAGGTCAGCATACAGTTTGGCTAGGCTTGCCTAGAATTTCTGGATCGGCTCCGTGTGCTTCAATCTGTGTTTGGCCTGGTTGGCCAGTAATTACACAAGGTATTTTTTATCTTGATACTACACTAGCATACAAAAACCAAAACACTTTCCAAATCCCTTACATTTCATCCACTGACATGTCAGCAAAAATAAGTCACAGCCAAACCTGAACTAAGGGGTGGGGAAGTACACTCTGCGTACCATGGAGACATGGAAAGGGTGCAAATATATACAACTCTTTCAAGGGCCATAATATTTTTCTTAGATAATTAGTATCCATACTGCCAGAGTCCATTGTCCAAAGCTGCAGAAACACATCTAGAGTAAACAGTAATAGGTTGATTTAGTTTTTAATTTGTTGCAGTGAGGTAGAGCTGAAGGATTGATGGCATCTTAGAAAAGGGAAGGTGGAACTTTGGAAAATAATAAAGGACTTGGGCCTGCGCTGAGTGGTTCTGGGGATCAGGGAAATGAGAGACGGTCTTGGAGCGGGTGATGATTACAGAAAGAAGCAATTGAAAGATAGCATATCTGGAAGGTTCTTAAAGTAACAGGTGAGAAAGACAGGCTTAGAGGATTCATTGATAAATGTAGTCACCCGTGTTACCTGGAATTGGAGGATGTTGAGTTGTCTTTAATAGTTGTGGTGGGTTTTATGTTTCAGCTTCACTTTGGCAGGTTTTTTTTTTTTTTTTTAAAGATTTTATTTATTTATTTGACAGAGAGAAATTACAAGTACACTGAGAGGCAGGCAGAGAGAGAGAGAGAGAAGGAAGCAGGCTCCCTGCCGAGCAGAGAGCCCGATGTGGGACTCGATCCCAGGACCCTGAGATCATGACCTGAGCCGAAGGCAGCGGCTTAACCCACTGAGCCACCCAGGCGCCCCACTTTGGCAGGTTTGAGAAGATTCAGAAAGCAAGTGGGGTTTTATGTCTATATACTTACTACCAAGGGAGTTGCTTGCTCTTTCGGGTCTTCTGTCCTGCTTCCGTCTTTTCCTATGAACACCAGGTAGAGACTCACAGAGAGACTCACAGAAAGAAAAGGTGAGACACCTTTTCTATCTGGGACTTCAGTGGCCTCTTTTACTCTAGGCCATGTTAGCCCTTCAAAGGTCCACTAAAATTTTTTTCATTTTCAAGAGGCTGCTTCTTTTCAAGAAAGAGGCCTCTTTTTCCTATGCTTTGCTGAAGGTGAAACAGTTTCTCCTAGGAAGGGCTTAGTTAACTCTTTGGAATTCAGTTCACCTGGTTGCCTTGAAACTCTGATGAACTTAAAAATATTTATGATTTCGGAGATAGCATAAATTTTTTTCATTGTAGGAGTACTTTCTCTTGTGACTTCTATATCCTAAACTTCTAATCTGTAAAGTTTTTTTTTTAATTTTTTTAAAGATTTTTGTTGATTTATTTGACAGAGAGAGACACAGCGAGAGAGGGAACATAATCGGTGGAAGTGGGAGAGGGAGAAGCAGGCTTCTCGCTAATCAGGGAGCCTGATGTGGAACTCAATCCAAAGACCCTGGAATCAGGACCTGAGCCGAAGGCAGACGCTTAACGACTGAGCCACTCAGGCATCCTGTAAAGTTTTATTTTTAGTAAAACAAATGTTCTCGTATCTGATATATTAATTACCATCATCAAATGAGTTTCTCTTTTAAAAGTGAAAAAGCCGAGTCTCAGAAAGTTTAAAGTAATTTGCCTCAGGTCAGGTCACTAACATATGATTTGGCTAGAATTCAAGTCTTGTGGCAATGCCCAGGTAAATAGTATTATACCATTTGGGCCCCAGATTATTTTTCCAGGCCCTGCCTCCTCCTTTCATAAGTACTAGACAAATCTGTTTTGCACATAAATTGCATTCCCATGCCCTTCTCCATATTGTTCTTTCTGCCATAGAATAGTATCTAGGTTTTAAAATTTAACATGTACTAAACATGTGTTTATATTTGCATTCCTTTTCTTATAGAGAGTCTTCCAAATTGAGAAAGTACCAGGCTTCACAAACTTTGACCAACCTATGTTAAGTGGGTGCTAATTGGGCATTAACCTGAATTTTAAATTCATAATGCTTGCATAATCTAATTCCTGTTACATAACTATAGAGAATTATATTCATTAGCACATGAATACATGAAATAAGTGAGGAGTAATAATGATAACAAATATTTTAGGTATTTATTTTAGAAGAAAAGACTTTTCCATTTTAAAGGGCATCTAATTTATACCGAACAAGTAGAATTGCTGAAGCACAAAAACCAGTTTGACATCAAAATATGTCTTGAATTTTGTCTTAACTATGATTGAATTGTGTTTTAAATGATGGATCTTTTAATATTTTTGGTCAAATTTACTCAATGGAGCAGTCACAACCTAGTTAAAAAAATGTCAAGTGTGGCAGTATAGATGTTATGAGAATATTTTGTAAAGGAGGAATTGAAGTAAAGTGATCTATCTTGGATCTCCCTTTGAGCTAGGTAATGCTATTATAGTCCTGTCTCTTTATAATAGAGATGCTTTCTCTAAATGAGAAATAGCATCACAAAGAAGTAAGAGGTTCTGTGTGATCCCTACCAATGACTCTCCTTCATTCTATGTGTTTAATGATGCCTGTAGGAAAGCTTACTTACTCTGACAAGATATTTCCATCAGCATCCTTGAGTTGAGCAGAATAAAAATGATGTGAAGATCATGTCCATGTTAGAATTTTTAACATTTAGTGCATATACCTGGAAAGGTAGTAAAAAGAATTTCTTTACAACCACAAATTAAATGTAATCTATCAGTAGAGAGTGTTTTGTCTCAAATTCACATTTTTATCATTTCCATAGGTTGATGAATCAATAGCATTAACTCACCAGAAATACCTAAAATGTCTGTATAAAATGGTAAAGACATCATGCTCTCCATGGATTTACTGACTTAGGAGTTTGAGACTAAAAACATTTAGATAAGGAACTTGACTATAGTGATATCAACATCATTTTCATTAACAAGAAAATTGCATTTATTGTCCAAAGTATACTATCTTTATTGTCCTTATGGTAATAACAACGGTCTATACGATGATTCATGGCAGAACTGGATACTTCCATAAATAGATTAATAAGCTTATATTAAGGATCTAGACAAAACAGTGTAAAAGTTAAAACTTTTCCCTTTTAATTAATAAGTTTTATAAACATGGAAATATACTGTTCCTCTAAAGATTTTCATTTGCTAATTATAGCATCAGTTGATGATTATTGCAAGAATGAGTGTTGACTGAGTTCATTATTTCTGTTAGTTGACAATTAGTAATTATCTAATTCCACCATTACTTCTACATATATTTAGTTTGTATTTTACTTTAGGAAATGACTTTTATTTTATTTATTTATTTACTTACTTGCTTGCTTATTTATATTGTTGTGGATTCATGGATTCCTCATTTGTTCATTCCTCTTTATTAGATTTTAGATTTTAATTTATTACTAACATTATGTTGGAACATTTAGGTGAAGAACATTGTCTTAAGGGTTGTTAAAATTTGGACAACAGGAGTCTTGTTTCATTTTATCATGCTCCTATTCTTCTATGAATACTGTCTTACTTTCTGGTAGAATTTTGTTGTGTCAGACTCCCAAAGTCTGAGATCAGCCGTTTCTCTGAGAAACTTTGGTTCATTTGTAGGGAATACTATTAAAATAGCAATACTAGACACTAGATATGACAATTCCTGAATGTCATTATATAGCATAATTCAGAGAATAGAACTGAGAAAATATTTTTTATAAAACAATTGCAAGTTCATACTGATACTGCATATCAAATCCAGTGCCATATGATTTTTTCTCTTCTTTTCACATTTCGCATTACATCATCCATCTCCCACAAAGAAAACTGTGTCCTAAACACAATACATTTACCATTTTCCCTTTGAAGAAATAAGTTTCTGATACAGTCTACTTCTTGCATCACACAAATTCCTAGTTGTTCTTCCATTACATTTAGCTCCCATATTAAAACAAGATGCCTCTATATTAATGGAAACAAGATGCTCACTCACTTCCTTTCCAGGGTGGGGGTGAAAGTACAAGTAATTATCTACAAAGTGTTACTCAGCCTTAATTTATGAAAAAAACTAGATAGATTTGGTAGCTGTAGTCATATCCCTGCAGCTGGTCCCAAAACCATAAATGATATTTGTCACCTTATTCCTACACTACTTTTTAGTTTTTCTCATTCTTGATCCGAAGTTTGATTGGCTTTAGCTGCTCATCTGATATCCAGACACAACTTCTCTGTGAATGACCTTTAGCCTTAGATTCCTTACCCTTATTAAGCAACAGTTCTTGAAATTGCCCATTTGTCATTATCACTGTGCATGGAAATACCAAGAGCCACATCCATTAATCCCCGAGCTCAAGAATAGTTATGTTTGTTTGTTAGTACAGTAATATCTTCCTCAGTCAGCTGGGATAGAGTGCCAGATGTGTCCAATAGATAGTCTCAACTTCAAGTTTAGTGGAATATTCAGTTAGCCTTTGAAAGAACATTGTATTTTGTGAAAATCATCATCTCAGTCTTATAGAGTCTAACATGTAGGAATGTTTCTGTTTTTGTTTTAAATTTTATTTATTGATTTGACAGGGAGGGAGAGAGAGAACAAGTAAGAAGTGACAGGCAGAGGGAGAGGGAGAAGCAGGCTCCCCACCAGTCAGGGACCCTGATATGAGGCTCGATTCCAGGAGCCTGAGATCATGACCTAAGCCTATGGCAGATGCTTAACCGACTGATCCACCCAGGAATCACTAAGGTGTGGGAATGTTAAACAAATTAAAGAAGTATGTTAGAGTTATAGTGTGGCAGCCAGAATGACCTTTCTTTCCTGGTTTCTTCACCTATATGTTCCAATGCTAGATATTAGCAATTCTTTGGCAAATATACCACATCTTAGAGGACAATGTCCCAAAACTGAAGGGAGTTATCCCTGAGTTAGCATCTTTGACAAGCATTTATCAAGCCATTTTATTATGACTAACTGCTTTTGGATATTGTATGTATGGATATGCATATGGTATATGGCAAGATTATATGATAACATTGTCAACTCTTGTTTGGTGTGAGTCAATATCATGTAGAATTTCATGCCAATAGATTAGTCATTTTGTAAGTGATGAGAAGATAATGCTGTAGGAGGCATCTGGGCAAGGAAGGTAAACACAAATCCAAAGTAGGTACCTATTCTGGTAGGGATGGATCAATGTCCCTGAAAGGGCTCCATCATAATTTCCATGTCATTTAACAGCTGACTTGCCTCCTTGAGCAACATTTCTATATAAAAGTCACACTATGTTCTCTGCTACCAGCACATCAGGCATTCATAGTGGGAGTAGTTAGACAATTATTGAAGATAAGTACAGACAGTCACGATGGTTCAATTTGCATTTTTTTAATTTTAGGATGGTGTGATAGGATACTCGTTTAGTAGAAACTGCATTTTGAATTTTGAAACTTGATCGTTTCCATTTCCTGGGCTAGTAATATGCAGTGTGTACTGTCTCGTGGGCAGTGGCAGTGAGGTGCAGCTCCCAGTCAGTCACACAATCACAAGGGTAAACAACAATACATTTAAAACCATTCTGTACCATCCAGCCATTCTGTTTTTCACTTTCGATAGAGTATTCAATCATTTACATGAGATGCTCAACACTTTACTATAAAATAAACTTTGCAACTATAAGCTAATTTAAGTGTTTTGGGCATGTTTAAGTTAGACTAGACTAAGCTATGATGTTTGGCTATGTGTATTCAAAGCATTTTTTACCTAGGGTATTTTCAACTTGTAAAGGGTTTTGTGAGACGTAACCCCATCACTACCTGAAGAAGGTCTGTAGTTTGTAGTTTTAGTTCTACATGTAATTGTATCTTTAATCTATTTTGGGAACAGTGGAAAGCTACAGAAAGAGGCTTCCTTACATCCAAAGGATGAAAGAGATGTACATGAACTTTGAAACTAACTTGTTTTAGTTTCTTATGATTGCTCTAGTAAATTACCACAAATGTGACAGCTTAAAATGATGCAAATTTATTCTGTTATTGTTCTGAAGGTCAACTTTGGGCAAAATCCTTCCTTGCCTATCCTAGCTTCTGGTGCTGCTGTCATTTCTTGGCTTCCTTGGCATGTGGCCATATCACTCAACTATACATTGCTACCTCCTCTTCTGCATGTCTGTCCTCTGTGTGTCTTCCAGAAGGATAGCTCCCATTGCCCACTGCATCATCCACAATGGTATCATATCAGCATTCTTTTTTTTTTCTTTTTTTTAAGTGGGCTCCACACTGGGTGTGGAGCCCATTGCAGGGCTTGAATTCACAACCCTGAGGTCAAGACCTGAGCTAAGATCAGGAGTTGGATGTTAACAGACTAACCACCCAGGCACCCCTCATCTCAACATTCTTAATTTACTTCCATCTGTGAATAATCATTTTCCAAGTAAGGTAACATTTATAGATTCTAGGGATTTGGCCTAGGTTTATCTTGAGGGCCACCATTCAAGATACTATACCTGGCAAGTATGAAACCTTCCTGGATGAAAATATTGTTATCACCCACATGTCATTCATCTTTTATCAAACCTAAATTAACTGCATGCTGATAACATCATTTCACTGAGGACATTTAAAAATATAAACAACAAAAACACAGACAGGGTTGCATCTTCATTATTATTACATATTCTAAGGTGTTTTGTTCTGAGATTTGATACATAGTACAAAATGAAAAACATCCTAAGTTCTATGTAATGTTGCCTTTAAGAACTTCTCTAGGCTCTGCATCAGAGGTTCAGTATGAGTTACTGCTGGAAATAGGAAGTTGTCCTGGTGGATGAGAGTAGCTCCTATCCACACAGGCCTAGAGGGTCTAGATGCATGACAGATGTGTGGGAGTGACTTCCGCATTTGTGTGCCTCATGTCTGGATATCCAGAGATGTTCTGGGATGTGTCCTTGTGTCCGGGCCTAGTATGGATAGGCATCTGGGCCACAGATGGGAAATTCTGGGCGATACATAGTGCTGCTCAGCTCCAGCCTGCTGGAGAAGAGAGATGTCCAGCTATCACATTTTGAACTCACTAAGAATTAATTTCCCTTATTTGGAAATAGCACTATTTTTCAAACAAAAATTAGCGATACCAAACTTCAGTGTAATTTATAGTATAATGGCACAATCACTATAAGATTAATAGGGAAATTATTTACAGCAACAATATCACAAACAAATATTTCATGCCTTTACTATAAGTGTTTAAATCTAATTTATTTATAAGGGGTCATCTAATTTTCACCAAGTGATGTTATGTGCTGGTTCTCAATTGTAATTATTATTAGATGTAACTCACTATGAACATTAAATCATAATGTAATTTTGTAACCTGCCTCAGACTAGAACATATTACATTTTGTCCATTCATTAACAGATATTTAGTCATGTTCCTAACATATTGATGGAAAATTTGCATTTTAAAATGATTACCTTTGAAATAGGCCTCGGGGTAAATATCAACATTTCAACATTTCTGAGTTAAATTAAAATTCCTCAGCCAATAATTAATTGGGTCCTCACAGTCCAGGGAAGAAAAAAAAATATTCTACCACTTTCTAATTGGGCCATTCGGATGTGTAGATTTTTAGGAAAGAATAACTAGTGTCTTTATACAATTTTAGCTTTTTTTCCAAAAAGTCATGGGTGACAAAGCAAAGAACATGATAATGAGAAGTGGAAAGAAGGCAAATAGACAGAGCCTTTCAGTAGCCATACTACTTTTTGAAGTAGTATGATTCAGAAAAAGGATAAAGCCAGAGAAATTGCAAGGAGGAGCTGAGCAGATCTGTCAAATATGGAATGTTAGGTGCACAAGAAAATATACCAAGATCGCATTTTTTTTTCTGAGTTATCAACATGGGCATCATAAATGAAGATGTTGAGGAAGCTTTCTGTTTTTAAGTCTGATTTTTTTATATAATAACTGTGCTTCAGTTGTTGGTGGCACAGATTTTGGCCTAATAATCTTAGGTTCAAATATCAATTTTACAACAGGCTA
This sequence comes from Mustela lutreola, assembly GCF_030435805.1. Classification (NCBI taxonomy): domain Eukaryota; kingdom Metazoa; phylum Chordata; class Mammalia; order Carnivora; family Mustelidae; genus Mustela; species Mustela lutreola. The sequence goes on from NC_081296.1 coordinate 96,103,708, forward strand.
ACTTTGTGCCTTGAGCAAGTTAATTAACTTTTCTAAATTTCAGTTTTCTAATTTGTGAAAATGGGACTACTGTACAGATTAGCTCAGGGACTGAATGTAATTTGTATATCAACACCATTAAAGAAATGGCTAAAATACAACTAAACACAGTATTACTATTATTAGTGTTATTGTTGGCTTGATATTTCACTTCTTCCAGGTCTTGGCTCAGTTGCCATTTCTGTGAGAAGATTTTGATTTCCTTGTTAATATACATAAACCCTGCCCCTTTCTGATTCTTTTTCACCTGGCCCATTTTACCTGATACCATTTATTAGTATCGAGGAACTCTATTTCATTACCTAACAATTAACTAATTAATTCCTGTATCTGTCCCCCTCTATTAAAATTTAGGTTCCTTAGAAAGGAATTTTATCTGTTTCACTAACCGTGCTTTTCCTAATGGCTACATTCTAGATCCTAGAACAATGCTTGGCAGAGTATATGCACAGTAGTTTTGAATGAATTAATATTATAAAACTGTTGTGAACTTTAGCTTATAAGAGAAATTATAGATCCAAGAGAAGACTGATTTCACATAAGAAAGTTAAATCTTGGGGGGAGGAGTCAAGATGGCGGAGAAGTAGCAGGCCGAGACTACTTCAGCTAGCCGGAGATCAGCTAGATAGCTTATCTAAAGATTGCAAACACCTGAAAATCCATCGGCAGATCGAAGAGAAGAAGAACAGCAATTCTGGAAACAGAAAAACAACCACTTTCTGAAAGGTAGGACCGGCGGAGAAGTGAATCCAAAGCAACGGGAAGATAGACCCCGAGGGGAGGGGCCGGCTCCCGGCAAGCGGCGGAGCAACCGCGCACAAAATCAGGACTTTTAAAAGTCTGTTCCTCTGAGGGACATCGCTCCAGAGGCTAAACCGGGGCGAAGACCACACGGGGTCAGCGTGGCCTCAGGTCCCGCAGGGTCAGAGAAGGATCGGGGGTGTCTGAGTGTCGCAGAGCTTGCGGGTAATGGAACGGGAAAGCCGGCTACAGAGACAGAGCCGACAGTAAGCTCGCAGCTCGGTGTTACCTTGAACCGGTCGCAGGCTCGGTGAGCTCGGAGCGCGGCCGGAGGTCAAGCAGACCGGAGTAACTGGGCGTGGTTCTCTGAGCGCGCACTGAGGAGTGTGGCCCTGGGCTCTCGGCTCCTCCGGGCTGGAGACCAGGAGGCCGCCATTTGTATTCCTGTCCTCCCGAACTCTACGGAAAGCGCTCAGGGAACAAAAGCTCCTGAAAGCAAACCCAAGCGGATTACTCACCCTGGCCCCGGGTAAGGGCGGTGCAATTCCGCCTGGGGCAAAGACACTTGAGAATCACTACAACAGGCCCCTCCCCCAGAAGATCAACAAGAAATCCAGCCAAGACCAAGTTCACCTACCAAAGAGTGCGGTTTCAATACCAAGGAGAGCAGCAGAATTCTAGAGGAGGAGAAAGCAAAGCACGGAACTCATGGCTTTTTCCCTGTGATTTTTTTTTAGTCTTGCGGTTAATTTAATTTTTTTCTTTTTCATTTTTTGTTTTTTTTTCTCGTCTTTGGGTAAAATTTTTTTTTAACTGTTACCTTTTTCTTTTTTAACGATTTTTTACTAGTTTATCTAATACATATATTTTTTCTTTTTTATATTTTTCTTAGGCGTTTTCTTATTTTTTAAATTCTTTTCTTTTTTCTTTTTTTTTCTTCCTTTTTGAACCTCTTTTTATCCACTTTCTCCCCCCTCACGATTTGGGATCTCTACTAATTTGGATAAAGCATATTTTCCTGGGGTTGTTGCCACCCTTTTAGTATTTTACTTGTCCCTTCATATACTCTTCTCTGGACAAAATGACAAGATGGAAAAATTCAACACAAAAAAAAGAACAAGAGGCAGTACCAAAGGCTAGGGACCTAATCAATACAGACATTGGTAATATGTCAGATCTAGAGTTCAGAATGACAATTCTCAAGGTTCTAGCCGGGCTCGAAAAAGGCATGGAAGATATTAGAGAAACCCTCTCGAGAGATATAAAAGCCCTTTCTGGAGAAATAAAAGAACTAAAATCTAACCAAGTTGAAATCAAAAAAGCTATTAATGAGGTGCAACCAAAAATGGAGGCTCTCACTGCTAGGATAAATGAGGCGGAAGAAAGAATTAGTGATATAGAAGACCAAATGACAGAGAATAAAGAAGCTGAGCAAAAGAGGGACAAACAGCTACTGGACCACGAGGGGAGAATTCGAGAGATAAGTGACACCATAAGACGAAACAACATTAGAATAATTGGGATCCCAGAAGAAGAAGAAAGAGAGAGGGGAGCAGAAGGTATACTAGAGAGAATTATTGGGGAGAATTTCCCCAATATGGCAAAGGGAACGAGCATCAAAATTCAGGAGGTTCAGAGAACGCCCCTCAAAATCAATAAGAATAGGCCCACACCTCATCACCTAATAGTAAAATTTACAAGTCTCAGTGACAAAGAGAAAATCCTGAAAGCAGCCCGGGAAAAGAAGTCTGTAACATACAATGGTAAAAATATTAGATTGGCAGCTGACTTATCCACAGAGACCTGGCAGGCCAGAAAGAGCTGGCATGATATTTTCAGAGCACTAAATGAGAAAAACATGCAGCCCAGAATACTATATCCAGCTAGGCTATCATTGAAAATAGAAGGAGAGATTAAAAGCTTTCAGGACAAACAACAACTGAAAGAATTTGCAAACACCAAACCAGCTCTACAGGAAATCTTGAAAGGGGTCCTCTAAGCAAAGAGGGAGCCTACAAGTGGTAGATCAGAAAGGAACAGAGACCATATACAGTAACAGTCACCTTACAGGCAATACAATGGCACTAAATTCATATCTCTCAATAGTTACCCTGAATGTGAATGGGCTAAATGCCCCTGTCAAAAGACACAGGGTATCAGAATGGATAAAAAACCAAAACCCATCTATATGTTGCCTCCAAGAAACTCATTTTAAGCCCGAAGACACCTCCAGATTTAAAGTGAGGGAGTGGAAAAGAATTCACCATGCTAATGGACATCAGAAGAAAGCAGGAGTGGCAATCCTTATATCAGATCAATTAGATTTTAAGCCAAAGACTATAATAAGAGATGAGGAAGGACACTATATCATACTCAAAGGGTCTGTCCAACAAGAATTTCCTTACACCACACATGAAAATAGACTCTAAAGGGATGAAGGACCTCAATGTGCAAAAGGTATCTATCAAAATCCTTGAGAAGAACACAGGCAGCAACCTCTTCAAACTCAGCTGCAGCAGCATCTTCCTAGGAACATCGCCAAAGGTAAGGGAAGCAAGGGCAAAAATGAACTATTGGGATTTCATCAAGATCAAAAGCTTTTGCACAGCAAAGGAAACAGTTAACAAAATCAAAAGACAACTGACAGAATGGGAGAAAATATTTGCAAACGACATATCAGATAAAGGACTAGTGTCCAGAATCTATAAAGAACTTAGCAAACTCAACACCCAAAGAACAAATAATCCAATCAAGAAATGGGCAGAGGACATGAACAGACATTTCTGCAAAGAAGACATCCAGATGGCCAACAGACACATGAAAAAGTGCTCCATATCACTCGGCATCAGGGAAATACAAATCAAAACCACAATGCGATATCACCTCACACCAGTCAGAATGGCTAAAATCAACAAGTCAGGAAATGACAGATGCTGGCGAGGATGCGGAGAAAGGGGAACCCTCCTACACTGTTGGTGGGAATGCAAGCTGGTGCAACCTCTCTGGAAAACAGCATGGAGATTCCTCAAAATGTTGAAAATAGAACTGCCCTATGACCCAGCAATTGCACTATTGGGTATTTACCCTAAAGATACAAACGTAGTGATCCAAAGGGGCACGTGTACTCGAATGTTTATAGCAGCAATGTCCACAATAGCCAAACTATGGAAAGAACCTAGATGTCCATCAACAGATGAATGGATAAAGAAGAAGTGGTATATATACACAATGGAATACTATGCAGCCATCAAAAGAAATGAAATCTTGCCATTTGCGACAACATGGATGGAACTAGAGCGTATCATGCTTAGCGAAATAAGTCAAGCGGAGAAAGACAACTATCATATGATCTCCCTGATATGAGGAAGTGGTGATGCAACATGGGGGCTTAAGTGGGTACGAGAAGAATAAATGAAAGAAGATGGGATTGGGAGGGAGACAAACCATAAGTGACTCTTAATCTCACAAAACAAACTGAGGGTTGCTGGGGGGAGGGGTTTTGGGAGAAAGGGGTGGTATTATGGACATTGGGGAGGGTATGTGTTTTGGTGAGTGCTGTGAAGTGTGTAAACCTGGTGATTCACAGACCTGTACCCCTGGGGATAAAAATATATGTTTATAAAAAATAAAAAATTATATTAAAAAAAAAAGAAGTATAGCTAAAAATCCAATAAAATAATAAATTGACAAAAAAAAAAGAAAGTTAAATCTTACCACTCATCTAAATATCTTATCCAAAATCAAAATCAAAATACAGTTTAGTAGTGGATTGGAGCACATTCCTCTGATTCCCAGCAATCTTTTGCTTACTTTGTAATCATGATCTTTGCGGAACCTAGTGGCTCAGTTGGTTAAGCATTTGCCTTCAGCTCAGGTCATGATCTCAGGGTAGTGGGATCAAGCACCTATCAGACTCCCTCCTCAATGGTGAGTCTGCTTCTTCCTCTGCCTCTGCTCCTCTCTCTCGCTCTAATAAATAAATAAATAAAAACTCTAAAAAAAAAAATCCCAAAAACAAAATAATCATGATCTTTTATACTTATGCTTTGTTGAGGAGTCTTACATGAGTACTCCTACAATTGATGTCTCACATATTGTGGATATTTAATTCTTACATTAATGTAAAAGAGAAATATTTTCCTCTCTTGTAAATGATTTTAGAGACTCATAGTTCAAGTAGTGCCTCTCTCCTTGCCTCCAGTTTTTCCATAACTACCAAGTTGGGACAATTGTTCAATTCTATTGGTTATCAGCTTCCATTGTTTCAAAGCACTATCCTCATTTAATCACAGAACCTTCTATTGTGTCTTCCCTCAAGTTCTCATAGCTGAGAATAAATAACCTGACCCCAAAGATTGCCAAATAAGACATTGTTTTCTACTATGCTATAATATCTTTTACTTTTGAAACATCCTCCAAAATAAACTCTCATTGATGAAGAATTTAACTTTTCTTTACTACTCTACAGAATCATACATAAACGTGGCTATGCTGATCATTGATGATGACTTTTTGAGTCTTTAGGAAATCTTACTCCTTTATTAAATAAATCTCAACCTAAAATTGGACAGAGAGTTTCTAGTTCAACCAATCAATGAAGCTGTTCAAATTGTGACAAATTTGCTTCTTTGGTTTACCCATTTTTTAATGTCCTGTCAACTGCATTTCCACTGGCAAGATGTTTAAAAAAATACTTCATTTCAAAAACAAAGGAACTAGAGAAGGATCAATTAAAACGATAAACAAACTACTATTTATGGTGTATGTACCAAGGCTGTTAGTCACTCTGCATGCAGTATTACTGAAAGGGAGCACCATTACATTCCTTCACTGGAGGAAATAATGCTCAGCATATACAGTTGACCCTTAAGCAATGTGTAGGTTAGGGACACCAGGCTCAGTGCAGTCAAAAATCCATGTGTGGGGCACCAGGGTGGCTTAGTCGGTTGAGTGTCTGCAGCTCAGATCATGATCTCAAGGTGATGAAATCAAGCCCTGTATGGGGCTCCACACTTGATGGGGAGTCTGCTTGGGATTCTCTCTCTCTCTACCCTCTGCCTCTCCCCTTGTGCACTTGCTCACTCTCTCTCACTCAAAATCAACCAATCAATCAATCTTTTTAAAAATCCATGTGTAACTTTTGACTTCTGGAAAACATACACAGTTGATTAACACTGATTTTGGATATTATATGTATCACATACTGTTTTCTCACAATAAAATAGGCTAGAGACAGTGCTGTGTAATATTTATCAAAAAAATATCTGCATATAAGCGGACCTGCATAGTTCAAACCCATGTTGTTCAAGTGTCAATTCTATAAGTAACTTGGTTAAGGGTTCAAATGGATGACCATTCATATCTTCTTACATGCAAAATCAAAATCAGTGTTATTTAAAATATGCTATATTGTCACTTCACCAGGGCCGGTCATAGTAGAAGTAATCATATGCAAAGTATTACTGCTATTAATACTCCATTTTACCTCCCACTCACCTTCACTTTACTGGATAACAGAAAAAAAAAATACAGGATGCTTGATTGATTATTTGGTTTACCTTTTGTGTCTACTGGTATTATGAGACTAGGAAATGCTATATCTGTAGCACAGCTCAAATCAATAAACATCTACAAAGATTTATGGAAGTTGCAACATATTGAACAGTACTCCTCTCTACTTACCTCTTTCCAATGACTGTAGAAATCCACATTCAATGTGAATGGTGTGGAAGCATTATCACAAGTCTAGAGAGCCTCAAAGATAATTCAGAGGCATTTTTTCCTTGACAGTTGTCTGATAATCCTACTTTGTCATTGTACATATTATATTAAATTATATCTAGTAAATTATATCCATTATACACTAATGCATTGTATCTTAAATGAATACAAATAAAGTCAGCATAAGACATATCCCCAAATGCTGAAGAAAAATAAAATACCTAATTATTTGCAAATTTGGACCCACTAATTTTGCTTAGATAAATGTATATCCATGCCAGCATCTATAAATACATTAAACAACAAAACTATGTAAAAATCTAAAAATTGGAAAGAGGAAAATCTCACCCCTACTCTTTCTAGAATTCTAAGATATAAGCAAAGGCAGATGATCAGCTATCAATATTTTAGTTCTTGGATGTGAAAATGTGGGGTATTGAGAATTCTGTGAATAGTGAATTCCTCAGTAATATTAGGGAATATACTAAGGAAGAATGAATATAAATAATATGCTCTTTAATATTCCAGTGAAGTTTTATTTCTATACCCTAATACTCAACAAAAAGAACTCTGAACAGTGTTTGGAATTTTTCAGATTAGCTATATCTCTGAATCAGTAAGAACACCATCAGAGAAACAGAACCAGTAGGATGCCCCAATTGTCCCTTCCTCTTCCTCCTCCTCTCTCTCTCACATCTTTCCCTCTCTCTCTACATATATATATATAGATAGATAGATAACCTATATATTTATATAGATAGTAGATTAGGTGTATATATATAAATATAGGAATATTTATATATAATATAAATTTATATTTATATATAAACACATTTATATATTTATAATAAATATTTATATATATATAAATTCACAGGTTGAAACTTCTCAAGCAAGAGCTGATTTTAAGTTGACACATAAAATTGATGATGATAGTTAACTCCTTGCTAATTTGTCACCTATGCATATATTGTCCTTTTTTCACACCTAATATACGCAGAAAGACAATAACAAAGTCATACTTTTACTAACATGATACAAATGTTTCATATATAACCCAAAAATATGCTAAAATTTCCCCAGAAAATAATCCAAAGTCCTTGGGTGATATTCACTCTTTTTAATATTTTTTATTCAAGTATAATTAACATATTAGTTTCTGATATATAATATAATTGAACAATTCTATGCATTACTCAGTGCTCATCATAATAAACATATTCTTAATACCCTTCACCTATTTTACCCATCCCCCCACACACCTCCCCTCTGGTAACCATCTGTTCCCTATATTTAAGTTCCTCAAAAATATTAAAAATAGAATTATCATATAATTCAGTAAATCCATTACTGAATATTTACTGAAAGAAAATGAAAATACTAATTGTAAAAGATATATGTACCCCTCTGTTTATAACAGCATTATTTACAATAGCCAAAATTTGGAAGCAACCTGAATGTCCTTCTATAAATGAATGGATAAAGAAGTTATGTTATATTTATAAATGGAATGTTATTCAGCCATAAAAAATGAACTCTTTCATTTGCAACAATATGGGTGGATCTGGAGAGTGTAATGGTAAGGGAAGTAAGTCAGAAAAGGACAAATAGTACATTATTTCACTCACATGTGTAACTTAAGAAGCAAAACAAATGAACACAGAAAAAAGAGACAAGCAAAAAAGCAGATTCCTAAGTTTAGAGATATTCACTCTTCTTGATATCACATAACTTAAATTCTGAGATGTAAAGATTTAAACTATAATTAATATATTTTATATTAGACTATAAAGCAATAAGGAGGGAAATATATCAATATATATATTTATACGTGTGTATACACAAATATTTTTATACTAAAGAAGAAATACCTCATGAAAATTAAGTTACACACTCACACAAACATATTCATAATAGTGATAAAGAATAAATACTTGTGGAAAGTACAGTCCTTGTTTCTATAACTGATCATGTGGTTATACTTGGTATTCTACTACTACCTATTCCATAATCCCTTGGCCCTTGGCAGACACTTCAGCTGGCTGTCATTTATTGCCTGATGGGGTGACCTAAACTTTCATTCCTAAAAGGTCTTGCTCATTAATCATCTCTGAGTTGAGTTGTTACAGTTTTCCAGCAACCTTTGTCACAGGACATGAAAATACTAAGAGATGCCTTAAGGGATCTTCTGTGTTCCAGACATACCCTTATTGCCTGTACTGTGTAGTAACAGTCTAATTTCCCCTTGGTAATCAAGGTCAGTGACCATATTCAATAAACCATCTGCCACAGTACATAAATCAACATAGACTTATAACTCTGGCCATATCTCCTTTTAATGCAAAATGAACAATCATATATAATACTCAAACTTTTCTGCCCATTGGGAGGATTTCCCCTCACTACATTTCCCTACACCACACATTTCCTTCAGATATGTTTCAGAGAAAGGCTATAGTGCTATAGCTACCTACTTTTGGGCAGTACCAGCACATCATGTAGAACCATCTGTAAACCAGGCCATGTTTTCTCTTCATTAATCAACTGTTCTTAGGAACTCTCCTTGAGGAAACAGGTGTTACGGGGAGAGAGAAGATAATGTGACAAGAGTAGGGATCATGGGCATTGGGTCTACTTCCTCATGTACTTGTGCCTCGAGGGCTTCTGAAGCCCATTATCCTTTGATAGTAGAGTTTTGATGTTCATACTCAACATTAAGACTTGATGGGTCAATGACATTCAGTACATGATGGGCAACTCAGGTGACATTATGTTTAAGCATTTAGTGTTTAGTAGAGGCTCAATAGCTAGCCAAAAACTGTTCCTCTGCTTGACTTATTTCACTTAGCATAATACCCTCCAGATCCATCCATGTCAATGCAAATGGTAGGTATTCATTCTTCCTGATAACTGACTAATATGGCAATCAAAAAATAACGATGTACTATATGTTGGTTAATTGAACTTAATAAAAATAAATAGGGGGGAGAAGGTGTTTCTCAAAAGAGTTATCCTCAAAATATAATAAAGCTTTGATCTAAAATCCTAAGAGATTTAGACCTAGAGGAACCTACCATGGGCTCCAAACAACCTCTCATTCTGCCAGTCACACTTCAAGCAACATCAGATGTGCTAGATTATATGGTCCAAGCAGCAGAGTAGTTAGCATGGAAGTCTAGATCTGTTGCAGAGCCTTTTCTAAATGTTCTTAAAACTAGCAGCTCTTTGGATTACTTGGTAAAGAGAATGGAGTAACACACTCAAATGAGGAACTAGTTGACTCCAAAATCTAAATAGTACTACTCTATGTTGTACCTCATTTTTGGCTATGGAAGGGGCCAGATGCAATAACTTGTCTTTCACCTTAGAAGGGATCTGTATGTGTGTTACACCACTGGACTCCTACAGATTTCCTTGATGTCAGAATTCTGAAGTTTTGTCAGATTTATTTCCTATTCTCTGACATGCAAATGTCTTACCAATATTTGCCATCATTACTGCTTCTTGCTCACTAGTGTAGTCAGCATAATATCATCAATATAATGGACCAATAATGTCATATGGACCATACAGTCCTTAAGAAAGAGAAAAGTGATCAAGATCCCTACAAGATAGAGAGTTTATATGTCTGAGATAGAAAAGAAGGTTTATTGTTAGCTGAAAGCAAACTGCTTTTGGTGATTTTTACTGTTATGTATCCAGAAAAAAAATTATTTTTTAGATCAATAACTGCATACCACATACAAGGGCATGTGTTAATTTGATCAAGCAAATTAGGATCATTTTACATTTTGATTCAGCAGCAATCTTTACTATTAATCCTGGCTAAAAAACAAAACTTTGAATAGAGCTATATATGTTAGTTATTCTGAATTTAGATTCATACAGTAAGTATTTCTTCTGAAATTAAGACATTTTAAATTAACATAGAGTTATTTTTAAATAACTATTAGCTTGTTTTCCATTAGGCTGATTTTAAAGTATATCAACATGTCAGAATTTTTTTTTTAAAGGTAAGGAAGAAAACTAAAAGCAGAAAAAATTGTATGCCCTGACAAATTCATAAAGCACATGCATGAAGAAACTGAGTTTTTGAAACTGAATAATTTTTACCCTTATAATACAGGTGTTATTACAAGAGTCAAATTGGTGTATTAGCCTAACAGCTTGGAAATGACAATTTACACATCATTTAGTACAATGAGAGTCCATCAGTCTAACATTATTATTATCCTTTTCTATTCACTGATAAATTTGATAAGGTACAATGTTAGTAACTCTAGATTAAAAATAGGAAGCATTTTCTCTTCTCCAATGTAATAGTTATATGTTAGTTGTCCTTAGCAATTTCTTTAAGCTATTGGAAAAAAGTTAATCCATTGGGGTGCCTGGGTGGCTTCAGTGGGTTAAGCCTCTGCCTTCAGCTCAGGTCGAGGTCTCGGGGTCCTGAGATCAAGACCCGCATCAGGCTCTCTGCTTAGAGGGGAGCCTGCTTCCTCCTCTCTCTCTCTGACTTTGTCAGATAAATAAATAAAACCTTTAAAAAAAAAGTCAATCCATTAAATCAACCTCAGTTCTCTTAAACAAAAAGTGTATGAGAAAACATTTTATTATACTAGATATTCCACAGATGTATACCATGTATTTCCAAAATTACAATCTAGTATTTTCTATAGTAATATAATTTTGAAAAATTCTAGTGAGATTTTAGTTAAAGAATTATTTCACCTTCTTTACCAAATAATCTAGTGATGGTTGACAATATCTAAGCAGTTGGTTTCATCCTTTAATTTCCACTAGTACAAGTTAAGGAGTAGAAAGTTACATGTGGCTAAACTCAACTTAAACAGTCTGAGAATTTAACCTGAGCTCAAGTTCTTGAGTAAAATTTGAAACCACCAACCAACTCCATTATGTTCATAAGTACAGCTAAGTCTTCAACAGCATTAGCTACTTAATCATATAAAAGTCTTGGTTTCTGTAGACTTTGTATAATCATTATTAATTTAAAACACTTTTGCCATTTCATGCCATACATTAATAGTGTTCCCCTTGCCCCAGCAACATGCTTTTATAGATGACTTTAAACAATAATACGTATGATTAATATTTACAAAGAAATTTTAAATAGGGCATGGGAGTCCTGGTAAAGAGAAATATAGGCTTCAGTACATATGTACCTGATCCCTTTTTTTTAACTGAAGTATAGATGACATATAATATTATATTAGTTTCAGGTATACAACACGGTGATTTGACAACTGTAAATTTTATGAAATGCTCACCATGATAAGTATAGTTATCATCTGTCACTATACAAAGTTATAATAATATTATTGACTATATTCTGTTTTCTGTACTTTTCATCCCTGTGACTTACTCATTTCATAACTGGAAGTTTGTACTGTTCAATCCCTTTCATCTGATAGCGTCTGAAACCTGTTTCAACTATTTTGAATCTGTTTCTATTTTGTTGTTATTGTTTGTTCATTTGCTTGGTGTTTTAGATTCCACATACAAGTGAAGTCACATGATATTTGTCTTTGTCTGTCTTATTTCAGTTAGCCTAATACCCTCTAGGTCCATCCATATTACAAATGACAAGATTTCCTCCTTTTTTATAGATGAGTAATAACCCGTTGTATAAATCCACCACATCTTCTTTCTCTGTTCATCTATCTATAGACACTTAGGTTGCTTCCATATCTTGGCTATTGTAAATAATGATGCAATAAACATACAGATGCATATATTTTTTTCAAATTATATTTTTGTTTTAACTTTGGATAAATACCTAGAATTCGAATTATTGGATTATACAATACTTCTAGTTTAGATTTTTTTCAGGACTCTCCATGTGTTTTCCATTGTGGCCATACCAGTTTACATTCCCACCAACAGTACGCAAGAGTTTCCTTTTCTCCTTGGTAACTCTTCTAGTCTTTCTGGTACTAGCCACTCTGACTGGTGTGAAGTGATACCCCACTGTTATTTTGATTTGCATACCCCTGATGATCAGAGATGTTGAACATTTTTTCATATGTCTGTTGACCATCTGTATGTTTTCTTTGAAAAATGTCTAATCAGATGACGGGTTTTTTTTTTTTGGTATTAAATAGCAGTTGTATGAGTTTTTTATATATATTGGATAATTAACCCCTTATCAGATATATCATTTGCAAATATCTTCTCCCATTCAGTCCATTCAGTAGGTTACCTTTTCATTTTGTAAATGGTGTCTTCACTGTGCAAGTTTTTTAGTTTGAAGTAAACCCAATTGTTCATTTCTGCTTCTGTTTCCCTTACCTGGCCCTTTAGGATCATTAATACTATAACTGTAAGGAAATCAAATTATTTGTATTTAATCTAATTAGATTTGAGAACCAACTCCAGATTCCCATTCTTAATGTCCTCTGTCAATAATTAAACTTTGATATTGAATTGGTACCTGAATTGGATCCAGAATTGCATTCTGTGGGTCTGTAGCCAAGCATTTCATAGAAGAATTTTGGTCACAGAAGTACAGCAGTTGAGAAAAATGAGACACAGAGTGGAAGACAGTGAAGTTGACCTGAAATTTAACAGATATCTCTGCATCTTCCTGACCCTGTATCTATCCACAGTGATTTGGAAGGTCATGATCACTGATTTTCTTCTATTTCCCAAATCTCATATAGGTCCCTCTTTGTCCAACTCTAATTGAAACAGTTCCAAGAGTAACAAAGATGACAATGGAATTTAAGGTTTAAATTACTATAGGTTTAAATTTACCTTGGAAAAGAAGGTAAATATGGCTTAATGTAAGTGGATATAAGAAAACATTGAGGCTGCTAATTAAATGGAACATGTGAAAAAAATGTAAAAACAGCAAAAGTTTATTAAAAAAAAAAGCTAATAAGTAATACCAAAAGGAATACACATGTACCAATAGTTAATTTTTTAGGCTTTCTATATTCAGCTGTGTTAGTGCACTTCGGGTCCAGATGTCATTACTTCATGGCATATCATACTAGTGTGTTGGAAAATTATGTATGAAACAATCTTATTTCTACCTTAGACTCATATAATTTACCTGAAATTTTTAATCATCTGTGAGCTACTTTTTATATAGAATTGTTTATTGTAGCAGACTATTCACTTGGCAAACATGTAGACACACCATTCCTAAAGTAAAGTTCCAAGATTACCGGCCATCATGCCTTTGTGTAGACATATATATTATGCACATATCTTATGCCCAACAATTCTCCTTCCTATATTTTGTTTCATAAAAATGCACTAAAGATATTTATAGCAGCATTGTTGAAACAACAAAATGTTAGAGAAGTATATATGCCTTTTGATAAAGAAAAATTTTAATTAGTTATGCTACCTACATAAAATGAAGTTATAAGTATATGTATATGACTTGGGTTTTTTTTGAATGTGTATATACATATATGTGTAGGTCAGATATAAGTGTATGCATAGATATACCTCTTGGATGTATGCACCATATATGTGTATGCATGTCTGATAGTATAAACATGTGGATACATAGGATGATATGCATATATGCACATATATAAAGATGCATATACCCATGTGTGCACATATATATCAATAAACTGCCACTTCATTAGGTTGTGATAACAACAAAATAAGTATCTTTGGTTTATAAGAAATGGATTTCTGACACAAAAAACATGTTCACTGAAGCTCTGCTTCACATACTTTTCCTCTAAGATCTAGAATGATTGAATGATTCTTAACTGAGACATTATTGTACATTATCAATGAGAAGAGAAAAGGGGAGAAATGGCAATCAAGTGATGGCTCTAAGTGATTCCACAAAGAAAAAGTATATATTAATTTTTTCCATATTTCTTTAGTCCAAAATAAGTCACACGGACAAGACTGATGTCAATGGGGTTGAAGGAGTTAAATTCTCCCAAAGGAAAGAGGAAGCAAATATATAGAAACAGCAATGTTGAACAAACACACATGCATGTACATATACACACACATATGTATATGCACATATACATATACACATGTATTCCTCCTTAAGAGGAAGGAAAGGGATTAATGTGTTTGTGTGTGTGTGTGTGTGTACAATGGAGGAATAGATCTGTATGTTCTTATGAAGGATATTTGTAAGAACACTTACTACCTCATTTCTTCGACTTTGTATCAGAGAGGAGGAGAAAGAATCTTCCATTTTGTTTTTTGCTGTATAAACATTTTTAAAAAGTGAAAATAAGAAAGAAGTGGTGTTTAATACTAAACAAAAATATGAAAACTATTTTACTATGAAATATAAACTAACAAACTTTTAAGATCATTCTTTTATGGTTTCATTGGTAGGGAAATATTTCATTATCTTTATAACAACTTTAAGGAAGCAAAATCCACTTACAGTAAGCTGAGTAAAAACTCAGAGTGTGTATATTCAAAAATTCTCCCTTTGTTCTTTACCTTAGGAGGTATTCAGTCTTTTACCATGAGTCTGATGTTAGTTATGAGTTTTCCCTAAATGGCTTTTCTCCAGCTAAGGAAGTTCCATTTTATTTCTAGTGTGATAGAACTTTTTAGTTTTTTAAAATACTTTGTAGTTACATTTTGTCAAATTACTTTTCTTCATCTCAGTATAATAATTTGTTTGAATAGCACTATTTTAATGTGCTCTAATATGAGTGATTTTCAAATTATTAATTCAACCATTGCATTCCTGTGATAAATCTTACTTGTGCAAAATGTATTATTATTTTTATATATTGTTGGGTTCCAGATTACTGATATTTTGTAAATAATTCACATCCATGTTCATCAGAGAAATTTTCCTATTTCTAATCTGGATTTGACAGTATAATCTTGGCCTCATAAAATGAGTTTGAAAGCATGCCACTTACCTCTTTTTCTGAAATTAGGTAGATTTGACAGTATTTCTTTTAAAGATGAATTATAGTACAACTTTGCAACTCAAAATGCAAGATTACACAACAAGAAATAGGCAAAACATATGTAGGCTCATAGCACTTTATTTCATTTAATAAGAGTCTGATTTGAAAAATAAATGATTATATGCCTATGTAAATGGAAAGCATCAAAAATTTACTTATATTAAAAATTGCCATAATGACAAAAATGATTAAGCTATGGCTTCTATTTTTAGCACATTTGTCAATGTCCAAAATAAATGTTTAATGAAAATGTGTTAAATCCTTTTATTACAATTTTATGATAACATATACACCATAGACATATAATTTGTTTCTGTTGTTTGAATAAAAAAGTCATCTGCAGTTAGATATACTGGGTAACTACATTATTTTATAATGATTATCTCATAGTTTTTCTATGACATGAAAATTTATAATAATATATTAATACAGTCTCAATTTCCTTTAAAATGATAATAAGGATAATTTCTAATAATTTTATATCAAGTTATACCATATCTACTCTGGAGAAAGAATAAGTTGACTGTGGTAATTCTGTCAGAATCTGGAAAACATTCTAATCTGTGACACAGATCAGCATGCAGTCAGCCAATATTTAGTTCTAAGTTTTACAGTGAGTTACATATAACTTTAGCCTCATTGAATTTATTGTAAAACTTATGCTGGAAAATATTTTTCCTCATTTCTTTTAGCTATTGATTGATTGATTGATTTTTAAAGATTTTATTTATTTATTTATTTTTTTCCTTTTTCATTTTTTTATTTTTTTTTTATTTTTATTTTTTATAAACATATATTTTTATCCCCAGGGGTACAGGTCTGTGAATCACCAGGTTTACACACTTCACAGCACTCACCAAATCACATGCCCTCCCCAATGTCCATAATCCCAACCCCTTCTCCCCAACCCCCTCCCCCCAGCAACCCTCAGTTTGTTTTGTGAGATTAAGAGTCACTTATGGTTTGTCTCCCTCCCAATCCCATCTTGTTTCATTTATTCTTCTTCTACCCACTTAAGCCTCCATGTTGCATCACCACTTCCTCATATCAGGGAGATCATATGATAGTTGTCTTTCTCTGCTTGACTTATTTCGCTAAGCATGATACGCTCTAGTTCCATCCATGTTGTTGCAAATGGCAAGATTTCATTTCTTTTGATGGCTGCATAGTATTCCATTGTGTATATATACCACATCTTCTTGATCCATTCATCTGTTGATGGACATCTAGGTTCTTTCCATAGTTTGGCTATTGTGGACATTGCTGCTATAAACATTCGGGTGCATGTGCCCCTTTGGATCACTACATTTGTATCTTTAGGGTAAATACCCAATAGTGCAATGGCTGGGTCATAGGGCAGTTCTATTTTCAACATTTTGAGGAACCTCCATGCTGTTTTCCAGAGTGGCTGCACCAGCTTGCATTCCCACCAACAGTGTAGGAGGGTTCCCCTTTCTCCGCATCCTCGCCAGCATCTGTCATTTCCTGACTTGTTGATTTTAGCCATTCTGACTGGTGTGAGGTGATATCTCATTGTGGTTTTGATTTGTATTTCCCTGATGCCGAGTGATATGGAGCACTTTTTCATGTGTCTGTTGGCCATCTGGATGTCTTCTTTGCAGAAATGTCTGTTCATGTCCTCTGCCCATTTCTTGATTGGATTATTTGTTCTTTGGGTGTTGAGTTTGCTAAGTTCTTTATAGATTCTGGACACTAGTCCTTTATCTGATATGTCGTTTGCAAATATCTTCTCCCATTCTGTCAGTTGTCTTTTGATTTTGTTAACTGTTTCCTTTGCTGTGCAAAAGCTTTTGATCTTGATGAAATCCCAGTAGTTCATTTTTTCCCTTGCTTCCCTTGCCTTTTGCGTTGTTCCTAGGAAGATGTTGCTGCGGCAGAGGTCGAAGAGGTTGCTGCCCGTGTTCTCCTCAAGGATTTTGATGGAATCCTTTCGTACATTGAGGTCCTTCATCCATTTTGAGTCTATTTTTGTGTGTGGTGTAAGGAAATGGTCCAATTTCATTTTTCTGCATGTGGCTGTCCAATTTTCCCAGCACCATTTATTGAAAAGGCTGTCTTTTTTCCATTGGACATTCTTTCCTGCTTTGTCGAAGATTAGTTGACCATAGATTTGAGGGTCTATTTCTGGGCTCTCTATTCTGTTCCATTGATCTATGTGTCTGTTTTTGTGCCAGTACCATGCTGTCTTGATGATGACAGCTTTGTAATAGAGCCTGAAGTCCGGAATTGTGATGCCACCAACGTTGGCTTTCTTTTTCAATATCCCTTTGGCTATTCGAGGTCTTTTCTGGTTCCATATAAATTTTAGCATTATTTGTTCCATTTCTTTGAAAAAGATGGATGGTACTTTGATAGGAATTGCATTAAATGTGTAGATTGCTTTAGGTAGCATAGACATTTTCACAATATTTATTCTTCCAATCCAGGAGCATGGAACATTTTTCCATTTCTTTGTGTCTTCCTCAATTTCTTTCAGGAGTACTTTATAGTTTTCTGAGTATAGATTCTGTGTCTCTTTGGTTAGGTTTATTCCTAGGTATCTTATGGTTTTGGATGCAATTGTAAATGGGATTGACTCCTTAATATCTCTTTCTTCTGTCTTGCTGTTGGTGTAGAGAAATGCAACTGATTTCTGTGCATTGATTTTATATCCTGACACTTTACTGAATTCCTGTATAAGTTCTAGCAGTTTTGGAGTGGAGTCTTTTGGGTTTTCCACATATAGTATCATATCATCTGCGAAGAGTGATAATTTGACTTCTTCTTTGCCGATTTGGATGCCTTTAATTTCCTTTTGTTGTCTGATTGCTGAGGCTAGGACCTCTAGTACGATGTTGAATAGCAGTGGTGATAATGGACATCCCTGCCGTGTTCCTGACCTTAGCGGAAAAGCTTTCAGTTTTTCTCCATTGAGAATGATATTTGCGGTGGGTTTTTCATAGATGGCTTTGATGATATTGAGGTATGTGCCCTCTATCCCTACACTTTGAAGAGTTTTGATCAGGAAGGGATGTTGTACTTTGTCAAATGCTTTTTCAGCATCTATTGAGAGTATCATATGGTTCTTGTTCTTTCTTTTATTGATGTGTTGTATCACATTGACTGATTTGCGGATGTTGAACCAACCTTGCAGCCCTGGAATAAATCCCACTTGGTCGTGGTGAATAATCTTTTTAATGTACTGTTGAATCCTATTGGCTAGTATTTTGTTGAGTATTTTTGCATCTGTGTTCATCAAGGATATCGGTCTATAGCTCTCTTTTTTGGTGAGATCCTTGTCTGGTTTTGGGATCAAGGTGATGCTGGCCTCATAAAATGAGTTTCCCCAAGATTTTATTTATTTATTCGACAGAGAGAGAGATCACAAGTAGGCAGAGAGGCAGGCAGACAGGAAGGGGGAAGGGGGAAGCAGGCCCCCTGATGAGCAGAGAGGCCCATGTGGGGCTCTATCCTAGGATCCTGAAATCATGACCTGAGCCGAAGGCAGAGGCATTAACCCACTAAGCCACCAGGCGCCCCGCTATTGATTTATTTTTAACTACAGTACTATCCATTTGAAACTATCTAGAACCAAATATATTTCCATAATTTTATATTTGTAGGTATAAATGTTAAGATGCTTAAATAAATTTTTATGATGTAGTTTTCATATAAAAGTGATAAGCTTTTTGATGAAAAATATGATTTTATGTTATTTTTCATACATCAAAAGTATAAATATAGCCTTTCTTTAACAAATTTATTAAAGAAAGCAGAAGTCAGGTATCAGTATTTTTGAGTTAAAAGTTAATCTGATGTATGTACTGTTTAAAACAATTACACTTACATTATTTAATCTCCATAAATAGTTACTATTTCAATATTAAATTTCAATATTAAAATTTCAAGCACTACTCAGATTCTGAATATTGTAGTGATCAAAGACAATCTAATCTGTCTGACTTTCTTACATTTCTTATATGGTCAGTTGTTTCCCATGTGTGCACACACACACATCAGTCTTTCTTCCCTTTTCCTTATCAACAATATGGAAAGAAATAGGGAAGAAAAGTAAAGAAACAAATTTTGTAGCTTTTAAGACTATAAACATAGTTCCCAATATATCATAGTGTTACATGCACAAAATTGTATTTAATTGTATGAGCAATTAATTATAATTTTTGTTGCTCATAGTTTATTTAATCTCTTGGAATTTTCATCAGCTAGTCCCGATTCTTTAAACTCTTTGTTGGTTTTCATGACGCAGTAATCTCCTGGTTGTTCTCCATCTCAATCTCCAATACTAGCTCAGTTTCTCCTTTTAGACATCTAAATCTTAGAGAGTTCTACTTTGGGGTCTCTTCTGATTCAACACGTTTACATTAGGAGCTCTTATCTAGTCATATGGCTTTGTGTAACAGCTCTAAATGATAGTACCCAAATAGATGTATTCAATTTTAGAGCTCTCTTCTGGGCACAATATCATATATCCAACTGTGTGTTTCGAACTGCAACATCATTTCCCAAGTCAGAACTCTGAGAGTCATCCTTAAATTAGCTATCCTTCTCTCATATGAACTCTTACTGAGTTAGACTTCTACATATTTTTCTAATCATTTCACTTCTTTTCATCTCTACTCCTGCCATTCCTTTTCAAGCCACCATCATCTCTGGAACTTATTGCTGTAGTTTCTAGTCTTCCTCTTCCAATAATGCCTTTTTTCCAATGCATTCTCTATACGATGTGAGGTTATGTCTATAAAAATATTGGTTATGTAACTCCCCCACTTCAACTTAAGCTTTCACTTTACATTACTCTAAGGACAGAATTCAAACTCATTTATTTAACTAGTTAATCCTAATTGTCTTAGTAGCAACTATGAGTAGGTACTTATTCATTGTACTCTATTTAATATATATTCATATTTATATATGTAAATGAATAGCTTGATAAACAAATTATGGAGCTAAACTACAATATTAGAAGTATTAACCAAAATTTAGGGCTCAAAAACAAAGGATCATGAGAAGGGTGGTAGAAAAGGAGAACATGAAAGAAGTAGAGCTCTTTATAATTTTCTGGCACCAGAGATACTTCAAAGACAAGGATGCATCTGTAGTTCAGAAAGAAACTAGAATACCATTTGTATTTTTTTTCTCTGCTTGTGTGTCTGTCTGTAGGTTTCCATCTTATTTCTGCTCTCCCTGAGGAACAGATTTCTTGTTAGTTATATGAAGGCCTGGATAAACTTGATAAAATTAACTGTGAAGATGTATTTCCACAATCATCTTTTTTATTCTTTTCCTTAGGCCTGCTACTGGGAAATTTTATTCACTTCCTATTTTTTTTTAATTTTTTATGGTACTCACCATACAGTAGCCTTAATACACATCTTCCTCATTTCATAATGGGGTCACATCCCAATAAATCCATCATAAATTGAAAATATCCTAAGTAGAATATTCATTTAATACACCAGCTTATTGAACACCATAGCTCAGCCTAACCCACCTTAAACATGCTCAAAACATTTACATTAGCCTACAGTTAGGCAAAATGCATTGACTGATGTATTAGAACTATTATATAATAAAGTTTTGAATATCACATGTAATTTATTGTATACCATGCTGAAAGTGAAAAACAGAATGCTTGTATGGGTATCAGTTGTTTACTCTCCTAAACAAGTGGTTGACTAGGAGCTGTAGCTTGTTGCTACTGCCCAGACTCATGAGAAAATATTGTACTGCATATTGCCAGCTGGGAAAGGGTCGAAATTCAAAGTACAATTTCTGCTGAATGTGTATTGCTTTTGCACCATTATAAAGTAGAAAGATCATAATTGAACTATCATAAGTTAGGAACGGTCTGTACATCAAAATGTGCCATGCTTTTGAATTATCTGGCTTCCAATTATATCCCCCATGTCCTACAGAAATTTGTCTCAGCTAGTTTATAAGGGAAAACTAATATGCTAAATAAAATCTGAATAGAATGAAATGTTTTCATGTTATAGAAGTTGATGTTTATTAGATAACTAGAGTACATTACTATTAAATACATTTTATATTACAAAGTAGAGCTTTTGGTAATTTAGTTTGGTAAGTTCTTAACTCACTCTAAGCTTCTTTTTTTTTTTTTTTTTTTTAAGATTTTATTTATTTGAAAGACATCCCAAGTAGGTAGAGAGGCAGGCAGAGAGGTTGGGTGGGAAGGAGGCTCCCCGCTGAGCAGAGACCCCAATGCAGAGTTCCATCCCAGGACTCTGGGATCATGACCTGAGCTGAAGGCAGAGGCTTTAACCCACTGAGCCACCCAGGTGCCCCTCACTCTAAGAGTCTAAAAATAGTTCAATTTCTTAGACTATATCATTTGAAGCACACACTCCAAAACAGTATTTTCTAGAGGATTATATTAATTTCTTAGTAAAATGCTCTGAGATGAAGTTACTAACTGTTGAATGTCTAAGAGCATGGACTTGATGATGCAAGGACTTGAAATCATGCGATAAAATGATTGCATTTGGAGATATTTAGTCCTGACACCTGTTTTTTTAGAGCTTAGAGTGTTAACAAAGAATAACTTGAATCCTTATCTGTTGTTTGAGAGGCCGATCAGTACAGCCATTAAAAATTTACTTAAGAAGCAATCGTAAAAGTACTAATCATCATTATATCATTATATTTTCTGTATGGGTAGAAATGTAAATAACACCTAATTTTTAAATGTTTGCATTAAATGTCAATTAGTAAACGGAAGTCACAGAGAATTGGAAGTATTTCACTGACCTTACTAGAAAAGGAATCAGAGTACACGTTTATTTAGCACTCATTAGAACCATTCCCATTTCTTCCACACTTTTTAGAGCAAACCTAATTATTCCTGCTGCCTTGACATTTTTACTACTTCATATGCCTCATCAGTTTAAAACATTTACTTCTGTGACTGCCGAGCCATTCAGCAAATTGGTTCTTCAGATCAATATTCTTGCTTCGAAAAAAGAAGCAGCTCTACACAGGTGTCTGGCAATGTTTATTCACTGAAAGCAGTTCATTTTCTACTGTTGATAGTTGGCAAAGTGACACTCCATTTTAGGTCTTTAATCATTTATCCATTTCCTAAGAAAACTGCAACTTGAAAAAAAAAAAAGGGAGAAAGCTCAATGTGTACTATTAAATAAAAATAGCCAATCAGTCAACACAGTCACCCTCTCTTCATAGCAATCAGCAACAGCTGTATCCCAATTAAGGCTATGATTTTGCAGGTGCTCAGAGAAGTCTATGTCAAAATAAATCCACTTATTTAAAATGTTTTGAACCATTATAAAGTCTTTGTAGACAAGTTCAGGAAAAAAAAAAAACTGTAGGGATTTTCAGACAACTTATTTATAAGTGTCAAGATTCTTGGGTAAAAGAAGAAAATGAGATCAAAACAAGGAGATGTCTTTGGGAAAACATCATTCTCTTATTAGCTGTAACAACAGACAGAAAAAGGGAGTTTGAGCAGCACTCCATATAATTGGTGGAAACTGATGCCATCCTATTCAGTACATTTTTTCAGCACCTTATAGGAAGATAATCCCTCGTAATATCCAGTTCAACCTATGTGTGTACATTCCTCTTGAATTATTTTAAATAGATTTTAATAAATATTATTTACAAATAAACACTGAAACAGTTGTTTTAAGTTTTACTTTATGCAAAAGTTATAAGGTGATGTTATAAATTTAAATTCCCTCAAACTATTTCTAGGGATTCTGATTTTCTGGGGTATACTTAATTTGTCTAAGGAATCTTTATTTTTATCAAATATACCTAGTAAATATGATATAGATACCTCCTCAAACAGCATTTTGAGAGAACTTACACTAAATTTGTACAAATAAAAGAATCAGAGTTTCTAATTTCCTTTCAAATATTTGTATTTTTAAAATATATATAATTCCCCCCAAAAGTACGTACTGATTTCTAAAAACAAACAAACAAACAAACAACAAAACATTTGCTTTCACATACCAAGTAGTTTCTGATAATGGATAGCTTTTTCTCTTTCTGAGTCTACTCACCGGTATAATGATATATCTGTTTTATATTAAACAGACATTATCATGAATGTTATTTAAAGCACTAGGAAACCATAAAGTTTAATTATTCAATGCTTGCATGATGCTTTGAAGATAAGATATTCTGCTTAAGAGCTAAATATTATTGTAGCTATTAAACATCTGTTGTATTCTAGTTAGAGTTGAAGACATTTTATAGCAGCATATGAAATTATCTCCCTAGAAATTTGTAAGTTGTCAGAGTTGAATATATCATACAGGCAACAACATATTATTGATTCATCTTAAGAGATTAGGGAAGAGAAAGGTTTTCATTGTCCTTATACTTTTTAGTAGGATTAAGAGAAATTTAAAATAAATTCAGTTTGACATTAGAGGAATAGCAATTTGATTGCATCTCACTTCTCAACAGAAATGATAGAAGACAGAAGACAATAGAATTATTACATTAAAGTGCTGAGAGAAAACTGTCAATTTAGAATACTTTATATAGAAAAAAGATTCAATATTTTGAGAAAGCATTCTATGGTTTTTGCAGGTGGAAAGGTAAATTGCAATAGCTACTTGTTCATTTTACATTTTAATTAAAGTATAATATATACATTTTATTTAAGTGTAAAGTATACCAATTATAAGTACAAAGTCTGATGACATTTTACAATGTAAATATACCCATATAAGTAAAACCCAGATCAAGGTGTAGAGTAAGTTTAAAACTCAGAATCCTCCCTCCTGCCCTTTCCAGAACATTTTTAAAAATGTTCTTTTGGCTTTAAACACTTTGCTCTTGGATTAGGTTTTTTGGGTTTTTTGTTTGTTTGTTTGTTTGTGGAATATGGGATCATGCTTATGCATTATTTTGTGTCTAGATTCTTTTGTTCAGCAATATATATTTTTAAGATTTGTCCATGTTTTATATATAGTGTAAAATTCACTATTTTTATTGTTTTGTACTATTCCATTTTACCAACATGCTACAACTTATTTATTGTACAGCTCTATTATGGTGGATAGTCATTTGGTTGTTTCCAGATTAGGATTATAAGTAACTTTGCTGAGATGCTACATTATATGACATATCTCTGGATATATATAAGTAGACTTCCTAGGTAATAGCTTGTGCATTTTAAATTTAATATTTAAAATTTTCTAATGTCCATTTTGATTTATCATTTGAATTACACGGTTATATATGAATATGCATGTATGTGCACATATTTTCATATGTATAAATTATAGAATACTACACTTTTTAAAATATTTATATATTTGAGAGAGGGAATGTGCAGTAGTGGGGGGAGAGACAGAGGTGGGGAGAGAGAGAGAGAGAGACTCCCTGCTGAGCAAAGAGCCTGATGCAGGGATCTAGCCCAGGACCCAAAACCGTGATCTGATCCGAAAACAAGAGTTGGATGCTCAGCCAGCTGAGCCACTCAGGTGCCCCAATACTACACATATTTTAAATAATCCACAGTTTATATATATGGGGTATATACACAAACAGAAGCATACAAATACGTTTATACATCAACTGTACCATACACATTCAAGTATATATGTGACACATAATTTTAAGTATTAATACATAATACCATTATATATATTATATATCACACATATTTCTAATTTGCTAGTTTTTAAAATGTATTTCTCAGTTACTCTAAAAATTGTATCAAAATATTTTACTATGATATAGATTATTTTATGTTATTTTTGGTTATGTCAGATTTTACTTTATATATTTTGAGATGATCTTATTGTTTCCTCTTTTATTAGCATTTTAACATTATAGAATGGAAGAGCCTTCTTTATTTTAGTACTAATTCTAGCATTAAAGCCTATTTCATGTGATACTAATAGCCTTTTTTGATAGTGCATGATAAAATTTTTTCATTCTTTAATAATCAACATGGGATCATGCTTATGCATTATTTTTTTAAATTAATTATTATTATTATTATTATTTTTTTTGGTGGAACAAGAGCTAAGTTTATTTGTTCATTTCTTGCATTTGAAGTATTCCTCAATGACATCCTTCGCCTGAGACTCTTTGCCATAGTCCTTAACCACCACACAACTGCAACCAACCACTTTACGGGGTTTTCCCTCTCTGTCAATTTTACAGAGGCCTACCCACTCCCCTAGTTTCTTGTTGTCATCAACCTTGATTAGGTTGATTTGGTGTTCAGCACAAAGGGCCTCCACCAACTTGACATACATAGGTTCATCACAGTTGTATGCAAGCACACAAAGATGGGCTTGGCGCTTGTCTAAGGCTTTGGCAGCTTCGCGAATTCCACGTGCTAGGCCATCGTGGATGAGGGCGGTCTTCAGCACCTCTTGTAAAGCAGTATTAACATCCATTACACCTCCAGCAGCAATGCCTTCCTCGGCCATGGCGGTGGATTACGAGTGTAGCCGAATATGGATTCTCATATTTAAGATATCTCATAAATAGTGAAGAATGTTGCATTTAATTAGTGTATCAATATTTGTATTTTGCTAAACTAGTCTACAGGTAAGATAATTATAGGTATATTTCATTTTAAATTGTCCCTTTTTATTTTTCATTTGTATTACCTCTCTCTTTTTCCTTGTGTTCCATTATAATCTTCTTTATAATTAAATGGTACTTGGTAATCTCAGTGTTTCCCTTTTAGATATATTTTTAATTCATGTGTTTATTATTTTCTACAGTAAGTACAATACATATCTGTTTAAATTATGCATGAATTACAAGATGATACTTGAATCAATAACATCTACCTACAACTCTTGCACTTTCTAACATATATAAGGATTTTGTGGATGTATTTACAGTCTTCTGTTTTTGTGATGTTGTTGTGAAATTTATTTTAATATGTTTTAAATTGGCCATGGTAGTATTCATGTATTTTAAATATCTCAAGAATTATTTTAAACAATCAATATTATTTTAGATTTAATTACACACATATGTTTGCTGTTTTCTTTATTTATTTTAGAATTACTCTATTTCCGTTCAGTACCATTTCATTCAGTCAGGAAAAAAGGCTCCTTTTGAGATATTTTTTGATAGAGTTCTTGTTACAAAGGATTTTCTCAGTATTTATGCTTTGCCATTGTTTCTTCTTTCTCCTTTACCTTTGAAAAATATTTTCTTTGCATGTATAATTTTAAATTGACACTTAATTCTTCTTCCACATTTTAAATATATGCATCCATAGTGTTCTGAATTATGTATGTTTAGAAGTAAACTGTGAGTGGTATTTTTGTAATCTCTTGCTGGTTTTAAGATAGTCTCTTTGTGTTTAATTTTCAGCAATTTTGTTATATTTTAAATGCATTTTTTCTTGTGTTTTTAATCCATTCCATAGTGTAGAAATCTAAAGTCTATAGTTTATGTTTATTCTTTCCAATTAAAAAAAATCTCAGTCAGATTTACTTCTATTCTTTCTTCTCCAGTTTATATTCTTTCTCCTTCCCCTTTGGGATTACAGTTACATATATGTTAAATCATTTCACCATGGTCTGTGCAATGATAGCACTCGCATTTCTTTCCTTTTGTAAACCTCTTTGTTTCAATGTGGCTATTCTGTGTTAGCATATATTTAAATTCAGTAACTTCATTTTTACTATTTATAATTTTCTTTCAAATGCATTTATTGAATAGTTTCAGGTATTAATAACATTTCAGCAAAAGAATGTGGTATTGATTCCTATTAGATTTTTTAATTTCTTGTACAAATTTTTGTATTTTTATATATTTTCCTTAAATATTATAGTTATTTAGTATAGTTATAATTATTTAATGTTTGATAATTTTAAAATCTGTATCATTTATGGATATCTTTCCTTTTCCCCTTTTAGCTCTTGAATTTCAGTCATTGGGATTTGTATTTATTATATTTTGTAATTTTTATTACATGTCAGATACTATGTTTACAAAAGTTGGGTCTCTGGGATGATGTTACCTCTTTCCAGAGAAGTTAAAATTTTCTTCTTGTACGTAGGTGGAGTAAAAGCAAATCATCTGGGGCACCTGGGTGACTCAGTTAAGTGTCTGCCTTCAGCTCTGGTCATTCTGAGCCCCGGCCAGACTCCTTGCTCAACAGAGTCTGCTTCTGCCTCTCCCTCTGACCCTCCCTTCCCCAGCTCGTGTGTCTCCCACTCACTTTCTCTCAAATAAATAGATAAAATCTCTTGAAAAAAATAAAGGCAGATCATCTTGAGAGTGATTTATTTCCATTTTATTATTATTTTTTCTAGATAAGAACTTTCAAGAGCCTCAAAAAATGGTCTGCAGTTCCTGTTATGTCCCTTTATCTTTGTGGCCCTGACTCCGATTTTTGTATCCATATCCTGTGAGATTTCGAACACTTATTTTTAGCATTTTTTAGCCTTTTGACATCTGGTCTCTGCTTTGTTAATGGGAGTCTTGCCTCAAAAAATGGGGCTTGGAGTTACCAAGTATCTTAAGAGTAATTACATACAGAATGGCTCTCTTCTTTGTGTTTTTCTTTTCTGCTATATTTTAGAAGATACCTTTCCTTCAATTTTCATTAAGTGTTGGGCAGGTTTCCTTTAATTCTTCTTCCTCCCCATACTCTTTCTTTCTCCCATCTGGGATTACAGTTCTGTGTGCCTGTGTGTATGTGTGTAAATACGCTTTCTGCCTCTGTTAGGAGAATTCTAGGTTCTGTGATAAATAAAATGTAAATTTCAATGGCTTAACAAAATATGTGTTTACCTTATAATCATGCAACAATATAATAGATGCCTTCCTGATTAATGAGAAATTTTCCTTTCCATAACTATTCAAGAATCCAGGCATTTCAGTCTTTTAACATCGGTTTTACAGAGCCTAGGAGTCTTCTATTTTCATGAAATTTTATTTAATAAAAAATTGACCTAAGTGTGACAAATATTATTTCCACTTACATTTTATTGACAAGAACAATAGCTACATTTAGAAGCAAGAGGATTGGAAATTGCTACCCTTGAATTGTCACCTGACTTAGAAAGACTTGACATTATGAAAAGAAAGCATAGTTTTCTTTCTTTTTTCCATTAAAATATTTTTATTACCTTTTTTATAACACTAATAGAAAAATCAATCTGATTTGAATCGAACAATGAGCAAACACACACACACACACACACATACACACATATATATAATTTATAGCATCATTTCGACATGGAAATAGGCAAAGATTCTAGATTGTCGAAGTGAAATTACATGGTAGAAATGGTGTTGGCAAGTCTCACTCTGTGGGTACAGTTCCTGGCAAACCCAAGTGAAATGAGTAGAAATTGAAAAAAAAAAAGACAGTAATAGGATAGTATTATGAAATAATCCCATTTTTATAAAACTACACATATGCACACAAAATTTTAAAAATATGTTATAATTCTATTTACTATTGTATATGCCCACATTAAAATGTTAAGTTAAAAATAAAACACAAAATTTGGGGAAAAAAATTGGGAACCACCTGGATTGCTCAGCCAATAGAGCATGCAACTCTTGATCTTGGAGTCATGAGTTTGAGCCTCATGTTGGACATAGGGATTACATTTTAAAAAATTGAGTAGGGATACCTGGGTGGCTCTGTCATTAAGCATCTGCGTTCAGCTCAGGTCATAATTCCGGGGTGCTGGGATCAAGCCTTGTATCAGGCTCCCTGTGCAGCAGGAAAGCTGCTTCTCCCTCTCCCACTCCCCCTTCTTGTGTTCCCTCTCTCGCTGTGTCTCTCTGTCAAATAAATAAATAAAACCTTTAAAAAAATTTTAAAATTGAGTAAATAAAAGCTCTACAAGGGGTGTCTGTGTGGCTCAGCCAGTTAAACATCTGCCTTTGGCTCAGGTTATGATCTTGGGGTCCTGAGCTCAAGTCCTTCATTGGGCTCCCTGCTCAGTGGGGAGTCTACCTCTCCCTCTCCCTTCACACCATCCCCTATCCCTGCTCATGTGTGCACTCTCTCTCAGATAAATAAATAAAATCTTTTTTTAAAAAAAGCTCCACAAGACTTAAAATAAAACTTGTTTTGAGCATCATTTTAACTCATGTTCAAGACTTAATGTTATTTCCTTTCCTATACCTCTATTCTGAAATGTATCTTAAAGAGCAGTGCATATGAACATGTCTGACACCCAACATTTTTGTGATGCCTTTAGGAAAGGTGTATGCTACTTGATTTTTATATTCCCAGTACTTAGCATTTGGTCATTTTTTAGACAGTGTATTAAAATACTGAAACTTTTGTTGTAATTTTCAAATGGTTGATAAGAATAATGAGTATTTCTCTGTACACTTTATGCTAACATTTAAATGCATTATACACAAGTACATGTAATTTTGTCCTTCAACAAATAAGAATGACATATAGCTATTTTTTGTTATTTTTTATAAAAGACAGTCAAATTATTATTCTGCTTTTTAAAAACACCTTTATTTGCTTTTACAGACAAAATATTTTCAGGATGGATTTTTTTTTTATTATACTCAAGAAGTCTATTTTTAGAAATAATTCTGTGTCTGCAATAGATTTCCTCTCAATATTGAAATATCTTTAATGATTTTCAGAGGTAAATGTTTGTCCTGGAAAAATTAGAATGAATGGCAAGTCTGAGTAATAAAATAAGCCATTGGTTGTCAGGATACTTTTATTAGTAAAAATTTGCCCATACAATTTAAAATTTGCATTATTAATGCAATAATATAAATGACTTCTGGCAAAGCTTGATATTTTAGGCCTTTATTACAAACTTTTTTATTTTTTCTAATAAATCTCATTGAAATGTGAAAGCTAAATATGGGAGCAATTGACGTGACACATTACTTTAGCAATATTTACTGAGAGACAAATATTTTATATCTCACCATTAGTGTCTTTGGGAAAGACCAAATGTAGATAGGTGTATTTTAATGGCAAAATCATTAGTATGTTATTGATTTCAAGAGGAAGAAATATCAATAGGTATATCAATAATAGGAAATAACATACTTCAATATAGAAAAATCTTACCACTGCATCAGGAACATTTATAAACTTCCAGGGAAACAAAAATCAGGGCTGAATCACACAAGTGAATAGATTTTAAAAAGGCAATTTAGTCAATTATTTGTTCTAAAAGAGTCTTGCCTTATCCATCCAATATAAATATATGTTTTTATTTTTTAGACACTGAAGTGTTACAGATTCACATATTTTCTATTATTTTGACCTCAGTGACAGGATTATACCTAAATCATTTTTTTATTTTATAACAGTAATTTTTATGTTATCTCTTACTGCCTAAGCTTTTAATATTTGACTTTATTTTCTGAAATGAATGAATTAAAAAGTGCCAATCCATTTAAAATAACATCATGAGTTTGATCAACATGATTACAAATGAAAATATTTTTCTATCCCAAATATTTGGATTTATCTGACACTTAATTTTTTAATTCTCAGTGCTTTATCAATGGCTTTTCCGGGTTCTTTAAATATATTCATAAAGTATTTATAGTGTATATGAATGATTATGATGACAATATTGATGACACTGAAGAGGAAGAGGAGGATGATAAAAAAGACAAAGTTGAAGTTTTTATAATTTTCCAGGCATTCTGAGAATACAGGTAAATAATTCATTGAAAGTTTTTTAGGACTGTGCCTTCCATGATGAATACTTAATATGTTCTGTTATTATTGTTAGGGAAATATGCCATTTTGCCTCATCTTAATATATCTTCACTTTTACTCAAAATACTTATTTAAATGAAAAAGAGATATAATACAAATTTTTAAAATTTAATGAAAAGGAAAGTATATAGAATTTTGATAATTCAAAAAATAATTTTCTTTCTTAAAATAAACACTGTCCATTCCTATGGATAATTCTTTTCTGTCTGCTTTTTTCTTCTAAAACAAATCTTTAAATCTTCACTTCAAAATTGATCAACAATATGACCCTAGTTATTTAATTTTCTGTATCTGAAGCAGTGTCTTTACCACCTATACTACTTAAAATATGATGGAAATTTTTATTCCTACAATAATTTTTTTATTTTTATTTATTTGTTTTTAAGATTTTTACTTTTTTATTTGACACAGAGAGAGAGAGAGGGAGCAAGAAGGGGAAACGGTAGAGGGAGAGGGAGAAGCACGCTGCCTGCCGAGCAGAGAGCCCAATGCAGGGCTTAATGCCAGGATCCTGGGATCGTGGCCTGAGCCAAAGGCAGATGCTTAACCATCTGAGCCACCCAGGTGCCCCTACAATAGTTTTGTAATTGATAATTAACAGACAGTGTTATATTAGTACAGTAGTGTAGTATCTGTATATATATGTACATTAGTACATGTGGTATATATAGTACATTAGTATATTAGTACAGATGTATAATGTAGTAATTCAGCAATTCTACGCTCAGTACTTGTCAAGATACGAGCACTCTTAATCCTTTTTGTCTACTTTACAGCTTCCGTGCTCCCACCTCCCCTTTGACAACCACAATTTTGTTTTCTGGATTTTAGAGTCGGTTTTTTGTCTCTCTTCTTTTCCCCTTTGTTTGTTCATTTGTCTTTTTTTTTTTTTTTTTAATTCTCCATAGGAGTGAACATATATGGCATTTATGTTTATAATTTTGGCTTATTGCCTAACAAATGACATTTGAAATTAAAAATTATTTTTTAATTACATGAAAATGTTTTGTTATTGCTATATTCCTAAATCGCTTTCCAAAAAAAAAACCATGTTAACATTCTGTTCACCTATAAGGTATAAGAGCATTTATTTCACTGAATTTTAATGGAGTTTAGTATTTTTTTTTTTTTTTTTTTTAAGATTTTATTTATTTATCCGACAGAGAGAGACAGAATCACAAGTAGCAGAGAGGCAGAGAGAAGCAGGCTCCCCGCTGAGCAGAGAGCCCGATGTGGGGCTCGATCCCAGGATCCTGGGATCACGACCAGAGCCAAAGGCAGACACTTAACGGACTGAGCCACCCGGGTGCCCCAGGAGTTTAGTATTTTTGTTACCTCTAACCTTTCTTCATAGATGACCAGAATTAAAAAACATATTTTTATTGTTTATTTGATGACTAGAAAGGTTAAAATTATTCCCATGAAGTTTTTTTTTTTAATTTTGTCCTTATTTTTATGGAAATTTTCTGTATAAGATGTGTCCATTTTGAATGAGTATACCCCTACTACCACCAATTCACATCTATGAGTCTATTCATTCAGCCAGTATTTAACACCGATCATCCTTACAAGGCACAATTGCAGGATCTTTAAATACAGCAGTGAACAAAATATATGAAAATGTCTGTCCACATAGGACTTTCCAGTAATAAATAAACTAAGCAGAGTGTCAATTACTTTAGATGTTAATAAGTGCCATAGAATATAAAGGTTTCTTATGGAGAGCTTGTAATTTTAAGTATGAAATAGTGAGCTGTGTGGATAAATAGGGAAAGAAAATTCTAGAAAGGGTGGAGAGCATGTGCAAAATTTGTTAGAAACAATTTTACATAGGGTATCAGGGAGCAAAGATTCCAGTGAATTGGAATGAAGGGCAGGCTATTAGGGAATGAGATCAGAAAAGTAATTTGTGACCAGATGTGGTTTATGCTATGTAAGTGAGACAGACACTCTATGCAAAATTTGTTTCACATGTTGAACTGATGTTGACACATACATATGCCAATTAAGTACAAATTCATTACACACATAGTGTAACTTTTGGAGGAAGAACAGGACATGCTTCCTAGTGGGTTTGAAAATGGGAAGCTGACTTGGGTGTGGTTAAGGGACAGTACTGAGCCAAGAGCTCCTAAGCATGAACATGGGGCTTGCATGGTTTGAACTTCCTGCTTCTGCCAGGGAGAAAACATCCTAGCTTTCTTACACCTTTCGCAGATGTGGAGCAAGAGGAAATTGAAATGTCAGCTGTCAAACGTGAAAAGTGAATCCCCTAAGTTACATTCAACTTACAATTAGAAGGGAAGCCATTTGAAGGTATTGAGCAAACCGAGTTGTAACATATTCTGATTTAGTTCTACCTGGAATGCTGTGAATGTTATGTTGAGAACTGAGAGGGTGAGTAAAGGAAGATGCTTGGAAGCCAAATATAAGCACTTGCTTCAGTGAAAGATAATAGGGGTTCAAAGCAAGAGGTTAGCAGTGGAGGTGGTGGGAACTGATTGGGTTAAGAATATATTTTGAAAGAAGGAATAGCAAGATTTGTTTATGAAATAGACATCTGTAATTTTTTCAGCCAGC
This sequence comes from Mustela lutreola, assembly GCF_030435805.1. Lineage (NCBI taxonomy): Eukaryota > Metazoa > Chordata > Mammalia > Carnivora > Mustelidae > Mustela > Mustela lutreola. Next base: position 96,137,467 of record NC_081296.1, read on the forward strand.
TAGAGCTAGGTCATGGAGAACTGATAGAAAGTTGAAAATACATTAAGGGAATAACTGTAATGTTTGATCATATTATCTAAAACGGATTGAAGGAAATGCGAATGTGAGATAGGTGGAGTCCAGTAACTAATATCATAGGATCAGAATGGTTTAAGGTCCCATTTAGATTAAGGAGTTGTATTTAGTGCATGAGAAGGAATGGAAATGAGTATGATCATAAATAATTTTAAGATCTGTGAATGTGGGTAAATACCGCAGGAAGAATGAAGAAAAAAATAATTTTTATCAGATGTCAAACTTGACTGAATTTAGTTAAAAAGAAAGTGGGAATAGAAATTGAAAATAACAAGTAAAAACAGCTGTTTTGAAGAAAAGGTTCATTTACTTCTTTATTCTAATGTAAAAGAAAGGCAAGATCATAAAGAGACAGAAAATAAAAGGATACAAGAAACCTCTTTCTGCCTACTGCCTTCTGCAAAGTTATACTTGGAATCTGAGTACTAATTACAGTTACCAAAGTGTATAATAAATTAAAAGACATATAATAGGATTCTTTTGACAGTCATCTTTGTGGCTGTAAAGAAAGGTGGTCATTAGGATCACAAAATTCCTGGTATATTATTATTCATATGTTATCAGTGTGTCTATAACTTAATACTCTTAAAATAATCTAATCCATATTTTTATCTCAGATGATGGATGTAAACATTTTTTTCTGTGTTTTTACCATATTTACTTAAGTCTTTTATTTAAAGTCCATTTTTTTCTACCCAAAATAGTCTGAGTCAATATTTAAAAAGAAAAAAATTAGAAAAGAAGGGGGGAAAAGAGCCCTTCTATGTTTTTATTTGTGTATACCATCCTCTTTGATATATTTTGCAGGTTTAATTTTACTTGACAAGTATGATAAATTAGAAATTGCCAAATAAAGTATTACCTGTTGTAATATTCTTTGGATTTAGAAACACATACAGAAATAAAGATAAAGTACTAAATTCAACGTTTGAGAAGAGTTATGCTGGTTTCACAAGCTTTAACGTCAGGGGTTTGAAGAATTTCCAATCTCACAGTCAAAAGTACTAATTGCTCATAAACAAAATGATTTTACCAATCAAAAGTACTAATTGCTCATAAACAAAATGATTTTACCAATCAACTGGTTCATACATTTGAAAACACAAGTATATTTCTATACAGAGTGTACTTTAATAAAAACTAAGTAAAAATACACACACAAATCTTCAGTTATCACTTGCAATTTTTTATTTAGTGTAGTTGATACACAATGCTCAATGCTACATTAATTTCAGGTATACAACATAGTAATTCAACAAGTGCACATAATGCTCACCACGTGTAGTTACCATCTGTCACCTTACAACACTATTACAAAACTATTGACTAAATTCCCTGTTCTGTACCATTCATTCCATGACTTACTCATTCCATAACTGGAAGCTTGCAGCTCCCTACTCCTTTCTGCCCATTTGCCCATCCCCCCACATCTCTAGCCTCCGGCAACCATCAGTTTGTTCAGTTTATAGGTCAGTCTGATTCTGCTGTTCATTTCTTTATTCATTTGTTTTGTTTTTTAGACTCCACATGTAAGTAAAATTATGACTGTCTCTGTCTTATTGTACTTGAGATAATACCCTCTAGGTCCATCTGGTTCACAGTTTTTAAAAAGAACACATACAATAGCCTTTCTTCTCTAAAAGCCATCTTTTAATGAAAATCTGAACAACTTCAAAAGTTTTCTTCCTTTGGACATAAAATTAGGGAATTTTAAGCTATTTTTCATTTTCCATCTTTCTAATTGACTTTTATGTTTTTATTTATAAAATGTTTGTCATTATATTAAGATTTTCATTTCAAGACTAATAGAATAGGTTTATTTTAACTGTTTTGGTATTCTTTAAAGCTAAACAAGTCATTTCTAAAATATCAGAAAGACATTTGTATTTCTCATCAAGTGAAAAAAAATAGGGAAAATAAATTTCATCCTCAATGAGGTAATTGTACTACAAGAATTCTAATATATTAGTAACCGAATCTGTAGTATGAACAGAAAGAGTTACATAGTAAAACATTGTGATATCAGAATTTCTTTCTTTAACTGATGTATTTTTTTAAGGTATGTAAAATAGAAACTACTATATGGAATGAGGTAATAAAATTAAATGAGTACATAATATAAATAGGAAAAAGCAATAAAATTAAAGTCATTGTGGAAAAATGGTAAGTGCTGGATTGGTACAGGGAAATGCTTCACTTTTAGTAGTTTATTTAAGTACAAATTGAATGCAAAATTATGTAAGTAATAAATATTTTTGAAGCACTTCTGCTAAAATATAGATTGCAAGGCCTGTGTTCTCAGTATCATATCTGATTGCCTGCATTTCAGCATAGTATTTAAGAATTATCTGGAAATATGCTTGAGTCTAAATATCTTCCCCACTAGGAGGATCTGTGAATTCTTTTTTGAGTTAAATCTGATTTTTACAAAGTTTGGGTGGGTAACACACAATTATTGAATACATTGAATATGGCCTGAGTGATAATTTGAGCACCTAGGAAAAGCATCCAGAGATGGGTCATAGTTTCTAGAATTTAAAGTGTGGCCAAGAAGGTGTAATTTTAGATGATAATTATTGAAATTGAACAAATACAGTTTCCGAAATAGACACGAATGGAGACTAGACCCAGGACAGGGGAGTAATTAAGAAGAATGCAGTAAGAGAGGAAAAATCAAGTTAAAAATAAATTGCCCTACTTCACAGTTTTGCCTAAGCATACAAGAATACTAACTTCTTGTAAAATAACATTTTTTTTTTTTTAAAGATCACTGATCAGGAATGTCTATTCCTGGACCTTTTTGATTTGATCAGGACTCTGAATTTAAAAATAATTTTAAATTGCCAAATGATAATACCATAGTATTTTTAAAAGCACACTATAAATTCCAATAGTGTATCAGTGATTATATGAGACTTAAATTTTACAATGAAAAGAACATATATAAATGACTAAATCAAATTTCAAAAGATTTGTATGTAGAGAAAGTTTCAATAATACCTGAAGTATTGGAATGTTTGGGTGGCTCAGTTGGTTAAGTTCTCCCTCTCCATCTGCCCCTGCTCTTGTGCTCTCTCTTGTGCACTCTCTGTCTCAAATAAATAAACAAGATCTTAAAAAAAAAAAAAAAAAAAAAAAAAACTGAAGTATTGAAAATACAGTGTTCAAAGAGGTAGTGAATAGAAGTAAATTGTTATTTTACTAATTTCATTTGTAGTTCCTATTTCACGTGTATTACAGAATTCCAGGAAGAATCTAATTATTTATTTGAGTCTCCATGCCTTAGGAAAAGAAATAAAGAGAAATTTGTAACTTTTTGCTTAGAAAAGCCAATATACATGGTGTTTAAAATTTTGCAAAGTCTTTTAATAGGTGTGTCATGTTTCACACACCCACAGATACAAGAATGAATACAAATTATTATTTTTACCACTTTCTAGATCAAGCTGTCAATTAAAAAATTATGAAATTTTATCTAATAATAGAATATTAGGTTTGAAAGGGATAGATAGCTTTTATAATGCTAATTTCTTATAGAATTTTAATGCTAAGACTGGCATATAAAATTTATTAAAGGAAATTCCCATTGATAGAAGAGGAGGGTGGGAAGACTTCACTGAAGCTTATTTTATGATCTATTTAATATTTTAGTGTATATTTCCCCAAAGATGGAAAGTTGCATAATCATTTTCCCTTAATACATTTACCATGGAATTATCTGTCAGATGGTTTTTTTGGGGAACTTACAAATTCTTTTCATCCTTCCCCAAATCTGAATTTCTTTTATGCATTATTTTTATATGAAAATTGATTTCTATATATTCTTATCACAGCTTTGAGATTTTCAATCCCAATAAGGGAGACCATGAAGAAAATATTTTCTCATTGTATGATTTATAAAGGAGGACATTGGAACTAGCTAGAGAAGAGATACATAAAATGGAAAACACCATGGCTATGTAAGGCAGGACTAGAAAATTCTTCAGGGAAGCCCTGGAATGGTCATGAAAATTGGGGAAAATGAACACTGAATTTTGGGATTGCATTCCTATCTCTCTTTTTTTTTTTTTTTTTTAAGTATAGGTGTTACTGACATTCTATTTATTTATTTAAGAGATAGACAGAGTGAGAGAGCATGAGAGGGGAGGTCAGAGGAAGAAGCAGACTCCCCATGGAGCTGGGAGCCTGATCTGGGACTTGATCCCAGGACCCCGGGATCATGACCTGAGCCAAAGGAAGGCAGTCGCTCAACCGACTCAGCCACCCAGGCACTCCTACATTCCTATATCTTTTGATTTGGGTAGTGATGTTCAGACAAGTGGCAGTTGCAGGATATAGTCACGATGGTGTTCTAACAAAAAGTTACTATTTAAAATGTTGTTGCAACAGAAATAAGGAGTTCATTAAAACATATACATCAGCAAGTGAGAATTGTCCTCAGATTGATTAGTAAAGTAAATCACACTTTCACAAATTATTTTGCATTCTGGGGCCCGTGTGAGTGCTTTTGGAGCATCCCAATATTATTCATTAGTCTGCACAAACGCAGTGACTGAATATAGAACATTTGTATGAAAGGAAAAATCAATGGATAGAAATTTTATGAACTCATCTCTAAAAATAAATTTACTATTGTAAGAAAACATTTGACAAACCAAAATGGAGGTACATTCTACAAAAGATATATCTTCCGTAAAATGTCAGTCATAGTGAACAAGGAAAGACAGAACTGTAAAAATTAGAAAAGATCTAAGAGATAGGATTAAATGCAACATATTACCATGGATCGTGCCCTAGAACAGAAGAAGAACATTCGTGGGAAAATCAAATCAAAGTCTGTAGTTTGGTTAGTATTGTATCAAAGTTAGTGTCTGTTCTGCGGGATACACCGTGGTTATGTAAGATTTTAAAATTAAGGGAAGCTGAATGAAGGCTTAATGGGAATTCTCGGTATGATATCTGCAAGTCTTCTATAAATCTAAAATATTTCAAAATGAAGTTTAGAAAAGACACCAGAACAAATCATTAAAATATATCTAGGAAAGAAGCAATGTTACCTATGAATTATTTGTAAAATACTCATTGTCTTAAATATTGTTAATTTGTGCTTTATGATTAGTATATGGCTTCAATGTTTTCTTTTATGAAAATCAAAATATCAAATAAGGTTCTCATAAATTCATGTAAAATCTAAGTTCATTATCCTTTTTTCCTCTAAGGTATATGTTCATCAATTATTACTTATACTAACATATCTTTAGTTAGTGGGTTTAACATGTTTGAAATAATATTGATTGAGAAAATATTGACTATAAAGAAGATATGGAAATAATACATAGAATCTTGATATTGATGCTCCCACATTTCTTTTTTTTTATAATTTTATATCTTTACTTAAAACCTTTAGCATATTACTGACAATAAATTTTAATTCTGTCTGATAGTTCCAACATCTGTGATTCAGTTGTTGCTTTGTCCTTTTACACTATTTTTCTTATCTTTTTGTATGCCTGAGAGCTTTTGTTGAAATTCAGCAGTATTACACTGTTAAATGTTAATCAGTTCTCCTTAGCCTACGGGTTAAGAGGCTGAGCAGTGGTGTAGGGCAAGGTGGGGAATGGAGGCCAAGTGAGATTTTTTTTCTTCTCCTCAAACTTCACTCTAAAGCAAGCACTGTGGCCTTCCTGGTGCTCCTGCAACTCTCCCTACTATAGCTCTGAGCCCAATATATATTCCTTCCACTAGTCTCTTTCCCAATACAGAGATCAGAAATGCTACTTTGGCTCATAGCTATCTCTTCCAAATCCTCAACCATCCCCTGAGAAAGAGCAGTCCCAAATGCCATCTTACCTTTCTCAATTTCTGTATTCCCCTGGATATTAGCCAGAGAACACCTCTTTATCACACATACAGAAATTTCTTCAGTTAACATCATTTTTCCAGGTATTTTTATTTTCTTCTGTCTTTACTAAAGTAAAAAGTCCTTGAAAATACTTAAATGAATCTATCTGTAAAAAATAAAATAAAATGAAGTAGGACCCAGATAGTATGCCTTACAATGTTGAAGGTGACAAAAGCAAGCAAACATATAAATAATGCATTCATATATTTTTGCCATGTGGGTTTTGCCTCACCAAAATGAAATAAATATATCTTAAAAGTAGTGTTGTAGTTAAAGAAAAGGAGATGATACTCCTGTTTTGTAGGTGTGTGTCCATGTGCATGTGCTGTGTGTGTTTCTGTGTGTGTTTGGTATGTGTGCTTTTTTATACCTTACAAAAATTGCTGTGATTCTATTGTCAGCTTTTGATTGTTATGTAAATAAGGACAAAGGTAAAAATACTTTCCAATGTATTTGTTGGTAAATAATAGAGAAAGACTGAAATGACTGAATGGAGACACTAGTAAAAAATGTATGACAAAATGTAACAAGTAAACTTTATAACTCTTGAAAGTTGTCTGTAGACTGCCTACATGGACTAAGGTTATTACACTAACCCAACTTTCATTGCACAGAATATAACCTTTTGACAACATTAATTTTAAAAACTGTGCTAATTTCAGTTAATTTATATGATGTTGAAGGTTGAGCTGGAGGACAATATGTATATGTTTGATAGATTCCATAAAAGAACTATATTTTTCTTCTAAAGGTTAGATAACTTTATTGTTTTAATTAATGTATATCTGTTTATTTTCTTACTCATATAAATTATAACTAGGACCAATGTAGGTCATATAGTCATTTATTGTTTTTAATGAAGGATGTTTTTTTCTAGTCCTCATTAAGTAGTATAGGCAGAGTGAATGGATTTTTATGATCTTTTATCTTATTAGTTTATAAATATTTAATACAAACTGAAATAAAAAATATTTACAACCTTTATTGATAACTACTATTCTTTCATTTATTTTTTTATTTTTTATTTTTTATAAACATATATTTTTATCCCCAGGGGTACAGGTCTGTGAATCACCAGGTTTACACACTTCACAGCACTCACCAAAGCACATACCCTCCCCAGTGTCCATAATCCCACCCCCTTCTCCCAACCCCCCCCCCCCCAGCAACCCTCAGTTTGTTTTGTGAGTGAGGAAGTGGTGATGCAACATGGGGGCTTAAGTGGGTATTTTTTTATTTTTAAAATGTCTCATTAGTCGATCTAGGTACTGATCTTGGAACTTATAAACTTAAAGTCATTGTTCTGTGTGTGTCAAAATTCAGTGCAGACACTGTCATTACATCGTGGTAGGTCCTATAGTGTTGGGGAGATGAGGGAAATGCCTCAGGAGCAAAATGAAGGAGTCCCATAATTTGCATCATGTGGTTATTTGAAGGTTTGTTGAAGAAGGTACATTTTTATCTGGGTCTTCAAGGACAGAAAAAAAAAATTGCCACAGGAATTGCAGTACTAGTGTTTACTCCAGAGATCCAAATGTATTAATCCAAAGGGGCACCTGCACCCCAATGTTCATAGCAGCAATTTCCAAAATAGCCAAAGTGTGGAAAGAGCTGAGATGTCAATCGACAGATGAATGAATAAAGAAGATGCAGTGTATGTATATACAATGGAATATTACTCAGCCATCAGAAAGGATTAATAGCTACCATTTACAACGATGCGGATGGAATTGGAGGATATTAGGCTGAATGAAATAAGTCAGTCAGAGAAACACAATTATATGGTCTCACTCATATTTAGAATATAAGAAACAGCACAGAAGAACATAGAAGAAGGTAGAGAAAACTGAATGGGAAGTCATCAGAGAGGGAGAAAAACTATGAGAAACTCTTAACTATAGGAAACTAACTAAAGGTTGCTGAAGGGAAAAGTGGTAGAGAGATGGGTAATTGGGTGATGGGCGTTAAGGAGGGCTAGTGATGTGATGAGTACTGGGTGTTATATGCAACTGATGAGTTATTGAACACTACATGTGAAACTGATGATGTACTATTTGTTGGCTAATTGAATTTAAAGAAAGAAAGATAAATAGAAAGAAAGAAAACTGCCAGATGTGATATAGTGTAGAGCCTCCAGGCAAGGGTAAGAGCAGTAGCTTTGAGGCAGTAAATTGTGTGATCCGGTTGGGAGATAGGAGGTTCATCAAGTTTGGGCTATGGTAACTGGAGGGATAAGGGATAAAACTTAGCTTGAGCTGAGGTGTGTGGAGGCTTCATGTATTTGTCAGAGAGCAGATCTTTATTTTTGGAATGTAATCTTAATAGCAGCATAAAACATATTATAATGTAGGAAGAGAATATTGTTGCCTATATAACTACTTCCAAAAATAAAATATTTCTCCAGAGATAGATACCAGTTCTAATCCGTAGAGCCCCAGGGAAATATATTTGGAATCCTCAAAGTACTACCTTTGTCCACATTAACGGGTTAGAAATATATATGTTTAGTCCCAGAGTATCCAGTTACTATCATATGAACATAACTATTATGTAAAACCTTACACAGGATTTCCTTTAGCCATCCTAAATTACTTCTCTTTGCAGTAATCAGATGGTTTATGACTGAAAACTCCCTGTAATCCCCATCACCTATAAAGAATTGAGTCATTTCATTTATAACATTGTGTATCATCTGAAGTTAGTCTTTAAAAATTCTCTTTTGGGACGTCTGGGTGGCTCAGTTGGTTAAGCAACTGCTTTTGGCTCAGGTCATGATCCTGGAGTCCCAAGATCCAGTCCCGTATCCACTCCCAGCTCCACGGGGAGTCTGCTTCTCTGTCTGACCTTCGCTCCTCTCATGCTCTCTCTCACTCTCTCTTTAGAGTAAATAAATAAAATCTTTTTTAAAAAATTCACTTTTGTTACACTGGTATTGATGGTACAGTCAATTGTCTAATTTATTTTTTTAATGTATTTTTAACATAATCTGAGCACTGAGCTAGCAAGTGTTTGGTTTACAAATTTTTTTTTTAACTTAAGGAGTTTAGAAAGTAATAGTTGTGTTGGTTTACAAATTAAGTGTTTGGTTTACAAATTAAGCTTTTTTTTAAACTTAAGGGGTTTAGAAAGTAATAGCTGAAATACATGAATAAACAGGAAATTAAAATATTGTGAAAAATGTCTCATCAGGAATAAGAAGTCATGTGTCTTTCTAATAGTAATTTGTGGCACCTTCTAACTATGTTCTTAATTTTCATTTCTCTCTAAACCAGTCTATTATTAAAAATACTTATATAATTAAAAATAATTTCATATTCCTTGAAAATATGTGCTTTGAGCTATTGAAATGTGACTTTCTTTAGCATTCAGAATATGTCATTGATTTAGAAATAGCAGGAATAATGAAAATTTATTTAATGATACCATGGAAAAAACAGAATTTATAAAAAACATTAGGGTACAAGTAATGATCCATAGACAAGCGTGGACATGCACATAACACACTGATTCTCTGACTCTGAGAGAAATAATATAAAAAATAAGTAAGATATTTATTGAAATATGACCATTGGGCACATTTAAATTCTTTTAAGTAAAATATGTAAGAGACTTAAAGTAATGCGTATATCTGTTCCTGCTATTCAATGATCTCTATTTAGGCAAGTAAACTCAATAAAGTCAAGTTCTTAAGTAGTCTGCTACAAAAAAATATCTTCAGAGAATAGTCAAAAGAAAGCCTCTTGGGAATATCGAAGCCTGCCACTCTTTGTACATAGACACATTAGACAAGAAAAGTTTAAAAAAATGATGAACAATGCTTGTGAAATGATTGCTTACATTTTTATGCACAATATAGTACTTTGTTTACAGTATGCGAAATGGCAGGTTCCAAAGCTCCTTTTCAAAATGTGCATAATGATCTGTGAAAACACAAATTTATCTATTGTAACAAGCTGTGCAGCTCTGTGTGATAGCTAGAGGCAAGAGTGATCTTCTGATAATCTACTGTTTACTGACAGTCCAAAATACGTCTTTGAGGAAAAAGTGCCATTATTTCCTCTGCTTCCTTCACAGATGAAGTCAAAGATCCTTGAAGCAGAAGCTGAGTATGAAGAGGCTGTGTTCAGACCCAGTTCAAGGCAAGTAGAGAAATATGATTCTAGAAAGCAAACATTGGCATTAGGGGACAATTACTAAGTTTTCCTAACCTTTTTCTTGTGGCATTTGAAATGACAAATAGATTGGGGCAATATGTGTGCCTGTCACCTAATTAAAAATAAAGATATATGCCTTAGGTTATATAACACGGCTCATTTCAGAAAGAGACTTTTAAACAGGTTGAATAGAACTGCAGCGAAATATCTAATAGGGAAGAAAGAAGGAACCTAGACTCCGGTGGCTAAAAGATAAAAGCACTGAACAAATAAACAAATAAGCCAAATCAAAACAAACAAAACCTGCCAAGAGAAGCCAAGACAAAGAAAAGATTAAGCAATCCCAGGAATAGTAAATGTACTAGAACATGACAGATACTAAAATCTGATTATACAGATGAAGCAGAAAATCAAGTACACAAAATAAGAAAGCTGAATTAAACAGGAACTTCTTATGGATCCTGGATTCGAAGCCCACTCATTCCTACAAGTCCATACCCTGATGGCATTTGTTGGATGTGGTAGAGAACTGAGATTTCCCATCATCATATGATTGAATGTAAAAGGATGGTTAAATAACTTTCATAATTAAATCATTGAACTGAGAAATATTCATGTACTAAAAACAAACAAAGGAATGAGGAAAACAATTCAGTTTGGCTTTTGTCTGCATGTATAAGTGGAACAAAAACAGACTAACACCCTAAATGTCCTACAGGCTGAATTAGGAGCGCTGTCCCAGAGGTGGCTTTTGCTGGTTGCCACTCTGTGGTTAGGATGAAAACTGAAGGAGAATTCTTTCCTCTGCCAGGATGCAATCAGCATCCAGCGAGAAAAGCTTTTTTAGCCCACCCTTCCAAACAAATTCCTAGGGCAACAACTGGAAATATAGACTACAGTGGAAATGTAAGAAATTATTTCAGTATAATTTAGTATATTAATGTATTAGACAAATTTTGGAAAATGAGTAATAATTTATACTAAACAATTTTTTCATTTAAATATTCCACTTGTTATTTGTAGAAGTATAAGAAACTGTATAATGTACTTGATTAAAAAAAGGTACAGTGTAAATCACAATAAATGAGCTCCCTAAGGCTAAAAGAATGTTTCAACACAAAATATTCAGCATGGAAATATTGCTTCTGGCAGACATGATGGAGAAAAGCATGTTTTAAACTAGATTTAATAATCTGCTTACTAAATTTGTTACATGGTGTACACAACATTTTCCCATTTTGCTCAATAACATGGATATATTAAATAAAAGCTTCTCATTTTATTCCTTCTTTAAAAAATATTTCTTTTTTTGCTATTAAGAACTGTCATATAGAGCTATGTTTTTCTCCTAGAATTTTTCTTAATAATGTAGCTTTGGATACACTTACTGAAAATTACTTGGTATATTTTATAATAATTTTGCTTTTATGAAGAAATCATTTCCACTATTCCTTTCCTTCAGTTGCATCATAAGACTGTTTATATTACAGTCATAATACATGAAACTTGATGGTAATAACTTTTCACCCACACTTCATTGCCTCCTAATAGCTGAAGAGACTATAATTTTGAGATTTTAAGTTGTATTTCAACAGTGAATAGAGGTGTGGAAGTCGGGGATAGAGAATTACTGAGTTTGGTGTGAGGGGCAAGAAAGAGTTTCTGGAACATATCAAGTGTCCCGTGAATGTCAAGATGGATAAAGGAGGGGCGCCTGGGTGGCTCAGTGGGTTAAGCCTCTGCTTTCGGCTCAGGTCATGATCCAAGGATTCTGGGATCGAGCCCCGCGTTGGGCTCTCTGCTCAGCAGGAGCCTGCTTTCCTTCCTCTCTCTCTGCCTGCTTCTCTGCCTGCTTGTGATCTCTGTCTGTCAAGTAAATTAAAAAAAAAAAAAGATGGATAAAGGATGGGTCTCATGGCTGTCCTCAATATCTCTTCAGAAGTTTATAGATAAATATCATTTACCTTTGAGGTGATTTTCTGTCATGTCCACGTGACCTAATTCCTTACAGACTTCATTTCTGGTACTCTCTAGGAAAAGTGTTGCACCCATGTAAACTTAAAGGGACAAAACAAAACATATAGAGAAGAATAATTCCACTCATCATCTTTCTTCGTGCTGCCCACTTCCTTGCACAGTTCTTTTATTTATCACAGACCAAGTTTAACATATATTTATTATATATTTATTTATTTATATATTTAACATATATGGTGTCTGGCATAACATTTCATTTCTAAAGAAGATTTTAATTATTTGAGAGAGACAGCAAGTGAGAGAGAGAAAGACCACAAGCAGGGGGAGGGGCAGAGGAAGAGAGTGAAGCAGACACCCTGCTAAGCAAAGACCCTGACTCCGGGCTCTATCCCAGAACACCTGGATCATGAGCCGAACTGAAGGCAGACACTTAACTGACTGAGCCACCCAGGCACCCCAGGCTTAACATTTCAAATGATACTGAAGCTCTCCATGTATGATACAAATGGGTGAAAAGAGGTTCCACTTACATACTTCGTGCATGTTTTCATTTATCTAAGGATACAGACATTTAACCAGGAGCAGAGCATATGTAGTTTGTATATGCAGGAATCAAAGGATTCCCTGACTCATAGCTCCATGATGTGCACCCAAGCTCCTAGCTCAATGATATGTCCTAGGGTAGTGTTATACAAGTTCAGGAAAAGCTCAGTTCTTACAGGGAGACAACACTTTTATATCTGGTGTTTAACCTGTCAGTGGGAAAGAACTTTGATGAACATTCTGTGTTGTCCTGATGAAACAGGTTTTCCTGTTTTGACCATCACAATCAACAACTATACATCAATTAGGTAACAAAGGGGCATCCAAGCCCAGGTGTCTCTTAATGTCTCTGACTCTAGGTATCAGACAGTAACAAAGTGCCTTTTTTTTTTTTTTTTTTTGAGTTCTTTATGGACACTGTTGTGTAGATTTCTTTGTAGTTAAATAACATTCTCTATAAATCCAACTTTTCCAACTGACTTTTCCTTGTATAATTCTGGTGGATTTTGTCATAAAATTTGTTCCATCCAGGAGCAAGTTCCTTAGAGACCCTATCTGCATAGAGACCTCTCTATTTCTGAATTGAACCATGAAGATCTGTGCTAGGAATCATGGCTTCAGGAGAGCTCAAAGCAGAATGTCCCAGCAGGGGTTTTAGGTCCCCATAACCAAGCCAAGCTATCTAAACTGTTATGAAGATAAAAACCATTAATAAATAAAAAGTGAATCCGAGGATTGTCAGAGGAATTTAAGATTTTAAAAAACACATCATAAATCCCACTGCTCTTAAGATGGCTGGGAATGGCCAAAAACCAAACAGCCGGGCCTCCCCAGTGATGAAAATAGGCTTTTTCAGTTCAGCTATAAATCAGCTCTATCCTACACAAGTGTATATTAGTTTTGAATTAAAATTTCACCAGATACACTTTATACTCTTTAGGAAATCTTACTGTTCTGTTTTACATTATCAATTTGACAAGGTTATGACTACTGTTATACATGATTATAAACAACACAACATACATCTTTACCCTGAGAAAACAAAATGATGTATATTAAAAAAATATATAGCATTATCTTGCACCTAGAGCTATTTTAGGTCTAAAACATTTTAGTCAGCTCTTATTTCCCTCTAAATATTATGAGTTACTAATATAAAGTTAATAATGAACATCAATAATCAAATTATATTTATGTTAACTGAAAAACTACAAAATATACAATAATTTTGCATTCATAGTTTACTCTCAGTGTCTCATCTAATTTTTCCCCTAATTTTTCTAATGAAAAGATGCCAAAGTAGATTTGCATGGTTGAAGATGATTTAATTACACTGCAATTCTCAGTTTTTTCTCAGCATATTATTTTTGCCTTTCCCTCTGAACAAAATATCTATCATCACATTTTATAGGTAAACTCAAAAATAAATGAACTGAGGTTAACTGACCACATATGCAATGCCAAATACTCATTAAACTCAAGTATACATTAACCTCACATAGGGTACAAAATGAGAATAAAATTTTAGCTACTTTGATGTAATAAAAGCTGAAGTCCTGAAAACACCTGAATCCTGTTATTACTGATGAACAGCTACAAGAGGTAATTGGCCCCACTCTTATTTAGTTGAAAAGCTTTGGCAGTGGCTTCCTTTAAAAGCAAACTGGTAACACTGAAAACTTTGCAGTCTATGCAATGGATTGAAGTTTATCAGAAAGATTGAGTTAGCACATTTATTCAGTTACCTTGGGTCATCTGCCAGCGCCTCCGTGTTTTTTGGTTTGTTTTTGTGATAGATGATTTCCATGGAAAAAAGTCTTACTATTTGAATTGAAGTGTTTGAAAAATTTAATATGTCTAGTTAAAGTGATAAGATAATGAAAAAAGTCAATTTTAAATTGAACTTCTTTATAAAACTAATGTAAATTCCATCAATTTGAACTTTTAGATGCCACTATGCAGTGTATTTTATATCTTCTATTAAATGAATAAACATTTTTGTATATTCAAAAAAACCAATTCTCTTTACTTTCAATGACATTTCATTGTTCAATCTCCAAAGATGTCTTTGAAATGCATAATTATCTTTAAAAATGATGCTTAATGTTGGGCGCCTGGGTGGCTCAGTGGTTAAGCCGCTGCCTTCGGCTCAGGTCATGATCTCAGGGTCCTGGGATCGAGTCCCGCATCGGGCTCTCTGCTCAGCAGGGAGCCTGCTTCCTCCTCTCTCTCTCTCTGTCTGCCTCTCTGCCTACTTGTGATTTCTCTCTGTCAAATAAATAAATAAAATCTTTTAAAAATGATGCTTAATGTCAACCAACTTATTTCCTTTTTATGGAAAGTGAAGGGTGCAAATCTCAGAAGGGTTTTGGAACATTCAAAGTGGTTTTCATCTACTGATAGTTCTATTGTTGCTGTGTCAGTGGAAATGTATTTCAGGTTTAAACAACAAGCCACATGAATGAGTTACATGCTAAGTGAGGATTATGGCTTGCTGTGATTGTATTTTAACCTAAAAAGAAAAAAATATATATTTCTAGAGGAGACTGATATTGGAAAGAAGTAGGGGATTTAAATTCATTATCCTACCAATTGTTTACTGATACTCAACACATCTGTTAATCTGCTCTTAAACATTTTCATGTAGTACAGTTGCAGCAATTAAGATACTGATTTACTGAATACCGATGTGTTAAAATTACAGTTGTATTATTTTAAACAGATTTTCATTTTTTTGGGGGGGACACTGAGTTTTATTATTCCCCCAAAAGAAATAAAGAATATTTTGGAAAGTGAACTACATTGAGAGAGAGTTACTTTTTTTTTTTTTTTTAAGATTTTATTTATTTGACAGAGAGAGATCACAAGTAGGCAGAGAGGCAGGCAGAGAGATAGGGGGAAACAGGCTCCCCGCTGAGCAGAGAGCTCAATGCTGGACTCGATGCCAGGACCATGAGATCATGACCTGAGCCGAAGGCAGAAGCTTAACCCACTGAGCCACCCAGGCACCCCAAGAGAGAGTCACTTTTAACCCAAGTATACTTACAAACACCTATTATTAGTAAACTCATAGAAAGAGACCCTAGAACTGCAAAGGCAATATTCAAATGCAGTGAATAAAGTAGATTTGTAGTCAGTAGGTACTAATAAAACTTTTGCATTGTGCTCAGAACTACCCAGTCTTCACAATAGCCCCATTAAACAAAACAAAACAATGCAGAATGATTGATTTTTCATCCCCATTTTAAATGTCAATAAACTGACATCTGTAGAAGTTCAGAAATTTTGCCCCATGTTGCATTGCCAATGAATGATGTCACATTAGTATTCAGATACCTATTTTAGAGATTTTGTCTCATGGCCCCTAAATTAAAAATAAAGAGAAGAGGAGGGCTAGGGTTAATAAGGCTTTTGTTATATATACTTTCAATAGAACGGTTTAGTTTTAAAATAAATTTTTAAAATTGAAAAATTAGAAATTAACTAATCACTAAATTAAAATTTATCTGTCTCTCAACCTAGAACTCTCCCCTGACTTCTAGGTTTTGAGGTTATCTTCCTGAAAATTTAGCACATATAAAATATGATATTGATTTGTTGTAAATGCTGCACAGAAAATAAAACTAGGTGATGTGAAAAAGAGTAATAAGAACAATTTGCCATCCAACATAGGATATTCATGAAAAGACAGTCATTCTGTGTTGCGATTTGTGCCAACATCTGGGTGATGATGGAGCAAGCCCTAACAAATATCTAAAAGAGCATTCCAGAGAGAATAATTAGCAGGCTCGAAGGCCTGAGGTCCAGAACATCTGGGCATCATTTCTGGACACAGAAAATGCATACATTTCTAAGAATGAGAACTGAAAGCACATGGGAACAATGTATATATGTAAGAGAATTTTGATAATATTCTCCATGTAATGAAATGTTTTGTAGGATTTTGAGCTAAAAAAAAATAATAATGACTTAAACTTTTGAAGGGTTACTCCAACTGATTGTGAAGAAAGGTTATGGGGGATAATAATAGAAACAGGATTTATTTCTGAACTCTATTCATTTCCATTAATCTATATGTCTGTTTTTGTGCCAGTACCATACTGTCTTAATTACCACAGTTTTGTGGTATAGCTTGAAATTTGAAATTGTGATACCTATAGCTTTATTCTTCTTTCTCAAGATTGCTTTAGCCTTCCAGCATCTTTTGTGGTTCCTTACAAATTTTAGTATTGTTTTTTCTAGTTCTGTGAAAAATGCTGTTGGTGCTTTTTTGAAGATTTAATTGAATCTGTAGATTGCTTTGGGTAGTATGAGCATCTTTTTTTTGAATCAGTGATTTACCTTATTTTTTTATTGGAAGCAACACTTCAATATTTAATATACAAAGTATTCAAACATAAACATATTCTTTAAAATGTAACCAAAAGATTTGTTAGCAACTTTTTAAAAAATTTATTTTATTTTATTTTTTATTAACATATAATGTAGTATTTGCTCCAGGGGTACAAGTCTGGGGATCATCAGGCTTATACATTTAACAGCATTCACATAGCACATACCCTCCCCAATGTCCATAACCCAGCTACCCTACCTCTACCCACGCCCCATTCCTCAGCAACCCTTGGTTTGTTTCATGAGATTAAGAGTCTCTATGGTTTGTCTCCCTCCTGATCCCATCTTGTTTCATTTTTTCCTTCTCTACCCACCACAACCCCACTCCCTGCCTCTCAAATTCCTCATACCATAGAGATCATATGTAATGATCTGAAGGGACACATGCATCTGAATGTTTATAGTTGCAATGTCCACAATAGCCAAATTTTGGAAAGAACCTAGATGTCCATCAAGAGAGGAATGGATAAAAAGGATGTGATACATACACACACACACACACACACACACACACACACACACACAGGAATACTATGCAGCCATCAAAAGAAACAAAATATTGCCATTTGCAACAATGTGGATGGAACTAGAGGGTATTTTGTTGAGTGAAATAAGTATGAGAATTTTTAACAATGTTAATTCTTTCAATCCATGAGCATGGTATACCTTTTGATTTGTTTGCATCATCTTCCATCTCTTTCATCAATGTTTTATAATTTTCAGAGTATATGTCTTTTACCTTCTTCACTATATTCTTAGGTATTTTATTCTTTTTGGTGCTGTTGTAAATAAAATTGTTTTCTTAATTTCTCTTTCTGCTACTTTAATACTACTAATGTAACATTATATGTCATCTATACTCCAATGATTTTTTTTTTTTTTTAAGAGTGGAAACAGGAAGGAGAGTTTAGGTGTTCCTGTAGTGGTCTAATTAGGAGATCATGGTGGTTTAGATAGGCTCATTAGCAGTGAATGAGATGATACATTGTTTAGAATATATTTTGAAAGTAAATCTAAAGGATAACTCTTGATTATTGTGATGTGGGATGAGACAAAAAGAAAGGACTTAAAGATGATTATAAAATTTTAAGTTGAGCAACCGGTACCATTTACTCACATGGGAAAATTGGCAGAGCAGCAGATGGAGGTGGAGTTTAAAATTAAAGGCATTAATTTTGGAAATGTTGAGGGTTCATTAAACATTAAAATAGAGATTTTTTTTATAAGATTTTATTTATTTGAGAGAGAGGGAAAGAGTGCAAGCAGGGGAGCAGCAGAGAGAGGAGGGATAAGCAGACTTCCCACTGAACAGATTTATCCCTACATGGGACTCTATCCCAGAATCCGGGCTCATGACCTAAGCTGAAGTCAGACACTTAAGCAACCGAGCCACCCATGTAGCCCAAATAGAGATGCTAATTAGTTGGATATATACTTTTATAATTAGAGAAATATGAATTTGGATTCATGGTTATAGATGGTATTGAAGTCATGAGTATAGATGAAAGCAAGGTAATTATTACAAAGAAGAGGGGAGCTCTGGGACATTATAAAAATTTGCCATCAAAAAGAGGAGGGGAGCAACTGGGTGGCTCAATCAGTTAAGCATCTGACTGTTGATCTCAACTCAGGTCTTGATGTTGGGGTCATGAGTTTAAGCCCTTCACTGGGTTTAAAAAAAGAAAGAAAGAAAGAAAGAAAGAGAAAAGAGGTAAATCAAGTAAGGACAATGAAGAGCAGGAGACCAGTGAGGTAGCAGGAAAATCAGTGTGTTAACTCTGAAGCCAAGAGAGGTTTCAAGAAACAGTAGGTAATACACTATGTCAAACGATGCTCCTAATCCAGGTGAGATTGTAATTTAGTGACCTGGATTTAGTGCTTAGTTTTGTTTTCATTGTTGCAGAAGAATTATAGAAAATGTAAATAAAATATTAAAAAGAATGAGATTTTATTTTACTCTTTTCAAGGTGAGGATAAAATCTTCTAAGCTGTGTGTCAGATCCATAGGTAATTTGATGTGTGAGAGAATATTTGAAATAGGCCTTGGGAGATAAATTAGATTTTAGCAGATGGAGTAAACATGGAGGCATAAACAGGGAAAGAGAATTATCAGTTTGTGTGGAATAGAGTATAAGATATGATGGTTGTAACAGGTTGCTTACAAAGATAACCACCAAAAATTCCACATGCTCACGTGTTGTTGAGAGATGCATCTATAACCCCATATCCCTGATTTGTTTTGCTAGTCTTGTGACTTTAAGTAATAGAATGACTTAAAACCCATGGAACCTGAGTCACCATGTAAAAAACTTGGACTCCACACCCCACTATAGTTCAACCACATGAACATGCCTTGAAAGATGTGAGATTACAAAGAGGACTAGCCAGTCTCTGGACTTTTTAGTATGTCTTAGCAATAACAACATATGTGAGTAAAGCCATGTTGGATGGCTAAGCTGCCCTAGCTAACACCACAGGAGGAGACCAACCAAGTCTGAGGATGCCTGCTTAGTTCCTGACCCACAGAATCAGAAGCAGTAAAATGGTTGATTGAAGCTGGTAACTTTTAAGTAGTTTGTTATATAGAAGGCAATAACTGATCCAGAGGTTCATTTTAAATTAGATTAAAATATTATGTGAACATATGAATGAAGTCTAAACCAAGGTTTATTCCTTATCAAGATAAGCTTAAAGATTTTTTTTTAAAGATTTTATTTATTCATTTGACAGTCAGAGATCACAAGTAGGCAGAGAGGCAGGAAGAGAGAGAGGAGGAAGCAGGCTCCCTGCTGAGCAGAGAGACTGATGTGGGGCTTGATCCCAGGACCCTGGGATCATAACCTGAGCTGAAGGCAGAGGCTTAGCCACCTGAGCCACCCAGGGGCCCCAAAGATATTTTTAATGAATAATGAGAGAACTATTCAAGGGAATCATCCATTACTATATATTTGTTTATAAATATTGGCTTCAAAAATATCCTGAAAGTTTTAGAAGATAGAAAGAGGGTATCAATGGGGATACCCAATTATTTTAAATTTCTATTAAGTAGAGTCAGACTTAACTAAGACAATGATCTTAAAAAATAGTGCACAAAAATGTATATAATTGAAGGTAGAGGATAATCTCTACCTTGTGAAAATGAAACAAATTGAAATTTTTTTTAGCCAAGTGTTTTAGGTTTCCCAGATAAAATAAACTCACTTTATTTAGGTCAAACATAGTTATTGCTTATTTATAGAAATAGAAAAACTATTAAAAATGAGTACCTACATACATGACACAAAAATGAGACTTTGATGAAAATTTCAATATACACAAAACAGAGTCTTTTTTAAATTTATGCAGATTTTATTGAACTGAGTTGTTGAATGTCATGCTACAAGTAAACTTCACAGATGATTTCTCTTATTTTCATTTTTCTTTATACAAAATGGCTCTTCTCCAAAACTGAAAACAATATTGTTTTTCTCCACAGCATGTTGGACTGATATCCAGCCTTTGCTTCCTCATAGTATATTATTTCCCACAATTGTACTACTTGTAAACCAGTAATTTTTATATGTTATTAAATCATGCATTTTATAGAACAGCAAGATTAAGCATAATCACAACTTAAGATTTGTTATTTTTGTAAAGAATCCATTTATGCTATTTCAAAAAAAGCTTTTTTTAAAAAAAATACGGAAACTTACATTGAAGTGATCATCTAACCAGAGGGAAGAAATCAATGAGGAATGATGAAAGCATCATGTCTCGTTTTTCCCCAGATTTGGTGTTCCCAACATGTTCTGACAATTGGATTTTTATTTTGAACAAATAATTCTAAGTCTTCATATAGCAAACAGCTCAACTGAACGAGAATGTAAGTTAACTTCAGTACAATTTTTAAAAATCCATCTGATTCTTCTGGAAGAGAGGGAACAACTGACTCACTTTGGCAAGGTGCATTAAACTAGGCCACTGTTTAATAAATTGCATTTTCACTAAGGAAATGGCAACAAAATAACATTGGGATCTATGGAAATGTGGCATCTGCAAGAAGACCAACGTTTGAAGAGTAATTTTTCTTTGATTATGTGTGAATAGGCTGAGAGCTGAGCAAAGGTGGGGCATTTGAGGGTTAGTGAAAGAGCTGAAGTGCTCTGCCCCCTAAGTCACATCTTTCATTTTCCAGAACAGAGATATTTCACATAGAATCCATTGTATAATTGATGGATACAGTTTACTTTTGCACTTTTCCTTTTGTCTAATAAATGCTTATTTCCCAGATGGCTGCATTTTTCTAAAATCACAGTCAAGGCAAACAGCTTCCAATAATCCCCAGATCTTTTTTATAATGAACAACTTTGTTCCTGTTAGGACAAGGGCTGTCTGAATGGAGACTCAGGGATTTAGTATCAATTGTTATTATATATGCAAATAAGCAGTCAGTGAAAATGTGTGTTTATATTATCAACATGTGGCATCAGATGCTGCATAAGAACATGTGGATGTGGTACGTAGAGTTGATAATACTGATCATAACTTACATCCTTAGCAGTCTTTTGACCCCTGAACAAAATGTGTTCTTTCTTATGCCCTAAAAGGACACGACCTATCATTATGCATATTAGATGACAAAGTGATTATGTCAAAATTATCAGCCCACAAAATGAGCTCATTTAATGATTTTGCAACAATACCAATTGGATATTGCCTTTCTGTGCACGGTTCATTTACTGTTTGGGGAGGGGGATGAAGAATGAAATTATATTATGTAGCACCTGATAAATCCTAGGGACCATATAAGCAGTTAATATCCTATTCCTTAATTCCAACAAGGAATTTTCAGAAAAGGAGTAATCTCTCCATTCCCTTTCAGATGTGAAAACTGATGATAACAAATAACAGGTGATTTGATTCAGAAATCTATGTTATCTCTGGTACCACTGCTGCCTATTCATTTTTGCAATATCCTTATCAGCTCCCAGCACTGTTCTGTTTTCCCGGAAAGGTCACCGTGATCTTGAAGCTTAGTCCATCTCATTCAAATTTTTGTCATTTTGGCAGCCCTGGCTTTGGTTCCTCATACTAAGCTTTATCTATTAATTCTAACAGTGGTCTCTCTGTCCTGAAAACACGTTGTGATGTTTAATTTCAATAACCCTTTTCTAGTATTATCTATTGGCTATTGTTCAGTCACTCTTTTCTTAGACTCATTGCTGTGTCTCCTTTCTTTTCATGTGCAGGTCTATTTTTATAAATCATCCTTCAAACTGATATCATGTATTATCTCAACAGGCATTGACATTCTACATGTTATTTCCTTGAGATTTTCATTCGATTTGTACTATCCTGAAAATTACTATACTGAGATAGTCAGATGATAGTGATGCTTGAAGACTGTGTTCTACATGAACTAGCCATATTCTTTATTAACTTTATATGGTTCTAAAATTCTAGAGTTGTATCACCTAATACAGTACTAGCTTCTCCCATGTGAGGCTCTTGAGCATTTTAAAAGGGGTTAATCAAATTGAGATGTACTACAAGTATGAAATACAGATTGGAGTTCAAAGTCGAGTACAGATAAAAGAAGAAAGTAAAAATATCTCATTTTTTATATTGATTACATATTGAAATGGTAATATTTTATGTATTGAGCTAAATGAAGTATATTATTAATATAATATATATGTTTTATCTTTTTAATGTGATTACTAGAAAATGTAATATATATAGCTTTTATTTATGGCTCAAATTATATTTATGTAGAGTTTCAAATTAAATTTACCTGAAATCAAAAGGGCATGTGAGCTGGGAGTGGTAGTGGAGGCAAGAAGAAACGTATGGATGAGGTTGAGGGAGAAACTATGAAAGGAAGAATCATTTGTTACTTCTTTACTGTTAGATGTTGCTAGTAATTGCTATAAGAGTTAGCTAATAGCTTTTCATGTGGCACTTGATAAACATGTTAAGCTGTTGTTAATTGTAAACCTTTATGTATGTATGCTCTAGACTATAATTCTGGAGGCCAGGAAGGGGCAATTCTTTAGGAAGCTAGCACCTAGCATATACAGATGTCTTAATTAATATATAGTTAGTTGAAATGAATTGGATCGAATTGAATTGGGAAAAAATAGAATGTGTAAATCCACTTAAGATGGGATTTGAGTAGGAGATACAAAAGTAGATAAAACAGAACTCATATTCTTCCTTATACCTTCCCCCCTTTCAGTAATGATACCACTATCCTCCCACAGGTTCAAGCCCAAAACAGAATAACTTTTCACTCCTCCATTTCCTTCAGCACCTACACCTAATCTGGTATTGAGATACAAATATCCTCTTCTCTCCCTGTCTTCTACTAACCTTATAGGACAATCAACATTATAATACAACTACAGTTCTCTCTAAGGGTGAACGACTGTGTCTGTGTTTCCATTTTGTCCTCTTCAATTTATTCTTCACTAAGCAGCCAAAGTGATTTTTTAAAAAATGATCATCATAACTTTTTATATATTTCCTAAAATTCTCTATGGCTTGACATTGAATTTGGATTAAAATCTAAGCTCTGCTAGCTCTCAAAGTGCTATAAACCCTACTGCCTGTCAAATTGTCCATTGTCAGTCTTGTAACTGTCCATCTTGCACCCTGTCCATTGTCAGTCTTGTAACTGTCCGTCTTGCTCACTGTGATCCAATCACACCTGCATTTATGTTTCTTCAGCATTCCATGGATATTTCTCATTAGGGCCTTTGCTTTTGGCATACTCTGATCCACACATCTTTCTGTGGTAGATGTCTCAGTTAAAACATTTTTTCTTCGGAGATGAATTCCTACAGAGAGGATTTCCTGCAAAGTAATGGGCCCCCTCAGATACTTGATACCATCTTTTATTTTCTTCTTAAAACTTATTTCTACCTGAAATTATCTTCATTAGTTATTTGATTATTATATGTTTCTCTTCCAGCAAATTGCAATCTTCATCAGAGCATGTGTCTTGTCTGTCCCATTTCCTTTGTGTTATCAACAACCTTAATGATTCCAGATACACAACCGATGCTAGAAATGAGTCAAAATATACAGAAAGGCAAAATAAAAGGATCATTAATATGTAAAAGAGGAGTTTAGAAATAAAATCATAACATTGGAAGAAATATCCCACTGTTTATCATTTTTAATGAGCCTCTATGTGCTATTGGATCTATTTTCTGAGCTTTATAGGATATTGTAAGAAATGGTATGTTTTCTGGTTAACAATGAATACCATTGAGAGGTGATGATTGTGTATAATATCGGCTTATAAATTTATGATAAAGCCTACTGCCCCCAAGTATCTCTTGAACTAACCTCATGGGTGACTGAATAATATGTCATAGTAATTCAGAGTAGATACTCATTCAAGTGTTATAATTTTAAAGGTATCTAAGCATACTACCCTATCTAAATATTTGGCTCTACATTGATTGACAGAGGTCTACCATTAGATATTAACCACTTACATTCGTATGCCTTTAGTAATAATATTTGAAAACTAAATATTTTCTGATATAGAAACACATGAAGTTTAGATCTAATATTGACATCATAAGATATGAAGAACCAGGCTGGCTAGCTGACAGAAGAGATCCAAGTGAATGAAAATTTGACAAGAGAAACTGAAAGTAACCTAAAGGTTTTCCTGTTCCATTGGCTGGGATAGATGGTTCTGGAAATATGGCATAAATGTTACTGTAAGGTAAGCATGGATCTCCTCAAAGATGAAGAGTGATGAGCAGAAGGGGATGAGAATAAAAATATCCAAATAAATGCTTGAAATAATTCTAATCGGAATGAAATAGGATAACTTTAATGGCAAAAGGGAAAACATATAAATATCTTCTGATGTAAGAAGTAAAGACATTATAGATATTTATAGAATTTCATAGTTTGCAAAACATTTAAACATGAATTATATTTTTCTTTCTTTGGAGACTCACAAATATTTCATCAAATAGGTAGGGGAATAGCATTATACCCTTGTTACAGAGTTTTAAAAATTTTAAATTAAACAGTTGGCCCAATATACATAGTTAATGACTCTAAATACTTAGTTCTAAAACAATCAATTTATTTATTAGTTTTAAAGGACTTTATCTGATGTAACTGAAGAAAGAAAGGAAGGCCACTCCTGGTTCAACTGAAGGGAGTACAGACAATTCTGAATGGTGACTTTTGTCTCCCATATTGGTTGTTATTATCTCCACTTATTAACACTGAAGACTAATTACAAAATAGGTACACTATAAAAGTACAGATGAGAAATCAGTACATATAAGTTTGAAAAAATTAAAAGCCTATGAAAGGGTCATCCTATTAAGGTAGTTAATTTATTGACTCCTAGTCCCACAGACACACAGAGACAAATTTTGTCTGAGGGGCTTCTATTGTCTTACAGAAGAAAAATGATATTTTATACTTTGGAATTTTGCCATCTCACAACGAGTATAGTGATCAAAATAATCATTGTTTAAAAATTATAATATTAAATTATTTCTAAGGGACCTATCTTAGTTTATTAAGTTACATTTCAGTTATACAAATGTATTTTTACTCTGCTGTGTTTGAATATAATAAATGTCCTCTTATTTAAGGTATACTAATTTTGTATGAAGAAAAATACCTATGGATGTGGAAAGAGGAGCTAGATCAGTTTGAAACAGTAAATTGGGATAATTTAAGACATTTTCATAACTAAAAAGATGAAATGGAAAAAGAGATTATGTTTCAAACTTGGTTATTTATTTTCTTAGTTTCTTTAGGGAAGAGGAGAAACGTAAAGAGTCACACACTAACCATAAAATTAAGATACAACAAATAAATACTCACAATTAAATTAAAAGAAGGTAAGACATTTGGTGAGGGTGATCAGTTTATAAACCTTAACAGTGTCATAAATAGTGAAAGGGCTTTCATAGTATTTAAAACCTCCTTGAACAGTGGATACTGTAAGGAGATTTATATGACAATGAATTTAAAGTCTCTGGGATATATATCTGACAACAGCCCATTTATGATAATGTCCTAGACCTATCCCAGGATAGATTTAATTATGGTGTCATTGTGGCTTGCTATTTAGTATACTGTGTGCTAATACTATTAAGAAAGGTCTGGAGGTATCATTATAAGATATTTTTAACAACTGGAAATATTTCCTAAACAGTATGTGGTGAATTAAATTAAAAACTGCAGGGATTTTTCCAAGCTTTAAGTCAAAAAGTTTATGATAGAGTTGCCTAATATTTTGTAATAGAAAATCATACTAGTATGTCAATTACATTTCAATTTAAAAATATCCAGTCAATCAATATCATACTACATGACTTAGAAACTTCTAAGAAAACATGTACAAGTTTAGCTGCAGTAAATTGGTCTTAGTAAGAAATAATAATATGATATAAAAATTACAATGTATGCGGTGCCTGGGTAGCTCAGTTGGTTAAGTGTTTGGCTTCTGCTCAGGTCATGATCCCAGGGTCCTGGATTCCAGCCCTGCATCAGGCACCCTGCTGCTTCTCCTGCTCCTTCTGACATTCCCTCCTGATCATGCTCTTGCTCTTTCTCAAGTGAATAAATAAATAATCTTTTTAAAAAAAGAATTACAATGTGTTTCTTTACTCTTAAAACTTTAAGATTACATGCCTAGATTATGTATTGGCCCTATAGTATGTTCACTACTATGTGAAAGAACTCTAAATTTACTTTTGGATAATTAAGGTGTTACTCAGTTTAGTCAACATAGAAATTCATAATAATAAAAGGAAGGAAAGGGATTATGTTTAGAAATAAAACTCTAAATTGTAAACATTTTGCACATACCTTTTTTTTTTTGCTAGACTTAAGCTACAAAATAATAATTGTTAACACTAAAAAACATATGTATTTATATATAATAGATGTTATATATAGTTAAATTATATAGTTAAATATATATAATTATTATATATAACATAATTTTATATGTCCCTGATACATGCCCAATAAATCCCCAATTATTATTACTACTGTTATTCAATGACAAGTATCATTTTTATTTTTAGGATACATTAGTTTTTAATCACTTTGAATATGTGAATTTTTTCCTTATTGAAACTGCATCTCCAATGTGATGTCACAATATGCCAGGATTTTGTAGAATAACTGCACTAGACTTTTCATCCAGTTTATTAAGAGAAACATTTAGCAAATAATTCAGTATCAGAAAAAAAAATTTTTTTTAAGCCCATGTTGTCCTGTTAAAACTGAAAGATTATTTCTCTTTTTCTGTATTTGTATTCGATTAAGTGTTGATGCTGCTGATTCTGACTCCATCTGATTTTAGCTCTTTTCAGTGTCATTGTGTTCCAAGATAACTCTTGATTTGTGGGATTTTATAACTCATACTTTCAAAACCATAAAGCTCATAGAAAAAGCCACTTAAATAGTTTTTTTTTGGAATGAAGTCTGCCTTTATATGCTAACTGGTCACATGATAGAACCCTACTATACCCTTTTGTTGTGTTTGGACCTCTAATTAAATCAAGTAAGTGGACTTTACTTGATCAGATCCTTCCTCCTTCCATGATACTGAAGTGTTCTGATGCCATTTTTTGGGTTAGATTTGGGGTGATTTGTATAGAGACCCTTCAAGTTAACATTAGCCCTGTGCTTCATTTCAATATATATTTGAAAAACTTGTGCTAGAGCATTTCTACAACTAGCCTCGCTATTAATAAAGTAGGACTTTTTAATAAATTGAATAGTAGACTAATTACAAAGAGGAAAAATAGAATATTCTATTAGAAAAAATGCTAGAAGAAAAATCTCAACACTCATCAATAAAGATGTGGTTAAACAGTTAAGATGTATAGTGGGAAATGCTACTCAGAGGCCAAAATTAAAGATAGAATTCATTTGAACTGATGTAGCAATAACCTAAAGAACTATTGTTAAATTTAACAAGTATACTTTGATACACTAAGTGCAGTATCATACAATTTATATGCAACACAATGATTTATAAGCATGTATATGTATGTGCGTATGTCCACAAATGTATAGAAAAAGAATGGGAGCATACAGACCATAATGTTAATGGTTATATTCTCTGAAGATATGGAATGAGCCATGTTTTTAGGGAGGAGTTATTGCATTACTTGTAATGCAGGATGTTTTGAAATAGAAAATATATTTAGGAAATAGTTGTGCGAACAAGTGTGTTTTTTTTTGTTTTTTGTTTTTTTTTAAGAAAGAGACAATAACATGAAATTATGTAAACTCTTAACAATTGTCATCTCCAACTCCTGAGATTATGGATAATTTGTCGTTTCTTTTTGTATACTCTGTGTATTCTCTTTGTGCACTTAATTCTACGAGGAGAGGGATTTCTACAACAAGCAATTCTGTGATACCAAATGGGTATCTTTGAATTCATCTCAATTCTGACATTATTCCTGAAGATACCATCAGATCCCACAGGTTAAAGACTTTGTCCTACAAGACTGCCTCCTCCCACTTCAGATGCCAATTGTGAGTTCTGATTATCACCTGTGCTTTTGACTGACTGACTATACATGGGAAGTCCCAATGATCCCCTTCTTGGGTTCAATTAATTTGCTAGAGCAGCTCACAAAACTCAGAGAAACATTTTACTTATTAAATTACTGATTTACTATAAAAGGGTATAACGAGGGAACAGTCAGCTGGAAAGACATATTGGGTAAAGTATAGTATGTGGGTCAGGATCTCAGAGTTTACCTACTTACTCCTTGCACACCACCCTTCCCACATCATTGCATATTCACCAGGCCAGAAGCTCTCTGAACCCTCTCCTTGTGAAGTTTTATGGAGGTTTCATTACTTAGGCATGATTGATTAAATCATTGGCTATTGGATGTTCAATCAATCTGCAACCCTCCTCTCCTCCCAGGAGGCCAGCTGGTAGGATTGAAAGTTCCAACCCTCTAAACATATGGTTAGCTCTTCTGATGACCTAATCCCCATCCTTGGATGAACTCGGGGCTTTCCAAGTCACCTAATCAACATAAAAAAAAAAGACACCTTTATTGCTCTCAACACAGAAAATCTCAAGGGTTTTAGGAGCTCTGTGCCTGAAGCTGGAGAAAGACCAAATATATATTTCTTATTATTAATCACAATATCTCATATACTTTGGGAGTTTACCTGGAAATTTTCTTTGCATGGTCCTGCATATGTTTATAAAAGAGTTATTGTTAACTTATTTATAAAAAAGTTATTGTTAACTTTGTTATATTTAAATTAACAATAACAAAGTCATTAACAATTAATAATTGTCAATTACGTAAAAATAAATTTATTATTATTATGCTATGACACAATTATGTTGCCATCACATTGCTTATTTGGATACATTTTAAATATCTAGGGACTAGGAGATTATTAATTCATTTAAGACTTGATACATCTGCATCAGTAATAATTGTTAATAGCATAAAAATAATAACAAAGTTATTAACAAATTAACAATAACAAAGTTATTAACAAATTAACAATAACAAAGTTATTATTAATTTAAATATACTCACATATACGTATATATTCTCTCCTTTATTATTTATAATATGCTATTCGCATTTTGAGTCACAAATATTTAATAACTGTATTTGACAGTTTTAACTACTCTTTCTATTGATTGATGTTATGTTTTCTTTGTTCAGAAAACAAAGTTCTTACTATTTTAAGGCTTGAATAGATCGTTTTCATTTCTGGCATCAACCAATGTTCTTAAAAATGTACTTTTAATTACTCTTAAAGGTATTTAAGAGTCCTGGTTTCAGCTCTGATATGTTAAGAACTTGGAAGCGCTCATTCCTGTCAGTATAAATAATTACTTTTCAGGCACCTGGGTGGCTCAATCGGTTAAGTGTCTGCTTCAGCTCAGGTCATGATCCCAGGGTCCTGGGATGGAGTCCCAGATCATGCTCCCTGCTCAGCGGGGAGCCTACTTCTCCCCCTCTGCCCTGCTCTTGCTCTCTGTCACTATCTTTGCTCTTTCTCTCAAATAAATAAATAAAATCTTTAAAAAAAATTTACTTTTCTTGGACCCATCAAAAAATAGAGAACATAGGGCAAACTGTTACTTTGAAATCTGGAGGGAGAGACACATATAGAGAGTCACAGCCAAGATCAGTTTACCTAGAGCAAAAGCTGCTGGAGCCATGATCTGGTAGGAACACTTATGTGATAATGGCAAATGGCTGCATGCTAACTATGGACAATCTTGACAGTGAGAAACTCCTGGGGGAAAGCAGCCTTAGGAGTCCCCAGCACTTTCCATGGGTTCACTCACCGGAAACTCAACAGATTGTCACAGCCAAGACCTCCAAATAATCCTACTGTTTCTGGCGGGGGGAGAGGAAAGGTAACCATTTTCAAATTCATGACCTATTGTGTTCAAGAGCTCCACTTTAAATATAAAGACACAGGTTAAAAGCAAAGTGATAGAGAAAGACATAGCATGCTAACATTAAAAAGAAGGTACTAAACAGTAAAATGAAATTTATGGCAAGAATAAATTAGACAAAAGTCAAAATGGATAAAATAACTATATCCCAAGCTTTTCTCTAATTAGAACTTTCTTAGAAGGACTTAATAAATTGTTTTAGTTGAATTTGTAGAATATAAAATGTTATATTTAAATTATTATGTGATCATAGCCTATATTTGCCTATCCTACAACTATTTGACCCTAATGGATTATTAATTCCTTAAAAATTTTCAGAAAAGGGGGGCACCTGGGTGGCTCAGTGGTTTAGATCTCTGCCTTTGGCTCAGGTCATGATCTCAGGGTTCTGGGATCAAGCCCCACATCGGTCTCTCTGCTCGGTGGGGAGTCTGCTTTCCACTCCCCTCTCTCTGCCTGCCTCTCTGCTTACTTGTGATCTCTCTGTGACAAATAAATAAATAAAATTAAAAAAAAATTTTTTCGGAAAAGGTAAATATTTGAAGATCATGATATAAATATGCAAATGTATCATCTTAAATGAATAATTTTCTAGTCACTAGATATTTAAAATACATCCAAATAAACAATGTGATGGCAACATAATTGTGTCATAGCATAATAATAATAATATAAAGCATAACTTGTAAAATAGTCTATTGTACCCATGTACATAACAATTGGTATGATATTCCACTTAATCCTGTCTTCAGGCACATGGGATTTTGACTATGACCCAAAGTCACAAAAAATAATTTTCTATTTCATAACTTGTAATTCATTTGTAAAATGCTAATATAGTCTATTGGGCTTTACCCCTGTTGCTAAGTTTATTCAAAAGAGCTACCAAATTATAATTAAATGAACAGGGATCTGCTTGGCCTGCGTAAATATTGTAATTGGTTCATAAATATGTAATGCTATTAATTAATGTGTAGTCCCTAGCAATTTTGAAAAAAGAAGTATCGCTGTCTCCAATGACCATCTTATACATAAAATATTTTATCTCTCAAGAATATATTTTGAAAAAAAGATTCAAAGTTTATTTAAGTAAAACTTTCCTTAAATGTAAATACTAGAAAAATACTAGAAATTATGTGTTACAATGTGGATAAAAATTCCCAATAACGTTGACAAATCACTCCTGATAGGGTAGTCTCCTTTACCACCATGTTTTATGAGAAGATGCTGCCAGGACTTCTGTCCTGTATAATGGCTATAATGCATTCCCATTAGACATACCCATGGGGGAATAGAAAGTTTTCCTCAACTATCACTTCATGTCTTTACATCAATTTATTTATTTTTTTAAAATTTTTTATTTCTCTTCACAGAAAGAATTGATTGGTCCTCATTTAGAAACACATATACATTTTTAATCTTAGAGGTGAAAAGCTACATAAAATAAGACCTATCTGACTATAAACCTACAACTCCTCTCTTCTTTCTTCATTTTGATTTTTTATCAAGTTCACTGATAAAATGTTACATTGTCTTCATTTACCTTTTCCTTTCTGTATTTTCTAAAAGTTCTTTCATGAGCAAATTAACTTTTAATTTAAGAATATTTAAGGATAGAACATTTTATTTACTGACATCTATTGTCTGTTCTCTCTGTGTAAATTTTAAAGGGCAAAGTGTCAGATGACTACACATTTTCTTCCTTAATAGAACTGTTAAAGATTTCATCATAAAAATTAACCCTTTAAACATTTTTAAAGCTATTTTATTTTTAGCAAGCTGTTCATTCATGGGTCTTTATCTGTATTTATCCAATATTCCAATTAAACAGATGAGATAACGGGCAGTTTGTTTGGGACTAAAGTTTAATTTTCCTTTAGGAATATATCTTGTCAATTCAGAATAAGCAAATCTATCCAGGAATTTTCTGGCATTCAATAGTGTACCTATAAATTATTCATTCATTTGCATATTTCATTTATGTCAAATCTTGTTAGAACAGTTAATTTTACATGAAAGTTATCCCCAGAGGAAGTTCTTAACAATTGGACATTAGCATTTTTGAATGAGTCAGCATTTTTCATGTAGCAAGATTCCTGTCTTGTTACATTTTCATAATTTAATCATTACCCAGCATAGTATAGATCTAAAATGTAATATCTTGGATTGTATATTAAAATCATATGCTGAATAGTCACTTAGAATAAAGCACAGAGCATTAGCAAACATATATAATTTAATTTGTTATATTAGGGAATTAGCAAGAGGGAAATATGTCCTTAATTAAGCCACTGGGTTTTTTTTTTTGTTTATTTGTTTGTTTTTAAGGATTTTATTTATTTATTTGACAGACAAGAGATCACAAGTAGGCAGAGAGACAGGCAGAGAGAGAGTGGGGGGAAGCAGGCTCCCTGCCAAGCAGAGAGCCCAATGCAGGGCTTGATCCCAGGACCCGGGGATCACGACCTGAGCCATAGGCAGAGGATTTAACCCGCTGAGCCACCCAGGTGCCCCTAACCCACTTTTGTAATCAAATGTTAAATCAGTCGTAGGAAGTAAGAATTCTGTCATCTAAACATACAGGTGAGTACCATACATTGTTAAAAAAAAAAAAAAAAAAAAAAACAACTTTAGTTGACTATAATGATGTTTTATAGACAATGATTCTGCATTAGTATAAAAATTTAACATGTAAGATTACTTTTCTATTAAACTTAGATCTAGAGCCACTGGAAATATAAATATTTCTCTTATTTCAAGAATCTTTTACATTTAACACCTAATAAAGTTAGTGTATTTGTATCTAAAGGTTTCCTCTGGATTCTTTAAGAGTTTATTTATTTATTTGACAGAGAGAGAGAGATCACAAGTAGGCAGAGAGATAGGCAGAGAGAGAGGTGGAAGTATCCCTGCTGAGCAGAGAGCCTGATGCGGGGCTCCATCCCAGGACCCCGAGACCATGACCCGAGCTCAAGGCAGAGGTCTCAACCCACTGAGCCACCCAGCTACCCCTCCTCTGGATTCTTTAAAAGTAATAATAATAATAAGGCTGGTGGCTGAATTAATACTCATTTTTAGCATATGGCCCTCTGAATCAGTCTTCTCCCTCTTCTATTACTAATTCCAAATATTAGCCTCTTCCCAGTTCTTACTTGAGATTAGATGGGAGTTCTGACAAAGGCAGACTTAATGTTTCCCTCAGCTTGATCAAATTTTAGAAAGGCCGCTTCTTGCTGCCAGGCCCCTGACTTCTCATCCAGGGCTTACAGAATCCAGAGTTCCCTCCCCTCCCCTTTCTTAAAACAAATACTTTGAAAATTTGTAAATTCTTTCTCTTATAAATATTTTTAGAAGCTTCTTGTTAATGTTACAAGCTATGACTGACTTTCTCAAGGACCTGGGAGTGAACTCTTTGAAATGTAATCATCAAGGAAAATAGTATCCATAATTCCTCTACTCTGTGGGAAGATAAAACCCTAACTTGGGCGGGGGGGGGCTGGGTGGCTCAGTCATTAAGTGTCTGCTTTCGGCTCAGATCATGACCCCAGGGTCCTGGAATTGAACCCCACATCGGGAAGCCTGCTTCTCCCTTTCCCACTCTTGTGTTTCCTCTCTCGCTTGTGCCTCTCTCTGTCAAATGAATAAATAAAATCTTTAAAACAAAACAAAAACCCTAACTTAGGTGGGCACCTAGCCCAGAGTTGTAAAACGACCTTCTGCCATGAGGCTATAAGTTTACTTTTCCTCTGACTAAAGTGAGCAAACACAAAGCCTACTATCCCACACCTTGACTCTTAAAATCCCCGCCACCCTTTTTTTTCAGGGGAGTGGAATTCAAACTCTGTTTTTCTGATTTCTCTTCTCTATTGCAGTAGCTTTTTTGCTTTAATAGTCATTCTCCCTGAAACCACACATGATGAGAATTATTGTTTGGATATGGTAAATCATTCCTCTCCCTGAGTATTAGAGAGCATGGTGGTTACAGAAGAATGAAGCTTTACTGCAAGAGACTTCAGGGAAAGACTAGAGGACTTTTTATGCTATGCAGTTGGCTCACCATGGGAAGAAAGGGATTTCCTTTCTCCACTTGCAGGACTGAAGACAACTGGAATGATCTAGCATAAAGGCCTCATTCTCAAAAAAAAAAAAAAAAAAAAAAGACCTCATTCTCAAGGAATACATGGATAATTAAGCAAACAAACAACTGCTTTCTCACAGGCCCTCTGAGGAATATCAGACAGGGAAAAAAAGAACCATAAAAAGAGCTGCTGTAGGGAGGAGATGGTGATATGATTTCTCAGGAAAACAACTTAATGAATACATTAATGTTGCTTTTAAGGATCTGACATTAAATACTGTATTGTAGTTAATGATCTGAAGTAGTAGATTAGAATATCAAAAAGGAGATTTTTGCTGAAATAAGAGAAAAAATAGAGAAGGAATATAAGAAGGAAAATTTTGGGAGCTTATTTGAAAAACACAGGAGACCCAAAATGCAAATAAGAGTTTAAAATGCAAATGAAAATGTAATATATGAGAAAGTTATTAGTTAATAGAAAAAACTATTTTTATCTGAGGAAAGATTCATGTCTAATTTTGAAAGTTTCATAGACTTCCTGGTAAAAACAATTCCCAAAAAAATCACGTTTCCAAAAATTGAAAGAATTGGTTAAGTAAGAAGATATTAGAATACTACCATCAGATGCTTTGAAACATTTGAAGCTAGAAAACATTAGAATATTATCTATATTCATTAAGTGTAGAAATTTGATGAGTGAAACACAGCAATCCTACCCAGCCAAGACATCTTTTCATTGTTAGTGCAGAAGATATTTCTGAAAATGCAAGAATTTAGAGTGTATACTGCACATTCTGTAAGAGGCAATACTCCTCAAACAGTGACTCCAAGCAAAAATATAAGGGATTTAAATGAAAAGCAATCAAAGGGAGGGAGATGTAGAAGGAGAACGACAGTGGCGAATTATAAAAATTTTATGACGGGAAAAAATGTGAAGTGGCACATCATCCTAGAAAGTAGTCCTGCTCTCTCTCTTTCTCTCTTTCTCTCTCTCTCTCTCACACACACACACACACTACTGTCTACAACCCTACACACATGAATCTGTCAATTTAGATCAAAGTAACTATTTTCTTATAAATTGCAAAAAATCACACCCCACCCAATATAAAAAGATGGTTTAAATACCAGTATTGCTATTACGTAAATTGATTTCCAATATACTTAATTTTTTAGAGTAGTTTTAGTTTTCAACAAAATTGAGTGGAAGTTACAGAGATTTCCCATATACCTCCTGCCAGCATACATGAACACCCTCCTCCATTATCAACATCCCCCACCAGAGTGGTACATTTTTTGACTGAGCAGGAACCTATGCTGATGCATCACAATCACCCAGACTTTATGGTTTACCTAAATGTTGGTTCACTCTTGGTGTTATGCATTCTGTATGTTTGGTCAAATGAATAATGATATATGTCCATTGTTATAATACCATAGAGAGTATTTTGGATGAGCTAAAAATCCTCTGTGCCCTGCCTATTTATCTCTCTCTCCAATACCCCTGCAACAACGAATCTTTTTTTGACTTCATAGTTTTGCCTTTGGAGAATTTCAAACAGTTGGAATCATATAATGTAAAGACTTTTTAGATTGGCACATTTAATGACACACACTTAAGGCTCTTCCATGTCTTTTCATGGCTTGACAGCTCATTCCTTTTTTAACACCAAATAATCCATTTTCTGGATATACCATA
Organism: Mustela lutreola; assembly: GCF_030435805.1. NCBI lineage: Eukaryota > Metazoa > Chordata > Mammalia > Carnivora > Mustelidae > Mustela > Mustela lutreola. The sequence goes on from NC_081296.1 coordinate 96,173,731, forward strand.
TTTGATTTATCTATTCATATACCAAAGGACTTCTTGGTTGCTTCCAGTTTGGACAGTTATGAATAAAGCTTATATAAACATCTATGTGCAGGTCTTTGTATGGACATAAGTTTTCAATTCCTTTGGATAAATGCCAAGGAGTGTCATTGATGGTATGTATGTTAACTATATTTAGTTTTCAAAGAGAGTGCTAAACTGTCTTCAAAAGTATCTGTACGGTTTTGCATTGCCACCAGCAATGAACGAGTTTCTGTTTAGCATTTGGTGTTGTCAGTGTTTTCGATTTGGGGCATTCTAAATATTATGTAGCAGAATTCTATTGTTAGTTTAATTTTCATTTCCTTGATGACATATGTGGAACATATTTGCATATGCTTATTTGCCACCTGTGTATATTCTTTGGTGAAGTGTCTGTGAAGGTTTTTGGATCATTTTAAAATACAGTTGTTTGCTCCTTATTCTTTTTTTTTTTTTTTTAATTTTTTATTTTTTATAAACATATATTTTTATCCCCAGGGGTACAGGTCTGTGAATCACCAGGTTTACACACTTCACAGCACTCACCAAATCACATACCCTCCCCAATGTCCATAATCCCATCCCCTTCTCCCAAACCCCCTCCCCCCGGCAACCCTCAGTTTGTTTCGTGAGATTAAGAGTCACTTATGGTTTGTCTCCCTCCCAATCCCATCTTGTTTCATTTATTCTTCTTCTACCCACTTAAGCCTCCATGTTGCATCACCACTTCCTCATATCAGGGAGATCATATGATAGTTGTCTTTCTCTGCTTGACTTATTTCGCTAAGCATGATACGCTCTAGTTCCATCCATGTTGTTGCAAATGGCAAGATTTCATTTCTTTTGATGGCTGCATAGTATTCCATTGTGTATATATACCACATCTTCTTGATCCATTCATCTGTTGATGGACATCTAGGTTCTTTCCATAGTTTGGCTATTGTGGACATTGCTGCTATAAACATTCGGGTGCATGTGTCCCTTTGGATCACTACATTTGTATCTTTAGGGTAAATACCCAATAGTGCAATTGCTGGGTCATAGGGCAGCTCCTTATTCTTGAGAGTTAAGAGTTCTTAGTATAATTTGGATAACTGTCCTTTATCAAATGTGTCTTTTTCAAATATTTTCTCAAAAATCTATGGCTTGTCTTCTCATTTATTTTTGATATTCCATTTTGCAAAGCAGAAGTTTTTAATTTTAATGTCATTAAGTCTAGCTTATCAATTAATTCTTTCATGGATCATGTCTTTGGTGTTACATCTAAGAAGGTATCCAAGGCCATCTGTGTTTTCTCCTATGTTATCTTCTAGGAGTTTTATAGTTTTACATTTCACATTTAGATTTCTGATCCATTTTGAGCTAATATTGGAAAAGGGTGTCTTTGTCTACATTCATTGTTTTTCATATGAATGTCCAGTTGTTTCTGCACCATTTGTTGAAAAGAGTATCTTTGCTCTATTGTATTACCTTGCTCCTTTGTCAAAGATTTGTTGACTATATTTATGGGGATCTACTTCTGGCTCTGTTCTGTTGCATTGTTCTATTTGGCCAATATACTGTTTTGATTAGTGTAGCTGAGTAAATCAAGATATTGGGCACTATCAATCCTAACTTTGTTCTGCTCCTTCAATATTGTGTTGGTTCTTCTGTGTATTTTGCCCCTCTGTATAATTTGCTAATATCCATAGAATAATTTGCTGAAATTTTGATTCAGATTGCATTAAATCCATAGGTTAAATTGGGAAGAACTGACATCTTGACAATATTGAGTCATGAACATGAAATACCCATTTCTTTAGTTGTTCTTTGGTTTTGTAGTTTTCTTAATATAGATATTATACATATTTGTTAGGTTTGTACATAAGTATTTCATTTTAATGGTTAATGTAAATGGTATTATGTTTTTAATTTCAAATTCTACTTGTTATTGTCATTGTATAGACAAACAATTGACTTTTGTGTATTAACCTGTATTCTGCAACCTTGTTATAATCACTTACTAGGTCCAGGAGAGTTTTTCTTTTTTTATCTCTTCTTTCAGATTTTCTATATGTATTATCATGTCGTCTGCAGAAAAAGTCAGTTTTATGTCTTCCTTCCTTCTGTATACAATTTCATTTCCTTCTCTTGCCTTATTACATTAGCATAGACTTTCAGTGCAATATTGAAAAGGAGTGGTGAGATGTGACATTTCTGCCTCTACCTGATCATAGCAGGAAAGCTTCAAATTTCTCACCATTATGTGTATTGTTAACTGTTGGCTTTTGTAAATAAACCTTATCAAGGTGAGGAAAATCTCCTCTATTCCATTTTCCTGAGTTTTTATCATGAGCGGCTATTGGCGTTTACCAGAGGCTTTTTCTGCATCTACTGATATGATCATGTAATCTCTGCTTTTTAGTTTGTTGATGAGATTGATCACATTGATTCTGAATGTTGAGCCAACCTGCATATTATGGAGAACTTCTACTTGGTCGTGGTATATAATTTAGTAACCATGGGTCATGGTATATAATTCTGTTCATGCTTTTTTGGGTTAGATTTGTGTAGCACTCCTGACAACACTGACTCCTTGTCTGGCCCTCCACCTTGTTCATGCCTACCCAAGGATCTCTTTCAGGGTGATGTGTTTCAGGCCCCACAGAGGTTAATATGTATTCCAAGTGGAGTGTGGGAAGGCTTGTTCTGAGTGTCATACAGAAGGCTCCACTTCAGATAACTAGTAGATGTGATGGTGCACAGATGGTATCCTTCTCAGTAATTACCCTGTGACCTCACCACCACTGCTCCTCACTCTAGAAAAGGTGGGGTTAAGGTTTGAACTTGGTGGAGAGTTGGGGTGGAGAGTAGCTTTATAAAGATGGGATTGTTTGTCCATCCAATCCCTTCATCAATACATTATCCTGAAATAAAACTGTGTAAGTGTTATGGGGTGAATTGCTTCATTTTTTAGTGTCAAAGTGACTTCTCAGTCTGAAGGATACTTTACTGGTCCTCCTCCACCGTCTTATAGATTTGCTAATCTTTTATTGAAGACTTTTGCATTTATGTTCATGAGAGATATATAGGTCTATAGTTTTTTTGTAGTGGCTTTGTCTGGTTTGATATGAGATAATACTGGCCTCATAGAATGGGTTAGAAAATATTTATTCCCTCTACTTCTACCCTTTGAAAGAGATTGTAGAGAATGGTACAATAAGAAGAAATATGATGGACCTGCAAGTGCAGAAAACAGTCCTTTGCTGACAACAAGGCCTACAGCTGCAAGGAATTGGATTCTCCCAATAAACTGATGAGTTTGGAATCAGATTCCTTCCCTGATGAGATGTTAACCTGAGCAGAAACCTTGATTTTGGCTTTGTGAGCTCCTGGGCACAGAACCCCCTCATCTAAACCGAACATCTGATTTATAGCTCAATACTAAATAATGAATATATAATGGAATGATAATTAGATATGGTTTTAAGCTGATAAATTTGTGACAACATGGCTGAATTATCAATACCAGTGTTACTCTTTTTTTGTAGAAGGAAATAGATGGAGATAATCCCTTTGAAACAGATCAGTTTTCTTTGCTTCTCAGTAGCATTTGTTGATTACATATTCCATCAGTCATCCACTGCTCTATGGAATGTCTTATTGTCCAATAAGTAAAACATCTTTGTTTCTGAAAGGCAGTTTCTGGAAAATGCTCTCAAGATTTGGCTTTCCCATAGATGACAAGAACTGGGGACATAGTACACAACTGTAGTCTCTCTTCCCAAGTAGATTTCAATACAATTTAATTTAATCATCCCCCGTAGGCTTGCTTATATATCTTGTTGATCAGTACAGTTGACACTTCTATTCTGAATAATATTTTATTGTTTACTATATCTTCAGGCTTCACTCCAATTGGTGGGAAATCTATTTTCCCAAGACAATAGATTATAAATAAAACAAGTAGTGCCGTATGAACTTTAAAACAGTCTGATTCCAGTGTCAGGTCAAAGCAAAACGACTACATTCCCAAAGCCATAAAATATAATTTTACAACTTCTCAATGATTATTTGTTAAGATAGTCCTAACCTATTCTATTGTAGACTTTTAAACAAAACTCCAGCTGCCACCATAAATGAGAGAATACAAACAAATAAAAAGGGAGGTAATGATTTTTTGTAAAGCATGAACACATTTTCCATCCATAGGGAACATACAGACAACTCCCAGTGATACCAATTCAAGAATAGAACCAGCAGCAGGTGGTGAGAATGTCATTCATCAACCCTGAAACTAACTTATCTAAGAAAAAACAAACAAACCCTTAAATATCAGGGAGTATCAAAAATTATATTTACATTTTATTTTACCCGCCGAAGTAAAAAGAAAATATTTTTCTGAACCGAGCAATCTAATGATAGACCAGAGTATGCTTAAGGAGAATTTTTTTATTGGTATTATTTTTGACTGAGACTTTTTATTAAGTGTTAGGTGTGCAAATGGTTACTGAATACTTAGTATCTAACAAGGGAAACAGAACAGATGTATAATAGTTTATTCTCAAAATTCTTTGTCATGAAAGATTTTGGTTACATTTTTAACAAAAAATGAGAATGTACTAAACCCACTGAATGATCAATTTTTTAAATGATTAAAATGGTGAATTTTACCATTCACCTTTTAATGGTGAATGTTATATATATTTGCCACAATAAAAAATTAATTCATATGCCTTGAGAGAAAAGGGATTTTCCCAAGCTCAGTTAGAAACAACTCCTAATACTTATAGGGTTCTCTTAGGATTAGAGCTGCACTGTGCAAAATATTTCTACCAGTAGCCACATGTGAATATTGAGTACTTAATATGTGGCTAGTGTACCTAAGCAACTGATTTTTAAATTTTATTTTAACGAATATAAGTTTAAATTAAGAAGCGAACACAGTATAAAATAATTTTTCTATTAAACCTTATATTATTGCTCTGATAGGACTTTAATTTAACAGTTAGATTGCACAAGTTATTACTGCTGTATTGTAGTCAGTCTGTCAGATGCATACCTTGATTCCAGTAATATATACAAAGAGACCATTTATCTATTTTGTGTCAATGGATTGATTTAGTGTGAATGATATTTTCTATACTCTGATAAAATTATCATGTCATGATTTGAATATTTCACTCAGGCAACATGAATTACAATTTTACCTATGAAATCATCAGTGATAATTAAATTAAGAAAATAATTATTATCTTAACTATAATATACTTAAATCATTTTTCTGATTTAAAAATATAAGTATAAAACACATTGGTAAATTAATAATGAAATCATACTAGTGATGGTGAGCTGAACAAAAATGAAGAAAGTAGTGTGAAGACCAAAATATTGAAGGAAAATATGTACTGGAAAATGGTATGTCCAGTATCTCATAAAATGACAATAGAAATTGTTGTAACAGAGTCTAATCAAAAATTGTTTGTTGTGTAAACTCTTTTTGAGATAATAATATAGATAATATTAAGATTTTTTTCAGCAAACAATGAATTTGATGTTTCTTCTCAGAAGTCTAAAAAGAACTGATGAAATTAGTGAACTAGAATCAGAATCAACAAAAATTTTAAATTATCCTTAACAGGATCTGAGATTGTAAATTTGACCAGCTATAAAATGACTTCCATTCCCTTCCAGAAATGGAGAACCATTTTTAGATGGAGACATGGCAAAATAAATTACTATTTCATCTGTAGGATCTTTGTTAAAAAATAATGAGCAAATGACTAATAAATTAGATACTTTTTAAAAATGTCAATGATTTTCAATTAAGCATGAAATATTGGCCAATATAGCACAGATCTTTCAAAAAATATTGAATATTAACTAAGTCAAAATTTGAAAATTACCATTTTCTTTAGTTTTAGCAGTATTATGCATTGTAAGACACTGCCATGTTAATCCTTTGTGTGTCTTTCATTTCATATGACTTCAATTCATTGCCTAAATAATAAGTTCATGTTATGGATATTTTTAAATCATTTACAACTGTTCCACAAAGGTATCGGTTTGATATGAAGACATTACCTTCCATCATAATGGGATTATGACAGTTATGTCAAAATCAGGACTGTTTGCACTTTTGAAACAAGAGAGTAGTAATTTCCTTACTGATACATTCCACTCTATGATGCATAATGAAAACAACCATGATACTATGAAAAGTATCACACATGCGGTTTTAAAAAGGGTTCAGTTTTTATGTGCAAGTGCTATGAGTTATTTAAAACAATTAATTAATTCTAGTGATGAGGTTGATGTGATCCTTCAGGGGTTCTACTCAATCTTGTGCTTCACAAAAGCTTCTTGTCCACTGCTACCTTTTTTTACTAAAGAAAAATCCCTCTAATAGTCTCTCTTTTACAACCAGCTCTTTTAGAGGCTGAAAGGTCTCTAGTACCCAGGTAAGCATTAACAAACAGGATGTGACATGAAAATGGCAGAATTTCTCTGAATCGTAACGGTAGCTCAATTATGGAAACTTTCTAGTGATTTGAGGTATAATTTGATAATTTCCTTTCATTAGGCTTTTTCACTGGTCAGCTTTTTCTTTCCACCAACTCCACCCCCAGGCTGTGGTTCTTAGAAATTTGCTACCAAAAAAAAAAAAATTTCCTAGTTTGAACACTGGAATTAGTAACAGAGTATTAAAAATGCATTAAGCAGGGCAATAAATTTCATTGGCTCTGCACATTTTCATCTTGCACAATACACAACAGCTTTATTTTGTAACAGACTTTTTAGTGAACAGATGCAATAGCTACCAGGGAAGTAGGACTAAAAATTCACAGTTAAAGACACTGCTGTAATAATGTTTACTGGGTTTTGCTGACATATGGAATAATTTGTCTTAGACCCTGGAATGCATATATTCCTCAGTCTTGGGAAAAAAATGGAGGAATGATTTTATGATATAATATTTTTCAAATTAGCGTCACCAGCAATCATTAAGATGGCTATGATTTTCAAAGTAGGCAAAGAGAAATTTAAGTCAGCTTCATGAATCCTTTTCATATAGTGACACTTATATGTACTATGTAATTATAGACTATGTACATGCATTAATTTTCTTTCTAGAATTAACTAAAAGACTAAAAATGATTCTCTATGAATGTGTGAATAGAGAATTAGAATGAGCAATACCTAAAGCCACTATCTCTTATAAACACAAGATAATTTCCTCATTAAAGAATTCAAAAGAATAAGCTGTGAAATTATATCTTGGTGAGAGATGCTTTTTCTTCCATGTAAGCAAAATAATTTTCAAGGTAGAGTTAGTGGTTCAGTAACACTCTAGTAACATGAAAATGTCCACAATTACTCCAGGGTTTCCTATTTTACTCCCTCTTTAAAAAAAAGAAAAAGAAAAAGAAAAAAAGGCTGCTAAAATTTAAGTACTGTTTCTGTTTCTAGTATAGCTTTGTAAGATTTTAATAGAATAAGTCTCTCATAAGTAATAACTAGAAACCCAGGTCACACAAACAAAAACTATAGAAGAGATTTGGAGAACAAAATAAAGTAGACGAATTTTGGAGAGCAAGTCAGTGTTGTGGGAAAGGGCTGGGGTGGGGTGGACTGACATTGCAGGAAGGTCTCCTTACACATGGTAAGGATTCAACAAAGTCCATCATCTTTCTTCCCTGAGGAAAGTGAAAGCAAAGATTTGGACAATTATGGCCCATGAAGAATGAGAGCAGGTACTGAGAGAGAGAGAGAGAGAGACAAGGGGAAAACAAGCAAACAAACAAACAAAAACTACAGTAGTCCCAAATTCTGCATGTTAGTTTTACTTAATTCTCTGGCTGACCCCAAGCCAGCATGTGCAGGGAAACCTTGAAGCAATGAGTGGAAAGGATTAATGAATTGCCCTTCTACTGTGACCATCCAGGAAAAAGATATTTTGCAGTTTGAACACAGCTAGGTCAATTGCTTGTTTAAATAAAAATGTCAACACTCAGGGCACCTGGGTAGCTCAGTCAGTTAGGCACCTGGCTCTTGGTTTCGGCTAAGGTCATGATCTTGGGTTCATAGGATGAAACTCCATATCAGACTTTGCACTTAGCAGGTAGTCTGCTGGAGATTCTCTCTCTCTCACTCCCTCTGCCCATCCCCCTGCACACCGCTTTCTCCTTCTCAAATAAATAAATAAATAAATAAAATCTTAAAAAAATATATCAACACTCTTCACAGCAGTGTATTAAAAATACAAAAATAAATATATTTTTAAGCACATCATATCCAAACTGCTGAAAGACAAAAGTAAAGGAAATGTATTGAGAGTTGTCATGCAAAACACAGCATCGAGAGGATTCCAGCAGATGGCAGAGTAGAAACCACGAAGAATCTGTCTCACAACCTAGGCAACAATTGCACTGCCAGATTCTAATATTTCTCTTTTGGAACTTTGGAATTGTTGAAAGCTTGCAACTTAACAGGAGAAGACTTGGGAGGATAAATTCCAGTTAATTTCTCTCAATTTCAGCTCTTAGCACAATAGTATCTCTCCCCATTTCATCCCACAGCTCTATGACAAGTAGTTGTGAATGTGTACTTTAGAAGCATCTTGCATGTAATTTGTGGACACTTGCTGTCCAACAATTATTGGGGGGCCTGTACTCTGATCACTGATTGTTGTTTTTGATATCAGTGCTACAAAGAGAAAGGTGGCTATTGCTGTTGTAACTCACCACTTTTTGGCTCTCCCACTCTTGGTGAAGTGACCTCTAGAGTATTTAAAAGGCTAGCACTCTTAATATCTATAGAGTAAAAATGTGATGGTTACAATGTGATGACTAAAGGGTAAAAGATGAGAAGAGTCAAAGGTTGTACACTGTTCCAAAATAGCTACTGTTTATATACATGATTAATGCTGAACAACCACTAGGATGATGACAAAAAGTAACTGCAAAGGGACTTATAAATATCAAAATAATTCTCAGGGAAATCAAATAATGGAAAAAGAAAGGAATAGAAATATGGAAACAAGAGAATATAGAAGCAAAAAGTGACGTTTCCCACCATCCAACATACACTGTACAGTTTTTACTTTATATTTTATCAGCATTCTAACCCTCCATTGGAATGTAAGCTACGTGAAAGCAGAGCTCATTTTCTTTGCATGTGTTTATTCATAAGTTTTTAAATTAATTTCAATTTCACATCTCTGAGTACTTGAAACATACTAGATGCTTAAAAATTATTGGTTGCATAAATGAATACACTCTAGACTTAATTTTTCTTTATCAAGGTGGAACTAATAATCTAATGTAAGCCAGATATACCCATATGAGGGAATAAATGAAATTCATTTATATTCTTCACCTGAGTGCTAAGTTTTCTAAAGCTTACTATTACTATAATCACATATTCTTAGTTTTTGAATTGTAGTGCAATTTCTGGTTCATTGGCAGCTCAAGTTACCATTTTAAATCCTATCAAGAAAAGCATGAGTAGAGATGAATGATACTCACTTGAGTCGGTTAGGCTCATATTATCAAGGGCTCCTTCCAGATGCTTTATGATGATGAAAATGCTGTATCAAGTTATTAAGTTTGTTCAATTAAGCCGCATAGTCCTTTACAGACTCCTATTATAACATGTTGATATTTTGATATCTAGCCCCAGAAGCAAACCATGCAGGGGTATCTTAGAAAGCGAGGTAGGAAGGTTTCTTGAATCTAATGACTTTGTACATATTTATAGTTACTGATAATATTATTCTGACATTTGAGATTGATGTATATGTTTTTACATTAAATGGTATGAGTTTATAAAGTACTTTGCAAGGTATCTGTCACATTATTTCTTTTTAACATATTAAAAAGATAGTACTAGATGAAGTTAAAACATCACCTTCCCTTCGAACTAGCTTTATCAGTTTATCTAGACAAATCTTAAGATTACCTCAGGGTTTGCTGAGGCTGTTGATTGGACAGAGAAAGAGAAAGAGACAAAGACAGGGAGAGAAAATTTGTTTCCAGTGTTTATTTTTTCCTTTCAACAGATCAAATACCAGAGTGCAAGGATACATACAACTAGACTGTGATGGGGTTCTCAACCAAACTAAGGGCTATAGCTTCTGGGTATCTGGAAAAATTAGAATAAAGAGAGAATGAGAGGGGTACCTGGGTGGCTCAGTAGGTTAAGCCTCTGCCTTCAGCTCAGGTCATGATCTCAGGGTCCTGGGATCAAGCCCTTCATCAGGCTCTCTGCTTGGCAGGGAACCTGCTTCCCACTCTCTGCTTGCCTCTCTGCCTACTTGTGATCTCTCTCTCCCTCTCTGTCAGATAAATAAATAAAATCTTTATTTATTTAGAGAGAGAGAGAGAAAGAATGAGAATGATCCAAAAGAAATGGATCATTCCTGCAACCAATCATATATTAATCTGTTCCCTGAAATCATTAGTTTTCACTTTTATGTAAGAGAAATTTTAATAAATTAAGAAGTCAAAGAAGTTCAACAATTTCACTGTAGTTTACTAGAATTTTAGTATGGAGGGGGGAGGTAGAACAAAACAGGAACTGCCTATCACATATGGCCTAATTCTTAGGAAACCCAGATGGAAAATTTTTACATTGAAAAATAAGAGACAACCATTTATTTAGTGAAGAAGTATTAACAAGGCCATTTAGAAAATTGCATTAAACTAGCCATGAATATATTCCTTAAAAAAAAACTGTTTAATAAGTTAGTTCTCAAAACTTATTTACCAATTTAAGATGAGCTTAGTGGAAGTTGCTCATCTCTGTTTCACAAAATATAGGCTAGGATGGTCAGGATGTCCAGTACTTACACTATTTACTAAGGTTTCTTCACAGGCTGCCTGGGCTTCCTCACGGTAGGGGTTGGTTACAAGAGTGACTATCACAAGAAAATGGTATCTCTTTGACATTGCTTCAGAAAGTTACATGGCATCATGTCTGCTGCACTATATTGGTTGAAGTAGTCAGAAAATTGCCAGTTTTAAGGGAAACAGGTACAGTTAACCCTGGTTGATGCAGGAGTGGTAAAATTCTAGAAGTACAGTAGTGGCCATCTTTGGAAAATCCGAACTTTCATACTCAGATCTTCTGTGACCTACACACTGTATTTTGAACAAAATAAACATTTACCCCTATGTGAAAAAATATCAAAAATTCATGTTTCTACACTTACATCATTTGAGCACTTCCCACATGCTTCAGTTCAACTTCAATAAGGTAATTTCCAACGTTTCAGTTGTTCAGTGGCTTAATTTACTCACAAACATTTTTAATCACTTGTTTACTTTTAGCACTTTACATAAGTTACATGTCTTCATGCAAAATGCTAATTTTTATTATGTTGAGTAAATAATATTTAATTACCTTTAAAATTATAAAAGTCTTTAACAAACTAGAGCATAATTAATAATTAACACTGATTTTCACTACCCCTCTTTTTGATATTTTACCTCTATACATTTTAATTTCAAACTGCCCTATCCTGAACCATATTTAAATTAAAATATTTTTTATTATTTTTATTAACTTATAATGTATTATTTGCCCCAGTGGAACAGGCCTGTGAATCATCAGCCTTATACACTTCAATGTCCACAACCCAACCACCCTCTCCATAACCCTCTCCCCTCAGCAACCCTCAGTTTGTTTTGTGAGATTAAGGGTCTCTTAAGGTTTGTCTCCCTCCTGATCCCATCTTGTTTCATTTTTTCCTTCCCTACCCCCCAAACCTCCCAAGTTGCCTCTCAAATTCCTCATATCAGGGAGATCATATGATAATTGTCTTTCTGTGATTGACTTATTTCATTAAGCATAATACGCTCTAGTTGTATCCATGTCATCACAAATGGCAAGACTCCGTTTCTTTTGATGGCTGCATAGTATTCCATTGTGTGTATATATACCACATCTTCTTTATCCATTCATCTGTTGATGGACATCTAGGTCCTTTTAATAGTTTGGCTTTGTGGACATTGCTGCTATAAACATTCAGGTGCATGTGGCCCTTTGGATCACTACATTTATATCTTTAGGGTAAATACCCAGTAATGCAATTGCTGGGTCATAGGGTAGCTCTATTTTCAACTTTTCGAGGAACCTCCATGCTGTTTTCCAGAGTGGCTACACTAGCTTGCATTCCCACCAACAGTATAGGAGGGCTCCCCTTTCTCCACATCCTCTCCAAAATCTGGTGTTTCCTGACTTGTTAATTTTAGCCATTCTGACTCGTGTGAGATGGTATCTCATTGTGTTTTGATTTGTATTTCCCTGGTGCCGAGTGATGTGGAGAATTTTTTCATGTGCCTATTGGAAATCTGGATGTCTTCTTTGTGGAAATATCTGTTCATGTCCTCTGACCATTTCTTGATGATTGGATTATTTGTTCTTTGGGTTATTTGATTTTGATAAGTTCTTTATATATTTTGGATACTAGATCTTTATCTGCTATGTTTTTTGCAAATTCTCCCATTCTGTCAGATGTCTTTTGGTTTTATTGACTCTTGCCTTTAGTGATGTTTCTAGGAAGAAGCTGCAACAGCTGAGGTCGAAGAGGTTGCTGCCTGTGTTCTCCCCCAGGATTTTGATGAATTCCTGTCTCACATTGAGGTCTTTCAACCATTTGGACTCTATTTTTATGTGTGGTGCAAGGAAATGGTTCAGTTTCATTCTGCTGCATGTGGCTGTCCAGTTTTCCCAACACCATTTGTTGAAGAGACCGTCTTTTTTCCATTGAACATTCTTTCCTGCTTTGTTGAATATTAGTTGACCATAGAGTTGAGGGTCTGTTTCTGGGCTCTCTATTCTGTTCCATTAATCTATGTGTCTGTTTTTGTGCCAGTACCATACTGTCTTGGTAATGACAGCTTTGTAATAGATCTTGAAGTCTGAAATTGTGATGCCACCAACTTTGGCTTTTTTTTTTTTTTTCAACATTCCTCTGGCTATTCAAGGTCTTTTCTGGTTCCATACAAATTTTGGGATTATTTGTTCCATTTCTTTGAAAAAAATGGATGGTGTTTTGATAGGGATTGTACTAAATGTGTAGATTGCTTTAGGTAGCATAGACATTTTCACAATATTTGTTCTTCCAATCCATGAGCATGGAACACTTTTCCATTTCTTTGTGTCTTCCTTGGTATTTCATGAGTACTTTATAGTTTTCTGAGTACAGATTCTTTGCCTCTTTGGGTAAGTATATTCCTAGGTATCTTATGGTTTTGGGTGTAATTGTAAATGGGATCAAATCCTTAATTTCTCTTTCTTCTGTCTTATTGTTGGTGTATAGAAATGCAAGGATTTCTGTTCATTGATTTTATATCCTGACACTTTACTGAATTCCTGTACAAGTCCTAGCAGTTTTGGAGTGGAGTCTTTTGGGTTTTCCACATGAAGTATCATATCATCTGCAAAGAGTGACAGTTTGAATTCTTTGCTGATTGGGATGCCTTTAATTTCTTTTTCTTTTCCAGTTGCTGAGGCTAGGACTTCTAGTACTATGTTGGATAGCAGTGGTGACATCCCTTTTGTGTTCCTGAACTTAGGAAAAAGTTCTCAGTTTTTCCCCCTTGAGAATGATATTTGCAGTGGGTTTTTCATAGATGGCTTTGATGATATTGAGGTATGTACCTTCTATCCCTACACTGCGAAGAATTTTGATCAAGAAAGGATGCTGTAGTTTGACAAATGCTTTTTCAGCATCTATTGAGAGTATCATATGGTTCTTATTCTTTCTTTTATTAATGTACTGTATCACATTGATTGGTTTGCAGATGTTGAACCAACATTGTAGCTCTGGAATAAATCCCACTTGGTCATGGTGAATAATCCTTTTAATGTACTGTTGGGTCCTATTGGCTAGTATGTTGGTGAGAATTTTCCCATCTGTGTTCATCAAGGATATTGGTCTGTAATTCTTTTTTTTGATGAGGTCTTTGTCTGGTTTTGGAATCAGGGTAATGTTAGCCTCATAAAATGAGTTTGGAAGTTTTCCTTCCATTTCTATTTTTTGGAACAGTTTCAGGAGAATAGGAATTAACTCTTTAAATGCTTGGTAGAATTCCCCTGGGACGTTGTCTGGCCCTGGGCTCTTGTTTGTTGGGAGATTTTTGGTGACTGCTTCGATCTCCTTACTGGTTATGGGTCTGTTCAGGTTTTCTATTTCTTCCTGGTTCAGTTTTGATAGTTTATATGTCTCTAGGAATGTATCCATTTCTTCCAGATTGTCAAATTTGCTGGTGTATAGTTGCTTATAATTGTTTGTATTTATTTGGTGTTGGTTGTGATCTCTCCTCTTTCATTCATGATTTTATTTATTTGGGTCCTTTCCTTTTCTTTTTCACAAGTCTGTCAAGGGCTTTATCAATCTTATTAATTCCTTCCAAGAACCAGCTCCTAGTTTCATTGATTTGTTCTACTGTTTTTTGGTTTCCATTTCATTGATTTCTGCTCTGCTCTTTATATTTCTCTTCTCCTGCTGGGTTTAGGCTTTCTTTGCTGTTCTTTCTCGAGCTCTCTTAGGTGGAGGGTTAGGTTGTGTATTTGAGAACTTTTTTGTTTCTAGAGAAAGGGTTGTATGGCTATATACTTTCCTCTCAGGACTACCTTTGCTGTGTCCTGCAGATTTTAAACAATTGTGTTTTCATTATCATTTGTTTCCATGATATTTTTTCAATCCTTCTTTAATTTCCTGGTTGACCCATTCATTCTTTGGTAGGATACTCTTTAGCCTCCATGTATTTGGATTCTTTCCAACTTTCCTCTTGTGATCGCATTCTAGCTTCAGAGCATTGTGGTCTGGAAAATATCCAAGGAATGATCCCAGTCTTTTGGTACCAGTTGAGACCTGATCTGTGACTCAGAATGTGATCTATTCTCGAGAATGTTCCATGTGCACTAGAGAAGAATGTGTATTCTGTTGTTTTGGGATGGAATGTTCTGAATATATCTGTGATATCCATCTGTTCTTGTGTGTCATTTAAGGCCTTTATTTCCTTGTTGATCTTTTGCTTGGGTGATCTGTCCTTTTCAGTGAGCAGGGTGTTAAAGTCCCCTACTATTATTGTATTATTGTCAATGTGATTCTTTTATATACTCTTTGGCTTAAAATCTAATTTATCTGATATAAGGATTGCCACCTATTCAGTGGGTTAAGCCTCTGCCTTTGGCTCAGATCGTGATCTCCAGGTTCTGGGATTGAGTCCTACATCAATCTCTCTGGGAGATTGAGAGATCAATCTCTCTCAACAGGAAGTCTGCTTCCCCCCTTCTCCCTCTTTGCCTGACTCTGCCTACTTGCGATGTCTCTATGTCAAATAAACAAATAAAATCTTAAAAAAAAAAAAGTTTTGCCACCCCAGCTCTCTTTTGATGTCTATTAGCATGGTAAATTGTTTTCCACCCCCTCACTTTAAATCTGGAGGTGTCTTTGGGTCTAAAAAGAGTTTTTTGTAGACAGCATATTGATTTTGTTTTTTGTTTTTTGTTTTTTTTAAATCCATTCTGATACCCTGTGCCTTTTGATTGGGGAATTTAACACATTTACATTCAGGGTACCTATTGAAAGATATGAATGTAGTCCATTGTATTGCCTGTAAGGTGACTATTACTGTATATTTTCTCTGTTCCTTTCTGATATGCTACTTTTAGGTTCTATCTTTGCTTAGAGGACCCCTTTCAATATTTCCTATAGGGCTGGTTTGGTGTTTGCAAATTCTTTTAACTTTTGTTTATCATGGAAATTTTTATCTCTCCTTCTATTTTCAATGACAGTCTAGCTGGATATAGTATTCTTGGCTGCATATATTTCTCTTTTAGTGCTCTGAATATATCATGCCAGTTCTTTCTGGCCTGCCAGGTCTTTGTGGATAAATCTGCTGCCAGTGTAATATTTCTACCATTGTATGTTGCAGACTTCTTGTCCCGAGCTTCTTTCAGGATTTTCTCTTTGGCACAAAGACTAGTAAATTTTATTATTAGGTGACAGGGTGTGTACCTATTTTTATTGATTTTGAGGGGGTTCTCTGCACCTCCTGGATTTTGATGCTTATTCCCTTTGCCATATTAGGGAAATTATCTATTATAATTTGCTTCAATATACCTTCTGCTCCTCTCTTCTTCTTCTGTAATCCCTATTATTCTAACATTGTTTCACCTTATGGTATCACTTATCTCTTGAGTTCTTCCCTCGTGGTCTAGTAGTTGTTTGTCTTGCTTTTTCTCAGCTTCTTTATTCCCCATCATTTGGTCTTCTATATCACTCATTCTCTCTTTTGCCTCATTTAACCTAGCAGTAAGAGGCTCCACTCTTGATTGAACCTCCTTAATTCCTTTTTTGACTTCAGCTTGGTTAGATTTTTGTTCTTTTATTTTTCCAGAAAGGGATTTTATTTCTCCAGACAGTGTTTCTCTATTATCCTCCATGCTTTTTTCAAGCCCAGCTAGCACTTTGTGAATTGTAATTCTGAACTCTTAATCTGACATATTTCCATAGGTCCCTAGCCATCAGTACTGTCTATTGTTCTTGATTGTTGTGGATTTTTCCACCTTGTCATTTTATCCAGGTATGAATATATGAACAAGAGATTAAAATACTAAAATGGTGTCAAAGACCCCAGAGAAATGTATGATAACCAAATCAAAAGTGACCCCAAACCAAGGACAGAAGAAAGGGGGTAAAATAAATAAAAATAAAAATCTATCTATCTATCCATATCTATCTATCTATCTATCTATATCTATATTTATATCTATATCTATCTATATCTATAGCTATCTATATTTGTAAAGACTGGTGAATAGAACAGAGCCACCCACTTGATTTTGGGTGTATTTTGGTCTCTTAGAAGAAACTACCTCCCAAAATTTTAAAGAAAGGGAAACCTATATATATGTATGTATGTATGTGTGTGTATATATGTATATGTACATATATATATATATATATATATGTGTGTGTGTGTGTGTGTGTATGTACACAAAAATAATGGTAAACACTATGAAGGGATGGAATATGACTGTAAATTGAAAATTTTTAAAAAATACTAAAAAAGGAATTTTAAGATAAGTTGGTTGGAAAGAGAAAGAAGAAAAAAAAACCGGTAGGGGGACAGAATGTGCTCAGGCTGGAGATTAGAAAAAAGCCCTGTGCTAGATTTAGGGTATATTTTGATATATTAGCAGAAATCGTATTCCAAATTTTTTAGATTAAACAAAAAAAACATAGGTATACAAAAAAAAATACAGTAAAGTTTAAAATATGACTATAATAATGAAAGTTTAAAAAGATTTTTTTAAAAAGAAAGGTATTGTTAAGATAAACTAGTTAAAAGACGTTAGAAGAGTTAAGAGGAAAAGTTAAAAAAAATTATAAAAAGGAAAAGAGAAAATTAAAAAAAAATTAACTTTGCAAGACTAAAGGATCATGGGAGAAAGCCATGAATTCCATGTATTGCTTTCCACTATCTCTAGAGTTCTGCTGTTTTCCTTTATTGGTGAGCTTGTTCTTGGCTGGATGTTCTTGCTGATCTTCTCAGGGTGGGGCCTGTTGTAGCTATTCTCAAATGTTTTTGCCCAAGGCAGAATTGCATGACCATTGCCAGGGCCCAGGCTAAGAAATCTGCTTGAGTTTGCTCTCGGGAGTTTTTGTTCCCAGAATACTTTCCATAGAACTCTGGAGGACAGGAATGAAAATGGCGACCTCCCAATCTCAAGCCCAGAGGAGCCAAGAGCTCAGAGCCCCACTCTTCAGTGTGCTGTCAGAGAAAAGGTGTCAATCATTCCCATCTCCCTGGTCTCCGGCCATGCTCTGTGCTCACTCGGCCTGTGACTGAGCATTTCTGTCTCTGACACACAGCCCCTTTTAGAGTCTCCAAGCTCAGCAGATTCATGCCTCCAGAGGAGGAAGGTGAGTTATGCTGGATCTGCCACTTGTGGGGTCCCAGCTCAAAGAGCAGTGCCCCAACTGTGCCACAGATAACGGTTTACGGTAACCCTAAGCTGAGAGCTTACTCCTTGGCTCTGTCTCTGCAGTCGGCTTCCCCACTTCAATACCTGGGAGCTGTGCCACACTCAGACACCCCCAATCTTTCAGTGACCCTGCAGGTCCTGAGACCACACTGTCCCCATGAGAGCTCCAACCCCGCTTATTCTCTGGAGCAATTTCCCTCAGTGGAGCAGACTTCTAAAAGTTCTGATTTTGTGATCCACTGCTCCACTGCTCCCCGGGAGCCGGCCCTTCCCCCACCATCTATCTTCCCATTGCCTCAGATTCACATGCTACCTTTCAGAAAGTGGTTAATTGCTATTTCTAGGATTGCTGCTCTTCTTCTCTTCAATCTCCTGTTGAGTTTGTAGCTGTTCAGAATGGTTTGATAACTATTTAGCTGAACTCCTGTGACCTGATGTCATTTCAGTCCACTGCTCCTCTGCCATCTTGCCTCTCCTTAAATTAGAATATTTTCATAAGTTTATATTTTTGTTTTGTTTTAAAAAGATAGGAAACATTGGGGTGCCTGGGTGGCTCAGTGGGTTAAACCTCTGCCTTTGGCTCGGGTCATAATCTCAGGGTCCTGGGATTGAGCCGTGTCAGGCTGTCTCCTCTGTGGGAGCCTGCTTCCCCCTCTCTCTCTGCTTGCCTCTCTGCCTACTTATGATTTCTCTCTTTCTGTCAAATAAATTAATAAAAATCTTTTGAAAAAATAAAAAGATAGGAAACATCAGCTCGGTGTAATACAATATCATCTCTTTCTTAGGAATTACTTGGACTTTTCTTTGAAAACAGATGAGGAAAATATGGAATTATGTATAAAAGTGTTATGCTACATCAGTGGTAGTTTTGATTGGCTTCCAGATAAATACATTTTGATAATTATTCATACTCATAGGAGTAATCCATTTAATATTTTGAATATTGTGAAATGAAAAGAAAAAACTACTTAGGAAGTTAATTTACAAATCTTTCAATATGTACTGATAGTATAAATATATCTCAGTATAAAAATTCACTATGAATTGACTATCAATTAACAGCTAAATTATTGGTAAGGTAACTTTGGCTGAGCCAACTAAATGAGGCATCTGAATTCTAGTCTACTGTGGTCCTCAATACATATGGTCCAAAAAGATAAGGTCATATCAACACATAAAATTATTAAGAATTATATTGTTAACAAAGCAATCCCTATTATGTATATGGTCTGTTTTTTCTCACAAACTCTATTTTCCTAAGTGTAGTTTATTATTTCTGTTTACCTCAGTGTTAGTAATGAAGCAACTTGTGAGTATAACTAATGATTAGAAAGAAAGCACAAGATAATTGTCTTCAACATTTCTTTCAACTTCCAATTACAATAGGATAATGTGTGATGACAGTGCATGTCAATAGGAATGATGCAATTATTTTTCTAAATGAATGAGATGAAATGTGATTAGGTGAAGCCCTTTTACTTGGTTTCTTTTAGTTTTGCCTTTTCCTGCCTTCATTTCAGCAACTAAACATTTGTGGTTGGCAACCAAAGCAAATCTGTCTTCTGTTGAATTTAGTTTTGTTGAATCTCTAGGTTCATGAATAGTTTCCAATAGGCAGAGAAATTATTAAAAAGTAGTAGAAATATTTAACCTATTAAAGATATTTTTTTGAAATTGCAAATTGTATGAAGTCATTTAATTGATCATCATTTGTTGTCTTTCCTATAACACATCAGTGAATTTTCATTTGCTTAAAATATTTTTGGAAATGTCTCTTCTAAAAATTTGTCCCAAGGTACATGTAGACCATAGAAAATTACTGTATTTTTATCTATTATGTATTACCTATTTTTATCCATTTTGTATTATCTATTATCTATTACTGTATATTTATCTTTTATGGACAAAAATATTATTTATCATTAGTGTCATTGTTTCTAAAAAATTCAATATATCTTTAAATGATAGCAAATCTTGTCCTGAAGATAATGAAACTAAATTGATTAATATGTTACCCATTGATAGAAAAATATCCTAAAAAACATTCAATATGTATTTTCACTAGTTGATTTTATAAGTCATTTTATGCCAGCTATTGAAAATTTGGAATATTTAGCTCTTTTGATTTTCTGTACTTAATTTAAAATTTTAAAGTAATTTCATTACCAAAAAACTCTCAGTTTTTTCAATTTCAGCATTTCATGTCATGTTTCTCCAGAATAATATTTTCAACAATAAGGTATACAGCAATAGCCTAAAATATGAACACATTTTTTACAATGTCTCCCTCTCTGTAGCATAGAATTGCTGAGAAAATATATGTTAATTGATTCCCTTATAATAAAAATCACTAAGTGCATGCCTTCTTTTGGTTTTTTATGTCATTATGTCATTATACAGTTGAATAAAATAATGTACTATGAAATCTCAATTCAATAACACTGTCAGAACTGTATCCTAAAAATAACCCTGTGTTACTCAAGTATCCATTTTGCCTGGTAAATATTTAAAACTGTCCTAGATTCTTTTGCCAGACAACATGACTTGATGCCTTCTTAATAGAATATAAATTCTGGAGCCAGACTACCTGGGTTTAAATCCTTGCCCTACAATTTCCTGTCATCTTAGAATCATTTTACCAATCTCCTCCAGTTATCATCTATAAAATGCTCAAAGTACATGATTTACAGTGAGAATTAAATATTTCATCTAAATGTTTATCATATAATCTTTTTTTTAAAGATTTTATTTATCTGTCAGAGAGAGAGACAGAAAGAGCAGAAGCAGGGGGAGCTGCAAGCAGAGGGTGAAATGGGCTCTCCATTGAGCAAGGAGCCCATTATGGGACTTAATGCCAGGACCCTGGGATCACGACCTGAGCCAATGGCAACTGGCCAACTGACTGAGCCACGAGGGCATCCCTATGATCTGTCTTTTAAAAAGTATATAGCTTTTTTCAAAAAAATAATTTTTCTGCCCAGGACCATCTGTTAAGATGATGCAAATTTTAGAGTTGGCCATATCAAAAATAATTGTTAGCAAAGTAAATACTGTTTCTTCAACAAAATCAATTCTCTCAAAAGCAAATAAAATGACATTTGAATTTTTCTTTTAATGTTTATTCTGTAACTTCCCTGTATTAGCTTTAAAAAAAGAAAACATCACTTTATCTCATTGTTTCTGCCTCATGAACACTGACTTTTAGAATATAGAAAAATAATTTAGTACTGATTACAGATTTTCTAGTGATTCATTTACTGGTTCAGCATGCTTATTTAATAATGAGCACATATTCATTTCCTGTTTGCAAATTTTACAGTACAATTCTCTAAGTGCTCTACATGAGACATTTCAATATTATAAATGGCTTTTAAGCAAGTGCATCAAAGCACAATTCACAATTGACTTGTTTCTTCATATTTATTCATTTGCTTATCCACTAGAGGGAAATAAAACATATAATCCTTATCCATAGTGAATTTCAAAGGTTGGGTTATAAGACCTTCTCAAGGCTATGACTGTCACTTTTATTGTAGTAGCTATGTTCTTCTCTTAGACTAAAGACAAGAGATATTATTTCTTCAATTACAAGGTTTTCAGTATGTTGATAACCTTTAATCTCAGCTTGATTGTTCGGAGCTAAAAAAGGAAGAAATAAATCCAGGGCATGAATTCACTTTCCAAATGTCTCTTTTGAGAAATGAGGAAGATATCTCATAGAATGTGCCTTGAGAAAGCTTTAATTATTTTGAACTACTATATATATATATATATATATATATATATGTATATATATATATATATATATGATTACTAGTTTGTATAAATTAGTTTAGAAATATGAGAATAATACTAACAATTTCCAAGTATTTAAAACTTCATATTGATTTATTCCACATTTTTATTATATCCTAATTATGTTTGATTACTCCATTAGATAAATGCTATGACTTATGATTAAAAGTAGTGAAGTTACAATAACTTTTAGTTTAGATAAATAAAATGCCAAATGGTAATAGTTTTGTTTTTCTTACTTTTCTGCTTCTTTAAAAGGAATAATTGAAAAGGCTTTAGATGATTCAATGCATGCCAGATAAGTCAACCCTTAAGAAGTTGCATGCCTTAGTAAAACAAGAATGAAAAATTTCATAGTGAGAATGACTAAATCTATTTTTCAGTTTGGATGTGTAAGGTTAGAGTAAGATATAATTAGACAGATGAAAATAATTGGTAAATAAATATACTGTTGTGTATTTTGTAACTTTTTCCCTTTTACAGGTATTTTATTGACATTTTGAATGATAATATCACTTTTCAAAATTAGGATCATCCCTTCAACTTACCGAATGACTTGACTTTTTTGAGTCTTCTGAGGATAGTAGTTCCGAAGTTATCTATTAAGAAGTACTCAAGGGTCACCTGTGTGGCTCTTGAGGAAAACTGGATGTGGTTATATGGGAATTTTCTGGACTATCTTTACAACATTTCCTCACTGTAAAAATATTCCAAAATAAAGAATGTATTAATTAAAAATATCTTTCTCTGCTTGACTTATTTCGCTAAGCATGATATATGTTTATAAAAAATAAAAAATTTTAAAAAATAAATAAAAATAAAAAAACTTCCATGATTAGGCTCAATAGTAGAATGAATAGAAGAAAGCAAAGAATAAGTGAACTGGATACAACTTACCAAACCTGAATAAAATATGAAAATTAATAGATTAAGAAAATGAACAAAACCTTAGATACTATCACAAATGTTTCAAACTTATACCACTAGAACCCCAGAAGGAAAGGAGAGAGAGGGCAGCATGGATAAAATACTCAACGTGATAATAGCTTATAACTTTCCAAATTTAGAAAAAAAAAATATACTGACAGATTTAAAAGAGCTGAAAACAACACAACTGAATAAATCTAAAGAAATCCACTCTAAGACACATAATAGTTAAAGAACTGGAAGTTAAAAACAAAGAAAAAATGTTGGAGCAGGGAGTACTATATCTGGGAAAAAAAATCATGATGTATTTCTCATCAAACACCATGGGTGCCTGAAGGAAATGAAACATTTTTTAATTACTGAATGAAAAAAAAAATTCCACCCCAGATTTCAAAATCTACTGAATTTAATTACTTAGGAGTAAAGGGGAGAAAAAAAAGACATTCTTAGATAAGAACAACAGAGAATTTGTTGCCAGCACATCTATCCTAAATGAATGGCTAAAGGCAGTTCTCTAAATAAAAGAAGGAATCTTGGGACATTAGAAAGGAAGAAAGAATATGGAAATAGAAATATGTGGATGTGGGAAAATACAACGTAATTTTCTTCTTCAGTTTTCCATTAGAAGTTGAAATGAATATTGGAACATGAAGATGGTTTTAAATATATTCAAAGGGATTATTTAAGATAATTATAGAGCAAAATAAGCCCAAAGCAAGCAGTAGAGACGGTAATAATAAAGTGCAGAAATCAATGAAACAGATCAATGAAACAAATTAATGAAACAGATTAACAAAAAGAATCAATGAAACTAAATGCTGGTTTTCTTGAAAAGATCAATAAAATTGACAAACTGCAAAGATTGACAAAGAAAAGAAGACACAAATTACCAGTATCAAGAATGAAAGAAGGGATATCACTAAAAACCCTGTAGACATCAAAAAGATTGTAAGCGACAACTAGGAACAACTTTATACACATCAAGTTGAGCTTCTGACAAAATGGACAAATACTTTGAGAAGCATAATCTGCCACAATTCACCTAATATGAAATAACAATTTTAATGGCCATATAACCATTAAATCATTTGAATTCATTTAAAAATTCCCCAAAAGAAAGCTCCAGTACCATTCTCTTTAAGAATTATGCCAAACTTATAATGAATAAATACTGAATCTAAACAATCTCTTCCAGAAGATAGAAAAGGATGGAAACTTTTAAACTCGTTTTTTGAGGTCATCTTCCAAAATAAAAGGTATTACACAAAAAGGAAACTCGAGACCAATATTCCTCATGAATATAGATGGAAAAAATCATTTACAAAAACACTAGCAAATAAAACTCAGCAATGTATAAGAAGAATTATATACCATGACTAAATGGAGTTTATTCTAGGGATACTAGGCTTTTAAGTACTCAAAAATCAATCAGTGTGATTCACTTAATAAGCTAAAGAAGAAAAATGACATAATGATATAATTATCTTCAGAAAAATCATTTAACAAAATTCAGCACACATTCATGATAAAAAACTTTCAGTAAACTTGGAAGGGGAAAAATCTGATTTTGACAAAGAGCATGTCCCTACATCAAGGGTCATACTTAAAAAATAATGTGTTTTCCCCCTTAAGATTTGGAACAAAACAAGAATTTCTTCTTTCAACACTCTTTTTCACATAGGACTATAAGTTCTAGCCAGTGGAATAAGATGCAAATGAGTGAATGAACTAATAAAATAAAAGATAAATAGATTGGAAAGGAAGAAAGGAAATGGTTCTCATTTATGGATAGCATGATTTTTTAATGGAGAAAATCCCTAGGAATCTAAGAAAGAAAGGGAAAAAAAAAGGACAATCACAACTTTAGAACTAAGTGAATTTAACATGGTTACAAGATGCAAAATAAACTCATATAAAAATCTACTGTATATCGGCATATGTGTAGTGAACATATGATCATCAAAATTAAAATGTTACAAAATCATTTACAATTGTTCTAAAAATGAAATACTTGGACATAAATATAACAAGACATGTAAAGGACTAGTATGCTTACAACTGTGAAATTCCAATCAAAGAAGCTATAGATTTAAATAAATCTTACCTTTTGTAAATAAAACATGCAGTGTTCATGGATTGCAAGACTTGAAAAAGTAAAAATATAATTCTATCTAAATTGATAAAATGATTTCTATCAAAATCTCTGACAGATTCACTATGGAGAAAGGCATGATTATTCTAAAACTTATGTAGAAAAGCAAAAAAAAAAATATAATGGCTAAAACAAATTTTAAAACAATGAAAAAAGTAGATGGATGACTGAAGCTGGAATTAAGTTTTACTACATAACTAGTTATCAGTTGCCATTGGCAAAATAAACACATTTATGGATGGGACAGAAAAGAGAATCCAGAAATAAACCTGCCCAAATATCTCCAACTGAACTTGAAAAGGAGCAAATCAGGTCAATGGTGGAAGGGTAGACTGTAAGAAGTTGTGCTGGAAGAGTAGGACTCCCACAGGCCCCTGTCCCCTCTCCAAAATCTTGACCTAAATGTCACACTTTCTACAAAAATTAGCACATAACACAATACTATGTAAAATACAATACTAAAATTATATATTATACATACAAAAAAAATACTATAAAACTGTTAGGGAGAAAGTAGGAGGAAAATGTACAGGACACAAGGAGGGAAAGATAAGCATACCTTGACTCAAATCCAAAACATCCATAAAATTAAAAATATATATATAAATTAGATTTAAAATGTTTTACTCTATCAAAGTTTCACTTAAGAGGTTAAAAAGACAAGGTATGGACTAGGAAAAAAATTTGCAAACCAAATATCTGACAAAGTACCTGTAAAAATACCATTTAAAATGGAGTTAGGAAGCTCTGAAGGAGGTTTTCACCCCTGTACCACTCCTTTCAGCCTATTTAACCAGCAGAAAGCAGAAAAAGGGTCATACAAGGGATGAACCTTTTTAGATAGGAATTTTATTTTCGGTCTTTAAAAAAGGGAAAGAAATTACCTCCCTGACCTAGCCACAATACACTAACATTTACAGTCAATGAAAAATCACCACTACGTCAAAGTCTTGTTCTTTTCGAATAAACTTTTATTCAGAACAACCCTCCCCAATTTTCTCCAAAATCTAGTAAAAGCTGGCCTTCTCTTTGTCTCTTCGACTTCCCTATGGTTCACCATAACTTGCTAGTTCTGAATCGTAGTTCCTCTGCTATTCTCAGACAAACTCATTTTTTCACTTAAATAAATTTACTCTTTGCTCAGCTTAAAGATTTCATACCCAAAATACATAAATAACTTTCAATCCTGTAAAAAAACAGAAGACATGAACAGACATTTCACTAACCAGGATAAACAGAAAAGCATATAAAAATTCGTTCAGTAACTTAAACCATTAAGGAAATACAAATTTAGCCATAAGGAATTATAAATAAACATTTACTAGAATTTCTGTAATTAAAAATAGTGACAACACCAAAGGTTGGTAAGGGTGTGAAGAAACAGGATTACTCATACATTGCTGGAGGGAGTGTAAAATGATACAGGTACTCTATAAACAGATCAACAATTTCTTAAAAACCTAAACAAGAAATGACCATATGAACCAGCATTTGCACTCCTGAGTATTTATCCCGGAGAAATAAAAATGTATATTTACACTAAAGCCTAGAAATGTATGTTGTTCTTAACAGCTTTATTTGTAAAAGCCCAAACCAGGAAACAACCCAAATGTCATTTATGGGTGAATAGCTAAACAAACTATGGTATGTACGTATCGCAGACTACTATTAAGCTATACAAAGGAATAACTACTGATATAAGCAGTTCCTTGGATGTATCTCCAGAGTATCATATTGAGTGAAAAAGGCCCAATCTCTAAATATTACATGATTTATGATTCCTTTTATGTAACATAATCACAATGTTAAAATTAGCATATGATGAAAAGATTATTGGTTGTCAAGGGATAAGGACAAAGGTATAGATGTGGCAAGACATGGGTGTAGTTATAAAAAGAATGATTTTGTATCTTGACTACATTAGTGCTAATATATTATTATGATATTATACTGTAGTTTTGAAAGATAATTCCTTTGAAATATTAGGTAAAGAGTATGTGGGCTATGTCTGTATTACTTCGTGCAACTTTATGTAAATCTGAAAATAAAAAGTATTATTAAAAATAATAATCTTGCTTACTATATTCAATAAGATAGCAGTCTAAGATTTATAATATAGTAGAGAAATGGAAATGTAAATATAATAGATTTAAAAATCAGAAATGGAACTAAAAAAAGTGAATAGTACCATTAACAAATTAAGGTATGTAATAATATAAAAATAGAGATGAGAACAGGATTAGTAAAAGGTTAAGTAAAATAGCCAATGTGAAACACAGGAAAATTAACAAGATAGGAAATACAGAGTTGTGAACAGGAAATAAAGAAGATAGGAATTGGAATGCCTGGATAGCTCAGTCAGTTAATCATCTTCCCTCAAGGGTTCTGGGATCAAGTCTGCATGGGCCTTTGCTTAGCGGGGAACCAGCTTCTCCCTCTGCCTGTCACTACCGCTGCTTGTGCTCTCTCTCTCTCCCCCTGAAAAATAAATAAGTAAAATCTTGAGAGAAATGAAGGAAAGAAGGAAGGAACAAAGGAAGGAAGGAAGGAAGGAAGGAAAAAGAAAGAAAGAAGATAGAAGGAGAAATCCTCACATGTAGCTGATCAGAGCCCTAGAGGAAGAAGGAAAAATGGAGCACAGTAATACTGTAAATGATGATGAATAAGGATTTTCTAAATCTGATAAAAAAAATATCAAGCTACACTCTAGTTCCATCCATGTTGTCGCAAATGGCAAGATTTCATTTTTTTTGATGGCTGCATAGTATTTCATTGTGTATATATACCACATCTTCTTGATCCATTCATCTGTTGATGGACATCTAGGTTCTTTCCACAGTTGGCTATTGTGGACATTGCTGCTATAAACATTCGGGTGCACATGCCCCTTTGGATCACTACGTTTGTATCTTTAGGGTAAATACCCAGTAGTGCAAAAACATGGATGGAACTTGAGCATATCATGCTTAGCGAAATAAGTCAAGCAGAGAAAGACAACTATCATATGATCTCCCTGATATGAGGAAGTGGTGATGCAACATGGGGGCTTAAATGGGTAGAAGAAGAATCAATGAAACAAGATGGAATTGGGAGGGAGACAAACCATAAGTGACTCATAATCTCACAAAACAATCTGAGGATTGCTGGGGGGGAGGGGGGTTGAGAGAAGGGGGTGGGATTATGGACATTGGGGAGGGTATGTGCTTGGGTGAGTGCTGTGAAGTGTGTAAACCTGGTGATTCACAGACCTGTACCCCTGGGGATAAAAACATATGTTTATAAAAAATAAAAAATAAAAAAAATATATCAAGCTACAGATTAAAAACATTCTAGATTGAAAGATGGAAAAACAAGGAGTCAACATTATAGATAATAGGAAAAAAAAAAAAAAGATGAAGAGAACATTTCAAAAACAACCACAGGAAAAAGAAAGGTTACATTCAAAGGAATAATGATTAGACCAATAAATTTGTTTCTCAAATGAAACAATGGTAGTCAAATAACAAAATAAAAAACTATCAATATTAAGTAAATATATTAATGAAATGAAAATAATCATTTTCAGACATAAAAATGAGGGAATTTTTACCAAAACACCAGCAACAACAACAAACTTCTAGTGTATATATGCCAGATAGAAAAAAGATAATATAAATGGAGGATCAGAGATACAGGACGTGTTTAAAAGCTAGGACCATTTTCAATAAGTCTTTATATCAATTTAAATGTGTAACATAACAATTTTACATAACAATAAAGTAATATTTATAATGGTATAATGTTTTGGTATCCATACGCACACACACACACACACACACACATAGTTGAATTGTGTTCCCCCCAAATCTGTACACTTTGGAAATGGAGATGTTGCAGATGCAAATTAGTTAACATGAGGTTATACTGGAGTAGTGTGGGCCCCTAATCCAATGTGAATGGGGTATTTTAAATGGAATGCTATTTGAAGATGAAGGCAGAGATTGAAGTGATGCCGCAGAAACCAAGGAGCAGAAGAGATAGCCCACAAAGCACCAGAAACTAAGAAAGAAGCAAAGAACGCATTCTCCCTCATGGCCTTCAGAAGGAACCAACCTTGCCAACACCTTGATCCCAGACTATAAAATAATGAATGACTGATGTTTAGGTTACTCAATTTGTGGTACTTGGTTAATACATATTTACCAGATGTCTATGCGTGAGTCAAGAGTAACATGTACTAAGGCCCTTACACTGTCCAAAAAGTAAACAATAATATAAAGTAATTTGGTATGATGGTAAAAACAAGTTTACATGCTGAAATCTCTATGTTAGTCACAAAATGTAGTGAGCTAATGTTTAAAAGCCAAGCAATTATTGACAAAGTGGACAAAGTATTTTTAAAAAATCAATTAAAATACAAATAAGAGGAAAAATGAAGAGAGTAGGGAAAATAGAAAAGTTATTATAAGATGATAGGTTTAAACAAAGCTACATCAGAAATTTCTTTGAATATAAACCTACTAAAGCTGACACTTAATAGGAAACTATGGTCAAGTTACATACGACTAAGGGAAAAACCCTCTTTTGTTCAAAACCAAAAGTTTTCAGCAAGTTTAAAAGAGAAAGACGGACAAAGATGTCATGCTAACTCTAACCAAATAAAATCTTGTGCAGCTATACTAACATGAGGCAAGTTAGTCTTTAAAGTCAAAACCATTACTAGTAATACATTGAATCATCTTATAAGGATAAAATGTTTAGTCACTCAAGATGGTGAAAAAATTTCTAAATGTGAAGATACATAACAACATAATAAAATATAATCCCCAAAAGTCATATTTACAAGAAGAAATAAGCAAGTACAAAAATGTAGTGGGAGATTTGATGAAAACTTTTAGAAAATGATAGGAAATTCTGAAAAGTGTTAAATAAAGAAATTAAAAATTTCTAATTTCTAATTGAAAAGTTGAAACAGAATTAGAAACTAAGATTGCAGAATGCATGCTGGGCCATAAAGTAAACTTCAGCACATTTCAAAAGGTTGTAATCATAAAATTTATGTCATCCAACTACCACCTGACTTACCAACATTAAGATGTATCTGAATAATATAAAGATAATTAACAAATGTCATGTCTTAAAATTAATAAATTTGGTTCTCCATAACTCGTAGTGCAAAGAAGAAATCACAATGGACATTAAGATTTACCTAACTTAAAGGTAGTAACTACTACATAGCAAACCTTAGGGCATTAGCCAAGATTATCTATAAAAGGCAATGTGTAACTTCAAATACATTTATTATAAAAGGTAAATTATAAAAATTAATGAGCTAAGTATTCATCTTCAGAGGATAAAAAAAGGAACAATACGTGCAAGAAGTAGAAATAAGGAAATAAAACCAATATGTAATCGAGTAGATCAGCAAAGTCAACCCATATTCTACAGAGGCTGACCAATATAAAGCAAAAAGGCACCAATACAACTAGATATTCTAATACATATGATATTAGGTGTTAAAATAATAATACCACCATAGAATCTTCAGTTATGAAAAGGTAATAAGAAGGTATAGTGAACCTTACCACAGCAAACTTGAAGCTTTACATAAAAGGGACAAATTTTAAAGAAACATAAAAAAACTTTTTATAAATTTTGGCTGGCTAAATTTGACATGATATTTTTAATCCAGAATCAAACTTTCCAATCTACACCTCTCCTCAGGTCCTCTATCCCCTGTTCCCACGCTTACTGCTCCCGCACTTCTTACTTGAATCTGACACATCCCTTGCTCCCATTCATCCTCTTGATCTCACTTCTGATTTCAGTTGAGACTACAGAGCGTCATGTCATATGAAATTTGACTGAATTTGAGTTGGCAGCATATCGCTTCAATTACTCTTGCTTTTTTCCCTTGGGACTGAGGATCTGCCAGTGAATTTCTCCCTCAGAATTACTTAGGCTGCACATAGATGCTGCTCAGAAGTGGGAAGATTTCATACCACTGGTGAAACCTTCAAGTTTTGGGGGGTAATGGTGGACTGAACTGGTGAAAAAAATGCTTCCACTGCCCATCCTTCAGGTAGAGAATAATGGCAAGCATTTGAATGCATATCTGGAGATCCTGGCAGAATGGAGTACCTGTTGCCCAGTGTAGTAATCTTGGTAATACACACTCAAATTGCCTTTACCTCTGCTCCTGCATCTTCAAATAAACTAAATCTTTATAAGATCTTGGAACAGATTTTGCACTTGTAGAAGATTAAGATAAGACAATAATAGAATCTGGAGATTTTTTTTTTCTACATTCTTGAAGGAATGTTGCAAAATATACAGGTGTGGGGAATGTTGGTTCAACATAGAACCTCTCTGCACAGTAGGGGGTGAATACTAAACTCTGTCAGCATTCATATAACAGTCTTTGAAATTGAACTACATAGAAAGCCACCTCATTCTGTGGAGAACAAGTTATTCTGACAAGATAAGAAACACAACTATAGTTAAATATGTGTAACAAAAGGAATATTGTAACTACATGTATATGGATAACAAAAACGACTTACAAATGTTAAAAGTCAGGATCCCGACATTATTAGAAAAGGGTTCAACTAATGTGGTAATTTTAGCTAAATAAATAAATAAATAAATAAATGACTCTGTTTAAATTGACATTAGTAAACCCGTGTGTGGAATATTGTGTAGGTGCTTCTCCCACCTAATTTTTGCTACAACACTTCCAGATAGGTTTTATTCACATATTATAAATGATGCAGTGACCTCAAAGACATTAAGTAGTTTTCCTAGTAAGTGGAAATTGATGAGTTTGTCACTGTTCTCTTTGTCCCAGACTCTGTACTTTTTCATCTATGCATGCTTTTACTAAATAAAACCTGTTTTTCAGCCTTGGCCTCCATTCCCAGTGGTCCAGGTGTCTTCTAGGACTGAAGATTTCTCTGAGCCCCACAGTAGCAGTGTTTCCCTCCGTATATTTAGGGATTTATTTAGATGCTGTTCTTTCCCCTGTAAGCAATAACTCCAGTTTCTGGGCACTACTCAGTAGGCTTAAAACCTCAATGTTGACAATTTAAATATCATCCCTTTTATATCTTGGGAGATCCATCAGTCTTCTGCTCCTTAAGGCAGTTTAGTGTAACCACCCACTTGCCCTTCACAAGAGATGTTTGTTGTAATGGGCTCTCTCCTCCTCCTCACCAATGTAGGTCATTAACAGCAGATCATATAAAGATGTAATTATGAAAGCAAGTATAAAATGATTTTGTTCAGAAGTCTTCGAAAAGAGAAACTGAAATGAGTCTTAGGAAAGAAAAAAAAATCTGCCAGAATATTAGCAAATGAATTTAAGACAACTAAAAATAGAGTGTGTTTTTGTTTTGGGGTGTTTTTTGTTTGTTTGTTTATTTGAGTGTTTGTGTGTGTTTGTTGTTTTGTTTTTTAACAGAACTTTTTTTTTTTCAAAGTCTTAAAAAGAAATGAAACCTTGTCACCAGACTTCTGGAAATTCCAGGAAATGGCAGGTCACTCTGATCCCAATGGGAAATGACCTTGTGATTAATTAGGTGTAATCTTATAATTTGCATCTAAATACAACTACTGTATTTAAAATGTAGGTAGTAAGAAACTATGGCTTAGGTCATTTAAGTGACTAAACAGACTTCTAAAACAACATCTGTTTAATATTGGAATATAAGCTAGGACTAGGAGTCCAGTACTTACTGAAGGAAAATTTTTTTCTGAGACCTGTTAAAGGCGGGAAGAAAGACTTTACTCAAGCAGGAGCCACTGGAGTGGGGTTTTGAAGTGGCAGGTAGGGTTTGGCTCAACTCTGAATACAGCAAAAGTAAGTGGGGACTCAACCAAAAGCAGGATGGGGGGTCAGTAGGTGGAAAAATTGCTAAGAGGAAAACATCAGGGGCAAAGGAGGATTCTGGGTAATCAGACCTAACAAGTTTCTTGCTGATGCTAGGCCGGGATTTTCAGATACCAACCACCCTGGCAGGCATGAGGGATGCGGAATTTGATCAGATATCACATGTGGGAGACTTCTGTCTAAACAAACTTAAGGAGATTCTTGAAATTGCAAAGATCGACTTAGAAGTTCAAAGGTAGAAGCCTACTTGAGAAAATGGCTTAGAGGAGTATGACTCGTTTGGTCAAAATAGTGTTTGTCATACTTTAAGTTGTACATCCTGCTGAGTTCTATTAGCTATAATATTATCATTAGACTTGTGATTTATAATAGCATGTATATCATTTCTTACATGTAGATTTGTTTAGAAATGCAAAATGCTAGATTAGAAAGGAAACTTGGGTATGATTAAACATAATCTGTTAATTCTACATGGTGGAAATTGTGGTGCAGGAACATGAGAGAGGCAAAGTCAGATTATATATTTTTGACAGAACTGTTTCTTGGTTTTAGTTTTGCATCACTTTTGTTATATAATACTGAGATATGAACCTACATTTTTTTAAACCTACATTTTTAATGTTCGGAGCTTTTTCCCTTTTAGCAAAAGAACATTGTGTTTTTAAATGAAATTGTTCAATAACTGCATCCAAATCAAATAACATTGGCTTCATTCATAATTTATCAGTTCCTCAAAGAATAACTTTGAAAGCCTATTAACAATGTTTTATGTTAGGTAGTTCTAACTTCATGAATTTCTTCATTTGATTCTAGTTGTGTGAACTGTTTCCTTATCATGAGGTTCTTAGGTATACATGATTAATATAAGTCAATATTTGACCTAGTGATAGTCCATTTTCATAAAAAGATTTCACCAGCATAAGATGTTTGAACACATGTGCCTCTAAAGTGTGAATGATAATAATTACAATCTCAGTGTCCATTTGGGGGTAAAACTGTGGAGGGTCTTTTTGAATAACAGCCACCATTGGCTTACATCTTCTATTTTCAGACAACTAAATGTGAATATATGATTCTGAATTTACCCCCACATAGATTTTCCATGTTCCTTCAAATGAAAAATAGCACATATTAAGGATATTTAACTTTATGCCATATACTTGTTAGATAGCAGGTTCAGATCTTACTCTTAGTTGATTTTGAACAACAAATATACTTAAGGTTGCCTTTTACAAAATCTACTTGTAGAGTCATTGATTTACTTGAGATACCATATAGCAAGTTCTCCATGCTTTATAGAGTTTCCTGGGTTCCACTGATCTTGAGAAAAGCTCTCGGCCATCATTTCAAAGTTAGTATTTATATTGAAAGCTAAGTAATTTTTCATGAATTCTACATAAAATGCCATCTGATAATATGTTCTACCTTTGAAATAGCAAAAATATTCAGTATTTCAGTATCAGTCTTAATTCTCACAATTCAGATTCCATTTGAATTACAGAACCACTGAACAGAAATATGGTGATGCCAAAAAACTTGTCTTCTAAATTGTACATATTTCTTAAATGCCCTCACCAAGGTGGGATCAAAGATAGTGAGAAACTTGCCTTGAAATAGGATTGGTCTCAACCTCAGGGCTCAGGATAATTATGTTAGCTTCTTGCAACTATTTCCTTAATAATCAAGAATTTAAACTTTTCAGCATCTTGCCAGAACAAAAATTACTCTCACTTACTACATATGTCACAAAAAAAATGTTTAGAAAAACCACATTATTATTCATTTTACATTTTAAATTCAGATTTGTGGTGCTTGTTGTTTGCTACATAAAGGTTAACTATTATCATTATAATTGTTATTGATAGAAGGATTTGTGAGAATCACTAACAAAAATCAATCATTTAATTAGAGTCCTATATAACTATTGAAACTTACAAGGGTGAATAGCAATGACAAACATTTGTTAAGCCTTTATGTCATTAAAGAAAGTACACAATATTTATAAATATTTCATTTACTCTTCACTTAACCATTTGAGGCCATTCTATTTTCCTCTTTTCCAGATGTGGTCATCTAATTTGGCCAAAGCCACACAGATATAATCTGAGGTTGGGCTACTTGGTTCTTAATCATTATATGTACTGCTGCCCAAATCTTAAAACCCATCATACCCTAATAAACACACACACACACACACGCATGCACATGCACGCGCACACACACACACACTCCACTACCGCTATCAACAACAGCAACATCAGCATCTTATTATCTTGTAATCTAAGAACTGGAAAAATTTGAATTACAAATATGAATTGTAAAAACGGTTAGAATTAGTTGAGACTGGAGAAGGTATGAAATAAGGGAAGAGGCTAAAAGTATCACTTTTAGTCAATGTCATATCAACAGCTATATGTCAGAAAAAAATTGTGAAATTATATCCAGGCTTTGATGGTATTAATAATAAGTATTATCTTCTAGTGAATGACCGGTGTGTGTAAGACACATCACATGCACCATTGTCTTTAATATTTCAGTAACCTCTCAGACATTTATTATTTCTAATAAGGATGGTTGAGTCAAAAAGGTAAAATTAACTTGTCAAAAGTAGCCAAGGTAGTTCATGATAGAGATAATTAAATACCTATAAGAAAGGAGTTCTATTTACCCAGTTATGTTGGTTTTCATTAACAAATTTAATAAGAGAATTTATTTAACTAGACTAAACTGGTCAGACGAATACAATGAAAATGGTGGGGATTAAATCATTGACAAAAAAATCAAGGTAGTCATTATTGTGATTTAGTTGAGCAATGCATTTATACTTCTTTTATAATGTTTTTAAAATAGCAAGTATTTTACCTTGTTAATTATATGTAGGCTTTTCCATTACTAAGAAATGATAGAACTAAGGAAGAAAGAGGGGAAAAAAAAAGAAAGAAGGAAGGAAAGAAGGAAGAAAGGAAGGAAGAAAAAAAAGAAAAAAGAGGAAGAAAGAAGAAGGGAAGAAATGAAAATCTATTACAAGGATGAGACAGATACACAAATAACAAAAGCAAATGTAAGGAAGTAAGAAATATGATGAGATTAAGAGAGTAAATGCTGCATTGAAAAACACATTATTTAATTCCTTTCTACCATATATGTATTTCTTGCATATGGTAATGCTGTACTTACTATAAAGGAGTCTCGGAAGATAATGTTTTCTCCTCTCCAAAGCCAATATAATAAATGAGTGAAAATTAAAGAAAAGTGGACAGTGATGTAGGAAATGGGCTTCAGAGCCAAAGGGCAAGAAAGTATTCTTGAGAGATCTTCAGTGCAGAAAGGTGGTTTTATTAAAACAAAAACAAAAACAAAAACAAAAACACAGGACAGGACTGGTGGGCTGAAAGAGATGTACGAGGGTTGCCAGGTGACTGATTATATACTTATGCTGTCTTAGGGACAGCATAAGCCTCCAAGGTATTTTGGAAGCAAGGTTTCCAGGATCCTGAGGGGACTAACGTTAGGTTATTACTATTTAGTAAAAATCCAGTCATAAGACCATTCAGATGTGTGTCAGTGGGCCATATGCTTGAAGGATGATTGCCCACCTATTCCTAACAATAGGAAAAAACTGTACTCTAAGATGGCTGACCAAATCAGCAAGGAATTCCAGTCCCTGTCTCAAAGCCCTTCCAGGTTCTTCTTTCCTACCACATTTCCCATGCTCACCGAAAGTACCAAGTATGCGAAAGTATAAATCCCCCTCAATGTTTGTGCTTGGGGCTCAGACCTTTGGAGAACAACCTTGTCTGAGCCCATCAGTGTTAAATAAACCTATGATCCTCCAGAGTCTTCGAGTGCCTCTTGGTTCTTCCGCCAGGATCCAGTCCAGGTTCTGCAACACTTGAGGGGTAGAGATAAAGGAAGTTTCCAAAGGAATTTTTATATCTTAAAGAAGACTTAGAGGATACTGGGGATTCAAGATAATGTTAAACTAAGATGATTACCATTTGCCTTTCACATTAATAGGGAGGCAACTGCATTCTTAGAGGAAGGTCACTATGCCTATTTCAAGGACTCATCAATGAGCGGTAAGTAGTAAAAAAAAATTTAGGTTTTTTTCTTTCTTTCTTTTTTTATTTAAATTTTTTATATTTTATAAACATATATTTTTATCCCCAAGGGTACAGGTCTGTGAATCACCAGGTTTACACACTTCACAGCACTCACCAAAGCACATACCCTCCCCAATGTCCATACTCCCACCCCCTTCTCCCAAACCCCCTCCCCCCAGCAACCCTCAGTTTGTTTTGTGAGATTATGAGTCACTTATGGTTTGTCTCCCTCCCAATCCCATCTTGTTTCATTTATTCTTCTCCTACCCACTTAAGCCCCCATGTTGCA
The DNA here is from genome assembly GCF_030435805.1 of Mustela lutreola. NCBI lineage: Eukaryota > Metazoa > Chordata > Mammalia > Carnivora > Mustelidae > Mustela > Mustela lutreola. The sequence continues at coordinate 96,210,864 of NC_081296.1, forward strand.
TCACCACTTCCTCATATCAGGGAGATCATATGATAGTTGTCTTTCTCTGCTTGACTTATTTCGCTAAGCATGATATGCTCTAGTTCCATCCATGTTGTCGCAAATGGCAAGATTTCATTTCTTTTGATGGATGCATAGTATTCCATTGTGTATATATACCACATCTTCTTGATCCATTCATCTGTTGATGGACATCTAGGTTCTTTCCATAGTTTGGCTATTGTGGACATTGCTGCTATAAACATTCGGGTGCACGTGCCCCTTTAGATCACTACGTTTGTATCTTTAGGGTAAATACCCAATAGTGCAATTGCTGGGTCATAGGGCAGTTCTATTTTCAACATTTTGAGGAACCTCCATGCTGTTTTCCAGAGTGGCTGAACCAGCTTGCATTCCCACCAAAAGTGTAGGAGGGTTCCCCTTTCTCCGCATCCTCGCCAGCATCTGTCATTTCCTGACTTGTTGATTTTAGCCATTCTGACTGGTGTGAGGTGATATCGCATTGTGGTTTTGATTTGTATTTCCCTGATGTCGAGTGATATGGAGCACTTTTTCATGTGTCTGTTGGCCATCTGGATGTCTTCTTTGCAGAAATGTCTGTTCATGTCCTCTGCCCATTTCTTGATTGGATTATTTGTTCTTTGGGTGTTGAGTTTGCTAAGTTCTTTATAGATTCTGGACACTAGTCCTTTATCTGATATGTCGTTTGCAAATATCTTCTCCCATTCTGTCAGTTGTCTTTTGATTTTTTTTTTTTAAAGATTTTATTTATTTATTTGACAGAGAGAAATCACAAGTAGATGGAGAGGCAGGCAGAGAGAGAGAGAGAGGGAAACAGGCTCCCTGCTGAGCAGAGAGCCCGATGTGGGACTCGATCCCAGGACCCTGAGATCATGACCTGAGCCGAAGGCAGCGGCTTAACCCACTGAGCCACCCAGGCGCCCGTCTTTTGATTTTGTTAACTGTTTCCTTTGCTGTGCAAAAGCTTTTGATCTTGATGAAATCCCAATAGTTCATTTTTGCCCTTGCTTCCCTTGCCTTTGGCGTTGTTCCTAGGAAGATGTTGCTGCGGCTGAGGTCGAAGAGGTTGCGGCCTGTGTTCTCAAGGATTTAGATGGATTCCTTTCTCACATTGAGGTCCTTCATCCATTTTGAGTCTATTTTTGTGTGTGGTGTAAGGAAATGGTCCAATTCCATTTTTCTGCATGTGGCTGTCCAATTTTTCCAGCACCATTTATTGAAGAGGCTGTCTTTTTTCCATTGGACATTCTTTCCTGCTTTGTCGAAGATTAGTTGACCATAGAGTTGAGGGTCTATTTCTGGGCTCTCTATTCTGTTCCATTGATCTATGGGTCTGTTTTTCTGCCAGTACCATGCTGTCTTGATGATGACAGCTTTGTAATAGAGCTTGAAGTCCAGAATTGTGATGCCACCAACGTTGGCTTTCTTTTTCAATATCCCTTTGGCTATTCGAGGTCTTTTCTGGTTCCATATAAATTTTAGCATTATTTGTTCCATTTCTTTGAAAAAGATGGATGGTACTTTGATAGGAATTGCATTAAATGTGTAGATTGCTTTAGGTAGCATAGACATTTTCACAATATTTATTCTTCCAATCCAGGAGCATGGAACATTTTTCCATTTCTTTGTGTCTTCCTCAATTTCTTTCATGAGTACTTTATAGTTTTCTGAGTATAGATTCTTTGCCTCGTTGGTTAGGTTTATTCCTAGGTATCTTATGGTTTTGGGTGCAATTGTAAATGGAATTGACTCCTTAATTTCTCGTTCTTCTGTCTTGCTGATGGTGTAGAGAAATGCAACTGATTTCTGTGCATTGATTTTATATCCTGACACTTTACTGAATTCCTGTATAAGTTCTAGCAGTTTTGGAGTGGAGTCTTTCGGGTTTTCCACATATAGTATCATATCATCTGCGAAGAGTGATAATTTGACTTCTTCTTTGCCGATTTGGATGCCTTTAATTTCCTTTTGTTGTCTGATTGCTGAGGCTAGGACCTCTAGTACTATGTTGAATAGCAGTGGTGATAATGGACATCCCTGCCGTGTTCCTGACCTTAGCGGAAAAGCTTTCAGTTTTTCTCCATTGAGAATGATATTTGCGGTGGGTTTTTCACAGATGGCTTTGATGATATTGAGGTATGTGCCCTCTATCCCTACCCTTTGAAGTGTTTTGATCAGGAAGGGATGCTGTACTTTGTCAAATGCTTTTTCAGCATCTATTGAGAGAATCATATGGTTCTTGTTCTTTCTTTTATTGATGTGTTGTATCACATTGACTGATTTGCGGATGTTGAACCAACCTTGCAGCCCTGGAATAAATCCCACTTGGTCGTGGTGAATAATCCTTTTAATGTACTGTTGAATCCTATTGGCTAATATTTTGTTGAGTATTTTCGCATCTGTGTTCATCAAGGATATTGGTCTATAGCTATCTTTTTTGATGGGATCCTTGTCTGGTTTTGGGATCTAGGTGATGCTGGTCTCATAAAATGAGTTTGGAAGTTTTCCTTCCATTTCTATTTTTTGGAACCGTTTCAGGAGAATAGGAATTAGTTCTTCTTTAAATGTTTGGTAGAATTCCCCTGGGAAGCCGTCTGGCCCTGGGCTTTTGTTTGTTTGGAGATTTTTCATGACTGTTTCAATCTCCTTACTGGTTATGGGTCTGTTCAGGCTTTCTATTTCTTCCTGGTTCAGTTGTGGTAGTTTATATGTTTCTAGGAATGCATCCATTTCTTCCAGATTGTCAAATTTATTGGTGTAGAGTTGCTCATAGTATGTTCTTATAATAGTTTGTATTTCTTTGGTGTTAGTTGTGATCTCTCCTCTTCGTTCATGATTTTATTTATTTGGGTCCTTTCTCTTTTCTTTTTTATAAGTAGGGCCAGGGGTTTATCTACTTTATTAATTCTTTCAAAGAACCAGCTCCTAGTTTTGTTGATTTGTTCTATTGTTTTTTTTTGTTTCTATTTCACTGATTTCTGCTCTGATCTTTATGATTTCTCTTCTCCTGCTGGGCTTAGGGTTTCTTTCTTGTTTTCTCCAGCTCCTTTGGGTGTAGGGTTAGGTTGTGTACCTGAGACCTTTCTTGTTTCTTGAGAAAGGCTTGAACCGCTATATATTTTCCTCTCAGGACTGCCTTTGTTGTGTCCCACAGATTTTGAACCGTCGTATTTTCATTATCATTTGTTTCCATGATTTTTTTCAATTCTTCTTTAATTTCCCGGTTGACCCATTCATTCTTTAGAAGGATGCTGTTTAGTCTCCATGTATTTGGGTTCTTTCCAAACTTCCTTTTGTGGTTGAGTTCTAGCTTTAGAGCCTTGTGGTCTGAAAATATGCAGGGAATGATCCCAATCTTTTGATACTGGTTGAGTCCTGATTTATGACTGAGGATGTGATCTATTCTGGAGAATGTTCCATGTGCACTAGAGAAGAATGTGTATTCTGTTGCTTTGGGATGAAATGTTCTGAATATATCTGTGATGTCCATCTGGTTCAGTGTGTCGTTTAAGGCCTTTATTTCCTTGCTGATCTTTTGCTTGGATGATCTGTCCATTTCAGTGAGGGGAGTGTTAAAGTCCCCTACTATTATGGTATTATTGTTGATGTGTTTCTTTGATTTTGTTATTAATTGGTTTATATAATTGGCTGCTCCCACCTTAGGGGCATAGATATTTAAAATTGTTAGATCTTCTTGTTGGACAAACCCTTTGAGTTGATATAGTGTCCTTCCTCATCTCTTATTATAGTCTTTGGCTTAAAATCTAATTGATCTGATATAAGGATTGCCACTCCTGCTTTCTTCTGATGTCCATTAGCATGGTAACTTCTTTTCCACCCCCTCACTTTAAATCTGGAGGTGTCTTCGGGCTTAAAATGAGTTTCTTGGAGGCAACATATAGATGGGTTTTGTTTTTTTATCCATTCTGATACCCTGTGTCTTTTGACAGGGGCATTTAGCCCATTAACATTCAGGGTAACTATTGAGAGATATGAATTTAGTGCCATTGTATTTCCTGTAAGGTGACTGTTACTGTATATGGTCTCTGTTCCTTTCTGATCTACCACTTGTAGGCTCTCTCTTTACTTAGAGGACCCCTTTCAAGGTTTCCTGTAGAGCTGGTTTGGTGTTTGCAAATTCTTTCAGTTTTTGTTTGTCCTGGAAGCTTTTAATCTCTCCTTCTATTTTCAATGATAGCCTAGCTGGATATAGTATTCTTGGCTGCATGTTTTTCTCATTTAGTGCTCTGAAAATATCATGCCAGCTCTTTCTGGCCTGCCAGGTCTCTGTGGATAAGTCAGCTGCCAATCTAGTATTTTTACCATTGTATGTTACAGACTTCTTTTCCCGGGTTGCTTTCAGGATTTTCTCTTTGTCACTGAGACTTGTAAATTTTACTATTAGGTGACGGGGTGTGGGCCTATTCTTATTGATTTTGAGGGGCGTTCTCTGAACCTCCTGAATTTTGATGCTCGTTCCCTTTGCCATATTGGGGAAATTCTCCCCAATAATTCTCTCCAGTATACCTTCTGCTCCCCTCTCTTTCTTCTTTTTCTGGAATCCCAATTATTCTAATGTTGTTTCGTCTTATGGTGTCACTTATCTCTCGAATTCTCCCCTCGTGGTCCAGTAGCTGTTTGTCCCTCTTTTGCTCAGCTTCTTTATTCTCTGTCATTTGGTCTTCTATATCACTAATTCTTTCTTCTGCCTCATTTATCCTAGCAGTGAGAGCCTCCATTTTTGATTGCACCTCATTAATAGCTTTTTTGATTTCAACTTGGTTAGATTTTAGTTCTTTTATTTCTCCAGAAAGGGCTTTTATATCTCTCGAGAGGGTTTCTCTCATATCTTCCATGCCTTTTTCAAGCCCGGCTAGAACCTTGAGAATTGTCATTCTGAACTCTAGATCTGACATATTACCAATGTCTGTATTGATTAGGTCCCTAGCCTTCGGTACTGCCTCTTGTTCTTTTTTTTTTTGTTGAATTTTTCCTTCTTGTCATTTTGTCCAGTTAAGAGTATATGAAGGAGCAAGTAAAATACTAAAAGTGTGGCAACAACCCCAGGAAAATATGCTTTAACCAAATTAGAAGAGATCCCAAATTGTGCGGGGGGAGAAAGGGGATAAAAAGTGGTTCAAAAAGGAAGAAAGAAAAAAAAAAGTAAAAAATTTTAAAAAAAAGAAAACAAATAAGAAAAATATAAAATAGAAAAAATATATATATTAGGTAAACTGGTTAAAAAACGTTAAAAAAGAAAAAGTAAAAGTTAAAAAAAAAATTTTACCAGAAGGCGAGAAAAAAAACAAAAAATGAAAAAGAAAAAAATTAAATTAACTTCAAGACTAAAAAAAATCACAGTGAAAAAGCCATGAGTTCCGTGCTTTGCTTTCTCCTCCTCTGGAATTCTGCTGCTCTCCTTGGTATTGAAACCGCACTCCCTTGGTAGGTGAACTTGGTCTTGGCTGGATTTCTTGTTGATCTTCCGGGGGAGGGGCCTGTTGTAGTAATTCTCAAGTGTCTTTGCCCCAGGCGGAATTGCACCGCCCTTAGCAGGGGCCTGGGTGAGTAATCCGCTCGGGTTTGCTTTCAGGAGCTTTTGTTCCCTGAGCGCTTTCTGTAGAGTTCAGGAGGACAGGATACAAATGGCGGCCTCCTGGTCTCTGGCCCGGAGGAGCCGAAAGCCCAGGGCCCCACTCCTCAGTGCGCCCTCAGAGAACAGCGCCAGTTACTCCCGTCTGCCTGATCTCCGGCCGCGCTCCGAGCTCACCGAGCATGGGACCAGTTCAAGGTTACACCGAGCTGCGAGCTTACTGTCGGCTCTGTCTCTGTAGCCGGCTTTCCCGTTCCAATACCCGCAAGCTCTGCGACACTCAGACACCCCCGATCCTTCTGTGACCCTGCGGGACCTGAGGCCACACTGACCCCACGTGGGCTTCGCCCCGGTTTAGCCTCTGGAGCGATGTCCCTCAGCGGAACAGACTTTTAAAATTCCTGATTTTGTGCTCGGTTGCTCCGCCGCTTGCTGGGAGCCAGCCCCTCCCCCCCGGGTCTATCTTCCCGTCGCTTTGGATTCACTTCTCCGCTGGTCCTACCTTTCAGAAAGTGGTTGTTTTTCTGTTTCCAGAATTGCTGTTCTTCTTCTCTTCGATCTGCGGATGGATTTTCAGGTGTTTGCAATCTTTAGATAAGCTATCTAGCTGATCTCCGGCTAGCTGAAGTAGTCTCAGCCTGCTACTTCTCCGCTATCTTGACTCCTCCCCCAGGTTTTTTTCTTTCTTATGCTTTTGTTCCCCACATCAGACAATACGACAGTTCTGAGATTATGTATAGGTTTTGATAATGTTGATAGCTATTATCCTTTATCAAATGCCTCAGATGTTTAAGCACATATATCATTTATTAGATTCAAAAGCATTTTCTTGTGTTTTCTTTCCCTAACCATTTTATATTGAACCAGTGTGTGCCTTTTTCCTTGTCTGCTGTTTATTTCTTCTTTTGAGGGAAGGCATAAAGAAATTAATGAAGAAGAAGAAAAGTTACTACTAGTGGAAGAAGGGTTTTGCCCTTAAATTCTTATTTCTTACCTTCATGTTTAATACCTTTCTCTATTTACAGATTTCTTTAATGTTATCTTGCTGTGTCCTTTGCTCTAAGACTGAGGTTGCTTCAGGCGCTGGTCACCAAAGCCCTTTTCTTTCAGTGTTCTAAGTATTGACAATATGTCCGTGATACCACCTCCCCAAGCCTGGTCAGAATTCAGGTGTCACCTTCCTGAGTGACATCTCTGAAAACTGCTTAATTAGAAAAACAAGAAGAGTTCTGAGTTATGGAAAATACATCCTTTATTTGCTGCCTGATCCAACTGAATGTCCTGCAGGTATCAGAAGAATTCAACTTCCTGTTAGTTATAAATGGATTCAAGTAACCTAAACAGAATCAAATGATTGTATAAGACTTGGAGAAGAGGCAAAGTGATAACTAGATCCAGCAAACATGTCACAGTTGCTTAACTTAAGGTTTAGTGAATGTTCTAAATGATGTGGAAATGTTGGGACTCAGATCCTATGGCCAAGAAAGAATTCTTGAGCCATCATTGGTGTAAAAAGATGTTTTTATTAAAGTACAGGGACAGGACCCATGGGCAGAAAGAGCTACACTGGGATTGTGAGGAGCAGGTGGTTATATACTATGGAGTTGGGGGTGATAAAAACAAGGGAAGTTTCCAAAAGGATTTTCATATGCTAAAGAAGACTCACAGAATTCTGGAAGCCTGGCTGTTATCAAGCTAAGATTGTTTTTTCCTCTTAGCAAGGAATTAACATTAAAACAGTTGGGAGTTCCTGGAGGAATGTCCTACTTTTACTGTCTCAAGTTTTTGTCAATGGGTTAAGGAAATTTAATTTTATCTACATTTCCTTCTGCCTTTGTTCCCCTGCATCATAAACACTTTACTAGCATGGCTTCACATAATCATTGAAAATGTACTATGAGAGAAGTAAAATATTTATACCTATTTGTTTCATGGAAAAAGTAACTGAGGCACAAAGAAATTAACCAACTTCTCTGTTAGGCTCACACATGTGGGCACTTGTGGTACACACATTCTAAGGCGGGTCTTTCTTTCCTTTTCTTTTTTCTTTTTCTTTTCTTTCTTTCTTTTTTTTTTTTTTTAAGATTTCATTTTTCTTTTTATTAATCTCTACCCCCAACATGGGACTCAAACTTACAACCCCAATATCAGGAGTCAACTAAGCAAGCCAGGGGCCTCCTAAAGCAGTTCTTTCTGATTCTAGAATTCGCTACCATGCTTTCTATTCCCCCATGTGAAAAATACAACATTATCAGTTTTCTTTCCTTTAGCAGACAAATCCTTGAGGTTAATGATAATCAGTCTCTCTCCATATGACAACAGATAATTACTTTGTGTTTTGTAAAATTTTCATTGTGACCTCTTAGTTTTGTCTTTAAAAAGAGAGCTGGAGAAAATGTCACATAAAATCTTGGTGATTATTTTCAAAGCTACTGTAAAACAAAAGTTAGAAAACAAAGGCTAAAAATACACAAAGAACAAGGCTGAGAAAAAGAGTTGAGTAGAAATTAATTAGTTTCCATGTCTCTTCAGACTTCCTGACAACAGAGAAACCCATGATTTCACAGATCTTAGACTTTATTTTATAATTCATAAGTGATCTACACACTTATATAACTCATTCGGATTTTTTTTTTCTGACCTATTTAAAGACTGAAGGACTTTTTCAATGTGCATGCCAAGTTAATATTTTGAAACAGGTAAAAAATGTCTCAAAATAAGATTGATGGAGCATCCAAACCCCTTAGCACAATGTGCTAAGACAACAGACTTCAGAATTCTATTTATATTCATAATAATTAAAACAAAAGCTTTATATACAATTATTTATGTATTATAAAAATCTCTGGCTGGCAGTTGCTGTTAGTCTGGTATTACTAGCAAGCATATTGAGATTTAGGTTGAGCAACTTGTATTTTACTTAAATAAAAATAAGCAGTAATTTTGGATACAGAAAAGCTAAAGCACAAGCTCTGTTCCTATTTATTGACTTACACTTGTGCATCTTTTCCTTTACTGTTACACTTTGAGGACAGAGTCCCTGAAGTCCATTCAGTGTTACTGTTGTATTAATAAGGGCAATTTAAATACTAAATTTCAAATCATAGTTCGAGATATATGTGTATATATATATATATATATATATTCCCATTGTTGAATATGCCATGCACATACTTGAATTAAGAAATCTGTTCAGATATTTTTGCTCAGCCTCAGAATATCTGTTAGCATTTGTCTCATGTTGGTAGATCAACATACTCAATAGGATGAAGACTTCTTTTTTCATTTATGCTGAACAATACTTATCCTATTTGGGTAATTAACAACTTTGGAATAATTCTTGCTTTGGTCTTGGGAAGATATAAAAAAGGTTTGCCTTTTCTCCCTATTTAATTAACTCGTTAAGGTGATTGTATATTAACCAACAATATAATCAACAGGAAGAACAAAAGCTAAACTTGGAGTAGAATAATGCCAAATGTCATATAATAGTATAATTTTGGGAAAAGATGAGGAAAGTAAGACGAACTGGTTTTTCTACTATCAATGTGATAAAACTCTTATTAAAGAGTGATAACTAATTCTTATGGAAACTTTTCTGTTAATACTGTCAATAGATATTGCTAGTACCCCTTGATTCTTTGTGTTGGACAGTCTCATAGGGCTGTGCCTTAGTAGGACAGCTCATTAACTTGACAGAAGTGTGTGCTGACCATCAGATTTTCTGCAAATTAATTCAGACTTATTTCCTTTCCTTTTTTTCTCTTTAAGGACTATCCATAGAAAAGCTTTTCAGCAGTGAGTCTTACAAGGTTTTCTTACATGCCAAAATAAAAATAAAAGGCATTTATTATTGTTTGTGATCTTGACATTTTTTTTTCAGTGACTTTGTTGTTGTGCTGTCTCTATTTTTTGTAAGTAAAATTGTCATATACAATGCATTTGTACGAGCTACAAATCAGGTAAGAAAACAGCAGTCTCTATGACTCTTCTGTAAACAATGTTAGGTCACTGATGATAGTCTAATCTGAGTGGTAAGAAGGGAAGATATATTTTGTTACATTTTTCATTGAAACCCGCCTTTCTTTTTCTTTAGCCTATATTCTTTATGTGAATGAATCTGAGAAAATTGATGAGCAATTTTACATTTTGTCAGATTAGGTAAAGAACATTACTAGAAGATTATAAAGAATTTACTGTATAAAACTGAAATTGCAGAAGCTCTGAAGATCAAGTCTAAATGATTTAGTCTATATATTTATAATTTCAAAATGGATCCAGTATTCTCATAGAAGGGCGTTATAAATAAAATAGTTAATCTCAAAAACAATTTGTGATGACGAATAAATATTCAAGCTTAATTTATTTTGATAGATTTGATATAGCTAAAGCAGAGGGAAATTAATCTCATGTTGCACTTTTATTCTAGAAATTATTTGTTCTTTATACTTGGATATCAGGTGAAGACCAACCACCAGGTCTCTGCTGCAGCTGTAGTTGCAGCTTTAATGAGCTCAGAAAACAACATTTTCTTACCTTTTCCTTTTGCTCTCTTGAGTCTTAGATCCCAGTGTTTTGCCATGTACATAATGTTAAAAAACCATGAACCTAATTGAGCTCCAAATTGCTACTGTATAAAAATAATCTATTTCATTATGGTTTTGATTTGCATTTCTCTGATTAGAGATGTTGATCACCTTTTCACATACCTGTTGTCTGTACCTCTTCTTTAGAAAGATGTCTATTCAAATCTGTTGCCCACTTTTTAATTGGATTCTTTCTTTCTTTTTCTATTGAGTTGCAGGAGTTCCTACAGTTAACAATATGGGGTTGTGAACTTAAAAACTTAGGAGGATAAATCTCATACTAAGTATTTTTAACACACACACAAAGGAAAGAACGGCATGGGGATTCTTAGAGATGATGGATATGTCTATTATCCAGAGATATGTTAGTAGTAATAGAGTAACATATTAATTAAATAATTAATTATATGCAGTAGCTATGTTGGGATTTGAGGAATTTTAATTTAAGAAGCATATTTCACTGTATAGAACATGAGCACTGTTTTATTATGGTTTTTAACTTTACTGCAGATGCAACTTTTCTGTCACTGGTTACTAAGAAAACAAAATGATCCCAACTTTGTGGTATCTGTCTGTGTCACTTTCACAATGTCTGTGAAAACATGGAGATGTATAAAAATGACATTTGTATTTCAGAAAACTTTTTCATGCTGAATGTGAATAGAAAAAAGTGAATAAATTCACGGTATTGACTTACATTTATATGACTAAGAAATGAGCTTAACATTCTTTCCTTCAGGCACAAAGTTGATATTCTCTCATGGCATTATTCTCCTGTCTTACAAATGTTCTTGTGCATGACAAGAAGTCCTTTACCTACTTGACTTTGCAGATTAATTAAACTATAGGTATACAAAAGCATTCACGAATTTCATTTCCATCTTTTTTCAACTCTCAAAATATAGAATACATGCATATATATATATCACACTGAATTGAAACATGTTAATATTATTTTATGTTATTCATTAGTATGTTTTATATGACATACAGGGAATTTAAAAAACTTCATAATCAGCAAGAAATATGAGAATCCAAGCTATATTTTAATGATGGGTTTCTGAGCTAACTTTGAGCTAAAAACATGAGCTAAATTTGAGCCTTATTTAGACAGAGTCCACAAGTAGTTTTTAAAAATCTGTAATAGGGGCACCTGGGTGGCTCAGTGGGTTAAAGCCTCTGCCTTCGGTTCAGGTTATGATCTAAGGGTCCCGGGATGGAGCCCCTCATCGAGCTCTCTGCTCAGTGGGGAGCCTGCTTCCCTGCCCCCCTGCCTGCCTCTCTGCCTATTTGTGATCTCTGTCTGTCAAATAAATAAATAAAATCTTCAAAAAAAATAAATAAATAAAAAATAAAATCTGTAATAAATTGAATAACTAAGGGATTTAATGCAAATGAAATGTTCCACAAAAATTCTCCTTGAGATTAAAAGCGTATTGTGTAATGGATTAACTATGTTTGTAGAATTCAACAAAGTTTCTTTTTAACTATGCTTCTTGGGCAAGTAATTTAAGATTCACAGTATCTTTGTTTGTGGAAAACAAATAATACAAAAACAATTTTTTTAAAGATTTTATTCATTTATTTGACAGACAGAGATCACAAGTAGGCAGAGAAGCAGGCAGAGAGAGAGGAGGAAGCAGGCTCCCTGCTGAGCAGAGAGCCCAATGCGGGGTTCCATCCCAGTATCCTGGGATCATGACCTGAGCGGAAGGCAGAAGCTGCAACCCACTGAGCCACCCAGACAAAAACAATTTTTTTAAAGAAAGAATCAACATAACAACAACATCAACTAAGGACAATAGCAAAAGCCTTTAGAGATTTATGGAAGTACTAGTCAGGGTTGTCCAGAGAAGCAGGACCAATAGGTTATGTATACAGACATATGTATAAAGAGATTTATTATAAAGAATTGGCTTATGCAATTATGGAGGCTGTCAAGTCCAAAGATCTACAGTTGGCACATTGGCAACCCAGGAGAACAGATGGTGTAGCTCCAGTCTGAAGGCTGGCAGCTTGAGATTCAGGAAGAGCTGGTGTTTCAGTTTGAGTCTTAAGGGAAGAAAGAAAAAAAACAAAAAAAGATGCCCTAGCTAGAAGGTAGTCAGGTATGAGGAGTTCCCTCTATACTTGAGGGTTCTAAATCTTTGCTTTATTCAGCCCTTCAACTGACTGAATGAGCCCCACACCTTACAGATGGAAATCCACTCTACTCCATCTAGACGTTAAATACCCAGAATACTGTTTAATCAAATATCGGGACACCCATGCCCAGTGAGGAGGATGCATAAATTTAACCATCACAGTAGAGTCAATTAGAAATTACATAGTTGTAAAGCCTTGCACAGTGTTCAACATATAGTAAATACTAAATAGATGGCATGTATTAATATTCATAGTAATTATTTATAAAATGTCAATAATTAATTAAACATACACCTTACAATAGTTATGGGGTGGTAAGCACTCTATATTCTTTTTAGACTGGCTATGATTGAAATTAGTATGATAGTCTCAACTCTGCTTATATTACAGAGATGAAGGGCCAAAGCCAATCTACTTAATTCTCTAGGACTTTTCATTTCCAAGTGGGTTCAAACAAAGCCACTCTGGGTCTTAGGATATTATACCGCAACGTTCTCATAGTTGATGTATGAGCCCAGACATGTGCTAGGGGCCCAACTGTTACATTTGGTCTCCAAATAACTAGTAAAGCCTGTACCACAGAGTAATAATTTATGGCATGACCTAAATTCAGGAGCTCACAGAGAGAAGCTAAAAAGGTCCTTCCAAAGCAACTATCTTTGCCAAGGCAGAGTGCCCAGTGTAAATTGATGCTGGTTGTATAATGTTGGAGGAGAATGAAATGACAAGATTACCATGGCATTTTCTCATGGAAGTATATGGTTTTTGTTTTTTTCATCTTGAGATTGGTCTTACTGGAGTTTGGCAAGAGATAATTATTGACATGACCACTATGACTTCCAGCTGGAGTTTTTATATGTAAGATCCAGGTTTATTTTCTTTAGATCACTTCAAGAATTCAAACAGCCATAGCTAATCTGTGGAAAGTAGAATTAGGTATAGTGAATCGGTCCCAGACATGAAACTGTAACAAAGCCAATGATTATATCATGTTGTGTGCTCTACTGTGCCTGGTTTAAAAAAAAAAAAAAAGTGGGTACAAAGCCAGAATTCAGAATATAGAACCCTTCTAATTATCACACAGGTGAAATCTGAGGATCTATATTTAGCACTTTTCTACTCCTGAAAGAAATACCCTCATAAATGTAGCACATAAAAAAAAATACATTTTTAATAGGTATAGTGTAAAACCAGAACTCTTTACATTACTTATATTTATGTGACACAAATATGTAGTAGTCTTGTGAATATCATTAGTTTGTGAAGTCAAATTGATTTTGCATCTGAAAATATCAGATTGCATCCTAGAATATCTGAGGTCTCTTTTGCTGAAAATTACGGAAAAATCTCTGTAACTATTTTTAGCATATTCTTCTATTCCTTGCTGGAATCATCACCTAACTCTAATAATCTTCTTATTATAAGCAGATGTAGTTATAAACTATAGTCCCAAGAGATTCATCTCCCCTAAATTTTGATTTTTAAAAGCTGACATAAATTAATCTGACATATTCAGTCTTAGCATTTATATGAAATCTCCTTCTCTAAGCTATAGGCCAGAGATTGGCCTCCTGAAGTAAGTCTATGATTTCTATGCAGAGGATGATTTTGGAGAAGATGCTTCCAGAGTAAGCTGACATGACAATGACACATGCAACTGAAAGATCCAGGGTGTCTAGAAATATTTTGATTAGAAAACCATGACTTAGAGAAGTTGATTGCTCTGCTCATCCAAAGCCAACAAAGCAAAACGTTTTACGTGGGCCTGGGTGAAAACCCGAGGGAAATTTTATTTATACTTATTTATATATATATGAGTATTCTTGTCACTATTTCCAACATTCTATTTTCTAATGCTTAATAAAGTCCATCTCTCTTTGTTCCCTATTTTACTTTATCTTTAGCCCACTCTTTTCTTGAGGTATACTTAAGCAGCCTAGAATGAACACTCTTTCTCTAAAAACCATGCTGAGAATTCAATAACATAAAGTACTTCATCTATTGGCTGTTTAAAATTCCTTTTTAAAATTAGTTTATTTTGAAACAGGTACTTCAGAATCCACTTAAGAAATAATACCTGGATCTCAAATGATGCACCTTTAGGAAGTAAAGGATTAGATTCCTCAGAATAATCCCAACATTGTTGTAGTCCACTAGAACAAGGAAATACACAGATGTCCCTGAGTGGGATCATAGGAAGGAAATTATCTTATAATAAGTTTTAAAGTGAAAAATTGCTAACACAAGCAAATGGCTCTCAGGAGAGCTGAAGCATGAGGCTGGTAATGATTGGAATTCAGAAGAGTGTCTTACTTCTTTGATCAAGCTTAGAAAAATCATAACCATCTTGATAAAAAGACACTATGTTAAATTTTACTATTTTCAACCACATTATATTTGAAAACAATTAAACATATTCCTAGGTAATGTCTCTGTCAGGGTCTAAAATTATTGTGTAAAAATAATGGCTTTATTCTCTACATAAATAGTACAGATACTATTTGAAGATACATATTATTATTAACTGATTTATTTTCTCTTCACTGAAATATTGTGTTTATAGCTTCAACATGAATTAATTTTCCTTTGTACCTGGATATAATTTTTTTAAAAGTTTTTGGGGAATGTGACAACCATAGATATATTCCATTTTTATTGAATATGACAAGCTACTACTATGGAATAGGATCATCCCTTCACATGTGGTCATATATGTGGCCTATAATGTCCCATCAGAACCAGAATTTTTGTTCAGTATTTACTCTGTGGCTTAATTTGCTCCCAGTTCTAGGAATGTTACCTTACATGAATGGACACGTGGAAAAACCCAGAGTGGAAACATTGAATGAATGCTTAATCTCTGTCCTCTAAACACAGAAGATAATAGGGTAAGTAAACATTATTTCTGGGAAGATAGAAGTTATCAAAAATATAGCTCTGATTTCTTATTTTTAGGAATTCTCCTAACAAAAATTAATTCTCTTATCTTAGTTTGTATGCATCACTTATGTGAGAACCAAACCAGGAGGTTTATGTGTGTTAAATAATGCTCTTTTACTTACAAAGAGAGAGGGGAGTAGGGAGAGGGGGAAAAAAAAAAAAAAAACAAGGCAAATAAATTCAAACATTCAAAATACAAAATTCCAAGTGCAAAGACTAAACGAAATATCCACATAAAAACTGAATCACAATGGGATTTTGTTTGGACACTTTTCCCTAAAGTAAGAAATGTATTTAAAGAAATCATATTGATGTGCATATGATATTACCAGTAATTGTTTATTGTATAAATTAGCCTGTGGTTGATTTTCAACATCTATATGGAATTTTAAAAGCAATCAAATAAGCAGCAAATCCAATTAATAATTTTCTTACAGAAACACAATTAAACAGATGTTTCTTCACTGGAACTGGAGGGGAAAAAAATGCCTTAAACCCCCTTGGTTCAGAAGATTTTTGCATCATGTAATTCAGCCTTTTGTGGACATAACTGGTATTCTGATGAAATTTAATGAGGTTAAGAACTTCTACTGGGAAGGTAAGATTTCCTGGTCAACTGATCACCTAGTTCAATCATCTTTAAGCAGTTAGATAGTTGTGCCTTGTACTACCTCATTATGTTACCACCTTCTCCACCCCCTAGCTACACCACAAGACCTTTTTTCTTCTTCTTTCTTACTTCTTTCAAATAAAATTCCAAGACATTGTTGTAATTTTTTTAGAGAAATTTTTAAGCAGTTTGTTCATCCTAGTGAGCATAAAAATATATATATTCATCACTGACAACAATGTTCTGCATTAAGTTTTTCAGAATCAAGAGCTACCATAGTTGGCATATCTAAAATCCGTGCAGCTCAGGCTATATGACAGGCCCTACCTACTCTAACCTCTTCTGTGTTTTGTTCCCACTCATCTTCAAACCCCCACACATAAAAGTGCTACTCTTCTCATTTTACAAGTGAGGAATCTGAAATACAATGAGATTAGAAAATGTTATCGGGTCCTCATAATGGTAAGGAATGGAACTTTATGTTTTATACATTTGTTTTTTATATTTATATATTCATATGTTTTACACATTTATTTCAAGCAAGCACAAAATAATAATTACCAGTGTGAATAATTGTAGCCATTAATTTACATAATTTCAAAATTGGCAATTTACCTAAGACAGATTTCTTAAAGACAAATAATATATATTCCTAATTTATGAAGTGTTCTTAATGAAAGACATATTACATAAAATTCATGCAAAGATAGCAGCTTTATTATTAATAGCTATAACCAGAAGCAGTAAATATACAGTTTCAAGAAATTGAATCAAACTGTGGTGAATTCCAACAATGGAATACTGCACTACACAGCAAAAAAAAAGGGAGGGGTGGAATGAGCTACCATTGCACATAGCACCATGGTTAAATATTAAAAACATTTTATTGACTAAAAAATCTAGCCACAAAAGTTTATATACTGACAATTCCATTTTATGAATGGAAAAAATTAACCTACAATGATAGAAATAGGAAGTTCCACAGGCATGTGGCAACTTACTAAGGTGATGAAAATTTTCCATATCTTTATGACGATTTTGGTTGCAAGGATTTAAAAATTTGTTGCAATTCATGGAATGGTACAGTTAAGATATGTATATATTTTCAGTATATGTGATTTTTTTCCTTAAAAATATTAACATTAATAGTTGAGGAGGAAACCAGACTTCGTATTTTTTTATTCCTTTGAAGGAACATAAAACAATGAAATGCAGTTTTAGGAGACAGATTGCTTAGTTTTGATTCTTAGGTCAATCCTCTTCATTGTGGAATAGCAGGAAAATTACTTACCCTCCCTAAGACTTATTTCCCTGTATTGCAAAGTAGGAATATATATGGTACCAATGATAGAGTGCTGTGAGAACTAAATGCAGTAATATGTTTGAAGCATTTAGTAAACTGTGATCATTGTTTAAATTTTCATTTTATGTACTCACATATGCACATGTTCTGTGCGGATGCTGCTCTGAAATACTCCTTTTTTTTTTTTTTTCTTCTCTCGAACTTCTATTGACTTGAAGAAGGAAAAGGCAATTGATCTGGCAACTTAATTCGATTTTTGCTTCCTTATTTTGACCACTGATGGAAAGAAATGGGGACAGTAAACAAAGACATAAAATAATGCTGAGCCCAGGAGCCCAGCCTATGCCACTTTGTAATGATCAGCTCTTCTTTCACTTAGCTGCAATCACTTCTAGAGAGAAGTTCGGGGAAGAGAGTTAGTTACTTTTATCCTGTAACATATAAACAGATAGTTTAGTTGTGCATGTTGTCAAGTACCATGACATCGACCTCTTTATCTTCAGCAGATTCTGTTGTCTTCCTTTGATACCTTGCCTCACCTTTCACTGTCCCTACCACAGCACCGCAAGGAAATTCTTCCTGGACTCCCTTTTGTCTCTCCACACCCTTCCATTTCTTCAAGGTCATGAGCGAGCTCCATCTGCTACATGAGTTTCTCTCTGGGTATTGAGGTTACTTCAATATTTCCTTTTTGAACTCTTTTTGAAATTACAATATAACATTTCACTGTATTTTTAAAATTTATTTCAAGAGTCATCTCTTCCCACCTTCAAGTAATAAACACCTGAAGGACGGAGACGCTAAAAGCAGCACATTCTTTAGAAACATAGAAATACACTTTTAGGTTATGAAATGGACCTGAAAGAATATCTAGTTAAGCTACTTGGCTCTTTAGACAAAGAAGGTAAGGTCTTGGAAAGCCTGAGGGACCTGTACAAGGTTCTTAGAAAAGCAGAACTTTATTTGCTTGAATGAAGAGAACTGGGCATCATGGTTGCAAATCTTAATCTGCCACCTGTTTAGCTTGTCATCTGGGGCAAGTTTATTCAACTTGCTTCCCCATCTGTAAAATTTTGTCATCTTTTTATCTGATAAAATTTAAGCTGACCTTCTAAAAGGAGTATTTTGGAAAGTTTTGTGTTTTTTTTTTTTCTGAGTATAATGTACATACATTGTTATATTAGTTTCAGGTATACAATATAGTGATTCAGCAATTCAGTACATCTCTCAGTCAGTGTTCATTATAAATGTAGTCTCAATCCCCTTTTTCTGTTTCACCCATCCCCCACTCACCTCCCCTCTGGCAGCCACCAATTTATTCTCTGTATTTGATTCTGGTTTTTGTTTTGTTTTGTTTTGTTTTCTTTTCTTTTCTTTTTTCCTTTGTTTGTTTGGTTTCTTTCTTTCTTTCTTTTTTTCTTTAAAAAATTTTTTTTTCGTTTGGTTTTTTAACATAAGTGAAAGTATATGGTATTTGTTTTTCTCTGAGTGACTTATTTCATAAGTGAAATTAGGTCTATCCATGTTGTTGCAAATGGCAAGATTTCTTTTTTTTATGGTGAGTAATATCCATATATATATATATATATATATATATATATATATATTAATATTACATCTTTACCCATTCATCTACCAGTGTACACTTGGGTTGCTTCTGTATCTCAGTTATTGTAAATAATGCTACAGTAAACAGAGGGGTTACATATATCTTTTCCAATTAGTCTTTTCTTTTTCTTTGGATAAATACCAACTTGTGGAATTACTGAATCATTTGGCCATTTTATTAATTTTTTGTGGAATCTCTGTACTATTTTCCACAGCCGCTGTACTAATTTCCCACCAACAGTGTATGAGGCTCTTTTTCCTCCACATCCTCACCAACACTTTTTATTTCCTGTGTTTTTGTTTTATCCATTCTGACTGATGTAAAGTAATATCTTATTGGTGTTTTGGTTCACGTGATGATGATTAATCATGTTTAACATCTTTTCATGTGTCTTTTGGTAATGTATCTTCTTTGAAATAATGTCTATTCAATTTCTCTGCCCATTTTTAAGTTAGATTATTTGGTTGGCTTAGTGTCAATTTGTACAAGTTCCTTATATATTTTGGATATTAACCCCATATCAGATATATCATTTGCAAATAATCTTCTCCCATTCAGTAGGTTTCCTTTTTGTTTTGTTGATGGTTTCCCTCACTGTGCAAAAGTTTTTTATTTTGGTATAGTTCCAACAGTTTAATTTTGCTTTTGTTTTCCTTGCCAGAAGAGACATCTAAAAAAATGTTTCTATGTCAAAAAAATAACTGCCAATATTTTCTTCTAGGAACTGTATGATTTCAGATCTCAAATTTGGTATTTAATCCATTTTGAATTTATTTTTTTGTTTGGTATAAGAAAGTAGTTCCAATTTCATTCTTTAGACTTCCTCACACTATTTGTTGAAGATACTGTCTTTCTCCCACTATATAATTTTTGCCTCCTTTGTTGTAGATTAATTGATTATGATTATATGGGTTTATTCCTCAACTCTCTATTCTGTTCCATTGCTTTGTGTATCTGTTTTCTGTGTTAGTGTTAAACTGTTTTGATCACTATTGCTTGTGATATAACTTGAAGTCTGGGATTGTCATGCTTCCAGTTTTGTTTTTCTTTTTCAACATTGCATTGGCTATTTGGGGTATTTTATCATTCCATACAAATTTTAGGATTGTTCCAATTCTGTGAAAAATGTTGTTGGCATTTTGATGGGCATTGTATTGAATCTGTAGATTGCTTTGGATAATATTGCCATTTTAACAATATTGGTTCTTCCAATCCATGAGTATGGAATGTGTTTTCATCTATTTGTGTCATCTTTAACTTCTTTTCATCAATGCTTTGTAGTTTTCAGAGTGCAGACCTTCCACTTCCATGGTTAAGTTTACTCCTAGATGTTTTATTCTTTTTGGTGCAATTGTAAATGGGATTGTTTTTTAAATATTTCTTTCTGCTACTTCATTATTCATGTATAAAAATGTAACTGAAAAGATAGATCTTAATTAAGCATTTGATATTTTAATATTTGATCTCCTATCCATTCATTAAATTAAGGAAGTTTTAAAAACTCAAAGAAGTTATGTAATATTTATGATAATATTTTTTCTCAGTAATCATATATCAATCTATTTTGATATTTTTCCATAATAAATACCATTATTGGGGGGTATAGCTCAGGGGAAGAGCATTTGACTGCATAATAAATACCATTATTTAAGAAATGATACCAGAGGGGCACCTGGATGGCTCAGTGGGTTAAGCCTCTGCCTTTGGCTCAGGTCATGATTTCGGGGTCCTGGGATCGAGCCCCACATCGAGCCCCACATCGGGCTCTCTGTGTGGCGGGGAGCCTGCTTCTCCCTCTCTCTCTCTCTACGTTCCTTTCTGCCTATCTGTGATCTCTCTCTATCAAATAAATAAATAAAATCTTAAAAAAAAAAAGAAAAATGAAATGATAGCAGAAATTTATCTATTGTCATGTTTAACTAAAACATATGTGACCAATCTTAATTAAAATTTATGTAAAATAAATTTATGTAACATAAATTAAAATTTATGTAAAATGAATTATGTGTGTATTTTGTAAAGCAGATGTATATATATATATATAGAAAATGGAGGCCTAAGAATTACTTTTAAATAATTGGTCATACAACCTATATCCTTATTACTAAATTCTAAATAAATCTTGTTACTGAAGCAGATAATATAATTCATGCATTAGATGTCAGCATTAGTACATAGATTGAGGACATCAGAAGCACATGTGAATCTGTAAGAGAGCACAATTTTTATATTGCTAATTACTTGATATTTTGCCTTTTAAGATAAAACCTTGTTTTCATCCACACAAAAGCATTTCAGAAGATTAATTAGGACTTCATTAATAAATAATTAAGTATTTTATCTCTACATTGCCTGAAAGCAATTGTAAATTACATCTTACCCATGTTCCTAATTTGATGTCCAACAAACAGACTTGCCTGTGGAAATTTTTGTAAATCAAACTCATGATATATTAGCCATACTCTGCTGGCCTTCCAAGTCCTCTTAGTTGTTGATAATGCAAATCAAGCTAAGTGAGTGATAACCTGTCAAGAGACACTGCTTTGGAAAGCCATACTCACATTAATACTAACCATTCAGAATTGTTATAAGGAACAGTTCCCTCCATAATTAAGAAGACAAATGTGGCAAAGAATATGCTGCTTCATCGAGTTTTGCATGTGAATCATCCCCAAAGTGAACTTTTAAAAAGATACCCAGGATTTCTGTGAGGAAGAAATAAAAATAAAACATCATGGTATGTTAACATAGCTAAATCAGCAAATAAACATCAGATACGAAAAATTAATTTGATATTTAATTACGCATAGTATAAAGCTTATAAGCTAAACTCCACTTGGACATAATGAAGTGCACATGATTTTATTAGGACAAAATGCGAGTCTATTATCTGACTCTGTTACATTGAATTTGAGACCCGCTGTTCTTTTGAAGATTAGTTTCTCTCTGAGATAGCCCAGAGGTGGGATCAACTCACCGACAGCGTGTCTTAGCTTTCATTGAACCTCTAGTATGTAGACTAGATCCTCATATATACAAACCATTCAATAAAAATTGTATTTTAGTAAAATAACTATAGTAAAATAATTAGATCTTAAAAGCAAATTTCTTTAAGCCTTTATCATTTAATCTAAGTCACTTGTTTCTGTTCAGACCAACTAGTTACGTTCTGGAGAGGTCCCTTAAGTAAAGAAAGGGAACACGAAGCAGGGCTCTGCCGCTGGAAGAACTGATGATGGAAAGAGAAGATGGAATGTGTGGTAGTTTGGTCTGTAAAAGACTGAGCAGACTTCAAAAGAGGCAACATAGGGAAATAACACATGCCACTCTTTGGCTGAAGCCACTGACTGCCCAGACTAAATGCAGATCCTACTTTGGAGCCTTTTGAGTGTAGAAAATGAGTCTCCAACTAAGCATTGTCTCCTACTACTTGCCTCCTGAGTATATTGTATAAGACAGGCTCTGAATAAAATTTTGTTTCATTAACTCAACAGTAGAAGGAAGCTCAAGGAAGGGTAGAAATCCTTAACAACTAGGTAATGGAAAATTCTTCACATCGGAACATACATAATTTTCCAGAATAATTACTTTTTTATAGAGGTCATAGTTCATACTAACACCTTATAACTCAAATGGAAATCATATTTAAGTTTATACTTTCGCCATACATTAAAGTTAATTACCAGTTTATGTTGTTCTGTGTTACTGTTCTAGAATCATTTCACATCTGTCTCTTGGCAGGTGTATCCACAAAAGTAGATCAAGAAACAAATTATAAGCTGATCAATATTTTATTCTTTTCTTTAAGGCCTTTTATTTTACCTTGTGGGGTTTCAGTACATTAAGCTGATGCTTTATAATATGAAATGATTTTGATGATATGCAAATAAGAGACTATTAAAAACAAATGACGTGTTTTTGGCAAAGCATTTGATTGTTTAAATTATCTTTCTGTAACTGAAAATATTCAACATTCGTGCATTGAAAGAGTTTGCATTAAACAATAGCTACACAGTTGAGATGTAGACTCTAGCTTCTTGAAGTGGAAAAAGAAGTTGTGTTCTGTAGAGGGCAGATTTCAAAGGACAAAGCTAAACACTCATATTATCAAAAGTGCAAATAGATAATGTTGTATATACTTGGCTGCTTACGTACGTAGGGGTGTTTGAGACAGAAAATGAATGTCCCGGGTGGAAGTAAATCAATCTTAAGGGAATTAGAATGTTAAGTGGCATAATGATGGGCACACAATGCTCTCTCCACAGCTGTTCTTCCACTCACAAAACAAAAAGCAGAACAAGACAGAAGGGAAAGACTGACAAATTGATTGGTTCTGCTGTTTCCTTAGTATTATGTGCCATGTCACTTTTTGAGGTTCTTAGATAAGATCCAATTGCTCCTTAGGCCTTCTTAATTACCTTTCAGATTTCCTTTGTTATAGGATTTGTTACCATGAATCTAAGAGACCTTGTCTTGGCACTTTGACAGGAAGGATTGGACTGTTTAACCAGAACTAATGAATATCTTCCATTTCCTTCGTGAAAAAGGTAATATATGTTATGCTGTTTCCTGAATCACATATGTAAGTGACAGCAAGAAACACCCTTGGAATCATAATAATAAAATTGCCTTTGTTAACTCCAAAGCATAACAATAGAAATGCATAGCACTATAATCTGAATCTCTTCTATTTCTTTGTTCTCAGGCAAAATACACTGAGAAAGTACTTATGAATTCTGTACAATTTTCATTTTATAATGAAATAAGAGGTTTATTCATTTTTTTCAGTTTTAATCACAACTGACCAAGTGATTCAGACTTTACATTAGACCATGGTTATCACATAGCACACAACATGCTAATAAAGAGAATGCTGATAGTTAGTAACCAAAAATGATTACTGATACTCTCTCGCTACTAATGACACATATCAGAGTATGAGGTGTTTGTACATTATTTTTATTTATTGTTTTCTCTTTCTGGTTGTGTGATTTATCACTGCCATGTTTATCGTTCTTTTCTGTGCAATAAATATGCCTCAAACCATTACTGGCAAACATTCTAATGGTACTACAACAAAGCTGATTGAAATTTCCATCTTTTGACCATTGTCATAAGATTCATAAGTGTAATAGATTACTTGAGATATCAATAGATGCTAAAATTAATATCATTTATTGATCTATTACTCTATGACTTATTGCTATAATGAAATCCATTATATTTAAATAAGCTCTTCTGAAATTTTCAGTAATATTCTGCATTCTGTAAAAATATATCTCTTTACTTGAATGTAATTCTCTACCAGATTTCAAGATTAGTATAATTTTATCAAAGTTCCTCTAAGACAAAAATTTTAGCTTGCTTTATTTAATGTGGAAACACACCTCCCATACTTTCTGATTTGCATTAAAATAAGCTAGGGTTTTAGATGCAGAGTATTACTCTTCAATTCATAGATTTTATACAATATGTCCTTTTTGCATAACTGTTTTAAATTATTCCAACCAATTATTTTGTATTCCACATTTCTTATTCTTATATTCTTATCTTTGTTTTCTTTTTGAGTTAGGTAAGTAGAGAATGTTTTCTTCTGAATTTATGCATGCTTTAAAACATCTTGCCTTTAGCTTTTCCTTATGTAAATATTAAAATTATTTCATCCTGCATTATAGAAGAAGGAACACAGCACATTACAATGGTTCTGCTATAAATCCTGAGGTCCCAGCTATAATTCCTGTGTCAATCACTTCATACAGTCTAGCCTGAGATAATAATTGTAATTCCCCTGAGCCTCAATTCCCTCACTTTTTAAAGAGAGATAACACTAGTTCTTACCAATAGGGACTTTGCTGTGGATAAACTGTGTCCGACACATAGTGAACCCACAATAAATTCTTATCATTGCTAACTCCATTACTTGACACCATGCTGACTTCTGGCATTTATTGCTGAAGAGAAAACAGAAATCCAAGGCAAGCCTGAATGTCGTTACATAATGGGTAATATTTTCCCCCACTTGGATGTATGCAACTTTAATTTGTAGTTTTAAAAGACAGTTATGTTTTATGTCTGGGATCTTGTTTCATTGATTTTATCTTGAATATTTGAAATTGTTTTGAATATGTGGAATTTCTCAGATTATTTTTCAACTGAGAAAATAGCTTCACCTGCTGTTTTGTAAATGTCTGAGAGGTAAATGACACTTGCTTCCGTTCTCTCTTGCTTATTAATTTATTCTTCTCTCAGAGCTACAGTTACAGCCAGAAGTAAGGTATATATGGAAGATTCTATCCAATTCCCTGGGATAAATGCAGTTATGCTTTCTTGCGGTAATATTCTTCATCCAAATTTCTCTGACACAGGATAGAATCGAAAGGTCTAGATCATATTCTGTTACTCAAGTGGTTTTTAATTTTAGGATTGAGTTGGAACCCTAGCCCAACCCTGCTCCCACTTTCTGTTCATCTATTTCCAGGAAAGTGTTGCCTGTGACACCATGTATTTAAAAAAAAAAAAAAGAAAAGAAAGGGAAAAAAAGGGAGGGAGATTCCTCAGAAAACAGTAACCCACACAGAAGAGGAAGAACTCTGGTTTCTCACTGATACAATACTTGCATTTATGAACCAGATGCTGAAAAAATGATTCCAGAGTCACACCCTTTTTAAAATTACAGTAAGACTACACCATAAGATAGAACCTCTTAACAGGTTTTTGGCTTTTTTTTTTTTTTTTTAAACTGGAAACAACAAACTTTTATAGGAAACTAAAAAGGACCAGAGTGAGAATTAGGAAAAATAAAAAGAACACATACAACTGTATCTTCAAGCATTTTAATGGAGTATTATGACCCACCAAATTAATGTATCCACATTTTCTAATAAAAAGGAACTGATTTGAGTATAGGCAGCATGAAAATACTCTAATGCAGTGCTGCTCAACAAAACTTTCTGTGATGATGGAAATGTTCCATTATCTCTGTTGTTGAATCCAGAAGCTTCTAGCCACATGAATACTCACAGTGTGGCTTATGCAATTGAGGAATTGAATTTTTAATATAGCTTAAACATCCACCTGTGGCTAGTGATTATCAATTGAACAGCACAGTTCTAATGCCTCATGGGTCAAAATCAGTGGTTTCTTCAGGGTATTTCTCTAATCACAGATGACAGGTGTAGAGGGTCGTAGGTAGAAAGAGAGGAAAAGTCTTAACAAACAAGTTCAGTTTAACAAACAAGTTCTGAAACTCTCCACAGCTTTCAGAAGCAAGAGATGAGAAAAAGACTCTGGGGGAGACCTGAGTATGCCCTTGAACTCCTGGCTAATGCCGGTGGAAGTAGAAAGCCTAGGATTTGGCTCACTCAGATGGGAAGAGGCCTATGGTGCCACTCATAATCTGAGCCTTCAGCCATCTGTGCGTGGAAATCATTGCTGAGGGACTGGCAGGGAGGTAGGGGCGCTCATATCCAGACAGGGTTTCCAGGGCTAGATGAGGATTTAGAGGAGGAGGCCCTTTCTGACCACCTGCAGTCTGCACTGCCCCTTTCTGGGGATTAAGGTCTTGTTCTTGCTCTTGAACAGTTTGCTGGGATCCAGCTTGTTCATGAAGGAGCTGTTCTCTTCTGCAAATAGGTCTGTGTTGTCGGTGATGGGTTTATACATGTTGAACCACTGCTTGGCCTGTGGGCTAATGCCATAGCTGGTGAAGGCGTACTGCCACTGCAACAGGCCCAGCTGCCTGATGAGCAGGTGACTGTAAGCGGTGAAGGCGCCCGTGAGAAAATGCCAGGATAATGCTCTGCCCAGGAACAGATCTCAGTGTCCTGTGCTAACACTGGTTTCCCTCTTTTGTAGACAAGGCAAACCTCCCCCCTTCCCATGCTCACACATCACGCTGCAAGAACCAAAGTGAGACTTCTCTGGCTGGTTCTCCCAGGCTTCAAGTGCATCGTCTTCCAGGTCTGCTGGAGTTGGTGCCTTAGGAAGTGAACACATGGAAGACTGGTTGAGTTGACTCAGTGCTGAGATGCTCTCAATGGCCGTGCTGCCATGGATGCCCCATCATCCACCTTCACACTCCGTGTCATGGGGAAGCCATTGGTCATCAGGTAAAAATTCTTCACATCCTCAGGTAGCACACAGTTATCTTGTTGTGCCCATGAAGAAATCACACGATGTTCAGCGGGGGTTTCTCTATGATAGCCGCCTCTACCACACCTGGGGGAGATTCTAAAATGTGGGTGATCCCCAGGGTCAGCTTCTTCAGGTGCAGCTTGCTGCAGCCTGGGAGGGGGGGTGGTGTCTCCTCCATGGTTCGCGTGGCAGGTGCAGCGGTGGGGACGAGAAGGGGAGGGCAGCAGAGCTAGATGCTGCTCCAGAGGCTCAGCCATCAAGTTCACGGCATGCCGAGAGTTGTCTCTTAACAAGTTTTTAAGTATAAAATACAATACTGTTATCAGGCACAGCATTGTACACCAGAGTCTCTAGAATTTATTTATCTTGTATAACTGAAATTTAGTACATGTTAATTAGTAATTCCCTGTTTCTTCCCCACGCCAGACCCCTAGAAACTACTGTTGTATTTTCCCTTTCTATAAGTTTATCTCACATACCTCACATAAGGAGATTCATGCAGTATCTGTCCCTTAGTGACTGACTTATTTCGCTTAGTATAATGTCCTCCAACTTCAGTCACAAATGACAGGATTTCTTTCTTTTTTATTCTTCAGTAATATTCCATTGTATGTCTAATGGCTTTTTTAAAATCCATTCATCCATTGATGGACATTTAAGTTTTTTCTATATCCTGGCTGTTGTGAATAACATTGCAGTGCATATTGAAATGTTAATATCTCTTTGAAATCTGACTTGAGTTCTTTTGAATAAATACCCAGAGGGGGGATTGCTGGATCCTACTGCCAACTATTTATTTTATAATTTCCAAAATTTGTAGCTATCATTACACCCCTATTCTCTTTGTACTTCTGTATTTAAACCTTAAAAATATGTTTACTGTCATTGTAGTGTGGTTTGAAGAAGCAGCAGATCTTTTTTTGTTCTGTCTACTCTCTTAATCAATAGTAGTTGTTTTCAGTGCAAATTCCAGGATTCCTTCTTAATTACCAAAATAGATGCTTGAATTATCTGCATTTAACCATGCTTAGAAATATATTAGCCACCTGATATATACATAAATTTGCTTTTAAAGTGATGTCATCATTAGGATTGCAATGTCACCAAGTCCAGCAGAAACAAATTTTATAAGCTGTGAATATGAATTTTTGGACTTGGAAGCTGAGACATGCATTTTGTATTTATTACTGTCATTTAAAGAAATAGTCTCATAAAATAGGAAAGATAAAAATATAAATCTCCTCAGGAGTTATTGTTAATTCATTGATCTGATTGACAGTTTTAGCAGAGGGCTATGTGAGTTTGGGCATGAGAAGATTATTCTTGGATTCATTATATAAAGTTCATGCCAAGTTTAATCTGTAATCCAGTCCATAAAATGATTTATAAGACAAATATTTGAAAGTTTTCTGGGACTGGATAAGATCTGAAAGACCATTTTTCCTGTGTTCTGATGGGTCATTTTATAACTCTTCTCTGCTTCACAAGTTCCAACTTTTTGACTTATTAAAGCATGTGTATTTTTAAATAAATCTTAAAAATATAACACAATGTACAACATTCCAGTTGGGACTCCTTCTCTGAGTTCTAAAAATAATTTAAGTTTAAAATAATCTGATTTTATATAAAATCGTAGTCCCTTGATTTCTTACCACTAACACTCATTCTCTCCTCTTCAAATACAATTTGAACTTAGGCATAAAGTATTTATTCCAAAGTGATATAACACACAGAAGTTTTTATTTTCCATCCTGGGACATCTTTAGTGAATGATGATGGTTGAGGAAAGCTAAACATCCATTAACAGTGCCCATCAGTTTTATGAAATTGTTGTCAGGACCATTTCTATTACTCTAAAATCAGCTTAGATACAGTTTCGTAAAAACATATTTTATTTATTTATTTGTTAGAGAGAGAGCGAACACAAGCAGGAGGAGTGTCCGGCAGAGAGAGAAGTGGACTCCCTGCTGAGCAGGGAGCCCGATGCAGGATTCAATCCCAGGACCCTAGGATTATGGCCTGAGTGGAGGGCAGACACTTAACCAACTGAGCCACCCAGCTGCCCCTCATCTTGAATACTGCTATGAGAAATTGTCATTTCCTTTAGGAAACTCTCTGGAAAACTGTTTATATTCCAAAGTCCTTTTTAAATTTTTTCTTCCTTTAAGAGAGAGAGAATGAGCATGGGGGGGAAGGGAGAAGGGAGAGGCAGAGGAGGAGGGAGGTAGAGAATCCTAAGCAGGCTCCGTGCTAAGAGTGGAGCCCAACCTGAGGCTCCATCTCATGACCCTGAGGTCATGACCTTAGTCAAAAATCAAGAGTTGGTTGCTTAACCTGTTGAGCCATCAAGGGACCACTACTACAAAATCCTTTAGCTTTTAGTCTTCAGGATGGCATTTGGCTTCTATAACACAGACTTTTTACATGTAGTAATGTGTGTGTGTGTGTGTGTGTGTGTGTGTGTGTGTGTGTGTGTAAAACAGGGATCCCTGATGTGTTTGTTTCTCATTTCGACAGTTAACATTATTGCACTCTGACAATTGGGTCTGTGTTACCATCTGTCACTCAGGGAATGTGTCTGTCAATTAACACTTCTACAACACTATCTGTCAACCCACAAAAGTTACCAGGAAAATAACGTGAAAGCTACTGTCAAGAGGAAATTGAACTAGGTATCGAGTTCTTTGGAAGTACATTTATTTCACAGCATCTGCGTGTCAAGTAGTGATGAATGCCCTTTCTAACTAGGTGAGAAAGTGAAATCTGTCTCTTTAAAGAAACTTCTATAAAGTAGGATATGCTCTTTCACCAATGGCAATTGATCTATAACATGTTTTCAAATTTATTCATTTATTTATATATAATTTCAAAGTATATTCAAAACACCTCATTGTAATTTTTTAAACCCTATATTTAGGAAATATCTAGTACTTTATTTAGGAAATGACTTAATGAAAACTTCTGATATTTCACTCATCCTACCATAATATAACTCATAAAATCTTCAGGTTAAACTATTAAGGGTGAATATCCTTTCCAAAAAGAACGTTTCCTTGTATAATGACTAGATGTTTTTACAAAGTTCACTTTAGAAGATTATCCATACTCTATAAATTCCTACTTTTGAAGGATAGATTTCTAAAACAAACACAACACACTGGACTCACAGTTGTGAAGGTCTAAGGGAGAAAGATTTCTCAGTTACCTATTCTGCTTGTTCAAATGCATCCTGTAATTATTTACTTTAGAACCTGAAAATAAAATTTCATTAGTCCAAGAGTCTCATCAAGAAGCTTTGTTATTTGGGGAGCCTCGGTGGCTCAGTGGGTTAAAGCTTCTGCTTTTGGCTCAGGTCCTTCTGTTTGGATGTCCAAAGTAGATCTAAATGAACTTTAAGTGTTTATGGCAGTGGTTGAAAAATTACAACCTGATGGCTAAAACTAGATCATGACTTGTGTTTATACATAGTTTCATTGGAAGATACTTGACTCCATTTTTTCTAGGGGTTGTTTTGCATTACAATGATAGAGTTGAATAGTTGTGACAGAAACCACATAGTCTTCATAGTCTAAAATATTTACTATTTGGTTTTTTAACTAAAATGTGTATTTGGTTTTTTGAATAAAATGTCTGTCTGGTTTATGGCATTTAGGGCTTTAGAGAAAATTCATTTAAACATCTACAGATAACTCTTCTCCTTTGCTGGTGGGCCTTGATAGAGAACTGATGGCCTCACCTTGCCACACCAAGTGACACTGTAACCTGAGCTGCCCATCATAAATTAGACATTTCACGTAGCGATAATGTTAGATATACAGCAGCTCTATATTATCAAGTGGTAGTGGAAGACTTAAGTGTCACAAGCAGACGGGTCAAATTCCCACAGCATCAATTTTTGTTGCTTGTATTTGTCCTTGCATTAACACCCGTGTCTTGTAAATGTAACTGCGGTGGTCTTAGAAACACAATGATCACAGGTTTTTGACTTTTGCTCCACCAGCCCTAGGGATGATAGCAGCTTCCAGCTGTTCTTAATTAGTGGGCTCAAAATTATTATTCTCCTTTTGTTTCTCCAGCACTTTCCATACTTTTGTCAACAAATCTCATATTAAATACCCTCCTTTTGATGTTTCCAGACTAGTTTCTTTTTTCCTGCCTAGACACTGATAACCTCACATAACAATTTTGGTGATACTATGCAGTGAAACTTTTCTGTATGAAATTGTAATGTTGGATCCATGTCATTATATATTTGTTAAAACCCATATAGTGAGTTTTTAAAAACCCATATGGACTTTGGGTGATGGTAGGGTTGGGGGGTTGGAGATATATGGGAACTCTGTACTTGCCACTTAATTTTGCTGTGAACCTAAAACTGCTCTAAAAAAAATAGTCTATTTTTTTTAAAGTCATATCTGATTTTACTAATAATTATATATGTGTCATTACCTCTTTAGATAAAAATCCTTTTTTTTTTAAACATTATCTAGAACAACATCAAAGTTAGGAAATATTTTTTCCCTACAGGGTTAGTAGAAATGGCTTTTAAAACGTTGTGACTACTATTATCATCTGGAATTAGAGATCCAGATAAGAATCTAGTCAGCTAGGGTTGTTGAATTTATTCATTCAAAAATATAATCTTAATTTTTTTTTTTAAAGATTTTATTTATTCATTTGACAGAGAGAAATCACAAGTAGATGGAGAGGCAGGCAGAGAGAGAGAGAGAAGGAAGCAGGCTCCCTGCCGAGCAGAGAGCCCGACGCGGGACTCGATCCCAGGACCCTGAGATCATGACCTGAGCCGAAGGAAGCGGCTTAACCCACTGAGCCACCCAGGCGCCCCTATAATCTTAATTTTTAAAGTCTATTATAGCTATAGTTGTTTCTCCCTCTTTCCTTCTTTATTTTGTTTGGATTAGCTTTAATTTTTTTTCCATCCACTTTGTCTTGTGTTTAACCATGCTATTAGTCTTTGTCCTTACTATAGATTTTTGTTCATAATTATATGGGCTTTTTAGCTACCTTTTATTATGTATTTCTAATTTTATTGTGTTGAGGTCAGAGAGTAATATTTCCCTAGAGTCTTTGGATTGTGGCCTAGTTCATTTTTATGAATGATCGACCCATGTATGCTGTGTCAGAGTTCAACCAGGAAAACAGCACCAGCAGGAGATAGATATATTAAAAGAGTTAGTGTAAGAATGTGAATTATGTGACCATGGGACAGGCTGTCAGGAAGGGTAGTCTGGAACTCTAAAGCGAAAGCTGAAGCTCTTCTCCATAAGCAGTATTTCTTCAGGGAATCCTCACATTGCTTTTAACTAATTATATTAGACCCACCCAGATTATCTAGAAAATGTGCCTTAAAGTTAACTGTTATGCATTCTAATTACATGTCTACGAAATATCTCCTCAGCAATAGCAAGACTAGTGTTTGATTAAATAACTGGAAACAGGTCATTTTGAAGTAAACATACAAAATGACCATATTCATATGCTAAAAAATGTGCATTTTATCTTATTTGGCTGCAGACTTTATTCCAATCCTCTGTATTTATGCCAAAAGCTAATCGCTACTAATTTTTCTTGAGGCATTAATTCAAGTACAGATGTGTTATTTTTGTCCATTAGAACATCCTTCCTAAAGTTTTTCATACCATGTTCAGATTTGTCAGTTATAAATATTACCATTGGAGGTACTCTGATATTTGCCTAGGATGTCGTAATCTGTTCCTGTATCATCAACTGAGGAAATGAAAAAACAAAACAAAACAAAACAAAAAAACAAACAAACAAACCACAAAACCAGAAAGAAACAAACAGAAACAAACCCTAATATTCTCTTTGTGGTTGTCTTCAATGCATCTATCATAGCAACGTGCTTCTGCGTTTTGTTTTGTCTAAGCAACTCAGGATTTTACGTCATGGTCATTGTGATGTCTGCAAGCACTCACATTTTTCAGAGCATGCCTCACTGAAAAGAGCCCTCCTTGAGGTCCATGAGTTTCTGGATGTCAAATAAGAACTTGATCCTACAGTGTTAACTGTGGGCTCTCTGTAGGGCAGCTCACTTTATACATACCCTAAAAACTGCTCTTTGCAAAATATTGTCTCATTTTGTTATAAGTACATTGCTTGAAAGGTGAAGAACTGCCAAAATGATTCCCAGTAGCCTGTCTATACTGATTGGTTTTGGGTCCTCCCCATACCAAGCAGATTCATTACGGTCATAATACTGCCCCACCGCCTTTAGCTGATATTACTGCTTTTTGAAAAGCAAAGAAGCAAATACTGACCCATGCAGGCCATGTAGAGAAAAGAAAGGAGAGAGCTCAAAGGCTCTTATCACACAGCTATGGTACCTAGTTGTCTCTTTCTTTGGGCTCCTTTATGTTTCTGAAGGACCAGAACATCTTATAGAATCACAAGCCCATATTTTATTTTCTTATATTATGAATAAAATTAAGGATAAACCTAATTGTGCTGGCTAGGAAATTAAAACTTTTGTATGTTATTTTACAGATTTATGTTTTTAAGACTGAGAGCTACTTGCTACTGTAATATTTCAATAATATTTATAGATATGTCAAAGTATTACACATTGAAGTGACAAGATTGATTTTAAAGTGGCTTTTTATCAATATCTTTCTACTTTGCTCGATGGTAGAATATTGCAAACTTGTTAAAGCACAGAGAAAATGAATCAATATTCTCTAATATTCTGAGTTTTCTTTAAAGAGAAATTCACCTGTTTACTTAGGAATAACAATTAAGTTCACTTTTCATGTGCATGTGCTGACTTGTTATCCATGGCTATAGGCTCAGAGAATAACTCTGCACCCGAACATGTATGAAGTCGATCATCCTCCCCAGACCTGCACCTGCACGCTCTTACCTTCTCTCCTCCACCCCACCACAGTCTTCTTACCCCTGCTTCTTGGAGCCTCATTATAATTGGGTCCATTCTCAAAATTTTTAACTCTCGTACTCAGCTCTGTTTGTCATGGGCCAGGACAAATTTAAACCATCCCCTGCAAATATTTAAATGGCTATTAAAATTGAACTTTGGTAAGATAACCTATATAGTGACAAAATCAAAATAATTTATGTGAGCATGAGAATGTCTGGGATCAAACTGTGGGGTATTGATGTGACTTTCGGCAGTCCTCTCAATTACAGTGATGTGGCAGCATGTAACTCTTTGTAGTCATAACCCTGTGAACCACAGAAAATTGAATACAGTTCATTATAAAGCAAGCTTCTGGGCTGGTAAAAGAGCAGAGCATGTTGTACATGCAACATTGCTGTTAATATTATTATAAAAATATTAATGCTAACATTTCAGCGATTTTTTTGCATTCAATTTGATTATATAATTTCTTCACAGATACCTGTTAAGTACTCTTGATTACATGGATATTTTATAGTGGCAGTAAATTAACTCACAAGGTAAATTAATAACAACATGTGCATTTACCTGTCATACACAAATTTGACAAAAATGGATCTGTTGTTGAAACTATTTTCACTGTAGGAAATAGACCCTAATCTTTAATGTGAGTTTATGAGTATAGGAAGACATGTTATTTACTTAACAGTTTCCAATGAAATTATTCATAAATTTTAATGAGTATTAAATTTTAATAACTATCCAGTTTTATTAAATTTTAATTATATAAGTAATAGATGAATATGTTCTCTTTTATAACATATGCATATTGTTAGTAAAATTAAAATTACTCCCTAACCATCATTCTGTACTCTAGTCACCTCTCTTCCTCACCAGAGATGATCATTATTTTCTTGCATCATTCTTGACCGATTTTTTGAACTTTTATGTGTAGTTGAAAACATTGCAATAATTAATAGACAATGTTTTGTATGAATTCCCATATTTTTTCAGATAAATAGTGTTTTACTTTAATACTTCTTAGGAGCTCACTTGTTTTTTACCAACTGTTTTTTTCCTTGAGAATATTCATATTAAAACATGCAGATCAAACATTCCTTTATACATGCTTCATGTTAAACTGTAGAAATGCACTATATTTAATTTAGACATTGATTTTGGTAGACATTTAGATTTTAATTTTTGCTTTTATGTACTAAATAGTGCAATTAATATCTGGGATGTCTTGTGTATAGTTGGAAGTTTCTCAAAGTTAAGACACTTGAGGTAGAAGTTCTGGGACATAGAAATATTCTTAGTTTTAAGTGATTGTACTAAGCCACTGTGATGTTGTGATTTACAATAAAAATGTTTATTTGGTCTTTATTCCTTTTCCTGTTATACAGCTCCAAACACCCTTGTAATTTCCTAAGCAATAAGATTGATGGGAGTATCTTTTGTTATAATATTTGGGCTTTTTGTCCTCAAATCACTACCGTTCCTGAACTCCTTCCAGAGTGATAAAGGTGAAAGTGTCTTTTTTTTTTTTTTTTTTAGATTTTATTTATTTATTTGACAGAGAGAGAGATCACAAGTAGGCAGAGAGGCAGGCAGAGAGAGAGAGGGGGAAGCAGGCTCCCTGTTGAGCAGAGCGCCTGATGTGGGGCTTGATCCCTGGGCCCTGAGATCATGACCTGAGCCAAAGGCAGAGGCTTAACCCAATGAGCCACCCAGGTGGCCCGAAAGTGTCTTTTTTTTTTTTTTTTTTAATTCATAGCAAGCTTCTTTTAACCACACTTCAGTTTAGGTTTTTGGAAAACCTCTAAAGAGGGAGATCTGTTACCAGGGAACCACCCTTAAGATTCAGGGTTAGAACTTTCAGCCCCACCTCCTTACTTCTGGGGAGAGGATAGGAGCTGGAGTTTGAGGTAATCACTTATGACCAGTAATTTATTCAATCATGTCTAGGTAATGAAGCCTCCAGAAAAAATTCTAACTGAAGAGGTTTGGAGAACTTCTAGGTTGGTGGGCCTGAGGAGGTCCTGGGAGAGTGGTATACTCAGGGAGGGCATGGAAACTCCACGTCCCTTCCTCCATTCCCTGCCTTGTGCATCTCTTTTATCTGGCTGCTCCCGAGTTACAATCTTTGTAATAAACCAGTAATCTGCTCAGTAAACTGTTTTCCTGGATTCTGTGAACCATTCCAACAAATAAATGACATTGGAAGTAGGGGCAGTCTTGTGAGACCAAGCCCCTAACGGATGATATCTGACACTCTCTCCAGGCAGATAGCATCAGAATTGAGTTGAATTGAATGACATCCAACTGGTGTCACAGAATTGCTTGGTGTGATGAAACCCATACATTTGGAGTATTCAGTGAGGAGAGGGGAAAAAAAAATTTCCCTCCAAGTAAACTCTTTTTCCTCTTTAGCTACCCACTACATTGATGTATAAATATTCATACTCTCAGAAATGATGTACTCAAATACCTTTCCATATAATGTTGCCAAATCATGTTTTTTTACTTGTCTATATCTTATACACGTGATGAGTAAAATTTTTAAACTATCATGTTTTAACACTAAGCAATTTGATTTAATTTAGGAACCTCTATGATGTGCTGGTGAAAGGTGGCAATTTTCCTAATAAATATGACATCTTCTCTAAAGAGCTCAGTCATAACATAGGTTTGGCTTTCTCTCTTTAATGCCCCTGAAGAGTGAGATGTCTTTTTGGATTCATGAAATTACTTATTAAGCTGCAGAGTTAACTAGTTATGATGGTAGCAATGCCTCTCTCCTTTCATATATAAACCCAAGCGAGATATTGTCTCTGGTACGAAGGGAAAACAAGGTAAAAGGAGACTGGTATTTGGATTTAAAAACTATTGAAAAGAATCTCAGCACAATATACTAGAGTGTGACCAGGAACAGGATATTTCCATTCCTTGGGAACTCAGTTATGAGTCTCAAAATGTCATCAAAAATAACACTACTTTAAAAAAAAAAATTTTTTTTGTAGATTATGAGTGTCCAAGGATGTATATATTTAATTTTATTCTGTGTAATAGAGCTTCATATAGAGAGTCTGTCTGCACTGGAGAGTTTAAATATAATCCCACCAAGTTTTCTTTATGTTAGAGAAAACATTACTATATTTATTTGGCAGAAGGGGGCTTTGGTGAGAATCTTTTCTCCAATAAAGCAAGTTAATGGAATGCCATTGAAAAGTGTTCTGATTTAACTACATAATGGTACATTTGGGAGTCCTTAGAAATGGACTCCT
Organism: Mustela lutreola; assembly: GCF_030435805.1. Lineage (NCBI taxonomy): Eukaryota > Metazoa > Chordata > Mammalia > Carnivora > Mustelidae > Mustela > Mustela lutreola. Next base: position 96,247,983 of record NC_081296.1, read on the forward strand.
TTGTTTATATTAGGCATAAAGACATTTTAAATCCAAGACCTGCATTGGGGATTCACACATATTCTGTCTTACTGAGGCTAATAAAAGCATTTTGCCTCATTCTTTCATTTTAATTAGGTGTTTTCTTCCTTTACTAGGGTTCTCTTGCTCTAGGGATTTCATTACTTTATAATATTGGCTCCAATTGACATTTTATTTGGTGTTTCAGAGACAATAAGAAAAAAGTAGGGAGTTTGTTTGTAATTTGGAAAAATAATGAGCATGCTATCATCATCTACCAGTAGAGAAGAACATGCCCCCAGGCACAGGCATACACAATTAGCTGCCAGACCCATCACTCTCCTCCCCATTGATCATGGTCCCTTTTCAGAGTTCCCAGGTGATCAATACCGTATGTTAAGAAACAGTTCACAGAATGTCCGTTTAAGAGTGATAGATACATTCAGTACTAGGGCTTTCACTATTAAAAAAAAAAGATTAAGATAATTTCTAAACTTGTGAAATGGCCTCCCAGAGTAGACTTCGGGGTCTCTTTACTTGATTTAAGGCAATTAGAATCTCATTAGGAGAAAATGTCTTGTTAAAGTCACTCTAATCAAAAGTAAAATTCCCTGAGGATTATTTTTCCCCTTGAGAACAAATATTAAATCAACACCACCTGTATTCTAAATAAACATGTATGTTATAAATATTAAGAAAAATGTATTTAAAAAGCATAGCAACATCTTAATAGAAAATGAAATGCTTATTAAAACAATCTGATTTCCAAGAGTAATAAATCCTATAACTTTGTAGTTGGTATGTCAAAATATCCCCATAGGAGATTAATGGATCTGAAGAATTTACAATATAAAAATGTAGGAAGATAGCAGGGGCTGTTGTTACAAGAAGGTAATAGAACTAGAGAATCAAAACACCCACCAGGCATAACAGTTTATCAATAATGGACTAGAAATTAAGCAAAGTGTATATGTGTGTGTGTGTCTGTGTGTGTCTATGTGTGTCTATGTGTCTGTGTGACAGAGAGAGAGAGAGAGTAAACAAACAATACCAGCCAGAGACATAATCCAGATGACATTTCAAATGTCCAATTAAATTAAAAAAAAGGGAAAAGAAACTCAACATCATACATGCCGACTATAGAATGCAAATTAAAATCATAACGACATACCTCTACATAAACACTAGAATAGTCATAAACAAAAAGACAAGAATGAGTTGAGGAAGATACAGAGAAGCTGGAACTCTTCTACACTTATGACTAGCATGTAAAATGGTAGCCAATTTAGAAAATAGTTTCACAGAGCTTTAAAAAGTTAAACAAAAATTTTCCTTGTGACCTAATAATTCCAATTCTGAGTGTCTATCTGGGAAAATAGATATATATTCCCACAAAAGACAAATTTAAATATTCTTAGCAGAATTATTTATAACATACCCAAAGTGACAACAATGCAAAAGTTCATCATCTGGTTATTTGATAATCAACTGTAAAACACCCATACAATGGAACGCCATTCAGCAATAGAAAATGAATGAGGTACTAGTGCTTGTTACAACATGGATGAATTAAAAAATATTATGCTAGGTAAAAGAAACCAAAGGCAAAAGACTACGTATATTATGAGTCATTTTATCTGAAATATCCAGAAAAGACAAATCTGTAAAGACAGAAAGCAGATTAATGGATGTCTTGAGCTGGGGTAGAAGGAGGAATTGACTGTTAATAAGCAAGAGTTTTCGGGGTGCCCGGGTGGCTCAGTTGGTTGAGCAGCTGCCTTCGGCTCGGGTCATGATTCCAGGGTCCTGGGATCGAGCCCCACATCGGGCTCCCTGCTCAGCGGATAGCCTGCTTCTCTCTCTCCCCCTCTCCCTGCCGTTCTGCTTACTTGTGCTCTCTCTCTAGCTCTCTGTCAAATAAACAAATAAAATATTAAAAAAAAAAATAAGCAAGAGTGTTCTATGCAGTAATAGAAATGTACTAAAATAGGTTTGTGGTGATATTTGCAGAACTCTGTGTATTTAATAAAAATCACTGAGTTGCACACTCAATGTAAAATAGGTGAATTTTGTGGTACATAAATTACATCTCAAAAATGCTTTTGGAAATAAATAAAAGCACATTTTCAGCATCTCCAAATAAGAAATGAGGAAGCACAGATAGTAAGTCTAAAGGCAAAAACTAACAAACCGCCCAGAAACCAAACCATGTGACACAGATCATGCACTCTGTTGTCTTTTCCAACTTAAATGTGCTTCCTGGAGTTTGTTTTCCTGGTAATTAGAAAAATCCCACCAAGCTTACTAGCTGGGCAGGGAATGCTGTCGATGGGCTACAAAGATAGAAGATTGTGTTTGTGAAAACACCTCTACCAAGGATAGTAAATATACTGATTACTTTTGAATTACTTTTGATTACTTTTGACTTTTAAATCCTCATAGAAACGATAAGATAGCTATCTCAATATCATTGGAGGGGATTGCAAATCTGAAAGACCCCTTTTATAGGAGACTTGGAGATACTTGAAGTTCGTTTTATTGTTGTCATAAGGAGTCTGATTCCCTTTGTTGATAATGAACCACTGACATCCCTTAAACCTCAACCTTCCCTGTTTTGCCTTTTGCCCCAGGTGCCTGCCAGAGAGACCCACTCCCTCCTTCGGTGAAAGTGAGTAATTCAAACTACAAAAGCTCCTTCCCTCTCAGTGGGAACCCTCCCCAGGCCTTTCCCTCTGGCCACAATAAAAACCCAAGCCAGTCTCTTTTGTTGCTCTCTCAAGCTATTGAGCTACCTACCTGCTGAATTACATAAGTAATCAAGCTTTTCATACCTTCTGGGTACTCATCGAGTTTGTCATCCGCCTTGGTATGTGAACCAGACTTTGGGTGGGAGTCCAACTGCTTCTGCAGGTGACCATAACAACTGTCTTTTGTCATATAGGACTTGATGAAAAATGGGAAAAAAGAGAAAATTTCCTAAATTTTTAACTTGGACTTTGACATTGTGTGTGGTCATCATAACTATTTTCCTATTCACTATTTCTCCCTTTCATGCTTACTGAAATTTTTTGTTGTTTCAATTAGCAATACACCTAATTAAAACAACAACAACAACAAAAAAAAAAAACAAAAAAAACACTCTTCCATAGATTCATAAGTCCTCTTATAATTAAAAGATTCCTTTAACCAAGTTCTGACAAATTAGATGTAAGAAAAAAAAGTACAAAGGTTAAGATTTCTGGGAAAACTGCTCTTTTCATAACTAAGGAAAAGAATGTTTTTAAGCTGACATGTGTCATGTGTCCTGTATCTTCCTTCTCCTTCCTGCCTAGAAGTAAGATATGATGCCCGAAGTTATCATGTAAGGATGAAAATGAAAGTGTCATGCAAAGTCTGGTGAAGAGGAAAATGAGATCCTTGAGTTTCTGCTACTCCAGGCCTGGAGTGCCTGCTTCATGATGCATTAAATGAGAGAGAAAAGAAAAAAACAAAAACAAAAACAAAAAACCCGAAACCCAAAAAAACTAAAAATCCTGAGTTGGAGGAAATGGCAAGTGTTAGTCAAAGCGTCAAAGTTTCAGTTATAAAACATGTTCTGAGACCTAATATAAGGCTCTGTGACTATAATTGATAATACTATGTTGTACACTTGACATTTGATAAGCTCTTGAGTGTTCTTACCACATACACATACAGAAAGGTAACTATATGAGGTGATGGACATGTTAATTTGTTAATTAGCTTAATTGTGTTAATCATTTCATAGTGTACCCGTATATCAAAACATCAAGTTGTACACCTTAAATATATGTAATTTTTAATTATCTATCATACCTCAATAAAGCTAGCAAAAATTCCCCCAAATAAATTCCATTAAACAAATGATAGAATTTCTTTTTTAATACAGTCAGAAGTCATTTCTAAAAAATATATATATTATGCGAAATCAACTGATTTTCACTTGAGTATGAACTCCAACTTATTTTTTATGGACATTCTCTTTGTAACACTTTTATTTGCACAGAGTTTATGAGAAATGATAATATGATACAGTTTTTTTGTTTTGTCATCCTCCAAATACATAGTTACATGAGATTAACAGGAGGAAGTCAAACAGACAATTTGGGGGATCCAGGCTAAATGGAAAAAGAATTTACAACAACTTCATGTCATTTTTTGAAGAAAGATGGGGTGGGTGTAATATTGGGACTTGCATAAACTTCTTTTCTGTCTAATCCTATAGTACCTGGACCTGGATTGCCTTCATGGGTTTCAGAAGGAGGATCCATTGAAAAGACTTACATCCGGTCAGTAATTCAAAGATATAATTGCCTGAATGCCTAAAAAGAAAATATGGGATGAGTTTTTCTTTCTCCTCTTCTGTCTAATATAAGATTCAGTCTTTCAGACTCTTGAAAACTAGTGCACCAGACGATGAGAGGAATCTGTAAGACTGTACTTATCTAATCCTACTCCATACAACTGACTTAGATAAAGAGAAAAACATTGTCCAGATTCAAGCAACTACTGCTTTATTGGTAACTACTCTTTATTGGTAACTTTATTGGTAACTACTACTGGTAACTACTGGTAACTACTACTTTACTGGTAACTTTATTGGTAACTACTATATTCTACTTTTGTTAAATTAGATGGTTACACTCCCAGGAAGGAGAGAGTATTTGGGGGTGGGCGAGCAGGTATGGATGGCACTCAGCAATAAATGAAAATAAGTGAAATAGTGTAAAACTAGTTTTTCTTTGATTACTTGTTATAGTTTGAGAGCATGGAAAATCATACTGTGTCTTAGCTACATTTTGTGATGCCCAGAAGGGTAAATATTTGCTCTCTAAAAATAATCACCATTATTGAAAATTGAGATAAATTAGAATCCAGAATACCTTAGGAATATGTAAGCTGACATGACCTATATAAGGCATATTGAATAATTGGAAATTAATTTTCAATAAACATTTGGAATGATCTTAATATGGCGATACTCTTTGCCTCTAATTTTATAGGTCATATCTATTATCAAAGAAAACCTCTGAGAGGCACAGGAAACAAGTTTCTGTCACCAAAATAATCAAATGGGATTTATTTAATATTAGAGCTACTGATTACTGTATAGCTATTAGCATGGATGATGACTATTTGAGAGAAACATCTGATTAAGATGAGTGAAGATTCTTATATATATGTTCCGACTGCCTGCCTCAAAATAATGTGTTTTGATACCTATAGGCCTTGGTTTTATAGATAGAAAGCAAAGGCCAAGATGCAAAATGTTTGGCAAATCAAGTGTAGTATGTGCCTGAGACTGACATGGCAGGCTTTCATATCATAATTAAAAGCACTGACATTTACTGAGGGCAGCCATGAAAAATGCTTTGAATCATTCACACAAAGGTACATTTAGGATTCATTTATATTCATAGGACTTTCTGTTAGGATACTTAGTGTATCCTTGATGCAAAAAATATATATCCAAATTAAACATAGAAAATTAGTACACAGTATAACAAATGTATATGGCCCATAAGCCAACATTGGTCAAAACACTTTAAGCGCTTATATGAAGGAAGTATTCTGGAATGCCCACCAAAGACTGGGAATTTGAAACTTACAGAAACAGTTCTTCAAATATAGTTCCTTCTATATTAATATTAGGTGTAAGGGTAACTTAGGTTAATTTTTCTGGAAAGGAATAGATATCCTGGGGCGCCTGGGTGGCTCAGTGGGTTGGGCCTCTGCCTTTGGCTCAGGTCAGGATCTCAGAGTCCTGGGATCAAGCCCCGCATCGGGCTCTCTGCTCTGGCGGGGAGCCTGCTTACCCCTCTTTCTCTGCCTGGCTCTCTGCCTACTTGTGATTTCTGTCTGTCAAATAAATAAATAAAATGTTTTTTAAAAAAAAGGAATAGATATCCTTACTGTAAATTAATATATTTATTTATAGTAAAATTAATTTGATTGTTTAAAAAAAAACAAAATAATGATAACAATGAAAAATAAGCCAATTTCTCTATGACTCAGCAATGTCCCTGCCAGGTATACACCCCCCAAAATTTAAAGCATATGCACACATAAAAACTCATGCATGAAAAAGAAAAACAAAGTGATTAAAGGAGAATCCTAAAGAAGAATGAGGAGGTAAAGTATAAAGTATACAAAGATGGAGGACTAACCCTAGAGCAGAAGGGTGATGGTTTTTAATGTAATGAAAAGGAAGTGTGCAAGTAAGCTGTAGTTAATACATAGCTGCTTTAGGACTCTAGATGCATGATGTGAGTTCTCTAATGGAACCTGTCAAAAAACAATGTCTTATTCCAGTTCCCATAATATTGTGATAGTTAAAAAAGGGGAGGAAATTTATAGAAATTAAGAGCTGCCTAAATTGTTAAGTTTAGTAGAGAAATATAAACAGGCATATGTAAGTAATTTGATATTGATTAGCCTATTAATTTCTTGAAGTACAGTCACATGCACACATATGCATATTTACATAAATATATTAAGATTAGTTAATACAAACAAAACTATATGGGAAAAATTATTGAAAATTATACCTCATTAATTCTTAAAATTAGAAGTTCCTAAATATATCATATATTATTTCTCAGCTTATTTGTTAAAGTCATTCTTTCTGGTGTAATTTTTTTTTAATAATCATTACTTTTTAATGCAAATGTTTTTGAAGTACAACATGCAGAAAAACGGATGAATTCAGGTCAGTGAATTCTCAGATTAAATAAAATCCATGTCAGTGGTACCTGTTTCAAGAAACAGAACAATACCAACATCCCAGAAGCACCCTCTATGCCCTCCTCCAGTCATTACCTTACCCTAGAGGTAAACACTTTCTAACATCTAATATCACAGATTAGGTTTCCCTGTGTAAAACTTTGTATAAATTTGAATAAATAAATTCTGTTTTGTTCTCTGTGTCTTTCACTCAACATTGTGTTTATGAGATCCATCCAATTTATTGTATATTGTATATTATTTACATTGTTGTAGAGTATTCCATTCCATTGTATATCACAATTTATTTATCCTTTCTAATATTCGTGGATGTTTAGGTTGTTTCACTGTGGGATTATTATGAATAGTGAGACTATGAACATTCTACTTTTTTTTTTTTTAATTAACATATATTGTATTACTTGCTTCAGGGGTACAGGTCTATGAATCATCAGTCTTACACAATGCACACCACTCACCATAGCACATACCCTCCCCAATGTCCATAACCCAGCCACCCCAACCATTCCCCACCACCCAGCAATGCTCCGATTGTTTCCTGAGATTAAGAGTCTTTTATGGTTTGTCTCCCTTTGGATCCCATCTTGTTTCATTTTTCCATTCTTACCCCACCATGACCCTTCTGCCGTGCCTCTCAAATTACTCATATCAGAGAGATCATAGGATAATTGTCTTTCTCTGATTGACTTATTTCACTTGGCATAATACCCTCTAGTTCCATTCACATCATTGCAAATGGCAAGAGATCAGATTTTTTGATGGCTGCATAGTATTCCATTATATATATCTATATGTATATATATATATATATATATACCACCTCTTCTTTATCCACTCGTCTGTTGATGGACATCTAGGTTCTTTCCATAGGTTAGCTATTGTGAACATTGTTGCTGTAAACATTTGGGTGCATGAGCCCCTTTGGATCATTGCATTTGTATCTTTAGGGTAAATACCAGTAGGGCAATTGTTGGGTCAGAGGGTAGCTCTATTTTAAACCTTTTGAGGGATCTCCATGCTGTTTTCCAGAGTGGCTTCGCCAGCTTGCCTTCCCACCAACAGTGTAGGAGGGTTCCCCTTTCTCTGCATACTCTCCAACATCTGTCATTTCCTGACTTAAGTTTAGCCATTCTGACTGCTGTGAGGTGGTATCTCATTGTGGTTTTTATTTGTATTTCCTTGATGCCGAGTGATGTGGAGCATTTTTTCATGTGCCTGATGGCCCTTTGGATGTCTTCTTTGCAGAAATGTCTGTTCATGTCCTGTGTGCTTTTCTTCATTGGGTTATTTGTTCTTTGAATGTTGAGTTTGATAAATTCTTTCTAGATTTTGGATACTAGCCATTTATCTGGTATGTTATTTGCAAATATCTTCTCCCATTCTGTCTGTTGTCTTTTGGTTTTGTTGACTCTTTCCTTTGCTGTGCAAAAGCTTTTGATCTTGATGAAGTCCCAATAGCATATTTTACCCTGGCTTCCCTTGCCTTTTGAGATGTTTCTAGGAAGAAGTTGCAGTTGAGGTCAAAGAGGTTGCTGCCTGTGTTCTCCTCAAGGATTTTGATGGATTTCTGTCTCACATTGAGGTCCTTCATCCATTTTGAGTCTATTTTCATGTGTGGTGAAAGGAAATGGTCCAATTTCATTCTTCTGCATGTGGCTGTCCAATTTTCCCAACACCATTTGTTGAAAAGACTGTCTTTTTTCCTGTGGAAATTCTTTCCTGCTTTGTCAAAGATTAGTTGACCATAGAGTTGGGGGTCTACTTCTGGGTTCTCTATTCTGTTCCATTGATCTATGTGTCTGTTTTTGTGTCAGTACCACACTGTGTTGATGATGACAGCTTTGTAATAGAGCTTGAAGTCTGGAAGAGATGCCACCAACTTTGGCTTTCTTTTTTAACATTTCTCTGGCTATTCAAGCTCTTTTCTGGTCCCATATAAATTTTAGGATTATTTTTTCCATTAGTTTGAAAAAAAAATATGGTATTTTGATAGGGATTACATTAAATGTGTAGATTGCTTTAGGTAGCATAGACATTTTCATAACATTTCTTTTTCCAATCCATGAGCATTGAACATTTTTCCATTTCTTTGTGTCTTCCTCAATTTCTTTCATGAGTACTTAAAAGTTTTCTGAGTACAGATTCTTTACCTCTTGTTTAGGTTTATTCCTAGGTATCTTAGGGTTTTGGGTGCAATTATAATGGGATTAACTCCTTAATTTTTGTTTCTTCTGTCTTGCTTTTGGTGTATAAAAATGCAACTGATTTCTGTACCTTGGTTTTATATTCTGACACTTTACTGAATTCCTGTATGAGTTCTAGCAGTTTTGGAGTGGAATCTTTTGGGTTTTCCACATAAAGTATCATATCATCTGCAAAGAGTGAGGGTTTGACTTCTTTTTGCTGATTTGGATGCCTTTTATTTCTTTTTCTTGCCTGAATGCTGAGGCTAGGACTTCTAGTACTATATTGAATAGCAGTGGTAATAGTGAACATTCCTGCTATGTTCCTGACCTTACAGGAAAAGCTCTCAATTTTCCCCCCTTGCAAATGATATTTGCTGTGCATTTTCCATAGATGGCTTTTATGATATTGAGGTATGTACCTTCTATCCATACACGTTGAAGAGTATTTTTTTTTTTTAAGATTTCGTTTATTTGACAGAGATCACAAGTAGGCAGAGAGGCAGGCAGAGAGAGAGAGGAGGTAATAGGCTCCGCTGAGCAGAGAGCCTGATGTGGGGCTTGATCCCAGGACCCTGAGATCATGACCTGAGCTGAAGGCAGAGGCTTTAACCCACTGAGCCAACCAGGCACCCCTGAAGAATTTTGATCAAGAAAGATGCTATACTTTTTCAAATGCTTTTTCAGCTTCTATTGAGAGTACCATATGGTTCTTATTGTTTCTTTTATTAATGTATTCTATCACATTGATCGATTTGTGGATGATGAACCAACATTGAAGCACTGGTATAAATTCCTCTTGGTCGTGGTAAATAAGCCTTTTTTTTTAAATTAATTTTTTATTTTTTTATAAACACGTATTTTTATCCCCAGGGGTACAGGTCTATGAATCACCAGGTTTAAACACTTCACAGCACTCACCAAAGCACATACCCTCCCCAAGGTAAATAAGCCTTTTAATGTACTGTTAGATCCTATTGGCTAGTATTTTGGTGAGAATTTTCTCATCTGTGTTCATCAAGGATATTGGTCTGTAATTCTCTTTTTTGATGAGGTTTTTGTCTGGTTTTGGGATCAAGGTAATGTTGGCCTCATAAAATGAGTTTGGAAGTTTTCCTTCCATTTCTATTTTTTGGAACAGTTTCAGGAGAATAGGAATTAACTCTTCTTTAAATGCTTGGTAAAATTCCCCTGGAAAGCCATCTGGCCCTGGGCTCTTGTTTGTTGGGAGATTTTTGATGACTGCTTCTACCTCCTTACTGGTTATGGGTCTGTTCAGGTTTTCTATTTCTTCATGGTTCAGTTTTGTTAGTTTATACGCCCTAGGAATGTATCCATTTCTTCCAGATTGTCAAATTTGCTGGCGTGTAGTTGCTCATAATATGCTCTTATAATTGTTTATGTTTCTTTGGTGTTGGTTGTGATCTCTCTTCTTTCATTCATGATTTTATTTATTTGGGTCCCTTCTCTTTTCTTTTTCACAAGGCTGGCAAGGGTTTTATCAATCTTATTAATTCTTTCAAAGAACCAGCTCCTAGTTTCATTGATTTGTTCTACTTTTTTTGTTTGTTTGTTTGTTTCTATTTCATTAATTTTTGCTCTGATCTCTTAATTTTGCTTTGTATCTCTTCTCCTGCTGGGTTTAGGCTTTCTTTGCTGTTCTTTCCCCAGCTCCTTTAGGGGTAGAGTTATGGTGTGTACTTGAGACCTTTCTGGTTTCTTGAGAAAGTCTTGTATGGCTATATACTTTCCTATCAGGACTGCCTTTGCTGTGTCCTACAAATTTTGAACAGTTGTGTTTTCATTATCATTTCTTTCTTTGAAATTTTTCAATTTTTCTTGGTTGACCCTTTCATTCTTTATTAGGATGCTCTTTACCATCCATGTATTTAGGTTGTTTCCAACTTTCCTATTGTGATTGCATTCTAGCCTCAGAGATTGTGGTCTGAAAATAGGCAGGGAATGATCTGTCTTTTGGTACCAGTTGAGACCTGATTTGTGACCCATTATGTTCCATGTGCATTAGAGAAGAGTGTGTATTCTATTGCTTTAGGATAGAATGTTCTGAATATATCTGTGCTGTCCATCTGGTCCAGTGTGTCCCTTAAGGCCTTATTTCCACGTTGATCTTTTGCTTGGATGATCTGTTCATTTCAGTGAGGGGGGTGTTAAAGTCCCCTACTATTATTGTATTATTGTTGATGTGTTTCTATGATTTTATTATTAATTGGTTTATATAGTTGGCTGCTCCCATGTTAGGGGCATAGATATTTAAAATTTTTAGATCTTCTTGTTGGACAGACCCTTTGAGAATGAAATAGTATTCTTCCTCATCTCTTATTATAGTTTTTAGTTTAAAATATAATTTATCTTATATACGATTGCCACCCCAGCTTTCTTTTGATGTCCATTAGCATAGTAAGTAATTTTCTACCCCCTCACTTTAAATCTGGAGGTGTCTTAGGTCTTAAATGAGTTTCTTGTAGACAGCATATTGATGGGTCTTGTTTTTTTTTTTTTTTTATCCATTCTGATACCTGTGTCTTTTGATTGGGTGCACTTAGCTTATTTACATTCGGGGTAACTATTGAAAGATATGAATTTAGTGCCATTGTATTACCTGTAAGGTGACTGTTACTGTACACTGTCTCTGTTCCTTTCTGGTCTACTACTTCTAGACTCTCTCAGAGGACTCCTTTCAATATTTCCTGTAGGGCTTGTTTAGTGTTTACAAATTCTTTTAGTTTTTGTCTAAAAGCTTTTTAATCTCTCCTTCTATTTTCAATGATAGCCTAGCTGGATATAGTATTCTTGACTGCATGTTTTTCTCATTTAGTGCTCTGAATATATCATGCCAGTTCTTTCTGGCCTGCCAGGTCTCTGTGGATAAGTCTCTTGCCAACCTAATATTTTTATCATTGTATGTTACAGACTTCTTGTCCTGGGCTGCTTTCAGGGTTTTCCCTTGTCACTAAGACTTGTAAGTTTTAATATTAGATGACAGGGTGTGGACCTTTCTTGTTGATTTTGAGGGGGGCTCTCTGTGCCTCCTGGATTTTGATCTTATTCCCTTGGCCATATTAGAGAAATTCTCTAGTATAATTCACTGCAGTATACCTTCTTCCCTTTTCTCTTTTTCTTCTTCTTCAGGGATCCCAGTTATTCTAATATTGTTTCATCTTACGGTATCACTTATCTCTTGAATTCTCCCCTAATGGTCCAGTAGTTGTTTGTCTCTCTTTTGCTCAGCTTATTTACTCTCTGTCATTTGATCTTCTATATCACTAATTCTCTCTTCTGTCTCACTTATCCTAGCAGTAAGGGCCTCCATTTTTTATTGCACCTCATTAATAGCTTTTTTGATTTCAGCTTGTTTAGATTTTAGTTCTTTTATTTCTCCAGAAAGGGCTTTTATTTCTCCAGATGCATTTTCCCTAATATCTTCCATGCTTTTTTCGAACCCAGCTAGAACCTTGAGAATTGTCATTCTGAATTCTAGATCTGTCATATTACAAATGTCTGTATTGATTAGGTCCCTAACATTCGGTACTGCCTCTTGTTCCTTTTTTGTGGTGAATTTTTCCACCTTGCCATTTTATCCAGATAAGAATATATGAATGAGAGAATAAAATATTAAAAGGGTGGTGAAGACCCCAGAGAAATGTACACTAACCAAATCAGAAGAGACCTCAAATTGGGGGGAGAAGAAAGGGAGTAAAAAGATGTCTAAATTTTTTTTAATTAAATATATATATATATAAAATCTTAGACTGGTGAATAGAACAGCCATCCACTTGATTTTGGGTCGATTTTGGTCTCTTAGAAGCAACTACATCCCAAAATTTTAAAGAATGAAAAACTCATTTATCTACAAATATAAGGGTAAAGACAATGAAGGGATGGAATATGACTGTACAGATGAAAAATTTTAAAAAATTATAAAAAAACGAATCGATAAGATAAGTTGGTTGGAAAAACAAAGAAAAAGAAAGTGGTGAGAATATGATCAGGCTGAAGACTAGACCAAATGCCTGTGCTAGATTTATGGTATATTTTGGTCTATTAGAAGAAATTGTATTCCAAAAATTTTTTAGAAGAAAAAAACCCCGTGTGTATACAAAAAATAAAGTTAGATACAATGGAGGATCAAATATGACTATAATAATGAAGGTTTAAAAAGTTTTTTTTTTTTTTAAGAAAGATATTTTTAAGATAAACTAGTTAAAAAACGTTAAAAGAGGAACAAGGAAAAGTGAAAAAAGTTAGAATAAGGAAAAATATTTAAAAATTTAATTAACTTTGTAAGACTAATGAATCATGGGAAGAAAGCCATGAATTCCATGCTTTGTTTTCCCCTTCTCTGGAATTCTGCTATTTTCCTTAATTAGTGAGTTTGTTCTTAGCTGGATGTTCTTGCTGATCTTCTGAGGGAGGAGCCCACTGTAGTGATTCTCAAATATCTTTGCCAGAGGCAGAATTGCACCACCCTTGTCAGGGGCTGGACTAAGTAATCTGTTCGGGTTCAGTCTTGAGAGCTTTTGCTCCCTGAATGCTTTCTGTAGAGCTCTGGAGGACAGGAATGAAAGTGGAGGCCTCCCAGTCTTTGGCCAGGAGGAGCCAAGAGCTCAGACCCCACTCCTCAGTGCACCTTCGGAGAAAAGGGGTCAATCACTCTGGTCTCCCTGGTCTCTGCCACGCTCCAAGCTCACATGGCCTGTGACTGAGTGTTTTTATCCCTTGCACACAGCTCTATTTGGAGTCTCCAATCCCAGCAGATTCCTCTGCTCTGCTCTTCTGAAGGATGAAGATGGGTATCCCTGGATCTGCCACTTGTGGAGTCCCTGCTCAAAGATCAGTGCCGTGACTGTGCTGTGGATCATGGTTTAAGCTAACCCCAAACTGAGACCTCACTCCTCAACTCCATCTCTCTGCCCAGCATCCCTGCTCTGCTACCTGCAAGCTCTGCTACACTCAGACACCCCCAATCATTCTGTGACCTTGTGGGTCCCAAGACACACTGTCCCTGCAAGGGCTCCACCCCTGCTTAGCCTCTGGAGCAATGTCCCTCAGTGGAGCAGACTTTTTTTTTTTTTAAGGAGCAGACTTTTAAAAGTTTGAATTTTGCACTTTGTTGCTCCACTGCTTCCAAGGATCTGGCCCCTCCCCGTAGTCTCTCTTCCTGTCACTTCTAATTCACTTGTCCACACGTCATACCTTTCAGAAAGTGGTCGATTTTCTGTTTCTAGAATTGCTGCTCTTCTCTTCTATCTCCTGTTGCATTTGTAGGTGTTTAGAATGGTTTGATAACTATCTAGCTGAATTCCTGCAACTTGATGTCATCTCAGTCTGTTACTCCTCCATCATCTTGACTTCTCCCCCATGCCCATTTTTTAAATTGAATTATTTGGTTTTTGTTTTGTTTGTTTTTCTATTGAGTTGTTTGAGCTCATTGTATATTTTGGATATTGTCCCCCTATCAGATATATAATTTGCAAATATTTTCTCCAGTGGGTTGCCTGCTCCAGATGGTTTGTTAGCTGTGCAGAGGTTTTTAGTTTGATGTAGCCCCACTTTTTTACTTTTTATTTTGTTGCTTTTGCTTTTGGAGTCAGGCCTAAAAATTCAGTTCCAACACTGATGTCAAGGAACTTACTACCTATGCTTTCTTCTTGGAGTTTTATGGTTTCAGGTCTTACATTCAAGTCTTTAACATATTTTGAGTTAGTACATGGGAAGCCAACAAATAATGTAAAATGTACCACTGTGTTTTAAAGTGATTAATTGGGAAGATCACTTTCATTTTGTCTTTTTCTTATTTTGTGCAATATGTGTGAATATTGAGAAGAGTTTCTGACATGTATTATTTTAAAATGTTTTCACAATGTAATTTGAATCACAATGTAATTTGTGAAAGTGGGTCCAGTTACCACAACATAAATTTATTTGCTTAGAGTATACTTTAAGGTATAATCAGATCCGCATGATAACTCTTCAGTATAATAAGACTAATTATGATCAACTGCAAGATAAATTAAGTGTTAGATATAAAAATGGAGAAATAACCTTATAAGATGATTCAGCCAAAAGATTATATAAATCTATACTCAAGCTTCAATTAGTAAATCATATGAAAGATGAAAGAGAAAACATCAATTTTCAAATGTGGCTGAGCAGGTATTTTATTATAGATTGCTTTTAATGTAATAATGTCTTATAAAAGCATATGGAAGATTTAGCAGATGTGGTTAGAATTTCAAACTCTGTAGAAATGATTAAATCTTGATCTATGTGTCTGTTAATCTCACAAAACAAACTGAGGGTTGCTGGGGGGAGGGGGTTTGGGAGAAGGGGGTGGGATTATGGACATTGGGGAGGGTATGTGCTTTGGTGAGTACTGTGAAGTGTGTAAACCTGGTGATTCACAGACCTGTACCCCTGGGGATAAAAATATATGTTTATAAAAAATAAAAAATTAATTAAAAATGATTAAATCTTGTCATGAGAAAAGTAATAGATTTAAAATCCAAAGTTTTTTAATTTAAAAATTAATTTTAAAAAATTAATTTAAAACAAATTGTAAAATTTTTTTTACAATTAAAGTTTTATGCATAATTCAGCCAGTTGGTGGTTAAAAATTTTAAAGAAGTTTGTTGTGGTATAATTGGTAATCAACTACAAATATTTAGTGTATACCATTCGATGAATTTGATCATATTAGAACACTATTATACCTTCACTACAATCAAGGGTCAGACATATCCAACACCTCCCCCAATTTTCTTTCATTTGCTTTTGTTTCTGTTGTTGTGTGTTTGTGTTTGATAAGGACATGTAACATGAGCTTTACCCTCTTAACAAATTTTGAAGTACACAATACTGTATTGTTAATTATGGTACTGTGTTGTACAGCAGATCTCTAGAATTTATTCTCTAGAATTTATTCATCTAGCATAACTGAAACTATACCTATTCAGTAATAGCTCTCTATTGCCTCCCAACCCCTGGCCTGACAATCACTATTGTATTCTCTGCATCTATGAGTTTGACTACTTTAGATACCTCTTATGAGTAGAATCATACAATATTTGCCCCAATGTAAATGGCTTATTTCACTCAGCATAAGGTCCTCCAATACATACATGTTGCAAGTGGCAGAATTTCCCCCCCACCTTAAGGCAAAACAATATTCCATTGAATGTATGTACCTAATTATCCTTAGCCGTTCATCTATCAGTGGACAAAGGGTTGTTATTTGTCTTGGCTATTCTGAATAATGCTTCAGTGAACATAGAAGTGTCAATTCTCAGCATTCTGGGATACTCCCTTAGGTGGTTAAATGAACTGAACTGTAAAAGATTTTTATTTATTTATTTGACAGAGAGAGATCACAAGTAGGCAGAGAGGCAGGCAGAGAGAGAGAGAGAGGAGGAAGCAGGGCTCCCTGCTGAGCAGAGAGCCTGACATGGGACTCGATCCCAGGACCCTGAGATCATGACCTGAGCCAAAGGCAGAGGCTTAACCCACTGAACCACCCAGGCGCCCCATGTTTTAAATATTGCTGAAGGTTGGTTGGAAATTCTTGAATAATTTTGGACAAAATAAATTTTATTGCTAAATGATTGGAACTAAAAAATACAGCTTAAAATATCAAAGAAATAGTATGGTAACCATTACAAAACTAAATAGATAACATTTTAAAAGAATACAAATATAAATGAGAGAACATGAAGAGATGGTTGAATTAGTTTTGTTTCCTTATTTTGGAACTATCAAAGGTTCATTTAATATGCAAAGAACA
Source organism: Mustela lutreola (assembly GCF_030435805.1). NCBI lineage: Eukaryota > Metazoa > Chordata > Mammalia > Carnivora > Mustelidae > Mustela > Mustela lutreola. The sequence goes on from NC_081296.1 coordinate 96,264,726, forward strand.
AGGACCAGTTAGTATAGATCTTGCAAAAAAAAAAAAAGTGAAGTACTGGGTGTAGTAAAGCCTTTCACTAGAACTGAACCATTCATCCAAAGAAAATAAAAGTAATAAGGAATATTTATGTATGTGTGAGTGCATTTGTATACATAAAAGTTTGATATTTTCGGGACGCCTGGGTGGCTCAGTTGGTTGGACGACTGCCTTCGGCTCAGGTCATGATCCTGGAGTCCCAGGATCAAGTCCCGCATCGGGCTCCCAGCTCCATGGGGAGTCTGCTTCTCCCTCTGACCTCCTTGCTCATGCTCTCTCTCACTGTCTCTCTCTCAAGTAAATAAATAAAATCTTTAAAAAAAAAAGTTTGATATTTTCATCAGAAGGTATACATATATATATGCATCAGAAGTGACTTCTACAAGATATTCTATAGATCCCATACAGGTCATTGTCAAAAGTCAGTCCTCACACTAATCAGAGGACATCTTCTATGATTACACAGCACAAGCAGTTTGATACCCATGGCAGTATATCATAGGTGGTCTTTAGGCATTGGGGTCCACTTCCACAGCTGTCCCTGCTGCTATTAACATCAGAGGACAGCTCTCCCTTTATCTGTCTTGGATATCTAGCTTGGATCCATCTTGGCTCTATGGACATGGTTCTTCCCAAGTCTTTGCCCTCGCTTATTGCTTTATAAATACTTTACATGGTCCTCCCCCCTTTTCCTGAACTGTAAGGATACTTCTATGTTATCTTTATCTTCTTTTTTATCCTGAAGTAATTTCTTTTCCAAAACAAGAAGAAAGACAAAACAAATCTTAAATAACAAGGTTTATTTTTGATGCGAACTTCAAGAGGTTCTTTTCAATCATAAAGCTGAACATTAATCTGACATTTTTCTTAGCATTTTTCATCTAATAAGCACACTCTCCTATAGACCATGTAGAAGTCTCTAAGCATTTATAGGATCACATGTAAGAAATTGACCAAAAGTAAAGCCAAATAATGAATATTTAAGATGTCTTATTGCTTCCTATTTGGAGTTTCAGAGGTATGCACTAAAAAGATAGTATAAGGAATGAAGCTGTAATTTATTGTGCAAAATAACTACTGACCACATCTGATGCTCTGAAATATTTTGATATTCAAAGAAGTTGATCAGAAAATAATATAATATTAGCCATGCAATGCCCTGGATTTTTATATATTGATATATCCATGAAGGCTATATCAGAGATGGAGAAACTGCCAGTATCTAACAGGATATTGGAAGATATCTAAGATCTTCTAACCACCATAAATATTCTGTGGCATGTTGGGGCACCTGGGTGGCTCAGTTGGTTAAGAATCTGCCTTCAGCCGAAGTCATGATCCCAGAGTCCACTGCCTCCTATGACTGGCTCCCTCCTTAGTGGGGACTCACCTTCTTCCTCTCCACCCCCTCCAACTCGTGCTTGCTCTCTCTCCAATACATAAATAAAATCTTTCCTAAAAAATCTGTAACATGTTAGGAGGAAATAGTTCATTTCAAACCTTAAAATTGAGTCTAAATGAATAAATACATACTGTGTAAGATTAATCTTGAATGAACTACAAGAACTCCTAAAATACACATAAACAAATGCAAAAGTTATACCAGAGAGTTTTTAGAGAATTCAATCCTTAAATTTGCAGAGGAAATGCTACAAAAGTACAGTGATTTATGGTAAAATAAAGGGGTTTTTCTTTTGTGTTTTGTTTTGTTTTGTTCTAAGGCACAATTTAACAGAATATTTTTTGAATTATCTTCTATTTTTACTGTGATTTTAATATCCTTAAATACAATGTTTAGATTAGGCACTTAGATTTAGATTAATTATAAGAAAACCATTCATCTCAATATTTCTGAGGAAAATGGCAATAATTTTAATTGCCATATATTTTAATTTATATCATGACATAAATCAAAGTTAGCACTTTCTACCACATAATGTTTTTCTGTTATTTCAAAGAGAACTTAAAAATATCTAGGATATATAAACCACTAATTATAGTTTATGGTTTAATTTTATTGTTACATAAGTTTGTATATACATAAACTTAACTTTGACAAAACTTATAATCCAATTTTCCCTGTTCTAATATGCATAGTATTTTAATTTATTTTCAATTAAAATTACATCTTTTTTATTTAATTCTTACAACCCTTATGGACAGAATATAACTTATGAATTGTGAACTGCCACTGATTTACTTGGCAAATAAACTTGCTTTTGAATATAAATATTTTATATTCTCTATTTTATCTTACTGGAAATAGCTTTAATAAATAATTACATTTAACTATTAATTACTACAAGCTCTCACTTCCCTAAATTTCTATTTTTGTCCAAAAATTCTATCTGTATTAAATAGCTAGCCTTTCTACTGGGACTGTTAATATTGAAATCGAACTATTTACATAAAGGCAACTGCATAATCTTTCACAGTAATATCAGATATAAAAATATTTGCTGGGAGTCCCTGGATCGCTCTGTCGGTTAAGCATGAGCCTCTGGCTCAGATCATGATCTCGGGGTCCTGGGATCAAGCCAAGTGTTCAGCTTCCTGCTCAGCGGGGAGTCTTGCTTTTTCCCTTTTTCTCTGTTCCTCTCCGGTCCCCCTCATGCTCTCTCTCTCTCAAATAAATAAATAAATAAAATCTTTTAAAAATATATTTGCTCTTAGCAGTGTCTATTGCTGAGAATAATGTGTTTTTAGATTTTTACTTAATGATAGCATGCAATAAATGATACTGACATTTTTTTAATCCAAATTGATAAATGATCATCATAATTACATATTAACTTTACCTTTAGCTCTCTGATCACATCGTGATTACCCCTATATTCTGATAGATAATAAGCAGTGAAATGGAAAACCCATAGGACTTGGTATCAAAACATCCTATAGAATAATGTGAAGTTAGGAATCTGGTAAAAGAGTTACAGTTAAGAGAATGCATCTTGGTGCCTATTTTCATCATCCTTTGCATTAATTTTAAAATGTAAGTGTAACCGTGTCATAGACTGAAAGAGTTCTAAGTAATTATTTATATTTTAAAATGACTCTACACATACATTGGAAAATGTTTTAAGAATTTGCATGGTTCTAACATAGGCAATAATGTTCAAGGATGCTATAAAAAAAAAAAAAGAGGACAGAGGTATATTTCTCATTTGAAAATCATTTATCAGGCATTTACAATATGCTACTGTTGTAAACACTGTGGAATTAATAATGAATTATGGTCTCTGCCTTGAATCAGTTCAGTCTAAAGGGACGAGCAAGCAGAGCTTCAATTCAGTATGACAAGTGTTTTGATAGAGATTGCTTTAGATATCAGCAAGGGAAAATCCATTGGTGGGTTATCAAAAGCTTCCAGAGGAATATAGCTGACCAACAAATTTTATAAACTTAAAAATTAAAAATGGGGGCGCCTGGGTGGCTCAGTGGGTTAAGCCGCTGCCTTCGGCTCAGGTCATGATCTCAGAGTCCTGGGATCAAGTCCCACATCGGGCTCTCTGCTCAGCAGGGAGCCTGCTTCCTCCTCTCTCTCTGCCTGCCTCTCTGCCTAACTTGTGATCTCTCTCTCTGTCAAATAAATAAATAAGTCTTTAAAAAAAAAAATTAAAAATGTATTTTACTCTAAAATTTTTGTTGTCCTCAAGAGAAAGGTCTTTTAAGATAATCTAATTAGATGTATACTTCTGGAAAAAGAAGATTGGCCTTAACTCATCTTTTTATTTTTTAATGTTAAAATAGCATATTTTTGTATTATAATCCACACCCATCAGTGTTTAACATGCTTGCTATATTCTGATTAGGATATTGAACAAATTAGAATCTGACATTTTGTCCCTTAACTTTCAAACAGTATAATTTAGTTTATATTTCATTATTATTAAACAAAACAAAGTATTTCTTCTTATACTTTACAAATGAAGTCAATTTAGTTTTTAAGGAAAAAATGATGTCAGTTCTTTTTATGAAATCAGCATTTAAGCATTTATCAAAATATTTCTGTTGGCAATTACATTCTTTTTTTTGTTTTTTAAAGATTTTTATTTATTTATTTGACAGAGAGAGATCACAAGTAGGCAGAGAGGCAGGCAGAGAGAGAGAGAGAGGAGGAAGCAGGGCTCCCTGCTGAGCAGAGAGCCCAACATGGGACTCGATCCCAGGACCCTGAGATCATGACCTGAGCCAAAGGCAGAGGCTTAACCCACTGAGCCACCCAGGCGCCCGACAATTACATTCTTGAGAATAAGTTTATCTACCTTTTCTTTCTGATACGAGAAATTTTGGAGAGTTTTCCTATAGTCTAGATTTGTATTTCTCCAGATAAATACTCAATTCTTTTAATGTTCCCTCAAAGAAAAGTGTTCAAATCCCTGAGTGGCTTTAGTCAGTTCTCTTGTAAGTTCCTTGAATTCAAGGAAACTATTTTTTGATGACCTCAACTTAAATAACTCTTGAGATGATATCTCAATATCTTAGAGAATTTTGAAAATCTATTTGGAATATGTTATATATGTGGTCATCTATATACCATTAATTATGGGTAATTTGACTATGAATAAATCCACAATTTCCATGCAAGTAAACACATTAAGGTATTGTCCTATCAATGTTTAGTACATAATGGGTGCACAATAAATAGTTATAAAATAAATTAATAAATCATTAAATATATCATTTTTAAAGTTAATCCTTTTTCAGATTCATCTCCTTTGAAATTTTACTGTTATAGTTCAGAATAAATGTTCAACTATTTACATGCTTTGCTTTTAAATTAAATCTTATAAATTTATCCCATTACACAGACTAAATAAATTGATGCTTATTTTGTCATCAGTTCTCATTACTAACACCTTTTAAAAGCATATCAAATATGTTCTTATTCAAGTAATTAATTAAAAACTCGAATAGATTAAGGCAGAGAAGAAACCCTTTGCACATAATACCCTTTCTAGAAGGTGGCATTCATTCTTTAATCAACTTCCGCTAGTGATGGATGTTTGATATGATAGTAATTTGCCTAACAGAATCGGCATCAAACTCATAATTCTTCATTTTAGCTATAAAAATGTGAGAGACTTAACATTACATTTTCTGTGGATTTTCCAATCATATAATATTGTGATATTTAAGGTTTAACTTTGAATAAACTAGAAATACTGGAAAATATTTAGTGTTAACATCACAAATAATATGAAATTTGTGGTTACTTTCACATTTTGTTTGACCTATGTTTATTTTCTTCCACATAAAAACTGAATTTTTCTTGTCATCATTATTGACTTCTAGTGAATAATTAACCCATATATAACCATTAATAATTTTTCAGTATATGAAAACATTGCTTCTCTCAAGTAACTTAATAACACTTAATCTTCAATGAAACTTTTCTGAAAATATTGTCTTATGTCAAAGAGTCAAAAGTGTGGAAAAAATATTGAATAGGTTATTTCTTGGGGGTGGGATTACTGAAATAGTTGATTTATGCTTTATAAGTTGAATCATTTTTAATTTTTAACAGCAAGCACATTCCATTGTATTAAAATTATCTCTGAATTTATATACTTTCATAAGTTTGATTCAAATGGAATTCTAAGATGTCCAATGCCATCTTATTTCAGATAATAAAAAACAATTTAAGTGCTTAAGGACAAAAGAAGTTAGATGCATTTTGTTAAACTCATACAAATCAAAATGTGTAACTAGTTTTAAGCATGATATATTTACATACATTTTGACTCAATGACTCCACTAAAAGCTTCATAATCAAATAGAAATATAGGTAGATAGCCAGATTACAGGTAAAGAGATATGAAGACAAATATACAAAGAGTTAATAGACAAATAGATGATAGATAGATAGATAGATAGACACAAAAGATAGATAGCTACATGATAGATACACACACATATATTAAGAAGTAGGTATATATATGGACATATAGACAGATATAGACAGAAATAGAAAATAGAAAGTCTTACAGATAAATAGAAAAATGGACTTTTGGACAGATATGCAGAGGTCTATAGATAACATCCAAAGAGAGAGAGAGAGAGAGAGAGAGAGGGGCATGGATAGATAGAAAAATAGGCAGATAAATAAAATGACATACATATATTCATTCATATAGTCTGATAAATAGAGGAATAAGACCCGCATACAGAAAGAGAGAAAGAGAAAGAGAGAGACAGAGAAAAAGGATAACTGTATATTATCCTAAGACCTGGGGACAAGCATTTTTTTAGGAAGTCACAGTTACTTTTTAGGAGAAAATTCATTAACACTTGAGGTAGAAGTGAAAAATCTCAAAATGTATTTCCCTGGGAAGCATGACAAAATAATCATGGAGATAACTAAATTGCTCACAGTCGAAGAATGAAAATTATTTTCACCTAAAAAATTAAAAATAGATGAGGACCTTAAGCAGGAAATAAGATGGATGTGTAAGTTGATTTATATCACTGGTGAAAAGTTTCTGCTGACCAAAATGGTTAAGAAAAGGGAAGTCTAGTGTTAATATTGAAGTTATTTTCTATTTCTATGATTAAAATTCCTTCTTCACCAATCAAGTCACAGTGAAATCAATCAAACTCAAAAGTCTTGGGAACAATTTGTATTTTACTTGGTAATATTTTATAAGGGCATAAAATCGGATTAAATATAATTAGATCTTCTGGAGCCAGCTGACTTCCAATAGAGTGCTGAGTCCTCTTTATAGAGGACCACATACTGCCAGGACTGATACAGAATATTTGGGTATATTAATAAAAAAATTAAATCCTTGCCTCCATTGAACTTATTTTCTAATGTAAGTGTATAGATCATAAACAAATAGAAAAGTTAATAAATAATCTATGATGAGTGTTAAGTGCTATGGGGAAAAAATAAAAGTTGGATAAGAAATACTGACATGGAAATGATTGATGTATAGGGTGATTGAAAATGTTTCACTTAAGGAGAGACCTGAAGAGGGATTTAGTTTGTTCACTTGGGAAAAAAAAAAAAAAAAGAAGAAGAAATTTCTAGCAGAAAGAAGCATACAATGACTCTGAGTCACATAGTTCCTGGAATGGTAGAGGAATATCCAAGAAGCTTATGTTACGGAACAATCTTCAAAAGCAGTAGGAGGAGGGGGAAGAAGCGTAGGGGTTGCAGGAGGTGAAGTAAAGAGGTAGCAGGAGGCTGTATCATGAATATCTGTTAGGCTGTTGGGAGGATCTCAGGAGATAACTTAATCAAGGCTGGCTATGCTATGCTTCTGTAACATATGTAACCAAATCATCAGTGACCTAACTCACACAATATTTACTTGTTTGCTCACAGAAAAACCTTATAGGTCAGGTAATCATCATACAGGAAAGGAAAACATCATTCTTGGTGCAATATTGTATCATCGATGAGAGCAAGCAGGATCTAAGACACAAGTGGAGTGTTGGCTTTATATTCCACTGGGACAGTTCATGTGGGTTGGTAGGAGGTATGGCACTCAGAGTATACAGAAGTTCTGATTGTTTCTGCCTTCCCAGTGACTTTGGAAATAGTCATTGGCTGAGAGTGTGAATCTGGAGAAGTGTTGGTGGTTTGAGGAGAGAGAAACTGAGAAAGTGCCATCCGGAAAAGACAGCAAGTAAACGGATTAGGGATACACAACAGATTCCTATGCAAGTTAAAGTGCCCATTTGAAGATTATAGTCCAGAATTTGAAGGCAAGACCTGGCAGCAAACTTGTGTGATTTTCTTCAGCCACATTCATTTGCATGTGGAAGCTGATAAATACAGAATTGGGTTTTTCCCCAGGCGAGTAAAATAGGAAGCAGACTGAGCATATAAATTGAGAGTTAAGGCAAGTGAGTGGTGACAATAATGGTCCTTTGAATCTCAGCTACATTAAAAGGGAAGTGAGCATACAAGGGGGTGGAGAATTGTTTAACAAAGATAAATTCCATTGTGTTATAGTTTGACCTGAACGGGAGGACTCTCTTGGCAGGGTAATAGAAAGAGTGAGCTATAAAGATCATGGGTGACACAATGCTGATTCTCAAAATTGAAGGAATAGATTAGTTGTATTTACTGATCCAAGTGGAATGTGGGTACGTGATTTTATCAGTGAGAGGGCCAATAACAAACAGGGAGCACAATGGAACTGAAGTAGTTTGAGGTTTTGTTTGTAAAAGTATGGGTATAAGGAAAACATGAGGGATTGTGTATTAGCATGGATTAGTAATAGCCCATTTGGAGATCCAGAAAGGAAGGGTTTCTAAGAACCTGGAGGGAAAGACTCAGAGTGAGCATATCTAATGTTTGCTTGCTTGTTTGTTTGTTTGTTTGTTTAGAGAGAATCTTGAGCAGGCTCCATGCCCAATGTGGAGCCCAATGTGGGGCTTGACCTCATGACCCTGAGATCATGACCAGAGACAAAATCAGGAGTTGATCACTTAACTGATTGAGCCATCCAAGGGCCCCCAAGAGTGAACATATTTAAGTTTGTACAGCAAACAACAGATATATAACATTGAGGTGTAGAGAATAAGTTTATTTTTAAAATGGTGCACAAGGTACTGAGGGCACTCTGACTGAATATTGGAAGGGTTATCTGTTTGGATATTGGGGATTACCTAAAAATATGACCTGAGTAAATTTGAAGAGTGTGACAGTTATAGGAGAAGAAAATGGCTGTTACAGGAATAAGAAAAAGGGAAGTGAACCCCTTTAGGGGTTTAATGTATGTACCTTAGCTAGAGAAGGAGGATTTTGCATAGTTGGACAGAGAAAACCCAAAGGACTTGTTTGGGTATAAAACTGGATATATATATATATATATATATATATATATATATATATATATATATTTGATGGATTGATTATTTTGTCATTATGTAATGTCCATCTAACTCTAGTAATTTCTTTGTTCTGAAATCTACCTTATCTGATATAAATACCCACTCCTGTTTTTCATTTTATTATGATTTGTATGATATATCTTTTTCCATCATTTTAGGTATTTTTTAAGAGATTTTATTTAGGGCACCTGGGTAGCTTAGTTGGTTAAACGACTGCCTTTGGCTCAGGTCATGATCCTAGAGGGCCGGGATCAAGTCCCACAACGGGCTCCCTTCTCAGCAGGAAGTCTGCTTCTCCCTCTGACCCTCCCCTTCTCATGCTTTCTCTCTCTCCCACATTCTCTCTCTCTCTCAAATAAATAAATAAAATCTTTTTATTATTTATCTTTTTGAAAGAGAGAACAGGAGGGGGGATGGGCAGGGGAAGAGGCAGATGGAGGGGGAAAAGCAGACTCCGCATTGAGTAGGGAGCCCAGATGGGGGCTGGATCCCAGGACCCTGAGATCATGACCTGAGCCAAAGGCAGACTGTTAACTGACTGAGCCACACAGGCATCTCTACATATTTATTTTTTTAAGTTTTTATTTAAATTCCAGTTAGTTAACATGCAGTGTAATATTAGTTTCATGTAACTACATTGTGTTTTTGTTTTTAAGAGTTTTTTATTTGTTTATTTGACAGAGAGAAACAGAGCAAGACAGGGAACGCAATCAGGAGGAGTAAGAGAGGGAGAAGCAGGCTTCCTGCTGAGCAAGGAACCTGATGCAGGGCTTGATTCCAGGACCCTGGCATTATGACCTGAGCCGAAGGCAGATGCTTAACGACTGAACCACCTAGGTGCCCCAACTACATGAGTTTTAAATCAATCTCTTAACCATAGCATAGTGTTGGATTGTAATTCCTTTCAATTGGTTTTAGAATAGTTTTAGATTTATAGAAGAAATGTTAATAGTATAAAGTTCCTATAAACCTCAAATCCAGTTTCCCCTATTAATATCTTACATTTCTATGGTACATTTGTCACAATTAAAGAACTAATATTAATACGTAATTATTAACTGAAGTCTGGACTTTATTTAGATTGTTTCAATTTTTGCTTAAAATTTTTTTTCTGTTCCAGATACCTCTTCAAGGATACTATATTACATTTAGTTGTTATGTATCCTTAGGCTCCTTCAGGTATAACAGTTGCTCATAATTTTCTTGGTTTTGAAGTCTTGACAGTTTTGAGGTGTAATCATTAGATATTTTGTAGTCTAGTCTACGGCCATACCACCCTGAATGCGCCCGATCTCGTCCGATCTCGGAAGCTAAGCAGGGTCAGGCCTGGTTAGTACTTGGATGGGAGATATTTTGTAGTCTATCTTTAAATTGAGACTTATCTATTTTTTCTATCAGGATGGAATTATGTGTATTTAGGAGGAAGAACACAGAGATAAAGTGCTATTTAAAGCACAGTATTTCAAGAATACATATTATAACATGACTTTCCAATGTTGTTAACCTTGATCACCTGGCTGAGATAGTGTTTGTCTGGTGTCTCTGTAGCAGACTTACCCTCTTTTTTCTTTTCACTCTTCCCTCTTTGGAGGAAGTCATTGTCCGCAACCCACACTTAAATATTGGGGAATTAGACATTATATTATTTCATTTATGTGAAATGTTCAGAATAGACCAGTTTCAACAGAACTCAACTGTGATAACCTGGGACTGAGTGTAGGAGTGGGAACTGGCTCCCAACAGGTTCACTGAAATTGTTTAAGAATGATGAAAATATTTTAAGTGTAGACCACGGTGATTATACAACTCTATAAATTAATCATATTATTATAAATAACTAAAATGGAATTGAGAATAATTATGTGTGAATATCATGATGTATAGATTATACCTCACTAAATCTATTGAAATTATCATCAGAAAGTAAAAGTTGAAGAAAATTGGAGCAAAACGTTTACTCAGATAAGTGTACTTTTCAGGTATTTTGCAGTAGAATGCAGCTACAGTATAGCTCATTCTCTGTCCTTCTGGACAAATATTGTAACCTGATAGAATTAGTGCATAGAAAAATAATTGCGATACTTAGCTTTATATGGCAGCTACTATTTATTTTTGCATTATAAAAATTCAACTATGAGTTTTCCAGTCATTTTCTTTTACATATGGCATATTTAAAACAGAAAAAATTATTGTATATGATAACATATTTATTGAAGTGATTACTTTCTAGGGCTATAACTTGCCAGAACTCTTAAAAAATACATAAAATGAATGACAGCTGCTAGCAGATTTTCTGGAACTGCTAACTTATTTCCGGAATTATAATATATAAATGTTAGTTCCAAGAACAAAATTTCACAAGTCCTCATTACTGGTGATACTACTAATGTCAGTTATGATAATAAACAGTTTATCATTAATGTAATTTAGGGATTCATGATTTGCATTAACCCGTTCATTATGATCCAGGTTTTATATTGTTTTCATGTAGTTGTCCTTACATGCTTCGGTAGTATTAGACGATAAGAATGGATTGAAGAAAAACTGATAGGAAGTTTGAAATTAAGGCTTAATGTTTAAAACAGGAAATGGGATGAATACATGGCACTCATTTTCTTTTCCTCCCAAAGACAGGGAAAAACCCATTTTTTAGTATCTAGTTTTGGCCAATATAATGTAACCAAAAGTGATATGTGATCCACCTCCAGGCTGGGCCTATAAATACATCCCACACAGCATCCTGCCCCGTTATTTCCTTTTCTAATGTAATCTTGGATGGGAATGTAAAGGATGGTGATAATCCAAGAGCAAATTAATTAAATCTCTTAATATAAATTTCATGGAGAAGACTCCTTACCATAACTTCCAATATCATCAAGGTGTGAGGCAATTAGCAATAAATTATGTTAAGTCACTGAGATTGGTGAGGCAGGTTTTCTCTTATCTTGTTTACAGAATTCTAATTTATGTCATTAGTTCCCATCTAAAATAAAATATTACATTGGAAATACCTGCACATAGCCATATTTTTATCATACTTCTTTTGCACTCTTAAAATGCATATGGGGATGTTGTTAAATAATGTATAAATGGACATTCACATTAGAAATTGATTTTTGTGTGTTGAGCACTTGCTGTGTGCTCTACAGTGTTCTAAATATTTTATATGTATTCATTTATAAGATCCCATCAGCAACCTGTGAGATTGGTGCTATTATTATCATCATTTAACTGATGAGGAAACTCTGGGGGAGTGAACTTCTGTGCTAATATTAGAATATATTTCTAGGAAGTGGATGGTCTGGGCTGGAATTTGCAAGCATGAGCTCTTCACTACTAGGAAAAACTGGGGGATATAAATGTTACTGGTTCTGCCCATTTTATCCTCTTGTAATTTTAGTATATGTCTCATTATCTTACAACCCTTTAAATATATATAGATTTATATATAATTCTTTTAGTATTAATGAATAGCAATAGCAATGTCAATAATAATCATAATCATGGAAATGAGAGCAGAAAACACTTGAATATTGTATGTCATTATATTAAAAAGGTCCTCAGGGCTAATACTGATGCAGTAGCTTCTCTGAGGTTAGTGCTAAAAATAAAACCAAATCTGCAGATCAGGAAACCCAGAAGATGTGACCCCATATTTTGTGCTCTTAACCACGACAATATCTCTTTTCCTGGTTAATTCAGTATCAGCCATCATCCAATAGGAAACAAAACCATGAATAAATTGGCAATCGTGCCAACAAATCTTTTGTGAGGGAATTATATTTAGTGTAATAGATACAAATCTGAGTCTATGTTTTACAATTACAGCATTTTAACTGCAAGCCAAAATGAGCAATAAGGGGCTTTGCTAAATGGTAGTCACAGTTCCTGTATTAATCAGCTATATTCAGCATGGTGAAAACAGGTTCTAAAGCCCTAAACTATGAAGCAATGTAACACTTTAAGATTTTATATGCTGCTCACCTTAAAACACTCTGTTTTAAATTGGAAACTCAAGCTGCAGATTTTACTAGCAAACTTGCTGACTAGGTAGGAATTTCCTGACATGTAGATCAGACCACTTGATACGCATTGCCATTTGAGACCTGCCAGGACTTTTCAGCCTCCAAACACTTTCTCACTCACTTAATGCATAAATGCTGGCCTTAAGTTTGAAAGATGACAGTTAAAATTTAAATATGTTTTCTGGAAATGGTACCACTATAAGCCATTGTCAGTGACTTATCAATTCAATTATTAATAAACGTATTATATTATTCATAAAATGAAGCCAGATCATTACAATATAATGGATAGAATCTCTGTTTTATCATAGCCTCTTCTGCATTTTTCTTTCACAATATTTACCAAAATAGATACTCTTCACAACAGTAATAAAGATTTGCTTACATGGATCTTATTTAGATCAAGCCCCTTTTAATAGAGCCAAAACATAGCTAAAGCCAGAACAGTTGTACGAAAGGCAGATTCAGGTTAAATATTGCAGTAGGCTCCATGCAGGTGGAATGACAGCAGGAGGATACTGATCAGAACACAGATCTCGGAGTCAGGAATAAGGTCAAAGCTGAAAATTAAGCTAACTCAAGAATAAACCTATATATGGTAAGAAACTATTTCTATCCACATTTTGTATAGAAATTATTTTTATGAGGTCATTCTAATGAATTTTGGAAATGTAAATATTATATGAATCATCAAGAAAGTTGACCCAGATATTTTTTATCTGGTCTTTTTACCAAATATTCGAAGAACAGATATATCTAATGAAGCACATTTTTTTCCTCAAAAGACGACAAAAACAACAAAAACTCCATAATTCATGGAGTTTGCCAGGCGACTGAAACATTGGTAACAGCCTGACAGGCTAGGTTAAAGAAGAATATTGTAGGTCAAACTCAATATTGAACATATACATTTCTGATGCAGCAGAATTTACCCGTATTTTCTTTTTTTAAAATCTAGCACACCAGAAATAAAATGCAACTTGCTTAACCTGGCAAAGACAACTAAAATAAAATACTAGGAGTCTCCCTGCATTAAAATACTAAAAAGTAGTCTTTTAGTCAGTAACAAGCAACTTACTTGCTACCACTTTTTCTATTTCATGTTTCAGTTTTAGGCACCAGCTATAGACACACCTGCAGATAAAATAAGTAACCAGGAAAATGAAACAAAAATTTAAAAGACCTCAAATTAATACAAAATGTCTTCATGATCTTATGAAGAAAATTTTAGAAGTATCTTGAAAGGTATTTTTAAAAGATGTAAATAAATGAAGTGGCACACTATATTCATACTAAAGGAAAATGTAATATCATTATAATGTTAATATCCCCCAAATCTATCTATGATACAGTGCAATTCCAGACTTAGAAATAAGATTTTCATGAAATCTTATGTTGAAGACCCAACAATCAAAAATAGGCAACGATCAAAAATAACCAAATTCTGGAGGGAACAAGGAAGGGGAATTTTCATTGCTTATGCTAATTATGAACCTATTATATTTAAGATAATAGTGCTATTGTGAAGGAATAGAAAATTAAATGAATGAATAGAACAGAGGAAATGACCAAAAGTCTTTGTAAACTTAAAATAGGTGGCATTTCAGATCAGTTGGGAGAAGTTAGAGTATAAAGATAGGGTACTGGGAAAATTGATTCCCCACATGCTTACAAAAGGAAATTTGATCTCTTCCTGGCACTTCACCTAAATTTAAGTTCAGACTAATTATAGATTTATATTACTTAATTGTGGTTGGAGGATAATTTCTAAATAAGACATAAAATAAAACCATAAACCATAAAGCAGAGAATTGATATCTGCCACTACATTATACTGAAGGTAGTAAGTATGAATACCATGAACAGATATTTTTACAATTCCCAACCAAATAGATTTTATTTTTAATATAAAATAATTAGTATAAACTAATAAAAATAATGTATTCAATAAAAAATGGGAAAAATGGTAAGAACTGTCATTCCATAGAAGCACAATGTTAAAAGACATATGACAAAAATATTCTACCTCACTAGAAATTGAGGTGTGTAAAATAACATCATGAGATAACTTTTCATACCCACTAGGCTGGCAAAAAAGAAAAAAAAGATACTACTAAAAGGTAATGAAAAAATAGTGAAAATCTTTCATTGCTAGCCAAATAGGTAATAGCACATAAAGAAACAATTTTTCTTTACTACATATACTTAAAAATGCACATATTAAATGACCTAAGAATTCCAAGAATAGACAATCTTTCACAAGTGGTGTAGTAGATATATGCAAGATTACACATAGCAGTATTATAAGTAGTACAAATAAATCTGGACATGACCCAAATCTCCATCAGCAGCGAAGTGGGTAAGTAAATTGCTGTTTATATATTCAAGAGAATAAGGACCTAAATGAATCTCAAAATATCAGTATGAGGTAAGCAAACCACAAAAATCTCTTTATAATATAATTCCATTTATATATCTATCTAAACCCCTGGGGGAAGAAGAATATTTTATGCATAAATATAAATGTCAGCTAGGAATTATGTTGAGTCCCTACTAGTAGAGACCTTACTATAGTAGCTCAAATAATTTCAATTGTTTTTCAACTACAAAAAGCCTGGGAAGTGGGTATCCAGGGTCTGCCTAGAGATTCCACTTGTTTTTTCTGCTGCTCCTTACTTAGCATTGCCTCTGTGTTCAGGTTCAAAAGGTGACTGTTGAAGCTTAGACATTGAGAACACATTATAGATAGAAATAAGAAGAGGAAGAAGAAGAGACAAATAGAACAAAGTTCTCTTGAGAGCCCCATTTATAGCTTTTCACTTAGATCTTTCATCTCAGCGGTCTCAGATACTAGAAAATGCAGTAGTTTAGCGAAGTAGGTTGCCACCTTCAATAAAATTAGGGCTCTGTATGAAAAGGGGGAAGGGGAAGTATATGGGATAAATAACCGGCAGTTTCTCGCTCATACAGTGTAATGGCGGGGAAAGGCAAGGAGTAGATTAACACAGAAAGAGAAGGTATCTCTGGAGACTGGGAAAATGGATGCTTTGCACTTGGAGTGCAAATGGTTTCACAAATACATTGGTTATCATTTTATATCTAAAACTTGATGGTAAGTGCATGGATGTTCGTTTTTAAACTAAACATTATATGTTACCTACATTCTTCTCTACTCTTATAAAGAGCTAAAAATAAAATGAAACAAAAGAAAAAAACAACATTTCCAGTTAATCTGTCAATTCCAAAGTGAGAAAGGCAAAATTATGAGATTCTCTTAATGATTGCTGAAAAACATCCTATCCTTTAACTGTGATTTTTGACTTGGCTATCTTTTAGCAACGGAGCCTAGCATGTGTACATGCCGTAGCCCACTTAGTTGGCTTAGATGGAACAGTGACAGGTTTTAGGTGTATACGTTATATTCCTTGTGTGAAAAAAATTCATTTGTCTTTTATTAGCAATAGATAATCTCCATTTTTAGAAGAACACAGGAAGGCAGTTTGCGCATCTCGAGTTAATAGGAAACTGTTCTGTGTGGTTTTTGCAAAAAGAAAACAAATTTAGCTTCAAAGTATCCACTGTAATTTCTCTGCATTTGCTCAGAAGGTAGAGAAGGAAATGAAGGTGATAAAGCATTTATTGTGTGCTAGGCACCATGTTCCGTATTTAGCATTCAGAGTGCATCCTTTCTGGGTTACCTCATCTCTTGCAACAAGTCTCAGGACAAATTCCATGATACCCCACAGTGTGGTTTAAAAGAATGGCCTGCAAAGGAGTAACAAGAAGAAGACTTTGGGGTCTCCATCAGGACACCTTATTGATATGTGGTCTGTTTCTGCCTTCCCTGGGGGACCTTGTGTCTCCTTATTGCTCTGTTTTTCTACAGGGAAAACATGATAAAGCATATTGTCAGAGGAGGGAAAAGTAGACTTCTGAGACCTAGGCAATCTGGATTCCAGTGTCTTAGGTTTAGAGGGATTATATGGGAAAATAAATGCCCCAGGACATGGAGGTCACAGCAGTTGTATTATTATACTGAAAATGTAACAGTATACCTGAGAAACCTGAGCTCAGAGATATAAAATAACATGTCTGAAGTCATACAGGCAGTGAGCTTCACAATTAGATCTGTGATTGGAAAGCTCATAGTGCTAATCTACCCTTACTATTTTGTTTCTTAAGGTGACTATGATTGGAACAACCACAGAGCTTTATAAAATTCTATCTACCCTGGGGGCAGTTGAGTAGCTCAGTTGATTGTGCGCCTGACTTTCGGTTTCAGCTCTGGTCATATCTCAGCCTTGTGAGATAGAGCCCCATTGGAGCCCCCACATGGAGCTCTGCCTGGGGCAAATGCTCAGCGGGGAATCTGCTTGAGATATGCTCTCTCCCTCTCTCTCTGCCCCTCTTCTCACCCATGCACACTCTCTCTCCAATAAATAGATAAATAAAAATTCAATCTGCCCTGAATCACTTTTATTTTTTTTCAGAACTCAAGTATTTATTATTAGACAAAGCTTTAATCAGATATACACATAAACACACACATGTATATCTCTACATGTAGACATAAATATGTCTGAATTGTTCATGTATATATACATATATATATCTATAGTTGGAAGACTCATTGTTGTCCAAAATTTTACTAGAAAATGTGTGAAACAAAATACAGTCAGCAATTCAAACAACTCAGGAAATAAGCAGAAAGGGAGTATGACTTTAAAATCAGAATATTACAGAATCAATGAAAGTTATATTACAAATTATTTCTATTTTCTAAATTTCTGTTTATTGTCTTTCATAATAAGATATCATGAGAGTCAAGAAATACAAAGTTTTGGGACGCCTGGGTGGCTCAGTTGGTTGGACGACTGCCTTCGGCTCAGGTCATGATCCCGGAGTCCCGGGATCGAGTCCCACATCGGTCTCCCAGCTCCACGGGGAGTCTGCTTCTCTCTCTGACCTTCTCCTCGCTCATGTTCTCTCTCACTGTCTCTCTCTCAAATAAATAAATAAAATCTTTAAAAAAAAAAAAAAAGAAATACAAAGTTTAGTTATGTAAAAATCAAGTATGGGGAGCAAATTCAGAAAATTATCTTAAGGATTGGTTTTATTATTCCAAGAAGATTCAGTAAAACTGATTTTAAAAATATAATGATTTGCTAAGTTTAGCAATGGTTTAGAGCATTAGTCTGAAACTATTTGGCCACATCGGTTTAACTGTTAATCAGTCCAGGTCAAAGGATAATATACTTTTTTTTTTTTTTAGATTTTATTTATTTATTTGTCAAAGAGAGATAGTGAGAACAGAAACACAAGCAGAGGGAGTGGGAGAGGGAGAATCAAGCTTCCTGCTGAGCAGGGAGCCTGATGTGGGGCTTGATCCCAGGACCATGGGATCATAACCTGAGCTGAAGGCAGACGCTTACCAACTGAGCCACCCAGGCACCTCAAAGGTTAATTTACTCTTTTTTTTTTTTTTTTTTTTTATAATATCTCTTCAGCTTTTCTTTATTATGTCCCTGGCAATTCTTTTTTTTTTTTTTTTTTTTTTTTTTTTTTTTTTTTTTTTTTTTTTTTAGGTTAATTTACTCTTGAGAACTGTTAGCTTCACTCTGTTTCACCATAATGTAGTGTATGTACTGGTAGATCTCATCAGTCTCTTTGCAAATTTAGAAAGAAACTGTCATGACAAAATGCACATGAATGATAACTGGATTTTGCTATTATTAAATAACATTTAAATAATATATCTTGTGTATTATTAGTATTATCTTCATATATAAAAGAATATGTTCATCACAAAAATAGATGTAAAGGAGAAAAATATTTCTGCCCCATTATTAGTTTATGTCACAGACATGTGAAAATAAATGTCAAATGGACATCATTTGATTATTCTGATATATGCTTAGGGACGATTTAGAATCCACGCTTTCCCTTATTAAACCTATCTTAATATTCAAAATGGATGACAGGGAAGATGGAAATATTAAGGTAATCTTAAACCAACATACAGCTATTAATTTTAAGCTTCTTACTTTTGTTGCAGTATTTTAATAAAGGGATATCGATTCATCATTATGCATCTCTGTCCAAGTCTGCATTTCAGTGGAATTGTCAATGATGGAAATAAATTTCATTTTAGGCAATAGGAAAATATATGTAGAGTTGGAATGCAATCAGATAATCAAGGTTATAACTTTATAGATTATTGTGTTAAGTGTTAGGCTTTAATTTCTTTAAAGCCATGAGATTTCAGGAATTCAACAAAAGTTTGTCTGTAAGAGGGCCAAAATTAACTAACCAAAAGTTTTGTCTGCAATATTCTGTCCACACTAGACAAGTACATATGAAATAGGTCCAAAATCACAGTTAAGGAACTATAGCTTACATCTTCTCATAAAGCTTGTTGACGTGTGCTTACCAAAAAAAAAAAAAAAAAAAAAAAAAAAAAAATCTTACTTTATAAAGGTTTTATAGGTTACTTGACATTTTTGAACCCCATCTTTCTTTGCCTTTACTCCAAACGATAATACATTTTTTCTTGTCAAAACTGTCCTCGTCTCCTGGAAGAAGCCTTTTGTTTCTCTGGCCTAGACTTCTATCTGTCAAGGTCCCAAAACTTATAAAGGTAATAGTGATCCTTGGAGAGATAAGCTGACAAGTAAACCTGTGTGGACCTTCTGTATGGTAATTTATCCTGGAAACTACTCAATATATTCATTCCATCAAAACTGCAGTTGCAGACTTCACTGAAATATCAGTGTGGTTTTTTCCACCTCTGTTAGGAGAGTAAAAGTATACAGAAGTATTTATTCCCTCTCCCCTTATAAGAATTCTGTACAATTTACCTCTAAGTGCTTCCTTAAAAGCCTGTATATTTCCCAATTTATTCTCCCACATTCATAGGAACTTCTCTGTCTTCACATGGAAAAATCCTTTCCCCATCACCAGCCACAGATGAACCAGCTCCTTATATTACTGTGAATACTAGATACAATCAGAAGTAACTTGAATGTGGTCCATATATACAATGGAGTATTATGCCTCCATCAGAAAAAATGAATACCCAACTTTTGTGACAACATGGTTGGGACTGGAAGAGATTATGCTGAGTGAAATAAGTCAAGCAGAAAGAGTCAAGTATATGGTTTCACTTACTTGTGGAGCATAAGGGATAACATGAAGGACATTGGGAGATGGAGAGGAGAGCTGAGTTGGGGAAAATCAGAGGGGGAGACAAGCCATGAAAGACTCTGGACTCTGAGAAACAAACTGAGGGTTTTGGAGGGAAGGGGAGTGGGGGGTTGGGTGAGCCTGGTGGTCGGTATTATGGAGGGCACATATTGCATGGAGCACTGGACGTGGTGCATAAACAACGAATTTTGGAACACTGAAAAAAAAATAAAACAAAATTTAAAAAAAAAAGTAACTTGAATATTTCCTCTCCTTTCCCCCCATATATACCTGCCACTTGGCTCTGCTCCCACATATTCTGGCCTTTTTTTCTGTTACTAGGGCTCTAACCTCTCTGCTTTGTTCTAAAATCAATTTCTCCCAGGGTGCCTGGGTGGCTCAGTGGGTTAAAGCCTCTGCCTTCTGCTCAGGTCCCAGGGTCCTGGAATCGAGCCCTGCATCAGACTCTCTTCTTGGCAGGGAGCCTGCTTCCCTCACTCTCTCTGCCTACCTCTCTGCCTCTTTGTGATGTCTGTCTGTCAAATAAATAAAATCTTTAAAAAAAAAATTAAAGTCAGTTTCTCCCCTTTCTCATGACATTTCATTCCCTTTCTTCTACTCAAAGGCATAGTGTCAGTAATTCTTTTTCACCTACATTATGAGTTCTTGCCTGTCTCCTGGATAATACCTTCCAGCCCACACACAAGTTGTATTTTTTTACATCTAGAAATTTTGGATCTTCCCCTAGGATCACTCTCTTCAGCAGTACACATATATATATATATATTTTTTTTATTTTTTATAAACATATATTTTTATCCCCAGGGGTACAGGTCTGTGAATCACCAGGTTTACACACTTCACAACACTCACCAAAGCACATACCCTCCCCAATGTCCATAATCCCACCCCCTTTTCCCAAACCCCCTCCCCCCAGCAACCCTCAGTTTGTTTTGTGAGATTAAGAGTCACTTATGGTTTGTCTCCCTCCCAATCCCATCTTGTTTCATTGATTCTTCTCCTACTCACTTAAGCCCCCATGTTGCATCACCACTTCCTCATATCAGGGAGATCATATGATAGTTGTCTTTCTCTGCTTGACTTATTTCGCTAAGCATGATACGCTCTAGTTCCATCCATGTTGTCGCAAATGGCAAGATTTCATTTCTTTTGATGGCTGCATAGTATTCCATTGTGTATATATACCACATCTTCTTGATCCATTCATCTGTTGATGGACATCTAGGTTCTTTCCATAGTTTGGCTATTGTGGACATTGCTGCTATAAACATTCGGGTGCACGTGCCCCTTTGGATCACTACGTTTGTATCTTTAGGGTAAATACCCAATAGTACAATTGCTGGGTCATAGGGCAGTTCTATTTTGAACATTTTGAGGAACCTCCATGCTGTTTTCCAGAGTGGCTGCACCAGCTTGCATTCCCACCAATAGTGTAGGAGGGTTCCCCTTTCTCTGCATCCTCGCCAAAATCTGTCATTTCCTGACTTGTTGATTTTAGCCATTCTGACTGGTGTGAGGTGATATCTCATTGTGGTTTTGATTTGTATTTCCCTGATGCCGAGTGATATGGAGCACTTTTTCATGTGTTTGTTGGCCATCTGGATGTCTTCTTTGCAGAAATGTCTGTCCATGTCCTCTGCCCATTTCTTGATTGGATCATTTGTTCTTTGGGTGTTGAGTTTGCTAAGTTCTATATAGATTCTGGACACTAGTCCTTTATCTGATATGTCGTTTGCAAATATCTTCTCCCATTCTGTCAGTTGTCTTTTGATTTTGTTAACTGTTTCCTTTGCTGTGCAAAAGCTTTTGATCTTGATGAAATCCCAATAGTTCATTTTTGCCCTTGCTTCCCTTGCCTTTGGCGTTGTTATTAGGAAGATGTTGCTGCGGCAGAGGTCGAAGAGGTTGCTGCCTGTGTTCTCCTCAAGGATTTTGATGGATTCCTTTCGCACATTGAGGTCCTTCATCCATTTTGAGTCTATTTTTGTGTGTGGTGTAAGGAAATGGTCCAATTTCATTTTTCTGCATGTGGCTGTCCAATTTTCCCAGCACCATTTATTGAAGAGGCTGTCTTTTTTCCATTGGACATTCTTTCCTGCTTTGTCGAAGATTAGTTGACTGTAGAGTTAAGGGTCTATTTCTGGGCTCTGTATTCTGTTCCATTGATCTATGTGTCTGTTTTTGTGCCAGTACCATGCTGTCTTGATGATGACAGCTTTGTAATAGAGCTTGAAGTCCGGAATTGTGATGCCACCAACGTTGGCTTTCTTTTTCAATATCCCTTTGGCTATTCGAGGTCTTTTATGGTTCCATATAAATTTTAGAATTATTTGTTCCATTTCTTTGAAAAAGATGGATGGTACTTTGATAGGAATTGCATTAAATGTGTAGATTGCTTTAGGTAGCATAGACATTTTCACAGTATTTATTCTTCCAATCCAGGAGCATGGAACATTTTTCCATTTCTTTGTGTCTTCCTCAATTTCTTTCAGGAGTACTTTATAGTTTTCCAAGTATAGATTCTGTGCCTCTTTGGTTAGGTTTATTCCTAGGTATCTTATGGTTTTGGGTGCAATTGTAAATGGGATTGACTCCTTAATTTCTCTTTCTTCTGTCTTGCTGATGGTGTAGAGAAATGCAACTGATTTCTGTGCATTGATTTTATATCCTGACACTTTACTGAATTCCTGTATAAGTTCTAGCAGTTTTGGAGTGGAGTCTTTTGGGTTTTCCACATATAGTATCATATCATCTGCGAAGAGTGATAATTTGACTTCTTCTTTGCCGATTTGGATGCCTTTAATTTCCTTTTGTTGTCTGATTGCTGAGGCTAGGACCTCTAGTACGATGTTGAATAGCAGTGGTGATAATGGACATCCCTGCCGTGTTCCTGACCTTAGCGGAAAAGCTTTCAGTTTTTCTCCATTGAGAATGATATTTGCGGTGGGTTTTTCATAGATGGCTTTGATGATATTGAGGTATGTGCCCTCTATCCCTACACTTTGAAGAGTTTTGATCAGGAAGGGATGCTGTACTTTGTTAAATGCTTTTTCAGCATCTATTGAGAGTATCATATGGTTCTTGTTCTTTCTTTTATTGATGTGTTGTATCACACTGACTGATTTGCGGATGTTGAACCAACCTTGCAGCCCTGGAATAAATCCCACTTGGTCGTGGTGAATAATCCTTTTAATGTACTGTTGAATCCTATTGGCTAGTATTTTGTTGAGTATTTTCGCATCTGTGTTCATCAAGGATATTGGTCTATAGCTCTCTTTTTTGATGGGATCCTTGTCTGGTTTTGGGATCAAGGTGATGCTGGCCTCATAAAATGAGTTTGGAAGTTTTCCTTCCATTTCTATTTTTTGGAACCGTTTCAGGAGAATAGGAATTAGTTCTTCTTTAAATGTTTGGTAGAATTCCCCCGAGAAGCCGTCTGGCCCTGGGCTTTTGTTTGTTTGGAGATTTTTAATGACTGCTTCAATCTCCTTACTGGTTATGGATCTGTTCAGGCTTTTTATTTCTTCCTGGTTCAGTTGTGGTAGTTTATATGTTTCTAGGAATGCATCCATTTCTTCCAGATTGTCAAATTTATTGCCATAGAGTTGCTCATAGTATGTTCTTATAATAGTTTGTATTTCTTTGTTGTTAGTTGTGATCTCTCCTCTTTCATTCATGATTTTATTTATTTGGGTCCTTTCTCTTTTCTTTTTGATAAGTCGGGCCAGGGGTTTATCAATTTTATTAATTCTTTCAAAGAACCAGCTCCTAGTTTCGTTGATTTGTTCTATTATTTTTTTGTTCTATTTCATTGATTTCTGCTCTGATCTTTATGATTTCTCTTCTCCTGCTGGGCTTAGGGTTTCTTTCTTGTTATTTCTCCAGCTCCTTTAGGTGTAGGGTTAGGTTGTGTACCTGAGACCTTTCTTGTTTCTTGAGAAAGGCTTGTACCACTATACATTTTCCTCTCAGGACTGCCTTTGTAGTACACATATATATTTAATTGCTTACTATTTATTCAAATGTGCACTTCAAACTTGACATGTTCAAAACCTAAACCCTGTTGCTTTTTTTTAAACCACATGCATAGCACCACCATTTTTTTTTTGCCTGTTTGATTGCACTAGCTTCCAGCAGGCCCCCTTGTTTCTGCTTTTGCACCCTAAAATCCATTTTCAACCCAATAGAGAAATCCTTTAACACAGTGTCACAGAGACTATGTCACTCCTTAATGTCTCTGATGGCCTCCTCTTCAGCTTATAATACAAGACAAAGTCTTTGCCGTGGTCAGTTCTGGTCCCACCATCCCTCTATGTTTTCCACCAGACTCCTCCCTTGTTTTCTTTACTTCATTGGTTCTAGCTATTTTGCTGTTCTTAGAAAATGTCAAACATGCTCCCATTTTAGTATTTTTTACCATTATTATTCTCTGTACTTCTAACACTTTTCTTCCATATAATATACATTCTACTTCATGTTTTTCAGGTCTCTTCTCACATGTCTATCTGAGTCTTCGCTGAGTGCTACATATAACAGGACATGCACATTCAGAACTCTTTACCCTCTTTATATCATTTATATTTCTTCAAATAATTTATTTTCTATTTACCCTTACAGAAATACATCTCCATGAGGGCAGGTTCTTTTCCTGTTTTGGTTCCTCATATATTTCGAGGGCCTTACTGGTGCTTGGCACCTAATACATTCTCAGTGTGTATTGTTAAATGATGGATGGAATAATGTTGGTCTATTTCAGATTTTGCTATTCTTTACTTATCAGGTTCTAAGGCTTTAAATAATCATGTCTTTCTAAGCTAGTTTTTTTTTCTAAGTTTTAAACTCTGAAATTAAGGAAAATCATTTAACCCCAGTCAAACTAGCTAATGCAACATGTACAATCTTTTTAGGCACTATATATATGTGTATGTATAATATATATATATATATATATATATACACACCGTATATACATATATAGTATATACATATACACACTCATATATACAACATAATATTATAATATTATGTATTACTTATATATAAAAATATATATTATATTATTTACACATAAATAGGTATATATATGTAGTACTTATTATCTTCTCTTTTATAACATTTATAAACTACAAGGACTAATAGCAGAAATTATGCACAATACTCAGAACACTCAAAAGAGAAAGAAAAACGGGAGCGGTGAAAACAGGCTTGTTAGAGGTTAAATTATGATGGAGAATAGAAGTGACCACAATGAGAACATCCAAACAAACAAAACTCCCAGAAGTCTGTGGGTTTTTTGGTTAAGGAATCTTTCGAGAGTTATTACCTTAACACAAAATACCTATTCAAGAAGACATCTATGGTATTATCTTAATAAAATGTAAGAAATAATGTTATAAGAATCCCTTATATTGAGTCGTTCATTGAAAATTAGATTATATCGTTTCTTAGAATTGTTTTAATGCGGCAAGAAGTGCACACTGTATTTTAAAAGGTGTTTTAATGTAAAAAGTTATTTAGGTAATTTTTATGGGTATGTTTTTTATGTACTTATTTTCTGTTATAACTGGGTGAGTGAGACATTGGATTTTACTTTATGCAAAGTTGTATTTATCGTTGTCTCAACAAAATGGAAATTATACATTTGTACCTGAGTGTTTCTACCTATTTTTTTCTTAATTGTGTTCCCACAGACTCTTGAGAAATCTGAGCTGTGAAGACCTTGATGTAAGAGATGTGTAAGTAAACTGGATTAAACAGTTTATCAGTAATATAACAATTTCTTTAAAATCACCAAAATATTATTCAGTTACAAATTAAAAATAAGGAAGGATTAAAAACTCTGGAAACACCAGAAGAGGCTAATTTAAGAAAAAGAAACAAGCAGGAGAAACTCGCAACTTTCGTCTTGTGTATGTACTTTGGACTCTCCTTGAACCAAAGTATGTAGCTAAGGTATAAATTTAACTGAACCTTTCCTTATATATCATAAAATCACTACCAATTTTCTTGCTCAGTTGGCTACCTTTATCTATAGAGCAATTCCGCCTATGAGTTATATGTGGTATTAGAAAATCAGAGTATCAGTATTTTCCCCATTTGTAGTGGAAGCAAATGGAGGCTTAGGTATCAGAAGCTAATGAATTATCTTCAAATAAAGTACCTCTATTTATTACATATCCATCATTTAAGTCTTTTTTTTTTTTTTTTTAGGTTTTATTTATTTATTTGTCAGAGAGAGAGCACAAGCAGGGGGAGTTACAGGCAGAGAGAGAAGCAAGCTCCCCGCTGACCAAGGAGCCCAAAGTGTGGGGCTTGATCCCAGGAACCTGGGAGACAAAGACAGAGACTTAACCAACTGAACCACCCAGGTGTCCCCATTATTTAAGTTTTAAAACTCTTTTTTCTCATTCTTTCTCTGGAATCAGAAGCATCTAGAGAAAATATTCTGAAGGTTTTATTTATTAAAACTTTCCTCTTTTTAATAACAACATGATGATTTCACTTTCCAATCATTTATTTGTTTAATAAATATTTATTAACTGTAAATATATATGCCTGATACTGAGCTTGTTGTTTGAGATAAAGCAGTGAACCAGAGGGAATATGTCCTTGGGCCCATAGTGGTTAAATCCCAATGAGAAATATTGTTTGCTGAAGCACTAAGACTAAGATGATAGTATTTAATATATTGAGATAATAGCCACAGATAACAAAGTAATTAAATGAGCAGTTATATACAGAGAGTATAAAATAAGTAAAAAATTGAAGTAAATGGATAGATATTTATTGTCCCAAAATTTCATTTTGCAAAATTCAAATAATTCAGGCTTACATTATCCTAATTTCACTTTATACAGACTGAAGTAATCAAAGAGGCTGTGTTAATTCTGTTTCCCCTTAGAGTCCTTACATGCTTCCTAGAATGTTTGAGGAAATGCAAACTTGGTAATACCTATAACTGATGTATTAGTTATCCATTGCTGTGAAACAAATTATCCAAAACATAGTAGCATAAAACATTAGATATTCATCATTTTAAAGTTTCTAAGTTTCTGTGGGAAACATAGCAGCATAAATAACAATAAATGTTTATTATTTTATAGTTTCTGTGAGCAAAGAATTCTGAAATGGTTTGGTTGGATGGTTCTGGCCTTAGGTCTCCCATGAAGTTACATCAAGATGGCTGCCAAGATTACAGTAATCTAAAAGCTTGACTGTGGCTGGAAGATCTACTTCTAAGGGATTCTTATTGAGAGGTCTGAGTTCCTTTCCAGAGGGCTGCTTGAATGCCATAATGATGTGGCTGCTGGGTAAGTGATTCGTGAGACAAAGCAAGGCAGAGGCCATAATATCTTTTACAACCTTGCTCAGAAGTCATGCAGCATCACTTCTGCAATATACTATTGATTATACAGCCCTACTTAATGTGAAAGGGGAGTGGATAAAGGGGTGGATTCCATGATGTGAAAATCCCTGGGGACCATCTTGGAGGCTGGCTACTATATCTGAGATCAATTCATTTCCTTTTCCTTTCAATTTTTTTTTCCATTTAAAATCAGTTTTACTTGGAATGAGTCGAGATCAGCCTCAGCATATTTTCAAATCTGTGCGACAGATGCTATCTTGTCTGTAATTAGATAAGTTCTTCCAAAGCCCAAAGGCAAGGCCCTCAGAATGAAACACTCGTTGTACTTCCTTTATTTATTAGGTGAGCTAAATTATGAAAAGTGTTTTTCTGTTTGGGAAATTCATGGGATGTCTTTTGTCCCTGATGTTAACATATTTTCATGCAATGCTCTTTAAGCTGAAAATAATGTTTGTTATTTAGAGATTGCTTTCCCTGCCCTTTTATTTTACATGTCAGTTTATGAATGTCCAGAGAAGTCCAGTAACTGAGGTTGTAAAATTTGGAATAGAATCCAGGTATTGTGACTCTTGATCCTTTGTCTTTCCTTTACAGCTTGCTAGCAGCTGAATAGTTTTCAATAATTTCATTCTAGTATGAGAAAGCATCCATAAATTTAGCAGTAGAAATTTGCAGTCTAGTTATAATGGAACACTTCAACAATGCCAGCAGCCATAAACTTTTTCCTGTATGATTTCCTTCTTTTCATTATGCTGGCGTTTCTGCTCAGAATTTCAAAGATGTAAAACAACAAAATGGGACTTCCCTCAAAAAGAAAACAAAAACAGTGAAAATGTATAGGAAAATTGCAATTTTAGAAATGTGTTGATTTCAAAGTTCTGACTACAAAATACAACTTTCAGAAATATATCTGTATAATTATGTGTTCCTTGACATGCCTTACTGAACAAATAACAAGACTATGGATTCAGTAAATTTAAACACACACATATATGGTTCCCTCAACCCTTAATATCTACATAGTACATCTGTGTTTGCAAATATATTTCATTCCCTTTAAAATAAAAATGACTTTCCCCTTCCCAAACTAGTTTATTGGTGCTAGAAGCACTATAGCTAAGGGTTGAATCACTTCAGGAGTTGTGAATCAACTGTAAAATGAAAATTAATTTATCAGTGAGCAAAAGTAATACAGATAGAATAGTAGATTATCAACTATTAAACTCTATTATTTGCTTGGTTACGTTGATATATGACATGACCTTTCGCAATTCTTTACCACTTCCTTTGTTCTTGACATTCTGTTACTTTTTTTTTTTTTAAAGATTTTATTTATTTATTTGGCAGAGAGAGAGAGATCACAAGTAGACAGAGAGGCAGGCGTGGGGTGGGGAAGCAGGCCCCCTGCTGAGCAGAGAGCCCAATGTGGGGCTTGATCCCAGGACCCTGAGATCATGACCTGAGCCGAATGCAGAGGCTTAACCCACTGAGCCACCCAGGCGCTCCGACATTCTGTTCCTTATAATAAGTTAAAAAAACAAAAACAAAAACAAAAACAAAAACAAAAAACAGAAGAAAATGCCACAAAGTTAAATAAAACAAAATTATGTGCTAGGGTATTTTAGGTTTGTTTTTAATTGATTGTCTCATCAAAGTAAGTGCCCTACAGTAGTCTGTAAAATGATCAAAATGGAGGTAAGAAAAAAGGAACTGCCTTATAACTCCCAAACGTTTTGCAAAGAGGAAACTTGTCTTATACTCAGAATTTAGTATTTAACATTTACTATTTTATACCAAACATAATATTTCATAATGCCGCTCTATTTTAAAATAAACTTTTATATAATACTAGTTTTAGTTTTAGAAAAAATAACTGAGTAGTTGAAAGAGTTCCCATACACCACACACCCACTCTGCCGTATTATTAATATAGCACATATCTTTTTTTTTTTTAAAGATTTTATTTATGTGTTTGACAGAGATCACAAGTAGGCAGAGAGTCAGGCAGAGAGAAGTGGGGGGAAGCAGGCTTCCCGCTGAGCAGAGGGCCCAATTAGGGCTCGATCCCAGATCTTGAGATCATGACCTGAGCCGAAGGCAGAGGCTTAACCCACTGAGCCACCCAGTTGCCCCAATATAGCACATTACTTATATTTACTAAACCAATATTGGTATATGTTGGGGTCCATTATCAAAGGAACAAGACTGAGACAAAGTGAAAGTTATATGAAGCTTTATTCTATACCAAGCATTAGAAGTCAGACTGACCAGGCAGGGCCACCTCCAAAGAGAGCGACCCCCTCCCGATCTCACAGGTTGGTTTTATGGGCATAACCGCAGACCCAAGGTACCTGGCTTCTATTGTTAAGGCGTTTACTCCTGGAATCGATACCTGGAACCATACCAGGAACTATTGGAGTGTTTATTCCCGGAATGAAGTCCGTGGATGTAAACAACAATATGGCTACCTAGGCAATATGGAGTTGCTCTGGATAAGCAGGCCCTAATAGTTAAACAGGTTTTAACATTAAATTGACCCTAACAGTATATTATTATTA
Organism: Mustela lutreola; assembly: GCF_030435805.1. Lineage (NCBI taxonomy): Eukaryota > Metazoa > Chordata > Mammalia > Carnivora > Mustelidae > Mustela > Mustela lutreola. The sequence continues at coordinate 96,294,752 of NC_081296.1, forward strand.
ACCAAACTGCATATTATATTTGGATTTCTTTAATTTAATCTCCTCCATTTCTGAAATAGAATTTTCCCATATTATATCTACTTACCAAATATCTGCTTCTGACAGTTGGCCATGACCGTTTCTCTGACTTTTCTTGTTTGAATAACTTTTAGAGTTTTGATGAGTATTGGCTAGATATTTGTAAAATGTGCCTATATAAGAGTTGGCTTGGGTTTTTCTTATGGTCAGATTGGGTTATGCATTTGAGGGGAGGAAGACCACAGAAGTAAAGAGTGACACTGTTTTTTAAGCACATATGTAACTGACTAATCAATACTATTATAATCTCTCATTCTATCCATTTCAATTTAATGTTGTTATGAGCCTTTGGACCTGAATCCAGATAGTATTATTTCTCAAGTGTGTGGGATTAACTTTATGCTCTTGGAGTATTGATGCCTACAAACAAGTTTGATAAAGTCTGTAGGCTTTTGTAATTATATTAGTAAAAATGTAAGAATTAAATACCTAGCTTTCTTCATAAACATTGGAACCTGAACCTCTGAAAGTTATACTCCACTTGATGACTGTAATATAAATGTCATCTCCACCTGTATTACAAATCTATAGATATTTTATGTTATTTTTCATTGAGAATAAATTTCCAAAGGTGGGTTTTCTATGAATTAGCTGAACGAACCCTTATGAATGGTATTCATTCAAATTTTATCACTCCACCCATAAATTTTTTTCTCTCATAACTAGTAAAGTTCAATTTTGATTAAGTAGGTCCCGAATATATTAACTATATTGTCTATTAATTTTACATAATTATTTCCTGACAGTGGAATTTCAGAGGGGATGTATATCAAATATAGTATGTGTGTATAAGTCAACTACTATGGAAGTGCTAACTAGATATATGGAACATAAGCACCTTTATGAAGTGTAATAAAATTCTGAATTATACTTAACATTATATTTCAGCTGTCATGTGAGTTAATAATAGGAAAGGTAGGAAATCAAGTTAAAATAGTTTTTGGTTGAAGCTTTTATCAGAGTATTATTGATAAGGCTGAGATAAACTGTAAAGTTCTGTATCGAGGCCCTCTGTATACATAGTGGATATGACAATAATCACAATGGCTGAGTCACTCCTTTTAAAAAGGTATCCAATGCCTCTCATCTTTCTTTGGAAAAGAATTTTTAAGAGTGCATAAATTAGTCACTCTTGGCAGTACTGCTAAATTGAAACTCTTGACTTGGCTTAAGCATAGTTGGGACAGTGCTTCTTAGTCACCTGGAGATGTTAAAACACAGACTTCTGGGCCCTCTCCTTAGAAATCCTGATTCAGTTGTCCGACAAGGGGCCTGAAAATTTGCATTTTTAGCAAGTCTCAGTTGATGTTGACACTGCTCTCTCCCATCTACTGCATACTTTAGGAAAGAAAAAAACAGTGTATGAGATATTATACTCATTTATAAGAGTGGTCACTTGCTTTTAAAGACAGTATTCGAGGGAGGAAGTCAGAGAAGTCAATTAAAGAACAAATTTCAAAGAGGAAAAAAAATTGAGTTAGTTCTTCCAAAATGCAACTGATTTTTTAATATAAAAATCAGCTGTCTTTCTTCACCTGTATATAATGTATTCTAAAACACCACATCCCAAAAGGGATTGTGGCTTTTATATCATTATGGTTCTGGAAGGATTTTGTGAACAATTTTAAAAAACGTTCACATGCCCAGTGTTCATTTGTTATTTGTATACGTTGGTGTCCTGAGCATAAAAAAGATAAAATGTGTTTAAGTAGACAAAGGAATTAGATTTAAATAATATAGAAAAACAATTTAAAACTCATTATTCTTTTAAAAATTTTATTTTCATACTGGTTTTGTGTTATTAAAGCAGTGTGACTTTATTTTCCAATCTTTGTTTTATTAAACAGAAATTGAACTGAGTAAATTAAAGGATCAAATTGGCTTTCCCAAATAATTTGTGAGTCAGGATACATCCCATCTAGTAAATAGGAAGGAGCTGCATCTGTAGGAAAGGAAAGGGTTTTTTTTGTTGTTGTTGTTGGTTTTTTTTTTTTTTTTTAGTTTTATTTATTTATTTATTTATTTATTTTTAATTTATTTTTTACTTTCAGCATAACAGTATGCATTATTTTTGCACCACACCCAGTGCTCCATGCAATCCGTGCCCTCTATAATACCCACCACCTGGTACCCCAACCTCCCACCCCCCGCCCCTTCAAAACCCTCAGATTGTTTTTCAGAGTCCATAGTCTCTCATGGAAAGGAAAGGTTTTTAAAGGCAGTGTGTGTGGGGGTGGGGGAGGGGGTTATTATTAGCAAGGAATGCCCTATTTGAGGCAAAGACCCCTTCCTAAGGGGAAGAAAAACAGTCTGTCAATAAATTTCTCAATACTGATCAGGAAATTCCGTGTTGACTCATTAAAGGTTACACTGGGATGGGGGTTAGAGCTATTATTAGGCTAGGTACTGAATTTTGGTTCACTGATGTGGGGTCCTAAGATAAATGACCTTATTTGTGGCCTGTGGTTTTCTTTTTAATAGCTTTTAAAGATTTCAATTATTTTCAGTGGGACTGATGATTCTGTTAAAGTTGGTATTTCTGATATGGTTTTCACATAATTTAAACAATCAAAATTATCACTTCTAAAGAATTGAATAAGACAATTGTATATATAACATTTGAAAAATAAAATAGTCTAAGCCATTACCAAGCTATTATTTCATTTGAAGCTGACATATGAAAGAGTTAATAAGGAAAATAAGTATCATTGTTTAGTAGAAATACCCATATGCGCTTTATATTTCACATATATTGAAATTACCTTTGGAATATTTAAATCACAATAGCAGTCAAATAATGTCTGCTGTTTGAGCTAATATTTTTAATATTATTCTAGCCTATCTTGCCAATAATGAATATCCAATTTTAAGTATGACTAGTTTAGAAATAATATGTCATATCAAACCCATATACCTATATAAAGTACTGGCTTTCTCTGCAATCAGGTTTTAGATCTCTACAATAAACTCTATTGTTTCCACAAAGATACATACATTTGCAAGCTTATTTATAGTAAATTTTTCCTCACATCATAGTTATAATTCTATTCCAAAGCATGTTTCATCAAAAAGGAGAGGGTTTACCAGAATAAATAAAAGTCCTTTGAATTTCAGCTTTGTTGTTTCCATACCACAATTTCTTTAAAAAAAAAAAAAATACCTTTGGGTATTTAGTAATTCCCTGATAGTTTCATCATGTATTCATCTCAGTTAAAGAATAATTACAAAGTAAATCAGACTGTGGTGGGACAATAACCAAGATGAATGCTAAAATGCGATTTCCTGAGCTTTATGTCAATTCTCATTAGAATAACACACACTACAGACATGAAATTCTATGTAGAAATTGTTTAGCAAGGCATTAATGAAATTTCTGTTCTAGAATATATGTTGGTGTAATTGCAAATCAGCTTTAGCGTAAGATATAAACCATATTTTTCATTAGTGAGTTGCATGTATTGAAATGGTTGGCCCTTATGTAAACCATTTTTTCTTCAATAAACTGATTTGTTTAAAAAATAATTATAAGTTTAGTATAATGTTAATTCCAATTGGTTTGGAATACTAGGGAAAATGAAATGTCAGTTTAAAAAAATCATAATTAAGGGTGCATGGGTGGCTTCGAGTGCCCAACTCTTGGTTTTGGCTCTGGTCATGATCTCAGGGTCCTGAGACTAAGCCCCACATTTATCTCCAAGCTCAGTGCAGAGTCTGCTTGAGATTCTTTCCCCCTCCCTCTCCCTCCTCCTTCTGCTCTCTCTTTTTCTCTTTCTCTCTCAAATAAATAAATAAAATCTTTAAAAAAAATTCTTAACCAAAATTGTACTTTAATACTATTTAAAACCTTTCTTCAGAGCTATTTCTGAAGAAATATAAAAAAATTCTTGATCTGTCTTGACAATTTAAAAAACTTACTGCACACTTTTTATTGGATTTCACCTGAAATCAGAAGAAATTCCAAATTATAAAAATTATGAACGAGGAACATACTGATTCTTTCGTGAAATGGAATAAGAAATAAAAAAACAATTGAAAATGGTATAGCTCAAAATAGATGCATCAAAACTAGGCTAATTTATATCTCTCTTTTTTTTTATTACTTGGTCTTCTTAATTCAATATTTATTTATTTATTTATTTTTAAATTTTTTATTTTTTATAAACATATATTTTTATCCCCAGAGGTACAGGTCTGTGAATCACCAGGTTTACACACTTCACAGCACTCACCAAAGCACACACCCTCCCCAATGTCCATAATCCTGCCCCCTTCTCCCAACCCCCCTCCCCCCAGCAACCCTCAGTTTGTTTTGTGAGATTAAGAGTCACTTATGATTTGTCTCCCTCCCAATTTATATCTCTTTTATCTAACTTTTTTTCTTTGATTGGAGAGGAGTGACGGAAGAAAAATAGTAGTGCAGAGTTTGAGAATTAGATTTTTTTCTGTTGATGCCAGCACAAGGATTTAGTCAACAGTGGGGAAAGAGGTACCCATTTTGCTGAAACTCTCCTGCAGAGATTATGCACCAAATATCCCATAAATTCCCACTGTAGCAACAGCGGTGGCAGCTCCTTTTAATCATCTCTTCACTTGCTATATTAACAGTTCTGATGCACCCCCAGGTGCTTTTGTATCTTTTCTGAGTCTGCTCTTAAATGTTGTTTAAACTGATTTATTCTACATAATGTTATTGATGGACAGGGGCCCATAAAGATTTCATTGAACTTAAAATTGGACCTGAGTGTTTCCCAATGGGGATAATCCTTTATGCCTGTGAAATTTTAATAACCTAATAAAAATTGCTTGTCATTTTTTCCAGTGAAATTTCTTTCTAGTTTTAAATATTAAATATTTCTTCCTAGTTTCTGCTAGTAAATAATACCAGTCACTGATACTTTGTTGCATTTGGATCTCCTGATTCCAGAATACAAGACAATAGTACTGTATATTTATTTTGGTAAAAATTAAACAGTAGAACTATTTGAACTCTTAAGTAGAAATTAGCTAATTTCCCTATGGATTTCCAGTTTAGAACATTTACATATTGTATTAATGAGAGAAACCACTCTGAAATCATGTATGCAATACGAAATCACTACAGATTCATGAACAACAGTCAGCTAGGTCTTCAGTGTGGTCTATTAAATATTCTAATTAATTAATTTTGTTAAGAAATGTCACCAGTCACAAATAACAATATGTCAGTCAGGTGTCCTGGCAAGAAAAATAATTTAACCCCATTGGTTCAAATGAACTGATTTTTTGAAAGTTGTTATTTAAATTGCAATTAGTTAACATACAGTGTAATATTAGTTTCAGGTGTAGAATTTAGTGATTCAGTGCTTATGTACAACATCCGTTGCTCATCACAAGTGCCCTCCTTAATTCTTATCAACTTTAACCCATCTTCCTACCTACCTCCCCTCTGCTTATCATCGGTTTGTTCTCTATAGTTAGGATCTGTTTTATGGTTTCCTATCTTTTACCCTATGATCATTTTTTTTTCTTAAATTCTGCCTATGAGTGAAATCATATAGTATTTGTTTTTCTCTAACTGACTTATTTTGCTTAGCATGCTACTCTATCCATGTCACTGCAAGTGGCAGGACTTCATTCTTTTGGATGGCTCTTCCTTATTCATTCAGCTGTCGATAGACATTTGGGCTCTTTCCTTAATTTGGTTATTGTTGATAATGCTGCTTATAGCATCGGGGTGCATGTGTCTCTTTGAATCAGTATTTTTGTGTCCTTTGGATAAATACCTAGTACTGTGATTGTTCGATCATAAGATAGTTCTATTTTTAACTTTTTGAGGAACCTCCATACTGTTTTCCAGAGTGGCCACACCGGTTTGCATTCCCACCAACAGTGTAGGAGGGTTCCCCTTTCTCCACATCCTCACCAACACCCGTTGTTTCTTGAGTTGTTAATTTTAGCCAGTCTGACTGGTGTAAGGTGATATCTCATCTTAGCTCAAATGAAATAATTTTTTTATAAAGGGACTACTTAGACACAATGATTAAAGAATAAACAAGGGATGCTAATGTACCCAGAGACCAGCAACAACAGGAAACTCTTACTTTCACAGCTGAAGGGTCAAGGGAAGACCATTTATCTTGAGTGCCAGGTGAGAGCTGTAGCTTAGATAGGTTGGGGAGGAGGGGAATGGGGACTGTTTGTCTGGAGCTGTGATCTTGAGGGCCGCAGTGAAGATAATGACAAGAGGCACTGAAACAGGGAGTGGGAAAGAGACATCCTGCTTGATCTCTGCTTGTGTTTCTCTCCTGCCTAATCCAACCAAAGCCAGCAAGAGAGAGGATCTGGGTGATACCTGCAAGAGGCTTAGCCTTTAGGGACACAGCAGAGGAAGAGAAAGCAGAGAGGGAGAGGAGGCAAACAAAACAGAACGGGAACATCCCATGACAAGGTTAGGAGAAAACAAAAAGAACTCCCACAGCCCACTGGGCTGTGCTGTCAAATGTTAGCTCTTTGCCCTATTTCCTTCAGGGTTTACCATGAGCATTTTTGTATTTTCTTATGCTCCCCGGGGGCTTTCCTTTCAGCACTTCCCTCAAGTGCCATATCTTGTTTTTCCACCTTCAATCACTCTTAGAAGGCAAATGTAGACTTGTGGAGAGAAGAAGGAGGAGCAGGAGTGAGAGTGAGCGGAGGAGGGGGAAGGGGATGATGAGGTGGAGGAGGGGAGGGAAAAGACAGAAAGAACAAATTATATGAATCCCTTCCTAATGTGGCTCATGCTTACTATTCCTGTTTTTAAATATACTATTGATCCCACATTTGTGAGCAGAGAAGAATGAAATATCCAAGTAGATTTTCAGAAAGGCTTCAATTATTTTTTCTTTTTCTCACTTTTCAAACTCCTTTTTTTTACCTTTACTGCTGAACACTAACCTGAGTAAAGATTAAAAGTTTCATAGGCTTTCCTGTAACATTCCTTAGATCTTGTAATGTCTGTGGGCATCTAATCTCAAGGGAGAAGTCTGAAGCAAGCTTTATTTCTTTGGAGAATAACCTGTTATATTTTTAGATAAATTTTAAGATTTTTCCTTTCTTTGAATTTAATAATTTCATCAAGGCTAAATTCAATCTTTTCAACTCTTTCTTTGTTACTTTTTTATTTTTTCCACAGTGTATCTTTTCAGTTTCAGATGTTCTGGTGTCTCTGTGTGTGTGTGTGTGTGTGTATGATGTTTTTCTAACAGATAATAAATATATTTTGTTTCTTTTTTCTTCCTTCAAAAATAGTAAACATACATATTTGATCTTTGTTGATATTTTTCCATATGTGTCTTCTTCTCTAAATCATGCTTATATTTCATCTCTTTTTGCATTCTGTTACTTGTTTGATACATCACTGTTGCTCACAATGGTGAGAGGTTACCTAAAATGAGCTATTACTGAGTAAGAAGGTTTGAGTTTGTGAAAACCTGCGTTCTGGGATCTGTCAGGATAAAGGATTTATGAAAATGTCCTCCCCAAACCAAAACAAACTAACAAGCGTAAAAAGCCTTGCAGATGTGAAGTCCTCACAGACAATCTTAAAAGGATGAGAAAGTGACTCAAAATAACCCATGAAAATACCCAGGAAAGAAAGATCAGGCTTTAACCTGTGCCAAAGTAAAAAAGGAGCAAAGCCAAATTCAAGTAAGAAATTTTAGGTCTCTCCTACCTCTTTGTTCTAACCTATATATTTTTTGCTCCAAGCCTGAAGGTCTCAGACAATTTAATATGAATGACACCATTCTGATCACTTGAAGAGCCCTTGCACTGTTCTGCTTTTAGGTAATTTAAATTTTCACTATAGTGAGTACTTAAAATATCCTTTCTCATGAAATCATTAAGACTCCAAACAATTTAAAATTAAGTCCTCTCCTTAATATCACAATTAAACATGTATTCTGAATTTTACATCAAGGTTGCTTACATCAAAATTGCTAGATTTTCCCTATTTTTCATTATTCACAAAAGCTAGCCTATAGTACTGCGAATTAGGCTAATTATTGTGTCTAGTGCTCTGAACAGTTCTTCCTGGTCTCTTAAAAACACAAATTTCTTTCTATAAACCAGATCTACCTACTCAACTCTTATCTATCTTCAATTAATAATAGATCTGACTGCTTTATAATTATAGTTGATATTTACATAATGTTTACTCTATGCCAGGGACTCTTGTGTGTTCCTTATATTTAATTTTTATAACAGTCTTATGGGACAGGATCTAGCTGTAGTTGCATTTTATATATGATAATTTGAGGCACAGACATTTTTATGATTAAATCCTGACAATACACCTCATAAGAAATACTCCCAGGATTCAGGCTCAGATAGTCTGACCCCAAAATTGTCCTTCAACTAATATATTATTCCTCTTTAAAGCACGGGAGTAATAGAAAGTGAGGTCGATGAACAATACACATTAAAATCACCTGTAGTCCTTCCTAAAATGTTTATTCCTGGGTTCATTGGCTTCCCTATATGTGTAATAACCATTTAAAAAGAAAGTACAGGTGATTCTAAGAGACCTTACCATTTCAAAACCATTGAAATTATAGCTATTATTTTGTGTATTTTCTTTGGGCATAAATTCAAAACAGAGTAGATGATATCCTTGATTTTCAAACTATTTGTAACACTCTAATTTGCTTTGCTTTGTGATAATTTTTATGCTAATTGAGATGATTCTGTTTTCACTAATCCTATTGAGTATTCTTATATTTTATCTACATATTCCACAAGTAGTCAAACAATTAACATATTATCTGAGGAAACTAAATATGTCTTCGAGGGAATGAAAACTGGTACAGCCACTGTGGGAAACAGTATGAAGTTTCCTCAAAAAATTAAAAGTAGAGCTACCCTATGATCTGAGAATTGCACTACTGGGTGTTTACCCCCGAAATACAAAAACATTAATTCAAAGATATATATGCATCCCTGTGTTTATTGCAGCATTACTTAACAATAGCCAAACTATGGAAGCAGCCCAAGTGTCCATCCATAGATGAATAGATAAAGAAAAGGTGGCATATGTATACAATGGAATATTATTATAAAAAAGAACGAAATCTTGCCATTTGTAACAACATAGATAGAACTAGAGAGTGTAACCCGAGGTGAAGTAAGTCCGAGAAAGACAAATATCATTGTGATCTCATTCATATGTAGAATTCAAGCAACAAAACAAAAGAGCAAAGGAAAATAGAGAGAGGATAAGACAAAACAAGAAACAGACTCTTAACAAAATGATGGCTACCAGGGAAGTGGGTGAGGGGATGGGGGAGATAGGGGATGGAGATTAAAGAAACACTTATCATGATGAAAAAAATAAAATGAAATGAAATGAAAAAAATAAAAAGTAAGTAATAAGAAACAAAATAAAACAAAAAAAAAATCTTTGACTACAACTTAAAAGACAACAACAACAACCTATCAATGGCTGAGAGTAACAAAGTTTTATTTATTTAAAATCAAATTATTTCTTTCCGCTATGCCTTTCTTAACATGTTAACTTTGATGTTCATAGTTTTCATTTCATGTATTTGAGATGGCAACTGGACCTTAAGACTCATAACTGTATTCCATGCAGGAGAAATGGAAAGAAATGTATTTCATTAAAATTTTTTTTTTTTTTATATTTTTAGAATGTTTTATTTATTTATTTTTTTTTAATAATTTTTTTATTTTTTATAAACATATATTTTTATCCCCAGGGGTACAGGTCTGTGATTCACCAGGTTTACACACTTCACAGCACTCACCAAGTCACATACCCTCCCCAATGTCCATAATCCCAACCCCTTCTCCCAAACCCCCTCCCCCCGGCAACCCTCAGTTTGTTTTGTGAGATTAAGAGTCACTTATGGTTTGTCTCCCTCCCAATCCCATCTTGTTTCATTTATTCTTCTTCTACCCACTTAAGCCTCCATGTTGCATCACCACTTCCTCATATCAGGGAGATCATATGATAGTTGTCTTTCTCTGCTTGACTTATTTCGCTAAGCATGATACGCTCTAGTTCCATCCATGTTGTTGCAAATGGCAAGATTTCATTTCTTTTGATGGCTGCATAGTATTCCATTGTGTATATATACCACATCTTCTTGATCCATTCATCTGTTGATGGACATCTAGGTTCTTTCCATAGTTTGGCTATTGTGGACATTGCTGCTATAAACATTCGGGTGCACGTGCCCCTTTGGATCACTACATTTGTATCTTTAGGGTAAATACCCAATAGTGCAATTGCTGGGTCATAGGGCAGTTCTATTTTCAACATTTTGAGGAACCTCCATGCTGTTTTCCAGAGTGGCTGCACCAGCTTGCATTCCCACCAACAGTGTAGGAGGGTTCCCCTTTCTCCGCATCCTCGCCAGCATCTGTCATTTCCTGACTTGTTGATTTTAGCCATTCTGACTGGTGTGAGGTGATATCTCATTGTGGTTTTGATTTGTATTTCCCTGATGCCGAGTGATATGGAGCACTTTTTCATGTGTCTGTTGGCCATCTGGATGTCTTCTTTGCAGAAATGTCTGTTCATGTCCTCTGCCCATTTCTTGATTGGATTATTTGTTCTTTGGGTGTTGAGTTTGCTAAGTTCTTTATAGATTCTGGACACTAGTCCTTTATCTGATATGTCGTTTGCAAATATCTTCTCCCATTCTGTCAGTTGTCTTTTGATTTTGTTAACTGTTTCCTTTGCTGTGCAAAAGCTTTTGATCTTGATGAAATCCCAGTAGTTCATTTTTGCCCTTGCTTCCCTTGCCTTTTGCGTTGTTCCTAGGAAGATGTTGCTGCGGCAGAGGTCGAAGAGGTTGCTGCCCGTGTTCTCCTCAAGGATTTTGATGGATTCCTTTCGTACATTGAGGTCCTTCATCCATTTTGAGTCTATTTTTGTGTGTGGTGTAAGGGAATGGTCCAATTTCATTTTTCTGCATGTGGCTGTCCAATTTTCCCAGCACCATTTATTGAAAAGGCTGTCTTTTTTCCATTGGACATTCTTTCCTGCTTTGTCGAAGATTAGTTGACCATAGATTTGAGGGTCTATTTCTGGGCTCTCTATTCTGTTCCATTGATCTATGTGTCTGTTTTTGTGCCAGTACCATGCTGTCTTCATGATGACAGCTTTGTAATAGAGCTTGAAGTCCGGAATTGTGATGCCACCAACGTTGGCTTTCTTTTTCAATATCCCTTTGGCTATTCGAGGTCTTTTCTGGTTCCATATAAATTTTAGCATTATTTGTTCCATTTCTTTGAAAAAGATGGATGGTACTTTGATAGGAATTGCATTAAATGTGTAGATTGCTTTAGGTAGCATAGACATTTTCACAATATTTATTCTTCCAATCCAGGAGCATGGAACATTTTTCCATTTCTTTGTGTCTTCCTCAATTTCTTTCATGAGTACTTTATAGTTTTCTGATTATAGATTCTGTGTCTCTTTGGTTAGGTTTATTCCTAGGTATCTTATGGTTTTGGATGCAATTGTAAATGGGATTGACTCCTTAATATCTCTTTCTTCTGTCTTGCTGTTGGTGTAGAGAAATGCAAAAATTTTAAATAAAAAATTAAAAGTGGACTCTTCTCCCAAGGACTCCCAACTGCTTCATACTGTCCTAAACTCTCTTATATGGACATCTTTTGTTGGTTGGCAGCTGGTAGAGGAATTGTTTTTAGGTGTTTACCCAACCAACAAACAGTGAAGGCCAAAGTCAACCCCTATACCTATGCATTGACTATATTAATTTTTCCCCTGTACACACAACATACCATCTCCTTGATTCTATCATTCAGTTACTGTACCTGGCTTAAAACTGAATCTCTCCATCATATGAGGATGTTATTTCTTATGCTCTGGTAACCTGCTACCTGAAATGCAATTTGTCTTCAACTCACTCACATAGTATACAGTGATACCAAAAGAAGAGGAAACAAGCACTTTTTTTCCCCCAAGGAGCCAAGGGGAGACCCTGAAGTAATCACTCAATCTGTGAGGAAACCTTGCTCTTTTAGTCAATATGAAAGTCCTGGTTTTGTTTTTGGAAGAATCTTACTATGCTTTTTTATACCTCATTATCACTTCTGAGCAGAGCCCATGGGGAAGGATGTTTTTCTGGCAGGCTAAATAGATTTAACAGCTAATTTTAAGACAGTGGAATTTGGGGTCTTATAAATTGCTGTAGGGATTGAGTAATTAGAGGTTGTTGTAGGCCATATTTCAGGTTTTATATTGGCAAGAGTTCCCTCAAAACTTGTAAAGATAACCAATTAGCTTCCAGTCTCTAAACACAGGATCATACATCAACACAGTATCTAAGTCTGAAGATCATAATATTTCATTTCCTGGGCTCTGTGTTCTGCCTGTCTGTTACCCTGTAGTTTACTGGCTACTGCCTTGACCTCACCATTCCATTTTTCCACTACAAACAATAGTTTTGTGGTTTCTTTCCATCATTTCATTTGGAAGAACAACCTTAGTGGATGGTACTTTAAAATGTGTGGGATTCCTTGGGACGCCTGGGTGGCTGAGTGGGTTAAAGCCTCTGCCGTTGGCTCAGGTTATGGTCCCCGGGGTCCTGGGATCGAGCCCCGCGTTGGGCTCTCTGTGAAGCAGGGAGCCTGCTTCCCTTCCTCCCTCTGCCTACTTGTGATGTCTGTCTGTCAAATAAATAAAATCTAAAAAAAAAAAAATTGTGGGGTTCCAGTTGTATATACTTTAAAGCTGCTGCTTGACATTTTCAACTTCTGATAGAATCAATAAGTACAGAGATGTGTGGTTTTTTTCAACCTAGAAGCTCTGTGCTAGGGCACTCTCCGAAAAGTTTGATATCAGGCTGTTAAGAAGAAAGTGACTCTCTTAACAAAACTGATTTTATTCCCTGCCATCTTCCTGGAAGTCAGGTTAATTCTGGTTTCAGTTCATTCATCTCTTCTCACTTTACTGACAGCTGCACAAAATTATCAAAAGCCTAGTAATACCATAAATTTTTGCTCAGTTTCTTGTTGTTTTTATACTATTTCCTCTAAATTGTGGTGTCACTGAGTATATGGTCTGCGCCCCCATGAACAGAGCAAGTGATCCTTGACCAACTATTTTGCTATCACGTAACAGGGAGCTGAGTAACTTTCCAACCTGCAATGGGTAGGTACTCATCTCCCAGTGATTATCAACAGAGCAAACCAGTATCATTCATTTGCCTTATTGTCCAGTACTTATTGAACACTTTCTATAGTTTGGGAACATTTCCACCTTATCTCCCCAGGGTAGAAATTAGAGTATTTGTTTCCTCATGCTTCTTTATGGTGTGGGCACTAGCAGGTGATGGAGACTGTAGGTATGAAAAGGCAAAAATAGTGCTGAAACAGGGCGCCTGGGTGACTCAGTCAGTTAAGTATCTACCTTTGGCTCAGTCATGATCCCAGAGTCCTGGGATCCAGCCCTGCATCATCGGGCTCCCTGATCAGCGGGGAGCCAGCTTTTCCTTCTCCCCCTGCTCATGCTCTCTCTTTTTCTTTCTCTCTATCTCTCTCTCAAATAAATAAAACCTTTAAAAAATGGTGCTGAAGGAAGGTGGAAACAGAATTCTGTAACTATGAATGGTTGCGAGATTGCATCCATGATGCGTGGTGGCTTTGTTGCTTCCAGCAACAGCAGCTGCTGAAGATTATGTTCATGGCAGGAATATAGACACTTCCTGGCTGCTGCATTCACAGTGGCAAAGGTGTTGGTATCTTGCGCCAATTATGCAAAATAGATTAAGGCATGATTTCTAGAAACCTAGTGTCAAGCATATTTCTCCAGCCCTCCCAATATTCCAGTATGCTAACTCCCCTTCCTCTTATTGTACTCCCTTTCTACTTTTTTTTCTTCTGTTTGCTTCAAATTTAGGACACTAACAGATAGAAGGACATTACATTTTAATGAGATACCTACTTGGAAGCACCAAACGTAACTAAATAAGAATATAAATGTGAGTGTGTATTTATAAGATGATTTAAGAAAGTGTATGAGTGTGTGTTTGTATATGCGCTGTGTGTTTATCCCATTCAACTTATGTTGTAAATGCCACTTAATTTGTTTCATAATATCCACACAGAGATATACCTGTGTATACACATTCTATGCACAAACACACACACACACACAACACAAAGAAGTAATTTTAAACTTGAAACTAAATACTCCTAGGCAAATTGATTAAAGGAATGGAGACACTTTTTCTTCATTCAGATGGAGCATCTTCTTCAGGGCACCTAAGTGGCTCAGTCACTTAGTGGCTGGCTTTTGATTTTGGCTCAGGTCATGATCTCAGGGTCCTGGAATGAAGCCCATACCTCAGACTCTGTGCTCAGTGGGGAACCTGCTTCTCCCTCTCCCTTATCTCCTCTCCCTCCTTGTGCTTTCTCTCTCTCTCTCAAGTAAATAAAATCTTAAAATATAAAAGATGGACACCTTGTTCAAAATAAAGGTAAATTTTTGCCCAATCAAAATGACCCTTATTTTCATGCCCTTTTATGCTTGAAATATACTTTATAAGCCATAAAACTTCCCTATGACCTAGATTTATGTTGAAGCAAAACATAACTAATAATGAAAATTATTGATTAAAGGTGTTTTAAAAGAATTGATACAAATAAAATTCCCTTTTTTTAAAAAAGATTTTATTTATTTATTTTACAGACAGAGGTCACAATTAAGCAGAGAGGCAGGCAGAGGGAGAGGAAGGGAAGCAGGCTCCCTGCTCAGCAGAGAGCCCGATGCGGGGCTCGATCCCAGAATCCTGGATCATGACCTGAGCCGAAGGCAGAGGCTTTAACCCACTGAGCGACCCAGGCGCCCCCAAATAAAATTCTTTCACACACACACACACACAGACGCATACACAGACATGCTCATGAGTGGGGGAAGAGGCAGAGGGAGAGAAAGATTCCTCAAGTAGACTCCCCAACAATCGCAGAGCCCAATGCAAGGCTCACAGGACTCCATTCTAGGATCCCAAGATCATGACCTGAGACAAAATCTAGAGTCTGCCGCCCAACCAACTGAGCCACCCAGGTGCCCTAATACAAATAAAAATTCTTAGTAAATTGTTCATTTTAAATAGCTCAGCCTTGGGACGCCTGGGTGGCTTAGTCAGTTAAGCCGCTGCCTACAGCTCAGGTCATGATCCCAGAGTCCTGGGATCGACTTCCCCATCTGGCTCCTTATCCAGCAGGGAGCCTGCTTGTCTCTCTGCCTCTGCCTGCCACTCTGCCTATTTGTGCTCTCTCTCTGACAAATAAATAAATAAAATTTAAAAAAAATAGCTGAGCCCTATTCATCAGTGTTCTTATTTTTTTTAAAGAGAGCAGAGTAGTTAAATAAAGATATAGACACACATGTATGTATATGTTGAAAATATATTTTATATATATATATACACGTGTGTGTATATATATATATATATTTAATCATGAAGCCTTGTGTGTGTATATATGAATTAACTAAAACACTCTATGTTTGTGTGTGTGTGTGTTTGTGTGTGTGTGTGTTTGTGTGTGTGTGTGTGTGTGTGTGTGTAAATTAGAGGAATATGGAGACTTCTGGGAAATCTTTCACATAATTATCATAAATTATATATTATGTAGCTGCTTGTCAGAATTGTTCTAATTCACTATTTACCCAGCTGATAAGAGAGCCAAGAAAAAAACACATGTATCTATAGGTATTTCATAAGAATATACAGAAATTCTAAGATTATTTCTTTTTTCAAAATGAATTAAATAAATATTACAAATATATTATTTTTAAATATTAAGATCATACAATCTCTGTAATTATATATTCCTTTTTCTTTAATGAGATTGTTTCCTATTGTCTACAGATTTCCCTCATATAAATATTAAAAATTTCTACATATATGAACTTATTAATATAACCAATTAAGAATATTTTAAAATGCTGTATTAGCTACTTTGTTAATGCTTTTCACTCTTACAGGTGATAAATATCTCCACTTGGATGTTTCTGGCATCTAACCATCAGTAAGTTAAAAAATGACCTCAATATGTTTTCTATCCTGGCTTCCACTGATTTTCCATATTTTGGCTAATAAGTTTATCATTCATATTGTCATTTAAGCCAGATGCCTGGAGATTATCTCCTATTTCGTCCTTTTCCTGATATTTCATATTTTCTTGGTGAAGATTTAATGATATTCAAGGGTGTTTAGGAAGATTCCATTTAATTTATTTCAATAGATACTGAACACTCGAGGGCAGCGTATCTGCATTGTTCCTCTTTGTACTCACCAATGGGATCTATACAACCAAGCAATAAATGTTAGTATTAAATTTCAATATTTTTCAGGAAAACTAAAATTTGCTTGTCTATATATATAGTACACACAAAACATTTACCCATATAGACTTGTTATTTTGTTCATTGATGTATAATGCTCTTCATGTAGAGGTCCTAATCCAACTCATACACTTTTTTTTAGGTAGATATAAGTATGATATGCTCTCTTTATTAATTGAAT
Source organism: Mustela lutreola (assembly GCF_030435805.1). Classification (NCBI taxonomy): domain Eukaryota; kingdom Metazoa; phylum Chordata; class Mammalia; order Carnivora; family Mustelidae; genus Mustela; species Mustela lutreola. The sequence goes on from NC_081296.1 coordinate 96,311,368, forward strand.
CAGTAAGTTTGAGCTCCTTCAATTCAGTGGCTTAGAACATTGTTATGATGTCATGAATTAGGTCTTAAAGTACTGGAGTTTTCTAAAACAATGCTAGAGGAAAATTGAATAGCACTTGATTCTTTTTGATTTCATTGTTAAAAAAAATCTTTATGTTCATAATCTACCAAACCTATGGCCAAATATAATTTGATCCTTTTGACGGTTTCTGTTTTTATATGTTTTAAATTCAACCAATGTAATTCATTAGATTGTTTTTGCTTACATCTGAAAATAGTGGTAGTATATAGGCAATTTTCAAGTTAAGGTCATTTTGAACTGAAAGAGACAATGTGAAACAAAATTATACTTATCTAAAGCACATGACAGCTATTAAAACCATTCTACTGTCTAGGAAAAAAAAAACATTGAATTTTTTATAAATATTAAATGGATTTGAAAAATACTCACCAGTAGGAGGAACAAATTATTTTTTAAAAAAGCTGTAACATTAAAGTAGCATTGTATTTATCATATTTTAGTTTATTGCAGGGCTAAAAAGAAGGGTAAAACAACTTAAGGACTGCCTTAGTGTTAATTGAAACATGAATATTTATCATCTGTATAAAATAACTTCTAAGATGTTTGAAATGTGTTTAAAGCTATTATTTTTTTAAAAAATCTGAACTTTGCCTGTGTTTCCAGATTTGGGAATATCCAGAACAGAATTTGTCTTTGATACAGGCTTACTTTCTACCAGCTGAAAAATCATATTTAGGATATTTGATGTTCATACACATAGGAAATATCTTTTCAGACACTCCTTCCCAAAGTGTCATTCTTGGCAAGGAATTGAATGGGATTTGAATTAGTCAACTAATTTAAAATGCAGTCATAAAAGAAGGAGAATATTAATAATAGCTTAGCAGATAGTTATCTTCTCTATTGTTCTCAAGAATATAAAAAGCTGCACTGGTTCTAGGATTGTTTGCCATTTAATGCATTACATATTCTGAAAGTATAATGTCAAATTTAGTCATAATGTTAAATCAGAATACTGTGTTAAGGATTTGTATGGGTTTTGGGCTGCTATTACATCTAATTTGGTTAGTTTACCCAGAAATGTTTAATTCCACTTTGCTAATCATCTCTCCTATCCTCCAGAATCTCAAGGGAGGACACTGCAGGGTCAGGGGAGCTAAGACGCCAGCATAGTAGGAGGACCCAAGTCTTGCTCCTCCCTTGAATACAGCTGGGTAACTATTGAATCATTCTGAACACTTAAGCAATCACCCTGACGACTGATAGAGCAAACTACACAAACACCCTGACAAGTGATATAGAAGCTGAGAAGAGGCTACTTCGAGAAGGTAGGAAATGTGAAGATGTAGTTTGGGGGAGAAACAGATCGTGGGTGCTGTGGCGGGAAAGTGAGCTCTGGTTGCAGAGAAAGGCAAAAGAGAGTGGAGAAAACGGAGACAAGCACACACTTCCCCAAAGCCATTAGCTGGGGAAATGAGAGGGGCTGATTTTTGTGGGGCTCAAAAACTAGAGTTTCAGAGGTCCCCAGGCTTGGCTAAAAAGAGACCCCGAGTAGAGGCAGACAAATAACCTCGAAGACTGTGTGATCTGAGGATCACATAAGTGACAGAGGGAGAGAATCTTTATTCTATTTGGAGCACACCTGTAAGAGGCAGCATTGTCCCTCTGGGGACAAAACAAAAGGTGGGCATCATTTCCCTCCTCCACCCCCTCAGCATAGGCACAGAGACCTCTGCTGAGGGCAGCTAACTGGGCACTGGCTATTTTGCCTGCTGGCTTCAGAACCCATGTCCTTGAACTCTGGTACTACTTCCCTTCTGGATCAAACCCTGAATCAGTCCCAGCATGGTGAGATGCTTTCCTAGAGGACCAGGACAGGTCTCCACCACCCCAGGTGTCAGAAGTTTGGGATTTTGAAAGTCAGCAGCCTAGCTAAGATAGAGCCCAGGTTGCTCTGCATTGCTTCAGGCAGGCAAGCAATCCAGAGATAGACGGTGTGAAATCTGTGATGTGAAAAGCGCCTGTGATGCATGAAGGGGAAATTGTTCTATCTGCTGAGAATCCTTCCTTGAGAGGAGCAGGCACAGACTCCACTCTCCAGGGACAAAGGAGTCAGCTGGTGCCATTCCCTCCCCTCATCCTCAGCATAAACCAACTTCAGGAAATAGCACAGTGCTAGCAGTGACTAAACGGCTTTCACCAAATCCTGTCCCACTGTGCTCTGCTGGTACTGTTTTTTCTAGGGCAAGTGTGCCTAACAACACCAAGCAGGCCTCACACACAGGAAATCAACACAAAGCCTGCATGTATCACATGTACTTATCATAGAGTTCTGCAAAGCCTCAGTTCTAGTAGAAATAGCATCAGTTCTCTTAGTAAGCAGACTAGAGCATACCTAGGTAAGCCTGTCACACTCTGGCCAAGGTCCAGACAGTCCCCACTGCAGGCAAGCAGAGACCGCAGAGGACTCACCTGAAAGATTGAGCAGTCATAACACAGCAGCAGAGTGCAGACAGCATATACCAGAAATGCTTCCTGAAGCACCAGGCCCTGAGCAGTAGATGACTTCTTCTTCATAAATCCATTACTCTCAGGAGCAGGAAACAACAGGGTTTCTTAACACAGGGAGGAAGATAGAAACCTAGACAAAATGCCGAGACAGAGAAATTCATCCTATAAGAGAAAAAAAAAAAAAAAAAAAAGGTTACTGTCAGGGATCTAATCAAAACAGATATAAGTAATATGCCTTGATCCCAACTTTACAGCAATTATCATAAGATTACTAACTGGGCTTGAGAATAACACAGAAAACATAAGGAATATCCTTACCATAGACATTAAAGAGGTTAAAGCCAATCAAGCCAAAATTTAAAAAAAAAAAAGAGTAAAAACAATTATTCAAAACTGACTAAATATAATGGCTATAAGGATGGAAGAGGTAGAGGAATGAATAAGTGATATAGAAGATAGAATTATGGAAAATAATGAGGCTCATCAAAAGAGAGAAAGAAAAACCCTGAAGCATGAAAGTGGACTAGGAAACTCAGTAACTACATCAAACATAATAACATTCCAATCCTAAGAGTTGCAGAAGAAGAGACCGAAAAGGGAGACAGAAGGTTTATTTGAGCAAATTATAACTGAAAACTTCCCTGATCTGGGGAATGAATCAGATATCCAAATCTAGGAGGCACAGAGAGCTTCACTGAGAAGTGTTTATCCACTCACTGTGGATCTCTGAAGTTGCAAATAAATTTTCCCAACTCTTTAGGAATTTTACATATAATTTAAAATTTTATTTCCTAACTCTTAACATTCATTTTTCCCTTTTGTAGTTTCTATTTTCTATACTGGTAAATAGAATTGAATGCAAAAATTGCTCTTATCAAAATATACTGAAAATTATTGGGTATAATGGAAGAAAGGCAGTTCTCAGTTCCTAAGAAGAAACTTGTGAGAGTTGAATTGGTTTCCATAAATAACTTGGAAGAATGATACACAACTAATGAATTGTTGAACACTACATCAATAACTAATGATGTACTACTATATGTGGGCTAACTGAACATAATAAAAAAAAATCTGGAAAATGTTTTCATATTTTCTTGTTCTGTCTTTGTTGTACTTAGTGTTTGTTTTTCCAGTTGATGAGAGACTTGAAAGAGGAGGCCCAAAGAATACAGCTGAGTGGCTGACTGTAGTTTAATAACAGAGTGTATTATGTACAATATTAGATACTTTATCTGTGCAACAAAATAATATTTTTCTCCCCTTCAAAGCTTTGTAAAGGCAGCCATACACAAAGACAATTTAAAAAGAAAATTGAAACACATATTTTATTATGATTATGTGTCACTTTACAAGACAATGCTGGGTGGAAAAAGGGAGACCCTGATACCTTGACCACATCACTTGGATTTTACCCACTGCAACATGGAACTGGAGCTATGGTAGATAAGGAATGGTGATCATTTGTCTTTCCTAAGGAGATATCAGGTATCCCAAGGGACTGGGGACTGAGAAAAGAGGAACACCTGTTTTCTTGGACACATCTGTCTTGTAGGGCTTCTATCATATGGAGCGGGAGAATGAGAAAGAGGCCATGGGTTGTGGCTTAAGTACTATAGATGCTTGATATTCTTACTAAGATTAAGTATATTTTCTGAATAAATATTTCTTAATTTGCTCCAGGTCCTTTGGAAAATTTCCACAGGTTTTAACATTTTTAATAATTGAAAATTTCTTAAAACTTTTCACTAATTAGGATATATTCACTGAGGAATGTTTTGGCAGTGCTCCTTATATTGCAATTATAGAAGTCATCTTTATCCTCTGCTTTATTTTGTTTCTATTTATATTTTTTTTGGATAATTTCTATTGAATGATATTCAGATTTACTAATTCTTTCCTTGGCTGGGTTGAAATCTTAGAAGATCCTGTTGGAACATTCTTCATTTTTATATTTGTATTTTTTTTATTTTTTTGGTACTTATGGTACATTATTTCTTAGAGTTTCCATTTCTCTGCTGAAATCATCCATATATTGCATACATTTCACTTTTTCCATTAGCGGCAACTTAATTTTAGATACCTTAACTTCCCTTTGTCATATTTGAGTCTGATTTTTGCTTTGTCTTTGGGTCACTTTTTTTTTATATGCTTTATATGTATATATATATTTTAAATGTCAGACATCTAGTATAGGACAGTAGAGACTGAGACAAGTGTTTTTATGTGTGGATATGGCACACTTTTCTATTAGACCTTAAGGCAGGGGATTGAATTAAACTAGTTGAATCAGGGTTCTGCTATTGTTGTGATTTACCTCCGTAAACCACACACTTCAGGTTCCTCCAATGACATGTTAAAAAAAAAAAAAAAAAGTGAAGCCTAAAGCCAGCAGAATAGGGGAATAATAAAGTTTAGAGCAGAAATAAATGATATACAATTGTGAGTTGATTCGTAAGATTTTTTCCCCCTAAGAGTATACTCTGCTTTTAGCTTCTATCTTTGTACTGTGAAATGCACCTAATGTATATTGGATGTCTAATTAATATTTTATGAGAAGGAAAGAAGAAAGAGAGAGAGAAAAATTATTCTTCTATACATTGGGTTTGAAAAAATTGTCAATGTTATAACAATGGAAACTTAGGAAATAACTGTTTTTTTCTTCCCCTCTATCTTTTTCCCTTTTCTTCTTCTTTTTTTTTTTTTCCTTACCTCTGAGCTGGTAACAGGATAGACATCTCAGATTAAAAATTGGTAGATTCCTTTCCTATTTACATCTCTAAACTTAGGGGCTTTCTTGGTCTCCAGTATAATTCAATTGAAATATTCCCAAATTTGAAAAGTTATAAAATATAAAAAAATAGTGCAAATACGCATGCTCTCTCAGGTTTCCTACTTTTTAACATTCACCACATACATCTTATCATTCCTGTCAAAGTATTGGTATGCAAATATCTATCTATCTATCCATCTACTTATCTATATACATACATACAAAATATTTTTCTGAAAAACTTAAGCTGCAGGTATGGTGACAAATTACTGGGTACTGTTTAAGTGTGCCGTCCTAAAGACACCAATGTTTCCTTTTATCACAATAGTACAATCATCAAATCAGGACACTTTCATTGGTAAAATTCTATTATCGATTCCAGGGATGTTAAAATGTTGCTGAGAATTCTAATTGACTTTGTAGGTTCAGCATCCAATTCAAAATCATGCATTGCATTTAGTTGACATACCTCTTTAGTATTCTTCAGTCTGGAACACTTCCTAAGTTGTCCTTTGTCTTTTAGTACTATGGCATTTTTGACTCAAACAGGCACTTAATTTGTAGGAGTCCCTTGACCCAAAGGTTCATCTGATCATTATTTGATTCAGTATACACATCATATTTTTTAATTTCTTATTTTTTATTAACATATAATGTATTATTAGACACAGGAGTACAAGTCTGTGAATCATCAGGCTTACACACTTCACAGCACTTACCACAGCACACATCCTGCCCAATGTCCCTAACTCCACCACCCTCTCCCTACCCCTACTCCCCAGCAACCCTCAGTTGGTTTTGTGAGATTAAGAGTCTTTTATGGTTTGTCTCCCTCCCAATCCCATCTTTTTTCATTTATTCCTTACCTACTCCCCAAGCCCCCCAATTTCAAATTCCTCAAATTCCTCATATCAGGGAGGTCATATGATAATTATCTTTCTCTTATTGACTTATCTTGCTCAACATAATACCCTCTAGTTATATCCCTGTCATTGCGACTGGCAAGATTTCATTTCTTTTGATGGCTGCATAGTATTCCATTGTATATGCATATATACCACATCTTCTTTATCCATTCATCTGTTGATGGACATCTAGGTTTTTCCATAGTTTGGCTGTTGTGGACATTGATGCTGCTATAACATTACAGCTATAAAAATTCGGGTGCACGTGCCCCTTTGGATTACTACATTTGTATCGTTAGGGTAAATACCCAGTAGTGCAATTGCTGGGTCATAGGGTAGCTCTAATTTCAACTTTTTGAGGAAACTCCATGCTGTTTTCCAGAGTGGTTGCATCAGCTTGCATGTTCACCAACAGTGTAGGAGGGTTCCCCTTTCTCTGCATCCTCTCCAACTTCTGTAGTTTCCTGACTTATTAATTTTAGCCATTCTGACTGCTGTGAGGTGGTATTTCATCGTGTTTTTATTTGTATTTCCTTGATGCCAAGTGATGTGGAGCATTTTTTCATGTTCTTGATGCCATCTGGATGTCTTCTTCGCAGAAATGTCTATTCATGTCCTCTGCCCATTTCTCGACTAGATTATTTGTTCTTTGGATGTTGAGCTTGATAAGTTCTTTATAGATTTTGGATACTAGCCATTTATCTGATATGTCATTTGCAAATATCTTCTCCTGTTCCGTCAGTTGTATTTTGGTTTTGTTGACTCTTTCCTTTGCTGTGCAAAAGCTTTTGATCTTGATGAAGTCCCAATTGTTTATTTTTGCCCTTGTTCCCTTGCCTTTGGAGATGATTCTAGGAAGAAGTTACTGCAGCTGAGGTCAAAGAGGTTGCTGCCTGTGTTCTCCTCAAAGATTTTGATGGATTTCTGTCTCATGTTGAGGTATTTCATCCATTTTGAGTCTATTTTTGTGTGTGTTGAAAGGAAATGGTCCAGTTTTATTCTTCTGCATGTGGCTGTCCAATTTCCCCAACACCATTTATCGAAGAGACTGTCTTTTTTCCATTGGACATTCTTACCTGCTTTGTCAAAGTTGAGTTGACCATAGAGTTGAGGGTCCATTTCTGGGCTCTCTATTCCATTCCATTGATCTATGTGACTGTTTTTGTGCCAGTACCACACTGTGTTGATGATGACAGCTTTGTAATAGAGCTTGAAGTCTGGAATTGTGATGCCACCAACTTTGGCTTTCTTTTTCAACATTCCTCTGGCTATTTGAGGTCTTTTCTGGTTCCATATAAATTTTAGGATTATTTGTTCCATTTTTTTGGAAAAAAATGGATGATATTTTGATAGGGATTGCATTAAATGTGTATATTGCTTTAGGTAGGATTGACATTTTCACCATATTTGTTCTTCCAATCCATGAGCATGGAACATTTTTCCGTTTCTTTGTGTCTTCAGTTTCTTTCATGAGTACTTTATAGTTTTCTGAGTACAGATTCTTTGCCTCTTTGGTTAGGTGTATTTGTAGGTATCTCAGGGTTTTGTGTGCAATTGTAAATGGGATTTACCCACTAATTTCTCTTTCTTCTGTCTTGTTGGTGTATAGAAATGCAACTGATTTATGTGCATTGATTTTATATCCTGACGCTCTACTGAAATCCTGTACAAGTTCTAGCAGATTTGGAGGGGAGTTTTTGGGTTTTCCACATAAAACATCTTATTATCTGCAAAGAGTGATAGTTTGATTTCTTCTTTGCCGATTTAGATACCTTTAATTTCGTTTTGTTCTCTGATTGCTGAGGCTAGGACTTCTAGTAATATGTTTAATAGCAGTGGTGATAATGGCCATCCCTGCTGTGTCCCTGACCTTAGCAGAAAAGCTCTCGGTTTTTCTCCATTGAGAATGATATTCACTTTGGGATTTTCATAGATGGCTTTGATGATATTGAGGATGTACCCCCTGTCCCTACACTTTGAAGAGTTTTGATCAAGAAAGGATGCTATACTTCGTTGAATGCTTTTTTAGCATCTATTGAGAGTACCATAGTTATTGTTCTTTTTTTTTTTATTAATGTATTGTATCACATTGATCAATTCGCAGATGTTGAATCAATATTGCAGCCCTGGAATAAATCCCACTTTGTTGTGATGAATAATCCTTTTAATGTACTGTTGGATCCTATTGGCTAGTATTTTGGTGACAATTTTTGCATCTGTGTTCATCAAGGATATTGGTCTGTAATCCTCTTTTTTGATGAGGTCTTTGTCTGGTTTTGGGATCAGGGTAATGTTGGCTTCATAAAATGAGTTTGGAAAATGAGTTTGGAAGTTTTCCTTACATTTTTATTTTTTGGAACAGTTTCAGGAGAATAGGAATAACTCTTCTTTATTTTATTTTTATTTTTTTTAAAGATTTTATTTATTTATTTGACAGAGAGAGATCACAAGTAGGCAGAGAGGCAGGCAGAGAGAGAGAGGAGGAAGCAGGCTCCCTGCTGAGCAGAGAACCCTACGCGGTACTCGATCCCAGGACCCTGAGATCATGAACCGAGCCGAAGGCAGTGGCTTAACCCACTGAGCCACCCAGGCGCCCAGGAATAACTCTTCTTTAAATGCTTGGTAGAATTCCCCTGGGAAGCTGTCTGGCCCTGGGCTCTTGTTTGTTGGGAGATTTTTGATGACTGCTTCAAAAATCCTTACTGGGTATGGGTTTGTTCATGTTTTCTATTTCTTCCTGGATCAGTTTTGGTAGTTTATACATCCTAGACATGCATCCATTTCTTCCAGATTGTCAAATTTGTTGGCATGTAGTTGATCATAATATGTTCTTATAATTGTTTGTATTTCTTTAGAGTTGGTCGTGATTTCTCTTTTATTCATGATTTTACTAATTTTGGTCCTTTCTCTTTTCTTTTTATAAGTATGGACAGGGGGTTATCAATCTTACTAATTCTTCCAAAGAACCAGCTCCTAGTTTTGTTGATTTGTTCTACTGGGTTTTTTTTGTTTTTTTGTTTTTCATTTCTATTTCATTGATTTCTGCTCTGTTCTTTATGATTTCTCTTCTCCTGCTGGGTTTAGGCTTTCTTTGCTGTTCTTTCTCCAGCTTCTTTAGCTATAGGGTTAGATTGTGTATTTGAGACCATTCTTTTTTCTTGAGAAAGGTTTGTATCACTATATACTTTCCTCTCAGGATTGCTTTCACTGTGTCCCACAGATTTTGAACTGTTGTTTTTTCATTGTCATTTGTTTTCATGAATTTTTTTCAATTCTTATTTAATTTCCTGGTTGACCCATTCATTCTTTAGTAGGATGCTCTTTAGCCTTCATGTATTGGGATTCTTTCCAACTTTCCTCTTGTGATTGAGTTCTAGCTTCAGAGTATTGTGGTCTGAAAATATGCAGGGATTGATCCCAATCTTTTGGTAGTGGTTGAGACCTGATTTGTGACCCAGGATGTGATCTATTTTCGAGAATGTTCCATGTTCACTAGAAAAGAATGTGTATTCTATTGCTTTGGGATGGAATGTTCTGAATATATCTTTGATGTCCATCTGGTCCAGTGTGTCCTTTAAGGCCTTTATTTCCTTGTTCATCTTTTGCTTGGGTGATCTGTCCATTTCAGCGAGGGGGTGTTAAAGTCCCCTACTATTACTGTATTATTGTTGATGTGTTTCTTTGATTTTGTTGTTAATTGGTTTATATAGTTGGCTGCTCCTATGTTAGGGGCATAGATATTTAAAATTATTAGATCTTCTTGTTGGACAGACCATTTGACAATGAAATATTATCCTTCCTCATCTCTTATTCTAGTCTTTAGCTTACAATCTAGTTTATCTGATATAAGGATTGGCACCCCAGCTTTCTTTTGATGTCCATTAGCATGGTAAATTGTTTTCTACCTCCTCACTTTAAATCTGTAGGTGTCTTTGGGTCTAAAATGAATTTCTTATAGACAGTATATTGATGGGTTTTGTTTCTTTATCCATTCTGAAACCTGTGTCTTTTGATTGGGGCACTTAGCCCATTACATTCTGAGTAACTATCGAAAGATATAAATTTAGTGCCATTCTTTTGCCTGTAAGGTGACTGTTACTATATATTGTCTCTGTTCCATTCTGATCTACTATTTTTAGGTTCTCTCTTTGCTTAGAGGACCCCTTTCAATATTTTCTATAGGGCTGGTTTGGTGTTTGCAAATATCTTTTAGTTTTTGTTTGTCCTGGAAGCTTTTTATCTCTCCTTCTCTTTTCAATGACAGCCTAGCTGGGTATAGTATTCTTGGCTGTATGTTTTTCTCATTTAGTGCTCTGAATATATCATGCCAGTTCTTTCTGGCCTGCCAGGTCTCTATGGATAAGTTTGCTGCCAATCTAATATTTTTACCATTGTATGTTATAGACTTCTTGTCCCAGGATGCTTTCAGGCTTTTCTCTTTGTCACTAAGACTTGTATTTTTTTACTATTAGATGATGATGTGTGGATCTATTCTTATTGATTTTGAAGGGGGTACTCTGCACCTCCTGGATTTTGATACTTGTTCCTTTTGCCATATTAGGGAAATTCTCTACAATAATTCACTCCAACATACCTTCTTTCCCCCTCTTTCTTTCTTCTTCTTCTGGAATCCTAATTATTCTAATATTGTTTCATCTTATAGTATCACTTATCTCTCAAATTCTCCCCTTGTGTTCCAGTAGTTGTCTCTCTTTTGCTCAGCTTCTTTATTCTCTGTCATTTGGTCTTCTATATTACTAATTCTCTCTTCTGCTTCATTTATCTTAGCAGTAAAAGCCTCCATTTTTTATTGCACTACATTAATAGCTTTTTAAAAAATTTCAGCTTGGTTAGATTTTAGTTCTCCTATTTCTCCCAAAAGGGCTTTTATTTTTCCAGAAGTGGTTTCTCTAATATCTTTCATGCCTTTTTTGAGGCTTGCTAGCACCTTGAGAATCATCATCCTAAACTCTAGATCTGTCATATTACCAATGTCCATATTGATTAGGTCACTAGCCTTCAGTACTGCCTTTTGTTCTTTTTTATTTTATTTTATTTGGTGGTGAGTTTTTCAGGCTTGTAATTTTATCCAGATAAGAATATGTGAATAAGAGAATAAAAATACTAGAAGGGTGGCTAAGACCCCAGAAAAATGTACACTAACCAAATTAAAAGAGACCCCAAATCAGGGGGAGAAGAAAGGGGTAATTTGGGTAAAAATTTTTTTTTTAATTAAAAAATATATATGTGTGTGTGGTGTGTGTGTGTGTGTGTATTAGACTGGTGAGTAGAACAGAGCCACCCACTTGGTTTGGGGTATATTTCGGTCTCTTAGAAGAAACTACCAAACAAAATTTTATTTTTAAAATTTTTTTTTAACCTCACAAAATTTTAAAGGAAGAAAACATATATATACAATAATAAGCATAAACATGATGAAGGGATGGAATATGAATGTAAATATAAAAATTTAAAAAAATTCTAAAAAAGGAATTGATAAGATATGTTGGTTGGGAAAAGAAAGAAAATGAAAATGGAGAGAATATGATCAGGATGGAGACTAGAATAAAGCCTTGTGCTCCATTTAGGGTATATTATGATCTATTAGAAGAAATTGTATCCCAAAATTTTTTTAGAAGGAAAAAACCCTATATGTTTACAAAAAATAAAGTTTGGTCCAATGAAGGATAAAATATGACTATAATAATGAAGGTTTAAAAAGGCTTGTATATTTTTAGAAAGGTATTGTTAAGATAAAGTAATTTTAAAATGTTAAAAGAAGAAAGAGAAAAAGTAAAAAATTAAAATATGAAAAAAACTAAAATTAAATTTAAAAAAATTAATAACTTTGCAAGGTTAAGGAATTATGGGGAGAAAGCCATGAATTCCATGCTTGCTTTCCCCTTCTCTGGAATTCTGCTGTTCATGATCAGTGAGTTTGACCTTGGCTGGATGTTCTTGTTGCTCTTCTGGGGGAGGGTCCTGTTGTGATTTTCAAATGAATTTGCCCTGACCTTGTCAGGGGCCAGGCTAAGTAATCTGTTCAAGTTTACTCTTGGGAACTTTTGTTCCCCAAATGCTTTCTGTAGAGCTCTGCAGGACAGGAATAAAAATGGCAGCCTCCCAATCTCTGGTCAAAGGAACCAAGAGCTCAGGGCCCTACTCCTCAGTGTGTCCTCAGAGAGAAGCACTCAATCACTCCCATCTCTTTGGTCTCCGGCCACCCTCTGAGCTCACCTGGCCTGTGAAAGAGCATTTCTGTCTCTGGCACACAGCCCCATTTGGAGTCTCCAAACTCAGCAGATTCCTGCCACTCTGCTCTTCTAGTGGCTCTCTTGGGATCTGCCACTTTTGGGCCCTTGTTCAAAGAGCAGTGGTCAGATTGTGCCACGGATCACAGTTTAAGGTAATCCCAAGCTGAGAGCTCACTCCTCTGCTCCGTCTTTGTAGCCGGCTTCCCTGCTCTAATACCTTCAAGCTCTGCTACACTCAGACACCCCCGATCCTTCTGTGACCCCATGGAACCTGAGGCCATGCTGTCCCCATGAGGGCTCCACCTCTGCTTAGCCTCTGGAGTGATATCCTTTAGTGGAGCAGACTTTTAAAAGTTCAAATTTTGTGCTCTGTTGCTCCACTGCTTGCTGGGAGCTGGCCCCTCCCACTACAGTCCATTTTCCAGGGGCTTCAGATTCACTTCTCCACACGTCCTACCTTTCAGAAAGTGGTCAGTTTTCTGTTTCTAGAATTGCTGCTCTTCTTCAACCTCCTGTTGGTTTTGTAGGTGTTTGGAATGGTTTGATAACTATCTAACTAGACTCCTGCAATCTGATGTCATCTCCATCTGCTGCTACTCCACCATCTTGACTCCTCTCCTACACATCATTTCTTTTTTAACACATCATATTTTTAAAGGCCATGCCTATGTAATTATATTATCTATAAAATCATAACATTGCTTTAAAGATATATAAAATGAAGAAAATAGATAAAAGATATATACAGGAGAGTGACATTTGTTTCACAAAATATTACAAATTTAATTTCTTCAAGTCAAACAACTAATCCTAATGGTAAAGACCTGAGTCATTCTATCTTATTTAGAGATAGTGTCTTTTTATTCCTCCAAATTTTCATATATATCTGAGAACACGTTATTCACTGAAGTGGTGAGAATGAAGTACCAATTCCCAGATTGTAACTTTGCATAGAAGCTTTCATTCCTGCCTGGATAATGCCTTTCTCCTAATATACAGTTTTTTTAATTACCCTGAATGAAAGCTGGCTGTTTATGTTTGATAATCATTCAAAAGAAACTCCTTAATCAAACTGCTCTTCATTTATGCAAAGATTGTAACAGTTTGTTGTTTGCTCTATTGGGAACTTTGAGATCTTTAGGTTTCTTATGATCGCTATGCCAATTACCTTGCTGTAATTAAAGATAATGGAACTTTGATAATGACTTAGCCACCTATGATACTCAAGATAATAGGCTTGTAGAAAAATATCAATAGTTACATGACATTGTTTTGAATGGTAATTGATATAACTATGGCATGGTAATATGAGCATAGCAGCTGTCTACTTCTTCAAGTGTATGTGAACCCTCACCCATGACAGCTGTGCTGGGTAAAGATGCTAAACATTTGTCTTACTCAAATATAAAATTACTTAAAAAAAAGCTGGAGTCATCTATGACTTAGGAGTTCAGACTGAAAAAGGACTCAGTAAAAACATGATAAATCAATAAGGTATTTTTGTTTTGTTTTTGCATTGTCCACAAATACTCTCTAATTTGGTGCATTAAGAAGGAGGGTAGAAGAAGAATCAATGAAACAAGATGGAATTGGGAGGGAGACAAACCATAAGTGACTCTTAATCTCACAAAACAAACTGAGGGTTGCTGGGGGGAGGGGGTGTTGGGAGAAGGGGGTGGGATTATGGACATTGGGGAGGGTATGTGCTTTGGTGAGTGCTGTGAAGTGTGTAAACCCTGTGATTTACAGACCTGTACCCCTGGGGATAAAAATATATGTTTATAAAAAATAAAAATTAAAAAAAAAAAAAAGAAGGAGGGTAAACTGTCATCCTGATAATAAGAGTCACTTTTGCATTGTATTTTCATTTTGCCTTTCATCTTCATGGATAAATGGAATTTTCAAAAACTGTTTTACATATTCCTAAGCATCAATAATTTCTCAGATGCTTTTTATTTTTTAATTGAAAAAAAAAACTATAATCCCAACATTGATTATACTTACATTAGGGCTTTCTCTTGATGTTTTACATTCTATGGGTTTGTGTAAAGAAATATATCCATCTTTATAGTGTCACATAGAATATTTTCAATGCCCCCAAATCCTTTTGTGTTCTACTTATTCACCCCCCACCTCCCTGAACGCCTGCCAACCACTGATCTCTTTAATGCCTCCATAGTTTTGCTTTTTCAGAAAGTCATATAGTTGGAATCACATGGTATATAGCCTTTTCAGACTGGCTCCTATCACTTAGTAATATGAATTTAAGGTTCTTCTATATATTTTCATGGCTTGATAATTCATTTTTTTTCAGCACTGAATAATATTCCATAGTCTGAATGTACCATAGTTCATCCATTCATGCACTAAATGACATCTTGGTTGTTTCCAAATTTCAACAATAATGAATAAAGTGACTATTAATATCCATATGCAGCCTTTTGTGTGGATATAAGTCCCAACTACTTTGAAAAACTAAGGTGGGCAATTCATGGATTCCATGGTAGGATTATGTTCAGAATCATAAGAAACTGTTAAACTCTTATTACAAAGTAGCTATACCATTTTGCATTCCCTCCAGCAAGACAAGAATTTTGGTTGCATATTCTTGTCAACATTTGGTGTTGTCAGTGCTTTTGATTATGCCATTCTAATGTGTGTATATTGGTATCCCAAATTTGCTTTAATTTGCATTTCCTTAATGATGTATGATGGGCAACTTTTCAAAATGCTTATTTGTCATCTGTATAACTTCCTTAGTGAAATGTTTTAGTTGGTTTGAGCTACTATGACAATTACCATATTTTGGGTGGCAGACAAGCAACAAAAATTGGTTTTCACGGGACGCCTGGGTGGCTCAGTTGGTTAGACGACTGCCTTCGGCTCAGGTCATGATCCTGGAGTCCCGGGATCAAGTCCCACATCGGGCTCCCAGCTCCACCGGGAGTCTGCTTCTCTCTCTGACCTTCTCTTCGCTCATGATCTCTCTCACTGTCTCTCTCTCAAATAAATAAATAAAAAAATCTTAAAAAAAATTAAAAAAAAATTGGTTTTCACTATTATGGAGGTTGGAAGTCCAATATCATGCTCTGAGTTTTGTCTCTATAAAGCAGAATTCAACAAGAGAAAATGAATAAGACAAAACAAGTGTTTCATTGTTTTTAGAAGAATCTACATATTTTGCTAAATGGACAATTGAAGAAAGGGAGAATATGATGTATAATTCCCTGTGAAAATTATCTGTAATTACCTGCACATTATATATGTGCAGAGTTGTATGTCATTGGTTTTATCACAGCGAGCAGTGTGAGCTCTAGCCTCTTTCAAATGTCAGGGTGAGCAGAGGCAGGTGGAAAGCAAATTATCTATCTATTTATTTATTTATTTATTAAAGCTATTTATTTATTTGACAGACAGAGATCACAAGTAGGCAGAGAGTCAGGCAGAGAGAGAGGAGGAAGCAGGCTCCCTGCTGAGCAGAGAGTTCAATGTGGGGCTCCATCCCAGGACCCTGAGATCATGACCTGAGCCGAAGGCAGTGGCTTTTACCCACTGAGCCACCCAGGAGCCCCGAAAGTAAATTATTTAAAGATAAGAAAGAATAATTTTAAAAAATATTTTGTTTATTTATTTGACAAAGAAGAGAAGGAGAGAGGAATAACACAAGCCAGGGGGAGGAGGGAGACAAAGGGAGTAGCAGGTTCCTCACTGAGCAGAGAGTCTGATGTGTGACTCCATCCCAGGGCCCTGGGATTCTGACTTGAGCCAAAGGCCAACACTTGACCAACTAAGCCACCCAACTTCCCCAAGAGAGAATAATTCTTAAAGTAGTAACTTCAAAGAAAGTGAGAATAAATTTACTATGAACTAGCAAGATAATTAAAAGGGCTCAAAAATCATATCAGACAGAATGGTTAATAAAAATGCATTTTGTTGTTTGATATATCCATACTAAATAACATGGAAATTTAAAGTAGTGACAGCTTTAAGGTGAAGCTTGGTCAGAAAATCTTCATGGAAAACAAAAGTTTATTTTCTAACAACTCTAATCATTTTATACTATATTTTTCGATGGATGCACTTGTATAACACTTGCTTTTAGTTTTGATTAAAAATAAATTTCTTGGGGCACCTGAGTGGCTCAGTGGGTTAAAGCCTCTGCCTTAGGCTCAGGTCGTGATACAGGGTCCTGGGATCAAGCCCCACATTGGGCTCTCTGCTCAATGGGGAGCCTGCTTTCTCCTCTCCCTCTGCCTCCCTCTCTGCCTACTTGTGATCTCTTGACTGTCAAATAAATAAATAAAATCTTAAAAAAAACCCAAAAAACAGAAAACAAATTTTTTGGTCATCCTTTAAATATATAGGTAAACACATAAAATAATTCTTAGAAAATCGTAGTTTAACTTGAAGTTAACTTGTTAAACTAAGGAAATTTGAATCAAGATTAACTTTTTAATTCTTTAAAAAAAAATCTCATAAAGTTTTAAAATTTGGATTAGCTGGTTGGGTCCATAAGCATTCGTATTATATTTCCCAGAGAATTAATGGAAACACTAAAATTGAATTATACAATTCCTAAAAATGGTGAAGCCATAAAATATAAAAGAATGGACTAATTGATATGAAATTTGTGAGATTAAGAGTCACTTATGGTTTGTCTCCCTCTCTGGTGATTCACAGACCTGTACCCCTGGGGATAAAAATATATGTTTATAAAAATTAAAAAATTTAAAAATAAATAAATAAATAATTGATATGAAATTTAACCCAGAGAAATGTGGGTCCTATTTATGCATATATCTAGAGGCAATTTTCACCTAGCAAACTACAAATTAGATTGCACATAGAAAACTTGATCTGAATTTTGTCAGCCAATATAAACACATCTAACAGTCAAATAAGAAATCAAGATTTGTGTCTGTCCCAAGATACTTAGTAACTATAGAGATGAAACATTAAGTTAAGAGTGGATAATCTTGGCAGAAGCCTTCTTAATTGACTGAAACCAGTATTACCAGTAATAAGCTGGTGATAAAATATAACCTGATGCACTAAGAAGGACACATAATTTTTGTGGTACCCTGGGAAAACAAAGAGCTTTGGTCCATGTTGTGAGAACTCCAGTCATATCTAATTTGAGGGACATTCAACATTAGTTATTGGACTTTGAAAATGTTAAGATGATGAAACAAAGACATAATCAAGAACAGTTGATGATTGCACAAGACCAAGGAAAATAAAAGTGAAAAAATACAGTGTGGGATTTTGCAAGAGATCCTGGAGCAAGGGGGAAAAAAAGTAGTGGAAAAACTGGTGAAATTCCAATATGATTTTTAATTTTGATGATGGTTCTGAAAATTTTACAATATTATGTAAGATGTAAACTTTAGTGGAAGCTGCATGAGAAATAGATGGAAACTTTCTTCCTGTTTTTATATTTTAAGTCTAAATACATTGTTTAAAATTTTTAAAAAAGTATTTAGGGAGGGGCAACTAAAGGAATGGCAGAAAGAGTAGTATTTGTCAGGAGTTGGTATCAGGATGGGATTGATTGCCAAATAGTAACAGAAGGGAGTTCCTTGGATTGTGGAACTATCTTGATTATGATGATGGTTACATGACTTCTCTGCATTTGCCAAGATGCATAGAAAGGTAAACCAAAAATAGTGCACTGTATTGTATATAACAATAAACGAAGAGACATAAAAAGAAAACAAACCCAAATAACTAAAGAAAACAGTTGCAGCAAGCAAATATGATTCGTCAATAATGAAAAATGAAAGAAGTATTAATATAAAAGCTTGGTACCTGAACAGCAATTTCATTTCATTACAAACAATAGTTAGAAAAATAACTGTGACAATTGTCCAATATCTTGTTATTAATTAAGCATAATTTGAGTGAAATATAGTGATAGAGTAATTTTAAATATAAACAATATTCGATTATCTAAAGATATGGTTAGTCATGGTTGGTACGTCATTGTATTTGACAAAATATTTAAATATATGTATTATATCATGAGGCTATAAAATTAATCCAGGATTTCAGTTTTTTGAGTCTTCTCAATTTTATTTTACCAGTTTTGGAGTAAAGGTAAGGTGAACTTCTAGTGTGTAGCAAATTCTATGATATTGCATGGACCTACAATGTGCTGAACAGAGGAAGAGAAAAATTAAAGCACTAAGCAGCACACTAAGTTGATTCAAAGACTCCCCACTGCAAACAAGGAACTATGCAAAAAGATACCTCTCTCTCTCTCTCTCTCTCTCTCTCACACACACACACACACACACACTTGATTTTGTGCCAGTTGACAGAATGAAAATATACCATGGAGCCAGAATTGAAAGCTTAGGCTGGTATCAAATTAGATAGTGGTGTTCAGACCTGGATACTAACCCCTATAGCTGGGAGCTGGCTTTGTAATGCACAGTAGAAGAAATAGTTTTCCACAGTGTGGCAAGACTTAGCACTCGGGCCCCTCGTTACATGGGTAACTCTAAATGGTTTGCTCTTTCTACATAAAGGAGATCACGAGTGCTTCACCCAATAGCTTTGTAGAAACAGTGTGCAATATTACTGATAGTTCAAGATCTAGATGGATTAAAATGTATTCTGAGAGGAAGCCCATAATAAAGTGTGCTGGCTGTGTTCATTTTGCTCCTTGCAATAAATACACTATACCACACTTTCCCTCTTGCTCTCTGCCTGAGACTAATCTGGGTGGACTACAGGAGTTGGGTTCCTCTCACTCCAGCTTCTGGTAGCCGGCATCCACTGGAAAACTCTGGCTGAAGAGCACAGAGAGTGGGAAAAGTTAGTTTATGACATTTAATCCAATGACTAATCTTTCAGACTAGGAGTGAGATATTTAGAAAGAAAAAAAAAAAAGATACCCCGATAGCTTTGGATTTCAGATAATGAATAATTTTTAAAGTGAAAGAAGGCCCATGTACTATTTGGGAAATACTTATACTAAAAAGGAGTTGTTTATCTGAAATTCAAAGTTAGCTGAGCATCCTGTATCTTTTCTGGCAACCCTACGTCAGTGTTGGCTTTGCACAATCCCTCGAAGACTTTCTGATGTGATGGACTTGTCAGCTAACACTATAGCAGGAAACATTTTGTGATATGTAAGTGTGTCAAATCAACACATTGAACTCCTTAAACTTATACAACACATTAATTACGTTTCAAAAAACCTGGGGAAAAAAAGATCATGATTTTTTTTTCAAGGCAATCCCTACAAACAGTTTCCTTATCAGGATTCTGGTGTTTTCAAATTCTCTTTTAACTCTGTTAGAGAATAACAATCTAGCTGTCTGATGAAAAAGGTTCTCATATTTTTTTGGTACTATCTTTAAGAAATGTTTGTAAGGGGGGTGCCTGGGTGGGTCAGTGGTTTAAGCCTCTACCTTCAGCTCAGGTCATGATCTCAGGATCCTGGGATCAAGCCCCGCATCGGGCTTTCTGTTCGGCATGGAGCCCACATCCTTCTCTCTCTGCCTGCCTCTCTGCCTACTTGTGATCTTTGTCTGTCAAATAAATAAAATCTTTAAAAAAAAAAAAGAAATGTTTTAAGGCATTGCATTTTAATAAAAAAATCAATTTTCTATATCACCCTCAAGTCCAAAGAAAGTAGAAAATTAGAAGAGAAAAATGATATTCTTAAATTAGCCAACATTTTATAAATCCTATATTTCTTTGATCTGATGGTTGTTTTTGGCCCTAATTACAATGGGGTCATTCTTTTAGCATCTCATTGACCTCTGACACTCTTCATATGAACTGATAAATGGATATCCTATGAATCTGGGAATACCACTCCCAACCTTAGATTCCATTTATTACAAACTAGTAAGGCTCTGAGACCTTGAGCTGAGGAGTCTTAAAAATTGCCTAGAAGTAGATGATCTTGGCCTAAGGGCAGATAAATCAACATTTTCTTTTTTTTTTAAGATTTATTTATTTATTCATTTGACAGACAGAGATCATAAGTAGGCAGAGAGGCAGGCAGAGAAAGAGGAAGGGAAGCAGGCTCCTCACTGAGCAGAGAGCCCAATGCGGGTCTCGATCCCAGGACCCTGGGATCATCACCTGAGCTGAAGGCAGACGCTTAACCCACTGAGCCACTCAGGCACCCCAATCAACATTTTCAAATCAAGACAATATTGGCACAAAATAAAAAATATTCCATCCACAATAACAGAAAAGTAGTCTGGTTTTAGAGATCTGTGCTAGTCTTCTTTTTTTCTGTTTATTTTGTTACGGATCTTCATATTTTATTTAAATAAAGTTTAACAATGACCTGAAAGGGTTTTTCAAAGTTATGTTGTACATTGACACCTTTATCACACCCTTAACTCCCCTCAGCCTTTCTCTATTATGTGAAGAGGCCACTTATCTGTGAATTTCTTTGAGTTTTTATGATCGTTGAATATATTTACTCTCACTTATACCCCTGATAAACATCTAATTTATGTTTCATTAAATACTATCGAAGGCAAAGTTTCTACAACAGGTTGTGTGTGTGTGTGCGTGTGCGTGTGTGTATGTGCGCGTGCGCATGTGTACTAGATTATTCTCATATGTCAACTCCAACTTTCAATCTTGCAATAACTGGATCCTCACCACAAACCCCAGAATGCTTCCGAATAAAGCCTTCCACTCCACCCCTGCCCACCAGGGGCAACAACTGATACAGGAGCTATTCTCACCACAGTAGCCAGTATGTTCTTTTTAGAGATTCTCTAGCCTGCTTCTCAGGAATTATTCATTTCTACTAAGAGAATCTACTAATCTTGAGGATGGCTTATCCCTGATGTGAAAAACTGTACGATATATTCTTCACCAGGGTGAAGAATTAATTCTTAAGAAGAAATCAGACTTTCTTTTTTTTTTTTTTCTTTTTTAAGATTTTTATTTATTTATTTGACAGAGAGAGATCACAAGTAGAGAGAGGCAGGCAGAGAGAGAGAGGAAGGGAAGCAGGCTCCCCGCCGAGCAGAGAGCCCAACGTGGGACTCGATCCCAGGACCCTGAGATCATGACCTGAGCCGAAGGCAGCGGCTCAACCCACTGAGCCACCCAGGCGCCCCGAAATCAGACTTTCAATTGACTACTTGAAACCTGCCTTGTGTTAGAGACAGGTGTTAGAGATTTCCATATATTAAAAATCCCTACCTCTATAGGGGACCATGTTTCCCTGGGAATTACTCCTGGAAATCTCCAAACTAAGGTAAACACAGAGTGCTCAAGATTACTACCTGGAGGGATAATGAACTTTTTTTCATATGCACAATTTGTTCTGCTTTTCCAACAGCAGGAATGCAAACAACAAGAAAAATTGAGCCAAAATTTATTATTATCCTGGCAATGGTAAGAAGAAGAAGAAAGAAAGAAAAGAAAGGATAAAGAAAGAAAATGGACCAATTTTTATTCCAGAGGCTTTCCTAGCTTACATTTATTAACCAGGGTTCAAGCACTGCTCTGAATTAATTTTGCTGAGACAAGAGAGTTAATAGTTAATGGTTCATGTTGCATTAGTATAAATAACGGTGGTCAGGTGAAACAATATGCATCTGAACTTAAGGAAAAGGTCACTTGACTTCCTAAAATTAATCTCAATTACCTAATAAGACATGTTATTATGGCCTAGGCTTACCAATTAGATATGTGTACTCATTTACTTTTAGAGGGACTCACAACAATTTGCTTCTAATTATTTCTCTTATTCTAGCTGAGTTTTACATCTATTCAGTCTTAAATGTTAGTACTGAACTGTTTCATATCTGATGATTTAAGAATTCCTGATACAATAAAATGATAAAAGAATGCTAAGGAATTATTTTGGCCCAAATAAAAATAATAATTATATAATATTCTGATAATAACACCAGGATTTTTCTCATGTGTAATTAAAAACTATAATATTCAACCTTTCAAGACCAAATCAGTGTTTTTTAATGTATTCACACAGATATATACAACCATGACCACTATCTATTTTATAATATTTTCAATTTGCATAAATATTTGTTTATATTCTTTTTTTCATTTATTTATTTTCAGCATAACAGTATCATTATTTTTTCACCACACCCAGTGCTCCATGCAATCCGTGCCCTCTATAATACCCACCACCTGGTACCCCGACCTCCCAACCCCTGCCACTTCAAACCCTCAGATTGTTTTTCAGAGTCCATAGTCTCTCATGATTCACCTCCCCTTCCAATTTACCCCAACCCCCTTCTCTCTAACTCCCCATGTCCTCCATGCTTTTTGTTATGCTCCACAAATAAGTGAAACTATATAATTGACTCTCTCTGCTTGACTTATTTCACTCAGCAGAATCTCTTCCAGTCCCGTCCATGTTGCTACAAAAGTTGGGTATTTGTCCTTTCTGAGGGAGGCATAATACTCCATAGTGTATATGGACCACATCTTCCTTATCCATTCATCCGTTGAAGGGCATCTTGGTTCTTTCCACAGTTTGGCGACCATGGCTAATAGCCACAGTTTGGCTGCCATGGCTATAGCATTGCTGCTATAAACATTGGGGTACAGATGGCCCTTCTTTTCACTACATCTGTATCTTTGGGGTAAATACCCAGGAGTGCAATGGCAGAGTCATAGGGAAGTTCTATTTTTAATTTCTTGAAGAATCTCCACACTGTTCTCCAAAGAGGCTGCACCAACTTGCATTTCCACCAACAGTGTAAGAGGGTTCCCCTTTCTCCACATCCTCTCCAACACATGTTGTTTCCTGTCTTGCTAATTTTGGCCATTCTAACTGGTGTAAGGTGATATCTCAATGTAGTTTTAATTTGAATCTCCCTGATGGCTAGTGATGATGAACATTTTTTCATGTGTCTGATAGCCATTTGTATGTCTTTATTGGAGAAGTGTTTGTCCATATCTTCTGCCCATTTTTTGATATGTCTGTTTTGTGTGTGTTGAGTTTGAGGAGTTCATTATAGATCCTGGATATCAACCTTTTGTCTGTACTGTCATTTGCAAATATCTTCTCCCATTTCGTGGGTTGCCTCTTTGCTTTCTTGACTGTTTCCTTTGCTGTGCAGAAGCTTTTGATTTTGATGAAGTCCCAAAAGATCATCTTCACTTTTGTTTCCTTTGTCTTTGGAGACATATCTTGAAAGAAGTTGCTGTGGCTGATATCATATATATTCTTTAGAGAAATGTCTATTCAGATATTTTCCCATTTTAAAATTTGTTGATTGGTCTTTTCATTGTAGAGTGGTAGTTTTTCTATATTCTAGGTACTATATACTTTAATCAGCTCTGTGATTACAAATATTTTCCCCATTTTATAGGATGATTTTTCATTTCATGATTGTGTTTTTTGAAACACAGTTTTTTTATTTCTACGAAGTCCAATTTATGTATGCTCTTTTCACCTGTGTTTTTTCTAACCCAAGATCTAACCCAAGATCATGAAGATTTACTCACATATTTTCTTCTAAGAGTTTCATACTTTTTTCTTACATTTGGGTTTCTGACTCTTTTTTTTTTATAGAGAATTATAAATTCTCTATAATTTCTTTCAGACGATAGAAGCAGAGAGAATACTTTCCAACTTATACTGTGAGGCCGGCATTATCCCCATAGCAAAACCAGACAAATATATCACAAGAAAAGAAAACTACATACCAATAACTCTTATGAACTTGAATGTAAAAATCCTCAACAAGACATTAGCAAATTGAATCCGATAATGTATAAGAGAGTAATAGATCACAACTAAGTGGTTCTTGCAGATATGCAAAATTTTAACATTTGAAAAT
Source organism: Mustela lutreola (assembly GCF_030435805.1). Taxonomy (NCBI): domain Eukaryota; kingdom Metazoa; phylum Chordata; class Mammalia; order Carnivora; family Mustelidae; genus Mustela; species Mustela lutreola. The sequence goes on from NC_081296.1 coordinate 96,335,636, forward strand.
CAGTTAATATAATCTATCACATTAAGAGGCTAAAAAAGAAAACTCATACAATCAAATCAATAGATGCAGAAAGAACATTTGAGAACATCCACAATCCAGGCACAAAAACAAATGTAGTAGGAATACAAATGAACTCCCTCAATATGATAAAAAAAAATATCTATCAAAAATCCTACAGCTAACAACATACTTAATGGTGAGAAACTCAAACATTTCCCACTAAGATCAACAAGGCAGGGATGTCCTCTTTCATCACTCCCTTTCAACACTGAACTAGAAGTCCTAACTAAAACAATAAGACATTTTTTAAAATTTCTTATTTTTTATAAACATATATTTTTATCCCCAGGGGTACAGGTCTGTGAATCACCAGGTTTACACACTTCACAGCACTCACCCAAGCACATACCCTCCCCAATGTCCATAATCCCACCCCCTTCTCCCAAACCCCCTCCCCCCAGCAACCCTCAGTTTGTTTTGTGAGATTAAGAGTCACTTATAGTTTGTCTCCAAAAGGAATCCATCAAAATCCTTGAGGAGAACACAGGCAGCAACCTCTTCGACCTCAGCAGCAGCAACATCTTCCTAGGAACAACGCCAAAGGCAAGGGAAGCAAGAGCAAAAATGAACTATTGGGATTTCATCAAGATCAAAAGCTTTTGCACAGCAAAGGAAACAGTCAACAAAATCAAAAGACAACTGACTGAATGGGAGAAGATATTTGCAAACGACATATCAGATAAAGCACTAGTGTCCAGAATCTATAAAGAACTTAGCAAACTCAATACCCAAAGAACAAATAATCCAATCAAGAAATGGGCAGAGGACATGAACAGACATTTCTGCAAAGAAGACATCCAGATGGCCAACAGACACATGAAAAAGTGCTCCATATCACTCGGCATCAGGGAAATACAAATCAAAACCACAACAATAAGACATTTTTAAAAGGTGATGTAAAGCTTGTTTGAGTAAGTCTAATGCCTGAACTTCCTTGAAGACAGTTTCTATTGCTACTTTTTTTTAAATTAAGAATTCACTAGTCAGTTCATTTACTAGAATTATCAATGGAAGTGAAACTTGAAAGAGAGAGTAACTGATATATGCTCCCAATCATTTCATTTTTATAGTTAAATAGTTTGCATTATAAACCTATTCAGGGGTGCCTGGCTGGCTCAGTTAGTAAAGCATCAGAGTATTGATCTTGGGGTTGTTAAGTTCCAGTACCACTTTAGGTGTAGTGATTACTTAAAAGTAAAATCTTAAAAACAAAACAAAACAAAACCAGCCTAGTAAGATAACTTGGTATTTATGCTCTTCTCACACAACTGCTAATCAGACAACTGTTTATCATTATTGGTATCAATTTCAATTCTATGAACCATGCTTTTTTATTTTTTCTGTGTAACATTTTCTAAAGAAGATGACTTTTTTAGGAATTACCTTTATTTTTTGATTTTATGTGATAAAACAATGAGACCAGGATTATAGGGCATAAATCTTGTATTGCATAGCTTCTCAATGAAAGGAAATACTGAAGATGAAAATAAAGGTAAATTGCATATAGAATAAGAATTAAATAATAATATTGATGTTGAAAATGTTATTTTCCTCATAAATGTCACGTAATTTTCATTGAGCAAATCATAGTCAGAAAATTTTACTGTACAGTAGTAAAATATCACTCTTAAAATGCTAATAATTGCTTAACAATAAGAACAGATATTAAAAGTAGAGTGAGAACAGAGTGATGCTTTCTAGTATCTTGACAATTCTTCCTCCCATTAAAGTAGTCCCCAACTTCCCCCAACCATATAATCACATTATATGTTTTAGTCAGTGGGGGCTACATCATGGCAATAATATAGATCCATAAAAACAGGGCATAATTACTTCACCAATATTAATTCTGGAATCTGCTAGCTCTGCAGTGTTCTTCATTAAATAACTATATATGTATATATACACACACTAGAGTCTTCCCATTATCTTACCTGTTACTTCTGAATGCTGTTGTGGATATTGTGGTTTCTCTGTAACATTCTTTCCACACTTCTCCTATTGTGTAAGCACGGGATTTGAATAGACATGGCTATTCCTTTTATTATTTAAACCATTTGTGACAATCCTATGCTTCTTGCCACCATTGATTTGTTCCTATATTCCAAGCCTAGAAAAATGGTGTGTTTGTGTGACATTGGCTTAGGCACAGAAAGTGATTCAGGTTTGCTTCAATGTACTTGAATTTTAAATAACTTGCTGTGAACACTGAAACAGAGTTTTCTTTTTTCATGATGTGATATGTAACTTGAAGTCTGGATCTCCTGAAACCATTTGCTTCTTTGAGGAAAGCCAGTTTGTGGTTGAAACTGACATGGAGAGGAAAGAATAATTGATACAAGAAAAAAGTAACCGAACAAGAATCTTGATTTAAGGAATAGAAAAAAGGTCTTTTGAAATCCTTTGCTCTTTTAGCTGGTTTTAGTTGCATGATTATTTAACCAACTTTTGAAAGTACCAGATACATAAATCACAAATGACTGTTATTTTTTTTATGTGAACAAACACATATATTTAAGAACACAGTTTATATCCATTATCTACATAAAATCTCTGCCTTGTCTGATAAATTCTGGCTAGGTTAAGAACAAGAGTTCTGTATCACATTTACAGTTGAGTTTCATATGTCTTTAGTTCTAGTAAAGATTAGGTTTACACCAATTAAAAACAACAGGCATTTAATGGTACTTATTATTTATATTAGTCAGTCATCAATACTGTAAATGATTCAGAGTCGTATGACATTTATCTAGCTCCAAGGACTATTCAATCTGGTTGAAGAAATATTTGAGGAGTTTTTGTTCAAGAGGAAATATTTTTTATACTTATATAACTGTTATGTAACTTATGTAGCTAATATTTCATACAAGCATAACTGTGACCAAGCCCCTGTTCACAAATTCTGTGTCATTTTTCCTTCATGTAATCACGTGTGTTTACATTTATTTATTTTGATATGAATATCAATCTATATTATAAAAGCATAATTAAAATATTAAGAGAGCTACAGATGTTATAATTTGCTTTTATTAAAAATATACACATAAATACTTATTCATTGATATCCCCTGTTTTTTTTTTTTTTTTTTTAGAGCTAAGCAAAAAGAAATATAATTAAAATCTGGTTTCAGTCTATTAAATTGAACATTCTTTTATTATGCTGTCAGTGAAGCTTCTCTAAATCAATACCTCTCAAGCTACGATGAAAAGAAAAATATGAAATGTTTAGAAGGATCCAATTTATAAGAAGTCTACATAAAATTGCATTTAAGTGCTACTTAACTAAAATTATTTGAAATTTTGATAAGATTACAAGTGATTAACTATATTTGAAAGATTTATATTGTATAGTTCAAGTTTGCTTGAGCTATATAATTGTTGAATGGCATTTATTTATTGGTATTAACAAAAATTTATGTCACACTTACTCTGTAAAGATTGCTGACATAGGAACTAGAAGTGCAGAGTTCTAGAAGTACATAGGACATAGTCCCCGCTTTTAGAGGACTTACAGTCTCTACTTTCTGGGATGCTGCAAACTTTCCCAAGCACATGATTATCATTCACCAAGATGCTGTTCTATTTCTAAATGCTAATTTTTCCTTCTACCCTCTGGCCCTTTAGTGTGTGGTCAAATTATCTACCATCTGTAGAACTGTCTACAATCAGATGTCTCTGATTACATCACTTTTGCCCTATAGAAATTATAACCATAGTAGTTATAGTGGAAGCTAAAATGTATTGAACTCTTAAAAAATATGCACTTTTTAATGTATGATTGCATATAACATGACTTTAGTTACAAGGTGGAAAAATACACCTCATTAATTTTGAAGATTTAGCTGAATTTTTTATAATGGCACTAATTACTATTTTTATTGATATAATAAATACTGAATCGCTACTATGTGATAAGCACTGTGCTAACTGTAAGCAAGTCTAGGGACTGCTGAGAATTGTCTTTAAAAATCTAATCAAAGAGGAAAATAAATACTTATGGAAATCAAATAGTATGGAGATAATGACTTGCCCAAAGGAAGAGTCAGTTTGCATTGTACAGATATTTCACACAGGGATAGAAAGTCTTATCTTGGTAAAACCACACGCATTTTGCGTTTTTTTTTTTTTTTCCTCTGGCTTAAATGTATTCTTTGATATTTTGTGAATTAGTTTAGGAGGCCTTTGAAGCGATGCATTTTATAAAACACATTTCCCTTTGTGGTTGCTCAAGATTTTTTTTTTTTTTTTTTTTTTTTTTGTAGTAGAGTCTTTGTCCAGCATGGAGACCAACATAGGGCTTGAACTCACCATCTTCAGATCAAGACTTCAGCTGAGATCAAGAGTTGGATACTTTACTGACTGAGCCACCCAGGTGCCGCAAGATTTTGTTTCTTATTAAAAAATATGTCTTCTAACTATGTGTTAAGGAAATGCTGTTCATTTGTTTTGTTTTATATTTTAGTAGTATCAGCATGAATTTACTGATGATAATAAGTGTCTAGTATATAATTGTTTATACACAATTCAGATCACTTGAATATTTATTATTACTGGAAACATTTCTACCCAACTGTTCTAATTTTCAATTTGATTATGGTTTGACTTATAGAAGCCAATATGCACTTATAAGCAACATTAAATTTGGATGCACTAAAACAGAAAAAAATTTTAATGAACTCTTTGGATCACACTACTTACAGAAAATATGTTCATCATATAGATATATAAAATGCATGTATGCATAATATCCCCAACCTGGCACAGATGCTGAAAATTTTCATGGATGTCCCCTTTTCCTTCAGGGAAATGAAACATACACTATACAACACTATGTCTTTTTTAAAATTATATTTTGATGACTGACAAGTTATTCTTTAGTATTCTAAGGCATGGTTTCCTTGGCTGCAGAGGATTATTTTATATGAACGCATTGTAATTTTCATATTATTCCCCAACTTAGGGCAATTGTGTTGTTTCCAACTTATTCTTTTGGGTAAATAGCTGTGTTGTGAACAATCTATATGTAAGCCCTTAAAGAAGAACTATATTTTGCTTTAGTTAAGAGCTATTAAAAGTAGATACACTTTTTAAGTATCATGAAACTTATTGTGGAGTTACCCACCAGACAGTTGTACTAGTTTAACCAATGGCACTCTATCAATATATCAGTTGGGAAAAACTCAAGACTTATACAAATTTAACCTGAAATTTTTCTGGTGTAAAAAATTCGATTTTTTTTTTATGAGTAGCCATTTCTGTGGGGCCCTGTCATCCAACCAGTCATTAAGGACTGAATTTCTCCCTCTTTGGCATCTGTTTCTAGCAAGCTGGGACCTAGGAGACACGATGACCACTTCAAAAGCTTTCTCCTGAAGGACATTTCCACTCTTATTCCTTTACATTCCGAACATATGGCTACAAGGGGGCCGGGACATTTTGTTTCAAGCTGCTTTCAACTTATAGCTGCATGCTATATGGATGGGGACAAGCTAATAGTTTTGCTCTCATCCACTTCCAGGCATGATTTGACCTGCAGAGCACACACCTCTGTCCTTTCCACCTGCTCCCCATAGAAAACAACTCAAATGTACATCTTTTCACTTCAGTGAGCTCAATATCCATGTTTACTGGCTGATGCACTGTTGGGGTTAATGTCGAGCGTGAACTCAGCCATAATACCTGGCGTGCTAAAATGTGACCCGGAGGCCACGGGAGGGGGCGGGGTGCAGCGAAGGAAGGTTTTGGAGAAGGGCGTAGGCCTTTGGAATGCCCAGGCCTGCGTCACCACTCTGCCAACTGAATGCTGCAGAGAGTTGCCTTCCTGAAGCTTTCTTAGCCCAAACAGCCACCCTGTGATCTAAGAGATGTATGCATTGTCCCTTAGGCTATGTTTAGTAGAACACGCAGATTAGCATGTAGTTTCTTTCCCAGAAACAGATCATCCCAGTTTCAGTAAGACCCCTAGTCATGCATCACATGCTTGAGAAACAGTGATAAGGATTTGTGATTATCCTGAAAGACCAGTAAAAGTGGGAGCAAAGAAGAGCAAAGAGTCTTCATCTCTGAACTTTGGCCCACTTGCCTTCTCTCTTTGACAGCAAAGTTTGGAGTAATCTTTCATCCTTTGGTACTGGGTTTGCTGACTGCTCCTGGCAATGTACAGTCTTCCTCACAGGTGTAGATGTGGTTCCATTTGGTCTAGCAGTTCAAGTTGGAGGATACCTCCATTTCAAGGGGTCATTCAGCTTTTTGCTTGGACTCTTAAATACCTGTGCGTTCTCTGCCACAAAAAGGGTGACTCTTTTTTTTTTTTTTTTTAAACACTAGCCATGCTAACACTGGGTTAAATTATTAAGATGAATTCATTAATGTATTAGTGTATTTGTAAAATAAAACTGCTATTTCAATTTGTGGTTATTTGTTTTTAAGTGAATGTATTAAGTATGCTGATCATTTGTGAGTCTCAATTTTTATTATTAGCATTTTTTTCACGAATTCTATTAAGCCTGGTTTCCAATAGTAAATTATTTTATTAATTCAAAAATCAGAACTTTCATAATCCTTCTTAAAATAAATCATCTCCTAGATTTTCATCCATCATTTCAGCTTTTCAAAAATACATATTTTTAATTTTTTTATTGTTTTGAATAAAAACAAACTCAGCAGAAACAATTAATTAACTTTATGCCATGACATCAGAATTCTTACTTTCATTTCCCATCCCTTGAGTACTATAGACTGCCCAAATGGATATTGGAAAATTTAAATTTGCCCCTGCAGTCTGTTATTCTTATACTTTGTGATAGCTTTCCTGAATCCATAGAATACCTTTTTAAAAATGTCAGAATTATTTCCCAAATTCTAACCATGTCATCTCCTATTTTTTTTCTATTTTAACATCTATTTGTAGGATGAAACACTTATTATGAAATTGCAGTGTGCTAGAGATAGTTAAGACAAGAGAAAATGGGGGCGCCTGGGTGGCTCAGTGGGTTAAAGACAAGAGAAAATGCACTCCTCAAAATCCTCCCTTAGTTTGCCATGGCACAATCAATGTATTGGGAATTATGTGGACACACTCTGCCTCACATCACAATGCCATTTGTCTTGGTCCATTGAGGCTGCTATAACAGAATGCCAAAGACTGAGTGACTTATAAACAACATAAATTTATTTCCTGTAGTTCTGGAGGTGGAAGTCTAAGATCAGATGGCCAGCATGGTTTGGTTCTTGGGACAACTGCTGTCTTCCTGCAATATCCTTACATGGTGAAAGTGGTAACAGAGGTCGCTGAGATCTCTTATTTATTTATTTATTTATTTATTTATTTATTTATTTATATTTCTTTGGTTATTTATTTGAGAGATAGGTGTGTGTACACAAGAGAAGAAAGAAGCAGAAGGAGACAGAGAATCCTCAAGCAGACATCACTGCTGAGCACGTAGCCAAACTAGGAGTCTGGGTTGATCCTAGGACCCTGAGATCATGGTCTGAGTCCAAACCAAAAGCTGGCCCCTTAACCAGCTAAGCCACCCAGGCACCCTCTCTGGGATCTCTTTCATAAGAGCACTAATCCCATTCTTGAGGACTCCACCCCATAATCTAATCACCCTCCTAAGGCCCCACCTTCTAATACCATGATGATTAGTAATCAATACAAATTTTGGAGGCAACACAAACATTCAGGCCATACCACCATTCATGCATAACTATGCTCTAACCACATGTACTTTCCAGAACTTCCTTACATTTAACTATTTCTTAATTAGAGCCCCTGTATACACACTTCATTTGCCTGTAATATTCTTTCTGTCCACTATTGCTCCAAGAAGCAATTTTTGTGAGCCACAGATCTCTTGGGTTTCCTATGTACACTCTCCCTGCACACTTGTACTTTTTCTCCATATCACTTACAGAAGTATTGATTAATTTTCTACAGTGCCAATTACTAGGTGGCTTAAAACAACAGAAATTTATTATCTCACAGTTCTGGAACCTAGAGTTCTGAAGTCAGTGTGTCTACAGGATGAAGATTTCTCTGAAACTCTGCGAGAAGAAAGAGAATCTGTCATTGTCTCTGGTAGCTTCTGGTATTTGCCTGCAATCCTTGGTGTTCCTTAGCTTGTAGATTCATTGCTCCAAAATCTGTCTCTACTGTTATGTGGCTGTCCTCTCTTGGGTGCCTCTGCCTCTGCCTCTTCTCTTCTAAGGGCTTAAGTCATTCTACATGAGGACCCACTCTAATTCTATATGATTTCAACTTAATTATACCTGCAAAGACTCTTTCTTCAAATAATGTCACATTCACAGGTATGGGAGATTAGGACATCCACATAATTTTGGGAGACTACAACTTAATCCATGACAGTGTTTAATTACATTCTTTCAAGGCTGACAGTTTTTCTAATAGTTTGCTCCTTCATTTGGCACAAGTATCTGTTTTATTCTCTTTCTGTGTCCCAGCACAGGTCTTCTTGTACATAAGAAATGTTCCATAGAAAGAAAAAAGAAAGAAAGGGGTGCCTGGGTGGCTCAGTGGATTAAAGAAGAAAGAAAAAGAAAGAAAGAAACAAACAAACAAACAAACAAACAAAGAAAGAAGAAAACGAAAAGGAAGGAAAAGAAATGTTCAATACACAGTTAAACAAATGAATGTTACTTGCACTTTTTATCAACCTTGGAAAATCTCTTTAGAATTGCATAGTTAAGGCCAGGGCTCTGACTTCTATGCATAGTTTATCACCTCTCACCTTCTCAAGAATTTCTTTTCTACAATTATTCTCTTTTTTATTCTTTCTATATATCCAATTTCTTTTCCTCTATTAAGTTCTTCCCCTGGGATACACATATACTCTAAAATTTATTATTGTTTTAAAATAATTAAAATATAATTTGTAATGACCCTGATGTTTCATTATGATGTGAAGGACAATCATCTTGATGTTGTTGTTGTAGTTCAGTAAATAAAATATAGCAAAACTCTATCTACTCATTGATAGTTTCCTTTCTTAGTTAATATGAAGCACTTGGATGACATTTTGTAAGAGAATAGGGAATTTTCATCACTTTTCCAGTAAAAATTTCTTGCTTTAGTATTATCAGACTTATACCTCCATGCTTGGATTTTATACATATATGTATATATTATATACAAGATGACTGTCTGTTGCAATGCTGAATCTATAGTGATTTGGTTTGGAGATTACATGACAATTAACCTAAACTTTCAGTTTCAAAATGGAATCGAAGAGACAAAATTAAGACAACATGATCAATTTTTGTACACATGGAGGCAAAGACAACTATGTTGTGACCGCAACAGTAATTGTAAGATGACATCACCTGAAGCCACAGCTCAATATCAGAGGCATGAAAGTGTGGAGAGCATACCTCCTAAAATTGATGAACTGCAGCCAAACATAGATAGAAGAAAAATAACAAAAATAACAGATTTCCAGAGAGAAAGAGAAGTACGCTCTACATTCATGATTCCAAAATTTGGCTTCTTTTAGGAGAGAAAATTAATATCCTCCAGTTGGTTATTTGGTGGAATGCCAAATTCAGTGATACAGAGAAGATTAAAACATGTATAAAACATGCATACAGCACACTGAAATTGAGGCACAAATAAATAGAAGGCTCATACATGACAACTTGAAAGCTTAAAAATGGAAAAGAAAAATATATAATTAGGAGAAAAATATGATGTGCAGTGGGTTAAATTCTAGTAGCTTTCAAATTGTAAATGTCAAGAACTCAAGGCCACCAAGCACTTGGGTGTCTGCCATTATGACCTAAAAATTAGGTATATAATTCATTTTTGGTCAGCAGGAATTCATAAAAGGAGGATTGTGGCAAGTATGATCGAATTTCTTTTAGGAGCAGCAATACAAAATTGACAGAATGTGGCTCTTGATATAATTTTATGACCTTTAAAAAGGGCCTTGTTACTATGTTCTACAAAGGACTATAATATAATGGAAGAAAGCATGGCCTTGAAGACAAGCCACTTGAATCTATGAAAGGATGTTTTTTCTATCAAAGGAAACAGTCCTAATTGAAATGGTTTGGAACTGAAGAGAATATTTGGGAACTTAAAATAATTGAAATCCTAATTATCCCCTTTGCTTAACTGAATAATAATTTTAAAGAAATATCACACAAGAAAGATAGGATATGTATATCACTTACAAGGCTTGCAGGCTGGGGCAAATGCAATTTAGTCATTCATAAAATGCTGTAATTCATTGAAATTTAAATTATGTTAAATTCATTAAATTAAGCATGAAATGATACTGACATTACATATATGAGCACTTCATATTGGAAATGCATATTTTATTTGCATAGATATATACTTTTGACAGAAAGAACACATCATGGTAAGATTGAGTCATAAGCTGTGTGCCATTTCACAACATATAATCAAATTTCAGGGGAAAAGCTGGCTAAAACAAATATATATGTGTATATATTTATACATAAAAATAATTTGCAACTGAACCTCTAAGAAAACAACAAAAGAAAAATAAAAACTCGTAGAATAGAAAAGAGTCATTTTGAAACCAAATTAACCCCCTTGAGCTAAAGAAGTAACTCCCTTCTCCCCCAGAGGCTGTTGAACTTTTTGTTCTACTAGATCGTTTTCATTTTTTTAATTAATTGATTTTATTGTTATATAACTTCTTTATGGGAAAAGCACAGATCTGAAGTATACAGTTTAATGGGCTTAGCATATAGATTGGAAAAATGACTGCAAATGATCCCTCTCCCTGTAACCAAGACTTTTGCAAATTTTGTCCTATGTTGACTCTGGGATGGCCTTGGGATATTGCAACATGAGATACAAGTAGAGCTTTGAAAAGTGCTTTCACCTGGGACTGACTTGCTCATTGCTTTTGGGAATCCTCAAACCACAACTGTGAGAGTTGTGACTTTTGTTAAATTAACATTTGTTAAGTAGAGCCCCAGGGTGTCAAATGGTGAAATCTGCATCAACAAAGACCACAGGGGAAAATTCAATAAAGAGAAGTTTATTACTCACAGGTCCTGGAGGAAGTACATGGTTGCCTGCAGGGGCCACTTAGAAGCTCAGGGCAGGGTATAGGCAGAGACGGAGCAGCAGCACCTGGGATGTACGTCTTTAGGAGCATCTGAGAGTGGTGGAGTGCTTTTGGCTTTTGTGGGCTAAAGCCAGAATGTCAATCAGAACCGAATAGAGTGCGTTTTTGGCAAGTTCCAAGAGGGTCTTACTTAAAAGTTGCACAAAGAGAAGGAGCTGGGGTGCAAGAGAGAGTGCTCATCACTGGGAAATGGGAAGTCACATCAGGAAGTGACTTGTGAGTTTGTAGGCTGTTAGGTGAGGTAGCAAAATAATGGAGTAATTTAAATTCTCAGCAGTGAGAAGGCAATGATGATCAACTTGTTGGTCAAGTCATCTCCTTCCCGCTGGCTGAAACCTAACCAACTACCACATATGTGAGCGTGGTCATCTTAGACGTCTGGTTCAAGCTAGGACTCCAGCTGACCTCAAGTATTGGTTGAGTTGATTCATATCCTAACCTCCTCAGTGACACGTGGATAGATGGCTTCATGAGTGTGTCACTGTACAGAGCTCAGTGCTGGTAAAAGGTTAAGAATCTTACTCTTGGGGTTTAATATTTTGTGGTTGTTGGCTTGAAATTCCTAATAATTGTATCTTTGAATTTGTGTTTTGTAAGTAAAGTCCCATGGGACAATGGAGCATTCAGGAGGAGTTGGAATTCGTGGTTCATACAGAGTCCTACCACCCTGGCCTTCCAGGGGCAGATTAGCAACAGTTTTTCTTCTTTCTCTTAGTGCTTGCAACTCCTTCTTGCCTTCCTTTCCTGCCTAGCCTTCTCTACCTGCTCCTGCCCAGTGACCACTGCTGTCTTCAGTGTTTTGGGTGCAAGTGCTAGGTCTAGTGTGAATAATATTTCAGCATCTCAGGGAGGGGCATGGTAGCTGCCATCCCTGCTCTGGATACAATGCCATGCAGTTTCTAGGTGGGCAGGACTTTGCCTCAACTTTGCTCCAGGTTGCAATCCTTTGGGAGTCATCTATCTGCCAGGGGTGGGGGCAGCAAGCCCATAGTATGGGGAAATAGGTTTCCTTATCTTTAGTAGGAACACCTTGAATTTCTCTGGTAGCTGACAGGAGAGGAATCTTGTGGACAATAAGCCATGCCCACGTGCCACACAATGAGATGAGATGTGTCTCCCAGCACCTGTGAGGTTCATACCAGTTCACACTAGTGAGTATTCACTGCCAAAGAAGAATGACATTAAATTTAAAATTTAAAAATGACCATGACAGGTCACGAGAGAGAACATCTAAAAAGAAAGGGAAAATTTACATGTAGTATCTTTAACAATTTCTCTATCCCATTAGGATTTTTTCCCCTTTTTTTAAAATTTATTTTCAGTGTTCCAGAATTCATTGTTTAGGCACCACACCCAGTGGAAAGGAATCCATATTTTCCATTTGCATTAAACCCTGCAAATTATGTAGTCAGCTCTGCCCACAGAATCATGAAAAATAATAACTGGTTTGTGCTTTAAGCCACTAAATTTAGATATATTTAATGTATTATGTAGTAAAAGCTACAGATGAGTTTGATGAGTTTTGACAAATATACAACCCATGCAATTAACACCCGAATCAGGACATAGAATGTTTCCATCATCACAAAATAGTTCTCATAGCCATTTCCAGTTTGTGTCTTGTCCTATATATATATAATATATATCTTTCTATATATATAGATAGATAGATACATATATATATTCAAAGCGTCAACTGATGACTTTCTTTAGCAGATTTTTTTTTTTTTTTTTTGAGATTCACCCATGCTTTGGAACATGACAACTTATATTTTCCAAAGATAGATTTCACAGTATCTCCCAACCTACATGTTCTTTTACACTGTAATTTTGCCACTACTTTGTTAAGAGATGGAGTTTATTCCCACATGCTTTTAGATTCAGGCTGGCCCTGTGACTGCTTTGACCAATATCAAAAAATTGAAGTGACAGTGTGCCATTTCCAGTTGTAACCTTAACTGGCTTGAAGTTTTTGCTTCCTGCAGTCTGGAAAACAGATACTTGCCTGCAATGGACAGAACTGTAGGATAAAAAAATTTTTTTATCTTAGTCTATTGATCATATATTTATGAGAAAATTTCTCTATTTCTTTCATTTCTTGTCTGTATCTGGGCACTTAATTTTTCCCAATATCTATTTTGCCTATGCTTGCAACTGTCTCAATTACTGTCAGGTTATTGTAATTATTGAAACTAACTTGGGTAAGTTTTCTTTGTTTTTTTTTATTTTCAGAAGATTTATATATTAGAGCTCCTTTGTGCTTCCATTTTAGAGGGTGGTTCAATGGATTAAGCTTCTGCCTTCTGCTCAGATCACTGTCTCCTGGGATCAAGCCCCATATCTGGTTTCTACTCAGCTGGGGGAGTCTGCATCTCCCCCTCCCAGGCCTTCTGAGGCCTTTCTTATTGATTGGAGTTGGTTCCTATGGTTTTATGTTATCATTTTATTTTTGTTCAATATGAAACACAATTTTTATGGTACCAATCAATTGGTTTTAATACCTTAAATTCTTAGTGCTCTAATACTAATACTGTACAGTGCTTATAGTTTAGAGTGATGGTATATTTCTTGACTTGCTTGATGGATGCATGGATGCTTTCAAGAGAATTCATTATGTTGAACACCTCTGAGGATAAAACATTAAAAATTTTAAATAAAGCTCTAAACCAACAACTGTGCAAAGCACAGGTAGAATATCCAACTTCCCAGAAAAAAATTACTTACCGAAACTTACTCTAGAATAAATATAAAATCTTAATAACTTGGTAAATTGATGTAACAAATCTAATTGTTAAAATCTAGTCACCATCCACCCCTAGATCATTTTATAGAATTCTTTTTTTTTTTTTAAAGATTTTATTTATTTATTTGACAGACAGCGATCACAAGCAGGCAGAGAGGCAGGCAGAGAGAGAGGGGAGGAAGCAGGCTCTCTGCAGAGCAGAGAGCCCAATGCGGGGCTCGATCCCAGGACCCTGGGATCATGACAGGAGCCGAAGGCAGAGGCTTTAACCCACTGAGCCACCCAGGCGCCCCCATTTTATAGAATTCTTAGCACTCAAGAATGCAATAATTCTAATTACCTTTTAACTAATTCTAGGAAAGACATGTAGAGAGAAAAGGTTCTCAAGGAATTTCAACTATATAATGTTTTATTTCATTAAAAACTGTGAAAACAAATGACAACACCTGAAAATTTAACATAACTCAATTTGGACACACACGAGTAGGTGCAAGTATTGTCTATACCCATGTATCTGAAATAATGCCATAATGGTTATGTGCAATACATGATAGCATATTTTAAAAGATAAATATAGGGGCACCTGGGTGGCTCAGTGGCTTAAGCCTCTGCCTTCAGCTCAGGTCATGATCTCAGGGTCCTGGGATCGAGCCCCGCATTGGGCTCTCTGCTCTGCAGAGAGCCTGCTTCCTCCCCTCTCTCTCTGCCTGCTACCCCGCTCTCTCTCTCTGCCTGCCTCTCTACCTACTTGTGATCTCTCTCTCCCTGTCAAATAAATAAATAAAAATCCTTAAAAAAATAAAAGATAAATATATTTAATATTTAAATTGGTTTTGTAGTTTATAAAGAGTACACTATTCATATTATGTATCACCATTACTTTACAACTACATCCATTTTTGATTTACCTAAAGTTAGAAAACAATGTTATTCAACATTGTTATTCCTATAAAGTTATCATGAGTGATGGACATTTTCCAATTGAGATCTATTTTCTGTATTTTCTATATTCTATATTGGGCTTGCATATCACCTGTGACTCTGAAGCATCCACTTTGATCCAGATAAAAGAGGCCAAGAAAAATTCTAGTGTTTTCAGCCTTTCAGTGACTATCTTTAAAATGATGTAGTAGGGCTACATGCTTCCTACACATTTTCTACCACTAATTACTTCTGAACTAGCTATTTACTGAACTGGCTATTATTTTACTTCTTTTTTAATTACACAAGTAATTTGTGACTATTGTAGGGATGTTAGAAATGTATATTTTTACCTTCACAAATTGTTAGGTAATATAGAAGTTAAGAATGAACTTTGCAAATAAGACATGTAACTCCATTATTAGTTACATGATGTCAATGTTATCTCTATATCTATAATACCATCTACCTCATGTAATGGTTTAGAGGATTAAATGTGAAAAAAAATGCATGTATAAGTGCATAACTGAGTGTTGGCATAGTAGTAGCTGATCAGTAAATACAATTCAATATCATTATACATTAGGTGGTGGTAATATATATATTACATTATATATATATACATTTTATATATATAGTATATATACACATTATATATAAAGTATTATAATATATAATAGTAATTCACATGTAAAATGTGTTTGTTAATTTGTATCCTGTAATATATATGATCTATAATAATATATATATAATATTAATATTATATATAATATTAAGCCAAAATAAGGTTTAAGCTCTTTTGGGGAGTGAACTCCCAAAAAGGTAAGCTTGAGGGAAAGTGGGGAAAGGGGAATATAAGAGGGATGTAGGGAAAACAAGTACATGAGAAAGCATTACCAGTCTGTCTAATGTTTCACAAGAAATTACACCCAATTGCTTTGTTTCACATAATGTGTTCAGAAGGCCTGTTTGAAGCCTAGAAACTCTCAAAACTGTATGAGGGGACAGGGGTGCAGATAAAGAGAAGAATTTACCCATGATCTCCATGCCATGCCCCATCTTCCAGAGATCATCAAAATTAACTCATAAAGGTAACACCAGACATATCTGGTGGGTTACTTGGACCATCCAGCTGGTAAACAGCCAAGGTCTCCACAGGTCCAGTTCAGCCGGGGAGATTATTTGGCTTGGTGATGATAGCAAACCTGTGATCTACCTTCAGGTCAGGTCTAGCTAAAAAGCAAGGAGAGTGTTGAGGGTCATGGTATTTGGGGGCAAGAGCTGTTGGCCAGAATAAGTGAATATGGATCAATATTTTACTGAGTCTATTACACAACCATGATCCACATAATGTTTTGAAGCCTTTTCTTTCTGTTCAGATATACACTACGCGACATTTTTTTTCTACACTGAAGAAAATTCAACTGTAACAATACGCCTGTATTTTTCAATCATTGAACTATTAGTAGGAGAATTTTTTTTAACATTTTCTTGACTCTATTAATATTTCAAGTAAATACTCTTGCTACCAAATCTTTGTAGTCAGTTTCTTGGTGTGGATAAGCTGTCTCAGGTGCTATATACACATTTTAAATGTTGAGAATGTTGTTAGTTTTTCCTCCTTCCAGATGATTGTGCCAAATGACACTTCCTAAGTCGTTTATGGGTTTACCTGCTTACTACAAACTTGATTCTCTAAGCTTTTAAATAATTTTTAACTCAAAATTTATCTTGGACAAATGCAGAATAAGTTGGTTTTTCACTGTATTGTTTATTTAAAGTGATTTTGCATTATTTTCAAATTTTTATTTCTTACATATATTTTTCTCTTAAAGTGTTTTACTCTCAAAATGTTTATTTTCCTTTGCCACTGAAACATAATTTTATATTTAAGAATATAAATTATTTGCGGAAAATTTTCTACATCAGTCAGTCATTTGTCTTTTCCTTTTTACTAATCATGATTATGCTACGGAGGTTTGTTGTTTTTGCTGTTAATATTAATAGAAGTAGATGTAACTTTTTTTTCTTATGGTTGCTTTTAATTGTCATGTTTAAGATTTTTTCACACCCTTATGAAATTATACATTTTCAGGTTGTTATTAAAATTAGTACAATTTAATTTATACTTAAAAATGTTTAACAAACTTAGATTTTCTGTTGGCATATGTAGCATAGTGATTAAAAATTATACATTACTACTAGTAACATTATTTATTAAATAACTTTCCTTTACTTGCAGTTTTTTTTTTTAAGATTTTATTTATTTATTTGACAGAGAGTGAGATCACAAGTAGGCAGAGAGGCAGGCAGAGAGAGAGAGAGAGAGAGAGGAGGAAGCAGGCTCTCTCCTGAGCAGAGAGCCTGATGCAGGACTTGATCCCAGGACCCTGAGATCATGACCTGAGCCGAAGGCAAAGGCTTTAACCCACTGAGCCACCCAGGTGCCCCTATTAATCTTCTTTTTAAAATTTTTTAAAATTTTTTTTAAGTGTTATTTAAATCTTCTTGACTAAGTCTCTGAAAACCTCACAGACTATGGTTAGAATTAATATTATAAATTAAATGAGAATAATTGACTTTCTGACAAGATCCATCCAAGAAAAAATGTGTACTTTTAGGTAACATAATATATATTGATGAGAGGATATTCAACCTTGGTCTTTACTTGTTTTTTCTTCTTTTTAATATTTTAAGATATTTTACATTCTGTTGTTTGTTTTGTGATATATTTCATTAAAATTCCTGGTGCAGTGTGTAGGATACTGTGAAAATCTGGTCACACATGCATATTCCTGGAAATGGATGAAGGTTATTATCCACAGGTCAAACCCTGACAAATGGAAGATGAAAGCCAGTAAAAATAGTTTTTTTTTTTGTTTTTTTGTTTTTTTTTTGTTTGTTTGTTTTAAATCAATGACCCTTCTATAAAGATGAACAAAATAACTTTGGGTTTTCCAAGATTAGGGCTTCTCAGTTGATAGTGTATCTCTATCTAAATGCCTTAGCTATCCATAAAACAATGATGATTTTAATTTTAGGCCTACTTTACATAACCACCTTAAGGATCCTGCAGCTTGTCAAGTATAGACAGAGAGGTAGAGTCACTATATTGTCCATTTTGTTGTCATTGCCATTGTACATGTTAACATGTCCTAGTCACAACCATACCTTGCCTTTAGTAGCAATTGATATAAATGGTAACAGTAACAATTTCTTTTTTTTTTTTTTTTAATGACTTTATTTATTTATTTATTTATTTGAGAGAGAGGAGCACATGTTCGGGGTGAGGAGCAGAAGAAATAGATTCCCCACCAAGCAGGTACCCGGATGTGGGGCTTGATCCTAGGACTCTGGGATTATGACATGAGCTGAAGGCAGACACTTAACTGATTGAGCCACTCAGATGCCCCTACCTGTAGGTATTCTATTCTTTGTTTCTTTATCTGCCTATGCTAGTATACATTTTAAGCTCTTTGCTTCTAGTATGAAGTCTTGCCAGTGCTGGGGATGTATTTTCCACCATATCCCATTTATTCTGGTTTACAGACATGAAATCATCAAACATGTTCTGTCACAAATTTGTCCTTTATAATTTTTGTAGATCTTTTTCTTTTTCTACTATGCCTTATGCCTCCTTTTTCTGGAGCTTTTGTTTAAACTACTCTCAGCTATACCCTATCTTTTCAGGAATGTATTTATTTCCCTATACACCTTGTATGACATATGTCACACAGGCCCACAGGTGATCAAATTATAACAATAATTTATGCATACAGAACCTATATTGGGGTTAACATGATGTATATGAATAATAAAGACAGCGAGGGAATCTTTTTTACTTAATTCTTAACAACTTTCTTGTCTAAGGAATATCCTTTAGCGTTCTGTATTTTTCCAGTATGTTAAAAGTACAATGTAACCTTATTTCTCAGGAGATGGTATTACCAAGTCCAAATAAAGTCTAGGGTTCTGTAGTGTCTAGGCTTACGGACGGCAGATGGCAAACAGCATCTAATGATCAAGATATAGTTGACATAACTGTTAAAGTCATTATCTGCTTTTGTGAGTCAATCCCAGTTGAAGTACTGGGAATAATCCCAAGTAGTGTTCAGTAACTAAAAGTCAGTGTCATCACAGCATATTTCTTAAGTAATAAATAATAAAATATTTATTTAACAAAATAAACACAAGACTAAAATTATTTCTAATAATTACTCTATGGAATTAAGAAATTAAGTATTTTTATATTTATTTCATTAGTATTGAACTACATTCAGAGTTAGTCACTCTCTTATTTTGCATTTCTTTATGTGAACATTTTACACACACATCAAAAAAAGCCAACAGGAAGTATAGCAAAAACTAAAAATTCTTAGCAGAGGCTTTTTTAATCCATAGCAGCTGTTCTAGGAAGTGACTTGGCTAATATTACTCTATGAAGCATTAAACTGACTACACTCAGCGATATCTAAAGCAAACATTTCAAGGCCACGTGAAATGAATTATTTGTGAATTATGAATGTATTTTTCTTAAATTCATTATGACAATGGTACACAGACTAAAGATTTAAATGCCATGTAAGTGCTTTCAGACTTAATGATTGCATCTTTTTTCACTTTTGCAATCTCTCTCCCTTCTTCCTTTTTCTTCCTACCCAATGGGAAATTTATAGTTAACACACATCATGTTTATTTCTAAAATCCACCTCGAATTATTTCTGAGTGTGGTATCAGTGTTAATTTTTCCCATTAAAAATAATGTATAATAAATCCATCCAATTTGTAAGAAAGGTCATTCTATCATTCATGCAAGAAAAAAATTGATTTTATATAAATTGATCTATTTCTGGAATCCCCGTTCTGTTATGTCAATACTGTACTTACCTCACTATTTAGACAGAAATAAGTCTTGAAATCAGGTAACTGAGGTCTTACAACTTTATTCTTCTTTTTCAAAATTGTTCTAGATATGCTATGTCCTTTTGTTTTTCCATAAAACGATATAGTCAGGATTAAGACTTACATAAAACTGCTGAGATTATGAATGGAAGTGGTTAAGTCTATTGATCAAGTTGCTACAAATGGTTATCTTAAAAGTATTGATTTTATAATTCAGGAAGTTGTATATCTCTACATTTATTTAGCTCCTCTTTAATTAACCTACAGAATACTTAAAGATTTTAGTATAGAGTTAGATAATCTCTGTTTCTAATAGGAGTGTTTATTCTATTTTCATGTGTACTATCATATTTAGATCTACCAATTTTTGTCTATTTCCTGTTTGTCCTGTTGATTTTATTCTCTGTTTCTCCTTATCCTGCCTTTTTATAGGGGATGGAATGTTGTTTTAAGACCTTATTCTATTTCCGCTGTTAACTTTTTAGGTATAGCTCTATTTATCATTTTTATTAGCTGATCTAGGACATGCCATATGCACCTTAAGCTTACTACTGCCAAATTATAATGACTGTTTTACCAGCTACTTACATTTTTTTTCCAGAAATTTCAATAATGTTTTTCCATTAAATTTTCACTTAGGTGTATTATATGCTTACAATTCTGGTACAAGGAGCTACAATTTTAACTTCATTTTTCAGTTGCTGCTGCTACTTAGCACATAACAATAAAGTTGACTTTTGTCAATTAGTGTCATATCCTGTAATCCTTTAAAATTCACTTATTAGTTCTAAGTTTTTTCTTAAGTTACAATTTTTCTGTGTAAGTGCTATTGATAAATAATACATTTTACTCCTTTTTTCATTGTTATGATTTTTTTTCTATTTTTTCTTTTTGCATTAGCCAGAAAGTTCCATATAATGTCAATAAGTAGTGGTCAGAATGGACATCCTTTTCGTGGTCCTAATCATAAGGGGAAATATCACTATTACTGTAACAGCTATAAATATTTGGCAGATGCCCTCTATTAAACTGAAGAAGTTCCCTTCTATTTCTAATTTGCTAAGAGTTCTTTTTTTAAAAGAGTTATTAATATAAATGCATCTCGAAGATTTGTCAGTTGTTTTACTTGCTTATACTAAGATGGTTAAATTATGCTTCCCTTATTTTGTTAATAAGGTGAAATGCATTAATTAATTTTCTAGTATCAAGTCATTCCTTTTTTGAACGCATTCCTGAGTGTCACTGATCTATCATTCCCCTTCCTTGTTTTCAAGATTTGCCACCAGAAGAACGCTGGCACTATAAAAAGGAGTTGTGTACTTCTCCACCGTCTCTTTCCATTGGAAATACTTTGTGTAAACTCTGTTGCTTCTTCCTCATACATCTGATAAAATTTACCAGTGAAATTATCTACATCTTGGGTTTTCTTTGTGTAAAAGTTTTATGTTACCAGTTCAGTTTCAATAATATGTAGTTACTTCAGTTTTCAATTTTTTCACATTAACTTGCTAAGTTTTGTTTTTCAAGGAATTTGTCTATATTACCTATGTTGTCAAATGTATGGGCATAAAATTATTCATACTATTTTCTTATTATCATTTAAGCAAACGTAGAAAGTATAATAATACACCATCTTTCAGTATTGACATTGGTAAATTCTATTTTCTCTTGTTTTTCTGTACAGTCTTGGCAAGGCTTTATCAAATTCATTATTTCAGTGAACATATTTTGCTTATAATTGTTTTCTTGTTTTCTAGTTCATTGATATCTATTCTTATTTTTCATACTTCCTTCTTTTAATAATTTTGGATTTAAATTTCTTATCTTCTAAGAATGTCTAGAGTGGATATTGTAACTATAATTAAGTAATTATAGTTAAAATTATTCTCCTTTACTGATTATTTTACTTAATATTGTGAATGTCTTTCTAACCATGCTTTAGTTGTATCCACAAATTTTGATATGTTGTGTTTTCACAAATGCTTTTGAATATCCCTAATGATATTTTTCTTTGACTTAGGGTTACTTGGAGAAGTGTGCTGCTTTATTTCCAAACAAATGGTTTTTCAAAATGCCTTATTTTTATTGCTATCCAACTTAATTTATTATGTGTAAAACATTTTTGCCTGTTTTCCACTTATCCCATGTGTTTTTGGTTCTTGTATTTCCCTTTTTCCTGTCTTAGTGCTGGTGGATGAAACACCCTTTCCCCCCCCGCCCCCCTGAGGATTTAATTTCATTTATCCAATAGGCTTTTAGCTATTCCACTCTATGTGATCCTTAGTGCTTGTAATAAGGATAAGCATATGCATCTTAAAATGATGGCAAAGGAGTTTGAGTTACTACTGTAACAGATCACATAAAATATAAATATTTTGCAACATTATGTTTACCCCCTCCCTAGTTTTAAAGCTATTACTGTCATATACTTCACATATACTGAATTCCATAATTCAGTGTTTTTAAAGCTTTAATTTTTTATTTGTGATTCAAATAAATAAAGTGGATTTTTAAGAGAGGGATAATTTCTTAATATTGCCATATTTTAGATTTGGGGGTTTTTTTCATATTTTTCCTTTGGATCCAAAATTTACCTATAGCCATTCACTTTCAGTCTGAAAACTTATTATTTCTTCTGCTAACAAATTATCATAGTTTTTGTTTATTTGAAATACCTTTATTTCAACTCTTTAAAATGCTATTTTATTGTCTTCTGGTCCTCATTATTTCTAAGGAAATATCAGCTTACTTTGTATAGTTAATTTCTTTTAGGTAATACATTGGTATTTTTCTCTGGCTGCTCTTAAGTTTTTAAGTTTTTAGCAGTTTGTCTACATTGTTCATAGGTGTGGTTTTCTTTGAATTACCATGTTATTAAGTTTGTTGAATTTCATAGAGTTATAAATTTAGACTTTTCCTCAATGGTGAGAAATTTTAAACTATTAAATTTCTCTGTTGCTTTTGCTTTATTCTCTCTCTCTTTGCCTTCTGTAGCTCTAATTATGCATTTGGTCTACCACAGATATTTTCCTACAGATGACTGAAGACATTATCACTTTATTGCAATCTGTTTTTTCCCCCATTTGCCATGGCAGATTAGTTTCTATTAATTTATCTTCTATATTACCAACAATTTCTTTCACTTTTTCCAATATGATATAAAGCTCATGTAGTGAATTTTTCATTTTAGATACTATAGTTTTCACTTTAGGAATTTATAGTTTTTTACAGTTTTCATTTTTTTTTCCCCTGTAATTCTCCATCTGTTCACTCATTGTGTCAGTATTTTGCTTTAGGTTCTTAAAGATATTTATAATATTTCTTAAAAGCCACTGTTTGTTAATTCTAACATCTGTATTTTTTTTAAGATTTTTTTATTTATTTGACGGAGAAACATCACAAATAGGCAGAAAGGCAGGCAGAGAGAGAGAGGGGGAAGCAGGCGTCCCACCTAGCAGAGAGCCTGATGCGGGCTGCATCCCAAGACCCGGAGATCATGACCTTGGCTAAAGGCAGAGGCTTAACCTACCGAGCCACCCAGGTGTCCCACAACTTTATTTTTTTTCTTTCTTTCTTTTCTTTTCTTTTTTTTTTTTTTTTTGCACTTTCTACTTATATATTTTTCTTTTCTCTACTGGTGTACATTTTCCTCTTTCTTCATATTTCCATTACTTTTAATTGCATGCTCTATATTGTGGATAATGCATTGTACTGTTCCTACTTCTGTTATCTTTCACTGAAGAGCTTTTATTATCATTTTAGGAGGTTTTAAGTTTTGGCAACACTTAACTTCCAAACTCCATCTCTCTTCAAAAGTGGGAGAACAGCAACTGAAATTTCTGCTTAGCCTTGTTAGTGTCCCTAATTGATGTTTCTGGTGCAAACCTTGGAGAACCTCCTGCACAGGTGTCATTCAAGAATTTAAGCATAGCTTACATAAATATTTATAAAATCTGAAACAAGATGGGATTGGGAGGGAGACAAACCATAAGTGACTCTTAATCTCACAAAACAAACTGAGGGTTGCTGGGGGGAGGGGGTTTGGGAGAAGGGGGTGGGATTATGGACATTGGGGAGGGTATGTGCTTTGGTGAGTGCTGTGAAGTGTGTAAACCTGGTGATTCACAGACCTGTACCCCTGGCGATAAAAATATATGATTATAAAAAATAAAAAATTAAAAAAATATATTTATAAAATCTTCATGCTTTTTTCTATCTGGGTCTCTCCCTCTAAGTAGTTATGATAATTTCAAACTTAGTTCTTTGATTCATGAAACCAATTAAATTTTGTCTAACTTTAAGCCATAGCAGATTTTTTTTTGGATTTTGTTTAAGCAGATTTTTTGTTTGGATTATAGCTACATTATGCTTCATACGTTGGAGAATGCTCTCAGGTAAAATCCATAAAAATGTGGACCTCATTCTGTATAGTTTCCATCGTTTGTGGGTTTATCTATTCCCATTTCTGCCTACTTTTGGTCAATCTCTAGTGCCTTCAATCTTTTTTTCTTAAGTCTGGAATTTGCAAAAGTTACTTTATTCCTGGAACTTGAACTTCTGTCTGTCTGCTTTTACTTGCAAACTTCCTTGGGTTTCATTTTCAGGAAGTTAATGCATACTTATCCATAAATTGATCAAGCAGTGTAAATAATAACAAGATTATATATGATATATTAATTATATTATATATCATATATATTATATATTAAACCAAATTTTGGGGCTCAGATTTCTCTCTAGTATCTGAATATTAGAAGGAGGTTGTAGGCAGATTAAAAGAGTTTTTTTCCTGATAACTCAGAGTTTGCCACAAACCTAACATTGAGAAATGAGTATAGAATACTAATCTTTCTATAGATTTTTTCTTTTTGAAATGGATTTGAGGACCACCTGGGTGGTTCAGTCAGTTAAGCTTATGCATCTGCCTTCGGCTCAGGTCATGCTCCCAGGACCCTGGAAACAGTCTACATCAGGATCCATGCTTAGCAGGGCGCCTATTTCTCCCTCTCTCTCTGCCCCTCCTCCTACTTGTGCTCTATTCCTGTCAATCTTTCTCAAATAAATAAATAAAATCTTAAAAAACAACAAAAAAAATGGATTTGAGCACATTCCAGGAAAGGTATATGGTTAAGTTAGGAAACTGATTCAGAATGCCCAAAACAAATTTGATGTATATATCTGGAAGAAAAATTTTACTTAGTATTTTGCAATAATAAAATATTATTTTGATATTATTTTTTTGGAGTGCGATAAATATTGAATTATAGTACACATTTAAAATTAATTTTTATAGAGTAATTATAACAGTTACACTGATACACATTCATCTTTGCTCAATAGGAGTCCAAATGATTAATTATGCAACAAATAATTATAAACTATAGGTATAAACATTTGTATATATCAAAATTAAACTAAATTGATTGATTTTGGCACAAAACAAATATTTTAACAGCCTGATCTCCACTAAAAACTTTAAACTGTTTTATAATGTATTCAAATATTTTTCCTAAAGATTTTATTTTTCCTCCTTTTGTATGGGTTGCCTTCACTGATTAAAAGACAGTCCTCTATTTATTCTACTTCACCTTTCCTTTTTATACTGGCTGCTCCTAGTGTTCTTTAATGATGCACATTATTAATACTGACAGGAACTTAGACAAGTATAAATTGGTGCTCATCTGGAAGATAAATTTGTAAAGTCAAGTTATCATTATTTCATAATTTATTACCTGGTTAAAAGCTGCTACATGACATCTGGTTGATTTTTTTGTAACACAGTTCTAATAATCAGATATTAGTTGCATATTGACTTTTTTTAATATAAGGGAGCTACGTTATTGAAGTGTAAAAGTTAAAAAGCAGAAACAGTTTGAAAGTAACAAATTTCTGGGTCATAGAAAGGTAAGACAATTAATGATAACTTTTGCTGATTCATTGTCTTCTTTGGTCAAATAACCAAAGTGTTGTGATTTATTATAGGAAAGTACCAGGGGAAAGTACTTCCATTTTTTTTTTTCTCTTGACAAACATCAACTGTTGATAGGCTAGCTGAAGTCACATTTATCAATTTCTACTCTGCTGTGGGAAAATTCTATTGAATTATAAAGTATCACAGATTTATTAAAACTACTAGACTCACAGACACAGGCTTTGAGTAAAAGAAAGTGTGCATTTATCAGTCTTTGTTTACTTTTCTTTGGTCTCTTTCTCCTGACACCTGAGGTTACTTGATGCCGACAATAACTCTGCCTTCCTTCACCTGAAAGTATAAATCTTTAGAAGAGGCAAGACGAATTCAATAGCATTTACCCCAGTTACCTGGTCCTGTGTTCGTTGGTCTCTGATCAATTCTAACTATGGAGTTTTCAGTTTGTTCTTGAGGTTTCACCATTTTCCTGTTTCACCTCACAAAACTCAATCCAAGTCCCCATTCATTTTACCAGTTTTATTGGAAGAAATTTAAGTTATGCTCTCCTAATCAGTTCTGTCTATTCAGGTTTGTAAAACCTACAAATCCCCGCTTCTATGCTTGTAGCCATTTACTTAACAGTGATTCCTATCATCCACTTAATATTCTATCATGGTTAGTTTTTGGGGGGAGATGTTGTTTCTTAAGTTATAAAATATACATGACATAAAATTTACTATTGTAACCATTTTAAGTGTGCCCTTTAGTAGCAATAAATACCCTTACATGGTTGTCCAGTCATCACCACTTTCCATCTCCAGAACATTTTCAGCCTCATAAACTCAACTTTGTACACATCAAACAATAACTCCCTGTTTCTTCCTCCCCCAGTCCCTGGTAACTACCATTTTTGCTTTTTGTCTCTATGAATTTCACTATCTTAGGTACCTCCCGTTAAGTGGAATCATACAGTATTTATCTTTTTGTGATTGACTGATTTCACTAAGCATATCTTCAAGGTTAATGCATGGTGTAGCATATATCAAAATCTCATTCTTTTTTTTTTTTTTTAAGATTTTATTTATTTATTTGACAGAGAGATCACTAGTAGGCAGAGAGGCAGACAGAGCGGGAAACAGGCTCCCTGCTGAGCAGAGAGCCCCATGCGGAGCTCCATCCCAGGACCCTGAGCTCATGACCTGAGCCAAAGGCAGAGGCTTAACCCACTGAACCACCCAGGTGCCCCCAAATTTCATTCTTTTTGAAGCTGAGTAATACTACATTATATGCAATACACCACATTTTGTTTATCTGTTTACCTAATCGGTGGACATTTGAGTTGTTAACACATTTTGACTATTGTGAATAAAGCTGCTGTGAACACTGGTGTGCAAATACCTGTTTGAGTTGCTGCTTTAAATTCTAATAAGCAGAATTGCTGGTTTATATGGTAATTCTATGCATAGTTGTTTGAGGACCCATCATATTCATATCGTCTTCCACAGAAACTACATCACTTTACCTTATCACCAACAATGTACAACTGTTCCAATTTTTCCACATCTTTGCTAACATTCTCTCTCTCTCTCTCTTTTTTCTAGTAATAGCCAGTGTAATGGGTGTGAGTTGGTATCTCATTGTGTTTTTGATTTGCATTCCAAAATGATTAGTATCATAAATAGTTTTAACTGGATATTACATTTTCTGCTTAGTGTTTAATTGAGCACAAAATTATAGTAACATCTTGATGTCAAAGTATTTTAAGACTTAAATATTCAGCCTACATAATCATCTGCATAAATGATAGTTATCCACTTAAAGAGGAAAACTGGGTATTTATGAAAAGCATATTAATATATATAATTCCTAATCATATTTCTAACTTCCTTGCTTTGAGAGAAATATGTTGACACTCTTCCAAAGATTAATCTGATAATTACTATGTAGATAAATGTATGGTGGAAATATAAGAGGCTTTGGGATCCAACAGAAATGTCTTGAAATCTGCTTCTGATATTTCCTAAATATAAAGAAGTAGGCCAATTATTTAACCATCTAGTCTTGATTTCCTCATCTGAAAATTAATAATAATAAAAATAACTATATCATAAGGGTTGGAGTAGAGATTCTTGGAATAGCCAGGATTATTCTTCAATAAATGCTGAACTCCCTCTTCTTTTGGCAGAGTTTAATTCCCCACCTTACTGGTGTTGGGCTTGGCCAGGTGAGATGTTTGGCCAATGAAATATTAGTAGATATGTTTCAAGCAGACCTTAATGTGGTTGTACAGTTTACTCAGTTCTTAAGATCATTCCATTTGTTAGGAGCCTACTATACCCCAGTTATCTACTGGTTGAAGAGTTATCTACTGGTGAACCCTGACCTAAACTAAGGACTCTGGCTAATGATGTGCCAGTGCAGTTTCATCAGTCATAACAAATGTACCCTCTGGTGGGACATGCTGATACTATGAGAGGCTGTGCATATGCAGGGGCAGCAGCTATATAGGTAATCTCTGTACTTTACTCCCAATTTTGCTATACTGTTCTAAAAATTAAACTTTATTGAAAAATAAATTTGAAAGAGAGTATTATCTTTATCACATGTTAAATAACAAGATCCATTAGTGATTTGATAAAAAAGGTACCATAATTTTAAAGATGTGATCAGGGTGAACAATATGGTTAAATATATATAATACCTGTAAAGCTATGGAAATATATGTGATTTCGATTGGTGACAAATATGCTGAAAATATTAATATTACTATGTTGCATTGTTTATATTTATAACCAAAGGATGTATAAACTGAAGTAAAGGATTTAGCAAAAATAAAGAGCAAGCTCTTTAACTTCCTTACAGGTCAATTTTTCCTACTAGCTGATGTTTCTGGTTATTAAATAGAACATCGTTTGAAAAGTGCATAGCATGATGCCTTACCTTAGGGATATTTAATAATTATGCATGTATGTAAATCTGTCATAATCACTACAAAAAAATCCAAATATATATTTTTTTAATGTGACCAAGTCTGTGATCAATTGCAATCATAGAACAACCATCACCACAGAACAAATAACATAGCATGCTGGGAGTCTAGCAACTCTGAAGAATTCTAGGGAGAATTTAGTTCTATCTGAAGATTAAGAAATTCTTCTTGATTATAGTGCCTAAAGAATGAAGAGAGGGCTGAATATAAATAAGGAAGAATGTTAGTGGAGTGTACACATAGGAAAAAATAACTAGAAGTTTATGTTGCTGTATAGACATATCAGAGTTCTGAAGGGATGAGAGTAAGAAGGCAAGTTATTATTTTTGTGACAAATTTTTGTGAATGTAAAGCTAGGATATTTGCGGTTGTTTCTGTAAGTAATGAGGACTCATGGACTAAGTGTTCAAATTTGTATCCTTGGACTATTGTAATTGTTAGAATTTGAGTTCAAGTCTGAAGCAGGTTAGGTATTTTCAGGAAAAGTACCCATAAGACTGCAAAATCAGAAAAGAGATAATGTGAACTAGAAACATGGCATAGAATGGTCAAACAAGTCACCAATGCCAGACATATATAAACTCAATCCCCCACTTATTACAATGAGTTTCTCATCTTACAAAATTATTCACATGGCTTTTTGCCTCCATATGTGTTTAGCAGTATATGCACACACACGAACAAACACACTTATGTACATATATGCCAAAATTTACATTTAAAAATGTCATGAAAATTTCCTACCTTTCCTGTATATTAAATGTATATTATAGATCTCCCATAATAGGATATAGTACCATGACAAGTTTTCTTTTGCAACTTTTCATTATTTATAAGAGGAAATAAGAATAGCACTTTGATTGAAACTCATAGTCACTAGGAAACTGAGATTAAATAATATTTGCCTAATATTATTCAAATATCAAATAAAATTTTAAGTACATCCTGAAATCCCAACTCAGCATAGCTCCAATTGTAAAAACTTTTCAGTTTGAACTTTAAGTGCTTAAAGTCTCTGTTCTTAGCAGGATACTAAAGTGTTGAATTTTATCTGAGAGGGAGCAAGTGAGAAGGGTGAAAAATCAGACAAGTCACCATATAATCTGATCTGTTAAGAAAAGTATATAAAACACAGAAATAAGTATGGGTTTAAGGACATTTGAAGACTTGGATTAGTTTTATGGGTTTTTCCCCCTCCAACAATGGAGTGAAATCATCTCTCTGAAGCCAAAATAAATATATCACTACTTACCATATGATATTGCTTTAAGGATTGAAAAATTAATGTTGGCAAAAGATACTAGTGTATGTAGCTCACAGAGGACTTTCAAAGGTTTAACTGGGAAACCAAATTCTGTAAAACACTCTCACCTGCAATATCACGCAATCCAACCCAAGCTCTCGACCACATTTCCACTGCAAGTCTTCACAGACAGAAGTAAAAATTGAGGAAATACTGCAAAAAAAAAAAAAAAAAAAAAAAAAAAAAAAAAAAAAAAAAAAGCAGGACAAAGATTGACCAAATCTATCCACAGAATAAGAAAGCCCACCCTATGTGTTAACATACTGAAAAAGTCTATTAGGGGATCAGAGCACCTATTCCAGAGAAGAGACTAAAAGGTATATGGGGACGTGGGAGGTATGAGAAGATGAACTTGAAATGATAGTTCCCTAAGGACAGAAGGAAATAGGAGCAAATATGAGGTGCTCTAAGGAAAATAAACAGTGAAGATGAAAACAACAAGAAGGATAACTTAGCACAGGACAAGAAAAAAGAAAATTAAACATGTAAAGAAACACAATGCTTCCCCAAATTTCTTCAAAACATTTACTTAAAGGAAGAAACCTACACTACAGGAAAGCAATGCTGTAGAACTTAAAACCTGATGAACAAACTTGTCATCTCTGTCCACAGAAATGCAAAAGTGCGAATTGTTTTCAACTGTATAAACTGTATTCTCCTATATAAAACATTAAAAAATTAAACAGCAAATGAGAATCCTAACAATTCAGCAAATGAGCCCCCTCTCCCCTAACACACACAAAATGGCAAGGTAGAAGGGATATATAATTCAACACTCCATGGTCCACTGCATCAAGCCAGGAAACATGGTAAGAAAATGTGGAATATTGAAGCTTGTAAGTATCATGTTTGAAGATGATATGCATCACTTCCACCCATATCTTATTGGTCAGAGCTAATTTCTTGGCATTAACTGAATCTAAGAGGGCTTACATACGTGCTGAAGCCATACCAAGAAAAAGAAAAAACAACATGTCATAGATACTGGTAAGAACTAGCAGTCTCTCTCATGACATATTTAATGGCCTATAATTTGGCTGGTATGGCTCCATCAGGGTGGTAAGAGTGAGTGTAATAAAGGAAATAAAGGAAAGAGGAAGCGTTCAGACCAAAATCAAATAGGAATCCCATTTAGATTTTTTTTCCTAATTGCAAAGATAATGAGATCCCTTAAGGAGAAAACTCAGATGAAGATAACAAAGATCTGGAATTCTCCAAAACATGGAGATGAGACAAGAAACAGAAGCCACAAAGTAAATGGTATAAAGAAATATGGAGATTGGGAAAAAACAAAAAAACAACAACAAAAAAATTAAAGCTGAGGTACAAACCAAAGAATCTTTAGAAACAGTTGTCCTAAAGAGAATATTTTTATTGAAAATGCTACTGAAAGACTAATTAAGATGTGGACATAGAAAAAATAATTGAATTATGATAAAATGATGCCTTTTGGTAACATTTTTTTCGGAATCATTGGGGAAAACCAACCAAAATGAACAGGAGAAAATGGGTGACTAAGAAGGAAGACAATGATTCAGACCAGTCCTTTAGGCTTTCCTTAGTGAGTCATTGTTGCACAAAAAAAAGTTCTAGAACAAATAAATAAAACATAATTTCAACTCTCAAGAAACCCATAATTTAATGGGTATCCAATTCACTAAATCCCATTTTATGTTTTAGGCTTTTTACTAGGTATGGAGAACATGGCTCACTGGGGCACAAAGAAGGACATTATCAACTTAATTTAATCAAGTATTCTATTGTCTCTGAAGACAAGTGGTGAATAACGTATATTCTACCTCCTGTCAAACTTAAAAATATATTTCTGGCTTAACTTTTTAATTGTAGCTCTGTCATTGATTAGTGTACTTAAATTTCTTTTGAATAAATTTTTACCACGTGCCTTTTTAGCTTTTGATAATAAGGAATTATTGGATTATATTTACTATATAATATTGCCTTTTATTTTCCTTAACCTCCATATTCTTTTCCATTTTTCTTATTTTGTATATTATACTGAAGTATTGTCTGAATTATACATATCAATCTGGTCAAATCTTTTGTCCCTTATCATGATAGAGTTCATGATCAATAATTATGCTTTTAGTTATAGTTTAAGAGTAAGATCATATTGAAATATGTTTCTGCTTTTTAAGACTTTATTTGAGAGAATAATAGGGAAAGAGAAGGGGAGAACACAGAGGGAAAATGAGAGGGGGAAGCAGACTCCCCATTGAGAAGACAGTATGACACTGGGCTCGATCCCAGAACCTTGAGCTGAAGGCAGATTGAGCCACCCAGGCACCCTGAAATATAATTCTTAAATAAACTTAGCAAAGTGATTTTTATGAAATGATTGTGTATAATGTTAGCATACAATTATTTATCTCTTTCTTCTCATCTGAGGTAACTAGAGAGAAATGTCTTTTTTTTCAAAGATTTTACTTATTTATTTGAGAAAGAGAGAGAGAAAGGCATAGCGAGAGAGAGAGAGAGAGTACAGTGGAGAGGAGAGGTGAAGCAAGCTCACAGCTGAGCAAGGAGCCCATGTGGGTCTCCATTCCAGGATGGTGGGATCATGACCCAAGTTGAAGGTAGCGGCTTAACCACCTGAGCCACCTAGGCGGCCCATAGAGGGAAATGTCTTAATAAATAGTGTTATGTTTCTTGTTAAGTCATATGGTAATTATGTATTAAATCCTTGCATAATTAATTAAGTTCCAAACACAATATATTTAACAAATGCATCTGGTATTCATGTTTTTTCCCAAAGAATAATCTCTGTAATATGATGCTGTATAAATTGATAAGAATAAATATTTCATGGTCCCTAAAAATACCATTAAAGTCCATTTACCTCATATAGAAGACTTTTTTTTTCCTAATTGCAAAGATAATGCAATTTCTTCATGCAATTTCATACAACTCCTAAATAGTTAAAACTCAGTTATACTGATCAAAATAAATTAACAAAATGTGCTATTTTTACATATATTTTGCTATATTTACTCAATTACTTTTTACCAGTATCAGTACTTTACAATATTAACATTAATGTATATAAGGCATTATTCTTAAATTTTGCACCTAAGATTTTTTTTTAAAGATTTATTGATTTATTTTAGAGAGAGAGAGAGAAAGCATGAGTGGGAAGGGCAGATGGAAAGGAAGAGAGAACCCCAAGATGACTCCACACAAGTGTAGAGCCCAACATGGGGCTCAATCCCACGACCCTGAGATCGTGACCTGAGCCTAAATCAATAGTTGGACACCTAACTGACTGACCACCCAGGGAACCCCATGCCTAAGATTTTTATTGTTAATCCTGTTTTGCTTTTTCCCTAAAAGTTATTTTTATGAGTAGTCAATATTTACCCCAATATAATTGTAATAGGCAAAACTTATCCTAACATTTAATTGGCTAGCTGCTATTTCTTTCACACTTGTATGAAGGGAGTTGTTACTTCTTCGGAAAATGAAAGTTGTTTCTTCATCTGAAAAAATGGGACTTTTAAAAATTGAGTGAAATTCAGTTTCAGTTAAAAAGAAGTCATCCAAAATAAACTAGATAATGTCTGGTCTAGTTGTACACCATGGTTTTGATAAGAATATTTCCCCATCAACATGGCTTAAGTACTTCCCATGTTTAGGACTTAAATTGTGTATTAATTATGTTAACCCTTTAACAACTCACTACAGAACTCTAGTCAAATCCCTGGGTATCATGTAGTCCAATCCCTTATTTATGAACCCAGTGTGTTTTCAGTACCTCTGCATCACACAGAGCTCTGAAAAGAATTTTGTAATTTTGATATTATCCAGGCATTTCCATTTAAGTCACACTGTAAATATAATTGTTTATCACTGGTGGTATGTCTTAATAGTTGAACATAAATGTAAATCTTTTTATGTTATGCCTCCATCAAGTTTCTCTAAGGCACTTCCTTCTCAGAGTGAAGGTGGATGCACTTGCCAGGACTTAAGAACCCTTCTTAAGCTGGCTCTTCATTTCTAATCTGTTCTCATCTGTAACTCCTTGCTTGTTTTTACTGTCTTTCTTCTGCACTCTTCTTCTTCCTGTTCCGTGAACACATTGGGCACATTACATTATCTGCTTTGGTCTTTGTTCTTACCTTACCTCTCTTTGAGTATTCTTCCCCTAGATGTCCACACAGCTAGATCCCTTCCTTCCTCCTGGCTCTTAATTGAAAATCACTTACTCAGAAAATCTTACCTGATGTGTCAACAACCCCACTGGCATTTCTTACCCTCTTTTCTTATGTTCCTCCTTAACAGCTTACATTAAATAACAATGATTTAGTTTATGTTATTTATTTCCTTTGTCTCCCTCTAGAAAAACTCCACAAAAGTAGGGACTCTTGCTTGTTTTATTTATCACTAATGGTGTTCCCAACATCTAGTACACTTTCTGACAAATGGTAAGTTCTCAACTTACAATATTGTTGTATAGTACCTTCTCAAAGTAAAATATTGTTGAAAAAATTAAAATCTTATTTAATGTCACATTTGAAATATATGCCTTAAGAATATATAAAAAAAATTTCAAAAGTGTTGGTAAATACAGTGTAAAATACTCCTTAACTTGTCCTTTTTTCCTTCTATTTAAATTTACATCTCATTACATCTGATTATAAATGCTTTCATTTTTATGTAGTAAAAATCTTTTTTCATTTGATATATACTGCAGAAACACTGATTAGTTTCTACTGATGCTATCTATGGTCACTGTTGTTCAATAGTGTTTTCTATTTCTTAGGTAACTTTCCTCGAAGAATTTCAAGTTTTTGCAAAGCTTATTAGCAACGTAGGCAACTGTCTTTCCCAAATTCTTTTAGAGATTGATGTCTTTATTATAATGAATGCATCAGGTTGAAAAATTTAAGTAAAAAGAAAAAAATCTGAAAACTATAAAGAACTATTTCTTTTTTTTTTTAATATTTTATTTATTTATTTGACAGAGAGAGATCACAAGTAGGCAGAAAGGCAGACAGAGAGAGAAGAAGGGAAGCAGGCTCCCTGCTGAGCAGAGAGCCCGATGTGGGACTCAATCCCAGGACCCTGAGATCATGACCTGAGCCGAAGGCAGCGGCTTAACACACTGAGCCACCCAGGCGCCCTAAAGAACTATTTCTGTCTTCCCTCTTTGATCTCCCTTCTCTCACCAACTCCAAAAATTTCATCAGAGAAGGCCAGTATCAGAGAAAATAGCTTCCCATAGCACTACTGCAATACGAAAAACAAACAAAACAAAGCAAAACAAAAAAACCCCAAAAACAAAATAAAACCCAACAATACATAAATAAACGGTAGTTCTAGCATCCTTAGTGGGTATGGTGTTCCCAATATTTCAGAAATTCTCTGTTACTAGGAGTGAAATGATATATTTGAGTCATTTTGAGCTGAATCTGATGTGAAGTGAGACACACGTATTTTACAATAGATGTCTTCTATTAGAAAAATGTTTAGACTATGCCTCATAAACATTATTTACAGTATACCTAGAAATCCTATATTTCATGATGATAACTAGTGCATAAGTAATGAAAAGGAACAAAGTATGGTTCAAAAAAAACCATCCTAAAAAAAATTAGAAATCAGGAAAATATGTTTTTATAAAAGCAACTATGATTATTTAACTTTACTCTCTAAATAAGATATATTCAAATGTATGAATGAAAAATATTGAATTGATAATCTAAAATATATCTAAATTTCCTTTTCAAAAACAAACAACCCTATGGCTATATGTTCAAAGCTTTAAACTCTTCCAAGTCAGAGGAATAGTGTCCTTTTTAATGAGCAATAGTAACACTGTTCGTTGAATCTTCAGAAGAAATTGTTCTTTAATATATCATGTCCATTAATAAAATATAAATATTTTCATGCAATAATAGAAATCTGGATCAAAATTTTTAAAGATCACAAAGTTTAATAGCAAGCTGTGTCAAGAGTCTGCAAAAAAAAAAAAAAAACCTCTCACACATTTTTATATTGTATAAATTTCTGCATTCACAATGAACAGTAAGATGAATATAACTTTAAAAAATTTTAAAAATTAAATACACAGAACAAACTGGCATACAGTTAGTTGTTTAGTGTTAGTAAATAAATACAAAGAAATTCTTATACATGGGGGTCAAAAGCTTTATAGTGAACATTTTATTTCTTTATTTTAAAGATTTATTTATTTTATTAGAGAGAGAGAGCATGAGTGGGAAAGACAAACAGTCTTAAACCATGCTGAGCTCAGAGCCCAACGTGGATCTTGATCTCAAGACTCTGAGATAGTGACCTAAACCAAAACCGAGTCAGATGCTTAACCAACTGGGCCACCAGGTGCCCCAAGAGTGGAAATTTTAAAAGGAAGTGCTCAGATATGCCATGGTTGTAAGCTGTTGACATGAGGAAGCCATAGGTGGGCTAACCGGTAGTGGGGCATCCAATGTGATTGGTCAGGAGAAATGCTTGCATTTCTCTGGTTGGTCTTAACTGGATATGGGGAAAAAAGTTTAGGGGAACTGTTACTAATTAAGTCTCTCTGTTTAGGGCTGATTACTGTAGGAGTTATGCTTGGCTTCTTGAAGTCATTGCTAGAGACAGTAATCAGATTCCCCGCAAGTCTCACTTGGCTTCTTGAAGTCATTGCTAGAGACAGTAATCAGATTCCCCGCAAGTCTCACTTCTAGATAGCAGGCCAGCCTCTTGGGCTTGTTGTTGAGGTTAATGGATTTCTTTCCTGGGCTGGTTGCTGTAGACTATAGGTCAGAGATCTCTTTTTACATATGGTCCATTCATTGTCCAGCTGTATATTCCACATAATGAAAAGCATGTGGAAAGATCTGCATCCAAAGTGGAGACAAAAGCTCAAATACTTCAAGTCCAATCTAACCCAATGAATTTCAGTTCACTTCCAGATATATGAATATGGGAATACCTGGTTAGTGATTTAATTTATGAGTTTTAGAGTGGTTTTCTATGTAGTAATATTGTAAGAATGGACTAAATAAATAGTCACAGTCCTAGATGCCTGCATCTAGGGCCAACAAATAGAGAGAATAGAGAATCCAAAAAGAATATCACCTACATGCATTTGACCAGCACAGTGTCCTGGGTAGCATAAAATCACAAGCTTCAGAGCTAGACTTGCTGGGTTTCCTTATGGTTTATTGAGTGTCTATTGTGCGCATGGTCTTAGTCTAAGCCCTGAAGATACAGTCATAGTCAATGCAGGTAAGGTCACTGTTTTCTTGTTTATGTACTTGTGGAAGAGTAAAAAAAAAAAATGAACAAGAAAACTAAACAAAGAATATAATTGCAAATTATGACAAAGAATATGAAAATAAGGACAATGACATAGAGACTCACTCCCATCCAAAACTTCATTATGTATTAGCAAGTTATTTAATCTAAGACTCAGTTTCCTAAAATATATGTATGATGACTCACACAGTTGGATAAATCATGTAAACTATTTATAATAACATCTGACACATAGTATGCCTTTAAGCAATGAGATGATGAAGATGATGATGAAGATGATAAGATGATGAAAACACCATCTATTAAGAGTAGGGCCGAATCCAATCCATGGAGTTGAATCAGGGCAAGTCAGTCAGTTCTTTCTTTTCTTCAGTAAGAAACTCACAGGAATAAAAGGGATAGCATAAGGAATACAGTGAAGGATATTGTAATAGCAATGTAATGGGACAGTTGGTAGCTGTATTTGTGGTGAACATAGCATAATGTATAATCTTGTCAAATCACTAAATTGTACACCTGAAACTAACGTGACATTGTGTGTCAACTCTACTTAATAAATAAATAAATAAATAATAAAGGGTAAGAAAAATAGGATAATGAGGAAAAGAATTATCAACCTCTTATGGGCTTCGCAGAATCTGTTGGGATACTATTGTAATAGTCCAGGTGAAAAAAAAATAGAGAGCAGTGTCAAAGGGGATGGATAGATAGGAATAAATGTAGCAGTTGTTGGAAGCCAAATTGACATAATTTAATATTTTATCAGCTGCAGATGAAGTAGATAGGGTAAAGCTACAGGGTTCATGAAACTACCAAAGTTTTATCTCCACCGTATGTTGGGATATTGGTAGTATTCAGCGAAATAGAGAGTACAAAAGAGCATTTGGAGGAGGAACTTAATGACTTCAAAGCATTCTATTTGTGGGTCTATGTTTATTCAGACAGAAATGCTCAATAGGCACTTGAGGCTTGACCTGGAATTGTGGAAAGAAATTTTGCATTGAGACAGTGATTCAGATATTAATTGCATATAAAATGATAGTGAATGCATAAAATAATAGAAAAATCTATCTATATATCATCTATCTATAATCTATCTACCTTGCTATCTGTATGTAATCTACCTATCTACCTACTTATCTAGATCTGCTCCTGGTTTCTGGCATAGTGCTCCCCAAATCCTTGAAATTTCCTAAGTGTCTAGAGAACTAGGGATATCTTTTGTTCAAATACTTGATCTTTGGCTCTGGTATCTGACATAGAGCTCCTAAATCTGTTGAAACTTGCTGGGGGATAGAAGTTTCATTTGTGTTCCAACGAGGCAAATCTAGTGGACTCCTAAATAACTTAAGAATAGGGACTAGGGACGCCTGGGTGGCTCAGTTGGTTAAGCAGCTGCCTTCGGCTCAAGTCATGATCCCAGCGTCCTGGGATCAAGTCCCGCATCAGGCTCTTTGCTTAGCAGGGAGTCTGCTTCTCCCTCTGCCTGCCACTTTGTCTGCCTGTGTTCACTCTCTCTGACAAATAAATAAATAAAATCTTAAAAAAAAAAAAAAAAAAGAATAGGGACTAACCACCAGAAAGACCAAGCCATAATTCAAAGATCCAGAAGAAGAAGGGTTAGTAGGTGAGTTAAAGATGCATCGTGTCTGTGATGAAACCTCCAGAAATGTCTCTAAAACATGGGTTTGGAGAGCTTCCAGATTGGATAATACACCCATATGCTGGGGTAGTCATGCACCCAAACTCCATGGGAACAGAAGCTCCTGTACTTGGGAGCTTTCCAGAACTTTCTCTGTGTATCTGTCCAGTTAGCTGTTTATCTATAGCCTTTGTTATATCCTTTTTAAATATAACTGACCAGTAAGCATAAGTGTTCCTCTGAGTTTTGTGATCATTCTAGCAAATTATCAAACCCAAGGAGGGAATCATGGAATCCACGATTTAGAGCTAGACTATTAGAAATATGGGGGATAGTCTTGGACTTGCAGTTGGCACCTGAAGGGAGGGGCAGGTAAACAGTATCAAAACTGATTAAGGTAAATTGTAGGACACTCAGCTGATGTCAGAGAATTGCTAGATGTATGGAAAACCCATGTATCTGGTGTCAAGAAGTGAAGTGAAGTGTGTTATACTATGAGAGAAAAGGAGAAAGAGCAAAGTGTTTTCCTTCTACAGAAAGTTACAGATATAATAAATACTTGAAAAGTTAAAGAAGAGAAAGTAATTTAAGAAATACGTAGATGTCAGCAGGAAAAGATGTTTTCAATAATGATGAGGTTAGAAATTGTCAAATGAAGGTGAAAAGCCCAGTAAGATAAATTTTGAGGCATGACCATTGGATATGAAAATTAAAAGATCATTAATAGCCTTTGAAGGAATAATTTTATGTAAGAATATGTATGAAAAGGCAGCTAAAGTGGGTTGAGATGTAATTCAGACCTTAGGATATAGAACAAAATAGGTATAAATCGCTCTTTAGGGAAGTTTGGCAGTGCAAAGGTAAAGAATAGGACAAATGAAATAGGCACATTAGAAATAAAGAATTGTCTGGTTTTAAGACGAGAGGGATTTCTGTGCACTTGGGTGATGAGGAGCAAGGAGCAGCGCAGTGATTGAAACTGCAGGAGTAAGTTAAGCACTGTTCCTGGGAAGGTGGAGGAAATGAGCAGGCTCTCATGTAAGCCACAAATCTCTCTGGGGGTCTAACTTCTCTGTGGGAAAAGTGTTATGTATAAGATAAGCCCTGTTTTTAAATGTAGTATCTCTGAACTCTAACTTCCTTTTCTGGTATATAACATTTCTACTTTGCCTCAGAACAAACTGCGACAGAACTTCCCTTTCTTTCTAGCTTTGCAGTGCTTAAAAGAAACAAGGATACCCTAAACTAAACAAAGAAAAACAACAACAAAAACCCGAGGATATCCTTTCTTTTTCTCTTTTCAGTGTAAATTACCACTTCTTCATTTGAGAGTCCCCATCTTTTACACACTATTTCTGACTCCCAGATTTCTTAGGAAAGACATATTACTATTTGTACGTGGACTGAAACTCATTCTGTTTCCAGTCCTTTCTTTTTCTCACTTTCTTCCTCATTATGGAATGATTTGTGCCATTTTGTTCATGTGCAGCTAAGAGTAATATCCCTTCTTTGGTTCCAAATCTGTTCTACACATAGGACAGATTTTATCCTATTTTTTCTTTTGCTAATATGCACTAAAGTTACCACTTATTTTTATTGGATACTTTAATATTAAAAATTAAGTTCAAACATTAAATGATGGTTCATAATCAAGTATTTCTATACTTTATCAAGCTAAGTCTGTATTTTTATAACTCCAATTTTGTAATATGAGAAGATTCTTTTTTTTTTTTAAGATTGTATTTATTGACAGAGATCATAAGTAGGCAGAGAGGCAGGCAGAGAGAGAAAAGCAAGCTCCCCGCTGAGCAGAGAGCCCAATGCAGGCTTGATTCCAGGACCTTGGGATCATGACCTGAGCTGAAGGCAGAGGCCTTAACCCACTGAGCCACCCAGGCGCCCCAATATAAGCAGATTCTTAATCTTTCAATATATTTTACAAAATTTTCCATGGATTTACTCATTTGCTTGATGTTCTCTGATCTGTTTTCATTTGTATTCTGCTTTTTTGGAAAATGCCTGCTTTAGCTGCCTGCATCATCTGGAGTGTCTCTTTTGCCCAGCTGCCTTTGACTTGTACTATAGAAAAAGGGTTATAGTGGCTTTGTATTTGGACAGGAAAAGGCACTTCTAGATGAAGTCTCAACCAAAAAATAAAAATAAATGGTTGTAAAATGGGCAGAGATAGTCAACGTTACAAAATAACTTTTTAAAAAAGGCTATTTAATTGTCAGAGAAAGAGAGCATGCACACAAGCTGGGGAAACAGCAGCCAGAGGGAGAAGCAGGCTCCCCACTGAGCAAGGAGCCAGACACAGGACACCATCCCAGGATCCTGGGATCATGACTTGAGCTGAAGGCAGAGCCTTAACTGACTGAGCCACCCAGGCGTCCCAACTGTAGAAAACAACTTTTTAAAAACTTTCTCCTTGACATAACAGTCACAGTTTTATTGCTTACTCAGTTTCAGTCCTCTATTCCAGAAGTTACCACAAATAAGGAGTAGGTATGCCTTTGGAAGTTTGTCTTCAGGAAGTATACTCCAAGATAATCAGCATTTGACAATGCTTTGTTGTATAAATATCATATCATGTTATTTAAAAATTTGTTTTATATTTTACTAATAAAACATATGGCATTTTTACAGCTTTTCTGAGGTATAATTGATACATAGTTGCATCACTTAATGGTACAATTTAATGAATTAGGACATAGGAAAACAACTGTGATATCTTCACCACAATCAAGATAACAGACATATTCAACACCCTGCAAAGTTTCCTTGTTTCTCTCTGTTGTTTGTCTTTTTTTTTTTTTTTAATGGTAAAAGTATTTAACGTGAGATCTACTCTCTTAAATTTTGAAGTATACAATACCATGTCATTAACTGTAAGTATTAGGTTTTACAGCAGATATCTATCTAACCCTTTAATCTAGTAAATGGTTTTTTAAAAGTAATATAGCAATTTGGGGCGCCTGGGTGGCATAGTCAATTAAATATCCTCTTGGTTTTGGTTCAGGTCGTGATCACAAGGTCATGAGTTTGAGTTCCATGTCAGGCTCTGCTCAACATGGAGTCAGCTTAAACTCTCTCTCCCTGCCCCTCCCCAGCTTTCTCTCTCTCTCAAATAAATAAATCTTAAAAAAAAAAAAAAAAAGCAACATGGCAATTTGAAAAAATGATTCCTTTTTTTGTCCAGAATTAGTAATTTTTTTTCTTTTCCTTTCTTTTTTTTTTTTAGAATCAGCTAGATCTGGAACTAAGGATAGTTGGTCACTTTAATGTATAATATAGCTAAAAAGCTTATTTCAAGGAAAATCAGAGAAAGGCAAAAGGTTTTCTGATTTCTGATTTGCTGAGGACACAGAAAAATAAATCTATTAAGACACTGACACTCTAATTAAGTACTGAATTAGTGTTCATTTGGTTTTTAACATTGAGTTGAACTTTGCCATGAGTATAGTGAACCCGCAATCTTTATTCTTCTAATTTAATTAAACAGAAACTAAGGATCCCAGGATTTAAATTATGAGTTACAAATTGATTGGATAAGACAAAAAACTTGTCAGAATTATATCAATATGGAAAAAAAGCTTCTTATTATTTATTATCTTATTATTGTTCCAATTTTAGTATATGTGCTGTCGAAGAGAGCACTTATTATATTATTATTGTTCACATTTCACAACTGAGAAAATAAAAGAAAATAAAAGTTCATTGAAATCCCTTGATTTTATGCACAAAATACATCACTTAGATTCTTTATTCAAGTCATTGATTAAAGAACTCTAGTTCAACGAGGTGAATTGCTCATGGCATTTTGTGTCCTCTGAAGAGAGACTCTAAACTTCAAACTATATGAACTCACTACCTAAAGTGGGGAGCAGAAAAAAAGGTGGAGTCTACATTGATATTTCTTTTTTTTTAATTTTTTTTTTATTATTTTTTTTATTTTTTATAAACATATATTTTTATCCCCAGGGGTACAGGTCTGTGAATCACCAGGTTTACACACTTCACAGCACTCACCAAATCACATACCCTCCCCAATGTCCATAATCCCACCCCCTTCTCCCAAACCCCCTCCCCCCGGCAACCCTCAGTTTGTTTCGTGAGATTAAGAGTCACTTATGGTTTGTCTCCCTCCCAATCCCATCTTGTTTCATTTATTCTTCTTCTACCCACTTAAGCCTCCATGTTGTATCACCACTTCCTCATATCAGGGAGATCATATGATAGTTGTCTTTCTCTGCTTGACTTATTTCGCTAAGCATGATACGCTCTAGTTCCATCCATGTTGTTGCAAATGGCAAGATTTCATTTCTTTTGATGGCTGCATAGTATTCCATTGTGTATATATACCACATCTTCTTGATCCATTCATCTGTTGATGGACATCTAGGTTCTTTCCATAGTTTGGCTATTGTGGACATTGCTGCTATAAACATTCGGGTGCATGTGCCCCTTTGGATCACTACATTTGTATCTTTAGGGTAAATACCCAATAGTGCAATTGCTGGGTCATAAATGGTGCTGGGAAAATTGGACAGCCACATGCAGAAAAATGAAATTGGACCATTTCCTTACACCACACACAAAAATAGACTCAAAATGGATGAAGGATCTCAATGTACGAAAGGAATCCATCAAAATCCTTGAGGAGAACACGGGCAGCAACCTCTTCGACCTCTGCCGCAGCAACATCTTCCTAGGAACAACGCAAAAGGCAAGGGAAGCAAGGGAAAAAATGAACTACTGGGATTTCATCAAGATCAAAAGCTTTTGCACAGCAAAGGAAACAGTTAACAAAATCAAAAGACAACTGACAGAATGGGAGAAGATATTTGCAAACGACATATCAGATAAAGGACTAGTGTCCAGAATCTATAAAGAA
Source organism: Mustela lutreola (assembly GCF_030435805.1). Lineage (NCBI taxonomy): Eukaryota > Metazoa > Chordata > Mammalia > Carnivora > Mustelidae > Mustela > Mustela lutreola. The sequence continues at coordinate 96,379,405 of NC_081296.1, forward strand.
CTTAGCAAACTCAACACCCAAAGAACAAATAATCCAATCAAGAAATGGGAAGAAGACATGAACAGACATTTCTGCAAAGAAGACATCCAGATGGCGAACAGATACATGAAAAAGTGCTCCATATCACTCGGCATCAGGGAAATACAAATCAAAACCACAATGAGATATCACCTCACACCAGTCAGAATGGCTAAAATCAACAAATCAGGAAATGACAGATGCTGGCGAGGATGCGGAGAAAGGGGAACCCTCCTACACTGTTGGTGGGAATGCAAGCTGGTGCAGCCACTCTGGAAAACAGCATGGAGGTTCCTCAAAATGTTGAAAATACATTGATATTTCATTGTGTAGTTTTGAAGGACTGGAAAAAGGGAAGATGCTAAAAGCTTCTAGAAATGGAAATATGTCTTTTACAAGGGAATAAGATTCAGGTTGACCTCAGGTTGGCTCTGATCAGAAAAACTGAATACAAGGAGACACTGAAGCAAGATTTCAAAGTTTGGAATCAATATTATTATGGACCAAGAATTATATACACCAATAAAAAGTTAGGTAAATCTGAAACTGAGCCCACCCCCCCCAACCAATAAAAAGCAGCATTTTCAAGTAAAAAAGAATTTTTAAAATTTACCATTCATTATATCTCTAATGACAAAAAGTTAACAAAGCAAAAATAAAAATAAATAGATAACAATGAATAAAATAATTGTATACATAAAAAATGAGTTCCAAATAAAATAAACCCCATTTTAAAATAATATAAGACACCTAAAATCAGTTGGTAAAAATTAGAGAAGGAAATTCCTGGGTTTCAATGGATATGTTTTCAAAAACAACAACAAAAAATGGAATGCATTCAATACAATAGATTAAAGAACTATTTGACTATACTATAAGGCTTTTGTTTCTTTTCTTCAAAAGAAAAGAAATAAAAGGCTAGAAACCTAAATTCGAATATAAGGGAAAGCCATAGTTAGTATCTTTAGCAAATTTATGTTTTAATATTTTATTAGTTTTGAATACTTGATGGCTCCATAAAAAATAAAATTTATTTAAACTAATGAACAAATAACAAATTACTAATTACTAATGAACAAATATAAAAAAGTTTATAATTGAGCAGTTTTCTTAATTCTTAAGATTTTTTTTTTAAAGATTTTATTTATTTATTTGACAGAGAGAAATCACAAGTAGGTAGAGAGGCAGGCAGAGAGAGAGAGAGAGGAGGAATCAGGCTCCCTGCAGAGCAGAGAGCCCGATGCGGGACTCGATCCCAGGACCCTGAGATCATGACCTGAGCCGAAGGCAGCAGCTTAACCACTGAGCCACCCAGGCACCCTATTCTTAAGATTTTAGAATACTCAATTGCCTAGTAATAATATTTTGATCTATGCTTCTTCATATGCAAGATGGAGAGAAAAATCCATAAAAAAGTAAAAACTAGAAGCTAAAAAAACCCATAGTTTACCATTAATATGTAATCCTCATCGTCAATGTACAGAAGCAAACACAATATTTATCACATATCATTCTTGTTCATTTAGGGCATTACATTCTATTTATGTGAAAGTTCTTGAATGAGAAATATATTCCCCAAATATTTTCCAAGTAAAAGTTCTTGAGTGAGAAATATATTCCTCAAATATTTTCCAAGTATTCTCTCCTATAAATTATTAATTTTATTATCCCTTTTTAAAGGTACTCTCTAAAATATCATATGTATGCATTTATAATAAGATAACATTTAGCATATTTCAGAAAATTTGATTTTTATTACCAAAACTACTTCAAAAGTCTTTTTGTTCTTTCTACCATATAAACTGTCCTCATACATTCAAAGATTCACTTTGATTGTATATGGGCAAAAATGTTGGGAAGAAAGTTCCTCAGTTATATTTAGGTCATTTTTCTGTGTAATCAGAGAATTAAGAATAAAGATAAAACAGAAAAGGTAGAGAAATAACATAGGTGTAAAATATTCTATCTTCGACGTTAACAGGTATGACCAAAATTACATATCAACAACTAACTACTTTCAGTCCTAGTTTGATTATTAAAATAATTCAGTTAACACTGTAAATCTTTGAAAAGCGTCTGGTTGCTTAAATAATAACATTTTTATGACTAGTTTTTATTTTGTAAATAAATTAATGTCATTCTTAGGGAAGAATATAATAAATTTAATATTTATTAAATGGTGACATAAAGGAGGAAGTTACTACTAAAATTTTATCTAACACTACTAAGCAGTCTTTTTTAGTTAGATGGTTTTCAAGGAATTTAATTTCATTACCTTATAATTATCCCTTATTTATTTTTCACAAGTTCCTTTTTCAGACTTTTATGGCTTTTATTTAAGCAAACAGACATTTTTCAAAAGATATTTACATCTGCTATTTGTGTTAGAAATATAAATGTAACATTTTGCCTACTAGATTGGACCATGAAAATGTAATCTATATTCATTCAAGTATCATTTTCCCTGTAGGTTTAACACCTGGAGACTGGGTGGTTACATTTCAGGTTACAGTATATGTTGCAGTCCTCTGTGAAAATGTATCATAATTTTTCCCCATAATTAGAAAATTCAAGTTTTTGAAGGAATGTGATCACCAGGACAATAAATATATACATGTACCAATGATTTCTTTTTTTTTTTTTTTTTTTTTTTTTTGAAGATTTTATTTATTTATTTGACAGAGAGAAATCACAAGTAGATGGAGAGGCAGGCTGAGAGAGAGAGAGGGAAGCAGGCTCTCTGCTGAGCAGAGAGCCCGATGCGGGACTCGATCCCAGGACTCTGAGATCATGACCCGAGCCGAAGGCAGTGGCTTAACCCACTGAGCCACCCAGGCGCCCCACCAATGATTTCTTATAAATAAGGTTTATCTGTAATTTTAAATGTGTTAAAATTTAAATTTTAAGTTTATTGCAATGCTTACTTCACTGATGTTAAATGGAAAAATTTATGAGAAGGTGGAAACAGAAGAAGCAGAGTCTACAGACAGTATTTCACTTTCCCCATGTTCTGTTTGAAACACAACAGTACTATCAATACGTCTTCAGCACTGACATCTTCACATTATAGCATACTATAGAACTGTGCCTGCATGAAAAACCTAACCCAAGAGAAGAAAGTTTCTAAATAGTGCCTAAACCTGTGAAGTTACTCAATAAAAAAATATTTGAAATAAATAATTGCTAAAAGATAAGTTCATAAATCATCTTTTTTTTAAATTTTTTATTTTTTATAAACATATATTTTTATCCCCAGGGGTACAGGTCTGTGAATTACCAAGTTTACACACTTCACAGCACTCACCAAAGCACATACCCTCCCCAATGTCCGTAATCCCACCCCGTTCAGCATAATGAAGTGAAAAAGATTGAGGACATAAGAAAATAAATAGAAAAACAAAGCAGTTCTAAAAAATGTAATAAAAAGGGGCACCTGGGTGGCTCAGTCAGTTAACTATTCAATTCTTGGTTTCCATTCAGGTCATGATCTCAGGGTCATGAGATAAGCTTGTTGGCACTGTGTTTATTCAGAGTCTGCTTGAGATTCTCTCTCCCTCTCCCTTTACCCCTCCCCCTGTAAAATAAATAAGTAAAAATCTTAAATTAAAAATGTAATAAATTATCAAAAATACACTAAAAAAGAACAAAAAAAGATATTGTAATTTGAGAAGCAAACTGAATGTCAAGGGAATTTGATAAAGAAAGAACAACTCTGAGGCTTTTTTATGCTATAGAATGTGAGAAATAAATTTTATATATATTCAACATCTTGGCAGAAAAATGTGCATTATATATTCCCAAGAGGAAAACATGGACTAGCATTAGGGCTTCTCTATAATAGTTATCAATACCGAAAACTGATGTAACAAATGTGTATAGATCTTAAAGGAAAAAAAAAATGTAGTCTTAAGAACATTTATCCAGTCAAGTCCTCATTGAAGTATAAAAACAATAGACTTTCACTAACATAAAAACACATATAAACTGCTATTGAGGAAAAGATATTCACTTAGCAATTAAATTGAGCCAGGTAAAGAAATGAAAATAGAAATGAAAGAAAAAAATCCGAGATAAAATGACTGATGATGAGTATGGATTGACATGATGAGCATATAAATAAAGAATAAATATTTCTGTCACTTATAACTATGTAAGAGTATGAAATGCCATAAACAATGTTATTATAAAATAATGACTACTAAAATTGAAATGTGCACAGAAGGGAGAAAAAAGGTCATGGGAGAGTGCTGGTGCCCTTAAGACATATAGCAGGCTATCAGCAGATATTTTAGAAATGAAAGGATATGTTTTTAAATGCCCGAAACCCAAAACCACAACTCTCACTGTGTTTCATAGTTCTTTTGAACATTATAGGGAGATTTTAGAAATAATATCTCCTGTAATAAGGAAACACTCATCTGAAGGTAAGAAATACCCTTAGTTTTATTTCTGATTAAAGGAAAGTATTTAGGGGGCACTTGGGTGGCTCATTGGTTAAGCATCTGACTCTTGATTTCAGCTCAGGTTACGATCTCAGGTATGTGCGATTGAACCCCACCTGGGGCTCTGTCCTGGGCATGGAGCCTGCTTAAGATTCTCTCCTTCTCCCTCTGCCCTCCCCAACCCTCTAAAAAATATATAAATTATTTAGGATCCTGGAAAAGACCAACGAGATTTCTCCCGAACTTTAACCACAAACCCACTTAAAATTTCATTATGTACTGAATAGAGTTGAACATTTCAGTTTGGAAAATGAATGTGTGTATGTTTAGGAATACAATGCTAAGAGCTTTTTTGGAAATTCTGGTTACTATTATTAGATAAGAAAAGTTAAATTAGTGCCACAGATTTTTAAAATAGCAAACATATCAGTATTTGTGGATGATTTGTCTATCTAGATCTAAGGGATTTAGCTGTGTAAAAGGAAAGAATCAATTAAAATGTTCAGAGTGTGGTTAATGACAGAATTTGTGCACTCAATCAGTTCTTTTCTTATACTTTTTTTAATGTTGGTAGATTTTCATCCAGAATCTATTGCATTTCTGCACACCATACCATGCAGTGGCATTGGCCTTTTGATTATATTTTTAAGGATGTTTGTATAACAAACATCTTTGAAAGACTGAGATAGTGTTTCCCTCTGGTGAACAGGTCATATTTGTTTACTGCCCAGTATAATAAACAAAACATCCTCCTTCAGTTATTTATACAAGATTAATAATTCCCTAAGCTTTACAATTCTCAGCAGTGATGCAATCACGCTGTGTGCACAATGTCTGTGTGGGTTCTACTCCACATATATCTTTGGTAGTTAATATCAAGGAGATCTATCAAAAGCATGAAGATCAGCCTGCTTTGCAGAATCATGGGTAATAAAGTCCTTTGTCTCTATCCCAGAATACTTGTGTTTCCCATCAGCACACATGAAATTGTGGCAAGCTAATTTGTTACCTACAAGTAGGGTAAGTTCTCATAATTTTCACAATTTTTGACAAAATGGCCACTTAAAAGATATAGTGAATGTGACATATTTAACTAGAGGTAAACTCTACTATACATGAAGATGTAAAACGATATATAGTAGGCATTTAGAGATTATGAGGTAAATAAATTCTTCAGTAAATGATGTTAGGGCAACTCACTGGGGTGGTGCCACTGAGGAATAGGACATAATCTCATTCCTTTCTCCAAAATGAATTATAAATGATCAATGTGATGATGTAAAACTACAAAACATTTATTGCAAAGCAAACACAAACAAGGCAAAAAACACGCTAAAGTTTGAGCATAAACAAGTTTAGAATACAAAGAACAACCTGAGAAAGGAAAAAAGAGGATAGGTCAATAAAGGTAAATATTCAGGTTTAAAATAAAACAAATAAAATGGCCCACAGAAATCAATACATATATGTAAATATAGAATGTATATAAGAGCACCATCAAGATGGATTTCCGAGAGAATTTAATAATGGAATATATTCACAGGTATGGTTACATTTAAGAAAAACACCAGGAAATATTAAGTAACCCAATGACCAGCATTTGTAGGAGACTGTTGCCAATCCTGGGTGTGAAAGGGTGCCGACAGAGCCAGCTGAGAGCTTGATCCATGGAACAGAATTGGAACAGACAGCAGCAAGTCAAAACTCATGCTGAAAAGTTCTGCCAATGTGTTGAGGCAGCCAGGATATTAATATTAATATTAATATTAATATTAATTTTTTAAAAAGAGAAATAAGCAGAACCTGGGGTTAATAAACCCACATGTAGCTTGGGCGCAGGTCATGATCTCATGATCGTGGGACTGATTCCTATATTTGGCTTCCCACTCAGAGAAGAGTCTGTCTGCCTCAGATTTTCTCCTTCTCCCTCTGCCCCTCCCTGCTTATGCAGGCTCTGTCTCTCTAAAACAAATGAATAAAATATTTTTTTATTAAAGAGAAACAAATATAAAGCAATATTGGGCCCTATAGAGAAGGTTGAGTGAAACCATATTGTAAAGTGTTTGAGATCTGAAATAGAACATTAGAACACCTAGTATGAACACTAGGTTTAACACTGGACTACCCCTAAATCTCCTCTAGTTTTATATATTGTTTAAAATGTTTTTTTTTTTTTTTTTTTTTTTTTTTTTTTTTTTTTTAAAGATTTTATTTATTTATTTGACAGAGGGAGATCACAAGTAGGCAGAGAGGCAGGCAGAGAGAGAGAGGAGGAAGCAGGCTCCCCGCTGAGCAGAGAGCCCGATGCGGGACTCGATCCCAGGACCCTGAGATCATGACCTGAGCCGAAGGCAGCGGCTTAACCCACTGAGCCACCCAGGCGCCCCATATTGTTTAAAATGTTTATTTTTATATTTATGCAATCAGATTTTCATATGTGCCTATAAAATTTAAGGTGTTTTAGTCTTATTTTCAAGAAATCTTATCACTCTCCTTCCATCCGGTTTGTGGCATTCTGTAGTTACTGTGTATTTACAATTACATTTGCTACATTGGAGATGGTGAAGAGTTTTTTTTTTTTTTAAGTTTAAAATTCTTGCATTTCTCTGTTATACATTTTTATTTAATCTTAACTTCAACCTTTAAATGTTTCCTTTTGCCAAGCAAAGGATTGTACCAGTGGATAGAGCAAGAGATACTTAAGAGGCTATTTTAGATAAAACTTTCTCTCTAAAAGCAAGAAATCTAGCCATCGGTGTATAGAGTCAATTTCCTTCTTTAGAATTTTCTCCTCTTCCTTATGAATAAGTTAGAAGAATAATTCTTGCTTAGAAATTCTAAGGCTTGTATGAAACACTATCTCCACAGTACAGACTGAAGCAGGGCTCTAGGCAACTTGTCTAATCTTAAACATGTCATACTTCATATTATACAGAAGGCAGGAGAGTTTTGAAATGTGTACTCTTTGTTTCTCAAAAGATACCATTCATTATTTAATCTATCTTGTATGTTTTGCATTTTATTTATTTATTTATTTATTTCTTAGGTACAGGGAGATGTGTGTGCATTTTGTTTTTGTTTTTGTTTTTACATAGTATAACATCTCAGATATGTGAAATGTTATAATTATAATTTAGGTTTAGTTCACGGGCAAGTTCAATCCAAGTGCTGGTGCTGCCTTTGTTTTTTGCATATCATCTCTGACCCTCTAAGTGTCAAGGTCTCTGACCTCAGTTGTGTTATATTAGGTTTAGCTCAGAGCCCTGGTTGTATCTTGTTCTACGAATGGGAATCCTAAAAATCTTGAGGTCCAATGGAATTTCTTGTACTCCCAGCAATGGAGAATAAGGAATGGCCTTTTCATCCAAGAAATGTGTTTTCCAGCCTTCGCCATTGTTGGCTCAGTCCCACTGGTATCCAGGTCCTGGCCAGGTAAGATTTCAGCAGCCCTCTTGGCACATTTCTAGTCTCTATGGTGAAAATCCGGAGGCCATCTGCTATCCAATTAGTCTCCCTTTAAATCACATCCACAGATGTTTCTTCCTCTAATTTCCTTCTACTTCTAGCATTGCGATATAAACCTTATGCTTATTTTCTACAGTCTCCCTCTTTTTTATTTCAAAATACCATTTTAATGTAAAATTAATTAGTCAATTAATACATCTTAATTCTTTCTTATTCACTTTGTCTTGTCTGCCAATTCTGCTTATCCCCCTGGCACCAGGGAATTTTATTTGTTTGCAAACATGAGGAATTTGGTTGTTCAGTTTTTCTTTTATAAAATAAGGATATCCAAAATGATATTTAAGTTACCCGTCAGTGTTATTGCTTAAACAGGACTTCCTCTGATGACTTACCAAATGGCAGTCTTGCTATTGGTAATATAAGAGGCTTATGAATTTTTTCTTGACATTTGCCTTGTTACTCTGATTAACCTAAATGTTTACATTTTAAACTTCAACCATTAATTTGCAGTCAGTGGTCAGACCTAATTTGTAAATAAAGCATGAATTTTATAGAGCTGAAAATCCAGTACATACTTTGTCCTGTAGCTGGCCTTGCCCTGTTGCACATAGAGTCTAACTGCGGTGAGCAGTCCGTGAAGATGAGTTCAGCTAGATTCGCAGATAGATTTTCTGGATAACAGTTTAAGTGCAAATCTAGGGAGTTACACTTCAAAACTTTTCCAATCCCCTTCTACAGGGTAGAAGGGGCCTCTTTTCCAATGGCATCAGACTGTTTTAAGGTCATATTTTATACTCCAAATATTGATTGCCCTTATCAGGCTATGAAGTATTTTTCTGATATTTTTTCTGCTAGATGTATTCTCACCTTCTTCAGTTGGGGTATTTGAGTCCTCTGACAGATTTATTTTCCAGAAAGTGACATAGAATAATTACTGTGACATGAGAGAATTTAAGAATGATATTACACGTTTAGGAAAAGAGTAAAATATATCCAGTTAAAAGAATCTTCTAAGTGCTAAATTCATGCGTACTTTTATTAAAGGGCTAGTGAGCCATTATTATAGTTCAAAATAATATCTAAGTTCCTTTGAAAACTTATTCAATGTTGTCTTATTAAAAGGTCCCATAACTATTAATTCTGAGCATTACTTAGTAATTTAACTGATATCTCCTGAAAGGAAGTGCATGACTCATGACTAATTGAGAGCTGAATTAAAATACATTTTGGTGGACAGAATTATACTTAATTTATAAATTCTATTTCCATATAAGAGCAACCCTTGAGTAGTTTCCTGAACTTTGTAATATTATGAATCACAGTCCATGAACCAGTAACATTGTAGAAGTAGTCCATTTACCATGAAAAATACTTAATGAAGGTTTCCAATTAGTTTTACTGATTAAAATGGATACTTGAGAAGAATGTTCCATGCACTGTAATAGTTACCCATCCCGAGTTATCTTTACTTGTTTGCAAAGCTCAGTCATCCAATGACTTAATCTTTCCCTTCCTTTCTCTCTTTCTCTCTCTCTTTCTCTCTCTCTTTCTTTCTTTCTTTCTTTCTTTCTTTTCTTTCTCTTTCTTTCTTGTTAGAGAGAGAGAGAGAGCACAAGCTCGGGGAGAGGCAGGCAGAGGGAGAAGCAGGTTCCCTGCTGAGCAAGGAGCCCAGGTCCTATCCCAGGACCTTGTGATCATGATCTAAGCTGAAGGTAGATGCTTAGCCCACAGAGCCACCCAGGCATCCCTATTTCTTTTTTAAAGCTCCTTTATATTAACATAATACTAATAACAACTTAAAGAATCTGAATATATATCATGTTATATTCTTCCTATAAATTCTATCTTCAAGGACAGAGGTGGAGGTAAATAACCGAGAATTTAGCTCCGTTACTTATGGTGGGGTAACCACAAACAGAATAGAAGTATTATTTCATATCCAGATTAAAAGCTAACTAATATTGAATATAGAGAACCATATCCCAGTTAATCATCTTTCCAGTCCCTATAATGGTCAGACAATAAGACACAAGTTTCAAAATGACTTAAAATGAATTTTACTTTTTTAATTCTTTAAGATTTTATTTATTTATTTTTTTTAAGATTGTATTTATTCATTTGAGAGCGAGAGAGAGCATGAGCAGAGGGGAGGGGCAGAGGCAGAGGAAAAAGCAGTCTCCCTGATGATCAGGGAGCCCGACATGGGGCTGGTTTTATTTCATACATATTTTTGGTAAAATTTAATTTATTAATAAAGCACAGTAAGATATTAAGAGTAATAATGAATAAAAAATAGAATAATCATATCAATATACTGTAATTAAGTTATGTGAATGTGATCTCTGTCTCTCTATCAAAATATCTTATTATGCTGTACTTGCCCTTCTTCATGGGATGGTGTGAAGTGATGAACACCTGTGTGATGAGCCGAAGTGAGATGAAAAACAGGCATTGTGAAGTAGAGTTAGACTGCTATTGGCTTATGTTAGGAATATGTTAGAAGGAGGATCCTCTGCTTCCAGACTGTGGTTGGACACAGGTAATTGACACTGTGGAAAGTAAAACAGTGGATAAAGGAGTTACTGTATAGAGTTTCAGAGAACATTCTTTATATGTCTGCAGTTTAATTTCTGCTTAACACCTTCTTGTATTTTTCTTTATTTTGTAAATAAAATACAAATACAAAGATCTCATCCTGAATCTCACAACCAAAAGATATAATTGTACATATTTGAACATATAAAATATGTCTCATGCAAATATATTCAAATGTTTTAAAATAATCAAATATTTTTATATTGTTCTATTTTATTTATTTATTTGACAGAGAGAGAGAGAGAGAGAGAGAGCAAGTGCACAAGCAGGGGGAACAGCAGGCAGAGGGAAAGGGAGAAGCAGACTCCCCACTGAGCAGAGAGCCTGATGTAGGGCTTGATCCCAAGATCCTGAGATCATGACCTGAGCTGAAGGCAGACTTCTAACCAACTAAGCCACTCACGCATCCCTAAAATATTCAAATATTTTTAAACAATTTTATACTGACCAAATTCAAGTACCAATCTCTGTTGTCCCTTAATCTTTCTGAGAAATCAAGTGAAGATACCTCTAAAGATAATTTTCTTTACTCTGAGGATGAAGCAGCTTTTCTTTAAATTTCAATTTTTTTTTTTAATCTACAGTAAGTATAACTGTAGAAGAAAGAGTGGAGATTCCCTCCTTCTTGGCTTTATTCAAAGAGAAGGAATGGAACTTATAGTGCAGTTATTTCCAAAGAGTTTAAAAAATGTTTCATGTCTTATATTTTATTCCCTTGTTTTATTGTGAAGGGCTAGGATAATTGCCTCTCAGTTACCTGCATGAACATTTAAGCATAATTTAAGCATAGTGAGTTATCTTTTGTGTATCATGTTTTAAGTCTCCCTTGAGGATGTGCCTGGGTGGCTCAATTGGTTAAGCATCTGCCTTTGGCTTAGGTCATGATCCCAGGGTCCTCGGTTAGAGTCCTGCTTAGGGATCACTGCTCAGTGGGGAACCTGCTTCTCCCTTTCCCCCACGATCATGCTCTCTCTCATTATCTCTGTCTCACTTTCTCAAATATATAAATAAAATCTTTTTAAAAAAAGTTTCAGTTGAAATATCTAACTTAGCATAGATTTTGTTTGGGTTACCCATATAGTAACATAACTCGATGTTGAGTAAGCATTTGGTTACCAAAAATAAGTCTATAACTCTTCAGCCTCCTCTCAGGTTTGGTGTATAACATGACTAAATATTAGTCAATGTGAGCAGGAGGAAGAAGGATGTATGCAAGGTCTAGTTTATAAATTTTTTAAGAAAACACTTGATTGCCTATGTTTCCCTTACCACCAGGTTATAAATGTGGCTCTATACTGAGCCATCTTGGACCAGCTAAATGAAGGAGCATCATGGGGATGGAGGGACAGAAAGATAGAAGTGGCTTTGTTCTAACTGGAGAGCAGACCTGACATACCAGCCTAGATTTTAGGCCAGTGGATCACCAAGGGTCATATGTGAGTTAGGACTGAGCTCTGTAATTGAGCCACTGTGGTTTTAGAACTCTCAGAACCACCACAGCTATATCCTTACTAATGCAATCTTTAACCTCTTTATGGAATTTAACTTTCAGTTCTTGTTCTAAATAAAAACATGATTTCTGGAAGAGAGAATGTGATGATTCAGTTCAATTGAACTAAAAGTCAATTTATAAGGTGAAAATACAATTTAAAATGGAAAGTAAAAGGGATTTGAGAGATTAAGGAAAGTGAAGAAATAGGGCCTGGTTAGTACTTGGATGAGAGTCAACATTTATGTTTGAAACTTCGGTAGATACCTGGAATTAGGGCAGCGCTTTAAGAAAATTAATTAATGAAAATTCAGTTTGCAGTTTGTCATTAAATTAAGATTTACTTCTGATCTCTCATGCTAAATATCACATGCCATCACTAATAGTAATTATATCACAATAGATATTAGACATTATATACTTGCCTGAACTACCAGAACTTAAAGAAGTCCAGTGGATCACCAAGTGTCATATGCCAATATGCAGGAAAAAAAATTCAAAGTGGTAGAAATCCGGCTGCTTCTACCTCTACCTTCAAAGTGCTTATATTTCTGCAAAATGCAAACATAGTTTTGTCATTTTGATGAACTATAATGACTTCATACATCAAGCCAGTCCCATTGAGTGTGAATATATTGCTATATATATAATTTAAATAACAGTTTTCTTTTTACCTATTGAAAGCCAATTACCCTATTTTGAAATACGAAGCTGGATATGAGTCTGTTTTTGCTCATTAAACTCATGAAGCAATTTAAAAATCTGTAAATATTAATGTAATTACTATACTGGGTTAGTTACCTTTATTGGTGTGAACAGAAGCATTGTCTATTTTATTGTCCTGAATTTAAGGTAGTCTCTAAATTTATGGAATTATTTCAAAGACTATTTGAATAACAAAAATATATTATAAGCTTCCAAGCTGATATTTTTGTAATAACTTAATGACAATAACTAATTGTCCAAGGTTTTACAACTAACATGACTCTTACAGATGTCATTCAAATCATTCCGTAAGAAATTCTCTAGGGGTTATGGAGTTAGATTTTTTCTTCACTGACTAAAGTGAGGGAAGTTGAATAGGAGCAATGTTAAGAGCCTCCAAAGTTCAAGCCATTGCCTTTTTTGTGTTACCTCCATGTTCAGAATACTTCATTATGTAACAATAATTTGATAATTATCAAAAAATAATATCCCATGACAAATGACAGTTTCATGATATTCCAGTTTCAGTGTCCATAAATAAAATGTTATTGGGACACAGCCACATTCTCAATTTCTTATTGTCATGGCTTCCCTCACTCGAGGGCAGACTAGAGGGTCTGCAAGCATATGGTCTGCAAAGCATAATTTACTTTCAGGCCTTTTAACAGAAAATATTTCCTAACCCCTGAAATGGGCCATTTCCGCAAAATATTTACTTAAGTTCTGGGAATTTATACAATAATTTCTTTTAAAAAACAATGTTCCACGCCTAATTGATTTTAAGAAATCTTAAAAAAAACACCATAAGGTATCATTTGATCTTCATAAGATTCCTGTACCATTGTTGTAATTTTATTTTATCGATAAAGAAACATTGTCAAGTGACATACCAAATGCTTGTGGCTAACAAGTGTCAGAGCAGTTAGAGTAGCTAGTTACCCTGACACTCCTAGTCAGAATCCTAGTCCAAATCCTTCAATGTATGTAAAAATAAAACAGCAATCATGTTATTTTCTGATATGTTTAATCTCTTATTTTGTCTACCATAATGTGAAAGAATAGGTATATAGCATCCAAATTTTACTATGCAAATTTACTTTTGGTTAAATAGGAGGATTTATAGAACAATAGAAAATTTTCTCCTAAAACCTTTGCCAGAGACTGAAATAACAATTTGGAGACTTTTATTTATGTAAGCGGCCTTTCAGCTTTAAATTATAAATGTCCCTGGATGCTTACCATTCTCATATACTCACATCTCAGAGTTAAGTAGGTTTAATCAGATTGTTTTTTTACTAACAACTGAAACTGACTGAGGAATGTGCAAGAGCAGTAAGAGAAAACACCAATCCAAAAATCTCTACAATGCATCAAGTTTTATGTCCACTTAAGGCCAATTACCATTGTTTTTCTTTTTTTCTTTTTACTAAACAACAGGTTAGAAGTAAGCCTCCTTATGTGGTAAATTATACCTTTTCAACTATTTGTTTTGAGATGATGAAACTATTATTTTTGTTAACACTTGAAGGAGTTCCTCTACTGGATGCCATTATAAAACAATTAGAAACAGAAGAATTCATTATGGCAAAACTCAGCTAGCATGGTGATACAATTTAGCATTTAATAAATTATGTTAATCGGAAAAAATAAAAATATGTATCTGTTATGAGAGTCCCTCCAGATTTAAAAATGTGAATTTTATTTCCAATCTAAAGACACACTACATAATAATTGTTTAAAAAAATTCTTGCAAGTCAAGCATCTGGGTTAAGTATTAAACAAATTTATGTAAATCTCCAAAGCTATAAAATAGCAATTTATTATACTGATGAAAGTTTTCCAGATTAAAAAAACTTCTACCGTACTTAAATTAGTATATAATTAGTATGGCAATTATTTCTCCTCCCCTGATTTTTTATTTTGATCTTTTCTGTTAGTTTAAAGGCATGCAAAGATGAAGAAAACTGTTACGTTTGTCATTTCATGAGCTTAGGTTACTAACTAAGCTGTTTAGCTCTGATAGTTCTCTATGCTATAGAAAACATGACTGTATATTTATTTCCTACAAAATATTTATTTTCAGGCTTTTAGAAAATCAAAATATATTAGACAATTTAGTTTCAGCTTGCACACAAAAACAAAGGCTCATAAAAAAAAACTCTAACGAAAATATTAATATATTTCATCTTAATGCATTTAAACATACTGTGTTAGAACTGAAATTGTCTAGTTATTCTGGTTGACTTTTTGGCAATTCTTTGTTTCAGAAAAATAATGTTCAAAGAAAGATATTTCTATAGACAAGTCTATAGACAGATAATTCTATAGCTAGATAACAATCACTGAAAAATCAAATATTTTTATAGGGAAATACAGTGCTCTAATATCACCACATATTTTAAAGGAACTCATTTAAAAATGCAGGCTTTACTGAAAATTATGCATTATCTATAACATACCATTCCAGTTTATATGATTCTTCTATAGGAACTATTTTATAATTCTTTAAATCTTAAGACATCTGGTAATGATGCAAAACCACTATTTCTTATAAATTCTTTCCTTTGTTCATTCTATCCCTTCTGATGGAGTTTCAATGGACTTACTCTCCTCACTGGAACAATCCAGTTCTATGTCCATTTTCATATTTATTTAAATATTTCAGTTTTGTAAGCGTGTCTCTTTGAATTCTCCTTAAAATATTTACTTTACTCCTTCACTGTATTAAAATAAAATATTTAATGTAAGTTCATTTGTACATTTGTGTAAGAATTGTGATTTTAATTTTTATTAAACTTATCTTTTAAGAGTTTAGAAGGTTTTCCAATGTGTCCATTGGATCACCTAACACAACTAGGTAAATCTCATTATAACAGAAGCACACCTCATAAACAGATTAAGTCCAGTTGACTCCTATTCGGTCACAGAAAATCCAAAGTGTTAACAGAATTTTTCTATGTTTCCTCTCTTTTTTAACTTATTTCATTTAAATTCAATTAGTTAACATATAGTGTATCATCAGTTTCAGATGAGAAGTTCAGTGTTTCATCCATTGCATGTACCACCCAGTGTTCATTACATCCTGTGCCCTCCTTTATGCTCATCAAGCATTTTCTCCATTCCCCCACCAATCACCCCTCCAGCAACCCTCAGTTTTTTTCCTATAGATTAGAGCCTCTTATGGTTTGCCTCCTCTCTGATTTCGTCTTGTTTTACTTTTCCCTCCCTTCCCCTATGAGCCTCTGTTTTGTGTTATGTTTTCCTTATTCTATTTTTCCTTCCTACTAATTTTGCATTATATATTTTGTTTTCAGTTGTATATTTCACTTATGAGCGGCCAATAATTGCAGGCAGCAATAATTGATAGGTTGATATTATGTATGATCATTTTGATGACCTCTGACAATTGATTAATAGTTTATGGTACTTATTTTCTGAGGGATGAGAGATGAGGAAAAATCTAATTTGTAAAGCTTGTCCTGTTCTTGATCCATGGCTAAAATACGTTGACACTGTAAGCTTCCTTTTTATGTGTCTATTTGTTTATGTATCAGCAAAGCTTTTAATTGTATGGATGTATAACATTTTCATAGCTCTGGATGTTATTAACAAATGATATTATAAAGTCTTTTAAATGGAAAGAACACACACAGTGGGGAATATGCTTTGAGGACCACAGCAATAGAACATCATTTCCAGGGGAAATTGTACCAGTTGGGCATATAGTGCCAGTAATATGGTGTCAATGGTGCTAACTTTGGAAGTGTTTTACTTATCACACATCTTCTGTAGGATTTTGACTGAAATTTAATCTTTGACCCTTCATTTATTGAAACCCATTTTCTTCCCTTGATTCTTCCCTTTCTTCCCTTCATTTACTGAAGCCCATTTTCTTCCCTTGCTTAACCCTTTGGCTACAATTAATTTTTCTCATAAATTCCCTTCTTGTTTCATTTGGCAGATTTAATTTCTGTTGATTAAAGCTAAAATCTATAATTAATTTGAATATTGTAAGCAGGAATCACTGCCAAAGAGAAAGTCAACAGAACGGTGGTTAGAATTTGGGAGATTTTGCTTTTAAAAGTAGTTTGAGCTGAAACTGGTAGAAGTATTAGAGGATGGGCTTTTGGCAAGATATGGCAATACTTTGCAAAGAATCCTAATTCTATGATGACCAGTTATCTTTTAAAGATTTCAAGACTTTCTTTTTGTCTTTCACTAGTTTCTCTATAATGTGCCTCATTATGGTTCTTTCTGCATTTAGCCTATTTGAGATTCATTCACCCATATCTGGTTAAAATAGCTGGCAAGACTATTTTCCTTCAAGGCTTCTGGGAGGGTGAATACGGGGAGGTATGGGGGAAGTGGCCGGCCTGGAGAGCCTTGGAGGCTACATGCCCTTTCCCCATACCTTGCCCTGTGCAGCTCTTCTATTTGGCTGTTCCTTAGTTATATCCAGTGATCTATCACAGGACGAAGTCTTTAGGCTAGCCACCTCTCTCGGGAACCTCGGGCTTGAACCCAGTGCCGTATATGAATGGGAGAGGACTGCAAACCAGGATGGTTGAGACTGCCTCATCAAGGCATCCTATTTGATGACACTTGGTTAGAGAGCTTCCCAATCCTTCCCCCAACCCCTCGGAGGGTGGAGATGATGAGGGAGCCTCTGCCGGGGTCTGGTTTGGTGGCCCAGAGTGAAAAGGCAGTGGTCCTTTGCTTGGAAATGCCCAGTGGTCCCTCCAAGGGCAAGCTGATCCCAGGGAAATCAGATTGTATTGATGAGCCAGGAGCCAGTCAGTGCTGAGCCAAAGGTGCGGGTCATCGACCTGGTCAGAAGCTGCAAAGAATTGATAGTCTTACTGTCATTCAGCGTTACCCTGTAAGTGTCCTGTGACTAAAAGTTCCACTGTATGATCCCAGGATTCCAGTATCTCCCTCCTAGTCCAGTGAAACCATGAGGATGAATAATGGCAGAGAAAAACAGCCAGCATGCATTCACAATATGACTTCAGAAATCTTCATTATTTGTATTTTATGCATCATGAGAGCAAAACCATTCACTGGAGAGAAAAGAAAGTAACGAATTTTCTGTAGATCTTGAAAACTAGCTATTCAGTCCTCTGGGGCTCACATCTGGAAATTACACAAGACTCAAGACTTTCTTAGGTTTCCAGTTTAAGAATCACAAATGTGATGGGAACATTTAATTGTGGGATGTTTTAGCATAATTCTTTTTCATATCCCCTTCTAACTAATTTGCTAGATATTTCCAGGAGACCCCTTTAAAGGTGACTGTTAGAGGAAATCCAGCTGTCAGAATTTGCTTTCAGCAGCCTTGGTCAGGAGGGTTAGGAGTGATTAACATCATACTGCCTTCAGTTGCCATGATTTTTTTTAACAGCTTTATCACGGTATAAGTTGCATATCCTAAAATCCACCCTCTTATTTTTTATTTTTTATTTTAAGATTTTATTTATTCATTTAACAGAGATCACAAGTAAGCAGAGAGGCAGCAGGGCAGGGGGGAAGCAGGCTCCCTGCTGAGCAGAGAGCCTGATGCGGGTCTCGGTCCCAGGACTTTGGGATCATGACCTGAGCCGAAAGCAGAGCCACTGAGCCACCCAGGCACCCCCCTCACCCTTTTAAAATGTACAATTCAATGATCTGTATAAAATTTACTGAGGTATACACCCATCACTACCATCCAGTTTGAGAATACTTCCTTTAACTCAGTGAGATCCATTGTTCCCCTTTACAGTGAAAACCCCTTTCCCACCCAGTCCCAGGCAATTACTAATTGACTTTCTATTTCTTTAGGTTTGCTATTGCTTGTGAATTCTATACATTGAATTGAACTAAAAAATACCAGGGCAAATTCCTTCAGATTTCCCCCCAAACTTTTACCATTGGTCCTTATGTGGCCTTTGTATGGATTGGCAGAGATTTCCATTTTTTATACTTCTGTTTTCTTCTTGGTGGAGTTGGAGGTTCTGCACAATCTCCATCTCCTGACCAAATTCTTCTTCTCGTCTCTTCCAGCATTTTCCTCGTCAGCACTATGGCCTAAGCATTTCAGGCAGGAAAAAATATGTATTTGAGATTCTGATAAGAGGCAAATAGAACTAACCAAGACAACAAATTCTGCCATCCAGGACCTAAATACTTATAATAAAATCTTAGTTTAGAATTGAAAAAAAACTACTATTTTCCTTCAGGAGTTTGACATTTCCTATTATTATTCAAGGTATAATTATATTATGATGACCTAAACAATTTTTTTGTGAACGTGTAAGTTTGGAAATAAGGGCATATAAGGATATTGAATAGCCAAAGTGTTAAACTAGAGTACATGATTTTTTTTTTTCAGCTACCTGGCTCCTATGAATTCTTTTTGCCTTTAGAGATATCTCTATATAAGAAATATGATGGGAAACAAAGTACAGACTTTGTACTTTGAAGCTAAAAGGTGTCATCTCACTTTCTCTTAGCCTGTTCTAACTTGTACACTTTTGATTTCACATCTAAACCACAGTCCCATGTCTCTTTTTGGGGGGATTCTGATAACCATCTACTGACAAGTTTCTGTATTACCAGGTCCAAAGCATAATTTCAAATCAAAGCCATGGACTTGTAGGATCTAATCATTATGGCTGGGCTCTACATTTGCTGTGAACTATGAAGGTCTGATATGCACAAGACTTCAAGGAACCAAAAGACTAATATTTATTTTTTAAAAAATCATGATTGTCAATATTGTGTGAAAACTAATTTCCAGTTTAATAGATACTGAAAAGTTTAATAAATGTTTCCAAAAGAGTAAAAACCATGTAGTTTAAGTCATTTTGATTAGCCAGTTCACACATTTACCAATAATACCAAGTATCATAACAGACAAATCATACACTATTTTTACAGTATTTCTTTGGTTTACGGTGATGTTTCAAGAAATATCAGGGTTAACATTTGATGGACTCCCGGTGCTTTGCACTATTACTCCGAAGTCTGAATATCATTGTTAGAGACAACTTTTTTAAAAAGATTTTATTCATTTATTTTGAGAGAGAAGGAGAGGGAGAGCACACGTGAGGAAGGGGCAAAGGGAGAGGTTGTGGTTGCACACCATTTTGAGTACATGAAAGCCACTGAATGGTTCACTTTAAAATGGCTATAGTTATGTCAATTTCACCTCAATTAGAACAATGCAAATAAACCTCTCAAGAATTATCTTGTTCATGGAATTTTAATACTATCAATAGGTGAAAAATCCTCATTGTCTGCTCCCTGATATGTGCACAGAGAATGGCACAGAATAATTTTAGTTTTCTAAACAGTGGAGTGGAGTGCGCAGGGAAGGGGCAAAGGGAGAGGGAAAAGTGAATATTCAGTGGCTTTTCATGTATTCAAAATGATGTGCAACCACAACCTCTATCCACTTCCAAAACATTTCCATCTGCCCCCAAAACTCCCCTGAATGGCGTAACCTATTCTAATTCCAGTCGAAAGAAAAAAAAAAAAAAAAGTGGCAACAATCAATTAGGATGAAACAGGCACTTTTGCAGCTCTTCCTAGCAAATCTTGTGTTCACCCAAAACAAATTTACTCCAGATCCCAGTGTTCATCACAGGAGGAAAGCGTATGCATGTCTATCTTAGGTACCCAAGTCTGTTCAGAATTTGCATTCTCTTCACATATATTCCCTGAAATAAAGTAGGACTTGGATGTGCATATGATGTTTTCCCAAGTTTCCACAAAGGCAGAACATGTTCTTTTATTTTTTTATTTATTTATTTTTAAAGATTTTATTTATTTATTTGTCAGAGAGACAGAGAGCGAGAGCGAGCACAGGCAGACAGAGAGGCAGGCAGAGTCAGAGGGAGAAGAAGGCTCCCTGCGGAGCAAGGAGCCCGATGTGGGACTCGATCCCAGGACGCTGGGATCATGACCTGAGCCGAAGGCAGCGGCCTAACCCACTGAGCCACCCAGGCGTCCCAGAACATGTTCTTTTAAAGGCAAAGTTTCCTTGAAAAAGTATTTTCATCTTCCCAGAAGTAAATTGATCACAGACAAGGAGGATAGATTGTATGGAGTTTTATCCAGGTTGCATAAAACTGTTCTACCTATTATCATAACGAGGCGTAGGCTCAAAAGGTATTATACTGATGATTTAATTTTTACTCTATTACGGTGTTTTCATTCAAGATAAATCTTCACCCTCATCCCTTGTCAATAGGAACACTGGCACCAAATTTGTCCTAACATTAAAAGCAGGAAATGGGGGCGCCTGGGTGGCTCAGTGGGTTAAGCCGCTGCCTTCGGGTCAGGTCATGATCTCAGGGTCCTGGGATCGAGTCCCGCATCGGGCTCTCTGCTTGGCAGGGAGCCTGCTTCCCTCTCTCTCTCTGCCTGCCTCTCCATCTACTTGTAATTTCTCTCTGTCAAATAAATAAATAAAAAATCTTAAAAAAATAAAAGCAGGAAATGGGTTCGATGGGGTTGATAACTATGGTAGTTCTCAGTCACATGCATCACAGCTCTTGCACAGTGCATACATCATCTCAGGATGCCGTAACAATGCAGTAACACAGTATCACTACTTCCATTTAGGATGAAGGAAACAAGCTCAGAGAAGTGCTATGATATGAACAAAGCAGCAAAGCCAGTAAATGGCAGACTGGGTTTCAAATATCTATCTCACTACCCAATCCCCTGTTCCCACTGCCTGAGATGTTGATAACTTTATTTATTAGCATAGGCATGAGGGCTACATAAAGGGGTGCCAGTGTTTGTATTCTCATTTGATGTCTTCTTCCTATTACTTTCATAACATACAAGGACTTGTATTTGGAACCTACAGGAAAATTAATTCAAATGGTTTATAATGTATCAAGATATATCTAAAAGTAAGAAAAAATAGTTAGAAAAACACTATTTCCTATTTTCTATTCCTTCCTCCTCGAAAGAACTCTATAATAGGAAAGTAAGTTTGAAGCAGCACAATTAACCTTATTGTGTATAAAAGGTTATTTGAATGAAAAGAAACTAATCAGACTGACATAATACTCTCAGAAGCATCTTTGGCAAATCATTATGATTTTTATATACTCAACTTTCTCAAAACTGATTATAAAAATTGAAATTGACTATTAAAATTTTAACTAAGATTAAATCAGTATTTAATGAAAAGTATCTTTGTAAACATAGTATTGAAATACTTTGTGTACAAAATATGGATCTTCCGTTTAACTAGTTTTCAGAGAAATAAAAAGACGAGGCCATTTTTCTTATCCTTTTGCCTTAGAACAGTTAGTAGTGGACTGATACACTTTAAAGACTGGTATTTTAGGTGACAAAAGAATAAGTAACACTTCATCACTGTTTCAGAAAGAGGGTAAAAAACAAAATGGATAACCTTTACATGATTGATTATCTTTGCAAAATAATAATTTTTCTTCAAATATCATACATAAATCATGTAAACAACGCATTATATTGTTGCTTGTATCATTTATCTATTTAATTCTATAGTCTTTTTTTCTTTTCATCTGTGAATTATTTTAGTTTATTCAAGATTTATCTCTCACATATATTCAGTAGGACAAAAAAAGTTTCTATCACTTTTTAATAAATTATATTAGAACGTGTTGGTAACTTCAATTGAACAACAAATTCAGGCTATATAGGTAGACAAAGCAAAACTGGGAAGACATTGAATTATATAATAAAGGGTTCAAAATAGCCGAGGTAAAACCCAAAAGGACAGACAGTTTGCAAACCAGGAACACTCAAGCCTGAGCATGGAATGAGGCTCAGGGGTACACTGTTATAAAGCAGCTCACGTAGTGAGAAAGCCGTGACTTTTCCTTTTCACAGTGATTGGCTACAATATTACAGTTTTCAGTGGCTACCTCATATCAACCTTGAGAAACAGGTCAAGTTTTGATTATTTCCAGAGGCACAAGCAAGAAATGATCCAGGTCAAGATAGCCTTACAAAATAAGCTAAATTAAACTGTTTGTATGATTAAGCTACTTTTTTCTGCTCGGGAAATATTCAAAGCTGGTCTCTGTTTGTTTCTGTTTTTAACAACAGTATGCCCTTCAACGGACGAATGGATGAGGAAGATGTGGTCCATATACACTATGGAGTATTATGCCTCCATCAGAAAGGACGAATACCCAACTTTTGTAGCAACATGGACAGGACTGGAAGAGATTCTGCTGAGTGAAATAAGTCAAGCAGAGAGAGTCAAATATCATATGGTTTCACTTATTTGTGGAGCATAACAAAAAGCATGGAGGACATGGGGAGTTAGAGAGAAGGGGGTTGGGGTAAATTGGAAGGGGAGGTGAATCATGAGAGACTATGGACTCTGAAAAACAATCTGAGGGGTTTGAAGTGGCGGGAGGGTGGGAGGTCGGGGTACCAGGTGGTGGGTATTACAGAGGGCACGGATTGCGTGGAGCACTGGGTGTGGTGAAAAAATAATGATACTGTTATGCTGAAAATAAATAAATGAAAGAAAAAAAAAACCAACAGTATGAGAAACATTCAGAAAGAGAATTAAATGTAAAGATGCATTTATACTGCCAGTAAAACCTGAAACAAATTAATAATGCAAATATTTTAAGATAAGATCTATATCATTTTAATTAGAGAGCTTTTTTATAGAAACATTGTTAAGGGATTATTTCATAATGTAACAATAATTTTTGAACTAGAACTTCAATAATGAAGTTTAATTTTAATGAAGCATATATATATGTGTGATATAATAAACCACAGAGATAAAGCATATAGATTAAATATAGTAAATCTTTTAATGAAATAATTTCCTAGGAAACTTTAACATGTCCTGAAATTTACCTACTCCAAAAGTAAAAACTCTAACAAGACACTACACTACAAGTTCTATGATTTTGCTTATGCAAAGAAAAATATGCTTTTAAAAGTAGACCTAGAGGGGCACCTGGGTGGCTCAGTGGGTTAGGCCGCTGCCTTCGGCTCAGGTCATGATCTCAGGGTCCTGGGATCGAGTTCCGCATCGGGCTCTCTGCTCAGCAGGGAGCTTGCTTCCCTTCCTCTCTCTCTGCCTGCCTCTCTGTCTACTTGTGATCTCTCTCTATCAAATAAATAAATAAAATCTTTAAAAAAAAAAAAGTAGACCTAGAGAGAAAGGCAATATAAATTATATACCAAATAATCCTACATATTGAAAAGTAGTAACTAAATATACACAAAGTACATTATGAAGTTGCCAACAAATAAGACCAATATTTTTTTCTAGTAAAAAAAAAAAAAATTAAGACTGTCCCACAGTGCAACAAAGACTATGGGGCAACTTGGAGGCAATTTTGCTTTAGGAGACTTTTAGAGCATATATGAAAATTTGTGTCTGAAAATTAATGTTTATTAAAAACTGTCCCTCTCTAAGTAGGTGCCATCACACACTAACTAAAAATGGTGAAAGAAACCATCGTTCATTTGAACTGTCACAAATGTCCTTTATATGTACATAGAGCTGATATCTAACTCCGTGACCTTAATCCTACAACTTTTCAGAAATATTTGTTTATTTATTTTCCCTTTAAAATTTACCCTGGAAAGAAACACTGAAAAGCTTAACTTAGTTTTAATGCATACTTGGACTTTATCTGGCTGTCCTTGTTTGTGGAGGAAGTCTAACCATAATTTTAGTCTAGTTTGGGGAACAACTACCCAAAGGGATATAAAGCAAGCAATAGTAACTGTTCAGTGAGCTATGCAAATCAATGAGGCGAAACTATTTTATAACTCTAAATTGATTTTCCTTGCCAATTAATTCCTATTTGGTTACTCATTATTAGTCATTTTGTTTATGTTCTATTACATTTAGTTTGTCACTTCTTCCATGAGTGTTCCAAGTGCCAGGAATTGACTTTCTGAAAGCTATTATCTTTAAAAATAGTATTACAAGAAAAAATTAAAAAGAAAGAAGATAATCATTGATGATTACAATTAAAATCTAAACTGTGAAATTTATGGAAGCTCCTTATAAAGAACTGCCTTAAAAAGAATTAGAGTGAGTAATTTTAGATTTAGTTCTGCTTTGTTTAAAAAACAGATTGAATACTAAAATATTATAAATAGATGGCTTAGAATTGAACCACATATTCATTGACCATCTGCCTATATTCTAATTTAAACAGTTGACTATCCTAATTTCTGGGAAGAAAATCTTAATAGTAAGCCTAGGTTTAATTTTATAGGACTTCAATCACTGAAGAAATAAGAATAACTGAATAAGAACTTAGAGCTTTTACAGGTAGAAAAATTCAGCAGT
This sequence comes from Mustela lutreola, assembly GCF_030435805.1. Classification (NCBI taxonomy): domain Eukaryota; kingdom Metazoa; phylum Chordata; class Mammalia; order Carnivora; family Mustelidae; genus Mustela; species Mustela lutreola. Next base: position 96,404,438 of record NC_081296.1, read on the forward strand.
TTCTTTAAAAAATCTGCATATAATTATAAAATCCCACAGTTGCACTCTAGGATCTTTATGTCAAAGAAATAAAAACTTATGACCACACAAAAACCTACACACAAATGTTCGTAACAACTTTATTTGTAATAGGCAAAATTGGACTCATTCGTAGGGAAATGTTAAACTGTGGTACATACATACAATGAAATACTATTTGACAATAAAAAGGGAGGAAATGTTGGTACACACAACTACTTGGATGGATCTCAAGGAGATTATGCTGAATGGAAAAAAGAAGCCAATCCCAAAAGATTTAGTGCTTTTTTTTAACAATATTTCAAATTTTTATTTAAATTCTTAAGTAACACATAGTGTAATATTAGTTTCAGGAGCAGAATTCAGTGATTCATCACTTATATATAACACTCAGTGCTCATCCCAGTTAAACGTCCTCCTCAACCCACCACCCATTTACTGCATCTCCCACCCACCTCCACTCCAACAGCCCTATTTGTTCTCTATAGTTAAGAGTCTGTTTTATGGCTTGTCTCTCTCTTTTTTTACACCTATGTTCTTCAGTTTTGTTTCCTAAATTCCACATACCAGTGAAATTATATGGTGTTTGTCTTTCTTGATTGCTTTATTTTTGCTTAGCTTAATATACTCTAGCCAAATGGTAAGATTTAATTCTTTCTGATGGCTAAGCAATATTGCTCTTCTTTACCCATTCATCAATCAATGGACATTCAGGCTCTTTCCATAATATGTTTATTGTAGATAATGTTGTTATAAACATCAGGGGGAATGTGCCCCTTTGAATCAGTATTTTTTGTATCTTTTTGGGTAAATACTAGTAGGGTAATTCCTGGGTTGTAGGGTAGTTCTATTTTTAACTTTTTGAGGAACTTCAGTATTGTTTTTCAGAGTGGCTACACCAGACTATTACTCATCTGTAAAAAAGAATGAAATCGGGGCACCTGGTGGTTCAGTCATTGGGTGTCTGCCTTCAGCTCAGGTCATGGTCCCACATTTCTGGGATCAAGCCCCGCATTGAGCCCCCTACTCAGCGGGAAGCCTGCTTCTCCTCTCCCACCCCTCTGCTTGTATTTCCTCTCTCGCTGTGTCTCTTTCTATCAAATAAATAAATAAAATCTTAAAAAAAAAAAAAGAATGAACTCTTACCATTTGCAATGATGTGGATAGAACTAGAGTGTATTATGCTAAGCCAAAAAGTCAGTCAAGAGAAAGACAAATACTATACGATTTCAATCATATGTGGAGTTTAAGAAACAAAACAGAAGGATATAGGGGAAAGGGGAAAAAGAAAAGAGGGATCAAACATAGGACTCTTAATTATAGAGAACAAACTGAAGAGGATTGTGGGAGGGGAGGGGAGTGGAGGAATGGGTTCAGTGGGTGATGGTATTGAAGAGGGTACTTACTGGGATGAGCAATGGGTGTTATATGTAAGTGATGAATCACTAAATTCTACTCCTGAAACTAATATTATACTGTGTTACTTACTAGAATTTAAATAAATACTTGAAAGATAAAAAAGTTAGCATTTGTCTATAAGGATTATTATTCACATGCTAATGACACATTTGTCCACAGACAAATGTAATTAATTCAGAAAAACATGGATAATTTTCAAAATGACAAACATAGATCCTAACTCACAAAACAATCTCAACCACTAGCTATCCTACACCACAAAACACAGTGTTCAAGGATACTACATGAATTGAACAGTGGCTTTATATCTAATCTGGACCCTTGCAGCTTTGTTTCATTTCTTTCTTTTTTTTTTTTTTAAGATTTTATTTATTTATTTGACGGAGAGAGAGATCAAAGGTAGGCAGAGAGGCAGGCAGAGAGAGAGAGAAGCAGGCTCCCCACTGAGCAAAGAGCCTGATGCGGCGCTCTATCCCAGGACACTGAGATCATGACCTGAGCAGAAGGCAGCGGCTTAATCCACTGAGCCACCCAGGTGCCCCTTGTTTCATTTCTTAATACTTCAGTCTTAATACTTTAGTGTATTAAAAATATTTAAGTTATTTACACAATTCCACATTGAAATGTTATAAATATATTTATTGAAGTCATTGAGGCAACTGATGTCAGTGTTTTGTGTATATTTTTAGAAACCGTTCATATATATAGAATAGTATATTTATGTTATAAATATTTGATTTAAAAAGAAACTTTGTTAAATTATTTATAACAATATATATGTATCTTTTATCACTAACAATTTTGTATATAGGCAATATATTCACCTAATTCAGAGTATAATTCAGAATTAATGAGATATACAATGAAAAGTGAGACCTTCACATTTGTCTTCCAGAAAATAACTTTCTTCATTGAAGATAATATTGTCAAATTTTAAAAAATTTCTCCAGAAATATTTAATATATTTAATGATAAATAGGAACATATGTTAAATGATTTTTAATACATGCATCATATTTTAATAAATAAAGATTTTTCTTTTAATTTTAGAGAGACAGAGCCTGACTGGGATGGAGGGGCAGAGGAAGCAGGATGGAGAGAGTTTTATGCAGTCTTCACACCCAGCATGGATCCCAATGGGGGGCTCAATCTCACAACCCTTAAATCATGACCGAACTGAAATCAAGAGTTGAACACCACCCACTGAGCCACTCAGGTGCCCCAATAAATATAAATTTTGATTTTGATTTTTCATTTAGCATATACTGGAAGACTGTGTTATTACAAAAAGAGATGCAGTGGGTTTTTTTTGTTTTTGTTTTTGTTTTTGTTTTTTTTGGTGTATATCTCTCCTAGTTCATGATAATACAATGTTCTGTTTAACCACGCTTTTCTGAGGGATATATAGGTTGCTTCCAATTATAATTCTGCAAAGAATAAAAATGGTATCTCCATGTAGTTTTACTTTATATATGTATTTTTGCTGTATGTGAAATAGAGCACCATTTCAAACTCTTAAGGATTATTGTATTTCTTTATCTTATAAATGTACCTTCTTGTTAAATTGCATCATAATTGGTTTTTGTCTAATGACAATAATGAGCTCTCTTTAATATGAAATGCCTTACGCTGATTTGTTGAATATATGTTGCTTTTTTCCTATATTTTTTCTTCAGTTGATCCTCCAGTGAATAAAATTATCCAGAGAATAAAACTATTCAAAATATGTTTTCCCAGGGCACCTGGGTTTCTCAGTGGGTTAAAACCTCTGCCTTCTGCTCTGGTCATGATCCTAGGGTCCTGGGATCAAGCCCCACATCAGGCTCTCTGCTTAGCGGGGAGCCTGCTTCCTCCTTTCTCTCTCTCTCTCTCTCTCTCTCTCTGCTTGCCTCTCTGCCTACTTGTGATCTCTCTCTGTCAAATAAATAAATAAAATCTTTAAAAAATATATGCTTTCTGGCCACAATAGAATTCAATTAGAAATCAATAAAGAAAGATCTCTAGGAATTGATTAAATATTTAGAAACCAATTAACAAACATAAATAATCCATGACTCAAGAAAGAAAATAAAAAAGAAATATAAAAGTATTTAGTCAAAAGAAACAAAATCATCATAATGAAATGAAAAAGAAAATATAAGACCATCTCTATAGATACATAAAAAGCATTTGACAAATCTAATATTCATTCTTGATTTTAAAAGAAGCCCTAGTTAATCTCTTCAATCTGGTAAAGATATAAACATGAAAAAAATATATATATTCAGTTAATGTTTGACAAACTTACAAAAGCAATTCAATTAAGAAAAGATGGTCTTTCAAAACAGGTGCTAGATTGATTGTACATCCTTTTGAGACAAAATTAACATTTATACTTTGCACCAGGAGGAAAATAAACTCAAAATGAGCCAGAAATTATAAAGGGAAACCTAAAACTATAAATATCTAGAAAAAAAAGAAGAAGAAAAAAATCTTTGTGATCTTGGGCTCGGCAAAAATTTCATAGATATAATAATAAGACACTTTCTATATTTTTAAATGATAAAATTGATTTCATCATAATTAAGAACCACCATTCTTCAAAAAACACTGTTAAATAATGGAAAGACAATACAGAGAGCCTTGCAGGAAAAATTTGCAATCACATATATGCCAAAAAATGTTGAGTAGAATATAGAAAGAACTCTCTAAACTCAATAATAAAAAAGCAAATGATACAAATGGGTAAAAAAATTTCAACAGTCACTTCACTATAGCAGATATATGAAAGGTGAATAGACATACTAAAAATTTCTCAGCATCATTAGTTATTGGAAATGAAATTAAAAACACATGAGTTACAGGACACCTGGGTGGCTCAGTAAGTTAGGCATCTGCCTTCAGCTCAGGTCATGATCCCAGGGTCTTGGGATCCAGCCCTCTATCAGGCTCCCAGCTCAGTCCCAAGTCTGTTTCTTTCCTTCTTCCTCTGCCCTTCCCCCTGCTTATGCATGTGCTTTCTCTCAAATTCATAAATAAAATCTTTTAAAAAATATGAGTTATCACTGCAAACTTATTAGCTTGAATGAAAGCAAAAATAATGATCATACAAAGGGTTGCTGAGGGTGTGAAGGAGCATGGATTGTCATACTATGCTGGTGAGAATGTAAAATGATAGATTGCTTTATACAATTATTTGTAGTTTCTTAAAAAGTTAAACATATGCATAAAGTCACTCAGCCATTCCATGCCAAGGAAAGCATAGATCCATACTTGTATATAAGTATCCATTAGCTGTTTTATTTGCAATAACCACAAAATGGAAACAACACAACTATCCATGAATATGTAAAATGGATAAAAAACTTATAGTATGTTTATGAAATAGAATGGTAATCAAAAATAAAAAGTAATGAGCTAGTGACACACTCAACACAGAAAAACCACAAGATAATTATGTTGAGTGAGCAGAGACAGGCCAGAAAAAGAATACATACCATAGGATTACATTTATACAAACGTCTGAAAAATGAACTATTTTATAATGATAAAAAGCAGATAATTGGCCATCTCTGGGTGGGGTGAGGTTGGGTGTAGCAGGGAAAGGGCTGGCAGAAGAACTACAAAGATTCAGGAAGAAACCTTTGGACATGGTGGATGTGTTTATTTTTTCAATTGTGGTGATGGTTTTATGAGTGTATGTGTCCAAACTTATACTGTATAATTAAATCATACTCAGCTTATTGTATGTTATTTATACATCCAGAAAAATACTACTCTGAGATGGCCCCTAAAATAAGTCTTGTGGGAAAAAATAAACCAGCCTCCATGTGAGAGTAAACAGTACCCTGGCACTTATTGGGATCTTTCAGATGTGCAGTAAATCATATTTTTAAGACATAGTGACCAGGCAGGATTTAGTAGACTTATAATAAAGTAGCCTCAGGTTTGTTGCTTAAGACCTAAATTTTGCATAATATCATGGTATATTTGAAACTCAGAATTAGAGCTACCAACCTGGAAAAAAAAAAAAAAAGTTTCTGTGCTTCTTTTGAGAAATGTAGTCTGAAAGAAGAAATCTGGATAGCTGTGATTTTCTGTGATTTTTAATGTATTAAAAGGAACATGGAAATACAGCAAGTTTTAATACTTCAGCTATGGTGATGAAAAGCTCCTGATAATTAAAAACATTTTTTTCTTTGATATGGGCCTAAGTGATCTAGTTTTATTTTGACTTCCACCTTATATTAATGTAGCTTTATAGAGTGCATTTGCTCTAATTTATACACACACACATACATCTATAGGTAGAATCCCTATATAAAATGGATCCAAGTAGTAGTTCCTAAAATATTTCTTGTTATAACTCTCTGCTGAAATTTACATGAAGAAACATAAAATAAAAATTCAAAACTAAAACTAACAGCTGAGCCTGTTATCTGAACTATTTCCCTATCTTTACAACTCTATTGTAAATAGTGCAAAATTACCAGGATGAAAAACAGTGGAAAGTTGCTATCTCAGAGCCTCTAACATGGTTCAAAAATACAAAGGATGTGCAAATAAGAAAATCAATTCCTTTGTGGCAGGACCTGAATTATTATTTTTTTAAGGAAGAAAGGATTATTTTCCTCTCACAAGGAGCATTCCCTTTTTCTTTATGTACTTTCCAGCAGATATATAAATAGAAAAAAAAATGATTGGAAGATATATTCTGGGGAATTTAAATTTGGGGAGTTCATCCTCAATTAGGTAAAAACAAATTAAAAATATGAGATTACAGATTCCCAATTCAATCGATGTGCTGGAAAGCCAGGAAATACAGAATGAAGACAATCTTGGCTCTTCCTATGAAACCACAGGAGACTGTTGCAAATTTGCACTGTGGGGAGGTAGTTCTCCATGGGACTCTTATCTTTCTGTCTATCTTGTCAGCAGAGGTACTGATGTCCCTCTGTTGCAGACTACTTTTCCAAAGATGTTTATAAAATAAACAGCCTCAGGAGAGAGAGTTTTTCTGGAGCAAATGTTGGGCAGGTTTGCTTGCATCCAGTTATAACAGACTAGAATTTCCTAATTTTAGGGTTCACCTGCAATGTCACAAACCAAACGTGTGTGCACACATTCCTCCAAGCTCACCAGGGACTTGGAGCCCATAGGAAACTGGCATGAACATGAAGGTCCTGCTGCCTGCTGTATATTAAAAGACTTTACCTCTAACTCAGGAGTCTTCTGTCTTGCATGAAACTCTAACAGGCTAGCTTGCCAGCTTGCAAATAGGGTAAAATTCAGACTCTTCAGAGTTCTTGATATGCTTAACGTGGGGATATCCCCTAGAACCTCTTCCATATGGTTGTGGATATGGAAGGAGGTTTAATCTACAGATGAAAGAACAAAATCAGGCCAAAAGGCAATGACCACAATCTAGGGTTTATAGTCATTGACCCCTAGTCCAAGTAAAACAAAACAGGAAAAGACATATACATGCATATGTAATATATAGGGGTTATAAAATACTTTCACAGAAATATCTTAAAATAACTTATTTCTGAAAAGCATTACTGCCAGAAAATCCTGGATCATTATTTCCATATTCTTTTTGTGTCTTAAGATAATGTAAAAACTTTATATATACAAATACTTTAAAAGCTACTTCTGGGACACCAGGGTGGCAGAGTCATTTGGGCATCCGATTCTTGGTTTCAGCTCAGGTTATGTTCTCGGGGTTCTGGGATGGAGCCCTGCATCAGGCTCCCTGCTCAACATAGAGTCTGCATGAGATTCTCTCCCTTTCTCCCTCTGCCCCTCCCACATGTGCTCACTCTCTCTCTCTCTAAAATAAATAATTTTTAAAATCTTAACAAAGCTACTACTCACACACATACAGTTATTATATGAATTTAAAACTGAAGACATATTCCCATAGAACAAATGTTAAGAATTAAAAAATAGAGACTTCATTTTTAGAGTCAGTGGAGATGCTCCTTTTTCTGGTCACACCTAAAATGGCATCTAGTGGGTAGAAGCAGGTATATTTCTAAACATCCTACAATACACAGAACAGTCCACCTGACAAATAATTCTTCAGCCTAAACTGAGAGCAGAAACACTGGCATTTTGTATCGACTATGTTATTGGTTACACCCAGTGTCTTTATTGTTTCCTTTCTTCTGTTTACTTTGTGTCTAATTTGTATTTCTTATATTATTATTTTCTTGTGATGGAACCTGGTTATTCTTCTGTTCTAATGTTAGTGTTTAATGCTATTCATTTCTGTTCAGCACTGCTTTTGCTGATTCTCACAGTTTGTGTTATATACTTTGTTTTCTTTCAGTTCATATATTTTCTAATAGACATCGTCATTCTTCCTTCAACACTTACGTTATTCTTTAAACACTTAGTTTAAAAATAGTTGATTTTTTAAAAACATATTTGTTATTAATATATAATTTCATTCATCGTAATAAGAAAACACACTTTGTATGATATAACTCTGTATAGAGACTTGCTTACAGCCCATAATCTGGTATACTTTGGTAAATGATCAAATTGCACATTGAATAATTATGCATCCTACTGTTGTTGAATAGAGTGTTCTACAAATACTAAGAAAAGTTGATTGATACTATTGTTCAGGTCTACTATATTCTTACTGATTTTCTATCTGAACTATCAATTTGAGAGCAGGTGTTGAGATCTCTGATAATTCCTTGCCTATTTTACCTTTCTTCTCTTTGTGCTTTTATAACTTTGTTTCTTTCAGCTTTGTCAATAGGTGTTTTGGACTTCATGTTGTTTTTTAATTGCATCCTTAATTATTATTATTACAAGTATCTTATTTTTAGTCATATTCTTTCTCTTTCTGATATTAATATAGCCAGTCTTCATTCTTTTCATTAGTATTAATATGACATATATTTTCAATTTTCTTTTTTACCGTAAGCTGCTGATGTCTTTTTTACAACAGATTTCGTGTGTACAACTTATAGTTGCTTCTTGGTGTGTTATTAACCTGGCAATCTTTGATTTTAGTTGCAGTATTTGATTGGGGTTTAATTTACTTTTAATGTGAGCATTGGCTTGGTTGTATTTAAATCTACTTCCATTCTACTTATTCAATCTTTTTTTTTTCTCCTTTTGGTTCTATTTTCTCTTAGATGAAGTGAATATTATTTAAGGTTCATTTTCCTCATTATTAGCTTATTATCTTTACCTGATTTTATTACTTGCTTTAGGGCTTATGTTATATATTTCAACTTATCAAAGACTACACTCAAAAAATGTTATAATATTTTGCTACAGTATCAAATTGTACAAATTCATACTTTCATTTCTCTCCTCCTGCCCTTTGTGCTATTGTTGGCATATATTTTCCTCTAGGTATTCCTTTTCCCTAGGTGATTTTCTCATAGGTAATAAAAGATACTCAACATCCACTGTGTTTTAGACATTATGCATTATATTCTAGGCATGTATTCTAATTTAGCTCTCATAGCCTCATGAGATAACAATCACTACTTTCATTTTTTCAGGTGTGAAAACTGCAGCTCAAAGAGATTATATATAACCTACCTAAGTCAGATATCTACTAAGTAGGGGAAATGAAAATCAAATTCAGGTTTTTATAATTCTAAAACCTAAGTTTGTGTTTATTATATACCACCCTTTTTAGTATTTGTTGAAAGAACAAATGAATTTCTAAATCATTGTAATTTGAGGGACAAAAGAAAGGTATTCTGATTTCCAAAATATTTACATTTGTTTTGCTTTATAATACCTAAAATTTTTATAAGTAGAACATATCCCTTCAGTTTAAAATGATAAGCAACTAAATATAGCACCCACAATGTTTACTAAGAATGTCAGTGGACATGGGAATGGTTAATTAATAAATCAAGATGCTTTGATGCTCTAATGCTCGAAAAATGTTTAGTGACTATTGTACACACATACATAAGAAGAGAAGCACTATAGAGAAAACAGATCTGTTTCCTCCTAGTCCCAGTGAAGGCATGGTATGTTCAAACGTAGCCCTGTAGCCATCCCCACAGGCAACGAAGAATCAGAATTCAATACAGGGCTGGAGTGAGGTATTTCAGAGATGAATGAGTGAAGCTGGAGGTTAGTACTCTGAAGACTGACACACACAGCCTATTGGAGACGCTGCTGATAAACTGCTTATATGAGCACATTTATGCACATGAAATATAGATGAGAGGATTGGCAAACATTTTAAAATTACTTTGTGGGATTTGAATACCATTCCATAGGACATCAGCATCCTAGCCATAACATATCAAGTAGCGTAACAGGTGAGGCAGGGTTCTCCTTCCTTGCTTAATCAGGATTACAATGAGAGAGAAATGAGGGAGTTTGAGGGGAAGGTACAGGCGATGCTGATTTGCTAGAGTGAAATCAGAGCTAACTAGAACAGTAGAAGGGAACTGGAGGACTAAGTGAAATGTGACTTTGTAAAATTAGGTTTGATTGACTTTGTAAAATTAGAAACCGTGGAAGTCAAGGCGAAGGAAAGAGAATGCTCTGACTATCACGTTGGAAGTGGAAGTTTCCTATAATTACAGTATCAGGTTGTGCCAGGTAGATGCATAGATGAAATGTGTTGGTGATGGAAGCCATTTAGATGAAGGATCCTCAGGTATGATGAGAGAAACTGATGGCTTTGAGTTTTTAACTGACCTTTTGTTAAACCAAACTTAACAAATATTTACTTACTGAATTTAGGACAGTCATGGATCAGCATCTTAAGAAGCAATAAACAAAAATATGCATATGAACACGAAATGGCTATGGAATCAAGGCTTTTTGCATAACTAACTGTTCCACCTTGTATGAAGCATCTTAAACTTTTCTTTTGTACAACTAGATTTGATTTCCCAAGAAATATCCATTTCTTCAGTCTCAATGTTAAACTAATTTTTATTCATCATCACCATTAAGTTATATAAAATACTATATATACTAAATGAAAATATTGAAAGAACAGTTATGATTATTGAAAAATATAATTAGAATTTTAGGAGAACTTTTTTTAAAGAACTGTTTCTTTGAAACATTAGATGGATTATATGTATATGTTATGTAAATGCACCTGTGTATGTGTGTATATATGTAAATATATTTTTCTAATCTTAATTGGTAAGAGATATTAAAATATTATCTTATGAGTCTTTAAAATAACCCAAAGTTTGGGATGCCTGGGTGGCTCAGTTGTTGAGCATCTGCCTTCAGCTCAGGTCATGATCCCAGTAGTCCTGGGATCGAGCCCCACCTCAGGCTCCCTGCTTGGCAGAAAGCCTGCTTTTTCCTCTCTCACTACCCCTGCTTGTGTTCCCTCTCTTGCTGTGTCTCTCTCTGTCAAATAAATAAATTAAATATTACTAAAAAAGAAAAAAAACTGATAAAATAACCTGAAATTTATAATACTAACAAGACAAGGCACTATCCCTGCATTGTTGGGATTTTTTTTTTTTTTTTTTTTCTATTTTAAGTGTTTCCGGGTTGGTGGGTTGGCTCAGTTGTTTAAGCATTCTATTCTTGGTTTCTACTCAGGTCATGATCTCCTGGGTGGAGGGGTTGCCCTGTGTGGGGCTCTGTGCTCAGTGGGGAGTCGGCTTGAAGATTCTCTCTCTGTCTCCCTCTGCTCCTCCCCCAGCTCACACTCACACCCTCTCTCTGTTGCTCTAAAATAATAAATCTTTAAAAAAAAGGAAAAAGAAAGAATTCTATACATCTTTTTAAGGGTAGAAGAAGAAGGGAGATCTTCTGTCCTTGTTTAACTGCCTGACTGGAACTGGAAGTGAGGGGTTGTCCAAGAGAAATAACAAAGTGTGCCTTAATCTTGTTTTCAGGTAACAGGGTCTCTATTTCAGAGAAAGGTGGTGCAGAACTACTGTCTGTTCTATTTATAATTGGAAACACTATCTTATGGCTCCTATTAATTAACCCAGATTAGATTACTTCATCAAGATAACAACATTTTTCAGTGGTATGTTAGCAGGTTTTCATAATAATTCGAACCTATGGTGCAGACTAGGCATTCCTTTCTCCCTACTATATGACTTGGGGAACACAGACCACAAAGTTTCATTTATTTCTTATGAAGGTTATATCTCTTCCTATTCTGGGTGATTTATTTGGTTGGGAGCTTAAATTATATTTTTAGTGTTTTACTAAGCCTGATAATTACTACATGATTGTCGTTTAACCCTTTCTCCAGTCTTAAGTTACTACATCTAAAACATTTTCCATGACCTCCTAGGCCTTGGTCAGTTCTATCCTTTCTCCTTCAGCTATACTGGAGCTCCTCAATTAAAAATGTGTCATTTTACTTTATAGCTTTATGTTCATTTTGTAGTATAATGATATAACTTAGAAAAAAGTCAAAAGAGCAAGTCTTATAAGTGGGGTGTTTATATACTTTGCTTTTCCAGAAACAGCCTCATTTTTAACTGTATCAGTATCCTCTTTCACAGACACTCAAAGTGTCCTAATTTGGGTGAGAAATGATACATGTTATTACTACGCGTATAAAACCTAGACCCCTAACAACTACCACAAGGTTAGTAAAACAGTGATCACTCAATAAAGATTTGTGGAACCAATCAATCAATCAATAATAAAATCAATGAAAAAACTGACCACACTCATCCTTAATTCTGTTTTTGAAAAACATATTTTGGAAAGTCCTGTTTTAAACAGTTGATCCCTCACCTTACACTCACAACAGAAAAGGAAGCAGAAAATAACAGACTAACATGCCTTGAGCTAAAACTTGTGAACATTTTCATATATTACTTGAGAGAAAACTATTTCTGAAATTCACATGAACAGTTACCTATTTTCTGTTTACTTCTTTTTCTGCCTTTCTTTCTCTTTTGTTCCCCTTTCTGTCTCTGATTCTTTTTTAGTGGCTTGTTATGTTTCATAATTCTTCCTGGTATCAGTGCAGATAAGACTTTAAAGATCTTTATGCTGTGCCTCTGTTAAGTAGAAAAATATTTCACTTATAGCTTTCAGTACTTCCTATCTATTTCTTTTTGAAGAATTTGGTCATGAATTATACATACTAGCACAGTATGAAATATTCAACTCATGTCTTTTTATTCCAATTCAGCCTACCAAACAAAGAAAGAGTGGTTTGAACATAGAAAAGAAAAGGTCTGATAGTCATATGCCAGAACTATTTAATAGCGTTTTTTCCTTAGGAAGGCCCAAATGAAAAACCGAGCATAACTAGATTTCATACACTCAGTGTAACTCATGTAAGTTATTAAATTAACTGAAACAGAATCGTGGCTTTAAGAGTTGTTTTTTTAAACTTAGAGAAATAGTAATTATTGTTGCAAAAGTGAATTATCATTACATAAGGCCACACTTAGACATATTTTAAGAAATTTGGAAAAATTAATGTAGATTTATTAGGTCAATAACTACTTTTTAATTAGTTAACTGAAGATCTTCACTATCCAGTTGAATTGGTAATGATTGATTATTCTTTCTAGATTCTTTACAATGAAAAGTTTCTTACACCATATCTTTCTAAATATAGAAAAGAGTGAAGTCCTTTTCCTGTTACTGAGGAATTCTGAATTATATCTGAGGAGAATGAATTCAGGTTACTGCTGGCAAAATCTTCCTTAGGGAAAGCACAGTATAATATTCTTCATTAAGTTAACTTGCCCCGCAGACAGAAAATCTTCAGTTATTCTCTTTGTATAAACCAGTGAATTCAGGATTTGTGTGTTCTTTTTTTTAATCCAACTATTAGGGGCAAATGCATTTTATTCATTAATGAAAAGTAATTTTCCTACGTCTCCCTGTAAATTTCCTACATCTCCCTGATGTAGAGAAATAAATGGAAGAGAATCAAAACAAGCAAAACAAACAATAAATTTGTGAGGTCTTCTTGCTTATTTACGTCATATCAACTACTCCCAGAAAATGTTCAATGAATGTTAAAAATCTAGATTGTTTGTGGTTACAACTTTTCTGTTTAAGACTTTGTGTTTCTCTGCTTGACTTATTTCGCTAAGCATGATACGCTCTAGTTCCATCCATGTTGTTGCAAATGGCAAGATTTCATTTCTTTTGAAGACTTTGTGGTTTGGAAATTATTTGATTTTAAATTGACTGCCACAAATATAATCTCATTCATCCTATTCAATGGAAACATTTTTGTTTTCATATTAAATAATTTAGGTTTTTTGTTTTCATTTTAAATATCTAATTTAGCTTGCCTGAAAATCTTTTCTTCAAGCTAAAGAGTTACTTGTGGTTGAGAATCTCTAACAATATAATCTTGGATATATATTTAAGACCTCAGAGTGATCCTTTTTCATTCCTGTTAAATATGATATAGTATCCTCCAAATTCTGAAGGCTTTTAATTCTATTTGTTATTATTTCTGTTCATTTCAAAATTACTTAATTAAACATTAGTTTTACACTCATATTTAATGGAGCATTTTACAAATTGTATTACATTTTTTATCCTTCTGTCCCTAGCCACTGAATCTAACATAAACACAAAAAATGAAAATGATCTTAAGTAATTTAAATTTTATCCTTGTAAGAAGTATTTAAAGAGCACTGATTACACACCAGCATTTGTTTTTAACACCTTTATATGGATGTCATATTAGTCAATGTTTTCTAAAAAACAGAACTAATAGGAGATGATTAATGACAGATAGATGATAGGTAGATGATAGATAGATAGATGACAGATGATAGATAAATTATTTATTATAAATTATTAATTATAGATAAATGGAGATACATATAATATGAAAAGAATTATAGGAAATTGGTTCATATCATTAGGGGGTAGAGAGTCCCACAATCTGTCATCTGTAAACTGGAGAATAAGGGAGACGATGGTGTAATTCAATCTGAGTCAGAAGGTCTGTGAACCAGAGCAGCTGATGGTGTTAAGTGCAAGTCTAAAAGCACTGAAAGAGCGGGCTGAATGGTGTAATTCAAGACCTGAGTTCAAAGATCCAAGAAGTGCCAGTGTCTGGGGGCAGGAGGAGATGATACCTCAGTTCAAGCAAAAAAAGCTATTCGTCCTTATCTCTAACTTTTGTTCTATGCATGGCCCTCAACAGGTAAGATGATGCCCACCGGCAGCGGTGAGGACAATCTCCTTTAGTCACTGTTCTAGTTCAAATACTCATCTCTTCTGGAAGCACCCTCATAGCCACAAGCAGAAATAATAATTTACCAGCTGTCTGGGCATCCCTTATTCCAGTCAAGTCGATGCATTAAAATAAGCCATCACAGATGTATTATTTAATGCCTCTCCTCGAAGACCTCCTTCAGTCTTCTCAAACTAACAATATTATTTTTGCCCTTGTTTGATCTTACACATTTCTTTTCCATTCAGATGATTTTTCCCACTTTAACTTTGTGCCTGCCAATTCTGTCTTTTAAAGTTTTCTGACTATGTTTCAACAAGCTCATGGCTATTTTATTTTATTTTGCTAATGGCTATTGAATGTTGAAGACTGCAACTTGTTTTCATTCTAGTTGTTTTACTAAAATTTTTTGTCCAATGAGCCCTTATTTTGTCATGGTGGACTTTTTCTCCTGTTATAATCCATATTCTTTCTTTCACTTATTTAATAATAAAATATAATTATGATCTATTAGTTATTTTTTATTATTCCAGGTTGTTTGGAGCACATTATCATTGTGCCTCTTTAATTACCCTGGTGGACTAATTTTTTTTTTTCTGTTTATCATTGTTATTATTATTAATAACACTAAACTCTTTTACTGTTGTACTAGTTTCCTACTGCTTTACAGCAAACTACCACAAATTTAGGAACATAAAACAATACCCTGTTACTATCTCACAGTTGTGTAGGTCAGAAGTGTGGGCGGGCTCTATTGAATTTTCTGCTTGCAGTCTTCGAAGGCCAAACTTAAAGTCTTGGTCCAACTAGACTTTAAACAGGAGGCTCTGGGGAAAATTCTGCTTCCACCCTCATTCAGGTATTTGGAAGAATTAAGTCCTTATGAAAATGAGGATCCTAATCCTTGATGATTATCAGCCTTGCCACTCTCACAGCACTCATCATATCACATACCCTCCCCAATGTCCATAACCCAACCACCCTCTCCATAGCCCCCTCCCCCAGCAATCCTCAGTTTGTTTTGTGAGATTAAGAGTCTCTTATGGTTTGTCTCCTTCCTGATCCAATCTTGTTTTTTTCCCTCCCTACCCTGCCCTGCCTCTCAAATTCCTCATATCAGAGAGATCATATGATAATTGAAAGGGGATTCTTCTTTAGGGGTGCCTGGATGGCTCAGAGGGTTAAGCCTCTGCTTTTGGCTCAGGACATGGTTTCAGGGTCCTAGGATCAAGCCCTGCATGGGGCTTTCTGCTCAGCAGGGAGTCTGCTCCTCCCCCTCCCCCCATGCCTGCCACTCTGACTACTTGTGATCTTTCTCTCTGTCAAATAAATAAATAAAATCTTAAAAAAAAAAAAATCTTCTTTAAAAGCATGTGATTAGAGTAGGCCCACTAAGAGAATCCCTTTAAAAAAAAAAAAGAAAAAACTCAGTTAACTGGTTTGTAATTTTATCTGCCAAATCCCTTTAGTCCTGTAATAAAACACAATTAAAACATGATATCTCAATATAGTCACAGTCGTAAGGATTAGGAGCAGCTATATAACAGAGTTGTTTTAGTCTGAGTACTTATCTGTTTATATTATTCAAAAATGTATTGCTATAATATGATTTCAGTCTTTAGTTTTTCATTTTTTATTTGCTTTTTCATTTTCATATGTCTTGTGGCCATATTTTAATGCCATTTTCTTCGCTGGGACCGCCTTTGCAGACCTTTTTTTTTTTTTTTTTAACTTTTTCAAGAGAAACTAATCTTTTCTGTCTACCAAAACTCAGAGTAGGCCTCAACCAGGATATTTCTTTGTTGCTTCCTTAGATGATAGGGCAGTTCCAGGCTCCCTTCCTTAAAGGGCATCCTTTTCAGTGTTCCTACTGAAAGTAGAGATCTCAGCTTTCTCTGAGCATTTTAAAGGCCAAATGTTTTATTTCTGGTTGTGCATTAAAACTCCAGCCACAACTCTATAGAAATATTGATCCAAAATAATCTTTTCTGTCTACCAAAACTCAGAGTAGGCCTCAACCAGGATATTTCTTTGTTGCTTCCTTAGATGATAGGGCAGTTCCAGGCTCCCTTCCTTAAAGGGCATCCTTTTCAGTGTTCCTACTGAAAGTAGAGATCTCAGCTTTCTCTGAGCATTTTAAAGGCCAAATGTTTTATTTCTGGTTGTGCATTAAAACTCCAGCCACAACTCTATAGAAATATTGATCCAAAATATACAAACATAAAGCATTTATAAATGCAAGCTTCTTGTTTTTCTTGAAGATTCTGTGAGTGAATCCCACATGTCAGTGAGAAGGCAGGACATGGAAACTGTGTTCACAAGCCTCCTCAAAGGATGAAGTCAAGGAAATTTCCTTTCTGAGGTAATATTCCATTAAATTCACAAGGTAAACTTGTTGTAATTGGACATTTTCCAACAAAAGGCGTTTGCCCATGTCCCATGGATGGTTTTTCTAGAGGTATTTTTGTTTTCTTTCTTCTCAAGTACAGGTTACAGTGATACAAGGAACGGGAATGTTGTTACATATGTGTCTTGCTCTGACATTCCAAGTCCTATTTTTAACAGGATCAGCACTGGAGGAACGCAACAATGTATTTTATTAAGGAAATTCCAGTCTGTGGTTAGGTATAATTGGGATTAATTGTTCTATGAAGACAACCTGACAAACAACCCAATTTTCTCTGTCCTAATTAAGAGTTATGTTTGTGAATGGGCCAAATTAATTGATAATGGTACAAATCAGCACAGAGTTTTCCAAGGATAGGACAGGGTTGGTTATTGACTGAAACTGGGGATGAGGTAATGCTCTTTGTTGACTTAAGTATTCTATATCATGATCTGGAAGGTGATTACACATGTAAATACTCATCTGCCTGTGTATGGTTAGGATTTGCATCTTTCACTTGCTGAATGTAAGAAGCACCAATAGAGGATCATTAAGCATTTGCCTTTGGCTCAGGTCGTGATCCCAGATTCCTGGGATCGAGGCCTGCACCGGGTCCCTGTTCGTGAGAAGCCTGCTTCTCCCTCTCCCACTTCCCCTGCTTGTGCTCCCTCTCTCCCTGTGTCTCTCTCTGTCAAATAAGTAAATAAAATCTTTTAAAAAAGAGAAAGAGAGAGAAATATCAAATAAATAAAACTGTCCATCATAGGTTAAAACTGTAAGTTAAGCGCAGATTTGCGACTAACCAGAAGCTTCTATATCTGACAGGCAGTGGGATGTTGTAGAAGCAGGGTCTTGCTGATCATCAAAGGAAGTTGAATCAGAGCGCCAGTAAGCAAGAATAAAGTTCTCCCTCTTCAATCAGCACTAACATCTTTGTGACAAAAAATAGGATACATCGAAATACTATTTATAAAGAGAACATAAAAAGGAAAAAATAATTTTTTAAATTTAGGGCATACCATGGTGGCATTTTTAGCTTTTATTCCTACCCTGCTAACTCACCTATACTTTTTAGACTGAATTCTAGATACAAATACATATAAATATTAAAGACAATGGCATAGCTACATTAATCGAATGGTCATATCCTACATTGTAATTATTAAAAACATTTTATCAAGATAGACATCAAGTTTTGTTAGTTTACTTTTGTCTCAGAATTATTTGAACTATTCAAATTTCATCATCTATTCTAGAAATGTGGATGTTTATAAATGAAGTCTTAGTGCATTTAAAAATAGAGGATTTGGGACCTTTCTGTCAATATATTGTCAAGTAAGTATAGATGACTTTTGGTGAGACATCTTTTTTTTTTGGCAAATTAGATTTTAAATGAGTGTTATATGATGTACTGATTAGAACAGCGATATCTTAACACTAAGAGATCTGACACCCTCATCAATATTTTATCTTATTAAATTACAGAACTACCAGGGGTCCTCAGGAGTACCCTCTTTCTCCCCACCATTCTCACAGTTCAGTGGAAGTGGTCCCTGTGGTGGTATTTCACATAACACAGAATAATTCATCTTCATGTGTGCTGACTAGGAGCTGCTCATTTTTCATAAATACATTTATTTTTCTTAAATTTCTTTGAAGCTGATTGACTCATCCCTTGATCAGCAATTTTTTTTTTTTATTTTTAACATAATTGCTACTCATTGACATGGAAGAAACTAGAAACTTCATTCTTAATCATCTGGGAAGAAAGTTGTAGGAAAAGACCTACTAATTATGTGCTGAGTCACAGCAATAAAATGATGCAAAGTTTAAAATCTACCATATTTTTAGAAAGTTGGGCAATGTCTTTGAGTGTTTTTCCACCCTGGAAGATAGACTTTTACAGGACTCATAACGTAATTGTCTAGGGGCACCTGGCATGTTCATGTGACTCTTGACTTTAGGATTATGAGTTCAAGTCCCACCCAGGGTAGGGAGATGATTTAAAAATTAAACCTTAAAAAAAAAGTCACTGTCTGGACGTGATTACATATACTATGACATCTGTCCACATATACTACTTTGAGAAGAGCGATGCATCAGACAGAACTGTCATGACTTAAATACGCATAACAAAGTTGCTC
This sequence comes from Mustela lutreola, assembly GCF_030435805.1. Taxonomy (NCBI): domain Eukaryota; kingdom Metazoa; phylum Chordata; class Mammalia; order Carnivora; family Mustelidae; genus Mustela; species Mustela lutreola. The sequence goes on from NC_081296.1 coordinate 96,423,540, forward strand.
TGTCTGTAGTAACATCTACTTAATTCATACTTGTAAAACTTTAAATTTTTAAAACACTTTTCCCTGGCGTTTACTTTATTCTACATATAATTGAGTAAGTTTGCTGGGGCTGCTGTAACAAACCCCTATAACTGAGTGGCTCAAACAAAAGAAATGTATCATCTCATAGTTCTAGAGGCTGGAAGTCTGAGATCAGGGTGGGAGTGGAGCCTTACTCCCTCTAAAGGAACTAGGGAAGGATCTGTTCCATACTTGTCTCCTAGATTCTGGTAGTTTGCCCCAATCTTTCCTGGCTTGTGGCAACGTAAGTCCAATCTTCACACGGCACCCTCCCTTCATTTGTGTCCAAATTCTCCCTTTCTGTAAGGACATCCATCATATAAGAATGAAAGGGGGGGCGGGCATCCTACTCCACCAAGATCTCATCTTGACTAATTACACTTCCATTGACCTTATTTCCAAACAAGGTCAGATTCTGAGGTAATGGGGGTGATGTTTCATTTGAAACTAAAAACAATAAAAGCCTGTCTTCATATTGGAAGGCATACCTTTTGTAAATTATGTGTGAATTGTGTCTGAATATTTTACTCTGTCAGACTTCTAAGACTGAATATGTAGTGAATATTACTGTACACTAATTAAACAAAAGGAGGGAGGATGGAATTCGTTAAAAACTCAACATGATATAAAGATCCATAAACACCACTGTAAAATAAAGACAGCTAAATGGTTCGTATTCAAGTACACTTTTGCAAAATTCTATCCTCTACCTCAAAAAGAGAGCATTACTTTGGATAATATAGATGATGAATAAATCTTCAATTGTGCACTCTTCAATGTGATGCCTTCCATTCTCAAAATGTATATTTTATTGTATTTTTTCCTGCTAAAATTCACCTCACCAGGGGATTCCTTCTGCCAAATAAAGAGCAAACCTCCACATAAAGGGAAAATGTTTTTTACCCACAACAAAAAGTTAGATCCTGCTGAGTGTTTCCCCAGGCTTCTATAAAAATTCACAGGTGAAACTCTGCTACCTTAAAAGAAACCCAAAGCAGCTTTGATCAGCTAAACAGAAATAGTTTGTATTCTAAGCACATTAAAATATACAAAGAAAGCACAGTATAGGCATTGCTTTTGGCTGTTATTTCCTTGTTTATGATACTTTATAATAAAACTTTAAAATACTATTAAAAATACTTTCTAACTTAAAAGGCATCATTTGAAGCAATTTCATCCTGGCATGATAATTAGTTCTATCTCCAGCCATGCTATGACCCTGGCCCTGTTTCCTTATTCATTTGAGATATTGTTGAGAAATAATTGTGTTTAATTTTTAAAAATTATATAATTTTTATAATTATAATTTTAATTATAAATTTTATAATTTTAAAATACTAACTTATCTTTTATAACATAAAAAGCTACTAAATAGTGCGAATTTGTTTTGATATTATAAAAAAATCTCCAACTCTGAAAATCTTTCCTTCTTTTTTATAGAAATTGTATTTTTATATCTAACATTTAGGGGAATGTTAGGAATTCTAACATTCTAGTTAGAATATCTAACATTTCCCTGATATGAGGAAGTGGTGATGCAACATGGGGGCTTAAGTGGGTAGGAGAAGAATAAATGAAACAAGATGGGATTGGGAGGGAGACAAACCATAAGTGACTCTTAATCTCACAAAACAAACTGAGGGTTGCTGGGGGGAGGGGGTTTGGGAGAAGGGGGTGGGATTATGGACATTGGGGAGGGTATGTGCTTTGGTGAGTGCTGTGAAGTGTGTAAACCTGGTGATTCACAGACCTGTACCCCTGGGGATAAAAATATATGTTTATAAAAAATAAAAAATTAAAAATTAAAAAAAAAGAATATCTAACATTTAGGGTTTTTTTCTGATTAAAATGTAATACTTATTCAGTTTATATCATTTGGAATATGGAGAAATTTGGAAAGAATTTTAAAAACACGTATGTAAATCCACAAATATAGAGGCCCACAACTAATGTAGTTGATATAAAGCTAGTCTTATATACATATGCATATTATATACATATATACATTGAAAAAATAACATCTCAAAGAGGCAGAGGGAAGATTTACAATTACATATTTTATATTTTTTCTTCAAATTTTTAAAATTTAGATTCTAGTTAATTAACATATGGTGTAATACTGGTTTCAGGAGTAGAATTCATGATTCATGGCTTACATATAATACCCAGGGCTCATCACAGCAAATGCCCTCCTTCAAACCCATCACCCATTTAGCCCATGCCCCCAGCCACTGCCCCTCTAGCCACCCTCAGTTCATTCTCTGAAGTTAAGAAAGTCTCTTTCTTAAGATTTATTTACTTACTTATTTGAGAGAGAGAATGGAGGGGGGGTTTGGGGAAGATAGGCAGAAGGAGAGAAAGTCTCAAGTAGACTACATGCTGAGTGCAGAACTCAGAGCCTGAAGTGGGGTTCAATCTTAGGACCCTGAGATCAGGACCTTACTAAGATCATGACCTGAGATCATGACCTGAGTTGCAACCAAGAGTTGGACACTTAACCGACTACACCACCCAGGTTCCCCCTATAATTAAGAGTCTCTTATAGTTTTTTTCTCTATTTTCCCCTTCTTCTATGTTCATCTTTTTTTGTTTCTTAAATTCCACATAGGAATAAAATCATACGGTATTTCACCTAACATATTTACTAAAATAAGTACGCGAAGAAAAGGGATGTGAGGGGCCTAGAATTAGAAAGATATTTCTAATTCGGTGTTTTTATAAGATAGAATTGAGTCAAGCAGAGGGGAAATGTAAGACCAATTTGGTTCAGACTCTAATAGAATTTTAACTGCTTTTAGTAGAGTACTTTCCTAATTTGGGTTTTGTCCGTCATTTTTGGAATGCTTCTAACGGGTGGGAGTTAAACTCCTTCTTACATGCCTTGCCCGTTAGCAGAGCAGGCTCTGTCAGCCAGAAAAGTCCAACAGCAGAAGGACACAGGTGGTGGCAGCTGGAAACAAAGCAAACATGGCTAGAAATTCTAAGGACCAAGAGGATATCAGTGGGGCATCAGCAGACTCTGCCAGCAGTACCATCATTGTCAGGAGCTCTCCGGGCTTTAAAGGTACTAAACCATTTTTAAAAATCAAAGTAGATATTGAAGAATTAATGTTCAAGGTATGCTTAAGTAACCAGTTCTGCCTTAGCCCGCAAGTCTTTAGGAAAACTGTACTATGGCAGTAACAAATCAGAACTTCGTGATTCATTAAGATGTATCTTTATATATAATAGCACTGTCAATAAATAACTTCTGATTTTTATTGTTTTTCACTCAAGATTGCTACTGAATAGAAAAAAAAATTATTTTGGGGGTCAAAATAAGGGCATATATAGGTCTTAATTCAGTGATTTACATAATGAGTCCTGGGTAGAAATTTCTATATCTGGAAATTTAATAGAATCTCAAGGGCAGTTAAATTCTCTCTCTAGGGGCTCCTGGGTGGCTCAGTGGGTTAAGCCGCTGCCTTCGGCTCAGGTCATGATCTCAGGGTCCTGGGATCGAGTCCTGCATCGGGCTCTCTGCTCAGCAGGGAGCCTGTTCCCTCTCTCTCTCTCTCTGCCTGCCGCTCCGTCTACTTGTGATTTCTGTCAAATAAATAAATAAAATCTTTAAAAAAAAAATTCTCTCTCTAGGAGTTTTTCTCACCATATCTTTTTCATACTGAAAACAGATTACAGAGTAATAAATCCATAGCCTTTGATGTTCTGGTCACAAAGACACTAAAGAAAATAAATCTCACTCATATTTGTTTAGATAAAATAATCATCAATCTTCACCTCAGGGCTGTTTTAGGAAAATTTTCAAACCTTCAGTTTCCTACTGAGTATTAGCTAATAGCCTTTGATTTGATAGTTGTTTGGATGGCAATCTATTGGACTAAATGATGCCCTAAAGCTACCTCTCGGCAAAATTAAAATTCAGTATTTCTGTTGGTAAATTATGCTAGCTTTTTTAATTAGAGATTTCAAGGTGTCTAAGTTTTTTAAGTCTGACGTCTGTTGAGCTTTGCTCTAAAATGTTATTAATTGCAGGGTTGGAATTGACAATTTTATTCTTAAAAAAGGGTATCAGTTCTAGTGATGAGGAGAAAAACAGATTCATAAGACAATGTTTAATTAAAGAAGGTATTAGAAGCTTCAAGAGAATATCATTCTAACTGTAGCACACAGGAAATTGCTGTTTTATATAATATATAAAGGGATGGCCCAAGCTATTTTATTTTATTTTATTTTATTTTATTTTTAAAAGACTTGTTTAAATGTGCCTAATAAAGTGAAGCCTCAGATATTAAAGGTACGTAGTCACATTTTCATCAGACATTGGACAAATGTCATGAATAAACATTCTAAAATGTGGAATGTTTATGGTGCTCTTGAGAAATACAAATGCAGTTTCTTAGTAATACAACTAAATAGGAACATTTTAAGTACAATGCATTACATTTCTTGGTCTTTACACATAAATGGATTTGGAAATAAACATTGTTGATCTCTTTCAGAAGAAAAAAGAAGAACAAAACTATTATCGAGGAATACAGTTGCATACATTAAAGAAAAAAAAAGGAAGAGACACTTGAAAACAAGGAAAAATAAGGTGAGTTTGACATCAATGAAAAATGTATGCAAGAATATTTAATTAAAGTGGCACTTAAACATGTAACTTTATTTTTTCAATTATGTATTTTAATGGCAGTACTTTTTCTAGCATCAGAAGTAGAGAAATTATAATTTTTTTTTTTAAAAGGTTTTATTTATTTGACAGAGAGATCACAAGTAGGCAGAGAGGCAGGCAGAGAGAGAGGGGGAAGCAGGTTCCCTGCTAAGCAGAGAGCCCGATGTGGGGCTCGATCCCAGGACACTGAGATCATGACCTGAGCTGAAGGCAGTAGCTTAACCCACTGAGCCACTCAGGTGCCCCGAGAAATTATAATTTTTACCATAAAAATGAATCCATTTTTATACCATTTACTATAATAAAAATTTAATGGTTTTAGTACCATTATATATCAATTTATAGTTAGTGGAATATCTCATTAAGGATAACAATTCACTATAATGCTAAAAATATTATGGAAATTAATAAGGTAATTGTCCTAAAGAGGAATAAATATAAATTAATAGAACAAAAGCTAAACTCTGTTTAGCTTTTTCCAGTTTTCAGGCATAGTTTAATTTGCATCTTGTATATATATATAAATGATATGCCTTTTTTGACACTTGGGCAAATAACTTAAACTCTGTGCATTAGTAACCTCAGTATCTATAGAATAGATATGCTAATAAAACTATTACACTCATACATAAGAAACACTTAAAATAACAACTAGCACAGAGAAATGCTATATAGATACTTGTCAAATAAAATAAATAACAAGTGTCTGTGAATTCCTAATAATTCTCTATCATAAAAGGCACTGGGAGAGCCTGGGTGGCACATTCCATTAAGCGCCTAACCCTTGTTTTTGGCTTAGGTCATGATCTCAGGGTCATGAGATTGAGTTGCATGTCGGGCTCCACACTCAGCTATGAATCTGCTTAGAATTTCTCTCTCCCTTACCATCTACCTCACCTCCTATTCTTTCTCTTTGTCTCTCTCAAATAAATTTCTTTTTTTTTTAAATTTATTTATTTGACAGATAGAGAGCACAAGTAGGCAGAGAGGCAGACAGAGACAGAGAGGGGGAAACAGGCTCCCCGCTGAAGCAGAGAGCCTGATGCAGAACTCGATCCCAGAACCCTAGGATCACGACTTGAGTCGAAGGCAGAGGCTTTAACCCACTGAGCCACCCAGGTGCCCCAATAATTTCTTTTTAAATGCCTGAATATTGAAAGGCAATAGTAGTAATGAAGACATACTGTGACATGTAGAAAATTGTCTTTGGCTTTCCAGAAATTTTTGTGTGATTTTCTAATTTGCCTGAATTTTTAAATAATTATTCAAAAGAAGATGGAGAATTTTAGAGAAGTATACTTTATTCTCCATTAATGCAGTAATTAGCAATATGAAAAAGATGGCATAACATAAAAAAATGTGAAATATTATTTAAGGAAAGCGTATGTACTATATATAGCAAAGTTTCTATAAATATTATTAAAAAGTTTATATAATGCCATTTACTTTACCCAGGTAGCCAGTGTAAGATGTTGGATGTTGGTATAACGATAAAAAAGAGAGACTGTAATATGATAAGTAAAACATTGTCATTACTATGTATCCCTTAACTAATATCTTTGCTTGTCCTTTCACTTTATGGAGTACCCTAAGGTATATTTCTTATCAGATTATATAAACCATAACTTTGGACAATAAAATGCATTCAGAAAATCTGAAGTAGGTGGTCAATTTCTTTGGTTTGTCATGTGTACTGTCTTACATAATGAGTTTTTCATAAGTTATAGTGCCATTCTAGAGTAACATTGAAGCCACAATAAATATTTAACAGGAAAATAAAATGTAGAAAATAGACTTCTCTAAAGACGTAAGTAGACAATCTGATTTAGTTCCATAAATCTAGGAATGTTACTCTCCATTTACAAATTTATAACACTGCATCCTTTCTATTATGGATTAAATTTATTTTCAAATAGCACTGTTTTCTCATATCAGTGAATATTTAAGTGAAGAATGAAGCTTTGAAAGCTATATATGTCTGAAATAAAAACTGGCTTATAATTCATGTGGGCATTTTGTTCAGTGTAGGTTTTACTTGAAGTGATTATTTGGCTTACAGTGGAATTGGTACCCCATCCATATGAGCAAATCTCCACTGGGCAAGTTTACAAACAAGATTTTACTTTTCCACATCCGTGGTACATAAGTCAAGGGGCAAATAAATGTATGACTCAAATTTGGGCTATTATGCTCTGTTCAAGTATTTTAAAACATGAAAAAGAGAAATAAAATCCAAGAGTACTTGAATCTAAATCTTATTATTGAGAGATCTCTTGAAAAGAGATCTATAAATATTCTTATTGCCTAGAAGTTAACCTGCTACCTGTCCTTCAGGAGGCTTAGCTTTCAAAAGTTCTTTTGATCATGTAAACTATTTCATTTTTACTCCAAAAATTGCATTTTATGCTTTAAATGTCCAGATTTAGTTTCACTGTTTACAATTAAAATAACTTTTATCAATAAACAAATCTACAGGGAATTGCTAGATAATGTGTACAAGGAAAAAACTAATGAGAAACTATCTGAATATAAAGTGAGTTACAAATAATAATAGATAAAATGATTTTGTGTGAATAATATAGTACCTACTTATTGTACAACCATCAAAATAAAAACGTATGTAAATTCTTGAAGAAGGTGAAGTAAAAATAATATGGTCTTTTTGTCAAGCTGAGATGGCTTCCCACCCAAGTCCTGGGTTTCTCAATGTCTGTGACTGTTGGCACATCTCTGAAATTATCTTTATTCTCATCACTAAAATACAGACAATAACTAACTCCTAATGTCACTTTTAGGATTTAATGATCCAATTCACATGTAATCACTATTTAAATGCCTGTTCACAGAGAAGGTACTAAAGAATTATGCTCTGTCTCTCCTCCACAATGATTATTTGTACATTTTGGGGTATGTAGAGATCTAAGAAATGGTACAATTTTCCCTCCACAGATTCACAACCAAATAGGGAAAGCAAAAAAATGTGGCTGCATCTTCTTGTTTAGTGCCCTAAATATGTCTTGCCAGCCCTTTCTGGCTTGCCAGGTTTCTGTGGACAGTTCTGCTGTTATTCTGATGGTCCTTCCTCTGTATGGAGGTAATCTTAGCTGCCCTTAAGACCTCCTCTCTGAATTTATGATTTGTGAATTTCACAGTTAAGTGTCTGGAGGTCTTTCTAGACTCGTTGATCTTTGGGGTGTCTTCTCTTCCTCTAGGATATGAACACTTGTTCCATTCCCTAGGTTAGGGAAATTTTCATCCAGTATTTGTTCAACTATATCATCTAGTTTTCTCTCTTTCTCCACCCCTTCAGGGATCACAATAATTCTGACACTGGATAATTTCATGGCATTATTTATTTCCTTACCTCTGTTTTCATGGCCTCTAAGCTGTTTGTTTCAGCCCTTATCCTGATCCTTCTTTTATCTCAGTGTGTCTTCTAGGTCACTAATTCGATCTTCTGCATTTACTCTAGGTGTTAGAGTATTTAGATTAGATTGCATCTCATTGATAGCATTTTTAACTTCTGTCAGATAAGCTCTTGCTTTCACCCTTAGAGATTCTGTGTTCTCACTAATGGTCTTCTCCAACCTAGCCATTGGCTGGATAACTGTTACCTGAATTCCATTTCCAACGTATTGTTTATGTCTATATCCAATAGTTCTGTGGCAGAGGTCACGGTCTCTGAAATTTTCCCTCTGTTGGGTGCTTCTCTTTCTAGTCATTTTGGTGAGAGGTGGTTGAGGGAATGTATAGTTGAATGTATCAACCACGATCCAGTCAAGGTGCCCCTTGGAATGTTCTGGAGCAATCAGAAGTCACCACCAGAAAGAAAGAAAAAAGGAAAAAGAGAAAGAAAAACAGGGGGAAAAAAAGTAAAATACCCAGCCAAAATGAGCCCCCAAAGTAAGATTATGAGGTACATAAACAAAAACGAACAAACAGTAAGACTGACAAAAATAAAAGATGAGAAAAAAAAAAAAAAAAGAAAAAGAAAAACCCAGCCAAAATAAGCCATCAAGATAAAAAGCTTCTGCACAGCAAAGGAAACAGTCAACAAAACAAAGAGGCAACCCACAGAATGGGAGAAGATATTCACAAACGACACTACAGACAAAAGGCTGATATCCAAGATCTATAAAGAAGTCCTCAAGCTCAACACCCAAATAATCATTTCAAAAAATGGGCAGAAGACATGAACAGTGAAAAGACACTTCTCCAAAGAAGACATATAAGTGGCTAACAGACACATGAAAAAATATTCATCATGATTAGCCATTAAGGAAACTCAAAACCACATTGAGATAGCACCTTAAACCAGTTAGAATGGCCAAAATTATCAAACAACAAACAAGTGTTGGAAAGAATGTGGAGAAAGGGGAACACTCTTACATTTTTGGTGGGAGTACAAGTTGGCACAATCACTTTGAAAAACACTGTAGAAATTCCTGAAAAAATTTAAAAAGGGCTACCATATGGCCCTGTAATTGCACTACTGGGTATTTACCTCAAATACACAGTTGTAGTGAAAAGAAGGGTACCCCAATGTTCATAGGAGCAATGGCCACAAGTGCCAAATTGTGGAAAGAGCCAAGATGCCCTTCAACAGATGAATGGATAAAGAAGATATGGTCCATATATACAATAGAGTATTATGCCTCCATCATAAAGGATGAATACCCAACTTTTGTATCAACATGGACAGCACTGGAGGAGATTATGCTGAGTGAAATAAGTCAAGCAGAGAAAGTCAATTATCATATGGTTTCACTTACTTGTGGAGCATAGGAATAACATGGAGGACACTAGGAGAATGAAAGGAAAAGTGAATTAGGGTAAACAGGAGGGGGAGATGAAGCATGACAGACTGTGGACTCTGAGAAACAAACTGAGGGTTTTGGAGGGAAGGGAGTAGCAGAATGGGTGAGCCTCGTGGTGGGTATTAAGGAAGGCACGTATTGCATGGAGCACTGGGTGGGTGCATAAACAATGAGTCTTGGAACACTGACGAATATAAAATAAAATTAAGATGTTAAAAAATGTGGCTAATGGGGGTCAAACATCACAGAAGTAGAGGTGAAACTACTCCTATGGGAGAAGTGGCTTTCCAAGTGCCAAGCTTTCTGCTGACTTACAGGGACAGCTACACATCCTGAGGCCTGGGCTGTAGAGATGGGACTAAGCTTATGATATGCCACAGCAAGGTGAACTCTCTTCAGAATAGGCAAGAAAAATAGGGGCCAAGCTACTCATGCTTTTTTTTTTTTTTCCCCAAACTCACCAGTCAAAATTTGTTGAGTAGTGAGTATATAAAACACTAAAACATAGTAGGAAATATGAAGAATGGAGGAAATTTTATACATAAAAATAAGTCTTAGAGTGACTTGGATAGCATTCATAAAGCTATAACTTTTTAAATATAGAATTGGTGCTTTTGAAAAAGCTAGTGGAACTATGTGTAGCTTCAAGAGTACTGGGAAAGCTAAAAGGAACAGGAAAAATTTATAAACAAAAACTAGAAGTCAGATGCCTGCAAAAAATATGTGAGGTTTAGGAAGAAACTATTAGAAGGAAGGAAAGCATGATGGATGATCAAAAGTCTAAAAGATTGGGGCTCCTGGGTGGCTCAGTGGGTTAAAGCCTCTGCCTTCAGCTCAGGTCATGATCTCGGGGTCCTGGGAGCGAGACCCTCATCGGGCTCTCTGCTCAGCGGGGAGCCTACTTCCTCCTCTCTCTCTCTGCGTGCCTCTCTGCCTACTTGTGATCTCTGTCTGTCAAATAAATACATAAATAAATCTTTTAAAAAAAGTCTGAAAGATAGTAAAGAACAATGTGATTTAAAGAAAATAAAACAGAGGAACAAATATAAGGTGGTATTAACAGGAATTTTTAAAAAGCCAACATTTTCAACCAGAACACTTTAAAATTTTCCATTAAAGTATGGATTAATCCATAAAATTATTTTGCTGGAATAACATGTATGGAAATATCAAGTGAGAGTCAGAATTAGAGACAATCATTAACAAACAGTTACTTACACACACAAATATGTGTGTGTGTATTAGTGTGTATTTTATTTTGAATATTTTCCAAGAATATTTTTTTCTTGAACATAATTGTTATAGTCCAAATAAGGACCTCCCAAAGATGTCCACAGAACTTATAAATGTCTAATATACATAGCAAGAAGGAATTTGAAAATATGTTAAGGTTATGAGCTTTGTGGCAGGGAGATTATTTTGTATTATCTGGGTTGGCCTAATCTAACCACATGAACTTTTTTTTTTTTAAAGGATTTTATTTGACAGACAGAAATCACAAATAGGCGGATAGGCAGGCAGAGAGAGAGAGAGAGAGAGGAGGAAGCAAGGCCCCTGCTGAGCAGAGAACCTGACGTGGGGCTCGATCCCAGGACCCTGGGATCATGACCTGAGCCGAAGGCAGAGGATTTAATCTGCTGAGCCACCCAGGCGTCCCTAACCACATGCATTTTCAAAAATGTGGAGAGCTTTGATGATATTGAGGTATGTGCCCTCTATCCCTACACTTTGAAGAGTTTTGATCAGGAAGGGATGTTGTACTTTGTCAAATGCTTTTTCAGCATCTATTGAGAGTATCATATGGTTCTTGTTCTTTCTTTTATTGATGTGTTGTATCACATTGACTGATTTGCGGATGTTGAACCAACCTTGCAGCCCTGGAATAAATCCCACTTGGTCGTGGTGAATAATCTTTTTAATGTACTGTTGAATCCTATTGGCTAGTATTTTGTTGAGTATTTTCGCATCTGTGTTCATCAAGGATATCGGTCTATAGCTCTCTTTTTTGGTGGGATCCTTGTCTGGTTTTGGGATCAAGGTGATGCTGGCCTCATAAAATGAGTTTGGAAGTTTTCCTTCCATTTCTATTTTTTGGAACAGTTTCAGGAGAATAGGAATTAGTTCTTCTTTAAATTTTTGGTAGAATTCCCCCGAGAAGCCGTCTGGCCCTGGGCTTTTGTTTGTTTGGAGATTTTTAATGACTGTTTCAATCTCCTTACTGGTTATGGGTCTGTTCAGGCTTTCTATTTCTTCCTGGTTCAGTTGTGGTAGTTTATATGTTTCTAGGAATGCATCCATTTCTTCCAGATTGTCAAATTTATTGCCGTAGAGTTGCTCATAGTATGTTCTTATAATAGTTTGTATTTCTTTGGTGTTAGTTGTGATCTCTCCTCTTTCATTCATGATTTTATTTATTTGGGTCCTTTCTCTTTTCTTTTTGATAAGTCGGGCCAGGGGTTTATCAATTTTATTAATTCTTTCAAAGAACCAGCTCCTAGTTTCGTTGATTTGTTCTATTGTTTTTTTGGTTTCTATTTCATTGATTTCTGCTCTGATCTTTATGATTTCTCTTCTCCTGCTGGGCTTAGGGTTTCTTTCTTGTTCTTTCTCCAGCTCCTTTAGGTGTAGGGTTAGGTTGTGTACCTGAGACCTTTCTTGTTTCTTGAGAAAGGCTTGTACCGCTATATATTTTCCTCTCAGGACTGCCTTCTATGAAAAACCCACCGCAAATATCATTCTCAATGGAGAAAAACTGAAAGCTTTTCCGCTAAGGTCAGGAACACGGCAGGGATGTCCATTATCACCACTGCTATTCAACATCGTACTAAAGGTCCTAGCCTCAGCAATCAGACAACAAAAGGAAATTAAAGGCATCCAAATCGGCAAAGAAGAAGTCAAATTATCACTCTTCGCAGATGATATGATACTATATGTGGAAAACCCAAAAGACTCCACTCCAAAACTGCTAGAACTTATACAGGAATTCAGTAAAGTGTCAGGATATAAAATCAATGCACAGAAATCAGTTGCATTTCTCTACACCATCAGCAAGACAGAAGAAAGAGATATTAAGGAGTCAATCCCATTTACAATTGCATCCAAAACCATAAGATACCTAGGAATAAACCTAACCAAAGAGACACAGAATCTATACTCAGAAAACTATAAAGTACTCATGAAAGAAATTGAGGAAGACACAAAGAAATGGAAAAATGTTCCATGCTCCTGGATTGGAAGAATAAATATTGTGAAAATGTCTATGCTACCTAAAGCAATCTACACATTTAATGCAATTCCTATCAAAGTACCATCCATCTTTTTCAAAGAAATGGAACAAATAATGCTAAAATTTATATGGAACCAGAAAAGACCTCGAATAGCCAAAGGGATATTGAAAAAGAAAGCCAACGTTGGTAGCATCACAATTCCGGACTTCAGGCTCTATTACAAAGCTGTCATCATCAAGACAGCATGGTACTGGCACAGAAACAGACACATAGATCAATGGAACAGAATAAAGAGCCCAGAAATAGACCCTCAAATCTATGGTCAACTAATCTTCGACAAAGCAGGAAAGAATGTCCAATGGAAAAAAGACAGCCTTTTCAATAAATGGTGCTGGGAAAATTGGACAGCCACATGCAGAAAAATGAAATTGGACCATTTCCTTACACCACACACAAAAATAGACTCAAAATGGATGAAGGATCTCAATGTACGAAAGGAATCCATCAAAATCCTTGAGGAGAACACGGGCAGCAACCTCTTCGACCTCTGCCGCAGCAACATCTTCCTAGGAACAACGCAAAAGGCAAGGGAAGCAAGGGAAAAAATGAACTACTGGGATTTCATCAAGATCAAAAGCTTTTGCACAGCAAAGGAAACAGTTAACAAAATCAAAAGACAACTGACAGAATGGGAGAAGATATTTGCAAACGACATATCAGATAAAGGACTAGTGTCCAGAATCTATAAAGAACTTAGCAAACTCAACACCCAAAGAACAAATAATCCAATCAAGAAATGGGCAGAGGACATGAACAGACATTTCTGCAAAGAAGACATCCAGATGGCGAACAGACACATGAAAAAGTGCTCCATATCACTCGGCATCAGGGAAATACAAATCAAAACCACAATGAGATATCACCTCACACCAGTCAGAATGGCTAAAATCAACAAATCAGGAAATGACAGATGCTGGCGAGGATGCGGAGAAAGGGGAACCCTCCTACACTGTTGGTGGGAATGCAAGCTGGTGCAGCCACTCTGGAAAACAGCATGGAGGTTCCTCAAAATGTTGAAAATAGAACTGCCCTATGACCCAGCAATTGCACTATTGGGTATTTACCCTAAAGATACAAATGTAGTGATCCAAAGGGGCACATGCACCCGAATGTTTATAGCAGCAATGTCCACAATAGCCAAACTATGGAAAGAACCTAGATGTCCATCAACAGATGAATGGATCAAGAAGATGTGGTATATATACACAATGGAATACTATGCAGCCATCAAAAGAAATGAAATCTTGCCATTTGCAACAACATGGATGGAACTAGAGCGTATCATGCTTAGCGAAATAAGTCAAGCAGAGAAAGACAACTATCATATGATCTCCCTGATATGAGGAAGTGGTGATACAACATGGAGGCTTAAGTGGGTAGAAGAAGAATAAATGAAACAAGATGGGATTGGGAGGGAGACAAACCATAAGTGACTCTTAATCTCACAAAACAAACTGAGGGTTGCCGGGGGGAGGGGGTTTGGGAGAAGGGGGTGGGATTATGGACATTGGGGAGGGTATGTGATTTGGTGAGTGCTGTGAAGTGTGTAAACCTGGTGATTCACAGACCTGTACCCCTGGGGATAAAAATATATGTTTATAAAAAAAAAAATGTGGAGAGCTTTCTCGGGCTTGAAAAATAGAAGAGATGAAGCAAAAGGACAGAGCAGAGAGATTCTGAGTGGAGGAAAGACTCAGCCTGCAGTTGTTGGCTTTGAAGACAGAGGAAGTGGCCATAAGAATAGGATAACGGTAGCATCAGTTAGCTGAAAATCTCCCTGACTAGCAACCTGCAAGGGAATGTGAACCTTAGTCCTACAGCAAATGGTACCAAATTCTTCAACAGTCTAAAGCTTGGAAACAGATTCATGCTGAAAGACTCCAGAAAGGAATACAGCCTTGCCCATAGCTTGATCTCAGCTTTGTAGAACCTGGAGCTGGGAGTCAGCTGAGTGAATTCAGATTTCATAGCTTCAGAACTGTGATATACAAAGTTTACCTTCTTTTAAGTTGTTAAAGTTGGGTGCACCTGGGTGTCTCAGTGGGTTAAAGCCTCTGCCTTCAGCTCAGGTCATGATCCCCAGGTCCTGAGATCGAGCCCCGCATCAGGCTCTCTGCTCAGCTGGAAGCCTGCTTCCTCCTCTCTCTCTCTCTCTCTGCCTGCCTCTCTGCCTACTTGTAATCTCTGTATGTAAAATAAATAAATAAAAACTCTTTAAGTTGCTAAAGTTGTAGTAATTTGCTACAGCAACAAGAAGAGACAAATATAATATTAATTAGTTATTTGTAATATTTTACATGTTATTTTTCTGAATGGCTTTGGCTTTATTAATTTATAAAATAGGAGCTATGTTACAGGTGGTTATGAGGAGATAGACATTCAATTTTAAAAAGGCACCTTGCACAGAAGAAAAAATGTGTGAGATAAATGAGTTATCTAAAGTGGATGCTATAGAGAACAGAAGGATTTTAGTGTGTTCAGATTAAAGTGGGTAAAAGATGGTATCTGGAAAGTCTTTGCCACAATAGAATAATAAAATTAAATGCTTTGCTATAAAGTTATCCTATATTCAGTGGTCAGGTAGAAAGTGAAGTATATTTATACTGGTTGTACATAATATGTCGGAGTCAAAAGAATTGAGACACTCAGGTCTAAAATTAGTCTTATATAAATAAGGATTCTTAAATTGTCCTAAGAAGCATTAAACCAGATAAAAAGTGCAATCAAAGAAGCAATTTTAATAAATGTGATTAAGGTTGTTTTAAAATCAATAATTGACCGTTAGTACAAAGGAGGAACTAAAAATGCATTTTGCCAGTTAGAACTAAAGGATGTTGGATTTGTTTTAGAAAAAAAAAGTAATGGGAATAATGACATCAGGGTCCTAACTCAGATGATGTAAAGGATGGTAATGCTGTATCTGTGATGCTGAATACAGACAGAAAGCCACAGAAATCCTGGATTTAGTACCATTGAGAAAAAATAGCAGCATTACTGTATCAGAACAAAGAGAAAGTAGCAATTTGAATTACTATGCACAAAAAAAATTAAGTTTAAAAAGTTTGTTTATTCCACTTAAGTATTTCAAAAAACATCTTATGCCCTTTCTTTTAGTTAATTACCTTGTAATTATATTTTATATATTTTTTGTATAGCTTTATTGTTCAATAGCCCATAAGTTTCTATCAGTGTACTAGGAAAAGAACAAGTTCTGCTGGGAATGATGAATGGCAAACACATTTTCCTTGATGTTTTGATGAGGTATTGTTCTTCTCTTTTAGAAAGGACTGAAAACTAAGGATAAGTTACTTTTAAATTATTTGAAATTTTGAAAACCAGATGGTCTCCAGAAAAAGTCATGATTAAATACATACAT
Organism: Mustela lutreola; assembly: GCF_030435805.1. Classification (NCBI taxonomy): domain Eukaryota; kingdom Metazoa; phylum Chordata; class Mammalia; order Carnivora; family Mustelidae; genus Mustela; species Mustela lutreola. Next base: position 96,439,752 of record NC_081296.1, read on the forward strand.
AAATAAATTTCTTAATTTCTTCTTGAATTTAAACTTTGGGTAGCTTACCACACATTCTCATATCTAGTGAAATATTGCAAAGAAAACAAAACAAAAAGGAAAGGTACAAAAATTAAAATATTTTTTTTAATACAATCGAAATTGTCTTTGTGCAACCTCAGTGGGAGACAGGAATCCATCAAAGTCCTAGAGGAGAACATAGGCAGTAACCCCTTCCATATCACCCACAGCAATTTCTTTCAAGACATGCCTCCAAAAGCGAGGGAAACAAAAGTGAAAATAAACTTTTGGGACTTCATCAAAATAAAAAGCTTCTGCACAGCAAAGGAAACAGTCAACAAAATTAAGAGGCAACCTACAGAATGGGAGACGATATTGGCAAATGACAGTACATATAAAGGTTGGTATCCAATATCTATAAAGAACTTCACAAATTCAACATCCAAAAAACAAATAATCCAGTCAAAAAATGGACAGAATACACGAACAGACACTTCTCCAAAGAAGACATACAAATGGCTAACAGACACATGAAAAAATGTTCAACATCACTAGCCATCAGGGAAATACAAATCAAAACCACAATGAGATGCCACCTTACACAAGTTAGAATTGCAAAAATCAACAAGACAGGAAACAACGAATGTCAGTGAGGATGTGGAGAAAGGGGACCCTCTTACACTGTTGATGGGAATGCAAGTTGGTATGATCACTCTGGAAAACAGTATGGAGTTTCTTCAAAAAGTTAAAAATAGAGCTATGCTACAGCCCAGCAATTGTAGTAGTAGTAGTAAATACTACTAGGTATTTACCCAAAGATACGATGTAGTGAAAAGAAGGGGCACACATACCAAATGTTCATAGCAGCAATGTCCACAATAGCCGAAGTGTAGAAGGAGCCGAGATGCTCTTCTAGAGATGAATGGATAAAGATGTGGTCCATATACACAATGAAATATTACTCAACTGTCAGAAAGGATGAATACCCAACATTCACATCAACAGGGATGGAACTGGAGGAGATTATGATAAGTGAAATAAGTCAAGCAGACAAAGACAATTATCACGTGGTTTCACTCATATGTGGAACATTAAGGAATAGCATGGCAGACCATGGGGAAGAGAAGGAAAACTGAAGGGAGGGAAATCAGAGAGAGAGACAAACCATGAGAGACTATGGACTCTGGGAAACAAACTGAGGATTTCAGAGGGGAGAGGGGAATGGGGTAGTTGGGTGAGGGTATTATGGAGGGCATGTGTTATGATGAGCACTGGGTGTTATATGCAACTATTGAATTATTGAGCACTACATCAAAAATTAATGATGTACTCTATGGTGGTTAACTGAACATAATAAAAAAAATTCTCTTTGTGCTTGTCACCCTAGGATAGTGAATGTGCCACTCTCTCTGGCACCAGTTATCGTATACTATCCATCATGTAGGCTAAGGATGGAGCCAGGTGTGCCTTCCTAGAGAGTCTTGAATGAATTGCCAACTAAGGTCAATAACAACTCATTTACAACTTCAAATGGTAACTCTGAACTAGACCTAATGTTGAACTTAGAGCTAAATCTTCTACACACAGGTTTTTGTCCATTCCTAGCTGAAGCCTTCATACTCCTGATCATGACTACTGATCTCATACTCCATTCCACTAATCAATGTGTGTGTGTTTGTGGGAAAAGACGTGTTCTGCATAGATGTTCCCTATCAATGATACTCTTCTGATGAGAAAGACTCATGTATCTCAGTATTTGATTTTACTCTCTTTCCCAGGATATTTATTAGAAAAGGAATTCACAAACATAAGTTAACTAATTATTTGAACATTGATTTACTATTTATTTTTAGGAAGTCAGATAATATGCATTTAGGTCCTAGGAAATCACCGGCTTTCAAAAGCCCTTCAACAAAACTTTTTTCTCACTGTTACCTAACTCTGGTGAAATTAGGACATTACCAACCCAGAGGGTTACCTGGTCAACTTTGGACATAGGATTTGGTTCTTGGTAAGATACAGTAAAACCAGCTAAGCCCTCAAAAAAAATTTTTTTTCCTTTTTAACTTCATTTGGAGTGCTTAGAATTATTCCCTAAATTGTGCCTTTCTTTTTTCACTGTTTGTTATTTTTATTTGCTTGTTTGTTTCAGGTGTTGTAAACAACTGAAAGCCAAAGCTGGAGTGTAAGTACATGCAGAAAGAATACCAATACTCAGCCTTATTCACCTCTGCCCTGTGATCTTGATTGCTCATTATAGAGAAAATGTCCTCCATACATACAGAATTTCAGCAAAATCTGAACTCCAGATTTTAATTAGTAACTTATAAGTATTTGACTTGTCTTAGTAGATTCTAACACTCTAACTTGGTGGAATGAAGGGGGTATAGGGCCATGAACGAACAGGAGCTCTTGTCAAAACCCATTCCCTAGGTCAATGGAATGCACCAAAATGGGTGAAAGAAGTCCTCAATAATAGGTTTCAACATATCTTCCAGATCTTTGCATCATCCCAGAAGTTGCAGATTCATATAAATGTTAACATTATAGAAGTGTGTAAACACTGGAATGCTAAAGTCTTATACTTTTAAATAGACTCATTCTGAAGAAATTTCGGAAATTTATTTGTGATGCTTTAAAAATCATGTCACTTTTGACCTTCAAGTGAATAAACCCAAAGTTAATTTTATACTGGTGTACACATTATTATTATTAAAGTCCTAGAATAATAACAACCAACCACGTTTATTATGTACTTAATTTTCTTGCTAGATCAATGTAGGATTGCAATGTTACCACACTGGTTAAAAAAAAAAAAAAAAAAAAAAAAAAAAAAAAAAAAAAAAACTATTGACATCGTTTTAAAATAGTATATGAGTAAAGTCCTTCTTTAAGACCTCCTTTATGTTACTTAAACATAAGTAACTACAAAAACGTAACATGAGGGGCGCCTGGGTGGCTCAGTGGCTTAAGCCGCTGCCTTCGGCTCTGGTCATGATCTCAGGGATCTGGGATCAAGCCCCGCATTGGGCTCTCTGCTCCGCAGGGAGCCTGCTTCCCTCTCTCTCTCTCTGCCTGCCTCTCTGCCTACTTGTGATCTCTGTCTGTCAAATAAATAAATAAAAAATCTTTAAAAAAAAAGAAAAAACGTAACATGAAACTTCAAAAAGACATTTTAAAAATATGTCATATGAATGTTTGTATTATTGTCTTCATGCCTAATGTAAGGCAAAATATATGTAGGTCCAAACTCAAATCTTAAGTGTGATCTTTCAGATCCAACCATAGCCAATTGCAAGGCTTTGCCTGGCAGGTTTCATAGAGGGAAGCTGCTCTCCCCACCACTAGACTGTGCAAAACCAGTGCACTGTATTTTTTCTGGAGGGTAGTTACAGTCAAAACCTCAGGCCCTACTGGACCCCTGGGCAGAGCTCATATGCATGTCTGCCTCCTAGCCCAGGTGCTCCAAGAGGCCTCCTTATCAAGGACAGCAACTAAGTCTCTTTTTGTATTTTTATTTGGTACTTTTACACCCATAGCCTTCCTTCTCTCTGCATCCCCTGGGCCCACAGATCCATAAAAAGTCAAGAGCCCCATTAGTTCATGGCTCCCCAGCCATTACACAATACCTCTGTGCTGGATAAGATATTCTCCAAACCTTACATATACACTTATACTATATATATGTACACATTTCACTATTAAAACAAGGAATAGCTGTGTACATATTTCTTTGTACACATATACACATATGTGGGTAAGGCTACAGAATAAATTATTATAAATGGAATTACCAGAGGAAAGTGTGTAAGAATTTAACATTTTTGATAAACATTGCCAAATTGCTCTCAGCAACAATGTTTGAAAATATTTTTTACACTCAACCTCACAGTAGAAGTGTTAGTAACTCTTTTGTATTTGCCAGTCTTGTACAATAGGAAGATGGTTCTCTAATTGCCTTTTTATTAGCATGTATATTATTTTAAAGGGGACTAAGATTCTTTTCAAATGTTTCAGGACCATCTGTATTTTCTTTATTGTGCCTTTGCTGTTCCTGCTTTGGCTGTTTTCCCTGGCTTGTTTTTTTTAATGATTCATAGGATCTGTCACAATATTAAAATGTATCCTTTTGTTATATGTGCTATAATATTGTTCCAGTTTCCTTGTTTTTATACATCACTCATGGTATTTTTTTTAACTATACAATAATTTGTTATTTATTTACAGGTAAATTTATCAACTTACTCTTAAGGCTTCTAAATTTGCATTCTTCTGAGAAAGGCAAGTTCTACAAACAGTGTTTATAAAACAATCCATCTTTCTCCCACTGATAAGCAGTAAGACCTTTATTATATATGAATTTAAGTATACTTCTAGACTCTTATTTTTCATTGAACTATTTATTTATTTAATAGTATTATATTAATTAAATTGTATATACCATATTTAATATACGTTAATAGTCTCTAATTTTATTACATTCTTTGCTATTATTACAAAAGTATTTGTTACGAAAGACAATTAAAATCTGCTTTGAACTTTCGAAACTGTTGTAGATTTTTTAAATTCTTATTGAGCTAAATATATAGATGAACCACTATTCTATATGGCAAGTTTGTATGATAGACTTTTTTTTTTACTTTGGTTTTGTCTCCTTCTCTTTTGAAAATTCAATTTTTTTCTTAGTACTATTGCAAAATGAGTTAGTGGAACTATTTTTACTTTTCAGAAACTTGGAAACTTTCTGTATCCTAAAAAAAAAAAAATTTAAATTTAATTGCCCATTAAATGAGCCCTTAAGAAATGGGTAATTTGGGAGGACTTAAATCTCTATGACCCTGGTAATTCTTGTTCAAGGAAACAGTATAACTTTCATTCATTTAAAATTACCAGATATTTTAAAATAAATATTTTAATATATTATGTTTGTTTTTCTCCTTTTTGTTTAGATCCATTTTGATTCATTTATTATTATTACTTAGGTTTGACTATAATGAGGGCTTCCTGGGCTTTTCTGTAGACCCATAATAAGAGAAATGATGGCAGTGTTCCAGCTGAGGGTTATTTTCCCTGCATACCCAAATGAAACATGATGGAATGCTCATAAGTTGACTGCAGATTTCTTGCTTGCTGGTTTACAAATACCAGGAACTTTGGATCAAAATTCAGCACCTCTCACTCCGGTAACTGCTGCAATGGTGTGTTATCTGTGTGCTTTCTTATTCAACCCCCGTTTCCTACTAGTTAGTGTCTGGAGCTAACAGTATCAATAAGAGCTCCCATGGTCAGACTATGTATCCTGTCATGATGCTCTCAACAAGTCTGCTGTTAAACACGGCGAAAAGTACACCTCCACTGGCAGATCTTTATGTTCTACAGACTTCCTCTGAAGTCTGCAGAGATTTCCGTTGGATATTTCACCTGTGCCCATTTCTCATAGCATCCTTAGAGATCACATCTTACTCTCAGCATTTTGGGAAGAATAAACTGTCAAAAATCATAAACCACTTGCCTAAGTCCACACAAGAATTAAATGAAGGGATCATTACTTAAACATAAATATGTGTTCACAAAAGAAATATGCTCTTTTTTCTCTCATTTGTTTCATGTTCTTTGTATCTCACACAATGGCTATTACTATTAACTTCATATGATGGATACCTAATAAAATTTAATTAAAAGAAAGTGATCACTTTCCATTACATAATTAAATCTTAACACTTGTAATGTTTTCTAAACATCATTCTACTTTATTTATTTTTTAAAAGATTTTTATTTATTTACATGAGAGAGAGCAAGAGGGAGAGAGCACAGAGAGAGAGGGAGAAGCAGACCCTCCTCGGAGCAGAGAGCCTCACGCAGGGCTAGATCCCAGCAACCTGAGAGCATGACCTGAACTTATGGCAGATGCTAAACCAAATGACTCCCCAGGGACCCCTAAATATCATTCTACTTTAAAAAGAAATTTGTGCTAACATATTTGACAAAGATTTTTGCTCAATGTCCTGTGAACAGCAACTCCCAAAAGTCCAGGACCCATTTCATTGGGAAGGAATTCTCTTTTGTGAGAAATATAATTTTCAGAGTATGCAGATGGTGAGGAAATCCAGTTCAAACCTGTCAAGACTGACTTAGGATTTGCTGAGTAGGCTGGAGAGTTTATGCCCAAAAAACAGTGCTCATCTGGTAGGGCCCTGAGTGAGGAACAGGATAGAGTCCTACAGTTTCAACCCCCTGACTAGTACTTGATGCAGCCTCACAATTTGAGGTATTTTCCAGATGCTTGGTTTCAGAGTGGAATACAATTTCTCACCCATATGGCTTAGTCCTTTGGAAAAGAGAACGTAAACATTAAATGGCAATTAGGTCGACTAGCACAGCTAACCAGCTATACTGACTGTGGTTATGTAAATAAATCAGGAAGACATTCATATGATTCATCATTGCATGCTTTTCCTGTGCATGATAAAAGCAAGAAAAAATATTGATTTTTCTCAGAATCAAATCAGTCAAAATAACCAATGGCTTAATATCAGCTGTAAATCCTCAACCGCCTTGTTATCAACACTCCCATTTAAAGTCACAATTCAGGTTGAAATTCCACAATATGTTTAACGAATACTCCTTTGAACTGTAAATTCATATTTTTAAAACTAAAGGAAAATTAAATTTACTATTGTGTTCTTTATCTCCCACCAGCCATATAATTTAGACTTTTATATTATACTATGGATAGGTGTATCATTTTCTACTCTGACAAAGAAAAAAGTGGGAGCATCTTTACTTTTTATATGATTTTTTTATATGATTTTTTAAATTATACTTGTTTTTTTTTAAACTTAAGAGCATAACATTGACTGTATAGACTTATTCCTAACACTATTAATTTAGAATGAACCTGCTGTGAGAATATTCAGAGTTGACCTTTCACAATGAATTTGAATTCAGCATATGCATTTAAGAATCATCATTTATAATGCATTATTTAAAATGTATATTCTAAAATATATTTATGACAAGGACAATGGAAATGTTAAGTTTACTAATCTTTATGTACACACATTAGTAGTTTGATTCATTCTTGTGGGTTTTCCACAGGATAGAATCTTAAAAATAATTCATGGAGCAACTAAATTACACAGAATCTGGCACTTCCTACTTCATTTTTTAAAACCTGCATATTTTTCCATGTATTTTCATGGAAAATTGCTCAGGTTAGAACAACTGTGACAGTTACCAGTATTAATGTTAGTAATTCATTACTATTATTATGAGTGCACAATGGGTTCATTGAGATAGCAACAATCAAAGAGATTAAAATTAATAAAAAGATGTATTTTAATTGTAAAAGGCTAATCCATGAGATTGTTAATGAAAGTATATGAATATATTAAAGTGTTATATTTTTTATCTGAATTTCACATAACATTGGGAAAGTAGGGATCAGAAAATATAAATTATTTGCACCCAGGAGAGAGTAAAAAGTAGCTGATGATACATACAGAGGCTATAATTTTTATGCTATGAGAATCATAGATATTTTTTAAACTTGTTACAAAATATGAAAGTCTACCTGCACTGCATTGATATTTTTGCTATAAATTTAACTGTGAAATTAATGCATTTGCATTGTAAAATGCTAATCTTTTGTTAGATATTCAAAGTTTTTTCTTCAAAACTTCTGTGCCTCGTTATACTTTGAGCAATAAAGTATAAGAGTCCTGAATATAGATGTTAAATATAACACATTTTCTTATATTTAAAAACATTATTTTAAGCGATTTTGTTAACCTGATAATTTTCTGTTGAGATCTCCAGCTTACTTACACTTCTTCACCATATTTTCCCTTCCAAATCGTGAAAAATGAATGTACCAGTGCAAGAAGACAGGTCTGGAAAAGGGTAAGTCATGATTTGTTAGGAAGCCCACACAGAAAGGATTTTGTTCTCATGTAAAGCTAGGTCTGAGGCAAGAATAGAAGGAAGAGCCTAATATAAAAATTAGTGCTCTATTGCCAGGAAAATGTGAGACCTCAGAAAGCTTTATATCGTATTAGAATAGGGCAGCTCCTTATCATTTGGAGGCCTTACCTGAAATGACCTGCCAAATATTCCTGACCCCAGAGAAAGAGAGTTTCTACAAGGTTGGCAAAGATAACGATCTCTAATGCAGAGATTTCAGAGCCTAGATGCTCCTTTTGAGAAAGAGAACAAAGAAAGTAAATAATGGATATATTTCTTCTGGGTTGAAGACTTGAATTACTATTTGAAAATATTTTCTTGAAGTAAAACTTTCAAATTGCAAGGCAAAAACTAATAGTAACCCATAACTAAAATTATGAAACTATTATGGCAAAATCTAGAATTTGAATACTGGTTTGAGGAGGAGAGAACAAAAGCGTCATCTCTATAACGTCATGTTCTGGGGAAGGGAAGCATGGAAACACGGAGGGCTTGGTTGTAGGACAGAGTTGATGTATTTACATATGGCAGAAACATACACATGGATTGTTGGCATTGAGAATATTAAACAAACAAACAAACAAACAAAAACACCAAAAAAATACACTTGACAAATGGAAAATCTTAAAGGACCTTCCAAAGTAACTGGAGTAAAAGTGAGGGTGAATAAAAAATCATCCAGCAAAACACAGGCAAAAGGTAAAAAAGAATACAACATAGTAAAAACATAATTTTAAAATCAAACTTAGATGAAAGGAATGAAATCATACAATCTAAATGTAAATTAATTTGCATTTTAAAAAACAGAGTTTAAAATTGAATTAAATCAAATCAACTTTACTATGCATTATAAAAGAAGACCTCTTAAAGAAATAAATGTTGAAATGTTGAACCATGTCAGATAATAAATATTGCATTAGGCAAACACAATAAAAGAGGAAGCAAGAATGACAATATTAATATCATTTTCAGAATCCAATTGATTTACTAGAGAAAAATAATTATAGAGAAAATTTGAATAATGTAATCAATATATAGCAATAGACATATTAGTAAAGTTGCATTCTATAAATTGAAAATATATTTTATATGAAAAAGATAAATAAATTTCTAAAGGTCCTAAAACAAATGATATATCAGCATCAAACAGATAAAAAATAAGCACAGATATTGAATATCTGACAAATAATAATTAATAAATCCAAGATATGCTGTATTTCATCTAATTTAAAATTCTTTTCATTGTAACCATTATTTCACATATTACTGAGGAAGAAAAGAATGCTGTCAATTAACTTATACATGTTTCATTACAATTTAAGATGTTTTATATTTATTAAAAAAGTCTATTTTAGTTTAGTATACCCATATTTCATAAACACCACTGTGGTGCACTCATGAAGGTGAAAATAATAACACAAAGCAGTAACCCCCTTCACCCTATTCTCATTTGTGGAATTTGACATTTCCATCTTCTGAAATTTTGCACGCTATTATTTATAAATTAAATTAAAGTTTATCATATATCTTCTCATCTTAACCTTTAATACATCTGAAATGAAGAAATTATAGGAAAAAAATGCATAATCAAAGTTTATCTTCTCAATGGACATGCCCTTACCCAACTGAATATGTAACAAATACTTTCCAGCTATGAATTAGAGGTCTAACCAATACCTGATACCAATCATTCTTTGGTTAAAACGGTATCTAGAATTTAAGATCAAATGGTTCAATGGCAGATATTCTTTCTTTTTTCTCTCAGAACTCTATTGTAAATTACTTTTGCAACAATAATTCTTTTTTTCCCCATCTTACTCATAAACCTAACTAATAAGGTAGACAAAAATGGAAAGGAGAAGTTTGAGACTAGTAGAAATGATAAAAGAATTGTTAACAATGTGTTCTTAAAAGCATGATATCTATTGATGTAAATATAACAGATTTAAATGCTTGCAAGGATAAATTGTCTTCTAAATGAATTTGTACAACAAAATTACCCATTTAAAATGTGCTTCAAATTTTACTTCTGCTTATGTCTTTAATTTGCCTGCTTTTCCATCACTTGATTGCTTGATTCTAGAATCACTTTTACTATTTAAATACCACTTTTTTCCTGTCTTATTTCTCGATTAAAACCCAGTTGGGTGTTTTCCCTTCTGTCTGATGACTATGTTAGTACTCAGAACAAAACCAAAAGAAATCCTGAATGAAATTATTCCCAAGCTTTCAGAGGACTTTAAAATATGTATGAAGACAAAGTATCTTATAAAAAGCATTTTCATTGTTTCATGAATATTTTACTTTTTTTCTTTCGTCCATAACCACGGGCATATTTTTATTTGCATTTTACTTATTTTCCATATTTGTAATCTATTTCATGATAATTATTATTATACATAGCGAAAAAGCAAAAACATCAGAAAAAATAATTAAAATACTGAAATCCATCTCTAAAGTGTAACATTGTAAATTATAGAAATAGTTTTTTCTTTAATCTGTTTGATGGAAATCAGTATAAGTGCATTTTGGGAAATGTATTAAATCACTTATATCACACAACATTTTAGTTAGTTTTAACTAAATATATATTAACCTAAATAAGTTGAATATGGAAGGGAAAAATTCTTGTCCTTTCTGTTCTTCCCTCTATATTATTAAGGTCAGAATGACTCAAGGTCAATGGCTACAAGGTCAAAATCACCTAATTGATTTTCCAGTCATCCAGAAGGAGTTCAAGTAGTGAAAAAGACCTGCTTCTTTCTTTTTTAAAAAATTTATTTTATTTATTTGACAGAGAGAGACACAGTGAGAGAGGGAACACAAACGGAAGGAGTGTGAGAGGGAGAAGTAGGCTTCCCACTAAGCAGGGAGCCCGATGTGCAGCTCAATCCCAGGACCCTGGAATCATGACCTGAGCCGAAGGCAGGAGCCTAAAGACTGAGCCACCCAGGCACCCCCAAAAGACCTGTTTTTTCCACTTAAGAGTACAAACTAGAATTCATATGTCACATCTGGCCAATATTCCATTGTCATTACTAGTCATGTGGCCATATCAGGTGGATGGGAAAGCCATGAAATGGATGGTCATGTAAGTAATGCAGAGCCAATGTAGTGGGACAACTAGTCGAATCTGATACACCAACTTACTTAGAGTATGTGTTGGTGGTCATTACTCTTTTTATAATTATTTTTTAAAGATTTTATTTTTTTATTTGAGACTGAGAGAGAGCATAAGCAGGGCAAGGCTGAGGGAGAAGGAGCAGCAGACTCCCCCACCCAACAGGGAGCCCAACGCGGGGCTTGATCCCAGACCCCTGAGATCACAACCAGAGCTGAAGGCAGATGCCCAACTGATTGAGCCACCAAGGCACCCCTGTCATTACTCTTTTAATAATGTGTAAGAGTAATTTATTCTTTCACCTATCCATTTCTTTTTTTTTTTATAATTTTTTATTTTTTATAAACATATATTTTTATCCCCAGGGGTACAGGTCTGTGAATCACCAGGTTTACACACTTCACAGCACTCACCAAAGCACATACCCTCCCCAATGTCCATAATCCAACCCCCCTTCTCCCAACTCCCCTTCCCCCAGCAACCCTCAGTTTGTTTTGTGAGATTAAGAGTCACCTATCCATTTCTTAAGAATGTTTTTCTTATTGTTTCAGAAATGTTTAGGGAGAAGTCACAATATTTTACATTTTTACAAATAACTTGTAATTTGGGTAGCCCAGTCAGTTAAGCATCCAGCTGTTGCTTTCAGCTCAGTCCTGGTATTGAGCCCTGGGTCAGGCTCTGTGCTCAACGTGGGGTTTGTTTGGGATCCCCTCCCACTGTCCCTCAGCCTCTACCCCTCCTCTTCTGCCCCTCTCCCTGCTCATGAGCTCTATCTCTAAAATAAATAAATAAAAATAAATCTTTAAAAAAAAACACTGTAATTCATGCAAGATGGTGCATATGAATATGATACATTATTCCCTAAATTAGAAAGAAGGTCTTCATTATTGCTTAAGTACACCATTAATTCCATTTTCCACTTTTGTGCTTTCTTTGAGTTTCTTAATTAGATTGGACAAAACTCTTCAAAGTTTAAAATACACCATTCTTTTCAGAATGTTTTTTCTTCTGGAATGAAATATACCTAAACATTTAGAACTTCCTAATATGTCATTTGTTTACTTTTATTTAAAGGAGAATTTTCATCCTCTTTTTTTTTTTTTAAGTGACAAAAGATAACTAAGCACAATTAGCTTTAGTTTCTTGGTCAAGAATAAATAGCTTTTGGGGGCACATGCGGGGCTCAGTCCATTAAGACCATGATCCAGGGTCCTGGGATGGAGCTCCTTACTCAGCAGGGACCTGGCTTCTCCCTCTGCCTGCTGCTCCCCCTACTTGTACTCTTTCTCCCACTCTGTCAAATAGGTAAATAAAATCCTTAAAAAAAGAAAGAATAAATAACTTGTCATTACATAAACACTTGAGCACTGTGCTGGAACTCATTAAATTTCAGACAAGAAATATAGACATTTGAATTGGAGTTAAAGATCAAGATAAATTGTTTTATATTGCCCCAGTCTTCATATCAAATCTATCAATATCTCCATACAAATACATACAAATGTGTACATACAACAGAATATACATACATGTATGTTTTGTGTATACACATACGCACACACAAATCCAGCAAGAGAATTGGGCACATAGTCAGTTTAATATACAATAATAAATAACACCAGAAATCCCAGCAAGCAAATAATTGAGACAGGTTATTTTAGAAAGAGGGTTTATTATATCCTGTATAATGAATAAGCTGGTACCTATCCTCATAGAAAGGAATGGAAATCTTCATATTGATATATAGACTAATCCTTGTGATTGTTTTCTTATAAAGCAACTCATATTCCTCCAAAACTGCACCCCAAGAAGAAAGTTGTGGAAACTCTCCACAAGAAGACAAAATTTTCTACAGCCCATTTTGTATGGGAAGTCACAAGGAAAAACTCTCAGAGAGCAGAACCAGGGCTTAGAGAGAACAGCAGGGCAATTCCTTCCAGAGTGTGTATGGTCCCAGAATCTCAAAAATGTCGCTGATTGAGACAGGGTGGTACGTCGTACAGAGATAGAAAACAGGATGCAGGAACTGGATAACGTCAGGTTTGTCTTGTTGAGAACTGGCTGAGTATATTCTTTTAAGACTTTATTTATTATTTATTTATTTATTTATTTATTTGTGTGTGTGAGAGAGAGAGAGAGAGAAGAGCGAGCGCACAAGCAGGCAGAGTGGCAGGCAGAGGCAGAGGGAGAAGCAGGCTCCCTGCCCAGCAAGGAGCCCCATGCGGCACTTGATCCCAGGACCCTGGGATCATGACCTGAGCTGAAGGCAGTGGCTTTACCCACTGAGCCACCCAGGCATCCCTATTCTTTTAATAAGAAGAATTAGTGCAGATGTTGGGGTAACTAGAGGGGCAGACTACAGCAGAGAATATAGTCGTATATTCAAACATGTATTGTCAATATACTTCTTATTAAAAGAACCCAGTTTTATTTAAGGAAGTAATGTATACAGGAAAACAATATAGTTCATCACGTTAAATGTTTTGGATAATAATGGGTCATTTTAGGAATGATCTAGGTGAAAAATTTAAACTATATTTATGCTTGATTTTACTATACTGTGCTATACCATTAAATCTTATTAAATTTTGTTTAAATTCGCTGTATCTTAAGAATGGAATATTTCTTATGATTTCCATCAGTATTGATGGAAAATCACATATTCTTAAGCTCAGAGGTTTTTGTTTTTTTCCCTTTGTCATCTGTTACCTTAGACTTGTCATTGCCATTAAGTAAAAAATAAAACAAATTGCTGTGTCACATTAAACTATTAACTAGTTAGAAACAGTATACTCCCTCTACTTCCCTGTTTGCCATCTCTCCCCTGATATACTCATACAATCACACAAAGTAATGCTAAGTGGTCATGTTAGACACATCAGGTATCAATCAACTATTTCCAGAAACATGGAGAAATTACCACTAATCAAAGATTGATGGATTCATAAAGCCAAACAACAGGACTAAAGTAGAAAGTAAGTTGAAAGGCTGACTGTCACCTCATCCTTTTGCCCATTCCAGAGCAATTGTTAGGCAAAAAGCTGGTCCTACTGACCAAACAAAATGAGTAGCCCTTATTGTATGTGTGTGGGGAAATGAAATATTGAAAAAGAAGGAAGTGGGAAGAAAAAAATCACAGGAGAATCTTTAGTTACTGTGTGTATTATCACACTGGGAATAAAAGAAGATCTAATAAGGCAATGCTTTTATTTTTTGTTTTGTTATTTTTGCAGTTTGTTTTTGGTTTTGTTTTTATGGGCCCATTTTATTGTGGCAAATATAACAGAGCACTCCTCCTAGAAAAACATTCACATGTACATCTTCAATTCCAGGAAAAGTAAGGCAAGTAGAAACAAAGTATCCCTTCCATTAGAAGAGACTCACATGATAAATTCTTAAAAGATTCACCTAGGGGTGATGACTTATTAAGATGTAAATTCTGATTGCAATCCAATGTATCCCAAGGCTGAGTGGAGAGACATTTCTTCCCCCACTATTTGTGAATCCCAGAATAAAAGTCTCATTGACATACATTATTTAAAAATATTTTGCTGTGTGAGAATAATACGGAAGATAACAGAGAAGACTTCACTTGCAAAAGTGATTTACCACAAGCAACTCAAACAAACTTGAGAAAGTAACTATTTTGGTGTTCTCAAAGTCAGCGCATATTCTAAAATCTATGGTATTATTTTATAATTGTAAGGTCTCTAAAAATATTCCCAGTAATGTTTTTTGCTCTCTCCTGTGTTGTATGTATAAAATATTTATTAGAGGAATTTTCTGGACTAATTTTCAAAAATGAAACAAAAAAGAATTAGTAGCTTGCCGAACAAAACAGATATTTCTTTCACAATTATTTAATATTTCATTTTACTATTATGCCTTTTGTCCTTCAAAAAGCAATGAAAACTGGATCAAAACTGAAGACATAGACAATACTTATACCTAAAATCTCAAGAAATAACAGTTATGAGAAAAACCAGTAAATCAAAAATAATGAAAACAAAACAGGAAAGATGCAATAGCAGGTCCAGAAATTCTTCAAAAGTAGAAAGTATAGGATTAGATTAAAAAAAAAAAAAACCTAAAATAAAAAACAAAAAAAACCCCATATATATATGGGTTTTTTTTTGTTTTATATATATATATATATATATATATATATATATATATATATTCTGGATATATAAATACATATATACACACACATATACTGGGAAGAATATGATAATATGATGAAATTTGTAAAAATAAGTTGTTGCAGGTCTTACATGTTATAAAATAGCCAATAATGCCATATATTTGGCCCAGGTAAAATCTCAACAATTTCCAAAAAGCAAAATTTCTCCATGTGCACTGATTACAAAATATTATTTTAAATAATTTTTCAAGAATTACCTTTGGAAATAAAATATGTGCAGTTGGAAAGTTAACTAACAACTCTAGGGTTAACCTAAAAGTGAAATTACAGTGACTTTAACATGAACATTTTAGTTCATAATGTTCATAATTTAGTTCACAGTTCCTAATGAACATTAACATGAACAATTTAGGAGACAGTTACTTTTAACATAACGTAAAAGCAGTCCATACATATCAGAGCCTGAAGTTTATTGACTAAAAGACACTCAGGAGAAAATATGATTTTATATTAGGAAACTCTATGAAGACAAACTAGCAAATATTAACTTAAAAAACTAGTATATTAGAAAAAATATTAAGCTATCAAATGACTTAAAGGAAGAAAAATCTAAAATGGACAACACAGTTCATAGTTAAGAAAGAAAACAGTGAAGTAGTAAGAAATAGTAAATCTACTAATCAATGACACTGATACATGTTTTTGGAAAATAAAAAACAACAGATAAACATCCGGTGACTCCAGGGAAAAAGCTAAAAACCTTACGGTAATATTAAAATGTATGGGGTAGAATTTGAAAATACAAAGTGTATGTAATTGTACACTGATAATTTTAAAATTATTTCACAATGGATGGTTTTTCATAAACTCAAAATTAAGAACATTGTCATAAAAGTGTTAGGAATTATGATCAGACCAGTAAACACATTATAAATCAATTTGGCGATCAAAAATTTATTAGTGGGGTGCCAGGGTGGCTTAGTAGGTTAAGTGACTGTCTTTGGCTCAGGTCATGACCCTGGAGTCCTGGGATCGAGCCCCACATCGGGCTCCCTGCTCAGCATGGAGTCTGCTTCTCCCTCTGACTCTTTCCCATCTCATGCTCTCTCTCTCTCTCTCTTTTCTCTCTCTCAAATAAATAAATAAGATCTTTAAAAAAAATTTATTAGTAAAATGTACCCATCCTAGAGTGTAATCTGGGCAAGTACTATCAAATCTCCAGGAAAAACCAACACATGTATAAATGTTTAACAAAGGGAAGAAGGTTAATAGTTTTTCAAATAATATGTGCTTTAATTGATCACCAAACCTAAAAAAGAAATAAGATTTTTAAATTTGAAAGGAACGATTTTCAAAAGCATGTTAGGATATTAATATAACAATCTAGATTAATCAAGTCCACATAAGATTTACACAGGAAAACAAAAAAGCTTTAAAATAAGAAAACTTCAGAAACTGAATTAATGCCACTGAACTAGCAGAGTGAAGAAGCTAGAAGACGTGCATTCAGGCAATGTGTTTGATCATCTTCAATATATATTCAGCTAAGGAAAAAATACAGTATTTTTCAAGTTTAGACTCTAACAAAGCTAAGATATTTATAAGCATCCCTCCTGATGCACAGTGAAGATAGTGATGTCTTCTATTACCACCACCATTAAATGATGCAAACCTAAAAAAAAAATAATATAAAGAAATACATAATTGGGGGAGGTGGGGGGAGTAAGAAGGAGAAATTTGGATACAAACAAGGACAGAAGGAAGATACTGTGAAGATACAGGGAGAAGAGAGCCATCAACCAGCCAAGGAGAGAAATCTCAGAAAAACATCAGCCCTCCTGACACCTTGATTTTTGTCCTTTAATCCACCCTGTCTGTGATATGTGGTAATGACAGCGCTAGCAGACTGATACAAGTCACCTCTGAGACTCATTTGTTGAGTCCATATTTAAGTCAGGAAAGAGACTATCTTTCCAGCCAGTTGCTTAGCAAATGCCAACATTAACACTGCACTCCCATCTGCTCTTAAATAAAGAGGGACATTTCTCTACCCTGCAGGCTGCATAAAAAGATGAAGCATGGCATGGCAAACGCAGGAGAAAGATTCATCTTCCAAGAAAGCTTCACAGTAAATCCTTAGAGCCAGATGGTTCTCCCAAAGAAGTAGTATTAATGGAAGCTTAGGGCTTTTCTCCAATACGCAGGGACTAAAATGCTCCTCACTCAACTTACACCTGTGTGCTTCTGTGAAGATATTCTTCCAAGTTATATGTATGTTGGAGGAACCCTTTTCTGCATTCTATTGATGATAGGGGATTTGTCTGAATTAAGTATTTTAGATTATCTCATTGGCAATTTAGGAGACGGGATGTGTCGTAATTGTGTTTTTGCAAAGTCCTGGAGATTTAAACTGTCCTTTAACTAAAAATTATTTTTCAGGGCTTTGTGCCTATAAGAAATATATCAAGCATTCCAAGGAATATTGTATGAGTTGTAATAGAGACTGACTCCAGCTTTGATGACTGCTGACTGATGTCTAAGCCTTACCCTCCCTTTCCCCCCGCCGATTCCACAGAAAGCTGTCGTGTGTCTCATCTTTTGACTGGAATAAACCTGCTTCCTTCAGAGAAATTTTCTCCAGTCCTAGTTCCAGCCACTATAAAAACCCAACACACTCCTTAGGTCTTGCCCAAACCACCTGCTTGTGCCCTTCCAGTTCTCCCTGGAGTCTCTTGTTTAAGCAATAATATACTTTCTATTGCATTCTCTTAGTATGTAGAATATCATACTCCTGGTCATAATACCAAATTTTAGACAGGATCCATCCTAATTCTTCAGAGTAACACAAAACACTATGAAACTTATTTTTATACTTTCAGCGTATGATCTGAGGAAGAGCCACTGTTTTTTCTTAGTAGTTTATGGAGTAGAAAAAAATAAACTTAAGAACTGTATAGATAAGATTCAATTCCTGTTTCTGCTCTTTAGCAGCTGTGTTAACTGGGATAACTATTTAGTTTATATTTATCTCAATTTCTTCATTTGAAGAAATGTGTGTAATAGTGCTGACTTGCAAAGTTTTTTAATGATTAAACCAAAAATATATAAATTAACCTTCTGGTGTAGTTCATGATACATAAGGCTCTGCATATGTTATTTTTAAATAGACCATTGTAATGCAAAATTAAAATAGTTTAAGAAAACAGAAAATCATTTTATAATATTTACTTCTAGATAACAAATCATTATTTACAAGGCCTATTTTTAAATAAACCTAATTCCAAAAAGTATCTTAGAATTTCCAGTGAGAAAAATGCTTAGTATCTTAAAATTTCCATGGTTATGCTTGTAATTTCTACTAACTAAAAATAAGTCAATATTTTCAAGGCATTACCACTAAATGTTTTGGCTGTAAAATATCTCACTTTTTCAGTGTCGATGAACATGTGCTGTACCACTAACGTCTGCTTGTAAGGCTTGTCTTAACTGTTGCCTAAGACAATGGATTATTTAAGACTCAAGGAATATAGCTTACGTGTTCAGCACAAGACATTCCTATGGTGGTCCAATAGTTCACTAATAAAATTAGAGTGATGTGGGACAATACTACCAAACAAAAGGTTGCGTGCAATGGAGTTTTGTAATAGCACAACTATTACAACTAGCACAACTGTTTGCATATAGAATATATAATGCGTATGATCAAATAGTTTACTCGATAATTAGTAGCCCAAGTACTATTTAAAAATAAAATATGAATCTCTTGCCTTTGAATTAATTTTTCTGTGAACCCTAAAACTTCCCTAAAAAGTAGTCTATTAAAAAATGAACTAAAATGGGGCATCTGGGTGGCTCAGTGGGTTAAGCCTCTGCCTTCAGCTCAGGTCATGATCTCAGGGTCCTGGAATCAAGTCCCACATCGGGCTCTCTGCTCAGCAGGGAGCTTTGCTTCCTCCTTTCTCTCTGCCTGACTCTCTGCCTACTTCTGATCTCTCTCTGTCAAATAAATTAAAAATTAGAAAAAAAAATTAGAAAAAAAATGAACTAAAATATGTTTGATGAGAAAAGTAACCTTTTTTGAATACAAGAAATTACATTACCACAATTATAATCTTAAAAGATAATTGAGATGTTTTACGCTTTGCCTTCTTTCTTTTACTTGTTTTTAGAATCTAGTCTTATTACAATGACTCTAAGTTGAATAATTAAATGCATATTGCAGATTTGACCTACAGTATCCTTAGGGTTACAACAGAAAAACCAAAATATAAAATGCATTTATGCATTCTTTAACACATTGCCTTCATATATTGTCTTCTTTTTCTTTAACTGTTTCCTTAATTCTAGTTTATTAAGTTGATACCATGTCCAATTGTTCTAGGTATATCTCAAATAAATCTTCACTCATGATTTGCATAAAGATTTAGAAACTATGAACCAAGCAAAATATTCCTATCTTTCACTTTACTGTGCGTAGTCAGCAGAAGAATTTGTGTGTATGTGTGTGATCTGTGAAATGGAAAATAGTTTTGTGTGTCATCTCTCTAGGAAAAGAAACATCTGATAATTAAAAAAAAAAAAAATTGATTACATTTTCTAGGCTGGTAAGCCAGAGTGGAAAGTGAAATATTAGACTCATATTACTGTCTTTGTTTGAGCTGCTTTAACAACAACAACAAAAACATAAACTGGGAAACATAACAAAGATTTCTTTCTTTGTGAAACTACATATGCTATGTGTTTCTAAAATACAATAGTGGGATACCATAGGATAAATATTCCCATTGCAAAAGGGAAAGGTAGGAAAGAAAAGAGTAACAAGTCCCACTGAGTCCAAAACCTATTAAGGCAACAAGATTATGACTTAAGACTTGAAAATAATCCTCTTTGGTTTGAAAAGCTGACTTCTAGACCCATTGGAATGGCAACGTCACCGCTACCGTTCAGTGGGAGGGTCCTGCAGTGGTTCCCTGGCTGGCCCTTGCTCCCATGGTGTCTTTCTGTTTAGGTCTCATGACTCTAATGACAGAGGTCTCATGTCTCTACTGCCAGGGGTTTGTTTCATGCCCACCAATCTCTCAGTCTAAACTTTGGTATCTGGAGTCCCTGGTTTCATCAGTAACCTTGTCACTTGAAATCTAGGTAGAGGCAGTGATGCCCACTTAGTTCTGCTAAGCACAGCTCATGTCACAACTCTCTGCAGGAGTTCTACCCCTGGGGCACTGGGTGGGCTTACTCTCGCCCACCTGAAGATGCTCCCCCTTTGAAACCACTTTATCTCTCACACCCTTGCACCCTAGGCTGATGATGGAAATGCAGCCCTGATGACCCTTGGGGCCCTTCTTCCATCTTCTTGGAAAATAACCTCCAGCTTCTGTTGAGATTCATATTAATCTCCTCATCAAACAACAGCTTGGTAATACCCTTATAGTGTCCTCATCTTTTTGTAATATGAATAGGCTGAGAATTTTCCAAATCTTTAACTTCTGCTTCTGTTTTGCTCAACAGTATCATCTTTTAGTCATTTCTCTCTCCTCACATCCTGCTTTAAACAGTCAGGAGGAGCCAAGTCACACCTTCAACACTTTACTGAAGATTTCCTCAACTACATGTTCAATTTTATTGCTCCCAAAATCGATAGTCCACAAAACACCAAGATATGAATATAATTCAACCAAGTTCTTTCCAACTATATAACAAAGATAACATTTCATCTTTTTTTTTTTTTTTAAAGACTTATTTATTTATTTATTTATTTGAGAGAGCAAGAGAGAGAGTGCATGAATAGAGGGGATGGACAAAGGGAGAGGGAGGAGCAGACTCCCCACTGAGCAGGGAGCCCAGAAGATTCAGGGCTCAATCCCAGAACCCTGGGACCACAACCTAAGCGGAAGGCAGGCACTTAACTGAGCCACCCAGGTGCCCCATCCTTTCCTTCAGGTTTGGTTTTTTTTTTTGTTTTGTTTTAAGATTTTATTTATTTACTTGACAGACATCACAAGTAGGCAGAAAGGCAGAGAGAAATGGGGAAGCAGGCTCCCTGCTGAGCCGAGAGCCCAACGCGGAGCTCTATCCCAGGACCCTGGGATCATGACCTGAGCCGAAGGCAGAAGTTTTAACCCACTGAGTCATGCAGGCGCCCCCTTTCCTCCAGTTTTAAATAAAATGTTTCTTATATCCATCTGAGATCTCATCAAAATAGCCTTTGTGGGAAAGCTCTACCAACATCTGCTCACAATTACTTAGGTATTCTTTAAGAAGATTAAGGTTTTATCTACATTTCTCTTTTTCTTTCAGAGCCTTCACAGAATCTTCCTTATCCCTCTCTGCTCATGGTCGTGTTTTTCCCAGCACACACTTCAAACTCTGCTAGTTTCTATCTGTTACTCAGTTCCACAGCCACTTCCACATTTTTAGATATTTGTTTTAACAGCAGAGCTTCTGTTAGCAATTACTATCTTAGCTTGTGTTGCTACAACAAAAACACCTTAGCCTAGGTGGCTTACAAACAACAGAAACTTACTTCTCAACAGTTCTAGAAGCTGGAAATTCCAGCATTAATGTACTGGCAGACTCAGTGTCTGGGGAGAGTCCACTTCCTTCCTGGATCATAGACGGCCATCTTCCTGCTGTGTCTCATGATTGAAGAGGTAAGGGGGGAGCTCTCTTGGGTCTTTTACAGGGGCATTAAGCCCATTCATGGAGGCTACACCCTCATGACCAGATTATCTTTTCCCAAGGTTGTCCACCTCCAGGTACCATCATATTGCGAGTTAGGATTTAAACATATGAATTTTTGTGTCTTTTTCAAGTGTTTATTTAAATTCTATTTAGTTAACATATAGTGTACTGTTAGTTTCAGGAGTAGAATTCAGTGAGTCCTCACTACGTACAACACCCGGTGCTTGTCACGAGTGCCCTCCTTAATACTCATCATCCGTTTTGCCTACTACCTGCTCATATTCCCCCCCAGCAACTCTCAGTTTGTTCTCTATAGTTAAGAGTTTCTTATGGTGTGCTTCCCTTTCTCTCTTTTTTTTTTCCTTTTCCCTATGTTTATCTGTTAAACATATGAATTTGAGAGGGACACAAACATTCATCCTGTAAGAACCACTGTCGGTTCAGTAAACATGTTAAAGAACTTTAAAACTTTTTTTTTTTTAAGGCAAAGTTATCTTTCTGCCTCTTTGTGATAAGAATCCAATGAGGGGGCGCCTGGGTGGCTCAGTGGGTTAAGCCGCTGCCTTCGGCTCAGGTCATGATCTCAGGGTCCTGGGATGGAGTCCCGCATCGGGCTCTCTGCTCAGTGGGGAGCCTGCTTCCTCCTCTCTCTCTCTGCCTGCCTCTCTGCCTACTTGTGATCTCCCTCTGTCAAATAAATAAATAAAATCTTTAAAAAAAAAAAAAAAAGAATCCAATGAGGGATACTTATGTTTAAGCTGTCATAACTTGTGCTTGGAAAGTGGAGCTGTTAACCAGAAGTAGAAGCTATCTATCTACTGGAGATTGTAAGAATTCTGATTCTTTCTTTATTTTTTTTTTAAGGTTTTATTTATTTGACAGAGAGAGAAAGATCACAAATAGGCAGAGAGACAGACAGAGAGAGAGAGAGAGGGATGCAGGCCCCCTGCTGAGCAGAGAGTCAGATGCGGGACTTGAACCCAGGACCCCGGGATCATGACCTGAGCTGAAGGCAGGGCCTTAACCCACTGAGCCACCCAGGTGCCCCGCAGAATTCTGATATTTCTTAATGAAGAATAAGGAAAATAAGATTTTTTTTCCTCCACTGTGGTCAAAAAGCTTGTTGTGTCCTGTGAAGTTAGAGAATTTTTTCAAATAAAATTTTTAGACTCTAGAATTTATGCATCTGCCTTTTTTTAAAAAAAGATTATTTATTTATTTATTTGACAGACAGAGATCACAGGTAGGCAGAGAGATGGGAGGGAGGGAAGATTCCCTGCTGAGCAGAGCAGGACCCTGGGATCAGGACCTGAGCCGAAGGCAGAGGCTTTAACCCACTGAGCCACCCAGGTGCCCCAGTATGCATCTATCTTTTAAAACAAAATAAAATTTATAAATGATTAACAGCAAAGCCTTTTTTTTTTTTAAGGGATTTGGCATATAATTTGAAAATCCTTTCCCCCAAGAATACTTAAATTCTAAATACTTATCTTTTGGACTATCTATTATTCCAAGCCTTATTAATCAGTGCATGCCACAACTGACATTTTCTTTTTTTTTTTTTCTTTTTTTTTTTTTTTTAAAGATTTTATTTATTTATTTGACAGACAGAGATCACAAGTAGGCAGAGAAGCAGGCAGAGAGAGAGGAAGGGAAGCAGGCCCCCTGCTGAGCAGAGAGCCCGATGTGGGACTCGATCCCAGGACCCTGAGATCATGACCTGAGCCGAAAGCAGTGGCTTAACCCACTGAGCCACCCAGGCGCCCACAACTGACATTTTCATGAGAAGAAATTTTTAAGACACAAAGACATATTCCATCTACACAAAATCTGAAAATATTCTGAGAGCAACAATTTATAGGTTTTTAAATACAAAGGGACACTATTATTCCAACACTTAAATGTCATGAAGATATTAGCTATTTTCAAAGATATTGAAAGTTTTATAAAAGAACCTTACACCTTAGTTCCTATCATTACCATTCCATAAACCTAAAAAGAAATATTTCCATAAAAAAGGAAGCCATTATATTTGGTAAATTTTCTTGCAGCAAGAGATATATATTATAGAGATAATCCTTATTTACATTGAATTATGAAGAAAGGAAAACAACATTTTGTGAAGGAAATCATTAGGTAAATGAAATGTTGACTATTAGATGTGTCTTATTTCTAGTATTTTCTTATCAAGCATTTAATGTTAGTTTAGTTATTTAAATCAATTAGGGTAGTTTATGTCAAGCAGGCATATTTAATAATCCATGTATTTAAACTGAGTAGAAAATAACATCTCTATGTTTTTTAAATTTTAAATTGTACAGACCATTTTAATCTTAGTCCACTTGATTGGGACCTATTTACCTCCCCATCATATATGAAAAATGGTAGTAGGTGTATGTGAATTACTTTTTAAACATCATATGTGACTGACGTAATTAAAGAAAACTGACCAATTTTCTGGTTACTTACCAACTATACAGCTGTTGTGCTGTCTTCCTTAATTAATTAGTTCCTGCAGGAGTCAAGCCATTATGGTCATCCTGCAAAAGCAAGGAACCCTGTCACTAAAATTTGATTGACATGTCAAGAGTAGTGATACAGGGGTGCCTGGGCGACTCAGTCAGTTAAGCATCCAACTCCTAATTTCAGCTCAGGTCATGATTTCAGGGGTATGAAACTGAGCCTAGAGTCATGCTGCACACCCGGCTTGAGATTCTCTGTCTCTCCCTCTCCCTCTGTCCTTTCCCCTGCTCATGCTCTCCTCTCTCTCTCTCTCTCTCTCTCTCTCTCTTCCTGAATAAATAAATAGGATCTTAAAAAAAAAAAAAAAAAAGAGTAGTGGTACGGGCAGAGCTCTCAAGGAGGTCTGAAGTGTCTGGAGAATACTAGAAAAAGAGGGCTGGCTCAGGAGTTTTTATTGTGGTTAAGGGTGTGCGATAGGGGTGAGGTGGGGGCTTCCACGGTTCCCTGCAGTTTCTACAGGAGAGAGCTCTGGGCTTTCATATTAGCTCACCCAGATGTGGACAGAGAGGTTGGGGAGGGATGATGTTTAAAATTTGTCAGCAGGTAAATACTGGAAAAGGGAGTGAGATTCCTACTTGGTCACTCATCTGTGAGCAGTTGTGCCTGGTAGTTTGAATGATCACCTAATAAAAGCAAAGACATTCTGATTTTGTGAGTCATTATTAAAATCGAGTCATTTCAATAGTGTACCATTTCATTAATAAATTAGGAAGCCATAGTGTGTGAAGAATTTAGAGTAGTAATAATACTTAACATTTTTGAAGTATTTTGTTTTCCCTGAAGTACTTTTCTATCAGGAACCATATTATATTCCTTGAATTTCTTAAGGCATAATATTATTCATATTTTAGAGTATTAAAAATATTATATCTGCATAGAAAGTAGCTTCTTTAATATCCTACTAATTAGAATAAAAATATACTTCTTGTATCTTGAAAAGTTCTTGATTTATAAATAAATTTAGTCTCAATTCATATTTTGTTTTCCATCTCCCAAGATAATATGGTAGGGGTTAGAAAAGGGTTATATTATGAAGATCTGGCAATATTAAGAATTATGTTACCACACTAAATTAGTGCAAGACTACAAAGTTATTTATATCCTAAATTTGATTACTCCATTCACAAAGTAATTAAATGCAATCCAGAAAAATTTTGATTTAGATAAACTTTAATGTTGGTTCAGTAGTGTTGGAATAATAATGATGACAACACCACCAACAACACAAATACTATTTTTTTCTGGAGATAAACACATTTATTCTGAAGCTCATATGAAAAATATAAACATTCAATGATAACTGTGAAATATTGAAAATAAAATTAAATGTTGGGAACTAGGATAACATACTATAAAGTCTGTAAAATTAAAATGCTATATTGGTGACCTGTAAAAAGTTATATATTTGGAACAAACTAAAACATCAAATACAAGTACATGGAAATTTACTGTACACAAAGGTGGCATTTCAAATCACTGAGGAAAATTATGTTTTAACTAAAAGTTTGAAAATAACAGTATAGTCATTTGGACACAATGACAGCTGAATCAAAATATAACTGCTTATACCCCTACATAAAACAAATTGGAGCAAAGATCTAAGTGTTAAGACAGATTTGGTATTATTAAAAAAAAAAAAAAAACCTGGGTATATTTCATTATATCCTAAATGTTGGGAAAGCTTTTGAATTCTTACCCAAAATCTAGATGCAAATTTTTTTATTGCTGGTTTATATTATATAAAAATAAAATAGAAACTTTTGCATGACCAAAAACCAAATAAACAAAAGGGCAATGTCCAAGAAAAGGAGTAACTGGGAAAAAAATCTTGTATGATATTCACAATAAAACATTAATATTTCTCATATAAAATAAATCTAAAGTAATATGTAAATATAAAAAATTCAAAAGACTTAAAAAACGAAGAAAAGGCAAAGTTCACACACACACAAATATGCTCATCTTCCTACTGATTACAAATATATGCTACATCTATGAGTACATATATGTCCACATATGTATATATATATCCATGAATATATTTATAGGTGTATTTACACAATTAACAGAAATAGCATACTATGAAATTAGAGGGTTTTTTTTTTTTTTTTTTTTTTTCATTTTTTTTTTTTTTATTTTATTTTTTTTTATTTTTTATTTTTTATTTTTTATAAACATATATTTTTTATATACATATATTTAAAGATTTTATTTATTTATTTGACAGACAGAGATTACAAGTAGGCAGAGAGGCAGTCAGAGAGAGGAGGAAGCAGGCTCCCTGCTGAGCAGAGAGCCCGATGTGGGGCTCGATCCCAGGACCCTGGGATCATGACCTGAGCTGAAGGCAGAGGCTTTAACCCACTGAGCCACCCAGGCACCCCAAAATTAGAGTTTTAATTTTTATTCGGGACACAAAGAATATCTCATGATGCAAAAGATATAGTTTGTGGAATTGGAAATGTGACAGCAATTTATTCATGATTTATGCTATCAAGTTTTGCCTCAGTCTAATCTCATGCATAAATAATACCAACTTGATAATGGAATGGTGAAGGACTGCTAGACATGCTTGGCATAGTGGCCAGATAGATCTTCTTCATGATGTACAACTTAGGTGGTATGATCACATACCTTTTCTTCAGTACTTTCGACTAAAAAACAGTCCGATAAAAAGTCAGAAACTATTTCTCTATAGAAGAATAGTTACTTGCTAAAAGATGACTTTGTCTACAAACCCTAAGGAATTATATTGACTTTCTCCTCTAGGGTCCAAAACAGGTTCAGATGTAGCCTCCCTATCAAGTTCACATGCTGAGCTCTGTTGTATATAACATAAAAGGACCAAGTTTCTAGTACAGACACATTTTTACTAGACACAGGCAAGACATGTTGACCAGCTTCATCTTTTCTACCTCCACACAAATCTAGAAGCAGAAATATAGTACAGAAATATAGCTTCCTATTTTAAGTGACCAACTTAAGTACTTTGTTTTCTTTTTAAAGGTTGAAAAATGTGAGCTTCCTCCAAGTCCTTCACTCTAGTAAGAGAAATCCTTATGCCCCATGTTTACTGAATAGGAAAAACTCTATGGAATGGTGTATTCAACTTTTCCTCTCTGTGGTGTGCCTATCTTCAAAACACCTAGTCTGGGGAACTTGATGATAATGGCTGTCTAGATTCTTTCAGCATGGCATAGGAATATGGTGGGTCAGTGATCTGGAAAGGTGAAAGATACTGGTTAGACACTGAGATGCTTGAAGGTGAGGTTCTGGAAATGTTGTAGTGATTAGTGACCTTATGGTGTAGATTAAGACCATGGAAACTAGTTTAGTTTAGAGAAGGAAGGTGTGATTGAATGGAGGAGCACAAAGATCCAAGAGACCAGAGTGTTGACTATTTTGAACCAATCTCGTATAGGGATATTAAAGTGATTGTAAATAATGACAGGAATAGTACTTCAGGAGTGAAATACCATCAATAGAGTCAATAATTACTTTTAAAATGTGGGGCGGGGTGACTCCCAAATCAGTAGTGGACAGGAACAATCATGTTAAAGTCTAATAACATTTGTTTTTCAAATGAGAAGAGAGCTTTGACTAAATCAGAAGAAATATTTACAAAGGGGCCTTGAGATGCAAAGCAAATACAAACTTCACTTTAAATAATTTGGGGGAAATGAGTGTCCCTTGGAGACAAGCATGTTTGAGTAGTACACTAAGTGGAAATAAACAGTTGGAAAGAAGTTGAAGATTTAAAAATATATACTAATGATATATCATGAATTCCAGCACAAGCAATAAAATGGTTTGGGCGGATATTGAGGAATGTGTACTAAAGTAAATTTTAGGAAAAGTCTATAGGAGAAGTGTTTGGTTCTAGTAGTCCAGGAAATTAAGTGATCATATTAAGTTATAGTTTTTAGCAAGAAATTTTGAACCTACTATCAGCCAGACCAGTGTCTGAGCTTCTGGTATGGACAAGAATCATGGTGTTATGACCTCCATTGCTACAGTGGCTGTTTAGTGGAGTTATTTACAAAGACTAGGCCTCAGTGGGGTTGATAAAGTAAACTTACAGAGGAATTCTCTTCATGAATCCCAGAGGCTGGACGTGTTGTAGCAGTTTTAGTAAGCATTTAAAACTATAGTTGTCACGGGGCACCTGGGTGGCTCAGTGGGTTAAAGCCTCTGCCTTTGGCTCAGGTCTTGATCTCAGGGTCCTGGGATCGAGTTCCACATCAGGTCCTCTCTGCTCAGTGGGGAGCCTGCTTCCCCCTCTCTCTCTGTCTTCTGGTGATCTCAGTCTCTCAAGTAAATAAATAAAATCTAAATATATATATATATATATATATATATATATATATATATATATATTTACTTGCTAAATATATATATATATATATATTTACTTGCTATATATATATATATATATATATTGTGATGGTGCTTGGGTGGCTCAGGCGATTAAGCATTAGGTCATGATTTTGGCTCAGATCATGGTCTCAGGGTCATGACTTCAAGCCCTGTGTTGGGCTCCACACTGGGTATGGAACCTACTTAAGAGTGTCTCTCTCCCTCTGCCACCCAACCCTGTCTCTCTACCTCTCTGAAAAAAAAAAAAAAAATGAATGTCAACTAAGAACTAGTGTTAGAGGGTTTCATTCTGAGTTATTGGCATTATTTCAAATCTCTATCATTTACTGACCTATGTAGGGATCACTAACCACAGTGATCATCTCAAGTAGTCCATCTGCATCTTTAATTCCTAAATATTTTAAATTGGATCATAGTGGTCTATATAAATCATCTATTAATAAAAATTATCTCTATTATTGCTTTTAAAAAGTGTGAATCTCTTGGGGTGCCTGGGTGGCTCAGTGGGCTAAAGCCTCTGCCTTTGGCTCAGGTCATGATCTCAGGGTCTTGGAATCGAGCCCTGCATAGGGCTCTCTGCTCAGCAGGGAGCCTGCTTCCCTTCCTCTCTCTTTGCCTGCCTCTCTGACTACTTGTTATCTCTGTCTGTCAAATAAATAAATAAAATCTTTAAAAAAAAAGTGTGAATTTTGGTATATGAAAATTCTGCCTTACTTAGAACAATTTACTAACACCTCTTTTATTTGAGACAAGAAGCCACTGAGATTAAATATTTGTGATTAATATACAAATATCTATATGAGAAATTAAAATAATTTATTTTCTTACTGAAATTGATTTCCTTACATTATATCAGAATCATATAGGCTTCAGGCAGATCCCATTAGCCCACACTTGGGATCTTCACAGTTGGATGCTCTCCTATTTTTTTCCCAGTCAAGTGTCCAGCTCTCTCATTACAACAAGTCTGATTCTATTGGCACCTGAAATCTACTGGTTCTTATTTTCTGGTTCTTATATTCTTATAAAAACCACTTTCTTTAAGGCCTTCCAAATCTTTCATCATTCCCTTTCCTCCTTCTAGGTAGTCTATATAATGCACTGTGGTCAGTCTTGATTGAAACATTTTTATTTATTTGTATTCTTCTTGGGTATACTTTCCCCCTTTTTGTGAATCTCTAATTGATTATCATAGTTCAAGACCTAGGTAATTCCTCATTATTCACAATCTGTTTCCAAATTCTAACAACATGTATTGAAATCTGTAAAATGTTGTGATCCATGTTACTCATTTGTCTGCTGCTTTAAAGTTCTAGTTAACTGTGTCTTAATGGGTATAACTGTGTATTAAATGAGAAGGACTTCAGGTGCCCATGGACTTGAAGTTCATGCCTTCACATATATACAATTATTTGTTAAATTGACAAATGCATATTTAAGAAAACACGAGTGATCGTAATTATTGTCTTGTCTAGAAATCTGTATTTATCTTCCCTGTACATCTTTTTTTCTATTATTTTTAACAGAGGGCTTAAACCAAAAATTTGGACACAGACTTGTTAAGGTTCATATTCACAATCTTAATTTCTGTTTTGGTAACACATAACCTATATTCAAAAATTCAAGCTATAAACATCTTTACAGTAAAAACTGTGTAAAGGAAAATGTCCAGCATTGTATTAGCTGATCCTACTGTTAAAGAAACCATCACACCAAGCAAGATGAATACCTGAACTGGATTTTATTTTGATACTAATGCTAGCAATAAGGAATTCACAGACATTTCATTTAATACATAGACAAAGATAGAAACAGTTCTACTGAAATAAAAGGCAGGAGAGTTTTAAGAAGAAAGTAGTTTTACTGCTTAAAGCAAGATGCCCACTAACATTAGACTCTTACCCTCCCCCAGAAACTGAGAGATAGGGCACTATCTCCCTTGATGATTACACTTCAAAGGGATGGCCCCAGGTCCTTGAGAAAGACAGTCTTGGGTTGTAACACTGGGAAAAAGCTTTTAAAAATAGTGAAAACTTGTAAGGGCACAGAAAAAAATGACAAGTTTTCTAAAGAAAAGGATCCTGTAAAAATGAGATAAGGGACCTAGAGTCAGAAAGAAACCTGTCTAAAGTTAGGTCAAGTTGAGAATGTCAAGGTCATTTTGGTCTTTATTCATTTAAGGGCAATATACACCCTTTAGGTGCAATTATCTTTCTATAAAAGAATTGTACTTTAAGTAGAATTATATATATTATATATTAGTGTTATAATATATAATATGACATTATATATGAATATATATTAATATTAATTATATATTATATTCTTCAATGAAAAGCAGCAGAATCTAAGTTCAGAGAGAGAAACTAAGAAGAAAGAGTGCATTGTTCAGTGGGATAAAATTTTGAAACATAAAGTTTCTTTTAAAACTTTAATTCATATGATATTTATTAAAAACAGTGTATTATGCATTCTGATATCAACTTTGGAACCACTTAAATTACATGAACCTTATTATTTGTTTTCCTCAGAGACTTTAAGATCAATGTTCCATCCATAGCCCATTAGGGATAAATGTTTTACACATCTTTTCAGTAGCTGTGTTGGTAGCTGAAGCATGTGAAAATTTTACTATTGGGAACTTTAAAAGAAGTGGGGAAAAAATACACCTACAAAGAAATATTTGAAGGGAAAATTCCTTCAAATTGGACCTTTCTACTATCACAAGTTTTTTGGGTCCAAAAGATATGTGTGCATATACTAAAAATTTGTTTTGAGCTAGGAAATATGAAATATAATTTAGGAAATAAACAAAATGGCTATATTTAAAATAACCAGTAGTTGTATTAAACACTGTAAAATTTACTTCTCGATATCTTGAAACTACTAAGATTTTTTTTTAAAGATTTTATTTATTTATTTGACAGAGATCACAAGTAGGCAGAGAGGCAGGCAGAGAGAGAGAGGAGGAAGCAGGCTCCCCATGGAGCAGAGAGCCCGATGTGGGGCTCGATCCCAGGACCCTGGGATCATGACCTGAGCCGAAGGCAGAGGCTTTAACCCACTGAGCCACCCAGGCGCCCCAAAACTACTAAGATTTTTAAACGAAATTGTTCACAAATACTGTGCAGAGTAGCAGAATCAGATACCATTTACCTCATTGAAATATAAAAATAGAGACAAAAATAATGGAGGAATTTTCAATATATCCAAGATTCTAATAATACCAAATGGAATATTTTTCATTCTATAATGGCCTGACTTGGGGACGCCTGTTTCATTAAGCAGTTTGGGGACAGTTATTTTAAAATACTATATACTAGATATATATATATATATATATATATATATATATATATATATATGTACACAATACATATACAAACATATGTTTGTTTATATAGACAAACATATAGTGTTTGGTCCGTAATGCTCACTTTTTTTGGTTTTTAACAAGTAGTTGACTTCTAATCTACAGACATTTATTTGAATTTTAGAAATGAAATGTATTCAACAGTAGTGCATTACAGAAAATATATAAAACATGATTTATTTCTGCATCTAGAGGTTCAGCTGGTTTCTTTTGTCCTCATACTGGACATCAGTTCAGGCACTTTTTGACTATTCAAGGTATTCCTTCCGCTTTCTTTTTCTATATTATATTTTTAACCTCACCAATTATTTATTTTTCCTTCAAAGAATGGATACTGTATATTTTTAATTCAACAACACTAATTTAACTGATAAAAATTTGAATTAGCAAGTGGATACTTACACATAGCAGATAAAATTAGCATTGAATGTGTAGTTTTTATAAGTCCTTTCTTATAGTTTTTATAAGAAAGCTTTTTTATAAAAAACATAGTTTTTATAAGTCCTTTTATAAGTCCCTCTCTTATAAAGAAGTAGGAGCTTTATGGTCTGCATTTCTCATGCCTTATAGCAGCACTACAAATCTTAAAAGATACTATTCACTGGAACAAACCCCATAATTAGAGTAAATAGTTGTATATGTAAAACTCACTTGAGAAAAGATTCTCAAAGCTCTAGAAAAGATTCATGATAATTAGGAAAGTGTAGCACAAACAGGATTTATTATTAAAAACAATAAATTAAGAAATTGAGACATGTTACCCTGATATTCTATAGGATAGAATTTAGTCACAGAAATATATGTGCTGACTTAGATATCAAGTTAAATTATATTTAAATCATTACAAGGCATTATTTTTATTGATGTCATGGAATTATGATAATTATATAAACATAAAAATAAAATATGTTTTAAAGTATCAATTAAATAGTCCACATATCCCTAATATGATTATAATTTAACCTAAATACGGTATATCTATTTGGAAGGAAATATAGTTCTGGAATTAAATGTAGGGAGAAAACTAGTAATATATTTAGGTACATATTCCTCTGCAGCATTTGTACTCTAAAAGGTACTTTTAGTTGTGCATTTTATGTCTAGGTAACAAATTTCTAATTGATTCAGTTAAAACTTTACACTCCCTGTGGGGCACA
Organism: Mustela lutreola; assembly: GCF_030435805.1. Classification (NCBI taxonomy): domain Eukaryota; kingdom Metazoa; phylum Chordata; class Mammalia; order Carnivora; family Mustelidae; genus Mustela; species Mustela lutreola. Next base: position 96,473,090 of record NC_081296.1, read on the forward strand.
GGTGAAAAAACTTATAGTGTCATATTCCTTCTGTTTCAAATTAGCTTTTTCCCATTATTCTAGTGTATATCACCAAGATTTCCCATATGTGATTAAGCAGTTTGTCCTCCCTATAAGACTCATGTAGAAATAAAGTGAGAATATTCATTGTATAAATATGTTCTATAACATTGTGGATTTTAAGTACCTTAAGGGGATTAAAGGGGATAAGTTCATTTAACTGGGATATAAATTCTCTATATTCACATGAGTAACTATGTTTTCTGAATTTTATCACCAGACTGATGCAAATACTACTGATATTTAAAAAAAAGGGGGGCCACTTGATCTCTATAGGCTAAATATAATTTAAAAATTAATTTATTGTTTATTGCATTCAAATATTGATCAAATCTGGAAGTATAATTCTTGCTTCTGTCTTTCTTCTTATTTGCATTGAATTAAAGCTTTGCTGGGGCACCTGGGTGGCAGAGGAGGTTGAGTGATGGACTCTCGGTTTTAGCTCAGGTTCCGATCTCAGAGTCATCAGATCCAGCCCTGCGTAGGGCTGGAGGCTCAACTTGGCATCTGCTTAGGACTCTCGCTTTCTCCCTCTGGCCCACCCCCACCCCTAAACCCCCACTTGAGTGTGCTCTCTCTCTAAAATAGATAAATAAATATTTTTAAAAATAAAGCTTCTTTGTTGGTTTGTTTTTGTTTATTGGTTTATTTGTTTCACTCTCCCTTATTTTTGTGTCTGCCTGCTCCAAGCTTAAACTATTTTCATTGGCACTTTCTCCAGTCTCACAGTGATCACTGCCTGTTTTATGTAAACTAAATATAAATCAATTTGTATGTCTCCAGGTCTGATCTCTCTCCAAGTCTTGTGTTTCACTTTCACAAACTACTAGACAATCTGGCAGACATATCAAAAAAATAGACTAAACCTTAAATGTTGATTGTATAATATCCTAACTTCAATTAATACTGTTTTATGCATTTCTTACCCATCTTGATGTCACCATAATTCTTTCAGTCACCTTGTTTTGCAACACTGAAATTATTTTAGATAATGCCCTCTTGTTATCCACATCTTTTTTTTTTTTAAAAGATTTTATTTATTTATTTGACAGAGAGAGATCACAAGCAGGCAGAGAGGCAGGCAGAGAGAGAGAGAGAGGGAAGCAGGCACCCTGCTGAGCAGAGAGCCCGATGCGGGACTCGATCTCAGGACCTGAGACCATGACCTGAGCCGAAGGCAGCGGCTTAACCCACTGAGCCACCCAGGCGCCCCTTGTTATCCACATCTTAGAAGTTTACCAAAACCATCTATTCTAACTTGGTGCTTTTTCATCTCTAGCCATTTCAAATTTTTCATGTTTTCATCTAGATAAAACTAGTAGCTTCCTAATTGATCTCCATTCTCCTAAATTTATTCTCCTAAATTTTTGACCCTTTCATTTTTTTTTTTTCCATGAACAGTTGTGGGTTCTGAAGACAAATTTCAAACATTAATTCCTCAAAAACCTTTCCATTAAATTTTACAGGTAAATGACTTCATTTTTATAATACTATCCTGTGTTCTTCACAAAGTATTATGCTGAACAAATCAAGGCAGAATGTGTAGCATGCTATTAATAATGTATTTGAATATAGAAAAAGACATAAATATATTTACATGATTTTTTCCAGGGAAGAAAAAAAAGAAGAGTGATAGAAGCTAACCTTCTTATATATACTTTTTTTTTTCTTATCACTAAAAGTTTTTACCCTTTTATCATCCTTTTCCTATTTCCCCCACCCTGCAGCCCCTGGCAACCACTTTTCTACTCTATTTCTATGATTTTGAGTTTTTGTTACAATTCTGCATCTAAAAGATAACATGTATTATCTGTTCTCTTGTCTGGCTTATTTCACTTAGCTTCATGGCCTCAAGATTCATGTATGAGGGTAAGTGGCAAGATTTTTTTTCATAACTCATCTAGATAATATAGATACCTTACATCACCTTTATCCATTCATCCACTGATGAACACTTAGGTGGTTTCTATATCCTGGCTATGGCAAATAATGCTGCAATGAACCCGGGAATACAGATACATCTTCAAGATCCTATTTTTATTTATTTTGGATATATGCCCAGAATTAAGATTGCTGGATCATAGCGTACTGCTATTTTTAATGTTCTGAGGACCCTCCATTCTGTTTTCCAGAGTGGCTGCACCAACTTACATTTCTACCAACAGTGCACAAGGCTTCCCCTTTTCTCCACATCCTCACCAACACTTGTTACCATTTGTCTTTTTTATTCCACCCATTTTTAACAGGTGTGATATGATATCTCACTATGGTTTTGATTTGTATCTCCCTGATCATTAGTGATATTAAGCAACCTGTCATGTGTCTCTTGGCCATTTATGTGTCTTCTTTAGAAAACTGTATATTTAGTTCCCCCACTGATTTTTCAATACTATTATTCATTTTTATTTTGCTACTGAGTTATATGAGTTATTTAATAAATAAAAATCAGAATATTATTGTTTTGGAATTCTTATTTAAGTGGCAGAATAGAGAATTCTTAATATCTTAATATAAAATATTATTCTTAAATAAAAATAAGAATTCTTACTTAGATAATAAATCATCTGTCAATGATCATTAGTGGAAATGTCACAAAAACAAAGGCAGCCAGACATACATATAGCCCCTTGTATTAGTCAGGGAGCCCTCTAGAGAGACAGAACAAACAGGATGTACATATATAGAAAAAGATTTATTATAAGGAATTAACTCACATGATTTTGGAGGTTGAGAAGATATCAGGAGAGATCAAATAGTGCAGCTCTAGTTTGAGTCCTAAAGCCTGAGAATCAGGAAAGCATTGTATAAATTCCAGTCTAAAAGCCAGCAGGCCTGAAATCCAGGAAGAGTTGTTTCTGTTCAAGTCTGGAGACAGGAAGAGATCAATATTCAAGTTCAACCAGTCAGGAAGGAGCAATTTCCTCTTATTCATGGGGACAGTGGGGAAGGGCAGGGTTGCTGTATTCAGGCTTCCAATGAACTGGACAAAATTCACCTAAACTGAGGAGGGTGGTTTGCTTTACTTAGTTTACCATAATCTCATCCAAAAATACCAAATAAGACCAACCCAGATTAATGTTTGATTGAATATCTGGGGACTCTGTGGCCCAGTCAAGTTGGCATACAAAATTGAACAACATACCTTTGAACGGAAGTATGCATGATTTTATATGAAGCAGTCTTGTCAAAAATAATTGAATGTGAATATGATCAAAACTCCAAACATACCAAGTCATAAGAAACTAGCTGCTCCAAACTCAGAAAAACTGCAATCTATAACAATCTCATCAGTGTTCAGACTACTGTCTATTAGATTTATAAAACAAAAAAAGAAGGAAACTGAAACACTAAATATTTAAGAGCCATTTTCCAAGTCATAATATAAGTAAAATTGTTTGTATGATGATTGAAACAGTTTTAAAAAATAGATATTTAATGAAAAGTTTCAGAGATGGATAGCAGTAACAGTTGCATAATAATATAAATGTACTTAATGCCATTGAGCGAAATGCTTCAAAGTGCTTAAGTGGTAAATTTTATTTTTTGCATCTTTTACCATAGTTTTTTAAATATTTAAAATTTTAAAAACATAAAAAGTTGATATTTGAACACAGTAAAAATGAGTATTATTTTAGGTTTATAATGATGTGGTGGTTGTTTTATAAGAGTGCATTTTATCTAGGGATACCTACTAAGTATTTTCAGTTAAAGTGATGATCCATTGGATATGATTCAAAATAATCTAAGAAGAGACATGGAAAGTGATATAAACAAACTGATGTTGGGGGCACATGGGTGGCTCAGTGGGTTGAGCCGCTGCCTTCGGCTCTGGTCATGATCTCAGGGTCCTGGAATCGAGCCCCACATCGGGCTCTCTGCTCAGCAGGGAGCCTGCTTCCTTCTCTCTCTCTGTCTGCCTCTCTGCCTACTTGTGATCTCTGTCTGTCAAATAAGTAAATAAAATCTTAAAAAAAAAAAAACAAATTGATGTATTCATAACTGTTGATGAGGATGATGAGTATTTTATATTATACTAAAAATTCTGTATTTGTGTTAAATTTCCAAAATAAAATTTTTCAAAAAATATAGTAATATTTCTGTATTTCTCTTTTTTGTTATTCTTTGGACAGCTATCCCTATCCCTGTACATTCAAATGTCATACATTCTATTCGTACCATTTTTTAAGTAAAATAGATATGAACAAGCATTTCTCTTTAGAGCTGAGACATTTTTCTTTGTTAAAAAATGGGAGTAATAATATCCACTACATATTATGATCGTGATAATAGAGCCTAGATCGGGTAACTCACATAAGCACAGTTATAGTGCCTGCTTATATTCATTAATGTGCTTCTCTCCCTTCCTTAATGGACAAAACATCTCTGATCCTTGGAGGATTCACTTTTCCAGAATTCTCCTTTTAGTTCCAGCTTTTTTGTCATAAAAACAAATCTTAGCATTCTTTTTATTAAAGATTTTATTTATTTTATTTGTCAGAGAGAGAGAGAGAGAGAGAACAAACACAAACAGGGGTAGCAGCAGGAGATGGAGAAGCAGTCTCTCTGCTGAGCCAGGAGCTCTATTCAGGACTCCATCCCAGGACTCTAGGATCATGACCCAAGTTGAAGGCAGACGTTTAGCTGACTGAACCACCCAGGCGTCCCAAATCTTAGCATTCTGATCTTTTGTCTGAAACAACACTAACATTTGTTTTCCCAAATCACATTCTGTAACAAAGTTATGATACTAACTCAGGGAAAAAGGAAGGAAAGAAACCGTAAGTTATATAAATTTATTTTATCCTTTGTGAATTTTGGGAACCAGAAAAGAGATAGATTACTTACATTGTTTCAAACATTGTGTAAAGTTTGATATAATCCTTAACCACTTCTATGTCCAAATGACCCAGGCTCCGCGAATAGGCATTCAACCACCTGGTCATACTTCACAAGTTATCACAAGGACTCCAATTTCTATCATCAAGAGAAGGCTTCCTGTCCCTTTCTGGAACTCAGAAACCTAGCTTCTGAGATAAGGATGGTCAGGAATATACATTATTAGGATGGATAAAAGAAGATCAATAATCTATGATTTACATCATTCTTATGTGCAAAAGCCAAATGAAGAAAAGAAGAAAATAATGACTGCCAACAGTCCAAAAAGGAAGCAAGATATTTTGGAGCAAAAATAATCACACAATTTAGAAAACTATTTCAGACATTTAGTTCCAGCTTTATGGTTGCATGAACTGTGACTCTACCATACGTGAGAACAGGCTGTGCATGAGAAAGGACATACCTGATGAGAAAGAGATTAGAGAAGATAAATTGTCTGTCCTACCACTGTGCCTGACCAAGCAAGATGTGGGAGCATGAGATGGTTTTCTTCATTCAACAAATACCGAGTGAGCAAACCAATGCTGCTCCAAACTCAGAAAAACTGCAATTTATAACAATCTCATTTATTAAGAAAGACTTCAGGCCAAGCTAAAGAGTTAGTTACCAAAAGTAATGGCCATATTTGTGTTTTGTGGGGCAAAAATGTTAAGCCATGATATACAAAATGAAGAAGTGAAAAGAGAGCCAGGAAAAGTGGTCAATTTGACACCAATATTAAATGTCAGTGGGCAGAAAGGAAATACTCAAGAATTGACAGTCAGAAGTATCTAGTACTTATGTTAATTATCTTATGTTTAAAAAATATTTATTGATATTAAAAGTGAAAAATCTATACATGTACAAAAACACACAAAAACATAAAATATGTTAGCATATTTATTCCTGAATATTTAGAAGTCCAATGCGCTATCCATTGCACAACAGAGCCACCTTATTCCTGAATATTTATTTGGTAAATTTGCAAAGATGTTCTACTATAAAGACTTAATATTCATCATTAGGAGACAAAATGTTAAAAAATAATTGAAGTGAACCACATGTCTGCTGGAAAAGAAAATGTTCCATGTCCTGAATAATTTAAGTCTCTAAGTTTTGTATGCTGACTTCAGTTTTCTCCCTTTGTCTTTCCAACAGATTATTTTAATCCCATAACTATTTCTCACAGCTTTCTTACATTTAATGCTTATTGTCTTCTGAAACCATACCGACCTCAGAGACTTTTTAAAAGTCAATGCCAGGGGAGGAGTCAAGATGGCAGAGAAGTAGTAGGCAGAGACGACATCAGGTAGCAGGACATCAGCTAGACAGCTTATCAAACCATTGCGAACACCTACAAATCCAATGGGAAATCAAAGAGAAGAAGAACAACAATTCTAGAAACAGAAAATCAATCACTTTCTGCAAGGTAGGACCTGTGGAAAAGTGAATCCAAAGTGATGGGAAGATAGACTGTGGGGGGAGGGGCCAGCTCCTGGCAAGCGGCAGAGCAATGGAGCACAAAATCAGGACTTTTTTTTTTTTTTTAAGATTTTATTTATTTATTTGACAGACAGAGATCACAAGTAGGCAAAGAGCCAGGGTTAGAGTTAGGTTCAGGCTCACATTTTTTTTTTTTTTTTTTTTGCAGTAAAAAGGTGTCATTTTATAGTTTTAATTTGCATTATGGGGGCGCCTGGGTGGCTCAGTTGGTTAAGCCGCTGCCTTCGGCTCAGGTCATGATCCCAGCGTCCTGGGATCGAGTCCCACATCGGGCTCCTTGCTCGGCAGGGAGCCTGCTTCTCCCTCTGCCTCTGCCTGCCACTCTGTCTGCCTGTGCTCGCTCGCTCTCCCTCTCTCTCTCTCTGATGAATAAATAAAATCTTTAAAAAAATAATAATAATAATAATAATAATTTGCATTATGAAAATAAGTCTGTACACCAAGTAATACATATTTAATGAATATGAATCATGTAAATTTGGTCATGGCGTTTAACGTTGGCTTTGGCTTTGACGTATTTCAGAATTCATAGAAAATATTGAACTTCTAATAAAATAAATAAAACATTTTAATAACTGATATTAATCAACTTCAAAATTTCTTTGTACTTAATAATCAACTTCAAAATTTCTTTTGAGAAGAAGGGAAGCAGGCTCCCTGCTGAGCAGAGAGCCCAATAAAGGGCTCAATCCCAGGACCCTGGAATCATGACCTGAGCCGAAGGCAGAGGCTTAACCCACTGAGCCACCCAGGTGTCCCCAAATCAGAACTTTTAAAAGTCGGCTCCATGGAGGGACATTGCTCCAGAGGCTAAACCAGGGGGAAGCCCACGTGGGGTCAGCATAACCCCAGGTCCTGTGGGGTCACAGAAGGACCGGGGGTGTCTGAGTGTCACAGAGCTTGCAGGTATTAGAGCGGGGAAGCCAGCTACAGCAACAAAGCTGAGGAGTGAGCTCTCAACCCGGGTTACCTTGAACCTGTCGCAGGCAGGGTGAGCTTGGAGCGCGGCCAGAGGCCACAGAGACGGAAGTGGCTGGGCGCTTTTCTCCAAATGTGAGCGATTGAGCACTTTCCTCCAAGCACAACCAGAGGCCTGGGAGATGGGGGCGCTTCGGTGCTTTTCTCTGAGGGCACACTGAGGAGTGGGACTGCGAGCTCTCAGCTCCTCCAGGCCGGAGATTGGGAGGCCACCATCTTCATTCCCATCCTCCAGAACTCTATGGAAAGCGCTCAGGGAACAAAAGCTCCTGAAAGCAAACCGGAGCGGATTACTTAGCCCAGCCCCTGGTAAGGGCGGTGCAATTCCGCCTGGGGCAAAGACACTTGAGAATCACTACACCAGCCCTCTCCCCCAGAAGATCAACAAGAAACCCAGCCAAGACCAAATTTACTCACCAAGGAGAACAGCGGAATTCCAGTGGAGGAGAAAACAAATCTTATCTGGACAAAATGACAAGGCGGAAAAACCCACCACAAAAAAAAGAGCAAGAGGCAGTACTGAGGGCTGGGGACCTAATCAATACAGTTATTGGTAATATGACAGATCTAGAGTTCAGAATGACGATTCTCAAGGTTCTAACCCGGCTCGAAAAAGGCATAGAAGATATTAAAGAAACCATCTCCAGAGAGATAAAAGCCCTTTCCAGAGAAATAAAAGAACTAAAATCTAACCAAGTTGAAATTTAAAAAGCTATTAATGAGGTGCAATAAAAAATGGAAGCTCTTACTGCTAGGATAAATGAAGCAGAAGAAAGAATTAGTGACATAGAAGACCAAATGACAGAGAATAAAGAAGCTGAGCAAAAGAGAGACAAATACTGGACTATGAGGAGAGAATTCGAGAGATAAGTGATTCCAGAAGAAGAAGAAAGAGAGAGGGGAGCAGAAGGTATATTGGAGAGAAATATTGTAGAGAATTTCCCTAATATGGCAAAGGGAACAAACATCAAAGTCCAAGAGATGCTAAGAACACCCCTCAAAATCAATAAAAATAGGTCCACACCTCATCACCTGTAAAATTTACAAGTCTTAGCAACAAAGAAAAAATCCTGAAAGCAGTCCGGGAAAAGAAGTCTGTAACATACAAGGGTAAAAACATTAGATTGGCAGCAGACCTATCCACAGAGACCTGGCAGGCCAGAAAGAACTGGCATGATCTATTCAGAGCACTAAATGAGAAAATTATACAGCCAAGAATACTATATCAAACTAGGCTATCATTGAAAATAGAAGGAGAGATAAAAAGCTTCCAAGACAAACAAAAACTGAAAGAATTTGCAAACACCAAACCAGCTCTATAGGAAATATTGAAAGTGGTCCCCTAAACAAAGAGAGACCCTAAAAGTAGTAGATCAGAAAGAAACCGAGATGATATACAGTAACAGTCATCTTACAAGCAATACAGTGTCACTAAACTCATATCTCTCAATAGTTACCCTGAATGTTAATGGGCTAAATGCCCCTGTCAAAAGACACAGGGTATCAGAATGGATAAAAACCCAAAACCCATCAATATGCTGCCTACAAGAAACTCATTTTAGACCTTAGACATCTCCAGATTTAAAGTGAGGGGGTGAAAAACAATGTACCATGCTAATGGACATGAGAAGAAAGCTGGAGTGGCAATCCTTATATCAGATCAATTAGATTTTAAGCCAAAGATTATAATAAGAGATGAGGAAGGACACTATATCATACTCAAAGGGTCTGTCCAACAAGAAGACCTAACAATTTTAAATATCTATGCCCCTAACATCAGCCAACTATATAAACCAATTAATAACAAAATCAAAGAAATACATCGACAATAATAATAGGGGACTTTAACACTCCCCTCACCGAAATGGACAGATCATCTAAGCAAAATATCAACAAGGAAATAAAAGGTTTAAATGACACACTGGACCAGATGGACATCACAGATATATTCAGAACATTCCATCCCAAAGCAACAGAATACACTTTCTTCTCTAGTGCACATGGAACATTCGCCAGAATAGACCATATCCTGGGTCATAAATCAGGACTCAAATGGTATCAAAAGATTGGGATCATTCCCTGCATATTTTCAGACCACATTCTCTGAAGCTAGAACTCAATCACAAGAGGAAGTTTGGAAAGAACACAAATACATGGAGTCTAAACAGCATCCTTCTAAAGAATGAATGGATCAACCAGAAAATTGAAGAAGCATTGAAAAAATCCATGGAATCAAATGATAATGAAAACACAACGGTTCAAAATCCGTGGGACACAACAAAGGCAGTCCTGAGAGGAAAATATGTAGTGATACAATCCTCTCTCAAGAAACAAGAAAGGTCTCAGGTGCACAACCTAACCCTACACCTAAAGGAGCTGGAGAAAGAACAAAAAAGAAACCCTAAACCCAGCAGGAGAAGAGAAATCGTAAAGATCAGAGCAGAAATCAATGAAAAAGAAACTAAAAAAAAAAACACAAAACAACACAATAGAACCAATCAATGAAACTAGGAGCTGGTTCTTTGAAAGAATTAATAAGATTGACCAACCCCTGGTCAGACTTATCAAAAAGAAAAGAGTAAGGACCCAAAATATAAAATCATAAATGAAAGAGGAGAAATCACAACCAACACCAAAGAAATACAAACAATTATAAGAACATACTATGAGCAATTCTACGCCAACAAATTTGACAATCTGGAAGAAATGGATACATTTCTAGAGACATATAAACTACCAAAACTGAACCAGGAAGAAACAGAAAACCTGAACAGACCCATAACCAGTAAGGAGATTGAAACAGTCATCAAAAATCTCCAAACAAAAGTCCAGGGCCAGACGGCTTCCCAGGGGAATTCTACCAAACATTTAAAGAAGAATTAATTCCTATTTTCCTGAACCTGTTCCAAAAAATAGAAATGGAAGGAAAACTTCCAAACTCATTTTATGAGGCTAGCATCACTTTGATCCCCAAACCAGAAAAGGATCCCATCAAAAAAGAGAATTACAGACCAATATCCTTGATGAAAACAGATACAAAAATTCTCACCAAAATACTTGCCAATAGGATCCAATAGTACATTAAAAGGCTTATTCACCATAACCAAGTAGGATTTGTTCCAGGGCTGCAAATTTGGTTCAACATCCGCAAATCAATCAATGTGATACAATACATTAATAAAAGAATAAGAACCATATGTTACTCTCAATAGATGCTGAAAAAGTATTTGACAAAGTGCAGCATCCCTTCCTGATTAAAACTCTTCAAAGCCTAGAGATAGAGGGCACATACCTCAATATTATCAAAGCCAACTATGAAAAACCCACTACAAGTATCATTCTCAACGGAAAAAGACTGAAAGCTTTTCTGCTAAGGTCAGGAACATGGCAAGGATGTCCGTTATCACCACTGCTGTTCAACATAGTACTAGAAGTCCTAGCTCAGCAATCAGACAATAAAAAGAAATTAAAGGCATCCAAATCGGCAAAGAAGAAGTCAAACTATCACTCTTTTCAGATGATATGACACTATATGTGGAAAACCCAAAAGGCTCCACTCCAAAACTGCTAGAACTTGTACAAAAACTCATTAAAGTGTCAGGATATAAAGTCAATGCACAGAAATCAGTTGCATTTCTTTATACTAACAACAAGACATAAGAAATAGAAATTAAGGAGTCAATCCCTTTTACAATTGCACCCAAAATTATAAAATACCTAGGAATAAACCTAACCAAAGAGGCAAAGAATCTATACTCAGAAAACTATAAAGTAGCCATGAAATACTGAGGAAGACACAAAGAAATGAAAAAATGTTCTATGCTCATGGATTAGAAGAACAAATATTGTGAAAATGTCTATTCTACCTAAAGCAATCTACACATTTAATGCAATCTCTATCAAAATCCCATCCATTTTTTTTTCAAAGAAATAGAACAAACAATCCTAAAATTTATATGGAACCAGAAAAAATCTTGAATAGCCAAAGGGATATTGAAAAAGAAAGCCAAAGTTGGTGGCATCACAATTCCAGACTTCAAACTCTATTACAAAGCTGTCATCATCAAGACAGTATGGTACTGGCACAAAAACAGACACATAGTTCAACGCAACAGAATAGAGAGCCCTGAAATAGACCCTCAACTCTATGGTCAAGTAATCTTCGACAGAGCAGGAAGGAAGGAATGTCCAATGGAAAAAAGCCTCTTCAACAAATGGTGTTGGGAAAATTGGACAATCACATGGAGAAAAATGAAATTGGACTATTTCCTTACACCACACACAAAAATAGATTCAAAATGGATGAAGGACCTCAATGTGAGAAAGGAATCCATCAACATCTTTGAGGAGAACACAGGCAGCAAACTCTTTGACCTCAACCGCAGCAACACCTTCCTAGGAACATTGCCAAAGACAACAGAAGTAAGGGGAAAAATGAACTAATGGGATTTCATCGAGGTCAAAGACTTTTGCACAACAAAGGAAACAGTGAACAAAACCAAAAGACAACTGACAGAATAGGAGAAGATATTTGCAAACGACATATCAGATAAAGGGCTAGTATCCAAAATCTATAAAGAGCTTAGCAAACTCAACACCCAAAGAACAAATAATCCAATCAAGAAATGGGCAGAGGACAGGAACAGACATTTCTGCAAAGAAGACATCCAGATGGCCAACAGACACATGAAAAAGTGCTCCATATCACTCAGCATCAGGGAAATACAAATCAAAACCACAATGAGATTTCACCTCACACCAGTCAGAATGGCTAAAATTAACAAGTCAAGAAATGACAGATGCTGGCGAGGATGTGGAGAGAGGGGAACCCTCCTACACTGTTGGTGGGAATGCAAGCTGGTGCAGCCACTCTGGAAAACAGTGTGGAGGTTCCTCAAAAAACTGAAAATAGAGCTACCCTATGACCTAGCAATTGCACTACTGGGTATATATCCTAAAGATAAAAACATGGTGCTCTGAAGGGTCATGTGCACCCAAATGTTTATAGCAGCAATGTCCACAATAGCCAAACTATGGAAAGAACCTAGATGTCCATCAACAGATGAATGGATAAAGAAGAGGTCGTTTATATACACAATGGAATCCTATGCAGCTATCAAAAAATGAAATCTTACCATTTGCAACGACGTGGATGGAACTAGAGGGTATTATGCTTAGCGAAATAAGTCAATCAGAGAAAGACAACTATCATATGATCTCCCTGATATGAGGAAGTGGAGATGCAATGTGGGGGGGGGTGGGGGGTAGGAAAAGAAAAAAATGAAAGAAGATGGGATTGGAAGGGAGACAAACCATAAAAGACTCAATCTCAAAAAACAGACTGAGGGTTGCTGGGGGGAGGGGGGATGGAAGAAGGTCGTGGGGATATGAACACTGGGGAGAGTATGTGCTATGATGAGTGCTGTGAAATGTGTAAACCTGGCGATTCACATACCTGTACCCCTGGGGATAAAAATACATTATATGTTTATTTTAAAAAATAATAAATTTTTTTAAAAAAGAGCATTAAAAAAAAAAAGTCAATGCCACAGGACCACCTGGGTAGCTCAGTCTTGGTTAAGCGTCTGCCTTCGGCTCAGGTCATGGTTTCAGGGTCCTGGAATCAAGCCCTGCATCTGGCTGCCTGCTCAGTGTGGAGCCTGCTTCTCTTTCACATTCTCCCTCTGTGCTCTCTCTAATAAATAAATAAAATATTTTTTTAAAAAAAGTCAATGACACAAAAGCTTGACTCCATGCTAAGGAGTTTTTATGAATCATGGAATTATTAAAGTGTAGATAAAGCCTATCAACTTCACCTAGTGATTTAGATAATATGATTTAGTTTTAATTCCCCTATATCCTGCTTTACAAGTTTTTCTAATGACCTATTGAGAGAATAAGTCAAATTCCATTTACTCTCTCTCATTGAAGTCAATCAATTAGTATTTTTTCCCCACAACTTTTATATATCTTCCTCATGTTGAAAGAAATGATATCCTATTTTAGAGGTAATAATTTTATATTGCATATATTTTTATTTCAAAAATGTTTTATTATCTAATATTTGTTACTCTATTTTAAATGCTTCAAAAACATAATGAGTTAATTTGAATATACAACAACAATACTTTTATGGAATGAAATCCCAGGTACTATCTTATAAAATATCTGTCTTTTCTTCCATGTGTTTTGTATATCTTCTCTTAAATGGAAAGCTGAAAGTGAGTAAGGAAAGCACTGGGTCCTTGATATTCCCAGAACAAGATTACAATTTATGAGTTACTTTAGCCTTCAGCAGTTTCTCCTCTATTTTTGCTAAAGCCCATATACAATATGACCAATTGATTATGGCTCTCCTCCTTCCTGGCCCAGGATATATATTTTTCAACCACAAGCTGAAAAAGAAAACAACTACTTTATTTTGAAAAATTCTTCGCAGAATTGCTACGATCTTCCTCAGCTTTGTCACTCACTGCTTGGTGCAGCCACATATGCCTGTGGTTCCTGATTCTGGTCTCATCAGTCACCTTCTTAGTAGAACAGGAGCAATCATGCAACCTCAACACGTTTGGCTTGCAGTGCAGAAATAATTGAGCTACCATATATTTTCTGTTCCTTTTAAGTACTTATACAATGGCAACTGCAATTTAATTCCACTAATTCACTTTATTAAAGAATAACTAAAAACAAAAAGTAAAATCATGACTACATCAGTTGTTCTATATTACCACATATATAACCAATTACCCCAAATTCTGTGGCTTAAAATAGCACACACCATTATCATCCCACGGTTTCTGGGTTGGGAGTCTTGGCATAGTGTGGCTAGATCCTCTGCTTGGTGTCTCACAGATTTCTGTCAAGATATTGGCTGGGCTGAGTTTCACTAGGCGCTGGCCTGGGAAAGAATCTGCTTCTACTCATTCAAGTTATTGGAAGAAGAAATTCCTTTAGGTTTGGATGACTGAGGGCTCCAGCTGTTTGCTGGCCATGGCTAAAAGCCACCTTCAGGTCCCAGAGACCACTCATAGTTCCTTGTGGCTCTATTCAGTTTCTGGCCACAAGGACTTCCTCAACATAGCTGCTTCATCAAACCAACAAGGATAATCTTCCACTGCAGTCTGCAATGATAAAGTCTTATATATGAAGTTTTATATATAATAAATCACCAAAGGAGTGACATCCCTATGTCCCTCATAGAAGTGTCACATTCTGTCACCTAGAAGCAATTCACATATACCGCCTGCCCTCAGTGTGAGGGGATTACACAGTAGTGTGGACTCTAGGAGTTGGTAAATCATTTGGGTGGGGGAGGGCATCCCACAGTCTGTTCATCACAATGAGGCTCATACAAATATAAATGTATCAAAGATTTTAGTGAGTTCATTAGTGTTTTAACTGGTTCAGAGTAGAATTTAGAGTAAAGCACTTATACAGTCAGATAAGGAACGCTGGAATGAATTTACGAATCAATGCAAAACTTCATGAATCTATCTGGTCAATAGCCACAGGGCATTGAGTCAGATACAATCTATATTTCTGTGAAAAAAAATCATCTGTGCTTTTGGTTTTCAAAAACTGATAGCTGTCTAGCTCATAAACAAGTGATTGTGCAGTAACTCAGGGCAAAGACAGAAGCAGAACCTCCACGGAGTCAGATGCCCCAGCAGAAAAGAAACCCAACCAAGAATTCTTTCGTCCATTTCAAAATCCTTGACCTTGTTTTTTTTTTTTTTTTTTGCTTCTTTACAGCACCCACTCTTCCCCTGTGATTATAATAATCTCAAATAGACAATTTTTTTCAAAAATTGGGCTGATCTTGGGGCGCCTGGGTGGCTCAGTAGGTTAAAGCCTCTGCCTTCGGCTCAGGTCATGATCCCCAGAGTCCTGGAAGAGAGCCCACATCAAGCTCTCTGCTCAGCAGGGAGCCTGCTTCCTCCTCTCTCCCTCTCTGCCTGCCTCTCTGCCTACTTGTGATCTCTCTCTGTCAAATAAATAAATAAAATCTTAAAAAAAAAAATCAGGCTGATCTCATCTGATTTGTACTGATATTTACATAGGTACAGCAAAAGTACTGATCAATTGTATAGACCTCCTTGAGTTCGTTTTCCAAATCTAGAGTCCTAGAATATTGAACAATTAATAAATTCATAAAATTACCTTCTGTCTGGAAGTTTCCATAAGGAACCTCAGATTGGATTTATAAAAAGTCTCTATTATTTGCAATAATGAGACCAGGAGCTGAATCCAGAAACTTCACAAATTTTACCTTTAAATTTGGGTGAATCACTCTATTTTAGAGGTTGTCAAAATATTCTAAATTTCCTGGTCCTAGAAATGAACTTCCTTACCATCTGCCAGGCTGGGACACCACAAACAAGGCACCAGGATAGTTTTTCCAGAAGGACTTTATAGACCTTCTCTCCTTAAGTTTAGCTAAACTTGCTTCTTAATGGTGCTTGTCAAAACTAATTAAATAAACATCATTTTCAAACATGATAAACTACTATGATCTAAGTTGTACAATCAATTTATCCAATTAGATCATGGAAAAGAGAAAGGCAGATGCTTTCTGAATCTATGCACACAACTACATTGCTATGAAAAGTAAGAAGATTTAATAAAAATGTTTATGATTTCTCGGGTGTCACAGTGAGTCGTCTGGGTTTACAAAAGCAAAGTCACTGCATTGAAATGGGATAACTTAAAAAGAAAAGAACTTTCTTATATTTATAGAAAATAGAACATTAAGACAGAATCAACAATATTCCAAGCAAATAACCACAATAAAATTCCCTTTGTCGGTTTAATTAGTCTTATGTATTTAGCTCCTCTTATGCTATATCTAGACTTAGGAGGATCCTAATGTAAAACTGTCTTCTTCTTGATTAAAAGGAATCTTGAAAATTCTGATTCAGTCTACTGATAGTCTAGATATTACCTGAACAATGTCAGCTCAGAAGCTACAAAGAGAGGTTCATTTTTTAAGTGTCAATGCTTTTAAGTACCTATTACTGTCTCTTTTGGGGAGTTTTCAGATTATCCTTCTTTGTTAAAGATAAAACTGGTCAGCAGATAATAGCAAGGTATCTAGCACATAGCAGAGTAAAACAAATACCCTTTGTGCCAGAGACAAAATCCCTACAGTTTTTTCTATGATTTCTTTTCTAAGGATAAATTTCAAATATGAGAAATCTGATTATGATTCATAAAAAGGTTAATACAACTGACAAGGAAATCTGTTTCTGTGGCATAAGGAATAAAGATAATGAAACTATTTCCCCCAAAATTCTGACAAAATATCTCTAAAAATAATGAATAAGTCTGTTTTCCATGAAGACAAGGAGTGCTACACGTCTGACTTATAAGAATAAATGAACAACATTTTAACAAATATAATGAGATAAAACAAAAAAGAATTCTGAGACATACCAAAACATATAAAAAGAATCTAAGATACGGGGTACCTGGGTTGCTCAGTGTGTTAAGCCTCTGCCTCTGCCTTCAGCTCAGGTCATGATCTCAGCCCTGATCAAGCCCCAAATAAGGCCCTTCTCAGCAGGGAGCCTGCTTCCTCCTCTCTCCCTACCTGCCTCTTTGCCTACTTGTGATCTCTGTCAGTCAAATAAATAAATAAAATCTTAAAAAAAAAAAAAAAAAAAAAAGAATCTTAGATACAAAGACTGAGTAACTCCAGAGAAGGCCTGAGACATAGGTATCAAAAACCTATCTCTGTGCTCTGGAGCCAATGAAGACAGAGTTTGGGGATAAAGATGAAACAATAGTTTTTGTACTTTGCCAGACAAAAGAGGCTACAGCAGGCCAATGGTTTCAAAACTGCAGACCCACTGGGGTATAAGGCTGAGGGGTTTTATTTGGAAAACACAGGATCTGGAAAGTTTTGACAGGAATGTGGCATTTGCAGCCAGCCGTGTCATGTTCAAGGTGGTCTCATGACTAGTCCTGCCGCGCACCATCCACGTCTTCTTACTAAGTAGACATTGAGGTCAGCAAGATGCCAACACCAACATCGAGTTCCTGGAACAAAGGATTCTACAGAAAACAAGTTAAGGGTCAGAGGAAGCTTCAAGAGTGAGGAAGAGAGAAATTTGTTCGGTTTAAAGTCAAGTCTTGCTGAAGCTTTAGTGTGTTCATCCTAATTTCCATCCATCTTTACGTTTTATAGGGGTTTCATAGGTACTTTGACTTAAAAAAAAAAAAAAAAGACCCTACATAGAAAAACTGAATATGCTTTCCAATTGAGAACCACTAGCCTAGAAGATGCTGAGCAAGGAAAAGGCTAAGGATAAAGGCCTGGGGAGATCGGAGACCCCTGACTAGGCTCCAGGAGGAGATAAGATAAGAGATAAGGGAACAAACCAGACCATCTTGCCCTGAATGTTAGGGGGCATCTCCCCTCCCTCCGGCAGCTACATTGTAACTACAGAAAATGACCAGACTTCAAAGAAAAAGTAAGCCATTAAAAATGTTATCAATAGTCCTTGGGCAAACCAATATGGCACAAGAGTCTTAAGGCCACAAGCTTCCCAGTTGGTTCTCTTTAAAAGCCTGCCAAGAATAGCTCACAGTGGCAACCCATTAGGACCCCTCTCATTCTAGAGTGCTTTTCTTCTTTCTGTTCTCACCTTCACTTAAAAACCCATCACAATGCCCTTTTGTGTCTGTGAGATCCATTGACTCTGATAGACAAGAACACTGTACCAATGCTACATACAAATTAAATGAGTAAGGTTGTGATCAAGTAGAAATTTATAAATAATAAGAAAAATTATAGCTGAATGCACCTACCTTTATTGCCTAATATCAGGCAAAGCTTCTCTAGGACTCTGACAAATAAAGAAAAACAACAGAATTATATCATAAGGTCTTAATCAATATTTTCCTTTAAGATGAAAATATAGTATGGATAATGAGTACATTCACAAACTTCTAGAAACTTTCCTTCAAGCATATAATTTATAAAATATGAATATTAACATTTTACCTACACAAATTTAAGGTAAGTTGTACATTCCCTTCTTTTTACTTAACTTTTTCCAGACAAATAATCTAACAAGTCAAATTATTTCTGATATCACTTCCTATAATGTGGGAAAAATTTGTCACTTTCCAGGGAACCTCTGGGAAACTTCAAAGATATATAAAATACATCCTAAAAGTTACACTGATTTTTTTCCAAATTCAGATCAGATATTTGAAAAGCAAAAATAAAAAATTTGTTAGGAGAGTTAGATCATAAGTGCCTAAGGAACAATACTTGATAATATTTTTAAGTGACAAATGCAGACAGAAAGTAACTTGTAAGAACTTCTGTTCTTTCCTAAGTGAGGAAACCCCTCTCTTTCTTTTTTAAATTAAGTAATCAGTGGTATAATAGAGTCAAAATAAAGAATACAACACTATCCTAATAACACATAGAATCTCTTTCAACAATTATAGGTAAAGGTATTAATCAATAAACCAAAAGAACAAACTCATCAAAATTAAGAAAAATTTACTAATATTTTGATATACATCATAGTTTGTTTTTAGATTTAGGTACTATAAACCAAGGCAAAAATATCATTTTCCATGCTTTGTTCTTCATTATTATGTTTTTCACATCCTGGAACAATCTGACATCTTATTTGATGACAGTTCTTAGATCTTCGAGAGCAAAATAACATTTATATTAAAAATGTGATGTTCTTGGGCGCCTGGGTGGCTCAGTCCTTAAGCATCTGCATTCGGCTCAGGTCATGAGGAGGCCATATCCAGCTCCCTGCTCAGTGGGAAGCCTTCTTCTCCCTCTCCCACTGCACCTGCTTGTGTTTCCTTTCTGTGTCTCTTTGTCAAATAAATCAATAAAATCTCTGGAAAATAAATAAATAAATAAATAAAATATTGAGTTCTTTCTGTTAACATGCAATGTGCTAATTATTCCTATCTTCAAATTAATCTATAAATATGTACATTTTAACACTCTCTGTTCTTACTTCTAATATAGCACATAAACATACCTGTGTAAACAACCACAGCAACAACAAATATTCTCAATTTGGGGTCCTCAATGCTCAATAATTAAGAGTCGTAAGAGATTAAAGGATCAAAAAGAAAAAGAGAAAACACTTAGAAATGCTACCTCAGGGGAAAACTACTCTTTTTCTTAAAAAGCAAAAGTACATTTACAGTCTTATTTCTCTTTCACTAATGTTCTTAGTGGACTATCAAGCACTAAATTGATTACAAACTTTTTTTTTAAAGATTTTATTTATTTATTTGACAGAGATCACAAGTAGGCAGAGAGGCAGGCAGAGAAAGAGGAGGAAGCAGGCTCCCCGCTGAGCAGAGAGCTCAATGTGGGGCTCGATCCCAGGACCCTGAGATCATGACCTGAGCCGAAGGCAGTGGCTTTAACCCACTGAGCCACCCAGACTCCCCAAAACAAATTTTTTATTGAGCTGAGATTATTAGTCTCATTTACTTAAGATTTAACTAAAATCATATATACTCGGATTCTTAAAAAGTTTCTAAGCTTCTATAAAAATAATTTTCAAATACATTTAAAGTATTTTAAGTTCAATTTCCTTATTTTCTGGTAATATTAGGAATATTTAATGTATGTAAGTGCTTAGTTATCTCTAGAAGCCAATTAGAAAAAAATCTTTTACAAACTAATTTATTAATATTCTCTGAAGATAGGAAATATTATATAATCACACAAGGAAAGGCCTTTCAGGATCACAGCATAGACACAGAGATCGCTTCAATTATACAAACTTAGCCACAGGTCAAAAGACACAGATATAAAAATTTGTTGGTTCTGATAGCAAAGAATGGTTCTGCTTTCCAGTGGGTTGATATGTGTTGAAAATAGACAAATATGCACAGAATTAATAATGGCAGGAATCGACAAACCAAATTCTTTGACATCTCTGACTCAACAGATAATAGATCTCTAAACATTTATAAATCTATTTATAGATCATCAAAATATCAGACTATAAAACCAAATTCACAAACACTGCTATCACAACTGGGCAATCACTTATCAGATGTAAGCAAAACAGAAACAAATAAAACAAAATCAGCAGAGGAGAGGGGAAAGTGCTAGTGAAACAAAAATTCAGTGGAATTGTGGCTCTATTGATGCTTCGAAATCTCTGGAAGCTAAGGTAATTCATAGCGGAGCCTAAGCTACATATATATTGTATATCTTCAGGATAACATTTACCTAGTTTCTGGTAAATTCATTGGGCATTTCAGTTAATAACACCCCAAATAGTTAAATGATTATCAAGGAAGATAATCTTATGACTCTTGTAGAAAAATAAATTGCTTACCAAGATTCTATATAACTCCTGAATTAATGAGAGAATTTGTAATAACTCACACCTAGTTCAAAGGAAAAACAATGAGAGTTACATAGACCAGATATGAAATGTCGAAATAATTTAAAAGAAGAAGTTAAAAGTTAAAGATTTTTTTTAAGACTTTATTTGAGAGAGAGAGAGCGAGAGAGAGCGCATGTGTTAGGCATGAACAGACAGGGAGGGAGAGGTACAAACCCACTCAAATACTGAGCATGAAGCCCGATATGGGGCTCAATCCCAGGAACCTGAGATCATGATCTGAGCCAAAACCAAGAGTCATATGCTCAACTGACTGAGCTGCCTAGGTGCCTCCAAAACTTGAAACTTTTTTCTATCCATAAGGCAATAGCCAATTACATTTCAACACACAATGTATTCATCTATGGAAAAAAATTATTTATACTACTGCAGGTTATCTATAATTTACAGAGTTGCAAAATATCTCAAAGTCAACGAAAAGTACAAAGCCCTCATAGAACAAGATGATCAAGATGGGAAGATAATCAGAAATTTTTCAGTTCATTTCACGTTTCACAATTTTTCCTGCTTTCAAATGGAAACGTCCTGTGTGTATCTTTACCCTTGACCTTTTAAGCATGGAGTTTGAATGATACAGGATTATCCATACACTTACTTTTTCAAGGCCTTGTATTTTCCTTGATCAGTAGATATTGTAATCATTTTTTGTCCATTCTTTATTAATTGTATCCCATGTGCCCTATATAAAGGAGAAACTTATTAAAGTTCTTATATTTTAATCCCTTCTTTCCCTGGTTTACAGAGATACTGTAATATGCACATCTTTGGTTATAAATTACTACATTCCAATCTATCTCCTTCTTTTCCTCTCTCTCTCTCTCTCTCTTACACACAAACTTAACACATTATAAACTGGAGATATATAGTCTAACTTATTAACTGGGATCATCTCTTGGTGCTATGTTGTATGATATGCTTTATTAGCTTTCTTTCCACTCATATTTTAAAAAATATTTATAACAAAAGTATTCCTTTTTTCTTTTTTAAGTATTGAAGAATATAATATTAAATTTCATTAAACACAAATTGCTCTAAAATAATGCACTTTTAAATTACAACTCATCATTGCTAATCTGTAGAAAATTATATTTTATTTATTATTATATTTTATTTTATATTATTACATATAAATATTTTATATTCTGTGAAAGCTCAAGATACAAAGCATGCTATGCCTTTATTTTATCTTTTATATTTATCTGTAAAAACTAGATGTAACTAACTTCTTTAATAGGACTGAAAGTTGAGTCTTTATTTTTTTATTTATTTATTTTTTAAGTTGAGTCTTTAAAACAAACATGATGCCTTGGCATATTGCTTCTTTTATTTTTCATTTGGAATAAACAATTAATATGTGAAAACAGAAATCTGCACAAAAGAACAAACTTACTTTTCTATTTCTTATTTGTACATTTGTTGTTTTGCCAGCATTCTAAATCTTATCATATTTTAAAATAACTCCTCCCTGATAAATTTAATTCTTCAAATACATAGACATTTTTAATCCCCTTTCTGGTTTAAAGACAGACACATTCTTAGTACCTAATAATGTTTACTCAACAAATTCCTGTTGCATGTACTTAAAGGGAACTGGAAAATAATAATAATAATAATAATAATAATAATAATATGTCCCTTAAAAAGGTACTTGTTATATTATAGGAAATTTGAATTGTTAACTTGATCACCAAGTGTACCTCAAGTGAAAGCAAATTTAACTCTTCCTTTCATCATTTAAAAATTCTATGAAGGGAATGGAAATTTATTCATTTTTATGATAAAATGTAGTTACCAAAGAGAATTTGTATTTTATAAATTTCCAGTTGTATATCTTATTCCTCCTGTTGTCATGCTTTTAAACTTCTGGGAAAGAATATATTCTCTGATACTAATGTCCTTTGAATGAAGGGTATTTTAAGTAGAAATCTATAGTGTTTTATATGGTTGAAACTCATTTTTACTTATTTTAAAAATACATTAAAAGTTTACTTTTTTCCTAAAGATAAATAGATATTTTTTAAATAAAAAAAGAAAAATAGTCCTGAAAAGAGGTAATTTGGTAATTAGGTAATGTACAGAACAAACATGAAACTATGTGTGTATCAGTTTTTCTGTTATTTCTTTTTCAGGCATATAATATTGTGAAAAAAATATTAATGATAGAAATGGTTTAGAATGATTTTTATATCAAAATAACATTTTACATAGATACATTTTGGTTTTAATATTATATTGTAATTTTTAAAATTATATTCCTCAAATGCTCCAAAGCTTAATGATTTGGACAAATATATTACTAAGATTGATCAACTCTTATACCACTAAAATAAGATAGTTCTGCTTAGGGCACCTGGGTGGCTCAGAGGGTTAAGCCTTTGCCTTCAGCTCAGGTCATGATCCCAGAGTCCTGTGATTGAGCCTTGCCTTGGCAGGGAGCCTGCTTCCCCCTCTTTCCCGCCTGCTTGTGATCTCTCTCTCTGTCAAATAAAAAAAAAAAAAAAAGAAAAACTTTAAAAAAAGAGTAAGAAAAAGATAGTTCTGCTTAAAATAATATAAATTCACTTTAAATAATTTTTAAATATAATCTTTTTGCTTCCAACTCCACAAAGTTTTTAGAAAGAGAAGATTTAAAATATAGAAATATTTAATCAACATAGAAATATAGGTTAATAATTTTCAAAATAAAAAAGTTAAAGGATCCATTTTCTTACAATAAAAATAAATACAAAATAAATGAATAAATCATTCCATATAGTATTTTAAAAATATTTCCCAAATAATTGTATTGTCAAAATAGATATTTAGATTTCAATCATAGAATAAAGACAAGTAAACAATATTCAAAATAATGTTATCGATATCATGGAATGTAATCAAAGTTTTTTTCACAAGCTAACAAAGGCTTGCAGCTTCACCTATTAAGCAATATTATCAGCAATTTTAAAAGATATTGCAGTTAAGAAAATAAGCACATTCAATTTTAAAAGTAAAAGGAACAAAAATAAGCTAAAATAGTAAAGTATAAAATATTAAATTAGGTTTATATATCTAAAATCTGTACTCTTATTAATTTAATCAAAGAATTTAAAAAAGATTTCAGTCACAAGAACACAAATTAAAAATGAAAAATGTAAAATCACAAATAGAGAGTAGACAGATGAGTATTTGGAATTTCATATGAATATGAAAAGAAGTGTATAATATTCTAGAAAATAAAAATTGATCCACTTAAATGTGGATATAAAATAAACAAAAGAAAAAAATGAGAATAGTTTTTGCTGTACTCTTCCTCGTAACATTTGATATACAATATCTTTTCAATTATTTAAGAAATAAATATAGATAATACTATTTAAACCATTCTAGATAAAAAAACCAATAAGATGGATTTTTTCTAATGATTTCAAATATATAACAGTCGTGATTCAACTCCAAATGATAATATCATGAAAAGACTATTATAGTCTCATAAAAACTTGTATATTCATACAAATTACAAGTAAAATAAAAATTTAAAATAACACATATTAAAATAAAAATTATTCAAATAAAGTTTAAAATGAAAATATTAAACTATATTGTTTAGGAATGTAGCTACAGCTAACAAAATCACAATAACAGTCAAACTGTTACAAAAGTCAGAATGAGCAAGTTTGACCACGAGGAAGCAGGAGTCCTCTTCAGAGCCATAAATGTTGAATTAATCACTGTCTGTTTCTCACAATATAATTCTTCATATATACATGCACATATATATATATACACATATGCATGTGCATACAAAGAGTTTATTCATTTCTTATGTGTTTTATATTGCACAATAAAATACTGACAGAGACAGAGACAGAAGGCAGAGCTCTCTAATTAGCCATCTCTGGGAGTTCCACTCCCTGATTTAGTATGTATTCCCATTCTAATGGTGACCTTACATTACAACCCTTATTTCATTGTCAAACCCAGTAGCCACTAGAACAAGACGACTAAGAGTGTAAACTCTTCAGACAGACTTTGACTCTGGCACTTATTTTTGGTTGGGGGGGTGTCAGGTAGAGGAATAAATAAATAGAAAATAATTGATTCATAAAACATAAGAATAAGGCAAAAAGAGAGGCTCTGGAGCCACTGTCTATATTCAAATCTTGGCTTAACTACCAATGAATCATGCCCATACAGAAGTTACATAACTTCCAAGTTCCTCATTTTTCTTATTCTTAAAATAAGAACAATTAAAATATGTACCCTCTTAGCTCATTCTGTGGGTTCTAAAAACGAATATGCCAAAATATTTAGAACAGTCCTAGACATAAAGTATGTAATATATATTACTTGTTTTTTTAAACAATAATGTGTTTGGATATTCTATGGAAAAATCTAATCATAGAAATGAGAATCAAAATAAGGAGAAATGGTGTTATAGATATATTTCTATCTTTTTGTTTTCACATATCAGAGAAAATTTAAGTAAGCTACCACTTTTGAAATTATTTGAAATCAGTGTATGATCTTAATCTAATAATTTATAATTTATATATATTCTATACACTATCTATATATTTATACAGAGAAATATATATGTAATTTAATTGTGATAGAGAATATGAGTATACATTTTAGCCAAAAAAGAGTTCACATAGTTGCCTACGTGCTAATAATGTGTTAAGACAACTAAATGTGGGTAGAGCATAAAATGTTTATTGACTTTGTCCTCAAATAATTATCACAAGTTATAAAATGTTCCTTCTTGATTAGTACTAGGTAACTTTGATCCAACTGTCTGTGAACATTCTTGTAATCTGAAATCGTAAGGAAAATCACCAATAAATAAATAATTTTACCATGAGTAAGATGACATGATGCTTATCAAAGTCTTATTCTTATGAAAAAAAGATGAAGACTCATTTAAAATAGAAGTTTTCTGGATCTGAAAGTCTAGGCTATATTCAGTTTGAACTTCCTTGGTATATAAGTTTATCACTACCAATTTAAGTACTTTATGTAATGCTTTAAAAAAGAGGCAACAAAAAACAAAAACAAGAAAAGGTGTGTAATTAACTAAGGACCTTAGTCATGTCAGTCAACATTTATGCAACACTCTTCAGTAAGACGTTACCCTGTGGGGCGCCTGGGTGGCTCAGTGGGTTAAAGCCTCTGCCTTTGGCTCAGGTCATGATCTCAGGGTCCTGGGATTGAGCCCTGCATTGCTCTCTCTGCTTAGCAGGAAACCCGCTTCCCTCTCTCTCTGCCTGCTGCTCTGTCTACTTGTGATCTCTCTCTCTGTCAAATAAATAAACAAAATCTTTAAAAAAAAAAATAAGACATTACCTCAAGTATTAAATAGCCAAGTGCATAAACAGTGCAGAACCTGTGCACCAGAGCACTTTGATATGCAAAGTAAAGTCACATTTCTAGAAAGCCAGCACTAACCAAACATGGAGATTGGCACATTAGAATGTTCCCTTACTTACAGCATTTTAATTAAAGCAAGTTCAGGGGAGAAATCTCATTTTCACAGGCATCAGTCATCTGTAAAATCCCTAGCTTTTGCTGATGCAAATTAGTTCTAAAATGCACATGCCAAAAGATAGGTAAAGTGTAAGAATTTTCCCAGTAGTTATAGAGGTGTTCTCTGATGGTTCAGGGATGAATAATTTTAATTCTTTAAATGTATTTTTCTAAATTACTAATTTCTCATTTATTTCAATCTAATTTCAGATTATTAGTGCACAGATTATTTTGTGAATGTCTCCTTCATTTGTTCACAAAAACTATGACATTATAATGAAGAAAGTCCACCAGGTGATTGCAGATTTGGAGTAGGGAAAACAGAGAGGAATTTGAGAGAAGCAAAAGCAAATAAGAAAATAAAATACAAGTCTTGGGCAATTTGGCAAATATCTTTAATTTAATTCAAATGATCTCAATTCATTAAAAAAGATTAAAATTAAAAAGACCTTTACAAGGGCTTAACAACAGGGTTCTTTATTGAAGAATGAAATATAAATATACATAAAATGACTATTCTCTAAATTAGAAAATTTTGTCCTAAGGCTGAGATGTTAAATAATAAATTTCAATGGTTTGTAGCTCTCAGCATCTTCAACGTGGGTCAGTTAATAATGAACAGAAATGTGGACACTTTGGTGGCTTCATGCTTTTACCCCAGCAGTATCCTTTACCTGGCATGGAAATTTTATCAACTAGATAAAATTCTACTCATCCTTTGTGATGATGTGTTTATAATAAATATTTATTTGGTCTTCAAAGAACTCCTAAAACCCTTGGAATTTTCTAAGTGATTCAAACAATAAAGGTATCTTTTGTTGTATTAATGGGATGACTTTTGGAAAGCCCCTGGGTAACCAAAAGATTGGGGCTGTTTGAGAGGAGAACCAGCCTTGTGGTTAGAGGGTTGGAACTTTTAGTCCCACACTCTCCCTTTCAGGGAGAGAGAGGGATTAGAGATTGTAGAGATTGAATCAATTACCAATGCCCGATGAGTTCATCAGTTATGCCTATGTAATGCAGACTCCATAAAATCCTAAAGGACAGGGATCAGAGAGCCTCCAGGTTAGTGAAGACACGAGGGTGTGGGGCGAGTGTCACATTCCCTCTCCCTTGCCCTGTGCATCTCTTCCAGGTGGTTGATCCTGAGTTCCTCTTATAATCAATCAGTAATCTAGTAAGTAAAATATTCTGTGAGCTGCTCTAGTAAATTAATCAGGCCCAAAGAGAGGGCTGTTGAAAATTCTATTCTATAGCCAGTGGGTCAAAAGCACCAAAGAGAACTCAAACTGGTGATTGATGACTGAAGCGGGGACAGAGGACAGAGTCCTTAACCTGTGGGATCTGACACTCTCTCCAGACAGAGAGTGCCAGGATTGAATTAGATTGTAGAACACCCAGTTGATATTGTAGAATTGCCCGGTGGTGTGGAAAAATCTCTTCCTTCCCCATTAGAATTGAGTATCAGAATCATTAGTTGGTGTGAGAACTGAAATTGGTATTCAGAAGTAGAACAGGGTGCAAAAAGTTACTCTTCATGTTGTTTACTAGGCTACAGCAGGATATAAACCAAACACTTAATGAAGTGTCTATAATATTTTGGGTGTTCAGTGTGTTTGGTGGATGAACGTTCAACTCAGCTCTTCCTCATTTTTATGCAACATGCTTGCTCTTGCCTTCAGTCTACCCCCACCTTTCCAAAACAGACTTAACAATTGTGTCTATCTTAAATTCACTATAGTACTCATCAAATGATACTTTTCTTAGAGGATAAATGATGTGGCATCCATTCTCTCAGCACATACATATACACATTATATCTTGAGCTTCTTGAGAACAAGGAAACAATAGTCAACTTTTAGTCCTAGCATCTAGTACCAGTAATATGCTAAGTTTTCAATAATTTTCAAAATGCAATTCAAAAGTAATTGGAAGAAAAAGAATTCTGGGAATACGGCAGAGTAGGGAGTACTAGGAATATGTCTCCCACCTAGACAGCAATTGCACTTGCCAAATATGTATAATGTAATTGTTGTGGACCTCTGGAGTCTATTGAAGTCTTGCAACGTCCAGGGGAAGACTTTGATGACAAATTGCAATTAAGCTGGGCCAACTGTCACACAATATTGTGATTGTATTTAATACCAATGAACTATAGATTTAAAAATGGTTAAGATGGCAAATTTTGTGTTATGTATATTTTACCACAATGAAAAAAAAAAATGAAGTAATTGGAAGATCTTTCCAGCAACAGATAAATAAAAGAAATATTCAGAGACTGTTTTCTATGTATGTACTTGCATGGGAAAATGAGCAATCTAACAAGGAAATTACAAACACAATTTCATTTATAATAGGTAGCATCAGAAAAAGAAAAAAAAACCAAAAACTTAGGAAAGAACTTAACCAAGGAGGTGAAAGACTTGTCTAATGAAAACTACAAAACATTGTTGAAAAATCAGAGGTTTTCAAGAATCTCAGGAAATAGAAATAAGTTAATTAAAACAAAATGAGTGTTTTATTTTACTCACTAAAAACTCACTCCACTCACTAAAAACAGGTGATATCTTCTACATAATCATTTAATAATATATACAGACTAATCAAATCTGCTTCAAATACTGTGAATTAAAACCTGTATTTAAGAATCTGTACGTAGGGTGCCTGGGTGACTCAGTGGGTTAAATGCTCTGCCCTCGGCCCAGGTCATGATCTCAGGGTCTGGGATTGAGCCCTGCAAGGGGCCCTCTGCTCAGCAGGTAGCCTGCTTACCCCCCTGCCTCCGCCTGCCTCTCTGATTACTTGTGATCTCTCTTTCTCTGTGTCAAATATAAAATAAATAAATAAAATTTAAAAATAAATAAAATTTTATAAATAAATAAAGATCTGTATGTAACTAAAAACAATTAATCTCTCTCCTTTTAATGCCAAATAAGATGCAATTTCTTTAAGCCAGCTTTACTGTGTCAATTTATTAATTGCATCATTTGATATTAAGTGTCCATTTAATCCCAAATAGCAAATTTATTAATTAAAATGAGAAAGTATATAAGCATTTTATAAGAAATGTAATTCCTTACACATATATAATCAATATATATGGCATCAACATTAATAAAAATATCAGTAATATATGCATGTTATTTGGATTTTAAATGAAAATACACATACTGTCTTTATTTAATGAATCCTGTTTTCCAATGAAATATTTTACTTTTCAAATAAATGCCTATTCAAATGTATTTTTATGAACTTGGGATGTATAAAATTTTAACTCTTTAATAACATTGTATCTTGCCTCAATGACTCACATTAAAACACAACAGATACAAAATACATTCCTTACAAAAATGGCATGTAAATTCAGGATGAATTTAAGAGAAAATGTGAGAAATTAAATAATCCAGACCTCCGAAACATTTTTTGAGAAGCAGTTAGATTGCAGAGAAAAGTGTATCAGCACTTTTCAACATAAACACAATGTCTGTAGTAGTGCTAATGGGAGGTATAGAATTGAGTTACAAATACCTGAGAGCACACATTTTTTTTGTCAGTGGGACTTAGTAACAAAAGTCATGTAAGGTGACCTAAAAAATTCTGGCATTTCATTGGCCCCCTCCCACAACTATCAGCCTCTCTGCTATTTATCCAATGAAAGTCAAGTGAGCAAAATATCATCTATAAACTTTTTTGGATACCTCCTGGGGCCTGGGAGCTTCCCTCAAACCTCCTACCATCCAGATTATCAAATGCTTCTCTCCCCTGTGGTCCTATAGCACTCACCACATTTGATCCATTGTGTTGAAATTCACTGTTGATTCCGTTAAAATGTACTTTCCTGGATGTCAAGACCCTGTAATTGTCATTGTATTTCAAATTGCCACATAGTCCTGGGCACTACAAAGTGTGTGAACTAAAGTATCCTCCTCATGAACAGAAAAGTTAAAAAAAAATTATATGTGAAATGGAAGTTCCAAACGTATTTTTCCTTCTTAACTAGTGTGTATCAAACCCAGTAATCAAATAAACAATCTGAAGCCATTGTGCAACATGGTGAATATAGGATTTTCAAGATGTGCTATTATAATTCAGAGACACAAATATTTCTTTTGTGAGAATTGCGTATCTTTTTTTAACCAAGACATTCCATAGTAAGTCAAGTCAATCACCTACTTATTAGTAAAGAATGATTTCAAAGCCACTAATGACGAAATGCACAGAAATACTAATTATTATCTGATGCATGCTTTGTTGTTGTTGGTGGTGGTGGTGGTGGTGGCCCCTCCCTCCTACCATTGCAAGGATCTCTTCAACCCTTAGCCCCAGAGCACTAGCCAGGAGGAAGCCTAGGTGTGGCTCTAGCCAGGTTTAAAGAGCCACATTTCCTCCTAGGCTGACTGCTATTCATTACTTAAACTGGTAGTGTAACGTGCATATATGTTGCAATGGTGAATTTTTATTCAACTTTCTGTCTGATTTACATTGTGGATAACATTTGTATTGGCTGCCTATAGCTGTTGCAAGAAGCACTTTACCAGCACTGTTGTTAGAGCAAATCTGGCATTGGGGTTTTCTTGTTTTTCACATAGAGTGGGAAGAAGGTGAGGCATTTGCTATGTATGCTAAATTCAAGATTTTAACAGTAAAATGCTACCAGTTTCTCACAGCTCTGGAAAAAATATTGGCTCAAAGTCTCTTTTGCCATGTGAACATGAACTCACATGGCTATGACCGTAACAAAAGAGGGATCAACTCCCAAGCCCTGGGAGATACACTCATCTTTATCTCCGTGTTTAAACTCATAGAGCTCTTCCAGTCTCGCCTCTCCCTCTTACATAAAGCTTGCATAAACTCACCAGACTTTTCCCAATGTCTTGACATATGAGTTTAGATTTTGTAAAATGACCTTAAAATAGCTTTAAAAGTATTATATATAATATGCATTCTAATGTACTTTAGATAAAGTAGATTTTAGTTGACGTTCGAAGCTTGCATTTTTCCCTACACTGAAAGAAAGTTATTAATAATTATGCAACAACATAACATATACTCCCAGCTTTTATGGTTTTAAGAATATTTGCCAAAACTAGGAAAAATTCACTCATTAATTTAACAGGCAGCTCATTTTGAGCCTTCTCTTCTGAAGGTATCACCGAATGAAGGATTTGTCTATTTTTCTAAAAACAGCACTAGAAAAATATTACACCATATGTAAATAGAAGTAGACACTTAAATTTATATTGCCATATTTTGGGTTGAACTTCAGGTAGATTATTTTTTTCATAGGAAAACTAGATAAACCTAAAGATGTTAAAATAGAAAAATCTTTAATAGAGTGAACATAATTTCATTATGACAGATTTTCTATATGGTATTTATTCTCATAACAGGACACACAAGTGAAAATAAAACTGCTATTAGATGGCAATATTAAGAGTTTGGTCTCAGAAAAATAATTTTTAAAAAATTTTAGTGAAGTATTACAGTATCAATTAACATAAATTAATGTGTTTAACAATAAAAGACTTTTTTCAGTGATTATCTACCAAGTGACTTTGTGAAATTATTTTCATATGCCAAGAATTTATGTTGAAAATACATTATCCATGTGCAGCTGTTGAAAGATAGAGTATCAGTCCCACTGAGGTTTAAATATCAGATGAGGATTAGTCTTCGCATGTAACTGTGATACACTCTGGTTTTAGCAACTGCTCATTTGGCCTCAGGTTCTTTTGAGCAAAGATTATGGCAAACACATGCTTCTGTTGGTTTATAATATCCACTCAAGGCAGTCAAGTTGATACTGGATTTAAGGTAATATACACAATCACACTTATTCACAATCACACAAAAAAAACACATATGCTATACACACATATGAACATGTACATATGGACACCACACATACAACATATACCTATAAACCTATACATATACTCTTTTCCTACTTTGTTAGTTTCAGGGAATTGTATGTTGATTTCAAAGGATTAATTGGAGTCATAGGTATCCATATATAGCTAAACAGAAAAATACATATTTCTGAGGGAAGCAAGTAGGAGGGGAAAGTTTAGAGCAGTTTTACTTGGAGGTCTAGATTTTAAATAAAAAGTGTGTCATGACTTCAATCATTTTAGCGGAACTGCATTATCTTATATATTAACATTGGTGTTAATTATATTTAACTATATTTAACATACCATAAACATTAAAAACAATGTTAGTGTAAATTGTTTTTATGAGTTTGTGTGAGTATTGCTGCCAATATTAATTGGTCGTGTTAGTTCCTATCTTTCGTAATTTCCTGAAGGAGATTCTGCAAAAATAATAGTCACTTACAAAAGACCTGCCCCTTTGGCTGTCCTTCTGTATTTGCTACCATGCAGAACTGTTTCTGAGATAGTCGGGGTAAGTTTAGGCAGTGTGTTTCATTTTATCTCGGTCCACCTGCACATGTGATTTGACTAGAAGTCTGTTCATCAAGCACTTAAAGTAAAAAGTGGCCGGTTAATATTCTGCTGCCCACCCAAAAGGAACCTGGACCAGTCTATCAATACCCAACTCCCCTGTCTCTATTCCAGAGAAGACCCCTTCTCTGCACAGCAGGGAGGATTTTAGAATTTAAGGAAGGCCAAGGTTGACAGATTTCCACCTCTTCACCATCATTTTACTCTAAGAATTACCATTAAAATAGCCTAAGGGACTCCTATGAAGAAAAGAAACTGTAAGAATTAATTACATTTCCCCTCAGATGGCCTCAAAAGTTATCTCATTGTGTCTTCTATAGCCCAACTCTAGAAATGTAAACTGTGAAGAGACTGAGTTTAACTAAAGAGAACATGATTATATCACACTAAGTGAAATGATTAACATTCAGATTTAGTTAGGGTGTTTTTTCTACTCATCTGTGTTAGCTCCAAAGGAAAAGCAGATAAACTATAAAGAAATAAATTACATTTTTCTTTTTTCTTTGAGTAAATAAGTGGAGTGTTACTAAATTTGTGAGCCTCTTACATAGCAAATGAGAAAATGGAACAAAATATTAACAATCTGTAATAAATGATAACAGCCTAAACCCATAAAGAGTTATTATAAATAAAAATTGGCAAAGTATGTAAACAGGCAGTTCATAAAAAAGCAAGTAAAAGGGGATGATACATACATATGAAGACTTCCTTTTCTGCAGCAAGAGAAATACTCATTAAGATGAAATGCTATTTTTCACCTTTCATATTTATAGTCACTTAAAAACTGAAAATATCCTGTGCTGGGAAAGTGTAGGCAAGTGAATTTATCATAGTCAATTTTCTTTTAAGTCCATTTTTTCAGGTTTATAAATTTGTCTATTATTCAGCATTTTAAAAAAAATTTTATTTATTTATTTGACAGAGAGAGATCACAAGTAGGCCGAGAGGCAAGCAGAGAGAAAGGAAGGGAAGCAGGCTCCCTGCTGAGCAGAGAGCCCGATGTGGGGCTCAATCCCAGGACTCCAGGATCATGACCTGAGAAGAAGGCAGAGACTTAACCCACTGAACCACCCAGGCACCCCAGTATTCAGCATTTTTTTAATTTCCTATAAAAATTTTTCTTTAAATATTTTACTTCTCTAGGAAAAGTTATATGCCTTTTACATACATAATATTATTTATCTATAATATAGATATTTTTATTATATTTATATATTTATCTATATTATAGATAAGTAATATTATTTAATAAATATCTTATTCTTTAATAAATATAAATATGTGAAGAATATAAATATTCTTTAATAAATATTTTTAATAGTTGATGACTCTCAGGAGAATTTTGTCTATTTTTTACTTTTTTTTTATTCATTGATACTATGCCACTTTTTCTTAATTTAAAGATACTGTTCTTATAATTTTACAAATTCCCTTTTCTTTCTTTATATTCGTTGACGAGAATGGATTATTTCTCTGGTACAGTTTCCCACTACATGGATTTTGTTGATAGCTCCCTCTTAATGTTACCGAGCTTGTTTATCTATCCTCTGTATTTCTTGTCAACTGGTAATTGGATCTGAAGTCTTGACCAGGTTTTATTTCTTTTTTCTCTTTTGGTAAGTTTCTGTATTATGTTCTGTTATGCACTTCTAACCGTAGGCCCAGAATGTCTGGCCATGTCTCTGTTTTCATGCTGTTACCATCTGTTTATAATACTGCCCCGATACATTAAATCATTAGGAATTTCATCATGGTAAAATTCTATTATTTCTTCTTTGTTTATATGTTACAACATTTTAAATAAAAAGACACTTCTCCTTATAAGCTAATTTTTAATCTCAAGTACCAGTTGCATAAAAAAAGCAAGAAAATGTTTAATCCTTTTTTACTAGTTTCAAAATTGTGCAGTTTCCCTAGAATCTTACAAATGAAGTTTCATTTATTTAATTTTTCTTCCTTTTAAAGTGCCATTATTTAATCATGGATTTAAACATTGTATGTGTTTCAATAATGTTAAGTATATCTAAATGTATGTATATGTATAAATGTATGTAAGTTTATATTTATATATAAGTATATTCTATATATTCTTATATAAATATATATTTAAATCTCTCAAATTTGGGGAAACAGGCTCCTGAATTCTTTTGATATGAGTTTTTACAGTTTTATGATTTTTTAAAATATATTCCAAGCTCATCTTGTTTATTTCTTATCCCATATCTGGAATTAACAGCTTATCCAAGGAACCCTGGTTTCTTTCAGTGCAAATTAACATATACTATACTATTAGTTTCAGAAGTAAAATTGAGTGATTCATGAGTTGCAAATAACACCCAATACTCATTACTTCAAGTGCCCTCTTTAATGCCTTATCACAGAATTACCCCATCTCCCCCGGCCACCTCCTCCAGAGTACCTTCAGTTTGTTTCCTGCAGTTAAGAGTCTCAAGATTTGTATCCCCTCTGATTTCATCTTATTTTATTTCTTAAATAAAATAAGAAATGGGGCGCCTGGGTGGCTCAGTGGGTTGAGCCACTGCCTTCGGCTCAGGTCATGATCTCGGGGTCCTGGGATCGAGTCCCGCATCGGGCTCTCTGCTCAGCAGGGAACCTGCTTCCTCTTCTCTCTCTCTCTGCCTGCCTCTCTGCCTACTTGTAATCTCTCTCTGTCAAATAAATAAATAAAATCTTAAAAAAAAAAATAAAAAAAAAAAGAAATGTTTTATTTCTTAAATTCCACATATGAGGTAAAATCATATGATAATTGTTTTCTCTGATTGATTTAATTCACTTAGCATAATACCATCCAATTCCATCATAGCTGTTGCAAATGGCAAGATTTCATTCTTTTTGATGGCAGGATAATATTTCATTGTATATATGTATACATCTTCTTTATCCATTCATCTGTCATTCAAGTCCTGGATGCACAGAAAACTCCCCTCAAAAATCAAGAAAAATAGGTCAAAACCTCGATGTAAGATAGAAAAGCTTGTAAATTTCAAAGATAAAGGGAAAATTTTGAAAGCTGCTCAGGACATGAGGTACTTAATCTACAAGGGTAGATATATAAGGCTGGCAGCAGACCTAGCTACAGAGACCTAGCAGGCCAGAAATTATTTGCATGATATATTCAGTGTGCTAAATGGGAAAAATGTGCAACCAAGAATATTTTATCCAGC
The DNA here is from genome assembly GCF_030435805.1 of Mustela lutreola. Classification (NCBI taxonomy): domain Eukaryota; kingdom Metazoa; phylum Chordata; class Mammalia; order Carnivora; family Mustelidae; genus Mustela; species Mustela lutreola. The sequence continues at coordinate 96,509,069 of NC_081296.1, forward strand.
AAGGCTGTCATTCAGAATAGAAGGAGAGATAGCTTCCAAAACTAACAAAACTAAAGAATTTGTGAACACTAAACCAGCCCTGCAAGAAATGTTAAAGGAGATCCTTTGAGAGGAGAGAGAGCCCAAAAGTAACAAAGACTGGAAAGGAACAGAGACAATTACAGAAACAATGACTTTACAGGTAGTACAACAGCACTAACTTCTTATCTTTCCAATAATTACTCTGAATGAATGTTATTTAAGTACAAAAAAAAAAAAAATAGGGACACTACCAAAGCACTATTTGTGAATTAGTGTAACATTTACTTCTTAAAAACTAACTAAAGCTTTACCAAAATAAATCTATAGACTGATATCACCTGTGACATTTTCCAAAGAAGATATATAACAACAAATAAGCACATGAAAAATTGCTCAATGTTATTAGTTATTATGGAAATGCAAATCAAAACCATGATGAAATGACACATTGTACCTAGCAGCGTAGCAATAAAAAACAACATAAAGTAATGAAGATGGTGAGAATGCAGAGAAAACTGAAAACTCACATCTCACTAGTAGGAATGTAAAATGGTACAGCCATTTTGGAAAGAATTTGATAGTATCTCAAAAAGCTAAACACAGAATACTATGTGACCCACCTTACCTACCCCTAAGTGAAAACCAAAGTAATTTAAAGCAGGGACTGGAACAGATATTTGTACATCAATGTTCATAGTTTATGACAACATAATTTACAGTAGTCAAAAAATGGAAGCAACCCAAAGGTCCATCAATGGATGAATGGATGAATAAGATGGTTACACACCCTGAAATATTATTCAGTCTTAGAGGGAATTAAATTCTGACACATACTACAAGATGGTTGAACTTTGAAGATATTATGCTATATGAAGTAAGCTAGACACAAAATAAAAAATATCGTATGACCCCATTCATAGGAACTACCTAGAATAGGAACACAGAAAACTGTTAGAGTTAGCCAGGGTTTAAGGAGGAGTAGGTATGGGAATTTTTGTTTAAAGAGTACAAAATTCTTTACGGAATGAAAAAATAATTTTGGACATAGTGGTGACAGCTGAGTAATAATGTGTGTAACTAATGCCACAGAATTAATACAAAAAATAATTCGTATAATGAGAAAGAGAATAAGAATCTGAGAACCTGGTATAAAATGATAATTGCAAGAAAACATCAGATTTAACTCAGAAAATACTAGAACATTATACACAAAGAACTAACAAGGATTAGTTCTTTGCAATTAGTACTTTATTTTTTTTTAAAGATTTTCTTTTGTCAGAGACAGAGAAAGAGAGAGAGAGATTACAATCAGGGGGAGAGGCAAGCAGAGGGAGAGGGAGAAGCAGACTTCCCGCTAAGCAAGGAGCCAGATGCGGGGCCCAATCCCAGGACCCTGGGAGCATGAATTAAGATGAACACAGGCACTTAAGCTACTGAGCCACCCAGGTGTCCATAATTAGTACTTTTTAAAAGTATAGTTTTCACTTAAATATATTTTCCACTTATGTATAGTCTTACATGTATATTTTATCTTTGTACGCTATGACAGGGAACCAGTGTTACTTTTGCAAAAACAAAGTTATAGCAGAAGACATTAGAATTTTAAATAAATACATCTTATTCTCTTCTTATTCACCATAATTTTGATCTTCCACAAATAATAGATATCACTTTTATAAAAATAAAAATAATAGTATGATCATTTAAAATTCTAAAACTAATAACCTTTTTTATTCTTTGTAAAACTTTAATTATAGCATATTTAGATTTCTTAGTGAGTTTCAAACTTATTTTAATGTCTTATTTAAAGTAGTTATATTTATTTAAAAAAAAAAACAAACTTTAAGATTCTCTTTATAAAGTCCAAAACTCAAGTTGGTTGCTGTTCAGATTATCCTTCCTAGGTATTGCTGCTACTTATTACTTATTGTTAGGACTCAAATTTCTGTTGTTTCTTCTCTCTCTACCACTACAGAAATGGTTGTAGACTTTTTCCCTCCTAGAATTCATCATTGGTAATCCAATTTCCTTAGTTTATCCATTTGGTCATAAAATTTCTTTTGTTCCAAAGATATAGTTTGGCATATATTAATTTTAAAACAACTATTTAATAAGAAAAATGATAAAAACTTTTTAATGAATTTTAATTTTTAAGAATTATTATTATACATTTCTTGCTTTTTTGCTTTGTTGTCAAACATTTATAAGACATTTTCAACTTTAATTTCAGATTGTCCATAGTATGATGATGATAACATGACAAAACTGAGATTATAATTCTTTATATTCCATATTTACTCTACAATTAATTTAAAAGTATAGTTCACTAACAGTTGAGCTAATATTGTTAGAAATGTATTGTATATGGTAAAAAAATGTATTAATTCTGAAGTCACCAACTTCTAATCAAATATCATTTGCAGTCATGATTTAAGATTATGCTTGAATTCATTTTTAAATATTTATAAAAGTTGTTTTGAATGGTATTAATGAAAACATGATTAAATTATTAAAAATCTTTTTAAAAGGCAGATATTAATCACATATTTGTTGTATCTTTTTATTAAAGCAGATCTAGAAAGATATGCATTGTATTGGTATAGTATTAAAATTGCTAAAGTTTCAAGTAAAATAATTCTTCACAATTCTATAGAATTTAAATGTTTCTTTCCACTTCTCTTTAATGGCAATCTTTGTTAATTCAAAATTTTTTTCCTCAAATTCCAAAATACTTTCAGTATGTTCAAAATAACCTCTCCAATATTTATTATATTTTTGGACCATTTATAAAGTGTAAAGTAATGACTTGATAGAAATATAAGTTTAGGGGCGCCTGGGTGGCTCAGTGGGTTAAGCCGCTGCCTTCGGCTCAGGTCATGATCTCAGGGTCCTGGGATTGAGTCCCACACCGGGCTCTCTGCTCAGCAGGGAGCCTGCTTCCTTCTCTCTCTCTCTGCCTGCCTCTCAGTGTACTTGTAATTTCTCTCTGTCAAATAAATAAATAAAATCTTTAAAAAAAAAAAAAAAAAAAAGAAATATAAGTTTAGCATATCACCAATTGTAAGGGTCTTATAACAGTCACAATTTGAATGAATAGTTATAAAATTAAATCTTAACAACATGACACATTCAGCAATATTTTTAGAAGCTACACTTGAAACCCAACGGTTAAACGTTTAATCGTCTGTTTTTACATTTGCTAAAAAACATAGAACTACTTCTGAAACATATTCCATCATAACAAATAGGCTTTGATATGTTCAAGTGTCCCCCCAAAATAATAATAGTAGAGATTCTGTGCTATAGTCATTTTTGTTCTCCCACATTAAAAAAAAAAAATGCTGCTATCATTGAGTACAAATTTTCTTTTCCTTTGGTTGAAAGTTCTGCTTAGTTTTTTAAGGCACAAAGTAATTGCTATTTTATCTCAAAAAAATCTCCTCTCTCTGCAAGAACCAAAGAGATGGTTCCCTCTTCTCTGGTCCAAAATCTCTCTAAATTCGCATCTATTATTGTATTAATCACATTAAATTTCCAATTATGTATGCCTATCTTTGCCTTCTCCTCCTAGCTCTAAACTGAAAGAAGGGAAAAATACTTTTTTAACTCTACAACCTTAGCATCTGAGAAAGGAGAGGCATCCCCAAATATTTATTGATTGAATGGACACATTTTTTTTTAATTTTTAAAGATTTACTTATTCATTTGAGAGAGAAAGAGAGAGACAGAAAGTGAGAGCACTAGCAGGGGGAGAGGCAGAGGGAGAGGGAGAAGGAGACTCCCGCTGAGCTGGGAGCCCAACCTGTGGCTCAATCCCCAGGACCTGGAGATCATGACCTGAGCCGAAGGCAGATGCTTAACCATCTGAACCACCCAGGGGCCCCTTGAATGAAGGCTTCAAATAAGGTCCAGCTCTAAAGCCTATCATTTACTATCATATATTAATATACCCCTTTAAAATAAAATAACATGAATATGAACATTGATGTCAACATCTAAACACTTCCACTGAGAACTAGTTTCAGTGAGACCAAAATTATTGTGTTCTTAAAACATTAATGTTACATAATTTCCATAGTTTGGTTACCTTTCATACTACAGTTAAAAATATCTAACAGAATATCTACGTTTTTGAACTATACATTTTCTATTTAATAACATTATGCTGGTTATATAATTATGTTCATACCAATAATTTACAAGTGAAATATGGTAATCTGGAGGTCAGTTTACCATTGAAGCTATCTACAGTAGACACAGGCCCTTTTCAACCTCTTTACTAGATTAAGTAAGCTAGTAAAATAAAAATTCTTACAACCCATTTGGAAACACAAGAGAAAAAGAAACAAAACCATACATGTAGATCCTACAGATTATCCTGGAAGCTGTATCTTTTTTTTTTATAAGGTTTATTTTTGTCTGATGAGATAGTGGGGCTTTTAGAATTGTCAAAAAACAAGGAATCCATCTTGTCTACCTTTTATGTGCCAGGTTGTATAAACTTGCATGCACCAGCTTGGTTTGACTCCAGCAGCACCTCTCGTCTGATTCTCTTCTTAGGGGTGGGTGGCTGGAATCCTGAAGAGCCCTTATCTCTGCACTTACCAGTAAAGAGACTTGACTTGTTTTCAATCCCCTTGCTTAAAGATTTCTATCAGTTCCAAGTTCAGTCTATAACAGTAGCAATATTTCCAGAATGCACATGGACAAGCATTTTCAAAGTGTAAGGCAGTCATCACCTTCTAGAAAAATCCCTGCATCCTTCAGTGCCCCACAGTTACAATCCCAGCAATGCCTTTACAAGTTGGTCTCTGCTAGTGCCTCTTTGAGCAGCAAAGTTGTTACTCAACTTCTTCAAAAATAACAGTTTAAGAAACTTAGCCAAAATCCTTAAAACAGTTTCCTCAGGTGAGAGGAACAATCGTGGTGGAGAGAAATTGAGATTTTCTTTAGGAAATGCTCTTAAAAATTATTATTTTTATGTTTTTATTATAGCAATAATGTGTATGCTCAGTAGAATCACAGCAAACTTCATTTTCTTCCATCTCATCTAAATGTGAATCAGTAGAATTTATTAATAGTATTAGTTCAATTTTCAATGATTAATGGAATTATTCTTGTTGGTTATTTTAAAAATCATAGCATTAAAATGTATTTTCAAAACATTGCTACAGTTTTACAACCATAAAAACCTATCATAAGTAGTAAATGTAACAGTACAAGCCTGTAAACATATGTCATTCTTGGCAAAAGTTTCTTTTTATTATGTGAGACCCAGAGGCACACTATATTTTTAATGTTGGAATCAATTTCTCTCCATACTCTCTTCATAAACCATGGCACGTTTTCTCTTAAGGCGTTTAACATAGTCTGCCTTGGATGATAGTTATATACATATATTTTTCTGCCATGTTAAATGTTATCCTCCTTCAAGACATTATTTATTTTTAGAGTTCTACTACAAACTCTATACAGTAAAGGACACCAGAAGTGTTTAAAGGGAATAGATTAAACCAAGTCTGTATTTCTGTACCTAATATCCCTGAACGGGCCACTTCAACCAATTTGTATCAAGTGTGAGACTGACCAGTGACCATTACAAAAGATACTATGTGACACACTGCAAACCCCTTAGACAAAATCATTACTACATGCAACTTCATTCTAAATGAAGTGTTTTACACATTTGCAGGTATTACTGTTCTAAAGCTTGATTTTACTGTACATCTGTTCCATAATAGCACTTGGTTGTTTTCATGTTTTCTTGCTATGTTTCTAGTTCTCTGCTACAGCACAAGAATATCTTCTAGTGTCTGCCATGTGACTATAACTTGATAACATAAGAACTCTAAAGACTCATTGTCTAATAATGGCCATTGACTGAAATTTTGGCCTGTGTGAAATTGTTTACATATGGATTTCAAAATCTGGAAATGTCTGCATATCCTTTACATGAAAAATAATAGTTGGAGATTTTTAACTGCCATGCCATGAGTAAAAATAACCATATCAATAGTTACCGTATTTGTGGTCACGTTTTGAAAAATACGATTTGTCTCTGGATGTTAATTTCATTTTTTAATCGTGGTGACACTAACATGAATCTGATCCCAATGTGTTTGATTTGCCCAAAGTCAGCTTGGTTGTGTTCCATGCCCAGTTCAACACCAGTCAGCTAGGTCCTAATTGTGTACGTGAGGAGATAAACAACAAGGTAACATACATGAACCAAACAAATAAAAACCTGTTGGGAAAAAAAAAAAACCTGTTAGGAAAAAATATATACTGTAAGTCTACCGATGGATAGTAGATATTCATTCCTCTATCATTAAAAATATAATATAAGTTTTTCCTTTAAAGTATACCTTAAGAGATGTTCAAGCATTCTTCTTTTTATTATTCTTCATCTTTGTATGGCATATATTTTTTCACATTTTTTTAAAGATTTTATTTATTTATTAGACAGAGAGAAATCACAAGTAGATGGAGAGGCAGGCAGAGAGAGAGAGAGAGAGAGAGGGAAGCAGGCTCCCTGCCGAGCAGAGAGCCCGATGCGGGACTCGAACCCAGGACCCTGAGATCATTACCTGAGCCGAAGGCAGCGGCTTAACCCACTGAGCCACCCAGGTGTCCCTATTTTTTCACATTTTTAATTTCATCTACTTATGTCACTGAATCTAAATTTTCTCTTTTATTTATTTATTTATTTATTTGAAGATTCTATTTATTTATTTGACAGAGAGAGATCACAAGTAGGCAGAGAGGCAGGCAGAGAGAGAGAGAGAGGAGGAAGCAGACTCCCCGCCGAGCAGAGAGCCTGATGCGAGATTCGATCCCAGGACCCTGAGATCATGACCTGAGCCGAAGGCAGCGGCTTAACCCACTGAGCCACCCAGGCGGCCCAATAAATTTTCTCTTTTAATTTTTAGTCTGATAAAATAGAAAAATACTGAAGCATTATGAACAGAGCACTGACATAATTTGTCTTATAATTTAAAAAGATCACTGATGGTTGAGTTGTAGAGTTAGTATAAGGGTGGATGAATGGTATTAAGCATTTGGCACAAAACCCATGGAACTACAACACAAAGATTTATCGCTAATAAAATCTACGTAATTCAGTTGATAATAATGTAGCAATATTCGTTCATCAATTGTAACAATGCACCAATGCAAAATATTAATAAAAGAAGACACGGGGTGAAAAAAAATGGTAGGAACATTCTACTTTCTTCCTAATTTTCCTATATATCTGGAACTTGTTCTTAAAAGTAAAGTCTACTAATTAAAAAAATAGACTGCTACAAATGTCCCTTATTCATTCTATCCTCATCAATTAACATTTCTTAAGAATTTCTTAGATAATTGGGTCTGTTGTGAAAGACAGCCACATTTTTTAAGAATTACATAATTTTCAAGCCAATGATTCCCTTAGTATCAATGATCGTTAAACAGTCATTGAAAATCAACATATTTAATTGTGCTTATTAAATGGAAAATCTATGTATATGTAAACCTTAATTTGAAGACCTACATTTTCTATTAGCTGTATTTGCACATATATGCTCAAGAAGAACTCAAGAACTCAGAACTGTTAGAGAATCCTACCTTAACTAAGAAATTTTAAAGTCTTAGGTCCTACCTCAGTGTAAACATATATCTCAACACACTAAAACATAAATTAGAGTAATCATGGCAGATATCTTTTATATATAAGAACAGTAAAATATTTTCTGAATACACACAATTTATTTTTCATTTTAATGCAATAATTCATTTCCTGTGCAGATGATATATTTGTATTATAGTTTTTTTTTTTTTAAAGGTAAAATATTTCTTTTACTCCTTACTAATGAGATTTCTGGAGCAACTTTTACCAAAATATATTCCAGAAAACACTGACCCCAATGGATTTTATTTGGTTTTATGTAAAAAGAATGCATTAAAATAAATTGGTAAAATGAGTTGGAGAATCACTGAATAGTAAATTCTCTCACAGAGTTTCAATTGCACATTAGCATTTTAAAGACTGTAAGCTATCTTGTACTAAAGAAAGCTCTTTACTTTAACTCAGCACTTCCAAACTTGACTGCAGGACACTTCTCACTACAGAACACTCTTACCATCTCCAGGTGATGTTTCCCCAGGAAACATAGAGGACACACATTCTGTTCTTATTTAAACCCCTTGTTTTACAATTGGGGATATTTAGGACCCAGATTCGTCAGATAATAACCTCAAAACATATAGCAAGCTAGTGACAAAAATGAAATAACAAATAAAATCCAAAGATTTCTAACCTATATCACTTTCTACTATATCACAGTGTTTTTCTTTATTGAAAAAGATGTGCAGTCCCCCAACATAAGCAATTTGAAGGATATCTAGCTAAACATCATCATATTTTCTTTTAAAGGCAATTTATATGTGTGTAAATTAATACATATTAAATAATCATATGTATATAAATGAATATGTGTGCAATGTACATGAATATTTTGTTTATTTCTTTACACCTAAACAAGAATTGAGAAAGAACAGTGGCATGTATATAAATTCCCGTATGTAAAGGGGTTATTTTATTTTATTTTTTAAAGACTTCATTTATTTATTTAACAGAGAGAGAGAGAATAAGTAGGTAGAATGGCAGGCAGAGGGAGAGGGAGAGCAAGGAGCCTGACGTAGCAGGGCTGGATCCCAGGACCGTGGGATCATGACCTAAGCAAAACACAGGTGCTTAACTGACTGAGCTACCCAGGTACCCCATGCGGGGGTCATTTTAAGCAGCCTAAGGTTGACTGTTATGTAACAGGGAAATAGCTCTATGGAGTGCAGAAACAGTGTCTCTGGAGTGTGCTGGATTATGTCATTAAAAATTGGGAACAAAGCTCAAGCTGACATTATTGATTCATCAATGTGTCAGATATTAATTCCATCAACTATAAACTTAGAGGATAGTAAACAGAATAGAGGTAGAACAAAGAGGGAGACACATGGCTAAGAAAGTGGCTTTCATTTTCAGTTCAGTAGCCAAATTCAGCACTATTCAGCAAGTGGTTCCAAATATCAGATAAAATTATGGAACTTGGGGCGCCTGGGTGGCTCAGTGGGTTAAAGCCTCTGCCTTCGGCTCAGGTCATGATCTCAGGGTCCTGGGATCGAGTCCCACATGGTGCTCTCTGCTCAGCAGGGAGCCTGCTTCCCTTCCTCTCTGCCTGCCTCTCTGCCTACTTATGATCTCTCTCTCTCTGTCAAAAAATAAATAAAAACTTTAAAAAAAATTATGGAACTTGGTCCATTCTCAAATCTTCTTACATTTGTAACTGTCCTGATTTTCCTGGCATATATAATGTAATTCACATAATTGCAGGTGAATAGAAGACTATTTCTCCAAAAGAGAAAATTTTAGCCTCATCTCCTCATTCCTTTTGAGAGAAATAGAAAGCATTTTTAATAATCCAAAATACATCTTTAATATGAAATATGAAACTGGTTTAATAGTAAATCCTTTTCTTTTTTATGAAACTTATATTTTCTTTACTCATGACTTTAGCATAAACTATATGAACAAGGAAATTCTGAGTCACTGAAATGCTTGATTGAACATTTAATATCCTCTCATATGAATTATAATTGGACCTGTGTTTCTGTCCAAAGGGGAAATCCATTTTTAGCTTGGTCCGCAACGTGTAAGTTATTCCTGTCAGAAAAACACATCCAAAAAGACTCCTATCACCACACTTGTGTGGCTAGAATGCTGAGCAGAATCATCTGGGCCAGAGACACAGACAGAAATGCTAATTAAGGGTGGCCATGAAAAGAGAAATGAATGTCTTTCCTTGCATAATAACCACTGCAGGATATATTTTGTGGGCCTCACAGGAGAAAACATCTGTTTTTAGAAAAACAGCTAATAAAGACAATGATGTTTAAAATCTGAACATTGATATTCAGTACGTAGAGACTGAAAAGAAATTGTACAGTCAAAACAGTACTAGAGGCATTCATTTTCTGTTGCTGCATAGAGATGATCATGATGTTAGTAGCTTAAAACAACACAAATTTATGATTTCTTAACCCATGATCTGAACATGGGTTACATGGGTTCTCTGTCCAGGGTCTCATCAGACTGAAATCAAGATGTCAACTGTGGTTATGGTCTCACCTGTGGTTTAGTATCCTCTTCCAAGGTAAGCTCAGAATTGGAACTGGTTATTGGTAGAATTTAGTTACTGTGGTATAGGAATGAGGTCCGTGTTTTCTTGCTGGTTGTTGGCCAGGACTGTTCTCAACTCTTAGAGACCATTGTGAGATCCTAGCCATGTAGCCCTCTAATGCAGTTAACTGTATTAAGGTCAGCAGAAAAATCTTTCTTCAGTACACAACATTAGTGTCTTTAAAAATGCAAAATTAAATGTAATCCTGGGATTGACTATCTTATTATCTTTGCTATGTGATATAATATAACCAAAGGAGAAAATGCTCCATCATAGTCACAAGTCCTATCCAGCCTTGAGGGAAAAAGAATGTATAGCATGAGTACATCAGAGTCATGGAGACCATCTTAGAATTCTGCCTACTTCATAACAACCTTCCATTTACAGTAGGCTGGAATTAAAAAAAAAAAAAAAGCCTGAGAACATAGAAATGGTTCAAAGAAATCTATAAAATTCAACATAGGTAGGATGAAAATAGTACTGTCACCCAAATGCAAATAATGGAGAATGTAGGCTTTCAAATTAAAGCTTACTTCATCTCTCATCAAAGACTTAGCAGTTCTCTCTGTAGATTCCTTTTCCTTTTATAAAATGTGTATTTCTTACTTTAAAAATTTTACATATGTTGAACATTTAAACATTTTTTAAAAAGGTACTGGTATTCAAAGTAAAAGTCTTCTTTATATAATTTTGAGTGTATCATTTATAATTAGCAGAATTCCATGCTGTTCATTCAATTTTTCCTGAGTAATAACTTTGTTTCCTTAAAGTCTGACTAAGAACTTTAATGTTTCATCACCTTAACTGACTCTAAACAGGTTTCTTTCTAACTACAGGCCCCTGATCTCTCTTTTCTTAGAGCATTTACTTAGAAAACTTGCAATTATAAATTATTCCTTTGCCCCTTTGAGATATAAACCCTCCATAACCCAGAAAATGCCTTCTTCAAGAAATGGGAGCCATCCTTTGAAATGTAATCATCAAGGAGATATCATTCCTATTTTCCAGTTTCTGGGGACAGTAGGAACTAATTTTAATAAGAGACAATTAACAAACACAGATGGTCTAATCACATTCACCAACCTCCTTCCTAACGTCCTTCAGTACTTTTCCATTAGTTCACTCCAATGTTTAAAAACTCCCTGATTTTTTTTTTTTTGTTTCAGCAGAATTGAATTCAGTCACCCTCCCCTATTGCAGTAGTCTTGATTCTTATTGCAATAGTGTTGAATGAAGTCTTCTTTGCAGATTTTAAAAAGTGTCCAGTGCAATAACATGGATAGAGCCAGAGAGTATAATGCTAAGCAAAATAAGTCAGTCAGAGAAAGACAAGTATCATATGATCTTACTCATGTGTAAAATTTAAGAAACGAAACAAATGAGCAAAGGGGAGAAAAAGAGAGAGAGGCAAACGAAGAAACAGACTCTTACCTATAGAGAACAAACTGATGGTTACCAGAGAGGATGTGGGTGGGGGATGGGTGATATAGGTGATGGGAGTTAAAGAGTACACGTATCATGATGCAAATAATAATAATAAAAATAAACAAAATAAATAATAAAATAAAATATAGGCTATTTCTCTTCCAAGTCTCTAAGTAATCATGAAAATTACTGTTACTGTACAAGATGGACCTCAAATGACTATTTTATGTGGATTTTTTTTATATCCAGAAAAGATATGTAATGTATAAAGGGAGGAACCTATAAAAACAGTTACCTCAGGAAAGATTATTTGTATCCAGTGGTGCTATATAGTGCATTGTTAGCTACACAATCTGTACTCACATGAATGATTACAGAGCAGTATCTACAAGTTGTCTATTCTCACATTAGGCAACCAGCAAATAGTCTTATGGTATTATGGACTATGTAGCAAAAAAAATGTGGTTTAATGGAAAACATCATCTTTGACTAAAATTTACTTCATTTTTCATAATAACCTAAAAAAATACAATAAACCTTGCTTTTTTCATCTTACAAATTCTAAATATGCTATAACTTGTACACTTAATTTTTACTGATTAAAATGATGTAAATGTATTTATGCTAATGATGTTAGATGAGCAAAATAAAGTGCAGGGAGGTTGTTTTGAAACATGAAAAGCTTTATTACTTTTTTTCAGGTTTGCTCATATTTAGCCTTATAGAAGTTTTTGATTGGAGAAGTCCTTATTCTGAGGGCCTTTGTCTTTTGCATTGCAGGACTATTTACAGCATCCCTAGTCTCTGCCCACTGAGTAGTAGTAGCACACACACACTCCCAGTTGTCACAACCAAAAATACCCTCCAACATCAGCAAGTTGTCTCTCACTGCATTAGGAGAAGGGGGACAAAAACCACTCCTTGGCTGAGAACAACTGCTTGTTAGATTTATAGCTAAAAACATCGCTATTGGGGCACCTGGGTGGATCAGTGGGTTAAGCCTCAATGGGTTAAGCCTCAGAGGCTCAGGTCATGATCTCAGGGTCCTGGATCAAGCCTCGCATTGAGCCCCACAATAGGCTCTCTGCCCAGCAAGGAGCCTGCTTCCCTCCCTCTCTCTCTCTGCCTGCCTCTCTGCCTACTTGTGATCTCTCTTTCTCTCTCTGTCAAATAAATAAAAAGACGTTGCTCTCGATATAATACAGTTGGAACTTATTAAACCTTTGAAACATGAACCAACTAACTCTTTTCCTTACACTGGGAATTGTAATAAAAGCAGGAAATCTTTATTTGAGCTTTATTCACCCACTGATCTCTTGGCATGCCTGGTTTAAGATGCGAACATCCGAACTATTATCAAAAGTAACCTGACACTGCTGTTTGTTGGGTCTCTTGGGTATGCAGCTTTAAGAATAATGGAAAGATAATTTAACCTTTCAGACTAATCCATATAGGGAAAACCAGATAACACTATCTCAATAAAGGAAACCAGTTTAGAATTTAGGAATTGAAATTGATTCATTGTAGGCTCTCAATTTAGTTCCTCTGTGAACCTCAAGCCAACAGTGTAAAGTAAATTCCACCAGGGGGCAATAGTGCCTTATTAAGGTACCTAAAAGAAGAGGAGGTACCTTCAGATCAAAATATATCCAATATATCCAAGTGAAAGTAATAATATGGTGGTACTTCACTTATACTACATATGTTGAATAATTTATTACATCATCCTTCAAAACTCAGTCCAAATAACTCTTCTAGGAAGTTTCCTCTAATCTAAAATTTGAATTGGCTCACCCACTTCTATACTATAATAAAATTCTGCATTCTTCTTACATAGCATTTGTAATATGTTGTAAAGGCTTACTCGTCACTGACTTTTAAAAAAATGTTATTTCATTTTATTTTTTTCCAGTGTCCCAAAATGTCACTGACTTTTATTACATTGGAAACACATTTAAGAGTTAAGATTGTGGCCTATTTGACTTTATATTCCCAGTAAATAGATTGATACCCAAGTGCAGTCACTTTTTGAGGACTGAACATGTTAATAATCTAAATAAAACATCTAATCCAAGTAGCACTCTTTATCAAAATAATAAATTCAAGCATACAGACTATAGAGAGGTTGAAATATAAAATTCGTTAGGCAACAATATAAAAAAGTCATAACATTCTGCTGTATTTCATAGACTGGTATTTGTTTAATCTAAAGTGAGTTTTCAAATTCCCTTTCCTTCATACCCACCTCTCACTTTCACCTTGTTTAGGATCCATAAAACTGAAATCAAAGGACAAAAGGTTTCTCTTCTTTTTTTTTTTTTTTTTTAGTTAAAACTGCAAAGTTTCATTTCCCAAACAGAAAGTATTATCTGAGTATATCTACCCTTAATGTGTCATATACCATTCTATCACTGCATTACATTTACTATCAATGAATAAAACTCTGTAAAGTAGTAGCTATAAAGTTTATTTAAAGTACAAGTCCCCCCCCCACCCCTTGGTGGAAAAAAAACCCTTTAAAAGCTAAATGTTCATAGTTTAAAAAAAAAAAAAAAAGGGAAAGGAAAAAGCCTCAGGACTTTCAGGCATAAAAGGTATGACTATAAAAGATTTGTTGAAGTGAGTGATTTAGTGATGTCACTAACAGAAACGTTTCTTCATAACTTGGTGCTAGGTATTTGTATTGATGTAAAGCTCAGCCCATGAACTTAAAAAGTTGAGACGTGAAGTCATAATTTATTAAAACCATCATGTGCCAGGAAATGTGATGGATAATCCACTCTCCAAAAGCATGTGAATTATATGAAACCCTTTTCTAGTAGACAGACTTCTGCTGAATCCACATGAATACTCCTTATGTATATTTAATAGAAAAGCAGGCTGCCTCACACAGATATTCTCTGAACAGAGATAAAATGAAGAGAGCAATAACAGAATGAAAGATAGCTGTCCCACGGAGTTGACTACAAAGAGATCTATAATGATAAGGGAAAAACAGAATACAATGAGGGAATCTAATTAAGGCAGAGGCAATAAAAGAATAAGTTTGAAAAGCTGGACAGATATTTAAGATAAAGTGAAAAATAACTTCTGACATGGAAACAGGAAAACTAGAAAAGTATATTCCTTTATGATGCCAGAGATTGACCAGCAAATTTTTGCCAGAGTCCAAATAGTGTTAGCTCTAGAACAACTGAACTGGAGTGTTGTTTCCTCAAACACTAGGAAACCCAGGAAGAGATCTATTATAGCACTAGAGTAAAAAAGATAAATATCAGTAAGAGAATAGCCATCAGATGTTCAAAAGAAACTCATAGTTATGTAGTATAATAAAATTTACATTTTATCTTAAAATTTTCTTTTCAGTAAGGCTGAGAAGATTTTCTAAGGTGAAGAAAGATTATTAAAAAATCAAGGGTGAGGTTTTATTTATTTATTTATTTATTTTTATTTCCAGTAAGTTTATATGTGAATGCAAGTAAGAGCAAATCAAACTAATGGTAACAAGGAGCTCTCCCATAAACCCCTTGGGTGGGGGCACCTGGGTGGCTCATTCAACCGGTTAAGAGTCTGCCTTTGACTCAGGTCATCACTGATTGGGAATCCAGCTCTGCATCAGGCTCCCTGCTCAGCAGGATGTCTGATTCTCCCTCTGCCCTTCACCCCATTCGTTCTCTCTTCTTTCTCTCAAATAAATAAATACAGTGTTTAAAAAAAAAAATACAAGCAACAGCTACCACCCTTGGTTGAACAGCAGGTGTGGTCTTCAGATACTCAACTTTTTCTAGGAGTATTATTGCCAATATTATCATACATAAAACATATCAGAAGATGTATCAGAAATGATTACCAGTCAATTGCACATTTTTAAATTTACCTCACTCTAGTTACACTGCTTTGAAGCCATCCATTCCTTCCTAGTGAGTAGAGAATTAAACCCCTCTAATGTTCAGGAGAGAGTGGAATGTCCTCCCTAGCTAGGACTGATCAATAGTTTCAGAGTTCTTGAGTACTCTTAATGATTCAGAAAAGATACCTGGTGTTAGTCCAGCCTGACCCAAGTGTGATGCTCAGCTTTGGAATGCAACTATTTTTGGCAAGGTTGGTTGTGTAAGTGCTTAGGGGTCTTCGCCGAGGTGGACCCCCACTCTGTTGGCAGACTTCCCTCACCATACCTTGTAGACATTCTCATTTCCAGTACGTCCACATCCACAGCATTAGGACAGATTCTGAAAACACTAAATACTTTATTCTCCTTGATAAACACCTATCCAAAACATAAATGAACAAAAAACGTGGCAACTTTCATTTGAGTACCTGAGCATTTCTATTTGGGAGCCCTAAAATTTTAAATGAAACAAAACAATAGCTCTTAATGATTTACCAACCCTAGACAAACTCAGAATACAAAGCCCACCTTCCAATAATGAAGAAAATAGGATTCCTCTTATTCTTTCTATGGAAATAATAAGATCAGAACTCAATTTTATTATGCTATATTTTAACCTACCACAAGGTCTATCTGTAATTGAATCTGAAAACAAATTATAAATTGAGCTTTTAAAAAGACATTTACTTACTACCTCAAACTTTTAGATATTTATATATAAATGTCAATTTCTGACATTATGATATTTGTTAGATTGACTCTTTTGCACTGGTGGACCCTAGGAAAAAAGGAGAGACCTTATAAACAGTAATTCATTGAAGATTGATAATAATCCAGATAGACTCAGAAACTAATTAGCCTTACAAAGAATAATTTTTGTGTAGGACTGAGTATTATAATAATGTTTCTGTAACAGCAAAATCTGAAAATGACATACATGTCCAAACTTTGGTTAAAATTTAAATATGTTATTAGTAAATGCTATATTTTTAAAAAATTCACCTATAAAAACTATGTTCAAAAATATTCACTATGTAGAAAAAAATTAGAAAGTCTATACTTTAATGTATTTCAAAGATACATGAGAACTAGCTCAGGCACTCATTACATACTTAGCTAATATAAGTGCTTCCATCATAGTAGTCCTACCCTACCTCCTAGCTCACTGTTAATTATTTAAAGAGAAAAATTAAAATATGATGGCAACGTTTACTATTAAATGGCAAACATGATTCAATTAAAAACACTCCCATACCTGGAAAGAAAATTGGTCATAATCACATGTAGTGCATTATAGGTACCAAATATAAAGGCATTAATTGGGGTGCCTGGTGGCTGAGTTGGTTAAGTGTCCACCTTCGAGTCAGGTCATGATCCCAGGGTCCTGGTATTGAGTCCTGCATCAGCCTTCTTGCCAGGGAGTCTGCTGCTCCCTCTCCCTCTGCCTGTCACTCCCCCTGCTTGGGCTCTCTCTCTTTCTTTCTCTGTCAAATAAATAAATAAAACCTTTTTTTAAGAGCTGTTAATTATTTTGAATAAATGAATGTTCAATTTTGGTATATAATTTTATATCACATCAGACTTTTCATCTATTATTTTACTTTGAAATAAGACCAGTAAATGAAGCTGCTATTTATAAGGATGGCCAAATATCAGAACAGAATTTTTTATATTATCTTTTGGTCTATAAAATTATTTTACTGATTAATAGGAAAGGCTATAAATATTGAATAAATGTTCGTGGCCAATAAAATGACCCATACTCTGAAAGGATATAAGGAGAATGAAATTTATTCATACCCTTAAAAAATATTTAATCTTTACATATTTTAATCTCCATTCTGCCAATCTTTGACCAGAACTGATAACTCAAAAAACAAAATGAAACAAAATATTTCTTTCATAAATGACCTAATAACAGATGAAGAAGGCAGGTGCATGCAAGGAGAAAGTAAAGTCCATAGTGACATCTGGACTGTCTTAGAATGGAGAAGAAAGGGTTTCCTTGTCTGCATTCAACTACATTACATTCCAGGTATGTGTCTTCAAATTTTAACACATTAGTAAATGTTTATGCATCTAAAACTAGATAGTAGAAAAAGTTATAGAATGTGCCTATATTTTCTTAAAATAAATAACTTGTCATAACTGAGGAAAAACAGATTTGCTCCAAAAAAACAGATGCAAAAACATATGGAGAGTCGGAAAAAATACTGATAGGTCAGACTAACACCAATTATTTTAATAAAAAGTAAATTTTTTATTCTTAATTTTGATTATGAAAGCAAAATATAGTTTTGCTACACTTTTGAGGAAAATTGACTAGCTCTAATGGTTATGTGCACAGATGACAACTGGACAAACCCATTAAAAGATAATTTAGGGGGGGCGCCTGGGTGGCTCAGTGGGTTAAGCCGCTGCCTTCGGCTCAGGTCATGATCTCAGGGTCCTGGGATGGAGCCCCGCATCGGGCTCTCTGCTCAGCAGGGAGCCTGCTTCCTCCTCTCTCTCTCTCTGCCTGCCTCTCTGCCTACTTGTGATGTCTCTCCGTCAAATAAATAAAATAAAAAATCTTAAAAAAAAAAAAAAAAGATAATTTAGGGGACCAATTTGCTTTACAAGTTTTAATGCTATCATTTTGAGGAGCTAGAGGCCCAGGACTAATGTGGGTATGGAAGTCAGCAAACTGAAGGCTGCCACAGAACAGCTGGTACGGAGGGACTCGAGAAGTCCTGGGTGGAGGTTTAAAGTAGATCCAAAAGAGGGACTAGAGAAAGGAGGGAGGAGGTGCCTGGCTGGTTGAATCAGTAAAGCATTTGACTCTTGATTTCACAGTTGTGAGTTCAAGCCCCATGTTGAGGGTAGAGCTTACCAAGAAGAAGAAGAAAGAGGAGGAGGAGGAGGAGGGGGGGGGGAGGGGAAGGGGAGGAGAAAGGAGGCAGGTGATTTTATGAGGAATATAGTATCAACCATTGATGTCTGTTTTTTTCTTAAAGATTTTATGTATTTATTTGTCAGACTGAGAGGGAGCAAGAACAAACAAGAGGAGCAGTAGGCAGAGGAAGAAGCAGACTCCCCTCTGCGCAGGGAGTCTGATGTGGGACTCAGATCCCAGAACTCTGGGATCATGACCTGCGGAAGGCAGATGCTTGACTGACTGAGTCACCCAAGCATCCCCAACCATTGTGAGAGTATGTGTATTACTCCAGTTTTATTAGTGATTGACCCAGAATAAATTAAACAAATTACAAGACCGAGTTACTCTGTATCCCGTACAGCCAACAGATTATCTCTGAAACGGCTATTTCTTAACAGAGCTTCTGAGTTACTTTGTACTGGCCAACTAGGAAAGATGAAAGTACCTGGAATAGGAGAGAGGTAGGGATCATTAACAATGACCATACCCTTCATATCTCACTTCTCCTTTCACTAAGTCAATATTTTTTCCCATTGAAAACTAAAATGATTAGAGAATGTAGATTGAGGTGAAAGCAAAAAGAGTGACTGAAATAAAATGTAATTCAATATTTAGATCAGCATATCTTTTAGTCATATTTTTTTATCAGTGTGAGATCAGATATACAAATTCTCTTACATGAAAACCTAAAGGCCAGGATCTACAAAAAATTTCTTATAGTATGTAGGTTGTTTTTTTTTTTTTTAATGGTAAATCCTTAAAGAGAGGAAACAGTATTAGATTTAGAGGAAGCTCTATTTCTTGTGCATATTTTATAATTCCTGGTTACATCCCCTTGCCACCTGGAAACATTAAAGCTAAGGAACATTAAAATTTGCTACATATGTAATCAAACTTAATGAACATAAAATGATTAGTGTTAGCATAATCCAAAAACAATCAGAAAAACAAAATTTAACCCCAAACTCTCACTAAAGAAGATATATCACAAAACAAAACATTGACGGGGGCGCCCTGGGTGGCTCAGTGGATTAAGCCGCTGCCTTCGGCTCAGGTCATGATCTCAGTGTCGTGGGATCGAGCCCCGCATCGGGCTCTTTGCTCAGCGGGAGCCTGCTTCTCTCTCTCTCTCTGCCTGACTCTCCGCCTACTTGTGATTTCTCTCTCTGTCAAATAAATAAATAAAATCTTTAAAAAAAAAAAAAACATTGACGGTTTATTGTTATTTATTTTTTTAAAGAATTATTTATTTATTTATTTATTCATTCATTCATTCATTTATTTTTAGAGAGAGAAAGCATGAGTAGGGGTGGGGCAGAAGCAGAGGAAAAGAGAGAGTCCCAAGCAGACTATGTGCTTAGCGCAGAGCCCAACACTGGCTCCATCTCCTGACCTATGAGATCATGACCAAAACCAAAATTGAGAGTCAGATACTTAGCTGACAGCCACCCAACTGCTTCAAGATTATTTCTATTTTCATTTTGTAATCCAGTAGGAAGAGTATTTGAAATTTAGCCCTAATATGCACAAGTTGATCTCACCATAAATACCTTCTTCATGTTTAACCACACAATCAGAAACTCTATAGTTTGATCCTACTTGGCAATTCATATTTCAGTTTAATACATAGTAACAGATTAACCAATAATGATGGGAACAGGCAGTACATAAAAATATTTCAAGTACTACTTAATTTTTTCCAGAAAACATTTGATGTGTAAGAACCATAAATATACCTGCCCTATGCTCAAAGATACCTTATTTTAAGTAAACAGAAGTAGTTCTTCCTATGTTTTCCAGTTAAAAAAATCGGAAAGGGCTCATGTGAGGTTGAATTATTCCAAATTTTGTTGGAATAAACAACCTGCAAGAGCATCTGTAAATGTGTAGTCACAAGAGAGCCATCTGGCTCCGTGTAATTATACCCATCTTTCATCCAATTCTGAATTCTAAACGTAAAAGTAGGTCCAGGAATATCATAGAGATTTCTGATCTATACTTGGGAGCTGTTGATCCAGAAACCAATTAACAGGTTTTATTCATATGGGTGTGTGCCTGTCTTCATTTATATTACACATCCAAATAAGATACAGATTCAGAGATTACTTAATAAGTTGCTGCTAGTATGAATTATTTCGGGTGAAGTATTTCAAAGTGAAATGAAACAGAAATTAAGACACAGCAAGACACAAGATAAAGGATAGAAGGTATCTGACTCTCACTTTATTTTTCACGTAAGATCTTTGAATCAAGTTGTTAGATGCCTTACAGGTATAGAAAAAAAAAATTGCGATCATTTATTGTACAGGGTATCTGACTTTGGAAAGTTCGCTCTGCGGGATTGGATTTGTTGTTGGCATGTTATGGCCAAACATTAATTCATTAGTTTATTTTTTGTCCAGATTACTTTTCTTCAGAATGGCTGTTTCTGAGCTACATAGAACAGAAACGACTAATGAAAATGTAACCCTAGCACAGTAATAGTACAGTTATACATATTTAATTGTCTGGATTACATATTACATATGTACATATATACATTATATGTATATATATACATATTATATATATATTACATACTCCTTATATGAGTGTCCTCAATTGCTCCATCTTCTACCTACATTTGTGACACCGTAAGTCCTTTGTTTCCATAGGTTATGTTTAGTATCATAAATTCTGGGTAGAATGTCTTGTTCATGTGTTATTAATTATTCAGCTGGCTCATATATGACAATTCATGGGTGCCTTAAAAACAACTCCTACTTTATGGCAAATATAGGACTAATTTTCATAACTTTTGTTTCATATAATAAGAAATTAAGTTTGAAAATGGCTCTAGTAACTTGGTCAAATAACATTATTTTCAGGGTTATATCATGATTATGCCATAGTGGAATATATGTATTACTTCATTTACTATAAATATACATTTAGGGAACAATTTTAAAAGTATATAAAGATGGGGGCGCCTGGGTGGCTCAGTGGGTTAAGCCGCTGCCTTCGGCTCAGGTCATGATCTCAGGGTCCTGGGATCGAGTCCCGCATCGGGCTCTCTGCTCAGCAGGGAGCCTGCTTCCTCCTCTCTCTCTCTGCCTGCCTCTCTGCCTACTTGTAATCTCTCTCTGTCAAATAAATAAATAAAATCTTAAAAAAAAAAAAAAAAAAAAAAAAAAAGTATATAAAGATGTATGAATACAAATATTTAGATATGATATCACCTGTTCACAAAAGAAAATATCATACAGATAATTTAAAACTAACTTAAATGTCCAATAAATTCTAAAGCATCAAGTGGATAATAATCAATAATAATCAATTAAAATCTTGATTACTGGCATTGAAAACTAAAAATTTTGGGCGCCTGGGTGGCTCAGTGGGTTAAGCTGCTGCCTTTGGCTCAGGTCATGATCTCAGGGTCCTGGGATCGAGTCCCGCATCGGGCTCTCTGCTCAGCAGGGAGCCTGCTTCCTCCTCTCTCTCTCTCTGCCTGAGTCTCTGCCTACTTGTGATCTCTCTCTGTCAAATAAATAAATAAAATCTTTAAAAAGATTTAAACAAAAAAAAGAAAAAAAAAGAAAACTAAAAATTTTGAGAAAAATCACCTTACAAAAAGTATGCATGGAATGTTCTAATTTCTACTTGTATTTTAAAATTATGTATAACTAAAATATTTTATATTTAATAGTAAACATCATATATAATTTTGTATATTAAAAATATAAATACAAATATTTTATATAAACTATTGGTCATGTTTTAGTATATTTTAAAAAGCAACGATGTGTTATTTTGTATGCCTGAACATATGTAGGATACATTATGTGAAAAATAGGGAACAAATAAAAATATTTATAAGCAGTTACATGGGGCACTTGGGTGGTTCAGTTGGTTAAGCATCCAATACTTGATTTTGGCTCTGGTTATGCTTTCAGGGTATTGAGATTGACCCCCACATCAGGCTCTATACACGAAAGGAGTCTGCTTGAGATTCTCTCTCCCTCTGCCTCTCCTGCTCATGATCTCCCTCTGTCTCTTAAAAAAAACAATAAACGATGAGTTTAGAAAAATACACAAGTCAAAGGCTTTAAAAGTTTACAATGAATTAACATTTATTTCATGAACATCATAAAATGAAGGATTTCTTAAATGATTTTCAAGACTGAAGTATTTTTTTCTGCAAAGCAATAGTGAGGTTTGTGTTAGTAAGCCAAAAATTTGCAGATTGAGGACCAGAACAGATGGAGAAAAATACATGAGGAGAAAGGGAAAGAAAATTGGGGGAGAGAGAGAAGTAGAAGCAGAAAATGGGTGGCAAAGAAAAAAATTAAGAATCAGTATTGAGAAACAGTGTATGATCCACTTTCCCTCCCAAGAAATGAAAAAGTCAATTAAGTGTGTAACTGTGGGTTTTTGGCTGGAGATTTTTCTTTAATTGTTAACCTAAAGAAACTGTCAGAGGCAGCAAAGCCCTTTCTGAGACTGGGAGAAATGAGAAAATCTTTCAAAATATAAAGCTATGCTTCTGGAATTTGGTTATGGTTCTGGAATTTTCCAGTGCAGAATATCTCATTCATTTCCAAACTCAGACTACTCCTAAAGAGAAAAAGACACTAACCTATGTTTTTTAAAGCCTTAGAAATGACCAGTGCTCACCAGAAAAGAAATCTGTCTATAGAAGATAAGGGTCTCTAAAAAGGAAGAAAAATGGTGGCCAAGAAGATTGGTAGAGCACAAAGTGTCAGCGCTTAAGGGGTTGATGATTGTGCTACAGGAAGGGACCGGTTCCACACTCAGGTTCAACTGCTTGCTGATTGAATATCAATACTCAAGAGACAGGAGATGGTGGGGAAGGAGAAGTTGCCTTATCCAGGAAGCCAGTAACCTGGAAAGGTGGTGGACTAATGCCTCAAAGAGCATTTTACCCATCCAGAGGAAGCTGGAGGGATTTAAAGGGGAAAAGGTGAAAGGAGGGGGATGTAATGTGCAGAAGAAGGTGCCCAGGCAGTTAGTCATATTTGGACATGGGACATCACCCTGAACAGTCTTGCTGGTCTCTGTGGCAGCTGTTTTGTTGTTGTTGTTGTTGTTGTTGTTGTTGTTGTGTGTGTGTGTGTGTGTTTAAATTTTAAACTTATTTTATTTAAATTCAATTAGTTAACATACAGAGTAGTGTATCATTAGTTTCAGATGTAGAGTTCAATTTCTCATCCCTTGCATATTAACACCCAGTACTCATTACCTCATGCACCCTCCTTAATGTGTGGCAGCTGGTTTTGAATGTAGTCAGGCCTTACCTTCTGGGAAAGTTTGATCCTACACTCCTCAAGTCCAGTGGTCTGCAAATCTCAAAGAAAGTAAATTACTTCTGCTACAGATCAAGGGACTTAGCAAGCAAGGAGTACAGAAGATTGAAGCAAGTTAACCCTGAAGACTGGTTGCATGTTGTTAAGATTGGAGGCAGACAATGGCAAGCAAAGTCCTGGGATATCCAGGAAGAGGAAATATAGCGTGCTTAATGGATGGTTGGGGAAATTTCATTGGTGAAATATTTATACTAATATCTGAGCATGCTGGTTCAAAGTTGGAAAAAAAAATTTTAAATATTAATGAAACTTTACCTGTCACCTTTGTCAAGAAGCAGTAGAATGTTAACACTTCTGATACCAAAATATAATTGCCCATTTAAAATAGCATTTAATTGAACTTTGTTTTCTATCACACTAAATTTAAAATTCATTTATAAAGAAACATAGAAGGATCTGAGACACATTTTAAGGATCACTGCCCTTGGAGACCTCACACTCTAGCTGGAGAAAACAGGCAATGGTCAATACAGTAAAATAAGTAAGTTCTTTAGTATGTTAGAAAAGTGAAAAGGACAAAAGCAAAATTCGGGTAAAATAAGATTTACCTGGAAAGCCAGAAACTTAGCATGGACCTACATTTTTAAGTCAATTGGCCAAGGTAGCCTTTTTTACTACAAGAGGGGCAAGAAGGAGCAATTTGTCTTTAATCTGAAGAACATATCCCCTTAGGCTCCTAACCAATGGGCCCCTAGAAACTTCACAGAAATGCCAGGTTCCTGAATCTCCTTAGAGTTATTTTCTTATTTTAGGAGTACATGCATCTTATCAAGACCTGAACTGTACGTGCTGCCTCCTGTTTATTCTAATAAGCTTGATGTTATCAACAAAATGTTCTTTGGAATTGTTCACATGATCTTCTTCTGACAGAGAACAGGAGAAACAACTTACCCTGAGGAAAAAATAAATAAATAAATATTTTTAATGTTCCAATATAAGCAAAGCTGTTCTGATCATTTTTTCCCTAATAGGAATAGTAAAAAAAAAAATAAAAGTTACCAGGTCAGTGGCATACTGTGTACATCGCCCACGTTAATCTGCTCTAGCCAAGATACCAAGTCCAGCCCAGCATCTGCAATCAGAGCCCCTACTTATCTGAGCCTCAGAGACTTTACAGTCATTCTGAAGGACCCATCCAGCTTCAGCGGAGGACTGATTAGTGAAGTAAAATGATATATAAAAGGGACTGTTTTCTCTACCAATCCATCCATAGGAAGCAATATTTGTTTTGATTTACTCTTTTAGCTAAGAGGGTGGGGGAAAGCAGAGTCAGAGATTGAGGTCATTGTATAGAGTCTGCTATGGTAACCAACAACCTAAGATCAAGGTCAGAGGTCTGACCATATCCAATGGGGGAAAACACAAATGCCACCTCTAGAGGGGAGGAATAGGTATTATATTATAAGATCATCATATCTCATGGGCGATATTATTCTGATACTATGGAGTATAGAATCTTGCATGGTAACTGGGGAAAAAAGCAAAAGAACTGAAGCAACCTGGCCAGCTTTATCCGTGTTAAGATTTTGCTTTATTTTTCCTAAAAGTGACAAATGCCACTTAACTTTTTTAAGACAAAATTTGACATGGAGGGGTAAGGTTGGATTTGAGGAGACAGGAGTATTCAGTGTATCCAATCAAAGAGTATTACAAGAAGTCATCTTTGTGGGAGTTGATGACAGCTTTGGTCTACGGTAATGACAGCAGAGGTGAAACTAATTGGATTTGAGAGATACTTGAGTGATTAAATGTGAGAGATTGACCAGAGTAGGTATGGGAAGCAAATATCAATGGTAACTCCTAGGTTTCTGGCAGTGGAAAAATATGAGCAACGCTGCCATTTATTTAGATGAGGAACGAATCTTGACAAGAAAGATCATTAAGTTTCACTTTGCAGATTTCACATTTGAGGTGCCTTGGAATAGTCCACCAGAGGACTGGATGGTCATGTCTTTGTCTTAGTAGAGAGGCTAAGATCAGAGATTTAAACACATGAGGAAGCTGGAAGATTGGAAGCTGTGGTAAAACTACACACTGGGGAGAGATTGTAGAATGAGAAGAGAATGTCCTCCAGAGCAGAACCTTGCTATTTCACATGATTTTATCTCATAGGTTAGAACAAACCTGCAAGGGGAGTTACAATGAAAGAGCAAAATGGAAGAAAAATTTTGTTTTTTCATAGAAGGCACCTGACTCATATTAATGTTAACATCATATTAACTATAATATAATTCTTAAAATGAATTAATATAATGTAGGAAACTATTCACAGCCTAAAACTACTGAAGGACTTAAACGTGAACTCATGGGTACTACTTTTGGAAAGTAGTAAGAGTAAATGTTGGTGTTGGATTAACAAGGGCCTTTTCTAAAGTATTATTGAAAAATGAGGGACGCCTGAGTGGCTCAGTCGGTTAAGCACCTGCCTTTGGCTCAGGTCATGATCCCAGAGTCCTGGGATCGAATCACACACCAGGCTCCTTGCTCAGCAGGGAGCGTGCTTCTCCACCTGCCTGTCTCTTCCCTTGCTTGTGTACTCACTCACGTGCTCTCTCTCTGATAAATAAGTAGAATCTTTAAAAGAAAAAGAAAGAAAAATGAATACTAGATCTCTTGCCAATTTTTAAAATCCCGAAACATATGTTAAACAAAAGTTAAGTAATAACTTGGCAAGCCTAAGTTGTCTTCCAAATTCTAAGTATAAAAGTTGTTAAATGGAATTCTGGAAAACTTATAAACATACATAGGAGAGGTTTGTTTCAATTATTGCTATTTAAATATTTCTATAAAACAGCTGATAAAGCAAATTTGTTTACATTCTAAACAACTCTTTCCCAAGAGTCACATTTTTGGAGGTTTGTCACAAATTTAAGTCACTTAATAACAATTTTTCTGAAAGTCCCAGGGATTCCTTGTCAATTGGGACGAAATTGTGTTCTCTTTAAATAAATTAACAAGTTATTATTATTAGTATAGGTTTGCTCAGTTTCCTAAATTTTGTTTTAGACTTTTACTGTACTATATATCATTGTGTCATCAATTAAAATTACTAATATATCTATATAATCAGGATATCAAGATCAACTGAAGAAGAAATGCAATTTTTATATTGTATGATTACCTCCATAATCCCATGGATGGCTTAAATGGATACTTTAAATTTTACTTGAAAGCAAGAAAATATTCTAATTGATTTAAATGTTGGGAAAATAAGAAACATGCAAGAGACGAATAAAAAAAGAGACAGAAATGAGGGAGGGAGGTGGGATCTCTCCCTCTCTCATCAGAAAGGTGGATCCACATTTTTGTTCACTTAGTACAAAGAGACTTGGGGGTAACAGTAAAATAAACAGAGTATTTGAAGTTCTGAGTTATTGCTGGCATTTTCTAAAGCTTACAAGAATAAATAATATTTATAAATTTTGATATGTTTATGAACAATGCTGTGGAAAGCAGCAACAACAACAATGGGAATCAAAGATTTTGTTTGTTTGTTTGTTTGTTTGTTTTGTTTTGTTTTTTGTCTGGCTAAGTCACTGATTGTGTTTATAGCCAATAACTATTTTCTGAAGATCAGATCCATACAACTAACCATCAAAACAGAATTTTCCTGTTACTGCGTGATTTGAAATTTGTGTCTAGCTTCATTTGTTTCCTTTATTCTCTCAAATTCGAAGCTGGAGTAAGAATGAAAGTTAGATTGTTTCAGCATTTGTAAATGTATTGTATGATCTCAGGCGTACCTGATAAATGTTGAGCTCGGTGAGAATAAGGACTCTCTTTATCTTGATTAGTACCCGTTAGCCAGCAACTAACTACCAGAGCACATAGACCACACTGCGTGATTATAAAAGATTGGATGAGTATGGTTTATTCTCTTTCCCCCGAGTTTTCAAAAAATGATACTTTTGTGTACCCCCTTCCTTTCCTCTGAGCTCTTCCCTCTCTTTTCCATCTGCTTAATTGCATGTGTTCATGTGTAAGGTTCAATGTCTTTCCCAAGTGTCCAGGCCGTGGCTGTATTTATGTGTAATTATCAGGACTTGGACTGTTTCAGGGAAATATAGGTTGAGGTTGTTGTTGTTGTTGCTCTGCTGATACAACTAAATATTCAGATCCAGAGAAGGCTTAGGGCACAGCTGGATCCAATCTTTCCATAACATTACCAGGACTTGGTATCTCTGTCCCTGTTAGGCTCATATCTTTCTTCTGTGAAGGCTGTTGTCCTCTGCAAGTCTCTCAGTAGTAGGGACCCCAACAGTTCCAGCTTAGTCTCCTCTTATTTTCTTGAACAAAGGAAAAGAGGACTTTTCTTTCCACTTGATTTTTAACATCTGCCAAAAACTACATCATTTTGGCTCAGACTTGGCTTATTATACATGTAAACTAATCACTGTGATCAGAAGAATGGAATGTTCTCATATATATTACATGTTTATTTCTGACCTTGGAGGATAGGTGTGTTTGCTTTCAAACTGTGTAAACTGAGAGTACTGGGAGGGGGGTTCCCCTAAAATAAGATGCTGTTACCAAACAGAAATAGACACACTGAGTCAGCAAAAACAAAGGCATGAGCTCCAGTACAGTATATTTGAGGGCACAGGCAGCATTTTGTACTCCTGTTATCCTATTACATTATAATTGCTTTATTACCTAAGATCAAAAGAGTACAAGTTAAACTTGTCAATTACAGTTATCTAAGCATACATCAAAGTGGCTGGAATATGAATCTGTGAATTAAAATTAAGCATTTGCTGTATGAGTGAATAATTAGATAGGGCAAATAATTGTTTTTCCAGTTGCCATTTCCTCTTAAAATTTAATAATAGTGGCATACTAATGAGGATAATTGCATTAATGGCCTAAATTAGTATAATTATTATAATCAATATAATAATAGTTCTGAAATAAAAAAAAATTGTTGGAAATCTTACATAAACTGTTACCTATATGTTCTTAGAATGTCCCTGACTCATAATGACCACTCAATAAATGTTAGGGCTTGCCATTTTTTATTATCAACCAAATCAAGTTATATTGGAAGAACTCAGGAGCACTACTGCTTCATATAATTCTAAACTTACGTAAGTCCATATTAGTGGTTTGATAGTTGATTGATACTAAGAGAAATGCTTTGAAATGTCTAGGGTTTTGTTTCTGCTTCTAGTGAAATTATTTTCTCATACTGTTTTCAGAGCATTTCTCCAGAGGAAGTAGCATGATGCTTTGCTCTAAAAATCCATGCAGAATAAATGATCTGGAGTCATTAGAATATGGTATTATGCACAAACAACTAGACAGGAATTCTATTACAGATGATTAGTCAACCGTGAATACAGCACCCAGCAGATGGACAGCTCCAATGTACCACATGAATTATGTGTATTACAGCTGCAGCTCTGGTAAAAACTAAAATGCTCTTGATGAACAGCTGCAGTTTTCTTAGAATTCTAGACAAGGGATACCAGTTAAGTTTTTTATTGCCATAGCACATGGCATAGGAAGACCTGATTACCTTAAAGAAAGGTTGTATAAAAAACTTTTATAGTCAGCTGTGTTCGTTTTATATTTAAGGGACTTTCCATATTTACAGTTTGAGCACCTGCACTGTGTTATCTGATGTGTATTTTATGTGCCTATCACTCAAAATGAACAATGGTAAAATTGTTCGGGCTATTAGCTAATGACAAGAGAATGTACTTTACATGGGTTTATAAAAAGACAAAAATTAAAATGCTGAGATATTGTGATTTTAAATGGATGATTACTTATATTCAATAGCCGAACAAAACCAGTTTGCATATTTACTCTTGATTACAGATATTTCTTATTTCAAAGGTAATTCAAGAACCATTGTCACACCTTTCCACCTCAGTAACAAGGCCTCCAAGTGAGAACTGAAGAATAAGCAAGCTCATGATAGAATTTTTTTTTAAATCATAGTATTAGGTTTGGGGCGCCTGGGTGGCTCAGTGGTTTGGGCTGCTGCCTTCGGCTCGGGTCATGATCTCAGGGTCCTGGGATCGAGCTCCTCATCGGGCTCTCTGCTCCGCAGGAAGCCTGCTTCCCTCTCTCTCTCTCTCTCTCTGCCTGCCTCTCTGCCTACTTGTGATCTCTGTCTGTCAAATAAATAAATAAAATCTTAAAAAAAAATCATAGTATTAGGTTTAGACATAGATTTCAAGCCAATATTAAAATGCCTATCTTTAAGAAGATAAAAATGCTTTCACTGAGTACCTTTTTACTGCACGTGAAACTTTATGGGCTTTTTTATTATATGTATGCTTTGTTTCTCCATGCATTTTTCTAAAAGTGTTTGTTTGGGTGGTGGTTTTATTTACTTTTTCCATAGATTCATCTGTATATATTAAGTCTCTAATAAATACATTCTTATATGTAAAATGTACTTATCTTCATAATGTTTGATGAAAAATGTTCTTTCTTATTTTATATAATTTTGAAGTCTGTCATGCGATAAGAAATGACCATCCACATATTTAATTTTATGAAGATAAAACCATTTTTTTCTATGGGAAGAATAAACTAAATGTATTTCCCTCAGAATACAGTTTAGTAGAATCAAATTTACTATAACAAATCTCATAAATCATATGAATATTCTTCAAAATTTTAAGCAACAAAAATGTAAAACCATGTAATTTAAATTTAATTATTTTCATGTCTTATTTTTTTTTTTTCCTTGTGATTTTCTTTTTTTTTTTTTTTTTTTTTTTTTTTTTTCAGCACTCACCAAATCACATACCCTCCCCAATGTCCATAATCCCACCCCCTTCTCCCCAACCCCTTCCCCCCGGCAACCCTCAGTTTGTTTTGTGAGATTAAGAGTCACTTATGGTTTGTCTCCCTCCCAATTTCATGTCTTATTTTAATGCTTTGTCTGCTACTCTGAATTAGTGATGTTTTATGAAAATAAAATATATTTTACTAAATATGCAAGCTAAATATATGTAAATATATATATTATTCATTTGAATGTCATATATTTATTTCAAACATTAACACTTTCCAACAATCTTAGGTGTTGGATGTACACAAACAGATAAGGAAATGCTGCACTACTTCAAGGAATTTATTATTCAAACAAG
The DNA here is from genome assembly GCF_030435805.1 of Mustela lutreola. Lineage (NCBI taxonomy): Eukaryota > Metazoa > Chordata > Mammalia > Carnivora > Mustelidae > Mustela > Mustela lutreola. Next base: position 96,540,007 of record NC_081296.1, read on the forward strand.
AAACCAGACAATTGATGATATATAGCACAGAATGAAAACTATTTTACTAAGAGTATGATTAAAACATAAGAGTACAAAGATAAAGGTAATTAATTCTGCCTGGGAATGACAGTAAGAATACTTCATCAGTGACTGGTAAAAGAAGCAAGTTTACAACTCTTTCTCTGGAAGCCACTTCCATGTCTCATGCATAGAGTATACTAATCCCCTTCATTTTTAACACCAATGAACCCTGGATATGGCATTATAATTTCACTTATGATACTCTATTAATAAATTCCTTGTTTACATATATATTTCCTCAGCTAGTCTATGATTTTGAATCCAAGAAGTAATTCTTATTCATTGTTACAGTCTCAGGGGATAATGTTGTGCTTGACATTTATTTGTAATTTCCTCTGTATTTTCATATGATTTAATTAGCATAAAATGCATGCATAACTTTATAAATTTTAGGATTATTAAAAACTCCTTGTTTATAATATCATTCAACTCAAAGATAAATTGACATTAATCCAGAAAGTAACCTTCCAAAATGTAAAGATATTGTTATGCTTCTATAACGAGTTGATATTTTAACTATGCTTTACATGTACAAATGAATATTTGTACATATATATGAATGCATATATGCTAATAAATAATCAAATAATTGTTATTGCAGGACATCATTCTCATATTTCTAAATATATTTCACAGCATTTATTAGGTTACATTTTCATTTTTTGATATCCTATAAACACTTATATTTTCAAAATTAATATTTCTATTTTGTTTAGCTTATATCTTGTATCTTTTATTCCACACAATTAGATATAACTTTCTTCCTGTTTCAATACGTCAAGTTCTGTTATAATTGTTTTTATATATTAAATGCCATATTTAGTCTGTAGTACCTATTTTTATATGTATCTAATAGCTGTACCTATGTATCTGACATATTGATATTGGTCAGAGAATGGACTAAGAGTGTACTATCCAATAGGGTAGTCACTAGCCACACACAAAGCTGTTTAAATTACACAAAACTGAAATGCATTTCTTAGCTTCATTGCAATCGTTTGGTAGTTACATGTGGCTAGCTGTGGTTCTCTTATTGGACAGTGCAGATATAGCGTATTTCTATCATTGCATAAGTTCTATTGGTCAACGCTGATACAGACAAGGATTTAGTGTCAGAATATCTATTTATATATAATTTGGATATGACATTACTTTAGGTAGGTACTTGTGAAGGACTGAATGTTTGTGTCCCCCAAAATTCACATGTGGAAGGCCCAACCCCCAATATTTGGAGATGGGGCCTCTGGAAGGTCATTAAGGATAGATGAGTTCATGAGAATAGGGCACTCATGATGGAGTTAGTATTCTTATAAGAAGGGATACTGGCAATCTTGCTCTTTCTCAATTATTTGAGGACATGGTGAGAAACCTGCCATTCATAAGTCAGGAAGAAAGCCTCACTGGAACCCAACCTTGCTGACATGATTGATCTTGGGCTGCCAGCCTCCAGAACTGTGAAAACAAAATAAATGTCTGTTGCTTAACTCACCCAGTCTTTATATTGTTATGGCAGCCAGAGCTTACTAACACCCTACTGAAGAGCAAACTTAAGAGGTAACAAAGTAACTTCTCATGTTAGAAGACAGAGAGGATTTCCAGAGACTATTCCTGGAATTTGGCTTAACATAAATAAAAGATGGAAGAACTTGTATATTTGTGAATATATGTACCTCAGGGTGTGTGTGTGTGTGTGTGTGTGTGTGTGTGTGTGTGATTTTACTAACCTCTGATTTAAAAAATAAATGTATTTCTTTGGGATGAGCATGAGAAATCAGGGAGCATGTTTCCTTGAAGCTTATTAGCTTATGAAGATAATGAAATCTCCTAAGTTATACAAGCCATTCTGATCTTTTTCCTTCATTAATTAACTTGTCAACTCCAGGGACCATAAATAGTGACGGTTGTCCTGGTAACAGTAACAAATATAAGGCAGCCTTTCAAAGTGTCATGATGTTTTCGTCCACCTAACAGCAATCACCATTTTGAGAATATGTTAGTCAACTAATATTTTAGTACAGCAAATTTGCCAACTAATATGTAATCAAATACTATCTTTTCTCAGGGGTAAATTTTACATTTTCATTAAATTTTAATGTGCACCCTTAGGTTTAAAATATGAACATATATCTTGTCTGAGCATTTTTTTCAAAAAAAGAATACATTATATTTAATGAAACATAATGAAGAACACGAAGAAAAATTAAGATAAATGCAAATGTTATAATATGTGAAGTTAGTGTCTTAAACAGAGGTAGTACTCTAAAAGAGAAAATATTCTCTTTCTCCATATGCCATTAATACACCCATGTTAATAACTAAGTTGAAAAAAAAAAACAGAATGAATTTTAATTATAAGAATTTTGGATATTCCAGGGGCACCTGGGTGGCTCAGTCGGTTGGGCCTCTGCCTTTGGCCCAGGTCATGATCTCAAGGTCCTGGGATTGAGCCCCGTATCGGGCTCTCTGCTCAGCGGGGAGCCTGCTTCCTCCCTCTCTCTGCTGCCTCTCTGCCTGTGATCTCTCTCTCTGTCAAATAAATAAAATCTTAAAAAAAAAAAAAAAAGAATTTTGGATATTCCAGTATCCAAATGAGGATTTAACAATGTTCTTCAAGAACGGAAAAATAATTAGAAATAGAACAAAGAGTTGCCCATTGGATTTTTATCTTAAACAAAAAATACATACTAGTATGTGACTACAAATTGGTCTCAGCCAAAACCACTGAACTTCTCTAACTGGGAGATGTTTGCCAATCAGGATGTGTGGGCCTTTCCTGTGGGAGAAGCAGAAGCCAACAGAATGTGATGATGAATTCAGGGTTAGTTAGTTAGAGTTGAGCCACTCTAAATCTAGCTAATTTAGCAAAAGGCAATTAGCCATAGCCAATTCATAGAAACCCAATTGCCCAATAACCAATTTAATTAACTTACTTGTTATTTTAAATTATTTATAAGATTTCCTGTAACTCATAATAAGTATAGAGTGTATTGTAATTCACATTAATTAACACAGTAATTCAATGGGATACTAAAGGTTTCTGTGAAGTTTCAGTTGACCTTACTATTTTTTCCCCGTCTAAATAACTGAGTATTGATTCCAAAAAGACAAGAGACCAGCAGGAAGAGAGAAAAACTGTTGTCATATATCCAAATTATCCTATGAATATTTAATGGTATAATGTTAGTAAATCTCTATGTTAATTAAATTTAGCAAATTAGTTTTATCAAAAGATGAAGCAGCCGTTCAGGCAATTGACTTTTAGGAGATGAATTTTGAGGAAATAGCCTCCTTCCAGTTACCATCACTGATAGCTGATTGCCAAGTGCCCATGGAGGGCCAAATTCTAACGTTGTCAGGGCAGGAGAGCGGGTTCTTTAGAGCAAACAGTGGCTAAACAGGGAGGGAAATGACCAGTAGAGGGTCAAGGGTTAAAGTTTGTCCTAAAGTGGCAAAATCCTTGATCTTTGTGGCAGAAACTATATCACAGGGTCTTTTCTTCAAGATTCAACTTTGGTGTATCCTTTGATTCACTGGGAGATTTAGATAGATCTTGCACCCGTGTAAAGAGGTAAATGATCTTTTTTCCTTAATAAATACTGCCAAATACCAGGAACAGTTACACACATTATTAATCAATCTTATCAAAGATTTTAAGGAATCTTCAAGTGTTCGTATGTAATAGAAATGAAAGATGGGAAATGCAGATACCTCCAAGATTAGACTTGTAAATATTCTTTATTCAAATATTAGTTTTTAACAAAACAATTATAATGGCTTATCTTTATCATCTGAAAAAACAAAGAGTGGTGAAAATATTATGAGGGATAAAGACAGAATGGAGAAAAAATATTCAAGTTGAAATGTTTTCCCAAAGAAAAAGCCAGAACAATCCAAACAAATTTGATAATCAATGCTAAAAGAGAAGAAAATATTTCTGCAATTATGATTTTGGAGCTAAACAACAAAATCTTACATCTATCTCCAAGAATATATGTAGTACACAAAAGCAGAATCACAGTAGATTTAGAATTTTTATCTACACCATCAAACTCTAGAAGATGGCCAAAACAGTATAATCCGTATCTAAAATGTTTAGAGTAGAAAGGGTAATTTTCTGGGGGCACCTGGGTGGCTCAGTGGGTTAAAGCCTCTGCCTTCGGCTCAGGTCATGATCTCAGGGTCCTGGGATCGAGCCCCACATAGGGCTCTCTGCTCAGCGGGGAACCTGCTTCCTCCTCTCTCTTTCCTGCCTCTCTGTCTACTTGTGATCTCTCTTGTCTGTCAAATAAATAAATAAAATCTTTGAAAAAACAGTAATTTTCTGAAGATTCTATACTTAAATAAACTATTTCCTCTGTGAGCATCCAAAGGAAAAACAATGTAATATATATAAGACTTTGAAAAATATACTACTATTACTCTCAAAATGAAAGATGAAACATTTACTAATATTCTTTAGTGAACAAATGAATTAACCAAGTCAGAATTAAAATGGGAAATACATGTGTCTGGGCAAATATGGTGGAAAAAGAGAGCCATTATGTAGTTCTTTGTGGCAGCAACAGGTAGAATATTGGGTAAATGTTCTGCAGATTATAAGTAAAAAAATCTTGAAGCTATCTAATGAATCAGAGGAGAAAACTATGGTTTCCATGGGTGGCAAATATTCTGTCACTTAAGGCTAATACCCAAGTACGTATCTTGGGTCCTTTCAACAAACACACAGCTATGAAGAACTTAAACATACATTGCACAGACACAACAATTTGGTAATTGAATTCCAGCTTAACCCAACAACTGTCTATAGCAGTATACTTGATTCTTTGATGTCAAAATTAAACTATAGAACTATATAGATGACATTCTGATGAAGGCTCATATTGAAGACAAATTTCATGCCTTCTTTGCCCTTACTTCTGAGAAGCTATGAGAGACTGCGAAGCAATGGGTCATACACATGGCCAACATCATAATCAGAGGAATGATGCTGAAAAGACGCACACATGCATATGCTTATATTGATGCCATGATACAGTTTTTTGGCACCAAGATATGGCTTTTTTGGCACCAAGCAGCAGTCTAATGAGTGGCCATTCCAAGTTTGTACCCATAGAGTGGCAAGATAATTCAGTGAAGAGAGAGTTTATCTCCCATTTAGGAGATACTATTTGCTGTCTCTTTTTAGTTTTACCTGCAAAAAATTGTTTCTACACCTTACTCTGATAGTGGAAGATAGTGATAATTTTAATAGTTTTATAATTAATCTAATAATTAAAGCTTTGGTGATAAACACCTGCCTCCTGGGTGTTTTATTCTCGAAAGTGAAAACTAGTTATATACAGTGTAGATACACAACTAAATATATCAGTTATTCTAGTCTGATTCAAATTGAACTAACAAAGACTTTATTTGGCTGCCAATGTAACTTCCTTGCAATAATGAAATAATAGTAAAAAGTAGAAATTCATCATGGATTGCATATGGAACCAGCACTCTCAATAAGGAAACATGAGTGTTCTAGGTGGCTCAGTTGGTTAAGCATCCGACTCTTGATTTCAGCTCAGGTCATGATCTCAGAATTGAGAGATCAATTCCAGTATCAAGCTCTGCACTTAGTATGGAGTCTATTTGTCCTTCTCCCTCTGCTCCTCCCCTCCTCCCACTTGTGCACACATGTACTCTTTCTCTCTCTTTCTCTCAAGTAAATAAGTGAATTAAATATTTAAAGAAAAGAAAGAAAACATGAGTGATTTGTCCCTTTTTAACATAAATCTTTACTTGCTACATAAATATAATAACACACATTTCTATTTCTGTAATACAGAAAAATACTGGTCCCTTCTTTGTTCTAGCTGGTAAAGGTTATCATTCCAAAATGTGAATATTAACATATGATACTGATATATGAAAAACCACTGTTGGTAGGAACTGTGACTTTTTCAGGTACCGCAAATACCAAGCAATTATTTGTTATTTCCTGGAAGATTGTTATTTACTTGTTATTAGCTTTGAATAAAGCAAAGTTACAATATGACACTCAGAGGCGTGGGAGTTTAAATATACATTCTGTCAATAAGCTGAGAAAATAAGGCAGCTTTACTTCAGGAGATTGTGTCTAAATATCTTCTTGGTGCTACTGAAACTGGCATTCTTTGCTATTGGAATCTGTCCAGTTGTACATTGGAATAAAGCACAAAATTAAATGCTAGAGTGTGCAACTTGATCCTAATTCCAGGAACACTGTTATAATATCTTAGTCTTCAAAAGATTCAAATTTATTTGTACTTAAACCAAGTGAGGTAAGGCCATTTTGTATTCAAAAAAAAATATCTTCAAAGAGGAAGTTCAGTGGGGAGTGTCTGATCCTGGAGATATCTCTGAATAATTCACATCAGAAGTGTGCCAAAAAATGGATCACAGTTTTACTTAAAATTTGGCTTACAAACTCAGTTTATTGAAATTCAGACAAAAGTCTCCAGAAGAAACTCTGGACTGAATCTTTAAGGAGACAAAATTCTGTTTTTAAAAAAATGGCTAATAGCAGAAGAAAGTTGTCCTACAATACCATTTTATTTCAGTATAAAAGGTCTAGCAGCAGCAGGCTGAATAAATAAATAAATAAAACTTTGGGTAATGACTGGTAAACTACCTTTACATAAAACATACCTGCAATTATTGAGTTTCTTTCTACTCTAGTTAGGCACTGCCCTCTGTTTTTTGTGCTCCATGTTTAATTTTTAAATTTAAATTTTATTTTTATTATTTTTTTTACATTTAAAGTTTTTTTTTTTTAATTTAAATTCATTAACCGAGGTATAGCACATCATTATTTTTTGATATAGTGTTCAATGTTTATAAATTCATGGCAGCCATCCAAAAAGAAAATGATGATTCAGGCTTTAAAAATAAAAAGTTATTTTATTTGATACTATATGATACTGATTTTGGAGAAGACACTAAAGATGAGGTGTCTAAAAATGAAGGGAAAAATCCTAAAAATCTGGGAAAGTAGATAATATCTACAAAACTATTCTTTAAGTTTTTAGAGTGAGGATGGGATATGAAACTTTGAGTTTTATGTTCTTATCCCAAAACTAACATTTTAAATGTTATTCTTAAAAATATCAAAAATATTCTAAAAATATTTAAGATGGGTAAAGTTAGGAAGTAAATGATTGGAAAACAGAAGTAATCAAGAGGTGAAATAAACAGAGCCCAGTAATATGTAGAAACAGATATAATTGTATAAAGATCATTATAAATTTAAATTAAATTGAAAAGCCAAAGAGTATTTTAAATATTATATTAGTACTAAGTGTAATGGTATGTTTAAATACCTAATCATTAATACCATTTTAATCTAATGAATTAAATTATAGATCATAAAAATACAAAAGAGATGCTAAATTATTTATCTCATGTAAGGGAAAGTAAAATGATATAATTTTCTTTGTCCTTAGATAATTTATATATATGTAATAAATGAATTTGATTGTTTACAGATAACCATTTTTCAAGTCACCAGTAAATATTAAAGAAAATTTAACTTGATTTATATGAAGCATTAAAAAAATGGAAATTTTCAGAATGTAAAAAATACAAAGTGAGGTATTAAAGTTCAAAATATTTAAATTAGAGCAATTAATTTAATTTCATAAGAGCAAATTTTGGGTTTAAATTGAAATGATAAATTCCAACTGTATTCTGTTTACATTATTTCATTTAAATAACTGAGAATAGTTAGAAATAAAAGATGATAAAAGCATGTCAAGTGAATTTATCTCCGAATTAAGTAAGAACAGCAATGTTATATATAAGCAAAAAATAATTCCAGGCAGAAAGCTGCTCTGCATATTATTGCAAACATACAGACAATTCCATGTATCCTAATGTATAATGCCATGACCCCAATGCTGTTTCCTAATATTTCACTGATTTAAAGTTCTCTTGTTTCTGGTATCATCTGATTGGTGAACATGTGTTTTTCATCAAAATTCAGTTCAAGAATCACCTTCTCTACAGTCTCTTTCAAATAATGGCTCTACCCTGCCAGACCTTCCAGACGCCCCAACAACTAATTGAATCTCCACTCTGTTGTAATAGCTTCATTTACTTATATTTATTAAAGTTGTCACTCTGTACTATGTTCATCTGCCAGTTTTTGCAAACAGATGGAGTTCCCTGAAGTTAAGATACTATGTATTATTTATCTTTGTGGCAGATATAAACTAGTCATTCACAAAACCTATTTTCTTTACTTCTTGGGCACACAATTAGATAATATTTCTCAGCCTTTCTTGTAATTGGTGTAGCTCTAAGTTTTAACTAATGGTGTGTGGGTACAAATGACAGACATATTTTCAAGGCCTTGTCCATATAGTTTTCCCTTGTCATCTTCTATGTTGTTTTGCCTTCTCCTGGCATGATGCCTATGATGGTGGTGACTTGAACGCTAGAAGAAATGGGTTCCCTAAGTGCCATATTAAGAAAAGTGCCTCTTGAAGTTTAGAAATGTAGTTTTGGACTTCTCACTAGGGGAAAAAAATAATATAAAGTTCCATTGTATCAACAATTGAGATTTTGTGGTTTACCTCACACGACTAACATTACACAATTTGATGCTGTTTTTTTATATCTTCAACACATGGCACTTGGTGAAGTCTTAATTACATTTGCTGAATAAACAAGTAACGTGTCCTTAACTATCCTCTGTTCAAAGTAATAACTTGTACCTCCAATGAACACAAAATATCTCTTTTCAACGATCGAACATCCCTTTCTTTTGTAATAACCTGAAATGTGATGAATAATCACATTTCTGTGCCATTCAGAATCCCATAAATAGTTTGGCTTTAATATTTTCTTTGAGTCTAGAGAAATAATTGAGCTTAAAAAGTTATGTACTGCAGAGTAAATTATTTTAGTAAATCTTATTTTTAAAAAATTGAAATAATCACTTTGTAATATCATACTCTGAGTTATATATCTTTATTAAAAATTAATTCAAATAGGAAATCAAGTAAATATCCTTCCCGATGAAGCTAGATTATAAATTGTTCTTGACATGGAAGACCATTTATTAAGTTTTATAAAATTCACAATTCCTTAAATTATTAGAGAATGCATAGACTTGTTGCTGTAGTCACATTGTTTTTCAAAACACTTATCAATATTGCTTAGGCAATATTACATTGTCAAAGAATAATAAAATATTTTTTAGCCTGTAATGGTGTATTTTTTTTTTTAATGTTTTAAGTTAGGGGCCCCTGGGTGATTCAATCAGTTAAGCGTCCAACCCTTGGTTTCAGCCCAGGTCTTGGTATCAGGGTCCAGAGATTGAGCCCTATGTCAGAGCTCCATGTTTAGTAGGGATTCTGCTTGAGATTCTCTCCCTCTCCATCTGCCTCTCCCCCTGCTCATGCAAACATGCTCACTCTCTCTCTCGCTAAAATAAATACATTTTAAAAAATAAATTTCAATGGTAGCACACATATTTTTTAGAAAGCACGTAGATTATAGTATCTATGAAGCATATACAAATAGAATATAAAAGAACTTTTGGGGGCACCTGGGTGGCTCAGTGGGTTAAGCCTGTGCCTTTGGCTCAGGTCATGATCTCAGGGTCCTGGAATCGAGTCCTGCATCGGGCTCTCTGCTCAGCAGGGAGCCTGCTTCCCTTCCTCTCTCTCTGCCTGCCTCTCTGCCTACTTGTGATTTCTCTCTCTGTCAAATAAATAAATAAATAAATAATCTTTAAAAAATTTTTTTAAAAACTTTTGTGTTAGTTATCTTTGCAATATAGTTTCTTTCTTCATATCTTCTTTATATTAAAAGCCTATATCAGCAGTTGTCTAACCCACATATTTTATTTTATTTTTTAACCCATATATTTTAATATCAACTTCCAACTTTTATTATTTGACTCATATTCATTGAAATCTGATGGTGAAATTAGGGAAGTGGGGATAAATGTAAAACAAAGAATCATCAAAAATAGTGGGCTTATTTGCGACGACATGGATGGAACTAGAGGGTATTATGCTTAGCGAAATAAGTCAAAGAAAGACAACTATCATATGATCTCCCTGATATGAGGAAGTGGAGAGGCAACGTGGGGAGTGTGGGGAATAGGAAAAGAATAAATGAGACAAGATGAGATCGGGAGGGAGACAAACCATAAGAGACTCTTAATCTCACAAAACAAACTGAGGGGGGACAGGGGGAGGCAGGTAGGGAGAGAGTGGTGTTGTTATGGACATTGGGGAGGGTATGTGCTATGGTGATTGCTGTGAAGTGTGTAAACCTGGCGGTTCACAGAGCTGTACCCTTGGGGCTAATAATACATTATATGCTTATAAAAAAATTTTTTTTAATTTGAAAAATAGTGGGCTTGAAAAAATATAGGCAATAAGAGAAGCACTATGAGAAATATCTGAGACAGAAATCATGATTGCATAGATGGAGAGTCAGGACTGTGAACAAGGCACAGAATAAAGGTTTTAGAGAGGAACAAGAATGCTTTGACTCATGAGCCTGAAGGGAATGGGGTTATTTGTAAATACAGAATTATTTCAGTGCTGAAATACTAAGTAGGTCTTCCATTTTAGTTAAAGAGGAAGCCATTTTGTTTAGAGACATGTTTAGAAAAAAGGAAGGGAAATCAGCTGGGAATTTGGTAATATAAAGTCAGAAAGGAAAGCCCATTTAAATTAACTCATAAAGGAGGAAGGGCTAGGTCAAGAAAGGACCATGAAGTTGTTAGTAAACAAACTCTGAATTCACCAAAAGAGGTCACTGGATTCAAGCTAATACTTTAACAATATCATTTTAGGGATGGTTTATAAATAAGTACTTAATTAGAAATTTATTAAATTAGCAAAAGAATCAGTAATATTTTAAAAATATATTTCAATCAGTTTAAATATTTCCTATCTTGAAGAATAAACATAAGAATATTTGATCTCTTCATTATTTCCATACCATGACAAAATAGCATCATCTAGGCAATTTTATTACCTAATAGGAGATGAACACTGATGTTATTTTTATACTTAAGAGGAAACCATGAAGTAGGAAGGATATTTACATTCACATACAAAAGAGATTAAAGAAAGCACAGGACAGTCACGAATATTACTTGCACATTAAACCTAGCAGGGTTTAATATACATATTAAGAACCATATACATATTAAGAACAGTCTTACAAAACAAAAATAAAAACAAAAACAAAAAAGAACCGAACAGTGGAAAAGTTGAACTGGCATTGTGACAATGATCTTTTATAAAAGATTAGGCAGACCCTAGCTTGGAAAAATTCTATCCCTCTTGGAAGTAAACTCAACTAAAGTGAATCACTGCTGAAATTCAGACCAATGTCTTACTGTGACTCTGTTTGCTATGTCTACCAAGAGGCAAGGTCTTTAAACTTTAGTAGCATATTGAAGGAAAAAGTTACCAGAATATAAAAACATAAAGAGTTGTAGATAGTGAGAAAATATATGGCATCCCACTTAAAAAAAAAAAAAATCACTGGATATTCTGTTCTTAAGAAGAGAGGAAGTTAGAAAGACAAAATAGGTAGAAAAGAGATGTTGTGGAAGTATTTTTGATAGTGTAATAACATAAACGAGCATAGATTATATGCACCAGATTGTATTGTTTGATATAGTTATTGCCCTTTTCTTGTGGAAGAATATATCCTTGGCCCACTGACATCAAGCTTAGCTTTGTAACTTGCTTTGGACAATAAAAGTGAATAGAAAGGATCACAAAGTTCTGCTGTGAAGATGATATGGGGCAGGGCATCAGCAGGAAGAACGAACAAGAAATAAATATTTTTCCTTTAAGTAACTGAGATTTGTTAGGGCAACATTACTCACCCTATGTGATACTATGTATCACTTTTTGCTAAAGGGCACTGAAAAAGACTCCATCTAATACTGTGGCTCACCTTATGAATAAGAAAAGAACATGGGGGAAATATTTTCAGTGCATTTGGACAAGTACTCTTTCTTTCAAAATTATGAAGAGGTTCCCAGGGAAGCATTATTTACAGAATGAAAGGAAACAAACACCTTTGCAATGGAAACTCAAGCAATAGAGTCCTTAGCAGAGGGCAAAGAAGGAGACTGGTATTTTGAAAATCACATAGTAAGACTGGTAACAACTAAATGGAAATGAACATGTAGAATGGGAAGGTGGGATAAATCTAGGGTTGTGTTCCTATTTGTGACTTAATTATCAATGGAGTCCATATTTAGATTGTCCATTTTTTTTTTTTTTTGTATTCTGTTGTTGTTTTTCTATATATACCTTTTCAACAACACACAGTGTTTAGCTACTACAGATAGATGAGTGGTTCTCACAGCTGGTTTTACTTCAAAATCTGCCCTTATGTTTCAGATCTATATAATAAACCACTAAATATCTCCACATAATAATCCATGGGTACCTTTCCATTTTTCATCAGGGTTAACAGTAATATTTTTTTACTACCTAGACCAAAAATCTGGTGTTATTCTAGACACCTCTCTTATTCAATTAATGGTTAGTAAGTCTGCTTGATTCTACTTCTTAAATCCTCCTTTGATTAGAGTCCCTCTTGCCTATGCTCCTCATTATTTCACCTGTAATGTTACATTCATATCTGAGTTTCTTTGCCTTTGGGCTCAAAACAAAGCAATATTATTCCTCAATGCTATCATCTTAAGAGCTATCAAAAAATGTAAATTTAACTATATAAGTGACTCTTCTGTTTTGAAACTGTTTAGTGAATCTCCATTTGCTAAAAAAGAAATATGATAAAACTTTGTAGCATATAATTCCAAGTTTTCATGATCTTCTCGAGTTTCTTCTCTGAAATAATTTTCTACCATTTTCTTCTTTCAAACTAAACACAAAGCTTATTAACCTCACTCATTTGCAAAGTATCCTTCCTCATAGAATACAGTTCTATATGGAGGTATGTCAGAAATACATAAATGAGTACTAACACACTAAAAACACTATTTACTTCACATTATCTGAAAAAGCATTTCATCTCTAATTTTTAGCAAAACTATTACAATTGTTTCTTCATTTTTTTTTCATGCCATTGATGTATACAGCATTAGGACAAAGAAGGTAATATTGATAGTTCCTGACACCATGTAAAATCATCTCAATCACAAATATGCAATCTATTCCCACTGTACATCATATAGTGTCCATAGAGATACAAAAGTGAACTTTTATATTGCTATTTGTACTATTTGTATCACTTTATATTTGTATCACTTGTGATTATATTACATATATAATATATAATATAGTTTATATATTATCACTTTGTGATAATAGTATCACAAATAGTATACTATTTGTATCACTTTGTATGAGTTGTTATTTCATAGCATGTACACAGATAGTTTGTGAAAACAGTGTTTCTTTGTTCCTTTTTTTTTTTATTTATTTAATACAGTGTTTTTAAAGCAGACTCCACTCATATCCGATTCAGGGAATTGATTTAAACTGACAAAATATTTTTAAATGAATCATTCAAATTGTGCTCAAATGAAAAATTTAGAACAAATAGTGTATATGTGTGCCTCAAGCTTAAGAAACAGCTCCCTATTCTCATTGTTTGTCACAACAGGGGGTTTCGATGGATGAATGGCTTTGAGATCACATTAAATGCCTTGCAGCTTATCCAGATGCTGGAATAAAAATGTAGAAAACAAATATGCCCTTGTGGAAATCAGCCCTTCACAAATCTAGGTGCAAGATCCACTGCAGTGTATTAAAAAAAAAAAAATGCAGGGCCACTAGCCCAAGCAATGATGCCTCACTTTCCTTAATCATAATTTCAATCATCCTAAGAGCAGGAGAAAGCCAGAATTCAGACAACAGTAACAGGAAATAAATGAATGCTCTTGATCATTTTTCAGTCTTCTGAATTTTGACATGATATGAGTCGTTTGTGATTCTTACTTTTCCACAGATATTATCACTGAAACAAGTGATTACATTAGTTTTATCCATGATGAAAAATACAATACTTAAAACTTCCCGAAGTCAGAGCATCTTTTGATATACCTCACATTAATGAATTGTACTCTTTTTTATTTTTTTAAAGATTTTATTTATTTATTTGACAGACAGAGATCACAAGTAGGCAGAGAGGCAGAGGGAGAAGCAGGCTTCCCGCCAAGCAGAGAGCCTGACGTGGGGCTCAATCCCAGGACCCTGGGATCATGACCTGAGTAGAAGGCAGAGGTTTTAACCCACTGAGCTACCCAGGCGAATTGTACTCTTTTTAATATACAAAGCTAAATTTATCTAGTTTCCAACATTTTCTGAATATATTTTTTAGATGAAGATATTTTATATCTGACTTTTTAAATAATTCCAAGAATAATTAAATTTCTTTTTACTCTCACCTTATCATTATTGAGCCTATGTCTAGGTACCAAGAGTTGTATAACTAAGAAAATCATACTTTGGAGAGTAACTGTTTCACTGAGCAATATCATAGACATGTGACAAATGCAAACAAATTATTTTTTTCTTAACGTGCTAATGCTTCCCTTCTATTCAGTTGAATAATTGAGTTTATGGCACAATACTTCCAACATCACTTAGTATTACCTCAACTTGCAGAGAGGTTGTTGGCCCTCTAAACCTCTAGACAGCATCTAACCCGTTAACAGTGGAAAGAGAGAGAGGATGGGGGAAAAACCAATCAGACAAACAAACAAAAAAGAAACAAAGTTTGTATTGCCTGCATAGATAGGTGTGGAGAAAGATAGAAGCTATATCAAAAAGTTTCTGGAAGGAGTAACGTCTCAGTCTCATCTAGTTCTTTCTCTTAAATCTAGTAATATAGGTTCACATCTCTAAAGAAAAAGTAAATTAAAAAAATAACATGGAGGCTTAAGTGGGTAGAAGAATAAATGAAACAAGATGGGATTGGGAGGGAGACAAACCATAAGTGACTCTTAATCTCACAAAACAAACTGAGGGTTGCCGGGGGGAGGGGGTTGGGGAGAAGGGGGTGGGATTATGGACATTGGGGAGGGTATGTGATTTGGTGAGTGCTGTGAAGTGTGTAAACCTGGTGATTCACAGACCTGGGGATAAAAATATATGTATATAAAAAATATATGTTTATAAAAAATAAAAAATAAAAAAAAAAAAAAAAAAATAACAGCCTTGGAATTTTCTTCCAAATGAAACACAGATAGTTTGGGGGGAAAAAAAGACTAAAGAGGTATGGAAAATGTTATATCAATAACTACCCAACCAAACCAAGCCAAAAAGGAAACAAACAAACAAAATAAAAGTAAAAAGATGCAAAGTATAATTAACTTCAAGAATTTTCTTAAAGAAATCAGGAAATGCTTTTGGAATGGCACAAAGTAAGACGATTTTGTCCCTACAGTCATTGACACACTGTCAAGATGACTAAATCTATGAAGTTTTGGAAATATTTCAAAATTTTCAGATAAACTGATACATGGAAGTCTGTAGATATTTGGACTTTTGAAACTGGCTGACGGGGAGAAAACAGTGAAGTTTGGAAAGCAGTCAATGAGTTCAGTTTTCTAAGAAGGAAATTAAATCTTGGCAAAGCAATCCACACTGTAAGGGTATAAAATATAACTTATAAGCTTGTGGAATCTACCATTGTGTAAAAAAAAAGAAAATTAACCTAGTAAGAGGGGAGAGCAGAGTCCAGGTATTATAACAAAACTGAACAATCCTCACTAAACAGATCCCTCCCATCTTACCATTTTGTTTAGCTACAGAAATGTCAAAAAGCTCAAAATTCCTAGACCTCACAGTAAAACTAAGGGAAAAATCAAACTGATATATAATGTAAAGTAAATCAAAAGATTATGAAAAAATACATATGAATAAAAACACCTAAGTATGAACAGGATGAAAAGATATAAAGCAGAAAGTATTTAAAACACTACAGCTTACAAAAAGAAGAAACAAAAATTACACACACAAAAAAATCATAACAGGAAAATTTAAGGAACCCAAGAAAATGCTATCGATCAATGAAATAAAAGCATAAGGTCTTAAAGATGAGATAATAAAGCAAAATATAATAAAAAGTAAAATTCTAAACTTAAAACATATTGAGAACCAAGGAAACACCACTAAAGAGTTAATAAGTTAATTAAAAATACCAGGGATTAGTACAATACCACATAAAACTGAATCACTATTTTTAGATTTGAGGGTCTATTTCTGGGCTCTCTATTCTGTTCCATTGATCTATGGGTCTGTTTTTGTGCCAGTACCATGCTGTCTTGATGATGACAGCTTTGTAATAGAGCCTGAAGTCCGGAATTGTGATGCCACCAACGTTGGCTTTCTTTTTCAATATCCCTTTGGCTATTCGAGGTCTTTTCTGGTTCCATATAAATTTTAGCATTATTTGTTCCATTTCTTTGAAAAAGATGGATGGTACTTTGATAGGAATTGCATTAAATGTGTAAATTGCTTTAGGTAGCATAGACATTTTCACAATATTTATTCTTCCAATCCAGGAGCATGGAACATTTTTCCATTTCTTTGTGTCTTCCTCAATTTCTTTCATGAGTACTTTATAGTTTTCTGAGTATAGATTCTGTGTCTCTTTGGTTAGGTTTATTCCTAGGTATCTTATGGTTTTGGATGCAATTGTAAATGGGATTGACTCCTTAATATCTCTTTCTTCTGTCTTGCTGTTGGTGTAGAGAAATGCAACTGATTTCTGTGCATTGATTTTATATCCTGACACTTTACTGAATTCCTGTATAAGTTCTAGCAGTTTTGGAGTGGAGTCTTTTGGGTTTTCCACATATAGTATCATATCATCTGCGAAGAGTGATAATTTGACTTCTTCTTTGCCGATTTGGATGCCTTTAATTTCCTTTTGTTGTCTGATTGCTGAGGCTAGGACCTCTAGTACGATGTTGAATAGCAGTGGTGATAATGGACATCCCTGCCGTGTTCCTGACCTTAGCGGAAAAGCTTTCAGTTTTTCTCCATTGAGAATGATATTTGCGGTGGGTTTTTCATAGATGGCTTTGATGATATTGAGGTATGCGCCCTCTATCCCTACACTTTGAAGAGTTTTGATCAGGAAGGGATGTTGTACTTTGTCAAATGCTTTTTCAGCATCTATTGAGAGTATCATATGGTTCTTGTTCTTTCTTTTATTGATGTGTTGTATCACATTGACTGAATCACTATTTTAAAAAAAATACTGAATATTGGTGAAAAATGACAAATTAATTAAGCAGTTATACATTAAGTAATACATATGGAAGACAAAGGAAATTCAATATAAAATATAATCCATATTTCTGAAGCAAAAATCATCAACAGATGGTAAAGAAGATTTATTCCATAATATACTCTAGAGAAATTTCTATTACATTGGGGAAATTTTAAAATGGAGTTTTGGTAATATGAAGCACACTACTCTGGGGACATTTAATACAGAATGTTCAGTATACCATATATTGTACGTAAGTCATTTATTTCTCCCACTATAAAGAAATCAGTGAACAAAACAGAAAAAATAAATCTCTTATTTCACAAAGCTGTCATTTTTTGGAAATATGGCATGAAATTGACATCACTGATAATTAATTCTAGGTGATTTGAACAAGGTATTTTCTATGTTCTTCTTTGAACTTTTCTGTATTTCTGAAGTTTCTGAAAAAAAAAAATCCATGAATTGGCATTCACTTTTACTAACTCTCTTATCAGCCAAACTTTCACTTCCCCCAAGACTACTTTTCTATTTACTGTAAATATGCTGCATCGGCTTATTAAATATTTACATAGAATTTACCAAAATCCTACAGGGAGAAAAGAAGAACACTTCAAAATATGTATATCTAAAAAAATAATTGCAAGAATAAATTGTAACATAATTATCTGGCTTTAGATTTAGCAGAGAGGCAATTTTAATATGTGAAATGTGGAATTAGACAGATTTTGGTTCACATCCAGCTTGTTCTGTTGAATACCTGGATGACCTTGTGAAATTCACTTCCATGTCCCAAATTTTGGTTTGTCTAACTGCATAATTTGGGTAATAATGTCTACCTCATAAAAATTGTGTGATAGAAAGTATGCACTGGGTTTTATATTCTTCCTATAATAAGTACAGGTTACAGTTAATTCTTAATAATTTTCATTTCCCCTTTATTCTTCTTTTGTTTTATAAGTCAAAAGCACATCTGGAAAATGATTTAGATGACAGTGGTGCTCAATACTGCATACACATTAGAATCACCAGGGAAGCTTTTTAAAAATACACATGCTGAATCCCATCACTAGGGATTCTTATATAATTGGTCTTGGGAGGGGGACGCCTGGGTGGCTCAGTTGGTTGAGCGGCTGCCTTCGGCTCAGGTCATGATCCCAGCGTCCTGGGATCGAGTCCCACATCGGGCTCCTTGCTCGGCGGGGAGCCTGCTTCTCCCTCTGCCTCTGCCTGCCATTCTGTCTGCCTGTGCTTGCTCTCTCCCCTCTCTCTCTGATAAATAAATAAAATCTTTAAAAAAAAATAATAATTGGTCTTGGGAGGGAATGAAGCCTCATTTTTTTTTTTTTTTAATTTCCCCCAGGTAATTCTTATGTGCAGTCAGATTTGAAACACACATATTTAGAAACACTGCAAATGTTATTCTCTCACTAGATTAATTTTAATTTCTTTAAGTTCTTTCAACCACATTTTTTGCATTGTCTCTGCCCAATAACACATCCACAATCATTGAAACACAAACTTTTGTCAATTTTATCTTCTAAATATTTCTCAAGTTCATCTTCTCCTCACTTTCCCTCATATTAGCACTCACCCTCATCATCTTCCAGGTGGGTGGGTATTAAATAGTTCCCCAACTGCCATCTCTCTTTCCATGATTCAAATTTCATTTTCAGGCTAGCAAGAGAATCTAACTCGTCTACAAAATGTTTTCAATACTTACTTATCATGCAACATGGATGTCAAGCTCTGAACTTTGTCCTTCAGTGTCCTCTACCCACTTTTCTTCTGCTCAACAATGAGCATCATCTCTTGCCACTTCCACACAACCTATGTTCAAGCACCATTAAACTGTAGTGTCATAAGCTATATGAAATGTTGTGTACCTTGCTTGTGCCTATGCTGTTTCTTCTCAAAACATCCCTCCTTTCTTTCTTTTCTAAGATCATCCTTTGAAATTTATCTTAGAAATTCAGCCCTCCTGAAAATCTCTAAGCTCCTTGTTTCAGGCAAAGAAAACATGCCTTCTGCTCATAAAATTCCCCTCACATGAGCCACTCTACTAAAATTCTTCTATTAGACTATATGTTTCTCAATGAAGATATAGTATCTGTCTGATCCCTATATTCCCAAAGCTTAGTGTATTACCTGTAGTGGTCAATAAATATAAATTGATTAAATTGGTCCAAGAAGAAGAAAAATATGTTAGTAGCTACTTTATAGAGTAGAAAAATTTCTCACTGTAAATGGCATTTAAGAACTTTTTTTAACGAAGCTTGTAAGAATATTTTAGTATAACTTATAGCGAAAATGAACTTTAACATTATCACATACAGTGATGGGAATGCTGTACTATGATTTATGGGATTGTGTCTTGCAGTATATGGGATATATGAATTGTGCAGATCATACTGATGACCTAGGTTAGCTCTAACAAATCTGTTAATAGATTGAAGCAGTAGCTTCTTAAATTATGGCATTTCATTCTACTTATAAATTAACAGAAAAATACTCAAGTTAAGCCAAAAATATTTTTGAATAAGAAACAGAACAAATGAGAAAAGGAAAAAAAGAGAGAGAGACAAACTAAGAAATGGACTCCTGACTATGAGAACAAACTGCTGTTGCCAAAGGGGAGATGAATGGGGGATGGGTTAAGTGGGTGGTGGGGATTAAGGAGTGCAGTTATGATGATGAGCACTGAGTATTGTGTGGAAGTGTTGAACCACTGTGTTGTACACCTGAAACTAATATTACACTGTATGTAAACTAACGGGATTTAAGTAAAAACTTAAAAAAAAAGAAGATATGGCATATATATATATATTTGTGTATATATGTGTGTGTGTGTGTGTGTGTGTGTGTGTATAATAGAATATTACTCATCCATAAAAAGAATGAAATCTTGCCATTTGCAACAACATAGACGTAGAGGATATAATAGTAGGTGAAAAAAGTCAGTCAGAGAAAGACAGATACCATGTAATTTCAGGCATATGTAGAATTTAAGAAACAAAACAAAGGCGCAAACAAAGAAAAAAGCAGACAAATGAAAAAAATAACAGATTCTTAAATACAGAGTACATACTGGTGGTTGCCAGAGGGCAAGTGGTGGAGAGAGATATGAGATAATTCCAGATACCTGGACTTGCTCTGCATTTTCTTTTTTTTTTTCCTTTAATTTAATTTTACTTTTTCAGTCTTCCAAGATTCATTGTTTATGTACCACACCTAGCTCTCAGTGATACAATACATGCCTTCCCTAATACCCAACACCAGGCTCACCCAACCCCCCACTCCCCTCGTCTTCAAAATCCTCAGTTTGTTGGCATTTTCTTTTTTTTTCTATAAATCATTTTTATAATAAAAAATAAAAAGCATTACTTCTGATAACATTAGGTAATAACAAAGACACATGCTCACATTTTTATGTTTTAAATTATTTCCATAGCATATTTAGGTTGAAGGAAAAATTACATATAGAGATAATACATATGAATAATACATTTTCAAATATTAACTCATTTAATCCTCACAATAACACTACTGATGCTCATTCTATTATCATGCCCATTTTACTATTGGGGATGTGGAGACACAGGACAACAAAGAATGAAGTAACCTATGTAAGGACACACAGTGTTGGTGATAGAGTTGGGATTCTGAAATACATGTTATTAACTACTATTTTATATTACCATTTATAATGACTACATAAAATATATCCACTTTTTGAAATTGACCAATTAGTTGTAATTTTGTTGAATATTAAAATGGGCTTTGTTTAAAAGCCAGATTAGCATTTGTAAAACCAAGCAAAATCAAAATTATCCTGTTATTTTCGTTCATAGTATCCAAGTCTGACAAGTCATGTTCTTTTTTCTTTTCATTAAGATTTTATTTATTTAGAGATAAATGCAGAGCTCAATCCCAGGATCCTAAGATCATGACCTGAGCTGAAGGCAGAGGCTTAACCCACTGAGCCACTCAGGCACCCCAAGTCTGACAAGCCATTTTCATAAACTTGAGGACTGATATGTCTCAAGAACTATCTTCTTAAAATGTATGGTCAAATCATTTGGTTCTAAAATGTTTATAGGCCCATTAAATTTTTTAGATTTCTTTCAAATGCTGCAAAATATTAATTACCATAGGCAGCATTTTGTAGAGTCTATGGAAGGAATTTTTTTTACATTGGCCTCATAAGCATTTTTGATTGAAGACACACTTTTTAGAGAGACTGCTGAGCTTGAGTTATAAATGATAAGTCCTTTTTTTATCACATCTGGTTCAGTTTAATCACTCAGCATGGATAACCACGTGGTTAAATGTACCTCTCCTCTGTGCACAATACTAAGCATTATTGTTGGGAGATATTTGGATTTGTTACTTTGCAGCTGCCAGATATGCCTTGTGTGCTTAACATGCTTAAACATGAGTTTTAAAGAACATAAATAGTGTTTTTGATAACAATAGCTATCACTCTCACAAGGAAGTGGCCTGTAATTTAGCAAGTTTCCAAATGAAAATGTAAAGAAACTATGCTAAATAAGTCCTGTACCAGAACAGATGTTCTCCTGCTTAATTTCCAAAAAGTTTATATAATTTAAGTGATGTACAGTTTTCAATAAACATATTTCCATAAACCTAGATTATTTTCATTCTCTACAGCAAACATTTACCATTCCTTGATGTGTGCTGCTGCAAATTCTACTAGATATTATAATGCAAAGATACAGTCTCTGTTCTCAAAATTGCGTATGGAACAGGATAAATCATGGAAAAAATCAGATGGCTGGATGGCTAGAGGAATTACTAGAAAAATGACTAACAGATAAACAGATAGACAGCAGAGGAATCCGGAATTTTAAATCCTAGTTGAATCCTCTCTTGACAAGCATGACTTGTGACTTTTGAAGGATGCATCCAGTCTTGTAGGCACCGTCACAATCAATATACAGATCCATTTTCTCACCCTCAAGAAACTTTCCTATGTTCTTTTGCAACTAAACCCACTCAACACTCCCAGCCCCTGGCAACCACAGACTTGATTATTTTTCATTCCTACTGCTTTTGCCAGAATATCATAAAGTGAAATCATATATTATGTGGCAATTTTGTCTAGCTTCTATCACGTAGGTGCTCCAATACATTGGTCACTGAGGAAATGCGAACGAGATCACAATACTCTGCTCTGTAGAATGGATAAAATGAAAGAGTATAGAAAATATTAAATGTCAGGAAGGTTATGGAGTAACCAGAACACGAATAACCTGCGGGAGGGGGGTAAACTTACACAAGTGATTTGGAAATCCATTCAGTAGTGCCCCCTACAGTTACAGGACTGCATGCCGTCTGTCTGGAGGCTCCAGCCATACACTCAAGAAAATGCATATGTCTATTTAGCAGAAAGCAAATACTAGAATTTCATAGCACTATGTATAATAGCAAAAATAAGAAATTATCCAAGTTTCCATCAATAGTTGAGCCATAAATTAGTGTATTCTCAAGGATCAGTCTCACAAATGCAATAACAAATGAAAGAAAGCACAGAAGGGTACACAGTTTTCAGCTTCTACTTAAAACAGTAGTTATCATGTGGGGCAATCTAGTCTTCCCAAAGGACATTTGGACATGTGTAGAGACACATTGGGTTGTCATAATTGAGTCTGTACCACTGGGATATGGTAGATAAAGTCCAGGAAATACTTCTAAATATTTTACAACAACAAGGAGAGGACTATCCAACAACCCAAATGACAGTAACACTGCGGTTGACAAACCTTGGCCTAGAAAGGAAAAAGCCCAAGTGTTGCTCCCATCTTTACAACAACAAGAATGCTAGAAGATTCTTAAAATTTTAATTTTATTGAGCCAATCAGAGAGCCAAAGTCACAGTGCAACCTGCTATGTAAGGAAAGATAAGATGGGTCATGATCACTTGCTTCCATGGGTCTTAGTTTCCTAGAACTGTTGTAACAAATTACTCCAAATTTGATGTCTTTAAACAACAGAAATGTATTCTGTCATAGTTCTGGGGGCCAGAAGTCTGAAATCAGTTTCAATCAACCAAAATCAAGATGCTGGCAGGGTGTCACTCTCTCTGGAAGCTCTAAGAAAGAATTTGTTCCTTTCCTTTTCTAGCTGCTTGCCACATCATTTCAATCTCTACCTTTGTAGACACACTGCCTTCTCCTCTTGTGTCTGTGGTAAACCTCCCTCAGCTTTTGTCCTATAAGGATGTATGTGAATACATTTATGGCCCACACAGATAATTGAGGATAATCTCCTTGTCTTAAGAGCCTTATTCACATTTCAAAGTACTTTTTGTCCCATATAAAGTAACAATCCAGATTCCAAAAATTAGGATATCTTTTGAGTGGGGGTCATTATTCAGATTGCCACAATGGAATAGACGGATGAAATCGGTAAAATACCATCCAAAAATTTTAACTACTGAAGAAGGAGCTAGACTAGTATGAGGATTTAGAAGCCCTGGGAGCCACAGACACAAAGGGGCTCCTCAGCACTCTCAAGACCTTTTCCACAAACATCATCCTGTGCTCATGAGAGAGAGGGAGAAGACAAGAATCCTGGGAATATTTGTGGGCAGATAATGGGAAGGAACTCCAGTCCTTCAGGGCAGGCACAAAGCTCTGTTCTCTTCCTTCCCTATCTTTCCTGTGGAACAAAAGTCTTAATCCATTGGGGGAGGAATGATAAACCATGTCATCTCAGGGGCACAAATGATCACGCCTTACAGCGAAGACAAGAGAACAGGAATAAACAACACAAAATAAAACAAAACAAAACTCTGTCCCTATGGTAGTGCTAGGTGGGCATCCTGGGTGCAGAATGATGATTCCTATATATCTGGAGGAGGAGAAGTCCTTAAAGGATCCTACCCCAGTGATCCAGAAGCCACAATTGCTTAAGTCTGAGGCTGAAGCAGAACAACAAAGAACACTCCCCACCCCACCAGCAGTCCACGGCTAAAAGAGAAAAAGAGAAATGAAAGAAATATTTTCTCTGAGGCACAATTACAAAGGGAAGACCTAAAACAAAAGTGAGCGCACACATAGAGAGAAATCTTCTGACACACCAGCCTCCACTCTAAACACTAGGTAACACTAGTAGAATTCTAGAGTATGGTATATTAGAGTAACCATAGCAACAACATTCCTCAAACCTGCTAAACTCCTGATTAGATTCACTCAATATCCTACACCAAAGGCCTAGCAAAAAATACAAAAGTTTATCATTTTATCCACAAATATAAATCAATGTTACTAAGTTATTTTGGCTGTAACATACCAGTTATTATGTTCCGATTTAGAAATAATTTAGAAATATAATATACCAGTTATCTAATTAATCCATAAAATGTGTGATCATAAATTGAAATACAATAGATTTGGTAAAGGGAATTTGTAACTTAACACATCATACTGGCGCCTAATAGATTAGGGGGAAAAAAAATACCTTGTACCTTGGTGTAGAGATGGCCAAATTTCACACCCTATACATTTTCTACTTTCTCAAAAATCATTAATTGAAATAGAAAACATAAAATTGATTTTGTCACTTATTCAATGAAAAGTTTATAAGGTAAATATAAGTATAGTCACATAATAGTCTAGCACTTTCATGAAAGTATGATATTCATCTTGTAAGCAAAACAAAAGCTCTGATTAATCACATCACAGTACAAGAAAAGACACATTGTTTTTGGAGAAAGGTTGCATTTCACTCTCACACTGTAAAAGTTCAATCAATGTCTCTGTGAAAAGTAATACAAGCTTATAAAAAGCAACAGATTATTCACAAAGAAATGAAGAGCTGGTATTGAAGCCAGTTGCAAAATACCTGTGTGAGACTTCTAATTAATACCAAACAAAAATGAGCTTACGTGAACTAAGCTAGGTGCCTGGCACTCGAGAGTTGAATACTCAGCCTAACAAGTTTCTGAGTAATAAGAATCCTAGAAGAAAATAAGAGAAATGTGCATAGCTTTTGAATGGCATTATGTCACCAAAAATCAATAGCATATACTTGACCAGAGAATTAATATAAAAGCTTATTGAACTAATACATACTGTTTTAGAGAAATCTGAAGAGTATATAAGAGGAAAGAATTCAATTAGTGATTATAAAAGTTATCCCTATGGATATCTTGATAAAAGAATGCTCAAAACTGGAATTAAGCCTACATGACAATAACTTATCATTGATTCTCAGTTAAATGTCATTGCTTGAAAAACTGGTTTGAATCTATCCCAGGGTAAAATTAACTGATATCCAAAATAAATCCTCATGTAATTCATTAAAAATCAATGATGCGGGCATATAAAAGTATTTCTAGTGTTTTGGAAAGGAGCTAATAAATAGCTTATTTCCTTCCTACCAAATCTTCTTAGTATTACATATCCCTAAAAAGTTCTGATATTTATATCAACTAAAAAAAATACTCTTGGAGTAAAGCTTCCAAAAGCCTTTTGATGCTGGTGATAACTCACTTTATGATTGATAGAAGGACTTTGAGTACTTTGAATTTAATTGTGACCAATGTTTTATATCACCTTGATTTAAAGTATTCTCTTGACTGACTTACGTAATGGCTAGATGTTATATTTTGTGACTGACTTAAGATTTGCTAATATCAAGGCCATTTGACTGTATAAAGTTGAAATTTCAAAAAATCATTTTAATGTTTTACTTTTATAATGAGTGTAGTTACAACTAAAATTTCCTTAAATTATTATAAGATTCAGTATTTACTTGAAATTATTTTGCCTAACCATTCCTCTTCAAAGGAAGTGAGTAAAATAGAGAAAATCCTTGTATTTTGCCTATTGATACAAAGCTAACCAAAACCATTTTATGCCAGCTCTAGTGAAGAATAATAAACTCATATATAATTTCAGAGGATGATAATATTTCCTTTGTAAAAATATTTAATTCATTAAAATTAATCTTTTCCAAACATATTTTTCTCTCAAGTGGCAGCTCTCTGAAGGCAGAGATTTTTAATATTTTTCACTTCTTACTTTTTTGATGTTGTTTTTGTTGTTCCACATCAAGAACAGTGAATAGCATTAAAAAAATAAGGTTTTGAAAAGTGGTTGTCAACGGCATGAATACAAAAATGACATTTGAATTTCACTGAAGAGAAAAAACAGAGATAAGCATTCTGGAAGAGTTGACAGCCATAAAAAAGGAGAGCAAGTTCTGTCACATATACATTAAATATTCAAGACTTGGAGATATTCTGCACAATTTTTAAACCTTAATTTAATAAATACACATGAGAACTCAGAATTATCTTTTCAAAACTTAGAGGTAATCATATGATTTCCTTATTTGTTTTTTAATAATTATACTTTGACTATTCCAGTCAGAAATCCCTTAGTTGCCAAGAATAGAAACCCTATCTGACTAGTTCAAATAAAAACTTATGAGGATAAAGATCTTATAATATTCCAAATAGAACAGAATACTGGTGTCTTGGGAAGTGCAGAAATCAAGTTACCTACTGGAACTTCACTGGCAGAAGCCCATGGAAGAGGCTTCCTAAGCATCCCAGTTACCTTCCTTTAGCTACACTCTGTAGTCTGTTTCTTTCTCTCATAACATTACCAACTTAGCCTTTTAATGTCCTGAATTTATACTTCTCAGAAATATTCAGCTCAACACAGTCTAAGGATTTCTATCCTGTTCCATTACGTGCCTACCCCAATCCAGCTTTTAGATGTTGGGGTCGTAGACTTACCCGCTGTAGCCTCGCCCAGCTCCCCCACCCCTGGAAAGTTTTACTAGGAGAAAAGGAAAAGTTAATAGTAATAGTCAAACTAGCTATCATCTAAATTTTAAGTCTTCACAATAAATTCCAAGCTTAAAATATGTTCTAATTAGTCTCCGCTTACCCTTTATTTCTCAGCTTTTGCTGCTGAGACCCACGTTCCATACATATACTTACATTGCTTCTGAGGCTGATGCTTTGACTTTATTCCTTCTGACTGATACACTCAGTCTTTCTGCTGGAAAAAAAAAAAAATCTTATCTTTAAAGCCTCTACTGAACTTTAATTTCTGTTGAGTTACCAAGGGCATTCAACAGCCTCCTTGACCAAAATACCTTGGCCCTTACTCATATCATTCATGCAGCTGTTCCTCAGGTGGCCGCTGCCTGGTGCTCTAGGTGCCTTTTCCACAGTGATCCACAGAAGGATCACTAGATCACATTTCACAATGTAATGTCCATTTTTTGCATCTTTCCTTTTATTGCTCCAAACTTCATTTTAAACACCTGTTCTTGAGTACTTCCATCTGGTTTTTGTCCATTTTTTCTTCTCCTAACAACATACTATTATCTTTGTCAAAGTTACTTCCTGATTTTATTAAAAGGAACTGACATGGGCAGCTGTTTTAGGACATTCTGGCTGCTATAAGAAAATGCCATAGATCAAATGGCTTCTAAACAACAGAATTTTCTTTTCCCCACAGTCCTGGAGGCGGGAAAGTCCAAGATTCAAGGTGCCAACACATTCCCTGTCTTGTGAAAGCTTGGCAACTATCTCCTCATTGCAACTTTATATGGCAGAAGGAGGTAGGGAGCTTTCCTGGACTTCTTTTTTTTTTTTTTTTTAAGATTTTATTTATTTGACAGAGAGAGATGACAAGCAGGCAGAGAAGCAGGCAGAGAGAAAGGAGGAAGCAGGCTCCCTGCTGAGCAGAGAGCCGGATGTGGGGCTTGATCCCAGGACCCTGAGATCATGACCTGAGCCGAAGGCAGCGGCTTAACGCACTGAGCCACCCAGGCGCCCCCTGGACTTCTTTTTTTAAGGGAATTAATTCTATTCCTGAAATATATGTACCCAGTTCCACTCCATTGATTTTCTTATTGGTATCTGAAATTTGTACCAATTTATATCCCATTTGCATCCTAAGGGCATCACCTTGAAGATTAGGATTTCAATTATAATTTAGGGGGAGCACAAATATACAATCTATAGCACTGGGGTGGTTGAAAATATAAATAGAACATATATGATACCCACAATATCACAGAGGAAGAATTTCTAACTGGTAAGAAACAATTGTGTGTTCTCAGTTAATAAAATTAGACTTTATCACTTCCAATCACATGACCTTCTCTAAACAATCCCAATTTAGATTAAATGAGATGATCTATGTAAACAGTTTCTGTTCTTAATATTCAAAAGTCTTTAAAATCATTTTATTTAAATATTTTTCTCTCCTGAAGAGTTATCTTCCAAAAATTAACTCATTCAAGATTATTAAACATATTAGAAAATAATCAAAATAACCCCCCAAACTCCCAAATTTAAAGAAAATGTTTGCTTCCATCTTAAATTTTAGCACCTACTTGCTAAATGCCACAGGTATGGGTCTTTAAATGCTCTTTTGGTTATTCTTTTGGATTTGGAGTTCAAAGTATATACCAATTAAACTTCTACTTGTCATTCAAATAAACTAAAGGTAACTGAACATACCATACCACTCAACATGATAAGAACAGTATTCACTTTGAGTCTTCATCCTAAACATTCTGTTCAATATTTGAGTCACATTTTTTAAACTTTTTAGTTATTTTTTCCTCTTTTTTTGTTACAAGTTTTTATTTAAATTCTAGTAGTTTTATTTAAATTCTAGTAATGAACACTGGTGTTCATGCACTGATAGGTATCCCTTGTCTTTCAAAAAAAATAAACAATATTCTTCCTTGAAAAAAGCATCCATAATTTAGGACCCCTGGATTCCCAGAGATTACAACACCAAAATAAAAATTTATCAAATACACAAGGAAAAATCTTAATTACTGAAAGTAAGCATAAAGAAGAAACAATAGATCTAGAACCACCTCCTCAGATATTTACTATATTGGAACTTTTAGGAACAAAATATGTAATAACTATGTACAAAGGCAAAAGATGAAACAAAATGTGCAAGAAAGATGGGACTACATATACTGGCTCCTTCCCTTCCCCTACTTACTTTCATCAGTTTTGTTTTAGACAGCAATTTTTAGGGGTGCCTGGGTGGCTCAGTTGGTGAAGCAGCTGCCTTTAGCTCAGGTCATGACCCTGGGATCAAGCCCCTCATCAGGCTCCTTGCTCCATGGAGAGCTGCTTCTCCCTCTCCCTCTGCCTGCTGCTTTGTCTGCTTGTATTTTCTCTCTCTCTCTCTCTCTTTCTGTCAGATAAATATTGTACACTTGAAAAATAAATAAAAATTAATTTATCAACATTATATAGAAAAAGAAGTAAATATATGATGATTTAGTACATGCAAAACAAAACCCATATTTGGTAAAAATACTTAGCTATTTAGAAAGAGGCAAATTTCCCTAATAGGATAAATGATATCTATGGTAAACTTACCACAAATTTGTCCTCAACTGTAATTTGTGAAATTTTTTTTTCCTCAGGTTTCAAAATAAGAGGATACCTGAACTAAATAAGTCTATACAACTAACGACTGGATGTCTTAGTGAGTGTAATAAAGGGAAAAAATGTTTGAGGGCTGGGAAAAAAATTGTTTAAATGTATCTGTACTTGCAAAAGAGAAATTGTAGATCTAGAAAAAATCTGTAGATACTACAAGATTTAATAAATGAATAGCAAGCTTGCTGGAAGCACAGTCAGTAAATAAGAATCAACTCTATTTCTCTATTCCAGTAGTAATAGAAAATATAGCTTAGCATGGAAGCTACTTTCCTTTTTAAAATTTAACTTCATTTTGTTTTATTTTATTTTTTAGTTAAATTCAACTGATTAACATATAATATATTATTAGTTTCAGAGGTAGAGGTCATGGATTCATCAGTCTTATATAATACCCGGTGGTCATTACACCATATGCCCTCCTTAATGTCCAGCATCCAGTTACTTCATTTCCCCCACCCCTACACCTTCAGCAACCCTCAGTTTGTTTCCTATGATTAAGAGCCTCTCATGAACAGACATTTCTGCAAAGAAGATATCCAAATGGCCAACTGACACATGAAAAAGTGCTCAACATCACTCAGTCTCAGGGAGATACAAATCAAAACCACAGTGGGATACCACCTCACACCACTCAGAATGGCTAAAATTAACAAGTCAGGAAAAGACAGATGTTGGCAAGGATGCAGAGAAGGGGAATCCTCCTACATTGTTGGTGGGAATGCAAGCTGGTGCAGCCACTCTGGAAAACAGCATGGAGGTTTCCCCAAAAGTTAAAAATAGAGCTACCCTACGACCCAGCAATCACACTATTAGGTATTTACCCTAAAGATACAAACATAGGGATCTGCAGGGGCATATGAACCTGAAAGTTTATAGCAGAATGTCCACAATACCAAACTATGGAAAAAACCTAGATGTCCACCAACAGATGAATGAATAAAGAAGTCGTGTGTATACACACACACACACACACATACACACACACAATGCAGCCATCAAAAGAAATGAAATCTTGCCATTTGCAACAGCAACGTGGATGGAACT
The DNA here is from genome assembly GCF_030435805.1 of Mustela lutreola. Taxonomy (NCBI): domain Eukaryota; kingdom Metazoa; phylum Chordata; class Mammalia; order Carnivora; family Mustelidae; genus Mustela; species Mustela lutreola. The sequence goes on from NC_081296.1 coordinate 96,570,833, forward strand.
AGAGGATATTATGCTGAGTGAAATAAGTCAATCAGAGAAAGACAATTATCATATGATCTCTCTGATAGGAGGAATTTGAGTGGCAGGGCAGGGGCAGAGAGGGGTGGGGAAGGAAAAAAATGAAACATGATGGGGTCAGGAGGGAGACAAACCATAAGAGACTCTTAATCTCACAAAACAAACTGAGGATTGCTGGGGGAGTCAGGGAAGAGGTAGGGTGGCTGGGTTATGGATATTGGGGATGATATGTCCTATGGTGAGTGCTGTGAAATGTATAAGCCTGATGATTCACAGACCTTTACCTGGGGCAAATAGTACAATATATGTTAACAATTAAAAAAAAAAAAACAACCTCTTAGAGTTTGTCTCTCATGTGAGCTATTTTCTATGGCATGATAAATCAGACAACTAGGAAAAAGTATCACAGAGTATGAGACTTTCACTTAGAAAACTAGCATGTATGATCAAGACAAATTAAGAAACGAGGTATGGAAGAATAGACCATGAGCATAATTATGAGCTGTGAATTCTCTGCAAGGTGATCCTTAGACTTATTTTACATCATGATCAAAATTTCAAGAATGATTTGAGAAAGGTAATTGATAAGTTGATTCCAAAACTTATATGGCATGCAAAGGTTAGAGAATAGTAACATTAATCTTGAAGAAAGAGAACAGTGGGACTGCATGACTAGATCTAAAGATTTATTAAGGCTATGTAAATAAGGTGTAGCACTGGTTCAAAATTAGTTCTGTAGACCTATAGAACAGAGTAGAGCTTTGGCACAAACCTAGTCACATGGCGTGATAAAGTTTATACTGTATAAACATGGGGAAAAGGTGGGACTTTTTTTTTTTTTTAAAGATTTTATTTAGGAGAGAGAGAGAGGGAGCATAAATGGAGAGGAGCAGAGAGAGAGGGAGAAGCACCCTCTGGGCTGAAAGGGGAGCCTGACATGGGGCTCAATCCCAGGACCCTGGATCCTGACCTTAAGCTGAAGCTTAACCAAATGAGCCACCTGGGTACCCCAGAGTGGGATTTTCAGTAGTAGATAGTGAATCAGTTGGATTCCCACATGAAAAAAATTAATTATGGCCTTCACCGCAACCAAAAACATTCCAGGCCCATTATAAATCTAAATTTGGAAGATACCATTAATACTGTTCTTAAAATAAATAAATAAATAAATAAATACACACACACACACACACACACACACATATGTATGTTTTTTATATAAACAGTAATAATGTATATATATGCATATATATATATATGAATATCTTTATCATCTTGTGCATAGTTATTTCCTAAACAGGGCATCAAAAGCATTAATAACAATGAAAGAAATTGATACATTAGACAACATGAAATGAAGAACTTCTTCTGCTTTACCAAAAGATCCACTGAAAAGTGTTAAAAAAGCAAGCCACAGAGCAAATATTTGCCCTAAATACATGCAAAAAAGGAATTTTACACAGAATATTAAAAAATCCCTATGCATCAATAAGAAAGTCATACAGCCCCATGTTTTTTTCAGCCCCATTTTCTTAAGTAATCAAAATATTTCAAGAGCTAATTCTCAAAGAATGACTAAGAAACAAATGACCAGTTAAAATGCTAATAGGTGGTCAGCTTCATTACTCATCATCAAAGAAATGGATATTATTATCAGCAATTATTTTATGAAATTTTAAATGATTAAATAAGTGGTCAATTAATATCATTCCAAGAAGAATCATAATAACTAACTGTTGGTAAGATGTGAAGCATATGGATTGTCAATTAACTTTTTTTTAAACTTATTTTACTTAAATTTGAATAGTTAAAATATAGTGTAATTAGTTTCAGATGTAGAGTTTAGATATTTATCTGTTGCATATAACACCCAGTGCTCATTATATCATGTGCCCTCCCTAATGGCCATCATGCAGTTACTCCATCCACCCATCCACCTCCCCTTTAGCAACCCTGTTTGTTTATTATAGTTAAAGAGTTTCTTATAGTTTGTCTTCCTTTCTGATTTCATCTTATTCTATTTTTTCCATCTTTCTTTTATGATCTTTTGTTTTGTTTCTTAAATTCCACATATGAGTGAAAACCATATGACAATTCTTTCTCTGATTTACTTATTTTGCTTAGCATAATGCCCACCAATTCCATCCATGTTATTGTAAATGGTAACATTTCCTTCTTTTTGATAGCTGTATATATCTACCAATCTTTACCCATTCATCTCTCAATATCTAGGCTCTTTCCATAGTTTGGTTATTATAAATATTGAGGTGTAGGTGCCCCTTCAGATCACAACATTTGTATCTTTTGAGTATATACTTAGTAGTGCAATGGCTGGATCATAATTATTAAATAATTAAATAAGTGATTGATTCCTTAATTAACATCATTCTAAGAATATGCATAATAACTAGTTGTTGGTAAAATGTGAAGCATACGATTGTCAATAAACTTTCTTGTTTATCCAAAAAATTACTGTGTTTTCTTCTATTGGTTTGGGAATTTTTTATACACACACACACACACACACATATATATATATACATATATATACATATATATATAAAGATAATATTTCTATATTACATATACATATATATGAAGATAATATTTCTATTATCTTTGTGATGATAAAAGTTTTCTATCTTTCAACTTGATTTCAAGTTTTGTATGGAAAGAGTAAGGACAAAGAAGAACAAAGACACTCCTGAAAAAGAATAAGGTGAGGAAACTTGTCCTGCAAGACAGTAAAATTTAGTTAGGAGCTACAGTAATTAATACACTGTAGCTGTGTTTATGTATGTATACATAAAGACACATATCTTTGTATGCATATATAATTAGAGTTACAAACTCATACATAGTACTTATATTTTCAGATATGTTTCTGCATATGAAAAGTTGTGACATTCTCAATGCAGAAAACTCTTATTTTTAATACCATTTGTACCTTTAAAAAAAACTATTTCATTTATAGTCTTAAAAGAAAAAAAAATAAGCTTCTTAGTTTATCAGAAAAATCTTCTTTATATATGGAATTTCAGTAAAGAGTATCTTGGACAAAACATACTTTAACTAGCTATGAATTTTAGAAATGCCTTTGCCAGAATCTGACTAGCAAATAAATCAAGTATGAATCACTGGGAGTGGGACCCAGCATCAGTATTTGTTAAAACTCATCAGATGGGGGCGCCTGGGTGGTTCGGTGGGTTAAAGCCTTTGCCTTCAGCTCAGGTCATGATCCCAGGGTCCTGGGATCCAGCTCTGCATCGGGGGTTCTCTACTCAGCAGGGAGCCTGCTGCCTCCTCTCTCTCTGCCTGCCTTTCTTGCCGCTTGTGATCTCTGTTTGTTAAATTAAAAAAAAAAAACAAAAACACACAACTCATCAGATGAACCCAGTGTGTCCCCAAGATTGAGAACCAGAAGTTCTGAAGAGCACAGGGTAGAGACAAGAGGTGATTTGTGTGTAATTAAACCAGAAGCTCTTTGTTGGAAATTTAGTACAATCCATAGTAAGGCTGCACAATTCTCATCCATTAATTAATTAATTAATTAATAATGTATACACACACATGAAAATAAAATTATTATTTCCATTTCACTAAAATTCCACCTCATTATGTTGTGCAAAGCTAATAATGAGCCATAATTTTCAGAGACTGGCAGCTCCTTCCAGATGTATTATAAATACCTGACATGTTGATGTTCCCTGTATTTACAATTATCAGTGCCATAAAAGAATTAAGTAGATTATGTATCTCCATTAAAGACAACCATAAACAATAAATGGCTCTCCCCAAAACATAAAGGGTTGCTAAATAGGATTGATTCTAAATATAAACATATGAAGAAAGGATTATTAAAAGTCAGAATGCAAATTTACATATAGATTTCTCAATACTTTGAATCACTGTCTTTTTAGCTAATGGTGATTCTATACATTATAGATTTCATTCTAGGTTATTTTAATATTAAAATAAAATACACAAATATAAACTGTGGTACTTCATTATAAGAGTTTCTCAAATCAATTTGCTGGAACAACTAAATAATGGAAAATTGTGAATTGTGTTTTTGACCAATTTGCCTGGGAATATGAAGTTCACATAAGAGATAGAGCAATCTTATTTTCCAGAAATCTTTCAAAACAGGCAGCTTCTTTGGAGACCACAAGCAATGACAAAATGCCTCTTTGTTGCAGACCAGAATCACCAGGTGAGCTTTAAAAAAATACTAACACCTCCACTGATATTCAGAAAATATGACTTAATGCTGTGTGGTATGGTCTAGACTTTGGAACTTTAAAATATTCCCCAGTGTTTTACCCTTAACCACAGAGTTAGTGCACATAGATTAAAGGACTTAGAATATGATAGTTCAATGATTGGTGACCAATGGTACACCAATTGTGTACCATGAGTTTTCCACATTTGTCTAGGAGTTAAAAAGAGAATATAATTATTTCTGCTGAAATCACAATAATCAAAGGGACTTTGATATTTATTACATAATTTCCTGCTGTCTGAGAAACTGCAGATGTGGCAAACCTGACTTCCCTCTCAGTAGTTTTAGTTCTTCCAGGTGCTTTTGAGTTGACATAAGATATACTATTAAGGGAGGAAATGGGAAAGAAAGTTTCTATCACATGACAAGTAACAATATGTCAGCCCAGGAGGAAGTAAGATGGCAGAGGAGTAGCAAATTGAAATATCATTAGGTTCCAAGAGTTCAAGTAGGTAATTTTTAAACCATTCCAAACACCTACAAACTCAACAGGAAAGAGAAGAGAAGAAGAGAAACTCTAGGAACAGAAATTTGACCACTTTCTAGAAAGTAGGACATGCAGAGAAGTGAATCTGAAGTGATGGGAAGATAGATGGCAGGAAGGGCTGGCTTCCAGCAAGTCATGGAGTAGTGGAGCACAAAATCAGAAGTCTTATAAGTCTGCTCCACCAAGGGACATCACTCCAGAAGCTAAGTGGGGGTGGAACCCTCAAAGGAACAGTGTGGTCTCAGGAACCACAGGGTCACAGAAACACCAGAGGTATCTAAAAGTGGCAGAGCTGCCAGGTGTCAGAGCAGGGAAGCCAGGTACAGAGTCAGAGCTGAGCAGAGAACTCTCAGCTTGGGGTAAAATGTGATTGAAGGCACAGTCAGGTCACTGCTGTTCGAACAGGAACCCCACAAGTACCAGACCCAGGGAGACTCACTTTCCTCCTCTGGGAGGAGTAGCACAGGAGCATGCAGCAGGAATCTGCTGGGTTTGGAGACTCCAAACAGGGCATGTGCCAGAGATAGAAATGCTTGGTCATAGGCCAGGTGAGCACAGAGTGCAACCGGAGACCAGGGAGATGGGAGGGATTGACTGCTTCTCTCTGAAGGCACAATGCAGAGTGGGGCCCCAAGCTCTTGGCTCCTCTGGGACAAAGATTGGGACATCACCATTTTCATTCCCATCCTCCAAAGCTCTATGGAAAGCATTCAAGGAACAAAAGCTACCAAGAGGGAACCAAGCAGATTACTCAGCCTGGCCCTTGGCAAGGGCAGTGTAATTCCACCCCAGGCAAAGACATTTGAGAATCACTGCAACAGGTTCCTTCCCCAGAAGATCAGCAAAAATATCCAGCAAAGACCAGGTTTACTGATCAACAAGACCTGAGGAACTCCAGAGCTAGGGAAAAGCAACACATTGAATTCATGGCTTTTTTCCCCATGATCCTTTAGGCTCACAAAGTTAAATATTTTAATTTAATTTTTTTTCTTATTCTATTTTTTTAACTTCCCCAATTTTAATGTTTTTTTAACTATTTTATCTTTCTTTTATAACAACTTTTTTTTAAAAGATTTTATTTATTTATTTGACAGAGAGAAATCACAAGTAGATGGAGAGGCAGGCAGAGAGAGAGAGGGAGGAGGAAACAGGCTCCCCGCTGAGCAGAGAGCCTGATGCGGGACTCGATCCCAGGACCCTGAGATCATGACCTGAGCCAAAGGCAGCGGCTTAACCCACTGAGCCACCCAGGCGCCCTTAACTATTTTATCTTAACAATGTTTTTTTTAGAAAAATATTTTAAAATTCTCATTGTTACAGTCATATTTTATCCCTTCATAGTATTTAACCTTATTTTTTGTATACATATAGGTTTTTTTTTCTTTAAAATATTGGGATAACATTTCTTCTAATAAATCAAAATATACCCTAAATCGAGCACATGGCTTTGTTCTCCAGCCTGATCACATTCTCTCCTCTTTTTATTCTTTTCCAACCAACTTATCTTATCAATTCTTTTTTTAGAATTTATTTTTAAATTTCATTTTTATAGTGATATTCCATCTCTTCATTGTGTTTATCATAATTTTTGTATATATATATAAGCTTTTCTTTCTTTAAAATTTTGGGAGGTAGTTTCACCCAAGAGACAAGAATACACCCAAAATCAACTGGGTGGCTCTTTTCTATTCACCAGTCTAATATATATACATATTTTTATTTTTTTAATTTTTTTATTTTTCTTATTTTATTTTCCCCCTACCTTCTTCCCTTGGTTTTGGGTCTCTTCTGATTTGGTTAGTGTATATTTCTCTGGGGTCTTTGCCACCCTTTTTGTATTTTATTCACTCACTCATATATTCTTATCTGGATAAAATAACAAGACAGAAACACTCGTTCATACACACACACACACACCAAAAAAGAACAAGAGGTACTACCAATGGCTAGGGACCTAATCAATACGGAATCAATATGGACATTGGTAACATGTCAGAACTAGAGTTCAGAATGGTGATTCTCAAGGTGCTAGCTGGGTTCAAAAAAGGCATGGAAGATATTAGAGAATCGCTTTCTGGAGGAAAAAAATCCCTTTCTGGAGAAATAAAAGAACTAAAATCTAACCAAGTTGAAATAAAAAAAGCTATTAATGAGGTGCAATAAAAAATGGACGCCTTTACTGCTAGGATAAGTGATGCAGAAGAGAGAATTAGTGATATAGAAGACCAAATGACAGAGAATAAAGAAGCTGAGCAAAAGAGAGACAAACAACTACGGCATCACACGGGGAGAATTCAAGAGATGAGTGATAATGTAAGATGAAACAATATTAGAATAATTCAGATCCCACAAGAAGAAGACAGAGGGAGGGGGAAAGAGGGTATATTGGAACAAATTATAGTAGAGAAGTTCCCTAATACGGCAAAAGAAACAAGCATCAAAATCAAGGAGGCACAGAAAACCCCACTCAAAATCAATAAAAATAGGTCCACACCCAGTCATCTAATAATAAAACTTACAAGTCTTAGTGACAAAGAGAAAATCCAGATAGCATGTTGGGACAAGAAGTCTGTAACATACAATGATAGAAATATTAGATTGGCAGCACACTTACCCACAGAGACCTGGCAGGCCATAAAAAACTGGTGTGATATATTCAGAGCACTAACCGAGCAAAATATGCAGCCAAGAATACTATATCCAGCTAGACAGTAATTGAAAATAGAAGGAGAGATAAAAAACTTCCAGGAAAAACAAAAATTAAAAGAATTTGCAAGCACCAAACCAGCCCTACATGAAATACTGAAACCGGTCCTCTAAGCAAAGAGGGAGCCTAAAAGTAGTAGATCAGAAAGGAACAGAGACAGAATACAGTAGCAATCACATTACAGGCAATACAATGGCATTACATTCACATCTTTCAAAAGTTACCCTGAATGTAAATGGGTGAAATGCCCCAATCAAAAGACACAGGGTATCAGAATGGATTTTAAAAAAACAAAAACAAAAACAAAACAAAACAAGACCCATTGATATGCTGTCTACAAGAAACTCACTTTAGACCCAAAGACACCTCCAGATTTAAAGTGAGGAGATAGAAAACAATTTACCATACTAATGGACATCAAAAGAAAGTTGGGGTGGCAATCCTTGGATCAGATAAATTAGATTTCAAGCCAAAGACTATAAAAAGAGATGAGGAAGAACACTATATCATACTTAAAGGGTCTGTCCAACAAGAAGATCTAACAATTTTAAATATCTATGCCTCTAACATGGGAGCACATGGGACACAGAATAGATCACATCCTGGGTCACAACAGGTCTCAACTAGTACCAAAGATTGGGATCACTCCCTGCATATTTTCAGACCACAATATTCTGAAGCTAGACTCAATCACAAGAGGAAAGTTAGAAAGAACTTAAATACATGGAGGTTAAAAAGCATCCTACTAAAGAATGAATGGGTCAACCAGGAAATTAAAGAATTGAAAAAATTAATGGAAACAAATGATAATGAAAACATAGCTGTTCAAAATCTGTGGCAAACAGGAAAGGCAGTCCTGAGAGGAAAGTATATAGCCATACAAGCCTTTCTCAAAAAACAAGAAAGTTCTTAAGTACACAACATAACCCTACAACTAAAGAGGCTGGAGAAAGAACAGCAAACAAAGCCTAAACCCAGCAGAAGAGAAATAATAAAGATCAGAGCAGAAATCAATGAAATAGAAACAAACAAACAACAACAACAACAAAAAAACACACAAAAGCCCAAAAACACAGTAGAACAGATCAACAAAACTAGGAGCTGATTCTTTGAAAGAATTAATAAGATTGACAAAAGCCCTGGCCAGACTTATCAAAAAGAAAAGAGAAAAGTCCCAAATTAATAAAATCATGAATGACAGAGTGGAGATCACAACCAACACCAAAGAAATACAAACAATTGTAAGAACATATTATGAGCAACCATACGCCAGCAAATTTGACAACCTGGAAGAAATGAATGCATTCCTAGAGCTATGTAGACTACCACAACTGAACTAGGAAGAAATAGAAAACCTGAACAGAACTATAACCAGTAAGGAGATTTGAAGCAGTTATCAAAAACCTCCCAACAAACAAGAGCCAGGGCCAGACAGCTTCCATGGGGAATTCTACCAAATATTTAAAGAAGAATTAATAGCTATTTTCCTGAAAGTGTTCCAAAAAATTGAAATGGAGGGAAAACTTCCAAACTCATTTTATGAGGCCAGCATTACCTTGATTCCAAAACCAGACAAAGATCCAATCAGTGGAATAGAGTAGAGAGCCCAGATATGGACCCCCAAATAATCTTCGACAAAACAGGAAAAAAATGCAGTGGAAAAAAGACAGTCTCTTCAATAAAGTGTGCTGGGAAAACTGGACAGCTATATGTAGAAGAATGAAACTCTACCATTCTCTTACACCATACACAAAGATAAACTCAAAATGGATAAAGACCTCAATGTGAGATAGGAATCCATCAGAATCCTAGAGGAGAACATAGGCAGTAATCTCTTTGATATCAGCCACAGCAACTTCTTTCAAGATATGTCTCCAAAGGCAAAGGAAACAAAAGTGAAAATAAGCTTTTGGGACTTCATCAAAATCAAAAGCTTCAGCACAGCAAAGGAAACAGTCAACAAAACAAAGAGGCAACCCATGGAATGGGAGAAAATATTTGCAAATGATAGTACAGACAAAAGGTTGATATCCAGGATCTATAAAGAACCCCTCAAATTCAACACACACAAAACAGATAATCATATCCAAAAATGGGCAGAAGATATGAACAGACACCTTTCCAAAGATGACATACAAATGGCTATCAGACACATGAAAAAATGTTCATCATCACTAGCCATCAGGGAGATTCAAATTAAAACCACATTGAGATACCACCTTACACCAGTTAGAATGGCCAAAATTAGCAAGACAGGAAACGTGTTGGAAGGGATGTGGAGAAAGGCGAACCCTCTTACACTGTTGGTGTGGGAATGCAAGTTGGTGCAGCCACTTTGGAGAACAGTGTGGAGATTCCTCAAGAAATTAAAAATAGAGCTTCCCTATGACCCTGGAATTGCACTACTGGATATTTACCCCACAGATAGAGATGTCATGAAAAGAAGGGTCATGTGTACCCCAATGTTTATAGCAGCAATGGCCACGGTCACCAAACTGTGGAAAGAACCAAGATGCCCTTCAATGGACGAATGGATAAGGAAGATGTGGTCCATATACACTATGGAGTATTATGCTTCCATCAGAAAGGATAAATACCCAACTTTTGTAGCAACATAGACGGGACTGGAAGAGATTATGCTGAGCAAAATAAGTGAAGCAGAGGAAGTCAATTATCATATGGTTTCACTTATTTGTGGAGCATAACAAATAGCATGGAGGACAAGGGGAGATAGGAGAAGGAAGTTGGAGGAAATTGGAAAGGGAGGTGAACCATGAGAGACTATGGACTCTGGAAAACAATCTGAGGGGTTTGAAGGGGCAGAGTGGTGAGAGGTTGGGGGAACAAGGTGGTGGTTATTAGAGAGGATTGCAGGGAGCACTGGGTGTGGTGCAAAAACAATGAATACCGTTATGCTGAAAATAAATAAATAATTATTTTTTTTAAAGTAACATATACCTGGGTTTAAAGTTGATTCTGGAACTCTGAAAAGGAATTTTAAAAATAAATAAAAATTTAAAAAAAAGAAAAAAAAGATTATTACAGACCAATATCCTTGATGAACACAGATGTGAAAATTCTCACCAAAATACTAGCCATTAGGATCCCAATAAAAGAATGATTCACCACGACCAAGTGGGATTTATTCCAGGGCTGCAGGGTTGGTTCAACATCCACAAATCCACAAATCAATCAATGTGATACAATACATTAACAAAAGAAAGAACAAGAACTATACAATACTCTCATAGACACTGAAAAAGCATTTGACAAAGTACAGCATCATTTCATGATCAAAATTCTTCACATTGTAAGGATAGACGGTACATACCTCAATATCATAAAAGGCATCTATGAAAAACCCACAGCGAATATTAATCTCAATGGGGAAAAACTAAGAGCTTTCCCCCTAAGGTTAGGAACATGGCAGGGATGTCTACTCTCACCACTGCTATTCAAAGTAGTACTAGAAGTCCTAGCCTCAGAAATCAGGCAACAAAAAGAAATAAAAGTCATCCAAATCAGCAATGAAGAAGTCAAATTGTCACTCTTTGCAGATAATATGATATTTTATGTGGAAAACCCAAAGGACTCCACTCCAATACTGCTAGAACTCATACAGGAATTTGGTAAAGTGTCAGGATATAAAATCGATGCACAGAAATCAGATGCATTTCTATACACCAACAACAAGACAGAAGAAAGAGAAATTAAGGACTTGATCCCATTTACAATTGCACCCAAAACCGTTAGAAACCTAGGAATAAACCTAAAGAAAGAGGCAAAAGAATCTATACTCAGAAAACTATGAAGTACTCATGAAAGAAATTGAGGAAGACACAAAGAAATGGAAAAATGTTCCATGCTCATGGATCAAAAGAGCAAATATTGTGAAAATATTTATGCTACCTAAAGCAATCTACACATTTAATGCAATCTCTATCAATATCCCATCCATTTTTTTTCAAAGAAATGGAACAAATAATCCTAAAATATATATGGAACCAGAAAAGACCTCGAATATCCAAAGAAATATTGAAAAAGAAAGCCAAAGTTGGTGGCATCACTTCCAGACTTCAAACTCTATTACAAAGTTATAACCATCAAGACAGTATAGTACTGGCACAAAAACAGACGCATCGATCAATGGAACAGAATACAGAACCCAGAAATGGACCCTTATCTCTATGATCAACTAATCTTTGACAAAACAGGAAAGAATGTCCAATGGAAAAAAGACAGTCTTTTCAACAAATGGTGTTGGGAAAATTGGACAGCCACATGCAGAAGAATGAAATTGGACCATTTCCTTACAGCACACACAAAAATAGACTCAAAACAGATAAAAGACCTCAATGTGAGACAGGAAACCATCAAAATCCTTGAGAACACAGGCAGTAACCTCTGAGACCTCAGCCATAGCAACTTCTTCCTAGAAACATCACCAAAGGCAAGGGAAGCAAGGGCAAAAATGAGCCATTGGGACTTCATCAATATTAAAATTTTTCACTTCATCAAGATTAAAAGCAAAGGAAACAGTCAACAAAACCAAAAGACAACTGACAGATGGGAGAAGATATTCACAAATGACATATCAGATAAAGGTCTAGTACGAAAATCTAGAAATAACTTACCAAACTCAACACCCAAAGAACAAAAAATCCAATAAAGAAATGGGCAGAAGACATGAACAGACATTTCTTCAAAGAAGACATCCAGATGTCTTCAGACACATGAAAAAGTGCTCCACATCACCCGACAGCAAGGAGATACAAATCAAAACCACAGTAGGATACCACCTCATACCAGCCAGAATAGCTAAAATTAACAAGTCGGATGGTCTAGATGCTAGAAATGCAGCAATAAACAATCCAGTAAATTTTCTGACCACATGGGATTTATTTTTTATTGGGTAGAGAGAAACAGTAAACAAAAATAAACAAGGAAAACTCAGTAGTGATCAGTGCTATGATTTTTTAAGAAGTCAACATAAATAAGACTCATTATCACTAGCACCAGCTCCAAATGTGCTCTTTCTGCATTTGATTTCCCAAGCCACTTTTCTGGGCTTATAACTAGTCAAGAGTGTATTTCTATTGCATTCATATTGCTTCGAACAATAACAACAAAAATATTAACCGTTGACCACACTGTGATGTCACACTGAGCCCCAAATTCCTTTTATTCTATCTGAACCATTGTCCTCTGTCCCACAAATCCCTAGGAGATGAGGACCAGAGCCTTTCTCTCTCATGAACCTTTTTCTGAAGGCCCTGGATCACTTAAATAATTCCCCAACTTACAACAATGTTGCACCTCATTTCAATGAATTAAGTCTTGGGAATATTTTTTGCATATTTAAAACCTATCCTCTCTATAAAAGGTTACTGAGAAGGCTTACATTATCTTTGGGATGCCGATTTCCTCTGATGTCTGCACTTCAGGGCTTGCATTCCATTCCCTTTTCCCAAAAGACAAATTTGGTCCATGACATAGTGTCAAGAGCTAGCTCATCTGTAGTTGTCAGCAGGTTGTTCTCTGGTATTTCTGTAGTGACCTCAGTTTCCCTTGGTTTTGCTTTCTCATTGACTGGTCCATGACTTCCTCCTTCTCTACACATCCTAAAAGTAGTCCCAAGTTTTGAAAGAAGTATGAAACAGCAGCTGTGCTTGAACTTAAATAATCTTTTCAGCAATTACTTATTCAGGATTCACTTTAGTAAAGATTGTGCTTTCTATTTTCCCTTCTTCTATTTCCACCTTATATGTTAGAATAATCAGTGTTAATATTACAACAACACCTTTTTTTTCTCTATATAGTAAATAATATGACATGTGACCTGATCCATGCTGTGATTCACAAATAACCTAAACCTAAAGCACCTGGACTTGAGAATGTCAGCTTTCCAAGGCCTTCTGTTTTCCTCCTTCTCTCTTATACAATATTGAGAATGTGCCATAGCTAAGTGTCCAACATCTTTTCCTCTGCTAGTGGGGCAGCATCCCCTGGGAAACCCCTTTTTAAAAGATTTTTTTTTCCCCTTATGGTTTATACAGTAGGCTAATTCACATTTCTATCTTTTGGACCCCCAACTCAAGGTGCATATCTAAAACAAATACATAACCCATGTTTCTTTCTAAACTTGTTTGGTGTTTCTTTTTCTAGTACAATAGTTAGTATTTTGCAATTAAAAATCTGAGGTAGAAATAAAACCATTTTGCATGCTCTTACTTTACTCATATCTACATAGACATTACAGTCATTTTCAGAAATGAACATTTTCAGAATTCTTGTTTATATTATCATTCACTTTAAATATTTTAATTTATATTATTTTTTATATTTATGTTATTTATATCATTTTTCATCTTAGAGATTTTAATAAGCCCTTAATATAATCCCAGAAAATTGTGAACAGCTTAAAGTATGTCTTAAATTTTGCCCTTCTCATAGTTTCACTGTATCCTACAAACCCACATTGACCTCTGTGAGGCCACACTCACTTTCAACTACCAAAGTCACTACCATTCTTGGAATCAACAATTTTCTGTAATTCTCGGGCTAGAAGTAGATTTTAGTGCAGAAATGCACTCACAAAAATTCATATAAATGTTGAATGAGACTGAGAAAATAAGATAGTGTGTTCAATCCTCATTCTCTTGGCACCCTCAGAGTAGTTTTATTTTTTACATGCCCTCTCTCTCTCACACTCACACATATACACACTCACACACAGTGCAATTCAAATTGCACACAAACTGGCATCACATCTTTAGAAATATCACAGGAAATAGTTAATGCCAAGTTGTTCCACTAAAACTCCTAGACCATATTATATATTCAGAGCAGGTGAAAAGAAAAATTATCATAAGAAAAAGTTTTTCTCTAGTCTGTTCAGTTATATCATTTATATCTACTAAACATTCTCTGGTCATTATACTCCACATTAGAAAGAGTAAAGAAGGGGCTCCTGTGTGGCTAGGTCAGTGGAATGCTAGTGGGCTCTTGGTTTCAGCTCAGGTCATGATCTCATGGGCCATGGCATTGAATCCATGATGGGCTCCCCACTCAGCATGGAGTCTGCTTGAAGATTCTCTCCCTCTGCTCCTCCCCCAACTCCCTCTCAAATAAATAAATAAATCTTTTAAAAAACAGAGTAAAGAAAAAAAAAAAAAACTGGATATTGAAGACACAAGGCACATTATCCAGGAGCCAATATTAAGCAGCAAATATAAATAAATGAAAAATGAAGCTAACAGGCAAGTCTAAACTATATCACAATAACATGGATATACACATATATAATTTTGTTGTTCTGAAATGAACTAGGTCTGATAATATCTTATTTTCTGAATAAGCATGAACTTGATGTTCATGATAATATGATCACTACCAGTTCAAACTTAATCTTTCTCACATTAATTTAGTCTTTTTGGACAAATACTTAGTCTTTTTTTTTTTTTTTTTAAGATTTTATTTATTTATCAGAGAGAGAGAGGGCGAGAGCAAGCACAGGCAGACAGAATGGCAGGCAGAGGCAGAGGGAGAAGCAGGCTCCCTGCCGAGCAAGGAGCCCGATGCGGGACTCGATCCCAGGACGCTGGGATCATGACCCGAGCCGAAGGCAGCTGCTTAACCAACTGAGCCACCCAGGCGTCCCGGACAAATACTTAGTCTTTCAGAGTTTTTCTTCATGTCCCTTCTCCTTGCCTTCTCCTCTGGTGGCACTTGTCTACATGGGACAGTGTGCAGCACTTTACACACCATAATGCCAATTTGGGATCAAGCTTCAATTTACATAAAGTACTTTAGACTCAGTGCTTTCCTTTTAGGTAGCTCACTATGCTTGGCCTATGACATATGCAGGCATCTGCTGTTGCCAATATCTGCATATAATACAAGACCTCTAGACAGATGATCTTCTAGACAGAACCCTTCAGCATTTTCATAAAATTCCTAAATCTCTTCTAGTCAACTAGCTTCTCAGCACTTTGGGCACTCATTGGACCTTTGGATGTTCTCCACACCACATCACATTATGGGGATACAGAGGCAGGGGAGGCATTATCTCTCAGAATGGCAGTTTCATGTCCTCTCCTGAAATCTGTTCCCTTGAGAAGATTCCTTGTTATCATGGGCACTCTTCCAATTACCTTGGTCACAGACTTCTTAGCAGGTAAAAAGGCAGAAACCACATCTGTTTTGCAAGTCCCAAAGCTATCTAAGAATCTTTTTTCTCCTGGCACCTGGGTGGTTCAGTCATTAAGCATCTGCCTTCGGCTTGGATTATGATCCCAGAATCCTGGGATCTAGCCCCGAATCAGGATCCCTGCTCAGCAGGAAGCCTGCTTCTGCCTCTCCCACTTCCCTTGCTTGTTCCCTCTCTGGTTGTGTCTCTGTCGAATACATAAATAAAATCTTAAAAAAAAAAAAAAAGAATCTTTAGTCTCAGTCCTCCAGTTTTTCAGTTCACATGTGATGGACAAAGAGTAGAATTCTTGGCCTCTGACCTCTGAAACTCTTCAGCCTCCTCTCCTGGAGCAGGCAAGATTTTAACCGGTTTCTTGCGGGGTAGGGATGGAACTTTAAGTTATACTTCACATCTATCTGTAAGCACAATTAGCATTAATAAACTCTGTTCTAGACACTGATGCTCTGACTGGATATTTTACCCCAAGATCTTTCAGATTTCAAAGTAGAAATATTTTCTATTCCAGTGAGTTAGGGTTAATTTCACGTCAATACTCTGCCTTTTGAGTTTTAAAAGCCACTGCAAATTCAAACTGACTTCTATTTCCTAAGTTGTATCTACCCTTTCTCTAAAGAAAAGAAAGGTTTTGATGCCATGAGTGGAGAGACTTGGGGCAATATTAATCATTTTGGAGGGAAAATACCATCAAAAATCCACAATAATATTATATTGATGAGTATAATTTACCAATCTATAAATAAAACTTAAGTTTTACCAGTGTTATCTGCAATACGTTATACAAAACCCAACTCAAGATGCTTTCTCAAAAAAAAAAAAGACGCTTGTTGAAAATGGGCAAGTCAGTTATGCAAAACAAAACAAAACAAAAAAAACCAACAAAACAGAAACAAACAAAACCCAAGGTACACATATACACAAATGATTTAAATATCAAATTAATATGTAATCTGTAAATGAACATAACAAAAATTATTTGTAAATCCTGAAAGTGGTATATCTACAGTATTGTAATTCATCCTTCAAATGCATAATTATGAGTTTATTGATTTAAAAGTAGAAAAAACTAAAATCTAATGGATCATCTAGTCATTTACCAACAAATAGATATTGAATGCCAATGTGAGGGAAGTTGTTATAGGCACTTTGTAAACATAGCTAAACATATAAAAATATATTCTATTTTTAAATCATATTGACAGTTTTTTTATAAGAAAACACTAATAGTATACTTCTGTAAAATGTTTTAAACACATTGAACAATTTTAAATACTTGATTTTCTTATGTTTTGAGGATTTTTTTAAGGAGACCAAATTTTTCTCCTCAATAAGAACTTCAATATATTTAACTATTAGAGGTTTCATCTGCACACATTTCTAATAGCTATATAAGTTGGAGCAGATGTTTTAAAGTCCAAATACTAATATAAAACTATACAGAAATGTGAGTATCTGTCCATTCATCAGGATGGAGTAGCACTGAAATAATATCTAATTCAGGAAGAGACTGTGGCAGTCATGTGAATGTATCTTGGAGACCTCCAATTACAAGGAGCAGTTGACCTCCAACTACATGGTGCCAGAGACTGCTCTAAAACTACCTCTGTACTTGACCAGAGGCCATACCTCCCATGGGCTGCTCCCAGCCAATGACTGAGCACAACTGGTTCTTTCTTGGGAGTCAAGGGTCTCCTCTCCATGCCAGCTCTGGCTGGAAGAATGCTCATGGCCTATAGACAGGATTTGGTTTCTAAGTAGTCCAGGACTTTTCCAGCCAAATTTCTGTTCCTTTCTTTTTCACTTGCAGTCAGACTTGCTTCATGATTGGATAGCTATCCTAGCCTCTCTTCTTCTTCCTCATTTCCTCTCATGGGTATTTCCACTAATAAAATCTTTGCACACTAAATCCTGTCTTGATTTTTTGCTTCTCTGAGGACCTGAAATAACACAAGCTTAAATGTTTCAGTGGTTAAACCTAATCTATAAAGAAAGAGCTAAGTACTATACTATGGGAGGGAGCAATTTAAGAGAGCAAACTTCAGAAGTCAAATTGTTTTCATTATTATGTTTACTAATTTCTTAATTGCATATGATAACATTTCTCCAGGGTGGTATTGTATGGCAAAGATTCAGATTAGGATTTCAGTTTAAGAGACTACACAAAAAATTTAACTGATCATTCACAAAAATTTAAACTCACAAAAAATTAAACTCATGAAAAATTGAAGTGGAGAGGTGGTCTACTAGGTAGAAGGGCCCTGGGTATCCCATTTGTTTTTTTTTTGTTTGTTTGTTTGTTTGTTTGTTTTTTTACTAAGGTTGTTTTGTTTTGTTTTGCTAAGGTTGTTCTACTACAAGAACTCTTCTTCTCCTGATACTAATTCCATATTAGTCACATAAGCAGCTAAATAGGTCAAGACTAAGAAAAATAAATGTTCTTTCCTTGCAGGGAAGAGGACTGGCTTGTTTGCACCTTGCAAAAATGTTTAGGCTAGCTCAAAAACATAGGTGAACCTGGAGGGCATTATGCTAAATGAAATAGACCAAGCACAGAAAGGCAAATACTGCATTATCTCATTTACATGTGGAATCTAAAAAAATCAAACTCAAAGAACTGGAGAGTACAATGATGCTTGCCAGACCTGGTTGGTGGGGAAAATGAGGAGATATTGGTCAAAAATACAAGTTTCAGATATGCAGGGTCAATAAATTCTGAAGATCTAATGTACAACATGATGACTATAGTTAATAATACTGTACTTCATACTTGAAATTTGCCAGGAGAATAGGTTCCAAATGGCCTCACTACACACACACACACACACACACACACACACACACGCCACTATGTATTAATTAACTTCATTATAGTAATTACTTCACAGTATATACATATATCAAAATATTATACTGTATACCATAAATGCATACAATTTTTACTTATCTATTATTTCTTGATAAAGCTGGAAAAATTACTGGGCTCCTGACCCTGAGTTGCTCTCCTATAAGTCAGTCTGCTGCATGTGTAGGGTGTCATCTCTTACTCTGGGTAGCCCTGCAGGAACTGGGGGTCAGAAGTCAAATAACAATTTGCTGACACTGGTCATTCCCTTTGCTGTGAGTAACGATGTCTTTCGTCTCTGCCTCACGGGTCTCATGCCTTCAGTCACCAGCTATACATTATGACTAAGCTGTACCCTTACAAGTGAGGTAAAATTTCATACCCTCCTCAGTTGGTGACACTCATTACTTCTTCCTTGGCAAACCTGCTTCTCTATGTTCTCTTTTTAAAGGAATGTGAGAACTACTCATCAGACAAAGAAGACAGTTTCTCAAAAATCTAAGAATAATTGAAGTCCATTGTAGTATATAAAGGAAATCAAGTAAACATTTTTTGCTCAATCAGAAAACACTCTTTTAATTAACTCAATATAACTGGCTACTATTCACTAAAGACTCATCCTATATAGGATTTAATGAGACAATATTCATGTTCAAGTTATGGGTAGGAGAATAATAACCACGCTTAACGATTATACTGGCTTGAGTATAACATCAGTTAATGAGCTGCTTTTTTCATTCCAATGGTTTCATTCCAATCTTGCAATTTGCTTTAATTAAGTATTTGGGACAAATTATAATTTAAAGGGTTTGCACGAAACCAATTTAACTGCTCAGCTCTTGAGTATGTTTTGTTTGAGCATAGAATCCTAGATATGTGTCCATAAATTCCTATGCAATAACTTCACCAAAAACAGTACATTATATAATTATACTCTTTCTACTGGCTTTTGGCCCACATTGGTTAAGTATCCAAGTGTCCAGATGTTTCTGGAAATGCTCAGATAACTGGAGATTACATACAAAAATATCTGTGCCAAATGAAAAATTAATGTTTCTTCTACTATCTAAGAAACATTTGTTAATGAATTCATAACAGAATTGAACTCTGGATTTGAATTGGAAATGTCAGAAAAAAAGTAGAAATCAGGGATGTGCAATTTTAATGTGTATGAGTTCTAGTTAGATAAAGTTATAAAACCAAACCTTCACTATTTAAAATATATCATTTTTAAAGCATACAAATATAAGATGATGTTGAGAAATTAATCTATTTTCCTTTTATATCACCTTCAGTTTAAACACACCGTGAACTAACAAAAGCCTCATGTGTCCCATATGTGCCACTCATACATTATTAATGAATTATTAGTAGCATTCAGCTGTGCACTTTACATGACACTCACATTCTCTACTCAATTATTTTAGAACTCAACATTTGTTAAGGAGGAAAGTAAAAGTGCCTGCCATATTTTGCCTTCTTTTATTTATTATCCTTTATATGTAAATATTTGATTCCTAAAATATATCAGACAATAAAAAATATGAGCTTACCAAATGGTGTAGTAAAATGCCTTTTTAATGACTGTAATCTGTTAATGGATCACTAGCAAATGCCCTATTACCATCAATACCAAAATTATTGTCAAACATAAAAATGTATCAGAATAGTTTCTTTAATACAACATGACCAAAAATATTAGCTAATTGCCTTAAAATTTTAAAAATGGAAATCACAAGTTTTGTAGTTAATACATACTGATTTTTCTTGATTGTGCCTTATCTCATAAATAACTTACTGGTTTTATTGAAATGAACTAATTGGTATCAGATTTCTGCTTTTCACTATTTACATTTCTGATAGTGCTTTTTTGGTATGGGTGCATCTCATATAATATAAAATGTGAATCTGAAGTTATAATTAAAATATATAAATGTCTAAAGTGAAGAAGTAATAGAGAAACAAAAAGACTCTGAGGTTTGAAATTAGATAAATCTCAGGGGGCCTGGGTGACGGAGTTGGTTGAGTGCCCAACTCTTGATTTCAGCTCAGGTCATGATCTCAGGGTGATGAGATTGAGTCCCACATTGGGTTCAGTCTTAGGTGTGAAGCCTGCTTAAGACTCCCTTTCTCCTTCTCCCTCTGCACCTCCTCCCACATGCGCTCTCTCTGTCTCCCTCTTAAATAAATAAATTTTTTAAATAAACAAACATACAAAGAAATAAATAATAAATACAAAGCAGTTATTTTCATCAGCATAAGTATTTCAGAGCACTCATGCTTTTGTAAATTACATCTTAAATATGTGTATAATTACAGGACCATACATCCCAATTTGTCCAAGATAATCCCAGTTTATGACTGTTGTTTCAAGGTAAATAGTGGTTTCCATTTTAGGATCAAAGTTTCCATTTTAGACTATAAATTAGAGTAGACCACTAAACTATATATAGTTTAATTATATTTTCTCTGTATTTTGTCTTTATAGTGTTCATACAGATTATGCTTTTATAAGTAATATATGATACATGCTATTTTGGGGTTTACTTTTTACTTGTGGTGATGAAAATAATATTAGCTGTTTAATGCATGATGAGTATATCAGATATGTCATTCTTGACCTTGAGAATACGTGAAAAATTATTTTGTCTCAAGTTTATCATTTACTTGAAGTCTTTCTCTATACCAGTTTTTCAATTAAATCTATCCATAGTTCTATACAGAAAACCCTAATATAATCACTACAAGGAGTAAAGTAGTAGCCTGAAGATGAGACAGTTCTAAACTATTTAACAGTGACCCACTTATATTCCCAACAATGTAGCATTCATCCAGGAGTAAAACCTGGAGAAGAAAACACCACGCTAGTTTCAGTAGATTACCTTTCTGGCAGTTCCGAAACTTCAGGTGCTCACCTGTCCTCCCCTAAATTGACTCCCATGCCCAGCTACTTTCATTTTTATTTCAAATAACAATAAACATATTCCACTACACAAAAGCATTTTACTTTACGGCAACTGCAACAGAATGGAACAAATCATTTTAATAACTTGAAGCCTTCCATATATCAAAGCTCAGTTATTGTTTCTCAAAATGGTTCTTTTGCCTAATACAAATGTCCAAAATTGAAAGCAAAGGACAGATAACTTTGATTATCCACATAACCTGAAATCTATGGTAATGCCAGGAATTTTTCAAGGAATGTAATGAATATTATCTTATGGAACCAAATTGTGTCAATCACAGTGTTCCTCATAATTAAAAAAAGATTAGTCACAGGTGTACATTGTCATACAGGAGGAAAACAGGAAAAAGCAGGTTTTTAGTCATTAAAACAATAGTACAGAAGATACGATTCGGAATGGTAGGCATTACAAAGGGAAAACAGCTGCACACCTGCTTCATGCTTTACAAGCATCATGAGTATATTTGATGCTCAATTAAATCATCACAATTATAATTTAGGGTGCCACCCTCAAGAAAGAATATCTTAACTTTAATTATCTGTCCAGGAGTTACTACTCTGTTTTTCATAGATATGAGCAATCATGTTTAATCATAACACAACAAACCAAGTCTTAAAACTGCTAGGAGACATTTTCTAAAATAAATAACAGCCATTCATGCAATGTAATGTTATTTTTATAGGAAGTTCTTACATTGATTATATGTGTTTAATTATATATATACTAGTTTATATATAATATGGATGATACTAGATTACACATGTGTGTATATAAAATTATCTCATATCAAAGGTAAATGATGAATAGCAGAGGGGATTCACCAATGCAGAAATTTTCATTTCATAAAAAAAGAATTTGAGGGGCGCTTGGGTGGCTCAGTGGGTTAAAGCCTCTGCCTTTGGGTCGGGTCATGATCCCAGGGTCCTGGGATCGAATCCCGCATTGGGCTCTCTGCTCAGCAGGAAGCCTGCTTCCCCCCCCCCCTCTCTGCCTGCCTCCCTGTCTACTTGTGATCTCTGTCTATCAAATAAATAAATAAAATCTTAAAAAGAAAAAGAATTTGAAGGATGTGTTCATGAAGTATGTTTACTATTACTTTAATATTTTATTAGAGCCTGTGAATGACTTACAAGTATTTTTACCATTTCTCCCTAAATTAAGTAAGTTTTTTTTCTCTAGGGTTTCATCATATACCAACTATGCAAATTGGCTAAGTTCCTGAACTTCTGTGGCCTTAGTTTTTCATTCATAAAATGAGAATGATAATGATACTTATTTACTTTAAGGAATAAATTAATAAATAAATGTATACTTCCTAGAGAAATCCTTAGCAAGAGATCAATAAATGTAGCTACAGCTTTGCAAATAAAATTTTTTAAAAAGGGAAGACTGAATTATTTATCCAAGGTGCATGCTAAAACAAGACAGGTTAAAGAAAGCAATATCCAAATTAAAGTTTATAACTTAATTTGTTTATACTAAAGCTAATTATATGATGTATTTTGTTAAAATTTTTCTAAATGTTTAAAAAGTGAATTATTCACAAAAAGCTTCTATTAACAAAAAAGATAATGTTAACTAATAACAGAAAACAGACTAATTTATGAAAAGCGGTGACAAGTCTATGTTACCTTTAAATATTTGACTTGACTCAAGTAAGGCTTTGGGCACTTTGTCACCACACGGGTCATGAAAAGAGGAAACTAGGACCCAGAAAGTTTAGATAGTTTGCACTAAGTATTCTTGAGAGGGCAAACTTGGATTTAGATACATATTCTTGATGTTAGCTTCTGTTTCATTTTGTTTTTTTATTTACTACAGACTTCGTTATTAATACAGACTACATCCCCACTAATGTTCCAATGAAAAGATACACACCACACACCACACATGTACACACATACACAAGCTTCCATGCACATGCACAGGTACAAAGATTCTCTCCCCACACACATATATGTATTTGCATTTATGGTGTTAGACTACTATACACTTATGTTCTAGGTATTACTTTTTCCCTTTCTACCAGGGATATAGCAAACACCCAGATTGATGACTGAATCAGAACTAAAATAGAGTACTCAGGGATTACCAAAATGTACCTTAAAGCAACTGCTTATAGCCTCCATTTCATAAGGGGTATCAAAAAAGATAAATAACAAGATCTCATTTCAGGTGACAAAGATGTGCTGATTTATCCTCTACTCAAAATGAGAACTCTTTCTTCACTCTGAACTACTAGTCCTGTGCATCAGAAATTCTCTTTAATTTTACACTAATATTAAATCACGTCTTTCAAAAGCTAACATCAGATTATTTTTTTATTTCTCAAGCATATTTTTAACTCTCTTCATCATAAAATATCATCCCTACTATCATCTCTATTTGATTATACCAAAGTACCTACAGTAGTCTAAATTTATTTATAAAGATTGTCTCCAAGCATATCTGTCAATCCAGTTTGCGTTATGGGGTATGGTGCATAAGAGATGTTTTGAATAAAGGAATAAATGCATGAAAATATAAAAGTGATATTAAAGAAAACTATTCAATATCAAAATATGTATGTATGGAAAACTTCCCTGAATACAATATATAACTGTTTAACCTCCAGCTTTTTCATACGTGAAAAGATAGTGGTAGCAATAAAAGTCTTACAGTTGTACACAACAAAATATATGTATATATTAAAACTTTAGTGGACCAAACATTATTTTTATATCTACTTTCTATTTATCTTTTAAAGGAGAGTTCTTTTTCCCTTTAAAATGTAACTCTAATTAATTCTACTTCTCTTGATTTCCACTGACCCCACCTTAAACCAAGATGTCAACTGTAATGATTGAGCATAAGTAGTCAGTCATGCACTATTATGTTCTGTTGTTGTTGAGTTGGGAATATCAGAAATTCTGGATATACATTTCTTTCTCACTAGAAATATTCTTAGTCACATTTCACTGTCAATCTCTTCTCTCTACTTATATTACCTCATACAAGGCTGTAATTGGTATTTACTGAATGAATCAGGTATATTTCACTATAGTAAATTCTGTTAATCTTTTTTGTAAAATTTGCCCTACACTCAAAAGCTGGATACCCTCTGTGTTTCCTTAAAAGTTGAATAATTTATCTATTCTGCTTCCTTGATTTTTACCCCTCCACAGGTGTAACCTTCTCCCAAGATTTTATACTTGGGAAGCACCAAGCCTTCTCTCCTGCTACCTGACACTGTAATGAAGACATTTGGGGAAAGGCCTCCAACAGAAAATGAAGAATGACTTATGCAACAATATAATCTCCCTTCTGAAACTCCAGGAATATCTAACATAGCATAATATTGTCTCACATTTCAAGTGCACTAATTAAATTTGAAAGACTTGATTTGATGATGGCAATAATTATATTTGACTTAATGCTACTTCTGTTATCTGATCCCAGGAGTTCACAGACACTATATCATACAACTTCTGAGATATTTAGCAGCAATGGGGCATATAAAAAATATTTAGTTTTAGAATATGGCTTCCCTTTTTATTTTATTTTTTTAAGATTTTATCTATCTATTTGACAGACAGAGATCACAAGTAGGCAGAGAGAAAGGAGGAAGAATGCTCCTCACTGAGCAGAGAGCCCGATGCGGGGCTCGGTCCTGGGTCCTGGGACCCTGCTGAAGGCAGAGGCTTTAACCCACTGAGCCACCCAGGCGCCCATATGCCCCTCATTTTTATTTTAAAGAAAAAATAATCTTGAAGTATTTAACTAAATTTTACACACACGTGCATATGGTGGAACCTCTAGAAATAGATGTAACTTAAATGGACATTAACTAGCTAATTTACTAAAAGGACTTGAACTTGCTCATTAAACAAGAAGTACAAATATTTGAGAATTTAAATATAGACTAAAAAATTTTTTTTGAGGGGCACCTGGGTGGTTCAGTGGGTTAAGCCTCTGCCTTCGGCTCAGGTCATGATCTCAGGGTCCTGGGATCAAGCCATGCATCAGGCCCTCTGCTCAGCGGGGAGCCTGCTTCCTCCTCTCTCTCTCTGCCTCTCTGCCTGTTTGTCATCTCTGTCTGTCAAATAAATAAATAAAATCTTTAAAAAAATTTTTTTTTGAAGATAGACAGTTCTATTTGGGAAACAGATCAAATGAAAATTCTTAAGGAGGTGATCAATGTAATTTATCTGTACATAAAAATAATACAGTGTTTTAGCTTCTATACTTACCCTGAGGCACTGGTCTCATTAGGAAGGGAGAAAATAATGTCCTATATCTCTAGTTAATACTTTGAATGTGCAAGATCCTCAGAGAGAGGAGTTGAAGGTTTTTTAGATAATTTTTGGATAGAAAATAGTTTTATGGATAGAAAATAGTAAGTGCAATTTTTTTTTTTTTAAGATTTTATCCATTTTCTAGGGATAGAGAGAGAGAGTACACACAAGCAGGCAGAGAAGCAGGCAGAGGCAGCAAGAGAAGCAGGCTCCCTGCCGAGCAAGGAGCCAAATGCGGGACTCAGTCCCAGGACCCTGGGATCATGACCTGAGCCGAAGGTAGAGGCTTAATCAACTGAGCCACCCAGATGTCCTTAGTAAGTGCAATTTTATGCTCAAAGTTTAATTTCTGTTTGAATACTTTTGAATTTATCAATATCTTTAAGTCAAATAAGACTGGATTTTACATGAAGTCTTATTATAGTTTTTTTTTTTTTTTACAAAATATCATTAATAATAATAATAGCAAAACTGTGACTATGTCACTATAGAATATAAATAAATTCTGGATAATTCTAAATTTCCCATCAATCAGAGCTCCTTATTGTATTTCAGCAATTCAAAATTATACTTTGAATAAATTGTTATTTTGTAAGCCAAAATACAAGAATATTTTGATATTTCACTAACTTGCATAACACCAGCTAAAAATAAGTAAAATGCTGACATATCAGGCTCAAAACTCCTATTTACTTATTTAGCTTATATAAAAGCTGATGCTTGACTCCATATTAAAAAGAAATCCTAAAACCTCTCTCTGTTTTTGAAATCAAAAGCTCAGTTGAGGGCGCCTGGGTGGCTCAGTGGGTTAAGCTGCTGCCTTTGGCTCAGGTCATGATCTCAGGGTCCTGGTATCGAGTCCCACATCGGGCTCTCTGCTCAGCAGGGGGCCTGCTTCCCTTCCTCTCTCTGTGATCTCTTCCCTTCCTCTCTCCTACTGTGATCTCTCTCTGTCAAATAAATAAATAAAATCTTTAAAAAAAAACAAAAAAACAAACAAAAAAAAAAACCTCAGTTGAAATTTCTTTTGTTTTCCTTTCTAGGCTTATAAAAATGTATCCTTTATCTCCCTCCTTCCGTCCCTCCATACAAGCCCCAACAAAGGCGAATGCAATTAGTCACCTTTAGATTATGCCTAAAATGTTCCTGGCTTGTTCAATAAGGTTCAGTCATCACAATATGCGCTAGATCATAATAAAGAAAATTTCAATAATGATAAGCTGACATTGCATGAATGTTAAGCTTCAGGTACTTTGTGAATTGCTATATATTCATCACTCAGTTTTAATACTCATAACAACCCTGTGAGCTAAATAGTGTTATCCCTGTTTTACAAACAAGTTGACAGGCTTAGAGAAGTTGAGTAACTTTTTCAAGGTCACAAAACTAATAATTGACAGATTTTGGTTTTCAAACTGGGTCTACCTCAACTACTATTTTACATCACCTCTCTGTATTACTTAAGAATAAAACCCATTGGGGCGCCTGGGTGGCTCAGTGGGTTAAACCGCTGCCTTCGGCTCAGGTCATGATCCCAGAGTCCTGGGATCAGGCCCCGCTTTGGGCTCTCTGCTCAGCTGGGAGCCTGCTTCCTCCTCTCTCTCTCTCTGCCTGCCTCTGCCTACTTGTGATTTGTCTTGTCAAATAAATAAATAAAATATTAAAAAAAAAAAAAAGAATAAAACCCATTGCTAAATTGAAACCACAAGAACTTAGATCTTGTCTACTTCATCATTGTATTTTTTATGCTCTAGAAACCAGTGCAGTACTCAACAAATATTTGTAGAATGTATGAGTATCCCTCATATTAAGTCAAAAAATTTTTATCATACAAAAAGCCACGGTCAGTATGTCCTATATAACTCAAAGTGGAAATCATGGTGTTGCAGTGACAATCTTTTTTTTTTTTTTTTAATTTTATTTATTTATTTGACAGAGATCACAAGTAGGCAGAGAGGCAGGCAGAGAGAGAGGGGGAAGCAGGCTCCCTGCTGAGCAGAGAGCTGGATGTGGGGCTGGATCCCAAGACCCTGAGATCATGACCTGAGCCAAAGGCAGAGGCTTATCCCACTGAGCCACCCAGGTACCCCGCAGCGGCAATCTTTTAATTTTTTTTTTTCTTTTTCCACTAATTCATCCCCTTTAATCAATCTTACTTCAATATGACATTTTTTCCCAAGACTTCTCTTGCTTTTGTTGTTTCACTTTTGAGTAGACCTCATTGCCTTATGCTTCCTAATAGCTGCTCTGTTTCATTCTCTGGCAATTCATTCGCAAGCAGAGATCTGTCATCCTTTACCAGTCATTTACCATTTAACTTTCTCTGTAAGAGAAACACAGAAAATAATATATCTAGATTTTTTAAGGTACTTTTTTAGCCTGAAAGGGTATAGCAGTCTTTTTGTTCAGTCAAGAATGGACCGGCAAAGCCCCTGCTATCCTGTCCGAAACTAAAGAACTTACCTAGATTTCCTTTGTGGGAAGAGAAGAATTAGTAGGAGAACATATGGACAGGACAAGATTTCCTATGCAGTGAGAATGTGGAGGTAGAATACAGCATCTTTGAACATAATTATCCTCTGTAAGGATCAGAAACTTTGCTTAAAAGTTCTTTTGTTTCTCGTTTTCCTCTTTCTTCCTTCTTATTCTCTCCTCTTGCTTCTAGTTTGTTTCTTCTGACTCCCTGAAGGAATAAACACAGATCATTTTCTCTCCCCCTCTCTGTTTCCCACTCTCTCGTCTTTCACTATATTTAGTCAACTTTGAAGAACTTTTAGACTTACAAAACAAAACAAAACAAAACAAACAAACAAACAAAAAAACCCACCAAACCCAACATCCCACAAAATAAATCTGGCTAGTGTTACTAACTGGCTTTATGAGTGGCAGTTGTGTAGCATTACATAATTCATGTAAAAGAATGAAAACTTTTTTTTTTCATTCCATATCAATGATTAAGACCAAAATTCAAATATTTTCAAAAGTCACCAAGTGACTAAAATTCACTTAGACTTATTTGTTAAATAAGATTTTTTTAAAAAAGTATTCATCTCTCTACTGGTGTATGACCTTTGTTCTGTAACAAGCTTCAAAATTGTGTTCCAGAACCTAATAAAGATTCCTTTACCCGACACTCTTAATGGATTCTCCTCTCCTTACTAAATTAACCCATTGAGAATCCCTGTTGATTCATATTTTCCAAGCCCATCAATATTGTCACCATGGACAACCAAGGCAGAGCACCAGAGGTATATGACACATTATAACAAGACTTTTTATAAACATGCTGTATGAAATAAAATTATCCCTCTATTCCTGGTTTGCCAGGAATCGTTCCTTTCTTTTTTTTTTTTTTTCCTTTTTCTTAAATGACTGTTGATTTCTTTGAAAAGTTCTTAAAATTCTGTGCCAAGAATAAGAGATTATTATTTGTTTTTTTTTTCTTTAGTATATTGGCTTGGTGCATTACAGTTACAGGTTTTCTCATGTTATCATATCCTTGCAATCCTAAGTTTAACCCAATATATTTACGATACGTACACATACATGCAAAGTTGAATAAGAACTTTTAAAGAATGTTTGCACACAAACATCAAAAATTAGATTGTATAGGCCAAATAATGGCCACTCCTTCAAAGATATCCACACCCTAATACTCAGAGCATATGAAAATGTTACTTCAAACTAAAGAGACTTTGCAACTGTGAGTAGGTTAAAGACCTTGAAATGGATTATCCAAGTAGGCTCAATCTAATCAAATGGGTTCTATTTTTACTTTGAATAAAATTTTATTGACTAAAATCATGCATGCAGAAAAGTACACACAGCCTTAGTGAAGAGCAAAATGCATTTCTATAATGAGTAAAAACATGTAACAACCATACAGATCAGGAACTAGTACCAAAAAGTAGTACTGGAAGGTCTTCCATGATACTGTCTCTCACTAACCTAAATCTCCTTTTGGAAGATAACCAGTGTTCTGGCTCTAAACACTAGAAACTAGTTTTGCCTGGTTTTCAACTTACTTTATATAGAAACAGAGCATTTACCCTTTCATGTTTGGCTTCTTTCATTCAACATTATTTTGTGAGGTTCATGTTCCATATAATAATAAACAGTTTCTTAAAAGTGGAGGAACTTTCTCAGTCATGGTCAGAGGGAAACATGATTGTGGAAGAATGGTCAGAAAGAAGCAACATGCAGACTTTGTAAATGGAAGAGGGATACTGGGACCCAAAGTATGTGGGTGAACTCTAGAAGCAAAAAAGGGTAAGGAAACAGATTCTCTTCTACAGCCTCCAGAAAGGAAGGTGGTCCTGAGACACTTTGATTTTAGCTAAGTGAGATCCATATTGGATTTGTGACCTATAGAAATTTTAAATATTAAATTACATTAAACTGCTAAATTTGTGGTAATTTGTTACATCAGCATATAATAACACAAAGATTGATCTAAAAGTTTCCTATTTGATATGTCTTCTAGTTTAGACAGTCTTATAGTTTTGGTCAAGTTTATTCTGGCCTTAAACATTGTGTTGAGTGCTTTTCTTCTTTTTTTTTCCTTAACTTGGCAAACCCACATATAATACTAGATAGAACATGAGTCATTGGTGTAAATAGATTTATTTACTAATTCAGTTTCTTTTACGGTTAATTAGTTTATTGAGGAATTATATATTCTTATGATTTATTTTTAAGATGAAAGACCATAAACACAGTTTTTTACGATTATTTTTCTCATTTTTCTCTTAATCATTTTTACTTGAAAGAAGTCAATTTTATTAATTTTTGGTTAAGAACCAGCTTTTGGTTTTGATTATACTCTCCAATGATCCTGGTTTCTATCTCATAGAGAATTTATTTTTTCCTCCTACTTTCTTTATGTTTATTCTGTTAAAATGTGCCTCGTTTCTTTTTTTTTTTAATTAATTTTTTATTTTTTATAAACATATATTTTTATCCCCAGGGGTACAGGTCTGTGAATCACCAGGTTTACACACTTCACAGCACTCACCAAAGCACATACCCTCCCCAATGTCCATAATCCCACCCCCTTCTCCCAAACCCCCTCCCCCCAGCAACCCTCAGTTTGTTTTGTGAGAATAAGAGTCACTTATGGTTTGTCTCCCTCCCAATCCCATCTTGTTTCATTTATTGTTCTCCTACCCACTTAAGCCCCCATGTTGTATCACCACTTCCTCATATCAGGGAGATCATATGATAGTTGTCTTTCTCTGCTTGACTTATTTCGCTAAGCATGATACGCTCTAGTTCCATCCATGTTGTCGCAAATGGCAAGATTTCATTTCTTTTGATGGCTGCATAATATTCCATTGTGTATATATACCACATCTTCTTGATCCATTCATCTGTTGATGGACATCTAGGTTCTTTCCATAGTTTGGCTATTATGGACATTGCTGCTATAAACATTCGGGTGCACGTGCCCCTTTGGATCACTACATTTGTATCTTTAGGGTAAATACCCAATAGTGCAATTGCTGGGTCATAGGGCAGTTCTATTTTCAACACTTTGAGGAACCTCCATGCTGTTTTCCAGAGTGGCTGCACCAGCTTGCATTCCCACCAACAGTGTAGGAGGGTTCCCCTTTCTCCGCATCCTCGCCAGCATCTGTCATTTCGTGACTTGTTGATTTTCGCCATTCTGACTGGTGTGAGGTGAAATCTCATTGTGGTTTTGATTTGTATTTCCCTGATGCCGAGTGATATGGAGCACTTTTTCATGTGTCTGTTGGCCATCTAGATGTCTTCTTTGCAGAAATGTCTGTTCATGTCCTCTGCCCATTTCTTGATTGGAGTATTTGTTCTTTGGGTGTTGAGTTTGCTAAGTTCTTTATAGATTCTGGACACTAGTCCTTTATCTGATATGTCGTTTGCAAATATCTTCTCCCATTCTGTCAGTTGTCTTTTGATTTTGTTAACTGTTTCCTTTGCTGTGCAAAAGCTTTTGATCTTGATGAAATCCCAATAGTTCATTTTTTCCCTTGCTTCCCTTGCCTTTTGCGTTGTTCCTAGGAAGATGTTTCTTGAGATGAATGCTAAATTCATTCATTTTCAAACTTTTTAAAACTAAGTCATGTTAATGCTATAAATTTATTTCTAATTACCACTTTCATTTCATTCCAGAATTCTGATATATTATGAATTCGTTTTATTGAAGTAAATATTTTATTGAAGTAAATATTTACTGAAGTAAATATTGCAGTATTTCTAACATAATTTCTTCTTTTTATTGGGGTATAATTGATATATAATATTATAATAGTTTCAAGTATAATGATTCAATATTTGTATGTATTGCAAAAAGATCACCATAATAAGATTAGTTAACATTTGGGGTGTCAGGTTAACTCAGTTAGTAAAGCATGGGACTCTTGACCTTGGGGTCATGAGTTTGAGCCTCATGTTATTATCTTTACAAATAAAATATTAAAAAAGGAAAGATTAGTTAACATTTACTCATGACATACCTATGGATTTTTTTCTTATGATGAAGACTCTTAAGATCTACTATCTTGACAACTTTCAAATATGCAATGCAGTATTATTAACTATAGTCATTGTACTATATATTACATCCTCATTATGTATTTATTTTCTAGATAGAGGTTTGTACATTTTGATCCTCTTTACCCATTTCATCTTACCCTCATCTTTGGCAACTGCCAATTTGTACTCCATATCTATGAGTTTGTTTGTTTTTGTTTTTCTTTCCTTTAATTAATTAATTTATTTATTTTTTATTTTTTATAAACATATGTTTTTATCCCCAGGGGTACAGGTCTGTGAATCACCAGGTTTACACACTTCACAGCACTCACCAAAGCACATACCCTCCCCAATGTCCATAATCCCACCCCCTTCTCCCAAACCCCCTCCCCCTCAGTTTGTTTTGTGAGATTAAGAGTCACTTATGGTTTGTCTCCCTCCCAATCCCATCTTGTTTCATTTATTCTTCTCCTACCCACTTAAGCCCCCATGTTGCCTCACCACTTCCTCATATCAGGGAGATCATATGATAGTTGTCTTTCTCTGCTTGACTTATTTTGCTAAGCATGATACGCTCTAGTTCCATCCATGTTGTCGCAAGCAAGGGAAATATTTTCTTTTTTTGATTCTATATATAAGTGAGATCATATAATAGCTTCTCTGATTTATTTCACTTAGCATAATGCCTTCAAGATCAATTCATGTTGTTATAAGATTTTACTCTTTTTTATGGCAAAATAGTATTCCTCTGTGTGTGTGTGTGTGTGTGTGTGTGTATGTGAGACATCTTTATCAATTCATGCATCAATGAACACAGGTTGCTTCCATATCTTGTCTATTCTAAATAATGCTGCAATGAACATGAGGGATCATATTATGTTTTCAAATTAGTTTTTCTTATTTTCTTCAGGTATATACCCAGAAGTGGAATTGATGGATCCTATAGTGGTCCTATTTTTAATTTTTTAAGGAATCTCCATACTGTTTTCCATAGTGACTGCACAATAATTTCTTCTTAACCCGAGTCATATGTGAATAGATAGACAGAAAGACATGAGATTTTATAACTATTTAAAACATTTTTGCTTTGTGGTCAAATATAATGGACTGTACAGTATCATTTTGAAATTTGTTGAAACTTGTTTTGCAACCTACAATATGGTCAACTTTTGTAAATGTTGTATGATGCTTTATAAATATTGCAAATGTTAAAATCAATGTATATTCTGTATTTATTGCAGGCAGAATTCTCTATATAATTTTAGATAAAACTTGTCAACATATTCTATATTTTTATTAGTTTTTGCCTTTCCCAATCCTTCATTTTTTAAAAAAATTGAAACTTTCTAAGTTATGCATTTTTTTCAGTTTCTCTTTATAATTCTATTTTTGCTTTTTGTAATGGAAGCTATACATTTCACAAGGGTCTCATCTTCCTGTCATAGTTCATTAGTGTAAGGTGTTCCATTTATTTTTATTAACCTTTTTAATTTAAATGCTATTTTGTCAAAATAAATGTTGTTAGTTGAATATTATTTTAGCTTATAATATTTCAATATATTAGATTCAATTCTATGTTTAAAAGTTCAAAGAATAGTGATATTTTAGTCTGACTATTGTTAGTATTTGAGAAGTGAGTTCTAGATTGTCCCTCAGGCTTGGACCACCCTATCATGTAGTTGTAGGCATGACTAAAATTGTGAAACTCTTACAATCTTCTTAAATTTTCTTGTGGAAGAATGTGTTCCAGATTTCACTGAAAACAGACTATAAAACATAGATGTTGTGAGTCACTCATTCTGTATAAATACTACACATTTACATCTCTATCCATCATCATCTTTTCCTCTGGACACCAAGAAATCTTGTCTTCTGTTTGAGGCTAAATCCTGCCAAACATTTTCTGAATACAGATCTGCATTACAGGGACCTGCTGCCTTAGCTACTCACTCTTCTTTCTCTTGTATGTTTATTTTCTCTCTAAGTGAGTTGGAGACTCACTTCTCCAGTGGGATAAGAAAAACTACCAGTATTGCAGATCCTCTAACAGCTCTTGAGGGACCCCATATCTCCTACTATGTACTATCTCTTTTTTTAAAAAAAAAAATTATTTTTATAAACATATATTTTTATCCCCTGGGGTACAGGTCTGTGAATATCCAGGTTTACACACTTCACAGCACTCACCAAAGCACATACCCTCCCCAATGTCCATAATCCCACCCCCTTCTCCCAAACCTCCTCCCCCCAGCAACCCTCAGTTTGTTTTGTGAGATTAAGAGTCACTTATGGTTTGTCTCCCTCCCAATCCCATCTTGTTTCATTTATTGTTCTCCTACCCACTTAAGCCCCCATGTTGCCTCACCACTTCCTCATATCAGGGAGATCATATGATAGTTGTCTTTCTCTGCTTGACTTATTTCGCTAAGCATGATACGCTCTAGTTCCATCCATGTTGTCGCAAATGGCAAGATTTCATTTCTTTTGATGGCTGCATAATATTCCATTGTGTATATATACCACATCTTCTTGATCCATTCATCTGTTGATGGACATCTAGATGGCCAACATACACATGAAAAAGTGCTCCATATCACTCGGCATCAGGGAAATACAAATCAAAACCACAATGAGATATCACCTCACACCAGTCAGAATGGCGAAAATCAACAAGTCACGAAATGACAGATGCTGGCGAGGATGCGGAGAAAGGGGAACCCTCCTACACTGTTGGTGGGAATGCAAGCTGGTGCAGCCACTCTGGAAAACAGCATGGAGGTTCCTCAAAGTGTTGAAAATAGAACTGCCCTATGACCCAGCAATTGCACTATTGGGTATTTACCCTAAAGATACAAACGTAGTGATCCAAAGGGGCACGTGCACCTGAATGTTTATAGCAGCAATGTCCACAATAGCCAAACTATGTACTATCTCTTAACATCTCCTCTCCTTATAGCTACTTTCCTCGCTATAAGATATCATATTTCAAGTCTGCAGAATCTAAGTTTATTTTTAAAAAAACTGAAATGGTTTAGTCCAATTAACCTGTATTTTTCTACTTCGAAGTCCAAGTTAGGGTCTCATTAAGAAAGTTTTCTGAAATACTGATACCTTATTATTCTCCCTTTACTTATCCCCTGAGATAACATTACTTTCTTAGTGTCCTACTGCTTTACTCCATCAGCAGCACTACCATTACCACCCCTCAATCAAATGTTATCCCACCATGTTCTGCCTTAGAGTTCTTACCTCATTTAATATAAAAGTTTTGTTGATATTATTTTATTATGTTAACTCTTATCTATATTTTTATGAATTCTAAATCCTTACTTTTGGCTTATTTCTCTCTCCACAGTTTCTGGGGAAATACGTTGTTTATTTGACAAAGGATTAATGGCCCACATTTACTGGACTACCTTTTATTTGTGATGAAGAAAACTTGAAAGAAAAATAAGGAAGTGAAGTTTGCAGTCAGATTATGGCAGAGCAGTGAAGAAATTTGAATGCTACTAAACAGGTAACAAAAAAGTATCAAAAATTTCAGCTGAAGACAGATCCTTGATAGATAATATATACTAGAAAAAGTATCAGTTTATGGTAGACAAATTAGAGAGAAGAAGAAGAAGAAGGAAGGGAGGAGGGGGGAAGAGGAGAGGGAAGAGAAATGAGAAGAATGGAAAAGATGGGTAAACATTAGGACATAAAATTAGCATAAAAATTCAGTGACCTAAAGTGGAATGGGAAGGGTAGAAATGTAAAGTGAGGTTAAGATTCTAAAGAGTTTATAAAACACAATATACAATGATTTGCGAATGTTGGAGTGTGAGATAAAACGGAAAGAAAGACTTCGCAAAACTGCTTAAATATTCACTCTGTCTGAATAGGAAAAGAACATTCCAGTGGGGGAAGAAAAAGGGTTGGTTCATTTTATCTCATATTTAATGCATCCAATAGCCATCTCTGTGGGGGAAAAAAAAATCTGCAGGCAATTAGAAAACTAATTCTGATATTCAAGAAGTCATGCAAGAAACAAAAGTTAGGCAATTACTAAAGCTGATGATGGATGTTCTATAAACGGAAAAGTTCCTCTAGAAAGGGTATCTTAGACCAAGTAAAATCCTAGAGAGTGACTGAATTTGTGTAGGGAAAAAAAAGAAATTTCTATAGGCAAAAACACGGCAGCAATCACAGAAAAAGGGAACATAGTATCAGGTAAACTAAGAGAAGGGAGAATTTCAGGAAGAAGAGTATGAACAGCAGGGCTAGAAGTTTTTGAAAAATCTCTATATTGGAGGTTTTTTAAAAAGGACTTTGGAAATAAAACTATTTGTATAATACTGAGTTCCACAGTATCATTAATTCAAAACACATACACTGAAGTTCCACGAAAGTGAAGCAGCAGCTCTTCCTGATTGAAGACTATCACCATGGTATGCAAAGGACAATCAAAAGGTACTGTGCTTTCTATTTGAAAGAAACAGTAGGCACTAGAAAGTTTACTGCAAGTTTACTGCCCTCAAGGGTACCTATTTGGAGAGAAATAGCTACTATTATTTTAGGGAGAAATAGCTATGTAACTCAATCAGTGCACTAAAGTATACCCTTTTTGTGTTGTGAAAAAAAGCCCTGTAGGCTTTGTCGGAAAAAAATGCTTTCAGTAAGAAAAAAATTCTGAGTCATTAATATTAGACATGAATCTTAAAAAAATAAGTAGAGTGAATCTTAGAACTACTTAGACATGGGGAGTGGCAGGGATGAATAGGTAACTAGAAGTCAGATCATGAAAAGCTTTGTACACTATGCCACGTGGACTGTTGTAGCATCTTAACAAGAAGAGCCATTTTCCAGAGAGTATTTTAAAATATTAACAATTATACCCATATTTCTTTCACTCATTAGTCTTGTCCCCATTCATGCAGAAAGCTGCTCTGTATAAATTGCCAAAATAAAGGAAGGTAACCTCATTTCCTAGGGTAGATAACCAGAGAAGGAGCAATATTCCAGAAACAGAAAATGCTGCTTGATGTACTTCTAAGAGAGGGCCTCAGACAGCCTTCCTGAGAATATCTGTCCTCCTGCCCGACAGCAGAGCAGCAGAATGATGTCTGCGTTTGCAAGTATAGACAAATGATGTACAGAGTGCTGCAAGACCTAAAAGGACCTTGTGGACGGGATCCTGAGGCATCTCCAAAGACACCTGTCTAGACAAACGACACATAAAACTAGATTCTCCCCACACTTAGTAGTTTGACTCTATATAAGCTATGCCAACTTCTACAACTCAGCTTGCTCTTTTCATTTAGATTACAAAGAACATCAGTTCTTTCAAATAGTACAAATACATGACCATGACCATCACGTGGTCAGCTTGCCAATCAATTTGATTCTTCCTTTGATTCTACATTTTCTTCAAAGTGTAGGCTAGATTTAGTTGTTTTTTTTTTTTAAACTAACTAGTATGTTATATAGCAATTACTTAATATTAGAAACAATAAGTAAATCTCTCATAAAGAAGAGGCTATTCAAGCAAACCTTAACTGGATGACTATCTGAGAAAGATTATGTTTTGGCTTATTGAAAGGAAAAATGGATAACAAAATCTCTCTCATTACATAGTATATATCCATCTTTACTGTTTCTCAGTGCAACGATAAATTATTTATATCAGAAATTACATATTGCAGTATTTCACTGATTAAAAAGCCAAATTAAACATCTCAGACTTAATACTCAAGAGGCACTCTCTGTTAAAGATGGCCTAATATTAAAATAAAAACGTCTTTGACACATTAGGAAAACTTTTGATGACTCTTTTCCTTTTTATGTCTCCCATCACATCTGAAGATATAGTGTAAGTTGATAATACATTACAAAATGACCTTCACAAATCTAAAATAATGACTGCCCAGAATGGATAATAGTATTATGGATTACCCAATGAATAATGACCAGTTTTAATGAAAAGGCGTAGTGAAACTTATTTGACCCTGCCACTTCTATCTGCCCTTCTAAAGGGCCGTAATACTATCCCAGTCCATTCATTCCCCATGACTTAATGATATCTGATTTAGTCTGTCTAGATCTACGAAGGGAAAAAAAATCTCAATAAAATTTAATCCTAGTTAATAAAACTAAGTTAAATGATAAGGCAAAGTAGTAAAATTTCAGTGATAATATTTAAGTCAAAATCTGATTTATCTGTACTACCAGCCACAGATGGAAAGTGAAAGCATGTAGGTGTATTATTTTACCAAAAAATATGTTGAATAAAAAATTAGATTTGTATTTCCCTGATGCCGAGTGATATGGACATTGGGGAGGGTATGTGCTTTGGTGAGTGCTGTGAAGTGTGTAAACCTGGTGATTCACAGACCTGTACCCCTGGGGATAAAAATATATGTTTATAAAAAATAAAAAATTAAAAAAAATATTAGAATAACTTCCTTTTCCCTAGAAAACATTTAAAAAATGAAATTTAAGAATTTAGAAGCTAAGACATTTAAACAAAATATATAATCTGTTTGAGAGAGATATATGTATAGAACTAAATAATCAGTGGCCATTTGAATGTTTCAATTTACTAAAACATCTGTTTGAAGGAATTGACTACAGTTTGAGATTGTGGGATCATGTAAGTTATACCACAGTCGAAGATATTAATGAAATTTAAAGTTGTAGCAGTAATACCATTAAAATAAAAATTGATAAATTAAGATCAGCATATTTCACATTAATAGTTTTTATACAGTGCTGGTTAAAGTTAACCAGTTGTATCAGACAAACTCTATATGTATTATTTGCCTCAGTTAAAGTGTTAAAGTAGACTGAGGCTAATTTTCCTGTCTGAAAGGAGTTAATATTTTTTCATTTTTGCTACAATAAAGACTGATTCATATTTTAGCTTTCAATTTCATATTACCAATACCCAATTTTTATTGTCACTTCTACTATAAAGCATGTCCTCTTCTTGTCAAGCTCAAAAGGGCACTGTGATGAAACTCGCGTTGCATTGGCTCAGGATCATTTTCCTGTCAACATCTATCACAATACTGCAGAAGGAGTGTCTTTTCTACAGTTACTTCAATGAAGCTATTATATGATCAGCACTTACTATGCCTGAACATCACTGCTCAAAACTGCACTTATCAGAAAAACAAAAAAAAAAAAACAGTCTTGCGCGTTTTCCTTAATAATGAGCAATAAGTCGTATATGCCAAAAAATTATTTTCCAAAAGGTTCCCACATTTAAAAGCAAATTTGCTGAATGATCCAAAAGTATCAATGAACAGTGAGAATAAAACAAACGTGGGTCAATTTCAAACCTGAGTCTAAACATTGCTTGATAGCTTCTTAAAGCCTATGGAATTTTATGTCTTCAAAGGAAGCTGATGTTCTGGATAATTTAATGGGGAAACTAATAGTGAAAAATCAACAAGGTTATGAACTGCAAATAGACCAGCTGAACAAACTCCATACGGTGGAACTATTAAGAGATTATGCTCCAAGGGGCACCTGGGTGGCTCAGTATGTTAAGCCTCTGCCTTTGGCTCAGGTCATGATCCTGGGGTGCTGGGATTAAGCCCCACATTGGGCTTTCTGCTAGCAGGGAGCCTGCTACTCCCTCTCTGTCTGCCTGTCTCTCTGCCTACTTCTGATCTCTTTCTCACCCTCTCTCTCTCTGTCAAGTAATTAAATATATAAAATATTAAAAAGAAAAAAAAAAAAAAGAGAGAGAGAGAGATTACGCTCCAAGGAAACTGAAAGACTAGTCTGTGAAACGTGGTCAACTTGCCAAGCAAATATTCTGGGACAGAGATATGGAAAATAAGGGTCATTCCCTCTCCACCTCTCATTTTTCAGGTGACCTGAAAATGCTCAGTCTTAAAATTGGACTGCCCTGGGTTCAGTTTTGTGCTCTGCTCCTTTCTTACTCGCAATGTGACACTGTGACTGTAATTTATATTGCTTATCCTTCAGTGTCATCATTTTTCAAATGATGTGAGTTTGGTGGGCGGATTAGAGCAATTTTTACAAACTGTATAACATCATTCCTGGTTATTTTTAATTTATTACCATGATAAAAAACAGACATGAAGATAGTTTAAATAATAATGAGGCTAGTTTAACAATTCCAGCCTCATATCAGAACTGTTTGATCTTAAAGGTACATCAAACATGAAGCACCATTTAGAGACCCTCTCTGAGGTTATGCTGGGTAGAGAACTTTCTAAATGGCCTATTTCCTAAATGGAAACTATTTCTTCAAGATTGGATAAAAATGCCTCTTACTTCCACATAGAGAGGAGTCTTTTTGCTTGTGTTTATGTAACAGTTACATTTCTCATGGAAAAGCGCAATTGAGCTTCACGAAGTATAGAAAGAGACCAAAAACAACTAAAAAAAGAAAGAATTCCAATTAAAGAAACAAGAGTTGTTTTTGTCTTGAAACAACCAAAACCCAACTGAAGTAACTTTGGAATTGACTATTTCAAAATTGTCTAGTGGCAGCTACCACTAAGAGAGAGACACAGACTCTATCAAGCCTTTCTGTTTTTGTGATCCATGTGCCTTTTTGTCAATCTCTTATTTTCCATTCTCTATAGAACTAGAATTGTGCCTACAAACAGCTCTGAGCTCAAATATGTCTAGCAACATGACGCAGGAGAAAACACCCATCTTCAATATAAATTCCTAAGGACAGTTTCATACTGCCCTAAGTTAGATGAATTCACCAGGTCTGGAACAGTGATCACAAACGGGTATTGGAAATATCAGAAAAGTCCCAGGCCTGGGTCATTGGACTATCACTGTGAGTGATTTAGAAACTATATTTTTCACTTTTTAATAGAAGAAAAGTTTGATCGGAAAGAGCCTCTCTGCCCTAGGGTGTAAAGTACTAGTACCAACGAACAGGAGAAATATATATACTAAAAGGAGCATAAAATGTTCTATGTTATGCATACAGTAGCATATATTAATATAAATATATATATTAAAGTAGAAATCCCTTTTTATGTCAATGTTCAGCAAAGAATATATGCTTGTCCTTCAAACTACAGACAGTGGAAAAACAATGTAACATAAAAATGATGATCATGAAAGGAAAGTGGGAGTAATAAAGAGAATAAGGTGGGTTAAGATAGAAAAGAAACAAGATTAATGTTAAATTCAAGGAAGACATTCTTTCTTAACAGCTTCTTATATCTCTGTGCATTTTATAGGTGTATAGTTTACAAATTGTCTAAATTACTTTTTCAATACACTAGTATAAGTTACCCTTAAATCAAATTTAACTCACTCATTCCTAAAGGACAAATTTAATAATCCTTTACATAAATTGCCTTAAAGAATGATTTCCCATACACTCTTATTCTCATGGGGCCAATGATGTATCCCCTAGTCAAATGTTATACTATATACACATTATTATTAATTAAGGTACATTCAGCTACAAATAACAAAAACATTATGAATGGTGGCTTAGAAAAAAATAAGTCTATTTGTTTTGTACAACAAGAAGGTCATGGTTAGACAGTCCACATTGGTATGGAAGATCATCCACCTCCCCAGGCACTTGTAGCCCTTCCTTTGTCCCACTCTGTCACCTTTGGCTTGTGGCAGTCACATTTCTAGGTATCCGGTTTTCATTTCAGAAAAGAAAAAGTACAAAAGAGAAAGGATGTAGAGCAAAAGAAGAGAGGCAAACAAGTTATATTTCTTTTTATAAAAACTTTCCCGGAAGTCTAGCCCAGCAACTTCTTGAAATCCATTGGCTAAAACTGCATCATAATGGCCTTTTGTGGCCTCAAATTAATGTGAGAAGATAAATATTTTAATTAGCACATTTTCACCCAATGAAACTAATTTCACTACATGAAATTAGTTAAATACATTAAATTAGTTACAATTCTAACTAGTAAGGAAGGAGAGAATGTCGACTGAATAAGCAACTACTTATACTGAGAGTGCTATCATGATAAAAACATGTCATTTATAATTTACACCCCATGCAGGCTTTCTATACATGTGGTGTTAGAAGTGAAAATAATAATCAAAGACCACGATAGCTACAGCTAGTTAACGTCTAAAAAAAAAAAAAAAAAACCGGTTACTGTAGCCAAGTTAAAGAGTGTATCCAAAGAAGTTTTCAATTTGTTATGCATCCCACACACTTTTTTAAAATTCCATATAACTAAGATATTATGTAGGTATATCTTTATTTAAACACTAGAAAGCGAACTGTCATAGAGTTGATGTGATTTTCCCAAGTTCCATATCTAAGGCCATGACTTTAACCGAGATATTTTACATTTCACCTCTCCTTTTTATTCACCATGCTTTCTTACCCAATCACACCTTTAGGCTGAGCTATTCTGCCTTTTGTCCTCCTCACCCCCCATTGATATTGATGTTCACTTCAACCAAAACGCAAACTTTAAAAAAGAAAGTATAGTTTGGGGGTAACTCATTGTTTAATTGGTTTTAGGCTTGAACTTTTGGAGAAATAAATCTGTAGAATCTTTAGTTCACTGATTACTGCTAAAATAATAATTATAAAAATAAGTAGATTGTTGATTAATTAATTAAGTTACTTCTCTACTGTGCTCAGTATAACTGGTAAAGACCACTTTTTTAATCATATGAATACATGTGTACCTTCAGTAGCAATAGGTTTTCTAAAAAGGTCAGTGATTACTGCAGTGATAGATGGAGTTATAAATATACATAAAGGTCTGATTAATTCTGACAAGAAAAGTGTTTCT
The DNA here is from genome assembly GCF_030435805.1 of Mustela lutreola. Taxonomy (NCBI): domain Eukaryota; kingdom Metazoa; phylum Chordata; class Mammalia; order Carnivora; family Mustelidae; genus Mustela; species Mustela lutreola. The sequence goes on from NC_081296.1 coordinate 96,613,891, forward strand.
GAATGAGAATGAAATCTTTGAAGAAATTCTTGAAGCAAAACACAAAAGTTCTTCAAGGTAATTAAAATTCAGTTTTATTCAGATCTTTTTTGTGGCTAGAACTATAGTACTTCCATGGAAATCCAAAATTGTTAGTGTAATATTTTCCATCAAAGAAATGACAGATCAGGACCTTTCATGGCATCATGAAATAATTAGAAAGTGTTATATTTTGAAAAGAAAATAGGAAAACAGTCACTCTATTTAGAACTCACTGTAATCTGTTTTTTTTGTTAAATAACTTATGAGAAAATTATCCAGGAATAATATGGACTATAGATTGTCGCTATTGACATGTAAATGAAAATTGTGTTTGAACCTTCTTAATGATGGAGTTTGAGAAGAAATTACTTGCTACATCAATAGCAATATATCAAGAACTAGAAGTTTGTGTTTTATCTTCTCTGACAAAGATCTCAAATTCAACATAGCAGCTGCACTTGGGGCTATTGCCTGCTTAACTTGGTGTCAGTTTTTTCTGGTCTTTTTTTCAGGATCCATCTAGTTTCTCTTGGCCAAAATAACTTAAAAATGGGTTAGGGATATGACTGGAAACTGCACCTTCAAGTGTACTATGGTAACACTAATCTCTGAATTCCCTCCTTCCTGCAATGCTGATTCTAATTACTGTATTGTCTGGGGTGGAAAAGGGCAATTTCAGGATTTTCCTCTTAATCCTTCCTATCTTAATCACACCTTTTTCTTCTTTATTCCCATATGTTTTACATGAGATGCTAGATTTTCAGGTTCATGAACCCGTTGTTCCTATTTCAGATCTAGGACACATGTGGTCAATCTCCATGATAGTTCTGCCGGCTTGACAATTAGACCCTTGATTCTACTTTCTGGCACAGTCTGCCTCTCAAATATTCCACAGTAGCCCACAGTTTTTATAAGATCTTAGAGTTGACAGTTGGCTGTCCTGGGCCCACTTTTTTATTTTTCCAAAGATTCCAGTATTTACAATAGCAGCCACCCTGATCATGTGTCATAATTATTGCTCTGACACTTTCGTTACCATGCTCATAGCACTTCTTAACATTCCACCCTGCACCTGTAAACAGACCCAATTAACCACACGGTACAAGCTTGATAAACTGTGATGCCACTATATGTGAAGGATTATTACCACCTCATGTGGCACCAGAGAGAAGATCCTAATTGTCAGACTACTGAAAAATCTGGCTCTAAATCTCATCCACAGGGGCTGCTTTCTAGGCTCATCTTGGTTCCAACCATCACAACTGTAGTTTTTATGTCAGTATCACATGACAGGGACTTTTTTGCTCTACCATATCAGGGTCTGTAGTCCCAAATAACAGAAATGAGAAAAAAGTGAAGCAAAAGAAAAAAGAGAATGACCATAGAAGAGAGTTTTGCCAAACTGAATACTGTTTAGTATCAAATGCAAATTGCTTAAATCTCTGAGCCATTGTCCTGTAGACTATATATATGGTTGCTTCTTCTGAATAATCCATTGGAGGAAGGGGTGAAAGACTTTTGTTTACTAGCTTTCATTTCCTTTTGATTAATAGTTTGCTCCATTGAGTGCTAAAATTCTCCTACAGTTTCTTACTATGAAACCAGTAGATTTCATAGCATCCTAGCACTTAATAGCAACAGAAAGGCCTGAAGCAGGAAACATGGATATGAGTGATTATTACTGGACTGTACCTTCAGATAATCACTTTGGGCATATGCATATTTTGTCACTGAAGTATTACCCAGGAATAGAACTTGTGACCTAAGGTCCTGGATAGAGGTGAAACCAAAGGTTCCTAGGATGGAACATAAGAATTCTTCAATAGCTGAAAAGCCTGTGTTGAACATCAACTAACCCTAGATGACTCTTACCTCTCAGCTTCTAGGCTTGCTTCCTTACCACAAAATTCATGTCTGTTTGTAAATTTTTATACAAAAAAGTTAAAGAAACAAATACATTTGTCGTAGTAAATTATGAGACTATTTTAATAAGGAAAATAGTATGGTCTACCTGGCAAGGTACTCAAATTTCAAAGGCAATCAAATGATTGGATTATCAAACAGAATTTTAAGCTACAAGGATATTACTTATACTACATCATTCCACATAATCTACAATTTATTCCATATAAACTATGAATATTTTTAGAAAGGACTGGTATTTTAAGAAAGTAAGCATTCTAAGAGAAACTGGCCACAACACTGATGCTATTCCATAAAGTGGTGAATCTTTTCATTAAATTGTATTTTCCTTTATTTATTGATTTTACTCTATTCGTGTGTGTGCATGTACTGTGTGTCATCAGAAGTCACACCAAGTTTAAGATAGTTTATATCTTTAGTGGTCTTTTAGTTATGTTACCATTACCTGCAAAAATCTAATTTTTTTTTGCTTTTATTCTTCATTTTAACACATTAATCTCTTTTTTTCCTAGGTTTTAGATATGCTCCTCTGCTAGCTTGTAATTTTCATGTCAACTGTTTTCATTTCTCTTTTAGAATAATAAGCCATGATATACATGTTTAACAGTTCGATTTGTAATATGTCTGTATGTTGATGCTCTAAACGTCCAAATGAAAGGCAAGCATGTTGTTTTAGAGTAAATCTTCAGTAGAAATTTTAGTTTGTTGCATCTTTAGAGAAGGTAATTAATACTCAGGTGAGAAATATGTTTAGTTAAGCATGTGTTTCCTTTCATAATTGACATTTCAAAGTAGTCTATTTGAATATGACTCCCTATGGTACAACTTTTAATATATTTTTTCTTCTGTCAATAATCTTAACTTGCTTCTGTAAAAATATTTAGAGTGTAATTCAAACCATCAAGATGCATTTCCATGTATTTTTAAATCTCATTGTATTGCCCTTTATTATTTTTTTTTTAAGTGGGCTCTACACCCAGAGTGGAACCCAATACTGTGCCTGAACTCACAACTCTAAGATCTAAAGACTGAACCTGAGACCAAGAATCAGAAGCTCAACTGACTGAGCCACCTGGGTACTCCTGTTTTGCCTTTTTTGGAACCAATTTTGCAAATAATATTTCATGAAACATAATGTTTCATAATTTTCTAAACATAAGATTCTATAGTATAATCACATTGCTTGATATGGAAATGGTGCTTTATTTTTAAATATTCTTTAATATTCCTTTCAGAGGAACTACAGGGAATAATTTTTATGTCAAGAAAATATTTCTTAATGCTAAGAGGAGCTTCTACCTTAGGCTATGAGACATCTCAATATGTATTTTTTTTTCATTTATTCATTTTTTAAGTAGCAACATAAACTATGTAATGGACATTAGTAACATGGCAACTGAATAATAACATCCCCAGAGATACACCTTCTAACCTAACCCTGCTATTTCCAAGAGTCTCCCTTGGCTATGAATATAAGCTCACTCCAAAAAATTTTCGGTTGCAATAGACTGTGTTCACAGGTTTTATATCTTTTTAACCTATCATTTATTCTCACTGAATTTGTTAATGTATGCATCTATTTATAGCGAGTCTTAAAAAGGTAGAGCTGATTTTAGCTAATGATAAAAAAAAAATTCTGCCCCATTAATTATAGAGATAGACTCTTTTGCTGGAAAAGAGCCACCCAACTTTAAATGGTTAATTGATGAAGTTCACAAAGAAACAGTGAACAGTACTGAATTTACAATAGATAGAACCATTAAAACTAATTTTCTGAAAAAATAGTAAGAGGTGATTGACAGGTAAGGACCTTTTAATATGCAATAGCTATAGCTATTTGTAGCCTCTTATTTTGTAGAAATGTACTTTTGCTAATGAGGAATATAACTATTGGTTCTTCTTGTTCGTGTTTGTTTTTGTTTTAGGGGGGAAAAAACAACAGTTAGGAAGAGGATAAAGGAACATGAAGGGATGGAGCATTCAATCCTCCTCTGCCCAAACAAAAGAAGACTATTAATTTTGTATCACTAAAGAATAAAGATTGGAAGAAAAGATCTGAAAAGTTTGCTGACCTGCTAGGTGTCAAGGTGATTAATTAAGACAATTGGGACCATCCAAAAGCAAAAAGGAACAATCGAGACTGTACACATTTACTGTGATGGTGCAGGTAAAAGGCAAAGAAAAAGAAATGCTCCATTTTTTCCCCACAGAACACCATCACGTATGGGTCAATTTGGTGACATTCAGAGCAGGCATGGAAAATATCACTGCAGAAGGACCTTGAACAAAAAGTTCCTTCTGTTTTATGGAGCTGGAGAAGCTGGGGAGACTGCAAAGAGGGAGGCCTAGTAGTGGAAAAGTATAAGATCAGAATGAAGAAAAATGTCTTAAGATCATACAACAGAGAGGTCTAGGCAGAGTTGCTGCAAAGTGCCTCTGTCAAGGCCTCCATATAAAGAAGGCTTTGAAAATCAGTTGCTTGAGATAGAAATGCTCACTTCTCTATAAACATGCCAGGCGTGAGGTGGGGCATACAGCCTGGGCCCTTGGTGCAGCTCCCTGGAGAGACTGCAGTGCATGTGCTATGCACTATGTCTGTGTGGGGGAAGGCATTTTCCCTCCCGAAGCCTGTTAAACAAAGCCTTTGTAATTACCTGTGGTCAGATGTGAAACATTGCACATATAATCTTGGCCTGGACCCAAAACTCATAAAAGTTCTGGCCACCAGAGATTATGTGATACCCTGGGAAAAATAATTATGCTTCAGGTTCCTGGAGGCAAGTGAATCATAGACCTGAAAGAGTCATTTTCTCACCCCCTAAAATTTGGCAAACAAGAAAATGAGGATTGTCATCAAACTAGCACCCAGAGGAACATTATTCTTATCAAGAGCTCCAAAAAATGTAGCACTGAAGCATCAGTTACCATAGGAAGTCCCCAAAGAGCAACTTGAGTAAAAATGTTCTGCACACGGGTGAGATTCTGGGGACAGAATCTCTGAAACAACTTTGAGGGAAAGTTTGTATAGGTTAAGGTGATCCCAAGTATGGATGCTTGTTTTAAGTACTGTATGACTCACTGACCTGTACCCCTGGGGATAAAAATATATGTTTATAAAAAATAAAAAATTAAAAATTAAAAAAAAAGTACTGTATGACTCAGGAAAAAATAGTCTCAAGAGAGGGCTCTTTGTGTGAATTGTAAGAGCTGTTTCCATTAACTGCAAGACCTAATGTCCAAAAACCACTTGAGTACATTCCTCAACTGATAATTGGGGGTAGGTCAAGCATTCTATTTTATGGAGCAACTACTGCCTAGGCAATTCAGCTAAAATCTTCGGTGACATTAAAGCCAATAGGTACGAGAATATGACCACAAAGCTTCCTTTGAGGTCTCTTCTGCTTTAATCCATAAAATCTTGGACTATAAGGTATAAGCCTGGACAAACTTATTTCTCTACTATTGGTGTGGCAGAAGAAGCAATGGACTCTGTTCTCAAACTCCCTGCCTGAACCACAGCTATCCGGGCGCTTGGCAAACCCAGATCAAATGACAGGGATGAATATATTGAGAAAATTCATTCTCAAGATTTGCAGTAGAGCAGAAGTTGAAGGATCTGTCCTCAAGGATTCCCATCCCATCACATGTGGTTAGACACAGAAATGTATCAAGCTTTATACATGCTTGGAAGTCCTAGTAAATGCTTGGAGTTCCTAGTAGTCAAGATGGGGGACCCAGAACATTTACAAATTGGGACAACCTAGAAGATATGCTGATGTCGTAAATAGCCCCCAAATCTTAGTGAGTTAGTATAACCGAAGTTCATTTTTAGTTTATGCCAAGTTGGCTGAGTCTCTGAGCAACAATGCAGGACAGCTGTACTCTTTGTAGCAACTCAGCAATCCAGGTTAATGAAGTCCCCAACACTTTTCAGTTGCTCTATCTGGAACACATCGTCTCTCTAATCTATGTGGAAGAGAAAAGCAGTGCTGGAATGTCTCCCTGTAGTAATTAAAGACTTTGGCCCTGAAATAACCCATTACATTCATTCACAAAGCCTTTGCTAGTTCTAGTCACCTGACACTGTGTAACTACAATGAGTCATGGCTGAACAGTGGAATTGTCTAAGGCAGAGGATCAAGCTGTGTGATATTGTAAATGTGACCTAATTCCTACTCAGGATGGTAGAGTTTAGAAATCCTCCACACTAAAAAGACTGAAGGATGGATTGGGATAGAAATGATTCAATTACTCTCAGGGTTCTTTCTCTACCAAATAGTTTTTTCTCCTGTCCACATACATTAACATTTCTTACAATTTAAGATTATGACATTAATGATTCTGGTTTCCACTGCCCTAGTCATCATTATTGATGCAGATATATAACTATCTTTTTAAAAATATTTTATTTATTTTATTTGACAGACAGAGAGAGAGCACAAGTAGGCAGAGAGGCAAGCGGGGTAGGGGGGGGTAGTAGGTTCCCTGCTGAGCAGAAAGCCCAATGCGAGGCTGGATCCCAGGACCCTGAGATCATGACCCGAGCCGAAGGCAGAGGCTTAAACCACTGAACCACCCAGGCACCCCTGAAATAGGACTATCTTTATGTCTAAAACGAACTGAGCTCCAAAGGACTCTTTGACAAAAATCAAAATTAAATTCTAGATGTTAACTCCCCTTCCCAACAAATATGAAAGTTTCTTGTAAAGTTCAGAATTTTGTTGAGTTTTAATAACTGTCACTTTAACACCTAATAAACCAATGATCATTTTATATACAGTATTTCTATTACTTAGCTTTTTAATTTATTTTTATTAATTCAAGGAAGATGATATGAACTGAAAAACCTGGAACAATTTACGGTCAGCTTAAAGACACCTGCTCTCAAGATTTTTAAAGAGGCATATTTATTAACTTAATTTACTACTCCTGATTGATTTTTGATATATCGTCATTCTTCCTTTCTTCCTTGAGGGAGAAATTTTTATGGAAGGTGTTACTGCACAGCTGTTATTTCCTCTCACTAATAATTAGCTCATTGTAAAATTCAATCTGTTGTTACTCTAAGCTTTGCTATTTCCCTATGTCAGCTGCCAAAAGCATTATGTAACTTATTCATGTTTATTTTTAAAAATGGTGTGGAAGTATATTCTACCTGATATCAGCACAATTCATTTTTATCTTTAATGAGTTTTATTTATGTGTCTTTTGCCTCACGGTACATCACACTTGTTCAGTATTTGGGGGGATTTTTTTAGTTTTGCGCTTGTCCATATTAAATGTCTTCCTGTACCTTCAGCTCTCTGTTCTCATCTGTCAAACACAGTGTGCAGGGACACTTGGGTGGCTCAGTCATTTAAATTTCTGACCCAGATCATGATCTCGGGTTCATGATGTTGAGTCCAGTTCCGGGCTCCATGTACAGGGCAAAACAAGCTTCACATTCTCTCTCCCTCTCTCTCTGCCCCTCCCCTCCGCTTGCACACTGTCTCTGTCCCTGTCTCTCTCTCTCAAATAAATAAATAAATAAAATCTTAAAAACTAAAACAAAAACATAGTGTGCAATCTGGATTATAGGGAAAACCAGACATGAGAGAGAGGTGGCTGGGCAGGACAGCATAGAAAAAATACAATGTATCCAGGAGAAAAATGGTTTAGGACAAAACTGGGCATCAAGACATAGAGACACTCATTCCACCCGCCAAGAGTGTCAATAATGCACTATTCACATTTCATCCTTATTTCCAATGCTCCAATCTTCTAATCAAAATTATTTCTCTTCCCATCACAAACATGCAGATATAATATGGTAATATTTTATCAAAAGTGACAAACAGCTAAGGATATTAAGTATTGTAAGAGGACATATGTGTGTACATAGGATATGTGTGTATACACACTAGCATACATGCCAGGCACACACATACCAAACACATAAACATCATCCACACACACTTAATCAGACACCACACACATAAAACCTATACCTACAATATACCACATATCCATCTCTATCACACAGGCGCACAACACAAACCACTTTCTACAAACTATTCACACATTCACATACACAACACCTGTCCTACCCTCACACACAACAGTCAATGCTCTGACTCCTGAAAACCACAAACTTTACATCACTGGCACAAGCATGTATAAAGTATCATAGTCCTTTACGATTATTTCTTTGTTGAATATTTGTGTTAAAAAGAAAATTTTGTAGTTTCCTGATAACACCTATAAAGGTAATTTACTTGAATGTCTTTGTTTTTAAAAATGGCCTTTCAATATCATCTTTGGACTATCCCAAGGGTACAATATTTGTTTAAAAGGGTTTGTAAAGAAAAAGTTAATTTTCTTTCCAACACTTTTTATTCCTCAAAAAAGCAATTAATTATTTCTAATATTGTTAAAAATATTCCAATAAAATGATGAAATAATTAAATTAGTTATGAATCTCATAAATGACTTTTATCATAATGCACTTTAGTATTAATAATTATTGTAAATATAAGGTATTTAAGAGATAATTGCAAATATAAGGGTTTTAAGAGATAATTATTCCCAATATTAAGTTAAAACCATTAACCCCTGTTATTAGGTATTTGTCTCTATAGGCTTATAAATACATAGTGATAAAATGTAATCATGGACATTCAGACATAGACATCTTTATTCCTAAAATGTTTATTGAAAGCATATTTTATCCCTACTACTTGACAAAAGAATCAGAAAATACTAGAAAAGCAAAATGATTGTGAAAGCCATGATCATTGACAATAGATTTTGCCCAACTCTTATTATTTATCCTTTTCTCTCTATTGGGAGAGAAAAATGGTGGAGGGAGGGAAGACAGTAAGCAGGCTAGAGGGGATTAAGTCTGCTGGGATAGGGCACATGACAGATGTAATTTTTTTTATTTTTAAAGGCATAAAAGGTTTAGACTAAATTAAGGGGGAAAGAGTCCTAAATTTGAACCACTATATCTCAGTGTATTATCTAGCGAAGCTAAATGCTTGAAATTATAGAAAAGTATTAACTGATACAGCAGTTCCTCTGGCACAGATATTTGTGTTTGTGCACATGCATACATGGACATGGACATAGATAATTCCAAATTCAAGTAAAGAAACAAAGGAATGTGATATGCATGGTCAAAGGAAGAGAGAATAACTTAAAGGATACTTTTCTTTTTAGGTATTATATTTATTCATTTGAGAGAGGGAGAGAGTACATAAGCAGGGGGGAGAAGCAGAAGGAGAGGGAGAAGCAGTCTCCTTGCTGGGCAGGGAGCCGGATGCAGGGTCCATCCCAGGACTTAGAGATAATGACCCAAGCTGAACGAAAGCAGACACTTAACTGTCTGAGCCACCCAGGCACCCCAAGGACAATTTTCTAAGGCTGTTCATGACTACAATTCCAGTTCCCTTCTACTGTGAAAAAAAAAAAATATATATATATATATATATATAATATATATAAATATGTGTGTGTGTGTGTGTGTGTGTGTGTGTATCAGGACAATGTTCTTTAATGTTCCTGACAAGGCATTCTTCTTTGTGGTGTCATATAGGAGGGTGCATCAGAATAGCACAATTAATCCTGAAGATCAGAGAGATGAAGATGTCTATGATACTCCATTTTCTCAATCTCACAACCCCAGATATTACTGAATTAGTTGACAGAGCGGGGAGAAATGACCGTGTTGTATAGTCTTGATGTTGTTTCTCTGAATCTGTGAGAATATACAGATGGACTATGAATTTTCCATGCCTGCCAGATGTACTTGTAAGGAAAGTGACCCCAACAGTTTTATTTCAATTGTGGTGACTGTTCCTTTCCATACCTGGGTTAATTTTTTATTTCTCACACCATGTGCTTTGCTTAGGAATTGAAGCCCCTCCACCACAAAAGCTGCAGAGCTCTGTACTGGGGAATGTTGCACTGGCTGGAAAGTAAACACTTAAAAGCAAGACATGGGAAAGATTCCTAAGTTCTGAAATGAAAAGAACTCACAGAGACATGTCACTTAGATTAACACCAAATTAAACCAATGTAGATCTTACTTTTCAAAATATAAATGCAAGAAATTCAACGAGAAGGACAAACCAGTCAGATCAAATTGCTGACTGAGCAACATTTCTCAAGCATCTGACTTACTTCTGAGAGTTCATTATCTATCTCAGATATGGAAGAGCCGTAGATAAAGAGAACTGCATGGTCAGTAGAGCAAATCCCTCTTCTAACACAAATTGCTATAGAGGTTTACAATAAACTACCAGCACTAAAGTGAGGGAAAGTAACTTCTATGGAAAAACAAACAAACCAACCCACTCACTAGAGTGAGTCAGCATTCTTTAGTAGGGCAGGATTTTTGTTTCATTTTGCAAAATAATCTTAAGAGAACAGGTTGATTGAGCTCAATTGAGCATTGCATTGAAGAAAAGGAATTTTGAGTTTTACGTTTATGTTTTCTAGTTTGTTTCCTTAGAGAGCTCAAATAGATACAGGGACTTGGGGATGAAGAAGGGATTTGGGGAGTTTTTCATAGGACCATAAAATGAGGTAGGGACCTTGATAATGGGCCACCAGTAAAAATGAATGTGTCCAAGAAGTTTTAGGAAAAGTCGTGAGGATGCTTGTTCAAACTGGTTACTCTTCTATGCTCTAATTTCCTTTCATTACAGCAAAACTTTCACGAAATTTTTGTTATCATATAATACATTGTTTAATGGTGACTTGGGAGATGGCATACAATTCTTATTCACATCCAGGTAAAGGGAACCAGGAAGAATAAGAGAATTGAAAGAGATTGATAAATAAACCTGAAGCAAAGTCACAGAACAAAATGCAATAGGTAGCGAAAAAGAGAGGGTAAGCATTTACGAAACAAGAATGTGTAGATTCTAGGAACCATTAAGGAAACCCTGGGCTTTGAACAAGTCCATGGGATGAAAGCCCATGTTACTTTATATGCATATATTTAAAAAGGGGAGGGGGGCAGCACTAGAACAACAAGTTAGATGAGTACTCACTGTTGGTCCTCTTTAAAGAGACCTCTGTGCCACCCACTTAAATCCATCCCCAATCTCTGACATATAGCTAGAAATTTTTCAGCCTTTTTGGTAGTTACATATGGCTATTTGGAATTCTCTCTACTGGAATATGGGTGGTAGTGATATAAGCCAAATTCTGGCACATTAAAATCTAATATGTACTGCCTCCATTTCTTTCCCCATTTACCAGCTGTGTGCAAATAATTATGTATTCTTAGGAGATGACATAGCCGCAAAATATAAGTTGCTTCAGTTACCAAATCACCACATGAAGGAAAACCATGCCTCTCTCTTGACCACTCACCTGACTGTATGGGTAAGAAAGAGTCCCTAGTATATTAAACCACTAAAATATTGGGAGGCAAAAGGGGGAAAAAGAGAGAGAGAGAGAGAGAGAGAGACAATCAAGAAATAGACTCTTAATTATACAGAACAAACTGATAGTTACCAGAGGGAAGGTGAGTAGAAGAATGGGTTAGATAGATGATGGGGATTAAGAAGGGCCCTTGTTGTGATGAGCACCAGGTGACGTATGGAGGTGTTGACTCACTACATTGTTACATTGTACTAATAGTACATTGTATGTTAAGTAGCTGGAATTAAAATAAAAATCTAAAAATATGTATATTTTTTAAAAAATTAAAAATTGAAATAATGGGATGCATTATTTTTCTGAGTCCTTTTCTCCTGGCTACCGTGTACTACTTTGTTGGAAGGTTGAGAAAGAAGAATGTTTACATGGGTGTAGGCATCTGACATATAGGTTACTCTGATTTTGTGGTTTTGACACATTTCCAGAAATCCTGTATATTCCTACTCTCCTTATTAATCCCAAAATACACAACATGAACTTCATGCTTTCTTGAGGCTGAAGATAAAACTTCCATGACAAAAATAATCATGCAATCAAACTTAATAGGTAGAAAGGTAATTACACATAATACATTGTGATAAGGCTCTGATAGGAAATGTAAGCCTTAAGGAAGATAAGAGTTGGAAACGAGAGAGAGGAGCTATAACAGATGCATCTGGAGGGCTTGAATGTAGAAGGCATTCCAGACAATGGGTGATGCAGGTGTGAAAGTCAAAAAAGCAGTAATAGAGTGAGGTATTTTCTAAAAAACATAAAGTAATTAAGAGCTTTAACAATAGTATGTTCTGAAGTCCGAGAGAGAGAGATCCATCAGACTTCTTATGGGACCTAGGGATTAAAAAACATGACTCAGAGTCTTGAAGGCTGTCATAGGCATTGGAGAGTTTTAAGCAAAAAAGTGATGCTGTTGCATTTTCTGTGTAAGAAAGATCACTTGTGACCATAAAGAAGGTTAGATTAGAAGAGGAGAGACAAGATTGATGACAGAGAATGCCAATTAGGAGGTTGTTGCATTAATCCAGATAAGAAATAATGAGGCTTGAGCTATGCCATGGCACTGGGGATGGGAGAGAAGCAGTTTGGAGAGATGGTGAGGTGTTTTCAGTAATTGGATAGATCAGATTTGAATGCCGGCAGCTTACTTTTTAGAAGCTACCTTATTTACTTGCCAATACAATCTTCCCTGAGTCATTCCTGGAAGAAAAGTATATCTGAGATGTAGTATCATTTGTGGCCAAGCCAACTTCTACTGGTTTTAAACACTAGATGGTTATAAATAATGGGATTAATTACTTCACTATGTTAGTGACCCAAACAAAATTGCAGCTGGTATATAAAAAGTGTCATGTGTTCCCTTCAAAGAAATACAAAATAAAGGATGTAAATTTGCTCTGAGAATTAAAACACAGAATTTTCATAAAAGTGTCAAGATAAAGTTACCTTGAAAAGACAGAAGTAGGTCTGCCTGGGTGGCTCAGTGGTTAAGTGGCTGCCTTCAGCTCAGGTCATGATCCCAGGGATGGGATGTAGTCCCACATGGGCTCCTTGCTCAGCAGGGAGCCTGCTTCTTCCTCTGCCTGCTGTTCTCTCTGCTTCTTGTGCTCCCTCTCTTATTCCCTCTCTCTCTCTCTCTGACAAATAAATAAATAAATAAAATCTTAAAAAAAGAAAAGAAAAGTTGAAAGTATCTCAAGCCACCAAGAAATGACTGAAATCACAATATATTGTTCTATATACCTCTGGTAACAAAGATCTGTGTTTTGGTTCTAAAACCAGTTATATGAGGCTGCTAAATATGAATTTACATCTAATGAGACCCTCCATTTTCAATTTCATAGTTTTAGGTGTTTGATCTCTGGTTATGCCCAAAGTTAGTTTAGGGAAGGATGGTTTTATTTTTTGCCTAGTCTTTAGAATTCTCCATCCTGGTCACCCCAAATAAACATAAAAGCTAAGTAAAGTTGATGTTTTTCTCATGTAATCTTCAATTGAAAGATAAGTCCTAGAGACTCCATCAACCCATCAGAGGTTGCTCCCTTCAATGCCTCCTTTTAAAGATATAATAAAGTGGCCAATTTATTCACATGGGAGGATTTACGGCCAGATCTTTCCCTTTGGAAGTTCAATAAGATAATCATATTTGTGAGACATCTGTTAGCTTGTCTTTCCTGTTGGTTACCCTCTTCCATTTTTAACCTTCTTCAAAAGCCTTCACAATTTTTTAAATTAATTTTTTATTTTTTATAAACATATATTTTTATCCCCAGAGGTACAGGTCTGTGAATCACCAGGTTTACACACTTCACAGCACTCACCCAAGCACATACCCTCCCCAATGTCCATAATCCCACCCCCTTCTCCCAAACCCCCTCCCCCCAGCAACCCTCAGTTTGTTTTGTGAGAATAAGAGTCACTTATGGTTTGTCTCCCTCCCAATCCCATCTTGTTTCATTTATTCTTCTCCTACCCATTTAAGCCCCCATGTTGCCTTCACAATTTAATAAAAGTAATTCCCCTCTAATTTGTATATCGACAGTCTTTTAAATATACCTCTTTCCTCTTTTTTTTTTTTTCTTTTTTAGATTCTATTTATTTATTTGACAAAGAGAAAGAGAGTATGAGCAGGGGGAACAGCAGAGGGAGAGGGAGAGGGAGAAACAGGTTCTCTGTTGAGCAGGAAGTCTGATATAGGGCTCAGTCCTGCAACTCTGGGATCATGGCCTGAGCCAAAGGCAGATGCTTAACCAACTGAGCCACACAAACACCCATTACCTCTTACTGCCCCTTATAATGCAGGGAAGAAAATTGCAAGAGAACACTTAATTAAGTTGCTAAAATAGCTTTGTCATGTATTCACTGTATACACTGTATTACCGACAAGCTGCAAAGTATAGGCTCCATGGGAGAAGTAAATTTATCAAGAGAAGTGCCTAAAGAGTGAGTGAAGCATTCTCTGTCACTAGTTCTAGGCTCCTGAAGTAGCACTGGCTCTAGTAAAAATGTAGAGCAGAAAGATCATTTGAATAAGTCTGATTCTCATCAACTTAGAAAGCAATTATTCTTATTAAGACATTAGTCCTAGGGGAGCCTGGGTGGCTCAGTCCATTAAGCATCCAACTGTTGATCTCAGTTCAGGTCTTGATCTCAGGGTCATGAGTTCAAGTCCCTAAGACATATCAGCACTAAGTCCTAATATGCATTGTGTTTATTTTAAAAATAGCTTGAGGGGTGCCTGGATGTTTCAGTCAGATGGGTGTCTGACTCTTGGTCTAGGCTCAGGTCATGATCTTGGGGTTATGGGATTGACTGTCAGGCTCTGTGCTGTGTGTGGAATCTGCTTGAGATTCTCTCTCTCCATCTTGGTCCCACTCTGCCCACGAGCTCTCTCTCAAATAAATGAATGGATAAAATCTTTAAAATAAACAAAAATTTAAAATGGCTTGAATTATCAAATAAATTAGAAAAGGATGATCTATAGTTATAGCTCAAAAATCTGCCTGATAAGAAATTTATAATTCTTAACACTGAGTGGCTATATTAAATCCAGGGAAATAAACAATTCAACCACTCACTGAATGAAAAACATAATTCTATGTTTACGGTGTGTATTAACTTCCTATTGCTGCTGCAACAAATAACCACAAATTTAGTGACTTAAAACAGGACAAATTGATTACCATATGTTCAGGAGGTCCAAAGTCCAAAATTGGTCTTGCTCGGTTAAATGTGAACTATCAGCAGAACTGTGTTCCTTGTGGAGGCTCTACAGGAGAATTGGATTCCTTATCCCTTCTAGATCTTGAGCACTATATTTGGCTCAAGGTCCCTTGCTGTGATCACTGATCTCTCCAAACTGCTTTCATCATCACATCCCTTTCTCTTAGATTCTTGCCTCTGTGAAGACCCTTGTGATGATGAGGGCCCAACTCTGTAAGTACAGATAAAGTCCCCTCGAGATCCTTCACTTAGTTATATCTTAAAAATTCCCTTTTGTGGGGCGCCTGGGTGGCTCAGTGGTTAAGCCGCTGCCTTCGGCTCAGGTCATGATCTCAGGGTCCTGGGATCGAGTCCCGCATCGGGCTCTCTGCTCGGCAGGGAGCCTGCTTCCTCCTCTCTCTCTCTGCCTGCCTCTCTACCTACTTGTGATTTCTCTCTGTCAAATAAATAAATAAAATCTTTAAAAAAAAAAAAATTCCCTTTTGTCATGGAAAATAACATCCATAGTTCCTGAAGACAAAGACCTGGGCATTTTTGGAGGATGTTATTTAACCAACCACAAAGACTACACTGCATGCCTACTTAAATACTAGTCAGTAAAAAATGGACTGCTTGTTACTCTTCAATAAAAATAAATGATATGGTTGTAATCTCAAGTCTCAGATGACAGCCCTTTTCCAACATTATTAAAATTATTTTTGTGCATTTATTGCAGGACACTCCAGAGTTAGTTTCCAGTTTGTCTCCATACTTGAACAAAATTTAGTGATTAAAAAAAGGGAGAAGATGACTTTATTCTAAAAAATGCTCAAGATTTGTCATTCCCTTGTTGTAAATGATAAGCAAGTTTTAACTTTAGGTTATAAATGTCACAAGACACTATACCATTCCAGGTTCAGTTTAGAATAAGATGGACAGTTTGGGAGAAATACCCTGTTTTTTTAATTATTAAATGGAATTAGACACACACACAGAGATGTTTTTGAGTAGAATATGGACATGTTCTAATATCCCTGCACCCACGTATCTGCAAGTCACCTAAGCTGTATGACACCAGTGGCCAATTCAGGTAAACGCTGGCCTCTGGCCATGGACATATTTTAAGATGGTCTTTCTCAGTAGTGCTTTTTCTAATATTTTTACATTCATTTTTACCTAAATAAAACACTAAAAGATAATCTCCTGAGATATTGTCCTGACTATGCCAGCTGAGGAAAATGATATAAATTTAGCCAAATTAATCTGACATGGGATTGAATAGTTATAACGATCAAGTGGGAAAACAACCAACCTATTATGTTCATCTAGAAACATAAAAGTCTGAAAATAAAATCGAGATCAAAGGTTAAAATAATATATTCAAGAAATGCATTTTGTAGGGGTTAGTATAACTGTTAATAAATATTCTCTTTGCCCTATCAATTTTATTTTTGACAGTCATCTCCCAAATGTGACTCTTAGCCTCAAGAATGATTCTTTTTTTTTCATGTGACAGAATGGTATTTACACAAATTGTTCATTTTTCTTTGAAAATAACTAGAAAAGTATAGGAATGACTTTTTATTACCAACGTCACATAACAATCAACAAGAAGAAAACCAAATAAATATGAAAATAATCAGGGTGCTTGGGTGGCTCAGTGAGGCTTTCAGCTCAGGTTACGATCTCAGGGTCCTGGAATCAAGTCCTGAAGCAGACGCCTTGCTCAGTGGGAAGTCTGCTTTTCCCTCTGCCCCTCCCCCTGCTTGTTCGATCTCTCTCTCTCTCTCTCTCACTCTGACAAAAAAATAAAATCTTTAAAAATAAAGACCTCAAAAAAAAAAAAAAAAGACCACAAAACTCCAAATTTCATTTAAAATTGATTCAAAAAACACTCCTAAGGAATTAAATGCTGGTTTTATGTCCTTTAAATTGAAGGATAAGAAAAGAAGTTATACTCACTTTTTGCTTTTAATATAGGTATACATTTAAAAATATTTCTACTGTATTAATAATTGTTTAAGACATCATACCACAACCAATGTCTATCTGTTCTTAAGTTACTAATCTACAGCTTCAGTGTTCTTAGTAAATTGGCTTCACCAACACAGTTATATGTTCAATATTTAACTAATGTGTATTGAGATATCACTATGTGCTAGTCAGTATGTTATCATTTCACCTGTATTGTCATTAAACAATACTCTCAGGCACACACCTAACAAAGCGGTGATTCAAATGTAAATCAGACTGGCAATATCCCAGGCTCTTACCTAATTTTTGTGTTATGTATTTTCTGGTTAGCTAACTAAAATGTGCAATAATGGTCTATAAATAAATCATCACAGGAACAATTCTTTTAACTTTTTGTGGAATAGTTTCCCTCAAGTAATAAAATTACTTCTTCATGGAAGTACATGGACCAAGTACTTTAAACTGCTTACCATATTTCAGAGAACAGATAAACATTGCTCAGATGCACTGCTTAGATGGCACTCAGTCCATACCAATATGGTGAGGTAGGATTTCCAGGACACCAACCCTCTTTTTTTTTTTTTTTTAATTCAAAAAAAGGTTCATGAGATTGGGAACCAAAGCCTGAGTGTAATATAATTAGTTACATAGGACCTGGTGAGGAAAATTTTGTTGTGGTAATTTGATATATTTGATATGGTTTTAATAATAATAATAAATATTTATGATTTAATAAATAATCTCAAACAGACTTCCCAGCCAGCACGGAGACCATCCCATGACCCTGAGATCATGACCTGAGTGAAAACCAAGAGTCTGACACTTAACTGACAGAACTCAGCAGCCCCTAGATTCCGCTTCTTTTTTTTTTTTTTTAAAGATTTCACTTATTTATTTGACACAGAGAGAGAGTTCACAAGTAGGCAGAGAAAGAGATAGAAACAGGCTCCCTGCTAAGCAGAGAGCCTGATGCAGGGCTCAATCCCAGGACCCTGAGATCATGACCTGAGCCAAAGGCAGAGGCTTAACCCACTGAGCCACCCAGGCGCCCCTAGATTCTGCTTTTATACACTACAATAAAATAGCTTAAAATTGTATCCGACTTTCCAAAATTTAAAAACGTTTAAATATTTACTTTTCATGCAAACAGTTATTTGCATACATTCAATAAAAATCTGTTTTCCTTTCACCTGAATTTTTAAAATTTTTAAAGAACTTAGCAAACTCAACACCCAAAGAACAAATAATCCAATCAAGAAATGGGCAGAGGACATGAACAGACATTTCTGCAAAGAAGACATCCAGATGGCCAACAGACACATGAAAAAGTGCTCCATATCACTCGGCATCAGGAAAATACAAATCAAAACCACAATGAGATATCACCTCACACCAGTCAGAATAGCTAAAATCAACAAGTCACGAAATGACAGATGCTGGCGAGGATGCAGAGAAAGGGGAACCCTCCTACACTGTTGGTGGGAATGCAAGCTGGTGCAGCCACTCTGGAAAACAGCATGGAGGTTCCTCAAAATGTTGAAAATAGAACTGCCCTATGACCCAGCAATTTCACTATTGGGTATTTACCCTAAAATTGTTTTAAATTTTTAAAATTTAAAAAAATTTTAAAATAATATAAGATAGACTTGACCCAGAATGCCATATTTGAGAATCATGCTCCTTCAATCATGTATGCATGATAAGTCACTTTCAAGTAACTTAGTTGGTTCCACTTATAGACTTTAGAAGAGAGTAATTTACCGATAAGCAGGTAAAATATGGCAGAGCCCATATCTTGGGCTTACCCGTATCTTGGGCTTATTTCTGAGCCTCGGGAAATCAAATCACAGGGGCTTTAGCTGTTCAATCTGGGATTCCTTATGAAAACTTTTAGATAGACGTGAATTTTGTGGTCTTAGTAATTGTCCAATACTGCATGGCTCTAGATTCCACAAAGCAAACTTAAAGAGGCCCTAAATGGTAAATTGACACTCTTTCTATACCTGTATAATTAATCAGGTCAAATCTAATGTGACAGGACTTATTTTGTGATCAAGAGTCACTTCTTCTTCTTTTTTTTTTTTTTTTTTTTTTGTAGGACCTGATTTTTTCTTTTTTTTTTTTTTAATTTCTTTTTATTTTTATTTATTTTCAGAAAACAGTGGAAGAGATTATGCTGAGTGAAATAAGTCAAGCAGAGAGAGTCGATTATCATATGGTTTCACTTATTTGTGGAGCATAACAAATATCATGGAGGCCAAGGGGAGTTAGAGAGGAGAAGGGAGTTGGGGTAAATTGCAAGGGGAGGTGAACCATGAGAGACTATGGACTCTGAAAAACAATCTGAGGGGTTTGAAGTGGCGGGGGGGTGGGAGGTTGTGGTACCAGGTGGTGGGTATTATAGAGGGCACGGATTGCATGGAGCACTGGGTGTGGTGAAAAAATAATGAATGCTGTTTTCTTTTGAGATTATTATAATCACAAAATGGGGATTGGATGGGTGTGAAAGACTTTGAAAAGTGTAAAGAACAGTGAGCAGAGTACTAACCAGACCACCTTTTCATTATCTCTGAATTACATTCAAAAACCAGGCCTTGAAAATCAGACAGATGAAGGCATCTGTTAAGTGAATATAATTTTTACTATCAAGAGAATTCTTTCTTATATGGAATTAAAAAAACCTGTAAATATAAACAGGCAAAGAGAACCCTGATTTTTTTTTTTTTCATTTTCTGTTTTACCTTACGAGGCAGATCAGGCCAGAAAGTCTGAAAGGGTAATTAGAAGATCATTCTATTCACTACAAAGCCCGAGTTTCTCTGGAATTACGGCAAAGATGCTTGGAGGTTTCCAGAGCTAATTAAAAATGCTAAGAAGCAAATTAACACTTTCTCTCTAATAAACTGCAAACACACAGTTAAGTCCTTTTAATAATGCTCCAAAGCCTCCCAAACAGATTGAAGTAGACAAAGCAGAGAATTCAAAATAAAGGCAAAATGCTTGGAATATTTGGATGACCTAAGACTGAATGGGAGAAAGTTCAATTTCCATCCAAAGTCAGATTACAGATTTTTGAATAGAACAAAGAGAAGTTAATAAAATAAAAATGTAGTAACCTATTCTTCCTTTTGGTATTTTTTTAATACCATTTTGATTTATATTGTTATGTTTCCTTTTATTGTTACTATAACTACTTCCTTGTCATTTTCTGCATCTGTGTCATATCTCTCTTATTTTCTGTTGGTTTTCTAGCATCTAGTACAGTACAAGACCAGAGCAAAGCTTCATTTTCTTTTTAAACAAATGAATGGATGAATAAGTTAAAAAATGAATAGGTTGCTGAAGGAAATATGTGTGGTAGAACAGAAATATGAAGAACATATTTATGATTTCATTACAGATAAAATAGTTTAATTTGTAATAATTATTAATTTGTATAAAAATGAGTTTGTAGGTCTCATTTTTCTGTCACCTATTTTTCAGAAACATGTTTTCTTTTTTAAACAATATGCAGATCACATTCCTTTCCCATCCCAAAACCTCAATGGGCTCTGAAATCAGTTAAGCTAACGTTACAACTCTGCCCTTCATTAATGAGTCCCTGACTTCCCCAACTCTTCTCCCAATTTGCTCTCTTAACTTGGCTTCAGTCACAGTAGCCACTCTGTGTGTCTCGGGGTCATAAAGACTCTTTCTTACCTCAAAGTCTTTGATTTTGCTCTTTCATGCACATAGAATTATGGCCCAAGTTTATCTGGAACTGTGATCAAAAACCAAGATCCTTCCCAAGCATAGTATCTATAAAAGGCTCATTCTCCTTTACAGCTACTCCCTGTTTATCTTGCTTTACTTGTCTTCATAGCACTAATCTGCCACCTAAAATTATTTTACATATTTAAGTGTTTACTCTCTCCTCCTGCCAAAAATAAGCCCTCAGTCTGAGCCATTCACCTCTTTATTTCCCAGGGTATAGAACATGCCTAAAAAGTACTATATATACAAGAGGTATTTGCTGAGTTAATTAACATTTATATGTAGATATATAAATGTATACTTTATAAGCAATAGTGTTTATAGATGGTGAGATTCAACATTAGAAAGGTCAAATTTTGTGTGGCAATTAGGAGTTAGTTGGCTTATCAAATTAATTTGTAAATTTGGTGTAATTCCACCACACACATACAAACATACACACAAAAAAGATTTATTTTTTTAATTTGCCAATTGTTTCTAAATTTTAAATAGAAGATTAAATGTACACAAATAGTTAAAATAATTTTGAAAAAAAGAACAGAATGGATGAATAATTCTATCATATATCAAAATGTTTTATGTTTAATTTTATCAAAACTAATCTGATTACATCAGTTTGATATTGGTGCAGAAATAGAATAGTAGATATTGAAGCAGAATACAAGGTCTAGAAAAAGACTACAGTCAGAGTTAGATAAACTTCGAGGTTTGGAGGTATAGTCCCCACAAGACTGTCCTCACTTCTGACACCAACTCCAAGTTTGGGGGGATTCCCAAAATTACCCTCCTGTTAGGTAATTTGCTGGAAGATTTCAGAAAACATACTGAAAGCCATTATATTCATGGTCACAAGGTTTATCACATGGAAAAGGTACAAATAATGACCAGCCAAAGAAAGATGCATAAAGCAGAGTCCAGAGGGAGGTCAATATATGAAGCTTGAGGTCCTTTCCGTGTAAGTCATGGATGTCTGACAATACTAACAAAGTACTGTCAACCAGATAGCTTGCATGAGCATGCGTATCTGACTTATGTTGACACTCTTGACTAATTGATTGTCCATTGGTTAAATTTAGTGTCTAGCAGCACCTCTCCCCAGTGGTTTGGTTTCATACTAGATGGGGATTCAATATCTCATTGGCATAAACTATCAGGTGTGGTCAGAGGGGTCCATCATAAATAAAAACAAAAGGAAAAAAAATCCTATTCCTATTTTATTTATATATGTTTTAGATAAATAAAAACAAAAAAAAGAAAATGAAACCTATTCCTATCACTCCTATTCCTATAACTAACCTATAGTTACCTTCAAGAAGCCCAGGACCAAAGCTGAAACTCTTTTTGGTCAAGGCTAAATTCTTCACTACACAGATGTGTGTATTTGTGGATATTTGGTATAGGACAGGTTGATATCGTATGTGGGAAACAGATATATAGTACATCATGTTTTTGAAATTTACTTTCCTTAGGGGAAAAACAAATAAAACTAGATCACTACCTCCAGCACTAAAAGTAAATTCTAGATGGATCAAAGATCTAAATGTGGAAAACAAATATTTACAACAGCTGAAAGAAAATAAGTAAAACAATGTTATGACCCTTGAGGTAGAGAAGAATGAAGAAAAAGAAAGCACAGGGGCATCTGGCTGACTCAGCCAGCAGAGCATGCAACCCTCAATCTTGGAGTCATACGTTTAAGGCTGATTTTGGAGGTAGAATTTACTTAAAAAATAAATAAATAAAATAAAACTTTTTTAAAAAGAAAAAGAAAGCACATACCACAAAGGAAACAATAGATAAATTGAGCAATGAGAAATTTAAAGACCTCTGAACAAAAAAGACTACAAAAATGTTGACAAGCAACAGTCTAGGAAAACATATTTGCTGATAGTGGTGAGATCAATTTTCCGAACCTCTATACATCCATAATAAGGAATAAAACAATTAACACAACCTCTGCCTTCAGCTCAGGTCGTGATCTCAGTGTCCTGAGATCAAGTTCTGCATCAGACTCTCTGCTCAGTGGGGAGCCTGCTTCCCCCTCCACCACCCCGTCTGCCTCTCTGTGTACTTGTGATCTCTCTCTCTGTGTCAAATAAATAAATAAAATCTTTAAAAAATAAATGAACACAGTAGAAAAGTAGGCAAAGGATAGGGGTAAGGGATTTATTTGAGAAGAAATGTGAATAACTCCTGATTTTAAATTAATCTGTTTATAAACCAAATTATAATTAACACTTACTTTCAGTTTATTTAACTGTATTTTTGTTAAGAAAAGAGTACCAGACCCTACCCCCATTCCCAAAGTCCTCACTGTAACAGAAAGATGATACCTTTCCTTTCAGCCCGTTGCCTTCCAAATCCTTTCAATAGTCTACAGCTCAGACCCACAGCTTAATTAACTGATAGTTTAAGTTCATCTTTGCAGGTTAATTAGCTGGTGGTTGAAATTACTTACTGACTTCTACTTCAACAAAAATCATCATAGATATCTTTGTTCCTTGGCACAAAGTCATTTCACAAGGACCATTTCAGAAAAGAGCTACCACTCAGTCTGTTGGTTGTAGAAGGGAATTTCTGACATAATACAAATTTCTGCAAAGGTGTTAATCTTGTCTTTTCTAACAGTTCTATGGAAACACCAACTGAATAGTGAAATTAGGGGGGAAATATTCATTTGTTCTAGCAAATGGCAATAGAGAGCAACACTTCCTGGAAAAATCAAATAATTTGAGCTATATGTAATTTTTAATTGACTCTAATGAAGGAAGGGCAACTTGAATATAACTTTCTGTCAGTGAAGGAATAGCTTGCTTATGTGTTAAATGGCAGAAAACATAGCTTCACAAAATCTCAATAATACTCCCTAATCTGAAAAACAAAGACAAATGTTGGGCAGACAGAAGGTGCATTTGGGCAGAACCAGCTATTCTAGAAAGGGTGTCACAGGTTAAAGGCCACTGGTTTAGATGGATATGCCAAACAGAAAACATTACTATTACTAACTTCTAACAAGGGAGGTTATGTTAGGCAAAATGAAAGCATCACCCCATTGAACTGCTGGTTACCACCTGAAATTGAGAAGATTTCTTTTTCTTTTTTTTTTTTAAGATTTCATTTATTTATTTGACAGAGAGATCACAAGTCGGCGGAGAGTCAGGCAGAGAGAGAGAGAGAGAGAGAAGCAGGCTCCCGCTGAGCAAAGAGCCCGATGCGGGGCTCGATCCCAGGACACTGAGATCATGACCTGAGCCAAAGGCAGCGGCTTAATCCACTGAGCCACCCAGGCGCCCCCAAGAAGATTTCTTTATTGCAATGCCCAAGCTAAGGGATGTGGCTTCCTCTACACGGGTGCTGTTTCTTCTCTGTTAGGGCTGCTTTTAGTGCTGAACCAGCAAAGTCACATAATGACAAATCTAAACTCTTTTCTCCATTACTACAGTCTCTTCTCCCTCACTGATTAGGATTTACAAACTTATTCTAGTGCCATTGCAAGGATGCGCAGGAAAGTACACATAAATTTAAGGTGCCTAGATGAATAATTAGAAAATGCTTTCTTATGTAATAGAATTATTGCACAGTGGTAGGAAAGCTCATGTAGGACTTTTAGCTTGTGATCTCAAAAAGATAGCAAGGAATGTCATCTGTGGTACTAGAATTTTGTTAAGGAATCAGAAAGCATTGCTAAATAAAGAAAAGTTATTTTTCATATTGGCAACACTCATTGGTGAACTTAACATGTCCTGCTGTAAATTTTTAATTTCAAGGGTTTTTAAAAATCCTATAGAGAACTAGAAAACAAAAACAAAACAAGTAAACATTTTGTCTTCATTCTTCCCAACAAGTATAAAGGTCATAACAAAGAAGAGTGTATATTAATATAACTAACCTTTATAATAATTCTCTGCCTCTGCTATCTCTGGGAATAACTGCTACTCAGAAGGCTAAGACTCAAAAATTTTATGATCAGCAAATTGCCCTTCTATATGAGCACAAGAAAAGATACACACACACGCACACTTATTTATTAGAAAATAAACTTCCCATGCATACTTGCCAGTAGAAAAAAATGCTTAAAGGTATATTCCTTTTGGCGCGCCTGGGTGGCTCAGTGGGTTAAAGCCTCTGCCTTCGGCTCAGGTCATGATCCCAGGGTTCTGGGATTGAGCCCCACATCGGGCTCTCTGCTCAGCAGGGAGCCTGCTTCCTCCTCTCTCTGCCTGCTTCTCTGCTTACTTGTGATCTCTGTCTGTCGAATAAATAAATAAAATCTTAAAAAAAAAAAAAAGGTGTATTCCTTTTAAGCAGATATACAATTCAAGAATGGAGAAATCGGGGAACAAAAGTAGTGGTGATTAACAAGAAAAAGAATATTTTAAAAAACCATAAAACAGGATGGATTCTAAAATAATCCTTGTTAAATTTCAATATCAATTATCAAGACAATTTCTTTGAGAAAAATTTTTGTCAAAATTAATAAAATTATTCTTCATCTGAAAGTTAAGATTATATTTTTTAATAGGAAAATTAAACAGAAGGAAAGGAGGAATGGAAATTGTGTTAAATTTGTAAGGTCAGAATGGAACTATTTCAAACTTTATAGTGATAATTAGGAAAATGCAAGTTGAACTAATATTTTAAGTCTGAATTTTATTTTATTTTTTTAAGATTTTATTTATTTATTTGACAGACAGAGATCACAAGTAGGCAGAGAGGCAGGCAGAGAGAGAGGGAGAAGCAGCCTCCCCGTTGAGCAGAGAGCCCAATGTGGGGCTTGATCCCAGAACCCTGGAATCATGACCTGAGCTGAAGGCAGAGGCTTAACCCACTGAGCCACCCAGGTGCCCCTTAAGTCTGAATTTTAAATAACTGATAGGTTAAAAAAATGAGCTGTACCCGCAAAAAACCCGAGTTTTAAAGTATTTACTTTCTCATCTTCAGAAATTTAAGTTCTTTAGCAATCAGGGAAAAACATTGTCCCAGTTCAATTTCTGTTGACTTCCCTTATATTTCTTAGCCTGCTCCTCTCCTCAGACAGAGATCATTTTCTTCTTATTTTAATTCAGAGTCCTAACAAGTTTGATTTAGTTTGACTTACTGTATGTGTTTTTGCCACAAGATGGATTTATTTTCATTTAGACATGCTCATCGGCTCATTTTGTGAAAATTTAAAGTACATTAATTCTAAGTATCCCAGGGAAGAACTAAAACATTTGTAGTTATTTATTCAAATGCCAGTGGCAACTATCGATGTGGGACGTTTGCTTGACCTCAAAGAAGAATATATTCATTTAAAGTAGTAATACTGAAGAAACTTGCTTAGAAATTTAACTTGGTGTGTACATGTGTGGATACATGTGTGTGTGCCTTTGAGTTCATGAGGAGATTTTCTGAGTGAAAAACCAAGAATAAACTAATAGAACAGGATACTACCAGAAGAGGACCAAGGGGACCACCTGAGTACCAAAATAATCCCCCTGTCCCCATTATGAGGAAGCACCTTACCTCTCATGATGACCAAACTCAATTGTCTCAGACAGTATAATAACTCCTTTCTGTGATTGATGGTTCACCCCCACAGAAACCCTACATGAACAGATGGAAGCTAAGGCCTCAATTCTAGTGGGATTCTTATTTTTCCTCCTCACACCAGGGAACAGTATCACCCCTTTGTATCCCAGCTCCACTAGACACATGAGCACAAAGTTTCAGGGTTAGAAATACAAATCACCTATGCTGGTCTTTGGAAGTAATGGTGCATAGGGAAATTCCTACTTCTACCAGCTGGTTTCCAGACCCATGTAATCTAGTTAAGGACACAACAACATAAAATGACCACTGTATCTTGAAGGATACACTGCATTTCGAAGGATAATGCCCCATTCTCACAGGCAAGCTGGCACCTCAGGTACACCTGAAGGAGGCTATTGGACTGCACTGTTTGGTGACAGTTTCAGGGTTGTGTAGTATATGATAGAACCAGTGTTTCCCATGGTCATTTCCATGGGAAATGGTTCTATCATATACTACACAACTTTCGATGCCATGATAGAGGGAAGTGTCCATTTCTACTTGGCTTTTTTCTATTGCATTGGTATTTACTGGACTGGTTAAAGAACCAATGTGAAGACTCTGCCAAATGCTAAGTATGTCCATTACAATTATACCACGGTGACCTGGAAGAACATCTGGTGTACCAAAAATACAATGGACCCTTTTAGATGGACTTCTATTAGAACTCCAATATTACCTGACCCCCAAATAGCCATAGGTAGCATAGAGCTATGATTGTACTAATTACCTGTGAATTGGTATCAACTCAGATAACTTTCAAAAACCTAGGTTCTTTCTTTTCCATCTTTTCCTGTATATTCTGTACATACAAGAGAGACCAAGAATGCATGAGCCAAAGGCTGAGGTTGGCTTTCTGTGTGTGTGTGTGTGTGTGTGTGTGTACATATGTGTACATATACCATATATATATATATGTATATATACACACATATATATGACATCAAGAACACATGTATATATATATATATATATATATATATATATATATATATATATGCATGTAGTTGGATAAATATAGAAAGATATCAGTATATAAATGTAAATAGATATAGGTAAAAACATCCTTGCTGGATGCCCATATATTCTGCCCCTTGGGTACTGATTCTGTTAATCAGCTCCAAGGATCCCATTGATAGGGCCTTGGTACCATTCAACTGTGCCACTTATGTATTAAGGTAACTACGCTTAACATTGCTTCTAACAGTTAAGTGCTTCCACTAAGCTCCACAATTCTGAAATTCTATTATCTGCATTGTTACTAGAAAACCCAATTCTTTAATAGATTTCCTACCATCACATTGACCTACAGAGAGCAACAACTAATGAGCTTCTCAATACGTGCCTCTCCTTATTGACTTGGTAAATGGACTATCCTCCAGCCCTTTTCTTTTCTTTTTTTTTTTTTTTTAAGATTATTTATTTATTTATTTGACATAAATCACAAGTAGGCAGAGAGGTAGGCAGAGAGAGAGTGGGAGGCAGGCTCCCCGCTGAGCAGAGCCTGATGTGGGGCTCCATCCCAGAATCCTGAGATCATGATCTGAGCTAAAGGCAGAGGCTTTAACCCACTGAGCCACCCAGCCCTCTTATGTAATATAATCAGTTGGGGAGTTTGGGGTCCTGTAGAATATGCCCATTCTACCATGCTTACTTCTCTTATTATTTTACCTCTTCCTTTCAAGACTGTCATAGCAGTTCTGGAATCATTTAATGCGTGCCTTCACTTTTATAAAACCTCCAAGATCCATCTAAGCAGTATATTAGAACAATCTGGATCCTTTCCAGAATTTAAATCCTATGTCACAGGAAAAAACCCCCATATGAATAAACTCATAGGTTAGGGAAAAATCTCAACATCATCCAGCTGGGATTATTAACAAACTGCTCCATATCTAACTTTTTTTATTGATTGATAGATTGTTTGATCCAGGTCTCTTAAAACCCTCATTCAGATCCACAGACATATTCTCATAGTTCCTACTGGTAATGTTTTCTAGATCCTAGCATATAGTATTATTAGCATATAATGCTCTTAAAAAAAAAAAAAGTCTTTTATAAAAAAACAGGTCTAAAAAAAAAAAAAACTGGTCTAGAAATACTCCCTTTGAGTTCTTCTAAGATTTGCCCCAAATATGAAAATCTGAGTTTGAGACTCTTAATTGCATATATCCAGTATCCTCATCCCAAACTGCACATCAGATCACAGTCATCTTAGGTCTCTGATTTACCTGGTCTAAGTAATAAACACCTTTGAAATTCTGCCACTCCTAAAATTAATATTCAGCTCTGTCTGCTGTGCAAATGCTGGAGAGTAGGCTCTTGAAATGCTTCCAAGGAAGCCCTCTCACTCTCACACTGCCCAGGAAAACATAAACTAAAATAATGTGCATCATCTAATAACAGAATATGAGTAAAAATTAAAGTGGTGATAACTTTTTTTTTTTTAAAGATTTTATTTATTTATCAGAGAGAGAGGGGGAGAGAGCAAGCACAGGCAGACGGAATGGCAGGCAGAGGCAGAGGGAGAAGCAGGCTCCCTGCCGAGCAAGGAGCCTGATGTGGGACTCGATCCCAGAATGCTGGGATCATGACCTGAGCCGAAGGCAGCTGCTTAACCAACTGAGCCACCCAGGCGTCCCAAGTGGTGATAACTTTTATTATTGGCACAGACACGGGCAAAAAGAACTCATGTGTCTTGCTGCTATAATTATAAATTGAGAATGTACATTGGTATATTCACATTCTTTTGAATAGAAACATGGGACTAATTAATATGACAGATCAGATTATAGTTTAGCAAATATTTATTCCCCTTTCCCCTCCAACTTCCATAGAAGGAGTACATTTCACCATTACTTTGACACTGGGCATGGCTAATGATCTGCTATAGTCATTGAGAAGTTAGCATATGTGAGATGGGTAGAGACTTCAAAAGTGTGTGTTCCTTTCTCTGGCCATAAGAAGAGCATGCCTAAGGCAGTGGCTGGTGCAAGGAGGATAAAAGAGAGGAGTCTCACCCAAGCCGCAGCTTAGAGCAAAATCCAGCTGAATGTGGCCTAGACCAGCTGAACAGCAGCCAACTGGCAAACATGCAAGTGAAAAATGCATGTCTTCTGTTACAGGCCACTGGGTTCTGCAATGATTTGTTACATATCATTATTATGTAAATGAGTTATTAATATGACTTCTTAAGTGGAAGACATACGTAATATGACCTGGGAATTCCACTTCTATCTATCCTGGACAAATCCACCCCTGAGTATGTGAGGAGACTTGTAAAATGATGTCTCTGGTAGTATCGCTTGTTCTGCGTCACTTGACTCGCCTGGAAGTTTAATGTTTTTTTATGCCATGCTGCCCTTTGAAACACGTGAGCCAGCCAGCACGAGCTGAGATGGGTGTGTCGTTTTCTCACCCTAGGTAACATGATCATTTATTTCTTTGGCTTTCAGGGTCACAGCACTACTATCCACTACACTTTTTAAAACTTGATTGCCATTTCATAAATCCATAAATTCAGCTACATTTCAATATTTTGCTATAGCTTTATCACACCTTGCTCGTGTTACTTTGGTACTTTCCAAAGTGGCCTCATGTACATTCAGTAAAGATCCTCTTTCCTTTTCTGAATATACCATACTTTTGATTCATTAACATTGAAGCTCTGGCCAACAGCACTATAACACATGCCTGAATGGAGCTTATTGAACACACATATTTTCTTCATAAGGCACATCATAGCCTTCTTACACTTGGGAACACTAGATAGCACTTCAGTGCTGCACTTGTGAGCCATTTTAAATAGCAAACTCTATCTCCCAAGTGAGCTAGGAAAATTCGGAGGGGGAGACTGTGGACCACCAGAGACTGTGGACTCTGAGAAAAAAAACTGATGGTTTTTTTGGCGGGGGGATGGGGTGAGCTTGGTGGTGGGTACTAAGGAGAGCACATATTGCATGGAGCACTGGGTGTGGTGCACAAACAATGAATTTTGGAACACTGAAATAAAATAATATAAATCTAAAAATAAATAAATAAATAGCAAACACACCAAGAATGTAAAAAGCAAAAGAAATGTAAAAAAAAAATGTGGCTCTAAATAAATTGCTAAAAGCTAGTTATTTATAGCATGACAGCTGAAACAAGAAGGCTGAGCATCGCCTTGTTCAACCTCAGCTAGAAACAGGTGCATTGGGCAACTCCAATTTTCCGTGCCCCTACACCAGCCTGTGAATGACCATGAGAAGTGCCATGAGTATTTGCTTTGGCAATACAAATATATTTTAGCTAGTGGGCAAATTTGCAAAGACATGCCCCATGAAGAATGAGGATCAACTAAATTTAGTTTAAGTAAAATGCAAAAATACTCATGGGAATGATCTTACCAAACATCAGGATAGTGCTTACATCTCGCAAAGGAGGAAGTGAAAAAGATGCTTATGTGGGTCTCAGCTTTATTTTTAACATTTTATTTTTAATAGAAAAGAGATCTTAACCAAATTCTGTAAACTGCTGATGTTCCTATAATCTCTGGTAAGTATAATTGCTTTTAAGTTTTGGAATATTTGAAGTGTTTTCTAATTTTATACACTTTTTTTTTAAAGATTTTATTTATTTATTTGACAGACAGAGATCACAAGTAGGCAGAGAGGCCAGCAGAGAGAGAGAGAGGGAAGCAGGCCCCCCGCTGAGCAGAGAGCCTGATGCGGGACTCGATTCCAGGACCCTGAGACCATGACCTGAGCCGAAGGCAGCGGCTTAACCCACTGAGCCACCCAGGCGCCCCAATTTTATACACTTTTTATTCACAATACAAATTTTTATTTAAATAAAGAAAAAGGCTACTGTACAAATATTACTGTTCAGGTGCAACCCACAGAGACATGGCTGTAGATGCTTAGCTGTGTCAGAAAGTGCTTCTGTAGATTTTTAGGTTTAGAGATGACACCATCTGGATACCTTGGCTTGACCCACACAACCACATCTGGTTCTAGTAGGTCGATCCTATCCATTTGGTTTCACAGAGCGATGCAGCTGGGCTGCACATTGTGTGGTTGTCCAAATAACTCAATCTTAAGAGTGCCAAGGGATGGTCTCAATCATTACATAGATCTCATCTGGTTTATAACTGATAGAATGAACCTCAGCTACAATCACATCACAATCTGGACTCTGGTTGAAGCTTTAGGAATTTCTATTGATACCAACAAACCGATGTTCCTTCTTATGGTTCAAACAGTTCAAACAGTGACCTGTACAGCTTTCCAAATATTGCAGTTGATCTGTCTTCACCCAGATACATGTTCTCTTACGCATTCTCTTAGGAAGAAAAAAAATACTGGGAACTTGAGCTAGGCTATCCATCTTGGCACAGAGGACATATGCTGAGATACCAGCTAGTAGAAGCACAAATCTGGTAAATGAAGTCACAGAGGTACCGACCTCCATTGATTCCTGAATAGGAATCCGTTTAGAAACCGTTCAATTATAGTTTTCAAAGAATATTTTGACTGTGGGCTACTAATATTTTTGGTGTTCAGTTGATTTAAAAATTTAAATCCATTAAGGTATTCTGAGAAGTCACACAAACAAACTCTAATTATTGATACCATGTTCTTCACATGTATCTCCTACAGTCTGGGCCAACTCTGAACTAGTGACCTCTACTTCTTACAAAACATTGATTTACTTCTTTTCTGGATATTCCATCCTAATACAATGCCAGCTGTTTTCCTGGCCAGGAGGTAATCTGGAATTACTAGCTGAATACTGACGGAGGAAGAGGTTATCTTTAGCTACTGCTTTTCCACACAGATCACTGTTATACCTTAATATGAAATCTTCCAGGAACAATAGCTTTTTCTGATCTTTCATATTGATCCTTCCTAGACCTTGGCAACTGTTGCTAGAAATTATATTTATAGCCCAATCTTCACAAGCTCAAAATTATGACTATGTTATTGTCAGCACTCAGAAACTGCATCATGCTACTATGCAGAATCAGATTTGGAGGGAACGGAAATTAGATAGAGAAGGTAGAAACTTCCAGAAATGTAAAACAGATTCTTATTTTCTTCCTTATTTCTTAAAAATTATATATTAACCATCTTTTGCCTAATTTGATAAGAGTGCCCTACTATAAGTTATAGATCGATACACAGTCATCTATATGCAAGTCATTATGTATAGATAATGGTACAGTAAAGAATTTGGCTTTACCTAAGGAAAAGTCAGAAAATTAGAAATGCTTTTGCTCTGGCTTTTGGGAGATGAATTCTAAAACCCTGGATTTCTCCAGTGATAGGTGTACCTTTTTTTCTTCATGGTGGTCCCCTCAGAGCACACCTGATATTTTATGGTAATGAGAAGATTGAAGGTGAAACTGGCCAATGTGACAGTTTAAGGATGGGAAACTGGACATACTGAAATAACCAACTATATGATTTAGGTTGGGGGCTCTGGATTATGTGATATCACCTTGTCTCTGGGAGGTGAGGGGGCTAGATATTGATTTCTACTATGTGGACAATTAATCAATCATGCCTCAGTAATGAAGTCCCAATAAGAACTTTGGACACTGAAACTCAATGAGCTTCCTGGGCTGACAATATTCTTGTGCATTATCATTTATCAATAAAAAAAGTAAGGTATACTAAAGATAAATAATGCTTTGTGTTTGGAACTTTCCTAGACTCTGAGATATCCACCTCTTTTCTTAGTTGATTTTAATGTATCCTTTTCTTACAGTAAATAAGACGATCAGTGTAATAATTTTCATTGAGTTTTACTACTTTTCATTGAGTTTCACTACATTTCCTTTAGTTTCACTACATTTCTAATGAATTATTAAAACTGAGGATGGTTTAGGAACCAAACTTCTGCCTCAGGCAAACTTGGCAATCTGGAGGACTATGCCTTAACTTCAAAGTCTGGCTAATTCAGGGTAATTATATATATATATATATATATATATATATATATATATATATATATGTGTGTGTGTGTGTGTGTGTGTGTGTGTGTGTGTGTGTGTATCTAAAAGTAGACATAATCTGAAAATAGAACTAAAAATTTATTTTCTAACAATTGCATAGAGGGGGTATAGATCAAGTATTCTCAAACCAAAATAAATCTTGTTATATATTTTTAAATATGTAATGGGTTTATAAATACTATAGTCTATTACAATAAGATAGCCTACTTGTATTCCTTGGTATATATTCCCCAAAAAGCACATCCAGAATTGTTATAAAATAACATTGCCCAAAGTAATGCACTCTTTAGATGGATGCTTGTTGGAAGAGGTCATCCAGAAGACATGACTACCAGTTGACCTCTGAGCTGGACCTAAGTAATCAGAAGCTTCTCATCCACACCTTGTTCTTGTAAATTCTACTCACTCTTCCCATACTAGGGGCTGCTTTAAGGATATAACCTTAAGAAAGTAAGGTATTTTTGAGACTATCTTGACTGAATATGTGATTGAACTCAGTTAAGGTCTCTGTAAATGTTTGGGATTCTGGCCGATGAATACAGAGATCTACTCTTCTTGTAACCACCCAAGACCAGCCTCTTATATAAGTTCCTTTGCTTATTAAACCTGTCACCCACCAATCTGGAGTGGTTACCTCTTTCTTTAGTCTCTCCTTGCACTCTGTGAACAAGGGTCAGTTACAGATTTTGCCTGAAAACCCCCCAGGGTTGTGAACAAATAATACTTCATGCATATTTTGTTTAGGTTCAGCTGATACTGGATTGCCCCTGACTTAAAAATCATTCTGGGAGTACCTGGGTGGCTCAGTTGGTTAAGCAACTGCCTTCGGCTCAGGTCATGGTCCCAGAGTCCTGGGATCAAGTCCCACATTGGGCTCCCAGTTCTATGGGGAGTCTGCTTCACCCTCTGACCTCCTCCCCTCTCATGCTCTCTCTCACTTTGTCTCTCTCTCTCAAAAATAAATAAATAAAAATCTTTAAAAAAAATCATTCTGAACAAAACAATTCAGCAATGTTGAATGGAAAAGAACTTTAGAGTGTTAATTGTTCATCCTTTATAAACTGGAACAGAGTCAAAACAATTATGCAAAGAGAATGAAGACTCTTTCTGTGATTGTGTCCTCAGCTCACCTAAGACTAAAAGAAGAAACAATTTATTGTGGTACCTCTGTTACTGAGGCATCTGTCTCCCATTAAATAAAAGCAAATAAATATCATGACAGTAACCTACTTTTAGCTTGATTATTTGTTCAAGTGTATGTGTATGTTCAGCTAGTAATACAGAATAACTTTAGTATCTATTAGTGAGTGTGATTTTGAACTCATTAACAATCAAAATCCCAGCTAATAGAAACAATATTCATATTACATATGATATATTATGTATCATACCTGTCTTTCTGTATTCTGAAATATATTCTAAACAAAGCCAGACTCACAAAGAATAGAACAATGTGACAGTGACTACTCATTCTCTACTAATCATTTTGCCCAATGAAAAATTTAAAAGTAAAACCCCTCATTTTTACCTGGATACATCCCTACTTAGGATAAATGCAGCATTTTCTACTACTTTGTCCTAGGTATGCTTGTGTGATAGTCTTTCTTAATGACAACTTTGAAAGAACAAAGTAACTACCTTGTCATACAAAGATACAAGCCTACAAAGATGAGAATACTGGGCACGCGGGTGGCTCAGTGGGTTGAGCCTCTGTCTTCAGCTTAGGTCATGATCTCGGAGTCCTGGGATTGAGCCCTGCATCAGGTGCTCTGCTCGGCAAGGAGCGTGCTTCCCTCTCTCTCTTCCTGCCTCTCTGTCTACTTGGGATCTTTGTCAAATAAATAAGTAAAATCTTAAAAAAAAAATGGAGTTTTTTCCCCAGTGGTATTCCTTTTCATTAATGCTATATTTCCAAATGATGGAGGGAAGAGCATGAGTATAGAGTCAAAGCAGTTGATCTGCTAAGGGTCAAATCCGTGATCCTTATGAGATTTTAATTTGGTCAATTATAAAGATATTGTTCAAGTTGTTTATTCATTATGGCATTATCATACTATGCATTCATTTCTACCAAGACAAATGATCATGCTACCTAGTGATGTTCTATTTTCTCAAAAATTTATCTCAAAAATGTAATAAATTGTATAAATTATAAAGTTTCTATTTTTTCAAACTGACTGCTTACAGGTTGTGACACATGTATGCTTTACTTACAGAACATATGAATCATTCTTGCAAATACCTTACTTTATCCTTAGTTCCATTTCACTACAATCTTGTTTTTCTCTGCTTTCAATCTATAGTACAAATATGTCACATTATATGCTATATCTCTTCTAGAACAAGCAGAAGTAGAGTGAAGCACTATCTCATTTAATCCTAAATATGACTTTTTAAATTCATTATTTACGCTTTCCAGAGAAAAGACAAATTACAGGTAAAGACAATCAAAAAATAAGTAAAGAACCTAAAATTTAAACATATATTTAGCTCCATACTTTTTCCAAGTTATCATGTTGTTTTCCTTTGGACTTGATGTGGGAGTAAAACGATATTATTCTAAAGTCTAGATCAAATTAAGTTAAAAGATGAAACAGGCCTGAGGGTAAGCTCTAAAACCTTGACCTGACAGAGTCTCATTTTTATGTCTAACAATGTTGAAAAGGTTATTATGTGTATAAGTAGCTCTAAAAACTTTTAAGAAAACTGTGACTTTGATAGAGAATTGACATATTTAAAAAAAAAAAATGCAAACCAGGGGCTCCTGGGTGGTTCAATCAGTTGACCATGGACTCTTGGTTTTGGTTCAGGTCATGACCTCATGGTTCAGGGTATTGATCCCCAGGTTGGGCTCCATGTTCGACAGGCATTCTGCTTGAAGATCTCCTTCTTCCTCTGCCCCTCCCCCTACTCATGAGCCCACATTGCAGCCTCTCTCCTCTCTCTCTTAAAAAAAAAAAAAAAAATCTTTAAAAAATTGCAAACCACTTCAAAAGTTCATGATATGCAACAATTTCTAATATTTCTGAAGCTGCTGAAATAAATGAGTCATTAGGTTAATATGACATAGGAGCCCACAGCTGGAGAGGATACCTGGTCTGCCATGCAGTATCCAGTTTTCCATCCAGTCTCCTTGCTCTCTGTCGTCTTTATGTTGTCAGTCACTCGTGAAAATAAAAATAAAACCTTTTGTTTGTAGGCTAAAAAGAGAACACTTAAAAACATCTTGCATATAAAGTTAAGAGGTCTAAAGATGTCTTGCATATAAAGTTAAGGGATCTAACACTAAAAATGTCTTGCATATAAAGTTATCTAGAAGGAAGTTTTGAATAAAGAATAGAATAGCAAATTCTGAAAGTGTCCAAATTTATGACATTCAAAGCTACTGTATGCATTCACACAATACAAACAGTTCATGGAATGAAAGCACCAGGGCAGTTTGCTCAGTGACAGAGACAGAACTTCAGTGAAATGTGAAAAAAATCAGGTAACTTACCTTTGAAGTTATGTAGTCTGAGGAAACACAGGACGATTTCAGAGCTCTCTGCATGTGTGAAAGTACAAGAGAAGAGACACGGCACTAGCCTTTCTTTCTGAGGAGCAGGGGAGAGGGTTGTGAGGAGAAACAAGGGTTCAACACTGATGAAATTCACCTGGTTTTATAACAAAATGTCTGTAGAAGGGGAGCAATGCAAATACTGATCCTTATATCGTGGCAATGTAGGATGTTTGAGCCATGCCTACTCTATGATAATATTAATCTCAATTCACAATAACAAAATAAAGAAAAATCTCTTCTATTCAGATAGTCTTTTAGAAACTTTGCATCATTGCACATTTATTTTAACGTGATTTCACAATTATACATGTGTTTAAGTGATAATTCACAAATTTGAGGTCTTAAAAAGATTATAAGTGATTTTTGGTTATGAATGTCAGGATTCTACTCAGATTTCTTTGGGCAAAGCCACTTAAATTGAAATGATCCCTAGCCCACTGACATCTTTGCCACAACCAGTCTTCAAACTGTTTCATTTTAACAATATAACTGAAATCCAGCTGGCTCACACTCAATTATAATAAAAAATCCAAAGTGTTGCTAAGTGACTGGGGAATAGAATATGAAATTCTGACAAGAAATATTCCCTCACCCTTGATTGAGGGTAGTAGTGCACAGATGGTGAAGGTGATGTGCATTCTTGGGCCTTTCAAAGACTAATTTCTTCTCAATTCCTACATAGAAATAATCCTTAATATAAAAAATAATAATTGTCATCTTTAATCTCTGTTTCAAAGTGCCCATTATTAACTCCTACTATAATTTAGGTTTTATTCAAGTCATGCATTCATCCTTGCCTCTTGTTTAGACTACTGCATACACTTCCAATTCTACTACAAGCAGAAGTTCCTGGGGCAATTATAGTTCTTTCAGAGGACAAGAACACTGAGGTCACATCTCACCAGTACTTCCTGCCCTGTACTGATACCAATCAAATTTTGAAAATAATTTAAGGTTTCGGTCCTTAGCCTTAGGGTACAAAACTCGATAGAATCTAGCAATTTCAGAAACCTTATCATGTTTAACACCACATTACTCATGGCAACTATTTTCAACAAGAAGTCTGTAGTATTGATCCTAAAACTGAAATGGGCAAGATTCTAGGTCAGAATACATCTTTCAAATCAATGAAATTGTGGAAATTAGTTTGAAAACTTCTATCAGGACATTAGAACATTTTCAAAGAGCCTGGCAACAATTTAGCAGGGTTCATCCTTTCATTTATTTAGAAAAACACCCATTTTCAAGCCATAGATTTATTCAGTTCCCTGATTTCTAACAAGTGTTATTTCAGTTTCTCCAGAGCCCCTCCTCCATTCAAACAGCTTACTTCTCCTTGTCTTTACCTGCTACCTGACTAGACAATTCTAAAACCAGAAACACTTCTGCTTGTGGCCCTCCATCCTACCCAATCATTTTTATATCCAAGTGTTTCTCAAGATTCACATTTGCAAATAATAACTATTTAAAAACAGTTCAAACAGCAAAGCTGTTTATTAAATATATTAACTTCATGTCTCTATCTCTTTCTCTCTTTTTCCTCTCTCTTTCACCAGCTGAACATGTAAAGGAAGCCAGTAGCCATATGGCCACTGGTTTCTATCTTTTAACTATAACATGAAGCTAGACTTGGGCTCAAATCAAAAATAAGTGCAGCAAGCAAAGAGAGAGACAGAATCTCAAAGAGATGGCTATCTGGACCTCAGAGTCATTAGCCTGGACAATAAGTATTCGGCACCAGCCTCTGAGGCCATGTGCTTCTTACCAAACTGATCCCATCTCAGAGAGTGGATTTTGCCTAATTGTAAGCAGTATCCTGAGAGATCACTAGGAAAGTGTGTTGGGGTGGCTCTTGGAAAGTTTTACTCATTCTTAAAGACAAAAGAGTAGAAAAGGATCTTTTCTGCTGTTATCAATGAGAATACAATCAAAGAAGAACTACACCTATTCTTCATTCCTTTAAAATGGGGGGACAAAACTGATAACAAACTAGATATAGAAGGGAAGTTCTTCAACCTGATTTTAAAAAATAACTACAAAAAACCTACACTTCATACTTAATGGTGCAGTAATGAATGATTCCTTCCTAAGATTGAAATGCAGAACAATGCAAGGATATCAACTTTCACCATTTATATTACGCATTGTACTGAAGATTATACCCAAGACAATTGGTAGAAAAAAGAAATAGAAATATAGATATCTTTTTAAAAGGTTATGTA
Organism: Mustela lutreola; assembly: GCF_030435805.1. NCBI lineage: Eukaryota > Metazoa > Chordata > Mammalia > Carnivora > Mustelidae > Mustela > Mustela lutreola. Next base: position 96,653,036 of record NC_081296.1, read on the forward strand.
GGTTGTAAAAGAAGGATTAAAATAGTTTTTATTCACAGATGACATGATTCTGGATTTAGAAAATCCAAAGAAATGCCTGTGTGTGTGTGTGTGTGTGTGTGTGTGTGTGTGTGTGTGCATGTACACTAGAAGTAACAAACAAGCTTACCAAGTTTGCAGGATACTGATCAATATATAAAAGAAGTGAAAGTTTATACACGAAATACAAAATAAAAAGGATCTAAGGGAAAGGTGAATCATGTTGTGTTCATGGATTGAAAGAGTCAATATTATTAAGATAGCAATTTGCCCCACAAAGATTTAATGCAGTTCCTACCAGAATAGTTGCAGATGTTCTTACTGAAATTCGTAGTCTGATACTAAAATATATATGGAAAGGTATAGGACCCAGGAAAGTTAAAATAACTCTGAAATATAACAAAATTGGAGGACTTGCCTTCTTGATTAAAAGCTTATTAAAGAAGGCGGTGGGATTATGGACATTGGGGAGGGTATGTGCTTTGGTGAGTGCTGTGAAGTGTGTAAACCTGGTGATTCACAGACCTGTACCCCTGGGGACTAAAAATATATGTTTATAAAAAATAAAAAATTTTAAAAAAAATTTAAAAAAAAGAAAGAGAAAACAAAACAAAACAAAACAAAAATTTTTAAAAAGCTTATTAAAGGGGTACCTGGGTGGCTGAGTCATTAAGCTTCTGCAATTGGCTCAGGTTATGATCCCAGGGTCCTAGGATGGGGCTCCACATAGGACTCCCTGCTTGGCGGGAAGCCTGCTTCTCCCTTTCCCACTTCCCCTGCTTATGTTCCCTCTCTCGCTGTATCTCTCTCTGTGTCAAATAAATAAATAAAACCTTTTAAAAAAATAAAGCTTATTACAAAGATATAGTAATCAGGACAGTATGGTACTGACTTAAGGATAGATATATAGATCAGTGGAACCAACCAGACCTTCCTAAAATACCTCTTATTTTCCTTGCTGATTTTGGCAAAATCTCCAAGATAATTCCCTGGAGAAAGGATTTTATTTTCAGCAATGGAATACTTCCTTCCCTCTACTGGTTTGGAAGTTGTCTCTTTAATTTATATCTCAGTGATAGTTCTAGGTATTTTACTATACTTACTAGAAACAGAGACTGCTAAATTTCTAACCAATATTCTTACTTTCAATCTCTTATTCAAAAAGAATCTTGATTTATTTGGAGACTGTTTGAAAACCCCTCTTCAATTCTCTGTGGGATTTCAGTAAATGTGATTAGGTTTATAGACAATAGAATACAGATGAAATTTGGGGTTCAGGCTTCCTTTAAAGAGGGGTCAGAATTAACTTGGAGGCCAATTGCCTTTGACACTTCTTGCTACCTTATTTCATTGTCTTGATTCTGACTAGTGACCATGATGGGAAAAGATTTGGTCATTGACTTTTAATGAAATGCAAAAGCTAATGGGGCAGAGAGTCTGGATTTCTGATAACAATAAGAAGCAAACATCTCTGCTTTAGACTATCTACCTCTTTTTATTTTGTGTAATAGAAAATAAACCCCTAACCTGTTTAAGACACTTATTTTTGATCTCTGTTACAAAAAGTCCAACACAATTCTTAATAATACATTAAACGGATCTATCCATCCAATCTATTAACCTCTCTGTCATATTTTACATTTTATTTTCTATCTGGTGTGCATTCTAAGGAGATTCTTCCAGTAGTTCTTCTAGTTTATGATTTTTAAAATCTATACCTGAACTATCAATAAACACATTCATTGTGTTGTACTTAATTCATTTCTAAACTTTACTTTTAAAAGTTTTGTTCTGTTCTTTTTAAAATTTGCCTTGTGATTTGAAGATATATTTGTGTATTGTTCACTCTTTAGATTTATCTTTCAACTTTCTGAACATTTCATGTGATATATATCTGATAATTCTAGTTTCTTTCATCCAATTTTATTGAGATATAATTGACATACAATTTTCTGTTAGTTGAAAGTATATGACATAATGATTTATTAAATGTATATAATGTAAAATTATTACCACAGTTTAGTTACTATCCATCACCTCCCATAGCTACCAAATTCTTTTTCTTGTGATAAGAGCTTTCAAGGTCTACCCTATAAAGGAATTTTTTTTTAAAAGATTTTATGTATTTGACAGAGAGAAACATAGCAAGAGAGGGAACACAAGCAAGGGGAGCAGAAGGGGGAGAAATAGGCTTCCCACTGACCAATGAGCCCAACGGGGGGCTCAATCCCAGGGTACTGGGATCATAGCCTGAGCCAAAGGCAGAAACCTAATGACTGAGCCACCCAGGCACCCCAATAAACAACTTTCAAATACATAAGACAGTACTGTTAATCATAGTCATTATGCTGTAGATGGTATCGCCAAAGCTTACTGATTTTAAAACTGTACATTTGTGTCTTTTGACCACCTTCCGTTATTTCACCTAACCATGCCCCCTGCCTCTGGCAATACTAATCAGCTTTGTTTCTATAAGTTTGGTATTTATATATTCCACATAGAAGTGAGATGACACAATATTTAATGCCCATGGAAACAATCCATCCATATTGTCACAACCGGCAGCATCTGTGTTCATCGGGAATAGTGGTCTGTAATTTTCTTCTTTTTTGTGTGTAAAAGAAATAATGACGGTCAGAGTGGACATAAATGAAATAGAGACCAAAAAGACAATATTCTTAGGTAGGATGAAGTGATACTGAGTTGAGCAACATCAGCCCCAGGGAAGAAGCTGCAAAAACAGTCTCAAGTGTTCTCTTTCTGGCAAGAGGTCAAACATCAGAATATTGTAATCAGCTAGTGCACTAATGTGGTGATCAAAAGACAAAATGGGCCATGGAATTATAGACATTCCTGTAGATAATGTTTTTCAATGTGTGGGCCTAGAATAGCAGCGTAAGCATCAATTTGGAACATTAGAAATGCAAATACTTGAGCCCCTGATGCAGACTCACCAAACAGAAACTCCAAGGAAGGGACTCAACAATCTAGCTATTCGGGTGACAGGGATACATGCTAAATTTGAGAAACACTGTTTCAGGGATTTCTCAAATCTTTTCCATAAAGAATAGGCATCTGGAAAAAAGACGATTTTCAGCGGCTAAGCAGAATGATAGCTTTGAAGGAAAGTCAGTGAAACTTTGTATTAAAGTAATAGACTGATAAGGTCTTGGCATATGAGTTATGTACATTAGTATGACTTCATTTTAATCCATTTCTAATTAGTCATTATGATATTTCAGTTGCAGAAAGATACCAAATTTTCTCAATTTAAGAAATTATATGCTGAAATTCCTTTTTAAAATACAAAGCAATTATTATATTAAAAGTTCAAAACAAGTCAAAAACAGACATACTCCTGAAGTCTAGTTCTATATTTCTACAAAGTAATTCAGCATCTCCTAAAAATTATTTAAATTATATTTCTACAAACAAAAATGTAGGCATAATAAAACATGGTAGCTTGGTCATTAACTATTTTCTCTGTCTCTCTAATTGCTATTCAGAAGAAAAGTAATATTTACCAATAAATGCATGATTTTTTTAATATGTTCAGTTAGCCATTATATAGTACAGCATAAGTTTTTGTTGTAGTGTTCAATGATTCATTAGCTGTGTAGAACATAAATGCATGATTTTAAGCAGCTTCACAGATCAGGATTGCATTCACTGGTCACATGGGACATCTTAATAGTACATACTAGAAATACATAACTAAGGGCTACCATAGAGCATGTGACTCTTGATCTTGGGTCTTGAAATCAAGCCCCACATTGGACATAAAACTATACTTAAAAGGAAAAAATACATAGCTAAGGCTGAGAGAATCTCTAAAAGTTATGTCCTTACAAATGGTTAGAATGTAAAATTTGATGCTAACACAGTAAAATCAGAGTCATTTGTCTGGTTTTATGATACTTGCATGTTATCTCAGCTGTACACACCTCATATCTTGAGGCCACATGCAGATAAAATAGTGGTAACATCTGTCTTCTGTGTACCAACCAGAAGATAAGCCAGCTAGAAACTTCTCATCTTTTCCATTTCCATTCTTCCTTCAGTGTGATTTCTGTCTTTCTTTTTTAAGACTATGTATTTCAGAGAAAAAGAGAGAGAGAGCATGCTCCCAAGGTGGGAAGAGGAAGAGGAGGGGTAAAGAGAGAGGACGAGAGAGTCTTTTTTTTTTTTTTTTAAGATTGTATTTATTTGTTTGAGAGAGAGAGTAAGTGAGTGAGAAAGAGCACAAGCTGAGGGGAGAAGCAGAGGGAGAAGGAGAAGCAGGCTCCCCACTCAGCAGGGAGCCTAATGAAGGGCTTGATCCCAGGACCCTGGAATCATGACTGAGCTGAAGGCAGATGCTTAACCAACTGAGCCTCCCTGGCACCACAGAGGGTGAGAGAGTCTTAAGCAGACTCTGCTTTCCGTGCAGAACCTGACAGTGGAGTGGAGCTCACAACCCAAGATCATGACCTGAGCTGAAACCAAGAGTTTGACGACTAACTGACCGTACCACTCAGGTTCTCCCTGACTTTTGTCTTAAACAGTAATTTAGTTATACAAATAGTTTTATCCCAAATATTGCTACATGTTTCCTTTTATGTAAAGTGGCTATTCTGTAATTTATTTAGTTTAATAAAATTAAATATAAAGCTATTAATTTAATGGAACATTTCTAAAAATAAGTTTCTAAGTAATTCAAAGTATTTGGTAGAATCTAATTTATGCCTCTTTTTCACATATGAAATTAATACAGTCTAATTGGCTTTTGGGGTTTTATAGACTTCTCTTTTAAAAACATCACAATACTTTTTATATTATCTGCATTGAATATTTTAGATAAAACAGTTAAGTTCATTACTTTGGAGTCCTGGGTTTTTTAAAAAATAGTAACCGTTTTTTAAATTTTTTTTTTTAAGATTTAATGTATTTATTTGCAGAGAGAGAGCACAAGAAGGGGGAGCAGCAGGCAGAGGAAGAAGCAGCCTCCCACCTGTGCAGGGAGCCTGATGTGGGGCTGGATCCCAGAATCCTGAGATCATGACCTGAGCCAAAGGCAGATGCTTAACCAACTAAGCCACACAGACACTCCTAGTAATCATTTCTTTAAAAAATCAAATAAGAGGGCGCCTGGGTGGCTCAGTGGGTTGGGGCCTCAGTCTTCAGCTTGGGTCGTGATCCTGGGGTCCTGGGATCAGGCCCTGCATCAGACTCCCTGCGCGGCAGGGAGTCTGCTTCCCTCTCTCTCTGCCTGCCTCTCTGCCTACTTGTGATCTTTGTCAAATAAATAAATAAAATCCTTAAAAATAATAAAATATTTGTACAAGGTCATTTTTTATTTATTCTTTTAAGATGTAAATCCATCAAGAATTAATAAAAAAAGAATTAATGAAAACTTTTATACTGTATGCATCAAAAATGGACCATCATAATTATTTTGAATCCTATATACTGACTTCAAATCTTGGATTGTAACAAGGTAAAAGTTTACATTGTCATCAATACATAAAAGAACAGAATCACAAAAACAATGACAAAGCAGCACATTCCATAGGATTCTCCTATAATTAGCCACTTTTATCATCCAATCTCATAATGCATGAGTACTCATAACTTGTTTTGCTAAGTTGTCTTGAAAGACATAATTCATTTGTAGGCAGTACAGTGGGAAAAAGCACATGAAATGATACTTCAAAGACTAATTTAATAATGCCATTAATTTGCTAAAATATGTCTATAGTAATTCATCATAAATAAAATGAGGTTACACCAGTGAAGACAAAACAAGATGAAGACCATAAACTTCCTTTCTTTTCATTACATTCATTGTGTATTTGTGAGTTGGTTATATCTGAAAGTTCTTTTGGTATTCTCTAACATCATGAAACACAGTAAATATATATGTACAATTCTGCATCCACAGTGCCAGGTAGGGCCATTTAATTTCTCTGGAACACATACTATCTGTTGGGTTATATTTGCAGGTCATTTTAGAGCCTTTGATGTATCTGAAGACTAAATGAAAATTCAAAAATTATGCTGCAAAACACTTTTTGTTTTGTCTTTTCCCTGATACAAGAGAAGGCTATGGAGAAACCTAATATGGCACGTAAGGAATGTTAAAATAATGTCCTGATTGCTGAATTCATATTATCCTCTCACAAGGGAGCCATCAGCCTCATACATTAAATAAAAATAAATAAGAGAAAGAACCCATTCTCGTGGTTGCCAGCTGAAAATAAATTAAACGCTGCTTCTTTTTTAACTATGTTCAATTGTCCTTGTCCACAGGGACCATGCTTTGGAAATATAAAAGAATATATTTAGTTCTTGATGAAAGAATAATAATTTGGTAATCTCTCCTATGAAAAAAAACATTAAAGCTGTGGTTATACAAAACCATTTTCCTGTCCATGAAATTCTTAGATTTAAGACTCTAAAATGCTTTGGAAAACATTATCTTTACACCCCAGTGGCACAATGTTTTAAATTAGTCACTTAGAAAGAGGAAACAGAAAAATTTGAAGCATACATATGCTAACAGGCTTTTCTGATCTCCCAGAAGCCAACAGTAGAAATGAAACCATGTGTACTGATAGCTAGATGATCTTTCTAGCATAACATGTTTTTTAATCAGAAATAATTTTGAGGAATAAATAAGAAAGGTGAAGCTTTAGGTGTATAAAATAAACTGTAATTTAAAATAATAATAAATAATAATAAATCAGATGATCAATTTTTAGTCTCATTATCTTAAATGAACTATTCTGGATTTTTTCATTATGGTTATGTTTGTTTGTTTGTTTGTTTTAAAATAAACAAATGAGCACTTGTGCCACTGTTGACCTCATAAGGAGTCTTTAGTGAGAAGAAATAAAAAGGAGGGAGAGAAAGACCAATTGTTACTTTCAAATCATGCTGAGTACCATTATATATGTTCTGCTATATAATCCACATAATCAAAATTTATATTAAAATTTTGCATTACTTTCAGTGTAGGATTCTCATTGCTCAACTGTTGGGAAATGATGTAAGTAATTATCAAAATATAATATGGACCTCTGTTCTTAAACAATGTTTTTAGATCTTGAATAAAGCCAACCTAACTTCTTTTCTTTTTTAAATTTTTATCTGCACTTTATAAGGTCTGTATGATGAATCTTCACATTAAATTGCAAAACTTACATGTTTTCATATACACTACAATTCAGTGTGTACCCATAGACTTGTTACAGTACAGAGTACATCTCTTTGTGCTGTTCTCCTACATTTAATACACAGCAAGGTTAATAAATGCTCAGTTTGGACATGGGGTTGGATATTATCACTTGTATTCCCAAATAAAATTACCTGACCTGTTACTCAGACTTTATACACATTCAGAAGAAGCTCTCATGCCTTTCTGAGGAATGTAAACTAACTCCAAACCCCTTCTTTCCAACTTGCTAGATGAACTTTCATGTGGTTTGTTAAAAGGTCCTGTCCTGTCATTCCCTTCCACTAAAATACTGCTTACAACTTTGAGAACAAGAAAGCCATGTACTCTTCACATGCTTTATAATAAATACTATTAGAATTTGCTACATACTCTACATATTTCACCTCAAAGCATGACAATGATATTACATTGTAGTTGCTAGTGTTCTCAATCAAAAGCAAAATGAAACCCAAACTCAAGGAGTTAAAAGTGAACTGATCAACATCAAGTAGCTTCTCAATGGGACATGAGTTTGTCCATCTAACACCATCTGAAAGCAAATTGCATGTCCCTGCAATTAAGTATTTGGCTTCACCCAAAGTCGGTGCTCTGATCTTTGCCATGAACCATAATTTCATGTAATTTGTCTAAATTACAATTCCTCTGCCCATAAAACTACCTCAATTTCACTGTTGAATATGTGATACTCATGGATTCCAATATAGACACTAACATATACAAACACTGGTTATTTTGACTTAGTAGTTTTAAAGTTTTCCAGTTTATATGACCTTTTAAGAAAGCTCAATCAAATTCCAGATTATGCCATATGACCACACCGTTTCACAACTTCCACTCACAGGTTTTTAATAAATAGAAACAAAAGAATTTTCACAAAAAAATTTGTACAAGAACAATTATATGAGTTTTATTTGTAATGAACAAAAACTGAAACTCAAAACTTCTGTAGAGAGAAATATGGCTAAACAGTAAGTTTTATCATTACATAATAGGATGATATTCCACAAATAAAAAGAGACAATTATTGATATTACAACAATGTGGATAAATCTCAAAACATCAAGTCGACCAATGTAAGTCAGTACATGTACATGAAAAGTACATAGCATGATTTCAGTTATATATGCAATTTGAGAAAATTCATTGTTCTGACAATCACTGCTTGGGTCCTAGGTATGCGGTGCTGACTAGAAAAAAGCATGAGAGAATGTCAGGGTAAATAAGAAATGTTCTGTATCTTAATTTGGAAGATGGCTACATGAGTGTGTGCATTTGTAAAAGCTAATCAAATTAGGCACTTAAAACCTATGAATTTAACTATTTTAAAAATATAACCCAATAAAAAATTTTACCTTATTTTAGTAACCAATTAATGGTACTAAACATTAATTGCCCTAACATCTGTCTCTAGTTTTTCCATTAATCAAGAAAAAGTTAAAATTTATAGTGAGTTTGAGGATCAGTTATCCATATGACTTAATAAAATAAGCTGAGAATTTTATTATAATTAAGATAATTGGGTACTGAAAACAATTTCAAAGTGACAAAAAGCTGTGACTAATCTTTCTGTACTTCACATTGAGATTCTAGGCAGTTATACTGACTCCTGAAGATACTTTCACTACTAATTCTTTTGAGCAAACACCCTTAAAAATATTGGAGCAGATCATAGAGTTCATTGATCCCTGGCTCAGTTTTGAGAGGCAAAGAGAAGCTTCTTAGTAGGGCAAATATTTTACCAAAAACATCATGGTGCATCCTACCTTAGAATCTATGAATTGCTGTTTTTCCAAGTGAAAACAGAGTCACTCAGTGGAAACCTTTCCAGAGGTATAACAAATGGTGTTTTGTTTTGTTTTGGTTTGGTTTTTGGTTTTGGGTTTTGGGTTTTTTGAGATTGTTGGTAACCTTCAACAGGGGAAGTTAACATGGAATGAATAATTCACTAGATTATTCCTATTTGAAACAGAGATAAAATAAGCTAATACATAACTGAAAGGGAATTATCTGCCCTCAATGATCTCATTGAAAACATATTTGATCCATACATTGTAAAATGTTTTATGGTATATACAGATAGAGAAATAAAGAGTTTTCTACTACATCATCATGATGCCATCTTCAAAAAGACTGGCTGCATTTAATACAAGTTACTAAGAAACATTTCAGCATGAAAATTTTTGTTTTCCTTCCCTACTTGAAATTGAGTAAACCTGAATAATTTGTTTCTCTTGTTTACTTTAATTATATTAACAAAAATGGATATAATCACTGTTAGAATTTGTAAGAATCTCTGGAGTGGCATTGCTGCTATTAAATTTCTTTTCAGAGATTTGTTCCTACATATTTTGTTCTTTCACAGTTTCATGATAATAGAGTATTTGTAGCTATAGCTGGAGTTAAAGAAATTGTATGTATACACACACATACACCATGGGGAAATGAAAATTAAAGGATTCTTCTTGTGCAGTCATTATGCAGGTATTATAAAAATCTGGAATGGTCCAATAAATAAATAAGCTCCAGGTAATCTTATTTATTAAAACTTTTACACTCTTCAGGTGGTAACTAATTTAATCTAACATTTCTACCCAGGTATGTGAAAGGAGCAATAAAAACAAAATAAGAATAAATAAATTAATAGGTATATATGAGAGATAATTTGTTATTAAATGCATACAATTTTAATTAAATCAATTATTATTTAATAGCATTATGCTTTGAATAATTATATTCTACCTCTTTCCTCTAACCACCAAATAGGAGTTTGGTCAACTGAATTTGAAACATGGATAACATTAACTGTATGGTTTAGGAGTTCATTGCATGCTCATCTTTAGATATTTTATATTGAATCATAATTTTAGACTAAAAAGGATTTAAAAATCTATTTTAGGGTTATTCTAGCATATACATACATACAATTATATAAATGCCTTGCCGTGGAATCTACATTTATTAATAGAGCCAGGACTAGAACCCAGTTACACTTCTTTTTTTTTTTAAGTGAGCTCTATGCCAGGCTGTACCTGACACCGGGCTTGAATTCAAGATCCTGATATTAAGACCAGAGCCAAGATCAAGAGCCAGAAGTTAACTGAGACACTCAGATGCCCATGAACCTCTAATTTATAGTGCTCTAAAGTTTAATATTTACCTATAAATCCAGTTTTATTTAATCAATAAAGATTCACATTAATCTATCTGATTTTTAATTTTTTTTTAAGATTTATTTACTTATTTGTGAGAGAGAGAGGCACACATCGGCATGGGGAGAGTCAGAGGAAGGAGAAAAGCAGACTCCCTGCTGAATGTGGAGCCCTAGGTGGGGTTCGATCTCAGGACCCTCAGACCATGACTAGAGCAGAAACTGAGTCAGACCCTCACCCAACTAAGCTACACAGACACACCTCTCTGATTTTTATAAATAAATTCTTCCAAATAATTCAATAGAAGGATTTCCACACTTTAATTTAGGCATCAGTATTATCAAACAAACATCATTATTCTTACCATATTTTAAAAAATGAGCTTTAGTCATGGAGTTTATTATCCCTCTTTATATATCAGCTGCGTAGAATGTTATAAAATCTAAAGACACACTATTGTATACCCATTTAAAAAGCAATGAATATCAAGTAAAATAAATAAATAAATAAATTTAAAAATTAAAACACTGATTTCACAATTCAAAGGATTATAAATTAGAATTTTTTATAAATCAAAAATAATATTTATAACACCCTTGAAAATAAATTAAATTCAAAAGATGTCAATTGAGCTCTAGGCTAAGTTGGGAATGATAAGTCAAGAACTTTAAACCTTCTTTGACTTCAAGGAATTTGCAATACAACAGTATAATTTAAAACATTTCCAAAGGTTCCTGGGTGGCTCAGTAGGTTAAGCAGCTGCCTTTGGCTCAGGTCAAGATCCTGAGGTCCTGGGTTCCAGCCCTGCATCTGGCTCCCTGCTTCTCCCTCTTCCAGTTCTGCTGCTCCTTTTGCTTGTGCTCTCTTTCTGTCTCTCTAAACAAATAAGTAAAATCTTTAAAAAATAAAGATCTAGGGAGGAATCAAGATGGCAAAGAAGTAGCCAGCTGAGACTACTTCAGCTAGCAGGAGATCAGCTAGATAGATCTGAAGATTGCAAACACCTACAAATCCAATGGCATTTCAAGGAGAAGAAGAACAGCAATTCTAGAAACAGAAAATCAACTACTTTCTGAAAGGTAGGACTGGCGGAGAAGTGAATCCAAAGCAATGGGAAGATAGACCCCGGGGGGAGGGGCCAGCTCCCGGCAAGTGGTGGAGCAACGGAACACTGGAGCACAAAATCAGGACTTTTAAAAGTCTGTTCTGCTGAGGGACATCGCTCCAGAGTCTAAACCAGGGTGAAGCCCATGCAGGGTCACAGAGGGATTGGGGGTGTCTGAGTGTCGCAGAGCTTACAGGTATTAGAATGGGGAAGCCAGCTACAGAGACAGAGCCTAGAGTGATCTCACAGCTCGAGGTTACCTTGAACAGGTTGCAGGCTCGGTGAGCTCTGAGCACGGCCGGAGGTCAGGCAGATGGGAGTTATTGGGCACTGTTCTCTGAGGGCCCACTGAGGAGTGGGGCCCGGGCTCTCGGCCCCTCCAGGCTGGAGACCAGGGGGCCGCCATTTTCATTCCTGTCCTCTGGAACTCTACGGAAAGTGCTCAGTGAACAAAAGCTCCTGAAAGCAAACCTGAGCGGATTACTCAGCCCAGCCCCTGGTTAGGGCTGTGCAATTCCACCTGGGGCAAAGACACTTGAGAATCACTACAACAGGACCCGCCCCCAGAAGATCAACAAGAAATCTAGCCAAGACAAGGTCACCTACCAAGGAGTGCAGTTTCAATACCAAGGAGAGCAGCAGAATCCCAAAGGAGGAGAAAGCAAAGCACGGAACTCATAGCTTTCGCCCCATGATTCTTTAGTCTTAGAGTTAATTTAATATTTTTTTCTTTTTCAATTTTTTTCTCTTCTGCTAAATTTTTTTAGATTTTACCTTTTCTTTTTTAACGTTTTTAAACTAGTTTTCTAATATATATATATTTTTTCTTTTTTATACTTTTTCTTTATTTGTTTTATTTTTTTAATTGATTCTTTTCTTTTCTTTTTTTTTTATTTTTGAACCTCTTTTTATCCCCTTTTAGACCCTCATGATTTGGGATCTCTTCTGATTTGGTTAAAGCATATTTTCCTGGGGTTGTGCCACCCTTTTAGTATTTTACTTGCTCCTCCATATACTCTTATCTGGACAAAATGACAAGGCGGAAAAATTCACCACAAAAAAAAAAAAAAAAAGAACAAGAGGCATTACTGAAAGCTAGGGACCTAATCAGTACAGACATTGGTAATATGTCAGATCTAGAGTTCAGAATAACGATTCTCAAAGTTCTAGCCAGGCTCAAAAAAGGCATGGAAGATATTAGAGAAACCCTCTTGGGAGATATAAAAGCCCTTTCTGGAGAAATAAAAGAACTAAAATCTAACCAAGTTGAAATCACAAAAGCTATGAATGAGGTGCAATCAAAAATGGAGGCTCTCATTGCTAGGATAAATGAGGCAGAAGAAAGAATTAGTGATATAGAAGACCAAATGACAGAGAATAAAGAAGCTGAGCAAAAGAGGGACAAACAGCTACTGGACCACGAGGGGAGAATTCGAGAGATAAGTGACACCATAGATGAAACAACATTAGAATAATTGGGATTCCAGAAGAAGAAAGAGAGAGGGGAGCAGAAGGTATACTGGAGAGAATTATTGGAGAGAATTTCCCCACTATGGCAAAGGGAACAAGCATAAAATTCCAGGAGGTGCAGAGAGCCCCCCTCAAAATCAATAAGAATACGTCCACACCCCATCACCTTTAGTAAAATTTACAAGTCTTAGTGACAAAGAGAAAAACCTGAAAGCAGCCCGGGAAAAGAAGTCTGTAACATACAATGGTAAAAATATTAGATTGGCAGCAGACTTATCCACAGAGACCTGGCAGGCCAGAAAGAGCTGGCATGATATATTCCGAGCACTAAATGAGAAAAACATGCAGCCAAGAATACTATAACTAGCTAGGCTATCATTGAAAATAGAAGGAGAGATTAAAAGCTTCCAGGACAAACAAAAACTGAAAGAATTTGCAAACACCAAACAAATTCTACAGGAAATATTGAAAGGGGTCCTCTAAGCAAAGAGAGAGCCTACAAGTGGTAGATCAAAAGGAACAGAGACAATATACAGTAACAGTCACCTTAAAGGCAATACAATGGCACTAAATTCATATCTCTCAATAGTTACCCTGAATGTTAATGGGCTAAATACCCCAATTAAAAGACACAGGATATCAGAATTGATAAAAATCAAAACCCATCTATATGTTGCCTACAAGATACTCATTTTAAACCTGAAGACACCTCCAGATTTAAAGTGAGGGGGTGGAAAAGAATTTACCATGCTAATGGACATCAGAAGAAAGCAGGAGTGGCAATCCTTATATCAGATCAATTAGATTTTAAGCCAAAGACTATAATAAGAGATGAGGAAGGACACTATATCATACTCAAAGGATCTGTCCAACAAGAAGATCTAACAATTTAAAATATCTATGCTCCCAACATGGGAGGAGCCAACTATATAAACCGATTAATAACAAAATCAAAGAAACACATCAACAATAATACAATAATAGTATGGGACTATAACATTCCCCTCACTGAAATGGACAGATCATCCAAGCAAAAGATCAACAAGGAAATAACGGCCTTAAATGACACACTGGACCAGATGGACATCACAGATATATTCAGAACATTTCATCCCAAAGCAACAGAATACACATTCTTCTCTAGTGCACATGGAACATTCTCCAGAATAGATCACATCCTCAGTCCTAAAACAGGTCTCAACCAATATCAAAAGATTGGGATCATTCCCTGCATATTTTCAGACCACAATGCTCTGAAGCTAGAACTCAACCACAAGAGGAAATTTGGAAAGAACCCAAATACATAGAGATTAAATAGCATCCTTCTAAAGAATGAATGAGTCAACCAGGAAATTAAAGAAAAATTGAAAAAATTCAAGGAAACAAATGTTAATGAAAACACAATGGTTCAAAATCTGTGGGATACAACAAAGGCAGTCCTGAGAGGAAAGTATTTAGCGGTACAAGCCTTTCTCAAGAAACAGAAAAGGTCTCAAGTACATAACCTAACCCTACACCTAAAGGAGCTGGAGAAAGAACAAGAAAGAAACCCTAAACCCAGCAGGAGAAGAAAAATCATAAAGATCAGAACAGAAATCAATGAAATAGAAACCAAAAGAACAATAAAACAAATCAATGAAACTAGGAGCTGGTTCTTTGAAAGAATTAATAAGATTGATAAACCCCTGGTCCGACTTATCAAAAAGAAAAGAGAAAGGACCCAAATAAATAAAATCATGAATGAAAGAGGAGAGATCACAACTAACACCAAAGAAATACAAACAATTATAACAACATACTATGAGCAACTCTACGCCAACAAATTTGACAATCTGGAAGAAATGGATGCATTCCTAGAAACATATAAACTACCACAACTGAACCAGGAAGAAATAGAAAGCCTGAATACACCCATAACCAGTGAGGAGATTGAAACAGTCATCAAAAATCTCCAAAACAAAAGCCTGGGCCAGACGGCTTCCCGGGGGAATTCTACCAAACATTTAAAGAAGAACCAATTCCTTTTCTCCTGAAACTGTTCCAAAAAATAGAAATGGAAGGAAAACTTCCAAACTCATTTTATGAGGCCAGCATCACTTTGATCCCAAAACCAGACAAGGATCCCATCAAAAAAGAGAGCTATAGACCAATATCCTTGATGAACACAGATGCGAAAATTCTCACCAAAATACTAGCCAATAGGATTCAACAGTACATTAAAAGGATTATTCACCACGACCAAGGGGAATTTATTCCAGGGCTGCAAGTTTGGTTCAACATCCACAAGTCAATCAATGTGATACAACACATCAATAAAAGAAAGAACAAGAACCATATGATACTCTCGATAGATGCTGAAAAAGCATTTGACAAATTACAGCATTCCTTCCTGATAAAACTCTTCAAAGTGTAGGGATAGAGGGCACATACCTCAATATTATCAAGCCATTTATGAAAAACCCATTGCAAATATCATTCTCAATGGAGAAAAACTGAAAGTTTTTCCGCTAAGATCACGAACATGGCAGGGATGTCCATTATCACTACTGCTATTCCACATAGTACTAGAAGTCCTAGCCTCAGCAATAAGACAACAAAAGAAAATTAAAGGCAAAGAAGAAGTCAAACTATCACTCTTCACAGATGATATGATACTATACGTGAAAAACCCAAAAGCCTCCACCCCATCACTGCTAGAACTTGTACAGGAATTCAGTAAAGTGTCAGGATATAAAATCAATGCACAAAAATCAGTTGCATTTCTCTACACCAACAAGAAGACAGAAGAAAGAGAAATTAAGGAGTCAATCCCATTTACAATTACACCCAAAACCATAAGATACCAAGGAGTAAACCTAACCAAAGAGGCACAGAATCTATACTCAGAAAACTATAAAGTACTCATGAAAGAAACTGAGGAAGACACAAAGAAATGGAAAAATGTTCCATGCTCATGGATTGGAAGAATAAATATTGTGAAAATGTATGCTACCTAAATCAATCTACAAATTTAATGCTATTCCTATCAAAGTACCATCCGTCTTTTTCAAAGAAATGGAACAAATAATCCAAAAATTTATATGGAACCAGAAAAGACCTCGAATAGCCAAAAGAATATTGAAAAAGAAAGCCAAAGTTGATGGCATCACAATTCTGGACTTCAAGCTCTATTACAAAGCTGTCATCATCAAGACAGCATGGTACTGGCACAAAAACAGACACATAGATCAATGGAACAGAATAGAGAGCCCAGAAATAAACCCTCAACTCTATGGTCAACTAATCTTTGACAAAGCAGGAAAGAATGTCCAATGGAAAAAAGACAGCCTCTTCAATAAATGGTGTTGTGAAAATTGGACAGCCACATGCAGAAAAATGAAATTGGACCATTTCCTTATACCACACAGGAAAATAGACTCAAAATGGATAAAGGACCTCAATGTGAGAAAGGAATCCATCAAAATCCTTGAGGAGAACACAGGAAGCAACCTCTTCAACCTCAGCTGCAGCAACATCTTCCTAGGAATATCGCCAAAGGCAAAGGAAGCAAGGGCAAAAATGAACTATTGGGATTTTATCAAGATCAAAAGTTTTTGCACAGCAAAGGAAACAGTGAACAAAACCAAAAGACAACTGACAGAATGGGAGAAGATATTTGCAAACGACATATCAGATAAAGGACTAGTGTCCAAAATCTATAAAGAACTTAGCAAACTCAACACCCAATGAACAAATAATCCAATCAAGAAATGGGCAGAGGACATGAACAGACATTTCTGCAAATAAGACATCCAGATGGCCAAAAGACACATGAAAAAGTGCTCCACATCACTGGGCATCAGGGAAATACAAATCAAAACCACAATGAGATATCACCTCAACCAGTCAGAATGGGTAAAATGAACAAGTCAGGAAATGACAGATGCTGGCGAGGATGCAGAGAAAGGGGAACCCTCTTACACTGTTGGTGGGATATCAAGCTGGTGCAGCCACTCTGGAAAACAGCATGGAGGTTCCTCAAAATGTTGAAAATAGAACTACCCTATGACCCAGCAATTGCACTACTCGGTATTTACCCTAAAGATACAAACGTAGTGATCCAAAGGGGCACGTGCACCCAAATGTTTATAGCAGCAATGTCTACAATAGCCAAACTATGGAAATAGCCTAGATGTCCATCAACAGATGAATGGATAAAGAAGAAGTGATATATATACACCATGGAATACTATGCAGCCATCAAAAGAAATGAAATCTTGCCATTTGCGATGACGTGGATGGAACTAGAGGATATCATGCTTAGCAAAATAAGTCAGTCGGAGAAAGACAGCTATCATATGATCCCTCTGATATGAGGAAGTTGTGATACAACATGGGGGGTTAAGGGGGTAGGAGAAGAATAAATGAAACAAGATGGGATTGGGAGGGAGACACACCATATGTGTTTCTCAATCTCACAAAACAAACTGAGGGTTGCTCGGGGCAGGGGGGTTGAGAGAAGGGGGGTGGGGTTATGGACATTGGGGAGGGTATGTGCTATGGTGAGTGCTGTGAAGTGTGTAAACCTGGAGAATCACAGACCTGTACCTCTGGGGATAAATATATATTATATGTTTATTAAAAAATTAAAAATTAAAAAATATAAAAATAAAAATAAAGATCTAGAGGGAGACAAACCATGAGAGACTCTTAACTATAGGAACAAAAACTGAGGGTTGCTGGAGGGGAGGTGGGTGGGGGGATGTGGTAACTGGGTGATGGCCATTAAGGAAGGTATATATTGTGAAGAGCACTGAGTGTTATATGCAACTGATGAATAACTGAACTCTACATCTAAAACTAATGAAATAATATATGTTGGCTAATTGAATTTAAATTTAAAAAAAATCTAAATGTGAATTGTCAAATTAAAAAAAATTAACAACAAAACATGTCCTAAATAGGAATATGAAAAGTCCTCACTTTAAACTCGACCATTCTCTTACAACATACACAAAGATAAACTCAAAATGGATAAAAGACCTCAACATGAGGCAGGAATCCAACAGATTCCTAGAGGAGAACACAAGCAGTAACCTCTCCAATATCAGCCACAGCAATTTCTTTCACGATATGTCTCCAAAGGCAAAGGAAACAAAAGTGAAAATGAATTCTGGGGACTTCATTAAGATCAAAAGCTTCTGCACAGCAAATGAAACAGTCAACAACACAAAGAGACAACCCATAGAATGGGAGAATATATTCACAAATGACAGTGCAGACAAAAGGTTGATATCCAGGATCTATAAGGAACTTCTCAAACTCAGCACACACAAAACAGATAATCATGTCAAAAAATGGGCAGAAGATATGAACAGACACTTCTCCAATGAAGACATACAAATGGCTATCAGACATATGAAAAAAGGTTCGTCATCACTAGCCATCAGGGAGATCCAAATCAAAACCACGTTGTGATACCACCTTACACCAGATAGAATGGCCAAAATTAACAAGACAGTAAACAACATGTGTTGGAGAGGATGTGGAGAAAGGGGAACCCTCTTACACTGTTGGTGGGAATGCAAGTTGGTGCAGCCACTTTGGAGAACAGTGTGGAGATTCCTTAAGAAATTAAAAATAGAGCTTTCCTATGACCCTGCAATTGCACTCCTGGGTACTTACCCCAAAGATACATATTTAGTGAAAAGAAGGGCCATCTGTACCCCAATGTTCATAGCAGCAAGGCCATGGTCACCAGACTGTGGAAAGAACCAAGATGCCCTTCAATGGATGAATGGATAAGGAAGATGTGGTCCATATACACGATGGAGTATTATGCCTCCATCAGAAAGGATGAATACCCAACTTTTGTAGCAACATGGACAGGACTGGAAGAGATTCTGCTGAGTGAAATAAGTCAAGCAGAGAGAGTCAATTATCATATGATTTCACTTATTTGTGGAGCATAAGAAATAACATGGAGGACATGGGAAGATGGAGAGGAGAAGGGAGTTGGGGGAAATTGGAAGGGGAGATGAACCATAAGAGACTATGGACTCTGAAAAACAATATGAGGGTTTTGAAGGGGCTGGGGCTGGGAGATTGGGTGAGCCTGGTGGTGGGTATTATGGAGGGCATGTATTGCATGGGGCACTTGGTGTGGTGTATAAAAAATGAATTCTGGTACACTGAAAAGAAATTTAAAAAATTTAAAAAACAATTTTAAAAGTCCTTACTTTACTAAATAGAAATCACTCTTTTATTTAAAAGATATATATTGGGGGCTTATATAATATTCGTGTGTGCACAGAACTATGTCAGGTTTTCAAGCTTGTAATAGTAAACAGCACATTTTTTTTTCCCTAGTAAAGCTTACATTATGGGAAAGAAGACAGCCAGCTAAATGAACAAATACATTTGTAATGTGACAAATGCTCACATGGGATGATTTGTGCTAACTAAGTAAAAGGAGCTGAGTGCACAGATAGGAAGAACATCTAATCCAGCCTGAGTATTGCAAAGGACATTGAGGTTCCTAGGGGAAAGGATGATGACTTAGAAATGGTAGCTAAAAGCAATGAAAAATGTAGGGAGTCCCAGGCAAAAAGAATAATACCAGGAAAGTCTTAAATTAAGAAAAACAATTGGAGAAGAACAAGCAGATGATGGGCAATAAGGAACACAAGGCCAACTACTATAGTGCTGTCAAACATTTTAAGAGCTTCATTTTTTTTATACTCCATAGAATCAGTGTGTCTTGGATATGGATATGGGCATTCACAAGAGAAACTAAGTAGAGATCCAGGAAGTCTATATGTAGGAATTGAAATTCAAAATACATCTTGAAATAATAACACTTTTAATAGACAGAAATGGGAGCAGAAAGAACTTAGGCTGCTAGAGAAAAGACTGAATGGTATTTGCAAAAGGAGGTATATTTAAAGTGCAGACAACATTAGTGTCTTTCAACAGTCTTTTTCAATAGAAAAGACAGGAAAGGAAAAAAATAGAAACCAAAACACACGCTTGAGTATTTATAAAGGGTCTAAGAGGCAGTTTGATGAAATGTATAAGAGCTCATAGTATTTTCTGATCAAAAAAATATTTCACTGACATAGTGACTTAAATTCCATCATCAAAAATGCTTTTAACATTACACACACACACACACACACACACACACACACACACACATCCCAAAAGGGAAAAAGCCAAGATTCAAATCTACCTTTGACTATCTCTAAAGGTCATGTTCTCTCCACTATAGCAGGATTCCTTTCAGGCTGAATGAATACTGGAAGGGCACAAATACTAGAAGCATTCCTTATTTTCTTTTAAGCACAGTTACAGTTGACTTTATAAGAGAAACCCAGGAAAAAAAAACATAAATATAAATAAGAGAAGCATGTATACACATATATCACTAACAGCTAATTACAAACAATAACAAATATAAAAAACAATTTTATTACAGATTTCCTCTACAAGTCTGTAGAATCTATCTCATATTTGGAAAGCACTATTATGAGATATAAATTCTATACATATTAGCATATTTAAAACATACTTCTCCATTGGAAAAAAACTATTGCTATCAGCAGGAAATACAAAAAGACATGAATAACTCATTTTGTAAGCGGGTGATCAAGGATCTTTCAATATGACATTGTTCACTAAAACAAGCTTCTGTTGAAAAATGGCTGGGAGAAAATTATTGCTGTTTATGAAAACTTGCCATTTTAGGAGTATGTAACTAAAAGTGAAAGTATTGTGTCTGCACAAAAGCATAAAAAAAATTAGGTTAACAAAAGTATACAGAAGAATTTCCTATTGGATGTATATATACATATGTTTCAAGTGAGCACCAACCATGTGCTCTTATATTTGGAATTCTTACAGAGCCTTGCTGGTCATACAGATGCTTAGCTTTCTTCTTAAAACAGGTAAGAAGTAGTATCTGCACTTATGCATTATATGTATTATATTTACTATAATTTCAAGGTTGTCTTCCTACTAGAAGTGTTGAAACAATTCAAGGAAGACAGCTTTAGGATCTAGTGATCAATGCAACTTAGAATGTAGTGAACATTATCCAGAAATGAAGCCAGAAAACTTAGGGTAAGAGAAGAATTATATCCCAGATTAGGAAACAAACAAACAAAATCCTAAAACCCTTAAGTAGGACAATGGGTTTAGTACTCAGTGCAATAAGAGCAACATTGAGTCAAGAAAAAAGGAACATAAATTGTTCTATACAGCCATAAATAAGTTCAAGGGAAAGAGTTTATTGGAGATAATCATTAATCTCGAATGACAGTGGTAGTCAATGACTCTGGAGAAGTACAATGCCAGCCATGTGTATATGTGACATTTATCTTTTGCAAATACGATTTTCCTGATGTATGTATCAAAGAAGTAATGGAAAGCCTTCTTACTTATAAAGACTTATAAAAACTGTGATACCAATTCCGTTGATTTACTTGGCAACAAATGACCAAAGACAGAATAACCTCAGTATCCCCTTCAAGTGAATAGAATTTCATATATAATAAACTGAAATTTAGACTTGGAATTCACTTTTCCTTGCAGCTGAGTATCATGATAAGTGAGAAGTAAATAGCAAGTTATGTGGTGGTGTAAAATAATCAAATTTTATTTTCTAGACAAGGAGTTATAACAAAAAGAGTGCACATCATAAAAACTAGGGGAAAAAATTAAAATGTCCAAATAAAGATATAACTGCATTCTCCATAGAAAAACAGACTCAGCATAGAAAGAACAATCATAGGACATGTATTCAGTGATTCACAGTATAATTTCTAAGAATGGAAAGAAGACCTGAGACAAAAAATTAGAGTCCAGTGCTATAAAAGTATGAGCAGGAAGACATGATTAGAGAGATGGCTTTCTATTTTTTTCCTCCATCTGTATTGCTGAAACACATATGACAGATAATTTCACACATAAAACAAATCTCCATAGGCATATTCCTATCAAAACTAATCTTAATATAATTCTACCATTTGTCTTATACATATTAGTATCAAAACTGATGAAAAATGATATTGTTATAAATATAATCTTGACTCTTCTCAAATTTATTAAGGAAGCAAACATGGCCAGTTCTTCTGCCATGTTGTCTTTGGCGTTTTCCAAACACTTCATTTTTGCCCATCTCAGGGTCTTTGAATATGCTGTTTCCTTCACCTGAGACCTGACTCCACTGCTTCATTTTTTAGGTATCAGCTTAGATGTCACCACTTCAGAGAGCCTGCAATTACAACCTATGTTAATTTGTTAGAGGCTAATATTTTTTTTTTTTAAATAGGCTCTATGCCTAGTCTGGAGCCCAACATAGGGTTCAAACTCACAACCGTGAGATCAAGACCTGAGCTGAGACCAAGTGGTGGACGCTCAACTGACTGAGCCACCCAGGTGCCCCCAGCTTCATTCCTGATAACAGATCCTTGTTTGAAGATCATTTTATCTTTATTATAACATATAACTGTATTTTACATATAATTTATTATTTTTAACTTCACCCATAATTATGCTGTTATCTATGTCAGAACTTCTAAGTGTCTTATTTCTTTATTTCCTTAAATAAGTGTTTATCATAATTTGGCTATTGAAAACTAATATATAACTTTTTGAATTTAGTTAGCAAATTTATGATATGATCATCTTTTCTAATTCATTTATTTCTATTTTCATCAATATTTATCTCATTTCTTTTTACATATTTAGTCTTTCTCTAACTTCTTTAGCATATACTAAGGGTTCATATTTACTCTTCCCAAAACATTCCTTCAAATACATTCTTATAAATACCATTCTTCAGAATAAGATAATTCAATATCCTTTTACCACCACACTTTAGTCTCTAATGTAATATTTTCTACATCATTTTTTCTCATTGAACAGCTATCTCAAAAATAATTTTGAAATTTTCATAATGAAATACATAATTAATAAGTCTATTTATTAATACAGAGTACAAATCTGATATGTATATGTTATATAGAGAGAGGGTATTGGTTGTGTCTATTGAGCCTACTGCCTAAAAGTTTCACATCTCCTCTTTGAAGTTGTGGCTTGCTGTATATTAAGAGGCTTGCTAGAACCAATGGGATTTAAACCTGTTTGTAAAAAGCAAACTGAAAGAGCACACTGAAGCCCACAGATGTCATTAGTGCTGATGATCTTCCTGCTTGCTGACACAAAGAGCCATGTGGTCAAGTCCAGATTTACAGTCATGTATATCTACGGCAGCTCCTCTACGTCCATCCCTACTCGGATTACAGCAGGGCTCCCTGTTGGTTGCCAAGTTTAAAACTTTCTTTCTTTCTTTTTTTTTTTAGTTTACATCCTTATGTTCTTCCAGTGTCTCACTGTAGCAAGTTGGCTTGATATACAGGAGTTTCCAGAATCATCTATGCTGTGCTGAAAATCCAGTCTTCTGATACAAACTCAGAGGTCTTTATTTAAAAGATCATCAATGCGGGGCACCTGAGTGGCTCAGCTGGCAGAGCCTCTGACTCTTGATTTTGGCTCAGGTCATCATCTAGGGTCATGAGACCCAAGCCCCAGGTCAGGCTCCTTGCTGAGTGTGGTGTCTGCTTGTCCCTCTCCCTCTGCTCTTCCCCACAATCACATGCTTTCTCTCTCTCTCTCTCAAATAAAATTTTTAAAAGTTTATCAACCTTTGTACAAAGAGTATAAGATATCAATCTTCAAATCTGAATAAGTATTAGTTATTAATCAAATTGCAAGATTTTCATTTATCAAACAACAAATTGGAAAACCACGCATACGTCCACATAGAGAGAAAGTGAAGAGGAAAGTAAGAAGTGACATATGTCAGTGACTTTTCTTTTTTTTTTTAAAGATTTTTTTTTTTAAAGATTGTATTTATTTATTTGACAGGCAGAGATTACAAGCAGGCAGAGAGAGAAGGAAGCAGGCTGCCCGCTGAGCAGAGAACCCGATATGGGGCTCGATCCCAGGACCCTGGAATCATGACCTGAGCCGAAGGCAGAGGCTTTAACCCACTGAGCCACCCAGGCACCCCTGTCAGTGACTTTTCAAGGTCATTCAGACAAAAGTAGATGACTCCTGTTTGTTTTCATTTCATTACAGACATCTGCAGAATGGTGCTTATCTGGTATGACCATCGCTGAGCCCTGCACTGTCAAAGGGTATTTCTTCTTCCCTGTCCCCAATCTCCTGTAATCATACCAATTAGGAGATAAATATAAATGCTTATTTAATGAAACTCTATTTAATTTTATTTAATTTACTTCACAAATACTTACTGAGTTTTCCCTACATTTCAGGCAAGTTCTAAGCACTGAAGATACAGTGGTAAACAGGAAAGACAGCACTCTTGCTCTCATGAAGTTTACATTCAGGTGCCCACGAGCAGAGGATGAGCAAACAAATATATGAGCTAGTAATGACGCATACTAACTGGTAGGAAGAAAACATGTCAGAATGAAGTGGTAGAGAAAACAAGGAGACAACTTCACCTTTGGTAGTCAAGAAAAGCCTCTCCTAGGAGGTCATGTTCAAAGAAGCACCTGAGCACTGAGTAAACCCAGAAAAGAAAGAAGGAGCATTTTAGGCAGAAGAAATAAAAAATCCAAAGTCTCCAAAAAAAGAACGAGCTCAGGAACACGGCAAAGTTTCCTGTGACTGAAGCACAAGGGACAATGGGGCAAACTCTATATAATGAAATAAAGAAATAGGCAGGGATCACACATAGCTTTGCAAACCATAAACAAAAATTTAGATTTTGTTCTAATTGGAACAGGAAGCAACTGGTGGGCTTTAAGGAAAGATTTTTACAAATCCCTTTTGCTATGTGAAGAAAAGACAAGGGTGTTGGCAAAATGGGAATCAGAAAAAGCAAGATTTTGCTGTTGCCAGATCCTCCAATCAACAGAAACAACTCCTACTAATGAAAATATAACATTTGAAAATGCATATTATGTTTAGGCATGGAATTCATTGAGTTCATCAAGCTAAAATTTGATTCTTATTAAAAGATTACACTTTTCTTAAACTTCAAAATATCTCTTACATGAAATCACTTAGCATAGCAAATAGAACTAAGACTTCTCTGCCATCAGTCTAAATAGAATTCTTATTGCATTATGTCTGTGGTCACCCACTTTATTTTCTTTTAGTCTATAAAGATCATTAACAGCACTGTTCTTAACATTTTGGGTGACTAGGGATTCTTTCTTCACAAAAATGGACACACACATAGAAATTTGAAAATAGTTTCAAAGGCTTCACAAACTACTTACATTGCATTTATGGAAGGTTAATCAACCCCAAATAATAAGCCTTGATATAAATATCCATTGTAATCCTTTCCTAGGATTTCTTAGATTTATCTCTCTTTCATTTGCCAGGAAGCAAAATTTAAAGATCTTATTGGCTTTCTTCAGCAATTCATGGCAGCATCTAATCTAACAAGTAGAGAAAAGCCCTGAGGACTTATACAACGCAAGAGATCTTATAGGTAGAATAAAGCAGGAAAAAGATCTTATAGTAGACAGAAAGGCAGATTGTTAATTGCAAGTTTACTTTCCTTATAGGAGATTGAAAGGGTTAATCTGGCAGATGACTTAACTAATGCTGGTAAGGTGATTCCCAATTGATTGGTTTAACATTGCATTTCTGGGACACCCAAACTGTCATTTGACTAAATCTCTGGTGATGTGGGGTTTAGGAAAGTGTCTCCATTTGGGGCCTGTTGTCTTTAATACATCAAAGCAGTTAATGTATTATTTTATACTAGGAGAAGATGGTAAATTTAAGAGAATTACCAATGTATCCAAAAATAGCATGACATGAATCCAGTGACATCAAACAATATGGTATAACACCTTAAAAATAAGACACTAGTACTAATGAGCAACGGTGGTTATAGGATCATTCTTGTGAGTATCAGATGTTAATGATTCCTCTAAATTTAATAAGGTCCATAATGTAACTATATTGTCAAGCTTCTGGTTAACAAATCATTAAGTTGAAATGCCTTGAAAGGCAAAACAGAAAAACTAAAACTTAGAAGAAAAACAGGATTCAATTTGCTTATATTAGAAAGTGAGCCCTTACTTCTTTTATAAGTGTGATGAACATGAGAACCCTCATTTTAAATCTATGAATGGATCTCTTGGCTTATACTTATGTTTAATAACCATCTAGGCAAGAAACATCTTTTAAAAGTAAAAATTAGATATACCTGATATCAGAGAAAAGATTCAATTCAATACACACCATTGAGCAGACCTCAATCTCTCAGAGAAAAATTGAAAATTGAAAGTGCACGAACCATAGTTATCAGGTTTTCATGAACCCTGTAAGTACTGTTATTGGGCTATTTTGGTGTTTCTGTAATATTTCAAATATTTTAATTCAAAAAATAGAAGGCAGCCCTACCTACTCCCCTTCGTTATTATGTAAAATAATAACCTGAGGTTTTGGCAAAATCAAAGGTCAATCAATTCTAAAACACATGATCATATAAACAGAAATGTCTAAATCAAAATATTAACAAATAATTCTAAAATATTTAGTCTTTATACAAAAAATATGGCTTTTATAAAATTGTATGAATTGGGTTTTTTTAATCAACCACACAATTTTAAATGTGTTGAAGGAGATGGTTTTGTACAATAATGCCCCTTTGAAAACTTACAGAAAATGAGCACACTTTCATAAGCTAATACTCTGAAACTTCCTACTTTAATCTTTAGTTTATGGGCATTTTAAGCATAGTATATTTTTGAAAGGAAGTCACCAAGAATGATAATAGCATTTGCAAAACAGAAGAAAGATGGCTATTCAATTTTATAAAAGAACTCCATATCATTCCTGAAAGCAAGAATTATTTGTTAACAAATATTTTATTTACTACATTTTAGGAGCATTTATTTTGTGACAAGCAAAATGTATTTATATGTAGCTTTCTGAAAGTAAAACTAATTTTTCATTTTGTAAAATTTAGAAAGTACCTACTCTGTGTGACCTATTAGTTTTGTCTGTAATATCCAGAAGGATGAGATGGAACACTCCATTACCAGAATAGGTGAGGAAAAACTAATTTTTCCTTTATTCTTGTAGGTTCTTGTCTGAGATCCCCCATAATAGAAGATATATTGGCAGGAGAAAAACAAACTGAAATTTAATACTGTACATCCCCCAGGAAAACTGACTAATTCCCTCAAATGGCCCAAATCATCACTTTGAGTACCATCTTCTGCTAATGACAAAAAAAAAAAAAAAAAGGTGTTGGGATGAGGTGAGACCAGTTCTGACAGGTTACCAGGAAAGCATAGTAAACAATGGCTTGCTTCTTATACAGATTTAATCTGTGCCTTCTCTATTGATAAGAGTTTCTCGAGATTTGGTCATCTTCCTCTTCCTGGTACGAGAGGGAGACATTTCCCTTACAAATGGAGATGTCTCTTACAAAAACGTAACTTTGACTTGATTTTCACAACTTCTCCTGTGACTGCTGTTTCTTAAAAATAATCGTTTTATTTTAAAATAATTTATTTAAAATGAATTATTTTCTTAAAAATGGTATTTCTGGGGCGCCTGGGTGGCTCAGTGGGTTAAGCCGCTGCCTTCGGCTCAGGTCATGATCTCAGGGTCCTGGGATTGAGTCCCGCATCCGGTTCTCTGCTCAGCGGAGAGCCTGCTTCCTCCTCTCTCTCTGCCTACCTCTCTGCCTACTTGTAATCTCTCTCTGTCAAATAATAAATAAAATCTTTAAAAAAAAAATAGTATTTCTGCCTTATCCTTATTTGAGGGTGATAATTTCTGCTTCCCTTCAGTTATATTGAAGGAGAACGGAAGGAAGAGAACTTCTGATAACTGGGAATAGCTGTACTTCCATATCTGTCTCTAAAGAAATAACCATTGATTAAAAAGGAGAAGAAAAAAAGGATGTACAATAATTGAAATGTTTAATGTTATTATGAAACTCCCTGTTTAAGTAAAATTTATCAATGTATCCATTCATAACAAAAATATTTATTTATTTGTTTATTTAAGATTTTATTTATTTATTTGACAGAGGGAGAGAGACACAATGAGAGAGGGAACACAAGCAGCAGGAGTGGTAGAAGGAGAAGCAGGCTTTCTGCTGAGTAGGGAGCCCCAATGCAGGCTTGATCCCAGGAATCTGGGATCATGACCTGAGCCAAAGGCAGACACTTAATAACTGAGCCACCCAGGCACCCCACAAAAATATTCATTGTATGTATGTTATATGCCAGGAATTCTACTAGCACTGAAGATATAAAAGCAAGTTTTTTAAAAAATCTTATCTTACTGGAGTTTATGGTTTATATTTATGAAACAGAGAGCTAAAATAAATACTTAATCAAAAACCATAAGTGACTCTTAATCTCATAAAACAAACTGAGGGTTGCTGGGGGGAGGGGGTTTGGGAGAAGGGGGTGGGATTATGGACATTGGGGAGGGTATGTGCTTTGGTGAGTGCTGTGAAGTGTGTAAACCTGGTGATTCACAGACCTGTACCCCTGGGGATAAAAATATATGTTTATAAAAAATAAAAAATTCTATTAAAAAAAAAATGTAAAAGTGCTGATTTTGTGAGTGTGACAAAGGAGAATCAGGTGATACCATTAGTTAGAATCTAATGTACCAAGGCATACAGACACAAATTTAGGGGTGTAAAACAACAACAAAAGCATTATTCTGTTTTGGTTCTGGAGGTTAGAAGTCCAAAATAAATTTCACTTGGGCTAAATTCAGTTTCAGCAGGTTGTTTCCTTCTGAGGTCTCTACAGGGAGAATTTGTTTCCTTGCTTTTTTTAGTTTCTTGTTTCCTTGTCTTTTTTAGTTTCTTGTGGCCTCCTTCTGTGTTCTTTGGATATGACCTCTTCCACCTTCAAAGCCAGTCACTCTAATCTCTGCTTCTGTCTTCACATCACCTTCCCCCATGACTGATTCCTCCTTTGCTCCACTTAGAACCATTGCTATTATGTCGAACTCCTATGAATAATCCAAGATAATCTCTCCATTTCATGCTCTTCAATTTCTTCACATCTACAGTCTTTTTTGTCATATGAGGTAACATTCACAGGCTCCAGAGATTAGGATGTAGACATATTTGGGGGGACTATTATTCAACCTACCACAGGAAGTAACAGAAAATTTCCCTATGAGAATGACATTTGTTTTAGATATGATGTATAGATATTAGAGCAAGGGGAGGAGGGAGAGAATGTGAAAATACTCTTTTATGGAAGAGATTACTATGTCCTGGTGAAAGAAAAGGAGGTTGGTCAGATAATGCTAGCATTGAGTACTGGGAGAGGCTTTTTGGATAAACCAGGGGAGACAGGTAGGCCCATTACCAGATTTGTAATCTGAAAAGATCCCTCTGGATGCAGAATAAATAAGGTATCCCTTAGAATGGAATGGGATGGAGCCCTTGTTGGGGGCAGCAGAGGAAGAGGCAGGAACAGTAAAGAAACCAAATCGTTTCTTTCAGTGATCTGAACAAAAAATATCAGTGGATTTTATCTGAGTTGGGCTGATAAAAATAAAGAGAACCAGATAGAAGACTGAGAGCTATTTAAATGAGAGGTAGAGAAGATGAACATATACTTTATTATTGAAACTAGAAAATCTTTCAGAATGGAAGGGAGAGCTAAACATAACTCAGGTTAAATATGGAAAGGCAGATGAGGAATGATGTAGGAAAGAGCACTAGGGTTCAATGCTGATGGCCAAGAAAGAATTCTTGAGACATTTATGATGCAAAAAGGTGGTTTTATTAAAGCACAGGGACAGGACCCATGGGCAGAAAGAGCTGCACTGGGATCATGAGGGGTGGCTCATTATCTACTTTAATGTAGGGAGGGGTTTGGGATAGCTTGTCTCTAAGCAATTTTGGAAGCAAGGTTTCCAGGACCTTGAGGGGGCTAGCAAGTATTGGGAAAAGGTCATTTATTGTCATCCAATAAAACCTTAGTTACAAGACCCTTCAGATATATATCGGTGGACCATATGCTTGAGGGATGATTACCAATAAATATCTTGGGGGGGGGGGTTAGAGATAAAGGAAGTTTCCATAGGAATTTTTATGTGTTAAAGTAGACTCACAGAGTTCTAGGGGTTGGGCCAAGATTGTCTTTTGCCTTTAACAAAGTATCAAAATCGAGGCAGTTCAATCGCTACAGGTCTGTCACTCTGCTTGTTTCAAGGATTTATCCAATGTCTATAGGTAGAAAGGAAATTTAATAACTTCCTTCTGCCTTTGTTTCCCACATCAGGAAGACCATGATCATGATCTAAAAGACATCAAGTAGTAAAGGAAACCAGAAGAGTTTGAAAAACCTATAGATATAAGCAAAATAAGTCAGTCAGAAAAAAACAAATATATGATTTCACTCATATGTGAAATTTAAGAAACAAAACAGATGAATATAGAAAAAGAGGAGGAAAAATAAAACAAGACAAAGACAGAGAGAGAGAAAAACCATAAGACTCTTAAATATAAGGAACAAACTAAGGATTGGCGGGGGAGTGGTAAGGGGATGGGGGAACTGGATGACGGGCATTAAGGATGGAATGAGCACTGGGTGTTATATGCAACTGATGAATCATTAAATTCTACCCCTGAAACTAATACCATACTGTATGTGAACTAACTTGAATGTAAATAAAATCTTGAGAGAAAAAGAAAAAAGAAAGAAAGAAAAGTTATAGACATTAGGTGAGAACTTTTGGCAGCTAATCCTAAAGATACTCCTATGATTACATTACATTCCCATTTAGTTGTACAGGGGGGGAAAAAGGATATATCCATTGGAAAAGTAAAGTATAGATTACTGAACACATTTAAACATAATTCAAGATACATCCTGAAGCAAATGTAATTTTGGTTCTCTCCTCATTTTCTGTGAAATATGATTTTTGTGTGAAAATACCACAATAGGCCAGACATCCAAACATCTAAAATCTCTTATCAGGCCACACTTAAAAGGAGAGGATTATGTCTCCAAACAAAATTATACTTGGGCACCTACTAGACTTTGCAGACTTTATAACTGACTTGCACAGAAATAGAAATTAGAAAGTCTCCTTAGAAAAATAGTATATTTGTGGAAGCTATCTCACAGTCTTTACAAGGAAGTCTCAAAACTTAAGATATATCTCATGTTCTATTTGACCTACCTGATAATCTCTGAACTATACATCTCACCACCTATGTGCCAGCCCACTCTTCAAGTGGTACCCTATTTATATAATATGATTCAGCAATCCCATAAAGGTATTTTGGTTGAAATCAGATGATGTTGTGCCCTCACCCCATTAAGTGGTATTTTATTTGTTCCACAAAACCCTATCATCAAACTCTACAAATAGGATTGTGATTTGTTTTCTCAACAATTGGTATGTGCATTCAGTTCAACCTGGTTTTACCTAGACTCCACTTTGGCCCATCAACTTCCCCTCTTGGAAAAAAAAAAAAAATCTTAAGACAACTGAAGAAGGGTAATATTTTGGTTTCAATTTAAGACTCCAAATGAAAACTTGGTGTCAATTTCTTCTTTCAATTTCAATTGAATTCAATTCAATTTCAGTTTCAATACTTCAATTTCTGTCTTTCAGACCCCTTATATGTTTATAAAATGTCTCAAAATTGGGGGTAGGGATCCTATGTGAGGATTGCATAGAATATAGACAATGTCATTATTACCACATATTTTCTTGCCCTTGAGACTCACGAGATTGTATGGTCATGTTTCAAAACAGAGGAGTCCTAAACATATTGTACTTTCAAGGTAAAGTATGTATGATTTTGGTCAAAGAATATTATACTTAATCCCTAGAGTCATTCTATCTTCTTTTTTTTTTTATTTTTTTAAAAGATTTTATTTATTTATTTGACAGAGAGAGATCACAAGTAGGCAGAGAGAGAGAGAGGAGGAAGCAGGCTCCCTGCTGAGCAGAGAGCCCGATGCGGGACTCGATCCCAGGACCCTGAGATCATGACCTGAGCCGAAGGCAGCGGCTTAACCCACTGAGCCACCCAGGCGCCCCTCATTCTATCTTCTTTAACATTACTCAAGGATCTAGCAAATAAAGAAATCAGGAAACAGGTAATTTGGCTAATAGTTCCAAACTCTTTTCTTCCGTACTATTCAAAGTTGGAATTGGATCCATTGTCTTAGATTAATTTGGACATTTTAGTCTGCTAATTGAAAGTATACAACAAACCGTAGTCATCATCCTTTTCTTAGAATTTGTAGATACTACTGTTTTAGCTCACGCTGCTATAACACAATACTGGATGGTTTCAATGACATTTATTTCTCACGGTTCTGGAGACTAGGTAATCCAAAATCAACGTGCTGGCTATCATGAAATTCCCCTGGCATAACTCAACTTAAATCTAATTGTCACTCAAAGGCTGTACCTCCTAATACCATCACATTAGGGATTAAGAAGAACAATATTTGAATTGGGCAAGGGGTGGGACACAAACACTCAGTCCACAATAATAACAGTGATCGAAATATTGCAGAACTTTTTCCATCAAATGATCATTGAGAGAGAGAGGGAAGGAGAGGACAGTAATAGTTGATAACAGAGGCTAAAACAGACACTCTCCAAAACACGATATATGATGATGATGCCTCAAACAGCAGTACAGATCTGAAATAATCATGCTCCGCATGTTAATTATCTATCCTTCAACTTAAGCTAAAGAGGGATTAAAATGAAGGTCTGCAAATTGAGACCATTTGCATCAGCATAACTATACTGGTGGGACTGAAAACTGATACCACCTGTATGAAAATAATTTAACAATTTGCACCGGTAAATTCTTGACCAGGAAAATGAGACATTAAGCCTATATATAACTCTACTATGTATGTTAGGAAATTACTGAAAATCAATAACACCTGGGCAAATAGTTTGCTCATTTCAGGAAGCAGTTCTCCTTTTTTTTTTTTTTTTTTTTTTTATTTTATTTTATTTTTTTTATTTTTTATAAACATATATTTTTATCCCCAGGGGTACAGGTCTGTGAATCACCAGGTTTACACACTTCACAGCACTCACCAAATCACATACCCTCCCCAATGTCCATAATCCCACCCCCTTCTCCCAAACCCCCTCCCCCCGGCAACCCTCAGTTTGTTTTGTGAGATTAAGAGTCACTTATGGTTTGTCTCCCTCCCAATCCCATCTTGTTTCATTTATTCTTCTTCTACCCACTTAAGCCTCCATGTTGCATCACCACTTCCTCATATCAGGGAGATCATATGATAGTTGTCTTTCTCTGCTTGACTTATTTCGCTAAGCATGATACGCTCTAGTTCCATCCATGTTGTTGCAAATGGCAAGATTTCATTTCTTTTGATGGCTGCATAGTATTCCATTGTGTATATATACCACATCTTCTTGATCCATTCATCTGTTGATGGACATCTAGGTTCTTTCCATAGTTTGGCTATTGTGGACATTACTGCTATAAACATTCGGGTGCATGTGCCCCTTTGGATCACTACATTTGTATCTTTAGGGTAAATACCCAATAGTGCAATTGCTGGGTCATAGGGCAGTTCTATTTTCAACATTTTGAGGAACCTCCATGCTGTTTTCCAGAGTGGCTGCACCAGCTTGCATTCCCACCAACAGTGTAGGAGGGTTCCCCTTTCTCCGCATCCTCGCCAGCATCTGTCATTTCCTGACTTGTTGATTTTAGCCATTCTGACTGGTGTGAGGTGATATCTCATTGTGGTTTTGATTTGTATTTCCCTGATGCCGAGTGATATGGAGCACTTTTTCATGTGTCTGTTCGCCATCTGGATGTCTTCTTTGCAGAAATGTCTGTTCATGTCCTCTGCCCATTTCTTGATTGGATTATTTGTTCTTTGGGTGTTGAGTTTGCTAAGTTCTTTATAGATTCTGGACACTAGTCCTTTATCTGATATGTCATTTGCAAATATCTTCTCCCATTCTGTCAGTTGTCTTTTGATTTTGTTAACTGTTTCCTTTGCTGTGCAAAAGCTTTTGATCTTGATGAAATCCCAGTAGTTCATTTTTTCCCTTGCTTCCCTTGCCTTTTGCGTTGTTCCTAGGAAGATGTTGCTGCGGCAGAGGTCGAAGAGGTTGCTGCCCGTGTTTTCCTCAAGGATTTTGATGGATTCCTTTCGTACATTGAGGTCCTTCATCCATTTTGAGTCTATTTTTGTGTGTGGTGTAAGGAAATGGTCCAATTTCATTTTTCTGCATGTGGCTGTCCAATTTTCCCAGCACCATTTATTGAAAAGGCTGTCTTTTTTCCATTGGACATTCTTTCCTGCTTTGTCGAAGATTAGTTGACCATAGATTTGAGGGTCTATTTCTGGGCTCTCTATTCTGTTCCATTGATCTATGTGTCTGTTTTTGTGCCAGTACCATGCTGTCTTGATGATGACAGCTTTGTAATAGAGCCTGAAGTCCGGAATTGTGATGCCACCAACGTTGGCTTTCTTTTTCAATATCCCTTTGGCTATTCGAGGTCTTTTCTGGTTCCATATAAATTTTAGCATTATTTGTTCCATTTCTTTGAAAAAGATGGATGGTACTTTGATAGGAATTGCATTAAATGTGTAGATTGCTTTAGGTAGCATAGACATTTTCACAATATTTATTCTTCCAATCCATGAGCATGGCACATTTTTCCATTTCTTTGTGTCTTCCTCAATTTCTTTCATGAGTACTTTATAGTTTTCTGAGTATAGATTCTGTGTCTCTTTGGTTAGGTTTATTCCTAGGTATCTTATGGTTTTGGATGCAATTGTAAATGGGATTGACTCCTTAATATCTCTTTCTTCTGTCTTGCTGTTGGTGTAGAGAAATGCAACTGATTTCTGTGCATTGATTTTATATCCTGACACTTTACTGAATTCCTGTATAAGTTCTAGCAGTTTTGGAGTGGAGTCTTTTGGGTTTTCCACATATAGTATCATATCATCTGCGAAGAGTGATAATTTGACTTCTTCTTTGCCGATTTGGATGCCTTTAATTTCCTTTTGTTGTCTGATTGCTGAGGCTAGGACCTCTAGTACGATGTTGAATAGCAGTGGTGATAATGGACATCCCTGCCGTGTTCCTGACCTTAGCGGAAAAGCTTTCAGTTTTTCTCCATTGAGAATGATATTTGCGGTGGGTTTTTCATAGATGGCTTTGATGATATTGAGGTATGTGCCCTCTATCCCTACACTTTGAAGAGTTTTGATCAGGAAGGGATGTTGTACTTTGTCAAATGCTTTTTCAGCATCTATTGAGAGTATCATATGGTTCTTGTTCTTTCTTTTATTGATGTGTTATATCACATTGACTGATTTGCGGATGTTGAACCAACCTTGCAGCCCTGGAATAAATCCCACTTGGTCGTGGTGAATAATCCTTTTAATGTACTGTTGAATCCTATTGGCTAGTATTTTGTTGAGTATTTTCGCATCTGTGTTCATCAAGGATATCGGTCTATAGCTCTCTTTTTTGGTGGGATCCTTGTCTGGTTTTGGGATCAAGGTGATGCTGGCCTCATAAAATGAGTTTGGAAGTTTTCCTTCCATTTCTATTTTTTGGAACAGTTTCAGGAGAATAGGAATTAGTTCTTCTTTAAATGTTTGGTAGAATTCCCCCGGGAAGCCGTCTGGTCCTGGGCTTTTGTTTGTTTGGAGATTTTTAATGACTGTTTCAATCTCCTTACTGGTTATGTGTCTGTTCAGACTTTCTATTTCTTCCTGGCTCAGTTGTAGTAGTTTATATGTTTCTAGGAATGCATCCATTTCTGCCAGATTGTCAAATTTATTGCCGTAGAGTTGCTCATAGTATGTTCTTATAATAGTTTGTATTTCTTTGGTGTTAGTTGTGATCTCTCCTCTTTCATTCATGATTTTATTTATTTGGGTCCTTTCTCTTTTCTTTTTGATAAGTCGGGCCAGGGGTTTATCAATTTTATTAATTCTTTCAAAGAACCAGCTCCTACTTTCGTTGATTTGTTCTATTGTTTTTTTGGTTTCTATTTCATTGATTTCTGCTCTGATCTTTATGATTTCTCTTCTCCTGCTGGGCTTAGGGTTTCTTTCTTGTTCTTTCTCCAGCTCCTTTAGGTGTAGGGTTAGGTTGTGTACCTGAGACCTTTCTTGTTTCTTGAGAAAGGCTTGTACCGCTATATATTTTCCTCTCAGGACTGCCTTTGTTGTGTCCCACAGATTTTGAACCGTTGTATTTTCATTATCATTTGTTTCCATGATTTTTTTCAATTCTTCTTTAATTTCCCGGTTGACCCATTCATTCTTTAGAAGGATACTGTTTAGTCTCCATGTATTTGGGTTCTTTCCAAACTTCCTTTTGTGGTTGAGTTCTAGCTTTAGAGCATTGTGGTCTGAAAATATGCAGGGAATGATCCCAATCTTTTGATACCGGTTGAGTCCTGATTTAGGACCGAGGATGTGATCTATTCTGGAGAATGTTCCATGTGCAATAGAGAAGAATGTGTATTCTGTTGCTTTGGGATGAAATATTCTGAATATATCTGTGATGTCCATCTGGTCCAGTGTGTCGTTTAAGGCCTTTATTTCCTTGCTGATCTTTTGCTTGGATGACCTGTCCATTTCAGTGAGGGGTGAGGGGAGTGTTAAAGTCCCCTACTATTATTGTATTATTGTTGATGTGTTTCTTTGATTTTGTTATTAATTGGTTTATATAGTTGGCTGCTCCCACATTGGGGGCATAGATATTTAAAATTGTTAAATCTTCTTGTTGGACAGACCCTTTGAGTATGATATAGTGTCCTTCCTCATCTCTTATTATGGTCTTTGGCTTAAAATCTAATTGATCTGATATAAGGATTGCCACTCCTGCTTTCTTCTGATGTCCATTAGCATGGTAAATTCTTTTCCACCCCCTCACTTTAAATCTGGAGGTGTCTTCGGGCTTAAAATGTGTTTATTGGAGGCAACATATAGATGGGTTTTGTTTTTTTATCCATTCTGATACCCTGTGTCTTTTGACAGGGGCATTTAGCCCATTCACATTCAGGGTAACTATTGAGAGATATGAATTTAGTGCCATTGTATTGCCTGTAAGGTGACTGTTACTGTATATGGTCTCTGTTCCTTTCTGATCTACCACTTGTAGGCTCTCTCTTTGCTTAGAGGACCCCTTTCAATATTTCCTGTAGAGCTGGTTTGGTATTTGCAAATTCTTTCAGTTGTTGTTTGTCCTGGAAGCTTTTAATCTCTCCTTCTATTTTCAATGATAGCCTAGCTGGATATAGTATTCTTGGCTGCATGTTTTTCTCGTTTAGTGCTCTGAAAATATCATGCCAGCTCTTTCTGGCCTGCCAGGTCTCTGTGGATAAGTCAGCTGCCAATCTAATATTTTTACCATTGTATGTTACAGACTTCTTTTCCCGGGCTGCTTTCAGGATTTTCTCTTTGTCATTGTGACTTGTAAATTTTACTATTAGGTGACGGGGTGTGGGCCTATTCTTATTGATTTTGAGGGGCGTTCTCTGAACCTCCTGAATTTTGATGTTCGTTCCCTTTGCCATATTGGGGAAATTCTCCCCAATAATTCTCTCCAGTATACCTTCTGCTCCCCTCTCACTTTCTTCTTCTTCTGGAATCCCAATTATTCTAATGTTGTTTCGTCTTATGGTGTCACTTATCTCTCGAATTCTCCCCTCGTGGTCCAGTAGCTGTTTGTCCCTCTTTTGCTCAGCTTCTTTATTCTCTGTCATTTGGTCTTCTATATCACTAATTCTTTCTTCTGCCTCATTTATCCTAGCAGTTAGAGCCTCCATTTTTGATTGCACCTCATTAATAGCTTTTTTGATTTCACCTTGGTTAGATTTTAGTTCTTTTATTTCTCCAGAAAGGGCTTTTATATCTCTCGAGAGGGTTTCTCTAATATCTTCCATGCCTTTTTCGAGCCCGGCTAGAACCTTGAGAATTGTCATTCTGAACTCTAGATCTGACATATTACCGATGTCTGTATTGATTAGGTCCCTAGCCTTCGGTACTGCCTCTTGTTCTTTTTTTTGTGTTGAATTTTTACGTCTTGTCATTTTGTCCAGATAAGAGTAAATGAAGGGGCAAGTAAAATACTAAAAGGGTGGCAACAACCCCAGGAAAATATGCTTTAAACAAATTAGAAGAGATCCAAAATCGTGAGTGGGGAGAAAGGGGATAAAAAGAGGTTCAAAAAGGAAGAAAGAAAAAAAAAAAAAAAAGAAAGAAAGAAAAGAAAAAAAAAAAAAGAAAAGAATTTTTAAAAAAAGAATACACCTAAGAAAAATGTAAAAAAGAAAAAATATATATATTAGATAAACTAGTATAAAATCGTTAAAAAAGAAAAAGGTAAGTTAAAAAAAATTTTACCCGAAGGCGAGAAAAAAAAAAAAATGAAAAAGAAAAAATTAAATTAACTGCAAGATTAAAAAAAATCACAGGAAAAAAGCCATGAGTTCCGTGCTTGGCTTTCTCCTCCTCTGGGATTCTGCTGCTCTCCTTTGTATTGAAACCGCACTCCTTGGTAGGTGAACTTGGTCTTGGCTGGATTTCTTGTTGATCTTCTGGGGGAGGGGCCTGTTGTAGTGATTCTCAAGTGTCTTTGCCCCAGGCGGAATTACACCGCCCTTACCCGGGGCCGGGGTGAGTAATCCGCTCAGGAAGCAGTTCTCCTTTTAATAAAACAATTTACTCATCAAGCCTCACCTTAACACCTTCTATGTCCTCCAAGCCTGAACTATTTTATGTGAACTTCACCCAGTCCTAATCAATTCCTTACTTTAAAAGGCTTATTATAACTTCTTGAGCCTAACCAAGAAAGCTCTGAAAATAAATTTACCTAATTTCTATCTGTTGAGATATTACTATTGAGGTGGTATTCTCCATTGCTGCAATAAATTTAATGACCAACAGATTTTTCTAGAGGCAGACTACAGTAGCATATTTCAATGGTTCTTGACTGGCACACTTAGTATTGCCTAAAGACATTTTTTGTTTACCTGCATCTATGGCTCCTAGATGGGTAGACATCATGAATATTGTTAAATATCTTAATGCACCAGATAACAAATAATTTTCTAGTCCAAAATATCAGTAATGGTGATGTTGAGAAACCCTGATCTACTTAATTTGATTGCTGTGAAAATTCAATGAGATAATGATGAGGATAATTGGAGGGCAGGCAGGGACAAGAGTCCCCCGCCTAAGAGGAAACCACCCTAAGGAGGATTTTACACCACCCTGGAAGGAGTCCTCCACCCTTTCCCATATGATAGATAGGTGACAAAAATCTGGTTGGATGACAGGTGAAGGGAAGGTTAATCAAATTAAAACAGCCCACCAACAAGCCCATAAAATCCCCTGGACTTAAAATTTTGGTGGCAATCCTCTTGGGTCCCCTCCCTCCTTGGGAACCTTGTACTATCACTTTGTTATCACTCAATAAACCTTTCTTCACTGTCCACCACTCTATCTGGTCTACCCCTTCATTCTTTGAAACAGTGTATGGGGCGCCTGGGTGGCTCAGTGGATTAAGCCGCTGCCTTCGGCTCAGGTCATGGTCTCGGGGTCCCGGGATCGAGTCCCACGTCGGGCTCTCTGCTCAGCGAGGAGCCTGCTTCTCTCTCTCTCTCTCTCTCTCTCTCTCTGCCAGCCTCTCTACCTACCTGTGATCTCTCTCTGTCAAATAAATAAATAAAATATTAAAAAAAAAAAAAAAAAAAAAAAAAAAAAAGAAACAGTGTAACTGAGAACCTTGGGTACGGATAAAGAAATAATCCTGCAACAATACTTTCAAAATTTGGCATACAGCCAACATTACATATGTTATTCATTACCATTATTATTCTTATTAGTATTTATTCTATCAGAGTGTTTAAGAAGATTCTTTATGGACATTTGGTAGCTATAAAAATAAAGAAGAAAAAATATTC
Organism: Mustela lutreola; assembly: GCF_030435805.1. NCBI lineage: Eukaryota > Metazoa > Chordata > Mammalia > Carnivora > Mustelidae > Mustela > Mustela lutreola. Next base: position 96,692,980 of record NC_081296.1, read on the forward strand.
TTAATTCAGCAGCATAACACTACATACATTCTCATCACAGAAAAACAATCACAGTGGAAAGATATGCTAGTTCCATAACTGCAATGGCACAAATAGCCATTGTGTAGCACTGTCCTATTTTTCAAAATAAATTTATTTATTTATTTATTTATTTATTTATTTATTTATTTATTTTAAAGATTTTACTTGTTTTTTAGAGATAGAGAGGTGGCGCAGAGGGCACACAGGCAGGGGAGGCAGCAGGGAGAGAGAAAGGGTGAAGCAGCCTTCACGCTGAGCAAGGAGCCCGATGTAGGACTCCATCTCAGGACCCAGGACCCTAGGATCATGACCTGGGCCAAAGGCAGACACTTAACCGACTGAGCCACCCAGGCACCCAGCACTACCCAGTTTTAAATGGGAAATGTCAAAATGCATAAATGCATACAGCTTTGTCTTTAAAAATTTTAGGAGTCCAATAAATAGTTTATTTTCCCACAAGTGTTTAGGCATTTTCAATATGATATGCATTAGGTATTACAATATTTGGGAATGTTATTTAAAATATAGGCCCTCAAAATCCCTCTCAGTATTTTTATATCATAATATTTATCTCACACTGGAGAAAGTCATTTTAGATTTCAATGCTTGTTCACTGTATTATTTCTTAAGTGCATTTTACTCCTTTTCCCATGTAAGAATGTGTTCTTTTCCAGATTTGGTAGTATTTTTGGTTGGATTAGGTACAATGCTTGATATGTTTTGGAGAGTCCTTGGAAACCAGAATCCAAAAGCACATCTTAAACAACTGACTATATTATTCAAAGACCAGTAGCAGTAATGTAATAAGACCAATAGCCCAACCTTTTATTTTCTTTTGGTTTCACTTAATCCTGAATTAACAGCCTTCACAATCCCAATGTGTTCTGGTAGAGCTCTTCCTCTAAAAAGGTCAGTCAAATTCTCTCCCTTCCTAGAATTTGAATCTCAAGCATCATGGCGAAAAGAAAAGACAACAGGCCATTGAACAGCTGTCTTTACAACACTGATGTGAAAGAAACTCGTCATCCATTCCTGACTTTCAGTCTGGGTTATCCTCATCACTATACAGATGATCAGAATTAAAAAGAAAAAAATTGTGATTTCTAATGCCCTGATAATGAATTTATTTTAATGTAGCCTGAAAATAGTCATATCCTGCTGCTTATAACCAGAGGCTTCTCACTGATACATTATTATCATGTATTCATCCACATAGGCTCATTCCAAAAGCCTTCCATGTTCTGAATTAATTTCTGAAAAAGAAAGAGGCAACAGTTCCAAGCTGCATCAGACTTAGTGAAATGTATCAGCAGCTGCAGACCAAAGGGCTCTCTTTAACATTCTAACAGGGTAGAAAAAGCTGCTACAAAAGGCTCCTGGTTTTCAGCCACACCCCAAACCCTGGAATGGTAATACCAGTCACGGTATTGTCAAATATGAAGGAAACAATGCATTTTATTATTAATGTCCTTCTCACATCCTATTTTTAAAGAAAGTCTATGAATAGCAATTCCTGGCAGAATCAACTCTACCCTGACACTCTCCACACCCTCTAAAGCTGCACCCTGCAATAAAATGAAGATTGAAAATTGAATGTCATCAGAACACTCATGCCATCAGGGCTATAAATATTAATTCCAGAAACGACTACAAGGAAACTTAGAGGAAGAGAAAAAGTCAGTGGCTAGCAACGGAGAGAAAAGACCAGGTTGGGGGAACTGGAAAAAGACGTTAACTGCTTAAATTATCTTCTTACTTGAAAAAGCTGTGACAATAACGATTAAGAAGGCTTTGGGCTAGTTATTCAGATAAGATTATTATTTTGTTATCTTTTCTCAGTCTACAACCTTCTTTACATATCTCTGTGCATAATCATGACCATTTATGAGCCAGTACAGTTCATGCCAGCTGAAAGTATGAGTATAGATTAATGCTTTGGCTTTACTTTATGGTTCTTATCTCTCCACAGCCTGGTGCTTTTTAAGTCTGACCTAACTTTTTTCAAATTTTGGGCCTCAGGGCCCATGCTAATTTACATAAGAGTTTGAAGAAGTAACACATCATAAAATTTTCATGTATAAATTAAAAGACTTTGATGAAATGCACTAGTTAAACTTGGTGATAAATTCCTTTTACCACCCATCTGGTTTAATTCTATGAGATGCAATGTAGTCTCCATGAAGAAAAGAAATAGAAAGTACCAGAGGGGATTTTTTTTTCAACTTGGAATATATAAAAAACTGACAGATTCTACAGGGTTTCCTGTAAAATATCCCTTAATATTTTTTTACTAGCTACTTTGCTTACATTGAAGTACAGAAACGACTGAAAATATGACAAAGCAGCAAAATATTTACAGATGTCAGAGCTAATCTGACTTTAATGAATAGTTTTTTTCCTTAATCAGAGTTGGAAAGATTAATTAAGTTCCTATTATCTTCCTATTTAAGAGCAGTTAGTGGATAACATATGAAAAAAAAATTTAAGAGCAATGATGTCTACCTATAATGCTTTAAAAAAATCTATAACTCATTTCTGTGCTTTCAGCATTTGTCAGGCAAATAAATACATTATAAAACATGTACTAACTGTAATAGAACTAGAAAAATAGAAAAAAGAACTATTAAGCTCTGTGGCTACTTTGTTTTGAGGTCTTCTTCCTCATTGATTTTAAACAGTAGGATATGCATGTCAATATGAAATTATTTAAAGAGCTGATTTGCATATTCCATGCCACTAAACAGTATATTAGAAAGAATAACATCTTAAAAGAATAAGAAAAGCTCGTTTTAGTTGACTGGAGTTTTTATTTTTTGCTTTTGTGACTTACTTTCTTGCTTATTTCTGTTTTATTTTTTGTAATAATAAACAATAGGCAAGCAAGAATGTTATAGCTTGACTATTTCCCTGGACAAGTTCATTCGCAAATAGCTTATTTAAGTAACTAGTATGACAGAGGAAATTTCTTACTGGAGACAATGTATTTCCTAATGATTTTTCACATAGCTCTGCTCAGCCTAGTAAATAATAAAAGGCAATTGAATTAGAAGTTACATTAATTTGTTGTATTTTCTTGTTTCTTTGATAAGATAAACTCCCTCCAGCATAATGCTAGAGTTCTCAATACATAAGATAATTTTTTACATTGCTCAATCATTTAAAAAAAAGAGAGAGACAAAAAGTACTGTCTGGCTTCCATTAGCAAATCTGTTTTATCAGATTCAAGTCAACCGAACAAGTTCATCCTAAAGATTTTACTTATTTATTTATTTTAGAGACAGGGAGAATGTATTTGCACACAGGGGCAAGCATGGGTAGGAGTAGAAGGAGAGGGGGAGAATCTCTGCAGAGAATCTCAACCAGACTCTCTACTGAGCATGAAGCCCCACATGGGGCCCAATCTCAAGACTCTGAGAGATCATGACCCAACTCAAAACCAAGAGTCAGATGCTTAACCAACTGGGCTACCCAGGTGCCCCAACCCAACAAGTTTATCTTATATAATCAATCATTAATAAAACTGCCTCCTGACCAAACTTTAGTTAGGCTCCTTTGAAGCCCTTTTTTCATCTAGGCTTCAACTTCAGCCTGCCTTCAACAAAGGAAACTTACTCGGTTTAGCAAGAATCCCTTCTCCCTTGATATCTGATACCCCTGATACCTGCTCAAGTTCCTTATCTTCTACCCTTGATATTTGATCACCCTGGTGGACTTCAGCAAGAATCCTGTTGTTTGTTTGGGAAGAATCCCCTTGAAATCTTCTCTTAAATGATTTTCCATTCGCTGACCCCTTCCTCTGCTCCTTGGCTATAAATACCCAGTTGTCTTTGCCGTATTTGGAGTTTTAGACAATCTTTTTCTTCCTTATTGCAGTAGAGGTGCCCCTATTGCAATAGTCTTGAAGAAAGTCTTCCTTACCATTTTAACAAGTGTCAGAATAGTTTTCTTTCTAACACCATAGATGCCTGATTTATGTTATAATGAATCATTAGATTACAGGTGGATTATAGGTACAACTTAAGAGTTCAGTTCATAAAAGGAGATATTGGTTTCCACAGTTATAAATGATAGAATTTGTGGAAGGATTATAGAATTTTTTTTCCTCTCCTGCCTTTTCTAGCTTAGGGTGGGGATTTAGGACTACTTCGCCAAAAATTTAGAGATAACAAATACACTCTTAAACTGATTTGGCAAGGGGTTTTCAAATAAACTCAGAAATCTAGGTAATAAAAAAAATAGTAAAGAACAGGGAAGGAAGTTGAAAGTCAAAATATAGACCAATGGCTCTGCCACCTTCCAGCATCTTTTATCTTCAACTGAGGATGGTATTTAATGTGGTGGCTTGAGCTATTTGGGGTTATGACTTAGTTTTTCTGGGTGTCTCCCTGTTTATAGGATATATATATGTCATTAAACTTGTTTGCTTTTCTCCTGTCAATCTGTCTTTTATTACAGAGGGTCTCTGCTAAAAAACTAGAAGGGTGAAGGTAAATTAATTTTTCTCCCCCACATATTCTTTATCCTCCTCTCATCCCCAATAAATCTTTCAATCCTCTTTTCTCTTCCCCTTCACAAAGAAGACTCATGAAATAAACATGCATAGTTTTTACTTCTTTGCCATCTATTAGCTCTTGACAACTGTTAGAAATGTGTATTTTTGCTAAAGTAGGCAGTTAGTCAGGTTATAATAGGATACTGGGAGGTCAGCAGTGAGGAAGTTATGGGCAGCTTTCAGGAAAGTCAGAGGCCTATCTTGGCAGCAGCACTCCACAAGAAGCCAGATCGAACAAGACAGGCCCAAGATGGCAAGTGCCATGACAGGAATAACAAAATTAGGAGGAAAAAGTGTGAAACCCTACTTCCCACCTGAGGTAATGAATATTGTGCCCTCTAGTTAACAACTGTCAATAAAAGATAGAAACCCAACCTCCAGATACACAGCTCTCTATCTCTCTTAAGCTCCCCCACTCTCAAGACTTTGCTTTTCACTTCAATAAACTTTCCCACTTGTGTTACTCATCAACTGTGCTGTATGTATGTCCTTGAATTCATTCTCATTACAAGACAAGAACCATCAGCAACTCTTTTGGGTCTGGTTGGGTTGAGGCTACAGGGTCTAGAGTCTCCCTGGTTTACCTGGCAATATTCTGGCTCCCCTAACTCATTGAAATTATTGTTGTTGTTGTTTATTCAAATTTATTTACTTGGCAGATAGATAGTGAGAACACAACCAGGCAGAGCAGCATATAGAGGGAGAGGCAGGTTCCCTGTCGAGCTGGAAACCCAATGCGGGGGCTTAATCCCAGAACCCCAGGACCGTGACCTGAGCCAGAGACAAATGCTTAACCAAATAAGCCATCCAGGCGCCCCTCATTGAAATTGTTCTTGCCAAGGTCACTAGTTCTTCCTTACTTTTAAATTTATTGAATATCTTTGAGTTCCTATTTTTCTTGATCTTAAACAATTTTATAATACATATAACCCTCCAAGTTTAGAAATGTTCTTTGGCATCCGTCAGCATTGGTTCTTCTTCTGCTGCTGTGTTCATGCCTTTTTAATCTCCCTTGCAATGTTGTGCCTCCCGAGACTATCACTTAAACACCCCATGAGTTTTTCCCCCAAGGAAACTCATTAGCCTTCTTCTGTTCTCATTGCATATACTCTCTGTGAGTGTCCTCAATCACTTCACTGACTTTAGCTACCATCATTAAACTGACAATGCTCATATTTTTTTCTATACTTCTTATGTCATAACAGATTCAAAGCCATATATCTAATTACCTGCTTGATACAGTCACATTTCAAATTCAACATATCACAATGGAAATAACTGTCCAAAGAAAGTAACTCACATAATTTTTCAGGGAGACAGATGTCATTATAGTAGCCAAGGTCTTCAATAAAGGAAAGTAGCCACTGCCTCTCTGAGAAGAGAAGGAGATGGAGAAATACACATAGATTTGGGAGAATAAGTACCTAAACTTCAATCTCTTTCCACCCTCTGATTTTCTACTGGTATTTTTACCATTGATTAGCATAATTGGGATGTATGGGACAGGGTAACTTATTGATGCAGTCTCGAAAGTTGGGCCTTCCCAGGCACAAAGCAGGGTGAAAAAGGGTAAAGTGTGAATATCACTTATGACATCCAAAGAGTTGGATAGTGTCAAACAGTAGAACACATATTTCTGCTTTAGCCATCGTAACTGAGCAATCCACCTTATTTAGCACGAGTGCATCTAATTTTTTAGGGTGAACTCACTTATTAATTCTAACATTATGTCTGAATATTGTTTTGATCTTCTATATACATAAGCATAAAATAATGATAGTTTTGTTTCCTCTTTTCACTGCTTATTACCTGTAGTTTCTTTTTACTGCTTTAATTAACTGCCAAGAGTCTCCAGTATAATGGTGAATGCAAAGGGTGATAGCAGGTACCCTTGTTTTGTTTCTGACCTCTAAAAAAACACTTTAAGATTTTCAACAAGCATGATGTGTATTGTAAGATTTTTGTAGCTATCATTTATAAGATTTATAAAGGATCCATCTATTATTAATTTGCAAAGAATTTTTATCATAAATGAATGTTAAATTGTACTACATTTTTCTTAATCTGAGATAAACATTTAATTTTTCTTCTTTATTCTGTGAATATAGTAAAATACATTGATTGCTTAATTTATTTTTTTCTCCTTTTAAATATATTACTAGAATAAACACATTGTTCATACAATCTATTTTTATTTACTTACTTAACTACTTATCTCAGTTACTCAGAGAACTCTATTAAAAATCTCCCTTGACAATTGTGATTTTTACATTTCTCTCTGTGGTTCTGTTGATTTTCACTTCATAAATTTTGACCCTATGTTATTAACTAAATACAGTTTTTAGAATTTGTATATTTCTTGGGGTGCCTGGCTGGCTCAGTCAGTTACATGTCTGACTCCTAATTTTGGCTCAGGTCATGATCCCAGGGTCATGAGTACAAGCCCCACATTGGGCTCCATGTCTAGCTTAAGATTTTTTTCTCCCTGGGGAGAGGAGCAAAATGGTGGAAGAGTAGAAGATCTACATTTCGTCTGATCCCAGGAATTCAGCTAGATAGTTATTAAACTTTTCTGAACACCTACAAACTCAAAAGGAGGTCAAAGAAAAGAATAGCAACAATTCTATGAACAGAAAAGCAACCACTTTCTGGAAAGTAGGATGTGTGGGAAAGTAAATCCAAGGTGATATACGGGAAGATAGACCATGGAGGAAGGGAGCCTCTGTCAGCTGTCTCCTGGCAAGTGACAGAGCAGTGCAGCACAAAATCAGAACATTTAGAAGTCAGCTCCGTTGAGGGATGTCACTCCAGTTGAGTGGGGGATTGGAGCCTTCTCTGGGACATTACGTTCTCAGGTCCCTCAGGGCCACAGAAAGCCTGGGTGTGCCTGAATGCAGCAGAGCTCCAAAGTATCAGAGCAGGGAATCCAGCTACAGAAACAGAGACAAAGAGGGGGCTCTTTGCTTAGGGTTGCCATAAATCATGATCTGAGGCAAAGCCGCCACTGCTCTTCAAGCAAGGGCCTCAAAAGTGGCAGATCTGGGAGACTTACTTTCCTCCACTGGGCAGAGTGGCACAGAAGCACAGCACAGGAATCTGCTGGGTTTGGAGACTCCAAATGGAGCTGTGCGCCAGAGGTAGAAACACTCCGTCACAGGCTGGGTGAGCTCAGACTGTGGCCAGAAACCAGGGAGACAGGAGTCACTGACTGCGTTTCTCTGAGGGTTCACTGAACAGGGGGACTGGAGCTCTTGGCTCCTACAGTTCAGAGATTGGGAGGCCGCCATTCTCATTCTCCTACTCCGAAGCTATATGGAAAGCAATCAGGAAACAAAAGCTACCAAAAGTGAACCCAAGCAGATTACTTAGCCCAGCCCCTGGCAAGGGCAGTAGAATTCCCCCTGAGGCAAAGACATTTGTGAATCACTGCAACTGGCCCCTCCCCAGAAGGTCAGGAAGAACATTCAGCCAAGACCAAGTTTACTGATTAATGAGAAATGGAAAACTCCAGTGGTAGGCGAATACAGAACATAGATTCATGGCTTTTTTTACCCATGATTCTTTAGTATTTAAAAATTGAATTTTATCTTTATTTTTTTCTTTTTTTATCCTTTTGAATTTTTCCTCTTCACTGTTTTAATCAACATCTTAACTTAGCAATACATTTTTAAATATCTTTTTAAATTTTTATTTTTATAGTCATATTCTATCCCTTCATTGTATTTAACCTTATTTTTTGTATATATATGTTATTCTTTCTATAAAGTTTTGGGATACAATTTCTTCTAACAGAGCAAAATATACCCTAAATTTAGTGTATGGCTTTGTTCTAGTCTCCTGCCTGATCATATTCTCTCTATTTTTTTTAAATTTTATTTTCTTTCATTCCATCCCTTCATCATATTTACCTTTATATTTATATATATATATATAAGTTTTTCTTTCTTTAAAATTTTGGGACACAGTTTTTTCTAACAGACCAAAATACACTCAAAATCAAGTTTGTGGCTCTGTTCTATTCACCAGCCTGATCATATACATATGTGTGTATATATACATATATATATTTTTTTCTTTCTTTCTTTTCCTTCTGGTTTTGGGTCTCTTCTGATTGGTTTAGTATATATTCTTCTGGGGTTATTGTTACCCTTTAAATATTTTGTTATCTCATTCATCTATCTTCTCTGGACAAAATGACAACCTCAAAAAAATAGCAAAAACAAAAACAAAAGAAAACAAACAAACAAACAAAAAACCCAAGAGGCAGTACCGACTGCTAGGGACCTAATCAATACAGGCATTTGTAAGATGTTGGAACTAGAGTTCAGAATGACAATTATGAAGATACTAGCTAGGCTTGAAAAAAGCATAGAAGATACTAGAGAATCCCTTTCTGAAGAAATAAAAGAACTAAAATCTAACCAAGTTGAAATGAAAAAAAGCTACTGGTGAGGTGCAATAAAAAATGGAGGCTCTTACTGCTAGAATAAATGAGGCAGAAGAGAGAAATAGTTATATGATTAGATATAGAAGATCAAATGATGAAAAATAAAGAAGCTGAGAAAAAGAGAGATAAACAACTACTGGAACACAAGGGGAGATTTTGAGAGATAAGTGATACCATAAGACAGAACAATATGAGAATAATTGGGATCCCAGAAGAAGAAGAAAGAGAAAGGGGCAGAAGGTATATTGGAGCATATTATAGTGGAGAACTTCTCTAATTTGGGGAAGGAAACAAGCATCAAAATTGAGGAGGCACAGAGAACCCCCCTCAAAATAAATAAAAATAAGTCAACACCCCATCATCTAATAGTAAAACTTAGAAGTCTCAAAGACAAAGAGAAAGTCCTGAAAGCAGCTCAGGAAAATGATAGGATGATAGAAATATTAGATTGGTAGCAGACCTATCCACAGAGACTTAGTGGGCCAGAAAGGACTGGCATGATGTACTCAGAGCACTAAACAAGAAAAAATATGCAGCCAGGAATACTATAGTCAGCTAGGTTGTCACTGAAAATATAAGGAGAAATAAAACTAAAAGAATTTGCAAACACCAAACCAGCTCTACAGGAAATATTGAAAAGTTCCTCTAAGCAAAGAGAGGTCTTAATACTAACATAGAGGGACAATATACAGTATCAGTCACCTTACATGCAACATAATGGCATTAAAATCATATCTTTCAATAGTTACCCTGAATGTAAATGGGCTAAAAGCCCCAATCAAAAGACACAGGGTATCAGAATGGATAAAAAAAAAAAAAAGACCCATCAATATGCTACCTGCAAGAGACTCATTTTAGATCCAAAGACACCTCCAGATTTAAAGTGAATGGGTGGAAAACAATTTGCCATGCTAATGGACATGAAAAGAAAGCTGGTGTGGCAACCTTTATATCAGATAAATTAGATTTTAAGCCAAAGACTATAATAGGACATGAGGAAAGACACTATATCATATTGAAAGGGTTTGTGCAACAAGATGTAACAATTTTAAATACAATGTCCCTAACATGGGAAGAGCCAGTGACACAAACCAATTACCAGAAATGAAGAAACACATACAATAATGCAATAATAGTAGGGAACTTTAACAAAGCTCCCCTACTGAAATGGACAGATCATCTAAGCAAAAGATCAACAAGGAAATAAAGGCCTTAAATGATACCCTGACCAGATAGACATCACAGATATATTCAGAACATTCCATCCCAAAGCAACAGAATACACATTCTTCTCTAGTGCACATGGAACATTCTCCAGAATAGATCACATCCTGGGTCACTAATCAGGTCTCAGCCAGTACTAAAAGATTGGGATCATTCCCTGCATATTTTCAGACCACAATGCTTTGAAACTAGAACTCAATCACAAGAGGAAAGTTGGAAACAACACAAATACATGGAGGTTAAACAGCATCCTACTAAAGAATGAATGGGCCAACCATGAAATTAAAGAAGAATTGAAAAAAAATCATGGAAACAAATGAAAATGAAAACACAACGGATCAAAATCTGTGGGACACAGGAAAGGCAGTCCTGAGAGGAAAGTATATAGCAATACAAGCCTTTCTGAAGAAACAAGAAAGGTTTCAGTACATAACCTAACCCTACAACTAAAGGAGCCGGAGAAAGAATAGCAAAGAAAGTCTAACCCAGTAGGAGAAGAGAAATACTAAATATCAGAGCAAAAATAGCAAAAATCAATGAAATAAAAATCAAAAGAACAGTAGAATGGATCAATGAAGCTAGGAGCTGATTCCTTGAACGAATTCATAAGACTGATAAAGCCCTGATCAGACTTATCAAAAAGAAAAGAGAAAGGACCCAAATTAATAAAATCATGAATGACAGAGGAGAGATCACAACCAACACCAAAGAAATACAAACAATTATAAGAACATAGTATGAGCAACTATACGCCAGCATATTTGACAATCTGGAAGAAATGGATGCATTCCTAGAGCTATATAAACTACCAAAACCAAACGAGGAAGAAATAGAAAACCTGAGCAGACCCATAACCAGTAAGGACATTGAAGCAGTTGTCAAAAATCTCCCAAAAAACAAGAGTCCAGAACCAGACGGCTTCCCAGGGGAATTCTACCAAACATTGAAAGAATTAATACCTGTTCTCCTGAAACTGTTCCAAAAAATAGAAATGGAAGGAAAACTTCCAAACTCATTATATGAGGCCAGCATTATCTTGATCCCAAAACCAGACAAAGACCCCATCAAAAAGGAGAATTAGAGACCAATATCCTTGATGAACATGGATGCAAAAATTATCATCAAATTACTGGCCAATAGGATCCAACAGCATAGTAAGAGGATTATTCACCACGACAAAGTGGAATTTATTCCTGGGCTGCAAAGAATTCAAGGAATTCCTCAAGGAACTCAATATCTGCAAATGAATCAATGTGATACGATACATTAATGAAAGAACAAGAATCATATGATACTCTCAATAGCTGGAAAAGCATTTAACAAAGTACAGAGTACTCTCTTGATCAAAACTCTTCACAATGTAGGGATAGAGGGTACATATCTCAATACCATAAAAACCATCTATGAAAAACTACCAGTGAATATCATTCTCAATGGGGAAAAACTGAGAGTTTTTTTCTCCTAAGGTCAGGAACATGGCAGGAATGTCCACTCTCACCACTGCTATTCAATATAGTACCAGAAGACCTAGCCTCAGCAATCAGACAACAAAAAGAAATGAAAGGCATCCAAATTAGCACAGAGGAAGTCAGACTCTCACTCTTTGCAGATGATATGATACTTTATGTGGAAAATCCAAAAGATTACACTCCCAAACTTCTGGAACTCATACAGGAATTGAGTAAAGTGTCAGGATGTAAAACCAATGCACAGAAATCAGTTGCATTTCTATAGACCAACAAAAAGACAGAAGAAAGAGAAATTAAGGAGTCAATCCCATTTACAATTGCACCCCAAACCCTAAGATACCTAGGAATAAACCAAACCAAGAGTCAAAGAATCTGTACTCAGAAAACTAAAGTACTCATGAAAGAAATTGAGGAAGATACAAAGAAATGGAAAAATGTTCCATGCTCATGGATTGGAAGAACAAATATTGTAAAAATAGCTATGCCATCCAAAGCAATCTACACATTCAATGCAATAATACCATCAGGGTTTTTTTTTTTGTTCCAAAGAAATAGAGCAAAAAATCCTAAAATTCATATGGAACCATAAAAGACCTCAAATAGACACAGGAATGTCGAAAAAGAAAACCAAAGCTGGTGACATCACAATTCCCACTTCAAGCTCTATTACAAAGCTGTAAATCATCAAGAAAGTATAGTACTGGCACAAAATGCACACATAGATCAATGGAACAGAACAGAGTGCCCAGCAATGGACCCTCAACTCTATGGTCAACTAATCTTCAACAAAGCAGGAAAGAATGTCCAATGGAAAAAAGAGTCTCTTCAACAAATGGGGCTGGGAAAATTGGACAGCCACATGAAGAATAATGAAACTGGACCATTTCCTTACACCCACACAAAAATGGACTCCAAATGGATGAAATACCTCAGTGTGAGACAGGAATCCATCAAAATCCTTGAGGAGAACACAGGCAGCAACCTCTGAGACCCCAGCCATAGCAACTTCTTCCTAGAAACATCACCAAAGGCAAGGGAAGCAAGGGCAAAAATGAACTATTTGGACTTCATCAAGATCAAAAGCTTTTGAACAGCAAAGGAAACACTCAACAAAACCAAAAGACAACCGGCAGAATGGGAGAAGCTATTTGCAAATGACATATCAGATAAAGGGCTAGTATCCAAAATATAGAAAGAATTTATCAAACTCAACAGCCAATGAACAAATAATCCAATTAAGAAATGGGCAGAAGACATGAACAGACATTTCTGCAAAGAAGGCATCCAGATGGCCAACAGACCCATGAAAAAGTGTTCAACATCACTTGGCATCAGGGAGCTACAAATCAAAACTACAATGAGATACCACCTCACACCAGTCAGAATGGCTAAAATTAACAAGTCAAGGAATGACAGATGTTGGCGAGGATGTGGAGAAAGGGGAACCCTCCTACACTGTTGGTGGGAATGCAAGCTGGTGCAGCAACTCTGGAAAACAGTATGGAGGTTCCTTTAAAAATTGAGAATAGGGGCACCTGAGTAGCTCAGTCATTGTCTGCCTTCAGCTCAGATCGTGATCCCAGGGTCCTGGGATCAAGCAGGCTCTCTGCTCAGTGGGAAGCCTGCTTCTCCCTCTCCAACTCCCTCTGCTTGTGTCTCTCTCCCTGTCAAATAAATAAATTTTAAAAAATCTTTTTAAAAAAAAGTTGAAAATAGAGCTACCCTATGGTCCAGCAATCGCACTACTGGGTATTTACCCTAAAGATATAAATGTAGTGATTTCTGAAGGGGCACATGCACCTGAATGTTTATAGCAGCAATGTCCACAATAGCCAAACTATGGAAAGAACATAGATCTCCATCAATAGATAAATGGATAAAGAAGAAATGGTATATATATTCAATGAAATACTATGCAATTATCAAAAAGTCTGAAATCTAGCCCTTTGCAACAATGTGAATGGAACTAGAGGATAATGTGCTAAGTGAAATAAGTCAATCAAAGAAAGACAATTATCATATGATTTCTCTGATGTGAGGAATTTGAGAGGCAGAGCAGAGAGTTGTAGAGAGGGATAGAAGGGAAAAAAATGAAACAGGATGGGATTGGGAGGGAGACAAACCATAAGAGACTCTTAATCTCAAGAAACAAATTTAAGGTTGCTGAGGGTGGAAGGAGTGGGGTGATTGTGTGATGGAAATTGGGGAGAGAATGTGTTATGATAAGTGCTGTAAATTGTGTAAGACTAATGATTCACAGACCTGTACCCCTGAGACAAATAATACATTATATGTTAATTTTTTAAAAAGATTTTCTCTTCCTTTCTCTCTGTTCATCCCAACCTCTCTCTTACTGTCTCAAAACATAATTTTGAACATAATTTTCCCGCTCTTTAACTCCTTTTAATAATAATAATTATTATTAATATTATTTTATATTTCTTGGTAATTTTACCATTATTTTATTACAGTGAAGTGTCCTTTTTTTTAAGATTTTATTTATTTACTTGAGAGAGAGAGCAAGAAAGAAAGAGCATGAGTAGCTGGGTGGAGGGGGTTGGTGAGTGGCAGAGGAAAAGGGGAAGGGCAGTACTCCTTGCTAAACAGGAAGCCCAACATGGAGATTGAACCCAAGACCCTGGGATCATGACTGGAGCCAGAGGCAGTTGCTCAACCATCTGAGCCACCCAGGTGCCCCTGTTTCTTAAATTCTACTTGGTTGACATTAGTATAGTTACTCCAGCTCTCTTATGTTAGTTGTTTATACTTGGTACCTTTTTTTTTCTTATCTTTTGCTTATATATTTTCTGTAAATTTCTATGTTAGATGTATCTCATGTAAGTAGCACATATTGGGGATTTTAACAATCGGGTCTGACAAAGTTTGTCTTTTAAGTCTCCTTTAACCAATTTCTATGCATTATGGTCACAGATATATTTGGGTTTAAATATAATGTTTTTGTGTGTGCTTTATTTTCATATCTCCTCTCTTAAATTTCTCTTTTTTCTTGCCATCTTCTGGAGTATTTTTTCTTATTCCATTTTTTCCAGTTAGCTTGATGTACTCTTTTTTTAATTTCTGTGATTATTACCTTTGCAATTATAACCTACATTCTTGATTTATTAAAATCTAGTATTAATTAGTAATTTGCTCTCTTTCCAGATGATGCAAGGAGCATTGAAAGAGTGTAACTTGATTTATCTCCATTTGAATTATTTGATATTATTTCCATGTATTTCAATTCTGTGAATGTTTAATTTTCTTTAAAGATTTCATTTATTTATTTGACAGTGAGAGAGATCACAAGTAGGCAGAGAGGCAGGCAGAGAGAGAGGGGGAAGCAGGATCCCTGCTAAGCAGAGAGTCTAATGTGGGTCACAATCCCAGGACCCTGATATCATGACCTGAGCCGAAGGCAGAGGCTTAATCCACTGAGCCACACAGGAGCCCCATTCTGTGAATGTTTAAAATGAGTGATTAAAACTCAAGATATTTCATTATTACTCATTTGGTATTTATTCATATTTACTTGTTTTATTTCACTCCTTTTTGAATTTCTGAACTTCCATCTTTACCTGAAGAACACCATTATTTTTGGCAATACGTATCTAATGGTAATAATTTTCTGTTTTTCTCTGAAATTATCTTTCTTTCAATGAATTCCCAAAGGATATTTTCACATAGTATAGAACTCTAGGTTGAGCTCCTCTTTGAACATAATTTTTCCCGCTCTTTAACTCCTTTTAATAGTTTCACTTTTCCTTTTGTCTTGTCCTCTCAATTACCCCTTCCAGCAACATCAAATAATCCCAAATCTGGGTTAAATTTTCTGGTCCTCCCCCTTTTACCCAATTCTGATTTAGTAATTCCTCCCAACTTATTAGTTCTCCAATAGCATGAAAGAGATAACTTTAATAACTGTATTAGTCAGGATTGTCCAGAAAAACAAACCAAACAGAGAAAGAGAGAGAAAGGAATTGCCTTATGTGATTATGGAGGCTGACAAGTTAAGTCTCATGATCCTCAGAGTGAATTAGCAAGTTGGAGATCCAGAAGGGTGGATGATACTGTTCCAGTCTAAAGGATGGCAAACTTGAAGCACAAGACAATCCATTGTGCCAGTTCACATCCAGTTCACATTGGAAAAACCAATGTCTTAGTTTGAAGGTAGTCAGACAGGAAACATTCTTTAACTTCTTGTCAATGAAGATTTTACTCACACCCTTTGGTTTTTAGTATTACAAACATGGTAATTCTTATGCATGCCTCTTGGTACAGGATGTTCTGTATGCAGAATATTCTCATTTGCAGAATTTTCTCTAGTTTATGGCAAGAAGTAAATTTTTTGAGTCTTAGTTTAAGTCCATGTTTAGGTAGGTAATGAGTAATTGTTTTAAAATGTTATTGACCTAATTCAGTTCACACATATACCAAACAAGTTCCTATTATTTTACATTATTATCAACACTTGGTATTTTCATACTTAAAAATTTTTGTCAAGCTGGGCCATGAGATTAAGAATCTGTTTTATTAATTTACATTGATATACTAATACAATTAAAAATATTTAAGGGGCACCTGGGTGGCTCAGTTGGTTAAATATCTGACTCTTGATTTCAGTCCAGATCATGAACCCAGGGTCACGAGATGGAGCCCCACATTGGGGCATGCTTAAGATTCTCTCTCTATCTTTGCCCTTCCACACTCTTATGCTTTCTTTTTATCTAAAAAATATATGTATTTTTTCATATGCTCACTAAGAAGTTATTTTCTCTTCTGTAAAATGCCTCTTCATATGTTTTGCAGATTTTTCTAAAGGTTTGTTTAATTTTTTTTCTGTTGATTTATGAGTTATTTATATATGCTGATACCAAATATTTATCAATTTTATGCATTGCACATATTTTCTCCTGCTTTGTGGCTTAGGTTTTCAGTGTCTTTGTGGTACCCTGTGGAGAAGAGCATTTTTAATTTTTAATGTGTCCTAATTTAGCCAACTTTTCTTCTATAGTTAGCACCTTTTGGAATTAATAAATTCCTACCCACCATGAGGTCATAAAATTATTCTTCATTATTTTCTTCTGTTTCAACTTCCTTTTATATTTAAGAACATAATAAATGTAAAGAAAGTATGCTTTTTCATTTTTAATTAAGAAACAAACTTAATTTTTTCTATAGAGCTTGTTTATAGTATCACCACCATTTGATGAACAGACTTTCTTTTCTCACAGTCATCTATCATATATCAAGTTTCTAGCATGCTTGAGTATTTCTGGAGTCTCCATTTTGCCTTATCTATGCTAATAGTTAGTGGCTGTTATTTTAGGCTTTAATAGGTACTAAAATCTGATAATATGTGATAAAATATCTCCCACCTTATTCTTCTTTGGGAGAATCTTTGTTCTCATTAGGCCTTTGCTTTTCCACATTAAATTCTAAAATTAGTTAGTCAACTAATGAATGGGTTGTTTAAAACTTCGTGTAATATTGACTTGAAATTATAGCAGACACAATATATTCATCAAATAGTCCATATACTTCTATTTTGGGGGGACTATGAGAGGAACAATGGACTATGAGAGCAAGTATTGTTTATACTTCTAGGGTTAAGCATTTTTACATAGGTGTGATTTCTCCATATTCTCTCTTCCTCTGACTTGGTAATGAGGTGGTGCATGGGAAATGGAAGAGAGTGAATCCTTAAGAATGAGATGAGGAGAATGGTTTTACTGTGTTGGGAGACAATTATCCATTGGTTTCTCTTGCTTCTGTCCATTTTGTAAATAGAGGCACTTGCTGACTTTGGACTATCTTTTCAAAGGGGTTTAAATAGCAAACAACACTGGAGAATAGAGATCATTTGGCTCCATTGCATAGGCAGACATACTTATTCCCTAGCATAAAATATTTAGGTTCTTTAATAACAGGGTCCCGCTCCTGTAATGCAGTCCACTGAGTGTGAGATATAACCTGGTCCTCTAAGTTGTCCTGTGGGAACTTGGCAAAGGGAACAAAGCAAACAAGGTACAGGCTACTTGCTATCCTGTGTAATTAAAGTCCATTATCTCTGATGGATATCTCTAATATATAGCTTGCAAGTAGGGTAAAATACCAGATCCTTCACAGCTCTTCACATACTGAATTCAATATTATATTGTTGAGAAGTAAACATTTTTTGGTGTTAAACCCATGGGACTTTGGTATTTTTTTTTTTAATTTTTGTTTTATTTATTTGACAGACAGAGATCACAAGTAGGCAGAGAGGCAGGCAGAGAGAGAGAGAGGAAGAAGCAGGCTCCCTGCTAAGTAGAGAGCCCGATGTGGGGCTTGATCCCAGGACCCTGGGATCAGGACCTGAGCTGAAGGCAGAGGCTTTAATCCACTGAGCCACCCAGGCGCCCCAGGACTTTGGTATTTTTATGTTAGGTCTTAAAGCTTAATCCAACCTGATACACAATAACATTGGATCCTGTTTTGTTTTTCTTTTTTCTTTTTCTTATTCTTGTGGAATTATTTTTTTCTTATCCTCCTGTACTGCATAGGGTCTCCAGTGTCGTGCTAAAAAAAAGTAAGACCAGGAGCATCCTTTTCTTTTTCCTAAACCTAAAAGAATGCTTCTAAAATTCCTCCATTAAAAATCACATATGCGGTTGGTTTTTGGTAGATGTTTTTAGTAGGTGAAAGAAATTCTATTCTCTTTTTATTGAATAAGAGAGTTTTAATCATGAAAGAGCATTGAATTTTATTACAATCTTTTTTAAGTTCTCATTGAGACATGTTTTCTCTTTTAATACATTACATATTTTCTAATGTTAACTGACCTTTGAATTCCTAGGACAAAACCAACTAGGTCATGATGTGCTATCATCTTTGTACATCAATGAATTTGTTTTGCTAATAATTTGTTTGGATTGTCTCATAAATATTCATGAGCAGAATTTGCTTGCACATAATTGTTTATTTGTCAATCTCTTGCAGAATAATTATGGCTTCTGAAGCAAGGACCATATCTTATTCATTTTTATATCTTCAATACTTAATAAAATGCCTGGCACACATGTTATGCTAATAAGTGTTTTTGAATAAATGCACAATTGATTAATCATATTCCAAGAAAGAAATAAACTTATAGGTAAATTCTAATTCTCAACTTAAAATGAGATAATCCATATTCATGAAATTTGCATATTGACTTTTCCTACTCTCTATTCGCTCAAGCCATAGATTTGAAAGAAAGCTTTAATGCCTTGTCATCATCAGACCCTATCAATTCTATTCCAAAACATCATTCTAATATCTACATTTTGTCAATTTCCATTCCATTAATATAGAACCACTCACCTCCACCACCTGCCTAGGCTTATAAATGTCTAATTGGCTTCTCTACTTTCAGTCTCCCCTCCCTCTATTTATTATTCACAAGTCAAAGTGATCTTTAAAAAAATAAATAAATAAAATTGTTACCTGTTCCCATGCTTAAAACCAGCCAGTTGTTTCCCACTATACTTAGGATAACAGATTAATAAACATAATAGCTTATAAACCACATACCACATAACATCTTGCCTACCTCTTCTTGTGCCTTTAGTGCCTTGTTCACTACCTAACAACAACGGTGACCCACAGTCTGTTAAAATGCATCCCACACATTTACTGCAGCAGTTCTCTCTTGACTCTCTTCCTGACAGACAGACAAATGCTTTAAATCTCAGTTTAGGGACTTCTTAGAATGCCAGGTCTAAATTCGCTCTCTCCCTGATTTTCTCTTTGTAACTCTTTTCAGTGTATAATTATTAGTATTTGTATAACTAATTGTTCAGTGATTTTCTACATTTGCATACTTGACACTGTAAATGTATGGAACATGTCTAGTTTGCCTACCACTATATACCCAGCTCATAATTCAATGCCTTGAATTTAGATATTACTTAATATTTTCAATGAACAAAAGAAGGAAAATATATAACAAGCTATAAAGCTATTTGTAAGTCTTGTTCTAGTCTCTCCACTTTGGAAATAGTACACTATGTAGGCAAGTTAAAAAAAAAAAAAGTGTTAGCTACTTATAATGATGAGATTTGTGAATAATGCTCAAAAATTAAATAGGAATGTGTTGATAATCAATGATATCTGATATAGCCATTAAATATTGTGTTCATGTGAACCATGTCAGCAAATGCAATGTATTCCTACAACTACATAAATATAGCAGGTGTCTTTCTTACATTCTAAGCTTTATTTGCAGTTTGTTCAGACATATTTGGGAATAACTGGTGCAGGCCCAAAGAAAGCCTATTTGCATAAATTACTTAAGATTCCTGAAGAGAGAACTCAGTCTAAAAAGTGGAAAAAACAACAACAACAACAACACTCTAATGAACATGACCTAATATCAAATCTTGTCTTCAGGAGGACTAGGTGATTTTTAAGAAAACATGCTACTTGTTATCCAGATTTGTCTCCTGGTCCCAGATACTTAAACTAATACATCAGCCTTGCATTGCTGTGTTTGAAAATTAAAGAACCTTTTTATTAGAAATCTAGTATTTCTGAGAGTTACTATATCATTACTGAAAATAGTCTGTAACCATTTGTGAAACAGCCTTCAGAAGGTCCTAAACATTTTAAAGGCTGAATAAGAAAGAAAAGCAAAGTGTAAGTTTTGTATAATATATATGATATATCAACCAGAGTTATAAGATAACTGAATCATATAATTAACTATTGTTTTATAATTTATCAAGTTACATATATGTATTTTCAAGTTTAATCTACTTAAACTTATATCTTAATCTTATGTGGTAAGATTTGCTACATCATTGGGACGCCTGGGTGGCTCACTGGGTTAAGCCTCTGCCTTTGGCTCAGGGAATGATCTCAGGGTCCTGGGATGGAGCCCCACATCAGGCTCTCTGCTCAGCAGGGAGCCTGCTCCCTCCTTTCTCTCTGTCAGCCTCTCTGCCTGCTTGTGATCTCTCTCTCTCTCTGTGTCAAACAAATAAAATTAAAAAAGAAAAAAAGATTTGCTGCATCATTAAAAAGAATATAAACCTGCTAGTGTAAAACTATTGTAAATCTGATACAGAACTTTGAATGAATATTTCTCCATTTTGAGATAAAAGGAAAATCTTGTTACTACTGTTGGAAAAATGAGTTAATCAGATAGAAAACATTTGTTAACCTTAAAAATAAAATAGCCAGTTAGTTTACCAGCACAATGAGTTTATTTGGGCACAGCAGAAAAATTGCAATTCAGAATATGCAAACTTTGGTGAATCATAGGCAAGTCTGGAAACAAAAGAGAAGAATATTCTTTTATAAAGAAAAGAAGGAAGTTGTAGAGACTGTTTATAATGAAAGTCCATTGAAAGAGAGTGAGAGTTCAGGGATGCCGCAGTTCTCATTGGCTGGGTTGTTGTTGGGCAAGGAAAAATTCTTCCTTTCTCCTGGTAGGAAAGGGTAGGAAAGGAAGCTTTTTCCTGTTGGGAAACGCAGAGTGTGTTTTCTCCTCCTAGGGTCTGCAAACTGTAACAAGGTGTAATGTGTAAGAGCTCCCTGTTCAGGGTGTCTGGACTCCATTTTAAATAAGGCTCCTTTTATTCATTTTCACACACCCAAGCACGGGAGGCCAGGAAAGGTGCTTTTCTAAGATGAAAGCAGTGTAATCAAGAATGAGTAACACTCTGGTAACGGGCAATCCAAAGGACTATCAGGAGACTGACAGGTGATACTAGAGATGAAATATCTATAAGATGGCTTGGCTAGATTCAATCAGAAAACATATATCTCTAAACTGGTTATTTTAAATTAAGATTTTATTTAAAGGAAGGATTTTGAAGGTTTTATGAGAGAAGGAACAAACAACAACTGAACCTGTGCTGTGGACAGAGTGAGCAAAAAGAGTTCTCTAAAAACATTATGATACACTGCCAATACCTTTATCAAACAGATCAGATTTTTGTGGACAAATATTTAATAGAGATTACTTGCTAACATTTAGTAATGTTCTTCCTATAAGTAATAGTTTAAGATTATTATTAAAAATAAATGAACTGTGGTTCTATCTCCTCATATTATTATGCATAATAACTTAACTGGACAACTTAATTCATCTTTCCTAATCAATATCATGTTAGTGAGCTATTGAAAAATAGCTTCAAAAATGTTGAAGATACTCAGAAGTGTTCAGGACCATATAACCAATTCCCAAGAGATTTTTGTTACAGAATTAATGTGTCCTAATGGTGTTCCATTAGTAATTAAGAGAACTGAGCACTTAACTCAGAGTTTTGCTCTATAAATAATAGTGGATAATAAAAAGACAAGTTATAGTATCTCCCTTTTACCTTTTCCTTATAATTAAAAACTATCTGCATATCTTGTCAAGACTGTCTTTTCTCAAAGTATAAATAGAGATGTGTTCAATTGTTCCATTTTTGAGAGAAGCAACATGCTTCTTTAAGATCTTACAGTAATAAAATGGTGAGCTGAAGCAGAAGATAGAGATCAGATAAAGAATGAAGTTTTGATGAGACTATAAAGAATTTTCAGATAGAAATGGAATATAGGTCTAAAATGTAAGGCAGAATGCATTTCTACACCAGATGTGTGAAACACATGAAAGAGTATTATGTATCCTCAACTAAAATTTAGGAATCCCAAACCAAATCCTAGTTAATTAAAAAATAAGCAGATCTCTATATTTTAAAAAAACTCGGGCAAAAACAAGGATCCAAAGTTGCAATGCATATGTTAGGAGGCTTCTCATTTGTGCACATCAGGAATAATGATATTCCCTAAAGATAACATGACAGGTTCTTCCCAGATGCTGAAGCAGTGTTCCTTATTCTACAGGAATGAGATTCCTCAAAGTTCATTCCAAAAAGATCCCAAATGAGAGAGGTGTCACTGGAACACTCACCTTATGCCTAATTAAAGTACAGGCTCCATCCATCCCAAAAACCTAAACTAGATTTAGATTTATTTATCAGGATATCACTTAAATCCAAATCACTCCTAGGATGTTTCGAAGTCTACTTTTTGAACAAACAGATGTGTGGATTCAACAAAGAAATTGTAACAGCAGGAACATTTCAGTAACTCTAAGGAATCCACCTAAAAAAACTGTTCTGAAACATAAGAATACTTTGAGCACAACTTGCTAATTTTTCTCCCATAATTTAAAAAATAATTTGTCTGAAAAATGTCCAGATACTATCCACTGAATTCATTTCAAGGATGAAATTTTGTGTCTTTGTGTTTTTTTGGGTTTTTGTTGTTGTTGTTGTTGTTTTGTTTTAATGCCAGCCACTTTGTAAGATAGCTTTGGTAAAAAGACAGAATAGCCACATTGAAAAGGGTAAGCACAAGATAAGCAAATTTGTAATTACCTGACCTGATAGTAAGCACTCCATGTTCATGATATCAATTTGGTTTACTCAAAAACACCTCTTTCCTTCCAATTTCTCAGGTATAAATCTCTCCTATCAAGCTGTGCTGATATAATGGATGTTTTTTCTCACTGTGTGTGTCCTTCATACAGACAAGGAACCCATAAAATAAAATAATAAGAATTCTAAATTTTAAGAATAAAATAGTTATGTTAACGTTTCATCAATCAAGATTTAAATAAGAAGGACCACTTGCAAATAATTACTTCAAGGATCATAAACAAAGTTCAAACAGAAAAATACTTAAAAGACAGATCAATGAGACTACAAATGAACAAAAATTCTATCCTGTCAAAAGTGCAAATGCTTCAGGAATCAGGCAGATAATACACAACTGAAGCACAAAAGGTGGAGATGACAGAAAGCAGGGTGTGTGGGAGGAGCTGGCTCTGGTGAATGAGAGAGATTGTACCTTATCCAAAGGAGGAAAGTTGGCTCCAGTGTATTTCAGCCATGCAGAAATGAGAGCTCAATGTTATAATACTTCTCATTTTTAATTTTTCAATAGAATCTAGTAATATGGATTATTATATAAAATGTTCAGATTTTATGTATTGGCTTAAAAAAAAATGAGTACTCTGTATGCCAAACCAAACATCATTCTGGGCCAGATTCTGTTCTTGGGCCACAAGGCTGTTACCTCACAATGAAAATGGGAGACAGGCAAAAATATTTAGAGATAGAATTGCAATGAGAAGATGGGTAAAACACTATAAGACCAATCAAACAGAGGTAGTGAAGGTATACAATCAAGAATATTCTGAGGAGCTGGGTGGTTCAGTTGGTTAAGCATCTGCCTTCATCTCAGGTCATGATCTCTGCCCATCCTGGCATGGAGCCTGGCTTCTGGCTGCCTGCTCAACCGGGAGTCTGCTTCTCTCACTCACACCCTCTGCCCCTTCCCACTGCTCATTTTCTTTGTCTGTCTCTCTCAAATAAGTAAACAAAATCTTAAAAAAATAAGAATATGCAATTACCTTGGAATTAAATGACATAAAATACAAACTATAGCTACCAGCAGTGAATATGCTTAGTATTCTCATTCTTCTAGTTCTATGTAGTATAAATGTCTCTTTGATATTAACAATAAGTTTCTTACATGTATAAACATTTTATTTACTATCAGCAAGTTATAAGGCTAGATCATAGAAATCTCCTTATCCCTTCTAAAACTTAGTAGTCAGGGACAACTATACGCTCTTCTCTCAAGAGTCTGAGTATCCTATTTGAAAAGAAGATTTAAAGTTGCCTTTCTCCCATAACATATACATGTTTAAAATGTGATTTTAATAATTACTATTAATATCTCCTAAAATGGAATATATGGCAACTTTCCCCATAACCACCAAAAATACCACTTAAATCACAACTATTCGAGATCTTTATAATATTAGTGATTTAGTTGTAATTATGGTAATTTTCATAGAAATTTTAAATTTCTTTTACACATATTGTTTTATTCATCATAACAATAAAGTTTTATGATAGAATTATAAGTAAATTAAGTTATATATGAATAAGTGAGCTATCCAGAGTCACAAGCTGGGACTTGAATTAAAGTCTCTGACTAGCAGTCTCTTTGTCATTGTATTATACCACAATTCCATAGAGCTCACTTGGAAGACTCTGAAGTTACAAATAAGATTATGGTGTAATGTAAAATGAAAAGAATATGTGTTCATAAGCCATTTATAATTTATCATCTAGCATAAAATATGAACAGCAACAGAATCCTTTTTAGACATAGGTAAAGTATAAATAATAAATAAATTAATTAATAAATAATGTTCTATAACAGAAAATGAAAGGCAAGTTTCATGTGAAAAGATTTATGAGGCCAAAGGAACACATGGTATGTATCACAGATAAAGGCATTTTGATGAGCAAAACTGCTGTTGGAATGCAATTGCTGTCTTAGCATTGTAATCCCTTGCTTTCTAGCTCCTCAACATGAGAGAGAAAATTACCAAAGAAATAACAAGGAATAGAACACTATAGGGAATTTTACTTAGCAAGCTGATAATTAATACCTGTCTGATAATTAATACAATCCTGAAATAAGACAAGAAGTAAGGCAGAAAGGGACCTAGTATCATCTTTATTACTGATTCAGACTGTGGCTTTTATTTGAAGGTAATTGAGTTTCCAAATTATAAAAAAACAAATAGTATTAGTTAATTTATGCCCCCAAACCTGCAGTACCAGCCTAGTCTACAGCCAGTTTTCTCTTGTGGGGTAGAGCCTCCAAACACAGAGGAAAAGAGGAAAACACTCACCACAGGCTTCTCCCTCCCGGAGAAAGGGAAGAGATTAAGTCATTCTTCCTTCCCTAAGGAGGAAGGGGTGAGAGGGTGAGAGAAGCTAGACGGATAGACTATCAATAGTTTCCCATCAAGGGAAGTGAAAGCTAGATCTGGGAAGAAGAAGACTTTTCTGAAAGACTCACAGGAGCCATGAGGTACAAATTCTGTGAAGCTAAGAAAAATGGGAAAGAATGGAATAGAGCATAGGGTGTATACACAGCACATGGAGGAAACACTGAGATGTTTCCAGTCATTTTTGGTGGGATTGGCCTCTGAGCATTAAAGTATAAGATCATTAGGCAATTGGTCTAATAAAGGTATGCAATTGGCCTAAAAGGATAGAATATCTCCTCAAAAAACGTTTGAATGAAGAGAAGTGCCATTTACACAGGGTTAGTCATTGCTGCAAAGAGATTTTTGAGGAGTAACAGAAGCAAACACTGACAAATCCCATTCAGGAGCAGGCTAAGAGTGCCTGGCCGTGTTTTGACTCACAGACTTAATTCTGGGGCAGTTATATTGCAACACTGAATTGCAACACTGAATGTATCAGGTGATTATAGTCTGGTGCAACTAAATATTCTAATCTTCCATCTAAGTTTCCTTATGCTAAG
This sequence comes from Mustela lutreola, assembly GCF_030435805.1. NCBI lineage: Eukaryota > Metazoa > Chordata > Mammalia > Carnivora > Mustelidae > Mustela > Mustela lutreola. The sequence continues at coordinate 96,719,060 of NC_081296.1, forward strand.
TGCATAATCAGTAAGCTGCATGTTGATTATTATTAGAGTTCACCTTTACGGATGCTCTGAAAAAGAAAATGCAGTGATCACACTGATATGAGCATACTAGTTCTTTTCCAAATGTGGTTTTATTACACATTGTACACATTGCAAATTAATATATTTTCTTTTCCATCTAATGCCTCACCCCCTTGTGAAGTTAGTTAAGGTGTTAGCCCCCAAAATGCCCCTGGTGACCCTGACCTGGTGCTATTACTGCTCTTGCACAGATCTCTCACCTTTACATAGAACTTTACATACAGTTCACATGACAGCATATGGCTTCTAATACTCTATCATAAGACACATTGCAGCTTCCACCTTGGTCTTTTAAACCCCTCCCTATGGGGAAAGTCAGCCATGATGCTGTGAAAATACTCAAGAGAAACTGAGGCTCCTAGCCTTATGTATTGTCAGCATTAGAAGAGGATCCTCCAGCTCCATTCCAGCCTTGAGATGACCACAGCATCAATTGACATTGGACTGCATTCAACTCACAAGAGATTCCAAGCCAGAATCTCTCTGCTGAGCCATTCTTAAGTTCCACATGAACCATGAGAAATAATAAATGATTATTCTATTATCACTAAATTATAGAATGACTTTAAATGCAGCATTAGGTAACTAACAGGGTTAGTATACTGTCTTCTGATACAAATCTATTCCAGGTATATCTATTATAGCTATTATTTAAATACTATTAACTCTGTGTAGAAAACATTCTAAACTATTACAGATAGATATATAAATTCATTTAAGCTTCAAATCAATCCTATTATTCCTGTTTTATAAATATAGAATCTGGGATGCAGAGAGTAGTTTGGACAATGACAAACAGATAGAAAATCTCATAACTGAAATTCAAACACAGAGAAGTCTTGATTGAGAGGACATGCTCTTACTCTGTCCACAAAAAGGAAGAGATAAATCAAGGTTTCTGAGCTGCCCACTTAATAGAGAATTCACTAAACTGAATGCTATCTTTCTCCTATCTTTGCATCTAGCTAACTGATCTTGCCTAGCAACATCCAGATATCTTCAAAATGCACATAAATTGTGGTATGCCAAGACTGACAGAAGAGGTGCACAATGGAAAAGAGTACTAATTAGTCCTAATTATGCCAGATGGCTGCAGGGAGATACACAAGAAAAGCAGGAAATTTGGAAACAAACTTTTCCTTCACAATGTTGTGATATGTTCTTGACACATGAAAGAGGTTATTGTATTGACTTTTATTATGTCCAATTTCTAACCCATGATTCATGTACACTTGGTCACTCAATGCTTCCACAAGATATTGGCTTTTGAAATGGATGGTTAATACTTTCAATCTTTATGTTTTCATATCCCACATAGACCTGGTATACAGACTTTTGATAATCACAATCCAGAAAAAAGAGAACTATGATTGAATTATTTGGTGTTGTGTTAAGGCATGGTTGGCTATTTCAACAAAAATGGAACCTTTGTTACATAGCAAACTGTGAAAAGAACTGTCATATTAACCACTTACTGTTTTCTTTTATCTTCATTTATGTCACATGAAATATACAAATATAATTTCTGCCAAAACAGAAAACGGAAATGATTCATTAAAGAAAACTAATATTGGAATTTATAATTAAATACTGGCATGAACCTTGTGATAATTGAAATTCCAGCTCTGTCCATTTTATTGTAAAAAGTATGAGTCAAGAACAACTAACAAATATTTTATAATCTTATTCTGTTCTATAAAATAAGCTATCTTTGAAAGGCAATATGATTATGAAGTTTGTAGACCTCGATCAAAAATCCACCTCTCTCAGTTATTAATCTGAGTGAAACACTGTGTACAGGTATGCTCACCACTTGTTTGCCTACTATAAGAGGATTGTATCTGGAGCACTTGCAGTGGCAGCTCTGAGAGTAGAAACCTCACCCATTTGAAGCTGGGCTTAACCATGTGACTTTCTTTGGCCAATGGAATATGAGCAGTTATTACATGGGTCTATTCTGAGCACAAGCTTTAAAAACCATTATGTTGGGTCATCTGGGTGGCTTGGTGGGTCAAGTCTGACTCTTGGTTTCAGCTCAGGTCATGATCTCAGGGTCCTGAGATGGAGCCCTACATCAGGCTCTGTGCTCATCAGGGAGTCTGCTTGAGATTTTCCTTTTCTTCCTCTCCCTCTGCCCCTTTTCCACTCATAATCTCTATCTCTTTAAAATAAATGAGTAAATCTTTTAAAGTCATTATGTTTCACAAACTAACTTGCACTTTCTCCTCATGAGAATCGCATGTTTCAACTAGGGGATGCTACTTCACACTGAGTAAGTGGCTAATACTTAAAAGTATATAATGTGAATAAGATACTTCTTACTGTAAATCACCGAAATGTGGCATTAAAAACAGTAAAAGCACAGCCAAACTAAGTATTGTCTTAGTTTTTTATCTATTAAACATGAAGAATGATTTAGCCTTATATCATCACACTGAGCAATAAATACATGTTCAGGAAATGGTAGATTATCTACCTAAAAATTTGTGCATAGCCTTATGATAAAATGCAGTAACACAAGTGAAGACTCTTTTTTTTAATAATTTAACATGAGATTGTTGTGCTCTTAAAAGATATTGTTATGATAGATATTTGAAAGCTATTGTTTGAAAGATATTGTTATACCTTTGAATCAGAAGGTGGGATTATGGACATTGGGGAGGGTATGTGCTTTGGTGAGTGCTGTGAAGTGTGTAAACCTGGTAATTCACAGACCTGTACCCCTGGGGATAAAAATATATGTTTATAAAAAATAAAAAAATTTAAAAAAAAAGAAAAGAAAAGTAAATTTCGAATTCTGGCCCTGTTATTGACCTCCTCAGTGCCTCTGTTGTCACATCCATGAGAGGGAGTCAATAATACCAATTCTAGCTTCCTGTCAATGTTTGCAAAAGACTTTGATGAAAATCCAGAAAATTATATAACAGGAATCTAGATTGTCAATAATAGCAACTGAAAATTGGTAACATTTTGTCAGATGTGCCTCTTTAAATAAAAAAGAATTAATGAAACAGCAATTACAGATACAGTTGAAGTATTCATTTCACTGATGCCCAAGAATTTTCAAACTTAAGAACATAATAATTTGAAGAATTAGAGATGGCGCATATACTCTCTCAGGCAACCTAATTGATTTGGAATTAATATTGTTAATGTCCTAATACAATATTGAAGATGATTTATATTTCAATTTTTACATTCATGAAATTTGTGCCTATTAAATATGAAAAGTGAACTGAGATATGCACACCTGCTCAATATTTTCAGCCATTTATTGTCTTTACCCATCATGCACCAACTACCCTCCTCAAACCTAGAAATCAAACGAGATCTGGATCCAGGTGCTTCGTATTATGGATTTTTTCCCCCATTACAAAGCTCTAATTCTTTAGTAGATTTCAGTGAGAGATTTCTTGGCACAGAAAGGAAGCACCTGCTAATTTGAGCAATTTCATTAGCACTCAGGCAAGCAAAAATATTCTGTAGGTGATTGTAGTCCTAGTATCATACCACAACCAATAATTTGTTATCATCTTATTCCTAATTTGTGATTGACAACTTTTTCTGTTGTTTACCTGCAGGGAGAGAAGATCAGTATTCATAATAATCTCTAAATGTTATTTGAAATATTATGGAATCTTGAGTATAATTTCTATTTATGATTATTTGGGTTAATGTAAAGATGCAGTAAAATCAGTTGATTACTTTGGACATAGTGCACGTTGTCAATACAGCTGATTAAGAAGTAGAAATCCAGATAATCAAAAGCTGTGTTTATCAACAGCAATCATTAAGGAAAAAAAAATAATTTAATGACTGCTCTTCCCTTAAATTCACCTAAGTGACCACTTTTTGTGGCCATGTTATCGTGAATTTCAGTCATAAGGACTACATGTATGTGCTTGGTATAAATTTAAAGCTACAGTATTCCCCACTGCCCCACCCTCACCATGGGCACACTCATGCATTATGCACTCTTGGGAAATCTGTGGACATCTAAAAATTAAGGGATAGTCATTCCTATTTTTAAAGAAATATATTTTTGTTTGACCAAAGATTGTGTGTTATTCCTCTATCTTACTGTTTTTATCAAGAGCCAATAGAGATAAGCTGCACTATATTATCTGATAACCAATGCACCCTTGGTAGCCAATTAGGAATTCCTTTTTATCTGAAAGAAGGAAAATTCTGGATACTGAGGTGTGTAATGAAACATACATGCCACTCACAAACTTCAGCAAATCCAATGAATATTACAAGGAGTTTTTATTTTAACTAGGGAGGAATAGGAACATCAAGTTGAACAGCATATAGTGCTTTGTGTTACATAGTTTATAATCTAGTGTAAATGTAGTTGTGTGGAAACAAAAGCCTGGACAAAGAGAAATGTGATGTAATACTAGAGAAAAAGTTTAAAAATAAATATTATAGGGGCACCTGGGTGGCTCAGTGGGTTAAAACCTCTGCCTTCAGCTCAGGTCATGATCCCAGGGTCCTGGGATCGAGCCGTACACCGGGCTCTCTGCTCAGCGGGGAGCCTGCTTCCCCCCTCTCTCTTTGCCTGCCTCTCTGCCTATTTGTAATCTCTGTCTGTCAAATAAACAAATGAATCTTTAAAAAAAAATAACTATAAAAGCACTGAAAGGAGCGAGAGTATCTTTTTTTTTAAATTTAGGATCACTGTCACTTTAAAAAGTTCATAGAGGCTGCAGTGTAAATTAGAGGTGGGGAAAGTGGGATTTGTGGAGAAGAAAGGTACAGCTAAGATGTAGGAAGAGTATGGATTATAGCATTGAGAGTAGAAATGGAAAAATTTGCTTATATACGCATGGGAGGGAGTTTGTATGGCCACAGGAGGGAGGGTGCATCCTCCTCCACTCCTGGAGTCATGGTTTAGCAGAGCAATTACCAGGTCTAACAGATGTGAGTTTAAATCCCAGCTCCTTCACTCATTGGCTGCATGGCCTTGGCAAGGGGTTTATCTCCCTTCTGGCTTTTATTCTTCTTAGACAATCTCAGATTGAGAGGAATGTTATAATAAAAATGACACAATGCACAAAGCCCTTAGGTTCAGTCTTTTTTTTTTATTGTATATTAATCATACAGTACATATGTACAGTACATACAAAAAGTAATCAATCATTACTTTATGATGTCGTGTTCCATGATTCATTGTTTGCGTATGACACCCAGTGCTCCATGCAATCCGTGCCCTCAATACCCATCACGAGGCTCGTCCAAGGCCATACCACCCTGAACGCGCCCGATCTCGTCTGATCTCGGAAGCTAAGCAGGGTCGGGCCTGGTTAGTACTTGGATGGGAGACCCATCACGAGGCTCATCCAACCCCCAACTCCCTTTTTTCTAAAACCCTGTTTGTTTCCCAGAGTCCATAGTTTCTCATAGTTCATCTCCCACACCAATTTCTCCCTTCATTTTTCCCTTCCATCTCTTAATGTCCTCCATGCTATTCCTTATGTTCCCCTAGTAAGTGAAACCATATGATAATTGGTTCAGTTTTTCATGTATTTACAAATCTTTTTAAAATAACGTACACAAATCAACAAAAAATGTGCATTTTAGAAGAATGGTTATTGATATGATTATTGTATTGTTCTGGTATTCTTATTGTTTATTGAGTAGATGAGGTCAAAAAGTTGTTGAACTCTTCTCATTGTTAAAATAATAAAAATACCTACAAACTAAGACTTTGCTTGAATCTAATTAGAAATAACATCCTCTTTCTATAGAAATAACTTACTTAAAATTATTATCTACCATAAGTTTAGGTTCCCTGAGAATTATATGGGCAAGATCACCAATGACAACCTAATGACTAAAATCCTCTTCTCATGGGGTACCTGGGTGGCTCAGTGGGTTAATCCTCTGCTTTCAGCTCTGGTCATGATCCCAGGGTCCTGGGATAGAGCCCCACATCGGTCTCTCAGCTCAGCAGGAAACCTGCTCCCCACCCCCCACCCCCGCCCTCTGCCTGCCTCTGTCTACTTGTGATCTCTGTCTGTCAAATAAATAAATAAAATCTTTTAAAAAAATTAAAAAATCCTCTTCTCAGTCATCCTGTTTGCCATTTCTCTGCAGCATTTGGTACAATCAGGCTTTCCCTTTGGAGTTTCACTCACATTCATTTCTCAGAAGACTTTATTAGTTCATTTCCTACCTCATTAATCATTCTTTTTCTGTCTCCTTTGATAAGACATCTTCCTCCTCTCCTACCTTCAGGGAGAACTTTCTTCAGGTTGTCCTAAACTTGTTCTCTCTCTCTCTCTTTTTCTCTCCCCAACCAGACCTCCACCTTTTAAAATCTCCCTTTCTCCTTCCCTCTCTGTCAATTAGAACTTGCCAAGTGGTCTGTCACCCCTCTCACTGTTTTTCCTCTCATACAATCTCTAATTTGGAAGGAATTTGAAAGAAAAATTAGAGTATATGTATCTTAGGAAACTATATATAGATATAGATACATCATATTTTTATAATCTTAAAAAACTCATTCTCTCCCACAGATTAAATGATAATGCTTATGACAGTGACTTCCAAATCTTATCCCCAGTTCGTACTTTTCCCTGAGTACTTATACCTCATTTTTCTAAAGACCTTTCCTACTGGCATCCTAAATTTAACATGCCTAAATTATAATGTATTGTTTTCCTCTGAAACAAAGTTTTTCTTGAATTCTCTTTTGATTTATGGTTGTACCCTTTTAATTCTAAAAATTCCCAAATCATATTCACCATCCATTTTTAATGTTTTCAGATCACATCATGTAGGCACTCTTCATTTGCTTTGTTACCACCATAATGCTAAATCCTGCCATCCCGTACCTGAGTATTGCCCTAACTGAATGAGTGAGTATTCCATCTCCAGCCTTTCAGTAAAATCATATTTTTTCAGGAATTTTTTTGCACATCTACATCTACTATCTACTACATGTCCATCTCTCTGATGCTTTTGGTAAATATCTTGGTCATAAAATGCAGAGCTGAGGATACACTAAATACAGCATTCTTCCTTTCTTTTAAAAATAAATAAATAAAATGGCTCTCCAAGACTATATCAGGCTCTGAAAAGGAGCAGCCTTGCTGATGGAGGGGGTTTACTTGATCTGGTGTAGAAGAAAAAAATCTAATAGTTTTTTATAAGTGATCTTAGTGAAAAGTAAATGGGCAGGGCTAAACATTTAAAAGGAAATCCTAGATATGAGAGAGGCATTGAGGGGCTTGATAATCTCTCCATACATCCCTTAGCAAACAGCCAGGCTACATGTATTCCAAGGGAACTGAAATCTTTCCATGTATGCCTGACTTACCAGGAAGCTGCATTTTGTGCAGAGGAAACAGGACAGTTTAGCAAAATATAAAAGCCAAGGTAGACTCTAAAAATGCCCCAAATTTGAAATTTGCTTTTAACCCACACTAAGATCTATTGGTAAAGGTGAAAGCCTTCCTGGTTTGAAATGTTTGAAGACAACATATGATCATTTACAAGGTTGATCACAAAGCTAAGCAGAGGAAAGTGTCACCCCCATGAAGCCAAGCAAAAAAGTTGTTAAAGTGGGAGATTTTGCAAAAATACTGAGCATAAACATTAGTGACTGCCCCCCATGAGAGAGACAGATTCTTCAAGCTTAGTCCAAGCAATTTAGTAAAACAAATTAATCAACCAACAAGCAAAAGGTAAATAAAAATAAAAACAAGGCAAGGACTGTATTTTAATCATTTTTCTATTCCCATTTCCAGTACTAGTGCTCAAAAACTGTTAGTTAAAGGAAATAATGAGGAGTACCTTCCATAATTCAGTGCTACCATGGCGACTTCCATCCCTGGTTCTGAAGTCACCACACTACCACCCACTGCAGGCCTGTTTAGACCTGTCTTCTCTTGTAGAACTTTCCTGTACTATGCTGATTTCATTTATTTTATACAAATTATATATATTTAAGATATAAAATATGATGATTGATATACCTCTACGTAATGATATAACTACTAAAAACTTAATTTACATATCATCTGCTTACATAGTCACCTTTTGTGCAGTGCTTTGGGGGAGAGAGGGAATAGGAGCATCTGAAATCTAGTCTCTTAGCAAATTTCCAGTATGCAATTCAGTATTATTAATTAAAACCATCACAAAACAAACTGAGGGTTGCCGGGGGGAGGGGGTTGGGGAGAAGGGGGTGGGATTATGGACATTGGGGAGGGTATGTGATTTGGTGAGTGCTGTGAAGTGTGTAAACCTGGTGATTCACAGACCAGGGGATAAAAATATATGTATATAAAAAATATATGTTTATAAAAAAAAATAAAATAAAAAAAAAAAAAAAGAAATAATAAAAAAAAAAAAAAAAAAAAAAAAAAAAACCATCACAAATATATCAGAACAACTTTTCAAATAATCTAAGCTGAGCAGAAACTGCTTTCTCAGTCTGTGAGAAGGAAAGTGAGATTTAGATTTGTCTAAAACTTAAAACCCCTATGTACTTAAACTTAAAACCCCTTCATGTACTCTGTGAATCCAGAACCAAAATTTTGGTGTTAGTTCTAGTAAAATTAGCTGATACTGACTTGATATAACATGGTAGCATATTAGATTGGGTAGAGGGATTATCAAATACTTCCAGCATTGATAGTTGAGGATGACTCTCCTGAATTCAGATATTTATACCCAATCTATTTTTATCTCTGTCTCTCAACCAGTCCTGTTTTAGCACTTATGAGCCAGAAAACATTCCAAATTTTTCATATTCTCAATTATATTTTAATATTGAAGATGAACTCCTAATTTATCTATTGTCAAATATTTTGCCTCATAATGAATGCAGAGAACCTATTACCCAAGTTCTCAAATCCACTTTGGCCTAATGGTGCTTGTAAATAATACATTTGCATAATGAGCAATATTTATAAAAGCCAATTACTGCTAATATGGATGACCTTTTGGCATCAAGTAAGCTAATAACCTTTGAAATATGGACTAAATTACACAGTGCTAAAGCAAAACTTAGGTATAATAGAAACCAGAACCCCTTGTAAACATAAGAATGAAGGTTATTTTCTATTTTGGCTACACTTTTAAAGATGTGTTAATTAGATATGTGATTTGAATTAAAAAATTAATTCTAACTCATTTTCAAAAAAGAATATTAAAAAAGAATTGTGTAGAAATGATTAAAACTAGATGTAAGAAGCTTTTTTTTTTTCAAAATAATTTCTCAGGACACAGAATTAACTTTAACATTAAATACTATGATTTAGACATTTTTAAGATATTAATTTGCTAAAGATCATATATACTTTATATCTACAGCCAGATATAAGATTTTGAGGTTTTTACTGATTGACATGTGCTTAATCTTAGGAATAATGATTAATCAGGTTGAATTTTTATTTTTTAAAATGGCCAAATTATAAAAATAAAAATATAAATAAAATAAAATGGCTAAAATAGTGTCTGCTTATTAATTCACTATTTTCATAAGCTATAAAACTAACCTATTTCACCTAATGCTAGTAGAACTACAGTTCACTTTACTAAGACACTTTCATTTTTATGCATTATGTTTTAAATTGGTTATTCACAATTATGTGTGATCTACAATGGCAGCCTGACCATGATGCAAGAGTATTATAGAACCACAGAACTGCTTGTGTATTCTAACTGGAAAGTATTAATGCAAAATATATTGGAATCTGATTTTTGCTTTACTGCTGCACTCTTCTTGAACTATTTCGGAATCGAAATTCAATTATCCAGACAAAAATAACATTCAATTACATATCAAATAATTTTCAGCATCAATAATATTACTAGGGGCATGCTTTCTTGGATCATGTCTAAGCTGAGTAAAATTGTCAAAGTAAAATTATTTTTCAGTTATCCACACACTTCGATTTTCTGCTTTATTTTCACTTCTTCGTGACTTTGTACTTGAGAACCAGAGCTTTCACAATTATTCAGTGATTACTCAGGTCCACCCTTTGTCATGATAGTACAAGCCGTTACTTCATTCCCCGTCCGTCATTCTGCTATGTAACTTTCTTTATTTTCCTTCTTAGATCAATCACATATATCCAATTTTCTCAACACTTGTCCTTGGCCACAAACAACCAAAATGTGGTGAGTTAATTACAGTCATTTAATTTTTAAAGATATAGTTATGTGCAAGCCCACTGGGGGACACCTGAATGAATTGGAATTTACTTTGTGAGGAGACATGAGACCAGTAGTAGGGTTACAAGTATACAAAGCCAAGTTTAGCAAGTGTTATCAGTATTAATGTTGAAGGTGATGATATTGGGCCTTATTTTTGATTCCTGACTTAGTGGTAATCACTGCTCAAAGATTTTTACAGAGGAATAGGCATTAAAAAGTTATTTTTATCTGACCCATCTTGAAAAGTATCATGAATAAACTGCCATTTACCCTGCTCTGAAGAAAAGCTGATTTCTATATATAAAACTAAAATGTAAAATATTTCTGGGTAAGCTGGAGATAAGTCAAATAATTTTACTTGAAAGCAACAATAATGTAATGACAAAGGAATTTCTGATAAAATTATAAGATATCTACATTAGAAAATCACAAGTCCCAAAAACAAGATCAAAACTGTTCTGGATATTGAAACATGTGAAGATGTACTCAGGCAGCGCTAGCTGTGTCCACAGAAGGCAAAAGAAACCTATCGCAAACCAATTGCTATAGCAAACATATTATTATTGGTGGAAATACTGTTTAATAAACTAACATAACCATGACATAACCAATCAGAAGAAGAAAAGTATAACAGCTAATGCCACACATTTACTTATAGTCATAAGCATATTTAAAGATCTTGGTCTTCTGTTTTAAAGCTGGGATGTAAACATTGTCATGGGCACATTTTTTCTCCAGGAGGAATAGGGAATTTTGATAGAGAATTATCAAAAGGAGAAATTCAGGACAAAGGATGGTGTCAGGCCAATAATTCTTCAGGCCAACAGGCTTCTTCAATAGTTATTTTTTTTAATTCAAATATATCTCGTATAACACATTTATGTATAGTATAAGACCTATTGTGAATGATTTTTGTGGATTATTCTTCATATCCTTACTTTTTAGCAAAGCTTAGTTTTTAATTGTCAAAAAAAGCCTTGTACAATGTGTTGAAAAATATACAGTCTACATTGAAAATAGTAGGTGATGACGTTAGTAGTTTTATTTTTGCCCCAAACCCTTTTTATTTTCTGCTCATTTCTCAATTTTGTAACTTTTCAGATTGCCCAACTTTTTAAGCTCGAGGTCAGTAGGCTGAAATGCTGCAAAGACAGCTAACTTATAACTCAAAGCCTGAAGACTATATCATACTCTCTCAAAGAGATCAAACGTCTTTAAAAACTCCGCTGAAGGGAAGAGGGGAAAAATGGGTCAAAAGTTTTGCGTTTGTGCTATTTTCAGTGAAAACATCCCTATTATCTAAAACCTCTAACCAGCAGTTAGCTATCAATTCAGCAAGAGTCACTTCATGACTAAGAGCAAAACATAAGGATCATCCCACAGTAAAGGAAGCTTTATGCATTGGTGTTAGCGAACACTCATAGCTAGTATAGCATTAGGCACTGAAGGCCACACTCTGCACTGCAAACTCCTCCCTAGTCTCCTGGAGCTATATCCTCATTCCTTAAAGCTTCCTCCCACACATACCAACACCCAAAGTCTTTTCTCCACATTTTTGTTCTTTTTAAACTTTGTTTTGAAATGTAAGGTAGAAAGGATGCCTTTAATTTCCTTTTGTTGTCTGATTGCTGAGGCTAGGACCTCTAATACTATGTTGAATAGCAGTGGTGATAATGGACATCCCTGCTGTGTTCCTGACCTTAGCGGAAAAGCTTTCAGTTTTTCTCCATTGAGAATGATATTTGCAGTGGGTTTTTCATTGATGGCTTGGATAATATTGATGTATGTGCCCTCTATCCCTACACTTTGAAGAGTTTTGATCAGGAAGGGATGCTGTACTTTGTCAAATACTTTTTCAGCATCTATTGAAAGTATCATATGGTTCTTATTCTTTCATTAATGTATTGTGTCACATTGATTGATTTGCAGATGTTCGAACCAACCTTGCAGCCCTGTAATAAATCCCACCTGGTCGTGATGAATAATCCTTTTAATGTACTGTTGAATCCTATTGGCTAGTATTTTGCTGAGAATTTTCGCATCTGTGTTCATCAAGGATATTGGTCTATAGCTCTCTTTTTTGATGGGATCCTTGTCTGGTTTTGAGATCAAGGTGATGCTGGCCTCATACGATGAGTTTGGAAGTTTTCCTTCCATTTCTATTTTTTGGAACAGTTTCAGGAGAATACGAATTAGTTCTTCTCTAAATGTATGGTAGAATTCCCCCGGGAAGCCATCTGGCCCTGGGCTTTTGTTTGTTTGGAGATTTTTGATGACTGTTTCAATCTCCTTACTGGTTATGGGTGTATTCAAGCTTTCTATTTGTTCCTGGTTCAGTTGTGGTAGTTTATATGTCTCTAGGAATGCATCCATTTCTTTCAGATTGTCAAATTTGTTTGTGTAGTGTTGCTCATAATATGTTCTTATAATTGTTTGTATTTCTTTGGTGTTAGTTGTGATCTCTCCTTTTTCATTTATGATTTTATTTATTTGGGTCCTTTCTCTTTTCTTTTTGATAAGTCTGGCCAGGGGTTTATCAATTTTATTAATTCTTTCAAAGAACCAGCTCCTAGTTTCGTTGATTTGTTCTATTGTTTTTTTGGTTTCTATTTCATTAATTTCTGTTCTGATCTTTATGATTTCTCTTCTCCTGCTGGGTTTTTGGTTTCTTTCTTGTTCTTTCTCCAGCAACTTTAGGTGTAGGGTTAGGTTGTGTACCCTAGACCTTTCTTTCTTGAGAAAGGCTTGTACCGCTATATATTTTCCTCTCAGGACTGCCTTTGTTGTGTCCCACAAATTTTGAACCATTGTGTTTCCATTATCACTTGTTTCCATGAATTTTTTCAATTCTACTTTAATTTTTTGGTTGACCCACTCATTCTTTAGAAGGATGCTGTTTAGTCTCCATGTATTTGCGTTCTTTCCAAATTTCCTCTTGTGATTAGTTCCAGCTTCAGAGCACTGTGGTCTGAAAATATGAAGTGAATGATCCCAATCTTTTGATACCGGCTGAGGCCTGATTTAGGACCAAGGATGTGGTCTATTCCGGAGAATGTTCCATGTGCACTAGAAAAGACTGTGTATTCTGTTGCTTTGGGATGAAATGTTCTGAATATATCTGTGATGTCCATCTGGTCCAGTGTGTCATTTAAGGCCTTTATTTCTTTGTTGATCTTTTGCTTGGATGATTTGTCCATTTCTTTGAGTGGAGTGTTAAAGTCCCCTACTATTATTGTATTATTGTTGATGTGTTTCTTTGATTTTGTTATTAATTGGTTTATATAATTGGCTGATCCCACGTTGGGGGCATAGATATTTTAAATTGTTAGATCTTGTTGGACAGATACTTTGAGTATGATATCGTGTCCTTCCTCATCTCTTATTATAGTCTTTTGCTTAAAATATAATTGATCTGATATAAGGATTGCAACTCCTGCTTTCTTCTGATGTCCATTAGCATGGTAAATTGTTTTCCACTCCCTCACTTTAAATCTGGAGGTGTCTTCAGGTTTAAAATGAGTTTCTTGGGGCACCTGGGTGGCTCAGTCGTTAAGCGTCTGCCTTCAGCTCAGGTCATGATCCCAGAGTCCTGGGATCGAGCCCCGCATCAGCCTCCCTGCTGGCGGGAAGCCTGCTTCTCTCTCTCCCATTCACCCTGCTTGTATTCCCTCTCTCACTGTGTCTCTCTCTCTCTGAAATAAATAAATAAAAATATTTTAAAAAAATAAAATAAAATAAAATGAGTTTCTTGTAGGCAAAATTAGACGGGTTTTGTTTTTTTATCCATTGTGATACCCTGTGTCTTTTGATTGGAGCATTTAGCCCATTAGCATTCAGCGTAACTATTGAGAGATATGAATTTAGTCCCATTGTATTGCCTGTAAGGTGACTGTTACTGTATATGGTCTCTGTTCCTTTCTGATCAACTACTTTTAGGCTCTCTCTTAGCTTAGAGGACGCCTTTCAATATTTCCTGAAGAGCTGTTTTGGTGTTTGCAAATTCTTTCAGTTTTTGTTTGTCCTGGAAGCTTTTAATCTATTCTTCCATTTTCAATGATAGCCTAGCTGGATATAGTATTCTTGGCTGCATGTTTTTCTCATTTAGTGCTCTGAATATATCATGCCAGCTCTTTCTGGCCTGCCAGGTCTCTGCTGCCAATCTAATATTTTTACCATTGTATGTTACAGACTTCTTCTCCCAGGCTGCTTTCAGGTTTTTCTCTTTGTCACTAAGACTTGTAAATTTTACTATTAGGTGACGGGCTGTGGACCTATTCTTATTGATTTTGAGGGGGGTTCTCTGCACCTCCTGGATTTTGATGCTTGTTCCCTTTGCCATAGTGGGGAAATTCTCTCCAATAATTCTCTCCAGTATACCTTCTGCTCCCCTCTTCCTTTCTTCTTCTTCTGGAATCCCAAGTATTCTAATGTTGTTTCGTCTTATGGTGTCACTTATCTCTCGAATTCTCCCCCCGTGGTCCAGTAGCTGTTTGTCCCTCTTTTTCTCAGCTTCTTTATTCTCTGTCATTTGGTCTTCTATATTGCTAATTCTTTCTTCTGCCTTATTTATCCTAGCAGTGAGAGCCTCCATTTTTTATTGCACCTCATTAATAGTTTTTTTTTTTATTTCAACTTGGTTAGATTTTAATTCTTTTATTTCTCCAGAAATGGTTTTTATATCTCCCAAGAGGGTTTCCCTAATATCATCCATGCCTTTTTCGAACCCGGCTAGAACCTTGAGAATCGTCATTCTGAACTCTAGATCTGACATATTACCAATGTCTGTATTGATTAGCCTAGCCTTCGGTACTGCCTCTTGTTCTTTTTTTTGTGGTGAATTTTTCTGCCTTGTCATTTTGTCCAGATAAGAGTATATGGAGGAGCAAGTAAAATACTAAAAGGGTGGCAACAACCCCAGGAAAATATGCTTTAACCAAATCAGAAGAGATCCCAAATTGTGAGGGGAGAGAAAGGGGATAAAAAGAGGTTCAGAAAGAAAAAAAAAGAAAAGAAAAGAAGCAATTTAAAAAAGAAAATGAATAAAGAAAAAGTATAAAAAAGAAAAATATATATATTAGATAAACTAGTTAAAAAACGTTAAAAAAGAAAAGGGCAAAAGTTTAAAAAAATTTAGCAGAAGAGAAAAAAAATTGAAAAAGACAAAAAATATTAAATTAACTACAAGACTAAAGAATCATGGGGAGAAAGCCATGAGTTCCATGCTTTGCTTTCTCTCCTCTGGAATTCCGCTGCTTTCCGTGGTATTGAAATTGCACTCCTTGGTTAGTGAACTTGGTCCCAGCACGATTTCTTGTTGATCTTCTGGGGGAGGGGCCTGCTGTAGTGATTCTCATGTGTCTTTGCCCCAGGTGGAATTGCACCACCATTACCAGGGGCCGGACTGAGTAATCTGCTTGGGTTCGTTTTCGAGAGCTTTTGTTCCCTGAGCACTTTCCAGAGAGTTGCAGAGGATGGGAATGAAAATGGTGGCCTCCCAGTCTCTGGCCTGGAGGATCCCAGAGCCCGGGGCCCCACTCCTCAGTGCACCCTCAGAGAACAGCGACCAATTACTCCCGTCTCTGTGGCCTCTGGCTGCACTCTGAGCTAACCAAGCCTGAGACCAGTTCAAGGTAACCCCGAGCTGGGAGCTTCCCTGTTCCAATACCTGTAAGCTCTGTGACACTCAGACACCCTCATCCTTTTGTGGCCCTGCAGGACCGAGGCCACGTGACCCCGCGTGGGCTTCACCCCAGTTTAGCCTCTAGAGCGATGTCTCTCAGCTGAACAGACTTTTTGATTTTGTGCTTCGTTGCTCCGCCACTTGCTGGGAGTCAGCCCCTGCCCCCAGGGTCTATCTTCCCGTCGCCTTGGATTCATTTCTCCACCAGTCCTACCTTTCAGAAAGTGGTTTATTTTCTGTTTCTAGAATTGCTGTTCTTTTTCTCTTCGATCTGCCATTGAATTTGTAGGTGTTTGCAATCTTTAGATTAGCTATCTAGCTGATCTCCTGCTACCTGAAGTAGTCTCAGCCTGCTACTTCTCTGCCATCTTGACTCCTCCCTCGATGATTTTTTTTTTTTAAAAGAGTTTATTTATTTATTTTCCAGAGAAAGAGAGACAGTGAGAGAGAGAACACAAGCAGGGGAAATGGGAGAGGGCGAAGCAGGCTTCTCACTGAGCAGGGAGCCCAATGTGGGGCTTGATCCCAGGACCCTAGGATCATGACCTGAGCCAAAGGCAGTCACTTAACTGACTGGGCCACCCAGGTGCCCCTGAATGATTGGTTTCAATACTCACAAGATACTTGGAGTTAAGTGTCCTTACAGAACTGAGGTATAGAGACATCGAATAGCAGCCCCAAGATCACTAACTAGTAAATTGCAGTGCCTGGATTTAAATTCATTTAGGCCAAGCATCATTATGTCATAGGTAACATTATCCCAATTATATAGTTACCAGACACACCAGATAAACTGCTCTGAAGACAGGCAGTCATCCAAACAGTATGATTTCTTGATCCTTATTCTCATCTTTCTTATAGGACTGCACCTTGCTGATCATAACCTGAATGTAAATTAAATCCTGACTTTAGCTTGGCATGTCAAATAATATGTTTTCATTAAGTCCTGATCTCTGTCAAGGCTTATGGCATTTTATGCTCTACTATCACTGTAGAGAAAAATAAACAATTATAGTGTAAAAGGTATATAATGAGATTAGGGGAAATAAGAAACTTGAAGCAAAGTATTTCTGAAATATAGAAATACAGTGATTTATGTTTTATTATCATTTAAAATAAAGCAAAAATAAAGTTTGTAAAATACAATAGGAATTTTCCTATAAATTCTGGCTATTTTCTATTGCTTAAAAATATTCCAATTTTTTCTAATTTGACAATAGTATAGACACTAATTTTAGTCATGTTCCTGAAAGTTTATGAATAATGCAATAAGTAACTATTTTTAATCCATGTTTGTTTGCCAAGAAAATGTTAATAAGTACTTTGAATGCTTACATATTCAAATATATACATTTCTATTATGAGAAGAATCCAAAAGCATTGTGTTCAAACTAAATTGTGCATTTCACAAAATTGAAAAGATTACCAATGATTACTATTATGTGTTTACATGTTTATGCACACTTTTGTGTGCATAAGTATGTAATTTTAGAAACATTATAATTTGGGAAAAATAATTTTGTTTAGAACTTTGAACATAGTATAGATAATGCTCAGTGGTTGATGTTCAATAAAGATTTGAATACATAAAAGAATTACAGAGAAATAAATTGTAATATTTGGAATAATCAAAGGAGATAACAAACTACTAGAATTTTATACCTAGTGAAAGCAACAATATTTCAAGCAAAGTTTTGTTTTTAACAAAAGTGGAGAGAATTGGGAACATTATAGACTTCAGGATAAAACTTGAACTACTAATTCCATGCTAAGTTACATATCAGCGTATTTTTTTTCAAAGATCCAAAATCACTTTTATTGAATCGCAACCATCTTCCAGGAGTATGAAATTCCAATTATAATGTCAATTATTAGTAATTTCCTTTGCCTTATATAGAACATCTCACTGATTCATGAAATCCAGTATTTAGATAACTGTTCCTTTCCTGAGGAATGATAACCAATCTACGTATCCAATAAAGATAACATTCTAGAGAAGTGAATTTGGAAAACTAATTTCAAAATTAATGACCCAGTAATTATGTTAAAAGATTATTCCATGAAGATAAATTTGTATGCTGACTCATTAGTAAAATAGCAATTGTTAGGTCATGGTACATGTTTGTATTTAGGAAAACTGAGATAAATAAGCCAATTTTGTAGGGGTGCTTGGATGGCACAGGTCATAGTTTTGGGATCCTGGGATCAAGCCCCACATTGGGCTCCCCAATCATTGGGGAGCCTGTTTCTCCCTTTGCCTCTTCCCCCACGTCCCCAGTTCATGCACTCTCTCTCTCTCTCCCCCATAAATAAATGAAATCTTTTTTAAAGAAAGGAGTCAATTTTGTAATAGTTTTGAAGAAAAATTTCATTAGCAGGCATAGAAAAAATTTTAATAATTAAATTCAGATTTGGCAGTGATCCAATATACTTTTAATTTTAATTAAAATTTGCTATTGTTATTACCAGTCAAGCTATACTTTTCCTACTAATTCAAGATCTCTTATTATATGCCATCATCACCCTTTCCACAAATGATTTTTTAAATACTTCATTCTCATATTTTGTTTCCTTCAAATAAATGCACTTTGAAACATTTTTCCATGTTAATTCCTTTCTAAAAAAATTTTTTTTTTAGATTTTATTTATTTATTTGACAGAGATCACAAGTAGACAGAGAGGCAGGCAGAGGTAGGGGGGTGGGTGAAGTAGGCTCCCTGCTGAGGGGAGATCCTGATTGGGGGGGGCTCGATCTCAGGACCCTAGGACCATGACCTAAACCAAAGGCAGAGGCTTAACCCACTGAGCCACCCAGGAGCCGCCCTTTTTAAAAAAATTTTTAAAGATTTTATTTATTTGTTTAGAGAGAGAGAGAGTGGAGTGAGGGGCAGAGGAAAGGAGAAAGTCAGAGGAAGAGAAAGAATCTCGAGAAGACTCCAGACAGCATTGACCCTGACATGAGGCTTGATCTCATGACCCTGAGATCATGACCTAACCTGAAATCAAGAGTTGGATGCTTAACTGACTGAGCTACCCAGGCATCCCCCTTATTAATTTTTTATTTAATTATAGCTGACAATGTGCATTACTTTCAGGTATACAACATAATGATTCAACTTCTCTATATGTTATGCTATGCTCACTACCAGTGTAGCTACCTTCTGTCACAATAGAATACTGCACAACATTATTGACTATATTCGTTACACTGTGCCTTTTATTCCTGTGGCTTATTCATTCCATAACTGGAAGCCTATATTTCCCACTGCCTTCACTCTTTTAGCCCATCCTCCCACCTCCCGCTCTTTTGACAACCATCGATTTGTTCTGTCTATTTACACTCCTGATTCTGCTTTTTGTTTGTTATCCTTTTTTTTTCTAGATCCCACATATGAATAAAATCACAAGGCATTTATCTTTCTCAGTCTGACCGATTTTACACAGCATAATGTATCTCCTAGGTGCATCCATGTTATCTCAAATAGCATGATCTCATCCTTCTTATGACCACATCACATTCCAGTGTGTGCATGTTTGTGTGTTTGTGTACATAGTGCACCTTCACAACTTCCTTATCCATTGTCTATCTGTGGACACTTAGGCGTTGCAGTGATTTGGCTCAAAACAGTCATTTGACCAAAGACATATTTCTTGCTCTTTTACCGAAAAAAAAAAAAAAAAAAAAAAAAAAAGTATCCCTGTACTTTAAAGTTCAAGTCAACAATAATAGCTCATAGGTAAGATCACTTATAAGCAAGGCATTGTACCAAATCACCTCACACCTGTCAAAATGGCTAAAAGTAACAACACAGAAAATAACAGATGTTGGCAAGGATGCAGAAAAAAAATTATCTTAACTGTTGATGGGAATGCAAACTAGTACAGCCACTCTGGTAAAACAGTATGGGGGTTCCTCAAAAAGTTAAAATTAGAGTTACCCTATGACCCAGTAATTGTATTCCTAGGTATTTAACTTAAGGATACAAAAATACTGATTTGAAAACACACATGCACCCTGATTGATATTTATAGTAACCTCACCAATAACAGCCAAATTATGGAAGGAACCCAAATGTTCATCAAATAATGAATGGATAAAGAAAAAGTGTAAACAAGGGAATATCACTCAGCCATGAAAAGAATGAAATCTTTCCATTTGCAATGGCATGGATGGAGTTAGATGGAGCTAGAGTGTATTATGCTAAGTTAAATAAGTCAGTCAGAGAAAAGCAAATACCATATGATTTCACTTATATGTGGAATTTAAGAAACAAAACAGATGAATATAGAGGAAGGGGGAAAAAAGAGAAGGAGGAAAACTATAAGAGAGTCTTAACTATAAAAAACAATCTGAGGGTTGAGGGAGGAGAGGTGGGCTTGGGTGAGGGATGGGATAGATTGATGATGGGTATTAAGGAAGGCACTTGTGATGAGCACTGAATATTATATGTATGTGATGAATCACTGAATTCTACTCTTGAAACCAGTATTACACTATATGCTAACTAACTAGAATTTAAATAAAAACTTGAAATAAACACACAAAAACATTTATCCAAATTATCATTTTTAAGTTTCTAATATAGTAGATAAATTATCAATCTTACTTCACAAATGAGGAGACTTGGGGTTTGGAAAAGCTAAGTAACTTGCCAAAATCTAACCAGTAGGGAGTTGTGGGGCTAGACTATGTAAGAATTCTGACTATCAACTCTGGAGATAATCTGAAGAAGCCATGATACTACATGGAATGGGAGGAGTTTCAGTCATCCTCACCAAATCTTCAGACATGAAAATAAAAGCAACTTGATTTTCCAAAACCAGAGCAGCTGCTTACCAGGCCAGTAAGTAACCACACTGAATGTCACACAGAGATGAGTAATTTTCTTGCTGAGCCCTTCCCAAATTGCTGACTCATAAAATCATGAGAGCAAAGAAAATATAACTCCAAAGGAGTTCAACATCAAGCCAGTCATCTCAATTGCTGAAGGCCATTTAAGCACCAAGAATTTCCAAGTAAAATGTAGAAAATCTTTCTTTCTGTTGATAAAATGATTTAATTTTTCTGAATCCATTTAGTGATATAAAAGAGGAAGTTTACTGAACTGAGAGGTAGTGCAAGTAGGATTGAGACATAGGTGTGGGAGTTTTGCTCCTGGTAGAACGTCCTTAACCACCAGGAGTATTGATCCACATCTCAAGTTTTAAACAACTGAGAAAATAACCAAATACATTTCAAGATCTACCTGTCATTCTAAATTCAAATATTAGAGAAGGTTTCCTAAACCATTATTAATGACAAGTCTGAGGAGCAATTAAGAGCATAGACTTTGAACTCAGACAGTATTGTGTTGGAATCCCCCTTATGTTACTCATTGTCCAAAATTCTGGTCCTTAGTTTTCTCACTTGATAACAAAGATAGTTGGAACTAATATTTATTTATTTTTTAAAAACACATTTAATGAACAAGTGCTAGGCATTATTGTGTGGTATGTATAGAGCATACAGTAGTAAACACATCAGATAAAACAAGTGGAACTTAAATTCTTTCTAAGGAAACAGACAATATATAGAAAGTAAATAGTGCTATGGAGAATAAGCAGAGACAAAGATCTGGGAGTGTAGAGTGTTTAAATGTTAAGAGTTATTTAGGGAGCCCATGTTGAGAATGTGACGTTTGAACAATGCATGGAAGAAGATGAGGGAAGGCACCATCAGGTTCCTGTTTTTTAGAAAAATGCATTCTAGCTAGAAAGAAGAGTAAGTGTGAAGACCTAGAGTTAGGATGTATGAGCACTCCATTACTGAGCACTGGCACCAGGTGTATTGTGAACAGAGAGGTACAGGAGATCTGCACATGTTTTTGTTGTTAGAGTCACCATAAATTTTATTTTTCTGCAAAATATATAAAAACAAATAATACATGAGTCTTGGGGGGGTATTTGGAAAAAAAACTAAGGAATATCCTGACATTACAGAAAAATAGTATATTATGTTTTATTTATTCTAATACATATCATTTTGATCTATTTTGAGATGTCTGAAACTGGGATTCGGAGAATAATAAATGTATTAAGAAATTTTATAATTTAATTGACTTTTTTTCTTCCTTAGTCCTACAAAGACAAAGTGTCTCACAGTTGATGGCATTGAGGGTTCAATAAAATAGGGTAGCTATGCAAGTCACTTGAAAAAATAATGAGAACTAAAAAAGAAAATCCTTAGTAGAAGGCAAGAGTTCTCAATTTCTGGAACAAAAGAAACAAGCAAAAGGACATAACAGTCCAAGTTCAAAAAGATGATAGAATAACACAAACCAAGATGAAAAGAGAGATGAAACATAATGTAACATAGCAATCACATGAAAACCATATTTCATTTTGAGAATTAAATGCTGCCCTGGAGATTGTAAGGAATGGAATGCCTATAGAGCAGTTATAAGGAAGATAAGCTTAAAGAAATTTTCTTTTTCCTATAACTAAGCAGAAAAGAACAGATGTATAAAATTAATGGGTGGGAAGGTGATAGCTGATAGATTTGTCACCACAAAATTGGAAGCTTCATGATAAGCATTCCTGAGGAAAAAATGACATAACAGGAACAAAAGCAGAAATTAAATATAAAATAAAATACGTATTCTTAATCTGAAATGGTACAAATATACAGAACAAGATAATTTACCATTTGCTCAGTACATAAAACAAGACTTTTGGAAACAAAAATCTACATACAAGAAAGTAAAACTAGGTTTCTCATAAATGAACACAAACCAGTACAAGCTCTGGCTTTCTTCTGTGTTGGTGAATGGCTAAAATTAAAGCAACAGTGAATACAAAAAAAAAAAAAATTAAGTAAATTTGTTCTAAAAATTTCATACTCAGCCAAATAATTTTTCCAATGTGAAGGCTACAACCCCCCTTCCAATGAGGTGATAATTGTGCTGGGCACACTGTTGTCACAACGAGAGTTAATCCAAACTTCAAACTGCTTCATTTAAAGATTCTGTCAGAATCTGATCTAGAACTTTGTTCCACTCAAGAGATTTCAAAACCTTGACTATGAGAAACAATATTTATGGAGGACTTTGTTTAGGATGTAGTACCATCCAATGTAAGAGATAAGTAGTCCTCAAACTGTGTTTATGTGAACAGAAATATTCTCAGAATTATTGGTAGAGAGCCACAATGAAAAATCTATTTGATTAAATATGTCAGGAGCTTCCTGAGCTAAACTATTTCAAACAAAATTCTCTACGATAGTACTCCTCAGAGCTTGTGAGAAAATAATATGCTTTTCAAATCTTCAGTAACATAAAGTCTCAGCATTCAAATGTATTCATTTCTATTACATCCCCAAAACACACAGAAATCACTTAACGATTCTTTCACATAATACTATTATTCCACAGACCATACTTGGGAAATGTCACTTGAGTTACTTAGTAAAAGTATGGTCTGTGGAATATTAGTTATGTATTCAAATATTATGTATGCCAAAACTGGAGCCAACTTAAATAGCCAGCAGTATGAAAATGGCTTAGACAAACCACTATATCCATGCAAAGAAATATTATACAATCATCAACTCCATAAAATGCCAAAGGAAAGAGGTATCAAAATTTATACTACAATCAAAAAGCTTAATGTCAGGCACTTATCCTACAGCCTGATTTGTCACAGCCAATTTTCATATCTTTACTCTTATTAGGGAATTTCTTGGTCTCTATAACTGTACTCCTTCAGTGTTTTTCCCCAACCTTGACAAATAGGGTCAATGTGTTCTTTGTTGTATTTTCTTATAGTCTGTTATATTTTATTTATATATTATTGTTTTATTTTGTCAATTGTAGATGTAACTTAGATAATAACTTGCCAGATATTTTTATTAATAAAATAATTATGAATTTTTAAATTATTTTTATTAAGCTTTTATTTTAATTCTAGTATAGTTAACATAAAATATTATATTAGTTTCAGATGTACAATATAGTGACTCAACAGTTCTGTACATTACGAAGCGCTCATGATGGCAAGTGTTCTCTTCAGTCCCCTTCACCTATTCTTCCCATTCCCCACCCACGTGCTTTCTGGCAATCATCAGTTTGTTCTCTATAGTTAAGAGTGTTTCTTGGTTTTTGTCTCTCCTTTTTCCTTTTTCCTTTGCCCCTTTGTTTTGTTTATGAAATTCCATATAAGAGTGTAATCATATGTCTTTCTCTGACTTATTTAACTTAGCATAATACTCTCTAGCTCCATCCATGTTGTTACAAATGGCAAGATTTCATTCTTTTTCATGGCTAAATAATATTCCTCTGTGTGTGTGTGTGTACCATATCTTTATACACTCATCAGTCGATGGACACTTGGGCTGCTTCTATAATGTGGCTATCATAAATAATGGTGCAATAAGTATAGGGGTGCAGGTATCCCTTTGAATTAATGTTTTCATATTTGGGAGGATTAATACTCATTTGTGCAATACTGGATCATAGGGTTGTTCTATTTTTAACTTTTTGAGAAAACTCCATACTGCTTTCCACAGTGGCTGCACCAGTTTGCATTACCATCAACAATATATGACAGTTTCATTCTCCATATTCTCACCAATACTTGTTGTTTCTTGTGTTGTCACTTTTAGCCATTTTGTTAGGTGTGAGGGGATAGCTCGTTGTAGTTTTAAATATTTCTAAATTTAAGTATAGAAAATTTAAATTTAATATAAATTTATTCACAGCAAATTTTCACCAAATTTTTCATTAGTTCAATATTTCTAAATGTGACAACAGCTCACACTTCACTAAAAAACATTACATAAGTTTTTTTCAAATTGTTTTTAAAATTAAAAATTAATTTTTCAAATTACTTTTTTCAAATTATTCTGAACAAATTATTATTGCACATGGAATATCGTCTGTGTGTGTGTGTGTATGTGTGTGTGTGTTGTATGTGTGTCTGTATGTGGGTAGGTTATCTTTTGTTGTGCAACAAACCACCTAAATTTAGTGGATTAAAAACACCAAGACTCATAAATTCATGATTATATGATGGCAATTTGAACTAAATTCAGCTGAGCAATTTTTCTAGTCTTGCTTGTGTTCATGCATGTGACAGAGCAGGTGGCTCTGCTCGAGCCAAATGATCTAAGCATCCTTCTCATAACTGACAGGTGTAAAGCTATTGGCTGGGATGCCTTGACTCTCTTCAAGGGATTTTCCTAACAGGCTATCTTGGGCTTGCTCAGCCATGATCTAGAACAAGAACTCTTGTAGCTCAGGCACAAATCATTTTTACTGCATCCTATTGATCAGAACAAGTCACAATACGACTGCAGATTCAAGAGAAGGGGAGCTATACCCCTTCAGTGATGAAAGGAACAGCAGCAATATGTGACCATTTGTAAGCATCACTAGTTTCTTACATGTCGAGTTTAGTAACTTCTGAAATTAAATTTAAAATAGTAACTATTTTAGATAAAATGTCAAAAACAGCAGAGTAAATATTTTGAGACCACAGAACTCAGATGAGTAAAACATAAAGAATTCTTCATATTTTTTATTAATAAATTTTATCTAAAACAGATACCCTGTGTATCAGCCATCAAGGTATGCTACCCAGACCTCCCTTCAAGACAGCAAGGGCTACAAGGAGTACATTTAGCTAACAGCCATCAGCCGCAGCCTCATTGAGTTTTGCTGCTGCATTCATGCCAATGCTATGTTTGCTTGGGGCAGTTCACAGCTGGTATCTAAGCCTAATGAGGTTACTAGGGCCTGGCCATTTCTATCCAATGCAAGACTCCTCTTTGCAACATCTCTGCACCAGAGCCTGTTAAGATGGCTGCATGTCTCTATCAGTAGTCAGAAACTCTTAGTACCCAATCCTTCTTTCTCCCTCCTCTCCCTTAACAGATATCAGACCTACATCACAGTCTAAAGTCTTTCTTTGCTATTTCTGCACCTCCTTTCATTTTTCTTTTGTCAACATTACCCTAATTTAGTTCTTGTGTGCCCTGCAGTGCCTGCTTTCTTGAAATATCAAACTGACAAACCTATTCTTTCTTAGTCAAAAATCTTGGCAATGACGGTAAATTCAGTTACTCCACAGTATTCTCAAAATCATCACTACCTCTAGGAAGAGTTTTTAATGTTTCAGTACATTCGTGAAGCAACATGACATTAGTTTCTGGTTATTATCAGATTACCTTTGGCATTTGGTTAGATGTTCAATAACACGTGGTTTTGACACAATCAATCCTGCATACCAGCATCAACTCCACGGAAGAAAGGAGTCTCCCTTCATATTCTGTCAACTATCTTAAAGTTTCTTCCATTTATAATGAAGTTTCCATCATAATTATGAGACCCTTTGAGATTTGCCAGGTATTTTATAACTTACATTTGTATCTACTAAGGAACAAGGAAAAGGACTTCACTAGATCTACCATGTGCACGTGGTGAACTCCTACAAGATTTGTATCTTTTTAATATAAGTGGGAGGACGAGCATGTCAGAAGACTCTTTTTAATTTTGCAACTCAAACAAGCACCTAATTCATTCAATCCTGTATTGGTTTACCAGGGATGCCCTATAAACTATCACAGACTGAGTGGATTATACAACAGAAATTTATTTTCTCAAAACTCTGGAGGCGGTCCCTGAGTGACTCTGTTAGCTAAGCATGTGACTCTTGATTTCAGCTCAGGCCATGGTCTTGGGATTCTGGATAGAGACCTGCATCAGGTCTGTGCTCAGCACAGGAGTCTGGGATTATCTCTCTCCCTCTTTCTCTCCCCCTCACACTCTAAATACATATATACATTCATATAGACAGACATACACAAACAAACAAACAAACAAACTCTGGAGGCTAGAACTCTGAGATCAAGATGTTGGCAGGGTTGTTTTCTTCTGGAGACTTCTCTCCTTGGCTAATAGATAGCTGCCTTCTCTGTCTTCACATAGTCTTCTCTCTATGTCTGTCTATGCCCTAGTCTTTTCTTATAAGGACACCAGTCATAGTAGATTAAGGCACATTCATATGACTCATTTTACCTTAATTATTGCCTTAAGTTTCTTACTGTAAATATAGTCACATTATGAGGTACTAGAGGTTAAGATTTCTACATATGTATATTGAGGGTACACAATTCAGACCATAACACTTCCCTTCAGTATTAATTTCTTCCCCTGTAGCCGGGGGATCTACTCTCAACTGGAGAAATAAAAATTTCATGATCATATATTTTTCAATAATTATTGCTTAGACAACAAGTGCCTTAACAATAAAAATCTGATAGTTCTTTTTTTTTTTTTATTATTCACTTGTTTTCTACTCCACCAGTCTTTATCTAAGGGCAGTATGTTGCTGGTTCCTTCTTTTCAATTTTGTCTTTCGGTCAAGATGGTATGAAGGATAAGAAGAAATGATCAATAGGAAAAACATATCACTTAATATTTCATAATTACATCCCAAAGCTAAAGCAAAATGTCTTAGGTATTGTCTATGTCAAAGTTGATTATTTTAATATGTTAATTAGAATGTCAAAGATAGCATAATCTAAAAACTTACCAGAATCAACATATTATTAGCCAGTTACTTCCCCTTTTTGGTGAAAACTATGTCTGACAGAAAAAAAAAAAAAAAAAAAAAAAAGAAAACTATGTCTGACAGAAACTCTTTTCAAAAAATTATATATCTTTGTTGTTCCATGTCATAAACTGGCTTTACATTTAGTATAGTTAGAACAGGTAGTTGACATTTCTTTAATGAGTCACACCTTGTTCAGTTTGAGTATGAGTTCAGTGCTATTTTCACACCTTCAGAAATTTTTGCTTTCCTCAGTGTGTATTCACAGCTGAAGCTAATAGATTTATAACTAGTTTTTGAAGCACCAAAATGATTCTGAGTAGCAAAAGGAGACAGAATAAGAAATCAAGGAATTAATCTGCCAGTAGTTATTGTGGAGGTCTTTATCAGGTTGTAAGTATGCTTAATGAGAACCATAGATGGCTGTGAATTTTATGGCTAATCATATTCAACATTTCCTCATTATGAAAAAAAAATCTTCTTTATTTAAAATGTAAACTAAGTTGTCATTGTTAGGTAATTTAAAAGATCCAGTTAGAAAAAAAAAGATCAAGGTAGGTGTCAAGAGTTGTAAATTATCATCTCAGAGTTGCCAATAATTAGTTATTTGACCTTGAATTCTTTCATATAATCTTCCTGAATTCAATTTTCCCATCTAAAATACAAAGATAATAAGCTAGATGATAAATTTATTAATTCTGGTCCTCAAATGGTGACTCTTAGGAGATCTAAAGTACTGATGCCACACTGCTTCTAAGATGAACCCACTATTGTTATAAAATTTCTGCCTAAATCTTAATCTTTTTTGTCGAATTACCGAGATAGTGTTGCCTACAATTCTTTTTTTTTAATTAACATATAATGTATTATTTGTTCCAGAGGTATAGGTCTGTGAATCGTCAGGCATGCACAATTCACAGCACTCACCATAGTACATACCTTCCTCAATGTCCATAACCCAACCACCATCTCCATACTCCCCACTCCCTGGCAACCCTCAGTTTGTTTTGTGAGATTAAGAGAATTTTATAGTTTGTCTCCCTCCCAATCCCATCTTTTTTCATTTTTTTCCTTCCCTACCCCCCAACGCCCCACTTTGCCTCTCAAATTCCTCATATCAGAGAGATCATATGATAATTGTCTTTCTCTGATTGACTTGTTTCACTCAGCATAATACCTTCTAGTTCCATCTACATCATTGCAAATGGCAAGATTTCATTTCTTTTGATGGCTGTGCAGTATTCCATTGTGTATATATACCACAACTTCTTTATCCATTCATCTGCTGATGGACATCTAGGTTCTTTCCATAATTTGGCTATTGTGGACATTGCTGCTATAAACATTTGGGTGCACATGCCCCTTTAGATCACTGCTTTTGTATCTTTAGGGTAAATACCTAGTAGTGCAATTACTGGGTCATAGGGTAGCTCTATTTTCAACTTTTTGAGGAGACTCCATGCTGTTTTCCAGAATGGTTGCACCAGCTTGCATTACCACCAACAGTGTAGGAAGGTTCCCCTTTCTCCGCAACCTCTCCAACACTTGTCATTTCCTGTCTTGTTAATTTTAGCCATTCTGACTGCTGTGAGGTGGTATCTCATTGTGGTTTCTATTTGTATTTCCCTGATGCCAAGTGATGTGGAACACTCTTCATGTGCCTGTTGGCCATTTGGATGTCTTCTCTGCAAAAATATCTGCTCATGTCTTCTCCCCATTTCTTGATTGGATTATTTGTTCTTTGGGTGTTGAATTCAATAAGTTATTTCTAGATTTTGGATACTAGCCCTTTATCTGATATGTTATTTGCAAATATATTCTCCCATTCTGCCAGTTGTCTTTTGGTTCTTTGACTGTTTCCTTTGCTGTGCAAAAGCTTTTGATCTTGATGAAGTCCTACTAGTTCATTTTTGCCCTTACTTCCCTTGCCTTTAGCAATGTTTCTAGGAGTAAGTTGCTCCAGCTGAGGTCTCATAGATGGCCTGTGTTCTCCTCAAGGATTTTGGTGGATTTCTTTCTCACATTGAGGTCTTTCATACATTTGGAGTCTATTTGTGTGTTTGGTGTAAGGAAATGGTCCGGTTTCATTTTTCTGCATGTGGCTGTCTAATTTCCCCAATACCATTTGTTGAAGAGACTGTTTTTTTTTTTTTTCCATTGGACATTCTTTCATGCTTTGTCAAACTAGTTGACCATAGAGTTGAGGGTCTATTTCTCGGCTCTCTGTTCTGTTCCATTCATTGATCTGTGTCTGTTTTTGTGCCAGTACCATACTGTCTTGATGATGACAGCTTTGTAATAGAGCTTCAAGTCTGGAATTGTGATTCCCCCAATGTTGGCCTTTCTTTTTCAACATTCCTGTGGCTATTTGAGGTCGTTTCTGGTTTCATATAAATTTTAGGATTATTTGCTCTTTTTCTTTGGAAAAAGTTGATGGTATTTTGATAGGGACTGCATTAAACATGTAGATTGCTTTAGGTAGCATAAATATTTTCACAATATTTATTCTTCCAATCCGTAAGAATGGAACATTTTTCCATTTCTTTGTGTCTTCCTCAATTTCTTTCATGAGTACTTTATAGTTTTCTGAGTATAGATTCTTTGCCTCTTTGGTTAGGTTTATTCATAGGTATCTTATGGTTTTGGGTGCAATTGTAAATGGGAATGATTCCTTAATTTTTCTTTCTTCTCTCTTGTTGGTGTACAGAAATGCAACTGATTTCCATGCATTGATTTTATATCCTGACACTTCACTGAATTCCTGAACAAGTTCTGGCAGATTTGGAGTGGAGTGTTTGGGGTTTTCCACATAAAATATCATATCATCTGCAAAGAGTGAGAGTTTGACTTCTTTTTTGCCAAATTGGGTGCCTTTAATTTCCTTTTGTTATCTGATTACTGAGGCTAGGACTTCTAGTGCTATGCTATGTTGAGTAGCAGTGGTAATAGTGGGCATCCCTCCCATGTTCCTGACCTTAGTGGAAAAGCTGTCCATTTTTCCTCCATTGAGAATGATACTCACTGTGGGTTTTTCATAGATGGCTTTGATGATATTGAGGTATGTGCCCTCTATCCGTACACGTTGAAGGATTTTAATCAAGAAAGGATGCTGTACTTTGTCAAATGTTTTTTCAGCATCTATTGAGAGTATCATAAGGTTCTTGTTCTTTCTTTTATTAATGTATTTTATCACACTGATTTGCAGATGTTGAACCAACCTTGCAGTCCTGGGGTAAATCCCACTTGGTTGTGGTGAATAGTCCTTTTAACATACTGTTGGATCCTATTGGCTATTATGTTGGTGAGAATTTTTGCATCTGTGTTTATCAAGGGTATTGGTCTGCAATTCTCCTTTTTGATGGGGTCCTTGTCTCATTTTGGGATGAAGGTAAAGCTGGCCTCATAAAATGTGTTTGGAAGTTTTCCTTCTATTTCTGTTTTTTGGAACAGTTTCAGGAGAACGGGTATTAATTCTTCTTTCAGTGTTTGGTAGAATTCCTCATGGAACCCATCTGGCACTGGCTCTTGTTTGTTGGGAGATTTTTTGATGACTTCTTCAATCTTCTTACTGGTTGTGGATCTGTTCAGGTTTCCTATTTCTTCCTGCGTCCGTTTTGGTAGCTTATATAGCTCTAGGAATGAATCCATTTCTTCCAGGTTGTCAAATTTGCTGGCGTATGGTTGCTCATAATATGTTCTTATAATTGTTTGTATTTCTTTGGTGTTGGTTGTGATATCCCCTCTGTCATTTGTGATTTTATTAATTTGGGACCTTTCTCTTTTCTTTTTGATAAGTCTGGCCAGGGCTTTATCAATCTTATTAATTCTTTCAAAGAAACAGCTCCTAGTTTTGTTGATCTGTTCTACTGTGTTTTTTGGGTTTTGTGGTATTTTGATGTCGTTGTTGTTGGTTTGTTTTTTTTGTTTCTATTTCATTGATTTCTGACCTAATTTGTGTCCCAGGATGTGATTTATTCTGGAGAATGTTCCATGTGCACTAGAGAAGAATGTGTATTCTGTTGCTTTGGGATGGAATGTTCTGAATATATCTGTGATGTCCATCTGGTCCAGTGTGTCATTTAGGCCTTTATTTCCTTGTTGATCTTTTGCATGGATGATCCGTCCATTTCAGTGAGGGGGTGTTAAAGTCCTCTACTATTATTGTATTATTGTCGATGTGTTTCTTTGATTTTGTTATTGATTGGTTTATATAGTTGGCTGCTCCCATGTTAGGGGCACAGATATTTAAAATTGTTAGATCTTCTTCTTGAACAGACCCTTTAAGTATGATATAATGTCCTTCCTCATCTCTTGTTAGAGTTTTTGGCTTGAAATCTTATTTATCTGATATAAGCATTACCATCCTAGCTTTCTTTTGATGTCTATTAGCATGGTAAATTGTTTTCCACACTCTCACTTTAAATCTGGAGGTTTCTTTGGGTCTAAAACGAGTTTCTTATAGATAGCATATTGATTTTTTTTTTTCCATTCTGATACCCTGTGTCTTTTGATTGGGGCATTTTGCTCATTTACACTCACGGTAACTATTGAAAAATATAAATTGAGTGCCATTGTATTGTCTGAAATGTGACTGTTACTGTATATTGTATTTGTTCCTTTCTTGTCTACTACTTTTAGGCTCTCTCTTTCCTTAGCAGACCCCTTTCAATATTTCCTGAAGGGCTGGCTTGGTGTCTGCAAATTTTTTTAGTTTTTGTTTATTCTGGAAGCGTTTTATAGCTCCTTCTATTTTGAATGATAGTCTAGCTGGATATAGTATTCTTAGATGCATGTTTTTGTCATTTAGTGCTCTGAATATATCATGCCAGTACGTTCTGGCCTGCCAGGTCTCTGTGGATAAGTCTGCTGCAAATCTAATATTTTTACCATTGTATGTTACAGGCTTCTTGTCCTGAGCTTGTCTCAGGATTTTCTCTTTGTCATTAAACTTGTAAGTTTTACTCTTAGATGATGGGGTGTGGACCTATTTTTATTGATTTGAGTGGGGTTCTCTGTGCCTTCTGGATTTTGACTTTTGTTCACTTTGTCATATCAGGTAATTCTCCACTATAATTTGCTCCAATATACCTTCTGCCCTGCTCTCTTTCTTCTTCTTCTGGAATCCCAATTATCCAAATATTGTTTCATCTTCTGGGATCACTTATCTCTTGAATTATCCCCTCATAGTCCAGTAGTTTTTCTATCTTTTGCTCAGCTTCTTTATTCTGTCATTTGGTCTTCTATATCACTAATTCTTTTTTCTAGCTCATTTATCCTAGCAGTAAGAGCCTCCATTTTTTTATTACACCTCATTAATAGCTTTTTTGATTTCAACTTGGTTAGATTTTAGTTCTTTTATTTCTCCAGAAAGGGCTTATATTTCTCCAAATAGGGTTTCTCTAATTATTCCATGCCTTTTTCAAGCCCAGCTAGCACCTTGAGAATCATCATTTTGAACTCTAGATCTGACATATTACCAGTGTCCATATTGATTAGGTCCCTAGCCTTTGGTCCTACCTCTTGTTCTTTTCTTTTGTGAGTTTTCTACCCTGTCATTTTACCCAGATAAGAATATATGAACGAGGGGTACCTGGGTGGCTCAATGGGTTAAAGCCTCTGCCTTTGCCTCAGGTCATTCCGGGGTCCTGGGATTGAGCCCCACATCAGGCTATCTGCTCTTCAGGGAGCCTGCTTCCTCCTCTCTCTCTTCCTGCCTCTCTCTCTACTTGTGATCCTTGTCTGTCGAATAAATAAATAAAATCTTAAAAAATAGAATATATGAATGAAATACTAAATACTAAATGGTGGCAAAGACTACAGAAAAATGTATGATAACCAAATCAAAAGAGCCCCCATATTGGGAGGAGAAAAAATGGGGTAAAAAGAAATTTAAAAAAATATATATATATATTATATATATAATAATATATATAAGCAAACACTTCTTAAAATATATATGTTTTTTAATATAATAATATATAAAATATATATATAAAATATATAAATATATATAATATATAAATATATATATTATATATATAATATATATATAAGATATATAAAATATATAAAATACATATATATTTTAAGAAGTGTTTGCTTATATTTCAAATGTCCCAAGTTTGGGAAATAGACAAGCTGCAGCTGGTACCCTTAGCCTGTGCTCGTTAGTGTAATACCCCGTTTTTTTAAAACGCACTTGATGAAATCTTGTTAGCACTTCCAGCACTGAAGAAACAAGTATTGGCAAACCGATCAAATGGAGGCTAACATGAAACAGCACCAATTTACCCCAGGGCCTTAGAGCCATAGTAACCATTTTTAGCACTGTATTCGATCAATACAATAGATATCCTGATTTTAAGTGCTTTGTATTTTCAGAGTGATTTGGCCTCCATCATTCTGTTAATGCAATTGCTCCGGAGGCATGCATTTCTTCAGTGCTCCAGAGATCAGGACCACGAGACCTCAGCACCAGGGAGATTTTGTCCCGTTCCTCAACTCATTTACTGAGCGACTGCGTTCTAGGCAGAGGATTCGCTAGCACTGCGTGGGTGCCTGCATCTCCTCCAGAACAGCCAAGAGGCAAGCATCGCCAGGCCACGGTCACATACATATATTTGTATGTGTGTGTGTGTGTATATATATATATATATATATATATATATATATATATATATATAATACTGGCAAATAGAACAGAGTCACCCACTTGATTTGGGGTGTATTTTGGTCTCTTAGAAGAAACTATCTCCCAAAATTTTAAAGAAAGAAAAACTTATATATATACTAAAATAAGAGTAAACACAATGAAGGAATGGAATATGACTGTAAAGATGATAATTTAAAAAATTCTAAAAAAGGAATTGATAGGATAAGTTGGTTGGAAAAGGAAAGAAAAAGAAAGTGGAAAGAATTTGCTCAGGCTGGAAACTAGAACAGAGCGCTGCACTAGATTTAGGGTATATTTTTGTCTATTGGAAGAAATTGTATCCCAAAATTTTTTTCCAAAAATTTTTATAAGAAAAAACCCTATATGTATACAAAAAATAAAGTTAGATACAATGAAGGATAATATATGGCTATAATACTGGAGGTTTAAAAAGTTGTTTTTTTTTTTTTTAAGAAAGGTATTGTTAAAATCAACTAGTTAAAAAACATTAAAAGGGGAAAGAGGAAAAGTTAAAAAAAATTAGAATAAGGAAAAAATAAAATAAAAAAAAATGTAATTACCTTCGCAAGACTAAAGAATCATGGGGAGAAAGCCAGGAATTCCATGCTTTGCTTTCTCCTTCTCTGGAATTCTGCTGTTCTCCTTGATCAGTGAGCTTGGTCTTGGCTGAATGTTCTTGCTGATCTTCTGGGGGAGGGGTCTGTTGTAGTGATTCTCAAATATCTTTGCCTGAGGAGTAATTGTACTCTCCTTATCAGAGGCCAGGCTAAGTAATCTGCTTAAGTTCACTCTTGGGAACTTTTGTTCCCTGAACACTTCTCCATAGAGCTCAGGAGGACGGGAATGAAAATGGTGGACCTCCTGTTGGGTTTGTAGGTGTTCAGAATGGTTTGATGACTATCTAGCTGAACTCCTGTGACCTGATGTCATCTCAGTCTGCTACTCCTCTGCCTTCTTGACTCCTCTGTCTTGCCTACAATTCTTCATCAGATTGCCTGTCTTCATGTCTCTTTCAATAGATTGGATAAGGGTTTCTTTGATATATTCTTATTCATTTACATTTATTCAGCATGGGTCAACTATATGCCCAGTAATATATGGGAAAGATTTTTAAATGTATGAAAGATTTTGGATTTTACCTTTATGTGGATTGTAGTATAGTCTTGGGAAAACTAACCAATGAAGAAAAAATTAACTTTCCACTAGAAGGTATATTAAGCCTTGAGAACAATAAATCTATCTACTTATTAAAAATATATAATTACACATAAATATAAAATTAAGTGCTATACGATCCTTCAGAGATTATATTTGTTATCAAAATAAGTAACCTAAATTTGTGTTCTTTTCATAAAAAGAATAGTGTCATTATGTAATACAGGGAAACTTGGAAGCATTTTCCTAAAAATTATTTTAAATGAACTGAAAAAATGAGTGGACATAGGTTATAAAAAATGTTTTGGAAATCAAGTTAGAAAAATATTATTCTCAAAGGAAACTTTATTTTGATAGTAGATATCTATTTATAGTATGATGAGCAGATAGAGCCTTCAGGCTACAATGGAAGTAAAACCTTTATTTATCTTCAGTGAAGTTGTTAGAATGATCTGCATATCTGGTCTAAATAGTTCCATAGAAAGAGAATATCCAGAAGAGAAAGTGAAAAGAAAATAACAAAAATCCATGCTAGTTACTATGGACATTTTATTTTCATGTCCTCAAAATTATTAAATTAGATATATTAATTCTTTTTACCATCTTATTAATCTCTGCAGATAATTGGACAAATCAATAAAATGTACAGAGGAGGAAATTCATGTAAAATTGCCTGCAAAGTTTTATATTATTGAAATCATAGTTCTAGACTGCTATTTTTTTTTCACAAAAATTCAGCTTTCAGTGAAACCCGGCAGAGAAAATATATATGCCTGTGGGGGGAGGCATATTTCTCACCTTTATGGGCACTGAAAGTGCATAAGTTTTACTCACAATCTATTGTATATAGCTGCAGTCATAAATTTTAAAGGTTCAAGAATTCACTTTTCAAATGAAACAATGACCAATTCTTCTACTGAAATCCCTCACTATGTCCCCAAAGAAAACATTGCATTCCACACTTTCTACAATCATTTTACATACATGATTTTCTTGATATGGGAATCAGAGAGACTTCACACTGCTAAATACTGCTTTCTTTTTTAAAGATTGAGTAGAGTTTTCTTTTCAAGGGACTGAATTATAAAAGACACTAGTTCATCCTGCAAGTCTGTGAGGCAGAATAAAAAGTTTATATGTAAAAGAGAGGGGAAAAAATTTCAAGGGCAGAACATTTTGTCCAGAGATAAACAAGAGATTTCTTCCAAAATAAGAAAGCATTAAACCAGGTTTCATAGAAAATGAATGAAGCAGAGAGAAGTTTTTTCCTCTAAAAATGGTATGGTGGATCTTGTCTAGGAGTGTATACACCTGGATTGAATGACCAAATTGGAATGGGAGACAGGTTAGAGTAACAAGGGAGTGAGAACAAAGGCCAGCACCACGTGAACATTGAAGATAGTAATGAAACACAGGAAGAGAATAAATTCAATAGGAAATTTATTTTTTTCATTTTTAAGAATTTCTTCAAATTCACTGATTAGGTTGTTAAATCAATTTAAAATTTATGAACATATTCCTGAAAAATCAAAATGAAGGTTTAAAATAGAAGAAAATGATTACTATCACATTAATAAATATCTATGAAATTCCTACCAGTACAGGGGTTATGCAAAATTTGATCTTCAGGTTCTTTTAGGTAGACAAATGGATTATACAGTCACATTTATTTTGACGCCAGTTAGTCCTCAAGGTTAAGGTCATGAAGTAAGGAATATATTCAGTGTAGTTAACTTATTCAGTGAAAAAGTGTATGGCTAGAATGTGAGATTTGCTGAGTGGTAATTTTTTAATTAACTACCTTATTTAATTAACTGCCTTGTTTTCTTTCCAATGACTTATTTTTCTTTTTTTTAAATTTTTTTTCAGTGTAACAAAATTCATTGTTTATTTACCACACCCAGTGCTCCTTGCAATTCATGCCCTCCATAATACCCACCACCTGTGACATATTTTTCTATGTTAAAAATAAAAATCTTGGGTCACCTGGATGGCTCAGTGGGTAAAGCCTCTGCCTTTGGCTCAGGTCGTGATCTGGGGTCCTGGGATCAAGCCCCACATTGGGCTCTCTGCTCAGTCAAAGGCCTGCTTCCACCTCTCTCTCTGTCTGCCTCTCTGCCTACTTGGGTTCTCTGTCAAATCTCTACTTGGGGTCTATCAAATAAATAAAAATTAAAATAAATAAATTAAAAAAATAAAAATATCTATAAGTTGGACCTCAAATTTCTACTATGCTATATTTTTTTCTTGTGTATTTTGAGAAAATAAAGTATTTGGAAGATAAGGTTGTTTGTTTGTTTTAACATATAAAGTATTATTTGTTTCAGGGGTACAGGTCTGTGAATCATCAGTCTTACACAATTCACAGCACTCACCATAGCACATACCCTTCCCAATGTCCATAACCCAGTCACCCTATCCCTCCCTCCCACCCTCCAGCAACCCTCAGTCTGTTTCCTAAGATTAAGAGTCTCTTATGGCTTGTCTCCCTCCCAATCCCATCTTGTTTCATTTTTTTCCCTTCCCACCCCCCACGACCCTCTATCCTGTCTCTCACATTCCTCAGATCAGAAAGATCATATGATAATTGTCTTTCTCTGATTGACTTTTTTTGCTTAGCATGATAACCTCTAGTTCCATCCATGTCATTGCAAATGGCAAGATTTCATTTCTTTTGGTGGCTGCATAGTATTCCATTGTATATATATACCACTTCTTCTTTATACATTCATCTGTTGATGGACATCTAGGTCCTTTCCATAGTTTGGCTATTATGGACATTGCTGCTATAAACATTCAGGTGCACATGCCTCTTCGGATCACTACATTTATATTTTTAGGGTAAATATCTAGTAGTGTGATTTCTGGGTCATAGGGTAGCTCTATTTTCAACTTTTTGAGGAGCCTCCATGCTGTTTTCCAGAGTGGCTGAACCAGCTTGCATTCCCACCAACAGTGTATTTTCTTTCTCTGCATCCTCACCAATATCTATCATTTCTTGACTTGTTAATTTTAACCATTCTGACTGGTGTGAGGTGGTATCTGATTGTGGTTTCTATTTGTATTTCCCTGATGCCGAGTGATGTGGAGCACTTTTTCCTGTATCTGTTGGCCATCTGGATGTCTTCTTTGCAGAAATGTCTGTTCATGTCCTCTGCCCATTTCTTGATTGGATTACTTGTTTTTTGGGTTGAGTTTGATAAGCTCTTTCTAGATTTTGGATACTAGCCCTTCATCTGATATATCATTTGTGAATATCTTCTCCCATTCTGTTGGTTGTGTTTTGGTTTTGTTGACTGTTTCCTTTGCTGTGCAAAAGCTTTTGATCTTGATGAAGTCCAAATAGCTCATTTTTGCCCTTGCTTTGTTTGTCTTTGGTGATGTTTCTAGGAAGAAGTTGCTGCAGCTGAGGTCGAAGAGGTTGCTGCCTGCATTTTCCTCAAGGATTTTGATGGAATCTTGTCTCGCATTGAGGTCTTTCATCCATTTTTTTTTTTTTTTTTTTTTTTTTTTTTTTTATTTATTTATTTGACAGAGGGAGATCACAGCAGGCAGAGAGGCAGGCAGAGAGAGGGGAAGGGAAGGAAGCAGGCCCCTGCTGAGCAGAGAGCCCGATGTGGGACTCGATCCCAGGACTCTGAGATCATGACCTGAGCCGAAGGCAGCGGCTTAACCCACTGAGCCACCCAGGCACCCTCTTTCATCCATTTTGAGTCTATTTGTGTGTGTGATGTAAGGAAATGATCCAGTTTCATTCTTCTGCATGTGGATCTCCAATTTTCCCAACACCATTTTTTGAAAAGACTTCTTTTTTTTCCATTGGACATTCTTTCCTGCTTTGTTGAAGATCAGTTGACCATAAAGTTGATGGTCCATTTCTGGGCTCTCTGTTCTGTTCCATCAATCTCTGTGTCTGCTTTTGTGCCAGTACCATACTGTCTTGATGAAGATAGTTTTGTAATAGAGCTTGAAGCCTGGAATTGTGATGCCACCAAATTTGGCCTTCTTTTCCAACTTTCCTCTTGCTATTCAGGGTCTTTTCTGGTTCCATATAAATTTTAGGATTATTTGTTCTATTTCTTTGAAAAAAAATTGATGGTATTTTGATAGGGATTGCATTAAACATGTAGTTTGCTTTAGGTGGCATAGACACTTTCACAATATTTATTCTTCCAAACCATTAACATGGAACATTTTTCCATTTCTTTGTGTCTTCTTCAATTTTTTTCATGAGTACTCTTTAGTTTTCTGAGTACAGATTCTTTGCCACTTTGGTTAGATTTATTCCTAGGTATCTTATGGTGTTGGGTGCAGTTGTAAATGGGATCAACTCCTTAATTTCTCTTTGGAAGATAGGATATTCAAATAATATTATGTGTGGTTCTTGGTCATAGTAATGTTCTATGATATGATTAATAAATATATGTGTTTGAATATTTTAGCATATTATGATATCAAAAATGTAAGTTTTATGTCATGCATATATTTAGCTATATATAATTGACATATGATCAATTTAGGTGCAGAAATGTAAAGGAAGATAATTCATCAAATTTTTGTAAGATGTCTTTATGAGATTAAAAGCAATTGTATTTTGGATTGCCTACTTAGGTGAAAAATTCTAGCTATTAATTCACTATAGTAAAAGTGACACAACTGTGAAACCAAACAGGATACAATTTTATTGAGCTATTAATTTAAAAATAAAAACAGAAATATCTAGAAAGTGATCATTCTTCTTACCATTATTAGAACATAATGATGTTGTTACAGTTAATGCTGTAAATATACCAAAATATTTTCAAGTCAGAAGGATTATATTATAATAAATATATCTAATTACTTTAATAGAAAATAGTATTTTTCTTTTAATGTCTTGAGAAAAGTAAGGCACTTAATTTTACATATTAATAGTGCATTTAATTAAAACTAGATCAACTAATCAGAGAAAAACATAACCAGGACTTCAATTGGTAACACCTGGGTCCAGATAACAACTGAAAGAGCAATCCTACTTTGGAATCTGGTAGAAATTCTAATCATGTTTAAATTTATTATACATAGGAGAGCTAGTTGAAGGTTACTCTTTTACTATCATAAAAGAATATTTGTTAAGCATTTACTTTATAAAAGGGTTATTGAAGGAGAGGCCTGTGTCTTGGGAAGCTGTGTCTCACAAAGATGAAACAGAAGGTTTGATACACGCATGCTCTCTGCATTTCCCTTTTGGCTTGAGAATTTTTTGTTTACTTACATATATTTTTTTCTTTCAGCCCCACTCCTAAAAATATCACTTACATGATATCCTGCTGGCATAAAGAAAAAAAAATTCACTAGTCATGGAAAAGATGTTTTTTTTTTTCCCCTGCTCATTGCAAATATAGTTTCCTAAATTGTTTTCTTAATGACTTTAGAAACTTCTAAATAATCATGCAGGAATCAAATGACCATGCATACATGTATTATTATTATTATTGTTATTGTTATTGTTATTGTTATATGTATAAACTTTGACCACAGGGCTGAACTGTGTCCTTTTATCTTTATATCCCTAGAGCCTACCACAGTCCTCAGCATGAAGAGATGCGTACCTCTGTTAACTACATTAACAGCCAGATAAATAAATATCAGAGTCACAAAGCTTAAGGCCTCTCTGCAACCCAGACACATTAGAAAGGTATTTGACTATACTGGGATTCATGAATTTAAATACAATCATATATTTAGTGAACTATTGAACTTGAGGTCATTTAGTACTGTAGCTTCTTGTTTGGGATTTGAGGACTCCTTTGCATGGGAAATTCCACATTATTTAAAATAAATAAAATTCCAAGGTTCTTTATATTAGCTGAATTTTTATCAATTATGATGATTTTGTGAAGGCAAAAATATACGACACTAGTTAATTTTTAGTATATACAATTTGAATGTATATATGTATAGGATTTAAATAAAGCAGTATTAAAAGGTAAGTGAAAAGTCGGCAAATCACTTCTTCAGTGTTAAGTGATTTGTCTAAGTCAGATAACTAGTTAGCAAAAAAGCAAGGACAAAATCCACTTTTTTGAAATAATAGGGAAATTTTTTCACTACAAAGTAGAAATAGCATCTAAGGAGAAAAAATAACATTACCTTTCAAATTTAATAAAGTTACAAAGGTGGAAATCATGAATTTATATTTCCTAAATAGTAGCTAGATTATAAAGATATACAAGGCAATTATCTTTAATTGCCTTAGAGAAAAAGGATTTAGGATGAAAGAGTAGGTTATGGGTCTAAGGCAAACAATTCATTCCTTTAAAAAAATGATAATTATTTTTTTATTTTAGAATAATTTTAGATTTACAGAAATATTATTAAGATAGTACAGAATTTTCCATGTATTACATACACAATTTCCCCTATCATTTGCAACTTAAATTGCTATGGTACTTTAGTTATATAAAATTAACTAATTTTGATATATTATTAATTAAAATTCTATGCTTTATTCAGATTTTCTTAGTTTTTACATAACATCCTTTTTATGTTCTGAAATCCCATCCATGGTGACACAATATATTTGTCATGTCCCCTTAGGCTCCTCTGGGTTCTGATCATTTCTCAGGCTTCTCTTATTGAGTACTATGATAAATTTTGAGAAGCATTGATCAGAAATTTTGCAGAAAGCTCCTCAGTTAAATTTGACTAATAATTTTAGTTTTTCAAATCAAACCAAAATGAACCCCCCACTCACATGGTCCCCTAACTCAATGTGAGTAGGATTCTTACAAAAGAGGAAAATCTGGGTACAGATAAACACATAAAGAAATCACTGTCTGTTTAAAGCCTCAGAAGCTTCTCAAGTGAAATCTGAAACTGACTGCTGTAGACAGAGGGTATGGAGAGTTTGAAGAAAGAGCCTACTCCAAATTGGTAGGTGGCAGGAAACAAGGCGACTTACTTACCAGGCTTGTATTGAGTAGCCACAAGATGAGTAGATCTCTAAACCTGCCCACTAGAATTGTAAAAATTCAGATGGTCTCAACAACATATTGTTCTCTCAAGGCTTTGTGCTTAAAGAAAGTTCCCACTGTAGGAGTGATGGGCAGGGCATGCATTCAAAGGACAGGGGAGGCAATGAGAAGCCTCT
The DNA here is from genome assembly GCF_030435805.1 of Mustela lutreola. Lineage (NCBI taxonomy): Eukaryota > Metazoa > Chordata > Mammalia > Carnivora > Mustelidae > Mustela > Mustela lutreola. Next base: position 96,761,525 of record NC_081296.1, read on the forward strand.
GACTGCCAAGGTCCAGCTTGTAGGTCAACTCTAAACACCTCCTCTCAATGATCTCCTTCAATAAACACCGTGTTAAGAGTGGAGTGAATATCTCCTGGCTACAAGCTAAGGAACTACCAGGACCTAGGAGAGACACCTGGAGCAGAACCTTCCCTACTGCCTTCAGAGGAAACATAGACCTAAGTTTATCACAGTCTCAGATTTCTGGTCTCCACAACTCTGAGACTGTAAATTTCTGTAGGTGAAATTGTGAAGCTACAGTTTGTGATACTTATTATGGTCACCTCTAGAAACCAACAAAAGCAGTTCATAGTTGTTGACATGTTCCCCAGGAGGAAACAGTTCATTATTAGAGTGCAGTGTTACTGTACTGTTGCTCTTACATTTAGTCCTTTTAGAAGTCCATTCATTTACAGAGTTATTAGGTGTGCAGCCTATTTTCCACCCCTTCACTGAGGTTGTTTCACATGAGTGTTTCAAATGATTAGATTGTTTTGCCAATTCTGCATTCTATCCTTGTATCATTCAATTCCCAATTTTTTTTTAATTTGTATATAATGAGGCTCACATTTTGTGCTACAAGATTCCAAAGGGGTTGGCAAATATATGGTGTCGTTTACTCAACATTACAGTATCATACAGAACAGTTTCATTATCTGAAATAATCCTATGTTTCACCTATTCAAACCACCCTACATCTTCACCAGTCCAATTCCTGACAAATACCGATCTGTTTATTGTCTAATTTTGTTTATCCAGGATATCATATAATTGGAATCATATATTAAGTATCTTGTTCATACTAGCATTAACTAAAAAATATGCATAAAAGATTCTTCCATGTATTTTGGGGGATGATAGCTCATTTTTTATCACTAAGTAGTAGTACATGATATGAATGTATAACAGTTTGGTAATCCAGTCACCTACTAAAGGACATATTTATTGCTTCTAGTTTGGGGAAGTTTTGAATACAGCTGATTTAAACACTTGTATGCAGGTCCTTGTGTGGAAATAAGTTTTCAAATAACCAGGGTAAAAACCTAGGAGTGCAACTGCTGGTTCATAATATCATATTTAGCTTTACAAAGTTTTAGACTGTCTTCCAAAGTGGCTGTACTATTTTGTATCCTCATAAGCAATGAATGAATATTTTTGTTGCTCTGCATTCTTGCCAGCAATTGGTATTGATAGAATTGGAGATTTGAGCCAATCTAACATTTGTACAATGGTACCTTATTGCTTAAATTTGCAATTCTATCATGACAAATGATATTGAGCATCTTTTCATCTGCTTATTTTCCACCTTTTTTCCCCACTATATAATTTCTCTTTTTTTAATGGTTTTATTTATTTGACAGAGAGAGACAGCAAGAGAGGGAACACAAGCAGAGGGAGTGGGAGAAGGAGAAGCAGGCTTCTCGCTGAGCAGGGAGCCCAATGTGGAGCTCACTTCCAGGACCCTGAGACCATGACCTGAGCCAAAGGCAGGTGCTTAATGAACCAGCCACCCAGGCGCCCCACCTATATAATATCTATATTAAAGCAACTACTTAGACTAATTAGACTTTTAATTTTTTTTATTTTTTAATACTTTCTCTCTTTTTTAAAGATTTTATTTATTTATTTGACAGAGAGAGAGAGATCACGAGTAGGCAGAGAGGCAAACAGAGAGAGAGAGAGGGAAGCAGGCTCTCCAGTGAGCAGAGAGCCTGATGCACGGCTTGATCCCAGGACCCTGAGACCATGACCTAAGCCAAAGGCAGAGGCTGAACCTACTGAGCCACCCAGGTGCCCCTACTTAAACTTTCAAAATCATTTTTACTTATTTTCTTATTGTTGAGTTTTAAGAGTTCTTTATATTTTAAATATTAGTCCCTTATTCCTTTATCAGATATGTGTTCTGCAGATTATTTACTTCCAGTCTATGGTATACTTTTTCATTTTCTTTATAGTATTGTTTATAGAACAGAAATTCTTAATAAAATTCAACTTATTAATTTTACTTTATTAAGTAACAGATTTGGTATCAAAAATACATAAAGAATGCACATAATTAAATAGCAAAAAAATAACAACAACAGCAACAACAAACAGCTCCTTCTTTAAAATGGCAGGAGATCTAGTAGATATATTTCAGGGCACATGGTTAGCTCAATCAGCTAAGTATCTGCCTTCAGCTGGGTTCATGATCCCCAGGTCCTGGAATTGAGCCCCAAGTCAGGCTTCCTGTTCAGTGGAAAACCTGCTTCCCCCTCTGCCCTTCTCCCTACTTCTGTGCTCTCTCGCTCTCAAATAGATAAATAGAATATTTTTTTTTAAAAAGCTATTTTTCTAAAAAAGACATACAAATGGCTAAGAGACACAAGAAAAAGTGCTCAGGATCACTGATCATCAGGAAATGAAAATCAGAGCCACAATGAGCTATCACCTCACATCTGTTATAATGGCTGTTCTTCAAAAAGACAAACAATAACAAATGTTAGAAAATAGTATGGAAGCTTCTCAAAAAATTAAAAATAGAACTATCATATTATCCAGTAATCCCACTTCTGGATATATATTCAAAAGTATTGAAATCAGGATCTTGAAGAGATATCTGTACTCTCATGTTCATTGAAGCATTGTTCACAATATCCAAGATAAGCAAACAACCCAAATGTTCACTGATAGATTATTGGATAAAGAAAATGTTGTAGGGGCACCTGGGTGGCTCAGTGGGTTAAAACCTCTGCCTTCGGCTTGGGTTGTGATCTCAGGGTCCTGGGATAGAGCCCCACATCGGGCTCTCTGCTCAGCAGGGAGCCTGCTTCCCTCTCTCTCTCTGCCTGCCTCTCGTCCTACTTATGATCTGTCTGTCAAATAAATAAGCGAAATCTTTTTTAAAAATGTTGTATGTATGTACAATGTAATATTATTCAGCCTTATAAAAGGTTAATGCCATTTGTGATAATCATGAATAGATCTAGAAGACATCATGCTAAGTGAAATAAGAAAAAGTATACCACAGGACAATTACTGCATGATTCTACTTATATGCAGTATACAAAATAGTCAAACTTAAAAAAGCAGAAGATAGTGAGGGGGAAATGAGAAATTGTTCAATAAGTATAAAGTTACAATTACACAGGATGAATAAGTTCTAGAGATTTGCTGTATAACATAGTACTTGTAGTTAACAATACAGTATTACACACTTAAAAACTAGTTAGGAGGTTATATTTCATATTATGTGTTCTTACTACAAACAAAATAAACATACAAAGAAAACATAGAGACTCAAGAAAATTTTGGAGATGATGAATATGTTTATTCTTTTTTTTTAAGATTTTTTTTATTTATTTGACAGAGAGATCACAAGTAGGCAGAGAGGCAGGCAGAGAGAGAGGGAAGCAGGCTCCTCACAGAGTAGAGAGCCTGATGCAGGGCTCGATCCCAGGATGCTGAGATCATGACCTGAGCCGAAGGCAGAGGCTTAACCCACTGTTTATTCTTTTAATCATGATGATGGTATCACAGTTATATGCATATATCCAAATTCATCAGTTTATATAAATACGTGACATGTTAAAATATTAATTATGCCTTAATAAAGCTGTTAACAAAAAAAAAGAGGCAAAGACATTTGCAAATCCCTAACAAAAAGTCACAAATTAGGTGAACTTAAATTGAGGAGATTGTCCTGTATTATCAGGAGTCCCTAATGTAATTCCAAGGGTCTTTGTAGCTGTAAGAGGGAGACTGTAGTGGTAGTGTCAGAGTGATGCAGCATGCGAATGACTTGACCAAAAATTGCTGGCTTTCAAAAAAGAAAAGTCCACAACCTAAGGATTCAGGCATTTACTATAAGCTGGATAAAGCAAAGAAATGCATTTCCCCCTGGAGTCTTCAAAAGGAACACAGCTTGATGTTAGCCCAACAAGACCCATTTGGGACTACTGACCTCCAGAACTCTAAGACAACATAAACACAGTTGACCTTTGAACAAAGCAGGGGTTAGGGTGCTACCCCACATGGAGTCAAAAACCTGCATATAACTTTTGATTCACCAAAAGCTTAACTACAGCCTACCGTTGACCAGACACCTTACTGATAAGAGAAACAGTAAATTAACACATATTTTCTGTGTCATATGTGTTGTATATTATATTCTTCAATAAAGTAAGCTGGAGAGAATAAAATGTTATTAAGGAAATCATAAAGAAGAAAAATGCACTTACAGTATTGTACTGTAAAATGTCTGCATTTAAGTGGACCTGCATAGTTCAAACCTACATTGTTCAAAGGTCAACTGTACATTACTTTAGGCCTCCCAGCTTGTGAAAATTTGTTATAACAGCAAGAGAAAACTAATACATGAAGTGTTTATCATCCAAATTTGTTCTTCAGTATTGTGCTGGCTACTCTAGGTATATTCCTTTAACATATAAATGTTAGAAGTAGTTTGTTAATATTTATACCTCTTGCTTGATTGGTATGGCTTAAATTGAGTCTATAGAGAAAGTGGGGAAGGAACACTTGGCAGACTCAGTCAGTAGAGAATGCTACTTTTGATTTCAGGGTATTGAGTTCAAGTCTCATACTGGCATAGGGCTCACTTAAAAAAAAAATAAAAGACGGTATAGATTATATTGAGAAGACCTGACATGTTAACTATATTGAGTTCTTTAATCCACATATGTGGAGTATATCTCAATTTATTGAGATACTCTGATTTCCTTCATCTGTGTTTTCTAGTCTTTAGCATATTGATCTTATACATATTGTATTAGACATATACCTATTTAATTTTCTTCATGGTATTCAAGTGGTTTTTATTCAGTTTCTAATTTCAGTTGTTTATTGCTGATAGTTACAACAAAGCAATTGACTTTTACATGTTAACATTTTTGTCCTATGATCTTGCTAATGTTGTTTATTAATTCCAAGATGGTTTTTGTTTGTGTTATTTCTAGAATAAATATTTAGGGTTTCTACATATATAATCATGTCATCTGTGAATAGGACAACAATTCCTTTCCATTTTTTATAACAACTATTTCTTTTTCTTGTGTTGTTGAACTAGCTAGGACTTTACATATAATGTTCGACAGGAATGCTGAGTGAGGACATTCTTACCTTTTTCTGATCTTCCAGGGCAAGTGTTTACTCACCATGGAGTTTGATGTTAGCCATACGTTTTTTACAGATGTTCTTGATCAAGTTTAAGATCCTATCTATTCCTATTTTCCTGATAGTTAAAATCATGAATAGATATAGGGTTTTTTCTTTTTTTTTTTCTGCATGAATTTATATAATCATATACATTTTCTTCTTCAGCATGCTGAAAAATTTGCATAACTGTAATAAATCCCCTTTGGCCATGATGTATAATTGTTTCTATACATTGTGATAATCTATTTGCTAATAATGAGGATTTTTGTATTTATATTCATAAGCGTCATTATAGTTTTCCTTTCCTATAAAGACTTTATTTTATTTTAGTACTGAGATAATAATAATGACCTCATAAAATGAGTTAGGAAGTACTAACTCTGCTTCAATTTTTTTTTTGAAGACATTTAAAGAATTGATATATTTTCTTCCTTAATTGTTTGGTAGAATTCACTAGAATATTCAAATGGGTCTAGTGCATTTGGTTTGGGAAAGTTATTATTAATTCAATTATTTTAATAGATATGGACCTATTCAGATGATTTATATCTTCTTGTATAAATTTTGTTAGTCTTTTTGTTTCAGTAAATTAGTCCATTTAATCAAAGGTATCAACTTTATGAGAACAGAGTTGTTCATTTATTATTTTTTAGCTTTTAATGTACATGGCATGAGTAGTGATAACTACTCTTCCTTTGCTAATATTATTCTACGTCCTCTTTATAATGTACGTCCTCTTTCCTTATTTCATGTCTTCATAGCTCATTTGTTTTTAGCACTGAATAATATTTGTTTGGATGTACCATAGTTTATTTACCTATTTACCTACTAAAGGATGTCTTAATTATTTCAAAGTTTTGGCAGTTATAAATTAAGTTACTATAAACTCATGTGGCCATGAGTTTTCAACTCCTTTGGTAAATACTGAGGATCACAGTTGTTGGATCATATGATAAGAGTATGTTTAGTTTTGTAAGAATTTGCCAAACTGACTACTAAATTGGCTGTACTATTTTGCATTCTTACAGGCAATGAACAACAGTTTTTGTTTCTTCAACTTTTCTGCTGTAAACCTTATTGCTTTCTACTCTAATATTCGTTATTTGTTTCCTTCTGCTTGCTTTATGCCTAAATTGTTTTTCTTTCTCTGGTTTTCTAAACAGGCAGCTTAGGTTATTGTTTTTAGATCTTTTCTGATGAATTGCATTTACTGCTATATATTTCCCTGTTATTGATACCCAGTTTAATTCCATTATGGTCTGTAATTATACTTTCTGTGATTTCTATTATTTTAAACTTGTTAATGTACCTATTAATATCTAGGATGTTGTCTATCTTGATGAATATTCCTTCTAGTCTGAGAAGAATGTGTAATCTGCTGTTGTGGGATGGAGTATTCTATGACCATCAATTAGATCAAGTTGGTTGATAGTATTGATTAAGTCAATTATATCCCTGCTAATTTTTTGATTGCTTGATCTAATAATTTCTGAAAGAGGATTATTGAAGCATCCAGCTATAATAGTAGTTTTTCCTGTTTCTCCTCTCAGTTTTATCAGGTTTTGTTTCATATATTTTGACAACTTCTTATTAGAAACATACATGTCTAGTATTGTCTTTGTCTTCTTGGAAAACCGAACCCTTCATTAGTAGGTACTGCCTCTCTTTATTACAAATAAATTTCCTTGTTCTCAATTCTGCTTTCTCCAAAACATAATATTGCTACTTCATTTACTTTTAATCTATCAAAGTCTTTACATTTACATTTCTTAATTTTTTTTTTTAAATCCAGTCAGTTAACAAACCATGTTATGTTAGTTTCAAGCATACAAGATGATGATTCAACACTTCCATACGTCACCTGGTGCTCATCATGGCATGTGCACTCCTTAATCTCATCACCTATTCACCCAGCCCTGTACCCACCTCCTCTCTGTAAACCATCAGTTTGTTCTCTATAGTTAAGAGTCTGTTTCTTGGTTTGTTGTTTTCTCTCTCTTTTTTTTTTTTTTTTTTTTTTTACCTTTGTTCATTTGTTTTGTTTCTTAAATGCCACATATGACTGAAATCATTATGGTAGTTGTCTTTCTTTGACTGACTCATTTTGCTTAGCATAATACTCTTTAGCTCCATCCACATCATTGTAAATGGCAAGATTTCATTTTTTTTAAATGTCTGAGTAATACTGAATTGTATACCACTACTTTATCCATTCTTCAATTGATGGATGCTTGAGCTGCTTCCATATCTTGGCTATTATAAATAATGATACTATAAACATAGGGGTGTATGTATCCCTTTGAAATGGGATACAGTTCTTTCTCTTTATTCTTTGCATATTTATTAATGGGTTTGATATATGTTACCATTAGGTTTTTATCTAACCTCTTCTACAAGTAGTTTGAACCCATTTTTTTTTTCCTTTCCTCCACATGTTTTAGGTATACATTATTATATTTTATATATTTTTTGTGAATTTCTTGACTGATTTTTTTAACAGAAATATTCATTTTTACCGCTTTTGTGTTTTACATCTCTAAGACTCTCATTTTGGGTCTCATTTCCATTCAAAGAGTTCTTTTTAATATTTCTTGCAGGGCTGGTTAACTGCTCACAAACTCCTTAATTTTGGCTTATTTGGGAAATTCTTTATCTCCCCTTCCATTCTGAATGATTGCCTTGATGGACGTTGTGTTCTTGGCTATAGATTTTTCCTATTAGCCCTTTGAATATATCATGCCATTCTTTCTGGCTTGCAAAATTTCTGCTGAAAAGTCTTCTGCCTTAATGAGTTTTCCTTATAAGTTACTGACTTCTTTTGTCTTGCTGCTCTTAAAATATTTATCACTATATTTTGCCAATTTAATTACCATATATGTTGCCTTGGGTCTGCTTTTGCTGATTTTAATGGGAGTTCTCTGTGCCTCCTGATCTGAATATCTGTTTCCTTCCCCAGATTAGGAAAGTTTTCAGCTATTATTTCTTCAAATAATTTTTCTGTCCCCTTTCCTGTCTCTTCTTTTTTTTCTTCTTCTGGGATTCCTATAATATGAATATTATTACATTTGATGGAGTCACTGAGTTTTCTAAGTCTATTCTCTTTTTGTGTAATTCTCTTTTCTCTCTTTTGCTCAAAAGAGTAATCCTTACTATTTTCTATCAGGCATGTTACTTATACCTGTTTTGCTTAGATCTGTGACCAAAGTCTTGTCCTATTGTTTAATTTGGGATAAATTTCTCCCTCCCCTCCTTTTATGTGCCTCTCTGTGTCTATTGCTGTGTGTTAAGAAAGTTGGCAATGTCTTCTGCTCCTGGAAGTAGTGACTTTATGAAGAACAGATTCTGGAGTGCCCTGCAGTGCAGTGTTCTCTGTTCATCAAAATCTAGCACTTCAGGAGAGTCTCCTGTGTATTGCTTAGGCCTTGTTATTGTGTCTGGTCACTTTTCCTTTCAGTGCAGTCATCTGCACTGACTTTGCATGTTGGGGGCTGTGCTTGTTCCCTGTGGTGTTAGTGGGACCCATACAGGCCAACTCTGAGTGGGTGTGTCCACCGGGGAATTTGGGTGTGGGGCAGTAGTGTTAGTAAAATTTGCACTGCGTCACTAGTCCTATGCTAGATCCCCTGAAGAATTGTGGGGGCTAACATCTGTGTGCTGGGGCAGCCAGGGGTGTGAGGCTAGCCAAGTTAGGTCTATCATGTTACTGTAGCTATGGGTGCACAGCTGAGTGTGGTGACACAGTTGGGTGTGGCACATGGCAACCATGCACCCAGCAGCATGGCATGGTGTGCATAAGGCTAAGACAGAATTTTACCTGAGTGCAGGGCCAAAGCTAGAAGGCTTGAAGTAGGCAAGTCCTCAGGAGAACTTGTGGGCAAAGCACACTGCTAGCAGATTAGGTAGCAAATGTCTGTGCAGCACTACCTACCACAGGTTGCTCTGTGTTTACTCTGGGGGCAGGGAAGGAAAATGGCACTTGGAAGCTCTCTTATTTTTATAGAAATCCCACAATACGCTCTGAAATCAGTATGAACAGATCTGTTTCCTGTTTGCCCCTGCCATTGTATAAACTGCCATTTATATGTCGCCTCTTTGTGCAGCCTGTTGTCTCCTTAAGGGTGGCAACTCAGCTATCATTCACCCTCCTGACTTGCCCAGTGCTCAGTCAGCTGGCTGACTGTTAAAGCTCTGGGCTCCAAGTCCCACTGGTCTTAAAGAAAAAACAAAAACAAAAACAAAAACAAAAAAACAACAACATGGAATTCAGCCCCTCTGATTTTTAAAGCCAAACATTATGGGGATTCATTTTCCCTGTGTAAGTTTCCTGTACAGGGCCTGTTTCTCTGTTCTCTCTACATGTACATCTCCCTGCTTCCTATGGGCAGCCTCTCTCCACTTTTCTGACCTTTCTAAACTTTCAGATACAGCTTCTCTATATTTTGTTGTGGAATTTGTTCCACCAGTCTTCAGATTGATCTTCAGCTTATTGACTTGGATGTGAGCTGATATCTGGTTGAAAACTCAGCTATAAGTTTATAAGTTTATCTTAAAGTCTTTATTGAGGGACGTCTGGGTGGCTTAGTGGGTTAAAGCCTCTGCCTTCAGCTCAGGTCATGATCTCGGGGTCCTGGGATTGATCCCCGTTGGGCTCTCTGCTCAGCAGGGAACCTGCTTCCCTTCCTCTCTTTGCTGCCTTTCTGCCTACTTGTGATCTCTGTCTGTCAAATAAATAAATAAAATCTTTTGAAAAAATAAGTCTTGGGGCACCTGGGTGGCTCAGTGGGTTAAGCTACTGCCTTCCGCTTGTGTTGTGATCTCAGGGTCCTGGGATCGAGCCCCGCATCTGGCTCTCTGCTCAGTGGGGAGCCTGCTTCCCCCAGCCTCTCTGCCTAATTGTGATCTCTCTCTCTCTCTCTGTCAAATAAATAAAATCTTTTTTTAAAAAAGTCTTTATTTAAGGAAGTTTTTTGTATACACCATATAGTTGAGTCTTTTATGGTTATAGGCTGACAATCTCTGTCATTTAATTGGTATATTTAGGTCATTCATATTTGAGTGTTATTGATGGAATCAGATTAAGATCTAACGCATTTGTGTTTTCTATTAACTGTATTTCCTCTTTGTTTCTTCCTCCCATCCCCTCTTCTGTCTTCTCTGGGTTTGAGTATTTTATGTAATTCCATCTCATTTTTTATCATATCAATTATACTTCAAAGGAATCTTTTAGTGTTTCACAAGAGTTTCCAATATACATTTACAACTATTCTAAATCTACCTTCACATAGCGCTAGAGTATTGCACATATAGGGCAGGTAAGTTATAAAAGAATATTCCCAGTTTCTCCCTCCCATTATTTTTGACATTGCTGTCATTCATTTCCCTTATCCACATCCTATAATCATCCAAGACGTTGTTACCATTAATATTTTGAAGAAAAAATTATCAGATCAATTAAGAATGAGAAAAATAAGAGATTTTACTTTACCTTCATATATTTCTTCTTTAACTTTCTTCTTCTCCTTATAGAGAACCATGTTGCTGACCTATATAATTTCTTTCTCCCTGAAACATTTTTCTTGAACATTTCTTGCAGGAATGGGAATCTTCTGTAGTTTTGTTTATCTTAGATTTTTTTCTCTATTTTTGGATGATTTTACTGGATATATAATTCTATGTGTGTATGGGGGAGGATTTGGATTATTTTACTGGATATATAATTCTATGTGTGTATGGGGGAGGATTCTTTCAACACTAAATAGTTCACTCAACTCTGTTTCCATGGTTTCTGACTATAAGCCCACTATAATTCTTATACTTGTTACTATATAAGGAACATTTTTCATTTCTCTGCCTTCTTTTAAGATTTTCTTTGTTTGTAGTTTTCTGCAGCTAAATACTATATACAAACAATCAGATTTTTTGGTATTTATTTTGCTAGATGTTCACTTTTGCTCTTACTGTTTTAAATATTTTTTCTGCTTCATTGTATCTTTTTATTATTATTATGTATATGTTATACTTTTTTAAAATTATCAAATATTTCTTGCATATTGTATTCTAGGGTTTTTCTCCTTTTTTTCCTTTTCTTTCTTTCTTTCTTTCTTTTTTTTTTTTTTTTTTTTCCTGTATGCATGCCAGTTTGGGAAGTTTCTATGGGCGCATCTTCAAGCTCACTTCTACTTTCCTTAGTTGTGTCCAGTCTTCTCATGAATCTATCAAAATTTCAAAAAATTTTGTTCTTGAAATGTACATTTTTTGAAATGTATCTTGTTCCTTTGCAATCTCTTAGAATCTACATCTTTCTGCTTTCAGACCCATGATTTTTTTTCATATTGCCTGCTTTTTACATTATAGCCATTAACATATTAATCATTGTTATTTTAAGTTCCCTGTCTGGTAATTCCAACATCTGTATGATATTTGTCTAATTTTGATGTTTGCTTTGTCTCTTCAGACTCTGTGTATTCTTTGTGATGCCTTGCAATGCCTTTGTTGGGGATGTTGTTGTTGAAATAAAGACATGGATTGAATAATGGGAAGTGAAATAAATAGACTGTCAGTGTAAAAATGTATATTTACTAGATAAGAGCTGAGCTGTGTTTAATGTTTGATGTTTGGAACCAGAAGCTTTAAATGTTCATAGTATTATTACTTTGGTCCCCATTCTTGAATTTGTGCTTCCAGTGTACTCCTCCTCAGAGAAAGTCTGTGCTTTTCCATTCTTTGCTCTATAATCCACTCTTATACTGATACCATGTTGATTTAGTGTTACAGTGTGGAAAGGAGAAGCATTCTATAGCTTTATGATTAAATCTCAGTCTTTCAGTGAGCCTGTGTCTCTTGGCTTTGACCTTCACTGGTATTTTTTGTGGTGGTATAGATATATTTCTCCTTAGGAAAGTCAGGAAGCCTAGAGGAGGCTGAAGTGGGTGGGAATTCTCTTCCACAGGTGAGCTAGAGCTCTGACAAACTATTTTCCCTCTGAAGAGTAGACCTTTACTACATGGAACACATTATATAGCATATAACACATTATATAGAACATATTTTCTTCTGATTCTTCATGATTACTCTTTCCTTACCCCTGCCAGAGCTAAGAAGTTATCTTTGTCAGATCCTCACCATAAGAATATTATAGGGTTTCTGAAAGGAAAGCCCATAAAAATGTGAAAGACCTTATAAAATTGTGGTCCCCAGAGTTTCTAACTATGATGCTAGTGCATACTTAGCCTCCAAAAATATGCCAAGGTTACACCATTTAAGTATTCCTACTGGCTTGTTTTTTTGTTTGTTTCTCCAGGCAAGTATATATTAACTATGACTCTCCATACTCACTTGTTTGTCCAGATTTAGGACAATAGTTTATCCTGAAACCTCAATTCTCTAACATGCCCAAGAAAAGGTTGTTGTTGTTTTTTTTTTTTTTTTTTTTTTTTTTTTCTGTTAGAAAGGATTGGAATAATGACATGTTGGAGTTGAAACTGTAAGTCTCATTCCTCTTTCAGTTACACAAAAAGCTGCAACTTCATACCGCTATTGAAAATTTTGTTCTTGTTTTGATAAGTTCAACTTCAGAACACTTCTTTTAATAGAAAAATCCTGTAATATTTCCTATTACAGTTTAGAAAATGTCTGAAAAAATACCATCAATGTTAAGATAGCATTATAGACTTCACTTTACCCAATGTGGCTAAATGTTTATATTGCCTTTTATGCCAATAAAAAGAACATTTGTTTTATGAAGGAATATATACTTTTCCCATAATGGAAAACAAATTCATATAAACTCTATTTCCTAGATTTCTTCCCTTATGTGGCCAAGTGCTAGGTGATAATATATTTTGCTCTGCTGACATCAAAATTTACTTGCATCAACCACTGATATTCTCTGAATCAGACCATAAAGCCAATAGCCAAAATCATGATCCTTACTTTCTTTGCCTATTTCAAAATTAACCAAGCTAAGGCAATATCTTGTTAGAAATGTTGTTCTTTGACTACCTAAAGCAGTAAAATCATGAAATGAAGGTATAGTTATCACCATTTGGGTATCATTATATTTTTCCACCTTAAAACCTAGTTCAATGTGAAAACTAAAAATAAAAAATAAAAACCCAATTTATTTTGCGTTTCAGTCTTCCCAACTGCCTTTCTTTCTTCCACTTCAAAATGGGATTGTTTTCTTCAGCTGGTATCTTCTTTTCATTCATATATAACTGTTGTGATTCCCCTTGATGGATGACTTCCCTTGAAAAGCTTTCATCACTCTCAGAGATTTTAGAAAGTACTATTGCTGTTAGGGCCAGACTTTCTACATGAAGTCTCCTAGGCTCTGTACAGAGAAGTTGTGGACTGAGTTTCTAGGAGGCATGATTACTTACAAAAAACAACACTTGGTTTTACCACATGCTCACTTTTGGCTTTTCCATATTTTAATCTTAGCTCATCACTGCGTGCTTGGGACAAACAACTCCTATACTAGGTGCTTAAGAACAGGTCAGTGAAAGAGATCAGCCTCTCACTTGGAACCCCATTCTCATCCACACTCAGGAGCAACAAGTTTTTCTAAGGTCCTAAATTATTCTGTTCAGACCATCAGGACAATCCATATTCTACTATACTATAATGTTTCCTTGGCGTAAGTCTCAGATGTTGTTTACTACTAGGATAAGAAATCAAATACCTTTGCTGTGCCTGATACTGAGCTACCCTATGGTTGCTGCATATCCTCTTAAGAACAGTTCCCATGTTTAGAATTATTCAGCTACTTCCTCTTCCTGTAAGTGTTTCTAATCATTCAATATGTCTTGTTTTTCCATGCAAGTGTTTATAAATATTGTTTTTAGAATAAAAAGGAAGATCTAGATGATACCTAAGTTCCCTTTGAGATTAGATTTCATAATTAATACAAATGTCTTTTTGAGAATGTACTTAGGGGAATCTGCTCATAATCTCAAATTTTATGTGATTTTCTTATAATTTACATTTTGCATAAATTTGCCAAATAATCAGTGTCATAGGTAGAATATGCCACTTGTTGTTGTTGCTCATTCCTTTCACAGAGATACTGGGATATGAGTAACAGAAATTCTTACCATACTTTATCTAAATAACAATTTAGTAGAAGAACAAACAAGAAAGTTTTGTCCCATGTAAAATAAAATTTACACAATGATTTCGTTTTCCATCTTTGCATGTTCAATTCTCACATAGGTTTAAAAGGTTGGGTCAAAAAAGAAAGAAAAAAGTTGGTTTTAAGCATCTCCCAAATTCAGTTTCCAGTACCTCCAAAGACTGCAACAACTCTTTGACTTTATTCATTTATTCTTTATTGTTTCTTTTATCAATCTGTTCAGAAAGTAATTACTTAGACACTGAAGAGAAGACACAGTCCCTCTTCCCATGGAGGAGATCAACAAGTAAATCATTGTAATTCAGTGTGTTTAGTGCTCTGTTAGGAAACAAAACAAAGGGCTAAGAGAGTGTCTAAGAAGGGTACCTATGTCTCCTTTGGGAGGTGTGGATTATCAGGAAAGGCTTCTTAGAGATAAACTGAGCATAATCCTGAAGGATCAGTAGGAGTTGGCAAATAAACAAAGGTTAAAAGGAGAGGTGCTTGGGTGGCTCAGTGGGCTAAGCCTCTGCCTTCCGCTCAGGTCATGATCTCAGGGTCCTGGGATCAAGCCCCGCATCAGGCTCTCTGCTCTGCAAGCAAGGAGCCTGCTTCTCCATCTCTCTCTGCCTGCCTCTCTGCCTACAAATCTCTCTCTATCAAATAAATAAATAAAATCTTTAAAAAAAAAAAAAAGGATATTCCAGCAAAAATAATCAGCATGCACCAAGGTACAGAGGAGAAATAGAGTAAATTAGGGAAACAAATTCTTGGGACATGGAATTTTTAAAATGAAGTAATGTGATAAATGTGGGCAAAGTGTTTAGGGAGAAGAAGAGCATAATTGAGAGCAACAGTGAGAGCCATCTCCTGCCTCCTTTCTCCTTTCTTCCTGAGATCAGAAACCCGAAGTCTCCTTTCCACAATGTTCTTGCTATAATCCTGTTCCAGAGTTTCTTCATCTATAGAGTAGTCTTATTAAAACAGTTTGTATTTTTATTTCAAAATTGTTTTATGTCTTATTCAAAAAGTTTTTAATCTGGCAGTCTGATAAATCTTTAAGGAACTGAAATAGATGAAATTATCGATCTGAAATGAACAAGGGGGACTGGAGGTTATATCCCATGGTGGAAATAAGATGAGACCTAAATCTGAAGAGATTGCAGAAAACACCATCAGGCTTTTTTTTTTTTTTTTTTTTTTTTTTTTAAACTAGCTCAGTATAATATAAAACCATGTGCTCTTTCCTTAATTTCTTCTTTCTTTTCTACTCAAGCTGGTGAGAAAGTGGGAGAGCAAAAGAAAAACTGGGATCTTAGAGTCATAAGTCTTGAGAAGTCCTATTAGGATGAAAATGATGGAAGGCACACATGGGTAGCTTAGTTGGTTGGGTGTCTGCCTTTTGCTCAGGTCACACTGATACTTTAGTCCTAGGACTGAGCCCTGCATGGGGATCCCTGCTCAGTGGGGAGTCTGCTACTCCCTCTGCCCCTCACCCTGCTCATGTTCTCTCTCTGTCTCTCAAATAAATAAATAAAATATTTTAAAAATAAAAAACTAAGATAAAAGGAAAATGATAGTAATTTGAAATGTATAACAGGGGTGCCTGTTTGACTGTCAGTTGAGCAATTGACTCTTGATCTCAACTCATGTCATGGTCTCAGAGTTGTGAGATCAAGGCCCACATCAGGCTTCGTGCTTAGCAGGGAGTGTGCTGGAGATTCTCTCTCCCTCTCCCTTTGCTCTTCCTCCTGCTCACACACACTCTCTCTCTTTCCCTCTCTCTTTCTCAAATAAGTAAATAAATCTTACAAAGCTGAAATTTATAACATACAAAAAATCAAAGCAAAGCAAATGTTGGTATTTAGCAACACTATTCATATATCCCAAACCTGATAAACTTATTCCATAGATGGAGAAATCACATATGGACAAATGTCAAAGCAAGATTTACTAACCTTGACACTATTAACTGTTTGGGCCAGATAATCATTTGTTGTGGTAGCTGTCCTGTGCATTGTAGAATGTTTAGCAACATTATAGGCCTCTATTCACTACGTGCTAGTCTCCCCTCTCCCCCCAAGTCATGGTAAATGAAAATAACCCCAAGGGTTGTCAGAAGTCCCCTGGGGGATAAAATCCTCTCTGGCTGAGAACCACTTTGCTAGATTCTAGTAGATAAATGAATAAGAATTCACTCTTCCCCTCAAGAATCATACTATCTTATAGGAAAGAAAGATTTGCTAAACCTTTATTCTAGTTCACCTAATTAAAAGCAGGTTGTGATTAGCATTAAGGAGAGAATTTTTGATATAATTTTATGAGAAAATACAGTAAACTAATTCTTAAAAGAAGGAAGTGGGAAGCAAAATCAGTAAGTATTTTGCAGGGCCAGTTTAGACTAAGTGGTGTTTGTGTTTGGCTTGGCTGCACAGATTCTAGAGAAAGTGATGGGTTAGGAAGCTGGAAAGAAACATTGAGTGCTTGTTTTGAAAGATCATCATTGCTATGATGAGAAATTGGCTACTTTCTTCCACTGAGCCCTAAAAAACTAATTAATATGTTAGAGCCTATTGGCACAACTGTTGTGTCATGAATGTAATTTTTAAACTTTATTTTAAAATATTTCTTAAAAATATTATGAAACAATAATTTACTATTACTTGTGCTAGTAACACTAGAAGGAAGCCCAGGTTAGTGATGGTTATCAAATTACAGGTATACAACTCCAATGAAATGGATAGCTTCATGAATGTTAGCCTTAAAAATCTATTTCAAAAACATGGATTCTACTTTTCTGTTTTGCTAATGAAAAAACAATTTTAAACAACAAATGCTGAAAATTATTTAAGAGGTATTTATCACATGTTTTAACAAGTAAACCAAAATATAAATATACATTGAAATAAAGACTCTGATTGCATTAAACGATCTACAAATATTTTGGGGTGATGAACACAGCCAATAGCTAGATTAGGGTTGGCTTTTGGCCATGAACAGAGTGGAGAGCCACTTGGATCCTCCCAGCAAGGACTCTAATTCTTAATTAGCATAGACAATATTTTGGCTGTGCACTCTTTGCTTGAATTTGGATAATATTTTGATAATCAAACAATCAGAAAAATTTTATTCAGCACTACTCTGTTATCAGTCTTTTAAAAGCCAAGTAGAACATCTTTGTTAATGAAGAATTATTATTCATAAGTGAGCCCAAAAAAGCCACACACACAGTATTCTCCTTTCTTAATATTGGCATATGAACAGGGAATGCACAGCTGGCCCTTGAACAAAATGGGTTTGAACTGTTTAGGTCTAATTATACACAGATTTTTTTTTATAGTACAACTGTATATGAATTTTCTCTTCCTTATGATTTTCTTTTCCCTAGATTATTTTATCATCAGTACAGTGTATAATACAGATAATGCAGAAAATATGTGTTAATTGACTGTTTATGTTATTGGTAAGGCTTCCAGTCAACAATAAGCTATTAGTAGTAAAGTTTTGGGGAAGTTACAAGTTCCTTGCAGATTTTTAATTGCACAAGGAGTCAGAATCCCTAGTCCCCAACTGTTCAAGGATCAACTGTAAATACTTAAACGAAAAAGGCTTCAATAAATATAGCCTTGATGTTTTTCATCTATATTATTTATATCCCATATTTTAAAAATAAGTTATATTTATTTTTCTTTTCTCTCTTCTGTTGCCTTTTGTTCCCACACACCTTTTGATATGTTCACACATGTGGAAATATAAAATAACCAAATAATTAAATGTAAAGCACACCAATTAGTAATAAATGGTATGAAGAAAAACAAAGGAGGGTTAAAATTGTAGGGTAGACTACTGTGGGAAGGGAAGAAAGAAACAAGATGAGCCACGTCTTACTGTAGCACAGACCTGAGGAGGGAAAGGAACCATCCAGGTAAACATGGTGAAAGAGTGTTTTAGACAGAACTAACAGGAGCAAACCTAACAGTAATGCAAGGAAGCCACCAGAAGTTCTTTACTACTTTTCCCACAGTATTTCAAATATACTGACCTCATTATAGGGGCTCACTAAGTATTTGTTTAATCAGTCCAGCACTCTAGAGCTCAGATAGTGTGGTATAGATTGTAGAATATGGAGAAAAGAAGTTCCAGAAAGGACTCACAGGCTATTCTAAAGCCAAACCCAACCAAAAAACAAACAAACATACAAAAACAAACAAACAAACAAACAAACAAAAAATATATGACTCTTAGTCTGAGAGAAATAGGACAAGTCATTTGAAGATTTGGAAAATGGAAGGGACATTATCTGACATATGTTTTTTTTCTTTTTGACATATGTTTTAATAGGACCTCCTGATGTGCTTTTAAAGACAGGACAGAAACAAGGAGAGAAATGATAGTATTTTAGGGCAGAAGCAAGGGCAGAAATGGGCAGGAGTGGGAAAAGAAATGATAGCATTTTAGACCAAGATAGTCACAGAAGGTGTTGTAGAAATGGTCAGATTCTATATATGCTTCAAATATGTTAATTGTAGGATTTATTAATAGATTCATGAGTATGATAAAAAAAAAAGAAGAGTCAAGAAGGCCCCAAAGTTGTCCCTAAATATGTGTAATAATGTTTTAAGGCATCTGTGAGAGTTGTGTTTACTGAGATGAAGGTTGTGGGAAGAGAAGATGGGAAAGAGTTATGGAATAAAGAGTCTGTTTAGGAATATGTTGAGTTGGAAATGAGTATTAGACACCTGTGTGAAGTTGAATGGACAACTGGGAATGTGATGCTGAAGTTCAGGCTAGAGGCCTACATCTAGGAGCTCTTGGAATAAATGGTATTTAAAACTATGTGGAGAGATCATCAAAAGAGTGAGGGTATATAAAGGAAGTGTTGGCAACTGAACTCTGGGACATGCCAATATTCAGAAGATAGTGAATTCATAAATGAGACTGAGAAGGAATGCCAGTGAAGTGGGAAGAGAATGAAGAGAAAGTCCTATAGGGTCATGTATCAAGAAGGAGAAAGTGATGAAGTTAATACATCACTAAAATGAGAACTAATAGATCAAATAAACACTGAAAATTGACAGGATAGTCAATGGTGATTTTGACAAAATCTGTTTCGCAGATTGGCAAAACTGGTGGAAAGAAAAGCCTAATTAGGGAAGATTCAGTTGAATAACCAGAAAAGAGGGGCACCTGGGTGGCTCATTCACTTAAGGGTCTGCCTTTGGCTCAGGTCATGATCCCAGAGTCTTGGGATCGAGCCCCGTTATAGTCTCCTTGCTCAATGGAGTGTCTCCTCTACCCTTCCCCCTGCCTGTGCTCTCTCTTTCTCTTTCTCTCTCAAATAAATAAATAAAATATTTTTTTAAAAAAGAATAAAGGGAGAGGAGTTATAAATAACAAATGTAGACAAATATTTTAATAAATTTTGCTTGAAAGCGGACGGACAGATTGAGTAGTGCCTGGAGGTATATGTATGCTCAAGATTTGTGTCCATTTGTTTTAAAAAGAATAAGATTACATCATATTTGTATGATCATGAGAATGAGTCAGCAGAGTGGAAAACTGGATGATTCCGAATAGAGCAGGAACGCATTGCTAAAGTGTTGCACTTGAAAGGATGAAAGCCAGTATGACCAAAAGAAGGGCTGGTCTGAGATATGAATGAGCAACTCACCCAAACAGAAGGGAAGGCAGAGAGAGAATATGGGTAGATTAGTGATGTGTATAAATCATTTCATTTCTTTCATTTTTTTCAGTGAAACAGATAAGATCACATACAGGGAGTAAGGAGGAGGCAGGGGTGTTAGAGAATTAAAGAGAAGAGAAAGGGGGCAACAGCAGTGGTCTGAGTGGCAGTATGAACATACCAGGAAATGTATTCAACTTGCTGAGAGTGCCTGGGGCTCACTTAAGATGGTGCTCATTAATTTAAAGTGACATCAGTGGACACAGTTTTGTCTTCTTCCGTAACCATG
Organism: Mustela lutreola; assembly: GCF_030435805.1. NCBI lineage: Eukaryota > Metazoa > Chordata > Mammalia > Carnivora > Mustelidae > Mustela > Mustela lutreola. The sequence goes on from NC_081296.1 coordinate 96,781,763, forward strand.
TTGAGCTACCTGGTGTGAACATGGAGAAGGTGGAGAGCGGGTACAACCGGGATTGAGAGTGAGGATTTGTCACAAGTACACAATATATGCTATGTGCTGTACATGCACACAATAATAACTTCACACTGAAAAAATACTCATCCACATGCACATGCATGTAAAAAAACAACATGATCCTATTTATCTACTTAATCTTTTTTTTTAAAGCTTTTATTTATTTATTTATTTGACAGAGAGAGAGACAGAGAGAGAGGGAAACAAGCAGGGGGGAGTGGGAGAAGGAGAAGCAGGCTTCCAGCGGAGCAAGGATCCTGATAAGGGGCTAGATCCCAGGACCCTGGGATCAGGGCCTGAGCTGAAGGCAGATGCTTAGTGACTGAGCCACCCAGGCACCCTTAAGATTATCTACTTAGTCTTAAAAACAGCAAATTAAATTACCTGCTCTTTTTTGGCTACACAATCTCAGTCATATTTAAGATATACAGTTGTCCCTTGAACAACACAAGTTAGGAATGCCAGTCCACCACGCAGTTGAAAATCCATGTACAACTTGATTTCCCAAAAACTAAAGCACTAATAGGTTACTGTTGACCAGAAAATTTACCTATAACAGAAAGCATCTATTAACACATATTGTGTATGTTATATCCACCATTTATTACATTCTTACAATAAAGTAAATGTAAGAAAAGAAAATGTTCATAAGAAAATCATAAGAAAAAATAAGATACATGTATAGTACTGTAATGAAAAATATAAAAAATCCATGTACAAGTGGACCCACATCATTCAGACCCATGTTGTTTAAGGATCAGCTTATCTCCTTCCGGACACTGAAACTCAATTTATTGTACTTTCAGCACAGGTCAAATATTAAACCCCTCTGCCTTTCTCTCTCTCTACTCAGCCCTCTTCTTCTCACCCACAGGCAAGCACTGTAATTTGTTTATCTATGATAGAAAAATAAAGGGTGCCTTGACCCTGGGCAGTCATCACCATAACTGCAGCTCCAAAGCAAGCCTCATAGCTTCACATCTGAGAACTACAGTTCCCTCTAGTGGAAGTAAGTCCTTTCTTTTCTCTGGAGAGTGATGAAAAAACACACTTTCTCTTTCTATGGTGACATAGTCATTGTTCAGTTTTTAAATATTGTGTTTCCTATCTCCAACAGCTATGTTGGCAAAATGGACTGAAGACAATATAAGACTAATCTTGAATATAAGACTAATCCTGAAAAAGAAAACAAACAAAAATAAATAAAAATGGATTTTTTTTCACAATTGGCTCTCATTGACTGGTAAAAAAGCAATTTTATGAAGTTTTTGACTAGTTCATTTATAGTAATGTGTGCATGATAGGAATCTGGCAGAAACCCTTCTCATTTGGAACAATAATGTCTGAGAAAAAAAGCAGAACTTGCTTTTAAAAACATATTTTTGAAAGGACTCTTAATAGGAGGTTATTCAAATATATTGGAGGCAATTCAGATGTTTGTGAAGAGGAATTCTTCATTATTATTCTCATCACGATCATCAGTATAAAAATAAAGAAAGCATTTAGCAATGAGCTCTGTGAAATTTAAAGTGATTAACATTGTTCAAGTTCATGCTTTTTAGTACTGAACATTTTTGAGAGTCTACCTGTATTCACAATTCTGACCATTTCAGGGAAAAAATTATTTTAAGAAAAAGAATTGAGTAATCTCTAAAATAAGAGATGCAGCCTAATGGATCTCTAGAGGAAGGGGTAAAAAATAAATATATGAGTTTCCTCCCTTATTTAATCAAAAGCCTTGTGAACTTGAAACCTTCTGTGTATTCACTGAATATTTATTCTATCTTGCACCATGTTAATTGATGGAATCTAGCAATATACCTCACTGAATCTCAATTATCCCATCTGTAAATGGGAATAATAAACCTAACTTCTGAGCTTAATAGATTGCTATTAAAAATGGATAAGGTGGGCGCCTGGGTGGCTCAGTGGGTTAAGCCGCTGCTTTCAGCTCAGGTCATGATCTCAGGGTCCTGGGATCCAGCCCCACATTGGGCTCTCTGCTCAGCAGGGAGCCTGCTTCCCTTCCTCTCTCTCTGCCTGCTTCTCTGCCTACTTGTGATCTCTCTCTGTTAAATAAACAAATAAAATCTTAAAAAAAAAATAGATAAGGCTACATGAAAAAATAAGGCCACATACAAAAAATGTAGATGATTAAAGACAATTTAAATGTGAAATACCAATATTAATCTCTAGGTTCTCTTGATTAGACATTCTATTTAGAATAAGTTGGTTATGTAAAATTTTGGTGGAAATATTTGGAGAATATATTTTTCTTTTCATCAGACAATGGATTCCCTAAAGGAAAATTTTACTAAACCCTCATTCTCTTGCTATTTCTGCTAATAAGAAATTATAAAATACACCTTTAGGATAAAAGTTATGTAGATTTGCTTTCAGTGGGAAATAATTTCTCTGAAAGGACTGTTTAGGGTAAACAGGAAAACTTTAGAGATACTCAAAAACAGAACAGGCTTAAAAAATAGAATTGCTTTTGCTAAATGTCCTTTTTGTTTGTCTTTGTGTTTTTAGATGTTTTTTTATTTATTTTTATTTTTATTTTGGTTTATTTATTTTTTAATCAATGGGGGACTAGAGCAGCGTTGTTAGTCCCTCCATGTTTTGGCTAAATAGTTGGCATTATCATTGTCAGCCTTCGTTGTTTACCTATCCTCTGCCCTGATATATATATTTTTTCTTCATACAAAGTATATCAGAATGAAACGTGGTAATCATGGTCAGGAAATGGGCGGAGGGAATGAGTAGGTGAACCAAATGAAGTTCAAGTGGCTTAGTGACCGAGTGTCAACAGAAAGGAAACAAGGTCAGGGACCAGTTTTCAAGTGGATAAATGACCAGGTGGATCTCTGAAGACTGAATAAGCATCTAGAGGACCCAGAAGGTTAGATCTGTGATCTAACCCCAATAATAACGGTAATGATCATATTAGGATTTATCATATTATGTGATTATTGTGATATTATGGGATAAGTGAAAAATTGGAGACAAGGAGCATATACATAACCTCCAAAAGAAAAAAGATTTTTCAGTGTTAGAAACAATTTGCTTGTCTTGCACAATAGATTGGTTTTTGTTTTAAATAGAACACAAAGACACCAACTTCATGCATCATCTAGTAGGCAGGGAATGTCATATTATTCTTTTTTCAAATTCAGTTACAATATTCTAAAAGCTCATTAATATGATATCTAACAACTACCGAGTACTTACAATATGACAGGTAATGTTCTGAATACCTTTAATCCATATAACAACCTATGAAATAGTTATTACTTTTTTCCTGTTTTATAGATAAGGAAACTAACACAAAGAAGTTAAGTTACTTATATAAGGCCACTTCGCTAGGAAGTTTTGGAGTGGGCTTTAAGAGATGGGCATTCTGATTCTAGAACCCATACACTTAGGAAAAAGAATAGTGAAAATGGGAGTCATCCTTTGAAATCCATAATGTGTTTTCACCATGTGAGGAGGATCAAGACAAATAGGAAATTGAAAGTCTTCCCCAGAAGCTTACAATCCGCTTGAGAAGTCATAAACAACAGGAAATCATAATTTTAATTGTCTGTAATTTAAATTGGAGCTTGGTTTATATAAAATAGAATAGGTGTTTTTATTGTTGTTCAGAAGGCTTTAAATGCAGTAAAATTCTGTAAGATTTTTGATATGTACTTATTCATTAATTGTTTCTAATAAATTCGGTTCCTTTTGCTTTCTTCACACAATTATGTATTATGGACATTTTCCCGAGGTAGCATGTACAAACCTACCAATTTGTAGTTGTTGTCTTGCATTACAGTTTATTATGCACCATAATTTCTCATGCTCCATAAATTATTAACCTGGCTTCTATTAATGGGCTTTAAGATTGTTTTCAATTTTTCATTTTTGTAACTGATAAAAGCAAACTCTGGTGTTTCTGAAAACCTGTGTATAAATCCATACATATGTTTGTGCAGTTTCATAAGGATTTATTCCAAGATTCCTAGGTATAGCCTTGATGGGTCAAATGTTGTATATATATTTTAAACTATAAAAAATATTGCCAAATTCTTTTCTAAAAATGAATCAACTTTATAGCTCACTAACAAGGAGCAAAATGCCAACATTCCTTGCCAAAACTTAATATTCTTTTGTCTAAAATTTTAGTCGTCCAAATCTGTAATAAGAAAAGTATAATTTGTAAGAACATATGACTGAAATAAAGATTCTGCTTTTTTGTTAGAACTAGTTAACTGACCTCGTTTTAAAAAAACGATGGGGAGACATGAAGTGAAATGTAAATGTTCTGAACTGAGTCTCAAAGTTAATTTCTGCTAATAGTTTTGACACTCCTCATGTGACATATAGTGTTCTCCCATTTGCTTTCCTTTTTTAAAAATAGACTTCATATCAGTGGTGATGCAACATGGGGGCTTAAGTGGGTAGGAGAAGAATAAATGAAACAAGATGGAATTGGGAGGGAGACAAACCATAAGTGACTCTTAATCTCACAAAACAAACTGAGGGTTGCTGGGGGGAGGGGGTTTGGGAGAAGGGGATGGGATTATGGACATTGGGGAGGGTATGTGCTTTGGTGAGTGCTGTGAAGTGTGTAAATCTGGTGATTCACAGACCTGTACCCCTGGGGATAAAAATATATGTTTATAAAAAATAAAAAATTTTTAAAAAATAGACTTCATTTGGAGTAACGTGGGTGGCTTAGTTGGTTAAGCATCCAACTCTTCATTTTGGCTCAGGTCATATTGTCAGGGTTGTGGGATCAAACCCTATGTCTGGCTCTGCAGTGGATACGGAGCCTGCTAAGAGTCTCTCCTTTCCTCTCTCTCTGTCCCTTTCTACCCTCCAAAAAATAATAAAATCAGATAAAATAAAATAGACTTTATTTTTAGAGCAATTTTAGGTTCACACCAAATATATGTTTATAAAAAATAAAAAAATAAATAAAATAAATAAAAAATTGAGAGGAAGATACAGAGATTTCGTATATATCTTTTGCTTCACACAAGCATTGCTTCCTCCACTATCCATGTTCCCCACCGAAGTGGTACATTTGCTGAAGAAAAAACATTGACATATCATTACCACTTAGTCCATAGTTTATATTAGGGTTAACTCTTGGTGCTGTACATTCTATGGACTTGGACAAATGTATAATGACATATACCCACCACAATAGTACCATATGAAGTATTTCCACTACCCTAAAAATCCCATGTGCTCCACCTGCTTTAGTTACTATATCCTGGACATCTCCTCATATTATTGGTATGCTTTTTTCCAACAGTTAAGTAGTATTCTACAAAATAAACTTATAATATTTTATTAAATCCACTTCATACTGATAAATATTAAATTATTTTTCAGTTGTTTGCTATTATTTATAAAACCATAATAAACATTCTTGTATATAATATCTTTGGGCACTCTTGTGAGTATATCTGCAGGATAATGAAAGATTTTTAAGGAAGGAGAAAAGATGAATGAGTCAATGACTATGAACATTGTCATGCACAGAAATATATAACAATGTTAAAGAATAAATGGGAAAGAGACAGGAAACTAACATTTATTTCATGTACCTAATGTGTAAACAAGATTTTAAGTTAACAAACATCATCCCCATGTTTTAGAGAACTGACCTTAATTAAATTTACAAGAGAACAAAATTATTCAAGTGCACTCATTCATATTGGGAGATGAGGCTGTCATTCGAACCAAAACACGTAACTGTATAGCAGCCCTAAGGTTAAGGGACTTGCTCCTGTCACCTGATGGCTTTGTGGTGCAGCAGATTTTGAACAGACTGGCCAACCAGAACCTGCCCTCTTCGGTATTAAACTACACTGTCTCCAAAAGGAAAAGTCAAAAACCAGGTAGTCTCTACTAAACGGCCTAATGTTCTATCTCAAAAAGTTACCACAACTAGGATACAAGCATTGGAAAAAAGACAGACTCAGGTATCATAACCTGGGGAGATTCTTCTCAGTCTGGTTGCAAGAGTGAATTGTTCTACAGTTCCAGGGAACTGGCCCTGCACGTGGAGGTCAAGCAACTGTGAAAACACAAATGTTACAGTTGTTGAATATAGGGAAGTCTTTGAAAGTGCTATTCTGAGATCTGGAGAAAAATTGGCATTATAAAAACACTATAAAAGTGGAACTATAGGGCGCCTGGGTGGCTCAGTGGGTTAAGCCGCTGCCTTTGGCTCAGATCATGATCTCAGGGTCTTGGGATCGAGTCCTGCATCGGGCTCTCTGCTCAGCAGGGAGCCTGCTTCCTCCTCTCTCTCTATCTCTGCCTTCCTCTCTGCCTGCTTGTGATCTCTCTGTCAAATAAAAAAATAAAATCTTAAAAAAAAAAAAAGTGGAACAATAATATAATGAAAGTGTGCCCAAGCAATATCTATCATATTAAATGTACTAAATAAACATTCATTAAAATGTTTATTATTTAAAAAGTTATGCATATTTAATAACAAGTTATGTTAGAGGTCTTTATTTACTGTTATGTTTGTTACCATACAGTACATCATTAGTTTTTGATGTAATGTTCTGTGATGCATTGTCTGCATATAGCACCCACTAAGGTTTTGAATAAGTTTCATTAACTCACTGGAAACTTCATAATTTCTAAAATTCCCATATTAAATAATAATAAATAAAAACATGAAAATAATTAACTATTATGAAGAGTTAGGAACTTTAAATGCTGCCTTGTTGAGAATATTAAATTAGACCAAACTAAAGCTACCAAATCATAAATAGATTTTTCTTAATGTATGTAAAATCCTGAACAATTATAGAATTTTCTATAAAATTACCTATTTAAACCAAGTTCTAAATTATTGTGCTTCAAGAGCTTCACTATATGTTAGATATGCATTTTATTTAATGGAGTGTACAACAATTAATAATTTCAAGTATGGCTGAATTCTGTTAACAGAGGAGAGAAGAATGGATTATGTTATCCATCATAGCTGGTCTATTACAATGGGAGAATGTATTTTATACCACTGTGCACATAGAAACATGGCTTATGGCTTAACATAATCCATCAGTGATGTAATTATATCTGATTTTAATGGAATATAACACATGACAATCCAGTTGTACAACACAGTTCATAATATGATGCCAGACATTCTTGTTTTATGAATAATTTTATCATGTTTATCATATCAAATAAAATTCCTTTAAATAAAAAATAATCCCTTTACAGAAATGTGCTCTCTAATATATTTTGAACACTTTTTCAGGCACATAAGAAGTTAGCACAGTTGAACGATGAAGCATTTGAATAAAGTAATGGTAAAATATAATGATCTTCATACAGCAAGCCAATTCTAGAAATTATCATTCAAGAATAGGATTTTCAAAGCTGATAGAGGAAAATGTATAAACTCGAGAGAAGAAAGTAATGCCTTCTTGTCCTATAAAATAAAAAGAAGGAAATAGAAGTATCTCCACATTGTAGCTTTGAAATTATTCCTCTGGATTCAAAAGGAAGATTTCTGTAAACTATAATCACAAAACACTAAATTACTTATTTTAATTCAACCAAAATTAAGTGAACTCCTAAGAAGCAGGCCCTGGATTTTGCAGTGGTTAAACACACAGATGCCAGGGTTATCCCAGCTGGATTCTGGCACTTAATCAGCAATGTGTCTTTAGCAAATTCCTTGGAATTCACTTCCTTCATCAGTGCTTCAATTCCCCCATCAGTAAAACATGGGCTGATGCTAATAGTAACAAAAATCCCTTCAAACTTTATGAGTATTTCGAGTCAACATATGCAAGGCACCTAGAATAGTGTCTAGAACACAGCAGGTGCTACATAAAGATCAGCTGTTATTGTTAGTTTTTCTAAATAGAGAAAGATTTTTTTCTGCTCAAGAAACTCATAGTTTATTCCACATTTAGACGAGTCTAGAGAGTATCAGAGTGCCTCAGATCTTACAAGGATAATGATAGGCATCACCAGGGATAGGATTTAATATTTATATTTGTACTTCTAGGTTATAGCATGTCAATATTAACTTCACAATATTATAAACGTCCTGGTAAATATCCTTGATTGAATTTTGATTAGAAGCCTGTGATAAGATACGTTTAGCAAAGTTATTCACTCTTTAGTATTTTATGCAATTTGACTATGACTGAATTTTCCTTTTGCAAGGTTCTGTAAAGTTTCATACAGAAAGGCACTTGTAGAATGTGTGTAGTGACCAGCAACCCACTGCTATCTAGCTAATTTAAAAGACGGTGAGAGAATTGGAGCCATAGTCTATGGCTTTTAAATGTTAAAACACTACTTAATCGCTGCTGCCATCCATCTGCAGCCCTTTCCTGATTTATAAAAGATCAATACCTATAATATTTAATGTTGGAGATTATTCATAAAAGCCAAGTAATCTACATGACATTTTCCATGTTTTTTTCCATTTTATTTTATTTTATTTATTTTCAGTGTTCCAAAACTTTTTAGTATTAAAGCCACAATTGTGCTTGACACAATTAAACTAGCTTGAAGACTTTCCAGACATTTTAACTTGATAGGACACCTCGTCAAATACTTAGGAGTGGGTTGGTCTCTGGATAAGTATCTCTGCAACTGTTCTTAACCTTTTTTTAATAGAAAATACATTGTTTTGTTAATCAAAATATGCAAGGTATTGTTTATTTTGTAGGTGGCAATATGTAGTGTCATTCAGGATTCTTAGAAGATTAGGTTAGCTAAAAAGTGTATTTGAAAATCTCAAATTAAAAATGATAGAGCACAGGTGCTATTCTTGTCAAGGGTTCACTCTCCAAAGCCTTTATAATCAAACATCAATTTTTTAAAAATATTCATTTATCTTTCCCATTAAACTGTAATCTGATTTCTCTTGATAGTACAACCAATTCTAGTTCTGGTAATCAGGCTTTTACAACACTTAGCTGCCCTAGAGACTTGACATTTATTAGTCCCTGGAGAAGGTGTGTGTAGAACATAGCAAGATCTACACTCCCATAAATCATGAAGCAGTAGTTAAAACAGAATCATGACCTAAAAATGCAGTCAGCAAGGATCCAAACCATATCTTTTTTTTTTTTTTTTTTTTTTTTAATTTTTTATTTTTTATAAACATATATTTTTTATATACATATATTTTTATCCCCAGGTCTGTGAATCACCAGGTTTACACACTTCACACAAGATGGGATTGGGAGGGAGACAAACCATATCTTTTAACAAATGTAAGGGGGAGACTTTTTCAAAATTCTAGAATAGTAATAGACTTGGTAGGAAATAACTCAAGTACAAAGACATGGAACCCTACACCAAAGAAGCCACAGGAAATGAAAGCAGGTTGACCAAAATTGTAACAGATGTCTACTAAAGATTGATAACTCAGATTGCTAAAGAGCAGCTACTCACAGAGCAATAAAGGGAAGAGGGGTAAACTGTACTTGAAAGAAAGCTTAAGAAGGAAAGATATCATTCTGCATTTCATTTTGATTTAAGTATAAACATTACCTAAATGAAGAGTCCCTGAATTTTAGAACTCATAGAGATAGATTTATTTCACAATTAGCCACTTTCAAACTTCTCAAAACATCACTTTTAAAAGAAATTTTATAAAATATATATCCAGAAATGGAATTTCAGAACTGAATTATCTTTATTCTGCAATGAAAGTCATCTCACATTGAGTCAGAACCTGGCTTCAGAGACATCAGGTTTATCACCAATTTGTGTCTCCCATAAGAGCTGTGGAGAATGATAATGTTTCCAGAGGGACTCTCAAGGATAAATAGAAATTTTCTACTGGGAATTGAAAAATCCTTTCTTCTTTATGGAATCTAAATCTGAACAAATCTAAATTTAATTGTGTTTGCATGTATGTGTGTAGGTACACAGTGTTAGATCTGAAATGATTATTGATTTTGGTCTTTTTATATTGTTCCAAATATGTTGTTTACTAAAATATTTCTACTAACCTGAAGTTCATAGTTAATTTTACATAATTACATATGTTTCTTTCTGTATTCTTCTTAGTTGGAAGAAAGATGATATTAAAGAAAGATAACATTCTTAAGAGTCAAAACAGATATGTGTTCCTCCTTATTAATTTTCTGAATTTCATCTTTCCTCATTATATGTATATTACACGGAACACTAACTCAAATATGCCAAGCACTACAGCAAATGCTTTAGAGACATTCTGTTTTTTAATTTTCACAATAATCCGAAGAGATAAGTCCCATTTCTATAGATATTTTCAAGCAGGTAAACAAAGTATGTAATGTGCTTAAGAACATGTCACATATGCAGTAAATGTTGGAGTCAGGTCTCATTTCAGATGGGTTGACATCAGAGTCTACGTGTTTAGCTATTATGAGATTCAGCTTTCCTGGGAGATAAAGTCCTTGAATACATAAGTCCAGTGTATTCTAGAGTCCTACAGACTGAGTTCAAACCCTATTTTACCATATATTCAAGTGAATTTTTGGTTCCCAAGAATGCCATCTTTCTTCAATATCATCTTCCTTCCAACTGAGAAGAACATAAAGAGAAGCATACATAATTATGTAGGTGTGTTAATTTAGTGCTTGTAATGGGTCTATGAACCAGGTATTTCCCATATTTTTTAACAGACAGATGAATTGAGGCTTAGAAAAATTAAGTAAAAAGTTACCCAACGGAACACCACTAGTAAGTAGCACATATTGTTTTGACTCCAAGCCTCTGTTCTTTCTAATACATGGCACTGCCACTCATTTCATTCTTATTTGATCATCCCAACAACACTGTGAGATAAATCTTGTTACCTACTTTTTTATAAACAATGGGACAGGTTAAATGACTTGTCCGAGTTCACCAGGTATTGGAACTGGTGTTCTAGTCCAGGTCTGTTTGACTCAGCTCATTTTCTGTGATAATTCATTGTCCCTAAAACATTCTTGTAATCAAATTGCCCATCATTTTGATATTATTTGCAGAGTAAAACTTTATTCATTTTAACTTTTGCTATAGGATTCTGCTTGCATATAGGTGAATCTCAGACACAAACTGGACCACTTTATAGCAGTCATTGTTTTCCTCATCCTAATCTAAATGATTCTTGGAAAACATGAAAGACTAAGAAAGGCAATAGCCTAAGAAGGTGATACTGCCATATATTTGGAAAGTTTTGTTTTGGAAATGAGTATTAGTATTTGAGTTTTTTTTAAGTGGATCTACTTAGATACTCACTTAAATAATCAAAAATGCATATTTTATTTGTTCATACATTTTTCTTTTGTACCAAGGAAGTATTTAAGGAGTCTTCAGTACTTCCTCTGTTAATATTGATTTCTAGAATGTATCTTTTTTCAAAAATGAAATTAATGATTTTAGAAGCAATTCTTAATTTAGAGATTATATTATCCATGGCACTGATAGCAAACAGATGGCACACTTAAATTAGGTTTATCTGAGGTAGGTTTATTTGTAAAGCAACAAATTGCAGAGGCATAGGAAAGTGGGAGTGGGGGGATCACAAGGACTAGAATATAAATCTGAAGCCATCACCACCCCAAGTCATATGTGTGTGAGGGAAGAGAGAGGTTGCTGGAATTGGGAAGGATGGAGAATTGTGTAGAAAAGGCCACTCTGAGTAAGCAGTGGCCTACTCTGACCAGACATACCAACCGAAGGTAATTGCAGAAAATGATAACAAGAGAACTGCTAAACCTACAATTCTATCCTCCTGCCTTTCCATCTTCTTTCAGTCTCAGAATGGCCTAAGCCTACTGGAAGTCAGAGAGCATGGGGACCCAGTGAGTAATCTGTATAGGTCATATAGTCTTCTGGGGGAAAATGTAGGATAGAGAAGGGCAGAGAACAGATCTGCAGTCTCCAATGAAAATATTCAATACAGAAATTATCACTCATATTAACTCATTATTTTTATAAAATCAACCAGGATACATGCATATGCTACTACAGTATATCAAAACTTTAGAATGACATTAACTGTGCTTAATAATGGCTAACTATAAATATTTTTACTCTATCTCCTAGTTGAAAAAACAAAGGAATTCAGAGCAGTTTTTTAGAAAACAGAGGACTTTGAGTTAGGATTCCTACATTTAAGTCATTCATTAAAAGGTGATCTTGGGCAAATCAGTTAACCTCTCAATATTTAAGTTTCTGTTCTGCAAAATAGAAACACTGTGTGCCCTACCTATCTCATGGGGTTGTGGTGATAGCCTATTGGTTACAGTGTATGAGACAGTATTTAGAGTGCTAGCTTCCACAGCACATATACTAAAATTGGAATGAGACAGTATTTAGAAAATATAACATATTATGTATTTTCAAGAAGCAGGTGCCACATTGAATTAGGTCACCTGCCCAACATAATTTTAAGATCTGTTTTTGATTCTTCTTCTTTTTTCTTTTATTTTTTTCAATGACATAGAAAATTTATTATGCTTCTTAGAAAAAAGGCATTGTAGATGAACAAGTAAAAATTTTAATCGAGGATTTATATGAATAATAAATTATGTAAGCCCACATGTCTTTACATCAGTGTCATAATTTTTTAAAAGATTTTATTTATTTATTTATTTGACAAATACAGATCACAAGTAGGCAGAGAGGCAGGCAGAGAGAGAGAGGAGGAAGCAGGCTCCGCACTGAGGAGAGAGCTGGATGTGGGGCTCGATCCCAGGACCCTGGAATCATGACCCGAGCTGAAGGCAGAGGCTTTAACCGACTGAGCCACCCAGGCGCCCCCATAATATTTTTTTTATGATTTATTTTTTTTACTTGAGAGATAGCACGAGCAGGAAGGGCAAAAGGAGAGGGAGAGAGAATTGCAAACTGACTGGGCATGGAGCACAGAGGCAGACCTGGGCCTTGATCTCACAACGCTGAGATCACTACCCAGTCGAACCCAATCATCAGACTTTCAACCAACTGCGCCAACCAGATACCTCCAGGGTCATAATATTTTAAGTAAATAATCATGCAGTGACATTTTAAAGCATGCAGTTGGCTTTTGTTTTACTTCTACATGAAAGTTTATTTTTTTAAGTTCTTATTTAATTTCCAGTTAGTTAACATACAGTGTAATATTAGTTTCAGGCATACAATATAGTGATTCAGCACTTCATACAACACCTGGTGCTTATCCCAAAAAGTGCACTTTTTAATTCCCATCACCTATTTAACTCATCCTCCCACCCACTTCCCCTCTGATAACTATCAGTTTGTTCTCTATAATTCTCTGTTTCTTGATTTGCTTCTCTCTCTCTCTCTTTTTTTACCTTTTGCTCATTTGCTTTGTTTCTGAAATTTCACAGATGAGTGAAATCATATGGTATTTATTTTTCTCTAACTTATTTCACTTAGCATAATACTCTCTAGCTTCATCCATGTAGTTGCAAATGGCAAGATTTCTTTCTTTTTCATGGCTGAATAATATTTCATTCTTCACACATCTTTATTAATCAGTTAACCAATAACATTTGGGCTATTTCCATGATTTGGGTATTGTAGATAATGCTGCTATATGAAACTATAAAAACTATAAAAATTATAAAAATCCTAGAGGAGAATACAGGCAATAACCTCTTTGACATTGGCTCTAGCAACTTCTTTCTAGATGTGCCTCCTGAGGAAAGGGAACAACAACAACAAAACAGTAAACTATTGGGACTACATCAAAATGAAAAGCTGTGCACAGCAAAGGAAATAATTGACAAAACTAAAAGGCATCTTATGGAATGGGAGAAGATATTCGCAAGTGACATATCTGATAAAGAGTTAGTATCAAAATCTAGAAAAACTTCTCAAACTCAAAACCTCCCCCCCAAAATTTCAATTTAAAATAGGCAGGAGACATGAATAGATATTTTTCCAAAGAAGACACACACATGGCCAATAGACACATGAAAAGATGCTCAACATCATTGATTATCAGGAGAATACAAGTCAAAACTATGAGATATCACCTCATACCTGCCAGAATGGGTCATATCAACAACACAAGAAATAACAGATGTTGGTGAGGATGTGGAGAAAAAGGAATCCTCTTACACTCTTGGTGGGAATGCAAGCTGGTGCAGCCACTCTGGAAAGCAGTATGGCGGTTCCTCAAAAAGTGAAAAATAGAACTACCCTATGACCCAGCAACTGCACTACTAAGTATTTACCTAAAGGACACAAAAATACTGATTCAAAGTGATATATGCCCCCTAATATTTATAGCAGTATTTAATTTTTAAAAAGGAAACTCATATTAAAAAATTATATCAATACATTATTTAGATAAATATGAATGTATCATCTGTGTGATAATTACCATATAGTCACCTTACATATATGCCTAGTGTATTTCTACCAGAAAAGTGTAGCAAGTGTGCTTTGCCATTCTGAAAATTCCAATCCCATATTAACAATTGTGCTTATTTAGATAAGAATATTTAAAAACTCTAGAAGCATGAACTAATTTACATGTTTTTAAACATGGACTTAAATGTTCGTCACCTTACTATTTTCATTTTGTATACTCTTCCTGCCTTATTGCCTACCCATGACTCTACCCATCAGCCTTAAAGCAATAACTTCTGGGGCATCTGCATGGCTCAGTCAGTTAAGAGTTGAACTCTCAATTTTGGCTCAAGTCATGATCTCAGTGTTGTGAGATCAAGCCCCGAGTCAGGCTCCATGCTAAGCATGGAGCTTGCTTAAGATTCTCTCTCTCCCTCTCCCTCTGACCCTACCCCCCCTTAAAAAAAACAAATAGCAGTGCTAACAAGAGTGTTAAAAATTACATATTCAATTAACGAATGACTTGAAGAACAGACTTGTATAAGGATAATGTTCTACTTTTACTAGTCTATTTCTGGTTTTCCCCATTGGCCGTGATAAACCTGAAAATAATCATTGTTTTGATATAGTAAGAGGAGTGTACCAAAAATGTACAAAAGAAATGGCTGGATAGGGGCGCCTGGGTGGCTCAGTGGGTTTAAGCCGCTGCCTTCAGCTCGGGTCATGATCTCAGGGTCCTGGGATCGAGTCCCACGTCGGGCTCTCTGCTCAGCAGGGGGCCTGCTTCACTTCCTCTCTATCTGCCTGCTTCTCTGCCTACTTGTGATCTCTGTCTGTCAAATAAATAAATAAAATCTTAAAAAAAAAAAGAAAGGCTGGATAACTAATAGTTATAATAACATAGATCTGACATCATAAATCTTTCCAACAGAAAAAAAAAATTGCAAATAATAACAAATCTGTTATATTTTATTGTTTCTTTTCAGACTAACATCAGCATTTGTTCATAATTTTATCATGTAACTATTCTTTCACACTGCACTTTCTGCCTCAAAAGAATTAGATACTAAGGAAGATAAATGCCCTTTATTTTTTGCCAAGATGAAAGAATTCTCCACTAAATTTGTTCTATGCTAAAATAAGATAAGAATTAAAACACATAAATTTGCATTCTCAATATAAAAGCTTACATTTAAAAAATCAAAGTATGAGTTAGTCGTGTCTTTTAAGTCTAGAGACATTTAAAATTAGGGCTGCAGTTATGGGCACTCAAAAAAAAATAGACTTTATTTGCTTCAAGTCACAATTATTTTCACTTAGAAGTTTCCTTTTCAGACCAAAATTTCTCGACCTATCATTATGTTGAACTGACATAATTTTGGACTATTTCATTTAATGATAGAATTATATGAACATTACATTAATTAATCTAATGTATTTTATTAAGTCCATCTTTCTTCAACCATATATTTTTTTAAAGATAAAATGTGAAATCTTATGTTCTTATTGTGTTTTTTTCTAATCCACACAAACACACACACAAAACAAAATCATAGTTCCAATTTACCCCAGAGGAAAGACTTTATAATAAGAATTATAGCAAACATATTTTCAGTGAATTTCATATAGTGTTAAGGAGATAGAATTTCTTAAAGTCCAAGTATTTGTAACAAATTTGAAAAGAGAGAAACATGAAGAGAAATTCCTAGAAAATCTTGTTACAAGATTTATAGAATCTTGCAGAGGGCTCTATGTTAAGCCTTGAGCGTTGAGAAAATGTAAATTATTTTCAGTTATCACATAACCCTGTAGAAAAGCAGTGACTAATAAGTTATAACCCAGTCCAGCTAAGAAGGATGCAACAGCACAAGTCACAAAGAGGTAAGTAAATATAGGGAACTAAGCTAAAGAAAGACTTGTTTGGGACAGGATGGGTGTTCCTCTTACCTGTGATATGCTATGGTTGAGGGGAATCCATACTATGGCACAATCTGATGCATTCAATTTTTTTTCCTTTCAAAGGACTTTTAAAATTTTTTAATTGACATATGACATCACTTAAATTTAAGGTGTCACACAACATCTTGAATAACATGTCAGTTGATACATATTGAGATATATATATATATATATATATACATACATATATATATATATAGTATTATGATCCCTACCATAGTGTAGTCCACACCTCTATTACATCACATAATCATCATTTACTTTGCAGTTAGAACATTGAAGATCTAGTCCCTTGGTAACTTTGAAGTATATAATACAGTCTTGTATCATAGATCTAAGTCTTCTTTGAGACAAAGAAGCAAAGGTAAATCAAGTTTAAGGAATGGTCCCATATTACACAGCCAATATGGACCAATTCAGAAACAGTTATATCACCTGACAGTCTTTCTCTCCTATCACTTTACCTATTTCTCTTCATAAGGTGTCTGTTGAGCAGAATGCCTGGAGCTGAGGTAGAGAAGAAGCCTTCCTGGAGCTGAGGTAGAGAAGAAGCCAAACCCCATCAAATACAAAAGTAGATGTATATAAAATTGTGTAAGCAGTTGCTTATGATTCTTAGGTTATCATGAACATGAGGGCAGAGGCATAGTTAGCTGCAGAGGACATTTTGTAGTAAAAGTCTCACTTCTGGGCCTCGTGTTTAAGACTATTTTTTCCCAGTGTCAATCACAACTTCCCATGTCCTCTATTTTCATAAAGCACTATAAAAAGATAAATCCTATCACATAATAACAAAGCATAATGCAATTTTTCTAAATCAAGATAGAAATTTTGTGAAAAAATTCTGACATTCAACTGCCTAACTTCAATTTTTAGTCCTAGCCTGAGTAAAGGTGGGCAAGTCATTTAATCTCTCCATGACTCGGTTTCCTGAACTGCAAAGTGAGGATACTAGTAGTATCTGACTGGGTTGTTGTGAGGAGTATAAGATTAAAAATGTCTAAAGCCTTCCAACACTGCTTTGTACACCGTGAACCCCATACTAAGCTTTGATCATTATTGTCATTTTATTATTAAACTTTAACGTATGTATCTACCTCTAAATAAGACTAGGGATACATTTTTCTTCCTTGAGTTTTTATGATATACTTAAGATATATAAACAAGACGTGTTAGCATTTTTCAGGCATGTATTTATGACTCAGAAAGCGGTAAAGAGAAAGGAATACAGTGTAATAGCAGTTAGGATGTCCCAAATCTGGTTTGTTATTAATCCTACCACTTGTAGGCTTATTGAGGGCAGGACAATTGTAGGATCACCTTATTTTTGAAATAAGCTCAAATGACTTACATGAGCCAGTTGATAATTCTGCTGTGTTATCTTGTTGGTGTGATAAGCCTCAGAATTTCTAATGTTTATATTTTTAAAATTGTCCTACTTTAGTGCCCACTACCTTGTTTCAAATTCTTCCCCTTTTCAAAGAGAATATCTCACACTCATCCCCTTATGCAATCTCATTTCTCTCCTTTTTTTTTTTTTTAAGATTTTATTTATTCATTTGAGAAAGAAAGCACAGAGGAAGAGGGAGAATCAGACTCCCCACTGGACAGAGAGCCCACCCCCACTGAGCAGAGCCCATCGTCAGGCTCAGTCCCAGACCCCAAGATCATGGCCTGAGCCAAAGGCAGACTCTTACCCAACTGAGTCACCCAGCCGCCCCAGTCTCATCTCTTATTCATCCCTCTTTGTAATTGTTTTCCAATCTGACTTTTGGCTCCAAAGTACCTGAAGGGTATTTCTTCACTCCTTGGAGGAATTGTATACCTAGTAAGGGAATGCAAAGAATATAAATAAAACAGCCAGTACATCCTTGGATTGGCAAAAAGGTGACCTAGTACTCATGAGCTATCCTTCACCACAAAAGAATCTCGTGAACTGATCTGTTCTTTCCCTTGTCATATATTCATTTAACAAACATTTACTGAAATCTATTCCATGCAAGGTACTGTGCTAGGCAGTCTCACATTGCCTTCCTAATAATACTATCTACCTACTAGCAATACTATTTCTTTTAAGATTTTATTTATTTATCGGATAGAGATCACAAGTAGGCAGAGAGGCAGACAGAGAGACAGGGGGAAGTTGGCTCCCCGCTGAGCAGAGAGCCTGATGCGGGGTTCGATCCCAGGACCCTGAGTTCATGACCTGAGCCGAAGGCAGAGGTTTTAACCCACTGAGCCACTCAGGCGCCCAGCAATACTATTTTTATCAACTAGCAATAGTCATGCCTTGGATAATCCTCACTGGATAGGATACCACTACGGTGCAAAGCTGACAGTACTGTGTACTGTTATCAACTCCAATTTATACACAAAGAAGCTAAGATTCAGAGGTTTTAGATAACTGCCCCAAGATGGTATGTGTTAGACATATTTTACTGAGGTTTCCAAGAAGAGTAAGCCAACCAGATCATATTCATATGAGAGTGGAGCAGGCCATCATTCACTCATTCATTCATGCATGCATTTATTTGTGTTATTGTTGTTGTCCTGCAGAAGTTAATTGTATGCCCAACCTTGTACTAGGTATTAGGGGAAAGTTTGCTTTTAGGAAAAAGGGTAGTATTACTTACCGGTGCTGATACTTTATGTATGTTAACTCACCTAGTTTAAGAATGCGCTGGCCAAGTTTTGATCTAGAAGAGTAAATTAAAAAAGAGTAAAGAAAATAAATTTTTTTTCTGGCTCAAGTCTAATATCCTATACCATTTGGACCTGATTGCTGAGGTTCAGTCATTCTTTTTGAATTGTTGTAAGCCTTTGATAAATTTTCAGAGGTTTTTTTTTTTTTTTTAAAGATTTTATTTGATAGAGAGAGATCACAAGTAGGCAGAGAGGCAAGTATTGAGAGAGAGAGAGAGAGAGAGAGAGGAGGAAGCAGGCTCCCTGCCTAGCAGAGAGCCCGATGTAGGACTCGATCCCAGGACCCTGAGATCATGACCTTAGCTGAAGGCAGAGGCTTAACCCACTGAGCCACCCAGGCAGCCCTAAATTTTCAGAGTTTTAAAAAGAACTGACTGACTACTTTTGCTATTGTTCTCATTGGTTTTATGGAATAGCAGAATTCTACAGGTCTTAATACATCATTCCAGAATTTCCTCCCTGTGATGGTTTTTTTTTTTTTTTTTTTTTTTTTATTTTTTTTTATTTTTTATAAACATATATTTTAAACTCACTTCTTATATGGGGTTTTTGTCATTCTTAGTGATCAAGTTCACATTATCCTACAGTTGCAGTAACTGAGTCTTGGCTCTGATTTGTAACAGTTCAATATCTTCATTGTGGAGGTGGTGCTACCTTGTTTAATCCATCTTCCTAGAGGGTATGTTGCTAAATCCTCGTATTGATTCCCACTCATTTAAAGACTATGTTAGGGGCACCTGGCTGGCTTAGTTGGTAGAGCATATGACTGTAAATCTTGGGCTTGTAAGTTCAAGACCCACAATGGGTGTAGAGATTACTTAAAATTTTTTTTAAATCTTTTAAAAAATACAGATTATTTTAGAAAGGTAAACAAACCCCTTGTTACTTCCTGTGTATATATATCTGGTCCAGAACTTGGGAAAAATATGAAGTCATTCCTAATGTTCTTTTATATTGGTACTGGTGTTATTTTTTGTAGAGAGTGTAACTTACAGAGAAACAAATGGCATCTGTCTGGGCCTTGCTCTTTGGACCTAGATGTACAGGGGGAAAGACCCAAGAAGAAGTATTTAAAAGATAGCTGTTCCAATATGAAGGTAAGAACCCCAAGATAAAGATAAGAAAGCTATACTTTTTTTTTTTTTAATTTTTTATACTTTTAAAAAAGAACAGCCTTATTTGCTACTGCTACTCCGCTACTCTGCTACTCTGACTTTATTTACCTTTTATTATAACTAATTTCTTAGTCAATTCCTATGTAGAAATTTTAGATTGGTCTCTGGTATACTATCAGCCTATGGTGGAAGGATCTTACAAATTTATATTTGGATGTTAAGGGGAGTACCAGAAACCCTACACTCAATGTGGTAGACAAAGCAAATCAGTGAGAGGGCTCCAAGGAAAAGTCTATCTTTCAGAGTAAAAATAAGGGTAGAAGGTTCACCACGCCTCGCATAGATAATTCCCCGGTAACCTTGGGACATTGGAAGTTCTTTTAAGGAAACCTAGATTTTTCACTTACATAGATATTATATACTAACTACCCTGACCTCCCTGCCCAACTGCAGTCTGGCTTAGATGTCCCCCTCTGGACCCCCACCTCACTTTGTGCCCATTCCATATTCTTCAATAGCCCTTCCCTAACCCTATAGAATTACAGAATTTTGACTTGCCTTTGTTATCTCAACATCTAGAATAAAGCTTGGTGCTAATAGATGCTCAATAAATTGCATGTGGAACTTTTTTTTTTTTTTAAGCATTTCTCTTGTTTGTTCAGACTTCCTCCCATTACTGCCCAAAAGTCTGCCAAGCTTCATTATTCATTTCAGTAGGATTTTCCAAGGCTATGTAGTTCAACTCATCTGACTTTAAGATTTACTACACTATCATCTAGATCTCTTTTCCCACTGTCATTTTATCTTGACTCAGCTTTTCCTATAAAACACACTAGTATTGTTTTTTCTTCCCTTAGCAAGGATCATGTTGAGGGATTTATACTTCCTGAATCAATTTCCTCTTCACCCCTTTTCTGCTTCTTGTCTTTCTTCTTTTAAATACTGGTGAAGCTATACATAAGTTATGACAAACTCTTAGTCTCTATATAAATAGTTTCCTCATCTTCCATAATTTTAAAACTTACTTTACATTACTCATCTATCTCATTCTCTTAAAGCTTCTCCCAGATTTGTAAAACCCTGCTCATGCTTGAACCTATACCTGCTTTCTGAGAGCTCCCTTTTCCGTGCACTGCCATCTACACTCCTCACAAACAGCTCAGCCCCACTGGCGCATCTGTGATGTTAATCAGCTATGATAAAAGAATGGCTTAAATTAGGATGAAGGGCAGGTGGCCACTTTCCTGTGATTTGCTCCCCTGCTTTCATGGTTTGGATCCTGAAATACGTCTCTCAGCACAAACTGCATTCCTTACCAACCAAACTTATGTCTAATTTGATCTCTATGTTGTTACTGTGTATAACATTGTTATTTTATACAGTGATCATAACTCTGCCTGGGGTCACTGTCTAGTGCAAGGGGTGAACACTGACTCTTTTTTTTTTAATGTTAACTTACTATCCTTCTCTTAAAGCCTCCCCACTCCCTCACCCCCTCCCCCACTAGCATCCCAGGCCAGACAGGAGTGCCTATTTTTTCTCTCTCTCTCTTTTTAAGTAAGCTCTATGCACAAGACGGGACTTGAATTTATGACCCTCTAGATCAAGAGTCACAAGCTCGACCAAATGAACCAGCCTGGTGCCCCACATACTCCTGCTCAAACTTTGTGAGCTACTACACATATTAGTGTGTACAGATAATGGGGATTTCAGCCTCAGTTTTGCTGGGAACCATACCTACCTCCTCCCTCTCTCTCCCTTTCTTCCATTCTTCTGATACCCTTTTCTCTCTTCTGACTCCCTTCAGTCCCCTTCATCACTCACATCTCTAGCCTAAGTGTCGCTTTCTCTCCTTGGTTGGTATTCAGCTTCTCTTCATTTTTCATACCACAAATTACTTCAAATTTTACTTTCTTCTCTGCTTGCTCTTAAGACAGTATCTGACCCAGTAATGTCATTCAGTAACACCAACTTCTATTATGATTTTACTTCTACCCATTCCAAACCCTGGGAAGACCCAGGATCTAAGATTTTTCTCTGATATCCATTTCCTGTGCTTTGTACACTAGCTCAAGTTATTTCTTCCTCTTTTACCAAAATGTGTGTGTGGTGGGAGTGGAAAGTTGACACAATATCTGAACCTATTTCCTGGCATGTGGAGATGCCATGTAAATTCCTACCACAACTTTTTGGGTCTTTTTTTCTTCTTTAGAGAGACAGAGAGAGAATGCGTGTGCATGAGAAGATGGGGGCAAAGGACAGAGGAGAGTAAGAGAGAGAGAATCTCAAGCAGGATCGCTGCCCTGTGTGGAAACAAAGATGGGGCTCGATCTCACAACCTTGAGATCATGACCTGAGCCAAAAATCAAGAGTCAGACATGTAACGGACTGAGCCACGCAGGCGCCCCTTTCCTGGTCTTTTTGTGCCCATCTTTGGCTTCCAACTTTGATTTTCTGTTCAATACATAGAGCTTACCTCTTTCATGTAATTTCCCTATCCAGTGCAAGGCATAATATTGTTTTCCTTTGGTCTCTTAAAAATGTTTCACCCATGTAGTCCCTTGCCTGATTGACACTTTTTGGTATGCCTGTGCTCCCAATTTAATCAGATGCCTTGAAGACCCTGTCTATTTTATGAGCTAAGTGCACACAAGCTTATATATACATATTCATACTCACAACCCCATGAATGAATAATTTTCCTTAAGTGCAGAATAATTAGTCAGAATCTAAGGCCTTAGAGCAAGTTAAACCAGAAGATCAAACAAAGCACAAATTTACAACGGCATCATAAAAAACCTTGCACGTTCATAAAAAATTCTGCCAGCCCAAGGACTGTTCAATTAGACTCTTTGGTGGTAGAATTTATTCTAAATAAAACCTCACCTACATGCTGTGCCATTTCTACATAAGAATTGGAGAGAACTATGTAGATCCTGCACCTGTTGAGTTATACAGAAAATCGGCAGGAAACCAAGAGTGCAAGTGCATGTGATTAAGTACAAAAGATTAGAATAAAAACCTTAGGTGGCTATGGATTCTGCTGTTCTTCTAACTCTCCATGCTCTTCTACATCATATATGATTAGTGGGCAAAAATCACATAATAACAAATTACTAGCCTTATGCTTAAGGTTCTTAGACAATGCATATGGCTTGAACATCTATGGCTATTCTGAGCATACAAAATGATTAAGCCAAACAGAAAGGTTATCATGTTGTGCTTATGAATTTTGGTAACTCGTGACCTTGCGTTATGCATGTCTGTGATTCTGGAGAGCAGATTTAGGTGAAGTTTTGTGGCGGCTCCTGCCAGGGCTAATCAGGAGAGCTGCTGAGACTAAAACTGAAGTGGAAGTTGCAGCTGCTTGGGAGATGATTTTCATTAAAGCTGCCTGCCAGGGTCAACACAGAATCCAGACTGGATTTTGGAAACAAAATGTGAGACTTGCAAGGCACTTGGGCACAGGATTCAGAATATTCTCATGGTGGAATTGCATCTTTTTACCAAGAATGGAAATAAAATCTTTAAACAATTATTGACATAGAGTTCACCCTAAAATACACAGTTAAATGTGAACATTTCCATTATTTCCTTCTATCTAATAATTATAATACATATATGGAGATTTTGCCATTAAATATAGATGTCTCCAGGGTGCCTGGGTGGCTCAGTGGGTTAAAGCCTCTGCCTTCAGCTCAAGTCATGATCCCAGAGTCCTGGGATCAACCCCCCCTACCCCCCAAATCAGGCTCTCTGCTCAACAGGGATCCTGTTTCCCTTCCTCTCTCTCTGCCTGCTCCTCTGCCTACTTGTGATCTCTGTCTGTCAAATAAATTAAAAAAAAAAAAAATAGATGTCTCCAGCATTTGAAAATGAGTTACAGCTATTGATAGATCAAAGTATAATCCTCAGTTGTGTTAAAGTAATGAAATTGTGAGTAATGAAATACATGTAAAGATATTGGTAAAAATTTGTGATTTGTTGAAGGACAAAGGTTAATCTTAAATTTATATATCACTGTACTTTTTTCCTTGGCTTAAAAAAAAAGTGGCTCAAAAAAAGGTGGGCCTATTTATAGAATTCTTTTTAGTAAGTTAATAGATGCATAGGAAAAGAAAAATATGACTTTTGGGAAACCTGTAATAGATATCCGAATTTCTTTGGCCATTAAGGTATTTAAGACATTTGTTAAATCATGTTACCTTTGTTATTTTAGTGTTAGTATACAGATTTTAGATGATAAGATGATGTCTATAAAATGATATAATTCTTTGTTAAAATAAACGTAGTGCTTAGAAACTAGGTTGATAGCATAAAGACAGGAAGTATTATTTTCCAAGAGAGATAAAGTGATGATGAGTCACAGAAGTATTGGGTGCCTGGGTGGCTAAGTTGGAAGACTGAGCAACTCTAGATCTTGGGGTTGTGACTTGGAGACTCATGTTGGGTGTAGAGATTACTTTTTAAAATAAATAAACTTTTTAAAAGTGTATTATAATAATATAATAATTGTATATGGTTTCAGGCTTAAAAATCCCCCTTCCCTCCATTGCTTTACCCCAACAAATACATTATTTGTTTAGATGCACGCATATTGTATTTGATTTTTTATAAAGATTTTTATTTATTTATTTGAGAGAGAGAGAATGAGCATGAGAAGTGAGAGGGTCAGAGGGAGAAGCAGACTCCCCACCGAGCAGGGAGCCCGATATGGGACTCGATCCCGGGACTCCAGGATCATGACCTGAGCAGAAGGCAGTCGCTTAACCATCTGAGCCACCCAGTCATCCCTATTTGAATTTTTTAATAAGCTAATTTATTTGAGAAGTACTAAAGAAAGATCTTAGTCCAAGACTATTTGACACCAATCTGTATCTACACAACTTCCTAGCCTCTTGGACATTCCTCCTATGCCTTTGAGAGTAGCTACTAGGATTCCACCATTAAGCCACAACTTTGACATACACCTCATGCTCAATAAATATTAGCTTACTACATGAATTTTTCTAGTTTCCACTACCTCAATTTATGATCCTTATCAGGCTGTGTTCCAAAATTCAGAAAATCTGAGTACTTAGAAGATTTTACAGCAGTGCCAGATAAGAAACAGACCTCTAAATTTGTAATTGCTGACCAGAAAAATTTAGATTGTTGTTAACAGCATATAATTATATCTTTTTAGATAAGTGCAATAAAATGCTTCTTATTTTAGTCACCGGAGTCTGTTTTATTTTTTAATAACTAAAAGGAAAAAT
Organism: Mustela lutreola; assembly: GCF_030435805.1. NCBI lineage: Eukaryota > Metazoa > Chordata > Mammalia > Carnivora > Mustelidae > Mustela > Mustela lutreola. The sequence continues at coordinate 96,807,174 of NC_081296.1, forward strand.
GAAATCAAACCATAGAATCCCTGAAAAGAAGAGTTATTTTTCAATACTTTTCAAATTGCCATTAAGGGGCAGTAGTTAAGGACATTACTATCTTAGAACATACAAGCACATGTTCTTCAAACACAGAAATGTACTGGTATGAAATCTCTCAAGGTAATATAAATCCTAAGGGAGGTATAAATTTACCAAGGAAGAAAAGAAAAAAATGGTACTGCTTGATAAGACGAAGCTGCCAAAAAGCAATAGGACCTGCCTATCCCCATTCATGAGATTGACACCTCCGCTTGCAGGTGCCAAATGATAAGTTCTTAATGCGTATGTGTCATTTGAATGTGTGTGCATAACAAGTGAATACAAACACGAGCTTTTTAATTAAATTACTAAGTCCCTACGGAATGCTAGTCATTATATCAGCTCTCCCACTTCGATCTGAGAATAATTCATGTGGGCTTAATAATACTCACTACATGGTAACTGCTCCCAAATTATCAGTTGTTCTCTTCAGCTCCATGCACCGACTTCTGTTATCTAGACCAGGGTTTTCTAATTCACTATCCTACCCTTGTTTGCCCTTCTGACGAGCACATTTACTCCCGATTTTATTCCGCCTCTTTCCCTTCATAACGTGCCGGGTTCACTAATGGTGCCTAATTGTACAATCTGAAACGGAATTTTGAAATAAGTTTTCATATGTTAAACTCTCTCTCTTCGCGGGCTGAGGCTGAGACAGTGAGTAGTGGGAAAATGTCAGACACTATGACAGGGTTGGTTCATGCATTATCTCCCCAATATGCCTGGTATGTAGCTGCGTTTTCTGCACATTCTGAAGACTGGCTATGTATGAAAATCTGCACTTAAAATTAATGGCCTTATATAGAATTGTTGTATGCATCAGATATATATAGAGAGAGGTACATAGATATAAATATAGATAGATAGATATAGATAGATATAGATATAGATACGATAGTGAATAGGCTTTTCATACCTATAATCTAGTTATATTTTGGACTGTATAAAAAAATTCCTTACCTAACATGATGAACTTGTGTAAATTTTATAGAAATTTTAATTGGAAATCTTTGGTTCCTTTCATTTAAGAATTTCTGTATTTAAGAATCTCTCCCTCTCTTTTTTCTTTTTTTGTCTTTTACAAAAGACAAAAGTTTGTTGTCTGTACAACAACAATCTCATGAATGGGGATAGGCATTTGCTTTGTTCCTAAAAGTCCACATATGAGTGAAATCATGTGGTATTTGTCTTTCTCTGGTGTCTATTTTTAATTTTTTGAGGAACCTTCATGCTGTTTTCTACAGCGGCTTCACTAGTTTGCATTCTTATCAACAATGTACGAGAATTCCTTTTTCTCTACATCTTTATCAATACTTCTTATTTCTTGTGTGAGGTGTGAGATGAAATCTCATTGCAGTTTTGATTTGTATTTTCCTGATTTTGAACATGTGTCTGTTGGCCATTTGTATGTCTTCCTTGGGAAAAGATCTGTTAGGACACTCGGCCCACTTTTATTCAAATTATTTGTTTTGGGGTCTTCAGTCATATAACTTGTTTATATATTTTTGATATTATCTCTTTATCAGATACATCGTTTGCAAAAATCTTCTCCCATTCAGTAGGTTGCTTTTTTGCTTTGTTGATGGTTTCTTTCACTGTGCAAAAGCTTTTTATTTTGATGAAGTCCCAAAAGTTATTTTTCCATATGTTTCCTTTGCCTGAGGAGACATATCTAGAAAAATGTTTCTGTGGCCAGTGTCAAAGAAATCATTTGATAACAAAGAAATGTCAAAGAAAGGAGTTTTATGGTTTCAGGTCTCACATTTACCTTTAATCAATTGGGAGTTTATTTTTGTATATGATGGAAGAAAGTGATCCAGTTTCATTCTTTTGTATGTGGCTGTCCATTTTTCTTAATATCATTTGGTCTTTTTCCTATTGTATATTTTGCCCTCTTTGTCATAGATTAAATGATCATATAAGTGTGGGTTTATTTCGGGGCTCTGTATTCTGTTTTATTAATCTATGTGTCTATTTTTGTGCCAATACCTTTGTAGTAAAAAAAAAAAAAAAAAAAAAAAGGAAGAAAGAAAAGAAAAAAAAAGAGCTTTGTGATATACCTGGAAATCTGGAGGATTGTCATACCTCCAGCTTTATCCTCCTTTCCAAAGACAAGATTGTTTTGGCTATTTGGAGTGCTTTGTGTTTCATATAAATTTTAGTACTATTTGTTCTAGTTCTATGAGAAAATGTTGTTGCTGTTCTGATAGGAATTGCATTAAATCTGTAGATCGCTTTCAACAGCATAGACATTTTAGGAATACTGGTTTTCCCAATCTATGAGCATAGAGTATCTCTCCATTTGTTTGTGTCATCTTAAATTTCTTTCATCAATGTGGTATAGTTTTTGGACTATAAGTCTTTCATCTCCTTGGCTAAGTTTATCCTAGGTACTTTATTCTTTTTGGAGCAATTGTAAATAAGATGTTTTCTCAATTTATTTTTCTGCTGCTTCATTTCTAGTGTATAGACATGCAACAGATTGATGATTATTAATTTTATATTCCACTTATGTAATTTTAATGATCAAAAGTTATTAGTTATCATTTAAATCATTACATTATGTACATTAAAAATATATTTGATTTAGAAAGATTGTTTTCAGTGGAATCTCCTAAAGTACACATTAATATTTCTTTTTTTTAAGTTTTTTTTTATTTGTTTATTTGACAGACACAGATCACAAGAAAGCAGAGAGGCAGGCAGAGAGAGAGGGGGGAAGAAGGCTCCCTGCCAAGCAGAGAGCCAGATGTGGGGCTCGATCCGAGGACTCTAGGATCATGACCTGAGATGGAGGCAGAGGCTTTAACCTGAGCCACCCAGGCACCCCCACATTAATATTTCTAATTCTATATCTCAAAACTCATGATAGAAACAAGTTAAAGTCACATACAAACTTCAAAATTCAAATTTTCTTTTTTTTAATTTTATTTATTTATTTGACAGAGAGAAATCACAAGTAGACAGAGAGGCAGGCAGAGAAAGAGGAGGAAGCAGGCTCCCTGCTGAGCAGAGAGCCCAATGCTGGGCTCTATCCCAGGACCCTGAGATCATGACCTGAGCCAAAGGCAGAGGCTTTAACCCACTGAGCCACCCAGTTGCCCCAAAATTCAAATTTTCTGCAAATTTATACCCTGACCTTTTATTTCAAAGAAAACTAATGTCTTCAATATATTTTTCTACAAACATCATGGTAGAAGTTTTAATAGTTCATAAATATATAAAAAGTGAATATCAGGAGGAGATGGAGGAGAAGAGAATGGCATTAAATAATATAAAGATGCATATTTGTCAGTATGATAAGTTTGAAAATTTTATAGTTATATATAACTATATTCTGCTAAAAACTTTAACTTGTTTACATATAGAACAGTTGGAAAAAATTCTGTTGGTATAATATTCAAACTTCAAAAAACAAATTGCAGACCAGGTGACAAGCAATAATTTTCAGTAAATTATTTGAATTTTAATATCTGAAAATCCTCACTGGAATTTTATATCACTAATTATGATAGAGAAGAATTCTTAACTTCAAATGTCAGCAAACATATGTTAAAAATGATTAATACTGCAAATATGCAATAATAACCCCCATATTACTCTTTCCCTTCCTTTCTCTCTCTTTCTTTCTCTCTCTCTCACACACACACAATCACTATGTTGGGAACAGGGTTTTTTTTTAAGATTTTATTTATTTATTTGACAGAGATCACAAGTAGGCAGAGAGGCAGGCAGAGAGAGAAAAGGGGAAGCAGGCTCCTGCTGAGCAGAGAGCCTGATGCGGGGCTCAATCCCAGGACCCTGAGATCATGACCTGAGCCAAAGGCAGAGGCTAACCCACTGAGCCACCAGGCGCCCCTGGGAACACTTTTTTTTAAGTCCAATTAACCATTTTTACCTTATATATAACAAATTTTTCAATAATAAATTTGTGGTAGACAATTACCACTTTACTGACATTTAGGCAACAAAGGGTTAAGTAAAATTAAAATATCAAAACTCTGTGCCTATAGGAATAGACAACTCTTGGAAAATTTACCAAATTTCTCGATTTAGTAAAAATAATAGTGTAGTGAATTTTATGTAGAATTGTAGATATTGCTATATAGATTATAAGGAAAATTTTCACAAATAGAGTAGTGGAGAAATAAGGGGGGAAAAAGGAAATTGCTAAAGAATAAAAACATGTACAGGATATCAAATACGTGTAGCTAAGGTCAGTAAACACCATGTGTTAGAAGTTAATGGTATTTCCAGAAAATGCATGCATTTAAATTCAGGAAATCCATTTTATTTTGTTTTAATTCCTGTATAGTTGACATAAAGTGCTATATTAGTTCCAGGTATACAATATGGTCATCCAACACTTCAATAAATGACCTTGTGCTCATCACCACAAGTGCACTCCATAATCCCTATCACCTGTTTCACCAATCTCCACCACCACCCCCTCTGGTAACCATCGGATTGTTCTCTCTAGGTGAAGAGTCAGGAAATCTAGGTTACAGTTTTAATTTCTTAGAGGGCTAGTTCTAAGAATGGTTGAATAGTAACCTCCCAAAGTCCACTCCTCCATAAAAGCAACGTGAGCAATTGAAAACATTTCAAAATCAACAAATTTTGAAATCAACCTTTCAGAACTTTGGAAATCAAGTAAAGACCTATGACAATCCAAAGTGTGTTTATTCAAGAAAAATGGATGAATCTCAACATGAGCAAATGCTCTTATTTGATCTACAAGTGCTATGAAAAACCAAACATTTGGAAGCTACTGGGTAAGACAAAATGGGGTTGTACCTCCCGCCAAATCCCAGAGAATCATCACTATGTGATCTGACCTGTCTGGCAGCTACTTAAAAGCTCCATTCTCAAGGGATGACTTTATTTGATCTGATTTAGGGCCTGCTCTGTGAAAACCACTCTATCCTTAGGACAATTACCAAAAACTATTAGTAATACTTGTTTATCATTATAGCTGCCTGGGTAGCATTACCAGTTAGTGCTAATAAGAGACTAATAAAAAAAAAAAAATTAAGGATGGGGTGCCTGAGTGGCTCAGTAGGTTAAGCGGTCAGCTCTTGATTTCAGCTCAGGTCATGATCTCAGGATTCTGGGATTGAGTCTCACATCGGACTCTGTGCTCAACAGAGAGTCTGCTGGAGGTTTCTCTCTCTCCTTCTACCTTTGCCCCTTCCCCTGCTTGAGCTTGCTCTCTCTCAAGTAAATAAATAAATCATACAGAGAAATTGGGAAATGACCTGTCAATAAGGACTTAAAAATGCCAACATATTTCTGGGAATCTAGAAAGTCACATTCATGTGCTGAGTGGTGTACATACCAAGGAAAGACCTGAGAAGGTCCTAATCTCTGACCACTCAATGATCTAAAGGGCATGTACAAGCAAAAAGTGAGTACTAAGGCAGCCTTGTCAACTTCTTCCCAGAGCATTTAAGGAATACCCCAATACAAACATGGCACTTCTCAGCAATGTCTGGGAGATTTACTGATCCAGGCATTGAAGGGAATCTCTTTTTAATCACTAGCTACCACTAACTGAAGCAAGCAGAGGTTTCAGTAGCACATATGGCAAAAAATACACCCTCTTCAGACTATATCCTGCAAAGTAACCAAATAAACAGCAACAATAGCAAACCCTAGGGAAGAGAGGACAATATGACTTCTAGAATTGGAACATTGTACTCTTTAAAATGTCCACTTTTCCAACAACAAATATATGACATGTGCTAAGAAAAGAATCAGAAAAGCATGAACCATGCATAGGAGCAATAGCAGTCAATAGATAATGACCTTAAGAAATCCTAAAATCTGTGCTTATTCAACAAAGACATTAAATCAGCCATTTTAAATATGGTTAAGGAACTAAAAGAGACATATGAAAAAAATAGGGACATATAAAAAATGTATTTCCAATAGAAGATATCAATAAAAAGATAGAAATTATTTAAAAAATCAAGTAGAAATTCTGGAGTTGAAAGTACAACAACTGAAATAAAAAAAATTCTTCCTGCTAGCACCAGAACAGCAGATGTGAGCAGGAAGCATAAATCAATTCGGAAAGAAGTCCACTGATTATTCCACTTATGAAACTCGGAACAAGAATGGAGAAAAATGAACATAGCCTCAGAGACCTGTGGGACAGCATTAAGTATACCATCAAGCATGTACTGGAAGATCTTGAAGAGAAGAAGAGAGAGGGGGAAAATTTGAAGGAATATTGGCTGAAAACTTCCCAAATTTAATGAAAAACATGAATCTGCACAATTCCAAGTAAGATAAACTCAAAGATATTCACACGTAAATATATCGTAATCAAACATTTATTTGCCAGACAAGTGCAAAGAGAGACTTTGAAAGTCTCATCACATACAAAGAAAGTTCAATAATATTGACAACTGATTTTTCAGAAACCATAAAGCATAGAAGGCAATGTAATGATGTACTTGAAGTGCTGAAAGAAAGGGTATGGGTATTGACAGCACAAGAATCCTACATTCTGAAAAACTATATTTTACAAATTAAGGAGAGATGAAGAATTCCAAGATAAAAATTGAGAATTTATTGCTAGCAGAAATGCCCTGGAAGGAAATTCTTCAGGCTATAATGAAAGGAAATTTGGGGCATCTGGGTGTCTCAGGTCATGATTCCAGGGTCCTGGGATCAAGTCCTGAATGGATTTCTGTATTGAGCCCCCCACATCAGGCTCCCTGCTCAGTGGAGAATCTGCTTCTCCCTCTCCCTCTCCTCCCAACCCCACCACCACCACTCCACTACTCATGCTCTTAAATAAGCAAATAAAATCTTTTTTTAAAAAAGAAAGGAAACTAGATATTATCTTGAATCCATATAAAAAAATTAAGTGCATTTGTAAAAGTAATTACATAGAAAAACATAAGAAAGGGTATAAATGTAGCTTGCTCTTTTTTTTTTTTTTAGAATGTTTTTTGTTTGTTTGTTTGCTTTTAGTTTCAGAGGTAGAATTTAGTGATTCATTAGTTGCATATAACACCGAGTGCCCTCCTCAATGCCCATCACCCAGTCACCCCATCTCCCCACCAATTCCCCTCCAGCAACCCTCTGTTTGTTTCCTATAGTTCCTCATCTCTTACAGTTTGCCTCCCTCTCAATTTTCATCTTATTTTATTTTTCCTTCCCTTCCCCTATGTTCATCTGTTTTGTTTCTTAAATTCCACACATGAGTGGTGAAATCATATGGCATTTGTCTTTCTCTGATTGCCTTATTTTGCTTAGCATAATATTCTTTACTTCCATCCATGTCATTGCAAATGGCAAAATTTCATTCTTTTTCATGGCTGAGTAATATTTCATACCAGGATATATACCACATCTTCCTTATTCAGTTATCTGTTGATGGATTTTTGGACTCTTTCCATATTTTGGCTATTGTGGATATTGCTGCTCTACACCTTGGGGTGCACATTCCCTTTCAAATCACTATGTTTGTATCCTCTGAATAAATACTTAGTGGTGTAAATGCTGGGTTGTAGAGTAGTTCTATTTTTAACTTTTTAACTTCATACTGTTTCTAAACTGTATTTCTCTTATCATTATTGAAGCGGAGCATCTTTTTATATGATTATTGGCCCTTTAGGTTTCTTGATTTTTAATCGTTTTTCATATCCTTACCACCTTCCTCCTCCTCCCCAACTGGGTCATTTTTTTTCTTTTTGAATTATAAAATGTCTTTCTATATCCTGGATGTTTATTTTTGTGCATATGTTTATTCTCTGTCCTCACAGACTTCGTAGTCAAATGAAGAAACAGAAAATGGAGTTCAGTGGGTGCCATGAGAAGTACAGAGGGATAATGGGGTATGGGGAGAACTTTTAAACCAGATTTCTGGGGAAGTGGGAGGATATCCAGAAGTGATATTTAATCTGAGATCCAGGGAGGGGGGTAGCCAGTTGGGAAACTAGGCCATCTCTAGAACAATTTTTCTTTTTTTTCTTTCTTTAAAATATTTTTTCAATTTTTCTTATTATTTATTTTCTCACCATAGCACCCACCCTCCATTTGTAACTCTTTTATTTATTCTACTCTCTTATTTAAAATACAACTACATGAAGCAATATTTTAAAAACTGCATTGATGGTGTTATAATGGACAAAGGTGTAATTTGTGTGGAAAACATTGTACAAAGAAAGAGGGGAGATGGAGCTATATTGAAACAATTTTTTTAATATGCCATTGAAATTAGCTTGATCTTAATCTGATTTAAATTGTCTTAAATTAAGATGTAAATTGTAATCCCAGGGCAACCACTAAGAAAATAACTCAAATTTATATGGTAAAAGAAACAGCTACAGGTTTAAAATATAAAATATGAAAATGAGACAATTCAAACAATCAGTAAAATCTGAATTTAAAAATCAACCATAATTAACAACATCCTAAAATAATCACTTTACTATGTTGGTGTTTACTTAATTAAAAAGGTCCATATGTATTTGAAAACATAAATGTGTTTTAATTTAACATGATATTGTAAGCCTTTTTTGGTCTTAGGTTTGGATTTGAAATGTGTGGTGGGAAATTTTAAAATATGTTTTCCATACATTGTAGAATCTCTACATACACACACAAACAGGCATTTTATTCGTTACATATGATTAAAATGTAATAAAATGGATTCCTGATGTGTCCATTTATGTTAAACATATAAGACATTTCTAAGTAATTGCAGTGATTTCATAATCAAGAACTGAAAGTTGAAATCAAATCCAAAGGTCTATTTGCACTGACATGATTTAAAGTGCTACCAACAACATACATGATAAAATGTATCTTTTTCCTAGTGATTTTTATTAATCTGAAAGCAAATTAAAGAATTCTTTAACAACAAAGTCTTGTAAAGTGAATTAATAAGCAAAAGCTGATATAATTTAAAATAAATTAAGAGTCCATTCAAGTGCTTTTGGTCTGTGGGCCCATGCAAATTTGCTTGGAGAAGTTACTCTCTCAGCATTCCCTTCACATGTGGATTTGTGTGATGTTTGTTTTCACTAAGAAGGAGAAAATGGAAAAGCTATTTCAGAACCAGATTTGATTGCTTTGAAAACAAACAAACAAGAAGTGCTTTTTTTCCTTGTGGCTTTGGGCTAATTGCTCCTCCCTTCAAATCTCTGTTTTCTTGTTGTTTTTTTTTTTCCCCCTTTATCTATTTTCAAGGTAAATTTAATAGCTTATGGGAAAAACTTGTTTAATTTACTTCCTCTCTTTGAAAAAGGTTTCTTTCTATATCTCTTCTTTCCTTACTCTCTGAAGTCTGATTTTAGTTTTAGCACTGATTGTATGTGACTGATTTTTTTCTGATATTTTTTCAACTTTTAAGAGGTTGTGCTTAATGATCTGATCCCAGAAATGACATGTCCTCATTTCAATTCTGCCTCTGAGAAAAGCTGTATTATCTCCAGAGAGCAATGATATAGCCTTGTACATTTGTTATCTATTGCCCTGATTATACCACAGGAAGAGAGAAAAGCCCATTTCAGGTTAAAAAACAAAACAAAACAAAGCAAAAACTTTGAGTAAAAAAAAAAAAAAAACTTATTAAGGAATTTACATAATTAATTTTAATGATATGAAAATACAACATGGATATGTTCATACCCACCGTAGCTGGTGGGTATGAACAAATACTTTCTTTTGAAATATCTGTAACTAAGTGACTTCTTATGTGTTATTTTCTTACACAAAAATAATAGCTAGTGTTAAGGAACACTTACTATGAAGAGACATGATTCTAGGCCCTTGGCATGTGTCAATTACTTTAATATTCATAATAGTTAGTAGATAGTTTATTGCATTTTAGAGTAGAAAACACTGAGATAAGGGACTGGTTAAAACATGTGCCCCAGGGGGCATCTGGTGGCTCAGTGGGTTAAGCCTCTGCCTTTGGCTCAGGTCATGATCTCAGGGTTCTGGGATCGAGCCCCACATCAGGCTCTCTGCTCAGCAGTGAGACTGCTTCCCCCTTTCTCTCTGGCTGCTGCTCTGCCTACTTGTGATCTCTGTCAAATAAATAAATAAAATCTTAAAAAAAAAAAAAAAAAAAACTGTGCCCCAGGGTTTTACTACAAGTAACCTTGTGGTAGACCCTGCAATTTTAACCTCTATCTGTTGTTAACTATGGTTATCAATGGAAGAATTGCATTTAATATCAAAAATAGATAATGTTTTCTAGTGGACAAAAGATAGACAGATATGTGGTATTATAAATAAGAGTAAGGATATAGACGTTTGCTTAGAATAATAAAATTTAGTGGATGTCAGAGTTCCTCCAATGATTAAAACTCTATTCACCATAAAAGAGTAAGTTGAAGCAAGATTTGGAAGTAGAAATTTGCCAAACATACTCTGGAGGCTGGTTTGTCTAAAAGTGGATGGCAGATATCAAATCTGAATTTGTGAAAGTATGTTCTTGCTGATTCAATTTAATGCAAGGTAATCTTAAACAAACAAAAAGTAATACTTTTAAATTCCTTGAAAGTGGGCTAGTAGTATAGATTTTTATATTTTTATGAAAGAATGAAAATTGTTCTCTCAGGTATGTATTAAATTAATAGTTGTGTTTGAGTCAGAGACCTTCCTAAAACGTTAATTTATGGATTTAGGATAAATTTATAATCTTCCTAAAGTCTGTTCAAATGAAAACAAAAGAAACAAAATCATTTGAGGCCATCTTAATACTAATTTTTAACATAATTTTACATTATGTACTAATTTTATGCTAGGCACTCTTCTTTTTTTTTTTTTGTCTTTTTATTTATTTATTTATTTATTTATTTATTATTTTTTATAAACATATATTTTTATCCCCAGGGATACAGGTCTGTGAATCGCCAGGTTTACACACTTCACAGCACTCCTCTATGTGTTCCGCAAATCCTACTTCATTTCATCTTTCTACAAATGTGTGCAATGGCTATAGTCATCTACATTTTTTTTAAGATTTTATTTATTTTTGTGCATGTGTACACATGAGAGAGAGAGAATGAGCCGGGGCTGGGATGGGGTAGTGAGGGGGTTGGGCAGGATTTAGTGGGAAACCCAAGGCGGGACTTGACCCCAGGATCCTGGGAACATAACTTGAGCCAACGGCAGACACTTAAACCACTGAGCCACCAAGATGCCCCTGTCATCTACATTTTATAGTTGAAGAAACTCAGAGAGGTTTAACAGCTTGCCTGATGTAGCAAACACAGCTAAAATGTGTCAGACACAGGAACAAAACTTAAGACCTGGTTCCTTAATTTCTTATCATATCCATTATCCTATATTGTGTATTTGGGCTTTTAGAATTGTCATCAGTTATCATTCTTTCTCTCTCTCATATACACACACAAAATAAAACAATCCAGAACTCTAAACAGATCTCACATTTTATTGATAGGTCAAATCATCCAGGGGCACTATTAGAAAGCTGATTTGATATATGGTTAATGGAAAAGTTATATGAATAACTTGTAGAACCAGTGGTCCTACAAGTAAGATTGAATTACTTATTTAGTTATAACTATAACTATAACTAAATTATTTCTATTTATAAATATAATATTTGTATTTATAAATATAAATATAACTAAATATATATAAATATATATTTGTATATATTTATATAAATAAATACATTTTATATAAACATATATATTTAGTTATATTTATAACTAAATAAGTAATTCAATCTTAATTTACATATATATATAAATATAACTAAATATATATATAAATTACTTACACTGTGATTGCTGATCATTTACTGAGTATCATTTACTGAGTATCTATCTCCTAGAATCAACATAAATATTTTGAATATTAAGGTTTTTTATTTGCAGGGTGCCTAAGTAGCTCAGTCGGTTGAGCGTCTGCCTTGGGGTCAAGTAATGATCCTTTAGCTAAAGTCATGATCCGGGGGTCCTGGGATAGAGCCCTGCCATCAATCGATGGGACTTTCTGCTCAACAGGGAGCCAAGTTTCTCCCACTCCCTCTGCCTGCCATTGTTTTGCTCGCTCTCTCTCTCTGTCAAAAAATAAAATAAAATAAAATCTTTAAAAAATTTAAAAATGATTTAAAAAAAAAATGATTTTTTTATTCTAAATTTATTTTCAGTTGTTTTCTTCACATCAGTTGGTAATGATGTTTTAAAGTCATGGTTAATAATCAAGAAGCATTTATTCCTTTTTAAACAGAGTTGGATAAATGTAATTTTGAATTAAAAGCTTGTGAATCTGAAACGAATATATGTTCTCATCTTTCACCACGCACTAATTCCAGTAGGTAATCATTAAGCATTTCAGATTGGACATCAAGGAAAGAAAGTGACCCTACATTCAAGTGCCTACCACTGAACTTTTGTTTTCCTGTGTATTTAGGTTTGTGTCGGAACTCTTAAAAACATAAATTTACACATAAAGATATATGTGATGATCAGCCATTTATCATGGCTATGAGAGACCAAGAACTAACATTTTTATAACATTTCATAACTACAAGTTATTTTATACACTTTATATTCAAGAACCTTAAGTTACATAGGTGGGATTTTTTTCCCCATATTTTTGAATAAAAGTGAAAATGATATTCTTAGAACACTGTGATTGCTGATCATTTACTGAGTACCTTTTTTTTTCTTTAAGAAAATAATAATACTTCTGCACCTCAGTTTTTTAACCTACAGAACAGTAGTAATATACACCTAGTAATATACACCTTTCTTACTTCAAGTCTTTCTATTAAAATACCACGATAAGACAGGAGAAAAGAAAGTGCATACTGCAAACAGCTTTTCTTTGTCTCTGTTTTCCCATGTGAACAACATAAGCTAATGCTAAGTTCTTGGAGCATCACAGAAATTCTTTCTGTAACAAAAATTCTATTATAGAAATGTTAAATGTTATTGGCTGCTCATGAACACATTCTTAACCTAGTTTAGACAGACTTTAAGCTAAAATTTATGCAGTGTTCATATTTTTCTTTCTCTCAACATGTATATTGTAGGATTAAAATTTTAAGACCTTCCACTTCTGATTCTCAGACTTGGATTCATTCAAGGTTAAGTCTGTAATGCATTGCTGTTCTCCTTCTTACTCTTAACAGAGATTAAGAGACTTGCCAGACCTATCAGGGTTTTAAGAAGAAGCATAACTAAACAATAGCAGAGTATTTATTTTTAAGGAAAATTAGTTTCATGCTATTCAGAGAGACAAACTCTGCCATGTAAACCCTAAAAAGTGTTAGTTCAAAAATGGGGTAATAGCCAGTATGCACTGGTGTTATAGAAAGAATTGATACTTCACTTTAAATATATGACCAGTAAGCTAATTTTTTATAGCTCAGAAAATTGAAACCCCTTTAAAGACACAATTTCATTAGACCATAACTCCATTAAAATGTAACCAAAGGCTTGGGTCATCATTTATACAAATGGTTTTAATCAAAGAAAAATGCTTAGAGAAATGGAAGTGGCCAGTATTTTGTGTAATGCAATAGCTCCCCCATCTTACAGACTAAAGAATATAAACTAGAAATCTGTTGATATATAATATTAACAGCATCTGTATTTTATTTTTTAATCCTATTTTCCTTCCTTAACTCTTGCAAAGAAGAGAAACCTTATCATTGATGTACTTGTCCCCAAAATATCCATTATTTCTACATGATCTTCACAGAACATAAAACCCTACAGGAAATTGCAAGTATCTCAATGACTAGGGTATTTAAAAATTATCTTGTAAAGATAAATAAATACCATGGATATCCCATGCTTTTTAACATGTTCCGAGAAAATGAAATTTTCATTTATTTGCTGTATGTTTAAAAAATATATTCTCACCCGAATGTTTATAGCAGCAATGTCCACAATAGCCAAACTATGGAAAGAACCTAGATGTCCATCAACAGATGAATGGATCAAGAAGATGTGGTATATATACACAATGGAATACTATGCAGCCATCAAAAGAAATGAAATCTTGCCATTTGCAACAACATGGATGGAACTAGAGCGTATCATGCTTAGCGAAATAAGTCAAGCAGAGAAAGACAACTATCATATGATCTCCCTGATATGAGGAAGTGGTGATGCAACATGGAGGCTTAAGTGGGTAGAAGAATAAATGAAACAAGATGGGATTGGGAGGGAGACAAACCATAAGTGACTCTTAATCTCACAAAACAAACTGAGGGTTGCCGGGGGGAGGGGGTTGGGGAGAAGGGGGTGGGATTATGGACATTGGGGAGGGTATGTGATTTGGTGAGTGCTGTGAAGTGTGTAAACCTGGTGATTCACAGACCTGGGGATAAAAATATATGTATATAAAAAATATATGTTTATAAAAAATAAAAAATTAAAAAATATATTCTTGGTTCATCTGGGGGGCTCAGTCAGTTAAATGACCAACTCTTGATTTCAGCTCATGTCATGATCTCAGGGTGATGAAATGAGCCCCTTTTGGGCTCTGTGCTCAGCACAGAGTCTGCTTGGAATCTCTATCTCCTCTCCTTCGACCTCTACCCCCACTCACGATGGCCCTCCCTCTCGCTCTCTCAAATAAATAAATAAATAAATAATATCTTAAAAAATAAAAATGATATTTTTATTCATGGTCTTTTACCCCCTTATATTTTGATTACTTACCAGTATTCAATAATTATTAGGTTGACTTAATACTTAAATAGTAAGCATTTTCAGTCTTGCAAAATAGCTTAAGAAATACTAAGCAAATTACCTCACATCTTCTTAACAGTGATTGCACAAGTTGGGGCACCTGGGTGCCTCAGTCGGTTAAGTATCTGCCTTTCACTCAGGTCATGATCTGGAATCATGTCCTGTGTTGGGCTTCCTGCTTAGTGGGGAGTCTACTTCTCTTTCTCCCTCTGCCCTTCTCCCTGCTTAGGCAAGCATTTGCTCTCTCTCTCAAATAAATAATATCTTTAAAAAATAAAAACCTTAAAAATCACTTAAGACAACTGAGATGAAAGAATTTTTTTTTTCTGAAAATTCCTGAAAAATTGCATGTGAATATATTAAAATTAATATTTCTGAAACTATTTTATGTACAATATGAGTTAAAATTTGTCAATATTTAAAGTTTCATCAAGCCCTATATACTGTAGAGTTTTTCTATAGTTAGCAGTATGAAACGAATGCAAATTGTATGATAGCCAGGAGAAGGAAATGCCCATCTCATAAAAAAACATACTGATGAATAGAAGAAAAGAGAATTACTGATATTTTTCATTTTATAAAGTAGGTATTCAGTAGCCTACTAAATGTAAGGCAGGTTTTTAAAATTATCTTTTAATATTACATCAAGGATATGATTCCATTTGGGAAAGATCACCACCTCCCCATATGCACCACCACCCAGAATTGAAAACATTTGGCAGAGTATATATTGGTCAAAGCTATTGAATGTTTAATAACAGAGCATTCAAGGACACTTAGAACCCTGTAGCCAGTTATGGTCTGGGACCAGCTTGTTGGCTAGATGCAGCCAATTATGTGCATCTCTTCCAAAATATGGTTCACTGACCTCATATAGAAGATTGAAATCGCCCAAGGTTGGATCATTTAAACCGTGGAGATTGGCAAAGGTTATATATCAAAACCTTTCCTATCTTATCCCCTCCTGCCAAGCTGGTTGTTAAACATTTACCAGTGTACTACAGCCAGTAGCAATTTCAAACCTAGAAAATACCTTCCAGCATCAAATTTCCTCTTTGGCTGTGCACTCTGGGCAACATTATCCAAACTGCTGAGATTTCTCCTACCAGGTCTCTGGCGCTATGATACATGTTCAGGTACAGAAACCTAGAACTTCTACTTTTTTTTTTCACTTCTATGTTTTTATACTCACAATGTCCACATTGTTACAGAACTGTGCATTACTAACAAGAAAATGGTCAGGTACCACACTATGATAGTACTGCTTTAAAGGTACAGGTCTTTTGGATACTGACTTTATCAAGGCTAAGCACCCTCACACTGACAAATTACTCAACACTTGGAAACGTGAGTTGAGCTGGTGCCTAATTAATAAACCTCATCACCTTTGCTTTTAGAAGTATAAGGAAAAACCAAATCCTTTTGGTTCACAAACTGTCCCCTGTACATGTAGAGCAAGTAAAATTAAAAGAAAGAGGCAAACAACTTCAGATTGGCAGGTGGTAAGTTTAATAAGCAAAAAACCAAAAAACAAAACTTATGTATTAGTCTTATCTTAGGTGGCTGCAAGACAAATCCAGCTCCACATTCACCTACTTCTATTTGTATAGAGCCCTTAACTGGTTTCAGTCACACATATTCTCTAAATGGTCTTAACACACATTGCTCTTTCAAGGCTGTTTCCTTGAAAATGGCTTGAAGTGTAGGAACAGTGGGCAAAACAGACATTCCAAGGTTTGGGGGGGTAATTGAGGAGCCTCCAAATGCCCGGGTCCAGCTGGTGGGTCAATCAGTGGTCATAGCCACTTGATGACCTCCTCTAATGTATCCATAACTAGTTGGCCCCATGATGAAAAAACAAAAACAAATAGCTTAGATTTTCTAAAAAAAACAAATCACATATTTTCTGAAATTCAGTAAATCAAACATTCATTCTGAATTTATCATTTCCTCTATTATAAAGCAATTCTCCCATTATACCACTGTTTTCTTTTTTAAAAAAATAAAAGATTTATTTATTCTTTTTTAAAATATTTTATTTATTTATTTGACAGACAAGTAGGCAGAGAGGCAGGCAGAGAGAGAGAGGAGGAGGCAGGCTCCCTGCTGAGCAGAGAGCCTGATTCAGGCCTATGCCAGGACTGTGGGATCATGACCTGAGCAGAAGGCAGAAGCTTTAGCCCATGGAGCCACCCAGGCGCCTCTGTTTTCTTATTCATAAAGTATTATCGTTAGAAAATCAAAGTTTTTGTGTGTTAGAAGAAATATTTGAACTTATGTGAATTCCAGTAAAATTTGTGATAATTGGTGACAGAAAAACCAGTGTGTTTTTAAACTGTTTTGTCATCTTTTTTGTTTTTTTAATTAGTTTTGCATTACATGTTTTATTTTGTCATTGACTATTCAGTTTTTTATAAATATTAGTCAGCTACTAATTTGTTTGCACAACTTTTTCTTAATACATCTATCACAGAAAATTTGTACCTCAAAACACGGATATTTATATATTTTTTACTATATGCCATAATCCTCAATTTAATTTAAAATATCAGTAGGAAAATATCCTCATTTTAATTAAAAATATAAAATAAAAGTAAATAATTATGGAGTTTAAACAATATATAATAGCTTTGTCATGCTTCTAGAAAGGACTCTCTTCTGCCTGGAGCTGATTGTCTACTAATTCTTTGTATGTTGTGCTCCAGCAATTTATTTACTTTTTCATATTTTGTGCCTTATTTCTTAATGGGATCTGACCTGATAGATCCTTCAACACCCTCTATCTGCACTTACATTTTTTCATTTGAATGAATGATCCATACCCTGTTTTAGATTTCTCATCTGGCATTTTCTCCTTGATTCACACGGCAAGAGGGGCTATCCTCTAATATTATTCCACTGAAACTGGTTTCACTAACATCACTACTGATACCCATTAAATCTTCTCCCCTCGAGAAGATATTTGCAAACAACATATCAGATAAAGGACTAATACCAAAATCCATAAAGAGCTTAGCAAAGTCAACTCTCCAAGAACAAATAATCCAGTCAAGAAATGGGCAGAGCACATGAACAGACATTTCTGCAAAGAAGACATCCAGATCGCCAATAGACACATGAAAAAATGCTCCACATCACTCGGCATCAGAGAAATAAAAATCAAAACCACAATGAGATACCACCTCACACCAGTCAGAATGGCTAAAATGAACAAGTCAGGAAATGACAGATGCTGGCGAGGATGTGGAGAAAGGAGAACCCTCCTACACTGTTGGTGTGAATGCAAGCTGGTGCAGCCACTCTGGAAAATAGCATGGAGATTCCTCAAAAACTTGAAAATAGAGCTACCCTGTGACCCAGCAATTGCACTACTGGGTATTTACCCTAAAGATACAAACAGAATGATCCAAAGGGGCATGTGCACCATAATGTTTAAAGGAGCAATGTCCAAATAACCAAACTATTGATAGAACCTAGATGTCCCTCAACAGATGAATGGATAAAGAAGATTTGGTATACACATACAATGGAATACTATGCAGCCATCAAAAGAAATGATATCTTGCCATTTGCGACAATGTGGATGGAACTAGAGGGTATTATGCTTAGCGAAATAAGTCAATCAGAGAAAGACAACTATCATCTCCCTGATATGAGGAAGTGGAGATGCAAAGTGGGGGGTTTGGGGGGCAGGAAAAGAATAGAAACAAGATGGGATTGGGAGGGAGAAAAACCATGAGACTCTTAATCTCACAAAACAAACTGAGGGTTGCTGGGGGGAGAGGGGCAGGGAGAGGGTGGTAGGGTTATGGACATTGGGGAGAGTATATGCTATGGTGAGTGCTGTGAAGTGTGTAAACCTGGCGATTCACAGACCTGTACCCCTGGGGCTAATAATACATTATATGTTTATTAAAAAATCTAAAAATTAAAAAAAAAATCTTCTCCCCTCATTTCACTCTTTCTAATACTAATCTCTCTGCAAAAGTTGATACTGCTCTCCAACCCATTTCTTGAAATTGTTTTTGTCTTTGCTTTTCCTGATATAATTCTTTCCATCTATTAAGATATATCCTTTTTCAACTTATTGCCTCTTTTTTCATCAATTCCTTGGCTATTTTATACTTCTAGGATCTGTCTTTTGTCAGATGTTCTCACCCATACACTCTCATTTAATCCCATGATTTTGTCACCTATAAATTAATGACTCCATCTCAGATTGCTTGTCTGAGCTCAATTTATATATCCAGATACCTCTGGAGGATCTTTCTTCCAGCCCTCTTCTATTCACATATAAAACTGAGTGAATTCTCATCTAACCTGGCTTTCTTTCTACATCTGTATATTGGTAGGCTATAGAATCTAATATATTTTTTCCTGTCTCTAAACCCACTTCTCATAAAACTTACCTGAACCTCTTCTTCAAGTCTGGTTCCCATGGCTGTTTGCTAAGCAGGTAGCAGGCCATGTTATCCCACCCCCTGAATACAGCTGGGATAGTCTCCTCTCTCCTGGAGGCTGAAATTGAGACACAGACAGAACGTGGTATTATTTGTGAATGAGACGACCATATCTGGGCCATGTTCTCTAATTAACAACCCGAAATGAAAGTTGATCTGAAAAGAAAGTTTCATTTAAAAAACCCATGTGAAGAGAGCAGTAGAAATGAAAAACTATGTTACCCTAGTAAGTGTGAAAAATAGAGTAGCTCTCCTGTTTCCTCACAACTCCTAAGTTCTTCTATACATCTTTTTCTTGAAGATAAGAGATACTCCTGTATAGATCCACTAAACTCTGATTGTAATAGCTGTGGGGGGGTGTCAATCTAATTTACTCTTTTACAGTGATTAAATTAGCAGTTAGGCCATATGGATATACCAGCTTGTACTTGCATCCAATCCTCTTTCTCCAGTGCATCACCAAACCTTATTTCTTACCTTAACTACTGTAATTCTCTTTGAGAATGATTTTGTTTTTGTTTTTATTTTTTCAATTCCTCCATCTTTCACACTCCTACAAGTTCAAACTTTCTAGAATAGAAATCCATATTTATTATTCTGCATAAAGCCAATGAATGGCTTTCTGCTGACTATCAAATGAAGTCAAATCCCTTTAAGCAGAGCATGCAAGCCACTGCATGTCCAGAACCTAGATAACCTTGCACTATCCTGAAGGTTTACTGTCTTGTGTATCTTTTCATTTGGCTCATGTCATTCTTGCTTGCTGGAATACCCTTCTCTACCTTACTGCTTGGACCATTCCTACTTCAAGTGTTTACATTTGCAAATCATCCCTTACCTACCAAATAGAGTTAATCATTCCTTTTTTAGGAATACACACACATACACATTTATCTATTCTATTTCTTTTATTTAAATGCTTTTTCTTCCTTCCAGAATATGAGCTGGTTGTTGATAGAAAACAGTGTTCCATTATTTACATAACATTTGTTTCTTTATTATAATATGAATAAACCCAGGAAGTAATTAGGATAATCTAAAGTAGATCTAGACTTCCTAGATCCTGATTAACCACTGGTGTTTGTGTTAATTCATAATCTATTTTACTTTCTCTCTAAGAAGAAGGATAACTTTAAAATTATTATAGTTCAGTGTTGCCTGGGTGGCTCAGTGGGTTAAGCTTCTGCCTTTGGCTCAGGTCATGATCTCAGGGTCCTGGAATCAAGCCCTGCATGGGGCTCTCTGCTCTGCAGAGAGCTGCTTCCGCCTCTCTCTCTGCCTGCCTCTCTGCCTACTTGTGATCTCTCTCTCTCCTTGTTAATTAAATAAAAAGTTTTTTGTTTTTTTTTTTAATTTTTGTAGTTCATACTGCACCTCTTATAAATGTCAGGGAACTCATGTTAAAAGATAAACTGAGGCATATTATAAATTTTAAGAGTTTATTTGAACACAGATTGATTTGAATTGGGCAGCACCTAACCAAAGGTGATTAGAAGAACTCCACCAACAGGAGCTAGAGGAGAGATTTGTATAGAGAAGATGTGGAGGCAAAGCAAGGGAATTATTTGATCAGCTATAGCTTAACCAGTTGCCTTATTTGGGAGAGTCTAGTTGGCTATTTATGATTGGTTATTCTTAAGTTCCATGTTCTCTGATTCCAGTGCATTTATTCTGCTTTAGGGTTTGTTTTGCCAAGGCATTAGAGTCATGTTAGGCTGATGGCTCCTTGTTTAATTACTTTAAACTCATAAATCCCCAGTCTTATTTAAGTTAATGGTTCTCTTCATGGCACTTCCAATTATGCCACATATTGCTATGATTCCTTGGAACCACAAGGAACCACAATTTACCTTTTTTTAAACTCCAATTCTACAAGTATTTTTTTTTTTTAAGATTTTATTTATTTATTTGAGAGAGAGACAGGGAGAGAGAGCATGAGTGAGGAGAAGGGCAGAGAGAGAAGCAGACTCCCCGTGGAGCTGGGAGCCCGATGCGGGACTCGATCCCGGGACTCCGAGATCATGACCTAAGCCGAAGGCAGTTGTCCAACCAACTGAGCCACCCAGGCGTCCCTCTACAAGTATTTTTAAAACCAACTTCTTTTATCCAAATGTAGGCCAGGTGATTCTCCCTTCTTTACAATAGGAGAAGACTTACTAATAGGACTGGAGTGTGGGAGAAGTAGGCGGTGTGATTTAGTTGATTCTAATCAACTAGTTACTTCTCTCCATGAAGCATGGAATATTTAGCTTAGGGTCTCTGCATGTCAGTGTTTAAACATAAAATTAGTGGTTGAAATAGCCAGTCTCCAGATGGTAGCTACACTTGTAGTGAGCATAGCATATTATATAGAGACATTCAATCACTATGATGTACACTAAGAAACTAATATAACATTATGTCAGCCATAAATAGAATAAATAATTTTTAAAGTCTATAAATTCCCCCTAATTATACATTTCTGTTCTTGAAAAATCAAGACATTTTATTAATAAACAGAATAATTTGGAAAGTAATCACTAATCATCAGCATATATATTTACTTAAAAATATATTTACTGCTTGTGTAAGTAAAATTAAATTATATTAATGAATTTCTCCCTCCCTAGGTGCAAATACAATAAAACATTCTGATTACAGTAACATACATATAAAAGTATAGGGGTAATATATGGAATTAATGTAAATGTTAATTATCTGATTTTAATTTTGAGTAAATCGTTGACTTTGCAAGTTCTCAGGGTCCTAGGATAGAACTCTGTGTCAGACTACCTGCTCAGTGGGAAGTCTGCTTCTCCTTCTCCCCCTGACACTCCTTCCCCCCCTCCCCACACTGCTTTTACACTCTTGCTAGCTCTCTCTTTCAAATAAATAAATAATTTTTTAATTGAGTAAATCAAAGATATAACGCAATAAACTTTCAGATTAGTTAGAACAAGTACTTATTTATTTGGAGGTAACTACTAATAGATTGTGTTCCAAGAATGTTTCATTATCAGTTCATGCTGTTAACACCTGAAACACAAGAACTACCAGAAACAGAAAATGAAACAAAGTGTCAATTGCTTTTTCAAGGTAACTGCTAAATATAAGAACAACTTATTTTCACAGACTGCAGTTTCTTAAAGTTAGGTATTCTGTTTTATCCATGACCCAGTTGCTAGCTTAGAAAAAATAAAACAAAATACATTTAAAAAATAAATGTTATATTTATATTGAGCAACCTGTGCCATGTATGTTTTATATCTATGATTCTTTCTAAGATTAAAGTAACAAAGGAGAAACTGAGCTGTTTGAAATCACAAAATAAATGGTTAAGAAAAAAGCCTGGCACATTATCTTATGCATATTCCTATTATCTTACTGCAACATTTATGAGATATAAGAATAAATACTAAATTTGAAAATATGAAAGACAAAAATGAAGTCTTCACATTCATTACATATTAAAAAATAGTTATCACCTTGTGTAAATGTGATCTACAGAGGATGTGAAACACTAAATTTGCTGACTAGATCATAGCTGGAACTACACACACACTTGGGTATATTGTGATGATGCTCACTTTCTCTTCCAAAATTCAACAACTTTGTTCAAATTCACGGTTTGCTCTCTTGGGCTACTCATTACTCTTGCCTTACCGTTTTAACATTTGCTTCTTAGTGCATACCACGGCACAGATACATTGTATTCAAGTAACAAATAGCAAATGAACCACAGTGGGAGAGATTTCATAAGGAAGAGTCAAAGCAAAACACAATCCAGACAGGTAACCGTGGGTTTATACATTTCATAAAACAGGGGGAAAAAAAAAGTGTTTCAAGGAAAGTAAAGTTAGCTTTCCAAGCACAGTTGCCACTTGATCTGGACATTTACTGTATAAGGGTAAAATTACCTTGCATATTTTATATAGAAAAATGTTTTAGGAGCGCCTGGGTGGCTTGATCGTTAAGCATCTGCCTTCAGCTCAGGTCATGATCCCAGGCCTCTCTCCTACCCACCCTGCTTGTGTTCCCTCTCTCACTGTCTCTCTGTCTGTCAAATAAGTAAACAAATTCTTAAACTATATATATATATATATATATATATATATATATATATATAAACATTTATAGAAAGAAGGCTAAATATGGCTGCTCTACACATACTGTTTTTCTTCAACTTTGTTTCACTGTAAGTTCCAGTTGAGGCATTTTCTGCAAAATTTTCCAGTAAGCTCTTTCATAATAATTCAAAGAACTATTCTAATTCTCTTCTTATTCCAAGAGAATCATTAGCATGTTGCTTGGTGTTGGAAAAACAGGTATGCATTTCACCTATAAAACGGTAAAAAAAAAAAAAAAAAAAAAAAAAAAAAAAAAAAAAAAAAAAAAAACAAACGGTATTCTCCTGTCAAGGAGAAACCAGAAGTGATTAAATAGCAAAAGTGGGAAAGAGAAGCTAGTTGCATAGTGTAAAGACAGAACACAATAGGTAGAAATGAGTTCAGGAGGTCAAGGAATTCATCTCATACCTCACTGGCAATTTTCTAAATGAACAAGTAAGTGTAGTACTAGTGAATCGAATGAAGATTACCAAGATGAAGTCACTAGAAAAAGAAATAGTCTTATTCTAGTTCAGTGCATCAAACAAGTGTCCATCTTTAAAAATTAATTTAAAAATGTATTTTATTTTTTGCATTATGAGCATTTTCACATTTAAGACAAAGTTCAGATTTAAAACTACATTTCAAACTTTCTACTATTCACCAAAGTGAAAAATAAAACCTTTAAAGGATTACACAGATCTTTCATCTGTAGATCTTTTATCTCTGATAAATCTTCCATTTATCTCCATCTTATTAAAAGCATATAAAACAAACACCTCAGTGGGACAGTATGAAAATACTTTTGGTAATAGAGAATTAATGTTTGACGTGGGGGAAAAAACATTCCTAGACAATATATAAGGAATTGTTTTTATAGTTCTAAGAGATTATTAACTTTATAATTTGCTCAATTCTTTGCTTTCCATTTTCTTTTTTAAAGACATATTGTCCCTTGTAGTATGAATGGAAACTAGAGAACAATAACATCTCTTAGTAAATGGGTCAAGAACAGGAAGAACCATGGGGTGCCTGGGTAGCTCAGCTGGTTAAACTTCAGACTCTTGATTTCAGCTCAAGTCCTGATCTCAGCATCTGGCCTGGTGCCCACCCTGGAGTTGGCTTGTCCCTCTCCCTCTGCTCCTTCCCCGACTCTACTTTCTCTTTCTCTCTCTCTAAAATAAATAAGTAAACAAATAAATAAATATTTTTAAAAAGTAGGAAGGACTTATTCTTCAAGGATAAAGTATGAAAATGAGTGAATTAATTAATTAATTAATTAATTAATTCAATGCCAACCAATGTTTTTTCCTTTTGGTTACATTTATCAGCACTAGAGAAATCAAGAGTCTTAAACAACTTCTACCATGAAATGTAACAAGTCATCATTTGTAAAACTGTAAAAGCTAACTATAGTGCTGATCACATATTTGAAAGCCATATAGAAAGGTTGCAACCTCATATAACTTCACAATGATGTCCTACCTCTTTCTTAGTTCCTAAATTCTATTGCTAATGAAATAACTTAAAGTATTTAATATACCTTATAATCAGTAAGTTAGGTTAATTGTTCAATAATGTATTTTTTTGGTTTAATAAGTTTCTAATTTTAGGTGCACAGTCTGTTAAACCTCTGCTTTTGACTCAGGTCATGATCTCCAGGTCCCAGGGATAGAGCATGTTTCCTGCTCAAGAGGGAGTCAGTTTCTCTCTCCCTCTGCCCCTCCCTACTTCTTGTTCACTCTCTCAAATAAATAAACAAAATCTTTTTTAAAAAGTTTCTAATTTTATATTATCAAAGGCTTAAAACATGCCAATCTAACACAAAATAAGAATATTTTATTTTTTGGCATATCCAAGTAGTAACAAAAGATACAACAGATCGATAATAGTTAAATTAACATTGCCCATATACAAATTCATTTCAGATAAACTGGGAAAATATTATCACATAGCAACATAACACAATAAAAAGATAAAATGTTTAAAATAATTATATTTTCTACAAATATAAATATTAAGGATTTTAATAAATCAGGCCAAATAATTTACATAGGTTTTTAAAGATTTTATTTATTTATTTGACAGAAAGAGACCACGAGTAGGCAGAGAAGCAGACAGAGAGAATTGGGGAAGCAGGCTCTCTGAGCAGAGAGCCAGATGTGGGGCTTGATCCCAGGACCCTGATATCATGATCTGAGCCCAAGGCAGAGGCTTAACCCACTGAGCCACCCAGGCACCCTGTATGAAACTTTTTTATTTTTATTTTCCTATTGCCCAACTTTCCATGTTCTCAACATATTTCTTAATTTTTATAACAACCTGAGTAATGGGCAAAAGACTATACATATGTAGGCCATGTGTGTATGTATATATATACATACACACACATACATATATATAGTAACCAATCTGAGAGCCAGGGTTAAGCCACATAAGTTGGAAGCTTCTTTGATTACATTCTAGCAAGAGTACCACTCATAAAGGGGAAGGTATTTAAGGAAATAGTTCTAAACTTTCAAAATACATTTTGAGGATGAATACTGTCTGAAGACAGCAACTTGAGTATTCAAGATTTTGCACAACAGTATGTCTCAAAAATTATAGAATATTTAATATGAGATTAAGAGTCACTTATGGTTTGTCTCCCTCCCAATCCCATCTTGTTTCATTTATTCTTCTACCCACTTAAGCCTCCATGTTGCATCACCACGCCGGGGGGAGGGGGTTGGGGAGAAGGGGGTGGGATTATGGACATTGGGGAGGGTATGTGATTTGGTGAGTGCTGTGAAGTGTGTAAACCTGGTGATTCACAGACCTGGGGATAAAAATATATGTTTATAAAAAATATATGTTTATAAAAAATAATAAATTAAAAAAAAAAAAGAATATTTAATATGAAGAAAAACAAAAATACCAGTAGAATGTTTTAGGCATCTTCCTGAGGGTTTTTATCTCACTTTTATGAAAAAAAAATTGATAAAAAAAAGATTATTTTGAGAAACTAGATAATTTATAATATTTTAGTAAAATTAGTGATTCATTACATAATTTTAAGAAACTAACAGTAGTAAAGAAACTATTATTGGAATCGATGGAGGTGGCTTCCAGAAGTCTAGCCAAAGAAGATTTGGGCTTAATAGCAAATTGTAGTTATGAAATAAAGCAAGGTCATGTTGTAATGACCTCTTGTTGGTCTATAAGCTGCATTAGATGGTAAGCACTATTGTGCGGACAGAGACCAAGAGAATTATGGTTATTCTTCTCTCCCCAGTGCATAGTGCTGGACACTGGCTAAAACAATGAAATGAATAGCAGGGCAAGCAGAGAAAGGCCATTATATGGAAACAAAGTTTGATGGTAAACAATCACAAAAAGATTTGCTTTCATTACAGAAATCACTGGCACTCTAGCTGAGAAATAAATCCAAGTGAACTTTACCACCAACCTAGCTAAGAAAAGTGGAGTCAGTGAAAGGACCTGAACGACTAGGAGGTAAAAAATGAGTGGAGTAATGAGAAGTAACTCAGTTTCCTCAAGAGACCATAATTAAAGGAGAAGCAAAGTGGTGAAGAGATTAGGAGGAAATTACCTAATCATGCTTTAGGATTTTATGTCAACAAATAATTGTTCTAAAAAATGTATCTCTTTTCATGTAGATAAAACTTATCCAACATTATTTATCTTAATGAAAATACAACTTTTAGAAAATAGTTCTTAATTCTAAATCTGTGGCCGTTTGTAAGAAAACCAAATCCTGGGGTTTCAACCAAATGAGTGTGTCACATTACTGCCGACTTGTGGCCACCTGATTGAAATTCAGGGGCAGATTTTGGAGAATAATAAACATTAGAAAATACACTGTAAAAAACTAAAGCATAAAAGCAAGCTTTTAAAATATAGTTTATTATCATGTTTTTTAGAACTGAGAGTAATATATACAGTTTGAAGAAGTTAAGTCCACAGAATTTCGACAGCTATCACCTCCATTTAATATGTCTTGGAGTCTATGGGTACTCACAAATCAGGTCATAAGAATAACAATGCAACCTTTTAAAATAATTTGCTTTTCAGATAATTATGTAATGACTGGGTCCATTTTACAGTAGTGTGTCAAGATCAAGATCAAGTGGAAGGGCCCCTGACTGGCTCAGTGGGTAGAACATGCAATTCTTGATGTCAAGGGTCATGAGTTCAAGTCTTACATTGGACACAGAATTTACTTAAAAAAAGAAAAGAAAATCAAGTGGAACTATTTCTGGGTATATAAATATAAAACTTCCAAAATGTTTCTGCCAAGGTTAAAAATCAGGTTCACAGCATTTTCAAAAATATGTATAAAGTAAAATAGAAAAAATAATACCATACTTAACATTAAATTCTGTATGCAAATTTAAGAATGAGTAGTTAGTGCCTTTGCATCCTGGATATGTAACACACTTTGCAGAAATTCTACTTTTTAGAAATTAAGTTGGCTTCATATTTCTGAAGTGGGTAAACAACTAGTCACGGACACTATAGTTTGAATTAGCATGATTTGATTGTTTTTTTAAGAATTTAATTAGATCCATCTAATAATATGACTAAATAGAGGTTTTGACAAGAAGAGGAAAATAATTCACAACATTGTACAATTACTCTCTGGATTAGATATTTCTAGGCAGGATGTTGTGCTTTGGAGCTTCTGGGTAACTAAACGGAAGCACCAGACAACAGGGACTTGATACCAGGACATAACCAAATAATGGAAGAAAAAGAGATGGATGGATATTAAAGACAGTATCTACATCTTGCTTGCAATAATGCCTGAGAATTGCCTTGTCTCTCCAGCAATGCTCATCTCTGAAATAACCCCTTCTCTTTGAATTCTCTTAAAAAGTTCTTGCCATGGGGTCCCTGGGTGGCTCAGTCATTAAGCGTCTGCCTTGGGTTCAGGTCATGATCCCAGGGTCCAGGAAAGGGGACCCCGAAGAATCGGTCTCCCTGCTTGGTGGGAAGCCTACTTCTCCCTCTCATACTTACCCTGCTTGTGTTCCCTCTCTCGCTATGTCTGTCTCTATCAAATAAATAAATAAAATATTTTTTTTAAAAAGTTCTTGCCTATAATACAATCTTTAAAAATCATTACACCTGTGTTTTAATAAATACATTTCAGTAAAGAATTTCCTTAGTAAAAGAAATGGGCACTTTCATCTAATAATTTATTAGGGTCTTAATGCAAGTTCCAGCTTTCAAGTGGTAGACCTTTATCACATAATATACCCTTATCATCATCCATCAACATTAAAAAAGACAACAAATAAACAGGAAGAAAAAGAGTAAAAGTATGCTTTACACAAGTAAAAATATCACAAACCAATAAAGAATTTGTATTTAAAAATAAAGGGAAAATATCTTCTGTATCTAGTTAGAATGTTAAATAGTAAATAAATTTGATTTTTTTGGAAGATCCAAAATACATGAGAAATCTGTTCACTTATAAAAGAGATATGCTAGGTCTTCAACTCTGTTTAGAGTTCAGTTGATTTTTTTTTTTTTTTTTTGTAAGATCTAATTGCCACCAGAATCTGTACCTTGGAGCTTTATAGGCAGGTACAACATCAGAAACATATTTCTAAGATAATGAAACCTCTTTTTACATTTCAAAACTATGTAGGGCACAACTGTGAGAGTTATTTTTTTTTAATCTTGATGTTTGGATTTCACTTATTTAAACTAATTTTTAAGGTTATTACTTCATTTCAGAAACTTGTCTTTCCCTATTCTTTCTTCATATCATTTTCTAGTCTTTAATTAACAGAGAAACTTTATATCAGTAAAAAGAATCAAAAGCTCTTCACAGTAGTGATTTATCACCCAGACAATGTGGAAATAATTTCACCGTAAATAAGATTTTAAAATCTTAAATTTGTACATCGACAAAAAATGAACTGAAAAGACAATTTATCATTCATGTCAATCTGCAGAAGGAAGAAAATTCATGAAGTACACAAACTATTAACAACAAATTTAGAGTAGATCATGCCTCTCTCACTGTCTTAGAAGAAACTCAACTGCCAAATAATAATAGAACCAGAAACTTAGGTAACCTTGTACTACTATCATTTTAACTGAAAAAACATTCACACTTCCATTTGCTATCTGAAATTGACAAAACACAAGTTTTTCAGATGCTGGATTATTCTGGGAAAACAGTCCAACATTTATGACCATGTTCATCAGAAAAATAATCTGGGAGAGAGAAACTTGACATAATTTTAAAAATGATTTGGCATAAACATTGGATTTGGGGATAAATTAATGAAGTCAGCCAGGTATATTGAGAAAATTATTTATTTATTTATTTATTTATTTAAATTATTTACTTATTATTGAATTAAATTACTTATTTATTTATTGAAATATATTTGGGTTCTTTTTAGATACTAATGTATAAATGGACTCTGTTCTATGAGGAATTTGTTTGGATTCTTAAAAGTTTACATAGCTGGGTAGTGCTAACAGCAGCCATATAGGCAAACCAGAAATTGCTCTATCTCTTCCCTTAGAGGCCCTCTTTCCTCTGAAGGAAATAAAAATAAAAATTACCCTTTGTTAACTTTAAGATCCTTTGGGGAAAAGTATCTTATCCTCTCCTTGAAAGTCTTGCTACCTTCTACTGACAACCCAGTAAAACAAAGCTTTCTTCTCTGTTGGCAAACTCTAATCAGCTTCCCTAAGAAGGAAAGGAACAAAAGCACTGTGTGTGGAGAGTGAGAGCTACAAAACTTTACCAGTGAGTGCTTTCTTGAAATGAGATAAAACTGGGAAAGCAAAGGAAAGCACTTTCAAATATAAATGCATAACGGTGCAGAAAGGCTAAACTAAATGAAGAGAGGATGTTTTTACGAGTTTGATAGGGCTTGCAACGTAAGAGAATACTGGTAAGTTATACATTATTACTCTTCCACATTAAGGAAACGTTGATCTCCTTTCCACATACGCACAGCTTTTCTTAAAAGCACTCAGTCATATATTTGAACTTTGCCCTGTTCTCAATTCTAGACTTCTTACAGCTGGTTGAGTACACCCCCTCCTCGCCTTCGTCTGGACTCTAGAAAAAGAAACAGAAAAAGGAAGAGAGAGAGAGAGAAAGGAAGGAAGGAAGGAAGGAAGGAAGGAAGGAAGATAGGAAAGAAAGAAAGAAAGAAAGAAAGAAAGAGAGGAAGGAAGGAAGGAAGGAAGGAAGGAAGGAAGGAAGGAAGGAAGAAAAGGAAAAAAGAAAAGTTATTTAGTCCAGCTATGCAAGGTCTTTGGATTTCTCATTCAACATCTCCCTATGCTTTCGTCCCCAGGACAACTGCAAACCTTTACTTCCCGGACTTGAGCGGTTCCTATCAGCTCAGCAGGGAAGGGTGGCAAGTGAGACAATCCTGAAGGAAAAAGGAGTCACCCCCGCGTCCTAAAGTATTTGGAAGTGCTCGCTCGCAGCTGCTTCACGGTGGTACTGGTGCAACTCCGCCGCCCTCCACTGAAGTCCGCGAAGTGGCCAAGTTTAAAGTGAAACGGAGATGGGAGCACACTCTCTCCCTGTCCTCGGGGAGTCCCTGGACTCGGTTCGCCGCAGGTTCTTGCCGTAGACTTTTCGGAAACTCAATTCTTATACTTCGGAGGACAAAAAGCCGGAGGGGAAGCAGTGGCGGTTTTAGTGGAGACTCGCCTGGACTGTAGCGGTGTCCCTTTGGCTTATTTTGTGAGGTTTCGTCGCACAGCCCTGTGCTGTGTGTTTGACGCTCCAGCTCTGGAACTCGGACCGTGCGGCCCCGCGCGGACTCCGCCGTACTCCCCCCCACCCCCCACTCACCCAGAGCCCGGGACCCCCAGCCGCCAAAGGACCTAGGAGAAAGAGGCACAGCAGGAACTGCAGCCCCGAAGCTGCGCTCCTCCGGAACAAAGCAGCGGCAAGGGTTGCGCGGATTCTTAAACCCCGGATCGGACTTGGAGCCCAGGGGAGGTAAAGGGAGAGCCGAGCAGAGGAAGGAGCCGAGAGCAGTTGCCACCTTACTCACTCCACCCTCGGCTTCTTTCCCCAAAGAGGCGGCTGTGTGGTCCTGCCTATGCGTGGGTGCACGTGTACGCGCTTGGGTGAGCTCAGTGGGTGTGCTCCAGTGCGAGTGCGTTTGTGCATTCTCAGGGCAACGCTAAAGCCTAGGAGAGCAATATGGGTAGCAAAATTCTATAGCACTCATTCGAGGGGACCACTGACACGTGGCTTTGCCGGGTAGCCCAGGAAGAAGTCCTTACTAGCCAGCTTCCTCCTCTGCAACCCGCAACTCTACCTTTCCTTTGGGTTCTGATGGGTGTCTGGGCCAGCCGAGATCGGAGCTAAAGGAGGAGGGGGCCCCCTGGGGCTGAAGACCGAGTGCTGGAGAACCCTTCAAAAAGAAGTGAAAGGCTCCAGTAGAAAGGCTCAGCGCAATTTCACTGGGGGTTCCCGGAAGGAAGCTTTTTCCAGACTGGAGGGAGTGAGGGCAGGGTCTAGGAGGGGCGCTCCAGAAGTTGTGACAGAGTCGGGAGAAATGCCGGCCCCTCGACCCCTCTCCGTCAGGGCCCGGCCTAGCGTTCTCCCCACCACCCTTCTCTTTGCTACTTCAGATACGATCTCTTTCCCACTAACCTTAGTGGTCAGGCTTGGCTGATGTCAACTACTGGGCTTGCTGTCTGCCCTTGACATACTAAAATGAGACTTGGAATGCCTAAGGCTGAGCTGAATTGTTTCCCAAATATATGTTCTTTTCAGCTTCTTTTCCTATCTGATTAGTAAGAGAAGCACTACCTACTACTACTAAGGGGACCCCGGATGAGGCCATCGCAGGTGACAGAGACCTCAAGTCAGCAGCCTTTCGTCTCACATTTTCCTGGAGGTTATATAGCTAATGACTTTTCCCAACGCTGTTAGCAGTCGCAGCTTGACCCGGTGACACTCCATTATCCCCTAATCGTGGAGGCTGTGGGTGGTCCGCAAATTTCCCTTTTACAAGACGCTGGGGACGCCCCTAGAAGTTCGTCTTTATTTCCAGATTTTCCGCCTTCTCCCCTCCCCCTCCCTGCAACGCCCCCGCGCTTCCCCAGCCTGGGAATTTCCAGGCACCTCGTGGACCCTCTCCTCTAGCCCGGGGTTAATCAATCCCGAGCTTGCCCGGCTCGGAGGCGCGAAGGTAGAGAGAGGCACGGTGGCCCCGGAGGGGGTCTCGCCTGACTCTGAGTCTGGGAGGCGCGGTAGCTCCCGTCATTGCGGCGAGGGCTGGGCGCACGGCGGCGCGCCCGCCGCCACCGCCGCCGCGGCCGCCTCCATGCTGCAGCGCCGGACGCAGTCCTTCCCCGCGGGGCGGCTGCCGTTGCCGGAACAGGCTGCCGCGGGGAGCCAGGGACCCGGGCCAGCCCTGGTCGCAGCCTGGGACCTGGGCTTGAAGCTGCACGCCTGAGCTGCAGACTAGCCCCGGCGCGGCGGGCAGCGGGCGGGGCGCTGTGTGCAGCGGCGCGCAGGGAGTCGGCCAGTGTGCAAAGCGGCCCGAACTGAGGACTCTGTGTGTGTGTGTATGTGTGTGTGCGTGTGTATGTGTGCGCGCGCGCGCGTGTGTGTGCGTGTGTTTGCGCGTGTTTTTCCTTTTCCCTAGAGGATGTGAATGGCTTTGCAGCTGGTTGCTCCCTTAGGATTTTTGACTGTGGAGCTCTGGGCTGTGAGCACAACCCACCCATATAATCCATTTTGCACGGTCGGTTTATATCAAGAGAAAAAAGCGCAACTGGACGGGGGTGGGGCCGACCAAGGAAACCTTCTGGAAATACAACCACACATTCACAAGAGAGAATGAAAGACCTGAAGAAATTTTCATAACCTTCCCGCTGACCCTTCTGTTTTCCGAAAAGATTCGGGATCTTTTCTACCTTTTGAAGTCATTTTGGCTTTTTTATTTATTTATTTATTTATTTTTGTAAGCCGCTCTCCAGCTAGCTCTGTGTGTGTGTGTATGTGTATGTGTGTGTGTGCGCGCGCGCGCCTCTCTGATGCATTTGACTGTCTTTTATCCAACTGCCCAGAAGCAAATGTTAACTCGTCGGTGCCCCCTCGGTGCCCAGGTTCTCGAAGAGCAGGAAGGACGCGCAGACCCATTTTCCTGGCTGGATTCGGAACCGCTGTCTGGCTGTGGACCCGTGTGTGTGGATCGCTTTACCCAGAGGCTTGGAAAGCTCCAGTGTTAACTTGCTTCCAGGTACATCACAAGGTCACCAGAGGGTCTTGTAGCCGTCTTGTCTCCGTGCATCTGGACCTGTTTTAGCCAGAAGGATATTTATGTTTCAGTCCACATCATCTGAAGCCAAAAGTTCAGCCCTTCGAGCTGGTTTCTGTACAAACAAGGTAACAAGGATTGCTTTTCAAACTGCTTAACAAAATCCCGACTCTTCCTCAGCCCTTTCCCGGCTCTCTCCTCCCCACCAAAATGTCACCAGCTCTTGAATTACGTGGATTTGGGTTGGAGGAGAACTTGAAGGAAACGTGATCAAAAGGCGATGCCAAACCACTCTCTTTTCTGCCTGGGGTCCGGTGGGCATCAAAGCCGATCGTGAGAAGGACCGGTCCCCTCCTTGATTCTCCCTCCCCGTGCTGTGCTGGATGTGCGTGTGCAAGAGTGAATGCGAGTGCGCGCGCGCCTGTGTGCGAGTGTGTGAGTGTATGTGTGTTTGAGTGTGTCTGTGTGTGCGTGCGCGGCCGCCCTGCCTCTGCCCGCTCCCCGGGCGCAGAAACGCGGATTTCATGGGGCGATCGCCGCGGATCCCCCACCCAGCGCGACCTGCGGGCAGCGGCGGCAGTGGCAGGAGCCGCCTTTCGGACTCCCTAGGATGCGGGTGCTGAGCTATGGCAAAGGGCAGCAAAGTGACGAGCGAGACCCGCGTACGACTGTGAAAGCCACCTGGAGCCACCTTGCCGGGATTGTACCTGCGGGCAGAAAGTCCTCCTACGACCGTCTTTTCCTCTAGAGGCACCAGGTAACAAGCAAATGACTACCCGCCTCACCCAGTTTCCTTCTGATCTTGTTTCTAGTGTCTTATCTGCATTGCAGGCTACTTTACTTATTAATGTTTCGAAAATCATTAGGAAGGGCTGGATATCCAAGGGTGCTCCGTGATGTTGTAATAAAATTTCTAGTAGGTGGGATATAAATCTATACCTGAGCACTTAATCTAGCAGTGAAAGCTAAGGGAATATGGATATGCTCCACCCTAAGTGATGATACTGGAAAGCTAGGCATGTTGAACCTGTCTGAAGATGCCAGAGATTAAAATTCCATGTTTCCTTCAGGCTATGCCACGGACCATTTGGTATCCAACACTCCCGAGACTGTGGAGTGCAAGAGGGTGTTTGGTTTCCACCCATTTCAGGCAAGGATCATTTTGACCCTTTTCTGCCTCTGGTGCCAGGTTGTTTTCCTTTCCTTATTGTGGAGGAGCTTGCCAGATCCTTTAGTAGTTGTAAATTACGCATCTGGAGACTTTAATCTGAAATGGAGTTTTCTTGGAACTTGCTTTGCATGAAAAGGAATTCATTGTCACGGGCGTGTGTGCTGAGATATGGTATTTAACTGTGAGCGTTTGCTTAGATATGGCAAAATAGATCCATGAAAGAAGTCATTTTTATATCTGTAGAAGCAAGGCTAAAACCACAACCACCATCCCAATACCATCTCCGGCTATATTGTGTCCGTTGTGGAGCTTGTGTGCGCGTGGTTTGTTTCGTTGGTTTTGGTTTGCTTGTTTCTGTATAATATGTATTTTGAAAATTCTTGCCAGTGCATTGATTTACAAGGAATAGGGTGGATTTGTGACTGACTAATTAACATATTGGGTCTGATACGTTAAAACGGAGATTCCCATGGCTGGCAGAGTCAGAACAAATTTAAGGAACTTCCAAAGCCCCTTACCCTTGCACCTTAATTCTCTTATTTCCCTTTTCTGTCACCTCTGCGTCCCCCTGCAGAAATTTCACTCCTTTCTCCAGAACATTCGGATTAAGAAGATAAAGCACTTGCAAAGTAGTCTCATCAATGTTTTATTCCATAGTGAAGGCGGTCTGAATAATTCAGCTAAGGAGTGCTCGTTTGTGTTCTGCCTTCGGTAGCTGCCTGCTGGGTGCACCCAGCGGAGGATGTGGCCCGGCCGAGTGCAAAGCGTCTTGCTCTTAGAGGCATCGACTGGAGATGCGCCGGAGGTTTCTCTTTGCTAAAGCGGCTTAGAAAGTGTCGGGGGCGCTGCCTCTTTTTCTCTGCTTGCTGCGATTCTATAGATATCCATATGATGGCATTTGCAGACTACAAGCTGGCCACTAGCTAGCTGCTCTTGCTGTCCCTGCACGTTGATGGCCTTGACTCCTCTGGAGTCTGGGCTCAGCTGCTGCTGCAGCCCTCGCAGGCTGGTGGTGCTACAAGGCCATACATGCAGCGGGCTTGGGGGCTGGGCTCCGGCATTGCAGCTGCCAGGGCCTCCTTGACACTTTTTGGGGAGGGGCGGGAGAGCTCAGCAGGCCCCCTGGCAGACAGGAGGCGCATCATGGCTGAGGTGGCGGCCTGGATCTGAGAGGAAGGAGGTGGAGAGAGACGCGTGGAGGGCAGTGAGGTCCTGCCTGACTTCCTGTGCCTGCAATCCTCCACCCCCTTGTAAATGAATATTCAAGAACATAGAAAGAAAGCTGGCTGCAAAAACGCCTTGGTACTCAAATATTGCATGATTTCTCAGGATTCAAAACCTGAAACTAAGTGTGTTTTTCCTAGATTTCCATGTTTTCCTCTCTCTTTCCTCCCTTCTTGCTCTCCTGGATTTAATTAGGTCATTCATACTCTTGTTTTATCTCCAGTTGGAATACCACTGAAAAGACAACTCCTTCCCCCACCCCTGTGCCCAATAAACCTGAAGGCAGTGAGGGCCACTCTTCAGATAGATTTGCTCTGTAAGTTCCAGCTCTAGGGAGAACCAATAAAGGGGACAGAGGGTAATTCGACTTTAACAGTAAAGCAGATCCACACTCTACTCTCTATAGACGCAGAAAGAAAAAGGTACTGCCTGAATGAAAACTAAAAATAAGTGGAAATTTGGGAGGAATTAGGTGAGGTTCCTTCCTTTCTTTTATCTTCTTTTTAAGTTAATGTATTTGTATTTCCTCCATCACTCAGCAAATCCTGGTAGAAAACTGATTGGGATGTAATAACAATCTCACAAAGACATTTCTTTGTCCCCCAAATTTCTCCAGAATATTATTACAACAGAAACTATATCATACTCATAATATTTGTCAGCAAATAAGGTCTACCTGTTTAGAGGGTAACCCAAGAAAGAAGGAATACTGGTGCAGATATAAGTACCTAGAAAAATGATGGGTTTTCTCCATCTCCCTCTTCATTTCACTTCTCTCTGGCCTTTTCTCTATTCTGCAGGTTAAGTCTTGTCTTTGTGTCCTCCTCCTGGGGGAAGGCAAAACAAATGCATTAACTGTTTGCTGAGTGCTTAGAAGCCTAAACGTAGATCATGGTGTGGTTCATGTTTTAAAATGCCATTCATTTGTGCAGTTGGGAGTGTCAAAACCATATAGGCCTCCTTGCACAGAGTTTCATATACAGAATTTACTTAAAAATGGAAATTTCTGCCTCCCTTCCCCTCTTCCTTGTTGGAGTGACAGAGGAAGATCTGAGTCCACTGACCTTGTACTTAGATGGAGCTGGCTTGTCTCACTAATGGGTTAAGACTGTCAGGTGTTAATAGGAAATTTCCCAGCAAAATGTTCTTTCCTTTTAGGCTCTCTTGTGCTTACCAACAAGAGGGGCAGAACAACAGGGCCATCAGGACACCCATGGGAACTGATGTAAGGCTCTAGGCAGGTGGAAAGAACTTACCACTTGACTTCTGTCCCCCACACCATTTCTGTTGTCACTTTTTCCTTTTCTCTTTTCAAGAGGAGAATGACCTTGAGCAACACCGGTCCTCTGTGCTTCACACACCTCTTTTCCTTTTCAAAATGTGATGTACACACAAATATACACATACACGCCTCACTGCTTCAGTTTTGAAATCTGAGACTCCTGTGTTTGAGTGATTTGGGAGGGGTTCATTAAGATATATCTGTGGTGAATACCAGCCAGAAGTTATTTTTTTCCCTTTTTTTTTTTTTTTTCAAGGGGATAGCAAAAGCTGTGGTCACCTGAAGGAAAACTATCCTACCTTTATCCCCTCTTCCATCATTTCTCTCTCTTCTGTCATTAAATGCATTCTTGGAGTGAAAGTGGCATCTGGTTATGGCATTGGTGTTTAAGTGACCATCATAGGTTATATCTGCGTTTCATCCTTTCCTCAATGACCATCAGTTCCCTTTTGTTCATTTAAACCAGTGTTCTGTTTCCTCTTGCTGCTTGAAGCACTTTAGGCTTGGTAGTTTTGCTGAGTTTTCTAGCTGATGAAATTAGGACCTTGCTTTCTGCTGATACTATTGCTGTGTTGTTTTGTGGTTGGGAGTGAGATGATTACAGATACCTAACAACGTCCCTGCCTCTATATAAAACTACCCTGTAATAACCTCTATATCAAATCTATTCAGTTATTTTAAGAGAAAATTACAATGAATAAGATTGCTAATAAATATGTGCCAATTTTGAGGTTGGAGGAAGACGACTTAAAACTTTCTAGTGGCTTAACTGGCTAATCTATTAACTCATCCCAGTAATTGTTATTTTTCATTTGCTTAGAAAAGTAACATACTGGCATTACTTTCAGAGTTTTGTGTGTAGGGCAATCAGTTCTAACTTTCATATTTTATTGAAGAATAAATGTATGAATATAGGCCTTTTAATAAATAGGCTATAAGACTAACGGGTAATTTTGCTACATCATTCCACTGACACACATGTGCATAGCTCTGCCTTGTTAATAAACCTTGAAAGGGAGGCCAGTTTTTATATTTCTACAGCCCACATTTTTATTCCCATAGCATCCTTCAATCAGTGAGGACTATTTAAAACCTAAGGCAGTAATAATTTGTCCATTACATGGTGTGTGCATGGTGAAATTAAGAAGAATTATGTTTATCAGTATTGAAGCTATTCTGGTTAGAAGTGAACAATTTTTGTTATGCCCTATCCACATAAATTGTATGTTATTATGAAAACTCCAGTTTCATATAGGTATAACAAGAGATAGAAATATAAGAATTTAATTCAAAGGGAGCTAATGTCATTTTAAAGCTTTTCATCATAGTATTCTGATAGATACTGTTCTGACAGAACGCTTTTTACTGAGCTATGACATAATTGAATACTAATTATGAAGATGGTTAACAAGTGATAGAAAATTATAATGGAATTACATGGTTACATAAATGCTCTATCATCTTGCTGATACCAAGTAAACCACATGAAAAGGCTTTATGATTAAACTGCAAGCTATATCAGTAAGGTTTCTCAGAAATTGGCTTTGATGCCCTATGTTTATTAAGTTACAGACTTGGTCACATTGGAAAGAAATTATGAATTGATTAATTTGAGTCTTCCTATATAATATATTTTTTATAAAAGAAATCTTTCTAACCCTAAACCTCATGTTATTTCTTTTCTTTGTGGGGAGCATATATGAAATTCATTGCTTTAAAAAAAAAAACAAAACTTCCAAAGGAATATTTTGAATTTGATGTTATGAAGAACAATTGCAGAATCACCATTGGATATTGACTCTATTTTAGATTTTATAGCAGAAAGGGTCTAGAAAAGAAGTAATAAGACAAACATATAAAGTTGTAAGATCTTTTTTTTTCCCAACTCTAGAAGCAGTATCTGAATTCTTGGAAAGAGGCAGAAAGAAAACACTGATTAATTCAATATATACTCCATCAGTACTAGTGCATTTAATCAGAGATAGTAGCCAAAGCAGAGTTGTTTGTATTACTCTATTTTTACTTTACCCTGTGTAGCTCTTTTGAGGAAATACTAAAGAGACCTAAAGATGCATTGCAGTAGCTCTCTGTATTTCATTCCCCATGTTGACTTATCATTTCCTGTCTTAAAGTAGATTTTTCATGAATCTTAGTGGTGTTGCTTTCAAAGTTATAGGATATTTGCAATAAAGTGATTTATTAGTGGGAACATATCAACTCTGTTATGAAAATTTTCACTTTTCTGGAAATATAGGCTGTGTTATTTTCTTAGTCATTATACCTCTTTTTGTTATTTTTTTCAATGGTATAAAATGCATATGATTTACATGGCAATATTGAATATTGCACAGAGTAGTACATCTGCTTTTTTAATTTTTTTTTTATGTGGATACTGTTATAGCTATTCTATTCACAGATACTTTAAAGTGCCCCATTTAATAGAAATGTGCCTACCTTTACATTGAAATTTAGGGGTTATTTATGGGAATTATGTAGGATATTTGCCATGTATTGGCTGTTCAAATGTCAGGCACTTTAATAATTTATAACTAGACATTGAATCCTGACCTCAGGGAACTTATTTTCTTAGTAACAGGAAGGATGTAAACAGATACATAAGCTTGAAAATAACTGATTTTTTAAATTTTATTTTGATTTTTTTTGCTTTGTAGTGAGAGAGAAGACATTTGGAAATTGTTACTGTGTTTTATGGACGTTGATATTGTGCAGTACTTAGAAGCATGAACTTTGGGATTTCACAAACCTATGTCTTAGGCTTTGTAACTTTGAGCAAGTCTTGTTACCTCTCTGAGCCTCAGTGTCCTCACCTATAAGATGAACCTAATAATAGAAGACATTTAACTGTTATCCTTACCATCATCATTGCCATCATCATTGTCATTTCATCGTTAGCAATCCTGAGGGTAAAGGAGAAGACTAAAGGGGTAGTAATTAGATGATGTCAAAGCCTATGCTTGGGGTCCTAGACCCTCAGGGCTCTGGAGAATGCTAAAGCTCATTCAAACCAAGGACCACACAGTCCACTGTCTTCAGAGGCCAAGCAGATGTAAATCTTAAACCCAGGAAATCTGGCTGGGCTTAAGAAATTATAGGTTGAAGGATCTCTGCTACACTGGTGAGTGCATGATTTATCCAAGACATTCAAATTTAAATTCATTTTACCCTGTGATGGGTCTAGCATCATAAAACATCTGTTATTCTGACATCTGTTTAAATTTAAATTTTATCTAAAACATCCCTGCCAAGTGGTCATCTTGACTGAACTTGAGTACCCTCAGTGATTCTAAAATCACTCCACCTAAACTGGATTATTCCATTTTATATAGGCTAATTATCAAATTTATTTTTGGAGTTGAGCCAAGCATCCGACATCCTTGGCTTCTAATTAATTTTAATATGGAAGGAGGGATACACAATAAGTCTAATTCCCAATGACAGTACCTCAAATATTTAAACTGAGTTACTTGAGATGCCCAAACCATGATTGTTTGCTTATGATTAAACATAACTAAACCTGGGTGCCTGGTTGGCTCAGTCGGTTAAGTGTCTGCCTTTGGCTCAGGTCAAGACTGGAATCCTGGGATCTAACTCTAAGTTGGGCTCCTTGCTTAGTTGGGAGTCTGCTTCTCCCTCTCACCCTCCCTACTCCCATCCTTTCTCTCTCTCTCAAATAAATAAAATCTTTAACCAAAAATAAATAAATACATAAATAAACATAACTAGACCTAAACTGATTTGGGATGGTTTTCTATGTGTCATGATTTCAAGCCCTTTACGTTTTATACTCAAAAAATGTTATCTATCATACATCTTCATCACCACCTCCAGTTTGTTTGTCTCACGTTACATGAAAGTGTGATAGCAGCTCCAGCAAACCACACGGGTTGACTAGCATAGCATCCAGCAGAACCATTTCCTTGCTTTTGGAACAGAAAAAAGCAGGTACATGCTATGCTGTAATTGTCCATCCAGCAGTCATGTCACACTTACTGTTTGATCAATGCCATCTCTCCTTTTGAGCCCAAACAAGGCATTGGAGTTCTTTACATAGATCTTTAAGATGCTACAACTCATCAATCCAAGTTCAGTAACAAGATTAAAATTATTTTCCTTCTTTGCCATTCTGAGTCAAGACACTAGTGAAGATATCTGAGATTGGGGCATCTGAGTGCCTCAGATGGTTGAGCGTATGACTTTGTCTCAGATCATGATCTCCAGGTCCTGGGATCAAGCCCCATGTCTCAGCTCCAAGCTCAGCAGGGAGTCTGCTTCTCGCTATCCCTCTGCCTCTCCTCCTTGTGCTCTCTCTGTTGCTGTCTCTCTCTTTCAAATGAATAAAAGAAATCTTTTTAAAAAAGTCTAAGTTCACTTTTACATGCTATTTCTCAGTTTATAAACATTCACATTGTATGATTTGCTCATAATGGTCATATTACTTAATTCTTCTCCACTAAGTACTGAGAGAAAAAGTAAATTATAAATATTATAGTGGTATTCATAATGTATATGAGAAACAATGAAATGGAACAAGACAAAAAGAGTGGATTTTCATCTTATCCTAAGGTGATGGAAGGATCTGGCTGCATCTTGGGTTCTCTGATCTAGGAAAGAATGACTCAAGACTCGTTCTTTGATTCTTTTAAAAACATTTATTCATCATTTAATGCATGCTTCCCTATTCGGCTAAGTAACTATTTCTCCTTTGAGACATAAAAGCCAAATGGCATAGAAGCCACTCTGGGGAAGCTGTGATCTAGAGTGAGAACCAAATGTTCTCTCAGAGGCACAACCCTAGTCCTGAGTCAGTCTTGATGATACTCTTACGTCTTTGCCTCTTAATCTACCCTTAAACCTACATGATACTGATTTCTAGAATAGTTACTAAGTCAGTTGTGTTACCTCCTCTATAATTGAATAGAATTA
This sequence comes from Mustela lutreola, assembly GCF_030435805.1. Lineage (NCBI taxonomy): Eukaryota > Metazoa > Chordata > Mammalia > Carnivora > Mustelidae > Mustela > Mustela lutreola. Next base: position 96,849,388 of record NC_081296.1, read on the forward strand.
CGTCATATGAAGGCTCCCAGCAGTTTCTCCAGCCTCCATATGAGGTCACCTAATTCCTAATAAGGGGGAAATAATCTGAATACAGAAGGAAATGACAGTAAAACTCCCTTGATCTCGTGTCCTTGCAGGATGAGTCTTGGTTACCAACATTCTCCATAACCTTGAATATTATTCTTTTTAGGCGCCATGTTTAAAAATGTTTCTTTTAAAAGGTTTACTTTTAATGCGAATACTAATAATTATTAAAATTGACCCACAATTCTAAATGGTTAACCTTTTCTTAAAGAAAGGCCTTAAAGGCCTTTGTTGTATATGTTAGTGATTGCAGAAAGCCCTGAGGGACCAATTCATGGCATGTTTAAGGAAGTTTGTACTGATAGGAAAGTTTCCCCCAACTTTCCTTTCCTGTCTGTGTACGATTTTTCGTTTTTTTTTTTTTTTTCCCTTTGCTCTCGTATTAAACTTTTTCAGTGGATGTGTTTTCTTTTTTAATTCAGCAATGGGAACTTATTAACAAAATGACAAGTTTGTTAGATATCTTTGTGAACTAAGAGCCTAATGATGAATAACATTCCAAGATCTCATCTGCTAAGGAAAGCACATGAGTTTTCCTTTGTGTATTTTATATGGAAAGTACTGGAAAATTCTAATATACCTTGGATAAAAAATATAATAGATGATGATCATCGTAAGTACATTTTCTGAGTATATTCTCTGTGCCAGGTGCTGTTGGTTTTTACCTACTTCTAATCCATGCAACGAACCTACAACTTAGGTAGGATTATATTCCTTTCTTTGGAGGAGCAAGTTGAGGCTGAGCATAGTTAACTCACTTATCCATGAGTATATGACTAATAGATGATAGGGCTAAAATTCAAATTCAAATATTTCTGATTCTAAAGAGGGTGCTGTATCTGCTATATCTAGGAGATTTTTATTCTCATCTGCCTCTTAAAGCTGTTTTCTGTTGATAGTTACAAAATATGTTTTTAACCTCCTTCAAGGAGTAGGGCCATCCTTTGGATATGCACCTTATTCTTAATTTCTTTTTCTTTATGGTACTCTGTGTATTACCATATTTTTTTTAAAGATTTTATTTATTTATATATTTATTTATTTGACAGAGAGAGATGACAAGCAGGCAGAGAGGCAGGCAGAGAGAGGGGAGGACACAGACTCCCTGCTGAGCAGAGAGCCCGATGCAGGGCTCGATCCCAGTACCCTGGGATCTGACCTGAGCTGAAGGCAGCGGCTTAACCCACTGAGCCACCCAGGCGCCCCTGTATTACCATATTTTATGTCAGGAGTCTATGAAAGGCTTTACAGATACCTATTAGGAGATTTGATAGTTATTTGTGTGGAGAAATATTTGATCCTGGGCCTGGGGTATAAGTATATCCTAAACTTTTTTTTGCTAAACTAGACTATGTGATTTCGATGATTTACTCTTTCTAATTTCCAAATTCCATCTGCAAAAGGGAATTGCAAGCCAGCATAAACTAGCTGGTAGTTCTTAAGTAACTAATGAATAATTGTTCCCTGTAACACTTCTCCCAGTACAGAAGAATCAGAGAATTTTGTAAATGTTAGGATCAAATGGAACTTGGAGATCATTAATGATCATTTATCATTGAAATGTTTGCATTTGTCTAATTGTGCTCTGCATTCCACTTACCTCTTAATCCTGTTACTATGTTATTTATGTTGCTGTGACAGTCATTAATGAGCGCTTCAATCTTTACCCCCCAGTTACCTCCTTCCTTTGAGACAGGGCCAGAAAAAAAGTCAAATAACAAACTCATTTTGTCATCTTGAATCCAGATTTCTATGCTGTTATTTTGATGACAGAGGGGTCTGGCAGTCAGCCAAAATCTCATGCTTAAGTATAGATACATTTGTTGGCAGAACAGACCTTTTCTAGATTAAGCCCTGTGGTGTGTACCCACCTGTGATTTACTTTCTTACTTCCTCTGGTGAATTCAGTATGGCCACAAATTCATTACAGATATTTCCATCAAGAGTAGATGTCTCTTTGCCTTCCCCTTGAATCTGGACTGGCTTTGCAGTTTGCTTTGAGCAATAGGTGTGGCAGAAGTAATGTGGTACCATTTCCAGGCTGAATCCAAGAGATCGTACAGCCATTACTCTTGTCCTTCTGGAAAAAAATGTTACCATCGTGTGAAGAAGTCCCGGGTCTCCTGCTGGAAACAAGTGGTCCAGCTGACAGCCAAAACCAGTGGCAAGACACGCAAATGAGGCCTTCTTACATCATCCAGATACAATTCAGCTTCCAGGTAATTATAGTCGCAAGAATGACCACAAATGAGACCAACAGAAGAACTAGCCCAAACTCATAATCTACAAATCAAGAACAAATAAAATGCTTGTTACTTTAAGCCCCTAAGTTATGGGGAAGAAATAGATAACTAAGACACTCTTTTGGGTAATGGGATATAGCCAGCCATTATGCCTATTTTGGAGGACAACCCTGTCTCTCCCCCTATTCTCCTTTCTTTAAAAAAATATCTGTTTATTTATTTGAGAGAAAGAGAGTGTGTGCATGCTCATGAGTGAGGGGCAGGGGGAGGGAGGAGGGAGAGAAGCAGACTCCCTGCTGAGCATGGAGGCCAAGGTAGGGCTCCATTTTCAAGACCCTGAGATCATGACCTGAGCCAAAATCAAGAGGCTGGTGTTTAACTAACCTGATGACCTAGGTGCCCCTCCTCACTCCCTTTTTTATACTGTCAACAAATATTTCTTAAAGATCCACAAGATCTAGGCATGCTGCTCCCATCCATGGACTCATGGACTTTTGAAGAAGAATACATTCCTTTCTTAAACTTTTGAAAGTATTTGCTGGTTCCTCAAATTCCTCAGATTTCTTCAAATTTCCTTTTCCTACGGTGTTTACTAACATGGCTGAATGTACATGGGAATTAATTGTGATTTGCCTATTTACAACTGTACCTACTTGTCCTTACATTAGAGAAGCTTCTCTGAAAGGGCTTTCCTCTTAGGCTAGAGATCATGCCATCTACCTAAAGCCCAAGGGAGAATTTATCTTTATTTCTCTAAGTTGCATTTTGGGCTTGGTTTGGTTCAGAATGACATTTTGTTGTTTCTCCAAGATTTTATTTTACCTTCTAATTATGTTTCAGTGACTCATATTTACTATCCATTTCTTTTATAAATTGAATCTAGATTGCACAATTACTTTATTCTGGGACTTCATACACCCTCATTTTATTTAATGATGTTCTCATTTATGTACCAAATTATTCTACAGGCATTTGACATACTGTCACAAGTATAAGGTACAGGGTGTAGACCATGGGGCAGTATAATTATAATTGCTTCATAACTTTCTGATTATTATTTATTTGTGAAAAATACATAGTTACAAAATGAATGCAGTCAAATTCATTGTTTTTACTTTTAGTAAAAGAGATACATTTGTGAAGGGATGCATGGGAATGTAAGTCACATTCACCTAAATATTTTCTATGGAGGTGTTCCCCAGTGGATTTGAATTTCTTCCTGGAATATATCAAATATGAACTATTTTATTTACATTTTCTTATTGCTATATATTTCTGTGATTTTAAAGTTTAATGTAAGGCAGGTAAAGTATGTTGTAGTAATCATTTGAAATTTCGACTAGAGAATTCTAAAATAACAATACATATTCTATCTGATGCATGTTGCAATGTACATAAAAATTTACTTTCTTAACATGATGTGGATCAATTTCCAGGATTCCATCTGCAGACTCCAGAGTGAGTATAGTGTCTCAGCCTGTCCCCTCAGTGGTCATCAAACTTGGAGGGGAGGAAAAATAATTTTCCCTCTACCCTTCAGTGTTCTCGGGTAAAACCACCCCCCTACCTCCCCTACCCCCACACCTGGCATAATAAAAATACAGATGAACAGGAGAAAAACAGAAATTTAACAACATGTATACCTCCTGTATACATAGAAGAGTCCCAGGAAAACTGAATAACTCTTCCAAATGGCCCAAGCCTTCACCTTAAATACCATCTCCTGTTATTGGCTAAAAAAACAACAACAAAAAAAAGGTGTTGGAGGGGAGGGGAAGCTGGTTGGGGGAGATTACCAGACAAAGCACAGTAAAGGTTGTTATGGGTATAGCTGTTATGTAGATTGTACCTCTTCCACTATCCTTAAGAATTTTCAGAGATTTAGTTAATCCTCCTCTCCCTGGTACAGAAAGGAAGACACCCTTACAAATGGGAGACTTCTCTTATAAATGTGAATGTCTGCTACAAAAGGGTAAGTTCTACTTGGTTTTTGGAGGCTTTCCTTTGCTATTTCTTAAAAATAATCAACCTAAATTAATCTTTATGCCAGAGGCATATTTTGAGGTGGCAAATTCTCCCCTTCCCTTCTTTAAGATTTCTTGGCAAGTTTTGTTATTTTGGGGTAACAAATTGAAAGTGGTCAAACCATAGTCTGACTGTAAAATATTTAAAATGATAGAGGCACCCAGCTGGCTCAGTCATGGAGCATGCAATGCCTGATCCCAGGGATGTGGGTTCCAGCCCCAAGTTGGGTGCAGGGATTACTTAAGAATAAAAATCTTGTACATAAATAAATAATGAATTTAAAAAAATGAAGTGAATGGTTCTAATAAAATTTAGCTAAAGAAAATTGTATCTATTAATCATAGGGAAGTTAAATCACACCTGTAATATATATGTAAGGTAGGCTTTATTTTACTATAATAAAATAGTAAGATTATTCATCCACAAACACACACATCTTATTTATTTTTATAAAATACTAAATCATTATTAATATGCACGCTATATATTGTACTGCTAGTAGTTATCACACTTAAAAAGAAGATTGTGAATAAATCCTTCTGGAAAACAATCACTTTTTATTCACTGTCAAAATTAATAAGAAAGAAAATGACAATGAGTGAATTTAAATATTAATTTTGAAAGGTCAGGTTGCTTCTTTTACTTTTCTCTTTGTAAAACAGAAATATCACTCGGCATCAGGGAAATACAAATCAAAACCACAATGAGATATCACCTCACACCAGTCAGAATGGCTAAAATCAACAAGTCAGGAAATGACAGATGCTGGCGAGGATGCGGAGAAAGGGGAACCCTCCTACACTGTTGGTGGGAATGCAAGCTGGTGCAGCCACTCTGGAAAACAGCATGAAGGTTCCTCAAAATGTTGAAAATAGAACTGCCCTATGACCCAGCAATTGCACTATTGGGTATTTACCCTAAAGATACAAATGTAGTGATCCAAAGGGGCACATGCACCCGAATGTTTATAGCAGCAATGTCCACAATAGCCAAACTATGGAAAGAACCTAGATGTCCATCAACAGATGAATGGATCAAGAAGATGTGGTATATATACACAATGGAATACTATGCAGCCATCAAAAGAAATGAAATCTTGCCATTTGCAACAACATGGATGGAACTAGAGCGTATCATGCTTAGCGAAATAAGTCAAGCAGAGAAAGACAACTATCATATGATCTCCCTGATATGAGGAAGTGGTGATACAACATGGAGGCTTAAGTGGGTAGAAGAAGAATAAATGAAACAAGATGGGATTGGGAGGGAGACAAACCATAAGTGACTCTTAATCTCACAAAACAAACTGAGGGTTGCCGGGGGGAGGGGGTTTGGGAGAAGGGGGTGGGATTATGGACATTGGGGAGGGTATGTGATTTGGTGAGTGCTGTGAAGTGTGTAAACCTGGTGATTCACAGACCTGTACCCCTGGGGATAAAAATATATGTTTATAAAAAATAAAAATTTAAAAAAAAAAAAACAGAAATCACACAGATCCTGAATAATTGTAGCTTTGCATTTATTTTCATGGTCTGTTTTTTAGCATTCTGAAGTGTGGCATTCTGCATTATGACTTATGCATTTCTTAAAATCATGCATTTTTTTTTTGATAGGACTAAGTCCATATTTTCTGATCAATTTCCTTTCTAACCTTTCTACTATAATTTAATTTAAATGTCATAGGCAGTAATAATGAACTGAGTTTTAACTGGGACAGGCCATCATTTTGTACTGATTGTAGGCGTTCAGTTAGAAGAAGGAAGTAATAAATCCTGGCTTGGGGTGAGCCAGGTCATTTTGAGGGCCACTGCTTCAACGTAGGGTCAGCTCAGCTGTTCAGACTCAGCCTTCCATCTCCTTAAAGGCTCATTGCTGTTCCCTCAGGACTGCAGTATTCCTATGGTCATTAAATAAAGAAACTTCCATTTGACAAATAAAATGGCTAAAACTAATACCTGTGGGGATTTTGAAAAAAATGTCTGTGTGTTTGGGTTCCTATTGAGTGGTACCTCAGAGCAGTAATCAAACACATTTGTGATTTTTAGGGAACTCCCAACATAATGTAGTTACGCATATAGGGACGCTCTATTAAATTTTTTTTAAAGATTTTTATTTATTTATTTGACAGATCACAAGTAGTCAGAGAGGCAGGCAGAGAGAGAGAGAGGAGGAAGCAGGCTCCCCGCTGAGCAGAGAGCCCGATGTGGGGCTCCATCCCAGGACCCTGAGACCATGACCTGAGCTGAAGGCAGAGGCTTTAACCCACTGAGCCACCTAGGCGCCCTATTAAATGGTTTTAATAATCAATCTTCAGTGTCTTTGTTACAAAATTCATGAACAAACTGTAGCTCTCACTATCTAGCTTTAATTGGTAACCATAGGCAATTATGTACTCATATTTCTTTTTTTTTATGATTTGATTTTTAAATAATCTCTGCACCAAACATGAGGCTCAAACTCACAACCCCGAGATCAAGAATCACATGCTCCACCTACTCAGCCAGGCAGGGGCCCCCAATATGTACTCGTATTTCTATTATATTTTCATTGCGCTGGGCAGGCTTCTTAAGGTATCATCCATTCTTTAGGAGTTTGATATTTGCCTTCATTTTAGTTTATTTCAACATAATGGGATAGAAACATCCCTTTTGTAGTCAGTTTGGCTAGCATATACCCTAAAATTTACTAACTAATTATAGTGAAATCACAACTGTGCATTCTTCATTGAGAAGAAGTTGGTGGCAGCCTGTGAAGAAAATAATGCAGTGTGGTTAGCCAATGTTCCTGTTTCCTCTAGTGGAATGTGACTAGTTTAATCAATTACATAGGCAGCAAGAAGTTCCTAAATTACCAAAAAGGAAATGGTTCCTGGCTACTATATGTAAGATATTTTAATATCAAATATCTCTAGCTTCATCTATCCAAGGTTTGAAATAATTTCATTGGGGAGGAAGAATTTCTTGTCTTCTTCTAGGTCCTTCCAGCTGGATTGAGAATCAAATTGATGTGAGACAGGTTAAAAGGAGAAAATCAAATTTAATGTTGTATGTACTAGGAATGCACACAGACATGGAAATTCCAAAGACAGCCAGGCAAAATTAGGTATATATGTCATTCTGAACTGGTGTGAATGGGGAGGGGTGTGGAACCTCAGAGGGAAGGAAGGCAGAATTGCACTAATAAGAGGAGCCGATCTTTGGTAATTAGATGTTTTCTCTGCCATATAGTTGGGTCTCTCAGATAAAAATTATCTTTGGTAATACCCTCTATTCTGGGAAAGACCTCCCATTTAGATTCCTTTGTGTAGTGAAAGGAGGGACAAAATTTTCTCAGAAGCCTTCCGGGTCTGCGTTCGGCACAAAATAGTCCACATGTTGAAGTGGCATATTTTGAGGGCACCTCAAAAAAAAAAAAAGCATATTTTGTAAATTTTTTATGTATAGGCCAAGATATTGTGCTTTTAATCAGTCAGTGCGAACTGAAATTTGAATGACTCGTTTGTTTTCCTGCAATTAGTCCTTTTGTGGAAGTATCATTGCTATTATTTAACTAAAATCAACACTAGATTCTTCATAATTGTGAACAAGGAGGATGTAATGTAATATCATATCATTTGCAACTTCTTCAGGTGATTCTACAGAGGGAAAAACATTGAGCTGGAAGGTTATTAGCAAAAATAGAATATAGCAAGAGATATAAAAATAGCACTCTCTCCCCTGTCTTTTTCAGTCTGAGCAGAGCCCTCATTCTATGATGCTGCATGAAATCTGCAAAGTGCTGTGAGATTCACTTTTAATTGAGGTAACCCTGAGCTTTTTGAAGTATAACCAGTGACAGACCAAAGTGACATTTTGATTAAACAGCCGTTGAATTATGAAATACTGTTACTCTACATCACTGCTGGCAACCTTAATTGGAGTATAGAGTCTAACTAAAGGTACAACAACAAAGCAAAACCAAAGGAACAAATAACGGAATCATGGTATCTTTTTATATCGGTTCTCTCACAGTTCACACATACACAAAGACTTATAATTTTCTTCATTCCATTCTTTTGTTCTTTTGTTTGAATCAATAAAGAATGTCCTTCTGATTCTTTTTTCCTTTTCTCTTTCTCTAGTTCTAAAAATTGACTAATTCCAGTTAAAAGATCTTAATTACAGTATAATCAGTTGCCAGTTTAATTTTTAATGAAGCAACTCTAAGGATATACTCTTTGCTAGTATTTGCATTCAAATTTTCCTAAGATATAGATTGCTGTATTATCTTGATCATGATTAAGTGATGGATATTTCGAGATACATTAATGAATCAAAGAGGAGAGGACAATTGCAGAGTGCTTTTCATTACAGAGTACTTCAGCATTGTTAAAGGATAGGATCAAAGTATGGCTTTGAAATTTATTTCACAGACACAGCTATGCAAATCAAATGTACATCACAAGAAAGTTTATTGCAGTGTGATTTAAAATAGCAAAAACATATTTATAAAACACTGTATAACCTAAGTATTTATCATTAGTGGGCAGGTTTCTTCATGGAATATTGTGCTGCTCTTTAAATAACAGAATTAGAGATGCCTGGTGGCTCAGTCAGTTTAGCAGCTGCCTTTGGCTCGGGTCATGGTCCCAGGGTCCTGGATCAAGTTCTGCACTGGGCTCCTTGCTTAGCTGGGAGCCTGCTTCTCTCTCTGCCTGCAGCTCCCCCTGCTTGTGCTCTCTATCTCTCTGTCAAATAAATAAATAAAATCTTTATAATTAAATAACCGAAATAGATCTATATTTGTTGATAAAGGAAGCTGTCCAATATATATGGTTACATAAGAATAGAAGTTATGGGAGCTATAATGTTACTCTCTTTGCATAAAAAATATACCTACATGTACACAGAGACACGTAAGTATATATTTATGAATTAACATTCTTTGGAAGTATACATACACACAAAAAAAGTAGATGGTATTTTCCTCCAGGTAGGAGGGTCAAGTGATTTTTCAATTTTATCCTTTTATAGAGTTTGACACTTTTTTATTTTGTACATGTAACAATTCATAATAATAAGAAGCTTAAATATAAGGTTTAAATAACCATTACTGTTATAGATCAAATAAAATTAAAAATGAATATTCTAAATAATGAAACTATATGCTAGATGTTATACTATTAAATAAGTCAATAAAATATCAATGATATTTATAGATTTGTTTTTATAAACAAATTGTAGAAATTTAGCAACCAAGCTTATCTAGAATATTGTTTGCACTCTTTAAAACAAACTAAATGCCTCTTAAAGGAAATTTCCTTAACCATATGAACTATCAAACAATGCTCAACTTCTTCAGAGTTTTTGTTCTGCAATATAATTGCAACTTTTTAAAAGGAAACTATAAAACTCAAGTATTTAATTTAATCTAAAGTAATAGGAAAATTTGACTTCCATGATAAAAGATGTTTCATTTTGGGTTTTAGTTAAGTTCACATCTTTATGTTTCTGAAAATTGGAATTTTGAGCATTTTGTGTTAGCCTCAGACCCCAGCACAATGTTTGCCATATGGATGAAAGATTGGATCATTAAATAGAGAAAGAATTAACTTTTTTTCTAGAATCTTAATGTAACTTGAAGATAAAATTATTATGTTTTCTAATTTACTCCAATTTATTAAGAAACTAAATAAAACAAAACCAAGCAGAATTATACAGGAGACTCGTCTAGAAGATTGATAATGAGGAAAGAAAATACCACGAAATTCCACATTAACAGAAATGAAAGTATTATTTGAATTTTGTATGGAAGTGAGAAGCTAGGGCACCTGGGTGGCTCAGTGGGTTAAGCCTCTGCATTCAGCTCAGGTCATGATCTCAGGGTCCTGGGATGGAGCCCTACATCAGGCTTCTGCTCAGCAGGGAGCCTGCTTCACCCTCTCTCTCTCTCTCTGCCTGCCTCTCTGCCTACTTGTGATCTCTCTGTCAAATGAATAAATAAAATCTTTTTTAAAAAAGTATGAAGGTAAACTTTTTTTTTTAAAGGGGCTTAATCCTGCAACCCTGGGATCATGACCTGGACCGAAGGCTGACGATTACCTGACTGAGCCACCCAGGTGCCCTCCTCCTGACCTTTTTTTTTTTTTTAAAGATTTTATTAAGAAGCTACACTTTTGAAGCCTATTTCATCTTCTATTTAACAAAAAATTAATTAGTAATTGCAACTATGCACATTCCTATAGTAAGAAAAACACTCAAATCTTATCATTCCTATGTACATTTTCAAATAATAGTTATCAACAGCATAAAAAGATAGCTTTTATTTCACATTTAACTTTCACAGTATAATTCTAAGAAAATTAATTTCTTTAATCTCACAAAACAAACTGAGGGTTGCCGGGGGGAGGGGGTTTGGGAGAAGGGGGTGGGATTATGGACATTGGGGAGGGTATGTGATTTGGTGAGTGCTGTGAAGTGTGTAAACCTGGTGATTCACAGACTTGTACCCCTGGGGATAAAAATATATGTTTATAAAAAATAAAAAATAAAAAATAAAAAAAAAATTTATTTTCCACTTTCTTTTGAGATATAGTTCAAACACTGCGTGTCACCCTTTTGAAGTATACAATTTCGTGGTTTTTATTATAATCATAAGGTTGTGCAACCATCACCACTATCTAATTCCAGAAATTTTTTATCTCTCCCTAAAGAAACTCTGTATCTATTAGCAACCATTGCCTATTTCCCCCTCCCAGGAGGTTAAGGTTTTTTTCGTTTTTGTTTTTGTTTTTGGCAGGGGGTGGTGGGAAGGGAGGGTGGAGAGAGTGGGCAGAAAAAAAAGTAAAAGGAAAAAAAGTACATTAAAAACAAACTAGGGCTTTTTTAAAAAAATAATTTTCCTGAGGACCTTTTTAAATTTTTGTTCTTTTGAAGCATTCTTGTAGATATTTTTTTCATTTATCAAGATTTATTCTGGGGCGCCTGGGTGGCTCAATGGGTTAAGCCGCTGCCTTCCGCTCAGGTCATGATCTCAGGGTCCTGGGATTGAGGCCCGAATCAGGGCTCTCTGCTCAGCAGGGAGCCTGCTTCCCCCTCTCTCTCTGCCTGCCTCTCTGCCTACTTGTGATCTCTGCCTGTCAAATAAATAAATAAAATCTTTAAAAAAAAGATTTATTCTGTAAAATCCTCTTTTGTCTACACATTTGATTCTAGTAGTTATTCCACACCATTCATAGAATTCATGAAATCCTAATTTTTATAAATGAAATTGCAGTTTGCCATAGATATGCCACGTATTTGTAATGAGAAAGTAGTGATAAAGAAGTTGACAATATGGTCAAAGATGTAGCTCTGGCTATATTGATCCATCTGACCATCTGTCTATACTAGTATGAAGTGGAAAGAATAATTTCAGTGGGGTTAATTCTATAAGTGAATGGTTCATCAGTGAATATTGTCTTAGAGAGATACTTTTTGTTGATATAACAATCTTGTAATTCCAGTGACTGGAGTAAAGAATACTAGGTCAAAAGCCCTTGTGTATCAGTTGAAAATGTATATATTTTCCCCTTTTAGAAAGAGAAACAATGAAATATACTTGAAGTGTCCATTTGTGCAATTGATGATTGCACATGCTGTATATTAGGAGCTGATTTTATTTATTGCAGATAAGGAAACTATTATGTTCTCAGCATTTACCATTCTAGGTTTTAGTGACATTGGACAGATACCTTATTTCAACATTGCTAAGTTAATATTTTGTTGCACAGCAGATCCAAGCCCTGTGAAGAGACTGTTCTGTCAAGAGTGCATCTCATCTGGTCTCTCAGTTCGGAGTTCTTGAATCTTGACTCTAACTTTAAGTTCCTTTTATCTCTCATTTCTCCTTAAGAACATTTACTTCTTTCTCACTAAGATATCAGTAGAACCATTTATCAGAGTAGGTAATATGAAATAATTCTAAACTGGTCCTCTTTTTCTGTGGTTAGGTTCTGTATCTTTAACTTACTGATTTGTTTGTCCAATAAATATTTATAGATAACATTCCACACTTACCTGAAATAGCGGTAAGATCTGAAGATCCAAGAGGAGACATGAGAGACATTGTTGTCCTGGTTGAATGTACAGAGTAGCAGGGAGAAGGATACTTTGAAATTCATGGATTCAATTTGTTGAGCACCACTTAGGTATTATGGGTCTCATACTGGTGTTGGCATTAAAGAAATAGAGTTGGTTTGCATGTGTGGAGATTGTTATGACACAGGAAGTCCAGTGTTCTCTAAGGTCATGCAAGGTGGGATCCCATCTGTCAGGCTTACTTTCTTCTGGGTCTTCTGTCAGCCCATGTTCCATGTGGATGGGATAACTTGTTCTATCTGGGCTGCTGTTCTCTCTCCTGTAAATTCTCATTTAATCTATAAACTTCTAAAATTCAAATGCTAGGCTAGATTCATCACCAGCTGTTTAAAAAAAATGGTATTACAGGATTATATATACATGTGTGCATGTGTGTATATGTGCATGTATGCATGTGTCTCTGTATTTGCAAAAAATACTTTCTCTAGTTATTTATGAGGTATGAAGATTTTTCTGCATTTTTTTTCTGTTTTAGATAATACAGACTTCTGTGACTCAAATACTGGCTTAAAAATTTGTTTGAAGAGTATTTCCTGTTAATCAAAAATGTATTGCCCTATGGTTATTTCTTCTTTTACACCATCAGATAAATTATCCTACAACTGGAGCCTGAAATTTACTGTTCAATCAACTTTGGGCTCACTTATTTGTGGGTTACGCTGCCAAACAATTTTATGGCCTTGAAAGACTTCCTTATTACTTATTTGTAAAATAATTCTATTGTTTTACTTCAACTCATTCTCCTGAACGTAATTACATTTTCAAAGTTTCCTGTGCATTATTTAGGTCAGAAAAATACCATTTTATCTTTCTGGGTGGAATTTTCAAGTTGGGTGGTCAGTATAGCTGGTACAAAATCTTGTCCAAGTATCACTAAACTATTTGAAGCTCTAAATATACTTAGCTATTTCATATTTCAGTCTTTGATTCTACTCTTTCTTTTTCCTAAAATATCATTTTTCTCATTATCCTCAAATTATTTATTCAACAAAATTTCCAAAATGTCCTTTTGGGGAAGGCTTCTCTGATGCCTCGAAGTTGAGGCTGTTGTAACACATCTTTGTTTCTTTACTACCCTCATAGCATATATCCCAGAGAGCCTTCAGGTGGTTCTCAATATTCCCATGCCAATGCAGTGCATGGCTATTCAGCATCACAGCATTTTTATGTATTTATTCTTTAAATCACAGCACTTACACAGTCTATTTAAATCATTTCCTTATCTTTCTCCCCACATATAGTAGGCAGACTCTGATGTCTTTGACAGCATGATATATTTAACATGTTTAAAATTTACTTTTTATTCAAATGTGTAGAAAAGTGTTTGAAATTATTCAGTGAATTATTGAAATGAATCACTCATATATGGGTAAGGAGGTAATGGTGACACAAAACATGGGCAACAATTTTCTCAAAAAATTTCCCCGAGTGTGTTGATATCAAGCTAAATATTTGCTATATAGTAATACTTGAAGACTTATACTAAATAAAGAAATACTGGGGAAAAACAGGAAGGACCTATATACACATTCCAAGTGAAATTAAAGAAAAAATTTTCTCTGAGTTGAATCAGTTTAAAGCAATGACTTCTTCAGATATATAATTATCGTTCTGAATTGGCTGTTAGATCATGTAAATTTAGCAAATACTATAAATGTTTATCATTTCAAAGTTATAATTTGAATTATTGACCCTTTTCAGGGATTTCTGAAGGCTGCTTTTGAGAAATACATGACTTTAGAACAGATCTTTTTCTTGGACTACATTCTCCCCATTTGTTTGAGTCCATATTATTTCCTCAGAACCCAGAAATTCTAATTCCATGTTATACATTATAGTACAGTATAATATGTGCATAATAATGTATACTCGCTATGTACTGGTATATACTATAGTAATATATATATATATATAGTATACTAGTATATATATACTAGTATATATACTAATAGTAATATATAGTGTACATACACTATAGTATATATACTAGTATATATACACTATATGTATAGTGTATAATAATATACACTACAGTATAGTAGATATAGTATAGTTGTTATTTACTTGCTCTTAATTCAGATGAGCAGTAATAAAATATAGCTAGAAGGTTCTCATTTCTTTGACAGCATTAATATTTAGTATTATATCCCTTTGAGAGGAAATAAGTGGAAAAAAAATTTTTTTTAGGTAGAGTGGCTTAGTCATATAAAACCTATGATTTAATCATTGGACATACATTTGTGTCCTCAGGTTTTCTTTGGTCATTTAAAAAAAAGTCCTTTATATCAAATGGATACATTTTATTTTCTTGGTATTTTTCCTTTGATATCTCTGTTCTTTACCATTTTGTTTCCATCTTTTATTTTGTAAAGATGCCATGTGTCTCTGGATTCTCTTTATTTTCAACTCATTGACCTTAAATGGAAGAACAAATTAAAATCTAATTGTTTCTCCTGACTTACTAAATGTTAGGGTAAATCAGGTTGAAATGGTTTATGTAAAGTTCTGGACTCTCTACTTATACTCTTCCCTCTTCCCTCTTTTAATCTATATTTATGTTCCTGCAAGATAAATCTTCCTACAGTGCTACAGTCATGTAATTTTCCTGCCCAAAGACCTCCAGAGGTTCCCCACTGCTTATTAAATTAAATTCAAACTTGTTCTCTTGACATTCATGACCCTCCAAACCCCAATAAGATTCAGCTTCTAGTCTCAACTATGACTACTCCTCTATTCACATTACATATAGCAATAAAACTGAATTATTTGATTTCTGCAGACTCTACTATCTTTTTTCCTACTCCGTGTATTTACTTGGGCTTCTTTTGGGAACACTTGTTTTGTATCATTTTAGAATGCTCAGATTCAACTGATTATCCCTCAGAAAGTATTTTAAAAATCTATGTCTTTAAGAAGCTTCACCTGATTTGTTTATTCAATACATATTAATGTATTCAATATATTAGTAAAGGGTAAAATGAAGGAAAGAGTTAAAATCCTTACTATAATGAGTGTATTTATTCAAGGTGTTAGATGATAAATAAATAAACACATAAAATTATAAAATATTAAGTGCCATAGGACTGTGTAATCAGATGTGATGGGCTGATATATTATTAAGGGTGATCAGCATATGTTCTCTTAATGAGGGGGCAGTTTCAGAGAGACTGACATGAGTAGAGGATTAGGTCATGGAGATACCCAGAGGACCTGAGACTGAAGAAAGCGAGAGCTGTTGATGGCTTGGACAGCAGCAAACTGGCTGTGTTTACAAAATAGCCATCAGACTCTGGTGGCTAAGTAGGAATGAGTGAGCAAAGACGTTAGAGAGAAGTAAGCCTTGTGAGCCAGCCCACGGATTTTGACTTTCTGCATGAAAGATGGTAATCAAGGAGGGTTTTGAGCAGAGACTTGACATGAACTGGTTTATTATTATAAGGATCACTCTGCTCGCTGCCTTTGAATAGACTGGAAGGTCACAGACGAAAGAACAAGGGAACACACAAGGCCGTGGCCATCAAGATCTGATGGTGGATTGAGCCTGGATCTTGGTGTAGGAAGTGGCTAGATAAGGGTTAGTTTTGTGAAATAAGGGATGATGTTTAAAAGGAGATAAGAAATCACACACACAACCATCAGCCTTGTTTATAGACTCTCTTCATCCTCACAGCTACCATTTCTTTTAATTTTTAGCAGTAATATCTTGTGCAGGGTTTTTTTTTTTTTTTAACTAAACTATTTATTTACATGATTCATATTTAGACCTCACAACAACTCTACAAAATGTAGGCATTAAATATTATTGTTACATTTTTATATATGAGGTACTTGGGAAGTAGAGAAGTTGAATTATAAGAAAACATTATATATGTCTATCGTCCTGTATTCTTAGGGAAGGCAAAAAATGGCTAGGAATAAATACATCACATTGTTAATAGTGGTAGAAAAGCAGATAATTTTTCTTTGATTTATATTTATCTGTATCCCTTTTAAGAATAGGTATTGGTTTTCCTTATTTCCTTAGATGTATAAGGCTATTGCTTTCATAATCTAATAAAGGGTAAATGTAAAAATCATGATTTTTAACTCAATTTACCAGATTTCTAAATTTTATAAATGACAAAGTGTGGGATTTATTCGTAGACTTGATTTCAAATTCTATCACCGTGAGCAAAAAACATAGCCTTTTTGGACTTGCATGTCTTATCTGTACACTGAAGCTAATTATTCCAAGATTTCAGGCTTGTTTTTGGCATGCAAGTGGGTAACAAAATAACTGGGTTAGGCACAATGCCTGAAACAACAGAGTACAACAAAATGGTCACTATTATTATGTTTATATTATGTAGGTTTTTTGATTTAATTACTTAATGAATAAGACAAAGGCTACAATACCATAATATATATATAAAATAATGGAGCTGAAGTTTCTATCTAATTGCTATGAAAACGAATTTCAACTAAGAACTTTGATTAATTTTACAATTTTTTTAATATCCCAATGTCATGCCTTAATTATAGGCTCTCATGCTACTTTGGAGGATGGAATTTATATTCTCTTCACATTTTTAAAAATAACATAGATTGATTCTCTTTATTTTAAAATGCTTTAATGAGTAAACAAAATGCTTTAGTGAGTTCTTTTAAACATTTGGACAATTATAAATAATCAAGGACCATTTTTAGGCACTTGTTTAGTTCAGGCCATTGCTGACGTTTGTTACAAACACACTTGACGTCAATGTTAGTTCACTATTCATCCAGGTTTTAGGATCGGGTCCAATTCCATAAAACATTGCAATTATGGCATTATGTGTGTAATGTCATTAGTGTAAGTTAAGATATCCCTTTATACACATAGATGTTTAAAAACAGCAGGCAAAATGTTCTCTGCAATTTTTGTAAATGTTGCCCTCTATAGTTAAGAAATTTAAAAAAAAATCATAAGGTGAAAAATATTTAGATGAATTAGGTAAGTGCATCCCTAAAATAATGACATGGACCCCATTTTTTCTTTTTAAGATTTTATCTATTTATTTGAAAGAACAGAAGTGGGAGGGAGATGCAAAGGGTGAGAGAAAATCAGGCCCCCCACTGAGGAGGGAGCCTGACACAGGGCTCTCTCCCAGGACTGTGAGATCACAACCCCAGCAGAAAGCAGATGCTTAACTCACTGAGTCACCCAGGAGCCCCATGACCCTATTCTTCTAATATATGTGTGTGTCTAATTTTTTCCACGTCTTATACCTAGCAATCGAAATGAACACCTGTTCAATGTTGTTTAATGTGACTGAATTACATTTTTTCCTAGAGATAAGAATGAAGAAATAAAAACTGCTTCTGCAATCTTATTTTAAAATTATCAGCCCCACTAAATTATTGTTGTATGATTTACATTATCTTGGTTTGCCTTGCCTCGAAGTTCAATTATTTCCATTGGCTTTCACTCTTCTTTCTTAAATGTTACTAGATTTTTTAATATTACAATATTGTTATAAAATAAACTCAGGTTTTCCATGTAATGGCTTTCAATAAAACTAAGGAAAATTGGATTCAGTGTGTGAAGGACATTCACTGTAATGAGCTTCGTTACATTTACTCGGTGGTAGACCTGTATGATTCGCCAGTAATGCTAACTTTTCTAAAATTAAATGTTTTAACATTTCTTCTAGATTAGAGGTTATGCTTATCTTTGAATAGTACCAAAAATTGTCTCTATATTGGGATGTTCTTCCACGGATGGGCTCATCCAGAGATATTCCTTTGGCTAATGAACTTTCTTCCCGTGGAGTCTTCTGGTGTTCAAGAGGCCATAAAGGCAAATAGCTTAATACAGAGGAAGGACACACAGTGCTGTTGATCAGGCTTGAGATCTTCTATACTCTAACAGGGGAAATAAAATAGTATAATAATATAATTTGGGAGCCACAGGAGAATTTTGTAGTCCTTCATGAAAACACTAACTAAATAGATAAAATTCCTGAGATGTTGAAATATGGAACTCCTTCTAGGGCATGATTAACTATACTATATTTTGTGGGCTGAATCTAAGAACTGTATGTCACAATATATAATTAAAGACCTATTGCATAAATTATACCACAGTGATCTGGTATCTTTCAAGCTGTGAGATTTGGGTCCATTTTTATTTGTTATTTCCATTTTTTTTGTCCATTTTTATTTTTGTCATTTTCAGTTTTGATTCTATTTTGACATGTTGAAAGTGAGATCTGTTCTTTCACTTTTCTACATATATTGGATTAAGACTTCTTTGGGTTATTCTTAATATGGCATATAATTTAGGAATTGCATTCCTAGAGTCCCTCTAGGAAACAGTTCATCAACAGTTATAAATTGCTCCAAAATGACAAGTATAAAAGGGCAACACATTAATATTTTTATGATTTAAAGACTCATAGAAGCATTATTTTTATTTTGTGATGAAAGTGGAACCCATTACTTTCTAGTAATTGTATTTCGTTAAGGTCAGCAAACTGTACTGGCTTCTGAACATGACTCAGATATATCTTCAAAAGCAAGAACATTTAGATGTACCATGATATTTCCTTAAAGTGTCTTAATTGTTATAAATTATTTTAAAGGACAAACACAAAACTTGCATGTTCACAGGACTCTGTATTGGCTGGAATATAATATCTAAAACTTTTTAAGTCAAAAAATCCAAATACTCAGATGTCAAGATTTTTGAGTCCAGTTTTAAAAATTAACACATGCCATAGAAAGTTAAGTTGAAATGTCTAACTCTTCAAGTAAGTTTAATGATTTAATAGAAATTTTCCCGAGTATCATTTAAAAAAAATGTGTTTTATTTTATTTTGAGAAAGAGAGAACATGAGTAGGGGAGGAGCCAGAGGTAGAGGGAGAAGCAGAGTCCCCACTGAGCAGGGAGCCTGACTCAGGGTTCAATCCTGGGACTCCAAGATCATGACCTTAGCTGAAGGCAGACTCTTAACTGATTGAGCCACCCAGCTGCCCCATTTCCCAAGTATCATAATGTACTAGGTACTCTAATGTGAGTGATTAAAAGATAAGTCATCATTTTTGTTTTTAAAAAATAGTTATTTTGGGGAACTATGGCAACATCACAGATGAATCTATCAAAGCAGATTGTGAATGGTGCAATGTGAGACCACTGGGTTATGAGGTTAAATGAAAGAAAGATATGGTCTAATTAGGAGTCCAGAAAATATCAGAAAGAAGGATGTGCCTGAGATGGTCCTTGAAAAGCTGGTAGGATTGAGTGGTTTAAAAAAAGAGAGTAGGGATTTTCTTTTCTTTTTTTTCTTTTTGAAAGATTTTATTTTTACGTCATCTCTACATCCAACATAGCACTTCGCTCACAACTCTGAGATCAAGTCTACTGACTGAACCATGCAGATGCCCCAATAGTAGGCATTTTAGAATAAGGACTATTTGAGGAAAATGACAAAAGGAGGCTGAAAAAATCATATTTAGGAATGACAAGTCTAAATATTGCTGGAGTTTAGGTATAAATAGGTTAGTAATGGAAGAAAATATCTGAAAATATTTTAGAGGGAGGGAATTCATATGAAATTTTGGTGGACATTGGGAGCCATTGAAGTTTAATGAGTCAGGAATTACACAGTTGGAACTTCCTGAGCATAATCAGAAAATAGTTAATCTGATGAGTTAGAGAAATACTGGAAGCAAAGAAACAGGTTAAAGACAGTACAAGCATTCTGGGGGGGGGGAGCAGTAAGGACTTGTGTTGTAGAGTTTGTATTAAAAATGGAAATAAGCATCTGGCTCGGTGACCTCAGGGAATTCCAGTTATTATCATTAGCATTTAGGAATTTTGTTTTAATACATTGTCTTTTTTGACGTCACAGGAGTTAGTAATAAACTCTCTTTTCATCTCAAGCTCTCAGTCTGAAAAGTGTATATTTCATGGATCTCCCACACTCTTCCTGACTGTGGGCATTTGAGGGACCTTTGGGTCCCTCAGTACCAGTTCCGTTGTTAAGGCCAAATAGATAAAAGGTGCTCGGGTTAGGGTCTCCAGTACGAGCTGCCCCTCACTAGTCAGGATCCTTCAGTCAATGACTGTAGTTAGGGAGAGCTGCTTTCTCTTCATGTATGGCTATCATTTTATGATGGTAGAATTACATGGTTTTCAATATGTCATGTTCAGATATATTGTTTTTGTTTTCATTTAATCATATGACAGTTTAAAACTACCAGTGTTAAGGTAAGGAAGATGATAGGATTTTTATTTCTTTTCCTGAATCTTCTTTCTTCCTTCCTAGGTATAAACCAAGGTGTTCTGATTAGATCTAGAATCTGATAATCTGTCTCTAATTCTTAAAGAACTCCATTCTGAATTTGCACAGACTACTATCAACCTGCTATCCCAGCACAATATTCAGGACTGGGATTATTCTTTTTGCCCAAGTTTGGGGTTTACTTTAGTCGAGTGCCAGAGCTGCATGGATAGCTCCATTTTTAAAATAAATTTGATTGATTGATTGATTGATTGATTGCTCTGAGCTTTTTATACTTCATTTAGAGTTTTTAGATGTACATAGGATTGCTTAGGGATAAGTGATAATTACAGCCTGTATCTAACAGCAGAATCAAAAGTGCAGGAGATACTGGATTTGCTTTTTTTATCGAAGACCCAGAGGTATGACCACATTCTCCACAATTTCAGTGGAGTCTTTAGGACCTTTGTGGCAGGAACAGGTTTTCAAGTCAGTTCAGCACCTTGACTAGTTCTGTGCCCTTGGGCTTCATTGTGGGTACAAGGTTTCTTTCTCAAGCCTAAACTTTCCTTATGGAATCTTTCCAGGTTTTGCTTCAAAATCAGTTTCCATTTCCTATTTATTCCCTTGGATTTAACATTAAGACCTTCCCTTATTCCCAGATTCATTTTTGCCTATCAACTCAACACCAAACCCACTCTGCTGGGGCCCTTTGTGACTGGATGGGCTCCAACTTCTAGGAGTTCTGACATCCTAAATAGAAGCTATAATATGAGATCAGTTTATCCACATGGGTAATGAGACCCCTATTTCTTTACCCAGCTCACAGAAGTGATGCATCCGGAGGACTCTGGGCCTCTGGGATTTCTGCTGTAGTAACTTAGTGAGGACTTTGTAGATGCTAATATTTTTTCATGTTATATTAGATATCAGATAAATTATTTATCTTAATGAAAATGGCAGGTTATTAGGAACCAAGCTGTTTCTACCAAAAGCTGTTGTATTTTCTTTAGAATGCAGTGGGGGTATCTGTGTAGTGTTAATAGTCAACTCTACGTTGTCAGGAGCTGCTGTCCTCAGAAATTACTGTAAGGCCGCCCTCTACATTCTTGCTTAAATATCTTTTTCATGGTTTGAATGATGAGACCCATTTAGTAAAGAAAAAATAAACTTTGAACAACATTTCATATGACATTATAATTGCTTTCTTTTGTTAAATAAAAAAAAGACATTCAAAAACATCTGACTTGGGGCACCTGGGTGGCTCAGTGCGTTAAGCCTCTGCCTTCAGCTCGGGTCATGATCTCAGGGTCCTGGGATCGAGCCCCAAGTCAGACTCTCTGCTCAGCAGGGATCCTGCTTCCTCCTCTCTCTCTCTGCCTGCCTCTCTGCCTACTTGTGATCTCTGTCTGTCAGGTAAATAAATAAAATCTTAAAAAAAAAAAAATCTGACTTACCAACTTCTAGTTTACGGTTCTGCTAGTGTTGTGTATCAGTCCTTAATAAAGTTTATATTCTTTGAGAGAAAGATCCTAGTTCTCAAAAAAAAATAATAATAATAATAATTCTAAGCAATGTTAAGTTTTGCAAGTCAGTTTTAAAACTAATATAGCCTGATTATATAAGATGTAGTTTTTATAACATAAGCTAAATTATATAATATATAAGCAAATTTAAATTTTATAAAGCTTAAAAGTATTAATAACTATGTTAATATGTATTAAATATTTTTATCAGTGCCTTTAAATTATGCTTCTGGAAATACATTAGATGTGGTATTTCAAATAGAGATGGAAATGATGTTAATTTATATTTGTATATCTCTCTGCATCTCTTAGAAAACATTTTTCTCATGTTATATTTAAAAAAAATATAATCCTTACAGAAATGCTGTGAGGTAGAAAAGGTTGGTGCCATTGTCTTTACAGTACAGATAGGAAATTTGTTCAATAAAACATGCTTGAAAAGTGACAGAAATGGACTCTTAATATTCTGGTGCCTTAGTATTCTTCTGGCTCCTAGTATTCTGTGGCCTTTACTGAAACACTAAAAACACTTTACTGAAACACTGAAACACTTAGTATTCTTCTGACTCCTAGTATTCTGTGACCTTTACTGAAACACTAAAACCCCAAAGACAGAGCTCGTGAACTGTTCATCAATAGCAGGTATCCATTCTGTTCCTTTTATGATTAGCATTTTGCTAAGCCCTGGGAATGCAAAGTAAATAAGACTACCTTGGCCCTCAAAGGATGGGTGGTCTGATAAATATATTTTTTATAGAGCATGTCATAGTCTAATCTGCAAATAACAGACACGAGGAATAATTTGTCTCTTGTTTTTTTTAGCCAACAACATGATGTGATATTATCTTTTTTTCCTACAACATTACTAATTGAGCCAAGAGAAAATTCTTCTGTTGTGTTGAGTGGATAGCCTTTGTAGCAAGGGAACTCTCCCGGGAAATGGGCACCTGGATTTTGTCTTTGCCTGATACTAACTTGCACAACTTTAAGAATATTATTTAAACTTCTCAGTCCTTTATTTATTTTTTTTTAAAATAAAACTTGGCCCACTCACCTCACAGGGTTAGTGTGAGGAAAATACTTTATAGGTAAAATTGAAATTGAAAAATGTGAGAGGGCTAGTCAAATACAGAGTCATAATGTGTAATTCTGGTCACTGTGTTGAGAAATTACTAACAGGTCACTAGAGTTATGATAAAAACTGCCACACTGACAATATTTAGCACATTCTTTAATTGGGTCCCATATCCACTGGGATCAGAGGTGAAAGCAAACTTAAGTAACGAAAATGTCAGAAGTGAAAATATATTTAATTTCAGTCTGAAGTTCATGACATTCCAAGTAAACTTTGTCCATATAGTCTTACAGGTTGAGGCAGATTGGAGTGCCATTTTTCCTTTGCCTTAGGCTGTTAATATAGAAACATACTTTTTTTTTAATGCCAAAGCAAGTGGGAATACATTATTGTTAGAAACCTATAATAATTCCATCATTTTAAGGCATCAGAGCTCTATATTGTAATGCAGTTCTTCACTAAAGGAAAATTGCTTTTAAATAAGCAAATTGAAGATATATTTCCACACCCTAATTGTTTCCATCATGACCTTTATTACATCACATTTTACTTGAAGGAGCAACAGATAGGAAAGACTAAGACACTGTGAAGACAGAGTCATGTGGAGCACTCATGAAAAATTAAATGCCCTCAGCATACACAGAAGTAGGTCATTTCATTCTTTATTAATTTTCTGTATCATAGTCACTGATTAACCTGTATTTGGGTATTATAATTAGATAAGTCTGAACTTTCATTATTGTCAAAGCATCTACCATGTGTAACAGATAATATCAAGTTAAAAGATTATCCAAGAAGTTTCTTCCTCAAATTTCTCTGCCCTTTGTCTCATATTTCATGATTTTTACCTTTGTCTTGCATACATCTAGGGTTCTCTCTCTAAATGACCTATTTTTTATCTCTGGTATCTTATATCAGTGAAAGATGAAAGATCTCAGGTCTAAATAGAATACACAGGGCATTACTTTAGAACTCTATCTAAATCCCCTGGGTTAGAATTTCAAGGAGTATTTGAAGAAATGGCACAAAGAACTTTATGTTTTTCAAAGATATAGGATGGCTGAGTAGACAAGAAAAAAAAATTCACTCTCTTGCAAATTATATAGCCTGGCAGCCGATATTCCTCTGCTAATGTAAAACCACAGTACAGTAACTTGAGACATATTTGATCATGACTGGAGACAGGATGATCTCCTTGGTGGGCATTTGAAAATGTTATTCTGAAGGACTGAAAAGGACACTGGTTGGGTCATATGAAATATTAGATATACATTCAAGTATTATATTAGAGAACTCCGAGAAAAATGGGAATGCACTTGATTGTGAATTTCAAAAACAGAAAGGATGAAGGAAATAAACCGATATCTGTCTTTCACCATCATTAAGAAAATATGATCTGTACCATTTTTTATTACATGGTTATAGTTTGGAAAGAGTAATAATTTGGTTAATGTAAATTGTAAATTACAAATTTTAGCTGTTTTATGATAATGTTTTTTTGGTGTTCCAAAACACTGTGCTGTAGTAATAAGATTACTGTTTTTTTCTCATTTCTTCTTTACATCAGTACTCTTAGCATGGCATAGTTTTTCAGTGTGTTTTTTATATGGATATTTTTCATTTTCTTGGGAAGATAACACAAAATTTAACATCAAATTGCTCCTTAAACTCGACAAATATGCTGCCAAAGTGGTAATTATCAGGTCTGTAGTGTCCTATATCAGATATTCATGTGGTTCTTTGTGGTTTGATCATGGCTTTATGATTTACATTTAAAAGATTCTGAGAGGTTAAGGATAATTCTAATTCCCCGAAACATCAGAACTGAACATGTGACACACTTCTGTAGTCACATAAATCAACCAATTTCCCTTTGTTTTCATAGTACAACATATTTTCCCTTGTTGAAAATGAGCGCATCAGCATAAAAGCCTCTTGAGCAAGAAAAATGTATATTGATCACTCTAAGTGCATTTCTGTAATAACTTGAAGTTATCGAAATTGACCCTAAACCATGTTTTATTTCTGACAATAGATTCTTTTCATGGGTTGATATTTATTGTTTTATGCCTTAGTAGAGATGCAAAAATAACTTCCATTGCAAAAAACCCATGTAAGATTTGTCTTACTGTTTGAATTTTTTGGTAACATTTGGTAAACATCACAAGCACTATCCTCATTTTAAGAGTTAACAGATTATCCGTCAAAATTCTTATAACACTTTTGTCCTCCAACAAGGTGTTGAAATATGCATGTGTAGTGAGTCATCTGTGTTACTACAAAGTACACCTGTCTAGTAAACATACAGAGAAGATAGATTCTAGACCAAAGGCTGTTTGTGTTAGAACCTGAATACTAGTTTTTCTGATTCCCCGTATCATCACTTTGCACTTCACATTTTCCATTTGGAAAATAGTGATAACATTAGTCTTCATCTAGCTCAATGGATGTTACAGAAATAGATGAGACAGCATATGTGAATAGTTCACAGAGCTTTGAAAGAAAGTTGCAGTGCAGATTGAGGTAGTGTGGAGGCCAAAGCTGCTGGCTAAGGCAGGTGCTTCTTCATTGATATTTAGTTTCTCCCATTGTAAGGTCAAAGCAGACTGTCTGCCAAGAGACATGGAGTATCATGAAGAACTGGAATAGAATCCAGAATTCTAGCCCTGTTTCACATTTCTCCATTCCTGATGGCTTGGATTAAATGGTGACTGCCAATATGAATTGATAGCCAGTTTGCATCATGATTCATAGACTCCTCAACCCCCTTGCAACTTATTAACTGTCTTCTGTTTTTCCTTTTTTTTTTTTTTTTTAACATCTTATACTCCGAAGTGCAAGGCTGAGGAATATATACAAAATTGTAAATAATATGACATAAGTGTTTTGAATGCTAGGTAAAGATTAGAGAAACATAATTAAGTGGCTTAAATCACCAACAAATAATTTGTTATGTCATATTTCTTTGTCACAGTTTATGCCATATATTTTAGCAAAAAGTAATAAAAGTAGATTAAAAGCATTACACAATTAGTGTGGAACAATTACAATAAATGTAGTATTAAAATTACATTTTAACTGATTTATAATTGAGGAGCAAAATCTACTGCTTGGGAAAATCCTATGTACTTTTGACTCTCTAGATGTTTTATTGGTAAACTAATTTAGGGTTACAAAGGTATGAATTGTGTAATTCCTTCATAAAATAAAGCAAGAGTAAAATATGCCAATCTGAATTTAAAAGCATTCTTAATTTTATTACATTTTTTACAACATGGGGTAAATAATCGAACAGAAACTAAACAATTGAAACCAATGTATATTTTGCTTTATCTTTTGAAAACATTGAGGTGAAAAAATTATTTTAGGAAATATTTTCTTTCGTATTTTTGAAACTAAAATACCTCCCCAAACCCACTGACAAATTATGCATATTAGTTTCTAAATGTTCTGGTATATTTGAAAATCTACTGCTTTTGCATGATTGAGTTGATTCCAGATCCTGGTTCTAACTTCAGTAGCCTCCCAGGATGCATTAAAAAATAAAGGTAAATTTGGGGCGTGTGGTTGGGTCAGTGGGTTAAAGCCTCTGCCTTCGGCTCAGGTCATGATCCCAGGGTTCTGGGATCGACCCCCTCCCCAACCTCCCATCCCCCTCTTGCCCCCCCACCTCCTGCTGGGCTCTCTGCTCAGCAGGGAGCCTGCTTCCTCTTCTCTCTGCCTGCCCCTCTGCCTACTTGTGATCTCTGTCAAATAAATAAATAAAATTTGAAAATCTTTAAAAAATAAAAAATAAAGGTAAATTTAGTAATGTTGTTTTAAGTTTCTCTATAAATTATCTTCCCTGGACACACTCTCCGTCTCCACTGGGACACACACCCATACACATACTTCCTGCTTAAGCTTATTTACTATTAATTTCATATAATAAAGGTAATGTAACCCTCTTCTTTAGATGCTCTAGTGGTTTCAATTTTTCATACACAGAAAACAATTATTTCCCTCTCTGTGCCTGTGTTCAGATTTTTCCTGGGCATGGAACACTTCCCTTCTAATCTGTACCTGTCAAAGTCTCAAAGTGAATTCTCTAATCTTTTCATTCTCGGAACCACTATAGCCAATGCACGTTTTGGCAAATTGCCCCATATAACAGGTGGTGATATAAAAATGCTAATGTAGAAAATTGAAATTAGAAGTAATTAGGATATTTTTCCTGCTTGAAGTCACTGTTGAAAATGAAAATAGTGTTTCGTTTTTTATACTATTCATTGCTTTATTTTTGCAAACCTCTGAGAGCTTTAGGATTAACAGATACTCTAAGATCCTGAAAGTCCTATAAAATGATTATAACCAGTTTTGATACTTCATATACTTCATATGTGAATTTCAGATTTTCCAGCAAACTTAAAACCGTGCGTATTTACAACATACATGCAGGCAGATTCCAAGTATTATGTGCTGATCATTGAATCTTTTTAAAGTAACCTAGCTTTAGGACATCTGGGTGGCTCAGTTGCTTAATTCTCTGCCTTGGGCTCAGGTCATGATCTTAGGGTCCTGGAATCAGCCTTATGTCAGGCTGTCTGCTCAGTAGGAAGTCTGCTTCTCTGTCTCCCTCTTGCTCTTTCTCTCAAATAAATAAATAAATAAATAAGATCTAAAAAATAACATAGCTTTATCTGAGAGCATACAGAAAGGATGAAAACCATTTATGTTGCTTTCTATAACTGTTTAATACTGTCATGTAACCAGAAATATAGTTTCTTTGACTCTGCTTTTTAATGCTTCTCTAACATAATGAGTATAAAATATAAATTATGTTTTATAATAGATAACTATATATCATGCATTATCTATAAAATAATACATATTCTATGCACAGTATCCCATCAGTTTCATTTCATATCTTGAGCCATATAGATATAGCACTTACTATGGCAGATTGGGGTAGGCAGAAAGAGAAAAAGAGAGGGTATGTTGTGTTTATGTGTTAGAGGTTAAAGTTGAGGATACTTTTTGAACCCTGTGGTGAAAGGGGGAATGATCATCTGAAGTAAAATGTATGTTTCTATCACCATGTGTTTTATGTCCCTCCCCTGCTTCTTCCAACTTTCAGGCATTCTGTTAATTGATAGTTGACTTTCCAGGCACTGAGGACCAGAACAGATGGAAGCTGGAATCCTGGGAGAATATTGGCTAAAGACCTGGGTTTCTCTTTCCTAAAGAACACAAGAGCAGAAAATTTTAAAAATGAGATGAGAAGAAATTTCAAGGATCATCTTTACCATTCCATTTTAAAGCACGACTTCTTTTTTATAGTCTCCTAAAAGCAGCTGTCTTGTTCCGTTAGAACAACCACAGCGAAGTAACTCATGTAATGGTTAACAGCTACTGGTGTGGATCGGTCCAACTTGGTCTATCTCTTCTACCTTTGCTAGTTTGGAGAGCTTAACCTTTTTAAGCTTCAGTTTCTTGGTAATATAGAGTTAGCAATAATACTTCAGAGCAGTGAAGGAGATTAAAAGAGATGATGCAGTTAAAGTATAGCATAGTGCCTGGAAGAAAAATGCTCAATGCCTATTAGCAGTTGTTTTCATATGATTACATTGTTGGAGAGCTCATTAAAAAAAAATTTTCCCCCACATTTTAAGTCCCAAACAAGCATGCTACTTTTACAAGTTAGAAGAGTTTATGTCTTTTGGAAGTTTTTCAAAAGGACTGTTTCTTTCAAATGAGAACGATTTAAACATTTAAGTACAGGTAACAATTCTCTAAGTCTTTTTGAAGATTTTATTTATTTATTTGACGGACAGAGATCACAAGTAGGCAGAGAGACAGGCAGAGAGAGGAGGAAGCAGGCTCCCTGCTGAGCAGAGGGCCCAATGTGGGGCTTGATCCCAGGCCCCTGGGATCATGACCTGAACCGAAGGCAGAGGCTTAACCCACTGAGCCACCCAGGTGCCCCTCTAAGTCTTTTTGAATCTAAAAATTCTAAGTTACGTTATCTCTTCATGTATCATGATTTCACATCAGGACTATTCTCCTCTGGGTATTGAGCATGTGTTAGTGTTTCTGTAGAAACTTAATGCAATATTCCTAATGGATTAGACAGGAGTCAAGCAGAATCATCTCCACCCCTTTCCCATGTCCTTGGCTTCTGTCGCCAATGGTGCTATTGCATATGATGGCAGTTGCATATTTCATTTGGAATAGATTAAGTTGTCTCATTATGTTGAGGCAGCGACACATGCATTTTCAGCAACATCACTGAAACCAAGTTTGTAGTCAACTAAAAATCCAAAATGATTTTTATTCTCTGTCCCTATGATTGGATACTGTTGCCATGTTTCCTTCATCATGTATATTTATCTTAGTTTTAATTGATATTCTTAAGTCCTAGTGAAGAAATTTCCCTTTATGCCTGTGAAAATGATTTAAGCCCCTGAGACTGTCTCATCTGTTGCTGGATGATAGCAAGTATTGTGTGAGTTTCCTGGTGAGGATATTCCAAGGGGAAAGAGAAGGCATTCAAAATCTCAAGGCAGAAATCTCAAGGACACAAACTTCCTGTTTCCCATTTCCTAGGCTCACTTGCCCCTATAAATAACCCCCCAAATACTTTCTTTGGCCATGTACGATAATATGAGAAATCTGCCTACTAATCATGCCGTGATGAGCTCCCAGCATAAGTTT
Organism: Mustela lutreola; assembly: GCF_030435805.1. Taxonomy (NCBI): domain Eukaryota; kingdom Metazoa; phylum Chordata; class Mammalia; order Carnivora; family Mustelidae; genus Mustela; species Mustela lutreola. The sequence continues at coordinate 96,879,385 of NC_081296.1, forward strand.
ACTTTGGCTAATTTTTTTTTTTTTTTAATGTTAGTGTACCCTCTGTCCCTCCCCCTGCTTGTACTCTCTGTCTATGACAAATAAATGAAACCTTAAAAAAAAAATCAGCAATAGCCAGATAGAAATAAAATGCTTGTGTTGTCAAAATAATAGCAGAAGTGTAATATACCCAAGAATAAGCTCAACCAGACATGTACAAGTACTTTATTAAGTAAAACTTTAACAGTTCCTGAGGGAAACTTGACAAGATTTGTAAATAAATGACATGAACTCTCTTGGATGTGATGTCTTAGTATTGTAAAGATGTTATTTCTCCCAAAATATTTTTATGTGCTTATTAGAATCCCCCTACCACCCACTCCCTATGAAATGACACTTTTTTTGGGAACATGACCAAATAATTCTCAATTTCATTTGAAGAATACACCTGTCCATTGAAAGAATAAATGGGGAAAATTATGGTAAAGAATAATAATAATATAAAACTTGCTCTGTTAACATGTCAACATCTAACATATAATTAAAATATTGATGAAAAAAAACTGACAAGGAATTCAATGAAACCAAAATGCTATTAGGGAAACAAGCCCAAGTAAATATGGCAATCTACTTTATATATATATATATATATATATATATATATATATATATATATATAATTTATTTATTTGACAGACAGAGATCACAAGTAAGCAGAGAGGCAGGCAGATCGAGAGGAGGAAGCAGGCTCCCTACAGAGCAGAGAGTCCGATGCGGGGCGATCCCAGGACCCTGGGATCATGACCTGAGCCAAAGGCAGAGGCTTTAACCCACTGAGCCACCCAGGCGCCCCGGCAACCTACTTTTGAGGCTAAAAATTTTACAATCTTTTAAAAAATGTATTTCATGTATGTATGTATGTATGTATGTATGTATGTATGTATGTATTTCACAGAATGAGAGAGAGAACACAAGCAGGAAGAGTGTCAGGCAGAGGGAGAGGGAAAAGCAGGCTCCCCACTGAGAAGAGAGCCTGATAAGTCACTTGATCATAGGATCCTGGGATCATGACCTCAGCTGCAGAGAGAAACAACGTGTAAGCCACCCAGATGCTCCATAGGATTTTTACAATCTTAAGAAAAAAAAAGATTGTTTAGCAAATAATATTGAGTGGTATTATTGGTAGTAAATAATTATTATTTAAATATTAATAATAGTAAATAATATTGAGGTAATTTTAAATTTGGAAAAATACTTAGGTAAGTTATTTACTTATCATGATAGATCAAAATAAACACCCAAGTATTAAATATCTAACTTTTCAAATGCTGAAAATAAATTTTAGTTTTGTAGTGGTTAAAAACAAGAATTATTAAGGAGAAAAGATTTTGGGGCCCCTGGGTGGCTCAGTCGTTAAGCATATATTGTACATAAAATAAGCTTATTTATAAGTATTGTCTCATTTATTTAGACATAAAACCAGCAAATTCGTTCAGCATTCAGCTCATGGAAAGGAAGTAAATTCTGCATATTGTTTCCTATCAGCACTCTCATCAATCCTCAACATCCACAGTCAATTTGAGCTTCTTTAATGGAAACTTTTAATGAATGTTCAAGTTATGCTCTAATAATGCAGCATCACTCAGCTCTAGCAAATATGGTTGAGATCATTTTCCAATTTAGAAAATACTTAAGGTCAGATATTTACTTATCATCATAGATCAAAATAAATACCCAGATATTAAATATGTAGTTATCAACTACTAGAATAAAATGAGGAAAATACATTGTCCTTTTGTAGTGCTCAAAGGCAAGAGTCATTAAGAAATACTGAGATTTCATTATGTAAGCAATACATTTTTCTTTTTGATAAAAAGAAATAAAAATAAAGTTAATAAACAAATAATATATTGGTAAAAGACATTTGCAATGTAGATGAGAGGCAAAAGTTTAATATATCCAAGATATAAATAGAAATATAACAATATAAAAAATAACCTTCGAATGGAATGATCTTCAAGTATTTAAAGGCCAGAAATAAGGTGATTGTGCCTTAAATGATGTTATGAAAGAAAGTGGAGGGCCTTCAGATTATAGAGAAATTTGGGAGTAGCGCTAAAAAGTTTAGGTTTTAAGTATAAACGGAATACACTTATACACTTACAAGATTTGGGGCAGGAGAGTGACCTGACCTCTCAACACTTAAGAAAAATCACTCTTGCTCAGAAGGGAAGCAGGACAATTAAAAGAGTTGCTGTTGCACTGGCATAGGAAAGAGATAAAAGTGGACTCCAGAAGGACTAGAGTAGTGGAAATGGAGAGAAGTCACCAAATTTGGGATATATTTTGGAAATGCAGCTGACAGGTTCTGTTGAGTAAACCAGCATTGTTCAACTACTGGGTTGAATTTTTTTGTTTTTGTTTTTTTTTAATTGAGCTACAGTTGACATAACATTATATTAATTTCAGGAGTATAACATAATGATTCAATATTTATATGTAATGTAAAATGATCATCACAAGAAGTCTTGTTAACATTCATCACAAACATAATTTTTTTTTCCTTAGGATGAAAACTTTCAAGATCTATTTTCCTCCTACTTTCAAATATCCAATACAGTATTATTAACAATAGTCATGATACTGTATATTACTTTCCTATGGCTTAATCATTTTACAACTGGAAATTTGTACCTTTTGGCCCCTGTCACTCATTTCACCTACCTTCTGATTGATCTCTAGCTAAGGTAATAACCATCTGTCTGTCATCTTTATCCATGAACTTGGTTTTTTGCTTTCTTTTTTTTTTTTAAATTTTTATTTCAGATTCTACATATAAGTGAAGTCATGCAATATTTATCTGTTTCTATCTGACTTATTTCTTTTTTTTTTAAGATTTTATTTATTTATTTGACAGAGAGAGAGAGAGAGATCACAAGTAGACAGAGGCAGGCAGAGGGAGAGGGGGAAGCAGGCTCCCTGAGCATAAAGCCTGAGACAGGGCTCAATCCCAGGACCCTAAAATCATGACCTGAACCGAAGGCAGAGGCTTAACCCACTATGCCACCTAGGTGCCCTGTCTGACTTATTTCACTTAGCATGATGTCATCAGGGTTTATTGTGTTTTGGCCAGTGGCAAGGTTTTTTCTTTTTTATGGCTGAATAATATCCCATTGTATGCATACACCACATTTTCTTTTTCCATTCATCGTTTGAACATTTATGTTGCTTCCACAGTTTAAAAATAATGCTGCAATGAACATGGGCATCCAGATAGTCTTTCTGAGGTACTGATTCTGTTTCCTTCTGATAAATACCCAGCATTAGAATTGCTGAATCATATGGTAGTAATTCTGTTTGTAATTATTTTACTAATCTTGATACTGCTTTTCACAGTGGCTGCACCAATTTATATTTCCACCAAAAGTGCACAAAGTTCCCTTTTCTTTACATCCTTGCCAACACTTGTTGTTTTTTATCTTTTTGATACTAGCCATTCTGACAGATGTGAGGTGATATCTCATTGTGGTTTCGATTGCTATTTCCCTAATAATTAGTGAAATCGAACACATTTTCATGTACCTGTTGGCCATTTCTATGTTGCCTTTGGGAAAATGTCCATTCAGATCCTCTGACCATTTTTAAATTATGCTGTTTGGTTTTGCTATTTGTACTTTATGTGTTTTGGAAATTAACCTTTATCAGATATGTGGCTTGCATGTTTTCTCCCATTCTGTAACTTGCCTTTTCATTTGTTGATGGTTTCCTTTGCTGTGCAGTGAACAGACTGGAAGAAAATGAAATGAATGTTGTATGAAGATACAAAGAAGGTGATAAATTGTTAAAATATGATATGGTAGAGAGGAGGCCTCAGTGAGATTAGAAAACTGTTGAAATGATAGATTTAGAATAAGTGACCTGGAAGGAATAGATGTGAAAGTCAGATAGGAGGTGTTGTTATTAATTCTGAGAAGTCTTTTGTACAACCATGTGCTCAGGTGACTGAGGTGAAGTGGAATAGAAGATCATTGAGACAAAGGATGCAAAGAAATAAAAGGCCATTGTGGTAGATGGATCATATCCTGACTTTTAATGTAGCTAAGCATGGTGAGAGTCTCATTTGTGGATAGGGAGACAGTAAACTAGGAACTAAAAATCATCATTGAATGAGGAATATGATAAGAAGAACATTAGAAGGTGAGGACAACTGGGAAGGATATGGATGGGAAAAGTCATGCATCGCAAATGAATTGAGTATTGAAAAAGGGAGGAAACAGTTAAAAAATATCAAAAAGGAGCAAAGAGGACACTCACTTTGGTTCCATGCCTTTCTTACTCTACTTAATTGCTTCCTCTATTTTTGCATATTACGGTGCATTTCCCCTTCTTGAGAAGGGGAAAAAGAAGCATGTCTTCCAAAACAGTTAAGTATCAGAGTAACAAATTGAAGTGAGTTTCAGAGAAAACTTATAGTACCAGAGAGCACGTTTTAAAGGGAATAGTAGTGGGATGCGTGGGTGGCTCAGTGGGTTAAGCCTCTGCCTTCTGCTCCGGTCATGATCCTAGGGTCCTGGGATCGAGCCCTGCATCGGGCTCTGCTCAGCGGGGAGCCTCCTTCCTCCTCTCTCTCTCTGCCTGCCTCTCTGCCTACTTGTGATCTCTGTCTGTCAAATAAATAAATAAAATCTTTAAAAAAAATAAATAAAGGGAATAGTAATAAGTCTTGTGGGGGAGGGTTCTTGAATACAACAATTACAAAAATTAGTGTTTTCATGGCAGATGAATGAGGAATAGTTAGAATGCACCATGGCAAATATCTCTGGTCTTTAGGGCTGGACGTTATTTAAGATATCAGGGAAGCTAACACCTGGAACTTGTGAAATTTTGTCAAGGAAGGAAAACTTGCAAAGACCATTCAGGGAAGTTGGTTGTAGTCTTGAGAGAATGTATACATGGGAAAGGAGGTGATTGAGGAAGGGCTGGATTCTGAGAGGAGAAGCTGGGAGGAAGAGGAGGGCTCTGGATTTTCCTGTGGCTTGAAGTATTTTTAAATCATTGTAGGGTATTGGTCAGTCAAGATATTTGTCATATCCTCAATTTTTATATGGTCTCTTTGATATAAGGAATTTGAGAGGCAGGGTGGTGATCATGGTGAGGGAGGGAGGGTAAAATGAAACAAGATGGGACTGGGAGGGAGACAAAATGTTAAGAGACTCTTAATCTCAGGGAACAAACTGAGGGTTGCTGGAGGGGAGTGTGGTGGGATAGCATGGCTGGGTGAGGGACATTGGGGAGGGTATGTGCTATGGTGAGTTGTGTAAGACTGATGAATCACAGACCTGTGCCCCTGAAACAAATAATACATTATATGTTAATTAAAAAAAGATAACTGTCATATCCTGAATTGCTTAAATCAGTGTCTATACCAACCATGATCTAGTGGACCTTCCAATACAACAAACGTTGGAAGACTAATGAATACATTATGTAGGCAAATTTCAACAGAGTTTCTGTTTGTGTTTTAGGTTCCATCAATCAAGAGGGTTTGGGTGAGACTTGAATTTGGAATTGAGTTAAGGAGAGGAAGGCATATGGAATAAGGCCATCACCATTCTGCTGGTACAGGTGGTGACAGAGATAAAATGTTTCTAGAGTTGGTAATTCCTAGCCCAAACATCGGTTTTATGATACTGGAAGGAATACCAGCTCCTTTGGTACCCAAGGAAGAGGTATTATTTTTGAAAGGCTAGCCTAGAATCTGGGCCCTCTCAGTGATTAAAAAAAAAAAAAAATATATATATCTCTACAACCAACCTGGGGCTTGAACTCACAACCCTGAAATCAAGAGTTGCATGCTCTACTGACTACGCCAGCCAGGCACCCTTCTTTCATGATTTTTGAAACCATTTTATATCCTATAATAAATGTCCTTTGCTTATACTACTAGGATAGATACTTTCCTTTCCTAAAACTACTGCTCCCCAATGTAGATGATTCATCTGAGGTTGGACACACAATCTAGTAATATATGGGTTTGGGCAGTTAAAAAGTATAAACTAGGATCATCAAATTTTGTCTCTCTCTTTTTTTTTAAGAAATAAGTAAATCAATTATAAGAGTTAATGGATGTTATTTTTGTAAGATGAGCCTCATTGGATAATTGGGGAGAGATAATCTTGAGCTGGTATGTGGTGTATGTCTGTGTGTGTGTGTGTGTATGCGCGGTGCTCACGTGTATGTAGAAGTATCTAAAATACTGCTGGGGGGCGCCTGGGTGGCTAAGTGGGTTAAAGCCTCTGCCTTCGGCTCAGGTCATGATCCCAGGGTCCTGGGATCGAGCCCCACATCGGGTTCTCTGCTCTGCAGGGAGCCTGCTTCCCCTTCTCACTGTCTGCCTGCCTCTCTGCCTACTTATGATCTCTATCTGTCAAATAAATAAATAAAATCTTTAAAAAAAATAAAATAAATAAAATACTGCTGGGTAGCTTAGGAAAACGATAAAGTGACTCTTACAATGATATTGTTTTCCTAGAATCAGAAATTACCCTCACCAGCATACTATTGATTATTGTTTTAAAAAATTCTTTTTTCTTCCTTTCTCTTTCTTTCTTTCACTTGTTAGAGAGAGAGAGAGAGAGCATAAGCAGGAGGAGCAGCAAACAGAGGAGGAGGGAGAAACAGGCTCCCCACTGAGCAAGGAGCCCTGGGATCATGACCTGAGCCGAAGGCAGATGATTAATGAACTGGGCCACCGAGGCATCCCCTTTTTTTTTTTTTTTTTTTAAAGCTATTTTATTTATTTGAGAGAAAGAGTGAGAGAGAGCACAAGAAGGGGAGGGTCAGAGGGAGAAGCAGACGCAGGGCTTGATCCTGGGACTCCAGGATCATGACCTGAGCCAAAGGCAGATACTTTTCCGACTGAGCCACCCAGGCATCCCTCAATTATTTTCTCCTATTCACCTTTCTGTTCTCAAATAGACAGGAATGTTATTTGAAACAACAGTCACTCATTAATTTCTGAGATATTTATGATATGTGTACATGTGTCCAGCACTAAGCTAGGTGTTGGGAATCCAGATGGTAAGGAATAAACGGACAGGATCTTTGACTGCAGGAACCTTACAGTTTGCTATAGAGGTGGATGCTAACAAAACCTATAATTAAATATGTTGAGTATTATTGATGTGGAATTATTGAGGTTTGGAGCAAATGGTTGAGAAAGAATTCTTGAGATGTCTTCAAAGCAAAAAGTGGTTTTATTAAAGCACAGGAATAGAACTTGTGGACAGAAAGAGCTGGACTGGGGCTCTGAGGGTGGCCCAGTATATACTTTCAAGTTGGGAGGGGGTTCAGGATAGGTTAAGTCTCTTACCAATTTTGGAATCAAGGTTTCCAGGACCTTGAGGGGTCTAGCTATTGTTTGGAAGATGTTATTTATTACTGTCTAATAAAACCTTAGTCATGAGACCCTTCAGATGTGTATTAGTGGGCCATTTGCTTGGAGGATGGTTGCTAAATTATACCTTGGTGTCTGTGGGGGTGGTTTCCAAAAGAATTTTTGTATGTTAAAGGAGACTTTACAGGATCCTGGAGGTCAGAAGAATGTTAAGCTAGATTGCCTTTTGCCCTTAGTAAAATATTAACATCGAGGCCGTTGAGTTCCTAGAGACCTCTGCTGGTCTCAAAGACTTGTCAGTGAGCTGTAAGCTGCAAGGAAATTTAATTTTTTTTTCTTTTGCCTTTGTTCCCCACATCATTATGAACAGGCAAGGCTTGGTTTTAGGAAGCAAATTCAGTAGACAAACTGAAGCTAGTGTAGGTGATTGTTCTTAGGGAAGTTGCTGTCTACTGACTTCTACATATAATATTGAACTTAACCTGTGGTAACAAATGTAAATCTCAAAGGCTTAACGTAATAAAAAATCATTTCTTCTTCACGTAAAGTCATATGGAGGTTTATTGGGTGGTTTTCCTCTCAGTGTGGACCCAGGGGTCCTTCCCTCGCTTTGCTCCTTGGTTCTCTAGGGTCTCCTCACAATTCCCCTGTTGAATCGACAGCATTCAGCTGCCCAAAGAACTGAACCAATCTGAGGAAGTTTGTGTATCTGATACTTAGTAATTTCAGCCTGAAAAGTGTGGCTTATCTCCCATAGAGAGCAGTCATAAAGACCTGTGGGGACACATGGGTGGAGTGGGAGGAGAGGCATTTGGAATAATCCTTGATGGGGGGCTGCTTCCCAGCAACAACTCAAGTGTGCACTCTGCAAAAGAGGGGGACATTTACTAGTTTAGTCGCTAGTTGTCTCTGCCACAGCAGCAGGAACAGACACACTTGCATTTTTGAGAGATAACTAGCCTCCTAAAAAGCTGACTTAGAGAGCAATATGACTGCAAAATGCACTGTTACTATATATAATTAACTTTAGTACCTTTGAGGGAACGTTGGGCTTAAATAGATATTTTCATATAGCACTAGAAAATCTAACCCTTTAAATTTGGGTCAGGGATTAAAGTGAACGCTAGGTATGATGTGCTCTGGGAGCTAATGCTAGTGTTCTATGGAAGTAATCTTCTAGAATTTAATCTGCGACCCCATTTACAAACTGGAAATATTTAAGAGAATCCCAATAGTAGAAAAAAAAGTGAATTTGACACAAATTTTACTTTCAGTTATTGTGTAATCTTCAAATTTAACCATTGTTATTGATATTTTTAGTATTAAGATTCTAATATGTGAAAATCAATGTAAACAATGGAGAAAAGCTGCAGAAATTGAATTGTTATGGAAGAATAGCAGGGCAGTGGGGCACCTGAATGGCCCAGTCCTTTAACCATTAAGTGGTTAGGGTTAAAAGGCTGCCTTCTGCCCAGGTCATGATCCAGGGGTGCTGGGATCAAGCCCCACATCGAGTCCCACAAGCTTCCTTCCTCTGCGAGGAGCCTGCTTCTCCCTCTCCCTTTGCCTGCTGCTCCCCCTACTTGTCTCTCTCTTTCTCTGTGTCAAATAATAAATAAAATCTTGAAAAAAAAAAAAAAAAGAAAAGAATTGCTGAGTGCCAAAATACTCACATAGTAACACAAATGTACCTGAGCAACAAATCGTTTTTACCTTTTAAAGTTTTAAAAAGGTTTCAGTATTTCTAATATTTTTATAAAGCAGCCTGTGATGGTGTGATTTATAAGAAAAAAATGTATATTTGGTCTTCATTCCCATTTTTGGCACTGAGTTCCTAAAAGCCCTTGGAATTCCCAGAAGAGAGCCAAAAAGGTGTCCCTTGTTATGTTGATGAGGTGGCTGTTGGGCCCCACCTGAGGATAGCAGCTGATTGTTGGGAGAACCAACCCTGTGATTAAAGTCCCACCCCTGAGCTCTGGGAAGGAGAAGAGATTGGAGGCTGACTCAGTTGCCAGTGGCTAATGATTTAATCAATCATGACTAAGTAATGAAGCTGCCTTAAAAAGACCTGGGATTAGGGAGCTTCCGGGTTGGTGTATACTGGGGAGCCGTGCACGTGGAGATAGTGTGCAATCACCTTGCTCTTTCCCACCCTAAGCATCTCTTCCATTTGGCTGCTCCTGGTTTATATCCTTACCGTAAACCAGCAATCTAGTAAGTAAAATGTTTCTCTGAGTTCTGTAGAGCTGCTCTAATAAACTAATCGAACCCAAGGAGGAGGTCATAGAAACCTCTGGTTTATAGTCAGTCAATCAGAAACAATGGTAACAACCTGAGCTTGTGACTGGCATCGAAAGTGGGAGAGGGCAGGGGATATACCCAGCTGGTGTTTGAGAATTGCCGATTGGTGTGAGGACGCATCCCACACACACGTTGGAATTGGGTCCAGGAACCTCTAAAAAAGGCCTTCCTACAACTACTTGTGATAAAAAGTTTTTGACAGTAATGCTGAAAAAATGCAGTAAGTTCCCAATAAATTTTTTCCTAGATCAGTAATTGTTAATATTTTGTCACATTAGCCTCCTCTTCCTGTTTCTCAGATAAATAGCTATCTAGCTAGCTATAGGTATAAATTTTTTTGCTGATCCAGAGGAACTGTTGAAGGCATCATGATGCCAAGACCTCTAAATACTTGAGCATGTCCCTCCTTGAAGAACAAAGACATTCTCCTATTTAAAAATAATAGAGTGTACAGTGCAAGAAATGTAACGCAATATAGCACACTCAGAGCTTTCCAGTTGTGTATGTAGTGTGTATGTAGTACGTAGAAGGCCATTCATAGCTAGTTTTTAACCTAATCTGGGATGCAAACAGGGATCATGCATTGCATTTAGTTGTTGGGATTACTTTCTCTGCCTTTAAAGATAATATTTTAATTACATTAATATTTTTGAGGAGTCTAAGCTGGGGGTTTGCAGAATATTTCTGAGCTTTGATTTGTCTGATCATTTCCTTATGATTAGATTTAAGGTGAACATTTGTCATAGGGTATTGTATTAGGACACTTGTGATAGTAATTTCACCCATTACTAGTGATGTAGTGTCTTTGTAGTTAACAGTAGTGCCGGACTTCTCCTTTGGAAAGCTACCCTTTCCCTTTGTCATTAACTAGTAATCAGAGAGGTGATACTTTAAGAATGTGTGAAAATCCCATTTTTCCAACAACTTTATATCCTATTGATGAACATTGAAGTTAACATTAAAAGCTTGTAGCAAAGTGATTATTTTTCTATTTCAACGGTTACTATGTCATTCCTTCCATACACACTACTGTCTATCTTGTTTTGTCCCTACCTTTATCCCTTCCTTCTTCTGCTTTCTCCTTTCCTTTCCTTCTGTGATTTTCACTGCAGACTAATGAATTCAGTGCTTTCTACCTACCGTGTTCTCAGTTTCCCTTTCCATAATTCAACTAGGCAAAGACTGCATGATAGAGGCTATTGCATTTGATACATTGTTGCCTATATGAGATACACTGCTGCATGCCAGGCAGCAGAATATCCTATATGTAGAGTTGATTTGGGGAGAATGATGCCCTCTGCACATGGTAGTTACTAATTGGATGGATAGATCGATTGATCAATCTATATATAGCCTTTGACACAGTTTATCAGTTCTCCAGTATTTCCTTACATTCTGGCACAAGAAGTTCTCTTTACCCTCTTCCTCCAATTCTTGGTATCAGCTATGTCTCCAGGAGCTCTAGTTCTTCTTTGTTTAAAAACCAAGTTCTGGGCAGTAGGTTTTAATGATGTCTTTTTAAAAAGCAGCCTTACAACAACTGAAGAAAATAAGTGGAGTCAGGGCATTTGGACAGCACTGCTACTGTAGTAGGTAACATAGGTATTTTTAGGTCACCAGAATTTATCCAGAGAGCAGTGTGTTCAGTGGCTAAAAGCATGCGCTCTGCCACCACATTACATGGGTATTTTTTTGCAAGCTGTGCCTGATCCACCTTTATGACTTACTACTTTGTCTCTGTGTCCCTTCGCTTCTTCGTCTCTAAAGGGGATATCATATGGAACCTACCTCACTGAATTGTTACTTCTTTTATTTAGCATACTTTTATTGAGCATTTAATATGAGATAGGCACTCAGCTGTATACAAGACAGACAAAATCTATCTCTGAATTTTTTGTTGCCATGTGGGAGATAGACTCTCCTCTCCTCCAAAACAGACAATAATATATATGTGTGCATGTATATACTGATAGGTTCCAAGGAAAAATGAAGCTGGCTAAGGGTGGGTGGCTTTGGGGAAGCCTATTTTTATACGAACTGCTTGGAGAAGTGATTACTGCTAATATTTGAACAGAGACTTGAAGAAAGTTGAGTACGAAATCATGCTAATACCTAGGAGAGTTTTTCAGGCTAAAACTGCAAGCACACACCTCTCAAAAAGTTGAGAATATCTAGCATGATCTAGGACAAGCAACCATGTTAGTGGACCTGGAGAAATGGGAGGCAAAGTTGAGTGGCAGGGAGGAGGCCGGAACATGGAGGGTCTTTAGAACTCTATAGAGGGGCGCCTGGGTGGCTCAGTGGGTTAAGCCTCTGCCTTCAGCTCAGGTCATGATCTCAGGGTCCTGGGATCGAGCCCCGCATCAGGCTCTCTGCTCAACAGGGAGCCTGCTTCTTCCTCTCTCTCTGCCTGCCTTTCTGCTACTTGTGATTTCTGTCAAATAAATAAATAAAATCTTAAAAAAAAACCAAAAAGCCTCTATAGAGACTTATATTCTGCCAAGGGTTTGAGGAGCCATTAGAAAGTCTTGAGAAGAATAATGACACCATCAGATTAAGAGAACAGACTGAAGAGGGCTTGATTAGGAAGAAAAAGAGTAGTCAGAAGGCTATAGCAGTGATCCTACATTATCCCGTGGATTGGGTGGAACAGATCATGGGAAGTAGTCAGATTCTAGATCTATTTTGAAGCTAAAGACCACAGGATTTGTTGATAGGTTAGGTGTAAAATGTGGGAGAATGAAAGAAATCAAGGATGGCTTCACATTTTGGCTTGATTTTTAGGACTATGATAAGGATTACATGGCTAATTCATATAAAGTATTTTTTTAAAAAGTGCCTAGGATGTAATAATCAATAAGTAGTGCCTTTTTATTATTTTTAATGCCTATCAGTTATTTTCTACCCTATCCTTTATGCCATTGTTTGTTCTCATGTTTTTGACTTCTGGATTTTGACTCGGCTATCAACACTGTTTCTCTCAAGTGCTAACCATCTAGCTATATACATTTCAGTAATGTAGTAATCTTACGCCAGTGCCTAGGACTGAAATCAGCATATAGTTCACTTACTGTGTAGCTATGGGCAATTACTAATCTCTCAATTTCATCTCCTATGAAATGAGGATAATGATATTTACCTCCCAAGGCTATTATGAAAATTAAAGAATATCCAGATTCAAAAATGAAAGTCACTACAAAGTATGAGTGATTGCAGTTTTTATTGTTGCCTACGCTCTGAGAAGGCTCTTTATGCTCATCCTCGCCACTTAAAGGCATGAAAGAAATGAATGTGCATGCATTAGTCATTCACACTGAGTTTTATTCCTGTTTGGTCATATTTGAATGTTTTTATTGGTGAGATTTGTTTTTTATATTTCACAGTTTGGGATTTGTTGAGACCTGAGCCGCTCTATTGAACCACTTTTAAAAAGATTTAATGAACCCAAATATTTCACTCAGGATGAATATTGGACCCAGGAAAGGAATGAGGCAGAAGGCAGTTTAGAACATATGTCTAAGTCATTCCGTTTAAAAGGGCTCCATACCTTAGTATGTATTACATACTGCCAGGGTACAGCCATGGAACACAACTGTTACGATGTTTAATGCTCAGCAAATCTAGTGTGCAATAATTACTGGAACTTCAACAGCATTTCTTTGGAGGAGAGGAAGTTGTAAAGCCTTGATTACTTATGCAAAAATTAAGGAAAGAACACCAAGGGATTGAGTGTGGCTTTTGTTCTCCTTATTACAATTTTTAGGTTCTTACTGAGACTGAAGTTGGAGGAAGAAAACCTTGTATATTTTTCCCAAGCCAGGTATGAATACATAGCACCACCATTGTTCATTGTTTTATATTAGTTTGCTGATCACAGATATTTCTTCATGTGGACTTAATTTTAAACTAAAAAGCCTCATTCTCTCACCCATTGAGTTGTGCTGCATAGGCTAATATAATTATTCCTAATTAGTAGAAAAGGGAATTGAAGCCAGGAGAAACCAAATCACAGGGTCATTTGCTTACTAAGAAACACTTGCTTTCCAGTGGCTTATCTGTATCACCCAACTACATATTGGACCTACAATTGCACTTTGAAATCTTGGTCATTTAGATACTGGAACTCTCTTAATTGGCAGAAAAAGTGCGGTATTTGAGCTTTTGCCTTTCTTTCTTTCTTCCTTTCTTTCTTTTTTTTCTTTTCTTTCTTTCTTTGATAGAGATCACAAGTAGGCAGAGAGACCGGCAGAGAAAGAGGGGGAAGCAGGCTCCCTGCAGAGCAGAGAGCCTGATGCGGGACTTGATCCCAGGACCCCGAGATCATGACCTGAGCCGAAGGCAGAGGCTTAACCCACTGAGCCACCCAGGCACCTCATGCTTTTGCATTTCTTTATAAAAGTTTTATGGAGAAGAAGTAAGTTTATAGTTTAAGTTTTAAGTATGTAAGGGCACTAGGCCAGAGTAATTCCATCTCGGTTAAACAGTGATTTTGTTGTTTATGCAGTAAAACTTAAACTGACCCTGCCCTCCCTGCAGGGGAACTTACTTAAAACCAAGTCCAGGAAAATAGTAAAATATGGTTGACCAGTCCCTGATAACAGAGCCCAGAATACAAGGACGAGTCAGGCCAGGTGGAGACATCCAATCAGTAAAGTGCACATACTATCTCCCTAACTACCAAAGAATGTGGGCCCTGCCTTTTGGGCGCCTTTTGGGCACCAATTCTGAGCAAGGTGATAGGCTAGTTCAAATAGCTACTACAGGATGAACTGTAATTCAATTGGCCACCTGTGTGTGACCTAGCATGACTGTGCAGCTTTCTCTGTGTGTTGCAATCTCATTGGCCACCTGTGTGTGGCCAGGCTCAACCACATGGCCTTTGCTCTATATAAGTGAGTCTGTGAGGCTGGGAGCGGTCGCTCTCTCCATAAGGGATGGCCCCAACTGGTCGGTTTGATTCTCAATGCTGGCGTGAAATAAAGCTTTGTTTGACCTCGCTCCTTTGATAATAGACCCTAACAAAGTACAAGACAGATACAAAATAATTTCACAATCCTGTTTTTATTAAAGGCTTGGGGATACCTGTGTAACCTGTTAAGCAAGCATGTGCATTCATTATCCATTTCACTTTTACCCTAAATGATGTCAGAGTAAGTGGAAGATTGACTGTGGTTGACTAATTCACTGGAATTAGTTCTCTTGTCTGACCCATCTCAGGAGGATATCAGAAATGCAGCATTGTAGAGTTAATATTATAAAATTATCTGTAAAAATAGTTACAGCATTTGGTAGGAAGCTTATAAGGGAACTTGAAAAATTCCTTTGTAACTAAGATACAAATGGCTTTTAAAATCCTTTGATATTTTTGGGGCTCCTGGGTGGCTCAGTGGGTTAGAGCCTCTGCCTTCAGCTCAGGTCATGATCCCAGGTTCTGGGATAGAGCCCTGCATCGGGTTCTCTGCTGGACAGGGAGCCTGCTTTCCCCACTCTCTCTGCCTGACTATCTGCCTACCTGTGATCTCTGCCTGTCAAATAAATAAATAAATAACCTTTAAAAATAAATAAATAAATAAAATCCTTTGATGATATTTAAGTACTTATAACTTGTTAGGCAATGTTGTGATCACATCATGAAGCCAAATTTACATATATACCCATAGTCATTTTGAAAGCTTTGTTATAAAGGGCATGAAATAGGTATGAAATAACTTAAAAAGCCCAGGCCCTCATTTCTTTTTGTCAAAGTCATCCTGTGGAATTGATGAATCTCAAATCTGTTTGTCATCAGGAATATTCTTGCTTTCTTTCACATAGAGAATAGTGATGTGGAAATGTTGGTGTTCAGAGCCACTGGTCAAAAAAGAGCAGAAAAGGCTGCCCTGGGATTGTGAGCAACTGATTATATAAGATGGAGTTGGGGGAGGTAAGGACAGGGGAAGTTTACAAAAGGATTTTTTTTTTTTTTAGGATTTTTCATATCCTAAAAAAAGACTCACAAGATCCTGGAGGGCTAGTTTTTGTCAAGCTAAGTTTGTTTTTCCCTCTAGCAAAGCATTAACATTAAGGCAGTTGGGAGTTCCTGGAGGGATGTCCTATTCTGCCTGCCTCAAGTATTTGTCAATGGGCTGCACTGTAAGCTATAAGGAAATTTAATTTTATCTACATTTCTTTTGCCTTTGTTCCCCATATCAAATAGGAATAGGAGTTGTTTGGTAAGGTGAAAGAGGCTTTTGAAAACTAGATTTGATTAAAAAACAAAACAAAACTGTATTTACATTTTTTCAGGCCTTTTCAAAAAAATGTTTTATTATTTTTATTTTTTTAAGATTTTATTTATTTATTAGAGAGAGAGAGAGAGCGATCACAAGTAGGTGGAGAGGCAGGCAGAGAGGGGGAAGCAGGCTCCCTGCTGAGCAGAGAGCCCCATGTGGGGCTTGATCCCAGGACCCTGAGATCATGACCTGAGCTGAAGGCAGAGGCTTTAACACACTGAGCCACCCAGGTGCCCTCAAGCCTTTTTTTAAACAAATTAAGCAGAAACTTTATTGCTAAGCCCATCAAAGATTGTTACAAACACAAATAAAGTATCCTTTTAAGTGTCCTATGTTAAATCAAAGATACCTCATCAATGTAAAACACTGGTGACCTTAAGAATTCATTTAGGTTGTAGTATTTTTACATTATTTTGCTTTTAATCATTTGCAGTGTTCTGAATATTACATTTAAACATTTTTTAAAGACATGAAATCATGTAGTTTGTGTTGTTTGTTTGAAGTACAACCATAACTATAAAGTCGAGGATCTTAAGAAGACAAAGACCAAATTTGCATACACAGGATGGGGCGATCTAATACACAACACAACATGAGTCTTCCCAAACAAGTTTGCTGTGACACAGCTCCCATGTATAGTGTGACAAATAAACAGTCTCATTTAGGAAAATTAAGACATCACTTAGGAAAGAGGTGTATTTTGGTATATTTGGTGCTAACATTTTTGTTTGTCTTGAGTATAAAAGCACTTTGCCAAAAGAATCAGGCCTTTGTTATTTCAAGTCTCCTTCTTCACCCAGTTTCCTTATCTGAGTAGAAACTCATTAATTTCTGTAGAATCTTGGCTCTAGGACTGGGCCCCAGGAAAGGTCTGAAATTTCTAAACATCATTTGGCTGGAGAAAAGTGTTTTCTTGATACTTGGAGGCAGTCATTCATCACTTTGTGCTTAAAAGCGTTCCTTAGTGAACTTCTTCCCTACAGTGTTTAGAAAATAGCACAGGATCTGGGCTCCCGGAAGGGGTTCCTTCCAGCTGAACCACCTACCAGATGGGCATCCTTGCAGGGTCTCTGCATGCGGTACTGTTGGAGCTCTCCTGCTGCCTGGGAGACCTTGATCCTCTCCAAGTCAGCCTCCAGCTCCGCTGCAGTACCAAGGGGCTTTCCATGCTGGCCCTGGAAGATGGGGTGGCCATGCTGCGCTCCTTCAGGCCTTAATTATCAAATTCATCTACAGTCTAACTATTTACAAAATTTTAAATCAACAATTTAACACTACTTAAGCGTTAATTAAAGGAACAAGGAAAGTTTTTCTTAAATCTTTTATCTTCAAAAAAAAAAAGAAAGAAAAATCATTATTTTGGGGGGTCCTGTGTTTAAAGAGTAAGTAATCTCACAGGGATCTGTAAATCATTCTATATCCAATGCAGACAATAGCTGTTCGTATTTTATATTTGAACAAGATATTGGAAACATGTTTGTCAGAGAAGTTTGACCTTGAGAAAATACCAGACTAATTTTCCAATGAACAGACAGGTGCTTTTATTCATAGAATTAAAAAGGGGGAAGAAGAACCTATAATTTAACTTAATATACTCTGATAAATGTGTGATTGACACTTGTACTGTCTTCCTTTAATCATGACTTCATACATACAACTTTGTTCAGGAAATGTGGTGAATAATCATTGTTGATATAGTTATTGCTTTTTACTCTCTGAAAGTAAACTCTAAAATCTTGTATCTTTCAAACCATTTTTGTTTCCATGTGTGTCATTGAATTCATTTATTACTATATAGATTTTTCTCATATGTAAATGTGAATAACTTATGGAACTTCATAACTTTTGCATATGTAGCCAATGACATGTATTTATCCTATTAAAAGATTGAATTACATGTACAGTTTTGAAATTTTACTTAATTTTCCCAGATACTTAATGCCTTGTAGAATTTTTCTCATTGTTTATTTCTCTTTTAGAAAAGAAGGAAGATCTTTATTTACTATTAGTTTAATACACCTATGCCCTTGGATATGATATATCAGTGGTCACTACATTTTAATACATGTAATTTTTGTTCAATCAGATGATTCCTAGTCACAGATTTTAGGGTCAACACCAGTTTATCTAATTCAGCAAAACTGATTGCACTTAATTAACTGTTCTCTTCTCCTACTTCTCTGTATATTATGATTGTTTCTTATTTTCTCAGTCCCTAGAGCTGCCTTCCACTCTTTGGTCATCTTTCTTTCTTTCTTTCTTTCTTTCTTTCTTTCTTTCTTTCTTTCTTTCTTTCTTTTAAAGATTTATTTATTTGAGAGAGAAAGAAAGAGAGAGCTGTGTCTAGCAGGAGGGGCAGAGGGAAAGAGAGAATCTCAAGCAGAATCTGTGCTGACTGCCAAGCCAGAAACAGGGCTCCATCCTATCAGATCATGATCTGAGCAGAAACCAAGAGCTGGTTGCTTAACCAACTGTGCCACCCAGGTGACACTGGTCACCTCTTAAATCCTGTTCATTGCCTCTGTCACTACCCAGAGCTATGCTGGATCAAAATGTTTGAACATTTGCAAGGCACTAGTTATATGCGAGATTATAATTGTATCCTGGCCCACAGCCTTGATTCTCCCACTCCTACTAAAGTCAGAAAACATGCTGTTTTAGTCCACATGACTGTGCAAGTATTTTTCTACATGTTCAGAAGACTGGCTTGCATAAGACCTCGGAGGATTTATTTATCCTTTTGTTCTAGAGATTGGAACAATTTGTTCATTTCTCATGTACACCTCAGTGCAACTACTTAGATTATGTGTATCAGCGGTACTCATATGGTAGGTAAGTCACTTGGAATGCTTGCAGAGATATTTATTGTTGGTTGAACATTCTGGTTCAGTAGGTAGTAGGTATTAACCTGGGAAACTGCAGTATTAAGCAAATAGCTAAGTGATTCTGGTGCATGTGGTCCAAGGACGATACTCTTTAAAAAAAAAAAAAAAGTAATATTTCTCCAACTGTGAACTACTTAGGATATGAAACTAAAAAAGTTAGGATATTTTGGCCAAGACTGATCATCCAATACTCCTTCCTACCTAATTGCAACAAGAATAGCTCTGGAGCCAGTCTTAGGTTCATTGCACGTCTATCTCTTGCATCCTCACTCATTTCTATGAGGTACAAAAGATAGACTTCAATTTCAGATGGCTAGAAGAAATTTTACTTGCAAGTATATCTATATCCCTAGCTCTTCCAATTTATTAAAACTGAAAGGTTTCAGAGACAGAAGATACATTGTAGATAATTTATTCTAATCCCCTGTTTCTAAATGACATAAAATGTAGTCTTTTTAAAGGTTTTCTAAATTAAACATAAGCTTGTTCTTGGTATTGTCACTAGTAGAAGATGGGTCTCTTCAGTCTCAGTAGGAACTCTTCCCACTGAAGTAATATTTTGAAAATTTTATTACTTATGAGAATCATCTAAAGTACCTATCAAAATGAATATTCCAGGACTCAGCCTCAGAAATCTTGCTAGGGGAAGCGGGAAGCATAGGAAACTATCTTTTTAATCATCATCGAGGGTGATTTAGTATAGGTGGTCCAAGGATCACATTATGTGAAGTATAATATCCTGCTAGAAAGATTGAAGAGTTAAATAAATAAGGCCTGATAACCAGCTTTAATTAGTTAAGAAAAAAAGCTATTCAGCCAGTTTCTACAATAGGCCCTGGGCTAATAGATATAGTCCTTACCATTCAAGAAGCCCACTGCTTTAAGGTGGTGGTGGCAATTAGACAAATGAACCACTTCCAGCATATCCTGTGATATGGAGCACAGGGAAAGGGGTCTCAGTAAGGCACAGGAAAAAGACACACAGAAAGTGATCCCACTGTGGGGAGTAGAATGTGGCCTGGGACTGTCAGGCAAGGCATGTAGCTTGGGTAGGGGAGGACAGTAAACAACAAAAATCTGTAATGAGGGAAAGCATGACGCATAGGATTATTACAGAACGTAAGTGTGTGCTTAGCACCCATCATAAACATTCAGGAAATACTTGTCATTATTTGTATTTAACAGTGGATTCGTATTTAACAGTGAACTAGGACTAAGAAATGGGAAAGAGAATCCCATAAAAGACATCTGGAAAGGCCTGGGGCAACTGAAGCTTTTTTTTTTTTTTTTTTTTTTGAATTTATTTATTTGACAGAGAAAGATCACAAGTAGGCAGAGAGGCAGGCAGAAAGAGAGAGAGGAGGAAGCAGGCTCCCTGCTGATCAGAGAGCCCGATGTGGGACTCAATCCCAGGACCCTGAGATCATGACCTGAGCCGAAGGCAGCGGCTTAACCCACTGAGCCACCCAGGTGCCCCAACTGAAGCTTTATGGTCAAGCACTAAGCAGATACTTAGGGTGGATGATATTGTCTGTAACTCATTCTTACGAATTTACTGATAAATTATTTATGCGAGAGTCAGCGATTTTCCAGGACTTGGGCCTTGAGCATCTGGGAAGATGAAATTTCAAGAAGATATCATAAAGAGTATCAAATATTGCAGAAAGTTCAGATGGGAGCCAAGGAGTCACAAATAGGGTCTGGTTGTTAACTATTCATGCCATTATTCCTAACCATCTACATCAGAACCATTTAGGAATGCTGACAAATATTCAGATCCCTGCCTTCCAACTTGGGACTACCAAATTAGAACCTCTGTGGGTATGTGGCTTAAGGATCTTGATTAAAAAAATATCCAGGAGATTATTTTGCACACTGGAGTTTGGGACCCAGCGAGCTAGAGAAATATATTTCAGTATGTGATAAGGGCACAACCTACTGCACAGCTTTAGCCAGTATGCAGAGGAGAGGAAGTGGAGAGAAAGCAAATGTAGACAAGATTCGTTATGAAAGCCAGACAGGAAATGAGAAGATAACTAGATCAAGGAAGGATTTAGTATTTATATTTTGTTTGAACTAATAGGAAACATGGGCGTACTTAAGTATATTCCAATTAGAAAGTTCAGAGGATACTCTGGATCATATGCTTAGTTACCAAATAACTTTTATTTGAGTTCTGAGGCTGTAGTTTTGTATTAATTTGTTGATATAGTGATTTAATTTGTGTATTTAGGAATCTTCAATATTTGAAGCACATTCCCCCCGCCCCCCCTAAAAAAGGCTTAGAAAAGAAGACTTTTGGATTGCTTATTTAGGAGTAAAACTTACTTCATTAAAGTCTAGGATATTATTGATATGATACTAACTTGGTACATTCTATGAACCATGCACTCTTACAAGCAAGTGTTATTGAAGATGAGTAGTATCTCTAAGTAACAGACGAAAAGGGTTGCCCACATGGTTCAGTCAAGTGGCTGCCTTTGACTCAGGTCATGGTCCGATGGTCCTGGGATTGAGTCCTACTTCAGGCTCACTGTTCAGTGGGGAGTCTGCTTCTCCCTCTACTCTTCCCCCCATGCTTGTGATGTCTCTCTCTCACTTTCTCTCTCTCAAAGAAATAAATAAAATCTTTTAAAAAAGAGAGAGAGATGAAGAAAAATGATCTCAAAGTGGCTAAGTGGTTTGTTGAAGAGCACAGAGCTGGGATGTGATAGGGACACATTTCTATTTTAAACTGTGATCATTCATTTCAATAAAAAGCATTTAGGTTCTCATTGAAAGGTAGTTTAACATATTCTTTTTTCTTCTTTCTTTCCTTCCTTCCTCTCTCCTCCTTCCTTCTTTCCTTCCTTCCTCTCTTTTTTCCTTCCTTCCTTTCTTCCTCTCCCCTTCCTCCCCTACTTCCTCCCCTTTGTCTTCTTCCTTCTTCCTTCTTGTTTGTTCATTTGTTTAAATAATCTCTCTACCCAATGCGGCGGTTGGACTCACAATCCTGAGAAGAAGAATAGCACGCTCTTCTGACTGAGCCAGCCAGGAGTCCCTTAATATATCATCTTAAGCTTTTATCCCATGCTTTATATTTATAATACTAGCATAATTTTTATGCCAGATAATATTAAACTTTTTAATTGTCTTCTATGCTAAATACCAAAGAATGACCAAGGATAGCAACCACAGACATGTAGGGAGAAGTAATTTTAACAATGGCCCACAAGTCACACTTAATACTAAGAGTATTATGGGATAATGGAACTATAGAAATGAGACCTTACCTTACACTGTGGTGGAGGAGCTGAGGAGTAAAATTCTGGAAGGAAAGTTGGAGAAGTCACTAACCAGCTAATCCAAGAAGATAACCACATTCAGCTGCCCAAGTGTGACCAAAAAGGGGAGTTCATAGGGAGAACTCTGTGTAGCCTCCTCTCTCTGAGTTCGTAGAAAAGTATCTGTTGTGGGTCTGGATCTGTGTTTGGTCACAAGGTCAATCAGGAAAGAGTTGTACTCAGAGCAGAGTAGTGGGAAATGCACGGAACCCACAGGGCAGCTTTATATCTGTTTGTCACCACAGCTGTTTGCAGAAAGACTGTCAGAAAGTTAGTTGCTTCACTTCTGCTTTCTGAATCTTGTGGAAATTCAGGGTGCCTGAGTGGTTCAGTCAGTTGAGTGATCAGCTCTTGGTTTCTGCTCAGGTCATGATCTTATGGGTCTTGGGATGGAGGCCTGCACTGAGCTCAGCAGGAAGTCTGCTTGAGGATTCTCTCCCTCTACCCCTCACCCACCTTGCACGCTCTCTTCCTCTCTCTCCAAAATGAATAAATATGTCTTAAAAAAATAAATAAATCTTGTGGAAATTAAAATTTTGGCTAAATCTAATCTGGGAAATTCAAAGGAGGGAATTTAGGGAAATACAGTTCCCAGCTCAACCATGTTGCCACAACATGATAACTTATATTGCCAGTGTTCTTCTTTACTTTGCGTTTGGGAGTTATAGTGGTTCCATGTGTGTTAGAAGTTTTGCCTTGATAAGAACACAAGGGATGCCATGTAAATCAGAAGGTAGTCTACCACTTTGCTCCTGTTCTTCCTTCTCTTACTCCTGTAAAGAGGCAGCATTTATTGACTAGGATCTGCAAGAACTGTGGAAATTGTTTACATACAGTTTAATTTTATCTTCTTAGAAATGTGAGAGGGAAGTTATCTTATCATTCTCGTCTAACAAATGAGAGAGCTGAGCTTAATGGATGTTAAGTAATTTGCCAACATTATAAGGTCTATTAAAAAAAAAATCTATCACAACCCTTGATGTAAATAGGTCAGAGATTGACAGAAAGGCCAACCAGAAGGCTCAAAGATCTCCAAGGCAAAGAGAACTGGGAGACACAGTGCAGAGCCTCATAAGATAGAAAGAACTATTAGGAGGTAAATTGCTCGCATTGGTGTTGATAGGGTTCTCAATCTACTTTGAATGCTTTGTGTAAATATAGACAGGGAAGAGTGCCTAGAGGGATCTAGCTATCAGAAAAAAATAAGAATAAGAAAGGATCAATTGAATGGAGTCTAATTTTTTTTTTTTTTTGAGCACATTACTCCTGTGTAAAGCAACTGCTCATAGAATTATTCTGTTCTTCATTTTCTAGCATACCGGGCTGTCTATCTTAGTTGTGTGTTGATAGTCTAGTGAGACTCTAGCAGAGAATTTGTTCTTATGTGTTCTGTAAGCTGGTCTGCATGTACACAAAGCAGCTCGTGGAGTTATTTACTCAGAGTTCAAGAACATGGAAAGAGTTACTAGTTTCTGGGGGTATGGGGGATGGTAAATAATCTCTGTCCAGTCTAGTTTATACAGGGGTGTATTAAATATTAAGATGAGCTTACATAAAAATCAAATACGTTATTCTTTGAAAATGAGAAGATATCCCATGGGAGGAATACAACTTGATCAATACACATTAAGCACCAAAAATAGGTTTAGTTTGGATTGGAATTGTTGATGTGATCACAGTAGCAATCATAATAAAATGTTTCCCGTTTCTTTTTCCCTCCCCTTTTTTTCTCACATAGTAGTCCTGAGTGTTATAAACACTGGGAAAATATCCTCATTCATCTCGCCTTCCATCATTCCCAGAAACATAACTGCAAAATTAAGCTCTCCTTACAAGTGTTTGCAAATCATGGGAAGACATGAGGAAATAAAATTATAGTTAGATTCTCTCCCATAGGTGGTTGCTAAATTTTATAGGAGTGCTGTTATACCTTTAGCTTTTATTTATTTGTTTTTATTGAAGTTTTGTTGACACACAATGTTACATTAGTTTCAGGTGTACAGCATAACAGTGGGACGAGTTTATATGTTATACCTTTAGCTTAATATAAAAATGGTATAAAAATAGCTAATAAACTATATTTAAAAATGCAAAATGCATACTATTTCTCTAACTGTAAAAGATAACAGCATTCCAGAACATTGATTAAAATAATTTTCAGTTGTTTGTGCCAACATTTTGTATCTTTTACCTAGTGGTAATTTTTTTTGGTGGTATTTACTACTAAGATTAATGAGTTTGATTTTCAGTAGCTTGAGAACTAAGTAAATAAGTTCTTAATTTACTTGGGGTGTCTCAAACAGTAATACTCAAACATTCTAGAATTTCTTCTTTAGTCCAATGACACTAAACAAAAAACAAACCACAACAACAAAACACTTAGGAGTAATTATACAATGTGCATTCACTCACAGAAGAAATGTTTTTTCTACCATGAGATAGAATCCAGTCAGAAAGAATTTTTGTGAGACTTTCTCCTAACATGTTGGTATTGATTGAATTGAGATATGGCCCACAGAAATCAATACATGAGAAGACAAGTTGTGTGTGATGACAGTAATTCTATCTGCAGGGTAACTGCCAAATGTCTGGGTACCAGTGATTGTATTTCAGCTGGCTGGTCAGCACATGATAATTTGTTGTGAAGCCATTTTGTTTTCTTGGCTTACAAAATCATACTTATTTTCCTCAAAATATGTATTTTGTTTACTATATCAATATTATAAAAATGATATATATATATATAAATATACATATATTTATAGATATACATATTGTATATTATGATAAGAAGGCTTAAAAATGCACATTTTAAAATGTGTCTTACTTTTCTGACTTTTTAGAGAATGGTTGGTTTCAGAATCCTCATTTTGTCTGGTTTCCAGTATTGTTTTATGCAGGAAGGTGTTTGTGGCTGAAAGACCCGCGGATCCCCTTACCCAAGAATCCAACACTGCCACTGGATGCAATCAGCAAGAGGTTCTTTATTGTTACGCAGGCGCCTGCGGGTGGTCAGCGCGCGCCTGCGGGTGGTCAGCAGCTCCTGCTAGCTGAGCACCCCTGGCTGTGGTGGTGCCGGGTTTTTATAAACAGGTACAAACAAGTTTTGGGTGGGGTGCAACTGATTGGTGGACAGTTTGAACTTTTGAAAAAGGCATACTTGGTGTTAGTGGATTGGCCCTGGAAGACCCCCTCGCGCGAAGAGAAAGGCCGGAAGGGGAAACAAAGAGGGGAAGTTTGACCTTATTACTCAGCAGAAAGGCATCCTGGCTACGTGACCTATGTGACCATGCAGCCCCCTTGCCTACGTGACCATGCCCCGGCTATTAGGAGAGGGTATCTTGTTCAAACAGGAGTCAAGTGTCATGCCCTAAAAGCCAAGCGGTTACAGAAAGGCAAAAGAGCAATTAATCACACAACTGGGATCCTAATATTATATCTAAAAGCCAGCGATTTACAGAAAAGCAAACAAGCGGTTAGTTATCCTATCTATCTTCCCGGGGAAGGGTCTTTCAGTGGCCAGGTATAAGAGAATGACATGCTACTGTCACTACTGAAATGTCCTCTTATATGGACATTTTTTGTGTACCAAGCTAAAGAAAGCCAAGGGAAGTAGAGCAGCAAATTATGTTAGGAATTTCTATAAGGGGCTAACAAAGGAGGGGTAAGAGGTACCATTAGGAAAACCATGTAATTGGGTGGGGTGTAAAAGTCTCTCATCTATCCTTCGTCCAGTGCAGGAAACCTACCAGGGCATTTTTTTCCCACCACCTACTCATATCTTGGTTTGATGATGTTAATTATCAGTCAGTGAAACACATTTTACATAGGTAAGAGATGATAAACATCAGAGTACAAGAAAAGCATCACACAAGGAAGATAATTTAGAATTTTCAGTCCATGAGCAACTAAACTTTACTATCATATGATCCTGCTTAGTTTCTTACTTCTTTTAGCTCTGAAATTTTTAGTATAAACATGCAATGTCTATATTTAGAAACCAGGAATGAGATGGAGCTGAAGCTTCCTTCGTAGAAGAGAATAGCGGTTTTTAAAAACATTTCCACTGCAGTTTTAATAGCTAGAACTAATACCTACTATCCACTTTAAATTACAAAATGCATTTCTTTTATAATGTATATGTCCATTTCTAGTTAGAAATGTAAATTCAATTATAATGCCCTGTTAAATTTATTTTTACTTCTTTCATATTCCATTGTGATTGAATATTTTCTAAAATTGCAGTTACCAACTTTGTTATCAAGGCATATTTTGTGTCAGTATTAAATATGTCTGGTTGTATATTAGTTCATGGATATTTGCTTTTAATCAGGAAGATTTTTTTCAGAGAGCATTTCTCCAAATTTAACCAGCATTTTGTTTTGCTCACACAAGGAAAATTCGTATTCCTAACAGTAATTTAAAGGTGGTAAGAAGTCACAGAAGTTACATATTCCAAGAGTTTTAAAATTATCTTATCTGGATGTTTCTAGATGCTTGTAAAAGAAAATTGACCAGTAATACATTTAATCTGTGCTAATTCTTTTTACCCTTTGTCAAAGCCCTGAGTAGTAATTGCAGTTAAAAGACACTAGAGTTCATTTAGAAGAGTTCTATATATATTTTTTATAAGAGTTCTATATTTTTAAGAAATTTCAAAATCCTAAGTGTAGGGAAAGATATTAGTCTTATCCACACTTTTCAGAAATGGAAACTGATGTGTAGAGTGTTGTTTAAAGTATCCCATGCTGGGCCACATTAATCAACAAAGATAATCTATTTTAGTAGTTAGTTTCTTTAATGAATATTTCAAATTATTATCACTACTTCTGCTGAATGGAAAAATGAATCATGCAATAGATTTTGCATTTTATCTCCCTGTAGTTTCTTAAGGCTCTTTTTAAGTAAGGAGCGTGCATGTTTGTAAGGGGGTGAAATGCAATCTAAGGGAATTAATTTTCAGCTGATGAAAGTGTTATTTTTATAGTTGGATTTCATTCTCCCAAAGTTTCTATTTTGTGGCTTAGGAATTGTTCATCTAAGGGAAACACAGAAGCCAGGAAAAATTCTAACTCATGGTAATACCTTTCCGTGGGGTAGGAGTTTCTTTGGAAAGGCTCCTTAGCCATTACTCCTGGAGTTTGAGTAGTAAGGATGGAGGGAAACAAAACATGATGGAGTGTTTAGACAAGAATGGTGGCTTCAATATGTAATATAGGCTGTCACTCACTCCTTGCTTTGCTTTCTTCTGACCCTACATTCCTAAATTTCATGGTTGTGCATACAAATTGTCCCCACTAGGGTTGGAGTCAGTTCATCCTAAAATTTGATGTAAAATAATAGTAAAGAACAAAATCACCCTTATTTAGCAAAGGAGATATTTGGTAAAGTTGTTATCCTGTAGCACTGCTGTTTAATATGATAGTTGTAGCCATTTGTACTATTTAACACTGGAAATATGGCTAATGTGATAGAGGAACTGAATTTTCAATTCTGTTTAATTTTAGTTAATTTAAATTTAAATAGCCCTCTGTGGCTAGTGACTACCACACAGACAGTGATGTGTGTAGCTCTGGAACTTAGGAGTGGCTGCTTGATGTCCATGCCCCTGTTCTTTCCTGAATATATGGAGTGCTAGCTCCTTGCTAGGGCTCATTGACCCCTAGCTCATTTACAAACTTGAACAATCCTTTTTCCCTTATGTGGGCCCATCTTGAAGAGCTAGATTTCTATCTATAAAAGTCGTTGGTTTGTCAACATCTCCTCATCACCCTCTAGCTTTGGACCATAGGTGGCCTGTTTGCTTTCTCTGGGTCTTTTCTAATTAGGAATGGGTCCTATTCCTTCCAGTTCTGATTTACACTGACAATACTGAGCATGACTGGCAGAGGGTTACAGCCATTCACAGTTGGCGATTTTTGATTCTTGAACATATAAGTTCTTTTTTGTAGTTTGTGGTGAACATCTTGGCTGTCGTCATTGGGGCTCTATAGCTAGTTTCAGCAGCTGTCCTAGATCCCTGCATGCCAGATCTGGTGATGAAACTGTCATTTTTCATTTTGTTCCTACACAGCTAGATCATTACTGGCTATAGAACCGTGGGTTCTTATCATTTTGCTCTAGCTTCTTTAGTCCTAAAATGGAGGTAAGTGCTTGCTTTGGCAGCACAGATACTAAAATCAGAACTAAAATAGTAAAAATACTTGTACCTAGCTCACTTGGTTACTTGAGGAATAAATGAGTTAATATGAGAGGGACTTTGAATGGTACTTGGATAAAATGATTGTTGTATAAATCACCATTAATAATGGTATTTCAGTAGTTTACTTAAGATGCTGTGATTGAAACTATTTTCATATAACTTCATTTTTATTTATACGTCAAAATATTATAAAAATAGATTCTTTTAATTTTTTTATAATTTAGATTGAAAATTTTGTAGGGGAATCTTAAGAAGGAGACTATATTACATATTCAACTTCAAGAATTTGAAATTTGCATTCAACACTCAATTTTCATCCAGAGTTTTCTACTCTGTGACCTTGGGCCATTAAATGAATGTGCGTTTTATTTTTCTTTCCTGTCTCCCATTATTGCCTAACTTAATAACCACTAGAAATTCTCAGAAGGTAGTTTTAAGAATGTCCGTTATTAATTGCATATGCCCTTTTGGGTTTTACCACTATCCCAAAAAGCTTTAGAATTTTTCCATGCAGAATAGTGTTCCCAAATATAAGACAGCTTTTCAAATAACTTGTAAGAGAATGCATTTTTATTTATTTAATAAATAAAAGAGAGAGGAAGAGAGAGAGAACATGAGGGGGAGGGGCAGCGGGAGAGGGAGAGAGAATCTCAAACAGACTGTGCACTGAATGGGGAGCCTGACACAGGACTCCCATCGCATGACCCCAAGATCACAACCTGAGCTGATACCAAGAGTTAGATGCTTAACTGATTCCACCACCTAGGTGCCCTCAGAATGATTTTTTTTCATATAATTAGAATTATTTACTATAATTAGTGTCTCCTTAGTTTGAGTTTTTTTTTTTTTTTTAATAATTAGTATCTTTACACCAGATATCAGGCAGAGTTTATATGGAAATATGATTTCCTGAAGAATAACCAAGCCAAGGACACTGTGTACTTATCTTCGTTGAGTACCACTGACTTTATCTGTTTTCTTTAACTCTGGCTTCTATTCTTCTAAACATTCAATGTATATATAAATATATATGTACATATGCATGTATATGTTGGTAATTGCTTATTATTTTTCAAGCACTTGTGCCCTGTAGGAGAGAAGAAGAAAGTGGAAAATAAAGATGAATAATCTTGGCAAATATGTAGACAAACAAAACAACAAAAAACATATTCCAAGAGGAATAGATAAAACATTTATATGTATATGAACTCTTAATAATATAAGAAGAAAACCTGAGGAAATATATAATCTTACAATGGAACAGAGCTTCATAGCCATAATTCTTAATCTGGAAACCATAGAAGGAAAAACATTACATTTAAAAATCAGTTACATTAGAATAAAATCTGTATTGCAAAGATACACAAATCAAATACAAAGACAGGGAAAACTATTTGCAATTTATAGCATAGAAGTGTGCTAATATTGCTAAGATGTTCTAGAAATCAAGAATAAGATAAAAATTAAACAAAAAGGGTGGACTTTTATTGTTTTTTTTAAAGATTTTTTATTCATTTTTTTGACAGAGATCACAAGTAGGCAGAGACAGAGAGGGGGAAAGCAGGCTCCCTGCCGAGCAGACAGCCCGATGCAGAGCTCGATCCCAGGACCCTGGGACTATAACCTGAGCCGAAGGCTGAGGCTTTACCCACTGAGCCACCCAGGCGCCACAAGGGGTGGACTTTTAATAAGATAAGATGATATAGTGGTTCCTACAGTTACGGAATGAAGTCCTAATCCTAACCCTAATGTCCATCAGAATCCCAATAGAAATTCAAATTAAAGCAACACTGATAGAATTTAATCTCTTGAATTGATTAGTATTTGTAAGATTCTTAAACCCTCACTATTGGTATAATTGTTAGTAACAAAATAATATGTGCTGCTTGTGAGTACATCTCACATGTTGGACAGTTTTAGAAGATCTATAAATATTAAAACTCTATGCATCTTGTTAACAGGCATTTCTTCTTCTAGAAGTTTATTACTAGTTGTATAGTTACATATTCATGAAATAAAATTTATATAAAACTTTATACTGTTGCATGCCTGCCTGGCTCATTTGAGAGAGTATGCAACTCTTGATGGAGTCATGAATTCGAGCCTCACTTTGGGGGTAGAGTTTATTTAAAACACACATGTGCACACACACACACACACACACACACACAAACAAGCGTGTCAAAAAAATTATACTATAGTATTATTATAGTAGCAGAAACAGCTTAAGCTTTTATAGTGTTTGATGGTTAAGTGAATTAAGGTATGCCCGTATGACAGAAAGCTCTCGAACTCTAATAATTAAAAAAAACAAAAACAAAATGAATAAGGAAATTTTTTATACAGGCGACCAAGTTATACTGGCAGAGAATCAAAGCATTGTGGGAGCTCTTTCCTTTCTCTGTCCTGGCTATTATGGTGGCCACTCTTGGTTGGGGCCATCCCATACCTAAAGCAGGAAGATGGTGGCTGCAAAGAAGATGAAAAAGTTGCTGGAGTCAATCAACTCTAGGCTCCAATTCAATATGAAAAGTGGAAAGTACACGGTGGGGTACAAGCAGACTCTACAAATGACCAGACATAGTAAAGGGGAACTGGTCATCCTCACCAACAACTGCCCAGCCTCATGGAGATCTGAAATGGAACACTATTGGCCCAAACTAGTGTCACTACAGTGGCAATAATATTGAATTGGGCACAGCATGTGGGAAATACTACAGAGTATGCACACTGACTATCATTGATCCAAGTGATAATGATATCATTAGAAGCCATGCCAGAACAGACTGGTGAAAAGTAACTCATGAAAAAGTTTTCTTTAATAAAACTAGCCAGAGCTTGTTTAACAGAAAAGAAGAAGAAGAAGAGGAGGAGGAAGAGGAGGAGGAAGTTGTTGCTGTATGGTATGTGAAGTAAATAGCATAAAGCAAAAATACAGTCCAATAAAAATATGTATTTTTTACATATGAATAAAAATATTCATATATGTATGAAACTCTGGGAGAATGTGTATTATTGAAGGTCTCATGTGGGAACTGGATATATGAACATAGGGATTAGAAGGAAACTTTTTCCTATATTATTTTGTGTATGTTTTTGATTTATGAATAGCAAAGACACATTACCTATTCAAAAATATATATAAATTGAATAAAAAATGTTAATTAGGGAAAGTATCCCTTTGAGAAACTCAAAATAAATTATATTTCTATAATTTATGTTTCAAGCCATCTGTAACAATATTAATTTCATTCATTATTTTGGCACAGTGGATCTTTGGGCCTCTGGAGTTCATTGTTTTAAATTTCATCTTTGGTTATATTTTGTTAAGTTATAAAGTCTTAATTTCTCACTGGAATAGTCCTGAAATTTGAATCATTTTTATTTCAGCCTATAGCAAAATAAAGACCCAGGAAGGTTACATTTACATAATGTCAGAAAGCATGGTAGTGGGAGAAATGGACTAAATTTTCTATTTTCTAACTTCCAGCTAATATTCCTTCAATGATGATGAATTCTATTACATTGTGCTATCATTTCCTATATGTTCTATTTTAGCTTTAAAAGCTTCTATTTTATTATTTTGTAAAAACCTTGAACTGCCTCTGCAAGGACAAAATGTTAGCAAAATGGAACATTAGAATTTGGAACTAAAAATACTAATATCTATTTTTCTTTTAATTTATTATTAGTCTGTAAAGGTCATCCTTGGCTACAAAGGGAATTCATTTTCTAATATGGCAATACTTTGAAAATATGTCTAGAATATTTTACAAAGTTATTTAAAGATATTTCTATTATCAAGAAAATTTATAGTTTTAAAAAGAAATCAAATTCTTAATACGATAATAGCATATGATGAGAATTTGGACTATCTTTCCTGAAGTCTAAAAATTATCTTAATAAGAAACTAATAATTATTTTATCCTAAAAATGAAGGGCAACTAAATAGCATTTTCCTCTTTAAAGTATTTTCCCCCTACTTGTAACATCTTGCTTCCTTCTCTTAAATCTTAGATAGCAGATGCTCTAACTCATCATCTGTATTTGTTCTTCCTCACCTCACTTAAGGCAATTAATCCTGTTTCTTTGACTCCAGTACCTCTTTCAACAATCCACCTCTCTTCGAACAAGATTGTTAAATAAATCTTTCTAAAGCATCACTTTGTCTCAGATCGTTTCCAAGCCAAAGAAGCTTCAATATCTCACAATATGTTCAGGAGGGATAAAATACCTCAGATTCAAAATCTATTTATTCAGTGTCTGGCCATGTTGCAAGGTCTACAGGGATGTATTTCCTGTATTCCTAATACTAGTCCTTCTGAAAGCCAGAGGCTTAATTCATTTTCAAGTTCTAGCTTTAGTAGGTAAGCAAGGGCAAAATACTCTTTCTCTAGATGCTACAGTTGCCTTATTTGTGAAATTGGGATGAAAAAGTATACTTACCATTACTAGATACTGTTAGGATTAAATGAGGTTGACACATGTAACATTGATATGATCTCCCTGATATGAGGAAGTGATGATGCAACATGGGGGCTTAAGTGGGTAGAAGAAGAATCAATGAAACAAGATGGAATTGGGAGGGAGACAAACCATAAGTGACTCTTAATCTCACAAAACAAACTGAGGGTTGCTGGGGGGAGGGGGTTTGGGAGAAGGGGGTGGGATTATGGACATTGGGGAGGGTATGTGCTTTGGTGAGTGCTGTGAAGTGTGTAAACCTGGTGATTCACAGACCTGTACCCCTGGGGATAAAAATATATGTTTATAAAAAATAAAAAATTAAAAAAATAATGAAAGTTTATTAAACATTAAAAAAAAAAAAGAATTGTGTTTGGCATATAGCAATCACTCTTCCCTTTTTAACACTTTTAATTCCCTTCCTCCTGGAAGAGTCAAGGTTGTATTTGACTTCTCTTAGGTACGTCTGTGTCTCCCGTGTAAGATTCTATTCCTCCTCATCTCAAGTTATTCAAATTCTATCCTTCCTTCAGATCACAGTTTAAATGACTTCTTTCTGATACAGATACCTCCATGCACTTCAACGAGACACCGAATAGCACCGGACTGCAAATTTCACTTAGTTCTTAATCAGATACTTCTCAGGAATAAAGATCATTTTTAATTATTTGATTCCATCTAATGTCTGGATGCTCAGACATCTTATATAAAGCGACAGAATCAATAAAGAAACAAATTTCTTACATGTTATGTATATATCTTATGGACTCGACTTGGAAAAAGTGATAACCTTCAGTCCTTTCATCATATTGGCAATCCACATGTCTTTCTATTTTTACATGTTACTCATTGGAGGTTCCTTGGATACAAGAATCTTTTCACTTGTATTTGTGAATGGAATCAGTATGTTTAAATCTCCTCAGGTGGTTCTCTTTTGCAGTGAAGGCTGAGATTCAGTGCTATAGGGACACGGAAGGGAGCAAGGACTGAACTGGATAATTGAGAGCAAGGAGAACTGGGGAAGATTTCAGAGACTGGATTCTAGTCTTGTTCTGCTATTGAGAGATAATTATCTATTCTCTGTGAAATCAGTTTTCTCTCTCTCTCTCTCTCTCTTTTTTTTTTTTTTTTGTATTTGGCAAATATTTATTAATGGCATGCTTTGTGCCAGACACCATGAAAGGAGTTGGATTAATGATCTCCAAACCCCTTCCGATTCCTAAATCATCTGATTTTACTGTTTATGATTTATAAATTTGGAGATAATTGGCAACACATAGTAGATTGGCAGTAATTGGGATGCCTGGGTGGCTGTGAGGTCATGATTCCAGGGTTCTGGGATCAAGTCCCTCCTCAGACTCCTTGCTCAGCGGGGAGTCTGCTTCTCTCTCCCCCTCTGCCTGCCATTTTCATTGCTTGTGCTCTCTCTCTCTCTCTGACAAATAAATCAGCATTGGCAATAAGCCTCTATGTAGGGTCACTGGGTGAGTGGGTGGTTAAAAAAAAGGTTGCTGGTTATAACTGTTCCAGGAATTGAGTATGGAGTACTGATAAGAAGCATCTATTGTATGAAAAACAGAAAACTAATCAAAGTTAGTTTGTAGAAATGAAACTGTATAAGCTAATGGATTTATTAGAGTATAAGTTGAAGAAAGTTTGAGAAAATACAAAATGGGAAAAAGTAGATGACAGACTTGCAGGTTTTTTCCCCATTTTTACCACTCACCAGAGTAGTGAGAATTAAATCAATGCATTTCAAACATTAACATACACAGGCATCACCAAGGAGTTTTTGTGAAAATGAAGATCCTGACCTACTAAGTCTCAGGGTTAGGGCCTACAATTCTGATTTTCTGATAAGCTGCCAGATGATGAAATGCTTCTGGTATGGGGAGCACACCTGTGGCAGTAAGGAGTGGAAGTTCTACTACCCTTGTTAAATACAAGCAGAGCAAGGATCTCACTAACAACTGACCTGCTCATGCCTGTTTCTTAGTTTCCTTGGTAACTACCTCCCCACCCTGAAGGGCAAGACTAAGGCACCATTTTAAGAAATACATGTGAAAATGTTACAAACTCCAATGAGAGATAGAGCAACATGTCAAAAGAATATGAAGGGAGTTTGGGGAAAGAGTTTCTGCAGTTTGCAAAGGTAAGGTGATTTCAGGAAGAACTTGTTTCATATTATTATTTAAAGATTGTATTAATTTGTTTGAGAGAGAGAGAGCATGAGAGGGGAGAGGAGCAGAAAGACAGAGAGAGAGGGAAAGAATCTCCAGCAAACCCTGTGTTGAGCATGGAGCCCTATGAGGGGCTCCATCCTATGACTCTGAGATCATGACCTGAGCCGGAACCAAGTCTGAGGCTTAACTGACCGAACCACTTAAGTACCTCAGAACTTGGTTCATCTTTAAAAGTGTAAACATAACTTCTGAGATTAGGAACTTCTAGAGTACAGCTGGGCTGTTTTATTTCCAACTGACTTTGGTTATAGTGTAAAAATTCACATACTTCATGAGGGCATGTCCTTACCTGTTTATGTGACATTAATATTGTGAGGATGAGGGCCTTATAGAAAACAGGGTTACTGAGTCAACACCAAAGACTAATCAGAAAATGATCTGCACTTTATTTATTTACTTATTTATTTATATAAAAAAGGGCTTGAAGCCCATCATAGAGCTCAACGTGGGCCTTGAAGGCTTAAACTCACAATCATGAGATCCAGACTTGAGCTGGGATCGCGAGTTGGACACTTAGCCAATGAACCACTCAGGTACCCTGACATGAATTTTATATGGAGATATGGTCAGTAGTAAAATTGAAAGGAGGAATATTACAAAGGCAACAAAAGAAAGTAAGAACATCAGAGTTGAGAGTAGTAACCATGGAAAGAGAAAAAGACCTATTTTTTGTTGTTGTTGTTTAAACAATAAAAAAACAAACTGATGAGGGAAAGCATATTTGTAGGCTGTTCACATCAGGGGAATAGGAGGAAAGAATATCTGTTAAGAGTGAAGAAAGGAGATTTATAGATCAGGGAAAAAATCAGCAAGACAGGACTAAAGCACTTTTAAAGCAACATTAATAGTGTACTTTTCTATGAGACACATACATTTTTGGCAGAATAGATGCCTGGTGGTTGATGTTTTCTCCATCTATGTTCTGCAGCCCAGGAGAAGCTATGGAGAAATAGCTGAGGGTATGAAGGGACTGGTGACTACTGCTGATAGTATCACAGAACCTAACTGTGGAGCGGAGTAAGGATTGCATGGGAATAGCTGGCCATATATTTCAGGGGAAATAAAAGTAGCTAGAGATGAACCAGTGAGTTGAGTGAGTTAGAAGGCACTTTAGTCTAAGTTTCTGATGAGTATAAAGAGGGAAATGTATTACTTTTTAGATCTGGGGGTGAAAAGGTATTTGAAACCTTGGGATTCTGATATGGTATGAGGTGATAAATTATAAAACATGGTTACACAAGGCATAGATGACTGATACAGGGTGAATATTATCATGAATGGCTTGAAGGAGAGAAGTTTCTTTAAGATGATTATGGTGTGAGCTCCACAATGTGATTATTAAAATGAGTACAGATGTCTGCAAATATGGGATGGAAAGAAATCATACAAGCCAGTTCTTGAACTTGTCAAGGAGGGAGAAAATGAATCCCACCTTTGAACTGCTGTGGAGTATATAATAATATAGTAGATCAATATGGTTGAGGAGAAGTTTAGAGGTAATACAGTCCAAATGCTTATAATTTATAGATGAGGACGCTCATAATCAAGAAATTAAATTACTTGCCCCAAAACACGAATCTCTTACAAAAGAGTTGGGATTAGGATATAAGATGATTGATCTCTCTTGTTCTTTGTACTGGTGAAGATGATGGCTACACTTTGGACAATAGGGGCTTAGGTATACATACCAAGGACTTACTGTAGATAGGAACTTTGCTCACAGCTAATGCAAACAAAATACTAGAGTGACCTTCTGATTCTAATTCCCCCTCCAT
Source organism: Mustela lutreola (assembly GCF_030435805.1). Classification (NCBI taxonomy): domain Eukaryota; kingdom Metazoa; phylum Chordata; class Mammalia; order Carnivora; family Mustelidae; genus Mustela; species Mustela lutreola. Next base: position 96,916,225 of record NC_081296.1, read on the forward strand.
AATATTCTCTCCATGAGAGAAGTGATTTTTATCTGGTTTATTTCCTGGTGTATCCCTAATAGATATTTGGTACTCCATGTATATCTGCTGGATCTATGTCTAAAAACACATTTTTAAATTTAGGGTCTGCTAATCAGCTAGCTGCTACTGTAGAACTATGACTGTTAAGGGAAATGTTTACTGAATGCTAATCACTTCAAGTGCCTATTAAGTATTGATGGACAGGAGGAATGGATAACACTTTTGAACAAACATTATGAACCATATGATGTGTATTTTTTTTTTATTACATAACAACTCTTGAAAGTAATAATTATAATATGGGAGACCTAATGTATTTAAGCTATTTCCTACTACTAAAGTTCAGGCCAGTAATATATGGTGAACTCATCAGGCAAAACACATTGAAGATAATTTATAAGGAGGATTAAGGATTTTCTTGGGAAAGAATGTAAGAATGTCTCCTAAAACAGAAGATACCAGACCAAAATGGGTTTATCAAAAAACCATTAGTGGGACACCTGGGTGGCTCAGTGGGTTAAGCCTCTGCCTTTGGCTCAGGGCATGATCTCAGGGTTCTGGGATCGAGCCCTGAATCGGGCTCTCTGCTCAGCAGGGAGCCTGCTTCCCCCTCTCTCTACATGCCTCTCTGCCTACTTGTGATCTCTCTCTCTGTGTCAAATAAATAAAATCTTAAAAACAAAATAAAACAAAACAAAAAAAAACAACATTAGTTTTCAAATAGGAGTTTCTGATGTGGAAGATGGAATATTTCCCCCAGTGAGGCTATATGTTACCATGTGTGCTCTACTGTCAGGAAGAAAGGCTGCTGTAATAATTGGTGTAATACTTAGGAAAATGAGTAGTATGATGGAGACATGAACTCCTTCAACATAGACCACTCACTAATGAGAAGGTTCAAGGCAATGGTAATAGCGTCATGAACACCAGAGGGAAAAGTTGAGTTTAGCACACTAGTCTGAAAGTCTGTGACCTCTCAGACTGAGCCACTCTATCAGCAGTATCACCATCATATGGGAACATTTTAGAAAGGCAGCACATCAAGCTCTACCCCAGATCAGTGGATTCGGAAACTGCATGTTAACAAGCTTCCCACCTTAAAGGAAGTGATCCCTGGCCAAGCAATTCATTGAAACGGAACCAAGCAGAGCAATGACAATGCCAGGGGGAGCAGTCTTGCCAGGAAGACGTAAGACGTATGAAGATTCTCTACAGATTTGGTAGATGGGTAAAGATGTTATGGAAGCCGATGAAGGAGAATATGAATGAGATCTTGGTAATGATTATTAACATGACTTCATTTGTAAACACAAGTCAGTGAAGCCTAGTGAAATTGAGGTTTTTGTCTACTTCACAGATAAAGATAGCACAGCTCAGAGAAGTTAACTTCCTTCCTCAGGGTGATACATAGTCAGTTTTTTTTTGCTCTACTGCCAGGATTTTAAATGAGAAGTGACCTGGCTAACAACAATCATGCCCTCTCTACATTTTCACACAATATCAGGAGCCAGGAGAGACAATATGGCCTTTTCGTAATGAGCACTTGGGCAAGATAGCTGTTCATGTGTAGGAAATACCAAGTTTCTCCTAAAGCAAACAAGTAGAGAAGGAAGGTGATGAAAACTGGGTAGTAAAAGGACTCTGTTGATTTGAAATGTCACCCAAAGAAACTAAGTTGATTCAAATGAGAGTTACAAGGTAGGAGTTGCAGGTGTCATTCACAAGAATGATTGCAAAACATCAGAGAAGATTTTGGAGGCCCCAGAAGTGAAGGTGGCAGGCAAAGTGACTTACAAGGATGAATATAGAGTTGGTTTGGGGAGCTGGCAGGAGAATGATTAAACACTAAATCCAACATCTTGTAGACAGCCTACACTTCTAAATAGAGTCAATGTGGACACACTGGCACAATTGTTAACTAAAATCCTGATTATGAAAAGGCCAGCTTCTGTCTAAGGGCTTAGTATGTTTTATAAGCTTAATCACATTAATTCCCACTGCACTCCCTGGAGACCAGGGGATATACAATACTACTTAAATGTATAAGTTTCCTGTCTCTCAATTGAGGCATAGAAAGACCTTGGTGAAACAGCCCCCTTCTTTCAAGCTGAAATAGTATAGAGAGTATTTTTATAGAATCTGAGTAAGCCGGATAGCTCTTCAAAGCATGGTGCTCTTATACCACTGTCAAATTCCAGTGTCTGACTTAATTATTGGAATAGCCTGTTAGATCTTCTAGTAAGACTTCAAGAAGAAAGAAATGAAACAAATTTAAAAATTAGAAATATTTTAAGACTCCAGAATAGCCATTCAAAAGCTGATGATGATGTCTGTATTTATCCACAAATGGAATATAGTGTTATTTAATTAGCAATTAAATAATTCAATTATTTTAATTGCTTAATTTAATTTCTTCCAATCTTTTTAATACAGATGAAGGGTAGTGATATTTGATGATGATGAGTCTGGCTTATGCACCATCTGATTATCTTCTGATGAGAAATTTAATGAATGTTGTTTCAAAAGTGGTTCCTTAGAAGAAACTTTTCTACAAACTAGCATTGGATTTCTGCCTTTCTTTTCCCCTTGAAAAAATCAAATTATTTTCCAGGTCCATGAAATAAAAACATTTTCTGCTTTTAAAAAATGGCATTAATTACAGTCTATTTGACCAGTTTTCTCAGTTATCTTTCTGAGTACATTTTTTTTTTTTCCCATTAAACAGAATTGGCCTTCAGAGCGATGACAGCAAAACAGTGTTCTCTCTTGGCTAAAGTGTTTGCTTTTTTAAAAGGGCTTCAGTTTTTGCTCCTTGTCATCTTTCCTTTAGGAGAATGACTATTTATAAATACTTGTCTAGAATACTGTGCACATTTCCCAGAGTAAATGCCCCAGATTTGATGATCATTTCATTGTAAAAGCCCTAGGAAATCAGCACATTTCCTTCTCTAAGATGGTACTTCCAGGTGGTACATGAGATGTCCAAGTGTTTTATCAGCATCATTATGTCTGCTTTTTTGTTTTTGTTTTTGTATCACACGGTAATAGTGTAGGTTTTTTTTTTCCCCCCTTTGGAGGACTTTGACCTTCATGTATTTTGGTTTCTTAAATAAAATGGGAGGAATATATTCACTACCTTGCAAAAAACACTGCAAACAATGTGTAAGTCCCTCTTTGACTTTCCAGAATACTCAGCTTTTACCTGAACTAAAACTCCGTGTATCAATATGGAGTGTCCTTCACATCAAAGTGCTTTCTCCTCTGCTCAGTTCTAAGTCTTTTCTCTGAAGTAGGAAAAAAAGGAAGACGCCTGAATTAAGAATATACCTTCCTATTGCCTATCCCTGAATGACTTCAGTGTGGATGATTGATGCTATTCTCTGAGATCAGAAAGAAATGCACATCTTTATAATATTTTAATATATGAGAATTGGTGGCATTTCCAAAATGACCCTCCTAGAGACAAACTTTCATTTTTATTCCCCTCTTTGCCTGTGCTTAGAATTAGCCTAAATGTGGATGATGGTATTGCTTCATTTTTTGGAGTTGTAAAGGATTAAATATCTTTTTCTAGCTTTCATTGTATGTGGGAAATGCAGTATTTGCAAATCTGACTCTCCTGGGAACCAGCCTTAATATTTAATTCCCCCTTTTTCCCTGTAACTAAGTGGAGCCCATAATTATGGCAGCAGATGATTCAGATGGACGTGGGGAAATGGAACATCAGACATGTTCAGCTCTAAAGCTGCATAACACATAAATGATTCTGTAGCACAAGGTTCTGAGGTGCATTCATCACTGAAAATAGAGAGTTTAGATGGCATTTTGGCATCAAGTTGGCCCACAAGGTAGTACATTTCTGGTGGAGACTGTAATCAGAAATCTGGTCTTCAGAGTTAGTTTAGGATCACCTGAGCCAGAGGAGGCTTGCTTTTCACCTTAATGCTATGAATGAAAAGATTCCTCTTCACAGAGAGTAATATATTTTTAATCTTCTACCTTTCCAGTCGAGGCATATGGAAGGTCTAGCACCTTTTCGTATTAGGAGATTCTTTCTGGAAGCCAGCCTCCACATGTTTTAGATAGCCATGTGGAGATTCTGTTTAAATCTGAGGTAATTTTTGTGTTTCTTAAATTAGTCTTCAGAAGTACTTACTTGTTCATGATTAGAAACAATTTCCAATTTGCTGTATGTCATAGTACATTAAACCTTTAAGGTTCTGAATTTTGAACTGTCATGGGGCCAATTATTTTAAGGTCCAGTTGAGAAAAATAACCAATAGGGTATAAATAGAGAGAGAAATATGTTTAAGAGGAGATTTATTATAGATATTGGTTCATATGGCTAAGGAACCCAAGAAATCCTACACTCTGCTGACTGCAAGCTGTAGAACCTGGAAAGCTGCTGGTATAACTCAGTGTGAATCCAAAGACCTGAGAATTAAGGGGCTCATGATAAGAGTCCTGATTGCAGTCTAAATGCCCAAATAAGATTCCGGAGCACAAATGTCTGAGGGCAGAAGAAAAAGATGAATGCGTTTGTTTAAGCAGAGTATTGGAATTTGCTTTTATTCTACATTTTTGTTCTATTTGTATTCTCAATGGATTGGACGATGTCTAATCACAGTGAAGAGGGCCATTTGCTTTACCGGGCTTATCAATTCAAATGCTAACATCTTCTAGAAACAGCCTTACAGATATATTCAGAAATAATATTTTCTCAGCTATCTGGGCATTCCTTAGCTTAGTCAACATCAAATTAACCATTGCAAGTCCACCCCTTGTCAACTTGACACCTATGCACATCTCCTTAAACCATATTTAATCTCCAAGGTAAGGCAATAATAAGGTCATAATTTCACCTAATAGGATACAAATATATTGCATACGAATGAAAACACGAGTCCCTTCTCCAGATGAGGTTGTGAAGTCCTTGAAGTTCTACTCTTCTCATGATATCTTGTAAGTCAAATGCTATGATTGAAAATTAACAATACTTTAATATTGATATAAAGTCAATACAACTTTCATCATATGATAAGGGAATAAGAAAGGAAGAAAAAATAGGAAAGAAAAAAGTTATTTGCTTAATATATGTATATATACACACAAATATTCATAACAAAATTAGGGGGAAATACTAATGACAATTGCAATGCCTATTTTTGTAACAAGTCCCATGGTTGTAAGCTTGTTTATGTAACTGCTTTCTTATACTACTCTTTCTGTATTCCCTTTGCCTTCAGCAAGTACTTCAGATGGTCATGGTACTTCACTGGTGGGGTGATTCATTATTGAAGGATCTGGGCCATCTGTAATACTATCCAGATGGGGTTGTTACAGTTTTTCATTGACCTTTATCACAGCTCATGGTAATACTAGGAGATAACCAAGGCATTTCCTATATTCCAGACACGGTTCTTTATCTCTGTTGTAGAGTAGTCATCCACGTTCACATGATTCAGGACCAGTCACCCCAGCCAGCACTATAATTTCCTCCCTTGCTTGTTGATCCAGAAACATGAGGAGCTCAAAATGGACAGGCAATGTCTTAATTTCCAGTTGAATGGAATCATTGTTGTGTCTCCTCGTGGAAGCACTGCTTTCTCTGAAACTAAGATCTCTAGGCTAGCAGAGCATAAAGTCATGGAAACAGGAAGCAGTAATTTTGCTAGTGAGTCATAAAGGGCAACAGTGAGTAGGGCCACTTCCATTTCCACCCCTTGATTCATGGACCAATTGGATACTAATTCAGAGCACATATAGCTTCCTGGAGAAACTTGTCCCAGCCTTGCAAATAGTGTCACCTAGCTGGTGCTATCTGTTATGGACCCAGTCTTATTTTAAGGTTGAAGTGTTTCCTAAAATCCCTATTGTACAGATAGTACTGGGGGAGAGCACTTAACTTTTTGTTTTTGTAGTGGGACTTTTTCGAGGAAATTTTTCTTTTAATGGGACTTAATGCTCATGGTAATAATATGAAGCAGAGCACTAACGATGGAGAGGTTCTCAAAAATCTGTGTCTTATTTGCTTATCATTCCAATCTAGTTAGCTCCATTATTTATCTCAAAATGTTCTTCACTGAGAATATGACCTCTATGTTCTAGATTCAAGGAGATAATAGCTCCACAAGAAGTGGATAAAGGATGGTCTATTTTTAAAAATCTGTGGGCTAGCAGTGGCCAAAATAGACATTTCCAAATGGCTTTTGGATTTTTTTTTTTTTTTTTGATTAGAATGTTCTCTTATTCTCTATATAGGGGCCATATTTATTTTTATTTTTTTATTGTTATGTTAGTCACCATACAGTCCACCATTAGTTTTTGATGTAGTGTTCCATGATTCGTTGCTCACGTATGACACCCAGTGCTCCATGCAATACATATCCTCCTTAATACCCGTCACTAGGCCCACCGCCCCCCCCCCAAACCCTCAGTTTCTTGGGGTCTATAGTCTCTCATGGTTCATCTCTCCCCACTGATTTCCCCCTCTTCATTTTTCCCTTCTTTCTCCTAATGTCAGAAGCCATCTTTAGATGGTAGCAGCCACAGCTTTGGTTGGGGAATGATTTCTAACTTCCAGAGTAGCCGTATGATTATTCTTTCTCCACTTTCCCCTCACATCATCTCATCTTCTCAGTACTTTATAACAGGTACTATATTGCTTGTACTTAGCCTCCAATGAGAATTTCACTTCCGTATTCTAGATTTATTATTTACTTGACATCATTTTCCTTATTCTCATGTCCAAAATATGTTGTCACCTATTCTATCAGTTGCTAGGGCACTTTGTATCTTCTGCACTTTTATTTTAAACCAATTATTAGTTTGTAAGCTTCTTTTCTGGGTTTGCAAATAGCCTTTTCACCTTTATCTATTGTCAATATCTAAGACAGGTTTCCTTCTAACAACTCACTTCCTTGGCTGATTTTCAAATCTCGTAGCCACCATCAAGTACAAAGGATCATGTCACTTTCCTATTAGTTCCTTGGTTTGCACTCAACAGGGAATAAATGTCTAAAAATATTTTAAGAGAGGAAATAAAGAAGATACTTATTATGTTAGCTGGAATATTTGACATATCTCTGGAGGAATAAGCTTATTGTAAGCAATTAGGTTTCTGGCTTCTATCTGCTCATGATTTAAATGCTTTTAACGAAGGAGAAATATAACCTATACTTTGTTATATTATGTGATGTATGAAATGATGTATGCAGGGTAGTCAGCTGTATGCATCATCCATTAATTCTAAGGATAAATGATTATGTGGCTTCACTAGTTCACTTGTTTGTTTCTAGAAATGTTTTAAAGTACTAAAATGTATCATTTTTCAAAAGGAGAAAGTAACAATTTTTCTTATAAATTTACTAACATAATTGCAAATGAGCTTCAAAATCTATTCAGTTGAAATGTAAAAATAAATAAATAACCCCCCCCCAACAAACCAGTATTACACATTACTCTAAGCAGCAGTTGTGGCCTCAGTTGCTCTCCTGGAGACTGCAAAGATATGAATACGTGTCAATACTGATGTCATCATTGCTTTCAGTGCTCAAAGTATCTACTTCTAGACTGTGAAAAGTCTTGAGGTAACCAAGGTATTTTCTTAATTATTTACAAATGAAGTGACACAATTTGAGGTTAAGGACTTTATGCAAAGATAATACATATTATTTTGGATTATAAAATATCTTTAGTAATCCTTCTAAAGTGGCCATTAGTGTTCTAGTGATTATTCCTACATCATCCTCTCTCTCTCTCTGTCTCTCCTTCTCATACACACACACACCCTGACAACAGTATTATATAAATCATTGTATAGACCCTTTTCAAGTTAGAGAAGGTTTTTTGTTTTTGTTTTGTTTTTTATCTTTCCTTAGGTCTACTCCTTTTTATCCACATCAGAGTCTGTCCTTACCCCAGGTAATCCCTGGTGGTAAACCTACAATTTTATGTCTTATTATGCAGGCATATCATACATATATGTGTATAGCATTTATGTATTTATAGTAAATGACCTTCACACAGTTTATGCATGTATCTTTTTTCTGTATGCTGCAATACAAATGTTTTTTGATTCAAGTATACTCAAACTCCACACTTAATACATGTGTGTTACCACTGTTAGCGATTATAAGCCTGATCTCATGTAATGCACATTCATTATTTAAGCATATGTCTTGGAAATTCTGCTACATTAAGTTTATTTATTTTAATCCCTTCATAATAAATGTGGTAATAGTTCATCCATATTCTCTTGATACCACTTACATTGTTTTTTACCACTATAACCACTATAACCATGCAACATAAAATCTTTAAATTCTTTTTATTTTTTTTCCTTCCCTTGAATGAGGTGGATTTCCAGAAGAATTTTTTGGTCAAAAATTCTGTTAATATTATTCATTTAATTTCTTTAAAAGGCCATCAAAATTCACAGTCTTCTAGCAATATGTGTTATACCCCCCATATCCAGGCCATCTGTTGTTATTATTGTTTAAATTTGTCAGACTGATAGATATTATCTGATATCTCACTATTCATTTGAGTTTGAGCATCTTCTCATGTGTTTATTGGCTGTTCATGTTTATTTCATATGAATTCTGTCCTTATTATTAATTAGATCTAGATTCAGCTATATTAAACGAAACATTCAGAATAGTAGTACCTTGAACATAAGAGAGCTCCAAGTAGGCAATACAGATGTTGGTGGCTTTCTGTTGTGACATGAGTTCTGGGTCTACTCTGTGCTCTATCCTGCTTGGCATATTCCAGTTTGTCCATTATTATACACTGGTACCTTAGCTGTTAAGTTCCAGATGCTTAGAAGCAAGAAGAGGAGTCAGTGCTTGCTCCCTTTCTTTAAAATAAATCTTCCTTAAATGTACATACTTGCTTTTCCTGCCTATATCACTTTGGCTAGAAGGTAGATATTGTTGTACATGGTTACAATATAATTTGTAAAATATAACATTTTACAGTTTTGGCAGAATACATGGCTTAAAAGCAGGTTTCTGTTAATAGGAAGGCAAGCATATACATTGGGAAGCCATTGACATATTCTGCCAACCGTATTCTTTCTGCATTGCTCTGTATTGTCTTTCCCATTAAATTTTAGGTAGTTCCCTGTTAGCTACATTGCAAATATTAACCATAGTATATTATTTGTATATTAACTTTGTTTATGATATATTTTATTGCATAATAGCTTTAATTTTCATATAGTCAGATATGTCCTTTTCTTCAAAGTTTTCTGAAACACTTTCCAAATCATTGAATGTGCACGATTATATAAAGTTTTTCTAAGACTGTTGCTTTATTCCGCATGTTTGAATAGTACATATTTAGTCAGTCTGGACTGATACTTTCATAAATAATGTGGCTAATAGCCTAAATCATCTTTTTTTTGACAGATATTAAATTTGTTACTTGAAAATGGTAATAAATGGTAATGGTAAATTTGTTACCATATGAAAATGATGAAATCTATAGTCTTTTTCTTACTGAACTAAAATACCACCCTTGCCATTTATTCTGTTTTTACATATATTGAAATCTACTTTTAGGCTTCCTCTTCTTGTCTTTTTCCTATTCTTTTATCAACACTATACTGATTTGAGGTATGGTGAATATCATACATACTTTTCAGAGGTTGGAAACTGCAGTCTGCAGTTCATGGGCCAATCCACCTCAATGCTTGTTTTGGTAAATCAAGTTTTATTGGAACATGATCATGCCATTCATTTGTGTATCCATGGCTGCTTTTGTGCTACATTAGAAGTGAACAGAGGGCATCTGGGTGGCTCATTGGGTTAAGCCTCTGCCTTCTGCTCAGGTCATGATCTCAGGGTTCTGGGATCGAGCCCTGCATCGGGCTCTCTGCTCAGCAACGAACCTGCTCCCCCCACCCTGTCCTCCCTGCCACCCGCCTCTCTGCCTACTTGTGATCTCTGTCTGACAAATAAATAAATAAAATCTTAAAAAAATAAAGAATTGAATAGTTGTAACAGAGATCATATTGCCACAAAACCTAAAATTCATTTGTCCCTTTACAGAAGTTTGCTGCTCCTGAATGGCTAATTGGGTGGCTCTTCACCAAATTTATAGGTATTCAGAAACTAAACATCTATTGATGTTTAATTATCATGTGTTAGTTGTTTTGAGCAATGAAAAAGATGACATACATACACACTCATACAAATTATACAATTAAATTATCAAAACAAGTTTTTGACATTAAAAAAGACCATTCAGAGAACTAGATAGTAAGACATTTCATATTAGTATTTGTTTTTCACTATTAATGAAGTTGCTTTGGCGATAATCATCTCTAAAAAGCATTGTATTACATTTCATTTTAAATAATTTTATTATAGGAAATTTCAAGTTTACGTTTTTAAAAAGTGGAACGATGTAATAGACCCCCAAGTACACATTACCCACCTTCAGTAATTATCACCAAATAGTCCACCTTATTTCACTCACCTAGCTAATCTCATCTAAAAAAAATACCATTACTTCTTTATACAATCAAATAGTCCACCGATATTCAAATTTCCATATTTTCCTTTCCTTTTTTTAAAAGATTTTATTTATTTATTTGAGAAAGAGGGAGAGAAAGAGAGAGAGAGAGCATGAGAAGGGGAAGGGTCAGAGGGAGAAGCAGACTCCCAGCGGAGCAGGGAACCTGATGTGGGACTCGATACCAGGACTCCAGGATCATGTGAGCCGAACGCCATCGCTTAACCAACTGAGCCACCCAGACACCCCTCCATATTTTCTTTATAACATTATTTTCATGATTGGTTTCTTATAATCAAGATCCAGAGGTGTTCCTAAAAGTACAATTAGTTGATTTTTCTTAGGTATCTTCTAATCTATGAATTCTCATTTTTTCCCCTCCTTAAAATGAATTAATAGACAATGCTAGGCTGCTTTGTATTTTATAGATCCCTATCTTGTGGATTTGCTGACTGCTACATTTTTACATATTTTCTCTTGACTGTATTTCCTGTAGACTGGCAGTTAGATACAGAGGCTAGATAAGACTTAAATCCTTTTTTTTTTTTTTTTGACTAGTATTCTTGTTGATTGTGCTGTATACTTCCAGTTGTTTTTCATCAGGAGATAATGATGTCTGGGTTTCTCTTAAGTATGAGCTCTCAAGCATTGTGAACTTGATATATCTGTTACACGGTTATCCATTAATTGTTCACTAGTGATTTGTGATCCACTGTTGAGATTCATTATTTCATTAGGTTCTAGGCTTATCATTCTTCCTTCATCCATTAGCTAACAATCTAGGAAGTAAAACTTAACTCTCATCAAGGGTTACACTTAGGTATATACAGTTCACTTAGAGGAAGAGCAGAATAGATGCTTGATTCTTTACATTTTTTACATAGTTTCAAATTTTTGGTTTCCTGATATTTTCTAAACATAATCTGTATGGGTGCCTGGGTGGCTCAGTGGGTTAAGCCTCTGCCTTTGACTCAGGTCATGATCTCAGGGTCCTGGGATTGACCCCCACATCGGTCTCTCTGCTCAGCAGAGAGCCTGCTTACCCTTTTCTCTGCCTGCCTCTCTGCCTACTTGTGATCTCTGTCTGTCAAATAAATAAATAAAATCTTTAAAAATAAATAAATAAACATAATCTGTATGTTTTTAAATTGGTTGGATGGAATGCATGTTCAATAGTACTGTGTTTAAATTACCCCAAATTTGGCTAGTAAACACCTTTTGTCACTTCCTAAGTACTTTTTTAAAAAAAAATTACGTTATGTTAGTCACCATACAGTACATCATTAGTAGACCTCAGTAATCTTCCTTACTTATCTGTTAGATGACAACAGACTCATCTTGTATGTTTTTGAACCCAGATATGGAATCCTATTGGGTTTCTGAGGACTAGAACTTGAAATCATTTTTCATTTTTTACACTGTTTCATAAACATATTGATAGGGTGACACTCATATATTCATTTTCCCATTTATGGATTCCATTTACCATGTTTTGCTTTGAATAGTTCCCAGAATAGGTGAAAGAAATGCTTTATGCCTATTAAAAATCTTGCCTTCCAGTCTTCATTAACTGTGGTGTTGGGATTTACTTTTGTATTGGAAATGTCACTGTATACCATCCCTCTTTATTTAGTCTCTACTTGTTTAATTATTTTAGGAATATTTACCCATAAAATCCAAATAACACAGTGTGTAAATTAAAGGAAAATATATGCTTATTTTAGAAATATGAAGTAGATTCATCTCAATTTTACCTAAATGTAAAAATGTTAAGATAGATCTAATATAAAGATGTGGAAAAAAATATGGCATATTCTGGCTCAAGTGACCTTATCATTGGATGTAAGGATGCCTAAAGAAACACAAAACAACCTAAGAAACAAAAAGCAAGATGAAGAAAAATATAATATTGAAATCCAGGTTCTGAGATCAGATTTCTCTCTCTAGGGACGGATCAACTGAAGTGTTTTGTGAAGTGTTAAGTGTTATTGTCTATTCTAAACTCAAATATAATGAGAGAGTACATAGTTATTATTAAAAAATTAAACATTGCACAATTTACAACTTTTAAAGAATATAGATTAGGATTGCTTGGGGGGAAACCTTTTTAAAGTAATGATATAAACTCAGTAGATCAGTTATTTCTGTATCCCAATTTAAAAGGAGATGGAAATATCAATATATTAGTATTGACATTGGTATAAAGTAATTCTAGACCCTGTCTAGGGCCTTACTTAGTTCACAGTCATTTTGAAAAAAAACTAAGATTCTAAGATTAATCAAATTTCATTATGGTGTATTCCTGTATCATGGGTTATGAAAATTCCTCAGCACAAAATTTTAGAAAGCATTTAGCATAAATTTTCTTAGTCTTTTTTGAAATAGCTAATGTGATTATATTCTGCCAAAATATGTACTCAATAGAGGGTTTCCTATTAGTGCAAATGTGTTTACAGTAACAATATCAAGCTGTTTTAAAATGAAGATAATAGTAATCATTTTGATGTAACTATCAAAATGATTACTATTATTTTTAAATTTATCATATTTAATCTATAATTTAATGACTTAATTCTAAAAATTACTCAAAAAATAACATTTGGAAATAAATATTTAAAATTTTGTTTTGAGTTTCTCTGTCAGAAGGCAGGACCAGACATTCTGAACAAATATCTTAGTGTCAATAAGAAAAAAAGTTGGTTAAATCTCTCTGTCTCTGTCTGTCTGTCTGTCTGTCTCTCTCACACACACTCCTTATAAGAAATACAAGGACACTGACTGAAGTACACAAATGAAGTAGAAAATAGAAACCTAGAGAGGTAAGCAACTTACTAATTTGTTAGTTGCTCTCAGGGAGGTTTTGGACTTCCAGTTTTTTGAATTGGTATATATGTTATTAGGGATAGGAGACAAAAGCCAGGACATATATCATTTGAGATAACACACAAGAGAAGGTCTCTAAAGCCTAAGTCCTGGGGAGTGACATGCTTAGTGAATGAAAGAAGAAAAGACGCTTTACACAGAGGGGGAAGAAAAACAAACTTTACTGCCTCGAATTTAGCACTGCGGCTATGGGAGGTGTGTAAATTGTCCCGTGAGAACTCAAAGCCTCAAACTGACTATTATATATGGAATAGATTTATGGTGTCAATTTGTTATATTTCTGGTTCCAGGCATTCTTAAGATGAAAATTGTTTTCAGATTAGTTCCTGGTTGATAGTGGTTCCAGACAACTGGCAGATGCATTAAGTTTCTCCCTAAAAGAAACCCTCCTTAAATATGGGATCCAAATAATTTCATAGATAAGATTTTATTAACATAAATCCACAATAACACATCAGAAAATACATGGGGGGGCATTATGAATGAGACAATATGACCAAGCAGAAGTAATAGAAAACAAAATCAGAAATCAGACTCAGTGTTTTCAGATTTTAGAAGGATGTCAAATTATAAAACCTGTGTGTGTGTGTGTGTGTGTGTGTGTGTGTGTGTAATAGATACATAGAAAGGAATAGGAGACTATAAAAAGAGCCAAATGAAAAAATAATGTTAAAATTAGCAATCTAGTGAATAGAAGATTGGATATAATAAAAGGAGGAATTCATGAACTGAAGGGAGAAGTGAAGAAATTACACACACACACACAAACAGTGGAAGTAGGAATGTGGGATATGCAAGAGATATTAATAGACATGAAAGATAGTTTGGAGAATCTAATATATATCAAGACAGCTTTCTTATCTATAAACTGGGTTTATCTTACTATTTTCTTTGTGTGTGTGTCATTTAATGTCTTTCAAGAAAGGGTTAAAAATTCTTCAAAGATATTCTCTAGAAAAATATTTTGAATTTTGAGTTAGTGTTACTTATTGATACCTTCTTCTAAAGCTGACCCTAGATTAAATGTCATTCCGAAGAAAATTATAATAGGTTTCATTATGAAACTTGACAATCAGTAAAATTAATGAAGAGCATAAATTATCAAGAAGAACCAAGACGCATTTAAAAAATTAAATATGCTTAGGGTTTTTTTTTTGGCCAAACCAAATAGCAACAATGTTCATCTAACTTGAATAGTTAAGACAATGTGGGATTAGCACAAAGATATTCAAGAAAGAGTCAAATGAAAAAGAATCTACAAACAAATCCAAAGATATATGACAACTACAAAATAGAAGGGGCTTTGTAGTTCGTTGAGGGGGAAAAATTGGTTATTAATCATGCTTTGGGAACAAATGATTATACATGTGAAAATACTTGAAATTTGTGGCTATGGTACTCTCAGATCAATTGTAGTTATAGTAAAAGTTTAAGTCTGCAAAATGAATCTTTAAAAATTTTTAAAGTAAATAATAGGAGAATATGATATAAGGAAAAATATCTAAGCAATGCATCAACAATAAACAGTAGAAAAATATGTGCAAACCGTACAGGATAATACTGAGAAATGTGACTGCCATTATATTAGATTTTTTATATCTAAATATTCCATAAAACACAGATAAGTCATACTTCTCTTCATTAATACACACTTGAAGAGCTATGTAACACATACATAGGTGACAAAAAATTCGTATCAGGATATGTGAAAAATCTATTCACAAATTAAAATCTCTATGATCACCTGAAAATGAGCAAAAGGCATAAATGTTTTCCAGAAGAGGAAATAAGAATAGTTAATAAACCAATAAAAATGCATCTACTATTACTGGTAGTGAAAGAAATAGAAACTTAAAATACCATTTCAAGTTGATCATATTGACAAACCCTAAAATATTCATAAATCAAGTTATTAGGGTATTTAGGCCAGCATTTGTAGTTTTGTCCGCTAGTAAGAGATAAGTTGGTACACTGTCTTTGTGAAACAGTTTGTCATTACAATTTGTAAGTTTGAATATGTGCATACCTTATAACCTGATAATTTCACTACAGGAATAACATTCCAGAGAAGTTCTTTCTTAATGTGGCTACATTTCTTATAACAGCAAAATTCAGAAATAATCCAAATGTCCACTGACAGAGCAGTGAATATGTAAATTGTGGTATATTCATACATGGGAACATTTTACAGCATCAAGAGGCAAAATTAATGATATAATAGAAATGTAAAATATGAGACTCAAGAATGTGGTTACTGCATATGGATGAGGTATGAAATGGGGAGGAACACGGGTTTGAGAGTCATTATTATTGTCTTCTTGAGATAGTGTGAACATGTACATATACTTGCTTCTTTTTCTTTTTGATGACCCATACATATTTGGCCATGCATCTTCTTAAAGATTTGCATTAAATCACGAGGTTTACCAGAACAACATTAATTAATGTGTTGGTTTACCTACAAAGCCAAGTATATAATACTTGACACATAATTACCATACAAAAATGGTTGCTGAATAGTCTTCATTATTTAGAAACTATTTTTGTTTAACAGTTTCCAATTAAATTTCTCCCCTTCCATAGTGAACCATTGGTAAACTTTCCTACCCTAATAGGAATTTAAAGACAGATATTTCTTATTTTTTAAGATGCATAAAACAGTGGTATTATAGATTTTGGGGTCAAATATATTAAATCATCATGATTTTCCAGAACTTCTCATCCCAACAGTGCTGTTCTCATATGTTCTTCAAACCTCCCAGAATAAGGACTATTAATGGGGTTATATGAAATATTAGTGGGGAAAGATATAGAGAGGCAGACAGATGTCCAGGATCCTCATACTCATGAATAGAAGGAAATTATATATTTTAAAGAGAAGACTATAATGAAATGGAAAGAATGAAAAATAAATGAGAATGAAAACATCCCCCACATATACTGCTTCCTCAAATAAACTGCTCCTCATTACTATTCTGAAATGGTTTGCTTAAAAATCAAAGAGGAATTCTCATAGGACCGGATCTTTGACATTTAAAAGATTTTTTCTTCTTGTCTTCTTCCTCTGTATTGAGTCATCAGAACATTCTATCCTCTAATCCAGTCATATGGAATGTTTAATTGACTTTACCTTGGGTTTTAAAATAGCTTTATAATGTAGGAATCATAATTGCTTTCTATGGCTCCATATCACAGGTTTGAATTCCAACTCTTTGTCTTTTTTTTTTTTTTTTGTTAAGATTTTATTTATTTGTTTGACAGAGAGAAAGAGATCACAGGTAGGCAGAGAAGCAGGCCGGTGGAATGGGGGAAGCAGGCTCTCTCCTAAGCAGAGAGCCTGATGTGGAACTTGATCCCAGAACCCTGAGATCATGACCTGAACTAAAGGCAGAGGCTTAATCACTGAGCCACCCAGGCACTCCATGTCCTTGGTTTTTATTAACCTCCTTCTTTAACAGAAGGACCTCAAATCATATATTACATCTGGTCTTATTCTGCAAGTAGAGACTATTCTTTCAGAAACAAATGAGTTTATAATTCTTCCTGGTTCCTATTTGGCTTTCTTCCTGACTTCTCTTCTTCAAGTCGTAGTTCTCAATGGAATCTTTTTTTTTTTTTTTTTTTTTTTTTTAATATTTATTAGAGAAAGAGAGAGAGATCACAAGTAGGCAGAGAGGCAGGCAGAGATGGGGGAAAGCAGGCTCCCTGCCAAGCAGAGAGTCTGATGCCTGATGCGGGGCTTGAGCCCAGTACCCTGAGATCATGTCCTGAGCCAAAGGCAGAGGCTTAACCTGCTGAACCACCCAGGCGCCCTGGAATCTTTGTTCTAATGAAATTGTTTTTCCAAGTTCTAGTTTCTCCCTCATTTTTTCAACCTTTGGTTTTTGTTAAACCAATTTATTTCCTGAATCATAGCATCTTTGTTTTTACTTACTGCTTTGGAAACACAACACATATGCACATATGTACGCACACACACAGTCTCCTATCAGTGATCATTTTGCACATTCCTGCGATAGTATTTCATGAGCTTATAGATTAGTGTTTTAAGATGTCCATGTCTCTTTACTTTGTACAACCGCATCCAGAATGCCAGCCATATAACCTCCTTACCTTTAGTATTTTCCAAACTCTGGTCTCATATCAGTCTCAACTTCCTCTGTGACTTTTAACAGGCACTAGTCAATCTCTAGGAACAGTCCCTCTAATGTTCCTCATTGAACTGAAGAGAGAGAGGGGGAATTGCATATCTCCTTTCTTGTATGAGATGTAAAAAGGAAAATGCCACAGAATTCCTAAAAATTCCTCCGAGAAGTCTTACTGCTCATTTCTTTACCCACAAACCTCTTACTTGCCTTATGAGAGTATTATGAGTCAAAAGTCACTAAATGGGTTTTAGATCCTGCCATCATGATCTGGGCTATATGGCTGCCGTTCTAACTAGGGAAATAGAAAGTAAAGAAGGTTATACTTCCAGTGATGAGTCACTGATAGGTACAGAAGTACCTATTTCCAACTGATCAGATGTGAAACTCTTTTAGCAAACAAGACTGGGTTTATATTAGTTTACCCAAATGTGGATAATAGACAAATGTCTGATGGTTGAAACAAGAATCACGCATGGCGACCTAGAGGAAATGCATGCACTGTGAAATACAAGCGTACTTGTCACTTTTATGCACTTAGCTTTTGTGACTTCTCCCAAAACTAAGGCAGAACATATCTACTTTTAACATCTTATTAGGCATAGATAACAATGTAAACACCTTTCAGTGCATATAGTGGAAGATAACTGGTCTTATATTAAGAGAACCGACTATGGTATTGGGTCTGTTATTAACTCAGAGACCTTGGAGAAGTTACTTAGCCATTTCATACCTCCACTTCCTCATCTGTCAGAAGGAAATAGCATATCTACTTTATTAAAGCTAAATGCTGACAAATAGGTTTACAATAAGATGGTTATGGGATGTAATTCTAGAATATATACTTTTCTGTCTTGCAGTTTGAAGTATCACTAGTACAAGTGACCACTGAGCTTATTGAATTAGCCAACCATATTATTAAATGTCAAGTTATGTACCTGTCCTTTGATTTGTTTGGCAAGGATTAGAAAGGGCAGAGAAGTATGTCTTTTGCTAAAAACGGGCAAAAATACGAGTTATTGTAACCATTCTTAAGCTTATATTTTACATATACTTACCTATATTTCACATTAAAAAAATCATAACATAAAATGCTTTCTTTCTAGAATTACAGTTGTTTATATTAGTTGTTTATCATGACAAGTCTGTGTCTAAAGGATGACCTTATCACGTGCAATAGACATTATGTTTGATTTCCTCAAATCCATGTTACTTCTCCCTGATTGCATAGCCATTTAGGCGATGAGGTAAAGCTCCACAGTTTAGGCTTGATTAATCTAAGCCAGTCATCATAATCCAACCGGTTTTGGTAATAGTCGGTTTCAGAAACCCAGCTCTAAGCATGCGAGTGATTGCCATTCCATCACGACTTTATGAGTGGACACGTGACCTCTCTTGAGCCATTAAAATTGGTAGAAGGGGATGTTTCAGGATTAGAGAGAGAGGTCTTTGCCACTTCCCTTGTGGCAGGTGAAACTGAAGAAGCAAGGACTACCAGACGTCCTCCTACAATCGCAAAGGGGAGTAGACTCAGGATGAAGCTGAAATGCTGGACTGCAGAGTGTCAGACTAGAAAGCTGCAGGGTCCTCAGTGACTTTTCTGAAGGGCTTTTCCTCTGGCCTTCCAGAATTATGAACCAGTAGAATCTTTTGTCTTTAGTCATCATCATGAAAAGCAAAAAGAGCTCCTTCTGTAGGATTTTGGTTGTCTCACTCGTATCCTGACGTGGGCACTCAAATCATACAAAAGGGGCTTATGTACATATTTATTGAAATACATCATCTTCTTGTTTGTTCTAGATAAGCCTTTCCATTTCAGCAAAATTTATGTTTTGAGTGAGGATTTTATTATTTTTAAGCGGATAGCTTTTAAAATGTATGAGTTCTTAAAATATGAAAACAGCCCAAGACTATAAGGCTTGTAGTCATATGCATGGTATTTTTATATTCATTATGCATATGTATATTTTAAGAAGTCACTGCTAAAATTATCTGACTAAGAGCTATTATTTCAGGTCACCCACATATAGGCTTTATCGTCACCACTGTTTTTATCATGGTACCATAAAACTCAGTAATCTGTAACCTTCACTTTACCTCTAATACGACTTCATTATATTCTCCTACATTCTCTCAGATCACACCTTTTGTTTCTGACAAACCAAATATTGTTTAAATAATTTTTTTTCATCCTTTAAGATTTTACTATATATATAAAATATTGGAAGAGAATGTGTGTGTGTGTGTGTGTGTGTGTGTGTAAAATATATATATATACATATATATACATATATATACATATATGTATATATATATATTAGTTTGGGAGAGAAGACAAAAGACACACCAAACAGAAGAGAACCCCCCAAAAAATGTAAACAAAAATGTTTGCTAAAAGTTTTTAGTAAACTTCAACATAAGAAATGACAGATTGGGCTTGAAGACATTATACTGAGGGAAGTAAACCAGTCACAGAAGAAGAAATACTGTGTGATTTCACTTATATGAGTTAAAATAGTCAGACTCATAACAGCAAAGAATAGAATGGTGGTTGCCAGGGGTTGAGGGGCAGGAGGAAATGAGGATAAAATTTCAATTAATCAAGATGAAGTGCAACATTGTCCCTATAGATACAACGCTCTATTGTAACTTAAAAATCTGTGGAGAGGGTAGATATCAGTTAAGTGTTCTTACCACAATACAATAAGTCAAAAAAAAATCTAATGATAATTTCTGTTAAGAGGAAAAAATTTCTGTTATGTATTTAATATTTTATTTATTTGAGAGGAGAAAGTGTGGGAGTATGAGCAGGATGGGAAGGGGCAAAGGGAGTGGAAGACGCAGGCTCTCCACTGAGCAGGGATCCAGCCCGGGGTCCTCATCCCAGGACCCTAGGGTTATGACTCAAGCAAAGGCAGATGCTTAACTGAGCCACTCAGGCATCCCAGCATTCCCATTTTAGGGATAGAAAACTGGAGGCTTAAAGACATTCACAGCATCCCCAGGTCATAGTTATTAAGAAGTAGGGTCACCATAACAATCCAGGGCTAATCTAATTCTGAATCCAAGGTTTTACCTTGTGCTTTCTGCTTCCCATTTGGTTGCATGGCTTCATCTGTTGTTGGGCAACAGTTGACTTTTGACTACATCTTGCTTCACGAATTTCATTCCTATATATCATATAGGCAGTTAGGTCAGGCCTAGCAAGGTATCTTCCTGTTTCTTCTAACCCTTACCAGATATTTTCCACTGCCTGGCACATGGAAACGTGTCAGCTGGCTCAAAATGGAAACCCAGAAGTCCTCCTTAATTCCTCACTTGCTGTGCCATCCTTTGGAGAGGAAAAAAAAAAATTATACTTATACCTTTCTTACCCTCAATCCAATCTATCTATCAGGTGTTGCTTAATATTTGCTAAGATTACTGGGGTGCCTGGGTGGCTTAGTGGGTTAAGCCTCTGCCTTCAGCTCAGGTCATGGTCTCAGGGTCCTGGGATCCAGCCCCGCATGGGGGGCTCTGCTCAGCGGGGAGCCTGCATCCCCCTACCCTGCCTGCCTTTCTGCCTACTTGTGATCTCTCTCTCTGTCAAATAAATAAATAAAATCTTCAAAAAATTATTTGCTAAGATTACCATAAATTGTCACAGTGATGTAATTATTTCAAAGTTTCTGGCCAAATGGTATTTCTCAGTCTCCACCGAAGTGTATCGCTTTACTTTTTAAAATCTTTGA
Organism: Mustela lutreola; assembly: GCF_030435805.1. Taxonomy (NCBI): domain Eukaryota; kingdom Metazoa; phylum Chordata; class Mammalia; order Carnivora; family Mustelidae; genus Mustela; species Mustela lutreola. The sequence goes on from NC_081296.1 coordinate 96,937,526, forward strand.
AGATTGTTTAGGAACTATAAAACGATTTCATAGGACCTCTACATCCCCATATACTGAAGACATATTCTCTTCTTCTCTGAAATAATCTCTGTTTACTCCTAACTCTGCGATTTCGTGTATCTTTTGCTTTCTCTCATGTTAGGCTGGAAAAATGCTGGAAAAAGTATTGTTTAAATTTTTAACCTCTTCTCTCCTGAATAGAAAATTATGAAATTTCTCATAAGTTATTTGATAACGGTTTTGTCTAGTTATTTTTCTAAGCTTACTCTTACAGACCCAAGCATATAGTACCAAGTGTGATTAATGATCATAATAGATTAATTAGACAAAATGGGAACATATTACTTAAACAGTTTGGCTTGTTATATGCTATAGGACTGTGCCTATTTGGAGCTCAAAAGTAGAATACAGTCTTTGCTTCTCTCATTTATTATTTTCACCATCTGTGTTCCTTATTATCCCATTTTGTAAATCTGATTATTCAAAGGAATCAATAGTACTTTCATTATTGCTTGGCTTTTCTATAAAGTATCTCATTTTTTCTTCCCAATTCCTATCAGTCAAAGCTCCTCTTTCTTAAGTCATAGTTCAGTGGAACTCAATCTTTGTTAAATAAGCAATATACTATGTGAAATGTAATTCTTGCTAATGAGCATTAAAGCAAATAACACAAATACATCCTTTCAGGAACATTCTAGAAATAATAAGTAGAAGAATATCTATCATGCATGAATTTTCATAAGGACATTAGAATGTTGAAATTGAAGCCTGATGTGCCCCTGTAAACACTTAAGAACTTCAGAGCACCTGAGTGGCTCAGTTGATTAAGTGCCTGACTTTGGCTCAGGTCATGACCTTGCTTGCAGACCTGGGATTGAGCCCCACATCAGACTCCCCACTGAGGGGGTCTGCTTCTCCTTTCTCTCCCCCTCCCTGTCTCCCTACCCTTCCCCCCACCCCACCTCCACCTCGTGCTCTCTGTTTCTCAAATAAATAAATAAAATCATATATATATATACACACATGCACATATCTATATGAACTTAGTGATACTTTCTCTACAATCTAAATAAGGGTTTATGGGTTTTTTCCTACTCTTTTGACTTTTTAACAACAATCATGAGAATCAGTCATTACTTTTCAAAGGCTCTTTAAAAGTTCTAGAGGAGAACATAGGCAATAACCTCTTCGACATTGGTCACAGCAACTTCTTTCAAGATACGTCTCCAAAGGCAAGGGAAACAAAAGTGAAAATGAACTTTTGGGACTTCATCAAGATAAAAAGCTTCTGCACAGCAAAGGAAACAGTCAACAAAATAAAGACGCATCCCACAGAATGGGAGAAGATATTTGCAAATGACACTACAGATAAAGGGCTGATATCCAAGATCTATAAAGAACTTGTCAAACTCAACACCCAACAAACAAATAATCAAGTAAAAAAATGGGCAGAAGACATGAACAGACAATTCTCCAAAGAAGACATACAAATGGCTAACAGACACATGAAAAATTGTTCATCATCATTAGTTATCAGAGAAATTTAAATCAAAACTACATTGAGATACCACTTTACACCAGTTAGAATGGCAAAAATTGACAAGGTAAGAAACAACAAATGTTGGAGAGGTTGTGGAGAAAGGGGAACCCTCTTACACTGTTGGTGGGAATGCAGGGTGGTACAGCCCCTTTGGAAAACAGTGTGGAGGTTCCTCAAAAAGTTAAAAAATAGAGCTACCCTATGACCCAGCAATTGCACTACTGGGTATTTACCCCAAAGATACAGATATAGTGAAAAGAAGGGTCACATGCACCCCAATATTCATAGCAGCAATGGCCACAATAGCCAAACTGTGGAAAGAGCTGAGATGCCCTTCAACAGATGAATGGATAAAGATGTGGTCCTTATGTACAATGGAATATTACTTAGCCATCAAAAAGGATGGATACCCAGTTGTGGGTTTTTTTTTTTTTTTTTAAGATTTTTTTATTTGACAGAGAAAGATAGCAAGAGAGGGAGCACAAGCAGGGGGAGTGGGAGAGGAAGAAGCAGGATTCCCGCTGAGCAGGGAGCCTGATAGGGGACTTGATCCCAGGACCTTGCGATCATGACCTGAGCTGAAGGCAGACATTTAAGACCTGAGCCACCCAAATGTCCCATAAATACCCAATATTTGCATCAACATGGATGGAACTGGAGGCGATTATGCTAAATGAAATAAGTCAAGCAGAGAAAGTCAATTACATGGTTTCACTTATATGTGGAACATAAGGAATAACATGGAGAAAGCATGGAAAAATGAAGAGGGGGAAATCAGAAGAGGAGATGAACCATGAGAGACTATGGACTCTGGGGATCAAACTGAGGGTTTTAGAAGGGAGGGACATTGGGAGATGGGTTAGCCCAATGATGGGTGATAAGGAGGGCATGTATTACATGGAGTACTGGGTGTTATATGCAAACAATGTATCATGGAACACGACATCAAAAAGAAATAATGTACTGTATGCTGACTAACATAACACAGTAAAACAAACAAATAAAAGGCTGTATAGCTTTTGATGCACCATCTTCTCCTCTGTCAGATTATTCTATTATTAACCTTCCTCCTTTCATGAGGTTCAAAGTTATAAAGCATGTTATAGTTAAACTGTATAAATATGTACCAAATACTAATATGAGTACTAGTTTAATAGTTGATAAGTTTTCAGTCAAAAGACTAAATCAACATAATATTTGCCAGAGCAATATGTGCATATAGAATTAACATGAATAAACTATTGTAATTGTATGTAACATTTTTATATAAAATTATTTATTTGGCTTTCAGACTGTTTACTAGTGGTTTTTCCATATCTTGCTCTTAATTTGAATGTTGTTTTAGGACAGGGTTATAATACTGCAGCATTTTATGAAACCTTTGCAATGTGTGCATACCTGTACACAGTAAGGCACTTCCAATTGAAAATGGAACATCCATTAGCATTTCACAGTAAAAAACTTCTTATCAATCAATCATTTATTTGAGGCTAATGACTTTATACATGGCTGGAAGAATAAAATCTTAATACTGGAAATGAACTTAAAAGCCATTTTTAAATCAAAATGAGTGAGCTGTTAATTGGTACTGTTTTACCTTAATAACATTTAATATTGGGGTAAGTGCTCTATAAATTTCAAATCAGCAATTGAGGTGAAGTAGCAAAAGTCAAGCATCATGGTATGGTAAAAAAATAAATAAGTAAAAAGTAAAAATGAAAAAACAAGAATAAAAACAAACAATCGACAACAAACAATTTTAAAATATTTGGATTTGAAGTCTAAAAAGTGTGGATCTTCATACTGGCAATATCTTTGGCTGCATATACAGCTCCGAGCCAGAGTCCTTTTACTGTCTGTATGACTAAAATATTTCAACCGTGAAAGTTATCTTGGTTTTGGAAAGATTTGTGTGTTGGGGGGCAGAAAGTATGGGGGTAGCCAATAATCTCAAATGCAATTACTGTCTCTCACTCCAGAAAGGCCAGTTGCAGATAGGAGTGAATTTGATATTCCAGCATAGTATGGAGATATTTATGGTTTTATGATATCAAGAATGATATCTTACTGAAAAAAGCCATATGGCCAAAAGAAAAAGATGTTTAAAAAAAAATTCATCCTCCTTTCATCTTTGCTTATGGGTTGATTATTAAATGCTTTTTTGAAGTATCAAAAGAAGTTTTACTTTTCAGGAACTCCATGTTAAAACATCTAGACCTTTTCTCAGAGGTTTTTTTTTTTTGTTTGTTTTTTCAACAGAAGCTTCTTGTAGTATTTAATATTAATTCAGACTATGACCAGTCTGTTGGAAGAAAACCATCTGAATGGTCCTAAATTCATTCTCACTTAACGTAATTTTGTTCATGACCTGTGTCCTAAGAAAACCACCTTTCTTTCGTCTTAACTTCTTCTTTAGGAATCTCTTCTAGCTTTAATCACACACAGATTACATTAGGACATCCTTAAGGAGCTTTTATTTTTTCATTTCAGGTAGTATCTGCTTTGTTTTCATGGCACTGCAATAACATGGCCTGTCCTTATTTTCAGATCAGTCCTCATTTAGTGGGGAGATGCTGGTGGTGATGTTGGCAATATTTCTCCTCTGTATGTGGCTTTTACAAAATTTAAGGGGCTGTACCTTACGTTGGGCAATCTGCCATCAGTCACATTTTTTGCATAAACTTGCAAGGTCAGCAATGACTAAAATGCATGCAGACAAAATTAGCTAGTGTTGCTTCTTTCTGAAGAAAACACAAATAACATGGCTGTTAGTAACTACCTCTTTGAGAGTTCAGAGTAACATTTTTTTTTAAAAAAAATCTGTAGTTGAGAGGAAAATGAAAGACTGGATAGAATCACTCAGCAAAAAAGTCTGACAGTTTGTTGAACCTCATAGAGATAGATCATCTTAATGAACTCAAAGATTCTCAATGAAGGAAAAAAACACCTCTTTCAAAAATTGGCCAAAAAATCTTAACTATAAAAATAAACTGAAATCTATATCCCTATCTATGTTTTAATAAGACAAGAATGTAAGACATTGCATGATCCTTGTACATGTTTCTAGTCCTTTAATTAACTCTCAGATTTCCTTTGCAAATAAGAATTACAGTCTTTTTCTAGACTTTTAACTTTCTTAATTCTTCATCATTAAGAGAATCCATCAAATCTACTGCATAAGATTGGGAACGTTTCCAAATTTTATAGCTGTCTTTTATCTTGAAGCCAAAACATTTTATGAGTCTCTTGGTTCTAATGTTCTTAACTCAGTTGAATATCTGAGCATTTTAGATGAGAGACATTTTTATCACTTTGACAAAAATGGCAACTTTAATTTTAATGACTCCATCAAAAATTGATCAAGTATGTTGTTTTTGTGAGGCCTTTTAAGAAAAATGAACTTACTAACCGATAATGTTAAAGACCCATCCATTTGGGCTTAAAAACTCCCCTTCAGCTCAACACATGAATTAACTATTTCTTTACATATGACATCTTTTAAAAAATGAATCTGAATTGCAGTTAGAAATTCAAAGTGAAGTTTCCAATAATATGCTCACTTTTTTGCAATTTATCATATAATCAGGTTATCAAAAACTGTATTCCCTATCTCTATTTATTTTACATTAATCCCTTTTAAGTACAGAGATTATTAATGTGAATGAAAGTACTTTTGTAATTTCAGTAATTTCTTACCTTTGTTAAATAATGCTTGAATGGCTCCTGATATTTTCAGTACTTTCATGGAAGAGATGATTTTTAAAATTAAAGTATGTTGACACACGATGTTACATTAATTTCATGTATACAGCACAGTGATTTGGTAAATCTATGTTATGCTATGTTCACCACAAGTGTAGCTACCATCTGGAAGAAGTTGATTTTTTTTTAAGCTTTTATTTATTAGAGAGAGAGAGAGAAAGAGAGAGAGGGAATACAAACAGGGGGAGTGGGAGAAGGAGAAGCAGACTCCCTGCTGAGCAGGGAGCCCAATGAGGGGCTCAATCCCAGGACTCTGGGACCATGACCTGAGCCGAAGGCAAAAGCTTAACAACTGAACCACCTAGTATCCCCGAGGTAATTTTTTTTTTTTTTTTTAATTGAAAGGTTTGTTTTTTTTTTTTTTTCTGTATTTTTGTACTCTGGTTTAAAATTGAGTAAAAGGCCCTTGTGAGATTATTTCACAGGCAGTGCCCAGAAAAGTGCCTTGCATAAAATGTGCATTTGGTATCTAGAGGTTCAATTTCAAAAGTGAAAAGAAATTTTGTATTTATATAGTCCAAGTCTTAGTTAACTTTGTAACTAAAATATTTGATAATGCAAGAAATTAATTAACTTGCCCAACTTGAGTGTTGAGTCTAGGACTAAGGTCGGAGCACGCACAGACTGCAAGTCCTTGTCATTCTATTGTTTTCCTTTTGCTTATGATTGAAATTATCTAAACCTTTTGGGTTTTTGGTTGGTTTATTGTTATTATTATTAACATTATATTTTTAGATCTTGTGAATTTGGGGGGTCATTTTCCTCTAAGTATGCAAGTATCTGGTGTTTGCAGTGCTCCTCTACTTTTTACATTTGTCTCAAACTTAACTTATTTGATACTTTTTTTTTTAATTTTTTTTATATATAATTTTTTATTTTTTATTTGATACTTTTTAAAAGGTAACTCCCCTTTGACTAGCAGCTATATTCCAAGCTTTTGTGTTAATTCTTCACTTACATGATTTCATTTAATTTTTACATAAAATATATTAGATGAGGTCATTGATGCTTAGGTAAAAGGGCTTTCTCATAAACATACAGCTAGTCAGTGATAGAGTCACAATTTTAGGTGTGTTCTTTGTAGCACGATGTTTGCAGTGGCTCAATAGCCGACGGATACGTACCAAGTTACATTTGTGCTCCTGCTACCATCCTACTCTAAAAATTTTGTCTGTGTCCTGGGATATGGAAATCATTTCCTAACTTGTTTGTCTTCCACATTGGCCAGCATTAGCCAGGATAAATAATTATTTGCTAATATAAATTTAATCATGTGACACATTCTTGGCTTTTTTATGTATGTGGGGTTCTTTTCCTCCTCTCTGTCTCACTTCAACATTGAGGCTAATTTTGGAAGATAAGGAGGTAGCTAGGCAAAGAAGAGGGAAAATAACACCGAAGGAGGGGTGTCTTAGTGGCTCAGTCAGTTAAGCCGCTGCCTTCAGCTCGGGTCATGATCCCAGGATCCTGGGATCGAGTCCCGCATCAAGATCCTTGCTCAGTGGGAAGCCTGCTTCTCTCTCTGCCTCTGCCTGCCTCTCTGGCTGCTTGTGTGCTGTCTCTCTCTCTCTCTGTCAAATAAATAAATAAATAAAATCTTAAAAAAAAAAAAAAAAGAATACTGACGGAACAACCAATGCAGAGTCCTCACATATCCAAAAGTCTAGTTGTTTTGAGGATTTTCAAGCATAGTGTGAGATTTTCAAATTTGTCTTTGAAGAGATATGGGTTAGTATGCTTCGAGCATAGGGGATCAAAAATGTTTGAAACAAGATTCCTATGGGCCTTGTATGCCATACTAGAATTTTATATATGACACATAATTTGATATATATTTTATAGAGACAATTATGGTGACAGCAAAATGAAAATATAGAGGACATGTTGTCTTGTGATAAGAGGGAACAAAAATTCCATTTATGAAACTGTTGTATTAATGTATGTAAAATAGAGTGAAATAGTGAATTATGATAATGGTAGTGAGGAACAGGTGCAAACATATCTAGGTATTAAGGACATTGAATGAAGAGAACTTCATTGATTAGATGAGAAAATTTTATCCTAATTTTAGGTGTCATTACTGTCTAAGTATTTCATTAATTAAGAAGTAGAGTTACTGATGCAGGTTATAAAACCACATATTTTAATAATGTAATCTCAAAAATGGTAACTTAAAGCAAACATCACTACGCATGCATGCTCATTTTGAAACTTTCATTTCTGTATTAAAATACATTTCTCTTCTGTTTATTCATTTTTGATATATTGAGATAAATTTCAACATATATTGCCCTTAGCTCCAAAATAAATTAGAAGTGTGCATAAATGATTTACCAATTTGGCTTCTGTGAGTTAAATTTCCATTTTATTTCTTATTGCTCACATCCCTTATAGTGCTACCAATTCTCTTCTTTCTTGACATGACTTGGTTGAAGTTTCCTGTGCATGAATAACTTTTTCTAAAATTGTTTAAGATGGAATTGAATGGAAAGATACTTATAAGAATCAGAGATTCTATAATCTGTTCTTTTACCTGCTACCAAATAGCAGTATGGCTTTGTGCAAATGCTTTTTTATATTTGAGCCTTTGAAATGAGATCAAATAACAGTGCTACCTGCCTTGTAAGACTATTTTGAAGACCACACTAAATAATGTGTGAAAAAGCTTTGAAAATGGCAAAGAACACACATAAAATTTTTAAGTTAGCTTTTATTTTATTCTGAGGTTAGTTACACCAATGCAGAATCATTTAGCTAATGCATATAATCAACCTAAAGAAGAAAATTAAATTGTACTCTTAGAGACTTAAAGTTCACAGAGCTAATAGCATTTAGATTAAATTTAAATGCACACATTTTTAGTTATAAAGGAAGTTACAGTTCCCTTGGTCAAACATCAGAATCATAGACTAGAACGTATTGAAAAAATAATTAACACTAAACCCCTCACCCACACACATATGTGTTGGAGTAGGAATGTATTGCCTATAGATATGTCTTAAGATTTGAGGTAAATTTTCTCATTTATAATCTTAAATATCATATTATAAATTCAGTGATGAAATATACATGTATCTATTTTCCTCATCACTTTGAAAGAGGCCACTCCACAGAGCCACACTCTCAGAGTGCAGGAAAGTCAGTTTGCCTTTGAAGAAGGACCAGCCTAAACCTGGCTGGATCATTAGAGTAGTCTCATAAAATATTAACATTAGAAGGTATTCTCATGGCCATCTCTTCCAACCTTAAGCCCTACACAAGAACATCACTTTTTTTTTTTTTTTTAAGATTTTATTTATTTGTCAGAGACAGAGGGAGAGAGAGCGAGCGAGCACAGGCAGACAGAAAGGCAGGCAGAGGCAGAGGGAGAAGCAGGCTCTCCGCCGAGCAAGGAGCCTGATGTGGGACTCGATCCCAGGACCCTGGGATCATGACCTGAGCCGAAGGCAGCTGCTTAACCAACTGAGCCACCCAGGCGTCCCAAGAACATCACTTTTGATAGCTACATAGAATGAACCTGTTGGCTAACAGTGAATTCTCAGGCAGACCATACTAATGCAGTGCTATGAAGATAGCGTGCTCCTTAATGTACAAAATCTCCATGAAGTTCTTATCCTTCAGTCCATGTCTCTGACCTTAACATCACCACCTCTCTCCTCTTAAAAAAGGTTTTTGAAGATATCGGCCCTGTTTCTTATCGTTTTCCAAGATAATATTTCCAGTTTTAGTTTTCAACCATTTTTCATTGTAGTGATTGGGATTGGCCATGCCTTCTTTGGGAGTCTGTCCCTAGGTATGTTTTGCAAGAATTCAGAATAAGACAAACAGTATTTCAGGTGTGGTTTGACAAGGACTATATAATTCACTGTGGCTATTAAACTTGTTGTTCTAGGTATTTCTTTTCTATTAATGAATGCTGAGATTGCAGCTCTGAAACTATTGACCCTTAGGACTATGGGGACAATTAATACCCTAAGTGTATTTCATATAAACTGCCTTTAAAGACATATCCTTCACCCTACACTATAATCGTTTAGTTTTTTAATCTAAGCATCCTTACCTTTGGCATCATTATATTTCATTTTGACAGTCTTGGCCCCTCCATTAAACCTATGGAGACATTTTTAAATCCCAGTTTTGTGTCAGTCACAGATTCACAGATTTAATAAGCACTGTTTCTTATGTCTTCTTGCAAGTCAATATTAAAATGCTGAACAAGAAAAGATCAAGGACAACAGGGTTACTGTCTAATGAAATAATGTATCTGAAAGCGATTTGCAAACACTATTTTATATTCATCTTTGGTTTTGTGTCCTTCCTTCTGTTTTATACTTCTCCCTTTATAATCTGACCTTATGGAGAATTTCTCCTCTGCAGTCTTCATAGTTTAACTTTCCTTCCAATAACCTCTTTACCATCAGAAATCATTTCTAATTGTATGATACAGATTTTGCTTTTAGAACTTTCTAAGTCCTCTTTTCTTTTAGAAACTTTCTCCCCAAGTGTTAACTCCCTGGGTTTTTTTTAGTATATTATTTTCCTTTGTTTGTGGTTAAAATTCCTTAATTTGTATTTTTCAAATGTCTGTTGTATGGAGGTGAGCACGGTTGATGCTATGGGGCACACAATGATCCGTATGATATTCTAGGGACTCAAAGAGTTTGTAGGCCAGTAGGAAATCTGGGGTTGTGAATTATAAGTGTGCTTCTCTCACTTCCTTTCTCTTAGTTCTTCTCTGGAGTCATTAAGTATGGTTTTAAGCCAGCCCTTATCCCCACAAAGAAGTATTCCTTGTGCTTTTAGATATTTTCTGTACTCATATTGCTTTTCAGCATATTTGCAGTGTTTTCAGCTCCCTGTCTTCATGTGGTCCTTGGATTGTCTAAGATTGCTCCAAAATCTTTTAAGCCCACGTGAATCTGTTTCACAGTTTCTCAGTAGTTACTCAGGACTTACAGACTCATGTTCAACTCACTGACTTTAGTCAAATATATATATGCGTTAGGGTTTTTATTATAGAGCATGTTCTCTCTCTCACTTTCTTACTCTTTCTATCTCTCAATCCCCCTGTATCTATGTACATTAAAATATCCTACCTATGTATTCCTTTCGTACATTGAGGTCCTTCATCCATTTTGAGTCTATTTTTGTGTGTCAAGATCAAAAGCTTTTGCACAGCAAAGGAAACAGTTAACAAAATCAAAAGACAACTGACAGAATGGGAGAAGATATTTGCAAACGACATATCAGATAAAGGACTAGTGTCCAGAATCTATAAAGAACTTAGCAAACTCAACACCCAAAGAACAAATAATCCAATCAAGAAATGGGCAGAAGACATGAACAGACATTTCTGCAAAGAAGACATCCAGATGGCCAACAGACACATGAAAAAGTGCTCCATATCACTTGGCATCAGGGAAATACAAATCAAAACCACAATGAGATATCACCTCACACCAGTCAGAATGGCTAAAATCAACAAGTCAGGAAATGACAGATGCTGGCGAGGATGCGGAGAAAGGGGAACCCTCCTACACTGTTGGTGGGAATGCAAGCTGGTGCAGCCACTCTGGAAAACAGCATGGAGGTTCCTCAAAATGTTGAAAATAGAACTGCCCTATGACCCAGCAATTGCACTATTGGGTATTTACCCTAAAGATACAAATGTAGTGATCCAAAGGGACACATGCACCCGAATGTTTATAGCAGCAATGTCCACAATAGCCAAACTATGGAAAGAACCTAGATGTCCATCAACAGATGAATGGATCAAGAAGATGTGGTATATATACACAATGGAATACTATGCAGCCATCAAAAGAAATGAAATCTTGCCATTTGCGACAACATGGATGGAACTAGAGCGTATCATGCTTAGCGAAATAAGTCAAGCAGAGAAAGACAACTATCATATGATCTCCCTGATATGAGGAAGTGGTGATGCAACATGGAGGCTTAAGTGGGTAGAAGAATAAATGAAACAAGATGGGATTGGGAGGGAGACAAACCATAAGTGACTCTTAATCTCACAAAACAAACTGAGGGTTGCCGGGGGGAGGGGGTTGGGGAGAAGGGGGTGGGATTATGGACATTGGGGAGGGTATGTGATTTGGTGAGTGCTGTGAAGTGTGTAAACCTGGTGATTCACAGACCTGGGGATAAAAATATATGTATATAAAAAATATATGTTTATAAAAATTAAAAAATAAAAAAAAATAAAAAAAAAAAAAAAAATATCCTACCTATGTATATGATATAGTATGCTAATACACACTTACGTGGGTATGCATAGTCAAGATACTTTATTCATATATGCTTAAAGTATATATTTCTAATATATACTATATAGATATTTCTATTATATATATATACATATTTTTAATACAATTTGTTAAACATTTTGATCAGAGCTTAAAATTGATTAAAAATGAAGAAATCACCACCACCAGAAAAACACAGACTCCTTGTCCACACTACTAAGCATTTTCTTCCACTCTTAAACCACCTCACATTTCCCAAACACCAGAAATCTACATTTTCTTTGGTTATTAACTAAAACAGGAAAATACCAGTTAAGAGCAGGTTGAGACTCTACTCAACCTCAACCCATAGGGCACTCAGCAGTTAGATAAGTTACCGTACCACATTGCTGGTATAAAATCTAACCCCTATCCTGACAATAAATGCCACAGATGCACTCTAGTACCCAAAGCAAGGAGCAATTCAATCCTTTTCATTCACTACTAAATTTAAATTTTTTCCAGTCTTTCCTGTGAGACACACTGTAACCCAGTTGTGATTTGATAAAGACCAAATAATTATTATTTTTAAGATTTTATCCATTTATTTGATAGACAGAGATCACAAGTTGGCAGAGAGGCAGACAGAGAGAGAGGGGGAAGCAGGCTTCCTGCTGAGCAGAGAGCCCGATGTGGGGCTTGATCCAGGACCCTGGCATCATGACCTGAGCCAAAAGCAGAGGCTTTAATCCACTGAGCCACCCAGGCGCCCCAGGACCAAATAATTCATTACAGTGTTAAACTTGATGTTCTAAATATTCCTTTTCTATTAATGAACGCTGAGACTGCAGCCTGAAGTTGTTGGTCATTAAGTTTCACTCTAATGTCACTCTAATCTATGTAATGATATACCATTACATAGATTCACATGCAGTTGTGATAAGTAATTCAGAGTGATCCCATATACCCTATGCAGAGTTTTATTCCTAATGGTAACCTTTTGTAGAACTGTAGTACAATATCTAATGTTACAACCAGGGAACTGACATAGAGAAAATCTACTTATCTTATTTAGGTTGTCAGTTTTACTTATACTTGTGGGTATTTACATTTTGTTTCCTAAATTTTATCACATATGTAGGTATATATGTACACAGTCAAAATACGGAACAGTTCTATTACCACAATTCCTCCTGTTAACCGTCTATACTTACCCCCGCCCCTCCCAAGTAAAGCCTGCACCGTGGGTTGTATCTTACTGAAATACAGCATCACTTAAAATTATTTTCTTGAGTTGTTAACAGGAAATTACAAATGCAGTAATAAAATTTTTAGGTCACCAAGATTCATGTTTTATTTAACTGCTGAACTCTTGCTATTAGAGGAAAGGAATGATTAGTAGTTCTCATTTACAAAGTGACATTTACATTAAGCAACAAATTCTCTAGCGGTGCATTACTTTATTTATCATATGATCCTTGGTGTGTATAGTAATGTGTAAACATTTTCCTATAGCTGGGTGTATGGTACACTTTTATTCAATAACACAAATAGATTTCCATATTCAATCAGGGTATCTAATTTTTAAATTAGGTTTTCACAGTACTGGTGATGAGGCAAACATGTTGAATCATAACATTTTTATGGATCTCCCGAATATCTATGTATTTCAAAAACCCATTATCAAAAAATAATTTCTGATTTTATTCTATATTTCTGGTCCAAATTTTTTCAAGTTATTTGTGTTAATAAAATAGCATTTCTTATATTATACCCTTATTTTTGGAATAGTCCACTAATATCATGGCTATATTATGCCAAACAATATATTATTATCAAATAAATGAGTGACTAAATTACAGTGAAACCATCTAATTCATTTATTCATCATATATTTTAAAACAACTGGCTTTTTGCATCATGTAGATCAAACATCCAGATGACTAAATGTTTAATTTTTAATTATTTTCAACACAAGGTAAATATAATTAAAAACTAATGAGATCACCTCCTTCATGGTATTTATTTGTATTATTAGAGGTAAGATGGAGAAAGATTAGTAATGATGCTTTTTCATGGGTTCATAATTGCTCAAACGGGATCTTTAAATATGAAGGAATACTTAAGATTATGTTACTGCTACCCTTAAAATATTTCAAGGGTTTCTTTAGTGGTTAGTGCGGTAAAATTTAGGGCAACCCTAGGAAGAACTTGCTGAGGGAAACAAAATTATCACATGCCTATAATGAATTTTATTCCAGGTTGGTACTTTCAGATATATGATACTTTGAAATAATGACAACTTTTTGTAATACTGTTTTTCATTTTTTTTTTTTTGTTTTTTTTTGTTTTTTTTTTTTTTTTGTTTTTAGTGAGGAAGTGGTGATGCAATACTGTTTTTCATTTTAAGAGAAAAAACTGAGTAATATGGTCATTGCTGTGATTCCAATCCAGGTTCATAAGACTTTTAAAGTCCTGCCTTTATCGATAGTGAGACTTGAATCGAAGTATATGTTCAGACAACTGATGAGCACTTAGCAAAGACCTTCAGGGGAAGAAAATACCACTAGGATCTAGAAGGGATCGTGGTTCTCCATTTTGAAAAAAATATTCCCTAATAACTTTCTGAGTTTTGCCTATGTTTCCTGAGTTCTTTCAGAGTTTAATGTTGACATTCAAGATAATTGTTGGAGGAAGAACCATATTTCTTGGGAATACATGTACATAAACAATAACGGTTGCCAAATTTTCTAAGACTGTGGAAGAAGGCCAACATAGCAACTACTTGGAACTAAGGGACTGATCAGAATTTCTTTTTTTTTTATTTTTTTTATTTTTTTATAGATTTTATTTATTTATTTGACAGACAGAGATCACAAGTAGGCAGAGAGGCAGGCAGAGAGAGAGAGGAGGAAGCAGGCTCCCTGCTGAGCAGAGAGCCCAATGCGGGACTCGATCCCAGGACCCTGAGATCATGACCTGAGCCGAAGGCAGCGGCTTAACCCACTGAGCCACCCAGGTGCCCTGATCAGAATTTCTTATAAAATATTTTATTTCAAGATATTATCAAGTAGAAAAGGACATCTTTGTAAGATCACATCACAAAATTGCAGTATTAGAATACCAACCTAAAACCTACTATTTTTGGCATTGTGCTGACCGAAATATATAGATTGAAAAGCAAAACAAAACAAAACAAAATTCAGGACCTTCTTTGTGTTTCTTTACTATAGAATCTTATGATGGCTTTCTGAAATCTTCATTTATAATATCAGATATAAGAGCATTGATTTGGAGTGAGCTAGCCTTAGATTAAGAATCTCAGCCCTTGTGAAATAAATCTATGGTTTGACATTAAGTCCTTAGGGAAAAACAAAAAACAAAAACAAAACAAAACAAAACAAAAAGAATCTCAGCATTACCTGGTGCTAGCTATATGACCCTGCCCAGGGTTAGCTGACTTATGTCTATCCCTACTTTTCATAGCAATGTATAAGAATATGTATTTATTTCATTTGATTCTTGGGAGAATTGGTTTAGATAATAGATGCTTTTTGGAAGCTGGAAGATAATAAGTACTTAATAAAAGAAAAGGTAAGATGTCATTAATAAATGATAGAACCATATATAAAAAAGAACTTTGGGTTATTAGAATTTAGAAAGGATTGTATCAGTTACTATACTTTCCATGCTAAAATGAAGGTGTGGAAATAGTTGATCATTAACCCATTTTTATTGTTAGTATAAATATTGGAGACATTAATAATACTTTGCTTTTGCTTTATACTACCTCTTTACAATAGAGAGGGAACATAATCAGAGTTTCAATAACAGGATTCTGGACCTAAACATTTTACTTCTAAGAATTTATTATAAATGTATTAACTGATATGTGTACATAGATGAATACAGATATCAGTTATATCATCTTATAATAAAATCCTGGGCATTTGCTTATTTTCAACTAGGACACATTATGAGCAGATTATATTGTATGCATATGATAGATATTCACAGATAGAAATGAATAGGGTTGATGATAGAGAACAGGAGTGATCTTCATGGTGTATGAAATAAAAGGAATAGAGCAAAATAGGTAGATGTATAAAAATCCATACACAGACTCACATTCATACATGCATAAAGTATTTCTGAGAGGAAGTTCTGAAATTTGAAATTGGTTTCTTCTAAGGGGTACATGTCTTGCTTTGAAGGGAGATTTGCTTTTGTATTTCTTGTATTTTTTATCATGCATATAAAATGTAAAAATTAGCTTAAAATATTCATGGAAAGAAATAAATAGCAAAGCAAACAATAGCTGTCTCAGGATGGTTGGCATATGATTGACTTATATTCATGTGTGTGTGTATGTGGTGTATCTGAGTTATTCTCTAATTCTCTAAGATGTATATTTCTTTTGTAATAAATATAATTTTTAAAGAGATAGAATCAGTTGGCAGATTCATAAAGGTAATTTGAAATGAACTTTATTCCACTTTACCATTAATCTGTGCACTGGTTTTTAGCATTTTTGTGTAATTTCAATATAAACTTTAAGCAGTAGCTTTACTTTTTTTTTTTTTTTTTTTTTAGCCCTAATTATCAGCCATCTCAGGACAATATAATCACCTTCTTAAATTTTAACTTTATAAGATTATTCCCACATTTTTACAAATGTAGACAGCAGAAACAATAAACTAAACCCAAATTGTCTTTGTATCATCTTATATTGTTCTTAATAATACCCTTTGGAATTATATTATTCCTCACTTTTGCTTCTGCAGCTAAGATAAGTCATAGCTTAAGTAAAATTAGAATGCCTTTGTTCATTTCAAAAACATTTTTAAAATGCAGCCTATTTTTGCATTGAAAGTGGTAGTAGTTGAATATTAGTTGGCATTATTATATAGATGTTAGGGGGAAGAAAGTTAAATATTGTGTCCCATAAAGGTAGGCCAGTTATTATTTAGGTTAACAGGACTCCCAGAAATAGGTAGAAATCAACAATCTTCTGACCTAAAGTTAAAATACAAGTCACACATCTGACTATTTCCTCTATAGACAGAGATGTGTTTAAATAAGTAGATTTTTTTCTTGAAGGAAATACAGCCATCGCAACATAAAACAATTTGCTGCTGTAAGGGCAGGATTTATGAGCTTCAGCCACTGCTGACTGGCCGGCATCATTTGCTGGTACATAGTAGATGATGGTTAAACATTTCTTGACTTTTGTAATTTTTTAACATTAGTCTGCAAGTTGAATTAGTTGAAATGTAAAGAAAATTGAACTATAGATCTTTCTGTTGTTTTAACTATCTTCAATGAGGAGATAAGAAAACGTCTATAGATGGAAGACAGAATGCTGACGTATCTGTTGGAATCAGGGCCCTAGAGAACCTTCTTATGTAAATCTGTTTAAATTCTATTTAGTGATATTCCTGGTATATTTTGAGATTGATCACACAGTTCACAGCAACTCTATTTTTCAAAGATACTTTATAAACATATTTTGATACACTTTTTTTGTGCTTGTCTCCTTTGAAGAGTCCCTGTAACCATTCAGCCAGGTGTTGGGAAGATATGTAGTAGCTGAGCGTCCTTCTGACACTATCCTCAGAATCAGCTTTGGAGATGCTTTTACCCTGTCCGTCTTCTTCAGCAGCCAGGCAGAGTGCTGACTCCTTCACAGCAGTGAGGAACTCTTCTGGCTCCAGAAGTAAGTTGACTACATTCAGTTTGATTGTTGCCAGTGCTTTTAAAAATAGTTAGAGGAAATATTGCAAATTAATGTACAAATTAAAACCAGGATTATTCATCACTGACTATTTCAATTTTTGACTTTTATCTTTCTGGAGACATAGTTACTACTTTTTATGTTGATAACCTATATCTTTGTGGGGTTTTCTGAGATTTTTTTCAGGATTGCTTCACATGATTATCCTGATTCATATTTACAGCTTTGAGACATAGAGAGGGGAGAGATTAAAATAATAATATTTGCACATGAGCAAATGCAGTCCTCATGACCAGATATTTTATTAAAGTTGCTTATCTAATGAATTAAGAAGATGGGATCAAGTCTCCGGTCTTTTGATTCTTCAATATCGAGTTCCTTTTCTATGACTGTGATCTCCAGTAGTATATGGAGGGTAAGGGACTGGTGCAGGAAATGACATTTCTCTTGATTGGTTGGTTTACTGAGTGATGTGTTCTCTGTGTCCTTGAAGGAGAGTTTATGGCAACTTATAAATATGCATACTAAAAAATAAAAGAGAAATCACAGGTAGGAATGTGGATTGAAATTGGGACATGAAGGGATTATACCAGATGTGTAATGTAATATATTATACACCATCCCCAGACCAGTTCCCAGCTGCATATTTATCTTTGGACTTTTTAATTACTAGATATATCAGGCAAATACAATAATTATCTGATTGTTTATATTTATAGGATTTGAAAAGTAAAAACAGTATTTGGGGAAATGTTCAGACTTCACTAGTTCATACTTATAATCCTACTGCTTTGCCATTTTTCTAGTTTATTTCATTTAAATTTGATATATTTCTCTTTTCCCTTCTCCCAAATACTTGTATAGGCATCCCTTGCTTCTCTTAGGATATATTTGTGTCAAAATGTCACCATACAAAGTGATTATGAATGCATTTTTATAGACATTAAAAGTTTGATTTATCCTAGATAATTTATTTTAATTAGGTGCTTGGCAATTAAAATTTCCTTGAAGAGAATGGGTAGAACACATTTAATAATCTTAATTTTCTTTTACAACATATTAACAGCTTCGATATGCCATCAACAGTTAGGTTTATGTCCTTAAGGGAACAGAGAGACTGTTGTTAAGAATTTATTTCTGAATTGTGGTGCTATCTATTGCATAGTTAAAACAGGGATTCAGTATGTTGTTGCTAATATACTCAAAGTAATGTAGGACTACTTTTAAGACATAAACAAATAGGATATATTAATTTATATTAAATTTAATTCATTACAACTGTAACTGTAGCATCAAATGATGAGTCTGACTATGCAGAAGATAGATTACAAATCATTATTTTACTGTAGGTTTTATTCTGTGCATATTTTATTACCTTGCATGCTTTTTTTTACATCATTTATTCATTTCTTTTAAAAATTCCTTTCACTGTTTTTGTTCTTGTGTTTTTTTATTGAGTAAAGCAACTTGAGGGAGACATTTCAGATTTTTCCAGGTTTTGCTTTTTTTAAAGAAATGGAGGACCCCGACTAAGCCTAAGTTGATTTCACACATTTTGAAGATACAGAAATATATAAGGTTTGTTTCTTAAAGGCATCCCCACAAGAACCTACAGAGATTTTATATGTCTGAACAATAAATTAGATACTTAATAAATTTTTGTTTTCCACAGATAAAGCGACCTTTCTAAATAACATGTCTGACTTTATGAATGCTGGTAACAGGAAATATATTTACTCACATAGATTCTCTAGTGTAAATCACAAGACTAGTGAATTCAAATACATTTTCATTTACTAATGACTATAATCAAGGCCAAAGGATTTACTTAATTAACCTGGCAATAGAAGGCTAAACAGAAATAATTTATATATTGAGAAGGACTCTTCTGAGTTAATGCTTAATTCAATTTTTAAATTACCAGTCCATTAGTCTGCAGAAGTAGAACCTCCTTTTCCCTTTCTATTTTTTCTTTGGAGTAACACTAGGCTGAAAGTCTTGCATGGAATTAATCACCCTGAAAAAAGAGAAAGTAAATACATTCCTAATTAGGTTCCTCAAATTTCAAATAGCTCATTGAAAATTCATAGCACATCCATTAAAATCCCTTTAAAAATAAATGGAATACTAGGAACTTTCTTAGAAAAAGTAAAGCATGGAGAAGTAGTAAAATAATAAGGCAATGGAATAGCTATTCGTTACTCATATAGGACAGTTGAGGTAGTGGTGGTGGTTATGATGCTTATTTTTCTCATTGTGGCATTTTCAATTAGTCTTGGCCAGTGAAATAGTACTTTTGTCTGTTTCTACTGTTCCTTCTTGTTTAACTAAAGCACTGTGATAAAATTAAATAATAACAGGAAATGTGAATGCCTGTCTAAATATATACATATGTATATAATTTACTATATATATAGCAGTAATGATAATCTCTCTAGAAAGCTAATATGCCTTATAAATATTAAAGATTCTTACTGATATTAAATATATAATTTTTTCTGAAACAAATTTCCCTATGTTTAAGACTTGTAAATTATCAGCTCTGATAACATTAATATATATATATATATATATATATATATATATATATTTACATTTAATACCTTTGGGTATATATTTACATAATTGAAATTATCTTAGATGCTTGAGCCATAAAAACACAGATGGAAGGGGCCCCTCGGTGGCTCAGTCAGTTAAGTGTCTGACTCTTGATCTCAGCTTATGTCTTTATCTCAGGGTCATGAGTTTAAGCTCCGTAACTGGGCTGCATGCTCTATGTGGAGCCTAGTTAGGGAAAAAAAAAGAGAAAGAAAAAGAAGGAAAATTAGAAATATTGGTAGGAAAAAAAGTAATATGTTAACTATGAATGCTAAAAGGGTTAATGAATTATGTTCAATAGCCCTGAAAGGTAGAGCAAAGAGGAAATATCTGCTCATTTTAAAAAAGAAGAGAGAGTAAAATTCTCAAAGAAAGGAAATTCTAAAAAGAAAAAAAAAAGGCAGACTTTTGAAATGACTCTCACAAATACATGCATTCAGTGCCAGTCAATTCCAAATTAATTACATCTAATTACCTAAGTGCCTTAAATTTAACAATTTAACGTGTTGATAACTAACCTGTTGGTCATCTTGCCAAATACTCTTTTTTTTTTTTTAAGATTTTATTTACTTATTTGACAGAGAGAGATCACAAGTAGGCAGAGAGGCAGGCAGAGGGAGAGAGGGAAGCAGGCTTCCTGCTGAGCAGAGAGCCCAATGCAGGGCTCGATCCCAGGACCCTGGGATCATGACCTGAGCTGAAGGCAGAGGCTTTAACCCACCGAGCCACCTAGGCACAGCTCTTTTTGATATTCTTGAGCTCCAAAAATATCACTGTATACCAGAAAAAATAGGAATCATCTTCTCTCCTTTCCCTTTCATTCTACAGATTCTATCACCTAATAGAGTCAAATTTACTTGGAAAAATTTTCTTGAATTTATTCATTTTTCTCCATTCAGGACCATTAGTACCCTCGTCCCAACTACCATAATCTCTCCATGAGGCTAGCCCAGAGGCTTCCTAAATTATCTGCTCACACACTTTGATGCACCAATTCTGGCTATTCTCCATAGGCAAGCCGAGAGAGTAATACAAAGTACAAACTGACATGTCCTACCTATTTAAAGACCATTACTCTTAGAATATACACAGAATTTCTCATCATGGCTTACTATGCTCGAGTGGTTTAGCACTTTCTAATTGTCCCCATCTTGTTTCACACAGTGCTACTCACCTCTCCTGCATCCCAGGTATAGAGGTCACTCAGTCTTTCTTCCACATCATGTAACCTACCCCCAAAGTCTTTGCATGTGGTTATTTCTCCCTCAACAGATCACCACTCCCAACTCCTTTTTGCCTGGTATCTCAACATAGTAGTCTCTTCCTGAAGGTAGACTTTCTTTGGTCATGTCCTGTTACCATATGGTTTCACAGCACTGTATAACTGAAATCCATTTCAAGTTTATGTCTTTTCGTGCAGTTATCTAACGTTGACCTCTCTTTCAGAATGTAAGCACTATAAGGCCGTGATCCATGTCCATTTTGCTCATCATGGAAACCTCTTTTTACTTTTTAGGTGCTATAAACATAGGCTTGGGTCCCTCTCTCCCTTCTCCCCAGCACCACCCCACTGTGGGGGTTTTAAGGACATCAAATGTAATAGAAATTTTAAGCATCAATGATGAAATCTCTTCGTTTGGGGTTTTCTTGATGTCAAAGTTTGACCCAGTTTTATTGCAAGCTTGCCATTCTCAGTTGGTGTTTATTTTTCCAGTGCCTTTATACTGCTACCTTCTCCCCTTCTTAATCTTGCTGCATTCCTCAAGGTCTTAGTTTCTGATAGGTAGTGGGTCAAGACCCTGCCCTTATTGTTATGAAGCAGGTAGAAATAAATCCAATTGGAATTTTTGTTTAAAAATAACTATAGATCAATAGGCAAGATCAAGGTAGTCCAATGGAAAAATAACTACTATAATATAACTAGTGATGAAAAGCTACAAATAGTCTTGTTAGCTCAGTGGAAAAAGAAGTTTTTCCATCTGAGATTATGCAAAATGCTACTTAGTATAAGTAGAATTTGAGCCTTAGAGATAGATTTCAACATTGGAATATTGTTAATGTGCTGATGTATTGTCTCACTTAGGTAAAAATTCCAGAAGCTAGAGAGATAATGCACAGTTCTCCCAAAAGCCCTTAAGTACTGACACCAAAACTAAAAATGTCGTAGCTGGCAATACTTGATGTAGAAAGGCCACTGCTCTCTCTGTCTACTGTTAGTGTCAGCTCTGTGGGTTGCTAATAGCTCTTTTTTTTTTCTTTCTTTTCTTGTATGTAAGTTTTTTTTTTTTTTAATTTTTTATTTTTTATAAACATATATTTTTATCCCCAGGGGTACAGGTCTGTGAATCACCAGGTTTACACACTTCACAGCACTCACCAAATCACATACCCTCCCCAATGTCCATAATCCCACCCCCTTCTCCCAAACCCCCTCCCCCCGGCAACCCTCAGTTTGTTTTGTGAGATTAAGAGTCACTTATGGTTTGTCTCCCTCCCAATCCCATCTTGCTAATAGCTCTTACTGTGATACTATACTATACAATATACTATACTATAGTTCTTACTGTGAAGTGCCCTGGGATGAGGTCGGAATAAATGTTTTGCTTTAGGAGGTAGTGATTACTTTACATTTAGGACCAGGAGAGATTGATGTCATGTGGAGAATATTCCTGGCAACTGACATTAAATGTATGGCAACAATCTTAATTGCAAAGCATTGGCTATGAAACTCATAGGAAAAAAAAAATTTGTACAGACTTAACCCAAGTTATTATCCCAGTTATTGTGATGACCACCCTGTTTCATGCCTAGTTAACTTCCCTTCTATCACTGTAGGCTGCACTGGGAGTATTTTAACATATGTCAGATTTAGAATTCTCTGGGTAAACTGAGGTATCTCAGTTTACATCTCAGAGTGTAGGAGACTTTATAGCAAGGAAAACAACTGGGGGTACCAAGACTTCATTTAGAGAAAAATCTATGATTTACTACAGCAAGAAACTCACAGACTAAAAGAATCCGTGTAGGCCACACTGATTATAAACACTAACTTAATATTACTAACGACTTATGAAGGGGAATGCACAATGAAATTATAGAACTACATAGAAATATGTGTGAAAAAAAATCAGGGACTCTGTAGATATATCAATACCAGCTAGAAACATTAATAGTTTAGGAAAACCTAGGGATTTTATTTTAAAAAGTGCTAATTTAGAGATCTAAGACAGTTACCTTAGATTATATGATTTTGACATAGAAGTATTTAATATCTAGAATGTTGGAGAATCCTGAAGATATTTTATCACCCAGAAGGATAAGTAAAAGACACCAATTCAGAATGTGAACAAGCAGGAGGAGATAGGTTAGTCTCAAATGATTACCTTTTCCATCATCCTCATTACATAGGTAAAGCTGAATGATGACTGTGAATTGGCAGGTAGTAGCTTAGTTTCATTTGTCTAATTAATCTTAAACCTTCAGTCTTTAGGAATATTGAAGGTGTAATTTACTTGACATACAAAAGCATTTTCCCCCTGTATTTATATAAAATATCAGGAGCATAAGATTTGGCAACTGAGGTAAAAGCTTTGTTGCTGAGGTGAAAGCAACTTTTTTAAGGTGACTGTTCGTCTTAGTGTCAGGCAATTAATTCTAAATCCATAATAAGAATCTGGCTCTCTTTTTGATCACTTGCAAGCAAATATGGACTAATGTTCTAAAGCCTGAAGTTTTAACATACTGTTTAATATCTGAAAAACAAATAACCTTTTAATACCTGCTTACTTATTTATGTCTTGAAGATAGAATTCCATTACAGGAAAATGAATGCCTTTTAGATTATTTCAATACCTACTACAGTAATGACTTCAATGCAGAAATAATCCACAGTTGAAAACATACATTCATTATTTATAAGGAGACAGAAAAGGAGAGTAAACTTTTTGTAAGGAGAATTCTCTACTTAAAAGAGATGACTGAAAAGGAAGTACTGACACAAATTATATGTAATTGTATATAATTTTAATGTAATATTTTAACTTAAGATTATATTTTGGAACACTTTTCAATATTTCTTGTATGTATCTTGAAATGTAATGGTGAAACTTAGAATTTTAGGTCAGGTTTAGTTAAATAATGATTCTGTTTAATAACTCTAATAATGATGAGGTAGACCTATGGCAATCATGGATTTTGTTGATGTAGTTATATTCAAATGTCTCCAGTCTGGAAGCTGGTATCCACGAATGAGTCACATAATAGTAAGTCCAGCAGAAATCCAACATCTGAATCACTTCTTGGGTTTGTTCTCTATTCATCTTAATACGTAAGCAACTTTTATTAAAGGAATAGAGACATTCTTTAAAATCCTTTGGTAATGCTTTACTGTGGTTTGTGGGCAATTTCTCAGTGGTTTACCTGATTTCATTTGAAGACAAAATCCATATATATGACTCCTTGTGCAAGGGTATTCATGTATAGGGATCTATAATATCTCAGTATGGATCATAATGATAAATAAGGAAGATATTGAAGAAAATATCCAATAAGAATCTAGCAATCATCAAGTCTAAGTCCAGCTCATCTTTCTCCAGTCTTAGTATTATCGTTATAGTTATTTTTGTCACATGATACCCACATGAACAAGTAATTAGACCTCAGAAATTATCAAGTCTTTCCTCTACACCTAGGCAAGTATTTTGTTGAAATTTTTTTTTTTAAATGCTTTTGTTTCTCAGGATATTTCTTGAGCTACCTTCAAAAATAAGTGCAGACATTAATAAAATAGAAACTTCAGTCTATAAGACATACCATGATATGAAAAAGTCTAATTATAGATTCAATTCAATCTCAATCGAAATACTCGGATGTTTTTTCATGAATATCAACAAACTGACTCTGAAGTTCATATGGACGGGCACAAGACACAGAATAGCCAACATAATATTGAAGAATAAAACGTTAGGGGACTGGTGCTACCCAACTTTAAAACTTAACTATAAAGCTACTTACTATAAAGCTACAGTAATAAAAAAGGTATGGGATTAGTGAAAGAATAGTCATATAGATCCGTGGAACAGAGTAGAGAGCCCAGAAATGGATCCCCACAAATGTAGTCAACTCATCTCTGACAGAGGAACAAAAGAAGAACAATGGAGCAGAGAGTCTCTTCAACAAACAGTTCAGGAACAACTGGACATACACATGTAAAAAATGAATCTAGACACAGATCTTAATACCTTCACAAAACTTAACTCAAAATGGATCAGAGCCCTATGTGCTAAGCAGTACAATAAAACATCTAGAGGATAACATGGGAGAAAACCTAGGTAACATTGCGTATGGTGTTGCCTTTTTACATAAAACACCTGAGAAACAATCCAGGAAAATAACGGATAAGCTGAACTTCATTAAAGTTAAAAATGTTAAAAAGTTAAAGTTAAAATTCACTTGAAGTTCTCTGTGAAAGAGAACTTCAAGTGAATGAGAAGGCAAGCCACAGATTGGGAGAAAGTATTTACAAAAGACATATCCAATAAGGACTATTATCCAAAACATACAAAGAACTTTCAGAACTCGACCATGAAAATACAAATAACATGCTTTAAAAAGGAGACAAAGACCTTAATAGATACCTCACCAAAGGATGTATACAGATGGCCCCCCCCAAAAAATATGAAATATGCTCCACGTCATGTGTCATCAGGGAAATGCAAAGTAAAACAACAATGAGCTGCTATTTCACACCTATTAGAATGGAAAAACTTGGACCACTGACAACTCAAGTGTTGCTGAGGATATAGAGCAACTGGAACTCATACGCTGCTGGTGGGAATGCAAAATAGTACCGCACTTTGGAAGACAGTTTGCCTGTTCCTTACAAAATGAAACATACTCTTCCATAAGATCCAGAAATCATCCTTCTTGATATTTGCTCAAAAGGATTAAAAACATATGTCCATACAAAAATATGGACACAGATTTGTATAGCATCTTTACTCATAATTGCCAAAACTTGGAAGCAACCAAGATGCCCTTCAGTAGGTGAGAGGATAAAGAAACTGTACATCCAGACGATGAAATTATTCAGGACTAAAAAGAAAGGAGCTATCAAGCCATGAAAAGACATGGAAGAAACTTAAATGCCTGTTAGGTAGTGAAAGAAGCCAGTTTGAAAAGGTTACATTCTGTGTGATTCCAACTACATAACACTGGGAAAGGAAAAATTACCAAAACAACAAAAAAGATCAGTGGTTGCCAAGTGTTTAGGGTATGAGGGTAAATAGAACATGGAGAATTTAGGGCAGTAAAAATACTCTGTGTGACACCTTAATAATGGATATCTGTCATTATATATTTGTCTAAACCCATAGAATGAGGAACACCAAGAGTGAATGAAAATATAGTTTATGTATGGGTTTTTTGGTGACTATGGTGTATCAAGTTTACATTCATTATTTTTAGCAAATATTCCATCATAGTGGAGATTATTAATAACAAAAGAGTGTTTACATGTGTGAGCCAAGGAGGAGATGAGTAATTTCTTTGCTTTCCCCTCAATTTTGCTATGAATCTTAAACTGCTCTGAAAAAATAGTCTTAAAAAAAGGGGGGGATATAAATGTATCCTTAGTTTCATTGTTGAATTTTCTTTTATGTTTCAGGTCTTAAATAAATTCCTTATATATTATGAGATATTATTATATATGTAATGCCCATATTTGATATGAAATGGTTTCTCATTCTCATATTAACTTGTATTTACTTGATTTATTAATAAGGTTGAGAATCTTTGCATGAGTTTATTGGCCTTTCAGATTTCCTTTTTGGTAAAGTCCTTTGTTAATTTTTATATTAGGTCATGTTTTTCTTATTAGATTATAGTAGTTTTTTAAAAATGTATTTTGCATTCGAGTCTTTTGTGGATTTCTTGAGTTATATAAAATTTCCCATAACCTATGGCTAGTGTTTTCTCTTTAATGGTGTTTTACCGTATTCATCAAGGACTAGTTAAGTTCAGGGGTTGAGGTAGGAATTATGTATTTTTCTTCCTAAATGATACACAAACTCATAAGATAATGGGTAATACACAGCTTTGTTTTAATGCCTGCACCAGACCCTTGACACTCAAAAGGGCATAAGTGGGGAATAATATATAGCTTATATTTCTTACCCACTCGGGAGTTGTTTACATACACTAAAGTAAAAGTAGAGTAGGCATTATAGAATTGTTGCTACAGCTGGCTGGTGCCCAAGGAAACTTGACCCTTTCTCATCTAGACAGGAAGCAGCACCTCCCTCAAAGAGTCTGCAGGTACAGTAGTGGTGATATGGATGAGATTATGTTGCCTCAGACTGTACTGCGGAGATGGCCATTAAATACCCTCTTTTATGGTGTCAGCTGAGAGTTTTCCTACATCGTTCTTAGTGTAGGTCTGTGAGCAATCTGGGGCTTACCTAGTAACCCAGAGATAATTTTTAAATATAAAGCTGCCACCATATTTAACATTTCATACATAGGATGATCTCTGAATTCACTGTATTTTATTGTCATTAAGTTTTCATCAGATTTTTTTGCTATCTACTAATTATAGTTCTTAATTTGAGAAAGTAAATCATTTTTAGAAAGAGGAATTTGAATGAAGGATCCCAAGTTCCAAGAAAGGGAATGTCCCCAGCAAGTTCTTGTCCAGATAAAATATTTTCACTTTAATTTGGCAAATTTATCAACTGTTTCTTTTGGTTTGGGGAATGTGGAGTTTCTTTCTTTCTTTCTTTCTTTTTTTTTTTTTTTTTTTTTTTTGCATTGTTTAAGCTACTCTCTGTTATTGAAGAAATAAAGATATTTTCTTATATGTTTTTTTTAGAATTTTAAAAGTCTCTTCACATTTTTTATATAGTGTGGAAATTAACATGGATTTGGAGTAAAGTTCAGTTCTATTTTCTTTTTTTTCCATACTGAAAACCAGTTGCTCTAATGCTGGTTATTGAAAATGCCATTCATTCCCATTGAATTGAAACTCTAATGTTGCCATAACCAGAGCTTTCATATATGCACAGACATATTTCTTGGTTTTTCTGTCTTATTGTTCTCCTCATCAGACCTGCACAAGTACCATGCTGTAATTTAATTATTCTACTTACAAGTTTTGATCATAAAATAGATGAATCCACTGCTTTTGTTTCTCCTTCAAGATTTCATTGGCTAATAATGTTGGCTTTTTATTTTTTATTCCTCTGTTTCAATTTTGGGAATGGACAAGTTTGGTGAAAAAAATCATGTGTTAAATTTTACTGGAGTTACATTTGCTGTAGTAATTTTTATTTTGGTTTGGGAAAACATAGTTTTTTAAAAAAAACTTAATATTAAATTTATCTATCAATGAACTTATTCAGGTCCTATAATAAACTTTTATTTCTTTCTCCTTATAAGTCTTGCATTTTTTTCTATTTCTTCACAAACTTTTGTATTTTTATGAATGAGCTTCTAAAATGTTATATTTTTTTAAAAGATTGTGTCTATATAGTAATGTTGTATTTAATCCTTATGTCTTCTAAGGAACCTTGATAAATATATTAGTTTTTGTTATTTGCAGTGGTTCTTATAATTATATAATTTTATTTATATATTTATATGAATAGCATTATTACAATTTCCTTTGTATTATATTTCTATTATTTAATTGAACAGGTTAGGAGATCTCTTAAACAGTGATCAATGCAAATGGTGAATGTGGCCATTCTTACATTTTTCTGGATTTTAAGGGAACTGTTTCTCATGTTTTGCCATAGTGGATGATGTTTGTTTTAGATTCTTTTATGGTAAGTACTAATTTGGGATATATACACTTTTATCAAATTATAAAAGCACAATTGTACTTTATACCATTTTCTCTGTAGTGAACATTATATGGAGTTTCTATTGCAATAATCAGTTTAATTTTTAATGGATCATGACGATGGAGCTCATCAAAACCTAACCCAGTATTTGACTGTCTTTAATGTGTTCTTTTTTCCCCAATTTACACTGTAGTCTGCATTAAAATACCATTATGGAAACTCATGGCTTATTACTTTCTTTTTAATTTGGGTTGGGATGGGCGGGATTATGCTTTGAAACCCTCAAAATGAAATAATACTCATATTTTTAGAAGTTCTTCCACCTCCAGAATCATGTCCTCTACTTCTATAAAGCTTGATTTTGGCATATTTAAATACAAAATTTTTATGATAACTGGAAATAGAATGATCAATCTAATTTCTAGTTGGACTCTAGAAGTAAGTAGGAAATACATTTTTTAAATAAAAAGGCAAGTAAGTAGATAATCACATAATTGAATAGAATTTTAAAAGAGCTTGACTTTACAGTTGAAAGATTAAGGACTATGAAAAGATTTTTCATTTGAGCTTCCACAGACAATTAATGGAAGAAACTGGCTTATCTTCTTCTAGGATATAACTTTAAAATTTTATAGTTCTTTTTGGGCCTGTTTTACGGATAAAATCTCTTGGCTTTCCATGTTTCAATTTAATTCTTTGATCATACCCCTGTTTACTTCCATTGTCCAGTGGTCATTGTTGTTATGATTACTATCATGATTATGGCTTAATGTTTTACTTAAAAATTTCTTCTTATTTTATTGGAACATTTAACACTTATAGAAAGGTTCATAAAACATATGTACATTTTAATGAATAACTACATTGTGGGTAATTGAAACTAGCACTTACTTCAAGAAATAGAACATTGTCATCATCCTTCTCTGCTTCTTATTTGAAATGTCATAAAATAATCTAAGCTATGTGATAATAATTTGTTTCCTTTTAGAGTTTCACTTCCTATATAAACTTCTTTAAACAATATTGTTACTTTTGTCAGATTTTGAACTTTATAGGAGTGGATTAATATTGTACTTACCATTTGAAGCTTTCTGTTTTGCTTATAATTCTGCTTTTAATATTTTAGAATGTATTTCAGTTGTTACATATAGATGCAAATTGTAAATATTCATCACTTTATAGTGGCATATTAATATACTAAAATTTATTTATCTCTTTTTAATGGATGTTTAGTTAATCTCAAGTTTAAAGGTATGCAAATAAAGAACATTTTTGCACATACGCATAGATTTTTCAGCAGATATCCTATATGTACTTTGTTAGATTTCTACTCACTTACTAAGTCCAGTTTTTTTGGTCAGTTCTCTGGAGTTTTCTAAAGGATTATATCATTTTCAAAGATTTTTTTTCTTCCTTCCCAGTCTATGTAACTTTTATTTCCTTTTCATGTCTTATTGTGTTAACTAGGACTCCCAGTATGCTATTGTATAGGAGTGCTGAAAGGGAGCATTCTTGCATTCTTTCCAGTCTTAAAGGGAAAACATCTAGAAAACATCTAGAAAACATCTCTCAATAAGTATGATATTAGCTGTAAGCATTTTGAAGATTTTATTACCAGATTGAGGTAGTTCTCTTTTATTACTAGTTGACTGAGAATTTTTATCATGAAAGGCTATTAGATTTTGTAAAATGTTTTTTTCTGTATCATTTTTTTTAATATAATTTTTTATTTTTTATAAACATATATTTTTATCCCCAGGGGTACAGGTCTGTGAATCACCAGGTTTACACACTTCACAGCACTCACCAAAACACATACCCTCCCCAATGTCCATAATACCACCCCCTTTTCCCAAACCCCCTCCCCCCAACAACCCTCAGTTTGTTTTGTGAGATTAAGAGTCACTTATGGTTTGTCTCCCTCCCAATCCCATCTTCTTTCATTTATTCTTCTCGTACCCACTTAAGCCCCCATGTTGCATCACCACTTCCTCATATCAGGGAGATCATATGATAGTTGTCTTTCTCCGCTTGACTTATTTCGCTAAGCATGATACGCTCTAGTTCCATCCATGTTGTCGCAAATGGCAAGATTTCATTTCTTTTGATGGCTGCATAGTATTCCATTGTGTATATATACCACATCTTCTTGATCCATTCATCTGTTGATGGACATCTAGGTTTTTTCCATAGTTTGGCTATTGTGGACATTGCTGCTATAAACATTCGAGTACACGTGCCCCTTTGGATCACTACGTTTGTATCTTTAGGGTAAATGCCCAATAGTGCAATTGCTGGGTCATAGGGCAGTTCTATTTTCAACATTTTGAGGAACCTCCATGCTGTTTTCCAGAGAGGTTGCACCAGCTTGCATTCCCACCAACAGTGTAGGAGGGTTCCCCTTTCTCCGCATCCTCGCCAGCATCTGTCATTTCCTGACTTGTTGATTTTAGCCATTCTGACTGGTGTGAGGTGATATCGCATTGTGGTTTTGATTTGTATTTCCCTGATGCCGAGTGATATGGAGCACTTTTTCATGTGTCTGTTGGCCATCTGGATGTCTTCTTTGCAGAAATGTCTGCTCATGTCCTTTGCCCATTTCTTGATTGGATTATTTGTTCTTTGGGTGTTGAGTTGGCTAAGTTCTTTATAGATTCTGGACACTAGTCCTTTATCTGATATGTCGTTTGCAAATATCTTCTCCCATTCTGTCAGTTGTCTTTTGATTTTGTTAACTGTTTCCTTTGCTGTGCAAAAGCTTTTGATCTTGATGAAATCCCAATAGTTCATTTTTGCCCTTGCTTCCCTTGCCTTTGGCGTTGTTCCTAGGAAGATGTTGCTGAGGCTGAGGTCAAAGAGGTTGCTGCCTGTGTTCTCCTCAAGGATTTTGATGTATTCCTTTCGCACATTGAGGTCCTTCATCCATTTTGAGTCTATTTTTGTGTGTGGTGTAAGGAAATGGTCCAATTCCATTTTTCTGCATGTGGCTGTCCAATTTTCCCAGCACCATTTATTGAAGAGGCTGTCTTTTTTCCACTGGACATTCTTTCCTGCTTTGTCAAAGATTAGTTGACCATAGAGTTGAGAGTCTATTTCTGGGCTCTCTATTCTGTTGCATTGATCTATGGGTCTGTTTTTGTGCCAGTACCATGCTGTCTTGATGATTACAGCTTTGTAATAGAGCTTGAAGTCCGGGATTGTGATGCCACCAACGTTGGCTTTCTTTTTCAATATCCCTTTAGCTATTCGAGGTCTTTTCTGGTTCCATATAAATTTTAGAATTATTTGTTCCATTTCTTTGAAAAAGATGGATGGTACTTTGACAGGAATTGCATTAAATGTGTAGATTGCTTTAGGTAGCATAGACATTTTCACAATATTTATTCTTCCAATCCAGGAGCATGGAACATTTTTCCATTTCTTTGTGTCTTCCTCAATTTCTTTCATGATTACTTTATAGTTGTCTGAGTATAGATTCTGTATCTCTTTGGTTAGGTTTATTCCTAGGTATCTTATGGTTTTGGATGCAATTGTAAATGGGATTGACTCCTTAATTTCCCTTTCTTCTGTCTTGCTGTTGGTGTAGAGAAATGCAACTGATTTCTGTGCATTGATTTTATATCCTGACACTTTACCGAATTCTTGTATAAGTTCTAACAGTTTTGGAGTGGAGTCTTTTGGGTTTTCCACATATAGTATCATATCATCTGCGAAGAGTGATAATTTGACTTCTTCTTTGCCGATTTGGATGCCTTTAATTTCCTTTTGTTGTCTGATTGCTGAGGCTAGGACCTCTAGTACTATGTTGAATAGCAGTGGTGATAATGGACATCCCTGCCGCGTTCCTGACCTTAGTGGAAAATCAATTTTATATATACCTTAATTTGTTTGTTGATATTATGGAACATTGATTTTCAGTTTTTGAAATACCCTTGTATGCCTAGAATAACTCATTTATCTATTATTTATTTTATCATTGGATTCAGTTTTTAATGTTTTAAGGATTCTGACATTTATGTTAAAGAGAATTCTTGGACTGTAATTTTCTATTCTTACAGTCTCTTTATCTGGTTTTAGTATTAGGCTAATGCCTGCCACATAGAATGAGTTAAGGAGTGCTGCTTCTTCTTCTTTTTTTATGGAAGAATTTGTATAGAATCAATATCATTTCACATTAAATGTTTGGTAGAATTCACTAGTGAGTCAGTTTAAGTAGGTGCTTTGATTTTTAGAAAATTGTTAATTGTTGATTCAATATCATTAAGAAACAGAGCCTATTCTCTTATTATGCTTTTAATGTCCATTCAGTCAGTGTAGATGACACTCTTATTTCTGATATTAGTAATCTGTATCATCTGTTTTTATTTTTTTGCTTTTTTATTTGTTTTGATTAGCCTTTTGAGAAGTTTATCAACTTTATCAATCTTTTTTTTTTAAGATTTTATTTATTTATTTGACAGAGATCACAGGTTAACAGAGAGGCAGTTAGAGAGAAAGGAAGGGAAGCAGGCTCCCTGCTGAGCAGAGAGCTTGATATGGGGTTCTATCCCAGGACCCTGGGATCATGACCTGAGCTGAAGGCAGAGGCTTAACCCACGGAGCCATCCAGGTGCCCCTCTCAATCTTTTCTAACACCCAGATTTAGGTTATGTTGATTATTTTCTATTATTTTTCTGTTTTTTATTTAATTGTTTTCTTCTCTGATTTTTTTATCATTTGTTTTCTTCTATTTACTTTAGTTTAATATTGTTCATCTTTCTCTATGCTCCAAGGGTGGAAACTTAGGTTTTTGATTTTGTATCTTCTTTTTTCTAATATATGGATTTCATGCTACAAATTTCCCCATAAGCAGTGCTTTTGCTGTATTTTGCTATTTTGATCATTAGTATTTTTTCCATTTAGTTCAGAATATTTCTAAATTCTCTTGAGTCTTCTGAGCTATTAGTTATTTAGAAGTGTGTTTCTTCATATACAATTATTTTTATATTTTGAGCTCTCTTTTTTATTGGTTTAATAACATTACTTTTAATAGTCAACTAAGAACATATTCTCTATGTTTTCTATTCTTTTATATTTGTTAAGGTGTGTTTTATGGCTTGGATTGTGCTTGGTGAATGTTCCATATGAGCTTGAGAAGAATGTGTTCTGCTGTTGGATGGAGTATTCTATAAGTGTCAGTTATTTCAAGCTAATTGGTGGTTCAGTTTAGTTCTAATTTTCTGCCAGCTGGAAATTTCAGTTACTAAAAGAGGGATATTGAAGTCTCCAGCTACAATAGTGGGATCATCTGTTTCTTTTTGCAGTTCTGTCAGTTTTTTCCTCATGTCTTTTGATGCTCTGCTATAAGGTACATGCATGTTAACGACTGTTATGTCATCTTGAACAATTGACTCTTGTCATTATGTAATGTTCTTCTTTATCCATGATAATCTGTTCTGAAGTCAGCTTTGTCTAAAATTGAGTTATGTCAACTTGTTTTTTGTTTTCTGATTAGTATTAGTATGATCAATCTTCATCCTTTTTATTTATTTTTTTAGACTTTTTTTTTAAGATTTTATATTTATTTATTTGACAGACAGAGATCACAAGTAGGCAGAGAGAGAGGAGGAAGCAGGCTCCCCGCTGAGCAGAGAGCCTGATGTGGGGTTTGATCCTAGGACCCTGGGACCATGACCTGAGCTGAAAGCCAAGGCTTTAACCCACTGAGCCACTCAGGCACCCCTCTTCATCCTTTTTATCCTTTTTAATCAGTGTTTCTTTATATGTAAAATAGGGTTCTTGTAGAAAACATATAGTTAAGCATTTTTTAAACTTGAACCAGATAATCTCTATCTTTTTCTTGGAATATTTATACCATTTCTATTTAAAATATTGTTGAAATAGCTGGATTAATTTTTGCAGTGTTTTAACTTTTTCTCTTCATTGTACTTGTTCTTTTTAATTTTTTAACTGCTTCCATTTTTCTGACTCTTCTGATTTTAATTGAACATTTTATATGATTTCATTTTCTCTCTCCTCTTAACGTATTAATTATACATTTGTTTAAAAGATTTTTTTAAGTGGTTGCCCTAGATTTTGAAAAATACATTTACAGGGCGCCTGGGTGGCTCAGTTATCAAGTTCCTGCCTTAAGCTCAGGTCCTGATCCCAGGACCCTGAGATGGAGCCCTGCATCAGGTTCCCTGCTCAGCAAGAAGCCTGCTTCTCCCTCTCCTACTCCCCTTGCTTGTGTTCCCTCTCTCACTGTCTCTCTCTGTCAAATATATAAATAAAAAATATTTAAAAAGAAAAAAGAAAAATACATTTACTTCTAATTAAGTCCACTTTTAATAACGCTATACTAGTTCACAAGTATGCATGTAACAGAGCATTCCCAATTTCTTCTTCCTATCCCTTGTAGTATTGTTGTCATTCATTTTACATATTTATTCATGTAAAACATTGTTATGATTATGATTATGCTTTTGAAATAAATAGCTATCTTTTAAATCAATTAAGAATAAGACAAGTATTTTACTTTTATTTTTTTCTTTTCTGATGTTTTTCTTTTCTTTATGTTAATCCAAATTCCTGATTTACATTATTTTTTTCCTCCCTAAAGAATTTCTCTTAACATTTATTGCAGAACTTGTCTGTTTGTGATGAATTACATCAGATTTTATTTTGTCTGATTAAATCTTCATTTTTTACTTTAGAAGAAAAATGTTGCTGGACACATTGGTTTATTTTTTTAAGTACTTCCTGTGTTTTAATCGACTTTCTTGTTATATGGTTTCTGATGAGAACCCAAATATAGTTCTCACCCTTATTCTTCAATAAGTAAGGAGATTTTCTCTTTCTGGTTTCTTGCAACATTATGCCTTTATCTTTGGTTTACTGCAGTTTGAATATAATATGCCTGAGTGTAGATATTTTTTAAATATTTTTTTCTGTGTGATGTTCTCTTAGCTTCCCTAGCTTATCTTCCCTGCTGTTTGTTTTTAATATTAGAAAAATTTTGCCATTATTACTTCAAATATTTCTTCTCCATTACCTGTATCCTTTCCCTTTGATATTCCAGTTGCTTGTGTTTCACCCTTTGAAGTTCTGCCACAGTTCTTGTATGTACCATCCCCCACCCCCAACTTGTATTTTAGTCTGGAAAGTTTCTATTGACATATCTTTAAGCTTATTCATTTTTTCCTAGTCTACTAATGAATACATTAAAGGTATTCTTTATTTCTGTTAGTGTATTTTTAATTTCTACCATTTCTTTTTAATTTTCTTAGAGTTGCCATTTCTCTGCTTATATTATTTATCTTGTCTTCTCTTTCTTTTATAGGTAACTCTTAATGAATTAATCATAGTTATTTTAAATTTTGTCTCTGGTAACTATAATATCTGAGTTCTATTTAAGTCTTGTTCTGATGCTTGGTTTGTGTTTTTCTTGCTTTTGTCATACCTTGTAATTTTAAAAAAATTAAACATCAGACATGTTGTACTGGATAAAAGGAATTGAAGTAAATAGCACTTCACTGAAGATTTATATTCATCTGGCTAGAGATGGGATTTCTTGAATGTTTATTGTGTGTAAGTAAGTGCCAGAGTCTCAAATTCTTCTAGTGTCTTTGTTTTTGTCTTCCCTCATAACTTTGTGCTTCTCTTTGTACTTCTCCTTGGAAAAAGTCTTTGCCTTGTAGCTAATCCACTCTGAGTATATTGGAGCTCTGTTTTCTAGGTAGCAAGTGGGGAAAGGGAAATCTGCTATAATCTTAGGATTTAGTCTGTCTTTGTCTTTTTTACCATTTACATAACCTGTAATTGAAGTGTGACTCTTGTCTGTGATCTTCTGAAGTTTTTCTATGGATTCATAGCTTTTTCCTCTTATTAGGTGAGTAAAAAAGACTAAATGTGACTTTGGTGGTTGGGAATCTTTTTCAGGAGGCCTAGAGGCAGAACAAGGCTCAGGTAAAATATTTTTCTTTGAAGAGTATGCCTTTGTTATGGAGAATGATCTGAATGTATTTAAACATGGTTAGTTTCCCCTTCCCTCTGCTAGAAACACAAGATTATTCTTCTCTTTTCCCTCTGAGTCCATCTGGGTGTATGCAGGTAAAAGCCATCAGTGTGGGGGATCTTAAGACTTGGCTTCACTTTTACTCTCATCTTTCAGCAATTTAACAAAATTACTATTAAATTATTCTTAACAGTTTATGATTCTAGCAGCTTCTGCTCCAGATGTTTCTCTGGATGCATCTGGTTTTCCAGATTTCATAGTGGCAGTTTTTCTTGTGACTTCAGTTCTCTAATTGGCCCAAGAAAAGTCACTGATATTTTGTTTGTTCAGCTTTTTTTATGGTACAAAGACTAGAATGACAACTTCCAAATCCTTTACATGTTGGTGAAGAAAGCTTTTCGGTCTTTTTATTCTTTCCTAGCTTTACTGAGATATAATTGACATATTGTGTAAATTTAAGATGTATGATGTGATGATTTGATACACATATGTATTGTGAAATATTTACCACAATATGGTTAATTAATATATTTTCACCTCACATTATTGCCTTTTTGTTTCTGTTGTTATGAGGAGAACATTAAAGGTCTGTTCTCATAGCAGTTTTCAAGTTTGCACTATAGAATTGTTAACTATCATCACTATGTATTATATTAGCTCCCCAGAACTTATTTATCTTATGACTGAAAGTTTGTACACTTTGACCCAAATCTCCCCATTTCCCTCACCCCTTAGTTACCGGCAAGCACCATTCTGTCTCTATGAATTTGGTATTTTTAGGATCTACATGTTAGTGAGCTCAATGGCTTATACAGTATTTGTCTTTCTCTTTCAGTCTTCTGAAATGTAGCCACTCAGAGGATTTAATTTGTTGATGACTAGTTTAATTTTGGCTGATGACTAATAAACTTTAGCCAACTTTTTGTATGTTTATTGTCCTTTTAGATATTCTTTTAAATGCATTGCTGTTTAAGACTTTGCCTGTTTTTTTTTTTTTTTTCCTAAGTAATCTGTTCTTTTCTCAGTGACTTGTAGAAGGACTTTATGTATTCTCAATGTGTCCTTTATCAAATATGTGTTACAAATATGTCTCACTCTGAGTTTTTGCCCTTTTAACTTTATAATGGTAGCTTTTAATAGGAAGAAGCCCTTATATTTACTTTTAATGCAGTACAATTTATCAGTGTTTTCTTAGCTTTTACTTACTGATTTTTGGAAACTTCTATAGTCTCTTTCTAGAAGCTTAATTATTCTGCCTTTCACATTTACATGCACAATCTATTTGAAATTGGTTTTTGCATATAGTGTAAAGTAGGATGAAGATTTATTTTTTCTTATATTAGGACTTATATGACTTATTAATACATTTTTCTTTACTCCTCTGCTATATTCTGCCACTTTTCTTAAAAATTATGTATACATGATTAACATGAACACTCAATGTATGGCAAATATGACAGAGTTCAATAATAAAATGACAGTAGTGTTTTGGATACCTTATTACATTCCTCACTTTATTTGGTTCTATCTATACCTATACCATACTACCATAATTAGTGTAGCTTGTACCTTTAGTATGTTTTTCTTTTCTTTAATTTATTTGACAGAGAGAGTGAGATCACAAGCCCGTAGAGAGAGAGGGAGAAGCAGGATCCCTGCTGATCAGAGAGCCCGATGCGGGGCTCTATCCCAGGACCCTGAGATCATGACCTGAGCCCAAGGCAGAGGCTTTAACCCACTGAGCCACCCAGGCACCCCAGTAAAAGTTTTGTTATCTGGTAGTGATAATCCTCCAACATTGTTGTATTTCGTAGTAGTCCTAGTTTTTCATAGCAAGTTTTATTGCAACCATAGTAGTAATTTAAATTTACTTTATTGTTTATTTTTTCCTTTATCTCCATTTTTAAAAAGACTTTATTTAATTATTTGACAGAGAGAGAGAAGGAGGGAAAGAGAGAGAGAGAACATAAGCAGGCAGAGATGCAGAGGTAGAAGGAGAAGCAGGCTCCCCACTGAGCAGGAAGCCTCACCAAGGGCTGGATCTCAGGACCCTGGGATTGTGACCAGACCCCAAAGCAACTGCTAAACAGACTGAACCAAGCCCTCTCTCCATTTTTTCCTATCCTATTTTTTATTTTCCTCCCCTAAAGGACTCTCATTGGCAGTTCCATTATAGTGGGTAGGCTGCTAATATATCTTCTTTTTTTGTTTAGCTGATAATGTCTTCATTTTTCTTTATTTATAAAAAGCTTTTAATATTTGAATGCACATTTAGTATCATGTACTCTGAAAGAAATTGACATCTTGATTTCTGTTATTCTGAAATCTGTTTGAATGATATTAATATAGACACTCTAGCTTCTTTGATAGTATTTGCATGATCTATTTTCCACCTTTTTGCTATTATATGTTTGCATTTTCAAATTGAAAATGGCTTCTTTTAGGGCACCTGGGTGGGATAGTCGGTTGAATGACCAAGTGTTGGTTTTAACTCAGGTCACAAACTTAGGGCAGTGAGAATGAGCTCCGAGTTAAGCCCTGCCCTCAGCAGGGAGTCTGCTTGGGATTTTCTGCCTCTGCCCTATGCTTTTGTATGCTCTCTCTCTCTCAAATAAATAAATAAAATCTTTAAAATGGATTTCTTTTAGAGGACGTATTGTTGGCTCTGGTTTTCATATGTGATTTGATCATTTCTGCCCTTTAATTGTAATGTTTATACCACTTATATTTCATATGATTAGAGATATGGTTGAGTTTTAATTTTTCATTTTGCTACTTGTTTTCTATCTGTCTTATGTATACTTGGTTCAATTTTTTCCTCTTTTTCTGCTTTCTTTTAGAATAATTGAGCATTTTTATTATTCCATTTAAATTTTACTTATAGATTCTATAGTTTCACCTCTTTGTTTTATTTTTTCAGAGTTTTTTCTAGGGTTAATAATATGCATCTTTAATGTATCAGTTTACTTTTAAATTATATTTTACCATATTACCCATATACCATATCACATATACAATGGACTATGCCCATATTTCTGCTCTTTTGTCATTGTTGTAGGTTGTAGAATGTAGAACAATAATATTGTAGAACTCTACCTATATAGAAGTAAAATATGTAATATAATCAACATGTGTAAAGTAAAATAAAATCTACAACTATTATTTTTAAACTATTTTAAAGAGATAAACAATGAGAAAAATACTTTATATTACCTACATATTTACCATTTACATAACTTAATTCTATTTAGAATCATTTTCCTTTTATCTCAATTATTTTAACATTTCTTTTTTTTTCTTTTTTTTTTAAAGCTTTTATTTATTTATTTGACAGATCACAAGTAGGCAGGGAGGCAGGCGGGGGGCGGGAAAACGGGCTTCCCACTGAGCAGAGAGCCTGATGCGGGCTTGATCCCAGGACCCTGAGATCATGACCTGAGCCGAAGGCAGAGGCTTAACCCACTGAGCCACCCGACACCCTCATTCCTGGTATTTTTTTTTTTTAAGATTTATTTATTTGACAGAGAGAGATCACAAGTAGGCAGAGAGACAGGCAGAGAGAGAGAGAAGGAAGCAGGCTCCCTGCTGAGCAGAGAGCCCGATGTGGGGCTCGATCCCAGGACCCTGGGATCATGACCCAAGCCGAAAGCAGAGGCCTCAACCCACTGAGCCACCCAGGCGCCCTCCTGTTATTTTTTAACATGGATACCAGTCACAATAAATTTTATATTGTTGTTTGCTGGTTTTGAAGAGATCCCTATGCAGATCTCTGAAGTCTCCCTGTAGCTTCCTTTTCTCTGATATCTGCATATATATTCTAGACCCTTGACCTCTGTGAACTCTGATCCCTATCCACATAATCAGGAAGACTGCTGGATTCAGTTTGGGCCACTCCTCCTCCCCTTGTTACAACATGGAAATTGCCTCAGACAGGAAATGGAGACAATTTTATTTTCTATCAAGAATTATATTTCTGGGCTATCTCTTATCAATTTTAAAAACTATGATAGAATATTATACAATATGTTGTAAAATATATCACATTTTGTATACTTTTTCTAGTTGTTTAGAAGGTGAGAGTGTATATCAGTCCCATTTACTTCATCATAGCTGGAAGCAGAAATCTCTATTTTTACTTAATTTTTGAAGAAAAATTTTCTCGGGCATAGTATTTTAAGTTTGTGGATATTTTGTTTCATTTCATTGCTTTCTAGTTTCCATTGGTCCTTTAATTTTATTTTTCTTTGAAGGATTTTGAAGGAATAATATGTTTTCTCTTACTGGTGTTTAAATGTTCTCCTTGTGTTTGTTTTATGTCAGGATTTTTTTATGCTGCAACTGAGTGTTATAGACTGAATATTTGTGTTCTCCCCCAAATTTATATGTTGAATTCCTAACCACCAGTGTGATGGTATTTGGAGATGAGGCGTTTGGAAAGTAACTAGGGTTAGATGAGGTCATGAGAGTGGGGCCCTAATGATAGGATGAGTTGAGTGACTTTATGAAGAGATGCCAAACACAACATTTGTGCCTTCTGAGACTGGCCATCTGCAAGGCAAGAGAACTCTCATCACACCACACAGGCACACTCATCTCAGACTTTCAACCTTCAGACCTGTGAGAAAGTAAATTTCCACTATTTAAGTCACCTGGTTTTTGGTGTCTTATAATGGCAGCCTATGCAGACTAAGACAGTGAGGTATACTTTTTAATTTATTATGCCAGAGTTTATAGGTTTTCTTGAATTTCTTGATACCTTTTACCAGCTATAAGGAATATTGTATCTTTGAATATTACTTCTTCCCCCTTGTCTGGAAGTCAGGTCATCTGGGACTCCAGTTACATGTACGGTGTATCTGTTCACAATGTTCCATGTAGCTCTTTGTTTTCTTTTCTGGATTCCCAATCATTCCTCTTAATGCTTAATTTAGATATTGTCTTCCAATATAGTTCTCCAAATTTCTAGTTTTTCTTTAAAAATGTCTGCTCTCCTACTAAATCCATCTATGGAGTTCTGAATTTTTGTTCTAGAATTTATGTTTGAAGTTTTAATAAGCTGTACTTTTCTTACATATTTCTAAATTTTATCATTTAACTTGTAGTTCATATTAAATTTATTTTAAGGTTTGTGTCTGGCAACCAACAAATCAAAAAGTTCAATATCTTGTATCTTTTATAATTGTATATTTTACTTTTTTCTATGAAGTCAAATATTGCCTTTCTATTTGACTGCTTATTTTTAAAATTTTGTTCCAAATATTGGATATGAAAAATTATGAAAATAGTTTGAATATATGGATAATATTTCAGCAGACAAAATCACATCCAGAGTGTACTTTTGCTAAGAAAATGCAAGTAAGGTGAGGG
Source organism: Mustela lutreola (assembly GCF_030435805.1). Classification (NCBI taxonomy): domain Eukaryota; kingdom Metazoa; phylum Chordata; class Mammalia; order Carnivora; family Mustelidae; genus Mustela; species Mustela lutreola. The sequence continues at coordinate 96,979,605 of NC_081296.1, forward strand.
ATGTTCACTTCAATCCAATTAAGACTTGACTTTAGTCCTTCTGAAGACTGATCTATTTGTAGTCCGCACGTGTTCTTAGATGAAGCCTAACACTTGTTCTTAGATGAAGCTCTTCTTCATCCAGTGTAAAATTGTATGTTTACTAAGGCCATTCCTGTTTTGAAAGCCTATTTAGAAAGCTCCTTCTTTTGTTTGTTTATTTGTTTGGCTTCAAACCCTGGAACTCTCAAAAGCTGTGTTTAGCATCTTTGCCTGTCGTTTTGTTCTAATTCACTGCAGAATGAGAAGGTTTTATGTTTATAGTGACCTTTAGGTTTATAGTGACCAAATGTCTGAATCACTTTGGGGTCACAGTAAAGAACTTTCCTTTTCTTCTGGATCTTGCCACAAACTTTCACTACCTTAGTCACTTTAAACAGACAGACACAGAGACACACCCACTTTTTTTCTAGAGGGTTGGTTCATATCAAACTAGTTATTGTCAAAACGAGAAGTCATAATAGAGTTTTATGTTTAGATTCTGTATCTAACAAATTCAGTGAAATTTCCTCTTTATTTTAATAATATATCTGTAGATTTTATGTACTTTCTACTGCCAGTTACATTAGAATTATGGACAATAAGAGCTTTGTTTTGTCCTCTACAATTCTTCCTTTTTTTTTTTTTTTTTAAGATTTTATTTATTTATTTGACAGAGAGATCACAAGTTGGCAGAGAGAGAGGGGGAAGCAGGCTCCCCACTGAGCAGAGAGCCTGATGCGGGGCTCAATCCCAGGACCCTGAGATCATGGCCTGAGCCCAAGGCAGAGGCTTAACCCACTGAGCCACCCAGGTGCCCTGTCCTCTACAATTCTTATTTATTTTTTTTCTTGACCTACTCTGATAGTTAAACATTCAGTAGAATTTTGAATAGAATTTGTAATGGAAAGCGTCATTATTCTTTACCTTAAAAAAGAAATTCAGCATTTAATAAGTCATATGATCTCCCTGATATGAGGAAGTGGTGATACAACATGGAGGCTTAAGTGGGTAGAAGAAGAATAAATGAAACAAGATGGGATTGGGAGGGAGACAAACCATAAGTGACTCTTAATCTCACAAAACAAACTGAGGGTTGCCGGGGGGAGGGGGTTTGGGAGAAGGGGGTGGGATTATGGACATTGGGGAGGGTATGTGATTTGGTGAGTGCTGCGAAGTGTGTAAACCTGGTGATTCACAGACCTGTACCCCTGGGGATAAAAATATATGTTTATCAAAAATAAAAAATTAAAAAAAAAAAAAAAGAAATTCAGCAAACGTTTCACTATAAATATTATGTGTGCTTTCTTCTCTAATCTTGATTGGCCAGTAATCAATTTTTAACGTTAATGACCAGGATATTATCATCCATTTTTTTTTCCACATCTGCTAAGATCAGTGTATGATTTCACAATGTATAAGTAGCTTTACATTTGGGATTAAACTTCTGTTGGTCATGATATATGATCCTTTTTATGTTTTATTGAATTTGATTTGCTAATGTTTTTCTTAAGATATATATTTATGTGTTTATGAATGAGATTTTCCTATAATCGTCCTTTTCATATTCTTAATGATAACACTGCTTAAGAAAATGCTTTGGGAGAAAAATAAATGAAATAAAATAAATAAAATAAAATATAAAATAAAATAAAAATCTTTGGGGGAATATTGTGTCCTTTTATATTTTCTAAAAGTGTTGATATAGGGTTAAAGTTATTTCTTTTTTGAATGCTTTGTAGAATTTAACAAGGACAATGTCTAAGCCTGGAATTCTCACTGTACAAAGATTTGAGATTACAGATTTCACTTCTTTAGTGATTATAATACTATTCAGGTTATTCAGTTACATTTAAGTTAGTTTTGAAAGATATATTTGTTTTCTAGGAGCTAATACCTTTAAGCTAAATATACTTTTATTATTTTAATGTCTGTATCTTCAGTACTATTATTTCATTTTTTACTCCCAATCTTGGTTACTTGTGCTTCCTTTTTCTTTTTTAATTTTAGTAGTTATCTGTGAACTGTTCGTGTATTTTGTCTTTTAAAGGTGTAACTATTGGTATTGTTGATATTTTCTCTGGTATATTTGTTTTCTATTCAGTTAATTTCAGCTTACATCATTATGATTCCCTTCCTGTTACTCCCATGAATTATTTTGATGTATTTTTTTCTAACTACTGGAGTTGCATTTTTTTTTTTTTTAAGATTTTATTTATTTGGGAGAGAGGGCATGAGCATGAGTGAGGGGTAGAGGAAGAAGGAGAAACTGACTCCCCACTGAACAGGGAGCCTGATGCAGGACTTAATCCCAGGACCCTAGGGTTATGACTTGAGCTGAAGGCAGATGCATAACCAACTGAGCCACCCCAGCATCCCTGGAGTTGGATTATTTTATTTTATTTTTGTTAATTAATTTTCAATCCTAATTCCTAAGTAATATGTAAACATAAGGCTAACCATTTTTTTTTGTTTTGTTTTAAGTACTGATTTAGTTGCAATACTTACTATTGATGTATAACATTTTCATCAACATTCAATATAATTTTTCCTTTTTGGGGTTCGTTTTCCAGTTTTATTGAGAATTAGCTGACACACATCACTATATCAGTATATTTTCTTTTTTACATTTTCTTTTGTAAATTGATTATTTAGGAATGTTTCTCATTTTGTAGGAGTTATGGTTGATTTAAAACTTCATTCATTTTAGTCAGGAACCATAGTCTTTCTGTTTAAATATGTTAAGATGTTGTCTTATGACCTTATATATAGTCAAATATTTAAATTATCTATAAGTGCATGACATAACTATCTTATGATTGTTGGGTATTATGTACATTATATATTCACTGGAGTCACCTGTTTACTGAGTGATTAAATCTATATACATTTTGCATTTTCCTTTGTATTCTGTCAATAATAGAGAAAGATATGTTAAAATCCCCAGGTATTGTCTTGGATTTACTTATTTCTTCACAAAATGGCAAAAGGTTTGCTCTCTGTATTTTGAGGTGATGCTATTTGGTGAAAATAGATTTAAAGTGTGTTGGCCTCCAGGTAAATTGAAATTCTTAGCTTTATGAGCCAATTTATTATCTGTATGATGCTTTTGCTTTAAGGTAATTATTTGATTACCTATTTTTTAAAATGTCTTTCAGAAATCATTCTAACTTTATTGAAATTATAGTTTAGAATTTCAGTAGACCACTGCTTATAAAATACTTCAAGAATAATTTGAAGATAAGATGATAACAGATCTGTCATGATCATTTTCTCTAGAAAGGTAGATGATTAATCAACCTCAGGAGAAGAGTTCAGATGTGGTTATCTACCTGTCTCAGGTGCATAATGGATTTACTTGCCTGTAAGGACTGACCAGTCATCCTTAATAACAAAGTGAAATCAATATGTTATAATAGGTAAAAATGATTAAACTTTTTGCATATGGTGTATTATCATTTTAGATTAACATTTGTTTCACTTAATTTTTCCCCAAATGTTTACTCAGTTCTGATATGGGAGGTAAATGTTTCAAGACTAATTAAAACTTCGATTGGTAGTTTTTGCCACAATCATTTCATTTAAAAATTATTTCCTATTAATGGTGTCACTAAATATCTGTCTTGGTTTGTTACTGATAAAAGTGCCTTTGGCAGTGCCGAGTTTACATTAAGAGGCTTATTTCATCTCAATTTTCAGGTTATATTGCTGAAGTAGATGAGATATCCATCTTTATTAGAGGATGGAGTAGGACATTCTTTATTTAAAGGTGAGGCTATCCTGAAAATTTTTGCTGGATAAGCCTTCTGAATATCACTTAGTTACTAAGGATTGATTACTGATATACCTAGAAATTTAAGACATTGTAAAAAGGAATGCAGTTCCTTAACTTTGGTTATCCAATGTGGTAGAACAACAAATTGTGTTTACAACAAATGTGATAAATGCAAATACATTAAAAAATCATTTGTAAAACATAGCAATCACACAAGTTTGATATGAGTCAGACTTTTCTCTCTACAATATGATATACAAAAATCCCATGCTTATAATAAATATATATTTCATTCTTGAACTAGCTTTCTTAGAAAATTTCATACCATTAAAAAGAAGAAAATTTTATAACATTAAAAATTCTGTAATATAATTTTTCTAGAAAAGACTTTTTTATTTGTGAACACAATGGCGTACTTTTTATTATCTCCAATGCTTTATATTAATTCAGAAGACCTATTGCTTTAGACACAGGACCACTGGCTTCTGGCAGGGTAACATTAAATTTTATTGACCAAACTGGGACACTTTCAGCTGGACAAATGCGAATCCAACCAGTATTCTGAGGCAATGGTCATCCGCTGGAACTCATCCAAACATAACCATATTATACAATTACTCTACTTCTAAAGAAAAGATTAATACCAGTGATCGTCCTGCCAATGAGAAATGTGGATCAAGCACAAAGAAGATTGCTAGCTCATCAATTTCTATCCAGAGATTTTTGCTGTCAGATGTTTGTTTATTTTTGATAATATATACTTGAATGTCCCAAATGTTCCTCAAGTACATTATAACCGGAACTGAATGTACCTTTGGAAATCTATTGCCTTTGTATTCCTTTGCCACAGCCAGAAACAGGAGAGTTATTAGGGCCTCCTCTTATAATCTACTAGTAATTTGCCACCAACTTTATTGATTTTACTCATTCTTATCATTCTCATTTCTACTGCTTTGACTCTGTCATATCACGCCTCATGTTTATAAATATGGCCCCCTCCACAACGGTATTCTTGTTTGTGGTCCACTTCTGTAACCTCATTACATTTTTAATCACATCACATTTTTAATGTGACAATTTAAGTCACACCCACATGAAAAGAATATAATCAACTTCCTAGAGATTTCAGGAAATTTCAAACTGTATCCCAGAATCTGCAATTTTCTCATAATGCTGTACTTCATCCATGTTCTACCTCTGACCATTTCTCTTTCATCTGTATTTGCTTTGTTTAATAATACTAGGGTGTTCATAATCCTTGCCTATCATATGATATTTCAATAGAAGACTGATGTTGTAATTTTCTAAGAATGTAATTTTGTCTGATTATAATAGTCAAGTGTGATTATTATAGAAAAATCACAAAATAAGAAATAATAAGTAATTCATAAACATTATTCAGATATTACAACTATTAATATGTTGCCACAAGACTATCCAATATTCTGTATCTTTATAAGTTTATGGATGTGAATATATATGGGTAGATAAATAAGTAAATTCATTGAACTTGTATTTTATATAGAGTTTCAGAATTTTATCATAATCATCAGCATTCTGCATTATTTCATGTTCTTCAAAAATAAGTTTTTTGAAGGGCACCTAGTGGCTCAGTTGGTTAAGCATCTGCTTTTGGTTCAGGTCATGATCCCAGGGTCCTGGGATCGAGTCCCACATTTGGCTCCCTGCTCAGCGGAGAGCCTGCTTCTCCCTCTCCTTCTGCCTGCCACTCTGCCTGCCACTCTGCCTACTTGTGCTCTCTCTCTGACAAATAAATAAAATCTTTTAAAAAAAGTTTTTTATAAAGGCTAAGTAATATTTTATTTGTGCATATCTTAGCAAATTTAACCTTTGTTATATTTTATGTTATGAATATTTTAATATATCACATAATTTTTGTTTGTATCTCTACTTCATTAGATAGATTTCCACATGACTCTCTCTGGCTATATTGCCCTACTTAACAACCTCATAAGCATTGAAACATGTATGCCCATTTGCCTGTCCTATTTCTTACTTTAAGCATGTTCACTAAATAGACACTTCCAAATATTTTCAATTTGTTATAGATAATTGGGTATTCAGTTCAATTGGGTATAAGATAATAATTTCTTAGTATTTTTCTATGTCTTAATCATTAAAAGATTTTAGTATAATTGTAATATTTCTTATTTTTTGTCTTTTCCATTTACATCTTTACTTTAAAAAATTAATTTTGTTTAAATTGATTACTGAGAGCCTTGTCTTATGTATTTGTTGCAAATATTTTCCTATTTGGATACCAATATTTTTTCTAGTGGTTTTTAATCTACTGAATCTTACATGTTAAATCAAATGTATCAAATATTTTGCTTAGCATTGATCCTTTATGCATAGAAATTTCTTGTTCATCATGAAATTGACTAGTCAACCATGTTTCCTTATAGATTTTTATAGTTTTTAATACTGTTTGTCTCTTTTGCCATTTGGAAGTTAATTTTGCTGAGCACCATGAAATATGATACCCAGCTGGATTTTTTTCTCAGTATTTAACAGATTTTCCAGTGCCATTCATTAGTGAATATAACACCTTTTCATTTTGTGATGATTGAAATATTTTATATTTAAGTTTCGGTCTTTGGAATGTATTTTTATTTATTACCTTGTTGATGCTTTTGATAGAATTGTTCCATTTTAAGTTTGTATAACTTGCTAATATTTTTCAATATCTTATTTGAAAAGTGCTTTGTCATTCTTTTTTTTTTAAGTTTTATATCTAAATGGGATTCTATACTTCTCTATTTAGAATTTGTTAAATTTCCCTTCAAAGGAAAGTTTTGGATTTTACAAATGTAAATGATAATATGTAAATTATGCAAATTATCTGTCATCTTTGAGAAAATTGACATCTCAGGTATTCATTTGTCCCACTCAAATTATTCCTTCATTTTGTATTATAAGTATTTCTTATAAGAAATCTATACTTCACCTGATGTATCTATCACCCACATATTACTTGTCAGTTTTAAAATTTACTGTGTTTACATTTTCTAAGACCCTTGTTTGGGGTGCCTGGGTGGCTCATTTGGTTAAGTGGCTGACTTCAGCTCAGTTCGTGATCTCAGGGTCCTGGAATCATGCCCCACATAGTGAGCGGGGAGGCTGCTGCTCTTTCTGTCCCTCCCCCTGCTTATGCTATCTCCCTCTCTCTATCTCAAATGAATAAATAAAATCTTAAAGGGAAAAAAAAAAGACTTCTTGCTTTTCCTGATCTTCTTGTTACTCAGTTTTTCTTTCCTTTCTTAGGTTTTCACATCTTTATTTTTGATAATCAACATTTTTTCACAAATGATTTCCTTTTGGACTTATCTATTTCTGTGTCATTCTAGGCTTACTGCTTGCTTTCTAGGCCTGCTATAAATGGTTATACTGGAACCTCCCTTAATGGCTCTTCTGGTTGGAACAGTGAATCAATTTGTTTCTTGGGCCATAGGTTTTATTCTTTCTTGGCTTCCTCACTTTATTGCAGCAGTTTTCAAAATACATCTTACGAAAGTTTTGGGGAAGAAATCTTGGTGAGATCTTCCATATCTGGAAATCTTCTTAATTTGTAGGTTGGCTTTAAGACATTGTTCCACTTCTTGCCTGCCCCGGTGTTGCTGACTAGGGTCCAATGCCCATGTGGCACGTTTTCATTTCTTCCTCTTTAGAAACTTTAAGAACTGTTTAATTTATTCATCCAGTCAACAAATAGTGACTATGTGCTATGTTTCATTTTGTGTGCTCAAGACAGGACATTGAACAAAGTAGACAAAATTCCTGTTCTCACATAGTTTACCAGAGCAAGGAAAAAAAGACAAGCAATTTTCTAATGAACAGTTCTAGGAATAAATCTTTTTTTTTTTTTTTAATTTATTTGACAGAGTGAGATCACAAGTAGACAGAGAGGCAGGCAGAGAGAGAGAGGGAAGCAGGCTCCCTGCTGAGCAGAGAGCCCGATGCGGGACTTGATCCCAGGACCCCAAGATCATGACCTGAGGTGAAGGCAGCGGTTTAACCCACTGAGCCACCCAGGTGCCCCTAGGAATAAATCTTCTTATAAGCATGTGTTTAGCATTCAGCAGACCCCTTCAACTAGAAATGTTTTACCCTCAAGCAATAGGAATTCTCTTGTATAAATTTTTAATGATTTAATTCACTTTTTTTTTTTTTACTGAAACTTTGTCTTGTTAGAGGTTAAACTTCTCTATTAATTTTTTATGACTCTTGTGCCTACTGTCAGATTTTCTACTTTTTTGTTTCATTCAAACATTTGGGTCACTTTATTGATTTTATCACATAATCCTATGGATTTTCTCTCATTTGAACATATTGTGTACATTCATTCTTGTCTCTTACTATTCACTTATCATAGTGTTATATTAATTTTTATCCATGTAAATTTATTTTAATCTTTTGAGGGCTACAAATTGAGGATTTCTTGTAAGGTGTTGTCTTTTTTCCTTGGATGACCTGAAAAACTTAGTTGTATGTTCAGATTTTAAAATGAAGTATAAATCAAATTGGGAGCATTGTGCCTGATCCAGTCATACTTACTAGTGAACTTAGGTTGAGGGTAAGAAGATAGATTGCTGGCTGCTGCAATGGGTCAAGAGACCACTAAAAATCAGAATATGGAGATTTTTGCTGTAGAGTATGAGTAACCAAAAGCTTACTCTAATCCTTGTAGTGTTTATTATCTTTGTTGTGGGAAAACTCATAATTTTTTGCCTGTGGAAGTGCAGAGTGGATTGCTGCCAGACACAGCAGTGTGTGTGTGTGTGTGTGTGTGTGTGTGTGTGTGTGTGTGTTGTATTTGTCTCTTTGCTTGGGTAGGAGGAACACATTACTGAACCAAGTAAAAACTCATAATTCATCCCTTTGTTTTCTACTCTAGATTTCATTTTCCATTGTACTTAGCGTTTCCAGGTGTAACTTCTTTTGGAGTGGATCTTCAAACCTGTTTTCCTCATCCATGTAGATACATTCTTTTAAAATTGACTTACTGTCAATTTTATGACTGGGCACATGAGGTAAATGCATGTGGTTAGTGTTAGTCTCTTACTGGACTTGTAATTTAGGAAAGTGTGGCTTTTGCTGTCCTTTTGTGTTGTTTTACAATTTTTAAGTGATGGATGGTGTTTGTGGCCTACACATCTTTTTTTTTTTTTTTAATAAAAAGCACAATTGAAGGGAATATGAACCTCTGTCTATGAATTAGAATCAGTGGAAAGGAAAGGAAAGAAATGAAACATTTATTCATTTTCAGTTATTTGTTAGATACTGGACAAAGTATTTCATTTAACTAACAGCAATCTTGTGATTATGTATTATTGTAACCAGCTACAATTTCTAAAAGGCATCTCCAAAATCTGATACCTTACTGGTGTGCCATGTGGCTTACTTAGAATTTGAAGTCATATTGCATCCTATAATTATTTTCCTGCATCCTTCCATCTTTTCCCAAACAGCTGCCACCAAATTGGAAGATCCTAAAGGGCAGGATTTTGTGCAGTTAGTATCGTTTCTTAAAATACTGAGCATAACTAGCAACAACAAAAAATTCTCAGCAACTGTCCCTAAATAAAAAGTAGTTAATAATTTAGTATTTTAGCCCCACAATGCTGGACTTCCTCAAGTTTAAATAACCCAAGATTAGTAGAATTAAGGAGTTTGCAACTATGTATACATTATCTAGCTTATGCTTTTTTTGTAAAAAATGGTACGTTGATCATGACTTCTCAATGTAAATAATTTGTAATAATTGGATGAATATGTTAAAAAATGAAAAATGTACAAGCAATTTATGTATGCCCAGTACAGAAGACAGCTAGAGATCCAGACAAAACAAATAATACAATATCCTTATTTAGTACAAACTTAAGCATATACTATATAAATGAGATGCAAATGTAAGTCAGTAATTCACTAATAAGTGGAGTAATATTCTTTTTTAATTTCTAAGTATATGTGATAGAGGAAACATATATTATAAAAGCAGAATAAAAATTTAGGTTCTTTGTCCTTAATTCATAAGTGTCCCCTGAAGAAAGGACTACAAAGTCAATTCAGAAAAAATTGTGGAAAAAACCAGTGGTACTGACAAAGTAGTACAAAAAGAGGGGGAGACTTTAAAAAATATTTCTTCTCAACAGTAAGACTTGAAAGAAAAAGGGATAAAATTCAAGAACTTCTTGACTTCTGAGTAAAACGTAAGGTCTGGAGATTCATATATAGTATTTAAACTTCTCAATAAACTACAGCAAAGTTAATATTGCTCTTTTATATTGATATATCATGACATTATCTCACTCTAGCTAACAATATCAGATATCAATATGAAATGCATGTAGGAAGATTGGTAAGGAGCAGGAAAAAAACTGATTTTGAAACCTAATACCAATATGGTCTCTGGCATTAGCTGTAAAGGCTGAACAAAAGTCTTCAATCACTCAATAGCCACATGTGAAAAATGCAAGAGCAATCCCTTAAAAAAATCATTGTGAGGATTAAGCACATGCATGTTTGAAAAGCATTTAATAGAGGGCTGAGTAAGGATAGGGATGCAATTAGTGACGGTTAAAATCTTGCAAAGACATTTATGTCTTTTTCTTCTCCTTCATTCTGAAATTAATGTTTATTAATAATATTGAACTTGAGTTATTCACACCCTCCTGTACACCTCTTAAAAGACAAGAACACTTGTTCTTACACTCAAAATGTTCTTTTTCCTTACTATTGACAGTCACTTCAGAGTTAAGGTTTTCTGTGCTCCATCAGTGTCCCTCATTTTTCAGTTTTCTCCCAAACCCATTTTCTCCTCTTCTTGATGGGTCTTTGAGGAGCCTAATACTCACAGTCTGTGCTCATCATCCTGGATGTCGGGACACTTGAAACACCCTACGGAACGTGTTGAGATGGTAAATAGGTTTTATCTCACCATGCCAACTTTGAATGACTTGGAGTGATGGCATCAATCAAGGAGAAAGAATGAGAGAAAGCTCTAAAACCTTTGGGAGAAAAACACTATTTGCCACAGAGAGGGAAGGAGGAGTACCATACCTGTGAGATCATTGACATCTCCACTTGGATATATGGTAATGTTTACCTTGAAAGAATGCAGAACCAGGAACCTCACCCAGGATGAAGAAGCAGAATGAGAATGGGCTGTAAATTCCTAGAATAGGGAGACTGCTAATTTTACCTTAACCATGGTAAAATTTAATACTCTAGGACAACATTTTCTTAGCCTTGAGTTTTCAGATCCTGCAAAATGAGAATCTTTGCTTCCATGTAAGAAAATTTTAGGGTAAAGTCACAGTGAAGATGCTATGCGAAGGGAGCAATGTTTTTATTTTTTTGTTTTTTGTTTTCTTTCCTTGCCTGTAACGTTAGGCTCTGAAACATAACATTTTTTTGATAAATCAGTGTATAAGTTGCTTAATCAAGTGTATACAGTGGAAAGACAGTATCTGAGAAGGGTCAGGAATTATTTGGCATTAAGATGGGAACAGAAAATAAAAGGAGAGGGAATTAGATATTATTATAGACAGATTTTAACACCACTTAATTTTGGAGGGGAGGACATCATCCTTTCTTATTTGTGTTCCAGGTGTAGGAAATAAATTTTATAAGACTATTTCATGTCCTTAGGTGCCTGGCTGGTTCAGTCAGTGGAGCATGCAATTCTTGGTCTCAGGGTTGTAAGTTCAATTTCCATGTTGGGCATGGAGCCTACTTAAAAAATAAATAAAATTAAAATTTAAGAAATAAAGAGTATTTCATGTCCTACTTAATATGTATGCCTTAGTAGTGATATCAAAGCAAAGTGAAACTTTTAAATTATATACTCTCCCCTAGTAATAGAACCAAACAAATGAACTAACACAAAAATTGTACTGGGAAAGCAATTAGCAGTTTCCAAATAACATCACATTCTTTGTGTGTAAAAATCAGTCTATTTAACTAATAAATTATAGTTTATATTAATTATTACCAGAACAGGCATCTTCAGTATTTTTCATTGATTTTTGTGATCGGTGTTTTTCATTGATTTTTGTGATCGCTAATGAAGATATATATGTAATGTGATCAGATTACAAAAGCTAATTTAACTCATTGAGCAGAGGATTTGTATGCATACATTTTAATCATGGTATTGTTTTATAATATCATTTGTAAAATGATACGCTTATAACAGTGCCTGGAACATGGCAAGTTCTCAAAACATATTTGTTAAATGAATGAGTAATTTGTTCTCTTAATTTCTTTTCTAATTTTTAATTACCTTATAATGTTCTGAACAGAAATGGACATTACCTCTAAAACTAATAAACATTTGGAATAGAGATGTACATTTCCTTTTCTGAAATGTCAGTTCATTAATTCTAGAAATAATTATTATATTAGCTATTTCTTGTATTAAAAATATCTTTAGGTTGTTAGTGGTGCTAATGGTCTTATTGCAGATGAAGGGAGAGAGAGAGAGATCAATGTGAATCAAGAAACAGATGGAGGATAACGTTACTAAGATTAGCTACAGAAGAAAAGCAATAAATAGCATCTGTATTTTCAATTTAAATAAAAATTGGATTACAGCACAATTCTGTGCCTGCTTTGTCCCTGAAGCAAGACTTTGGATGTCAACAAACATCTGAGCCTTTTATATGGGAAGAAATGTTGGCCAGATTGATAATCATGTAAGTGGAAAACAGATCAGGAATATTAGATTAAATTTTAATTCTTATATATTATATGCAGAGAATAAGATATAGAAGGGAAACTGCACCAGTTACACAGGTGCCAGTCATAGAAAATTCTCATGAGTCTCCTCAGGACATGCTCATATCAGACTTTACTCAAGGATAGGTAGGGTACAGCAGACCGGGGACGAAAATGCAGGCACTGAATAGGGGCTGAGTTGCTTTCTGGTGCAGTTCCTCAGGCTTCTTTTTTTTGTTGCACAGCATGACTTGTTCTTCAGTTTATGAGCCATCAAGATATGTATGAGGAATTTTGGCTTCAGGGAGTGCAGACGAAAGTGCAGTGGGGGTCTTGGATAGACCATTATCCTTGTAGCCAGAGTAGACTGTAAAGCCAGTTAAACTAATTGTAATATATTTGTCTATATGTTAAACTAATTGTAATATATTTGTCTATATATCCCTAAGTGATGGAGACAAGCTAATCCTGGGTGCTAAGTCAAGAGTATCAAACTTTAAACAGCACATAACAAAGCACTAGTTAGCTTTTGTTGGCCTTACTGTGACCAAAGTTCAAGACTGGATGTCCAGGAGCCCCATAGGTAAGCATAGTGATACCCCAGTGGAGCTGTAAGATAACCTTCTGCAGAGACATTGCACAGTTAGACAGGTATATACCCAGCTCAACGTAGGTATCTTGAACACCTCTGGATTGGACTGTTTTTGTTGCATTCAGTACTTAGGGAATATAGACATATGTGCCACCTGTCTAGCCAGAGTTTACTACTTTTTTCTTAGGGAAAACACAAATATATGACATGGAAAAATATGCCAGGTAGTCAATTGCCTTTTTATTGCACTATTACCACTAGAGTAAATAGAGATATTCCTAGAAGTATAGCACTTAAGATGGACTTTTAGCAACTGAAGGCTTTGAAATGATTATATGTGGTGATGACCAATATTCTAGGTATCTTTAAGTAATAAACCAGGACCAAAGCCACACCTTTATACTGTAAAGTAAACCCAGATACTTGGTGGAAAATGGAATTGGGGCACAGTATGATTGAGACTTAGCTGTGAGTTAAGATAGGAATCATTTAAGATGAACTGAATTCTGAGGATAATTCAAGAATATCAATGTATGCAAAACTGATTTCTAGGAAATCTAATGTCTAGAGAAGCCTGAGTTAAAAGACTGAGCTTTGACCACCAAGGTCTGCCTAAGCCAAGCAGATGCCCTTTGTATATGAAAACAAAGTACCCTTGTCTGTTTGCTCTACACAGACCTGGAGAAGTCCACTAATCTCATTGATGAAGCAGTCCCAACTGTCAGAACAACTAGCCTGAGCCATTCTTTCATGGAGAGTCTCTTGATAGTCACAATTGCAAAAGCTTGAGAATCTAGAGTTTTTCTGAAGCCCCATCCCTAAGCCATTAAAATGGGTGGTCCAAGCCTGATAAGCAGTTTGCTATTCTAGAGGAACAACTGCTCCACTACCTTTCACTACTTGCTCCTCCAGCACTGACCAGAAAAGATTCAACATCTAAATTGGATGAATTCATACCATCTAATAGAATCAGTATGAGAAAAAGAAATAAGATATGTCATATAAGAAGAATGAGTGATACAGACATTGAGAATAATCCAATATTTTAAGCAGAATCTAGAAATGAAAACATGTATATAGACTTGATCTTTTTTTTTTTTTTTTAATTTTTTATTTTTTATAAACATATATTTTTTATATACATATATTTTTATCCCCAGGTCTGTGAATCACCAGGTTTACACACTTCACAGCACTCACCAAATCACATACCCTCCCCAATGTCCATAATCCCACCCCCTTCTCCCCAACCCCTTCCCCCCGGCAACCCTCAGTTTGTTTTGTGAGATTAAGAGTCACTTATGGTTTGTCTCCCTCCCAATCCCATCTTGTTTCATTTATTCTTCTACCCACTTAAGCCTCCATGTTGCATCACCACTTCCTCATATCAGGGAGATCATATGATAGTTGTCTTTCTCTGCTTGACTTATATCTATTGAATATATATGACTGACTAGATTTGCCATTCAGTTAAACAATTTTTTTTTTTGGCTCAAAATAGCACTGTGACTTTGTATACATCTATTAAATAATAGAAATCACTTTGTTCTAAACATGTAGTCTAATGTTGGGCAAAAAATTACTACGGATGATATGTTATCAGAATTCAGCATCCATATTTAAGCATAGATTTTCTTTTTGTAAGTAGAAGATTGGTCTAGACTATCTTAAGAATATAGAAAATCTGATGAAACTCAGTTCAACAAACACTTACAGAGTTTATAGAATGTGTTAGGTACTAAAACTGGAGTAAATAATAACTAAATTCTGCTTCAAGGAGATCCTGAGCACTAAGTGTAAAAACGAGGAGGCACGGACCAGTGTATCAGCTGAGGGGATTGTGAAGTGTTTTTTGGTGTATTTTGAGGTTTAAAGTAGGAGCAGCATGTGATGAGAGAACATAAAAGCAGAGTAGGTTAATAAGAGTTTGAATGCCTTGCTTTGAAGAAAGGTAGAAATAGCACGAGTACCCTCCTGTTACTCCCATGGCCCATGGATGTGGGAATGTAAGGAGCAAAAACTCAGCATCCAGTGTTTGGGAAGCTTAAGTGGAAGAGAGGGTTCAAACCAAGTTTACAGATTATATTGGCCTCCTGTGGTGAGGAACTTTGGGCAATTAGAAATTGGAAGGGTAAAAATAATGTTGAGAGCAGTATGTAATGTGTAAAGAGTCTACATAGCAGCATCACATTGTAGAAACTGTGTAGTGCCACAAAACTCTTGTTTTCTGATCTCTCTACATTCTAATCTATGATAAAATGTAGTAAATGGACTCATTTTACTCTTCTAACTGACATTTTATTAGAGATTCAACTATCCCTGAAAATGTGGGCCTTCTCTGTAAGCAAGCTCTTAATACAAAGTCTGTATCTTTAACTGTTATAATTCTCAACATTTTAAGAATGCCTCAAAATGTTAAGAAGTCAAAAGGAAGAGAGAGAGTTATGGAAAGACAGAGAGAGGGAGGGCACAAAAATTTATTTTATAAGCCTGGAATATCTACTTTCTGGGACAGATTACACAAAGGGTAACCTCATTATAAGCTAATTAAATATTCCAAACCCATTTGTCATTTAACAGATAAAAATCAAAATTCTACTTATACAAAGATATGTGCACTTATATTAAATTCCCCAATGGTATGAGCAAAAGAATATATAACTAATTTAAAACTAAATTATCAAAACAGCATGATCTGTGAATGACTTTTATTACAGGAATTTGGATTATTATATAATTATATCATGTTTTTTAACTAGGAATTTCTGGGAGAAGATTTTTTTTTTCCTGAAAAGACTAGCACATTAAAAGTTTTACAATTTTAATTTCTTGATTTCTTGGGAATTATAAGGATAATTAGTTTCTAAAAGTGAATTGAAATAGATGTCTTATATTTCAAGACATTTACTTTTAATTTCTTAATAACCTCGAGGTAGGAAAAATATTTCATTTTCAGATAATGATATCCTGATTGTTCCCAATTACACATACATAGGCACATAGAAAACTTGCAATTTTATGTCTGTATCTTCAGCCACATGCCAAAAGTAGACATAAATACATTTACAAATTAGCTAGACAAAATCCAAAAAGATCTGTTCTCTAGGAGGTACTAGGTATATTTTTAATGATTTGTGCTCTCAAAAAGGTATATTTTTAATGATTTGTGCTCTCAAAAAGACCAACCAAAAGAACACCAAACTGCGTTCTCTGTCCTCTCTCACTCAACAGAGAATATATCTGAACATCCTGAAGGAGATATCTAAGGGGACAGATTCAAGGATAACCCAGAGAGTGCCATTACCAATGCAGAATAATGTTTCATATGTGTACAAATCAGACTCAAAGTAAGCAAAGACTGCTCATTGGCAAACTGGTCTTGTAGGTACCGGACACATTTATTCTTGAACCTGTTTATGGCATGACAAATAGCCTAACCCAGAAGTTAAGCAGGATACAGATGGGACCAGCAGAATTAGCTAAGAACAAGAAACAAAGTTTAAAAACACAAAATAAGAGCGGGATGAGAGGGGAAGAAAAGAATCAGTAAAGAAATTTCTGTTGCCTAATGGATTCATTTCAAGAACCAGGAATATTCTCCTGCCTAGGCTTAAAGAACTGATGAGGCAAACTCAAGCTATACCAGTTAAACAATTGGTCCCTGAGACTAAGTCTTCTTGAACTTTTTGGAGAGACCTCTGGAACTATCAGACTATAATTTTTTAAGGTGAACATGTATCAAAGGTTTATTTAACTCATTAATGAGGGAACCAGTAGGATGATAAACTGGTTCCTACCCTTTGTTTCTCAGTAAACCATGTATTATCATGCCTGATATGGTGGCCTTTTCCTTTTCTAATTACCTTCCCTATTTTCTCAATTTACTGTCTTTGAAGCATAATACTCTGTCTCCCCTACTCTTATTCAACATCGCTGTGAGTGTACTCATTTTATCAAGTGCATTTACCGCATTTTGTAATTGTCATTTACACTGTAATGATGGCAGTTATCTCACTCTTAAGAAAGGCTTCTCTCAGGAAGAAAACCATAAAAGACTCTTAACTATAGAGATCAAACTGAGGGTTGTTGGATGGGAGGCAGGTGGGGGATGGGCTAGACAGGTGGTGGGTATTAAGAAGGGCACTGGTTATGATGAGCACTGGGTGTTGTATGTAAGTGATTAATCACTAAATTCTACCAAACCCAATGTTACTCTATATGTTAACTAGCTAGAATTTAAATAAAAATGTGAAAAAAAAGAAAAAGAAAGACTTGTATGTTCTGTACAATGGTATTTTAAATGATCGTATCTTTATTACCATCTGAACAGTATTCCACTTAATATAGATTAGTATACTTTCAAAAACAAATGTGTAAGTTCACGTGTTGATGAAAAGTTTCATGAAGGCAGTTGTATTGACCTAAATCTAGAAAGGGGTGAAGAGTTGAAGAAACAGAGGAACCGCCCTGCAGACTAGAAGAAAGACCTACCCAGATATGTGCAAACTGAGGAAACCAAGAGGAGGGGGTTAACTGAAGAGGGGTGTGTGTTCAAGTGATGAGAAGTAAGATAGGAAAGTTGTTTCTCATCCTTAGAAATGACTGTATTCATAGTGCTGGTCACTTATGCAGGTAAGATTTCAAGCAAGATTCTGGATACTAGTATGAATTGGTCATATAGTTCACCCAGATCTGTTTCAAATTTATGACAGAAACAACTATTTACAACAATTCATAACCATTCTAACAATTCCCTCCCTCTGTGAACACAATTCAGAGAGCCAATGCTTTAGAGCATGTCTTCTAATGCTTTCTAATTATGATCTCATTAGTCTGGTCTATAAGGGACTACCCTTTATATATATAAATAAATAAATCTATCTATCTATCTATAATTTTTTTAACTGACAGTTAGTGTTAATTTAACAGTAGCAAGTTTTGAATTAAATAGAATGGTCAACAGGGTGGAGAACATAGTCCTTGCCCCAAAATAGATTGTAATGAAATTGGGGATGTAATAAAAGCACATAGGGAACCCTCAGACCGATAACTATAGAACCCATATGAATGGGAAATTTGTTAGGGCTCCTGGGTGGCTCAGTTGGTTAAACGTCTGCCTTTAGCTCATGTCATGATCCCAGCATCTTAGGATCCAATCCCTATTTAGTGGAGAGTCTGCTTCTCCCTCTTCCCTTCCGTCTCTCTCCTTGTGCTCCCTCTCTCCCTCTCAAATAAATAAATAAGTAAAATCTTTAAAAAATAAGTGAATAAGTGGAAAATTTTGTGTGCAGATGAAAAGTGTTAAGGTCAGCAGTAGGAAAATAAATCTGTAGAGATCCAAATAGATCAGGATATACAATTCTGCCATGAACCAGGAACTGAACTTCATGTTTGTCTGCATCACAATATGAAATCCCTCATCAATCTCAGAATCCTAATTACTCATGTTTCTCAGATGATGAAATTGACAAAGTCATTAGCTCTATCAGTATTACTTAAATAATATGCAACAGAAAAACCAAAAAGTCTAGACTTTTTTACTCTAAATTCCAAGCCCCCCTACATTACCTATATTTTAAGACTCTTCGTAACTTAAAAACTCTTTGAAGGTGATAGTATTTTTTTTGTTTTTGCTTTTGCTTTTTATCTAGCACGTACAATAAGAATGAGATTTTAGCAGAAAGGAAACAGCAAAGAGAGCATTAAGACAACCTGAAGATGATATCTGAATCCTAGACCTTTCTGTCTGACCAGAGAGGAAATCAGTGCTATGGTCTCCTAAGTTTGGGGATGGTGTTTTCTTTTTGTTTTTTATTTCCTTATTTTACCTAGCCTGTAATTTATTCTGCTGAAGAATCCAGGAGAAAGGACAAAATCTTGCCTTCCATCTCCAGATTAGAAGCTGGACTGCGTCAGCTCTAAATATCATGTCACATTAAATTGTAATAGTAGATCAAACAGTTCTTTTAATAAAGACATAACTGGACAGTACAGAGTTAGAAGACCCAAGTTTAATCTCCTTAACCTCTGCTGTGCTCTTTCCAGGGCTCTCACAGGAGGGTCCCTCTGGTATTCATCTCACTCCTGAATGCAGAGAACAGGTCCCTTGACACCAAGTTCCTTGCAAAGGCTGTTGCCTTAGGTGAGCTTAAGAGAAATAAGTAAAACACTTTTGATTTATTCTTTTGATCTTTACAGCAGCCCTAATAGGGGAGTTTTATTATTATCATCTCATTTTATAAACGAGAAAATGATACAGAACCCTTTATCATTATGCAATACTTCTTGTTTCTTTTTTTTCTTTTTTTTTTTTAATTTTTTATTTTTTATAAACATATATTTTTATCCCCAGGGGTACAGGTCTGTGAATCACCAGGTTTACACACTTCACAGCACTCACCAAATCACATACCCTCCCCAATGTCCATAATCCCACCCCCTTCTTCCAAACCCCCTCCCCCCGGCAACCCTCAGTTTGTTTTGTGAGATTAAGAGTCACTTATGGTTTGTCTCCCTCCCAATCCCATCTTGTTTCATTTATTCTTCTACCCACTTAAGCCTCCATGTTGCATCACCACTTCCTCATATCAGGGAGATCATATGATAGTTGTCTTTCTCTGCTTGACTTATTTCGCTAAGCATGATACGCTCTAGTTCCATCCATGTTGTTGCAAATGGCAAGATTTCATTTCTTTTGATGGCTGCATAGTATTCCATTGTGTATATATACCACATCTTCTTGATCCATTCATCTGTTGATGGACATCTAGGTTCTTTCCATAGTTTGGCTATTGTGGACATTGCTGCTATAAACATTCGGGTGCATGTGTCCCTTTGGATCACTACATTTGTATCTTTAGGGTAAATACCCAATAGTGCAATTGCTGGGTCATAGGGCAGTTCTATTTTCAACATTTTGAGGAACCTCCATGCTGTTTTCCAGAGTGGCTGCACCAGCTTGCATTCCCACCAACAGTGTAGGAGGGTTCCCCTTTCTCCGCATCCTCGCCAGCATCTGTCATTTCCTGACTTGTTGATTTTAGCCATTCTGACTGGTGTGAGGTGATATCTCATTGTGGTTTTGATTTGTATTTCCCTGATGCCGAGTGATATGGAGCACTTTTTCATGTGTCTGTTGGCCATCTGGATGTCTTCTTTGCAGAAATGTCTGTTCATGTCTTCTGCCCATTTCTTGATTGGATTATTTGTTCTTTGGGTGTTGAGTTTGCTAAGTTCTTTATAGATTCTGGACACTAGTCCTTTATCTGATATGTCGTTTGCAAATATCTTCTCCCATTCTGTCAGTTGTCTTTTGATTTTGTTAACTGTTTCCTTTGCTGTGCAAAAGCTTTTGATCTTGATGAAATCCCAGTAGTTCATTTTTTCCCTTGCTTCCCTTGCCTTTTGCGTTGTTCCTAGGAAGATGTTGCTGCGGCAGAGGTCGAAGAGGTTGCTGCCCGTGTTCTCCTCAAGGATTTTGATGGATTCCTTTCGTACATTGAGGTCCTTCATCCATTTTGAGTCTATTTTTGTGTGTGGTGTAAGGAAATGGTCCAATTTCATTTTTCTGCATGTGGCTGTCCAATTTTCCCAGCACCATTTATTGAAAAGGCTGTCTTTTTTCCATTGGACATTCTTTCCTGCTTTGTCGAAGATTAGTTGACCATAGATTTGAGGGTCTATTTCTGGGCTCTCTATTCTGTTCCATTGATCTATGTGTCTGTTTTTGTGCCAGTACCATGCTGTCTTGATGATGACAGCTTTGTAATAGAGCTTGAAGTCCGGAATTGTGATGCCACCAACGTTGGCTTTCTTTTTCAATATCCCTTTGGCTATTCGAGGTCTTTTCTGGTTCCATATAAATTTTAGAATTATTTGTTCCATTTCTTTGAAAAAGATGGGCTAAATGCCCCTGTCAAAAGACACAGGGTATCAGAATGGATAAAAAAACAAAACCCATCTATATGTTGCCTCCAAGAAACACATTTTAAGCCCGAAGACACCTCCAGATTTAAAGTGAGGGGGTGGAAAAGAATTTACCATGCTAATGGACATCAGAAGAAAGCAGGAGTGGCAATCCTTATATCAGATCAATTAGATTTTAAGCCAAAGACTATAATAAGAGATGAGGAAGGACACTATATCATACTCAAAGGGTCTGTCCAACAAGAAGATTTAACAATTTTAAATATCTATGCCCCCAATGTGGGAGCAGCCAACTATATAAACCAATTAATAACAAAATCAAAGAAACACATCAACAATAATACAATGATAGTAGGGGACTTTAACACTCCCCTCACTGAAATGGACAGGTCATCCAAGCAAAAGATCAGCAAGGATATAAAGGCCTTAAATGACACACTGGACCAGATGGACATCACAGATATATTCAGAATATTTCATCCCAAAGCAACAGAATACACATTCTTCTCTAGTGCACATGGAACATTCTCCAGAATAGATCACATCCTCGGTCCTAAATCAGGACTCAACCGGTATCAAAAGATTGGGATCATTCCCTGCATATTTTCAGACCACAATGCTCTAAAGCTAGAACTCAACCACAAAAGGAAGTTTGGAAAGAACCCAAATACATGGAGACTAAACAGTATCCTTCTAAAGAATGAATGGGTCAACCGGGAAATTAAAGAAGAATTGAAAAAAATCATGGAAACAAATGATAATGAAAACACAACGGTTCAAAATCTGTGGGACACAACAAAGGCAGTCCTGAGAGGAAAATATATAGCGGTACAAGCCTTTCTCAAGAAACAAGAAAGGTCTCAGATACTTCTTGTTTCTTATCACTAGATTCTAACTCTTAACTCTCAGCCATCGAATACCATTCCTCAGTTCTGGCATATGGAATGGTGCGTTCTGGTCTTCTAGGTTGGGCAGGAACATGGCAGGTGTTTTGACTCCAGTCTACCTTATCTACAAAGATTGCTGTTACCCAGTTTTCTCTTTAATTTCTTGCCATGGAGAGTTAATTTCCTTCTTAAAACTACGTAGTCTAGTTGTACTTTAAAAAGGAAGCATTAATGCTAATGTACAGTTGTCCCTGTTCCTTGGGTATTAGCCCAGGCCTTGTTATGTTAAGAGAAAATTTATTTTCCTCCTAAGTCTGAGTTTACAAGTGTTGCTCCTGGTAGCAGAACTTCTCAGAGCTTGGCAAGAGAACGGATGTTTATGCTTATATTTAGTAGGGGATCAGTTTGAAAACACTAAAGTTTTTCAAGTGATATTTTCAAGTTAGAGAGCAGAAGCAGATTACAGAGAATCTGAAAACCTAGGCTAAACAATTGCAACATGATGTTTGAGTTGCTGGTCACACCTTTAAACTATGAGGTACCTTTTATGTTGTCTTCTTTTATATCACTGTTTAATCTGTCACCAAGTATTATGAACTAATGTCTCCAAAATATATCTAGGTGTCGAAAATTAATCTCTCTCTTTGCTTCTACTAATTAATTCAGACATCTGTTATCTGTCACATAGATAATTGTAATAACCTTCTCATTAATCTTTCTGGTATTAACAGAATTTTATGAGAATCACATGAGTCAATACACACAAAACTCTGTTCATGTATATATAGTAAGCACCCAATAAATGTTATCATAACTATTTCTTCTCTATTAATTCTTCCCATTGAAATCAGAGTAATCATGTCAATATTTAAATTTTATTAAAGTAATACAGATAGTGATTCAAAATGCAGATTGTTACAGAAAAGGAATATAACATTTCCCTGGTTTACCATTCCCAAGCCATAGTCCTGCTGTACAGGCAGTGCTGTTTTACCTGTTATTTCTCTCCACATTTGTGAATAATATTTTTACATTATAACTCTTTATATTTCAAATGTACCTATTTTTTTAAATGTTTCTTTTTTTAAGATTTTTTTATTTATTTGAGAGACAGAGTGAGCAAGAGAGAGAGAGTTTACAAGCTAGAGGAGGAGCAGAGGTAGAGGGAGAAGCAGACTTCCTGCTGAGCAGGGAGCCTGATGTGGGGCTCGATCCCAGGACCCCGGGATCATGAACTGAGCCAAAGGCAGCTACTTCACTGACTGAGCCACCCAGGCGCCCCACCAAATTTACCTTTTTAAGTTAACTTCTCATCATAGTTTATTGCGGGTTGGCTCTTCCACATTTTTTTCTCACTTCCTCTTCCTCTAGTCCTAATTTTTATTAAATATTAATATCATTATTAAATCTGTAATAATCACTAATATTCTTTTGGTTATAAAAGTAAGCATTATTCACTGAGACCATACTTCCTTATCTTTACAATCCTGTATTTTTCCTGGATGTAGTAATATATTTACTTTTTTCTTTTGCCTGGTTTTCTTTGAATCCACCTTTATTTTTTCCAAAAGATCCAACACATATACAACATGCATATGTCTACCAATGATTTCACTATGTTCTGATAATTACTTTATTTTGTTTTAGTAAACTAGTTAACTAATTTATGAATGAGAGTTACTACTTTCCATGCCTTCAGTTCTTTGGTTTTTAAATATGTTATTACTAATTTTGGCTTCCATTTGTTTTGATGCTAGAACTTCTTTTTGTAGTTTTCCTATGTTGGACCAATTTTTCCTGGATAATGTATCTTTTATTCTCTTGTTTTATTCCCATACTTTTCTGAGTCACAGCATCTATTAGCTAGCTTCCAACTAGCATGTCTAAAAATGTTTTGTTTTTCTTTCACTTTTGATGGCTAGTTTTGCTGGGTAGAAAATTTTTTCTAGGTTAAAATGTACTTCATATAAGTTTTTTAATTTATTGCTTCATTGTTTTTTAGCTTCCAGTTTTGATATTATGATATCCAATGCCATTTTGATCTTAAATCTTTTGGTATGACTTGTTAGTTCTCTGTACATTTGGGAATCTTCACTTAAACTTGGTTTATTTTCTTTAGTTCTGGGAATCTTTTATAGCTATGAATATAATTATCTTTTCCCCTCTGTTTCCATTATTCTTTACTTCACAAAAGCATATTTATCTTTCTCTTTCTATTTAATACTTAATGACATTTCATTTTAATTCCTGGATACAGTACTCAACTGTTTAATCAACTCTTTTTTTTTTTTTAACTTTTGATTTCGTTTGTCTTAATTTTAACTTATAATGGAATTGTTTTTGTGTCTAGTTTACCTTTTTTTTAAGATTTATTTATCTTAGTAAGAGAGAGCACGCAAGCAGGAGGAGGGGTAGAGTAAGAGAACCCTCAAGAAGACTCCCACTGAGCAGAGAGCCTCACACTGTGCCAGTCCCATGACCAATGAGATCATGACCTGAGCCAAATCAAGAGTTGGGCACTCAACTGCCTGAGCCACCCAGGTACCCCCAGTTTCTTTTTTATATAGATTTCAAATGCTGACTTATGAATCAAGTTAAAGATTTATTTACTTATTTGAGAGAGAGAGAGAAAGAGAGTGCACATGAGAAGGGAGAGATCAGAAGGAGAAGCAGACTCCCCGTGGAGCTGGGAGCCCAATGTGGGACTCAATGCTGGGACTCCAGGATCATGACCTGAGCTGAAGGCACTTGCTTAACCAACCTGAGCCATCCAAGAGCACTTTATGAGTCAATTTAAACAAAGAAAAAAACTGTCATTTTTTTAAGAGGTGGAGGAAATGTCATCACTTCATTATGTTGGCTTTGGTAAAGAATCAGGAAATCTTACTATTTTATATGGAAACTATTGTCTAAAACTTTTGTTTTGGTTCTTTAACCTCCCATCCCTTCCTTTCTAGTGCAATTTGCCATCAAGTTTTAAATTGATGTTTTGTTTTGTGTGTGCAAATTAGATATGTCATTTTGATTTTTCAAGCCTGTGGCTCTTTCTTTTCTTTTCAACCATCACTGATGTGTTAAAGTATATTGACTATTGTTGCCCCTTTGGTTATCTTTGTTTTCTTGCATTAATTTCTTATTTCATCACTTTACCATCATTTTCAAAGGGTTTTGTGAGGTGGTGGTATGCAGATAAGACATTGTTTTGAAGATTAACTATAACCAACTCATGGTTTCCAACCCTAAGAAATTTTTTATTGCAGGGGCACCTGGGTGGCTTGGTCAGGTAAGTCTCCAACTCTTGACTTTGGCTCAGGTCATGATCTCAGGATTGTGGGATTGAGCCCTGTGGGGCTTTGCACTCAGTTTGAAGTCTGCTTGTCCCTCTCTTCTCTCTCTTTTTCAGATAAGTAAATAAAATCTTTTTAAAATTGTTTTAGGGTACTTGGGTGGCTCAGTCAGTTAAACGTCTGCCTTCAGCTCAGGTCTTGATCCCAGGGTCCTGGTTTAGGGCCCTGTGTTGGGCTCTGTGCCCAACAGGAGTCTGCTTTTCCTTGTCCCTCTGCCCCTCTTCCACTCATGTGCACTCTCTCTCTCTCTCAAATAAATAAATAAAATCTTATTAAGAAGTTTCTTGTTGCACTGTAAATACTGTGCAGATACCTCAAAGGCCACTCATACCTTTTAAAACAATGTTGTACCATACCTCCCTTACCATGAAGTTCTAATCTTGGCTGACTTCCTTTAGTCCTTCAAATGCCACTCAGGCCTTTTCCATTTGGGACATTTTTGCATGCTGTTCCTTTAGTCTGAAGTGTTCTTCTGCTCTCTTTTGACCAGGAATGCACTTTTTCTTCTGCCATACCAAATTTAACTGTCCTTCAATCTAAGAAGTATTTTCTTTCTTTTTTTTTACTTATCACAGTAAGTGCCCCATCTGTTTGATTTACCACGCAACCCTAACAATATAGAAGATAACCAGTCTGTCATTTGTGAAATATATACCAAATGATAAGAACGACATGTTCTGATATTGACTCGATATGGCATTTCAGTAGATTTGTTGTTATATAAATTACAAAGCAGTATAGAATAATGATTAAAAACATAAAATTGGAGCCAGACTTCTTGGGTTTAAATTTTGGTTGTTCTAATGCCTATCTATATGCTTTTGGGCATGTAATTTAAGTGCATTGATTTCCTCTTCTATAAACTGGGGAAAATAATACTATGTAACTCCTAGGGTTTGTAAAAATGAAATGAGCTAATACACATTAGGTGCATATGTTTGACATGTTGCAAGTGCTATGTAATCCTTGGTTGAAAAATTTAGTTCTGATTAGCACTGAGTTAAACAGATCAACTTAGCAAAGGTAATTTACTATGATCCCATAAGTAGTTCCATAAATATGAATTAGCTTTGCCTAATTCATAATTTGAAATTAAAACACATATAATCAGAGCAAAATTACCCCTACTTACTAGATAGAAATTAATTAGGATCAATATCAAGTTTATTAATTTTGAATTATATGTAGGCTGTTTCCTCTCACATTTGTGAAACTTAGTGTCATTTTAAAGCTTTCTCTTTTATGTTAGCATACTAACACTTTGCATAGCAAATAAAAGGAGAGCTTTTAAGATAAGCTCATGATGGCAATTGAATTTCTCAGCTGCACAAAAATAGATCTGTGCATTTATTTCTTATTTTCATGAAGAAGTAAATTGTAGGCAATACTAGAAAATGAATGTAAGTGCATAAAAATATAGAAACGTCTTAAAAATTACTGCTTATGTTACTCGGAGACATACATATATTTGAAAAGTATGTATTATCGCTTCTCAGCCTTTTGGCTAAAATCAAGTGTGAAAAGCATATATTTGCATGACCCAGAGAAATGTCAAGCCAGATACACTGTAAAATAATAGGAGCAAGATGTACTGGAGGAAAATGAAATAGAAATGCAAATATGAATGACATATTAATTTATTAGTCATTCCCTGATAGTATAAGCACCATATGATTTTAAATTTTACTTCAGAAATTTAAAAAAAAAATTAACTTTCTAGAATTATGACAACAAATCCACAGGTCAACTGTTTGTTTTACAAATTAAAACTTCACTAATTATGGGTCACCTGGATGGCTGAGTGGGTTAAGCCTCTGCCTTCAGCTCAGGTGGTGATCCCAGGATTCTGAGATCAAGCCCTGCATCAGGCTTCCCCACCCCCTTTCTGCCTACCTCTCTGCCTACTTGTAATCTCTGTCAAATAAATAAATAAAATCTTCAAAAAAAAAAAAAAACTTCACTAAGTATGATTAAGATCTTGATATCATTCTAAAACTTAAAATTTAGACCCTTAGTTTTGACAATGCTTTATTTGTGTATAATTATTTTCTGAAGTATCAACAAGTTTTATTGCTTATGTGTTTCTAAGTTTCGGAGCTAATTCTAGTTTGTTTCTCTTATACTTTACTTTCATAATAAAAGAAAACATAACAGACATGCTCTTCACTGCTAGTTTTATTATGTGCTTTGTGTTTTTTTTCCTCAAAAATTTCAACTATTGCCCTTCAAACTTGCACTTGCCTCAAGGTTATACTTAATGTTGAGTGTTTGGTTCATGTCGAAAGGGGACTGTATCTGTTCACAACAAAAATAAGTGAAAAATTGTTTTACTCTGAAACTGAAGTAAGTGAAAGAGAAATACTTTGCCTTCTCTAGTCATAAATTTTATGTCAGTAGAACAGACTGTACATTTTAGATTTTAGATATGGAGAAAATATTTCAGACTTAGTATGCTTTCTTCCATTATTTTTCCTAAATACAAAACTTCTGCTTCATTTTTTCCTGTTCTATAATACTAATTCATTCATAGTTATAATAGTTCATGTCTTGAAATTTGAATGGATCATCTATTTCTTAGGTATCAAATTAGCTTGAGAGGTCCCTAGTGCTGACAGAATCCAGTTACAGTCCCCACATTCTCTAACCAAAAGCAAACCAACCAGGTAGTGGATGAAGATACATTATATTTAGAGCCGTGGATGTATAGGTCATCTTTTGCCAAATAAAGCAGAATGTTCCTTTACTTCAGCCCTCATATCCTCCTTTTGCCTTTTCTTCTCTAGATGATGATACTTCAGGACATATGTTTGAGTCTTTTCATCATGATGTTATTTCTTTTTTGAGGTTGGATAAGTGATGTTCACCAAAACTTATCTGAATGGTAAAAGAGTGAGGAAAAAAAAAATCCTCTATTCTACTTCTCTTCTCCAGGTGATTGAGATATCTATCTATCTATCTCTCTATATATATATTTCACGCCTCTTTTTTCATAACCAATAATTATTTAACAACAAGGACACCCAAAAATCAAATGTCCAATGTTGAACTCATGACCATTTTATCTGAAACCTACTCTTCCCCTCACTTTTCTCAATATATTCATTCAGTTTCTCAGCTTGGAAACCTAGACGTCATCCATGGCAACCTTCCATTTCCCTACCCATTCAAATCTAGTAAGTCAATAAGTCCTATTTTTGTAAAGATTTTATTTATTTGAGAGAGAGAATAAGCGAGAGAGCACAAACAGGGAGAGCAACAGATAGAGAGGGAGAAGCAGCCCCCCCCCGCCCCGGTCCAGCAGGGAGCCCCATGTAGGCCTCTGTCCT
Organism: Mustela lutreola; assembly: GCF_030435805.1. Lineage (NCBI taxonomy): Eukaryota > Metazoa > Chordata > Mammalia > Carnivora > Mustelidae > Mustela > Mustela lutreola. Next base: position 97,008,215 of record NC_081296.1, read on the forward strand.
AGGGACCCTGTGATCATGACCTGAACCTAAGGCAGATAGATGCTCAACTGATTGAGCCATCCTGATGCCTCTCAATAAGTCCTATTGATTCTCCATCTTCATTAGTTCCACATCTGTCTATTTTATGTCAAGCTTTACTGTCAACACTGTGATACTCAAGAACACTGCCATGTCTCATCCTGAGTATTATAGCATTGTCTTTCTCTAATCCCAAATTTACTACTGGAACATTTTTCTTAAAGTTGAAAATATTTACCACAGACTTCATTTTATGACTTTTCCATATCCATACCTCTTTATAACTATCTAACCTTATTTCATGCAATTTCCTTACAACAATCACTGGATTCATGACTCTTTCTCAGTTGTATGACAACTCTGTATTTCTTGATACAGGGCCTTACACATCTCTTTGAGTGCCCTATTCTTTCCTTCTCCTCACTCATCTCTCTTCTATGTTTTATGACTTAACCATTACTCATTTACCAAAATTTAGCTTAGGCTTCACTTCCTCAGAGAAGTTTCTCACTTCTCTGATAATATAGTCATTCCCAGCTTTATAATCCTAACATCGTCTGCAAGTTTCTTTATATTAGTCATTTTCATAATTACATTTACTCCTCGTCATCTCTACCTCCACTATACACCACATGAAGACAAAGACTAATTCTGTAAACATAGACTCATCTTTTATATATATAGTCTCTTTAAGATAATATAAAAACAAAATCCACAAATAAATTTTTAAAGAGAATTGTATTAAATTTCAATATTACCAAAAGGGCCACTGAGATCATGAATATTTATTTCCATGAAGAGATCATACTTTCCCATTGAATTATTTTTAGAGTGTATTTCATGAAAATCCTACAGTTTTCTTTATGTAAAATTCATGATTACCAATTTCAGACAATTTGTCAACATGGCCTACAGATCTATAATCACTGCAAACCTCCTCTATTCTCTCTGAACTTTGGAAGAGCAAAAGCACCACCGCACTTGACCCAAATCTAGCAGATATTCTCTCCTTCACAGAAAAAGAAAGAAAGAAAGAGCGCCAGAAGAGAACTCCCTCAGCTTCCTACTTTTAGTAGTAAAAATGTGCCTACATATGCATAGATTTTTTTTTCCTTCCCCTTTTGAAGTTGAGGAGAGATACTTCCCCTTTGTGGGGCCAGTCCTTTTGCCCATAATTTGATTGATTTTTCCCTTTTGCTTCTTGTGTACCAAACTTCTTTTCAAAAGAATTGCTTCAACACTGTGACTTCTGAACCATTAAATATTTCCTGCTTTTTTTTTTAAATAAAAGTTTCTTCACAACACTAACCAAAAAAATAATATTTATTTCCATTTCTGTAAAGTACAAAAACAAGCAAAACTGATCTAAATATGCTTTAAAAATTTAAGAGAAGTTGAAAAAAATAAAAATTTAAGAGAAGTTGAGAAGGATGTATCTGAGATGCCATTAATGTTTTGTTTCTTTATGCAGGTCCTGGCTATGTGTCTAGTTTCATTAGACGGATAGATACTCATCAAGATATACATTTATGAGGGGGCCCTGATTGGCTCTGTCAGTAGGGCATGTGACTCTTGATCTCGGGGTTGTGAGTTCCAATCTTATGTTGGGTGTAGAATTTAGTTAAAAAATTTTAAAGAGGGGCGCCTGGGTGGCTCAGTGGGTTAAGCCGCTGCCTTCGGCTCAGGTCATGATCCCAGAGTCCTGGGATCGAGTCCCGCATCGGGCTCTCTGCTCAGCGGGGAGCCTGCTTCCCTCTCTCTCTCTGCCTGCCTCTCTGTCTACTTGTAATCTCTGTCTGTCAAATAAACAAACAAACAAAAAAAAAATTAAAAAAAAATAAATAAATAAATAAAAATTTTAAAGATACACACACTTGTGAAATGTGCAATTTCCTAGCCAAATATTATACTTTAAAATAACTGTAGGGAAAAAAAATTCCCTTCATACTTCATCCCCTACAGATTATCCTGTCCTTTCATAGCTTAGATTCTAGAAAATGTTGTCTTAATTTCTTCAGTTTTCACTAAAATAAATTTGGCTTGTGTTCCAATCACTTTACTAAAACTGCAATTCTGTGAGAAGTTCTATAATAAACCTACTTTGGTTCTCCTATTTCTCAACCTCCCTTTAACATTTGGTATTGTTGTGTGCCCCTTCCTTCTGAAAGCAGTTTCCCATCTTGTTGTTCATGGTTCATGCCAGGTACTCTTGGTTTTCCTGCTGTGTGTCCCTTTCCCATCTTTTCAGATCATAAGACTTTAGATATTGAAATCCTTCTGAGTAAAGGTCTTAGCTTTCAAACTCATTCTATGCATTTCCCTTAGGTAGTCTGTCCTATATCTAAGATTTTAATTATTTTCTATGTAACAGTTACTTCAAGAATAATTTTCTTGGGGCGCGTGGGTGGCTCAATGGGTTAAGCCTCTGCCTTCAGCTCAGGTCATGATCCCAGGGTCCTGGGATCAAGCCCCGCATCATCGGGCTCTCTGCTTAGCAGGGTGCCTGCTCCCCCCACCCTCTGCCTGCCTCTCTGCCTACTTGTCATTTCTCTCTCTCTTCCTGTCAAATAAATAAATAAAATCTTAAAAAAAAATAAAGAATAATTTTCTCTGGCTCAGATTTTACTGAGTTTCAGTCTCATTTTGGTAGATGTTTGCTTTATATTTTCATTTGACTATTTCATAGGCATTTCCAATTCATATCCAATATTGAATTCATTCACCATCCTTCCCTCTCTGCCAAATGGTGGCTTCTTTCCTTTTATAGCATCAGACTACCAAAGGAGGTCCTCCAGTTGTGTTCTATTTCAGTGAATTATTTCTGTTTCATCTTAGAGATGTCCATCACATTTTTCCCATCTCTTTTTATAAATCAAAAATCAGGTCAATCTTGACACCTTTCTTCCTCACCATAACACCAAATATACCACAATATCCTGTTATTCTTACTAAAAACTATTTATCCAGTACAGTGTTTTTTCTCCATCTGTTGATCTTTCTGATAAATGATTGCAATACCTTCCTTACTGATCTTTTCTCATCTGCTCTAAACTCCTCCAGTCCATTTTCGATACAGCAGTTGGGGTGCCAGGTGCTCAGTGGGTTAAAGCCTCTGCTTTTGGCACAGGTCATGATCCCAAGGTCCTGGGATAGAACCCCACATCAGGCTCTCTGCATCAGGCTCTCTGGCTCTCTGCTCAGTGGGGAGCCTGCTTCCCCCTCTGTCTCTGCCTACCTGTGACCTCTGCCTGTTAAATAAATAAATAAATAAATAAATAAATAAATAAATAAATCTTTTACAGCAATTGGAGTGATCGTTTTCAAAGGCAATTGTGATTATATTCTGTTTAGATTTCTTTCAGTTAATTGCCATTTTATTTAGGTTAAACTCCAAGTCCCTAATTAACACTGCCTGCCTCAAAGTCTTCAATTTCTCTTTTGCCAAATGGGAACTATTCACATACAGTTTCCTTAAGTTCATTAGTTATTTAGAAGTAACTTCCTCATGGATTCTTTTCTTGACTAAGTACACTTGTCCATGGTAAATAAAAACCATGCTTTTGCAGAATATTTTATTTTGTGTTCTATAGAACAACTTTAATGGCATTAAGATTTTTGCCTTTTAGAAGTTAAAAGTATGTAAATTATTTTTAAAATGCCAATTATCTTAATAAGAAGTAAATTGTTAACAACTTTTCCAGTTCTATCAATGATTATTTACCTGTTGATTTTTTTCTTACATTTTTCTGAATTGATACGAAAATTACTGCCTTCCTAAGGAAAAATATATTCCATTAACAATTTCAAGCATATCATTTTTTTAAAAAATTCCCTTTAAGTGATTATATTCCTTTGCTCATTTAAAATGTTATGTATTTGTATATGTGTGTGTGTTTATATTTTTATTGATTAGACTAGGGCTTGAGAAGTGTTCTTTTCTTTTTTTCCTTGAACAAGTATTTCTTGAATTTTCTGATTCTACTCTTTTTGGTAATAATTTCTTAAATTTCTCCTCTTTATTTGTTTTTTTTCTCCACAAGATTTTTATGTATGTATGTATGTATGTATGTATGTATGTATTTATTTATTTGATGGAGAGAGAAAGAATGAGCCAAGCAAGGGAGTCAGGAGTCTCCTCTATCATAAAGTAATTCTTTCAGAAATTATTTTCTGTGGCTAATTTAAAAATGTGTTTAGTTCAATGCTCATTTCTGTATTTTATCCATTATTATTTATAACCTTGTTAAGTTATGGATTTATTGCTAATAATGTCTCTGACTATATAAATTAGCTTTTAATTAATGATCCTATTATATTTATCTGGTAAATATTTTATAAAAAGATATTTTACTTCATTTTAGATCAGTCTTATTATTATTGTTATTAACTTCCAAACATTTGGTTTGTATTTTGGGAATTTATATCTGTCTCCTTTGAATTGCAGTGGAGTTATGTGGCCCACACAGTTTTTGTTTTGTTTTTGTTTTGATTTGGCAAAATTCTTCTTTCAGGCCTATTCTATGATCAATATGTATGATATCCATACACTTTATTATTTTTTCCCCAAGTTATTAATCTCTTTATTATGGGGGGCTACAGTTCTGGTAATTGTTTAGCTCTTAGTTCTTTTTGGAAAGTTTTGATATCTTTTTTTTTCATTGATTTTTTAACGTTAACATATAATGTATTATTTGTTTCAGGGAAACAAGTCTGTGAATCGTCAGTCTTACACAAGTCACAGTACTCACCATAGCACATACCCTCCCCAATGTCCATCACCCCACAACTCCATCCCTAATTTCTAATCTGGTTTGAATAAACATGTTCCTGAAAAATCAAAGCTAACAAGAATTTTAGGATTAAAAAAAAATTTTTTTATGTTTCTCATCAGCTTTCTATTTTTTTTCTCAATACTGTTACTTGCTATTCAGGATGTTGTGAAATTTTGTCTTTATTATATTCTGTATATGTAACCTTCTGTATCAGTTGGTATCTGGTCAGCGAAACAGAACTACTGTCAATACTTTGGATATTGAGTGTATTCCAGGAGGTAAAATCCAGAAGTGGCAATTGGGAAGTCAGAGAATGGTCTCCAAAGAGCACTCCTGCAGCACTGGCAGAGGTGGCTGAATCTGAGCTGCAGGGAAGCTGGGCAGGCCAGGCTGCCAGAGAGGGGCCGTGGGGGAAGGCCGGAGAAAGGCTCTTGATGTTCCTTCTGCTGTGGGCCTGTTGGTCAACAGTGTCAGCAGTTGGAAAGAAGAGCTAGCTGTGGAGTGGCAGAACAAAGAAGGAACCCGCCAGCACCTCTGCTTGTCTTTCCCCTGATCTCACCATGGTCATCTGCAGAGAAAAATCACTGCTACTCCACTTCCTCCTTCCACTTCTCACACAAATTTCTTTTTAGACGACTTCTACTGTTGATCTATAACGGGAATTCTGGGAAATGTTGTTCCAGCTTATAGATGTATATACATTTTAACGCCACTGTTGTCCACCTTTCAAAATGTGGCATTTAAATTTCACTTTTTAAATCTTATTCTTTCTGGGTAAAGTGATAAAAAAAAAACATGCAACTATCCCACATAAACCAAGAACATCCTAGTCTCTCCCAAAGAGGGCGCAAGTCATTTTATCTAATTCTGAGTAACATGTATTTCTTTTCCAGGTGAGTCACACTCACCCTTTGATATCTTGTAATATAAATACTGAAAAATAAGCTAACCACTATTAACATGTTTTATGAATGGAGGAATGAGCGAAGGAAGACTATTGTGTATATGTATGTACCTAAGTACATGCAAATACACACATATAATCCATACAGTATACATATACATATACACACCTACAGTATATGAATGTACAATGTATGCAATGTATATACATGTTTTTTCCCACATTTCATGTAATATAACTGCAAAAGTCTGTTGCTCCTGGTCATTTGGTCCATGGTGATGTTTGCATCTTCCTTCTAATTGTACAGATTTTATTTTTCTTTTGCCCTTGTCTTAGTCAGTTCAAGCTGCCATAATAAACCACCACAGCCCAGGTGGCTTAAACAATAGACGTTTATTCTCATGGTTTTGAAGGCTGCAAAGTTCAAGATCAAAGTGCTGGCCCATTTGGTTCCTGGTGTGGCCCTCTTCCTGACTTGCGGCCCACTGCTTTCTTAAATGTGGAGAAAAAGAGACGGCAGTCTGTCTTCCTCCTCTTATAAAACCACCGATCCATCATGAGGGCCCTGCTCTCATGACCTCATGCAACTCTAATTACTTCCTCTAGTGCCCATCTCTGAATACCATCAAACTGGGGATTAGGTCTGTAACATCTGAATTCCAGGGGGACACAATTAAATCCATAGCAGCCCTCATCAAGTAATGATCAACCAGTAATAGATTCTCATCTTGTTAGGTGACCCAGACTTTAAACTTTTATTCCTGAATGATCTGTGGTATTAACAGTCTTGCCCATATTGGATTGTTGCAATTTTTCATTGACTTATCACAGGATGTACAAGCCTTTTTTTTTCAAATTCCCCGATAGTGATTGCTCCATCCACACTTGCCCCATTTTACCTCCTTCTGTACAGTATCAATCCAGTTTCACCGTAGTGACCAGGATAATCAGCCTCTTCTACGAATGTTGATTCACTGGCGTGAGGAGCCCAAAGTGACCAGGTGGCATTTTCATTTTCCAGTTCAATGGAACCATTGTTGTGACCCTAGGGATAAATATTCTTCCCTTCAGAACTGAGATTCTTAAATTAGCAGAGCTCAGAGTTGCAGTGATGAGCTGCAAAATTTTCACTAGAGGATCATTAGCAGCAATAGTGAAAGGAGCTATTTACATTTGCACAACATGACTCCTGGACTTGTTAATCCCAGATCTGGGAAAAACAGCATCATATATGGGTCACTTATTCAAAGCATATCCCATATCCTACTTATTCAAAGCATTGCCCAGCAATGTGTTTTCATACAGGAGCACTGTAACCAAGTCTTCAAAGTGTCATTCCATTTTCTACCAAGTCTGCTGTTTTAGGGTGATGGTAGATAAGGTCATATCTGTGAACTCTAAGAATGTAAGACCAGTACCACATTCTTCCCTATAAAGTGAAATATTGGCTTTAACAGAAGCATTATAGGGAGGGAAGGCAAATCTCTATCCAGAATAAATACCTATTCCTCTGGGAACAGCATGCTGTCTCTTTTGTTTTAGAAGTGGTCCAGTGTAATCAACCTGTTACAGTCAGTTTGATGTCTCATCTCAGGGGATGATGCCATATTAGAGGTCCCATTATTGATCTCTGCTACTGAAACTTTGATCATTTAGTAGTTCCTACAACTAGACAATCTTTGATATGTAAGAAATTCACTTTGATAGGCTCATGCATTATAGCATTATAGCTACTATGACAACTTTTTTTTCCACAAGGAGGGAAGGAGCTAGAGAAAGAGGCTGAGATCCACAGAAAAAGATATAATATCCACCTGATTATTAAGATATCCTGCTGAGGTGCTGTGTGCTGAGCATTCACAAAGGACACAGATTTCTTTGTTCTCTGGACTCAGAGAGGTCTCTCCATAAGCCGCTTCCACAGAATCTCTTGTTACCAAATTTTCAATCATATTTTTTTCCCCAAATCCTTAATTGCCAGCCAAAAATATTAGATACTACCCATGAGTTAGAGAAAATCCACACTTCTGTCCATCTCTATTTCCAGGCAAACTTGCAATCAGGTACACTGCTCAGTCTTGCCCACTGAGAAAATGTCCTTCACCATTTTCCTTCAAGGTCACCTTGAGTGGTATTTTAAGGTTAGAGCTGCTGCTGTCCATATCTGTGATTTTCAATCAAGAGTAAAGAAACTCTAATGTACTTCTTAACCATGTATAGTCAATTACTGGCTTTTGGGCAATATCCAATTTACCATTCACTTGTGCTACTTTCTTAACTTTGTCAAGTTGTTATTCATATGATAACCATCTCCTAGTTTCTCCTTTTCCTTGGCATAAATCTCTTTGGAGAGAGAATTGCTTGGATTCCTTCTTTTGAATTCCAGACTCTGAGTAGCCGTAACAAGGTAAAGTTGTGTGGGTATTTATGATTATTGGGAAATGAAAGCTGAGGTAGATTTTTATTCAACAAACCATACCCTGAATATTATGGGAGGAGGTACTTGTGTGCGTTTATGTGTTTGTATGTTACTTTACTCCAGTAGTGTCCTGCTGTCCAGGGAAAGCAGTGAGGAGCTCAAGAAGACATTTATATTTATGTCCCAGCATGCTGTGTACTTACCAGATCCACACTGTGAGCTAAAGATGTCAGTGGGATTCCGATGGAGGGATGCTCCGCTTTATCCCTAACAGTTATTTTGCTTTTACGGGACTTCAGTATAGTTAGGCCTCAGTTTGGTAGCCAAAAATTTTAAATACCATTCCCAAAGTTTTCTGTTATTTTTTAAGTTCATTTTCTTTTCACGTCTATTTGTTGGTTTGATTGTGAAATTATTTATGTTTTGATTTTTATTCTGTTTGTCATTTCATTGGGTATTTCAGAGCTGAAGAAGTTAAACCGAGGGCCTCAAGTCACCATATTGAATGAGATTCTGTTTACTTTTCGAACCCAGCTAAAGTTAGGACATTTAATTCTGTTAACTCAGTCTCTCCTTCTAGTCTTCTGAGATCTTCTGCGTGTTAATCACACAACCCATTGTTTTACATCTTTATTTCACCCTAACATTTAATAATCACAGTCTCTATCTTCATGTAATTACTTGACAGTCATATTAAATACTAAAAAGGGACTGATTTCTGAATGTCAGTCTCTGATATATTTCAAAAGAAGGAATTTGAAATGAAGTCGTAAATGGGAGAAAATCAGAAACTTGGGGCACATAAGCCAATTATTTCATCATTATTTCTGGTAATTTCTTGAATATCTGTGCTTTAAAAAATTGAGACAAAATGAAGATTTAAGAGGGAACCTACATGGCAGTTTCAGTCTGCAAATGCCCTGTGGAGAAGAAAGAGTGTTTTGAGGCCAGGATTGTTAAACATCCTGAGAGAGGTGGCAGCTGTCAGTAAATACCCATCTCTGCATTCCATGGGTTTGTGGTGCTGTGCCTCTAGGCTAAAATATGGAGTACTGCCTCTTCTGTCTAGGACATGAATTTGGGCAGTGAACAAGGAGTTCAAATGAGCCTCTGGTCTGAATAATTTAAGCAGATGCTTTTGTTTGGAAATAGAACACCTGTCAAGTACTTTGAAATCAAATAGACCTCCTGACTTTAAATAGAGTTTGTAAAAGTCATCAAGGGAGTATTAAAAACTAATGGGTGAATAAATGAGGTGGAGAGAAAAAGATTTGGGAAATGTAGATGGAAATCTTTGGAGTTCATATTAAAATAATGATTCTAGATGAAAGTAATGGTTCATCCATAAACAGCAGGTTAAAAAAAATAATTTTAATCCTGGTTAAAAAAGCTTTTTCTTTTTTTTAAACTTTGAAAATGTGGCTTTCGGCTGTCCTTTGACTTCACTCTATTAAAAATATAATAATGGCACTTACCACTCTGTATAAGATATAAATCTCAAGCTCAGAAATTATATGACCTTCCATCTTAAAAAAAAAAAAAAAATCACCAGAGACATAAAAGCTCCCTATAAATGAAACCTGTTTACCTGGAGTACGGGAAAAGGGACAAGTATAAATTTCTGTGAACTCAAACTTTAGCTTTAGCTTTGCACTCTAAGTGTGAATTGTGCTTCCTTTATTACTACAAATGGGGTGGTATTGACCGACAGAGTTTTCTAATGTATGCTTTCAGCAAAGAGACCATTTTCCCTTTGCAGATCTCAGCAAGTAAAGGCTATATATAGCCACCAAGAAAACAAATATATTTTGAATACCTAAAGTAAGAGGAAGTACATAGGTATGTGTATGTATGTTTTTATACATTTGTGTATATATATTTGATATAATATTTGCATATACTTATGTGCCTATGTATATGCATGTGTATATTTGTTATAGGATATTAAAAGGAATCTTTTAGTTACTTCTCAATTGGGAAGTGGGGCCCAAAGCTGAAGAAAAAGAGAAACTAATTATATTCATCCTGAAGTGATAGATCATATTTTTCTCTGTTTACTAAAAGAAAGACTGTTTGTCCATGAGGGATTTGTAATGCTTGTTCTATGAGCCCGTTATTTGTCCTTGTATGAGGCAAATACAGCACCTTAAACAGGCTTACAGAGATAGGAATGTCTCCAAAAAGGATATTCCTTTCCCCTCTTTTTGGTAGTGAATATTTTTTTTTTAAATTTTTTTATTTTTTATAAACATATATTTTTATCCCCAGGGGTACAGGTCTGTGAATCACCACACAAGGTAGTGAATATTTTTAATTGAGATATCACTGATATGTAACATTGTGTAAGTTTAAAGTATACAGCATGTTAATTTGATACATTTACATATTTTAATATGATTTCCCTTTTTTTTAACACCCCTTTCCCTCCTTACTGGATATCTGAATAATGAGGTATTTTTGTTTTGTTTTGTTTTGTTTGTTTGTTTTCCTGTTAAGCCTGTGCCTTCCTAAGGAAGGAGGAAGATGGGGCAGCAAAGCACAGAGTGGGAATGATGAGGGAGCAATGTGTATCTCCCTAATTGACAGGGTTAGGATGGGCCAATTTTCTTTGAGACTTGTGGTCATTTAGGAAGCTAGCCAGGCCTGAGTGATTCGCCACTTCCCCATGCAGGTAGATTGTTCAGAAGAAAGGAAACCAAAGCAGGACACTATGGGGAGTTGAAAGGTGAAAGTGGTTAATTCCAGTTGGCTCTCCAAATCAGGGAGCTGGGAAGTAGGGAGGCTCTTAAGGGACTTTGAAGGATTCTGAAATGCATTCCACAACAGGGCCAGCATTTCGGGGGAAATTTTTTTGGTTTCCTCAGTGGTCTCAAAAGTCAAGTTAAGGGGCACCTGTGTGGCTCAGTGGGTTAAGCCTTTGCCTTCGGCTCAGGTCATGATCCCAGGGTCCTGGGATCAAGCCCCACATCAGACTCTCTGCTCAGCAGGGAGCCTGCTTCCCCCTTTCTCTGTCTGCTCTCTGCCTACTTGTGGTCTCTGTCAAATAAATAAATAAAATCTTAAAAAAAAAAAAAGAGTTAATGTTAAAGAAGCATTCACAGCTTGGAGTTAAGATAAATCTGAACTTTTCCTCAGCCCACTAGCCTGCCGAGGGGTAAAATGCTATGGCATAGAAGAGGACAGTGTGGAAAGACAGGCAAAGACAGAATCTATTCCCATCTGAATTTTAGTCACCTTGACTTCCTGAGATGGTGAAAGGGAGAGCTCTGGATCAGAAATTTGTTTGGAGTATTGCACTAGAATCACTGAGTTGTAGTCACTGAAAGCAACCTGAAAGTTATAGAATCTGGCCAAAGTAACAACCCACTTTATAGATATATTTAAATGTAATGGGAAATAGTGAAAGCTATTTGCTGAGTAAAGATGGATGGGATAGGTCTGAAAAAGAATATAGGGACTTTTTTTTTTTTTACAATAATTATACCAGAAGAATGTTTTAAAGATTTATTTCCTGCATGTCCAACCTCTCAGCCATACAGATAAATTACTGGGTTTAAAGAGTTGCTACTTTAAAATAGTGCAAATAATTTATCTGGGAGTTTATAAAATGATTTTCAGCATTGAAGCTTGTAATGCAGACCAATGAAAACTAAATGCTGGTATAATTTTAATTTAATTCTACCTTGCAGACCAATTTTTCACAAATATACTCAATGTTGAAAATGCAGACATGGATGTACAGGAAGCTGTATCTATTATTTGGGGGGGGGGATCATGATCCATCTGAGAGATTGTAAGACCAGTAGATGAGTTTTTTACATCATAAAGTACACCAAAATATTGAAAAAGGGAAATAGGTGGATGCATGCCTATAATTAGTGCACTTTGTTTCTTTTTTTTTTTTTAAAGATTTTATTTACTCATGAGAGAGAGAGAGGCAGAGGGCAGAGGGAGAAGCAGGCCCCCTGCCCACTGGGAGACTTGATCCTAGGGCCCTGGGATCATGACCTGAGCTGAAGGCAGACACTTAACCGATTGAGCCACCCAAGTGCCCCATTAGTGCACTTTAAATGTACTAATGCATTTGTAAAATTCCATCAAACACGAATACAAACTATGTCAATCTATGTTATGTTATTTATTACTAAGACCAAATCAAAGGAAAACTTGACACTGGTATTCCTTTTCTCTCCTTTGATGATCCCTCAGATAATACATCAATTATTGTGACTTTAATGTTATACATTTCATTTTGGAAAATATAGATTATTGTACAGGTAATACCTGGTACCACCCACCCAAGAGAGAGTCTTCAGTGAAGTAGGACTGGGATGGAATGGCGCCATGTTGTAGGAGAGCTACTAATGCAAGGAGGAAGGCTCTTGTTCTGTTCTTTATTCCAGAACCCTATTATAATACCTGCCAGCATTATGTAGATTTGCGGATCTGTTCATAATTTCTGTGTTTACAGCTATGAACAAAGCTAAAATAAAGAATTAAAGTATGTTCAAAGAAATTTAAAATAAAACAATGTAAGCTAACTAAGAAGAGTCAGACCAATAATATTTATCCTTTTTCTGGCAGATACATCCTGTATCTTTCTGTGTTCTCTTCTTTAGGGTTTTGAAAGAAACTAAGTTGGGTAGGGTAAAGGAGGTAAATACATAAAGATAAGAAAATAAGATTAAACCAAATTATTTCTAGACATAACATGGCTCTATTTATGAAAATGTCATTAAGTAATGAGTGCTTTACAAATGAATGAATATTTAATACGTTTGTAAAGAAAGTAAAATTAGCTGTGTTAGACTGATGTGAGAAATGATGACTTTTAAAATGTAATGTTGAAAATATTGGTAACCATGAATGTATGGGGTTTTCTTTTATTTTGTTTTGGCTTATTACCACTAAACATATGACTGGAAACCCCTTTCTTTGTTAAAGAGAGTAAAAGGAGAGCAGTTTTCAAAGTATTGTCCTTTTATTTTTTTTCCCTTCAGGGAGTCAGGCTATTAGAGAATCTAATTTGTTGCTGTTAATTTTATATCTATTTTCTGTAGCTTCAGGTTTCCATATTGAATTATGTCAGTCTCCTCTAAACCTCTTCAGTGGTTCCAAGTAGTCTGTTGTGTAGTATACAAAACAGAGTTGCAGTTTCATAAATTAGTCAGAAAGTCATATTTTCAGGATTTCCATTTTCTCAAACCTTTCTATTAACAACTTTCCCCCCTCTTTTATATGTAAATTAAATAATTTTCAGAGTAAAAAGAAAAACAAATAAATATTTGAGTAGATGTGATGTCCTAGCTCAGTTTCTTTTGACTTTAAGAATAGATTTTTTTAAAAGAAGGGGTTTCTTCATGAAAAATAAAATATTTTCAAAGATTCTTTTATATTAGCAATGTGTAATTCTTAAGATAATTTATTAACAATAATTTCAGTAGAATGGCTATGTTATCTGTATAATCTCTCTGTCTTTTTACATTAATCCATTATATCTATAACAAGCTCTTGCAAGCCAGGTGGCAACCATCTCGCTTTTTCTCTGGTGATGCTATACCATGTTATAGATTTAAGCAAGGTCAAACCATTTTCTCAAGGCACATGCATCCTGGGAAAACTACTAGTACATGCTAAATATTAACCAAATAATTTACTTTATAATAACAATAGCTGTCAAATTTGTGGGAAAAAGGTGGTTCATGTTTTCCTATTTCCACGGAGGGACATTAACAATGTTCACTTTTTTCTTCCTGATCTGAATGCATTGTTAACCTATTTCTATACCCTTGCTGAGGTCTTTCGATTGAACTCCCCTGGCTTCAGCTAATTCAGTTCCTAACCAGCAGGTATTGCTAAAGCATGCTGTGTGCACATATTCCCAGCTTTGATAATATAGAGGGAAACAAGAAAAGAATCACCAAATCTAGATCTGCATGCTGTTCTGGCTATTAATAGTCACCCTATCCTAGGCATTCTCTTTCTTCTTAATTCTTCCTCTCTTTCATTCATCCATATAATCCCAATCTGTAATTTTAATTTCAAGAATATTTGGGAAGGTAATTTGGGCATGTGCATTAACCTTCGAAGGCAACTCTGAAATGTGCATTAATTATAAAAGATCACTCTTGCTAGAGAGAAATATCCAATAACCTATTAAATGATCCATGATGTCCTAAAGACACAGACAAAAATGGATCAATGTGGTTGGCTGAGTGCATAGCCTTAAGGAAGTTACAAAATATTTATATGAATCTTTTCTTACCAGTGTAAAAATACTTATGCCACTAAGGAATTTAAGCAACATATATGTAGGTTAATGACTGAACATTTCTAAATATCTCTTATAAGACAAGTTAATAGTAATACTATTAGTGAAGTTTCTTTTGTGATCATTTTCAAACTAACAATTCCAGAAAGACAGTCAGGCAGTGGTGCCATGAAATAACTCTGTTATTATTTAATTTTACTTATTAAATATTTCAGTATAATATTATGCAGAAAACATCAGAATTACAGATGTAGAATGTAAAATCTTTTATTGGTGCTGAAGTGCAATTTTAAATAGCCTTTACAGAACTCTGGTATAGCACTCTAAGGCAGAGTTTCTTTTGTATGCATCAATAATGAATGCCCTCTATCCCTTCATCCCTTAAGTAGGGAAAATTGTAACCCTGCCATTGTATTATCTTATAGGCTAGCTGAGAGAGCCAAACACATCATCATCGCCTTCAAAGGGTTGGAAGGCAACTAAAATAATCCTAAGTGAATAACATTGTTATTTAATTTTACATAATTACCTCTTGTTGATATAAATGTTTTAATATGCGGTTCATTTAGTGTACAAAGCCTGAGATAGTTATTTTTTAAATTAGAATGAGAATCTACTCAATGTTGATAAGCATTTTGTTTTAATATTTTGTAATACAAATACACAGTATCAATGTGTAGGTTACTTACTTTAGTAGTTAGAATTTATTTTTATTCCAAAAATGTTAGTATTCAAGAGAACGGTATATATTCCAGGAACTCCAATCAATAATAGCATATACATGTAGCAATATAAAAATGAAAATTTTTTCCTCCACAGTCGCAGTGTGTAGCTATGTAGATAAATTCTAAGTATATAACTAGATAACTAAATATAGGAGCTAATGTTAAATCAATAATTCCTTTGTGATATTTAGATATTTTTTATAAGTCAGAATAGAAAATAATAATAATAAAGGTGTTATCTCTTATTGTCCTCCTTGGAAAATCTGAGTATGAAAAGGGAATTCCTGGAAGCATATTTTATAACAAAGGAGAAAAATAGCTGTACTGGATAGGGACAGCCAGTTCTAAAGTTCAGGCTTTGGAGGTACGTTGCTTTATTTTTCCCTTCTAAAGAGTTCATTAATCTCACTGTTTTATGTACATCCATATGTACATGTGTGTGTTGGGAGGGGAAAGAGGAGTGTTGCATACATGCATATCCGCTTATGGCATCAGGTGTTTTGCATTATTTTGTGTTTGATTTCTTATACTTGGTGGCATATCTTAGGGATTCACTCATGGTTTTCATCTGTCAATAATTATTTGTATAGCTGTGTATTATTCTATTGTATGAACATATCACAGTTTGCCTTTTTTTAAAGATTTTATTTGAGTGAGAGAGAGAGAAAGAGAGCGCACAAGGAGGGGGAGGGGCAGAAGGAGAGAGAAGCAGACTCTGGGCTGAGCAGGGAGCCCTACATGGGGGCTCCATCCAGGACCCTGAGATCATGACCTGAGAGGTCACAGACACTTAACCGATTGAGTCCCCTAGGCGCCCCTATATCACAATTTCTTGATGAATACTTTTCTCATGGTTCTATGAGTTTTTTTCCCACTTTGGGGCTATTATGAATAGGCTTTTTTTGAACATTCTTGTACAAATCTTTTTGTAGACATACGCACATATGTATTAAGTTTCTGATCTACTTATATTATTAAGTTTCTGATCATGGGTTATACAGGTATGCTGGTACAACCTTATACTGGCTCGTGAGTGCTGCTTGTTAAATACAGTGGTGCTTGTAAAATATGTATGTACTCATATGCACAACATTTATTTTTCAGACAACTGATTGTTACAGATATTTTTAAAAATGAAATCAGATTAATTTACACTTAAATTATATTGAAAACAAAGTGAATAAACTCATGGGGCGCCTGGGAGCCCAAGCATCTGCATGGGCTCAGGTCATGATCGTGCGGTGCTAGGACTGAGCCCCACATTGGGCTTTCTGCTCAGCTGAGAGTCTGCTTCTCCCCACACTCTAATTACTGTATATGTTTTTTTATTTTATTTTATTATGCAATGTTAGTCACCATATAATACATCTTTAGTTTTGATGTAGTGTTCCATGATTCATTGTTTGCTATAACACCCAGTGTTCCATGCAATCTGTGCCCTCCTTAAGATCCATCACTGGGCTCATCCATCCCCCCATCTCTCTCCCCTCTGAAACCCTAAGTTTGTTTCCTGTAGCCCATAGTCTCTCATGATGTTATGTACATTATTGAGTTTATTTATGTCTTTTATATCTACATGGCAGAAATGCTATATATTAAAGTGCCTATTGTACATCTTTCTTCAACTCTGCATTAGGTGATGTCACAATGAATATGAAATTAAATCTGGTGGGGATATTTAGACCACAAATATAGTAACTATTACAAATCAGGACTGGATTTTTTGTTTTGTTTCCTTTTTTTCTTTTTCCCCCTGCTGGTCTAGACCTAGGAAACTTATGGAGAAAATGTTACTCATGCAGATTAAATTTTATTTTAGTTACTTCTTAAATGATTGATTCTAGAGAATCAATTGATTCTCTGAATGATTGATTCTCTAACTGATTGATTCTAGAGAGAGCATAAGCAGGGGGATGGGCAAAAGGAGAGGGAGAAGGAGAGAAGTTGATTTCCCACTAAGGTGGGGCTTGACAAGGGCCTCCATCTCTTGAGCCTGAGGTCATGACCTGAGGTGAAAGTAAGAGTCAGATGCTCAGGCGACCGAGCCACACAGGCGCCCCTCATGCAGATTAAATTTTAAAGACTTCTCACATATAGAGCTAGGTCATTTAAGGGTCTAACCCTTGGTTTCAGCTCAGGTCATGATCTTGGGGCTGTGGGATCAGGCCCCATGTCAGGTTCTGCAGTGAATGCAGAGTCTGCTCTGGACTCTCTCCCTCTCCTTCTGCCCCCCCCAAATAAATTATTTAGTTTAAAAAAAAAAAAAGATGTCTCACACTCACATCTAGATATTACATTGTGAATATCACAAAAACTTGAAGAAATATTCTTCTGGTATTTAGAAACTTATTATTTGAGTTAGCAAGTTAGTTGTACATATCATTGAAGAAACAGCGACGTACATTTTTGTTTTTTCACTTATGTTTTGAAGGTTAATGAAAACACAAATACCAATAAATATTTAAGTCAAAGCTACTCCTGTTCATCAGTTATGACAGGCTAGCTACAGATACAGAAAAATCCCTCTGTTAGAATAAATTGGTTATAGAAAATTTACAATAGATAGAATTGTGTATTTAGTTTCATTTGCACATTGAGCATTACACATTTACATCAGTAAAATTTATAAAATTTTATGTATGTACTTATATGCACATATTTACTTTTCAGAGAGCTATTTGTTAAACATTTAACACACAACTTAAGAAAATAGTTTATTGGAAATGAACTGCTAAATAAGAAAGCCAAAAATAAACAAGTGGGACAACATCAAACTAAAAAAGCTTCTATATAGCAAAGAAACTATTAATAATATCAAAAGACAACATGCAGAATGAGAGAAAAATTTTAAATCATGTGTTTAATAAGGTGTTAATATTCAATATATACAAAAGCCCAAGCAATGCAATAAAAAATTATAAACAAGTAGATTATAAGTTATAATTATAAAACAAGTAGGGGATCTGAATAGATATTATCCAAAGCACATAAGCAAATGGCCAACAGATACATGAGAAGGTACCAACATCATTAATCATCACGTATATGTAAATAAAAAGCCCAGTGAAAAATCACCTCATGCCTGTTAGAATGGCTATTACTAAAAAGACAAAGAGCAAATGGTGGCAAGGGTGGGGAGAAAAGGGAGCCTTTGTGCTCTGTTGGTGGGAATATAATTTGGTGCAACCACTGTGGAAAACATTGTGAAGGTTCTACAGAAAAACTAAAAATAGAACTACCATATAACCCAGCAATTGCATCTCTGGATGTTTATCTGAAAAAAGAAAAAATCAGTATCTCAGAAAGATAATTGCACCCCTATGTTCCTTGACATGGAAGACAACCTAAGTGTTTACCAATGGGTGAATGGATAAGGAAGATCAAACCCCGCCCCCACACACACAGAGGAATATTGTTCAGCCACAAAAATAGAAGGAAATCTTGCCATGTACAACTACATGGATGGAACTTGAGGGCATTATGCTAAGTGAAAGAAGTCAGAGAAAGAGAAATACTGTATGATTTCACTTATATGTAGAATATAAATATAACAATGACAAAAACCAAACTCAGATACAGAGAACAGATTGGTGGTTGCCAGACCTTGGGGTTGAGAGTGAGTGAAATGAATGAAAGTGGACAAATGATAAAAAAATTTTCAGATGTGGGGCACCTGGTGGCTCAGTCAATTAAGCTTCTGCTTCAACCAGGTCATGATCCCAAGGTCCTGGGATTGAGCCCCTTGTCAGGCTACTTGCTGAGTGGGGAGTCTGCTTGTCCCTCTCCCTTCATACTCTCCCAGCTTGTTTTCTCTCTCTGTCTCTCAAATAAATAAAATCTTTTATAAAAACTTTTATTTGTGAGTCCTAGGGATATAATGTACAGCATGATGACTATAGTTAACAACACTGAATTGTATATTTGAAAGTTGCTAAAAGAATAGATCTTGAAAGTTCTTCACACAAATAAAACATTTTCTAACTGTGGTGATTAATGTTAACTAAACTTCTTGTGGTAATCAGTTTGCAATATTTACATGTGTCAAGTCTCTATGTTTTACAGCTAAAACTAATATCATGTTATATTCAATTATATCTCATTAAAATTAATTAACAACTTAGAAAATCAGATGTGGAGACAACAAATGGTTAAATGAATTCTTAATAGCCTTTGTTGCACAAAAAAATAGTTTATGTAAAGTATCAAAAAACATGAAAATGCCAACAGATAAAAAAGCAAAGGAGATGAACAGATAACTCATACATAATAGAGGGAAAATACACGACAAACTCATGAGAAGTTTTGGCTGCGCCAATAATAAGAGAAATATGCAAACTTACAGTGTCACAATTCAGCTCTCAAATTAATGAATATTTTCACAATGATTTTTTTTTGTTCTTCTTTCCACTGATGATACAGTGGAATTCATATGGATGTATTAACACAGAGTATTTTCATTTTGCTTCCTTTGCCATGTAGAGGAGAATTTTGTGTTATCATCATGATGATTTATTAAGAATGGTGCTAAGTGCTCACATACATTATTTTTTAAGCTTTATTGAAGTATAATTGACAAATACATTATAAGATATTTAAAGTGTACAATGTGATGATTTGATATATGTATACATGGGGAGGGAACCCTCACCCAAATGAGTTAACTAACACAATTATCAGTTCTTATTTTCCTTTTCTTGGGTGGTGGGGTGAGAATGTTCAAGTTTTACTCTTTTAACAAATTTCAATTATACAATATAGTATTGTCAACTGTTCTCACCATGTTACACATTAGATACACAGACCTGATTTATAATGGTTTTGATTTTGTGATAAAATGGGCATTCTTTTAAGTTCTGATTAATTAAAAATCATTACCAACATTTTAAAGACAATTTAGGAATACCAATGTCACATTCTTACTGTTTAAACTACCCTGCCAGGGGTTATACATAATCATGATATGCACATAATTAGCTCTGAAAAAAGTAAACCTCTGATTTGTAACATTTGCCCGTATTTTTGAGGTAGGTTTTACCATGACTGATTTTAAGCCGCTAATAGATAAGCAGTCCATTCACAAAATTTCACAGTTGTCTATTACAAGCTAATATAAGCCAACACAAGGATTCCAATGCGTGTAACTTTTTTGTTTTGTTTTGTTTTTTGGGAGGGAGGAAGGGAGGGCGAACAGGCAGGGAGGAGAGTCAGAGAGAGAGGGAGAAGCAGACTCTGCCGAGCAGGGAGCCTGATGTGGGGCTTGATCTCAGGACCCTGAGAACATGACCTGAACCAAAGGCAGATGCTTAACCCACTGAGCCACCCAGGTGCCCCTTTTACTTTTATTTTTAAATAGTAAATTGTTACACAAAAAAATAAAATTAATCTTTTATTTTTATTTTTTTATTTCAGGTGTTTATTTAAATTCTAGTTAACAATATGGCAATATTGGTTTTAAGTTCAGAATTTAGTTGATTGATCACTTACAAATAATACTCAGTACTCATCATAACATGTGGTCTCGTTAATACCCATCACCCATTTAGCCTATGTTCTCCATTTTTCTCCATCAATGAACCCTCAGTTTGTTCTTATATATTAACAACCTTCTTTTATTTTTTTTTTAAGATTTTATTTTTTTGAGAGAGAGAGAGCACAAGCAGTGAGGAGGAATAGAGGGAGAGAAAGAATCAGACTCCCTGTTAAGCAGGGAGCTGGATTCAGAACTAAATCTGAGGACCCTGGGATCATGGCCTGAGCCAAAGGCAGATGCAAAACGATGGAGCCACCCGGACGTCCCTCTCTTTTGCTTTTAAGAGCCCAGGTTTTATTATTACAGTCACCCAGATAATTAAAAATAATCTATCCATTTTAAGGTCTATAACTTCAATCTGCAAAGTGCTTTCTGGCATGTAAAGGAACAGTCTTGTGTTCCAGGACCGAGGGCTGAGACATCATTGTGGCTGTCATTAGTCTGCCCACCACAATATTAAATTTCAAATTAAAACCTTTCACAAAAATATCTCTAAAACCATATCCTGACAAGAGTAATTCTAGAATAATTATTCTTCCTTAGAGCTAGAGTCTTCCAAAGGGCCTATACCATTTGCCCTCAAACTCCCCCAGATTCATGAGCTACCTGAGATCATACCAGATTTTATGTTAAAAGTGAACCAAGTACTTCTTTTAAAAATGTTTAATTAAGCCCAGGAAACCCTGATCACTATCTTTCCTCATGGGGAGTCATAATATGCATTAATATAGAAAGGTTCTGAGATATTCTGCAGTAAAGAAATTTCCTTAGTTGTGTTAACGCATTGTTCCCCAAATATACTTGAACATGAAACGTAAAAAAAATACCCTGTGAAACTATTAACATCACTCATAAAAAATGATTTTCCTTGATCTTGGTATTGAACATGACTCTTCAATATCTCTGAAATTATCTTTCTTTATATCACCACTATTACTGTCTCACTTTTCTTGCTGTATTAAAAATATCAATTGCACTTTTACTCTATTTTAATTGTTCTACATGTGCTATTTCTGCAGAATTATTAACCCCCTTTCACAGATGAGAAAACCAAGGTCAAGTAATATTCCCAAATTCCCAACGCTAATTCCAGTGTAGCTTAACTCATCTCTCCTGGTCTCCATTTTTTACCCTTCCCCATACAATCTTCTGTTTTAGGATGGAAGTTTCCTTCTAAAATACTGATTTGACTTTTTTGCTTAAAACGTTTCCACCAAGTCCTTACAACCCTATAAGATAATATCAGATGGGTGTAGTGTGGTAAAGAAGGCCTGTGTTAAGCCTCTCCAGATGCTATACTATAACTCTCTTATGATCATTGGTTTATGCACCTGCTTCTTCACACTTCCCTCTTTCCTTCATGTTCTTCTACTCTCTATTCCAAGTAATAAACTTCTATTCATTTTTCCAGAACCACCTCAGATGTCATCATCTCTGTGAAGTTGTCCCTGTCTCCCCTTGATAGAGTTATGTGCTCTCACCCCAGTTGTTTAGTTGTGTTTGCTGATGTGAATTTATTTCGTTTCTTTGTGTGTTGGTTCAGAGGGGGGTAGTATATATACTTTGATAAATTATATAACAGTTCTGTGTCCATCCTCTCTTCCTAACTTCTAAATTACTGTTTTATTTTTCATTGATAAGTAAATACCATAAGCTGTTACTTAATTAAGAGATTTGAGATGTTTATTTCTCTTTTTGGTGGATTCAACTTTGTGAAAAGAAGACTGTATAAAAAGTGATACTTCATTTTCCAAACTAGATTTGCATTTACTTGTTATATAACTGATACCTCTGCCACTTCCCCAAATTAGATGGCAAGTTTCTCAAGGGTGAGGGCAGAAACAATGGCTTAACTTATATTTATATCTTTAGCTCTCAATCTTTCATATACCTTTATGTCCTATAAATAATATGTGGTCATTGGAGAGGGGTGTCCAAGATGATGGCAGAGCAAAATCCTTAATATGGATGCACCAAGTTATAGCTATGTACAGATCATTCTCCTCTGAAAATGATCTGAAAACTAGATGAACTGTTTCCATAACAAAGGGTAAAAGGACCATATCCAGACGGATAGAAGAGGTAGAGACTGTCACAAATAACCCTATCCTCACCATGCCAACACACAATAAGGAGGGACCTCACTAGACAAGTACTTGTCTTGAAGAAGCCAGGGGTTGGTGCCCCACATTGAGCCCCCTGGCCCCTAGTATCAGTACTGGAAATATGAGTCCCCAGAACACCTGACTCAGAAAACCAATGGAGCTAATGTCTGGAGGTTCCAAAGTGCTATAAGAAACAGAGCTACCTCTCTTGGAGGTCACATGTATGGTATTGTTCTCCCTGAGACCCAACAAATATATATATATATATATATATATATATATATATATATATATATATGAAATATATGTGGAATGAATATATATATATGTGTGTGTGTGTGTGTGTGTGTTTATGAAAAGTACCTAGATTATGTATGATGGAGATTCATTTGCTGATTTGGGGACATTGGCTGGAGGGAGGTAGCAGTTTAGATGCTTCCTGGGATGGAGATGCTGGTGGACAACATTGTTCCACTCTCCACATAACCTACTAGCACAGGCAGGTGAGCTCAGATGTGGCACCTTCACACTGCCTTGCTGAGACAGATGGGGTGAGGTGGTGGCAGTTCTTGCTGAGCCTGTAAAGCACAGGTGGTAGCAGCACTCCTCTGCTCCTGGCTGGGATGCCTGAGTGCAAACGGTCATGGAATTCTCCAGCTGCATAGCCCAAGTGTGCAAGTGTGAGGAGTCACTGCATTCTCCCACCCCTGCATTCTGAAGCTGGCAAGCACACCACACACTACATTCTCCAGTTGCCTTGCTTTAAGCTAGCAGGTATGTTTAACCCACTCAGGGGACACCTCTTGATCACCTGATCCTGGTGGCCAGGAGATCTGGTGTTCTGTAGTACCATGGGATGTTAACAATCAAAATGATAGTCCTTGGCAGGTGACCACCTCCAGAGCACTGCGCAGACCACAGACT
Organism: Mustela lutreola; assembly: GCF_030435805.1. NCBI lineage: Eukaryota > Metazoa > Chordata > Mammalia > Carnivora > Mustelidae > Mustela > Mustela lutreola. The sequence continues at coordinate 97,031,883 of NC_081296.1, forward strand.
GAAACACAACCCCAGTCTTCCTGTGAAAAAACTCTATTTATTTTACACTTGGGATTCACCTAAGGGACAGGCTTCAGGTTTCCCACACATCTGGAAGCTAAGGAGGTAATCCCGGAAAATGTAAGCAGGAAAACACAATCCTTGTGCATTTCTAAGGCTTCACTACAAATCAACAAGCCTTTCCAGAAAGGAGCTTATACATTCACCTGGAGTGCAATTATTGCAACTGTTGCCCAGAGGGCACCTCCAGATATCCTGATTTGGAGGCCAGGAGGTATTACAATTGCAAACTGACAGTACTGTGTTCATTTGTGTACTTTCAAAAACTGCTGTCTGAGATTCTGACTTCCAATCAACCTGAAACTGTGTACTAAATGAAATTTTTCCCCTGGGGTCACTGACAGGTCTTGGCATACCCTCAACAACAGGAGCATATCAAGAATAATCAGGTGGTTTAGACCATCACAAAGGTTCAAGAGTCAAACAAGAGTGAGGGTAAAGTTGAACAAGAGGGAACAGCACCAAATCAGGGCACCTCAGGACAGAGGGGTAGCTGTTTTACCCAATATATAGAAACACAGAGTCAAGTAAAATGAGGAAGGAAAACTATATTCCAAGCAAGACAAAAACCTCAGAAAAAGACCTTAATGATAAAGTGATAAATAGTATACCTGGTAAAGAATTCAAAGTAATGGTCATAAAGATTCTCAACTGAACTCAGGAGGTGAATGGATGAACACAGTGAGAACTTCAACAAACAGAAAACATGAAGTATTAAACAAGTCACAAAGCTGAAGAATGCAATAACTGAACAGAAAAATGCACGAGAAGTGTTCAATAACAGGCTGGATGAAGTAGAAGTATGAATTAGCAAACTTGGTAAAACAAAAAAAAAGAACCTCTGAAGCAACATCAAATAGAATAACATTCACATTATAAAGGTCCCAGAGGAGGAGAAAGGGACAGAAAATTTATTTGAAGATATAATAGCTAAAAGCTTCCCTATCCTAGGGAAAGAAACAAACATCCAGGTCCAGGAAGCCAAGAGATTTTCATGTAAAATGAACCCAAAGAGAGCCACACCAAGACACAATATAATTAAAATGTAAAAAATTAAAGAGAGAAAATTAAAATCCCTAAGAGAAAACCTGCTACATACAAGAGAAAGCCCATGAGGCTATCAGCAGATTCCTCAGCAGAAACTTTGCATGCCAGATAGGAGTGACATAACATATTCAATGTGCTGAAAGGACAAAGAATTCCAACCAAGCATAACTACCTGGGAAGGTTATCATTCATATTTGAAGACAGAGTTTTCCAGAGAAGCTTAAGTTAAAGGAATGCATTGCTAGTAATCCAGCCTTATAAGAAATATTAAAGGGACTTAAGGTAAAAAGAAATGGGACTAACAATAACAAGAAAACATACAGAAGTAGAAATCTTACTGTAAAAAGTAAATATATGATACAGAAAGTGGATTAGCCACTTAAAAAGATACTAAGAAGGTTAAAAGACAAAAGTAGTAAAATCAAAACTAAAACTACATTAATTAATTAAAGGATACATAAAATAAAAAGATGTAAAATGTGACATCAAAAATATAAAACTTGAGGGGTGGAGTAAAAATGTGGTTTCAGGCTGTGTTCAAATTTCAAGTTGCTTTCAACTCAAAATAGATGGCCATATACCTAGGATGATATATGTGAACCTCACGGTAATCACAAAGCAATAACTTATAGTAAATATTATAGAAGATGAGGAGAAAGAAATCTAAACATAACACTAAAGGAAGACATCAAACCACAAAGAGAGAAAGAGAAAAAGAAACAGAGAGGAAGTGTAAAAGTAGCCAATTAATAATTGGTAAGACAACCAACAAGATGACAATAAGTACATATCTATCAATAATTAAAGTGTATAGAGTAGAGTCTCTAATCAAAAGACATGGCTGATTGGATAAAAATATAGGACACATATATAAGAAACTCAAGAAATTCACTTCAGAAGTAAGAACACACATGGACTGAAAATGAAGGGATGGAAAAAGATGTTCCATGCAGATGGAAACAAAAAGAAAGCTGGAATTTCTATACATATATCAAAGTAGACTTTAAAACAAAAACTATACCAAAAGACAAAGAGCGGCACTATATAATGACAAAAGAGTCAATCCTTCAAGAAGATTAAACCTTGGGGTATCTGGGAGGCTCAGTGGGTTAAGCCTCTGCCTTTGGCTCAGGTTTGGGATTTTAGATTTCTGGGTCAAACCCCTCATTGGGCTGTTTGCACAGCTGGAAGCTCCTCCTCTCCCTCTGCCTGCCTCTCTGACTAATTATGCTTTCTCTCTCTCTCTGTCAAATAAATAAATAAAATCTTTTTTTTTAAAGATATAAATTTATATATATATTTATGGTAAGATATGTAAGTATAAATTTATATACCTTTATAAATATGTATGTACCCAATATAGGAGCACCAAAATATATAAAGAAAATGTTAACAATCCTAAATGGGGAAATTGATAACAATACAATAATAGTAGTGGGCTTTAGTATCCCACTGACATCAAGGGATAGATCAATAAGAAAACTTTGGTCTTAACTGACAGACCAGATGGGTTTAAGAGATGTATGTAGAATATTCCATCCCAAAACAGCAGAATACATCTCCTTCTCAAGTACACATGGAACATTCTCCAGGATAGGTCACATGTTAGGCCACAAAACAAATCTTAATAAATTATAAGACTGGAGTCACATTGAGCATCTTTTTTCTGAACACAATGGTATGAAACTAGAATTCAGTTGCAAGAAGAAAACTGAAGAAAAAAAAAAAAACTTAATGGGGCGCCTGGGTGGCTCAGTGGGTAAAGCCCCTGCCTTCGGCTCAGGTCATGATCTCAGGGTCCTGGGATCGAGTCCCGCATTGGGCTCTCTGCTTGGCAGGGAGCCTGCTTCTTCCTCTCTCTCTCTCTGCCTGCCTCTCTGCCTACTTGTGATCTCTCTCTGTCAAATAAATAAATAAATAAATCTTTAAAAAAAAAACAAAAACAAACTTAAAAAACCCATGGGCATTAAACAACATGTTACCAAACAACTACTGGGTTGTAGAAGAAATCAAAGAAGTCAATAAATACCTAGAGACAAATTAACAGAATCCCGACACTCCAAGATTCAGGTGATGCAGCAAAAGTGTTCTCAGGGAAATTTATAGTGATACAGGCCTACAAGAAACAAATGGAATCTCAAACAATTTATCTTCACATCTAAAGGAACTAGAAAAGGAAACAATGAAGCCAAACGTTACCAGAAGGAAGGAAATAATAAAGACCAGAGTGGAAATAAATGGAACAGAGCCTAAAAAGGCAATAGAAAAGACCAATGAAACTAAGAGTTGAGGGACTCCTGAGTGGCTCAGTTGGTTAAGTGTTTGCTTTAGGCTCACAATTAGGCTCCTTGCTCAGCAGGGAGCCTGCTTCTCCCTCTCCCTCCCATTCTCCCTGCTTGTACTTGCTCTCTCTCTGATAAATAAATAAAATCTTACAAAGGAAAAAAAGAAAAGAAACTAAGAGTTGGTACTTTGAAAAAATAAAAGTAATAATCCTTTATCTAAATTTACCAAGAAATAAAGGGGGGGCTCAAATAAATAAAATCAGAAGTGAAAGAGGAGACATTACAGCTGATAACACAGAATTACAAAGGATCAAAGAGACTACTGTGAGCAATCATATACCAACAATTTGGACAACCTAGGAGAAATGGATAAATTACTCAAAATTTACAATCTTGCAAGACTGAATCATGAAGAAATAGGAAATAGACCAATTACTTGTTCTAAGTAGGAGAGTGAATCTATCAAAACCTTTCCAGCAAACAAAAGTCCAGGACCAGATGGCTTCACTGTTGAGTTCTACCAAATGTTCGAAGATTTAATACCTAACTTTCTCAAACACTTCCAAAAATGAATAAAAGAAAAAGTTTTCAAACTCATTTTACGAGGTAAGCATTATTTAGAAACCAAAACCAGACAAGGACACCACAAAAGAAGAAAGTTACAGACCAGTATCATAATGAAAATAGAAGTAAAATCCTCAGCAAAATTTTGGCAGGCTAAATTCAGCAATACATTAAGAAAGCCATACACCATGATCAAGTAGGATTTACTCCAGGGATCCAAGGATGGTTTAGCATTTGCAAATCAATCATCATGATGTGCCATATTAACAAAAGGAAGATTAAAAACTATGGTCATCTCAAAAGATGCAGAAAAGACATTTGACAAAATTCAGTATCTATTTATGATTTAAAAAAAAAAAACTCAACAGGGGCACCTGAGTGTCTCAGTGGGTTAAAGCCTCTGTGTTCGGCTCAGGTCATGATCCCAGGGTCTTGGGATTGAGCCCTGAATCGGGCCCTCTGCTCAGCAGGGAGCCTGCCTCTCTGCCTACTTGTGAACTCTGTCTGTAAAATAAATAAAATCTTTAAAACAAAACAAAACAAAAAACCTCAACAAAATGGGTATAGAGGGAACATATGCCAATATAATAATGGCATGGTATATGATAAGTCCACAGCTAACATCATACTCAACAGTAAAAGCTGAAACCTTGTCCTCTAGGGTTAGGAACAAGACAAAGATTCCCATTCTCCCTACTTTTAGTTAACAGAGTATTGGAAATCATAGCCAGAGCAATTAAGCAAGAAAAAGAAATCAAAGCTGCGTAGATTGGAAAAGAAGAATTCAAACTATTTGCAGATGACATGATACTATATATAGAAAACCCTAAAGACACCACTAAAAACTGTTAGAACTAAGAAATGTATTCAGAAGAGTTTCAGAGTGCATCCACTGCTTCTAATTATATTGTGAAAACGTCACCTGAATGTACTGCAATATAAATTGTACAAAATAGCAAAACTAGAGAACATTTCTTATCAGAGACATTTCAAAGCAGGTTTAGAATTCTAACATATGAGTTATAGTCTGGAAAATGAATTATCCAGTTTATATGGAAAGAATTTTAAATATGATTACAGATACATTATAAATATCCTGATTTTAAAGCCAAATCTCTCTTGAAATATAAGAGCCAAAGAGTAAAAAGCTAGGTTTTTTATTTTGTTACATATGGTGTTTAAATTTTTGCATAAAACACTTATGCAAAGATTCCCCAATATGGAAACATAATTTTGTGAAAAATTAAAAATATGTATAAAGGTACTTTTTTACATAAATGAATTTAAATTAAATAGGTACATCTGTTTAACATGGAAACTTATGGCAGTTGTTTCATTTTTTGAAGCTGTTCACAACAAGGGTTATTGAATAAAAATACTGTAAATGTAATTTTTAGTTCAATTTTCCTAAACAGATTGGGTGGCTTAAAGTACCAAATGACATAGCAAAGCTGATTAAAAAAACATCAATTTACATTACATGGGCAGTTTATTAGAATTGCAAATTTAAGTCCAAGCATTTGACAGTTTCAGTTCTTTCCACATAAACCAAAATTGATGGGTCTGGTGCACTTGAGAAAAGTTAGAAATGGGGATGTTTTATTAATGATTCAGTTCTACATAAAAACCAATGCCCAGCTTGATCTCCATTCTCTGGCAACAGTAATTCTTGTCAGCGTTGCTGTAATTTAATGCAGGGAAAACCATGACATCATTTCTTTTCTGCTTCACATTACATTCTCTTTTCTAATGCTAGTTGTGGCTACATCTAAACTCCCTAAATTGCCATTTACTATGAATCATAATGATTAATACATAACTTTCAACCTTCTTCTTACTTATTATTGCTAATACCATCCTATATGAGAGTATCTCTATCAGTAAGATGAAATTATGTTAGTTCACTCCCAGAAACTGTCAAATGACAAGATAATCAAATGAATCTATTCTTCAGTGTTTTTACATTCAAAATCAAAGATACATATTTAAAGGAAGACAGCATTCTATTCCATTATTGCCATGAACATTAATACAAAATTTTAATAATCTATGACAAATGAATTTTCAGTATGTCATGTAATTTTTTCTTTAATATATTTATTTGTTTCTTTTCATTAGTTCCTAGATAGTTCACAATAATTTCTTTCCTTACCTTAACCCAAACAACTTAAAAGTTGGTGAAAAGAATGATGAAAGGAACCCAGGCTTTTAGATGCTACACGGTGATGTAAAAATTTGTTTCTCTCATTTCCGCTACCTCTCTTCCTTTTGATATACTTTTACCTGAATTGAATAGTTAATGCTTTGTCCTTTTTGAAGACTAGATTTTGCTTTAGCACTAACTTTCCCTATTAAGTTCCAAGCCCCTTGCCAAAATGTTACTCTCCTAAACTCAACAGGTTTCAAAAAACCTCTATGCTAACATTCTTTTAAAAATTATTTCTTCTTTGACAGTACTGGATGATCACATCTTGAAACTATCTGCATGTTTTTACTGTCTCCAGTAAATTATCATCTTGGAATAAGTGTCATGATTCTGTCTTTTCTTGTTCTCTGGTCATCTTCTAGCAAGATGCTTCAAAGGGGAATTGTTTGTTTATTTTTATTTTTTTGCTACTGAATTCATTATTGCATTTTCTTTTTGCCAGGCTACACCTTATGGGATAATTAAGGAATATTAATATATCTCCATAGCAAGTACTTCAATGCAAAACAAAACAAAACATTAATCTTAGAAAAAGGATCTGGAGTTAATGTGGATTTATTTCTTTTTTAAGATTTTATTTATGTATTTGATAGGGAAAGAAAGTGCACAAGCAGGGGGAGTGGCAGGCAAAGGAAGAGAGAGAAGCGGGCTTCCTGCTCGGCAGAGAGCCCAATGTGCGGTTCAAGGCAAAGTTCAATCCCAGAACCCTGAGATTATGACCTGAGCCCAAGACAGAGGCTTAACAGACTGAGCCACCCAGGCACCCTGCTGATTTATCTTTAAAGCCAGTGTCATAGCATTTTTTAATTCACTCTCTCAATTTGAGAATGGAGAGGATTTTAAGTAAATTGTTTTTTTTTAAATTAGAATCAATATAAAGTTTTCAAATAAATTACCTTTTATGTGTAAGGGAGGAAAGCATGCTTTTATTCATTGTTCATGTCACTGGTAGTACTTTACAGCTGGTTGTGCTCAGATCTATTCTAGATACAATGAGTGGAGTGCCAATTTAGATAGGAAGAAGACTAGTTAGAAAAATATCATTTTAAGCAAGAAGTAATGGTATCTTGATCTAGGAAAATGACAGTAAAGATAAGCATATGGCTTCAGGCTATATTTGGTTATATATTGTTAAGATTTACTAATAACTTGGATATTGGGACATGGGAAAGGTAATAATACAATAACTTTATATGAATTTTTTAGCACCTGAGCTGGGGAAAATGACGTTGTGGGGAGTAGGTTTATTGAATTAAACCAGTCTTCCATTTGGATGTGATATATGTGAGCTACTTCTTCAACATTTAAATGTGGATGTCAAAAAGCAATTAGACATAAGTGTCAGAAACTCAGAATGGAAGTCAGAACTAGACATATATTGGAAGGGAAAAATAACCTTACAGAAATTATTTAAAACCATTGGGAATGATGAAATTACTTAAAGTAAGAATGTAGATAAAAAATAGAAGCTCAAAGAAACTTCAGAACCCTGGCAGAACATTAATGTTAGATGTCAGATGGATAGGAGACAGAATAGCATTGTAATAGTGACAAGAGTAACAGTAACACCTATGATTTACTGTGTCCTTATTCTGAGCCAATCAGCATCCTAAGCATTTTACACTATTCTAGAACACCTATATAATCCTTATGGCAACCAAATGTGTGCACTGTTATCTTTATTTTACATGAGGGACAGTTAAGGCACAAAGGAGTAAATTGACTTTTCCAGCATGAAGTGAGATCTTGTTTGTTCATTTTTTAATAAGGAGACACTGGAACACATTGTGTGCTCTGACCTAGTAGACAGGAAAATTGCTATTTTAAGAAAAAGATGTAACTTTTTTTTTTTAAGATTTTATTTATTTATTTGACACAGAGAGAGATCACAAGCAGGCAGAGAGGCAGTCAGAGACAGAGAGGGAAGCAGGCTTCCTGCTGAGCAGAGAGCTCAATGTGGGGCTCCATGTGGGGCTCGATCCTAGGACCCTGAGATCATGACCTGAGCTGAAGGCAGAGGCTTAACCCACTGAGCCACCCAGGTGCCCCAAGATGTAACTATTTAAATCATGTCCTTGAGAAAGTAGAAAGAAAGAAAATCCAGAATCTAGAACTCAAGAGAAGAGGTTAGTCTTTGAAGATATCAGTATAATTGGAGGGAAGAAACAATGAATAAATGTACAATATGACTACATTGTTGGTATATAGTTTTTATATAGGAAGGTAATTCTCTTTTGATTGTTTCTTTTTGTTGTTTTATTGAAAATAATCAAAGAGGATAGGTTTGTGGATGGGAGACTGAGCCTCATGTAGATTTTTTGTATTCACTGCTCTGAGAATCTTTACATCTCCATTCAATAAAACAATGTTTCACAAATAGTATATACTGATCAAGTATCTGTGGCATGAACTTCTGTCTCCAGGGAACCTTGACTTGAGACATGAATTAATTAAATGCTCTAAGTGAAAGATAAAATTCTATCAAAGCTCAAAAGAGGGTGCATTTAAGCCCAATGATCTTGAAAGGTTCACAGAGAAAAACACATTTCCACTGACACTCTTAGAATGAATGGGCTTTAGATGGGTAAAGTTTTGAGGAAAGGGTATTCCAGATGGAGATGGAAGGGTGAGCAAAGGCATGATCAGAAATAATAAAGCTGATGTGGCTTAAATGTAGGATGAATAAAGTTTAAAGTTACATAGTAGGTTATAATTCCGATACAATATTAAGGACAGATTGTGAAGGGCCTTGAATATCATGCTGAGTATAGATTTATTTTGTAATAAACCAAAAAACTTAGGAGGCTTTTGAACAGTAGAGTGATTAGACAATGTATTTGGAAGTAGATAATGAGCTTTACTATTTGGTAATTTGGAATGTATGACATTTTAATACCACTGAACTTATCTAGCTACACTTTAGGTTGGTGTAATTTTCCTTTCCATTCTAAGCTTAGGGCAACACCTGAGGACAGTGCTCTTTTGTACAGCTGTCAAAGGTGCCCTAGATATACGTGTACTTTTTTGTCTGTTAAAACAAAGCTAAATATTTTAACCACTTAGCATCCCAGGCAAATTTTCATTCTGAGAAATGTAATTCCAAAGGGACCCTTGTGCACCTTGTGATGATTACTGTTAGCAAGCTGAATATACATTTCTATAAATGTTTAATTAGGCCTACTGGCTAAAATAAATTTTTGATTTACCTATAACAACCTAAAAGAGTTTAGTAAACTGGATATTTTCACCAAAAAACTGTTCTACCTCTTAGGATATAATCAAAAAAATATTTATGAAATTATGTGTCATTGTATATTTTTTCCTTCATATTTAGAAACCTCATAATACAACTTAGAAAATCCTCAATAATCATTTCTTTTTAAAGTTCTTCAGAAACCAACAGGTAACCCTTTTGTCTCCCCCTTCACTATACTGATATTCAGGCATCTGTAAGCAATTTATTTTGTGCCATAAGAGGAGTTGCCCTCCATGAATGTATTTGAGACTGTTATATTAACACAGAAAGTTAAATTTTTATGTATCACCAATGCAAAGTCAAATCTCAGGATTCTTTTTCAGGATGGAATGTAGCATGCATCCACTAATGTACTCTGCTATCTTGTTTTTTTAACAACAGAGTGGAAAGGCTGTCTTTGTGAAACTACTGACCATAATAGTTACAGGTCCAGTCAACAAGCAGAATCAATTTCTATAAACACATGACCAAAATTTAGATACTGAATGTATGATTTTAACCTGTCAATTCATATATTTCACAGGTAGTCCTAGATTATATATTATATATTAGGTATTGTACTTGATGCTGGAAATAGGAATTTCAATAATACATAGCACTTTTCCTCAAGGAGCTAATGCCCAGTGGGGGCAATAATAGGAGAAAGAATTTTGGAAAGTGTGCTCCCCTGGAATGCCAGCATTTCAAACTTGTGTTTTCTGAGCCATTTACTGAACACACACACACACACACACACACTCAAGTGTGTATGTGTGGCACTGAATTGTCCACCTCTGTTAATGAACATTATGGGTATACTTGAATACTTTCTTAATTATAAATAGCCAATAATAATAGTTTACATTTAATGACTGTCTCTGAAAAAACCTATGTCTAAGTACTTCATCTATATATTTTATTTTCACAATTAATTAAATAATATAATTATTATTATTCTCATTTTATTGATAAAATCCAAGATACTGAAGGTTTTAGTGACATACTCAAAACCCATTAGGTGTTCAGTGACAGAGCCATGTTTTGATAGAGCCCAATAAATTTAGCCCACAATTTTAACTATACTGTTTCCCTCAAGCAGAAAACAATTAATTCTGTTACCTATGCAGTAAAACACAGGAAATAGGTCGATGGAATTATAAAACTCCTAGAAACGATCTTTCTACAGATTCTGATTTTGCAGTATATATGCTATTCATTTTTCCACCATCAGATAACATGTTATTATAGTTGGTGACACTGCTATTTATAATTCTTATTCTTCTACTATTTGGTAGAACAAATCTTTTCATTCATTCATTCAACCTTAAATTTATTAAATGTGCTTCTTTTGTACATCCCATGTAGTAAACAGAATTGTAGATTCTGTACTCGTACTATGATAAAAAAGAAGCATAAAACACATGTCCTATACACACCTGTTCAGCTCATAATTAAGAAGGAAACACAAATATAGAAACAAATAATAATGCAATCTTGTGAATTCTTGACAAGAAGTCTTATAAAAAATGTTAGTAGAAGATAAAAGAGATAGCAGTTTATGCACAGCAGGAGTGTCAGTAAGTATCTTGTGGAGATGAGAATATTTAAGCTGGAACTTGAAGGTTGAGAATTAATTACACTAGACAAGAAAGGAAAAGGGGCATTTCCTTTGGAAACGAGATGAAAAAGCCAGATGAGGCGTCCAAGAACAAATTGGCCAGGGTGTTTAGAGCAAATAGTTGGGATTTGGCAGGGGTAGGGGTGATGTTGGAAGAGAGCAACAAAACAGGTTAGAGCCATCATTGAAGAAAGTTGATAACTTTATCTTGTAAGTCTATATATTATATAGTATTTGCAAATATTTTTATGTCGAGAGATGACATTATAAGTTTTCCATTTCAAACTTCATTTCCTTGAGCCCACTTAAGGATAAACCGGAGGAGAAAAAAACAAAAGTAAATACGAGAGCAGGAAGACTATCTTCTCATCACTTTAGCTGTTCCCTAGGCAGTGTCCTTGCTCACCAACCTCAAGGCCTACTCTAAACCTTTTCCTCTCTCTCTGATCATCACCTAGTCCATGCCACCTTCGGACAGAATCAGCAGAATGTGTCACCTCTTCCTCTCTGAGAAAAGAAGCCTTACAGACATACTCTATCAACTTCCTGTTTCCAAACAAACTTTACCTGATTCTGCGGACAGCTCATTCTTTATTTCCTGTCTCCTGATCAGATTTTGTTCTTGACTTAATCACCTCTTGGCCTCACAGCAGCTTTGCTCTAACAGGTGCTTTTTCTGTCATAGGTTTGTTCTGTCTCTTTTGGCTCATTTCCTCAGCCTAGTATGGGCTTGGACTATGCCAAAAACCAAATGAAACGAAACAACAAAGTAAAAAATCCTTTTGATCTACATGCTTCTCTAGGCCTTGTTCTTTCAGCATTCTCTTTAAAGCCAGACTTTTCAGTATTCCAAAGAAACTCACTTTTATACTTCCTGTCCTGCCACATTCTCCTCTGTTCACTGCAAACTTTTCTTCTCTTCACCAGTACACAAAAATTAATGAACTGTTAACTGTAAACTTCAGTGGATATATCTCAATCACAGTCCTTTTTTTAAAATTTTGTTTATTTATTTGACAGAGAGAACACAAGTAGGCAGATCACAGACAGAGAGAGGAGGAAGCAGGCTCCCCGTGGAGCAGAGAGCCTGATGTGGGGCTTGATCCCAGGACCCTGACATCATGAGCTGAGCTGAAGGCAGGGGCTTAACCCTCTGAGCCACCTAGGTGCCCCTCAATCACAGTCTTATTTTGGCTTTCTAGACATTTCACACTGTTTATTCCTTTTAATGCTTCCTGCTGTTCTCTCTTCACTGATACTGTTTTTCCTACTTTTTGTTCTACATTTATTTCCTATACAAATTCTGTCCTAGAATCATGGTCCATGTGGTCTTAATGTTGTTATAAATTAAGACAAAGACTATTTAACTGACGGGCTTTTAAAAATAGTGTTTTGGCAAATGTATAATAAATTGCTGGCCAGCAACTAGGGGAGAAATCCTGATTAGTAGCATTTGTGAATTTATATAATGTGATTATTCATTCCAAGGCCAATTTCAAGTTACATTGTAAGGTGAATTAGCTCACAAAATTCCTGAAAATTTAACAAGTGTCTCTCACAAAACAGTGAGGGGCATCTCTATATAGAACACAATTGGAGTAGGGGATTGGATAGAAATTCAAGACCAGGGGTGCCTGGTTGGCTCGTGGATTAAAGTCTCTGCTCAGGTTATGATCCCAGGGTCCCGGGATCAAGCCCCACATCAGGGTCTCTGCTCTGCAGAGAGCTGCTTCCCCCTCTCTCTCTGCCTGCCTCTCTGCCTACTTGTGATCTCTGTCTGTCAAATAAATAAATAAAATTTAAAAAAAAAAAAAAGAAAAGAAATTCAAGACCATCCTGGCAGGAAGTACTTAGGGAAAAAGTGGTAGTTTTGACATTTCTGTTTGAGTTTATCTCCAATAATATTTTAATAAATATTACAACATTTTATTTATTAATTTATTTATTTTTTATAAACATATATTTTTATCCCCAGGGGTACAGGTCTGTGAATCACCAGGTTTACACACTTCACAGCACTCACCCAAGCACATACCCTCCCCAATGTCCATAATCCCACCCCCTTCTCCCAAACCCCCTCCCCCCAGCAACCCTCAGTTTGTTTTGTGAGATTAAGAGTCACTTATGGTTTGTCACCCTCCCAATCCCATCTTGTTTCATTGATTCTTCTCCTACCCACTTAAGCCCCCATGTTGCATCACCACTTCCTCATATCAGGGAGATCATATGATAGTTGTCTTTCTCTGCTTGACTTATTTCGCTAAGCATGATACGCTCTAGTTCCATCCATGTTGTCGCAAATGGCAAGATTTCATTTCTTTTGATGGCTGCATAGTATTCCATTGTGTATATATACCACATCTTCTTGATCCATTCATCTGTTGATGGACATCTAGGTTCTTTCCATAGTTTGGCTATTGTGGACATTGCTGCTATAAACATTCAGGTGCACGTGCCCCTTTGGATCACTACGTTTGTATCTTTAGGGTAAATACCCAATAGTGCAATTGCTGGGTCATAGGGCAGTTCTATTTTCAACATTTTGAGGAACCTCCATGCTGTTTTCCAGAGTGGCTGCACCAGCTTGCATTCCCACCAACAGTGTAGGAGGGTTCCCCTTTCTCCGCATCCTCGCCAGCATCTGTTATTTCCTGACTTGTTGATTTTAGCCATTCTGACTGGTGTGAGGTGATATCTCATTGTGGTTTTGATTTGTATTTCCCTGATGCCGAGTGATATGGAGCACTTTTTCATGTGTCTGTTGGCCATCTGGATGTCTTCTTTGCAGAAATGTCTGCTCATGTCCTCTGCCCATTTCTTGATTGAATACAACATTTTATTTTTATTATTGTTACACTTTAACACTGCCTTTCTGATTTTTACCATATTAAAAGTACTTGTTTTTGAAAATAAATGAATTCTTGCCATTTGTGATGACATGGATGGAACTACAGGGTATTATGCTAAGTGAAATAAGTCAATAGTAGAAAGACAACTACCATTTGATCTCCCTGATATGAGCGAGTGGAGATGCAACAAGGGGGTTTGGGGGATAGGAAAAGAATAAATGAAACAAGATGGGATCGGGAGGGAGAAAAACCACAAGAGACTCAATCTCACAAAACAAACTGAGGTTTGCTGTGGGGAGGGGGGTAGGGTTATGGACATTGGGGAGAATATGTGCTATGGTGAGTGCTGTGAAGTGTGTAAACCTGGCGATTCACAGACCTGTACCCCTGGGGCTAATAATACATTATATGTTTATAAAAAGTACTTGTTGGGGCACCTGGCTGGCTCAGTCAGGTAAGTGCCCAAATCTTGATTTCTTCTCTCCTCTTACTTATGCTAGGTCTCTTTACATTATAACTAAATAGTTATCACATCATTCACTCTACTGTACCTTCCATAATGGGTCTTGAAGCCAGCTACTGTGGTTCCTAGACACAGAAAAGATACATGGGTTGTACATGGGGATCTGTAATCATCAGACATTTTTCTGCTTCAGTCTTGTCCAAGTAGTCCAGACCTGACTCTAGGACTACGGATCCCAAAAGCTCTTACTGCTAGCATCACCTTTGCATAATGCCAGCTGTCTAAAAAGAATAAAGACTAGAATCTCTACTACAGCCCAGAAAACAAAGCAAAACAGGACATTTAAAGGCATAATAAGACACCTAGCTTAAAAAAAAAAAAATTGTACATTTCATACGGTACTGACACCAACAAAAAACTTGCTTTTATTGCATTTGCCTTATTTATAAAATAATTATGAACATTTCAAATACTACAAGGGCTTTAGAAGGAAAAATATTATTTTCTTTTCCAATCTTAGCAGTTTTGCTTTCTACTTATTTTTTTTAGATCTGTTTCTATACAAGTACAAATATACCCACATAGAGAACATTTTTAATATAAATGAATTCAGCAAAGGAGATTATTTTAAAACTAATCATTTTTCATTAACATTTTATTGTGGACATTTTTCTTTAGGATACACCAAGACTGACAACATTTTTTACTCAACGGTTCATAGATACTTTTTCCATGTTATATTGAACTACTTTGCAGGAACAGCTATGTAAGAATTAAATGAGGAAAGGGAAAGTTTCCATTTCTATCCAACTTCAGATAATTAAGGCAGTGACCCAAATTTGCTTCTTTTGGCTCACATGCCCACCCTGTGTCTGGGGCAGGCAGACCGAGTTCTGTGACTAATCATTTTCCCAGGACCACCTGGCATTGGTGGTTCTCCAGGAGACAGCGTTCTTTATAGATATGAAGGGAGGAAAGCTTGACAAAGAAAAGCAACTGACATCTACTACAAAGTGAAATCTCTGCTAATACTTATTGAAATATAATTAAAGACAAACAATACACTTTTTTATAAAGAGTGTTTTAAAGCCAAGTATCCCAATATTGCCCTTTATAGGAAAAAAAAAATTCTATTCCATGGTCCAATCCACACTGCATGGAGTTTTCAGGTCTCCAGTCTCTTTTAGGCTATTTTTCCTATTTTTCATCAAATTTTTATTGACCATTTTAACTGATTATGCCTGACTCAATTATTACCATGACGTTTGCCTAATGCTGATTTTTCTAGCTCTATTATTTTTTCTACATTTATCAGTTGACATTTTACTATCTTAAAAAATGTAGTTTCCAGGGCACCTGGGTGGCTCAGAGGGTTAAAGGCTCTGCCTTCAGCTCAGGTCATGATCTCAGGGTCCTGGGATCAAGCCCGGCATCGGGCCCTCTGCTTGGCGGGGAGCTTGCTTCCTCCTCTCTCTGCCTGCCTCTCTGCCTACTTGTGATCTCTGTCAAATAAATAAATAAAATCTTTAAAAAAATTTATTTAAAAAAATGTTATTTCCTTCTGCCCCACTTTATTATATCTTTATTCATTTCTGTTAGTGCTATCAGCATTGACTCTTGGATTCCTATTTTATTCAATTGACTATAATCTATTGCTATTGTATAGTTTGATTTTCAACATATTTTGAGCAGCAAGGTCCTAGCCAATTAAGAAATACTGCACTGCCCTTTTTTTTTTTTTTTTTTTTTTTTTTTTTTTTTTAATGAATGTTTTGTTTTGTCTTTACTAAAGTTCCCTGAGGAGAGGGACCTTGTTTCATTCATCTCTAATTCCTGTGTCTGACAGAAAACTTGGATTGTAGTAGTGGTCAACAAACACTTGTTGAATGGATAGAAAAAGGGCTGCAACAGCTGTCATGTGAATTGCTTTTATTTTAAATGTTTACTGAAGTAAAACAAGAAGAGTGCAAAAAGTAAATATGCAGCTCAATTAATTATTACAAAGTGGAAATCTCTGTAAATACTGCTTTGTCTGGAAAAGATTGTTGCCAACCCTCCAGAAGCTCTCCTCCTGCCCTGCCCAGTCAGTAATCCATCCTTCCTCTTCAAAAATATCAAGTATCTTGACTTCTACACCGTGAATTATTTTTTCCTGGTCTTGTAGTCTACATAGAAGAATCATCTAGTACTTTCTGTATGTAATCTTTTTTGCCCAATATTATGCTTGTGAGATTGATCCACATTTTTGCATGTTAGAAGTGGTCCAATTCATTGTATCTCTTGTAGAATGTTGAACTGTGTGAATATCCATGACCTATGGACCTGTGAATTCCTTCTGGGTTTTTTTTTTTTTTCACTATTGTTTATAATACTCATAAGAGCTCTAATACATACCTCTTAGTACATATGAGCATACATTGGTGTTGGATATATGTCATGTGTGAAATGGCTGGGTCATAATACATGTATATGTATGTTCCATAATAAGTAGAAAATGCCAGGTCATGTTAATGCAATTTGCCTACAGGATACCAGAGTACCTATTGCTCCATATTCTTGCCATGCTTAGAATTAGTGTTATTATTTTTTTTGTTGGTGGTGGTGGATTTGTGGATGTGTAGTCATGACCCATTGCAATTTTATTCTGCATTTCCTTGATGGCTAATCTGGTATAATACCTGTTCATATGTATATTGACCTCTAAGGAGCTACTTTTAGTAAAGTGCTTATTTACATCTTTTTAGTTATTTTTTTGTTGGTTTTATTTTTCTTATAGAGCTTTATAGGGATTATTTACATAATTTGAATATGAATTCTTTATTATTATATGTGTAGTAAATATCTTCTAGATAGTTGCTTGTTTCTACGGGGCCCAGTGTCATACTATTTTAATTACCACAGCTTTATAATAAGCCATTCTGTGTGATAGGATGAATCCACACATCTTGTGATGGTGGTTGGAGTTTAAATCAATGGCACTTTTTGGAATATTGAATCCTCTAGTGTTTTTATTAACTTACTTTTAATTCAATATCTTATTTATGTTTGTGTTTTGACTACATTATTCTCAGTAAATGTAATCTTATCTATTTGACTTTTTTCCTATTATTGCATATTTATTTGCAGCTATAGCTTTTCTTTCTGTTATGTTTTCAAATAATAATAGTTTTATTTCTTTTTCTCTATTATTTACAACTTTTATTTGTGTTCTTGTTTGCCTTACCATCTAGAACATCTAGTATATTGTTAAACAAAAGTAGTGATAGTGGACACACTGTCATCCTATTACTTTCTCAATCAGAAGTCATTCAATAGTTCATCATGAAGAATAGCATTTTTAGGAACCCATTTATCAGGTTAAGTACTTTTATATATTCCTAGTCTAGAAAGGTTTTTTTTTTTTTTTTAAATCAAATTGGATGTTGAATTTTATTAAAATCTTTTATGTTATCAAGTGCTCGGGTGGCTCAGTGGGCTAAGCCTCTGCCTTTGACTCAGGTCATGATCTCAGGGTCCTGGGATGGAGCCCTGCATTGGACTCTCTGCTCAGAAGGGAGCCTGCTTTACCCTCTCTCTCTCTGCCTGCCTCTCTGCCTACTTGTGATCTCTGTTTGTCAAATAAGTTAAAAAAAATCTTTATTTAAAA
This sequence comes from Mustela lutreola, assembly GCF_030435805.1. Classification (NCBI taxonomy): domain Eukaryota; kingdom Metazoa; phylum Chordata; class Mammalia; order Carnivora; family Mustelidae; genus Mustela; species Mustela lutreola. The sequence continues at coordinate 97,049,856 of NC_081296.1, forward strand.
AAATCTTTTATGTTATCTATTGAAATCACCATGTTTTTCTCTTTTACTGCATTGAAGAATTAGACTAACTTTGAAATACTAAAACAAAATCCTGAGGTCAATTCAAACTCATAATTATATATTTTCATTTTCATTACATATTACATTTTCATTACATATTACATTTTTACATATTACATATTTCATTACATATTGCATATTTTCATTTTCAATCCAAATTTTAAAATTACATATATTCAATTTCAATCCATTATGTATCATTACTGTACTTACTTTAATAATAACGTGTTAAGAGTTTTTGTGCCTATGTTCCTTAGTGAGATCAGTTCATAATTTTCTCCTAACAACATCCTCATCAGTATTTAGAATTAAGGCTATGAATTCATGTTATAAATTGAGAGTGTTTTATTTGTTTTTATTCTCTGAAAGAATGCATAAAATTGCTATTATTTTTTCTATACTTGTTTGGAAGTATTATCAGTGATACCATCTGTGCCTAAAGGTTTCCGTGTAGGAGGATTTTAATTATGGATTCTACTTCATTAATAGTTATAGGAATATTCAAATTTTATTATTTTTCACATGCCAAACTTGGTAATTATATCTTTATAAAAATTTGTCCATGCCATGTAAATGTTCAGATATATGGCTCCAGTTGTTCTAATAGCTTCCTATATTTTTAAAATAACTTTATTGGGGCACCTGGGTGGTTTAATCAATTAAGGGTCTGACTCTTGGTTTTGGTGCAGGTCATGATCTCAGGGTCATGATATCGAGCCCCATGTCAGGCTCCATGCTCAGCACAGAGTCTGCTTGTCACTCACCCTCTGCTCCAACCCCCACTTGCTCTCTCTCTGTCTCATAAATAAATAAATAAATAAATAAAATCTTTAAACTTCAGTAACTTTATTATCTCCAGTGAAGTCCCTTTTCTTTGCCCTAATCAGTCTTGATAAGAAATAATCACTTTTAATAGTTATTTTAAATATCATTGACTTAGTGATTTTTTGAATTATATGCATATTTTCAATTTCAATAATTTCTGCTTTTGTTTTCACTATTTTCTTTCTTTTACTTTCATTGGGCTTAATGTGTGGTTTCTTCTAAAACATCTTAAGAATGATGATTAGTCATTGCTTTTCAGCCTTCTCTTCCAAGTATGTCTTTAAGGATATACATTTACCTCTTTGTAATTTTAGACATATCCCTCAAGATTCAATTTGTAGAGTTTTCATTATCATTTAATTCAAAATATTTTCTGATTTGTATTTTTAGTTCTCTTTTGACCCACAAGTTATTTAGAATGTGTAGGTCCATTTCCATACATGTGTGTATGTTATAGATGTTTTTCTTATTAATTTCTTACTAGTTTTTCTGAACTGCTCTGTGGCCTAAAAAATTATTCTCAATAATTCTAGTCCTTTGAAATTTTTGTGTGCCTGTTTTGACTCAAAAAAATTTGTTTTTAAAAAATATTTTGTGTTTAAGCAATGTGTATTTTTCAGTTGATGCACGAGCGTAATATACGTGTGTGTGTATATGTGAAATGTGTATTAGAGCAACTAGCTAACTGTTTTCATCTATTCTATATCCTTACTGATTATTTTCTCTTTATTCTGTCATAAAAAAGATGGTGGAGTATTAACTTATGCCTGATGATTATGACTTTATGTTGCTTCATACATTTTGAAGTAATATTATTAAAAAACCATATAATTTTATCATTTGTATATTTTTCTATTGAAGTGTATCTTTTCCCCAGTAATGTTTTTTAACTAAAAGTTTATATTTTCTGATATTACTATAGCTATACTTTATTCTTTTAGCTTTTTCAAATGAAAAGATTTTTTTCATCTTTTCAGCATTTATATATTGTTTAAAGATTGTATTTATTTATTCATTTTAGAGGAAGGAGGAAGAAGTAGAGAGAGAGGGACAAGCAGACTCTGAGCTGGGTGCAAAGCCCAAACCAGGGCTCCATCCCACGTGCTTGAGATCATGATCTGAGCCAAAATCAAGAGTCTTATGTTTAACCGACTGAGCCACCCAGGAACCCCAGCATTTATATATTTTCACATTGTATATGTATCTCCTGTCAGCAGTATGAAGTTTAAATTCAGTAAGACAAACTTTTTCTTTTAATTAGAGTATGCTTTAGTTTGCTAAGGCTTCTGCCACCAAAATGTACCGCAAGCTGCATAGTTTAAATAAGAGAAATTTATGGTCTCATAAATTCTGAAGTTCTGAAGCTCTGTTCTGAAGGCCATGAGTCTGAGATCAAGGTGTAAGCAGGGTTGCTTCTTTCTGAGGGCTCTAAGAGAGAATCTATACTATGCTTCTTGCTTACCTTCTAGTGGTTTGCTGGCATCCTTCCATGTTCCATGGCTTATAGAAACATCACCCTGAGCTTCGTCTTCATCTTCACTTGGTGGTCTCTCTGTGTGTCTGTTTCCAAATTTCCCTTTTTTTATGTGAATGCTGGTCATATTGGTTAGGAGTCCATCCTACTCCAGTATGACCTCAATTTGGCTATATCTACATTAACCCTATTTCCAAATAAAATCACATTTTGAGATACGGGATTAGGATTTTGACATATGAGTTATAAGGGAACACAATTCAGTGCATAACAAAGCATCTACCCCATTTAAACTTCATGTAATGTATGAACTGACAGTTTTGGCTTAAATATACTAAATATTTATATGATTTTATATGATTAAATTATGCATTACATTATTAGATTGATATTTATATGATTTATGATTAAATATGCTGAATATTTAAATTTATTTTTTCTTCTCTATTAACTTTTCTCTTATTTTATTTTGTTGTATAGCACATATTCTTAATTTATTGTAAGAAAACTATATCAGTTAGTTTGCCACTTTTCAAGCAACAAACCACCCAACATTTAGAAATTATTGTCTTTGTTTTGACATAATGTCACTACTACAATTTAGCATAACTTTGAAATAGTTTTTTTTTTAATTTCTTTTTTTTAAGATTTTATTTATTTATTTGACAGAGAGAGAGAAAGAGAGCACAAGTAGGCAGAGAGGCAGACAAATAGGGAGGGGGAAGCAGGTTCCTCACTGAGCAGAGAGCCCAATGTGGGGCTCCAACCCAGAACCCTGAGATCTGACCTGAGCCAAAGACAGAGGCACTGAGCCACCCAGGTGCCCCTTGAAACAGTTTTATTGAGATTCACATGTCAAACAACTGACCTTCTTAATTAAAGGTCACAAAAATTTACTGCCATGTTTTCAGTTTGATAGTTTTAGGGCTTACATTTAGGTCAGTGAGTTCATTTTTGTCGATGTGTAAGGAAGTGGATTCATTCTCCGTCTTTTATCTTTCTCTCTCCCTGGGAAGTCTGGTGATTACAGATTGTGCTAACAGGCTTCTTTATGCTCTAGCCGACCGGAAGGATAACAACTCTGAAGGAGGTCCTTGTCTTTTGCAGGCTCAGAGGAGATATGCATGAGGACCAAGTTCAGGTTATCATTATAAAGGTTGTAGTCACTGCCATTATTAAATTCTCTACTCTTTGTTCTCTGGTAGGAAGAATACTTCACCCAAGTCATGGTGTATCTGAACACAGCCTAAGAATTTCCAGAAGATACTAATGCTATTCATGAGCATCTTGATCAGACCCCCTTGGTACCTGTGCTTATTGTGTGGCTGCCTCTCTTCAATCTATCCTGATAACCCCATATAGGGTTTCTTATTTTTATATAAGAAAAGACAAAAAAAGTCTTGCATTTTCTTGCTATCTCTATCATGATGTTATAAATTATATGGAAAAAATCTATATGAAACAGAACATCTTCCTTGTGGAGCATATCACATAATTTAAAATTATCCCATCATTAAAAGGTTGCATTTAAGTGAAGTGTGAATGTACCTGATTTTAATATTTAAACTCTAAGAACAATAACAGAGACAACTATCCATGTTGTCTCTCAAAAGATCAATGAGCAATCACAATTAATAAAGATAAATAGTATTAGATCATTAAAGATAAGCAGTATTAGATCAGATAAGCAGTATTAGATCATGTTATTGCATAAGCCAAGTGCCTTTATGTATGTTGTTGCAACTGTAGGTAGAATTGGAGCTATACATTTTAACAGAACTATGACTCTTGATAATTTACTTAAACCTTTTGTTTTTTTTAATTTTAAAGTGATGATAGTAAGAGGCGCCTGAGTGGCTCAGTTGGTTAAGCGTCTGCCTTCAGCCGGGGGTCGTGATCCTGGATTCCTGGGATCAAGCCCCACATTGGGCTTCCTGCTCTGTGGGAGCCTTCTTCTCCCTCTCCCTGCTGCTCCCCCTGCTTGTACTCTCTCTCTCTGTGTCAAACAAATAAATAAAATCTAAAAAAAAAAAAAAAAAAGGTGATAGTAATACCTATAGCATAGTGTAATTGTGAATGAGATTTGATATATTACACACAAGAAAAAAACCTGTGTTTATGTGCATAGTGGAAAAAATGTTTTATTCTAGGTACTCTGTCTTTAAAAAAAGTTAATTTACAATTTATATAAATCAAAATCTCTATATTTCAGCCCATTTTTAACCTAATTCCATCTTATTTTTCATTCCTTTGCAACTCTTTTTTTCCAGAGTGCCACTAAATTTTATCGGGATGGGAGTTACGTCTGTAATATGAATCGACACTGGCATTGGTGCTTACTGTATACATCATCCAAGCTATTCTCAGATAATAGCAAACCTCTATATTAACCTTTGTTCAGATGTTTTATCTTTGCCATTTTGTTTGACAATGAATTGACTGATGAATCCTCTCATACACATTCTTTACACTTACCATTCCTCACCTTTCTTGTCTCTTTCCCTCTCTTTCTCCTTCCATCCACCCCACCATCCCAAGTCCTTGGTGCTTTTTTATGCTATTTGTGTGTACTACTTGATGTCTCCTTTGTCTCTGATACGTAGCCTGTTTATACATCTCATGCCATGATGTCTTCCAGGGATCCAAACAGTAAATGTGAGACAATGTGAATGTTTTAACTACAATTTTCTTTTTATATTCACCTTGGAGGCGCTGTCCCTGTATATACATTTGCTTTTGTACTCTTTCTCTAGGCCGGAGTATTTTCAAAATATTCTTCTATTGGAGTACCTGGGTGGCTCAGTTGGTTAAGCAGATGACTCTGGAGTTTAACCAGGGGAAAGAATAAACAATGGAATGTGCAAAGGTATTAAACCATTGCAAGACAAAATAACACCACCACCACAAAAGGAAAGAAAGAAAGAAAGAAAGAAAGAAAGAAAGAAAGAGAGGAAGAAAGAAAGAAAGAAAGAAAGGAGGAAAGAAAAAGAAAAGATGCATTGGCTGGTATTTTAAACTTTCATGCTTCCTCAGATTTAGCACTGTTCCTGGCATAAAGAATGCAAGGAGAAATGGTAGCTACAGTATTAATAGTTCTACATTTAGCAGTGTTAATAGTGGTAGTAGTCATTCACTCATGTAACAAAACCTGAATAAATTCTTAACCCTCTGATTTCTCCAAAGGTCACAGATAGTGAGCTCTGCTCTCTAGGATCTCACTAACTAATGAAGCATGGTATGAATGAAATACGCCGGGCATGGATTGTATCTTTAGAGCACATCCCACCCCACTCCTCTGATACTCCTATTGCCTTCGTGGTCCCCTTGTGGCCTAAAAGAGAAAAACTACTTTGATAAAGACTATTATTAATCATAGGACACTTTGACTGCTTTTTAATATCCGAAGCACATTTAAACTTTTTTTGTGTGAAATATATCATTCATACTGAAAAGTGCGTAAAACATACTTGTATAGTACAATGAGTAATTGTAAAATGAGTATCCACAGTGCCTCCTGCTCAGTTAAGAAATTGAGCCTCCCAGTACCCGTGATGCCTTATCTGTAACATGGAGACCATATCCAGTCCCTCCATGCCCCACAAATATATAATCCAGATTTTTATATTAATCACTTACCTGCTTTTCTTTATGGTTGTGTCACTTTTTGAATATGTCCCTACTTTTTCAAATTTATATAAATAAGGAATCCATTGTGTTTATTCACATGTCTTTTTTTGGTTGTTGTCATTATGTTCATAAATAATATGCTTCTCTCTGTAGCAGCAATCATATTCATTGATTTATAGTATTCCTTTGTTTAAATATACTCCAATGTATATTTCTGTTTTACTATGGATGGACAAATGAGTTGTTTCCGGTTTGGGGTTATTACAAATAATGCTAGTAAAAACATTTCTCGGCATATCTTCTGAGCAAACATGCAACACCACAGGTCCTTAAGGAAGTCTCTGTTTTCATGTTCAGAAAAAGCCCTCAGGGTAGAATTGCTTTTGAGAAGTGGGTTTATTTCTGTGGGATTTTACTTCTCCTAAAATTTAATCTAGTATGCTTCACTGCCTTGTTAACTTTATGGAGTTTTTTTTTTAAGTTTTACATTAGTATTTCATTCAGTTTTTGTTGTTATAGTTAGTGAAAGGAACCATAGTATTTAATCCCATACTATAGGAATAAATTCTATCAAGTATTATAGTTTTAGTTTAGTTTTTTATTTTTAAATTGTGATCATACTGCACATCAAAGTTTACAGCCCGCTTTTTCATCTAAATATATTGTATTAATTTTCTATTGCTGTGGTATTACAATAAATGTCAGGCTTAAGAAATACACATTTATGATCTCAGAGTTTTCATGGATTAATCTGGGTGTATCTTAGCTGATTCTTATATTCAGGATCTCATAGGGGAATTAAAAAACCTTTGGCTATTTTGAGTTTTCATCTGGATGCTTCTCTAGAGAAGAACCACTTCCAAACTTCCTCAAGTTGTTGGTAAAATACATTTCTTCTCTGCTGCTTGGAATATCTGAGAGGAAAACTGAGATTTTTTTATAAAGGACATAATACATGTGAATAAATACAATGGACTCTTTATATAAATTTGAAAAACTAGGGACATATTAAAAAAGTGATACAACCATTAAAAAAAAGCAAGTAAGTGATTAATATAAAAATCTGGATTATGTTTATTTGTGGGTAATAGAGGGATTGGATATGGTCTCCATGTGATAGATAAAGCATCTGGTTCGCCAACTCTCCTTCCCTCTGGCAACCATCAGTCTATTCTCGGTATTTAGAGGTCTGATTCTGCTTTTTGTTTGTTTGTGTTCATTTTGTTTTCCAGATTCCACATTTAAGTGAAATCATATGGTATTTGTCTTTCTCTGATTTATTTCACTCAGCATAATACCCTCCATCTCTATGCATGTTGTCACAAAGGACACAATCTTGCCTTTTATGGCTGAATAATATTCTACTCTCTGTATATACCACATTTTCTTTATCTGTTGATCTTTAAAGGGATGTCTGAGTTGCTTCCATATCTGGGCTATCATAAGTAATGCTACAATAAACATAAGGGTGTATATATCTTTTTGAATTAATTTTTTCATTTTCTTGGGATAAATACTCAATAGTGGAATTCCTAGATCATATTGTAATTCTATTTTTAATTTTTTGAGAATCTCTTTTCCACAAGGCTGCACCAGTATCCATGCTCACTGAAAGTGAATGAGGGTTCCTTTTTCACCACACCCTCACCAACACTTGTAATTTTTGGCTTTTTTGATATTAGCCATTCAGACAGGTATGAAGTGATATCTCAGTGTGGTTTTAATTTGCATTTCTCTGATGATGAGTGATGTTGAGCATCTTTTAATGTGTCTGTTGACCATTTGTATGTCTCTATTATGCCTAGTTTTTAAGGTTTGTAAGACTATAATCATATCTGAAAAATATTTGGGTGTCAATTTTCTCAGCTACAGATCAGTGGTCCTTAAAAACTAGAAAAAATGAGGAGTAGCTGCATTTTAAAAAGTGCTACTTGATATCTAGCTACCTCTGTTTTCAAAATCCTAAAGGCAAATACTAGATACTAGGTTGATCTTATTTAATAAATGTTTGTGCCATGAGCTTTGACAACTGACACTTGAAAAATAATCATAAATCAAAAAATAATTATTATTTTGTAAACAAATAAATAACAATGAAAAATGTCCCTAAATTTAGACAAGAAAGTGCTGTCAAGAAATTTAAAATAATGCATTTCCATTGTCTGCAAACCAGCCATATCCATCATATCCTTCAGGGATGGCATGCTTATAGATTTTAATACCAGTGTCTTGTTTATTTCAAAGTTTATCCAGCTTCAAAAAATAGATTATCTCAAACCAAACTTATTATCTCTCATCACATCCAAATTTCTTTTCCTTCCTATATATGCTCCAAACTTTTTCTCTCTTAGATAAGCTCTATATTATAGTCAATGTTACCTGATCCACCCAAGCCAAAGTTGAGGAAGTAAGCCAACACTTGCACTTACCTACACATACAATCAATAACTAAGTCAGAAATATTTTTACAAGTGGGGGGGGTAACTGGGTGATGGACATTGGGGAATGTAGGTGTTGTAATGAACACTAAGTTTTATATATCACAGACCTGTACCCCCAAAACAAATAATACATTATATGTTAATTTAAAAACAAACAAAACATAGAACGGTCTTGGCATACTTGTTGAAAAGCAGTTGTTTATACGTATAAGTTTATTTTGAGCTACCAGTTATACCACTAACCTATATTCAACATTTATACTAATATCACGTCTTAATGATGTATCTTTGGAGCAAATTTGGATTCAGGAATGTGTGTCCCACAACTTTTTGTTTTTTTCAAAACTGTTCTGATTATTCTGGGTCCCTAGCATTTCCATATGAATGTTAGGAGCAGTATATTAGTTTCTGGGCAGGGGGGAGCAGCTGGAATATTTATAGATGTTCTGTTGCATCTTTAGATCCTTTAGATTAGTAGTACTATCTTAAATTGTATCTGAAGTTAATATCTTTCCATAAAAAAGATATTTTTACATTTCATTCACATAATCAGAGAATATTTGTGGTTCACCCAATGCCTGAATGTTATAAAATTTTCCTCGGTTAGCTTGAAATAATTAGGGAACTTTTTAAAATATTTTTTAATTTATTTGACAGAGGTCACAAGTAGGCAGAGAGGCAGGCAGAGAGAAAGGGGGAAGCACGCGGGGCTCGATCCCAGAACCCTGGGGTCATGACCTGAGCTGAAGGCAGAGGCTTAACCCACTGAGCCACCCAGGAGCCCCAAGGAACTTTTTAAACCAACATACTATCAAGAAATGCCCCAGGGATTGACTAATGATATATGATAGATGTATGCTAAATGTGTTTACTCACTTAGGTCATCATAAAATACTTGTTTTTATCAGTGTTGTGGGGTTTGCCAAAAATCTGTCAATTAATAGACAATTTTTATAGTCATATAACTCACTGCTAACACATATAAATTAGTATTAAAGGAATTCAAGTTTTAACTTTTTTATTTTACAGAAAATATGTGCTCATTATATCTAATGTTTTTAAAATATCTGAAATATCTATAATCATATAGTTGAATGCATGATATATTTCGTACTAGTCATTTTTATTATACTCCTATTTGTTGCTTTAATCATACTGGAACCAGCTGAGACTAGTTTGGCCATGAGTCGCAGAGACATTTCTGAACCATAGTTTAAACATGATGGAGAGTAATCCAGGACTGATAGAGCAGCTCCATGGAATGAGATGGAATGCCTCCTCCATCATCCCAACTCATGACCCCCATTTTCAAGGTCACTTCAATGTACAAGTTGGCTGCTGGAGTTCCAGACATCATGTCCAAATTATAGTTGAGAAGAAGGTAGTTGGACAAAAAGACAGGAAAGGTATATCCCATTTCAGTCACCTCCCTTTAAGTAGCTGCCTCTGAAGATCTTGTCACTGTTTTCAGTTACACCACATTGGAAGAAAATGACTCACATGATTCTAACTCCCTGCAGAAGAAGTTAGAAAATAAACTCTTCATTCTGGGAAACAGTATAACAGGTAGAAATTGGGTTTCTGTTACTAAAGAAGGGAAGAATGGAAAATTGAAAAGACAGCTAGTACTTAGACACACACACACACACACACACACTTGTATACATATACACACATACAGATAGACATATAGCCTGAGATGTACATGGACACATATGATGTGTGTGTGTGTATGTGTGTGTGTGTGTATGTGTATGTATATATATATATATGTATATATATATATATATATGATTGTTATCCTGCTTTGATTCATTTTTCACTAAATACCTTCTTTGCGGCTGCTTCCGATCATGGAGCATTTATCATGAACTGGTCACTTTGTTTTATACCTATCTGCAGGCATGGGCTAGTGTAGTGCTGCACTGAAAGTTAACACAAACCCCACATTTACAAATTATGCAGATTTTTCTCAAGATTTTCTTAGGGAGTATAAGAGGAAATTGCACTCCCCAAGATACAATGAAATATCCTATAATGCTCCTAATTCCTCACTTTTTTCACAACTCAAGGCAGTGGAATCAATCAATTATCTCCCTTGTCAAGAGCCTGCCGATATTGGGCTTCTCTCTCTCTCTCTCCTTTGTTTTAAGTTTTTATTTGAATTCTAGTTAGTTAACATACAATATTGATTTCAGGAGTAGAATTAGTGATTCATCACTTACATACAACACCAAGTGCTTATCCCAGTTAAGTGCCCTCCTTAATACCCATCATGTATATAACCCATCCCCCACACACCTCCCTCCATCAATCCTCATTTTGTTTATTATCTATAGTTAAGATTCTCATGTTTTGCTTCCTTCTCCCTTTTTTCTCTTTTATTCCCTCGTTCTATACTATATCCTTTTCTCCAGCCTCAAGTACTCTTTTATTTTTTGTTTAAGTTTTAGAGGGCATAAAATTCTAAATGTCTACAAACTCCAGAAATGTGTAAGAGTATCTCTTCATTGTATTGTCACCAGCACTGACACTATAATTTTAAAATTGTTTTACAAAAATAGTATTTTTATTTACATTTTAATTACTCGAACACATTCTTAGACAGTTGCTAAATAGCTGGATTTCGATCTTCACTCATTCAACAGATATTTACTTAGAACTTATTTTGTGCCATTCCTTCCTCTAAGTGTTGAGGATGCAGTGGTGAAAAAAGATAAGTAAGATGAGAAGCCAGTGCAAAGTTTTTGATCTGCTTTAAGTTTTAACAAGATCAGTCTGACTAGTTTGTGGAAAACAGATTGAAGGGGGATAATCGCTGAAGCAGTTAACTAGTGTAGAAGCTGTTTTTATGTTCCAAGGGAAAGACGATATAAAGTCATAGCAGTAGACATAATCCCATCGTGTATATATTCTTCCTGTATAGTGTACAGCATTATTACTGAACTGGATGGTATATGACAAAAAGAGAGAAGTGATGAATAATTCCAGTGTTCTGGGTCTGGACTTTGTAAAGCACTAGGTTTTAGGGGCGCCTGGCTGGCTCAGTTGGTGGGGCATTTGACTCTTGATTTTGGGATCATGAATTCAAGCTCCATGTTGGGTGTAATTACTTAAGGAAGGTAAAATAAAATAAAGGGTAAAATAAAATAAAGAAGTAGGTTTTAAATAATTACAGAGAATTACTATCGTAGGAGTAAAGCAGATTTGAGAGAGAAAATTAAGAACTCAGTTGGAGACATGTTAATTTTGAGAATATTAGGAATCAAAGTGGAATGGATAAGTAGCAGTTTAATACAGAAAGAGAATGGTCCAGGCTTCTAAGAAACATCTGTCTGTGTCCTTTATTCAGTTCTCTCTTCAATTTGTAAGTTTTTATATAATTGGGCATGGGCTTTTTATGTAAGAATACTATCATGTTACTTTTTGAAATATGCATAATGTCAAATTGAAATGATCATTAGGTTCTAAAAAGCAAAGCAATGTTAACATAAAAAGTAGGAGCATCTAGTAAGACCTGGAGCGTAAGTGTGTTTGAGAGAGATGGGAGCGAAGGAGGAGGGGAAAAAGGAGGAGAAAAGACAGGGACAGGAAGAGAGAGAGAGAGGGGGGGGAGAGAGAAAAAAACACACATTGCGTTCAGTGATGTAAAAGGTTCCATATGGTCTCAGTTAGTCAAAACATCTCTGTAGGAGAACTGCCGGAACTTTCCACCCGCACATATTTAGTACTTAAACCCTCAGTAAATTCACTACTTCTTCTGTATATGTGTAGATCTTTCTTTCCTCTCCCATTTTTTTTGGGGGGGGATTTTCAATTAGAGTTTCCATTGGTGATAACTTGGCCGCCTCAATGCCCACAATAATATCAAGAGAAAGTGTAAACCACATTTTTTTTTTCTGAAGAAGTATCCAGATTTCTAGCTGCCTGAATTGTGTCAAATAGCTTCTCTGTGCTGATCATCCTGTCTGCATTGCTCTACAAAGGCGCCTCTTTAATTGCTATGGCAACAGCACAATAAGAGTCAATATAACCACCAAGACTCAAGACTCCTTACATGACCTGTTAAACACCATTAGGAAACAGAAACATAATGGATAGCAAGACATCTTAAAGGCTCAGAGATTCACCTTTCAGAATTCAAAAAAAAAAAAAAAAAGGTTAACTCGTTTACTAGATTTGAAACACTGATTAGTGACATTTACATTTGTGTTATTACCCATTTTATGCCCTTTCAAATTGTCATAAAGTCAAGGTGAAATTCTGAGGCGGGAGATGCTGTATTCTTGGAAATTAGGAGAAAACGGGGGTCAACTGCTACTTTGCAATGGCAGGATAATGATTTCATTGCATTTCACTTCTGTGATAATGTTCCCTATCCTGGACATTTCTTGTCCTCTCTGTCCACTGAAACCTGCTAATTCTGTGATGAGTTGCAACAGAAGGAGAAATGGGGGTATGATATCCAGGTTGGAGTCTTAGATGACTAACAATGTCTTCTGACTTGAACTGAGATTCCGTTTCATTATCATTCAATGCCAGCCCAGGCATGGCATGCAAGCTGTTTTTACCCTGATGTTTTCCACAGACTTGACATTGGATTGGGTGGTGGGGGAGGGGGAGTACACACCAGGTGTGAAGTTGATGAGAAGCAACAGTGTTATATCTTGGCAAATATCTCTGTATCTCAGAGTTTCCTTCTCTGCTACTGTCTATTTGAAGGCCTCAGTCCCTTACACACTTTACGCAGAATCTTCTCTCTGTGTGTACTTTGCACAATCCTCTCTCCTCCCTTTCCACACAGTGAACTTCTGTTTAATTTATCAAGCCGGAATTTGGCTAGCTCTTGTTTCATTGCCCTCTTTAAAATCCGTGCCTCGGGCTACTCACCATTCACATACAAAACAGATTCTCAAATTATTTTGCTAAAGAAATAACCATCTACTCCCCAGATAAATTATACCTATTCCTTCGAGGCACTACTGCCTTAATTAGTTGAAGTTCTAAATATAAATTATCTTACACTTTGATACACACATCACCCCTCCCACTTCCCACATATTTCCCACTTGTATCTGAACATCCATAAGGAGTGCTTACAATCAACAGAAATTCATTTTAGCAAACCACTTGCCACCTGTGCCAGCTGACCCAACTTCAAACTACTGCTGATCTCACTGTTGGGAATCTTCACAGCCTCTTAGCACTAGGCTGTTTTAGGCTGCTTTCTCTCCCCAAGCTATTTTCTGCAAGAGAGAATACATTCTCTTTCAGAGATCTTAGTAGTATTAACTCTCAGAATCCATGGGCGCTCAATGATGGCATTACAGAGTCTCTGCAGGCAGACTTCCAAGTGGGCCAAAAAAAGGGACAGCTCAATCCTTATCAGTGGGAAAATACTGAGACCTCTTTATACACAGAAATCAATCTCCTCTCTATGAAGTAGAATTTATATTCTTTTTTTCTTTGTTTAAGATTTTATGTATTTGACAGACAGATCACAAGGAGGCAGAGAGGCAGGCAGAGAGATGGGGAGGCAGGCTCCCCCACTGAGCAAAGAGCTCGACGCGGGGCTCGATCCCAGGACCCTGGGATCATGACCTGAGCTGAAGGCAGAGGCTTCTCCCATCCAAGTACTAACCAGGCCTGACCCTGCTTAGCTTCCAAGATCAGAAGAGATGGGGCATGTTCAGGGTGGTATGGCCGTAGACCGAAGGCAGAGGCTTTAACCCATTGAGCCTCCCAGGCGCCCCTAGAATTTATATTCTTAAAAGAATAATTAGTATTAGGGACTTCAGTGTTTGGGTAACTTCATTCATGTCCTGACATGCCGAAAAGAAACGAATGATGATGGTGAAAAGTGTTGTTTGGGTTGTCGTTAAGTCTCTATCAAGATGCTCTTAAGTCTGCACTGTAGTAATCTGCTAGCACCTTTTAAATGTAATTGGATTATGAACAGAGACTAGGAACATAAATGAGGAAACACCTGATGAACTTAAGGAGTCATTATTGTTAAAATCAACAAAACTTTATGTCCAAGTGCTGCATAATCAGAAAAATACAATATAAATAATAAATATAAAGCATCATCTTATCCTAGGAAAAACATGGGTTTTGGAAACAGATCTCCATCTGTAACCTGCCTTATTTTTTCTTTCTGTATGGCCTTGGGGGATTCCTTAAGATTTCTTAAATATTATTTCTTCATATAAAATGAGGAAAAAAAATAAGCATTTTATATGGAGTTGTATAAAAATGAAATAAGATTTGGTATAATAAATACATTGTATAACAAGTTGATCTTAGGTTTCTGATGTAAGCTAACAAAATTAATATTAAAAACATTTTCAAAAGAAATGGCATCTCTCTTTGTAGCTTTCACCTTAATTCTAAAAAACAAAGAAGTACTAAAATTATGTACACATCTACGTGTTAGAAAATGGCAAATATTCCATGTAGTAAGCTGATTAAATTTTGTTATCAGTATCCCGATCCCATGTCCTCATCTATAAAATAAAGAGACCACTACTTCTTTCATGTTACCTATGTTCATTGAATGGTAACTATTATTTTTTTTAAATAATCGTTTTAGTAACTGGACTCTTATCTGTACTCCTTTAGTGTAAATAGTATGGGTTTTTGTATACATGGGACTTGTTGAGTAAAAAATTAATACATGTATAAAAACACGGAGAACAAAAATTACACAATCCTCAAAAACCCAATTTATTTGTGTAAATTTAAATATTAAAATGTATGTTGACTTAAAACTTTTCACAGTCTGCCCTCTATTGTAATTGTGAATGTGCTTGTCCTGGTCAGATCCCAGTCTTCTAAATTTGGTAGATTCTAGCAAAGCACCTTTCCTATAGTGCAGACACTAAATAATTCTTGCTGAAGAAACTAGGAAAAGAATGATTGACTAGATGCATGAGTGAATTTTTTAAGACTTAATTTTCAATGTATATAGGAATTTTGCTAGAGACTATTAAAATCAAGGATCAAAGGATAATTATTCAAGGTATAGCTGTCTTGTTTTGAGGTTCAAATTTAGCAGGTTCAATAGTAATGACCTTTGCATAGGTTTTAGTAGAGAAAAGAATGATAATGTTGTTCATTTATAGTCCTTGGAAAAAATAAGCAGAAAACCTAAAATATTAGAAATGAATATCAAATGTGTTCCATTATCTCAACTGTATTATAAAATGTCCTTTGCAGCACTGTAGCCATTTTCACACATCTTAAAACAACACATCAGTGTCAATAGGCATCAGCATCTGTTCCCAGGCATTAGCCTGGGCAAAGGGACACTAATTGAATCGGTAGAGCTCTTTTGAATGATGGCAAGGCGGCTCCTGAGGAGTCCAATAGCTTTCCTTTAACTCAACATATAAATTGGTACCATATTGGTTTCTGCAGAGAATAGATTATACTCTCAGTTGGTTGTAAAATCTAAATTTGCTTATATATCCTGTTCTAGTTGCCAAATAAATACTGATTCTCTTGAGCATATGTTGTGTAATGGCCATGGGCTGAAAGAAGGATGCAATACTGGAAAATTATTTTCCAGTTTTGTGTGATAGACTCTTCTTTGTTTATAAATGTGTCACTTTGTGTCTGAAAAGAATTAGCTCGAAAGAACATATAATGAAGAGATGTGTAAATATTATCTAGACAGCTACAGCTGTATGACTGTTTACTGAGTTATATCCCCACTCAAATATTAAAAACAGATCAGTGTTGTTTGCATTTAACCAGTTAGAGAAGGCAATAGACAGAAGTTTTAAAAGAGTTTAACTTAACTAGATAAGAATAAATTTTTAAAGTTTACTTTCATGATTTTTTAAATCATGAATTCCAACAAAACATGACAACCACTCTGCTCTTCCATTCACACTCATTTTCCTCAAGTGGTAACACATTATTTTAATAAATATATCAATGATTATAGTTTGTGAACTTACAGGAAATGAAAGCTATTTCTTTACATGATTCCTTATCTTCCGTCTTCTACAAATTTTGAAATCTCCACTCTGTCCTAAGAAAATGTGGGAAACATCATTAATCACAATTCATAGGATTCTTTCATTACTTACAGGTCTCACTTAAGCAAAAAAATAAACATAGAATTAAGAAAGTGGCCCACATTTTATTCTAAACTTAATCTTACTTTCTAAATCACCATATTGGCAGTGAAATCATATCAGGCAGTATGTATGTTGATGAAGTAAATCAGCTTATGAAATAGGATGCATGATTTAAGTTGGAATGGAATCACATCTTTGAAGCGATATGGAGGAACTAAGAAAATACCTGTTTCTAAAATATGACTAAATTCTGATTAGCCACCAATAATGTGTCACTTTATAAATTCTTCTTCCTTTGGAACCGGTATTTGGAAACATAATGGAAACCCAGATTTTCTTCTGGGTTTCTTTCTTTAAAACTTAATCAACTATATTGAAGTACACTTGATATAAAATGCACTAAGTGCATAGTCCGTGAATTGTGATGAATACATGCACTTGGATATCACTATTTCAAATAAGATACAAGCCATTTCCATGATCACCCCGCCTCCCAAATTTTTCTGTATTCTTTCCCACTCAACCATCCCCCAACTAGGCAACCACTGGTGTGAATTCATTCACTATAGATTAGTTTTGCCTTTCTAAATGCACATATACTTGGAAGCATACAACACATATTGTTTTATTTCTGAAATTCTTCTGTTCAGAAATGGGTTTTTTTAAGACTTTAATTAATTTGATAGGATTGTCATAACAAAGCACCACAAACAGGGTGGCCTGCACAGAAATTTATTGGCCCACAGTTCTGGAAGCCGAAGTCCAAAATCAAGGTGTCTGGCATATTTGATACCTTTTGAAAGCTGTGAAAGAGAACCTGTTCTATTCATCTCCCCTAGATTCTGGTAGCCTTAGGCATTCCTTGGCTTATAGATGATGTTCTCATTGTACTTCCACACTGTGTTCACTTTGTGCATATCTGTCTTTGTGTCTAGATTTTCTTTGATTATAAGGCACAATCATATTGGATTAGGGTTTCCACTAATCACCTCACATTAACTTGATAACCTGCAAAGATCCTATTTCCAAATATACTGACATTCAGGTGCACTGGAAATGAACAGTTCAGCTTTTTCGAGATATAATTGGCATATAACATTGTTTAAATTCAAGGTTTAAAACAATGTCAATTTGATACACATATATTGAAATAAGATTGTTAATATGGCATTAACTAACACCACTATCATGTCATGTGCTTATTTCTTCTTTTGTGGTGGGAACATTTAAGATGTAGGCTCTTAGAGGGGCGCCTGGGTGGCTCAGTGGGTTAGAGCTTCTGCCTTCAGCTCAGGTCATGGTACTAGGGTCCTGGGATCAAGCCCCGCATCAGGCTCCCTGCTTGGGAGCCTGCTTCCCCCCCCACCCTCTGCCTTCCTCTCTGCCTACTTGTGATCTCTCTCTGTCAAATAAATAAATAAAATCTTTAAAAAAAAAAGAATGTAGTCTCTTAGCAACTTGATATTTATAATGCAATATTGTTATCTATAATTACTACACTGTCCACTAGATTTCCAGGACTCATTTATCTATGAGTTGTAAGTTTGTACCCTCATTCGACATCTCCCCAGTTCCTCAACCCCCACTCGGCCCCTGGTAACTACCATTTTATTTTCTGTTTCTTTGAGACAATTTCCCTAGGTACTCTATATTTTCAGATAAGAAAAAAAATGAAAGAAGAATTGGGGGAGGAAAGTAAACTTGGAATGAATCCTCCAGGCAACTCAGACTTGCAGCTTTGGAAGAATGATAGGTAAGAACTAGAAGAGCACAAGGAAAAAATCAATCACTCAGGGCTTTAAGCTATAAAAAGACTTGAGAGAGAGAATGGAGAGCACAGTTCTTTTCTTCCCACACAAGTATGTCTGACTTTCAACAGCAGAATGTCTGGGGTGGTGGCATTGGTGAGATAAAAGAAACTTCTTAGAGGAAACCTCTACCTTCATAGACTCTAGGGTAGCTCATTCGCAGCCAAAAGTAAGGAAATGCAAGGATAAGATGAAAGATTGAAGAGCTCTCCTTGGCTACCAAAAACAGCTGGAAGCAGAGACATAAAGTTGGCTGAGGTCTCCAAATATTTAAAAAATCAGAAAGCTCATTTCCAAAACAGACACATTTTCAAAATCATCCTAGTGCTTCCATGTCTTCTCAAATAGCAAATTTTCAAACACAGTTCAAGAAACTGCAATGAACTGAATAATGATAATACTGTAACAAAAGACAGACTGAGATAACTGCACAGCATAGAATGAAAAACTATAAAACTCCCAAAAGATAACATAGGAGAAAAACTAAATGACCTCGGGTATGCTGATGCTTTTTTATGTACAACACCTAAGACATGATCTGTGAAAGAAATATGTGATAAGCTGGATATCATTAACATTAAAAACTTGAGCTCCACCAAGGACGTCAAGAGAATGTGAAGACCAAGGACAATGTCAATGTCAAGAAAATGTGAAGACAAGCCAGGGACAAAGGAAAAATATTTGCACAAGACACATCTGATAAAAGACTGTTATCCAAAATATACAAAATATTCTTAAAACACAATAATTTAAAAAACCCATACTTTAAAAATGAGCCAAAGACCTTGATAGATACCTCAACAAAGAAGATATACAGATGGCATATAAAATATAAAAAGATACCCCACATCATAAGTCATCAAAGAAATGCAAATTAAAACAGTGAGATGCCAGTATATGCCTATTAGAATGACCAAAATAAAAAATAATAATAAAAATAAAAAGAATGACCAAAACCTGAAACACTGACATCATGTGCTGACAAGGCTATGGCACAACAGAAAACCTCACATTCCTGCTGGGAATTATGGTGAAGCCACTTTGGAACACAGTTTGGATCTTTCTTATGCAGCTCAATATATTCTTACCATACAGTCCAGCAACCACACTCCATGGTAGTTACCCAAAGGAGCTGAAAACTTATGTCTATACAAGAGTCTGTACACATATGTGTAGAGCAGCTTTATTCAGAATTGCCAAGCAGTTGGCAACAACCAGCCATCCTTTACTATGTAGATGGATAAATGGACTTTGGTACCTACAGAAAATGGGGTATTATTCAATGCTAAAAGGAAATAACTATTAAGCCATGAAAAGACATGGAAGAACATATATTAAGGCATATTTTTAAGTGAAAGAAGTCAACCAGAAAGAGCTCCATACTATATGATTCCAACTATATGATATTCAAGAAAAGGCAGAATTAGGGAGACAGTAAAAAGATAAAAAAAAGTTAGTGTTTGTCAGGGATGAACCAGGAGGAAATGAACAGGCAGAGTGCAGAGGACTTTTAGGACAGGGAAAGTAATCTGTATATACTGCAGTAGTGGATATTTGCTATTGTACATTTGTCCAGATCCGTAGAATGTGCAAAACCAGGAGTGTACCCTGATGTAAACTACAAACTTTGGGTGATTATTATGTGTCAAATTTGATGCACTGATGGCAGCAAATATCCCACTCTGTCTGGAACGGTGATAATGGAGAAGACTATTGTGGGAGCAGTTGGTATATAGGAAATCTCTGTACTTCCTTTTCATTTTTGTTGTAAACCTAAAACTAAACTAAGAAATAAAGCATTAGGGGCGCCTGGGTGGCTCAGTGGGTTACAGCCTCTCAGCTCGGGTCATGATCCCAGGGTCCTGGGATCAAGTCCTGCATCAGGCTCCCTGCTCAGCATGGGAGCTCCCCCCCCCTCTCTCTGCCTGCCTCTCTGCCTACTTGTGATCTCTCTCTCTCTGTGTGTCAAATAAATAAATAAAATCTTTTAAAAATAAACAAAAGAAAGAAAGCATTAAAAAGAAATTTGTTAAGGGGCACCTGGATGGCTCAGTTGGTTAACCATCTGCCTTTGACTCAGGTCATGATCTCAGGGTCCTGGGCTATGTTGGGCTCCTTGCTCCACAGGAAGTCTGCTTTTCCCTCTCCTTCTGTCCCCCCCTCCCCCACCTGCTCCTGCTCATTCGCTCTCTGGCTCCCTATCACTCTCTCTCAAATAAATAAATGTAAGATCTTAAGAAAAAAAGAAGTTTGTTAAACTTTTGAAAGGTAGGCTGCTTTCACCCTAACCCAGTTTATGACAGATAGGTCCTCTTACTTACTTTTCTCTTGCGTGGGACATCTATGGAACTCTTCATTCCATCAGAGACTTACTATTTTCTGGAATATAGTTACTGTAAATCTATACCCTCAGCATTTTGATTTTTTTTTTAATTGATGTCCAGCTTATCCAGCTTACTTGATTGTTAGGGTACAAATAAGTTGGGGTTGGTTTTTATTTGTTTGTTGTTTTGTGACTTTTAATATCCATACCAGAAGTACTATTTATAAACAGATTAAACACAGCAAAAGTGTTTATATCTACCCACAGATGTATCATTTCTGTAAAGATTCAAGATTCTATCTGGTACAATTTCCCATCAACCTGAATAGACTATTCTTTATATTTTCTTATGGTAATGTTCTTATACAGTTCTTAGGGTAATGAAACTTTTCAGTTTGTCTGTCTCAAGATGTTTTTAATTTACCTTCATTTTTTAATGAATATATAAGTCCCCATCCAGGTTGACAGACTTTATTTTCTTGAAATTCTCGACATATATTTTTCATTGTCTTCCATTTTGCTTTATTTCCAACGCAAAATCAGTGAGGAGTCAGCCATTATTTTTTATTTTGTTCACTTTATCTTCTTGTAATGTGTCTTATTTCTGCGCTCCTTTTGAGATTATTATTTTTCCCTTTGGTTATCTGTACTTTGATTAAGATGTGTCTTGGTATAGTTTTCCTTGTTTTGAGCTTGGATTTATGCGTTGCTTTTTATTACAAATGTGAAAAGTGTCTGCTTTTATGTCTACTTTATAGCCTTCTTCTGATACCCCAATTATGTGCTTCGTACTATTTTTGACTATTTAATATTTTTCCACAGGTCATTGAGTTTTTGTTTACTTTCTCCTCCTTCATCCCGTCTCCCCGCAGTGTTTTGGTATGGTTAGTATCTATTGCCCTGTTTCTACCTGTAGGACTACTGAAGTTCTTTCTTTGGCTAACTCTCTTCTTTCTGGTATTCTTCCTCATAAATTCAAGCCACTGGAGACTCTCTGCAATCTGCTCATCCTCTTCAGCTGTTCATGTGTCACCTTGTTTTCCCTCCTTGTGCTATGCTTTGAAAATGTCTCCAGGAACAATGATAGGATTCATTCTTTTTTTTTTTTTTTTTGCTTTTCTCAAGGATCACAATTCTGTGCTTCTTTCTTTTCCAATATGTGAAAACTATAGTTTTATACAGATTTTTTACTTTTTGTTGCTGCTTATTGTAGAAAGGCTAGTTTAGTACCAGTTATTCCATCATAAACAGGAGAGTAAGACTATTTCATTTGTTGAGCATGACAGTTCTTATTCATTACAACCACATTGAATATGATATAAAATAGGCATAAAATAAATCAAAACTATAAGAATATGTTTTATTTAGAAAACTAGGCACTTTATTTCTAGAATAATTCCATATTTTATATTTTCATCTTTTAAAGATTGATTTTCTCTAGCTATTTTTCTTGGCATTAAAACCACATGTAATTTCTGAGAACTTTGATTGCATATGTATTAGTATTTTAATTTTTGATGATTAATTTCAAGAACAAATACTTCAGATTAAACTGGAAAATGAAACTATCAAGATTTTTTAAAATTATATTTGGATTAAATTTAAATACATTAAGATTTTTAAAGAAAAGATGGAATTATAGCATCTTTTGCGACTCACTGTCAAGACTTTTGACGACTACTTTTCATAAATTATCTTTTAAAAACCAATTTTATGTCAAATAAAATATTCTAATATTTTAGGAGCTCAGAGCATTTGTGGTAAACTTTTAGCCTTTTTATTTTTGAGAAGAAGAGTATTTATTTGCAGTTAAGTTGTGAAAGTTGTACTATACTCAAGATCGTTTGTAAAGATGAGTAAAATTTAATGGACAATTATTTACTTTCAAATACCATGCCACAAAGTTAACAGTAACAAATATTGTCTTTTATTGTTTCTACTCAGTAAATTGAAGTACTTGCAAATCCTCAAATATATCTTTAATCTTTTAAATGTATGAGATGTATTTCAAGGTTTGGGGCAAGTTTCTTAACTCCTTCCCTCCAGTCTCCGCTGAAGGTCACATTTCTTGTGCATTCATTGAGTACCCTGGACATATCTCAAAAATAGCACGTAATTTACAGAATTATAATAATCTGGTGGCTTATTTGTTTTCCCCCATTTGATTTTAAGTCCCATGAGGCCAGGAATGGTATATTTTTCATCCTAGTGTCAATATAGCCTGCAATACAGAGTAGATATTTTATACTTGTTTGTTAAGTAAACAAATGAGTAAGTTGTTTCTGTATTGCAGTTTGCATAAAAAGGATTATTCCAGTAGGAATATGAACATTAGTGAAATGATTAGATGCTAACACTGCATTTTGTATCTTTTCTTACAGGCTCTTAAATCTGATCTACAATGGAAAAATTTCTTTTTTATCTGTTTTTCATTGGCATAGCAGTGAGAGCTCAGATCTGTCCAAAGCGTTGTGTCTGTCAGATTTTGTCTCCTAATCTCGCAACCCTTTGTGCCAAGAAAGGGCTTTTATTTGTTCCACCAAACATTGACAGAAGAACTGTGGAACTGCGGTTGGCAGACAATTTTGTTACAAATATTAAAAGGAAAGATTTTGCCAATATGACCAGCTTGGTGGACCTGACTCTATCCAGGAATACAATAAGTTTTATTACACCTCATGCTTTTGCCGACTTACGAAATTTGAGGGCATTGCATTTGAATAGCAACAGATTGACTAAAATTACAAATGATATGTTCAGTGGGCTTTCCAATCTCCATCATTTGATACTGAACAACAATCAACTGACTTTAATTTCTTCTACAGCATTTGACGATGTCTTTGCCCTTGAGGAGCTGGATCTGTCCTACAATAATTTAGAAACAATTCCTTGGGATGCTGTTGAGAAGATGGTTAGCCTGCACACCCTTAGTTTGGATCACAATATGATTGATAACATTCCTAAGGGGACTTTCTCCCACTTGCACAAGATGACTCGGCTAGATGTAACATCAAATAAATTGCAGAAGCTACCACCTGACCCTCTCTTTCAGCGAGCTCAGGTACTAGCAACCTCAGGAATAATCAGCCCATCAACTTTTGCATTAAGTTTTGGTGGAAACCCTTTGCATTGCAATTGTGAATTGTTGTGGTTGCGGCGTCTGTCCAGAGAAGATGACCTAGAGACTTGTGCTTCTCCAGCACTTTTAACTGGTCGCTATTTTTGGTCAATTCCTGAGGAAGAGTTTTTATGTGAGCCTCCTCTCATTACTCGTCATACACATGAGATGAGAGTCCTGGAAGGTCAAAGGGCAACCTTGAGGTGCAAAGCCAGGGGGGACCCTGAACCTGCAATTCACTGGATTTCTCCTGAAGGGAAGCTGATTTCAAATGCAACAAGATCTCTGGTGTATGATAATGGAACACTTGATATTCTTATAACAACCGTAAAGGATACAGGTGCTTTTACCTGCATTGCTTCTAATCCTGCTGGGGAAGCAACACAAACAGTGGACCTTCATATAATTAAGCTCCCTCACTTACTAAACAGTACAAATCATATCCATGAGCCTGATCCGGGTTCTTCAGATATCTCAACTTCTACTAAGTCAGGTTCTAATGCAAGCAGTAGTAATGGTGATACTAAAATGAGTCAAGATAAAATTGTAGTAGCAGAAGCGACATCATCTACCGCACTACTTAAATTTAATTTTCAAAGGAATATTCCCGGAATACGTATGTTCCAAATCCAGTACAATGGTACTTATGATGACACCCTTGTTTACAGGTAAGAAAAATTAACCAAATTTTTATACTTACTATGCATCTTACTTAGGGCTTGTTATGGTACTACTGACTTGTTTTGTTTTGTTTTGTTTTAATTGACAGTGCTACTCTGTGTTGTAATTATAGCACTCCATTTTTTTAAAGTGTGTAATGTAAGGTTTGTGAAAGGAGATTACCTGTGGGGAAATACTTTGAATGGTGTTATTCTTAGAGAGTTCAAATTTATATTTAATATTATGCTTACTTACTTTTTTCCCCTCATCTAAGAGATGTGACTATCAGAGAACAAGATTGATTTATTTTAAAAATTCAAAAACATACCAGAACTTACACATCCACATGAGTGTTCTTTCCTTCAAGGAAGTCACGTTGGGAGGCTATTCCATTATCCCAATGATGCTGGCATTGCTCAAAGCACTTTTGGAATTATCTTTAGAACCTTCGTCATACTATTTTGAATATCCTCAGTGGTGGCAAATCTTCGTCTTTTGAGGGTGAATTTGAATTTTGGAAACAAGCAAAAGCCATTTGGAGCCAAGTCTTGTGAATAAGGTGGGTGATCAA
Organism: Mustela lutreola; assembly: GCF_030435805.1. Classification (NCBI taxonomy): domain Eukaryota; kingdom Metazoa; phylum Chordata; class Mammalia; order Carnivora; family Mustelidae; genus Mustela; species Mustela lutreola. The sequence continues at coordinate 97,074,850 of NC_081296.1, forward strand.
GATGGGTATTGCCATTTTTGGTCAAAAAAATAGGATGTAACTATAAAATAATGAGACTGATTTTTTTTGAGTAATTGAGTTATGTGCATGTGTATTGTTTCATATACACTGGTTCTTAAGACAGTTCCAAATAGAAAGTTTATAAATATTTTGAGCAGTGAAAGTATCACTGGAGTTAAGTACGTAATCTCCTCATAAGGAATCCGATGGAGAATTTGTGTCTGACTATAGGTTTTCTGGTATGTTTTTCTGAAGTTCAGCCTCATTGATTTATAGTCACATCTTGTCCAATTTTCAGTTGGAAATATACATTTTTACCTCTCCATATAATTTCACTCATGATAGACTATTATTAGTCCTAAGAAATGATATAAAATTGTGGTTTTGAAATATACATATATATATATTTTTTTGTCTTGAAGCTTTTTGAAATAAGATCAACTCAATTCTTATATACCCAGATGAATTCTTGAAGATAATTTGATCTTCATTCATGTATGGAGATGAGAGAACTTTTTTAAAATGAGCATGGGCTGGTAGAAAAAAACAAAACTGGCCCAGCTAGCCATATGATCGATCCTGGGCAAAGTTCTACATGGCTGAGTTTTAATTTCCTCATCTTTAAAAGCAAGAGATTAAAGTAAATGGTTTCTAATATCCCTCTCATCACTAAATGTATGATCATATAGACTCTGAAGCATGCATATTAACATAAAGTAGTTTGTCCTTCTCATACTCAGTTCTTTACCTGGGTTACCCAGTATTTAACCCATTGTCAAAGAAGAGTGGTACCCCTCCCCCTCACCTTCCTGTAGCTTCTATCATTGTGTGTGTGTATATATATCTGTATATATGTATAGCCATAGGCCAGTTTCTACATTCCAAATTCTAAAATCCTAATCCTTCCATGACAAGAAAATTCTATGTGACCTTCAGAAAATTGCTTAAATTTCCTGACTTCAGTGTTTGTCATGAATAAAATAGTAATGCCACCCTCATATAGTCATTGTAAGGATAAAAATTATAGTGTTCCAGAAAAAAAAAATTACAGTGTATATAAAGTGCTTAGTAATGCCTGGTACTTATCACACACTCACTAAATGTTAGTGATTTTAATCACAAATCACAAGTACATACTCTGACCTAAAACTTTCCTGGTTCATTTAGAACACATTGTTTAGGTTGTAGAATAGATTAGCATTGCCAAGTTTTCAAATGTCCTAAAAAATTCCTTCCAAGGAAAATACAGTTTCAAGCCTTTTTTTTCTGCGTGAAATCTTAGTTTAGGTCATATTTGGTTGCTATGGAAAAAAAGGTAGTGGAAGAAAGCACCCACAGAAGAGTTTTGTGATACAATGGATTCAGAGGTATCTGTAAACTTTTATCAAACTTTAGCAACTGTTCTAAAGATAATTTCATCAGCCCATAATGGGTGGGATGAGGGATTTAGGCTCTGATCAACAGCCTTGCCCTGTTCATATTTTTAGGATAATATTTCTCATACATTCCCATCAACGTCATTTTTAGCTAAAAACATGCTAGGAACCAAGTGTTGACGGCATTAAGAGTAGACTAAGATCTGTAAATAAAGTACTGTAATCTTAGTAATTATCGTAGTTACAAAAGATAGGTTTACTGGGTACCATTCCATAGCATCTTATAACTGATTTGGAAAATAAAAACTCTGATGCGTGTTTCCATTCTGGTTTCTAATGTGATTGTCAGTGTTTTCCCTTTCTTCAAATTGGGTTTTAGTCACAGAGGTGTTGTAAGTGCTAAATGGATTTGTTTAGTAGTCAGATAATGTCACAGTCACACCTTTCAAAAGCAATTTGTCATAAATGATTTTTTAGCAGGGGCTTTTATTAGGAGTTCTGCTTTGCCAAGCAATGTAATTAGTAAGCTTGTCAAGGCATGGTGCAGGCACCATTAATACAATGCAGAATACAACAATGACTTTGAACTGTTTTACCTTGGCAAATATAAGATTAGATCATTTTTCCCAAATTTCATGTCTGTTATAAATGTGCTTATCTTAATAAGTACTAAATTGAAACAGGACTGAAGTCATAATGGCTCTGTGTGTCTATATGTTTTGTTTTTAATATTAACACAAATTCCATTGTCCCTCAGAATGATACCTCCTACGAGCAAAACTTTTCTTGTCAATAACCTGGCTGCTGGAACTATGTATGACTTGTGTGTCTTGGCAATATATGATGATGGCATCACTTCCCTCACTGCCACAAGAGTCGTGGGTTGCATCCAGTTTACGACGGAACAGGATTACGTGCGATGCCATTTCATGCAGTCCCAGTTTTTGGGAGGCACCATGATTATTATTATTGGTGGAATAATTGTAGCATCCGTGCTGGTTTTCATCATCATCCTCATGATCCGGTATAAGGTTTGTAACAATAACGGGCAACACAAGGTCACCAAGGTCAGCAATGTCTACTCTCAAACTAATGGGGCTCAGATACAAGGCTGCAGTGTCACGCTGCCCCAGTCCATGTCCAAACAAGCTGTGGGACATGAAGAGAATGCTCAGTGTTGTAAAGTTGCCAGTGACAATGTGATACAGTCTTCAGAAACTTGTTCAAGTCAGGACTCCTCTACCACTACCTCTGCTTTGCCTCCTACCTGGACTTCAAGTGCTTCTGTGTCCCAAAAGCAGAAAAGAAAGACTGGCACAAAGCCAAGTGCCGAACCACAGAATGAAGCTGTCACAAATGTTGAGTCCCAAAACACTAACAGGAACAACTCAACTGCATTGCAGTTAGCTAGTCGACCTCCTGATTCTGTCACAGAGGGGCCCTCATCTAAAAGAGCACATTCAAAGCCAAGTAAGTTTCTCACTTTGCCTGCTGAGAGATCCAGAGCGAGGCACAGGTACTCCCTGAATGGAGAATTAAAGGAATACTATTGTTATAGTAACTCACTGAACACGTGTGGACTGTTTTCTAAAAGAAGCATGTCTATGAATGCGATGCTAATTCAGTCCAATGGTTCTGACGGGCATAGTGGAAAATCAACTCTCTCAGATGCTGAGTGGATATTGGAAAGCACTGTGTAACCTATTATTTCTTTTTAATGAAGAAATTATTTTGAAAACTCATATAGGAAGTTGGAATTTGAAATTCCAGTTTTGTTTCTCTGATACAAGCCTCATAGAGCCAAGGTGTATAAACCTCCTAGGTACAGTTTAATATATGAAGGTAACAGACAGGATGGTTTAGGGATAAAAGCATGACAGAGCAGTGCCTTCCCCTGCCCTAGGACTGGCTTCCAGGTTCTACAATAGCAGAACACAAAATAAAGGTTGTCACCAGAAACGGAATTCTTCCTAAATAGTGATATTTCCTCCAGTTTTACAAAGGACCACCCAGGCTGATTAGCATTTTTCAGTGAGTAGATTGTATATATTATTTCAAGGATGGTGGCATTTGTTTTTAGGCAGATATTAAAAAGAATGACTCCGTGTTATTATGGTGTTTAAAATAAAATATTCAAGTATACCCAGACAGTGTTAAAATAGGTACCTTCTAAACAACATTCTTGGTTCAGGTACCTTAATGGATTTATGGTATTTCTCACCATGACAAAGCTTTTTTGGTGGGGAGCAAAAGGAAATTCAAGGGATTTTGTATTTATCAAGAAAATCCAGTTCAGTTTTGTTTTTTTGTTTGTTTGTTTGTTTGTTTATCCAGTTCAGTTTTAAGTCACAGGCCAGATTCTACATGCTGCTACCCTGGGCACAGGAATGTGTTTTCATTCATTCGGTACACATTTGCAGAATGAATGAGTTTTATATTTTTCTTTAAGCAAGTTACAAAGGGAGACAAAAATACAAGTCTCCCTTTATTAAAGGAATGTTTATTTTTATCACTAAGTGAGATTTAAAAAATACTTCTAATGGAATTCGTAATACATTTATAAGCAATAGAAAGTCATTGCTCATTAACCAGATATTGGTTTTGTTTTTCCCTTCTGCCTGTAATTCTCAGTTGGAATGTTTCCTTCTTAGGGTCAATGCATTTATTTTTAACCAAAACCTGTGATGAAATTTAATTAGAAATCATTCAGCTTAGGGGGAATCTATCATTAAACAAAATCTTAAATTTAATCAGACAAGGATATTTCTCCTTGATATATGGCATTCCTGGATATTCATTAAAATCAAGGTCTATAGATAAATGTTCCTATCTACTCATTGAAAATCTTACATTATATTGCAACTTGATGGTGTTTTACTAAAGATTGGTACATGAGGCTAACCTTCAGACGTTCTTGATGTTTGGGGTGGGAGGCTGAAAATAAGGCTCACATGAGTATCTTGCACAAAAGATGTTAGCCATAATATATGAAGATTTGTACTTTACTTATACAACATGCTCCATGGGAGTAAGTAAAACACAGAGTAAGTTCATTATCTTTTACAGATCTCTTGGAAATATTAAAACACAGATAAGGAATAGTAGTCACTAGTGTAATTTTCTTCTACTAGAGGCATATGTAAAAATTTCAGTTAATTTTAGCTTGACACAGGCACATCTTATACATGACTTATCATGATGACATTCAGACACAGGTAACGTTAAAGCAGTCAGAGATTATCTTCCACACCAATCTTGAAAAAAATTATCTAATGGGCTAGTATTATCGTAGGTGTTTCATAAACACCTCCTCTGTCCTTGTTCCCTTTCTAAAGATTTCCTTTCACATTTTGAAAATCGAATCCGCTTTTGTGGGTCAAGTGTATAGTTCTTTTGAGGAATAAATGAGATTATGTGTGTAGTCGTGTTTTGTAAAATCAAAAGCATTACACAGAGTGAAGTGTATCTTCAATACTATTTCTGTAATAATGTTCTAATCCCAATTTAACATTTCTAATTAACATCATTACTTAATTCTTCAAAAGGTGCTGCTTGACAAAAGCATATTGGTTCTCCCTTTCCTAGTTTTTACATATATGGTATTAAAAAGTCCCCAATACACACACACACACACACATATACATATATACATATTACATATATATATATATACACAAATGTGTGTGTGTGTGTGTGTGTATACATATATAAACACACGCGCGCACGCTTTTGAGACTTAAGCAAGTGAATCTCAAAGGAAGAAATCTCTGGCATTAGGAAGATTGTGGACAAGGAGGCTCTGAAATCATGCAGTAAGGCTACAGTTTAGCATATCTGTTCCAAGCTACTGACTAGCTTATTTTATATTTTCCAGTTGCCTGTATTTTTAAAAATCAATTTCTGCTTATGTTTCAAATGAAACTTTAATTCCATATCTTTTATTTCTTATAAACATTTAGAACTTTATAATATCTTACCATGTGAAATTTATTGTTTGCCTAAAGTCATTGAAACCATTTAAATTTTTATTAGTTTTACAAGACTGTTTTCAAGGTATATTAACCAAATGCATGAACACTTGTTTTTAGAAATGATAAGAAGGCTCATGTTTCTGTCTTTCTAAAAAGTTTATATTTTGAGAGATCAACAAAAGTTGGCCTATCAAGAGGGTCAAATGTTTTTGTTTTTGTTTACAAGTGTATGAAAACCTTTTTGCTCAGGGCAGTTTCAGTGTGAAGTGACTGAAAAATAAATCTATGGGACAGTTGGGGGTTAGTAAGCATACCTGGTATACTTTCCGAAACACAGTAGTTATTTGAATGAATGAGTGAATGGATAGATAAATAAATAAATGCATGGGGCCAGTGAGGAAGGTGCAGTAATAAGAACTTTGATTATATGCACAATATTGATTTGTGATCTAGGTATTTTATTACTATAAGCAAGAAATTCTATGTCTCATTGTTTTTCTTTCTGTTATTTCTTACACCTCGCATTTAACCAACTGTGTGTATGTGATCCAAAGCATGTGGTTTGCTGTTGCTGATTATGTAAAAGGTATATATATTGTTTTTTATTTCCATGTCCTAAACTATTTTTCTTTTATTTTTAGCCATTCTACACAATAGTTTCAGGTTGTTCAATATGACAACTAACAAGCAATATATTTACAGATATTTGCTTCAAACATTTTTTTTTTAATTATATGTCTTCCTGTGTTGTTTTTGTTTCTTTTGGATAAATATCCCCCAATTTGGAAATGTCCAACTATTATTAAAGTAGGTCTTTTTTATTTAATATATGTAATATTTGAGCATCGTAAAGTGTTGATGAAGCATCCAGTGCTGCCTTAGGATCCTAAGAGGAAACAAAGTTTGGTTTGATGGATACTATTTACTTTTATGCTACAAATAGACCGAAACAGCAGTATATTAAATAAATAAATTAACTATGTAATACCCTCACTGGAACCAATTTATTTCCTAAATATTTTTTAGGATCATTAAATGTAGTTAGTTAGGTTGAGGCCACAATAAGCTAATTTAGCTTTCAGACAGTTGACTTTAGCTGTAGATATATTTTACTAAAAAGTTTTTAGAATAGAAGTTGTAGAACTATTGTAAACCACTTACAGACATAACAAGTCTATTTGAATGATACATACTTTCCCACAAGGAGTTGAGAAATTAAAAGAAAAATGTATTCCATTTATCTACAGAAATCTCTTTTTATCTTTTCTTGAGAAGTACTTTCTCCTTCATTTTAAAGTACTCACAAAGTACTTACTTCCAAACTAAATTCTATTTTATTTGCTCACATCACTGAAAGGAAACTAAATATTTCATTTAGAAAGGTAAAAAACTAGAGCAGTTATCACAAGATCTACAACAATTGCCTCTTAGTTCTGAATTTTTCCTATTTTTCCCCTGTTATTCACAATGAGAAGCTTAACAACAATCATTTAAATGCCAATAGTTTATTAAAAATAAAAAAGTACAGAAAGCATAAAGCATCTCATTGAACATAGAATTTCAAAGGCAAATGGGGGCATTTTTCAAGGACGGCAGATCTGAACCCACCTTCTTATTGGTATGACAAAACTCCGTTTCTATTTTGTGATGCTAAGAAAACAATGTTCGTTGATATTATGCAGAATGAAGACTATCTATTTTTCTTGCTCAGTCATCCCTCGTGTTTCACGAAGCGTTCAGACTTTCTTCTTTAATAGTGAATGTGGATGCTTCTGTCTGTAAGTCTTTGTGGTGCTTGGGGAAAGGACCTCAGCACAGAGGTGGGCTGGATAAGAAAAGGATATTTTTCTTATCCTCCATAGTTAATGATGTTATTCATCATAGTTATATAGTCATTATTATTATTTACATTATAATGGTTGTGAGTGAAGCATTTTGGGGGAGTCAAATTTAAGGATAAGAAATATCTTATTTTCAAAATTTCATAGAAAAAAGAGAAAGTAACCAAAAGGAATGACTGGGATTTTGTAATAGTTTCAGAGCTCAGTCTTTTCAGATTGTTGAGTCCTTTTCCTCCCACACTAGATAAATGTATGCTGGGACTATACATACACTTACTTTTTCAGATTTGGGGGGTTTTGTTTGTTTGTTTTCTTTCGGAAACAAATTAATCATTCTTATAGCAGTACAGAGGATCACTTAATATAGAAAGAACTGTAAAAGTATTACTGTGACTGAGTCTTCCTAAAAATGTGGTATTGTCTGAAGTGTGGGACACAGAAGGTAGCAATTTCTACCTGGGAGTCTAGTTAAGTATGAAATTTCCTTGTTAAATAAGGGTAATGTATTTGCAATTTTATCAAATACTACAAGCAGTCAGTATAATAAATAGTGTACCATTGTCTTCTGATTTTGTCAGCTATTTCTCAAAGTCAAAATTTAAGATAGAAAGTTACCATTGGTAAAATATATACATGGTATATACTTATGTATCTATATATGCAATATATAGATATACTAATAGGTATGCTTATCAGATTAATCAGTTAAAATCAGAATTTTGTGTCCTGCAACACAGATTGTAATTGATAGAGCAAAGTTATATTTATATGGGCTAACAACCAGAGAACTTCTCCCAGAATAACTGTACAAGCTATACCTCTTAGTTGTATAAGATTACAACAGGAAATAAACTCTCTAGAAGAAATTTATTTTTCTGAACTTCCTGATGATAATGATCTCTACACCTTGTCTAATTTCATTCACTCTTCTCAAATTCACTCATTTTCAAATATGTCCATGAATTTTAAAAATTAAAATTTTTTACTAGGCTTGTAGAAGTATCAATGTTTATGCCATTTCATCTGAGAAAGCAAAATTGACATAAAATTAGGTGACAAATCCATATATATAGACTTTGAGAGTCATTCCTCTCAGTAGACTGAATAGTTTTTCTACTAACTAAACTGCTGGCATTCTGTTTTTTACAATAAAAGTGCCATGGGGTGAAAGTGTTGGGGAAAAAAAATTAATTTTTTTTTTCAAATACATTCCGGGAAAGTCATAAAGTCCCTTTCATTTTGTGTTTGGAAGTCGATGTACATTTGATCTTGCCTGAAACAGGAACTAGATAGATATTGTGGTTCTGCTCAGAGTATGTCCAATAAATTATTCAAGTAGCATGAAGGGCTTATGAAATATCCTATGTTGGCTCTACCATAATGTAATCTCCTAAACATTTTTTTCTGTTTATTGTGAACATGTCTTATTATTGCTTTCATGTAAAACCTAATCTCCAGAGGCCATTAGAAGTTTCTATGAATATTTGTCCTGGAAGCTCTATAAAAAAAATATTTTGTTCTCTTCTCATCACACTTATCTGTGAACCCTGAGAATAATTTTTTCCCAATATTTTTTCTTATCATTGTGTCACTTCTTAATGAATACTTGAATATTTCAAGCAAATACTAAGATTATTTGCTTGAAAAGAGGACATATTGGAAAGAAATAGAATGTGTGCTATGCAGGGCTAGGTAATGGTATGAAACATTCATAGCCAACTGGAACATATATATGGACATTTAAAAGGCAGAATGGCTGCATATAGAACATTAGTGTTTTATGTGAGGATACTGGGTACTTCATAAAACTTGATATTATTTTGGGGGTTATTAAATAATGATTTTTGTAAATGATCATTTAATACTCTGTGTGTTGAACATAGTGAAGCCATGTTTCCTGTTTTGGTTTCTCTTTTCCTTGGTGTATCTTTCCATATTAATCATATACAGCTCTGTTGTTGAAATGTTAACTTTGAGTAGGGAAAAATGAGTAGAAGCCTGATTCACTTCTTGAACACTTTGAAGAAGAGTACATTCCATAGTAATTACTCACTTCAGCAACTAGAACAATATTTTAAAAATTCTACTTTTATAGTATTATGTATCAGGAAGTAGCCATAGACAACTACAGAGTATTTACAAAAGTCAATTGCAATTTGCCCAAGAACAGGTAAGTAATAAATAAATAAATAAATAAATAAATAAATGGTCTAGATAATATCTAGATTATCTAGATAAAAGTCTAGATAATTCTCTGTTAAGACAAATCTTATCAAGATTTCAGTGAGAAGTGTTTTAGGATCAATTTCTTAAAAATGGAATTTGTGTATTTGTTTATGACACTGAAAATTTTATTCCCAGATGCTTTGCTGACTAATGTTGACCAGATTGTCCAGGAAACACAGGTGAGATTTTTGTTACCTGTCTCATAATACAGCATTAAGTGGGTATATTCTTTTAAAAGTAATTTTTTAAAATTTTCTTGCAAGCTTATGTAGCTTCTTGAAACTTCCCATTAAAACTTACTCAGTACTCAATGGTACAAACTAAAGTTCCGTTTGGTTAAATGAATTTCCAGTTGCTAAATTTAGACATCTTTCTGGTTAACTGAACATTTCTGATCCATACTGTAAGGATACAGGGAATACTAATGTGACTTTGGAGTCCGTCTTCTATTCATGCATGATAATAATGTGCGTTTTTTACAAATATTTCCCAGTGTGAACAAAGTAGCTTGATAAGAATGTATTCATTCCTATCCTTGACCTCTACATCCTAATAGGAGCTGAAATGATACATTATGCCTCCCTGAAAGTGGATGAACAGAAGTGTTTCAGTATTATCCAAAATGAATGAAGCCACTATAAAATGGAGCAAAAGACTACATTTGAAATATTCATGGTATTCCTTTTGTCAGCAACTGATTACTCTTCTCCTTTTTTTTTTTTTTTTTTCCTTTTTGGGAGTTTCAAATGAGTATTTGATTCCTGCATTTTAATTGGATCAGAAAGTGTGTTTCCAGAGCAAAATAGCACTTTAGCAATCTGTTCAAACAGCTGGAAGCATCAGCCATTTGCTCAAGGTTTGGCACAGAAAAAATATTCTGCTTTTAAAAGTTCTAAAAAAGGCCACTGATTTAATTTTTTAGGGGTAAAAGTAGGGTTGTTTTTTTTTTTTTTTAAAATACATTTTGTATTTAAAAGATAATAACTTTGACAATCATTCAGGGTTTCCCCTAATGAATTCCACTCCCAAATTAATCACCATAGTTTTCATGCATCATGTCTCTGAGTTCAGGATCCCAATCCCATGTTGCAAAAAATGAACAGATGGCTCACTAGAAACAATCAGTAGCCCAGTGTCTGGCATACACTTCGTGTTCTGTTTTTGTGTACCGAACTGACCTGCGTGAAGGTGCATTGTTTCATCATCACCCAGTGTGTCCCTTTCTCGCTCTGAACCTCTCTTTCTCTCCTGGCCTCTCTCTTTGCCTTTGATTTCTGAAAATTCATTTATCCTGTAACTTTGGACATCTAGCTGTTCTGAAAGAGAGTATCTTTAGAAAGGGATTAGAAAGTAAATGATTGATCTATCAGAGGCACTGTCCAGAATGGTGCTAAATGTTTTATCAAGATTTGGAAGCAGGAAAGTCAATCTAAGTCATTTTTCAACTATCAATTCAAGTATCATGAAACCTCAGTGTGACTGTTCTTGGTACTTGGCAAATGATTTCTGCCTTAGCAGACCTATCATTTCTACCCCTCTCAATACAACCAGTGAAGCCCCTTGGAAGAGACTGACCATCGTGCATGTCTTCTTGTGCCCTTCCCATGGTCAGCAGTTCTTCACCAGGTGTGAGGGGAGTGAGGTGGAGCTTGTGATTCCAGCTTCCCAGCTCCTTAGTGGGGAGGAAGAGATATAAATTTTTATTTTAAGTTTTTATTTCCACAGGTCGGTAACAAATGTGGCTTCCTAACCAAGGGCAAATATGTTTTCCAAAATTTTGGATGCTGCCCATTGCATTAAATTTAAATTAAAATGCTACCTGTGTATATATACAATAAAAGTAAGCAAAAAACCTGGGGTGCCGAGGTAGCTCGGTCAGCTAAGCATCCAGCTCTTGGTTTTGTCTCTGGTCATGATCTCTGGGTCTTTAGATTGAGCCCTGACTTGGGATCTACTCTCGGTGGGGAATCTGTTTATCTCTCTCCCTCCCCCTCTGGTTTTCCCCTGGTTCACTCCTTCTCTCCCTCTTTCTCTCTCTCTCCTTCTCTCTCAAATAAATAAATAAAATATTCTTTCAAAAGTAAGCAAAAAACAAACAAAAAACACCTTACAACACATTTTTGTTTTTAACATAACAAAATATTTCCATGGCAACCTTACTAAATTAATTATACCACAGTCCCTCACATAGCATCAAATTCTAGTAAGAAGGTATACAGAAGACAGAAAGGTTTCATCCAGTTAGTGGTGTAGGTATTCGTCATACTGAGGTATCTGCTAAGATCATTTTTTTCCCTAAGGGTGAAGAATTAATACATTTATTTCATTTCCATTAGCCAGAATATGTCCTATGCCAATTTTTTTCCTTAGGACCTTTCCTGCATGTGTATAGAAATAGAATGAACTTAAAATATTTAATATATCACATATGATCCTTTTATAATAAAATCTTAAAATCCTAATCACACTCAGATGAATTGAGAACAAAGAAGAAACATTGATAATAATAACTGGTGGTAATTATGTGTAAACTGGCACTTATATGTGTTAACCTTATGTTTGAAAAGATTGTTAAATCTGTAAAACAATTCATATGCCATGTTTAGAAATTAAAAATAGGAACAACTGACTACCTGCATTTTTTTTATTTACTTAGAAAAATGGAGGGTGGCAGAGGAAGAGGGGGAGAGAATCTCAAGCAAACTCCCCGCTGAGTGCAGGGTCCAACAGGGGACTCAATCATGATCTGATCCGAAATCAAGAGTCCCACACTTAACTGACTTAATACACTTAACCCAGCTTCCCCTACCTAGTTGCATTTACACTGAAAATTTCTTAAGTACACTTTCTTGAAAAGTATTTGCTACATTCAGACCAACAAAATATGTGTACTGTGTGTGTGTGTGTGTGTATACGTATGCACAAGAAATATCCCTTAATCTACAATTGCTTGCACTAGCCTTTAAGAAAATAGCTTCCTGATTCTAATGGATTTGACTTCCAGTTATTCTGCATAGTATCAATTAAGGTATTTAACAAATTTAAAATTTGTCATAAAACCCCTGCTACAGGTGCAATAACTATGAAAAGAGACAATTTTTTAAGAGAAACTATTAAGGTATAAATGAATAAAAAGTAATGCTGATTATAAAGAAAGCAACATTTAACATAGGGTTAGGAAAAAATATGAAATAAGAGCTAAACAGCAAAGCAAATTTGTATGTATGATCCAGATATATTTCCAATGTTATTTCCCAGTAAAAATTAATACTATAAAGTATTTGGTTCTGTAGCTTTGTTTTTTGCTATGATATTACCTTTAAGTGAAATTTTTAAAAATAAGAGTGATAGAATAGGCACATATACACATATGGAGATAACTTTTAACTATTTTTATAATAATTAAACCCATTTTTGACATTTGCTTGAACAGTACAGTAAATCAGTAAAACTTAGAACCATGGTATCAGGAATGACTTTTAGAAATCATTTCCTTCTTTTTTTAGATATCCTAAATAATATAAGATAAGAATTGTTCTTAACTGCATTCAGAGTAAAGACAGTAACAGCATTTTCTCACCATTCATTCAACATCAGGACATTTTTCCTTCTTTTAATATTGGATAGTTTAATTTCCTTTTTTCGTTGTAGTACTGTTAATAAAACTATCTGTCCCCAATATTTGCATACCTTTCACTGTTAAATAAGGACCATTATCAAAACATCCTGAGCCTATCTCAAATTCATTGTAACATTTTAGATAATTGTTATAGTCTGATTTTCCCTTTGTGATTCTCTTGTAATTTGTGTTCATGTTTAGATCTTTATGAAATCATTGTGAGAGTTGTCTATTGATTAGTGAAGTAAAAAGTGTTATTTTGAATATCATATACAACTTCTTATGCAGGTTCACATTATGTCATCATTTCAGTCATAGTTATAGGTTCAGGACAGGTGAATTCATACCGCAGTTTCCAAAACTGATTGCTACTTGTCTAGTCTTTGAAATTAACAGCTTTTATAAAAGCCATAATTCCATAATTTGTTAATATATATATATATATTTTTAATGTAGGGGTGCCTTCGGCTCAGGTCATGATCCCAGGATCCTGGGATCTGGCAGCATTGGGCTCTCTGCTCAGCAGCGAGCCTGCCTCCCCCTCTCTCCCTGCCTGCCTCTCTGCCTACTTGTGATCTCTCTCTGTCAAATAAATAAATAAAATCTTTTAAAAAATAGGTTTTTTTCATGTAACGTAGAAATGAATCTCTTTAAAATATGTAAACTTAAATAATCATTAACTTCACTTTTTTTTTTTTTTTTTTTTTTTTTTAGAGAGCTAGAGAGAGCTAGAGAGAGCGCAAAGGTGGGAGGGGCTGAGGAAGAGACAGACTCCCTGCTTATCAGGGAGTCCCAGCTGGGGCTGATCCCAGGATCTTGGGATCATAACCTGAGCCAAAGGCACATGCTTAATGACAGAGCAACCAAGGTGCCCCTCATTAACTTGATATTAAAAAAGTTTTTTATTCTGGAAGAATTTATTATTTCTAAGGTCAAACTAGTTATATTGTGCACTGTATTTTTCTTCTATTTGCATTTAGTCTTTTCTATATTACAGCTTCCTGAAACTTGAACTTTGGTATAGTACAACTACATCTTTTTTCTGTCAAAAGAAGCATATACTTGGAAATACAAACAGAAATAAACTCATTGTAATGCAATTTCACCGAAATAAGCTATGCTATGAACTCAATAGGTAGGAATTTAGGTAGAATCCCATTGTAATTTAAAGTGATGTCACGGTGTTTTTCTTAGAACATTCCAGGTAAAGAATGATGATGAGATCTAGATTTCAGTCATTTCCAAGGTAATCATTTTTTATAAATACTTTACACATCTATTATCTATTAAGTTTCTGAACATTGTGTAAATCCTTTGTTTAATAATTTTCAAGGACTATTGTTTGTGCCAAAAGTAACTGCAGCTATTCAGCTAGTCAGATGAAATATTTTCTCCACCCTTCCTTTTTTAAAAGATTTTATTTTTGAGTAATCTCGACACCCAGCGTAGGGCTCAAGCCCACAACCTGAGATCAAACGTTACAGACTCTACCAACTGTGCCAGCCAGGTGCCCCCAGATGAAATGTTTTCTTGAATGAAACATTTCTACAATATTTTTCTTACCTTTATCACATGAAGTTTTTTCTACACCAAATATGTTCTACATCAGCATTTTTATATAGAATATTCTTCCATATTTCATGATTCATCTGGGCCATGCATTTTATAACCTCCAACTTGTAAACATAATTCTTTTTGAATGGGAAGGGACAAAAATTACTTCTACTTCATATTTATGAAATTCTGTATTTATCAAAAATCATTTTTCATCTCTATTCAAGATGGAATTTATAGACATATCTTAAATCTATGATGTTGAGAACCCACATTAGAGGAAGAATATTTATACAGCTTGATATTTAAATATTTTAAATGGTTTTATATTATTTTATTCAAAATCACATTAACTATGGAATGCCTTTCTTGTAAGTCATTGTCAGTTTACACATTTGTTTCTTCTGTGAGTGAGGAACTAATTTATGAAGAGGAGTAATAGTCTTCACTAACATTTAACGTATAATTAAATTTTATAAAATTTCAATATGATACAAAACCTCCAACAAACTATTTGAGAAGTGGAAATCGCTTAGATTTTATATGTGATGAACAAAATTGGTCTAATATGTTCATAGTTTTAAAGCCAGCATGATTATTTGCTAAAATTTAAATGACATGCATTAATGAACAAATCATTATTTTATTTTCCTTGAGAATATAAATGTGAAAAACAAAGAAAGGGAAAATGCTGTTCCACAATTTGGCTTTGACTTACTTAACTATTTAGGCTGAATGCATTTAGATTCCTTTTTAAAATGAGATTCTTCTACATATTCAGAATTGGAAGTTACCAAGCAACATTGTAAGAGCTGATGTGCACGTCTAGATGGCTTTTAAGGGTGTATCTTGTATTGTATAGCAATAAACTCCTGCCAGGGTGCTTATAGTTTAGTAACTTCTGAATTACTGGCACAATGGCCTTATTACCTATGTATTTTCTCTTTGTTTCTTTGTTTCTTTTTCTTTCTTTGTTTCTTTTTTCTTTTCTTTTTTTCTTTCCTTTTCAGAGGCTGGAGTTAATCTGAAGAGCACTACTTCTTTCTCTCCTGAAAAAAGTTGCCACTGATATTTTTACTGGATAAAATTAAGGCGTTTCAATTCACAAAGGCTCATTGTTGAACTGGTGCCCTAGAAGACATTGTCCACAGGAACCGAAGCAGAAGTCTCTGATGCTGGCACAACTGGCTCGATCAGACCATGGTTCATCCCCTTTAAAAGCCAAAATTTTTGTTTTCTTCTGGCCTACAAGTATTTTTTTTTTAAAGAAGGAAACAGAAAAGCCTACATTGGCATCGAGTTCTGTATCAGTCCATGTTACATTGCCATCCATGATTTAAGACTGTAGAATCTTGAATAATCTATATCACTTTAACAAATAAATGTTTTACTATGACAGAATTTGTACAGTGCCTGATTTGTGGAAGTATCAATTGCTTCAAGTATGAATGGTGCAATGATGACTGTAAGAACTAATAATACTATTTTACATTTATGTAATGCAAAACCTTAAGGAATCAAATTTGCTTTATAATATTGGACCTATTTCTGCCATGAGTAGAGTACACCCACGTCTGTGGGAGAGCAGTGCAGCTATTTTAAAAGTTTTACAGCAATCTGATGCTTCAGTGTAAGACAGAAGGTGATGAGGGATCTCTTCTCCTAGGAGAACTTCAGAAAGCTTCAAAGTAGGCACATATGGTAATTAATCCAAACTGATTCATTGAGCTTCTGGAGAACTGGGACAAAGAGGTTTAAAACTTTAGTTTCAAGCTTTATATTTCATTGTAAGTGCCCATTTAACCCATTTTGCACAATTCCAGGGTAAATAAAGAAGAACAAATACCTGATTTAACACCAGCAAAAATAGGAGTAAGACATCTTCAGTGGCTGGCAAATGTTAATATAGTCAAATGTAGGCAGTATCCAAGCCTAGCATTTAAGGGCTGGTCTAGCTATCAAGCAGACCTGAGTTTGAATTCTAGATCTGAGCAAATTTGGTCAGTTACCCACTCTTCCATATTCTTACAGGAGATATATTGTAGAATTTGAAAATGTATGTAGACTTACCACTGTACTTGGTGTAAGCAATAAGTTTAATTTAAAAATAGTATTAGCATTGCCACTAGCAACTGAATTCAGATTCAACATGTTTGAAAAAATGTTTGAATGTGTTTGAATGTTTGAAAATGTTTGAAAAAAAATATGAATCTGAATTCAGATTCAAACATCTCAAACATTAGAGATTTTGTTTCTGTTCCTTTATAGTTCTGTTAGTTAGTGATTTTTAAAAGCAATATGTTGTTTAAAGCTTTTAAGGAGCCAGGAAACTGTCTTTCAAGAAATTTAGCTTATCTGTTCCCTGTCTCTTAGACTATTACAAATATCTAAATATCCAAAGAGAAGTTATAGAATGTTAGCCTTTAGATGGCACTTGGAATCTGTGCTCAGAGCCTAACTAAAACCATTTAAAGTGGTTCACCCACTTGCTTGCAGACACATACAATGCCATGCTTGAAATAGAAGCAACAAGTTTGAGTTGAAATGTAGTTAATTTGTGACTCTGGGCAAATGGCTTCATTCTCTCTGTTTCCTGGCAACTCTCATGCCCTGGAGCAATCCTGTTTATGTGTGTGTACGCGTATATATGCATGGATAGATGTTTTTGGTGCAAAGGTGACAAAAAAGACACAACTTGAGCAATCCATCTGCTGATCCCTTCCTGTTGTCTACAACTTTTCTCCTCAAATACGAAGTGTCAGGAACACAAATGGCTTTCCTGGATCTCTGTGCAGAGTTTAACCTTTTAAGGTCTTGGGAAAACCTGCTAACTTTTCCTTAGGAGCATTCTCCTGTTTGTATCTCCCCCTTTCCCTTGGGCCTGATTCTTGTCTATTCTGATATTTTTCTTGATGATAATGAAGCCTGACCTCCTCACTTCTCTAGGATGCTCATGCTATTGTGTTACAAAGAACATGATTTTTCATGTAATTCAAGTGTATTAGAACTAAAATGACACTTAATCATTTCAAATCTTTGCCCTGTATCCCCCACACCTAAATTTAAAACTTCCCCTTATGCACACATTCAAACAAGAGTAATGAGGCCCTCCTGGTGCATCTAGTTTCTCTTTCTGAAATGCCATTATTTTTAAAGATTATTTATTAATTTGACAGAGAGAGAGACAGCGAGAGAGGGAACACAAGTAGGCGGAGTCAGAGAGGGGAAAGCAGGCCTCCCACCAAGCAGGGAGCCCGATGCAGGGCTGGATCCCAGGACCCTGGGGCCATGACCTGAGCCCAAGGCAGACGCTTAACAACTGAGCCACCCAGGCGCCCCTCTTTCTGAAATGCCATTTTTTTTTTTTTTTTTTTTTTTTTTATTTTTATATTTTTTTTTTATTTTTTATAAACATATATTTTTTATATACATATATTTTTATCCCCAGGTCTGTGAATCACCAGGTTTACACACTTCACAGCACTCACCAAATCACATACCCTCCCCAATGTCCATAATCCCACCCCCTTCTCCCCAACCCCCTCCCCCCGGCAACCCTCAGTTTGTTTTGTGAGATTAAGAGTCACTTATGGTTTGTCTCCCTCCCAATCCCATCTTGTTTCATTTATTCTTCTCCTACCCACTTAAGCCCCCATGTTGCATCTCCACTTCCTCATATCAGGGAGATCATATGATAGTTGTCTTTCTCTGCTTGACTTATTTCGCTAAGCATGATACGCTCTAGTTCCATCCATGTTGTTGCAAATGGCAAGATTTCATTTCTTTTGATGGCTGCATAGTATTCCATTGTGTATATATACCACATCTTCTTGATCCATTCATCTGTTGATGGACATCTAGGTTCTTTCCATAGTTTGGCTATTGTGGACATTGCTGCTATAAACATTCGGGTGCATGTGTCCCTTTGGATCACTACATTTGTATCTTTAGGGTAAATACCCAATAGTGCAATTGCTGGGTCATAGGGCAGTTCTATTTTCAACATTTTGAGGAACCTCCATGCTGTTTTCCAGAGTGGCTGCACCAGCTTGCATTCCCACCAACAGTGTAGGAGGGTTCCCCTTTCTCCGCATCCTCGCCAGCATCTGTCATTTCCTGACTTGTTGATTCCTTCCTGATCAAAACTCTTCAAAGTGTAGGGATAGAGGGCACATACCTCAATATCATCAAAGCCATCTATGAAAAACCCACCGCAAATATCATTCTCAATGGAGAAAAACTGAAAGCTTTTCCGCTAAGGTCTGAAATGCCATTTTTAAGGAAGACTAAGACACAGTCTCTGATTTTGTAAGTGTACACTATTCCATTGTTTAAGGACATATTTGCTTCTTCTTTTTTTTTTTTTCTTTTAAGATTTTATTGATTTGTTTGACAGAGAGAGAGAGAGTGAGAGCACAAGTAGGCAGAGCAGCAGGCCAAGAGAGGGAGAAGCAGGCTCTCCATCAAGCAGGGAGCCCGAGGCAGGGCTCAGTCCCACTGGGATTATGACCTGAGCCGAACGCAGCTGCTTAACCAATTGAGCCACCCAGGTGCCCCAGGTATTTATTTCTTATACTATGAAATTAAGAGAACACCTATGTACACCAATAACTAGAAATAATGATCATAAACTAAAGATCATAAAAAAAGTGATGACATATTTTGAGGATAAGAAGAAACGATTTCTTTAGTTAAGCTTCTAGCATCATAGGGTGATCTAATAGATAGTAAAACGTCTCAACTGTAAAGCTATTGAATATACATTGGAGACCACTTCCATTTTCCTGTTATTCTATAATCCTGGGTAATATTGAAGTAATCCGGCTGCTAAAAACATATAATAGTATGAATATTTACAGTTCAACTTGTGACATATCTTACACATAATATAAATTACATCAAACACACAAGAAAATCAAAAATATGTTGAATGCAGGAAAGGTACAGTTTGTGACACATGAAAATGGCTTGAAAACTATAGTTTGTATCTTGAAAATCTACAGTCACGATTTTTGAAACCCATGGTCTATCGAACCAAAGATTAATACTAAAGCACTATTGTTAGTATTGAAAGGAATAACTTACACCTGGAAATGAAAACTCAAATAATTTAAATTTTCCTCTTTGTAACTTAGTAGCTCTAAGATTAGTTTTACAAATTTTTGTTGTTTGCTCAATGATATAACACCCCTTTCATATTTATAGAATATTTTCTAACAAATTCTTAGTTCATTTTGTCCAAAATATATTCAGATTATTTCTACTTTTACTCTGCTTTCCATATGTTAGGAAATTATTCCTTTTTTAATTCCAAAATGTACTTATACTGATATATCATAAATCTACTTATCAAATGGTGTGTTTGTGTGTGTGTGTGTGTGTGTGTATATGTGCCTAAAAATTCAAGTGATGAAGAATATATTATGTACAACCAAAGTAAAAGGCCCTAGCACAGGATTGTTTTATTTGATAAATAATTATAATATATAAGGAAACTAGCCACATCAGATATTTTATAAAACTATCTTTTTAGTGTGGAAAATATATATGACATAAAATTTGACATTTTAACCACTTTTGGTGTAAATTGCATTCATTGCCACTATTTTAAAAACATTCTTATCATCCCATACATAGAATCTGTAGCCATTAAGCAATAACACCCATTCCCCTTCTCGTAGTCCTTGGTGAACTCTAATCATATTCTCTATGAATTTGACTATTCTAGATATTTCATACCAGGGAGAATCATACGATGTTTGTCCTTTTGTGTTTGGCTTATTCCATTTACTGTAATGTTTCCAAGTTTCATCCATGTTGAAGCGTATATCCATCTTTTTATGTAGCACATTTTGCTTCTCAATTCACCTTTTGATGGACACTTGTGTTGTTTCCACCTATTGGGCACTGTGAATAATTCAATAATGAACATTGTTATTCAAGTATATATTTGAGTTTCAGTTTTCAGTACTTTTAACTATATGCTCGGGAATGGAATTGCTGAGTTATAGGGTAATTTTATGTTGAAACTTTTGAAGAACTGCCAGACTGTTTTCTACTGTGACTATACCATTTTATACTCATTCCAGTAATGCACAAGTGTGTAAGTGTTCCAATTTCTCCACATTTATAATTCTCAATTTTTCTTAACAGTCATTCTAGTAGGTATGGAATATCTCATTGTGATAATGATTTGCATTTCCCTAATCACTAACAATATTGAGCGTTTCATGTGCTTATCAGCCGTTTGCATATCTTTGGAGAAATATCAACTCGAGTTCTTTGCCCATTTTTTCTTATCTGAAAGAGAGAGAGAGAGAGTAGGGGGTGGGGCAGAGGGAGAGAGGGAAAAAGAATCCTTAAGCAGACTCACCGCTGAACATGGAACCATTGCAGAACTTGATCCCAGAACCCTGAGATCATGACCTGAGCTGAAGTCAAGAGTCAGATGCTTAACTTACTGGGCCACCCCAGGTGCCCCTACTTTGACCATTTTTAAACTGGATTATCTGTTGTTATTGAGTTGAAAGCATTCTTTATATCCTCTGGATATTAAACCCTTCTCAGATATATTATTTGCAATTATTGTTTTCCATTCTGCAGGGCTTTTCTCTTTCTTGATATTTTATCCTTTGATGAACAAAAATGTTTAATTTTTATGAAGTCCTATTATGCATTTTTTTTTTTTTTGCATTTGTGCTTTTGGTGTCATATCTAAGAATTCATTGCCCAATCCAAGGTCACCAGAATTTATCTCTATGTATTTCTCTAAGAGTTCATGGTTTCACCTCTTACATTTAGGTGATTGATACATTTTGAGTAAATTTTTGTATACATTTTCAGGTAAAACTCCAACTTTATTCCTATAGATGTGAAAATCCAGTTGACCCAACATCATCTGTAGAAAAACTATATTTCCCTTATCAAATGTATTTGACAGGCTTATCAAAAGCTGACCACAGATGTGTTTATTTTTATTTCATTGATCTTATGTATGTCTTTACATCACTACCTTTGTTTGTTTTTTTAAGATTTTATTTACTTATTTGACAGAGCAAGAGATTACAAGTAGACAGAGAGGCAGACAGAGAGGTGGAGGAAGAAGGCTCTCCTCTGAGCAGAGAGCTTACTGAAGGGCTCAGTCCCAGGATCCTGAGATCATGACCTGAGCCAAAGGCAGAGGCTTACCACTGAGCCACCCAGGCGTCCCCTACAATATTTTGATCACTGTAGCTTTGTAAGTTTTGAAACCAGAAGTATGAGTTCTCCAACTTTGTTTTTTTGTTTTGTTTTGTTTTGTTTTCCCCAAGATGATTTGGCTTCTCTGGGCTCCTTGAAATTTCAAATGAATTGTGGAATTGGCTTTTCCATTTCTGCAAAATAGCAGTTAGAATTTTGATAAGAATTGAGTGGACCTGTAGATCATTTGGGTAGTATTGACATCATAACAATATTAAGACTTTCAATCCATGACTAGGGGATGTCTTTCTAGTTACTTCTGTCTTTTTAAATTTCTCTCAAAAATGTTTTATAGTGTCTGCTACACAACTCTTTCACCTTCTTAAATAAATTTACTCTTAGGTGCTTTATTCTTTTGATGCTCTTGTAAATGGAATTGCTTTCCTAATTTCTTGGTGGATTCTTCATTGCAGGTATTAAAAAACAAATAATTTCTTGTACCCTGCAACTTGGTTGAATTTGTTTATTAGCTCTAGTAACTTTCTTACAAAATCTTTTGGATGTCTGTGTATAGAATCATACCATATGTGAATAAAGATAGTTTGCTTCTTCCTTTCCTATTTTGGGTGCTTTTTATTTTATGTCTAATGGCTCCTTCTAGAAATCCATCACAATATTGAAGGGCAGTGGTAGAAATAGATATTCTTGTCTTATTTTTTATCTTAAAGGAGAGCTTTCAGTCATTCAAGATGAGTAAGATATAGACTGTGGATTTTTTAAAACTGGGTTTTATTGTCTTCAGAAATTTCCCTTCTGTTCCTAGTCTCTGGTGTTTTTATCATGAAAGTCTGTTATATTTTTTTTCAAATGATTTTTGGTATCACTGAGATTATCATGTGTCTTGTTTTATTAACTTCATTCTATTTATATGGTATATTACATTGATTTTCTTATTTTTAATAACCTTAGCATCTCTAGGATAAACTCCACATGGTCATGGTGTATAAATCTTTTAATTTGCTGTTGTATTTGTTTTGCTAGTATTTTGTCAAGGTTTTTGCATCTCTATATACTATGGATATTGTGTGTAGTTTTATTTCCTTGTAGTGTCTTTATCTGATGTTGGTATCAGGTAATGCTGGCCCTTCAGAATAAGTTGGAAAGTGTTTCCTTCTATTTTCCTTCTAAATATTCCTTCTATTTTTTTGGAAGAGTTTGAGAAGAAGTGGTGTGAAGTCATTTAGTGTTTAATAGAATTTTCTAGGGAAGTCATCTGCCTTGAGTATTTTTGTTAGGAGGTTGTGAGTTATTTATTTGATTTTTTTTATTGTTATGGGTCTGTTGAGATTTTCTCTTTACTCTTGAGTCAGGTTAGGTAATTTATGTGTTTCTAGGAGCTCATCACCTTCATCTAGGCTATCTAATTTGTTGATGTACAGTTGTTCCTAGTATTCTCCTATAATTCATTTTGTTTATGTAAGGTCACTTTTACCCATTTTTTTAAAAGTGGCTTATTGAAGTCTCTAAGTGTTACTGTAGTACTGTCTATCTTTTGAATTTTGTCCAGCATTGCTTCATATATTTTAAGACACTGCTTGCTAGTATATATAAGTTACAATTGTTATACATTCTTGATGATATGATTGGTTTTAGAATGTTTTTCAATCTCACAAATTTGATTACCCTAATTGTTAATTGAATGAATTTACTTTGAGTTCACTATGTTCATTGTCACATCTATTTAACTGGTTTACAACCCAAACTATCATTGGTTTCTTTCTTACATCATAAAGTAACCTAGTCTTTCATTTCTGTCCTCCTAAATGAAATCCAGTTTTAAGACTTAATTCTCATCACCCATTTGAGTCTTATCAACTAACCAATGTGCTAATTTCTTTGTCAATGACATATACCAACCTCTTGGAGACTGCTCCCGCAAACCAGCATTCTCAAATGCCACCTCATCAAATCACCAGCAAAGATTTTTTTCTCTATATAGGTTAGTAGACTGGGTCATAAATAATTTTATTTGCCCTTATGATTTGAATACCAATATAAAAATTAAAAGAGACCACAAAAGCTATAATGCTTTCCAAAAGAATGCATAATTTATCTATGTACATAAATCTTTCACAATCTTTAGTAGCGTAACATTGTGAATACCTATAAAGGCCAACAATAAGTAGTCAAATTATATTATTGTAGCATAAATGCCAGTCAATTGAAGGTCATGAAATCTTTTTGAAAGAGTTGTTTTAAGCTATCTTTTTGTTGTTCTGCCTTTATAAGGCAAAGTAATATCAAGGGCCTATTGAGGTATGGCATAAGATATTGCATGATTCCCAGGAAGTATGAGATATGCAAATGTCTAGAACAAAAAACAATAAAGTGGGTACAACTCTCCAACTTGAATTGAGCAAATAAAATTGGTGCAGTAAGATTCATATGTTATCATATTTAACAATTTAGATATGAATATTTAATTACTGTTATTGGATACTTTATTTGAACAAATTTCTGAGGAGAGTCACTTAGAGGATTTTCACAGGGAATCTCTAATCCCTAAAAAGACTCTTTTATTTCTAAGGGAAGATTTAAAAATCTCCAACCACCTTTATCAAACTTGTTCAATTGTGCAACCATTTGTTAAACATTTAATTTGTACTCGGCCTGGTACTGTCCATTGGGGTAAAGAAATAAATGACACAAATGTTCATATTTAGGTGGTAGATAAATGTGTAGACATCATGTGTTAGTCTGTTAAAGCTGCTCTAACAAAATACCATAAACTCAGTAACTTATACACAGCAGAAATTTGTTCCTCAAAGTTCTGAATACAGTTGCATTCAGGTTAATTCCTGATTCATAGATGATGCCTTATCACTCTGCCATCATATGGTAAAAGGATCTCTTAGGGATCTCTTAGGGATCTCTCCAGACCTTCTTTTATAGGCACTAATCTGATTCAAGAGAGCTCTATTCTCACGACCTAAGAACTACCCAAAGGCCCAACTCCTAATACCCTTATCTGGGTATTAACATTGCAACATATTAATTGGGTGTGAGGAGAAACACAAAGTTTAAGAACACAGCACACATAACGTTTAAGTAAGAAGTGCATTGTTAGGGATTTAGAACCACAGCTGTGTAGAAGCACAGTACAAACCAAGCCAATGACTACCTGAGCAAGAGAGGTTAAAAAAAAAAAAAATCTTATCCCAATGGTGCTACTTAAAATTAGTAAAATTGTTCTCAACAGAAACTTTGCAGGCCAGGAGAGTGTCATGATATATTCAAAGTGCTGAATGGAAAAAAAATCTGCAGCCAAGAATACTCTATCCAGCAAGGTTATCATTTAGAATAGAAGGAGAGATAAAGAATTTACCAGATGAACAAAAACTAAAGAATTCATGACCACTAAAATGAGTAAGATTGAATAATGTCAAAAAAAAAAAAAAAGAAGATTGAATAATGTCCCAAAATCATAATTCCATTTATGGAACCACAAGACTTTGCAATCCTATTTTGAAACTACCCTCAGTACTTTGCCACATCAACTCAAACCACCTTCACCAAACCTTGAACTTTACGTCCTTTTGTGCTATTTATTAGAAATGTGTACCACTTTAGACTTGAAAGCCTTTCAAGATCAGGTATTATGTCCCACTCAATTTTTGATCTTCTATGATGCTCAGAATAGTGCTTTGGATATACAAGTCAAGTCATATATGTTTTCGGTATAAAAATACTGTAATAGTAGCTAGAGAGAACTAAGAAATGGCATATTTGGAGTCAGCTATGACGACAGGGAAAAGTCAGCGATGAGATTAGGGTAATACCTAGCAAAGAGAATTTGAAATAAGATACAAAAGTACCAGTAGAACCTGCATTTATTAGATAAACATTTATTTTTATTTAATACATATTTATTAAAATTTTATGCTTCTTAATCTTTTAGTGATCGAGTAGATATAAACATCTATGTGTTTGTATCAGATGAATTTAATAAGTATCATAGAAAATGTTGTTCTTGAGCTAAGACAGCTCATTTTCATATTAGATAGACTCAGCAACAGCAAATTCTAAAACAAGCCGTAGTACATGCGCTATAAGCACAAGAGACACACTGTGAGAAACAAAGAGAATAAATGATTACAAATGATTATGTGTTTCTGAGTTTGGTCCTCCAAAGTATGGTGTGATTAGCACTGAGAGTGATGGAAAAGATGAGTGATATAAAGTGTTTTTTCTACTTTCTTAACATGCATATATTGTGATTTATAATAAGAAAAATATATTTGTTTTGTTTTAATTCTGACACAGGGTCTCCTAATGTTTTTGGAATTTCCTAAGTGATGAGAGTGATCAAGTTATTTTTGTTATGTTAATGAGGTGACTTTTGTCCCATAGCTGAGGAAGGAGGCTGATTATCAGAACAAGCCATGTGATTAGGGGGTTGGAATTTTCAATCTCACCCACCCATCACACTGCTTGCCCCCCAACATATGAGCAGCAAAAAGGAGCTGAAGGTTTAATCAATTGCCAATGATTAATGACTTAATCAATCATGCCTCTGGAATAAAGCCTTCTTAAAAACCCAAAAGATTTAGGTTCAGAGAGCTTCCAAGTTGATGAACACATGAGGATTTGGGGAGAATAGTATGCTGAGTAAGTCATGAAATTCTGTCCTTTCCCCATGTCTTGCCCTATGCATCTCTTCCATCTGGCTGTTCTTGAGTTACATACTTTTATAGTAAACCAGTAGTCTAATGAGTGAAATGATTTCCTTAGTTCTGTGAGCTCCTCTAGCAAATTAAACAAACCCAAGAAAGGGGTCATGGGAACCCCTGATCTACAGCAGGTTGGTCAGAAGTACAGATAATAACCTGGGCTTGTGATTGGTATTCTGAGTTTGAGGGAATTATTGGAACCTCCAATTTGTAGCTGGGAGGTCAGAGCACAGGTGACATTCTGGAATTGTGAGTGGTGTCTACAGAGAGAAGCAGTCTTATAGAACTGGACTTTTAACCTGTGAAATCTGATGCTATCTTCAGGTAGATAAGGTCAAAATTGAGTAGAATTGTAGAGACACCCAGTAAATGTTCAAAAATTGCTTGTTGGTATACGAAACCTCCCCCCACGGGAACTGGTAATCAGAATCTATTTTAACATGTAAACTTTTGATTGGTAATAATAGCAATACAAATTTGGAGTTCTGATACTGGGGATATGTATGTGACTATATATGATATAAAAGAAAATTTAAACCACCATTCTGGGGGTGCTTAAGTACCCTTCTCTTGCTCTTCTCTAGGAAAAAAAGCTTTTCTCTCTAAAAGCCACTGCAGTCTTCACACAATATTTCTGTTGTCCTCTTTATGATTAATTTATTCAAATTACTTTCTAGATTCTCCTTTCAAAAATTGCTTAATACTCCCTTCTCTATGGTGGCTATTCTGACTGGTTTGAGCCAAGTGAATTAAATCATACATCCTGGCAGTTGTGAATAGCTAAAATTGGCTATATATGTTTTCTATATATTTCAATGTTTTGTAGGGTTTTCATCAAGTTTTTTACTTATTGTTTTTGTTAGTACTAATTTGTGTTTTATTTCATTAAATAAGTAAATAAATAAATGATCATTGTAAAAGGTAAATAAATCTAAGCTCATTTTACTTTAAATGCCTCAAGAATAGGAGTTTTTGCCAATAATTTCATGCAGGTGTCCTTTCAGTACTCCACTGTTTTTTTTTTTTTTTTAAATCAACTCACTGACAAATGCTTGGATAAATAGCAGTCAAGAATTAGAATGATAATTTTATTTTTATTTTTAAAATACAATTTCCAACAATATGGGAAACTAAAATTTGTGGTGATTCTTATTTGGATGCAAATAAACTATCACTTTATATCTCTAATATTGTGACCCAAAAACCATTTTACTGGTTTATGTGGTAAATGAAATCCATAATAACTAGATACCAACACCTTGATGTTGCTTTGGGAAGATTATTTGAAACAGTACAAATTGATAATTCTAAATTCCAGTTCTATGGTCCAACTGCCCTATTACATTCCATACTCTCTTTTATTCAAGAATGAATAACACAATATAAACAAGCCCTTTTTTCAAAAGATTATTTTCAACATTTTGTTAAATGACACTGGTCTCTACAACATTTCTAAAGCTTTAGTGGACATGAGAAATAACTCAGAAATAAATCTATTTTGGATATTAATTCCTGCTTTAGGAAATCTGTGGGGGGTGGGGAGCAGACTATATCAATAGTTTGCATCTGCTATCCATCACTTAAATCACACTTTACTGAAAAATTGGTTGTGTTTTTAATTATATAAAGGTAATATTCTAATACACTAAACAAACTCCAAATGCCAAAAAATAAATTAAATTATTTTGTATCTGAAGATGCTTATTACAATGGCTTCACCATTATTTTGAGCATTATCTAACAAGAGAGGAAAATGGAAGCAGGCAGCATTAAAATTTTCCAAAGAAAAAATATCAAGTTAGTCACTATTATTGCATTCCCTAGAATTTCAAATTTCCTCAGATCTAAAAACATGGCCAAAATGGTGATTAATATAACTCTTTGACACAAAGGAAAAGAACAAATCAACATTAGTAATTCAGAAAATATTCCAATGACAGTAATGACATTTGCTTCATTAAAATGGTCAAATTATTCTCAGTATTTTTTAAATCAGTGAAGATATATGGTGTCTCTATGTCAATAGTAATTCTATTTATTATGTAACATTTAATGCTCTGTATTTTTCAACCATAAAGCTGCCTCAAATGGTTGTATTTGACAAGAAACATCTAGATGTTAAGTCAATCAACTCTTTAATGCATCAAGTACACTGTATTTATATTTTTAATTAGCATCCAGGGAAATTTACACAGGAGAGTTCTTTCCAGACAGTCTTTGAAGTTAGAGTCAAGATAAAATATTGGATAATTAATCAATATCCAGTTGTTTTAGGTAAGTAAATAAGATAAATTTTTCTCTTTCTCCTGAGTTCTGATTATTTAAATTAATATCTTATTTCTACCATCACTAATTTTTTTTCATTTTTTTACTTATATTCTTCATCTGTTCTATGGTATAGATTTTAATGTGATATTCCACAGATCTTTTAAACTAAGATCTATTAAATTATCTTTAAATTGTACTATTTACTCTGTGTTATAATTTACATATCCAACTATATTCTTATATTTTTACTTCAAAATATTTGACAATGATTTAATTACATGATTCTTTGTTTCTTCTTTTAGTTGGCTACATGTTTATTTCTTAATTTTGACTGTAACTCTATTATTGTTACAGTCCTTAAAGTGAATTATTTTACTATTGGTAATAATAATTCAATTTAACAATAAACAAAAAAGTATGTATAAGAGAAAAGTTAAATGTACTAATACAGTAGATTAGA
The DNA here is from genome assembly GCF_030435805.1 of Mustela lutreola. Taxonomy (NCBI): domain Eukaryota; kingdom Metazoa; phylum Chordata; class Mammalia; order Carnivora; family Mustelidae; genus Mustela; species Mustela lutreola. Next base: position 97,104,074 of record NC_081296.1, read on the forward strand.
AAATGTCATTTACAAAGTATGCAAAAGTCATGTAGAAATAATAAATGAAAATGGAATTTCTTATTTATTGGATTAGAAGAGAAGCTCTAACTGAGGAAAACAGGTAGGGAACTGGATCCATAAATTTAAGTACAGTATATAAATACAGAGATGAAGAGAGTGAATATGGACAGGATGAAGAGGTATATTAAAGAAAATAATGGAAGACCAGATCTGTAGGATGGATTTGCAAACTTTATATGGAATTTGAGAGCAGATTAGAATAGAAAATTTTCAAAAGTACTTAATGGGGAAATTAGTGAATAAGGAAAAGAGTATGATAATGAACTTAAAGGAGGTTCTTCTAGACTCAAGGCATAATCAGTAAATGAGACATATAACACTTAAGTTTTGATAAGATAGTCAATTTTTTGTTTCTTTTTAAATTTTTTTTCAAGTTTTTACTTCAATCCCTGTTAGTTAGCATATAGTGCTACATTAACTTCTGGTATACAACACGTGACTCACCATCTCCATACATCACCCTGTAGACATCCTAAGTGCACTCTTCTTAATCCCCATCACCCATTCCATCTATCATCACATCCCTTCCCCTCTGGCAACCATCAATTTGTTTTCCATAATTGGTCCAATGATTTGTCTCTCTCTCTCTCTTTTCTCTTTGCTTGTTTGTTTTGCTTTTAAATTCCACATATAAGTGAAATCATATGGTATTTGTTTTTCTCTGACTTACTTTGCTTAGCACTATACTCTCTAGCTCCATTCATGCTGTTGCAAATGGAAAGTTTTCATGCCTTTTTATGGTTGAGTAATATTCCATTGTGTATATATATGCCACATCTTTATCCATTTACCAATGATGGACACTTAGGCTGCTTCCATATCTTGGCAATTGTAAATAATTCTGTTAAAAACATAGGGATGCTTATATCCCTTTGAATTAATGTTCTTACAACTTTGGGTAAATACCCAGTAGTGTAATTGCTGGATCATAAGCTAGTTCCATCTTCAAATTTTCGAGGAACCTCCATACTCTTTTCCACAGTGACTGTATTCCACAGTGGATGAGTATCTAGGGTAGTCAATTTTGAATTGTCTAGAGACTAAACCAGGTATGAAAGAACATAAATAGGTTTGATTTCCAAAGAGGAACAACATAATAGTATAGGATACTGTGACGTGGAGACAATAAGCTAAAATTGAAATAGCAATGAACTTTACATGTGCCTCTGTATCTTCTAGAGATTTTTGTTATGCTTAAGCAGATAACAATAGATATTTTTCACTTGTAAATTTTGTTTAATCTTACCCACATTTCCTTTCTTAAACTGCCAAAGCCTGGTACCCTAGAATGAGGAACATGAAGTTAGGCTGAATCAAATACCCTAATTTAGAAGCCCCAGTGTAGTATCATCAGGCTCTATTCAAAACTAATTATATTTGGCTATTGGTTATTTGATTGATATTTCTAGAGTGTTAAAAAAAAATCACTTACATAGTGAGAATATAACTCAAGATTTTTGACTCTTGAATGTAACCATTAGAGCACATGCCGATGAACTTTTTATGGCACCTTAAATAATTTATAAAGTTTTAAAAACCATAGTCTAGTATTTGGGGTTTAGAGCCAGGAGACATGTATATTAGAGAGGCAGCTACTTCATCCAACAAATATAAATTGATTTTAGTTGTAAGTGTGGTCTAATTCACTTAGCTTAAATTATTTAAGCATAACTTATAAATGTATTCAATACCAAATTACAGTTGAAACTTTTGTCTCCAAAAATAGAATTTCTCATTGTATGGGAGATGGAAACCTGGGTTCACCATGAAAAGTTGACACAGCATTATTTTTCCTAGTTTGGTTGTAAACATTTATTTAGCATGAGGAAGCTGACATATTTTAGAGGACAGAAATTTAAAGTTCTCCAACCCTAATATAATTCTTTAATATTTAATTAATTACTAATTTATATTAATTTGATATTATTTATTTAATTAATTTAATTAATATTTAATATTTGCCTCAGGTGGTACAATAATGTTTATATACTTACTGGTAGAGTGTGTTCAGCCTTATTCTCATTGGTACTCACAGTCTTGATAGAAATGTTGAGCAAGCAAGTGTATTTTGAATTTCATCACCTTTGGATAATCCCTGAAGTGTGACTAGATGGCTTATCTGTAGGGTTCTTGCCAGTACTCCATGGCAGCTCAAAAAATTATTTATGTGAAAAAAAAAAAAAAAACGAATATTCTTTATGTGAGGACATACAATGGCCACAGTCTATTTAAAGCATATAGTTGAAACTGCACAGATTGAGGCTGTTTTTTTCATATCAGACATGAGATTGAGACTGTTTTAGTTGTCTGTCTGCAAGAATGGGGATGGATGGATCCAGTGGAGATCAAGCCATCTTTTGTTGCCACTACTATTTGTTCAGAAGACTAAATCCACTCAAGAAATAGGAGAGTCCTGCACCAACAAGTAAGAACTTAGTCTTTGGGATATGAAAATCCTGGGAAAATTCAGTAAAAGGTAAACTTCCATGGCATTATAGAAACTGCTTTTAATAAGATCAAACACCACTTGTATATAGATTAGATCCTAGCGGTAGGCTGAATTGAACTGAACTTATAAGTCACCAAATATTAAGAATCAGCTCAGGCAAACAGCTGTTACATAAATCTAAAAGTATTAAATAACTTATAATTAGCCACAGACAGAATGCATGGAGGTGAGTAGACCTGCATGTACAGGACTCTTTCTGGACCCTCTTAGACTATGCATTCCAGATTGAATAAGCTTCAAATAAAAAATCCAAGCCAAAAGTCACATTACAAAAGTATCTGAAATTGTTTGAAAATTCAAAGTTTCAAAGTTAAAAGCTAAGAGGAAGAGAAAATCTTAATTCATTATTTTATGCTTTAAAGAAATTTTTTTTCTTCCATTTGGAGGGCTTGTGACCACTACATTTCCAAAAGAGGGCAGATAATTTACTAAATTAAATGTGAGTGATAATCCATAGAAATGTGCATGACACAAAGTAGAAAGTCAAAAAATATTTGTTGAATGAATAAATAAAATTAATGTGAAGAAAAATTTTTTCAAACATCCTAAAGTAAGCCATCAAAATTATATGGAAATAATATAATTTGTTTGTAGGTTTGTTTTGTTTTATCTTTAAAATAAGATTTCCCCCTAAATACTTAAATTACCTTAATTGGGTTTAACCTAAAGAACATTAAAATAAAATGACTATTGGGATGCTTGTTCTAATTTACATGACATAATAGGATAATCTGATTTTATTTAAGGAAATTGATCAGATTCTTGGTGGTATTTATTAGTTAAGCTATGCAAAGGAAGTCTACATCATTCTATTTATAAATATAGACCCATGCACTTGGTTATAATTTCACAGAACTATATTGAAATCAGGTGTGAATAGAAGAGTGTAACAAGTGAGTTTTGAAGCACCATCCTGCTTTTTTCCTGAATTTGGATTCTTATATTAACACTATTCTAGGGGCACCTGGGTGGCTCAGTCAGTTGAGCATCTGCCTTCAGTAGGTCATGTCCCCAGAATCCTGGGATCCAGTCCTGCATCGGGTTCCCTGTACTGCAAGGAGCCTGCATCTCCCTCTCCCACTCCCACTGTTTATGTTCCCTCTCTTGCTGTTTCCCTCTGTCAAATAAATAAATAAAATCTTTTAAAAAATAAAATTACACTATTCTAAATCAGTAAAACAGAATTACTCTAAAAAACATAAAGTAACCTATAACAGGTAAAGAAAGATATCCAAAGACAAACATTGTATTGTCCAAACCAGACAGTACTAATATTTCTGGATGAAGGAGGCATCCTACCATACCTATTTACCTCTGGGGCTTTGATAACCTGTTGTACCTGAGAGCCATGTTCACCCTTCAGGACTTCAAGGGTGCTGTCCTAAGTACCAGCCTAGTCCCCTCCCCACCACTAGAAAGAAGTCCATGGTAGCTTCCATAGTTCCAAACCAGGCCCTCTATCAGGTTTTTTTTTTTTTTTAATGGAATTTAATGAGTTTTTAAAATTAATTATTTTTATTAATATATAATGTATTATTGCCCCAGGGGTACAGGTCTGTGAATCATCAGGCTTACACATTTCACAGCACTCACCATATCACATACTTTCCCCAATGTCCATAACCCAACAACCCTCTCAATATTCCCACTCTCCCCAGCAAACCTCAGTTTGTTTGGTGAGATTAAGAGTCTCTTATGGTTTGTCTGCCTCCTGATCCCATCTTGTTTGATTTTTTTCCTTCCCTAACCCCCAACACCCCCACCCTGCCTCTCAAATTCTTCATATCAGGGATACAATATGATAATTGTCTTTTTCTGATTGACTTATTTGCTCAGCATAATACCCTCTATTTCCATCCATGTCTTTGCAAATGGCAAGATTTCATTTCTTTTGATGGCTGCATAGTATTCATATATATATATATATATATATATATAACTTCTTCTTTATCCATTCACCTGTTGATAGACATCTAGGTTCTTTCCATAGTTTGTTTATTGTGAACATCGCTTCTATGAACATTTGGGTGGACATGCCCCCTTGGATCACTACATTTGTAACTTTAGGGTATACATCCAGGAGTGTGATGGCTGGGTCATAGGTCACATAGGGAAGCTCTATTTTCAACGTTTTGAGGAACCTCTATGCTGTTTTCCAGAGTGACTGCACCAGCTTGCATTCCCGACTGCACCAGCTTGAATTCTTACCAACAGTGTAGGAGGGTTCCCCTTTCTCTGCATCTACTCCAATATCTGTTGTTTCCTGACTTGTTAATTTTAGCCATTCTGACTGGTGTGAGGTGGTATCTCATTGTGGCTTTGATTTGAATTTCCATGATGCCAACAGATGTTGAGCACTTTTTCATATGTCTGTTGGCCATCTGGATGTCTTCTTTGCAGAAAGGTTTGTTCATGTCCTCTGCCTATTTCTAGATTGAATTATTTTTCTTTGGGTGTTGAATTTGATAAGCTCCCTATAGATTTTGGATACTATTCCTTTATCTGATATGTCATTTGTGAATATCTTCTCCTATTCTGTCAGATGTCTTTTGGTTTTGTTCACTCTTTCCTTTGCTGTGAAAAAGCTTTTGATCTTGACGAAGTCCCAATAGTTCATTTTTGCCCTTAATTCCCTCATCTTTGGTGAGGTTTCTAGGAAGAAGTTGCTATGGCTGAGTTTGAAGAGGTTGCTGCCTATGTTCTCCTCAAGGATTTTAATGGATTCCTGTCTCACATTGAGGTCTTTCATCCATTTTGAGTCTATTTTTGTGTATAGTATAAGGAAATGGTCCAGTTTCATTCATCTGCCTGTGGCTGTCCAATTATCCCAACACCATTTGTTGAAGAGACTGTCTTTTATCCACTGGCCATTCCTTCCTGCTTTGTCGAAGATTAGCTGACCATAGAATTGAGAGTCTATTTCTGGGCTATCTATTCTGTTCCATTGATCTATTTGTCTGTTCTTTTGCCAATACCAAACTGTCTTAAATGACAGCTTTGTAATAGAGCTTGAAGTCTGGATTTGTGATGCCACCAACTCTGACTTTTTTTTTCAACATTGTTCTGGCTATTCAGGGTCTTTTCTGGTTCCATATAAATTTTAGGATTATTTGTTTCATTCTTTGAAAAAAAAATCTATGGTATTTTTATAGAGATTGCATTAAATGTGTAGATTGCTCTAGGTAGCATAGACATTTTCACAATATTTGTTCTTCCAATCCATGAGCATGGAACATTTTTTCATTTCTTTATGTCTTCCTCAATTACTTTCATGAGTACTTTATAGTTTTCTGAGTACAGATTCTCTTTGGTTAGGTTTATTCCTAGGTATCTTATGGTTTGGGGTGCAATTGTAAATGGGATTAACACATTATTTTCTCTTTCTTCTCTCTTGCTGTTGGTGTTTAGAAATGCAACTGAGTTCTGTGCATTGATTTTATATCCTGAAACTTTACTGAATTCCTGTTAAGAGTTCTAGTAGTTTTGGAGTGGAGTCTTTTGGGGTTTCCACATAAAGTATCATATCATCTGAGAAGAGTGAGAGTTTGACTTCTTTGCTGATTCAGATGCCTTTAATTTCTTTGTGTTGTCTGATTGCTGAGGCTAAGACTTCTACTACTATGTTGAATAGCAGTGGTGATAATAGACATCCCTGCCATGTTCCTGACCTTAGGGGAAAGTTCTCAGGTTTTCCCCTTGAGAATGATATTCGTTGTGGGTTTTTCATAGATGGCTTTGATGATATTGAAGTATGTACCCTCTATACCTACACTTTAAAGAGTTTTGTCAAGAAAAGATGCTGTACTTTGTCAAATGCTTTTTCAGCATTTATTGAGAGTATCATATGGTTCTTGTTTTATCTTTTATTAGTCTATTGTATAACATTGATTGATTTGTGGATGTTGAACCAACCTTACAGAGCAGGAATAAATCCTACTTGATCATGGTGAATGGTCCTTTTAATATACTGTTGGATGCTATTGACTAGTATTTTGGGGAGAAATTTTGCATCTGTGTTCATCAAGGATATTGGTCTGTAATTCTCTTTTTTGATGGGATCTTTGTCTGGTTTTGGGATCAAGGTAATGCTGGCCTCATAAAATGAGTTTGGAAGTTTCCCTTCCATTTCTATTTTTTGGAACAGTTTCAGAGAATAGGTATTAATTCTTCTTTAAGTGTTTGCTGGAATTCCCCTGGGAATCCCTCTGGCCCTGCGTTCTAGTTTGTTGGGGGATTTTTTTTTTAAGATTTTATTTATTTATTTGACAGATAGAAATCACAAGTAGGCAGAGAGGCAGGCAGAGAGAGAGGAGAGAGGAGGAAGCAGGCTCCCCACTGAGCAGAGAGCCCGATGTGGGGGCTCAATCCCAGGATCCTGGGATCATGACCTGAGCTGAAGGCAGAGGCTTTAATCCACTGAGCCACCCAGGCGCCCCTGTTGGGGGATTTTTGATGACTGCTTCAATCTCCTTACTGGTTATGGGTCTGTTCAGGTTTCCTATTTCTTCCTGGTTCAGTTGTGGTAGGTTTTATGTCTCTAGGAATGCATCTGTTTCTTCCAGATTGTCAAATTTGCTGGTATATAGTTTCTCATAATATGTTCTTATAATTGTTTGTATTTCTTTGGTGTTCATTGTAATATCACCTCTGTCATTGATGATTTTATTAATTTGCGTCCTTTCTCTTTTCTTTTTGATAAGTCTGGCCAGGATTTTATCAATCTTATTAGTTCTTTCAAAGAACCAGCTCTTAGTTTCATTGATCTGTTCTAATGTTCTTTGGGTTTCTATTTTATTGATTTCTGCTCTGATCTTTACTATTTCTCTTTCCTTGCAGGGTTTAGGCTTTATTTGCTGTTCTTTCTCCAGCTCCTTTAGGTGTAGGGTTAGGTTGTGTTTTTGAGATGATTCTTTTTTTTTTTTTTTAATTATCTTTAAAGATTGTATTTATTTATTTGACAGAGAGAGAGATCACAAGTAGGCAGAGAGGCAGGCAGAGAGAGAGAGAGAGAGAGGAAGAAGCAGGCTCCCTGCTGAGCAGAGAGCTTGATTCAGGGCTCGATCCCAGGACCTGGGATCACGACCTGAGCCGAAGGCAGAGGCTTAACCCACTGAGCCACACAGGCACCCCAAGAATTTTCTTATTCCTTGAGAAAGGCTTGTATGACTATATACTTTCCTCTCAGGACTGCCTTTGCTGTGTCCCACACATTTTGAACCATTGTGTTTTCATTTTCATTTGTTTCCTTGAATTTTTAAAATTCTTCTTTAGTTTCCTGATTGACCCATTCATTCTTTAGTAAGATGCTCTTTAGCCTCCATGTATGTGAGTTCTTTCCAATTTTTCTCTTGTGATTGAGTTCAAGCTTCAGAACATTGTGGTCTGAAAATATGCAGGGGGTGATCCCAGTCTTTTCGTACCAGTTAGACTTGATTTGTGACCCAGGATGTAATCTATTCTGGAGAATGTTGCATGTGCACTAGAGAAGATTATGTATTATGTTGTTTTGAGATGGAATGTTCCAAATACATCTGTGATGTCCCTCTGGATCAGTGTGTCATTTAAGGCCTTTCTTTCCTTGTTGATCTTTTGCTTGGAAGATCTGTCCATTTCATTAAGGGGAGTGTTAAAGTCTCCTGCTATTACTGTATATTTGTTGATGTATTTCTTTGATTTTGTTATTAATTGGTTTATATAGTTGGCTGCTCCCATGTTAGTGGCATAGATATTTAAAATTGTTAGGTCTTATTGGACAGAACTTTTAAGTATGATATAGTGCACTTCCTCACCTCTTGTTAGTCTTTGGCTTAAAATCTAATTTATCTGATATAAGGATTGCCACCCCAGCTTTCTTTTGATGTACATTAGCATGGTAAATTGGTTTCCACCCCCTCACTTTAAATCTGGAGGCATCTTTAGGTCTCAGATGAGTCTCTTGTAGAGAGCATATTGATGGGTCTTTTTTTTTTTTTTAATCCATTCTGATACCCTTTGTCTTATGATTGGGGCATTTAGCCCATTTACATTCAGGGTAATTATTGAAAGATATGAATGCAGTGCCATTGTATTGTAAGGTGACTGATACTGTATGTTGTCTCTGTGCTTTTCTGGTCCACTACTTTTAGGCTCTCTCTTTGCTTAATGGACCCCTTTTAATATTTCCTTTAGGGCTGGTTTGGTGTTTGCAAATTCTTTTAATTTTTGTTTGTCCTGGAAGCTTTTTATCTCTTCTTCTATATTCAATGATAACCTAACTGGATAGAGTATTCTTGGTTGCATATTTTTCTCATTTAGTGCTCTGAATATATCATGCCAGTTCTTTCTGGCCCACCAGGTCTCTATGGATAAGTGTGCTGCCAATCTAATATTTCTACCATTGTGTGTTACAGACTTCTTGTCCCGAGCTGCTTTTAGGATTTTCTCTTTGTCACTAAAATGTCTAAGTTTTGCTATTAGTTGATGACATGTGGACCTATTTTATTGATTTTGAGAGCGGTTCTCTGTTTCTCCTGGAATGTGATGCTTGTTCCCTTTTCCATATTAGGGAAATTCTCTACTATAATTTGATCCAATATGCCTTCTACTCCTTTCTCTCTTTCTTCTTCTTCTTGAATCCCAATTATTCTAATATTGTTTCATCTTATGGTATCCCTTATCTGTCAGATTGCCCCCTCATGGTCCAGTAGTTGTTCATTTCTCTTTTGCTCAGCTTCATTATTCTCCATCATTTGGTCTTCTATATCAATAATTCTCTCTTCTGCCTAATTTTCCTTGCAGTAATAGCCTCCACTTTTTATTGCACCTCATTAATAGCTTTTTAAAAAAGATTTTATTTATTTAATTAATAGCTTTTTTAAAATTTCAAATTGGTTAGATTTTAGTTCTTTTATTTCTTCAAAAGGAGATTTTATTTCTCCAGAAAGTGTTTCTTTATTCTCTTCCATGCCTTTTTTGAGCCCAGGTAGCACCTTGAGAATTGTCATTCTGAACTCTAGTTCTGATATATTACCAATGTCCTTGTTGATTAGGTCCCCAGCCATTGGTACTGCCTCTTGTTCATTTTTTTTTCTTTGTGGTGAGATTTTCTGCCTTGTCATTTTATCTAGATAAGAATATATGAACAAGAGAATAAATACTCAAAGGGTGGCAAAGATCCCAGAAAAATGTACACCAACCAAATCAGAAGAGACCCAAATCCAGGGGGAGAAGAAAGAGGGGAAAAAGGAAAAAAAACTGAATATATATATATATATATATATATATATATATATATATATATGAATATATATATGAATGATAGACTGGTGAATAGAACAGAGCCACCCAATTGATTTGGGGTGTATTCTGGTCTCTTAGACAAAACTACATCCCAAGATTTTAAAGAAAGGAAAACCTATATAAATACAAAAATAAGGATAAACACAACGAAGGGATGGAGTATGACTGTAAAGATGAAAATTTTTAAAATGTCTAAAAAAGGAATTGATAAGAACGTTGGTTGGAAACAGGTATAAAAAAGAGGAGAGAATGTGATCCGGCTGGAGATTAGATCGAAGCCGTGTGCTAGATTTAGGGTATATTTTGATCTATTAGAAGAAATTGTCTCCCAAAATTTTAAAGAAAAAAAACCTTTATGTATACAAAAATAAGGTTAAATACAATGATGGGATAAAATATGATTATAACAATAAAGGTTTAAAAAGAGTTTTTTAGAAAGTTATTATTAAGATAAAGTAGTTAAAAAACAATAAAGGAAAGAGCAAAAGTTAAAAAATAGAATAAGAAAAAAATAAAATTAAAAATTTAACTTTACAAGACTAAAGGATCATGGGGAAAAAGCCATGAATTCTATGCGTTACTTTCTCCTAGCTCTAGATTTCCGCTGTTCTCCTTAACTAGTGAGCTTGGTCTCAGCTGGATGTTCTTGCAGATCTTCTGGGGCATGGGCCTGTTGCAGTGAGTATCAAATGTCTTTGTACGAGGTGGAATTGCACTGCCCTTGCCAGGGACTAGGCTAAGTAATCTGCTTGGTTCGCTCTGGTAACTTTTTTTTTTTTTTAATTTACTTTTTATTTTCAGCATAACAGTATTCATTATTTTTGCACCACACCCAATGCTCCATGCAATCCGTGCCCTCTATAATACCCACCACCTGGTACCCCAACCTTCCCACCCCTCGCCCCTTCAAAACCCTCAGATTGTTTTTCAGAGTCCATAGTCTCTCATGGTTCACCTCCCCTTCCAATTTCCCCCAACTCCTTTCTCCTCTCTATCTCCCCATGTCCTCCATGCTATTTGTTATGCTGCACAAATAAGTGAAACCCTATGATAATTGACTCTCTCTGCTTGACTTATTTCACTCAGCAAAATCTCTTCCAGTCCCGTCCATGTTGTTACAAAAGTTGGGTATTCGTCCTTTCTGATGGAGGTATAATAGTCCATAGTGTATATGGACCACATCTTCCTTATCCATTCATCCGTTGAAGGGCATCTTGGTTCTTTCCACAGTTTGGCTACCGTGGCCATTGCTGCTATAAACATTGGGGTACAGATGGCCCTTCTTTTCACTACATCTGTATCTTTGGGGTAAATACCCAGTAGTGCAATGGCAGGGTCATAGGGAAGTTCTATTTTTAATTTCTTGAGGAATCTCCACACTGTTCTCCAAAGAGGATGCACCAACTTGCATTCCCACCAACAGTGTAAGAGGGTTCCCTTTTCTCCACATCCCCTCCAACACATGTTGTTTCCTGACTTGCTAATTTTGGCCATTCTAACTGGTGTAAGGTGATATCTCAATGTGGTTTTAATTTGAATCTCCCTGATGGCTAGTGATTATGAACATTTTTTCATGTGTCTGATAGCCATTTGTATGTCTTCATTGGAGAAGTGTCTGTCCATATCTTCTGCCCATTTTTTGATATGATTGTCTGTTTTGTGTGTGTTGAGTTTGAGGAGTTCATTATAGATCCTGGATATCAACCTTTTGTCTGTACTGTCATTTGCAAATATCTTCTCCCATTCCGTGGGTTGCCTCTTTGTTTTCTTGACTGTTTCCTTTGCTGTGCAGAAGCTTTTGATTTTGATAAAGTCCCAAAAGCTCATCTTCACTTTTGTTTCCTTTGCCTTTGGTAACTTTTGTTCCCTGAACGCTTACTGTAAAGCTCTGGAGGATGGGAATGAAAATGACAACTTCCCAATCTCTAACCCAGAGGAGCCGAGAGCTTGGGCCTCATTCCTCAGTGTGCCTCGCAGAAAAGCAGTCAATTATTCCTTTTTCCCTGGTGTCCAGCTATACTCTGTGCTGTCCGGCCTGTGACTGAGCATTTCTATCTCTGGCGCACAGTCCCATTTGGAGTCTCATAACCCAGATAATTCCTGCCGCACATTCTTGTGCCATTCCTCCTGGAAGAGGAAGGAGGGGGTCTCTCTGGATCTGCCACTTGTGGAGTCCCTGCTAAAAGAGCAGTGGTGCCACTGTGTCTTGGATCATGGTTTACGTTAACCCCAATCTGGAAGCTCACTCCTGGGCTCTGTTTCTGTAGTCGTCTTTCCTGCTCTGATACCTGGCAGCTCTGCCACACTCAGACACCCTCGATCGTTCTGTGACCCCGTGGGACCTGAGACAACACTCTCCCCACAAGGCCTCCACCTCTGCTTAGCCTATGGAGCAATGTCCCTGAATGGAGCAGACTTCTAAAAGTTCTGATTTTGTGCTCCTCTGCTTGCTGGGATCCAGCCCCTCTCCCCATGGTCTATCTTCCCATCACTTCGGATTCACTTCTCTGCATGTCCTACCTTCCAGAAAGTGGTCAAATTTCTGTTCCTGGAGTTGCTGCTCTTCTTCTCTTCTATCTCCTGTTGAGTTTTTAGGTATTTGACATGGGTTTAAAACTATCTAGCTGAACTCCTGGGACTTGATGTCATTTCAGTCTGCTTCTCCTGTACTGTCTTGGCCCCAGCCCTCTCTTCAGTTTTATCCCTCCTTTCCTGGAGCTGTGAGAAGCAGAGAATAATTTTTTTTTTTATCTGTCACCTTCATAAACTTGTATTTATAATATATATGTATGTTATATGTATTAATAATAGTACATATCAACAAAGCCTATTTTCCTTTTATTGTACACAATGTAACACTGTTCACTTCACTTCATAGATCAGTGACCCATGAATATTTCTCTGTTTCTCTGTTACAGTACTATTTGAAAATATGATATAAAATAATGTGGAATGGATTTTTAAAAAATAAAGGGATCATTATTAATCGAACTATACACTTGACCTATTAAATTTAGTTTTTTTTTTAATTTTTTATGTATAGTATAACACAACTGTGAGAAATTCCTACAAAGTATTTCTAGCAGTCAGTGGTTATTGTCATTTTAAAGATTCTTGATTCATATTAAAAAACAACATTGAGAAGGGTTGGACTGAGTTATCAATCTACCAATAGTGCCTAGAATCACATTTCATACCAAACTCTCATTAAAATAGGGAATTATCATTAAAGAAAAGAAAGTCTTCGATCAAATTCTAGCCTTGAAAAAATATTGTAAATATGTTTATAAATACCAAGTAGTAATGATTTTGGTCATTTTTACATGTTTATTTGCCTATATACATTGCCATAGTTTAATGGGGACAGTAATTTTTTTTGGATTGACTTTAGGGACTTTAAACATAGTGTCAATAACTCATTGTCATGTATATTGACCTATTTGCCTCATACTTTCATGTGATAATTTGCAAATTTATGCAAGGAAATTAATTTCTGTGTAGTTCTTTGTTTTTATGCTTAGTTCTTCACTATCTTGATAATAAATATTCACCAATATTTCCTCTAAATTGCTGTATTATTTAAAAATTTCCTTTTATCTTTCTGTTCTGAAATCTATATTTGGCCTATAATATATGCTAGATGTGTGTATCTTCGACTTTTCAAAATATAAAAATTTTCTCATTTGCACCATTTGTTAATTCCTCCATCATTTAATGCTTTTTTCCCATTATTTTTCAGAAACCAAATACTATATACACACACTGGCATACACACAGTCAGTTTTTACACATTCGTTTCTGTTGTATTGACTTGACTGTCATGACAATTTTCCTATTTTGGGGGCACATTATTTAACTTTATACTACATGTTTAAATGCAAAGTTTTAAAAAATTCCTTATATTATGCATTTATTTGCCAAAAGTGTCTTGTATTCTTCTTAATGAATAAATAGAAGAGTTAAGGGAGAAATAACACTTTTATACATTTGAACCTTCCAAACCAGGAATATAATGTGATTTCTTCAAGTCTTCTCTTTTGTCTTAGAGTTAAGATTTTTAATTTTTTCCTGTGATTTTATACATTTCTTAGTGAGTACACTTCAAAAGTGAAATGATATTATTTTTGTTATTTTTTCTGAATTATCTGATACTTGAATTGCAAGGTAATTTCTGCAAGTGTCCCTTTCAGTTGCATGGCACTGAATAGTGGAGTAATATCACAGAGCTTTTCAGATATCTCAGGAATCCAGCATATTTGTAAACACATCTCAGCATTCATAAATATGTGATCTTGAACAAGATATTTAAGTTCTTTTTACCTCTGTTTTCTTATCTATCACTTAGAGTTATTAATAGAAAAATTTCTTTAGGTTTCTTATAAAATATAAATAAGTTAATAACACTAGAATACTTAGAACAGTGCTAACCAATTGGAAGTCCTCAATTATAAATTTTTATTTTGTTTAGGTGCTCAAGTATAAGATATTAGCTGTTATTTGTAGACTTATCTCTTTCTACTAAAATATAATGAGACTATTTATATGATTAGTAAGTTAGTATGATGAAGAAAAGGAGCTGTGATGTAGTCAATGTGTTTAGTCAAATTAATTAACTGAGTCATCTAGACATCAAATACAATGAACTATCTAGAAGTGTACTACTCCTGTCAAAACAAGCAAAAACATTATTTGATTCTGGAAGCAGGATCTATGAGAGCTGAAGGAGTTCAAACTCTAGTGACAATTATTTTAGTACAGTGAAAAAAGTTTGTTCATCAGTATTATAATTACATTCTTACTATTATATTTCTATGCTATTTTTAATGCAAATTACATGAGTTCTTGGTAATGCATCAATTGAGTAAAACCAATGTTTTAATTTATCTTCATAGATCTTATTGAAAAAAAGAGCATTTTGAATAATGACACAAACAACTAAACTTTGAAGTAAATGAACTGGCATTTATTATTTTAATCATAAAAATTGATAATAAAATATTCATTCCTGATTCTGGAAAAATAGTGGACTAAGAACATTTATAAATTTTCAGCTAAAAAGACCTAAATTTGCTAAACCAAATACCAATAAAATAAAAAGTCTTTAAAAATAATGTCCACTTATATTTCTTTTTATTCTTTTTTTTTCATCCTCAAAATTTTATTGAGTATGTAAACTACAGTGGTATATAAATAACTATAAAGTGCTAGGCTAAAGCTGACAATCAACGTTCAGTTAACATCACATTCAAATATTCCTTTTTTAAAGTGTTACATATTTTTTTTAATTTTACATATTTTACGTATTTTATTTTATTTTTTATAAACATATAATGTATTTTTATCCCCAGGGGTACAGGTCTGTGAATCGCCAGGTTTACACACTTCACAGCACTCACCATAGCACATACCCTCCCCAATGTCTATAACCCCACCCCCCTCTCACAAATCCCCTCCCTCCAGCAACCCTCAGTTTGTTTTGTGAGATTAAGAGTCACTTATGGTTTGCCTCCCTCCCAATCCCATCTTGTTTCATTCATTTTTCTCCTACCCCCTTAACCCCCAATGTTGCATCTTCACTTCCTCATATTAGGGAGATCATATGATAGTTGTCTTTCTCCGATTGACTTATTTTGCTAAGCATGATACCCTCTAGTTCCAGCCACGTCATCAAAAATGGCAATATTTCATTTCTTTTGATGGCTGCATAGTATTCCATTGTGTATATATATATACCACCTCTTCTTTATCCATTCATCTGTTGATGGACATCTAGGTTCTTTCCATAGTTTGGCTATTGTGGACATTGCTGCTATAAACATTCGGGTGCACGTGCCCCTTCGGATCACTACGTTTGTATCCTTAGGGTAAATATCCAGTAGTGCGATTGCTGGGTCATAGGGTAGTTCTATTTTCAACATTTTGAGGAACCTCCAAGCTGTTTTCCAGAGTGGTTGCAACAGCTTGCATTCCCACCAACAGTGTAGGAGGGTTCCCCTTTCTCCACATCCTCGCCAAAATCTGTCATTTCCTGACTTTTTCATTTTAGCCATTCTGACTGGGGTGAGGTGATATCTCATTGTGGTTTTGATTTGTATTTCCCTCATGGGCAGTGATGTGGAGCACTTTTTCATGAGTCTGTTGGCCATCTGGATGTCTTCTCTGCAGAAATGTCTGTTCATGTCTTCTGCCCATTTCTTGATTGGATTCTTTGTTCTTTGGGTGTTGAGTTTGCTAAGTTCTTTATAGATTTTGGACACTAGTCCTTTATCTGATATGTCGTTGGCAAATATCTTCTCCCATTCTGTCTGTTGCCTTTTGGTTTTGTTAACTGTTTCCTTTGCTGTGCAAAAGCTTTTGACCTTGATGAAATCCCAGTAGTTCGTTTTTGTCCTTGCTTCCCTTGCCTTTGGCAATGTTCCTAGGAAGATGTTGCTGCGGCTGAGGTTGAAGAGGTTGCTGCCTGTGTTCTCCTCAAGGATTTTGATGGATTCCTTTCTCACATTGAGGTCCTTTATCCATTTTGAGTCTATTTTCATGTATAGTGAAAGGAAATGGTCCAATTTCATTTTTCTGCATGTGGATGTCCAATTTTCCCAACACCATTTATTGAAGAGGTTTTCTTTTTTCCATTGGACATTCTTTCCTGCTTTGTCGAAGATAAGTTGACCATAGAGTTGAGGGTCTATTTATGGGCTTTCTATTCCATTGATCTATGTGTCTGATTTTGTGCCAGTACCATGCTGTCTTGGTGATGACAGCTTTGTAATAGAGCTTGAAGTCTGGAATTGTGATGCCACCAACTTTGGCTTTCTTTTTCAATATCCCTTTGGCTATTCAAGGTCTTTTCTAGTTCCATATAAATTTTAGCATTATTTGTTCCATTTCTTTGAAAAAGATGGATGGTACTTTGTTAGGAATTGCATTAAATGTGTAGATTGCTTTAGGTAGCATAGACATTTTCACAATATTTATTCTTCCAATCCAGGAGCATGGAACATTTTTCCATTTCTTTGTGTCTTCCTCAATTTCTTTCATGAGTACTTTATAGTTTTCTGAGTATAGATTCTGTGCCTCTTTGGTTAGGTTTGTTCCTAGGTATCTTATGGTTTGGGGTGCAACTGTAAATGGTATTGACTCCTTAATTTCTCTTTCTTCTGTCTTGTTGTTGGTGTAGAGAAATGCAACTGATTTCTGTGCATTGATTTTATATCCTGACACTTTACTGAATTCCTGTATAAGTTCTAGCAGTTTTGGAGTGGAGTCTTTTGGGTTTTCCACATATAGTATCATATCATCTGCGAAGAGTGATAGTTTGACTTCTTCTTTGCCGATTTGGATGCCTTTAATTTCCTTTTGTTGTCTGATTGCTGAGGCTAGGACCTCTAGTACTATGTTGTATAGCAGTGGTGATAATGGACATCCCTGCCGTGTTCCTGACCTTAGCGGAAAAGCTTTCAGTTTTTCTCCATTGAGAATGATATTTGCAGTGGGTTTTTCATTGATGGCTTGGATAATATTGATGTATGTGCCCTCTATCCCTACACTTTGAAGAGTTTTGATCAGGAAGGGATGCTGTACTTTGTCAAATACTTTTTCAGCATCTATTGAAAGTATCATATGGTTCTTATTCTTTCATTAATGTATTGTGTCACATTGATTGATTTGCAGATGTTCGAACCAACCTTGCAGCCCTGTAATAAATCCCACCTGGTCGTGATGAATAATCCTTTTAATGTACTGTTGAATCCTATTGGCTAGTATTTTGGTGAGAATTTTCACATCTGTGTTCATCAAGGATATTGGTCTGTAGTTCTCTTTTTTGATGGGATCCTTGTCTGGTTTTGGGATCAAGGTGATACTGGCCTCATAAAATGAGTTTGGAAGTTTTCCTTCCATTTCTATTTTTTGGAACAGTTTCAGGAAAATAGGAATTAGTTCTTTATACGTTTGGTAGAATTCCCCTCGGAAGCCATTGGCCCTGGGCTTTTGTTTGTTTGGAGATTTTTGATGACTGTTTCAATCTCCTTACTGGTTATGGGTCTGTTCAGGTTTTCTATTTCTTCCTGGTTCAGTTGTGGTAGTTTATATGTCTCTAGAAATGCATCCATTTCTTTTAGATTGTCAAATTTGTTTGCGTAGGGTTGCTCATAGTATGTTCTTATAATTGTTTGTATTTCTTTGGTGTTAGTTGTGATCTCTCATCTTTCATTCATGATTTTATTTATTGGGTCCTTTTTTTTTTCTTTTTAATAAGTCTGACCAGGGGTTTATCAATCTTATTAATTCTTTCAAAGAACCAGCTCCAAGTTTTGTTGATTTGTTCTATTGTGGTTTTTTTTTTTTTTTTTTTTTTTTTTTTTTTGTTTCTATTTTATTGATTTCTGCTTTGATCTTTTTGATTTCTCTTCTCCTGCTGGGTTTAGGGTTTCTTTCTTATTCTTTCTACAGCTCCTTTAGGTGTAGGGTTAGGTGTACTTGAGATCTTTCTTGTTTCTTGAGAAAGGCTTGTACGGCTATATACTTTCCTCTCAGGACTGCCTTTGCTGTGTCCTACAGATTTTGAACCATTGTGTTTTCATTATCATTTGTTTCCATGAATTTTTTCAATTCTTCTTTAATTTCCTGGTTGACCCATTCATTCTTTAGAAGGATGCTATTTAGTCTCCATGTATTTGGGTTGTTTCCAAATTTTCTCTTGTGATTGAGTTCTAGCTTCAGAGCATTGTGGTCTGAAAATATGCAAGGAATGATCCCAATCTTTTGATACTGGTTGAGACCTTATTTATGACCCAGGATGTGATATATTCTGGAGAATGTTCCATGTGCACCAGAGAAGAATGTCTATTCTGTTGCTTTGGGATGAAATGTTCGGAATATATCTGTGATGTCCATCTGGTCCAGTTTGTCATTTAAGGCTTTTATTTCTTTGTTGATCTTTTGCTTGGATGATCTGTCTATTTCAGTGAGGGGAGTGTTAAAGTCCCCTACTATTATTGTATTATTGTTGATGTGTTTCTCTGATTTTGTTATTAATTGGTTTATATAGTTGGCTGCTCCCACGTTAGGGGCATAGATATTTAAAATTGTTAGATCTTCTTGTTGAACAGATCCTTTGAGTATGATATAGTGTCCTTCCTCACCTCTTATTATAGTCTTTGGCTTAAAATCGAATTCATCTGATATGAGGATTGCCACCCCTGCTTTCTTCTGATGTCCATTAGCATGATAAATTGTTTTCCCCCCCTCACTTTAAATCTGGAGGTGTCTTCAGGTCTGAAATGTGTTTCTTATAGGCAGCATATTGATGGGTTTTGTTTTTTTATCCATTCTGATACTCTGTGTCTTTTGATTTGGGCATTTAGCCCATTAACATTCAGGGTAACTATTGAGAGATATGAATTTAGTGCCATTGTATTGCCTGTAAGGTGACTGTTACTGTATATTGTCTCTGTTCCTTTCTGATCTACTAGTTTTAGGCTCACTCTTTGCTTAGAGGATCCCTTTCAATATTTCCTGCAGAGCTGGTTTGGTGTTTGCAAATTCTTTCAGTTTTTGTTTGTCCTGGAACCTTTTTATCGCTCCTTCTATTTTCAATGATAGCCTAGCTGGATATAGTATTCTTGGCTGCATGTTTTTCTTGTTTAGTATTCTGAATATATCATGCCAGTTCTTTCTGGCCTGCCAGGTCTCTGTGAATAAGTCTGCTACAAATCTAATATTTTTACCATTGTATGTTACAGACTTCCTTTCCTGGGCTGTTTTCAGGATTTTCTCTTTGTCACTAAGACTTGTAAATTTTACTATTAGGTGACAGGGTGTGAACTATTCTTACTGATTTTGTTCTCTGTGCCTCCTGGATTTTGATGCTTGTTCCCTTTGCCATATTAGGGAAATTCTCTCCAATATACCTTCTGCTCCCTTCTCTCTTTCTTCTTCTTCTGGAATCCCAATTATTCTAATGTTGTTTCATCTTATGGTGTCACTTATCTCTCGAATTCTTCCCTCGTGGTTCAGTAGTTGTTTGTCCATCTTTTGCTTAGCTTCTTTATTCTTTGTCATTTGATCTTCTATATCACTAATTCTTTCTTCTGCCTCATTTATCCTAGCAGTGAGAGCCTCCATTTTTTATTGCACCTCATTAATAGCTTTTCTGATTTCAACTTGAGTAGATTTTAGTTCTTTTATTTCTCCAGAAAGGTCTTTTATATCTCCCGAGAGGTTTTCTCTAATATCTTCCATGCCTTTTTTGAGCCCGGCTAGAACCTTGAGAATTGTCATTCTGAATTCTAGATCTGACATATTACCAATGTCTGTATTGATTAGGTACCTAGCCTTTGGTACTGCCTCTTGTTCTTCTTTTTGCAGTGAATTTTTCCACCTTGTCATTTTGTCCAGATAAGAATATATGAAGAGCAAGTAAAATACTAAAAGGGTGGCAAAGACCCCAGGAAAATATGCTTTAACCAAATCAGAAGAGACCTAAATCATGGGTGGGAGAAAGGGGATAAAAAGATGTTCAGAAAAAAAAAAAAAGAATTCAAAAAAGAAAACAAATACAGAAAAAATATAAAAAAGAAAAAATATATATATTAGATAAACTAGTTAAAAAACATTAAAAAGAAAAGGGTAAAAGTTAAAAAAAATTTAGGAGAACAAGAAAAAGAAAAAAAATTGAAAAAACAACAACAACGACAAAACAAATTAAATTTACTGCAGGACTAATGAATCATGGGGAGAAAGCCATGAGTTCAGTGCTTTGCTTTCTCCTCCTCTGGAATTTCGCTGCTCTCCTTGTTACTGAACCTGCACTCCTTGGTAGGTGAACTTAGTCCTGGCTCGATTTCTTATTGATCTTCTTGGGGAAGAGCCTTTCGTAGTGATTCTCAAGTGTCTTTGTCCCAGGTGGAATTGCACTGCCCTTACCAGGGGCCAGGTGGAGTAATTCACTTGGGTTCGCTTTGGGAGCTTTTATTCCTTGAACGCTTTTCATAGAGTTCCGGAGGAGAAGAATGAAAATGGCGGCCTCCTAGTCTCTGGCCCAGAGGAGCCGAGAGCTTGTGCCCTGCTCCTCAGTGCGCCCTCAGAGACTAGCACCTAATAACTCCCGTCTCCCTGGCCTCCGACCGTGCTCTGAGCTCACCCAGGGTGCGACTGGTTTAAGATAATCCTCTGCTGAGAGTCACTCCTTGGCTCTATCTCTGTAACCGGCTTCCCCGTTCTAATACCCATAAGCTCTGCGATACTCAGACACCCCCGATCCTTCTGTGACCCTGCAGGACCTGAGGCCACGCTGAGCCTGCGTGGGCTTCACCCCAGTTTAGCCTCTGGAGCGGGTTCCCTCAGCAGAACAGACTTTTAAAAGTCCCGATTTTTGCTCCATTGCTCCACTGCTTGCTGGGAGCTGGCCCCTACCTCCGCGGTCTATCTTCCCATCGCTTTGGATTCATTTCTCCGCCAGTCCTACCTTTCAGAAAGTGGTTGATTTTCTGTTTCTAGAATTGCTGTTCTTCTTCTCTTCGATCTCCCGTTGGATTTGTAGGTGTTTGCAATGTTTAGATAAACTATCTAGCTGATCTCCTGCTACCTGATGTAGTCTCAGCCTGCTACTTCTTCGCCATCTTCACTCCTCCACCACTTATATTTCTATATTTCATTGAGTTAACATCATAAGCTCAATATAAGAGTAAAAACCTTTTTTTAGGAAAAAAGTTATTGATTGTACATCCATAAAAAGTGAATTGAATCCAGATGATTAAGAGAAATGTTTGAAGCAATATTGCACAAATAAATTTCTAAGTCTATGAGTAAATCTGAGCAAACACAAACTGTGGAAAACAGTAATGATAATAATTACCTCTTTAGGAGTAAATAAATATGATAAATAAGATAGGATTGGTTTGATTAAAATTAAAGCATTCAAACTCTACATTATTCAGAAGGAGGCTAGAAGAGACAATGATTAAATTATGAAATTTCCCAAGCCAAGAATAATTGTGAACAGTAAACATATTGTTACAAATATAAATATACAAAATTTAATTGTCAATGCAGGAAAGGAAATAATAAAAAATGAAGCAAACATAATAAATTAAAAAGCAGGCAGGTAAGTATATATAGCAATACATGCTATTTATATATTCATGATATATATAGGTATATATTACTCATTATATTTAGAAATAAAGGATAGAACTGAGAATAAAAATATGAAATGCAGAAATCATATGCATGTGTGTGAATCTGTGTGTATGTATACAAACCAGTATATATTTATATGTGTCTACAAATTGGTGACAGAAGGAAGAATTCCTTAGATTATTTCTGTAATTTCACAGAAAGATAAAACTGTGCTGAAACTATGTATCCCTTAAGTAAAAGGTTGATGTCATAAAGTAAACATTTCAACATTGACAAATGGAAATTGAAAGTCAGATTTGAAGATTTTATTAGAAACTACCTATGGGGTGCCTGTTTGGCTCAGTCTGTTAAGCATCTGACTCTTGATCTCAGCTCAGGTCTTGATCTCAGGGTTGGGAGTTCAAGACCTGATTGGGCTCCATGCTGGGCATGGAGCTTACTTAAAAATCAATCAATCTATCTATCTATCTATCTACCACAGATAGATAAAGTTGACAAAATTAGGCAATGATACAAAATACTTATTTAAAATATTTATTTATTTATTTTTTAGAGAGAGCGAGCAGGGGAAGGAGCAGAGTCAGAGAGGGGTGGAGCTGACTCCCCACTGAGTATGGAGTCAGATGTGGGGCACAATCTCATTCCTCTGAGATCATGACCTGAGCCAATATCAAGAGTCCGATGCGTAACCAATTGAACCACCCAAGCGCCCAGATACACTATATTTTAATAATGCAATTAATAAATTTAATCTAAAGAACATATATAGAATTTTGGTTTAAAAAATTAAGTAAACACTTTCCTTTAACCATGCATGAAATATTTATAAACAGTTACCAACTATTGAGCTGTAAAAGAAATCTCAGCACAGGTTAAATGACTGAGTTTACACCATATAGGATCTCTTTCTCAATAGATTATCAGAAGTCAGTAATGAAGAGATAGGAATTAATGTCTTACTTTCAGGAATTTAAAAATATACTGCAAAATAATTTATTGAAGAAAAAATTTCATGTGATAATTTAGACAAATGGTTACATGCACATGGCATTACAGTACCTGTAGGATGTAACTAAAATGGCATTTAGAAGGTAATTTATAAATATAGATTTATATATTAGAAAGGGAAAAAGATTGAATATTAATGCATGGCAACTCAAAAAGCTACAAAAGAAGGAGATGACAAATTGATAGATATAGAGGGAAATTAACACATGTGATTGTTGAAAGAAAATATAGGTGACAAGAAAACCAAAACTGTTTCTTCATAAATGGAATTTAAAAGAAAAATCTCATCTAGGATGATTGACTGAGAAAGATAAAGGAAGATACAAATAGGATCTAGGATATCATAAATTTAAAATATGTAATGATATTTTAAACCAATTGTATGATAGTATGTTATAGGTTAGTTACATAATAATATGTTATATTTCACTTAAAAAAATTAAAATCCTAAAAGAAAGGCAACTATGACAGAAAGATGCAATTATTTAAATTGATTTGGTAACAAAAGAAAAACAAAACAGACCATTAAGTACTCACGCACACGAACTGCATGTGATTTTTAAGAGAATGCTACCAAACTTCAGGAACAGATAATCTATACAATACAAATTGTTCTAAATTAGAGGACAAGAAGGAATTCATTCACTCATTTTATGTTAAGGATAATATTAGTAACAAAGACAAGGAAAATAAAACTGTACAAGAAGAAAACTATAGGCCAATTTCCACTATGAATACTGAGATCACAAAAACCTAAACAGACATCATCCCTAAATTAAAACCTCACATGCAAACACACAGATACCACCCCTGCCTTTTGTAATAAACAGTGTGCTAGAAATTGCAGTTAGTAGCACCAAGTCAAGGAAAATAAAGGGACAAAAACAACACTTTGTGATGAATGGACATGTCCATCTAGAAAACTCAGCATGTTCTGTAGGCATATTGTTTCTACTAATAATAATATTCAGGAAGTTTGTTGCTTATAAGAACAATACCACAGGGGGACCTGGGTGGCTCAGTGGGATAAGCCTCTGTCTTTGGCTCAGGTCATGATCTCAGGGTCCTGGGATTGAGCCCTGGGCTGTCTGCTCCATAGGGAGCCTGCTTCCCCCTTCTCTCTACCTGTCTCTGCCTATTTGTGATCTGTCTTTCTGTCAAATCAATAAATAAAATCTAAACTCACACCCCCCCCCCACACACACAACAATAGCACAAAGCAAATGATCAAATACATTCAAATGACACAATCCGTACTGTCACTGTTTGAGTCTTGGTGTTATAAAAATCCCAAGGAAGGATTCTGTAGTTTTTCTTTAATCTTCAAATAAAAGGTGATTTATTAAGTACCTTTCTTGGGGCACCTGGGTGGCGTCTGCCTTGGGCTCAGGTCATGATCCCAGGATCCAACGACTGAGCCCCGCATGGGGCTCCCTGCTCAGCGGCAGGCCTGCTTCTCCCTCTTCCACTCCCTCTGCTTGTGTTACCTCTTTCGCTCTCTCTCTGCCAAATAAATAAATAAAATCTTAGAAATAAATAAATAAGTAGATAAATATCTTTCTTTATGTTTTTGTATTATTATTTTTCACATTGGTAGTTCAGTTTAGATTGTAATGCTCTCATTTTTCAAACAAAATATTCCAGGTTTAATGTCATGAAAAATAAAACTTAAGCTAGAGTGTATATTTTTTAAGTAAATCATGAAAACTGGCAACATTTCTATTGATTCTCTATAAAATATATTTATACTTATGAATTTTTCCATGATAGTGTCATAATTTTGTTTATTAGGCATGCCAATAATAATCCTGAGCTAAAATTTATTTCTTAATTGGGTTAATCTTAAATTTTCAATCTTTCCATCCTTAAAATGAATTTGAAACATTAAAATCTCACCAGTTTCTTTAATGTGGTAAAAAAAAAAAAACAACAAAATTTATCTTCTTATCTACAGAAGAGTAGTATTAACTATAGGCACATTGTTTTTAATGAAATCTCATTAGTTTCAGAGTCCTAGAGTGTATTTTCTTCCACATTAAGTTTACATATTTATGGATACAAGGAAATCATCTTAAAGTTCCTCTTTGAATATGTCTCTTTGCTTATGTCATTTTTTAAAAAGTCTCCATTTGATTTGAAAGCTACTTTGACTTCATTTTCCCAGTAAAATGGGCAGGCAGCAAAATACATATGTGAATATTATTTAAAATATCTCATCTAGGTACCTTGTTAGTGCAGTAGGTAGCATGTCAATCTCATAAAATATCTCATCTAAATATATCCAGAGACTCAACAAATCTATAAAAGAAATGCATCATATCAGTAATCAATCATTAAAATGAAAAACATTACCTCAGAAATAAGATTGTAACATATATACAAGTTAAAAATATAACATATTTAGGTTAGGGAAAATATTGTCTCCCTTCTATATATAGGTTTATATTAATATTTACACTTTTATATCAGCAATAAAAGCTAAAAATCTGTATATGAATTTTTCTGGCTAGGTCAATTTGATGTTCATTGTTTCCCATATAAGTGACTGGGATAATCTGTTAAAAACAAGTCTTAATTTCATTATTTAGCATGTAAAATCCTTCCCAAACACTTCTATTCTAGGAGATTCTAAAAAGTCCTTGTCTTTTTGTCTACAGATACAAGTACTTATCAACATGAAAACCAAATTATAAAATAGTCTCTGAATTTTGATATTTTCAAGACAATCCTAGTCAACTCAGATCTGCAGGAAGAATGGCAGGCAGTTCTACAGCAGTTTTTGCTGTAGGAAGAAAGCAAAGCACTTTTCTCTGCCCTCACTAAACTGATGAAACTAACCTCAGTACCTGTGGGTCTGCTGAGTTGGTTTGAGGTGAAGGTGTTGATTGGTGGAAACGGGCTTATGTAGTGCCATGGTCTACTCTCACTGAGTTGCTCTTTGCTATTATAACTGGTACCCACTTCATATACCACACAGTCTGATGGTTCACATTGGGAATGTGGCCTGGCCTGGAAATGACCAGATACTGGACTACGGAGAGCACTGAGTTCAATCCCTAAGACAAGTATTTGGTATTTTGTTTCTGTGTCTTTTGACAAGTAATTTAAACTCTGAATCCTATTTGTATTATAGTAAACTGTGAATAATAATGACTACTTTCAAAGATATTATATGGATTAACTAAGATAATGTACGAAGCTATTGTGTATTTTTGAAATGGGAGGAATGGTTATAAGAACTTCAAACTCTTTATTACTTGATTTCCAAAGTAGTTATTGAGAAAGCATTCAGAAGGAAGTAAAATAGTATGTCTATTCCTTTTATTCTACTTCCTAGTTGTAATTTCTTAGTTTTCACGCATGATTCCTATTGCATTTACAAAAAAAAAAAAAAAAAAAAAAAAAAAAAAAAAAAAATTAGACAAACCGAGGTAAAAGTTGGGAGAGATAATCTCTTATTAAAAAATAAACCTTCCAGTGATGCCTGATTGGCTCTGTAGATTAAGCAGCTACCTTTCAGCTGAGGTCATCATGATCTCCAGGTCATGAAATCAAGCCCCACATGAGACTCTACTCATCAGGGAGTCTGCTTGAGATTCTCTCCCTGTCATATAAATGATAAATCATATAAATGATGTGTATGCATTAGCTCAAGTTTGTATTTTCATGTCTCACTGTGAGTGATCTACAGTATTAATGTAGAAATGGTTTGAGATCAAATTAGGAAACTGTGATGGAAATAGATGGTTAGAGAAAAAAACTGATGGCATAAAATGTCTTTTAATTGTTATAATATAGTTCTTCTCATGAATTACATCACAAATTACAATTTGAAAACAACCAGAAATCCCCTGGAATGTTGAGAAAAAGGAATTTTCATGGTTTTGTATCTTCACTCCAGATATTTTGGAAGATGGAAACATGTTGTGGTTTGAAATGGGCTTACTTAATTTTAAGTGGTATCCTGGTAAGACAGCTTGCTTCTCAAAATGTTGCCTAACGCATTAAATGCTCTCTTCGTGTCTTTGAAATTTCTTATCGAAAGAAAATTGACATAAGTGAGCAAATTAGTGTTTGTATGACAATTTTCAGTCTATGAAGCACATAAAGATAGAGGTGCATTAAGTAAGTTTCTAAAGGAAATTATGAGAATAGAATTTTCCTGTTAAATGTGGCAGTGAATTATCAAATGATGTTCATTAACAATCAGCTGATTAGTATATTGTCCCTATAAGGACAAGGCTCTAATCAACAGGCACATTTAGTGTCAGCATTGGTCCAGTCAGGGAACAAAAAGGAAGGACGTTAACTACTTTGATCTTTTCAAGATCAACAGGCATTTGACAGGCTTTAAGTCATTTTAGTGATAGCAGCTATCTTTTACTTGAATGGACCCTTAAATAGAGTACAGGATCAATAAAATAAGATGAAATCAGAGAGGGAGACAAAATATAAGAGACTCTTAACTGTAGGAAACAAACTGAGGGTTACTGGAGGGGAGGGGAGCAGGGGAATGGGGTAACTTGGTGATGGGCATCAGGAATGACATGTGATCTAATGAGCACTGGGTGTTCTATGCAATTGATGAATCACTAAACTGTACCTCTGAAACTAATAATACACTGTATGTTAATTAACTGATTTAAATTTTTAAAAAACGTAAAAAATAGTACAGAATCTTCAATTTAGATATATCTAGAGTCTTTAAGATGGTGTTATGTTGTATACGCAAGAAAGGTGATTTTTTTTATTGATGAAACATGATGAAATTTATAAAAGAAAGTAGCACAAAAATGGAAAAATATGAAAAGAAGAAAATTATTTTATTGAATGAACACAATACACAAAGAAAAGTCTAGAGTTTCCTGTCTTTTTGTGGTAGTCAAGATTTTATTTTTAAGCTTTTTATTTAATATTAGCATCTTACTTATAGGATTTCAATTCACTTTGTATCTTTCAGGAGCATTTTTTTTTCAATAAATTACTTGTGACTGCCTATTGGGGCGCAAATTAATTTTTAAAGACAAATGTTGTATTTGCTTAAAATGGAACATAATTAGCTCCAGAAACACAGTTTCTTTTTTAAAACCAGAAAGGCCAGTGCTGCAGTTGTAGGCTGTATTGATTATTCCTGTTTGGAACAGTGATCATTAGTAAATGTTTTGGCCCAGAGATTCAAATTATAAAGCTTGGTGCTGAGCAATCAGGCATGACTTACTGTGGAAGGCAACAGGGGATGAAGTTTTCTACAGTGTGGCAGATGGAGATTGGCAAACCATTATAGTCAAGAAATGCAGAAATGTAGCTTCTTACGATAATCATATCTTACCTACAGCTCCATTCTGTGATAATGATAGAAATTCCATGATTATTGCCTTTCAGTCTTTCAAACAAATATTTTCTTTCTGTGAAACTTTTTATCTGCATTCATCCATGTGAATATACATGTACCTAAGAAACCTCTGTACATCCTCATGTATATAAGTAGCACATTTAAAGGTTTTTTTTTTTCCATTTTGCTGAACAATCTTCCTTGTTTATTATGACAAAATCAATTATGTTAGTAATTCAAAATGAGAAGCTGAAGAAGATGCTGTGTACAGACTATATCTTTTCACAAGTATTCCTCCTTCATCATCTGAAAGAGAAGCATATTTTTAAAAGATTTATTTATTTATTTAGAGAGACTGAATTTGGGCAGGGCTGAGGAAGAGAATCTTCAGACGGACTCCCTGCTGAGTCCAGAATCCCCTCCCCTTCTCATCAGCTGGCACCGGGCTCTACCTCATGACCCATGAGATCATGACTTGCGCCAAAACCAAGAGTTGGATGTTTAACCTATTGAGCTACCCAGACGCCCCAGGAAGCATATTATTTTTGTTACTACTACTCCAAGCCTAATAATAAATATAACAATACGACCCACAAATAGAACACATGCTATAAGTAGTATTTAACACTTTAGGTAATTTGTATTTTTGGATGTAAATCATGACTCCTCAAAAGGAATTATTTTGAGGTGTTGCTGATGAAATTAAATGCTTTTAAAATCAGTCTGTACATCCTTTTCTGTACTTTTTTCTATTCTCATATATTCTGAGAGTATTGTTGAGTATTTACCTGATGCAATGATTTAAATAGACGCAAATGTAAGGGATCTTGGTGGTAAGATTCTCAGGAAGGTCATAAAGAGTAGTAGAGTATGATTGTTGCATGAACCTAGACATGAATTCCGTGATGGAAAAGGTAAACTCCAGGAGATTCTTGAGTGATAGTGGTGCTGCATAATAGGAAAGCCAAGTATTGTGGTCAAAAAATGTATTTCAGAATAAAGCTGCTATTGAATGCCTTGCTTTTTTTTTTTTTTCCATTTGTTTCCTACTTAGAAAACATAACTATGACAACAAAGAGACACATTCTTTTCCTTTATTTTGTTCTCTAGCTTTTATGGTTATCACCACAGAATCTCACCTTTCTGAAGTTCTCTGTGAGAAAGCTGAAAGCTTCATCAAACTCCCGTTATATCAGTGCAGAGCAGCTTGTTTTTTCCTGATTATAACTCACAGAAAGAAGCCCCCAGCTTGCGTAGCTCGTGCTCACACAGTGATGTGTCCTGGAGGCTACTGAGGAGAGGATGCAAACACTTGATTTGGGGACTGGATAAAATATCCTTCCCTTTCAAACCTGATAAACATCAACCATGAGGTTTAGAAGATTTTAAGCAAAGAAACTATAAAGGTGGAGACAGTACTCTTAATTGATTTATTTTTTTTAATTAAAAGGGTATCCCAAAAACATATGCTAGAAAATACATGATTTTTTGGGTATGAGAGAAAGATCATTAATAAATGTGGAGACTGTCAAATGTGGCTATTATGTAACAAAAGAACGTCCATGATGCACACAGGAAAATCAGCTTCATTCAGTCTTAGATCAGTCACATCAGGATTATAAAATGTCTTTCATTTGAAACTTGCATGTTGAAAACTCAGAAATGTCACTCAATTTCTTTTTTCAAGGTTGAACAGAAAAATGGGGGATTTGACCTCTAAGTGGAAGAGGTTTGCAAAGGCAAAGGAGTATAGGACCGCAGAGAAAAGTTTCTAGAAATCAGAATTTCAATTGTGAGTTGTATTTGTCTCACCGGGTCATTGGATTAAAATGAGAGTGCATTGTATATTTCAGTTAGTATATAACATGACACACCAAGTTACTTAGTACGTGTTTCCTTCTAATTTCTGATAAACTCTCCCTTTCTTCCTCCAAGTTAAATGTTTTCAAAATGCTGTTAAGGAAGATAAGCATTGCCTATGACCAAGGGAACATCTATATATGACCTAACAATATTAAAGTTAAGGCAACTTTGCCTTGTCAGGAGTTACCCATTTCCCAACCCCTCTCAATCTTCCCTCTGATTACACACATACACCACAACTTGGCTGAGTACTCTCTGGCATCGTTCTTATTTTACCAAAATCATTTACTATGTACCAAATATCTTCAAATAGTTATTGTAAAATGATTAAATCGATCCTCGCTGGGAGACAAATGTGATGGTATTGCTCTCAGATGATATAGTTTAGAGCCTACAGATTAAGAAATTAATTTTTTGGCAGCATGTTGATAGATCTATCCATAGCCTTTGTTTTCTTTTACTTAAAAGTAATTATTGCTCTACGATATATGAGAAAATAATTTAATGAGATTGAACCAATGATCATAGAGATGCCACTAAAGATTCATACAAATAGTGTTAGGAAGAAGGAGAGATTCAGGGATCGGGTTTGTTAATCTGAAGAATAAACAGTTAAATAATTGGTGGAAGCTGACACCTCGTTCTCCTAATTGGATGTGATTTGGATTTGTACATAACACTTTGTGTTCCAAAGAGAAGATACTTTTTTTTTCTTCCCCTTAAGACTGACAGTAGTTCCCAGAAACATGGGAGGAGTTAACAAATCTTATGGATTTATGAGTCTCCACAGAAGAACTGTGCTAGATGTTATCTTCTCCTTTACCTTCTTCCTTGTATTATGTACAAATCCAAATCACATCCAATTAGGAGAACGAGGTGTCAGTTTCAGCCAATTATTTCAGAGCTACAGCTGGTCTGCCTTAGGGTTGAAACATCTCATTGAATAAGACTGGACATTTTTCATGATCCCAGGACCAAAACACTAGAAAACTGGGTCTCCCTCTTTTTAGGGTACAGCTAAGAATCTTTTAGTTAATGTAGATACATGTAAAAGGACTTCTGAAAACAATACAATGGGCAACTATCAAGAAAGTGGATTTACTATTGAAAATTACACAATAATGTTTTAAAATTTGGTTTCTGAATCCATCTCAGTTTAAACTCCATCTATTTTTCCATCTTCCACTCATATCTTCTCTTGACATTCACAGAATTCCTAAAAGGTTCATATAGATTGTATTTAACATTAAAATTTTTCTCTAGAACTATATTTAATGAAATGCCTAACCCAACTTTCTACAACCCATTTAATTCTCTCAGCTAAGAAATTTAACCTGCACACCTGTTTGTGTTCCTGACTAGCAGCCCTAGTTTCTTAAGGATTTTATATACATTTAGATTTGATTTAAAACCCTTCAGAGAAAATTAATTACCTCACTTTTTAAAAGGAGAATAGGCTAGAAAATACAGTAAAATAGATTTCTTGAATTACTGTTCACATACTGCAAGTCATTTTGTGTTATAATGAACACAATTTTATAAGTACTAAGAACAGAAAAAAAAAAACCAATACAGAAATCTGAGCGATTACTAAGCAGGGTAGAATTACTTGGAGATGCTTCTTAGATCTGTTTACTTGAAAAAAAAAAAAAAAAAAACATTTCAGGGGCACCTGCGTGGCTCAGTGGGTTGAGCCTCTGCCTTTGGCTTAGGTCATGATCCCAGGGTCCTGGGATGGAGCCCCTCATCAGGCTCTCTGCTCAGCAGGGAGCCTGCTTCCTCCTCTCTCTCTGCCTGCCTCTCTGTCTACTTGTGATCTCTGTCTGTCAACACCCCCCCCAAAAAAGAAAAATTTCAAGTCAGTCGCTTTATATTTCAGGATTCTATTCTGCAGTAGTATAATATTTACTCTATGGCCATGGAATTGTGGCTACTTGTTGTCCTCCAACTTGATGCAGTAAGATTTTGTTCAATAAGATCAAATTCAATATTGGCTAACTTGATGAACAGAAAGGTTATTTTTGAGTAACCACATAATTTTAGTCCATACAGGGACACTTTTGAGAAGGTAAGGATTACTACTAATGATTATGGTGGGCCATCAGGCATAGCCTGGACTGTTCTATGTCAAACAGGATATGATGTCTTTTTATCTAGAAGCTGTTTGAGGATTACTGCACAAGACATCTCATAAGCCAGACCAGAGTTCTCTATATCTTGAAGAGTTATCTTGGATGGTTATCTATAGCTATTACAATATTTTCCTTATCTGTCTCAAAGAATTTTTCCCAGACTTACTGAGATATAATTGATAAACAAAATCATAATTTACTTTTTAAAAATTCAATATATTTTTTAATTAATTTATTTATTTTAAGCATAACAGTATTTATTATTTTTTCACCACACCCAGTGCTCCATGTAATCCGTGCTCTCTATAATACCCACCACCTGGTACCCCAACCTCCCACCCCCCGCCCCTTCAAACCCCTCAGATTGTTTTTTTAACACGAGTTGGAATACAACTGCTTTTATTATTTGTAGTTCTTAAGTTACAAGTTCTAATTTTAATAGAGGAAATATTTTTATTTTGGAGGAGAATAATAATAAAATTAGGGAAAATAGTGCATTAGTTGCTTCTGAGTAGATCAATACGTTATAGGCCATATTGGTCACCAGAGACTGTAGTGCACATTATGCGGTCATCGTGTGGGGTTTCAGCAGGGCCATTTCCATTAATGACAATGAAATTTAAACTGCTGAACTTTCAGAATATGATTTAAAAGTATACTTTACAAAGTATATTTAAGGAGATGCAGTAAGCTTTTCGTGATAGTACAAATGAAAGCATCATGTGACATCACATCTGGTACACTTTTAGTTTTGGGTTTTTTATTTATTTATTTATTTATTTTTAAGCTCTAAAGTTCAGCAGATGGTGGCAATGAATAGTAAACAAATACAACCATAGGCAGATACAAATTGTACCAAGAAGTTGTCACAGGCAAAGTCATTGTGTAAAGGTGTGTTTTTTCTGACTTCTCATTTTGAATATAAAAATAGAAATTAGAGGGGCTCCTGGGTGGCTCAGTGGGTTAAGCCTCTGCCTTTGGCTCAGGTCATGATCTCAGGGTCCTTTGGATCAAGCCCTGCATCGGGCTCTCTGCTCGGTGGGGAGCCTGCTTCCCCCTCTCTCTCTGCCTGGCTCTCTTTGTACTTGTGGTCTCTCTGTCAAATAAATAAAATATAGAAATTACAGATGTGGTTTAAACCAAAATATTCAGGTACATTGTCTTACCTGTTGTCTAATGTGGTTTTTTAGTTTTTAAATGTTATGGAGGGAACAACATGGTTTAATTAAGCAAAGGGTGAACTACATACTGTTTATAGGTATAGAAATAGATATCTTACTTGTGATAACATTAAGTACTTGACAACTAACACTACAGAAGAATTTACTGTTAACTATTAGTTCATCTTTACTATTGTTAATAACTTTGGATTACCATCCAGTTACACAAAAACTTGAAATCTATTTCCTTTGAAATCCTTATTCGCCCACTTGTGATCTCTCTCTGTCAAATAAATAAAATCTTAAAAAAAAAAAAAAGAAAAAGAAAAAAGGGGGCACCTGGGTGGCTCAGTGGGTTAAGCCTCTGCCTTCAGCTCAGGTCATGATCTCAGGGTCCTGGGATCAAGTCCCACATCGGGCTCTCTGCTCCGCGGGGAGCCTGCTTCCTCCTCTCTCTCTCTCTGCTTGCCTCTCTGTCTACTTGTGATCTCTCCCTGTCAAATAAATAAAATCTTTAAAAAAAAAAAAAGAAAAAAAAAAGAAATCCTTATTCAATGCTCATCTAGACATATCTTAGATTGTTCATTTTCATATAGGCATTTGTATCAGAATGCTTGAGTTCAGATCACAACTCTGATGCTACATGACTCTATCATATTGAGCAAGTTACTTTTCTCACTGCCCAAGTTTTCTTATTTGGAAAATCTAACAGTAGTTCCTACAGTCCAGATAGAGAATTAGATGAGTTGATATAGGGGTACCTGGGTGGCTCAGTCAGTTTAGTATCTGCCTTTGGCTCAGGTCATGATATCAGGGTCCTGAGATCAAGCCCCACATCTAGTTTCCTGCTCAGGGGGAATTTGCTTCTCCTTCTTGCTCTGCCCCTCCTCCTGTTCATGCTCTCTCTCTCTCTCTCAAATAAATAAAACTTTAAAAAATAAAAAAACATTGAGTTAATACATGTGATGTTAAAATAGTGCCTGGATTATTATAAGTAATAAATAAATGTTAATAATTATTATATCAATGTTATACCATTACTTATCTCTCTCCTGCTGCTCCTCATTCTCCTACTGCCATCCAGAGAAGATGTGTACTAAGGGGTTTAGTTCCCTTGTGATACTGAAAGTTTAGTCTTTTAAGGACTTCAGTGATGTTATAATTGATATTTCTTTTTTTAATTTTTTAATCTTTAAAATTTTTTTTAAAGATTTTTATTTATTTATTTGAGAGACAGAGATCACAAGCAGGCAGAGAGGCAGGCAGAGAGAGAGGAGGGGAGGCAGGCTCCCCTCTGAGCAGAGAGCCCGATGTGGGGCTTGATCCCAGAACCCTGAGATCATGACCTAAGCCCAAGGCAGAGGCTTTAACCCACTGAGCCACCCAGGCGCCCCTATAATTGATACTTCTGACCTAATTTTTGTTACTGGTCAATTCCAGGTTGATACCAAAATGCTAGCTGTGAAACTAATAACAATACAGTTAAGCTCATGCATGTTTTTTCTGATTCCGATGCCTCAAAATGATTTGAAATATTTCTATGCAAGCCTCTTACTATAGGCAGGGCATAGGAGTACAAGAGTTCCTGGCTCCGGGTGTCTCAGACCAGGTTCAACCACTTGCTGTCAATAAAATTCAAGGACAGAGAGATAAGTGTTTAACTAGAAAGGAATTTATTTCAGTGAGACTGACATGAGGAAGACGGGGAACTAGTGTCTCAAATACTACCCCCTCCAAAGTGCCGAAAATTCTTCCAGGTTTAAACAAGGAAAATGTGGGACAAAGGTGGAATGGTATATGCAGGTAGGTAATGAAAGTTAAAGAGATCATTGCCTTGGAGTCACTCACGGATGGGGTCTTTGGTCTCAGGCAGTCCTTATTGCTTGAGGCATTAGTTTCTGTTTCTAACACCAGATGCTTTGACCTCAGGGTCTTATAACTGAACCAAGAGACTAGCTTTCACTGAACTAGAAAGTTTGAGGTTGAAATGGAGGCAGTGTAAGTCTTCTTTCATTATACACACACACACTGTGTGTGTATGTATTCTATAGCATATGTATATGTAACATATGTTACATATGTTACACATAACATATATAACATGTATATATGTATATATAACATATGTTACATATTTATACATAAGACTAAATTATAAATTATATATTTCTTGTAACTATGGATGGAGAGGATGTATAAACCTTCTTGGTTTTATAACATTTATAAGTTTATAACATTTTATAACATATACATACAGAGGTTTTATATTTTGTACATTAGACTAAATTATAAATTATCTATATATTTCTTGTGACTATGGACAGACAGTTTTATGCACACTAAGATTATCTTTGATTTGACTGTTACCAGGAACAGACAACTCCATTATTTTGAAACCACATAGACTAACCTGATGTCTAATGTTCTAGCATTTCTTTTTAAGATTTTATTTATTTATTTGACAGAGATCACAATTTGGCAGAGAGAGAGAGGGAGAGGAGGAAGCAAGCTCCCTGCTGAGCAGAGAGCCCGATATGGGGCTCGATCCCAGGACTCTGGGATCATGACCTGAGCTGAAGGCAGGGACTTTAACCCATTTAGCCATGGAGGTGCTAATGCCAATGTTCTAGCATTTAACAGAGATAAATAGTACCTACTTGCTGCCTCACTGGAATTACATTGCTTATTTTTGAATAATTTATATGGGCATAATATAAAAGTCTGGCTGTAAAGCTCAGAAAAAAAGAATGGTATTGGGTTGGGGATTCCCTCTGGAATTTTACCAGAGCCATAATCAAGAGACAGTGTTACTAAGTCAGCTTCCTTGAGTCAATCTGTCCCCAAGGCCAGAAAACCTGGTGGTAAGGGCTATATAATTCTCAAAGATCAAGCTGCTCCAAGTTTTTGTAAAATACTTGAAGAACATACATAAAATTAGCCCTTCCTTTGACTTCTCTCTTTATCAACAAGGTGAAAGTACCCTCCCTGTATGGAAACAAGTTACTTTATTTTTGTGATTCATTTTTTCCTAATGGTTGTTCACTTTGTCCTTATAACCTGACTCTAAGTGTTACAATTGAGAAAATAATACTGTGTTACTTTGACCTTAACACCAGAGATGATTGCACAGAAGACATTTCTACTACTCTAAAAATTTTGTCTATCATCATTCCTATCGTTTCTATCTCCATTTACTGTCCTAAGCTTTGTTTTAAGTCATTGGAGTTCACTTTGCTTATCCAAGAGCCTTGGCCCCTTCCATTCTTTGGAATTCTATACAGAGCTCTCTATCTTAGTGGATGGGGCAGTTGCTAAAGATTCCTTTTGGCCTCAATCATGGCTTTGGGTGGAAGAGAGATAAATCATCTCTCTGCTGTTTTTATTGGGCTTTCAGGTTCCCGCATATATTTTCATGCTGTGATGATTTTAATGCAATTACAGGAGAGTTTATTCTTTTTAAGAATAATGTGGCTATGAAATCCAAAATGTAATAATTGGGACCAATTTCAGATAAAATTCATTTTCATCTTACCCGTTTTTCACTTGTTTGATTTCTTGATTGGATACCCGACTGCTTAATAACTGTGCATTTGAAACCCTGTCATTTTATATAAGAAGATGAATTCTAGATAAATGATTCCTCAGCTAAGCTAACTCAATGCTAAGTGTTAGATAGACTCAGTCCCTTTATAAAAATGTAATTTCTTGGGCACCTGGGTGGCTCAGTTGGTTAAGCATCTGCCTTTAACTCAGGTCATGATCCCAGGGTCCTGGGATGGAATCCTGACTCAGGCTCCTGCTCAGTGGGGAGCCTGCTTCTCCCTCTCCCTCTGCCCCTTCCCCATGCTTATGCTCTCTCTCTCTCTAATAAATAAAGTCTTTAAAAAATGGAATTTCTTAAATGAAGACAGTGTCTTTTGGAAAGAATACATTACCAACTGAATATCAAAGATTATGAAATCAGCATATATTATTTTTAAACCCACAACAGAGAGAATAAACTAGAACAGCCTTGTTTCTACAACCCAACCTAGAAAATAATGGTGCAAAACATTTCACTCTTGGATGAGACACTTTTCTCCCAACAGTATACTTAGGAGCCATGTATCATTCAACAAAAGATCCACAGAGCTCTTTTCATGCTTCAAAGAATTGGTACAATTGCATCCTTCCAAGGTGGGTCACTTAGTCTTGTACCATATGATGTTACTTGGGTTTTCCAATGGAGGTCATAAAAAAGATTGATTCCTATCCTTTGTTGTTTTGCCTTCCTTGCCATATGTAGGGCTGTGTAACATGAGCTCTTTCCTTGGTGGCTAGTCTGATCTATTGCTTGTTGCAAGGCTCCAGAGACCTAGAAAACTAAATTGCTCCCGTAGCAAGCACCCTGCAATTACTCAGGCTGTAACTACATAGACCTAACAAACCACATTGCTCCCCAGGTGGCTTTCTGGCTTTCTTGCGCCTTACTCTTTCTGCTTTTAGGCTTTCTGCTGCCCCAGGGATCCAGGAGATTGAGTGTGAACCTTTCCAGAGTCATCTGATCTTTGCAAAGCCGTATTATACCCAATGTGTATCCAGAGAAATGGGTATCAAAACTCAAGTACTTCAAGACACTGAGTAGACCTTATCATTGTCAAAGGATATGTATTTACCTTTTACAAAGAAACAATCAAGATCAAGAGGAAAGAAAGTAACAACCAATATCTACTAAAAACACATTTAACAAAGCAATGTCTATTTTTAGGGTGTAAACACTCTAGGAAGAGGAGAGGAAAGCAGATATAAAAATGGATATTTTTTAGTAAAAAAAATGCTTATGGTTTTGTATATTTGAAATTAGAAGCCATTTTTAACTTAAATCTTCTCATTAACTTTTCTGATGTTTCTTGAACTATTCTGAGATTATTAAACAAATCCTCTTGTAATTAATCCTTTAAGTTTGTGTTGCCCTTTTTGGAAAATTCTCCTACACAGAGAATAGGAAATATATGCTCTTTCTTTATGAGTATGTTTTTATTATCTAAATACACTATTTCACAATTTTAGCAGGCTACAGTTACAAGTTGTAGTAACTTTGATATGCTAATTAATAGACAGAAGTGCTGAATAACTATGAATAGAAGAAGCTATTTTGAGAATAAAATCCATATAAATGTGAACCAATTCACTTAAGGGAATGAAGATATTAGTAAACAAGATAATATGTTAAAAATTGCCACATTTAAATTATTTACTCTTCAGACCCCTGTTTTTCCAACAGTTCGCTTTTTAAAAATTTATTTATTTATTTATTTAAACAGAAAAGAAGGAGAATTTATTCAAAACCACATATAGCTGGACAAAGCACCCAGCATTGGGGTCCAGGTCCTGTGGACTAATGGAAACCTCTCTGAGGTTGAGTTTGGTTTCAGTGCCTGAATCCATGTCTTGAATCTTGAACCTGATGACTTCGATTTTATAGATATTCTTCTCAGGGGAGCACAGGTACATCGCCCACGATCCGCCGCAGCCCCACCACGTCCTCCTGCCCCAAGGGAAGCTAAGCTTCTGCAGCAGCAGGGACCTGAGCCCTGGCCACCTGGCCACCAGCTGGCTCCCACTCGGACCCAAGTTCTGTTTTTGTCTGCAGCTGTGGCTCCAGCTTGCGATCCAGGTGCGGTCTGAGGTCCCTGGAGCAGGCTCCGCCCCTATCCCAGCTGCGTCCTTGAGCCTAGAGGGGCCGCCTGACTCAGTGGCCTCCTTTTTCTGCTGAAGCGGAGACAAAGGAGACATTTTGCCCTTTTTGAAGGGATATAAATATCGTGTTCAAAGGTGAGTCTTCTTTATTTAATATCAGTCCAGATATAAGATTGTAAAAGCTTACCTGGTTCTTTTCCCAGTCGAAGAGCGGTTTTCAGTAATTGGTTACCAGAGAATACTAAAGTGCTTTTTGCTGATTGGCCTTTATTCTTATTTATTTTGTTTATTTAATTTTTAGCCTTTATCTTTAGGCTGACGGTTTTGCTCAAGACTGTGAGGAAATCAGTATTGTAACATTTGGTTTTGCTCAATACTGTGTGAGGAACTCAGTATTGTGATGTATGAATATAAATATAATAGAACTTTTTACTTAACAAATACATATTATTGACCCAAATTTCTGTACAAATAAGAGAGACTCATTTACATTTAGATTTCTTTACACACAAAATTAACAGTATAATGTAGCTTAAAATCTATGTAGCAAAAACGTTTGTTTTGTAAGTCTCCAGGCATAAACCCAGAAAAATTAAATCAATTTATAATATCCAAGAAGGGAAATCTGTTGAATAACCCTTGCTCCCTTTTTAACTTCAGCTGGGTGCTTCCCTGGAAATGAGTACTTAATTGGTTGATTTTGCTCTATACAATTAATCTGACGATTGGGTCTTGGGCTAAGGACTAATGTCTTTTTCCTTTCTTTTTGCCTTTTTTTCTTTTCTTTGTTTCTTTTTTTTTTTTTTTTCCCCTCTTTCTCATTCTTCTTCCTTCTCTTTCTTCCCGCCTGCCTGCTTGCAGGATTTATGTGAAATTTACTTAATTTGCATTTTTGTAGTGGTAGAGAGGCCTAGTGACTACAGATAATACAGTAAGTATCCTTTATCCAAGTTTTCCATTTTCCGTGTCGTCAGTTACCCAGTGTCAACCACATCAGGAAGTAAAAGATCCTTGCCTCTCCTGAGGTCGTTAGTAGCCTAATAGTAAGTCACAATGCCTAACTCCTTCTCCTCACTTCTACTCAAATCATCAGAAGAAAGATGAGTACAGTACAATAAGTTATTTTGAATGCTTGAGAGTACACATTCACATAACTTCTATATTATTAAAATTATTCTATTTTATACTAATCTCTTACTGTGCATAGTTTATAAGTTAAACTTTATCATAGGTAGGTATCTATGAGAAAAAAAAAAAAAAAACATATATAGCGTTTGGTACTATTTGCTGTTACAGACATCTACTCCTGGTCTCAGAAGCATCCCCAATGGATGGGAGGAGGGAGGGTGTACTATAGATGCAAATATGATGAGGGAGTTAAAACGAAGTTTGCCCACAAATGCAAGAGATTCAGTTTTACAAGACTTACAAGGATTTAATGGAACGTCCAGACATGCTGCTTAGGTGCACCATCTAATCTTAGCAAAATGATATTTTCTTTCCTTGAGGAAAGAAAATGTTTTTTCTTCTTTCCTTCTTCCTTCCCTCTTTCCCTTTTCCTTCCTCCCTCCCTTCCTTCCTTCTTCCTCATTAGTTAGGACCCTCCAAAGTGAAAAAAATAGAACCGGAAAATGTAACCTAGGGGTTGAGGGGAGGGTGTGTTCATTGGCCTGGTAGACTCAGGGCTGATGAAATCTCCGTCTTCACACCCCTACTGTGCAAGAAGCTGCAGAACCGGGGACATCTGGACAAAGGGATGAAACAAAGTAGCATTTCTCCTCTCTCTCTCTCTCTCGCCTGAGCAGGACTCAGGGCCGTATCTGCTCATTCAGGTCACTGCCCTCCACTCTGACTGTGCCCAGAGACAGAGGGGCCCAGACTCTTGGGAGCTCTAAGGTGGCCGGCCCTGGGGAGATGCAGGCTCCATCCCAGGTGGAGACCCAGCTCCGGAGGGCTGGGGTCTGTTTCTGCCTGTCAGTTTTGGCTCCATCGCGTTCGGGTTCCGAGAGCTTTGGTCGCTGGGTTGGACACTCAGGACCAGCCCCTACTCGCAGTCCTGGAAACCCGGATGATAGGCGTCCACCGCCGCGTAGGGGCAAAGACAGGGAGCAGGGGCCTTGATTGCTGAGCTGCAGAGCGAGCGGCAGGGCTAACAGGGTACACACCTGCAGGCCCTTCGGTCAGCCTTAATTATCCAGGAGAATCAAAGCTCCCTGGGACAGATGCCCGAGGACTCTCATTCCTCCAGAAACCCCACCTCACCCTCACCTCCTTACTGTTCACCCTTTGGCCTCCGATACCTACGTCCAGAGACTCCAAACTATTAGCTTCTCCAGAAGACCAGACTGCAGACTAATGGTTTCCCAGTCCGAAAACAGTTTGAACCATTCTTATTTTAATTGAAGCATTCTCCTTCAAATGAATTAAATGATAGTAGTTGTGACCTTTTACCTTTGCTTGTGAATTTGCACTATCAAAAAATGTGGATTTTTTTCTTGTTATGAGTCAATGAGTAAACAATTTTGGAGAGGAGTAATGGTGTTTTGTTTTTTCTTTCTTTCTTTTTTAAGATTTTATTTATTCGTTTGACAGGCAGAGATCACAAGTAGGCAGAGAGGCAGGCAGAGAGAGAGGAGGAAGCAGGCTCCCTGCTAAGCAGAGAGCCAGATGTTGGGCTGATCTCAGGACCCTGAGATCATGACCTGAGCCAAAGGCAGAAGCTTTAACCCACTGAGCCACCCAGGCACCTCTTGTTTTTTCCTTTTAGCTCCTTAAAAGCTCTGCACCTTGAATATGAAGAGAACCAGTAGTACCTGGTATGCTTGCTTTATCTTTCATTTTATTTTATTTTAAAGATATAATTTATTTGAGAGAGTCAGGGAAGGGCAGATAGAGAGAGGGAGAATCCCAAGCAAACTCCCAGCTGAGCACCAGCTAGAGGCCGGGCTCATCTCAGGTGCCCCACTTTATCTTTCACTTTAAATATCACTTGGGTCTGTCCAATATCTTAATTAAAATCAATGGTATTTTCTGATGGTCACATGATTTTAAAATTTAATATAGTTAAATTTTGCAAACTACAGCTTTAAACATTTTTTTTAAAGATAAGAGTATTTTTTTTTTAAGATTTTATTTATTTATTTGACAGAGAGAGATCACAAGTAGGCAGAGAGGCAGGCAGAGAGAGAAGAGGAAGCAGGTTCCCTGCTGAGCAGAGAACCCGATGTGGGACTCGATCCCAGGACCCTGAGATCATGACCTGAGCCAAAGGCAGTAGCTTAACACACTGAGCCACCCAGGCGCCCCAGCTTTAAACATTTTAAAACAGGCTTCTGAACACATAAAACAACTTTTGTTTTAAAAAGTGAACATGGCGGGTGCCTGGGTGGCTCAGTGGGTTAAGCCTCTGCCTTTGGCTCAGGTCATGATCCCAGGGTCCTGGGATCCAGTCCCACATCTGGCTCTCTGCTCAGAAGGGAGCCTGCTTCCCTTCCTCTCTCTCTGCGTACCTCTCTGCCTACTTGTGATCTCTGTCTGTCAAATAAATCAATAAAATCTTAAAAAAAAAAAAAAGTGAACATGGGTAGATAGCGCATTTTAATTTGTTTAGTTCTACTTGTTAAAGCTTGCTATCAGTAAAAGTCTCCAAAAGAAGTGGTGAGCCCCCTCCACCTTTTGTAAAAGAAAACCAACTTACCAACAAATAAATTTGTCTTCTTTTCCCACAATTCTTATGGGCCTAAACTATCATAAATGGTGAAGGTAGAGCTGGGTCATAAAGTCAATAATTCAGCACACAAGATTGCCCAGAATGGAGGTGAGGTGATGGTGATAGTAGGGAGGTGTCTTGAAGAGTGGAGGGAATCAACAATATGTTGTTTAAGTTTCTCTGAAATAATGTCTCTTGACAAGAAAAGATGGCTCAAGGGGAAATGGAGTGAGGGAAAAATTTTAAGATATAGTTACTCTTCACTGTTCAGAACTGAAAAAGGAACTCTCTTTTTCTTAACATTTCTATAGCTATTGCCATTGTTTTTTTCAGTGCTTCTTGCCCTGTGGAAGTACTTAGTATAGATGTCAGCGTAACAGTATAGTTCCTTAAGGCATGAACAGAGAGAAGAACAGGAGAACACAGCTGCCAAAGCACTGTTACCATATCCATTCTGGAAGTGTTGTGTGCCTCAAAGAACAGTTTTACAGTTCTGTAAAGAGAAGCAAAAGAGAATGTTCACAACTTGGGTTGCTTGTGAAACAGACTAAGATGGCAGTCTTCTGAGGAGAGCTCTCTTGAGATGTCCTGGGGAAGGAAAGGAAAGGAAAAAAAAAAAAGGAAGCAGGATTGGACTGAGGAGGAAGTTAAGCTTGTTAACTTTTGAAGATTGGACTGAGGAGGAAGTTAAGCTTGTGAACCTTTAAGCAGAGACCTTTCAGAGGTCTCCCCAGGTGAGGCAAAAATACTGGTTTCAGACCACCCTGGGAAGGGTGTGATGTTTGGCAGGGTCCTTCCCTTTTGCTGCAGGAATCCCCAAAGGAGGCTGACAATTTAAAGTTGTCTGCTGGCAGCACTCATAGCAGATGGGGAAACAAATCCTTCATTCCTCAAGGGGGGGGGGGTGATGAATGGAATATAGTTTTATACTGGCAAAAGAATTTAAAATTTTCCTGACATCTGTTTCTCCTCCCTCTGCCTCTTCTAATCCATCCTGCGTTTAGCTGCCAAACAAATCTTGACTCGTTTATAAAACTACAAGTTCTCCTGACTGC
Organism: Mustela lutreola; assembly: GCF_030435805.1. NCBI lineage: Eukaryota > Metazoa > Chordata > Mammalia > Carnivora > Mustelidae > Mustela > Mustela lutreola. The sequence continues at coordinate 97,148,000 of NC_081296.1, forward strand.
ATTTCGAATCAAATGTTACTATATAAATTCCGTCTTCTCCTTTTGTCTTCCCTTTGGTTTATTATAATAAACTTTTATTTCACTGTTAGTTCCTCCAAAGAGACATTTTTAAAAATCAATGTATCTACTTACTCTTCCTGGAACGCAGGTGCTCATGATAGACCCTCCATCTCTGCTCATGGCCTTGCCTTCACCTCAGACATTGTCTTCCGTTGTCTTTCCACCTCACCTTGGGTTTCATTTCTTCCTGAAGCATTTCCTGCCAAGTTCCACTGATCTCTTTTTTGTTGGCCCCAAATATACTCACATTGTGTACTTCATCAAGGTAGCTAGAGACAAATCAAGAGGGCAGTCGCTGGGCTTGTCTTTTTGTTTTATTTTGTTTTCTACCACAGTTGCTAGCACATTACTGGGGCCAGAGAGGAAACTTGAAAGTACTTGTTGCTTATCTGACTGAACTATGTTCTTTATGTTCTGAGGTAACCAGTAATGGCTTTGCTTTTGTGTGGTACTATTGCCCTTCTTCTGAAGCTCTAGACCACTTTATTTCTTTTTTTATAAAGAATAGACATTTGTCTTTTAGTTACCTGCATGTATGTCTTATTTCTCTTAATAATTTATAAGCAACTTTAAGGGGAGACCACTGGTTACTTCTAGCCCCCCCTTTTTTATCCTGAATGTCTAGTCCATTGCTTTTCATGTAGAAGTCATCAAATGTGTGTTTACAGAATGGTGTTACATTAATGGAATTTAAAACTGGACTTCAAGGCTAGAAAAGAGTGTATTTTCTGGAGGAAATGGAAGATGATTCTCCATCATGAGCTTGTTGCTTTCATCAGTTATTGATTTACTGGAGGAAAAATACATTGTCACTATTATCATCAGGATTGGGTTTTTTCTCAATAGCCTATTCCATGAAATATAGAGCTTCAAGAGTAATGCCAATTTTTCTTAAGATCACCTTAAATAAATATTTGCATAGACAAAGGCCAGATCTCCTCCTGACTCTAATCAGGCCACCTAGTAGATTTATAATTGAAGCCCCATTTGAATACACCATTTCTCTTGTTGACATTTCTCAACTGATATCATATAAAGATTCCTATCCATGGATGGAAAGTAGTAATTTAATATTTCTGTTCTTTTTTCCTAAACAGTGAAATTATTCTCTTCTCATTCTGGATTTTCCTCACAAACATAATTTTCTTTCTTTCTTACTTTCTTTCTTTTTAAAAAAATATATTTTTTATTTTTTCGACAGAGAGAGATCACAAGTAGGCAGAGAGGCAGGCAGAGAGAGAGAGAGGAGGAAGCAGGTTCCCCGCCAAGGAGAGAGCCCGATGTGGAGCTCGATCCCAGGACCCTGGGATCATGACCTGAGCCAAAAGCAGAGGCTTTAGACCTCTGAGCCACCCAGGGGCCTCAAACATAATTTTCTTTTAGCATCACCATTTAGTCAGAAAATTTGTTGTCCTTTACACTGCTAATGTGCTATACCAATTCATATATCCGAGGACAGAGAAGATAAAATGAAAGATCATTCACTTTAAGAAATTCAATTAGAGAGCTGAAGACTTAGATTAAGTATTAAAATTAACTCATTTTCATCTTCTGATTATTGACCCATAATTTTTCTATTATAGTTGTATTGCATAATCATTATATTAATAGATAAGCAGAGATAAAAATCCATATGTAACAGGAAGGTCTTAAATACAGCAAATATAAAAGAACAGGAAGACTAACCAAATTAACTGTAGGCCCTATGACGTTGTGAAGTGTCTCCTTTACCTCTTTTCTAAACAAAATAGTCCCTGTTTTAATTATCTTCTATATTAAAATTTATAGTTTGGAAATTCTGATTCTGTATAAAGTGAAGTTTTTTTTTTCCTAGATAAAAATATTGAGGATATTGTCACTTTAATTAAAAGCTGTTAAAAATGTTTCCAAGCTAATATCTAGGCAAACTGAGGTTTCAGTGTTCTATAAAAATGATAGGGAAAATAAGGAAAAACAATGTGATCCAGTATGTATACATTTGCCATTTGTTCGATGGCAAAATTGGCCTTGATTACAATTTTTTACTACTTCTGGTAACTGTGACTTTTACCATGTAAACTTATAATGTTCTGTATGTTACAGGTAATTGCAGTGGCAAAAAATAGTCTATCAGTACTGTAGAGAAAGATATGTATCAACCATTGACATATAAGTAGATATTATTTCACTCCCAGCAAAACTAATTACTATGGAATGTTTACAATGGAGTATTGGACTATGTTTTTTTAAACTTCTAATATTTCATATCTTTTAACATATATGTCCAGCTTAAAAAGTGGAGACTCACTTATAAAATTTTACTATGGATTCATAGGAGCTCTGTTCTTTAAGAGCTTAATAGTAATAGCTTTCTCTAGGCTCTCTCCAATTTTTTCTCTTCAAATTTTTTACTACTTATGAAATAGTTGGGGAAAACTATGTATGTGCTTTCATATTTTAAGATCACATATGAGGTTTTCTTTTTAATCGTAAAGTGAAATAAGTAGATTTCTTTACACACACACACACACACACACACACACAGATTTTTTAACTAGGCTTCATGCCCAACATGGAACCCAGCAATGGGGCTTGAACCCACAATCCTAAGATCAAGACCTGAACTGAGATCAAGAATTGGTTGCTTAACTGACTGAACCACCCATATGCCCCTATATTTCTTAATATTAAGAGATAGATAATATGTTTCATTTTTAAGTGTGAAAAAAACCCTGGAAATTCATTAAAATAGTAATAAATATTTCATATATTTGTAAAATTAGTATATATATTTGAATAAAACACCTCAAAAAAACCACAACATATTTTGTCTAATAAAACTTGCAGGATTTAATATTCCTGCAGAAAATACAAAATATTAACATTTTAAAGAAGGTGCATCAACAACTTATACTTTGGCTATTCTGAGTGCAGTCTTTAGACATAGGTCAGAATATCCATTTCTAATATAAAACTCTGTGCATGTGCATTTGTATTGATACTGTATGCCTCTGTGTATGTCTGTATAGAAAGAAGAGATGTTTAAGGTTTAAGACAGCTTTGAATAATGATTAAAGGAGAATTTCCTATAATCAGTATTTAAATGTATCCCTTTGTTTAGCATCAGAGAGTCTTTTAAGCCTTAGGTTAATATACCTTCTTAAAATTAGGGGTAAAATAAAGGGGTGTACCTGTAATTATATGAAGTGGGAACATACTATGTGACTTTCGATTTGTTCTCAGATAAATTTTAAGGAAAACCTATAAGAATATTCCACTAAAGTCTTTATATAACCTAAGACCTGGGTTGAAGACATTCACTTGTAATAGGACAAAAATTATGTTACTATAGTTCCTCAAACAATATAGACTTTCAATGAGTTGTCCAATTGAGTGACTCTGTACACAACAGGAAAAAGTAGTTGATTAGATTGTAAAATAAGCAATCCAGGCCACTTACTACCAAGGAATTCAGAGAAGGGAGATGAAAACTTGTAGAAGTGTAATATCACACATCATATGAAAAGACAATTTGGCATGCCAAAAATCTGTGAATACATTTCTAAGTGTTCAGTATGAACAGCTATGAGATTGAAAGCTGCTTTGCATTGTCTTTGCTTCCTTCACAGGATAGCACCAATGACTGACCGCCCCCCCCCAAGTTGTTTCAATTCAAATCCATGCAGGCAGGGCATTATGCCTAGTTATTAAAAGCTTGGGTTCAGACCAGATTGTCTAGGTCTGAACATCAGCTCAAGTTGCTTAATTTCTCTATACCTCAGTTTTCTTGTCTGTGAAATGGAGTGAATAATAGTACTAACTTCACTCACTTGATGTGGGGTTAATGTCAATCACATATAAGTGTCTGGCATATAATAAAGACTTTACAAATGTTAGCTGTTTTATTCAGTTACTATGCCTTTCTTGAACTCATCAGTATAAATCTTACCTACAAATGTAGGAAGTTTATTTCCCTACTCTACTTTTGAGCATTACCTAATTAATGTCCATACCGTAGCTACCTTAATCCATTCTCTGAGTAAAAACACAATGACAATTGAGCATATGTTGTTGGAATATTTATGCATTTTTAACATATCACTTAAAGAGGTTTAGAATCTTAAAAGTTTCAGATAAATTTATAACAGCATCCCCTTTATGTTTTCCCAGTGACGACTTAAGTTCTGATATACATCATATGTTAAGACTGGAATAAAATAGATTGATAGGAAAGATTAAGAGAAGACAGATTTGATTATTCTTCAGACTTTTAAAAGCTTGTCATCATTATCACTACTACCAATAACAGAAAAAATACACAGTGAGCATTGTACTGTTTTGGGAGTGACTAGGAAATTTGTGGAAATATTTTGAATGCTTCTGATTAATAGTTTATTTCTTAGAAGATAATTCTAAACAAATTTATTTCAACATCATTTTTTGGTAATCTAGAGCATTCTGTAAAACATTGTGAAATTTAATGTTAAATCATAGCAATTACTTCCTAAATACTTAATGTTATTTTAGGCTGAATGTTTAACATATATGGGTGCCTGGGTGGCTCAGTCGGTTAAGTGTCTGCTTTTGGCTCAGGTCATGATCCCAGGGTCCTGGGATTGAGTCCCTGCGCAGCAGGGAGCCTGCTTCTCCCTCTCCCTCTGTCTATAGCTCTGCCTACTTGTGCTTTCTCTGTCAAATAAATAAATAAAAAGAAAGCAAAAGACTATGTAAATAAAGACAATTATTTAATGTGCTGAATATATACTTATTATTTTAGGTGCATTGTAAAAGATATTATGTGCTTTGTTTGAGATCTAGAGTCTATTTTTACTGTTACATTTTTTGCAGAAGTTTGCACTAAGTTACCCTTTTTTAAGTGGCCTTAGAATATATACTATTGGTTGGTTTGTAATATCATTATACCATTTGTCTTTGGGAAATATCAAATTTATGAGGCTCTGCTTTATATGAACACATTTTATAATGTGATTTATAAGTGAAAACACTAATGTTTAAAGAGCACTTTGTAAAATTTATATAATTAATTCGCACCTACCTGGCTTCATCTAAACAATAGTGTAAAGAGATGCCTGGAAGTACCATAATTAATAATAACTCCCTTTTCTTGTAGCATTTATTCTTAGAACATTCTGAAATTGCATCATTTTAAAATTAATTCTAATCCTAACTGCCTTCTCCTCCTCTCCCACAGCATTGTTGGCAGAGTTTTTTTTTTTTTAAGATTTTATTAATTCATTTGACCAAGAGTGAGAGAGCACAAACAAGGAGAGCTGCAGGCAGAGGGAGAGGGAAATGCAAGCTCCCCGCTGAGCAGGGAGCCTGATATGGGGCTTGATCCCAGGACCCTGAGATCATGACCTGAGCCGAAGGCAGAGCTTGACCAAGCCACTCTGGCGCCCCTGGCAGTGTGTTTTGATGGTTCTCTAAGAACGCAAATTTGCTAGAATATAGAGTATTTACCACAGAACACTGAAAAAATAATCTTTGTATTTAACCCGGTTAACCTTTGTTTCCATACAGTCTATTCCCCAAGGAATGACTGACTGAACTAGTCATTCAGTTTTGCATTCAGCAAATATTTAATGAGTGCCTTCCATGCACTGAGTTAGGTTTGATAGTCCTCGTTGGTAGAGTGGTTTTAGATACAGAATCACATATAATTTGGCGTAATACGTGCCATGATTTGTATGAGCGCCTTTTTTTTTTTAATTAAAAAGTTCACTTTCTTGTCCCCCAGAGGTATTGGCATTGCCTTAACTTAATTACCATTGATATCAAAATCCCTTGTCCTGTAACTTCCTGATCAATTGTATAGTCATGGGAGGAATGTCACACCAGACACAGACCCTATGAGCAAATGATAAATGATAGACGATTTTGTAGTTTTCTTTAAAGCAGTTACCCTTAACATCAAACACTAAGATGCAAATCAACTGCATATCTATTCTTTTTCTCTGTCAGAACAACATTTTCCTGAGGATTATCATATCTCCATTTCAACAATTCACAAGTAGCTGAAATCATGTAGCATCTCTAATTAAATTCCAAAATTCCATACCATGTGGAGAATAACTTGCTGGTGGTGGTAGTCAGAACAGTGTCAAGTTCTTGAGCTGGAGCATACAAATGCAACTTTGAAGTTAAATTTCACATCAGAAGTGCTTGGGAAATGTGTTGCTATATGATCTAAAGATATCAAATTATATACACAGCTAACTTCTGTGTTACTAAGGAGGAAATGCTTTGCAATCCTGTTCGTAAAGTAGAATATGCAATCCATATGCAGTATACTCCAGTATACCTTCTGCTCTGGCTAGCTGAAGTAGTCTCAGCCTGCTACTTCTCAGTATACAGATTTTTGCATTGAATAAGAATTGCAGTCAATACACTACTAATATCTAGCCTATGATATTAGATTGCTTTTGACTCCCAGAATATTTGCATCTTGCTCTGTCCCTGCTGGATTTGGTAGAATCAATTCCCATAGTTTTTACCTTGATAAAATGTAAAATAACATTCCTCTTCTATGCTAGAGAATATTTACTGCTCAGGAGAGGATAGTTAGGAAATTGTTTTATTCTAAGAGATTTTACATTTATTTATTTTTTATTATAATTGTTACAAATTTTTTTTTCCAGTTAGTGGCTTGTGTTTTCATTTTCTTTGTGGTATCTATTGTGAGGAGTTCTTAATTTGTGTCAAAATGTTCACTTTGTTTCAGTGCTCACACTTTATGTGATAGATACCCTCTATTCCCCAAATCAAATATGAAAATCTGTACTTTAAAAAAATTGTCCTTTCTAATAATGAATTTACATATTGATATAAAATTTTATAAATGGCATTTCATAGGTTTTTAGCTTTTTTATATCAATATTCATTTGTCCCATCACTATTTATTAAATAACCCATCTTTTCTATGAAGATAGAATAGAAATGATTCCTCTGTCATATATTAAGCTTCTACATATGAGTAGGTATTGGTCTTAGCATCCTGTCCCATGCCATTTATTTATTTCTCCATCACCATGTCAGTATCCTACCACTTACTATCTTAATGTCTTCCTTTTGTAAGATTTTTATTTCTGCTAAGTCAAATATCTACTCACCACTATGGTTTTTGGTTTTTTTTTTTTTTTTTTTTTTTGGTCCTAAATGTATTTTTTGGCCTTTTGAATTCCATGTAAATTTAGTTGAACATGTCAAGTTAATGAAAATTTTGTAGGGATGTTGGTTGGAATTGCAGTGACTCTTCATTTAGTTTGGGAACCATTGACATCTTTATAAATTGGTACAATATCTGTAAAAATACAGTTTTATATACTTTCTTAATATCTTTGAATTAATAGTTTTATAATTTTCTTCTTTATTTTGCATATTTATTCCTACAGAAGTATTTATGTTCTTTGTGCTCTTTTAAGTGATCATACGTAATACTATTTTAAACTCTAGAAATTAGATTTTCTATAATATAGAATAGGATATATTTGGTATATCCTGGTATAAATAGGATATATTTCATTTTTTGACCTTACAGATAATAACACTCATCATATATATTGATTCCAATAATTTTTGGGTTATTTGAAGCTTTCCAAATAGATAATATTACTATCTACAAATGATAACAAATTTGTTTTTCCATTATAATTTTTACCTTTTTTTGAATTTGTCAAATTGTGCTGGCTAGAACCTCTGATACTATATTGAATGGAAGTGATAATAGTGTGATTTCAATAGACTTATACCTCCTATTTAAAATTAAATGAAATGAAATGAAATTTTAAAATGAAAATTTATGCTTTCAATTGAAAAGATTAGTATATTTACATTTACTTGGATTATTGACATATTTTATTTATTATTGGATCTTGATTTGCTAATATTTAATCATTCTTGTGTCTGTGTTCATGAGAGATAGTAGCATGATTTTCTTAAAATTTTTCATCTGCTTTTGCTGCTAGGGTATTGCTGGTCTCATAAAATGATGGAATGTGTTTTGGAAATTTCCAACTATTTTTCTATTACTGAATTTTAGTTTAATTCTGTTGTCATCTGAGGATATCCTTAAATGATGTCTGTCTTTTGAATTGTTAATATGTGTTTTATGGCCAAGAATATTGGTTATCTTGGTGAATGTTCCATGTGAGCTTGAAAATAATGTGTATTGTGCTGTTGTTGGATAAAGTATTCTATAAATGTCAATTAGATCAAGTTGATTGATACCGTTACTTAGGTCATCTATATTCTTACTGATTTTTTTGTCTTCTTAACCTACCAATTAATGAAAGATGGGTGTTGAATTCTTAAACTTTAAAGGTAAATTATTTTAATTCTTCTTTGTGTTTTATCAGTTTCTGTATCAGGCATTTTGACATTTTTGTAGTTAGGTTATGTTAGGGCATATTTAGTATTACATTTCTTTTTAAAGAATTGACTTTATTATTTTGTAGTGCTTCTCTGTCACAGTGTTCCTTGTTTTGAAAACTGCTTTGCTGAGATTAATGTAGTTACTACAGCTTTCTTTAGATTATGTTAGCATGGTTTATTTTTTACCACCCTGATAGTCTATATGTAAAGTAGGTTTCTTTTAGACAATGTATAGTTGGATTTTCTTTTTAATTCACTCAGGGAGTCTCTGTGCTTGAACTGGTATTTAGAATCTCATATTTATATGCTTTAAATATGATTATACTCATATGTAAGTTGATTATTGGCATCATTGGATTACTATCCACTGTTTGTAAAAGTTTTATTTTTTTAAATTCATTTCATGCATTTTTATTATTTCTTCCTCTTTTCTGCTTTCTCTGATTTTAATTGAGCTTTTTATATTATTTTATTTTGTCATCTTTTATGTATGAATTATGCTTCTTTTTAGTGGTTGACTTAGAAATTACAATATACATTTTCCTTTCCTACAATTCCCCAGTCTTAACTCAGCACTATTCCAGCCTTTGTCTGAGATAGAAGGTGGAAAGGACAGTTTAATATTCAGTGTGTTTCTTTTCAGGTTCTAGAGGTTGGAAGTTCTAGAGGTTATCAAGTTCTAGAGACTTCTGAAGGTTGCAGGTAGGGTTTAGAGTTAGAGAGGAGAAGGGAGTTGTGGGAAATTGGAAGGGGAGGTCAACCATGAGAGACTAAGGACACTGAAAAACAATCTGAGGGTTTTGAAGGGGCGGGGTTGGGAGGTTGGGGTACCAGGTGGTGGGTATTATAGAGGGCACGGATTGCATGGAGCACTGGGTGTGGTGCAAAAATAATGAATACTGTTATGCTGAAAATAAATAAAAATAAATTAAAAAAAAGAGAGACCCTTATTTTTTGGGGGTAGGAAAAGAATAAATGAAACAAGATGAGATCAGGAGGGAGAAAAACCACAAGAGACTCTTAATCTCACAAAACAAATTGAGGGTTGCCAGGGGAAAGCGGGTAGGGAGAGAGTGGTTGGATTATAGACACTGGGGAGCGTATGTGCTATGGTGAGTGCTGTGAAGTGTGTAAACTTGGTGATTCACACACCTGTACCCCTGGGGCTAATAATACATTATATGTTAATAAATTTTTTTTTAAAAAGAAACCCTTATTTTTGCACAGTAGGCAAAATTTTATCTCTAGTCTATAAGGGTCTTCAGCTGGGTCTGAGGATTAAATTGACATAAGAGAGATTAATAGGAGAGAAGCATACAAATTCATTTAATGTAGGTTTTCAGTGACACAGGAGACTTCACAAGGAAATGAATTTTCCAAAGAAGTGGTAAAACCTAAATGCTTTTATATTAGGTTTAACAAAGGGAGGCAGTTGTGGAAAAGTTACTAAAGTATATGAAAAGCTAAAGGAAGAGAAGAGTTATTTTAACGAGATTTGTTTGTACAGAATTCTCTCATTCTCTATTCCTGTCTCTGGTGATAAGAATGTTCTTTCATCCTTGTATAAGGAGAACATCTTTCACATGGGAGTTTTATTTCCTGCTTTCAGAAGAAAGGAGGAGGTCAGAACACTCTTCTTATACCTGTGGTTGTTGAAGTACCTTTAGCTCAAAATAATCCTTATGACAAAAGGGCATGTTTTGAGGTGGTATATTTTGCCATCCTTCACTTTAATAGGACACTTTAAAGAAGTTGAAATCAGAGAAAGTGGGGGTCTAGCTTAGAACAGCAGCAGCAAGTAAAAGAAGAGACATATGACACAGGTTACAATTGTAGATGTGGTTTTTGCTTAAAATATGAGGATAATTGAGAGATGAATAAATCATTACAGTGGTTCTAATCTAAGTAAGGGAAGTTGGTTACTATATTACTAAAAATTCAGAATAGAGAAGAGGGGGTGCCTGGGTGGCTCAGTGGGTTAGGTCCTCTGCCTTCGGCTCAGGTCATGATCAGGGTCCTGGGATTGAGCCCTGCATCAGGCTCTCTGCTCAGTGGGGAGCCTGCTTCCCTCTCTCTCTCTCTCTCTCTGCCTACCTCTCTACCTACTTGTGATCTCTGTCTGTCAAATAAATAAAGTCTTAAAAAAAAAATAAAGAAGAGAGAAGAGAGAACTACGTAGAGAAATGGGTTCTGCCTATAATCCCATCATTAAGATAATAATTATGTGGACTTATACAATATAATTATGTGGAAAATATTATCAAGTAACCATTTCAGTTAAAAAAAGGTATGAGGAATATTTTTATTGCATAATAAATTCAGCTAAATTTTATTTATCTAGACTTCTAAGCGTCAAAATCAACCTATATCACAATGTCATGTCCACTTAGTATCTAACAAAATTAACTGGCACAATAAACACCAGCAAAAATTTCAAGGGCAGAAATCAAACAATAAAACTGATAAAAATCTTCTTTCAAAACCTTCATAAAGCAGCTGCAAAAGAAACACAGAGAAGGTCCTAATGAAAATGAGACTCAGTGTCCTTAGTCTCTCATGGTTGACCTCCCCTTCCAATTTCCCACAACTCCCTTCTCCTCTCTAACTCCCCATGTCCTCCATGCTATTTGTTATGCTCCACAAATAAGTGAAACCCTATGATAATTGACTCTCTCTGCTTGACTTATTTCACTCAGCATAATCTCTTCCAGTCCCATCCATGTTGCTACAAAAGTTGGGAATTCGTCCCTTCTGATGGAGGCCTAATACTCCATAGTGTATATGGACCACATCTTCCTTATCCATTCATCCATTGAAGGGCATCTTGGTTTTTTCCACAGTTTGGCGACCGTGGCCATTGCTGCTATAAACATTGGGGTACAGATGGCCCTTCTTTTCACTACATCTGTATCTTTGGGGTAAATACCCAGTAGTGCAATGGCAGGGTCATAGGGAAGTTCTATTTTTTATTTCTTGAGGAATCTCCACACTGTTCTCCAAAGAGGCTGCACCAACTTGCATTCCCACCAACAGTGTAAGAGGGTTCCGCTTTCTCCACATCCTCTCCAAAACATGTTGTTTCCTGTCTTGCTAATTTTGGCCATTCTAACTGGTGTAAGGTGATATCTCAATGTGGTTTTAATTTGAATCTCCCTGATGGCTAGTGATGATGAACATTTTTTCATGTGTCTGATAACCATGTGTATGTCTTGATTGGAGAAGTGTCTGTTCATATCTTCTGCCCATTTTTTGATATGATTGTCTGTTTTGTGTGTGTTGAGTTTGAGGAGTTCATTATAGATCCTGGATATCAACCTTTTGTCTGTACTGTCATTTGCAAATATCTTCTCCCATTCCGTGGGTTGCCTCTTTGTTTTTTTGACTGTTTCCTTTGCTGTGCAGAAGCGTTTTATTTTGATGAAGTCCCAAAAGTTTATTTTCAAAAATAAGGGTCTCTTAAAGGATCCTGCTATTACGTCTCTGTTACATCTCTAGCCCATCATTTTTATAGCTGGTGTGTAATTTTATTTCTGAAAAAGAAAAAAAAAGTGAAACTTTTCTTTACCTGTATAGTTAAATTCAAATAAACTATCATGAATTTAAAATTTTCTAATTCTTAGGATCCACTGACCTAACCTATGTGCATGTACCTCTGTCCCCTAACCTATAATCATTCATCAGTGCACCCATGTCCTGAACCACTATGAGCCTGCTTTCTTTTCTCTCTTTTCCTCTTAGAAGTCTAGATGAATAAAATTTTACTGAATTTATTATGAAGCAAAATATTCCTAGTGCATTTTTTTGCTGAAATGGTTGCTTGATAATATTTAAAATTATATAAATTCACATAATTATCTTAATATTATCCTCTCTTCTCCTTTCCCCTCTTCTCTCCTCCCCTCCCATTCTGTCCCCTCCTCTCATTTTCTTTCAAGATTTTATTTATTTATTTGGGAGAAAGCAAGAGCAAAGGGAGAGGGACAAGAGGTTTTGTGCTGAGTGTGGGGCCATACATGGGACTCAATCCCACAACCCTGAGATCATGGCCTGAACCAAAATCAAGATTCAGTTATTTAATTGACTGAGCAAACCCACGTGCCTCCACTAAGAGCTTTCTTTTATCTGTATCTTTGCCTATGCTCACCTTTTAGCCATGATATCAGTTTAATTTGAAGTATGAAATATTCTTCTGACTGATAATCATATTTTTAGTCTGTACCTGATCAAATGAAGGCTAGAGATATCAATGCATATAAGATTAGCAATGTGAAGAAAAATCAGTTTAATTGCCAATAGTGTAGTAAGTAGGCATTATCTTAGCTTATTACTGCACAGTTGGAGTTTATGGTGCTTTAATGAATGATGAAGAAATAGAATTGAGTAGAACATCATGAAATAGGTTTGTAAGGACAATAACATTGAAGACATATTAAATACATTTATGTCTTTGCACAAGAACAGATATTAATATGTAACATCATCTTTGAATTGCATGTTTCAATGTAATGTGATTTGGAAATAGTACAGTTTAATAAATACATAAAATGTTGAATTTGTTATAAAGGTATATATATATGATTACATAAAGGAAAAACAATTTGGGGAAAAAAGTATTTGAAACCTAAGAAAAATGTTTTGAGTATCACTTTTTTTTAATGATTTTATTTATTTATTTGACAGACAGAGATCACAAGTAGGTGGAGAGGCAGGCAGAGAGAGAGAAGGGGAAGCAGGCTCCCTGCAGGGAGCCTGATGTGGGGCTTGATCCCAAGACCGAGAGATCATGACCTGAGCCAAAGGCAGAAGCTTAACCACCCAGGTGTTCCAAGTATCACTTTTCAAACAATTGAAAGATGTTCAAGGAAAACTTTCCTCTATGGAGCTATAAAACAAGATGCTAAAAGAAGCTAAACATACTGTATTTTTTTTTTTTAATTCAAGTTAGTTAACACATAGTGTATTATTATCTTCAGGGTAGAATTTAATGATTCATCAGTTGAATTTAACACCCAGTGTTCGTTACATCAAATGCCCTCCTTAATGCCCTTCACCCAATTACCCCATCTCCCTACCCACTTTCCCTCCAGAAACCTTCAGTTTGTTCCCTGTAGTTAAGAGTAGTGTGCTTAATTTTAATTTTCTTGATGAATAGCATGAAAAATGACAACTAGAGGGTTTTTTCCACCTCTATGAATGTTTGTTAAACTTTATTGTGATCTCTGTTGATACGTGTGTATGTACACACACACACACTTTTGGCAAGTCACTTGAAGTTATTATAAATTAAGACAAAAAATATTTTTCTTAAAAATAAGAATTAGGGGATGCCTGGGTTACTCAGTCAGTTTAGCAGCTGACTCTTGGTTTTGCCTTAGGTCATCTTCTGGTCATGGGGTTGAGCCCCATATTGGGCCCTGTGTGCAGCTCAGAGTCTGCTTTTCATTCTTTCTCTCTGTCCTAGTTCACAAACACTCTCTCAAACAAATAAATAAAATCTTAAAAAAAGAGAGAGCATTTTCTATGACTCTGGTAAAAGATTAATTGGGTGTATTCAATTTCATAATATTTTACAGCAACCCTCAAAAACCACCTCCTCTGTAAAGGGTAAATATTGAAAGAAGACATTTTGTAGTCAGAATTAAAAATAAGTTATGACTTGTATCTGGAATCCCCATGATAGCATTTCATCTCACATTCCTATTTCAATTTTATTCTCTGGGATAGAGTCTCTACGGGAAAGGAGAATGCAAGATCAAGAAACATGACAAGCCAGTCAAGTCACTTGGACATCTATAACATTCTACTCAACTAAAGCACTTTTATAGAATATTTATATATTTTAACTTCTTTAAAAAAAATGTGCCATGTCTTGCTTTCAGATAAATTATGACAAAGAATATTTGACTGGCAGAATCTTCATAGGTTCATTTAGCCATTTAGTGTTAATCTATGACATGAGAGTTATAATGGCTTGGTCCAAGCATGATTTGGACAGTGTGGAATTCACAAAAATTTTTGAGCTCTGTTATATGTAAACTTTACCGGTATCTATCCCATGTCCTCCTTTTCATTCCAACTATACCTTAAACACATGTGCCAAATAGAATACAAAATGGCAGAAATGTTACAATCTTAAGACAAATATTTGTGAATTTGTGAACTGAAGAGTTTTTATAATGACCTCTCCTTTCTTTCCCTTCCTTTGTACCCTATTAGAGTACCACATCTGAGAAACAAATCTCCAGTCTGGACTTGACACTCACCTCCAGAATCATACTTTCAACATGGCTATGGAGATGACGATAAAGCATGTATCCTTAATCTGTTTGAGATAAAAATGTGAATTCTTCCAGATAGAATTCTTAGGGGATCTAAGATATGTAATTAAACCTGAATTCTCTTAAAAATTCAGGTGCTTACCAAACATCATAAAAATGCCAGGATATGTAAAAACAGTAGCCTGGGAGCTCTCAAGACAAAAGGCAATAATGCAGAATTTAAAATGCTGGTGGCATGTTCTACTTCATGATGTGAAAGTTTCTTAAACAAATTTTTGAATATATAAAATTAAGGACAGTAGTTGGGGAAATTCATATTAGAAAAAGGTGAACTGATTTGCCTAAGGTATCTTAAGTTCAAAAAAAGAAATGAAGTCTCTGAACAACCAATCTCATGCTCAATTCAGTCTATCATGCTTGGAGTAGGTGAGCCGATATGTAACTCAAGGTCATTGAAAATTTCAGAGTAGATGTCTCATGAAACAATTTTAATGAAATTAGCTTTTCCAGTATACTCACAGGTGTGTAATAGCATTTTCTTTTGATCTTTAATTCACTTATTTCACTTCCTCCTGATTTGATTTAAAGTAGAATTTTAACAGTTAGTTGCAAGCTCTTGGAGATAACTCTTCATT
The DNA here is from genome assembly GCF_030435805.1 of Mustela lutreola. Taxonomy (NCBI): domain Eukaryota; kingdom Metazoa; phylum Chordata; class Mammalia; order Carnivora; family Mustelidae; genus Mustela; species Mustela lutreola. Next base: position 97,163,343 of record NC_081296.1, read on the forward strand.
ACCTAATTTTGTATTCTCTGGAGCAAATGGCCTTGGTTAAGAAGGAACATAAATAAGTACGGATTTAGATGAAATAAGATCGGCCTTGATAGGATGAATTGATTGTGACCATAAATGTATTATGATTTATTTCTAGTAATACTAAAAGGGAATCCTAAAAATAGAAACATTAGTCAAATTACAGCTATGTCTCATATGAACATAGATGTAAGATAGAAATCCATTCACTATCTGATTGTAGATCACTCCTATCAAGGTTAATCAAATTTCCATCATTTCAATTTTTCTATGTATATAGTAATATTTTATGATAAAGAGTGATAGTGATATATAAAATATCATATAGTATGATGTATATTATTATAATATATAACTATATAATACATTATATAAATATGTATAACTTCAGCAGAACTAATAAAAGAAAAATATTGTATATTAAGATAATCTTCTTAGTCATTGCATTTAGTTAAAAAATTCAAGTGACCCTTAGTTTTGAAAGAATACATCTCTAAGTTTATAAGTGCTTTGCTTATGAAGATGTTAACTCTAACCACTGAGTAGAAAATTATAGTATTTCTAGAATAGAGTAGGAAGATAAGGTCTCAGAGAATCCATGAATGCATAGTGCTAGTAGGATATACAACAATAGGGGCACCTGTGTGGCTCAGTGGGTTAAGAATCTGCCTTTGGCTTAGGTCATGATCTCAGGGTCTTGGGGTAGAGCCCTATGTTGGGCTCTCTGCTCAATGGTGAGTCTGCTTATCCCTCCCCATCTTCCTCTGTGATCTCTCTGGATCTCTCTCTCAAACAAATTAAAATTAAAAAAAAAAGAATATATAACAATAAAGACACATAAATAGAACCTAAAAGTATTGGGTTAACATATGCAATTATAATTAACATAAGGAAAAAATTATAATGAGAAGAAAATTCTAAGAAATACAAAAAAATATGGAGAATTAAGTCCTAAGAATTTTCATGGAAAAATAACCGCTTATATACATGATTCTATCCCCCAAAGTGGTTTTAGTAGGAACAGTAAAAATAATACTTATTATTGATATATTACTGCAAACTGAAACATTCAGTTTAAAAAAGTGCAATTAGATGTCTCTTTGCTAAAAATGTTACATTGTATATTGGATCTCCATACATGCATACTTTTTTAAAAAACAAAAATACTTTATTCTAGCTTTCCCATCTAGAAATTTAATATGAAAAAGGAAGGCAAGCCTGTGGGGTTAAATTTTTTGCATAAGTTTCCCCCACTGAATTTTACCAGTCTATATTTTCTTTCCCTTCCTTTAAGCAAAACATTTTCTCAGGATCCAAATCAAGGAAAACAATGGGTGGTGAAAAGATGGATGATATCATACACATGAAAGAGCAGTATTTTGAAAGTTAGAAAACAAAGAGTTTTCACCTAGCTTATTTATTTTTTTTTAAGATTTTATTCATTTAGTTGACAGAGAGAGAGAGAGAGATCACAAGTAGACCTAGAGAGGCAGGCAGAGAGAGAGAGGAGGAGGAAGGCTCCCTGCTGAGCAAAGAGCCCGATGCAGGGCTTGAACCCAGACCCTGAGATCACAACCCGAGCCGAAGGCAGAGTTAACCCACTGAGCCGCCCAGGCACCCCTCATCTAGCTTGTTTCAATAACTGGCTAATACAGCTATTTGTTCCAGAGGCTTATGTATTTTCTTGGGATTTATATATGTTCTTGGTTCTCATTAATCCTTTATGTAGAGCCCCATATTTAGTGACTTGAAAGAAAATCTAACGGTGCCCTTGTGATCTGATCCTCCTCTTTAGTTTAACACCGGAATAATATTATTTGTCCTACATATCTTTCCCTTCTGGCCAGCCTTATGAAACAACCTTTTTGCTTGTTTAATTCCATTTTCATCAGCACTGTCATGATGCTCTTATCCTTCTTTGCTTTCTGGTATACTATTGCCTTGCTACATTATTTTCAGTCAGTACATAACCACATGGGAATCAACTTTTTGTCTCTACCCTGAGACTCTTAAAGTTGATGAGGAGGTTTTGTCAGTGATATTTTTAGAGGTCTCATCATCATTCTAGAAGTATCTGAATAGCCATGTATATGTGACAGGGATTCTAACCAACATGGATCTTGAAATTGGCCTCTAGATGCTTATTGCTCCTCCCTTAGCCTCTGAGGTTGGCTTTGCTATTGGCTTGGTGTCATCACTAACCTTCCTGGAGTTATGGCTGTGTCCAAGTCTCTACTTTTGAGGGGAGAGTCACTAGTCTTTATAACTCCTGCGGTTGTTGATGCTATCTCTGCCATAACTCATGGGGGTATTCACTCCCCGTGGCTTTCCTTCACACGGTTGCAGTCAGTCTTTGATGGAGTCATTGTTAGTGAAGGCAAGTGTTTTGTCCAGGTTTGGGCAAATAAAGGGGATCTTTTCCAATCATCCTATTTTATAACTAATTTTGAACCATCTAACCCTTTAAATTTGGATATGCCTGTGAAGTTTTCAAGTTAGATTTTAGTTCTTATGGAAATTCAACCATCTGAAATCGTTACCTGATATAACTGAGGCTTCAATGGTAGCACTCTTCTTTCCAGGACTCTGACCTAGGACAGATCCCATTGCTAGAGATAATCTCTGAATAATGAGTTCTATTTGTGCTACTCTTAGGGTAGAGTCACATGACCTCTTCCTATGTGTATCTAAATAAATGCTTGTGAGTATTAAAAGCTGTAATTTTTTCATTTTCAGTTATTATTTCTGATAAATATTTTTCTCCTGAGATTTCTGAGAATAGTATAAAAAAAGGCCATTGATATCTGGTTAGGATCTCCTCCTAGGTAGGGAGTTATCTTAGGTACTACTGGGGCTTTACTCATACCTATTATGGCCAAATGATTTTTGGCTACATAGTGCATGTAGCAGATGCTATCCGTACTCTGCTCAGATGCCCTCAGGTCTCTTTCACTTTTTCTATGCATGCTTCCTCTGGTTTCTGTGTTCTTTTGCTTCTAACAGCTATGCTTGTGACACTTCCAGGAAATTTCCAAGAGCTACTTCAACCACTTTGCACATAGGCAGAGAGAGTCAGAAGTGCCTGTGGGAATTATATAACCAATGGGTACCCTTAGCCACTGATTGACTGGTGGACTGATAGGAGAGTAGAAAAGGCCAGCATTACACAGTGAAGTTTAATGTACACTCTAAAGTTTCCCTGCAGGAGTGAGTAAGCCTTAAACTTATTCTATGTGAAGATTCTCTGGGTCCCACTCTGCTATCCACAAGGCTGTGTTGACCTCAGTTTTCAGCCTGTGGAAGGGGAAAAAGAAAAGAGAGAGAGAAATCATAGAGAAGCAACACCTACCTGCCTCTTTATAAAATGAGAGATTAACACATACCAGTTCTATTTGTATACTGTTGGCAAGAATCAGTAAGAACAACAGACCTAAACGTCAAAAGGCTGGGAAACTACTTCCTAGCACTAACTCTTTACTGTGAAGGGGAACGCAAACTGTGGAGTCTCCCTAGCTATCTGAAATACTGTTGATTTATTTGAATCTGTTCTCATCATAATCAGTCCCACTGGTAAAGTCCATATAGATTTGTTTTAACATCTGTTATGAAAAACATGGATTGTGAATTAAATTCTGCTCTGAATGTGTGTATATATGTACATGTGTGTATGTGTTTAAAACATATTTTTAAATGTTTCTCATGGAAAAATTGTGTTAAGCATATGGGCTACAGAAAATAATTTTAAAAATATTGTAAGACTTTAAATTTATAATATAGGAGAAGACATTAATATACAAACCCTCAGCTGAATTGCTGAGCTGAATGAACAAGTATTACATTAGTTGTATATGTGAGTGTATACACATACACACAAATAGATAAGTGAATATGTATAGATCTATCTTAGATCAAAGAAAGTAATTATAAATTATAGGAAAGGGAATTTTTATAACATAGGTATCATTAGAACTGAAACTTCACAGAAATTACAATTTTCATAGATTGGACAACTCAAGAAAATATTCCTTACAGAGTGAACATTTTGGGAAAATTCCTTTTTTTTTCAAAGATTTTATTTATTTATTTGACAGACAGAGATCACAAGTAGGCAGAGAGACAGGCAGAGAGAGTGGGGGAAGCAGGCTCCCTGACGAGCATGGAGCCCGATGTAGGGCTCGATCCAAGGACCCTGGGATCATGACCTGAGTCAAAGGCAGAGGCTTTAACCCACTGAGCCACCCAGACACCCCATTTTGGGCAGATTTTTAGAGATCATTGTGGTTAATGAAATTATGAATAACTTCTTCATAGACTATTCTAGAGTGTATATGATGATGGTTTAGAGATAAACAAAATTTACATTTTAGTTGAATTTGTATTCCATGGAGTGGAGATTGCTCTCTCTTCTGAGGGAATCAAATAACATTCTTTGTGGAGGTTAAAAAGTCTTCAAAATATTAAACTGAGAGGGCACCTGGGTGGCTCACTACATTAAGTGGCTGCCTTGGCTCAGGTCATGATCCCAGTGTCCTGGAAGTGAGTCCCGCATCAGGCTCCCTGCTCAGTGGAGAGCCTGCTTCTCCCTCTCCCTCTGCCTGCTGCTCTGCCTACTTGTGCTCTCTATGTCTCTGTCAAATAAATAAAATCTTAAAAAAATTAAATTTAGAAATGTGAATATTTTACTTTATCAACTATACATTCCTTAGGCTAGCTTTCAAAACCAACTATAATCTGATAACCTGAACAGCCTTTGGTCAACTCCTTACCTGAGATACTGTTTTCTTCTTTTCTTTTTACAACGTATAAGCCTTTCCCGATGTTGATCTCTACCAGAAAGCTTTTTCTGGCTATTCCAGTTGTCTTTTAAAGTCCTTTTTTTTGTTTTTTTTTTAAAGATTTTATATATTTATTTGACAGACAGAGATCACAAGTAGGCAGAGAGGCAGACAGAGAGAGAGGAGGAAAGAGGCTCCCCACAGAGCAGAGAGCCTGATGTGGGGCTCAATCCCAGAACCCCGGGTACATGACCCGAGCCAAAGGCAGAGGCTTAACCCACTGAGCCAATTTCATGGAATTGATTTTACCTGCCTCTCATCTGCATTTATATATAAACTTACTTTTTCCACGGAATTTTAGACATTTCACACCTAAGCTTGCATTGTGTGTTTGTTCTGTAGTTGCTGAAACAGATAAAACAGTACCAAAGACAAAGTATGAAGCACAGCTACTTTGCTCATTGATTTGCAGAGAACTTTCTGCTATAGAAATGATGCTGTGTAACTCAGGTAGTGGGAGCTCTTGTCAACACAAGTGTAGGAAAGAACTAAAGGCATTTCTGTAAAGATCACGTTTGCTCTATGTAAGAGAACCTGAGAGAAATGTGGTTAAGGATTCTCTAAGCAGTTCAGAAGTTATTATTTTTTTAAATGAACATCTTTATTCCATGAGATATTAATGGCTAGGCTCCCTGCTGTGTTTTCTGCTTGCTCTATCTCAGTCCTATTCTATAGCAGTTGGACACTTTCTAATTAATCACTGTAGATGGAAAATAAAGGTTTCTGAAGTATTAAGTTGATAGGGGAAAGCTTCGAGATAAATGAGTTCTAGTAGAAAAGTATCTCCTCTTCTCATGCCCGATCTGTAAAATGAAAAGAAAAAAAAAAGATTCTGTAGGCTGTCCACAAAAATTTATTGAATTTCTGACCTAAGAAAGCTCATGATATTGCTTTGACCTAAATTGGATAGTAATTTAGTGCCAGTTTCTTCCATGGTAACCCTAGGGTACACCTGAATCTGGGCAAAACAAATTACCTGTCTTGTCATCTGTTTCAATCTGTAACTTGAAGACTTGCACCTTATCATAATTAAAGTAGTATTGTTTCTGCCAAAGAAACCGGAGATTAGTGCCTCTTCTCTTATCAATCCAGTGTGCAAGCATTTAATAATAGTATCGTCAACTTTGTACAATTGTGTATAAGTTCATATCTGTTGAGGGGCTTTTCATTTTTTTCACTTAATTTCTATGTGTGATTGCAAAGACTTGCATAGTTTTAAACTGCTAAGCACAAATTCAAAAATACTAGTTTAATCTATGGTCTGAGTGCTGGATTCATATATTCAGATTTCTCATGGATGACACAAGGTCCCTCAAACTCCAAGACTGAATATGTTTTCTTTTTTTTCTCACCAAAATAGTTATTTGCTTTGTATTTAGAATTTGGTTTAGTTGTACCACTATCCTTCCAATTATCCAACCCAGGCATCTTTTTTGTATTGCAATCATTCCTTTAATTACTCAAGCCAGGTCTTTAGACCTTCTTAAATTTCTTCAACTCCCATTCCCTCCATCTTTTCTACATATTTAAGTTTAGGTCCTCAAAACCCTACATGGACTATGGTAGCATAGCCTTCTAACTTTACTACTGTGAGCTGTTCTCTCTGGCCCAGCTTGCAGTTCATACTCCCCACCGCCATTGGAATAATTCATGTATCATTTTCCTATTTGGGTCACTGCATGGATCCTTGCTGGCTACAGGAAGCACATCAGTACCTCTTCACATGTTCCCCAATCTTCTGAAGGCTCAAACTCCATATCACTGTGACCCTCATTCTTTACTTCCATACTGAACGATAGATAGTTTCTGTTGCTCACTCAGCTGTTTTATTCCTTAATGTTTTGTAAACACAGTCCCTCCCTCCTATTGTGCATGAAGTCTCTGTTGGTTGCTAAACCCATATCCATTTATCAAAGGCTTACTCAGCTGACATATGGCTGAGGTTTCACTGGACCATTTCCCAGTGTGGTGCCTGGCATGCCCTTCCCAAAACTGTCTGTTCTATTTCTGAGCTTTTATATAATTATAGCATATGTAAAATTGATTTGCAATATTTTTCAACTTTTATCTACCCAAATAGTATGGTTCTTATATGCAGAGACCTTATAATATTCTTGTTGAAAATTCTCTAGCATATAATGCAGTACCTGACTGTTGTAAGGGCTTGTATACTTTAGTTAAGCATAGCTGATCTCATTAGATTTTTGTAAGATAGGTTAGTATAAATCACACATGAGGGCTCCATATTATATGGATAAATAAATAAAGGCATTAGGAGATAAGCTAAAAATATAAAACAAAATAGTTGGCATTTACCTCAGATAAATTATATGTATATTTAGATTTATATATTTTAGAGAGAGAACATGAGCAGGGGAAAGGGCAGAGAGGGAGGAAGAGGGAGAGAAGCAGACTCTGCATTGGGCATGAAGCATGAGGTAGGACTTGATCTCACAACCCTGAGATCATGACCTGAGCCAAAATCAAGAGTCAGGTGCTTAACTAAACTGAGCCACCCAGGCACCCCCTCAAATAAATTATATTATTAAAAATTTCATATATTACCTTTATTTAGATTTTAAACATTTAATATTTATATTAATATATTCATAAAAATATATTCATATTATAACTCTAATATATTATATATAATATAATACATTATATAAATATATTAATATTAATATATTTTAATTTAATATATTTATATTAATATATTAATAAATATTTACTATTTAATGATTTTAGTAATTAATAAAAGATTTTATTCAATATTTAAAAATATTTAGATTTTTTACATGCTCACCCAATGAAAACTAAAATTCAAAATGTAAGACATATTTAAGTTACTTGTTATTTTGATTATTTGTTATTTTGATAATTACAGATAATTATGAGAGTCAGCATCCTTAGTAGTTAATAGCATGTACTTAGCCGTCAGACTTCTGAGTTTGAATAGTGTTTCAACATTTTCTATTTGTGCGGCCTTGAGCAAGTCATTCAATGTTTCTATAATTTGGTCACTTCATCTGTAAAATCCGCCCTGTGAGTTTGTTGTGAGGATTAAATATCTTATTATGAGTAGAATTATAGTCCCTGGCACATACTAAATAATCTATAAGCACTATCATTATTATCATCTATAATTCATAACCATTAAGGAATCTTAGCAAATACATATACATATGTGTGAAATGTGTGTGTGTGTGAGTATAAACATGGACTACAGAGTTTCTCACACCAAAGTTTTGAAGTCTGTGAGCTTACATCATCTGTGTTTTCTTAATTTTTATTTTCAGTTAGTAATGAATTAACATTAGTGTAGCACTTGACTCTGGTTGAATAGGATTCTTTACTTTTGACAGATTCATATAATCTTTAAAGAATCATGGCCTATGGAAATGCTTTGAACACATTTACTAAAGGAAACACTACATTTGTAAAGATGATAAATTAGGAGAAATGTATTTTTAGTAGAATTCATTAAATAGCAAATGGTGTTTCATATCATGATTGAACATTTCCAATGTGTGAAAACATATTGCCTCTTCAGATGGCTTATTTCACCTGTGGGCCTATCTGAGCGTTAGGAAAACTTTTCGTAATAAGAAAAAGGTTAATTGGAATTATCAAAGACTTTGGATATGGTCAAATCTGCAGTTGTAAGCTCAATTGGGCACTCACTTTCTGTATCCAATAGGCAATGTAGCAATTATTTTGAGATTCAATTACATAGCACCTGATACCTACTAAACATTCTACAGATATTTACTCATGACCTTTTTTTACTTTATAAGAAGTTAAAATCAGTTTATTTTCAGCTTTCATCCAGTAGTACTTTAAGATTGTACAATAATAGTACCTTATTTGCATAAATTGCTTCATTTAAAATAAAGATTTAGAGACTTTCAACTCTTTATATGACATTTTTCAAGACTTACAACCTTATGAACTGACCTTGCTTCTCTGGATGTGTTTCTGTCTTTAATATATTTTTTTAAAAAATATATTAATTTGTTTGAGAGAGAGTGTGTGCATGATCAGGGGTAGGAGAAGAGGAAGAGAGAGAATCCAAGCAGACTCCCTACTGAGCACAAAGCCCCCTGCAGGGCTTGACCCCAGGACCCTGAGATCATGACCTGAGCTGAAATCAAGAGTTGGATGCTTAACCAACTGAGCTACCCAGGCACTGCTCTATCTTTAATATTTTTTTAAAAGGCAGGTTGTATAACTAAAGAAAACAATCCAGGTATGGCTTGACTATAATAGGTATCAAGTTGTAGATACCTGTTTGTAATCAATTGAAAAGAAGGGGAAACTTGCTTTTACAAAATTCATCTTGTGACACTGACAATGAATATTTAGAGAGTATTGATCAAAACTTCCTAAGCTGCTTTACATTTTTCTACCATACTTTTTGCTGCTAAGCCACATTTCTTTCCAATCATTCTTGTGCAATTAGGATTTTGGACATAAGATATCCCTTGTGTAACCTTATAATTATTTTGATTAAATCCGTCTTGTTAAATTTGGCCCATAACTTGAACCTGTCAAGATCTTGGAGCATGATCATCAGGCCTACCAAATTCATATAATTCACACATTTTCTGAACTTGCCTTGAATATTTTAATGCATCTCATTAATGAAATAGAAGATAAGGCTCTGTGACTTTCCACATCATCAAAGTGGGCAGTGATTCCATATCAACATTTAAATGTGGCCACTTAAGCTGTCAATTCACCCAATGTTCCAAGTGTCAATTGAAATTAGAAATGAAGAGACTTAAAAATATTCTTGTGCTTATTTAATACTGGGATTTGGGAAAATGGTACAGTGCTTTGTATTAGATGTTTCTTCCATGTACATAACTGGAGGGTCATGATTCCAGGGTCCTGGGTTTGAGTCCTCACATAGGGCTCTCTGCTCCGTGGGGAGCCTGCTTCTCCCTCTCGCTGCCACTCCCCCTGCTTGTGCTCTCCTTCTCTCTCTCTCTCTCTCTCTCTCTGACAAATAGATAAATAAAATATTTCTTTCTTTTTTTTTTAAACTTCTATCTTACAGCCTTGCCTTTAAGAGTAATGTTTCTTGAGAATTTGTATGTTCATCTTCTATTTGTCCTTAGATATTTGCCTATAGACATTTTAAGTGAGGGGTGTGTTAAATCATCAGGACGTCATCAAGAGAGCCTAACTACTAGGATAATTCTTGGGTTAGCTTCTCTTGTTGAATTTTTTAGGGGTCAGGGTCTTACACTCATTTGTATATACCATAAAGTTAATGGGGATGTTAATATGTGAGAAAGATCACTGTCGGCATAATGTATGTGAGACTAGCTCTTAAGAATGCCAGTTTGTTAAATGTCCAGGGCAGATAGATGATCCTTTATTTATTTATGTGTTTATTTATTTATTTGAGAGAGAGAGAGGGAGAGCAGGGGGAGGAGCCGGAGGGAGAGGGACAAGAAGACTCTGCACTGAGCATGGAGCCTGACATAGAGCTCAATCCCATCACCCCAAGATCATGACCTGAGCTGAAATCAAGAGTCAGATGCTTAACCAAATTGAGCCACCCAGGTACCCCTAGATAATCCTTTTTAATGACCCAGTTGTTCAGTATGCATAGCATCTGCTGTCCTACCATTATGATACTGGAGAAGGTGAGTAAGTGAAGGATTGGGGAGGGCATTGATTTGAATCAAAAAAGAGATTAACTGACAGCATTGAAGGATACTTGTCCTAACTCCTGGTGAAGCTTAATTAATCCTTTTCACCTTTTAAGAGAATACCGAACTAGACATTTTTGGTTTCTTAGGTTGGTGTTTTTTGTGTCTGCTCAGTTCTTGGTATAATCTACTTGTTCTACCTCATGGACTGCCAGGTTTTTTTATTTCTTATTAAGAATGATGATGTGAGGGGTGCCTGGGTGGCTCAGTGGGTTAAGCCTCTGCCTTTGGCTCAGGTCATGATCTCAGGGTCCTGGGATGGAGCCCTGCATGGGGCTTTCTGCTCAGCGGAGAGCCTGCTTCCCTCTCTCTCTCTCTCTGCCTTTCTGCCTACTTGTGATCTCTCTCTGTCAAATAGATAAATAAAATCTTAAAAAAAAAAAAAAAAAGAATGATGACATGAGATGGGGGAAATCGGAGGGGGAGACAAACCATGAGAGACTGTGGACCCTGAGAAACAAACTGAGGGTTTTGGAGGGGAGGAGTGTAGGGGGTTGGGTGAGCCTAGTGGTGGGTATGCTCAAGGAGGGCACGTATTGCATGGAGCACTGGGTGTGGTACATAAACAATGAATTTTGGAACACTGAAAAGAAATAAAATAAAATGAAAAAAAATAAATATGCTTTCAAAGGAACAACAACAACAACAAAATGATTGTCCTTTCTTACAGGGCCTTTTTTCTTCCTTTAGATGTACTTATATTGGTAACAAGGCTAAATTGCTATTTGGTGGGCTAGGGAGTTACTCTTCATCCAACTTTTCTGTGTTACCCATGGTATTTTTCCATTGCTTAGCTGAAACATCATTATCATACTAAAATCATTCATTCCATGTTTTGTTCAGATCCTTTTGAACATATTAGCTCACTGAAGAAATTCTTGTACAGCTATTTTAACTTGGTAAGGTGATACTTTCTTTTTAACCTTTTTGGGTGATTTCTTTGAGTCTGACTTTGAGACTAGTTAATTTTTTTTGTGTCCCAGTCTCCTGGGGTAACTAGTGTTATCTTGTAGTTCCAGGAATTTTTCAAAGTTGTCTTCTATCTTAAATGTAGCAAAATAGCAGAAGATTAGGTCACATATCACTAAATTATTTAAAGAAGCCATGGGCTGATTTCTGCCAAGATTGCTATACCAGAAATGCTCTCCTTATCATCAGGGATTACCTTCTGTCCCAGAATTGATATCCTTAATGAGTTTTTGCCTACTTGTTCAAATATTTAAAAAGTTGTTCAAAACAGTGTTAAATTCTCTACCTTTTGTATCATTGTAGATCTATTTCTCCTTTTAGTTAAATTTTGATTTTATATATTTTGAAGCTCTGTCATTAGTTGTACACACATTTAGTATTTTCCATACCCCTACCCCATCCTCTTGCTTGCCAGAAAACCACCCTGAGTTCAGTGGCCAGAAGACCCAGGAAATTTATTCCCACCACCTAGCTTCCTATCTTCCAACTGGTCATCAGTCTTGTTTCCCTTTGAGTATTTTTATGAAATTGGAATTCTGATTATGTTCATAAAGCACTTCCATTGTTTCCCTTTGTTTTTATTTTTATTTATTTTTATTTTTTTAAAAGATTTTATTTATTTGACAGATCACAAGTAGGCAGAGAGGCAGACAGAGTGAGAGGGGGAAGTGAGCAGAGACTGGGATGCGGGGCTCAGGGCTCGATCCCAGGACCCTGGGATCATGACCTGAGCTGGAGGCAGAGGCTTCAACCCACTGAGCCACCCAGGTGCCCCTCCCTTTGTTTTTAATACTCTACATCTTTAATGTAGCTTACATGGTCCTAATATGTGACTCTCTTCTCTTCTCTTCTGGCTTATCTAGTCATCCCTTCTTTTTTTGTTCTGCTTAAGACACAGTGTACTTAATTGTGTTCTTTTTAATAATCAGGTTCCTGGAATCATAAACTTTTTCATATTCCAGTTATTCTTGGGACAAAAACTGTAACCACTCTTTTTGCCTGGAAAACACAGCCTGCGGATTGAAATTAAAAAACCACTTCCTTAAGGAAACCTTGCCTAACTATCCAGACCAGATAACATTCCCCTATTTTATATTTTCCATTGCGTCATATATCTCCCATTGAGAACACTTGTTGTATTTATAATTTTGTGTTTATTTTGGCATTTGATTCATGCCTAGCCAGTCTTACTAGACAATAAGCTGTTTGAATAGGGACAGTTCCATTTTGTTCAGCAAAGTATATATCTCTTGCCATGGATCTGGCAAATATTTCCTTACCAATAAAAACTTGTTGAATGAACAAACTTAATGAATGAACAAGATGCATTCATGAGCATTTCTACATTGATTAACATAGAGCAAAATTTTCCAGAAGGGGGAAAAAAAATAGTACACATTCTCGCAAACGATTGGGTCTTCTTTCCTTCTCCCTTAAATAGAATTGATGTTTTAACTCTATTTAGTGCTTAAATGATTTTTCTTTTTAAAGTAATGCAAATTGGGTGCCTGGGTGGCTCAATTGGTTAAGCATCTGCCTTCAGCTCAGGTACTGATCCCCCAGGGTCCTGGGATCCATGGACCCCTCCATATGGTGGCCGGGGGATGGGGGGTGGGGGGGTGGTCCCCGCTCAGTGGGGAGCCTGCTTCTCCCTCTCCCTCTGCCTAACACTCTGCCTGCTTGTGCTCTGTCTCTGTCAAATAAAAAAGTAAAATCTTTAAAAAATAAAAAATAAAAATAAGTAATGCAAATCATAGCATTTTCTTATAATATGTACCTGGATATATTTCTGTAATCATTATGTAAGAATAAAATTACTGTATTGTTACTCTTTCCAGTTAGTAGCATTAGCAGTGAAAATCTAAGTTTGGAGACTTTTTTGCTGAATTTTTTCCCTTAGCTGTTTTCATCCACCATCAAAATTAAAAGTTCAAGCTTTCAGTGAGATAATCTGATTTTATTGAATGCCATTAGATTCCTCTATGCATCCTAGGTTATTAATGTTTAATTGTAAGAGAGAGAAAATGTATTTATTTTATTTAGAAAATATAATATTTTAGCTGTTTAAAATGTTATTTTTTCTTTTATGAGAAAAGTTTATATAAGGAAAAAATGGTGATATGGTAAACAGAAAGCAAAATGAACATGGTTTTTCTATATATGTGTGTGTGTGACTGTAAAATTAATTAATTAACTAATTTCTAAATATGAAAAGAGACATTAGGTTATTATCAAGTGAGATAATTCATATATATTTTTATTAGCTCATTTTTTGTTCTAAGTAAGCACTTGGTAAATACTGATATCATCTTATTACTGCTATAATTACTGGAGCTGTTCTTATTTAACCTTTAAATTATACCGCATCCTTCTCTTATAAATGTTAAATATTACAATAAAAGACTTTTAATGGCCCAGAAATTTTAATGGCCTGGCAATAGATCATTACATAGAGCTATCATTTCTTGCTGGTGTAATCCATCATGCTAAGTCTTTTGATGTCAAAGTTTCTTAAATCTACATGAAGAAAAATTGAGGAGGGGTTGATTGAATAATAAGCTTTTAATACAATATTAATAAGTAAAAAGTGTGCCTTGTATTGAATTTCTAGTTTATTTTGAACCAAATTTTTGTTTGCTCTAGTTGTCCTTTATTCTTATTATAAACAAAAATATTTCCTCAACTTATAACATGGTGTATGACATATAACAATAGTAGGTGATAAAGAACATTTACTGTGAAATTCGTTAATTAATGAAATCATGCTAAATTTTGATGATAAAGAATGCCTTGTTTATTCCATTTTATATGAAACTGTGAAGCATGCAGTCCACTATGCATGGTTAAATTTATTTTTTTCTTTGTTTAGCCATTAATCTGTTAATTCGTTACTTTACCTCATAAGACAATATACCAGGTGGTGTCAAACTGAATCTTAAATAGGTTGTAGCCTAACAATTGAAGGTGGGGTTGGCTGGGATCAGTGAGGAGGCAGAGTGTAGGCTACAAGCAGAAGTGGGAACCAAACCCACACATGCTTAGAAATGAGGTGGTATTTAATAGCTCATGTACACTACATGTTGTTTGAATGAATGTGCTTCAGCACCTTTATCCATGCAATGAAGCTGATAAAAATGAATGTTTAAATATGCTGCTTTTTGTCAATTCTACAGTCTGCAACTCTTAAACCATTTTTTTTTTAAAAGAACAATTTTAAAATTATTTTAAATTACTATTTCTTCATAGATTTTTAAACATTTTAAGGCTTACAGTATTTGAAAAGGGGTAATAATTATACTAAACTAAGATTTTCTATTGCTTGTGTGAAACAATTTTTGAAATAAATGCATTGCTTTCATTCCTCCTGAAGCTGGCTAACATTCTATTCTTAGAATGTTAGCGGAAACCCAAGCGCTGAAACCTAGGGTGATGTTCTGAGTATTTTACTGGACTTTCTGCTTCTCTTATATGCTTAACAACATACATACTCCTCAAGTGAGTACATTACAGGAATAAGGAGAATTGTGGATGATTTCCATATTTTGAGGTGCTTGACATATTTAAAATATATTAAATTACCATAACATTGTGAGTGTTTACATATTATAAATAAAACATAACAAACACAAATTGAAGAGTTGTATATACAATCCCACTCAGAGAATTGGAGACCTTGCACAAGCAGTTTGCATGTTCATTTTCCTTTTGGTCAGTCCTGCCCATTACTTAATATACTTTATGTCTCTTTATAACAATAAAAATAGAACTTAAATGATACTGCATTTACCCAATTTAATATAAATCCAATATATTTATAATGCATTTCCAGTCTCTGTTGGTTTTTCAGAAAAAAAGAAATAGGATATACCTCAGTACATACTCTTCTTGAACTTGCTCTTACAAAGTATATATATAAAATAAAAAACTAGGCATCTAAGCTTATGATTGGGATACAAATAATTCTGGTCATAAATAACATATCTAATGAGATAGAAAATAATAGGGACACAGGAAATGTCAACCTTTGGCAATCATTTTGAAACTTAAAGATGTCTGAGGGTGTTTATCACATTCTGAAAAAAGATTTTTTGAAAGTTGCAATGGATTTCATTTAGGAAGAAAAACTGGCTTGTGATTAAATTAAGTATGTTTCTACTAGAAAAAAAAATGAAAAGTCAAGTTTACTTCTATTAAAGAGATTTCTATAAAGGAATGACTAGTCTTAGAATAATTGGTAATGATTGATAAAAAAAGAATGTCATCCTGTGGATGCTATAAAAGATTAAAGCAAGGACTGAGTCCTATGAAAGGGAAAAAAGCATACAATATAGAATGAAATCTAACTATAAGGAATTAAACTGTGGTTTTCATAAATTAAATAACTATTATGGGCTAAATAGTATCCCTTCCAAATTTATATAGTGAAGTTCTAATCCCTAGTACTGTAGCCTGTTTGTAGTATTTGGGTATAGTGTCTTTAAAGAGGTAGTAAGTTAAAAATGAGGTCACTGGGGTGGACCCTATTCCAATATGACTGATGTCCTTATCAAAAGAGGAAATTAAGACAGACAGTGACAGAGAGTTAGATCATGTGAGGACACAAGTAGACGATGGCCATGTACAATTCAAGGAGAGAGGTCTCAGAAAAAACCAAACCATTTAACAACTTGATTTTAGACTTACGTCCTCCAGAACTGTGAGAAAATAAATTTCTGTTGATTAAGCCACTTTTGTGACATTCTGTTATGGTTGCTCAAACAAATGCACCAATTATAAACTTACAGTGTTTCTATAATATATTCTATAAATGTTTCTATAATATATTATAAGCATTAGGAGAAACCTCTCAAATGAACTAAATTACTTTTATAACAAGTCTTTCAATAAAACTGTGTCATTAGTATGCTAAAACTTCCTAAAATGTGGAGGTCAAAAGGAGCAAAATCTGTGGGAACTGAAGCAGAATAAAACAGTAAAATTTAATAAATAGCTAACTACAGATATCTTCAAGAAAATCTCACTAATGGTCCTTCAGTGAATTATAGAGGCTAAAGAAACACCATC
This sequence comes from Mustela lutreola, assembly GCF_030435805.1. NCBI lineage: Eukaryota > Metazoa > Chordata > Mammalia > Carnivora > Mustelidae > Mustela > Mustela lutreola. The sequence continues at coordinate 97,179,952 of NC_081296.1, forward strand.
TCCACCTTCACAGAACTTCTGGTGATGTTGATGATGATGGTGACAATAAACATTGTCATGTGTTAAACAGTGTACCAAGCACTTTATTATCCCACGTAAAGAAAAAGTCATTTTTTTCCTTCCTTTGCAAATGAAGACCAGAGTTTTCAAATGATTTATCTGAAATTACACTGTTAGCAAATAGATTACCAGATTCTCTACTCTTAATCATTAGTATTTGCTCACTTAAAAATGATAGACCATAATACATTATATGTTAATAAAAATAATTTAAAAAAAGATAGACCATGAGAAATTCCCCAAGAGTATAGGCAAGCAATAATAAAAATATACAACAGCTGCATACTCAAGTACATATGATACTGTAATTTCAGTGTTTCTTCTTTTTTTGCCACATGGTAGTATTGATGAAATTGGAAAGACTGCTACTATTTTTTTTCTATTTTATTTTATTTCTTTTCAGTGTTCTAAAATTCATTGTTTATGCACCACACCCAGTGCTCCATGCAATATGTGCCCTCCATAATACCCACCACCAGGCAAGACTGCTATATTTTAATATGTATGCATCGGTGTGTACATATATATATATGTATGTATGTACCTATAGATAAATATATATAGTATATATTAGTAGGCATATATTAGTCTGTAACATTAAGTAGTAAAATGTGATAGAATTATATATTGGTCATCTTCATCTTTCATTTATATTAGTATACTATTTTATATATTTTATGATACATGTCAATTATTTATTTTTTTAATTTATTATTTTTTTCTTAGAAAAAGCTAGTGGGGGATAGAGGAAAAGGAGAGAGAGAATGCTTAAAAAGGATTTATTTATTTGTTTATTTGAGAAGGAGAGTGAAGGATTAAGCACGGGGAGGGAGAGGGGTAGATAGAGAGGGAGAAAGTCTTTTAAGGAGACTCCTCTCTGAGCCCAGAGCCTATACAGGGCTCAATGCCTGCTTGATCCCCCAACTCTGAGATAACAACCTAACCAACTGCCACCCCAAAAGAGAGATTCTTAAGAAGGGTCCATACCAAACATGGAGTCCAACACAGGGCTCAGTCTCATGACCCTGAGATCATGACCTTAACCAAAATCAAGAGTCAGATGCTTAACCAGCTGAGTCATCCAGGTACCCCATGTGTTACTTTTTAAATGTTACTTAAAATAGTTACTATTTGATCAAACTTTAAAGTGGTGAATATATATAACTATACATATTTGGTAAAGTATTCAGTATTTTTTTTTTTAGGAATTGCCATATTGCAGGCATATTGTAACTTTTAGTAAACAGTCTTCTTTTAGAACATAAGATTATCCTTTTTTCATTTTTTTTCCCAAGCTTTTTATTTATTTCTTTGACAGAAAGGGAGAGATCACAAGTAGGCAGAGAGGCAGGTGGAGCAGTGGGGAGGAGGGTTGTGGGAAGCAGCTTCCTGCTGAGCAGAGAGCCTGATGCGGGCTCTATCCCAGGACCCCAAGATCATGACTTGAGCCAAAGGCAGAGGCTTAACCCACTGAGCCACCCAGTTGCCCCTACCCTGAGACGTGTCTTACATTAACCACTTTACATGCATTTTTCAATTGTAATAATATTATTGGGTGGATTTTATGATTGTACTTATCTTTGGGATAAGAACATGGAGGAAGGACACCCACAGTGATTATGTAACACAGTCAATGCAAGGTCAGTTGGGAATTCTACCATACCTAGTTTGGTATGATTTCAGAACCAGAGGCTTCTAAACTCTCCTAAGCTAGCTTTTTTTTTTTTTTTTTTTTTTTCAAGATTTGCCTGTTTATTTTAGAGGGAGAGAGAGCACGAGTGGGAGGGGCAGAGGGAGAGGGAGAGAGAATCTAAAGCAGACTCCACACTGAACACTGAACACACAGCCTGACAAGGGCTTGATCCTAGGACTCTGAGATCATGACCTGGGCAGAAACCGAGTTGCATGCTTAACTGACTGTATCAGCCAGGTGCCCCTCTATGGTAGCTTTTTTGGTTTGTTTTGTTTTAAGGATTTTATTTACTTATTTGACAGAGAGAGAGAGAGAGAGAGCACACAAGCAGAGTAGCAGGAAGAGGGAGGCAGAAGCAGGCTCTCTGCCAAGCAAGGAGCCTGATGTAGAACTCGATCCCAGGACCTTGGGATCATGACCTGAGCCAAAGCAGCCGCTTAACTGACTGAACCACCCAGGCATCCCCCTATGGTAGCTTTTAAGATTAGATTTATCTGGATAGGGATATAAGATATGGCTGAAGTTTAATTGACTAGGTGGACCTTTTTTTCAAAGATTGCTCCAGGACAAGCTTCCTTTCCAACAGATAGCTACAGGATCTTGAGAGCAAGTGGAGACAGATCTTTGTGTCAAAGAAGGACTATGTAGAGTTTGACTTTTCATGTAATTTTTCACAGAGGGATCTTCTGTAATAATGGGGACTGCACAGGTTAGCAACCAGAGGATCTCCCTTGCGTAGCTAGAAACATGGAACTGGAAAAATGTGGAGGTCACCACCACATCTTCCTTATCTTTCCTGACTGCATAGAAAATTTTCATATTCTGAGGAATATGTGTTTAGCATATCTGATTTCAAATGTAGATCAAAAGTTTTCTTTTATGTTCATGGACTATTTTACCTGGAAATTGATAGAAAAGGGAGTCATTTTATGTTCCTGAATCAAGATTTATAATATACCGACTCCTGAAAATATTTGCATAAATTATAACAGTAACATTTTTACAGATTACATTTTTTTGTTTATGCTAAGTGTCAATATATTCAGATTTTGTGTAAAAGTAGAGCTTTATGTATTGCTTTCAGTGAGCACGAAATTGTGCACATTGAAGTTTGGTGACTATTAATATATATCAGGAAGAAGTATTGATAACAGTCAATACTTTCAAATATGATATGACTCCCAGCTTAATTATTTCTTATATGGAAAAGAATAATAACTAATAATATATTTGAAGGCAGACAAAAGGCAAATTGAAGATAACTGTTGGCCAGAAGGTTACACTTCCGAGTCAGTACCTCAAAGGATGAACTCATAGTTGGCAGTAAATGAAACATTTTCCACTTCTTCCGACAGAACTTGATTAATTCAAGAAATGTTTTCTCTGCTGCTTAGCTTCTCAGCACTCATACCATCTGCCCATATTCGGCTTTGGTTTCTATTTGGTTTCATTTGTGAAGTAACACAAAATGAGAAACTCATTAAAAACTTTTGAGACACATCCCATGTAGATACATAGAACCACTCAGTAGCTGCCAGTTTTATAGACTCAGATATAAATGAGCTGTATGGAATAGGTTTTTTTTTTTTTAAATTCAAGGTTTTTGGGGCACCTGGGGGGCATGGTCAGTTAAGTGCCTTATTCCTGGTTTTGACTGAGGTGGTGATCTCATAGTCCTGAGATAGAGTCCGGTGTTAGGCTCTGCTCTAGGGACGGAGTCTGCTGAAGACTCTCTCCCTCTCCCACTCTTCCCCATCACCTCCCCACCCCTTTCAAAAATAAATAAATAAATCTTACCCCCACTCCCCCCAAAAATTGGATTCCAGTTTGAGTAACTATGGTTAGTAATGGAAGCCACATTCAGGACATAAAATGTGCTGAGGTTGATAGCTATTGTACCGGACTAGCATATCTTTGTGAAGGTTACTTTGATTATTTGAACTTGAACTTAAGTTTTTTCTCCGAGTATGTATGTATGTATACTTTTAAAGTACTATATTATCTATTAATTTTCATTAATTTTCCAAGCATGAATATTTCCTGTTCCTCATTAATGGAAGGCAGCGATCAAGTCTTTTAAAAATAAGATAAACATTATAGTAGAGACTACCTGTCTTGTTGATTACCTCCGAATTCCTAGTCTATTGTTAGACTTGTAAGTGATACCTTCCTATTTTACTTTTGAATATCACAGGAAGGTACAACAAGTTTAATCTCAATGGTTGTTTTTTTTTTTTTTCTCCATTACCTTCCTAATTGGAGGTTTTTTGGTAATGTGTTTTCATCTTTTATATTTCATTCCATCCTCAAAAAGATGATGTGTAACTGGGAGTTACTCTATTTCCATTTATCAGTGATTAAGATAAATTATATGATTTGCCTGCAATTATAAGTAGTAGCATTCAGTATAGAAGTGTTGAATCACTATATTGTACACATGAAACTAATATAGCACTGTATGTTAACAATGCTGGAATTCAAATAAAAAAGAACAAAAACAAGTAGCAGCATTCATTCTCTACATCACAGCTGTCATAGGCCCGAATCAGAACAAGTGATACCATATTAGGATATAGTAGAATATTAAAGAAAAGAGATTCATGAGATTTCTCCCAAGATATTACATCAAGACAGTTCTGTATGCTTTTTCAAAAACTCAGTGCTCCTTCTTTATGAGTGGAATAGTATTTGACATTAACTGATTAATGAATTTAAGCAGTTCATCTCAATACCTTTTAGAAAAGAACTTGTTTAATACCTGTTTCATGAATTCTCAATGTTTATACCTTCAGAAGAGTTTGGAGTTTGTGTATGTATGTGTATACTCATAGTTTGTTCTATTTCAATATATTTTTATTGTTTTTTCCTGATAGTAACTACTGTGGTTTGAGCATGAATTACTGTATGTGATATTTCTCTATGTTATGTATTTACTTTTTTGTGTGTGATGGGTGTGGTTTTCTGGCATGTTATAGCCTCCATTATCTACCCAATATAAGTTAAAAAATAAAAGGATAATTGCACAATAATTTTTAAACACTGCTCATCTTTTTACGTCATGCATATATATCAACAATTTTACATTCCTAATGTAAATGTTTCAGTGACTAGTAAAATGGTAAAAATAATATTTTATGATACTTGATTCTACCTTATGAAAATTGATATAACTATATCTGTTTATAGCAAAGTTAGTGCTCTAGAAGTTGACAAATGAACAATTCATTTCAAGACACTGTACTATTCATGTTAGTCTTCTGTTGTATGACCTGTGCTACTTTGCATGTGGTGGGCTGTTACATTCATGAAACCCCTCCATGATCTTGATTGTCCATCTTGCCTCTGCTATTTTTGGGTGGCCACAGAAATGCTCTGAAACTGTACAAAGCAGATCTGGCTAGACACCACTTGCCAATCTTCATAATGTTATTGTCCAGAGACCTCCGAGGGACTTAAATGGCCATTAGAATATACAGTTGTAGATAAGTTCTCTGGTGCTTTCTATTCTTGTCCATCCTTCACTTTGAGAATTTAGCTGGCACAGGTATGGTAGGAAAAGAGGAATTCTGGTTAGGCATTCTGTCTTCCCTCTCTTTCCTGTCTATAGCCTTGAACAAAGCTTTTGAAATGAGAAATCACAAATTAAAGGTTGTTTTCAGGTGCTATTAATAGAAAGTGAGGGGTACCTGGGTGGTTCTGGTCATGATCTCAGGGTCCGGGGATCAAGGACCACATCGGGCTCTCTGCTCAGCAGGAAGCTTGCTTCCCCCTCTCTCTCTGCCTCTTTGCCTACTTGTGACCTCTTTCTCTGTCAAATAAATAAATAAATAAATAAAACTTAAAAAAAAATAGAAAGTGCATTCTATTACTAGAAGTTTAAGCTCCTGTTTCATTATTTCCTTGATTCTGACGTAGGTGACTAATGAGGAGGACTTTAAGAATATGATTTTGATAAATTTTAAAACAAAAGAAGTTAAATTCACTTTTCTTGATTTTTGAGTGGCATCAGGATTTTTCTCTGTCTTCAGTTTTGCAGCTGGAATTTTTAATAATTTTCTTATAAGTGAAATTTATTCTGGTTTCGAACATATCCAGAAGTTTGTGAGGAAGGAAAATAGGAATTTCCTGACATTTCAGTGACAAGGCTTTACATTAAACTTTTATTGTCATCCTTCTTGAACCAAGAGCAGGAAAACACAATCCTAAGGGGAATTTCATTTACATGTTGCTGAACAGGTTGATGTCCTCAATTGGAACACAGCAAAGTGCATAACAGGCCACCTGATTTTTCATAGCTGAGAATGAAATGGGAAATTGAGGAGAAAGAAGAATTTCTTTCCACTCTGCTTATTTGGTTTAAATTCACTTTTAAAAATATGAAATGTCTTATTCAGTTTAATTCATGCAAATGAAGCCTATAGAGGATGACAGAAATCATATGGCAAAGACTTTCCCAACTGCTGTGACAGAGTGAAGCGTTTTATACCGTATTTGAGGGGGAACACCACAAAATACTGTTGAAATGGCCGGAGATTATGTTGAAGACCTTCGTAGACTGGAGGAGATTAATGATTTAGGATTCATATTAAAAAGAAGGTAAGTAATTTAGCAAAACATTGGAAGACTTTCATGTCTTTTAAATGGATTTTCTTTTTCTTTGTCATTTAAGTTGATAAAGGGACTACATGACTATATATTCTCTTGATAACTTTGTATATATAAAGACATAATCCAAATAATCTAACCTATAGAAGTCCTTTGTTTTGAAGCACCCAGATAATTGAAACAAAAGGAGAGTGTTGGCTGCCTTTGGCTCTGTTCACTTAACAATTGTTACATTATTAGCTTATTTTTCTCTTTACATTTTTATTGCATTTTCAATAGCAAAATAACAGATGTGACTTTTCCTTGAAAACTGTAGTGTATATAATTTCAGTTGCTATCTTTAGTATTGTTGTTCTTCTACCCCTCCATAAATTCTGTATTCCCGTGCACATGTGTTATATATTTAGTCACAGATATTCATTGACTATTCAGTTTTGTTACTACTTTGTCTTTACTTAGAGTGTTCCCTTCACTTGTTTGTGGGTTTGTTGTGCTCTCTGATAGACTTTTAATAGTACAGTCTCTGAAAACCCCACTATTTAAAGCAATGACATTAATTAACTGGTCTCCTAAAATTTGACTTAGAATCTTTTTTCTTTTACTACTTAATAAGCCTTTGTGTTTATACACATGAGCTTTAGTTGTGGAAAAATTTGTTTGTATTATACCTTTGAAATGCTCTTCTCTCTCATTTCCTCCTTCTCTGTTAATTATGCTATAGATCAGTTGTTGGATTTGTTGAAATATTTCTCTTATTTTTTTAATCTTATCTCCCTACGTTTCATTGTTTCATCATTCTATTTTAACTTCTTATTTTTTTCCACATTTATTTTCCGTGCTTTTATTGAATTGATCATTCCAGTTATAATATTTGAATTTGTAAGAACTCATTAGTTTTGCTGAATATTCATTGTTACATTATCATGTTCTTACTTTATGCAATATTACAGCTTTCATAGTTATTCATTACAGTTTCTTTGCATGAGGATGTCTTTCTCTTTTCCCTGAATTCTTTTTTCTCTGGATTCATTTTTATATTTTGCTTTGTGTTTTTTTCTCTTTCTTTCATGTAATAAGCTTTCTCAAATCGCTGCTGATTTTTAGGTATCTGTTCATATATAAGAGTGAAGTATGAAAGAAATAATTAGACTCTTAGCATTTGTAGTAAAGTTTCCCAATAGCTGGAGGTCTTTTCTCTTTAGTCATTCTTCTTCTCCAACAAATATTTATCTGGTCAGCCCTGCAAAATTTGTGATGCCCAATGCAATCTGGAAATGCAGAGCTCCTTGTTAAAAATTAAGAATCTCAAGATAGCAGTCACAGAGCTTTAAAATAAAAGTGTGATCCTTTTAAGTGTGGGTCGGCATGAGATGACAGAAAATGCATACCGATCATCTGGACCTGTTTCTAGTCGATGTTTGCCTGAAACCCAACGTTCTGCGAACAGCAGTCCTCTGTAGTAAACAGAACTTGGTCGCTGTTACTTTCAGTTAATCCCTCTTTTCGGCCTCATGTCTCACTTATACTTTCTGCTTTTTCCTTTGTTCTGTTTTCAAAAGCCTCTTTAATTTCTATTGAGAATAAGAATTACATTTGCTGGGAGGTGTTCTTCAGCACAAGGGCAAGATGCTGGAACCATGGTGTCCATCCTCTCTGTATACAGACTATTAACCAATCACCCTAATTTCAGCCTGTGCCCTACATCTTTATTCTGGAAAATTTAAGTCCAGAGTCCCATGAATATTTTTTTCTTTGAGACTTTTCCCTTTTAAGGATTTAATTATTAGATTTTTCCCTTCTAATAAAGTTCATCTTATTCTTCTATCTCCTTTCAATCTTCCAAAGCTCTTGGAACCCCTTGACTTGGTTACCTTCTCTCCTATTCTCTTTATTTCTATGATTTTATACTTGGTTTTCCTGCTTTATCTCATTTACTGTGGTATAGTGTAGAATAGAAGATCCATTGTATGTCCAATGTTCCATAGGTGAGTAATAATCTTCAAAATATTATTCTAAAATGTAAAGTAAATTCATAAAAGTAAGACAATTTCTTACTTATTAGTAATCCGTTTAAGAGTAATATGATATACCCTTGACCCTTGAACAACTTGAGGGTTATGGTTGTTGACCCTGTGTGCTTATGAAAATCCATATATAAATTTGACTCCTTCAGAAGTTAACAATGATGGCATAGTGTTGACCAGAAGCTTTACCAATAACACTAGTTGATTTATACATATATTGTATGTTATATGTATTACATTCTTAAAGTAATGTAGAGAAAAGATAGTTTTAAGATTTAAGATTTAAAAAAATCATAAGGAAGAGAAAATACATTCACAGTACTATATTGAAAAAGTGTAAGTGTAAGTGGACCTGTACAGCTTAAAGTTGTGTTGTTCAAGAATCAACTCTATGCTAAAAATTAGACAATAATTAAAAGAATCATTGGACTTTATTGACATTTCTTTTGTTATTATGGAAAGCAAGGTGGAATTTGGGGAGAAAATAAATTTAAGATTGAGGGGAAATATTAAAAATTAAATAAACTAACTATAAGTCTTTAACCATCTCTCAAACAACATGGCTGTTCTGTCTCAAATTTCAGACAAAAAAATGAATTTGTCTTCTCTTAGTGAAGGAAGTAAATGAGTGAATTTTTGCAAGTCTTCCAGTTGACTAACTTGACTTGCTAATTTCTGTTAGTTACTAAAGATTTATTGATATCATGGTTAATGAGAAAATGAGGTTCAACCAAAACCTTTGCCAAATTTAAACATGGAAGAGAATAAGAGGAGAAATGACATTGTTTAAAATGGATGCTATTCTCTTTTGCTGGTTTGCTTCTGTAAGGTGTCATTAAGCTCCACTTTATTCTTTTATTTTATGTAACAGAAATAGCCTTGTTTCTTGAAATTTTAAAATATGTTCCTCTAAAGAGATTGGAATTATTTACTTTTAAATATTACTTTGGAACATTTATTGTATTACCATTAGATTGCTGTAATATATTCCAGTCATGGATTTCTTGAAAACCACTTGGAAATTTATCCTTTGGAAATTTTCACTTAACATTCAGGAATGAAGGGGAGCATTGAGTGTATTCAGTTATGATCTCCAGTTGGATGAGAATGGGGTAGAGACCATAAAGTGTCTCTTGTGTCGGGGATTTTTTCACCATGAAGGAGATGTTACTGTGGGACAATGTGAGCCTAAATTTCTTTCGAGCCTCTTCATAGAAACCAGAAGAAATATATCATCCTTATATCTAACATATCTTTTTCTGAATACCATTCTCTGGATGCATATTTTTTTCTAGTCATCATAGATCTTTAGACTATTAGGAGGCATGTGTTTCAATGAACAACCTACAGTGCACTATTCTTGATATCTTTTGATATTAACATAAGTACATAGCAAGGGTTTGAGGGTTCCAGCTGTGGTATCAGAAAGACTTGGGTCTTGAGTCCCAGATTACTACTTATGAGTAAAAAAAATTGGGTAAACTTAGCCAGAGCCAAAAGTTTTCAAAATCGTGTGTATACTGGAATTACTGAAAGTTTAAAAAATATGGACAGTTGACTTTGAACAACAAGTTTGAACTGCATAGGTCCACTTATATGCAGATTTATTTCAGTAAATACAGTATGGTGCTATAAATGTATTTTTCTCTTCTTTAAAATTATAACATTTCTCCAGCTTACTTTGCTGTAAGAATACAGTGTGTAATATACATAACATTCAAAATGGCTGTTAATTGACTTCATGTTATTGGGAAAGGTTCCAGTCAATAGTCAGCTATTAGTAAAGTTTGGGGGAAATCAAAAGTTACAAGTGGATTTTTGACTACACAGGGGGTTGGTGCACCTAATCCTTGGTTGTTCAAGGGTCAGTTATATTCATCACTAGCACACATTATGGGTCAAATAAATCATAACCTTAGGTTTTGGGTTCTTGTCTCACAGAGCTCCTTTAGTGATCCTAATGGATAGTAAGGGTTGAGAATGTCACCTCTAAGCCTCATATTCCTCATCTTTAAAATGGGTATAGTAATAGCCCCCTCATTATAGGGTTATTTTAAGAATTAAATGAAAAAAAAAAGCATGCATAGTACACAGCACAATGCCTGGAGCATTATAAATAATTCATATCTCCCACTCCCTGGGTGAACTATAAATACAGTCAAGGAAGAGACTGTATCCTTCTTATTCACTGTTTCATGCATGGAACATATAAAGTATTTTGTGGGTTCAATTAATCACTTGCACTGTTTTTGAGAAGAGGGGTGAGACATTTTAGTGTTAATTTTTGGTCAGCCTCAGAGACCCTAACAAGAGAAGAAATATATAGATTGACGAGGTTCTGTTGTAGAACAACTTCTTTTCTAAAATGATCATCCTAGTTATTATTTCTTTCAGGCTAATACATTACCTTACCTTCCCAGATACAGGTATCTGCCTTCCATTGTATCTATAAAGCTTCCTTTTTAATTTCTCTGTGCCTCCTCCCTTCCTGCCCTCCCTTTCTGCTTTCTTCTCATCGTTCCTGCTTTTCCTTTTTTCTTTCCTCCCCCTCATTTCCTTTCCTTCTGTCCTGCCCCCGCCATACTCACCTTTCTATTTCTGTCTCTATTATAGACAATCTGTCTTAAAACTTTTGGTTCCAGGATAAATTGCTCTTCTCTTAGCCTTGCCTGTCAACATCCTGTCTACTCTGCTTACTTACCACTGGTGGTAATTGTGAATTTGTCTCCTGAGTTGCAGTACCCTCCTTGTACTTCAGTGCTACATATGAGTAATTGACTATCTAGCTTGGAAAATGACAAAAAAAAAAAAAAAAAGTTGTAGCTCCAAAATTAGCATTATTCTTCTTCCATAGACCTGACTTTAATATTATTCATTAAATTGTTTTTTATATGTTGATTTATTCTACAAAAATATTTTGGGTCATTAACATGTGTCGGGCCTTTTATTGATACTAAACAGAGTGGACATACACCTGGCCTCAGAGAAAGAAATAAGCTTGTGGAAATCTCAACAAATAAGCAGATTATTGTATGGTATTATACATGCTGCAAGGGAAATATTGAGCACCTTCCCCATACATTGCAGAGTGCACAGAATAAGGGTCTTCACTCAGTCTTGGCTACATGGGAGGCAGGGCCAGGGGTCATGCCATTTGAGCATAATTCAAGGAAGGAAGGTAGGAGTCAGCTTTGAGGAATAAGGGGTAAGGGAGGTGGGACATGGCTCAGCATTCTGGGTTAAGGAGACTGGTGATAAATGAAGTTGAAATTAGGGGAAGCCAGGTATTAAGAGGCTTGGACTTTATCTTTAGGACACAGGGTAACCATTAAAAATTGCTCAAATAAGTTGGATAATGCATGATAGAATTTCCTTTAAAAATCATATTTACCTGTTAGTGTGAAGGAAACTTGGAGAACGGCAGAAGACATGCAAAAAACAAACAAACAAACAAAACAACAACAACAAACCCCCCCCAGAGAAATAGGTACAGTATTTTTTTAAAAATTAACATGTAATATATTATTTGTGTCAGGGGTACAGGTCTGTGATTCATCAGTCTTACACAATTCACAGCACTCACCATAGCACATGCCCTTCCCAGTGTCCATCACCCAGCCACCCAATATGAAATATTTTTAAGCCAACCAAAAATAAACTCACCCTTAACATTATAATAACAAAAATTTATTGATTACTATATGGTAGTTTCCTAGGAACCATGCTCATAGTGGCCACCATATGGTAAATTATATTTTCATAAAATGGTGATGATGTGAGAAGTAGTAACTACCAGAGTTAACTGCACAGAGGGGAGGTCATGCCACCTGAAGTCAAAGCTTCACTTCACCACTTGTTTTCCATGTGACATTGGACTGACTGCTTGATACACATAAATACATACAAATAATGAAACATTTTTTGGGTCAGTTAGGGGTTCCTTCAACCCACACCTGCCACTTTCTGTGTTCAGTGGATTTTAGTAAGATAGTGAAAAGAAGTTGTAAATAATAGCAAAAAAAATGATGTTCAAATTTGATTGAAGTCAAACTTTATACCTCCATCAAAGAAACAAACATCAAATAAAAACTAGATGAAATAAATTGCCTGCAAGCAGGGACTCTAGAACTTGGAGTAAGGTTAAGCAGTAGAATGGCATAGGAGGGAGGGGACATGAGTAGACTGATTTCCCTGATGCTGTTTGAGGAATGTGGGAGGGGGAGCCTCATCTGAATTATATAAAAACTTCGTAGAAAATACATGTGCCTTTTTGGAATCTTGTTTGTATTGCTTCTCAGCTGTGTGATACTGGGCAGATCACCAAATCTCTCTTTTCCTCCAGTTTCCTACTCTACACCTATGTAGATAATAGTATTGAACGCATAAGATGTTACTAAGATTAAATGAGCTAAGAAATATAAAATACTTCAGTAGTTCTGTCACACAATGTCACCATATATGTACCTATTATTATTATTAAAACATCCTTTGGAGTTCACGTGTTGACAGTTGCTTAGTAGTAAATTGTGTATAGTTCTATCCCAAGCTTTTAGGATATCCTAAAAGCTTGGGATAGAACTGGCAAGGCCACTGGCAAGGATTTACTGTCTTTGCTTCCTGAACTGTGGTATTTTCTGCCTTGCTAGAATTACTGTTTACTTTTAGTGTCAATCAGAGAGAGCTTCTAAACTGTCAATGAGTAGGGCTCAGGGGAGAAGGTCAGACAAGTAGCAGTTGCAGTGGACAACCCTTTCTATGGAAGATGGCAGTCATCTCCAGTGGGCCCATTTGAGGATGTAATGTCAAACATGCATGTTTCAAGCATAGTGCAGGAACTTACATTTGTAGTGTCAGAAATGAGCTAATATGCAGGAATTTTGAAGAAATAGTGCATCTAGAAGGTGATTCATGTACTCTTTTATCTAACATGAAATATAAAATGAATGCTCGTTTGTTTTGTTCTTTTAGTTGTTGTTTCCTGGGGAAAGAAAAATCTCTGAGTGATAGATTACAATGTGACAAAAAGTTCAGACATTTTTCAGGTGGCTAAGATGTGTGCCTGGGAAGGAGAAATTCGGACTACACACTGAGCACTCTTGGGGTAAGATGAAAAGAATCAAATGCCTTAGAGATTGAGATACACAGCTGGATAATGCAGATATAGATTCTTGAAGTTGGAGCATGGGGTGAAAGTTAGGAAGGGTTTTGTGTCTGTGTTTGACCGGTTGCTGAATTTAGAACAAGTTTTCTGCAGGACAGAAATTTCTTTGGAAGCATAAGTTTTTCCACACCCAGCAGAGAAAGGATAAAAGAACTTAGAGTTTTATGAGATTAGTTTTTGTTTGTTTGTTTGTTTTGTTTTGTTTTTTTGGTGGGGGGCAGTATTGTGGCCTGTACTGGAAATACATGATACAAAATCAAAGATCAAACATTGTGATTACAGAAGCAGTCCAGGACCAACTTCAACACATAAAAGGCCTAATCTTACTCAAATCGAAGTGTAGGAGAAGGAAAAAACAATGGCACAAAATAAAACAAAAGGATAAGATTGTATGGCTGTGGTAAGGTCTGTGACCCACATTTGCATCTTCATGCATAGGAGAGAGTTAGACATTAAGAGATGATGTGAAGTAATTGCAGTCTTGGTATAAAGACAGTAGGTATCAGAAAATTATGAGTTTCAAATTGGAGTAAGGAAGTTACCACCAGTGTTGACCATTTTCTTCTAGTATAAATAGAATGAATGAGTACTCTGGAATCCACCCAACCAAGAAATGCCTTCTTATTGTAAAAAAAAGAAAAAAAAATATGAATATCAACAGAGCAATAGTATTGGGAAATTGACAAAGTCTCCAGACTAAAGCAAGTAGAAGTCCAGGAAATGAGGCCAAACACTGAGTCTGAGCTGTGTCAGAAGTTTCAGGATTTCTTAAGGCTGGTGAAGTCTCAGTAAAGATGCATGAACAAGAACTATGGGTAATTAATGCCAAGAACTACTGGATAGTGAATAACAAGTTAACACCACTATTAGCCATTGGAGTGGAGCTTGATCTATGACTTGGGCCATAATTCACAAAGTTATAGTCCTTTATACTGACCACAAACAGATTCCAATAACCTGGGGGACTGTGTTCTGAAATTGGGCTTTTGCCAAAGAGACTGGAGGCTACCTAATATTGCTACTTCTGCAAAGGTGTGTCCAGCATTGAAAGGCATGAATTTAGTAAATGTTCTATTTGAGGTCAAATAAAATTTGTTTTTCAAGTTGCATCCTATTGTTGCTGATAGGATGGGTAATGTTATTGCATACTTGCTGAAAGAGCCCTGTGAAAAGTATCAGGAAGGACCGGACCCAGTTTCTGAGACATTTAAAGCAGATTCAACTTTAATAATTCCTGAGCCTCTGTTTTTTTAAAGGGTAGTTGCAAGATAGGAGTATTTTTCTATCTTTATAAGTGAGACATGCATGATCTGCTTAAAAAAGAAATAGTGCTTAATAGAGTAAAAATAACCCAGAACTTTTGGGAGTGCTGTAGAATGATTGCCTTCTCCAAGATCAATTTTTCTGAAGAGAGCATAATAAAGAACTTTTAATTAATGCCATTAGCTTCTAGTCTGGCAGGTATTATGGGTCACTGAATGTAGGAATACATAATAAATCTTATAAAATTAGAATATATGTGGGTAAAAGAACACTGAAAACACAGACTGAGAGTGATCGCTGCATCATTACAAGCCCAAGGTGCAGGAGACTGCCTGCAGCATGAATGGCTTCAGTTTCAGATTTAAAGAGTAGATGTAACCAGATAGCCATCATAGACGAAGGGAACTCTCTTTGAAAACCGTCACCTGTGCAGAGCCAAATGCAGAGTATGGTTCTCAAAATTAACATGCACAAAACTGAAGTTTTCATATTACCTTCCAAAATGGCTCCTTCTTTTTTTTTTTTTTTTAATTTTTTATTTTTTATAAACATATATTTTTTATAAACATATATTTTTATCCCCAGGTCTGTGAATCACCAGGTTTACACACTTCACAGCACTCACCAAATCACATACCCTCCCCAATGTCCATAATCCCACCCCCTTCTCCCCAACCCCCTCCCCCCGGCAACCCTCAGTTTGTTTTGTGAGATTAAGAGTCAAAAAATGGCTCCTTCTATATCTTCTTCATATATGTGACATCTCTGTTGTATTGGTTCTGGTCAAAACTTTAGATTGATTCTTGATTCCTTAGTTTTCTCTTATACCTCATTCCATTAATACTATTAATTAATAATAAACTATTAGATCTTTCTTCAACATGCACTGAAACTTGGATGACTTCTTACTACAACATCTGCCCAATCCATCTTATGCCTGAGTTATTCCAGTACCTTTCTACATGTTCTTCCTTGTTGCATCCCTATCCACAGTGGTATTCATTAGGACCTTTTGCTAATGTCATTTTTCTCACAATGGCCACATAATAGAAATCTACTTTTCTCCCCCACTTAAACTCCTATTTCAGTCATGTGACTTGATTGGCCAATGAAATGTGTAAGAATTTATATGTATCCTTTCTGGGCAGTAGCATTAAGAGCCAGTGTGATTGATGGAATGGATATAATCCATTCATTAGAGTTCCCATTAAGCCCTACAACCTTGCAGACTATGGGTAGATACGTAGGATAAGAGAAAAATCAATTTTGTTGCTTTAAGTCACTGAGACTTTCAGGTTGGCAACCAGTTTAATTTTGCCTGTCCTTACTGATAAAACATTCCAGGAGATGCCAGAGCAAGAACAAAACCCAAAAATATTTGTCATTGGTTATGGCAATGGATGGTAGGTGTCACGGAAATACTATTGGAGGCCAGATGGGTGGTCATTCATGTTATATAGTGGTAAAATTCTAACCTGTGGTCACATGGAAAACAAATATTGTATCCACTGACTTGTAGCTTTACACAAGGGAATAAGCAAACAACTAGTTTCTTACTTTTAACTTCATTTTGACATGTTACAACAGGAAAAAAGATAAAAGAATCGGTTGGTTTGCAAGAAAGAATGAGAGATGAAAGAGGGTTCAGAAATGTGGGGCTTGGCAGAATAAAGATACAACTGACTTCCAATTCTATATAGTAAAAATAAACTATTAAGGCCCTTAAAAAACAAAGACTAAAATTCAGCCTAGCAGCAGTAAGGGCCAAAACGAAAGAATGGCCATCAGACATACATAAAAGTCTCTGAATGAATTTATTCTTCATCTTATAAATCTTGTTGTTGAACCAGAAGGTCTAGAGAAAGAATATCAGGGTTGGACCTCTCACAGGATATTTAAGTTTATACCCACAATAAAGTCCAGAGAGCAAGGCACTTCTCCAAAAGAATTGTAAGTAAGATTACTCGCCACATGAAGATGACTGAAAACATTAGGTACAAGAGGACTATAGCTTTGCCATAATTGTACTGTCAAAAACCCTACCAGCTTGTGAAACCATGACAATTAAGACTTAAAATAGTCTCTGGCCCCCAAATCTTTTGGTGGTACAGAAGGCTTAGCAAGCTGTTCAGGTTTGAGTGGACTACATTTTCTTATATCCTCTACAGATCTTTGCAGTGAGGAAAAGGTATTGAGGTCAGAGTCCAGGACCTTTTTGAGAACTTTTCTCAGGTACATAACTCTCTCAGTGGCCCCTCAGTGGGAATGCAGAATTTCTATGGTTCAGTGACTTATAGGTGCTTCTCCCCATGTCCATTGTTCCCATTTCTTACCAGGAATATTTATTTCAGTCATTCCATTCCTCTTCTGTGAATCCAATGGAGTAAGATAGAGAGGTATATCAGAGAGCTTTTTTGTATAGGTTATTATTATTTTTTAATTTCTAGGTTTTTACAACAAGAAGTGGCACATCCAGACTTTCATAAATATACTTACTGGATTTTGTGCTTTTAAATCTGATGATATTATTGGACAGAATTCTTGAACTCTCTTGGGGAGGGTTTGAAGATATTTTGCATATGGGGAAGGGAGCAAACTAAATACTTGTGATCATAAGGGAAGCATGTTCGTTGGTCAGAATGTTAAAATATGTCTGTTCTGCTTTGGACAAATTTTTGTTGAAATTCTTTACCAAATTCAAGCAGTCAGGGTTATAAGATTTGCATTGTCCAGTGAAATATGAGCAGAAGTGGTAGTCGCACACAGTAGCAAAGCCGTGAAGGACCATATATGGTTTGTCATGCCTTTGTTGTTATACCTTGGTTATGAAAACAAGTCCATTGGTTGGGGTTTCTGAGTAACTCCAATAAACATAATCCTCTTTCTGACCAACAGTGTAGATATAGAACAAATAAGAATTACTTTTATGGTTGCAAATAATTTGCTTCTATGGTATTTATCAGGGTACCATAACTTAGTCTATCTTAATTGCTACAAACCTAAATTCTACCCACAAAGCAGAATCTAGAATGATCATTTTAAAGCACATCATTCACTCCTCTTTGTAAACCTCTACAGTGGCTCAGAGTAAAAGTTCTAATGTGAACTTTCTTCCCTCCAAATTTCTCACCTTATTTTGACATTCCATTTCATTCTTTCTACTGTAACTACACATTTGTGACCTTGTTCTTTTTAGAACATGGTAGGCACATTCGTCCCACCCCCCCCTTTATTTTTTTTGCTACTTCTTCTGCCTAGAACACTCTTATCCCAATTATACACTTGACTTTCTCTCTCACTTCCTTTATCTGTGTTCAAGTAATGCTTTATTGGTAATTCTTCCCTGACAACCCTTTATAAAACAAAGCAGTAATACTTGCTCTTCTGTTCCCTTCTTAATCTGCTCTCCTTCTTCTGAAACACTTAATACTCATTGGCATCTTTTATGTTTACTGCCATAACTTTCCCTGCCCTTTCCACATATTATGCACAAACTAGAATCTAAGCCACATGATAGAAGAGGCATTGTTTTGTTTGTTGTTGTAGCTCCAATTCCCTTGACATTGTATAACTGAGAGCAGTCAATAAATACTGACTGAATGAAAATTAGGAGAGGTAAATTTGAGATTTTTTTTGGAGGTGCTGGTGTATTTAAATAATATAATTTTGTTTGGAAGGAAGTAGGGACATTGAAGTAGAGAAAGAAAAACCACATTAGGGTTCTGGTCATCTAGAGAAGGCAGGAATGAAACTGACACTTAATGTACTATATAGTTGACTATCTTCCTCTGAAATATGTGAAAATAATTATTTCCCAATTATATCCCCATTATTTCCCAAATTTTATATAGATATGTGTATGTATGTATGTGTGTATATATATATATATATACACACACATATATATATATATAAAAAAATTTATATATATATATATAAAATTTCCCAACTATATAAACATAAAAGCAAACAACTTCTCTATCTTCATTCTCTGCACCTGCGAGAGTTAAGAGAATGAAGAGACATTAGATAAATCAACGTGCATTTGTATATAGCTGCCAGCCAGCCAGAAGCTTATATACTCTGATGTGCCAAATCAGAAGGCTTAGAAGAGGAACTTTATCTAAGAATTTAGGAAAAAATAAAACACTTCCATTTGTTGATTGACAGGAGCATTGTTTATTGACCTATCTGCAAACTTTAGTTTTTTTGTTTTGTTTTGTTTTTATTTAAAGCTTTTCAAAAATACATATAAGAAGTATGTGTATGAGGTCTTTTTATTTTTTTTTTATTTTTATGTAAATTTAAGTTAGTTAACATATAATGTACTATTAGTTTCAGGGTAAGGTACCTTTTCTAAGTGAATTGATAATAAGTCTCTGGCATCCAATATTTCCATATCCTAAGGATAACAATATGTTGTCTCTTTAGAGAACTAAAATTTTAGTCATTATTTTTCATACATGAAGTCTATGGATGTTGAAACTCTATTGTCCACATTTCTCAGATCACTGACTCCTTATCTGGTGAATATATCTGAACTACTGTGAATGACAGAATCACAGTGTCTCCCAAAGAAGAAAGGTAAAGCTCAGGCCACTCCTAACATTTCTGTGGCTCATGGCAAGACTATGACTAGAGGCCCAAATAATAATGGATTAATATTAAACATTGCCAATCAAGCAAAATACAAATTACGCTTTTTGTTCTGTGCTAGAATGGCACCCTGCCCCCTTCTACTCCCACATCTAGTTCCATATTATACCAGGAAGGGCCTCTTGTGTATTTTTATGGATACTTGCGCTAAACACCTAAGCTCTATATTCAAACTTTATAAACTTCTGATCCTTTGGCAATTGCTTGGAACTACGGATACGCATACATCTTTTTGGGAAGAAAGATCCCGAGGAGAGGCCAGAATAGGTTCAGATCATTTGTGCAAATAATTCCGAGACCTTTGGTATACATGGTCTGCATGTGGGGAGTTTGTTCTCAAGCTGGATACATCCCTGACCTTGCGACTCTTTTTCCCATGGTAATAGGGGTTGAGGGTTGGTTACAGGATGTCCAAAATGGAACTTTCTTTACTACAAAGCCCAGGATAACTGCCTCTCTTGTGCACATCTAAGGGCAGTTTTGTTTTGGTAAAGTTGATGTCTAGAGGCCCCTCCACGGGATAAGATGTATCAACAAGAGCTTGTGTGTTTTATAACCCTAAACCCCTCCTGAGCATAGAGCTCAGTGGGAGTATTCAAAGTGGTAGACAGGAGTGGAAAGCAAAAAATTGGGCCTTTAAGAAGGTAATATGAGCTCTAAGCACAGTTCTTCTCAGGAAGAGTCGAACATTTAATTTATTTAATGGAGTATTTTATGAAGTAATTTGGAACCTCATAAAGGTGCAGTTAAAGCAATTGGTGCTGATTCAAAGAATATTCCTTGCATAATGACTTTGGATCCTTGGGGAGAGACGGGAGGCTGTCATTAAATAGGGTGTGGTTTTTCTGGCCTGTGGTGGTGGCACATGGTCAGCAAATAGTTCTAGTTGTACTAGAACTATTCAGTGTGGAATATTGCGCATCATGGTGTTCTGTCTACATATGATGCAGATCTGTCTATAGATCTCTGAAATTAATATGCATTAATTTTTGTTCATTAAAACTAGATATCTGATGTTGGATTATTTACTGGTATTAAAAAATAATTGCATACTCTCTATACTTGAAATCCTCCAGAGTAGCAGGGCTGCTGTAGGAAAAGTGCTCCTCTCAAAGATAGAGTCTGACCCAAGAGGAGATATTATTGATTGCTGTGGGAAACATTTAGAAGTGCTTTGGACTACTTCCAATCATCCTCAAAGGATCAGCCAATGCAAAAGATTCTCAAACCTTTGTTAGACTTGCAAGGAAATGTCCTCTCAAAATAGGCAGTGAAATTACTGGGCTGCTTACTTCAGCAATCCTCAAATTTTGGGTCGGAAGATACTCTTCAAAATTGTTGTGGACCCCAAAGAGATTTGTTTATGTGAGTTAACATCTATTGATACTTACCATATTAGAAATTAAAACTGATAATTTAAAATATGTATTCATTAACATTACATGAATGTGTATGTCAACAGGTGCTTTATAAAATATAACTTTACTTTTCAAAAATATAGAAACTGGCATTATTGGGGCACTGGGTGGCTTAGTTGGATAAGTGTCTGACTCTTCATTTTGGCTCCAGTTATGATATCAGGGTTGTGAGATCGAGCCTTGCGTCAGCCTTTGTGCTGGGCATGGAGCCTGCTTAAGATTCTCTTACTCCCTCACTTCCACACTTACGGGCTCTCTTTCTCACTCTAAAAAACAACAGCAAAACAAAAACAAAAAAAAACAAAACTGGCTTTATTTTGCATTTTTTCTTTTCTTTTTTTTTTTTAATGTTTGGCTTAAGAAAAGACAGTTGGATTTTCAAATCTATAGCTGCATTCAGTCTGTTGAACACCATATGTCTTGTAGCCTCTGAAAAATGCCACTGTGACAGCATGGAAGTAAAAAAGCAAAGAACCTCTTAGTAATTTTATAGAAGGTAGTTTTGATCTTGTGGGTCCTGTAAAAGGTTATCAGGGAGACAGACAGACAAAAAAAAAAAGAAAAATAAAAAAGCCTTAAACATCCATAGACCACATGTATGGGATCCGTGTTTTTATTTATTTAATGTCTCTAGGACTGCACAGCCCAGTAAGGTAAAATGATAGCTGTGTTAGGTGTTTGAATAAAAATTGATGAAAATTAAATAAAATAAAAAATTCAGGTTCTTATCCTCACTAGTCATCTTAAGTGTCCAATATATAAATGTGGTTGGTAACTAATCCATTGAACAGCACAAAGTTTGAACAGCAAGTTAACTTGGCAATATTGTTCTATTCTCTATTTTTCCTTCTTTCTGCTCCCTCCCCCGACATTGAAGAGAGTGTTAGTTCATGATTGTCCTCACTTCTGAATAAAAAACAAGAATCCAGATATGAAATTCTCACTGTCCCCTGCCCTGATGAACAACATCCAAACAGATGATAGGCACACAGCATGCACTGTATGATAGGAAGGAAATACCAGCCTTGGAAATGGTATTAAGAGCTACCTGGTGTTGGGGGACTGCTTACAACACTCTGATAGATGTAAATTAGGAGACAAATATGTGTAGCAGCAGTCAAGATAGTCAGTTCCTTGCCAGTTACACCAAACCATTGATCTGGATTTTATACTTTAATATGTGAAAATGATCACTTGTAAGAGTGCCACTTTTTTTATATTGAAGTAGAAAACAGACATTGGTTATTTTATCATATTCATCTTAAAACATGGCAGAGCACTTGTTGATATTTTTGATATACTTCCCCTTTTGGATGCCTTTGCTTCTGATGCTTTGATAATTTAGTGTGTATAAACATAAATTTCTCTTCAAATGCTTCTAAAAATACTTTGTTATTTCTTTTTCTTTCTGCTTTCTTATTTCTCTTCTTTTACCTATTTATTTCTTATTTCTTTCCCTATGTTATAATGTCAGGGGGTATTATGACTGATGATGTGTCTGGGTTCTATTTCTATTAGATTGTAAACTCTGAGAGAATAGGATGCTAGAACAAAGCTTGACCTGTAGTATACCTTCCTAGAGTTGCTTGATAGATATGTCTGGGCAGCAATAGCTGAAGTCTAGCCCCACTGGCTCGTTTCTCTTTCTGGCCCTTCTCCCTACATGTGTAAATGCTCAGTTCAGGAATTCTCACTCACCAATTTCCCATGTGAAATCTTAGATATTCTGAAAATTGCTGAGGATCTGATCAGCAGTGACTTGTGGTATTTCAAGTCCTAATGCTCTAACTTTGAGCTGTATGTCCTTGGCAAGTATCTGGGTCTACTTCTTACACCTCATTTGAATCTAAATCCAGCTATAAAATGTTATCTTCTAATCTCTTTAGCATTATTATATTCATTATACAATATAGTAATTCCCATTTTATCATGTTTGTTATTTATATATTTATTATTTTATAAAGATTTTATTTATGTATTTGAGAGAGAGAGTGAGAATGAGCATGAGCAAGGGGAGGAAAGAGGGAGAGGGAGAAGCCCCCATGTGGGGCTTGAGCCCAGGACCCCAGTAGTGGACCTGAGCCGAAGGCAGATGCTTAACTGACTGAGCCACCCACGTGTCCCTTGTTTGCTATTTTTATAGGGAAAAAGAACATCCAGTCCTAAACAATTTCTCTGATTAATTAGCAAGCTTTGTATATTTATAATTCATTTTCATAATTTACATGGTACAATAGCATCTATTAATAAAGAAGATGCATCACATCCCTGCAACATGTTTTATTATCAAAGCTTCAACACCAGAAGTAGAATCAATCAAGAAAAGAAGAAAAATATGCATCAGCACTTTAGAAGGAGGTAGAAGAATATTTAAAAATCATGGAAAAGAATGATCTTAGTCCAGAGGAGGAATGCAAGGTACCCCCAGCTTAACTAGCAAAACAAAAAGTTGTGAAAAGCATGAGAAAGTCTGTATGAAGTGGCTTTTCCAAGACACATCTATGTGAGGTAGACAGGGTAGGGAATGTCCTCACATTTAAAGACGTTGTAATTGGGGCCTTTTGGCTGCTGTGGTGGCCGGATGGTCTTTCTGAAGCCCAAGCTTAGCTGTTTCTTGGTGTGTGTCTATTGGTTTGAAATACCTTGGAAGAACCCTTTTTAATACCTTCCTCTGGCTGTCAGGAACACTTAAAAGGATTCTATCAGACTTACCGTTCAGAGATGAAACATTTGAAGTGCACTGTCTGGTTTAGGTAATACATTGGCAGCAACTATTTTATTTCAAAGAAAATCCATCAATTAACAAGTGAACATGACAGATAGAGTGACAGTGTTTCTCTGTGTTCAAAAGAGGTAGCTAAAGAAAAGGGAACACTGGGTATCTGAAGAGGAAAAATCACCCCTGGGGAAGAAAAAAAAGAGCCCCCTGAGAATGCAAAAGCTCACAAAATAGATCTGTCAGATCCTTTCAGACTTTGATGAAAGACACAGTGCTTGATATTAGGAAGACTCTGGGCAAAACAATCCTTCACCTTAGATGAATTCTAAGCCCAACTAAAGAGAGATTACCATGAAAGGAAAAATGAACCAGGAGTTGGAAAAAAATCAGTGCAATGAAGAATAAGTATGCCTACTCCATAATTTGCTTAGATTAAGACTTACCTACCTCCAAATCAGTGTTGAAACAACAGAATCCAGGCATTGAGATATTTTTGTATTTATAGCTGTGGAGGCATGCTCTCAAATACCAATACATCTTAGCAAGATCAGCATGAATGTTAATGTATTTGTTCTGAGGAATTGTGTCCTAAAATTTTAATATAATTTAACTAACATTTATGACATACCCTCTGTATAGCACTACGTAGATGCTGTTGGCAGTGCATTGAAAAAGACAAAGAACTTGCCGTCATACAAGTTCTAATCGAACAGGGCACCCATGGTATAGAGGCATTGTATATGTATTTAAGTGGGCCGTATTTTTATTCATAGAGCTGTATATTTTAATAATCTATAAACTCCTAAACATACAAATAATGGAAGTAGAAATCTTACAAATTAATTTTTTTGAAGATTTTATTTATTTATTTGAGAGAGAGAGTGAGAGAGAGCATGAGAAAGCATGAGAAGGGAGAAGGTCAGAGGAAGAAGCAGAATCCCCATGGAGCTAGGAGTCTGATGCGGGGCTTGATCCCAGGACTCCGGGATCATGACCTGAACTGAAGGCAGTGACTTAACCAACAGAGCCACCCAGGCTCTCTTGCAAATTAATTTTTATTGTTTGTTACCATCTTAATATTTCAGAAGACATGCCATATTAAGGGCATATCCTCAGTGATTATCTATATTTAATTAAAACAATAATGACAAGTTTGTGTTTGGGATTTTTTTTCCCCCCATGATGAATAGAGAGATTTTATAATGAAATTTCTTTTTTTCTTTTTTTTTAGTAAAGACTTTTTTAAGAATTTCTTTATTTGACACAGAGAGATCACAAGTAGACAGAGAGGCAGGCAGAGAGAGTAGGGGAAAGCAGGCTTCCCGCCAAGCAGAGAACCCGATGAGGGGCTCCATCCCAGGATCCTGAGATCATGACCTGAACCGAAGGCTGAGGCTTAACTCACTGAGCCTCCCAGGCGCCCCTATAATGACATTTCTTAAAGACCCAACCTAAGGCAGGCAACTTCCAAGACACCCCATTGCTCTTCCTCTCCCACTGTTCACAGCATTGTGTAGTCCTCCCCACTTTGGATAGTTCTCACCTGTGTAACTAGTGGAATATTGAAGAAATGAAAGTAGATTTCTGAGGCAAGCTCAAAATAGCCCTTGTGGCTTCTGCCTTGCTCTCTTGTGGACCACTCTCTCAGCAGTTATAGGGTGAAAACACTCCAGCAGAAAGGGCCTCATGGCAATAACTAAAGTTTCTCCAGGACAGCCAGCTTCAGTTTACCAGGCATTTTAGTAAACCATTTTGGAAGTGGATTCTTCAACCCAAATCAAGCTTTCAAGGAATGTAGTCCAGGTCTCTCTCTATCTTGACAACAACCTATTAAAAACCAGACAACAGGTCCATAATCAAAATGGAGTTCCTTATGTTAAGTCCCACATCACCAAACCCAGACTTGATCACAATTTTGTCTTTCCTGGGAATGACATCTTAAACCAGAAAATCAGGAATCCCCTGATCAGTGTCACTTAGGTCATCTACCTGATAACCCTCTGCCATTCCCTAAAGGAAAGTAACCTTGCTACAACCAACCCACTTGTTTGCCTATTATCACTTCCTGCCCTTGCTCCCTTCTGCCTGTGTAACTTTGTCATTTTGTACAGCTACTTAGACCTCCTTTTTGTTAGTTTGGGTATTGCCCAATTCTAATAGATTTTTTGCTCAACGAAACTCTTAAAATTTTAAATATTTTATCTTTTGATCAACCTCAGAAGAAAACCTATGCCAGAACCACCCAGCTAAGCTCTAATGGAATTCCTGTCCCAGAGGAACTAACTGTAATGAGAAGGGTTTCTTGTTGTTCTAAGTACCTAAAGGGGGGGGGTAATTTTTATCTGTAGCAATTGATAACTGATACCACAGTCTTTGAGCATTCTTGTACATTTTAAACCACTGAGGACTTTGATTTTGACATCAACTGAAACACATTGGTTCCATTGGACTATCAGCTTGTTTCTCTATGCATTCACCTGGTTGACTCTAATCCAGCAGAAGTGCGAGGCTGCAAGTATCTCTCTTTTCCTTTGCTTCAGCAGTAGCAAGTAGATCTTGTCAACTGTTTCAACCTCTTTTTTTTTTTTTAAGATTTTATTTATTTATTTGACAGACAGAGATCACAAGTAGGCAGAGAGGCAGGCAGAGAGAGATGGGGAAGCAAGCTCCCCGCCGAGCAGAGAGCCCAATGCAGGGCTTGATCCCAGGACCCTGGGATCATGACCCAAGCCAAAGGCAGAGGCTTTAACCCACTAAGCCACCCAGGCACCCCTGTTTCAACCTCTTTAAGAGCTAGTGAAGGTGTTTTTGTCAGCCATTGTTTTTTTCCCCCCTCAAGCTAACGCTATTCATTATAAGCAAAATGCTCTCCTCTTAAATACTAATGCTTCTCAAACTGAGTACAATCTATTTTCCTTTTATCTATTCTTTGCTCAAAACATAATGCATGGTAAAATAATACATATCCTTGATTACTATAAAATGATAGTGATGGAAGAGCATATCTGATGGCAATAAAAACATCAAAAGCTATTTAGCTGCAACAAATTAATTTTAACATAGCAGAATATATTATGTTGGCAGGAGATATGTGAGCATATTTTATTTTCAAAGGGTCAGTGTTGCCTTTTTAAAGGGATGTTTTCTGTATTTCAAATGCAGTAATATAACTGGGATGAACAGGACCATTTTCATATTCTTATACATCTATCCCAATTTTGACTTTCTAAAACTTGACTACCTCCAGTCTAATTTCTGAATTTATGCAACATGTCTCTAAGCCAAAATATAAATTTGTATTTAATTTATAAATATATCACTTCTCTGAAAATCAAATATTAATCACATACTGTTTCTTAGGAATAAAGGACTTAATTATGCATGACTTTAAAATAGTTGTAAACCTTTTTTCTGTGTGTGTAACTTTTATCTGACCTATTTGAGTTGTATGTTTCCAAAGACTGAGGAGATTTTGAAATTTTACTTGCTACTCTCAGCTCATTTAAGCTTGGAAATGACAGAGTTATTTTAATTTATAAAACGCCTAAGTAAATTTTAATGTTACCCTCCCGAATATATTTCAGTAAATACAGTGTATTTTAATTCATATAAATACCAGCAACAAATCCAAAAATAATAAAAACAAAATAAATAAAAGAGTATTGAAGATTAACCTATAAAATTAATCAACTTCACAAAAGTATTCTATGAGTTAATGGCTGTAAGTACTAAATCAAATAGAACTAAGACAGTTACCTGTAGATTTTACCAAAAGCCCTCCTAGAATATTCTTTAGTTTAAAGCAACATTCCTTTTTTATTTAAATTATCTAGATGTTTACTTAATTCCTTTAGTTTGCATGTGTGGACATGGCCTTAATCCTTCATGTTGGATGGTGGTAGAAACATAATTTGGTCCCAGTGAATCTAATGAACTGAGAGCGTTATGCTCTATTATTTTCCAAAAGGTCCATTTATGTGCATTGTGCTCCAGTCTAAAAAATAAATCTTGCAGTTCAAGTTGCCATATGCTCAGAATTTTAGCACAGGTGAGCACAGTAAGACCAGCTGCTGTTGCTCTAAATAATGATATCATGTAAACAAGAGAAAATATCTTTTGAAAATGAATACACATCACTCTTTCAGCTTAGAAACAGGTAGACATTTGAAAAAAAAAGTACAGAAGGAAGTCCATTCTTAACACACATTTTTTTTTTAAATATTTTATTTATTTGTCAGAGCTAGAACTCGCACAAGCAGGGGAAGAGGCAGGCAGAGGGAGAAACAGGCTCCCTGCAGAGCCAGGAGCCCTATGCCAGACTCAGTCCCAGGACCCAGGGATCCTGACCTAAGCTGAAGGCAGCCACTTAACCAACTGAGCCACCCATACATCCTCATTGTTAATATATTCTTAACACTGTTTTAATATATCCTTATCTTAGCTTAGAAAAACAGTTGCTGTCTGGCTTTTGTTGGTTGGTTGACTTGGCTTTAAAAAATTACTTCCATTTTTAAGGAAATACAAGTTATATAATATATGGATATATATTATGTATTATATATTACATATATAAGTGATTTTAAAATAATAGTAATATAACAGTATTCCTACTAAAGTTACTAATATATGTATAAAAAAACAGAAAAGATGTAGTTCACAGTACATACGGAAATTTAGCATATGGTGAAGTTAACAACTCAAATCACTGAGACAAAATGGGCTTTGTAGTAAATGTTACTGTGTCAACTGGGTAGCTATTTGGAAAAAAAAAAAAAAAGATGAAATTAGTTTTGTGCTTCACACCGTGCACAAGAATTAATTATGAATTTATTGGGGAACTAAATGTGAAAAAAATGAATCCATACTATTTGAAGAAAACATGGGTGAATGCTGATGTGTGACTTAAATCCGAAGATTTTGAGAATAACTGATAAATGTGATGACACAAAAATATGCATGGCAAAACTACAACAGCAAAACTATCAAATAATGGCAAAAAACATCTGATAGATTGAGAAAGAAAATTTGCAACATATGGCACAGAAAGAGGACTAATAATATTAACATATAAAGAACTCTTAGAAACTAGAGAACAAAGGATCAAAAAACAGATGAAAATAAGTAAAACACATGAAAATACATTTCAATAAAATATGTATAAGTGATAACATGAAAAAAAATTTTAAAGTCACTCAGAGAATTGCATATCAAAGTAGTGAAATACCGTCTCTTACCTACAAAATAAGTGAAAAATTTAAAAATATGACAACACATTTTGTTGGGGTAATAGACTTTTATATGTTGGTTGTTAGAATACAAGGCAGTATAAACCACTCAAGTGGGATTTGGTAATAGATAAGAAGCTTACTTGTGAGTTTATTCCTAACAGAGCAATTCTACCTCTGCAAATCTGCCATGATGTTATATCTCCCACAGTATGAACATAAGCATCTCAGTGAAAATTAATCACTGTAGCATTCTTTGGGGGCATTTCAAATAATTAAAAAAAAAATGTTCACGTATTGGATTGTGTTTTAATAAACTTTGACACAGGGGTGCCTGTGTGGCTCAATCAATTAAGTCTGACTCTTGATTTCAGCTTAGGTTATGATCTCAGGGTGGTGAGACCAAGCCGCTCTTCCCACAACTTGGTGTCAGTTCTGCACTTAGCAGAGTCTGCTGGAGATTCTGTCTCCCTCTCCCTCCCTCCCCCCCCCATTCTTTCTCTCTCTAAAATAAATATATAAATCTTAAACTATGACACGCCCACATAATGGACTATGCAACTGTAGTAAGGAATGAAGAAGATCTCTATAAACTGATGTGAAGTGATTTCCAGGTTGTATTATTACAGCATTAAAAGCAAGGATATCTATGTAATGCTGTCCTTCTCATGTGACAAAAAATGGGGGCGGGGATTAAGAAATAAAAGAGCAGAATACAGGAAGGGTAAAACCAGCAAATGATGAGATTGGGGGTTCGATCCCAGGACCCTGGGACCATGACCACAGCTGAAGGCAGAGGCTTAACCCACTGAGCCACCCAGGTGCCCCTATCAAAAACATTTTAAAGTGAATCTGGTTGGGCGCCTGGGTGGCTCAGTGGGTTAAGCCGCTGCCTTCGGCTCAGGTCATGATCTCAGGGTCCTGGGATCGAGTCCCGCATCGGGCTCTCTGCTCAGCAGGGAGCCTGCTTCCTCCTCTCTCTCTCTCTGCCTACTTGTGATTTCTCTCTGTCAAATAAATAAATAAAATCTTTAAAAAAAAAATAAATAAATAAATAAAAAATAAAAAATAAAAAAAAAAGTGAATCTGGCATTTAATATTTACTGTGGTATATTGTAGTAAAGAATACAATGGCTTCTAGAACAACTTGGGGACAATGTCTTGATTTTTGTCAAGGTATCCCCATCTTTGGTTTTGTACTATCAGTGTGAATAATTTCATAGTAAGAAAGCCACAAAAATGCCATAAAACAGTTGAGAAATTGTCTCAGGGATTCCATGTGCTCAGAACTCACTTTAAATAGAAACTGTTCTAAAGGATGTATTTTTAGACAAAAATATTAAAATAATTTTTACAGGTTATTCTCAAAGAAGAAATACATGTTAAGAAATGTTATAATGTTAAGAAATTTCTACCATTTGATAATGAATGCTGAGGAATATAGGGATAACAGTATAAGTGAATAAAAATAAACAGTGAAGGTATAAAACAGGCAAGAGCATAATTCTGTTTTACTTTCAAAAGACTCATTGTCAATCTTTTTAATACCCTCATAGCCCTAGCCCTGACCTAGAATTTCATTTCATCACCTATGGAATATTATTGTGATAGATGCTGGCTTGCTTTCCTTCCTTTTTTTTTTTTTAAATGCAGTTATTCACCTGTACACTAAATGTTGCAGCAATTACTTCTTTATTTTCTACCCTCCATTTCACTTATTATTCCATTTAGAAACTTAGTAGAATTCATATTGGAATTTTAGGGTCTGAGTCTTATGTTTCTATCTTTTCTTTCAAGCAGCTATGTCTTTTTCTGTTTGCTCAAAAGTCTCAATGTATTCTTTGATTTGAATTTTCTATTCAGACATTTGAACAAAATGTTAACGAAACAACCGCCATCAAAATTAATGCATTGATAAGGTGATGTAAGGTAGTACTAAGAAGAAAATGTACAGCTTTAATATGTTAAATAAGAGAAATCCGTTTAAATTATTTCCTTAAGAATCAAGTAAAACTCAAACTCAATGGAGGAAATAACTGGAGGAGTTAATGGAAGACAAAATGGTCAAACAATAGAGAAGATGAGTGAACATAAAAACCGTTTATTTTAAAAGATCATTAAAATTTGTAAAATTCTAGCTAAGCTAATTAAGAAAAAAAGAAAACACCAAAATTAATATTATTAGGAATGTAGAGAGGGATTTCACCATAGACATTTCACATAATAAAAGAATAAGAGAAATCCTTGAACATAATTATATCAATGAATTGCAATACTAACAGAATAAAGAAAAATGTATAATAATCTTCATACATATGTAGAAGAAACATTGAAAGTCAGTATTCTTTTGTCATTAAAATCTCTCAGCAAATTAAAAATAAAATCTGCTAAAGTTCATCTACAAAAACCTATAGTTAACCAAATACTTAGTGGTGAAAAATGAAATGATTTCTCTGTAACATAAGGGGCAAAGCAGTATGATCTTTCTTTTAATTAATGATCTTGAGGAAGTGGTGATGCAACATGGGGGCTTAAGTGGGTAGAAGAAGAATCAATGAAACAAGATGGGATTGGGAGGGAGACAAACCATAAGTGACTCTTAATTTCACAAAACATACTAAGGGTTGCTGGGGGGAGGGGGGTTGGGAGAAGGGGGTGGGATTATGGACATTGGGGAGGGTATGTGCTTTGGTGAGTGCTGTGAAGTGTGTAAACATGGTGATTCACAGACCTGTACCCCTGGGGATAAAAATATATGTTTATAAAAAATAAAAAATTAAATAAAAAATTAAATAAAAAAGAAAGAATTTATGTGACTTTACAATAAGCAGAGATTTCATGAACAGAGGATACCGAAAAACTAATCATAAGAGAAAAGGATGTTACATTGAGCTGAGCCAACTTAAGAAACACTTGGCTTGAAAGATACCCTTAATATGAAAATGCATGTATATGTCATATTTCATACCTTCATATATATTTAATATTTATTACATATCCAATATCATACTAAAATTTATTTTATATTTATATTCATTTTATACTTTATATTTATTACATATCCATATATTTAAAAGTTTCACTCAAATATAAGAAAAAAATCATACAACTCAATAAGAAAATGACACATGACACAATTAAAAATGGATAAAGGTTTATACATAAACCTCATAAAAGATTAAAAACGCCATTAAAAACATAAAAAATAATTAACATCATTAGTCTTCAGGGAAATGCAAATTTGCCTCTAAAATACTTCTACACACTTACTAGATGCCCTACAATTTATTAAGAAAAAAAAAAAAAAAAAAAAAAAAGGATGCCTGGGTGGCTCAGTTAGTTAAGCAGCAGCTCCGTCATGATCCCAGCGTCCTGGGATCAAGTCCCACATCCTGCTCCTTGCTTGGCGGGGAGCATTCTTCTCCCTCTGCCTCCGCCTGCCACTCTGCCTGTGCTCACTCACTCTCTCTTTCTCTGACAAATAAATAAAATCTTTAAAAAAATTAAATAAATAAATAAAAAACAGTGATGATTGCAAATATTGATGAGACTATGGAGCAACTGGGACTCATACATTTTTTTGCAAAACATTTTGGTAGTTACTTATATTAAACTAACACGAACTTACCATATGACTCACCAAGTTTACTCTTTTTTTTTTTTTAAGATTTTATTTATTTGAAACAGCAAGAGAGGGAACACAAGCAGGGGGAGTGGGAGAAGGAGAAGCAGGCTCCCCACTGAGCAGGGAGCCCAACGTGGGGCTCTATCCCAGGACCCTGATATCATGACCTGAGCTGAAGGCACACGCTTAACAACTGAGCCACCTAGGCACCCCAACAATTCTACTCTTAAGAGAAATGAATTTCTAAGACAAATTAAAGTATTTGTCTAGAAATTGTCCTGCATATTGATTTTTTCTAGCAGCCCAATCAATTTATTTATAAAACCTTGAAACTGGCAGGAAATCAAATATTCATCAATGGGTACATGGATAAACAAACTGCAGTATAGTCAATAGAATATTTAAAAAAATAAAAATTGAATACTGATATATGCTTCTGTAATGATGTATTTAAAAAAATAAAATACCGACTGAAACAATTCATCCACAAAAGAGTGTATATTTTCGATCAATTCATATGGAATTCTAGAAGGTAAACTGACCTTTAGAGACAGAAAACAGATCAGTGGGGTGTCTGTCTGTGATTAGAGATAGGGAAGGGTCCAACTAAAAAGGAACATGAGGAAATGTCCCAATGAGATGGACATGTAAGTCTTCTTTAGGGTAGAAGTTAAATAGGCTACATTCATCAAGTTATAAGACTTCATAATGGGCACATTTGATTGTAAGTGAAACTTTAATAAAGAATGTAAAACAATACTATCTTAAATGTCACTAATCATAGGTTATGATTTTACTCCTTTATTCTATAAGAATAGTTTTATCTATATGAATATTTAGTAAAGAAGGTACATGCTTTATGCATTTTCTCTTTATCTTTGCAACCAAGAAATTTCACCTGCGTGAACCAAAATGAGTATATTTTAGCAAGATTCATATATGATATTTAATAGTGTTTATGGGTCTTTCTGTAGCACATGATTATTTTCTTCTTACATTACTATTTAATTTTTTATCTTCTATCACTCGTGCTTTCTTTTTTTTTAAGAACTACTAAAGTACATGTGTTGGAATTTTAGGCTCTGTGTCTGTTTATCGACACTTATTTCATACTTCAATTTCTGGATTCTTTATTCTGTATTTTTTATTTTTTTAAGATTTTGTTTATTTAGTTGACAGAGAGAAACACAGCAAAAGAGGGAACACAAGCAGGAGGAGTGGGAGTGGGAGAAGCAGGCTTCCTACAGATCCGAGAGCCTGATATGGGGCTCGATATGGGGCTCTATCCCAGGACCCTGGGATCATGACCTGAGCTGAAGGCGGAGGCTTTAACCCACTGAGCCACCCAGGTGCCCCTATTTTTAATGTTCAGCTGTATTAATTATTATTTTCAGGACATTTTGAAAGTAGTGTTACTGTCCTAATTTCAATAATCATATCTTTAGTTTCCAAAACCTGCAGTTTTTCTTCTTTGGAAAAAGACTTTTCCATTTCTGGGTATGACAGCCACTCAAAAGTCTTGGAGAAAATTAATCACTGATTATAATTATTTTAGAATTTTCTCTTGTTTTCTGGTGTATTCTTTTGCTTTGAGAGTTAAGACTTTGTGGAGTTCATGGCCTTTCCTTCTTGCTGTTTGATTTTTATCTTATGTATTGCAGTTTTTGACTTGTTAGATCTGTAATTTAAACAATACAGTAGTCCTGCCTTTTCCATGGTTTCAGTTGCCTATAATTAACTGCAGCCCAGAAGCAGATGGTCCTCTTTCTGATGTGCTGCCAGGTGATGGTCAATAATAGTCAAATGCTAAGTCATAATATGTATGTTATATACCTCACACCATCTCATCACATAGCTATTTTATCATTTCACATCACTAAAAGAAATAGGGTGAATATAGTATAGTAAGATATTTTGAGAGAGACCACATTCACATATAACCTTTATTATTATAGTGTATAATTATAATCGTTCTATTTTAGTATTTTAATGTTGTTTCTTACTGCACCTCTTGTATAAAACAAACTTTATCATAGGTATACATGTATAGGAAAAAAAACATAGTATATATTGGGTTTAGTAATATCTGCCATGTCAGGCTTCTTCTGAGGGTCTTGGAATGATTAGGTGGGACTACTGTATAGGGAAAGGAGAACACAGTACTTCTTAGCTCACTTGGGAATGTCTTTGAGTGCAGGTTTTGATTATATGGTCCCTAGTTCCAGTGTTTTAGCAAGGAAAAGAAGGGCAGGGAACAGCAGACTAGTGTTCTTTTCTTTAGTGTATTTGAGCAGCTTTGTTTTTTTTTTCCCCTGGATGTAAAATCTACTCATTTTTTGCTAGTGGCATTGGTGTTGCTTCCAGTGTTATGATTTTTGTTTTGTTTTCATTTTGGAAAGAGCAGTCAACATATTTAATTAGTCATCTTGAGCCAGAATTAGTACTTGACAACTTTCATGAACAGTATAAGTTTAGTGTTTTTACTTCAAATAGTAGTATTCTCTGTATTATTTAAATGAGTGTATATCATCACATTTTATCAATGTAACTGCCATAATGACTTCACTAATCCCTTTGCATCTTTCCATACTATCACCAAATTCCTGATGTAGAATGCAACTTGTGCATTTTTTTTAAAGATTTTATTTATTTATTCGACAGACAGAGATCACAAATAGGCAGAGAGGCAGGCAGAGAGAGAGAGAGAGAGAGAGAGGAGGAAGCAGGCTCCCTGCTAAGCAGAGAGCCCGATGTGGGGCTCCATCCCAGGACCCTGGGATCATGACCTGAGCTGAAGGTGGAGGCTTTAACCCGCTGAGCCACCCAGGTGCCCCCAACTTGTGCATTTTCAGCATTAAAACCTGCAGCTCTACGAAAATCTGAGAAACCATTTTAACTATACATATGTATTTACTTCATTTTTTCCTTATTCAAAGTTTGGAAATTTATGCAAATTAGTCCCAGATTGTATTCACAATTCACTTTCTATTGGCAAACATATTTGATATACTATACTTGAAACAGCCATTAGTCTAAGTTATAATCAAAATTATTAAAACATACATGGCCAATAAAAGAAAAAAGTTGAATTCAACACTTTAAAGCATTTGCTTTGAAGTTTCACTTCACATGATGCTGGCTAATTTTCACATCTATTTTCCTCTGAACTGACTTCCGAGGATATTAGAGAAATGCTTGGAAAAACATATTTAAAGGGGTAATTCTTTAAAATCAATTCTAAGAGTAAGATAAACAAAAGCTATAATGCAAGTAGATAGTAAATGAAGTGTTTTTGATTCATGAAATGGAGTCAAAACCTTGACAGACTTTCATAGAAAAAATCTTCAAAAGCTTATCACTTGTGACTTTCATGATAAATATTGATTATTCTGGGTTTTCATGAGTCATAATAAACAAAATCTGGGACCTTAACTCTTTTTTTCTCAATGAGCTTTTTTTTTTTTTTTAAATTTGCTTTATTTCCTGTTCATCTTGTTGTAATCCAAATACAAAAGAAACAATTAGTTTTAAAAAATCAATATGATGATATTCCATTAACATTTCTCTAAAGTAAATCATGACCTTGGATTCAGAAATAATAACCTTTGAAAGGTAAGTTTTTACAATGTTATTTGACATTCACATGTAAAATTTAACTTCACATGACAATACCTCTGGCATGCATATTAGAACTAAAACACTTTGTGTAGCCCAGAACTGATTGATGTCCAAATTAATGAACAGTAGTATGACTTAAAGAACTTAAAAGTTTCCATCAGAAGTAGAGATCGAAATAGTTAGGTTAGTTGTTATTTTTGTCCTTAGGCCTTGTCTTTTTTCTCATAACTCTACCCATGTGAGATTTTTATCTGGTATCATGACTTTAACTGTCACCCCTTTACAGATGACTTTCATCTTAGAGTCCCTAGGTAGGAGCATTGGATCTATTTCCAGTTGTACAATTTGACAGAAGCATACTCTGTTCAAATAGTACTTCAGATCCAAGAAACTTGTTCTTTCCCAAGTGTTTCTACAATAATCAACTGCACTACCATCCTTTTAATCATCCAGATTATAAAGTATAATTTAAGTTATCTTTAACTTTCCCAACTTCTTTACCCTGAGTTTATTAAAAAATTCTATTTTCCTGCACAGTTGATCCTGTATCACACTTTTTCATTCCTTTGGTCTGCCTGGATCTAGATCTTCATCACATGCTACCTAGAATACAATGTAGTAGCCTTTTAATTTGCCTGCCTGCTTTCTTTCTTCTCTCACTCATCCTGTTTCTGCTACTTCTAATCTCTTCATCATAATTAACCAGACATTTTAGTCTTAAAACATAAGTAGTATGATACTGGTTCATCCTGAAAAATCTTCTTCTCCATTAACAGCCATGGCCCCTTTTCAGAAATGTGTACACCACAGTATCTCTCCCCACACGTGCTCTTCTGCTACTACCATTGGCTCGCTCTACCACAAATAAGTTTCTTTCTTCACCCAGTTGAATTTGGCACATATTAAAGCTTCTACCCACTGAATAAGGTAGACTTGATGTTCTCCTACCTCCTGGTGAAGCCCTTAGCTGCTCTGGATGTTATGCTTTTTGACTCTTGAAAACAGTTTCCTATATAAAAAGCATTACTGTGGTATATGAAGCTGGAGGCACACAAAAAGAGAAATATCTGGAGGAGGAATACCATGAGCAAGAACCCATCATCTCCAGACACATGAGCAAAGAAGAGACTTTGGGAATGTGTCCTGCAGCCTGAGCTGCTCCAGCAGACTCCATGTTGATCATATATGAACAAACACACCATATCCTTCCCACATTCATTAAATTGTGAACAAAATAAAATGGTTGCATTAAATTTTGGCATAACCTGTTCACAGCAATGGATAATCAAAACAATGACAAAGAATTATAAAAAGTTAATCTGATATTTTTGCTGTGATCTGGACAAATTGTGATTTCCAGGCCAATACGTTTACTCTCTTGAACTTATCCCAATTGTGCAGACCGATAATAGTGTACTTGTGATTTCTTTCTACTATGAACCTACACACTATGTATCCTTTACCAAAGCTGTTAACTTGAACTAAAACCCTCTATAGAGACAAGAACTCCGAAGGCTAATCATTCTTTAAGCCACAACTCAATTATCACCAGGTTTCTAAAGTGTTACTCTGTCCCTGTAGTCCAAAATTTCTCTGTTCTGTGTGTTCATCATCCTAAAAGTATTTTCATTTTATATTTATGCCTTTCTTGCTCTTCTGACATTATTTCCCTACATGATTTTCTCTCCTTTGCCCATGTGTATTAAGTAGGCTAGGCTATACGGGGTAACTATATCTAAATTTTTATTGGCTCAGGTAATTCACACTATAGTCCAAATGACTGTTAGTGAGTGGTTTTGCCCTCCAGTGGTGGTGATTTCATCTAGCAGGTTTTAAAAGTCTTTCTAGCAGGTTTGTTACAGCTAGTAGATCTTCATATCCTTCATTGGGTCTTCTGCATCTGTCCTATAGATAAGGGAAGAAATAGCAAGCATAGAATTTCATGAGAAGTTTAGAAGCCAGGTCGA
The DNA here is from genome assembly GCF_030435805.1 of Mustela lutreola. Classification (NCBI taxonomy): domain Eukaryota; kingdom Metazoa; phylum Chordata; class Mammalia; order Carnivora; family Mustelidae; genus Mustela; species Mustela lutreola. Next base: position 97,217,986 of record NC_081296.1, read on the forward strand.
TAAGTAAAATATAGCACGTTAACCTAGATTCCTATGTTGGAATAAATCACAAAATCCCATTTCAATGCAAGGCAAGCTGTAACTATATAATAAGAATCTTAAATATGTTTTCTTAAGGTTCTATGTAAGAGTTTTTTCAGCATAAATATGTCTTGGTACAGAGTTGCTGAGCCATATGATATACTTGTTTTTAATTTGATCAAGTAAATCTAGCTTGCTGTTCAGAATGGCTGCTCAGTGTCCCTAAGCAGCAGATCATGATGGTTCCTGTAGTTTTTTTTATCCTGCCAACACCAGGCATTACTGTGGTTTTACTTTAACAGAATGTAGGCATCAAAGAATATCCCATTTTTGCTTAACTATTTAACACTCATTTATCTATTAATTATAACTTATTTCATATATTATTATCTTTAAAAGACTTTCTTTTTGCACTTTATAACTTTGTCCTACTTCTCCTACTGATAACACTGACTTTTCCTTTTGACTAGCAAACTATTCTTAACGTGTTTCATGTGTCTCTGTTATATAAAAAGTAAATTCTCTATCATTCTATCACATTCTCTCTCTAATTTTGGTAGTGGTGTTTTAATTGAATAGAAATGCTTTGGTGAGTGCTGTGAAGTGTGTAAACCTGGTGATTCACAGACCTGTACCCCTGGGGATAAAAATATATGTTTATAAAAAATAAAAAATTAAAAAAAAGAAATACATAATTATGATTTAATTATGATTTAACCAAACTTATCTATTTTCTAATAATTTGTATATTTTAAAATTTGTTTTAAAAATTTTTTTTTAATTATCTTCCAGACTCTAGATATTTTCTTGCATTTTCTGTAAACATTATACTTTTCTTTCACATTAGGTCTTTGCTCTACTCACTGTGTGCTCTTGGATGTCCTATTAGATAAGAATTCAGGTTTGTCTTTATGCAAAGAGTCAGTTTTTCAAAGCCATGTCCTGAGCAGTCTGTACACGCACCAGAATTGCTGGGTCATTTTTATCATGTATATCATGTATGTCCTGTACATCATTTGTATTAAAGATCCCTCTTTCAGGCCTCCATTTGTTCCACTAGATACTTTGCTGTTTGTTCAGCAATGCTATGCGATGTTTTTTGTTATGGCTTTGTTGTGTGTTTTAATGTCTGGTAGAGCACTTCTTCTTCATGTTACTATTTTCATTTTTTTCAAGGTTAAGTTAGCTATTTGTGGATCTTTATTTTTTGAATACATTTTATAGTACTGCATTGAAATCTTGAAAAATATCAAACCTTAATATTGAATGAGATTGCATTGTATAGACCTGTAAGGCATAATTTGGTGAATAAGCAGCCTCTTTGTGTTATTATTTTTTTCATGCTATCATGTTATTTTTAGAGTTTTAAGATTTCTTAAGATCTCTAGAGCTGATACTCTGAATAGTTTTCTACTTGATTATGTATGGTATAGAGAGGTACTGTAAAATTTATGAATTGATTTTTTTTCTTAACAACTTTGCAGAACTATTTTATCAGTAACAAAAAATTGTGGAATATGGATTTCTAAAATCATTTTCAGACTTTGTAAATATAATGGTCTATTTTTCAATATTTATACATTTATATATTTTCATTTTATAATATTCATGATCAGGGAAGTGGTACTATGCTAAACAATAGTGAGGACTATGGGCATCTTATAATTCTGGTTTTGTTTAGTTAAATACTCTATCAAGTTAACAACAATACTTTCTATTTTAAATTTTTAAGACTTTTGATCTTTTTCCACATCTTTTGAGGTAGTCATATGATTTTAAATTTTAACTTATTAATGTGGTAAATTATCATTTCAACTATTCTGATGTTGAGGGATCCTTGCAATTTAAAGGTAAAGCTACTTGAATCTGACATCATACTTCTTGAGAACATTGTTAGATTTGGTTAGCTAATATTTAAATTTCAGGGTTATATTTATTAATGAATTAAATTTTCATTTAAATTTAATTTAGGATTTTTGATTTATAGTTCAAAGGTGAAGTAGGCCTATACTTTTATTTGAATTGTACTTATTTGGTATTAGTGTTAAGATTACACTAGTCTCATAAAATGAGCGTAGTTTCTTTAACTCTTTTATTTTCTCTATAAAATAATTTTAATTTTTATCATGGTCCTACAAAATAGACATTATCCTTCTCCATTTATAGTTGTTGAAGTTGAAGATCAAGCTATGTTATAATTTTCTCAAAGGCCCATGACAAAGCCAAAGTTTTAACCAATGTGATCCAAAAGTCTAATGAACTTCCCTATAATTTCCTTTAACTTGTCAATATTCAGTCAATATCTGTGGAAATGTATTTGAAGCAAGATAGGATGACTGGCCCTGGTCAGGAGCCAGGCTGCCCATGTCTGCATCCTGACTGCCGTTTGCAGCCTGAGTGATCTTGATTACTATATTAGAATGAGCCATATGAAATTGATGATATTTGGATTTTTAAATTTCTAAAATGACAGTCTCATAAGGTTTAACCTAATATTTAATCATTTGTTTTCCTCAATTTCCTCATGCTTACCAGTAGGTTAATAGCACGCATCCAATTTTTTTGCTTGTTTGTTTGTTTAAGGAAAATTGAAAAGCAATGCAGGTAGGTTTTTTAAATAGTAATATAGTAAGTGCCTAAGGCTGATACCTTTTTATAATTACCACTTATTTTTAAAATATATATCAGAATGTGTCACCTTTGTGTTAAATTTCTACATGTCATATGAAGCTATAATTTTCAGAAAATGATGCTGGATGGAGATTCACATTAGTGTAGTGATTTTTACTTCAACACTAAAATTCAGTTTCCAGGAGGGAATGAAAATTTCTTTTTTCTTTACATTTCTATCCTTTTCTATTCTTTTGTTTTCATTCCTTTTACTTACTTCCTTCCATCTTTCTTTCTTTCTTTCTTTCTTTCTTTCTTTCTTTCTTTTTCTTTCTCTATTTGGGAGAGAGAGAAAAAGCATGAGTAGGGAGAGGGGCAGAGTGGGAAGGAGAAGCAGACTCCCCACTGAGCAAGGAGCCCTATGTGGGACTCAATCCTAGGACCCTGGGATTATGATGAGCCGAAGGCAGACGCTTAACCAAAGAAGCCATAGAGGCACCCTGGGGGTGAAATTCTCTTACAAAATTTTGGGTTTGAAGGTAGATAATTTTTTTTAAAAAACTCACTTTTATATAGTGAGAGGGTTTTTATTTATTTATTTATTTATTTATCAAAAGATTTTATTCATTTACTTAACAAAGAGGGATCACAAGTAGGCAGAGAGGCAGGGGAAGAGAGAGAGAGGGAAGCAGGCTCCCGGCTGAGCAAAGAGCCTGATGCGGGGCTGGATGCCAGGACCCTGAGATCAGGGATGAGCTGAAGGCAGAGGCTTTAACCCACTGAGCCACCCAGGCGCCCCTATAGTGAGTTTTTTTTTTTAACCCATGCATTGTTTTAATGATCTAACTCATTATTACTTGTTTAAAAAGACAACGTGTTAATTATAATTGTGTCAGAATGCCAGTTTTGCATATATATTTCAAAAGCATTTCAGTATTTTATAGCCAAAAGTGTTTATTTCTAATTTACAAGATTAATGTTTTGCAGTCAGAATATGGGAATGACACAATGAGATGACTGCAGCAGGAGATTTATAGTGAAGTCTGGCAAATAGAGCAACAGGCAGAATCCGCATGTTGGTTGTTTTGTTGGTTCTGTAGAACCAGATCATAATCATTATAATTAAGTTAGAAGAAATGTCCTAGTTCACATCAAAATGGAGGACAAAGGGTATTTATCCTTAGCCACAACTGGAATCTGAATTCATACTCACTCTGTTAACCTGCATTAGCAGCATGAATGGAATAGATTGCCTTGTACATGAATATTTTTCATAGATTATTTCCCCTTTCTCCAGTTGTATCCTTTTTCTTTATTATGATTTATTCACTATTAGATATCATAAACTGCTAATAAAAATTCAAATGTTCTTACAGACCTGCTTTTTTTTTTTTTTAATTTCAGCTTAACTAGGGCTTTAAAAGAGTGTCATATATATTGTCTTTTATCACAAGATAATTTCATAATCTGTAAACTCATTTTTTAATATTAAGATATATATAATATCCATTCAGTGTTTTCTTTGGTCTAAAAATGACAATTTTAGAAACAGCAAAGTTAGGATTGAGAGCCTGATTCAAGGATGCTTAAGATACATAAATACCCCCTTGCCTCTTTTTAGAGAACTTCCCCTTTCTGCAGCTGAGAACTTCCGTCTAAGTGGCGTCGGTGGCCAGCCGTGTGGCTGGTTTTCAGAGACCATTGTTCACATTTTGCCAGTTGACCAAAAACAATGTTTTGATTAAATTCCCTTCTTCTGGATAAAACACTGTCTCCAAAAGGCACCTGCTAAAATGAGAAATGAATTATTTAAGAAGAGAACTATTCTGAACAGAATAGAGATGTGGTTAAACGGATGCGTATCACCCCAGAGAAAGCTTGCATACTTAGATGAGGACAAGAAGGTACTAAAAATGATGTTTTTGTCTGAGGAATTTACCAGGCACTGTAATCACAAAATGAAGTTTTGAGGAATAGAATGGTCATATTTGAAACATATGGAAAGGAATTATTTATCTGTGTTCTGAGGGATTTTCTACTGAGTCACATCTTCTCTCTTCTAACTCTTTTCCGGATGACAGTATGGTTCCGTAGGTCAGTAAAATTTAGCATGGAGTCCTGGGTCTAAAAGCACAAAGCCCTGAATTGCAGGTAGAAATGGGGAGAGGGTAACTTCCTTTGTGTACCTTCTGAAGCACGAGATACTTTTCACTTTTAATGCCCTCTGGACACGAATTATTAGTTAATAGTATAATGCCAGAAAGATAACCATTAAAAATAACAATGTGCTTGCTTTTACCATTATTTAAAAAATACTGTTGAGGGGTGCCTGGATCATTCAATTGGTTAGCCCTCTGCCTTCAGCTCCAGTTATGATCCGCAGGTCCTGGGATCGGGTCCTGGGATCCAGTTCTGCTTCAGGCTCCCTGCTCAGTGGGGGGCGGAGGGGTTGCTTCTCCTGCTTCTCCATCTCCCTGTGCTTTTCCATCCTGCTTGTGTTCTCTTTCTCTCAAAAAAAAAAAAATACTGTCTAGATACAAGCCAATAAATTATATAGTTTATATAAACCAATAAAAGAAAAACAAAAGTTTTAATATTATTTTTGTATGTTACCAATGTACTATATGACTTGAATAATTAAAAATAATTATTATTGTTGTAGAGAATGTCTGTGGTCCTTGAAAATATATAAGTACATTTTGAGATATATAAATTCAAATCAGTTTCAACTCTCCAAATATTCCAGTTATTTCCATAAAAAGTTATGTTGGTATTTATTATTAAACCATTCTTTATTTGATCATATTGCAATTTAAGTGAGAAAATGACACTGATCTTGAATTGTATGAAATTATTAAATAGTATTGCTTACATAACTCAAAGCATAATCAGAATGAATTTGGTCATATTCCCTCACAACAGCATCTTCAGAGGACAGAATTTGTTTTTGGTAGTTCTATTAACGAAAATAAAAACAAATTCAGAAAAATGTCATACCCTTACATTGAATGATTATATTTTCACTTTATTCAATGATAAAATCATAAGTTTTTAAATTATGACATAATGCTTTGTTGAAAATATATTGGCTTTAAACATGCTTTTTTTTCAGTATTGACTGCTATCATTCCAAAGTTAAGAGAGATTACAAAAGAAATAGAAAATATAAATATAGATATTCAACCAGAACATTATCATTATTTTTGTTCTCTCAAAAGTAGAATGCAATTATAGCTTGTTTTCAAAATGGATGGTTTGAAACAAATCTGTAGTATTTCCCTAAACAATTCAAAAGAAAATAAGTGTCCTTTAATGAGTAACTCTGCCAATAGTAATAGTGGGTTTTTTTTGTTTGTTTGTTTTTAAACTATGAATGTTTACTAAGATAAGAGAGGGGGCACCTGGGTGGCTCAGTTGGTTAAGTGTCTGATCATGGGGTCATGATTATGATCAAGGGTCATGATCCCGGGGTCCTGGGAAGAAGTTCTTTGTCAGGCTCCCTGCTCAGTGGGGAGTCTGCTTCTCCCTCTGCCTCTGCCTTTCTCTCTCCCTGTGTTCCTGGTCTCTCTCCCCATCTCTCAAATAAATAAATAAAATCTTCCAAAAAAAAAAAAAAAGACAGGTTTTGCTAATAGTATGAAGACAAAATTTTAAAAATCATATTTTAATGCTATGTATTTAGTGAGCATCTATTTTACATCAGGTTATCTTTACTTGTCTATCTCAAGAGCATACCTGGAAATGTCTCCTCTCAACTTCCGTTTCTCTTTCTGTCTCTGTCTCTATGCCTTTGTCTATCTTTTGTTCCTTTGTTCCCTTTTCTCTTTGCAATATTAATATGTAAGGAAATGATATGAGAAGATATGTAGCAATTTGTTTCACAGGTAATCTTTTAGCTATTATAAAATGGGGTAAATATTTTATACATTTTTATCTGCTACTAGAATATTAGTATGTATTTACATCTGTGAAACTACCACCATGTGTGTTTGATCACTCATTCATCCACTAGATTTTTTTTTTTAACCTATACGTTGTCTTACATGGAAAGTGATCTCATATGGTGCATCATGTTAGTGCTATTTTATTTTTTTAATACTGAACCTAAGCATCTTAGTGCCCGAGTCAATTAAATTTCCATAATAAGGAAGGATCTTAATTGACTGACTCCCTGTCTTCTGATTCCCTCCTCCTCTTCCTGGAAAGCAGATGGACTAATTACAGTCTGTGAATTTACTTTTTTCATCTTCTTTTCTTAGAATTTACCTAAGCAGAATTGCATTGATTGAAATGTTTTACTGTGTATACCATTTTGTATTCTGTGACATATGATAGGTAGATAGATAAATAGATACATGTAGATATACATACATATAGCCTATAAATATACATATATAAATATATACAGGTTATATATAATTCATTCATTCATTTATACTTCCTTTTATGATCACAATCCTACCAGACTTTTAGATTATCTTTAATTGCCAGAAGTCTGTGAAACTCCCAATTTACTCAATCCCAAAGATCCCCCTTTTATTTTATAACATTAATGATGATAATAATAAATAGAATAATTTAATGTTAATACCTGATATTTACAGAGGTCTTATTAATTGCAGTCACTGTCCTGTGTGTTTCATATGTAAAACTGCACTTATTTCTCAAATTTTATGAGGTAATTGCTATTGATATGCCACTTTCACAGAGGGGAAAATAAAGTCACAAGAAATTCATTAATCTGTTCGCGGTCACAGCTAATAGTGATAGCATTAGAATTCTAAACCCAGGCAGTCTAGCTCCAGAGCCCACACCCCTAACCAATAGTCCTTACTTGTTCTTCTGCATTTACATTACTTATATCATTTTGGCTCACATCATAATATTTTGTGTAGGCTCTCTATTACACAGTATTTTTACTAAATATTTACTGAATAGTAATCTCACACAAGGAACTGTTGTATGCTGAGAATATAGCACTGAGAAAGATAGAAATGCTAAATGGGAGGAGAGAGAATTTAAGAAATTAAACATTAAATAAACAAAATGATTTAAAATACTGATAACTGTTACAAATACAAAAATATTTTGTGTCGTAGAAGATGATTGAAGGGGCCAAATTAGATTAAATGGTCATGGAAGTCCTCTCTAAACAGAAAGTATCTGAGGAGAGATGAGCCCTGGCTGGAAGAAGTTGCCAGGAAAGCAAATACTAGAGGTCAGGATGTTCACATGCAGAGTGAACAGCAGATTTAAAGGATGTTTAAAAATGAAAGGACTTTGATGTGGGAAAAGCAAAAATGAGGGGGTGATGTTAATAAATTAATTCTAAGAGAGGGGTGCCTTATTCGTTCAGAAGATGGATGCATTTTTATTTTAAATGCATGAAGTCATTGACAAGACGAAGACAGAGAAGTGACATAATCCAACTTGCATGCCCTCCTCCCCACCCTCTGTTTTGAGAACACTCTCACTGCTGTGTGGGCAGTGGACTATAGGGAAGCAGTGGAACCCAGTAAAAAGCTATTGTAGGTTTTTATGTGTGGGTGATGTTAATACAGAAATGGATAAATAGAGAAATGGATGCATGTAGTTTGGAGGTGAACAAATAAGAGTTAATATAGTCTCTTAAGGGTAGAAACAATTACTCATTCTTATATATCCAAGAGTGTTCTGAATGTAGTAGGCCTTCTTTCTCATTTCAATATGTTGAGTGCGCTTAAATGGCAGTTGCGGGATCTGAACTATTTTAAAGTTCTATTTTATTCCTAAAATATAGCTGTTTTTACTTTTAAGTTTTATTTATTATTTATTTATTTTTTAGAAAGATTTCACTTATTTATTGACAGAGAGAGAGATACGCAAGTAGGCAACAAGGTAGGCAGAGAAAAGGGGGAAACAGGCTTCCTGCTGAGCAGAGAGCCTGATGCAGGGCTCAATCTCAGGACCCATAACAGCAGTTTTAGAGTTAGAACATTGATGTTTATATGTTGAAAGACTTATTTTTGAAAATCTTCCTAAAAAGTGAAGTAACTCTTGTCTGCTTTTTCTTTATTGGCTAAAAGGGAAATTTATAACACTAAATCTATATATTATAAAGAAGAAATATCTCAAATCTATAATCTAAGCTCTCACCTCAAGAAAGTAGGAAAAGAAGAGCAAGACGATGATAAATGGCAAAAATCAATTAAATGAAAAAAATAGGAAAAGTGAAAAAATGGGTAAACAAACATAGGTCTTTAAAGGTATCAATAAAATCAATAGATAGAGTAGATAGGTGATAATGAATGATTTCCGATAGGGATTTTGCACTTTTAAATAATAGTCTCCATTATTGTAAACTGAACCTACTTAAAACACATAGACATTTTTATTTTTTATTTTTTTTTTATTTTTGAAGATTTTATTCATTTATTTGAGAGAGATAGAAGGGGAGGGAACATGAGTGGGATACGGGGCAGAGGGAAAAGTGATTCCCCATCAAGGAGGGAGCCCTCTGTGGGGCTCAACTCTGAGATGCCAGGATCATGACCTGAGCTGAAGGCAGACATTCAACTGACTGAGCTACCCAGGTGCTCCACATAGACACTTTTAAGTAGTTCTGTATACTACTGTTTTAAGGATTCAGGCTAATGCAAATCTCAGGACTATGTTTATATGGTCTCTTTAAGGGAAGCCCATTAAAATGTGTGAATTAGCATAATTAGCATAATGCTTTCAAATTCCATCCATGATATCTTATTTATTTATTTTTTTAAAATATATTTTTTTTATTTTTTTACCCATGATATCTTCAATGACAAGATTTCTTTCTGTGTTATAGCTGAATAATATTCATATATATGTGTATATATGTATGTATGTATATCTGTCCACCTACCTATATATATATATGTATGTATATATATATATATCTCACTTTTTTTTCTTAAGATTTTATTTATTTGACAGACAGAGATCACAAGTAGGCAGAGAGGCAGGCAGAGAGAAGGGGGGAAGCAGGCTCCCTGCTGAGCAGAGAGCCCAATGCGGGGCTGGAGTGGGATATGGGGCAGAGGCTTTGACTCACTGAGCCACCCTGGCATCTCAGAGTTGAGCTTCACAGAGGGCTCCCTCCTTGATGGGGAATCGCTTTTCCCTCTGCCCCGTATCCCACTCATGTTCCTTCCCCTTCTATCTCTCTCCCAGGACCCTGGGATCATGACCTGAGCTGAAGGCAGAGGCTTTAACACACTGAGCCACCCAGGCGCCCCTATATATCACTTTTTTATCCTTCCATCCATCATTTATGTTGTGGACATTTAGGTTGTGTCCTGCCTTGGATATTGTAAGTAATGAATAGGAGAATATACTTATCTTTTTGGATTAATGTTTTTGTTTTCTTTGGATAGATGCCCAGTATAGAATTACTAGATCATATGGAGTTCTGGTTTTAATTTTGGGGGGGACTATCCATATTGTTTTCCATATTGGCTGCATCAATTTACATACCCACCAACAGTGCACAAGAGTTCCCTTTTCTCCACATCCTCGCCAACTCTTATTTCTTATGTATTGACTGTCTCTTGCCATTCTTAGAGGTGTGAGTTGATATTTCATTGTGTTTTTGATTTGCCATTCCCTGATGATTAGTGATGCTGAGTACCTTTTCATATACCTGTTGTCCATCTGTATGTCTTCTTTGGAAAAATGTCTATTCAGATCCTCGTCCCATTGCTTAATCATGTTGTTTGTTTGGTTTTTGTTATTGAGTTGTATGAGTTCTTTATTTTGGGTATTAACCCCTTACCAGATATATGATTTTCTTCCATTCAATAGGTTGCCTTTTCATTTTGTTAAGGTTTCCTTTGGTTTGCAGAAGATGTTAGTTTGATGTAGTCCCACTTATTTATTTGCTTTTATTATCTTTGCTTTTGGTGTCAAATCCAAAATCCCATTGCAAAGACTGACGGCAAGGAGCTTACTGCTTATGTTTTCTTCTAGCATTTTTATGTTTCAGGCCAAATTTATTTTTTTAAATTGCATAAACATGGTTGGTTTTCTGTTTTAATTCCTTCTCTTTTCCTTTTACTTGCACCATCTACTTCCCCTAAAGGGATATTTAGAAAACTTTTTTGTTGTTCTCCCTTTCCTACTAGACTGCAAGCTTAATGAAGGCAGGAAACCTGTGACTCTTGATTATCAGGGTATCCCCAGGCATAGGCACTTAACAGAAGTGTGAAATAGATGTTTGCTAAAGCTAAAAGCTACAAAAACATTGTCTCTTTTGACGTAGTCATATGCTTGCCAATTATGTTACACATTTTGTCCTTCACTCACTTCTTTGTATTTATTTATTTTTAAAATTTTTATATTTAAAATTATATCTAACAAGTTAGATCTTTTTTTAAAAATCAATTTTAAAGTATAATATTTTTATTTTGGATTTTATTTTCAATTCTTTCTTATTATTTAGGAAGCAAACGCACTTTTAGCCAATATTTGGAGAGATTTATTTAATTGCTTTAGGCAGTATCCTTCCCACAAGTGGCTTAAAACAATGCATCTAGTTTGTCTTTGTGTTATGGTGGTATGGGGTGGTTGTGTAATATTAAATGTGTGTGTAGTGTGTGTGTGTGTGTGTGTGTGTGTGTGTGTGTGTATAGTCCACGCAGCAACAAGATGTATAACTTTTCCATGTTGGTGCTGAGACAAATGAAGTAATCTCCCACGAGTGAGTTCAAATATTTCACAGCTGGTATATCTACTGTTATTTTTCAGAAGTACTGTGACTATATTAACTTTTGGGAATGAATATAATCTATTTAAGATAAGTATGTAGGTTTTGTTGACAACTCATTTCAAAACTTGAATAGATGGCAAATGATTTGTATTGCACTTCTCTTAATATTAAATTTCATGGCGAGTTGTTCAATTAAATTTATTTAATGAGAAAAACTGAAAATGAATACATTCTGTGACAGATATCAACTTCCAAATAATCTGGCAAGGCCTGGCACCCTATAATATTCAGTCTATCCAAATTGACAGTAAAACCTTTTGGAAAGAAATAAAATCAGTACCTTTGTGTTATCCTGTAATTTCCTGAGGGCCTCCTTGTCTCCCATAGCAGCCAATTCCTCCTGGCTGAAGGTGTAGGGAGTGTGCAAATTGGTCACTGAATGGGTGGACATGCAGAAATTATATGTGTGGTGAAGAAGAAAAGGGATTTGTGAGAAATAAATATTAGATGGTAGTAAAAATAGTCTTTATAAAAACATTTTAAAATATATTTCCCACTAGAAATAGAGGAGAAAAGCTTGTGATGCTACTCACAAGAAAACAACTTTCTCAAATATTTCCAGACGTTGTTACTCTGAATGAAATGGAATGTGTGCCTTTGGGATGTGGAGATTATTTTTGTTAGAGATGTGATATATTGAAGGAGCACTGGTTGGTGGGATCAGGTAGAGAACCCACAAAGCCTCGAAATGGGAAGCATTCAAAATATTATTGCAGATGTAAGTGGATGGAGAATCCTTACAAATTCAAATACATAGATGCTTCAGATTTCTGTTATTAACTAAACTGGATGTTTTGGATTTTTTTCAGTATTTTGCAAAGAATGATAAAAATATTTTTATTAAGATATTTTAAATTCATTATATGTCATTATCATTTATAGTTATTTTTAGACTCAAGATGACAATGATCTGTCCTTTTGTTTACAGTTTACAGTACCTGCTTGTTACAAAGAGATAGACAAACATAGGCTCATATTCTGGCACACTGATTCTTGTTTAAACTTTTTTATATTCAAGGACTATCTTAACTTTAGACATACAATTCTATACCATATATGTGATGTGTAAGTTCATTCTAACATTAAGAGAAAATTAATTACATGCTATTACATCATTTAGTAGAAGACATATTGTTTAAGAGAAGCCCTAAACTCCAAGGGGCTGTGTTTCAGAACTGAAACATTTTATCATTTTCCTTGTCCTCGGTAGCTCAGTGGTTAAGCCTCTGCCTTCAGGTAAGGTCATGGTTCTCAGGGTCTTGGGATCGAGTCCCGCATATTAGGCTCTATGCTCAGTGGGAGGCCTGCTTCTCCCTCTTCCACTGCCCCAGCCTATGTTCCCTCTCTTGCTGTATCTCTGTGTCAAATAAATTAAAAAAAAAAAAAAAAAAAAACCCAAAACCAAAGTTCATTCTACTTCCCAAGGATGGATCAGATCACTTGGTCCTATAATCTTGTAATTAATCTGCTTGATTAACTTGAGATACAACTAATTTTATCATTATGGAAATCTGGTGCATTAGGGAGAGCCACGGAAATCATGTAAGACTTGTCAAATCTGGATATTTACTTGATTTCCCTCTAAATCGGAATTTAGGTTTCCAGAATGCTTATGCAGGTCTTCCTTTCCACTTCAACATTCTCACTAAAGATGGCTTCTCAAATGTCACCTTATGAGAAGGGCTGCAAACAGGTCTTTGCTAGTTCTTCATACTTAGTGTTGAAGCACATTAACTTTCACACTTCTTGGAAGAAAACCAAGAGCAAGATCTTGAGGCAGAAACTAATTGTTTAATCTTATCTGTTCAAGTTGGGACTAATCACCTGTAAGGGTACAATATTTTTTCTCAGAAGAGAGAGAAACAGGGGTGCCCAAGTGGTTCAGAACGTTAAGGGTCAACCTCTTGATTTTGGCTCAGGTCGTGATCTCAGGATCAAGCCCCTGTGTCAGGCTCTGCACTCGTCATGGAGTCTGCTGGTCCCTCTCCCTCTGCTCCTCCCACCTGCTTGAGTTTTCTCTCTGTCTCCCTCTCATTCTCCCTCTTAAATAAATAAATAAAATCTTTCAAAAAAAAAGAGAGAAAAACAAATAAGCAAAATAAACCCATATGTTATTATCATTCATCTTGATTAAATACAACTGATTTTGTTTTATATTATTTTCCTGTATTATCTTCCTAATCTCATTTATATTATTACATTACATATTTTTTAATTCCTTACTACTTAAAATCATTCTTATGCTTTTATTGTTCATACATAATTATTACAGGCATTGTTCCAAGCTAGCGTTTCTTAAATTTCAGCATGCATTAGAATAACCTAGAAGGATTGGCACAGGACATGTTGATTACTCAGTCATTGCCCTAGAGGTTCTGATTTAGTAGAGCTAGGATGATCCCCAAGATTTTGCATTTTTAACAAGTTCCAGGGATGCTAATGCTGCTGGTCACAAGAATCCCTGGACGAGGCATTGCAGGTATAGCTGTAATCAATAAAGAATGTTTACTCTCGTGGATATTATGTTACTTTGGGAGATACAACAAATAACTAAGTCAGGAAGATACTGATGGTCATTGTTGTAGTCTGAATATGTATGTCTTGCTCAAATTCCCATGTGTAAGTCCAAATGTCCAATGTGATGGTATTAGTAGGGGGGCTTCTGGGAGATGATAAGGTCATGAAGGTGGAGCATACGACTAACATCCTTATAAAAGAGAGATGAGTGCAGTTTCTCACATCTTCCTCCAGGTGAGAGTAAGGGAAGTCTGACTCAGAAGAGGGCTTTACCCAACTCTGCTGGCACGCTGATCTCACAGACTTACAGCCTCCAAAACTGTGAGTAATACATTTCTGTTGGTTTTAAAGTACTCAGTTGGAAGTATTTTGTTATAAGAGACCAAACAGAGTAAGATGTCATGAATACTATGAAAGGAATCATGGTCATAGGTAGAGATGAAGTGGTGTGGTATTAGGGTGTTCTGTAAAACAGCTTGGCCAGAGAGGGTCTCTCTGATGAGGTGGCAGTTTTCTTAAAAGTCTGAAAGATAAAAGGCCAGGCATATTAAGAACTGTACAAAAGAGGTTTGACGTGATTTCGATGAGGGATCTCATCCTGGCTCTGCTAGTTCTGTGACTTGGATATAGTTGTCTTTTTCCATATATGCAGAAGGAGGGAAAATACTCATTGCATAGAATTTTTGTGGAGATTCTGTAAGACAATAAAATCAGGCTTATTCTAGTATCTGGCATGACACTTAACACTTCTCTTTCCCGTACCCCTATTCTATGTAACACAGTTTGTATATATTCCTACCTATTTAAATTTAATATATGCATAATTTGGTAATGATTTTAAGTTTACTTCAATTCTCAATCTTCTGTTACTCTGGTCAGTTCAGGGAGGAAGACAGCCTGAGAAAATAACCATTTTGGTTAGCCTGCATTATTTTTTATTTTACTTTTGGCACAGTAATAACTTCAAATTTGTTTAGTTTTTGAACTAAATTTGCAGAAAAACATTTATGTGGAGACTGTATAAATTAACAAAGTTACACTAACACAGTATCTACCAATTTATAGGAGTTGATGTAAATGTTCTTTTGTCCACAATAAAATGGTATACAAAATCTAGTAATAGAGAAAAAGACTTAATACTAAGGAACTCAGAATACTTACTCAATTTCCATTCATCTGTTCATGACCAGGTAATTGGTGGCATTCTAGAATATAACTTCTGGGGCTCCTGGGTGATTCAGTTGGTTAAGCAGCCAGTTCTTGGTTTCGGCTCAGGTAACGATCTCAGGGTCCTAGGATTGAGCTTGTGTCTGGCTCCACACTTAGTGGGGAGTCTGCTTGAGGATTCTCTCGCTCTCCCTCTCCTCCCCACCTCCCCCTGTGCTCTCTCTCAAATAAATAAATGTTTAGAATACAAACTTCTGTTAGTGCTGACAGACATTTACTGCCTTTTGAATAGATGCAGAGCACTGTACTAGATCTGATGAAAGATAAACCTATGTAAGACATGATAACTTTGTTTACGTCTTAGAGCTTAGAGTCTAGTTGGGGTGGGCTAATGCAATTACATAGACAGAAGAACAGAATATGAGGTACACTTTAAAAGAGACAAAAGTAAACACTGGAATAAAAAGTAGGGGTTATCACTAGGTAGCAATGGGGCAAAAGACCACAGCTTTTGAAAGAACTGTATATTAGGTGCAGCTGCAGAGATAAGTAGGCTTAGGTACAGAGGGTAGTAATCCCATTAAGTAATTCCAGGTATGAAGGTGAAAAAGTTGAAATGAATAGGGTATGACCAGTAAATAACAAATACATGAAATCTAACAGTGGGGATAAGATTGCAACACCACCTTGTACTGTGTATAGCAGTGAATATTTGGTTGTAGTTTACTCAAAGGAGTGCACAACGGAGAGTCATTGAAGTTGTGTCAGCGGTAAGTTATGTTTTTTCAATGTCAACATTATGTTAATTGCAATGTAGGAGAAATATGGGGAGGGAGAGTTCCAGTCTCTTTAAAGTTTAAATTATTTGCTGCTGAGTTTAAATGTGACCTTTGGTAGTCTTGTGTCTTTTTAAGCTAATCATTAGTACAGTAGGCAACTGGGTTAGTCAGGTGAGTTCATAATATATTCAACACAGAGTGGGAAAAAGATGTAGCTAAGAATACTTTATTCAGCAAGGCTTTCATTCAAACAGAAGAGCTATGAAGAGTTTCCCAGGCAAACACAAATGAAAGGAGTTGGTGACTATTATACCAGCCCTGCATAAAGGGGACTCTTTGAATGTGAAAGAAAGACCAAAAGCAGCAAAGGCTAGAAAGGAATGGAGAAAATCTCCAGAAACACCAACTTCACAGGTAATACAAATGCAACTAAATTCATATCTATCAATAATCTGAATGTAAATGGACTAAGTGCTCCAATCAAAAGACTGTCTGAATGGATTAAAAAAGGAGAGGCCCATTTATATGCTGCTTACAAGAGACTCCTTTTAGACCTAAAGATATGTGCAGATTGAAAGTGAGAGGAGGGAGAACCACCTATCATGCTGTCTCCATCCTCTTGGACATTAAAAGAAAGCCAGAGTAGCTAAAGAAGATTTTTTTTTTTTATATTGCTAAATTTTATTTAAATTCTAGTTAATATATAGTGTAATATAGAGTGTAATATAGATAGTGTAATATATATAGTGTAATATAGAATTTAGTGATTCATCCCTTATATATAACACCCAGTGCTCATCACAAGTGCCCTCCATAATGCCTATCACCCGATTTAGCCCATCCCTCACCTACCTTCTTTCCAGCAGCCCTGGGTTCTGAGCCTTCTGTGGTTTTCCTCTATCTCTTTTTTTTTTTCTCTTCCCCTGTGTTCATCTGTTTTGTTTCTTAAATTCCACATATGAGTGAAATCATGTGGTGTTTGTCTGACTTATTATATTTATAATACTTATTATATATAAACTTATACTTACTATGCATATTAAAGTATAGTAATATAATTTATTTAACGTTACATATAATAATTTAACATTACATACATAGGACCACATAATGTTTTTATTCATTATGACTTGTTTAACAGTCTACCAAATCCTACTTCTTTATGTCTCCCCCTTATTCTATGTTTAGATATACTGCATACATTCCCTCATTGTTTTAAAAAATGGGGTAAAGGAAGCATAATTTAAGCATAATTTATGCATCTTTTATCAACATAATATTGGACACACTACATTGGCAAACTCAATAGATATTTATTTGACTGAAGATTTTATTTATTTGAAGATTTTATTTATTTGACTGAAGATTTTATTTATTTGACCTAAGATTTTATTTATTTGACTGAAGATTTTATTTACTTGACATAGAGTACAAGCAGGGGAGCAGTAGGCAGAGGGAAAAACAGGCTCACTGCTCAGCAGAAAGCCCAATGTGGGGCTCAGTCCCAGAACAGTGGGATTATGACCTGAGCCAAAGGCAGACGTTTAATAGTCTGAGCTATCCAGGAGCCCCTCAATGGATTCTTTTACTTAAACATATAGTGGTTCAGTCAGTGGATAGATCAAAACACAGCCAGTCATTATTTCCTGTTCTTGTCCTCTAAGATTAGTGCCATAATAAACATTCTATCATTGTCCTTAGGAATTGACACTTTATTCTTATGCTGTCACTGCTCAGATGTGGAATGGCTGGGTATTATGGTTTAAGAATTTTAAATATTAATAGGTATTTTCTCATAGTCTTAAAGAGACTTTGACACTTTATATATTTTTATCAGTGATGTACAAAATTCATCTGCATTTCAAACAACTGGTTGCATAGCTATTTAAAATTTTTGCCAGTCTGATAGACATAAACTGATAATTCACTTTCAGTTTGTATGTCCCTATTAGATTGAGTGTACTCATATATTTTGGCTATTTGAATTTAGTTCTTCTATTCATAGCATTTTTTTTAATCTATTGAAGGCTTTTGCTATCCTCAAATGCTATAGAAATCACAGCTTTCTTTCCCTCTTATCTGTATTAAAATATTTTCCTGATGCAGAAGTTGTATATTCACATTTTTGTTTTCCACACCTAAACATTTAAAAAGAATATTTACATATGTTCACTTTGTGGCTTTTAACCTTGTCATCTTGAAGTAAGGTATTCATCCTTCTATATTAAATTTAGTCTTTTAAATTGCTGTTCAAGATTTTTATTTAATTTTTGTCCTCTCATTTGTTAATCAGATTGGAATACATCTTTCTATGTGATGTAAGATAAAAATACTCATTTTTCCCTGTAGTTATGGAGTAACAGTGTCATTAAGAAATATTGTATTTTCCTATTGTTTCATTTACTATGCTTTTGCCATTATCAAGAGATTAAAGTGACTGTATGCTGTATTGACAAACTTCCTCTCACTGTTACATTTACTATAATGTTTAAGTTGTTTGGGTTATAATCTTGAATTCACCAAACACTTTATTTAATTCTAAGAAACTCTATTGTAATTCAAATGAAATTTTTATTAACATTGAATACAAACCTGATGTTCTTAAATTTAGATTTCTTTTTCCCTATCCAAAAATACGGTGTACCTTTCCATTTATTTAGATACTCTGTTGTGTCTCTAATTATTTTCCTTCATATAGGTTCCCAATATATTTGTTAAATTAATACCTGAATATTTTAACTGTGGTTGCTATTAAAAATGGAATAGTTTCCATTGCCATATTTTTGGTATTTTTTGGCTAGAATGTTTAAAAAAAAAGATTTTTTTTTTAAACTTTATCATGAAGGCAGACACTTGATTAAAATTTTTTATAAATGTTGAGGTTATTGGTGTTTTTTCATGTAAGATACTTTTTGTTAAATTTAGTGAATTAGTTTATTTGTATATTATATATTTTTATTTGGGTGTTGAGTTTTATCAAATAGCTTTTAATCATCTACTGATGCTAAATATACCAAAATTATTTTTTGGTAGAACAGCCGGACAGCACTACCTTTGAAAATTTGACAAATCTCGTCATTTGACAGCTCTATGGTCGCAAATAATTCCTTATAAAATGATCCAAATGAAAAGCAGTATGTGTTTCGGTAGAAGACACAAATAGCTGCGTGATTATGATGGAGTTTGGAGAGGAAGCAACCACAACAAAAACCAGTACAGAGTCAGGGTTTCAGCTATCTTGGCAATCAAGACCAATATATACTTCAAAATGTAAATCAGATGTTGCATTCATGAATAAATTTAAGGTCTTTAAATCCATTTACTTCAGGTTGCAGAATGGGTGGGGGGAGGAGAGAGATGATTTGTGCCCAATTTTAAGACTCATGAACTTGGATTGAAAATGCAAAGTTATAGGCAATGTTACAGAAAATTTGGTGTGTTTGTATAAATGCGAGTAAGAGCATTTGATTATATCTAGAGCGTTGTCTGGAAAAACTTCAAAATGAAGCCAAGAGCTCAGAGCCTGAGATTCACCCCCAAGTGATGTTCAGAGTCAAGGTTGTTTTTCTCGTATTAGAAAGCCGTTTACTCCATGCTGTGTTTGAGAAGGTGTCTTTTCAAATGCTCAGTGATACAGTCCAGAGCAGCAACAGCAGGAGGGAGAATTGGTTTTCTATCTTCAGTTTGGCAGACATGGCTATTGAAACTACATGAAACTACAGGGCCAAGGATCATATCATCCAAAGGACTAAAGTGGAATCTTTGTTTTGTTTTTTTCTTTTTTCCCCCCTCTGAGGCAGGATGTGGGTTTTTTTTCAGTCTGGTATTTGGATCCTGAAGTTTGCAAAGGAGAAACTCTGTCACGGGACAGAAAAATAAAACAATATATTTATGACCTAAACTAGAAATGACACAATTGTAATTTTGTTCTATTAAAGTGGGAAAACCAGTTATAATACGTGCAAAGTGTACTGATTGAAGTATAAAAAGTTAAATTTTTGAATCCTCAGACAAGTATAATTGGTATACTTAAGATTAAAAAAAGTATACTTGATTCAAATGAACTTTCCCAGTGAAGCTTTCTTAAAACAATTCTTTATCCTATTTTTATTAAGATGTTTACTATTTCAGAAGTGATTCCAATATATTACAACATTTCAATATCCCACCTTTTAAAATTCATCCAATATTGATAGAACACTTAATTATGCCAAGTGTAATTGGGATGCTGGGCTATGTCAAAGGAACAAGCAAGAATCCTTGCCCTTATGAAGCTTACATTCTCCTTGAGGAGATATACAATAAATATAGTAAGTAAATTAGACATTTTATAGTACATAATAAAGTGCTAAAAAGATGGGGGATTAGAATGAGAGAATAAATGAAATGTTACATAAGATGATTAAAACATGATATTTGAGCCAGGACTTGAAGGAGGTAAGGAAATTGGCATCTAAAATATCGGTGAAGAGAGGGGTACAAGCAGAGATAGAATGGATAGAAAGACCCCAAGGTGGGAGCATGTTGGATCAGTCCCAGGAAATGTAAGAAAACCATTATGGCTACAGCAGTGAACCATTGGAAGAGTGGTAGGAAATGCTATCAGAGGTAGTGGGAGGAAATATCTGGGCCTGAAGTGACTTTTATTTGACTGAATTAGGGAGTTGGGGTGGGTTCTATGCAGAGGAGTGTCCCCAAAAAATTAATTAATTTATTTATTAATTTATTTATTTAGGATCCCAAGGCTGTGGTATTGAGGATAAGCGATGGGGGTGGTGGCGGTGAGGGGAACCAGGTTTGTGAGATGTATTTGGATTAATACACTTTGAAAATGGTCTCCACGATTTCCTGGTAGAAAGAATGCAAGGTGTGAGATAGATGTCAATGTTGGCTCACAAATTTTGGCCTGAGACAAGAAAGATTCTAGATGACCCAGATCTGAGGGAGAAAATAGAAGAATTCAGTTTTGTACAGGTTTTTGACACTTATTTTCTTTTTTTAAGATTTTATTTATTTATTTGTCAGAGAGAGAGAGCACACAAGCACAGGCAGACAGAGTGGCAGGCAGAGAGAGAGAGAAGCAGGCTCCCTGCTGAGTGGGACTCCATTCCAGGACACTGGAATCATGATCTGAGCCGAAGGCAGCCTCTTAACTAACTGAGCCACCCAGGCGTCCCTTGACACTTATTTTCAACTAGAGAGCTTTATATCTATAATATGTGTGTATGTATATATAGTATATTACATGTATATGCAGTATTTAATATGTTAGATGGATATGTTCCTCAAGGAATAACTCCTTGGTTACAGCTCTCTCTATATTTGGGAATTGTAAACAAAATAAAGCAGAGAAAAAAACTAGCACTAAGAATGGTGCTAATGATTCAATATAGAGCCCATAAATAACTAATTTTTTTTTGTAACCTTGATCATTGTATCCCAGTTCCCTGATCCACAATTACCTCATTTGTGAAGTTTCTATGATCTCTTGTCTCTGGTTTAATTCCAAAAAATGAGCATGTTAAAAATATCAAGATACTCGCACATCATTCTTTATAAAACAATTAAAGAATAGAATGAGGGAGACAAACCATAAGTGACTCTTAATCTCACAAAACAAACTGAGGGTTGCTGGGGGGAGGGGGTTTGGGAGAAGGGGGTGGTATTATGGACATTGGGGAGGGTATGTGTTTTGGTGAGTGCTGTGAAGTGTGTAAATCTGGTGACTCACAGACCTGTACCCCTGGGGATAAAAATATATGTTTATAAAAAATAAAAAATTATATTAAAAAAAAAAAAAGAATAGAATGATTTTTAAGTATTCAACATCTTGCAAATTATAAGTACTCAACTACTTATAAAACCTCTTATTTAAGCTTTGTTTCAGGAAACTTCTTTGCAGTATAATATTACTATTGGTTAACCCTTTTACTGGAGAGAGTACAGATGACAGATACAAATGAGAAAAGGGTAGACTCAAGGAAACATTTCCTATAAACTTGCCCTACTGTTGATCCTGGATTAGAACCATATTCTGAGATGCTTTATCAGTGACCTCGATTGCAGCAATCTGTACTGCAATTGTTGAGTACCCTGTGAATTTCCTGAAAGTGACAGTTATTTTATCTGATTAATTTGTGGACAGTCATTGGTATATGATCTGAGCTCAGTAAATATTTGTTGAATAAAAGTCATTTTTCCTCAGAGCTCATATTTGAAATATGACAGCATTTAAAATTGAAAATTTCAAATCTATAAACATTTTATGGTAGGAAAGAATTTCCATAAAGGAGTTTATCTATAATTGCTATAAATAACACTGTTGCTTTCATTATATTAGTTTAAAAATACAAAAATTCAAAAACAGTGAAATAAAACGTCAAGGCATATAAATATTTAAAACCATAAGACAGATGATTCTGTTCTGTGAGTAAAAAGGTATATCAAGAACATGTTAATCCATCAAAATAAGGACTCTGGTAAAGTAGTTAGATAAAAGCCAAACTGTAAATATCACAAGCTTTGATTTTTTTTTTAATCAGTAATCAATTTGAAATTTGTCTTGTAATCTGTTTCGGACAACAAATGACTTCATTTGACTGTCACATATGTAGTTTATTGTAAAATGTAGGTTCAGGAAAATGCGATCCTACATTTGTAATCCTACAAATGATTAGGTCCTACATAGTCACTGTGGTTGAGTTGTAGAATGGGTAAAATCTTTCATGGTGGGTAAAGTGAAATGGAAATATGATCACTTGGAGATTTCTTCTGTGCAAGAGAAAACCCCAAGCAAAACACAACAAAGCAGAACATAGTAACACTGCCAAGGGAGAACAAAATATTCTTAGTAATGAAAGAGCAAGAGCGATTGTTCCTGTAGTACATGCAGGAAAAGTTCACATGAGTTCATTTTTTATAGTCTCCCTCCCTTAAAATAAAAATCAGTGAGAACATTGGGAAGGCCACAAATGTACTGTATAAATTACAGACCTTTATGATGGTCCCATTTGCCCTAATGATAAAACTTAGGGTATACAAAATCTTTGACATGTTTGTCTATAAACTTTCTGTAGTGATCACTTCTTCAGAAAAGGTTTCAAATGGTACAAATCATCAATACTTCAAAATAATAAAAATATGAAATAAAATTATAACTTTATAGCATCAATAAAAAATTCTATCAATTCACATAATAGTTATTGCTACAATGTATATTTTACTAGACACTAAAAATAAACTATTTAATGGAGAAGATCTTGCTTCAAAAGGCTTATTACCACATAACAGATTTGTAACTATAGGGAACAGTCTAAGGCTTGCTGTAGCCGGTGGGGGGGGGGGGGCGTGGTTGGAGAGGTAGGGGAAAGATGGGTTAAAAGAGTGATGGGCATTAAGGAGGGCACTTGTGATGAGCACTGGGTGTTATCATGTAAGTGATGAATTACTAAATCCTACTCCTTAAACTAATATTATGCTATATGGTAGCTAACTAGAATTTAAATAAAAACTTGAAACAAAATAAAAGGAAAAATGCTTACATTTTGCTTGATATTGGACACATTGAAAAGCAAATGGAAATGAATATTTGTTATACTAATTGCATGTGATGGGAGAGGTACACTGTGCTTTCAGAGCCCTTAGGCAGTACCAGTTAATAGAATTAGTAATATACTGTATTAGTTTCCTATTGTAGCTGTAACAAGTTGTCACCAATTTAGTGGCTTAAAACAAACACTTTTTTTTACAGCTCTGGAGGTAAGTCTAGAATGGGTTGCTGGATTATATTTCTTCTGGAGGAACTAGGAGAAAATCTTCATCTTGCCTCCTGTTTTCTAAAGGCTGCTTGTAATCCTGGATTTATGGCTTCTACCTCTAAAGCCAGTGGTGTAAGCTCTTCCAATCCCTACCCTTCCTATTCATAGTTTTCTTTATGACTGAGCTTTCTTTTATTAGGACTTTGGTGATTACATTGGGCCTATCTGAACAGTCCGTGGTGCTCTCCTCATCTGCAGATTTTTAACTGAATCAGCAAAATCCCTTTTCCACGTAAAGTAATGTATTCCTGGGTTCTAAGGATTCAGACATCTTTGGCGATCACTCTGCTTGCCCATCTAGGAAAGATCCTACTTTTTTCCTATAAGTTAAATATAAAATAGACCAATTTCTATTAAGGAAGAAAAACATTTAGTAAATGATTGTGACGTCTGATTATCTACTTAGAGAGGAATCCTTCATTTTGGTGTTCATCTCACAAATTGGTCAGATGAAGAATTCTATGAGACTTTTCAGTCTCCAGGGGATGCCATTGATGCAGACTGCAGTGGGAATGGTTTCACTGGAATTTTATAGTGTCCTCTTCCACAACTGACCACAGTAGTACTTTTTTAGGGTAGCAATGGAAATGACAAATTTCTTCAAAAGGGATTTGGCAATATGTATTAAAATTCAACTCTGCATGCTGTCCTGGTAACTTCACCTTTTTTTTTTTTTTAATATATATAATATGCTTAATTTTGTAAGAAAACTTTTATGTGTAGTGATAGTTATTCTAACATCTAATTTAACAGAAGATGATAGAAACTGTATAAAATTTCTAATACTGGGGGCTTAAGTAAAATATTTAAATCCACTTGTAATATTATTTAAATCTTACAATGAGTTTCAACTGTTTAATAGAACATACTTAAGTGATATAATCAGGATAGAAGTTTCAAATACTGGAGAGTTAAATAATAGTTGATTTCCCATATATTTATCTCCTTTGTCTACCAGTACTCCTACCAAAATGCAATAAAAAATATTAAGCTACTCTACAGAAAGCCACAATTGGTAGGTGTGCAGTTAAAGTTTAATAAGTGAAAGGCAGGATATAGATATGTGGTGACTAGCTTGGGAGAGTAGAGGAAATACAATATTAAGTATATGGGTTTTAAATTGTTTCTTATCTCTGCATGATTTCATTCTTGATTCGAAATCTCCAGGTGAGTCTCTGTTTCCGAAGTTTAGGATGGGGGAAACTTAAGAATCATTGGAGGGATGTGGAAGGTCTAATTTATGACTTCCTGTGAGTTCTGCAGCAAAAGGTGTTGCCATGCCCTACCTACCACCAATCTTGGGTAGTCAAAAAATAATTTTTTAATGTATTTCTATATTTAAACAATTTTCTATGATAAACTGTATTTTTGTAGTCAGAAAAATAGGGACTATAGTGAAAATCAACCCATGTATGTTTTATATATATCACATAATACAAATTAGGTAAATACTATACATGAGAAAAAGACTGAGAGGAGTATACCACAGTGTTGAATGGATAGTTTGCTGTTTTTGGCAGTTGGGACTACAGATGATTTTTTTCCTTTTCTTTCTTTCTTCCTTTCTTTCTTTCTTTCTTTCTTTCTTTTCAAAACAGTTTTTACATGTGAAATGGCTATGTATTTTTTTTCCTACTGAAAAAAATATACTTTATTTTATAAATATACTAAAATAAAAATTATAATTAGCCTATGAAAAAAAATAATAATAAAACCACACTCTGCAGGGCAGGCAATTTTCTATTTTCTCCCTTAGCTATTATCATTTGCTTACCTCCCACCCCCAATCCACCTCTGTTGATCAGAATCCAAAACTTATAATCTACAGAAAATTGGTATATCTTTTTCCTAAAATTATAATGAATTCACTAAATGAATTTCTATAAGATTCTATATTCTTTTAAAATCTCTTTTTGTTTACTTCTGGTTCCATACTTCTGGAGGTGGACAGAAGTATAACTTTTTATTCTTCCTCAATATACCATAGTTTCTTCTGGTTAAATCTAAGACTAATGTATATATCTGCAGTTTAAGAGGATATGTGAATTCATTGGGAATGGATTTCCTCATTATTTCATTTGAATTACCAAACAATATTTCATATTTGATTCTTAAGAGCACACTTATTCATATGACAATGCTTTTGTTGTATAAGATACTGACCCTATTCTTTTCTCATTTCTTTTCTTTTTCTTTTCCTTTTTTTAAAAAAAAACATTTTATTTCTTTGAGAGAGCACAAGCAGAGGGGAGTGGCTGGCAGGGAGAGAAAGAAGCAGGATCCCCACTAAGCAGGGAGCCCAATGTAGGGCTTGATCCAGTGACCCCAAGATCATGACCTGAGCCAGAGATAGACACTTAACTGACAGAGCCACCCAGGTGCCCCATACCGACCCTGTTTGGAAGGAATGCAGTTTCATGAGATAAATGCCGAAATCTAATGTTGAATACATAATCTATACTTTATGTACAAATGGATGTGCGTGCATAAAACAAATAATTCACATTGAGAGGTTTTCATGCAGAATAGGTCATTAAGTTGATCCTAGAAAAATTGAATGAATACCATTGAATCTGGAAAGCTGAATATTAGTACCAGAAGAATTGGCATGTACAAAATCAGACATAGATGAAAGAATCTTCTCTGGAAACATAATAGCTAAAAGAAACTTAATTAGTGTTTTGGGGACCTTAGTGTACTAGTTCTAAAATTATTTTGGAAAAGTGCTGAGTTCTGAGTTTTACTTTCTTGCCAGTCATTTATCCTTTCTGCTTTTCCTTGAATACAGGTTTCATTTTTTCTTTCTTTCTTTCTTTTTTTTTTCTGGTTTTTATCTCTTTAGTGCAACTCTAATAGCCACATTCAAGCTTACATGGATGAGTGCACTAATAACAAGAATGACCGAGTTTATGAACATCTGACAAATCTCTTCACAAAAATTCACTCCTATAACTCAGTGGACAGGTGGTTATTTGAGTGAAAGAAAATGAAGAGGCTGTGTCTAAAATAAGTTTATATTCAATTAAAACCTCAGAGAAAGGAAAAAATGTACTCTTTAGCAAGTACTGCTTTCAGAGTAAAAGGTGATCTCACTGCTCTGAAAATGTCAGTAAAATGTCTTTACTCATATAATTGAAAAATGACTGGTTTCCAGCAGTGTTCTTCCTGTAATCCAACATGGTAGCACAATATAATTATTTTTTAATATAATTATTCAGTGGATTTTATTTACTACGGTCTATCAGATTCTGTTGGCCTTCCTTTCAATTGGGTCTTTTCCTTCACAACTTTGTTATAATAATTACATTATTGTAATATATATATACAATTTCCTAATAAATAGTAATAGCTCTCCAAGTAAAAGCATTTTGTGTGTTGCCTAAATTTGATAGATCACAGCAGTCTGTTTCCTTGGTGTCCATTTTCCATGTTTTATAGAAGGTCAGTTTTGATTCATAGCTCCAACTGTACAAGTCATTTCTATCAATAATGGTATACAAATTGGGTATGTATGCTTGTGTGTGCTCAAGAGAAAAGCTTGTGAATGCATAAGTTGTTGGCTATATCTCTTTGCAGAAGGGACTTTATGCAGAATGATCCTATTGTGACAAACAGGTAAAATAACCTAGTAATCCAGGATGAGAACTGCCTCAGTTACCTGAAAACATTGTTTCTGATAAGCTATAATCCCTTGTACATTTAATTTAATTGATGATCAAAAGCCAGTACAATGAGAATACTCTAAATATTTAAAACTAAAGTATCTCATCATTAGAATTATTACCAGATTTAAATAATAGATTTTAATCTGTTGCCCATTATTCTAGATAATTCAGTATCAGAAAGTATTGAACACAGGAAGGCAGGTACTTATTTTATTCCCATAATCAAAATTTAAGACATGATAATATGGATTTTCCTGAGAATGTGTAGGGAAAACAACAACAACAACAACAACAACAAAAAACAATCATTGCAGTTTCTAAATAATGGAAAGGAATATAGTCTTTGTTTATTAAAAAAAGAAAAAGAAAAGGATGAGCATGATAATCATCCTATATAAAACAAATGTCAGATGATATAACCTTTTCATTCTCCCTATATAGCTTGCTAGAGCTAACAGAATACCCCAGACTAGGTGAATTAAACAACAGAAAATAATTTTTTCACTCTTCAGAGGATGCAAGTCCAAGATTAAGGTGTCTGCAGGGTTGGTTTCTCCAGAGGCCTCTTTCCTTGCTTTGTAGAAGATAACCATCTTGCTGTGTCTTCATATGAACTTTTCTCTGTTTGAGTCCCTCCTAGTGCCTCTTTTTGTGGGGTCAGTAGTCCTGTTGGTAGGACCTACCCTCATAACCTCGTTTAACTTTAGTTACCTCTTTAAAGGCCCATCTTCAGACATAGTAACAGTGATTCAGCTTATTAATTTGGCAGTATACAATTCAATCATAACATTGCCCCTTCTGAGTAATTTATTTTTACCCTGTACCTATTTTCATAGCTTTAGATCTGGTTACTCTGCAAGGTGTGATCAACTTCAGTACGATGATAATAGATGTATTTCTTCATAAAGACCCTGAATATCTTGTGGAAATAGCAACTTCTATGTGTTCAGGTTGAAGATTGGTAGGATAGTCCTTTCTAATGTTTCTGATGATAAGAAATGAAATTGGCAAATCAATTATGACATTAGTGAATGCCTGCATTTATATATTAGGAATAATGTTTAATAAAATAAGCATCTCTGATTTCAGATTGAATATTCAAACAGGATAAATCATATGGATTTGTGTACTGTTACAGCATATCATATGCTGAAAAAGAAAAAGTATTTTAAACATCTTAAACATTAATATGCTTGATTCTTTTTCCTTAGTACTCTTTTTTTTTTTTTTGAAGATATAATTTATTTATTTGACAGAGACAGAGTAAGAGAGGGAACACAAGCAGGGGGAGTGAGAAATGGAGAAGCAGGCTCCCCACTGAGCAGGGAGTCTGATGTGGGGCTTGATCCCAGGACACTGGGATCATGACCTGAGCTGAAAATAGATGCTTAATGACTGAGCCACTGAGGCACCTCTTCCTTAGTGCTTTTTTTTTTTAATTTTTTTTGATTTTTTATAAACATATAATATATTTTTAGCCCCAGGGGTACAGGTCTGTGAATCGCCAGGTCCTCAGTGCTTTTAAGTGATCTACACTTTAATGCTTTCAAATAACAAAATACGTATCTGTCAAGGATTAATTTTATAAGAAATTTACATGAACAAAATCTATTAAAGTTCTAAGAATATATTTCAAACAAGTTTAGTTTCTTGCTAATCTAAATCTTTTATTCAACAAGTGTCTACGGACATCCCAGATACTGATAGGACTTTAGAACTTAGAATCGTAACTAGCATGGAAGGGTCATGGTCTTTGGTGAGTTTGTAATCTAGTAGGAAGACACAGATAATTAACAATAAACAGTGAATAAGTAAGCATATGCTAAATAAAAATGTGAAGAATACTAAGAAAAAATCACCATTGTGGAAGGATAATGTAGCTTTGAAAACTTGAAATTTTGAATATGGAGGGAAGAATAGGTCTTATTGAAGGAGCTATAATAGAGTGAGATTATAAGTAGATGTTAAATTAGACATGCAGTATTCTGGCATGGGGAATAACCAATACAATTGTCTGGAATATTTGAGAAAAGGAAGGAAGTAGTTTTGGCAAAATTGAGTGCAGAGATGGGAAAGTAGTAAAAGATGGGTTCAGAGAGAAACCTTAGTGTTTACCTGATAGAATCTGGTAAAGTTTATATTTTTAGTTTTTTATTGATCAACCCCATTGAGAGAACAGGAAATTTGCTTTGAATTTTTCACTTTTTGTATTTTGTTAAGTTACATAAGCTAGATAGCAAGCAGAACCCTGTATTTGGAAATAAGATCTAGATGCATTAAGCATTTTAATAACATAAGACTGTCAAAATACTGGACTTCTTGGGTTTTATTTTTTTTTTGTATGTTTGCGGTTTTTCATGTTTCTCACCAAGTCATGCTCGGTGAGAAAAATGTGAAATTGATAGTATAGTAGATACATGGTATATTCACTTAAAGTCGAGAACAACATCATTAGCCTTTGGGCTACGTAATCTCTAGTAGGTCATATTTTGCCTCACACCATGTAATGTAGAAACTAGCAACACTAAGCTCAGTTTCCTAGGCCTCATATGGCTGAGTATTTTTGTTTTCCCTTTTGTTTTTGACTGGACCTCAGGTGCAGAGTATTGGCTTAATTATTCTATTCATGGCACATTATCCTCATGGTTCTGTGCAAGGCCTCACTTATTTTTTCTATTTTACCACTATTTATTTCTGTATTACCTGCTATGTCCTCAACATTATGCATTTTCCATTTAATACAAAGTAAAGAGCAATTATAGAATGATAACTCAGTTGTGTACCTATTCAAAT
Organism: Mustela lutreola; assembly: GCF_030435805.1. Classification (NCBI taxonomy): domain Eukaryota; kingdom Metazoa; phylum Chordata; class Mammalia; order Carnivora; family Mustelidae; genus Mustela; species Mustela lutreola. The sequence goes on from NC_081296.1 coordinate 97,248,137, forward strand.
TGAGTAATTAAAGGATTTGATTTCCAAAGATCCATATTTTACTCTGAAATCTGTGGTGAATTAAAATCAGTTCAATAGTTTAATGAAAGGGAGCTGAAAAGTAATGCAAATGTATTATGTCCTCTGTCAAAATAAACAAAACGATTGGGCCAATTTCTTCTACTACTATGCCAAACAGGTATTAAAACTATAATTTTGCAGAGAAAAAGACACTGGATTTGAGTAATTTGCCAGTGGATTTTATTAATGTATAGACATAAGAGTATCCAGTTACTATCCATTCTCCATGTCCATGATATGTTATTTGCTTTGAATTTTCCAGATGACTAGTTAAATAATTGTGTCATTTAAACATTATTTAGCTCTTTCCTTTAACACCAAAAACAAAACAAAACCTGATAGGATTTCGCTTATTTATGCATGGCTTATAAAGTACAAAATTCAAATTATGTTCTGTTCTATTAAAAATCCTTCCCCCAGAAAGTAGATTTCAATACAGACAATGGAGCAATTGCTTGCTTAAACAAGTATTGGTAATTATCTGTGGTCTATTCTTTTGTACAATAAGAAAAAATGCATAAATCATAACACCATCCAGTTATATAATATTTAGTGAACTTAATTAAAGTAAGCATTTATACCTTATTTGGCAAAGAGGAATTGCCACATGGGAGGTTGAGCTGAACTGTTTCACACACATACATACTCACACACATACATACTCACACACGCACTCACACACATACATACACACACACACACACACACACACACACACACAGGTTTTCCCAGAGTGCAACCAGACTTCATAGTTGAGCTTTAATCTTTCTTACATGGAAAGTGAGAAACAATCTGGTTAGGAAAAAAATCTATAAATTGTTTTAGTTCTACTTTGGTTTTTAGAGCAGGGAAAAAATTTGGATATCAGATTTTCTGGCTCAACCTTCTCCCTGTACAATTGTGGGAATGGGTTAAATGATTTGATTAATGACATTATTTGAAAAAAATGGAGAATTATTTACTTATAAGACTCCTACCATCAGTTTGGATCCTTGGACTTTAGACTGTTTTTTTCATCATTAATCGATCTTAAATCTATAATAGAAGTCTTAAATTACCATAAGGAAACTAGTGTGACAGGGTATACAGGATGGTTTGGAGAAGCATAAAGAGATTAACACATAGACCATGGTAGATGAAGGAAGGACAATGGGAAAATGAAAATAGAAGGTGCTTGAAGCCCAGAACTTGGTTAGCATGTTGAGAGTTAAGGACCTAGAAAGTCAAAATCTTCTTTTAAAAAGGTAAAAGACGACTGATTGTTATGCTTGCAAAAGGAAAATTTTAATAGGACTGACACTATTGAAGTAAGAGCTTGAATAATGAGATCCATTTGTTGACAGGAAACTCTATGCTTATATGCTTTGCACATATAAGAAGTAAATGCTAGAGATGAATTAAAACCAATACTTCCCAGTAATTCCAAAACTTTACTGCCTTCATTAAGTGCTCAGATTCTCCAAAACTTTTAAGATAAAAACCACGAAAACTGTCTCATGATTTCAACAAGAGTAAGATTGCACAAGGTATAGAATGTTCCCATACAGAAGAATCAGATCTGCTGACATAGCAAAGTTGTTTGCCTAAATAACTGAATATCAATGGTTTAATCAACACATTTGTTATGTTTTTGAAAGAAATGGTTGTGCTGTTTATAATTTAACAAATAGTAATTTTAGTCCATCTTTTTAGGATTCTTATCCTTTCTGGAGAAATTTAGAGATAGCTCTTATGGAGAAAAAGAGCTGAAAATACAAGGAAATTAAGAGGCCAATACTAGTAATTTTTCCAAACTAACAAATGCAAGCCAATTCTATACAAATAACTAAGCTTGTTTGCCTCAGTGACGGTGGGAAATAGACAAGCTTCTGTACTCCTTGAACATCAGGGAAGACTTCTTATGTTAACATCTTTTTTAAACATTTGGATATAAACATCTGGTTAATTTAGGAAATTAGGCAAAACATTTAAAAGAAGAATCATTAACTTTTAGATAGCGAGATTTAAACTGAAATGAAAATAGTTTATTTAAAGAACACTGTTATACTTTTTAGTGGAGAAACCTGGCAACATATTATCCAAATGTGTTTGGTGGAAATCAGATACATACTTGGCTCTGTCTACAGTTCCTTCTGGTCACTGACAAGTGTATCAGGAATAGTAGACCACCTGCAGAAGTCACCATACTGAAGTTTATGATTATATTCTAAAAGCAATATATATATATAGAACACGTAAACCTTTATATCACTTTGGAAAACTGAACAGGAACTGTTCTTTGGTGGGAAGAACAAGGGCTATTTTTTTTTTTTTTTTTACATTTAGAATTCAGCCCACAAATATTTTTGAATTAACATTTTTAGAATATATTTTGATTTATTGAAAAGTTGTAAAGGTAATACAAGGGTATTGACCCTCCTCAAACTTCTTTTTAACATTTTTACCCATCACGGTGCATTTGTTAAAACTAAAACTCCTACTAATATGCTATCATTAGGTAACTCCACACTTTATTTGGAGTTTAGCAATGTTTTCATCAAGTTCTTTTTTTGGTTCAAGGATCTGATTCACTATGACAGTTTCTCTGCCTTTATTTTCCATGACCTTGGTAGGCTTGAAGAGTAATGGCCAAATACTTTGTGGAATGTCCTGTAACTTGGGCTCCTGTGATGTTTTTCTCATGATTAAAGTTACAGATTTTTGGAAATAATATTGGAGTTGAAATGCCCTACTGCTCAATTTATATCAGATGGACGTGGTATCCATATACTGTAATTGGTGATGTTAAGCTTCATCACTTGGATAATGTGTTGCCAGGTTTCTCCACTAAAAAGTATAACAATGTTCCTTACATCTACTCTGTTCTTCGATATAAAGCCTAGCTTATCCTCTACTACATTTATTTGGAATTCTTTTGTAAAACAGATTACACAGTTTTTAAAACTCAGAAATACAAATTTCATTCTAAGGATTCCTGTATTACAAAATAATGAATATTAACATATTTTTCATGATTATATTGTCTTTTGTCAAAATATGAAACCATACAAGTAAGGTTGAATTTCCCCTATGTTTATATTTTCAAAATTTCTCCTCCCTACTGTATTTGAGTCGGCCACCATAAGGAAGTGGTCATACATATAATATTCCATGATTTTATTTCTACATGTAGTCCTTAAAGAATCACATATATGTTTTATTCAGGCAAACTTTTACATTTTTCTTTAATCTTGTAATATTTTTATTTTTTAATTTTTTATAGGATTTTATTTATTTATTTGACACAGAGAGAGAGAGAATGATCACAACTAGGCAGAGAGGCAGGCAGAGAGAGAGGGAGACGCAAACTCCCCGCAAAGCAGACAGCCTGATGCAGGGCTTAATCCCAGACCTTGAGATCATGGACCTGAGCTGAAGGCAGAGGCTTAACCCACTGAGCCATGAAGGCACCCCTGATCTTTTTATGCTTTACCATTACTTTGAGATATGTCCATATTTGTGTCAATAGATAACTTTGCCTGCTGTGTTTTATATTTTGAATGACATTTTATCCCCTTTAATTACTTATAGACTTTGGGTTGCTTTTCATTATGAGGCCATTAAAAATATCACTTAGTGAATAGATTTATAAATTTATTTTGTCATTTGGAGAAATTCATTATAGAGAAGTAACTTTTCAACTGTAGTTGTATGTTAGAATCCCCTGGGTAGTTAAAAAACAAAACAAAACAAAACAAAACAACTCATTGCCTGGGTTGGACCCCAGATTCTTCCTGAAATGGCAGAAGATCCTGTGTATATCCTGTGTATATGGTTGTGTATCTCCTTATAACTCCCAAGAGCTCCAATGTATAGAGAGCAATAAAACTATTATTCTTACATATGTATAGAAATAGACTTGTATAGTATTTCTTTTAACTATATTAGATATCTCTGTTTAAAGTGGTTGTACCATCACTATATGTGAGTTTAGTCACCCTGAAATCCTTAACACTTGAAAGTGACAGATTTCTTCCTCAAAAGTTTATTCCATTTTTTAGTATGTTCTGATTCCAAGCTCATTGCTCCATGGCTATTGATTTAATGTAATTCTGTCTCTGTTTTATAATAGAAATAATATAAATATGAATCCAATACCAGTTGTATTAGCTTCAAAGGACACAGAATGGCAATTTAGTGCTTAGCCAGACACCAATTACACCAAGACCTCTCGCAGCATCTCAAGTGTAGTTGTAAAGCATTTCTACCTTATTTCAGGATGCCTTAGTTATAAAACATGAAGTGGGAAGTTCCCTTATATTCCTGATAAATCTTTTATACTTGGCATTTAACCAAGTTAGTGCTGCCAACTCTCACCACTGCCAATATGGAGGAAAATTTTGTCAAGAATTTCACAGCAAACCAGCCTATCAACTCAATATTGTATACTTACTTTATTTAGTTATTTAGTTAGCTAGTTAATTTCTTTGAGAGAGTATGAGCAGGAGGAAGGGGATACAAGCAAGACTCCCCAGTGAGCAGACTCTGAGATCATGACCTGAGTCAAAGTCAAGGGTTGGACACTTAACCAAGTCACCCAGGTGCTCCCGCATTTACTTCCAGCTGTGATATTTTGGAGAACAGTGTTTAGGGAGGGTAGATTCAGGCCTGTATTAGATTCCATGAGTCTGGGTGAGGGCTCATAACAGTTGTTCACATTTCACCCAAATTAATGAAATTGCATATGTTTTCCTTATTTTTTTTTTAGTCCTTCACATTTACTTGCTATAAATTACTTATTCATAGCCTTTCCCCTTGTAGTCTGTCTTTATCTTATTGGCTTGTGGAAATTCAAAAAATTCTGAATGCTAACTTTGTTACACATGTTACAATATTTTTCCTCTTTATCAAATGCTTTACTTTTTTATATTAGCTAGTATTTTAAAGCTAGAAGGTGTGAAATCTTAAACATGCATGAAACATACATATATGTATGTGCATGCACAAAACATGTATAGTTATAGACATGCATGTTTATATAAAACTGAAATGAGTTATTCTACAGTTGAGTAAACTTGGGATTATGTATTGCCTACAGATCCATAATAGTTAAGGGATGGTATCAAAAAAGTTAACATTTATCAACAACATCCAGGTTAGGGAATGAATTGTAAGTGGTTGTGACTCAAGACCAATATTTAATGTGTGGTAACTGAAAGGTTTTAAAGATTCTGATATGCCATGTCTCCAATATTTATTTCCATTACTTTATTCCTCACTTATCCCCTCATAAAATATATAAAGCAAAAGCAGCCACAGTGAAATGGCAAGAATGATTTTTAGGCATCTATAGACCAGATTAGGACTCACCTTTTATGTCTTAATTACATAACATAGGGTTTTAAATGATCAAATTACATGACCTGAAAATGGACTGTGCCTTTCCCTCTTGATTTGCGTGATTTTCCTGAGGCAATGGTGTAGCAGAGTCAACCAGTTGGACCTGAGCACCAAACCATGGGGATGATGGTACCTTTAAAATTTGAAAAGTTTGAGAAGTTTTGTATTAACTTTTAAATATTACATAGGGGGCGCCTGGGTGGCTCAGTGGGTTAAGCCACTGCCTTCAGCTCAGGTCATGATTTCAGGGTCCTGGGATCGAGCCCCACATCGGGCTCTTTCCTCAGCAGGGAGCCTGCTTCCTTTCTTCTCTCTCTCTCTCTCTCTCTCTCTCTGCCTGCCTCTCTGCCTACTTGTGATCTCTGTCTGTCAAATAAATAAATAAAAATTCTTAAAGTCTAAATATTATATAGAATGCCAACTCTGGTTCTGGACTTTTGTTGTAGGAAATTTTTACTTCTTACCTTAAATTATTATGAGCTATCATCAGTAACTCTTAAATTATGTAATAATCTTGTCCAAAAACAGTGGTGACTACAGCTTAGTAGCACAGGCTGGGAGGCTAGCGATGTCTAAGTGAGAGCAGCAACGTTGTGAAAGAGCTTGAAGTACAATCAGAGTATATTTTTAAAAAATAAGGCAAAACCAAACAAAAATGTGTATGGCAATAATTGCATTTGGGAGTTTTCTTCATGCTTTCTTTACTGACATTTTGAAATATGTTATTTCAACTAGTATTTTTTAGTATTTACTTTTCAATTTTGGGATGTCACTTGCTCTTTTCTTGAGTTGAAATAACACAGAGATAGAGAAAGAAGTGGCCAAGAGGCCAAGACAAAAGCCAAAGTCTTTATAACCTTATCTCAAAAGTGAACATACATCACTTTTGCGGTATACAGTTGATTACATAGACCAATCCTGGTGCAGTGTGAGGGAACTACAGAAGAGAGTGAATGTTAGGAAGGGGAGAAATTGGGGATCATTTTTGCATCTGGCTATCATACAGATACATGATACATATGTGTATATATAGCACTTAGTGCAGATTCACTGTAAAAGCTGAATAAATATTGCTAAGTGTTGTTACTATATACAAAAACCCATGGTTTCATTGGGTTCTTTTTGCTAGATCAGTTAAATGAGGGTCAGAGGTTTTAAGTTACATTTGTGGTCATGAAATTAGTGTTAACTAATGATAGTCTGGCTGTTTTGATGTCAAATCCCATGATTTTTCTACTGAATGCAAAACAAAACCCAAACTTTATATGTCTGAATATGTACTGCAATAGGGCTAATATTAGGCTCCTAATATGTATTTTTTTTTGTTTGTACTGTAATAGGGCTAATATTAGGCTCCTAATCTTCTCCCTGCTCCAAAGTTGTTCCTCCAACTCTCTAAGTCAATGGCAACTTCATATTGACTTAAATAAAAACTTGGAGTCATTTTTTTTTCTCACACTCACATACAATCTATCAGCAGATCCTGGCTAGACTTTCCAGTCACTTCTCTTTTTTTTTTTTTTTTTTTTTAAGATTTTGTTTATTTGACAGACAAGAGAGCATAAGTAGGCAGAGAGACAAGCAGAGAAACGGGGGAAGCAGGCTTCCTGCTGAGCAAGGAGCCCAATGTGGGGCTTGATCCCAGGACCCTGGGATCATGACCTGAACCGAAGGAAGGGGCTTTAACCCACTGAGCCACTGGGTACCCCTCCAGTCACTTCTCTCTCTCTCTCTCTCTTTTTTTTTTTTTTTTGTTAAAGATTTTATTTATTTATTTGACAGACAGAGATCACAAGGAGGCAGAGAAACAGGCAGAGAGAGAGGAGGAAGTAGGCTCCCCGCTGAGAAGAGAGCCCAATGCAGGGCTCGATCCCAGGACTCGGGATCATGGCCTGAGCCGAAGGCAGAGACTTTAACCCAGGCACCCCCAGTCACCCCCAGTCACTTCTCTTTAACTCTGTTTAGCTATACTCTGGTCCAAGATATCAGCAGTACTCACTCGAATTATTACAGTAGCCTGCTTCAGCATATTCTCCAGATAATAGCCCCTCCCCCCAAAACTTAAAGGTATAATCATCACCTCCCATTTCCCTACTGTAATATTTCTGATGACATCTCATGTCATTCCCACTTCAAGCCAAAGGCTTCTCAAGGCTCCACATATAGCTTTAACGTTTCTGATGAATCTCTTATGAGTCTTTTTACTCACTATCTCCTATGTTCTGTCCCTTCATTCACGCCAGGCTCACCTCACTTGCTTGGACTTTGATTAATTTATCAAACACACAGGACCTTTTAACTGCTTTTCCCTCTTTCTGTTTTTCCCTCATTTGAAGTTTTCATTCCTTCACTGAGATCTTGACTCAAATACAAATTCTCAGTGACGCCTTTCCCAGGAGCCTTGTTTAAATTGCATTCTTATTCTCTCCAGAATTCTCTTCCTTTCTTTCCTATTGTACCTTTTCCTTAATCCAGCATTCTGCCCAGCATCCAATATACTGTCTTTTTTTTTTTTTTTTTTTAGTCTCTTCATCATAACATAGTTATACTTAAACTCTATGAAGTCAGGACTTTTGCTGTTAAGTTTATGTAAAATGAGAGGAAAACCATTAGTCATGAGAAAAACTACATGATAAAATAAATCTACCATAAATAATCACAATCATAAAATTTTATGCATCAAAAAATTGAGCCTAAGAATAGAATCTATTGAGCAAAATCATAAATGACTAAGCAAATTTAAAATTGACACATATAAGAGAGTAGTACTAAATCATAGTAGTACTAAATCATAACAGTAGTACTAAATCATAACAAATGTAAAGATATGGAACAACACAATTCACAAGTTTGATCTGCTATTTGTAGTACGCTGTAAACTGCCCCACTCAGTATAGAGAAGATACATGCTTTGTAAGCTCATATGAACTAGTTTTAAAGTTTAATAGAACCTACCACCTGACCTGACAATGCTGCTCTTAAGGTATTTACCTGAGAAATGAAAGCCTATTTCTACACAAACACTTTGTACTCAAATACTCCAAACATTACTTCATGATCATTACAGCCTAAAAGCAACCCAGTGTTCATCAGTAGAGGAGTGCATTGACAAATTGTGGTATAGCTATACAATACAATTCAGTGAAAAAGAACAGATTATACTTGATCACGTGATTGGATCGCAAAAGCATGCTATGCTAAATGAAAGTAGGTAGATGTGAAAGACTGAATTCAGTACTATTCCATTGATACGAAATGTTAGAAGAATCAAACTACAGTGATAGGAAGTACTTCACTGGTTGTTGAGAGCCAAGAGCGAAAATCGACTGAAGGGTGGGAAAGGAAGTTTAGATGTTGTGGGGAATGTTCAGTATCGTGATTATTGCGATGGTTACTCAACTATACTTGGCAAAACTAAAACAGGCCGTTAAAATTGCTGAATTTTTATGTAAAACATACTTCATATGTCTGATTAAAAATCAGTTGAAAACAAAATAAAAAATCAACAATAAAAACAAATTTACCCAAATGGTTAGTCATAGAAATATTTCATCCTTTATGTGCCATCTTAAAGGAAGCTGAATAAATTCTGTGTTCAAAAAGATCATGTAATAAGAAATGGTGTGCTGTTTTCAGAAGTTGTTTCCTTATCTAGAAAAGTTCCAAAAGTTTTGCATTTCCCTTTCAGGGTGATAAATCATTTTTGGCTTGAACTTCTAGTCAGGTATACCTCATCTGATAACATTCACATTATTAAGCTTCTTTCATTTGAACATACAACATCCAAATCTGACTTTGACTTTTTGGACTGCCAAAAGCAGTTAAATACTTGGTATTCTTGTTAGGAAGAAACTAATGTAACTTAGCTTACTATTGCTTTAATAGACTTTCCAAAAGGGAGGGGTGAAGTAAAGCCAACAAACATACATGGGACTAAATTTACTGCATTGCTCACAGTAGGCTTTGATTTGAGGCTGCTTCATTTTCTACCAAAGGCTTTTGGGATGGACCAGTGAACACTAGGCAGTGCAGGACTATCACTTTTATTTTTTAAGGCAAATCACTCTTTGTAAAGTTGGGAAAATATGGCAGAAAAAGGATCAGATAAATGCAACATGTGTTATGGCCACATTTGAAAAGTTGATCTACAGAAGAAATCTACAGAAGAAATCCTAAAATGGTTCCCACTGGACTTCAGTTACTGACTCCAGGAAAATTAATGCACGGTCTGTAGTCATGTGCACAGTAGTTTTAAAAACAAGCAAAGGTAAATCAAACAGGAATTCTGTGTAGTATCAACTGTCAAAAGGAATTTAAGGACTGATTGGATTCCTGAGACGATAGGAGAAGAAACCAGTCATTCTGTGGATTGTGAGGGGGTGGGAGGAAGGAATGGGGGAAAAAAAAAGACAATCACTAGTTTTTCTTCAATGAATTATTAATCTGTTTATATTCTACTTTTAAAACTCAGTATCTCTGAATACTGATAAATCACAAGTCAAATGTGAAATAGATGCCCACATTCCTTAATAATGTAGTAATTTACAGTTAAAAAAATTGGTCACCTTACATTCCTCTTATAATCGCTTACTGTTAAATTCATGCTCATCATCCCTTGCTAGAAATGTTGCAGGGAAAGAGAAGGGAGGAAATATAGAAGGGCAATTTTTGGAATACCTGCTGTGTTTCATGTTACCATACATAATAAGCTTCATATCCTAAAAAAAAAAAAAAAAAAAAAAACCTAAAAGATGGCTATTATCATTTTAATGATGGAGACATGGAAATTTAAATCATTTACATAAATGCCTGAGGCTAGTAAGCAGCAGTCATAATTTGATAAACTGTTGAATTCCAAAAACATTTCCTACCTATGCTATATCTTTCATCTGAGTTAAAAGAAACAGGAACTGTGTATTTTGACTTAATCTATTGTCTGCATCCATATCTATAATCTATAGATGGGTTGAAATGCATGAAAGCAAAATTTCTTAATTTGCCCAAGAACTATAAACTAGGAATCTTTTTCTACATCTCTCCCCTGTTTTCCTGTTAACTGAAGTCTAATACATACTAAATTCTTAATATGAAAATAAACAGATGTGAACTATAATTGTATGCTTAATGAATCCATAATCCCCCAAAATAATAAATATATTCCTATAAAATTGAATAAAAAAATGCATGGACATAAAAGGCTTTTCTCAGGGACGCCTGGGTGGCTCAGTTGGTTAAGCAGCTGCCTTCGGCTCAGGTCATGATCCCAGCATCCTGGGATCGAGTCCCACATCGGGCTCCTTGCTTGGCGGGGAGTCTGCTTCTCCCTCTGCCTCTGCCTGTGTTCGCTCTCTCTCTCTCTCTCTGACAAATAAATAAAAAATCTTAAAAAAAAGGCTTTTCTCAGTTATGCTAAAACTAAAATCTTAATACACATGACTTCTGTGAATTAATGTACTACTCCAAGGAGAAATATGAATTGAGAAAACCAAAATTGAAACTTGAGGCAAAATTTTGTTCTTCCCATTCTATTAAAGCTAAAAGAAGAAACAATTGAATTAACGTCAAAATGAATCCTTCTAAATATACAAAAATAAAAAGCCAAACAATAAATAGAATATAGTAATATAACAAAGTACTCATTCAAGTAAATAGAAAAACAAAACAAAAACCTAATTGGAAAAATTGAGTAAATGTGAATAATTTTAATATCAAATCATTAATTAAAACCAGTATGTCCAAATTCTGAACTGATGACTTATAAATTCTAATCTCTAAAGGAAAAAAAAAAAAATTATGTGGTCAGAAAGAACTCCTGCGGTGATGTGAGAGAAAGTCACTTGAAGGAAAAATATTGAGTTGTATATATCACAAGCTTCATTTGTGTTTAACTGTTTGCCTAGATCATTTGACTTCTAGGAATTTATCTATAATCTTGATGCTTAATCTTGAATGTAAATCTTTATGTGCAAGATTCTCATCACTGTTAATGTTAGAATGGGAGCATGGTTTATTGAACGGCATTATGTAGAAATAAGAGGCATGGTTACAAAGATTTATTGTGGCAATACTTAAATGAGTAAATGAACATGATACATAATGCTATGTGACTTTATATTTTAAAAGTTATATACTACAGGGTGCCTGGGTGGTTCAGTTGGTTAAGCGTCTGCCTTCAGCTCAGATCATGATCTCAGGAAGCCCGAGTCTCTCTCTGCCTGCTGCTCTTCCTGCTTGTGTTCTCTCCTGTTTTGCCAAATAATTAAAATATTTTTTTTAAAAAAGTTATATACTACAAAAGAGGTGGATTAAATGTGGTAACCCTTGTGGCTTTTTGGGGTCAGGTTATGATTCTCATTTTACTTTTATACTGTATATATTCAATGTTGGACAAACTATTTTTATAATCAAAAGCTTATCTATGGATTATTTGTTCTTTGGGTGTTGAGTTTGCTAAGTTCTTTATAGATTCTGGACACTAGTCCTGTAAACCTGGTGATTCACAGACCTGGGGATAAAAATATATGTATATAAAAAATATATGTTTATAAAAAATAAAAAATTAAAAAAAAAAAAAAAAAAAAAAAAAGAAAACAAAGGAATGATACACACAAAAAAAAAAAAAAAAAAAAAAAAAAAAAGCTTATCTAAAAGCAATTTCATAATCTCGTTTTGATTTTTTTTGGCAAGCATGCTTTTAGACTTTTTCCTCTGTTAATGGGACTAAGTGGGAAACCTCAGGTATCTTTTAATCTTTCTTGCTGCTCAACCCCATCGTGCAGTCAGTTGCCAGGACACTTTAATTCAAGCTCTAAATACCTTTTAAATTCTGTGCTCTCTGCTTTCTACTCCCACTGCTATTGCTTTGGTTCAGTATATTCTTGGTTTTCTGTAGGAATGTTAAAATAGCCGCCCAACTGGTTTCCTTTCTTCCAGTCCGGCTCTACCTCCTGCCTCTCCTTCAATTCCTCTTCCTAGCCACTGCCAGAAGGATCTTTCTACAACACAATTCTGGTCATGTAGTTTTCCTGATTAAAAAAACAAAAGACTTTACAGCTTTCCATTTCTTGAAAGATCAGACACTTTACCATGTCACTTGAACTTTCAAAAAATGGGCTTCATTTTGCTTTTACTTATTTCTTTTAACCCTAACCCCAGTACACATGCAAATAGGTGTATGTGCACATATGTATACTTAACAGAAGGTCTAGTTACACTATTTGCCATTTTTAAACACTTGATGAATTTTTATTTGTGTACAAATGAAATTTTTATTTTTCCTTTAACATGTTCTAGTCTAAGCCTGGCAAACATCTTCCACATTTTTCACAGTGCGATTTAAAAATGGCCTTTTCCATACCACACACAAATATTAAGCACATTTGTCAATGCTCCTAGAGTGTTCTCTGGGCAGCTAATATATCACACTAATAAACTGTTCGTTGCTCATCTTTACCATCAATGGCTAGCTCTATGGTTAGTCCCCAGGAGGCAGAGGCTATATCTCATTTATTTCTGTATGTTTGTGTCCTGAACTGCATATAGCATGTAGTAGATGCTCAATGATTTTGTGAGTTCAATCTAAATAAGCGCCATTAGGCAATACCTCGATGATATATAAAGATTTTATAAAAACTCCTCTGGTGAAGATTGTTGCCATGCATCTGTTATGTGAACTGATACTTTATGCTCTTAGCCTCTCTCTCATTTGACACAACAGTCTGCCTTTCAGTCCCACAATGTGAGTGATGATATTATCCCTAGGATCTTCTGATATTGCTGAATCCAGTGATCCCATTTACTTTGTTTTTGATGAATTAATTTCTATTAGTTTCATAGCCATATTTTCTTACTTGAACATACTTCAGGGTTTGAGTCTCTCCAGTGCTCAGTTTTGAAGCCTTCCCCCCCTGGGTTATTCCTACCTCTCTGGTGCTGGTATTTTTCTAATGCTCTGGCCGTTACTGTCTCTGTCCTGAGGATTTCATTTTTCATTTCTGTTGTCAAATGTTGGTTATCATTCGCACTTGTCTTCTGTGTGCTCATTCCTCATCTTTAGTATGGCCCCTTTCTAATCCTCAATGTTGCAAGTCTAAAAATTTTTATAAAATAAAAATTTTATTGTTTTGGCTCCCTATTTATAAATCCTAATGGCAATCATAAATTTGCTCCTGTAAACATTTTTATTTTATGTGTTCTAATGGAAGATGAGTAACAATCAGGCATCTGCACTTAAGAATTGGCTTAGTATTCAGTCTGAGAATTCCCTCAATCACAATACATCATTGCATGAACCCCCAGCATTCTTGATCTTTCTTCCTTTTTTCCCCTTTTACTTCACAGCATCTAATATATTCTGGATTTTACTCTTCTCACCTTTCCCGTATCCTTGCACTATAATTCCCATGAAGGAAGGAATCTTTATCTGTTCCAACCAGTTTTGTTCACTGCTGTACTTAAGATTCTACAGCAGTTCCTAGCACATACTATGTGCTCAGTTAGCCTCTTTTGAAGGCGTAAATATGAATGTTAAACTTTTAACCTTCATTCTTAAACTTATGAAGTTATATTGGTTTTTCTGTACCTCAATCTTTCTTGACAATATTTTGTGAAATATTAACCCAAGGTAGTTTTATATTGCTATTAATGAGTTTCCCTAGAGATTGGGTTTCTTAAAGCTGAGGATCTGCTCTATAATTTCCTTATACCAACCATGATTCCTGATAGTCTAGATTTGGTGTTCCTTCTGCCTGGCTAACCTCTTTACTTATCTGCTCTTGCCAGCTTTTCTTCCATTACCATGGCTATGCCAATCTACACTCCATTCTTCTCTCTCTCTCTCTGGATGGCTGGGCTATGAACAAAACTTGGGTTCCTGTTCTAACAGTTTTACTTATGGCTATTAAATTGTTACTTCTTTTCTTAATGATAAGAACAACGGGTTAGGATAGTTAAAGGGGTAGTATAAATAATAAAGGGGATTAGGCTGCTGGGTGATGAATTCAGAGGGAGACAGAAATAAACTTCCTTCCCTTGTGTGAATCAGGAATGATTCAAAGAATACTATAGCAATTTACAACTTATTTTTCATGTTGAAGGAAAATAAACATTCATATTGATAAGAGCATATGTTCTGATAGTACTAAAGTAAGACGTGACAATTTAAAAAGGTTGTAAAACCAATAAATGAGACCTAGAAAGGGAGAAATCTCCAACATTTCTCAGCAAATATTGGACAAATACAAAAATAAGAATGGGGATAAAAAATCAACCACATCCACCAAGGCTGGGACATTTTAAAGAGAAGTGTAGATGACAGTTCTAGAGAACTATAGAATGAGCTATTATAAATGTTCAATCCAAAAATTAAGATGCCAGTTAAATAGCTTTCCTCAGTGTCTGATTAAATCCTCTTGAATCTGTTGCATGTTATTTGGTGCCTGGAGATCTTCCATTCACCCTGCAGATTAGAAAAATATTTTGAGCCTCTTTAAAGTTCTAAATCTCTGCCTCTATAAAATCGTATCAGTGAAGACAGCATCCAATTCCCCCAGTGTGTACCCATTCTGCTGCTGATGGTTCCAGGTAAGACCCAAACCCTCCCCCTGATTTCCCTTGGAAGTATCCGTTTCCACATGCATGTGTGTGTATGGGTAGAATTGTCTGACATTGGGGCACCTACAGACCTATCCATTAGTATATTGCTGGACTTCTTTTTTTCCTGTGACTACCACCTCCACATATTTTCTTCACAATTTTCTGGAACCTGATCTTTTTTGAAGATTTCTCAAACTCCAGTCTTCATTTTACATAGCAGTGTAACTCTCCAGGCCTACTCAGTATGGTTGCTTACTATTGTGTCTTCCTGAACTCACCAATGTAGTGTACTGTTAATGAATCATGGACTACAGGACCAAGATAACAAAAATTTAAAATGTTTACTTTTCCATTACCAATATACCTGAGGGAAAAGGAATAAACAGATTTTTAAAAATCATTTCTTCTTAAATATTTTATTTATTTGAGAGAAAGAGAGAAAGCACAAGAGGGGGAAGTTCAGAGGGAGAAGCAGACTCCCTGCTGAGCAGGGAACCCAATGCAGGACTCCATCCTAGGACTCCAGAATCAGGACCTGAGCTGAAGGTAGTAGCTCAACCAACTGAGCTACCCAGGCACCAGATTTGTTTTATCATTAAACCTATTATAGCATCCCTCTTAGATAGCAAGAATAGCTATATTTAGCTTTTTAGTTTTCTCTTCCAGAAGTTCTCATATTTGACAAAGATGCATTCCTAATAATTACAGCTAGAGAAGTCATCAAGCACTTCCTTTGGGCCAGCAGCTGCTAAGTGCACTATTTCCGTAAGTATAACTAATGGACATTTACAAAAATGGAAACAGAACTAAAGCTGTTAAGTTTCACCTAGCTTTTCACTATTCTAATCATGATCCAAGCCCATGTAATCTGATCCTTCCATATTTATTACCATCACACTGTATCGTTCTTGCTGGGTGAGAAGAAATGTGGGGATGATCACTTGAAATCACTAATCAAGACAGAATTTAAAACTCTTAATATTCCCAATCTTGTTCTTTTAGCCATGTTCCCTGTACAGTGAGCATGTAATTGCTGAAATCCTAGGTTTGTGAGCATCTCCCATTCAGTAAGGATGAAGTTTAATTCTGTCTGTGTTCAGTCTGGTAAAATATGAAAGTGGAATTTAACCCACTTTCTTCCTTTCTTAAAATATCACTATGGATCTCTGTTCTCTGTACCTTCCTCTCATGGTATTACTGTGCCTTCCATTCTTTAATGCAGTATGTAAATTATAAGTTTTAGGGTAGGAAGATCTATGATTTAGAGCAATGTTGTAAGACAAGGAAAATAAAGTTGTTGTAATTGTCAAACCAAGAAAAGGTGTGTAAGATATTCAGCCATAGATAAACCAATACTTTATATTGTGATTTGTTTGAGCTAAAAAAGCTCAAGATTTGTGATCCTTAAGGTGCACTGGCCCTTCTTATGTGTTTACTTTTTCCTCCATTAGTATTAACTTCTCTTCTTAAGTCTCAGACCAGGAACACTTAAAGTTCGTGCTAACAACAACAAAAAACAAGCTTGCTAAGCAAGCAAGTATTGGCTAAGTAACACAGTCTATTTTTTCTTTTTCTTTTTTTCCTGTCACTGCGGTTTTATATCATCCTCCATTTGAAAGCAGAATTCAACTACTTTCGACCCTGTGGTTCATTAATACACAGAAATCAACATTGATCTGCACACTTTTTTCCCTGTTACCCAGACTTACTCTGATCAATTTGAAAATTATCATGTTGTCTACATTAAAGAAATTTATTTGATTTTTATACTAACATTTAAAAATTATTAGGTAAAGCTGTAGTTCATTTATATTACATCCTCACTGATTTTCATTTTTAACAATAAATTACATATCTCGGTAGACTAAAAGGAAGGTGAGAATTCTAGGCATAAGAATGACAACCCTGGGTCAGAATTACCATTTTCTAGCTATGTGTCTGTGGGCAAGCCGCTTCATGAGTCAGTCATTTTTCATTTCTAAAATGGGCTTAATTATGCCTCCCTCAAAAGTTTGTTCTGACCAATGAGACAAAAGAAGTGAAAGTGCTTCTTTATAAATAGCTAAGTGCCTGGTAATGTTACATAATTATTTTAAAATGCTTTATGTTTATAGAACGTAATACATATTTTATATTTTATGTATATTTAAAAATATGAATGTGTAAGAAGTTCTATGCAAGTTTAAGGTATAGATCACTCCGAAACATATAACATTTAACATTAATGTTAACCCTTAACATTAAACTAAACTCTTTTTTTTTTTTTTTTTTAAGATTTTATTTATTTATTTGACAGAGAGAGACCACAAGTAGGCAGAGAGGCAGGCAGAGAGAGAGAGAGAGGAGGAAGCAGGCTCCCTGCTGAGCAGAGAGCCCGATGCGGGACTCGATCCCAGGACCCTGAGATCATGACCTGAGCCGAAGGCAGCGGCACAACCCACTGAGCCACCCAGGCGCCCTAAACTAAACTCTTGATAATGGTTTTGAGTTGAATTATGTTATTGTTCCCATTATGGGAGATAATAACATAATTTACTATCACAGATACTCAATTTGAAACTTAGATGTGGGGTGCCTGGTTGGCTCAGTGGGTAAAGCCGCTGCCTTTGGCTCAGGTCATGATCTCAGGGTTCTGGGATCGAGTCCCACATTGGGACTCAGCAGGGAGCCTGCTCAGCAGGGAGCCTGCTTCCCTTCCTCTCTCTCTGCCTGCCTCTCTGCCTACTTGTGATCTCTCTCTGTCTACTTGTGATCTATCTCTGTCAAATAAATAAATAAAAACCTTGAAACTTAGATGTGACTGAAATAGTTAATTTGGAGACATTATTTGCTGAGAGGAACACAAGGTAATTTATTACTATAATCAATTCTATTATTATTGAGTTGGAAGCTTTCAGGATATTCAAAAGGTAGTGATTTCTAAATATTTAAAAATCTATCCCATCTAGTGGCTTATGATTCAAGGTGCTTAGACACTTAAAGCTTGATCTGATGAACCTAACAAAGAGGCTGACTTCCTTTCAGGAGCTTTGAACATCATAACAACTCTGATTCTATGTCTGTCCTACCTGCCACCTGCTTCAACTTCAATTTCTCTTGATTGCTGCACATCTAATTTATTTCGTAAGGTTTTGTTTTGTTTTTTATTTATTGTTATTATTTTTTAACAAGGTTCCATGCCTTGTTGGGAGGCCAGCATGGGGCTTAAACTCACAACTCTGAGATGGAGACCTGAGCTCAGATCAAGAGTTAGAGGCTTAGCTGACTGAGCCATCCAGGCGCTCCTATCGCATAAGTTTTTTTTTTTTTTTTTTTTAAGATTTTATTTATTTATTTGACAGACAGAGATCACAAGTAAGCAGAGAGGCAGGCAGAGAGAGGAGGAAGCAGGGTCCCTGCGGAGCAGAGAGCCAGATGCGGAGCTCGATCTCAGGACCCTAGAATCATGACCTAAGCTGAAGGCAGAGGCTTTAACCCACTGAGCCACCCAGGCGCCCTCGCATAAGTTTTTAATGGCCATTACTGCAATAATCCAGGACTTGAAATCTTACTATCTTAGGCAACTAATGGCAACCCTTTTGGTCTGGGTAGTAATAGTAAGATGACATTTACTATTAGCATCCAGTAAAAGGTCTTTTGTTTTGTTCTTTATTTATTTATATTTATTATTTTTAAGGTTTTATTTACTTATTTGAGAGAGAGAGAAAGAGCATGAGAGGGAAGAAGGTCAGGGAGAAGCAGACTCCCCATGGAGCTGGGAGCCTGTGTGGGACTCCATCTCAGGACTCTAGGATCATGACCTGAGCCAAGGGCAGTGGCTTAACCAACTGAGACATTCAGGCGCCCAAGTTTTTTTGTTTTAATTCCAGTAGAGTTAACATACAATGTTATGTTTCAGATGTACAATACAGTGATTCAACAATTCTATACATTCCTCAGTGCTCATCACAATGAATATTCTATTAATCCCTACTCATTCCACCACCAACCTCTCCTCTGACCCCCACTTATCTCTCCTCCTCTTCTCTATAGTCAAGGGTCTGTTTCTTGGTTTGTCTTTTTTTTTTTCCTTCATTTATTTTGTTTCTTAAATTTCACATGAGCAAAATCATATAGTATTTTTCTTTGACTTACTTCACTTAGTGTTATACCTTTTAGTTCCATCCATGCTGTTGCAAATAGCAAGATTTCATTCTTTTCTATGGCAGAGTAATATTCTGTGTGTGTGTGTGTGTGTGTGTGTGTGTGTGTGTGTACACCACCTCTTCTTTATCCATTCATCTATGGATGGACCCTTGGGCTGCTACCATAGCTTAGGTGTTGTAACTAATATTGCAATAGAGGCGCCTGGGTGGCTCAGTGGGTTAAGCCTCTGCCCTCGGCTCAGATCATGATTTCAGGGTCCTGGGATCAAGCCCTGCATCGGGCTCTCTGCTCAGCAGGAAGCCTGCTTCCCCCTCTCTTTGCCTGCCTCTCTGTCTACTTTGATCTCTCTCTCTTTGTCAAATAAATAGATAAGATCTTTAAAAAAATAATAATATTGCAATTAACATAGGGGTGCATATATCTTCTCAAATTAGTGTTTTTGCTAAGTTGGGGAGACAAACCATAAGTGACTCTTAATCTCACAAAACAAACTGAGGGTTGCCGGGGGGAGGGGGTTTGGGAGAAGGGGTTGGGATTATGGACATTGGGGAGGGCATGTGATTTGGTGAGTGCTGTGAAGTGTGTAAACCTGGTGATTCACAGACCTGTACCCCTGGGGATAAAAATATATGTTTATAAAAAATAAAAAAATTAAAAAAAAAAAAACCCAGTATTGCAATTACTGGATCATAGAGTAGTTCTATTTTTAACTTTTTAAGAGTGCTCATATTGTTTTCCACAGTGGCTGCACCAGGTTGCATTTCTAGCAACAATGCATGCGAGTTCTTTTTCTCCACATCCTTGCCAGTACTTATTTCTTATGTTGTTGATTTTAGCCATTTTGCAGGTATGAGGTGATATCTCATTATAGTTTTGATTTACATCTCCCTGATGAGTAATGTTGGGCATCTTTTCAGGTTCCTGTTGGCCATCTGTATGTCTTCTTTGGAAAAATGTCTGCTGTCTTCTCGCATTTTTTTAATTGGATTATATGTTTTTTGGGTGTTGAGTTGTATGTTTTTTTTTAATATATTTTAGATACTAACCCCTATTGGATATGTCACTTGCAACTATCTTCTGTCATGCAGTTTGATGCCTTTTGTTTCTGTTGGATGATTCCTTCACTGTGCAGAAGTATTGGTTTTTTTTTTTTCTTTAAAGATTTTATTTATGACAGATGGTGAGAGAGCAAGCACAAGTATGGGGGAGCTGTTGAGGAAGAACCAGGTTCCCTGCTGAGCAGGGAGCCCTAGGCAGGGCTTGATCCCAGGATGCTGGGCTCATGACCTGAGCCGAAGGCCAATACTAAATGACTGAGCCACCCAGGCGCCCTTCAGAAGATTTTTTTTTTTTTAATTTTTTTTTTTGCAGGTATTTTATTTTATTTTTTTATTAATTTTTTATTTTTTATAAACATATATTTTTATCCCCAGGGGTACAGGTCTGTGAATCACCAGGTTTACACACTTCACAGCACTCACCAAAGCACATACCCTCCCCAATGTCCATAATCCCACCCCCTTCTCCCAAATCCCCTCCCCCCAGCAACCCTCAGTTTGTTTTGTTTTAAAAAAATTCTCTTACTTTCTTTTTGTTTATATGATTTTGAGAAGTCCACTAAAATTTTTTAATGAGACCAATATTAATATTTCACACTTCATTATATTTTTATCAGGACAAAGGAAAGTTAAGGCTATATATACTAACCAGAATAAGACCTTATACAGCAATTTATGACCATCCATAGGAGATAAACAAAAGAAGCTTGCATCCTTATATAGCACACAGCACTGCAGCAAAATATAAAACATTGATTTAGAATTTTAGAAACAAAGTAACTTGTTTGTTTAAGTTTTATTGTATTGTTTTATAATAAAAATCCATGTGGGCAAAATTAAAATATTTGAGTAATATAATCAATCATAATTTAAGAGATTTATAAAGAATGGTAGTTTAAAATGTTTTTTCTGTATCCTTGGAATGCTGTACACACACTAAAATTATATACTGGGCCACAAAAAACTTTAAATCCATGTATGAGTAAAATATGTTTATTCTACTCTGGCTCTTTTCAAGATTTTCTTTGCCAT
This sequence comes from Mustela lutreola, assembly GCF_030435805.1. Classification (NCBI taxonomy): domain Eukaryota; kingdom Metazoa; phylum Chordata; class Mammalia; order Carnivora; family Mustelidae; genus Mustela; species Mustela lutreola. Next base: position 97,269,406 of record NC_081296.1, read on the forward strand.
TGGTTTTCTATAGTTAAAGGAAGATCCCTCAGTGTTGGGTTTTGTTTACTTATTTTGGTACTTGCTTTGTGTACTTTCTAGTTCTGTGGTTTTGTGACAATTTTGGAAAGATCTAGGCCAGTATTCAAATATTCCTGGTCCGTCTATCTTTTCCTTCTGGTATTCTAGTTGTACATTACAACTTAAAATTGTCCCACAGTTCTTGGATTTTCTGAAGTTCAGTTTGGGTAGTTTTTATTGTTTATACTCAGGGTCACTGACAATTTCCTTGCTGATGTCTAGTCTACTGATGTCATTAAGGAACTCCTAATTTCTGTTTTTTTTTATTTTTAATATTTCTTTTTCATTCTTAATTTTTATCTCTTCTCATATTACACATCTGTTATTGCCTATAGTCTATTTTGTTCCCATTAGAGCCCTTAATATAGTATTGTTCATTTAAATTCTCAGGTAATTCTAGTACAGGTCCTACTTTAGTCTGGTTCTGATGATTTCTTTTTGTCCCTTAGGCTGTGATTTTCTTTATATTTTGGCCTGCACTGTAATTTAACTGAGAGATGAGTTGTATTGCAAAATAACTGAGGTAAACAGGCTTTTAGCATTAGAATTTATGGTGATCTAGTTAGGAATTGATCTGTGTTTAATATCTGCTCTAGCTAAGGTGCCAGTGGCTTCAGATTTTTTTAGTGTCCCTGCATTTAATGTATATATATTTTTATCCCTCCTGATTTTTGTTGTACCTAAATACTCCAATTCTGTATCTCTTACCTAATTCAGCCATAGTCCACTGTTGCTATAATTGAGCCCTATATTTGTTAATATGGTGGTAAGGTGCCAGCAAGGTGGCATGTTCAGTAATCTCCAGTTATTATCATTACTTCAGGGAGATTGTGTCTTGAGGCTATGATGTTTGCAAGTGTTTATCCAGTGGTATAATAGCTCTACTTCTGGGCCGTTACTCCGTTCCCTGTCCAGTTTCCCAGTCTGTTTCTTCAAAGCTCTTGTCCATTAACTATTATACTCTAAGGTAATACAAAAAGGTTGGAAGGTAATGGAGTCAGAGGAATTACCTTACATCAGCTGAGAGAAAACTCTGGCAAAGTATCTCTCTGTGAAGTAGGCATTTGCTATGGAGAACTCTCTAGGTGTATCTCACAATGAATACATTTTCTGTGCCCCTAATAGGCCATCAGGGAATTGGTATGAAATCTTTCTCTAGAACATGTTGGTTTTCCTGATTTTAAGAAGCATGGACATATGGGAGCTCCTTAAGGCTCTAGGTCCATGAGTTTCTCCTCCATTTCCATCAGCTTTTCAAAATTACTATTTCAGTGTTTCTTTGAGTTTATAGCTTCAGCTCCTCTAAATAAGCTGTTATAAGCTGTGATTGTCTGGATGCATTTGTCTCTTGATTCTTTATGTGTATATGTTTTCATGGCTCATACTGGGTCACCTGATCTCTTCTTTTATAGATGTCTTATATAAGTTAATGTCTTCACAAATAGGGAATGATTTGGCTCCAGATTCCATCAATCTATAGCTAAGCTGTGCTATATTCTACGGAAGACAGAAAGAAAATGAGACAGCAATCGATAGGAAATCGCTCTCTTCTGTAAATTGTGAAATAAAGTATCTGTATAAACCCAAGTAAAATATATTCCTTTAAAATGATATTTGAAGTCTTTGAATAAGCAGATTTATGACTCCCCATTATAATAAGTTGGATCTTAAGTCTTTGCTAAGTTTCTTATATCCCTCATGGTGAAAATACATGGGAAGAGCATCTGAGTCCATGGTTTTGAAGAAGAAAATTTTGAGGCCAGCTTGAAGAGATAACATGTTTTTCCCTGCCAATTGTTGAATTGCTTTTTTCTTTATTTCCTGGGATATATTTAAATGTAGACCATTTTCCTATGTATATTTTAGAACTTGGTCTTTGTGATTTAAAGAGTCTTGATTTATAAACCTATGTTTCTTATGGAATGTTTTCTTAAGTTATTTCTAATTGTTTTTTCCTTCTTTTGTTCACTGGTGATTGTCAAACTTCTTTCCACATGTGCAATTCTAAAAAAAACAGCTTTTTAGTCATTGATATTCCTATATATTCTTCAGATTTGCTCCTGATCGATGATTAAATACAGTCTACCATTTAGTGCTTTCATCATGCTGATATAAGGCATGAGGAATCAACATATTTTCAGTTTATTCTTCATACTGATAGTGATGAAACTCAGGAGTTATTGCAGGTCTGCTACATTTGAGGAGTTTCTAGGGATTGCATTAGTCCTTCTAAATATTGAAATACTTGAATTGTATATTAAAATATTACCTGTAATCTCCTCTCTGCATTATGAACCTTTCCACCAGATGGGCAGCAAGGTGGAGTGAGATCCCACATTACGAATCCCCTGGATCAAAATGTAGATCTTTACTCTTGGGTCAAATCCCCCTTGCTCCTATGGGTAAAGAAATGCAAAAACTTTTTCCTAGAATTCTATTACCTAACTTTATAAATGTCATACCTCTGAACTCTCTTCTAAACTTAACACATTTTATTTCTGCTAAATGTGATCTACTCCTCCATCCAATATACTGGAATCCCCTATGAACAATAGAGTATATGCAATTAAATTTTTGGCAGTGTTTACTTCCTTTACAGTATTAATTGCACTAATAGAAGTTGGTTGATTTTCATTTTTGTTTTCTATGCTTTGTATTTCTGCCATACTACGCATTTCTCATTATCGCTTCTTGCTTATCTTTATAGATGTCATGTTCTCTTACATATTCTTGAAAACATCAATGAGATTTCTTCCAAATAGTTGATACACTTCTTTCATAAAATCATTTTCAGGAATTTGACATCCTTCTGGTGTTAAGGATGAGTTTACAATCATCTTAAACTATAGTAGTTTTTCAGAAGTCTCATGTCCTACGTTAAGAGCTAAAATACATACTTTTTTATATGTGTGTATATGTAAACTAGATCTAGAAGAATACATAAATCGGAAATACTTGTTTCTTCAGGAAAATGGAATAGAGGCTAAGCAATATGATTAATTATAAATGATTACTTTTCTAATAAGCACTGTTATAATTAAGTTTAACGTGAAGAGTAACCATGGTTATTTATGATGATTTTAAAGGAAGATGCACTTGTCATTGTCATAACAGCGAGAAATGTCTGGTAAATTTGCCAATGGACACCTATTGATGTTTTTGAAAGCAGGAAAGAGCAATATGAGAACAGAAAGAAAATTGCAGTGATTGAGGATTAACTAGCAAGTGAGGAAACATAAAACCAAAGAAGGGATTAAATTCTAAGAAGCTTTACAGTGATATAACAAGCAAGAGAGCTGTGGCTAGAAAGGGAAATGGAGTTAGTGGGGTGTTTATCTTTTGTTTTTGTTTTAGCAAATTGAACCTTAAAGTTATTAGCTTGTAGGATGGTAAATTCCAGAAGAGGGGCTTCTCATCAGTAGAGCCAATTAAATGGGGGAGGTCTTGAGACTGAATGCAGCAAAAGGTTAAAAAAAAATAGGCAGGAAGAGGACTGACTGAGCTCATGCTGGATGGAAAAAGAAAGGATAACTTGTCTATGGATTATCAGTTGTAGCTGAAAGATGAGCTTTCTTACGATTTTTAGTTAAGAAAGGAAAGAGTGATGGTACAAACAGTGTAGACAGGATAGAAGAGAGTTTAATTGAGAAGTATGGTATAGAACATTTGTATAGAGAAAGTGCTCATGTGTTTTTTTGTGTGTGTGTGTATAAAGACAGGAAACTAAAAGGAAGAATTTATATAACTTACAATCTATTCTTTGGGTGAACACTTAGTCCAGTTATGTTCCAGGCACACTATCAGTAACTGAATATACAATATTGGACAAGAAAGGCTTTGATCCCCCCCACTCAGTTTTCAGCTGAGGTGAGGATAATGAATCTTTGTTATTGGAACTCTTACTTCTTGTATATTTGCTGTATTTTCTCAACTTTCCTCACAGAAGTTGTTTATGTTCCTAATTAGAAAAAAGACACAAAGACATAAAGATAAAAATTAGGGTTAAAAAAGACTGGTGACAATAGAATATTTTCTAAATAGCAACTTAAAATAATATAAAAAATTGAGGCAAAATATTTTCTAATCTTTAGATATTCTTTGAAAGCTCAAGATGTTCATAGATCTCTCATAATTTTGATAAACATGAGCTATACCTAATGTAACTTTTAAAAATGCTATTTTTGCAATGGCATATTTTAAAAATCAGTGATTTCTATGAAAAAAATGTACAAACTGTGTAGTTTAAATTTTTGGGAAACTAACTTTATTTACTATATAAAGAGTTTGCAAAATGGAACAAGAAGGAATTTAGTCAAGATTTAGCATATTAGATTACATAAGTGTTTATTGATATACTCATCTTGTTTTTTCAAATCTTTAGGTTTTATCTAGAAAAAAGATAGTTGCTAATATAAACTGAATTATTGACAATTCATTTAAATCTTGAATAAATTTCATTCTGTTGTACTACATACCTATCTATTCTGGAAATGCTTTTATTAAAAAATCAAGCAACAGAAGGATTACATGGAAAAATATGTATATAAGCATAACCTCTGGTCTTTTCAAAGCAGAAATTAAGTCATAGCAATCCACAAGATGACAGTCATCTTACCTACATTATATTTTACATAAAGAATTCTTCATCCCTCTTACAGCTCAGGTCCCAGATGTAAGTGTATTAACTCAGCCAGGTAAAAGAAAATAATTCGAGAAAATTAAGACCTCTAATAATGAAACATTTTTGGAATAACCACAGAAGATACCACCTCAATAGATGTCTGTGTTCTTGTTGCTGGCTCTTGAGTTGCCAGTTAAAAACAAGCATAATCCAGTCATCTATAGAAACAACATAATGTTGCTTTAGTTTACTCATTCATAACATAACACTTTAACCATGATTACACATTTTTAATATAAAAGATATAGTGAACTACATCTATATTTTGTTGTGAAACTACAAACTATATTTTAAACAAATTGGTTGAGCACAGTGCTAATGAACTAATTTATATAAGCCAAGTAAATGTTTTATGTCCTATGTCAAAAATCATGTCTCTTGCCCTAGATAAAACCTTGGATCTGAACGTGTCATTTATTATAATTGGAGTCAAAAGATAGAGGTAATTGGATAAGTTCAAGTTCTATTATTACAAAGTAAATGTTAACTTACTTGAAAACAGTTCACATGCATCACATCACTGCACAAAAACTGCAATGCTTTAAAAGACAGTTGAAAGAAAATTCATCTTACTATTACTGTTTTTCACTTGATGTTGAATGCAATCTCTAACAATCTGTCTAAAATAGAACCTATCACCTTCTAGCCTATAACTGATTTTTCTTAGCACTTACGCACAACTGATGAGTTACAGATCTATTTCCTTGCCACCTCACTGGAGAAAGCTCTTCTGGATCAGACCTTTCTTCTCTGTTAACTGTTGAGTTTTCCTGGTCTCCAGGGTCTGATGGAGTTATTGCCCAATAAGTATTTTTTGAATGAATAATTCATCTTCTTGTGGCACCTGGGTGGCTCAGTTGGTTAAGTGACTGTTTTTGGCTCAGGCCATGATCCCAGGATCCTAGGATAGAGCCCTGCCTCAGGCTCCCTGTTCACTGCGGGAACCTGCTTCCTCCCTCCCCATCCTCACCCAACCTCATGGGTTCACAGGCATTTTCTCACTGTCTCAAATAAAATCTTAAAAACATTTAAAAAAATTAAAATTTCATCCTCTTAACTACAAATACAGAACAAAAAATTACTGTTATGAAATTTAAGGATATATACACACTTTAAGTAATATTTCAGTATGTACACTTGGAGTCTGGAGAGGCCTAACAGACTGTCAGCCTACTGATAACTATAAGATTATATGTATCACAAGACCAATAGGTCATATAGACCACGTTGATAAAGCAGAACCATAAGTTAATATTTCACATCCATGCATTTTCACCAGTATTCTCTGCTCTACCATGAAGAATGCATGAACATAGGCATGGTCTATTAAGAATTTTAATTGCTGTGAATAAGATCTGGTATAACATACAGATTATTTTTTTTTTAATGAGGAATTTTTTATTATTTTATTATTTTTTTTTAATTTTTTATTTTTTATAAACATATATTTTTTATAAACATATATTTTTATCCCCAGGTCTGTGAATCACCAGGTTTACACACTTCACAGCACTCACCAAATCACATACCCTCCCCAATGTCCGATTTGTCATCAACTTCCAGAGTGCAAAATGTGTGTGTTGGACTTCTTCTAAATATAACTTTATATTTGTGAAAACTTTCAGCTTGAGCTAACTCTGCCTTGTCTTTCAGGACTTACGAGATTTGAGCCAGAACTTATCACACGTTTCTTTAAGTACAAGTACCCTCCCCCCGCTATCTGAGAGTGGAATGTTCCTATGGAACTTTTCATAAGCTGAAATGGAGTAAAGCAAAGAATGTTTCCCACGTTCTGAAAATTTGCATTAAATTGCTTAGCATATGAAAGACCTACATTAGTACTTGATTTCACTAACAAATCTGATGAGAATTTTGGCTTGTATGAGAAATGTAGATCTCTAGTAAAAAAAGCAAGGTAGTATAATGTGAATTTCTGTAAAGTGGGGAATACCTGTATCCCCGTGGTCATTTCTGAGAACTTAGTGATATTGATAAACATACTCCCTGTGACAAGACAAAGCATACAGGATTTAAAAACCAAAAGAAAGTTCTGTACTTGTATTTCTTGGGTAAAATATTTCCAGTCTAAACTAAGCTGTTCTGATTATAAACAAATTCTCTAGGCAATTTGTGATTGTTTTCATTTAGAAATAATCATTTAGAACTTCTACTTGGATTAATTTTGAAATAGCTTGTTCTTAAATGGAAGCAGAGTAAAGACTATCCTGTATTCATATTTTCAAATGTGGTTGATCAATTTCTTTATTACTTAATTTCCCTCACTCCTGAGTTACTTCAAATTGAAAAGGACAAGACTTTCTGGAAGGGGACACAGACAATAAAATGATGAAAATGGCATTTCTGTTTTCAGAGATCTCACTTGGGCCAAAATTCGAAGTCAGTCTTAAAAAAGAAAAATATAATTCACAGCTAGAGGAAAGTAATGTAATACTCAGATCCCAGAAATGACAAGAAATCCCAATTCCATCTACTATGTTATTGCTTATTCTGGAAAATTCTGTTACTGTCTGCTTGTATAGCATATGGATTTTTAAAAAGTCTAGAGATGAGAGAAAAGGAGACAAAGCCCAGGTCCCAAGAAATAAAGTTGGATCAAACACCCCACATTAAAAAAAACGAGTTAAAGGCAAGAATACCAGTGTGTGAACTGGAAACAGACCACCTCCTTTGGTTTCAGATAAAAGGGAAACCAAAGGTTTCCAACCAAAGGTCTGTTCTTCCTGAGGGATTTTTGAAATTGTTAGATTAGACAGAAGAGAGAGCATATGGTATTTGTCTTTCTGACTTACTTTACTTGGCATAATGCCCATGAGGGTCCATTTAAGTTGTCATAAATGGCATGCCATTCTTTTATGTCTGAACAATATTCCATTGTATACACACACACCCCCAAATTTCTTTATCCATTCATCCATTGATGGATATTATGTTGTTTCCGTATCTTGACTATTGTAAATAATGCTGTAGTGATGATGGAAGTGTCGGTTACAGTCCTTTGGGGTCCATGAGCATAAGCCTCATTGAACACGAGAACCAGGCAATGTAGAGGTGTTCCTTGGCAGTAGTGACAAAAATCAGGACCCCGCACAAAGGTGGGAGTTTTTCTGAGTGACACCAGTTACTAAAGTCCACTGGATCAGGGATGCTAACTCCCCTGGTCTTTGGAGCCCGGTGATAAAGAAGCATCCCGTAAGTGAGAACCAGATGTGTGTAAAAGCTCCCTTCTGGAAGATACTTGTCCTCTGGAGCATGGCAAAGGAAGAGTGTGAAGATGGTGACTGCTGCTCTCTATCCCCAGAGAATATTAAGGCAGGCTCCTAGATTTGTGTGTTAAATTAGTTCCTTGCCCCACAGGCCAAAGCTTTAATATAAGCAGGTAAACTTCCTTCCCTTTAAGTCTGGCCATAAGCAGCTGCCTCTGACGTGGGCTCTAGATGGGAGTGAGTTTGAATGTGTGTGCCTTTTAAGAGCAGTTCTCTTGATGCTACAGTCTTGTGGGTTTTTCAACGAGCCTTGTTGGTTTTCAGAGTTACAGGTGTTTAGAGCATGTCTCTCAAGTGTAGGTCTTAAGTGTTCAAATGGCGGGCATGGGGTTTAAATCCTCGGTTCCTCAGGGAGATGTTCCCAGTTTTGAGCTCCCCGTGGGTTATGGGTCTTTGCACCAGGAGTGGGGTTTATGGTGAGATTCTTTCTCAGACTCTCAATCCACTTGGTGGTTTTCTTCCATTTGCCCAACGTGTAGTTGTCACTTAGCCTTTGCACTCTTTTTTTTTTTTTTTTCCCCCCGCAAAAGGGAGTTTTCCATATGTTGCTATAGATTCTGTGGGTCTGTGGGTGGAGGTCTGTTCAGGATCTTCCTATATCACCATCTTGAACCGGAACCCTCTGGAATTTATATTTTTTGTCCTGAACAATGCACTGCCAAAAATTTAAATTGGCTTCAGTTACCAAAGTGAAGCAAATCCTCAGTGGAGTTATTTCATATTCAGGCTTTAAAGAACTCCATGGATAAAGGCTTAAGGGAGAGAGCTCACAATAAAACCTGACAAAAATCACATGGGAAAACCAACCATCCTGAGTCCAGAGAAATAACCATCAGCACAATCAGGCATAAAAAAATGATAGGTATATTATCATGTCCATAGTATAGAATTCACTTATAAATGCATTTCAAATATTAATAAAATAGCTTAAACATGAAGTAAGTAGCAACTTACAGTCAAACATTTGAAAAAGAACCAATTTCTGCAACTAAAATAGAATTAGAAAATAACCGAAATGGATTGATAACCAATCAAGCTAAAGAGCATCAGAGGCAAAGAGAAGATTTTTAAAACAGCCTATAAAGAATGAAAACTAGACTAACGTTTAATTTTTCAGTAGCAATCATAGAAGGAGGAAGTCCTACCCACCATTCAAATATAAGAAAAAAAAAAACTCATTTAAACTATGGATTGAGGAAACTTTTAATATTATAATGGAAACTATTTTTAGGCTAACCAAATTCTCAATAGAGACCCTTCTAAATGTAATAAATACTGCATGTGGAATTTAAAAACCAAATGAGCAAAAGGGAAGTTGAAAATGGAGGGCAAAACAAGAAATAGACTCTTAACTATAGAGAACTGAAGGTTACCAGAAGGGAGGTGGGTAGGGGGATGGGTCAAATAGATGATGGAAAATAAAATGCACTTGTAGGGGCATCTGGGTGGCTCAGTGAGTTAAAGCCTCTGCCTTCTGCTCAGGTCATGATCTCAGGGTCCTGGGATCATGCCCCACATTTGGACTCTCTTCTCAGCGGGGAGCCTGCTTCCTCCTCTCTCTGCCTGCTTCTCTACCTACTTTTAATCTCTGTCAAATAAATAAATGAAATCTTAAAAAAAATGCACTTGTAGTGAGCCTTGGGTATTGTACAATATACCAATTCAACGCTTTTATGCACCTGAAACTCATATTACACTATATGTTAACTAACTGGAATTTGACTAAAAACTTAAATGTTCTTATAAAAAATTACATTTGGAAGTATAAGATGCAAATATAGCAAAAATAGCAAAATATTAGGAATTACATGACTAAAATAGCAGACATTAGCAAAATATTAACAATTACATGACTAAGGCAAATATTGAGTTTACAAAATCATAATAGTGGCCAATTTGTGGTGTTCTAAAAGAATATTGAAAAATATTAGCTTATATGCCCACATGCTAGAACAATAACATTGGTAAAAGAGGCGTACCTTTAAAAAAATCGTTCTAATATCTTTGAACGGCTCAAGAGAATGATAAATATCTTGATAAATGTGAATATACCAATAAGGTCTTTACTGTGAGACTCTGAACAGCCCCAAGCGGGGATCCTTGGAATTCAGCATGTTACAGACCTGAGAAGTCGAATTTTCAGCCTTCCTATTGGCTCCTGAAGTTTCCTGCTTTGCTGGTACGCTTCAGCGGCTCCCTCATTTGCCTCCATCGTCTCCTTTCATGTTACTTTAGAGTGTCTCTTTGTAAGATTGCCTGTCCCTTTGGAATACTGTTTGAACAGCTGTTTGTGTCGAGAACAACACTTATTGCAGTTTTAATCGACTGCATCTCTTAAGAATTTTTTTTTTTTACATGCATTGAAGTAGTTTTAACAGTTTGTGTGTAAAGGGGAAGTTCATTTTCTCACCATAATACATATACATTTGTGTCATGTATCCTATAACATCACAAGTGGGAAATGTGGTATAATGGAAAAACACAAAGCCGGAAGAATTTCTTGTCTCTGCTCTGTACTAATTTGCTCTGTGATCTTCTCAGTTCACCTAACCTCTCTGGATAATAACACTTGTTCTTCCTACCTTGAGGATAAAAAAGAGCTAATAGCTATTAAATTGCTCTGAAACAGTTCAAAGTGTTACTGTTACAAAAGAACAGGCCACTTATCAAAGAAAAAAAGAACACAGCTAAATCCTGCAGCCACTTCACTTATTTTTTGTTATGCCTTAGGGAATTATTCAATCAAATGTTGAACTATCCACTTTAGAATCCTTCAAGCCCTAAAATGATCAATACTTTATTTGCCTCTCTTTCTATTTGTATCATGTAGCTTTGATATGTGTACAAGGTTAAGAGAGAAAAATCAGAGTTTGGATGTGTTTTCCACATGATGATAAGGTCTGATGCTAGTAACAATGTGTTGGATATAAGTATCAATATAAAATACTCTAATTATTCATAAATAGTGTTTTGAAAGTGGGGGGATCCTCAGGTATACTGGAGAACTTTCTTTCTTGGAAGTGTTTATAAATTAGCCCAGACTAAATGTATAGAACCTTAGAAAGGCAAACAGATGAACTGTAGTCTAGATGAATGTTCTTTTATACAACTGTACTGGATAATTCTGTTGCTTCAAATTTCTTACTTAAAAAGTGTATTTTTATTGTAAGACCTGAAAGTCTTGCCCAAGGCTTTAACTTGTTTCTCTCTTCTTTGAACTGTGCTTTAGCTACCTATTTACCTGGGTCAATTATTTTACCTATCCTGGGACATGTTGTTTTTCCTAAGAATAATTACTTGGCCACTGAGTTAGTAAAATACTTACATTAAGATTCTTCTCCCGACAGTGAGTGTGGTTGCAACCAACTGTCCTCTGGAGAACAGCTAAGGAAGTTGGAAGAAATTAATTTTTAAAGATTTCTCTTAAAGGTATTGGAAGAGCTAACAGATCAGTGAGAAACTTTGGAAACAATGTGAGAGAAAGAGGGAAGGAACTCTGGCACTTAGAATTACTTCTAGTTCAGGGCTTCTTCCAGTTCTGTAATTATGGCTGAGAAGTTAAGAGACTGATTAGTATCTCAGGATTCAAGCACTGGGGAAGAATTTGGAATTCAGTGCCCACCAAAGTGGAGCAGGCTTTGTTACCCACCAAGCTTCATGTATTCTGTCATCGTTAACCTCCTACTCTAGCTGCTTGCCCCCACATGGGATGGTAACTTCATATGTAGAAACATGAACTTCAGTGGGGAAACCAAGAGAAACTATAGACAGTAAAAAAGCAAACAAACCAAAACCTTGTGAATCCAGATGTGGACTTTAGGATAAAAATGTTTGTGATGGTTAAGGAAGTAAGGCAAAATCAAGAATTTAAGTCAAGAACTGAAATCTATTGAAAAGAACCAAATGAAAAGTGTAGAACTAAAAACTGGCATTTATAACTCAATAGGTTATGTTATAGAAGATTAAATATAGTTAAAAAAGCAAATGAGTACACTATAAGACTTCAGAAAAAAATATCCAGAGAAAAGGGATAAAAAACACAGGAAATTGTATAAAAGACATATGGGATACAGTGGAAAAGTCTAATATATGCACTTGGAGAGCTAGAAGGATAAGAGAAAGAGGTTAGAAGTAATACAAAGAGAAAATGGAAGAAAAAATTTCAAACTATTAAATATCAAGACTTAGGAAAACCAAATAGCAGTAAACCTTAAAAGCAGGAAAAAACCCAAAATGATGTATTTTGCAGGTACAAAAATAAGATGGGACTGATACCTTAAATAATGGAGACCAGACTAAGATTAATATAATGTGCTGAAGGAAAATAGCTGGCAAGTCAAAATGCTATAACCCATTAATATATCCTTAATCCATGTAACTAAATACAAATAGCTCAAAAATTATTAACCGATGTTAGATATTATGAAGCATAAAACATTGAATTAGAAAATGTTTTTTAAAAAGAGGTACACAGAATTCTGTTTATTTCTGTACAACAAATTCCCACAAACTTAGCGTCTTAAAACATGTGCTTATTATGTTGCGATTGTCATTGGTCAGGAGTTATGAACAGCATCACACTGGGTCTTCTGCTTAGAGTTTCATGAAGTTGTGTTCACGTTGTGAGTCAAGTTGTATTCTTTTATGAAGCTTGGGGTCCTCTTCCAAGCTCATGAAGTAACTGGAAAAATTCTGTGTCTAAAGAACCCAAGTCTCTGTTTTCTCACTGAAAACAGAGATTGCTCTCAGGTTTGCTAGGGATTGCTAGGGATTGCTTTCAGGTTTTAAAGATCTTCTGCAATTCCTTCCCATGGCCCTCTCCAGTGTGCCTCTCACTCAGAATCTGAACGTTTAATTTGTGAAGGCTAGTAGAAGTTTCTCTTGTCTGCTAAGATAGACGTTATGTCACATAATTTTGGAAGTAACTACTCTTTCACCTTGGACATGTGTTTTGGCTGGAAGGAAGTCTTTCTGTGTCCATTCAAAAGGAAGGGATTTTACATAGAAGTGGATAAAGGGCAGCAAGAATCATCAGGCCTTCTTAGAAGTCTGTTTACCATAGACATACAAAAAACCTAAAACAAGTATGAGTGAAACCTGAGGAGAGAATATTTAAAAAATATATATATTTATTTGAGAGAGAGAGGGAGAGAGAGCATGAGAGGGGAGGTCAGAGGGAGAAGCAGACTCTCCATGGAGCTGGGAGCCCAATGTGGGACTCGATCCCAGGATTCTGGGATCATAACCTGAGCTGAAGGCAGTTGCTCAACCAACTGAGCCACCCAGGTACCTCAAGAATATTTTATATTTAATATTACACATACACACACATACAACAAGGGTGTAGACTAAAGATGGAATAATCAGAACTCTCAAGTGCTTCTGATGGAAGAGAATATTGCCACAGATATTTTGAAAAAATAGAGATCAATTCAATCTGAAAACTGGTATATTATCCAGACATTTCTTTTTTAGGAATAACTAAAACATAAGGATATAGAGTTATCAAAAAACATAACAGAATATTCATCACCATGCTTTTGTATCATGGTATGTAATATATCTCTTGTTAGGAAGAGAAGTGTCTTCTCTCCCAAATCTCCCTAACCCTCAATGTGGCTGTGTTTGGAAATAGCACCTTTGAAGAGGTAAAGTTAAAGGGGGTCATAAGGGTACTACCAAGTCCAATATGACTGGTGTCCTTATAAGAAAAGGTAGAGACACAGGGGATGTATGTGCCAAGAAAAGGCCGTGTGAAGACACAGCTGGAAAATGGCCATCCTCAAGCCAGGGAGAGAGGCCTCAGGAGAAAAGAGACCTGCTGGCACCTTGATCTTAGACTTCTAACCTCCAGAACTGTGAGGAAGCCAATTTGTTGTTTAAGCCACCTTCCTATATTTTGTTACAACAGTCCTACAAAACTGACCCAATACCCACACTGAAAATGACAGGATCCCTGTCAGGAGTAGAATCAATAGACTGTGCTATAATCATGCAATGAAATGCTATGTAGCAATGAGAAATAATAATCTATAACTATATACACAGTGTGAGTGACACCTACAAAGACAATTTAGAGCCAAAGCCAGTCATGAAGTGATAATAGACCTGATATACCAATCTTACTCTGATTTCAAATACATGTGATTTCATTTAAGCAATTTCATAAGCATTGGCATTGAGTCCTACTTAATTGAACAAATATTTGATTTCCCACTATGTAACACAGAATGTGTGAGGGGATATATTATTGAGCCAGTAGACATTCCTGCCCTTAGGTGGCTTATATTTCTAGCAAGGAATACTCAAAAACTACTACTGTGGCAAGTACATTGCTTAGGGTATTGGATGAGTGCTATGGGGGTGGAGGGTGGGGGGTGGGGGGAGAAAAAAGTAGCAAAGGACTCTGTAGTATTTGGGGGAAAAAGTTGGAATTTTAATAGCATGTTCAGGATGGGCCTCATGAAGGAGGCTTTTGAACCATTGTGTGAAGGATAAGAATGAGTGACTCTTGCAGATATGTAGGGGCAGAGCATTCCAGGCCTAGGGAAGAACTGGTGAAAGGCTCCAAGCTGGGAATGTTCCAGACAGGTTTGAAGAACATCAGGAGAATCAGAAAGCCTGCAGCATAGTGAACATAGGAAAATAAGAAAAATGATCAGGAAGTTTGGAGATGGAGAACAGGTTATGTGAGCTTTTCTTTTCTTTTTTTTTTTTAAGAGTCTTTTTTTTTTTTTTTTTAAATTTTATTTATTTTTTGACAGAACAAGCAGGAGGAGTTAGAGGGAGAGGGAGAAGCAGGCCTCCCCACTCAACAGGGAGCCTGATGCAGGGCTTGATTCCAGGATCCTGAGATCATGACCTGAGCTGAAGGCAGATGCTTAGCCGACTGAGCCACCCAGCTGGCCCAAGTTATGTGAGCTTTAAGGCATGTATGAACACTTTGGATTTTGAAATGAGACATTTGGGGAAAAAGTAATGATAGTACTTTCTTTAACTACTGTGTGTCGTGAATAGACTGTAGCAGGGCAAGGATAAATAGGGCAATTTGTTACAAGGCTATTAGAGTAATCCAGGGTAGCAATGATGTTGGGTTAGGGAAGAGTGTTAGGTCTGAATGTAGTAAAAGTGGTTGGAATTTGGGTACATATTGAAAATAGAGACTGAAGAATGACATAACAGATGACTGTATAGAATGAGAAATAAAAGGCCACAGAAAAAACACAAAGTTGGCAGCAATTGAAATGAGAAAGCCTAGGGGTGGAATGTTTATGTGGGAAGAAGAGGTCAGGGGGCACCTGGGTGGTTCAGTGGATTAAAGCCTCTGCCTTCCACTCAGGTCATGATCCCAGGGTTCTGGGATCAAGTCCCGTGTTGGGCTCTCTGCTCAGCAGGGAGCCTGCTTCCCCACCTCTCTCCGCCTGCCTCTCTGCCTACTTCTCTCTCTGTCAAATAAATAAATAAAATCTTAAAAAAAAAAAAAAAAGATGTCAGGGTAAGAGGTCCCTTAAGCATCCAAATGAGAATGTGCCTTAGGCATCCAGATGAGGTTATCAATTGCTATTTAAATAACACCCCAAATCATGCTGGTGTACAACAACAGACATTTTATGCCTTCATAATTCTGAGGAATGATGTTCAATGTCATGTTTGGAGTCTTATTGGTAGGCAGAAACTGACCTGGCTGAAATGTCCAATATGGCTTTATACAAACGTCTAGTAATTTGATATGGATGGCTGGAAATCTAGGACGTGGAGACCAGATGGGCTTCTCTCTCTTTATGGGGCTTTTTCATGCGGTATCTCTACTTGGTCTCCCTAGCCCAGTAGCTGGACTGCCTAAATGATGGCATAGGGCTCCAAAAGCACAAAAGCAGAACTTGGTAGGCCTTCATAAGGCTTAGAACTTGAATTTGTACCACCTAATTCCTTAGCATTTATTGAATTAAGCAAATCACATAACCCTATCCAGAATCAATGTGGCAGCAGTCTCCAAAGGCATGAATAATGGTGTATAATTCACTAGGGCCATTTTGGAGGTTTGGAGGCTAAATGCCACAGGCACAGAAGATGTGAGAGGTCTATTAGGCATCTAAGTATAGATGTCAAGGAGATAGTGGGACATAGGAGTGGAAGTTTCAGTAGGGTAGTTCAGCTTAGAGATAAAATTTCTAGAATTTTTGCATATTAAGTAGATGAAATCACCAAGAAAATGATTTACATGAGAATCAAAGAGTGAAAATGTTCCTGTTACATTAAAAAAAAATCTTACTGAACTGGAGGCATTTCTGATACAAGGTACACACAGGTAGAGTGTGTTTTAGTTGTGTGGCAGTCTAGGGCTCCTTGTGCTACTTTGTGAGTTTGTTGTACTACTTATCTGATATAATTTGAAATGAAAAACAAAAGTGTGTAACTTAGCTGGCTGTATGCTGTGACCTTAAGGTAACTAAATGGAAAAAAACTATCCTGCTCAAATCCATTTTAAAGGTTTCTGGGTAGGGGAAAACTCTAAGATACTATCAAAATACCTTGAGGGAGTAAATGGTTCATCTCATTAGTCTCCCTTGGACACAACAGCCCAGAGGAAGTAGCCTTAGAGAGGTTCATGGTATTTCTGTTTTTCTGCTGAGTGTCCTCTCCCCACCAGTTTGTATCCTGTTCTCTGGAAAGAGCACACCACCACCCCAGATTGAATCTGACCTGTGTGTTACTCATTGCACTTCAAATTTCCTATCCTTTTCCAAGCCTGTGTCTGAAAGATTTAGTAAAATCTGGGAACGTTTATTGAGCTAGAGAAATAAAGTCTATCTTTCATTTGAAGATAAGGGGATTAGATGGAGAATGTAGTGGTTAATGACCAAATGTGGGTGTGGCAGCTGAAGGAAAGCCAGTCCTGCCCTGTTTGAGAGAAGATGCTCTCTGCCAGCTTCTCCTCAGGACCTAAAGCGATACCCTAATGGGCTACAGAATGCCTGGAACAGGTAGGTCATCTCTGCTTCTGTTTGGATTTACAGTTGAACTGTGTAAGTCCACTTATATGCAGATTTTTGATAACTAAAGTACAGCACTACAAAGGTATTTTCTCTCAGGAGTTTGTCTTTCTTTCTTTCTTTCTTTCTTTCTTTCTTTTAAAGATTTTATTTATTTATTTGACAGAGAGAGATCACAAATAGGCAGAGAGGCAGGTAGAGAGAGAGGAAGGGAAGCAGGCTCCCTGTTGAGCAGAGAGCCCGATGCGGGGCTCGATCCCAGGACCCTGAGATCATGACCTGAGCTGAAGGCAGAGGCTTTAACCCACTGAGCCACCCAGGCGCCCCTCTCTTAGGATTTTCTTAACATTTTCTTTAGCTTGCTTTGTTGTAAGAAAATGAAATATAGTATGTAAACAAAATGCGATAATTGGCTGTTATCAGCCATGCTTCTATTGAACAGTAGGGTGTTAAGTTTTTGGATAGTCAAGTTATATGTGGATTTCTGACTGTGTAGAGGGTCAGTGGGCCTAAACCCCTCCCCCTGCATTGTTCAAGCGTACTTTCTTTTGCAGTGATAGGTAGAGCAAAATTTGGTGGTCTAGCTTAAGCAGGGAAAGTCAGCCATTATAAAGTACATAGTGCTTTAGACATTTGGCCAAAATTAGGTTAGGCATAAGGAGTCCTTAAAGTCTCTGGGTACAATTGACTCATCAGTAAAGTAGGCTTGAGTTTAGGCAAAGCCATTTTAGTAAGAAAGAGCATGAGTTTGCGTGGGTGTTTCTTCTTCCTTGCTCCTCGGGGAAACTAGTTTAAATTCTAGGTGACCTCTTAAGAGTTAAGGTACTCCATGATCTGGGTACTCCAAAATAAACTACATTAGTGTCCTTCACAAATGTGTCAAACTGTGTTTAATATAGATCTTTATGAGCAGAACCAGACCATTTAAATCTTCTCTTTGTGTGATATAAGCATGGAATAAGTAGAATAGCCACTCTTAGATTGTCAAAACTACCCTGAGCAACGCTACTGGATGCTTAGGAACTTGGTGTGCACCACTGAGTTGGGAAGAATTGGGCTCGAGGGGGATGGATGCTGATTAGGTAGAATTCCCTTTGCACTTCTTAATCTTACAGATGTACAGCAGAGTTTGGCCTTTTGAGGTAGTCTGTGCCTGCTTCTTTTGTATGATGTTGATTTCTACCCCTCTTTGGCTCTATACATACTAGTTTATGGAACACATTGTTTATTTCTTAATGAGAAGACATTACCCCATAGCAGTGTTTGCCAGTAGTGTGTGTGTGTGTGTGTGTGTGTGTTCTCGTGGTTCAAGTGCAGCTACTTGTGTATATTTCAAGTATGAATTGATACACACAGCTCCAGCTCGAGTTTCCAACTGGTGTTAATGAAATCTACCATCCTCAGTAAGGATTGATGGAAAGATTTTTCTCCTTATCCACACACAATAATTTTATTCCCAAAATGCAATAAAACCATTCCTTTCAGCTTTTTAAACCCACTTTTTGCTTCTGAAAATTGAACATTTGGAAGTGGAACTTCTGGAGGAAGTTAGGGAACAAGGGGTGTGAATAACATGCATGTACCCTCACAATAAACTAATACATAATACAAGTATGACTGCTAATTCATTTGATCTTCAGAAAGTTTAGTAGTATTCAGTGGTTGGGGGAGGGAAACAGGAATGGAAAGATTAAATGTCTTTAAGCCTGAATATATCGCTAGTTATTTTCATAAACTGTTAGTTCAGACATTGGTTGCGTGGAAGTAAAAGGTTTTGGGTTTAGTATCATTTAAAATTTTTTTCCTGTGTATCTTCATACAGATGTTTGTAGAAATTTGGAAAATATTCTATCCAGGGCTCTTCTTCCTTCAACTGTTTGAATTACAATTAAGCTTTTAGGCTCTTGCTTTAGTTGTTTTGGGTTTAATTCCTGTCCTCCATCCTGACTTATAGCACTTCATAATTTGACCTGTTTTTTTGTTTGGAACTTCTTATAGCGGTCTTTCCTAAAAATTCTAATGTCTCATCTATGACTAGGGAACAAATAATTATAGTCTCAATGCAGGGAATGGATAGCATTGAGCTTATATTTCATGTGTATGAAGGCATCTGTCAATATACCTTCTGGTTCAAGCTCCTAATTCCCCTGTGGATTCTGAAGGGGAATAAACCTCTCTTGCAGGGGTAGAACCGCTACCAAGCAGAGATCGATGAGTGACTCAGTAGTTCTTTCATTTTATTTAGAACTAAGGCTTCACCTTGACACTGTTCTTTTCCTAGTACTTGATCCTTTATTTTTATTCCATTCTGCCTCTCCTCTGGATAGTCCTATCCAGACAGTAATCTCTGGGAACCAAAGGAAAGAATCTAGCAAACCAGGCTGAAACTGTGAAGTGTAGCCCAGGATTATATGATACGAGATCCGTGTGGATTCCTGATCACAAAATCCCCAATGGGTCTATAGTTTTTGAAATTCTTCTTTAGTTTCCACTTTCCAAATGAAAGCACATTTTTTCTTAGAACTCTGCCTTCAGAAAATTCCTGAATCCCTATGCTCAAAACCATGCCTTTAAAACAACTTGCTCTGCTTTCAACCTGTAGTAACCCCAACCCACTCATTTTTATTCCTCCTATTCATGATCTAAAGTTAAATTTATCTTTTGTGTTTTGTTTCTTACATTCTTGTTTAATATTATTTTTTAATTCCAGTATGATGGCAGCGTTGTATTTGTTTCTGGTGTACAATATAGTGATCCAACAATTCCATGCATATATGTAGGAGTGCTCTTAATCCCCCTCACCAGTTTCACCCAATCCCTCACCCACTTGTCTGATAACCACCAGTTGTCTATATTTAAAAGTCTTTTTTGTTTGTCTCTTAGAACCTAGAAAATGTCATATAAATCTCTTTTCCTCAGGCTCAGGTTGATTAGAAATGCCATATTTGGTGTTAATTTTCCATAATTATTTTTCTTATGATTCTATTTAAAGTCCTATGTAAAAGCTGATATACTCACTGATTCATGGTCTATTTCTTATCACAAAAGGCACAAAATGTAGAGCCTACTCAGAATTTATTTTGTCATCTACTTTACCTTTCTCGACCTTCCCATACTGAATTCTCCAATTCAATATTTACTTTTCAGTTCAACTCACTGTGGACTAAGAAGGAAGTGAAACTGTTAGTGCAGTCCATCATAAACACTTGAGGGGTTTGGTTTTGTTTGTTTGTTTGTTTGTTTTATTTCTGAGAGAGAGCATGAGGAGGGGAGGGGCAGAGGAAGAAGGAGAGAAAAACCACAAACAGACTCCCTGCTGAGGATGGAGGCCCAAGTGGGGTTTAATCCCAAGAATGTGAGTTCATGACCTGAGCAGAAACCAAGAATTGGCAGCTTAACTGGCTGAGCCACCTATGCGCCCCAACACTTGTGTTTGATCTGGAATGCTCTTATGCCTCATTGGTGGGGACAGTGTCGTCTGTAGTTTAACCCTAGGAACCAGCTGCCCTCAACCTTATCCTTTGCAATATACCTGTTGTCTTTTCCTATTGGGACATCAAAACTAGTCCAGAATTCATTCCTTTGGGTTGTATATTTGGGAAAAAGGAAAGACTGGGGGGCTCGATCCCAGGACCCTGGGATCATGACCTGAGCCAAAGGCAGAGGCTTAACCCACTGAGCCACCCAGGTGCCCCTATTCTTTTGGTTTCTGTAGGACATCTTTAGTACTCTAAATCATCCAGGCTCCTGTGAGCTGATACTATGTCACTTGGCCATAGGTGGTCTTGAATTGATGCATATTTGGCAGTTTTTTTTTTTTGTTTGTTTGTTTTTGTTTTTTTTTTGTTGTTGTTGTTGTTGATTTTTTTTTTTTTTGGCAGTTTATTTTTAAATATGTTTTTAGAGACCTTGGAAAACACTCTAATCAGGGATGATTGTCTCTTCTTTACAATCAAATGGAAAATATTTTACCATTCTGAGCTAAGGTTATGACCTATATTAAAATAAAAGCTAGCCATCATTAACTTGCATACTATGGAAAATAAATGTATTGCGTTCTTTCTGAACAGAAGGACAGTAAGAGTGAATGGAAACCATATAGCTTTTACAGAGAAGATACCTTAATAAAAAGTTGTAGAAGGCATATGTAATCAATTTTTACTATTTTGCCAAAAATCAGTTTTAGGACATTAGTTAACATTTAGGGTGTTACTGTTTCATTCATGAGGTGTTAGAGAGATGTGGTAGATATGAAGGCTTCCCATATCTGAAAGTATCCTCAGAGTTTTAGCCATTTTACTCATATAAATGCTGGAAATTTCAACTCCTACTTTTTGTAATAAAATTTTGGCAACTAAAATCCAGTTTCCTGCTTCCCACCCCAGTGCTGGTTTTGTTTTTATTCTTTCAGAATGTTTTTGTGTGCTGTATTAGTTTCTTAATGGTTGCTATAACAAATTACTAGATTGAATGGTTTAGAACACATGTTTATTATCTTACAGTTCTGGAGGCCAGAAGTCCAAACAGAGTCTTATGGTGCTAAAAGCAAGGTGTCAGAGGGCTGGTTTTCTGGAAGGTTATAGGGAAATCTGTTTCCTCTTCTAACTTCGGGAAGTACCTGCATTTCTTTGCTCATGACACCTTTGTTGCATTACATTTTTTCTGCAATTAAACCTCCCTCTGCCTCCTTTTCATAAGGACACTTGTGATTACATTTAGGTAATACAGGATAATCTCAACATCTCTAGATTCTAAATTAAATCATGTTTGCAGAGACCTTGCTGACCATTTAAATTGACATTTAGAGGTTCAAGGAATTAGGACCTTGATATTTTAGAGGGCGATTATTTGACTTACTACCTATGCTATTAGTAATTATGTTTTAAAATCTGTACTTCAAATGATTATTGTGTGTTAGTTAGCCTAAAGGTATTGTCACACATGTATGTTTATTTGAACGTTAACAGAACTGGAAAAATTATCATTTCATATACAAACTTCATTGTCTACATTAAAATCTACATTGTCCTATAGATTTTATTGTATTTAAATATTTCACTATATAAGAGAATTTTATCAGGAAGAAAGACTACTCTCCCAATCCAAAATGTGATTTGAGTTGGGATAGACAGAAGTTATTTTTAAAAAGGTATTTGTCATCTCCAAATTAAGTGTTTTTTTTCTAGTGTCTTTTGCGTATGTATGTGACAGCATATTTAAAATGTAAATACAGAAGAACAGTTTACCTCCACATTAAAGAACAAATTGAAAGGATAATACCATTTTTCAGAATAACAGCCTTAGGAAATGGGTTGAGAGTCCTTCATGAAGAATAAATATCTAATTTTTGAGTTCTCCAAAGGTCATCTCTATATTTGTAGGTTATTGATATTTGCTTTGAGGTTTCAGAAGGTTGGGAAAATATTTGAAAAAGAAGAAATTTCGACAACCAGTGAATGTATCTTTTCGTGCTTTTGAAAAAGGGCTGAAATCACTGGCCGCCATGATGAATAGCACGGCAGGAAGTCTTTTGCTATTATAGCAAATGTTAAACTAAAAAAAAGGTGGTAAAATCTGGATCTCCTCAGGAACAGCTACTTAAGCTATGCTTTTGACATAGAATAGATCCCAGCCAATATAAACTCTGGAACCATAAATCTCTTGGGAAAATAGAAGGATAATGTTTAAGATGACTGCAACTCTTGGCAAAGGAATGCAAAGAAATTTGGTAAAGGTAAATTCAGGTGCCAATATAACCTGGGATTCCAGGGCAAACACAAGTAATTTGTGATTCTCCTATCTATACTTACATAGCAATCCTGATAGCCTAATACAGAAATGGGCTGGAAATGGTGGTCTCTAGTTCTAGATGGACTCAGGACATGTTTGTTTGGAATTTGGAATTTCAAGAAAAATAAAGCCATAAATATATCTGTTCATAAGCAGAGAGGATGGTCTATTGTTTTTTTCTTTCTTCCCTTCTCCCTCCCTTCCATCTCTCTCTCTTCCCCTCTCTCCCTCTTCCCCTCCCTTCCATGTCTTCTGTTGTTTGGAGTAAGAAAAGTCACCAAGGAAAGGAAATGGTTATACTGTTAGGTTTTAAGAAACAATATTATTGGCTGTAGCAAAGTGGGTCAGTGTCGTTCCCTCATATTTAACTATTTCCTTGCACACTGACCCAACTTCTGACTTCCAGCACTAACTTCTATTTGCTTAAAGTCCCCCCCACCCCACCCTGAGGCTAGAACTTTCCCCCCAAGTTTAGTCTGCTCAGAGTGCAAGAGAATTAATGATGCCTGAAACAGCATTCAAGCAGCTGCCCCTGGGTGGGATAACCTGAATTACATGTTCTGTGCAGGCTCTCAGTTGGATTAAGCTCCTGCCCACAGAGGTAACTTGTGTGTCAGTGCAATCTTTTGTATCTTCCTTTCGCTTCCCCATCTCACTCCCTATCTCACTTCCTGACTCCTACACTGCGTGTTTCCAGAGATCACTTGCCAAATAAACAACTTGCCTCTGGATGTTTGTCATGGAATCTTCTTCTGGAGAACCCAAACTAAGATAATTTTTATTGGAACTGGACATAGGAAAGAGAGTCTCAGGATAGAATTCTGGAATTAGATCACCTCACTCTCTGGCTGGTCAGAGGCTGTAAAAACATGATCGCACGATATGCCCTGGCACAGTGTTAAAACAGAATTAAAATGACTCTCTCTTGTGGCTATTAATAAAATGTGTTGGCTTATGCAATATGTCTATCGTTTTAGAGATACGAAAACAATAGTGAGTATAAAACTGAGCAATTCATTTGTTGTTTAGTGTCATTGATGCATCCATGGATAAAAGGAATTGATAGCTTAGGGTCTGGTGTAAAATCAGGTGGTCTCAATGACCACATATAAAGAAACTTGCTTCCCTTGCAGTGGAGGACCAGACTGTATTGGAAATCATTAGTCACTCACTTGAGATTGTGTCTCCCATCCCTTTACATTTCAGTTTTGCTGAACAGAGGTCTAGTTGCTGAAGCAGAATAAGGGTTTCTTCTATCATGTAGCACAGCAAGATTCTCACTAATCCCAATTATGTCTTTTGCCTGGCCATTTTGGACACTATAGGACTGTAGATTAGCAGACAAAGGAGTTATTATAAATAACCCTGATTTTTGTGAGATAAAATTGAATTGCTAACATAACAACTAGCCCAACCTGATCCCTAATGGGATTGAGAATGACTATATCTGGAGATTAGGGGATTCACCAGGAATACTCTGGGTGCTTACATGCCTGGTTATAACTGTAAATGAGAATTGTAGCAATCATGGTCAGACAGTGGCAGGGTGAACAGAATTTCAGATTCCTGAGGGGTGTTGACCTGGGTTTCCCTACTAGAAAAGCAATCTAGAGTGACAGAAGTGCTGATCAAGGGTAAAGAGAATCTAGAACTGATACTGGAGGAGACAGATGATATCATTTGTGACCTTGGTAACAACCGCAGAACTGGGGGAGTATGGTTTGTCACAAAAATGGTCCAAAGCTCTTTTTTTTTTTTTTTTTTAAAGAAATTGTGGTTAGCCACTACCTTGAATAATCAATGACAGGATAGAATAAAATGTTGGGCATGAGTGGATCTAAATGCTACATGTGCCTTCATTATTTTCATACATATTGGCCCTTCTTCCAAAGTCAGCCCTTGCCTTGCTTTATCTCAGAGCTTCTTCTGACTTTGGGAACTTAGTCTGTAAATCACAGGTCAGTCAACAAGGGGATCTTTACTGCACTCTCCCCACTTCCCCAGGAGCAACCCTCAACCGGAGATTTGTAGAAGTTGATAGATAAATATCCTAGCACCTATCACTCTTACTTGGGTGGGACAATGCTAACATACATGTTCTGTCTTGGTTCTAGAATTCTGAGTGGCATCGAGAGCCAGTTGCTTATGGTGGCAACTAGCTTGATAATTTAAAAGTGAGGGATGTGGGATACATTACTGTTTTAGTTTCCTATTGCTGCTGTAACAAGTCACGGCAGATTGACTGGTTTGAAACACAAATAAATCTATTATCTTATGGTTCTAGAGTTCTGAAGTCTGAGGTGATGGATCTCACAGGTCTAATAATGAAAGTGTCAACAGGGCTGCATTCCCTATGGAGGCTCTAGGGGAAAATCCATTCCCTTGCTTTCTCCAGTTTCCAGAGATTTCCTGTATTCCTTGGCTCATAGCCCTTTGTAACAGTCCCTCCAACTCTTACCTATTAGGTTTGTCATCCAATACTGCTTTTGGCTCTTGTTTTTATGACTGTTTGGCAATGGAAATGGTTTTTCACTTTAAATAAAATCAGTGGATTTTTATGGCCCTTGTCTGAGCTATCATTCTTTTGGCAGATGGCTTAAATGACTTGATACACACTTGAGAAATTAAGGTAAATTTGTTCCACATTAGTGGCTTTGTTGGCATTATGTGTCACATAGCCCCATAGCTGGGTAGAGAGTTAGAACAGTTTCTGTAACCCCTTAAAGCCAAAGAAAATTACAGCTTTTTAACATACTTAGCCAAGATAAAATATGACTTTCAAAAGTCAGAGGTAATTCTCTAAATTTATGCCTTCTGCCTCTTATTTACCAAATGTTAAGGGCATGTAAAGGTTTTAACATTTGTACAGGTAGATGAAAACTCACAGTTGTCTGTCAGGCAATCACAATTAGAATACAAACTTTTCTACTTTGGGTAGGATGGATTTGAACAATTTGTGTGAAATGATTTTCTGGGGAAAAATCAGTCTAGATACATTAGAAAACCTATGATTTCCTGTTTCATTACTTTCCTGCATTGCAAAGCTCCCCTATAAAGTTACAAGGATGTGAAATCTTACTGCTGTCTCCCATGGAAGAATGGACCTAGCCTACAAATGTCTCTCTGTTTGTTACTGTCACTATGAGCATTAGATGTGAGCATTGGACATTGGGGAGCTCCTGTATGAAGAAGGTCATAGAAGAGGAAGAAAAGGAATGAATTAAGAGTGCATAGCTCACTCCAGGTGTATTCCTTCTTCCTTGGTTCAGAAATCTGTTTCTAGAGGCAATCATAGTGAATGGAAAGCACACTGGAGTGGGGTTCAAGGGCTATCTTCATAAAAAAATCATTTTATACTCTGGTTTTTAGACTTTTATCCATCAGTGATTAATTTGTACTACACAAATTATTTCTCTCTCTGCTGTACACAAGTCATTTCTCTCTCTGCTGTAAGAATGCACTTTCCAAGTAGGAGCAAATATAAATTAAGAGGCTTAATTCTCCATTTAAAATAAGTACATGTTCTCTTTGTAGAGCATTTGCTTTTGAAAACTTGTAAGTTCTTTCCCGGTCTTTGTAAGAGTACACAAATCTTCTTAAAAGCTAAATATGCCCCCGACTTTAGGATTTAGAAATGTCTTTCTTAAGGACCTGGAAATAAATAAATAAATAAATAAATAAATAAATAAATAAATTTTTTTTTTTAAAGAAATGAAACCATCAAGGAAGATAGTGCCTCTATCTCCCAGTCTCTAGAGAACTGTAGGGGACTAACCTTGGCAACCACCTTACCCTAAGTTGTATAACTGCTTCCTGTTATAAAGGTATGGGAATTTTGTTATCTAACTGGCTTTAACCAAAGGGGGGAAAAGATGGTCACCTAAACTACCAAGTAATTTTGGGATGAACCGTATGTGAGAAATGGTGCTATGAATGCTCTAACAGGAGGACCAGTTGTTTATCTTGCAAACATACATGTAATGGGTGGTACCTGGGTGGCTAAATAAAAAGGTGAGATTCCTTTATTTCTTTGCAAACTTTGTGGTGGACTGCCTGTGACGGGCCCCACATTCTAGGCTTATTCAGTGACGATGCTGTCGTCTTTCTTTTCTATCATCATGGAGGGGGTTTTTAGGGTTGTAAGATTTTTTTTTTTTTTAAGGTTTTATGTATTTATTTGACAGAGATCACAGTAGGCAGAGAGAGAGGAGGAAGCAGGCTCCCCGCCGAGCAGAGAGCCCGATGCGGGGCTCGATCCCAGGATCCCGAGATCACGACCTGAGCCGAAGGCAGAGGCTTTAACCCACTGAGCCACCCAGGTGCCCCAGGTTGTAAGATTTTTTGAAACATTTAATTTCCCTCAATAACCTGGATATATTCTCTAATCATTAAAAAATTCGAATTATACTGACTTGGTGGAGAAGTTTGAAATGTGTCAGAAAAAAATCTCTAAAGAATCTATTTATCCTTGAAGTGTTGAACTCTGAACAGAAGGGAGTCAGAAGTGTCAGAATTTTACCAGAATCTTTTCGGCCATGTTGCCTTGCAGCTGCCCCAGGAAAGATGCTATGTCCTTATTTCTGTTTTCAGTTCCACTCTTTTTCATAGCCCCAAAAAATTCATTTTAAAAGGTAAAAGCATGTGACCCTTAAAAATAAGTTATTTTACCAGTAAAAATGGCTTTGGTTCAGGATTGTAATTCAGGATGTGCAAATGATGGCAAAACCATAGGCAGGTCCAACAAGGGAGAGGGAAATTACTTTATGGAGGAGGAGGAGGAAGTTGGAGAGGGGTTGTTTTGAATAAAAGTTCACTGAGGTTAGACAAATGGATAAAGAAGATGTGGTCCATATATACAGTGGAATATTACTCAGCCATCAGAAGGGATGAACACCCAACTTTTGCATCAACATGGATGGGACTGCAGGAGATTATGCCAAGTGAACTAAGTCAACAGATATGGTTTCACTTATTTGTGGAACCTAAGGAATAGCATGGAGGACATTAGGAGAAGGCAAAAATGAAGGGGGAGAAATCAGGGTAAGAGACAAACCATGAGAGACTAAGGACTCTGGAAACAGAGGGTTTTAGCAGGGAGGGGAGTTGGGGGGAAAGGATGAGCCTGATGCTGGGTATTAAGGAGGGCACAGATTGCACGGGGCATTGGCTGTTATACGCAAACAATGAATGATGAAACACTACATTGAAAACTAATAAAACACTGTAGGATGACCAACATAACACAATAAAAAAAATTCTAAGTACCCCAAAAATAAATAAATAAAAATAAAAGCATATGGTATGGAACAATAAAAAAAATTCAGTTCAGGGTAATGATGGTTTTACATAGGTTGACTTTCAGGGATAGCCAATTTCTTGGAGATGGCATTGTTGTCTTAACCTTTGGGGAGCTGTAATTGATTCTTTCCTGTTGGTGATGATTTTTGGGGATCTGTAATTTATATGTCTGTTGGAGTCTTTAACTGAAAATTCCCTGTTTGATGATGAGGGGTGTAGCTTCCTCTTCTGTGTTCCTGACTCCACTCAGTGAGGTTTCCCTTTAACTCTCACAAGCAATACATGTAAATTGTTCTTTGAAAAATTACTCATTGGCTTCCAAATCCTTTCTTCTTGGTCTATATAATCTAGATCTTCATATTGCAATTTCACATTTAGAGGGAAGAAGCATTTGCAATATTTAATCTATTTTAATTTCTATTGTCTTTTCAAAATGATGAAAATTTAAGCCAATCATGAATATTGTAACTATCCTTTCCATACAGATTATGAGGTAAACAAAGGATAGAAGGCCATGTGCGAGTCCTAGACTGCCTAGTAAGGTTTAAAATGCAGAACTTTTGAGTGCAGCATGGTTTCTAGTCATGAAAATTCCATTTAAAAAATAATTTCATAGCTTAAGAGATGAATATGCTAGTCAAATAATTGCCTCAACTTATCAAATGTAGCAAATGTAGAAAAGGAGGTGGTACTATTAAAAAAAAAAAAAAGTAAGTTTGTTGGGATGCACCTGCCTGACCCAGTCAGTTAAGCATCTGCCTTCAGCTCAAGTTGTGATCGCAGGTTCCCAGGTTCGAGTTCTGCATCTGGTTCCCCACTCAACAGACAGTCTGTTTCTGCCTCTGCCTCTCCTCCTCCCCCTTGTGCTCTCTTTGTGTCCACATGTATTCTTTCTAAATAAATCTTTAAAAATTTAAGTTTTTTGGGAGGGAGCACTTCATAGTAGCAAGGTATTTTTAAAACTCTTTAAAGTGATTCAGAGTTTTTGATATTATCGAGGACACGAAGAGTAAATGTTTCATAGTCATTTCTGAAATGATTTATTAACATACCTGAGATAACATAACCTCCTCAGACTTTGAGTCACCTTGACAGATATATTGGTTTTGGCTGAGTAAACCTATGAGAACCACAGATGCTACAGTTACATTAGCTGTGTTGCTTCACTTCAGTCTGCTTTTTAAATCCACAAAATGCTTTCAGCTGGTAGTGGCAACCATATCCTCTATAATTAGAATGTTATTAGCCTTAAAAGGCAGATCTGGAGAGAGCTTGTTTTCTCCTGTAACTTTAGGCACACCAGCCCTGAAAAAATTTCCTCTGAGCTTTTTCTCTAGAGACCTAGAATCTGTGTCTTTTTAAAGATTTAAATTAGTCACAGGGCACCAACAGCAGTAGCATTGCAAGATTTTGCTTATTCTCAGTCTTTAACTAATTGCCCCATTTAAATGGCAGCCAACTTTAAAAAAATCAATAGTTGCTTTGCTCAGATGTTGGTGGAATTATAAAAAATCTACTTTGTAAATCAGGTTGCCATTCGACAAAGGATAATATCATTCTTTTAATCACTTGTTTTGAAACTATAATTGTACAATCTGCCAAGTACTGTGTTATTTGGTTTCAAACAAATATTATATTTAATCTTCTGTAATCGCTTTAATGTTGGAAGAAACAAAACAGCTGCCTTGCAGGACTTCTAAATGCCAAGCATGCATGTCTCACCGTCAATAACACATTATTGCTTTGAATGGAAGTGAAATTCAAGACAATTGATGCCTCAGCTGCTGAGGAAGCAGAGGAAGCATCAGGTGATACAAAGTTGCTTGCTCAGTAAAATTGCTGCATGCTGAGGAATTCAACCATTTCTTGATCTCACTGGGAAAATTCTGCTTCAGTAAATTGAACAGTGCTTTTAGTGACATGACTCAGATGAGACAATTCCTAAAGTATGGATTGTGGATTTCCAAAACTCACATTTTCATACTATGGGCTGTCTAATCCTATAATGTTGCTTTGTATCTCAGAAGTAGTTTAAAAACACGTCGGCAAATTCTTTGACAAAGCAGAAACCGTATCCCCTACCCTTGAAAAAGGGAGCCTTTTTGACAGTGTCAGCAAATGGCATACATTGGAAGTAATGCTGGGTGACTTCCAAGAGGTTAGAGAAGGTCTTCTAGGAGGTTTCTGCTGATCTCTCTTGGGATACTTGCTCTGGGAGTCTCACCACCATGTAGGAAGTTCAGCTGCTGTGAAGCTGCATGGAGAGACTGTAGTGTAAGATCAAATAGAGATAAAACTGCTGCGAAGCCCCAGCAGTACCTCCTGCCATTTGATCTTCCCAAGTCAAGTGCCGGAAACATGAGTGGAAAGATTTTTAGATGCCCTCAACTTCAGCCACCTTCAGATTGCAATTGCATGAGCCATCCAGAGGGACGAATGACTCTCTTGAGCCCAGTCAACCCACAGAATCATGAACAAAATAAGTGATTGCTGTTATTTTAAGCCATTGATTTGGAGTGCATTTGGAGTGCATTTTTTAAAAAAGATTTTTATTTATTTATTTGACAGAGGGAAAGACCACAAGTAGGCAGAGAGGCAGGTAGAGAGAGAGGAAGCAGGCTCCCTGCTGAACAGAGAGCCGTATGCGGGGCTCCATTCCAGGACCCTGAGATCATGACCTGAACCGAAGGCAGAGGCTTTAACCTGCTGAGCCACCCAGGTGCCCCTGGAGTGCATTTTTATACATAGGAAACTGGGAATGTTTCACTGTATACTTTTTAGTAGATATATAGACTAAAAATGTCTAGTTGCCTGAACACATTTAATTCATTTCTTTTTAATAAGGGGTTTTCCCACCTTATATGAAAATATTACCATACATGATTTCTGGCTGTTTCTTTTGTATATAACTTTATATGTTAAGCCCAAATGCAATAATTGAATTAAAGATACCCAAGAAGCACAATTATGATATAAAATATCTTTAAGGAATATAAAATAGAATGCAGCTTGGCAGGTATTTTGTGAATCTCTTATTGTTGAATGTGGGATACATGGACATTAATTCATTTCATTAAAGCAAATATGGATTTATGTGGGTTCTATTAAGTTCTCTTTAATGTAGCTAAAACTCAGTGTTAAAGAATAGGGCCTTCTCCATCTTAGATTCATCCTTTCTAAGGATTGAATGTAGAATGTAAAATGTTTCAGATCTAAGATCTGAAAGATCTTTTGCAAACATTAGGGGACGAGATAAGAGGGCTCTGAAATTTATTATTTTAATTATTAAAGGAAATCACCCAAAATTATGATAATTTATAAATCACCCAGCATCGTTACCTTAATGCATCTATTTTCATTTTTATAGATTACCTCCTAATAGGCCCACACATGTGAATTTTTAACCTAGTTCTATATAATTATTATTTTAGAAAATGCATAATCTAGCAACATATTTATTTATTTTTATCTGATTAGACTATTACTCAAAGTCACTTCCTAAGAAAGACACTAAGATCAAAGTCATATCCTAAGAAAGATCTTGCTTCCTTGAATGAAGAAAACATATGGCTTTCATATAATAGGAGTTTGAGTACTTGTACATGTTTGTCTTCCATATTTTGGGGGAAAATTTTAAGTCCTGTTGATTTTTTTTTTCAAATTTTGTCTAACATGGTGTATATAGAGCACTGTATCAGAATATAGGATAGTCTAAAAGTCAGGGAAAAATCTAAAAATATCAGCTTAATACAAAAATATTTTTCTCTCAACTGTTGCGTGGTCGCACACCCTGTCGGCAGGAGTCCTTTCCATTTCAGGTCCTTGGGGTCTCAAGCAGACAGAGAAGTGCTGTATACAATGTTGCTGATTGCCAGGACAAAGAAGTGAGAACTCTGAAAGGTCCTCTATTAACAATTAAATGCTCAGCAGAGACATGTATCATGTCTTTTTATTAACACTAGAAGGGTCAATTCATTCACCAGAGAGACAGCAAGTACAAACTTGCCATATGCCTTAATGTGTTTGGCTAATGATAGTAATAATGACCTTAGGAATAAAGCAGTGAAATGAATTGAAATTTTAAAACTTTAATTTCTAATATCATGAATCCAAATTATGTAGTTGATACCACAATACTGATTGAATATCTATAATATCAAAGGTAGTGTTAAATGTGAGTTAATACAAAGATCTTTTTCCCTAAGATTACTTACAATGTGATAAAATCTATACCAAAAAACAGTACTTAAGGCTTGTGCTAAAGCATGTGATAAAAGCAGTGCAGAACACAGAATGGAAACTAAGAGGAAGGGAATACTAATCTTGCCTAGGAGGTGGTCTTCACAACATTTTTAAAGACTTATTTATTTATTTATTTGACAGACAGAGATCACAGGCAGGCAGGGAGGCAGGCAGAGAGAGAGGAAGGGAAGCAGGCTCCCCGCTGAGCAGAGAGCTCAATGTGCTGCTCGATCCCAGGACCCTGAGATCATGACCTGAGCTGAAGGCAGAGGCTTAACTCACTGAGCCACCCAGGTGCCCCTCCAGAATTCTTTATTTCCAAATCTGGCCACACTAAGCTCAAAGAAAATGTCCTATAAAAAAAAAAAAAAAAAAAAAAGTCCTTACAACCTATCAAATGGTAATCTTGTAAATTTAAGTTCTATTTGTGGTTTCAATTTCAATGAAATATTAAGAATTTTCTATTTCATTTATTACATTAAAAATGCAGTATATTAAGCTTCATAGTTTCATGGATATAAAGCACAAATTTAAAACCTGTCCTTGAACAGAAAACTCTTATATTTTAAAAAGTGGTTAAAAATAACTCTTGATAGTTTTAACTCTAAGCAAGTGGTAGGCACTATGGTCAACCCCTTCACTGCCTCCACTGAACACAGGCACTTTTTTTTTTTTTAAGATTTTTTTTTTTTATAAACATATATTTTTATCCCCAGGGGTACAAGTCTGTGAATCGCCAGGTTTACACACTTCACAGCACTCACCAAAGCACATACCCTCCCGAATGTCCATAACCCCACTCCCCTTCTCCCAACCTCCTTCCCCCAGCAACCCTCAGTTTGTTTTGTGAGATTAAGAGTCACTTATGGTTTGGCTCCCTCCCAATCCCATCTTGTTTCATTGATTCTTCTCCTATCCACTTAAGCCCCCATGTTGCATCACCACTTCCTCGTATCAGGGAGATCATATGATAGTTGTCTTTCTCTGCTTGACTTATTTCGCTAAGCATGATACGCTCTAGTTCCATCCATGTTGTCGCAAATGGCAAGATTTCATTTCTTTTGATGGCTGCATAGTATTCCATTGTGTATATATACCACATCTTCTTGATCCATTCATCTGTTGATGGACATCTAGGATCTTTCCATAGGCTATTGTGGACATTGCTGCTATAAACATTCGGGCGCACATGCCCCTTCGGATCACTACGTTTGTATCTTTAGGGTAAATATCCAGTAATGCAATTGCTGGGTCATAGGGTAGTTCTATTTTCAACATTTTGAGGAACCTCCATGCTGTTTTCCAGTGTGGTTGCACCAGCTTGCATTCCCACCAACAGTGTAGGAGGGTTCTGTTTAATTAGAGAGAGAGAGAACGGGGGGAGATGAGGGTGTGGGAGAAGCAGGTTCAACTGCTGAGCAGGAAGGCTGATGCAGGACTCAATCCCAGGACTCTGGGATCATGACCTGAGCCAAAGGCAGAAGTTTAACTGACTGCACCACACAGGGACCCTACACAGGCACCATTCTTAAAACAACTTTTGGAGGTAAACACTTTCCCCTTACATGATCTTTACCAACAACGGAACTGAAACTCAAGAGTTGAAGGGACGTGTGTGAGGTTTCTCAACTGTGATAGAGTGGCTGCTTCAGACAACTTCTGACATCACAACACACATTCTTAATTCCATTTAGTATATTTCACAAATATTAGCCGATTTCATAAAACTAAGTTAGAATGAATAAGTGGATATTAATAGAGGACATGTATTTTTAATGAGTGCCTCTTAAAAATAACTATCTCACATTACCTGAATTGATTTTTTTTAATGCAGC
Organism: Mustela lutreola; assembly: GCF_030435805.1. NCBI lineage: Eukaryota > Metazoa > Chordata > Mammalia > Carnivora > Mustelidae > Mustela > Mustela lutreola. The sequence goes on from NC_081296.1 coordinate 97,303,589, forward strand.
TGAGTTATATTAAGTCCAAAAATCAGCTGACTCATTATGTAAGTGCCAATAGATTAAAACCCAGGATTTAACAATGTTGTGATATGTGGATACCAGTTCAAATGCTTTCTAGTTTCTACAGGATCTTATGTATAAAAGCATAATGAGATTTGTGGGCAATTAAATCATGAAAGAGAGCTATTGAATCAAAATTGGATTGTATTCTAACCATTGCTTTCTTAGAAGACATGATAGAACTATGTTAGAATCATATAAAGTAAATGGAAAATATTTTCTACATGGTGGTAGAGGAAATTTGCATTTTAGGCGCCTGTTTTATATGAGAGAAAATGACATCAACTACACAACAATAAGAATAAAACACAACTTGCTAAAATCTTTGGGGTGAGACTTACTCCATTACCTAACTTTCCTAGTTGAGAATACATGATTAAGCTATCATAAAAACTCCAGGATGAATTAAAAATATCCTATGGTCCGTCATTCTGTTCAAAGACTATACCGGGTTAAAAAGCTATAAATATGATATCACAAATTAATAGCTGTTCTTTACCATTTCACCTGTCTAGATAGAATGTAAAGATGGCTAAAGATTATTTCTAACAAGTTGATTTTAAATTCAAATGATACTGTTTCCTCTACCAAAAGGTAAAATACAGAATGGTTCATGAATGATTAAAGAAAGTCTCGTAATCTTTACAAAGAAGATATAGGATAACAAAAAGTCTGTTACTTTTAATGATATACTCTCATTCAATATGAGGCATTCATCTGCAAAAGAAAAAAAAATCAGGCCTTGAACTTCAGAACACGGTAGGTGATAAAAAATACATAATTATACAGAATACATAACTATACAGAAACAGTTGTCTTAAATGTATTTTATATTTATCCCAGAATTTTCCCCCACTTTTAGTCATGGATATTGTTTTTGTGAAGCTTGATCATACTGGATAATGCCCTCCATGGTTTTAAAATTCCTTATATCTCAAAATTGACCACTGTGACCCTTATTATCAACTTAATTAGCAAGAACCCCTGAGAGATAGCATTAGTGCTGCTTTACCACACTATATTAGATAAAATGTGTTCTTCTCCTAAATAGCATGTTTAAATTATCCCTTTTTATCCACTGCAGACTGTGAATGTATTTGTTAACAGTCTATTAATTTTGAAGTCACTGAAGCCAAAAAGAGCTATAGGCGAACAGTGTTGGGGGTGGCAGCCCAGGTTGCTAGAATAAGCAATTTGAATATCCAAGGCACGGAATAGATTGGTTTCTATTAAGGCGATAGCCAGTATTCCCCTCCTAGGTCTTCCTTGGGGAACAATAACTTTACACACAATTCCACAACACCAATTGTACCTTCTCTAGATAAGTTTGATAGATAAGGGGAGTTCCTATTCCTGCTTTTGATGAACAGGTTATGTGGACTAGCATATATGTGTGTTTCCCATTTTCTGTGTAAACAAGAGCAAAATATGCATAATGGATAAAAATCGATGTGCAAAGTACTGAATAGTGACAGGGCAGAAAGAGGAAATAAAAAAAAAATAAAGGGTGATTGAACTCCAGAGAAGCAGGAGTATGTGAAAGAAAGTAATGGAGAGAGAAAGAAATAAGGCAAAAAGAACAGTGAATTAAATCAGAAAACCTTTGAGTCTCTGAAATTGATATCATCTGGCCACTGAGTCAAAGTAAATGAGAGCAATCAGCTTGTCATATCTAAGAACTGTCAAGTGAACATTTTCAACATCCATCTAGGAACTCTACCCATATAAAGCAGAAGAAAGGTCCTTCTGCAGACAAGAGGCTAAGGGAAAATTCTTAGTTGGAGAAATCTAACTTAATTTTTAAGCTCTGGAACAGAGAAGACCTCATTTGCCATGCTGTTGTCCATAACATGCCAACCTGTGTGCATTCTGCATCCACTGATTTTCTACACTCGGGACAAAAAGAGACATTTAACTTGTTTGAATCATTGATAGAATGAATAGTGTACTAAAATTGTGGTTCTGAAAGAGTGTGTTAGTAGGAATTATTTGGGGGGAGGTTGACAGTAATTCAAATCTTCAGGCTTTCCTCCCAGAGATTCCAGTCACCGGGTATGGAGTGATATATTGGGTAACTCTTTTGAACCGATTCACTTATCCTTTTAACCCATGTCAAGGGGCTGATATTTTACCTTACTTGCAAGCTAACAAATTAGCCTGCCACAGTTTCACGTATATTGGCAAAAGATGAAAGATTTCTGGGTCAGAGACTAGGGACTTTGTTCCTCATGGCACAGAAAGTAGAATGATCATCGATCTGCAGCAGTTTCCCTTCCCCCAAGTCCCACAGATTGATGCTGATGGGTTCAGATAGATGTCTGCACACGCATTGGGCTGGGGCATAGGAGAGGAACTCTGGAATTAGGAGCACTTTATCAAAACAAAACTCTGGGTACAGTTGAAAGAGTCCTAGGACTCCTGCCACTAATTTCGACCGTAGTCTTTAGAAAGCATGAGTATAGATGTATATATCCATTTTTAATTAGAAGTAAGTAAACATGATTTCGAGTATTATTCCCTTAACGATTATGCTTTTTGCCATCAAAGCAAATCTTAAGGATGTATCTTTACTCATAGTTGTGTTATTTCTGTAACTGTCTTACCACAGAAATATCTCATTCCCACTTTTTTTCTTTCTCCATGTGACATCTTTTTTTATTATGTCTACTCTAGGGGAAAGAAGAACAAGTGCGTGATTAGAGAATGTATTTTTATTCATTTAGAGACTACGTGAGAAATCTCATTTCCACGTTTGCCACATTTAATTTTGACTAAAGTTCTCAGCTAGAATTCTAGCTTTACTTCAAATTGATCACTCTAAAAAATAAAATCAATTTTCAACAATACAGGCTTCCTACTACTGGTGACACTCTAGATTTTATTTTCTGTATCCATATTTCTGATCATATGGCTTTTTCCACCTAAAACTCCTCTGATTACATCCACATATTCTACTGTACATTTTGCCAAGCCATGCTCTCCAAAAAAAATTCTGCAGACCTCAAGGTGAAAATTATTTTACCCTATATATCTCTTCTGAGGCTAGCTTACCTTTCTGTGTCATTTAACCACATCTACCTTAGATAAGCAACTAAATATACAGCAGCCTTTTCTCTGAGAGAATGAGTATTTCAGGACTGTGGATTAGGTATTACTCAAGGTATGTGTACTCTCTCATGTCCTTTGTTCTTCAAAGGTCACCTAAATAGGTCACTATTGGTCACTCTGGCACTCAACATTCAATTATCAAAATTGTTTTTCTGGATAATCTGTCACTCTCTGTCTATATGTTTTCTCTATTTTCTGACTCACACACCTAATAACCCCATGATGGCAAATACTTATTAATTTTGTTTACTCTATTTCTAACACCGAAAGCAATGCCTGAGTACAACATAGATGTTGAATAAACTAAAACAAAATCAAACCTGTAACTTTTTTTTAAGATTTTATTTATTTATTTGATAGACAGAGATTACAAGTATGCAAAGAGGCAGGCAGAGAGAGAGAAGGAAGCAGGCTCCCTGCTGAGCAGAGAGCCTGATATGGGGCTCCATCCCAAGACCCTGGGATCATGACCTGAGCTGAAGGCAGAGGCTTTAACCACTGAGCCACCTAGGTGCCCCTCAAACCTGTAACTTTTGAAAGTCTCCACCTGGCATGACAAATATCTCTATATGAAATTCACAGGTTTTGTATAAATTATTTGTATCAATTCACTAAACAATTCTTAAAATGACTGCTTAGAGAATCACTAATACCAGCAGGTGTCCTATTCTTCTGACTTAGATTAATGTCATTATCTGACTTTTATAGACCACTAAAGATTAAGTATCTGGTGATTGAAAATTAACAGAGTCATCTGGATATATACAAAGACATATATTAGTTAGCTCTATGGGCAATGCACAATCTTTCTATCTCAAAATAATAAATTATATTAACTACATATCCTTTTTTTGAAATTCAGATTTTTAAATTCTCTACCAAAGAAGTTAGTGTTACCCATATATTTTTTAAGAATATATGTTTATGGTAAAAAATCATTTCTAGTACACTAATTAGTAGCTCACTCTTTTAAGAACTGGTTTCATTATTCCTTGAAATATCAAATGTGGACCATCAGAAAAGTTATTTATCTATATGGAATTCCTCAAAATCTCACATCAGAGGAACATAAATCTATTTAGTAACAGCTTAATCTTGTTGCATTTGATTTTTTGTGTAAATATTAGACTTTTTCTGTGTTCTACGAAAATTCTCTTCACAGTAAATCTTTTTATATATTTTATATATCTTGTACTTTTGTATATTTTATTTTCTATATTTGTTTTTTCTTACTGTGACAAATGTCTGGGGGAAAGTTTTATTTTGAGGGATTAAATTTGAAGTCTAAACATTTAATCAGGGAAACTAAGGACTTCATTTATAATAGTAGTGGTGCAAGAACAAATACAAAGTGGAAAAAAATAGAAATACATGGTTATTTTCCAATTTGGGTGAAGCGTTTTCCTTAAAGAAGAGATTCTGGTGACAGAGAAATTGACAAATACTATTATATTATTTCGTCAGAAATTGAATTCTGGCATGTGGAGGATTACTGAGAGGGACAAAAATGGATTTAAATATAAGGTCAAGGATAAAAATAAGCCCCACAACTGTATCTTAAAGCGTACAAGAATGGTGTCATTGTTCATTATATTTGGACCCTTATCTTAAACATCTGTATTACTTCTACAGTGTATTATCAGGTAAGTAAAGAGAGCAAACTTATATATGATTCAAATTGGTTTACTAGGATCTCTATATTTTATTTTCCAAGTCAGGTATCAAATTTTATGAAAAAAGGATCTTCATTTACCAGTGTCTCTTTTAATTTGGTATCAGCTGCCTATTTTCCTAAGTGTGAAAGAAATTCTCTTCCTCTGAAATAACTTCCGCAAAGAGTATCAATTCAAATAAGTATTAATAATTTAGTCTCTCCGGGTGCCTGAGTGGCTCAGTGGGTTAAGCCTCTGCCTTCGGCTCAGGTCATGATCCTGGGGGTCCTGGGATCAAACCCCGCATCGGGCTCTCTGCTAAGTGGGGGGCCTGCTTCCCTTCCTCTCTCTCTCTGCCTGCCTCTCTACCTACTTGTGATCTTTCTCTGTCAAATAAATAAATAAAAATCTTAAAAAAAAAAAAAGAATTCAGTCTCTCAGTGTTTAGATGTAGAGTTGGAGAATAGTATGATGTGAAAGCTCAAAGCTGATGATCCGTTACAAATTTAGTCCTGTTTTTTTTACAGCATGATTCTGAGTGAAATGTCTTCAGGCCGTGGTTTAGACAATATAGAGAAATGTTAATTTGAAAGCATTTTATGCTATAGGTAGGTAACTAATGATGATTTCATTTTTGGAGATCTTTTATTTTTTAGATAATAGTAAATGCATCAGCCTATACTTTCACATATAATCAGTTCCTCTTCCTAGCTCCCCTTTGGTTGTAGATTTCATTCTGTCCACCTATTATACTACGTATAATACTGCAATCTTGCCTTTTAATACAACTTCTTTATTTGCTTCTTTGACCTATTATGTATTGCAGATCTAATCTTGCTTAAAAGAATTCTTTCCTACTCATATAACTAAGGCCTTTTCTTTCTCTCTTTATTTTCCGTTGCTATTTAATTTTACTGCTGTATTTTTATATTACTCCAAAATGAAATTTGGAATAAAAAAACTTCTGAGAATTGCAATATTGTGATAACTAAGCAGATACTCTGTCATGTGTATTATTATTGTGATATTTATGTGTGACGTAGGTGATGAAAAGCTGTTAGCAAATTTTATGCTCACTTTCCTGTAGCGTAGTGTTGATTTCTAATCATTTTTTGAAGCTGCTTTCAGTTTTTCATCCTAATATTATTGAATATAAATTCTGCAATGGAGGAAAATAAGCCATAATTTCATAACACTGGATACAGGGTATATTTTTCAGAGCTAAAGCTTTAATTCAGCTGATACTTTACAGTATGTGTTGCCTGAGTTGTAAACCTCTCTCACACAAATATAACTGCCCAAGTGGGCGAAAACCCAGCTTTCGATGCATCCAGGAAAATTTTTCTTCCTTGTCTTATACCAAGGCCATTACAGTGGCCCCTTCAGAACTGCTGACACCTGGGATGACTCTCCCTCCTTCTACCTTTTTGATCTTCCTTCCCTTCTTCTGAATTGGCAGTTGGTGCTGCTGCTTGTTGAATATAGCAATACGCCAGGGAGTCTGCTTCTTCCTGTCCTCCCTCTACATTAAGTTCGGAACACTTTATCATGCAATGAAAACATTGGTTTATGCTGATATTGCTGGGAAAAGACTTGGGGTTGCTCCTGTGCCTCTGTAGAAAATCATGTTTCAATTGTGGTCTCCATATGCAGGTATGTGTCATGTAGAAATGTCACAGAGCTTGACTAACACTTAAATAGCAAAGGTTTATAATGTCCTTTACAAACATTACATATATGGGAAACCCAAGGTAATCCTCAGTTTAGTATCTCACATGTTTTCTAATATGCTTGTGAAGTTAGTGTGTTATGAACAGAATATAACTCTCAGGTAAGCTAAGCTGTGTGCAGCTAATATAAATATTTCTGGCGGCAATAAATCTTTGGGAGAAGAATTACTGCCCTCCCACTTCTATTCCATGATAATCTTAGATCTAGTGGGTTGTTGTTGTTGTTGTTGTTTTATTTTGTTTTGTTTTTGAGTTTATTCCATATCCCTGTCTTTAACATAATCTCCTCCTAGACTTGGGAGCACATGACCTATGACCCAAGCATTAATCGTTAGGATGTCTCACTCTGCCACATTATTTTTTCCAAAACAAGTGGGGGGAGCTTTTCTGAATTTATCAGCATCTTCACCAGAACTTTTTACAGCGCTGTAAAGATGCTTTAATAGTCAGTCTGAAAATGGGATTTGCAGAGAAAGTGAAGCCACAAAATGGATGGGAGAGAGTCGGGTGACCCCATTCTGGGTTCTTGTAGCTCGTGTCTTCGTTTCGTCGTGGCAGCCCGTGAGTGGCGGTAGAGGCTTCCTGCAGTGCTTCTCTCCACTGCTTCCCCGAGACTGGTTTGATTCTTCGGGTTCTTCCATCGCCAGCACGATACCTGTTCTCTCTGCTTTAAATGTTCAGTTTTGTTTCTTATCTCCCTCCCTCCCCATTTTTTTCTGTTAGAACATGGATACCTTCACTTTTTCAATCTGATTGGCTGCTTGTTCGTTCATTTTGGCAACAACAGTATCTTATTCCCCAAAGTCTCGCCAAGAACTCTAATAGATAAAATGAATAGAAGTAGAGGTTTCAGTAAAGCTGTTGCGGTGACATGTTTGTACATCACCTAACAGCTTGATTGTTCTAGTTCTCGGTCTTCCCAAATCCCTAAGTGTTATTTAATACAACAAAAATTACACTGCTATATCCCTTCCAGTTGAGGACATCTAGTTATACTGTAAGCATATAGATGTCTTAAAAATAGAAGAATCTTTAGAAATTTTGATATACTTCATCATAAAGGAAATGGAGAGGTCCTTGCATTCAGATTGCATTCCGGTAGCATTCAGATAAACATCTTTGATCTGCTAATCACTCCAGAAGTTCAGCCTTAACTTTATAACTTGATTACGCATCTCATCTTTTCATGATACTGTCCTTTATCGGAGACTACCTTTTCTGCCTTCCCACCAGGATAAGACTTCTCAATTCTTGGGCTATTTGTGGCTGATTTCACTACTCATTTTCAAAACAATTTGCTGCTTTACTATTTGTGTATGCACTGCCCCCCATCCCCATGCTCACTCACTCACTCTCTCACACACACGTGCACACACACATGTACCCCCTAGCACCGCACTTAAAAAAAAACGTAAAACCTTTAGATAATTGATCATTTTTTGTTCTCTTGGACTCTTACTAACTAATTCTGACCATCACAGATCCTGATCTACAAGGACCAAATCCTATCTTTCTGCACCAAATTGTGGATGTATTATTTTAAAAGAGTTCTATCAGAGGAAGTAAATTGTGAGATGGCTAGATTGAATGAGGTAATATACATATAAGATGATCTTGATTAAGTGGGAAATGCTGAAACAATTACACAGAAGTAAGACTGCTCTAAGCGATGATTTGCAATGTCAGGCATTCTTTCTAGACCAGACCTGCCAGGGGGAAGCTTGCCTCCCTCCACAGTAAACCATCATTCTTGAGACATAGTAATTCATTCAACAATTATTTATTTAATTCCTCTTCTTTCCCAGTCAATATATTAAGAACTGGGAACACCAGGATTACAGGCATAGATCATATCTTCAGGTACCTTGCTTTTTAATATAAAGAGAGGGATATAAATGATTACAACATGGAGCCGCATGGTTAGAAGGAAAGCTTCGGTAAGGTACTGCTGAAGTTGGAAAAACTGGGATGTAAGGCTGCCTGAGGGGGATTTGCTGAGTGGCGTGCAAGGTCAGACTCTGGAGATACACTGTAACTGATGCATAGAAGGAAAAGTGTGGTTGGAGCTGAGGGCCTGCCTTGAGGATCCAGCCAGTTTCCCCAAGCTAGATGATTTATTTTTATAAATAGAGGACAAGCACATTTCCTTAAAATGAACACAATACATGCTTTGTATAAATGGACAGAGATGGTGCGTCTTGGGGAAGTGGCAGGCCTTGGGAAGAGGCAGAGGCAGAGCCAACTATGCCATAAGACTTCATTTTCAGTGTACCTAAAATTTTCATTGGTGTTACAAGATACATCAAAGGCCATGTGTGTGTTAAGTGCCGAGCGCAGCATCTGTCATATTAGAGGTAATCCAAAATGTAGGTTATTCACCATAGCCTGAGTATTAGTGATATCAGTAAAGGTGGCTGTCCTGGCAGAGTGATTTTATTTGGTATCCTGGAATTAATTCATTAGTCAAGTCATTCTATTCCTGCCTGATACTAGAAGGAAAGATAAACTCAGGATATTCAGAATTTTATATATATGCACACATATGTGTGTGTGTATATATATATATATATATACACAGATGTACATACACATGTACACATATATACATATATGTGTCTATAAAATACGTGTGTGTGTGTGTATAGTTTTTTTTTTTTTTTTTTAGTGGTTGGAGTATTAACAAATAATGAAATTTCTTTGTACTGGGAAGTGTGTTTAATTTAGTTTTAAAAGGAATATAAGTGGCCCTACTTTTGTCCAGTCCTGGTTTTAAAGTTTATTATAACCTATCACTGTGAAAGGGTCACATCTGCCCCCAACAATTTGTAGGTGAAGTAAATCTTCCAGTGACGAGGTGAATCTAGATAATGACTGCCATTTCTGCTGTGGAGAAATGGGCTCAGAGGCGGAGATCTTGAACATGGAGTTCTGGCTTGAGTGAAATGGGACTGTGGTCGGCTCCAAGGAATCGTTCCCTAAGGGTTTAGGCACTGCTCTTAGGGGAAGAAGGGGTTTTCTTCAGGAATTGAAAAATCTCCTCAGTAGTTTTTAGAGTGGAAAAGACACCAAACTGCAGACATTAAGCCTCTGAAGTAGTAGGGACCAATTCTTTTCTGGTCTTTTGTGAAGTATGCATATATTAGAAGACAGGGACTTGAGAAACCTCTCTCCATTCACATAAAACCAATTCGCAGCCTGGGCTTACCCTCGGATTGTCCTTCTATAAAGAGCTGGTAGAAGTGGTAGAAAATCATAGCCATGACCCTTCCATCATCCTCACTCTTTAATGGTGAAATGTCATCTGCAGGTTTCATTAGTAATTGAATCAGGAATATTTTAAAATCACAGTTCATTGGTATTTTTATGTACCTTAATTTGACTTTGAAGTATCTTACCATGAAGTACTTTGATATCTGAAATACCAGTTTTATGAGTTGAAGTATTTTTCCATGAGAGATTATAGTACGATGTATTTTACTCTCATGTATATAAATGATCTGTAAAAATAGAGTAATCTTAATCATATTCTCTGTATTGTTGAATCCAGTCTTAAATTGGAGTACTTACAGCTCTTGTGTGATTTTCCTGAAAAATTAATGTTTATCTAAAAAAAATATGTGAAATGCATGTACTTTTTAAGGAAAAAATAATGAATCTAGTATGTACCAATTAGGTTTCATCACACAAACTTAAAACCACACACTTGGGCTTTTTTGTGTGAACATTATTTTTGCCATATAAATGAGACAAGGGCAGGGCAGTGTTTCCTTATGGGTCCAATTTGCTTTGTGGTTATAGGCAACAAGATAAAAAACAAGGAATTCACTTGAAAAGAATATTTTCACTTGTTGATTCTCTGTCTGGATTTTCATTGTCTCATATCACCCAACATTAAATAGTGACAACAGTATGAATAGTTAGTGATGCTTAGTTTTTATCACATGATATATTCCATTTATGACTACCCCTGAGAATAATTCTTTGGTACTCTACACGTATTTTCATGGGAAATTACCTGTTTTGTTGATAATAAGATGTATTTTTCCCCTGGTATTTTTCGCTAGTTTGAGGAAACTGCAGTGGTGGAGCAGGGAAAGATGCTGTAGAATATTTTATAGTCTGTAATCTTAGAGAAATCATGCAAATACAACAAGGAACAATGAAAAATCATATCATAGCAACCTTTTCTAAAGTGACCATTATTGATTATATTTCTAGGCCTAGAATGTTAAATAGGGCTTTAAAAATTCTTCCTGAGTTCTATATTTAATGAAAAGATACTATCCCTTGCAATGAAATTTCGAGATACCGGAAATGCTATGATACAGTTGGACGGAAAGTAGCGATAAATATCCTGGAACTGTGTTATTGCAGGGATTGTGTAGCAAACATTTTAGAGGAATTTACAGTTCCGTGACTAAATTCACTAAGTTGCAAATAAAATCAGTTTAGCTAAATGCATTATGGTTTGCATTTATAACAGAATAGAATGTAGCCATTAGACAGGATGGTATTTAATAGGGCAAAATGTCCATAAGCATTTTGTTCAAAATGTATTGTTTAAAAAAAAAAGGTGACTAAACTTTAGAAACTCTATAATAGATGAACATTATTTTTAGTTATGTATGTTTTCTAAGCTGACTCCAATGAATACAAATTTCTCTGGAAATAAGATAAATCAGTGTTATAAATATTTGTATTTAAAATAGTCCTCTCATGTCTTAAACACAAGCATGTGACTGGGAACTTGGCATCCTTTATGCCTCTTAACACAATGCTTACTGTAAGAGTTCCTAAATGTGAATAAATTCAAATATATTTGGGAAAAGAACAGTTTTTTGTTTGTTTTTGTTCTCTTGTTTTTCCTGAAAAGGAGTATGTAATCGGAGATTGTGACACACACCATCTACCCAGTGTTACCCAGAATGCAGTCCCTGTTGGGAGGCATACACCATGGCTTAACCTTCATGTTACTGGAGATCATGAATTTGAATACTGACATCCTGACTTCAGTGAGGTTAATTTCAAAGTTATTAGTGTCAATGAGTGTGTTCTGCTTTTTTCTGTTTCCTGGTTTCAGTTCATCATCTCTGAATTGGTTAAGGATCCTTTATTAGCATTCAGCTTGGGGTTCCAACAGGTTATAACACAACACGGAAGATGTAATACTTCAAATGACTTGGATTATTTTGTGTAGTTTGAGAGTGGAAATGGTACGTGAAGGGATTCCCATTTTAGATGCATTCCTGGATGACCGATTAAAACACGAATTTTATGGTTTCTGTTGTTTTAGGGCTTTTTGATCACCTCTTCAGAACCTCCTCACTTTCTTCTTCTTTTCAAAGTTGTGTGTTATTTTAACATACAATCTATCCTTTACTGTGATTCTTTGTGTTTTCGTATTTTTCAGCCTTCCTCTGGCAGTTGGTTCAGCAAACATGATCAGTCTCTCACCCATAGTTACTATTTTAGGGCATTGTTTCTTTTGTCCTTAAGTTCTCTTTTCAATGGTGTTTTTTTCCCTGTAATTATTTAACTAAAAGTAACAGTTTAATTCATTAAATGCCAGCTGGCATTGTATAGGATTGTGCAGATAAAGAATAGATCCCTCGCCCCTTTCTTCCTTCATTCTTCGCTCTTTCAGTCTACAAATATTAAGTTGTTATTGTTAGAGGCTGAGACATTAAAGCCAACTTGCCCGTGTTCAAATCCAAACTCAGCCACTAATTAACTGTGCGACCTTGGACAAATTCCTCAATGTTTTAAAAAATTCCTCAACTGAGTTTGTTTCCTCATATGTAAGATGAGGATGATTTTAGTAGGTGTTGCAGAATGATGACCTGTTAAAACGTCCATGTTCTTCAATATGGTGCCTTACATGTTTACATACCCGGCAGATGGGATTTTGCAAATGTGATCTTGAGATGGAGAAATAATTCTTAAAAATGCAATGGGAGGGGCACTTGGGTGGCTCAGTGGGTTAAAGCCTCTGCCTTTGGCTCAGGTCATGGTTCTGGGGTCCTGGGATAAAGCCCCGCATTGGGCTTTCTGCTTGGCAGGGAGCCTGCTTCCCCCCCCCCCCCTCTCTGCCTGCCTCTCTGCCTATTTGTGATCTCTGTCAAATAAATAAATAAAATCTTAAAAAAAAATTCAATGGGAATTTAGAGTTAGGAAATGTGATGAAAGTAGAGCAGGGGTAATGCAGCATGATAAAGGTATGACTGGCCACTGATGGCTTTGCAGAGAGTGGAATTAAGCCATGAACCAGGAATGCAGAAGGTTTTCCTAGCTAGAAAAGGCAAGGAAATGGATTCTCCTCTTGAGCCTCCAGAAAAAACTGATCTTGTTGACAAATTGATTTTAGCTTTGTGAGATCCATTTTAGAATTCTGACCTCCAGAACTAGGATAATAAATTTTTTAAAGTCACTAAGTTTGTAATAATTGGTTATAGCAGCAATAGGATGTAGTAGGGCTTCCAGGAGAGTTTTTGTTTTTTTTTTTTTTTTTTTTTTTAAGTGATACAAGTTTATTAAGTGAAGGTATAGAAAAAGCTCTCAAGGGCAGGAGGGATCCCTTTTCAATGAGGGCCTTTAGGGTTGGTCTTTCATGGAAAGCTAACCCCGGGAAGGAAAGGCTTTTAACATCTCTATTGGTAACCCATTGAATGGCTTACTTCCTTTTTAGGGGCTGATTATTTTTTGTTGGTCACAGGTGATTATCATAAAGACACCCACCCCACATGCCTAGGGTAGGGTGGTCCAGTTTGTCCCCTTATCTCAGGTTTCCCCACACCTACACATTTTTGGGATTTCCTTGAGCCAGGAGAATTTTTAAAGTTAATACTGGTGAAGCAGCTAGAGAAGTATCTTATTATAAGCATGATATGTATGTGCCTTTGTATAATATTTAGGGATATACCTAAAGAAATAAGCATTGAAAAGTATCAGCTGCCTCTTACAAATACTTCACATGCATGTCGACAGACAATATATATATAAAGAATTGTCCCTATTCTTCTGTAGTAATGTACCTTAAAGGAGACTACACAGACATTAAAAATTGTATGTATCTATATTATGTGTAATATACATTGTAATGGAAAGCTGTTGAGGCTTCCACATATCCTTGTAATGACAAAACGGTAGGGATACAAAGTAGATGCTGTGTGCAGTTGCTTTAGTGATGTGAGGCTAGTATTAGAACGCTGTGAACAAAATGGTTGCCTTTGGTTAAATGCTGAGGAGGAAAAGCCTTCCCCAGAACAGTGCTTTCAGTTCAGATGACAGAACTTTAGTTGAGAGACACCCAGTTTAGTTTTAGAGAAAACCCCAAAAGTATTAGTATTCACCGGGGTGCTTGAACACTAAAAAGCTCCTTGACTTGTGGCCCTGGGGAGGTAAAAACTGCACTTGGGGAGCCTGGATAAACAGAAAATGCGGCTGTGGGAACCCGATGCAGCTGGTCCACTCAGGATTGACTTTTCAGGTGTTGTTGTTCAGTGAAGAGGTTGCATCTGTCAGTATAATTGCAACAGATGGCCATCCGTGACTCCTTGTCTACCGCTTGGGCTGAATCAGTACTTTTGTGACTCCTTTGCAACAGCAAACATGCCTGACTCCGGGGAGAGGGGAGTTTCCCCTCGCCTATTTGAATGACCACCTGGAAATGACGATAGGAAAGATCTCTCAGTTTGAGAGAGATTTGAAGAGTATTTCTATCTCCCACAGGTTAGGCCAAATTGAAATAGTGGGGGTGTGAGGCATTCCCTTTTGAGAGATGGTGAAGGGGATTATCAGTGTTTTATCAGAATATATAGCGTGTTCTAGGCCATCAATAACTGGGGGTAACTGAAGTCTGCTGGATGATCACCATATGTTGTGCTTTTTTGCACACCTCTATTTATGTATTTTACTATTGGTACAGTTTGATTTTCAGATAATGGAAGAGAGACATCTGCAGTTTTCTAGTATTAAAACTAAAGAAAATGAAAAACTACTTTTATTTGCATTCCAAAGAAAGCTGTTGCATATGACTGACTTAAGTGCTTAATATGTACTAAGTATTATGCTCTACATGCATTGCCTTTTAAACCTCATAATTCTCTTAAATAGATGTTGATTCAATCCTGTGTACTTCATAGATAAAAGCACCAATGTATACATGCTGTTACAGTATACATACAGCCTATATCTATCCGACCTCAAAGACTGCCTCTAGCAACTTGATAATTCTGCCTTCACAACCTCTTCTGGGCACTGTAGGATTACCCCGCAAAATACAGGGCCAAATTTTCGGATAGGAAGCACACACACATATGTGTTAAATCCTAAGAGTTTGGCCAATCGGGTTTGCTCTGTGACCTTATCTCGCTCATCTCTGGATATTGAACTTGACTGTGCACAGCTGCTATACTAAATATTAAAAACCCACAGGAAGCACAGAGAAGCTTGCACCACAGAGGGCCTGATAGTGCCTTTGTCAGAAGGCCGTAGCACTAAATCAATGTAACTGAAATGTACTTTCATCCTAAAGTACTCCAATCTTAGAAGTTACCTGAAAGATGCAACACATTTATCTTCCAGACAGGAGATTCCTACTGGGTTGCTCCTTGATTTTCCTAAACTGCAGGATTTTTCTCCACCAGGGGGCGCCAGAGCAACAGTGACGGCACAGGGATTCCCAAGTAAAAAGAACTAATTTTCCCCTGAATAATGACTCAGCCCTGGAGATGGGGCAATAGATGGGCCCTAATGGCATGATTTGTGATCAACCAAGGCTTTATGAGGGTCTATGGTGTTAGTTTTAATTTAAGGAGGGATAAATTATTTATACAGAGAATTCTAAAACTTTATTTTGTCTACTACAATATTCTTCTGCCAAATATGTCTGAGTCATTATCAAGATATTATTTTGTTTTCTGCCTACTACTCTACTTTTTCTAATGGAAATGATTCCTAGGAGAAAGGCCAAAAGACCTATTAAAAAGGTCAGAGAAAAATAGTAAAATTAGCTACTTAACAATAGAAATAGTGGCATTTGGTCAAAAAGCATTTTTTTTTTAACTAGAAAATTCTTGTAATTCCATACAGTAAATATTAATCCTAAAACTATTGCTAAGAAATTTTAAGAAGGGAGAGTTCCCATTCCAAGTATCTCATTGGCGCACACAGGATAACAAAGAATCGTGTGTTTTCTCTTCCCATACTTGTTTGTGTATGTATGTGTCTGCAGCATAAAGGTGTCATATATATTATACAATATATGGCATATATGCTTTATAACAAATGACACATATGGTTTATATATGTACTTTTTAAATATTTTCTCACTTCTTATATGATGAACATCTTTCCACATGAGAACATATATATCTCTAGTCCCTGACTTCGGAGAGTTCAACTTAGAATTTTTTAACTTTTACAATGTTGTGAAAGCAATATGCATTCAGTAGGGACAATACTTGAAATTTTGAATTTTTTAAAATTATTTATTTTTTTAGCATAACAGTATTCATTGTTTTTGCACCACACCCAGTGCTCTATGCAATCCATGCCCTCTAATACCCACCACCTGGTTCCCCCAACCTCCCACCCCCCCCGCCCCTTCAGACCCCTCACATTGTTTTTCAGAGTCCATAGTCTCTCATGATTCACCTCCCCTTCCAATTTCCCTCAACTCCCTTCTCCTCTCCATCTCCCTAGTCCTCCATGCTATTTGCTATGCTTCACAAATAAGTGAAACCATATGATAATTGACTCTCTCTGCTTGACTTATTTCACTCAGCATAATCTCTTCTAGTCCCGTCCATGTTGCTACAAAAGTTGGGTATTCATCCTTTCTGATGGAGGCATAATACTCCATAGTGTATATGGACCACATCTTCATTATCCATTCATCCATTGAAGGGCATCTTGGTTCTTTCTACAGTTTGGCTACCGTGGCCATTGCTGCTATAAACATTGGGGTACAGATGGTCCTTCTTTTCACTACATCTGTATCTTTGGGGTAAATACCCAGTAGTGCAATGGCAGGGTCATAGGGAAGTTCTATTTTTAATTTCTTTTTTTTTTTTTTATTTTTTTATTTTTTTTATTTTTAATTTCTTGAGGAATCTCCACACTGTTCTCCAAAGTGGCTGCACCAACTTGCATTCCCACCAACAGTGTAGGAGGGTTCCCCTTTCTCCACATCCTCTCCAACACATGTTGTTTCCTGTCTTGTTAACTTTGAATTTTGATCATTTCTTGGGATGGTACAATACCATGCAGTACAATATTCCCTTGCGATGCTGGGTATTGGCCGCCACAGCTCCCTGTTGGCAGCAGGATCATCAGGGTGAACAGCTAACACGGAACCACGCTGTATCCATACAACTATTTTGTTTTCCGCTTTCAGTTCAGTATTCAATACATTATAGGAAATATTCAACCTTCTGTTATAGAATAGGCTTCGTATTAGATGATTTGCCCAACTATAGGTTAATGTAAATGTTCTGAGCATGTTTATGGTAGGCTAGGCTGAGTTACAATGTTCAGTAGGCTTTGTGTATTAGCTGCACTTTTTACTGAAACCCATCTTAAGTCAAGAATACTGGCAGCTGTAGTTCCTTTTTAGTAAAGTGCATATCTGGGTACTACTAAAATAATAGAAATGCATTAAGCTAAATCATTTCTTCTTTTTATTTTAAAATATTTATTTTAGAGAGTGCAGGGGATAGGGGGTGAGGGAGGGGGAGAAAGAGAGGGAGACAGAGAAACTCAAGCAGACTCCACACTGAGCATGCAGAGCCCCAAGTGGGGTTCAATCCCATTACCCGACATCATGACCTGAACCGAAACTAAGAGTTGGAGGCTCAGCCCTCTGTGCCTCCAGGTGCCCCTGTATCATTCCTTTAAAAAAAAAAAGAGAGAGAGAAAGAAAGAAAGAAAGAAAGAAAGAAAGAACAAACAAACTATTTTCTTTTACCAGTTCAAGCCTAGTATATATTTGGCATGCAGTAATTCATTTGAGTGGCTGGATATTTCTCCATTCTTTAAGGAAGAGATCCTGCATACCATTAACCTCTCTGGGAGAGTGACAGTACACATAAACTTACTGTGAACTGTCAGTCTGGCAGTAAAGATAGCTGCTTATTTCACTTAGTCTAACATTTCACAAACTAACTTGAACATACATCTCTCAAGAAATACTAACCTAGGGGCACCTGGGTGGCTCAGTGGCTTAAGCCTCTGCCTTCGGCTCAGGTCATGATCTCAGGGTCCTGGGATCAATCCCTGCATCAGGCTCTCTGCTCAGTGGGGAGCCTGCTTCCCCCTCTCTCTCTGCCGGCCTCTCTGCCTGCTTGTGATCTCTCTGTCAAATAAATAAAATATTAAAAAAAAAAAAGAGGAAAAAATCCTAACTTAAATTTCTGCAGACACAGATTGTGACACCTCATTCTAGGTTAATTCTTCTATTTGCTTTGATCCTGGCAAGTGCTCCTCAAATTTTAATCTGCCTGTTGATCGCCTGAGGATCTTGTTGAATTGCTGATTCTGACTCTGTAGGTATGGAACGGAGCCCAAGATTCTGAATTTTTAATTAGCTCCCAGGTTCTGTCTGTGAGTAGCTGACCAGTGAGCTCTCCTATTAGAAGACAAGATGTAATTCACAAGGAGTTGTTTTGATCATAGGGAATGGGAGGAAGCACTAATTTGAATGACCTTTTCAATTCATAAAAGGGAGTTTTCACCCTTTATTTTTGTGTGTGTGATCCATTCGTTGGTGCTTTACATTTGAGTGAATTTTTAATACTGTCTTTGAACATGGCTTAAGAAGCTCTAAGGACAGTAACATGGTTAATACTTTGTGGGAGAGATTATTTTAACAGCAATATATTAGCCAAATCTTAGAGTAGGTAAGAGAAACGAGCTAAGAAACAAATGTTGTAGTTGTTTTATTCACCCTGCCAAGTGCCATTGTCCCTGTCTGATATGTGTGAAGTTGCGTGGCAGCCTTTTTACCGTGGGTAAGCTGTTCGACATACATAACAGATGGGGTCATAACTTCCCAATTCCATAAACATGGTCTCCACTCCTGGAGGCACTAATGTAGTAAGATGCTTTTTCAATGTGTTTATAGTAGGTGCATTGCTGGCATTTTACACATTATTGAAGCTCAGGGCAGCAATAGCTTGTAATGTAGTTTTCAACATAGCTTCAATGAGTTTTTAGGGGTGAGGTACAATAGATAAGAAATACCTTAGTAAATTATTCTTTTATTCTGTCACTTGGTTCAAAAGTGTTCTGCCTGGCATTTCAGTGTGAATTTGTGATTGTTCGGACATCATTATTTTGATATTTTGTCTTTTGTAGGACCATCTTGTCAGTGAGGTTTTTCAGTTACTTCTGGTAAATGGTATCCCACTATAGCACACTCAAAATATTGCTTGTAAGATTGATAGCAGCATGCTATACTCTAAAATCCAGTTAACCTCATTGGAGACAGCATCACCAAAAGACAAGGAAAAAAATATGACTGCAGTGGGACATAAGGGAAATATATTTCAGGAAGGAAATTCATATTTTAAGGTTTTTCTGGGAGCCTTACCTTGATCTATTGAGCAAACACGTATGTAAGATATCCAGCAAGTACAAAAGGCCATTGATACTCATTAATATTAGTGACTTCATTATTCCAGTTTCTAAAACTTAATTTTAGGAAACAATATTATTGTAATAAGATAATTATTGCTATCTGGAAGTTGAAAATCTAGGGGCTCCTGGGTGGCTCAGTGGGTTAAAGCCTCTGCCTTCGGCTCAGGTCATGATCTCAGGGTCCTGGGATTGAGTCCCACATCAGGCTCTCTGCTCAGCAGGGAGCCTGCTTCCCCCCCCTCTCTCTCTGCCTGCCTCTCTGCCTAATTGTGATCTCCGTCTGTCAAATAAATAAATAAAACATTTAAAAAAAAAAATCTAGTGAGGAGAGCCTCAAAGTAAAGGATAAATATATTATAGTGAATGCCTAAGTGTGTTTGAAATGGACCTGTTGATGGGGGAAGTGAGTGGGCAGAGAAGCCAAGATATTGCTATCATTATTATTAACTGAAAATTTACTTCTGAAAATTCTCCATGCCACCTCACTCCTTCGTATTTCCACACAAATAGTATTACACATTCCGTAGACACAGAAATTGTATTTTCTTTTCCATAACATTTAATGTATCTTTGCTCTTTATTATAGACTTATAAATGATCTCATGCACTGGATTTTATCCTACTGATAAGAAAGATTAATTTGCTTATTCACCATTATATTATTCTTGTCCCCACCATTTACTTCACCTGAGTAACAATTAATGGACACTGTAACTGTCCACAGTAAAATTGTGTGCTATTTTTGGTTTTCTATGTTGTGATAAAGCACATGAAGAAATGGCTATTAAAAATAGACCTTTGATATTCATCAGTTTCTTGTTTGCAAGCTTCAATCGTGTCTTAATGGGGGTAGCACTTCATTGCACTTTAAAAGAATTGATGGGATTAGTGGATTGGGATTAAAAGTATTTTTCATTGTCTCACAGTACTTACTGGTTCTGCTTCTCCTGAGAACCCAAATTAATCCAGCAAATATATAGTAAAATCTATATAGAGATACTAAAGGGAATAGGTTTGGTAGAAACAGGAGTCAATTTTGGACAAGTTGAATTTGACAGGTTACTAAACAGACAGGTAAAGTTATCAAAGAGGTGTATGTATTTTAAAGAATCTTACTAGAGACAGAAATTAAAATGTGGAATTAGTTGTATAGTCCTAGTAAAGAAGACAGAGGATGGAGGCACTCTTATCTTAAAAAGCAGGGTTGAAAAACAGTGGAATAGCAGGTATGCCCAGAGTGTGTAAAGGTCTGGAAACCAGGTGGAAAAAAAAAACGTTATCAAAGAGGTGATACTGATCATTTGTGTTGAATGTTGACTTTTGGTCAAAAGGGATGTGTAATATGAGAGAGAAAATTGAATTTCACAACGTGAAGTTTATTGATGGTGTTGACAATGATAATTACAAAATGAGGACAAAAGCGTAGTTAGAGTTTGGCTAAGTGAGAAAAAGGAGCATGTTTGCTATGGCTGCCATACAAAGTACCCAGACTGGTTGACTTAAATAACAGAAATTCAATTCCTCACATTTTGAGACACTGTATACCCAAGATCAAAATGTCAGCGAGGTTACCCTCATTCTTAGGCCTCTTCCCTTGGTTGGTAGATGACCACCTCTTTTCTTGGCCTTCACGTGGCCTTTCCTCCCTGTATCTGTTTCCTAGTATCTTCCTTTTGTAAGTACACCAGGGATACTGGGTTAGGGCTAACTGTACTCAACTCATTTTAACTTAATTACCTCTTTGAAGACTGTACCTTCAAAAATAGTCACATTTGAGATATTTGGGATTAGGACTTCAGTATGAAATCTGGTGAGAAATAATTCAGCTCATAGCACTCTGCCCTCTGGTCCCCCAAACTTCATGGCCTTGGTGCAAAATATATTCACCCTATCCCAGCAGCCCCAAAGGTCTCCACCTATTCCAACCTTAACTCTAAATTCATTGACTCACCCAAATGTCCTGTAAATCAGCTATGATTGAGAATCAAGGTATAATTCATCCTGAAGCAAAGTTCATTAACTGTGAACCTGTGAAACCAGAGAAGTTATCTGTTTACAAAATACAGTTGTAGCACAGGTATAAGACAGACATTGCCATATCCAAAGGGAGAAATTAAGGGAAAGGGGGAAGGATCACATGTCCCAAGCAAGTCTGAAAATGAGCAGGGTAAATTTCATAAGATTTTGAGCCTGAAAATTTATTTATTTTTTTAATTTAGGGCCTCAGGGTTTAAGTAGGGCCACAGGTTCTAGTTAGGGATACAGGGTCATGGCTCTAACTTAAGTGCCCATCTGTGTGGTGACTCTTTCTCCTCATTTTAATTTGCTCACTGTTTTAGCACTCTAAATACCTTATCTTCAATTATAGTAACATTGTTAGGTACTGGAGGTTTGGGGAACAGACACAACACAGCCTACAACAGAGATTCCAGGCAGTTCTTCTGAGGAGTATTAGTTTTCAGAAGTCAACAAAGAGGAAACAGTAACTGATGGAAAAAGAAGAGTGAAATAATACAGTTTGACAATAAGATGAATAATCCAATAGAGGGATGTATTGATGTTGTAGAAGAAAACAGAAGAAACTGCTTCAGTAATGTCCCTAAGTATGCTAGAGAGGATGGAAACAAGTGTAAAAATGGAGGGATTGCTTGATTTTCTGTGGAAATACATAGGGAACAGGCAGGTACAGACAATAGTAGGGGTTCTTATGTGGGGTGGAAGTTATGTGGAGGTTCTCTTGTGAGCTTTGCTTTCTTTCAGCAAACTAGAAGTAAAGGTCATAAACTCTAAGTGGTCCTAGCAAAGTAGAGAGTAAAAGAATATATGTAATAGTAATTCAGGATAATTTTGTCATAATTTTACCCTTGGAGCAGCCATTCTGGTTTTAAAAGTTTTTTTTTTGTTTTTGTTTTTTGTTTTGTTTTGCTTTTTTTTTTTTTTTTGGCTGGACACTTTTGATGAGTGAAACAAAAAACTGGGAATGAAGACTTGTTTTTTCTAGCTTTGAGGTTTTTCTACAGTATGGCAAAGCAAGGAAAGGGCATGTGAAAGCAGAATATTTAGAAGGGAAAGACATTAATAATTAGCCTTATATTTTAAGTTGTGTAAGAGTAGAGGAAAGATGTAAAGGTGACAGGGGAAAATAAAATGAAATAGAAGTCCTGTTAGGGCCAAGAGATTCTTGGATTCTAGGTCCTCTAAAGAAGAGGTTTGAGAATAAATGAGGTGGTGATCAAAAAGCGTCACCACTTGGAAAATTAGACCACAGTACTAACTTGTGGCAATTTAGTAAATAGTATGTCTCTATTTGTAGCTGCTGCATTTAATGCAGTTAAATGAATAGTTAGAATCATTTGAATAGTTCATTATGTTTAGTTTAATTAGTGTCATATGCTGCCTTACAAATTACCACAAACTAAATGACTTAAAACGGCAATCATTTTCTGTAACCATTTCTGTTAAGTCAGAAGGCTGAGACTTGCATAGCTGAGCTCTGTGCTTAGAGTTCACAGGCCTGAAATCATGGTATTGGTTGGCTGCATTCTCATCCGAAGGCTCAATAGGCAAGGATCCAGTTGGCAACTGCTCTCAGGTTGTTGACTGACTACATTTCATTGTGGTAAAGATTTCTTGGCTGCTTTTTAAATTGATTTTTTAAGGTCAGCAGTAGTCTCTACTCCAAATCTCTGACTTCTTGAGCATCTTTCAGATGACTGTCCTGAATAGATTAGAGCCACCAGAGTATTCTCCCTTTCGATTGACTTAAAGTAAATTCATTAGGGTATTTAACTGCCTGCCAGATCCTTCACTTATGCCATATTCTTTTGATTAGAAGCAAATTCCAGGTTTTTTTTGTGATCAAGATGAGGAACTAATAAAAGGCTATGATCACGACTGGGGCTGTAGTTATTTTAGCTAACACAAAAATGTGTACATTGAACTATGTATTATTTAAAGGTGCTTTTTCAGTTTTATGTTCACTCTTTGAGGGTTAATTGCAATAAGAATCACCCTGTTACAAATGTAAACTATAATAATATTGGGGGGTGGTTGGATAAATAACTGTTTTCAGACATTGAATGTAGGCAGCTTAGGTCTATGATCATGGACCACTTGAGGAAATCTCATGAGAGAAAGGAAATATGATCCTCTTGACTCCTAGTGTATTACCTATGGAAAGTTTCTATCCATGTCATAGAAAATGTCAAGGTATGGGGGGATCCAGACATAACCCAGTTGAGTTGGAAAGATAGACTGTTACTTGTAAAAACCAAAATGACTATAACTTTAAGGGCAAAATAGCAGAAATAGAGGAGATTGCTGATTGGTAGGTGGGTAGATACAAGAGGAAACTCTAGGGAGTAGGGGAGGAGAGAAGAGGGTGTGCTGTGGAGACCTGCAGAAGGAGCCTCTCAAGTATTTGGTTGAGTATTGACCCACCTTCCAGGGAGGCCAGAGATGGAACTACTGCGAAACAGTAGGCAAAACAATTCATGAAGATCCCACAGGGTTGAGAAGAATTGGCATTCTCATCATTGCAAATAAAAATACCTCTTAATATACAGGGCATCATACAGTGGCCAGGATGGTCCCACCTTAATTATAAGACTAGACAAATCCAGAGGTAAATCTGCTGTGAACTGTCCAAATTGAAATCAAGCATCAAAAGGAATAAAGTGAAGGAATGTGGATAAATTGTGACCTAGAACAAAGTTTAATAATCTTTTAAAAATACAAGAAAATTCAGCATTAAAAAAAAAATGATTTGCAGAACTGCAAATTACAGTCAAGATTACTAAGCATGCAAAGTAGTAGATAAATAGAAACTATTATCAGGAGACAGATCCATCATTAAAAACAGATGCAGAAAAATCAAAGCTAGAATCAGTAGACAAGGAGTTTAAAGGAATAATTACACGTCTAATATGTTCAAGGATTTAAAATAAAGCCTGAACATGAAGGGAGGAGTAGTTAATGTTACAAAAGACTCAGATGAAACTACTTGATGTAAATTCAATATCTGAAATGTAAAAGTAAAATAAAACACCAAATGGGAGTAATAAGAGACAAGGAAGAGAAAGATTTGTGACCTTGATACACAATAAAATAGAGGAAATATCCTGGAGAAAGAGACTGTAAATAAACTGGTTATCATGTCTAGTGAGACAATATTGAGTTGGCTAACATTGGAGAGAATACAGAAGGGCCTAGATAGTATTTGAAGAGATAATAGTCAATTTAATTTATGGGAAAATAAAAAATCAGGAACAGCATGCTGAATAAAGCAGAGCATATGCTAATCAAAAAACTAAAAACCAGTAATTGAGAAAAAATATCTAAATGGTAACAAGGGGAAAAATGACACTTCTGCATAGAAGAACAAAGAAGAATGATTGTAGATTTGACAGAAGTTAAATTGCCAGAAGACAATGAGAAACAAGCTCATTAAAGTACTGAAAGAAAAAAAAAAAAAAAGCTGCAAACCTGGAATTGAATATCAAGCAAAAAATATGCTTCAAAAATGGATAGACTTTTTAGGCAAACAAAAGCTTACAAATTTCGCTGTTATCAGACCTTTGTGACAAGTATGAAAGGAAGCACTGGTGAAAAATGAAAATGACACTTGATAAAATTTTGCATCTAAATGAGGATTTGGTAGAATTCAGCTGTATTTGACCTGGGATGTGTATGTCTGTCTCTATTTCTTGAACAGCCTGAGAGGTCAGAATGTTTTACATTGTTAAAATGTTACTTTTTTAAAAAAGAAAAAGCATTTTGAATAGAAACTATACATAGCCACTAAAGCCTAAACAATTTATTGTCTGGCTTTTTACAGAAAATGTAAAAACTTTCAACCTAAATAATGAGTATCACAAATGACAAACACAGGAGCATAAAGGTACGTGCGACACACAGATCTTTTTCAAAATATGAAAAATAATGAAAGCAATGGCTGTTGAGCATATAGGTGGAAATAAAAAGAATGACAATATTAAAAAAAACACAAAATATACTGTTGAAAAGTCTTATTGTGAGCCCTAGAGTAAACACCACATTAAGTAAAATGTAGCTAATAAGCCAACAGTGAGAATAGAAAAGATTATATTGTTAATCCAAAATAATGCAGATTAAAAACAAAAAAAAAAACGGAAAACAGGGATGGGCAAAACAGAGAAAGGGCAGTGGGGGATTTACACTTCCAGTTATTGAATGAATAAGTCATGGGGATAAAAGGTACAACATGAGGAATATGGTTAATGACATTCTAATAGTGTTGTATGGTGACAGATAGTACCTACACCTTTTTGTGGTGAGCATAGCCTAATGTATCAAAAAGTTGAATCACTATCTTGTACACTATATTAGGTGGTATTAAGAGATTTTAACTAAAAAACTTTTAAATATGAAAAAGGTATGGTTTATACAACAGTTGTCAACACAATACATACTTCAGGTTTATGGGTGAAATAGCCTCCTCTGTTGGATTTACTGAGAGGACTCAACCTTAAAGGAACAAGGGATAATTACATACAAAATTGTTAATAATTGTTAAATATGGCTAATATGTACCTGGGTTCATAATATAACCTTTTACTTTGTATATGCTGATAAACAGCACAGACAAAACATTATAGGGAGGCAAACTGGAATAAAATACTCTTCTTCTAAAATTTAAATTTCACCTCATCTCTAACTTTTGTTGAAGTTGTTATGTAAAGGGGCCTTGTAGTTTAAACTCTCTTGATAGCATCCCCCTTAAAATTATCAAGTTTTCCCCACAGGTATTGTAAGCACACCATATTGTTTTAGAAAAAAATTTTGCAAACTGCTGTTTGAGCCAGGTCAGACTAATTCCTCTAACCGGCTATGCTGGTTTGTAACTGTCTAGTAACTGGTAAAACTCTTTACCCCTCATTTGAATCACCTTTTTGAATCATTTGAAGTAAGCTGGTGTTGGTGATGGGGAATTCTACGTGGTTCTTAATAGACTCTTTGCTTCCATTGGTGTGGAGATAAGTGTGGAGAGGTTGTGAAGGACCAGGAGGAAAGTTTTAGAGGCTAGTATAACATATATTACTCCCACCCACATTCTAGTCACCAAAAATCAGTCTTATGGTCCCACCCAACTGAGAGGGAGGCTAGAAAATTTAATTTCCTGTGTGTCAGAATCAACTAAGAGATTTACTGAATCCACAATATTTTCTTTGCCACGAAAGACATTTGGTTTAATAAATCCTTTCATATGTTTATACTTATAAACAACCCATTTAGTTTAATTTAAGCTATCAAAAGATAAACTGTCATAACGAGAGTATGAATGGAAAGTTTAACTTGTGAATTTGACTGGCAGTAAATGCTTTTGAGCCATATGCCAGAATTAATATCCACCATTCATTCATCAAAGATGGATTGAGTGCCTAACAGAAGGTACTACACCAGGCCCTGGGGATGCTGGTCAGAGATCCTGCAAGCCAGGATCTGTTACTCTATGAAGGAGAGCAAGAAAGAATGTAGGTAATCACAAAAGATTGTGTTCTGAGAACAGGTGGAGAGAATACCTTCTTTAGTGTTTGTGGGTTGACACACATTCTGCAAAGAAAATACAATCTCTAGGGGCGCCTGGGTAGCTCAGTGGGTTGCCTTTGGCTCAGGTCATAATCCCAGTACCCTGGGATAGAGCCCCCACAACCTCCCCTCCCCCCCGCATCCAGCTCTCTGCTCAGCAGGGAGCCTGCTTCCACCTCTCTCTCTGCCTGCCTCTCTGACTACTTGTGATCTTTCTGTCAAATAAACAAATACAATCTTAAAAGAAAATACAGTCTCTAAGTGGAAGCAAACTCATAAGATATGAGAAGAGAGGGACGCCTCGGTGGCTCAGTTGTTAAGCCTTTGCCTTTGGCTCCGGTCATGATCCCAGGACCCTGGGATCAAGCCCTGCATTGGGCTCCCTGCTTAGAGGGAAGCCTGTTTCTCCATCTCCCACAACCCATGCTTGTATTCCCTTTCTCTGTGTCAAATAAATAAATGAAATTTTGGGGAAAAGCTTAAAAAAAAAAAGGAAATAAGAGAAAGGTGTTAGCCAAATAAAACTGAGGTTTGTTTTAATGTGTGCCTCAAGCTCCAGACTAAGGAAATGGCACATGTAGAGATTTGGATGTCAGCAGAGCATCTAGATATGTGCTGAACTATGAGGGCTCAAAGTTTTCAGAATCAAGAAAAAAGAAAGAAATGGTATAAGATGAATGAGAATAAATCCATCTGGTTAACTATTTTATTAGGGGACAGAGTTTGGGTTTCAAGCTACTATCAATGAGGAGCAAACCTAATTCAGTTATGAATAATATTGGCTGCTTTGTAAAACTTAAATTTATTTTATAGAATCTCTAATTTTGTTGAGGTTGCTATAATTTAAAATCTTCTGATAGCATTCTGTTAAACATCACATTTTCTTCACAAGTTAGATTTTATTTTCTTAGAAAAAATATAGATAGGATAGAAAGTTTACCTATTTCTGACAAGTTTATAAAGATTAGGACTCTAAAAAGGGCAATGCGATACAGCATAGAAGGGAAAGTTATTCTATAAAAGTCAATTCTGCTTCTCTGAAACAAGTAAATTGTAAACTTTTACTAGTATTTTTCAGACCTTTCTGTTACAAATTTAAAAGTAACGTAGTACGCAGAAAATATAATTTTATACCAAGTAGGTTTTTGTAATTCAGATAACATAGGTAATGATTTTCTATTAGATTAAGAAATTCTATTTTGTGAGCCTTTTAGATTTTTAACATGCTCTTGTAATGATGGCATATTTACATTTACTTTTCCTGTATTTTCTTACATGCAAAGAAATCTCATTCATACATACACATGCACATATATATAGCAACATACATTTGGGCTTTTTTATTTCTTATTTTTAAATGATCTATTACAATGTATTAAATGTGCTTTGTGTTGTCACTAATACTGCTTGATATATATGAATAGATAATTTGAGATTTATAATAGGGATAAAATTTAATATAACTAGGAAATAGAAAATAACATTTATAATACACAATAAAATGTTAAATTTTTATTTACTTGAATATATGATTATTACTTCTTATTCTCAAGTGCAAGCACTCTTAAATACACAGAAAAAATTTCCAAAGTTTAGTACCCTCTTGCAGTAGAGACATAAACAGGTTGTCTTTTGAATAATACTGAATATTTTGTTCTAATAAAGCTTTCAAGACATTTGAGAAAAAGATATAAGCACTAAAATATGCAAATATCAATTTACATTGTGTTCTTATTTGCAGCTTTGGATAAGTTTTAGAAAGTGTGTTTTGGGGCACCTTGGTGACTCAGTTTGGTTAAACATCTGAGTTTTGACTTCAGCTCAGGTCATGGTCTGAGTCGTGAGATCGAGCCCCACATTGGGCTCCATGCTAGTTGTGGAGCCTGCTTGGGATTCTCTCTCCCCCTCTACTCCTCCCCCCTTCAAAAGGATGTTTCATAAAAAGCATGATAATTGTGAAAAACAGAAAAGCTAAAATTAAACTTGTTTATATCTTATAAGACATTTATTATAAAATTATTGCATGTAGTATGTGCACGTAATATGCACAGTATACATGCATACACTAACATATATTTTTACCAAAGGGCAAACTATACTGTTTTGTAACCAAGTACTTTAAACCTCTAGTGGCAAATCACAAAAATATTTTCAAGATAAATATTAATCTACAACTTTATTTTGCTGACATAGTATAAGATTCTCTTAGATGAGAATGGCGGGATGCCTGGGTGGCTCAGTTGGTTAAGCAGCTGCCTTCGGCTTAGGTCATGATCCCAGCGTCCTGGGATCGAGTCCCACATCGGGCTCCTTGCTCATCAGGGAGCCTGCTTCTCCCTCTGCCTCTGTCTGCCTTTCTGTCTGCCTGTGCTCGCTCTCTCTCCCTCTCTCTCTCTGATAAATAAATAAAATCTTTAAAAAAAAAAAAAGATTAGAATGGCTAATACCGTTACCTATATTTAGATAATAACCAAGTGGTCAAGCCTTACTCTCTTCTCCCACAACCTCTTTTCCAAAATTAACACATGTGCATGTTTAAATACATGTTTTAACTAGTTTTCCATTGCCTACTAAATAAAATTCAGACTTGAGATCATACCATTAAATAATTAAAAAAAAAAACAACTGATGTATGTTCATATTATAACTCCGTTTCACTTTACTGTGTGCTTAGTATGTGCTGGGACAAAGAATTTTGTGTCCTTTATTTTAAACAAATAAGTTGGAATTTTAGATATGTCACTAGAACAAGAATACTTTTTGCAGATCTTTGAGGCCATTCTGAAATAAGAACCATTTCACATCCACATGATACACACTGAGTTCAGATCTCAGTATCCGTTCCTCAGCATTTCAAGGAGTCACTGGTAATGTTTATATCAGTGAGATTTATAGAACATTCTCTACGCTGCTTAAACCCTTTTTTGTGATCCACACAATCTACTCAGATGCTCACTTACTACTTGCCCTTGATTACTGAACTCAGCCTTTACATTTGGAAATGGTTAAAATGATATAAAATACACATCCTCTGTAGGCTCTGTTCCCATCCAATGTATGCTGGAATGCTTAAATTTTATGTGATTTTGCCTTGGCACATGTGGTAAAAGCTGGTTTGGCCTAATTCTAAGACACACAGACAAAATTCAAGTTCTTAAATACTTTCTGTGACTTTCACATGAGAACGCATTAAAAAATAAAAGTAAAGAAAAATTTAATTTCTGGTAATATGATTTCCTTGATCACATTGGAAATTGGTTTATCTCCTTCTAACCTAAATATTTCCTGTCCTCACGAGTGTGCTTCTGCCAATTCCATTCTCTGCTACAATTAGCGTTCCATGTGCTCGGGCAATGAGAGTGGCATTTCAAACTCTCCCTTGGGGAGATACATCATTTCTTGTTTGGAATCTGAGTTGAAATCAGATTGCTTGTTTTGTTGTGCCATCTCCTTTCTTGGCATTAAACTTGGCATTAACATGTCAAGGTGTAAGTGTTAACCACTTCCTGTCCAATTTAATGAAAATTAAAGTCATTATAAACTGATTTCACAACAATCAAATATCTTTTTCCCTCTAAGGCAAAACAGCAAGGAAGTGATAGATCATAGCCCAGAAGTTCTATTCGAAGTCCAGTTCTTTTTCTGCTACCAAAAAATATGACCCTGTCTAGCATCCACTTTTCATTATTGAACACGGGACAAAACAGATCCTCCTTCTTAAAGACTTAATGTCAACTGAATTTTAGGGACTAATGTTTCTCTTATTCAGACAAAATTAAAGAGGCCTTTGGCTTCGGGCTCAGTGATTTCTTCAGATTTGCTTTCAAATATGATTCTCACGTTTGTAGTTAGACTACAGCCTCATTTCTTAGGAACAAACCCCTGAGCCTTACCCTAGTTTTAGTAATAAAATTAGAACACTTGGGTTTATTAATTACCTTTTACATTTTATACATGCTAAGATAAATGTTATGTTATCATAACATTATGTTATCATAATTAATTAATTTTTTTATTATGATACATGATAAGATCTAAAACAAGAAATAAGAAAATGTTATAGATTTCAAATATATTAATGGTATTATACTCTCTAGGTCCCCAAATTCCTTAATTCTTTCTAAACTGCTTTCTGCTCTGCTCTTACCATTCATGCATTCACTGAATGAGCATTAATGGAGTACTAGGAGTTCTGACATTGAAAGCCAGGCCCTACTCAAAGGAAATGGAAGGGGTCTCAATACTTATATCCTTCAAACACCCATTTTCTACCTACTTATCAAAAATGCCAGCCCTAATTGTGAGATTTCCTCATTTTTACCTTCCTGCCTAATATTATTTGGGACATTAGTGATTTGGGGGGCTCCTCTGGAATGGCATATTCTGCAGTGCTGGAGCTTTGTCCCATTGCTAGAGGAGGTTTAAGAGACCTACTCACCTATATGTCTAACCTATATGAATTTGGTTTTTTGGCACGTGATCAATTACATGACTATGTTTTATGAACTTACTAGTATCTTTCAACCCAGTTCAAACAGCAGAGATCAAATAACAGTCACTTTTAATATCAAGTAATCACCATCTTAATCAAAGGGAAAAGGTCCAGGAGCCCCTGGTTAGATGCATTCACTGAAGGAGCATTAATGGGATACTGGGAATTCTGACATTGAAAGCCAGACCCTACTCAAAGGAAATGGAAGGGGTCTCAATACTTGACAATAACCACTTCCTACCTCATAAAGAGGATTAATGAGATGTCTAAGAAATATTTTAGCTATTTAGAAAATGTGCCAGGACATTTTGCATTCTTGACCATGACCTTTGCTTGGCACCCTTGAATCCTTTTATATCCTATTTGGGAATTAACATCTAATAAAAGATGACTGGGAAAAAGTGCCAAGAAAAGTACTTTTTGTAAAAACATCTTTAAAAAGTGTCATTTATTAAGGAATCATTGAAAGCCCCCTTTAGTTAAAACATCAAGTTTTTGAGAAAATGATCAAGATAAAGCTATGAGAATAGCTTAATATGTTTATATTTCATTTGAAATATTGTTATTGACATTGATAAGCTCAATTCCTTGAGTATTATACAAAATCATTTGAAAGGAGAAAATATTGTAATGAAGGCTTGAAAGAGGGAATGAATAAAGAATGATGAGACGGGGCGCCTGGGCAGCTCAGTGGGTTAAGCCTCTGCCTTTAGCTCAGGTCATGATCTCAGGGTCCTGGGATCGAGTACCGCATCGGGCTCTCTGCTTGTCAGGGAGCCTGCTTCCTCCTCTTTCTCTTTCTCTGCCTGCCTCTCTGCCTGCTTGGTTTCTGTCAAATAAATAAATAAAATCTTAAAAAAAAAAAAAAAAAGAATGATGAGACAGATTGAGAAGTAGTGTCTTAAGAGTTGGTAGAAGATTGGTAATTGTTAAAGTAACTAGTCCAAATGATTCACCACGATGAGGGTGTGCTCGGAGGATAAAAAGGACTATGTGGATTGTGAAAATGCCCTTTATGCTTTAAAGTGCAGGCAGCTCTCCTGTGGATCTTGTGAGGGACATGGCATTTTACAGCTCAAAACTGATTGCCAACTGTTGGTTACATGTGAGTATTGAGGAATAACAGCTTACTTAGCAGAGACCACAGCCATGAAGGGCTCCAATGAAGGGAGTGAAACCTCAGCAGTGGTTGTAGAGATTTTGCAGCCTTTGAAATGAAGAGGTCCTAGAAGAATGAGCTGAGGTTCTGCAAATCCAAAGGGATAAATGAAATAAATACACTTTCATACATCTGTTGAATTCCTGGAATATTTGGAATGTGTTTGTAGATTCCTTCCTTCCTTCCTTCCTTCCTTTCTTTTCTTTCTTTCTTTAGTAATGTTAGTAGTGGAAGATTGTTGTAGAATTATGGAGAAAGCTTTATCAATGTTGGTAACAATTGTGCATGATTGATACATAAAAAGACATGACCAACTAAAAACCTACGTATTGGGTATTTAATGAGCAGAATGATGGATTTAGTATTTGTTTATATGAGAAACATTTATGCAGCTCTATGTGTCATACATAGAGCTATGTCTGTGAGAGTCCTCAATGAGTTTATAGTTTTAGAGGAAAAGGCCAGTAACTATAAGCCATGTGATAATTACCATAACAGTTATATGTAATTAGTGTTACAGAAGAGAGAAAAGCTGCCAAGAGGCTTCAGGAACTAGGTAAAAACTTTAAGACTACTGCAAAGCTTGCTATTTTTAGACTGCAAAGTACAGGGCACCCAGGGAAGAGATCAGAGAGGCAGAATGAACTACTATCTTGATTTACTCTTGTAAGCTTTCCTTGCTAGGTAATTGGGAGCCATGAAACGATCAGATGGGCCTTTTAGAGTGATTCTAAATTTAGAATTAAGACAAGAAACTTGTATTACTTTGCTATTGCTGCTATACTATATTATTGGTAGTACATATGGTATAATAAATTACTGCATTTAGTGGATTAAAGCAACATAAATGTATTTTCTAACAGTTCTATAGGTCAGAAATCCAATAATCTGTTTCACTGGCCCAAAATTAAGCTGTAGGCTCCTTTTGTGATCTCTGTGGGGAGACTCCATTTCCTTGTTTCTTTCAGCTTCGAGGGACCACCTATATTTCTTGGCTTGTGTCTCCTTCCTCTGTCTTCAAAGTACATAGCTCCAGTCACTGTCCCTAACATATTCTCCTGTTTTCTGTTAAATCTCCCACTGCCATCATCTTAAGTGAACACTTGTGATTATAATTTATGGTATACCCAGATATTCTGGGATTACTTCCTAGTGTCAGAATCTTTCAGTTATGTCTGCAAAAATCCATTTGGCATATAAGGCAACACCCACAGGGTCCAGGGATTAGAACTTGGATATCTTTTGGGACCATTATTTAGTCTACTGCAGAGCCTATGTTCAATTATAGGAAACCTCCTTCACATTGCCTACCATACACACATACTACTCACTCTCTCTTTCTCTCTCCAAAAAACATGCAGTAAACCAAATTAACCAAAACCGACCAGTACACGTACCTGTGCTAAGTCAATGGCTATGGTGGATTTGCTAAGTGGTTGGTTGTGCAGAGTACAGAAAACAGAAAATTAGATTTGAAATCTAGGCTTATGGCTTGTATAATAGCATGCATGATAATATGATTAGCCAAAATGAGGAATTTCACTCATAAATTGACCTAGAGTATTTATAAAAAAAATCTATAGTGTCAGTAGGCATTTAGTCAAATTTTGTTCTCCAGATCTCTAGCCATTTCTTGTAAAACCAGTTCCCACAAAAGTGTGTGCATTGAAAGATCACCCCTACCATGTTCATTCCACTCCATACTAGTAATGATAGAAGAAATACTTCTTCTTGACCTGTGTGGAATAGATTTCTGTATTGTGAAAGGGTAATGATTAGTTTCAGATCAGTGTATTTCAAATATGTGAATTTTCTCAATGTTAGTACAAACTTTGAAACATAAAATACTTGGGATTTTTACTGTGATATTTTTTTTTACTGTAATATTTTTATTATTGCTGTTTTAAATTGTTATATGCTGATGCTTCCTACTTTTTAAAAGACCAAGGCAGAAGATGAATCATTGACATTTCAAAAACAAATCTAAACATTCCACTGCAGAAAAGTTATACCAAATATAATGTATATTTTCTTGAATTCAGTCCTCCACAAAAATCACTTTGATTCGTATTTTAGACTGGTAAAACATCAGAGTTAAACATAAATTTATAAAAAGTAGATATTAGAGTTTTAGTTATTTCAAAAGTAATCACTTCAAAGGAGAAACAATATTAGATGTAGTATAATTTCTAAAGATAGAAATCAAATATTTCCTTTTATGTGTGGTTTAATACATATTATGTTTTAATATGAATCATTTATAGATAATTGTTTTTTGTCTTTTCATAATTCGAGATTCATTTAAATCTTAGATTTTTTTATAGACAATGATAGTCTAAGAAGCAAAATAATCTTCATAATTTCAAATTTCAAATACACTGAAAATACATTCAAGTGCAGAATATACAAATGAAAAACTCCATTTTTATTTGCCCCTCAAAATATTTCTATTTCCTACCTACATGATAGTACTCAACTAAATCAAGAAGATATATGCACCCCTATGTTTATTGCAGCATTATTTACAACAGCTAGAGTATGGAAGCAGCCCAAGTGTCAACTGATAGGTGAATGGACAAAGAAGAGGTTGTGTGTGTGTGAGTGTGTGTGTGTGTGTGTGTGTGTGTGTGTGTATGTAAACATTACGGCTATAAAATTTCTTTGTCGTACTGCTATATCCCATATTTTGGTATGACATGTATTTGGTTGTTTTTTTTTTTTTTTGTCTGATATTTATTGCTCTTTTAATTCAACCCTTGTCAAGTGTTTGTTCAAAAATATGTGGAAATTAACAATTTTACTTTTGATACTAATTTCTAGTTTTATTCCAATGTGATCAGAAAAGTACTAGTTACGATTATAGTCTTCTTAAATTTGTTAAAACTTGTTTTGCAACCCAACATAGAACTTGTTTGGATAATGTTTCCTGTGAGCTTGAGAGAAAGATCTATTCTGTTGTTGGATGGAGTACTCTGAATGTCTCTTGGGTCTAGTTCATCTGTAGTATTGTTCACGTTTTGTTTCCTTATTGACTTTTCTGTCTGAGTGTTCTATTATTGAAAGTGAGATTTTGAAATCTATTATTTTTCTCTGTTCTTCCTTCATTTTTGTCAGTATTTGCTTTATATATTATATGATGTTTATATAGATTTATATAACTATAGTTGTAATATAGCATAATTATATATATTTGTCATTCTTACATCTTCCAGGTGAATTGATCCTTTTATCATTATGTAATATCCTTCTTTGTCTCTTGTGATAGTTTTTGACTTAAAGTGTATCTACTCTGATACAAATTCAGCTATCTCTCCTTTCTTTTGGTTCGTATTCCAATGGAATATCTTTTTTTCCTTTCCTTCACTTGCAGCCTATGTATGTCCCTAAATTTGAACTAAGTCTCTTGTAGACAGCATGTAGTTGGATCTTTTTTTAAAATCCTAATTAATCACTGTGCCTTGGGGGAAGATTAACCGATTTCATTTAAAGTAATTACTGATGGGAAGAATGCACTCTTGTCATATTGTTTATTGTCTCCTGTCTGCCTTGTAGTTCTCTTGTTTCTTCTTGATAGCTTTCTTCATATTTCATTGATTTTTTTTTGTATCAGTATGCTTTATTTGCTCTTTTTATTTTATGTACTTTCTTTTTTTAAAAAAAAAAGATTTTATTTATTTATTTGACAGACAGAGATCACAAGTAGGCAGAGAGGCAGGTAGAGAGAGAGAGAGAGAGGGAGAAGCAGGCTCCCCGCTGAGCAGAGAGCCCGATGCAGGGCTCCATCCCAGGACCCTGCGATCAGACCTGAACCAAAGGCAGAGGCTTTAACCTACTGAGCCTTCCAGGTGCCCTTCTTTTATGTATTTTCTATATGTATTTTCTTTTTGGTTACCAAGGTTTTCATAATACTATTAGTTAAAAATACTCTATTGTAACAACTTCAATAATGTATTTTACACTATTACAACAATTACAATTATTACAATAATAATATATTTTAATAACTACACTTTTATTTACTGCCCCACTTCATTTTTTTT
Source organism: Mustela lutreola (assembly GCF_030435805.1). NCBI lineage: Eukaryota > Metazoa > Chordata > Mammalia > Carnivora > Mustelidae > Mustela > Mustela lutreola. Next base: position 97,340,026 of record NC_081296.1, read on the forward strand.
AAGATTAAAAAAAATTAAAACTTTTTTGAAATGGAAAGTTAGAGAGCACAAGCCAGGGGAGCTGCAGGCAAGTAGAGGGAGAGGGAGAAGCAGGCTCCCCGCCAAGCAAGGAGCCCTATGGGGGGTTGATCCCAGAACCCTGGGATCATGACCTGAGCTACCCAAGTGCCCCCCACTTCATGTTTTTGATGTCACAATTTACATCTTTTTATATCTATCCATTAACATACTTGTATAATTATTTTCATATTTATCTTGTAACTTTTTACTAGAATTAAAAGTGATTACCCTTCAACATTACAGTATCAGTATTCTGTATTTGTCTGCATATTTACTTTTAATACAAGTTTCCTATGTTTTTGTATTGCTCTTCAGTCTCTTTTAATTTCAAATTTAATGCTTTCTTTAGCATTTTTAGTAAATCAAATCTAGTGGCAATGAACTACTTAAGGTGTTATTTGTCTGAAAAAGATTTTCTCTACTTTTGAAGGATAGGTTTGCTCAGAATAGTATTCATGGTTGGCAGGTTTGTGTTTTGTTTTTCTTTAGCCCTTTGAGTACATCAACCTTCAAAGATTCTTCTGAAAAACCTGCTTATGGGACTTCTTATGGGAGTTCTCTTGGTGCTTTTAAAATTCACCGTGACTTTGACATCCAATAATTTAATTATAACACGACTTGATGTAGATTTCTTTGAATTCATTTTATTTAACATACATTTGGCTTCCTGGATATGATTGTCCTTTTCCTTCCTCAGATCTGGGAAGTGTTTTGGCCATTTTTATTTTTTAAAAAGGTTTTATTTATTTTAGAGAATGTGAGCGGGGCAGGAGTAGAGGGAGAGGGAGGGAGGGAATCTTAAATAGACCTTGTACTGAGTGTGGAGCCCAATGCTGGGCTTGATCTCAGGACCCTGAGATCATGACCTGAGCCAAAACCAAGAGTTGGGTGCTTAACTGACAGAGTCATTTAGGTGCCCCTGGCCATTTTTATTTTAAATAATTTTTGGCCCCTTTTTTCCTCTTCCTGGGACTCCATCATGTGATTTTTTTTTTCCTTAAGCTTTCCTCATTTTAATTTTTTTTTCTTTTTTTGTTCCTGTGAGAGGATAATTTTCATTGACTTATCCTCAAGTTCACTGATCCTTGCTTCTGATTGATCTAGCCTGTTGTTGAATATCTCTAGTACATTTCTCAGTTCTGTGTCATAGTCAGTTTTGGACTTCTGTTTGGTACTTTTTAATATTTTCTGTTTCTGTTAAAATTATCACATTAATCATGCATTGTTCTCCTGACCTCAGTGAGCATTTTTTTTTTTTTAAGATTTTATTTATTTGTTTGTCAGAGAGAGAGAGAGTGCGCAGAAGCAGGCAGAGTGGTAGGCAGAAGCAGAGAGAGAAACAAGCTCCCTGCCAAGCAAGGAGCCTGATACGGGACTTGATCCCAAGACCTTAGAATCATGACCTGAGCCGAAGGCAGTGGCTTAACCCACTGAGCCACTCAGGCATCCCTCAGTGAGCATCTTTATAAGTTATTTTTCTCTATCAGGTGAAACAGGTATCTATATTCATAAGTGTTGGCTTCTGGCTTCTGTTCCTTAATTTGGGACACATTTTTGTGTCTTCATTTTTTTTTTTTTGACTTTTTATGTTGCTATTTGAGCATTAAAAAAAAAAAAAAAAAAAAAAAAAAAAAAACTTCCTCTCCGAATGTTCATAAATGTTGTAGTCCAGAACATCATCCATCAGCCAATAAGATTTTCAGAGGGCTTCTCAAGCTTTTCTCTAATGCAAACCATTTCCTTTATTCTTATTAGCAGCTGGGAGTCCTGGGTTTACTAGATTCCACCAGTGCTCAGAAATAGGCAAGATAGAAGCCATTTGCTTGGGCATCCCCTGGGAAAGTAGAAATATTGGATGAATGGTCCAGTTCTTCCCTTGTCAGAGAGAAGCTGAGCTGTGATCTGGAATTTCTTACTTATTGACTCTGTACTGAGTGGGTGAAGAGGGCTATCATGACTGCTGGCATAGTAGTTCAAACTGCCATCTTTGTTCGGTCATTTCCAGTGTCTCTTGGGGCCTGCCAGCATAAGAAGTTAGGAAATACAGAAGCAACTCCCTTGGACATCCCTGGAGTAGTTGGAACATTGGATCTGCAGTCCAACTGTTCATTCCCAGGGAGAACCTTGAAGCCAGGGTTTTCCTCCTGATTCTATGATACTGTACTGAGGGTATGGATTATGGAGAGGGTATTTTGAATTATCCTTACTTTGATGTGGCTGGTTTCATGGTTGGTCAGGATTTAGCGACCTATCGATTAGTTTCTTAATTTCTTACAAAGGAAATTTATTCATGTATTGTTGTTGTTGAATCAGTGTTCCTATAGGGAGGAAGAGTCTAGGGTTTACTATTCTCCCTCTTTCTGATGGACAGCCTCCTAAAGCTACAACTTTTGAACAGATACAATCAGTTATCAAAGGTCCTAATAACTTGTGCAGATTTGGAAGTAGCTCTTAAATCAGTGTAATTTCTCATAAATAAGACTTGACTAGCATCATGATTATATTTCTATCTCTGCTTGCAGATGAGCAAACAGTGGTAATAGAGCTATAACATAAATAGTATGTAGGAACAGGATATTCCTTATGGGCTTGGGAGGATAACATGCATATATTGATTTTGGAAGCCCAGAGACATTTCCTTTTTTTTTTTCCCCTCTCAGATTTAACTTAGAAGTAAAGATCAACTAAATAGAATGTGCATGGTAAACATTAATGAATAATGATTCATTAGCTCAGTGATTCAAATGCTTTCCCTAGTTAGAAATTCTAAATTACAAGTTCAACGAAGATAAAATTTATCTTTGTATTCATTACTATCAGACATACATGAGCCCTTATATCTGGTGGGTGTTCATTAGTTGTTCAATGAATGAACAGATGAACAAAAGATTTTTGTAATGAAATTCTATTCAAAAAATGCTGAAGAATATGGTGCAAAAACTTCTCCTTGCTAACCAGCAGCATGTAGAACCACATCCAATAAGTACATCCATCAATATTCTTTATAGGATTAGTAATCCATATTGTTCTGAAGGAAAACTAAAAATTAATGTCTGTTGTTACATTTTCCTTGCCACAGATGTAGGAAAAAAGGGATAATGCTAAATGATACTCTCTTGACATATTTTTACTTCCTTTAAAGATAAGGTAATAACAGGAAACCATTTCTAATTTATTCATAAAATACAAGAAAACAGAATTTAGCTTTCAGTACATTAATGGACTTTATTATAGTATCTTTTTCATAGTATATCCTAAGTTGAAAAGAAAATACATGTGTGCAGATATGTTTCAAAATGAGTGGGAACATGGACCATCTGGTAACATTGGAATTCAGTTTATATTGCATACGTTGGTTATGTGTAAATGACAAATGAGCTCCTGGAACTCTGAGCTAAATAAACTAAACAAATTTTATGACGACTCTCAACTATTCAAATATGGTAAAACAAACTTCTTAAAACACTAATTTTAATAAAGCCAGTATTTCTCCCAAATCATTTAGATAAGAGAACAAGTGGTATGTTTTTTTAATGAAAAGTATAATGTCCCTCTGAAAACTTTAAGAAAATTATAAATAATATATATTAAAAACACAAAGGTATTACTTCAGGATGTCATCTCCGGCTTTGATAGAATTTCTGGTATTTGACTAGTGCTCTTACTGAGAACAAGCAGAAAAGCTGGATGAAATACCAGAAATAACTGCTGCAGGGCGTCAAAGATTTGCTGAGGTAGACATAACTTCATGGGCATTCATGATGAAAAGAGGGGAACTTGTGAAAGTTGAGCTAATGTTCTCAATTGTTATTTTCACTTTGTGGCTTTTTTTTAAAATTTTTTATTTTTTATAAACATATATTTTTATCCCCAGGGGTACAGGTCTGTGAATTACCAGGTTTACACACTTCACAGCACTCAACAAAGCACATACCCTCCCCAATGGAACTAGAGCATATCATGCTTAGTGAAATAAGTCATGCGGAGAAAGACAACTATCATATGATCTCCCTGATATGAGGAAGTGGTGATGCAACATGGGGGCTTAAGTGGATAGGAGAAGAATCAATGAAACAAGATGGGATTGGGAGGGAGACAAACCATAAGTGACTCTTAATCTCACTTTGTGGCATTTTATGGGGGTGGGAATCTGCTGGTTCTTGGAACTGGCCATGAGGACCACTGCTGAGGAAGAGAGAAAACAGTAGAGCTAACAACAATTTTAAGAAACCTGGGAGACGAAAATGGCAGTTGGTATATAATTGAGAGTATTGCCAGGACTTAAGAATCCATGATTCCAGAAAGAAAGGAGGGAATGAGAAATGAGCATGAAACACAATTTTTCTTCAAAGCATTTTCTGAATTCATAAGCAGCGTAAGATAAAAGTACAAAAGGGGGCTGAAAAGTAGAGTAAAACTTTCTGCAGTATTCTGTTACTGTACAGACAAAATTTGAGTGTAGGAAATCAAAGGCTCTATGAAACACTCCAATCTCTAGGTTTGTTTCCCTGGAGGAGTAGAAGCAAATACACATGGAGCCCTACAAAGACTGAAACCCATTATTAAACAGCTTATTATTGATTAGATTAAGGTGATCTTTGATTTTTACAGCCTACTAGAGGATTGGTGAACCTATTCTGGAACAAGTTAGTATTATTCATTAGCCTTATGATTTTGTATATAAAATTTCTAGTATTTAAACAAAAACACAAAATACTAGATGACAAATCACCACCGAACTCTGTAACATACCACAGTTACTTATCTATTGTTCATCCACCTGTGGTTTAATTGGGGGCAAAGTTGTTTCAGTTTGATGTTTGGATAGAACAAGTCTACATTACATGTGTTTATTCTAGAGTTCATGATAAAGTAGTATGATCTACCCAAAGGAATTTTTCTCAAGATAGAGGTAGATACCAGAGGATCAAACAGAGACCCATGATGCTCATTAAAGTCTAAACTTATAATACTAGAGAATGCCACTTCCACTGAGACTGGATTGGCTAAAGAGAGTCACAGAGCAAGCTTCCTATCAATGGGGGTAGTGTCAGGAACTGTGGAGTCAAATGACTAACGGCATGCATTCAGGAAAGAGAATTGAGAAAGCAGTGTCATCTGTTGTAGTCCATCATTTTAGTTACAATTATCCCCATACCTACCACAATCAGAATTTACTTAAATCCATCCTCAAATCCTCAAAAATTTTATCCAGTCATGGTATTATACTTCAAGTCCAGGATATTGTTGTTTATGTCTGGTCTGGATAAGGTTTCTTAATCTGGAGAGCTAGTAAGTAAAAAGGCAAGTTTTCTTTCTCTTGTTACACATACTCCCCTCCCAAAACAGATTCTGGAAGAGGGATGGGAAAATGTAACAGACATTCTAATTTGAAAGAGAGGAGCAACAGGAACATGTAGCCATCTTTAAAATGCATGGCCATTCTTGAATTTTTTGAGAAACAATATTTTCTGGCTCCCTAATCTGAAGTTAAAGAATAGATCTTTAGCTCCTTGTGATTGGTTCTCAGTTAATCTCAGTTCATTGTTTTCCCATGATTCGTCTCTCCATCCATTCTTTCTTTGCCACTCTCTTCCGTGTTTACCTCTGAAGGTGTCCTGGGAGAGAATACCTTGCTTAGTAGCTGAGCAACTTTTTATTAGTCTGCTGCTGCCTAACAGTGAAAAGGTGGGATCCCAAAAGTGTCTTTCCATCTCAATTGTGTTTTGTTTGTTTATGTATTTATTGCCAATATATATATTTTTAACTCAAGATATTTGATCTGACCATGTGCACAATTATTGTCAAGATGCCTTTCTTTCTAGATTTACTTGTGGATATTTGGGGAATATAATGACAGTGTGTGACTGTCTTTATCTTTCTAGAAACTGTTTATTTAGAGAAAATATTCTAGACACAATTTTCATTTTCCTAAAGGTATTAATAAGGAGGCTTAAGCCACACACTTAGTTAAGTAGTTACCTATTTACCCCAAGAACATCTTTCTGTGTTGGAGCCCTGGATACCCCCTGCTAAAAGGTGTCAGTGCCTCGATCTGGTAAGAAACAGATTAATTTTCCAGTGCATCTTCTGGGCATTGTTAATTCTTTCTAAGTTTGACTTGCAGATTAGCCAGCTTTTTCCCCCTTACCTCGTCTGTTTCTTGTGGCTCCTTGTAAAATGCAGTTAGCACCAGCCAACTCATGGATTCAGCATTCTGCCTCAAAAATCTTCACACCCCACATGACAAGTTAATTAGGTACATTTTCTGTCTTCCAGGTTATTACAGATGACAGTTGTACCAAATATTTGACAGTACATAATAGAGATCATTCTAGACTTCAACTATCTATAACAATTTCCCTATGAGGGATACTTTTCCAAATTTTAAAGACTAGTTTCCTTACTGTTGCCTCCTGTTCCTAAAGTCACTGCCACATTTGGGATTTTGGGGTGTGTGTGTGTGTGTGTGTGTTCTTCCAGCTATACCTTGCTTCTATATACTAATTTTTGTCTCATGCAACTATTGGCACAATAATCTTACTGAACTTAACATTCAAGATTTTAAAGACTTTAGGAGTGCCTGGGTGGCTCAGTCAGTTAAGCCTCTGCCTTTGGCTCAGGTCATGGTCTCAGGGTTCTGGGATGGAGCCCTGCATCAGGCTCTCTGCTTCCCCCTCTCTCTCTGCCTGCCTCTCTGCCTGCTTGAGATCTCTCTCTCTCCGTCAGATAAATAAATAAAATCTTTAAAAAAATAAAAATAAAAAAAGATTTTAAGGACTTTAAACAAATTACTTGTCTTTTTTTTTTTTTTTTTTATCTGTTCATCACCCATCTTGCTGATGGCCTCTAGCCATCTAGCCAATGGCTAGATTGAGCTCTGCTTGGTTTTAAGCTGGAGATTAGGTTTGTATCAGTTTCATTTGCCCTTCTTTCTGTTAGAATGAGGGCTTGTTCTTTCCTTGATGGAGTTCAGAAATTCCAAGAGGACAAGTGCGTGGATATGTATTCTGTCTCGAGGTTCAGAGTCCACACAGACATTCTTTTGGCCAAGGGAAAGCACATGGCCAACCCCTAAATCAATAGAGTGAGGAAGTATACTCATCTTGTAGTGGAAGGAACTTCCAAGTTAAGTCGCAGAGGGGCTTGGTGCTGAGCAGAGATGTGTTTGAAAGAATGAAGTTTCCCAAGTCAATAAATAAATAGGACTAAGGAGGAAAGGCATTAAATGGAAACACATCAACATATTAGATTTTATTAGATAACATAACTAAGAAAAAAGATGAAGTATATTTTGTCATAAAAAAGGAATGTATACATATAAGCAATGGAAATTCCACAACTAGCTTAAAAAAATGACAGTTTATACTTAATATATAGATTTGACAAGGCCAAAGATGATTAAAATGTATAAAAATGAGGGTGAAATATTATGTAGTATGAGGTCCAATAATGAGAAGACAGTTGCCCAGAAATATTTGAGGAACTAGTGCTCAAGGAGTTTTAGAAAATGAGCTGCAAAGCTACATGTTTAGGGGCTACAGTTAAACTGAATCAGGTTAAAAACAACTACCAATACAACAACAACAAAATCTCATCTAGGCATAATAAAGTACCTCTTGAAAACAAAAGACAGACAATCTTTTTTTTTTTTTTTAAAGATTTTATTTATTTGACAGAAAGCGAGAGATCACAAGTAGGCAGAGAGGAAGGCAGAGAGAGAGAGGGGAGGAAGCAGACTCCCTGCAGAGCAGAGAGCCTGATGCAGGGCTCCATCCCAGGACCATGTGATCATGACCTGAGCCGAAGGCAGAGGCTTAACCCACTGAGCCACCCAGGCGCCCCCAAAAAGACAATCTTTTTTTTTTTTTTTTTTTTTTTTTTTTATTTTTTATTTTTTATAAACATATATTTTTTATATACATATATTTTTATCCCCAGGTCTGTGAAAAAGACAATCTTAAATCATAATACATTCCTGGGGGGGAGGGACAACTTTGAAAGGTACTACCTAAAGTTTTAAGCCATTTTTTTTTTCCAATGGAAACTATGGACAGCTGAAAAAAAATTGAATGCCATATTTAAAGTGCAAAAGAAATGTCAACATGAACCTTTAAGACTAAAGAAGGAAAAAATTATCCTTTAAGAGTTTTCCAGAACCCTGAGTTGATTCAATGCAAATCAAAATTCTAAAAAAAAAAAAAAAAAAAATCTAAAATTAGTTTTTCAGGCAGAAGGAATATCATGTATCAAAAAAAGAAACTAAAGAATGCATAGCAAGAAGGCATTTTTAGAGAAGTCAAAATAATCACCATGCTGTACATGATGATAATGTATTTTGTGGTTTAAAATAAATGAAGAAATAGAATCATCTAAACAATAACATGAAAAGCAGAGAAGAATAAGTCACGGAATTCAGATGTTCTAAGGTTCTTATATTGTCTTGGGAACTCTTTGATGTAATTAAGAATGCAAGCCATAATTTCTGGTACAATCACTAAAATTATTAGCTCTGTGAAAAATGCTCTTGTATTTTGATAGGTATTTCATTAAATGTGTAGATTGCTTTGGGTATTATAGGCATTGTAACAATATTTGTTCTTCCAATCCATGAGCATGGAGTGTTTTCCATTTCTTGGTGTCATCTTCAGTTTATTTCATCAGTGTTTTATAATTTTTAGAATACAGGTTTTTCACTCCTGGTTAGGTTTTGTGCAATTGTAAACTGATTCCTTGTTTTCTTTCTGCTGCTTCATTATTGGTGTATAGAAATGCGGCAGATTTCCTGCATGTTAATTTTGTATCCTCTGACTTTACTGAATTTGTGTAGCAGTTCTAGCAATTTTTTGGTGGAGTCTTTTGGGTTTTCTATAGATAGTATTATGTCATCTGCAAATAGTAAAAGTTTGACTTCTTCCTTGATGATTTGGATGCCTTTTATTTCTTTGTGTTGTTTGATTGCTGTGACTAAGACTTCCAGTACTATGTTAAACAGCAGTTGTGAGAGTGGACTTCATTTGTCTCATTCCTCACTAGAGAGTGAAATCTCTGTTTTTCCCTGTTGAGGATGCTATTAACTGTGGGTTTTTCATATGTCACCTTTATTATGTTGAGGTGTGTGTTGTCTCTAAACCTACTTGGTTGAGTTTTTTTTTTTTTTAATGATGAATGGATGTTGAACTTTGCAGATGTGTTCTCTGCATCTATTGAAATTATCTTATGGTTCTTATCATTTCCTTTATTATTGTGGTGTGTCACATATATGATTTGCAAATACTAAACCACCCTTGCAACCCAGGAATAAAAACCACTTGATTGTGGTGAATGATTTTTTAAATTGTTAGATTCAGTGTGCTGGTATTTTATTGAAATTTTTTGCATCCATGTTCTTAAGGGATATTTGTTTGTAGTTCTCTGTTTTACTGGTCTGTTTCTCTGGCTTTAGTATCAGGGTAATGCTAGCCTCATAGAATGACTTTGGAAGTTTTCCTTGCTCTTCTATTTTTTCGAATAGCTTGAGAAGAATAGGTATTAACTCTTCTTTAAACGTTTGGTAGAATTTACTTGGGAAACTATCTGGCTCTGTGCTTTTGTTTGTTGGGGGATTTTTTGATTACTGATTAAGTTTCTTTGCTGGTTATGGGTCTTTGAAGTTTTGATTCACTTTTGTCATGGTGATATATATGTTTCTATGAATTTATCCATTTCTTTCAGGTCGTTGAATATGTTGACATATAATCTTTCATAATCTTATAATTGCATTTCTGTGGTATTAGTTATTTCTTATTTGTGATTTTATTTATTTGGGTCCTGTTTTTTTTTGATAAGTCTGGCTAGAGATTTATAAGTTTTAGTAATTTCAACATGTATGAATATATATTATATATCATTTCTGTTCTGATCTTTATTATTTCTTTCCTTCTATTGGATTTAGGCTTCTTCAGTTTTTTTTTTTTTTTCTTTTAGGTACAAGGTTAGGTTGTTCACTTGAGATTTTTCTTCTTAATGTAGTACTGTATTGCTATATACTTCCTTCTACAATGAGCTATCACCTCACACCTATCAGAATAGCTAAACTCAACAACAGAAACAGCAGGTTTTGGTGAGAATGTGGAGAAAGGGGAACCCTCTTGCAATGTTGGTGGGAGTGCAAACTGGTGCAGTGATTCTAGAAAACACTATGGTGTTTCCTCAAAAACATAACAATACAACTACTCTAAGATCTACCAATTGCATTGCTAGGTATTTACCCAAAGAATACAGAATTACTAATTCAATGGGATACATGCACCCTAGTGTGTATAGAAGCATTATCTGCAACAGCCAAATTACGGAAATAGACCAAATGTCCAGTGACTTATAAATGGATAAAGATGTGGCTTTATATACACAATGGAATATTATTCAGACATAAAGAATGAAATCTTGCCATTTGAAACAATATGGATGGAACTAGAGAGTATTAAGTTAGTCAGGGAAAGACAAATAGTACACGATTTCACTAACAATTTAATTTAAGATTAATTTAGAGATTAATTAATTAATTAAATTAATTAATTAAAGATTTAATTTAATAATTTAATTTAATTTTAATTGAAGACATGAGACAAATGAACAAAGGGAAAAAGAAGAGAGACAAACCAGGGAACTGACTCTTAACTATAGAGAACAAACTGATGGTTACCAGAGGGGAGGTGGTAGAGGAATGAGTAAAATAGGTGGTGGGGATGAAGGACTGCACATGAGACGAGCACTTGGTATTGTGTGGAAGTGTTGAATCACTATGTTATACACCTGAATCGAATATTACACTGTATTTTAACTGGAATTTAGATAAAAATTGAAAAAAATAAAAAGGTAGTAACTATCAGGTATAACTAAGGAAAGACTTGATGAACTGGAATGTATTTAGAAGAAAGAATCCATGAAGAAATAGAATGGACATAGTCAAAATGACATGTTGAATTGGCATCTCAGAAAGTAATGAGAGAGAGAAAATGGAGAAGAAATAATATTGACTTAACTAATTGAAATTAAGAACTCAGTGTATTGATCTACACACATTTATAGAAGCATTACTTGCCAACAAACATTAGAAATGTCACAGATATTCATCAAGGATAGAGATATAAATTATTTAGTAGTAATAAATTAATTACAGCTATATCCAACAACATGGATGAAAGCTGAAAAATCATATTGACCAAAAGGAAAAAAGTATATACCTTATGATCTATGAAATAATATTCAAAACAGACAAACCCCTGCTGTGATACTGTGTCTTCTAGTCAGGATGGTGGCTAGTTTGGGAATAAGAAGGTATATATTATTTGGGAGGTGTGTGACAAGGGCTTTTTCTGGTGTGCACAGAGTTCTACTTCTTTATGTGAGTGGTGGTTGCACAGGTATCCTCACTTAAAAATTAATTTGTGTTCTTCAAAAAATAGGGAAATTTGACTAAGTATTCTGATAATATTAAGGTTCTAATGCATAGAAATGTGAAATTCATAAATATTTGCTGTAAACATTTCAACCCTTAGAAATATCTGATGCACAAAGTAAAGAGGCCCCCAGTAAATACTGAATTATGAAGGTAGACTACTGGCTACTGGAAGACATAAACACTGACATCTCATTTAAAGCTGTCATCTAGAAGCCCAGTCCCATTTGATCTGATTCAGGAAGGTTGTTTCAGCTTGTTGCATAAGAAATTGTATTCACACACCCACACACACCCTACAGAGCTCATTTGCTATTTTATTTATTTATTTATTTATTTGTCAGAGAGAGAGCGAGCGAGAGCGAGCACAGGCAGACAGAGTGGAAGGCAGAGTCAGAGGGAGAAGCAGGCTCCCTGCGGAGCAAGGAGCCCGATGTGGGACTCGATCCCAGGACGCTGGGATCATGACCTGAGCCGAAGGCAGCTGCTTAACCAACTGAGCCACCCAGGCGTCCCTCATTTGCTATTTTATATAAGAATTATACCCTTTGTTTCCAAAGAAAAGAGACCCACTCATGAGCCTTCCATAAAGCAAGCTTTTTGTTAAATGCTAAATGAGTCTTTCTTCCTTTGAAGAAAAAATAATTATCATTTTTATTCTTTATTATAAATCAATAAATTTATGTTGGATTTGTAAACTGTAGCAAGCTTAAATGGACTGAGTGAATTGAAACTGGAGATGGAAATCTGCTGGGATTCTATTCTAATCTGGGAATTCTCTGCTTTCATGGGCCTAATGCCTGGCACTTGGGGAATGCTCAATACAGTATTGCTCAACAACAGTAACAATAGTTACTGTTATCTTTGTTATTATTGGTAGCCATAGGCCTTAATTATGTATTACATTTTTTCATTTCCCCTCAGCCTCTTTTCTCTCAGAATGTCTATTTATTAAGTATGTAACTTTCTCATCATTTCAGTCTTTGCCATTTTAAATATAGGAGGTAGAGAACCGAATAGTCATCCTAGCATTCCTAGTGCACAAAATCCTTTGTAGTTGATCACTTCCTGGAATATTAACCGGCCTCCCTGTTGATGGCTGCCCAAACTCTTCTGCAAACTAAAACTTATTCATGTTTCAGTGATGGTGGCCCCATATAGAAGAGTAGCAGATAGAAAGGGAGTTTAGTTTTGACTGAAAGTATAGCTAACATTTTCCAGACAATTCTCAGGTATACCAGATGGTCTCCAGAAAATGAAAGAACACTTTATCTCCCTATAGGTGAACAATGATAGAGGCTGCATATCACCATGTCATTTTATTTTATTTATTTTTTTCTCACTTTTTCTGAAAAATACGTATCACAATTGCTATATGCCAGGCACTGTGCTAGGCATTAAGGAAGCAGGAAAAGAAATAATCTTAACCACATGATGTTTATGTTCAAGTGAAGGAGACAACTATTAATTTAAAAAAAACACATAAAATTACTTCTCTAGTGAATGTAAGGATTGTATGAAGTGTTAAATTTTGGAGACTCTGAAGTAATTTGGTAAACCAAAGTTGCCATTCAGAAGGAAGAAATGATGGAGCTAAGATGCAAAGAAAATAGAATTAGGTGGAGAAGGAAAGTATTGTAGGGAAAAAGAAAAAAAAACACATGCATGGGTCTTGTGGGAGAATGGGGCACAGGAACTGAAGAAGTCTGGTTACTGGAGTGTAGAGAGCTGAGGGAAGCATGGTGTGAAATGAGGCTGCCATGTTACAAATTTTGATGTCTTTGCAGTATTTTAATCATGGGAGGGGTGGTGAGGTACGTTTGAGGAAAAATTACTTAGCTTCATTGTTTCTGGGAGAGTATGGGGTTAGAAAGAAGATAATTAGAGAAATATTTCAAATCATAATGACTTGAGTTCGGTACCCACAGCTTCACAGCAGGGGGTGCTATCATCGAGATAATGATCAGATTGACTCCTGTGTGGAAGGCGTTATTTATTCTAAATGTGTTTGGAAGCTATGCTGTGTGTCAAGTGCAGGGGAAATTTGATAACATTTGTGTTTCCAAATCATAATTCTAGTTACCGTATGGAATTCTGGAAACTTGGATGATTGCCTTTCGTATTTTAACTTTTGAGAAATCCTGTGGTCTGCTTAGTATCAAATCAAATATTCTCTAGATTTTTTTTTAATTGATTTCAAGCATATCTTACGTACCTAGAAAAACATTATACTTTTTAGGAAATTACACATCTCTAACACAGTGTTTCAGTTTAAATATCAAAGAGAATCCTTTAGCTTGCTAATTAATTCATTAATTCATGTATTAATAAATATTTATTCTGTGCTTAGCTTGCACAAAGTGCCTCTTTAGACACCAGGGATGTAACATGAACAATATGTGTAACCTCTGCTTTCATGAGGTTTATGTTAACATCTATTCACCAGTTTTAAGCAACTACATAGGGATCTCTTAAATACAATTAAATATGTGATGTAAAAACATTGGATGCCTGTTTAACAAATAGCAGGAAATAATATAACCAAGACTTGCTGTGGTCTGAGAAGGGTGGGAAAAAGGGAAGACTTCTCTCAGAAAGTTGCATGTACAACTGTGTCTGAATAATTGCAGTTACCTATAGTAAGAAAGTTCCAAGCAGAAGGATCAAACAAGAACAGAGTCTAAAACAGAGAAAAGCTAGCATATCCATAAAACAAAAAGATCAGTATGACCAAAACTGGAGCAGAGAAAGAGAAAGTTGAGGATGATGATAACAGAAAACCATGGGCCTTACAGGCAATTTGAGGGATTGGGTTGGGGCACAAATAACAATGGAAAGGTGGTATGAAATTCTAGTCATTCTAGATGTCAGTCTCAGACATTCTGTGTCAGTTCTGGTCTTTGTCATTTATGGGTTGCATAACTTTGCGATACTGCTTAAACCTCCCAAGCTTCAATATCATCATTTGTGAAACCAAAATAATTACAGAATTGTTTGCATAGGATTATTAGAATAAATTAGAAAATGCATTTAAGTGTTTATTTATTTTTTTTAAAATTTTTTATTTATTTTTAATTTTTTTATTTTTTATAAACATATATTTTTATCCCCAGGGGTACAGGTCAGTGAATCGCCAGGTTTACACACTTCACAGCACTCACCAAAGCACATACCCTCCCCAATGTCCATAATCCCACCCCCTTCTCCCAAACCCCCTCCCCCCAGCAACCCTCAGTTTGTTTTGTGAGATTAAGAGTCATTTATGGTTTGTCTCCCTCCCAATCCCATCTTGTTTCATTGATTCTTCTCCTACCCACTTAAGCCCCCATGTTGCATCACCACTTCCTCATATCAGGGAGATCATATGATAGTTGTCTTTCTCTGCTTGACTTATTTCGCTAAGCATGATACGCTCTAGTTCCATCCTTGTTGTCGCAAATGGCAAGATTTCATTTCTTTTGATGGCTGCATAGTATTCCATTGTGTATATATACCACATCTTCTTGATCCATTCATCTGTTGATGGACATCTAGGTTCTTTCCATAGTTTGGCTATTGTGGACATTGCTGCTATAAACATTCGGGTGCACATGCCCCTTTGGATCACTACGTTTGTATCTTTAGGGTAAAGCCCAGAAATAGACCCTCAACTCTACAGTCAACTAATCTTCGACAAAGCAGGAAAGAATGTCCAATGGAAAAAAGACAGCCTCTTCAATAAATGGTGCTGGGAAAATTGGACAGCCACATGCAGAAAAATGAAATTGGACCATTTCCTTACACCACACACAAAAATAGACTCAAAATGGATGAAGGACCTCAATGTGCAAAAGGAATCCATCAAAATCCTTGAGGAGAACATAGGCAGCAAACTCTTCGACCTCAGCCGCAGCAACATCTTCCTAGGAACAACGCCAAAGGCAAGGGAAGCAAGGGCAAAAATGAACTATTGGGATTTCATCAAGATCAAAAGCTTTTGCACAGCAAAGGAAACAGTTCACAAAATCAAAAGACAACTGACAGAATGGGAGAAGATATTTGCAAACGACATATCAGATAAAGGACTAGTGTCCAGAATCTATAAAGAACTTAGCAAACTCAACACCCAAAGAACAAATAATCCAATCAAGAAATGGGCAGAGGACATGAACAGACATTTCTACAAAGAAGACATCCAGATGGCCAACAGACACATGAAAAAGTGCTCCATATCACTGGGCATCAGGGAAATACAAATCAAAACCACAATGAGATATCACCTCACTCCAGTCAGAATGGCTAAAATCAACAAGTCAGGAAATGACAGATGCTGGCGAGGATGCGGAGAAAGGAGAACCCTCCTACGCTGTTGGTGGGAATGCAAGCTGGTGCAACCACTCTGGAAAACAGCATGGAGGTTCCTCAAAATGTTGAAAATAGATCTGCCCTATGACCCAGCAATTGCACTATTGTGCATTTAAGTGTTTAACTCAGATTAAGGACTTTATCATATATCAAAGTCATACCTAAATTGTATTGAAAAATTTGAAGTAGGGCAGTATATATTTCAGATTTTGATTATAAATATCAGATTTTATTCAGAAGGGTAACAATTGACATAATCTAGTATTTTTTAGTTCTATTGGATAAGCATATGTCATGTTTTTAAAAACCCAAATAAACTGTTTGGAATGTAATTTTAATTGGGGTTGGTGAATGGCATTGTATTAAAGTAGAAAAAATTATAAATTATATTGATACAAATAAAAAGGGGCAAGAATATAATATGGGGGCAATTACTATGGTAAGTGAAAATTTCCTAAATATGTTTTATTTGGTTTTAAATTGTTCAAAAATTTCCCTACATTAGAAATATTTTGTAAACAATATTATGAACCATGTGTCTAATCACTCCTGGAAAATTTACCAGTTTAATTTCCTAATTTTTTTCTTTCCCCTGACCTTTACCTAAAGACCTCTTCGGTAAAGCAAATCATTTGTTTTTACAAAAATAAATCAACTTTTATCATGTGTCTACTTGGAAAGGTAGTTATCTTCCCAAATGTACTTGTGAATTCTCTCTCTTATTTATCACTTTCTTTTTTTTTTTTTTTTATTATTTTTTTTTTTTACTTTTTTTTTTTTTAATTTTTTATTTTTTATAAACATATATTTTTTATAAACATATATTTTTATCCCCAGGTCTGTGAATCACCAGGTATAATTGGAGAAAGGAAGAAATTTCTGTGACCAAGGTGACTAAAACCCTATAAAAATAATGGACAAGGATTGATTCAACAGCCTGAGAATATCTTACTGTTTTCAGATTTAGAATTTTATTCTACCCTCTGTCCAAATAGGACTACTGCCTAGAGAAAATGCAGGAGGATTTCATTAGTTTTACTTTGTAAAACATGAGTTCACTAAGGGTTATAAGCATCTTTGGTAGACTAGAATGTGTTTATGATATACCAGGATTATCACCAGCATTTGAAAATGCTCATATGGAATAAACTTGGTGTGGGTGTGGAGAGATTATGGTAAAGGTCAGAGAAATGAAAATGTGGATCCAAGTAAAAATTCATGTATGCATATCATACTTATTAGCATATCAGGTCTAATATTATGAATACTATATTATAAATCTTAATATAAAATGCAGTACACATTTATGACTAAATATTTTCTCATATCTATGCATTGTATTTATATATATGCATATACATAATATTGATGGACCTCTAGTTGTATATAGATAAGTTTGTATGAATTTGCTTAATTTTTTTTCCAACTATTTGGAAATTTAGGACCATATGTGTGGCTTATTATGTCCTACTGCCTAGCCTGTAGGTCAGAGGCACTTTTGAGCTTTCTCCTAATGCTTTCTGTATTCAACCAACTGATATGGGGGAGGTGTAACTCTTTCAAGGAAAATGAAAGATTTTTTTATGATCAGACTGATAGAGACATACATCACATGCTGTTATAAACACTAAAGCTCTTTAAAGGAAGGTGTCTCAGTTTCTCACTTAAATTTTTAATTTTGCTGTTACATTATTTCCTAATGAGGTTTATTTTTATGCCTCAATTAATTTGTAGTATGGAATTATATGAGATGTATTATTCCCTGGATGTAAGGCTATTGGGAGTGTAAGAAGAGCTGACACCATGAAAATATTAGAGGAGAGACACAAGTTATAAAATAACATAAAATTTCCAATAATATCACATAAATGTTTAAGGTCATTTATAGAAGGTAGTTAATAACCTCAATAAATGACAATGGTATCATGACTATAATAGTAAAATACCTGATGTTTAAAATAACCTTTAGCTACACCTCCTATCAAGTATCTGAAGGATATATTATTCAAAGTCTCTAAAACTGACTCTACCTTGCACTCAGAAATTCTAGGGTTCAAAAACAACCTGTTCCTTGATAGGACCTTTTTTAAACATAACTGAGTAGCAGTCAAAATTGAAAACCACTGTCAACTTGAGACCTATTCCAAAGGGTTCTACTGTCCTAGTTTCTCTCTCATAGGACCTGGGTAAATCAATAATTGATTTCTTCATTTTTATGTATAGAAATAACTGATGCATCCCTGGTGATTTTTTTTTCTTTTTCTCGCATCTAATGTGACATAACATGGAAAAAAATGGGAAGTGGCATTCTTTGTTATTAAACTTCTTTAATGATATCACTAATCATTTTTTGGTTTCTTAAAAATTCATTGGTTGTCACCAAACGCATCTAAAATTAGATTTAAAAAAATGGGGTGAGGCCAATCTATAGAATAGAGAATATTTGTTGAATAAGAAAGATAACATGAATAAAAAACAAATTGGTTGTTAAAGACCAAAGCATAGGTGAACATGAATGTTGAAGCTAAGCTAGTAGGCTAGAATGAATTAAGCTGGGTCTTAGGGGGCATGATGAGTGAAAAGTGGTAGTCCTTTATCTAGTGTGGAAGACCAGTGTAGGGCAAAATCTTTGAACTTCAGGCTCCTGTGTTAATGTTTGCCCTTTTTGGAATTACCTATGCTCCTCAGTCTTAGGGATGAGGTCTTGAAAGGGCCGATTCCACTGGATACTCTTGGTTTCACAATATCTCATGGCCCTGCTTTCCTCATTAAACAGTTCCATATACTTGATTACCCACTCCCTAGGTATATTAACTAGATCTTAGGTTGATCTGCAAAATTTTCCTTTCTTTTCAATTGCCTTAATTTCCCTTCTTGGCCGATATTAATTATTTCTTCTACAGGTTGGAATTTTGTGTTTCATGATCTCTAGGAGGTGCTTGCTGAAATGTTTATCCTCGAATTTGGTGCTCAAAGCATCTTTAGGAGGACATCAGCACTAATGGGTAACGATCTTGGAAGGATATCATGTGTATCCTTATAACCAAAAAAGCTAGAAATGTTCAGAATAGCCATTTTCCTTAAAACCATCAAAAACATGAGATTGGAGGGAAATCACCATCGCAAATCTGGAAAGACAGGTCTCCCTGGAGAGATTGCTCAGATTTGCTTACTCTAGTAAGCTTGTGCTCTAGCAGAAGACTCTGGGGTCATGTACTAGTTAGGGACACTGAAATGGAAATTTTGACGAATTGAGAGGTTGAGGGTATACTAGGTTGAGGCAGACACTCTTAGGTACTCCGTTCTAAGGGAATCTCTTCGTATTCATAGACTTTTCCTCTAGGAATCCCACCAGATCTTTATGGTGAAAAATCCAAGAAATACTCCCTCCTGGCTGTAGCAGAAAGGGAAGATAAATCCTTGTAAAACACACTGAATCTTGTATATAGTGCACTTCCGTGTTGGAGCCTTATCCCAACTGGGAGATGGGAATTTGTCCTGTTGTACCCTCCCTTCCAGCCTTCTTGTCTCATTTCAAAAGGAAAAAAAAAAAAAAAAATCCATAGGAGAAAAGGCTTCAGGATATGCATAGATTAAGGACACTACACAAGGGAAGGAAGTAGGAGACTAGGAGAAAAACAGCCATGGTACTGAAGAAATTTGTGTAAATGTAACATCCCTAAGATTACAGGCCTGTTGATAAAAGGCCATCTGAGATTCAATAGAAAACCTACAAAACACTATTCCCTACACCTTACCTACACTCTCCCTATACCAACAGACTTCTAGTATACTATCAGTAAATTAATGCTGAAAGAGCTTCAGACTCTGTTTGGGGAGGTATGGTTACAGAAATGAATTTTAGAACCCTTTCCTATGTAAAGTACCTCTGGGAGAGAAAAAGGCTTCTTAGCATCTATCCTGAGGTGTCTTTCTCAGGGATACTCTTCAGTAATCCTTTAACTGAGAACCATCTGTGCTCAGAAAGCCTGAGACATGCAGAAAAATGAAAATATTCACACTGGTTCACCAAAAATTATGTATAAAAGAATGCTAGTTATGAGTTGTGTCTATGTATGTGTACACACACACACAGGAATACATAGAATTGAGATATTATGGATATTTTAAAAATATTAAATACAGTTGAGTGGTCAGTTTTATAAAGTTAATACCTGGTTCATTTATGTATTTTATTTTACTTTATTGTCAAATGTCTTGGTTTTAAGGTTTACTTTGGGTCCATGGCAGTATCACCTACAATATAGTTTATTTTTCTTGATTTCAAGAAAATTAAATTTTTAAATTTTTATTTGAATTTTAGTTGATATACAGAGCAATATTGGATTTAGAATAGAATTCAGTGATTCATCACTTACATGCGGCACCCACTGCTCATCACAAGTGCCCTCTTTAATACCCATCACCCGTCTAACTCACCTCATCCGCCTCCCTTCATCAACCCTCAGTTTACTTTCTGTTATTAAGAGTCACTTAAGGCTTGTTTCCCTCTGTCCTTTTTCAATTTTTTACCCTTCCCGTATGTTCATCTGTTTTCTTAAATTCCACATGTGAGTGAGATCACGTTCTTTCTCTGACTTATCTCATTTAACATAATGCACTCTAACTCCATCCATGTCATTGCAAATGGCAGTATTTCATTCATTTTGATATCTGAGTAATATTCCATTTTCTGGACACACACACACACACCACATATACTACATACTCTTATCCATTAATCAGTTAATGGACATTTGGGCTCTCTCCATGGTTTGCCTATTGTCAGTAATGCTGTTATAAATATTGGAGGGCATTTACCCCTTCAAATCTGTATGTTTGTATACTTGGGTAAATACCATGTAATACAATTGCTGGATTATAAAGTGGTTCTATTTTTAGCATTTTGAAGAATCTCTATGCAGTTGTCCAGAGTGGCTGTGCCAGTTTGCATTCCCAGCAACAGTGCAAGAGGTTTCCCCTTTCTCCACATCCTTGCCAACACATGTTTCATGTGTTGTTAATTTTAGCCATTCTGACAGGTGTGAGATGGTATCTCATCCTGGTTTTAATTTATATTTTCATGATGTTGAGAGATATTGAGCATCTTTTCATGTGTCTGTTAGCCATCTGGATGTCGTCTTTGGAAAAATGTCTATTCATGACTTCCTCATTTTTTAAATGAGATTATTTGTTTTGTGGGTGTTGAGTTTAATAAGCTCTTTATATATTCTGGATACTAACCCTTTATCAGATATGTCATTTACAAATATCTTCTCCCATTCTGTAGATTGCCTCATAGTTTTGTTAGTTCTTTCCTTCGCTGTGCAGAAGCTTTTTATCTTGATGAGGTCCCAGTAGTTCATTTTTACTTTTGTTTCCCTTGCCTCCAGAGGCCTGTCAAGTAAGAAGTTTCTATAGATGAGGTCAAATAAGTTGCTCCCTGTGTTCCCCTCTAGGATTTTGATGGTTTCCTGTCTCACATTTAGGTCTTTCATCCATTTTGAATTTATATTTGTGGATGGTGTAAGAAAGTGGTCCAGTTTCATTCTTCTGCGTGTTGTTGTCCAGTCTTCCCAATGCCATTTGGTGAAGAGACTCTCTTTCCATTGGATGTTTTTTCTTGCTTTGTCAAAGATTAATTGACCATATAGTTTTGGGTCTATTTCTGGGTTCTCTATTCTGCTCCATTGATCTGTGTGGCTGTATTTGTACCAGTACCATACTGTTTTGATGACCACAGCTTTATAATAGAGCTTGAAATCCAGAATCATGATGCCTCCAGCTTTGTTATTCTTTCTCAGGATTGCTTTGGCTATTTAGGGTGTTTAGGTTTATTTGTTCTAGCTCTGTGAGAGGTGCTGGTGGTATTTTGATAGGGATTATTTTAAATGTGTAGAATGCTTTCCCATAAACATTTTAAATTGCTTTGCTTTGCTACAGACATCTTTTATTTATTTTTTTTAAATTTTACCTATTTATTTGATAGACAGAGATCACAAGTAGGCCAAGAGGCAGGCAGAGAGAGAGAGGAGGAAGCAGGCTCCCCGCTGAGCAGAGAGCCCGATGAGGGACTCGATCCCGGGACCCCGAGATCATGACCCGAGCCGAAGGCAGCGGCCTAAACCACTGAGCCACCCAGGCACCCTGCTACAGACATCTTAACAGTGTTTGTTCCTCCAATCCATGAGCAAGGAATGCTTTTCCATTTCTTTGTATCCTCTTCAATTTCAGTTTAATAATGTTCTATAGTTTTCAGAATACAAATCTTTTGCCTTTTTAGTTTTTTCTAAGTTTTTGGTGCAATTGTAAGTGGGTTGATTCCTTGATTTCTTTTTCTGCTATTTTTTAATGGATGTATAGAAATGCAACAGATTTCTGTACATTGATTTTGTATCCTGTGACTTTGCCAAAATCATGTAATCTAGAAATTTTTTCGTGAAGTCTTTTGGGTTTTCTACATAGAGTATTGTGTCATTTGCAAATAGTATGTATTTGACTTCTTCCTTGCCAATTTGGTTGCCTTTTATTTCTTTGTGTTGCCTAATTGCTGAAGCTAAGAATTCCAATACTATGTTAAACAGAATGGTGAGAGTGGACATCCTTATTTTGTTCCTGACTATAGGGGAATGGGAATAGCTCTCAGTTTTTCCCCATTGAGGATATTAGCTGTGGGTCTTCCATATATGACCCTTATGATGTTGAGGTGTGTTCCATCTATCCCCACTTTGTTGAGCTTTTATAAAGAATGGAAGCTATGTTTTGTCAAATACCTTTTCCAAATTTATTGACAGGATCATATCGTTCTTTTTTTTTTTTTAAGATTTTATTTATTTATTTTACACTCAGAGATCACAAGTAGACAAAGAGGCAGGCAGAGAGAGAGAGGAGGAAGCAGGCTCCCCGCTGAGCAGAGAGCCCGATGCTGGGCTTGATCCCAGGACCCTGAGATCATGACCTGAGCTGAAGGCAGAGGCTTTAACCCACTGAGCCACTCAGGTGCCCTCAGGATCATATGGTTCTTAGCCTTTAACAATGTGGTTTAACATGTTGCTTGATTTGCCAATATTGAATCACTGCTGCACCCCAGGAATAAATCTTACTTGATTGTGGTAAATAATTCTTTAAATGTACTGTTGAATTCAATTTTCTAGAATTTTTTTTTTTACAAGATTTAATGTACATTTATTCTTAACATGTGGAACATATAAAGATTTTATACTGAATAAATGATATTCATTAAGCCAGAGGAAAAGGAGGAATTTACATCAAGTTTTTTCTTTTTTTTTTTTATTGAGAATTTTTACATCCATGTTCATCAGGGTTATTGTCTGTAATTCTCTTTTTTAGTAGGATCTTTGTTTGGTTTTGGAATCAAGTAATGAAGTCCTTATAGAATGTATTTGGAAGCTTTCCTTCTGTTTCTATTTTTTGAAATGGTTTGAGAAGAATAGGTGTTAACTCTTCTTTAAGTATCTGGTAGAGGGTGCCTGGGTGGCTCAGTTAAGCATCAGTTAAACATCTGACTTTGGGTCAGGTCATGATCTTGTGGTCCTGGGATCAAGCCCCACATCAAGCTTCATGCTCAGCAGGGAGTCTGCTTCTCTCTCCCCTACCTTCTCTCTTTAATAAATAAATAATCTATGAATGAATGAATGTCTGGTTGAATTCCCCAGGGAAGCCATTTTGTTAGGAGATTTTTCTTATTACTGTTTCGATTTCTTTGCTCATTATGGGCCTGTTCAAATTTTCTATTTCTTCCTGTTTCAGTTTTGGTAGTTTGTAAGTTTCTAGGAATTTGTCCATTTTTTTCCAGATTGTCCAGTTTTCTGGCAGTTAATTTTTCATACTATTCTCATAATTGTTTGTATTTCTGTGGTATTAGTTGTGATTTCTCCTCTTTTATTCATAATTTTATCTATTTGGTTCCTTTATTATCTCTTTTTGATAAGTCTGGCTAGGGGTTAATCAGTTGCATTAATTCTTTTGAAAACAAGCTCTTAGATTTGTTGATCAGTTTTATTGTTGTTTGTTTGTTTCTCTATCATTTATTTATATCATTTAATCTTTGTTTCTTTTTTACTGCTGGCCTTAGGCTTTATTTGATGTTCCTTTTCTAGCTCCTTTAAGTGTAAGGTTAGATTGTGTAGTTGAGACTTTTCTTGGTTCTTGAGGAAGGCCTGTATTACAAGATACTTCCCTCTTAGACCTGCCTTTGTGGGCTATCATGTTTTCATTTTCATTTGTCTCTATGCACTTTTTTATTTCTTAATTTCCTTGTTGACACATTCATTCTTTAGTAGGATGTTCTTTAGTATTTAGTTCTTTAGAAGGATGTTCTCCATGTATTTGTGGTCTTTCCGAATTTTTTCTTGTGATTAACTTCAAGTTTCTTAGTGTTATGGTCTGAAAATATGCATGGTATGATCTCAATCTTTTTGTACTTGTTTAGGACTGATTTGTGATCTGTGACCCAGAATGTGATCAGGAGAATATTCCATGTGCCCTAGAAAAGAATTGGATTCTTCTACTATGGGATGAAATGTTCTGAATATATATGTTAAGTCTCTCTGGTTCAGTGTTTCATTTAAAGTCATAATTTCCTTGTTGATTTTCTGCTTAGATGATCTGTCTCTTGCTGTAAGTGGGGTGTTAAAATCCCCTACTATTATTCTATTAATATTAATGAGTTTCTTTATGTTAATTTTTGATTGATTTATATGTTTGGGTGTTTCCAAGTTGGAGGCATAAATATTTCAATTGTTAGATCTTCTCGGTGAATAGAGCCCCTTAATGATGATATAATGCTCTTTTTCATCTCTTCTTACAGTCTTTGTTTTAAACCCTAGTTTGTCTGATGTAAGTATGGATATGCTGGTTTTCTTTTGATGTCCACTAGTGTGATAGATGGTTCTCTGTTTCCTCACTTTCAGTCTGAAAGTGTCTCTAGCTCTGACATGAGTGTCTTGAGGGTAGCATATAAGTGGATCTTGTTGTTGTTGTTTTAATCCATTCTGATACCCTATGTCTTTTGACTGGAGTATTTAGTCTATTTTCATTCAGAGTGATTTTTGAATCATGAATTCATGAATATGAATTTAGCATCATTGTGTTACCTGTGGAGTTGGTGTTTCTGGTGATGTTCTGTGTTCCTTTCTAATTTTTGTTGCTTTTCATATCTTTTTTTTTTTTTTTTCATATCTATTCTTTCCCCTACTCATAGACCCCTTTGTATTTTTTGCAGGGATGGTTTAGTGAACTAATTTAGTTTTTCTTTGTCTGGGAAACTATTTATCTCCCCTTTTTAGTCTAAGTGACAGCTTTACTGGATAAAATATTCTTGAGTGCACATTTTTCCCATTCAGTATGTTGAATATATCCTAGTACTCTGTTGTGGTCTGCCAAATTTCTGTGGACAGATCTGTTGCAAACCTGATCTGTCTTCCCATGTAGATTAAGGACTTTTTTTGTCCCTTGCTGCCTTCAGGATTCTTTCCTTGTCTGTATAATTTGTGAATTTGACTATAATATACCTTGGTGATGGTCTGTTTTTGTTTGATTCAATGGGAGTTCTCTGTGCTTCTTGGATTTTAATGTCTGTGTCCTTCCCTAGATTAGGGAAGTTTTCAGCTATAATTTACTTGAATAAATCTTGTACCCTTTTTTCTTTCTCTTCTTATTCTGGGACTTCTATGATATGAATGCTGTTATGTATTAATAACACTAAGTTTTCTAAGTCTACCTTTGATCCATTATCTTTCCTTCCCTCTTCAGCTTCATTATTCTCCATAATTTTTATCTTCTATATCACTGGTTCATTTCTCTGTTTCCTCCATCCTCATTTTTGTGGCCTACATTTGTCTTTGAATCTTGGTTTTAGCATTTTTAATTTCACACTGACTTATATTTTAGTTCTTTCATCTTTGCAGTAACAGACTCTTTAGTGTTTTCTATCCTTTTTTTAAAGCCCAGTTAATATCCTTATAATTGTTGTTTTAAATGCGAGTCCAGACACCTTACTCATATCCATATTGATTGAATCCCTGGCCATGAATTCTACTTCCTGTTCTTTCTTTTGGAGTGAATTTCTCTGTCTCATCATTTTGTCCAGAAAAGAAAAGAAAACAACAACAACAACAACAACAACAACAACAATAACAACAAAGCCTGGATCCTGGGTGTATTTTGGTCTGTTTGTTAAAATGAGCTAGATCTAAATATATATATGTAAATAAGAATTAAGAAAATGATAAAAAAAAATTTAAAAAGTTAATAAAAGCCAATTAAAAAAATAAAAGGAAACTAGATCCTGTTTTTCCTAGAGGTGAAGCTTTGCAACACTCTATGATCAGTAGACATGGTGCATAGGAGATATTTATGCTTGTCTTCAGAGGGGAGTGGCCTGTTTCACCGATTCTCAGGTGGAATTACTTGGTGGAGATGAGACTCCTTGGCAGAGGTTGTGGGGCTTGGTGTAAATGGCTTCCGCCTCCACTAAGTGCCACTGGTTTGCTCCCTGAGGACTTTCACTTCTGATGGAAGAGATGAACATGTTGAAGCCTGGCATCCTAGACCCAGTGCTGAGTGTTTGTACACCACCCCCCTTCAGTTAGTTACCCCTCTTATGTGTCTGGCTCCTGTCAGGTCCCTACCTTCACCCTGCTTGTATCCAAGCTGGTTTATTTCAGGTGCAGGACTGGGTTTCAAAACTCTAAACTTTAGGGACTCCTGTGGTGCAGGACCAGTGCTGATTCTCTAGGGAGGTCCTTGCCATGCTTTTGCCAATTGCACCACTTCCCTACCTAAGCACCTCTAAGGCAGGCACAACCCTGGTGTTGGTGGACTTCTAAAATTTCAGATTTTGGGCTGCTCATAATACTTTGAAATAGTCTCCATAAACAGGACTCCCTCCCCACCACAGTACTTGCAGTTATATTTCCCTCAAATCAAATCCTCATACCTCCTACCTGTGGAAGGTGTTGATTTTCTACTTGTAGACTTGCAGTTCTGTACTCTTAGACCTCAGATTGATTTCTTGGGTGTTCAGAGTGATTCGATAATTATTTAGCTGTGTTCCCAGGAAGAGACAACCTTAGGGCCCTCTACTTTTCTGTCATCTTAACTCCTCCTCCTAACTCATTTATTTGTATATGATGTTCCATGAAGGCATCTTATATAATAAAAATATTTATCAGGAAATATATTAAAGATAAGTGAGAAACAAACAGGAGAAGGGCTTATGCTTATGGTTAAGTACTTAGGTTTCTGAACGAATGAAAGAACTGGTCAATTTACACAAGAAATATATATTGAAAGACTAGATTTTTTTCTTGAAAATATTTGTAAGCATTGGTCTTTATACAAAATCCATGAACTTTGTGCCTTAGGTGTTAAACATAGATATTAACTGAAAAATCAGTTAGCTTAATTTGTTAGATGACACTTGTATGGTTTTTTTCACTATGAGTAAAACGAGTTAAAAAATCATCTTTTTTTTTTTTTTTTGAGGCCTAGATACCCAGCATTATTTTAAGACTTTTTGAAAAAGCAAAGACTGAAATAAATGTGTTTATTATATTTCAGATATGCCTCAAAGAAAAGTAAGTAACTAGAAAAGGTCAGTTGTAGGAAACAAGCTGCAAACGCCCCAGTGTAATGAATTATAACTTCTGCCTGCTGTAGATGCAGAGGATGACTCCTTCTATATCTGAAAACATGTGCCTTG
Source organism: Mustela lutreola (assembly GCF_030435805.1). Lineage (NCBI taxonomy): Eukaryota > Metazoa > Chordata > Mammalia > Carnivora > Mustelidae > Mustela > Mustela lutreola. The sequence continues at coordinate 97,367,595 of NC_081296.1, forward strand.
AAGTTTTCAATTACGCTCAGGAAACTGAACATTTCTTCTACAAAATATTTGACAAGCCTAGCTGAAAAATAGAACTAGCAGGAGGAAATGTTGAATCACTGGAGTGTATTTGAAAGAAAAGCAAGAAGTAGGGTCTTGGCTCCTCACAGATGAAAAAGTAACTACTCAGGATATCAAGTCCCGGGGAGTAAAAATACTGAAGTCCTTATCCTGGCATCAAATGACCTTTAAATGCCAGGAAAAGGAATCAAGAGTACTATCTTAAATGAGAAAGAAAGGCATTTTATAATATTACAGACTTCAGTTTAAAGTTATGATAATGCATTTATGAATTCCATATATAAAATTATATGGTGACAGCTTTTAAGAAGCAGAAATTATAGGAAATGCTTGGAAACAAAGACAAATCAAATGGTGAAGAAATGAAGAGAGATTTGAAGCCGCTAATAACTTAGACCTTAAGTCCCTCAAACATCATTTCAAGAATGTCACTTCAGTATTTTCTCAAAATCCAACTATAATACTCATCTTGTCAGAATTTTTGTCCCAGTAAGCAGCATTATACATTTTGTAGCTTAAATTCATACCGTCCTAAGGAGAATTAGTGGAGGCTTTGAATCATCTTCCAATACAGGGAAATCTGGAATTGTTCTAAAGCTAGAATGCCATCATGCAGTGAAGGTATATTCTCATTTCAAAAATACAGGTTAAAGTACAAATATACATTTTATTGTACTGAAGGAAACTAAAATACTTTCTATTTCAGCCTCATTTTTGAATCTCTTTTCATCAAGAATAGTGCTAATACCTTTTTACTGGTGAATAGAAGTGTTTCTTTCATTTAATACCTTTAAATACAGTGTTTTTGAATGTATATTTTCTAAAAGTTTCAGCTTTCCTAAATAAAAGTTAAAATATTTGCTAATGACTGATTACATACTAACCAAGATTATTAATTTACATATTACTCAAATGGAAGGAAAAATACTGAAATGATGTAAAACAAACATCTTTTAAAATGTCTCTTTTCATCTTGGGCATACATCATGAATCTTAAAGCATTTCTACTCTTCTATGTGTAATAGGGAAAATTTTTTTATGTGTAATAGGAAATTTTAATGCCCCTGAGCAACTAGATCTCCTCTGCATGGTAATAGGGTTAACCACGAGAATTAAAAAAAAAAAAAAAAAAAAAAAAGTTCTCAGAGAGACTGCAGCAAAATGCAGCATGAGCTCTGGAATAAATGAACAATATTTTCAGTCATCGTCTTGTGTCCAGGAGATTAACGATCAACCTGTATTATCCTGTGTATCTCAAGTACATGAAAGTAATTTTTCCAGACACAAAACAAATTTGCTTGTATCTCAGTTAACAGAATGTTCAGTTTGTGATGGACATTGATTTTTTTCAAATTTGAAAGAAATGTAGGTTGTATCAATTCCAAAGATTTGAAACAAAAATAATATTTTAATGAAATGTTTAATGTGAAAATACTCATAGGGATAATAGCGGGTAAGGGATAAGAATTGAGAATACATGATGTTACATGAAATAAGTGAGATTGAGGAAAACCAATACTGTGTACTCTCACTTACATATGGGATCTGGGGAGGGGGGAGTCTAACTCACAGGAACAGAGTAGAATAGTTGTTACCTAGAATGGGGGATGGGGAAGTGAGGAGATGCTAGTAAGAGGATATAAGCCTTCTGTTATAAGCTGAGTAGGTTCTGGAGAGCTAATGTATAGTATGGTATCTATAGCTTAAAATATCCATTGTAGGGGTGCCTGGGTGGCTCAGTGGGTTAAGCCTCTGCCTTTGGCTTGGGTCCTGCGATCAAGCCCCATGTCAGGCTCTCTGCTTGGCAGGGAGCCTGCTTCTCTTCCTCTCTCTCTGCCTGCCTCTCTGCCTACTTGTAAATCTCTGTCAAATAAATAAATAAATAAAATCTTTAACAAAAATAAATAAAATATTCCATTGTATAAAATTTGGTAAAAGAATAAATTTAAGTATTCTCACCATACACAGTAACTATATGGTGAAAAATGTGAAATGATTATGTATATAATGTATGTACCATATCACAATGTATATAATAAATCATTACATAGTATACTTCATATATATACAATTTTATTTGTGAACTCTAATACTAAACCTGGGAAAAGACTTTTTTTTAAATATTTTAATCATTTATGAGTAAGAGAATGAGAGAAAGATAGGGAAAGAGGGAAGAGCAGAGAGGAATAAGACTCGAGCCCAGAGCTTTATGGAGGGCTTGATCTTGAGACCCCAAGATCATGACCTGAGCTGAAACCAAGTCCGATGTTTAGCCAACGGAGCCACCCAGGCACCCCAGAGTTTTAAAAGCACCTATATAAAAATAAGAATATTATTTCTATCTTATATAAATTCTTTAAATAAATGGGTTTTTTTTGCAAGTTAAAATTATTTGTAATTACATGTGCTGTTAAATCATACACTATTGGTTAAGAATTCTGCTTAAGAATAATAAATATGATTCCCTTGATTTTTCAGACTCTATTCCAGGGTATACCCTGTTTATGGCACAATTGAATTTTTGTGATGTATGAAACATTGTATTGTAAACCTTTTTATATCTGTAAAAACTGGATACAAATAACAGACTGCTAGATGTTAACTATTGAAAGCTAATAGGGGTGTTTGGGTGGCTTAGTTGGTTAAGCATCTGTCTCTTGATTTTGGCTCAGGTCATGATCTCAGGGTTGTGTGATCTAGACCCACATAGTACTCTGTGATCAGCACAGAGTCTGCTTGAGATTCCCTCTCCTTCTACCCCTACCACTGGTCGACTCTCTCTCTCTCTTAAAATAAAATCTTAAAAAAAAGCTATTCAGAAAATTACTGCTGTAGTGAGGGAATAGAGATCCTCCCTCTTTACTTATTAGTGTCCAGAATTAATAAGAATACATGTTGATTCAGGGAACTACTCATTATCTCTGTATAAATATAGGTTTGTTGCATTAAAAAAAATAAAATACCCCCTTTTCAGTTATAGTTAGTGAAGACAAATGGTTTTGTCTTCCTGATTTAAAAGCATATATAATCTTCAAGTTAGAAAAGTGAAAAATATTTCAAATCTGCTATTTTGCGTTATTCCTCTGTGTGCTATTTTTGTAACTGACAGTTCAGGAAAGTGACCTACATTTTCTGGAGGTTGTAAAATAAATGTCATGACTTTATATATGTTAATGTAATTGTTCTGCATTAAAAAAATCAAGGTAAAATTTATATTCATGATTAGACTGACTTCATACGAAGTGAAGAAGATGAACTATAATCACTAGATAAGATGAAGCAAAAAATGATGGTGTGTGCTAATGTGTACAGTGACTGTGCTAATAATTTTAGTAGCATAGTATGAATTTGAAAAAGTATGCTCAGTACATGTGAAGTTCCTTTCCATTGGTTCAGATGAGTGTAATAATCCTTGTTGTCAATATCTAGTTAAGAAGATAATACTGAGGAAGTTTAACTATTTTGATACCAACTTTATTAATTGCACTTAAATTCCATTTAATCGTATCAGATTATCCAGCTAAGGTTGGTTTGTTCCTAAAAAAGATTGCAAACACATAAATCCCTTTCCTCTTCCCTTAGATTCCCACCTTTACTCTTGTGGTCTCCAACTGATTAACTCAGACTTTTTCCTTTATTATCTTTCTTTTGTGAGCAAAAAACACTGAGTTCCAAAAGCTTTTTTGTTTGCACTTTGTGGTAATTAAATTCCTTGTCAGAAATACAGACTTCCATGAAGTATTTTGAAAATAGGCAGGCAAAAGAGAAGTGGTACGGCTAAAAGCCAGCTTGTCTGTTTTACTAGCACAGATTCAGCAGGACAGATTTTTTTACATTCATATAAATGATACATACGAAGCTAAGAATCACAAGATAAGCACTTACCTTTGAATCTCCCACATTTTTTTCTTCTCTGCACTGATTTTCTTATAAATATATTCTTTTGGGATAAACAAATACTGTATTCAAGACTATGTGCAAGCTTGTTCTAGATACAGATGAAATCAGGAACTACTTAGAAGCAGAGAGAAATAGCAAAGACACCTGCACATTTCTCTAAGAAGTTATAGAGGTTAACAGGGAATATCACATTTCTCATTAGCCTGTTCAGTTGAATTAAGCCTTAAATTTAATTTGTGCTTTTCAGTAAGCTGACCTCCTCTCCTCATTCCTAGGAAGTAGAACGGAAAGACAATCTTCAGAGTTCAACATCAATAGGAAAGATTCCAACTTTGTAACTGCTCAGACACAAAACTCTTTCCAATTTGCCAGGAGCATCATCAACGTAGTCACTCAGCACACCAGCCCAGTGTTCATTGTAAGTCTTTTTTCTTCTTTGAGTCGGGGCTTATTTCCCTTGTCCCATCTCCTAAGATTACTGTTAACTTGTAACTGTTGAGTTTATTTGAATGATACAGCATTTTTGTGACTAGATTTTTTCAATCAATATTATATTTGTGAGTATGGTTCATGTTCTCTCATGTAGTTAGAGTTAATTCATTTTCATTGCTGGGGAATTTTCCCTTATATAGATAGATGACAACTTAATCCATTGATGGGTATTCACGATGCTGCCAGTTTGGTGCTATTACAGAAAATTCTTTAATGAACTTGCACATGTTTTTTGGTCACATGTATACATTTTGTTAGAAACCCCTAGAAATAAAATTCTGTGTCATAGAGTATACATAGATTCACTTTTAGAATGAACAACAAGCTATTTATTAAAATAGTTGAGCCAATTTATATTCCCAAATGTCTCCAGTATATGAGAATTTCTGTTGATTGATATCTTCACTAACACTTGGTACTCAGCTGTCTTCACTATAAATATTATGGACTAAACATTTGTATAATGTGTAGTGGTATCTTACTGTGATTTTAATTTCAGTTTTCTTGGAATGTACTCATCACCTCTTCATGTGTTTTTGGCTATACAGCTATCTTCTGTAAAGTGCTTCTTCAAATCTGTTTTCTTTAGGGTTTCCTATCTTTATTTTACTAGGTTATAGTTATCTAGATGTGAATATTTGTTGTTTAATGCATTTTCAGCTTCCACTTAGCAACTTTTTTTTCACTATTTGCCAGAGACAGTTGATGAAAAAAAGTTATTCATTTTGATACAGTATAATTTAGGAATCTTTCTTTTATGGTTACTAATTTTGTATCCCTAAATATATTTACCCAACTCAAGTTAATGATGATGTTTTCATAGAAGATTTGTTGTTTTTCTTCTCAGCTTTTTTTTTTTTCTTCTCAGCTTTTTATCAACAATAGGCCTGTAGCTGTTATTTGTATGTGGTGTGAAATAAGTATTAATATAATTTTCTTCTATGGGTATGGAATGGTCCCAAACTGATAATGAAAAGATCATCCTTTCCGCACTTTTTTGCAGTGCTAAATTCTTCATAACTCAAACGGTTAAATAGGAATTCATCAGCTTCTTTCCTCTCTATCTCTGTCATTTATCTGTTTGCCTATCTTTGGCCCAATAGTATACTACCTTAATTACTAAGAATAATGTTGCTAGTATGTTCCTTTTATTATTTTTTTCAACAGTGTCTTAGCTATTCTTGATGTTTTCTATTTCCTTATAAATCCTACAACTGGATTGACATTTCTGGAGAAAAAATCTATAGCATCAAATCTACAAATCAATCTAAATATGGAGAGAACTGACATTAAACCAATCAATATCAAGGTATACAATTTTTTCTTAGTCTTTACTTTATTACAGTTCTGTCTTATAATACCTAGAAATTTTGTACATCTTTGTTAGTGTTTATGGGTACTTCTACACTATTTAAATATCTTTTCAAAAATGGTGTTTCTACATGTGTATAAAAAATAGTTGATTTTTGTCTGTAGCACTTACACTATCATGTCTTCTGATAGAGTATTTCATTAAAATCCTTTGACTTTATTTCTTGCTTACCACGTTGTATAGGGCCTTCAGTGCTACCTGTACTAAAAGAGGTCATTATGGTGATCCTTTACTTGAGCCTTGATCCCAGAGAAAAAGTTTTCAGCATTTCATTATTATGTATGTTCACTATAGGTTTTCAATTTTTTTATGTGAACTTTATCAAATTACAGAGTTTGCCTCTCCTTCTTGTTTTAATATCTATTTAAATATATCTTTCTAATTCTTTAAAAAGTTCATGAAAGGATGTTGAATTCAAATTCTTCATGTTTTGATATTATCCTGTAATTTTTCTTAATTTTATGTATTAGATTTGCAGTGGTTGATTTCTGCATATGAAATAATGTTTGCCTTTCTGATCTCAATGGTTCAAGCCAAGGACTACCACAAAGACATCTATATTTCAACAATTTATGTTTATTGATTTTTACAACAAGGGAGAACACACACCATAGAGAATCCCAGAAAGTCTTAGTAGGGGGCTGTTAAAATGTATAGAATTTGGATGGGTTAGGTGATTTTCAGGAGTACTCAAGAAAGCCAGACTTTGTTCTCTATTGAATGCTTTCAGCACAAGGGGGCAATTTTATGATTGGGTGTTTTAATGCATCCTATCCATAAAGTAAAAGATTTTGCCTTCTTTTGTTTCTGTCATTGGTAATGGAATGGCAATAATTCACATTAACCAATCTCAGGGAATGCTTGGCTGTTCTGCAGTGAGAGCAATGTTTTGTTTGTTTTTAAGCCACTTAATTGATGTATGATTGACATAAAAAAGGCTGTGTGCATGTGTGTGTGTGTGTCTCTGTGTGTGTATTTAATGTATATACTTTGAGATTAGAGATTAGTATGTGCTAGATGTGATATTGGGATTTTTTTTTTTTTAAATATAGAGGCCTTGTCTGATATTGGTATGCTACAAAATGATTTATTTTTAATAGGAGAAAATAGAAATCTGGGTGTGATTACCAGGATAGCTTTTAGCAATGTCAAGTCCTAGATGACAGTGTCAGGCCAGCTCCTGGGTGGCCAAAGCTGCTTTTGTTTTTTGCACTAAAATTAATACATTATAGTCCAGTTTATTAAATACTGGTTTGGCTTGCTGATTTCCCTTAGGAGTTTTGCAACTATGCTCATGAATAACACTGACCTGTAGTTTTCAGAATGTCCTTGGCAAATTTGATATCATGTTTGTATTGATCTTTCAAAAATGAGTTTTTGGACTGTCTTTTGTCTATTTAAATTTATATTTTGGAAGAAATAAATATAAGAATTTATTGCATACCTTCTGGGTCCTTTTATTATATCAAAATATGTGATTCCCCAGTAAAAAGTGAAGTCAGATTTGTTTGTTTGTTTGTTTGTTTGTTTTTCAAAATTCAGAGTACAGTAAAAGGGGGAAAAGAAATGCCATAGAAAGCAGATTGGCAGTAATAAAATGTGAAAGACAAGAAAGTGATAGCAAGAAGAGAGAGTAGAAATTAGAAGAGCAAAACTAAACAGTCTTTACTATAAAGGCAAGCAGTCACCAAAAGATTAATGAGAACATCAAAAATTTCACAAATGATAAAGTGATACATCATTGATCTTGGATCATTAAAAGTTTATGATTAACAACTATTTAAGACAACAGGTGAAATAGCCTGTTTTGTGTAATACTTGTAATAATGACAAAATAGTATAAAATATTTCCATGACTTTCTACTATTTTTTCATTGTGTGCATATTAAGCACCAGGAAGATTTATTTTGGGGGGGGGGTTATAACAATATTTTGAGGTAGACTATGCAGCTTTTTACTCATTTTGAGGGAAAAGAAATTTAGAGAAGACTTTCACAAGGAAACCCAACACAAAAGCAGAAAAACTGGAAATGAAATTACTTACAAATACACATGTAAGTAAAACTAAAAATTTAAAATACTTTAATTTTCCCTAAAGTGTAGTGCTTCTCTATTGCTTTGGGGTCTCACATTTGCTCGCTTGGGGTTTAGTATTAGTGCTTAAAGTTTAAAACTTTAGCTAAATAAAAAATTTCATTCCCATTATTTCCTATGATTATGGTTTTAGCTTTATAGTCAATTTATTTGGAAAGTAGGTCTCCATTCAACTGAACTTTGTGTGGTGAGAGAACCCTGCTGTAATAGTGTTTTAGAAAGAAATTACCCATATACGCAAGATTAATACTAGATTACTGAGGAACAACAACAACAGCCAAGAAAACTGGAACAATTCAGTTTGAAGGGTGTGTGAGTTCAAAATTCTGACAGTGCACAATCTCCAGTAGGTTTACCTTGTCTAGGCATATATACTCCATAAAGCCTAGCCAATGATCTGGGCTTTGCCTCAAACAGCTACATTGTGAGCTGTCTTTTAGAAAGTGAAACATCATCTCTGGTGAGGTGAGAGGGGGATTAGTTCTTGAAAAGCAAAGAGAAAAAGAGCAAAGCTTACATTCAGCCTTGAATGAATGTACCAAGAAAGAATGATAAAAACTGAAACATTTCCAGACTGTTAATGGCATTCCTGCTGAGAGTGTAAGTTCCTGGAGTGTGCAAAGGAACTCAGAAGAGTGGTCTCCCAGACAAGAAGATTGATTCTGTAATTCTCTATCAGCACTACAGGCTGTCAGCATGATTGCACTTGTTTCTCTAAAAGCATTAGCAAGACAATTACCGATTATTTCACCACAGCATTTACATGTTTGTGTCCATCTATCCCTGAAGCCCAGGAAATTGATAATGCATCACCCGACATTTTTGCTGTTCTATGTGGGGTATCAGGCAGCCAGAGTAAAATCTGATGGCATTTGGGAAAAACAAGTGCTGGTGAGTTTGTAAATTAGGTACACACAAGAGGAAAAGTTTATTAAGTATGCTTTGCAATGAAGAAATCAGAATGGGCTTTTCTTGCTTTAGAAAAAATATTATTTTGGTCAGTAGGGAACAGAAGAATGTGCAGTTTTATATTTTACTCTTGTTAATGGATTAAATATTATAATCACACATGCCTGTAATTTATCTTTTTTAAAATTTTTTTTAAAGATTTTATTTATTTATGAGTGAGAGAGCATGTGAGAAGGGAGAGGTAGAGGGAGAAGGAGGAAGCATCTGAAGCAGACTCTGTCCTGAGTCTTGAGTTCTGACATGATGCTCAATCCAGATCATGAAATCATGACCTGAGCAGAAACCAAGAATCTGAGGCTTAACCAACTTGAGGCACCCAGGCACCCCAAATTATTATTTTGAAAAATTTAATTCATTTCAGGTGCACAATGTAGTGATTCAACACTTCCGTACAAGACTCAGTGCTCATCATGATAAGTGTATTCTTAATCCCTTTCACCTGTCTCAACCAAACCACCTCCCCACTGGCACCCATCTGTTTGCTATGGTAATGGGTCTGGGTTTTTTGGTTTCTCTTTTTCCTTTGTTCATTGTTGTTTCTTAAATGCCACATAAGTGAAATCATAGGGTATTTTTCTTTCTCTGCTTATTTTGCTTAGCATTATATTCTCTAGGTCCATCCATTTATGTTACAAATGGCAAAATTTCATTCTTCTTATGGCTGATATTCCATTGTACACATATTTACCATCTCATCTTTATCCATTCATATATTGATGGATACTTGGGCTCCTTCTGTAATTTGGCTATTGTAAATAATACCTCCATAAACATGGATATTTATCTATCTTTTTGAGCTAGTATTTTCCATTTTCTTTGGGTAAATTTCCAGTAGTAGAATTACTGGATCATAGGGTAGTTCTATTTTTAATTTTTTGAGGAACCCCCATACTATTCCACAGTGGCTGCATCAGGTTGCATTCCCATCAATAGTACCTGAAGGTTTCTTTTTTCTACGTCTTTGCCAACTCTTGCTTTTTTTTGTCTTTTTGATTTTAGTCATTCTGAAAGGTGTGAGATGATATCTAAATTCTGGTTTTTGCATTTCTCTGATGATGAGGGATGTTGAGCATCTTTTCATGTATCTGTGTTTTCTTTGTTCATATCTTCTGCCCATTTTTAATTTGATTATTTGTTTTCTGACTTTGGAGTTGTATAAGTTCTTTAGATACTTTCGATATTAACACTTTATCAGATATGCTATTTACAAATAACTACCTTCTCTCCCTTTTGGTAGCTGGTCTTTCAGTTGAGTTGATATTTCTCTTGTTGTGCAGAGGCTTTTTATTTTCATTGTAATCCCACATGTGCCTGTAAATTAGATTTTGTATGTAAAGTATTGAGTTAAAAAAATGGAGTTTTATATGTGCTATAATTTATTTGGCCATTTTCTTAAAAAAGATTTATTTATTTGACAGAATGAGAGAGAGAGATCACGAGTAGGCAGAGAGGCAGGCAGAGAGAGGGGGGAAGCAGGTTCCCTGCAGAACAGAGAGCCCAATGCAGGGCTCAGTCCCAAGAGCCTGAGCTCATGACCTGAGCCAAAGGCAGAGGCTCAACCCACTAGCCACCCAGGTGCCCCACTTGGCCATTTTCTTAATATTGACTTTTTATCCTAAATCTTGACATCACTCTGATATAATTGGAATTAAAGTATTTGTAAATGATTTGCTTGCTTATCTTTATTTACTTAGGATTACTAGAACTGTTACATCAAAGTTATGGTATCTCTTATGTACTATGAGTCCCATTTGAGAAATGTTGGGCCATGGGGCACCTGGGTGGCTCAGTGGGTTAAGGCCTCTGCCTTCGGCTCAGGTCATGATCTCGGGGTTCTGGGATTGAGCTCCGCATTGGGCTTTCTGCTCCGCAAGCAGGGAGCCTGCTTCTCCATCTCTCTCTGCCTACTGATCTCTCTCTATCAAATGAATAAATAAAAAATCTTGAAAAAAAAAATGTTGGGCCAGTGTAACTTCTTAGTAATAAGGTGTGACCATGCTTAATGGACTACTCTTATTAAATTAAAATAATGCTTTTCAGGATTTTCCATTACTACTAAATCGAGCACAGGTTTTACAAACCAACTTATTAATGAAATTTATTATCTCTTTTAAAAACCTAGATTCAAGGGAGATGTAACAATTGTAAAAATATACATAACCAACATCAGATTATTTAAGTACATTAAGCAAATGCTAACAAATGTGAAGAGAGTAGTAGAAAAATGTTCAATACCCTGTTGACGTCAATAGAGAGATCATTCAGACAGATTAACAAAAAAAACTTTAGAATTGAACCAAATTTAATACCAACTGACTTGACAAACACATAGAAGATTCCATCCAACAGCAACAGAATACACATTTTTCTCAAGCACACATGGAATGCCCCAGCATACCAACCATAAAACTTGATATACGTTTATGAATTTTATAGTATATATATATATATATATATATATATATATATATATATAGTATATATCAAATACTGTAGTTACCATTCCTACAAGAAATTTATATTGCAAGGAATTTCATTTGCCAGAGGTACCATTTCTGGATCCAGTGCTTGATCCTTTTTTTTGTGATTATTTAAAAAATGAACTATAAAAAATTACAAAATACAGGAAAATGCACATGAGTCATGAAACTATTTAAACCTAACTCTTAGAAATAACAGTCTCTAATATTTTGACATATGCACTTTCATTCCATTGACTAAAATTACATCATGTCTACTTGTTCTCTTTTTATAGGTTTTCATGTTTTCCTGTCACTTTAAATGGTTTTTAAAATCAGGATTCTTAGAAGTTACCAATTATTTTGGTTTATTTGTCAAAAGGTTGTAAATATTAAATTTAAACATTTTAAATATTAATGTTCTCAATATTAAATGTGTATTATGGTTTTGTAGAAAGCTCTTAAATAGTATTGTCAATTTCTTTATACTGGTCCAGTAGATTTTGCTAAATTGAAGTATGAGCAGCCATATATATATATATGTATTCCATATATATGTAGTATTTTAATATTTTATATATTTGTTCTTTTTATATTTGCAGTTTTCATTTTATGTTTAACCCTTCACTACATTTGAAATTAAGAAATTTAGCTTATAAGTAATATAATTTTTTAATATTTATTACCAATGTATCCTGATACCATTTTCTAGGATGTCCGTTATTTCACTAATAATTTGTTTCCTTCACCCACAATCTCCCATTATTGTTGCTATTCACTTATGGTCAGGTACTCAATCCAAACAGTAAAGAAGCCCTTATGCCTACTTCTAGATAATTAGCAGCCAGGGAGGCAAGGATTCACTCTGATTGACTGGAAAATGGCCTACAAGAAACCAAATTTACTCTTCAAAGGAGAAAAATAAAATAAACACTCATTTCAAAAATTGAGTTCTACTATTATCTAAGCTGGACCATAAACATTCATTCCTACACAAGGTGTAGTGGATTTAGTTCCATTTGACCTGTGTGGACATTGAGATAGGACTGTGTGGTGGTCACATGTTGAAAAACAAGTACCCTGCAACCAACGTTGACCACTGGAATATGGTATGAGCAACTGTTTGTCTGGAAGCGACTGCCCAGTTTGAGAATATCACATGCCATATATTATTGCTGGGTAGGGCCTTCCTAGATTATATTTACTAGGTTGATAGTGCTATAAATACATAGAAATAAGCAGTTGAAATTAGAATTTTACTCATTTTCTTATATCTATTATTACTACTACCATTGTTACTAGGTGACTAAATATATTTTTAATCTGAAAAATCTGTTCAATTTTATCAAGTTTTTAGTCTGTTAGAATAATATTTTCTTGAGTAATAATAAATGCATTTTAAACTTTGCAACTAGGGTGACCAGTAGAACTTCTACACTCTGTCTTTTCTCTACACATACTTGAAACTTTCCCCCTGCCAAGGATCATTTCTCCCTCTTTATCATCTAATTTTCTCTTAATATTGTGGATAGAAGCTCTAGTTAATAACACTTGTTATTTTTATACTAGGAAAATCGTGCTGTAATATCTCCTAGCTAAAACCAAAATACCTTCCTTTACCACTATGTCCTTTGAGCTTCATACTTGTCCTCTTTCATAATTAAGCTTTTTAAAAAGTGTCTGCAATAGTTTCCATTTTACCTTTTCTTTTTAAATATTTAAGCAATAATCAAGTCATAATAAATATAGGCTAAATTGTTGCATTTTACTGAAGACCTTAAACTGAGAGCATCTAACCCTTGGGCTTTACTACCTCTCAGGTCCCATTTTTCAGTGGTCACAATCTTACTCATTTTGGTTAGTGCTTCTTATCTCCATAATTCTGTGTTTAAATAAATAACTGGTTTAATATGTTCCATATTTATAAATAAACTCAAGATAATTGCAAGAGCTATATGGAAAGGGTTGTCAAATCAAAAAGGAACTTCAGCTATCTCTAAGTTGATTAATACAGGTAAAATATCATTAATATAAATTTCTAACAGGAAGGATCAGAAGTTTCTGGAGCGCTATCAGTGCCTTCACTGTCATCATATGCCTTTGCCCTCAAGATAAATATTGATCAAATCCTCGTGAAATGTATCCCAAAAGATAATTTTACATTTTTCCACTTGATATTTTTATTATCATTAAGTCATGAAGTTGTATCATTAGCAGTTTTAATTTTTTCTCATGCATACCTCAAGTTTCTATAGAAAGAAAGGTATAGGCTAGACATTAAATCTTCAACAAGGTAATATTGTCATAGGGAGACTGTATCTGGTAGCTTTAACTATCAGGAATACAAGGGGTGCTTGGGAGGCTCAGTTGGTTAAGCACTTGCCTCTTGGTTTTGGCTCAGGGCCAGTGAGGCTCTGAGGTCCTTAGGGAGTCTGCTTGAAGATTCTCTCCCTCTGCCTCTCACCCAGTTGGTGTGTACATGCTTGCTCGCTCGCTCTCTCTGATAAATAAATCTTTAAAAAGTATATTAATAGTACTAAGAAATAGATTGTTGGGTACAGGCTTTGGAGTTCTCAGAGTGCTAGTACTTGGACAAATTGCAGATTATACCACAGTACAGACTCAGAATTTTAAGGATTCTTATTAGTTTAAAAAGGGATAACAATGAAATCAGATTGCAAGCAGAATTTATTATGTAGGGTGGAAGGGACTGGTAGAATAATAAGGTATTAGTAATTGTTACTTGCTTTGGAATATTTTCACTATAATTTTAAATATTCTATTTTCCATGTATGGGGAGTTTTGTCATTGTTGCTCTATCTTTAGGCTTCAGTTTCTTCAATTTAATAGATCATGCTTATTCAAACTACCAAGGGACATCCTTTAAATCGTAAATTGTTCTGACCCCTTGAACTTTTGGAACAAATACTCTGAGTTCTTTTTACTTGTTAAAGCAATGTAATTTTTTTTTGTTTGTTTTGTTTTTCTTTTCTTTCTTTCTTTTTCTTTTCTTTTTTTTTTCTGCATAGTTTCATTAAGAAACCATCCTTCTCCTTTAATTTGATATGTAGTTTGTACAACATATATATATATACACACACACATTTAAGTTTTAGAGTCTGATTTTATATGTATAATAAAACTTTGGATCAGTTTTACTTTAATTAAAAAAATATTTGATATCCATGCCTAAAATCTTTGTACAAAATGCATTTAAAAGTCTCTGGGCACCTGGGTGGCTCAGTGGGTTGAGACCTCTGCCTTCGGCTCAGGCCATGATCTCAGGGTCCTGGGATGGAGCCCCACATTGGACACTCTGCTCAGCAGGGAGCCTGCTTCCCCATCTCTCTCTCTGCCTGCCTCTCTACCTACTTGTGATCTCTATCTCTCTGTCAAACAAACAAAATCTTTAAAAAAATAAATAAAAAATATTTGAAAGGTATACATATATTCTCTTTCTTTGTGTGTGTGTTCATAGGTATATACATATACACATACACATTTTTAATTCTGATCTTTAATTCTGTTGATGTTGGTGAATGTGGTAAGAATGTATGATAGATTTTGCCAATATATGATGTGGTTAAAGAATATGCATATGTAAGAGATTATATGTATGTTTCTTACACATGAAAGAATCTCTTTCATTCTTCCCCAGCGAGCCATCTTTCCTAGAACACCTCTTCCTCCAGTTTAAATTGGTTTCTCTTGGGGCTGCTGCACAGTTATCATTGTGGTAGGAATTTTCTTTTCCTCTCACCATTAGTCCCCTTGTTTCCTAGATCCTATATACCCATTTTTCCTTGTGATAGAGCAAATCTAGTTAATCTTTCTGAGTTCCCTGAAAACAAGTGAATGGGAAATACTACTTCCTTGAGAAATTAATACAAAGCACCTATCTTGATAGTTTGGTTTAATATAGATCATAGTAATTTTTAACTGAAAATTTTAAATCACTGCCTTGATATTTCAGTTATGGTATCTAAAGCCTTATGGTTCTTGACTATGGGAAGTCAAATTATTTTTCTGTGAGCTTTTATGTTCTTTATCCATGGTGTGCTAAAACTCCATGATTTCTGTGCCTTGTGGTCTGTGTCTTTGTGTGTGAGTTAAGTTTGTGTGGCCTTTGAACAATTATGCAGGTAATTTCCTGGGAACAGTAACTGATACCTAATTATTATTTTTTAATATTTTGCTAAGCTGATTGCCTAGTTCTGTCTTTGTCACTGATCCTTGTTTTTTAGAATTTGATAAAAATCAGTTCACTAATCAGAGAAATATCATCTATTTTTGAGTTTTCCAGGTCTCTGGTATTCCTGATACTGAGCTAGATTTGAACAGATTTGAACACAAGTTGTTTATTGGGGAACAGTAGTAGGGGATTAGGGCAGTGAGAAGGAAAGCTAAGAAACTCACCAAAGAATATATTAGACACTGGATATTATCAACATCCACTGTGGTTATTTGGAACTTAATCCCTCTGTAGAAGTCTGTGAGCCTATCCCCAAGGCACCAATTCTGAACTATTTACAATCTGCCCTCTAAGCCAAAAGAGGGTCCCCAGGCAGAATCCTAGATGCTGACCTCAGAAGAAGGGCTGTATATTCTGTGCTGAGTGGGTGTTAGGGTACCTGCCCCTCCAATCCCCAATAATAGTATCTGTGGTTTAACATAATACTGCAGAACATTTCTGTTCTATAAATGCTGTCTTAGTGATTTATCAGCTGGGGTGACAGAGCATAAGGAAGGATTTGACCTACGCTTTAGCTTAAGTGGGTTCAAGTTGAACATTGGAAGGACACTTGAGGTAAAACTCCCCCATAAATAGGGAATGTTAGATCGCTCTTTTGAGCATAAGTCTTTTGAGCTTTAAGGGTACTAGTTTTGGGGTACCAGGGTGGCTCAGTGGGTTAAAGCCTCTGCCTTCGGCTCAGGTTATGATCTCAAGGTCCTGGAATGGAGCCCTGTGTAGAGCTCTCTGCTCAGCAGGGAGCCTGCTTCCCTTCCTCTCTCTTTACCTGCCTCTCTGCCTACTCATGATCTCTTCCAAATAAATAAATAAAATCTTTAAAAAGCAAAACAAAAAACAACAACAACATAAAAAACAAAGGATACTAGTTTTCCTGAATTTGTATCATTGGACTATAGGCACTAAGAAGTTACTTCTTTGTAGTCTAATCCTTGCATTCATTACACTTCAGACAATTTGATACTTACAAACTGCTACACTATTAGATGTCATTCTTCCAAATTCTTTATTGTAGTAGTACTATTTATAAGTGTGGCATATTTAGGACAATAATTGTTTTCAGAAAAGCAGATGGTAAGCTCATTCCAGGGCTATTAATGTTAACATTTATTCAAAAGATCAAATGAATGTGCATGTATTATTTTCTTGGTTTAGACGCCTCCGCAGTTTCTACTAGTTCTCACTCAAAGAAATGTTCCTTTAACATTTGTGTCATTTACACTACGCTGCTTTGAATACAAAGTGACAAAGAACATTTTATAGAAGTACTATTTCTAGGACAGCTTTAGTATTCTCCTTGAAAACCCTTTTAACTTTTCCCAGATTAGTGCCATGACTCTAGAAGAGCACCTCATATGTGATCCAAAATCATCTCATTTCAGGTCAATCTCTACATAGCATATATATGTATGCATGCATGTATGTATATATCTATATGTATGTGTGTCTGTGTGTGTATGTATTTATGTCCGTCCTCTGCAGTTCACTGGGTTATGTCTCTATCAACAATTCTAAAAGTGTAGGTTATGCTGTTAATGTCCATCGGAGTTTCCAGAACTTCACCTCTGCCTTGTCTGTTGTCTTGTAATGTTCCTCATTTCCTGTGCTGTGGGCTCGGCTATCTATAGCACTTCCTGTTGCTGGTACCAGTTACTACAGTTCTAAACCTACCTGTTTATGTACCTACCTAATACGGTAGTTACTGCCCAGCCGCAAGTGAATATTGAGAATTTTAAATGGGGTTATTGTGACAAGTACAGGTTTTCTGAATTTTTTTTTTTTTTAAGATTTTTATGTATTTATTTGACAGAGCGATAGAGAGCACAAGTAAGCAGAACAGCAGGCAGAGGGAAAGGGAGAAGCAGGCTTTCCGTTGAGCAGGAAGCCCAATGTGGGACTCAATACCAGAACACTGGGATCATGACCTGAGCTGAAGGCAGCCGCTTAACTGACTGAGCCACCCAGGTGCCCCAGGTTTTCTGAATTTTTAATTTAAAAAGTGATCGTTGAGTTATTGAAAACCCCTTAAGTATGTTTACAACAACTTGGTTATATGAATCTATTTTTTACTTGCACATTTAATTTTTTTAATAGGATTTATTTGTCAGAGAGAAAGAGAACACAAACAGGAAGAGGGGCAGGGAGAGCAGGCAGAAGGAGAAGCAAGTTCCCCGCTGAGCAAGGAGCCAGGCATGGGACTTGATCCCATGACCCTGGGATCATGACCTGAGCTGAAGGCAGATACCCAAAAAACTGAGTCACCCAAGTGTGACCTCACTTGTCACCTCACTTGCACTTTAATAAAAAATTGGGCACCTGGGTGGCTCAGTAGTTAAGCAACTCAGCTCAGGTCATGATCCCAGGGTCCTGGGATTGAGCCCCGCATCAGGCTTCCTGCTCAGCAGGAAGACTGCATCTCCCTCTCCTACTCTCCCTGCTTGTGTTCCCTCTCTTGCTGTGTCTCTCTCTGTCAAATAAATAAAATCTTCAAAAGAAAAAAAAAATCTTAATGTAGTTAGTTATTTTTTTAAATTAACATTAATTTGGGAAGTGCTGTAATTATAAAATACAGCCCAGATTTTGAACTTTTTCTTTATATTAATGTGCTAAACAAAAACTTAAAATTACATATGGACCTAGCATTATAATTCTATTGGACATTGCTATTTGTATTCTTAAGACATTTGAAGTACCTTTTAGCTTACTTTAATAATGTTCTGTTGGGGAAAGATAAATTACAACTAAATCTCTTACCAATCTCTCTGAAAATACAGAGGGTAAGGAAAGAATTTTTATTATTGAAGATAATGAAATCAGAACATGATGCACAGGGGCACCTGGTTATAAGTGTGTTAAGCCTCTGCCTTTGGCTCAGGTCATGATCTCAGGGTCCTGGGATCGAGCCCCACATCGGGCTCTCTGCTCAGCAGGAAGCCTGCCCCCCCACCCCTCCCTGCCTTTCTGCCTACTTGTGATCTCTGTCAAGTAAATAAAGTCTTAGAAAAAAAAAAAAAAAGAATGTGAGGCACATGACAGGAAATCTGCTAAAGCGATTACAGGATAAAGTCTCCTTCTTTCATAAAGGGGAGTATATGCAACACATTTTATGCATGTTCTCTAATTGGTAACTAGTCTTCAAGTAGAGAACTGGATAGCACCTTTTGTCACATGTTGTTCATTTGCAATTCACTTGGTGATTGGGAGAGCCGCCTCTAATGGCGAATTGCCTTTATCGAAAAGAAAAATACATTTTTCATGTGTCACTCAACTAGACATGTTTGCCACTGTCAGCCCAGCAGAAGTTAGGCCTCTACTCTCCCAGGATACTGCTCCTGGGAGGTGATCTCTTCTTGGTTTTTTGGGATGAATTCTTCCTTCTTGGCATTTTGTCTACTTCTCTGTTTTTTTGTGTGCTAGGAAAGCCTGAGCCTGGTCCTATTTCCAGTAGAGTTGAAGCTTTGCAGCACTGTGTAATCTGAAGACCTGGTGTGTGTGGAGCATTTGTGCTGTCCTTCCTACAAAAGCACCTGCTGTTCTGGTTTTCAAGCCAACCTGCCCTAGTAAAGGTGCACCTCTCCATGCTGATGGTTGTGGGAAAATGGCACCACCCTGCTCTCTTACCCCTTGAGAGGGGAGTTCACACCCACCACTATTTAGGAAGTCCTCACAGACTAGCGAACAGTCTCCTGTCTTGTATCCCAGGTCTCTGTAAGAACCCTGCCATATCCTCCGTATCTGAGCTGTCTGCTTGCTCGGTGATGGTGCTGTATACTCCTGTGTTTTGTCTCAGGTGCACAAGTAGGTTTTGAAACTCCAAACTTTTAGGTCTGGGTATGGTGCAGATGCTCGAAGATCCTCTGGGGAAGGGTCTCACTGCCCTCTGCCTGGTACCGGTTTGTTCCAGAAAAGAAGTCACACAGCTGTGCATGGGCTTGGATTTCAAAGTAAAGCATAGCCAAGAAGCTGGTATCCAGGTTAGCTACCCTCAGCAGATGCCCCTGCTCCTATGCTAATGAACAGCAGCTCAGTGATGCCCACTGGCTCTTTTGGCCCCTGAGACGCACTACTGCCTCTCCAAATGCACTCCATGTTTTCGAAGTCAATGCTTTTGGGAAAGTGTTTTTCTTTTTTCTTTTCTTTTTCTTTTTCTTTCTTTCTTTCTTTTTTTTTTTTTTTTTTTTTTTTTTTTTTTTAGAGAGGGAAAGGCAGAAGAAGAGGGAAAGAATCTTAAGCAGCCTCCATGCCCTATGCAGATCCTGACACAGGACCAAATCGCAGGATCCTAAGATCATGACCTGAGCTGAAATTAAAATTCGGATGCTTAACTGACTGAGCCACCTCCAGGAAATGTTTTTCTTATGCAAACCCCTGTTTGCTGCTTTATCTCCTCTCTCCCTCCTCTCTCTGATCAGGGCTCCCTCCCCTCCATAGCACCTGCAATTCTTTTCTCCCCCAAATCACATCACTGCACCTCTCACCTTCCACTGTGTGGTCTCTTTTCTCCTTCTAGTTGTGTTAAGTTTCAACATTTAACATTTGTTTCACTGAAGTTTCTCTTTTAATATCCTTGAACTAGACCCTGTGCAGTGTTTCTTTTCTTCAGAAAGTTCTTATCTTCTAAAGAAACCCTGAATGATTCTGCCTCACCATCCTCCAGACTTCCAGAAAGGTCTGAAACATCATAGGATCAAATTGTGTCTCAATGTTAGACCTTTCTTATGCACCTTAGTATACAGAAGTCACAAATATTTGGGGACACTGTTTTCAATATTTGATAATACTTCCACTGGTACTTTTATGTTTCCTTCAAAAACAATATTCTGTCAATATTCTGGAAAAAAAAGCAACTTGAATTTTTATTTACTGATATTTAAATACATGATTTAGGGGTTGCCTGGTTGGCTCAGTGGGTTAAAGCCTCTGCCTTTGGCTCAGGTCATGATCCCAGGATGCTGGGATCTAGCCTGCTCTCTGCTCAGCAGGGAGCCTGCTTCCCCCCTCTCTCTCTCTCTGCCTGCCTCTCTGCCTACCTGTGATCTCTGTCAAATAAATAAATAAAATCTTAAAAATAAATAAATAAATACATGATTTAGTGGGCACACATAATTTATATTAGATTTGTCTTGAACTTTATATTTCATGTAATTTTATGTAAGTGTGTATCATTGGACATTCATGGTGGCATTTGTTGGTCCAGAAAACAAAGATTTTTACAAAAACTTAGTAGTCGATAAATGCCCATTCATAAAAACATGGAGGTGTGTCACTCACCTTCTGTGTGCCATGCAGCTCCATTTTCAGGTTCCATGCTACCACACTGCAATGTTTTCTTCCTCAGGTCTTTATGCAGGGACTTCTATCTGTTTTTTGCCATCAGTTATGTCTATTGTCAGTGTCATTAAGTAGGTAGTAATAGATAACATTATATATAATTTATGCTCCTATTTATAAATGTTTTAATTGGCTTATCCATAGCCATCTTATTTTTCATATATTTAAATACAGAAAGATCAGTAGTATTTATCTTCATCGTGTAAATGTATATCACACTTTATAAGTTTAAAGTCTTTAGGAATAGGATGAAGAAGAACAGAGGAAAGAAACTTTATTAAGTAAATTGCAATAAAACAGTCTGTAGATAATATGGAGAGTGAAGGCCAGTTTCAAAATGAAAATATAAAGTATATCTGGAAATACAAGGCATAAATAGAAATAGAAATAAGTTTTAGGTTAGAAATAAGTGCATGAGAAAATAAGTTGTAAAATAACCACACTCTTTCTGAAAAAGCATTGCAACTAAAAAGGATATTTAAATACATATTTCTAATTGATTGAGCAGTTTTCAAGAGTAATACCTAATTTATAGTCTTTTGTCCTGCCCACAGTTGTTATATATGAACACTATGGGTATAAAAAAAATGCCCCTGTCATGGTTTTGTATAGTATACTCTGCATCACTAAAGAAAAGTTAACTTTGTATCTTCCTAAGCTACAATGCTTTTGCAAAAAATGCATGTAATAGAGCTATACTTTTTTTTTTTTTAAAGATTTTATTTATTTATTTGACAGAGATCATGAGTAGGCAGAGAAGCAGGCAGAGAGGGAGGGGGAAGCAGGCTCCCTGCTGAGCAGACAGCCCAGTGCTGGGCTCCATCCCAGGACTCAGATCATGACCTGAGCCGAAGACAGAGGCTTAACCTACTCAGCCACCCAGGAGCCCCAGAGCTATACTTTTTTGGTAATAATATTTTCCTTTCCAGATAATTTTTAAATTTCATTTCAGTTTCTACTTATAATCATTTTTAAATATATTTAGAAACAAGCTGAAAATTACTTTCTATGTAATTTTATATTTCCAGGAATTGATTTAGTGCATGTAAATAAGTGGTATTTTTAGATGAGTATTCCAGTTGCATATTAATAAAAATAAATTCAATGATCATTATGCTAGTCTTTCCTTATTTGATCTTGATATTTATCTTCTATTAAGCTATTTAGAAATTAAATTATTCTGTATGAGGCATTGTAGAAATTCAATCACAGAAAGCATTCTTTATTTTTCTGAGTGACTAGAAAACTATTTGAAGTATCGAATTCTCATTGATTTCAGCTTTGTGCCAGACGTACAGAGAAAGCTAAAAACATTGCAAAATTGAAATCATAATAAGTCACAATATTATTACAGTGAATTATCTAATATAAAGCTTTTTGTGAGTTTAATATTTTCAAATAATTTCCACAAATTTCATCTTCTCCACTCATTATCTCCTTTTCTAATAAATAAATTTTAGCAGAAGTATGTGAATATCCATGCCAAAAATAGTGCTTTGATTTTGATCAGTTCTAGATTAGTTCTATATCTAAATGTATGCATACCTGTAAATATTTAAAATATTGCCAAAGTCATAAGAAGCAATCAAGTTATTTTTCTCAAAAAATACACTCTACCTAATGAAATTAGGCTATGAAATTCCAAATGTAAACCCCCCCCTTTTTTGTATTGAGACATAACATACTGTTATATTAGTTTCAGGTATACAATATAACAGTTCAACAATTCTATACATTATTCAGTGCTCATCAAGGTAAGTGTCTTCTGGATATTCTTTATCTGTTTCACCTCTTTCCCACCTACCTCTTCTCTGGCAATCACCAGTTCTCTGTATTTAAGTGTCTGTTTTTTGGGGATGCCTAGGTGGCACAGTCAGGTAAGTGTCTGGCTTTAGTGCAGGTCATGATCCCAGGGTCCTGGGATCAGGTTCTGTATCGTGCTCCTTGCTCAGTAGGGAACCTGTTTCTACCTCTGCCTGCAGCTTCCCCTGATTGTGTGCTTGCTTTCCTCTCTCTGACAAATAAATAAAGCCTGAAGAAAGTGTCTGTCTTTTGGTTGGTCTCTATTTTGTTTGTTCATTTGCTGTATTAAAATTATACATATGAGTGAAATCATATGGTGTTTCTCGGAAAAACTTAATTCACTTAGCATTATATCTTCTGGGTCTATTCATGTTGTTGCAAGTGACAAGATTTCCTTCTTTTTTATGGCTAATATTCCACTGTGTGCATGCATGTATATATATACATATACATATATATTTGTATGAGTATAAATATATGCATGTGTATATGTGTGTGTGTGTGTGTGTGTGTACCACATCTTAATCCATTCATCTATTGATGGACTTTTGGTTTCCTAACATATCTTGGCCATTGTAATACTGTGGTAAATATAGGGGTGTATGTATCTTTTTGAATTAGTATTTTTGTTTTTGTTGGATTAATACCTAGTAGTGGAATTACTGGATCACATGTAATTTTATTTTTTAGGAAACTGCACTGTTGTCTCCAATGAATGTACCAATTTCTATTCCCACCAATACATACTCGTGTTATAATTTCAATGTAGGGCTTAACTCTCTAGGATTAATTATAGTTTTGATTGTCTAGTCTATTCAAACATTATGAGCAATGAAAGATGGAGGAGGATGTTTTAAAAGGTAATGAAGACATGCTCTTTAGGCTAAGAAAGTTTCCAAATCTACAACAGAAAAGCTACACAGATAATATAAATAAATACAAACACAATACTGAGGGAGAATAGCCATCAGTATATCAAACACTTTGAGGATAGAAAAATTTCTTCTGGTCCAAGGGTCAGTGTTGAAGGTTTCATTACCATTCCATTTGATTTGAACCTTTCACATGTCATTTCTGGTCCTGTTAAGTAGGAGAGGAGTTGTCATCAGAAGGAATATTTTGAGTGGAAAAAAAAAAAAAAAGAGAAACAGGAAAGCTTTGAATAGAGTTGTGACTATTACGTTTTGAAGTTTTGTTAAAAAATGTTTTTATTGTCATTTTGCATCAGAAATTTCTTTGTTGTGTGCTATCTTGAACATTGTGGGATGTTTTCCATATGCAGTCTTCCCTCCAGTTTTATCATCTGTAAATGGCTGCAGATATTGCCAGATAGCTCCTGGAGGAGGGATTTGGGCCTCCTTGGAAAATAAGTGAGGAATGGTGCTGAAATGTAGATTGCAATAATTTTTAGTGAGTACCTTCTTTGGGAAATGATTGTCTAAGCATCTTGCCTGCGTTATCTTATGTAGTCTTTACCTTGACCTTACCAGATTATTAGGAAAACTGTGAATCGAATACATAATGCCTTTCCTAAAAGCTTGTATCTAAAAAGTAGTAGATCATTATTTTGATCATTTGTCCCTCACTTATGCCTTTGAATTAATAGTATGTTCTTTAGAGATCATAAGCATGGACCTTCTTCCCATCAAGATGTGGGGTTTGCTTTTCCTTTCTTTGAATCTTAGAATGCCCTATGGCTGCTATAACCAGCATAATATGAAGACAATGAAGTTGTGCTGGTTTCTGGGCCTATGTCTTGATGAAATTAAAAAAAAAATTATTCTAAAGACTCTGGAAACCCTTGGGTTTTTGTAAACTGACATTACCCAATTATGGCTTTGTTTTAGTAAGAATTTTTTTTTGGGGGGGAGACTGCTGTATCTACAGTGGAGATGGATTTGAATACAAGAAAAAATAGAAGTTCTGTGGTTGCTCTGAAAAAAGTTGATGATTGAAATAGGGGAGAGGGAATTTGGAAAACCTTTCAGAGATAATGCCATCACATCTTGAACAGATAGAGTATGGGATTACATAAGGAACAAACTTTGGTTCAAAGCCACTGTTACTTGTGTGTCCCTGGGAACTTGGCTTTCTATATGTCCCTATATTCCTAATGACATATGTCTACTTATATCTCACAGCCATTCTCCTTCCCTGGCATAAAGGTGTTTGGAGAGCAGGAAGTAAATAGTTGGGAAAGGGGACGGTGTGCCTATAGCACATCAAGTGATGGTTTACATTGAATTGCTGTTTGTCTTACTGGCTTTTCTCCTCAGCCTGGCCTGCTCTTCCAGGATATTCTCACTCAAGTGATTGCTCTCATGGGCTGTCCTCTGTGCTTACCTCACCAGCAGGTCAACATGTTAGTAATATATATTTGATCCTTTTTTATGTATGGCTTCTGAGTTCTTTCCCACAGAGATACCAGGTCTATGCAGAACTGCAGACCTATCAAAATAGGTGCTTTAAGCTTTCTTCAACTTTTGATAATGGTAAAGTAGTTTCTAAAATAGTATAATATTGCTAAGAGTCCAATCTGGTACCCTGTGTCATTTGATTGGGACATTTAGCCCATTTACATTCAGAGTAACTATTGAAAGATAAGAATTTAGTGCCATTGTATTACCTATAAATTCCCTATGTCTGTATATTGTCTGTGTTTCTTTCTGGGCTCATTTATCCTAGCAGTTAGATCCTCCATTTTTTATTATGTCTCAGTAATATCTTTTTTGATTTCAACCTAATTAGATTTTAGTTATTTTATTTCTCCAGAAAGGGATTTTCTAGTGTGTTCTATGCTTTTTCCAAGCCCAGCTACTGTCCTTATAATTGTTATTCTGAATTCTAGCTCTGTATTGTACCAATATCCATATTTATTAAGTCTCTGGCAGGTAGTACCAACCTTTGTTCTTTTTTCTGGGGTGAGTTTTTCCATTTTGTCTAGAGAAGAATAGATGAAGAAGAAAACAAAGTACAGAAATATCCACCACAACCCCTGCAAAATATTTACTAAACAAAGAACAAAATATCAGAAACCAAAAAAGAAAAAAAAAAAAAAGGGAAAGGAAAAGAAGAGAGAATATATCAAACAGATAGACAGAACAGGGTAATACACCAGGTCTTGTGTGTATTTTGATTTGTTGGTTAAAAGAAACTATATCCCAAAATTGCAAAGAAAGAAAAACTTAACATATATCCAAAAATAAAATTTAATTTATACACACACACACACATATAAATGTAAGTGTAAAAATGACAATTAAGACTTAAAAAAGAGTTGATTAAATAAGAAACTGAAAAGGAAAAAAGAAAAGCAATTTTAAACTGAAAGCTTAAAGAATCATGAGGAAAAAACCTTCAATTCTATTTACTGTTTTCCCCTAGCACTGGAGTTTTGGAGTTCCGTGTGATCAGCAAACTATCGTTTCCTGGGTAAAGATCAATGTCTTTCCCTGGGTGGTGTTGCACCACCCTTGCCAATGGCTCTGGGTTGTTCTCTGTGACTTTTCCTCCCTGAAGGCTTTTGGTGCTTCTTTAGAGGATTAAGGAAAAAAAAATGGTTGTTCCCCATTTTCTAGCACTGGAGCTGACAGATTGCAGCTCCCCACTGCTCAGTGTGCCCTCAGGGAAAAACAAAAGGAGATTACCCTTGTATCCCTGGTCTCTGTCTGCACTGAGTGCTCACTCAGCCTGTGACCAAACATTTTAGTCTCAGGCACATGATCCTGTTTGGAGTCTCCAAACACTGTATATTCTGCAGTGTGCTGCTCCTCCCAGGAGAAACAGGAGGGTCTTAGCTCAGGTCTGCCACTTGCTGGACCCCTGCTGGGAGAGCAGTCACTGGAGAGCAGTCATTGCCATTCCCTGGTTCCAGGTTTATGGCAACACCCAGCTGAAAGCCCACTCCTGGCTTGCTGATTGCAGCCAGCTTCCCTGTGTAGTGCTTGGGAACAGTGCTGCCCTCAGGCAACCCCATTCTCTTCATGATCCTACTCATGCTGAGACCACACTGTTCCACCTAGAATTCTACCCTGCTTTCCACCTGAGTGCCCGGGCAAGGATGTCCCTCAGTGGGGCAGACTTCTGAAAGTTCTGATTTTTGTGCTCCACTGTTTTATTACTTTCCAATAGCTGGTTTACAGAGGCTCCCTCCCTCTGCAGTCTTATTTTCCCATATATCACCATGGATTCACTTGCCGGTACCTCTTACCTTGCAGAAAATGGTGCTTTTCTATTTGTAGAGTTGCAGCTATATTTTCCTTAGATCTCAGGTTGAGTCCACAGGTGTTCAGAAAGATTTGATAGCTATCTAGCTGAATTCCAGAGACCAGATGACACTGGGGTCCTCTGCTCCTCTGCCATCTTCCTCCAAGTCCAGTTTATTGTTTTTTTAATGATAAATTAAAAATGCATTATGTTGGGGCACCTGGGTGGCTCAGTGGGTTAAAGCTTCTGCCTTCGGCTCAGGTTATGATCTCAGGATCCTGGGATCGAGTCCCTCATCGGGCTCTCTGCTCAGCAGGGAGCCTGCTTCCCTCTCTCTCTCTCTGCCTGTCTCCTCAACTACTTGTGATCTCTGTCAAATAAATAAATAAAATCTTTTAAAAAAATGCATTATGTTGAGTGACTTATAGGTTCTAGTTTTTCCTGGGCAATGTGAATTTATGCCTATTTTCTAGTGACTTTCTTTACTCTTAATAGGGGGCCTTGTTTGCATGGTAAGTTATATGACTCCCAACACCATATAAATGTACAAATGACTATGGGGTGTTACGTGGGGGTTGCCATAGACTCAACTGTAAAGAAAGAACATCACATAAACAACATTATCGCTCTTTCTTTACTAAGTCTGATGACCAGAGTCTCTTTAATAAAAGAATTAACTATGGTTGACATTTCAACTAGAGGGAAGATATCAGAGGTCTATGAAGTCCCCCAAAATACATGCATACTTTTATGTATTTCATATATGTATTCCTTAGGAAAATGCTTTTATAAGGTGCTTTAAAAATTTCCCTAAATTAAAGTATTGAGAATTGCTTGATTATGGGGTGCCTGGGTGGCTCAGTGGGTTAAAGCCTCTGCCTTCGGCTCAGGTCATGATCCCAGGGTCCTGGGATTGAGCCCCACATGGGCTCTCTGCTCAGGAGGGAGCCTGCTTCCCCCTCTCTTTTTGCCTGCCTCTCTGCCTACTTGTGATCTTTGTCTGTCAAATAAAAATCTTAAAAAAAAAAAAAAAAGAATTGCTCGATTATAATCAATAAGTGGTACTCTGGTAATATTTGGAATAAGAATGAAAAAAATTAGGTCACAGTAACAAACTCAACTTGTATTTATTGAGTCCTGTCTCTGTGCCAAATGCTGTACTATAGGCTTTAAAATTATTTTGTTGAGCACTCAAAATATTACAGATGAAGAAAAATATTTGCAGAAAGTGTAGCCAAATTACTCAAGAGGACACCAGCAATAGAGGTAGAGTCAGGATTGGAACCTCAGCTGACTCCTTGATCTACATTCTTAATTATTCTTGCCTCCATTATACGGTATCAAGGGAAGCATTCAAGTTTGAACAAGTTCTGTTTTTGTTATTTGCTGGTTTATTTTTACTTTATTTTATTGAACTCTTTGGCACATCACATTGTATAAATTTAAGGTGTACAATATATTGATTTGATACATTTATATATTGTAATATGATTGCCATTGTAGCATCTCTGTCACATCACATAATTACCTTTTTATTTTTATGCTTAGGATAACTATGATTTAGTCTCTCAGCAAGTTGGGTTACAACGTAATGTTGTCTGTATTCACTGTAGTAAGCATTATTTCTCTAAGGCTTATTTTCTATTTATTGCATATTTGTACCCTTACCTGTTTTATGTCCATACCCTTTGTCCCCTGGTAATCATCATTTTGTTCTGTTTTTGTGTGGGACGTTTTTTAGATTCTGCATGTAAATGATATTATATAGTGTTAGTGTTTATTTATGTGACTTAAGTCATTTAATATCACATCCTCAAGGTCCATCTATATTTTTGCAAATAGCAGGGTGTTCTTTAATTCTCATGGCTGAATACATAAGCATATCTATAGTACATCTTGAGCAGTTGATTTATTGACTGATACTTAGGTTGTTTTCATATCTTGGCTATTATGAGTAATGCTGCAGTGAATGGCTATTGTGAGTAATGCTGCATAGATCTGTTTGATAACCTGCTTTCATTTTCTTAGTGTTTATGCCCAGAAGTGGAATTGCTGGATTATATGGTAGATTCATATTCAACTTTTTGAGGAAACTCCATATTGTTTTCCATAGTGACTGAACCAATTTATATTTCTACCAACAGTGTACAAGTATTCCCTTTTCTGCATATTCCCACTGGCACTGTTTATCTCTTGTCTTAATCATTCAGACGGGTGAGGTGATATCTCATTGTGGTTTTGATTTGTATTTTTATGATGATGAGTGACATGGAGCATCTTTTTTGTGCTTGTTGCTCATTTAGATGCCCTCTTTGGAAAATAATGTATTTCCTCTATTTTTAAAAAAATTGAAGGATATTTGATGAAGCATGTATATTAGTTTCAGGTGTATGACATAGTGATTTGAAATTTGTATACATTGCAAACTGATCACTTCAGAAAGTCTAGTTACCATCTGTCAATATACCGAGTTAATACAACGTTATTGACAGTAATCTCTATGCTGTTCATTAGAGCCACAAAACTTAAACTTACTTCATAACTGGAAGTTTGTACCTCTTAATCTCCTTAACCCATTTAGACATCCCTTGCCTGCTCTGGCAAACACAACTTGATGCTGTCACTATGAGTCAGGATTTGTTTTGTATTTTTTTAGATTCTACTTAAAAGTGAAACCTTGCAGTATTTATTTTTCTCCATCTGACTTATTTCATTTAGCTTAATACTTTTAAGGTCCATCCACGTTGCAAATGGCTTGATTTTCTTCTTTTTATGGTTAAGTATTATTCCATTATGCGTGTATATGTATGTGTATGTATGTGTGTGTGTGTGTGCACATGCATGCATGTGTATATATAAACAGACATTACTTCTTCCCTATCCATTCATATACCAATGAATACTAGGTTGTTTCCATGTCTTGGTTATTGTAAATAGCCAAGTGTGTGTGAACACGCTAGGGATACATACACTTTTACAAATGAGTGTTTTTATTTTCTTCAGATACGGTGTATATTATCATTTGATAGATACCATATGGTCATGCAGTTCCACATCTGGGTAATTATATCTTTAAGTTTTCCAGGAAATCCCATGCTGTTCTTTAGAGTACTATACCAATTTACATTCCCAGCGACATTGCATGAGTCTTCCCATTTTTACCAAATCTTTGCCAACATCTATTTCTTATCTTTTTGTTAATAGCCATCACGACTGATGTGAGGTGATAACTCATTGTCATTTTGATTTGCATTTGTCTGGTTATTGATGTTGGGCAACTTTTCATGTGTCAGTTGACCATCAGTGCTTTGAAAAATTGCCCTGTTCTCTTTTGGCCTGAAAGTTTCTGCTGAAAAATGTGATGTTCTTGTAGAGTTTCTCATGTATATAACAAATTGTTTTTCTCTTGCTACTTTTACGATTTTCTCTTTAAGTTTAATGTTATGACTTTAAAAAAAAAATTATTTATTTTAGAGAGTGAGGCAGAGTGTGCATATGTGAGAGTGGGGAATGATGGGGTGGGGGGGTGCAGAGGGAGAGGAAGAGAGAAACACAAGAGACTCCACTTTGAGCAAGGACCCTGAGATCAAGACCTGAACCAAAAGCAAGAGTCAGATGCTTAAACAACTACACCATCCAGTGCCCCTAACTTTTTGACATTTTAAGTATAGTATGCCTTGTTGTGGATCTTTAGGGTTATCTTACTTAGAGCACTCTGGGATTCCTGGACCTAGATATCTGCTTCCTTCCTCAGAATTAGGGAAGTTTTTTAGCCATTATTTCTTCAAATCCCTGTTTCTTTTCCTTTCTCTCTTCTAGGCCACACAAAATATTTCACTTAATATCAAATATGTTTCTTGAGGTATCTTCAGTTTGTTTTTTTTTTTTAATATCTGCTTCTTGTTTGTAGTTCATTGTTTCACTTTTTTAAATTTTTTTAAAGATTTTATTTATTTATTTGACAGAGAGAGACACAGTGAGAGAGGGAACACAAGCAGGGGGAGTGGGAGAGAGAGAAGCAGGCTTCCCACTGAGTAGGAAGCCAGATGCGGGGCTAGATCCCAAGACCCTGGGATCATGACCTGAGCTGAAGGTACATACTTAACGACTGAGCCACAAGGTGCCCCAGTCTCTTCAATTTTTAGAAGTTCTTTTTTCCCTTTTGTTGCTCCATCTGTGTGAATTCATTGCTTTGTCTTTCCAATTACGCTCGATTCTTCTTATTTTGTTCAGTTTGATGTTGAACCCCTTCTAGGGTATTGCCCAGTTACTCTATTCCTCAGCTCTGTGACTTTGTTGGGGTACTTTTTCTTTTTTTAAAAGTTTTTGTTCTTCATCCATTGTTCTCTCAAATCCATTGGGCATCTTTATGACCATTGCTTTGAACTTTTTATCAGGTAGATTGGTAATATCCCTTTTGTTTAGTACTTTTCTTCCCAATTTGGAACTTATTTCTGTGTCTTCTTATTCTACCTGAATTTTCTGTATTTATTTTTATGTATTGGGTAAAACAGCTACCTCTCCCAGAGGAGGAGTGACTTTGTGTAGGAGATGACTGGTGTAGTTCAGAAACAATGCTGCTTGGCCATGGAACCAAATCCTTGGGGTTTCCCCTGAATGGGGGTGGTGTGTACCTGTTGGCTGTGGTAGGTCTGCAGCTTTGGTGTCGTGGTAGGGGACTAGCCTGCTGGTTGTAGTATCTGTAGTAGTATCTGTAGTATCTGTACTATAGCTCAGATACAGTATAGCTGTGACATTGGGGATGGAGAGGTGGGTACTCACCCAGGTGGCTTCTGTACAGCTAGCTGCAGGTCAGGGCCCTCTGCCCATTTGAATCAGGTTGTTTGCTTTTTTGTTATTGTTAGTGAATGAATTAAAATTTCCTGTATTTTTTATATTAACTGATACCTAATAAATATCTTGCAAATTTTTTCTCCCATTCTGTGGCTTGCCCTTCAGTTTATTGAACATTTCTTTGGCTCTTCTGAAGCTTTTCAGTTTAATATAGTTTCGCTTGGTGATTTATGCTTTGGGGTCCTGTCCAAGAAATCATTGCCGAGACAAATGTAAAAGAAGCTTGTTCCCTATGTTTTCTTCTAGGAATTTTATGGTATTAGATCTCATGTTTAAGTGTTTGATCCATTTGGCATTAATTTTTGTGAGTGTTGTAACATAGGGTCTAATTTTACTTTTTTTTATGAGTGTTTATCCAGTTCTTCCAGGACTAATTATTGAAGAAACTTCCCTTTCTTCATTGGATGTATTTGATTGTCTAAGACACAACCACACCAACCCAACCACTCAAAGCTGCAGACCCACCACAGACCGTGTCTAAGACAAGTGGACCATATATGCAGGGTGTGGGAGTTAATTCTGGGCACTCGGTTTCTATTTCTATTTTCTGTTTCATGATTTTTGTATTTATTTTTTATGCTAGTGTTACACTATTATAGTTAGTATTTTTGTATTTATATGAAGAATGCCACTGTGATTTTCATAGGAATTGTTTTGAACCATAGATAGTTTAGGGTAGTATGGATATCTTAATGTTTTTCTGGTTTCATAACATGAGATGTCTGTTCATTTGTGCTGTAAAAATTTTTAACAAAGTCTTAAAATTTTTATTGTATGGGCTTTTCACTCTCTTGGTTAAATTTATTCCTAGGTATTGTATTATCTTTAATGTAATTATAGATGAGATAGTTTTTTAAAAAAATTTTAAATATTTCATTATTGGCATATAGAAATGCAACTTATTTCTGTATGTTAATTTTATACCCTGCAACTTTATTGAATTTATCAGCTCCAGTAGTTCTTTGATAAAGTCTTTAGGATTTATTTTTAAACAAATCATATCATCTGCAAATAAACACAGTTTTACTTTTTCCTTTCTGATTTGGATTTTTTTGTCTTCTATAATTGCTCTAGCTGACATTTCCAGTATACTGTATTGAATACAAGCAGAGAGTAAGCATCCTTGTCTTGCTGCTCATTTAAAGGAAAGCTTTCAATTTTTCACCATTGTGTATCATGTTATCTGTGAGTTTGTCATATATAGCCTTTATTATCTATGCTCGTTCTGTACCTAGTTGTTGAGGGTTTTCTTGGAAAAGTGATGTTGTATTTTGTCAAATGCTTTTAATTTTTGTATCTGTTGTGATGATCATTTTTTCTTATACTAATGTGATGTATTACATTTAATGACTTGTATATGTTGAAACTTTTTTGTACCTCAAAGACAAATTTCACTTGGTATGCTGTCTAATCCTTTTAATATGCTTTTAATTCAGTTTACAAATACTTTGGGGATTTTTTTTAAGATTTTTACTTATATTCAAGTTAGTTAACATAGTGTAGTATTGGATTCAGGAGTAGGATTTAATGATTTATCACATACATATAACACCCCATGCATATAATAACGCATGCCCTCCATAATGCCCATAACATTCCCCTACCCTTCTCCCCTCCAACAACCCTCAGTTTGTTTTCTGTCTTTTATGGTTTACTTCCTTCTCTTTTTATCTTATTTATTTTTCCTTCCCTTCATTTATGTTTGTCTGTTTTATTTCTTAAATTCCACACAAGTGAAGTCATAAGATATTGTCTTTGATTTATTTAGCTTAGCATAATGCACTCTTGTTCCATCCGTGTTGTTGAAAAAGGCAAGATTTCATTCATTTTGATGACAGTAATATTCTATGTTATATATGTAATGGAATATGCACACACACACCCCATGTCTTCTTTCTCCATTCATCAGCTGATGGACATTTGGGCTCTTTCCATAATTTGGCTATTATTGATTACACTGCTATAGACTCCTTTATTCATTCTACATCTACTCTGCAGTACTACAGTTGTTCTCTAATGCATTCTTTATCCCAGTTTTAAAAATTTTCAACTCCAGAATTTATTTCCTTTTTCATAACGTTAGTCTCTTTGGTAAAGATTCCTTCTGTTAGTGAGTTTTCCCTCCATATTTCATTGAATTATTAAGCTGAGTTTTCTTGTAATATATTTAATTTCTTTTATTTTTTGGTAACATTTAAAAATTTATTTATTTTACGGAGAGAGAGAAAGCAGAAGCATGGAACAGCAGAGGGAGAGGGAGAAGCAGGATTTCTGTGGAGTAGGGAGGCGGATGTGGGGCTTGAGCCCAGAATCCTGAAATCTGACCTGAGCTGAAGGCAGACACTTAACCAACTGAGCCACCTAGGACCCCCATTCAGTTTCTACCCCTTCTGGCAACCACTAGTTCTTTATATTGGAGTCTGTTCCTTGGTTTCTTTCTTTCTTTCTTTTTTTTATTTCTTTGTTTTCTTTTGTCTCTTAAAATCCAGATTGAGTGAAATGGTATTTGTCTTTTTCTGATTTTACATAGCATTCTACCCTCTAGATGCATCCATGCTGTTACAAATGGTGAGATTTCATTTTATTTTTTATGGCTGGGTAATATTTGTGTGTGTGTGTGTGTGTATGTACATGTGTTTACACAAACATACAACATCTTTATCTGTTCATCTGTGGATGGACTCTTGGGTTCCTTCTATACCATGGTTATTATAAGTAATGCTGCAATCACTTTAGGGGTGTGTATATCTTTTTGATTTAGTGTTTCTGTTTTCTTTGGGTAAATGCCTAGTACTGGAATTATGGTAATTTTGTTTTGCATAAAATTTTATTTTTATAATAACAAATGATAGTTTTATTTTTAATTTCTGGAGGAGTCTCTCTACCATTTTTTTTATAGTGGCTGTACCAACTTGATTTTTCACCAGTAGTGCACTAGGTTTCCTTTTTCTCCATATCCTTGCCAGCACTTGTTGTTTCTTGTCTTTTGATTTCAGCTATTTTGACAAGTGTGAGGTGATATGTCATTCTGGTTTTAATTTGCATTTCTTTGACTAGTTATGTTGAGCTCCTATTCATGTGTGTTGACCATCTGCATGTCTTTTCCAGAAAAATGTCTATCCAGGTTTCCAGTTTTTAAATCAAATTATTAGGGTTTTTTGTTTTTGTTTTTGTTTTATTTTTTGCTGTTGAGTTGTATGAGTTTTTTATATGTTTTGGATATTAATCCCTTATCAGGGATAACACTTGGAAATATTTTCTCCCATGAAGTAAGTTGCCTTCTTGTTGTGTGGATGTTTTCCTTGGTTATGGAAAAGATTTTTATTTTGATGTAATCTCAATAGTTTGTTTTTGCTTTTATTTCCTTTGTTTAAGAGACATATTTAGAAACATTTGTTTTTTCTATTACCTATGCTTTCTTCTGGGAATTTTATGGTTTCGGGTCCCACATGAAGCCTTTAATCCATTTTGAGTTCATTTCATGTATGGCGTAATAAAGTGAACTAGTTTTATTCTTTTG
The DNA here is from genome assembly GCF_030435805.1 of Mustela lutreola. Lineage (NCBI taxonomy): Eukaryota > Metazoa > Chordata > Mammalia > Carnivora > Mustelidae > Mustela > Mustela lutreola. The sequence goes on from NC_081296.1 coordinate 97,402,904, forward strand.
CACATATCTTTCTAGTTTGACCAGCACCATTTGCTACAGAGAGTCTTGATCCCATTGTGTATTCTTGACTCCTTTGTTATAGATTGGCCATATATGCATGGGATTATTTCTCAACTCTATATTCTGTTCCATTGGTCTATGTGACTGATTTTGTGCTGGTGAAATGCTGTTTTGTAGTTTTTTGTATTGTATTTTGACCTTTGGGGTTGTGATACCTCCAGCTTTGCTCTTATATTTCAAGATTGCTTTGGCTATTCAGCCATATACATTTTAGAATTATTTGTTCTACTTTTGTGAAAAATGCTGTTATTTTTGATATGGATTGAATTAAATCCGTAGACTACTTCAGGTAATATGGACATTTTGACAATGTTGGTTCTCCCATTCCATGTACATGGAATACCTTTCCATTTGTTTGTGTCATCTTTAGTTTCTTTCATTGGTGTCTTAGAGTTATCAGAGTACAGGTCTTTCACTGCCTTCATGTTAAATTTATTCCCTGGTATTTTATTCTGGTAGATAAAGTTGTAAATGGGACTGCTTTCTTAATTACTGTTTCTGCTAATTCATTATTAGTGTCTAGAAATGCAGCAGATTTCTGTATATTTATTTTGTGTTCTGTGACTTTACTGAATTCACTAGGCAATTCTAGTAGCTTTTTGGTAGGCTTTTTAGAGTTTTCTAATTATGGTGGTATGTAATCTGCAAATAGTGACAGTTGTACTTCCTTACCAATTTTGATGGTATTTTTTTCTTTCTCTTACTGCTTTGGCTAGGTCTTCCAGTGATAGGTTAAATAGAAGAGGTGAGAGTAGACAACCTTGTCTTGTTCCTGATATTATATAAAAAGCTGTGTGTTTCCCAATTGAATGTGATGTTAGCTGCAGGGTTTTCATATGAGGCCTTTTCCATGTTGAGGTATATTCACTGTAAACTTACTTTGTTGAGTTTTTATCATGAATGAATGTTGTATTTTGTGAAATGTTTTTTCTGCATCTGTTGAAATGATGTGATTTTTATCATTTCTCTATTGATGTGACACATTGCATTGCTAGATTTTGCAAATTTTAAACCACCCTTGCATTCCTATAATCCCACTTGATTGTGTTGAATGATTTTTTAAAAAATGTATTGTTGAACTCAGTTTACTGATACTTTGTTGAGGACTTTTGCATCTATGTTCATCAGGTATATCAGCCTCTAGTTTTCTTTGTGGTGCCTTTGTCTTTCTTCCAGGGTAATGATCATCTCACAAAATTAATTTGGAAGCTGTTTTTCCTTTTATTTATTTCTTTTTAATTCTTTGGAAGGGATAGGTAATAACTCTTCCTTAAATATTTGGCAGAAATCATCTCTGAAAACATCAGGTCCTAGACTTCTGTTTGGAGGTTTTTGTTTTTTGTTTTTTTTTTCAAGGTTTTATTTAAATTCCAGTTAGTTAACATACAGCTTAATCTTAGTTTCTGGTGTGTAGAATTTAGTGATTCACTACCTGCATTGATTTAATTTCTTTTCTGGTAATCGATCTGGTGAAATTTTCTATTTTTGTCGGATTCAGATTTGGAAGGTTATATGATGTTTCAAGGAATTTATGCAGTTCTCCTAGATTGTCCAATTTGTTTAAATATAATTTTTCAAAATATTCTCCTATAAATTCTTAGTATTTCTGGGTGTGTGTTATTGTTTTTCCTTCTTCCTTTCTGATTTTCTTTGATCCCCCACCCCTTTTTTGATGAATCTGACAAAAGGTTTATCACTTCGGTGTAATTTTTCAAAGAACTACCTCCTAGTTTCATTGATCTGTTCTTTGTTTTTATCAGTTCCTATTTCTTTATTTCTGTGCTAATCTTTATGATTTCTTTCCTTCTACTGGCTTTGTGTTTTGTTCTTTTCATAGCTCATTTAGGTGTGAGGTTAGACAGATTTTTCTAGCCCGTTGAGGCAGACCTAAATTGCTGTATGTGCTAAATAGCTAAAATGTATGTATGTGCTAAAATGCTGTATGTGCTAATAGCTAAAATTACTATTCCCAGTGATTTTAGACCACTGTGTTTTCATTTGTCTCCATGTGTTTTTTAAGTTCCTTTTGGTTTCTTGGTTGACCCATTCATTGTTTAGTAGCATGCTATTTAGTTTCTATGTATTTGTGTCTTTCAGGATTTTTTTCGTGTGATTCCTTTAATTTCACACCATTGTGGTCAGGACAGATGATGTCTTTTTTAATTGGTTGAGACTTGTTTTTTTGGTCTAATATGTGATCAATTCTGGAGAATGTTCCATGTGCACTTGAAAAGAATGTGCATTTCACTATTTTTGGATGGAATGTTCTGAATTTATGGTTGGGTCTATCTGATCCAATGTATAATTCAAAGTCACAATTTCCTTACTGATTTTCTGTTTGGGTGCTCAGTCTGTTGATGTAAGTGGGGTATTAAAGTCCCCTACTGTTATTGAATTACTGCATGTTTTATTCCTTTATGCCTCTTAGTAGTATTTAGGTGCTCTCACGTTGTGTACATAGATCTTTACAATAGTTACATCCTCTCATTGGCTTACTCCTTTTATCATTAGATAGTGTCCTTCTTTGTCTCTTGTTAGTCTCCATTTAAAGTCTGTTTTATCCCAAACAAGTATTGCCAACCCAACTTTCTTTTCACTTCCATTTGTGTGTTAAATGTTTTTCCATCCTTTCATTTTCGGTCTGTATGTATCTTTAGGTCTGAAGTGGGTCTCCTGCAGGCAGTGGATAGAGTCTCACTTTCTTATCCATCCAGTGGCCCTATATCTTTTTTTTTTCTTTTCTCTGAATACCTTCTCTCTTATTTATTTTTTAAGTTTTTTTTTCTTTTTTGGAAGATTTTATTAATTTATTTGACAAAGAGAGATGGCAACAAAGGAAATACAAATGGAGGAGTGGGAGAGGGAAAAGCTCCCTGCCCCCCAACTCCCAGCCCTATACCTTTTTTAAAAATTATTTTATTTAAATTCCAGTTAATTAACATATAATGTAGCATTGGTTTCAGGAGTAGAATTTAGTGATGCATCACTTATATATAACACTCAGTGCTCATCCCTGCAAGTGCCCTCCTTAATACCTGTCACCCATTTAACCCTTCCCCTCCACAACCACCTCTCCAGCAACCCTCAGTTTTACCCTACATCTTTTGATTGGAACAGTTAGTCCATTTTCATTCAAAGTAATTACTGATGGATAGTACTAATTTCCATTTTATTGTTTTAAAGTTGTTTTTGTATTGTTCATGACCAGCCCTTTCTTTTCTTGTTCTCTCCCCTTGAAGTTTGGTGGCTTTCTTTAGTGATAGACTTGGGATTTCTTTCTCTTTATTTTTTTGTGTACCTATTACATGTTTTTGATTTGTGGTTACCTTGAGATTCATGTATAACATCTTATGGATATAGCATCTGTATTAAGCTGATAGTTGTTTAAGATCAAACCCATTCTAAAATCCCTAAAGTTTTACTCCCCCTCAGGTTTATGAAAATGTTGTACTTTATGTTTTTAATTTTGTGACAGACTTGACTGATATTTATAGATATATTTAATTTTGTTGCTTTTGTTCTTCAATCTCTATGCTGGTTTTATAAGTGATTAATCTAGTTTTGTTTGTATTTAGTTGTGAAATTTTTTTAATTTTCTAATTTTCTTAATCCTGATTATGGGCTTTTCCCCTCTCAATTTGGTTTAACATTTCTTGTAAGGCTGATTTAGTGGTGATGAACTTTCTAAAGTTTGGTTTGTCTGAGAAACTCTCCATCTCTCTTTCTATTAGGTATTAAAACCTTACTGGGTAGAGTATTCTTGTTGGCATGTTTCCCCTCCCCTCCTGCCAGCATGTTAAATATATCAAACCATTCCTCTGGACTGGAAATTTTCTGCTGAAAAATCAGCTGATAGCTTTACAGGATTTTCCTTGTATGTAACTATTTTCATTTTTCCTGCTGCTTTTATTTATTTATTATTTTTTAAAAGATTTTATTCTTTTATTTATTTGACAGAGGGAGATCACAAGTAGGCAGAGAGGCAGGCAGAGACAGGGAAAAAGCAGGCTCCCTGCCAAGCAGAGAACCCAACGTGGGACTAGGTTCCAGGACCCTGGGATCATGACCTGAGCTGAAGGCAGAGGATTAACCCACTGAGTCACTCAGGAGCCTCTTCCTGCTGCTTTTAAAACAATCTCTTTATCACAATTATTGACATTTTAATTATTATTTGTTTTGGTGTGGACCATCTTGGGTTGATTTTGTTGGGGCTCTCTGGGCCTCCTGGAACTGGATTTCTGTTTCCTGCTCCAGAGTCGGGAAGTTTTCAGCTATTATTTCTTCAAATAGATTTTGTGTCCTCTTATCCCTTTCTTCCCCTTCCTCAGATATTCAAGTGTTGCTAGAGAAAACAGGTTTCTCCAGCCACAACCCACATTACTTTGATAGCAAAACAGTCAGTCATCACCTACAGTTTCTACTTCCTCTATGACAGAGATTGGAAAAGCTATTGCTACCAGACAGTTTATTCCTAGCTGCTTCCACCCCTGGGAGTGGGAAGCTCTGTTGTGTTTCTCTTTGCTGCCTTCAGACTTGTCTCTCTCTCTCACTCGCATGGTATGCTGGAATGTTTCACCAGACAAGTTGGAATTCTATAAATTCTCTCTCCTCCACGGGTTTCTGTGCAGGTTTGCACTGTCTACTTATTTCCTCTGATAGCATAGAAGGGGGGGGAGGCAAGTTTGTTGTACATTGACTCCATGGTGTTTACCAAAGTTTTGTTTATTTTAGGGTGGGCAAGCGGACTACAATCCTCCTGGGATATTTGGTGTAAGGTGCAGAAGTACTTTCGTTCAATTATGGATTGAATTAGTTTTAAAAAAGGAGGGAGGGGAGAGAAGAGGAATGAGTTATGTCACCACGACACTGACATCATTCCTTGCTAACTTTTTAATATTAAAAATTTGATGATGTTTGCCCAATAAAGGAAGGACTTAGCAGACAAGAAGAAGTTAAACATAGAGAGGAGAGAAAAAGAGCTCTGGAAAAAATAGCACAGGGTGAATAAAGGCTGATGTGGCACTGCTGATGTTTAACTTTATCAACATATGTATATCTTAAGGAGCTCATTAGAAGCTCAAGTGTCAGCCAAAGGAAGCTCCAGCTACACTGGAAATAATAAAAGCTTTCTTGCACACTTAACAAGTACAAGGCACTATTTGCCTCTTATATGTAACTTATACATGATTTGATTTAAGCATACATCAACTAATGTGACAAGAATATGATAAACCTTGGTCCACAGAGGTTAATTATTTTTAATAATCATATAACCGGAATTTGAATCTAGAGGCACGTGGGTGGCCTGGTTGTGAAACAGTAGACTATTGGTTTCAGCTCTGGTTATGATCTCAGGATTGTGAGATTGAGCCCTGCATTAGGCTCAGTGCTCAGTGTGGAGAATGCTTGAGAGTCTCTCTTTCCTTCTCCCTCTCTCTCTCCCTCTCACGCCCACCCTGCTTGAACATGTGTGCTGTCTCTCTCCAATAAGTAAATGAAATCTTTAAAAAAATTTAAAAAAAATTGAATCCAGGCACCTAGTTCCAACACTTTGAACCCCAAATGGTTGCCATTACTGTCTCTCACAAAAGAAAGAGATTGTAGAGACCAAGGAGTTAAAAAAAAAAAAAAACCTACAGTAAACTTAACCAACTAGTTGAAGTGAATTGAATCATGGTAAAAGAAAGGAGAAACTTCACAGAGGTAAGATGAAGTTCACAAAATTAGTAATTAATGAAAGGGGCAGTATTGATTAATTTCTAACTATCCCATAGAGTTTCATATATAAGGTATCTATTTTCACATTCATAAATGTGTTGAGACAGTTATTTTAGCTCTTATTTTAAGAAAAGAAACTGGGGCTAAAGAGGAAATCAACTTGCCCAAGTTTACAAATTAAAATACCAGAGTTGAGATTTGAACACAGGTTTATCTGATTTCAGTGTTTATACATTTTTCTTTTTACTTAATTATATAATTCTGTCATATATTTTGGAAAAATGATATGTGACAAAATGGAACTGAACCATAATAATGTATCTTCACTAACCCTTAAAATATTAAGTTGCCATTGTTCCACAAGGCCTTAAAAAGTTTGTTAACAATTTTAATGCAATTTTGTAGTAATCCTGGATTTTGGATCCTTATGTGAAATAGTTGTTTTGGCTCTGATGTATAGCATAGCTTCACAGTCTAAAATCACAAGTCTGATTTTTGTTGATTATATTTCATGGATTCATACTTGGACATTTTGGTCCTTGCCATCACATAAACCCCTAAATCCCATTAGTAAGTGCCCTGTAAAGTGTGTAATACTTAGATTCTCAGTGATTGGATATTAGCATGTACAACTACAATGAAACCAATTCTTTCCTCTAGGAAGCCTCTGCTTAATTTCATTGAAAGATGAATGCAGAATATAGAACATTCTGTTGTCACTGTTATAATTTAACACTTATTTTTTGCTAAACTCTGTGAATATGTTTCTCAGGATGTTTTTTGTGTTTACTGCAATAAACTAATGTACATTGGAAATAGACAATCAAATGCCAAATTGATTAAACTTCTACATTTTCTGAAAGACAGATGAATTGATATATTTTTCTTTTGCATGATATTTGGGTATATCTTTCAGTGTATTAACAAAAGTAGCAGTTACAAAACAGGATGTTAACATGTTCTCAAAAATATGAGAGTTGATGAGTAGGTTGGCCTGGTTGGATTTTGATACCATTGTAACAAAATTAGAAGATGAGAGTTTTTGTATAAATTTAATTTTTGCAATATTTACATTGTTTATAGCATACTGATTTATTTCCAGTGATAAATTATTAAACATTAATGTTTTACAATTCATATGACCGTATTAGAATTCCACATTAAAAAGCTTGGCACTAAAAATCTTAATTGCTGAATTACTCAAAAATCATAATGATCCAATACTAAGGTTAAAATTGATGGGTAAAACCATCTTTTATAACTTATATACTGGCATGCATGATTTTGTAAATAAGAAATAAGTTGCGTTCAATATGTAATATAAATAAACATACCAATTTACAGAAGCTTTCATTATTGGAATATTCTCCAAAATATATGTATTCTTTGCTATGTGTAAATTGGGATGGAAGTTGAGTTCTAATGAAATTTAGTTCTAGGCTAAACATGAAAACAACCCAGGTGTCCATCAAGGCATGAATGGATAGCATTCAGAAAATTTGAGTTTAAATCATCATAAACTAGAATTGCAGGTGTCTTCCCAGACAGCACTGTAAAATGATATTAGAGCAGTATTAAACAAAAATTTTAACTTTGATGTAGGTTTTTATAGCCTCTTGGGGAATATGACCTCCATTTGTATGTTTAATACTATTGGCGTTATGACCCTGGCTCTGACACTGCCCAAACACAGATGGCTGAACATATCTTACAAGGTTCTTTAAGTAAAATATTATTGAATAAGAGGAACAAAATTGTTGAAGTGTAATATTGGATTTTGAAAGATAGTTTATATATTGAAATGCCATTCCAGTTATATTTTGAAAACATCTAACACTGCCAGAAAAAAAAAAAAGAACTTAGAAACAGGTTATCTTAATTACTGAAATACTCTTGCTATTTTCAGCTTATTGTTGGTTGAAAACAGGCCTTAAGAGACATGACTAGTGGAATACCTAGGGAAGATTTTTAAAATAATGTATCAAATGGCATTTAGTATAAATGTGTTAAGTGAAATAAATCAGAGAAAGACTAATACTGTATCATCTCTCCTACATGTAGAATCTCAAAAAAAGAACAAAAACAAACAAAAGCAACTGAAGCTCACAGATACTGAGAACAGGTTGATGATTGCTAAAGGAGGTGCTGAAGGGTGAAAGAAATTGGTGAAGTGTTCTGGGTTTTGTTTTTTGTTTTTTAGTTCACATAAATTGAATAGTAGACACTTGTTAGAAATATATTCCTCAGAGTCTACTTGCAAGCTGCATACAACAGTGTTATTTCAGTGAACAGGAGTGACGCATGTTTTGTCATATGTGTCATGAAGGGTTTAAGAAGAATTGCAGTAAGGATATATATGTGTGTGTGTGTGTATAACAAATGCACTTACAAACTGTGTTCAGTGTTTTTTCAGTGAATGGAAGTGTTATTCATTCTGTAATGCATATGTTGAAATGTTTAAGAGCAATTATTAAGTTTCTAACAACACACACACACGAGGGAGAGAGAGAGGAATTTTAACCTCATTTTTGGAGGTTATGGACTTACATTGATGGACTCTGTGGAGCAGCCTTTTCAAATAATACACCTCATCATTATATTATGAATTGGCAAATATCATTACCAAGTAGACAGTTTGCAGATGTGTAAGGGACAGAATGAGAGCTTAGAAGATCAAGGAAGATGTGATTATCTTAATGGATCCTTTCACTTCAAAGTTTAGAATAATAATAATTCTTGAAGAACAGTGATCTGGTATATAAAATTAATAGTTTTAAATACATGAGTATTGATCAAGTAATTTGTATTAGTTTTCATATGTAGTAATGAATTAGTTTTTGCCAATATAACATGAATACCTTAGAGGTTTCTGTTCCCTCAATGAAAATTTCCCCTTAACCTTAAATATAGGATAATGACATGCCCTGTAACATTGTTAGTATGCTTAGATAACAATTTCCTGAGCCTTAATAGAACAACCAACTTGGTTGTAGTCTATTAGCAGACAGATCTATCAATTTCCTAATTGTTTGGTCTAATGTATACAGAACAATAGATTGTTCAAGCTAAATTTTGACTACCCATAAATTCTAGAGCACAGTGCCTTCTATTATAGAAGATATTGGTATTATCAACAATGAAATATACTAATCATGAGGGCAGAAAACCAGTGTCTTTTACCTTTTTTAATGACATTTTTCCTCTTTTAGTTTGGGGTGAAGGAATATTTCAAGTGTAGTATTGGGAAGAGTAGTTTTCTTTTTGCTTTATAAAATACCCTTCAAAATTTTGTTAAAATATATAGAAACCCAGCCTTTTGAGATAAACAAATTGTACCTTATAACCTCCTCAAATGTGATAACATTTTCCAACTATTGTTAAAGCATAGATGGCTAAAACTGGCCAATTTAATAGTTATATGTCAGATTGTAAATTTGTCCAAACCTGGATTTAAAACATTTTAAGCTCTGTGCATTTCAAATCCAATTTTTTCAAGAAATAGCAAAGAGAGTATCTTAAATGTATATAGTGAAGTGTTTCCATATGATTATTTGGGGGAAAATATGTTGTAGCAAAACTCATGAGTTTTTAAGTAAAAGGTCAATTTGATTATATCTGCATGTTTGCTATCCTCTTGTCACCCTAGGTTTGAAAAGTAAATGTTCTTAGGGAAAGCATGCCAGACCAACTGTTGTTCTTCTTTTCACACAGAATAAAGGCAAGCTCTGTAATTTCTATTCTACTTGTGTAAACTTTTCAATCCTCTGTTAAACTTGAGGTTAATTCTCCGTGTAGACTTCTATCTTGGCTTGTCAATTGTGACAATTTCTTGCTTACTAAAGTAGATAACTCTTATCTTTCCCAAGACCATTTATTTTATCCTTATTACTATACAGCCAGGCTCTCAGGCTTTCTTACACTTATTTTATTACAGTTTTCTTATTACCAGATTTTTCTCACACTAGTGATGGATTGCATAGGCCTTTTGTCTTTCAATTCTGTTATAATAAAAAGAAAAAAATACCTCTAAAGTCACATTGGAGAGTGTTCAGTAAGAAGATGAAGTTACAGTTTATAATCCTGCACCTTTATTTCTCTGTGACATAATACCACAAGGTCTCGTGTTTATTAAAATAAATTGTTCAGAATTGAACTTCAGAGATCTTCAAATAAATTGTAAAGGCAAAAGACAATCTATAACATGGTAAAAGTTGTTTCTGAAATAGTCACTAGTTTATATACTGATGTATTTCCTTGTGGTATTTATGACCAACTCAGGAATTTGATTCTGCCTCTTGCCATGATTTTTAATATTCCTGTCCTATCAACAGTCCTTCTTAAGATGCAAAAAATATCAAATATTAATTAAAAATAAGAAGCTTAGATGTTGTGGTAATGCCTTCCATGATGTACAGAAGGAAAAAAATAGAGATGAAGCCAAGTGTTGGGGATAGATAATGATGGATTATCTGTAACTCTAAATGTGATCAACCTTCTGTATCGGAGGAGAGTATTTGTTACAAGGATTCTAACAAAAAGAGGCTTTAAATACTTTAAATACTACTAACTGTAGTATCTATAGATGTTTTCATTATGAGAAATATAGTTAAAAAATGCTATTTATCATAGATGAGTAATGAAAAGTTTACTAAAAATATTCTGAAAACATTTCCTTTATATAACATATATATTCCTAGGTACAGTATAGACAAGAATATATGAGTGTATACTTCCATTAGTTTCTTTTATTGCAATTTATTTACTTTTTAAGATTTTATTTATTTATTTGACAGAAAGAGATCACAAGTAGGCAGAGAAGCAGGCAAAGAGAGAAGAGGAAGCACGCTCCCCGCTGAGCAGAGAGCCTGATGGAGGGCTAGATCCCAGGATCCTGGGATCTTGACCTGTGCCGAAGGCAGAGGCAGAGGCTTCAACCCACTGAGCCATCCAGGTGCCCCTTTTATTGCAATTTAAAAATTACCACAAATTTAGGTAATAAATTCATTTTTTTTAAATGACTAACAGTTGTATAGTTCAGAAAGCCTTTTATGGATCTCAAAAATCTGCTGTTTAGGTGTTTTCATGGCTGTGTGTCTTTATAGAGGCTACGGGGGATAATCTGTTTCCTGGCCGTTCATATTGTTTGCAGTCAGTATTATGTGGTGGTAGGACTGAAGTCCTCTTTTCTTGCTGGCTGTCAACTGATGGCTCTGTTTAGTTTCCAGACACCACTGACATTCCTTAACTCATGATTTGTGTGCTCCATCTTTAGAGCAAGCACAAGGGTGTCTAGTGCCTCTCACACATTGAATTTTATATCTGCAGTCCCTTTTGCCATGTAAGGTAACCTCTTCACTGACTCACGTGATTAGGGTGTGGACATTTTGGGGAACTCATATTCTGCCTGTTGCAGTCTGGCATCTGGCCGACAAAGATTCACATTCATAGCATGTGCAAAGCAGATTCACCGCAACCCAGGACTCCAAAGATTACTTAGCCTATGACGCCATAAACCTAGAGTACAAAATCTTAACTAAATCTTACAAGTTTTAAAGTGCCAAATGTTATCTAAGTCCTCTAAATTAGGTATGGGTGAAGCACTGGGTATGATCCATGCTGAGGAAAGTTCCTCTCTATCTTTGGAACCATATATGAAACTGAAGAAGCAGGTTGTTTATTCCCAAAATGCTATGTCAGGGCAGGCATAGAAAACTAGTGATGGACATTCTGGTTCAAAAGGGGAGAAAATGGAAGGAAAAAAAGGAGTCATTAGTATAAGCAATTTTGAAATCCACCTGTGAAAACCCATATTTAGTTTTGAGGCCTGGGGATAATTCTCGATGATTATCGATTCTACCCTCAGAATCCTCTGCTGCACCTTCCTAATTGTCCTCCCTTTTTCATGAAAGAGAGCAGGGTTCTATAGCTGAATAGTTCTATCATCTTCTTTCCTGCAAGTAGAATTTCTGGAGTCCAAAGGTCTTTTATTTTGTACTGTGTCCCTTTCAATCCAAGCAGGCAGTGTTTCTGCCACTATGTAATTCTCAGTAACTGTGTGTGTCTCCTCGTATGGCATGAGGATCCATGCCATTAAACAAAAAAATCTTCCCTAGGCAATACGATGTCTATTTTGGCTGTTACTGAGATGGCTAAAATATAATGCCCTCAAGTTTCCTCAAGAATTGAGGGGTTAAGCTTAAGATGTTCACATTTCCTCAAAGAACCTTTTATATAATATGATACTCTGTGCTTTTAATATTTCTGAGATACTAGCAAAAGGTTGTACAGTCACATCTTTGACTTTCTTCTAGAATATGCTTTCCTAACTGTGAATTTCTTAATTTTAATGTCTTTTTGTCTAGTGGCCAAGTTAAATTTTCACAATTATTGTCTTAGTTATATTTCTCCCCTAACATTTTTATGAGGAGTCATTTACTTTGTCCAACAAAAGGTGAACATGAGTCTCATTTTCAGATTGATTCACTTAAAAAAATCCAATGAAACTTTCCATGATTTTTTTTCTTTTTACTGTTTCTTGAGAAACAAATTTCACAAATGAGTGACGCTTTATCAACCTAGGACCCTATAAGCTTTGTGTGAGCATTAAACTATGGCTAGTTTAAGCTAATGAGTATTTGGGATTATTTGTTACTGCAGCATAATGTAGCCTGTGCTATCAGATGAGGAATTTCAGTGGATTTTTGTTGATAAATGTTTGATTGCAAGGGTGAACTGAAAAGAATTTTAAGAAAAGTATCAGTGAAGAGAAAGCTTTTTTTTTTTTTTTTTTTTTTTTAAAGAAGCACAGATGCAAGGAAAAGAAAATAGACAAAAATAAAGTCTATGTAAGTAGTCCAAGCAAAGACTACTTAATTAAGTATGGGTGATTTTTTGGTACTTAGTACACCGGGGAGAAGTATTGATTTTGTAAAAAGGAAAGAATAATTTAAGGGACAAGATTCCTAGACAGTTAAAAGAGAATGGCACGCAGAAGAGAAGAGTGATTTGTATTAAGTGGCAGAGTAATTTTGTCTAATAAGTAGATTTAAAAATATGACCCTTATTTAAGGCTGGGTTGTGCCAATTATTTCACAGCAAAGGGAATCTAGATTTGCTATTTTCATGGAGCCAAAGATGAGAATGGTAATGTAACCACCTTTATGATTTTCAGCCCTGCTCATTTTTTTACTGATCCTTTTTCAGAACACTGAACAGAAAAAAAGAAAGGCACAGACATGGGACAATATATTTGATTTCTACCTAAGGTTTTCTTAAAGTCATTGATTTAATATATGTTGAAATATATTTGATGGAATAACTTTGTAATGCCGGTATCCTTTAAAGTACCTATTAAGTGTTCAATACAATACAAGGCATTGTAAAAACATCACTGGAAATCCTTCAGAGCTAATGTAGTTTTTAATTTGTAAATGAAAAGGAATAGCGACTATTAATCTCCAGCTGTGAAATTATGAATGGTTATAGAATGTATTACTTTCTGTATCTATTGGACATTTGATACAAAATCTAATATATTTAAAAGTCTAGAATTACTGATGGCAAGGCTTTTCTCTGGACATTCAGTGATAACAAATAATTGAAGCCCCAGGATCTCCTTGGTTTTTATTTTAAACAAGTTCAATTTCTTCTTGCAATTGAGATTTAATAATCTTTCTATTTCTACCTACTAAAAAGGAATGACTTCTGTAGTTACTTGCTATGTTCTTTCTAAACTCTATTCCTCAGGGAAACCTAATTAATAGTGTTTGATGTTGCAAAATGATTCCTTTATTTAATCTTTGTACTTACCAAGTATTTTGAACATGTGATAATACAGTAAAAGAACAAATAAAATTCTGCAATTTATTTTAGCTTTAAATTCATTTTTTCTTTACTGTCACATACTTAGAAATGTTTGTCTTTATTTTTTCTAAATGCATGATCAGGATCACACTATACTATAAAACAATATTCTATATTGAAAGTATTTTTAACAAAAATGGTTTGGAGTTAAGACGTTGAGTACTTCTGTCATCCAGAAGTAAGCTAAAATTTTTGAAGTACTACAAAACTATACTCTAGCTCTTCATTTATAAAAATTTCATGATGAAACTGTAGAACAATTTTAGGATTTTAATGAGATAATTATTTGTTAAATAAGGATATATGTTTTTAAAAAGCTAGGGTAAATCTGTCTAGAACAGCTATCAGGTATAGAATCCTCAAACATAACTGCATATTGCAACTAAAAAAAATCCATCTATTCATTAAATTCCTGGTATTTATGAAGCACTATGGTATAATCTACACAAGTAATTGCTCATGCAATACTCAGAATTGTATAGAGTTGAGTATACATAGGAATTTGGGCTCTGTGTAGGTTAGATAACTTTCCCAACATCACATGGTTAAGAACAGATCTACGTATAGAACTTGGTAGGTTCTAGATTTAGTCCTAGGTGTGTCTGACTCTAAAAGCTGATGCTCAGGCAGAGGGCTCAAGCAAAAAACAGTCCTATACATAGGTCAGTGTTCTCCTGCCTTAGTGGGGATCAGAATCACCTGAAGCTTTCCACTCAGTTGATCTGGAATAGGACCCAAGATTTAGCATTTCAACAGTTTTTCAGTTGTTCTTGATCTGAGGATCATACTTGAATATCACTGCTGTGTAAAAATTGTAAATAATACTCTTTACTAAAACCATGAAGAACCATTTGGATTATGTTCACACTCTATGTAAGAAAATAAGGAAATGCAATATGCTTCTAAGAACTTTCATCAAAATATATATTGCTCAAGGGATCAACCTGGAAAGATATTATAAGTAGAAAAATATTCCCTAAATTTACCCAAAATAGTGTATTTTCTATTAAGAACTGATCTTGTCATATTTTAAGTATTATTCATTTGTGTGCCTTATGATTATGTCAGAACATTCTTAAGCAAGTTCCAGTGATGTGTATAACTTTACCAATCTGAGAGCCCTAGAAAGTGGAACCAAAATTATACTGAGGAGGATGTATTTTCAGGTAAAAGACAGCCCGTGCACCCAAACTTTTTACCCTAACACATAAACCATATCATTGTTTACTGGACTAAGCACATTCATTCTTTTGTAATGATATAAATTATTTTTGACCAAGCAATGAATCATAATTGATAATTTAAATTAATTTATTGGTAGCTAACATGTGAAAGTACGGTCCTATGTAGATATGTCAAGCTGTCACTTCCTTAAGGAATTAATTGGCAGTGTGTCACCAGTCTTCTAGAAAAATTTCTAAATATCCTGTGTAGGGTGAAGATGGTTGAGATACAGCAGTAGAACTGGATTTCCTTATCCTAGTGAGAATGGGATGATGTAATAGTAGAAGTCAATTGATATAGCTTATATTTAGAGACAAGATGGGCACAATTACTATAATAATGTTGGTCAGAGTTTTGATATACAAAAATCTGTGGTCATACTTAGTTGATTATGAGATTCCTAGAAATGAAATAGCTGGACACTCTGTTAAGGTCCTTATTTTATATTTATAAGCAACAAAATTTCAACTTTGGTGGCAGAAACCTATCTTTGGGAAAACATGCTTTAGTGGAAATTTAGTGTTCAACCCAAGAAAGTCGGACACTATGCTCCTTCAATGGTGTATGTGTTTGTGTGCTTGTAGGGGGAACCCTATCTCTTTGAAACAGTACACTGCAGTGAACACACAAGTGTGTAAGCATGAATATTCCTGCAAGCCATATTCAGTGGCATCGGTAGTTACTTGTTTAGGATGAAGGTGCTCTCAGAAAAGAAAAAATTCTCGAGCCTTTTGTGAGTTATTTGATTGTGGCTCTGAAGTGATGGTAATCCTTGGATACTAAATTCACTATTTTGTGGCCCAATTTGAGAATACAACTTAAGGAGTTTAGACAATGGATGAAGTCTTAGCTCTAGTCAATCATATATTGTTCTAGTGAGAATACAGCTGCATTTTTGGCTTTTTGACCAATATGAAAGTATGTATGGTGACTGGGAGAATTCGCACATGAATCTTTGACCCATAGAAGGGATTTTATGATAGGAAGGACAAATGGAAACCACTGGAACCAACTCTTCCTTTATGTAAATCAAAAGTAATTTTATACCTTGGGTAGAAATTTAGCTCCCCAAGCAACACTTGAGAAATGCAGGTGCAGTAACTGCTTCCACAGTCCATATTGTCTTACTGTTTACCAGTGTAGAAACCAAGATGGTCATAGAAAATGACAGTAGGTAACTGGGAATGTAATGAGTCAGTGATGATAACTAAAGCTGGATTGCAGTTGTATACATTTAATAGGGGAATCCACAGCGTCTGGCACTGGCATTAAGTTTTTGACAAAATAAATTTCTATTCCCAATCAGTAGAGGAAATGAGAAGAAAGTATCAGAAGTATTTTTTTTTTTTTTTTTTTTTTTACTCATGATATATCTACAGGGAATTTTAGTCTTTATCATTATATAGACAATTTGGTCAGGTTCATGTATTGCAGAATACCAAGCTGATCCCTTGTAATATGCTAATTTGGCCTGAAAAGAATGAAGTGGCAAATAAATCCTATTTGATTTATTAATACGTATGTGCCAGAGTATAGAGAGATGCCTCATGGAAGTTTGGCCAACACTATCAATTAAGTTTTTAAGGTCTGAGACATGTTGGGATATATTTTCTAAAGTGAGAGATAAGTTACTGGGCCTTTTGTCATTTTTGGTTTTAAATAACCTATTAGGGAAAGCTGCTTCAGTTATTTATTTGGTAATTTGTATGACTACTCATTTTTAAAGAAGCCCAGATATATGGTATGCCTCTTGTTCTATCAAGAGCGATGAGAGTGGAAGTGTCTAGAGCAGACAGAAGTGCTTTATGGATCCTCTGCTAACCTCAATTGAGAAACACTGCAGCAGACTCTGGGTTTTGGAGAAAGGCCAAGTCCTCTGTTGCGTACCATTCATTTCTGTGTGAAAAACATCTGGCTTTCTCCTGGGCCTTAGTAAATCTAAATGACTGACCATAGGGTTCCAGTATGCAAGCCAAACTGCCATCATTAATTTGAATTTTTATAATTCATCAAACCATAAAATTGTGTTAATGACATTTCATTATAAGACTGAAATGGGATATAACGGGTTAAAACTGTCTCAGAGCACAAGGTATATGATATATAGTTCTATTGATTGGCTCTCTCTCAACCAGATACATGGCCTCTAAATAGTTAACAGAGGAGGAAAATTAAAACCCTCGTCTAAAGATGGATCTATATAATAACGCATCTCTAACCGGAGCTGGGTGGCTACTTTCCTATAGCACCATCCATAGGTGGCTCTGAAAAATAGTGGCAAAATGAAGTTCCCCAAGGGAGAATAATTTTCAGATGATACAACTGATTATTTCCTTTGTGCAAAAGGTAAAATAGAAAAACAAATGGAAAAAATGGGTAACAAGTCCTTTAGAGAGCAGGCATGTGACTGGCCCTCTTATAATGAGCACATAGTCAGAAAATATTCAATGCATTAATGAAATATAGCTATTGCAGAAAGAAGTGATAGGCTTCTATGGATTCCTTACATTTTCTGTTTTTCATAAATGAAATGCACTACCTAAATAAACCTTTTTCTTACAATGTGAACGATCCCATGTATAAATAAGTATTTCTGTTTTTTCATCAAGGAATCCTAGTCATCTTAATGTTGTTCACAATGCTCTGGAGTACTGTCTGAAAAATAAGTATACAGACTGTAGTATATCATTATGACTGATTTATTGGAAGATTATTTGGGAATATAATCGAAAGGCTTTCAACTAAAATTAACATTCAAGAATTCTCATACTTAGTGCTCCTTGTTTAGCGGAGTCATCATGTGACATGATTTTAGGAAATAGTACTATTGCATATGGAAAGTAGCAAGGCCAGTTTAGACATTGTGCCTGACCATTATGAGGAAGAGCATCCAAATCCAGAGTATCTGTGCAGTGCAGAGAAAATCATGATACTGGTTTCTGAGCGAGCAAAGAGAGATCTGGAGGAAAATCGTACATAATGGCTACATCAGGAATGATGCTATATTAACCATACCAGGTATATTTTTCATTTTATTAATTGGCCTTAAACAAGGTAGGATTGCTAAAGTGAATTTATTGATTAGAAGGCAAGAAAATACTTTTCAGTATTTTCCTGATTGCAAATTATAGTTTGAGCAAAACACTTATCTTCTTGAAGAAAAAAGAAATTTAATGACACTTATAATAACATGACATTGAGAAATACCAAAAATATGACTACCAAAAGAATAAAAGCTAATAGTTTATTCTTCTCTGGTGTTTAATTGGATTACCATTCACTGCTATATTTAAAAAATAATATTTCATTGTATCTTCTGTTTTTCAATGGATATATTTTGTTATTTCCCTCACAGTACCATTAATTACAAAATTTTAACTCTGATAAATGAAAATGTAAAATTTCCCTTTCAACTCATATATGTTGACATAACTTTTATTGGAGTGAATTAAGGTAGAAATATACCAAATATATTTTGGCATCATAGATTAGGAAAGGCCACAGTAAATGTTATTTATTATCCATTTTAATCTTATTTTGTTCTTAATTAGGACAGCTTCATTCAGGAGTAGTGATCTGACATTAATCTTGTTTTCTGAATATAGATGAAATATGAGCTTAATAAAAATTCTGCAACTTATCATCTTCAATTCAAACAAGATTTCTTACCCTTTATAGCTTTAGCGTTTCCCAGCAGCATGGTAACGTCAGTTATCATTTGTCTCTATAAAGAAATCTGAGAACATAAGGATTTTTTTTTTTTGCATAAAACTATATTTGAAAAGTTTCATCTATTTTCTAGCTTAGGCAGAAAGCTTCACATAAAGTGTTACATATGAGCATTTTAAATGTGTTATGTATGCATAAAGAAGGACATTGAGAAATTATTTTAATTCTTGTGAGCAAAGAGATATACAATATGGAGAATAATATAATTTGGGACTTGAATTTTTGAAATGATTTTTATTAAATTGATATCCTTAATTATGTAGATATTTTCTTATTTTATACAGCTTCTCAGAGTCTTCTATCGATGGACTGTTTATGGGTAAATGTTGGCTAAAGAATGTTTGCTCCATTTACCCAAATTCTGTTTCTCACAATAAAACTGACTAGTTGGAGTAAGGGAGAGAGAAGGCTCATTTTTCATTTACTCATACCACAAAATATTTATTTATCCAAAAACATGCATAGTTTACTGAATTTTGTACTAAAATTCAAGTTATCTTTTAATTTCAAATTAAAGAATAGAAGTTGGAATTACTTTTATACCAACTCTCTAATGTGATATGTTATCTACAGCCTAAAATGACTCCAGTATTTTATTTATTTTTTATTTTTTTATTTTTAAAAGATTTTATTTATTTATTTGACAGAAATCACAAGTAGGAAGAGAGGCAGGCAGAGAGAGAGGAAGGGAAGCAGGCTCCCTGCAGAGCAGAGAGCACTGTGTGGGGCTTGATCCCAGGATCCCAGGATCATGACCTGAGCTAAAGGCAGAGGCTTTAACCCACTGAGCCACCCAGGAACCTGACTCCAGTATATTATTTATTTATTTATCTATCTATTTATTTATTCATATTTATTTATCTATCTATTTATTTATTTATTTATTTTGAAAGCATTAATATGTCCTTAGATTGTTTTTGGTGTGTTTTTTGCTAGTAAAATCACTTTCCTCCAGACTTTTACAGATAAAATTTGCTATTTTCCCCTTTGTAGGAGACACTGTAAAATTGTCAATGATGAATATTGGCATAGCCTTCTAAATAAAAGTATTGGTTTATTTCATTATACTAAATATTTAGCAGTTATTCTGAAATAAGAGATGCATTAGTTCTAGGAATGTGATGGAATCTTAGAGTAATGGAAGACTGTGTAATCTTCATAAAAGAACACAGAGTTTGTATTCAGAATTTAGCTTTTATGTTTAATTAGCTTAAATATTTTGTGTTTAATGAGAAGCTGAAGGTTAAAGAACAAAACTACTAGAAGTTCTATAAATGATTCAACCTGAAGTGTGATGTTTTGTTTAAATGCTTCTCCCCAACACTCAGCTCTTCAGAACTTTGCTTATTCTCCCCTTGGATGGGATACTACTGCAGCTTTCCAGCATACGTAGACTTCAGACAACTTATGGGATAATTTAAACTTTTACCTGATGCTTTCTATAAGTCTGTTTTGTGTGTAAACTCTAATCCAGCTGATAGCAGTCAGTTGAGATGCAAACTGACCTGGTTCTTTTTCAAATACATTAGTGCCAGACAATATAGTTGCATGTTTTTAGAAATGTTTCAAATAGCTTCTGATTTAAAATACCATGTGATGTTTATTGATTAAAAGAACTATCAAAGTGCGTAGAAGAATAAATGAAACAAGATGGGATTGGGAGGGAGACAAACCATAAGTGACTCTTAATCTCACAAAACAAACTGAGGGTTGCCGGGGGGAGGGGGTTGGGGAGAAGGGGGTGGGATTATGGACATTGGGGAGGGTATGTGATTTGGTGAGTGCTGTGAAGTGTGTAAACCTGGTGATTCACAGACCTGGGGATAAAAATATATGTATATAAAAAATATATGTTTATAAAAAATAAAAAATAAAAAAATAATAAAAAAAAAAAAAAAAAAAAAGAACTATCCTGACTTAAAATAATGCATTTGTTAAATGCATTAGATTTTACCCAGATTACAAGCTTTCTTAATTTTTTTTGGATTTAAAACAGAATTCATACTTACCATGACCAAGCAAAACTAAAATTATAAAGAAGAATAAAAGTTCCTTGGAAATCTCACCACTCAAATTTATCTATTTTAACACTTTAATGAGCATCTTTTGAAACATTATGGATTCATATACATGACAAGTCCACATATGTAGTATAATATCATTTACATATTAAAGATTATAGTCTTAAAATATGCATTTGTTTACCCAAAAATGTGCTATATATATATATATATATATATATATATGATATATCTCTCTATATATCATCCTTTTAAAGTTTTAAATAAAATAAATTTTAAATAAAATTTGGTGTAAGGTGCACAGTATAGTTTATTTTGCCAATCTGTTTATGGTACTAATTACAGTTTTATTCCATGAATTGAATTTCCTGTATCATATCTTAAGGGGTGACAACTAATTTCTTTAGCATTGGACATAACATGTATAATTCTATTGCATTTATCTATTTGTCCTTAGTTCACTATACCTCAGTGTTGTGTATTACAGTCATAGGATTGATAAAATCTGGTGCTGTAAGGCCTTCAAATTTGCTATAAGTCTTAAGATTAGTCTCGCATTTCTAGGATCACTACATTTCCATATATGCATATATATCTAGAATGAGCTTGTCAGTTTCCACATTTTTACCTGATTCTTAGTATACCTAAGGGTTTGGTGTCTAGAAAAAAGTCAACCTACTTTTAATGTTATAACATGTATATTTAGAATCTCTTTGCATAGATGTGTGTATATCTATATCTGTAGCTATGCATGTATATATACTTGTTTGTATGTATATGTATGTATGTATATGCATCATGATAAGAAGAATAATACCCCCCCGCCCCAAATTTCCACATCCCAATGTGGAAATGTGTGTGTGTGTGTGTGTGTGTGTGTGTGTGTGTGTTTGTCGAATGGATTGATTACATATCCTTTTATACTGTTGGTAGGATTACAAACTGGTGCAGCCACTCTGGAAAAACAATATGGAAGTTACTCAAAAAATTAAAAATAGAACTACCCTATTATCCAGGAATTGTACTACTAGGTATTTACCCAAAAGATTCAAAAATACAGATTCAGAGGAACAGATCCATGTCGATGTTTATAGCAGCATTATCAACAATGGCAAATTATGGAAAGAGTCCAAACTTGTCCATTGGCTTATGAATGGATAAAGAGCTGGGATGTATGTATATGATATATAATATCACACACACATATATACACACATGCACAAATAGATTATTACTTAGCCATAAAAAGAATGAAACCTTGCCATTTGCAATGATGTGGATGGAGCTAGGGTATATTATGCTAACCGAAATAAGTGAGAGACAAATACATAATTTCACTCATGTGGAATTTAAGAAACTAATCAGATGAATGCAGGAGGAGAAAAGGAGAGGCTAAGCATAAAACAGACTCTTAACTATAGAGAACATTCTAAGGGTTACTGGAGGGGAGTTGAGTAGCGGGGTGGAGGGGAATGGGTTAAATGGGTGATGGGTGTTTAGGAGTCCACTTGTGATGAGCAGTGGATGTTGTATGTAAGTAATGAATCACTGAATTCTACTCCTGAAACTAATATTACACTATGTGTTAATCAACTGGGATTTAAATAAAAACTTAAAAATAAATGTATATACAAAGATTCATCTACACTTCAGTGTATGTGTGTGTGTGCAGAAAAATATTTCTTTTTTAACTCTTGAATTTTTAGCTATAGATGTTTGTGATGTGGAAAATATAGTATGCATATTTCATTTGCCATGATCTATCTTCAAGTATTATATGATGTTATAAACAACATAAATTTACATTTGTATAATCTTTACTCCCTCTCCCAAACGTTGTGAGATTGTTGATGTTCTATATTTTAATTGTAATAAAAACATAGTATTTTTGCTTTCAACAATCAGTGTATTTTAAGCAAATGGAAACATCCAGTTTTTAGATAGCCATATTCATAACCCTTTTGGTTATCTTTATTCATCTTGCAGATCTAGAGTACAAGCAGGAAATACTTCACTGCAGCCTGAAAAACATTTAACCATTTTTTAAAATTGCTAGTCTGATAGAACTGAATGCTTAAAAAGAAACCCTCCAAAACATCCAACACTTGATATTTTAAATTTGAGGCTAAATCTGGCTACAGCTATTTGTACTACACACACACACACACACACACACACACATATTTATTATTTTGAATTAGAACTGCTTCAGTTTCTTAAAATAATTGTTAATCACTGACTAGAAGCAAAAGAAATATATCAAGTTGTTAATAAATTTTTAGGAAATTTTCTGAACTCTGAATTACTGACTAGAGGATATTCATCTCAAACATCATAAAGTACCTGCCAATTGCAAGATAAACAAGACAAAGGTTTGGACGAGTGAACATTTTCCCAGTTTCCTTTACTTAAACCACCAAAGAAAATCACTTATCCTCTGCTTCCCTGTTCTCTGGCGCATTTACGATGGTTACGAGTACAGTCATTCTCTTTAGAGATGTTACAGGGAAAGATTGTACAAAATTTTAAAGCCATTAGAAAATTTAAATATTAAATCATATTAGTGAGCTGAAAAGGAAGGCGTGGCTCTGTGTGTGTGTGTGTGTGTGTGTGTGTGTGTTGGTTTTATGCTGATATATATTTAGAGATTTTTACATTTAGAATGGCGGTGGAATTACGTCAGAATAAACACAGATGCTTTATCTTAAACTGTTGAATATCTTAAGCAGAATCTGACACGAAGATTCTTATGAATGCTTCTGTTTATAAGAAGCTTTTATTCAATACAAAATGAACAAAATAAAGCTGTCTACATGCATTTTTACATAGTACGGTGTCCCTTCCTAAAAGAAGACCTTACAAAATTTGAGTTCAGTGTTCTTAGTGTATTACAACTGTTTCATGTACAGTTCAGCATTAACATAGTGTATTCAAGTCTAGCTATGATTTGCATAACTATTTCAAAGATAATTTAATAAACACCACCACAGCAAATCTTGTTGAGATTTAATTGGATTGTAAAATAATTGTATCTAGTTTTCATTTTATTAAGTGTTCCTGCAGTGTATTTGTTTTTAATTGGAAGAATTAATTTTGTAATCATTAGTGTTTACTTTTCTGTATTCATTCTCTTTGGAATATATTACCTGGATCATTTCAGTCTTCTAACACTGTTATATGAATGGATTTGTCAAAAGTATGGTTTTTTTTTACTAAGTGGACTATGCCTAGGAATTTGTTGGAAATTGACATCTGAAAGTGGGGGGTGGAAAGTGTGGGGAGGAGGAAGATGTGGAAACTAATTGCCGTCTTTAAATTACCGTATTAAGAATATTGGGGATTTTTGCTCCATAAATAGAATGTAACATTAGCTAATGTGCATTGAAGCAGCTTTCCTATTTGGCTATTCTTCATTTCTGAATGACCTGATTTCCTGGTCTAATTACAGCCCCACCTTAAACATAGATTCTTAAGGAATGAACTTGCCTCACTTAAGAATTATTACTACATGTTCTTAATCTATGCTTTAAAGAAACTGTTTCTCATGCCTGGATGCAGGATGTGAGAGTGAGTGCTTCCAGGATAAGAAGTGATGATGATTGAGTTAGGAACTGACAGAAAGTAAATTAAGAATAAAGACACAAATATAATTCTTATACCTTCTTGAAATGAAAGATAACTTTGAAAGTATCTATCAAGAAGAAAAAGTTATTATTCAACAGGATCTTTTATACTGAATTAATTCCCTGGTCTTGAAGAATGTTTGTTTATATTGTTATAACTCCTTTACGTATAATAAATTTCTGGAAGTTTTATTAGAGTAAATAGGAAACATTTTGTTGAATACCCATTGTACTATGATTTTTAAGTAAAGCAACATGAAGAATCCTTCAGCAGAATACCATGAGATACATGAAATGACCAGTTAAAACCGTATTTTAGAGTATAAAGGCTTTTGAGAAATGCTAGGTACAAGAACACTTCAAAAAGCCTCTACTAACTTATTTCGCTAAGCATGATACGCTCAAGTAGGGAGGGAGACAAACCTGAGAGACTTAACTCAGAGAACAAACTGAGGATCAATGGAAGGAGGTGGGTGGGAGGTGGAGTAAATGCGAGACGGACACTGAGGAGGGCACTTGGGGTCATGCCCACTGAGTTTTATATGCAAGTGATGAATCACTAAACTCCACCCCTAAAACTAATACTACCCTGTATGTGAACTAACTTGAATTTAAATAAAATCTTGAAAGAAGAAAAAAAAAAAAAAGCCTCTACTAAAAGAAATCAGAACTGTAATCACAAAGTGTAATTATTCAAAATGTATAAACAAGATAAAAATACTTGTATATTTAGCCATGAAAATCATTAAGAATAAAACACACAAAGTCTGAATGAACTTGTTATTTATGGAAAACTATTTGGTAAATATATTTTTATGTATTTATAATAATATGCTGGAAATTAAATTATATACCATATGTTTACTCTGTTAACAGTAACCTTATGTTTAAAAATTTCAATTGATGAGGGTATTTCAGTGATATCCAGCTGAGTAAAAGCCCTAAATTTGAAAAGTGGATGATTAAGTTTAATATGCTGTTTCTAGTTATAATTTATCTAATTTTGCTATTTAGTTTGTTATTAAAGTGAAGTTAGGGTTAGGACCAGTGAGTTTGATTCACACAGTTTTATGAAGAGACTTCAGGGCATGCATTTTTAAGCTCCCACTCTGTAAAAAACTCTTCAGAAATATTCATAGACAAGAAAAATATGAAGTCCTGACCTTAAAAGATTGCATTCTAAACAAACAGACCTGTATACACACAAATGAGTAAGTAGACACAAACAAAAGATGAGTAGAAAAAACCATTAAGTGTTAGCTTGGTAAAGAAGTCAGTCTTAAGTATTTAAAAAAAAAATGTTTGATGTATGTTAGTTTCCTCGAATTAGATAATGTTTACAAAATCAGTGAATTTTGTAAAGGAGAAGAATCCAGGGACAAAATAAAAAAAGAAAAAAAAAACTCATTTAGAACGTGGATATAGCAGAAACAATAAGAAAATAATGATAATGTACAAGATGAAAATATTTTCTAGAAAAGGGAGTGTTTAGAAATTCCTAAGAAGACTTTTAGGAAGGTGAAACCTGTGGAAAAGCCATTGCATGTTTTCAATTCAAGGAATGGTGGTGCTTTAAAGGAAACTTTCAGAAAGTAGAATGATGGTATCAGAGGCATTTAAGTTCATTAGTGAGTGGTGAGGAAGTTGAATAGTGCTTATAGACAGACCTCTTTTAATGACAGTTATTAAACGTTTATAAAAGAATAACAATGATGAGAAAATACTAGTTTGCAAGATCCGAGATTTTTACCTAAACAGAAAGTTAAGAGAGAGAGTGAAGATGTGAGCAAGTCATTGATGAATTAAGGTTCTGGAGAGATTATGAGAGAATAGAGTCAATGTACAATTGGTAGAATTATCCCTGAAAAGGAGGAGTACTTCTCTTCCTCCAAACAAAGTCAATGTGCCAATGGGTTAAATATGAAGAGAATGAGGTATAGAGTATAGTTAAGTTAGGGATTTTCAATAAATGACCAAACTGTTTTATGAGACCAGAAGTGAGATTTTCTGTTAAAACTGAAGGATAAACAAATGGATTTGGTGCTTGAAGATAGAAGATTTTCAGTAGAACAGGTTTTGAACTACACAAGTCCACTTTCTATGTGGAATTTTTTTAAATAGCACTGTAAATGTATTTTCTCATTATTTTCTTTAGCTCTATTGTAAGAATATAGTATATAACCAAAAAACATACAAAATATGTGTCTATAGACTGTTATCAACAGCAGACTATTAGTAGTTAAGTTTTGGGGGAATCAAAAGTTATGTGTGACTTTTTGACTTGCATGTTCAAGCGTCAACTGTAAGAATCAACCTTATGACTATGCAATATTATTTCATTAAAGTTTAGGCTTTAGGAACCTAATTATCCATCATGTGAAAATAATTTTGAGGAACATCAAATTAAAGTAAGGAAGTTTAAGAAAACAATACATATGTGCTAAAAATGAGTTTGCCAATAAAGATAGAGCCCTAGTAAGTTGGGCAGGGATTGTGGCAATGCATAAATTGCTGGGCATGTTTAAATGTTAAGGGGAAAATTCTGGTAGTAACAAAGGGAAAGTATTATGAAATTTTTACTATAGATAAAACATTAGTTTTAAAATATGTTGACTACCAAAGATATTTTGATTGTTTCCTGTCTGCCTATATTTAGAAATCAGGAAAAGCTAATAATCATGTGTTTATAATTCCCAAAACAAAATTCCAACTCTTACTGGATGTCAAGGGGGGAAAAATAACTGTTGGAATGTTCAGTGTGATCAGTTTGAAATGAGTATTATTTTATATTAGTAAAAGGGTTGGTTCTCCCTGATGCTAGAATTTTTTGTTTTTATTTTTAGATTATATATTGATAATAAAAGTGAGATACCAACAGAATGATATAGAAGATATTATTTTTATCCCTTCTGAAATTTAGTAGAAACTTTAGAAAATGAATTAACAACAGAAACTCTTTACCACTTTTTCTTTGCATAGCAACACTCAGGGTAAGATGTATTTATCTCTTTACTTAATTTCTAAGCCACTGCCACAACTACAGGATATAAATGAAGTTGAGTGAAAGCAAAATTAAAAAAAAAAAAAACTTTAATATTAACGTAAAAGTAGAAAACATTTAAAATTTATAGTTTATCTGAGAGATAATTTGGTACATTTTAGTGGCAACATTGATTTTTTTTTTTTCCTAATATGCCTGGTTTTATGGTAGAGTGACCTATGCTGAAAAGCATTTATTTCATTTGAAGCAGGCTAACAAGAAAATTTGGGAAACTTTAATAATTTAATGAGAACCCTCCATAGTTTAAGTAACAGAATGTAACTACATTCTTAACTCTTTTCTTAGATACATTACTTGAGATCTGATTCCTATTGTATTCTAAATAATAGTAACCCTAATATTTAACTTGTCAAGGTAATTCAGTATTTCAAATCATCTAGTCAGAAAGCCAGATGCAATCAAACAAATATTTAAAAATATGTCTACGCTGTAATTGAAGTTCAGTCTTACTACTTTCGGGGTATTCCCATACGAAGTTTTCTTGTTATTTCAAAATGTATACACAGTATTTATTTTCCCCTTCTATATTTGTTCATGTGGAAAATTTAAAAAAAAATCTATTAACAGTAGGGTTGATTTTCTCAACACATTTAGAATGTGCAATAGCAGCTCAATGTATGAAAAATAATATTCATGATAGTCCTCAGTACAGTTTCTTCCACTTTTAATAAATTTTCTTCAGATCATTCATGCATTAGCACCCAATAAATAATTAACATGGCTGCATAGGATTTATTAATATAGAGGAGGAAAAGGAAAAATTGGTAAGACAAGGGAAAAGACATAAGAAATATGAAATGGAAAACAAAAAAATTACTAGGATTTTTTTTAAAGGATTGATTAGTTTCTATTAGAGATACTATTTTTTTCATGAAAAAGGATCTTTTTTAGAGAAGTGAATCAAGAGTTTGAGATTAAAAAATTAAGTTACAGTGAAATTGTAAAACAACTGCGCATTTAGAGTTCAGCTTTGGGTTTGACAGAAATTATATATAACACAGTGATCTTTTTCAGCTACTTGGAATTATTTTATAAACTCACAAATATAAAGTAGAGTTCTTTAAGGCCATATTAGAACATTGCCTGTGCCATCTATTTATTCTTTATCGTTCATTTTCACGACTACAGAAGTAAATTCACTTAAAGGAAATCCCCAAACCTAGACACCAAGTCTTTTACAATGTGATTCTAATTCATGCATCTCTTTTCATCTTTTTTGCTCCCCACATCCATCACCCTGAAAATAAACTTCTCCTCTTTCACATTTTAAAAATTACAAGTTCTTGTATGACAGTTCAGAAAATTCTCAAACTTTTCATCTCAGTACTAATTTCACCTTCTTTATAATCTAATAGTATATAGTTATCATATTATGATAGCATTTACAGTCTGGATGATAATTCTTTATACATTTGTCTCCTTGTTAAAGAGGACAGTATCATTAATCTTGATATCATGAATGCCTGTGTACCACCTGAGATAAATGATCAATAAATATCTCTTGGATGAGTAAATTAAATAACACCACATTCCTCTTCATGTTTTCTTTTACTCATTTTCTTATACTCATTTACTTTTGAGCTTCATCTCCTAAATAGGAGGTATTAAAAAACCTCAAAAGCCATTGTGTGTCTTTGAAAATTACAGTCTTTATTTTATTACTCAACCCTTTAGTCTTTTTTTTTTAACAAATTCAAGTAAAAAGGCCAATTACATTTGTGTCACTACCATAAAAATGTCACCTTGATAGTACTTGTTAATCATAGAATCTTTTTCTTTTCAGTTCTGGAAGCCAAGTGATAATTGTATATCCTTTTTCTGCTTTGCCCT
The DNA here is from genome assembly GCF_030435805.1 of Mustela lutreola. Classification (NCBI taxonomy): domain Eukaryota; kingdom Metazoa; phylum Chordata; class Mammalia; order Carnivora; family Mustelidae; genus Mustela; species Mustela lutreola. Next base: position 97,432,033 of record NC_081296.1, read on the forward strand.
GCTCTTTTACATGAGGTAATTTCTCATCCTCTCAGGATTTCGGTGATTATATAGTAAGATTAATTATGTGCAAGAATTCCTACTTCCAGTTATATAATAACTATGTATCTTTTCGCAGAGTACTTGACTTTTCTTTATGAGTCTGTGGCTGTGATATAGGTCATTCATTTAGATTCACAACTATTAGGAAATCATCTTGTCTTTATGTAGAGGAGGAAGTTACTTAATAGCTATGTACAGAATAATGTGTGTGGAAAAATATTCACTTAAAAGTTTTAAGAATATAAATTCTCTTTCCTCAAAAAAAAAAAAAATAGGAACAAAACTGTCCCTTAATTTTATGAACAATATTTTAGCTATTCTTTTTTTACTTTTGTCCCTACCTTTTTCCCTCAAATTATTGAACAACTGCTCCTCCTCCTACTTTGGTGTTTAACACTAAGCAAATGAATAAGTAAAAAGGAATCCTAGGAGATCTGTTTTTGATAGATCAAAAGAAAACCGTGTGCTGAATAATTTGCTAATAGCTATTAGAGTTTCAAATTAAATTTTGACAAAGTTGAATTCCCAAATATAAGCATTCTCTAGACAAGAAGTGAAAATATCTTCCTCTGTAAATTAGTAAACAGGCAGTTTTATTTTATGTTTCAGTTTCTTTTGAGTTTGATGAGTTAGTACCCATAAGTCAAGTCAATTTGGGGACTTATTTTTAAAAGTTCCTCTGTAATAGGATTCTGACAGAAACAGTTGTTATAGTCAGAGGAGTAACTAAAGACAGATTTAATAAGGTATTGGTAGAATTAAGAGAGCAAGCTGTGGGGGGGCGGGGCGCTGGGTACTTCATTTGGTTCAGTGTCTGCCTTCAGCTAGGGTCATGGTCCCAGGGTCTTGGGATGGAGCCCCACATCTGACTCTCTGCTTGGTGGTGGGGCTGGGGGGCTGCTTCTCCCTCTCCCCAGTCATGCTCTCCCTCACTCTCTCTGTCTCTCTCTAATCCATAAAATCTTAAAAAAAGAGAAAGAGCCAATCAGGTTGGATGATGTACCCAGGACTTAGCAAGAATATAAAGTCATTACCATCCCAAGGAACTTCAGAGGATGCTGAAATCACAGAGCCTTTATAACAGAGAAGTAGTGTTTAATATATGTAGGACAAACACTGCCAAACTGGCAGTGGAGCAGGTTACTGAAAATATAAATAACAAAACCTCTCTCTCTCTCCCTATCCTCATTGGCTAGAGCCTCCTATAAGCCAAACTCTACTTGAAAATATTCCATAGTAGTCGTCCTGAGACCCAGTGGGAGGGGAAGAATGATGAGTTGAATTAAAGAATGTCAAAGAGGCTATTCAGCCCACACACCTACTTTGCGACAAAGAGCACATTTTGGTTGAAACTGTTTCAGATTTGATTTCCATTCACTTGGATACTTTTTTTTTTTTTTTACACTGTAGGTCAGTGATGAAAGGTGAATAAGGACTGCTTTGCTATAAGCCCTGTGATCAAAGTTTAAAAAATATCCTTTCACGTTTGAGAAGTGTAGGCATTGGACTCCAGCAAGGGAGGACTACATTTCCATAGGACCATCCTTCAATATAAATAATAACAAATTTAGAATAATTTTTCTTCAGAGACAGGTTGGAATGGGGGATTACGATAGCTAAAATATGGAAAATATAGGTCTTTTAAAAATTATTTATTTATTTTTTTACTTATTGGACAGGAAGAGAGGGAGAGCATGCAGCACAAATAGGGGAAGTGTCAGGCAGAGGGAGAAGCAGGCTCCAGGGAGTCCAATATGGGGCTTGATCCCACGGCTCTGGGATCATTACCTGAGCCAAGGCAGACACTTAACTGACAGAGCCGCCCAGGCACCCCTGAAAATAGAGGTCTCAAATAAGTGAAGGTAGATGATATATTTATTCCTATATATTCATACCCAGGAAACTTCTTGGTGTACATTAAGGTCTTAGTAGTTATTGCACTGCACACCACAAAGTATTTTTGGTTTCCAGGGCTGTCACTAGCTCTCTTAATAGGCTCATCAGGTAAGTCATCTACTCAGCATCATTTTTTGTGCCTATCATGTGGGATCAGTACTTACATAAGGTTGTCTCAAGTGTTACTTAAGATTATAAACTGAATTGTGTAATTCTGGCATTTTTTTAGATCACAAAGTTCAAATACCAGGGATTTCCTACGACTCAACCAAACTCATTGTAAACATCCTTTGTTGTCTCTAATGTGGAACATTGAAGGAATTAAAAATTTAACAGGGGCCTTCATTAAATTTTCAAACTTTTCAAATAATCTTAGATACTAAGACTTTAGAGGCTAAAAGGCAGATCTGACTTTATTCATTCTTATGTTAATGAAAGCTATTGCTAATCAACATAACTGCACACTGTTCATGTGCTATACCTGTTGCTAAAGACAACAGGTTTTTTTTTTTATTATTATTTTTGTTTTTTTTCCATGATGTAAGAAATTTAAGTTGTGAGAGAATGTTTTCCTTATAAATCAATGAAGGATTTTACAGTTGAGTAGGAAAAGGAAAATCACAGCCTCTAATCATTTCCCCCGAGCTGCATGCAGGAAGGTGTTGCTCACTATGCTTACTTTCCCATTTCTGCTGACATTTAGATCTCTGAACTGAATATATTTCAGTTGCTTAGACTTTTGCTCTCTAAAATACAATTGCATATCATTGTGATTTCCTGACATTACAGTTTAATTGGCATTTGTTTTTGAACTATTTGGCCACAAGAAATATCTTATTTTGTTCTCATGGAAAGATGCTCATTAGCTATGATTAGATCAATGAGTTTAGCTTTGAGAGCAAATCCTTATTCTCTAATGACTCTGAGTAATCTTTTCGACATAATTGACCTGCTGCAAATGCATGGCCAAAGTGCTATGAGGGCAATATAGTAGCAACAGATTTTCCCTTGCTGAAGTAAGACTGTGACATGGTAATATTTGTAGTTTACTTTCTGGAGAAATAAAACTCATCTCATCCTTGGTATTAGGGTAGTTTCAATCATACTGTCTCTGATTTATAGAATTAGCAGGACCAAAGGCCTTTGTTAAAATTTCTTCATGCTTAGTTGCCGTTGATGACTTAAAGCAGGGGTTGTATTACTGTAGCCCATGTGGCAGGTGATGTCCACTGCTACCTGTTTTTGTAAATAAAAATGTACTGGAACACAGCCACATATTGTCTTATATACTGTCTACATCTGCTTTCATACTATGATGGAGGGGTTGAGTAGTTTTTACAGACATGTTATGGACCCCAAAGCCTGAAATAGTTACTATTAGGCTGGTCACCAAAAAAAAAAAAAAGAAAGAAAGAAAGAAAAAAAACTCTGTCTTAAAGTCATGGGTTACAAAGATAAAGAGGAGACAGTTGTAGAGCTTTCTTTCACACCTAGATCACATTAGGAATTTAGATTTGAAGTTTAAATAGTAAAATACTTGCTACCCTACAAACACCTGGTGCATTGAGAACTCTTTTACAATTGCAGTGAGTCCTGTTGGGTCAAATGAAGTATTATTAGCTACTTTAAGAATAGCATGAAGCCTTACATATAAGACAGTTACTAATAGCTCATTCTTGAGTTCATATTTGAGTGCATATATGTACTAGATACTGGAATATATCCTGAAAAACACGTTTCTATCAGTATGTTCATTGCCTTGGAGAGATGGACAAATAATTGAAATCTGTGATTGTAATTATCTTCACTGTAGTATTTAAAGAGTTGTATAAGCCCATAGTGAACCTAACTCTGGATGCTTGAGGATGGTGAGGCATGGTGGGACGTGATAGCCAGTGCTTGTATCTGTCTTCAGAGAAGATGGGTCTTAAGTATGTTTCGGTCTTTTCTCAGTATGTAAATAATACAACTTTAAAGAACATGTATAATTTCTTAGTGCAAGGCCATTGGTGGGATCTGATATCAGAAATATTTCCTATTCCATAGTCAGCTAAAATTCCAGCATTAGGTACTGCTTTCCACCTTTGGTTTTTGAGCAGTGTAACAGTTACCTTAATATGTCAACTTCTCTCCCTGATGGAGTACACAGATACAAATTGTTTTTGGAGTTTGTGTGAGAGTTTTTGAGATTAGATTAATATTTAAATTACTAGATTGAGTTACACTGATTAGATGAGGCCCACACACATTGAGAAAAGCAGTCATTTGAAGGTTTGAACAAAATACTGCCTCCTCTGGGTAAGAGGAATTCTGCCTGACTGCCTTCAAACTAGCACTACAATCCATTTACAGAGAAATACACAATTAATCCATCTACCTACCTATATATGTACATCTCCTAGTGTTTATGTTTTTCTGGAGGACACTAATATAGTTACAACTTGCTGTTTGTTTTTTGAATATGTTAAATCTGACCAGTAATACACCATGAATCATGTTTTATATGAAATATTCTGAAAGAAAGAAGAGAGGAAATTAAGACTTAAGTTAGTTTAGAGTTCTCTTATAGGAAAAAATCAACATTGGCAAGATGTGTTCCCCACAACCAGTATGAAACACAAGTAGAAAATGCAAAGACCTGGTTGTAACCAACTCCTTCCATAGTATTATACAGTTTGTGCTGGAGTTGAGTTTATTCTTTAAGGACATTTAGAAAAATTTATTTAGTTTAAAATCCATATCCTTGAGGTCTACATCAGTGTCCACATTGTACAATATTCTGAGTTTGCTAAAAACATACAGCAAAGCACATATATGGGAAAAGGTTCAGGATAATTGAGGTAATTTAGTGTAATTTATCATGGCAAAAAATTTATAATAAAGATGTATATCTTATGCTACTAAGAAAATTAGGGAAGATTTTATTATGTTATAGTTTCCCATAGTTCTTTTTGAATATGTAAAAGTAGACATACCCTAAGAATATGGAAATCTAGTTTTTACAACATGAGTCAACATTGAAAATTTTTGATTTTCTATGACTTTGTATAGCTAACATCTATTGGCTTTTCTTTTAAGTACTAAATTGATTAACCAGTTTAACAGTAGAAGTGGCAAATGGGGGTGTGTGTGTATTTTGTACTTTTTTCATTTTGCATTAGCATATTATAACCAGGAATGACTCAATCCTTTAAACAAATTAACTGATTTAGTTTTTTGCAACTAATATTATACTGGTGAAACTTGGTTTCTTCTCTTGTTATTTTCTGATTCTATGATATTGTGAAATATGTGGTCTAAAATTTCTGTGCTCAGATTTCTCACCTATAAAATAAGGGAGGTGGGTAAGATTATATCTAGAGCTTCTTCCAATCTAAAATTCTGTTGCTTTAAAATAAAGTATTCTTATGCCTAATTTGTTCAGTTTTGCCCTGTATTAATAAAATTTGTCAAAGATCAACTGTTAGTATTTTTTAAACTTAAATACATTTTTGTGCATATATAATGATGAATCAGTATAGAGTCGTCTCAATTATTTGAAGGTTTCTTTGAAAATGAAGTATTCCCATGCTGAATTAGTGTTAACGGGTGTTTTATTTCTCAATTTTGCTCTAAGTAGCCGCTTCATAAAATTTATATTCTGTTGGTTTCTTGCATGTAGATGAATACACAACAAAATAAAATGATGGCTACGGCCTTGGCTCAATATAGCCTTTTTTTTTTTTTTTTTTTTTTTTTTTTTGCATTTTTAAGGTCACAGTAATTCATCTGGCTACTTATAGTTATATACCTTACTGAAATATGCATCTCATGCCTTAATTGGTTTTTTTTTTTTGCTTGTTTCTTTCTTTTTTTTACATTCTCGCTGTTCAGTTAATTCCAACTCTCTTGGTGTAAAAACAAACTAGAGATTGTCCCTAGTTTATGATGGCTTGACTTAAGATTGTTTAACTTTGTAACGGTCGGAAGGTGATATGCATTCAGTAAAAACTGTATTTCACATTTTAAATTATGCTCTTTTTCAGGGCAGTGATTTGAGCATAATACCGCCTTATGATGCTAGCATGTGGAAGGGAGCCAGAGCTCCCAGTCAGCTATGTGATGAGTACACAGAACAAATACACTTACAACCATTCTGTTCCTATATAACCATTCTGTTTTTACTGTCAGTAGTCAGTAAATTATGTGAAATATTCAATACTTTCTTATAAAACCAGCTTTGTAATAGGTGATTTTGCCCTGCCATAGGTTAATGTTAAGTGTTTGGAGCACAATGAAGTTAGGTTAGGCTAAGCTATGATGTTCAGTAGGTGTATTAAATACAGTTTTTTAAAAATATTTTATTTGTTCACTTGACAGACAGAAATCACAAGTAGGCAGAGAGGCAGGCAGAGAGAGGAGGAAGCAGGCTCCCCGCTGAGCAGGGAGCCTGATGTGGGGCTCAATCCCAGGACCCTGGGATCATGACCTGAGCTGAAGGCAGAGGCTTTAACCCACTGAGCTACCCAGGCAACCCTAAATACATTTTCAACTTAAAATGTCTTCACCTTACAATAGTTTATCAAGGCCTAACCCCATCTTTTTTTTTTTTTTTTTTAAGATTTTATTTATTTATTTGACAGAGAGAGATCACAGGTAGACAGAGAGGCAGGCAGAGAGAGAGAGGGAAGCAGGCTCCCTGCTGAGCAGAGAGCCCGATGCATGACTCAATCCCAGGACCCCGAGATCATGACCTGAGCCGAAGGCAGTGCCTTAACCCACTGAGCCACCCAGGCATGACCTGAGCCGAAGGCAGTGCCTTAACCCACTGAGCCACCCAGGCGCCCCGGCCTAACCCCATCTTAAGTTGAGAAAGATCTGTATGTGGTTTTAACTTTAATTCCTGCCAAAACAACAAAAAGCAAGAAAGCTAGGATACATGAAATAAAAAAAAATTATTAGGAGAAGGAAATTTGACAACAGAAGCTAAATGAAGAACCAGGACAGATGCAGTACGTAAAATAGTCACATTTATACTTTTTATGAATTTATATTTCTTAATATCCTATGAAAATAATAACTTCACTCCTAAATTTTAATTTCCTCCAGTTGTATTTTCTGCTATGCCTAGGCAAGGAGAATTAAAGGGTAGGTTACCTTGATTGGCAAAATGATGACCACAAACATAATCTCTCTTTCTCTTGCTCTCACACACACATACATATTCATAACTCCCCTAATCCTTTAATTCAGACTTAAGTTATTTATTTTAGTATCACGCAAAGAAACAGATCATTTGGTGAAATATTACAAAGATGTAATGCTTCTTTTCAATACTTGGAAGAGTCAGCTTTTCAGGGAAGCCTTGTGATAGTCACTCTCAGAGCATCATATACTTTTTAATACATTAAAATTATCATTTTTCATTTATTCTTGAAATCATATTTATTTTCCCTACCTTCAGCCTTTAAGTTCCATTTGAGCATGGAGCATTTCTTGTTTGTTTGCCATTGTGTTCTCTTCATATAACTACCTGGAAGATGAGCTCAGTAGTTATTGTCAAATGAATAAACAGATGTGTGGCTCCCGTGACAGGGTTCAGTAAAAACAGATGGACTTAAAGGGGAACCAGGTATTCTTTTAGTACAAAGATTTTTTTTTTTAAAGATTTTATTTATTTATTTGACAGAGATCACAAGTAGGCAGAGAGGCAGTCAGAGAGAGAGAAGAGGAAGCAGGCTCCCTGCTGAGCAGAGAGTTCAGTGTGGGGCTCAATCCCAGAACTCTGGGATCATGACCTGAGCTGAAGGCAGAGGCTTTAACCCACTGAGCCACCCAGGCGTCCCTAGTACAAAGATTTTATATTTACAAATATCAAGCAAACGATAATTTATTTTATTATCTTCCTATCTGTCAAACTTGGAGAATAGGTTCATGGAGTGGATACAGGGTTGCCAAGGTGTCTTCTAAAATTGCTGAAAGGTTAAGAATATGTCCAATAAAAATGCATGTTTAATAAGAGTTGATGGATCAAAAGGATATGCATGGATTATAATAGTTTGTATTACCTAAGTAATAAGTATTAATACAGATATTTGTTTTTCATAACAGTCATCCTAGAAGGAATGAGATAATACCTCAGTGTACTTTTTCATTTGTCTTTGCCCGATGGCGAGTGAGGTGGAGCACCTTTACATACACTTGCTGGCCATTTGTCTGTCTTCTTCGATGAGATGTCTGAGTTCTGATACTCATTTTTAATTTGGTTATTTGTGGGGACTTTTTGTGATTGAATTTTATGAATTTTTAATATACTTTAGATATCAATCCTTTATCAGATGTATGGTTTGCAAATATTTTTTGTCCAAATTATAGTTTGTCTTTTCATTCTGTTGACTTTTTACTTTGCTATGAAGAAGCTTTTTAGTTTGATGCAATCCCACTTGTTTATTTGTACCTTTGTTGTTTGTTATTTTTGATATTATGCCCAAGAAATTGTCACCAAGGTCAATGTCAAGAAAATTTTTCCTGTGTTTTCTTCTTTGTGTTGTGCAGTTTCAGGCCTTAGGCTTGTTTTTCATTCATTCTGAGTTGGGTTTTGCATATGGTGTAAGAGCCATTCTTTGAAGGGACTATCCAATCCTTGCTGTGTATTCTTAGCTCACTAGTCAAGGAATTGTTGACTATACATGTGTGGATTTGTTTCTGGGTTCTCTGTTCTCTTCTATTGGTCTAAATATCTATTTTTATACCAATACCAAGTTGTTTTTATTACTGCAGATTTGTAATATGTTTTGAAAGGAGGAAATCAGATGATTCCAGCTTCTTGCTCTTACTCAAATTTGTTTTGGTTATTTGGTGTCTTTTGTGTTTCTATTTAATTTTAGGATTGTCTTATTATATCTGTAAAAGTGACATTGGGATTTTAATTGCATTATGTGAGATCTATAGATTACTTTGGATACTATGAGTATTTTAGAAATAGAAATTCTTTTAAATCATGAACACAGGTATCTTTCCATTTACTTGTCTTTTTTCAAATTTCTTTCATATTTTATAGTTTTCAGTGTACCAGTCCTTCATCTTATTGATTAAATTTATTCCTAAATATTTAATTCTTTTTATTGCTATTGTAAGTAGCACTGTTTTCTTTATTTCCTCTTCAGATAGTTCTTTGTATTATAATGTGTAGAAAGGATGGTCCATCAAATGCAAAGCAATCAATCTGATACACTTAACAGAATGAAGATTAAGTCAGAAGTTTATCTCAGTAGGTAAATATAAAACATTTGGTAATATTTAACATACTTTCATAGTAGAAACTGTCAATAAATTAGGTATAGAAGGAATTTATCTCAACACAGTGAAGTGAATATCCAGAAGCTCACATCCTACTCAGTGGTGAAAACTAAAGGATTTTCCGCCGTGATAAGAAAATAGGCAAAGATGATCACCCTCACCACTTCTATTCAACAGAATACTGGAAGCCCTAGTCAGAGTGTTTAGGAATCAGAAAAAGAAATAAAAGATGTCAAAATCAGAAATAAGTAAAATAATTAAATAATATGTTTGAAGAGGACATGTTTGTATCATATATTTATGTCCTATGATTTATACCACATATTTACTTATGTTTAAAACCCTAAAGACTCCACCAGAAAAACTGTTAGAACTGATAAGTAGGATGTCAGGATACAAAAATATACTTGTTCTCTTTAAAAGGATAATACCAGTTACTTTTCACTTCCCTGTTTTTTTTTTTATTTTTTTAAATTTTTTATTTTTTATAAACATATATTTTTATCCCCAGGGGTACAGGTCTGTGAATCACCAGGTTTACACACTTCACAGCACTCACCAAAGCACATACCCTCCCCAATGTCCATAATCCCACCCCCTTCTCCCAAACCCCCTCCCCCCAGCAACCCTCAGTTTGTTTTGTGAGATTAAGAGTCACTTATGGTTTGTCTCCCTCCCAATCCCATCTTGTTTCATTGATTCTTCTTCTACCCACTTAAGCCCCCATGTTGCATCACCACTTCCTCATATCAGGGAGATCATATGATAGTTGTCTTTCTCTGCTTGACTTACTTCGCTAAGCATGATACGCTCTAGTTCCATCCATGTTGTCACAAATGGCAAGATTTCATTTCTTTTGATGGCTGCATAGTATTCCATTGTGTATATATACCACATCTTCTTGATCCATTCATCTGTTGATGGACATCTAGGTTCTTTCCATAGTTTGGCTATTGTGGACATTGCTGCTATAAACATTCGGGTGCACGTGCCCCTTTGGATCACTACGTTTGTATCTTTAGGGTAAATACCCAATAGTGCAATTGCTGGGTCATAGGTATCTTTTGGGACCTCTCAGGTCTCTATCTGGAATCATGGAATCACTGATACTAGGAATCCTTTGTTTGCCTGTTTGCTTTTCTAAGACTTTAATTTTTTAGAGCGTTTTTAGGCTTTACAACAAACTTGAGAGGAAGGTGCTAAAATTTCCTATATTCTTCTTGGTCTCCATACTTACACAACCTTATTCACTATCAACATTACTCATCAAAAGGATATATTTAAAAAGGATGAACCTACTTTGATACATTATAATCACTTAGAATTCATCGTTCATCTTAGGGTTCACCCTTGGTGTTACCCATTCTGTGGTTTTGGACAAATATGTAATGACAAGTATTCATTATTAAAATACCCTACAGTGTATTTGCATTGACCTAAATATCCTGTGTTCTGCATATTCATCTCTTCCACCCCTGGCAATCACAGATCTTTGTATTATCTCTACAGTTTTATCTTTTTCATGTCATTGTAATCATATAGTATATAGCCTTCTCAGATTGGATTCTTACATTTTGTATTATGATTTTAAGTTTACTCCATCTCTTTTGATGCCTTGATATTTCATTTCTTTTTAGTACTGAATAATAATTTGTTGTCTGGTTATACCACAGTTTATACATTTAACTTAAAGATATCTTGTTTGCCTCTACATTTTGGCAATATGACTAAAGCTTCTATAAACATTGAGTGTAGATTTTTGTGTGGACATAAATTTTCAGATTCCTTGGGTAGATACCAAGGAGTTTAATTGCTGGATTATATGGTTAAAAAAATGTTTAATTTTATAAGAAATCACAAACCTTTTTCCAAACTAACTTTAGTATTGTGCATTGCTACCAGCAATGTATGAGGGTTCCTGTATTTTCGTATTTGGCCATTCTGGTAGGTTTGTGGTGGTTTCTCACTGTTTATTTAATTTGTACTTTACTGATAATATAGGATTTGGAGTCTCTTTCGTATGTTATGTAGTCATCTGTATATCTTCTTTGGTGAGAGGTATATCAAGTTTTGGCCCCCCCTTTTTTTTTTGACAGAGATCAGGAGTAGGCAGAGAGGCAGGCAGAGAGAGAGGAGGAAGCAGTCTCCCCGCTGAGCAGAGAGCCCATTGCGGGGCTCGATCCCAGGACCCTGAGATCATGACCTGAGCCGAAGGCAGAGGCTTTAATCCACTGAGCTACCAGGCGCCCCTTAGCCCATTTTTAATTTCTTTTTTTTAAATTTAATTTCATTTTTTCAGTGTTCCAAGTTTTATTATTTATGTACCACACCCAGTGCTCCATTCAATAGGTCTCCTCCTTAATACCCACCACCAGGCTCACCCATCCCCCCACCTCCCTCCCTTCCAAAACCCTCAGTTCCTTTCTCAGAGTCCACAGTGACTTTTAAAGGGTTTTTGTATTTCCTGTTATGAGAAATGTTTCACAAATATCTTCTTCCAGTCTGTGGCTTGACTTTTAATTCCTTTTTTATACTGTCTTTTGAGTAGCAAAAGTTATTAATTTTAATGAACTCTAGCTTATCAACTTTTTAAAAAGATTTTATTTATTTATTTATAGACAGAGATCATGAGTAGGCAGAGAGACAGGCAGAGAGGAGGAAGCAGGCTCCCCGCTGAGCAGAGAGCCTGAGCCTGATGGAAAGCTTGATCCCAGGACCTTGAGATCATGACCTGAGCAGAAGGCAGAAGCTTAACCCACTGAGCCACTCAGGTGTCCCTAGTTTGTCAATTATTTTTTCATGGCTGTATTTGTGTTGTATCAAAAAAGTCATCCTTATACTCAATGTCCTCTAAATTTTCCTATATATTATCTTCTAGGAGTGTTATTGTTTGACATTTTACATTTAGGTTTCTGATGCATTGTGAGTTAATTTATGTGAAGAGTATAAAGTCAGTATCTAGATTTATTAGTTTTCATGTGGATGTCCAGTTCTAGCACCATCTGTTGAAGAAATTATCTTTGCCCCTTTGTATTCCCTTTGCTTCTTTTGTTAAAAGTCAATGTTGACATATTTCAGGTCTATTTCAGGGCTTTTTCTTCCATTCCATCAGTTGATGTGTTCTGTCATAAATAACATACTCTTGATTATTATAGCTTCTAGTAAGTTTTGAGGTCAAATAGTCCTCCTGCTTCATTCTTTATCAATATTGTGTTGATTATTCTGAGTCTTTTCCCTCTCCATGTAAACTTTGGAACAAATTTGTCAATATTCATAAAATAACTTGAGATTTTCATGGGGATTACATTAAATCAATAGCTCAATTTGGGAAAAGCTGACAAATTGAGAATATTGAGTCTTCCTACACATGGACATGAATATATCTACATTTATTAACTTTTCCTTTCATTTTATTCATCTTGCTTTTGTAGTTTTCCTCATATAGGTCTTGTATATATTTTGTTAGACTTATACCTAAATATTTCATTTTGGGAATACAAATGTAAATATCACATTTTTATTTTTAAATTCTTCCTGTTCATTGGTACTGTATTGAAAAGCAATTAACTTTTGTATATTAATGTTATATCCTAGAGTCTATATGATAAGCTATCATATTATCTGAAAACAGAAACAGTTTTATATTCTCTATTTCTATCTCTATATATTTTTATTTCCTTTTCTTAGCCTTATTGCATTAGCAAGGGCTTAGAGTACAATGTTGAAAAGGAATGATAAGAGGGTATACTCTTACACCTGATCTTCATGGAAAAGCTTTGAATTTCTCACCTTTTGAGTATGTTAGCTGTAGGTTTGTTGTAAATAGCATCCTCCAAAGTTGAGAAAGTTTCCCTCTATTCTTAGTTACTGAATTTGTCATGATTTTTGTGTTTTTTTTTTTCCTGCATCTTTTGATAGAATCATGCATTTTTTTTCTTTTTCAGCCTATTGATGTGATGGATTGCATACACTGATTTTCAAAAGTTGAACCAACCTTGCAAACCCAGAATAAATCCCACTTGTTTGTGGTATATAATTATTTTTATACTTAATTGAGTTCAATTTGCTAATACATTGTTGAGGAATTTGCACCTGGGTTCATGAGATAGATTAGTTTGTAGTTTTCTTTCAGTGTCTTTGCCTACTTTTGGTGCTGGGGTAATAATGCTGACTTCATAGAATGAATTAAAACGTATTCCCTTGGGTGCATACTCTGAAACAGATTGTAGGGAATTGGTATAATTTCTTCCTTAAATGTCTGTTTGCATTCACCACTGAACCCATCTGGACCTTGTATTCTGTATTAGAAGATTAATTACTCAATTTCTCAAACAGATACAGGCATGTTTAGGTCTTTTTCCTCTCGTGTTAATTTTATCCACCTTGGGTCTTTCAAAGAATTGGTCCGTTATATCTATGTTATTAAATTTGTAGGCGTAGAGGTATTCAGTTTATTCCTTTATTATCCTTTTAATTTCCATGGGTTTTGTAGTGATGTCCATTCTTTAATTCTTGATGTTAGTGATTTGGGTCCTCTCCTTTCTTAGTTTCTTTAGCTACAGGTTTTTTGCTTTTAATTATCTTTTTTAAGGAGTACACTTGTGATAAGTACTGGGAGTTATATGTAAGTGATGAAGCAGTAAATTCTACTACTGAAAATAATATTACATTACATGTTAACCAGAATTTAAAAACTTGAAATGTAAAAAAATATCTTTTTTTAAAAAAAAAACCTGTTTTATTGATATTATGTCTTGCTTTCCTGCTTACAATTTTATTGATCATTGTTCTAATTATTATTCCTATTATTATTTTTATTTTGCTTTTTCGATTACTTAGATTACTTTTCTTTTTTAATATTTTATGTATTTATTTGACAGATGGAGACAGCAAGAGAGGGAACACAAGCAGGGGGAGTGGGAGAGGGAGAAGCAGGCTTCCCACTGAGGAGGGAGCCTCATCTATGGGGCTTGTTCTGGGGCTGGGTCCCAGGATCGTAGGATCATGACCTGAGCCGAACGTTGAACGACTGAGCCACCCAGGCACCCCTGATTACTTAGATTATTAATTATAGGTCTTCTTTTCTAAAATATGCATTCAATTTTATAAATTTCTCTCTAAGCACTACTTTCACTGAATTCCACAAATTTTGGTAGTTGGGTCTTTATTTTAATTGGGTTCAAAATATGTCTTTGACCTGTGTGTTACAAAGAAGTGCACAATGTTTTTCGTGTTGGTTTCGTTTTTGTTTTGTTTTCTTTGAAATTTGCAAGCTTCACTATTACATGTCGAGGTGTTGACTTAATTTTATTGATTTTGAGGGAAGGTGTTGACTTAATTTTATTGATTTTGATGCATCCTGGACTTGCATGCCTGTTTCTTTCCCCAGATTAGGGAAGATCTCAGCTATAATTTGTCCATGTAAGCTTTCTACCCCTTTCTCTTGCTCCTCATCCTCTGGGACCCCTATTATTTGGATATTATTTCACTTTATGTAATTGCTGAGTTCTCTAAGTTTCCATTCATGATCTAGTAGTTTTCTTTCTTTTCAGCTTCCTCATTTTCCATCATTTTATCGTTTATATCACTGACTCCCTCTCCTGCCTCGTTCATCCTCATTTTTATGGCCTCCATTTGGGACTACATCTTAGCAATAGCATTTTTAATTTCAGCTTGACTTATTTTTGTTCCTTTGTTTCTACTGTCGGGGTTTCTCTAGCACCTTCTATGTTTTTTTTCACACCCAGCTAGTACCTTTATAACCTTTGTTTTAAATTCTAATTCAATCTTATATCAATATTGATTAAATCCCTGGCAGTGTTTACTACCTCCTGTTCTTTCTTTTTGGGTGAGTTTCTCCATCTCTTCATTTTGTTTAGAAAAAATAAGAAAAAGAGAACACACAATGAAAACAACCACAAAACAAAACCTCAGGAAGTGTTTCTGGTGTGTGCTGTGTATACTCTGCTATTATGTTTTGGCTGCTCTTTCCCACTGGTCCATCCTCTACAGAGTTCCTCCTTGCTTGTAGTGGGGGTTGTTTGGATTTTTGACTAGGTGTGCTTTGATTTGTTTGTCAAGATAAGCCTGGAAAATGAAAAGGAAAGAAGAAGGGAAGGGGGGAGGGGAAGGAAGAAGAAGAAGAAGTAGAAGAAGAAGAAGAAGAAGAAGAAGAAGAAGAAGAAGAAGAAGAAGAAGAAAGGAGGCGAGAGGAAGGCAGGGGAGCTTAATCTAAGACAAAAGAAAAGGAACAAAAATGCAAACAAATAGAAAAACAAGAAAACTGTAAGCCTGTTTCCAAAGAGTAAGAAAGAAAGAAGGAAAAATGAGTAAGGAAAGAAGAAAAGAGGACAAAAATAAGATGCCTGATCCAAAAAGTAAGAGAAGGAAACAAGCCAGCAAATGAACAAAAAATTATAAGCTTGATAGCAAAGAGAGAGAGAAAAGAAAAAAGAAAATATGTGTTCATTCATATTGATAAAAAAAAAATGTATATGATAAAAAATGAGATATAGGAAAGAGAAACTTAAAAATTTTAAAAATTAAGAAAAGAGGAGGAAGAAAAAAAAAAAAAAAAGACTGGTTCCACTTACACAGAAGCTGATGTTTTGGAACATTCTTTAGTCAGTAGACTTGGTACATGCCTGTGTTGCACTTCTAAGGAAGAGGCCTGTTTTGCTGGCTCACAAGCTGAGCTGCACCGCTGTCAGGTACAGGGGGTCCAAAGGAAGAGCTGTGCTTCTCTCAAGTCTGGTGGCCAAGTCGGGGGTAGTGGAGGAGGAAGAATGTAGCATCACCCCACCCACTTGTCCCCAGGAGGGACAGTCCCCTCCCTCAGAGAGCTTTGCAATGTTCACCGTTGTTCTGTCCCCAGAAAACAGTCACACAGTGTGTGCAGAGAGGCTAGAGTTTATTGTAATGCTCCACAAAAAGCTGAAACAAGGTTATTGACCATCTGGGCGTGACTCAGTCCCCTGCTCTGTTCTGTCCAAGAAAATCAGCCACAGAGGCTTGCATCTATTGTGGCATTCAGTGAAAAGCAGCGGCTGTGTTATCTGCCTGCTGCCCAGGTCACTGTTCGGCTCAGTTCAGCCACAGAAAAACAGCCGCTTGGTGCACACACAGAGGTTTAAGCCTATTGTGGCTCACAGGGAAAGGTTAAGAGGTTTTCTGCCTTCTGTGCGCACTCTGACCCTGCAGTTGAGCCCCACTCAGTGGCTTCCAGCTGGCCTTTTGTCCTGGGAGAGTCAGAATACACTCTTCCATATGTACTCCAGGAAGGACAGCGATCTCTCTCTGTGCAACCCTGGGGATCTCCTCACCAGGTCTTACAGTGCAGTCCCTACCTGCTGCCCTCTCTCCCACTTTTTCCCTCTCCTTGACTTCGCTCTGTGAAAAGGGTTCCCTCCCCTTGGCTTTCCTCTCCCCCAAATCATGTCTCTAAATCTCACATCTACCACATTCTCCCCTCCAACTGTGCAGATTGCTTCCTTAATTCTCAGACTGTATTCCTGGTTGTTCAAAATGGTTGGATGTTGAACTTGCTGTGTTCAAAGAATGAAGCAAGCATTAGGTAGCTTTCATATCTTGGCTGTTATAAATAATGCTACAGTAAATATGGGTATGCATATATCTTTTCTAGTTAGTGTTTTCATCTTCTTCAGGTATATACCCAGAAGAGCAATTGCTGGGTCATATGGTGATTCTCTTTTTTAATTTTTTGAGGAATCTCTATACTGTTTTCTAGAGGGGCTGTACCAATTTACATTCCTACCTACAGTGCATAAGGCTTTTCTTTACTCCACATTCTTTCCAAAAGTTGTCATTTATTGTTCTTTTGATGACAGCTGTCTAACAGGTATGCAGTGATATCGCATCTTGCTTTTTATTTGTATTTCCCTGATGTGTAGTGATGGTTAGCATCCTTTCATGTACATGCTGACCATCTGTATCATCTTTGAAAAAATGTCTAGTCAGATCTTCTGACCATTTTTAAATCAGCCCTCCCCCACTGAGTTATATAAGTTCTTGGTATATTTATATAATCTTGACTTTTGAAGTATAATTTTTTACAAGATATAGAATTCTAGGTTGTGTGTGCTTTTTCTCCATATTTTATTTTTTTAATTTAGTTTTTTTTTTTTTAAGATTTATATATTTGAGGGAGAGATAGATAGTAGGGGAAGGGGCAGAGTGAGAAAGACACAAGCAGACTCCCTGAGTGGGAAGTCCAATGTGGGGCTCGATCTCAGGACCTTGAGATCATGACCTGACCTGAAGGTAAAAGCTTAACTGACTGAGCCACCCAGGTACCCCCATATTTTAGATATTTAATCCACAATCTTTTGCATGTTTTTCAGGAGAAATCAGATGTAGTTCTTTGTTCCTCTGTAGGTGAGATGATCTGTTCCTTTTTGCTTTTTCAGGATTTTTTGAAAATTATATTTGATTTTCTGTAATTTGTAAATGGTTGCTCTGAAGAAAAGATTCATGGCAGCTGAACTCTCAGTTTCGAAGGGGAAAGATACTTTATAGATATTATAACTAAAAACCTAGTGGAAATAGAAACAAGAAAGGATAAATCTAAACATAGGTGAGAGGAATATATGCAGTAAAGGAGAATAAGACAGAGTTACAGCAAATCAGGTATTTACAACATTCAAACTCATTAGCTGGGAAAGCCCCATGGAGGCAGCCATGTTGGAGTCCTAATTGAGAGGTCTGGGCAGAGTGTTGGCCCCTGAGGTAAGACTTTCAACTGACCATCCCCATAAAAGCCATATTTATAGCAGAAATGACAGGGTCCGAAGTTACACATTTGTTTGCCTATGTGCAGTTTGGAGTGAGCTGTACTTCTATGTTATAATGTTTTTACATCTTCAAGGAGCCTGGGCCAAATGTGTGCTTGCTTCCCCTCCGAGATTCCAATTTGGAGGGTCTGCCCAGCCCTCCAAAGGCAGAGGCTTTAACCCAGAGGAGCCAGAAGGGATGCAAGGCAAAATTTATAGCTCTTAGTGTCCATTTCAGAAGGGCCAATTCTGACCTGAAGGCCAGATAGTATCAACTGACCGGGCTCCCAAAGTCAATCATGCAGCACAAGTCTCACAAGCACTCTTTAGCTTGCCTATGTACCATGCAGGTCAGGGTGGTCAGTTAGGCAGGACAAATTACCGAAACCTTTATCCATGCTTGTGTCTAGGGTTTTGGCTTTTTTTTTTTTTTTTTTTTCCTGCTGTGTGTTTGAGCTTCCTATTTCTGTGGTTTCATGTCTAATAATTTGGGGAGATTTTTAGTCATTTTTGTTCCAGATATTTCTTCTGTTTCTTTCCATCATCTCCTTCTTGTATTTCCATTTCTTGTTTGGTATATCTTTTGTAGTTGCCTCACAATCTTTGGGCATTCTGTTGTTTTCAGTCTTCGTTCTTTTGCTTTTCAGTTTTAAGGATTCTGTTGATCGATCCCCTAGTTCAGAGATTGTTTCTTCAGGCTTGTCCAATCTACAAATAGGCCCACTGAAGGTATTCATTTTCCTTAGTGGTTTTGTTTTGTTTCTTTGTTTGTTTTGGTTTTCATTTATTTATTTTTAATCTGTAGCATTTCTTTCAGTTCTTTCTTAGCATTTTTAATTCTTATCCTACATGCCCATCTCTTCTTGAAGGCTACCTTCTTTATTCGTTAGAACCCTTAGCATATTAGTCATAGTTGTTTTAAATTCCCAGTCTGATAATTCCAACATCCATCCAAGTCTAGTACTAATAATGTTCGCTGTCTCTTCAAATTGCATTTTGTTCTGTTTTTGTTTTTAATGTGCTTTCTAACTTTTTTTCATGAAAGCTGAATATGATATATTGGGTAAAAGGAATTTCTGTAAGTAGGCCTTGAGCAATGTGGTGAGGTGTGGGAAAGGGGAAGTATTCTATATTCTATAGTTAGGTCTCAGTCTTTTAGTGAGCCCATTCCTTTGGACTATGAACTTAACAGATATTTCTCAGTTCGTTTTTTTTTTTTTTTTTTTTTTTTTTTGGTGTTTGTTTGTTTGTTTGTTTGTTGTTGTTTTTTCCTCCTTAGGTAACACACACACGATGGTTACAGTGGGCTGGAGTTAGGTATTTCCCTTCTTACTTGGAAAGCTACAGCTGACTAGATTTTGGTATTTTTCTTCCCTCGGCCAGTTAGGGTCTTATAATGCCCAGTAAGGTTAGGCTCTGATTAACTAGTTTTTCTCTGAGGGTAGGCCTCGTTAAGAAGAATTCTTTGCCATTATTCAAAGTGGTCTCTTTCCTCTTTCCACAGAAACCATAGGTGATTTTTTTCTCAGATATTTACTATGAGAAGCTGGTTGAATTCCTAGAGATGTTTGTCACAGAATTGTGGGAGTCCTCCTATATGTGGGTCCTCCTGGAATTTTTAAATGTTAGGCTCGTTTATGCGGAGTCTCTAGCAATTTGTCAGTTACAGTTCAGGTTTTCCTACCCTGATACAGGTTCATGTAGCAGTATCTGCTCATGAGTCTCTAGCCTGTTAAGCCATGACTCCCCGTATTTACCTGTCTGTGTCTCTAATCATGGGAGCAGAGGTTTGCCCTGAATCTGTCCCTTTACGGATCCAAGAAGTATTGTTAATTTTTTTTTTTTTTTTTTTTTTTTTTAGTTTATTTAGCTCTTTACTTTTTGTAGGACAAAGACGTATCTCCTGAACCCTTTATATGCAAAACCAGAAACTGAAGTCTCCAGGAATCCTTTTTAAATGAATCACAACCAACACCCTCACTTGAGTGTGAGGAAACTTCTTAATGCCGCCCCTTTTTCTCTTTTCATGGCATGCAGACAGCTTCAGTGAGTTTGAATTATTTGTCTTCTAGTTTGACTTAGTTCCCGATTCCTCTCTTTCTTACACTCCAGGGTGTCTGTGGTAAGTATTCGAGATAAACTTTTGCTGATACCTCCCTTTCACCCAGTTTTCCATGAAGGGGGAATGTCCTTTGCTTTTTTATGTTATGAAGTTATTTTGAAGTTATGAAGTTATTTGAAGTTTTGAAGTTATGAAGATATTTTCATCAACAAAATTTAAAAGTCATGACCTAGGATATATTTAAAAAGGTTAATCTTATTGTATGAACTCCAAGGGCAATATATGGATAAGAGAAAGCAGACTTAGTACAACCAGAAGATTTTGTTGTTTTAAGTGCAACTGGAGGAAAATTTGTACGATTTTCTAATATTATAGTATGTTAACCTACCACTTAATCATTACACCATTCCTTGGATACAGATTTATAACACTTTATTTTTGGAATCTAAGTAATTGATTTTGAACTAGCAGTGTTTAGGAGTAAATCAGATCATTGCCCAAAGTAACGTGTGTCAGCATGGTTGAGAGTGGCCATATAATTTTCCTTTCAAACATGGGCACATTTCATGGTGAACAGGAGCCCAAATTATAGATGATGCCAAATGAGAAGCATAAAGCAGCCTCTACCTAGGCAGTATGGTCACTTAAGGTAGGAAGGTTTTAGCCATAAGGAAACTTCAACTTAAATTGATTTAAACTTTCAGGGGGTGTACCATAACATTTAATAGATACCTTACCTCCAAACAAAGTGTTCTATACGGTGTTTTGTAGTGCTGGTCTAGAACCCTGCAAATCACATTGTGGATTTTCCACCTTGTTCCTGTTAGTTTCGGCCATTAGCAACAACCAGAGGGAGACAAGAAAGCAAGAGTAGAGAGTTGTTCTATTTTGAAGAAAGTTCTTTCCCCTTTCCCACAACAATACTTTACTCTTCCAGTGGTGGCTCATTGTGTTAACAGTAGTTGGAGCTGACTTGCAGGCTTTCTAATACTTGTAGAACCATTTTCATCCTACAAGGGGCCCCTCCATGCTCTAAGACACAAATAAACATTGTTAAGTGACATATTTTCATATGTGTGGGTTCTAGCTCCATGGAGTTGGTTATGGACGGAATGTTTGTGTTTCCCCAAAGTCATATGTTGAAGCGTGCCTGGGTGGCTCAGTGGGTTAAGCCACTGCCTTTCAGCTCAGGTCATGACCTCAGGGTCCTGGATCAAGTCTCACATTGGGCTCTCTGCTCAGTAGGGAGCCTGCTTCCCTCTCTTTCTCTGCCTGCTTCTCTGTCTACTTGTGACCTCTCTCTGTCAAATAAATAAATAAAATCTTTAAAAAAAAAAAAGTCATATGATGAAGCCCTAACATCCTCTGTGACTATATTTTAAGACAGGGCCTCCTCAAGAGGTGATAAAGGTTAAATGAGATTATAAGGGTACACCATGATCTGTAAACCAGAATGTTCAATGACTCTTTCTCACCACGTGTTCCTTGGAAAGGCAAGGTAAACACATGAGAAGACAGCCATGTGCAAGCCAAGGAAAGATGTCTCATTTGGGCAGGCTGGCGCCCCGATCTCAGACTTAGAGCACCTAGAACTATGAGAAAACAGATTTCTGGTATTGGAGCTTGTCTGTGGCATTTTGTTATTACAGCCCAAGACTAATGTAGGCTTCTTCCCCCAAGATATTAAGTTCTGGTAATTGTAAGCCTTCTTTTTATAGCCCCAGCTCTATCGTAGCTGCCCCATTCTGCTCTGATACCTTAGAAATCTTTTTTTTTTTTTTTCCCCCTCTCAGTTCTTCACTTTCTAATTAAGTTATTTATATTCATTTCCCCCATTTAAGAGATTCCAGTGTGCTTTTCCCTTTTTCAATGCACTTAAAAATACATTCAGAATTTTTTACATAGATCTTGATTTAAATCAGTATTTAAAGAGAAAGACATTTAGAAGAATATTAGGAAACTTTGCTGATAATATTGGGTGATATTAATAATACTATTTTGGGTGTACTAACGAAATGTTACAAATTAGAGTTACATTTTGAAGTATTTAGAATGAATGGTATGACACACGAAAATTGACTCAAAATGGATGAAGGACCTCAATGTGCGAAAGGAATCCATCAAAATCCTTGAGGAGAACACAGGCGGCAACCTCTTCGACCTCAGCCGCAGCAACATCTTCCTAGGAACAACGGCAAAGGCAAGGGAAGCAAGGGCAAAAATGAGCTATTGGGATTTCATCAAGATCAAAAGCTTGTGCACAGCAAAGGAAACAGTTAACAAAATCAAAAGACAACTGACAGAATGGGAGAAGATATTTGCAAACGACATATCAGATAAAGGACTAGTGTCCAGAATCTATAAAGAACTTAGCAAACTCAACACCCAAAGAACAAATAATCCAATCAAGAAATGGGCAGAGGACATGAACAGACATTTCTGCAAAGAAGACATCCAGATGGCCAACAGACACATGAAAAAGTGCTCCATATCACTCGGCATCAGGGAAATACAAATCAAAACCACAGTGAGATATCACCTCACACCACTCAGAATGGCTAAAATCAACAAGTCAGGAAATGACAGATGCTGGCGAGGATGTGGAGAAAGGGGAACCCTCCTACACTGTTGGTGGGAATGCAAGCTGGTGCAACTACTCTGGAAAACAGCATGGAGGTTCCTCAAAATGTGGAAAATAGAACTGCCCTATGACCCAGCAATTGCACTATTGGGTATTTACCCTAAAGATACAAACGTAGTGATCCAAAGGGGCACGTGCACCCGAATGTTTATAGCAGCAATGTCCACAATAGCCAAACTATGGAAAGAACCTAGATGTCCATCAACAGATGAATGGATCAAGAAGATGTGGTATATATACACAATGGAATACTATGCAGCCATCAAAAGAAATGAAATCTTGCCATTTGCGACAACATGGATGGAACTAGAGCGTATCATGCTTAGCGAAGTAAGTCAAGCAGAGAAAGACAACTATCATATGATCTCCCTGATATGAGGAAGTGGTGATGCAACATGGGGGCTTAAGTGGGTAGAAGAAGAATCAATGAAACAAGATGGGATTGGGAGGGAGACAAACCATAAGTGACTCTTAATCTCACAAAACAAACTGAGGGTTGCTGGGGGGAGGGGGTTTGGGAGAAGGGGGTGGGATTATGGACATTGGGGAGGGTATGTGCTTTGGTGAGTGCTGTGAAGTGTGTAAACCTGGTGATTCACAGACCTGTACCCCTGGGGATAAAAATATATGTTTATAAAAAAATAAAACATTATATTAAAAAAAAAAAAGAATGAATGGTATGATGTACTGTTTTAAAATTGTTCCATGGAGTCCAAGGATGGGGAATTGGAGAGGAAGAAATAAAGTCGTATTTTCTTACTGAATGAACCTAAATGATGGGAGTTTATTATTTTGTCCATACTTTTTTGTAGAGCTGAAAATTTACATAATAAACTTTGGTTTGTGCATATATATGTCAAAATTAAAAATCTGAAATACATGCATAAATTCAAACTCCAATGACTTCTTATGCCACAGCTTCTATTCTCATCTCACTACCGTAATAGTCTAACTGATATCCCACCTTCTCTTTCTTCCATAGAGTTCCTTTTCAACATAGGAGTTAGAATGATGACTTTTAAATAGAAAGCCAAATTCTTCCCCTTCACAGAGAACCTTTTGTATTGTACTGAGAGTAGAAATAAAAGATCCTATGATGTTTCATGTTATTCTACATGGTCTAATCCCAATCCTTCATTTTCTCAACTTTTTTCCCATATCTCCTGCTTCTCTTTCCTTAATTTTCTCTACTCCAGGCACATTAGTCTGGTTTTTGAACACACCTATTTTACTAAACCTTCTTGAAACCCTCTACCAGATACCTAGCTGGACTCCTCACTTCCTGTGGTTCTTCTGTGGCTACAGTATTTAAAATTAGACTATACAGCATTCTGTTCCCTTCATTGATATCTTTTCCCCCACTTTTTCATATTGTATTTAATAATAATGTAATGTTTAGTGGCAGTATTAATTCAATACGGTGACTAGAGTATGTCTCTTGACTTGTGTCTGACCTCAGTTCTCAAAGTAGAGGACACATGGGTAGGATGACATGATCTGTTTGAGAAATGGCAGGCAACTTTTTCTCAGGCACTGGTGAGTCCTTATTTTCCTTAACTTCTCTAGCCTAAATCTCCTAGGATAGGGCATTCAAAATGTGTGCCCTGTATTAAAGAGATGTAGAGATTCCTGGGATCCCTCTGGCTATCCTGGGTATATTAGCCCTAGGACAGAATTAGATTGACTTTTCATTTCTAGAGAGCCCTGGCTTATGTTAGTGGTCTTGGTATAAAATGTTAATACAACCACCTGTTATCTGTTCATTATAAAAACTGCTCATCCTTTGAGAATGGATTATAAGGCAATCTTACCCAGAATCTTCCCAGTTAGTATTTAAAAGCTGGAATGGACAACTGCCATCTAGTACTGTAAGATTCAGCCAGAACTCAGATATATTTGAAGTATGCTAAAAGCCTGCAGAACTCTTAGTTTGTCAGAATTGCGGTTTATCTAAGCTGAAGTATTTTGTTATGTGATAATGATTTAACCCTTATGTTAACTGATTGAATATTATGTACCATGGTCATTAAGTGAAAACATTAGTTTACTTAATATGCTTGGGGGAACCATATATTTTGGTTAGTTTTTATTATCCCTCTTCTTCCTCTGTATAAGAATCACTGTGAAAACAGTTTTTGTTTTTGTTTTTTCTCTTTCATTGACTTTTGTGTCCCCAAAACTCAGTAGAGTACCTGGCACATTGAAGGTGCTGAATAAATATTTATTGAAAGTAATGGAGGTTTGGGAATTTATTCTATACTTGCCATTTTTTAAAATTGATTTTGTCATTATGATACTGCTTTCTAATATGTTTTTCTTTTTCTCCCCAAAGATAGACAAGTCATTTCCAAATGAAAATGGAATTCTAGCAGAGGATACTTCTTTTGAAATTTAGTTCATTACCTCTTGCTTGTGAAGCACTTAAGTTTTCCCAAATCTCTCTGGTGTGATAGTTTATGTCTTTATTGTATGATTCATTTGCTTTTAAAAACTAAATAATAAGTGCAATCTTGCAAAAAGGAACGTATTAAAAGGGCACACATTATCAATTCATGAGCTTTGGGAATTTTTTAAAAAGGTATTTGGATATTATACAAAAGCTAGAAATAGAAGAATTCAAATTAAATTGTGTTTTCTAGAAATACCAACTGAAACATTTTTTTAAACAGATTTTATTTATTGGGGTGCCTGGGTGGCTCAGTGGGTTAAGCTGCTGCCTTCGGCTCAGGTCATGATCTCAGGGTCCTGGGATCGAGGCCCGCATTGGGCTCTCTGCTCAGCAGGGAGCCTGCTTCCCTCTCTCTCTCTCTACCTGCCTCTCTGTCTACTTGTGATCTTTCTCTGTCAAATAAATAAATAAAATCTTAAAAAAAAAAAAGATTTTATTTATTTATCTGACAAACAGAGATCACAAGTAGGCAAAGAGGAAGGCAGAAAGAGGAGGAAGCAGGCTCCCCACTGAGCAGAGAGCCTGATGCGGGCCCCATCGCAGGACCCCAAGATCATGACCTGAGCCGAAGGCAGAGGGTTAATCCACTGGGCCACCTAGGTGCCCCCTACTGAAACTCTTTTTTTTTGTTTTGGTTTGTTTTTAAGATACACTTATTTATTTGAGAGAGAGAGAATGAGAGAGAGAGCATAAGTGGAGAAAGGTCGGTGGGATAAGCAGACTCCTTGTGAAGCAGGGAGCCTATGCGGGACTCGATCCCAGGACTCCAGGATCATGATGTGAGCTGAAGGCAGTCGCCCAACAACTGAGCCACCCAGGCGCCCCTGAAACATTTTAACTCAAAAGTGAAACCAATATTTTATAGAAGTCTTTCAGTTATTCTTATATAATAAAATCAAGTATTTGGTTTTGTCATATATCCATGTTTATGCATATATGTTATATTGAACTTAAAATAGCAAAATTCAGTAAGTATAACCAGTTATAAACATAAAGGACATTATGCTAAGTAAAGTACATCAGTAAGAGAAGGACAAAGCCTCGTAATTTCTTTTATGTGAGATAGCTAAAAAAAGTCAAGCTCATAGAAGCATGGAATAGAATGTGGTTGTTGAGTTTGAGAGGAAGGGAAAATAGGGAGTCATTGTTCAATGGGTATAAAGTCTCAGTTATGCATGACGGATACATTTTAGAGATCTGTACAACATTTTGCATACAGTTAATACTGTATTGTGATTTTAAAGATCTGTTAAGAGGGTAGGTCTCATGTTAAGTTTCTTACATTCATACAGAAGAGGCACGAGCATAGTTTTGGAGGTGATAGGTCTAATTACCTTGATCGTGGTGATGAAATAACAGGTGTTTATATATGTCCAAACTCCTCAAAGAAATAAATGCAGCTCTTTGTATATTAAGTATACTTCAGTAAAACTGCTAAGAAAAAGTTCTTCCTTTGCAAGATGTATAAAACTAGAGGAAGATATATTAAGAACCAGACCTTTCGATCCCTGGTTTGAGATTAAATAAAAATACCTTAACTCTAAATATTAGTTCTCTTACCATTAAAAGTAAATATTGCAGTTTGGGAACGAGCATGAGTATGAAGCTCAAAAAACCTTAGACCTCATCTTTTATTTCTCATCAGCTTGTAAAAGTCACTCCTCTGTACACTTAAATTTCTTCATTTTTTTTTTAAGATTTTATTTATTTGAGAGAAAGAGAGAGCATGAGCAGGGCAGAAGCAGAAGGAAAGGAACAAACAGACTTTGCATTGAATGCAGGCCTAGTGTGGGGCTTAAACTCATGACCCTGAGATCATGACCTGAACCAAAATCAAGAGTTGGACACTTTACTTACTAAGCCATCCAGTTGCCCCTTCTTCATCTATTTAATGAGAAATTGGAACTTAGTTTCTTCTGTCCTTTGCTAAACAAAATTAATGATTAAGCCCCTTAGAAATAAAATGAATTAGGCTTTTCATAATAAATGATTAGGTTTTAAATTTACAAATGATTTAATATTTAAGACCCTCTTACTATTCTTTTAATGTACTTTTCAGAAGAGTTATGTCAATACAAACAGTGAATTGATAAAATTGAACTTACATCACTGGATAATAGTGTTACCTCTAGAAGAACAAATAGAACAAAAACATCCTTTTCATGAAATTTTTTTGAACTCTCATGTTGATCTGAATGCCTATAAAAATATATTTTCAGTTTTTCCAGTAGTTTGGACTATGATTTTCAGAACCCATGGGCCCCCTGTCTTCAGTTCACTTTAATGCGCAGTCTCAAAATTTCTTCTGCATTTTTAGGTGAAATGCACACAATAAAGCTTTCTGTTACATTGATTTTTGCAATAAAAAGTCTTTTCCACTGCATTGCCTACCCACAACCTAAAATGAAGGCCACCGTCATTGTTTGTTCATGCAAACTTTCAGTTAAAGCCTATACTGTGGAAAAGCATGGCGTAGTGACTGAAGTGTAATGGGGAAGCCAACCACAATTTTACATGCACTGGTATCTCATCTTCTGTCTTACCCTCAGCTTCACAAATCATTGAGGAAAACAAAGCAGCTAGAGGGAAATTTGTTACCTTCACATAGTTAATTCTACAATCTTAAATATAACTTTTTCTTTTTTTTTTTTTTTAAGATATTTGAGAGGGAGACAGAGTGAGTGGGGGTGGGGCTGAGGGAGAGAATGTTCAAGCAGACTCCCTACTCAGTGCAGAGCCCAATGCAGGGCTTGATCTTACAACCCAGCCAAAACCCGAGAGTCGATTGCCTAACTAACTGAGCCACCAGGCACACCCTTTTTTTTCCTGCTGCTTTAGTTAGAGAAATCTGCTCATGAAGCCCAATTTGTCTGCTAGTTCTGTCCTACTCTCCTCTTCCTTAGAAACTTTGTTTCTTTAATCTTTCTCAGGGTTCAACAATCACTCATATGCTAAATCCCCAGTTTTCCATTTCAAGTAATTGAAACTTCCGGTGTCTTTCTAGGTTCAAAATAAGAGTTTGAATTTTTCATTCATAATTTTTCACATTGGTGTTCTGTTGTTATTTTAGTCCACGCATTTTGGTCCAAAATACTTTATTGGTCCAAATAAAGAGTGTGACGCACAGGGAAGCCTAACATCTGCCATTCATGGTAGGATATATTTGTAAACTGAAACCTCATGAGGAAACTGATTCGATAGCTACTGCAGTTTAAGTTTAGCAAATACTGCAACATGCTTTGATGTCCTCAGTCTCTGGAGCTGCTATAAAAAGATTAAAAGCTTAACCTGAGTTGAGAATGCCTTTTCTTTAGAAGCAAGGGGAATATACGCCAGGTGGTTGGGGGTAGTCATTGCTAACGATAATTGAATGTATTGCTTTGAGAATTGATAAAACAGTATAGTGTCGTCTTTTCCCTTTAACATGGCTGCGTCATGGTCTGACCCAAAGATGACCAGAGTGTTGACTAGCATATCAAACTTTTTCAGTATCTCTGTCAGACTGACACACTCTGCTTTCCTATCTCTAAACAAACATTGAAGAATATACAAAAAAAAAAAAAAAAAGGAATTAATTATGAAATACAGCCATTAGAAAAAAAGAATCTCTCAAGTGTGGAATTTTTATTTGGCATATTTTACATAGGAAACTTTGTTAATGGCAAAAATTTGAGTTCATGATTTTCCAAAACTTAGATGGTATTTTTGCTTAAATATTTTAAGTACAAAGAAAATTATAAAATAATAAATAATGAACCTCCTTGTAACTAAGAAACTCTTAGTTAATCTTTGATCATCTAAACATCTCCCACTCCACCTTCTCAACTGAATTACTTTTGAAAATCCAAGCATCATATCATTTCAACCTGATGTATTTTAGTACATACTCCAAAAGTAAAAAAAAACCAAAACAAAAAATAAAAGTAATAGAACAACCGTTTTTACTCTTTAAAAATTAGCAATATCGCTTTAGTACCTTCAAATTTAGTTGTTGTTCGTAGTTACTGCAGTTATCTAAGAAATATATAGTAACTGATATGTTTAAATTATGAGCAAATTCTACACACTGCATTTATGTAATGTCTCAAGTTGTCATCTCTTTTTTCTTAATGGACATACTTTTGAAATTATATATAAATTAGTAGTGTACAGCTTGAAACATTGTTCCAAAGTAAACAACTATCATCCAACAAATAAAATATCAGCTGTACACCAGAATCCTTCCTTTAACCCCTCCCCTGAGTGATAGCAATTATTTTGACTTCTATCATGATTAAGTTTTCACATCTATAACAAGTTCTGTAAGGCATATTTCAAGTAGAGAATTGCTGGCTAATGCCTTATATATATATTGAACTTTAGTATATAGCCAAGTAATTTTTTCCAAAGTGGTTGTAACAAATTGTATTGCCAGTAGCAGTATATGAAAAATTCAGTGTCTCTGTAGCATCAACAATACATGCAGTTTTACTGCTCTTTAAAGATATTTGTCATTTCAGTCATTATGTGTGTGCCACTATGGTTTAGTGTACATTTCCCTCATCACTCATAAAATTAACCATTTGGATGCCCTTTTGTCCCATTCTTTTTATTTTTTTTTTAATTTTATTTATTTATTTGACAGAGAGAGATCACAAGTAGGCAGAGAGGCAGGCAGAGAGAGAGAGGGGGAAGCAGGCTCCCTGCTGAGCAGAGAGCCTGATGCGGGACTTGATCCCAGGACCCTGAGATCATGACCTGAGCCGAAGGCAGCGGCTTAACCCACTGAGCCACCCAGGCACCCTGTCCCATTCTTTTACATATTTATGTTGAAGCTTTCGTGGTCATATTATTGACAAAGGCTCCATACTGTGGCTTGTCTTTTCACTTTTTTTTTTTTAATTTTTTATTTTTTATAAACATATATTTTTATCCCCAGGGGTACAGGTCTGTGAATCACCAGGTTTACACACTTCACAGCACTCACCAAAGCACATACCCTCCCCAATGTCCATAATCCCACCCCCTTCTCCCAAACCCCCTCCCCCCAGCAATCCTCAGTTTGTTTTGTGAGATTAAGAGTCACTTATGGTTTCTCTCCCTCCCAATTCCATCTTGTTTCATTGATTCTTCTCCTACCCACTTAAGCCCCCATGTTGCATCACCAGTTCCTCATATCAGGGAGATCATATGATAGTTGTCTTTCTCTGCTTGACTTACTTCGCTAAGCATGATACGCTCTAGTTCCATCCATGTTGTCGCAAATGGCAAGATTTCATTTCTTTTGATGGCTGCATAGTATTCCATTGTGTATATATACCACATCTTCTTGATCCATTCATCTGTTGATGGACATCTAGGTTCTTTCCATAGTTTGGCTATTGTGGACATTGCTGCTATAAACATTCGGGTGCACGTGCCCCTTTGGATCACTACGTTTGTATCTTTAGGGTAAATACCCAATAGTGCAATTGCTGGGTCATAGGGCAGTTCTATTTTCAACATTTTGAGGAACCTCCATGCTGTTTTCCAGAGTGGCTGCACCAGCTTGCATTCCCACCAACAGTGTAGGAGGGTTCCCCTTTCTCCGCATCCTCGCCAGCATCTGTCATTTCCTGACTTGTTGATTTTAGCCATTCTGACTGGTGTGAGGTGATATCGCATTGTGGTTTTGATTTGTATTTCCCTGATGCCGAGTGATATGGAGCACTTTTTCATGTGTCTGTTGGCCATCTGGATGTCTTCTTTGCAGAAATGTCTGTTCATGTCCTCTGCCCATTTCTTGATTGGATTATTTATTCTTTGGGTGTTGAGTTTGCTAAGTTCTTTATAGATTCTGGACACTAGTCCTTTATCTGATATGTCGTTTGCAAATATCTTCTCCCATTCTGTCAGTTGTCTTTTGATTTTGTTAACTGTTTCCTTTGCTGTGCAAAAGCTTTTGATCTTGATGAAATCCCAATAGTTCATTGTCTTTTCACTTTTTTAAGGGTCTCTTTTTTAATTCACCAAGAAGTTTTTAATTTAATCCAGTTTATTGATTTTTCCCCCCTCTTTGGTTGATAAGTTATGTGTCATGTTTAAAGGACATTTTCCCTCTTAAAGTTCATAAAAGTATTTGTCATTATCTTCTGGGAAGTTGTGTTATCTTTCATATTTAAAGCATCATCTGGAATTTATTTTTTTTTAATATTGTGGTGGGATCCAAGCTTCATTTTTATCCATGTGCATACCCAATTAAGACAAAAATTGATTGTTGAAAAGACCATATCCTCCAACTTATTTGCAGCATCAGCTTATTTACAAATAGGTTGGATATATATTTATATCTTTATTTCAAGATTCATCCTTGTGTTGCATTAGTCTTTCTGTCCCTCCTTTTATTATTACAGTACTGTTTTAAGCTATAACTTCCCTAATAGTACTAGATTTCTGAAATGTGAGTTCTCCAACATTGATCTTTTCCAAATCTGGCTCTTCTTGATCCTTGACATTTCCATATAAATGATAGGATTTTCAGTTTCCATGTATTGCATGGGGGTGTGGTGCATAAACAATGAATTGTGGAACACTGAAAAAAAAAATTAAATAAAAAGAAACTCAGAACATTATCAACAACAACATCATGGTAGGATCTCACCAAATTTATATATCCACACAGAGCGATATAGCAAATTTATAACTGAGTGTTCAAATGGATGAACATGGCATATTCCCTTCCTGGATTCAAATTTTCTTTAATCTTAGTAGTATCAAAATTTTTTCTTAAAGATTTTAGAACATGCCTTATAAAATCGATTATTTAGAATTTTAGCAAAGTATTTCATAGAAATGATGGTTAAGCATCCCTGCGTCTTATATGATCTCATGAACATAGCTTTCAAATAATTCAGAAATAAGTGATATTTGCTATATGTTATTTTAGATTTCTTTTAAGAGCCTAAATAATTTCCTTTATATAACCAATCTGATTAAAATTTGGGATACTTTGGTTTCCTATAACTTTTAGGATTTTTAAAAAATTTCTGTAAGAAAGACCATTGCTTAGGTATTCTATTGAATCTGTCAGTTGCTTTGGATAGTATGGACAATATAGCGATAGGAAGTCTTCAGTCCATGAACACAGGATGTCTTTTTTTTAATTTCAGCTGTATTGAGGTATAATTAACAAAGTTGTAACATTTATATCATTGTGGTTTGCTATAAGTATATATTGGGAATGATTTCTTCCCATCTAATTAACAAATCTAGCACCTCAATATTTATACTTTTCAAAAAATCTTAGGAGAGAATATTTTAAATTCACTCAGCAGATTTTAATTATACAATATAGTGTTACCAACTATAGTCATTATGTTTTACATTAGGTACTCAAACCTTGTAGCTGAAAGTATATACCCTTTGCCCACCGCACCCTATTTCTCTCAACAAGAACCATTGTTCTTCTTCTTTTGTGAATTCGACTCTCTTCTTCACTTTTTTCCACATATAAGTGATACCTTGCAGTATTTGTATTTACTTGGCTTATTTCCCTTAGCATAACACCTTCAAGGTCGATCCCAAATGTTAATATTTCTTATGACTCTTAATGTTCCATTGGAAGTTTATGCCACATTTTCTTATTTATTGATCCATCACTGGAGATTTAGATAGCTTCCAACCCTTGTCTGTTATGAATAATATTGTAATGAGCTTCAAAGTGTAGATACCTCTTTAAAGTACTGCTTTTGATTACTTTGGGTATAGACCAAGGAATGTGATAACTAGATGATTAGATAGTTCTATTTTCAGTTTTTTTTTTTTTTTTTGAGAAAACTGCATACTCTGTTTCTTAGTGGTTATACAAGTTTACATTCATACCAACATGCACAAGGTTTCCCTTTGTCTGACATCTTCAGTAACACTTGTTATATTGTCTCTTGATGACAGCTATTCTGATAGGTATAAGATGATATCTCACTGTGCTTTGGATTTGCATTTTACTGAGAGTAGTTATGTTGAGCATCTATTCATGTACCTGGGGACTGTTTGTTTGCTGTATTTGAAAAATGTCTATTCAGTCCTTCTATCCATTTTTAATTTGGTTATTTATTACTATTGCAGTGTATTAAGTTCTTTAAATATTAATGGTACTATCAGGGATATGATTTGCAAATATTTTCTCCCATACCATGTTGCCTTTTCATTTTGTTGATTTATTTTCCACGCAGAAATTTATAGTTTGATGTAGTCCCATTTGTTTTTGGTTTTGTTTTTGTTTTGTCTTTGCTTTTGTGTCAAATTAAAAATATCATTGGCAAGACCAATGTTAAGGAGTTTTTACCATATGTTTTGTATTAGGAGTTTTATGGTTTTAGGTCTAATATTTAAGTTTGCAATCCATTTTGAATTTTTTTCTATAGTATAAGACAGTGAGTAGTTCCATTATTTTGCATGTGTTTGGATTTATTAAACAGACTTTACCTTCTAGTTTCTATATTCTTGGGCTTTTTGATGAAAATTAATCATATGTGCATGGGTTTATTTCTGTGGTCTCCATTCTGTTCCATTGATCTATGGCTCTATTTTTATGCCCAAACCATACAGTTTTGATTATCAATGTTTTGTAATATAGTTTGAAATTAGAAATTATGATGCCTTCAGCTTTGTTATTCCTTCTCAAGATTGCTTTGGCTATCAAGGGTCTAATGCAGTTCCACACAAATGTTAGGGTTGTTTTCTATTGTTGTGAAAAATGCCATTGGAATTTGAATAGGGACTGGATTTAATCTGTATATTGCCTTAGGTAGTTTGGACATTTTAACAATATTCTTCCAATTGGCAAACACAAAATATACTTGAATTTTTTTGTATAGTCTTTAATTTCTTCATCAATATCTTAGAGTTTTCATTGTACAGATTTTTCACCACCTTGGTTAAATTTATTCCCATATATTTTAGTCTTTCTGATGCAATTGTAAATGAGATTATTTTTAAAGTTTCTTTTTCTGATAGTTCATTGTTAGTGTAGAGAAACACAAATTATTTTGTATATTGATTTTATATCCTGAAACTTCACGGAATTTATTAATTTTGTTTAAGATTTTTTTTAAATTTATTTGACAGACAGAGATCACAAGTAGGCAGAGACGCAGGCAGAGAGAGAGAAATTGAGAGAGAGAGAAGGAAGAAGGCTCCCTGCTGAGCAGAGAGAGTGATCCCAGGACCCTGGGATCATGACCTGAGCCAAAGGCAGAGGCTTTAACCCACTGAGCCACCCAGGCACCCCATTTTCCTCATTTTAAAGTAAAATCTCTGATATTTTCACAGTTGATATTAGCTGTGGATTATCATATATGCTCTTTTTTATGTTGTTTTATTTCCTCTCTACAGTTTTTTGAGGGCTTTTAAAATCATGAAGGGTTATTGAAGTTTGTCAAATGTGTTTTTCTGAATCTTTTGAGATAATCATGATTTTTATGCTCTTTTTGTTACTGTGGTGTATCACATTGATTTGTAGATGTTGAACCATTCCTACATTCCTGAAATAAATCCCATTTGATCATGGTATATGATCTCTTTAACAAATAATTGAATTTAGCTTGAAATAATTTATTGTTTTAGAATCAATGTCATGTTGTTCTACATAAATGAGTTTGGAAGTGTTTTCCCTCTTCTATTTTTTTTTGGAAGAGTTTGAGAAAGATTTTTACTGGTTCTTCTTTAAATGTTTGGTAGAATTCACCTCAAAGCCATTTGGTCCTAGACTTTTCTATGTGAGCATTGTCTAATTATTGATTACCCTCCTTATAAATAATTGACATGTTCAGATTTTTATATGTATTCATGATTCAGTCTTTATAGATTACATTTTTCTAGAAATTAATCCATTCTAGGTTGTAAATTTTTTTGCATGCACTACTCCACAGTAGTGTCATGATTTTTTGTATTTTTGTGGTACCTATTATAATGAACCCTCTTTTATTTGTAACTATTTTAAGTTCTCTTTTTTCTTATTAATTGTAAGTAAAGGTTTATTTTGTTTACATAAAAAATGAGTTCTGTTGCTATTTTTATTTCTGTGTTCATTTATGTATTCATTCATTCATTCACTCATTTAGTAGCTGTGTCCTTTATTTTCACTCAGAATTTATTTCTTCCTTCCACTAACTCTGGGCTTAGTTTACTTTTCTTTAAGTTCCTTGAGCTGGAATGTTAGGTTATTTGAATGATTTCTTTTTTCTTAATATAGGCATTTATTTCTATGAATATACTTCACAGAACTGCTTTCAGGGTAGCCTATAAGTTTTAGTGTGTTGTATTTTCATTGTCTCAAGAAAATTCTGATTTCCTTAGATTTCTTTTTTGTCCCATAGATTATTCTATAGCATGTTGGTTATTATCCACATATTTGTGAGTTTTCTAGTTTCTTTTTATAATTGATTCAATTTCATACAATTGTCTTAGGAAAAGATAATTGATATGATTTTAGTATTCTTTAATTTATTAAGGCTTGTTAGCCTAAAAAAATGAGTTATCCTGGGGAATTATTCGTTTGCACTTAAAAAAATGTATATTTTGCTGCTGCTGGTTAGATGGTTCTGCAAATGTCAAGTCCATCTGTCCTAACATGTTGTTTAAGTTTAATATTTCCTTACTGTTTATCTTCTGAGATGATCTATCCAGCACTGAAAGTTTGGAGTTGAAGTCCTCTACTACTATTTCTTCCTTCATGTCTGACATTTGCTTTATATATTTAGCTGCACCTATGTCAGGTGCATAAATATTTACAAATGTTATATCCTCTTGGATTTTATCCTTTACAATTTCCTTTCTCCTTTCCTTTCCTTTCTCCTTTACAATTACTTTTTATTACTGTCTTTGGCTTTAAGTCTATTTTTAGTCTATATTTTTAAGTCTATTTTGATATAAGTATAGTTATTCCAGCTTTCTTTAAGTTTTCATTTATGTGCAGTATCTTTTTCTAGTTCTTCACTTCTAGTGTGTGTGTTTCTTTGCAGCAAACATAAGTCATATACAGGCAACACAAAGTTGGGTCTTATATTTTTATCCGTCAGCCACTCTGTCCCTTGATTGGAGAATTTTGTCCGTTTACATTTATAGTAATTACTGATAGGTATGGACTTACTATTGTCATTTTGTTAATTGTTTTATGTTTGTTGTGATT
The DNA here is from genome assembly GCF_030435805.1 of Mustela lutreola. Lineage (NCBI taxonomy): Eukaryota > Metazoa > Chordata > Mammalia > Carnivora > Mustelidae > Mustela > Mustela lutreola. Next base: position 97,468,336 of record NC_081296.1, read on the forward strand.
ACCTTCTTCCTTTTTTCTTCTTCTGTTCTTTAGGGTTTTTTTTTTTTATGATTTTATTTATTTATCTGACAGACAAAGATCACAAGTAGGTGGAGAGGCAGGCAGAGAGAGAGAAAAGGAAGCAGGCTCTCCATTGAGCAGAGAGCCTGATGTGGCGCTCAATCCCAGGACCCTGGGATCATGACCTGAGCTGAAGGCGGAGGCTTTAACTCACTGAGCCACCCAGGCACCCCATGTTCTTTAGGTTTTTTATTTGATCATTTTCAGTAGTAGTATGCTTAGATTGTTTTCTCTTTATCATTTGTGTATCCACTATAGGTTTTTATTTGCATTACTTTGGGTCTATAATAGTCTATTGTTAACTTGTAGCAACTTAACTTTGAATGCATACGAAAGTTCTATATTCTTTCTGTACATGTTTTATTTTTAATTTTATAATTTACACATTTTACTTTGTGTGTCATTAATAAAATATTGTAATTATAATTATTTTAATGTTTCTGAGTTTTAACCTTTATAGTAGAGTTATATGTAGTTAATACACCACCATTTCAACACTGAAGTATTCTGTATTTAACTATATTTACTATATTAAATTGGTACTTTTTTTGTTGTTATTCATGTTATGTCAGTTTGAATATTTCTTGTAAGGCTGGTCCAATTTCCAGCTATAATTATCTGGAAATTTATTTCTTTTAATTCTGAAGGATACATTTGCTGGGTAGAGTGTTGATTGGCACGTTTTTTTTCTCCCCTTTCACATCATTGGATACAGTGCAACCCACTCTGTCCTACAAAGTTTCTGGTAAAAAATTTGCTGATAGACATCTATTAGTTCCTTTGTACATAACAAGTTGTTTTATCTTGCTGCTTTAAGATTCTCTCCTTATCTTTTACATTTGAAAATTTAATTATAATGTTTCTTAGTGTAGATATGTTTAGATTCATCCTAATTGAAATTCTCTGTTTCCTGGATCTGGTTATCTATCTTTCTCCAGGTTAGGGAAGTTTTCATCATAATTTATTTGAATAATTTTCTACCATCTTTTCCCTCTCTTTCCCTTCTGGGATATCTATAATGTGTACACTGGTCTGTTTGCTGGTATCTCATTAATCCCTCAATTTATCTTCACTCTTTTTCATTTATTTCATTTTTTTCCCCTTCTGATTAGATGTATTCCATTGTGTTGTCTTTGTGTTTGTTGACTTTTTTTCTTCCACTTGATTTAGTCAGCTGTTAGACCCCTCTATTCAGTTTTTTAGTTACTGTATTTTTCAGCACTGTGATTTCTGTTGGGTACTTTACTTTTTTCTATTTTTAGTCTCTGTTGAAATTCTTACTTTAGTCCAACATTTTCCTCCTGACCTCAGTGAGCATCTTTATAACCATGAAAAACACATTCTTCTATTTCTTCATTTTCCTCTACTCTCTGTATTGATTTCTGCAGATGTGCCAAAACACCCACCTTTTCTCTCTTGAACAGAGTGGTCTTTGGTAGGAGACAGACCTTATTATTCAGCCTGGCCTGAATTATTGGGTATCTCTCAAACCTTTGTGATTGTATATACCCCTTTCTTTTGTTCTTAGTTGAGGGTGTGGCAAGAGTCCCAAAGGGAGGACTTCAGTCAGCCCCAAGATGCAGTCTCTGTAGAAACCAGACCCCCAAGCATCAGCTTTGAAATATATAGATTTCTTTCAAGGAAAGCTAGGTTGATAGGCATTACCATCTGTTCCTTTTGTACTGAACCCTTGCCAGTTGAGAACTGGCTTTTTGTTGTTGTTTCTTTGCTATAGTCCTGTAGGACCAGCAAATGGAGCCCCATTGGATAGAGCCAGTTATCAAGAGGTTATACCTGTAAGAGCAAAGCACCACTTCTGTGTACAAGTTCCTTCCATGGAGATGTAGGTGATTTTGAACAGGCTATAAGAAGAATGTAGAGATAGTGAGTTTGTTAGGGGTCAACTACAATCAGTCTTCCCCCTCCCCCAATTTTCATGTTTTATTCCCACAAGATAACCGGGGGCGGGGGGGCACCAAGCCTTCAACCGGACTGAGGTACCTTCTTCAGGCAGGGTGTTTCACGTCTGGGTCTTGGGTTTGCCCCCCCAGCAGGCTTTTTTTAAGGCAGACCTTTGTAGGTGCCAGATGGAAGGCTCTGAGAAGCAAGGCCCATGGGGGGCCATACTTGTGGAGCTATAAGTAGCAAGGCAGGTCATTCTCTATTACCAGGGGCTTTTCCATGGGATCATACTACTTCACCACACAGCCGTTCCTATCAATGAAGAACTTGGTGAAGTAGAAATGTAGAAACAGTCCCTGAGACCTCAACTTTGTCCAGGGATGGTTACAGTCAGCTCCTAAATGCGTGTAAAAAAAAGGGGCCTTACCCTCAAGCACGGCTTTTAAAGAATGGAAATAGACCATTTTCAGGGAAGACTGGAAGTTTCTGTCTGCTCCCATGTTCTTTCTCTCTGTCTCTTTCTCTAAAATTGATGTGGGAAAGCTAAGTTCTCGTTTCATGGAGTTGAAGAATGAATCTTGCAGACAAAGGAGAGTGAGTAAAGTGATCAAAGTTTATTAAGCGAGGTTACAGAAAAACTCTTGGAGTAAGATGGATCCCAACAGGGTTGAGTCAGAGTACTTTCAGGGATGGTCTTTTATGGAAAGCTAACCAGGGAACTTTAATCTTTTCAACATCTCTATTGATAGCACCATTGAGTAAGGAATAGGGATAACACCTTCAGTAGCTTACTTCCCTTTTCCATAATTCATGGTTAGTCACAAGTAACTATTATAGTAAGACCCCACCTCTGACTCCTATGACAGGATGGTCTGCTTTGTTTTCTTTTTGCTGGTTTCCTTTCATCTCCCACATTTTTGAGTTTTGTAAGCCTTTTTTTTTTTTTTAAGATTTTATTTATTTATTTGACAGACAGAGATCACAAGTAGGCAAAGATGCAGACAGAGAGAGAAAGGAGGGGAAGCAGACTCCCTGCTGAGCAGAGAGCCCCAGGCAGGGCTGGATCCCAGGATCCTGGGATCAGGACCCACGCCGAAGGCAGAGGCTTTAACCCACTGAGCCACCCAGGTACCCCTGAATTTTGTAAGCTTTGATCCTGTGGTCCCCTACCTATCTCTCCCTACCTTGCCCTATCTGTCCCTTACTCAAAATAAATAGATCTTTAAAAAACAAAACAAAGCAAACAATGGAAAACCTGCAATATATAACAAGATGGATGGACATGGAGCACATTATGCTAAGAAAAATAAACAAGTCAAAGAAATACTAATACTGCATGATTCCTTTTATGTAAAGCATCAGTTAAATTAAATTTATAGCATCAGAGAGTAGAATGGTAATTTTCAGAGTCTGGGGTGAAAAAATAGGGAGTTGCTATTCAGTGAGAATAAAGTCTAGAAATCTGCTATGAAATAATTTGCATATAGTTAACAACACTGTATTATATATTTAAAATTTTTTTTCAAGATTTTATGTATTTATTTGACAGAGAGAAATCACAAGTAGATGGAAAGGTAGGCAGAGAGAGAGAGAGGGAAGCAGGCTCCCTGCTGAGCAGAGAGCCTGATGCGGGACTCAATCCCAGGACCCTGAAATCATGACCTGAGCCGAAGGCAGCGGTTTAACCCACTGAGCCACCCAGGCGCCCCACATTTAAAATTTTTTTAAAAGGATAAATCTCATGTTAAGTGTTCTTACACTACAATAGAAATAATTGTATAGAATCAAATACACACACCAGAGGATGTAAAACTGGTGAAATGAAACCAAGTTCATTGGATTATATCAGGATTAATTTCAATTTTAAAATATTTAAGTTAATATAGTTCTCTAGATCTAAATATTCTAATATGCTCATTGTAAATTTCAAAAATATGCACATGTATGTATCCATATATTACAGCATTATATGTTATTGTAAGTGCGTGTCTATATGGGCACATGTTATATATAGTTTCTCCCTATTTGCCCTCATCTGAAACATTTTACATATTCCATTTACACAGTGATCTAGAGCATAGTTCTGATTATGTCAGTCTTGGGTTTGTAAACTTTTAATCTTTTACTACTTTGAGTCTAATTTTAAAAATGTGGCTTTAGGGTATTTCTTAAACTGATATAGAAGGATTCTTGGTAAGACATACCATGACTTGGTAAGGCATAGATACCGAGGATGAGAGGTGAGAAATGTGATCAGACACCAAGATTGAGGAATTTTCAGCTAAACTGTTGGATCTTGCAGAATTATTGCTAAAAGTGGATGAACTGGTCAAGGACAGGGGTCAAGGTGAGGTCCAATCAAAAGAAGGATTCAGAGGAGCATGACTAAAGTGAGCATTACTGTCATTACTGAAATATAAATTGGGACACTGAGCTTATCAGAGTCTTTGCGATCAATATATGAGGAGGACAAAGAGAAAGAAAGAATAGTGGGCAGAGAAGGAAGATACCATCACATGCAGGACTCATCTCTTCACTTACAAAGTTTTGAAGGTCTGGATATGAATTTAGAATCTTCCTGATTGTGAAATAAGGGGATAGTTATACTCACCCCTCTACCAGTCTTGAATTTAGGATCTCCCCAGAATCAGTTGTGATTTAAGTAAGGATTTTCTATTGAGCAGATCTCACATTAGCACATCAGCCTACAAAGTTCTCAGATCTGTAAAAAACCATCCATAGCCCTGGAGGATATTTGAGTAGCACAGTAGAGCATCCACTACACCAAGACTCAAGGTTCTCCCATTACTCCCTTCCTTAGTGTTGTCATTTAAAGACAGTGTAGCGCAGAGCCACCTCTCAACTGATAGATGGGCTATTGAAGTTAAACTGAAGAGTTAAGTCAAATTTTCCACCTCTGTGAATTAGGAAAAAAAAAAGTTTATATTCATAAAAATAAACAATTAAACAAATGCAAAGGAATAAGCAGATGAAAGAAATAAAATGAAAGTCTTGAACTTGTTCAGAGTCCCCTCCCCCTGCCCTTTGGGAAAAAAAATAGTATTTTTTAAATTTTTACATTGTAACAATGAAATTTTCACTTTTTTTTCCCTTTAATGTGAAAAATATTCTCTTACCTCCATATAAAAGACATCTAATTAATTCAAGTTGATCTGTTTCTTGCTGTGAAGATTTGGGGAAACTAGACTTTTTAAACTTGAATTCCTTACCTGTAAAATCACAAGTATTTTAAGGTCAAATACAAATTAAATGTAAGAGGCTAAATTATCCCTATTGAAAACGAGTGAAGAAATATCCTTGTTTTTTTTTCCTCAGAGCATTTACTTTATGAAACTTGTAATTTAAGTTCTTTATCTCTCTGAAATGTATAGAAGTCTCTTAAAAAGTTATTTGAGTCTTTTGCCAGCTTTAAGACCTTCGAATATTTTTCTGAAGAACAGTCTTTGAAATGTTATCATCAAGAGAGTGCTTCTATCTCCTGTAGCGCTTCTATCTCCTAGTTTTCCTGGATATGAGCCTCATTTTGGCAGGGTCCCTAGTTTCAAGTTGTAAAGTGCCCCTTCTCATAAGGATATAAGGAATTTATTTTTTTGTTTGGATAAAACCAGTTAGCTAACACAGCTGGTGATTCCAACTACCAAGTACATTTAGGAATTTAGGATGAAATATCTGTAACCAAAAAAAAAAAAAAAAAAAAAGGTATTATCAAGTCATCTTACTTGAGGACTGCTTATTTATCTTGAAAACATGTGCAAATGATTTGTGTCTGCTTAGGCTATGTAGAAGGGTGAGATATGGTTCTGTCTTTGCAGTCTCCTAGCAGATTGCCTGTGATACACAACATATTCTGGTTTCATGCTTATTCAGTAATAAAATTCCTTATTCCTCTTTCCTCTGTCTTTGTTGAGAGGTGTTCTGGATTTGGATAAGATTTTATTGTTTTCCCAACATGATTTAGCTTGCAGAATTCGTGTATGTGTGTGTGTGTGTGTGTGCAGTTGCAGATGATACAAGTAATTAATATAATTTCTACTAAATCTCACTTTGAGAGAAGTTTGAATTTCTTTGATTCATTTGTTCATCTCTAAGCATTCATTCTAGCATTGATAATGCTGAGCATGTATTTATTCACTGACTAATATATTTCTTAGAAGTTTAGAGTTGTAGTATTAATCTTTGTTCTTTTTCTAGACTAGAAAATCAATAAGTGATAGTGAAATTTAGTAAATGCATCCCTGGAAATAAATTATTTCAGGCATTAAAATACTTTGATACCATAGAGATAGGTTTACATTTTATTTCCTCTTACATTCCCAAATCAGAAACTTAAATGGGGCAGGTACATCTTCACTAAAGCTCGTATCAACCATGTGAATCTCAGTATGTTCAGCTCCACTGGTTTTACTTATATATTCTTTGAAATATGTGACACTTATAAACAAATAAATACCACATAATCTTTGAAACTAATGAAATTGGACCATTTCCTTACACCACACACAAAAATAGACTCAAAATGGATGAAGGACCTCAATGTGCGAAAGGAATCCATCAAAATCCTTGAGGAGAACACGGGCAGCAACCTCTTCGACCTCTGCCGCAGCAACATCTTCCTAGGAACAACGCAAAAGGCAAGGGAAGCAAAGGAAAAAATGAACTATTGGGATTTCATCAAGATCAAAAGCTTTTGCACAGCAAAGGAAACAGTTAACAAAATCAAAAGACAACTGACAGAATGGGAGAATATATTTGCAAACGACATATCAGATAAAGGACTAGTGTCCAGAATCTATAAAGAACTTAGCAAACTCAACACCCAAAGAATAAATAATCCAATCAGGAAATGGGCAGAGGACATGAACAGACATTTCTGCAAAGAAGACATCCAGATGGCCAACAGACACATGAAAAAGTGCTCCATATCACTCGGCATCAGGGAAATACAAATCAAAACCACAGTGAGATATCACCTCACACCAGTCAGAATGGCTAAAATCAACAAGTCAGGAAATGACAAATGCTGGCGAGGATGTGGAGAAAGGGGAACCCTCCTACACTGTTGGTGGGAATGCAAGCTGGTGCAACTACTCTGGAAAACAGCATGGAGGTTCCTCAAAATGTTGAAAATAGAACTGCCCTATGACCCAGCAATTGCACTATTGGGTATTTACCCTAAAGATACAAATGTAGTGATCCAAAGGGGCACATGCACCCGAATGTTTATAGCAGCAATGTCCACAATAGCCAAACTATGGAAAGAACCTAGATGTCCATCAACAGATGAATGGATCAAGAAGATGTGGTATATATACACAATGGAATACTATGCAGCCATCAAAAGAAATGAAATCTTGCCATTTGCGACAACATGGATGGAACTAGAGCGTATCATGCTTAGCGAAATAAGTCAAGCAGAGAAAGACAACTATCATATGATCTCCCTGATATGAGGAACTGGTGATGCAACATGGGGGCTTAAGTGGGTAGGAGAAGAATAAATGAAACAAGATGGGATTGGGAGGGAGACAAACCATAAGTGACTCTTAATCTCACAAAACAAACTGAGGGTTGCTGGGGGGAGGGGGTTAGGGAGAAGGGGGTGGGATTATGGACATTGGGGAGGGTATGTGCTTTGGTGAGTGCTGTGAAGTGTGTAAACCTGGTGATTCACAGACCTGTACCCCTGGGGATAAAGATATATGTTTATAAAAAATAAAAAATTAAAAAAATAATAATATTTTAAAATATAGAATATTTCTATATTTGTTTTAATGAGCCATAAGGAAAAAGATTTCACACTTTTCCCTATCACCACTAATTATATATTCTTATGTGCCTAAAGCTAGAACTCACTTGGTCATTGGTTTTTAATTAGATAGGGGAGAGTGTTCTTGTATTTTTCACTACATACTTATACAAAGCATATGTATTATCATTTTATTTATTTTTTAATAAATAAATGTTTTATTTTTATTTATATCATTTATTTATTTATTTTTGAAATGCTGATGACAATCCCTTTTATTAACTGAGAATTTATTCTGACTAAATTCTACATATAGGTATATAAAACAACCATCTGTGAACACAAAAGTATCAGACCACAATGATGCAAACTGTGAAAACTGCTTTATTCTCTGTTGTTTGCTTTAACTTTGTATGTAGTGGGAGGGAAGGGGAAAAATCTTATCCATCCCTATAAAAATGGCATTTTTTAACATATTAATAGATTGCGTAGAAGGCTGAAGATATATAGTCCATTCTCTTTCTATACAATCTCTGTAAAATCTCAGTCTTAACAGGGATGGCTGGTATTTGTGAGGAAACAGTGTTTTTTCACCTCAGGCTATGATGTGGATTAAGTAAGGAGTTTTGTCTCTGAAGACCTGGAGTGATACTGACAAGTTCACGGGGATGTGAAGAATATGTCCTGGTTTGTATTTTTTAGTTGGACAATTTTTATCAAACCTTGTTACTTTCATTATTATAAAATACTCTATATTAAAAATAAATTATACTAAATTTGAAAATTTTGTTAAAATTATTTTTAAGGTTTTATTATATGTATTTTAGAATTCTAGGTATTTATGAGTCCCTTCAATAACATTTTTCAAGGCATAGTAGATGATATCACAAGTTTTGACTTGGGCTACTCTTCTCTAATCTGGAATATTATTCCAAATATATTGGGTTTTTACCCTTTTGTTGGTTTTTTTCAGAAGTAATTTTTGGACCCTAAGGAACCTGGAGAATCATTCAATTTATTTATCATCTATTGAGAACTCATCAGTTAGCATTATATACAATGATTACAGTTACTAAAATAAAGTTTTTTTAAAAATTAACATAATGAATTATTTCCTTCAGGGGTGCAGGTCTGTGAATCATCAGTTTTCCATAATTCACAGCACTCAACATATCACATATCGTCCCCAGTGTCCATAACCCAGGCACACTATACCTCCCCCCCGCCCCCCACCAGCAACCCTCTGTTTCCTGAGAGTTAGAGTCTCTTATGGTTTGTCTCCCTCCCCAGTCCCCCATCTTGTTTCATTTTTTCCCTCCCTGCCCCCAATGATCCACCACCCTTCTTCTCAAATTTCTAATATCAGAGAGATCATATGATAATTGTTTTCCTCTGATTGACTCACTTTGCTTAACATAATACCCTCTAGTTCCATCCACATTGTTGCAAATGGCAGGGTTTCATTTTTTTTTTTTTTTTGATGACTGGATAGTATGCCATTGTATATATATAAACCATATCTTCTTTATCCATTCATCCGTTGAAGGGTATCAGGTTTGTTCCATAGGTTGGCTATTGTGGACATTGCTGCTATAAACATTCAGGTGCACATGCACCTTCAGATCACTACATTTGTATCTTTAGGGTAAATACCCAGTAGTGTGATTGCTCAGTCATAGGGTGGCTTTATTTTCAACTTTTTGAGAAACCTCTACTATTTTCCAGAGTGGCTGCACCAGCTTACATTCCCACAAGCAGTGTAGGAGGGTTCCCCTTTTTCCACATCCTTGCCAAAATCTGTCATTTCCTGACTGGTTAATTTTAGCCATTCTGAGTGGTGTGAGGTGATACCTCACTGTAGTTTTGATTTGTATTAACCTGATGCCTAATGATGTTGAGCACTTTTTCAGTGTCTGTTTCATGTGTCATGTGTCTGTTGGCCATCTGAATGTTTTCTTTGCAGAAATGTCTGTTCATATCCTCTGCCCATTTCTTGATTGGATTATTTGTTCTTTGGGTGCTGAGTTTGATAAGTTCTTTATAGATTTGGGATACTAGCCCTTTATCTGATATGTTATTTGCAAATATCTTCTCTCATTCTGTCAGTCGTCTTTTTTTTTTTTTAACTGTTTCCTTTACTGTGCAAAAGCTTTTGATCTCAATGACATTCCAGTAGTTCATTTTTGCCCTTGTCTCCCTTCCCTTTGGTGCTGTTTCTAGGAAGAAGTTGCTGTGGTGGAGGTCAGAGAGGTTGCTGCCTGTGTTCTTCTCAAAGATTTGGATGGATTCCTCTTTCGCATTGATGTTTTTCATCCATTTTGAGTCTATTTATGTGTGTGGTATAATAAAATTGTCCAGTTCCATTCATCTGCATGTGGATGTCCAATTTTCCCAACCCCATTTGTTGAAGAGATCATCTTTTTTCCATTGGACATTCTTTCCTCCTTCGTCGAAGATTTCTTGACCATGGAGTTGAGGTTCCCATTTCTGGGCTCTCTATTCTGTTACATTGACCTATGTGTCTGTTTTTGTGTCAGTACCTTATGGTCTTGATGACTACAGCTTTGTAATAGAGTTTGAAGTCTCGAATTGTGATGTTGCCAACTTTGGTTTTTTTTATCTTTCTTTCTTTTTTTTAAGACCCTATTTTATTTGACAGAGAGAGGCACAGTGAGAGAGGGAACATAAGTAGGGAAAGCAGGAGAGGGAGAGGCAGGCTCCCCCTTGCTGAGCAGGGAGCCATATGTGGGGCTCCATTCCAAGACCCTGGGACCATGACCTGAGCCAAAGGCAGATGTTTAATGACTGAACCATCAAGGCGCCACATGGTTTTCTTTTTCAACATTCCTCTGACTATTTGGGGTCTTTTCTGGTTCCACATAAGTTTTAGGATTATTCTATTTCTTTGGGGGGGGAGGTTGCATTTTGATAGGGATTGCATTAAATGTGTAGATTGCTCTAGGTAGCATAGAGATTTTCACAATATTTGTTCTTCCAATCCTTGAGCATGGAATGTTTTTCCATTTCTTTGTGTCTTCCTCAATTTCTTTCATAAGTACTTTAGCGTTTTCTGAGTACAGATTCTTTGCCTCTTTGCTTAGCTTTATTCTTGGTATCTTATGGTTTTGGGTAAAATTGTAAATGAGAGTGACTCCTTAATTTCTCTTTCTTCTATCTTGCTGTTTGTGTATAGAAATGCACCTGATTCCCATGCATTGATTTTATATCCTGACACTTTATTGAATTCCTGTATGAGTTCTAGCAGTTTTGGAGTGTAGACCTTTGGGTTTTCCACATAAAGTACCGTATCATCTGAAAAGAATGAGAGTTTGACTTCTTCTTTGCCAATTCAGATGCCTTTAATTTCTTTTTGTTGTCTGATTGCCGTGGCTAGGACTTCTAGTACTATGTTGGAGAGAAGTGGTGAAAATGGACAGCCCTGTTGTGTTCCTGACCTTAGGGCAAAAGCTCACAGTTTTTCCCTATGGAGAATGATATTCACTGTGGATTTTTCACAGATAGCTTTTATGATATTGAGGTATATACCCATTATCCCTACACTGTGAAGAATTTTGATCAAAAAAGGATGCTGTACTTTGTCAGATGCTTTTTCTACATCTACTGAGAGTATCATATGGTTTTTGTTCTTTCTATTATTAATGTATTATATCTCATTCATGGATTTGTGGATGTTGAATCCAACCTTGAAGCCCATGAATAAATTCCACTTGGTCCTTTTAATGTACTGTTGGATCTTATTGGTTAGTATTTTGGTGAGAATTTTTGCATCCATGATCATCTAGCATATTGCTCTGTAATTCTTCTTTTTGATGAGTCCTTTGTCTGGTTTTAGGATCAAGGTAATGCTGGCCTCATAAAATAAATTTGAAAATTTTCATTTTTTAGAGCAGTGTTAGGAGAATAGGTATTAGTTCTTCTTTGAATGTTTGGTAGAATTCCCCTGGGAAGCCTTCTGGCCCTGGGCTCTTGTTTGTTGGGAGATTTTTGATGACTGCTTCAGTCTCCTTACTGGTTATGGGTCTGTTCAGGTTTTCTATCCCTTCCTGGTTCAGTTTTGGTAGTTTATAGGTCTCTAGGAATACATCCCTGTCTTCCAGATTGTCAAATTTGCTCTTATATAGCTGCTTATAATTTTTTCTTAAAATCGTTTATATTTCTTTGTTGTTGGTTGTGATCTTTCCTCTTTCATTCATGATATTATTAATTTGGGTCCTTTCACTTTTCTTTTTGATAGTGTGGCCAAGGGTTTATCAATCTTATTAATTCTTTCAAAAAACCAGCTTCTAGGGGCACCCTAGGGGCTCAGTGGGTTTAGTCTCTGCCTTCAGCAGATCTGGGTCATGATCTCAGGGATTGAGCCCCGCAGTGGGCTCTCTGCTCAGCGGAGAGCCTGCTTTCCCCTCTCTCTGTGCCTGCCTCTCTATTTATGATCTCTCTCTCTCTCTCTCTCTGTCAAATAAATAAAGAAATAAAATCTTAAAAAAAATAAATAATAAAAAAAGCCCCTAGTTTCATTGATCTGTTCTACTGTTCTTTTGGTTTCTATTTCATTGATTTCTGCTCTGATCCTTATTATTTCTCTTCTCCAGCTAGCTTTAGGCTTTCTTTGCTGTTCTTTCTCCAGGTCCTTTAGGTGTAGGGTTAGGTTGTATACTTGAGACCTTTCTTCTTGAGAAAGTCTTGCATTGCTATATACTATGCTCTCAGCAACGCCTTTGCTGTGTCCCAAAGATTTTGAAGAGCTGTGTTTTCATTTTCACTTGTTTCCATATATATTTTTTTAATCTTCTTTAATTTTTAGTTGATGCATTCATTCTTTAGCAGGATGTTCTTTAGCCTCCATGTGTTTGAGTTCTTTCTGACCTTCCTCTTGTGGTTGAGTTCTAGTTTCAAAGCATTATGTTCTGAAAATTTGCAGGGAATGATCTCAGTTTTTTGGTGGTATTATTTTGTTTGTTTGTTTTTTTAACTGGTTGAGACCTGATTTGTGACCCAGGATGTGATCTATTCTGGAGAATATTCCGTATGCACTAGAGAAGAATGTATATTCTGTTGCTTTAGAATGGAATGTTCTGAATATATCTGTGATGTCAATCTGGTCTAGTGTGTCATGTAAAGACTATTTCCTTGTTGATCTTTTGCTTAGATGATCTGTCCATTTCAGTAAGGGGGCGTGAACATCCCCTACTATTATTATTGTTGATATGCTTCTTTTGTTTTCTTAATTGGTTTATATAATTGGCTGCTCCTATGTTAGGAGCATATGTATTTAAAAATTGTTAGATATTTTTGTTGAATAGACCCTTTCAGTATGATATAGTATTCCTTCCTCATCTCTTATTATAGTCTTTGGCTTGAAATCTAATTTATCTGATATAAGGTTGCCACCCCAGCTTTCTTTTGATGTCCTTTAGCATGGTAAATTGTTTTCTACCCTCTCACTTTAATTATGGGTCTAAAATGAATTCTTGCAGACAGCATATCAATGGGTCTTTTTTTTTTTTTTTTTTAATACATTCTGATACCCTGTGTATTTTGGTTGGGGGCATTTAGCCCATTTACCTTGAGGGTAACTATTAAAAGATTTGAATATAGTGCCATTGTATTGCCTTTAAGGTGACAGTTACTGTTTATTGTCTCTGTTCCTTTCTGTTCTGTTAGTTTTAGGTTTTCTCTTCACTTAGAGGACCCCTTTCAATATTTCCTGTAGGGCTGGTTTAGTGTTTGCAAATTCTTTTAGTTTTTATTTTCCCTGGAAGCTTTTTATCCCTCTTATTTTCAATAACTGCCTAGCTGGATATAGTATTCTTGGCTGCATATTTTTCTTCTGCCAGTCTCATATTTCTACTCTTGTATGCTTTAGACCTCTTATCCTGAGCTGCTTTCAGGACTTTCTCTTTGTCCTGGAGACTTGTAATTTTTACTATTAGATGACAGGGTGTTGACCTGTTTTTATTGATTTTGAGTGGGATTTTGATGCTTGTTCCCCTCCCCAAATTATGGAAGTTCTCTGCTATAATTTTCTCCAATAGTTCTCTGCCCCCCTTTCTCTTTCTTCTTCTTTTGGGATCCCAATTATTCTAATATTGTTTCATCTTAGGTATCACTTAGCCCTCAAATTTTCTTTTTGTGGTCCAGTAGTTATTTATCTCTCTATTTCTCAGTTTCTTTATTCTCCATCATTTGGTCTTCTATATTGCTAATTGTCTCTTCTGCCTCATTTATCCTAGCAGTAAAAGCCTCCATTTTTTATTGCACCTGTTTAATAGCTTTTTTAAAATCTCAACTTGGTTAGATTTTAGTTTTTTTATTTCTCCAGAAAGGAATTTTATTTTTCCAGAAAGGGATTCTCCAATAGCTTATATGGTTTTTTAAAGCCCAGCTAGCATCTTTATAATTGTTATTCTGAACTCTAGTTCTGACATCTTACTAGTCTGTATTGATTAGGTCCCTAGCCATTGGTACTGCCTCTTGTTTTTTTGGTGAGGTGAGTTTTTCCACCTTCTTGGTTTATCCAGAGAGTAGATGAATGAGAGAACAAAAATACTAAAAGGGTAGCAATGTCCACAGAAAAAGACACACTAACCAAATCAGAAGAGACCCAAAACCAGGGGGAGATGAAAGGAAAAAAAAATATACATGTATATATATATAATACAGCATATTTTATATATTACATATACATAAATATGATTAGACGGGTGAATAGAACAGAGCCACATACCTGATGCTGGCTGTATTTTGGTCTGTTAGAAAAAACTGCCTCCCAAAATTTTCACAAAACAAAAACTTATACAAAAATAAGGGTAAACACAATGAAGAGGTTGAATATGAATGTAAAGCTGAAAATTAAAATAAAAAAAGATTTTAAGGAAATGCATAAATAATGAATCTGGCAACACTGTATTTTTTTTTTTTAATTACCAAAAAAAAAAAAAAAAAAAAAAAAGAAATAAAAGGAAATAATAAGAAGTTGCTTGGACAAAAAAAGGAAAGAATGTGATCAGGTTAGCGACTAGAACCAAGCCATGTGTAGATTTAAGGTATATTTTGATCTATTAGAAGAAACTGTATCCTGAAATTTTAAAGAAAGAAAAACCTATGTGTATACAGAAAATAAGGCTAAACACAATGAAAGGATAGAATATGACTAGTACAATGAAAATACAAAGAAAAATTTTAAAAAGGTGTTGATAAGATTATATAGTTAAAAATGCTAAAATAAGAGGAACAATTGAAAAAATAGAATATGATAAAAATAAATTAAAAAAAATTTAACTTTGAAAAAACTAAAGAATCATGGGGGGGGGGAACCTATGAATTCTATTTGCTATATTCCAGTAGCTCTGAAATTTTGCAGTTCTCATTGATCGGTGAAGTTGGTCTTGGCTGGATGTTCTTATTATTCTTCTGTGGGAGGAGCCTATTGCATTGTTTCTTAGATGCCTTTGCCCAACGTGGAATTGCACCCCCCCTTTTCAGGGGCCAGCCCAAGTAATCTGCTCAGTTTTGCTCTTCGTTACTTTTGTTCATTTAACACTTTCTGTACAGTGGGGAAAGCATATAGTAATTGGATAATACAGTATACAATGGAAGCACAGAAATGGAACACACTATTTGTTTAGGACAACACAATCTTTGATGTGTGTGCATGTGCAGCAATTTCTGCATAGTCACTTGAAAGTTGATAGGTTGGCTTGCCACATATTTCCATATATTCAGCTTATAAGGGACAAAGGGCTCAAGTGGATTTTGAGAGTTTATCATGACCTGAAGGAAGTATGAGCTTTTTGTTTGCATTTTTTCCCCAATCCCAAATCTTTGCTGGGGCCATTACACAGTAGAATGGGGTGTATGCTCCACAAACATTGTGTCAGTGTTCCGACTGAGAATCAATGAGCTTTAGAAACCCCAAATCTCATATGAGTGTTTCTGGAAAACTTTCCAGTGCCCCTTTCTGGAAAGAAACATTATCTTCACTATCCTAGATTATAAGGAAATGTTCAAAGAGAGGAAGGAGGAAGTTGTCAGTCTTTAAACTATCTTTGATATCCAGGAATGGAGTTTTTTTCTCTCTGGAATTTAAATAAATCTGAGCAGATGACTTAATTTCTAGATATGAAGAGATGTGAAAAATTTGTGGAGAGTTATATCTCAAATTAGGATACTTTTGGGCAACCTTCACAGGATAAATAAACACTAAAATTTGAAGCCTGAGGGAAGGTTGTTCAAGAAGAATAAGGGTCCACAGGTTGCCATCAAAAACATAGGGCAATAATTTTGATATGGCTAGAATATAGATGTAATACTTGGCAGATTATACTGGAAAGGCAACAATTCTGAGCATTTAGCCTCACTAAAAGAGACTAAAGAGTTAATATTTCATCCTGAGATGAGTAGAGAGCCTTTGAATTCATTTACATATAGGCATAAGTAGCTGTGCTTCAGGGAATATAATGCTTGGGAAGCATGTCTCGCTGGAGGAAGCTCAAAGCTAATTTTGTTATTTCTTCACACACTATAAACAAAACATAAGCAAACCTGACTAAAAATCCATACCTTTTCTGGTCATATTTTATTTTACCCTTTTTTTTCCTATATTCTCTTTTTCTGATACAAATTACAACATTTTTCTTCCTCCTCTTCTATATTCTGCAAGCATTTAGTTCAATAGAAAACCAGATTTTCCATACTGCCATCATTCTAGCATCCTTCCTTCACATGTCTCTCTTCTTTCTCATCTTGTCAAGGACAAATCTTTGATTTCTCACAGAGGGCCAGCCCAGTGCTACCTTCAAATCACCTCTCTCATGTTCTTGAAAAACTGCTTTCTCAGTCTTTGCATATGAAATTTGGTTATCCACTGTAACTGTTACTGTGTGAAAAATTTTACATATTTGTGGAAGATTTTGATATATGGCATACCTGTGCTTCCTATCTCAAGTCGTAATATTGTCCCTGTTGATCTTGTGTTCTTACAAAAATCCCTACAGTAGGTAAATTCCATTTTTTTTTACTTTTTACTTTTTTACTTCTTAAGATCTAAAACATTTCAGTTATACTTTATTTCAGCCACTCTAGCCTACAGCTATATTAGCAGAACATAACAGCATCAGCAGGTGTTTCATCTCTAGAGTTAAACTGTCTATAATTGCTTTGTTAACAACCTCTTCCAGTTGTATTTATTACTTTATCCCCCATAAATCATCACTTACTTCATGCCTTGATTTTCTCCAATTGTAAAGAGCCCTCCTTGTCTTCAGATCTCCTCTTTGTAGACTAAACTCAAAGAACATACATTCTATTTTAGTGATGTAAATGCCCCCAATTCTATTGTCTTCTTGCCCTTTCTTAAATCTGAGAAAACATCATCATAAATTTTATAAAATATCTGTCTTCTTTTTTAATTTTTTTTTAAAGATTTTATTTATTTATTTGACAGAGAGAAATCACAAGTAGATGGAGAGGCAGGCAGAGAGAGAGAGAGGGAAGCAGGCTCCCTGCTGAGCAGAGAGCCCAATGCGGGACTCGATCCCAGGACCCTGAGACCATGACCTGAGCTGAAGGCAGCGGCCTAACCCACTGAGCCACCCAGGCACCCCGTCTTCTTTTTTTAATCCAGGTTTCTGAGCACTAAGGGAAATCTAAGCATGTACATCAGAGACACTTTCGGTTCATCATGATAAATCTCTAGGTCCTAATCAATAATTTACAGAACCACTGATATTTAATTTTAAATCTGTGTGGGATATTATCTCTAAGGTCTTTGAACTAAGTCTAGCAAAACATCAGTGAGATTTAGAAAATATGCTTTAATCCACTGACTTACTGTAAACTTGAATCAAAGAGATAATCCCTTATAAAATTCACAGTTCAATATAGCAATAATTCTCAAATTTCTTGCATATTTATAAAAATAACAAGAGCTAATATTAATTATAAAACAATTTGATGGTGGATGTTTAAAATTCAAAACCATATGTTTTCGAATCAATGAAACAAGATGGGACTGGGAGGGAGACAAACCATAAGTGACTCTTAATCTCACAAAACAAACTGAGGGTTGCTGGGGGGAGGGGGGATGGGAGAAGGGGGGTGTGGTTATGGACATTGGGGAGGGTATGTGCTTTGGTGAGTACTGTGAAGTGTGTAAACCTGACGATTCACAGACCTGTACCCCTGGGGATAAAAATATATGTTTATAAAAAATAAAAAATTAAAATAAAATAAAATAAAATAAAATAAAATTCAAAAACAGGTGTTCACAAATTGCCTTCAATATAAATTTTGTTATTTCAAGCAGATTTATCTTGTCCTTTAGTCTCTGGACACAGTAATTCCTAGTCTAGTAGTAATTATTCTCTCATCCAGAATTTTTTTTTGATGTGTTTTTCTTGAAGTGTAATTCTCAAGTGTGTGTCTGTATGTGTGTACCTTAGACCTAGTTTATATTCATAACTTGAATCTCTTTAGTATACCTATTACTATGGCCCTTAAGATTATTATCATGCCAGAAATGGTCTTATTTTTCTTTTCTTGAATGTAAGGGCAGAGTGCATGTCTGCAATATTCTTTTATGGCCTTGCCTGAACAGAAGAGTACTAAATAACTTTTCAACAATGGTGATAATTTAAATCTATCCCTCCAAATTTTGCTGGCATTGTACTTACCGCTTTCTTGCACTCCCCTCATACATGAACAAACATGCAACTTCTCTGAAGGCAAAAATTCATTATCATGCCAGCATAATACAAGGCATGTTTACCTAAGTTTCACTTAATATGTTAAGATGTCAAACTCCTTCAAAATAATAAAATATACATTCCAGATAGTTATAGAAAATATGTAGAGATTTATTTTTGAGAGATCTATAGCATATTTGGATTTTTTACATAGTGATGCTTACTTTACTTTACTCCCTTTTACTTCCTTTTACTCCCTTACATTAGATGAGGATTAATTTTTTAGGTGGAATTACTGATTTTGAAAATTTTTAAAAATAATTTATTTGTAAATTTAGCAATCTGATAAAACTGAAGCTTATAAAGACAGAATATTATCTGGAAAAAATAGCTTTATTTCTTATTTGAATTAGAGATGATCTAATGATTTTTTTTTTTTTTTCTAAATACCATCAACTTCTGGAAGAAATTCCTTAAGGGTGCCTGGGTGGCTCAATTCATTAAGCATCTCCCTTTGGCTGAGGTCACAATATAAGGGTCCTGAGATGGAGCCCTGTATTGGGCTCCATGCTTGATGTGGTGTCTGCTTGTTCTTCTGCCCCTCCCTCTGCTAGTGAACTCTCTCTCTTTCAAATAAATAAATGAAATCTTAAAAAAAAGACACTAAAATGAAATGAGAAGTAGTAAAATACTAAAGCAAGTACAAGTGCTAGAACATTGATAACATTACTGTCCTGATTAATACAAATGAAAGAAAAACCACAGATGTTAGAAATGAAGGGGAAATATAAATATCTATCATTTGATAGTGACAAAAATTGACATTAAACAAGTGTTAAAAAAATTGAAACATGATTCTTTATAGATGTGTGACTTTGGACAAGTCATTTTATCTTTTTAAGCTTTATTTCCTTCATCTAGATATGAAGATACTAATAAAAGAGTTTTGAGCACTTTGTACATATCTTAGAGATTCAATATATAGTATTGAATTAATATATAATTCAATATATAATAACTAATAATTAGATTTTTACATTAAATTTTGTTAAATTACTTAACTTTGGAATAAGTTTTTAAAAAACAATTTTATTGAGAAATAATTGGGATAAAGCAAATGACACATATTTCAAGTGTGCATGTTGAGAAGTGTTATGATTTTGTTAAATCAGCAGTTAAGTGCAGCCTCAAGGTGCTTGCTGGATGGTGAGCCACAGTTGTCAGAAAAGATTGGAAGAGAAACTGAGATAGAGAAGTTAGTCATGGATTGTGGAGAGAGGTACACAGCAGGCCTCAAGATGATATTCAGAAAGGGCAAGACAGGGTACAAGCAGAGAGAGAGGCAGGACTTGAGGTGTATACCCTTTTTGGAGTATGTGGCTGGAGTGGTTTGGAGTTCCCAAGGTAAGTCTATATCTGCCAATTAAAGCAAAAGAGAGACAGATTTTGGGTAAGCATTGTGGGGGTCATATCTGGAGGGTACACAGGGAAAGGTCCTGGAAAGCAGGAGAGACTTTTTCACAAGGACTGTTGGAGAAGTCTTATCTAGAATTTAGTTTTACTTGTGACTGGGGCATGAACTTGCATGAGGGGCTATTAAGGTTTTAGCTCCCCAGCTCCTTTGATCAAATGCAATGGATACTGAAGTGGCAATACTGTGCTGTCGCTTACCTAGACTCTCAACAGTAACATGTATACATCAAAGAAACTATCATCATTATCAGGAGAATGAATATATCCATCACCCCAAGAATTGCTTCATGTGCCTTTAGAATATTTTCTTCCCCTGTCTTCTTGCATCTACTCCTACTGCCCAAACTTCATCCCAAAACAATGTCCATCCCTAGACCTTGGTTTGCATCTCTTGGAATTTCATATAAATGGAACCATAGAGTATGCTCTAGTTTTTGTCTAGCTTCTTTGACTCAGGATAGTTATTTTAAGACTTCTTTAAATTGTTGCACACTTTAATAGTTACAAGCCTTTTATTCCTGATTGGTAGTCCATTGCATGGATAGACACAGTTTGTTTATCCATGCTCATGTTGATAGGCATCTGGATTGACTGCAGTTTTTGGTAGTTACAATTAAAACTGTAATTAACATTTCTTTTTGTATAGTTTCTTGGTAAATATATATTTTTTCATTCCTCTTGGGTAAATATATATGAGTGGATTGGGGTATATGGATTTTTTTTTAAGAATGCCAAACTGTTTTCTAGACTGGCTCTACCATTTTATATTGCTGTCTTTAGTGCGTGAAAGTTCTAATTCCTTCACGTCTTAGCCAAAACTTGGTATGGTCACTATTTTTAATTTTAGCCATTCTAAGAAGTATGCACTCATTTCATTTTGTGTGTATGTTAAAGACTATTTTTTTTTTCTTAAAGTTGTTTCAAGTTCACAACAAACTTCAAGGTCAGAGATGTTCCATATATCCACTGCCCTCATACATGTGGGGCCTCATGCACTGTTAACATTACTCATCCAGATTTTACTATTTTTTCTTTCTTTCTTTCTTTCTTTTTTAAACCAAGGATTAACCTACAATGGCAAATCATAATTACCCAATATCCATAGTTTACCTAAGGGTTCACTCTAACTGTTTGGACAAATGAATTGTGATATATATCTCTCATTATAATATCATACAGAGTATTTTCAGTGTTCAAAAATTCCTCAGTTTTGCATATTCATCTCTTCCTCTTCAACTCCTCACCTCTGGCAATCATTGATCCTTTTATTGTCACTATAGTTCTCTGCCTTTCCCAAAATGTCATATATTTGCAATCATACAGTATGATATTTTCTCATATTAGTAGTATTTTCCATTTAGTAGTATGCATTTAAGATACCTACCTATATTTTCTGGCTTGATAGTTTATCTTCTTTTTTCTTTTTTTCTTTCAGTTTTTTATTTTAATTTCAGTTAGTTAACATGTAGTGTAGTATTAGTTTCAGGTGTACAGTTTGGTGATTCAATAATTCTTCCATACAACATTTGGTGCTCATCACAGCATGTATACTCCTTAATCTCCCATTTAACTTATCCCCCACCACCTCCCCTCTGGTAACCATGTTTATTTTCTATAGTTAAGAGTGCATTTTTTAGTTTGCCTGTCTCCTTCTTTTTTCTCCTTTATCTCCTTTGTTTGTTAAATTCCAAATGTGAGTGAAGTCATATGGTATTTGTCTTTCTCTAACAGACTCATTTCACTTAGCATAATACTCTAGCTCCATTCATGTCATTGTAAATGGTAAGACTTCATTCTTTTTATGGCTAAGTAATATTCCATTGTATATATATATATACCACCTCTTCTTTATTCACACATCAGTTGGTTGGATATTTGGGCTCTTTCCATAATTTGGCTATTTTTGCTAATGATGTTATAAAAATCAGGGTACAGTGGTCTTTCCAAATCAGTATTTTTTTATACTCTTTATACCTAGTAGCGCAATTGCTGGACCACTTTCTTACCCCATACACAAAAATGAATTCAAAATGGTTGAAAGACCGAAATGTGAGACAGGAAACCACCAGAATCCTAGAAGTTAGGCATTAACCTCTCTGACATTGGCCATAGCAACTTCTTACTAGCTATGTCTCCTGAGACAAGGGAAACAACAGCAAAAATAAATTGTTGGGATTTCATCAAAGCAAAAAACTTCTGCATAGTGAAGGAAACAGTCATTTGAACTAAACTAAAAATCAGCCTATGAGATGGGAGAAGATATTTGCAAATGACATATCTGGTAAAGGATTAATTTCCAAAATATAAAAAGAACTTACCAAACTCTGCCAAAACCAAATAATATATTTGAAGAAAGGGCAGAAGACACAAAGAGACATTTTTTTTTTTAATTTTTTATTTTTTATAAACATATATTTTTTATAAACATATATTTTTATCCCCAGGTCTGTGAATCACCAGGTTTACACACTTCACAGCACTCACCAAATCACATACCCTCCCCAATGTCCATAATCCCACCCCCTTCTCCCCAACCCCCTCCCCCCGGCAACCCTCAGTTTGTTTTGTGAGATTAAGAGTCACTTAAGAGACATTTTTTTAAAGAAAACATCCAGATGGCTAACAGACACATGAAAAGAGGCTCAACATTACTCATCATTAGGGGAATACCAATAAAAAATACAATGAGATATCACCTCACATCAGTCAGAATGGCTAAATTTAGCACAGGAAAAAACATGGGTTTGTGAAAATCTGGAGAAAGGGGACCCTTCTTACATTTTTTGGTGGGAATGCAAACAGGTGCAGTCCTCTGGAGAACAGTATGGAGTTTCCTCAAAAAGTTAAAAATAGAACTATCCTACCTATGATCCAGCAATTGGACTAATTTTTTTTTAGCATTAATATTCCTTTTTAGCATTAATATTCCTAGTATAGCACAGATGCTATACTAGTACTAGAATTACTTCTATTAATATCTAACTGGATGTGCCACAGTTTATATATCCATTCACCTGCTGGTGAACATCTTGTTGACTTCCAAGTTTTGACAGTTATGAGTAAAGCTGCTGTAAATGTCTGTGTACCGGCTTTTGTGTGGACATAAATTTCAAACCCAAATTTCAGTACCCATAAATTTGGGTAAATACCAAAGAGTGCAGTGGCTGGATCACATGCCTTAGAATGTACTTAGTTCTGTTAAAAACCATTAAACTGTCCATAGTGGATATGCAACTCCGCATTCCCACTAGCAATGCATGGGAATTCCTATTGTTACACATTCTTGTCAGTATTTGGTATGGGGAAGACAGTATAGGAGATAATTTTATTCAACAGCAAAATATGAAAATTAAGTAGGTCATAAGTGTTCTGGATTTGGATCATTCTAATAGTTCTGTAGTGGTATTTCAGTGTTTCTGATTTACATTTTCCTGATGGCATAAGTGAAGCCTCTTCTTCAAAGTGGTTTTAATTTCCTGTTCTTAATTATGTTGTCCATGTGCTTATTTGCAATCCATATATCATCTTTCATGTGTCTGTTCATTTATTACATGAAGTTAATTTTTCTTACTGAGTTTTGGCAGTCAGTTGTCTATGCTCTGAATATATGTTATCACTTACAATTTGCATATATATTCTCCCAGCTTGTGGCTTGTTTTCCTGAATAGCATCTTTTGAAGAGCAGAAATTTTTAATTTCTATAATGCCCAATTCACCAATTTGTTCTTTTATAAATTATCGTTTTTTATCTTAGAAATTTTTTTCTTAACCCAAGGCTACAAAGGTTTTCCCCTCTATTTTCTCCTAGAAGTTTTACAGTTTTAGATTTTACAGATAGGTTAAGCTATTTTGAATTTATTTTTGTATGAGTAATAGATCAAAGTTTTATGTTGTTTTGGGGGCTTTTTGCATGTGGGTGTCCAGTTATTCCAGAATCCATTTTTGAAAAATCTATCATTTTCTGCTAAATTTCCTTGCATTTTACTGGGAATCAGTTTTCTAAATGTGAGTGAATCTATTTCTGTACTTTATATTTTTAATCAATTTTACTGCATTCATGCCAAAACCACTCATAATAATCTCAAAATCAAGCATTACCCCTATTTATTTTTCCTTTTCCAAGTTATTTCAGTTCTCCGTTTTTTGTTTTGTTTTGTTTTAATTCATGGATGTTAGAATCAGTTTACCCATTTTCTATATAGCCTGCTGGGAATTCAACTGGGATTTCATTGTAGTTTTTAATAAATTTCAGAAATGACACCTTAACATTAAATCTTCTGACCATGAAATGGTATATTCCCCCCACTTTTTTTAAATAAAGAACTTATTTATCTATTTATTTGACAGAGAGATCACAAGTAGGCAGAGAGGCAGGCAGAGAGAGAGAGAGGAGGAAACAGGCTCCCTGCTGAGCAGAGAGCCCAGTGCGGGGCTCCATCCCAGAACCCTGAGATCATGACCTGAGCCGAAGGCAGAGGCTTTAGCCCACTGAGCCACCCAGGTGCGCCCCCCCTTTTTTGGTATAATTTAATTTCTCTCAGTTATGTTTTGTAGCTATCACGGTTTTTTGTTATTGTTGTTGTTTTGCTTTATTTTATTGTCGTTTTAATCAGAAGTCTACTGTCTTTAGAGATCAATTTTCTGAATTGTGTCTATTTTAAAATACTCAAAGTTGTTTCTGTTTTCTTGTTTTGACTCTTAAAGGAACACTCACCAACTTCTCAACTCTTTTAGTTTTATATTAAATGCAACATTCTGCATAAGTCAACCTGAGCAGTCCCCCAAAATAAATGTCAGCTTGGTGGTTGTAAGATCAGTGACCATAACAATTACTTAGACTTCCTTTTAGTGTAAATAGACAGTGTTCAAAAGGGAATAGAAGAAATGGGGAAGACAGTCTAGGGGATAGATAATTTTCAACTAGAGCAAGATATGAAAATTACTTAAGTAGGTTATAAGTGTTTCTTACTATGGGGCAAATATTCATCTTGAGCACTAGGCAGTGGTTTATAATTTTAGGGAGTTAGAATAGCCATCAGAAAATTTGCTTTAGTTATGTATAATGAAGAGTAGACCTGAATAGATGGGTACAACTTTGAATGTTAGAAATAAAGAAATAATTTTTAATTTGGTGGAACTATTATAAAAAACACTAGTCTATAAAAGATGTTTTTTTTTTTTTTTTAATTTGTTTTGTTTTGTTAAGGTCATCTTATAATTTAATGGGAGTTGAGGAAGGGATAGTGTGAGATCTGCTTATGATGGAACTGTAATATTTTGCTTAGGAATTTCATTATTATGTGACAGTTCACTGTTCAGTGTTCTTCTTTGACCAAATCAAACATAAATTTTAGGACCATAGTCTGAGACCAGTATGAAGCATGAGAGGAGGAAGCACAGATGCTATACTAGTACTAGAATTAATTCTAATGAGAGGATTCTTTAGGGGAATGAGAATGGAACTGGGAGCCTATCTGTGATGTACCCTACAAGAGAAGGAACTTTATACGTGTGACTTTGACAATACATTGCTTTGCTATCTGTACTCTCCTTCTCAGAATTCTAGTAGGTTATTGCATTTCTATAATGCATGCAAGAAATCCAGCCATCATTAATCTGCCTTATTATGTGCTAATCTGCACTTATTTAAATGGTATTAATTTAAAATTGGTGTTAGTATATTTTTGATAATATTTACTTGATTAGTTTCTTAAGTACTTAGCAGCTTTGTAGATTTAAACCTATACTTTTATTCCAAATAGTTAGCAGTCCTAAAAAACTTACATTGACAAATCATTATTACAGTTTAAATAACTGTAAGTTATAAATAACTGAAAATAATTTCTTTTCAACATTCTGTACTTTTAAACTTTTCAAAAATCTTTATTTTTTGGTTTCTAATTAGTATGAATTAATGAGGTTCTTGCTATAAAATTCATTGCAATTTTCTCACTAATCAAAATTCATTCTTGCCTGCTCTGAAGGTGTGGTTTGGCTGATTGAATATTATATTCTCTGTGGTTTCTCCACTCATAGGTCAATTAACTCCTTTGCTTCAACTCCTCTGTTTGGAAAATGGCTCTCTTATTGCTTGTAATTCAGCTTTCTCACAGGAGTGCTGTGAAGTATAATGAAGAGGAAAGTAGCACTGACAAATTGAAACTGAATAGAACTGAGGATTCAAGGATCTATGATTTGCACCTGGTCTTGCTAGTTAAGAAACATGGTAAATTAAACTTTTTCGAGATTTAAATTGTCCTTGTATAAAATAATGGAATGAGTTTTCCTGTTATTTGGTGGAAAGACTTAAGTACTACCTGTGAGAGAAGAGAATAAAAGGGGAAATAATAGCCAGAAGTAAAAGTAAAGAATATTAAATTGAGATACTGAAAGAAGATCAGTTTGTAAAGAAGAAAAGTGAGGGGAGTGGGGGAGTTGAGAGGAACGTTATTAGCAGATCCCATGCTTCAAGAAGAAGACAGAACCTGGAACTCATTTTTCCTGAGGCAGTTGTAGGCACATTAGAGTAAAACTTCACACTAAGAAAGATGTGGAAAGAACTGTCAGTGTGAGTGTGGAAAAAGGTAGAATAAACAGAAAGCTGATATCCTAAGTAATAGGTTGGCTACCTGTTGGTTCTCTTTTAACTAAAGAGTGGGGATAAAAGGATTTGAGAGAAAAAAGACACCTACAGAGAGAGCAAATAAGTCATTAGAACATCTAAAGTCAGTCCTTTATCTGAAGATATTCGGGGGGAAATGGCAGTGGATAGAGCTTTGGTAATTTGAAGAGTATTGAGAATGCTTTTCACAGATACCAGGTATAGAAGACCATTCTGTAAATTGTAGATGTGTATGGATGTGTTTAAAGGAAGGAAGGAAGATTATTGAGTTCAAAATATACAGAATTCTTTGTTTTTTTTTGATTCCAGAGACTGCCAATATTGGCATTAATGTCATTAAATAGGACAAGAGTAAAGCGTCTTCACTTATTTAGAATTTTGTTGTTTCCTTAGATGACAACTTCCTATTTAAAGAGATCAACTTAATTTTCTATTCCTGAGACTTCCAGTGTGATTATGGGAAAAAGAAATAAGGTTGAATATATTAAGGAGGTTAATATCTCATTATTAATCACCCTTTACTCTGGAGTAAAGGGTACTAATTGAAGTACATTTAGTGACATGGCAGTAGCCATAAATAGATAAACTAAAGAGTCAAATGGATTTGCCTTATACTTAACTATAGACTTGTGTCCAAGGAAGATTATACCAAAAAGGTTTCTATATCAGCATGCATTCATAGCATGGAAAATAGTGAAAACTGATATATGACCACTAAATCTTATTCAGGGCAATTTGAAAAGTCATATATTTGTATCGGAATTGATCAGAATTTCTTATTTACTCAAATATGAAAATTTTTATTCTTAAAATATTCGTGTACTATTCCTTAATGAATAGGAATTCCTTAATTCCTAAGCTTCGTTCCTGTTAAATAATTTAATGTCCTATGTTAATATCACTAGTATAGCAATTTTAAACCAATATGCCTATTAGAATTTCATTTGGCAACTATTCGATGAAATATAATCTCTATCCTTGTCTGACACTCTCACCTTTCACACTTAGAAGTGTTTTCTTTTTTCCCAGATTCCTCCTGTCTGACTCCCAACTCCCATGCAGTTTCTTGCAATGAGGATAATAAAACAGAAGAAATTTCTTAAATAGATCATGGCTCATTAGTTGAAGAAAGATTTTGCAGTTTGTCAAGGCCATTTCTTTGCTTCTCTAACTACTAGGGTTGTTACCTATTGTGTTTCCCATGCTGATGATAATGGCCTACTACATAATGTCTTTTTTCTTGGTCTGGTTCATTAGGTGAACTCTGAAGCTGGGAGCATCTTAGTGACAAAAATAGGTTTTGGCATTCACTTTCACCAAATCCTGTGTGGGAGAATCTCGAGATCATCCAAGTTTTTCTTAGGCAGTGATACGTATCCCTGGATGTAATTAATGTTACTTTTCCAGGGAAATGGTGGGCAGACTCCCAAAATCTTTCTCCTTAGCTAATGCTTTGTTCCCTTCCACAAGAACCATGAGGAATTGTTTCTCTTCCTATCTTTCCTTGAAACATTAGGAGGGACTAAGATGGGAGCATGGGAGTATTCCTCATGCTTAGCAAGACTCTTACATTCTGTCATCTCTGGATTAGAAACAAGCAAGCCCTTGTTCAGGCATACTCCCAAATTCCAGGGGTATTTCTGTTAATCATTGTTTTTCTCACCATACATACAAACACATTCAAGGAGAAAAGATATTTGGAAAAAAACCCAAATCTGTAATGCTCAGAAATTCTATGTTCCTTTTGGTAGATAGTCTCAGAAGTGGTCCCCATGATTCCTACTTTCTAGTCCTCATGAACTCATGAAATGCCCTAACCTTGACACTTATGGCATCTTTGAATTGCTTCTAACCATTAGAAGACAGAAAAGGTGATAGGATATAGACATATTCAGGCATCTTACCAGGAGACTCTTTCTTCCTCATCAGATTTGAAGAGGCAGACTGACTTGCTGTCTATACATCCCTGTGGGGAGGGTCATGAAGCAAGGAACTGATGAGAGCCTCTGACTGGAAGGGAAAAAGAAGATAAAAGATTTTTCTTTGGCAAGTAGCAGCTCTTCATAAAGTCAAACCTCAAATAATGCAACTTTATGAGATTCTTAAGCAAAGGAAAAAGGTAAGCAGTGCCCAGAATCTTGACCCTCAGAAACTGTGAGATAATAAATGTAAGCATTTCTAAGCACCTAAAATTGGGATAATATTGTTAAAAAGCAACAAGTAACCACTATGTCCAGGAAAGTCTAATCTCTCCTCACTAGCAAGCTTTATTTTTTTTCTATTGATCAGTTAAGAGATAAGGTTGAAGAAAAACTAGTCCTTTTAGTTTACATTGACCCAATGTGACAAGTTTTGCCCCTGAACTTTACCAGGAGTGATGGATGTAGGTGGGAAGGGGAATAGTAATGGTCTTGAGAGGTGGAAATATATAAAAGCTGACTGTGTTGCAATTAAATAAGAGAGGACAAAAAAGAAAACTTTCATCTGAAGTTGTAATTTAAGAAGAACTGTGGGGAAAGGAAGAGAAAATGTAATGTACTGAGAATGGCCAGCAGTCCCTGCACAGATGGACGAACGATTACTCCAGACTTTGCTGTGAAAGAGAGGAGAAGGCAAGGGGGTCGAGGCTCAGAGACAAAACCCTTTGCTCTTCCTTGATCTCACTTATATTGGTCCTTCAGAATAATCACAAATCCTTATTACTATTTCTCAAGCATGTAATGTGTTATAAGGAATCTTACTGAAACTAAGAGGATCTGTTTATGGGAAAGATAGGATATGCTAATCTGCATGTTCTACAAGTTCTGCTAAACATAGCCTAAGGAACAATGCATACATTCCTTAGATAACAGGGTGGCCATTTGGGTTAAGAAAGCTTTGAAGGCAAGATTTCATTTCTTTTGATGGCTGCATAGTATTCCATTGTGTATATATACCACATCTTCTTGATCCATTCATCTGTTGATGGACATCTAGGTTCTTTCCATAGTTTGGCTATTGTGGACATTGCTGCTATAAACATTCGGGTGCATGTGTCACTCTTAATCTCACAAAACAAACTGAGGGTTGCCGGGGGGAGGGGGTTGGGGAGAAGGGGGTGGGATTATGGACATTGGGGAGGGTATGTGATTTGGTGAGTGCTGTGAAGTGTGTAAACCTGGTGATTCACAGACCTGGGGATAAAAATATATGTATATAAAAAATATATGTTTATAAAAAATAAAAAAAAAAAAAAAAAAAAAAAAAAAAAAAAAAAAAAAAAGAAAGCTTTGAAGGCAACTCCAATGGCAGAGTGGTAAGTAGGCCTCATCATTCCAGAGGCCTAGGGGCTTCTCCAAAACCTGCTGTTGCCCCCAGTAGCCACTGTGTTACATTTTAGCAAGCCAGGTATTTATGGCTGAGTTCATGCTCTACATTAACCCCAACGGTAATGAGGAAATGCCTACTAAACAGTGGATGGGTCAGTAATAGAAGAAAATCATAAAAATAATCATATACTATGAAAAGCCTGTCTTTGGCTGATCTACCAAAATAAAAAATGAAGGAAAGAACAAGCAAGTGGGATACTATAAAACATCCAATATTTTTTTTAATGGTGTTATAACGAACAGAGGCTAGCTTGATGTTACCAAAGAAAAATTAAAGTCAGAAATCATCAATTTCAGTAAGAAATAAGGTTGCTGAATATAGCTATGCATCTAGTGAAGGAATTTTTTTTTTCCCAAAAATTTATTCCTGCAGGAAAACAAACCAAATTCAAAAAGGCTTTGAAAGATAGGCATGTCAAAATAAGCCCAGAAATTGGCAAATGTCATTAAGTATGTGTTTCTTAATTTAATTGTAGAGGAGACAGAAAACCAAAGTATGGAGAATTGTGTTGACACGATATGATTTCCTTCTCCTATGTTATAACATTCAAAGGTTTGAAAGCATAAATTCATCCCCTGGAAGTAGAGAGCATTTTAGTTTCCCAAGGAAATAGGGACATTTTCAGTCAATTGAATAATATTTTTCTAGCTGGCTGTTTATGTTAACCTTTGATGAGTGCTTTCAATGTGATTACGTTTTAGAGAAAGAAAAATAAAAATATAGGTGAGTATAGGTGAAAATATTGACAACTCTACACACAAAAATGCAGAATATTATTTTAAAAAGAAAAAGGAATGATATAAATTTTGAAACTTTAAAAAAATTAATGGTAGCTCATTAAAAAATTAAATTCAAACTATCAGATATTTGTAGGGGTTTACTAAAGTATTGATTTGTTATTTCTGACATTGATGCATTTGACAAAAAATAACAAGAAATAAACATATCAACAAATTCTTCATAATTTAGGAGAAATAGTTCTTGAAGATACAATGAAATATAGTACATATATCTGAGTTCAGAGCAGCTCTCTGGCAATTTATCTGGGATTCTGTTTGATAACCTATCAGGTTACTAGTTTTCATATTTTGTATTGAACTTGATACTAGTCAGTGGAATATAAAACAGAAGAAATATACTAATACCTATTTGTTGCATAAAGATTTTGATGCAGCTTTTAACTCTGAACATAGACAGTTAATAAGGAAAAGGAAAATGCTATGTTGAATCCAGTGCTAGTCTACAAGGATATGCTTTTTTTTTTAAAGTGGAGTAGTGATAGAAATGCATTATGACTTTCAAATTTTTAATCTGTGCACAGAGAAAGGAGATGATTAGGAAAATTAGATCATGAAAGAATTGAATATGCTGTTCTCCTTTATTGTTGGGTTTTTGAAAAGTTTATGAAAAGGGCCAAACAGTAGGAAAATTAAGTGATTATTTTCTTTTATAATTGCAATAAAGTGAAATGATGCTTGAAATAGAATTTGAAAATAAATAAAGATCATCTGGTAGAAAAAAGTAGGAAGGGCATTCTAGAAAGACAAACAACATATGCAAAAGATTGTCAACAGGAAATCCAAGTAGTTTTTCATTGCTGGTTTTGTCTGCCAGGGAGAGGCAGGAAGCAAAGCAATATACAGTTTGGAGACTGAGAAAACAAATTAAAAAATCTAAGAGGTAAAGTACCAAGAAAACTTGGTGACTAATTAATATGGGGGTGAGAGAGGGTGGAGTAGAGAATGTCTGAGCTTTCAATAAGGACAGCTGGGTGGATAATAGTGTCGCCTACAGAGACAGCAAATACGAGAATGATCAGATGTGTAGTCGTGAGTCGTGGAACAGAGATCAGAAAAACAAGAGCAGTTTAAGATAATTTTACATTGGAACACTGAAATGGGGATGCCAGTTAAGACATTTTATTATATAAGGGCTAAAGTAAATTTATACTGTGATTTATATTAAAATACATTTCAAAAGATCTTTCACTGTTTTATTGAGGTAAAACTACAGAGAGGTGCACCAATCTTAAATACTTAGCTCAATAAATTCTCATAAAAACACAGACACTGCAACTTCCAGCCAGGTTGGAAAATAGAATAAAAATAAGAACTCAAAAGGCCACATTGTGCTACCCTGCAGTCTGCCTCCTCAGAGATGATCACTATACGCATTGTTAATATGATAGATTTGTTTTGCCTGCTTTTCATTTATGTACAATGGAATCATGAAACATATTCTTTTGTGTCTTCCTTTCCTCTTTGTTACTATTCTTAAGTATCTTCATCTGTACCTGCCGTCATTTTTCACTGCCTTTCACTGAGGAATTTTTTAAATTTGTTTTTCCACTTTTTTTCATTCCTGTTGGTCACTTCTACTATTGACTCTGAGAACAACATTTTTTCTTTTCCTTATAACTCTTCTTCGTCAAGATCATTCTTTATATATGGCCCAAGTGGCCATATGTAGTGACTATTTTCAGTTATATGCATGTAAAATTCTCATGACATGGATAGATATTCTTACTATTATATTTATTATATATA
Organism: Mustela lutreola; assembly: GCF_030435805.1. NCBI lineage: Eukaryota > Metazoa > Chordata > Mammalia > Carnivora > Mustelidae > Mustela > Mustela lutreola. Next base: position 97,500,778 of record NC_081296.1, read on the forward strand.
ATTACATGCTTTGCATTAATTCTGTTAGATTTCTATTATATTTTATGATCTATAAAATAAAAATAATTTTGTATTCTATATAATATTACCATTTCTATTATACATTAGAAATCTGAGGCTCGGTAATTTTAAATGACTTGCTCATTAACTGGTATGGGGTTTTAATCAGAATCTGAATTCAAAAATGACTTGAACATTTATATTTGATTTAATATTTACAATATCCATACAGAAAAATCTGTATAATATGAAAGTTGTGACCACATACCTTAGAATCTAAAATTGTAGTCCCCAGAAAAGAGATATCAGGATCAACTGGGAAAATTTTAGGAATGCACATTCTGCGTTTGTATCCAGATTTATTGAATCTGTATTTTAACAGCTTATCCTTATATGTGCTAAAAACTTGAGAATCACAGCTTTAAAATATTATTTGCTATAAAGTTTGCATGAGGCTGAACTAAAACTAATTTTACTAAGGGAACAACTCTACAATAATGACTTTGTTAGTATTTGCTAATGGCTAAGTGATTAAAAAATATCTTCAGGGATATTGATACAATGTTGTGGTAAGAATATATAGAGACAAGTTAAAGATATGAACACCTCATTTGAATTTTAGTTGGTAAGGCTAGTGGACTAAAAATTAAATTTCAAGATCCTAAATCAATGGAGAGCATTTACACTGGCACTTTTATGAGTTCCTGGAATTAAATTTGAGTGCAGAAAAAATAGAAATGTGGAACAGTATTTCATATAGAGATTTCTTTTAGGGAAAATTGTGTTTGAATAATTTTTTAAATGAATCTGTGAGGGGAAAAGAGCTCTTGGAAAAACTGGTTAAGGAATATCAAAAGTTAACCATTTTAGAGGAGATTACAAAGAACTATTTTTATGTCATGCAAAATGAAGAAAATAGGCATAGAATATTTCAATTCATTGCTGGGAACTCTGCTTTTAAAATCTGTTTTCAATCTCACTGTTTTGTATGAGAGTAAAACTGAATTAGACGCACTTCAGAATTAATATAGTTACTTGAAAATTTAGTTTATTTAAGAAAATCTTCCATGTTCTCAAATTTTTGGTACCATAATTTTGACTTGCATGTCACTGAGATAGTTGCACAATATTGGTTAATTTATAGATCTGTAAACAACCACACCACTCAGACTTGTAATACTTCACATCTCAGACCTTGAGTTGTGGTGTTTTCTAAGTTATAATAATTACAATTTGTGAACAGAATGTTCAAAGGTGCATAATGAAGACATTATCAAATTTGGATTTATGTTTGTGAAAAGGAAAAAGCCTAAATAGTCAAAATACCATCTGGTTAAATAACTGTGGTTTATCAGTATAATGAAATGCTGTAAGATTAATATAAAATCATTCTGAAGTATTAAATATGATAATGGGGAAATGATGTTAAATTGGTAAGAGGAAAGAGAAGACTTTAAAATAATTTCATATGATTGTATATAAAAAAAAAGTACATTCCAGATTGAGGAAAACCTATTGCAAGGCTCTTAACATTGCTTATTTCTGGTAAGTGAAATTACAGCCACTGTTTGCTTTCTTGGGCTTTCCAGTTTTTCTGGCACATATGTATCTGTTTCATAATTAGAAAATAATTGACAAAAATACCCTTCAAATAATAATTCTGAATTCTATATTGCTGAGTGTTGTAAAAAAAAATCATTAAAAGTGATTTGAAGACATAATATTTTGTTCATTTTAATAACAGCTCTTTTAATTTGGTTGGGATATAGTTTAGAGCAAATAGAAGTGACTGTTGAAAGCATGCCAATGCCACTGTTTTCTGCATTTTGTCAGAATGTATGAATTAAAGCAGAAAATATTTGTAGTTACACTGTGAAAAAATGTTTGAAATAGAGATTACTAATTTCCAAGATAAAAAAGGAAGTTTGGAATAAAATTTTAGATTGCTCCCTTGGTCCTTCTTTGCTGTAGCCACTGTGTGTGTGCTCCCACCAACTTCTTAGGCCCAAGACAGGGTGACTGGTATGTTATCTAACCTGTTTATTATACTAGATTGAGCAATTTATTATACTAGCTAGGGTTCAGGCAGAAAACAACAGACTGATTTTCTCTAGTTCCTATTAGCCTCTCTTAAATACTTATTTCCTTGTCCCTTATTGAAAAGTACTTCAGATCCCTCTTACTTAAAGGGAAGTCTAGTCTAAAGCAATGATCACATAAACTCCAAACTTTCATCCATTTTCCTAGTTGAGATTTACCTCAAGTCTGGAAAACCTGCAGTAGGAAATGCAAGTATGATTCACATTTTTCTGCATTACCTGTCACTGTTTTGGACCTCTAGAGAGTTGAAGCTGTACAAGAGAGGAAGTGAGAGGAAACTCAGAACATTTTTGACATTAATAATTTACTGTTAGAATCTTCTGGATGCTGTGATTTCAAAATTGTTGGCTCTTTCATAGGATCCCCTAGAGGTCACCTTGTTCCTCTAAGAATTTTTCATTATAAATTCTCTTCACATAGCGATACATTCTCAGGCTTTCTACTTAAAACTTTGTCTTTGACCCTTGGTTTCCATTCATCCCTTTCCTTTTTTTTTTTTGTTTGTTTGTTTTGTTTTGTTTTGTTTGTTTGTTTGTTTGTTTTTTAATCCATTTGGGCATTTATCCTCTTTCAATTTCTTCTCAAAATGAACCTGGCCCAGCTCTCTTTTGTGAGATCCACATCTCATCTATGAGAAACTAGCTTACCATCTTCCTTCAAATTTTGGAAAGACAGGCTCTTAGAAAATAGTCGAGTCTCTTTCCTCTGACATTGGGCAAGACAGTTCTAGCCACTGATCCTTGCCTTCAGTTTTTTCCAGGCCAGAGTCCTATGCCAATCTGTTACATTTGAAAGATATGATGCCTAACTATAAGATTCTTCTTAATTATAAGATTTTTAACTAACAAAAATAATCCTGTACCCCTGGGGATAAAAATATATGTTTATAAAAAAATAAAAAATTAAATTAAAAAAAATAATAATTTCATTATCTTTTGGTTTTCTATCTCCCTGCCTTTCTGTGTAATGAATGGGCAACATATTCTTCTCTATCTTCAAGTTTATATCTGTCCATTTTGCTGGATAAACTATTTGTCAAGTTTATAATGGTAATGCTTATGTTTTTTCATTAATAGAAATTTAAAAAATGACCAGATTACATTTTTAAAAGATTTATTTATTTGAGAGAGAGAGAGAGAGAAAGTGAGCAGGAGCAGGAGGGACAGAGGGAAAGGAAGAGAGACTCCCATCAAGCTTACTCCCATCAGACAGAGTGCAGAGCCTGATACAGAGCTCAATACCACAACCCTGAGATCATGACCTGAAACCGAGAGTCAGTCACTTGACTGACTGTGCCACTCAGTGCCCCTATGTGGTTACATTTAGCAGCATCTTGTACTTTGGTCAATTTTTAATCCCATTTTCTTTTTCTGTATAAGGTATATATGAAAATTTATTGTTTATTTTTAAATTCTACTATTGGATGTCTTTGGAGGTATAATTACAGATTATATCTGTTGAATCTTGCTCCTAGTTTTCCTTGCAGACTTTTGTTTTGTGTTTAGTTTATACTTGGCTAAATCCAGTCTAATGAATCTGTTTAATTCATCCCCCCTAGAGAGAGTTTGCATTTGCTATTGCATCTAGAGGTTTACCTGCTATAATTTTCGCGTGTGTCTTGAACATTTCCTAGATACCCTGCCCAGAAATCAGAAATAACTGTTACATAGTATTGTTTGGCTATATATCATAGGGCCATCACTAACTGTTAAGAAGGCTCTTAGAGTAGTATTTCTATGTTTCATATCTCCCAAACAAAATTGGGCTTATCTTAGTAAGAAGGAGAGGATGGAAAGGGGTAGGTAGGCTAGTAGCAGTCACAATATAGTCTATTTTGAGAATGGCACTGTTTAAACATTCAGGATATAAGTTAGCTGCATGAATATTTCATGTGAAATTCAAAGCAAAGGCAAAACATATTTGCATTATTCCCTCAGCTTCTTTAATTAGGCTCATAATATTTTTAGGGTATGATAATCATGTTAGTATCATTTCTAAAAAAAATGATATGAGACATTCTAGTGCATCTTTCAATTTTAGGCATTCTGTTTTATACCAGTAAAGCTAAAAAGTTGAAGTTTGTCAAACACATACAATCAAAATAAAAACTGTATTTTACTCTTGGTGCACAAAAAACCATTTATTGGTTATCTATGTTTTTCATGAAAAATTCTAGTGTCATAAATATTTTATATTGGTGACAGTAGATGTAAGGAAATATTTCAGCCTTTAGCTTTTTATATTGTTTGTTTTTACTACCCAGGAATTTTAGCTAAAACATTGACTAAGGGCATTGAAAGAAAAAATTTATTGACTAAAATGAACTTTAAATTATTTACATGTTTTTTTTCTATACATTGGAAAAATTGATGAAACTCAGATATAACTAATCAGTATGTTTAACCCTGTAACCTGCAATTCTTGGGCTCAGAAAATAGATATTTTTTAAAATCTTTTTTTTTCATTATTACAGTGGGTTGAAATTTTATAAGTAAAATAATAGATCCTGGCAGATTCCCCCCCTCCCCGAGAGAGACTACATAAATTGGCAGTGGTGGGTGGGGGGAGGTACAGGGAGCAAGGAAGGGAGAGAATCAAGCAGGCTTCATGTCCAGCAGAGAGCCCAACAAGATGCTCAATCTCATGAACCTGAGACCATGAAATCAAGTGAGCTGAAATCAAGAGTTGTATGCTAGCTTAACTGACTTAACTGACTGAGCCATCCAGGCACCAGTCCCCTCCCAGCAGATTAATTTAAAAATACAGTTTAGGATGTATCTATCAGGTAAAATGAAAGGAAAAAATGTCATTGTCTGAATTTATTATCAAGAAAATTTTCACACAGTAGGGTGAAAACTTTCTTGGTTTGAGAAGAATGAATAGGAGTATTTCATGTCCCAGAAGGGTATATTCAGTAAAGGCATTTCAAACTGAGAAAGCTTGTAACACAGAGACCATAGTTTTAGGGCAGAATGACCTGTAGTTTAGTGTGATTTGCAGGGATAAGAAAAGCTTGAGAATAAGCCGGTATTAAATCACACTATAAAGCAATATACAGAATTCAAACTTTATTTCCAAGGAATAAAGCCAGCAGACTTTTCTCAGAGAACATAAACAAAAAGAATAAATCTAATTTCAATAAATAAAGAAGTTCACTTTAATTCATAAATATTGGGATTTTATCTTACAAATAAAAGTTTTAAGCCACCGAAAAGTTGTGAACAGGGGAGAGATTGTTACTGATTCATTTATAAATGTATTTTGATAATTACTCACTTACCTGTGTTGCTTATTACTTGGTTTGTCTTTCTATGGAGGAAATGACCACGAGTCTTTTACTCTTTTTTAATTTTTTTAAAGATTTATTTATTTATTTGACAGAGAGAGAGAGAGAGAATGAGTGTGTACATGCAAGTAGGTTGAGAGGTAGAGGCAGAGAAAGAATCCTCAAGCAGACTCCCCACTGAGCATAGAGCCTGTTGGGCTCCATTCATGTGGCTTGATCCCAGATCCCTGAGATCATGACCTGAGCCAAAATCAAGACTTGGCCTCTTAACCAGCTGAGCAATCTAGTCATTACAGGAGTGAATTACTCTTAAATAAGTTTTTGGCATTAAAGCTAATTTACCAAAATGATCTAGAAAAATAAATAAGCTTACCTTTTTAATGAATGTACTTTAATCTCATGATAATTACAAATCTGTGGGAAATTTATCTTTTTGGGAAGGAGAAAGAAAGAAACTAATAATGCTATTAGTTTAGTATAATAAAAATAGTGGAGGTACATTTTTCCACATGATATTTGAGGTTTATTTGCAAGTTTTTATTGAACAAAGGAAAGTGAAAGCCCTTATCTTTAAAAAAAAAATGTTGTAGTGAATTTGCAAGCTGATCCTTTGAAAGATCTCAGGATTCAGAAACTAGTTTAAATTTCGATAAGCACATACGTTTTACATAGGTTTTAATAATTTATTTGATCCTCAGGAGGAAACGAAAGTCAATTTGAATAGCTTTACATTTCTTTTCCTCAGGTAAAACAAGAATAGCTAATTTAAGAATGTTGGGCTTATTATTTTAAGCCTTTATACCACATCGATGCTCGTTTTTGAAAGAATATAGTTTTTAGCATTGATATTAATATAAGAGGTATTATTACATGAATGCATTCATTTCCAAACTGAAAGTTTGTTAGAAATAGGCTCCTGATTCTTTTAATGCAGAAAAATAAAATTTGCTTTCCACTAAACAAAAGATATTTTTAAAAAACCTTTTTTTTTCACTTTTTAAATTAATTTATTTATTTTCAGCATAACAGTATTCATTATTTTTTCACCACACCCAATGCTCCATGCAATCCATGCCCTCTAAAATACCCACCACCTGGTACCCCATCCTCCAACCCCCCCGACATTTCAAACCCCTCAGGTTGCTTTTCAGAGTCCATAGTCTCTCATGATTCACCTCCCCTTCCAATTTCCCCCAACTCCCTTCTCCTCTTTAACACCCCTTGTCCTACATGCTATTTGTAATGCTCCACAAATAAGTGAAACCATATGATAATTGATTCTCTCTGCTTGACTTATTTCACTTAGCATACTCTCTTCCAGTCCCGTCCATGTTGCTACAAAAGTTGGGTATTCATTTTTTCTGATGAAGGCATAATACTCCATAGTGTATATAAACCACATTTTCCTTATCCATTCGTCTGTTGAAGGGCATTTGGGTTCTTTCCACAGCTCGGCGACTGTGGCTATTGCTGCTATAAACACTGGGGTACAGATGGCCCTTCTTTTGATGACATCTGTATCTTTGGGGTAAATACCCAGGAGTGCAATTGCAGGGTCATAGGGAAGTTCTATTTTTAATTTCTTGAGGAATCTCCACGCTGTTCTCCAAAGAGGCTGCATCAACTTGCATTCCCACCAACAGTGGAAGAGGGTTCCCCTTTCTCCACATCCCCTCAAACACATGTTGCTTCCTGACTTGTTAATTTTGGCCATTCTAACTGTTGTAAGGTGATATCTCAATGTGGTTTTAATTTGAATCTCCCTGAGGGCTAGTGATGATGAACATTTTTTCATGTGTCTGATAGTCATTTGTATGTCTTGATTGGAGAAGTGTCTGTTCATAATTCTGTCCATTTTTTGATATGATTGCCTGTTTTGTGTGTGTTGAGTTTGAGGAGTTCATTATAGATCCTGGATATCAACCTTTTGTCTGTACTGTCATTTGCAAGTATCTTCTCCCATTCCATGGGTTGCCTCTTTGTTTTCTTGACTGTTTCCTTTGCTGTGCAGAAGCTTTTGATTTTGATAAAGTCTCAAAAGTTCATTTTCACTTTTGTTTCCTTTGCCTTTGGATACATATCTTGAAAGAAGTTGCTGTGGCTGATATCGAAGAGATTACTGCCTATGGTCTCCTCTAGGCAACTGATGGATTCCTGTATCAAGTTGAGGTCTTTTATCCATTTTGAGTTTATCTTTGTGTATGGTTTAAGAGAATGGTCGAGTTTCATTCTTCTAAATATAGCTGTCCAGTTTTCCCAGCACCATTTATTGAAGAGACTGTCTTTTCTCCACTGGATATTTTTCCTATTTTGTCAAAGATTAATTGACCATAGAGTTGAGGGTCCAAATCTGGGCTCTCTATTCTGTTCCACTGGTCTATGTGTCTGTACTTATGCCAGTACCATGCTGTCTTGATGTTCAAAGCTTTGTAATAAAGTTTGAAATCAGTTAACGTGATGCACCCCCCCCCCCGTTTTATTTTTGTTTTTCAACATTTCCATAGCAATTTGGGGTCTCTTCTGATTATATACAAATTTTAGGATTATTTGCTCCATCTCTTTGAAAAATATCGGTGGAATTTTGATCAGAATGGAATTAAAAGTATATATTGCTCTAGGCAGTATAGCCTTTTTTAAATTAATTTTTTATTATTTATAAACTTATATTTTTATCCCCAGGGGTACAGGTCTGTGAATCACCAGGTTTACACACTTCACAGCACTCACCAAAGCACATACCCTCCCCAATGTCCATAATCCCACCCCCTTCTCCCAAACCCCCTCCCCCCAGCAACCCTCAGTTTGTTTTGTGAGATTAAGAGTCACTTATGGTTTGTCTCCCTCCCAATCCCATCTTGTTTCATTTATTCTTCTCCTACCCACTTAAGCCCCCATGTTGCATCACCACTTCCTCATATCAGGGAGATCATATGATAGTTGTCTTTCTCTGCTTGACTTATTTCACTAAGCATGATACGCTCTAGTTCCATCCATATTGTCGCAAATGGCAAGATTTCATTTCTTTTGATGGGTGCATAGTATTCCATTGTGTATATATACCACATCTTCTTGATCCATTCATCTGTTGATGGACATCTAGGTTCTTTCCATAGTTTGGCTATTGTGGACATTGCTGCTATAAACATTCAGGTGCACGTGCCCCTCTGGATCACTACGTTTGTATCTTTAGGGTAAATACCCAATAATGCAATGGCTGGGGATTCTCTTTTCAACATTTTGAGGAACCTCCATGCTGTTTTCCAGAGTGGCTGCACCAGCTTGCATTCCCACCAACAGTGTAGGAGGGTTCCCCTTTCTCCGCATCCTCGCCAGCATCTGTCATTTCCTGACTTGTTGATTTTAGCCATTCTGACTGGTGTGCGGTGATATCTCATTGTGGTTTTGATTTGTATTTCCCTGATGCCGAGTGATATGGAGCACTTTTTCATGTGTCTGTTGGCCATCTGGATGTCTTCTTTGCAGAAATGTCTGTTCATGTCCTCTGCCCATTTCTTGATTGGATTATTTGTTCTTTGGGTGTTGAGTTTGCTATGTTCTTTATAGATTCTGGACACTAGTCCTTTATCTGATATGTCGTTTGAAAATATCTTCTCCCATTCTGTCAGTTGTCTTTTGATTTTGTTAACTATTTCCTTTGCTGTGCAAAAGCTTTTGCTCATGAAAGAAATTGAGGAAGACACAAAGAAATGGAAAAATGTTCCATGCTCCTGGATTGGAAGAATAAATATTGTGAAAATGTCTATGCTACCTAAAGGAATCTACACATTTAATGCAATTCCTATCAAAGTACCATCCATCTTTTTCAAAGAAATGGAACAAATAATGCTAAAATTTATATGGAACCAGAAAAGACCTCGAATAGCCAAAGGGATATTGAAAAAGAAAGCCAACATTGGTGGCATCACAATTCCGGACTTCAAGCTCTATTACAAAGCTGTCATCATCAAGACAGCATGGTACTGGCACAAAAACAGACACATAGATCAATGGAACAGAATAGAGATCCCAGAAATAGACCCTCAACTCTACAGTCAACTAATCTTCGACAAAGCAGGAAAGAATGTCCAATGGAAAAAAGACAGCCTCTTCAATAAATGGTGCTGGGAAAATTGGACAGCCACATGCAGAAAAATGAAATCGGACCATTTCCTTACACCACACATGAAAATAGACTCAAAATGGATGAAGGACCTCAATGTGCGAAAGGAATCCATCAAAATCCTTGAGGAGAACACAGGCAGCAACCTCTTCGACTTCAGCCGCAGCAACATCTTCCTAGGAACAATGCCAAAGGCAAGGGAAGCAAGGGCAAAAATGAACTATTGGGATTTCATCAAGATCAAAAGCTTAAAAAAACCTTTTTATGTAGTTCTATGAGGTGAGATTTTCCTATTACATTGGAAGGGGGTATATGTAGCCACGTTAATGTTCTAGTGAGGTTGCAACCAGAGGTAATAGTTTGTGTGACGATTATTGCAAACTGAAAGAATGAAGCTTAGTAGCTATTAAAATGGTCTTCCATACCAAGACTCCTCTTCCTGTTCTAATCCCTACAACTGTTATTGACCCAACCTTGCTCCTGAGCTGCTTGTGATACATTTTGTTAAAATCCAACTTGCCCTTTATCTTAGGAAGATTCTTACATTTTAAATAATCTAAAAAATCAACAAAGTGATAAAAGATTGAAGAACTTTGGAAACTGGTAAAAAATTGGAGTGAGAATTATCATTACCATATAAAGAAATAGTTTATCTTCATCCTTAAGATATCTCTTTATGACTATTTATTTTTAAAGATCTAATTTGTTCATTTGAGAGTGAGAGTATGAGTAGGGGAAGGGGCAGAGGGAGAGGGAACGGCAGATGCCCTGCTGAGCAGGGAGCCCAGTGAGGGGCTCAATCCCAAGATCCTGGGATCATGACCTGAGCCAAAGACAGATGCTTAACCAACAGTCACCTAGGCACCCCCTACTTATGACTATTTATAATAATTATAAAGACACAAAATTTGGGGGGTTGGTATTTGTCTTCTGTCATTTCATAGACTAAATATCTACTTACTGACCCAGTTTACCTCACTGCCTCCTGAACAATTTTTCAATGAGATTATTTTGGGATGTGAGTTCTCAGGGATCAAAGGGTTCTCTGAACAACTCTTGGCAAGTGTGGGTGATTTAAAGCACAGAACTCTATTCTGAGTGCTAGTGCTATACCTTATAGCTCTTAGAAAATGATATAAACATTTTTTTTCTGTATTAAGGTTATTACCATATTTTCTTTCTAGCAGACAGGCAAAAGATTTGCATGTAGAAGTATCAAATTACTTTTGATGTGGATGTAGTTTAGAATACTTAAAAAAAAAAAACACAGAAATTCTGTGAAGAGAATGATACGCCTCTGCTTATATCAGTGTGAACTCCCAGTTGGAGTACAAATGTTCCATTCTATTGATATCAGTATAATGGCTTCAACAAAGACCCAGCTCATGCTTCAGTGTATGCTGCCAAAAGAGCTGAACGTAGAAGTTGGGGGTCTCAAGGAGACAATACACAGAGCTTTGTCACCAAGGAAACTTAATAGGAGGCCATCTGTGGGAACTCAAAGAAATATTCTAGAACTAGTTTTGTTTTGGAGCTACCAGCTTCCAAAAAGAATTCCCCAAATCCTGCTGGTCTTTTGTATTTTGGAAGCAGGAAATTCCCCATTGAAGTCTCTTCACCAATCACCAGACAGGCAAAATAAAGGCTCTTGCAACAAGGAGCTCTGAAAATAATTCAGTGAGCATTAAAATCATCCTTTTGGCATTCATCTCCTTCAAGCCTATGTGACTGATCTCTCATTTGATGAAGATCCCATTGTAGAACTCACTAGTATTTTCTGTGAGAGCAGCTGAGTGTTGCTGTTCAGCGAACTGTACAAATGCTGCAGCAGTGACATCTTTAGACCTGGGGAATCTGAACGCTCAGCCTTGCATTTGTAAAAGGCTGCCAAGTCCCAAGACAACTTTTCTGCTCTGGTTGGTATTCCAAAATCAGGGAAGGGAATCATGTACTATTGAGACCTCACATATCTAGACCAAATCATTCCTTTTCTGTATTGGATCCTGGCAGGTTGAAGGGTAGTTTGTATTGTTCATGTCAATCATGACTGGATGCATACGAATTTGGGTGTCCCTTCACCTTGAAGATGACTTCTTATGATAATTCTCACAGTGGTTATGTGCATTATCTGTGTACCTCCTTTGCAAATACTCTGCAGTCACCAGGGGTCTCCAGGGATCAGTTTGGTGGCAGAAAGTATCTTTGGTTGAAGCAGAGTCTAACTGCCAGAGGAAAAGACAGGTTATTCTCGTTCATTCTGGAAATGTTTGACATGATACTTGTTATCCAGTAAGCAAGTTTGGCTTTAAGGGATGAAAACCTCTCTCCCAATTCCATGTATGGACAGGAATTGACAAACATTCCTCTTCAGTAGGCTCAGGCGAACCTATGAAACACCTGGATTTACTCTTGAGGATCTTATTAGCTTATCATTCTCAGGTGGGTTCTGTATCCCTATAGCATTTTGTCTTACTCCCTCAAAACCATATTCTGTCCTGTACAAATCTCTTAAAATATTCCTGTTAATTGAAATTTGAGAAGGAACCTGAAAAGCCTCATTGAACTTTTTTTTTTTTTTTTTCCTGTGTTATTGGTGGGTCCTCATTTATCTTTGCCTTGACTTTTGTTTTTTAGGATAACTATGCAACACTTGACACAGGATCTAATATGTACAAATCTATTAGTAGAAACTTCTGCGGCATCAGGGTCTCTGATTTCAATATTTCATATGAGTTTCCTTCTACTGATAAAAATATCTGATATTGGTAGCTTAATCCACAACTTCATGTTCATCTTAGGGAAATGCCTAGAAAAGAGCTAGACTTCTCACTAACAAAGATGGAAATTGAAAATCTAGGCTGGATACAATCATAATTTTGGGTTCTATACTTGGTAGGCAGGGAAATATGTGTGGTGGCCAATTAACTCTTCATATCAACTTGAGTGGCCTATTCAGGGACTTTGTTGAATTACTTCAGACCAAATCTAAATTTTCAGAATTTAAAGTTTCAGAATTTTCCTTTGACATAGACTGAGCTTATTGCCCCAATGGTCTTATTTCTGTGACCCTATTTTATTTTATTTGTACTCCACACAATTACTTGCATTTCTAACTTTATACAAGATTTCTACAAACATAGTCAATGAGAAGCTCTACTGGAAATCTCTTTTTTTTTAAAAAGATTTTATTTATTTAGTTTATAGAGAAAGCAAGAGACAGAGCACAAACAGAGGGAAGGAGCAAGGGGAGAGGCAGAAGCAGAGGCCCTGCTGAGCAGGGAGCTCCCCCAATGTGGGGCTTGATTCCAGGACCTGGGATCATGACCTGAGCTAAATAAAGGCAGATTCTTAACTGACTGAGCCACCCAGAAGGCCCAAAACCCTATTGGAAATATGATCATTTTCTGTCTCTGATGGGAAGGCTTACATTTATCAAACTTCTGAAGATAAGAGATGGACATTATGAGAAGAGAAAAATTGTCCAGGGAATGACTAATCTTCTGTTGCTTAGTAATGACAGAATTAGGGTTGGCAGGTCTTCTTTGCTTATTGAGAGGACCTATACTTCATCTTAACTTCTTACAGAAGCCAGGGCTTCTATGTGTGCATTATAAAATGTTGCAGTAAACAATACGAACACACTTAGAATGTCCTCAAAAATGTTGTACCAAAATAAAAAAAAAAAAAGAAAAGAAACTATAAAAAAGAATGAATGTTGAACGGCCTCTGATATTTAATTTTACATGTAAAGGAACTTAGAAAGCATTAGTTCATCCTGATTACAAGTAAAAAGTACAAAGTTGAACTGAATGGTCGTTTTGGATACTTAAGAGAGGAGAACACAGGGCAAACCACTGCTCCAAGACTAGAGAGACAGACACAGGAATACAGGGAATCTCAGCTTATAGGAACAAAGAATCATGAGTAAAAACTACTTTGAGAATCTGTGCTGAGCTATAATTGATGAACTGTTCTAGTGTACCATGCACAAATATGCTTGCTTTTGCCATGTCTTTTCAGCAGAGTACTTAGGTCCCGGCCAGAGCACTTAGAAAAGAAAAAGGAAATAGCACACAAATTAGAAAGGTAAGAAGTAATACTATCTGTTTACCAATGACCTGATTACATATGTTGAAAATACTAAAATTCAGGGGCACCTGGGTGGCTCAGTGGGTTAAAGCCTCTGCCTTTGGCTCAGGTCATGATCTTGGGGTCCTGGGTTTGAGCCCCGCATAGGGGCTCTCTGCTCAGCAGGGAGCCCACTTCCCTTCCTCTCTCTCTCTGCCTATTTGTGATCTCTCTGTCAAATAAATTAATTAAAAAAAAGAATATACTAAAGTTCAAAGAGCTGTTAAAATTAATAAATGAATTCTATAAAATTATAGGATACAAAATTAACAATTGTGTTTCTATACAAATACAACAAACTACCAGAGAAATTCAGAAAACAATCTTGTTTATATTCACATCAACAATAATAAAATGTTTAATAAATCCAAACAAGGAGGTTGAAAGACCTGTACACTGAAAATTATAAGATATTAATAAAAGAGATTGAAAAGAACAAATGAATGAAAGATTTTAGTGTAGCTGCATAGCTCTCTTGCAGTTACTGTTTCATGCTTTATATTTTACTGTCTATTTTCAGTCTATTTGGGTTTTTCAATGTAAAGAGTGTCTTCTGTAGGTAGTATATATTTTAGTCATATCTGTTCTATCAAGTTCTACTTTTTCATTCAAATGTGTTTAATCCATCTGCACTTAATGTAATTAATAACATATGATTTCCCTGTATACTTCTACTGTTTTTTTATATATGTTTTATATTTCTTTTTTGTTCTTTTTCTTCAGTATTTCCTTATTTTCCTTAAAGGGATGGTTTCTAATTTATCACTTAAGTTCTCCTTTCTTTGTGGCTTTTTATTATTTTCTTAATAGTTATGCTGGGGATTACAATTAATGTGTTCTAACATTCTCCTTTAGTTTAATACCAACTTAAGTTCAATAGTACTTAAAAGTTTCTCATATAATTCCATTCCCCACCTTTTCCTTTGTGCTATCATTGTTATGAAAATTACATCTTTATATATTATAACTATTCAATGCAATTTTACAATTACTGCTATTTGCGATTGTTTCAAGAATCATGTTTGAGAAGATGAGAAATCTAATTTAAAAGTGTATGATAATGATGCCCCTGATTTTATTAGTGTTCCTTTTTTTCTTTGTATGGGTTTGAATTAATGTTTAATGTCCTTCCATTTTGACTTCAAGGACTCCTTTTAGAATTTCTTATAGGGTGTTCCTGGCTGGCAAGGTATTTCCTACTTTGATTATTTGAGAGCATCCTAATTTCTCTTTTCTTTTCGAAGGGTAGTTTGGCTGAATATGGAATTCTTGGTTGAATGTCTTTTTCTTCCGTTCTGTTCTAGCAAGGAATTAAAATGCATCTGTAGTTGAGATAGAATATTTTATTACATTTTGGAATTTTTACAAAAGATTTTATTCACTTATTTGAGAGAGAGTGAGAGTGGGAGCAGGAGTGAAAGAGTGCGAGCAAAGCAAAGGGAAGGGACAGAGGGAGAGGGAGAAGCAGATTCCCTGATGAACAGGGATCCCAACGGGAGGCTGGAACCCAGGACCCTGGGATCATGACCGGAGCCAAAGGCAGACACTCAACTGACAATCACCCAGGCACCTTACATTTTGGAATTTTTAAAAAATGGTTTTGGTATAAAGTCCACTGAAATGTGAATTGGTCGTTAGAAGTTATCTAAAGTAGAGTGTGTGTGTGTGTGTGTTTATGATTTAGAAGGAAGCTATGAGTGGCAGTATGTGGTATTTGAATTTAAGTTTAAAGACATTCTTCAGTAATGACTGCAGTTATTTGGAAATGTTTTGTGCATTTATATTACTGTAATTCTTAATGATATTTAAAATGAAATGGTATCCTAGCAAAATGAAAAAAAGCACAAGTTTGGAAACAATAGGTCTGCTGTGTATTAGCATTGCAAAAGTACTATGATATATATGTGTATGTATTTTAACTTTTGAATTATTTTCTGAATTTGATAATTTGAATTATAATTGTGTTTGGTCGAGATTTTGTTAGGAGAATTTTTTTTTATAATTTTTTATTTTTTTTAAACATATATTTTTATCCCCAGGGTTACAGGTCTGTGAATCACCAGGTTTACACACTTCACAGCACTCACCAAAGCACATACCCTCCCCAATGTCCATAATCCCACCCCCTTCTCCCAAACCCCCTCCCCCCAGCAACCCTCAGTTTGTTTTGTGAGATTAAGAGTCACTTATGGTTTGTCTCCCTCCCAATCCCATCTTCTTTCATTTATTCTTCTCGTACCCACTTAAGCCCCCATGTTGCATCACCACTTCCTCATATCAGGGAGATCATATGATAGTTGTCTTTCTCCGCTTGACTTAAGATAAAGATCTTTATTCTTAGAAGATGGCTTATTAGGGCTTGCTAAAGCAATGATCTCCCTCACTTAAGATAAATAGCAAAAAAAAGTTAGAATTTTACTTTTATTTCTCTGGCCATTTTCATGATGTCTATTTCATCATCCATTACCATGATTCTTTTCAATTTATGCAAAACTTTTTAAAAAAGATTTTGTTTATTTATTTGACAGAGAGATCACAAGTAGGCAGAACAGCAGGCGGAGAGAGAGGGGGAAGCAGCGTACCTGCTGAGTACAGAGCCCAACATGGGGCTCAGTCCCAGGACCATGAGATCATGACCTGAGCCAAAGACTGAGGCTTAACCCACTGAGCCACCCAGGCATCCTTACATAAAACATTTCTATCGAACACTTAGACGGTCTTGTAGATGTTGGAAGTATAAACAATGAAGTAAAAAGATAACAGTCTCCGCATTCACTGTCTTACTGGTGCCAAGATAAACCTAGAACATTATATATATCTAATAAGAATTAACTGATAAAATAAATATATGAATAAATGAAAACTAGATTATAATTACTTTTCAGAATGTTTTTAACAATTATTTGTTTGGGGGGTTCATGTGTCCGGATTAGGTAGTTTATGGTACAAAAAGGGGCAGCTCTGAAATGATGGTTTAAAATAATGAGTTTATTTGTTTTCCTCATACTACTTGTCATCACCAGTCAACATAGAAACTCATTTAGGGAGATAGAGAGGAGAAGGGAATTGGGGGAAATCGGAGGGGGAGACAAATAGTTAGAGACCATGGACTCTGAGAAACAAACTGAGGGTTTTGGAGGGAATGGGGGTGGGGTTTGTGTGAGCCTGGTGGTGGGTATTATAGAGGGCACTTATTGCATGGAGAGTGGGTGTGGTGCATAAACAATAAATTTTGGAACACTGAAAAAAAATTAAATTAAAAAAAAAAACTCATTTAGGGACCCAATCTGAGAGAGCAGCCACTATCTCAAATATTGACAGTTGCTGTTTAGCAGAAAAGTGAGTATACCACTGGCCAGAACACAGTACATCACTGACACATAACTCCATCTAAAGACCGTTGTAATTGTGCCAGGTTCTTGGAACCTGGAAACAACAAAAAATATTAGGCAAAATGCAGTAAAGCATTCTATTCAGTGCCTTGGTAAATATTTGGTGGAAAAGGGATATTTACTTCAGTTGATCAGATGAAGGTGATAAAGAGAATAAGGTAATTAGAGTTGTACTAAGGGTAGGCATGGTAAGATCAGGGACTCAAGTGAAATCAAAAGCAGAAAAATGGATTTTATCATTGATGATATCAACATTTAAAACAAGTCCACCTATGCCAATTATTTATTGCATTGATTCAAAGTTCTGTCAGTGTCATCTGGGTTTTTTATAATTATTCTGTATTACAACAAATAGTTATTTAGTACTTACTAAATGTTGTCCTTGAGCTTGGGTTTGTTTACCAAAGTAGCTGCCCTGAAGAGGCAACTTCTTGTCCTTAGAAAATTAAAACATTGGTTTCTCAAAACATGGCAGTTTTCCATACTTTGAAAGGAAACATACTGCTAGCACTTACAGAATATTCTCATGTATGTTAAGAGATGAGAATCTTCCCTTTTATTGAAAAATTTAGGATTTTAAGGAATTATTAATCAAAATATATAAAATTATCTTCATTGTCACTGAAAATCACTAAGTAACTCTATCTGTATTTGTGTTTAAGGAATCTTTGCCTATGGGAGTGTTTGGATGGCTCAATTGGTTGAGCATCCAACTTTTGTTTTCTGCTCAGGTCATGATCTCAGGGTCATGGAATTAAGCCCCTTATTAGTCTCTTTGCTCAGTGGGGAGTCTGCTTGAGATTCTCTTTCTCTCTCTCTGCCCCTCTTCCTGTGCTCATACTAACTCTCTCTCTCGAAGATAAATGGATAAATCTTAGAACTTTTGCTTGTTGTGAAAATCCCAGACTCATAATAGTTACAAAGTGAGATGTATGCCATATTATAATTTATAACAAAAAACTTTATTTTTACTTTCTGAAGAATATCCATAAAATTAAATTTAGATCTAATAATCTTACTTACATTAGGAAATAATAATATTCTTATATTTCAGATAAGTATTTGAAAGATTCTAAGATTATTCATAAATTTATCAGAATAAATTTGTTTAAAATGATCTTTCTCTTAGTATTATTATTTTAAAAGCTATATATTTATTAGATACTAGAACAATTTTTAAAATTTTGTTTTATTTTTTCAATGTTCCAAAATTCATTTTTTATGCACCACATCCAGTTCTCCATGCAATACATGCCCTCCATAATACCCACCATGATGAAACTGATTTAACTCTAGAAATTTAATAATCCAGTTTTCCCTGTGTCATATTATACTGTGCTTCATTTTCCCCCATAATTACATGTATACAAATATAATGTCTAGAAATAATTTTCCAGAGCATGACAATATATAACTGAGATTTGGCATTATTATGTAAGTTTTAATAACTTTAATTTTCTTTACTTATTAAAAATTCTAACAGTGTAGCTTTTGGTTCACATTATAATATGGGTATAACATGGAAAATGGCTTATATTATATTACTATATTATGATACACATCTCATAGTTTTGGCATGCCTACAATGTACATAATTTTACTTAAGAGAAATAAATTTTTGGCTAAAAATTGAAATTTCAAAATATTTAAAAGGAAATCCTAACATCACTGGTATGTCATTTTGTATCACCTAACAAAATTTTGATTTCCAAATATGCTCAAGGAAATCTGGTAGATTTTTGTAGAATACTGTGAAACAAATTTATGAATATTAAAGTTGTTGAACCTGAATGAGTAAGATTAACATTTTTTTTCTGAAAATTTCTGAAATTTAGAGTTATAGTCATTGAAAAAAATCTATGATAAATTCAGGTGATTCTTGATAAGTACTAAAGTGCTTAGAAGAGAGAATTGGTGACAAAACTCAGAAGAAAAAAATACGAAGGTGTTTTAATCTCAGACCAAAGATTCTAATCTAACTCATTCACTCATCATATGGTTTTAATTGAGGAAGTAGAGAGTTAAAAACCTGTCCTTTAAGAATATTAATTTTTTAGTAGTGTGCAGAAACGATTGGAGGAAAGCTAGAGGCAAAGAAATAGTTAAGAGCCTTTTGCATTCAGATTGCCTGTGTGGCTCAGCTGGTTGAGTATCTGCCTTCAATCTTGGGGTCCATCACAGTGTGGGGCTCCCAGCTTAGTTGGGGGAGTCAGCTTCTCCCTCTCATCCTTCTCCTGCACGTGTGAGCATGTGCACTTGCTCTCTCAAATTCTCCCTCAAATAAATACTAAAATCTTAGAAAAGAAAAAAAGAGCCTTTTGCATTTCTAGAAACATGGCAAGAACTCGGATTGGAAACGTGGCCATGGGAGTAGCAAAGAAAGCCTAGAGAGTGGATATATTTAAAATATCTTATATTACTCAAGATAGTTAGAAAACAATTTATAATTTTGAGCTTGAATGACTAGAGGCATCCAGGAATATATTGTAGTAAGGCATTGGAAATTTGGAACTATGACTTGTAGAGTATTTTCAGTCTCATAAGGAATAGATGAATTGTATACAATTGCATAATTCTACTTGAACTACTACTTAAAGGTTTAAATTAATCATTTATCACAAGTTGTAAAACTTAATTTGGAGGATGTGAATTATCATATATATGTTAGTCTTTATTTTTCCTTACCACAGTGATTAAGAACTAAAAATATTTTTTTAAACAGTTAATGAAAATATGGTAACCTACTTTTTTAAGAAGTCTTAAAAAATCAAATTTATTTTTCTTATTTCAGTAGTTCAATCATTATTTTAAAAAGTTTTTATTGGCGTTAGCCATATGTGTTGCAGGCTCTGCAGCATAATGTTTATAAGAATTTCGTACCTGGACATCTTGTCTCCTGTAAGTAGATAAAATGTTAAAAAGGAAAATAACTATGATGAATCAGGAATATTAAAGAACATATCAAACTAATGAAGGAATTTCTGTTACAAGATCAATTTTGAATAAACAAATACAAAGACAATTAAAAGCAGAGGGATACTTAACGCAAAGGATTTATGTCATATAAAGCAAGTGGCTTCTTGTCAACTTGCATGTCAATGCAAATGAGCAATTTGGTCATTTTGAAACCATGTTTTAATGCTAAGATAAAGAAAATATAATTATAGCAAAGAATTATTTGGCTTACATAATTTAACATTGATTACAGTGTAATTCAAATTTTCTCTGTGACTTGTGAGATCCCTTCCTGTCAGGAAAGGGACTTTTTAATTGCTGAACCAGTTTTAATTTTTTTTTCCCATCAAAAAACTATCATGTGCCTCCTCTAAGTATTGGCAATAGAGTAGTAAGATAGAATACTACTTCTATTCTGAGGGGAGGATAGGCAATAGAAAAATAATTGAATATAAAAATACCATATTAGAATGTCTTAAGTCCTGTTGAAGTACGGTGGGTGGCTCAGTCAGTCAAGCCTCTGCTTTTGACTCAGGTCATGGTGCCAGGGTCTTGGGATCCAGCCACTCATAGGGTTCCTTGCTAAGCAGGGAGCCTGCTTTTCCCTCTTCCTCTCCAACCCTCTTTCCCATGCTCACTCTCACTCTTACCATCCCTCTGTCAAATAAATAAATGATCCTTTTTCTTTTTATTCTCTTTTCTTTTCTCTCTCTCTCTCTCTTTTTTTTTTTTTTTTTTTGAAGTCTTAAGTCCTATTGAGACCACAAAGTACAGTAAGAAATTTAAGAGGGGTAGTGTTAGTTTCAGCTAGGGTAGTTAGGGGAAGTCTCTCTGAGGCATTGAAAATTAGCAAAGAGATGAATAAAGTGAGGATATAAGAGTCAAGGATCTGTAGGACACATGTTTTCCAGTTAGCAGAACAGCTAGTGATAATGCTGAGACATGAATGACTATGGTTGGTATTTTGAGAAACTAAAAGACCATTGTCAATGGAGCATAATGTGCAAGTCAAAACACCTAGAAAATAATTTTAGAGTATTCCCCAGGGCCATATTATGTAGGTCCTTATTTATTATTCCCAGGGTGATAAGAATCCATGGAACATTTTCATTTTTTAAGATTTTTATTATTTATTTACTTATTTACTTACTTGACAGAGTGGGAGGGGAGAGTGCGTGTGAGCATACAAGCAGGCAGAGTGGCAGGCAGCAGGAGAGGGAGAATCAGGCTCCCGCAGATCAGAGAGCCCAACGTGGGGCTCCATCCCAGAATCCTGGGATCATGATCGGAGACAATCAACTGAGCGACCCTGGCACCACATGGAACATTTTCAAAGAAGAAATAATAACATGATCTGATTTAAATTTAATAAAATTAATTGTTTAGAATACCGACGATGGTGATGTTGGCTTGGTCAAACAATAGCATGAAAATTACTGAGAAATGTCTACCTTAGGGATATAGTTTACAAGTACATCTGATAAGACTTGGTAAGGTGAGGATAAATGTAAACTCGGGGAAAAAGACAATTCACAGATAACTCTTTTTGGCCTTTTCTGGGTCTGGGAAAATGCCATTTATTGAGCTAGAAAATATCAAGAGTGCCGTAGGTTTGATTTGCTTTCTAGCATTGGAATGAAGGGGCTTACTATGAATTTGGCAGACAGGGCATAATTTTGTGACAAGGCTTCCCTTCCCAAAATTCATATAGGAGGTTTTTCTTTAAGCAGAATTTTATCATTCCCCTCCATAATTGAAGCTGTAGATCAAAACTCAGTCTACAATATTTAAAACTATGAAACTTGACTAGGTTACACAGATAAAAAGTTTTATAAGAAGTGTTCTGAAGACTTAGTCATGGGGAATTATATCATTTACTAATGAGAAAGACTGTAATCCAGCAAAATAAATGAGAAGAAACAAATACTGAGACAGAAGAAAACCAGGAAAATACAGTGTTTTGTAAAATGAAGTAAAGCGCATATGAAGTTGGAGGATGTAATCAAATATAGTAAATGTTGTATGGCTTAATGGTAAAGACTGAAAATTGTTCATTAGATTTGGTGACCTGGAAGTCATAGTTGTCAATAAACAAAATCATCAGTGGAGTTAATCACACATGTCTGAAGTCAGTTTAAAAGAAAATAGGTAAAGAATTAAAGCTGGTGTGGGTACACAAATTTAGAGAAATTTTGGTATAAAGGGCCATTAAAAAATTGGTTCTTGGGGCACCTGGGTGGTTCAATTGGTTAAGCAACTGCCTTTTGCTCAGGTCATGATTCTGGCGTCCTGGGATAGAGTCCTGCATAGGGCTCCCTGCTCTGCAGGGAGTCTGCTTCTTCCTCACACCCTCCCCCTTCTCATGTTCTCTCTCTCTCTCTCTCAAATAAATAAAATCTTAAAAAAAAAAATGGGTTCTTCACAAATAGTGAGGAGATACATAGAATTGTAGTTTGTTTTTTGTTGTTGTTGTTGTTGTTTTCCTTTTTACTGGAACATGTCTCAGCCTGTTTCTATGGTCATAGGAATGATTTAAACCATAGAAAAAGTAATGCAATAGAGATGGTAATTGTTGGATCAGCATCCTTGTATTGATAACAGAGAATGGATTCATAGTTCAAGGGAAGGGCTTGTACAGGTCAATATTAACAGTATGCATTCAATATTTGCACAATACATGTGAATTTGTAGTATGTAGGTGGAAAGATGAGTTTTTATCTTCAGAGATTATTTTTTACGTGAACTACAAGGGAGAGTATCCGGTGACAGTGGGGAAGGATTGAGAGTTCAAGAAAGAAGAAACAGTAGGAAGTGTTTGAATTGAAGCACTAGAAGATGTATTCTCTATATTTGACATCAATGTTATCAATGTGGGATTTCTCTCAAATACTGCATTTGGATCTAGAAAGGATAGAAGTATAATAGACTTTGTATTGGCTTGAGAGGTTAAGGCCCAGGATCTAGTGTCTTTTAATATCTAAATCAGGTAATGTCTGATAAATAATCTAAACTCCGGGAACTTCCAAAGTTCTCATGTGTCAGCATAATGGCCTGAGTTTTTACTGTGTACCAAGAAACTGAGTTTGGATCATCTCTTCATATACTCGAAACTGTTGTATTGAAAGACCCCTCCCCTAGAAGATAGATAGGATAACTAACCGCTTGTTTGCTTTTCTGTAAACCGCTGGCTTTTAGGTATAGACCAGGTTATTAATTAGGTTATTAATTGCTTATTAATCGCTCTTTTGCCCTTCAGTAACGGCTTGGCTTATAGAAATAATAGAGACGCCATGATGGCATTCTTACCTTCCCCCTTCTTGTTCCCCCCTCCCTGCCTCTCTCCTCCCGCGCGCGGGCCCTCAGAACCAATCAGCTTGTTCCCCCTTCCCGCGCCTCTCTCTTCGCGCGCGCGGGTCCCCAAAGCCAATCAGCAAACTCCACGTATGCCTTTTTCAAAAGTTCTAACTGTCAACCAATCAGTTGCGCCCCACCCAAAACTTGTTTGTACCTGTCTATAAAAACCCGGCACCACCCCAGCCGGGTGTGCTCAGTTAGCAGGAGCTGCTGACCACCCGCAGGCGCGCGCTGACCACCCGCAGGCGCCTGCGTAACAATAAAGAACCTCTTGCTGATTGCATCCAGTGGCAGTGTTGGATTCTTGGGTAAGGGGATCCGTGGGTCTTTCAGTATCAATGTTATTACCTCCTATATATATTAACCACTCAGTTTTTGGAGAAGGTAAGGAGGTTATCCTACAAGACTTAGCTACCAACTGTAAGAGTTCGAAATAACATCCTGATTATATGACTCTAGAAACAGGATACTTAACTACAAATGTTATGGCTCCCTCACTGCATTTTAGTCCTCACAAGAAAAGATAGAGTAAAGTAAGACTGGAAGAAAAAGAAAAAAACAAACCTTATTGGTTTAAAGGACTAGATGTCCTTGGTGCCTTTTGAGAAAGTGTTAACAAGTCTTTTCTGTAAAGGTTCAGATATAAAGATTTCATTCTTTGGGCACAATACATATCTGATGCAACTATTCAACTCTGCTTCTGTAGCAAGCTTGCAGCCATAGAGAGTATGCAAATGAATGGGCACGCCTATTTGCCAGTAAATCATTATGCTCTATGGGACAGGATCTGCTTCCCACTGCGCTGAATGGGTTGGTGAGCAAGCTGACTGAAATGAGAGCCATTGTGGAATTTCTTAAGGATGAAGTATATGAGTTTAATAAGCGCATATTTTACATGTACTCTTTGTCAGCCACCAGGCCCAAAGAAGGCCTTACAGATGAGTGGGACTGATGAAGTTGGATTCTAGGAGTTTTTTTAGTGTATTAACATGAGAATAGAGAGTAGGGGATAACTAGAAGGGAAGTACTAAGAAATAGAAATTAAATGTCAAAAAATGATTAAAGCAGTAAATGAGAAATTGAAAATGTAATTGAAAAAACTTGCTGTAATATTACAGATACTTTAATTGCTTAGGCTTTGAGTTTTAACATACAAGTTTAAAGTACAGATAAGTCACATATTTTTAAAATCAATGTCTTTTAAAAAATATTAAATGATAGGTTAAGTGCTGTGTCATATAATTGTAAATCATTAGAGTAAGAACTTTTAAATGAATAATCCCATACCTTCAAAAAGTTTATTTAGAAAGTATTATCATATTCAGAGACTTTTCAAATGCTTTAATACTGTGTTAAATAGGGGCGCCTGGGTGGCTCAGTGGGTTAAGCCGCTGCCTTCGGCTCGGGTCATGATCTCAAAGTCCTGGGATCGAGTCCCGCGTCGGGCTCTCTGCTCGGCAGGGAGCGTACTTCCCTCTCTCTCTCTGCCAGCCTCTCTGCCTACCTGTGATCTCTGTCTGTCAAATAAATAAATAAAAATCTTAAAAAAAAAATACTGTGTTAAATACCATATAGTGATCATTACCTCAACATTTTCCAAGGCAGTGTCTTCTATCTTTGCATATTCCTAAGACTTGGGTATTTCTCTCTGAGAAAATAAATCCTATCTCTCTTCTTTGAACAATTTCTCAGGTATTTAAATATATCTATAGTATATTTTAAGCATTAAAGACAGCTAAAGTCAACTATAGTAAACATAGAAAAATTTAAAAAAAAACATAAAACTTTAAATTCCTCTTTAATAATTTAATAGATAAGGCAGAGGGCTCATATATATAACATATAACAAAAGGTGCATATAATTCCGTGTTTTGGAATTAATTGGAAATCATTAGGATAAATTTGTTACCACAATGCTTTTGAGAATACTAGAGATTGGATTAATCATTAACATCATAAAGGTAAGAAAGCCTATTGAAGACTAATAATAAATCAGTTGCCATAAAATTCAAAGAATAAAATCATGGGGGAAGTGGTTAATGAATTTCCAAATTTATTTTAACAATAAGCATTCTATATCTTGTAATTATGAAAATAAATTTTGCAGAAAATACAAACATTTTCCTATAATACTTTTTCTTACAAAAAATACATGTTTTGCTAGCCTATGGAATGTTGCTTTTTGTACCCATTACATTCTTGTTTTATCAGCCTGTTATATAAAATTGAACATATTGGAGGAAATTGAGCCTGTTCGCTGAAGCTATAATGTATACACCACCTGTAAGATGACTAACGTATTATCTGAAATATAATTATCTGAAATATAATTCCCATGGCATATAAGTGACATAAATCCACTTGGTAGACAGAAAATTTTAAAGCACTTTGTGTTCACCTCCATTCTAAATTCTGTTAAGGAAATTAAATTGGTGGTTCTGAGATATTTACTTTTAACTCATAAGCACTTTTTTTTTCTTTGTTAATCTATGTCAGACTGATTTCTCCTTAGACATCTCTTTATATCCAGTTTTTAAAATTACATTTACTGAGGTAAAACTTATACATAGTAAATGTTTCTAAAGATTTTATTTCTTAAGCTTCTTGTTTTCTGTTGGTAGTAGTTCATTTCAGTCAAAACTTGGCCCTTTAGCATTCCTTAGGATGCTGGTCCATTGATGAGAATATTTTTGTCTGCCTTTACTTGAAATTCTCATAAATTAACCTTCATTCTTGATATTTTTTTTTACTACATAAAGAATTGTGGAATTTCTTTCTTTTTTTTTTTTTTTTTTTTCCTAAACACTTTAAGGATATTCCATTGCCTTTAGGTTTGCGGTAGTTTTTTTGATGAGAAACTCACATTGCAATTATTTATTTATTCTCTCTATATAATCAGTCATTCAACTCTAGCTGCTTTTAGGATTTTTTTTTCATCTTTGGTTTTCTGCTGATTCACTATAATTTACCTATCTTAGTTTCTTTGGCATTTATTCTTTTGGGGGTTCACAGAGCTTCTTGATTCTGTACTTTTTTCTTTTATAAAATTTGGGTAGTTTTATTCATTTTTGTCTCCCTGTTTATCTCTCATTCTGCAGGTATTCAAAGTACATGTACATTATACCTTTGACAGTGTCCCACAGATTCTTAGGTTTTATTCGTGTTTAAATCTGTCTCCCACTTCTTCTGATTGTATAATCTGTTTTAAAGTTTTTAAATTCTTTATTGTAACAGCTCCATTCTATTTTTTCAAAGATTTACTTATTTGAAAGTGGTGGGGGCTCATAGGGGAGAGAGAGAGAAAAAGAGAATCCCAAGCAGAAACCACACTGATCACAGATCCTGACATAAGGCTCAATCTCATGACCTTGAGATCGTGACCTGAGCTAAAATCAAGAGTTGGATACTTAACTGACTTAGCCACCTAGGCTCTGTTCTATTTTTAAACCCACTCAGAAAAATTTTCTTTTTAGTAATAAATCTTTATTGGTCTTATTTCTTAAATTCCATGTATGAGTGAAATATAAGGTATGTGTCTTTCTCTGACTGACATTCTGCTAAACATAATAGTCTAGTTCCATCTGCATCATTACAAATGGCAAGATTTCATGCTTTTTTATGAATAAGTAATATTCCATTGTGTGTGTGTGTGTGTGTGTGTGTGTGTGTACAAACATATACATACTACCTCTACTTTAGCCATTCATCAGTTGATAGACATATGAACTTTCTCCATAGTTTGGTTGTTGTTGATAATGCTGTTATAAACACTGGGGCACACATGCCCTTTGAATCAGTATTTTTGTATTCTTTGGGTCAATACTTAGTAGTGCAATTGCTGGGTCATGGGCATTTCTATTTTTAAGTATTTTGAGGAAACTTCATACTGTTTTCCACAGTGGTTGCACTAGTTTGCATTCCTATCAACACTATAAGAGGGTTCCCAATTCTCCACATCCTCACCAACATACGTTGTTTCCTTTTTTGTTAATTTTAGCCATTCTGACAGGTGGGATGTGATATCTCATTGCAATTTTGATTTGTATTTACCTGATGATGAGTGATGTTGAACATCTTTTCATGTGTCTGTTAGCTATTTAGAAGTCTTCTTTGGAAAATGTCTATTCCTATCTTATGCCTCTTTTTAAACTAGATTATTTGATGTTTTGGGGTAAGTTTGATAAGTTCTTTGTAGATTTTGGATAATAACCTTATATCAGATATGTCATTTATAAATATATTCTCCCATTCCATTGGTTGCCTATTTTGTTGACAATTTCCTTTTGTGCAGAAGCTTTTTATCCTGTTAAAGTTCCAGTGTTTATTTCTGCTTTTGTTTCCCTTGCCTCAAGAGACCTAACCAGTGGGGTGCCTGGGTGGCTCATTCTCTTAAGCATGTGCCTTTGGCTCAGATCACAATCCCAGGATCTTGGGATCGAGTTCTGTGTTGGGCTCCCTGCTTCTCCCTTTCCTCCCCACTTGTGCTCTTTCTCACTGTCTCTGCCACTATTTGCCTCTCTTTCTCTCTCACACACAAATAAATAAAATCTTTGAGAGAGAGAGAGAGAGAAAGACCGACCTATCTAGTAAGATGTTGCTATAGTCATTGTCAGAGAGGTTACTGCCTGTGTTGTCCTCTAGAAATTTGATGACTTCCTGTCTCACATTTAGGTCTTTCATCCATTTTGAGTCTATTGTTGTGTGTGGTAGAAGAAAGTGGTCCAGGTTCATTCTTCTGCCTGTGGCTGTCCAGTTTTCCTAACACCATTTGTTGAGGAGACTCTTTTCCATTGGATATTCTTTCCTGCTTTGTCAAAGATTAGCTGACCATATATTCGTGTGTCAGTATCTGGGTTTTCTACTTTGTACCATTGATTAGTGTGTCTCTTTTTGTGCCAGTACCATACTGTCTTGATGATTACAGCTTTGTAGTATTGCTTGAAGTCTGGAATCTCCATCTTTGTTTTTCTTTTTCAGGATTGATTTGACTATTCAGGGTCAATTATGGATCCATATAAATTTTAATATTATTTGTTTTAGCTCTGTGAAAATTACTGGTCATATTTCAATAGGGATTACATTAAATGTGTTAGATTGCTTTGGGTAGAGACATTTTAAGTGTTCTTCAATCCATGAGAATGGAATGTTTTTCCATTTCTTTGTGTCCTCTTCAACTGCAATTTCATAATTATTCTCTAGTTTTCAGAGTACAGATCTTTAACCTCTTTAGTTAGGTTCATTTCTAGATATCTTACAGTTTTTGGTGCAGTTGTAAATGGGATTGGTTCCTTGATTTCTCTTTCTGCTTCTTCATTGGTAGAAAGGCAAGAGATTTCTGTATATTGATTTTATATCCTGTAACTTCGCTGAGTTCATGTATTTGTCCTATTTTGGTGGAGTCTTTTAGATTTTCTGCATAATGTGTCATGTCGCCTGTGAATATTGAAAGTTTGATTTCTTCCTTTACAATTTGGATATCTTTTATTTCTTGTTTTGTGTTATTGCTGAGGCTTAAACTTCCAGTAGTATGTTAAAAAGTAATGGTGAAAGTGGACATCCCTGTCTTGTTCCTGATTGTAGAGGAAAAGTTCCCACTTTTTTTCCACGTAGGATAATATTAGCTGTGGGTCTTTCACATATGGCATTTATGATGTTGAGGTATGTTCCTTGTATGCCTTTTTATCAAGAAAGGATGCTATATTTTGTCAAATGCTTTTTCTGTATCTATTGGGGGGAGCATGTTGTTCTTATCTTTTATTTTATTATTATGGTATATCATTTTGGTTGATTTGGTAATATTGAACCAGCCCTTCAACCCAGGAATAAATCCCATTTAATGATTAGTGACTAATTATTTTAATGTACTGTTGCATTGGATTTGCTTGTATCTTGTTGAGAATTTTCTCATCCATGTTCATCAGGGATATTGATCTGTAACTCTCCTTTTGTTTGTTTGGGAAACTCTTTATCTCCCTTTCTATTCTAAACGACAGCTCCATTGGATAAAGAATTCTTGGCTGTGTATTTTTCTTATTCAGCACATTGAATATATCCTGCACTTTCTTCTAGCCTGTTAAGTTTCTGTGGAGAGGGCAGATCTTCTGTGAACCAAATCTGTCTTCCCTTGAAGGTTAAGTATTTTCCCCCCTTGATGCTTTCAAGAGTCTTTTCTTCTCTGTGTATTTTGTGAATTTGACTATGATATGACTTGGTGTAATGGCTGGCTTTTGTTGAATTTAATGGTAGTTGAATGTGATTCTTCTATTTTTTTTTTCTTTTCAAGATTTTATTTATTTATTTGATAGACAGAGATCTACAAGTAAGCAGAGAGGCAGGGAGAGAGAGAGAGGAGGAAGCAGGCTCCCCGCTGAGCAGAGAGCCCAATGCAGGGCTCAATCCTAGGAACCTGGGATCATGACCCAAACCGAAGGCAGAGGCTTTAACCCACTGAGCCACCCAGGCACCCCTGCTTCTTCTATTTTGATGTCTGTTTCCTTCCTCAGATTAGGAAACTTTTCAGCTATAATTTGAACAAATACACTTTCTGCACCCTTTTCTCTCTCTTCATCTTCTGGGACTCCTGTGATATGAATGTTACTATTTTTTAAGAAGTCACCAGTACATTCCAGTACATTTTTCTCCTCTTTTCAGCTTCATTACCTTCCATAATATTTGTCTTCTGTATCACTGATTCATACCTATAATTTATCCTTCCTCATTGTGATGGCATCCAGTCAGTTTTGCATCTTGGTTATAGCATTTTTTCCCTGCCTTTCATCTCTGAAGTAAGGGATCCTCTAGTGTCTTCTGATTTTTTCAAGGGCAGCTAGCTTCCTTAATATTGTTTTAGATTCTACATCAGGCATCTTATGTATGTCAGCTTTGATTAAATTCCTGGCTGTTACTTCTTCCTTTTTTTCTTTTGGGGGTGAATGCCTCTGTTTTGTCATTTTGTCAAGGTCATTGTTTTCCTGTACAATTGTTACGTAAGTCTGTTATATTCCTGCTCCTGAGAGTAATGTTTATATTAAGAAGAGGTCAGGGCACCTGGGTGGCCCAGTGGGTTAAGCCTTGTCTTTGGCTCAGGTCATGATCTCAGGGTCCTGGAATCGAGGCCTACATCAGGCTCTCTGCGTGGCAGGGACGGTGCTTCCCCCCTCTCTGCCTGCCTCTCTGCCTACTTGTTATCTTTCTCTCTGTCAAATAAAGCAATCTTTGAAAAAAACGAGGTTAAAGAAAACACACACACACACACACACACACACACACACACACACACACACACACACAAAGTGGGGGGAAAGGAAGCCAAATCCTAGGTGTGTTTCGGTCTGCTTGTTAAAATAAGCTATATCTAAAGTAACCCTAAAACAAACAAATAGATGAAACATCAGAGGAAGCTAGATACTGTTTCCTTGGATATGAAGCGTTACAGCACTCCATCATCAGTACCCTTGATGCTGGTGTGGGTTTTTCCTGGGTTTCTTGAGGTGGGGTTTGCTTTGCTGATTCTCAGATGAATTTGCCCTGGTAGAGATGCCCTTGGGTGGGCCTTGGTGTAAGTAGCTCTGGCCTCCATTTGGTGATATTGTTTTGCTCACTGAAGTTCAGTTGGTATTGGTAGGCAGGGGGAAACTGGCATTGCCTCAGTCTTATCTCTAGAACTGGAAGACTGTGCCTATGCCACTCCTCAGAAAGCCCTCTCAAAGAACAAACTATCACCCTTCCTATGTTTTCAGTTTCCTGCACATCCCTGGCTTTACCCTGTATCCAGTAAGTCCATTTTCCAGGTTCCACAACACTCAAATATTTTATCTCAAGCATGATTGGGTTTCAGAACTCCCAACTCGAGAGAACCCCATGTAGTGAACCCACACTGATTCTCTAGGGGTAGTGTCTCACTTGGCTGTGTCCAGGTGCTGGTTTTTCTCAGAAAATGCTCGTGCAACCATGCAGTGGCTTAGGGTTTATGGTAAAGTGCAGCAGAAAGCCAGTACCAAAGCTTGCTGGCCTCAGCCCATGTCCCCATTCCTGTACTGGTGAATGCGGCCGCTCAGTGGTGCTGGTAGCATCTTTTGTCTCTAGACAGGCTGTGCCACTTCCTAAATGCAGGGGAACTGTTTCCTCCCATGCAACACAGGGCATCCTCAGATTATGCTGCCTACTGCTGAGTCTCCACCAATCTTCCCTACCAGAGGACTGCTGAGCCAAATAGGTACAAACCTAGTGATGGCTGGGACCTCTCAACTTTAGACTTTGTATTCTGTTTATAAAGATTTGTGGTTTTCAGCCCCTCTTCTTTTCCCAGTCAGTGGTGTGGGGGAAGTTTTTCTTGAGTGATCTCGTTTGTGTTTTCACTATTTTTTTAGCTCTCTCTTTCTTTCCTGCTCTTCTATCGTGACCAGCGTTCCCTCCCCTCTGCAGTGCCTGTTTCCTTTTTCCCGCACATCAACTCTCTGCAGCTCCTATCTTCCACTAAGTGGTCATTTTTTTCTACTGATAGATGTGCAAGTTTGTTCTCTCGATTCTGAGATGAATTTCTTGCGTGTTCAGAAATATTGATATGTATCTGTGTTTGAGTGTTGAGGCAAGCTTAGAGTCCACCTGCTCCTCCACCATCTTCCACATAGAATCTATTTCTGATATTAGTAATTTGTGTCCTTTTTTCTAATTTGCTGGTGAAAGGTTTATTGATTTTATTGATTTTTTTTTAAATAATCAGCTTTTGATTTGGTTTTCTCTATCGGTTTCCTGTTTTCAACTGTATTGATTTCTTTTTTCTTCTGCTTACTTGGGATTTAGTGTATCTATTTTTTTTTTGTTTGTTTGTTCCCTAGGGTAAAACATAAATTATTCATTTTAGATAATTTTATTCTCTAATATATGTATTTGACATATTTCCTTAGTTTTTTAAAAGATTTTATGTATTTATTTGACAGACAGAGACCACAAGTAGGCAGAAAGCAGACAGAGAGAGAGGGGGAAGCAGGCTCCCTGCTGAGCAGAGAGCCCAATGTGGGGCTCAATCTCAGGACTCTGAGATCATGACCTGAGCTGCAGGCAGAGGCTTAATCCACTCAGTCACCCAGGTGCTTCAGCATATTTCCTTTTAAGCATTACTTTTGCTTTATCTCACAAAGTTTTGTAAGTTTTGTTTTTATTTTCATTTAGTTTAAAATATTTTATAAATTTGCCTTGAAGATTTTTCTTTGACTTGTGTGTTGACCAGAAGTGTATTCTTTAATATCCATGTGTTTTTGGATTTTCCAGTTAGTTTTCTGTTGATTTCTAATTTAATTCCATTGCAGCCCCCTAGCAGATCTACCCTTCTTCACACTCTTCTGTTCACTGTGTCTTTTCATGATTTATAAATTTTCCTTTGGTATTGTAATCTCCCACCTGGGGTCTTTAGTTCTTGTGAAAGTATATTTATGCCCGGATGGTGATTCAAATAGATGTTTCTGTGAAGGCATGAGTGTTGGACAATCCTATTTTGCCAATTCGAGCTGTCCAGAAACATTTTTTTTAGAAAGGCAAATGATGAGATTATTTATTACCTTACCTAAAATAAGTTGTATTTTAAAATCAACACATTGAGCTTGATTAATTATAAAAACAATGTTGCTTTCCTTTCTTTGTATTCTATTTTTTCTTCATTGTTTTATTATGTTAGTCAACATACAGTACATCATTAGTTTTTGATGCAGTGTTCCAAGAGTCATTGCTTGCATATAATACCCAGTGCTCCATGCAATACATGCCTTCCTAATATCCATCACCAGGCTCACCCATCCTCCCACCGCCCTCTACTCTAAATCCCTCAGTTTGTTTCTCAGAGTCTGTAGTCTCTCATGGTTCATCTCCCCCTCTCATCCCCCACCCCGTCTATTTTTCCCTTCCTTCTCCTAATGTCCTCTATGCTATTCCTTGTGTTCCATAAGTAAGTGAAAACATGATAATTGACTTTCTCTGCTGGATTTATTTCCCTCAGCATGATCTCCTCCAGTCCCATCCATGTTGATACAAAAGTTGGGTATTCATCCTTTCTGATGGCTTATTATTATTTCATTGTATATATGGACTATATCTTCTTTATCTATCCATCTGTTGAAGGACATTCCAGCTCTTTCTGTAATTTGGCTATTATGGACATTGCTGCTATGAGCATAGGGGTAAATATGGCCCTTCTTTTCATTGTATCTTTGGGGTAAATACCCAGTTGTATAATTGGCGGGTCATAGAGTAGCTCTATTTTTTAATTATTTGAGGAATCTTCACAGTTTTCTAAAGTGGTTGCACCAACTTGCATTCCCACCAACAGTGTAAGAAAGTTCCCCTTTCTCCACAGCCTCTCCAACATTTGTTGTGTCTTGCCTTGTTAATTTTTGCCATTCTAACTGGTTAAGGTGGTATCTCAATGTGGTTTTGATTTGGATTTCCCTGGTGGCTAATGATGATGAACATTTTTTCATGTGTCTGTTAGCCATTTCTATGTCATCATTGGATAAGTGTCTGTTAATGTTCTCTGCCCATTTTTTTGACTTGATTATTTGTTTTTTGGGTGTTGTGTTAGAGAAGTTCTTTATAGATCTTGGATATTAGCCCTTTGTGTCTGTAGTGTCATTTGAAAATATCTTCTCTCATTCTTAGAGTTATCTCTTTGTTTTGTTGACTGTTTCCATTGCTGTGAAGAAGCTTTATATCTTGATAAAGTCCCAAAAGTTCATTTTCACTTTTATTTCCTTTGCTTTGGGTATGTTTCTTGAAGGAAGTTGCCGTGGTCGACTGCCTTTGTTCTCCTCTAGGATTTTGATGGATTCCTGTTTCACATTGAGGTCTTTAATCCATTTTGAGTATATCTTTGTGTGTACTATAAGTGAAATGTTGAGTTTTATTCTTCTATACCTAGTTGTCCAATTTTCCCAGCACTTCTTATTGAAGAGATTATCTTTTTTTCCTGTTTTGTCAAAGATTTTTTGACCATAGAGTTGAGGATCCATATCTACTCTGTTCCATTGGTCTATATGTCTGTTTTTTGTGCCAGTACCATGCTGTCTTGCTGGTCACAGCTTTGATATATAGCTTGAAATCAGGCAATGTGATGTCCCCAGCTTTTTCTTTTTCAATATTTCCTTGATGGTTTGGGGTCTTTCCTGGTTTTATACAAATTTTATGTTTGTTTATCCCAGCACTTTGAAAAATGCCACTGATATCTCTCTTCAGGATGGCATTGAAAATATAGATTGCTCTGGGCAGCATAGGCATTTTAACAATGTTTATTCTTCTGATCCATGTGCATGGAATGTTTCTTGATCTTTTTGTGTCTTTTTCACTTTCTTTCATGAGTGTTCTGTAGTTCCTAGAGTATATATCCTTTACCTCTTTGCTTAGGATTATGCCAAGGTAGCTTATTGTTTTTGTTGCTATTGTAAATGGAATCGATTCTCTAATTTTTCTTTCTACAGTTTCATTGTTAGTGTATAAGAAAAAAACTGATTTCTGTGCATTAATTTTGTATCCTTTCATTTTACTGAATTGCCATAGGAGTTCTAGTAATTTGGGGGTGGAGTCTTTGGGTTTTCCACACAAAGTATCATGTCATCTGGGAAGAGAGAGTTTAACTTCTTCTTTCCCAAGTTGAATACATTTTATTTCTTTTTGGTGTCTGATTGCTATTGCTAGGACTTCTGGTACTATGTTGAACAATTGTGGCAAGATTGGGGATCCCTGTTGTGTTCCTGATCTTAAGGGAAAGGCTCTCAGCTCTTCCTTATTGAGAATGATATTTTGCTATAGGTTTTTCATAGATAGATTTTATGAAATTGAGAAATGTTCCCTCTATCCTTACACTCTGAAAAGTTTTAATCAGGAAAGGAAGCTGTATTTTGTCAAATGCTTTTTCTGCATCAATTGATAGATCATGTGGTTCTTCTCTCTTCTCTTATTAATTTGTTCTCTCATGTTGACTGATGAACCAATGTTGAACACCCTTGCATCCCATGGATAAATCCCATCTGGTCATGGTGGATAATCTTTGTAATGTACTGTTGGATCCTTTTAGCTGGGATCTTGTTGAGAATCTTGGCATCCATATTCATCAGGGATAATGGTATGAAATTCTCCTTTTTGATGGCATCTCTGCCTCGTTTGCAGATCAAGTAATGCTAGACTCATGGAAAGAGTCTGGAAGTTTTCCTTCTTTTTCTATTTTTTGAAACACCTTCAGGAGAATAGGTATTATTTCTTCTTTGAATGTTTGGTAGAATTCTCCAGGGAATCCATCAGGTCCTGGACTCTTGTTTTATTGGGAGGTTTTTTGTTGTTGTTGTTGTTGTTTGTTTTTTTATTGGGAGGTTTTGATCAATGCTTCAATCTTATTACTGGATATTGGTCTGTCAGGTTGTCAATTTCTTCCTGTTTCAGACTTGGAAGTTTATAGGTTTCTAGGAATGCATCCCTTTCTTTTAGGTTGCTTAACTTATTGGCATTTAGCTGTTGATAATAATTTCTGACAATTGTTTCTATTTTGTTGGTATTAGTCATGATCTTTCCCTTTTCCTTCATAATTTTATTAATTTGGGTCCCTTCACTTTTCATTTGGATTAGCCTGGTCAGAGGTTTATGGATCTTATTAATTCTTTCAAAGAATCAGATTCTAGTTTCTTTGATGTGTTCTACTGTATTTCTGGTTTCTAATTCCTTGATCTCTCTTCCAATTTTAATTATTTCTCTTCTTGTGCATGGGGTAGTTTAATATGTTGTTGGTTCTCCAGTTCTTTAAGGTGTAAAGAGAACTTGTGTATTAGGAATTTTTCTATTTTTTTTAGTGAGGCTTGGATTGCTATGTATTCCTCTTTAGGATAGTATTTGCCATATCCCATAGGTTTTAGACCAATGTGTCTTCATTCTCATTGGTTTCCCTGAATTGTTTAAGTTCTTCTTTGATATACTGGTTGACCCAAGCATTCTTGAACAGTATGGTTTTTAGCTTCTAATTGTTTAAATTTCCTCCTAACTTTTTCTTGTTATTAAGTTCCAGGTTCAAAGCTCTGTGGTCTGAGAATATATAGGGAATAATCTCGGTCTTTTGGTGTTGGTCGAGTCCTGATTTTTGACTCAGTATGTGGTCTATTTTGGAGAAAGCTCCATGTGTGTTTGAGAAGAATGAGTATTTTGTTGTTTTAGGGTGGAATATCCTGTATATATATGAGGTCCCTCTGGTCCAGTGTATCATCCAAAGCTCTTTTCTTTTTTGATTTTCTGCTTTGATAGTCTGTCTGTTGGTGAGAGTGGACTGTTAAGATCCCCTTCAATTAATGTGTTACTAACAATATGTTAATTTTGATTAACAGCTGGCTTATGTAATTGTCTGCTCCCATGTTGGGGGTATAGATATTTGCAATTGTTAGATCTTCTTGGTGGATAAAACCTTTAAGAATGATATACTGTCCTTCTGTATCTCTGACTATAGTCTTTAGCTTAAAATCTAATTTGTCTGTTATGAGAATCACTACCTCATCTTTCTTTTGTGGTCTGTTGGCATGAAAGATGGCTCTCCATTTCTTCACTTTCAGTCTGGATATATTTAGGTTCAAAATGAGTCTCTTGTAGATAGCATATGTATGGGTCCTGTCTTTTAATCCAATCTGCAGCCCTGTGCCATTTTATTGGAGCTTTTAGGCTGTTCATGTTGAGAATGATTATACTTTTATTGTTATCATTTTTCCTGTGAGGTTTTTGTTTCTATAAATTGCCTCTGTAAATTTGTTTTATGTCACTCTGGGTTCTTTCTTCTTTTATAAAACCCTCCCTTAGTATTTTGTGCAGGGGCAGCTTAGTGGTCACATATTCTTTCAGTTTTTGCTGGTCTTGGAAGATCTTTATCTCTCCATCATTTCTGAATGACAGCCTTGCCAGATAAAGTATTCTTGGCTGAATATTCTCATTTAATACCCTGATTATGTCTTATCAGCCATTTCTGGCTTATCAGGTTTCTGTGGACAGGTCAGATGTTATTTTCATGTTCCTCCCTCTGTATGTAATGAATCTCTTCCCTCTAGCTGCCCTTAAGACGTTTTTCCTGGTTTTAAGATTCACAAGTTTCACTATCGTTTGCCTGAGGGTCGGTCTTCCCCCCTTGATCTTGGTGGATGTTCTCTCTGTCTCTAGGACACTAATGCTTGTTTCATTCCCCAGATTAGGGGAAATTATCAGCCTGTATTTGCTCAACTAAATCTTCCAGTCCTTTCTCTCTCTCCACCCCTCTCAGGGATCCCAATAATGTGACACTGAAACATTTCATGGCATCATTTATTTCTCTAATTCTGTTTTCATGGATTCTAAGCTGTTTGTTCCAGGCCTCCTTCTGATCCTTCTTTCCTATCAGTTTATCTTCTAAACCGCTAATTCATTCTTCTGCCTCATTTGTCCTAGCTGTTAGAGTATCTAGATTATATTGGATCTCATTAATAACATTTTTAAGTTCTGTCAGATCAGCTCTCACTTCTGCTTTTAGGGAATTTATGTTGCCATTAATGGTTTTCTCCAACCTAGCTATTGTTTCCATAACTGTTACACTGAACTCTATTTCTGACATCTTGCTTTTTATGCATATCCATTAGTTCTGTGGCAGAGGTCACAGTCTCTGAATTTTCCCTGTGTTGGGCATTTCTCCTCCCAGTCATCCTGGTGAGAGGTGGTTAAGGGAATGTACAGAATCCAAACTATTGACCACAACCCAAGAAAGATGTACCTGTTTTATAGGGACCTTAGGTTTGTTGGCTTCTTATTCTTTCAGCCTGTCTTCTGGGGGAGGGGCCTGCTGCACTGTTGCTCAGGCAACCTTGTTTGGACAGAATTGTCCTGCCCCCAGTGGCAGGAGAGGTTTCGGTGAAAACTGGTTTTGGGGTGTTTTGTTTTCTGATGGCTTTCCCTGGAAGCTTTCTGTGTCCCTTCCGAGAGTCAGAGCAGAAGTGCCCATATCCAGTCCTCTGTCTCAGAGCAGAGAGATCACAGTCTGTTCTCTAGAAGGTCCTCCAGGCCACACTGGCTCAAATTTTATCTGTGCTGCTAAAAACAGTGCCATGAGTTGTGCACCCCTCAGCAGTCCTCGCTTCCAGGTCCAAGCATGTATCTGCCCTTTGTGCTTCTAAAACTGCCAGCCACCTACGGCTCACATAGAATGCTTCCACAGCACCTGGTTTGTCTGGGGGCTGCCCTAAAATCCTCTCCCCATGGCTACCAGTCTGTGAGTCTCTGCCTGGTCCCCAGTGTGGGATGCTTTTGTGCTCTTGTGTTTTTTCACCTTTTCCATGCCAGTGCTTATGGTGGCTCCCTCCGCCTTCTGCTTATCTTCTGATATCTGCCTGCAGAGTAGTAGCTCCCTGGTTCATACCTTAAAACCAGCCACAGGAGATATTCTGTTGGTTTAGATCCTGTTAGATCTTCTTACATCTCAGGCTGATTTCGTGGGTGTTCAGAGTGGTCTGGTAGAAATCCAGCTCAATTCAGGGGACTGGTTGAAATAATGTCTTTTACACCTCCACCATCCTGGCCTCCATCTCCGGCAATGTTGCTTCTTAATGAGATAATGTCAGAATAAACCTTAGAATAAAATACTGTATTTTGCAATGTCAACTATCTCTGCTGTATGGTAAGTATTTTAGCAACACAGTTGCACATTTTAATAGTTAAATGCTTAGTAATTTTGCAATAATTCTGCTCAGCAACCTCAAGTATATATTTTCAATTTTATACATACATATATATTTATTTTACAATTTCTGTTCTACAAATGGATTTCCAGTAATATTTATAATCTATCAAAGAAGTAATTCAGTTTGAAATTCATCTGTATAATAATTCTGTCTCTCACTTATCTGTGTGTTTATGTGTATGTAACCATCAGAAATATATTTTGTTTCATTTTGATCCAGAGGGGTTTACATCTATTTTAATTATCTCAATTTCTTTACCTTTTTTTTTCCAATAAACTGATAGCTGTCCTCATACTAAAATCTAGTCTAATACAATGACTTGTTTTATACATCTAGCTTATGTAAGCAAAACAATATAAGCTGTATTTATTGAAACTACTCATATCAACCAATAATTTTACTCCCAATTTTTATTACATTTTGCTTGTGATTTTGGATTTTTGAACCAGACTGCCTGATATTCAATTCTAGTTGCACAATTTCTTACCTTGGACTAGGTTTTTACATCTACAATTGCAGGCTAATAATCCTCCCTTTAGTAACATCATATGGAAGAAGGTTAAATCATTTAGAATTTGCCGTATACACAGTAAGTGCCCAACACATTTTAAATAGTATACCAAGACAACTATATTATTTTTTTAAGAAAACTATATTCTTTATTCTGAGCTACATTTTAGATATTATTTTTCTATATAGATTAATTTTATGTAATTTTATATAATCAGAGTACATGAAAATTTGGTGCTTTTCTAAAATGCAGTATACTTCAACATCAGATACTTTTCATACCCTTTTGTCACTCCATCATAAATTTGTTGATCTGAATTATTCATGGATGTTGTTCATCTACTCTACTATAAATGCTTATTTCCAGTGGTAACACACAAATCATTTTTAATAGATAAAGTAAGCATGACTATAACTTTTTGTTTTCAAATATTTTCTTATCATGAATTGTCAGAAATGAAACTAATAGCAATAATTGTTCTGACCTTTTGCAGGGCAAGGTCCATTTGTACATTCAATAGTAACGTGCTTCTCTAGTATATAAGGGTAAATAGATATGTTCAGAAAGGTATAATTAAGTCTAATATGTCCATATCCACTTGGTATGTAAGAGAAATAATTTGTATAGAAATGCAATGTAAATATACATAACAATTATAATTTAAAACTTCCATATGTATTCTTGGATGCATTCTGGGTATCAGAATTATTTTATCTTATTTAATTGCTAGTAATAAAGGTGTTGCTATTTATAGTCCCATTTTAGAGTTAGTTTTAAAAAGTGTCTGGTCTTTTTAAAAATACCTGAGTGGGTTATGAAACATGAAGGTATCCTTTCTTAGCATCTAACACAGAGTAGTCTTTTAATATATCAGTTGAATGAATGAGTAAATGAAAGTAAATGCAAAAATAACAGTAGTATAGACCTATTAACAAGATTTTTCTTATTCCATTTAAATGCATGCTTCCAATAACCACTTATCCATTTTCAAAATACTAAGATATTCTATTATGAAAATAATTGCTTTTTTGTATATATATTAGAAATTTTAACTTCATTGACTGATACTACCTAATTTTAGACAGAGAAATGTTTTTGTATCCTTTTGTAGAGGGAAGTGGGATATCTCTTAGGCTTCCTATTGGAATTTAAGAAATTGAATCATATAAAGCAACATATAGTACAACATAATGATATATAATGGATAGTAACATAATTCTTTCTAGGCCTTTTAGAGAGAGAGAGTGCATTGTGGGTGAGGGCGGAGGAAGTGGGAAATCATCTTAAACAGATTTGGATGGAGCCTGTGTGGGGCTTGATCCCATGACCCCGAGATCATGACCTGAGATGAAATCAAGAGTTCAAGGCTTAACCAACAGATCTACCCAGGCACCCCTTGTTTTTTGCTTTCTTAAGGTGCATCTGGAGTAGCTTTTTGTTTAAAACTAGTGTAGAAGCACCCTTAAGGTATGACTCTTATGGTATCTTAATTGAATTAGCAAGGTTATTCTGCAAGGTTTTTCCATTTTGTATAGTTGGAACTCCCACATCTTCCAAGAATGTGTGATCTTTGGGATATCTGTTTGTCTCATAGCTCTCCAGTACCTGCTCGCTTCCAGGACATGAAGGGTCTCAACTTGCCATGGGCAAGTTTGGACAGCTTAGGAGATCTCTGTGCAGATGTCTCGAGCTTCACACTTCTTCTTTCTTTGAATTTAAATTGCTATTTCAGACAGAGAAAGAAGCAAAGTGTATGTTTTCACTTATATATGAGACATAAAACACAAAACAAATGTGTAAACCAACAAAAGGTAGAATCACACCTATAAATACAGAGAAAAAACTGATTTTTCTCCAGTTTTATAGTCATCTGTGGGAGTGGCCTTGTCTTTTCTGTTATTTAATCATTGTTCGAAGTGGAATTCAGTGAGAATTCATGTTTCTAGTGATGTATACATCTATATTAACTTTAATGCACTCATAGGTTGTGATTTGAGTAAAAATACCTGGTTAGTATTTTTCTGCTAACCAAATTTTAACTCAAATACTTAAAGGAAAAACATTTGATTTAATTTAATTCTAAGAAGTCAAACGTTTACAAATGTCCATTAGAGAATTTACAAAGTAAACTTTCATCATATACATGAGCAAAAAATCAGTGAAAAAAGAGACTAATCTTAGCAGATGTGGGAAAAGCAAGGTCCATGAACATGAGAGCATTTAGTTGCAGTTATCATACACATAAATGCACATTTGTGCACATATATGCACATATTGCACATACATATTTTTATAATACTTAAAGAACACTTATACATGGTAGATACAAACACCTGTGCATGCCCAAACATCTATATTTACATAGCTAAAGAGATAGATAACATATCCGTGTAAAGGTGAATGGAAAGCCTTGATAGTTAGACTCAAAAATCAAGAACTGATTTGGTTATGAGTGAGTAAATTCAAATGAGGGAATTTTATAATGAAAGAGATAAAATTGAAATACTTTTAAAATATATATATTTGAAGTATGTTTGAACTTGAAAAGTTAGAGACTGGAAAAGTATCTCAGATTCTATCAGAATAAGCAAGATATGAAATTATAAGGTAGTGGATGAGGGTAATGGTGGCGAAGATGCAAAAAAGAATAATAACTAAAAAGTGAATATTGGAAAAATTTTGAAAGACAAAATAATAGATTTGCCAGCAAAATGGAAGTGACAGAAAGCATAAGGGATATTCAAAGGATTTTGGCATATATATGATAAAAATATAAGTAAAAATACTTATTCTTACCTGTTTTCTGCTTAATCACTCAAAGATTTTCTTATGATATTATAATATGCCACAAAATAGTCAACTCTAATATTTATCAAACTAGTGACTAGATATTTTTTGCAGTAGTAGTGTTTTCTTGCATTGTAGATGTGTCATGAAAATACACATATTTATGTATTGAATATCTAAATACAAAGAACTTGATATTTAATGCAGTTGTGAATTTAAACCTTTTTATTTTTTATTTTATTTTTTACAGTTTTCAGAACTTTATTTTTTATTATGTTATATTAGTAAGCATACAGTCCATCATTAGTTTTTGATGTAGTATTCTGTGATTCATTGTTAAAAATTGCTAGTATCTTTCTATTTCATTTTTATAAATCTGAATTTCCATAGATTTCTTTAAAGAAATCTTACAAATGAGCATTTCTAAGATTTTGCTTGCAAAATACATGAAATAGTGATATAAATTTCTCATATTTAAAGAACTAATTTTTAAAAAGGCAACAACCTTTACATCATATTCCATAAACTGCAGTAGGGACATTGAATATATTTTATAGATTTTAAAAACATAATTATATAAGATTTCAGTGGCTTAGGATGATAGTAATTCAAAATGAAATATAATTGTGTGGTCATGTGTCTTTATTATGGAACCTTAAATTTGTCTGCAGTATTTGTTGGAGAAGGTGATTTCTTTAAGAGTTTGAGTAATGGGAGTTTCTCATTACTTTCATCACTTGTTAGCTCTTTGGAGCATGACATTTTCTTCTAAATTAATACTTAGCAGTATTAATCAAAGACTCCTTACATCAAGTTCAACGTTTGCATATTTGCCTTTTACATATAAAGGTTAGGTCTACATAATAAAGATAGATAATTAAGGTAGTTATTAAGAGAGAAGACAAGACCTCGGCCCATGTCTTTATTATTTGAATATTTTACACTAAATCACCTGTTCTACTTTATAATAACAGCTGTTATTTTATGCAACAGGCATCATGTTAAGAGCCTCAGGTATATTAATTGAATTAAGCCTGCTCATATATATGATATGTAATATTAATTTTATTTTATAGATGAAAATATATGTTCAAGCTAT
Source organism: Mustela lutreola (assembly GCF_030435805.1). Classification (NCBI taxonomy): domain Eukaryota; kingdom Metazoa; phylum Chordata; class Mammalia; order Carnivora; family Mustelidae; genus Mustela; species Mustela lutreola. The sequence continues at coordinate 97,544,226 of NC_081296.1, forward strand.
CTTATCTGAGGTTTTAAAACAGAAATGGCAGAAGTATGAAAACTAGTAATATTCTATTTCCATGCTTTTAAATTTAAATTAAACTATTGCATATATTTATCTATATAGTAATTCTTATCATAATAGATGCTTAAGCTCTTAACCATTATTGATGACATTGCCATATTAAAAAAATAGCCTTATATTCAAGAATGATATAGGCTCTTACCAGGAGGTTCCATATTCATTCCCATATATGCAAAACTTCATCTCTGAGTTTTGCAATGGTTTTAGCCCTATGATGTTTGTTTATTGTGTAAGCATCTGTCACTATAGAGTTGGTATCTTAAACTGCAAATAATGTTAAACCTTTCTGTTATAGAACTGCTGATGTATCTGATAAAATATATCTAATCATGGTATCAGCTTAATTATTTTTGTCTAATTCGTATGACTCTGATAACATTTATAACATGATCCTGTTTTGGATTTCTGCTTGTCTATATAATTAGTCTCAGATGATTTGCTGTTTTTTTTTCCCCCCCAAAATATCTTTTCTTTATTCAGAGTTCTCTGTTATTCTTTGTTATTCAAAAGTTTTATATTTCAGGCTACAAGTAAATTTTCTCTCTCCCTGTAACTTCATATTTTGTTGAAATACAACCATTTTAATGATAAAAACAGATATTTTGAATAAGTAAATATTAAATAACTTTTCACCAAGCAAGTAAATATACTGTATGGTAAATAATTATTTTAAGATATTATCATCCTAATAGCTTTCAAGTAAACAGCTTATTAAATAATAGTGCTTATTTTCAGGGATAAATGGATACCTATCCATTTATTACCTAGAGAGGTATTACAAAAACACCATTCTGCTGTATCTGTAGAATTGGGACTTCACAGTTTCACATAGAGATAGTGTCCCTATTCTCCAATTTAAGTTGTAGATATTTCTTTAGTTTCTGGATAAATTCAAGAGTGTATGTTTAATAATGAGTGCAAGAAAAATCAAGACTGTATGTTTGGCAAAAGGAATTAAACATAGTGTCTAAAGTCTAATGACACTATTAACTAGTCTAATGATACAATTTCACTGTTTTCCAGTTTAATGCTAAACACAACTTTTTATTCTAGACTTCTGAAATACTTCTATTGCGTGACTGGAGAAAGATATTTGAAGTAACAGTTTAAAAACCTAAAAGTCCCACAGACCAAAGTTTAGGTATTAGAAATATTTAACTTTTAAAGTTTTAGACACTGTAAAAACAAAAAAGTCATTTGTTCACTCTGGTAATTGGTATGTCCAATATTGAGCATACTATACTGGACATTATACTTGAATGACTTAGATGTGAGAAGTAAAATTTTACTGAAAAGAATGGGATGATCCTTAAATGCAGATTTTTGTAATTCTAATTTATTTCTGACTAATGGATTCTTAAATAAGATTGCCTAATGACAGGGCTTCTAGATTCACAAAGATGATGCAGAAGTGTTCATTCAAACAATCAAATTGTGAAACACATGTTTCTACTTGAAATTTATGGACTCATAGCATGGCATGCTCTTTGTTTGGACAGAGACAAAGATGATGTAAATCTGACAGGCTTTCTGGCAGCAATAGTTTATCATTTCATCCTCAACTGAGTTGATGGAATGATTACAAAAAAATCAGCATCCTTTGATGTTTCCTCTAGTAAACAGCAATTTGAATTATATGGAAAAGAATGCAGCATAGCAAATACTAGAAGCTAAGAATCAAATGCTTATTATGAATTTACAAATGGTGATGGAAGGCCATCATGTTAATATTTGTAGACACATAGTTAGGAATTCCATAGCTAGTCTGGACCTGATTTTTATTCCTGATTTCTAGTATATGTTTCTCCTCCAGTGCCCCATCAGTGATCTTTAGCCTGTCTACCATGAAATAGAAAAGATTGGGTTGATATAGTTATACTTTATGCACTTACTCTTTTTAACAGGTGAAGTTCAATCTTTCTAATTATTATAATACGTTATATAAATATTAACAAATTTAATTGAAATTTAAATAATTTAATTGAAATTGAAAAAAATAATTTAAGTCTCTTGCAAATAAGAATCGTACTTAGAAGGATGGATGGGTGGATGGAGGGATGGAATGATGTTTTCTCATTACCAGTGAAGTAGGGATTATGAGCAAGGGCACTTCAATTCTAGAATAAATCACTTCTCTTTGCTCTGGTACATTGCAAAATATAGTTCTTTCTAAAGCTCCTCTGACTTACTCATAATGTGCAAACCAAAGAAAGATGTTTTATACAAGAATAGAGTTTTATTTTACTCATTCTGATTTTTTTATTACCCATTAGCAATTGGATATTTTGATCTCAGACATTATTGTATGTGTAGAGTTCTTGGTGTTTTGATCGAAGTAAGGCTGGATAGATTTTTAAGAAGTATCCTAAGGGAAATAAAAATCATTTTACTTTATGTATGATTGCTTGAATCCAACTGTAAAGTAATTTTGCAAATTATATTCCATGAATTTACATAACACATCTTGTCTTTTTCTTTACATTTCCTTTCAGTGGGTCACAAAACCATGTGTAATGGTTGAATTTTTCTTGAGAGAAATGTTTCTAGCTGAAAAAATTATTCTACAGTGTGGAAAGATATATGTGGATGAAGTTGTTCAAGGAAGTTTTAGCATGTCATCATGGACAATTTTCAGTTATGTGATTGTCTTTTTGTCCATATCAGGGATTTATATTCATTTTACAGAATTCATGATAGAGATAAACACAGAGATAGAAATTGTTAATTCTTGATTTCTGTTAGGTTTTGATGCTTAAGTAGCTTCCTTTAATTTCCCTCAGTAATTTGTATGTAATTCTTTACAGTGAGACTTAATTTATTGGCTATACGTTTCATAATATCTTGTATATTCCTAATGAAGAGAGAAAGGCATAAATAGTTCTTTCATAATTCTTTAAGCTAGATACAATTATTGTTCATATCATTCATTAGAAAATAAGGTGTTTTTTTTTTTTTTTAAGATTTTATTTATTTATTTAACAGACAGAGATCACAAGCAGGCAGAGAGGCAGTCAGAGAGAGAGGAGAAAGCAGGCTCTCCTTTGAGCAGAGAGCCCAATGTGGGGCTCGATCCCAGGACCCTGAGACCATGGCCAGAGCTGAAGGCAGAGGCTTAACCCACTGAGCCACCCAGGTGCCTCAATAATAAGGTTTGTTTTGAAGAAAACAGATTTCACTGCTTTGAATTCCAGTAAAATGCACCAGTCTCTAGAATCTGCTACTAGATTGTGATATATCTGAGAGCAGAGAATAATTTTAAATATAGCAACTAAAAATAAACCAGAGTGATTCTGACACATTTCTAGATTCAACCCCAAGATTTTGGTTTAAATGCTTGTTACAATGCAAAATGGCTTAACTACATCAGTGATTAAGAGAAAATTGAGAGATACTTGAATATTTTTGGTAATAAATTCAATGGTATGCTGATGGGGCTTTTTAGTTTATGAACTTTAATTAAGTTGATTATATTAAAACTTATAAGTTGTTTCTTATTTAGTTGAATTATGCTAACTATGGATTAATTTAGTAAGCTTATTTTCATAGCCAAATTAAATTACCAAACTTTAATTTGCTTAACCATTTAAAATGATATCCAAAAAACTTTAAAATAGCTCAAATGGATTTTACAATTAAGCTTAGAGTTATCATTTTAGTGTCAAAAAAGTTGCACAATAATATAAAGTAAGTGAACTCTATGAAAATGCGCATTATTTCATTTAAGTTCATTTTCTTTAAAATAAATTTTCAATATTTTCATATCAACTTTTTAAACAGTTATTTGAATTTTTAAAAAGCTAATTCAATGCAGAATTTATTATTCTCTACATGTGTATATATGTGTGTGTTTATACACCTAGGAATTATGCATGAAGCAAAATTAATGTAAGTGTACTTGAGGTTTTATTGTGAAAAGAGATTAGAAGGTCCTGTTTGGCTATATATGGCATAGCTTCTTATCCTAGATGGTAATCTTTCTACAGAAGTAATGAAGATTTATAGGTATAACAAAAGAAACTAACTGATAACTATTAACTCATAAGATTATAGCTTTACTTGTTAGAAATGTTAACTAATATTAACTAAAGAGATTTTACTGGTCAGGGAAATACTGTCACCTCTGAGAACTCCAGTTTAGTATAGAGGATATCCAATTTTTACAGGATAGATTATCAAGTATATAGTACCACCAAGTTCAACAGAGTATCATGAGTATCAACAGAGTATCAATGGAAAATTAAACATTTTCCATTAAAATGAAGTATGCTGCGAAGCCCATAATATTAGCTCATAAAATTATAGCTTGTAACAAGTGAAAGCAAATTTATCTACTAAGATGAGGAAACTAATTGACAAATTTAGATCTGATAGATTGACAGATTAATCATTCCTTATATGATTAATTATTGGCGGAATGTAATCTCTTGATTGTAAGAACTGTACTTTTACATAGCAAGACAAACTAGAACCCACAGGATGTTAAAACTGGTTCATAAATCTTTCCTGCTGTAACTAGCAGAAAAAATTAATACATATGGTTCAACTAAAAGTTGCTTATTAGGTTATTTGAGGAAATGGGTATCTCAAATTGTATATATACACTGGACAGTGGAAAACCTTGTGTATACATATGTGAGTGAACATGCACAAATGTCTCACAAAAGGTAAATATTTCTATATTTGGGAATATTGTGGAAGTGTTGAGTCAGAGCAACCTGTGATTGGATTGTCAGCCTGATATTCCCTCATATAGGTTATGGAAAATAGTACTTTATCAGTTCAAAGAATTGTAGTGAGGATTCATGGATATATATCTATATGTCTATATCTATATATCTATATTTGTTTGTTATGTCTGGAGATGTTAAATCATGGAGATATATATATACATACACACACACAGACATATATATATGTATGTGTATATATATACACACACATATACATACACACATATACATACATACACACATACATATATATGTGTGTGTTAAACATATATATATGCTTGTGTATATATTTATGTTTGTGCTATGCCTTTCTATAATCAGAATTCAGTAATTAGTGGTATTTTTAATGCTATTGTATCTGTTTTTTACAGTTGTGGATAGAGTAGTACAGATCTTTTCATCACTCTGTATCTGAAATTGTTGGCTACCTTCTCATTGTTGAAAACTTGTTTAGATTTTGACATGATCGTAATGCTATCTTGATTTTCTTACATCATAGACATTTTTCTATGAATCAGCCTAGTCATTCTCACTCATCTTTATGTAAAGTTCTTCCTTCACATTCTTTCTTTCTTTAAATCTGTCCTCTTCTTGATTTATACTTGATTTTATTATACTTATGTGGTCATAGATCGTCATCAAATTTTTTTAAAGAGTGAATTCTGAATTCTCTCCATAGAGTGCCATTTCCAAATGAGGGAGATTTTAATCCGGTCTCGCATTTCAGTATCCCCGAATCCAAGGTCCTCTTCCTTTCTGCATCTCCTTTTGCAGTTCTTTGCTTTGTTTCATTGAGGTTATAACCCTCAACTGCTCTTTTAAAAATTATTTTCCTTGAACTCCTATCAGGTCGGAGTCTTTACACCCTGGCATCCCATAGCGTGGTGAAATTATAATTTGATTCTTTTGATTTATGTATTTATTTATTACAAATACTTTTCGGAAGTCAAATTGTTAACATACTTCATTACTTTTTTGGAGACTGTTTCTAATAGATCATTCAAATTATGTCATTTCCTGCTCAGACATATTAAATTGTTAATGTGTTCTACATTTTCAAGGGTATCAAGGGGTTGGGATGCCTGGGTGGCTCAGTTGGTTAAGCATTCGACTCTTGATCTCAGGGTCTCAGGCTTGAGATCAAGCCCTGCTGTGGGTCCATGCTCCATGCTAGGTGTGGAGCCTACTCAAAAATAATAATACTTAAAAAAAAAAAAAAAAAACATAAAGAAGGGTAAAAAGACCAATGACCCCCATTGGGTGGTTGTGGAATTAAAAAAAAAAAAAAAAAAAAAAAAGACTATCAAGAGGTTACCTCCTTAAACTGAAAGTGTAGATCATACAGACTTTCTTAGCTTCTCTACTAATATTTTAATTTACATGTATTATAGTAAGTTGTTATTTAAATAAAACTAGTGTTTTCATGTATCCTTGCTTTTGTAAACCTCATCCTCAGCCTCTTTCTCCTATTTCCTCAGGCAAATATTTTATGATCTTGAAAAACCAACTCACAATCCCCTGTCCACTAAAGTCTCTGGTGGAAGTAATTTCTTCCTTTAAAAATTCTTATGACAAAATTTCCCATGAACTTATCAATTTATTAGCACTACCAGAGTCATTTTCCTCCACTTTCCTGAGTACTTGGCAGTGTATTATTTGATTTTTATACTCTAAATCCCAGTGTCTAAAATAAAAAGAAACCTCTATGCTGTATTAACTTGCCACAGTGCTTGTTACTCCCTCATGTATCTTCTAAGTGTTCAGAAATGCTCAATTCCATTATATATGTTTTAATCAGTAGATTTAAGATCATAATAAAGAAAAGGCTACATTTTTACAGTCACACATTCAAGGGAGTAAGAAAGAATGGACCACCTACTTTAGTAAAATGTGTTTATTGAACTTAAAATATGAAAGATCAAGCAAATAGTCATATTTAATGATGTGTATAAAAGGATAATTCAGCACCTAAAAATAAAATGAAAAATGTATTAATATAGGCATAAAATTGGTAGTATACATTTCAGTTGTGCATAGTGGGCCATACTATTCAATTATCATTGTTAAAAAGGAAAATTGAGTAAATTTTAAATGTCTCACTGGCTTTATTCAGTGATTCCTGAATTGGATAGCATCCAGTCTAGCAGTTGGAAGTTTTGAAGAGCTATACAAAGTGAAAGACTTTATGGCAGGAGAGAGAAAGAATAAGGAAGTTAAGTAGGCAAAGAGCAAATTGGTTTTTGAAAGGTTACTTTTCTTTCAGATTATCTAACTAGTGCTGATTAGGCAATTCCTGACACACTGCTTGAAGATTCCGTTTCTGGTAGAGCAGAAACTGTAATTAAGTCTCAGTTTGATGATGTGGGGTTCAGCATAAGTGACTCTATTTTGAACCTTTTGCCTTATTTTTGTTTTCTCTTATTGCTTTATTTTTTTATTGAGGTATAATGGGCATATATCAGTAGTTTCAGGAGTACAATGTAATGATTTGGTATTTGTATACATTGTGATGTGATTACCACACTAAGTCTAGTTAACATTCAGTAGCCTACATAGTTACAAAATATTTTTTTTCCTATGATGAGAAGTTAAATATCTACTCTCTTAGCAACTTTCAAATATGCAATATAGTATTAGTAACTGTAATCACCATGCCAGCCCCTCTGCCCACTTGTGCGCTCACACACTCACTCTCTCTCTCTCTGACAAGTAAATAAATAAATAAAATCTTTAAAAAAAATTAGGATATATTCTAGAGAAATCACAAACATAGAAAATAAAATCTGTGACCTCTTTTTTTGATATGGCTCTTTTGCATATAACTTTAAAATAAGTCATATTTTTTTTAAATTATGAAGGAAATATTTTAGCATTGAACTACTAAACAGAAACCAGTTAACTGATATTCCACTTAATTGTCAATATTGTCTCCAAATAAAAATGGATAAGAGCACAGAAAAGCATGTTTTGTGTCAAGCAATATAGTATAGTATAAGGGATTTTGAGAACTGTAAGTAATTTTTCTGGAATGACAAGGTAATGAGGTTGGGATTCCAACAGGTATCTCTCCCCATTTCTGATGAGGGTCTCTGAGCTTTCTCGATTAACCCTGAATGTCAATGCTTAGAAATGCTTCTTTATCCTGAATGGAGAATATGTGTATCATTTCTCTTGAAATATTTATTCCAAGACACAGTCAAAAACATGTGATCCATGTTGTTGCATCATTTAAAAAAAAAAAAAAAAAGACAGCCTACCTTCATTGCTCTACCTTTCATAATGTAACTAATGATTCTCATTTAAAACCTCCAAATTCTTTTTCAAGAAACTCTTCACCTCCAGACACCAAAAGTTGATCCATAAACTCTGGTTTTTATTATAAAGCTGTTCAAGATAAAGGTGGTTTTTGGCTTAAATTACCAGAATAACGTAGCCAATTTTACAGAAACAAAATATGTTAATTTGACTTTTGCATCAGCGATATTTAGCCTTTACCATGTGCTATGTAGAAAATGTTTTATGAAATTATATAACTTTCAGATGAAACTCCAATGTCTTTATCATGCAGAAATTTTAAAGAATATTTTAAGAAAAACTGAAAAGAGGATTTTCTATGAAACCGAAAGAACATTTACTGTCCTCTCTAATATGATGTAGCCTATTGTAATTGTAGGATGTTTTTGAAATACTATCCTTTTCCTAAAGGATTTTTTGTTTAGAAAAAAATAATTACTGTAGAATAGTAAAATCTGGGCCAGTTGTTTTCATTTTTTTTTTTTTTTACTTTTGAAAAAAAATGTGTGTAAATGGTACGTATTGGTTTGTGTGGTATATGTTAAATTATGCATAAAATAATCAATTTCTACCCCGTGAACAAGGGACATGTCATCAGAGCTTCTGAATTACTGCCTTGTTCCACAATTGTGAAATTATGCTGCTCAAATATAGACAAATAAGAACTTCACAAGAACTTCTGCCCAACTACAGAATAAGGAAAAGGCAGTTAGCAACTTAAGACAGAATATGAAACAGTGGCTCCAAGTGGCTTGAGTGTAAGAGTCTCGTGCTCTACCGACTGAGCTAGCCAGGTGCCTACCAAGTGTCATGAATGTAAAAGATGCTTTCAACAAAGGGCACTAGATGAGACTTTACCTTATAGACATGTAGGAAAGCTAAGGTGTATTTAAACAGTTATATTGTTTTGAAAAGTTTACCACAGTAAGACATTAGAGGATAAATTTGAAGAAATAACCTAATTTTAAGGAACCCACATATTCTCTTCACATCCTGCCAAATATTTCAATCCTGTTTCCTAGTTGGCATTATTTCAGTGCATTCTTTATTCAGCTGCAAGTGTAATATATTATAATACTAATCTGAATATATTTCCTCTCTCTTCTAAAACTTTTCAGTGATTCTCTATAACTATATAGATAAAGGTCAACTAGAACTTTCTGTAATTTCTAAAAATATCTCACATTCTAAACCTCTTGAGGAGACTATAAGTTGCTTATAGACAAATATTTTGTTTGATATTAAGTACACATCAACTAGGACAATATTATTAAATGTATGAATGCTGACACACAGACACCACACATACTGACACACAACTGAACAAAGAAAACATATGTCAAATTTAAAAGTAAGTGAATGACTGATTATAAAACCATAGAAGTTGTGAAAGTGCTCATTCAGTAAATGATTAGACATATCTCAGTGGAACAGATTGAGATGAGAGTCCAGAAACAGATAGCACATATAGAGGCATCTGATTTATGGCAAAGGTGTAGGTAAATCTTAAAGTTGGCAAATATGTACTTAATATAAGAAGGGCTAACCAGAGAATAAAATTTTAATAAATTGAACTCTACAAAGATTAAAAACTGTTCTTCTTAAGACTCCCTTATGAGAATGAAACGATACCCCATGGACTAGGAAAAGATATTTAAAATTTATTTTACCTATTTGAATATTGTAATTAGTTCTGAAGAAAATTTAACTAAGGGCGCCTGGGTGGCTGTCATTAAGCCTCTGCCTTGGCTCAGGTCATGATCCCAGGGTCCTGGGATCAAGCCCCACCTTGGGCTCTCTGCTCAGCAGGAAGCCTGCTTCTCCTCCCTCTCCCCCTGCTCATATTCCCTCTCTTGTTGTGTGTCTCTCTGTCAAATAAATAAATAAAATATTTTATAAACATAAATAAAATATTTTAAAAAAGAAAATTTTGGCTACATAAGCCAGTAGAAAAACAAGCAACAATATGAATAGACACTTATTAGTCACAAAGAAAATGCAAATTAAGCACAATGAGATAACTCTGTATACCCAGTAAAAGACTGTGATAAGTCTAAAGCCTCCAGATTTTTGCTACACTGCTGGTGGACTCATAAATTGATAAAACCCCATTGGGAAGCTGTTCAGTGTTATCCATTAGAGATGGCCATATGTGTATCAAGCTATATAATGTCTCCTACAGGGATGTCAAATCCCTAATCCCTGAAACCTATGAACAGGTTAACCTTCCATGGTGGAGGGACTGTGCTGAGGTGATTAATAATCTTGAGATAGGAGATAATGCTGATTATCTAAGTAAGCCAAATATACCACAAAGTTCCTATTACGGGATACTAAGAGGATCAGAATTGGACAGACACAATGGAAGGGTGGCAGCAGAGGCCAGAGAGCATTTTGGCTTTGAAGGTAAACAGGAGAGGCCTTGAGCCTAAGAATATAAGCTTGAGCCAAAGAATATTCTAGAGTAGAAACAGAAAAGGGAAGGAAATGGATTCTGTCCTAGAAGATTCAGAAGGAATGTAGACCTGAGGTATCAATATTAGACTTCTGACACATAGAATTAGGAGAACACATTTGTGTTTCAGTAAGCCACTAAGTTTGTGATGATTTTATACAGCAGCAATAGGAAATGAATACAATATGCATGTCCTTTGTACAATAATTTTATTCCTAGGAGGATACCCAACAACATTTTTTTAAAAGATTTTATTTATTTATTTGTCAGAGAGAGAGAGAGAGCACAAGTAGGCAGAGTGGCGGGCAGAGGTGGAGAGAGAGGCAGGCTCCCTGCCGAGCAAGGAGCCCAATGTGGGACTCGATCCCAGGACCCTGGGATCATGACCTGAGCTGAAGGCAGTGGCTTAACCAACTGAGCCACCCAGGCATCCCACCCAACAACATTTTAACCCTAAATTCACCAAACCACATGCATTGCTATTTCTGTTAGACCCACACTGGAAACTACACAAGTAGCTATCAAAGTTTCAAGGGGGTAATGTTGTGTACTCACAGAATAAGATTTTTTACAGCACTGAGGATATATGAACTCTATTTTTATGTAGTAATTACTTTGGAACCTCACACATGTAATGTTGAGAGAAATACAGCAGACACAAAAATTATACACAGCATGATCTCATTTATGTAAATTTCAAAAATAGACAAAACCCATTTATGGTAGTAGAAGTTATCAAATTTGTTGCCCTTGAGCATGTAGTGATTGAATAGGGATATAAAGGGGTGCTCCAGGTCTGCTATTAATATTAATATTCTTGTTTTTTTTATCTGCATGCTAGTAACACTTTAGGTTTATAAGAATACATTAAAATATACACTAAAACTTTTCCATATATGCTTCCTATAAATTTTAGAAAATAATATAAGGCATAGAAGGCATTCCTATCAGAAACTACCCACTGCATCATTAATGCTGGTCGATCACATTAATAGGAGGTCACATGTCTCAAAGGTGGTTTGAACTCAAAGTATTCATCCTATCATGAACACTTTGGTTGTGAGGGGATTATCTTGAAAGCTTATAACTATTAAAAGATTTGTACCATCTTAGACTGATGAATATTTTGAAAGCTTTTGAAAGTCAGTTAGGGCAGTGTTTTTCTTTTTTTGATAGTGAGGCAAGAGTAAGTTTCTCTTGCCAAACCCTATTTGTTTCCTGACTTTTTAAAAAATTTCTATATGTGTGTACCTTTAAAAGATTTTATTTATTTATTTGCGTGTGTGTGTGTGTGTGTGCGCGCGCGCGCACGCATGGAGAGAGGCAGAGTGGAAGGAGAGAAAGGGAAAGAATCTCAAGCAGACTGTACTGAGCAAGCACAGAGCCTGACCAGGGCTCCGTCTTATAACCCTGAGATTATGACCTAAACGGAAACCAAGAGTTAGATGCTTAACTGACTGAGCCACCCAGGCTCCTGTTTCCTGACTTTCTATTGTCTTTAAATTATTGGTTAGAAGGCCAACCTTTGCCCTGGCGGTTAATAACAAAGGTGCATTTTTGCAGGGGGTGCATGAGGAAAATATGGTGTATGTGCCCACAGACTTTTGGGACATACAGTGTGATCCATTGCAGTAGAGCACTACTTACTCTTCTGTGCAGTGTTGATTCTTAATCAGGGGTAGGGGAGTGATGAAGTTCACCTTAATAATTTGCCATTAAGTTTTCTAGTATGTGATACATTTCATCCCCAATGATGAATTTTATGTTACAGTGAGAGTTGTAAATGGACACATAAAATATTTCTGCAAATGTTTGTCTTTTCCTGGACAACAAGCAAATTGCTTTATTAAGAGCATGATAGAGTAACAAGGGAAGAAAGTTCATTATTACAAATCACTGTTATCCTCACAGAACAGAGGAGGACATTATGCCCCTTGGAGACAGTTACCACATCATAACCACAGAATATGGCTGTAAGTAAATCCCTCTTTGTAGGTTTCCCTTCTTTTTAAAGCAATCTCTCTGCCCAGTGTGGGCCCAAATTCATGAGATCAAGAATCACATGCTCCATTGATGGAGCCAGCGAGGTGCCCTTTTCTTTTTTTTTTTTAAGATTTTATTTATTTAACAGAGATCACAAGTAGGCAGAGGCAGGCAGAGAGAGAGAGGAAGGGAAGCAGCCTCCCTGCTGAGCAGAGAGCCCAATGCGGGGCTTGATCCCAGGACCCTGAGATCATGACCTGAGCTGAAGGCAGAGGCTTTAACCCCATGAGCCACCCAGGCGCCCCTCAGAGATTCTTCTTAAGTAACTTCTCTCCTAATTGTGTTTTTGAAACAATTAAAAATCTTATCAAAGGAAACTGAAAAAGATTAATTATATGTTACCAATTTAAATGTGAGGATCAAAAGGGCTTCATAAATTAATGTGAGAGAACCAAGAATTTTAAGCTTATAAGTGCTGAACTCAGACAACATAAGAATACAGTGTTTTTTGGGGAGGTATTTCAGCACAGTTCAAATCAGGATTAAAACATCAGGCCTGTCTTCCCATTAAGCAACAACTAGTTCTCTGTGCCATGCTAGCCACGGTGGCCTGCTGGCCTGCTGGCCATGTTTCTAAAGTCCCATGGTTTTCTGGCCTCAGGACCTTTGTAAGGAATGCTCTGTCCTCCTATTGTCTTTACCAGTAGTTTTTAAAATAGAGAAGTTCCTCTTAGAGAGACACATCATATGTAAGAGAATAGACAATGTAGAACTATTATTTACATATTACTTTCATCTATAATAACACATATTAAACTTGGTAATGTATAGATTGACATGTGTTCTTTCACTCTAATCAAATGCCAGAGTATCGGATGGAAGATACCCTAGACAAGGTATTTTGGAGGGAAGAAGAAGAATTTCGCTATAGTGAGAAGTAGAAATGGTGCCCTCACACTTTGTTAACTTCTTGAGTAATGTGCAACGTTAAAGTTTACATGTGAACAGTTAAGTGGATTCAGAGATTATGTATCTAGTTCTAACTAAAATGGTCAATTAAATTTAAAACACTATAAGAAATATCAATCTAACAATGCAGGCAAAATTGAACATCAAGAAACTGGCAAAACTACAGTTCCCTTAATCATTGTAGGATTTCATTCTTTTTTCCTTTTTATTATTGATTTGCTTATATTGCACTAAGAAATGAAAGCTCTCATTAAATCTGAAAAGAATTGGCCTTTAATTAAAACATTTTCAAGAAGACCATTTGTTCTATGGATTATATATTATCATCTAAGATGAACACTAGCATATGTGTATATTTTGCTTTAAAATATTAATGACATTGTGATGCTTTCATAATTTGTAAGATATTTATTAATAATTTTACCTTTACTTCATCCTCTTCACTTTGTATTTTAATTTTGTGCTGAAATTCATTAGTGTAATAGAGTAGTACATATGTATAACTTATGTGTGTATATATGTATATGTAAATACACCTGAATGTAAATTTTGTGGGCTCATTTTTCTTATACGGTACACATTAAAAAAATTGCAAATAGGGGCACTGGGTGGCTCAGTCAGTTCAACGAACAATTCTTGACTTCAATTCTGGTTATGATCTCAGGGTTGTGAGGCTGGGCGTGGAGCCTGCTTAAGATCCTCTCTCTCATCCTCTGCCTAACTCCCCCAGGTTTGCAGATAATTGGTTTGGTTTAGTTTAATTTAGCAACGGCTCTTGATTGATATTCTGGATCTCAGAAAAAAAAGTAATTTCCTCGGGATACCCTTGAGTCCTGGACTTAATTAGATCTTTGAATTACATTCTCATGTTTCCCTATGCTTTCTTTTTTCACAGTATCTACTACAGTGTAAGATATTTTAGTAGTTACTAATACACTTCTCTCTTAGTGATCTGTAAGTTCAAGAGGGCAGGCATCATACTTGTCTTGCTACTCATCTTACCCACATTCTAAGTCAGTGTCTGGAATATAATAGGTGACAATGAAAATCACATGTTGTTTACATGAACAGAAACCTGAAAAGATGCTGCCCTAAAGTGGAAAAAATTTAAAAAATAAATGTGAATATGTGGCCAAATACTGCAGTGCTTTGATCTAATGGTATAGTAGTTGAAGAAGTCAAATAGATATAGAGCTTCTTTAGATTCTGAAGATGTGAGTATATAGCTGAGTTAAATTTTAGACTTATTTGCATAAATGAATGAAATGATAAATAAATGAAAGCCAGCATCTTACAGTTCGTGGATGTTATTGAGAAAGATAATGCATTGATTTGATAATTTTTCCCAAATAAAAAATCTAAAGTAATTTAGATTATCATTTATAAATGCCTTAGTGAAACAACAATCACACAAGAACATCAGCAAGAGGAACAAAAATCAGTTAAGATACATAGCTCAGGGGCACCTGGGTGGCTCAGTGGGTTAAGCCTTTGCCTTTGGCTCAGGTCATGATCTCAGGGTCCTTGGATCGAGCCTCTGCATTGGGCTCTCTGCTCATCAGGGAGCCTGCTTCTCCCTCTCTCTCTGCCTGCCTCACTGCCTACTTGTGATCTTTTTGTCAAATAAATAAATAAAATCTTAAAAAAAAAAAAAGATACATAACTCAGGAACAATTTCCCAGCATTCTTTATATAGATAATTTTTACAGAGAAGAATTTTGAGTGGGAATCAGAAGACATCCAAGAATGCTATAGTAAAAATAAAAAAGATTGTCCCTCTTGTTTCTTTCTTTTTAAATAATTTTATTTAATTTCATATATGTATGCACTACATATATTTTATATGAATGCATAAATGTTTAATAATCAGCAAATATATTATTATTACACTTACTTCCCTTCATATAACTCCCCACTCAAGGCAATATATATTAATCACCTAATAGGTACTAATACATATCCTACATCATCCTCTGTATGTACACGCTCCTATAAGTATACGTGTATAACATACAATTATATATATTAATATAAATATGTGAAACATAGATAAACATGTGTGTGCTTATCAATAAGGGCATATTTACAGTTGGGAATGACCATGACAAGTAATTAGTTACATTTTTACCATATGACTTGGAGGAATATTTCAAAAGGGAAAAATATGCCTTATTCATTTGCTTCTTTAAATACTCAAAGACACATGGGAGAGATGTAATTAATTTCAATGGCTGTTATTCCATTATGTATATATACTCTAATTTATCTAACCATTTCTCTCTGTATAAGCATTGATTTAAATTCTCGTTTTGTTACCACAAATAATGTTCTATTTTTTAAATTTTTCTGTAACATGCTGACTGAACATTGAATATTCCCTCTTAAAGTACCAGTTAAAAAACACTTTGGGAAATGTATGCTATTGTACAGTATTGTGAGGACTTTTTTCTGACAATGTTTGTGAATATCACATTGAACAATGGCCTGATAAGCAACAAAGCAGCAATATCTCTTTCTCAAGCGGTAGGCTAAAAAAAGAAAATTTTCTTTAGTCACAGATAAGGAGATGTTAGATCTTGCCTAATAGAATGGAAACAAAAACTGCAGTATATTGTTCAATACTGTTATATAATTCCAAAAGCTGATAAATGACTAATTACTCTGTGTACAAATGGTGTGCACTTCTACTCTTCCATATTCCACAACTACTATAGAAATTAATGTAAATCTTTATCAGAAACAGGTTCTAGAGTTTTATCCTCTAGTTCTAAATATAAAACTAAATTTTTTTTTCTTCTTCTAAAGAGGTATGTGTGTGTGTGTGTATACTCTCTGCAGATATAATTGGAATATGAGAAGCATTCAAATAAAAAACATACCTTCATTTTCATGTCCACCATAAGTTTAAAAAAAAAACACTCAATGTTGGAAACGTTCATGAGAAATTTGTTGAAAAAAATGTAGGTCTGTTTACAGAGTGATATGTGTGTGTGTGTGTGCACGTGTGTGTCTGTGTCTGTGTGGATATCAGTGAAAACTAAAGATTTCCATAAGTGACTTTTTTCTCCTTTAACATGAAAATTACACATATTGAAGCAGTTGTAAAGATATAAGTATATCAAATACATATGGAAACTACTTAGAAGTTTTGAAAGAACACAAGATGAATTTCACAAAAATATTTTTATATTTCATATATTTCTCTTTGCCCTGTTTTTACTCCTCATTAATACCTTATATATGTCTGATGCCCTCTACGGAAAAAGCCAACATAGTTGGCAAATATTCATTCTTTCCTTAAAATAGGCACTCTAGGACCTCTCCATTACCCACATATTATCTATAGAATAATTGCCATTCAAAATTTGGTGTAATCATTGATCAATTTCAGAAAATTCTAGCACTTCCAGTTTTTCTTCCTATGTTGAATAGTATATTAGGATTCTTGATATGGATAAGTTTTGAATAGCTCTTCTGAAATATTTTCCAGGTTCCTTTTATAGGTTTTGGACTTGAATTCAAATATGAAAGTAGCAGTGCATGTTATTAAAACAAGGATATAGTTGAGATTCACAGTACCCCTTCTACAGCTTAGCAAATGGAGGTTTTTTTAGTGCAATGTTATTTTTCCTATAAGTGTCTTATACATGATCCATGAATCAGAAAGCTAGACTTCATAATTTGGCAGACCTAACAGACTTCCACTGCCACATTTGCCCAGCTTATTCCTTGATCCCCTTTCTGAGGTATCTCCGGTGCTTGGAAAAAAAAAAAAAATTTTTTTTAAATCCCCAAAGTGGTTTTGCAACTATGCCCTCGGCTCATGTCTTTGGCAATCTTTAGTTCTCTCCCATTTGTGCTTGTTCTACTGATGAAAGCTGTCCTCAGAATCAGTAGGCACATATATATACCACATATATATACATTAACATACAATTTTGCAGAACAGGAAGAAATTTCATAAACTGTATGTTAAAGAACATAGACATAAAAATGTATTGATTTAAAAAGTATAAAAGTTGAGAATAAAAGAAAAGAGAAAAAATCTTATAAACTATTTTATTATTAACATGTAATATATTATTTGCCCCAGGGGTACAGGTTCATGAATCATCAGGCTTACATATTTCATAGCACTCACCATAGCACATACCCTCCCCAATGGCCATAACTCAGGCACCCTATCCCTACCCCTCACCACTCCCCTTATTTTACACCACTTATTTCACAAAATTAAGAGTCTATTATGTTTTTGTCTCCCTCCCAATCCCATCTTGTTTCATTTTTTCCCTCCCTACCCTCCACAAAACCCCCGGCCTTACCTCTCAAATTCCTTATATCAGAGAGATCATATGATAATTGTCTTTCTCTGACTGACTTATTTTGCTTAGTATAATGCCCTCTAGTTCCATCCATGTCATTGTAAATGGCAAGATTTTGTTTCTTTTGATGGCTGCATAGTATTCCAGTGTGTGTGTGTGTGTTGTGTGTGTATGTGTTTATCTGTCTATCTATCTCATCTTCTTTATCCATTCATCTACTGATGGACATCTATCTTCTTTCCATAGTTTGGCTATTGTGGACATTGCTATTATAAATGTTCAGTGCACATGCCCCTTTAGATCACTACATTTGTATCTTTAGGGTAAATACCTAGTAGTGCAATTGCTGGGTCATAGGGTAGCTCTGTTTTCAACTTTCTGAGGAATCTCCATACTGTTTTCCAGAGTGGCTGTACCAGCTTGCATGCCCACAAACAGTGCAGGAGGGTTCCCCTTTCTCTGCATCATCACCAACATCTATTGTTTCTTGACTTGTTAATTTTAGCCATTCTAAATGGTGCGAGGTGGTATCTCATTGTGGTTTTGATTTGTATTTCCCTGATGCCGAGTGATGTGGAGCCCTTTATTATGTGTCTGTCGGACATTTGGATGTTGTCTTTACAGAAATGACTGTTCATGTCCTTTGGCCATTTCTTGATTGGATTCTTTGTTCTTTGGGTGCTGAGTTGATAAGTTCTTTATAGATTTTGGATACTAGCCCTTTATCTGATACGTCATTTGAGAATATCTTCTCCCTTTCTGTCAGTTATCTTTTGGTTTTGTTGACCGTTTCCTTTTCTGTGCTGAAGCTTTTGATCTTGATGAAGTTCCAGTAGTTCATTTTTGCCTTATCTTTCCTTGCCTTTGGTGAAGTTTCTAGGAAGAAGTGGCTGTGGCTGAGGTAGAAGAGTTTGCTGCCTGTGTTCTACTCAAGGATTTGGATGGATTCCTCTTTCATGTTAAGGTCTTTCATCCATTTTGAGTCTATTTTCGTGTGTGGTATAAGGAAATAGTCCATTCTTCATTCTTCTGCCTGTGGCTGTCCAACTTTCCCAACCCCATTTGTTGAAGAGACTGTCTTTTTTCCATTGAAGATTCTTTTCTGCTTTGTCAAAGATTAGTTGACCATAGAATTGAGTGTCCATTTCTGGGCTCTCTATTCTGTTCCATTGATCTATGTGTCTGTTTTTGTGTCAGTATCATACTGTCTTGATGATTACAAAGCTGGTAAACTATTAAACAGCTTATTGGAAAGCTGTCTGTTGAATCTGTTCTTGGTGTTTCAAGGAGGGTTTTATGCAACAAAAGATAAAAGGAAATTGAATAGCAAAGAATGAAAGGAAAAGGAAGATAGGCTTTGAAAATCTTAATATTTCCAGGAATCTTACATAAAACTTCTTTATAAATTAGTATATTTTTAACATTGCATTTCCTGCTAACTTGAAAGAGGAAATAGTCTGGTTCAAATATTACCATTGCTGACAAAAGGAGCATGGACACTTGTATGCAGAGAAATAATTTTTATCCCAGAAATAAATTTAAGATTTTTTAATGAGTTGCTTTCTTTGGAAACATTTTGAAATGTAATGAATATTGTCTTCTCTGCCACCAGGAACTTAATGTTGTTCCTGGCTTGGTAACTGCAATATAAGATGTGATTAAAATTTTACAGCAAGTTATTTCAGCCAACTTAACACATTCTTCTGTCTTCACCCAAATCGTAATTTTTATGGGACATCTTGCCTTTAGCTGCATTCATGGCCATTTCAGTTTTTCCTAATGCCATCCTATATATTTATTTTCATACTGCTCATTCTTATCTTTCCTCACAGTACTATAATTTGTCTCCTCTTAACCTCTTTTATTGTGTTTGTGGATCATATAATCTATTTTGGGGGGAAAAACAGTCTTCTTAGCTAACTTCAGCAGTAATTCATGTTCTTACTGCAATGGAATGTAGGTTTTCATAGATAAAATAATGTGGCAGCCTTTTTAAGGACTCCTCTTACTTGCACCTTTGGAAATGCAAAGGGGAATTGTGTGAATGATTTTCTGAATAATACAGCCTGCCTCTTTCATTAAACAAGAAAGTATTGTATTTCTGCCTTTAGAAAGCTCTTTAGTCTTTAAAATGTATGCTATCCACTTTTCTATTCTTACTCTTGCTATTATCTGCTATGCTCTAAGATACACATCTCTTTTCAATAATGACTTTAGAGTGTTGCCTTATCTATTTATAATTTATTTTTTCAATGTTCCAAGATTCATTGTTTTTGCACCACCCCTAGTGTTCCACTCAATATGTGTCCTCCTTAATACCCACCACCAGGCTCATACATCCCCCCAGCCCCTTTTCTCCAAAACCCTCAGTTTGTTTCTCAGAGTCCACAGTCTCTTATGCTTCATCCTCCCTCTGATTTACCCTAATTCACTTTTCCTTTCCTTCTCCTAATGTCCTTCATGTTACTCCTTAGGCTCCACAAGTAAGTGAAGCCATATGATAATTGACTTTCTCTGCTTTACTTACTTCACTGAGCGTAATCTCCTCCAATCCAATCCATGTTGATACAAAAGTTGGGTATTCATCCTTTCTGATGCAGGCATAATATTCCATATGAACCACATCTTCTATATCCATTTGTCTGTTGAAGGGCATCTCAGCTCTTTCCCACAATTTGCTGATTGTGGCCATTGCTGCTATGAACATTGGGGTACAGATCCTTCTTTTCACTATATCTTTATCTTTGGGATAAATGCCCAGTAGTGCAATTGGAGGGTCATAGAGTAGCTCTATTTTTAATTTTTTGAGGAATCTCCACACGGTTTTCCAAAGTGGCTGTACCAAGTTGCATTCCCACAAACAATGTAAGAGGTTTCCCCTTTCTCCACATTCTCCCCAACACATATTGCTTCCTGTCTGCTAATTTTGGCCATTCTAACTGGTGTAAGGTGGTATGTCAGTGTGGTTTTGATTTGAATTTCCCTGTCATTGCCTAACCTTTAATTTGTTAGGAAATTATCTTTAGAAAATTCATTATCTTTTTTATTTTTAGTTTTTAAGTAATTTTTTGGTAACATTTCTGCCACAGAGTTCCTTGAAACCTTTGATTCCTGTGAATTTCAGTTGTACTTTATTTTACCTCTTGTAGGAAGAGTATAGTGAAAGTTACATTAATGCTTGATACTGAGCCTAGTACAATTTTGGGATAATTCCTTTGTGGTTTAATGTATCTTACCCTTCGAGTATTAGGATTACTTTGCCTCTAGTAACTGTTAAAACAAAACAACCAACTTTTTAAAGAGATTTTATTTATTTGAGAGAGAGAAAGTGTGCATGTAAGACAGAGCATGAGAGAGAGTGTGCACACCATTGGGGGGAGGAGTAGAGGGAGAAGCAGACTCCCTGCCCAGCAGGGAGCCCTATATGGGGCTGGATCCCAGGACCATCTGCTGAAGGCAGATGCTTAACCAACTTCACCAACCAAGCGCCCTCAATTAGTTCTTCTTAACTACTCTACAACATTATGTCCCTCACAAACTATCCACAGACTCCATCTACCTTTGTTTCCCCATTTAGTAAAAATTCTATTAACAAGTCCTTTAAAAATTCAGTTATTAAATCAGTTTCCATTTCTACACAGCCGCCAATCAACGCACAATAAGTATTTATATTGTATAAACTTGTGGAATGTAGGTTACCAATTAACTTATGGATAGTTCAATGCAGGCTAAGGTAAATCTATGGAAAACTGCATATCAACATCCCAAATGTATAAATAAGTAACACATGATCATCTAACTAGGAAATATTTTTTACTATATTTGTTTAATGTTTTAGTCACATTCATTATAAAATTACTCTTGTAGATAGTGCACATACTATCTCAAAAATTCATTTTTGGAGAGTCAAGAAAAACATTAATTATGTAGTCAAAGCCACTAGTAAAATTTGAAGCCAAAATATCAGACAAAGTAGATAGTAATACAAGAGCATTGCTAAGTAGAGGGCAACTTGATGATGATTAATTGTACACTCATCAGAAAGATAACTAAAAAAGAATAATCTATAATACATGATTTTAGTATACCACTTAGTAACTGATCTATGAATCATACCAAACAACAAATATCAGAAAGTTTATTCAACTCATGAGCAAATGTGATCAGATAGATACCTATAAAAAACTGTTAAAACTCAAGACTATTTTGTTTTAGGATACATGGAACACTTTTTAAAATTCACCTGATGCTGAGTCACAAAAAGTCTTAATATATTTCAAAGGATTAAAATTTTACAGCATATTGTCTTTAATGAAATAGAAAAGTTCTTTTATCTGGCAATAGAAAATTGTAATCTTAAATATTATTTGAATAAAAAGTCACAGTGGATATTTGAAAATATATTTATTTGGAAAACAAAAACCCAATACCAAAATCTGTTGGATCCAGTTAGAGCAACTGTTAATGAAATTTATGGCTGTAAATCCATGTGCAAAAAATTAAAGTCTAAAATGTCAGTGTGTTATGCATTCAACTGAAGAAAAAATATTTGAATTAAAGGGAACAATGGAACTTGGAATTAATAAAGATAGAGCAAAAATTAATGAACTAAGGTATACAATAAAATAAATAAAAATAACTCTTTGAAAAGACTAATAACATTTACATATGCTTTATAAGATAAATCAGGAAAGATAAGACAATATCCAATATCAGATAAAATGGGAGAGTACTATAAAGGCTAGTGATATTAAAAAGATAAAACTTATTATCAACAAATTTGAAACATTTAGACTTTATCATATTCCTTAAATTATATAAGATCAAAACACACATGAAGAAAAACTATAATCCTCACTAGCTTGTTCAACTTTTGATTTGGCTCAAGTTCATCATCTCAGGGTCCCAGTTGCTTGAGGATTCCTCTCCTTCTCTTTCTGTCCCTCCCTCAGGTTGTTCTCTATCTCTTTATCCCTCCCCTTCTCTCTGCTAAATAAATCCTTAAAAATATCTGCCTACAAAGTAAACACCATGCCTGAATATTATTATACATTAATTATAGAAAATAATTAAAGAAGAAATAATTTCAAATTGTGCAAGAGGTTCTAGAGTATAGACAGGGAAAACATTTAAACATATTTTTGTTGAATGAATTTGACATAGAACATATAAACTTTAGAAGGTGAACAACACTGGCACCTGGGGGTTCAGTCTGTTGAACTTCCAACCCTTGGTTTGGGTTCAGGTTATGATCTCAGTATCCTGGAATGGAGCCTGCCTTGGGCTTCTCAGCACTCTGGGTGGAATCGGCTTGAGATTGTCTGCCTCTGTCCTTACCCCTGCTCATGCATAGGTGCTCTCTCTCTGTCTTTAAAATAAATAAAAGCTTTAAAAAATGATAAAAGGCAGACAATGTGTTTCCTTGATGCCTTTCTATATTATAATATGATTGCTATTGTAGCCATATTTGCCAGTTATATAATCATTGCATAATATTGTCTGTGTTCATTACATTGTGCTTTAGATCTTGATGGTTTATTTACTCTTTGTTGCAAATTTCTTCCCTTAGACAACGACAATCTTATCCTCCCCACCCCAAACCCCTTGTAACCACCATTTTACTGTTTTTTTATGAGTTTTCCTTTTTTAGATTCTACATGTAAGTGCATCATATAGTAATTGACTTAACTCACTCAGCTTAATATGTTCAAGGCTCATCCCTGTTGTTATGAAAGGCATGTTTTCTTTTTTTTCCCTAGTCAAATATTATTTTATTGTTCATACATACCACATATTTTTTGATCATTCAACCACTGTTGAGCTTTTAGTTTTTTTCCATTTCTTGGGTATTATGAATAATTGTTCTGTAAACATGGGATGGATCTATCTCTCAGAAATCCTTTTTTCATTTCCTTTGGGTATATACCAGAAGTGGAATTGCTGGATTAATGATAGATCTATTTTTAATTTTGGAAGGCAACTTCAGTGCTTTCTACAGTGGTTGGACCAATTTACAATCTCCGAAGTGTATAAGGGTTCTCTTTCACTGTATCCTCTCTATCTCCTGTTGTCTCTTGTCCTCTTGAAGATAGCCATTCCAACAGGTGTGAGCTAATACCACATTGTGGTTTTACTTGCCTTTTCCCGATGATGAGTGCTATTGAGCATCCTTTTATATGTTTGCCATTTTGATGTGCTCTTAGGAAGAATGTCTATCCAGTTCTATTTTTTAATCAGATTTTTGTATTAAGCTATGTAACTTCTTTATAAATTTTGGCTATTAACTTCTTATGTGATATATGGTTTTAAAATTTTTCTCCTATTCTGTAGATTGCATTTTCATTTTATTAATTTTCTTACTGTGCAAAAGTTTTCAAGTTTGATGTAGTCCCATTTGTTGATTTTTGTTTTTATTGTTTGCACTTTTGGTACCATGTCCAAAGATAATCATTGCCAAATGAATATCAAGGAACTTCTTCCACACATTTTCTTTGAGGAATTATATGGTGTCAGATCTTATGTTTAAATCTTTGGTCCATTTTGAGTTAACATTCATGAGTAGCATTAAATAGGAGACCAATTCTATTGTTTTGTATTTTTTCCTATATTCCCAGCACAATTTGTTAAAGAGACTACATTTTCCTCATGATTTTCTTGGTTCCTTGATAAATATTAATTGATAGTATATTCCAGGGTTTAATTTAGGCTCTCTATTCTGTTCTGTTGATCAATGTCTCTATTTTTGTGATAGTACCATACTGTGTTTATTACTATATTTTTGGAGTATAGCTTCAAATCAGGAAGTGTGGCACCTTTGGCTTTTCATTTTTTTTCCCTCTCAGGATTACTTTGGGTATTTGGGTCTTTTGTGATTTCACACAAATTTAAGGATTGTTGTTATTGTTGTTATTTTTTTATTTCTATAAAAAATGCCTTTGAAATTTTGTTGGGGATTGCATTGAATTTGGAGTTGGCTTCAGGTAGTTTGGAATATTTAACAATATTCTTCTGGTCTATGATCATGGGATGTCTATCTATTTGTGTCTTCTTAGATCTCGTTCGATGAAGTCTTATAGTTTCCATTTTCATATATTTCACTTCCTTGATTAAATTTAATTCTAGGTATTGTTTTTGATGCTATTGTGAATAAGATTGTTTTCTTCATTTTTTTTCAGTTGTTTCATTACTAGTGTAAAAAAGGCAACTGAGTTTTGCCTGGGTGGCTGAGTTAGTTAAGTTGCCCAGGTCATGATGTCAGGGTCCTGGCAGAGAGCCCTATGTTGGGCTCTTTGTGCTCAGTGGAGAGTCTGCTTCAGGATTTTCTCTTTCTCCCTCTGGCCCTTCCCCTCTTACTGTCTCTCTCTCAAGTAAATAAATACATCTTTTAAACAAAAGTGCAACTTATTTCTATTTTGTATCCTGTCACTTCACTGAAATTGTTGAGTAGTTTCAAGTGTTTTGATTGATTCTTTGAGATTTTCTACATATACTACTAGCAGATAGGGGCAATTTTACTTATTCCTTTCTGATTTGAATGCCTTTTACGTCTGTTGTCTTGACTAATTGCTCTCTTTAGTAATTTCAGTATAATATGAATAGGAGTGATGAGAGTGGGAACCCATGCCTTGTTTCTGATCTTAGATGAAAAGCTTTCAATTTTTTCCTATTGAATATAATGTTACATATGGGTTTGCCATACATGACCTTTATTATAATGAGGTACGTTTCTTCTTTACCCATTCTGTTAAGGATTTTTAACATGAAAGTATGTTGTATTTTATCAAATATCTTTTGTGGTGATCTTGTTATTTTTATATTTTGCTGATGTATTACATTTACTGACTTACATATGTTGAATCATCCTTGAGTCCCAGGGATAAATCCTAATTGGTCATGGTATATAATACTTTTAATTTATTTTTTAATCCAATTTGCTAATATATTTGCCTGCACACACACACACCACACACACACACACACACACACACACGGCTAAGTCTTATCACAACAAAGAGGAAACAGGAAGAAAATACATCCATTGGGCAAATTCTGTGGAAAAAAATGTAGGCTTCTATGTTCTTCCATGTCTGGTATTGGATAGAATTCATTTTTCTCTCTAACCCTGAAATTCAGGGACAAATGCAATGTGTCATTTCCCGGGGAAGCATGTTTGAGCTTGATTCCCTGGTGTTCCTGGAGGACAAATTCCATAAGCACATGCTGCTATGTGATCAGCCATAGTAACTGAGACTCAGGACCCTCAAAATGAAATCTAGTATACATCCTTAACCTTGGTGTTACTCAGATCAAGAATACCTTGTGCAAAGCAATTCTAACAAGTTGATCAGAACAACCTATTACTACAGATTAAAAGAATTATTAGTCATTAACATAAAGAACTTTCTAAGGAGCACATTCTCAGGAATTAGCCAAGGTCCACTGTGGTTCCAGGGAGTTTTGAGGACAAGCAAGGACTAGAGTAAACAGACTTGTTACCTTAATTCTTTCTTCATGGGATCCCTTCCTCACACCAAAAATTAATTTCTAGTAGAGTGTAGGTTTAAATAGGAAAGGAAAGTAACCAAACTTACAGCAGATAATAGGTATAATAGGTATCTCCTTTATCATAGGATTAGGACAGATTTCTTAATTGGGGAACATAGTGTATAACCACAAATCGGAGAGCGATAGGTTAGATTTAAATTGATAATTTCTGTTCACCAAAAAATGGAGTTAACATATATAAAAAGAAAGGCACAGATTTAGGGAGGCATTTATAAGACACATTCCCAATGGAGATTTTGTAGCCAGTATATATAAAGAATGCCTATAAGTCAGTTATAAGTCCAGCAGAGAAAATGCAAAATACTCTGGCTTCACAAAAGAGAATATCCAAGTAGGCAGTAAACACGAAAGTTTATTAAACCTCATTAGTAATCAAGAAATGCAAATTAAAATCACAGTGAGATATTACTATTTATCCACTAGAATGACTAAAGTTCAAATGCTTAAAATTAAGAAATATTGGTGACAGTATGGACATAGAATTCTTGGGCACTGCTGATCGAAATGGGATTTTATGCAGCCATTTCGGAAAGGTAATTGTCATTATTTACTAATGTTAATATATTAATGTCCTTTGACTTAAAAATTCTATTCCTGAAACTATGGCTAACATAAATGCATGCATTACCAAAAGTTAAACACCAAAGAAATATCCATATAGGGCAAAAAATGGAAAAAAAAAATAAGAGGTACATCAGTTAGAAGAATAGGTAAAGAACTATGGCTTATTTATGCAATCTAAGTTTACACAACAATAAAAATAAATAAAGCCCACTTGCATGTTTCAGTGTGGGAGAATTTCACAAACATAGTGATGAGTGTAGAGGTAGTCAGCTACGTACAAACATATGTTATGTAATTCAATTTTTATAACATCAAAACAAGTAAAATTATTAATGCAATCTCGATACCTGTTTACTGACTGCTTTATGAAGGGAAAAATGATAAGTATTGGATAAAAGAAAGGAAATTTAGAAATGCTGGCATTATGTTTGTTACACTTCACAATAGAAAAATGTTTAAAAATTATTAATAACATTAATTAAAATACTAGTGACCATCTTTTACTGAGCACATTGCCTGATTTATCTCATTTTATTTTAGAAATACTCCGGAAAAGTATATATCCATGCTTCTTTAAATGCAGGAAATTCAAAACAAACATAGTTATTTTGATTAAAAATGAAATTCATTATGAGTACATGAAGTAGTTTGAAATGCTGAAGGAAAAACAACCAGACTTTGGAAGACACACAAGCCAGAACAACTATTAGGATTCAGTTTTCAGTAATGAATCAACATGTTCTTCTGAAGGCAACACTGGAAAAAAAAATCAGCTCAAGTAATTTCTTTCCTTTTGTCACTATATTAACTTCTTATTGCAGCTGTAACAAATTACCACATACTTAGTGGCTTCAAGCCACACATATTTGTTCTCTTATAGTTCTAGAAGTCAGAAGTAAAAAGTGTCTCTACGAGTCTTTGCTCTTGTACAGGCTATGGTGGGAACTCTTGTTTTCTTACCTATTCCAGTTTCTAGAAACCACCTACATTCCTTAGTTCAAGACCATTTCCTTCATCTCTAAAACCAATAGTATGCTTTTATCTCTCCTCCCTGACATCTACTTCCATCCTCACATGTTTCCTCTAACTCATCTTCCTGCTTCTCTTCTAGAAGAAATTTGTGATTGTATGGGGATGGCCCAGACAATGGAAGATAATCTTTCCTTGTCAAAATCCTGCAAGTCTCTCAATTTGCAAGATAATATATTCACAGGTTTCAGGGATTAGGATTAAATATCCTGGGTGGTAGGAGTGGGGTGTATTTTCAACATGCCACAGTCATTTTGATTAAAATGAGCCTTTTAGAAAGAAAATGTATTATGATTATTTTATATGCCTAAATTTTTGGCAGGGCAAAGTGCCATGATTGAACAGGCCATCAAATCCATATGATGGTATTTCAGGAATTGCTGTTATCAAACAAAAAATATTAGGTTAAATTCAGAGCAGATCAACAACACCTGCACAAATCACAGATTTTTATAGGGTGTGATTTGGATAATATTGGGTAATATGTTGTGGTCATTTCAAAGTAATATGATAGTCATACTGCACAAAATTTAGTATGGATATCAAGGCTGATGCCACCGTTCATGCTTTAAGAGGGTAGATAAAGGTCTATTACTAACTAATGAGGTTTTCTGGGAGAAGGAGTACTGACTCTCAAGCAGGTCTGAAATGGTTTGTGATCCCGTGGAAGAGAGATTGGCTTAGATTTTACTGTGGTTAGAGGGCAGGAATGTGTTGATGATTTTCATGTTATATGCTGCCTGTGATGAAGTTCTAGAACCTAGGTGAGGTTCGGTGGGCTGAGGTCCGGAGCCGATTACCAAGAAAGAATTCTTGAGACATCTTTGGTGCAAAATGGTGGTTTATTAAAGCACGGGGACAGGACCTGTGGGAAGGAAGAGCTGCTGCTGCCCAGGGCCTGTGAGGAGTGGCTGGAAAGGAGGGTGAAGTTAAGGCTTGAAGAACTGAGTTATGTGTCTTTGGAAATTGGGCTATTGATAAGGTAACTTCTTTGTTGTAAATCTCAAGGACATTTGTAAACCAAGAGAGACTCCTGCCTTGCAGGACTGTGATCTCTGCAAGATAACCCTTTGTTCTTCTTTTAGGGCAGTCAGGGGTGCCTGAGGAATGTCAAACATATTACCAAGGGGTGGGGGTGGAGAGGGGGTGCAAGGCACCAGCCCGTGCTCCATTCTCAGCCAGCCTCCTGCTCCCTCATCACCTGGGGCCAAAGGAGAGAGTATGCAGGGTCTTTTATCAACTTGCCCAGGTACAGGGTGGAAGGGGAAGGTGAGTATAGGCTTGAAACCTGTAAGAAGTTAAAATTAACAAGTTAAGTCACATGCTTTATTACTTATAGTGACATTTTCCCAATAATACCCTATTATATTAAATTCTTCTATTATATTAAATTCTCTTCTTCACGAGATCCCTGAGGGAAATTTCTACACAGAGAAATAAGATGCAAGTTAGAAGTATCTTATTAGCAATAAAAACTATCCTGGTGATAATGTGGTGACAAAATACTTAATCCTAAGGTAAAATATTTAATGTCACCCTTACCAAATATTTTAGAAATAAAAACAAGATCATATTAAATATGTATCATTAGACATTACTGGGACTAATTCTTTTCTTTGATTTTGCTCTATTGACTTCCCATTAACTTTTCAAATCATTCATTGATGATTTTACTGATTGATTTACCAGTTGGTTCACAGACTTGACCTTTTCATTATCAACAGCTACTCCACTTTGGAAATCTGATTTCAAGTTTTCAATGTACAAGTCTAAGATTGGAAACTACAAAACTACAAAATGTCTAAAAGAAAAGAGAAAAAGCTTCATGACAATGGTATTTGCAATAAATTCTTGGATATCACACCAAAAGCACAAGCAACAAATCCAAATAATTTAATAGGGCTATATAAAACTAAAAAGCTCTGCACAGCAAAGGAAATAAGAGATCCTCTAAGAAATAGAATAAAGTATTTGCAAATCATGTATTTGAATAAAGGTTACTATTCAGAATATTAACTACTACAATTCAGTAACAAACAAGCTACTAACCGGGTTAGAAAATGGGCAAAGGACCTGAGTAAACATTTCTTCAGAGAAGATACACAAATGGCCACCAGGTATATGAAAAAATTATTCAATGTCTCTACTCATCAGGGAAATGCAAAAACCACGATGAGCTAGCACCTCACATGTGTTCGGATGGCATATGTATATATGTATGTTTGTGTGTGTGTGTATATATATATACACACACATAGATATGTACATATATTTACATATAATATATATATGTATATATGTATAACTGTATTTGTATACAGTATTGGCAAAGATGTGGAGAAATTTGAACCCTTGTATGCTTTTGGTGGGAATGCAACAAGGCTGTAGCCGTTGTGGAGAATAGTATTGAGGCTGCTTAAAAAATTAAAACTACCATATGATCCAGCAATCCCATTTCTGAGTAGACAGCCAGCGGAATTGAGATAAAGATATCCAAGAGGGGTATCTGTATCCCTGTGTTCATTGCAGCATTATTTATAGTAGACAAGATACAGAAACAACCATAACATCCATTGATAAATGAATGGATAAATAAAATGTATTATGTACATGCAAATGGATATTTTTAACCTTAAAAAAGAAGGATATCAACGTGAATAAATCTGGAGGACGTGCTAAGTGAAAGAAGACAGTCATAGAAGAACAAATACTAAAATTCAATTTATATAAGGTGTCTAAAATAGAATTATGAAAACAGAATAGAATGGTAGTTGTCAGGGGCTAAGAGGATGGGGAACAGAGGATTTGCTGCTCCATGGGTATAAAGCATCAGTGATCAAAAATGAGTAAGTTATAGAGATATACTGTACAAAATTATATCTCTAATTAAAAATATTATATTGCCTCCATAAAAGTCTGTTGAGGGTACATCTCATGTTAAATATTCTTAGCATAATAAAAAAATGGACAAAAAGGGTAATTGAATATTAATACAAGGTAGAATGATAAAAAAAAGCTATGAAAGTCATGAAATGCTGAGCACAGAATAACAGCAACATTGTATGGAAAGTTAGAAATACAAGTAAACACATGAATGGTATTTAAAGTTCATGCATTACTGTAAGTTAAGAAGATAAAAATAAATAGCATGAAACACTTGAATTATTTAATGTTCGAATAAATGTCTAAAGATTGATATATAACCTTATGCCTTAAGAATAGAAATGCATCTTCTCAAGCATGATAGATCATTTATAATTATTGATCATAGTCTAGAATATACCGTATTTCAGTTCATTGCTAGAGTAATAATTTTACAACTTTTATTTTTAAATTCTACATCTTCATATTGGAACTTTAAAGGAAAAAAAAAATTACTTGGGTATTTAGAAATAGTTTTATAAATGGCTGAGTTAAGCAAACTAGAAAATAATAGAGGTAAGAACATTAACAAAACCCATTAGATAGAGTCAAAGCTGTTTTCTGTAGTCTATTCATAAGTTAAGTGCTTTTTAATGAAAAGAATAAATAGGGGGTGCCTGGGTAGCTCAGTTCTTAAGTGTTTGCCTTCAGCTTGGGTCATGATTCCAGGGTTCTGGGGTTGAGCCCGATATCAGACTCCCTGCTTGGCGGGAAGCCTGCTTTCTCCCTCTCCCACTCCCCCTGCTTGTGTTCCCTCTCTCACTATGTCTCTCTCTGCCAAATAAATAAATAAAATCTTAAAAAAAAGAATTATTAGAACTAAGCATTCTATTCAGGCATGTAGAAAAAATAAAGAAAGGTGGAAGAAAAATAATATAGAAATAGAAACATAGGAAGATAAAAATAAGTCAAATTTCTATAGAATTGATAGCTAAGACCAAGAATAGGTTTTCCAATAAAACAAGTCTTTGTCCAATTTAATCAAAGAAAAATAGAAGGAAAATAAATTATAAAATATATATAATCACATAAAGAAAATTAAGACAAAGTATTTTATTTGAATAATAAAGAAGAAAATGTGGTGAAATAGAATTGTCTGATAACATTGGAAATATAGCTGAGTTCACTGAGAAGAAAACCAGAGATAAAATGGAAGAA
The DNA here is from genome assembly GCF_030435805.1 of Mustela lutreola. Classification (NCBI taxonomy): domain Eukaryota; kingdom Metazoa; phylum Chordata; class Mammalia; order Carnivora; family Mustelidae; genus Mustela; species Mustela lutreola. Next base: position 97,576,283 of record NC_081296.1, read on the forward strand.
ATTGAAACACTTTAAAACAAACAAAAAAACAAAAACAAAAACAGCTAAACAGCTAAATGTTTTATTATATATATGGTAACAAAATTTTTAAGAGGTCAAGGTAGAATTCCACCTTTAACTCTAAATGTCATGCTCCCAACCACCTCACTTTTGATTTGGGATCCTCACCATTACTATTGAAACCAGATAAAGTAAAATCATCCCAGTCAGAACCAACATTTTATATTAAGTAGTGGAGGACAAAATGACTCTATCCAAGAAATAATAAGCCAAATTACAGGAGATGACTCAGACCTGACAAAGTTTAGGCAAATACTGAAATTCCATGATTAGTTCCTAAAAACTGGAAGTCAAATGTTGACTATTGGGTGTAATGGATTGTGTTGATAGGTTACCTTATACCAAGCCACACTTTTCTATAGTAAATTCTTTGATCAGAAATTTTATTTTAAGTTTTGCCTCTATAAGGTTGGACTATAGTTGTTTTGGAAGATTATCTTGGAAAATATTGATTTTAAGTTGTAGTAGTTATTTTATAATATGAATTTTTATACTTGTGCTGAATTTAGGAAATTAAGTGGCAAACATTTCAAACTTTTATATGATAAACATTACAAGATAATTCACTATTCCTGTTTAACGTTCATAAGTGGTCATTAAGAAGGTCGTTTCAGAGAAAAAAAGTTACATTTCACAAAACATTTTCTACCTTTTGCTATTAAAAACTATCTAATTAAATGTCCATTTTGCTCTTCCTAAGAGGCCTTTTACACTTTTGTAGGTTTAACCCCCAGATCCCCACTAGGTTCTGAAAGTAAAGACTGGAGAGAAATCTCCCTCCTGTTGCCAGCAGGAGACAGGAAAACTGACCACCGTTAATATACCAGGAAGTTAAAGGTCTGTCTTCTAAGGGAAATTATTTTAGCCAGACTTCTATGACCTGGGAGAAAACAGACAGCTCCTGTCTCATTCAGCAGTGTTGGGTGTGGGAGGTGACTCTAGGAAATTTCTGCAAGTCAGAGTTCACAAACTCGGGCCCCCTAGAAAGCTAAGATTTATTCTTAAAACTATAGTTTGTTTTCCATTCCCCTACACCTCACTGCCAAACCAACTGTTAGTGGATTACTGAGAGAGCTGCAAGACACTATTTAAGAAGTTCTAATGAAACCCAAAGACAACAGGGGAGGAAAAAAGAAACATGTGAGGAAACTTAAGCCTTGGGCATCTATACTTATTCATCTACCATTGCATACCAGCAACAAACCACATTAACGTAAAATCTCATATTAAAAACCTAATCAACCTAGTCCTTACTTCCTGCTGTATTCTGTTCAGCACTCACCAAAAATGTATAAGGTAAACTAAATAGCAAAGAAAAAGCCCTGGGTGGTTTCACTAAGCTGAGGACCAAGTATTCACTGGACTACTGGAGCTGATTCGCTTCAGTGCAAGATGAATAGAGTGTAGTTGTCCCACTCCTTGAGTAGATTTGTTGATCATCTCATATTTGCCTCGATTAACTTTGGCTATTTTTCTGCTGATTCCTAGGCTATTCCCAATTGCCTCACTGGTGTGCTGCTTAAAAAATAAAAGACTGACAAATAAAGACAGCCCTCTTTGGGTCCATGAAATGTGGAAACAAATCATGGCTACTTACGAAAATGTGGAGGCCAATCAGGTGGGAGTCCACAGTAAAAGATGTCTCTTGGATGCAGCTGACTGTGATTAAGTTGCTGATCAAATTTGTACTCCTCAGATCAGTGTCTAGATCAGCCATCACAATGGACATGGCAACACATCCACCCTTATAAAATTGAGCTACAGAGGTACCTGGGGGCTCAGTTGGTTAAGCATCTGCCTTTGGCTTGGGCCATAATCCCAGAGTCATGGGATCAAGTTCAACCTCAAGCTCCTTGCTCAGCAGGGAGCCTGCTTCTCCTGCCTGCAGCAAACCCTGCTTGTGTGCACTCTCTGACAAATAAAATCTTAAAAAACAAACAAACAAACAAACAAAAAACAACAACTGAGTTACCATTGTATGATAGACCAGTGACTCCTACTAAAGTTTACCAAGTTGCTCATGTTGGAGGATATCTTCTTATAGTAGCTGTTTCCCATGCTTGCTCCACATCTGCAATTGACTACCTCAGGTCTTGGACCCTAGCTCAGGCTAGAGATCATGTCTTACCACTGCCTGTACTTTGCCAGGTTATTATTATTACAGTCTGACCAACTGACCCCAGCCTCAAAATGGTGCCCCTTGAAATGAATCTTTATACTTTTTCTAGTATATTAATGATTTACAGTCTGACAGTGGTACTCTTTTATCACAAAAATGATTCAACAATAGGCTGATAGAGGATTCAACGTTCCTTCCATACTTCCTGCTGTCTACTGGTATCTTTTATTGTTACACATTGGATATGTTTCTCCAAAATTAACTCAAAAATATTTCTTACTCTACATACTTAACCCTATTCTGGTCCATACACTTTGTTAGCCGTTTGCTCACTGAATGCAGGTGCTTTCAGAAAGTCATAATCTCTTCTCGGTTGCTTACTGGGTAATGATCTATATAATGTTGGAACATTATATAAGCCTATTTTTAAAAAAATCATTATTTCAGGCTCCCTTCTTTCTGATAGGGAAACCAGTCTTATATTTGTTCCAGTTCTTATTTTTTTCTTAGATATTCTATTAAATAATACAAGTAAGTGGTAATGAAGAACTTTATATAAGCCACTAATGAATAGATCTTTACAAATTAAGCACAAATAATTATGATTTTTTTTGTAGCTCTTTCTCTTGATATATATATTTCTCTTTACTCTGATTGGAAGTGGTCTTCAGAAAAATATTACACATATGAATAACAGTTGAGATTTCTGAGCTCTACCAAATGGTGGAACAAATGGGCACATAAATACGTGCATTTTTAGGATGCAGAACATAAAGCCAACCACAGAGTAGACACAACAGGCCATTAGCCTCTACAAACATCAGTTTCCTCCTTTAGACCCCAATATTAAATATAATTAAATAATGTTGCCATTAGTCATTTCTTCACTTTGACATAGATATGTGCCCCAACACTACCGACAGTGACCCTAGATTTTAGGTCTATTTCTGTTTGGACTATGCATAAATTTTTCTGTACTCATTACCAATTTTAGTTTTTTAGAAAAACCTGATTTATTCCAGTCTGGGTCCTTTTATTTCACTTACTTTTTGTTGGCTTATTGCCTTAGTTTGGCAGTTAAGATTCTGGATCAAGTTGCGTGATTCTTAACTAGATATGAACTTGTAAACAGCATTTGAGTCTCATTATTTCTTGGCTTTGGTGTCCTGGTTACACCTGTTTAGATTCATCCCGCCATATTTCCCTACTTTTATGGAAATAGATTAAACAGTGCTCAAAAAGCCATTTTCTTAATGCATTAATGAGTTAGTAAGAAAATCCTCACAGGTGTTTGACCTTCTTTCTTTAATTTTTCCCACTTAGCATGACTGAGCAGCTAGAGTCTTATTGTCCCAGGAAATGATTGGGCCCGTAGCTATGAAGGAGGAGAGTAGATTTCAAGGACATTAGTTTTGTTAATAAAGCTAAATCTGTCAAGATACTTTTTTTTTTAATATCTTGGCATTTGTGCATCCCTTGTGCACTTCAGCAAAATTATGTTTTGATGATAAAAAATAAGAGGACATAGAGTCATTTTCTGTATGTTCCTTAGTTCATACAGAAAAAAGAGGGAGCATGTTTATTTACCAGTCAATATCCTTTGTAATGCTTTATTTCAACAATGCATATATGCTTGAAGGTTTATAAGTCAGTATATCAAAAGTTAAAGGCATATGAATTGGGCGCCTGGGTGGCTCAGTGGGTTAAGCCGCTGCCTTCGGCTCAGGTCATGATCTCAGGGTCCTGGGATCGAGTCCCACATCGGGCTCTCTGCTCAGCAGGGAGCCTGCTTCCTTCTCTCACTCTCTATCTGCCTGCCCCTTTGCCTACTTGTGATCTCTGTCTGTCAAATAAATAAAAAATCTTAAAAAAAAAAAAAAGGTATATGAATTGATGATGTATCCTGTTCAAGGATGATCTTAATAAACTTTGAAAATTAATCTTCAGACTCTATCCTTGGGATCCCACTCTACTAAAGTACATAAATCGCAGATGAAATACAGCCTGATATATATAGCAAGGGGAAAAACCTAATATAGATTACTTTGCAGCGGTTTTCCATATTCTATTTTCTTTTATTTGTCATGATTTACCTTAGTACAAACACTGAGAGTCCCATAATTTTTTATAGCAGCTATTTAAACATAAATTAATTTATGAAAATTTGCTAATAGTTTCCTTTCTCTGATGATATAATTACTTTTGAACAGGGTCCTTTTAGAGACCTAGTAGCTTACATCACAAGAATAAGAATAGCAGGGAATTTACCATCTTACAGTGGATCATGTAATATTTTATTCTTTACAAAACGTGTCCCATAATGAGAATTTACTCTGTATCTACAACTGGTTCTTTTCTAACCGCATAACAAACTTCCTCCTATTATCCAACCATTGTAACTTGAATGGCAATTGTTTTGTTTTTCTAGTCACCTTGATTCATCTCTCAAGACTTTCTCATAAATTATTTTCACATAAATATATATATATAGGAAGAAACATTAATGGCTATAAAACATTTTAAATATTAACCATTAGGCAAATTAAAGACATTAAATAAAATAACAAATATATTATATTTAAAATATTTCAAAAGTATTTTTAATTGTTACCAAATAGTGAAGACAACTGATAAATTTCCACTGAAGAGACACTTTCCTCCTCAACATTTTTTCTGAATTTTTATAAATAACAATGCTTCTAGTTAAGTTCCTACATTTTAAAATTTATTAGAATATACTTGACATACATTGTTGTATTTCAGGTGTATGATATAATCCATAGATCATTTTATGTATTAATGCTCACCATGATACATGTAGTCCTGTATAAAGTTATTCAATAGGATTGATACAGTCCCTATGCTTTTCCTTTCATCTCTATGACTAATTTGGAAGTATTTACTTCTTAATTCCCTTCACCTATTTTGCTCATCTTCCCCATCCATCCCCCCTCTGGCAACCATGAGTTTTCTGTGTTTTTATTTGTTTGTTTGCTTTTTAGAGTCTACATATAAGTGAAATCGTATGATATTTGTCTCTCTCTGACTAATTTCAGCGTAATTCTCTTTAAGTCCATCCACCTTATCATAAGTGGCAAGATATCATTTTTTTAATGGTGAAGTAATATTAAATTGTGTGTGTATGTGTGTGTGTGTGTGTGTGTATGAATGTGTACCATATCTTCTTTATCAGTCCATCAAATGGACTCTTGCGTTGCTTCCCATATTTTGGTTATTATAAATAACCTTGCAATGCATAGGGATGCATATTATCTTTTGGATTGGTGTCTTTAGTTTTGGGGAAAAGGTAAACACCCAATAATGGTGTTACTGGATCATATGGCATTTCCATTTTTAATATTTTGAGGAAAATCCATACTGTTTTCCACAGTGATTGCACCAATGTAGGTTCCCACAGAAAGTGCTTAAGTTTCCTTTTCTCTACATCTTTTTTTTTTAATAATTTTTTATTTTTTATAAACATATATTTTTATCCCCAGAGGTACAGGTCTGTGAATCACCAGGTTTACACACTTCACAGCACTCACCAAAGCACATACCCTCCCCAATGTCCATAATCCCACCCCCCTTCTCCCAACCCCCTCCCCCCAGCAACCCTCAGTTTGTTTTGTGAGATTAAGAGTACCCCTGGGGATAAAAATATATGTTTATAAAAAATAAAAAATTATATTAAAAAAAAAAAGAGTCACTTATGGTTTGTCTCCCTCCCAATCACATCTTTGCCAATACTTGTTATTTCTTAACTCTTTGATACTAAGTATTCTGACTGGTGTGAGGTGATACCTCATTGTGGTTTTATTTAGTATTTCCCTTATGATTATTGTTGTTGAGCATCTTTTCATATGTCTGTAGACTCTATGTCTTTTTTGGAGAAATACCTATTGAGGTTATCATCCTATTTTTTGTAGTGGTTTTTTTTTTTTTTTGATGTTGAATTCTATGAGTTATTTCTATAATTTGGATATTAAACCCCTTATTAGGTATATCACTTACAAATATCTTCTCCCAGTATCTTCTCCCATTCAGTGGGTTACCTTTTAGTTTTGTTGATGGTTTCCAGTGCTGTGCAAAAGCCTTTTATTTGAGTGTAGTGTCAGTAGTTTATTTTTGCTTTTGATTCCCATTTCTAAAGAAACATACCATAAATATGTTGGTAAGGCTGATGTCCAAGAGGTTACTGCCCATGCTTTCTTTTAGAAATTTTATGGTTTAGGGTCACACATGGGTCTTTAATCCTTTTTAAGCTTATTTTTGTGTATGGTATAAGAAAGTAGTCGAGTTTTCATTCTTTCATTTATTCTTTTGCATGTAACTGTCCAGTTATCCCAACATCATTTATTAAAGCGACTGTCTTTTCCCCACTGTATGTTCTTGCCTCCTTTGTCATAGAGACCTGTTTTATTTTAACCTTTAGAAGATATAATTCATATATAAAAAATCACATGCATTTAATGTATACAATTTGATTAATCTGGTCTTGTGATACTATTACCACTGTCAAGGTACTAATCATATCCATAACCCCCAATATTTCCCTTTGTGCATGTGTATGGTAAGAATATTTAATATGAGATCTACTTTTTATTTTAAAGTACACAATACTGTATAATAAATTTTAGGTAGCACTGTGGTGTAGCCCATTCAGCTAGGTTTGGTTATGTAATAGAGTTCTCATAAATGATGTGTGAAGGCAATCGTGATGATCTGATTTTAGTTAAGGCTACTAAAGGTAATATATTAGCAAAGTTCCCTAGAAAGTATTCCTCTCCGTTTGTCCTTCCTTCTTGCAACCTGGAAAATATATGTAACATGAGAAAAGCCTTCTTAAACTTGAAGATGATACTCAATAAATCCTAGGATATTATAGCTGTGAGAACGAAGGTGTCTGTGTTTTTGATAATCAAAGAGGAGCCATAGGAGCCTTGTGCTTCTTCAGGACTTTTGTTAGTCTTTATTTACACACATGCATATATAACATTTACATGTTAATTATACTTTTCTGTAGGCTTTTTACTTTCTGCAGCTGCCTAATTCAAATGCATGCACTAATTCTGGACAAATAGATTAAATAATCTCACTGGTGGGAGTTTCTGTTTCTGCGTTTAGGGACAATTAATCAAATGTATTAAAATACCTAAAAGTTGTGCATATTAAGTACCCGTATGCACACATGTAGGTTGTTTTCTTTTAACTCTTTAACTTCTTATCGCCTAGACTTTTTTCTCCAGTTTCATTGAGATATGATTTACATTAAATACTATTTAAGGTGTATAACATGTTGACATGATATATTTACATATTGCAAAATGTTTACCAACACAGTGTTAGTTAACAACTGAATCATATCACTTATTTGCCATTTCTGTTGTGTGTGTGTGTGTGAGGATATTTAGTATCTATCTTCTTAGAAACTTGTTAAGTATAATCTTTATGATGTACCTTAGATCTCCAGAACTTATTAATCTTATGGCTAGACTTTTATACTCTTTCACTAACATTTCCACTCTTCTACTAGCCCACGGCTTTGATAACCACCACTGTAGTCAATTTCTATGAGGTGGACATTTTCAGATTCCACGTATAAATGATACCATACAGAACTTGGCTTTCTCTGACTTATTTCACTTAGAATTATAAACCCAAGCTCCTTACTGTTGTAAATGACAGGATGCCCTTCTGTCTCATGGTTAATGTTCCATTGTTTTATATACCATATCTTCATCCCTTCCTCCACGGACTGACAGTTTGTTTCCATGTCTTGGCTATTGTGAACAACACATCAGTGAACATGGAATGCAGATATCTCTTCAATATCTTGTTTTTCCATGTCATTTAATTATTATTTTGGCTTCTCCTAGGCAACATTCAAATACCAGTCCTTCTTTATTATGTTCCATGCTGCCACTCTGATTTAAACCCAAAACCACCATAATTTTTCTCCTGGGCTAGTGGAATAAAATAGTAAGTGGTCTTCTTTCTCTTATTTCTGCCTTCTCTTATTCATAAAGGTTGGAGATGTTGGAGTTGTTATTTTAAAACAGCTCCCCCAGAACTGCACACCTGTTTTTATTTTTATTTGATTGCCCCCTTTTCACTTTAAATTTAGTTGTCTCATACCTCTCTCCCTTAGTAATTATTAGCATGTTATTACGAGGTCTCATTTCTATTTTGTTGTTGTTTCTGAATTTAAAATCTTATTATAACATCTGGCACATAGGAAGTACTTAATATACATCTGTTAAGTGGGTGAATGGATCTTAAAAGTTAGAATAAACCTGTATATTTAATTTTTGCAGAGTGTTTAAATTATGGGGAAGCCGTTTAATAAGACACTTCGCTGCTGTATAAATAATTATGTAGAATCTTTTATTTTATATATACTTTCTAGATGAGTTTTACTTTCGTTAAAAAATTGTGAGGATTGTGCTGGGTTTTCACATAAACGACACACAGTTTGGACTATTAACATTATTCCATTCATACGGTATGGTACATTTGTTACAAATAATGAATCTTTATACATTATTATTAACTAAATATACTTAACTCAGATTAAAAAAAAATTACTGAATGTCCTGTTTTGCTTCCAGGACATCCGGAATACTACTTTATTCATATTATTCATCATTCAGATTTATTCATCATTTCTCCTTTGACTACATTTGGCTGTGAAAGTTTCCCAGATCTTCCTTGTCTTCAATGGTCTTGACAGCTTGGAGGAGCACTGACCAGGTACTTTATAGAATGTACTTCTCTTGAGATTTGTCATATGTTTTTCTTACTATGATTCTAAATTTATGACTTTGGGGAGGAAAAACACAGAGGTTACCTACTATTTTCATCACATTATATCAAAGGTATGTATGTACTATCAAATATAGTATTTTTAGCAGCACTGATGACCTTGAATACTGGACTGAAGTGGTATTTGTCAAACTTCTTTACCACAAAGGGAGTCTTTTTGTTGTTTTTCTTTTTCTTTTTATGCTCTACTCCTTGGAAGGAAATTACAATGTGTAGCCCACATGTGAAAAAGAGGGAATTATGCTTTGCGTCCTTGAAGAAAGAATACCTATGTAAATCGTTTAAAATTTTTCTATATTGTAGATTTGTCTTTTCTTCTCCACTTGTTTTTATTCAAGTTATTTATTTATATTAGTATGGACCTGTGTACTTATCTAAAATCTTGAGTTAGATTTCAATGCAACATTATTGATTTTGCTATTCAAATTATTGAATAGCTGTGACCTTGGAATTTTCGCTTATTTCCTATCCTTGTGGGTATTGTTTTGTTTTGTCCTGAGCACTTCCTGAGTGCTTCTGATCCTATATGATTATCCAAACTCATGTTGTATATTCCCTATCTTCATCCACGTATCAGTCATTTCTCCAAGGATACATTTTCTTTTTCTTTTTCTTTTCTTTTCTTTTTTTTTTTTTTTGATTCATTGAATGATGTTAGAAATCAAAATTTAGTTGCTAGGTTTCTTGTTAGCCATGTGGTTGTAATTGCTTTTAGATTTTCTCAGCTAGCAGAGTAAGGAAATGTGTATGTATACTAACCTGTGTGTATACACACATATCTTTCAATATATCTTTATGTAACAATCAGTATTTATGTTAAGCTAAAAGTGAGGTCATAATGACTTCTTAAACTCTAATGAATCTGTTATCAAATGAATCATTCTTGTCCTCTCTCCTCGCTTGTTTGTAATTTCCCACTTCAATAGTGAGAAACCTGGCTCGTCATCTGCCGAACATATACTTAATGTGTCTCTACGTCTATATGTATATATGTATAGTAGTATCAGAATTGTCAGTCTATACCGTCTGGGTTTTAACTTTATCAACTAGAGTACAGTGTTTATGAGCAGTTTATTTGTTTTCTGTTTTACAAACCACTCATTTCCAAATGTAGTTTGGTACCATTTTTTCTTACATTCTTCACTGAGATTGTTTCATACATTTGTAATATATTTTGGTTTTTGCTTACATCATAGAATGAGTTGGGATTAGGAAGTGTTCCCCCTGCTTCTTTTTTTTTTTTTTTCTTTTGCAAGAGATTCTGAGAATTAGTATTTTTTTTCTGAGTTGTTCTTTACATTTGTAAAACAATCTGGGACTGTTTATTTCTTTTGGAGGGTGTATTCATTACTGAATCAATTTCTTCAGTAGGTATTGGACTGTTCCATGGGTTCTTTTTACCTAAGTATTAAATTTGTGGACATTGTGTTGTACACAGTATTTTTATTGTCAACTATTTTTAATAAATATGTACAATTGATATATACTTTGAGGGGGAAATGGTCAACACTGTCTTCCTTTCCATTTTCAATTGATGCATTAGAAGTAATGGAGGAAAATGTCTCCATTGGATTATAGAAAAACTAAGATTTAACCTGGATTCTAAAACAAATTTTGGTCACCAGTAATTTTAAGAATGATAAAAAGCTCATATGTATATATTCATTCTTCTAAAGTATAAAAAATTAGTAGGATTTTTAAATTAAAGCAAAGTCTTTCAAAGGTGTTTCTGGGATTTAAATAAGGGAGTAGTCACAAGAAATTAATGTTTAAAATTGTAACTCCCTTACTAAATACAACAATTGTCAATATGGAAATCCTGCTAAATTGTTTTCATTCAAGAACTAAGCATATACTGCATAAATTAGAGTGATATAATATACTAACATAGCAGTGCAAGAACTTATGTTTTGCAGCTGAATTTCTAAATTGAAATAATGAAACTCAGCAGTCATTTTAATTTTCACAAAGTGGTCAATAAGATTCTTACATTTCTTATTTGCATATAACATAAAACCTACATTTGTGTGTGTGGCAAAAAGTCTTACTACATTTTAGTTAAGTAGAGACAGCATAAATGATAAAAACCATCAAATACTCAGAAGCTTTCTTGGTTAAGTTTAGAACCATCTCTACGTGCATGTGTGTCAGTTTATGTTTCTAAATATACAGCTATCTATAGAAAAAAAAGAAAAATGCTTACCATTTATTGTGTACTGACTTGGAGCTAAACATCATCTTGTTTATTTGAGAGATCACTTTTAATATTATCGGCAAAGTTTTATGTTAGAGATTATCTCTGTAGGCTTAAATAAGTATGACACTGAACAAATTCATACACTAAATAAATCTATGAGCTCTGCTTTAAATTCAAGTATGCTTGATTTCAGGCCCAAATTATAAAGCACTATGTAGTCCCACCTAATATAAGAGGTTTTCCAAAGGGTCTGTAGTATATATTCACATAAAATAGGAATTTAAAAATTTATACATATAATCTTAAAGTATAATGCTTAAAAATTCATTATAAATGAGTAATTAATGTGACATATTACTATTAGAATTTGGAAAACAACTTTTTTTTGCACATATTTATTTTTTTTATTTTTTTATTTTTATTTTTTTTTTTAATACTTTTTTTATTTTTTATAAACATATATTTTTATCCCCAGGGGTACAGGTCTGTGAATCACCAGGTTTACACACTTCACAGCACTCACCAAAGCACATACCCTCCCCAATTTCCATAATCCCACCCCCTTCTCCCAAACCCCCTCCCCCCGGCAACCCTCAGTTTGTTTTGTGAGATTAAGAGTCACTTATGGTTTGTCTCCCTCCCAATCCTATCTTGTTTCATTTATTGTTCTCCTACCCACTTAAGCCCCCATGTTGCATCACCACTTCTTCATATCAGGGAGATCATATGATAGTTGTCTTTCTCTGCTTGACTTATTTCGCTAAGCATGATACGCTCTAGTTCCATCCATGTTGTCGCAAATGGCAAGATTTCATTTCTTTTGATGGCTGCATAGTATTCCATTGTGTATATATACCACATCTTCTTGATCCATTCATCTGTTGATGGACATCTAGGTTCTTTCCATAGTTTGGCTATTGTGGACATTGCTGCTATAAACATTCGGGTGCACGTGCCCCTTTGGATAACTACATTTGTATCTTTAGGGTAAATACCCAATTTTGAGAAAAATTTTTTATTAAAAAAAGTAATATTTTTTAAATGTATATTCATATAGAAGATTTGTTTATAGAAGACCATGGCTGTACCTTTCAACAAATTATATGCTCCATTCCCAGCTTTACCACTTACTAGCTAGGTGATATGAGACAATTTATGCAAATATTTTTTTTTAGTTTCATCAACAACAAATATATACATACATATACAATAAGAATATACATATATATACACATAAATATATATATAACACAAAAATACACACACATATAATAAACACAATATACATATGCATATATATGCACACAGAAATATACCTATAATGTACAAATTCACACACACACACATAAAAAAATCTAGAAAACTGTAAAATTTTCAGATTGTGGTCTTCAAACATTGAACAAGAGTCTGAGGGAACTGTGATATATTACTGAGAAGAGGAAAACAAATGATGGAAGAAGGTATAATAAATCCTTGGCTTTTTGCCTGGAAACAATTTCCAGATATCAGAACTAGAAAGGAGGAAAAGACAGAGTCCAGCAGTCATCTTGAATTGAAGAATTAAAGAACAGTGTTAAAGGAGTCAGGCACAATGAGAATTTTTAGGGCATAGTGTTGGGAAGGAGGACTATGCAGAGAAAGAGCAGAAATGAGTAAAACATCAAGTCCCGCATTGGGCTCCCAGCTCCTTGGGGAGTCTGCTTCTACCTCTGACCTTCTCCCCTTTCATGCTCTCTCTCTCTCAAATAAATAAATAAAATCTTTAAAAAAACAAACAAACAAACTAATCACACAGCTAAGCAGAAAAATATCTCCCTTAAAAAAATAGATACTATAGAGACATAATTCATAGTTATAAATTCATAAAGATTACAGATATGCCCAAAGGTTTAAATAACAAGAAGTACAATGAGAGAAATGTATATATAGAAAAGAACCAAATATCTGAAAAGAAAACTATGTGGTGGTTTTAGAGTAGACACGGTAGAGTAAATATCAGTGAAATGGAATATTTATCAATAGAAATTATCCAAATATTAGAAAATGATAACCTGACCTTAAAATGCTGAAATATAAATACAAGCTTTGTTGACTTGTGCAACATTGTTAAGTGTTCTAATGCATGTGTTATTGGAATCCAGAAAAGTTGAGGGAAAGAAAACATATTTGCAAAATAATCACCAAAAATTTTCCAAATTAGGTGAAAACTTTAAACTTATAATTCTAATTTAGATCATAAATCCCAAGGCAGATAAATATTTTTAAGAAATTAACACACACACACATCAATAAGGATCATAAATGAGTTCCAGGAAACCACTTATAAAGAGTATTTTTCTTTTAATAACTGTTAAACAGAAAACATTTAAAGGCACATTAGGTTCAGAAACAGGTAACAAAAACAAAATATTCTTATCATAATCAATGCTACTATATTCAGAAAACAGTAGAATCACATATTTGAAGTACTTAAAGATTAAGGAAAAAGCCTAACTTATCTAATATTCTTTGGTTTAACAAACATATGGTACAACCACATTATGGAATAGTACTCAACAATTAAATAGAAACTAACTTTTCTAAAAAAATATTTTATTTATTTATTAGACAGACAGAGATCACACAAGAGGTAGGCAGAGAGAGAGAGAGGAGGAAGCAGGCTCCCTGCTGAGCAGAGAGCCCAATGCAGGGCTGGATCCCAGGACTCCTGGATCATGACCTGAGCCAAAGGCCGAGGCTTTAACCCACTGAGCCACCCAGGCACCCCTAGAAACTAACTTTTAAAACACATAACAAGTTACATGAACCTCAGGGAATTATGATATGTGAATAATAATTTCAAGTGAATACATGGTATATGATTCCGTTTATATAGTATTCATGAAATGGTGATATAGAAAAGGGGTTGTTAGGAATTTGAGTTGTGAGTGGGTGGAGATGCCTATGAAGAAAAACCATGAGGGGAGGATTTGGTGATGGTAGATTGATATCTTAACTGAGGTTTAAGTTATATGAAGCCACACATAGAATAGCAGTACTCCACCCACCCTGCCCCATCATATACACAGGATTGACTGTATAACTAGTGAAATCTGAACACACTGTGTGAATTCCCTGGCTTTGATGTTCTACTATAGACATGCATGATGTTAACATTGGTAGAGCCTGAGTGAAGGGTGTATACAACCTTGTTGCACATTTGTTGGTTACTTCCTTTGAATCCATTATTATTTCAAAATAAAATTTTTTAAAACTGAGGCATGTGGAGATGGAGGGGGAAAAAAGTCAACCTAGATTTCTATATGCAAATAAAATCTTTCAAAATATAAAATATCAAAAGTTGACAGAATCTACTTTGATCACTAGATCTGAACTATAAGAAATGTTAAAAATATGAGGTAGCTCAAAAATAATATCAAGTAGAATCATGGCTTTATGCAAAGAAATAGAGTTCAGAGGTGGAAAGTATGTCGGTAAATCTAAAAGATATTTTCACATTTTTAATCTCCTTGAAAGATAATTATCTACTTAAAGCAAAAATAACTACCTAAGTTTTATAGCATAGGTATAAGAAAAGTGTATGCTAAAATTAGCACCCCATATCAGATATACTGATAGAAATCTGCAACAATCTATCTCTTATATGGTTGTTTTTAAGTCCTGTCAGCCCTACTTTCAACTCTCTTTCCATTGCACTCATCTGTCTTACCTGTATATATTTAAGGAGTAGACAGTAATGTCGGACTCTTTCTTTTCACCCATACAAATCAGAGTGTGTAATTAGATTTGGGTCATTTGTATATCTAAGCCTCAGCTTCAAATGGCCAGGACCCATGATACCTTGGTTTTAACTGCTCTACTTTAGGTGATACCTTAATCAGGTAATCTCTGATTAGTATCGTATAGAGTTGCAAGTGATAAATTAAGTGAAATTATTTCTGGTTTGTGTGTTAGAGCCAAGTGTTTAAGGAGAGGATGGTGAGGGCCTCCTGAAATAATTTCCAGGGTGACATTTATTATTTCCTGATAATAAGGTTTGGTGAGATAAAAATACCAGAACAACTTTCCCCCAATAAGAAAATCTCAGGTTATAGAAAGGGAGGGGGAAAACAATATAGAAAAGTTCTAACAATGTGTATATATACCACATCTTCTTGATCCATTCATCTGTTGATGAATGATTGCCTTGCCATTTTTCTTATGTTTATATATTTTCTTAAAGAAAATGAATGCATTCTACATTTTAATTAAGAACAATGGTAAAAATAACACAATGATATTATTTAAAAATAAAATACTAAGCTGTATGCTCATTTTTCTTTCTTCTTTCATCTTTTATTCTTCTCTCTTTTTTCTTAAGATTTTATTTACTTGTTTGAACATATGTACGGGTGTGGGGGAGGAAAAAGGGGGAAGAAGAAGGAGAGGATCTCAGATAGATTCCACACTGAGCACAGGCCCGACTTGGGCTCAATGTCATGACCCTGATGACCTGAGTCGAAACCAAGAGTCGGAGACACTGAGACACTGAGGCACCACTCTTCTCTTTCTTTCTTTCTTTCTTTCTTTCTTTCTTTCTTTCTTTCTTTCTTTCTTTAAAGATTTTATTTATTTGCCAGAGATAGAGAGAGAGAGTACACACAAGCAGGCAGAGAGGCAGGCAGAGGCAGCAAGAGAAGCAAGCTCCCTGCTGAGCAAGGAGCCTCATGCAGGACTTGATCCCAGGACTTTGGGATCATGACCTGAGCCGAAGGCAGCGGCTTAACCAACTGAGCCACCCAGGTGTCCCCCCTCTTCTTTTTCTTAATATATATATATATATATATATATATATATATAATAGCAAATATATATAATTTGATATATATCAAATTAAATATATATAATATATTTTATTTATAAATAAAAATTATTTATTATTTATATATAAAAATATATATTTTATATATATATATATTTTTTTTTTCTTCTTGGAAAATTGGAAGACCAAGAAAGTTCTGCTTTACTTCAGACAGTGAAAAGTTGAGTTCATAAGAAAGGTTGGGTCTAAGGTTTGAGAGAGGTGATGAATAGTAAAGAGATCAGAATGCTTTTGAAAAAGAATTTTAGAGAAGGAAGGAGTGATTTGGGGATTGTCAAAAAGAGTAGAACTTTGAAGACAGATAAAAATACTTTCCAGCAAGATTTGTTGCTCCTTATTTTGTGTAAAGTCCCCCAAATCCATAGAAGAATTTCAGTACAATGTTAACAATGTTTGTTTTTACAATGCTTATTATTTTTTCAGGCTTAATTTATATCCACTAAAATTTGGGCAGAGTTTTAAAAATACCGAGCTATAAATTTTGATAGATGTATAAACCCATAGGATTGTGACCAAAATCAAGATACAGAATATTTGCATTAATGGCTTAAAAAGATTTTCAAGCTCCTTTACAATAAAATCAACCATAGCGAAATTTGATCTACTTTCTATTGCTATAGGTTAAGTTTGCCTTTTGTAAAAATTTAATTTTGATGAAATTGTGCTGTTTCCTTTTTTGGCTGACTTTTTTTCCTTTGGTAATGATACTGAGATTCATCCAAGGTATTATATGTTATCCATTAATTTTTTTTTAAAGATTTTTTATTTATTTGACAGACAGAGATCACAAGTAGACAGAGAGGCAGGCAGAGAAAGAGAGGGAAGCAGGCTCCCTGCTGAGCAGAGAGCCAGATATGGGACTCGATCCCAGGACCCTGGGACCATGACCTGAGCTGAAGGCAGCGGCCTAACCCACTGAGCCACCCAGGCACCCAGTAGTCCATTAATTTTTAATTGTTAAGTGTATCTTAATTATATGCTTACACTATTTCTTTATCCATTTCTTTGGTAAACAGGTTTTCTTCTCCCTGGTTTTTAACCGGTATAATTTCTGAATTTAAACAATATGTATATAAAAACAATTTTGCTATTAACTATATATGTACAGACTGGTTACATTATCAGTTTACATTAATAAATAAGGATGCTATATTTAGAATGTTATCTTTAAATATATGTATTGGAATAATTCAACTTGAAATGCTGTAAGTGTCAATTGTATGCCCTTGACCTATACAGAAGCCGAGTTTTGAGTTTTACATAAACCATTGAGGGAGTATGAAAGAAGTCAATAGACTTCTTGAACAGGGAATTCTCATTGGTATTCCATTTTGCAGTTACTTTACTTGAACATAGATTAGAGAAGATTCTGATATGACTGTTAATCACTAACATTTTTTTTTTGTTTTAGCATAAGGTCTGGTGATTCTTCACACCATGAATTTCATGAGTTGAATGATAATTGACACCTTGACCTCATTATATTGAAAGGGCTATCAATAAAAATAACATTGTAGTATTTTCTAAGAAAATATTTAAATGCAACACTATCTGCCTAATTCTGCATTGAACCATCAGAACCATTTTGGTCCAATGCCACCATAGGTAATTTAGGTTTTATATTGGTCATGCCACACAATCTATATAAGTTTCAAAACTAAATCAATCACTCTGTGGCCCAAATAGATCACAAAGATAGCCAAACTGCAGTTAGCAGAGTCACAGTTCATTTGTATGTGTTTAGACCAAGCAAATGCTAATTAGAGGTCAGTAGAATAAAATTCTCATTGTAAGTATAGTTCCTCTATAGGAAATATGAATTAGTTTTGGTCTCTGTCAGTTTATTTACAAGTGATTTATTGCGACTCTAAATGAGTGAAACAGTGGTTCTCTTCTGTGTATCTCTCTTTAAAAGGTAAGAAATACACAGTATACAATCTAACAGTATTACCCAAACTTTCGTTGATACCTCATTAGTTTATTTATGTTTTTATTTTAACTCTAGTTAGTTAAAATAGTGTAATATTAGCTCGAGAAGTACAGTATAATGACTCAATAATTCCATACATCATCATGACAAGTGCATTCCCTAATCTTCATCACCTATTTAAACCATCCCCCCACATTCCTCCTGTCTGATGACTATCAGTTTTTTTCTCAAGAGCCTATTTCTTGATTTCTCTCTCTTTTTCACTTTGCTCATTTGTTTTGTTTCTTGAATTCCACATATGAGTGAAATCATATGGTATTTGTCTCTGACTTATTTTGCTTAGCATAATACCCTCTCACTCCATCTGTGTCATTGCAAATATCAAGATTTCATTCTTTTTTATGGCTGAATAATATTCCATTATATATGTATACCACATCTTCTTTATCCATTCATCAGTTGATGGACACGGGCTGTTTTCATATCTTGGCTATGAAAATAATGCATTGGGGTTCATAGTCTCCCTTTGTATTAGTGTTTTTGTAATCTTTGGGTAAATACCCAAAATGATTGCTAAATTGTAGGGTAGTTCTATTTTTAATTAGGAACCTTCAAACTGTTTTCAAGAGTTGGTTCACAAGTTTTCATTTCTACCAAATGCTGTCTATATTTCTAAGATATTACTTAGATTGCTATGATTGATTAAATCACATCCCTAACTCCCAATACTTTTACAAGTCATAATTCTCTGAATCAGATATATAAGACCCAAAAAAATATGACTTCCGGTAACTATCCCATCACTATCTTCAGTCAACTTTGGCTCTAGTCTTTGTATACCATTCTCTTGATGGGCTTTTTCACACTGTGGGGCTTAGCATCCTAGGCTTTTTCAGAAATTAAAAGGACCCCATTGAATGATAAGGTAGTAGTGGAATGAAGGTGATATGGATGAGATTTGCTTTCTACTCATGCCAGCCCAAAGAGAGTTTTTGTTGTTGTTGTTGTTTTACACTCACTTATTTTTGCCTTTTTCCTTTTTGCCTTAGTTTTTATTCTGGACTTTCTTTGGGTAATAAAGAAGATTCTATTTTCAAAATTTAGATTAAAAATATGCATTAGCTAATTTTCCCATTTCTGTTTATTCACATTAACTTGTATGTTTTCTATAGTTTTTTAGAATCTCTTTTACTTTGAGAGAGCATGGATTTTATCTTAAAGACACATAATTTGTTTTCATATTAACTAACATATGCCAGGATGGATGTCTAAGAAATTTATTTATTCCATAAATATTTAATGATGACTAAGTGCAGGCACTGTTCTAGGTGTCGTGCATGCCCCTCCTCTCTTGGAGACTTTCTAGTCTAGCAGAGGGAATATGGGTACTTCAACATGAGCACAATAAATAAGTAAATCATATAGTGAGTTAAAAGAAGAAAGTGCCGTGAACAACAACAAAAAATTATAGAGTAGGGTAAAAAGGGAATAGGAAATATTGGTAGAGAGAGATTGAGGAAAAGCTAGTTTTATGTAAGATAGAACAGACCTCATTTCGATAGTGATCAATAAGCAAAGACTTGAGAATGGTGAGAAAGCTAGCCTATGAGGGAGGAACATTCCCGGCAATAGGAACAACCCGTATAATTTGCCAAGAGCGGATACAGTGCAGGTCCACCTATGCACCCAATGCATTGAACTTTTAAGACAATTTTATGTTTGTTATGTCCAGATACATAATCATAAATATTAGTGATAAAAAGGAGCCAAAATAACTTAATTTAGAGGAAGGAATTCAGTCCAAGTGGTTAAGCGACACCTAGTGGCAGGACCAGGACTGACGTCAGTTGCTAAGTCTAGAGCAATATATTGCTCTAAGGTTTCTGAAGTGGTTGAAATACTCCCCCCCCACCCCCGCCCGCCTTCAGAGTGACAGTTTTCAGTAGACTTACACAAATTTGAGTAAATGGCTTGCACTTGAAGGATTACCTGACTTTCGTACACCTAATGCCATATCTACTCAATGTTAAACTGTTGTTCTGTTTGTGTGGTAGAGAGAAGGTGGATATATGCTATCTGTTATGGACCTGAGTCCAGTGGCATCTATGAAAAGTTCTGCATCCTGGAGGGACTAGATTAAGGCAATATCTACTCACTGCCTTCAAATTGTCTAATTTACCTGCTCTCAGGAGTAATAGCTTATTTTTAATGAAATCTTGTAAAATATTTGATTGTCAACTGACTTATTTTCTTAAAATATAAAAAATATGGTTAATTTGAAAATACAAGAAGACAGGTGTAGGGCCACTAGCATCTAGTTTGGTTATTTTTAGAGGAAAATAGAGATTTACACAAGTAACTTTCATCATTGCATAAGAGAAGAGCCAAGGCATGTATTAGTCTTACCAAATATTCTCATCCTTGACACATTGAATGAAGCAAAAAAGAAAAGCACTTAAAAGTCCAGATAGGAGCTGATGTACATACTTGATTGCAATATGTTAAGCACCATGTAGATGTAGAAAGTGCTGTGAGCTAGAAAAGATATAAAATGCTCTGTGTTGAGAGGAATATAGTACCACTATAAAACAGATACAAATAATGTGCAAAAACCCAAATATGATAAGGCATTTACATTTTATAGTTAGTAGCCATATATTTCTGATTCAATAATGTAATCTGTTCTACATAGAATATTTTAAAGTAAATAATACATACTAATGTCCGATAGAAAATTAAATTAGAGAAAAATAACTTCTGAGAAGTGAAAATAGATAAAGCTATTAGAAGGAGGTTAAAATTTTTAGGATATGTTTTTTGTGGATTGTAAAAAGATTAAACATTATCAGAGGGGCGCCTGTGTGGCTCAGTGGGTTAAAGCCTCTGCCTTCGGCTCAGGTCATGATCCCAGGGTCCTGGGATCAAGCCCCACATCAGGGTCTCTGATCGACAGGGAGCCTGCTTCCTCCCTCTCTCTCGGTCTGCCTCTCTGCCTACTTGTGATCTATGTCCATCAAATAAATAAATTAAAAATCTTAAAAAAGTATTAGAAACACAGGAACATTTAATAGCCCCAATAAAGAAGTTTAATAATCCTGAACTTTTGGAAAGACTGTCAACAAAGCCAAATGATGGGTCTATGTACTCTCTAGTTATGCTGCACAGCTCCCAGATGCAAGAAAAACCTCTAGGAAATATACCAGTGTGGCAATAGTTTAAAAACTTTCTATGAAGTAGTAAAATTATCTCTTTTTAAAATTTTGCAATACTGTATAAACAGTCTATCAACTATCAATTAGTATGCCTCAAAAAATGTTAAACATATTGTTTGGTATTAAATATATAAATATACTGTATTAGTTTAAAACTCTGTCACAGAAAAGTAAATTTAGGAACTGTCAATTAAGTAATTAAGTATAGATAAACAATAGATGTATTTAAGCCTTTTTATAATACAGTGCTTGGCCCTGTGGGTAAAAATAATGAATACTATATTGTCTTTGCTCTCTAGAAATGTAATGAACTGTAGTGGAAGTCGTACGTATAAAGTAATCACTATAATACAATTGAAGTATTTTAGAGGATATTTATGCCAACTAGTCTTAGAGGAGCACATCAGTTTAAGGGTCTGCAAATGTTTTATGATAATGAGAGATTGAACGAGAGATTGTTTTATGATAACGAGAGATTTAGTTTTCAGAGTTTGAAAACTTTCCTTTGCCCTCTACTTCTGGATCTACTCTTACTCAGTAGGAAAGCCTGTAATGGATTATTTGATAAAAAGCCACAAATAATGGCAAAGAAGACCATTCCAGCATGTACTCTTTGTAATGAGTAAAAAAGAATTCCCCTGTGGCCCAAAGAAGAGGACGTGGAGGGCAGTTACTAAGGCTCTAGCATCTTCGATATTCTAAAGGGGAAATAAAAAAACAAAACCCTCAACTATTGACTCTTTTTTTTTTTTTCAGGTAAAATTTGTCATCCTTTTTCTCAGGGGAAAGAAAATGTACTATAAATAATTTTAAGGTACCATCCGTTATCCTCTCACAATGTTGTAATAAAAGAATACGGTCCTTTAAAAGCACAAAATATGACTGCATGATAATTTTAAACAGTAACATTTTTTATTTTTACTTGACACTCTAGCAAATATTTTTTAAATAAATCTGTATTACTGTAGCTTCAAAAGCTTCAAAAGTTTCTTACATACTCAATTATTAGGATGACTGGATATATATTCATTCAAAATGTCAATCTTTCAATTTAATTTTCCATGTTAAGATCTTCAACAAACATGAAAATTCGTGTGCTGTCAACTGTTACAGCACATGATTTTTTTGTTGTTGAAATGTAATTGACATGCAGTGCTTTATTAGTTTCTGGTATTTAGCATATTGGTTCAACAGTTCTATGCATTACTCAATGTTCACCATGATAATTGTAGTCACCATCTGTCACCATTAAAGGTTATTACAGTATTATTGATTATAATCCCTATAGTGGTTGCCAGTAGGGTGATGAGTGGGAGGATGGGTGAAACAGATAAAGGGATTAAGAGGTACAAACTTCCACTTATAAAATAAGTAAGTCATAGAGATGAGTAATAGCACAACATTGTTTTGATTTCTGATTTTCTAATTCTCAGTAAAATTTTCTAGTATTGGGAGTTGTTAAGACAGTCTCATTTATGATTACACTTTTGGACTGAAGAGATTCTGATAAAATGTCAGTGATGTATAAAACATGCATTTTGAATATTTCCTCAAAGTATTATAATTATAGTAAATTAAAGTTTACTAGGATTCTTTTTCTTAGGCCTTTATTATTTCATGTAAATTATGTCACTGTTTACCTTTTTTCTTTTCTAAATCCATGTTTCAATATTTCCATTGCTTAATCCTCTAGTTAGGAATCTTTGATTATGAAAAAACTGGAGAAACAAATCAAACTCCCTTAAGCAGAAACGTAATTTTACCCTCACTTGGGAGAGCTAAAAATAATGTGCTTTCAAGCAAAACGTATTGCAGGAACTTAGAGAAAACATTACAATCCATTATTTTTCTTTTTCTCTCCTCTGCTTCTCAGTGTGGGGAGAGAAATGTGGTTGATAACATGATTATCATTCGGCTAGTTCTAGTACCCAAATCTGCCTTTTCCTTTACCTCCTAAAATGAAACAAAACCAAACCAAACCTGAGGAAGTATAAAGATCTGTTTTAATATAACAAATTAAGACACTATTAGACATTATCTGACAGTATTTAGCTACTACTAAGGTACTATTAGACAATCAACTGTGGTAGTATAACTAATGTCCTAGAATATGGTACATTTATGGCCAGGGATGAAGTATACAAGGAAGGCAGCTGCTCCTCCTTGTTCTACATTCAGAATATTGGGTGGGGAAGGAGCAGTGACTCAAAGAAGGAAGGAGTTTAGGGAGAGAGAAATCAACATTAAGCGTGATGTTACAATATAAATCTTAAAGAGTTAGAAGCATGACTCTGATAAAAATAAAAAGTAAACATGCCAACCTTTTATTAACTAAGTCATTGAGTAAACTAGTAATATGGTAAAGCTGGTTCAAATATTGAGGGACTGAGATACATATAAGTACATCAAAATGGAGCACGATAGGGAATCTAGTTTGTGATACTGTAATAGCTTTGTATGGTGACAGATGGTTGCTACACTTGGTGAGCGTTACATAATGTTCAGAGAAGTTGAATCACTAGGTTGTGCCTCTGAAACTAATGTAACATTGTGTACTCCTCAAGAAAATAATTGCACAAAAATATTTTTAAATAAAGGAATTTACAGTTAATGTACTCCAGTGTTGTAAACCATAACCTTTATAGTTCTCTTTTTATTAGGCAAGAGTCATTTACATTGCTGTTGGGCATGAATCATTTACTTGGCTACCAGTAAATACCAATGGATAGAAAATCCAACAAAGGTGTACACCCCTAGAGAATGAGATAATCCTTATTTGGGCCTGCTAGATAACATCCAGCAGAAACTGAAAGAATAATCACAATCCCTTGTCCTATATCCAAATTTGGATTTTTTCCCCCTCTTAATTGTGTAAGACAGATAATTTTGAGTCAGGATATCTTGTTTCTCAACTTGGCTTATTACTTTCAACCATGCACCGAATCTCTCTGATACCTACCTGGTTCTCAATATCTAAAAATCTGTTTACCATACTTTGAATACATTATGTATCTTAGGAAGAATAATTCTGTTTTAAACTATGGTGTATATAAACTTATTTGTTGTCATTATACAAGACAACTATAGTGTTCTCCTCTATACCAGCTTTACCTAGGTCTAAATAACAGATGCGTTTTGAGAACAGTTAGTTTTTAGGCAGGCACTACGCTATATTTGAAATCAGAGGTCATTAAAATGTGAGAGTTGCTGTAAATGATGAGGTCAGTTAAAAGAGAAATGAGTAAATTACTATAATGTTACAGAGTTATAAGTACCATAAAGAAATTTTGTCAAATATTTTCAAATGACATTGAAGTTTAAGATTAGACATGATCAATCCTGTCTCAGTGTTTGAGGATGAAGGGTGGGTAGGTGCTCTGTAGGAATTGACCCTTGGACCCAGGAAAATAGATATATGAGGTGAAAAGTGTGGACAACCGTTCTGATTCTGTCTTCTATATTGGATGGCAGACTTTATGAGATCAAGCTGTCATGTATCTTTTTTCTTTTCAGTTCTGCATTTTCAATATTGTTATTATGATGGCAAGTGGGTGCTCCGTATTTGTTCAATGAAAGGGTCATAGCAAAAAGACCAACAGAACAAGCAATACTCATTTTATACTTAGTGCTCAATAATATTTCTTTATTCAAAATGAGAGTGAAAACTTGATGAGATTACAGTAGTGGATATATGTATTTAAAAATAAGGTTAGAACTCCCCAAAGAATTTAAATTTTTATAAAAAAAACTAGCATGTTAACTATAGCATGATCCTTAATCTATATTCAAGGTTGCATATGTGATACTATTTATTAGAGAGAGAAAGATTGAGTGGAGTAAGTGGGTGGGGGAGAGAGGGGTAGAGGGAGGAGAAAGAACCTGAAGCAGACCCCTGTTGAGCACTGAGCTGGACATGGAGCTTGGTCCATGACCTGAGCTGAAATCAAGAGTTAGATCTTAACTCTGACTGAACCACCCAGGAGCCCCTATTAATAATATATTTTAAGAACAATATTTAGAATGATAGGTTTGTTCTATTTACTTCCAAAGGCAATGAATCATTGGTTTTCCTCCTTTTACTTGACAATGTAACAAATAGCCCTCAACTACTCATCAACATCCATAAACCAGACTTGTTAACTAGCAGAAAGGTTACTTTTTTGTTTTTGTTTTTTTAAATTATGGGATGTTATCTCCAATCTCACGTATTGGCTTGATTTGATGAAAATAAAAATCACTTGGCAATTATTTTCTCAGCTGGAAAATCTTTCAATATAGTTCTTTGTCCTACCATGTTAGATCTCATTTTATTTCTATGTCCTTAAACACTTCAATACCTTTTTACTCTCTTTCCATTTATGAGCATGCCAGTGGCATCTCCAAGTTCCTTCTCATCTCATTTTTGATGTTCCTATACAATTTTATGCCTCATCTTTTTCAGTGAACATAGGGAATATTTTCAACTAAGTTTTTTCTTAATATCTTCAGTTTAAAATTGGCAAAATGTATTGTAAAATAAGAGATGCTCTACCTAAACTAGCAATTCATTTTACTTGATAATCATTAGTTTTAAGTGCTGAAATTATTTCACCTTTTTCTGTAAAATGATTTCTGCTTTGGTATTTGAGTAAAAATCTTCTGATTTTGACTACATCTTCATTAATTTTAATTAATTTAAGGATATATGTTTATAAGAATTATTTGCTTCCTCATGATCATTTCTCTACTATAAGTTGTTGGAGGTTATTATTATAGTTTGAAGTTGATGATTGCACATAATTTGTCAACACTCTAATAAAATACAGCAAAAGGAATATAAATCGGTGATTTTTAAAGCTTGAAATATTGTATTTTTTGTAGACTTTCTCTCTTTCTCTCTCTCTCTCTTTTTCTTTTTATTTTCATTTCAAGTTTTTAACTTAAACTCCAGTTAGTTAATATCTAGTGTAATATTAAATTTCAGGAGTAGAATTTAGTGATTCATCATAGTCATCATTTATGTACAATACCCAGTGCTCATCACATGTGCCCTCAATACCCATCACCCATTTAGTCCATCCCCCTAAGCACCTCCCTTCCAGCCACCCTCAATTTATTCTCTATGGTGAAGAGTCTGTTTTATGGCTTGCTTCTTCCCCACCCCTACTATGTTCATGTGTTTTGGTTCTTAAATTCCACATAGGAATGAAATCTTGTAGTCCTGCTCTCAGATGGAATTAAATATTCTTAGATCTGAGTTTAATTTGATACTCATTTTCTACTTTTGGTACTGTTATTTTCATGCCACTGCCAAATAAAACCAAATTTAAATTTATTCTTTAAGATTATGTTGTGTGGGGGCGCCTGGGTGGCTCAGTGGTTAAGCCGCTGCCTTCGGCTCAGGTCATGATCTCAGGGTCCTGGGATCGAGCCCCGCATCGGGCTCTCTGCTCAGCAGGGAGCCTGCTTCCTCCTCTCTCTCTCTCTGCCTGCCTCTCTGCCTACTTGTGATTTCTCTCTGTCAAATAAATAAATAAAATCTTAAAAAAAAAAAAAAGATTATGTTGTGTGTATTATCATATTCAAAACCAGAAATGCATCTTAAGGGAATTACCAAGCTTCATTTTTTGTCTTTTGTGTGCAATGGAAATAGATGGGCTGTCATCCACTATTCATAAAAGCAGTGTATTCTTTTTTGGATTTTTCCCTATGAAATGTTCTTGCCTTTGGCAGTAGAGCCACATTATTCATTTTTATCACTGAGTCAATGAAAACGATACCTATAAAATAATTAAGGGATCTTACAAATCAAAATGTCTTTGGCTATCAACAACAGTAAAAATATAATTTACATATAATCTTCATTTATAAGTATGGTATTTCCCTAATACTAAGTAAGTAGCTTTGGAAACATCAATGTTACAATGTTAAAATATGAGTGTGTTTTACAGCTTTTACCCACAAGTTTTATATTTTGAATTTGTAGCTTAATGACTATGGGTAATTGTCCCCCTGTAGGTACAGCTTCCAAAGGAGGCTTGATAAGTAAGAAAGTATTACTATCCTGGAGAGAAATTGGGTTAAACAGATGGTTGGGTGAGAGATTAAAACTAACTTTTGGTGAACTCTTTCATAACAGGGGCTGTGCTTACATAAACTCTTTCAATACACTGAAAACTTCTTGAGGTGACTTTTTCTCAGTTTAGAAATAGGATACTCATAAGTTGTAGCTACACATCCTAAATTATAAAACCTGTAAGTGTGAAAGAATCAGAATTTGAAAATGGAAATTTTGTGGGGTGCTTTGTTTTTGTTTTAGATTTGACTTTCAGCCTTTTTTCATTTTTT
The DNA here is from genome assembly GCF_030435805.1 of Mustela lutreola. Classification (NCBI taxonomy): domain Eukaryota; kingdom Metazoa; phylum Chordata; class Mammalia; order Carnivora; family Mustelidae; genus Mustela; species Mustela lutreola. The sequence continues at coordinate 97,603,814 of NC_081296.1, forward strand.
CTTTAAAAAACCTGGTATAATTAATTATATACATAAAATATATTAATATACATAAAAACATATATTTATATATTCACCTCTCTTTAACCATTCATCTATTGTTAGATGCTGGGGCTCCTTCCATATCTTGGCTCTTGTAACCAATGCTACAGTAAACATAAGGGTGCGTATATCTTTTTGAATTAGTGTTTTCATATTCTTAGGGTAAATGCCTAGAAGTGGAATTAATGGGTCATATGGTAGTTCTGTTTTTAATTTTTTGAGGACCTTCATATTTTTTTCCACAGTGGCTGTACCAGTTTGCATTCCTACCAACTGTACATGAAGGTTTTTTCCTTCCATATCCTGGCCAACACTTTTTTCTTGTGTTGTGTTTCAGCCATTCTGACAGTTTTGAGGTGAGTGATATCTCCTTGTGGTTTTGATTTGCATTTACCTGATAGTGATTGATGTTGAACACCTTTCCATATGTCTGTTGGCCATCTATATTTCTTCTCTGGAGAAATGTCTATTCATGTCTTCTGCCCATTTTAAATTGAATTAATTGCGGTGTTTTGGGGGATGTTGAGTTGAGTTTTCTTTTTCTTCTATTTTTTGGAATAGTTGGAGAATACTAAGTATTAACTCTTCTTTAAATGTTTGGTAGAATTCACCTGTGAGGTCCTCTGGTCCTGGACTTCAGTTTTTTGGAATGTTTTTTTTGTTTTAGATTTTTCATTACTGAATCAATTTTATTTGGTAATTGGTCTGTTCAAATTTCCTATTTTGTCCTGCTTCAATATGTGTTTCTAGGAATTTATCCATTTCTGCTAGGTTATCCAATTTGTTGACATATAATTTTTAATAACATCCTGTTATAATCCTTTGTATTTCTGCAGTATTGGTTGTTACTTCTCTTTCATTTCTGATTTTGGGTCCACTCTTTCTTTTTTTTTTTTTTTTTTTTTTATGAGTCTGTTAAAGGTTTATCAATCTTACTGATCTTTTCAAAGAACAATTCTGAGTTTCATTGGTCTGTTTTATTGTTTTTTTTAAGTTTTATTTCATTTATTTCTGCTGTAATCTTTGTTTCTTTCCTTCTGCTGGTTATAGGCTTTGTTCTTCTTTTTCTAGCTTCCTTATGTATAAAGGTACATTGTTTATTTGACATTTTCTTGATAATTGAAGTATGTTTGTATTGCTATAAACTTCCCTCTTAGAAGAGCTTTTGCTGCATCCCAAAGATTTTGGACCATTGTCAGACTCTGGTAGGTTTTGCGGGCCCACAGGCACGAGGAGAGCATCCGGGCCAGCCGGTAGCTCCCCTTGGGGCTGAGCCGGATGGCGAGTGTCACGAGTCCAGGTGCATTAACGAACCACACCAGACTCGGGGGATCTGTCGAAGCAGGATCTCACTTTATTGAGCGGGGTTGCAGCTTATATTGGGTAGGGGATGGGAAATGAGGTCAGCGGGGAGAGAGCCTATGGGGTTTGGTTACGTAGTCAGTAACTGGGTAGGGTGTGTTGGGCGAGAGGAGGAAATATCAGAGATATGCAGAACCGAAACCGCTATGTTGGCGCCAATACTGCCACGGTGGCGCCTTTTCTAGCCGGAAGAGAAGGCAGGCCAGCGCCATCTTTGCTGTGCCCAACAGACCATTGTGTTTTTATTTATTTATTTTTGTCTCCATGTATTTTATTTCCTTTTTGATTTCTTAGATGACCCATTCATTATTTAGTAGTAAGTGATTTAACCTCCATGTGTTTGTGTTCTTCCAGATTTATTTATTTATTTATTTATTTGAGCAGAGGGGTTGATTTCTAGTTTCATACTGTTGTGTTTGGAAAAGATACATGATCTGACTTCAATCTTTTTGAATTTTGAGACTTGTTTTGTGGCCCAAAATGTGTTCAAATCCAGAGAGAATACTTGAAAATAATGTGTATCCTTCTGTTTTAGAGTGGAATGTTCTGAATATATCTGCTAGGTCCATCTGCTCCAATGTGTCATTCAAAACCACACTTTCCTTGTTGATTTTCAGTTTGGGTAATATATTCATCAATGTAAATGGGATGTTAAAAGGCCCCTACTATTATTTTATTACTATTGATTACTTCCTTTATTATCATTTGCTTTATGTATTTGGGTGCTCTCACGTTTGGGTACATAAATATTTACAGTTGCTATACCTTCATGTAGAATTGTTCTCTTTATAATTATATAATGGCCTTCTTTGTCTCCTCTTACAATCTTTGCTTTAAAGTCTATTTTGTCTGATATAAGTACTGCTACCTCAGTTTTGTTTTCACAGCCAGGTGCATGATAAATGCTTCTCTATCCCTTCACTTTTTTTTTTTTTTTAAAGATTTTATTTATTTATTTGACAGAGGGAGAGAGATCACAAGTAGGCAGAGAAGCAGGCAGAGATAGGGGAGGAAGCAGGCTCCCTGCTGAACAGAGAGCCTGATGTGGGGCTCGATCCCAGGACCCTGGGATCATGACCTGAGCTGAAGGCAGAGGCTTAACCCACTGAGCCACCCAGGCACCCCATCCCTTCACTTTTAATTGCATATGTCCTTAAATCTGAAATGAGTCTCTTGTAGGCAGCATATTGTTGAGTCTTTTTTATTTTTTTTAAGATTTTATTTATTTATTCAATGGAGAGAGAGAGAGATCACAAGTAGGCAGAGAGGCAGGCAGGCAGGGTGGGGGAAGCAGGCTCCCCACTATGCAGAAAGCCTGATGCAGGGCTTGATCCCAGGACCCTGAGATCATGACCTGAGCTGAAGGCAGAAGCTTAGCCCACTGAGCCACCCAGGCACCCTGAGTTTTTTTTATCCATTTCATCATCTCATGTCTTTTCACAGGAGTGTTTAGTACATTTGCTAAGTATGGACACTTTGGAACTTATATTCCATGCCCTTTTGTTCTTCTTCTGTTTTTAAGATTTTATTTATTATTCTTTTTTTAAAGATTTTATTTATTTATTTGACAGATTACAAGTAGGCAGAGAAGCAGGCAGCAAGAGGGAGGCAAGCAGACTCCCTGCTGAGCAGAAAGCCTGATGCAGGGCTGGATCCCAGGACCCTAGGACCATGACCTGAGCTGAAGGCAGAGGCTTAACACACTGAGCCACCCAGGTGCCCCTAAGATTTTATTTATTTATCTATTTGTCTGAAAGAGAGAGCACAAGCAAGGGGACTGACAGGTAGAGCAGTCGAAAGGAGATGCAGACTCCCCACTGAGCAAGGAGCCTGATTTAGGACTCCGTCCCAGGACCCTGGGATCATGATCTGAGCTGAAGGCAAATGCTTAATGAGCCACTCAGGCATCTTGCATTGTTCTTTTTATTAACAGCTGTCTCAAACCATCTTTCTTGTCTCCATGTATCACCCATATGCTGTTGTTTTACTTTCAGGATTGATAGTATAATAAGGCTCATGTTTTCTCTTCCAGCAATATTTTAATTTAAAGGTAAACCTTTATACTTATTTAATCAACTGGTAAATGAAGAAGAGCTTAATTTGTTTTGGAGCTTTTTTTTTTTTTTAATTTGTTTGTCATAGACACATTTCTTATTGTAGGATCAACTATTCTATTTATACAGACACTAGAATTTCTGAACCATCCTCCTAATAGAATAAGCAATATGCATCAGTAATTCTAATGTGCTCTCTATGAGAAAATCATGCAAATCTGAACTCCACAAACTTATTGCTGTGTGAACTTTGGAAATTGGTTTGAATTCTCAGAGCACCCATTGCCTTTTTTGTTTAATTTATCAGATGAATCCCTCACATGGTTCTTTGATTTGTAACAGCATATTAAAAGTGATGCTGCTCAGTAGAAGCATCCTGTACCCAGGGAAAGATAAGAAACAAATGCACCTACTATGTACTAGGCGTTATTCGAGTCTAGGTAACAGATGCTAAAATATGTGTCCTGTTCCGCCTTTAATTTTTTTTTTCTTTTTTCCTTCCTTGCTTCCCCTTTCTTCCCTTCACTTCCTTTCTTCCATTTCCTTCCTTCCTTTCCTCTCCTCTCCGTTCCTTTCCTCTCTTCCATCCCTCCCTCACCCCCTATTTCTTTCTTTTCTTTGGATGTCATTGGCACAATGTTACATAGTTTCAGGTGTACAGCTTAGTGATTTGACAAGTTTCTATGTTGCAAGTTTATACATTCACCACAAGTAAGCTACAGTCTGCCCCATTGCCTGGCTATTACAGTATCACTGACCATATTCCTTATGCTCTGCTTTTTATTTCCATGACTTACTCATCCCATAACTGGAGGCCCATGTCTTCCTTTCTCCTTCACTCGTTTTGTCAAGCCCCCCATCCCCCTTTTCTGTGGCAACCATCAGTTTGTTCTCTGTGTCTATAGTTCTGATTCTGTTTTTTTGTTTATTCGTTTTTAAGAGTAATATTTAAGAGTAGTAGTATTTAAGAGTAGTAGTAGTCTGTTTTGATTAACACATACTTAAAGGAAACCTAGTCCCAGGATTTAGTGTTGTAGGAGCCAATATTGCCCTCACCCCTCCCCCTCCTCCCTTTGTTCCCATTTTCATTTGATTATTTCCAGCCTTCAAATAAACAATCCTAGTTAAAATCATACAGACTCGTAGTTGAAAAATTAGATACAAGGAAGTATAATTAATAGCCTGAAAGTGGACAAGAAATTTGTTTAACAACCTTCTCCCCCACATATGAAACATAACCTTTAATATATTTTAAATTATATACATATATATATGCTATATACAGTATTTATGTCTGAGCATAATAAGTATGAGTTCTCTTTTGCTATGTTAACCTATTTATCTTATGTGCTCTGACCACAATAATTTATTTAAAATAGCACTGTAGAATATTGTGATGCCTAAAAACACAATTCCCTCTCATTATTCTTTTTTTTTGTTTTTTTTTTAAAGATTTTATTTATTTATTTGACAGACAGAGATCACAAGTAGACAGAGAGGCAGGCAGAGAGAGAGAGAGGGAAGCAGGCTCCCTGCTGAGCAGAGAGCCCAATGCGGGGCTCGATCCCAGGACCCTGAGATCATGACCTGAGCCGAGGGCAGCGGCTTAACCCACTGAGCAACCCAGGTGCCCCCTCTCATTATTCTTAATATTTTTTATTTTGTTTTGGTTTGGTTTGGTTTAGGCATAGAGAATAATTGTGTGATAAAATCATTTTTAAAATGCCTTCAGAGGAAGGAGTGGAATCGATGGTAGTGGTTGTAATATGAAGAATCCTATTAATGACAAGCCCGCAATTAGCAGAACCTAAATTATTTGGATGAGAGAATTCCTAATAATAACCTATCATAATCAGAATTAAACTGTGGCTTTAATAACCAACTTTAATAATTAGAATGGGTTATTAGCCCCATACTTATTTCATGATATTGACAAGTGTTTTAATAGATTTCATTAAAAACCTACCTCACTGTCTTCCAGTTTTTCAACTAAATGTGTTTCAGGAGTATTAAAGTCCTTTTTACTCAGGACTGATAGAAAAATAAAATGCAGATATCAGATTCATACAGTTTCCTTGGGGATTTGTTGTACATTTGCTACCACCTATTGTGGTAAAACATATGCTAATATAAAAATTCATCTAAATAATTTATCAATAAGTTGTTCCAAGCACAATGATTTTTGTTACAGAATTTGGCGAATTCTTATTTATCATGCTGAACACTATGAACAGGAAATTTTAGCAGGGGTTCTATTCACATATTTGTCAAAATAATTGAATAATGGAACATTGAGAATTTTGGTCATCAGTTCATTTCTTATAATAACATTGAGGGTGAGAATCAAATACAGTTGTTTGCTTCTGAACAGATAATTATTAGTTTTTCTGTTTTTAGGGTTTTAAGCTAATTTTCATTATTTCTTTCAAAATCAAGATAAAATTCCAATAATTATCTTTCTTAAAAACATTTTTATCATTACTGTTTAATTACTCATTTAATGTTGATGAACTCTTAGCTGGAATTATATCTCTTGATTTATTCACAAAGGATAATTAGCACTTTATAACAAACCAAAGGCTTATGGGAAATAAAATTATTATTTAAAAAATGTATGCTATGGGAGTGCATGGGTGGCTCAGTCAGTTGAGTGTCCTTAGTTTCAGTTCAGACCCTGAGCCAGGCTCTGTGTTCATGGGTAGTCAGTTGGGTTTCTCTCTCTCCCTCTCATGCTCAGTCTCTCTTCCTCTCTCTCTCTTTCTCTCAAATAAGTAAATAAATCTTTTTAAAAGAGTGTGCTGTATGTTTATAGCTATATCTAGATCTGTATTTATAAAAGCACTTGTGCATGGCAAAATATATGATAAAGCATTCAGCAGAGAAATGGTAGATATTGCCAAATATGTTTGTGATATGAATGGCAGCAAAAGGTGCAGTCTTATAGAAAGATGTTGGATTTCATTAGTAGTAAGAGATAAGAAAATATGGTCAACTGTAGCTCTTTCAATATATGAGTCTGGAAATAATGAAACAAAAATTATGTATTGTTCCCAGAGACATGAATTAGAAAGTATTCTCTTATGTGGCAGGTGCAGTTATTTTAAAATTAATCAAGGAACATCTTTTAAATATAAAATTGAAAATAACAAAATAGTCTGTGAACTAGTCTATCCCAACTATTGGAATCTATATATTAAAAATAATGGCACCAAGGTGTAAAGACATATGTGCAGTGATATTTGTTAAATGTTGTGAAGAAAAAAATTGAAACAAAACCCATGCCCTTCAAAGGGCTGTATGTTGTATGTATGGCCTCTACATTGCAACATATTTTGAAGTCATTAAAATGAAACAATATTCTCAACTTCAAAAATTTTCTTCATGGTGTTATTAAGTGAGAAATAATATGGATAATAAAAGACTTTTTGTTTCATTTGGTTTATAAAAAACATCTTATAAAACTCTCCCCGTGAGTAGAATGAGTCTAGAAAAAATTTTTTGAGGACTACATGCTAAGTAAACCCTTGCTAACAAGGATTGAGTGTTTTGGAAATTGACTAATGTGAGTGCACTTGGGATTTGAAGGAGAGTTTAAAAGAATAAGCCAAGGGCGTATTGAGATAACTCAGTTGGCAACTGAGATAACTCAGTTGGTCAGGTAAGTGTCTGCCTGCTGCTGAAGCCATGATCTCAGGGTCCTGAGAAAGAGCCCCACATTGGGCTCCCTGCTGAATAGGGAGCCTGCTTCTCCCTCTCCGTCGGCCTACTGCTCCTTCTGCTTGTACTCTGAATCTGTCTCTCTGTCAAATAAATAAAATCTTTAAAATTTTTTTTTTTTTTAAATAAGCCAAGCAGTTGGGGGGGGGGGAGGTTAAGGGATGTGAGAAAAATGAAAGGAAAAAAAGAAAAGAAAAAGAAAGATGCATTTGATTATTGTATACATTAGAACATTTATTTTATCTTTTAAATATATTTTTTGTTCACTAAATAGATTATATTCTGTAAAGTATGTTAAATGTGTATGTGTGTGTGTTAGAGGGAGAGCAAGAATGTGTATAAAGTTATAAAAATAAGGAATAAAATAAAAAATAATGGTTGAATAGAAAATGTCCTATATTTACTCATGTAATTTCTAATACTGCAAAGTACCTCTCCAATGAATCTTCTCCTGGAAGGCTAAGACATTAAAATAGGAATTATTAGTGTTTATGCAGGCGTGGATGGTATAAACTGAGGTTAATTTTACTTTGACTCAACTTTTAAAATTTTAATTAGGGAGATGATATTTGGCAAGAGAAATAAAATCATCACTCTAATCGGAATGAACTGACCAGTTCTGATTTATCTCCATTTGATTGTGGGCTTACTTACTATTAGAACATGAAAATGTGACCTCTGCTTCTATTTTTCAGGAATAGGAAAATAGAAACAATATTTTCAGAGTTAAAAGGCAATATTTGTTTTACTTTTGATCACTGCCAAGATCAGAGAAACATAGGAAAACTTAAGTAAATATACTTTATATGATCAAAATTTCAATGACTTACATATTCAAGTAGTAACCATTAAGGAAATATTCTGCAGAGAAAAAATAAATAAATATACACTGTCTTCTCCTAACACTCAAGAAGAGTTAAAATTTTCATCCTTTTATCCGTGAACTGAAAAGTCAGAGGGAGGACCTGATAGCATTGTCTTTCTTTTAAACGGCCTCATTCTGATGGAACAATGAAAAAGTGACAGAGGTAGTATTTGCTGAAGAAAAATGGTGGTAGCTTCAAAGATTAGTCCTCTCAGCAACCTGCTCCACATTTCCAGATGTTGATGTGAACTCTTAGGGTTATTGGAGATCAATCTTCTACAAAAACAAATAAAAGGGGTTATAAGCAGAATATTTTACCCAGATAAAAGTATGGAATTAATTCTGGCAGAACTACAAAGATCTCTAGAGTTTAAATTTATTATAAAAAATAAAAAATTAAAAAAAAAATAAAATAAAAAATAAAAAAAATAAAATAAAATAAAAAAAAAAATAAAATTAAAAAAAAAATTATTGATTAGCTCTATGTACATATTTATATTCTTATGTTTTTAAAGTGAGGCTAGAATTCCTTAAATAATTAAAATATTTAGTAAATGTTATTGAATATTAAATAATTTTATAAAAAGATTATTTATATAGCAGCCTTAGAATAAAGCTTTGAGTTCATAATATGTGATTTTACTCACTAATTATGCCTTTTAATTTTCATTAATTCATTAATTTATTAATTCATTACTTTAATGTATTAAAAATGTGTCCATATATTTTCTTCACTGTATTGGCTTACAATGTTACATTAGTTTCCAGTGTACAGCATAGTGATTCAACATTTCTATATGTCATTATGTTGCACAAGTATAGCTATGAAATGTCATCATACAATACTTTTAAAATACCATTGGCTGTGTTCTCTATAATGTCAAATGTATCCATATTACAATTACTTCTGGCTTGTAGAATCACAAATTCATAGTGAGCTTTCTATTGTTTGCAGTACCCAAAACAGCATGATAATATACATGATGAACAGAATGCCATTTACAATTACTCAAAAATCTTAGAGCCAAATCCAGTATGTTAACAGCACTACCCTGAACTGAATAGACTGCATTAGGAATTAAACACTATTATAAATCTCTTCTCCATCCTACATTTCATCTTTCAATTCTGTCTTTAAAAATACCTATTAAGACATTTCATAAGTTTATCAGCATGGCATGTCAAAGTATTTACACTGTTTTTGTAGCAGATGCATTTTTCTCCATTGTAATGAAAAAATAATAGAGTCAAAACAGTCCTATATCTTCTATAGCAGAAGGTACATGGTTATTGATTTGTAGTACCCTAATTTTCTCTCTTTCCCTCAAGATAACCTTCATAAAAGGTCATTTCTTTCATTGAACAGGTAAATGGCATATTTACAAGTTGACAATACGTAACCTTGTAGTAGGATACCAAATGGACCATGGCAAAAGCAAATGAAACAATTTGACTGGCTGATAGCCATTTCAAGCTATGCTAGTTTCAAGGCAATTATAGCAGTTAGAACATATCCGACTATTCAAACATTAACTGTATTTCTGTTAGTGCAAATCTATAATGATTGTGTGATTAAAGTAATCTCCAACACTATGAAACAATTCCCATTACCTCATGTGACACGTATAGCTAACTGACAAAGAAAAGCTATGAAATTGTGAGAAATTATTTGATAAATTTGACCAAGTGAATTCTTGTGGTTTGTCTCAGGAATCTACTTCAATTGCCTAAGCACATTAATTTCATCAGAAAATCAAAGGGAATAGCAGAGAATAATCTTTAGAAACAAAGAATTTCTTTACTAAGAACTTTTTCTTCCTTTCAGTAAAATGACAGTATGTAACTTTGTATAATCATAAATACAGGGTTTGCATAGAAGTATTAAAAGTCTAAAGCAGTGGCACTACTTTTATAAATATATTAAGAATTTTATTGATAATACAAAAATCTCTCCTTTGGTTTGTGGTTCAGTGGTAGTGTACTTAATTTTCTTTTCTAAAGATAGTGGGCTGATACCTATAGTGTGAAGCAGTAAAATTATTAGGCAAAAACTTGTATAACACTGTAGTGTTGTAATTATACAATTCATTGTTCTAAATTATTTTTTTGAAGATTTTATTTGTTTATTTGACAGAGGGAGAGAGATCACAAGTAGGCTGAAAGGCAGGCAGAGAGAGGGGGAAGCAGGCTCCCTGCTGAGCAGAGAGCCTGATGCAGGGCTTGATCCCAGGACCCTGAGATCATGACCTGTGCTGAATGCTTAAACCACTGAGACACCCAGGTGCCCCCACTGTTTTAAATTCTTAACATTTTCCAGCAATTCATCTAGGCACCAGAGAGAGAACAAACAAGTTACAGGACTTATCCTTAAAGTTTTTATGTTCTATAGGAAGGAACACACCAGAAAATAAATATCCCGGTGCTTTCTATAATTTAACGTATATAAAACTATAATGAAAATAAGTGAAAATAGGATGAAGATGAGCTGGTGTTAATTTAGCTAGGAAAGGTAGACATCTTTTATTAGGGGAATTTGAGATGAGACTTGAAAAGTGGAAAGGAAGAGACCACATAAAGATCTAGCGGAAAGCTTTCACAAAGAAAGAAAAGCAAGTGTCAAGGCTGTGATATGGTAATAAACTAGGCATATCTCAGTAACATTTAAGTGAATCCTGTGAAGAAGCATCAGTCAGGTTCTACTGTCCGTGGGCAGAAGCATTTTCCAAGCTGCTGGGAATTGCTGGGAATTTTGCCTGAGAAAGTTGATTATGTCTCTTTATTATAGAGTTAGATCAAAGCTCTATCATGAAAGCAGAGCTTGGGGGAGGGAAAAAGGCAAAGGCTTAGAAGAGCATTGAAAAGTTTGATGAAGAAAAGGAAAACTAAAAAGAAAATTGGGAAGGAGCAAATAGAGAATTATTAGGAGCATCGGTGTGGCGGTAAATGTTTAACAGCTGACTTGCACAGGATTGGGAGTGGTGATTTGTAGTGTTTGTCAATTCCTGGGTTGCCAACTCTCCCTCTCTGGCTTATTTGAACCTAGGAAAGCAATATCACTGAGGGCACAGTTGGACAGAACATGTAATTGGACATAATACAACCGTATATATGCAACAGACCTGAACAACCTCAAAAGCATAATAATATAATAAAATGTTTAGGACTAATAAGTTTTGAGGATGTGTTACTTTTGTTTTAGTATTTATTTATTGTAAGTTTAAATAGCTTCATTTTTTCATAGCCATCTTCAATGAGTGGCTTACAAAATATATGAAAATTAAAAAAATCAGCTCTGATGAGTCCTTTAAAATCAGCAAGCACAACAGTGGATAGAAAGCAAGTGAGTTACTGATGTAGGTTCCGTTCTCTGGCACACGGGCACTCAGATGAAGTTAGGAGTTCAAACGTGTTTTTTGGGAGGGGATAATATCTTTAAAAGAAACAGTAGAGGAACAGGGTTGTGCAGGGGATGCTGCCGGACTGTGATATGGACCTGACAAAACAACAGCCAGCCCATTGGTGAGCTTGGGAGCAAAGATTGCCTGTCAGTGGAGTCCTGTGTTGGGAAGAAATGGTTTGGCTCTGTACCTTTGCTATTCTCAGTTGTTGGCGGGGGATGATTCAGGAGGAGCATGTGCTGAGGGAGCTAACAGAAGCTGTCAACCACTTTCATGCCTCACAGCTGCTGGGCAACCATTTCTTTCTTAAAGGGACATCAAGGGACACATCTGTGTGGGTGACAGTTGTCATGAAGTAGGGAATGACCACTTGTGATTAGTTATGCTCTGTAATCGAGTCAGACAAAGAGAAAAATAAAAGATAATTTACTATAGAGAGTAATGAGATGTAGATCATTGTCAGCTTTTATAAGAGGTATTTAACCTGACATGAGAAAAAATAGGAAGTGAGGAATGGAGATTTCAGGCATAGGTATTTTTTTCAGATACTAAAAGAGGGTGTATTCAATCTGAGATTGTTATACTGAAACTGAGAAACGGCGGTTATAGAGAAATTGGAAGCATAGGAAGTTCCTAAAAACATTTGAAAAATTTCATAAGTAACTTAAATTAATAGAAAAAAAGGAAATGTCTTTCAGGATACAGATAGTTTGGTTGTAAGCAAACATCTTCAGTCTATTTAAAGAGATGGATCAGGGCATACCTGGGTGGCTCAGTTGATTAAGCACCTGCCTTCGGCTCAGATCATGATCCTGGGGTCCTGGAATGGAGCCCTGTGTTGGGGGTCCCTGCTCAATGGGGAGCGTGCTTTTCACTCTGTCTCTGCAGCTCCCCCTGCTTGTGCTTGCTCACTCTCTGTCAAATAAAGAAAATAAAAATCTTTAAAAAAATTATGAGATGAATCAGTAAATAGTTCTTGGTTTTTACTATATCCATCTTTTGAGGTAAATCCGGAAGGAAGAGCTTAGAGGTTTTTGTCAAAAAAAAAAAAAAAATGATGATAGACTAGAGTAGAAACAATGGAGAAACGGTATTTCCTACTAAGGTTCTAACACTTCTGTGAGTTAGAAATCCTTTCAGGAACTTGGGGATGGAATGCCTTTGTATTTGACAATTGTTTCTACTTCAGTGGCCTTTCAGTGTGAAAAGAAGTTTTAGTGAAATAAGTTTTCATTGAAATTTTTTAACACATGTTGTGTCATTAAGTGAACAAGCCACTAAGCAGATAGTAAAAAATGTTAGTCCCTCAGCTGATGCTTGGAGAGCTCCCAGAGTTGTGAGATATATAGGAGAGATATGTAGGTCTTGGTGAATGAATATTGGTAGAGTCAGATTTAAAAACTATGGAAATGAGAGGCGTCATTGTGCATCTCTAAAAATTTAGATCTTATTTCTTTAAGAATGATTTTTATTTGTTCCTGCGACATGCGAAGTTTGCTCCTTCATTTGCTGTTGCCTCGGCCTGCCTAGAATGCCCCAAACAATACCTTTGCATGACTGCCTCCTACTCAGGGACTAGCTCTTACTTCATCTCCTCGCTAAGCCCTATAAATCATGAAATTGAGTTCTCCTCCTTCCCATTCAAGTTCTACCATATTCTGCCAGCACTTACCAGTCTCTGAAATTATTTTGGGCATTAACTTTTATTCTTAATTATTGGAAGGAAAACAATGACCTTCTCCTCCTTCCATTGCTGTGTGAATGTTGCTCCCAGAAACATCATAGGACCTAAATAAAGAAGTGCTGAGTAAATGACAACTCATTTAATCCTTTCTTTATAGTATAAAGTTATTAATATTTGCTGGTTTTTTTAAATTAACTTTATAAACACCCCTTTTTTCTCCTCTGAGAAAGGGATATTTTAGCTTCTCTACTGACTTCTTTGACACATACCATGTTGTCTTCATGTTTTCAACTCCCACTTACTCTTCAAAATACTGCAACCAGGCTTAAACTATCAGTAACCACAAAGACTTCTGAAAAAAGTCAGCAATACCGCTAATTCCAACTTGAACTGGATATTGTGGTGCTTGTCTTATCTTACCTACTCTGCCTTAAGTTTAGCACTGTAAATCTGCTTATCTTGTCCTTCTTCATTGGTTTCTGGGATACTTCATGGCCATTTTTCTCTTCCATCTTGAAGTAGTTAATCCAGGTTTTTATCTTAGACTGTTTTCCTCTTTGCCCACGTTTAGATGATAATATTAGTACTGTCCATGTTCATCTTTGATTTTACTTTGCATTCTAGATGATTTCTTATCCTGTTTCATATCCCTTCTACATTATACGTTTTCCTAAACAATTGCAGTAGTTACTAAACTGGTCTCTAATAATCTTTGTTTGCCTCTCATTCTTTACAAAGTTGCCAGAAAAAAATTTCTAAAATAATAGTCATACTTTAGCTTGAAACTTTTTTTTTTTTTTTAAAGATTTTATTTGTCTACTTGACAGAGATCACAAGCAGGCAGAGAGGCAGGCAGAGAGAGAAGAGGAAGCAGGCTCCCTGCTGAGCAGAGAGCCTGAGGCAGGGCTCAATCCCAGGACCCTGAGACCATGACCTGAGCTAAAGGCAGAGGCTTTAACCCACTGAGCCACCCAGGAGCCCCTAGCTTGAAACTTTTAAAAATGTTTTGGGAGAAGGGGGTGGGATTATGGACATTGGGGAGGGTATGTGCTTTGGTGAGTGCTGTGAAGTGTGTAAACCTGGTGATTCACAGACCTGTACCCCTGGGGATTAAAATATATGTTTATAAAAAATTAAAAATTAAAAAAAAATGTTTTTCTTAACCAGATAATAAACTTGTTGACAATAGAAAATGTGAATGGTTTTGCTCTGTATCGTCCTCAGCAGTTCACAGAAAGTGTTCAAAACACATTTTAAGAAAGGGGTACATGGGTGGCTCAGTCTCTTAAGCATCTGCCTTCAGCTCAGGTCATAGTCCCAGTGCTGGAAACACGTCCTGCATTGGGCTCCTTGCTCAGAGGGGAGCCTCTTATGCCTCTACTGCCTCTCCTGATTATGTGCTCTCTCTCTCTCTGTGATGAATAAGTAAAACCTTTAAAATAATATTTTTAGGAAAAAAAAAGAATGAGAGGAGAGACAGTTGTTCAGACAATGCCAAATTACTATGAATAATGACTTTTCTCATCCCCTTGAAGTATGAATTTTGAAAGAGAGCTTTGAGTAAAAGGTAATGCTCTGGTATTTACAACTAGTGAGATAAAAGCTTGCAAAAAGTAAAAGAAGTAGCCTCCAAAGGTGCATTTTACAAAGCTTGCCCTCAATTAATTATAGTAATTAAGGTAAATAATATATGTATATATTTATTTACATGCATATATACATTACACATCTTCTAGAAACAGGAAACAAACATCATAAAGTTCTCCTCCTTTTCTACTTCCTCCATTTTGTATTCAAGGAAAGCAGTCTCCATGAAAAGGAAAGAGAAGAATGAGGCTAGAGTAGTAGAATTCTGGAAGGAAAGACTGGGACCATGGGGGGGAATGTCTTATTTTAAATGCAGTGAATTGAGCAGGTTTTAATGCTGTTGGGAAGGTTCCTTTAGAAATAGAGCAAATGAAAAATAGAGATAATTTCACCCATACCTATGGCATCTAATAACTATTTTCTTAGCAAGTTTCTAATTGTATCTAAAAATACCTTTCAATCAACAGTGATCCTTAGACAACATGAAGATATATTTTTACCTGTCAGTATATATAACCTTTCTAAATTATTATGTCTAATAGTTTATTTTGTGTTTCTTGGACAGGTCATAAGATACAGATACTAATATATTTATTGGAAAGCAAATATAGCTTACTAACTCAGAATAAAAATCAGTTTGAGAAAATAATTTTCGAGGATAGCAATCTCCTAATGAAAAAAAGCAATATAGCTTTCCTTAAAACTCTTAGTTGTCAAAAGGTAATTTTCTTTTGGCTCCTTTTAATTTTAGGGTTACGTTTTCTAAGGGATTTTTAATGTTTTTAGAAATTTTATATATAAAATGATTAGATCATTTTCTGTCTCGTTTGAGTACTTTAAACAAGAATGCTTTAAGAAAAAATAACAATAAATATTAGTAAAGATGGCCTCTTTAATAAACTAGACATTTATACATAAATGACAGATTTTCTCCTTATGGTCAAATATGTAACAAATGATATGTTAACACAGTTCCATGGACTTCCTCATGATGATAATTTTTATTAGTAAATTTATGGGAGATAGACATGAACCTAAATTCAGAAAAGTAAAATACAAGCCATAATGTTTTATTCCTAAACACATTGTAATGTTCAGAGCCATGATAAACATGTGCTCAGATTTGACAGAATAAATTCAAATGTTAATTTCCCAGCATGAAATACATTTGTCATCATTGAAATGCACGGAGTAGAGACTGTTTGTAGTTCTTCCTGAGACCTACAGTTGGATATCAGAATAATAATCAGTACTACGTATTCTGTGCATTTTATTCCCAGCTGAACACCAAAAAAAAATAAATAAATAAGTAAATAAAAAATTTTAAAAAGATGGCACAAATGTTGGTGTTTGCATGTCTTTTTATTTTTTATTTGTGAATTTGAACTACTAATATCTAGTAATAGATGTCCCTGTGTATATTTAGGCCATCCAACAGACTGGTTCTTTAACAATTGACATGAAGGACCATTGAGTTCAAAGTTATTTATTATAATTCTTTCTTATCTGAAAACAATGATAATATTACTATAAGATGAATATGATAAAAATTGCTAGTTCACATCTCTAGAATTACATTTTATAGTAAAAAATAATAAGTGAATGATACTTTGATTCTTCTCTTCGACTTTAGCTAATGAAGACATTATACAGACATTAGTAAGAACTATACTAAACATGAGATTCAAGCAGTAACAAATATATTTTAGTTTCATTATTTTGGGGGGAAAATTACCAACTGTACTTTAATGATTATTTATCTTTATAATTGTAAAACATTTTAAAAGATAGGACATATAATGGGTATGGTTTAAAATTATCTTATGAAATAAGGAGAAATCTGCACATAAATTTTTAGTTTAATCATAGCTAAATTCAACTTGTGGATTAAATAAAGCGGTCTGTGCTAATTCTCATCAAATTGGCACATAGTGTTTTTCAAAAGTATGTGCAAAAAGGGAAGGGGATGTAATTTGGAAGAGGTTTTGAGTTTTATAATAATTTTCTAAAATGTAAATGATATAAAAGTATTATTCATATAATGAAAATGATAAAATTATAGTCCACAAAAATCTCACTAGCCTTGTGGTATTAGGCAGAAGGTACAAAAAGGAGGCCATTCAAAGCAAAATCTACAATACCTTGATCCATGGATGATGCATGTAACACAGGCAGTGGATTCAGATAGAGCTGATTCTAATTCCTGGTCTTTCCACTGACCATCTTTGTAATGTGAAGTAGTAACATGGATGACCTTATCTTCTACCTAACTTTCCTTATCTTAAAATAAGCCACTGTGGATCCAATGGGTAGTGCATGTAAATGACTTAACATCTTTCTTGTCTGTGAAGAATGTTCGATGAAAATTAGTTATTTAAAAAAAAAAAAAATGACAGGAGCGCCTGGGTGGCTCAGTGGGTTAAAGCCTCTGCCTTCGGCTCAGGTCATGATCCCAGGGTCCTGAGATGGAGCCCCATGTCAGGCTCTCTGCTCAGCAGGGAGCCTGCTTCCTCCTCCCTCTCTCTCTGCCTGCCTCTCTACCTACTTGTGATCTCTATCTGTCAAATAAAATAAATAAAATCTTTTAAAAAGTGACATTAAATGCATTGGGTATGCTATATTTAGTAGTATAATATACTTTTATATTTAGTTCAATATTAGAGGTTTTTTAAAAATTTTAAACCTAGATTTTTACATTCTAGTGGTCACTAAAACGGGTTTCAGCACTCCAAATTTATTGTTAATTTCCCATTTCATCTCTTCCATAGATTTTCAACTGTGTGTTTTTTTTAAAGAGAATATTTAAATTATGATTATTTATATTTGCTGCATACCCCATCAAGCTGTGGTGGTCTTATGGCATCAACACAGGTATTTCATGAAAGTAGGACTAACCCTTGACTACACAGATGAGTCTATTTATGAAACTGCCAGGCTTCATTTACCAGGCTGGTATATAACTAGTATCTCTTGTTATACTCCCTTAAACTGTAACTTTTGAATAATGAGGACTAAAAAAAAAAAAAAAAAAAAAAAAATCAAAATTTTATGGGCCATGTAAGTACTTTCTCAAATTTTACCAAAAAAAAGAGGTCCAGGAATCTAGGAGTGTTGCCTATCAAAAATAATATGTTTTAAAGTGAACAGTATTTTGGATCAATATAACATTTATTTTTAGGAAATCAGAGGTGTTTTTTCCTATAAAGTCTATGCCATTTGATATTATGGGCATACATTATTAGAAATGATTTATACATTTTCTTTCATATCTAAGCCATAACTTCCTTGTTTTAAAGATAAAGAAACTGTAACATTTGGAATTAAAGTCACTTCTCCAAGGTCAAACAGAAAGTGGCCTACTGAAATTTGAAAAAAATTCTGTCTCACGCCAAGACTTTAGTCTCCTTCATTTCACTATAGAGCCCCTGCAAGCCAATAAACTATTTTTTTTTTTACTACTTAAGGAAATATGGAGATTTTTGCCTATTCTGATTTCATCAGTATAGCAAAATAGTTTTATAGAATAATCATGGTTGATTTTGAAAATATAACCTGGATATTTCAAAGCTACACCTCACAAATTATTATTTACAACTTGCTTTAAGTTTTGTAGGCATATCGTAATTTTTGGTCATGATTTGCAAAAACACTTTTCAAATGAAGTCCTACTATTTTCTTCCTTATAGTTGTGAGGAAAATGTGACATCTAGAGGTGAAGTGACTTGCTAAAGGCCAAATAAGAAGTTAATGGCTCAGTCAGAACTTAAATCCTTATTATTCAGTAGGCTATTTTCTTATAGCAAATTTAGACATATTAGGGAATAGAGAGAAAAAGAGAGATAGGGAAGGGAGGGGAAAGGGAAAGAAAAGGGGGGAAGATAGACTGAGAAAGATTTAAAGGAAATATTTTAAAATCAGAGCAGAAATAAACTTAATTGCCTTCAATGTCAGTAAAGCTGAATGTGTTTCTAATATAATGTATAAGGGAAAAGGAAGAAAAAGATCACCTTTCAAACACCCACAGGAGAGGAGATTACTTTAAAATGCCAGAAATAGGGACACATGGGTGGCCTTCTGCCTTTGGCTCAGGTCATGATCCCTGTGTCCTGGGAATTGAGCCCCACAACAGGCTCCCCACTGGGCATTGGAGGCTGCTTCTCTCTGTCCCTCCCCCTATGCACTTGCTCTTGTGCTCTCTGTCTCTCAAATAAATAAAATCTTTAAAAGTAAGTAAAATGCCAGAAATACATTATGATACAGAGTCATGCAGAAAGACAGAAAAAATTATTCAAGTATATGAGAAGGTCATGGAGGATTTGAGACAGTGACGTTTATTTGAAGTCCAGTGCTCTAGGAAACAAGAAGGGATTATACTTTTGAAGGCTACTAGAGGAAGAGTTGACTCAAGTCAGAACATAGGTGCTCTGATAGTAATAAGGCAAATAAACGAGGGCATTACTATTTTTACAATGTTACCTACATGATAAATATCTTCCGTAGCTTGGAAACATGAAGGCAGTTCACAGTAATTTAAATAATTGAATATTTTTCCAACCAATCTTGTTACTTCCTCCTTCCATGAATTTAGGTTTTGTTAGTGTGTCTCCAAATTATTTAAGTATAAATTGTTATTGGGAGTTACATGGCCAGTGAGGAGAACACAAACACTCTTCCTGTTTCGTTTATCACCAGACACATTTCTGAGATTATTATATGACTTTCTACAAGGTATTTGTAATATAACTCTGTGATGATATTAAAGGCAGAAATTAGTAGTGCGGATCAAAGAAGTAGTACATGGAGGGGATAAGACCTTTAAGTCCTCCTGAATTAACCTAGCCAGATCCTTAGAAGTAGAGTATATAGAGTTTAGAAATCTGTGACTTAAAAGGAATCAAATAGGAGATCTGATTTCAAAGGTAGGAATTCAAGAAAAAAATTACAGAAAATGGAATTAGTTGAAACCTAGCAGATACGATATATCTTTCAATTAATTAAATAAATTGACTTTTGAATCTTTGCCTGCAAAACTTTCAAAAGTCACGTTTGAAAGTGGAAAAAAGAGAAAAAAGGCTTTGAGCTAGAACTTTGGACTTTATTATCTTATTTACTAATAATTGACCTTATGACCTTAGAAAGGAAATTGCCTCTCTGAATATTATTTTTTAATCCATATCTACAAGATAATTATATCTATCTCATAGTATAGTTACTGGAATTGTATTAGATAATATGAAAGTCTTTTGCAAATTTTGTAATACAAGAGAATTATAAATTCAGGATGTTGTGGATACTTTGTTCTAAAACTGAGCTTAAAATCCACCAGCTAGAATGTTGTAGATGCCTCATTTTTCAGGCTAGACGCATGAGGTTTCTAGAATGCAGTTATTCCAAGAGTTTCCCTTTTTGCTTTATGATAGGTTTCAGTTTACTGCCAGAAAGGATTAATAATTGGCCAGAAAATATGACAGTTTTTAGTTGAAGGTAGTGAAAAGTGTTCCATAACAGTTAGAAAAAAAATGGAATATCTGGTTTAGTGAAATATTCTATCATAGACTAAATTTCTAGTCTTGGAATAGCTAATAAAGACTTGAATGCTGATCTGAGATAGAAACTTTAAATATACATATATTGGTCTCCAGGTAACCTTGAGTATTTAGGGGAAAATGTTATAATTGTAGCAAATATGAAAAGTGATTGGAACAATTTTGGATTTTTGTTCCATGTGATTGATATAGAATTAGCAATGTAATGTGTGTGCACCTGGAACTTCGTGCTCTTTGCAAAACATTGGCAGGGAATGAGGCAGCAGCCTGTAGGACATGTGGCTTCAGTTCATGGAACTGCTCCGACCACACATAGACTATGATAATTGTGTGAACATGAATGCTCTATTTAAAGGAATGTGACTGAATTGTGCCTTTGCATGGTTGGTGTCAACAGGAACAGAAAGTAAGAGTCCTTGTCATTTAAATATATTTGGATTAAACTCTCCCCAAATGTCAGGGCTCTTTCATTTCTCAACGATTTTATATAGAAGCCCATGAGTGAAACAGCTGTCATTTTGCAGGAGCAGGAATATAGTTCTCAGAAAGGGATATCTTTTAAAAAAAACAAAAACAAAAACCTATTTTAAAGAGATTATCTTTTATTGTAGGCAAATTTATAATTCAAATGTTTGTTTATCAAATTAAGACCCTAAGAGTCGTAATTCCCTATAAAATGGACAAGAAAATTATACTGCAATAATTTGTTCTCTATGCTTTTATTTTAATGCTACTTTGATTGTTTATTAAAAACCTGCCTATGATCAGAAGCAGTAGTATTTTGTAAAATGAAACCAACAGCTACATCTTTGTAGGTATTGAATACCTACCTTTGAAGGTATTGAATACCTTCTCTTATATGCCATGGTTTTCCGAAAATAAATATTTGAATTCTAGAAGTTAAAGAATAATATTTCCTTCATCTATGAAAATGCAAGCAATACTCAGTCTTAGGATAATTTGGCATTTTGACATGGATCTCCAGGACAATCCAATAGACTTAAAAGAATACAATGGCCTAATGACTTGAACACCATATACCAGGGTAACACATAGGACTGTGTGGATCTACATATTTTAAGGAAGTTGTAGTAAAGACATAAATCCTGATTTGATAACAGTGGCATTTTAATATGATACCACAGCAATTTCATCCTTATAAATTAAATCCCAGTAATTGGTGATAATATGAATATCTGGGATATTTGTAAGCTGAATACAAAAATCACTGGCAATTTTTCTGAAAATAAGTTTTTCCTGAAAATTTTGTATAGCAATATTTTAAAAAGTTTTAACAGTATCATATCACTGATCACAAAGCTAACAAAAATAATGTATTACTCCTATAAAATATATTTATAACTGAATTTATATTTCTAAAGCATTTCTGAAAGAAACTAGCTAAGCTTAACGTACTTCAAGATATAGTCTCTTTTTTAAAATTTTGTTTTGAATCATCAGCTATTTTGTAAAGGTCAAAATAAATTAATTAAAATGTATGTAATTAATTTCTCCAGAGATTAGTTTTGCTGGTTAGCTTTTTAAAATGTCTGTGTGCTTATCAAGTAAGAAAAAATATACTTTGCAAGGAACAAGATTTTCTGGAAAGTGAACTTATATGAGGATCTTGAGTTGCCTAGATTTTGAGTTGATAGGAGGAGGGCCAGCTTCTTCCAAAAGTAGAGTTGTTGCCCAAGCTTAGTTTCCCACAATACTCTTGGTCTCCGTGTTTAGACAAGCTGAGATTCCAGGAAATTCCTATAAACACCTGCTACCTAAGTCAGTACTGCCCAATGTGAATCTGCCAGTATATTCTCCTAATGTAAATTAGCATTCTCTTGATTGCCATTTTAAGAGGGAGTTCACAATGGGAACAAAACCATGTTCAACCATGTCCAACAGTTGGCCTGGTCCTGGCACCTCTCTTAATGAGGTGGAACTGAGATTGGGGGATCCTCTTGCTATGGACCTGACCTGTGTTTTTCCCCTTTTTCTCAAAGAAGCCTACTCCTTAACCCAAGCCAAAACTCTGACAGATAGTGGCCCTAAAGGGGCCCACCTACCTAGGAAATTTAGCATGTCTGCCTTAATTTTATAAACATTCCCACTTTATGAGGTAGATCCTATTTTAAAGGAAAATATGATATTAAAAATGTGAAGTTCAGTGCTACATAATCTGAAACCTTGAGGACATTAAAATCACAGGAAGATCTTCTGTCATTGAAAGTTCATTTGATTAATGGATTTTTTCTATTAAATAAATATTTTCAACATAAAAATAAATTCAAAGATAGTAGCTACTTTTACCCTTTGTGTGATAAAGGATTGTCTGTGTTATACACACCTCACAACTATACCTTAAATTAAATAATATTTATATCACAACTAAGAGTCTGTGTAGATGATGCCCACTGTGAAAAACTTAACCAAGTGATATTTGTGGAGAGCATAAGCTCTTCCTAATAAAGTCAAATAATACTAAGTTTTATCTGACCCGTATTTATGTGAATTATTTAAAAAAAAAAAAGCGCTATCTTGTTTTACTTTTTTTTTTTTAATTTTTTATTTTTTATAAACATATATTTTTTATAAACATATATTTTTATCCCCAGGTCTGTGAATCACCAGGTTTACACACTTCACAGCACTTACTTTAAGACACTCTGGGCCAGTAAAGCAAACAACATCACATCTCTGCATACAACATCACATCTCTGCATATAATTTTGGGAAGATTAAGCATGCCAAAATATTTTGTGATTCCAATATGTGGAAATTAATATATTCCTTTTTAAAGAATTTCTATTTTGAATTGAAGATAGTTTAGTACCTTCAAAGAGTGATTAATAAATAAAAGACATTGTATTAATTTTTGGTCACTCAAAACCAGTATTTTAACAAGTTACCTTTTGATATTAAAATAAAACAGTGGAGACCACGTTTGAGAATCTCCCCAGCAGAAAAAAACATTTAAGCTATGTAAGCAAAAGTAAATCTGGCTTTTTTTTTTATGAATATAAGTAAAACTTTATTTCTTATACCCTTCTGATAACCATGAAAAAATATTAAGTCATCTTTTTTTGTTTTAAGATTTTATTTATTTATCTGAGAGACAGAGTGAGAGAGAGCATGAGAGGGGAGAAGGTCAGAGAAAGAAGCAGACTCCCCATGGAACTGGAAGCCTGATGCGGGACTCAACCCCAGGACTCCAGGACCATGACCTGAGCTGAAGACAGGTGCCCAACCGACTGAGCCACCCAGGTGCCCTTAAGTCATCTTAAAATGGTATGAGATAATCACTTTTAACCAATCCTCTGCCATCTGGAACCCCCCATTATAAGCCAGTTATTGTAAAGGTTAAGTTACTTCCTCATTTTCCCTTAATAAACCATTCTTCAGTATCATGTCTCTGAGCTTCCTAGCAGTTTTAGATTTGAAAGCTGCCAGTCCACAAGCTGTTCTTATATGCACATTAAACTAATTAAATACTATTTTATTACTCTAGTGTTTTAAATTTTGCTATTTCTGAATTTTTGATGCTATGTCTACTAACCTGAATGAAGAATGGTAAGGCAATACATATGTTTATTGGAAAACAAAGAATCAGATTCCATAGGTGTTAACTCATTTCATTGTCATAAACAATAATTCATATTAAATAATACATTTCAGATATAAAGTACATTTTTGGGTTATATATCTAGAAAGGTTCACAAATAGAAGATAATAACTATACAAATATTTTAATATATATCTTGCTATATAATTTCTTTAAATGTGTTAGCACAGGAAAAATGAAAAAGAGATACATCTTGGTGGAATTCTAGAAATAGATAAATATTTTTCATTTTATTTTTAAGAAATAAAAGCTAATTTATGAGCCTGGCTCTTTCCTACAATGTGGAGAGACTCCCAATAGATTTATGTTGTAGCTATTCAATCCAGGAGTATGTATTCTTTTATAGCACCTGATCCAATACACAAAATATATACACATTCTTATGACACATACAGAATAATGGATTACTGGTAAAAATATGTGAGCTTTTTTCAGTATATAGTATAATAGATTAAGTATATCATTTTATAGCATGCCTTAAAAAAGTAAGAATTTCAAGAAGTATATTTTGAAACTATGCTTAAACAAGTTAAATTGTATTAGCTTCAAGCAATTAAACTTGGACCCTAGTAGAAAGGTACCATTTCAAAATACAAACTTGGGGTCACCTGGGTGGCTCAGCTGGTTAAGTGTCTGCCTTCATTCAGCTCAGGTCATGATCTCAGGGTCCTGGGATGGAGCCCGGATTGGGCTCTCTGCTCAGTGGGGAGCCTGCTTCTCCCTCTCCCTCTGCCTGCTGCACCCATTGCTTGTGCTCTGTCTGTCAAATAAATAAATAAAATCTTAAAAAGAAAACTACACATTTGAAATCCTCAGTAACTTCAGAAAACTCTTGGTGGAACTTTGGTCTCTAAGAGCAAAAACATACTTGTATCTGATGGCCATTATGCCAAGTGTTTTGTTCAATTTAATAGAAAATGCAGAGCTGAATATACAGAAATAAGATAAAGTTTCAGCTTAACTTGACTTTGATTTGATGAAAGCAGTCAAGTTTCCAATTCCAGTTCAGTGTGTATTTGGATCTGGCTTTTCAGTTCACTAAGCCCAGCTAGCAAATCAATACAAATTATCAGTAATTTGTCAGCATGTGATAAATGACTTAATGCCAGTGAGCTGCCACTGATCCTTATGTCATCTCTCTCTGCCTGGGTCAGCACATTCTCTTAATGCTCTAAGAACCTTAAAGACAGTACAATAAAAATCATGTGCTTAAGACCTTGACCCAAGATTGTGCAGTAAAATGTGCTTAACTTAAAATAGTACATTATATAATGCAATACATTATGTTTGACTATATGATATTCTAGGGTCAACAGTAATGGTGAGCTGCCAGGAAACATGTAACAAGCAAGAAAAAAGATGTAGCAATGACGTTCGTTATTCATGCATTTCTTTCCATAATAATTGTTTACCAGACAGCAGGGTTTTTTTTTTTTCTTCTAGTTATCTTATTTTTTAACATTTTATTCATGACTGGCTGAATCATTTATCTTAGTCACCTAATAGAGATGATTAATGAGATAATGAACAAAAAGGTCACTATTTTATCACTATATAGATTAACTTCCTTCTAAAACAGAAAATCTCCCTTTTAACACAACAAACTCTACCCATTAACCCTGTTGTCATTGTTCAGAGGAAAGGCTAGAGAAAAAAAATGGCATGAAGGATGACTTAACCCCTGGGTTCCCTAAAAGAAACATAAACGCACGCGCGCATGCACACATGTACACACACACACACACACACACACACACACACACATACACCAGTGCCTGAAGCCAAAGCTTACATGATAATGCTCTCTTAGAGGGATGCAATCCCAGAGAAAATGGATTTAAAAATTGTGAAGAATTGGGGCGCCTGGGTGGCTCAGTGGATTAAGCCGCTGCCTTCGGCTCAGGTCATGATCTCAGAGTCCTGGGATCGAGCCCCGCATCGGGCTCTCTGCTCAGCAGGGAGCCTGCTTCCCCCTCTGTCTCTGCCTGCCTCTCTGCCTACTTGTGATCTCTCTCTGTCAAATAAAATAAATAAAATCTTAAAAAAAAAAATTGTGAAGAATAGCAGAGAAGAGCAAATATGATGTGGTATATTTACCAGCTGGCTATATCTTCCCAATAAACACATCTGCTTTCTCAGTTAAGTGCCATGTCTCCAGAGAGGTATTATGGAACCACTGAATTTCTGGATGACCCCACTTTCCCTTCTCACTTATTCAGAGTCACCCCAAGAGATATTATCTCCCTGGCACTGCTCTGTTCCATCGTATAGCCCTTCCAGGCGCTGCTAACGTCAGAAAGTCTGTGTATGCGGTATGCTCAGAGATAAAGCAGAGCAGTCTGTTTTGTCAGCTGGCACTGCCTGTGAGGGCTTCTAGTGCTGTGGCTATTGCATCGCAGAAAGCAGCGGTGGCCTTCCAGCTACTGGATGGCATGAGCCGGTGAAAGAATTGTTCTGACCTAGAAGTAAGGCAGTTGGCTACGGCCTGTCAGCATGGTGGGGGCACATGCTTGGAATAAAGAATAAGCTGAGTTTGGTATAATGATATAACAAAACCCGTAAATGATTTACACAAAGAACTCAGTGCATCTCACTGTCAGAAGTGAAGGACAGAATTCAGTGTAAGTGATTCTAAGAGGAAAATAAAAGTGAAGAAAGGGAGCTAGTGAATATTAGGGGGAGGAAGAAAAAGAAAACATGAAATTTTCAGATATCTTGTACGTGTGCTCAGAAGGAAAATATTTTTTATTACATTTTGGATGCTGAAATTTCTACTTACCTTCTTTGCACATGGGGGCTAGGAATGTTCCTGAAGAAGACTAAACAATCTCGGGTCCATAAGGCATTCCAGCTCCTAACACTCCAAGTACTTTCCTATGCATTACTTTATTTCTTGCTGACAGGAGAGACAGACTGCTTTCACTGTGGGGAGCATTTCTCCCTCTTCTTGGCCTGATTTCTTTCTCCCTATGGTGTCTCCAAAAATAAAATGGGCACTTCATAATTTGTTCTATTCCCGATAACCCCTAAATTGGCATACCTCTTTAAAAACTGTTTTGTTGGCTTAGGTAACTTTTTTATTGACTATAGTGTACATACAGAATGCACCAGGCATACTTGTACAGCACAATGAATTATCACAAAGCTAGCTAAAACCTAAAATAAGAAGTGAAATACCAGTCTTGTGATAATACTCCTCTCAATCATTAACCCTTCTTCCATTCTATTATTATAATTAATATAATATGATGCAGCCATTATAATATGATATATTTTATAAATTTATAAAATTGCACATCTCTGTTTATATATGTATATATACCTTGATATTATATAAAATTGTATATAATTTATGTATACATATATATGTAAATAAAGGTATTAACTCTAACCCTAGTTTCTATCACTATGGATTAGTTTTGCTGGGATTGTCTCTTTTATGTACATAGACTCCTATACTTTGTATTCTTTGTGTTTGGCTTGCTTTGCACAAAATTATGTTTGTGAGATTCAACTATGTTTTGCATGTTTAGCTCATGCATATCTAGTAGCCCCTACTATCTATCTATCTATCTATCTATATATATATAAAATATTTCATTGTTTAAAAATATCATGATTTATATATCCATCACACTATTGATAGATCGAGTTGTTACTTTCTAAAATTATTATGAGGCACATCATTGCAAAGAATCTATACATGTCCTTTGATGCATATGTGTCTGCAATTCCACTGGATATCTCCCCCAGGAATGCAATTATTAAGTGACAGAATATGTATATTTTTAATTCATCAGAAAATACCAAAGGATTTCTCACAAAAATTCTAGTGGTTTACATTTTGAAAAGTGTATTAGTTTCCATAGCTTTTGCCAAAACTTGACCTCAGATTTTCTGGGGGCCATCCCACTGCATGTTCAGTGGTACACATCAAGTGGTTTCACAGTGTGATTTCAGTGGTTTGAACATCTTTCTCTAACTTGGTCATTTAGATATTCTGTTCTTTGAAGTGCCTATTCAAGACTTCTCCATTATCTTATCGGGTTATCTTATATTGATATTTTGGGGTTTATTAAATATGGATAATAGCTCTTTGTTGGTCACAAAACAAATGGAGGGTTGCTGGGGGGAGGGGGCTTGGGAGAAGGGGGTGGGATTATGGACATTGGGGAGGGTATGTGCTTTGGTGAGTGCTGTGAAGTGTGTAAACCTGGTGATTCACAGACCTGTATCCTTGGGGATAAAAATATATGTTTATAAAAAATAAAAAATTAATTAAAAAAAAGAATACAAAAAAAAAGAGAAAGAAAGAAGTACATCATTAAATACATATTAAAAAAAAAAGATATTAGGCAAATGTCTTCCTAGTCTGGATTTATTTTTTACTCTCTTATTGGTGTCTTTTGATACCTGGATCAGTTTATTAGTGTTGTTTATAGTAAGCAATTCTTATGTCTTGTTTAAGAACTTTTGTATGCAAGGTTATATTTTAAAAGCTGAGTGGTTTTTACCTTACACATTAGAGAAACAATCCCCTTAGGATTGTTTGGTTGTCCTAGAGAAGAGAAGAGAATGGGTTTGGGCTAAACTTTATTCTTAAAGCTTTTTTGAAGTATAATTATTTTTTTTAGTTTTTCAAAGTATAATTTATATAAAATGACCTGCACATTCACGTGTATATTTTGATAAATTTGGTAGTTGTATAAACCTGAAAATCATCACCCCAATGAAGATAATAAATACAGTCATGGTCTATTAAGAGCTTCTTTATTCCCTTTTGCAATCCGTACATTCTTCCATCCTAGATGGCCCTTGGTCCTTTTGTGTCACAATACCCTAGTTTATAATTTCCAGATTTTACATTAGTAGAATTATGTAACATGTAGTTTTTTTAATTGTTTGTTCTGGCATCATTCATTTGACATAATTGGTTTACGTTGCATTCATGTTACATTATATATTTTTTGTTTGACTAGGCTGGGTTACCAGGGTCGGGCCTGGTTAGTACTTGGATGGGTGACTAGGCTGGGTTATATTTCAGTATTTATCCATTCACTGTTGATGAATATTTTGGTTGTTTTCAGTTTTGTGTTATCAGATCCCCAAACTTGGTATAAACATTCATGTTAAGTCTATATGGACATATATTTTCATTTCTCTTGTACAGACACCTAGGAATAATTTAAAAATATATTTATGGAGTCATTATAGGCTTAACTGTCAGACTCTTTTCCAAAGTGAGGGTACCATTTTTCATTTCCGCAAGTAATGCAAGAGAATTACAGAGCTCTTATCCAATTATTCCAGCACCATTTTTTGGATAAAAAACATTATTTACTCATTGAATTGTTTCAGCATTTTTTCCCCAAATCAGGTGATGAGATGTGTGTGTGTGGATCCATTTATGGATTCTGTATGCTATTATTCAATTTTCTATATATCTATCTTTATGCCAATAAGATACTACCTTGATTACTGTGACTTTATAAACGTCTTGAAATAAGATAATAAAAAATTATCCAACTTTGTTTTTCTTTTGGCTCTTATAGAACCTTTCTATTTTCATATAAACTATACTATCAGCATGTTCTTTCTTACCAAAAAACCTGTTGTGGTTTTGATCAGGATTTCAATCAATTTTGGGAGAATTGACAAAACCACAATATTGAATCTTGTAATCTATGTTGATCATATACCACTCCATGTATTTAGGTCTTTAATTTCTCTCAGCAACTTTTGGGAGGGTTCGGTGCACAAGTTTTGTTCATCTTTTTTTTCAGATTTACTTTAAGTGTTTCATTTTATGGTATGACTTCATAATTTATTTTAATGTCCTCTTATTTGTTATAATATATAAATTGTATATAAAATATATATATATATAAATTTATCTTTATGAAAATCTTATAATCTGCAACCTTACTAAACTCCCCCATTGGTTTTGTTGCTTTTTGTGGATTACTTAGATTTTGTACATAGACAATGAAGTCTTACTTAATTTTGCTGTTTTTGGTTGTTTGTTTTTGTTTTTTTGTTTTGTTTTGTTTTGTTTTTTGGTCTGTATGACTTCTGTTTCTTTTTGAATCCCAAACTATAGTTTAGTATAATAATGAAGATAAGTAGCAAAGAAAGAAAGAAAGAAAGAAAGAAAGAAAATTCCTTTCCTTGATACTGATGTTAAGCAGAAAACATTGATATTTCTGCAGATATTTGTGGTCATTGCCTCATTTTTACCAAAATGTATCATCAAAGTGATAAATTGTATGAACGAGAGACTCTTCTTTAACCAAATAGTGAGATCTGGATGAGCTCTAGTTACGCTTTTCATCTTATTTTAATTTAGTTTATACTAAGTGAGAATCTTTAGGATTATGTAAACACTTTCAACTCATTAATTTAAACCACCATAGAATTCCTAGCAACAAAGAATTTCAACTTTAAAGGTATGCTAGATGCAGGTGTACCCATACTCATAAATTTGCTATCTAATAGTTCAGTATGGTCTATCAGGAAATGTGATTGATCCTAGAGGTTAATTGTACATTATACAGGACTGAAGACTGTCACATTTCCAGTTGTGTCAGTTGATGCAATGAACAGAAGGAGATTGTTATTCTGTGATTAATAGACTAATACATGCTTTTGAATGCTTCTCTCTCTCAAAAAAAATGCATTTTGCTTTCACATGAAGACAGATTGCAATACATACTTACTGTTCTCTTATGTGAATATTTAGACTATCCTGTTTGTTGCTATAAATCAGAGAAAATAGACTTAGTTGTATTTATTATTTTTTTAAGATTTTATTTATTTGTCAGATAGAGTGCAAGCAGGGGGAGTGGCAGACAGAGGGAGAAGCAGGCTTCCAGCTGAGCAAGGAGCTCAGTGCAGGACTTGATCCCAGGACCCTGGGATTATAACCTGAGCCAAAGGCAGACGCTTAACTGACTGAGCCACCCAGGTATCCCTATTATTATATTGATAAAATAGTGATGGTATCTTAGTCTGAAAATCAATCTAAGACCAAGTTGCAAATGCTTGGTAAATACTTGATAACGAAGTTAGGCTGATTAACCTGGCTAAAATATGGGGACCTATACACATAGTAAAAATTTTTGGTATAAGTTAGGTTGGAATAACTAGAAATATTTTACTTTATTTTATAGTATCTGTTTCTATGTTGAAATTCCCCATATTTTCCATTAGAGACTTAAACATGTTAATCATAAATTAAAATTCTTTATCTGATGGCTTAAAGATCTGTGTTTATTGTGTTTATGTTTACTGCTGACAGTATTTGTATGCGGGAATTCCATAATTTTTTATTGTGTGCAGAAATCAGTTTTAGAACAGGAAAGATTCAGACAGTTCCCCCCACCCCCCCGGAAATTGTTACATGTTTCTTATACTAGGCTGATAGTATTGGAATTTAAGTTATTAATGCACTCATGGGTTAAGCTGAGTTTGTGTGATGGTTGTTATGGTTAATTTTAGGGCATGGATGACTTTACATTTATCTTGCAGCTGGGGTGATGGAAGATTTTTCTCATTTTTCTGACTGCCTCCTCAATTTTTAACTTTTCATGTGCACTGGTGCTTCAGAGGAGGTCTCTCTCTCTCTCTCTCTCTCCCCCTCTCTCCCCTCTTGCCCATGTTCCAGTAGTGGTCTGCTACTTCTTGTTCCTGGTGTTTGCTAGTAGGCAGGGGGTGTTCTCTTTTATGTTGTCCAGCCTAAGTGTCCGGTAAGCTCTGTGTGTGTGTATGTTTATATGTGTGTGTTTAATTAAAGATTTATTTTTAGAGAGAGAGTGTGACTTGCAGCGGGGCGGGGATAGAGGGAAAGGGAGAGAATTTCACAAAGACTCCCCACTGAGCATGGAGCCCACTGTGGGGCTTAGTCTCACGACCCTGAGGTCATGACCTGAGCCAAAATTATGAGTCAGATGCTTAACCCACTGAGATACCCAGGTGCCTCCAGGCTCTGTGTTTTCAGGTCTCAAAGATGCAACTTTCTCTCTGACTATGCCTCTCTTCCCCATTGTAGCTGAACTCTGCTTTGTATTATTTATAGATTTATATTGAGACTTTTCCTGCTACTCTTCAAAGGTCAGGGACTTATAATAGTATTGCTGTAGGATTCTGAGCAAACCCAAATCACAGAGATGGTTTTTCTTTTACCTTCTGCCATTTTCAGAGTCACCACAACATAGCCTAGGAGTATGGGTTTCACTAATTTTCTTTCAGGGGTTTCAGGCTTATTTTCTGTCAGGGAAGTGTCTAAGGGAAACTTTTTGCCTTTCCTGAAGACTGGCTACTCTATTCCTCCAGGCTGTACCCCAGTAGAGGCTTTCTTCCAATTCCCACCTCACCCTAACTTTCCTATGAGCACTGGTGAAGGTCTGTAGAATAGGTCCTTTGAGTAGGTATGAACTGCCCTATGTCTCTGTCTCCCAGTTTCTATCCTCCCCTTTAGTGCACACTAAGCTTCAAAATATGTCTTGTCTAGCTTTATATAAAAATTCAATGTCATCCAAATAAAACTTTTTCCTAGGTAGTTAAGTTGATTTCAATTTGTGTATGGACAAGTAAGTAGGAAAGTCATTAAAATATTGAAAATGAAGAGGAAAGGGGTAGCTCCATTACATATTAAAATATAAAGTTTCTTTAAAATTGATAAAAACAGATAACTGAATAGGAAAGTCATGTAAATATTGAAAATGAAGAAGAGGCGGTAGTTCTGTTACATATTAAAATATAAAGTTTCTTTAAAACAGCCCGGTTGTGGGGCATCTGGGTAGCTTAGTGGGTTAAAGCCTCTGCCTTCGGCTCAGGTCATGATCCCAGGGTCCTAGGATCGAACCCCACATCGGGATCTCTGCTCAGCAGGGAGCCTGCTTCCTCCTCTCTCTCTGCCTACTTGTGATCTCTGTCAAATAAATGAATAAAATCTTGAAAAAAAAAAAAAAAAGCCTGGTTGTAATGTCTAAATAGTCATGTCAGCAATGAAACTGAATAGAAATCCGGCAATACACTGAAGTATATATGAAACTTTATGTCACATATGGCCTCTCAAATAACTGGTGAAAAAATGGAAGTACTAATAAACAGTATCAAGACAACCATGGAGACAATATTCTATTTATGTATTACAAAATGCATTGGAAAGATGTCAACATAGATTAGACATAAAAAAATGTGAAAATATGAGAACACATGAGTATTACAAATAGGTATGCCAGGCTTGCATTATAGCTCCAAGATTGTGGTCAGAAACTCAGTGGAGAGACAAATTCACTTTGGCATATACAAGTGGTTAATGTTTTTTATTGTTTCCTGTAGAACATATACTCTCTTTTGGATACATCCCTATCCCTCCTTATTATCTTTTAGGAACTTGCTTTACCTAATTTCCTGCAGGGTCCCTGAAGTTATATATATGCAGAGAAGGAAGAGGTAAATGCTCACTTATAACATCAGCTTATTCATTCTGAAGAAATAATACAGGTATTATTAGTAGATAATATAAAAACTTCCTTAGAGGGAAAAAATGTTTGTATAAAACATGGTAATACTTAATAAGAGAGATTATGTTCAATTTTAGATATGCGTTGGATAAACAGACACATTCTGGGTGGGGTAAAGCATTTGACCATACCCAAACTTAACACTCTTGTCATGCAGTGAAAATACAAACTTCCCCTTCCTGCTAGTATACTTCTATCATGTCAGGAGAGCCACAAAAACTAGAAAAAAAGCAAAGACAATGGCAATAACTTCTGCCGTGGGATGTGAAATTTGCTAGGCACATACATGAAATGAAGGAACAGGAGTTAAGGCAGAGTACTACGAACAGTAGAAAGTATCATTTAATGGAATTAGAGTAAAGAAGAAAAACTAATTACCTTCACAACCTCTCATCTCCCTTTCCCTTTGTGCCTATGACATCTCCAGATGGCAGATACTTACACTATATGCAAAATCAGAATTTGAATTTAGCCTTGTCCAGTTTTAGAAGCTAATGATAGGAAGTGAGTCTGGGTAGCTAAGTCCGTTGAGCATCCCACTCTTGGTTTTGGCTCAGGCCATGATCTGGTGGGACATGAGACCAAGCCCCACATTGGGCTCCCTGCTCAGTGGGGTATCTGCTTGAGATTCTCTTCCTCAACCTGCCCCCCTCACTCGCATTCACACTCATACACTCTCTCTCTCCCAAATAAATAAATAAATAAATAAATAAATAAAAGCTGATGATAGAGTTTAGAAGAAAGCATCCAGAAAGCTATGGGATCTGCTTGAAGTTCCAGTGAAAGAGTTGGATAAAAAATTCACTAGAATGTGATTAAAGGTAATGGAGAAAATCATGTATTTAATGATCCAGACATGACCTTGAAGTAAAAACAAGCCTGAAAATAAAATAATTTGGTGAAGAAATTTTAGTATTTTTATAACACCAATTTATGTAATTGGATCATTCATCATTATTCTATGTAGAATTTCCTAAATGAAAGTATCCTTTTAATTATAATGGCCCAGTATAGTCATTTTGTGTAGTTTTGTGTAAAAATCTCAAATTCATGAGAAGTTATTTATAAAAGCAGACACACATTTTTGATTGTAAAAATTATATTTAAACTTTTCTGTTTTCCTTAATCACTTATGCAAATGACAGAAAAAGTTTCAGTACATAATGATAATTTCTTCCATAAAAGTCAATATTACTGTACTTTAAAATTTTATAGTAGTGATATTTTTGAGTGGTTTTGTCTTTTTTATCAGAAAAGGGTCTGCCCTTTAGTGATAAAGCCATATGGATGTCATTATGTCACATAGATTCTGGAAAGCATAAGGTTACATTATTTAGATGTTTAGAACAATACTGTAGTGCTGTAAGTCTTAGTGGGATTTCATTGCTAAGAAAATGCTTAGTCTCCATTGAATATTTATACTTCAATTTCACACTTTTTAGGAAGAAAAAATATAGCTAATTCTGAATTAAGTGACAACAGCATACTTGATTTTTTTTCTTCCAGACTGATGAATCAGTAGCTAATTAATTACACACTACGTAAAGAGTTGGCTTTGAGAAATATTTACTGTTATTTACTGTGTTAGGAAAATTTTACATTATAGAATATTTAGAAATGATAGAGGATATTTCTATACTAAGTATTAGGTATGCTTAGATAGGAAAAATGAATAGTTTAGAAAATTCATTTTGGGAGGTATTTAAGTAAGATATGGAGAAAAGTACAATTTCTAAGTTATGGCAAACATAATAAACATGCACCTATATATGATTAGAAAAGATCTGGAAATATTATTGCACCTCCCAAAAAATCTCAATTTAGGTTTAAAAATGCATTATAAATCACTTAAATTTTCTCATTTGCTTTACTGAACTTCAGGAAAGTAGCTACTTACTAATTTGTCTATATCTGCCTTGGATCAGTCCTACCAAATGAAATACAAAGCCCTTTACAAAAGATTAGAATAATTGCAGATCAATTAAGTACACACAGAGCAGAATATCCTGGGAAACTTTAGTAGAGTCATGCTCAGACTTTAAAATTCAAACTTCCTTGTATGATTGTCATATGGTGTTCATATCTGTTCAGAGACTGATATTCTAAGCCATTTATTTCACTGGAAGTTTCAGACTAAATTCTTCCCTGAGTTTTGACTGGACTATTGTTTCAACGTAATATCAGTTTGATATAAAAATTAAATTATAATTAAGTGTGTTTATTTAGCATTTGCAAATAAACACATTAACATGAATCACATTTGCCAGCAATACATTGTTTCCACATAGGTTTTATTTTGGATGTTTTTACTATCTGGAATGTCATCAGATCATAGTAATCTGAAATGCCCACTGGCAGTACACATTCTTTCAATTCTGCATCATTATAATGCGTAATTTAATAATGGGATCCAATTTGTTTTCTGAGCATGAGCACTTTAATTATACAAAGTATAAATAGGGGAAGCTTGATAGAAAAAACACTTTTCCTCTGAAAAGTAATTCAAACCTATTTTTTTCTCCTGTTTCATCCATTATGTTATTCGTTCTCAGAAAATAATTAAAAATTAATTTATTCACCTAGAATAACAAGCCATCCAAATCAAATTTATTAATTTCATATTAGTGTTCAAACATATACATAAATGTATATCATCGTAACTCTTAAAATCAAATGATGTAAACAAGGTAGTAAGATAATGGCATAAAATGGAAAGATACATGTAAAACAGTTAACATGAAAGTTACAATCTATGGTTTATAATAAAGCTGGCAATGTTTTTACTTCTGTAGACCTCCAAGTAAAGGAGGAATTCATTAACAGATTTATATTTACAATTACTCTGAGTTGTACTGTTTGTGGAAAGGATTGTGAAAATATAATTAGCACATATATTTTTCTTGTGTTCGATCACTTTGAAGTATGTATTTTTGGATTTTTTCTTAAACTTTATAGTTATTCTATTTAAAAAAATATGTAAATTGGAATCTTCATCAGTGTTTACCATTAACCCTAGGATTTACCATAGACATATATTGCATACATGACTTGGGCTGGGTCCAAGGATGAGCCAAAAGTGTCCTTAGCTTTGTACAGGATAGAAATCAAACTTGAGCCAGGAAGAAGTGAGAACAGAGTTTATTAAATAGAATTATAAACTATAGCACATGGAGTGTCTGGGAAACTCAGAAGATGTGAATCTCTCTGTCATTTGAGATTAGGAGTTTATACTGGAATGGGATCCAGATCAAAGACACAAGTCAGGTGTCATTCCATAAATCATTGAAGGTAGACCTGTGTAAACCCAGATTTGTTCAAAGCTAATGTCTTGGGACGTGCTCAGGATCTGGTTATTCTTAGATGTTATCAAGTGAATGGAGGCCTGGGATGAAACTCAGAGAAAGATTAACTTTCTTGCTTCCCCCTTGGAGTGGGAACAGAGCCTCTTTGATTTACATAGAACATGAGTAAATGGGGCCTAGCAGGGAAATGGTGGACATGGAGCCAATTTCCCTATCTCATACGTAGTAAAGAAGAATGAGAAGTATAATAAATAGGAAATAAAGACCGAGATAAATTTATCAAAAGTTATCTTAGGGGCACCTGGGTGGCTCACTCAGTTGAGTGTCTGCCTTCAGTTCAGGTCATGATCCCAGCATCCTGGGAGCTCCCATCAGGCTCCCTGCATAGTGTGGAGTTTGCTTTTTCCCTCTACCTCCCCCACTGATGAGTCTCATGAGTGCTATCTTTTTCTCTCTCAAATAAATATGCAAAATCCTTTAGAAAAATCATAGACACATTACCTTTATTTTGATAGTATTAAGTCATTATATATGTGTTTTATTCCATTCTTGAATTGGGATCACATGAGATGAGAAGCTATACATCTACCCATTGTTGTATTACATGCAAAATCTGGAAGGCACCTTGAATACCATAGATGAATTAGATTGTGTCAGAATTACACCTATGCAAAATGTGGCTGAGTTTCTACCCATAGAGTTAAAATATATATATACTTTATATATTTTATAATATATAACATATATATTATATATACAATTACTCTGTGTATATATCTATATATACTATATCTATATATATAATTACCCAATTATAGATACAATTACTGTATAACATATAATATATTATAATATATAATATATATACACAGATATATATGTATACATACATATAAACATACATATATATACATACATATATACATACACACACACACACACACACACATATATATATCCCCTAATCCAAAATATTTCTCTTGGAAACATTTCCCACAAGCTAGAATATAAATGAGTAAAAAATGATTCTTTCTGCTCATGAAGGTATAGATTTTGATGACAGGAAATAATCTTTGAAAGCCAAATTACAGATCATTAGTCATGTTCATAGGCAGTGCAAATCATGCCACCCAGCTATCCAGACCTTTTAGTCTACCTGTCATTTGTGTGGTATAGTTGTTCTTCCCTGTGAGTTCACTGGATGAATCCTCCTTGTTCTTACCTAAAGTACAACTTTCCTGTTTTGTAGTGGATACCATTTTTTCTCCACAGTGTGAGTCCTGTCTTTTGAAATACAATCTCTCTCTTCTCTGTAAGAATTCACTCCCACAGGACAAAATATGCAGTAACAATTACATATAAAATAATAACTAAATAAGAAATCACCTTACTGGATTCCATCCTCTCCTTTATAGAAAGGGCTATTAGAGAAATTTTATACACTAGATCTATACTACATCATTTGTATTCTCTATTGTATCTAATCTAAATGTACACCCCAAAGATTTCAATAACCAGTCACTCACAAGCTTATCAAATACACCAGCAATCCCCATTTTTTTGTTGTTGTTCTCTTACATTTTTATTATTGAAGTATAGTTGGCAATGTTATATTAGTTTCAGGTCTACATCATAGTAATTCAGCAATTCTGTACATAGAGCTTACCACAAGAATTGTAGTTACCATCTGTCACCATACAATGTTATTACAGAACTATTGACTATATTCCTGATGCTGTACTTTTTAATCTCCGTAAGTTACTTATTTTATAGCTGGAAGTTTGTTTCTTTTAATCTGCTCCACTTATTTCTTCCATCTCCCACACACCTCCCCTCTGAAAACCACCAATTTTTTCTCTGTAGTTATAAATCTGTTCCTGTTTGGGGGGGTGTTCATTTCTTTGTTCATTCATTTTTTTTTTCAATTCCACATTTAAATAAAATCATGTGGTACTTCTTTTTGTCTGACTTATTTCACTTTACATAATACTTTCTAGGTTTATCCATGTTGTCACAAAAGCAAGATATAATTTTTCTTATGGCTGTGTAATGCATGTGTGTGTGTGTGTGTGCATACTACACCTTTTTTATCCATTCATCTATCTTGGGTTGCTTCCATATCTTAGGTATTATAAATAACACTGAGATAAATATAGAAAGGCATAAATCTTTTTGAATTACTGTTTTTTTGGGCTATGTATAAATACACAGTAGTGGAAATACTGGATCATATGACATTTCTACTTTTACTTTTTAAAAAGATTTT
This sequence comes from Mustela lutreola, assembly GCF_030435805.1. NCBI lineage: Eukaryota > Metazoa > Chordata > Mammalia > Carnivora > Mustelidae > Mustela > Mustela lutreola. Next base: position 97,642,783 of record NC_081296.1, read on the forward strand.
ATTTATTTATTTGACAGAGAGAGAGAGAAACCGTGAAAAAGGGAACACAAGCGGGGGAGTGGGAGAGAGAGAAGCCAACTTCCCGCTGAGCAGAGAGCTCAATCCCAGGGCTCTATCCCCCCAGGACCCTAGGATCATGACCTGAGCTGAAGGCAGCCTGTTAACAACTGAGCCACCAAGGTAATCCTCTATTTTTGATTTTTTGAGGGAATTTCATCCTATTTTCCATAGTGGGTGTACCACTTTACATTCCCACCAACCATGCAAGAGGGTTCCCTTTTCCCCTCCATCCTGACCAACACTTCTTATTTTTTTGTCTTTTTTTTTTTTTTGATTCTAGCTATTCTACCTTGTGTGAATTGATATCTGGTTTAGATTAGCATTTCCCTGATGATGAGTGATGTTGAGCATCTTTGCATGTGTCTGTTGGCTTATTGAAAAGATTGTCTTTTCCCCATTGTTTATACTTGTTTCCTTTATTGTTGATTAATTGACCATATAAATATAGGTTATTACTAGATTCTTTATCCTCTTCCATTGACCTATGTGTCTGTTTTTGTCCCAGTACCATACTGTTTTGATTAATATTGTTTTGTCGTACATCTTGAAATTTGGGACTCTGGTACCTTCAGCTTTGTTCTTCTTTTTCAAGATTGTTTTCACTCTTTGGTGGTTCCATAAAATTTTTGGTACTATTTGTTAGAGTTCTTTGAAAAATGCTATAGGTAGTTTGATGGAGATTGGCTTGAATCTGTAGATTGTTTTGCGGAGTATGAACGTTTGAACAATATTAATTCTTCCAAATTGTGAGCACTGAATATATCTCCATTTATTTATTTATTTTTTTGTTTTCAGGGTTTTTTTTGTTTTGTTTTGTTTTGTTTTCATCAGTATCTTTTAATCAGTAGGTGCTTCACCTCTTTGGTTAAATTTATTCTAGGTATTCTCTTGTTGCAATTGTAAATAGGATTGTTTTCTTAAATTCTCTTTCTGCAACTTCATTATTAGTGTATAAAAACAACTGATTTTTCTATATTAATTTTGTATCCTACATGTTTTCTGAATTCATTTATTCTAATCATTTGTTGTTAGAGTCTTTTGGGTTTTCTATATATAGCATGTCATTTGCAAATAAGATGTGTTTTTATTCTCCCTTACCAATTTGGATGCAAATGATCATTGGTTTTGATCACTCAAAAACAGCTGAAGCAATTGATCACTCATTTTACACTTTAAAGCTCACTTGATTGGCTTCTAGTAGAATTGTGATTACCTTCCTCAGATCTCACTGAAGGTTCCAGCCCATTTTTCTTAACTGCCTCTGTCTCCTTCTCTTTAATCCCTCTACATGTTGGAGTTCCTCAGTCCCCAGACTCATTCCTTTTTTCCCCAGTTTGCCCTTTCTTCAAGGAGCTTATCCAGAAACTGTTATCTCTAGCATGATACCCATACATTTACAGCTCTCTTTTTGAACTTTCTTCTGACTTCCAGACTTGCATAGTGAATGATTTGCTCAGTACCCAATCTGAAGTCTAACTGACGTTTTAAACTTGACATGTCCAAAACAAATCGTTTGCTTTCTTCTATCCTCTAGGGAAATTTACATCTCCCTCTAGTCACACCATCTCAATAAATGGCATCATTCACCATTACTCCTTTTTTCAGGCCTAAATCTAAAGGTTGTCCCTTAACCCTCTTTTTAACTTTAAGCCATTTATTTAATCCATTAGGAATTTCTGTTGACTCTATCTCTATGGTTGGCCTTTATCTAAACGAATCCCCTGTGATCCTCATCTCTTGGTGCTCATGTTCTATGTAAATGTCCTCCTCTTGAATGTAAATCTCTTCTTGAGACCCGTGGTTTCCTTCTAGCCAGAAAAGTAAGACAGAAGTCTTAATCAGTTAATGTTGGGTTAATTAAAAAGATTATTTTGTTGGCCTTGACTTAACCAGGGGAAAGCCCTTTGAAGAGGCATGAGCCCTTTCTGAGCTCAGAGATGCTGAGGGATATTGCAAGGCAATAGGATGTGTGTCCAAATATGTGTAATTATTTGAGAGATGCTCTCTGAAACCAAAAGAATAATAGCAACTTCTTATCCTGCCCCTGGAGACTAAAATTCAAGCGCTCTAGTTTATTTTGTTAGTAAGGCTTCGTGGATGAAATAACTTCGTAAAGGAAATTATAGAGGACTCTCCAATAATTAATTTTCTGACACAATTAGGTTTATATAACACTAAAATGAAATAAAGTACTCAGAGATAAAACTCGGTGTAAATGTATACTTAATGGCATGAAGATATAGTCATGGCAGAATCAAAGTGCCATAGTATAGAGGAAAGGGAACCAAAAGAAAAATGCCAAGTTCACATTTCTGGCTGAAACTGAATTCAGTTTCCATACTTTTCTGATAATATGCTAGTATGTACAACTGACAGAGACAAAATGACAGACCTCAGATCTGAGTATATTGCAGGACTATCTGAATGTAATGTGTTTTTTTTTTGTTGTTGTTGTTGTTGTTTTTTTTATGTCCTTTGTTCCTAAATCCAGGTCAGTAGGCATAAAGTTAAATATCTTACTCTATGAGGATGATGAGACCAGGCTGCTTTCATAAAAGCTTAGGGATTTAGGGTTAACAACATGCATTTGTATTAAGGATGGTAAGATTTACTATTCATTTTAAAACACATCATTGCTTTTATTATGTAGCTATTTTTGACACCCAAATGAATGAAGCTGCATCATAAATATGTATGTGTGTTTATTCTTGAGGAGAACCCAGAAGAACTAGAGAAAATGATTCAAGAGCATAGCCACTCTCAGTGGCACTTCAGATGGAAACACACGTGCACTGTTATAAGGAGATCAGGCTCTCTCTGAGTTAATATAGAAATCAGTAGTCTTCTATGGAATAGAGGTACAACATGAAAGAGGCATGAGCTCTTTGACTAACATCATGGAAAGGATTGCTCCTTAGGGAAATTATGCTAGCAATTGGGTTGCTCATTTGTTATTGGATTTTTGTCTAGCAATGTTGTCTGTGCTTTGATTAGCAGCAACTTTTATTTATAACTGAAACCTGTCCAGTACAGGTACCACAGGAATTAATGATAATGAGGTAGTAACTATACTAAATCTAGAATTAACTTGAATATTAAAGACCTCTATAAACCTAGTAATGACTGAGTTACTAACCAAGTCACACTATCATTCTAATTAATAAATCAAAAGAAAATAAAAAACCCTTCACACATTTTTTAAAGAACATGAATTCAAAATAAGAATATTAAAACACATTTTATTGGGAAGGTTAGAGATAGCATTACTTTATTTGGCTTGGGTTTTGTGTGTATGTGTGTGTGTGTGTGTGTGTAAGTTTTTATTTAAATTCCAGTTTAACACACAGTATATTATTAGATATAGGTGCACAGTTTAGTGATAAGACACATACAACACCTGGTGTTCATCACAATAAATGCACTATTTAATACCCATCATCTATTTAATTCATCCCCCCACCCATCTTCCCTCTGGTAACCATCAGTTCTCTATAGGTAACAGACTGTTTCTTGGCTTTCTTCTCTTTTTTTCCTTTGGTCATTTGTTTTGTTTCTTAAATTACACATATGAGTGAAAGCTATGGTATTTGTCTTTTTCTGCCTGACTTATTTCACTTAGCCTGATACTCTCTAGCTCCATCCATGCCAATGCAAATGACAAGATTTTATTCTTTTTTATGGCTGAGTAATACTCCATTGTATATCTATACCACCTCTTCTTTATCGACTCATCAGTTGATGGACACTTAGCCTATTTCCATAATTTGGCTATTTATAGACAATGCTGTTATAAATATCACGGTGCATGTATCACTTTGAATCAGTGTTTTTATATTCTTTGAGTAAATACATAGTAGTGCAATTGCTAGTTTATAGGGTAGCTTTACTTTTAACTTTTTGAGGAAACATCATACTGTTTTCCAGAGGGACTGCTCCAGTTTGCATTCCCACCAACAGTGCGAGAAGGCTCCCTTTTCTCCACATCCTCTCCAAATCTGTTGTTTCCTGCATTGTTGATTTTAGCCATGCTGACAGGTGTGAGGTGGTATCTCATTGTAGTTTTGATTTGTATTTCCCTAATGACGAGTGATGTTGAGCATCTTTTTGTGTATCTATTGGCCATCTATCTGTCTACTGGCTATCTGTCTGTCTTTTTTGGTAAAATGTCTCTTCATGCCTTCTGCTCATTTTTAACTCAACTGTGTTTTCTGGGAAAACTGGACAGCAACATGCAGAAGAATGAAACTGGAACACTTCCTTACACAAAACATAAAAATAAGTTCAAAATGGATTATCCATTCTGATAACTTAAGTCTCTTGATTGGAGCATTTAGTCCATTTACAGTCAGAGAAATTAGTGATATGAATTTAGTGCCATTTTAATACTTGTTTTGTCTTTGTTTCTTGAAATTTTCTCTGGTCCTTTTTAGGCTTTGTCACTTTTGTTCTTTCTTTTCCATTCATAGAGTCCCATTTAATATTTCTTACAGGGCTGGCTTAGTGGTCACAAACTCTTTTAGTTTTTGTTTGTCTGGGAAACTCTTTATCTCTCTTTCTATTTTGAATGATAGCCTTGCTGGACAGAGTATTCTTGGCTGCATATTTTCCCCTTCAGCACATTGAATACATCATGCTACTTTCTTCTTGCCTGCCAAATTTCTGTGGAACGATCTGCTACTAACCTTATTTGTCTTCCCTTGTAAGTTAGGGACAGACTTACTTTGTCTTGCTGTTTTTAGGATTTTTTTTTAATCTCTATATTTTGCAAATCTAACTAAGAAAGTGGATTAAAGGCCTAAATGTGAGACATGAAACCATCAAAATCCTAGAGAAGAACGCAAGCAATAACCTCTTTGAACATCAGCCAGAGCAACTTTTTTCATGTCTCCTGAGGCAAGGGAAACAAAAGCAAAAATAAACCTTGGTACTTCATCAGGATAAAAACTTCTGCACAGCATAGAAAGAATCAACAAAACTGAAAGGTAATGGGAGAAGATATTTGCAAATGATATATATTTTTTAAAAGATTTTATTTATTTATTTGACAGACAGAGGTCACAAGTAGGCAGAGAGGCAGGCAGAGAGAGAGGGAGGAGGAAGCAGGCTCCCCGCTGAGCAGAGAGCCCGATGCGGGCGCTCGATCCCAGGATCCTGGGATCATGACCTGAGCTGAAGGCAGAGGCTTTAATCCACTAAGCCACCCAGGCACCCGCAAATGTTATATTTGATAAAGGGTTAATATCCAAAATATATGAAGAACTTATAAAATTCAACACCACCCAAAATGATTAATTCAGTTAAGAAATAAGCAAAAGACATGAACAGACATTTCTCCAAAGAAGACAACAGATGGCTAACAGTCACATGGAAAGATGTTCAACATCACTCATCATTAGGGAAATACAAATCAAAACAACAGTGAGATATCACCTCACACCTGTCAGAATGGCTAAAGCCAACAATTCAGGAAAAAAAAAAATAGGTGTTAAGATGTGAAGAAAGGAAACCCTCTTGCAGTGTTGGTGGGCATACAAACTGGTGCAGTCCTTCTGGAAAACAATATGTTTCCTCAAAAAGTTAAAAATAGAACTACCCTCTGATCTAGCAATTGCACTACTATGTATTTACCCAAAAAGTACTAAAATACTACTTCAAAGGAATATATGCACTGTGATGTTTATAGCAGCATTGTCTACAATAGTCAAATTATGGAAACAGGCCTAGTGTCCATCGACTGATAAATGGGTAGTGTTTTTAATAGTAGAACACCTGAGAAGTCATTAATAGTCTGGCAAAACTCTTAGTATGGTATTTTTAATATTCTAGCTATTCAGTACATATTATTAGCATCAGGCACTTTGGTGGTTTCAAAGGATGCCAAGATAAATATATAGAAAATACTTGCTACCATGTAATGAGCACAATAGCAGACAAGAATAGAACCACCTATGTACAAAAGAATAAATGGGTGTTAGACAGTGTTCACAGCATATGTTCCACTGGTAAGGAGATGCAGATTAGAAGACATTTGCATGGGGGGAACCTCTCATTTTCAAAAGTCTAAATTTCAAAATTCTTGATTTTGAAAACATACATACCTTTAAATTAAAATACTACAAAAACTTTTTGATAAACTGTAATCAATCAAAAATTGTGATTAGTTTTCCCAAGAAATTCCAATAAATATAATAGGTATTAAACTTTTCTACTGTATATATTTAAAACTAAAAATAATTTGCCTTTTTAAGGTTTTATGTCACTTTTATTTAAAGGCTTAGATATTTGACCCATTCACTTGGTATGTTTGAGTTGAAACAGGTAAACAGGAATTGAGTGATAATTATGTAACAGTATGCTTTTTATGGCTATTTCTTAAAGATAAGATTCAAGAACAAAAGCTCTAATTTCTCTATGGTTCACTTCTCTATTTACTGGCAGTTTACTTCATTAGCATTTAAATCTTTGTTGCCTCTTTATAATTTCACGATTCCAGGAATTTTGATCTTGCTCTGCTTTACTTCTTCCTTATATACACTTTCCCTAGATAATGTCTTGTAATGGATATGCCATGATTTCTGTCTATTATCCCTTCAGAATTATTCCAAAAATCTGTATTCTCTGCTCTATACCAATTGCCATTATAACTCTGGGCTATGTCAGCCTTTTTTTTTTTTTTTTTTTAAGATTTTATTTATTTAAGACATTGTGTGGGAGAGAGGGGGGTTCTCTTTTAGCAGGGATATTGATGCCGGGCTTGATTCTAGGACCTTGGGATCATGACCCGAGCTGAAGGCGCCTTCTCAACCATCTTCTAATTGGCTGCTCAGTCACTCTTTTCTCTCCACTTTAGCATTCTCTTTGCTGCCTATGTGATCGTCTCAAAAGTCTGTTTTTGTTTGTTTGTTTGTTTGTTTGTTGTTTTCTTTCCCACATAAATAACTCTGGTAGTAAGTTATTGAACAGATCAGGAAGCCCAACAGTTTATTCACAAGCTTTTACTTTTTTCCATGACCATCTCTTGACATTCCACTTTTGTATTCTGTCTACTTCTGCACTACAAACCTCACTGTATTCTGTCCATAGTGAATGTCTTACTGATGCTTGAACATGTCCTGATACTATTTTCTAAAAGTTGCTAATCCTTCTCCTGTATGACTCTTTGTCTACAATATTTCTTGATTCTTCAGGCAATTTCTCACTGAATTTGCCTTCCTTTACCAACTATGCCTACCTCCAAATATGAGATAACACATATGTTAATGGCTTAAATTTTAAAGGAGTTGAGTAGTATAAAAATGTGTGTGTGTGTGTGTGTGTGTGTGTGTGTGTGTGTGTGTTAGAAGAAATAAGAGACAAGGAGAATAAGGGAGGGGCAAGTTGTGGAAGCAAAGAACAAATAGCAGTAACTTAAGTAATTCAGAACAAGAGTTTGAAAGCCCTTCTTTTTTTTTTTTTCATTTAGTCTGGTGTTACCCCAATATTTGGTGAGAGTAACACGTTTTATTGCTTTCCCTGTAAATAACAGAACCAAAAAATTCAGGAGTTACATTTCTATGGCCAATTCCATTTAAAGATGGAACAAACTGCTTAGAAAATTTAGGCAAAATTCCCAGCAGCTTGGTTTTGATTATCTAGGCAATTGAAGCAAAAACAGTTTTAATGCTTGAATTAAGCAAGTGATTGCCTAAACTCTTCACTTCACTTTAGCTATGGAGACAAACACTTCATTGGCTTTCTCCCTAATCATACTTTTTCTGTCACAAGTCACTAGACAGTTTCATGTGTACATACAATTTAGAACTCTAATTACTGAACTGGTAAGTTTAATAATGCACAAGTAATAAAGAAAGAGGCAAACTGTTTGCATGGCTTCATTATTCAGAGTCATTCTAGAATTATTTTTGTAAATTGTCTCATACAGTAGAAAATCTGAACACTAAGAAATCAAGAAATTATTTTTTCTCATAACAAGGAATAAAAATATGAGTAAACATCAGTGTGGAATATTTGTTCCTTCTGTGTTCAGACACATAAGAAGTACTCACCATGTGACATCTGTAATATTAATCACCTATATTTGCAGAAACATGTATCATGGTATTTGAACATAATTAGATTCTTAGAATTTCTCATAAGTATTTGAACACTGTAAATTAAGGACATTGTAATTACTCTCTTAATTTTGAAGGTAAACTACACTAATTAGTTTTGACCCAAATTTATTGTTCTTTTTTTTTTTTTCCTTCCCACACAGGCATTCTCTGATTAATTTTCTTTACCTTCCTATTGTAGTTTATTTTCTCACTAATTTTATGCAAGTAATTAATTTGTTTTACATTTGCTAGTGATGTGGCTTGCTAGGCCTCTACATTTAGCCTCTTGATAGTTGTAGCACGCATTATATTTTAGCTAACTAGCTTATGTGCAAAGCAATAAACTGAGTGCAGCCTGGCAAGGCCAAACTGCCCACAGATGGAAAGCTCATCCAAATCATTTTCAGTTCTACTTTATTGTATTTAAGCCTAAACTTCCTTGAACTTAATTCCCACCTTCCCTTAAATCTTCCCTTAAAACATTACTATGTCCTTGTTCTTATTTTGGTCTTTATTTTTCTCTTTCTTTTCTTTTTAGCTAGATTTACTGTGAAGTATAATACATGACAAAGAGTCATAAAATCATAAAAGTATTGCTTAAAAAATTATTGTAGAATGTTCAGCTGTATAACTACCACACAGATGAAGGAACAGAATATTGCCAATACCCTAACCACCTCCAACCCTGAAGGGAACCTCTTCCTAAAACGGAGTCCATTCTCTAAACTAACTCCCCCAACTTTTATTGCAATCCCTGTTTTCATTCGAGGATACTGTATTAGTCTGCTTAGACTGATGTAACAAACTACCAGAGAGTAGGTGGCATTAACAAAAACATTTCTTTCTTATAGTTCTGGAAGCTGGGAATTCTAAGGTAGAAGGGCAGGCAGATTCAGTTCTTGGTGAGGGCCCATTTTCTGATTTGATGATAGCTGCCTTCTCATTGTGTCCTCACATAGCAGAGTGTGTTAGAGAAAACAAGCTCTCTCTTACCTCTTCTTATAAGGGTACTACTCTCATCATGAGGGCTCCACTCCCAGGAGATAGTTACCTCCCAAAGGCCCCATTTCCAAACACCATCACATTAGGCCTGAGTATTATAACATATTAATTTGTTTGTTTGTTTTGTTTTGTTTGTTTATTTTACAAACAAATTTTGTTTATTTATTTGACAGAGACCACAAGTAGGCAGAGAGGCAGGCAGAGAGAGAGAGGGAGGCAGGCTCCCCACTGAGCAGAGAGCACGATGTGGGGCTCAATCCCAGGACCCTGGGATCATGACCTGAGCCGAAGGCAGAGGCTTTAACCCACTGAACCACTGAGGTGCCCCATCAACAAATTAATTTGGAGAAACAAAGCATTCAGTCCATAGCTGGTAGTATCCATTTATTTAATTCCAAAATTGTCCTAAGTTTTTTCAGTTTTTAAGTTTTATCTAAATGGAAACCTATATTAAGTATATATTATATTGTATATCTGCCTTATCTTTTAAACTTTATTCCATAAGACATCATTAGCATTGTATGTAACTGTTTCATTCATGTTTATTGCTGCATAGTATTCCATTGGTGATTCTTGTAGTCATTTTCAGCCAATCTACTGTCAGAGAAGAGTTTTCTCTGTGATCCTTCTTATGTATGTTTTTTTGGTACACATAAGCACTGATTTCTGTAAAATATATTCAAGTGTAGAATTGTTTAAAATTGAGTATGTTCTTTATTTATCTGTTTATACAAAACATAAATGTTATCTCCATTTATACTTATAGTTTATACTGGTATAATTTTAATTAGCAGTGACTCCTTTCATACCTTCTAAAATAATGTAACTTTTGAGGTCCAGTCTCTCCACCTGTACATATTGTCCAAGGTAATCCCATACTGCTGAAGTCTTACAAAGCTCAAGAAAAGACTGGCTTAACTCACGGAAATTTGGTAATGAAATTCATGACTAAATGATGCTGTAACATGATGCTTTTCAATTGGTTGTATACTTTTTTTTTTTTTAAACATGCTCTATAATAGCATTCTTGGGTTATATCCACACAGAACCTAAAGCAAATTTGAATCTTTGTAAATATGGATAAAATAAGATACTGTGTTTTACCCTTTACCTCAATTCAATCAAATGGTTAGATTATTGCTAGTAAATGCCAATAATTAAATTAACAAATCATGAGTTTCCTACAATTGTTTATTGACATTAGATTTTAGAGTGACCAAGAAAGTTTGGAGCTTTTTGTTTTCTTACACCAAATGCTTTTTTGGCAATGCCTTTCTTGATTTTGTGTGACAGAAGAAAATGCAACCTGGGGTCATCAATTGAAATTTACCTTGTAGCTTTATGTTTGCAAAGTTCTTTTCTGACTGAGGGTTACAAAGCTATTATTTTTCTCATTGACATTTCTTCAGAAGACTTGCACGAATAAAACTTTTTGGTATTAGATCTGAAGACATAGGCACAGAAGTAAACCAAATATTTCCTAGGGAAATATTTCATTTTTCACATTGTTTAGATTGTTAGTATAGATATCATATTTTCATTATTTCTGTATTTTGTGTGTGTGTGCATGTTTGTGTATGTGCATATGTGTGCATTTCCAAGGACCTTTGTGATAGTTCATTCTGCTCATGTTTGGAGCCAGTTGAAAATGTCTGGATGAAAAAGGAATAGCTCCTGTAAAGAGATATCCTCATCATTTGGGCAATAAGACCCTTCTCAAAGATAAGTAAGAGAGTTGAAAAAATAACCTCTTTGCTAGCTATATGTTCTGGCTACACATTGATGTATCTTTTCTATCTTGTAAGAGTGTCAAGTTATCCATATCAAATTCAGAAATATTCAGAGTTAAGGGACATTCTAGGTTACACTGAATGATAAATTATATTTTTATAGTGCATTTGAATAAAATATTCACTAATATTAACTTTTATAATTTAGCCAGAAAATATTTTTAAAATTTTTAGTGAAAAAGTTCAGTCACTTAATAAAATTATTCCTTCTTTATTTTTGCCAAAAGTATGATCAGCAGTTAATGTTCATAGGACATCTATTTATAGATATAGACATTTATAGATACAGGCACAGATATCTATAATGGTATTATAGATACACCTATTTACAGAAACAGATATTTTTAAGATTTACATGGTTCTTCCCTTTTCACTCTGTATGATCTGCTGAGGTGATCTTATTTACCCCCTGCAAAATCTATTAATTAAATATATCCAACAAATAGTTATTGAACCCATATTACATGACAATAATATTGAGTCAAAGCTGAATGGTTCCTCTTCACGTGGAATTTATTTCACATGTCCAGTGAAAACGTGTCCTAGTGTCCAGTACTTATCAGTCATCTAAATATTCTCATCTGATGTGACAACACATCCTCAAACTCAATACTGTCAAGGCCAGTCTCATTATATTTTATCTTCTAAATATTTCCTTTCATTGTTACCATATAAGTCCAATAACTTAACAAAGTTCTTGAGTTTCATCTCTCTTTAATTCTTTGTTATTTCATAATAGGTTGTCCATATCCTATTAATGTTACGTGATAAGTGTCTCTCTGATGCAAATAATCCTCCTGACAAAGGCTGAGTTCAGACCTTTACCATCTTTTCACTGGTATAATAGACTTCTAAATGCTTTCCCTTTCTCTTATCTCATTCCCTTCTAATAAAGGCAGAAAGCTTCCTTTCTAGCTTCTTCAGAAAAACATAGAAACTCTGATCCTTCTCCTCTCTTTTGTGCTTATTTATGAATTCTTGTCATCTAACAAAATTCCAGTTTACTTTTGTTGTATATTAGAAGGTCTACATAATGGTCCCTTACTAGTTCACTAATGCTGTCATCCATAACCGAGAACTGTTTCACCCTGGAACTGGACTGCATCTCCCAGCTGTATCAAGTTCACATATACCTTCAAATTAAATAACTCATTAGTGATTATGTATTTCCATATGTTATTTCATTTTCTTATATCTTTGTACCTTTTCTCTGTCATCCTTGTCACATTTGAAATGATTGCTTATCTTTTATGCATACCCTTTCATTGAAAGAGTTCAATAATTTACTATTTATTGAGTGCCTGTAATTAAAAAGTACTATAATCGGCACTAAGTATACAAAGCATTGTTTTAAAATGTCACATACTGATTCATTTAACAAATATTTATTGGTTATCTACTCTGAGGCAAGCACTGTTCTAGGCACTAGAGATATAATTGTGGACATTCCAGATAGGGTACTGAGCCTGTGAAGTTTACATTTCAGTGTGGGGACAACTGATTCTTTGAGTTTGATGGAGAAAGAGCGAGAAACCATCTCATTGGATTTTAATAGCTCTAGAAGAAATTAAAAGGTGTAATGCAATAATGAATGGAGAGTAGAAGTCTATATTCAAGAGAGAATCACTTTAGAGGATGACATTTGTGTTGATTACTAACCATCAGAAGATTAGAGAGAGTCATCCATCTAGGTAAAGATTCCTGTGATATACATCACCTAAAAAGGAAAGAGTTATGTTTGACTAATGCAGAAGGAAAGGAAGAAGAGAAAAAAGAGAAGGAAGTGGCAGGGGAGGAAGAGGACTAGGAGAAGGATGAGGGGGACAGAGAAGAATGTGACTGTGGCTGGATTGCAGTGACAGTAGCAGTAGCAAGCGGTAAACAGGGTCCATGGGGTGCCTCGTGGCTCAGTCAGTTAAGTGCCTACCTTTGGTTCAGATCATGATTCCAGGGTCCCCAGATGGAGTTCCACATCAGGCTCCCTGCTCCTCAGGGAGTCTGCTTTTCCCTCTCCTTCTCCTTCGGTGTGCGCACACACTCTCTCTCTCTCTCTATCGTAAATGAATAAAACCTTTAAAAAAAGGGGGGGGGGAAGAAAGAAAGAAAAAGAAGGTAAACATGGTTCAGATCACAGAGAGCCATGTGAGTTTAATGTGGAAAATGGAGTTTAAGTAACATCAGAACACCACCAGGTGTTAAGCAACATTGTTTTTCATCTTTATGATCTATCTCTTTTTTGCAGTTTGACATAATATTGCAATTAGACTTAATATTGCACTAATTTTTCTATATTTCTTTGTTTCCTCCCACACATGATGCTCTTTAAATGCACAGGAAATCCTGTATACTGAAAATGTACATTTTGAACTGGAGAATAAATGAATAAATGAATAAAAGAATTAGTATAAGTAGCTTTAGGAGCCTTAAAATATAGATAAAGTTATTCTATATTGCTACTTATGTCCTGAATAAAGACTAATATAAAAATGATTTCTTTTCAAATAGAGGTACAATAAATATAATAACTGCTAAAATACTTCAAATTTCCATTTAAGGGAAAGTAAGATGATTTTATCCACTATATTTCTGGACAAAAGTACCAGGAATACAACAAAAAATAAACATTTGAAATCAACAAATAAAAAACTTCTTTACTGACTACTCTTCAAACAAGACTTACTTAAAACATATTAAAAAAAAAAAAAACCTTTCCTTTCTTAAGTTATAGTTTTTTAATACTTTAAAAATATTTTGTTAGTTTTTTTCAAGATAAATAAAGCAATACTTTTCATATCACCTTGATTTCCCTAATAGAATAACAAACATATTGCTTGTATCTTTATAAAATAAGTTTCTCCTTAGCATTTTGTGTTCATACTTATAAGAAATAGGAATAAAATCACCCACAATCACCAGTCAGTGGAAAGCTTGGAGAGCTGCAAATCTTATCCAGTGCATTCCACTTATGAGGGCAATGCTGTCTGAAATGACCTTGCAGCAGATGATTTGGAGGCTCTTGAAATCTTGCTTCAACAGCAGATCTGATAGTTGTGGTTTTATTTATTTTTTGCCAAAGCTTAGCAGTTGGACACAAGAGTATTTGCTGCAGTAGTGAAAAATCAATGTGATTACCTCTTTGCCACAGGGCTACATCTAACTACAATATCCTGGACAACACGTATAAGCATTACTCACAGATAATGCTGCATTGCAGGTGGGAGCTGAATGAGAACAAATAACAATGACATTTCTACTCTGAAAAAGTTACAGATGACATTAAGACTTAACATGAAATATACTAAAATAAAAGATTATAGTTATCCTCGTGATGTTAAATTAGAAACTGTCTTGTTTATGCTGCTTTTTGAGATCAGATTGAATATGTTTGACCAAAAGAAAGAGGCTCAATTAAGAATTGGGAATCATTTGTATTTTTGTTATTTTCTGTTGTATTACTAAAGAAATCATTACTCATTTCAACTTTTCCTACATACCCAGGTAAAAATGCCTTATCTTTGAAATGGCATTTAAAATAAAATTGAAATATTAGCATCAACCTTCAGCAGGTGGAAACTAGTGATGTGGCTTATAGATTTCAGTCCGCATAATTAGGGTAAAATTCTGAAGATACAGGAAATGATTTCAGTTAAAGCTCTTTGAAGGTTTATTCATGTTTACAAGAAGGCAACATCTCTATTTCCATGTGAAGCCAGAGAATTATAAAACTAGCACTATTCACTGCTATAATATGTGCATATTATCCATATTTCTGCACTCCTATTCTCCATGTGTATTTCAAATTGTATTTCCTAGTTAATAACTTATTTTCAGGATTTATAAGTGACTTAAGACAGAGCAGTAAAACCATAATTTATTTCTCCATTAATATTTGTCTCAGGCTTCATTTCTGTATTTTGCCAGGGAAATAGGATAACTATACCTCAGTAAGTTTACCAAAATAAAATTGTACGTATGAAGGCTACTAACTCACAAATAGAATATGTTTATCCACTTCACTTTTAGTGCAATATTGTATTGACTCTGCTACTGGACATGCTATGCTATAAATAGCAAATAACAGCCCTTCTGACTGGGATACATTAGCTTCCATCATGACTGGTGACTAGTTCTCAGTGATTTGGACTGTGGTACAGGCTCTTCTGTGTATAAAACTACTTAGAAATTATGTGACAGATTCAGGCCAGAATTCAGAGTCCAAGTGGAAAAACTGTAAATCTGTAGACTTAACATTCTAAGCTAAATATATGACTCAGAGCAGGTGGCTATGCATAATTACAAAACTGTATCTTAAGCTTTTAAAAATATTTATCCACCTAAGATATTAAACTGTGTTAAACTAATAAAATTCTTCAGTGAAGAAAAATGTGAAAGTCTTCTGCCACAAAATATGTGCATGTGTGCTTATACTTAATCAATTAATATCAGTAAATTGTCTAAATAGAAATTTTATGTCCTTATAAATGAGATTTGGGCACTGATGGACTCAGCTGTTTTAGAAAGACAAGGATCATGGTTCAACCTGGTATTAAATGAAATGCAATGTCAAAATCTACACAGCATGAGCCATGTAGCTGGTCTAAGGACTCCTAAGCACAGCTTCTACTCCAGTTTTAGGAATGAATTAGGACCCAGTGGAAGGAAGAGGGAAGGAGCGAAGGATGGATTTTATGTCTGAATGTCTTGCACCCTGCTATTTCATGGTGAACAGTAACAGATTGATGAGTTGCACCTGGTCCAGAGGAAGTGTTTTCACAGTGGTAAATCTTAAAAAAGTCTTTGTCACTAAATCAGGTATCATTTTCCATTTTTATAATACGAATGTTTGCATCATAAAAGTAAACAGTTAAAACAAAACAAATGGGAACATGTTCTTGTTCCTACGTTCAGTTCTTCCCAGGCTGTAATTTCTTTTCCTTCCTTGGCAATTTTATTAAACGTTTTCTACTGTTTTTATATTTCCTCCCTCCCTCCCTCTCTCCCTTCCTTCCTTTCTCCCTCCCTTCATCCCTCCCCCTCTCTCTTTGAGTATTTTATTTTTCTAGCATACAATATAGTATTAACTATAGTTATCATACTGCATCTTAGATCCTTAGACTTGTGTATCCTACATGACTACAGTTTTGTAGCCCTTGACCAACATCCAATGCTTGATCTGTATACTCTATGTTCTTTTTTTTTTTCTTTTACTTTGAAAGGGTCTGGAGCTTACCACTCTAAATTTTAAAATATTATAACAGTGATGTACATTGCTCCATGTTTTGTTTTATATATAAAAAAAATAATACAGTGAAAATAAAATGGACATTTCCTCTCTCTAATCCTAAAATAAAATGGACATTTCCCCTCTCTAATCCTATACATAATATTACGTATTAAATATATATATATATGTAATATGTACCCTTCTACTCCATT
Source organism: Mustela lutreola (assembly GCF_030435805.1). Classification (NCBI taxonomy): domain Eukaryota; kingdom Metazoa; phylum Chordata; class Mammalia; order Carnivora; family Mustelidae; genus Mustela; species Mustela lutreola. The sequence goes on from NC_081296.1 coordinate 97,659,164, forward strand.
CTCCATGTTTTTATATTTATACTTTATAATTATTTCCTATAAAACAATGTATGGTTTTGATGGTCTTTGAAACCAAGAGCAAATGATAGCTATCTTTTACTATTCACTGAAGATTATATGTATATTCTCCCTATGTTGATATGTATAGACTGACCAACATACTTACAAATTGTTGATGGATATTTGTTTTTTCTAATTTTCTAAAATGTATATAAACAATGAACATCAGTGTATATAACTTCTGTTACACATGCTCAAATAATTTTCTAAAATATACATGTAAAAGTAAAAATGTTGAATCATAAGATACTAAAATTTTAAATCTAAATTTTATCAAGTCTTTTGAAAGAGAGATGCAACTTCAAAATTTTTTTGCAAATTCAAATTTTAAGAATGATGTGAGAGTTTGTGCTTCTTCACATCCTCACTAAAATTTGTCATTGTTAATTTTTTTGTTTGCATTCTTGATATGTTATAAACATAGTATCTTATGTTTATTTTCAATCATATATATATACACACCTGTACACACAGCTATGTATTATATATATACACATATATACTTACTATTTCTGATAATTTTGGATCTAAATTAATTTTAGAATCAATTTGTCTAGATCTATCAATAGTCCTTTGGGAATTTAATAAAATAAATATTACTAATTAATTGGGAGAAATTTAAATAAAAACAATATTGACAAAGTAGGACTCCTTATGTAAGCTATAGCAACCTTAAGAGTCTTTTGTAACTTCACACACTATTTTTTGTTGGTACCTTATTAATTTGGTTGAGTATATAATTAGCACATTTATTTATCTAATTAAATACGTATTAATTTGAGAGAGGGTAAAAGTGGGGTGAGGGGGGAAGAGAGAGGGAGAGAATCTCAAGTAGTCTCCCTTCTGAGGGAGTAGCCCAGTGTGGGGGCTCTATCCCAGGACCCTGAGATCAAGACCTGAGCTAAAATCAAGAGAGATATGCTTAACTGACTGAGCCACTCAGGCATCTCTAGCATATTTATTTAATGTTATTCTTTATAATTAATTTCTAGTAAATAGAATGCTTCAGGTTTTTAAAAATATTGATTTTGTTTATATGATTATGATTCAATTTGTGAACTTAGTAATCAGACTACATGAGTGTTTTTAGTAGAGGTAGACCATTTTAAAAAATTTATTTTCAAAGAAGAAATAATAATTATAAAAAAGATGTCAACTACTTTCAAAACAACAAAGAGGGGAGGGGAAGCCTATCAGATCAATAGTGTTTGTCAGGAGAATTCTACTAAAGTTTCAAGAATTTCATTTCCAAACCAATTTAAACAAAATTTAAACAAAATTACTAAAGAATGTAGGAAAAGGTAGAAAACTTCCAAGTTCTTTTATGAGGCAATATGACTTAGATATTTATGACTGATAAAGGTTGCTTAAAATAGTACTATAGGCCAATACAACACAACACGAAATTTGTAAATAATGAAACAATTTAACTGCCTATTAAATTATATATCCTGCCTTAGTGTTTTATTTTTTCCTCGAAAATTCAGTGTTAAGGTATATGTATTGTTCAATGTACTAATTAATTGAAAGGCAAAGTCATATTTTCTGTTAATATCTTAAGATTAAAATATCTTAAAAGTATTATCTTTACATTTTGAGATTAAAAAATTGATAAAGAAAATAGTATAAAGAGTCTAGGTTTTTTTCTTTTGATTTTTGAAACAACATTTCCTTTTATTTGCCTTTTATTTGCATCTGTTTCAAGTTTTCATTTAAATTCTAGTTAGTTAACATATAGTGCAATGTCGGTTTCAGGAATAGAATTTAGTGATTCATCACTTACATAGAACACCCAGTGCTCAACACAACAAGAGCTTTCCTTAATACCATCACCCATTTAGCACATCCCCCCACCCGCCTCCCTCCATCAACCCACAGTTTGCTCTCTATAGTTAAAAGTCTCTTATGGTTTGCCTCCTTCTCTCTCTCTCTTTTTTCTCTTTTCCTTATATTCACCTGTTTTTTCTTTGTAATAGATTTGGTTTAAATCATAGCAGTACTATATGCTCTTCAGGTTATCCTTAGAAATGCTTCATTCACTGTAAGTTTCCATGTTAATATTTACAAAATAGGTACTGTAATAGTCACCACCTTTCTAGATGAAGTAGGAGAAACCTAAACTTATTCAACATAATACAAACAGAACTATTGTAAAGATATAAAGTCTATACTCTCTTACTCACACCATCTGACCAATTCTTTGGTAAGCCCTGCTGGCTTCATTTTCAAAATATATCTCCAGCTCTGGATTTTTTTCAGTAAAACTCTGATTTCTTGCTTCCACACTTGTACTTTGCAACAGTGCTTCTTAAGTGCTTAGTGATGAATTACCAATTTTATAAAAAAATTTACCAGACACTGTTACTTTGGCAAAATACAATGAAAGTGGATTAGTTTAAAGAGAAATCACACAATTTTATATTTCTTGCCACTATGTCACAATGTTATACGAATTTCCAAATACTTACTCTTCATTCCTGCGCTTCTTCCAGAGGAGTAAAACACAATTTATGAACTAACCCCAGTATAAGTAGGACTATATAAAAGGTCTTCCTCAATTTCTTCAATGTTGTAAAAACATAGTTTAGATCGTGTCTCTAATTACTTAACACCAAAGTCTTTGCAGCCCAATTGGAATAATACAGAATGTTTTTAGCTGGATTTATCAAACCCTGTTTTATCTAGCCTCTTTTTCTTACTCTGCTTAGTCTTTGATGACTACTCTACTTGCTGAAGGTGTTTTATTCACACTGGCCTTCTAGCTGATCTCAAACAAATTAAGTATGTGGGGAAAAAAAGTTACAGAAAACGAGTTAAGAAGAAACCAAGAACCCACCATTGCAGTCAATATTGAAAAAGCCATATATCTTTCTAGATCTAATTTCTTCCTTTTTAACACAGATACAATCTGATACTGATTTTCTCCCTCATTAGTTGGGAAGCTCCATGACAGCAGAGGCAGCTCCTTGTTAACTATTTTATCACCACAATTAAAAATTGTTTTTTAAAGATTGTATTTATTTATTTATTTGAGAGAGAGCGTGTGCATGTGAACGAGAACACACATGTCAGTGTGTATGCTCCAGCACTGGGGGACAGAGAGAGAGAGGATTCTCAAGCACGTTCCAAGCTCAGTGTGGGGCCCAGCACAGGGCTCAATCTCATGACCGAGATCATGAACTGAGCCAAAATAAAGAGTTGGATGCTTAACTGATTGAACCACTCAGCCACCCACACAATCTTAAATTTTTTTCACATAGTAGGTGTTCCAAATATTTATTATAGTTACATGATTTATCTCCTTATAAACTTAATGGCAGGTATTATACAGAAGCTTTAGAAGGGGACCAAAACAAGGATTGATAAATTCTCTGAAATTTAGGCAACTTCTCCATAAAGAAGTATTGAATTTATTTATTTATTTATTTTTATTTTGCTGTGCATTAACATTTTTTGCTTCTTAATTTGTACTGAATGGAAAGTGCCATTTCATGCTAACCAAGCTTACTGTCTTCCATTACAGTTCAAACTGATCTAGCATGAGTATAGCTCAATTTTGTTTTCCCAACAGAGAAACCATAATTACTCCTTCTTTGGCCAAGTGTCCAAAAGACCAAGTGGTCCAACCACTTAATGGTTAAGGAGAGAGATGGGGTGTGGAATCAAACAAAGCACTGGTGCAGATACAGCAGTTAGGATCTAAGGATTAGGGTGGCCAAGAAATCATTATTAAGAGGGTTTCAGATGCTCACATAAAAAACTATTTTAAATATACTACATAAAAAACTTGGTAAGTTGTGAGAAGTAAAAATAGCATGAATAAAATCACCATTTCTATCCTAATGCTGTATGTGGAAGCCTAACTATTTGCATTTATTGTTATAACAAAGATGCTTGATCCTAATTCTTTAAATTTGAATTATGCATCTGTGTCCCTGATAGATATTGGTCTCTAATTTCTTGTAATATTTTTATCTGATTTGATATTAGAGTAATACCTGAGTCATAGAACAATGTAGAAGGTACTCCCAGTGTCCTCTCTTTAAAAGAGATTATAGAGAACTGACATAAATTCTTCTTTAAAACTCTCCTGGATTCACCAGTGAACTCATGTGGACATGTTCCTTGTGTTTTGAAAGGTTATTGATTATTGATGTAATTAATTTCATAGATAAAGGCCTATTCAGGTTGTCACTTTCTTCTTTTATGAATTTAGGCAAATTTTTACTTTCAGGGGCTTGGCTACTTTATCTAGGTTATCAAATTTGTGGACATAGTTTTCTTTTAGTATCTTTTTAATGTTCATGTTATCTGTAGTGATACCTACTCTTTCATTTCTGATATTAACAATAGTTTTTTTTCTTATTTTTTTAGTTCCTAGCTAGAGATTTATCAATGTTATTGGCCTCTTCAAATAACAAATGTTTGATTTTGTTGGTTTCATTTCTTGACTTTCTGCTTTTGAATTTTTTGATTTCTGCTCTATTTTGTATTTCTTCTCTTCTGTTTACCTTGTAATTAATTTGCTCTCCTGTTTTCTGGTATTCTCAGGTAGAAGCTTATTGAATTTAGATATCTTCTCATTTCTTTATTTGCAGCTTTATTAAGCTATAATTGTCATATAACACTGTGTATGTTTAAAGTAGTACCAAGTGTTAATTGGATATACTTATGTATTAAAAAATAGTAATTACCACCATAGCTTTAGTTAACACTTGCATCACATAACATAATTACCATTTCTACTTCACGCTGAGAACACTTAATATCCACTTTCTTAGCAACTTTCAAGTACATAATAAGGTGCTACTAACTATAATTACTATATTCTACATTAGATCTCCAAAACTTACTCATAACTGGAAATTTGTACTTTTTGTCTAACATCTCTCTTTTTCTCCCATACTCCAACCCCTGGTTACCAGCATTCTATTTCTATGAGTTCACCTTTTTTTAGATTTCACATATAAGTTCATATATATTTGTCTTTTTTTGATTTATTATTTTTGAGGCATAGTACTTTATTTATAATTTATTATTTCTGAGGCATAGAGCTTACAGGTATATCCTCATTATCTTAGATGCAATATTCTTCTTTCTCATGATTCAATAGTATTGCATTGTATATACTACCATATCTTTATATTCATGCATCTACTGACAGACACTTAAGTTATTTCCATATCTTGATTACTATAATTAATGTGGTAATAAATATGGAGTATAGATATCTTTTAAAAACCTGTTTTCATTTATTTTGGACATATACCTGTATGGGGGAATTGATGGATCATATGGTATTTCTATTTCAAAATTTTGAGGAACATCCGTACTGTTTTCCATAGTGGCTACATCAACGTACATTCCCACCAACAGTGCACAAGCATTCCCTTTTCGTCACATTGTCACCAACATTTGTTATTTCTTCTTTTTTTAAATTAAAAAATATATATATTCATTTGAGAGACAGCATGAGTATTGGAGGGTGGATCACAGGGATAGAGAGAAGACAACTCAGGAGCCCCATACAGAGCTTGATCCCAGGACACCGAGATCACCACCTGAGCTGATTGAGCCTCCTAGGTGTTCATATTTTTTTCTTTTTCTTCCTTTTTTTTTACTTTTTGACAATAGTCATTCTAAAATCTGAGTGATATGTCAGTGTAGTTTTCATTTGCATTTCTCTGAAGATTAGGAATTTTGAAAGCCTACTTGTCAACCATTTGTTTCGCCTTCTTGGGAAAATGTCTATTCAGTTCCTCTGACCAGGTTTGAGTCAGATTGATTTGTAGTTGTTGTTTTGCTGTTAAGTTGTATGAGTTTCTTTTTATGGATTTTGGATACCAGCCCCTTATCAGATATGTGGTTTGCAAATAATTTTCTTTCATTCCAAAGTTTGCCTTTTTGTTGCTGTTGATGGCTTCCTTTGCTATGAAAAAGCTTTTCAGTTTGATGTTGTCCTACTTGTTTATTTTAGTTTTTATTGCCTTTGATTTTGGTGTAAAGTCAAAATATCATTGACAATATTTTTCTTCCTTAAGTCTTCCAATTCCAGGTCTCACATTCTGTTCTCTAATTTTGAGTGATTTTGTGTATGGTGTAAGATAATAAAGCTTCAGTTTCATTCTTTTTGCATAAGACTATCCAATTTTCCAAACACCGTTTATTGAAGAGACCATTTTTCCTCCTGTTTATTTTTGGCTCATTTATCAAAAATTAATTGGCCATATATGCATGGGTTTATGTCTGGGATGTCTGTATTTTCCATTGGTCTAAACGTCTGCTTTGATGCCAGATACTGTTTGAATACTGTACTTGGTAATACAGTTTGAAATCAGCAAATGAGAGGTTTTTAGCTTTGCTGCTTCTTGAGATTGCTCTGGCTTTCTGGCGTCTTTGTTATTCCACATAAATTTTGGAATTGTTTTTTCTATTTATGGAAAAGTCCCACTGGCATTTTGATAGGAAATGTATTGAAGCTATAAATAGCTTTGGGTAATATGGACATTTTAATAATATTAATTATTCTGAATATGAGATGTTCTTCCCTTTGTCTAGTGTTTAATTTTTCTGTCAAAGGTTTTTTTTTTTTTTTTAATCCCTCTAGTTTTCATTGTACTGATCTTTCACTTCCTAGTTTAAATTTATTCCTAAGACTTTTATTGTTTTTGATGCTACAGTGAAGGGGATAGTTTTATTGATTTTCTTTCAGATATTTTGTTAGTTAGTGTACAGTAACACAGCTAATTTCTGTATGATTATTTTATATTATGCAATCTAACTGAATTAGTTGATTCATTCTAAGATAATTTTGGTTGCATCTTTAAGATTTTCTGTGTATAAGATAATTTGCAATGAGTGACAGTTTTCCTTTTCTCCTTTCTGATTTAGATGTCTTTTGTTTGTTTTCATGCCTAACTGCTATAGATAGTACTTCCAGTGTGTTGTTGCATAAGAGTTGAGAGTGGGCACTTATGTCTTGGTTCTGTTCACAATAGAAAAGTTTTCAATTTTTCATTGTTGATTACAATGTTAGCTAGGAGTTTGTTGTATATGGCCTTTATTATGTTGAGTATGTTCTTTATATACATAATTTGTTGAGAGTTGTTGCTGTTTTCCATGGGGGGTATTATATGTGTCAACAGCTGCAAAATATAAGACACCAAGTATCATTTTCAAACACGATAGTATAAAAGTAAAAATTCCATAAGAGGAAAGCTGGATGATGTGCAAACATAGATATTAACACAATCCTGAACAAAGAGGGTGAAGGAGAAATCAAAAGAAAAAAAGAAAAACCTCCAAACAAATGAAAATGTAAACACAACACACCAAAAACACTAGATGTTATAAAAGCAGTCTGGGAGGGAAGTTTATAGTAACAAATGCTATATTAAGAAAATAGATCCCAAATAAACAACATAATTTTGCATCTCAAGGAATTAGAAAAATAACTAAAAACTAAGCCTAAAGTTAACAGAAAGAATGAAGTAATGAAGATCAGAGCAGAAATAAATGAAACAGAGACCAGAAAATCAATAGAAAAGGTTAACAAAACTAAGAGACAATTTTTTAGAAAGATGAAACTGACAAATTTTTAGCTAGTCTAAGAAAAAAGAAGACAAAATCAATGAAAGAGGAGACATTACATCTTATAACACAGAAATATGTAGCATCATAGGAGACTAATGTAAAAAAATTATAAGCCAACAAATTGTATGACCTAGAAGAAATAGATAAATTCCTAGAAACGTTCAAATCTGAACAGACTAGTAACAAACAGAGATTGAATCACTAATCAGATATATCCCCACACAGAAATCCCAGGACCAGGTGATTTCATTGGTCACTTACACCAAATATTTAAAGAATGTATGCAAGTTCCTCTCAGACTCTTCCAAAAAATTGAATAGGGGGAACACTTTCAAACTCATTCCGTGAGGCTGGTATTATCTTGATATTAAAGCCAGGAGGGAACAAAACAAGGGGGAAAAAAAACAACAACTATAGGCTAATATTCCTGATGAATTAAAGCAAAAATCTCAATAAAATATTAGTAAATTTAATTCAACAGCCTTAATAGTATCATGTTCTATGGCGATGTGAGATTTATCCCTGGGCTATAAGGATGGTTAAACATGAGCATATTAATAGATGTGATATACCACATTAATAAAATGAAAGAGTAATATATGGTTATCTCAAAAGATGAAAGAAAGAAAGCGTGTGACAAAGTAGTGTTACATTTTGAGAGGTTTTTTTTTTTTTTTTTTTTTTTTTTTTTAGTATATATATCCCAAATACTTGTCCTTTTTTGAATATGTGCTTTGCATATATTTTATCCCAGTGTATGGCCTTTCTTTTAAAACTATTGCAGAATTTTATTTGCTAATATTTTGCTTAGTACTTTTGCATCTCTACTTATGAGAAATTTTAAACTATAGTATTCCTTATTTTTCCTTACATTGATTTTGGTATAAGGCCAATATTAGCTTCATAAAATGAATTGGAAGGAGATCTCTGCTCTTCTAATTTCTGGGAGTATTTATTGGGTAAAAATATTCATTCTTTAAACATTTGGAATAATTCCCTACTGAAAATTCTGGATAAAGTAATTTATCTTTTGGATGTTTTTACTTACAAAATCAGTTCCTTACATGTTACAGAGCTATTCAAATTCTTGATTTCATACTGTCTGTGTTGTAGTTCATGTTTTTCAAGAAGTGGATCATTTCACTTAAGTTATCAAATGTGTATGTATATATTTGTTTATAGAATTTCTCTATTATTATTTTAATAGAAGTATAGTTGACATATATTTTATTAGTTCCAGGTATACAACATAGTGATTCAACAGTCATATACATTATAAGTGCCACAATAAGTGCAGATACTGTCACCCTACAAAATTATTACAGTTTTATTGACTATATTCTCTATGTTGTTTTTCATCCCTGTACTTTATTTTATAACTGGAATTTTGTACTCTAAATCCAATTCATTTATTTGGCCTATACGTACTCCTTCCTCTCCTCTGACAAACACCAGTTCTATGTATTTTAGTTTGTTTCTGTTTTTGGTTTGTTTTTTGTATTTTTAGATTCCACGTATTAGTGAAGTCGTATGGTACTTGTCTTTGTCTAATTTATTTCACTTAATAATTTTATCTGTGTAAGATTTTGTTCTTTTAATAGATGAGTAATATTCTATTGCATATACATACACCACATCTTTATCCATTCTTCTATCAGTGGACACTTAGTTTACTCCCATATCTTGGCTATTGTAAAGAATGTTGCAATAAACATAGAGGTGCATGTATCCTTTACATTGGTGTTTTTGTGTTTTGCGATAAATACACAGAGGTGGTATTCCTGGATCCATATGGTATTTCTATTCTCAAATTTTTGAGGAAATTAGGTATTGTTTTCCATAGTGGCTGCACCAATTTACATTCCCATCAACTGTGTACCAGGGCTCCTTTTTCTCAACACCCTTACCAATATTTGTTATTTCCCCTATGATATCTGCAAGGTCTGGCTGTGACACCTTTGTCTCATTGCTGGGAATAGTAATTTGTGTGATTTCAGTTATTTTAAATCTGCTGAGGTTTATTTTGTGGCCCAACATATGGCCTTTTTTGTATATTTATTATGGGCTCTTAAATATAATGTATATACTGATGTTGTGTCTCATGTTCTATAAATATTGATTATATTCTTCTGGTTGATAGTGTTGATTTCTTCTGCATCTTTCCTGTTTTTCATTTAGTTCTGTTAACTCGTGGTAAAGGAACATTGATGTTTACAATTACAATTTTGGGTTTATCCATTTCTCCTTAGAATTCTATCAGTTTTTGATTTGCTATCTTACATTCTTCTTGTTAGATGCATTTATGGTTAGTATATCTTCTTAATAGAATGACCCTTTATCATAATGTAACATCCCAGTCTTATAATTTTCTTTGTACTGTTCTATAACTTATATTAAAATATCCACGCCTTCTTTCTGTTTGATTGATATTTCATTGATATATGTTTTTCTATCCTTTGATTTTCAACTTACCTATTTTGATATATTTGAAGCAAGTTTTTTTATAGGTAACATATGCTTGGATCATATTTTTAATCTACTTTGTCAATATCTTATAATTATACATTTAGACCGTTTATATTTAATGCAACTATTGGTATTTTAGGGCTTAATTTTGCCATTTTCTTTTTTGATTTTGCTTTGTTCTCTTTTTTTTTTTATATCCATTTACTTTTTTTCTTTCTCATTAGTTACCTGAACTAACATTTTTGAGAATTTTATTTTGCTCCATTTCTAGGGTTTTTAGTATATCCATTTGAATGGTTTTTATGTTTAAATATTTGATCCAGGTATTACAAGATATATACATAATTTAGCAGACTATACTGGTGTTGAGATTCTGCCAGTTCAAGGCTAGTACAGAAACCTTACCTACTTTTAAGCCCTTTTGCTTTCCTCTATTTGTAATACAGTTTTCTTACATATTCTATACATATATTTGGAACCTCATCAGGCAGTGTTATAAATTTTGTTTCGACTACCAAACATAATTTAAAGGATGCACAAGGAGAATTTATTTATGGATCTTCTTGCTTATCATGTTGTCCCCTCCCCCATCCCTGCAATGTTTCAAGATTCCTTCTTTTCTGTTTTTTCTGTCTAGAGAACTGCCTTGAGATACTATTTTAAGATGCCTGCTTGTGACAAATTCTCTTTCTGTTTTTCTAAGGATGTCGTCCTTTCCTTTTCATTCTGAAAAATAATCCACTGGGTAGGATTCTGGGCTGACAGGTATTTCAGCATTTGAAAGACACTGTGATACTCCTTTTGGCCAACACAGATTCTGATGAGAAATCTATTATTAATCATTTTTCCTCATAGGTAAGGTTTCAGAGGTTTGAGTAAGATGTATTCTGGAGTGGGTTTCTTTAAATTTGTCCTGTTTAGAGTTCACTCAGTTTTTTAAGTACTTTTTGTGGCTTGCCCTTTTTTCTCCTTTCCTTCAAGGATTCTGCCACAACAGGTCCCTGAGGCTCTCTCTCTCTCTCTCTTTTTTTTAAAGTCTATTTTCTATTCTTTGTTCATATTGAATAATTTGTTTTTATCTCTGAGTTCATTGTTGTTTCTCTGTATTCATTTTTTTGTTGAGTCCATCTATTAAGCTTTTCATTTGGTTATTGTATCTTTCAGTTCTAAAATTTCCATTTGGTTCGTCTTTGTCTTCTACTTCTTTTGCTTAAAGCTCTATGTTTATTTGCTGAAGTTTCATATAGTTTCATTTGTCTCATAAATATCCAAAATGGTTTGTAGGAATATTTTTAGCATGGCTTTTTCAAAAACTTTGTTATAAAATTCTAGTGTGCCCGTGACTTTTGTGTTACCATCTATTCATTGCCATTTTTTATTCCATTCAAGATGCTTCTGATTCTTGGCATGATGAAGGATTTTTTGTTGAACTTAGACATTTTGCATATTATTCTATGAGACTTTGGATCTGAATTAAACCTTCTGTTTTGGCTGGCTTATTTTTGGTAAAACTACTAAATGGGGTGTCACCTCATTACTGCCAGGTAGAGGCAAAACTTCAGGTTTCTCATGGACCTCTATTAGTGATCGAGGGGGGTGGTCTTCCTCACTGTTGGTTACAGATGGGAATTCTGACCATCCCAGGGGTTGACACTAGAACTGGTGGGGGTAGTTTCATTATTAACTAGAGACATGGTGAATGTCATGACTCTTCTCTCGGCCTTCTTTAGCTTCACTCAAGTTGAGAGAGAGAGAAAGAGAGAGCGCATTAATGCAGGTGAGATAAAAGTCCAAATCACCCAAATGATCCCTACTAAAACCACAGTAGAGAGGGTGCTTCTGCTTCCATAGCAGTGAAAGTCCTAGCTCCATACTTGGCTTTCTTTGACATCCTGCATTATAGCCTCACTATAGTGGACGTCTAGGCATTTCACATTGTGTTTATATGGGTGAAGATGCATGGTTATATTTCTTTGAATGTGTGTGTGCACATGTGTATGATATTTGGCTAGAGAAGAAAAGTTATTGATTAAACTTGCTTTTAGTTTTTAAATTTTTTCCTGCTAGAAATCTTTCTTGATACTTTGTCTAGGAAAATAAGTTTTGTTGGAATTCTTTTTGTTTGTTACGTGGATGTTTCTGGATTACCAGCTTTTTCAATACTCAGCTGGGGATATATGAGATAAAAACCCAAGTAACATGCTAACATGCTACCATGCCATTCCCTGTGCCCTGAAGACACCTAGTCAGTCTGCTATTTTCAATGCATTCTTCAAGTTTTAATTTTTGTTTTATATGTAACATCTACAGATTTTAATTGTACTTAACATACTACTCTACCCCATAGAAACAGAAGTCCGTCTACCTTTTTGGAATTTTTATTACCTAAAAAAATTGCTCCTTTTTTCCCCCATAATGACTCTCATATTTTATCATCTTTTCATTTTTCTTTTACCATGTGTCTCACTATAATAGTTCTTTAAACCTGAGTTTTATTATTATTTTAAAGACTTTATTTATTGGCCAGAGAGAGAGCACGCATGAGTGCACAAGCAGGGAGAGAAGCAGGTAGCAGTTGAGGGAAAAGCAGACTCCCCACTAAGCAGGAAGCCTGATGCGGGACTTGATCCTAATAAGACCCTGGGATCATGACCCGAGCTGAAGGCAGATGTTTAACTGAATGAGCCACCAAGTCATTCCTAAACCTGAATTGTATAATAGTGATATTTAATATAATGATTGCCATTCCCACCATTGATTTATTAAAAGTGAGAAAAAGAGGTTAAAAATTAACCTCTTTAAAGTCCAATAAAAGTGCCTTTTATTTTTTTTTCAGTTTTTATTTAAATTCCAGTTAGTTAACATACAATGTAATATTAGTTTCAGGTATACAATATACTGATTCCACACTTCCATAGAATACCCACTAGTCATCTTAAGAAGTGTCTCCTTAATACCCATCACCTATTTCACCCAACTAGCACCCATCTCCTCTCTGGTGGTAATGTTTGTTCTCTATAGTCAACACTCTCTTTCTTGGTTTGCCTCTCTCTCTCATTTTTCCTTTTGCACATTTGTTTTGTTTCTTAAATACTGCATATGTAGGGGCACCTCAGTGGCTCAGTTGGTTAAATGTCCAGCTCTTGATTTTGGCTCAGGTCATAGTCTCAGGGTCATAAGATTGAGCCATGTGTCAGGATGTTCACTTATTCCTCTCTTTCTCCCTCTCTATCTTTGTCTGCCTGTCTCTTTCTCATAAATAAATAAATGATAAAATCTTTTTAAAAATCCACATATGAGGTAAATCATATAGTATTTGTCTTTCTTTGACTTATTTTGGTTATTTTGCTTAGCATAATACTCTCTAGCTCCATCCATGTCATTGCAAATGACAAGACTTCATTCTTTTTTATGGTTGAGTAATATTCCTGTGTGTGTGTGTGTGTGTGTGTGTGTGTTATCCATTCATTAGTCAATGGACACTTAAGTTGTTTTCATAATATGGCTATTGTAGATAATGCTGTTAGAAAACATTAGGGTGCATGTATCCTTTTGAATTAGTATTTTTCTGTATTCTTTGCATAAATACCTAGTAATGTGATTGCTGAATCATAGGGTAGTTGTATTTTTTTAATTTTTTTGTGTGTGTGCATGTATGCATGCCTCCTTAAAACTTAAAAAAATTACAATAAAAATGAACTGCTGGAAAACTTGTGTCCTTTAAATGTTTACATTTTATATGCTATGGGACTATAAAGCCTTAAATTCAGTGCTAATTTCTGAGGCATCTTTGGGTTTCACATGACTGATCTTTCTATGACTATATTAGTAAGTATGAATAGAATGATTTTTAAAAGATCTTATTTTTAAGTAATCTCCACACCCGACATCAGACTTGAGCTCAAAACCCTGCAATTAAGAGTCACACACCCCACCAAGCTAGCCAGGCATCCCTAGAATGATTTTTACAAATTCTGTATCTGTCCCTATTATATACTAAGGTTTTTTATAAATGGATCCATCTTTTATTTCTATCTCAATATATAGGTATGTTCATTAAATAGATTTGTCTCTTAGAAGATAATGGAGTTGTTGGAAAAATCTTTCATAAATAATTAGAGAAATGTCCATCATTTTCACCATACACTGGGAATAGTATTGCCTAAAAAAGGGATCATGGTGCAGATGAGGGAATCATGATACTAACTTCATAGAAGTGATAACTAATATAATAATATTAACATTAATGCTATATAATGTTAATATATAATGTTAACTATATAATTATATATAGTTGATATATAATTAGTATTTTATAATATTAATATTATAATTGGTAATGTAATTAATATTAAATAATAGCTAATATGCTCTCTTTCATAATTTTTTCAGTAGGAATAGCTAAAGTACCTGGTAACCAAATAGTCGCTTAACTGACTGGAAGTCACTGCAATTACTTAAATCCCTCAAGTATATTCTTTTTCAAAACTTAATAAAAAAAAGATACATTGGCATTTGGCTTGATTTTTATTACATATACATCAAAGTTCAGCTTTTTGACATTAAAGTTCTTCAGTATATGCCACCATGTTCTCTGCAAAATAAAAGTATGTGATAAACAAAATAAAACCCATCACAAATCTTTTGGAAATTAAACACCTTTAATTTGGAGCCTTATTCTATTGTTTTTAAAACATTTAATCTCATAGATAATATTTACATGATGAAATATAGTGTTTAAAAATAAGAAAGTATTAATTAGTGAATTTGAAATGCTATTATTGTATAATGACATTTACATTTTAAAAATCTTAATATAGATACTTTTGAAGTGTGACCAAGTGTATTAAGAGTACCCCTTACTTTATAGAAGTCCAAGTCAAACAAGTGCCCCTAAATGATAAGAGATATATGAATAAAAATGGAGCCAGTGTATAAATCAATTGACATACTTTCCAAACCCTCCAAAAAAATGAAAAATGATAATCACATTGTCTCTTCTGAATGATTTTGCTAATTTACGTTTAGACAAGTAGACCAAGAATAATTTACTATCTTTTGAATAGTCTCTTGATAATAGTATATCATAGACAAAAAAAAAAAAAAAAAAAGCTGAGGCAAGTTTAAACATTAATAATTGTGTATAGTAGTAGGTTGATGATTGATTTGAACATATTATAATAACACTTTATTTTTACTTATTTATTGTAAAGGTTTATTTACTTATTTTAGAGGGTCATATATGTTAACTTGAGTAGGGAAAGGGTCAGGAGAGGGAGAGGGTGCCTGGGTGGCTCAGTTGGTCAAGCCACTGCCTTTGGCTCAAGTCATGATCCCGGAGTACCAGGATCGAGTCCTGAATTGGGCTCCCAACTCCATAGGGAGTCTGCTTCTCCCTCTGACCTTCTCCCCTCTCATGCTTTCTCTCTCTCTCTCAAATAAATAAATAAAATCTTTAAAAAAAAAAAAAAAGGAGAAGGAGAAAAGCCAACTCATTGCTGAGTGTGTAGAACAATGTATGGCTGATCTCAGGACCCTGAGATCATGACTTGATATCAAGTCAGATGCTTACTTAACTGCCTGAGTTACACAGGTGCCCCTTCTTTATTTTAATAGTTATGAATGCCCACACTCCTACAGCTTGCTTGGTAACTCATTTTTTTCCATCTTAAAATGAAAATACAATCATAATCTGCATTTTCTTTAGGGAAATTGCAGTAAGATATTATTTCAACATATTGTGTGATTGCATTCAGAGTTATGATAATCTGATAAATTCGGGTTGGGAGAAGAACATTTTTTCTACTGTTATGCCCGATCATGTTGAAAGAGTTCCCTGTGCTACAATGACATGAGCCTTTCTTCTGACTCATGCTTTCTTCCTCAGGAAAGATGAAGAAATACTACCAATTCTTATACCTGAAAGGAAAAAAAAAAAAAAAAAAAGACATAGATTACCCCGTCTTTCAATTATCTCCTGTTGTATAATAACTAACTTCAAACTTTAGAAGTATTAGATAATTTATTACCTTGAACAGTTTTCCAGTGTCAGGAATCCAAAAACAGCTTAGCTAATTGGTTTTGGCTCATGGTTTCTCAAAAGATTATAATCAGTAAGTTACTGGGAATGTGGGCACCTGAAGGCCTGACTAGGCTGAGGTTTCTACTTCCAAGTTCATGCAACTAACTGGCTCTTGTTGGAGGGCTTTATTCCCTCACCGTGTGGGCTTTTCTGTAAGGCTGCTCATTGTCAATGTGACAGCTGTTTTCCACAGTGTGGCAAATGATTTCTCTCTCTCACACACACACAGAACGAATGAAAGCTTCACTGCTTTTATACTCTAATAATCTTGAATGTGACATACCATAACGTCTGCCATATTCCATTGTTTGATCATGCAGAGCAATCATGCAATGCAAAAGGGTGCTACACAGTACTATTAATCATGCAGAGATTATTGCTGACCATTTGGAGGCTGTCTGTTGACAAAGATTCTTTGCTCAACCAAACTTCAGTCAGCTTTCTAAATCTTCTCCTGGTACATCTGTGCATTTCCTTATAAAATCTAGTTTTAGCAAGAATTCTAACAGGTCAGTTTAACCAGAAATTCCTCATCCTCAATATCTGATTACTTTCAATATCTAATCACCCCTCAGATGAGACCTGATTACTGTGATTTGTCTTTAGTAAGAATCCTGTTAGGTTGGTTTAGCCAGAATCTCCCTTATCCCTGATGTTTCCTCTTAGTAACTATCCTATCTACTGACCCCCACCTTATTCTTTGGCTCCAAATTCCCACATGTCTGTACTGTAATTGGAATTGAAACTAATCTCTCTAATCTATAGCAAAAATTTACTCTAGGTATCACCATACTTATCACAATGGTCCTGAATAAGGTCTTGCCATCTTTAACAAGTATCATGAATAGTTGTTTTTAATACTACCTTCACTGCAGTTATGGCACTAATTACGCAGAGTTAGCATAAATGTTACAGGTTAAGGACACATTGCCTACAAGACTGTCTTCACTTAGAACTTCAACTGAAAGCTCCAGGGTTCAGAGATTACCTGTACTTTGACCAACTACCTGCTTATTTTTGGTTATTCCCTTTACTTCCTCAAGTTTGGTAATTTGTTAGAAGGATTTACAGAACTCATAAAAGGGTCATATTTGTAATTACATATTTATTATAAGGGATATAAATCAGGATCGGTCAAAGTCTGTGAGGATTCTACATGTGAATCTTATATGCCCTCAGTACACATCACCCTTCCAGCACATTCATTTAAGATTACCAGAGACAGAAGTTCATTGACCTTGAGGTATGCAGATATTTTAATAGTTTTTCATGCTCTGGGCATGACTGACTGAATCACTGGCCACTTGTTTGAACTCAATATCCAGCTCCTTTCATTTCTCTGGATATCCACCAGATATCTCTCAAAGGCTTAACCCTCTAAACACATGATTGGTTCTTTTGGCATGACTAGTTCCCGTCTTGAAACTCTGTAGGTGACTATCGTGAGTCACTTTCTTAGCACAAATTCAGTGTGGTCTGAGGGGCCCACCAATAATAATAAAGATATTCATAGGAATATATTCTGTATATTCCTCTATGCTATATAATGTATAGTAGCATATCCTATCACTGTATTCAGGGGTGCTTACTTTTAGGAAGGTAAGTCTAAAGCCAAAATGAATATCTTTTGGCCAGGATTCTTGGAAAATGGCAAAAAATAAAAATGTGGAGGTTAAAATAAGTTTGGGATGATTGAAGATGTTACTACTGTCACCGTGCTTAGTACTATGAAACTCAATTTGCTGTGATTTGCTTTTTATAAATGTGGGTATATGGCTGTTTATTATATTCCACGTAAATTTTTTTGAATGTCCAATTTTCATTAAAAAATGAAAGGGCACATATGTTCAAGTTAAATTCTACAACCTTACACCTTTAGTCTTTTATTAGATTCTTGCATAAATGAAATACTAAAATATTAATATCATTTTTTTGACTAACCCTAATCAGAGTTTTATAGAATCATCAGGTCCCCACCCTCCAACATTTTCCCTCACCTACTCAAAATATCTGCAATCATTAAGAATTAAATCCTTCCTTGTCTTTGAAATTTCACTAGGTAAACCTGCTAGTTTACCACTTTTTAACCAAGGAGCTAAAGGTGGGAAATTTTCCCATAAGGTCTACACTTTCTTAGGTACCTGCTGCTACTCCAAAAAGCCCATTACTGATGCTTTGATCATTTGTACCATAAGAGCACAGATGTATGTAGGAGGATTCATCATTTCTTTCTGTTATTCAGTCTTGCAAGTATGCTTTGATAAGTTTTAGAGTTTAGGGAACAGAGTTTTTTGTTTGTTTGTTTGTTTGTTTTGTTTTGGACAGACAGGGATCACAAGTAGGCAGAGAGGTGGGCGGCGGGGGCGGGAGGTGGGGCAAGCAGGCTTCCTGCTGAGCAGAGAGCCCAATTCAGGGCTCCATCCCAGGACCCTGGGATCATGACCTGAGCTGAAGGCAGAGACTTTAACCCACTGAGTCACCTAAGTACCCCAGAGAACAGAGATTTTAAAACGTACTTACAACCCCTTTCCCTCAAGATTTCCAACATTCATATAAGAATTTGGAAGAGATTATGCTGAATGAAATAAGTCAAGCAGAGTCAATTATCATATGGTTTCACTTGTTTGTGGAGCATAACAAGTAGCATGGAGGACAAGGGGAGTTAGAAAGGAGAAGGGAGTTGTGGGAAATTGGAAGGGGAGGTGAACCATGAGAGACTGTGGACTCTGAAAAACAATCTGAGGGGTTTGAAGGGGCAGTGGGTGGGAGGTTGGGGGAACCAGGTGGTGGGTATTGGAGAGGGCACGGATTGCACGGAGCACTGGGTGTAGTACAAAAACAATGAATATTGTTACGCTGAAAATAAATTAAAAAAAAAAAAAAAGAATTTGGACCAGATATGTATTTGATTAAATGTCCTGATGATGTGCTCCAAATTACCTCTCCTTTAAGTAAGTGAGTAGCTATATCAAACTTGGCTTTTTATTATATCAGGATTAGTTCTCCCTGTCAGACAGACCAGTACCCTAATGAATTCTTCCCTATTCTACCTTCATTCCCTAGACTCAAGTGGAGATTCTTAAAACACAGATTAAGAGCATAAGCAGAATGACTATGACTATCTTGTAAAATTTTATTCTGACGGTATTGATTTTATCTTTGGAAAGTTTGTTGTTCCATAGTATCCTTACTTTACTCATCCTCAAGATTCATGGATTTTATAGGTGCTACAATAAAACAACCTATAGAAGTTGTGTCTGCTTCATTTAGACAGAGTTACTGCTTTTATGGTAATCAGGGTTTTGAATATGCTTATCACCATCGCAAAACATATGCTTGTGATTTTCTTTTTCTTATTTAATCACAAGTTGAGTTAGGGTACAGGTACAATTCAGCAGATGTTCTTTTTTATAGGATCAACTTTCAGAAATTTTTACTTTACATACCCTCATTTCCCCTCAGATTTAACCAATACATATTTTTGATGACTAAGACATTCAACTGAACATCTATTATTGAGTGCTTTGTGTATTCCCAGATATAAGCATATAAACACATAAATGTAATTTGGTGAGAAACTTCCAAGAATCTTAATGTGCTTAATATCTCGGGTGGTGGAGGGTTATAAGTGAATTGGTATAAGGAAAGAAAAATTGAATATCATTTAGAAATAGGTACCATACTGTGGAAGAAAAGAAGACCAACTATTTGCAACTGGAGAAATTAAGGCATCTTTCTTGTAGGATGTTTCATTTGAGCTAAGCCTAAAAGGAGAAAGGTAACCTCAGGAGACTGAGAATAAATTAGGAATAGGAAATAGATTATTATGAGTAAAATGCATAGGGACTAGATTAGAAAGAAACTTAAATTTGTCTGAAGTAGTTTGGTTTATAAAATCTTGCTGTTGTTTGAGAAGGAAAATGTCTTTTTTTTCTCTTCTGTGTTTTAGAAAGATAAGCTCTACAAAACAGATAGAAGGGAAAACAATGGGGAATTAGATTAATCAAATGTTAAATTCAACGATGGCAGGAATATTATCTTGCTCTTCCAGTTTTTTCCTTTTAATTTATTTTTCTCCTAAGCACAAATAATGATGTGGGTTGTACCCAGAAGCTACTAAATAAATGTAGTATATGTTATTGAGACACAGCTATCTGAGTACAGGGACATCTATATATTTCCTTGGTGATTCTCCAATGAGAAGAATTACATTTTAGGATGACCATAACTACATAATTTTTACATTAAAGAGGGAATTATATTTGTACTTAGGGCAAGCTACTTTTTCTTACATTGAAAAGTTAATGATCATGAAAACACCCATCTAGTTTAAATAGAGCCATTCTTTTTGTCTGACGAAATTAAGGGATTCCTTCTACCCATCCTTCCCACACATTAGAACATATTTCAGAATAATTAATAGGAAGAAGAGTCCTTAGAGAAGATGGAGTTTAATCTCCACAATTTACAGATGAGAAAACTGAGATGGGGTGGAAAATTCTCTTTCAACTCAACACATTAATTTCTACTTTCTATTTTTATTGTTATTTTCTCAAACATCTAATACATTTTGAAACTAGCATATATACCAAGGACTTAGTCAGCAGAAAAAGAAGTGGCGTTTTAAATAACATCATATATTGCCAGCTTTCTCCACAATAATACTGCTATGCTCAGCATGTGAGCCTGTATAACAGAGCAGATTTATTACTTTTAACAGTAATAAACTACAAGTTTATGCTTTTTTTGAATAATTTATGTTATACTCATATTGCTAAAATCTAGATTTATGTTAAAATCTATGAAGTGGTTTAGTAGGTATTTTAATAGGATTTTTTTTGCTGTTTTTCAAAAGAGAAGATGAAGGGGAGCATAGCAGGTGACAGAGTTATGCATCCGCATATGGAAACTGGTAGGGAAATAAATGTAGTCTTTACTTTTTTATATATACAGCATTTAGGGAATCCTTAAAGAGTGATGAATTTGACCTAGCATCTTTCCATTTCTAGCGCTTAAATTTACAATTACCATGTAAATTTCTGAATAAAACCCTTTTTCCTCTACAAACTTCATGAGTAGAGGCAGATGCTACTTTATCTTAAACTTTCTTTACAGTGCTATATTGGATGAGAAAGGCTAATATAGTTATAGAAAGTAATAAAAGGAAGGAGCTTAAACAGAAATACTTCATATTCCCAGCATGGTAACATTTTGTAAAGTTTGTGTCTTTTCATTAATTAGTATGATTCATTTTTCTATAGAATATATCTCCAATTTTCATTTCTATATGCATCAATTTTTCAATTATATTTGATTAAAATTGGTCATAGAGCTAATAAATATTAAAAGTAAGGAAAATACTGATTATATCTATGTTTTCTTGAGTCTATACGAATTTAAGTCATTTTGTTCTCCTATTTTCGACTATCTTGTAATTGCCATTTTTATTGTTTTCATACACAGAGCAAGAGTGTATTAGCACAGGTAATGAATATAAACCTTACTAATAGTTATTTTTCACAGCTAATTATAAGGTATCTCCATAGAAAAAATATGAATGAAACAAATAATTCTTCTACTAAAAAGATTTTGATGAGACATTGAATAGAATTGAAGTGATTCCAGAGTAATACCTAAAATCACTACCAATAGTACATATTTTTTTCTCTAGACATCAATTAATATAATGGTATTTTGAGGTTCAGTTATAAAAAGGAAGCAAATAAAACTATAGGAAAAAAAAAAACCTGAATAGAGAGTGTAATCCAATGATGTGTATGAATGAAACCCCAGTTGATTTCTTATGCAACCTATGTGGCAGGTCTAAAAGAAAATTAGCCTATGAAAGCAGCCAACACTTCCACAAAATGACATTCAGTATTTCCTGCTAACATATGAAGAGCAGAAAGTTACCACCATGTATAGGGAAGCCTTAATAAATATGTTTTGCAGTAATAAGCAAAAAATCTAAAAAATATGTGATTTCTGTGGAAATAAATCCTTATGCAATAAATCCATCATTGTAATGATAGAGTATTGTTCGTACGGATGGAACTAGAGCGTATCATGCTTAGCAAAATAAGTCAAGCGGAAATAGTATTTTAAAAGACACTTGTATCTCTAGGAAATGGTATTTTAAAAGATTCAAATGTTAATGATTCTGTTTTGTGAGAACTATGTGAACTTATACATACTTGGAATGCATGTTCTAACCATTTTAAAATATTAATTTTCAGACTTTGGACATGCATTAGCATAAGCAAAGAGTTTATTTAGTTTAAGGAGATCCATGCATAGCTACAACAAGATGTGATTAAAATAATATTTGGTACTATGTGGGGCAGAATTCAGTTGGCCTCACTTACAGAACCCAAATATAGAAGCTCATATAATGCAATTTAAGTCTAACCCCTTTTTACCAAAATGTATGAAATACCACATATAGACGGACAAGCAATCCACCCATCTAATCATAGCTGTAGACACTTATAGTTCCAGAACTTGAAGATTAGTTTGCTGTGTTGGTCAATAGCTATTTTCTTAGAAAGAAAATAATGACTTGGGAAAAATAAATTTGGAGCCATTGTCACTTGAAGTTTTCTCCTCAGAAGTATAAAAGAGCCAGAAGCCTTTTTCTGTATGCTTTTTTGTCATTCCATTAACTTTGAGCTTTCTATTTATTTCCTTAGAATTTAACACTAGATACCTATATATTTCTGATAAAAATTATTTATGATCCACAGGACTAACATAAGTAACATAATTGGCACAGCTATTCAGAAACGTAGAAAAGTATGTAGCAAATACTAGGTTCAATTTCCCTTTAAAAGCTCCAAACTGCGTATGGAAACATTAAGAGCAGTTTAAGAGCCTTGGTTTAGGAGAATCCCTTAGAAATATAAAATGCAGTGATTTTAAATTTCTCCCAATCTGATTTAAAGATGAATTATATGCCAGAAAGAAAATTGATTTTTCTGGAGACAATTTTATCCACATCTGGGGATTTCAATTCTGAATATTCTTAAATAAAAAGGAAAAGATGGACATAACTTTTATCATGGACAGATTAAAAGCTTGTGACCCCTTAGGTTATCTATTTTTGTGGTCATCTCAATGTGTCTCCATACTTTCAGAGTTCATGGGCATGTCTGATCAATAAAAAGTTTGTCCATAAGCAAAACTCAATCTGGAGGTTTTTGCCAGTTATGTGCACTGATACACTTCCATAGTTAACTTAATAAGTTCAACAGGACTTAAATTTTTAAAATACATGATGACAGTAATCAAAGAATATAATTCCTCTGTGCTTTGTGTTTTGAGAGCATCAGTTTTTTTCACACTTACTTAAAGATTTTATGTAAGTTTCAGTAGAAGTTGGCCCTTTTTGAAGCCACTGTAATGATTTCCATAAAAAAGAATCATTGCTAAGTTTTTAAAAGTTGGACGATGAATAGCAAGAATAGTATTGACTTACTCAAAACAGCTGTATTTATTTTGCTTCAAGGAATGAGTTCTTTTAGAAAATCTTTAATGATCTGATCTGATCCCATCATTAATCAAAATCTGCTTTGTTATTTAAAACAATGTTGTTTATCTTTTTGTCATACCATTTTATGTCGTGAAGTTTTAAGAGAATCTATAGGCAGTCTTTATAGGTATAATAAACCGATCCTTAATTTGGCTCCAAGAATTAAGTTCAAAAACTCTCATTAGAGCAACAACTTCAGAACAAACTTTGCTTTGGGTTACCTTTTCAAAACCATGTAAACCTCTCCTTGTTATTGTTGTGGTATTCCTGAAAACTACTTTTTAAAACTTTTCATCTACTTGGAGTTGTTGACACACTCCTATGCCCAGTTGGTGACCACCAGTTTTTGATCAGGTTCTAGAGATAAAAAGGTTCACAGTCATTAATCTTAAAAATGGGCATAGTTTTTATGGAGTATTCTCCATCTGCTTGGCACTACAGGCCAAATGTTTGCTTCCTCCATGTAAAGTGTAAGAAATATTTGAAATTACAGTGACCACTTGAGTTTTTTTGCACAAAAGACTTGAGTCAAATTAGACGGGAAAAAAAAAAAAAAAAACCTTATGGAGATATTTTCTTTATTCTGTCTAAAAAGGCAACTGCATTAACAAGGACTTTTTAATCATTAAATTTGATGACCTTGAACTAAGAGTTAAAGTTATCATTTAAATAAAGTACAGTGATCCCCCTCTTTTGTACATGTGCATATCTTGAAACATTTTTCTGAATAAATGATGCCTCCTTTCCTTGCAGCTGGAGTATAATTAGCCTTTTTGAGTAATAATTCCATACCTAATTGAAGTTGGCTCTATTTCAATTCTCTTTCTTTTTCACTTCATTTCTATTTATCTTCTCTGGAGAAATATGGAGATTACTTCATCATAAGCAAGAGTTTTCTCTTTTTTTTATTATATGTTCATTCTAGGAATATCTAGTCAAGTTAAATGCTCAATAAATTCTAAAAGAGAAAACTTAAACTCATTGTGTTTCTTTTGTTTTATTTTTTTCCTTGTAAAACTAGAACAGAAAAAAAATCACTTTTGAATTTGGAAAATATTTTTAATCCTATATTGGAAGAAAAATTATATAATTAGAGCATTCAGTATGAATTCAAGAGTTAGAATGTTTTATGGAATACTATGCAGCCTCAAAAAGAAATGAAATCTTGCCATTTATGACAACATGGATGGAACTAGAGGGTATTATGCTTAGCAAAATAAGTCAATCAGAGAAAGACAATTATCATATGATCTCTCTGATATGAGAAAGTGGAGATGCAACGTGGGGGGTTTTGGGAGTAGGAAGAGAGGGGGACAAACCATAAGAGACTCTTAATCTCACAAAACAAACTGAGGGTTGCTGGGGGGAGGTGGGTTAGGAGAGGGTGGTGGGGTTATGGACATTGGGGAGGGTATGGGCTATGGTGAGTGCTATGAAGTGTGTAAACCTGGCGATTCACAGACCTGTACCCCTGGTGCTAATAATACATTATATGTTTTTAAAAAAATAAAATAAATTAATAAAAAGGAGTTAGAATGTTTTGATGTATGAATATAGAGACATGTATATTAAAAAGAATTCATGTACTATTCCTGATAATTAGTCAAATCTTAGAAAAATTAGATAAATTGTACTTTAGCTTTTAAAATACTCTCCATCCTCTTTCTAATGTTACCACTGTATAAAAATAATTTTCACATGATATTTGACTTAAGACAAGATTTGGGTTGGGGTGCCTAGATGGCTCAGTCAGTTAACGTCTGACTCTTGATTTAGGTTCAGGTCATGATCTCAGGGTTGTGAGATTGAGCCCTGTGTTGGGCTCTGTGCTTACCATGGGGTCTGTTTATAACTCTCTCTGCCTCTACCCCTGCTCTCTCTTTTTCAAATTTAAAAAAAAAGACAAGATTTGGGTTTTATAACTCCTAGCTTAAACTTCTACAAATTAGGGTAATAAAATATGTATAACTAAAATTACATTGAGATCCTTTTAAAAGGTTTCAATATTGTAAATCATTTTAATGCAACTGCTATAAGGAAATGATTTGTTGCATTAAATTGTAACTTCTATGCCATTAGTCAACTTTATTTTAGTATCTATATTAAATTGAAATAATATATACTATTTGGATATCTAGACAATTTCCAGACAAAATACAGATAAAAACATCAGTTATTTAGACATTTATTTATTTGACAGAGATTACAAGTAGGCAGAAAGGCAGGCAGAGAGAGGAAGGAAAGATATTGATTTTTTTTAAAGATTTTATTTATTTATTTGACAGACAGAGATCACAAGTAAGCAGAGAGGCAGGCAGAGAGAGAGAGAGGAGGAAGCAGGCTCCCCGCGGAGCACAGAGCCTGATGTGTGGCTCGATCCCAGGACCCCAGGATCATGACCTGAACCAAAGGTAGAGGCTTTAACCCACTGAGCCACCCAGGTGCCCCACATATTGATTAAAAAAAAAAAAAAAAGAGGGTCTCTGGACCCTAAACTGAACATTTTTACATGGCAGATATATTTAAAAGTAGTATTAGAATTTTGGTTTTCTTTTTATAAAATTATCATGTTTCCTGTGGCCAGACAGCAGAAATAACTTTTTATCACCAAGAGTTTCTATTAAGTCTGAACTTTAATTTTTATAAAGTTTCTTAATTTTGAAAATAACATTACAGGCTCTCTGCTCAG
The DNA here is from genome assembly GCF_030435805.1 of Mustela lutreola. Taxonomy (NCBI): domain Eukaryota; kingdom Metazoa; phylum Chordata; class Mammalia; order Carnivora; family Mustelidae; genus Mustela; species Mustela lutreola. Next base: position 97,685,582 of record NC_081296.1, read on the forward strand.
TGGGAAGCCTGCTTCCCCTCTCTCTCTATGTCTCCCTCTCTGCCTACTTGTGATTTCTGTCAAATAAATAAATAAAATCTTAAAAAAAATAAAAGAACATTGCTACTAACATACATTTTAGTCATTGTATATTATCAAAATATTAACCACATAAATATCTTTTTCCCTTGAAGAATACAATTTTTGTTTGTATTTTGTCTCCCTTGACAATTCTACTTTATTGTGTTTGTTGCAAATTTGGACCATTGAAAATTAAAAAAAAAAAAGAAATAAAAGAAAAGAAAACTTGTTAAACTGTCTAAAAACAATAGTTAGAAAATCTAACCCTAATCAAGTTTTCCTAAAATGGCCACACATAAAAAATATTTGCTCCTTCAATTTATAAAATAAATCATCGTAGGAATAACAAGTTCTGTTTGATATTGTCAACATTTTGTTGTGAGTGATTTTTTATTTATTTAATTTAGAAACAATATTTTTAAAAATCCTAGAAAGGAGAGTTAGTGAGGGTTAAAAGGATGAGTTTCTTTAATCAAAATGTGATATTAAAATAAAATCTGAAGGACATGAGAAATGAGCCATGCAGTAACTGGAGGAAGAAATTTTGAGGCAGGTAGAAAGACTACTGCAAAAGCTTTGTAGTGGGAGAGTGCCTGGAAGTGTTTGAGAAGTAACAGGAATCCAAGAATGCTAAAGAGGGTGGTCTGGGGCAGAGTTAAGTTACAGGAAATGACATCAGAGACCTGACAGTACAGCTTATGCAATGGGGTCTGTTGGCCACTGGAAAGTATCTTTCTTAGTCTAAGAAGTTTAAGAGGCAAAGTAGGGCTGTGATCTGACTTTATATTGTAATAGGATCACTATGCCCGTTGCTTTAACCTAGATATAAGTGGGACAAATTTAGCAATAGGACTGTGAATTAGACCAGGCAATGTTGCTGTGGCCTGGAGTGATGGTGGGGGGAGTGGTGAAATGGTGTTGCACAGTGCATATAGGTTTAATTTACATGCAATGAAATGATTTGGTTAGATAGAAAGAGATACTCAGATATTAGGCCTGAGCTATAGAAAAGATGAAGAGTGCTAAAGGAGCAAGCTTGAGCCAAGATCAGGAGTTCTGGCTGGAACAGGAATGAAGAAAGATTTCTATAAAGATGCCAGAGGGTAAAAATAGTGCTAAACACATACATAGCATCTAAGTTCAGGCAAGCCTTTGATATTAGGGTAGGCAGTAGTTGAGATTTATTGTTTATATCAACATTGAATCTAAATTATTCAAAATAAATTTCATCTATGAAGTCATAATGTAAACATGTTTAATAGAAAATCAGCAAATATATCCCTTACTATCTTGTAAAATTACTTGAAAATGTGCCCCAACCTGAAACAAAATATAATTCAAATACATAGGAAACTTGGACTAAGAAGGCTGGAAGTTAACATTAAAGCCAGTTCAGAATAAAGAAAGGTTTAAATTATATTTATACATTGGTTATAATACTGAATGCAGATATCAACAGCCCTTTTTGAATGAGAAATACGGAAGGTATAAAATAATAACATAATAAAAATATATATGGAAAAACACCACTAAAAAGATTGCGAAGTCAAGTCAGGGAGATAGAAAGTCAATTAACAGGTTTGTGATTACATGCTGTGTATAGGAAAATGCTTAAGATACTGCTACACTCAAGTCTGAATTTAAGAAATATTTTGGTGAATGCTTTAAAATGCAGATGTGCGTACTAACAAAAAAAAGCCAAAATCTGTAAATTTTAAATACCAGAGATAGGGGCACCTGGGTGATTTTGTTGGTTATGCATCTGCCTTTGGCTCAGTTCATGTGATCCAACCTTGCAGGGGCTCTCTGCTCAGGGGAAAGCCTGCTTATCTCTCTCTCTCTCTACCACTTGCCTCTACTTGTGTTTGTTAATGTACATGCTCTCCCTCTTTCTCATTTGAGAAATAAAATCATTATAAAAATAAAAAGTAAAATATGAGAAATAACTATATCAAGGAAAATGTACATCATCTTTAAAAAATAAAAAACATATCAAAATATAAATCATCAAACAGAACAAACTTTAGAAATTTATTAATTGAATGTAATAAAAGATTTAAGTGGAATTAAAATTTATAGTTTATAAAATACATAAAATGAAATGATTCTAATATTGAACAGCACAAGGAAAACTTTATGGCAAGAAAAAATACAAACTAAATATAAATTTTTCCTTTTTTTATTATAACATATAATTGTCAAATCCAGATTTTCCTTCATCATGGAAAATTAGCATCTAAATCTTCAGTTTGAGCTTATTATCACATTTTCACTTCTACAGCTGTGGGGGAGAGTAAATATTTTTTTCTTGTTCATATTGCTCTATTAAAAAGGACCGTCCAAAGATGTTGGGTAATTTTTACTGACAGACCAAAGGAATAAGATTTAGTTTTGTTTTGAAAAATTTTAAATAAATGCTTAAATAAATTTTCATTAGAGAATAGTACTATTTGGATTGTAGTCATTTGCTTCCTAATATAATTTTAGATTTTTGACATTTATTCCAATAAATATTTTGGTGGGCATTTTACTATTGTTATTTTTGTGCACTAGGGAGCTCTCTGGGGAAAAATAACCAAATGGAAAAATGCTTTCCATTGCTGCAGAATGATTGACTACTCTTATTCCTTAACAAGGGAGATCAGTCTCGCATTTTAAATAATCAGTAGATTAGATTAGTGTCAACTGAAACTCAGTTGATGGCTGGAAACATGCTATTAAAAGAGCACTTTAAAAATCATTAAATAAATGGATACAGTATAGTTATCTGTTTTGCAAAAATATCATATCACTTTGAAACCTTGTCTATTCCATTTTACATTTAATTAATGTCATGACAATTTAGATTTTTGTATCATGTGCCTGTTAGGCATAAAATGAAAGCACGTATTAAAGCCCAATGTTTTCACATTAGCCAGAAATTTTTAAGTAGCCTGTTATACATTTTATTGATCAAACACTGAAGACTTCAGTGTTATTCTGTAAATACATGGCATTTAAAACCTATAGACAATTTTGCCTTTTTATCAGGGATCCACAAACAACACATTTTTTCAGAGTAAATGTAAATCTTCTGTGAGGCACCATGATTTACTGAAAATATCATTGGAATACAATAGAAAAACTGTAAGAATTTTCACTGATTAATATACCGGAAAACACTGGAAAGATCAAAAGATGATTGTGTTCATATAATAACTGGAACAGGATTTGCCCTCTTTGATAAACAGCAAGAGACCCTAAAAATGAAAAGGAAAACATTGCTTTAAAAAACATTACTTTAATTTTAGACGACAGGCAGGAAAAGACAGTAATCTGAGAGAATAAAAACAAGCAAGATAAATTTTACAATGACATCACTTCCTGCCCAGAGGCCTTTTCTATTCCATGATTGTGAGTGCAAGAAGTAGGAAAGCAAGCCGTCTTGTGACATTCTGCTGATTTGAGGAAATGGAGGTTGGAGTTTGGAGAGCTTAACATAGGCAGTTTGTAGAGCAAAGGACTACAGAGAGGAAAATAAGCCGAAAAGGAGTTCCTGAAATGTACCAAGGGCAACACAGGAACAGTATTTTTCTCTCTGGCTGAGAACCGAGCTGCTCATGCACAGGTGAGAATGCACGGAACTAAGCAAAGAACAACTAGGTGAAAGCCACAACCACAAAGCTGGTAGTGGACCCATTTCCAGAGTCCTGTAGTCGTCAGCAAAGATCGTGACTAAGTGGGTATGTTGCTAGAAACATACCACCCACTAAGACTGAATGATGAAGAAATAGAAAATCTGAACAGAATGATAATGAGTAAGTGATTGAGTCAGTTGAGTAGTTGAGCTAAACTAGCTCAAAAACAAAATCTTTCTAGTCATGCCAGAAAATAAAACTTAAAAATGAGGTTTGAAAATACTGAACTGATCCACATGCAACTGAACTTCTTGTTAAAAATAAAAGTACTCAAACACCAAAAAATCCTGATACTCAACAATTTAGTATTCCAAGTGTAGCCCATAATCAGGAGAAAAATTAGTCAATATCACAGATGCAACAACTAAAATAAGTAAAACGATGTGAAATCAGAGCTATATAACACAGTGGAAGAGATAAAATGAAATTAAAATATGTACTTTATTAAAAAACATAAATTGGATAAAATAACAATGAAAAGGGAGAACAAATAGCAAGACTGCAAACTAATATAACAGCTATATAAATAGATTAAATGTACAGTGTTCAGACTCTTCAGTTAAAAACTGAGATTTTAACAATGGATTAAAATTTAGCAATGGATTAAAAAAGCAAAACCTAACTCTATCTTGTTGTGGTAGGCAGAGTAATGGCCCCCAAGATGTCTACATTCTAATCCCTGGATCCATGATTATGTTATATTAAGTGGCAAAAAGGATATTATGATTGTATAATTTGAATTAAAGTTCCTACTCAGAAGATAGATTATCCTGGATTATCTAGGAGGGCATAATGAATTAACAATTCTGTAAGTGGATGAAGGAGGCCAGAGGAGAGTCGAGTCAGAAAAACTGATGTGAAATTGGAAACATCAGAGTGATGCTCTGTGAAAAGGATGTTCTGTCTTTGAATATGGAAAAAGAAGGTAATGAACCAAGGGAGGTTGATGGCTTCTGGAAAAGGAAGGTCCATGGATCTCTCTTGCAGTCTCCAGAATGGAATATAGCCTTACCTGTACTTGAGTTCAGAGTCCTGTGTTCTGTCTTACCCAACGGAGATGTAAGGTAAAACATTTTTTATTGTTCAAGCCACCAAGATTATATTTATTTGTTACGATAGCAATATGATAGTAATACAATATACAATATACAATACAATATTTTATGATAATAAAACAACAACAATGATAGCAACAACAGCAAAAACCTTTTAAAAAAGAGAAAAGGGAACTTTCATTTCTAATCAAATGGAGAAAGATCAGATTTACCCCCTCACTTAATACAAATGAAAACAAATAAACATAATATATGTGATAAAAGTTTTGAACACCTGACATCAGGCAATGAAGAGAATTCTCTGCAGTATGGAAAACAAATATGGTGAGCCCAACAATTGCACTTACTCACTGTCTTGTAGCGGTTCCAGATAACGGAATCTCAAATATTTATCCAAAGAGTTGAAGTCAGTATCTTGAAAAGACATCTGTTCCTCCATATTCATTGAAGCATTATTCACAATAATAATGATTAAGAATACTTACAGAACATTTTCTAGCTCTCAAAAAGGTAAAATATACAATGTCTGGCAACCAACAAAAAAATTACAAAATGTCCAAAAGTAATCAAAAAAGAACTAGAACTGATAAAGAGGTAGAATTAGCATATAAGGACATTAAAGCGGTTATTCTAGGGGCACCTGGGTGGCTCAGTGAGCCTTCGGCTCAGGTCATGATCTCAGGTCCTGGGATCCATCGCATCGGCCTCTCTGCTCATCTGGGAGCCTGCTTTCTCCTTTCTCTCTACCTGCCTCTGCCTGCTTGTGATCTCTCTCTCTGTCAAATAAATAAATAAAAAAAAAAAAATCTAAAAAAAAAAAAAGCGGTTATTCTGGTTACATTCACATGTTCAAAATTGGACAAATATTGAATCTTCAAAACACAAAATGGGAAATCAGTGATGAGTTAGATGAGCAATATAACGGCTAAGTTCAACTTTACATTACATATTGCAGAAGAAAGGATTAGTGAATCTGAAGATATCACGTAGGATGTATAGAGGAACTACAAAAAAAGGAGGAGGAAACTTAACCAATTAAGAGCATCAGTAAGATCAGGGAAAACTTCAAATGGCTTAATCATGATCAAATATATTGGGGTCAAGTAAAGCCTCTTCAGGATGTAATATTGATTGAAAATGACTGACTTGAAGAAAAACAATTTAGCTAATCATCAGGTATGTTTAGTAGTTCTGTACAAGTTTATCTGAATATACAGGTGACTGTAGATCAAGAGAGGAAGCAAGGAATCAAAATAGTATAAAAATATAAAAGTATCAAGGATTTAGATAATGAATTTGTTGCTTAAGTCTATCCCTACCCCATAATGACTCCCCCAAATGTTCAGCATATTCATGCTGATATTACTGTACTGTAATATATAAATGCTTCATTAGATATAGATCCTCTGAATAATTGGATCATTTTGCTGTAAGAGAACCAAGGCCATTACATAGTGGTGAACTCTGAAGGAAAGAGTTGATTCCATAAGCTAGAGTTTCTCAAATTTTGCACATTCCCCCATAAAGGCCTGAGTTCACCACTGGCCCTTGGCTGTTCCTCAAAGTTCAGCTCTGAATCCATGGGGAGTATTCTGCCTAATACTCCTTCTGTGTCTGAGACTTTGAGTCACATGGTACCAGTTTAACTAAATCATTTATGCAAATAGTGCAATATATGGCGAATTCCTGTTTTTGTTCTGAGGCCTGGAGTCCAAGCAGCTGAGGTTAGTTTCATGGGTGCTACATGCCTACATGAGTGACTCCCAATCAAACCATGGACCCCAAGGTTTATATGAGCTTTCCTGATAGGCAATATCTTACACATCCTGTCATGCCCTGTTGCTGGGAAAGTTGAGTGCATCTGTGGGAATCCATTGAGATTGGACCTCTGGAAGTTTGTACCCGATTTCCCATGAGGAGTATTTTCTCTTTGTTGATGTTATCATGTATCCTTCTGTTGTAAGAAACTGTAACCATGAATATAACAGCTTTTCTAAGTCCTGTGAGTCACTCCAGGAGATCTTGAAAGGCTGATGGTGGTCTTGGAGACCCTTGACATATTTAGCAACAAAAGCATAGATCAAGTTCTCTAAAAACTAGATACAGAGTTGACTTATCTATAAACAGAAGAGAAAGCTCAGAAATAAATGCTTTTTGTCGCACTTACTATAGTATCCAAAACAGTATGAAACAGAGTATTGGGATGGAAGGTCTTATTATGAGTAGTGACTCAAATATTCTATTTCTAAGGTTCAGTATGTAGTTATTATCTTTTTTATGGCATGTCTCTAAATCTCTAATACCTGCCCTCAGACATCTGGTAGTTGCTCTCTATTCTTTACTGATGCTCCCTCTCCCACAAAATATACTAATCTGTACACTTTCTGGGCCTGCAGCCTATGTCACCCATTGAACACCAGAAACCTTTATGAGGTGGGAGAAATTTTTTTATTTTGACTTCGATTTTTTCCTTGTTACCATATTATTTTCTTCTTCACAAATTATAATCTGCACTAATGACAGACTTGAAATTATCAATTTTCTTGTTTGGTGTATCTCTAGGTATGTTACAAACGTATGTGTATGCTTGTTAGATATGACATTTTTCATAAACAACAACAAACAAACCTTTAGTAGGTAATTACTTATATATGCAAAATAGGCAAAGAGTGTCAGGCAATGTTGTTAGCTTACAAAAAACTTTCCTCATACTCTTCTTTCTGAGAATGACTACCTCCCTCTGTAGATAGGAAAATGCCAGGCACTCACTTTCCTAGCTATTGTTGAAGGTAGAAAACCAGGTATGTGATTAAATGCAGGCCTATGTGAACAAAGAGAATACGTTAGTGTCATATATTGTGTTTCTAGGGAAAGTTACACTCTCTTATATAAAGAAAGCAGTGCAAAAATAGAATTCCTCTCCTCTCATTTCTCTGTTTAGGTATTTTTGACTCATTGGAAATGTTGCTTGGATCTCTTGTAGTCATTTTGCAACATAAGAGGAACATCAGAAAAGAAGGTTACCTAAGGCCATGATATCAATGTTAAGCTAAATGAACAATGGATTCATTAACCTGTAGTGTCCTTTGTTAAGGAAAAATAACCACTCCTTGTTTTATAATACAAGTATACTAATGGATTCATAGAAAATATCATCCATTCTTGAGACCAAAATGAAAATGCTTATGTTTCACTTAGTATCATAAAATTTCATAATCAGTCACTAACATGAAATACACATATTAACCAGCTATGAGGTTGTATACATTGTCTACAAACTGAAGATATACAGGTTAAAAAGATCATTGTTGCAATCAGTGTTAATACATTTTTTTAAAGATTATATATGACTGGTCACTTTTTTAAAAAAATTATTTATGTATTTATTTGACAGAGAGAGAGAGAGAGAGATCACAAATAAGCAGAGAAGCAGGCAGAGAGGGGGAAGCAGGCTCCCTGCTGAGCAGAGAGCCTGATGTGGGGATTGATCCCAGGACCCTGGGACCATGACCTGAGCCGAAGGTAGAGGCTTAACCCACTGAGCCACCCAGGTGCCCCCAGTGTTAATACATTTTTATGACAAATTTTATCTAATGTAGAAATGAGATTTTTAAGGAAAAATGCTTTTTCACCTTTGATGAAATGACCTATATTATTGGTGAGGTTTGTTTATAGATGCATCAGGAAAGCATCACCCAGCCACTTTATCTATTAGAATCTGATATGCCTGGAAAATGTGCTTGCTTCCAGTCACTCAGGGTAATGAGGTGAACTTAGAGATATGACCTTGCCTATGGGAGAAGTATGTTTTAATCTAGTATGAATAACTGTTCTATATTCACTGTTTAATCCTGATATTCAGAAGATCACTTGACCTTATGAATAAATGTCCATTTTAAGAAGTTTTAATCTGCATCTCTATTATTTATGTCTTACCTTTCAATTAGTCTAAAACCAGCATGTAAAAGAATGGTTTTATTAGAAGAGTTCTCTCAAAATTCAACATGATAAATTAATAATGACCTATTGAGTAATTAAGAAACATGGCATAGCAAACCACTGCCAGTGCCCCACATCTATCCCTTTGGCACTCTTCTGAGAAGCTGTGCACATCACAGAAATCCACTACTAAGATGAATCATTTTAGTCCTCATATTTTATTTTCCTGAAGGTAATTGGGAAAATGTACTCCTCTCTACCTGACTCCCTCACCAATAAAAGTGGCTAGCTGTGTGTCGCTTACCTTGTTCTCCACTGCATGTAAATTGAGGTGACCCACTTAATAAAGCACTAATTTATTTGCATGATGCTCTAGTGGTTCCTGAAATCTTAATTTCCTGCTTATTCTCCCATGTCTGGTCTTTGTGCCACTGTGCTTTGACTTGAACTTTGTGTATAAGACTCTTAGAAAGGTCGTGGGATCAAGTCCCGCATCGGGCTCTCTGCTTGGCGGGGAACCTGCTTCCTCCTCTCTCTGTGCCTGCCTCTCTGCATACTTGTGATCTCTCTCTATAAAACAAATAAATAAAATCATACAAAAATAAAATCCAGTTAGGGGGATGCCTGGACGGCTCAGTCACTTGAACATTTGACTCTTGATTTGGCCTTACGTCATGATCTCAGGGTCATGAGATCAAGCCCCGCATGAGGCTGTGCACTCAATGCAGAATCTTCTTGAGATTCTCTCTCTCTCTCTCTCCCTCTCCCCAGCCCTCCTGCTCTTTCTCTCTCTCCAAAATAAATTAACCTTTAAAGAAAATAAATTCCAGTGAATTAACAGACAGCAATATTTCAGGTGTACAATATAGTGATTCAACAGTTCCATACATCATGCTGTGCTCATCACAGGTTCACTCCTCAATCCCCATCAACTATTAACCCATCCTCCTGCCCACCTCCCTTCTGTAAACCATCAGTTTGTTCTTCGTAGTTAAGAGTCTGTTTCTTTATTTGCCTCTCTCTCTTTTTTTTCCCCATTGTTCATTTGTTTTGTTTCTTAAATTCCACAAATGAGTAAAATCATGTATTTGTCTTTCTCTGACTTATTTTGTTCTCGTTCCATGTCCTTGCAAATTACATTTCATTCTTTTTGGTGGTTGAGTAATATTTCATATATATATTATATAAATTTATATAATATAAATATGAAAAATAAATATAAAAATTCTATATACACACACACACACTCACAAACACACCACATCTTCTTTCTCCATTCATCAATTGATGGACATTTGAACTTTTTCCATATTTTTGCTATTGTAGAAAGTGCTGCTGTAACATCAGTGTACATGTATCCCTCTGAATTAGTATTTTGTATTCCTTAGGTAAATAAATTGATGGTAGGATAGTTCTGTTTTAGCTTTTTGTAGAACCCCCCCATACTGTTTACCAGAATGGGGTACATTCTGGAAATGTACCAGTTTGCATTTTTTTTTAAGATTTTATTTATTTATTTATTTGACAGAGATCACAAGTAGGCAGAGAGGCAGGCAGAGAGAGAGGAAGAAGCAGGCTTCCCTGCTGAGCATAGAGCCCAATGCGGGACTCGATCCCAGGACCCTGGGATCATGACCTGAGCCGAAGGCAGAGGCTTAACCGCTGAGCCACCCAGGCGCCCACTGGTTTGCATTTTTACCAACAGTACAAGAGTGTTTTCCCTTTTTCAAAGTCCTTGCCATACCTGTTAGATGTTACCTGTGTTGATGATTTTAGCCATTCTGACAGCTGTGAGGTGATATCTCATTGTAGTTTTGATTTGTATTTTTCTGATGATAAATGATGTTGTACATCTTTTCATGTATTTGTTAGCCATCTGGATGTATTTGGAAAAATGTCTTTTCATGTCCTCTGCCCATTTTTTAATTAGATTATTCATTTTTTTGAGTGTTGAGTTTGGTAAGTTCTTTACGTATTTTGTATAATAACCCTTTATCATCAGATATGTCATTTGCAAATATCTTCTCCCATTCTGTAGGTTGCCTTTCAGTTTTGTTGTTTGTTTCCTTCATTGTGCAGAAGGGTTTTATTTTGATGAAGTCCCAACAGTTCATTTTTCATTTCACTTCCCTTGCCTCGGGAGGCATATCAAGAAAGAAGTTACTATGGCGGATGTCAAAGAGGTTACTGCCTGTGTTCTCCTCTAGAATTTTGATGGATTCCTGTTTCATGTTTAGGTCTTTTATCCATTTTGAATTTGTTTTTGTGTATGGTGTAAGAAAGTGGTCTAGTTTCATTTTATTGCATGTTGCTATTCAGTTTTCCCAACACAATTTGTTGACAGACTGCCTTTCTTCCATAGGATTTTCTTTCCTCCTTTGCCAAAGATTGGTTGACCAAGTAGTTGTGCATTTATTTCTGGGTTTTCTATTCTGTTCTACTGATCTATGTGAGTAATTCTGTGCCGGTACCATACTGTCTTGATCACTACAACTTTGTAGTTGGGGTAGTGATGCCTCCAGCTTTGCTTTTCTATTTCAAGATTGCTTTCACTATTTGGGGTCTTTTGTGGTTCCATGCACAATTTGGATTCTTTGTTTTGGCTCTGTGAAAAATGCTTGTTAGTATTTTGATAGGGACTTCATTAAATGTGTAGATTCTTTTGGATATCTTATGTAATGAGGAAGACTGAACTTTTTCTCTATAGTCAGGAACAAGACAGGGATGTCCATTTTCACCACTGTTGTTTGTACTAGAAGTTCTAGCCACAACTGTCAGACAACATAAAGCAATAAAAGGCATCCAAATTGGAAAGGAAGAAGTCAAACCTTAAGTATTTGCCAATGACAATGATACTCTATATAGAATACCCAAAAGATTCCACCAAAGAAAAATTACTAGAACTGATACATGAATTCAGTAAGTCACAGTATAGAAAAATCAATGTACAGAAATCTGTTGCATTTCTATACACCAAGAATGAAGCAGCAGAAAGAGAAAACAAGGAATCTATCTCATTTATAATTTCACCAAAAACCATAGGCTATCTAGGAATAAACCTAAACAAAGAGGTAAAAGATCTGATAATAAGGATACACTGATGAAAGAAATTGAAGAAGACAAAAAGAAATGGAAAAACATTCATACTCATGGACTAGAGGAATAAATATTGTCAAAATATCTATGCTTATATCAATTTCTAGTCACAGTATAGTCAGGACCCTTCTTTAGGTTCCAAGATTTTCTCTACAAACTAAATTGTGACACAGGATTTAAGGTAGATAATTAATTAGGTCCAGTTGGTTGGTGGAGAGATACTGAATTTCTTTAAGTTTCTAGAGAACATATGTTAAATAATTATTAGCTCTTAGGAAATAATGGAATTATTTATTCATCTTTTGACATTTATTTACTGAAAATTAACTATGTAAAGTATGTTTCTGGGTACTTGGACTACATCACTGAACAAAACAAAGATCCTGCACTCATCAAAATAGATTTACTTTATAGAAGAGTTAGAGAGCAGCAAATAAGCATAATGCACAAGTAAACTTAAATTAGAAGATCATGAAATCTATAGAGAAAAATAAAAATTAGAGCTAGATAAGGGGGATCTAGAAGAAGTGAGAGAGGATTCAGGGTAGAGGGGACTTTTATTTTTTCTGATAACTTTGGATAATTACCTTTTTGCTTTTTTCCAAGTTTTTATTTAAATTATAGTTAGTTAACATATAGTATAATATTGGTTTCAGAAGTAGAATTTAGAGATTCATCACTTACATATCCAGTTTTCATTACAAATGTCCTCCTTAATACTAGAGGGGATTTTTAAATTTTTAATTATGTCTGGTTTTTTGTTTTTTTTTTTTTTTTTTTAAAGATTTTATTTATTATTTATTTGACAGAGAGAGAGAAATCACAAGTAGGCAGAGAGTCAGGCAGAGAGAGAGAGAAGCAGGCTCCCGCTGAGCAAAGAGCCCGATGCGGGGCTCGATCCCAGGACACTGAGATCATGACCTGAGCCGAAGGCAGTGGCTTAATCCACTGAGCCACCCAGGCGCCCCTGGTTTTTTGTTTTTATTTTGCTTAAGGAAATTCAAGTCAGTGAATCAGTGGAAATACTATGTAAATTCATGACTCCACTGAAGAAATACGATTTCCCCATCTCAATATCATAGCAGTTATATGGATTCAGAGTCAGTAGATCTTTACTCAGCTCCTACTATTTGCCAAATTTTAATGCAAAGTATGATCACTAATAATATGTTGATTTAACAACGGTGCTATGAAGTGGTTATTGTGCAGGACACCCTGAGACCTAGAGAGGTTAAGTGAATTGCTTAGGACCCAAATGAAGATATATCTGAGGGAGGAAAGACGGTGGTGTGTTGAAGAGACAGTGGTTATTTAGTGAGTTGATTTGACAAAAATTTTTCTAATTGGATCCATAATTGCTTATCTTTCTCTTTCTTCAGAACCTTGAAATCAATAGATTTATAAAGGGAACTTTAATTTTAGTTTTCTTTTTATTTATCTGTAGAGTATAGTTTTCTTTTTTTTTTAATTTTTTATTTTTTATAAACATGTATTTTTATCCCCAGGGGTACAGGTCTGTGAATCAGCACTCACCAAAGCACATACCCTCCCCAATTTCCATAAACCCACCCCCCCCTCTCAACCCCCCTCCCCCCAGCAACCCTCAGTTTGTTTTGTAAGAGCCACTTATGGTTTGTCTCCCTCCCAATCCCATCTTGTTTCATTGATTCTTCTCCTACCATGCTTAGCGAAATAAGTCAAGTGGAGAAAGACAACTATCATATGATCTCCCTGATATGAGGAAGTGGTGATGCAACATGGGGGCTTAAGTGGATAGGAGAAGAATCAATGAGTATAGTTTTCTAATTCAAAGTCCATTTAAGTTCACTATCTCTTCACAGATGTTGCTGCTTACATTCCATTTCTTCATTCCATATAAAAAGATAACGATTCAGAGTTTATTGATTGTTGGAATGGAATATTGCTTTCAAAAAATTTAAACTACTGGGTACAGAAACTAGAATAATGAAGTACATATAAAAACAAAAGCAAAAACAAAAACAAAAAACTCACAAAAACCTGATTTGCATATTTATATGCATACATAGTGGTTGGGTAGATTTTGAAAGAATCCTGTTTCTGCTCCAGAGAGGTAAATTCTTGAGGTCTCAAAGAGCTGTTTAAGGACATGTTATATCAAGGAGCAAGAAGAAAGGAGACAGTACTTTCAGTGCTTTGCTTGGAAGTCCCCTTAGTTAGATCACCAAATTCATTAGGCATATTTTAAGCTTTCACACAACCACAGGCAGCAATTTAGTTAAGCTCTTTGTCACTTCATCACAAAAGGATCACCTTGTTTTTTTCAGTTCCTGATGACATTTTCCCTACTTCCTTTTTAGCCGTTTTGATTGCTTCCTTTATAGAAAGCATCCCCCAAATCAGATTTCTACTAACAGCCTGTTTAAGTCAACTTAGGTTTCCTCTTCAATGATTCTCCATATCCCTTTTGCCTTCACCTGCATCTTTAAGTGTTTGCTATGGTGGTACTTAACTTCCACTTACCTACTTCTGTATCACATTACCCCCCAAAATTGCATCTTCAAATAACAAACATTTATTGTCTCATGATTCCTGTAGGTTAGGAATTTGGCCTGCTGTGGCAGGGCTTAGAGGATTTAGGATCTCTGACATGGCTGCAACTGTGCTGACTGGTAGTGCAAGTATCCTAAGACTCCATTGGAGGAGAAATCACAACCAGGCCTGTTTACATGACTGCTGACAGGCCTTGGTTCCTTGCTAGACATTTTAATCAGTGATACCGGTTTCTTGTCATGTAAGACTCCTTCAACCAGCTCACAACATATCAGCAGGCTTTCCTGAGGGAGAGAAAATGAGAAAAGGTGAGCATGATAGAAGTCACAGTATTATTGTAACCTAATCTCAGAAATGGCATTCCATCACTTTTGCCATATTCTGTTTCTTAGAAATAGGTCTCTAGGCACAGTCTGCTCCCTAAAGGAAGAGATTACATAAATGTTCCCCTGGAGTTGGGGGTCATTGGGAGCCATCTGCCAGGCTGTCCATCACAAATACTTTCAGATAATTAGCAGACTGTATATTGTACCAGCAAGTAAGTTACATACAGAAAAAAAAAAACAAACAAACAAGAATGTGATATGTGGACCAATACAGTACCCCACTAGAAATTCTCATAATGAAAATTGAAGAAATTGCATTCTGTGGGTTAGAGGTTACCGAAGAAATGGATGGCTGAAGGCTTTCCAGTTGAATACTCTCCTGTTGGAGTTTTTCTGTTGGTCTGTTTTTTTTTTCTTTTTCCTCTCTCTTTGCTTTAATTAAACAAAAAAGTCCTACTTTCCAAATTTATAATCTCCAAATTTATTGAGTCTTTATTCTTAATATCTAATGTACTGCTCTGTTATCTATTTTTTATGTTAGAGAGTACATTTAATTATATATTTTATGAGTATCCATATATACCCTAAATTCCAGATCCACAATTTTAATTGTATTTCATACATGGTATGTAAAAGTTCATTGGAAACGGAAGCATAATTGTGTTTTATTTTCCAGAAAGCTTAGTCCCTTTCATCTCTGAGTGTTAGTGTGTGTGTGGATGGAGGAGGGTACTAATCATTTTCACTCCTTCTACAGTCAAGGTCAGCTGGTTTGGGATTTCAAATTTAATTAGATAGAGTTCCCTTGTAATTACACCAGCTCCCAATCCCTGAGTGATGGCCTTTATAATGCCATCAGTAATTAATTTGGAAGAGTGTTACCTCCCCTTCCCACCTCCTACTAGGCCCTCTTTTGCAGCCTCCCCCCCACACCCCCAGTGTGGTTGGGATAGGGATTATTGGACCAAAGAATGTGCTCTTGTGTTTGGAACTTTTCCAGACTCCACTCAATTTCACAATTCCATAATGAGATCCAAGACCTGCTTGATTACCTTCATCCCTGCATAGTTACTCAATCCACGGTACACTGCCCATCCCCTACATACAGTCCACAACTTTTAGGAGCCCCTGGTCTTCTGTGAGGAAGAGCTCTCTAGAATTTAATTATCTCTTTCTAGAATTTAATTCCTTAAGGCTTCCTTGCTCTTGTTTTCTGTTTTCTTTAACAGCCCATTGAAGTACGGCTTCTCTTTTGCCAAGTTACTCGTGTTATAAGAACACAGATCTTACATGTCATTTTTCATCATCTTTGGAAATGGAATTTCACTTGGCTTATTCATAAGAGTAGAACATGAAAAACGATTACTTTATGTTCTTTTAAAATATTTAGTTGAATGTCTATAGGTTTTACTAAAATTCATCTAGTTAGACTCTCACAGTTTTTCTAATATTTTGTGGTTATAATTTTATGTTAAATATTTTTGTAATTCACCTTAAGTTGTCAATCACTTTTTGACTGACCTCAAGTAATTAAATGATCATTTATATAACATCAGAAAGTAACTGATATCATACTGAAATAGAGTAAATTCAAAAATCATGACTTTCCGTAATTTCTTTTATATTACATAAAATTTCTTGGGTTTTTAGCCACCATTTCATTCATTAAATTCTTCTAAATTTATAGAATTTTAGAATTGGTAGAAAAGCTAGTAGCATCTACACCAAACACTTATTTCTTCAAATTATTAAACTAAGACCTAGAAATTACAGCTCTTACATGTCCATCTATTCACTAATGTGTTTTCCTCAAAATCCTTTTCTAATATATCCCATTACCAGGACCACTGTTCACAGCTTTCTTCACAAGTCATGGATTATCACTACCCAGTAGGATTTACAAAGTGTGCTTTTTCATCTCTAGGTCTCTTGTGAGATACCTGAAGGTCTCAGTAATAACTAGCTACTCAATTAATCTGGTCTATTCTCAGGAAATACACAGGGTATAAACACTAACTCTTCCTTTAATGCTACTTCATTTTTAAATGTGACTTAATTATATTTAACTTACTGTGAAAGCAATTTACATTTAATTGCTTTAAGTCTGCATAGTAAATGATGTAATTCAATTCAGGAGGGCTGGTAGCCCTCCAAAAGTATGCCTTGGAAAACACAAATCAGAAAAAAAAAATGTGTTTGTTTATTCATTCTTTATAATAGGCTAGGAAAGCCCTCCTTTTATTGCATTGACATTTTACTAATACACATCTTTATTTTTCAAGATAACCAAAACTATGCATAAAAATAAAGGTATCTTGATTTGATCAATTATTTGTTACAATGCTATTCATATTGATGGGATTTATTATTATAAATGAATACATGTTTCCTTAAAAATATATTTATTACTTTAGGCATATACATAAAAGATCTTTTTCCAAGTCTGACTTACTTTTTTGTTTTTAACTTAAATTTTTTCAATTTTATTAAGGTATAATTAACAAATATATTTCTAGCATATTTAATGCAATAATGGTTTGATAAAACTATAAATTGTGAAGAGATTTCTCCATTGAGTAAATTAACATGTCTCTTACTATATATATATGACAATATTTAAGATCTCTCTTAGCAAATTTATTTTTTAAAAGATTATTTACTTTTTTATTTGAAAAAGAAAGAGGGGCAGCTGGGTGGCTCAGTGGGTTAAGCCTCTGCCTTCGGCTCAGGTCATGATCTCAGGGTCCTGGGATCGAGTCCCATATCGGGCTCTCTGCTTAGCAGGGAGACTGCTTCCCCCCCTCTCTCTACCTGCCTCTCTGCCTGCTTGTGATCTCTCTGTCTAATAAATAAAATCTTAAAAAAAAAAAAAAGAAAGAAAAAGAAAGAGTGTGTATGTGTCAGTGTGGGGAATGGCAAAGGGAGGGAATCTTTAAGAATACTTCCTGCTGAGCATGGAGTCAAAGTTGGGGCTTGATCCCATGAGCCATGAGATACTGACCTGAGAAGAAACCAAGTCCAAGGCTTAACCAACTGAGCCATCCAAGTGCCCCTTTCTTAACAAAATTTCAATTTGCTAATAATGTTATCAACTATAGTTATCATATTATACATTAAATCCTCACTGTATTCATCTTAAAACTGAAAATTTATACCCATACTCCTCCCCTTCCCTGTTTTCCCTACCCAGTCTCTTCCCTAGCAACAACTATTTTATTCTCTGTTTCTAGGATTCTTTTTTTTTTTTTTTTTTTTTTTTAAGATTTCTCATATAGGTGATACTGTGCCCTATTTGTCATTCTCTGACTGGCTTACTTCTCTTACTCATAAGGCCCTCCAGACTGATCTATGATCTCTTTTGTCTCAGAAAGCAGGATTTCCTTCTTTAAAATCTGAGTAATATTTTATTGTGCATGTGTGTGTGTGTGTATCAGACTTTCTCCATTCATCCATGATGGACACTTAGATTGTTTTCATACCTTGCTTATCATGAATGATGATGCTGTGAACATGGGAATATATTGTAGAGATAATAATGCCATTTCCATTGGGTGTATGCTCAGACATGGAATTAATGTTGATAGATCTTTTTTTAATTCACTGAAAAGACTCCATACTCTTTTCCAAAGTGGCTGTACCAGTTTTACATTCTCATTAACAATGCATAAGGGTTCCCCTTTCTCCACATCCTCATTAATATTTGCTATTTTTTTGTCTTTTTGATAATAGCCATCCTAATACTTGTGAGATGATAGCTCATCAACATTTTGATTTGCATTTTCATGATGATTAGTGATGTTGAGCTATTTTCATGTACTGGTTGGCTCTTTGTATGTCTTCCTTGGAAGTAAGCTATTTATTTCCTCTCCCTGATTTTTAAAATTAAAGTATAATTAACATATAATGTTAATAATTTTGCATGTAGAACATAACGATTCAACAGTTCTCTATATTACTCAGTGCTCATCACAGTAAGAGTACTCAATCTCCTTTATCTATTTCTCACCCATCCCCCTATACTTCTTCCCTCTGGCAACCGCAAGTGCTCTGTATTTAAGACTGTTTTCTTGCTTGTCTCTTTTTTCCGTTGTTCATTTGTTTTCTTTCTTAAATTCCACATATTAGTAAAATCATATTTGTCTTTCTCTGACTGACTTTTTTCACATAGCATTATACCACTATATTTATCCATGTTGTTGCAAGTGGCAAGATTTAATTCTTTTTTTTAAAGATTTTATTTATTTGATAGAGAGAGAGAGATCACAAGTAAGCAGAGAGGTAGGCAGAGAGAGGAAGAAGCAGGCTCGCTGCTGGGTGAAGAGCCCAATGTGGTGTTCTATCCAAGGACCCTGAGATCATGACTTGAGTGGAAGGCAGAGGCTTTAACCCTCTGAACCACCCAGGCACCCCAAGATTTAATTCTTTTTTATGGCTATGTGATATTCCATTATGTATATATATGACATCTTCCTTATTCATTCCCCTGTGGATAGACACTGGCATTACTTCCATGTCTTAGCTCTTGTAAATAATGCTTCAGTAAATAAATTAAATAAATAAGGATGCATATATATTTTCAAACTAGACTTTTCAGTTTCTTTGGCTGAGACCCTAGTATGGAATTTACTGGATCATATGGTAATTCTGTTTTTAATTTTTTTAATATTTTATTTATTTATTTGACAGACAGAGATCACAAGTAGGCAGAGAGACAGGCAGAGAGAGCGGGGAAGCGGGCTCCCAGCTGAGCAGAAAGCCCGATGCGGGGCTAGATCCCAGGACTCTGGGATCATGACCCGAGCTGAAGGCAGAGGCTTTAACCCACTGAGCCACCCAGGCACCCCTGTTTTTAATTTTTTAAGGGCCTTGCATGGTGTGTTCTGGAGCAGCTGAGCCAATTTATGATCCTACCAATAGTCCATGAGGATTTCTTTTTCTCTACATTCTTGCCAACAATTGTTATTATGTGTCTTTTTGGTTCTAGTCATTCAAACAGGTGTAAGCTTATATCTTTTTATAGTTTTATAGTTTTGATTGGCATTTCCCTGATTAGTGATGTTGAACATGCTTTTCACATGTCTGTTGGCCATTTCTATGTCCTTTTAAGAAAAAATGTCTATTCTGGCCCTCTGCCCATTTTCAATTGAATGACAATAAATTATTATTTTTAGTCTTGAGTTGTGTGAGTACTTTATATATAATGGATATTAACCTCTTATCAGATATATTATTTCAAGATATTTTCTGTTATTTTATAGGTTGCCTTTTCATTTTGTTGATGGTTTCCTTTGTTGTACAGAGGACTATTATCCCCACTTGTTTATTTTTTCTTTTGGTGTCAAGTCAAAAACCGTTGCAATGACCAAAGTCAGGATGTTTATTCATTACGTTTTCTCCTAGGAGTTTCATAGTTTCAGGTCTTAATGTTCAAGAGTTTAATACATTTTGAATTGATTTTTGTGTATGGTTATAAGGCAGTGGTCCACTCTCATCCTCTTGCATATGGTTGTCCATTTTTCCCAATACCATTTATTGAAAGGGCTATCCTTTCAATAATGTATATTTTTGGCTCCTCTGTCGTAAGTTAATGATCACTATATGTGTGGGTTTATTTCTGAGCTATTGATTTTGTTCCATTGATTTATTTGTCTGTTCTTATGCCAATATCATACTGTTTGGGTTACTATAGCTTTGTAATGTAGTTTGAAATCAGGAAATATGATGACTTTATCTTTGTTCTTCCTCAAGATTGCTTTGCCTATTTGAGGTCCTTTACAAATTTTAGGTTGGTTTGTTCTATTTCTGTGAAAAATGACTTTGGAATTCTGATGGGGATTTTGCATTGAATCTGTAGATTGCTTTGGGCAGCATAAACATTTTAAGTATTTATTTATTTATTTTAGAGAGAGAGAGTGAGCAGGTGTGAGTGGAGGGGAGGAGCAGAGAAGGAGAGAGTAGGAGGGAAAGGAATCTTAAGCTAACTCTGTCTTAAGCACAGACCCCATTTTGGGGCTCCCTCTCAGGACCCTGTAATCATGACTTGGGCCAAAACAGAATCAACTCTTAACTGACTGAGCCACCTAGGTGCCCAAGTTAAGTTTAAATGTTTTTAAAATATTAATTCTCCCAGTGAGCATGGAATATTTCCCATTATTCTTTGTTTAATTCCTTTATTTAATTTATTTTTTATAAATGTCTTATAGTTTTCTGTGTATAGGTCATTTACCTCCTTGGTGAAATTTATTTCCAGGTATTTTTTTTCTTTTTGTTGAAGTTGTAAATGGGATATTTTTTAAAATTTCTTTTATCATTGTTGTTATAGAGAAATGTGGCTCACTTTTGTATATTGATTTGTACCCTGCATCTTTTTATAAAAATGATTTAAAATATTTTAAAAATATTTTTTTTAAATGTATTTATTTTAGAGATACAGAGAGAGGCCAAGCAGGGGGATGAATAGAGGGAAAGGGACAAGCAAACTCGATGGTGAGCACAGAACCCAACACAGGGCTCTGTCCCACAAACTTGAGATCATGACCTAAGCTGAAATCAAGAGTCAGATAACTAACCAACTGAGCCACCTAGGCACCCCTATATACTGCATCTTTAATGAGTTTATTTATTCTGACAGGTGTTTTTTTATTTTTGTGGGTTTTTTTTTTTTTTTTTTGGTGGAGTTTAGGATTTTCTCTGGATAATACAGTGCCATCCTAAATACAGTTTTAATTCTTCCTTTCCTTTTAGATGCCTGTTCTTTCTTTTGCTTGCCTAATAGCTCTAGCTAGGACTTGCAATAGTATGTTGGATAAAAGTGACAAGATTAGCCATCCTTGTCCTTTCCTGATCTTAGAGGAAAAACTTCAGCTTTTCACAGTTGATTGTGATGTTAGCTGTGTGTTTGTCACGTATAGCCTTCATTATGTTGAGGCACATTCCCTCCATACCCAGTTTTATAGGACCTTTATAAATGGGTGTTGAATTTTGTCAGATGCTTTTTCTAAACTTTTTGAGATGATCACATGATTTTAAACCTTTATTTTGCTGATATGCTGCATCACATTTATTGATTTTCAGATGTTAAGGCATTCTTGTATCCCTGGTCTAACTGCCACTTGATCTTAGTCCATGGTCCTTTTAATGTATTGAATTGTATTGAATTGTATTTTCAGTTTGCTGATGTTTTGTTGAGAATTTTTACATTGAAATTCATCAGGGATATTGGCCTGTGATTTTTTTTTTTTCCAATGTGTTTTTTTAGCTTTGGTAGTAGGGTAATGTTTGCCTTATAGAGTGAGTTTGAAATGTTGCCCACTCTTCAATTTTTGGAAACATTTGCTAAGAGTTAATCTCAGTTCCTCTAACTGTTTGTTAAAATTCACCAGTGAAACTGTCTGGTCCTGGGCTTTTTGTGAAGTTTTGATTATTGATCCAAATAGTAATCTGTATGATCATATTTCTAAGCCTTTAGTATTTAGTCTTGGTAGGTTGAATGTTTTATGAATTCATCCATTTCTTCTAGATTGTCTGGTTTGTGACCATATGATTGTTCATAGTTGTCTCTCATGATCCTGTTTTTTTCTGTAGTATCAGTTACAGTGTCTCCTCTTACATTTCTAATTTTATTTGAGTCCCATCTCTCTTGGTAAATCTAGATAACAGAGACTCTTTGTTTTATGGAGTTTTTCAATTATCTTTTAGTCTCAGTTTGATTTATTTTTTCTTTGTTCTCTGTTATTTCCTTCCTTCTGCTAACTTTGGGCTTTCTCTCGCTCTCCCCCCCCCCCCCCCCAGTTTCCTGACATGTAAAGTTAGATCATTTAGAGATACTTCTTTTTTCTTAAAGTAGGAATTTCTCAGCATAAACTTTTCTCCTAGAATTGCTTTTGCTAAATCCTGTATGTTTTGGTGTGTTTTGTTTGCATTTTCCTTTGTCTCAGTATATATACTCTTTATTTCTTTTTTTGATTTCTTTCATTGACCTGTTAGCTGTTCAGGGCATGTTCTTTAATCTTTTTTTGTTTGTTTGTTTACTCAAAATATGTTTAATTTTAAAAGTAGTCAACATTCAAAAACAACTTAGAGCTCCAGATGAGTTTTAATCTTGCTCCCTGCTGCCTTCAGAGCACTTAACAGACAGATGGTCATGGGACAGAAACCTGTGGCTAGGTGGAGCCCTAGGGCCAACATAGCCAGAGCTTCAAGATCACTGAAGACACGGGACAGTAAGCCATGTGTTAGACTAACTTAGAGGTAGAAGGAGGCAATGGAAGGCTGAGTAGTTTAAGTGACAGGAAAAAGTGGTGGCTGACTGGACTCACAGACCTCAGGCCCTCATCAGCAAGGAAACCAACTCTGGGGAAGCCCAGGGCATGTGGCAAAGACCCAAGACTGTTTTTGAAGCTGGCTGCCCCAACTGGCCTCACCTTGGTGTGGTGTTCTTTCCTGAGGCAAACCGTTTAATGAACAAAACTTTCTGAAGGGACTTATTTATTCTGTAGACCTAAAACAATTGCTTGTTTTAGTTGGGCTATGTATTCATGGCTGTAAACATGTTCTATAACTTTAATAGCAAAGTGTAGCTGGTGCAGATAATATCACAAATTATTGGTACATATGCCTAATTCAGAAAATGATTTATCTAGTCTGAGAGAAGAAATTCTTGGGGAAAATTAACCCTCACATATCCCACAGAATGAAAAGCCTTATCATATGGAGAGGAATATAACTCTCTACCTTAAAGTAACTACTACTAAGGGAATTAAAAAAAATTTCCTTGTAACTCTTTGAGGTGGCAATATATGCTATAATTTGAGAGTGATTAAGACCCAGTTTGTATCATTGTTTAGGTTTAGTTTGAAGTGGGGCCAGAATCAGTAGAAGTGTCACACTTTCTGTAGTAATTTTTTTCTCTAAAAATTAGATTCTGAAAAAAATTTACAATCTTATGAATACATGTCATAATTGTACTAGCTCATAATTCATAGCATAATAAAATCACTTTTACTTAATATTTTATTATAGTGCTCTTAAATTTCTTAAAATTATACAGCTCAAGGTCATATCAAGACTGCAAAAACATTTGCCATTTTAAAATTATAATTGTCAATGCTATTTTGCCTTTAATAAACAATGCATTAACTAAATACCTTTGTGGAGCCAAGCAAGTTGTTTTGAATAGTGAATAATAAATGCATCTTCTCAATAGATGATATATACAATTTTAATTTAATGTCTGTAGGATTTTCTTTCAATGTAACTATATAAGATTACATTCCTACTATATGTATTATATATATATATGTATGTTTTTGCTAACACTATTATCAAAATATAAGATTTGCATTCTTTGGGTAAAAGTTTATTTATCAGATTCTTGTACCAGGCCTTAGTTTAGGTTATTAGAATTTGGTAATGAACAAAAAGCTAAAATTCTTGCCTTTGTGGAATTTTATTACCAGATTATTATTTTTTTTTTACATCAAGTGTAGTGACATGGGCACATTTTCATGTGCTTAGATGATAGTTCTTATAATTTGCATCTTTTTTTGGCTTTAATTACTAATGATCATTTACTTAGTGAATACTGGCCATATTTATTTTATTAATATTCTTTTTTTTTTAGAGAGAGTTTAAGATTTTTGATTCTGAAATGATAGGGAGCTCAGTATTCATATATAGCTTTCCTTTGGTAACTGTATCAAAAGTGAGGAAATATCTGTATTAAATCAATTTGTCAAGCGAAATAAAATTTAAGCTGATAATAATTAGATTCTCTTTAAACACTATAATTAGGGGAATAATGTGAAACATGGTGACCAACACTAACCATGTCATATGATGTATAAGAAAATTTAGAGAATAAATCCTATGAGTTCTCATCATGAGAAACCTTTTTTATTTTGTTCTTATTTTCTTTCCTTTCTTTTTATTTTATCTATATGAGAAGATGGATGTTAGCTGAACCTATCATGTTAATCACTTTATGCTATATGTAAATCAAACCATCATGCTGTACTCACTAAATTTACATATTAATGTATGCCAATTATTTCCCAGTAAAAGTGAAAAAATATATAAAATTAGAGTGTTAGAAATGTCACCCTGACTTCCCACATTTTCTGAGTTTGAAATAATTTTGCATAAATAATAATTTGAAATTTGTGAAAAGATACAAAAAAGCAAAAATCCTTTTTTTTTGTTATACCTTTTCTAGAACATCAGAAGAGGAATAATTAGTTGTTTTGCTAAATATACAGTATAATTTAAAGATATGATTATTTAATGGTTTTCATTTTAATGACATTTTTTCTTCCTTTTTTATCCTTGTTCTCTTCATGTAACTAAAACACTGAAAGAAGGTCAATGTGCCAGTGTAGTAACTGAAGATATTGTAAACACTTTCAATTAATAATAATAGTAGTAATAGTATAATGTTAATTATGGAGAATGAACTCTACTAAATGTTGTGAGTGTATGTGTACTATTTAATCTTCATGATAATACTCTAAGGTAAGTTATACTACTTTTTTTTTTTTTAAGATTTTATTTACTTGAGAGAGAGAGAGAGAGCAAGACAGAAAAAGAGCATGAGCAGGGTAGAGAGGGAGAGGGAGGAACAGACTCCCTGCCTAGCAGGGAGCCCTGAGACCATGACATGAGCCGAAGGCACATGCCCAACTGGCTGAGCCACCCAAGCTCCACTAAATCATACTACTTTGTCCCAATTTTATAAATAAGGAAATGGAGGAAGCATTATTAAGCCAAGGTTATTCAACTAGTATTTAGCACAACAAATAGTGAAATCTAGGCCTTCAAGCTTCAAGATCCACTTCATTTAAACTGAAATATGAATCCATACACACTGAGGCTTGAGCTACTGGCCAGGTTCTAACCATCATGTGCACAACACCTCTAAACTGCATTAAAAAACCCCTCAGGTTAGTTATTCTCATTATGTGCGTAAGAAATTAAGTGCACAGTAATTAGCTTAACTTATCAGAACTCATAGGGAACAATATTAGATTTAAAATTTATAATTATTATTTTATGGCTTCAAATTCCAAGGTTTTCAGAGATGATATGCCCTGGTACAAGTGCTGATTTATCTTTGCTATTCCAACTTAATCGTTCATACTCTTCCATTTTAATCTCATAGGTATTTCAATTTACCTGATAAATTATGGTTATCCTGTTAATACCTCATCGTACTGACTCTTAGTTTGAAGCTCCTAAACTACCTACCTTGTTTTACTAATCCCATCCCCCCATGAAAGCTCCCTTCATCCAAACATAAAAGTACTCAAACTTTTATGGTTGTGCCATTAGGTGTTCTCTGGCCTTATGTATGTCAGATTATCTCTTGAAGGAAAAATATCCCCCATCAGCTGAAATAATTCTTTTATAAACATACAATCACCATGAGAAAATTCATTTATCATGCACAAATTGCTGACTGAAAGGTCATCTTTCAGTCCTGTGTGGAAAAGGAGAAGATACCCCATTTGTTGATCACTGTGAGGTAATTACTATCAAACATTTGATGAATACATAGCTATTTCCATCAAACAGCAACTGTATACTTCATCAAAAAGTGTCATATGAATCCATATGACAGAATATAATAAAGATGGTCTCAGTCCACATATTTCCATTATAAAAAAAAAAAATTCAAATCAGCAGGGTTGATAGGAATGCCAAAGACCCAAATTAGTATCACTAATTAGATGGTCATACCAAGCAAAAGAAGAAATCACAATATTGTCTTATTTCAAATTAAATGGAAATACCATGTAAACATTTTTCCCCCCAAGAGGCAGAAAGTGCTTTTTTTATTAGCTGGAACTGGGCCAGTTCCAAACTCCAGCTCTGCTGCTCACAACTTGAGGCAACTGTGCTGTACATCTCTTACTCTGACTGTTTCCTTACATATTATTACATACAAGAGATGAATAAAAATAGTAACTACCTCACAGAGTAATTGAATATTAAATTAGATAATACATGCCTAACTGTTATCATATACAAGATGGTTAATACATTACTTTGATTTTGAAAAGACAAATTTTCAAAATGAAAATCTTAACCAACCTATTATGACTTTTAAGATACTTAATAATATGAATAGGTCAATAAACATTTTAAACTAGTATCAGCACTTTAAAAATTGTTAACATAAAATTTATCAATTGGTTTAAAAACCAGTATCAATTGATTTGAAAAAGTAAGTAGTCATATAGTTATTTTTTGTTATCATTCCAAATTTTGTAGTATGACAAAAATACTTTTTTGTTTTCTTCAAATAGAAGCTTAATATTCAGTCTTTTTTTTTTTTTTTTTTTTTTTTTTTTTTTTTTTTTTTTTGGTTCTTTCTGGTATCAAAAAAGACCTGTGAAAATAAAGACTGCTAAAAGAAAATTAACTGCCATTCATAAGTGTGGCTTTGAGAATGTGTCTCCATTCTGGGGAGCCTGTTTTAGTGATAGAGTTTGGCCAGTCCATGAACTTAGCTTTTATTTAAGAAAAATGAAATGGATGACCCAGGGATACTATCACTCTGTGAAGATAATCATTTAACAATGCATGGGAGAGTAACCTCATAAGGTCAGTGGTATGCTCATCTCAGATTTCTTCACATCAGTGCACAGAATTGGGAGGTAATTGACCAAGTTACTGATGTCCTTTTAGCACTGAAGATTTGTTGATTGTTAGTTGATAGGGAAAATGACATTATTGTAATACCTTGTCCCTCACGTTATCACCCTGTGCATGCAAAGAGATGGTTTTATATTAGATCAGGTCTTGGACCTTGAATGAAGATGAAGAGAAGTTTTACAGATCCAATGAAATTCTTTGGCTTTTAGAAAATGAATTATAGTTTTTACTAGAAAGGAGTATTAAGCTAATAGCTTTCAGGCAAGTAATGTATTTCAAAGGGCAAAAGATCGGCTGAGGTCTCCTGTGCCTCTTTTTCTTACTTCTATTAAATATTTTATCACTCTAGAAAACACCTTAGAGATTGTTACTTCTGACGAGTGTCCCAAAATGTTATAACACCGATGTGCTGCAAAGATGATTCCCATTCTTATCTGTGCACATTGAAGGTCCAGCCTCTAAACAATGATCTTTACAGAGGATGTATCTGTTTTTCAAGGTGCATTTCACATCACTTACTAGTAATTAGGTAAAAGTCTTCATATTGAAGTTGTTTTATAGGTAAGCATCACATTAAAATAGCTTCTAGGTGTTTTTGTTTTGTTTTGTCTTAAAACAGCACCTGAGGAGAAAGAAATTGATTTTATTCTGATATTATTGCAGTTGGGGAGAGAGACTTAACTCGACTTCACTGAGAAAAAAAAAATAATAATAATAATAAGCCTGGTGTTAGGGTAGAAATTTCAGCCCTGAGACAATCTAATGAAAAAGTATTGGAGGACATTTAGATGGGGCATTGGAGAATGCCTAATCAAATGGATGTATTATTCCTGAGCTTGCAGATGTTTTTCTCTGTGATTAGGCCATTTATGTTTGCTAATTTGCAACCATAGAAATAAGACTCCTACATCTCTCAGAGGCTGGGAGATAGAAGTGCTATCTCTGTCCATGTTTACATTTCAAAGAGGTAGCTCCCATGTCCTTAGGAAGACATTTTCTTTGTTATAAAATGAGCAAAAGGCTGAGAGATTTACATATATTTCACAGAAGCAGAGAAAGCATTTACAATTACAAATGCTTTAGAATCAACCTGGGATTGAGTCATAACTTTGTTGATAACTGCCCTATGACTTCAATAACTTACTTCTCTTTCTTGGTCCTTATCTGTATGGGCCAAACGCTAGTGTTTGCCTCATAGGGTAACTGTGACCATTACATGAAACCTAGCAAAGGAAATTTTTTAGTAAAAAGACTAGTAGTTAAGTCTCCTTTAAAGGTTAATTGTTACTCTAAATTCTGTGTTCTCTCTTTGCCATACTGTCTCCTAAGGGGTAGCGTTTTGAGAATTTCAGAATGAATTATATATGAAGCATTATCGTAGGTATCAATTACTTACATTTTCTTGTACTGAATTTTTAATAGGACTATGCATTTGTTTGATTAAATATTTTGATTATGAGTTCTGTTATTTTTTATTGATAGAAACAAACTTTTATTTCAATACAAAACAAAGTAAAAAACAGGCCCATGGAAATAGTACTGTTTTTATTACCTTCTTATGTAGTAGCAGTGTGCTTGAATTGTTTAGCACACAAGCTAGATACTTGTACTCAAATCCAGGCTCCAAGACTAGTGGGAAACAAAAGGCAAATTAATCTAAATCTTTATAACTCTTGATCATCTTTATTATCTATGAAGCAGGAATATTGATAATAGTTCTCATTATTCTTGTGAGGATAGAATAAGATAACCAAATGTACTTAGAATAGTCACAGGCATAGCACATGCCTTTTTATAGCTGAAAGATATCATTGTCATTACTTAATTATCATTACCCCCTTTTTTTGAGTCTCAGCAGCACAAATGATATTTCTGGAATCCCATTATAGAAACAAATAATAGAAAATTATAAGGAAAGTTATTTTACATTATAGGAATACCTTTAATTGTTACTTAAGTGAAAAATAACAACAGCTACTATCCACTGGCCAAAGTTCAAATCTTTCCCCATCCTGTCCTCTAAACTGAGGCTAACTAGTTTAAAGACATGGGTAAAAAGTATTTGGATCAAAGGAAAGAAGAAATCCTTCAGTAAAAACATGAAACTCGAATTTACATGCTGACTTTCTCTTTGAAAACTCCAGTGAGAAATAAAAAGTGACCATTTTAATGTTTAGAAATATATATATATATATACTCATAAATACACACATATGCACATGTATACATATATATAAACAGATGTAGTTTAAGTATGTATTGTGTATTTCCTAAGTACACACATATGTATTAGTATATTAAATCTGTATTTAACTACTCATGAAAATTTGGGACAGACTTTTAAATGGACAAAATACTTTCAGATACATGTCAATAATAATTAATTTAAGTAAGTGATAGACATTAATACTTATTAACATCTTTGGGAACTAACTCTTTATCTACAACAACCTAATGGGAAGCCAGCCTGCTGTAAGTCTACCAAGTTCTACCAAGGCTTGTGGAAAGGCAGACCACTCTCTTCAGTAATAATCCATGAAGTCAAATAACATCTGTGAAAGCAGCTAATAATGATCATAGCTTGATTAATAACTGACCACTTACCTAATTTTTATCTGAGATTCCAACTTAAAACCAACTAGAGAAGCTAAATACTACCTCTGACCACTCATGTAAGATGTTCCATGTCTAGTTAACCAGCTTATAGCTTCCCTATCCCAATGGCTTCCAAGCTATAGGGAACACTTGAGGCTTTTTCTTTTTCCTACATGTTTCCCATTCCATTGCCTGATTTTGAGGCTATACGAAACACAAGTGATAGTGACAGACTCCCTTACCATAGCAAGTTTTGAATAAAGAGACTTTCTTATTCTCACTTGGTTATACTTTTTTCCACAGATAATCAAGTCCCACTAAGACTCACCCAGTTTGCAATGCCTGTAGCCACAGACCTCAGCCCTCCACTAAGTGCAGTACTCCCACAAGTCCCTTGTCCTTTCAGCTGTGAAGATGTGGTAAGTCAGCATGGGAGTCTGAACTCCACTGTCTTTCCATTGAGTTCCTGCACTGGTTTGATGCCTGGATATTTTTGTTGGCTTCCACTTCTTTGGTATCCTTTATGGAATCAGCCCGTTCTTTCTCATCCCTCTTTGTTTAAGAAATAATTCATTAACAAATTTGTGGAATAAACCAATTTTGCATTCCCAATGGCCTACAAATATATTTGCTCTTTGCCTTCTACTTTGAATCATTATTGAAAACATCTCACTGATTTCCTTGATATTTATTAAGTAAAATGGAATTCTTGACATATATGTGCCTTAATCATGAATTTACTCTTTAAGATTATTTTGACTTTGCACCTACATAGTATGAATGAAAATTTATATGAAATTATATATTTTAAATTATCTTCAGCTATGTATATCTTTATGTTTAGACATGTACATGGTGAAAAATTCCATTAAGCTTTGAGACCCTTTGAAGAAATTAAGTATCAGAGTTTTCTAGTTGATAAAACTACAAAATTTAAAAATTTAAAATGTCCATCAAAATTGTTTTACTTTACATTTGAAAATATTTCTTTCCATGATTCAAGAATTACACATCAGATGCACAAGGTAAGTGTGTAAAATGTTTAATATATTGGATCATTTAATTTAATTTGAAAATATTGCAAGGTATAATGCTAATTTTCAAATGGATTATCCTGCATCATTTCTTCTTATTTGATCCAGTCGGGTTGCTGGCTAAATATCTGGTTGTTTTATGGTTCATATGAATATAGTGGCTGCTTTTACATTTTAGTTCCTAGAGATGCAGATGAGTATGATTTAGGTACAGAATATCATATTTTCAGCAAACACTCAGGAAAACAGAAACATCCAATATACAGCCTGACAACATAAAGAAGGTAAACATTTGTTGTTGTTTTGTACTCTTTGCTGAGGTTAAGCAGATTTTATGTGACTCTTTTTTAAAAAGTATGAGAATCACAAGTAATTCTATATAATCTTAAAGTGTTGAAAGCATAAAGCTAAAAAGGTACATTAGGTGTTTTCTCAACCAGATATTTAAAATGTATTTTTTTAATATTTAATATCAGTTTTGTTACCATAGGGACAAAGCCCAGTTCCCAAAAGAAAAGGAAAATTGCTTGTTTTCTTGGAAAAAAGAAAAATCAGAGAATGATGATAATTTGTCCATTCTAATAAGAACCATGGCTGTAGATTGGGATAAAGAGGATAAATGAAGAATGTTTTATCAGAAAGTATTATAGGAAGAGTATATAGATGAGTTTGATTGAGTCAGTGGGAATAAAAGAGAAGAATTGTGGCACAGAAAGTCAAGTACTTTCTGTCTAGTCCCAGCACTATTCTGTAGTTGTTGGAGGACACTGGAAAAAAGACAGATAAAAATTGCAATAAAAGGCTGTCTCTGGCCTCTAGATATATTTTACAAATTTAATTTGTTGTTGTTCACTGAACTGTTTCAGTCTTTAAATAGCCTTTGCATTCTATTTACTCTATTACCAAAATGACAACCAAAGGTTTTTTGTACATGTGCACCTTTGGGGACTAGAGTACATTTCCCACAGTGTTTGGATAGGGATTTTTTTTTTTTTTAATGTAAAAAGCAAAATAGCTTAAGCTTGTTATGTCTTTGCTGTATTTCCATACTATGCAACTTTTATTTTTAATTCCATAATCTGCTGGTTATGAGTTTGGCTTAGTTACTGAGATATTATCATATATATTTTTCCTTGTTTTTCAGCCCTTTGGTATTATGATTTTAATTCATTGGTGGTAAGATATGTGTTCTTAAACATGATTCAAAGAATTATTAAAAATAAAATATTTTAGGGGCGCCTGGGTGGCTCAGTGGGTTAAGCTGCTGCCTTCGGCTCAGGTCATGATCTCAGGGTCCTGGGATCGAGTCCCACATCGGGCTCTCTGCTCAGCAGGGAGCCTGCTTCCTCCTCTCTCTCTCTCTCTGCCTGCCTCTCTGCCTACTTGTGATCTCTCTCTGTCAAATAAATAAATAAAATCTTTAAAAAAAAATAAAATAAAATAAAATATTTTAATATAAAGAAAATTTAATATAAAGAATTTTTCCACAAGTATTTACATAATACTATGATTATCCATGTTCCTGTGTAATGTTCATAAATCCAATCTTAACATCTGTCTTACATACACTTAACAGATGTTCTAGAATGTGAAAACTATTAGGCCCATAAGAACTCTCATTTTGTTGTTTTAGCTCTTCTTACTGATGCTGTGCTGAACATAGAGGTGCACATTTTTTGCTTATAAGTTTGAGTCACTGAAATTATTGAATACTTTCTATATTTCCACTATAGATAAGGCATTGGGTTATCCATTAGAAATAGATTAGATGATTAATAATTACTCCTGTTCCCAACAAGTTCATGTTCTGCAGAGGGTGCCCATTAAAACATATGCACACAGAAAAAAAAGTGTCTCTTTTTAGTCACACAATGTACAAAAAATGCCCTGTGTAAGGATCTTAAAGCCCTCATGAGAAAAAGAGATTAAAATAAATTTAGGAAAATAATTTGGTATTATTTTATATATTATAAAATATTAAAGTTGGTGACTTACAAGGCTCATTAATTACTATCAATTTCTAGCTACTTTATAACTCTAATTTCAAAGAATGCTTGTAACATTTTTCTCTTGAGTTGAAGGGGTTTGTTTTTTGTTTTTTTTTTAGATTTAGTTTCTCTATGCTATTGTTCACACCAATATTTAAGCAAATCTTAGCATACCAGAGAAATCTTAATCCACATTTTCCATTCAGTTGTACAGTTACACAATTTAATCTTAATTGTACCCATGACATTTTTATCT
The DNA here is from genome assembly GCF_030435805.1 of Mustela lutreola. Classification (NCBI taxonomy): domain Eukaryota; kingdom Metazoa; phylum Chordata; class Mammalia; order Carnivora; family Mustelidae; genus Mustela; species Mustela lutreola. The sequence goes on from NC_081296.1 coordinate 97,718,791, forward strand.
AAGAATTTACCTATTAGAATAGGGCATATAATTTTTAACTTCAGTCTTTTAATGTCTTACAGGTTTTAGCTCAGTTCCTTTTTGAGACTGTTGCAAGTAATTCTGAGGGGTTTGGCTTTGTCTCATTGGGCTTTTATCTCTACCTCTGCTCCTGATCTGTCATTTCAGCTTTGTCCTTTGATGTTCCAAAGTTCTAGTTCTCATTTTCTAATTATTCCCAACTTGAATTACTAGAGAAGAAGCTATACTCAAAGTCATTTGACAATAAATCTTAAAAGTCAAGTTTGAGACAATCAGTTTAAAGAGTTGAAAACATTTCAGACCGAAAAATTGGCATGATGAGATACATAAAAGCTGAAAGAACTTGATACAATCAGAGGATTCCAGGAAGAGGAACTTTTTTTTTTTTAAAATTCATAGATTTAACTTTAGTGTGATTATCTGAATAAAAAAAGCCCTACACATTTTATTTTCAGTAATTTTTCTTATGGTATGTACTAAATCTATTCAACCTATTAAATATTGTATTGAAAGAATCCAACCAATGAGATTCCAGACTAATTTAATATAATTACTCCCATTTGATACTTTTTTCCTCTTAATAATTAAAACTAATCTCTGTGACATATTTCTGCTTCAAGCAGATATTGTACTTCAGGCAATAAATGACAGTGATTCTTGAGAGATGAAAACAAATGACATGAGCTTTACTACTGCCTAGCTTACTTCTGTCAAAGCAAAAAAAATCACACCAAAGTTAAACAGGCGAAACAGACTTTACTCAGGGTTATTTCAGTTGGGAAGAGAGACTTGAATTCAACTCCACTTTATAAAAAACAAAGTTCAGGCATTTTCAGCACTGGGGTGAGCTTCTAGAAATGTACTGAAGGAGGTCATCATGTTGATCAGTGGTTTGTTATCTGTGAATTAATTGGAGTTATTGGGAGTTAATAAAAGTTATTCCCAGTCTGCAAATATTTTTCTCTGTGATTAAGCCCTTTGTTTTCGTTAATTGGTGTTCATCTGTTTCCACTGTCCTACAGAAACAGGGAATGCAGGTTACAATCTACTTTGATGTTTACATTACAAAGAGATGGTTTTTCAGGTCCTTGAGAAGGACATTTCCTGGGTGCTAAAAGTGTCAAGAGGCTTCTAAGGAGATTTATATATATTTTAAAGAGGCAGATAAAGACTTTGCAATTACAAATTTTCTGAAGTAAGTGCTCTTAGAAAAGGGAGGTCAGGGCCAAGGTCAGCAAGGAAACTGTCTAAAGTTTAGTCCATGTGAGAGGTACTTGAAGATCTTGGTCACTTCCTTGAGAGTTTCCTAATCAAAAAGCAGGAATGGAGAGAGAATGTGTGCCAATTCTTAACAGTATTGAAGTTTGATTTCTGTGCTCCTGGAGAGCTTGTGGTTGAAGAATTCCTCACCACTTTATCTTCGGAAACACAATTAACTGCAAGGGAACACCTTTCTGCATTGTGCCCTTCTTATGACTCCTTTGTTTAACTACGTCTGTAAAACTCAAGGCTCCCTTTTCTCTAAGATACTTTCCTTCAAAAATGAACTTTCCCCCCCATTGAAATAGGCTAAATAAAATAGCTTCTTAATTGTCCAGTGCATTTTTCCCCATAATTTTCATGCCATTGTAAGGACCTATTTAGCCAGAGCGATTCCATCTGGTTAAACAATAACTTTGCTTTTTAAAACTTAAGCTGTCCCTGCCCCCCTTCCCCCAGGGGACTTACTTAAAAACAAGTCCCAGAAATCAGTCCCAGGTAATAAAGCCCAAATACGAGGGTGGGTCAGGCCAGGTGGAGGTATCCAATCAGTGGAGGTGCATACTGTCTCCCTAGTTACCAAGGAGTATGGCCCCACCTTTTGAGCGCCAATTCTGACCAAGGTGATAGGCTAGTTCAAATATCTGCTAGGGTAAATTGTAATTCAACTGGTCACTTATGTGTGACCTAGCATGACTGTGCAGCTTTCTCTGTGTGTTACAATCTCTTTGGTCACCTGTGCGTGGCCAGGCCCAACCACATGGACTTTGCCCTTAAAAGCTAGTCTGTGAAGCAGAGAGGGGTCGACCTCTCTGTAAAAGGTGCGGCCCCAAAAGTTCGGTTTGATTCTTGATGCTTGGTGCCAAATAAAGCTTTGCTTGACCTTCACTTTGTATCAGTCTTGCTCCTTTAATCACAGACCCATTATTGGGGGACCTAATACTATGATTCATGATCGGACAGACCTCTTTTTCAAGTGCTCATTTACTCTACCTATATAAAAATGCCTTTTTGCTCCTTTCTTGGCTAGTGACCTGGGACCAAAGGAAGAGATCTTGGGCTTCTAAGTCTTGCTGACCTAAAGCAGGGTGTTGGGTCATGGTCAAAGGAGCGAGACTGATACAAAGCGAAGGTCAAGCAAAGCCTTATTTGGCGCCAAGCATGGAGAATCAAACTGACTGGCCAGGGCCATCTCTTGCAAAGAGGAGATCTCTCTCTGCCTTATGGATTAGCTTTTAAGGGCAAAGGCCATGTGGTTGGGCCTGGCCACACAGGTGTCCAATGAGATTGTAACACACAGAGAAAGCTGCACAGTCGTGCTAGGTCAAACATAAGTGACCAGTTGAGTTATAATTTACCCCATAGTAGCTATTTGTACTAGCCTATCACCTTGGTCAGAATTGATGCCCAAAAGGCAGGACCCACACTCCTTGGTAGCTAGGGAGACAGTATGTGTACCACACTGATTGGATACCTCCACCTGGCCTGACTCACCCATGTATTTGGGCTTTATTACCTGGGACTGGTTTCTGGGATTGTTTTTAAGTAAGTCCCCTGGGGGGAAAGGGGGGACAGGGACAGTTTAAGTTTTACTGTACAAGCAGCAAAGTCATTTAAAGTCATAGTTTAACTGGATGGAATCACTCTGGCTAAATAGGCCCTTACACAGGGAAAGAGTTTGGTTCTGATTATTTTTGACTACTGCCTTGATTTTGGTGCTGGTTTCTTTATTTTTTGTTTGTTTCTAGCCAGTGAGTTATTCCCCCATCAGGAATTTGGTTTTGTGTTCTATTAATTTGTTGATCTCTATAAGTAGGTGAATGGTTTGTGGAGTTCTTAGCTTTATGGGCAAGAGACAACAGATAATCTCGATTGTTATTCTTTACCACTTGTCTGTTTTGAGCACAAATCAATAAGTATGTGTCCCTACTGGGAAAAGAACATATCTTTGACCTGTGAGTTTTGTATTTCTGTGTTTACTATTGATTCGGGGATGGGATTTTAGAATTGAACTCATAAGCCCTGATATGGGACTGTATGTGCATTTGTGTGTCTATAATTCAGAGAAGTCTTTACCATTCATTAAGTATATAATTTTTCCTACTTCTAGATGGTAATACTAAATTAGATTATAAAAATCTCATAAAGGAGCTATACTCTGATTGGCTTAGAGATAAGAGACCTTATATAAATCGAATATTCCCAATTCCTTTTTTTTTTTTTTTTGAAAATTAGGAAATTGAACTTTAAGACTCTCAGTGTTCTAGATTTAAAAAAATCCTTTAAGAAACCAACTTGAAAATCTTTAAGAATTCACATAATGAAGGTAAATCTTTGGCAAACCATATTAGCTTAATATTTTTGGTTTAATAACAGCTTTTTTTGTTTGTTTGCCTATAATGCTATAATAGCTCTTTTATAATTTGCACAAATTACACTCTTCTGTAAGTGAGCTACACTTTTTTTTTTGACTTATCAATTTTACATATAACATACACATCAATTTTTATTATACTTTTCTACGACCTTTACAGGTTTATTGATTCACTAAGCTAGCATTACTTCTACTTAATGTTTATGTTAACGAGAAGTATAAAAATTTAAACCAAATTGAATCATCATTCTGACAAACTATTATAATAATAAATGTATTTTGTAGTGTGCCATCTGGAAGATAATTTCAAAGAACTTTAGGTAACCTACAAACTTGGACTGATAGTAACCTGAGCTAATGGATATTTTTTTGTTGCCTAGATTATTTCTAAATAAGATGATGCTATAATTTAATTTACTTTTATATAGTTTAAGACTAATTTGATTTTATATACTTTTGTCTTTTAGTTTGGTTTGCTACAGAAAGACTTTATCTTTAGTTATGTAATGAATATTCATTTCTGCCTCTTCAAGAATTGTATAAATGGTGTGTCTGGCTGGGGAGAGCTGTGCTATGTGTTTTCATGAGCTCTGCAAATTTACTGCAAAAGGCTGCTGTCCTTCCCAGTTTTCTCTGTGTAATAGAATTCAGTTACTTTGGTAAAAAGTTGCAAGTAATATGGAATTTAGACTATATTTAGAAGAACTGGTTTTAGAGAAATATAACAAGTTTTTTCTGTTCATAGGAGAAAGTAATTTGTTCTGAAAGAAGTGAGTTGTTTTGTTCTCATTGTCTAGGTCTTTGTTCTCTTCATGTTTTTTGAGAACCTTGGGAGCTTTCTTTGTACATTACAAAATATTGATATTTACTTTATTAGAAAATAAAATCTAAATATTTTAGAATGTTAGTTGATTAATTTGAATACAACAATGGTAAATATTCTGTATTATTAATATTATTTATTAATAATATTGTTAAATTAGTTCTGACCTTGTATACTCCTGGATTGGTCTGAAATAAATTTAGTCTACTGCAGAAAAAGTAAAGAGCATCTAAAAAGGGATTATATCTGCCTGGATTAGCAATATGACATCACCTGAGTTTGAAAAGTTATGAAATATGTGAAAATCTTGGTAAAATTAGCTTAATTTGGTGGGTTGTTTCCTTTGTTTATATTTATTTTCTTTCATATTACAGATTACTACTAATTAATTTCATGGGAGGCGTTGTCAAGTCAGATGAGATGCTTAACTTGCCCTAGATTAAATTTGTCAATATGCTAAAATGTAATATAAATCAGACATCAAATGCCATGTATGGTGGTTTCCTAGACAATATTGATTTCCTCTCTGTCCATGATGACTATAGTCATCAGTCTTAGAGCTGTTTTGCCTGATAAAAACCAATTAAAAAATAATATCAGTCATAATTTCAGTTATTTTCTAAAACCTTAATTTAAATGCAACTTCTTTGCTTTAATTTAACATTTTTTTTACACCAGTAATTTTTGATTCACATCATCTACCTATGGAGTTTTACTGATATACAAATGTTCAGGATCTCTAGACTTCCTGAATCTGGAATTTAGTGTGATATGTTCTAACTATGTGCTTACTATATACATGTCATATTATGACTGGATTATTTTTTATTGTAGCTAAAGATTTTTTTATCTGTAAAGATTACATTTATCAACTTTTTGAATATCCACTTTTGAAAATCAAGTCAATCATTATCTTTACAGATAGCTTTTCTAAAATATTTTTTGGATTAACTTCATTATCTTTGTTTTGGTTGCCACAGTATCAGCCAGATTTGTCAGTGTACTATTCTTTTTGTGAACTTTCATCAGCTCTTCCTCTTTTGAAATTTAACATCAGTAAGTCAACCACAGTCATTTAAAGTCTTTTGTCACCAACAGATAGATTTTGCTTTAATGTGAAAGCACTTTTAATAAGCCACAGGTTGTTCATTCATATGCAAAAGGAATTTGCCCACTATTTTTGGATAAAAGATTCTGGTGACATCACTTAAACAACTTCAAGGCTATTCCAAGGTGATGAACTGGAATTTCCAGAATTCTAAGCAAGAAGCAATGGGTTTATAAGGTTATAAACCCACAATGAAGTAGAAAAACAATTACATGTGACCAAATGAACTAACAAGGGGTATTATGATTTTTGTCTGGAATATGATTTATATTTTAATGTTCTTTTTTCTGGGTAGATAAGGAATAATTTTCTCTTTCAAGATATCTATAAATCAAAATTGATCAGACTCTGATTTTGTAAACTGAAGTTAAACATTTTATTTTATTTTATTTATTTTTTTTTTGAAATTAAACATTTTAAATGATACTTATTTTCCCTGTCTAACATCTCCAAAGGTTGGAAACTCTGAGTAGTCTTACTTACCTTAATGACAACATTATTACTTACATACATTAAATAAGAATCTATCTTTTTTTACTAAGGCATAATTGGATAGTTTTGTCAATATGACAAAAGAGATAAAATTAATCTTTAAAGAAAACTCAGTCAAAAAGTTCAAATTTTCTTTAAAAAGACAAAATAAATTATAAATTATACAAATAATTAAAAAAAAAGTTGGTAGATTTATATCCAAATATACCATTGATCACAATTATTGTACATGTTCTTGACACTTCAAATAAATGACAGAGATTTTCAGTTGGATGGAAAAGTAAGACCCAAAAATATGATGACAACTGAAAACAAACAAATATAGCACAAACAGATTAAAATTGAAAGGATTGAGGACATCTACATGTAAAGGTATAAATTTTGAACACTACTTCAAATCATATTCAATACTTAACTTGAATTGGGTCATAAACTTAAAGGTAAGACATAAAACTTAAAACCTCTTAGAAGAAAACAGAAACAAATATTCCTGTCCTTGAATCAAGCAGTTATTTATTTGATATGCTCACAAAAGCACAAACAATAAAACACTGGACTAAAAGTTTTAGCCAGGACAGTTAGGCAAGAAAAAGCAGGGTATCTATTTTGGAAAGGAAGAAGAAAACTGTCTTTGTATGTAGATAGGTTATTAGCCTATGCAGAAAATAAAATGGAGGGTCACCTGGTTGGCTCAGTGGGTTAAAACCACTGCCTTTGGCTCAGGTTATGATCCCAGGGTCCAGGAATTGAGCTCTGCATTGGGCTCTCTGCTCAGCAGGGAGCCTGCTTCCCTTATTCTCTCTCTCTCTGTCTGCCTCTCTGCCTACTTGTGATCTCTGTCAAATAAATAAATAAATAAATAAATAAATAAATAAATAAATCTTTAAAAGAAAATAAAATGGAACCTTAAAAATTGATTAACAAGAAAAGAAAGTTGGAGGATATGAGATCAGTATCAAAATATAATTGTATTTTTATCAACTAGCAATGAAATTTTTATCAACTAGAAATGAAATTTAATCATTTAATCAACTAGAAATGAAATAAACTAGAAATTTTATCAACTAGAAATGAAATTTTTATCAACTAGCAATTACAAGTTGAAATTATTAAAACAATATAATTTTAGAAGGCAGTAAAATATAAAATGCTTAGATGTGAATTTGACTTAAAATTAGTATATTGATGAGAGATATTAAAGGATCCTAAGCAAATGGAGAGATATGTTAATGGGTCAGAAGACTCAGTAAAGTTATTAGCAGTTTTATAATTAAGAGAGAATCAGGTAGGTTAAGAGTATAGTAAAATTTTTAACTTCTAGATCATTTGTAACTGCATATAATTGCTTATAATTACTAGTACTTTCATTTTAATACTTCTAGATTATTTATGTTATTAGAAAGATATTTTATATTTGTGATCTCATTTTCAAATAACTGTAATCAGAATTCAAGCCTCAGTGTTGGAATTTATGCTTCCAGAGAAGCCAGAAGTGACATATATTCATGTTCTCTTTTCCTCTGTTCACTCTGCTCAGGTTACTAAATTGCCATACTTTATGTAGGAACTGCATTGCCTATAATGAAGGCCATAAATAATGTTCAGCCCCTCCCTTCTGATAGTTTGATCAGTAAAAATTTTCCATTCAAGATACTAGGAAAATATGAGCCTGAAATTTGTAATAACATATACAATAATCTATTAACATAGTAAAAGGGGGTATTTAGTTAAAAGTAGATGTAGGTAAGATTGTTCAATTAGAACATAATTTTTAGTATGTTTGGTCATGCATCAAGACACACAATTAGGTAAATTTAATTCATAGATTTAGTCAGCTTGGGTAGAGATGTACCCCTTCCTCGTTTACTCTGTGTATGTGTATTTGTAAGTATGAATAGAAATGCAGAGGGAAAACTTTACATAACACAAACATGGCTAGAGAGTCTTCTATAGTGAGTTTGGAGCATTTCTCAGAGCAGGTTCCATTAAGTCGAACAGGAGCCACAAGAGCGCTCAACTCAACTTTTATCTAAACTCCTTCACATACTTTTCTTTTCTTTTCTTTTCTTTTTTTAAGATTTTATTTGTTTGACACAGAAAGAGAGATCACAAATAGGCAGAGAGGCTGGCAGAGAGAGAGGGAGAAACAGGCTCCCTGCTGAGCAGAGAGTCCCATGCGGGGCTGGATCCCAGGACCTGAGATCATGACCTGAGGCGAAGGCAGAGGCTTTAACCCACTGAGCCACCCAGGTGCTCCATACATACTTATTTCTATTATCTATCTCAATTCTAACTTTATTGTTTCATCTAAAAGAAAAAAGTATACACTTAGTTCTCCATCCTGCTCAAAACAAATATATATATATATACTTAGAAGTATTAAACTTTTAAAGCATTAGAAGATTACTTGTCAGGCAGAACCAGTTCTCTAATGGCCCTGCTTAGTCCCCTCCTCTCTTCTGAGTGATTTTTCTTCTCCCTAAAATGTAACCAGGTGAAACTATCTTAACATTTCCTGAAAAGAAATAAAATAAAATAAAATAAAATAAAAAAGATAATAAAAAGGAAAAAAAAATTGCCTGAAATATTATGCCAAGAACACAGGTCTTCCTCCCCTTATTATTCACTCTTGATTATTGCCAGAAAAGTGAGGAAAATGATACAGTGGGAAAACATTCAGTAAAGTACTTGAGATTAGGCTTTAATTCACAATTTAATATCTCTAGATCTTTTCTAATCAGTATGAGAATAAAGAAAGTGGATTTTTCCTGGTTAATAAATGCATAATTACAGGGGTACTGGGTGATTCAGACAGTTCAGCAGGCAGTTCTTGGTTTTGACTCAGGTTATGATCCTGAGGTTGTAGGATTGAGCGCTGCCACCTTCCCACCCCTGGGCTGGTGCTGAGCATGGAGTCTGCTTCAGATTCTCTCACCCTCTCTTCACCCCTTCCCCGACTTATGGGTGCATGTGTGTTCGCATGTGCACACTTTTTCATCTCTCTCAAATAAATAAATAAATAAATAAATCTTCAAACCAAATATACACAAAATTACAAAAATTACACATAATATGCATGTACTTACCTCTCCTAAATACGGGAAGTCAGAAACAGAGCCAATCTAATAAAGATCAGAATCATGTGGGTTTTGTATTAACATAGTTAATACAAGTATCAATTAATGAGTATCAAGCTCAAGTCAAGTGAGTCTGATGTGTGTGTATGTCCACAAACATAAAGTTGAATACTGTATCTCTGGATCCATATAAAAGAATATAAATTTTCCCAAATGTAACAAAATCTACATACAATCTCTTCAGTATAACCAATATAATATTAGGCAGAGCTTTGTTCTTTTTTTACCTTCTAAATGATGGATAAAGTCCATTACTTAATGTGAACATATCACTAAAAAATTTTAGAAAGCAATTTTATTAATATTTATACTTGATATGGCAATAACCAAGCATAAACCAACCAAATTAGCCTCCGTGGGGCAAACTAGATCCTAAATTCACCCCACAGTTAGAAATCCATGGACATATGGAATTCACCAAAAAAAGCAAAGTTTCAAATGCTCCAGAAGCAGCAAAGTAACTGCTTTTCTGTACTTTAAGTCAAATTATATTTCTAGCCAGAGAAATTATATTTCGAGCTCTCACCCTACTGTCAGTAAGTTTTTTTTTAAATGTTTTCCCTTTTTTTTATTGTGGTAAAATATAATAATATAAAATTGGTAAAATGCAGTAATATAAAATTAATCATTTTAACTATTTGTAAGTTGAGTGGTAATAAGTACATCCACACTGTGCAACCATCACTGCCATCCAACTCAACTTTTCCATTTCACAAAGCTGAAACTCTATACCCACTTAAAATTAATTTCCCCAGTGGGGCACCTGGGTGGCTCAGTGGGTTAAAGCCCCTGCCTTCAGCTTAGGTCATGATCCCAGTGTCCTCGGATCGAGCCCCGTATTGGGCTTTCTGCGCAGCAGGGAACCTGCTTCCTCCTCTCTTTCTGCCTGCCTCTCTGCCTACTTGTGAACTCTCTCTCCCTGTGTCAAATAAATAAATAAAATCTTTTAAAAAAATTAATTTCCCCATTCACCTTCCCCTCATCTTCTGTCAACAACCAGTCTATATGAATTTTTTTTTAATATTTTACTTATTTGACAGACAGAGAGCACAAGTATGCAGAGTGGCAGCAGAGGGAGAAGCAGGCTCTCCACTGAGTAGGAAGCCTGGTTCAGGAGTCGATCCCAAGACCCATGGGATCATGACCTGGTCCAAGGCAGCTGCTTAACCGACTGAGCCACCCAGGCATTCCAACCAGTCTATATTTTGTCTCTGATTTTGACTATTCTAAATGTCTCAAATAAGTGTAATCATACAATATTATCTTTGTGATTGACTGATTTTACTTAATATAATGTTCTTAAGTTTCATCTATGAGGTAACATATTGTCAGGATTTCCTTCTTTTTTAAGGCTAAACAATATTCCATTGTATGTATACACTTTATTTTTTTATCCACCCACTTGTCCATGAATACTTGGCTTGGTTCCATAGTTTAGCTGTTGTGAATAATGCTGTTTACCAGTATAAACATTGGTATATGTATATCTCTTTAAGATCTGTTTTTTATTCTTTTGAGTATATATCCAGAAGTGAAAATGTTGAATCATATAGTAATTTTATTTTTAATTTTTTTCTGAGGAACTCCATACTCTTTTTTATAGCAGCTAAGCTATTTTCATTCCCACCATGAGTGCACAAGAATCCAATTTCTTGATAGTGTGCCAATCCTTTTATTATCTGGTTTTTATTATTTTTTCTTTGATAATAGCCATCCTAATGTATCTAAGTGGTATCATTTATAATTTTAATTTACATTTTCCTAATTATTAGTGATGTCAAGTCATATTTCCATATGCTTATTTGTCCATTCATAAATCTTTCAAGATATGTCTAATTAAATCCTTTGCTCATTTTGAATTGGGTTGTTTATTTTTTTGTTGAGTTTTAGGAGTTCCTTATATATTCTGGGTATTAAACCATTATGATACCTGATTTGCAAATATTTTCTCCCATTCTGTGTTTCCTTTTTACTCTGTTGATAGCGTCTTTAATATAATTTTTTTTTAACTTTCCATGAAATTTATTATTTTTTTTCTTTTGTTGCCTGGGTCTTTAGTAGAATAGCTAAGACATCACTACCAAATCCAACCAAACTAAGGGTTTTGCCTTATATTTTCTTCTAAGAGTTTTATAATTTTAGCTTTATGTTTATGTCTTTGATCCATTTTGAGGTTTTTTTTTTTTAATATGATGTTTGGTAAGGGTCTAACTTCATTTTTTTGTATATGGATATCTACTTTTTCCATCACCATATATTGAAAAGACTGTCTTTTCCCTCATTGAAAGATCTTGGCACCCTTGTTGAAAATCAGTTAACTGTATTTGTGAGGGTTTATTTCTGGCCTCAGTATTCTGTTCCATTGATCTATAGATCTGTCTTTATACTTACCCAATACTGTTTTGATTTCTATAGTTTTGTAATATAGTTTGAAATCAGGAAGCGTGAAGCCTCAAGCTTTGTTCTTGTTTTTCAAGATTGTTTTTGTTATTCAGGGCCCCTTAAGTTTTCATATGAATTTTAGAATGGATTTTTCTATTTTTGTAAAATACTTCATTAGAATTTTGATAGAGATTTACTAAATCTGTAGATGGCTCTGAGTAGTATTGACATCTTAACAAAATTAAAACTTCCAATCCATGAATATGGAATGTGTTTTCATTTATTTAGGTCTTTAATTTTTTTTCAGCTATATTTTATAGTGTTCCCAAGTCTTTCACTTTCTTAGCTAAATTAATTCCTAAGTATTTTATAATTTTTGGTGCCATTGTAAATGGAATCATTTTCTTAATTTCCTTTTTAGATTGTTCATTATTAAACTATAGAATTTCAGCTGATTTTTGTGTGTTGACTTTGTATCTTGTCACTATTTTCTGAATTTGTTTATTTTAGAAATTTTTGTAGAAATTTTATGTAGAGTTTACTACATATAAAATCATAACATCTGCAAACAGATAATTTTACCTCTTCCTTTCCAATTTGGATTCCTTTTTGTCCCCCCCTCCTTAAGTACTCAGCTAGGACTTCAAGTATGTTGAGTAGAAGTGGTGAAAGTGTGCCTCCTTGTCTTGTTCCTGATCATAGAGGAAAGCTTTCAGTCTTTCATCATTGAATATGCTGTTAACTATGGGCTTGTCATATATGACTACTATAATGTTGAAGTGATTTTCTTCTTCTCCTAGTTTGTTGAGTACTTTTATCATAAATTGTATTGAATTTTGTTGAATGCCCTTTCTGCATCATTTGAGATGATCATGGTTTCTTTCTTTTTATTCTGTCCATGAAGTATATTACATTGATTGATTTTCAAATGCTGAAACATCCTTGCATTCTAGGCATAAATTCCAATTGATCATGTTGTATATATAAACATGTCTTTATGCTGCTGAATTCAGTTTGCTAGTATTTTGTTGAGGATTAGTGTTTGTAAGGGATATTTGTAGTTTTATTTTGGAAAAATTTCTTTGGCTTTAATATCAGAATAATACTGGCCTCATAAAATAAGTTATGCAATGTTTCCTCCTTTTCCATTTTTTTTGAAAAGTTGGAGAATTGTTGGTTCTTTTTTAAAATATTTGGTAGAATTCACCAGAGAAGTCATCAGTTTCAAGCGTTCTTCTCTTGTTGGGAGGTTTCTGATCACTTATTCATTCTCTTTACTAATTACAGGTCTATTCAGATTTTTATATTTCTTTGTGATTTAATCCTTTATGATTATTTCTATTTCTAGGAATTCTAAGAACTCTCCATTTAAACTATGTTACTCATAATATTGATGCTATAGAGTAAATATGTATGACCACCCCCACAAAAATTCCTGTGTTGAAATCTATTTCACTATGTGATAATATTTGGAGATTGGTCCCTAAGAAGCGGTTTTCTCATAAAGGCAGAGCTCGCACTTAGGGAATTTGTGCTTTGCCTCTTCCTCCATGTGAGGACACAGGCAAAACTATGGCTGATTATGAACCAGAAAGGAATTCCTCACCAGACACAGAATTAGCTGGTACCCTGATCTCAAACTCCCCACCCTCCAGAACTGTGAGAAATAAATTTCTTGTTGCTTTTAAGCCACACAGTTTATGGCATTTTGTCATAGCAGCCTAAGACATTTGGCATACAGTTTTTCCAAGTACTTTCTTGCAATCCTTTTTATTTCTGAAGAATCAGTAAAAATGTCACCACTTTCATTTTTAATCTTAGTAATTTTAACCTTCTCTTTTTTCTTAGTTATTTTGACTAAAGATTTGTCAATCGTTGATTAATTTTTGAAAATCAACCTTTGGTTTCATTGATTTTCTAGTGAAAAATAAATGTTTTTCTAGTCTCTAGTTAATTTATCTCTAATCTTTACTATTCCTTTCCTTTTACTAGTTCTGAGTTAGCTGTTCTTTTTCTAATTCCTAAAGTTGTAAAGGTAGGCTGTTACTTTGAAATCAACAATAAGGTATTACCATGCCCCTTGATTAAGGTCAATATAATATTCTAATGACCCAATACAGTCAGGACTACTAATGGCTCTGATTCTTCAAGAATGACAGTTGAGTCATCTCATCAGGTAAAGAAAGACAAGTAGCTGAGATTTTTACTGATTGCAAAGGAAATACTGAATGGCAAGAAAGTAGTTAAAAGTACCAAGTCATCAGTTATAGAAGCAAAGATTAATTGTCAAGAACACTTCTTTCTTCTTATTTTATTATGAGTATGTTTATGTGTGTACAGATGTTTATCATAATGTTTTCATTTTCTTTTCTCTCTTATCACTCATCCTATAGCATAACATGTATTGACTTTATGTCATAATATTTCATATTATTTTAATTAATAGTATTTAAGTTATAGAATATCAAGAAAAAGTATAACCATCACTCTAGGGTTTTACATTAATCAAAATTAAGACCTTGTTATTGTATTTATTTGGAAATAATATATGGTTCAACAAAGTACATATGGGTGTAAAGTTGACAAGAGATGGACTTACAGTGATTAATTTTATGTCAGCTTCACTGGACCATCAGTGCCCAAATAATTGATTAAACATTATTCTGGGTATGTCCCTGGGGATGTTTCATTTGAATGTGTAGACTGAATATAGAAAATTGTCTTTCCAAAGTGAGTGGGCCTTGTCTAATATTTTGAAGATCTGAGTACAGCAAAAATCCTGAGGGAGAATTCTCCCTAAAATATCTTTAAGCTAGAATATCTTCTCCTGCTTTTGGACTCAGATTTGTACTAGAACTGATACCATTAGTTTTCCTGGTTCTCAAGGCTTCAGACTTGCACTGGAATTATATTGCTGGTTCTCTCAGCTCTCCAGCCTGCTAAGATCTTGGGACTTCTTAGCCTTATATTTGTGTTAATCAATTCCTTATAGCAAATTTCATCCATGTGTATATTTTGAGGCAAAATAATTTGGCCCATTTAGCAATACTTAGTAAGATAGCATTTAAATAAGATAGTTAAGAAATATTCATCAGTAGAGGATATTTTAGCAAAAGCTTAAACAGGAGAGGGAGCAAGCTGTGCCAATTACTGAGGGAAATTTGTTGAGGCAGAAGAATAGCAATTAAAAAGTTTCAAAGTTCGGGGCGCCTGGGTGGCTCAGTGAGTTAAGCTGCTGCCTTCGGCTCAGGTTGTGATCTCAGGGTCCTGGGATCGAGCCCTGCATCAGACTCTCTGCTCAGCAGGGAGCCTGCTTCCTCCTCTCTCTCTCTCTGCCTGCCTCTCTGCCTGCTTGTGGTCTCTCTCTGTCAAATAAATAAATAAAACCTTAAAAAAAAAAGTTTCAAAGTTCTTTAATAAATTATTTTTTCTTTGACTTAGCCTGGGTCTCCACTCCCACTCCTATCCCAAATAGACATGAAGGGAGGGAAAAAGTCTGGTGGAGGAATTTTATTTGGAAATAATCCTAGAGAGCAGGAGTGAGGAGTAGGGCAATTATACAGGGATGGGAGAAAATCTAATAAAGCATGAACTATGGAGCAGTTTATACTATGGACAACTGAGGACCCTCTACAATTAGGCAGAATGTGTCTCAGAAGTTCCCACAGAGGGATGAGAAAGCTTAACTATTTTTCCATCAAATCTTACTTAATTTGGACTGATTTTCATACAGACTAGAGAAAGTAGAGAAGCTAAGGGACAGGACTTAACGTATAGGAGATACTTGTATTAGCTGAATGTGACTTATTAGATATAGGACATGGGTTTATGGGTGGCTTTCACAGCATGCTCTATAGTCTCACTGCTAACCTAAAAATCAGTAAGTTGAACTGTCTCTGCTCAACTCAAATTCTTTCTTTGGCATTCATACCATTCTTTGGCTCCATTTCAGGTATTTCCTGTAAGCTAAATTAGTGATTCTTGGCTCTGTCAGTCCATTTTTATAACAAGTTTTTGAAACTCATTTTATTCCTCTGAACAAAATTTATTGTAACCTATAAAACAATCTAAAAATACTAATGTAATATACTAACCCTAACATAAAGGAAAAACAAAAGGAAATGAACTTAAAATGATGCATTTTTAGTACATAAGTGCTGAGGAACAGCACAGTGATGAATCATAATCAGTGACAGACTATTACAAAGATGTGGAACTGGCAGCTGAAATATCATGAGCAGTGTTGCCGTTGCTGACATAATTTCCAAAATTATGTACCACTTATTATACAGTTGCAAACAAATAAAATGCAAGTTTCTCATTCTATACAAACTGCCTGCTTTTCTGAAAATGTTAGTGTATATTTAAATAATTGGAATTATATTTTATAGTTTTCATAAAGAAAAGTATCATGTAGACTCAATTTCAAATAACTTTTTATAAAAGATTTATTTATTTATTTATTATAAAGAGATAGCAGGGAGGGGGCAGAGGAAGACAGAAAATCCTAAAGCAGACTCTCTGCTAAGTGTGCAGCCTAACATAGAGCTTTATCCTATGACCCTGACATCATGATCTGAGCCAAAATCAAAAGTTGGACGTTTAACCAACTGAGCTGCCCACACATCTCTCAAACAACTTTTTGACCAAATGAATTCCTGGCACATTCAAAGTTTTCTGGGACTTAGGATCATAATCTGTGGTCTAGGATGATCATTTTTTATGTTCAAAAGTTTCCCACTAGCACCACCCCAACCATTTGACAATGAAATATATTACTACTGATAGCCAGAATATCCTTTCTTGGGAAATATTTCACCTGGTGAGAAGGCCTAACCTAGATTATTAGAACTATCATTAATTACAGGTTCTCTATTAAATTCAGTTCAGTCTCCTCTAATCCACCCAAAGCTATCTTTGTAAAATATACCTTTATAATATTACTTCATTTTTAAATATTCTAGAAAATTTCCATATTACCCACAAAATAATACCCAAGATTTTTATTATGTCATTGAGTATTCTCACAAAGGTGCCTAAAATCATTGATTATTAAAAACAGATCATTCTGTTGCTACTCACCACTACCATCCTAATTTCTTGACTTCTTAAAAATCCAGCCTATGGTAGCAAGAATTCCAAGATGGCTTCCAAGATTCAGGCCACATGGTGTGAATGTCTTATGTAGGCAGGCAGGCAGCATTTGTAAATAAAGCAATATCACTTCTGTGATTAGGTTATTTATCAGTTGACTTTGAGTTAATAAATAAAATTGCTCTGGTGTTCCTGACCTAATCTGAATACTTGAAAGCCAGAAGCAAGGACCTGAAAGCTGTGTCTAGGGGCCCAGAATGATTCCTGATCAATAGCCAGCAAGAAAATGGGACTTTGAGTATTAAAACAGGAAGCAGCTGAATTCTGCTAGGAAAGTAAGGAAGGTCAGAAGCCAATCTTTCCCTACTTGAACCTCTAGATGAGAACACAACTGAATGATAACCTGATTTCAGCCTTGCAAAACCCTAAGTGTAAAACACGGCTAACATGTGCCAGATTCCTGGTGCAAAAAATCAGAGAGACAATAAGTACTTGTTCTAAGTACTAAATTTGTAGTAATTTATTTTGTAGCACTGGGAAACTTGTATCCAAACTTACCTTACTATTTCGAGACTATCCTATTCAGTGTCATAGCTCTGTTTCTCAACAACCACTATTCCCTTTTCCTAAAATGTTCACTCCATCTCTCAATCTCTTTCACTTCTCATCCATCCACCTCATTTGGAAGAATGATTCTTAAGGTCACATCTCCTTTGTTCAGTCTCTTGAAACACTGTGTTCTTGAAGCAGGAGAGGGAGGAAAAAGGAGCGTGAGCAAAGCAATAGAGTTTTATTAAGCAAGGATACAGACAGAGCTCTCAGGAGTGAGAGGGTCCTGACCAGGTTGCCAGTAAAAGCTTTTCATGTCTGGCCTTTTATTAGGACTTTACCAGGAAACTTGCTAGTGATTAGGTGGTTAGGTCAGTGGCCTGGAACTAAACATAACACTTGTAAACTGTGTGAGAGTTTTTGTTTCTGTGATATCTATAACCGACAGATATGTATTGCTAGGTCTCGTTAGTCTATACAGTGAACTCTTCCTCTGAGGCCTGATCATTTTTGTGATTATTTTATTTTCTGTGGTTACAGTGTTAATTATTAGAAAAAACATTTCAATCCTAATAATTTGGGATAGGGTGGTCTATATTTTCCTGTCTCAGTCTTTGTTTTGTCTCAGTGTCTGCATACTTGAAATGCCTTCAGACCTCCTACCTCTCCCTGCTTCTCCCTACTCATTTTCACTATTTTTCTGGTGTACATCCATCACAGTGTAATCACTTGTTTCACATTGATGTTCTGTACTGAACCCTACCTTTTTAAGAGCAAAACTGTGTATTCCCATATTTGTAATCTTAGTAACTAGCACATTTGTTTATCCAACACAACTATTAATGAATTAATGAAAGAAATGAGTATTTTGAACTAGATTTTTAGTTCCAAATTTGTCTACTTATGTCTCTCAATTTAGTATACTTCTTCATTATTCAATATTATAAACATGATGGTACCTCATTTATTAAATTCGTGATCTTTCAGGTTAGTTGTTTAGGTTGTAAATTTAATGGATAGTTATATACGCATGGGAGCAATTGAAGGTCGTATTTTTAGCTGCAGTTTGGCATAGAAAATCTTGATAAAAGGGCCTCGAGAAAAATTTCAGGGCATGGAACAATGACTAGGAAGTTACTGGTGTTAAAGAGTAGTTAAAGAGTGTTCTTTTCCCCTATCAACTTGGAGATTCCCTTTTGCAATGTTTCACAACTATTTTAGAATATATTGTGAACTGAGATACTTCATCATCAATTGTGTTTTTAGGATGCGCAGCCTTTCTGGCATAGGCTCACACAGAGAAGGATCTTTTTCTGCATCCCTTCTTCACTCTTGTGAGTGAACATCTTCCTACCTTGTTCCTATTTTCATCATCTTTACCTCCCTACCTTGTTCCCAGTATTTTCATTTTCTCTCTGATTTATGGCCCCTAGTTCTATATTTTGTTTTCTATTATACTGGACCTTAGCTTTGTGTATATTTATTTTTGTTTGTTTAATTTCTTTATCCTAATTCATTGGCTTTTTCTTTTATCTTTTATCTTTCTAACCTTCTTTCTTTCTATAATGTTATATTGCAGGTCCATGTCTAAAGTATACCTTTAGGAGCATAAATGCTATTATAAACTACCTCATGAGCTGTAAATGCATTTCCTTTTATTCATATAAACACCATGCCTTACAACATTTTATAATAAAGGTGACTTGTGACTTACCAGTATCAATATCAAGATCATTGAGCCAGCCAAGTTGAAATTGAATAATAAAACTTCAGAGTTGGAGGGACCTTAAAGATTATTTAATAATGCAGATCCTACATTTGCATATAGATAAGAGAACAGATAAGGTCAGTAGAAGCTGAATTACTTGTGTAAGGTAACATAATTATTCTGAAGTAGAAAAAAAAAAGAAAAAAGAAAAAAAAAACTCTGTGATTTGTTCTTGTAGAGCTTTTTCCAATGTATCTCACTGCTTCTGTTGGCCTGGCACTCAGGAGAGCCTCTTAAAAGTAATCAGATATCAACAATACTAGAAAATTCTAATATAGCAATTATTATGTACCAGGGAGTATTAAAGGAGAGAAGTAATCTAGAAATACAAGTGTATGATACACATTTGCACATAGAATGTAATTGTAGCCAGAGAGAATGAAATATATTAAGGAAATTGGCAGATAGTTGAGCTTTGAGTAACTCTAATAATAGAAAGGATAAAAATAAAAATTGTACTGTGAGGTAGAGTTTCCAGACAGAAAATCCAGAAAGGATAAAGGGAGGAAAGTCTTTCAACAAAGAAAATAAAATGAATAAGAAGCGAAAAATGTCCATTATGTTTATGTTAGATTTGCATACATATAGGTCATTTTTGTCTATAAAGAGAGATTTCTGTAGATCGATGGAGCAAACTGTAACTGGAAGTTATTAGGGGAGTTCTTGTGAGGTGACCATAAGGAGATAGTGACAAAATCCTTTGCTTGACCTAACTTTACTCAGGCTCCTGAATCTTCTTGACATCTTGACCTTTTAAAATTTAGGTTTAGCAAGAATTCTTACTAAATCAGTTTAGCCAGAAGTTCACCCTTGATATCTGATCAGGTGCTATTATCCTCCAGGAATTATCTGACTACCTTGGCCTATCCTTAGCAAGAATCCTGTTAGGTCTGTTTAGCCCAAGTGGCCCCAACCCTTGATGTTTCCTCTTAGTAATTTTCCATCCACTGAACTCCCACACTGTTCTTGGGCTACAAATTTATGCTTGCCCTTGCTGTCTTCAGAGTTGAGCCCAAACTCTCCCTCGCTGCAAAACTTCATGACAGTGTTCCCTATACCTATTCCATCATGCCTACCATGATGGATAGTCTTCCTTGAATAAAGTCTTCCTTACCATGTTTTAACAAGTGTCATTCACTATTTTTATTCTGTAGTAATAGGTAATAAATAGGAATATTTTTCAAAAAGTTTTGCTATGAAATGGTAGGGTGGTAGGACTATTCAGAGAAAAAAGTAAAGAGGTAGGAAATTTATGTTTGATTTTTAGTTATGTAAATAGTAAAGAGAAGATAAGATTTAAATGGGAAATTAGGAATATGTATGAGAGATCGGGGAGATTCAATAGCTATAAATTCCCCAGAAGGTCCAAGGACCTGCCCAGGAGCCAGCCACCAAGAAGTAGAGAACTGTGCAGGTGCATGTAGGTATAGACTGAGAAAGCTGAGGTATTTTCTGCTGTGAGGATTCTGTTTTCTTGGGGAAGAAGGGGAGGAGGAGAGAAAAAGGAAAGAAGAACTATCAGAGTCTGGGAATTGCAAAAGAATTATGAATTCACTGGTGAAGTGACTGGAAGAGTCAGTTACAATATGTTAACAAATTTGGGACAAAACCAATATTAGATTATGAGTCTCCTGATTTGAAACACAAATAATACTAGAGTTTCCCTCAAATAGATACTAAATTTAAATATAAAGTAAACATAAATGAATGTCTTAGAAGATACTGATATGCCACTTGTTAATATACATGATGCGGCCTTAAAGGGTTAAACACTTTATATGAGAGAAGTCTTACATCTGAGGGTTTTGAAGGGGCGGGGGGGGGGGTGAGAGGTCAGGGTACCAGGTGGTGGATATTATAGAGGGCACGGGTTGCATGGAGCACTGGGTGTGGTACAAAAATAATGAATGCTGTTATGCTGAAAATAAAAAATAAATTTAAAAAATATTATAAGAAACAGAAAAATTGTATAAACCATGAGTAAACAATATATCTGTATTAGTGTATGTCTCCAGTTAAATGTTGAAAATAAACTCAGACTCAAGGAAAAAAGAAAAAAAAAGGAAACCCTAAAATATATGTATCCTCCATATTTACTTTACCAAATGAAAGAAGATAAATCTATTTAACTATCTAGAAGATTTTTTAAACATTTTTTTTTTAATTTTATTTATTTATCAGAGAGAGAGAGGGGGAGAGAGCGAGCACAGGCAGACAGAATGGCAGGCAGAGGCAGAGGGAGAAGCAGGCTCCCCGCTGAGCTGGGAGCCCGATGTGGGACTCAATCCCAGGACGCTGGGATCATGACCTGAGCCGAAGGCAGCTGCTTAACCATCTGAGCCACCCAGGCGTCCCAACTATCTAGAAGATTTTTTAAACTTATATTTAACACATTCAAAGAGATAGTAGAGACTTTTAAAGTTATAGAACAGTATTACTTAAAGTCCTAATTTCCATTCTAGACAGATGTTTGAGTCCTATAGCTAATGGGGGGATATCCGGTTACCAAATTCAGGCTAACAGACTCTCATCAATTCTTATACCCATCAGCAGTGTATGAGAGAGCCTGTCTCATTTAATTCTTACTAATTATATTAATATTTGTAAAATTTATAATTTGGAAGGTGATTAAAAATTAATAGGAAGAGAGTAAAATTGATGTTCTGTTTATTTGTTTATTTGACTTTGTGAATTTAAATATTATTTTGCTGTGTGTTTATTCTTTTATGAATATGTATATACTACACATCCCATTTGTCTTTTGAGTTTTGATTATCTTCCAATTGATTTCCATAAACTTTTATTATACTATTCTTCCCTTGAACTTTATTATACTAAAACATTTTTCCCCAAATAGACTGGTTAATAGTACTGCTTTTTAGCCAAGTTGCCAAAGAATTTTGGGTTAATTTGAACCAGTTTGTTGGCATTGTTTATTGATGGAGTGAGATTCATGAGTTGTTCCTGGTCTTTGTAAGATTCCCAGAGGGCTTTGCTTTTGCCACTGGTTACATAAAAACAATATGCCTGGTGACCAGCAGGGTACAGACACTCCTGTCCTGGTTCTAGAAAGTTACATGCCTGTGTCAGTGGTTCTTGATTTGAGAAAGAAAAACATCTGCCCAACCTTTACAGAGATAAGGCAATTTGGAATCACACCAGGTCAGTTCAAACTTCAAACTTCGGGTGTGATTCATGACCTTCCATTAATACTGCTGCTGTTTCATCTTTTTTTCTGCAATAAACTGTGTTTGTAAACAATGTTATCTAGGGTTCTATAAATCTTGATTGGCAACTGAACTCTGTTTAACTGCCGGCATTAGTATAGAATAATGTAAGAATTTAATTTTGATATGTCAAAATTACTTTTATTTCTGATTTCTTTAACTAAAGAAATTATTCAGCTGTAACTGAAAGGGGAATTTGCTTCTGTACAGTTACCCTTAAGGTGTTAAAGTGTTGATTGTCCTTAAGGTTTATATATTGCCTGTTTTCAGGTGACTAATGGTGAGAAAATAGTGTCTCTTCTAGGAATTTGTTTAGACTAAGATGCCTTACTTTAATTACACTGAACAGAGGTATTTATGAAAATATGCCTTTGAGTAGCTAAGTTTCAGGTATTAATAGTTAGATATTCCAAAAGAAATCTTATTTCTTAGAATTTATGTCATATTCTGTTAGGTGGAAGATAGAGCACAATGATATAAAGTGTCTTCTCCAAGGGTTCAGTGGCAAAAATAGTGTGGAGCAGTTAAGAAATATTTTAAATGGTAAATGATGGTAGTAACTCCTATATATTCAGAGCTCACTTTTCTCTGGACCCTATATAAGCGTCATCTCAATTAATACTACCAGGTAAATATGGCATAGCATTCACATATTGTAGATGGAAAAAAAAAAATTGGTTTTGAGAGGCTAAATGCCACAATTTTACCCAGATAGAGAATGTAGACCAGCACCATTTCAAATGAGTAAATATTTTGATTCCAGAAGCTTAACTCTTAGGTATTCTTTATTTAATATGGGCTTACTATATTCTTCTAATGTCATTGCAATTATTGAATGAATCACTCATTAAATTTAAATGATAACCCTATGAGGTAGATGGTATTAATATTTCATTTTACAAATGTGGAAATTCCACGCTTTCAGAAAGTGGAGGAACTGTGATTCAAATCTGGATTCCAGAGTCTCACCAGAGTCTCACCTCCTAAATATTAAGCTATGCTACTTCCCATAGGCTCTACTGACCTATAAATAGTAACTCACTTTATTGAGCATTCTCTGTATACTCAGCACAGTACTAAAAGCTTTCCTGTCACATGTTGAGAATGATTAAAAAAAAAATTACTCTTTTTTGGGAGGACACAGAAACAAAATTATAGTTAATGCTCATAAATAAGAATGTGTGTTCCCCAGTTATTTCTTATAACTCTTGTTCTTCTGGTGGTTTGATATGCTGAAGAAGGCAGAAATTTATAAGCATAATTATAGTACACACAAGAATGTGATAAATGCTCAGAGATTGTTATGGAGGACAAAGGGGAAAGTGATTAATTCATTTTTTGAAATGCAGTAATGGAAATGCTACATAAACACTTTTATGCTGTCCTTTGAAGGATGGACAAGAGTTGTCTCTGTATTCTCTGTGAGGTACTATCTTGATCTAAGTCATAGAGACCAAAAATTACAGGTAATGGTGAGCAATCTTTTGCAGTTGAACTTTGTACTGTTGATCATTTATGTGTGAAAATAAGGGGCAAAGATTTAATAATGAGTTAGAGAAAAGAAACACATTTTCATGATTTCAGTCAGACAAACTTGTTAAGTATTTTAAATATTCTATCCAATTTTTTTCTGAAAACTCTGAGTTAGATGTTATGATTTTCATTTTTTTAAAGATTTTATTTATTTGACAGAGAGAGAGGTAGGTCACAATTAGGCAGAGAGGCAGGCAGAGAGAAAGAAGAAGCAGGCTCCCTGTCAAGCAGAGAGCTGGACTAGGATCTCTATCCCAGGACTCTGAGATCATGACCGGAGCTGAAAGCAGAGGCTTAACCCACTGAGACACCCAGGCGCCCATGATTTTCATTTTACAGATGAAGAAACTGAGCCATGGTTACGTTTCCTGCCCAACATGATACACAAGCCCGTTGTTTCCAAAACATACATACTTTCATCACATATTAATTCCCACTCTGATTATACAGGGCAAGTTAGGTAAGTAATGATACAGATAATAGGTTGGTAGGTAGGTAGATAGAGATATAGGTGTAGATATAGATATAGAGATATAGGTGTAGATATATATAGAGAGATAGAGATATAGATGTAGATATGGCCGAATATGATTCAAGACAAAATTTTTTCTGTTAATAATTAAGACATGAAAATAAATTGATTTGGATTTTTCATTCAGAAAATTGAACACAACAAATAACTTTAAACAAATCATTGAAAAAAACTATCAATAGCATGAGCTGCATATAGCAACATTCTTTTCAAACATAAATTCATGATAGTCAATGACAGGTTTGCTGATTAAAGCATACTATCCTCTAGATACCAGGGTAAAAGCACTCTCCTGAATTGAATTGCCTTATGTACTTAAATTATATGTTCCAGTTGATCTATTCAACTGGTTACTATCTTATGTCTTCTTTTTAACTAATGACATAAAATTTCATGATGCTTGTTCATTGGCAGATAATCTCTTGGGAGAAAGCATATGAGGTACATATTTTGGACTTTAAGTCCTTATTATTAAGGACTTAATAATTAGTGGTTAAATATCATTAGAGATAAAGTATTGTGTAAATATTCAAAAAGATGCATTTCAAAGAAATGCAAATGAATATGAAGTTTCTGTTTTGTTTTGCTTTTGTTTGTTTACAATAATGGCCATTGTAGTATTTGGCTGATACTGTATTGCTTCTCTTTCCATTTGAATTTGATTTTTAAATAATTTTTATTTAAATTCAATTTAGTTAACTTATAATGTATTATTAGTTTCAGGGGTAGAATATAGTGACTCATCAGGTGCATATAATACCTAGCACTCATTATATCAAGTGCCCTCCTTAATGGCCATCACCCAGTTACCTCAGCCCCACCCCACCTCTCCTTCAACCCTCAGTTTGTTTACTGTAGTTAAGAGTCTCTTATTGTTTGCCTCCCTTTCTATTATTATCTTAGCTTAGTTTTTTGAAAAACCACTACTTATACCATATTGGTCCATGTGATTTTTTTTTAAAAGATTTTATTTTATTTTATTTATTTATTTAACAGAGAAAGAGCCAGAGAGGGAACACAAGCAGGGAAGAGAGTGGGAGAGGGAGAAACAGGCTTCTACTGAGCAGGGAGCCCGATGCGGGGTTTGATCCCAGGACCCCAAGATCATGACCTGAGCCAAAGGCAGATGCTTAATGCCTGAGCCACTGAGGCACCCCTGGTCCATGTGATTTTGGGTGAAGTTCATTTCACCTACTACATTCCTCATGTGGTCTCATAATCTAGATTTTGGCAGAGCCTCTCCTCTTCCTTGCTCTAGGGTGCAAATTATTTTCTTTATTGACATATTTCCAGGATCTGTTTTGGTATTAACTGCAGAGATACATTCCATCGAAATTTAGGTCATGGCAGAACAATGGAGCTATAGACATATTTCTTGATGACCGCATGCCTAGACAATGAAGTCAACTTCGACAAGGTTACTACCAAGAGAAAGAGAAAATTGTGTGTTATGCTACCATAGTTTGAGGCCCTGACTTTATCCGTGTCTGCAACTTTTCATGGATATTAGTCAATAAATGCCTGCTTGTTGCCTTTTCTTCCTTGCTTTCTCTCTTCCTTTTTTTTTTTTTAATATGTCAAATTTAAGCCATTCTAGGAGGCATCTGTCAATATCATAGAGTTCTTATGAATGAATTAAATGACTTAAAAATTAAGTAAAAATTAGTGTTTTGTTAACATAACTAAAAGCAGCTCAATAATGTGACTATGGTACATCTGAGATCTCATTTTAGGGCACAGACCTCAGTGCCTCTACTTCAGAAGTCTTTTGACTCTATGTGTAACCATTTAAAATACAAATTTTCAAAAGAGGATTTTAATAACTTTGTGGTACCTGGGTCCTATTGCTTGATGTGGAGGTCACCTGGTTTGGGATTTAGCCATCTCCTCCCATGTGGTTTAAAATATAGCAGTGCCAAAGGAAAGGACTACACCTCAAGAAATTGGGAAAAGATGTTCTACGAGAAACTTATTCCCAGTCAAATGTATGAGCATATGTCATAATTGTCATAATAAACTAGAGAAGGAAATTGCGTACCATTTCACAATGAATTATTTATATTTGTAATATATAACCACAGAATGATAGCTGATTTAGGAGGAAATTGTATGTTTTATCTGTAGAAATACTTAAGGGCAGATAATCTATTCAAATTATTCTAATTAGAGACATTGTGAAAAAGGAACTTGGTAAAAGGATTCTGAAAAACAAATTTAGGAAATCAGTGTTGTAGTTTCAAAGTCAGAAACTTTTAAGTGATTAAGAGGATGAATAGTGATATAAAATGTTTCTTTCTAGTAGTATAATGGAATAAAGACACTGAAAAACCTCCCATTGAAGCCAACTAAAATACATAGAATAAAATTATCTTATTTTTAAACATTATTTTATTTGAGAGAGAGTGTGAGAGGCAGGGGGAGAGGCAGATGGAGGGGGAGAGGCAGACTCCCTGCTGAGCAAAGAGCCCAATGTGGGACTCTTTAGGATCATGACCTGAGCCAAAGGCAGACATTTAACTGACTGAGCGTTCAGGAGCCCCTAGAATGAAATATTTTAAATAGTATTTCAAATTTAATGCAGAACTGACAAAAAGTAGCAAATCCTCAGAGGCCAAAAATAACGTAGAAGCTGAAAGACATGAAGACCGGTAAATACTAAAACCGGTTCATGATCTAAACATTACATTTTGAATCCTGATAGAGTTTTGCTTTAAGTATTTCAAAGGACACTGGAGCTAGAAATAAAGATGAAGGATTACCTGGGATAGCAAAGGTCAAAGGACATCCAAGATAAACTTGGGATGCCAAAGAGCTTCATCCACGTAATAAATATGCTGAAAAATAAACTTTAACCTCTAAGTGTGTCGGTTTAACATGGAAGGAAATTAAATTCTACTGTCAAAAACTTTCAAGCAAACAATTTATTTTAGAGGAGTGACATCACCCAGATGAAGTAGGAGACCCCAACCTCTGTCCCCCAACAAAGATCAACAATTAAATAGCTTTTCACAAAAAGCAAAGGGCACTGAGAGAACGTAGGAATCCACTTAGAAACTGTGGTTGCACAGTGTAAAAACAGAATAGCTACTCAATAGACAAAGGAAGAACAGTCTCACTTTCCTGCATCAACCCATCCTCTAGGCAAGACTGCTCTGAACCAAGAAGGATCTCTCCAGCTAGAAAGAGTCCTGTTACTAGGAAAGGAAGAATGGGATGAATGACCAGCTTAGCTGGTCTTTCAGGGCATAGTGCAAAGAAGCTGCTTCATTTTCATCCTGCCCAAAGCCCAGCAAATCTGAGACATAATGGAAGTGGATAGGCACAAGAAAGAACAATAACTACCAATGCCAGCTATGTAGCATTAAATAAGCCTTGATTCCCACTGACCTCTTCAGAGAATCTAGTATCTTTCACTACTTAAAAACCAATGGTCAGCAATGTTGTTGACCCTTTTAAGATTTGGGGGAATTTACCCCATAGATATTCATGTTTGCTGATACCAGCCATCTGAGTCCTTGTCCACTCTCTCAACCACTCCACTGCCCCCTGCTAGCTAGGCTCTGTATCAACAGCCATCTCAGGTCTCTGTGACTGTGTGAGAGGAAGGAATCAGCCTAGACCATTGCAAGTGTACTTTGAGCTAACCCTTCTGGCTATGCACTTACATACCACTGGGCAGAGTCTCTTTACCATCTTCTGCCATATGCACACTTGTGGTGTCATTATGCAGCCAAGGCCTTGGCAGTTGTCATTGCACACACAGTTGACTCAGACACTCTCTCTGTCCCTGACCCCTACCACCAGATATATGTCTGAAACTGAACCTGCTGCTACACAGGCACCTACTACTGGTCCTCACAGCTAAGGGTGTACACACTATCTTGCCCTGACCACCATCACTACCTGCCCTGGTCCCTAGCTGCTGAACTTGGGGGTTCAGCTAAGGAATCCAACAGAGTTGCAACCACTGTGGACCCTCTACTGCACTTGCAAGGACCACATGTTGTTAATGTTGCAGACTCCAGTAGCCTGAGCCAATAAGACTTCACAACCCCCCAGGATGCAAACCTGCTATATACTCCTACACTTGGTGCCAGGTATCACTAGACCAGGGGTCACAACACACTCCAGCATTCTCCCATCTGTTGGTGAAGGTCTTTCCTTACTGAAGTCAGTCCCTAAAGTCTGGAAGAGGAAAATGTTTCTTCAAATGGGCAGATGCTTATGCAAGACTACAGGGATCAGAAAGAATCAGGGAAACTTAACTCCACCAAAAGAACACAGTAAACTTACAGTAACTAACACAAAGGAAATGGAGATATAAGAATTGCACAACAGGGGCACCTGGGTGGCTCAGTGGGTTAAAGCCTCTGCCTTCAGCTCAGGTTGTAGTCCCAGGATCCTGGGATAGAGACCCACATGGGCTCTCTGCTCAGCGGGAAGCCTGCTTCCTCCTTTCTCTCTGCCTGCCTCTCTGCCTGCTTGTGATCTCTGTCAAATAAATAAATAAATCTTAAAAAAAAAAAAGAATTGCACAGCAAATAATTCAAAGTAATTGCTCTAAAGATGCTCAGAGAGCTACATGAGAAAAGAGATTATTCAACAAAATAAGGAGAAAATAGAAGAACAAAAGAAGACCAACAAAAAGACAGGAAAAAATGTAACCAAGGGACTGAAAGATCTATAAATAAAAAACTATAGGACAGTAAAAAATAAAATAAACAAAAAGAACTATAAGATATTGTTGCAATAAATTGAAGATACAAATAAATGGTAAGGTATCCTATATTTATAAATTGGAAGAGTTAATATTGTTAAAATGTTTATATTACAAAGAGCCACCTATATATTTAATGTATTCCCTATCAAAATTCTAATGACATTATTCACAGAACTAGAAAAAGCAATCCTAAAATTTGCATAGAACCAAAAAAGACCCTGAATAACTGAAATAATTTTGAGGAAAACAAAAACAAAAACAGGAAGCAACACCCTTTCTGGTTATAAAGTATATTACAAAACTAGATTAGTAAAGATATAAATAAATCTTCATATTTTAATGGGGACTATGATGTTAAACATATGGTGAATTTAGAATGAGAATGTCTAAGGTGGATGGATAGGTAGGTAGGTAGATAGATACTGATCTAGACATAATAAAGAGAATGTGAGAGAGCACATTCAGAAGTTAAAGAATAAGAATTCACTGATTCCAGTAGCAAAGGAATACAAACAATTACAAGAACATATTATGAGCAACTATATGCCAGCAAGTTAGACAATCGAGAAGAAATGGATGCATTCCTAGAGACATAGAAACTACCAAAACTGAACCAGAAAGAAATAGAAAACCTGAACGGACCCATAACCGGTAAGGAGATTGAAGCAGTTGTCAAAAATCTCCCAAAAAGCAGGAGTCCAGGGCCAGACAGCTTCCCAGGGGAATTCTACCAAACATTGAAAGAAGAATTAGTATGTATTCTCCTGAAACTATTCCAAAAAAATAGAAATGGAAGGAAAACCCTAACTCATTTTATGAGACCAGCATTACCTTGATCCCCAAGCCAGACAAAGACCCCATCAAAAAGGAGAATTACAGACCAGTATCCCTGATGAACATGGAAGCCAAAATTCTCACCAAAATACTAGCCAGTAGTATCCAACAGTACATTTAAAGGATTATTCACCATGACCAAGTGGTGGGGTTTATTCCTGGTCTGCAAGGTTGGTTCAACATCTGCAAATTAATCAATGTGATACAATACATTAATAAAAGAAGGAACAAGAGCCATATGATACTCTCAGCAGATGCTCAAAAAGCATTTGACAAAGCGCAGCATCCTTTCCTGATTAAAACTCGTTATAATATAGTGATAGAAGCTACGTACCTCAATATTATAAAAGCCATTCATGAAAAACCCACAGTGAATATCATTCTCAATGGGGAAAAACTTGAGAGCTAAGGTCAGGAACATGGCAGTGTGTCCACTATCACCACTGCTATTCAACATAGTACTGGTGTGGAAAATCTGAGGTGATGGAAGAAACTCAAATGCCACATGCCACAGGGAAAACTTAGCTTTATTAAGGCCAGTGGGTTCAGCAGGATTCTTTCCCAAAGACTGAGCACCCATCAGGGTTAAGAGTGAGTTCTTATGGTTATGGGAAATGGGGGATGGTAATGGGGTGTTTTCCAGGTCTATCAAGGCCAAATGGCCTTTCATGTGGAAGTATAATCTATGTGGAGGTGTCTCAGGAGAGTGCTAAATCACCCTGGGGACTGTTTCTTTTTCTTTTCTTATTCACACTGGACTGGGCATCTGGTCTTTTTCTTCTGTCTTGGCAGGAGCAATGACTTGTTATCTTATCTTGGTCAATTGGGATAGCTGTTTGGTCTTTTCTTGGCCTTAGCAGGAGCAATGGAAAACCAGGGCTGGAAAGGGGTTGGAGCTCAGAGTCTCTGTCAGCCTCAGTACCAGAAGTCCTAGCCTCAACAATCAGACAACAAAAAGAAATTAAAGGCATCCAAATTGGCAAAGAAGGAGTCAGACTCTCACTCTTTGCAGATGATATGATACTTTATGTAGAAAATCCAAAGGACTCCACTCCAAAACTGCTAGAACTCATACAGGAATTGGGTAAAGTGTCAGGATATAAAATTAATGTACAGAAACCAGTTGCATTTCTATACACCAACAGCAAGACAGAAGAAAGAGAAATTAAGGAGTCAATCCCATTTACAATTGCACCCTAAATCGTAAGATACCTAGGAATAAACCTAACCAAAGAGGCAAAGAATCTGTATTCAGAAAACTATCGAATACTCATAACAGAAATTAAGGAAGACACAAAGAAATGGAAAAACATTCCATGCTCACGGATTAGAAGAACAAGTATTGTGAAAATGTGCTACCTAGAGCAGTCTATACATTTAATGGAGTCTCTATTAAAATATCATCAACTTCTTTCAAAGAAATAGAACAAATGATCCTAAAATTTGTATGGAACCAGAAAAGACCCCAAGTAGGCAGAGGAATGTTGGAAAAGAAAACCACAGCTCGGGGCATGACAGTTCTGGACATTGAGGTCTATTACAAAGCTGTCATCATCAAGACTGTATGGTACTGGCACAAAAGCAGACATATAGATCAATGGAACAGAATAGAGAGCCCACAAATGGACCTCAACACTATGGCCAACTAATCTTCAACAAAGCAGGAAAGAATTCCCAACAGAAAAAGGATAGTCTCTTCAAAAAATGATGTTGAAAAAATTGGACAGCCACATACAGAAGAATGAAACTGGACCATTTCCTTACACCACAGACAAAAATAGATTCAAAATGGATAAAAGACTGCAATGTGAGACAGGAATCCATCAAAATCCTTGAGGGAAACACAGGCAGCAAGGTCTTTGACTTCAGCCACAGCAACTTCTTTCTAGACACATTGCCAGAAGCAAGAAAAACAAGGGCAAAAATGAACTATTGGGACTTCATCAAGATCAAAAGCTTTTGTGCACAGCAAAGTAAACAGTCAACAAAACCAAATGGGAGATAGGTATTTGCAAATGGCATATCAGATAAAGGGCTAGTAGCCAAAATCTGTAAAGAGCTTATCAAACTCAATACCCACAAAACAAATAATCCAATCAAGAAATGGGCAGGAGACATGAAGAGACCTCTCTCCAAAGAAGACATCCAAATGGCCAAAAGACACATGAAAAAGTGCTTAATATCACTCAGCATCAGGGAAATACAAATCAAAATCTCAGTAAGACACCACCTCACACCAGTCAGAAGGGGCAAAATTAACAAGTCAGGAAATAACAGATTTTGACGAGGTTGTAGAGAAAGGGGAACCCTCCTACATTATTGATGGGAATGCAAGCTGGTACGCCCACTCTAGAAAACAGTATGGAGGTTTCCCAAAAAGTTGGAAATAGAGCTACCCTACAGCCCATAAGTTGCACTACTGAGTGTATACCCCAAAGACACAAATATAATGTGATCTGAAGGGGCACATATGCCCCAATGTTGATAGCAGCAATATCCACAATAGCCAAACTATTGAAAGAGCCTAGATGTCCATCAACAGATGAATGGATAAAGATGTGATATGTACACACACACACACAATGGAATATGGACTATTATGCAGCCATCAAAAAAGAAACTTTGCCATTTGCAGCAATGTGGGTGGAACTAGAAGGTACTATGCTAAGCAAAATAAGTCCATCAGAGAAAGACAATTATCATTTGATCTCACATATGTGGAATTTGAGAAACAAGTTAGAGGACCATAGGGGAAGAAAGGAAAAAATGAAATAAGATGAAATCAGAGAGGGAGCTAAACCATAAGAGATTCTTTTTTTTTTTTTTTTTTTAGAATTCTATAAACATATATTTTTATCCCCAGGGGTACAGGTCTCTTAATCTCAGGAAATAACCTGAGGGTTGCTGGAGGGGAGGGGGTTATCAGGGATGGGGTGGAAGGTGATGGACATTGGAGAAAGTATGTGCAATGGTGAGTGCTGTGAATTGTGTAAGACTGATAAATCACAGACCTATATCCCTGAAACAAATAATATTTTATATGTTAATTTAAAAAAATTCACTGATTAACACCAACAAGTAATTTCGATGCAATTCATATTTACATATATGATAGAAAATTGAAAAATACTGAAAATAAAACCTAAGTGCTGCCAGAAAAAGAAAATCAAAACCAAAACAAAACATAAAGTGTAAGTGAAAGATAGGGTAGCAACTGACATCTCATTAACAACTGACATATCATTAGGTTATGAGAAACTCTGATCTCATTAGCAAGAAGATAATCCCAGGGTACAGAATATAAGAAACTGTCTTCCATGCACCTTCCATGTAAGACCCAATTGCTAATTGAAAGTGATTCAACCTTTACATTTTTTTTTTCTTTCCCTTAACAATACCTACAGACCTATAAGATGGAGACTTAAAAAAAAAAAGCTATAAAAGATCATTTAAAATGAATTTTTATTTTTATAAAATGTGATTTACTGATTTATGAAACTTTAGGATACAATTAAATTTTAGTTCTTTCTAGAGAATAAGGAGTTTGAGAAATGGAGAAAATATATAGCCCTGGCTCTTTACACTGTTTCCTAAATAAATAACAGGATAAGTTATAATTTTTCAGTTATTCTCTTATGTCTTTATTTACAATATAGATATTATATCTCCTATAACCTGTTTATAATTCTACTTATAGTTGAAATGATATAAATAATACTGAGTACCATTTTCTAGGTACTATGTAGGGAAGACTAGTTTTTGAAATTGCAAAGTAGAGTTAAATAACCAGAAGCTTACAATTTATAAGCAAAACAAAGAGTCACAACTAAAATATAGGCAGGTAAGGGGCACCTGGGTGGCTCGGTGGGTTAAGGCCTCTGCCTTCGGCCCAGGTCATGATCCCAGGGTCCTGGTATCGAGCCCCACATCCGCTCTCTGCTCAGCGGGGAGCCTGCTTCCCTTCCTCTCTCTCTGCCTGCCTCTGCCTACTTGTGATCTCTGTCTGTCAAATAAAGAAAATCTTGAAAAAAAAAATATAGGCAGGTAAGTATTACAAAAAAATATTGGATTGGTTAATCTTCTTCTCAAAGAAATAAGGTATTTTTTGAAGGGATTGTGCATTAAGACCTCTATGATTGAAGTATAAAACACATACTAAGAAAGGTGACTTGAAAGAGGATGGCATTTTGGAGAGATGGAATTACTTTAATATAATTAAGGTTTGGTTCCAAGTAGAAAATTTGACAGGTGATGTATTTCAGTGGTCGATAGCTTCCAGATCATGAAGAACTACTCTAAAGTATGAAGGAGTTATTCCTATCTAATTGAATGAAAAAGGACAATATACAGTGCATTTTGAAACAAAATTATAAGATTAAAAATGTTTTCTCTTACATCTATTACTCTGGAAGCAACATAAAAACATACTAGGAAAAAATGTATCCTTCAGAAACCTGTTGCAAAAATCTAAGGAGGAAGTTAAAGATATACAGATTAACACTCTGTTCCTAGGTGGCCATACTTGTCCTTTTAAAGTAATTTATTTCCATGATATAAAATTTTAGTTTCCTTACATAAGAAAAACTGTTCCACATGACTTCCTCTTTAGACTCATTACCTCTTACTCATTCTAATACTCTCTTTTTTTCCCTGTATTTTTCTGTTTTTTGGATTCTTTTTGTTTGGTCCCATTTTTCAATCTACATTTACTTATATCATCTCTGTGTTTGGTTGCAGTTTTATTCAATATCCTAGAATTTTTTTTGACCATTTTAAGAAAAGATCTTGCCCTAGCACTCACAGCCCATGTACAGCAAAAGCTAATAAATAGCATTAGATTACTCTGTTGTATAGCAGATACTCTGGACTCTACGGAATGAGTTCATCATTCATTGCTTTGATGGTTCTGCATTGCAGGAGCATCCTACAATTGTGAAGAAGTGGGAAATTTGGCATTATAACTGAGGCATCACTTATAAGACTAGAGGGGATAGTAGTTAGGAAGATGGACATGATACCTCATCTTTTGGCTTTGGTCCATTGGATGATGTAACTTCATTCTCAGAATAGAGAATGTAGAATATAAATGGAGAGAGGGACACCTGGGTGGCGAACTCAGTTAAGCTTCTGATTTTTTTTTAATTTTTAATTTTTATTTATTTATTTTTAATTTCTTTTCAGTGTCCCAGAATTCACTGTTCATGTACCACACCCAGTGCTCCATGCAATACGTGCCCTCCATAATACCCACCACTAGGCTCAACCAACCTACCAACTCCCGCTCCCCTCCAAAACCCTCAGTTTGTGCAAGTGGTTTTGATGCCCATTTATTTGCTTTTTTTCAATTTTAAAGACTAAGATAATGGAATAATTTAATGATGAATGGTATCAGTCTCTAGAGATATTTCATGGACTGTTTTTTCTTAAGTGTATGTTTTAAATATACTCTCTAGGAATAGTAAAGGAAATAAAAGTCCATAATTTTTGTTAGTTTAAACTGCATACAGTAATTAGTTCCTCTCCTACTCCATCCTCCATGAATTATATGGAATTAAAATATATATAAAACTTTAAATTATTTGAATTTTAAGCAAATAATTACAAAGTTTCTGTGAATGGCCTATTACAAATTAAAACAACATAGATGTTGCTAAATTTAAGAAACTATTCTCTCTCCAGGGAGCATTTAATAAGCTTCATAAGCTTTCATAAGCTTCTCTACAGAATTTTCAGCCTTAGATTCTGCTGCCTTATAGTATCGAAGGCAAATGTGGGAAAAGAGGAAAGTTCTACTATTAAGAAATTCTTTCGAGCAGAAAAGTTAACTGACTTTTCATTTGAGGCCTAGTGATTAATATGATGCTAATAAAGACATGAATAGTTAACTATACTCATAAATATCAAAGGCAGGACTTCATTAATTCAAAACATTTATTTAGTAGAAAAGGGTTTGGCATATATAGTAGGTTCAGCAATATTTGTTTTAATGAAATAAGTTTACCATTATGAAGATAAATTGAAGAATTTTTCTCTTTAATGCAAAATAATTTTAATCAGTACCTACTTTAGACATGCTTTTTGGGGGGCCATGATAAAGGATATGTTCTGAAATATTAATCTTTTGGGATAATGGTAATGAACATTTGGATCACAAACTTCTTCCTGAAAACAAAAATCTGTTTATAGCATTAATTAAACAGAGCAGTGCCACGGAGTGCATAGTTTGGAGGATTTATATATTAATATAAGTCAGAACAGTTATAGATTTACTTGATTATGGAACAGTCTTTTCTACTCAGTCTATCTTCTTTTTTTGTCTGATATTGTTTTTTTGCCTTAAAAAAACCCACACATGACTTTTTTTGAGAGGAATTTAAATTTCACAGCAAAATTGAAGGAAAGTTACAGAGATTCCCTATATACTTCTTATCTCTGCACTTGCACAACTTTCCCCATTATCAGTATCCCCCAAGAATAGTATATCTGTTATGGCCGATGAATCTATTGACACATCATAGTCACACATAGTTTACATCAGGGTTCACTCTTGGTGTTGTATATTCTGTGGGCTTGGATAAATAAGTAATGACTTGTGCCCACCACTATGATATCTAACAGAGTATTTTCACTACTGTAAAAAATCTTTTGTACTCCACCTATTCATACCCTACCCATCCCCCCACCCCCCCACTTATATAACCTCTGGCAGTCACTGATCTTTTTACTATCTACTTAATTTTGGCAGAGAAGAGATCCTCATCCCTATGAAGTGAACATTTAATGGTTTCATGGACTAACATAGTTCAGACCCAAGGTTGAGAATCCAAGGTTCTAACCTTTGTATTATTAAAAATAAACAGACCTATTTATTATATAAAATTAACCTCCTGGGACGCCTGGGTGGCTCAGTTGGTTAAGCAGCTGCCTTTGGCTCAGGTCATGATCCCGGCGTCCTGGGATCGAGTCCCACGTCGGGCTCCTTGCTTGGCAGGGAGCCTGCTTCTCCCTCTGCCTCTGCCTGCTATTCTGTCTGCCTGTGCTCTCTCTCCACCTCCCCCCTCTGATAAATAAATAAAATCTTTAAAAAAAATTAACCCCCATACTTTAATGAAGGAAATATATAACCTAATACATAAAATTTCATGCCAATAGAATCAGTTGTAAGCTTGAACCAAAAGGAATCAAAGCAATTCTCTTCTACATATTTCTACCATCGTTTCCATCTAACCAGGTTGTTGATCTGATATGAATTCTTGAAATTCTTAATTGAATAATTGTGGCAGCAATGATGAGAATTATAACATTTAGGGGAAAGCTCAGTAAAATATAAAAGCTTAAGAGCGGTAGTAGTTTAGCTTTCATTTACCAAAGTTTATAAAAATAAAATATGGAAGAACAGTTATCAGAAAATAATTTTTTCAAGCCAATATGCAATATGCTAGTCCCTATCACAATTAGGGTTCGGTGTTTGAATATGAAGATAAAACATATGCATACATAATTACAAATTATGTATTTTGTACAATATACTTAGCAAGATACCCTGATATGGGTATATTTTACATTAAGTATAGAAGAATAAATATTTTCAATTGTTTTGGTAGGTTAGCTAATTTATAAACTTGGCTAGTTAAAACCAAGGACAGAGAGAATCAAAATAATGCTGAAAGTGATAGTCACTACAGGCATCAAAGAATGATCACATAAAAATAGGCTTATGCAATATGTGGCATGTATTTGTCATAAAGTGGAGATATCATCTCATCATTTAAAGGGTGCCTACTGCCAAAGGAACATGCAAATAGTCATATACACTTTATGGAAAGGTAAGTACCAAAAAAAAGTTTTATATACACTAAAATATATCAACTCTGACTTTTAAGTTAGAGTATTTTATGGAATTAAAACTTTGAACAAACAACATAATTTTGTTGAGGCAGTTGAATAAACCCATTTCTATTGGGAATGACCTGATATATTCACTATGGAGATATTTGTAAAAACTAGTTTCTAATTAAAATTATTTGATGTTGGATTTTATTCTCAGTATCACTTAGCTAAAAACATGGCAGTTGAACAGCAATGGTTATAACTCAGATAAAAGCCATTATAGTTTCAGTTTTTCTTTTGGGTTTCTGCCAAATTCTTCCTCCTAAAAGTCATCATTGATACAGATTTTTAAATTGATGCTTTTTTCTGGTTAAACACATATACATAATACCACAGTCAAATGGAACATGTCCATTTACTTTCTTAATTTATCTGCAATAGTGACCATATACTGAAGTTGTTTCCTGGCTTTTTTCTTTTTTAAATAACTTTTTAAGTCACTAAATGAATTGAATATGGCAACTAGAAACAAAGCATTTGATACAGTTTAATTTTATTTTAAAATATATAGTGCACCAAAATTTTCCTACAAAAGATAGAAGATTCAGTTTTGCTATAACCAACAGTTGTTATGCTCCAGAGATTAGATACAGTAGTTTCTGTGGAGATAACTGAATTAATTAAGTTAAAATAGAGGATAATATCAATTACTAGCTTCTAACCTCATTGTATTTTTTAGTGAAAACAATATGATTCCTCCTTTTAAAAATTTTTGGTGGAAACTTAAATCACCTTCATTAAACATGTATTATCACCACTTAACACATTTATTAAAAGGATCCTAAAATAGGTTTTGATTTTTTTTTGTAAGGTAGGAGTATAATGGTAGAAAAATATGTAGTGCTAATAAAAATACTGTGACATTTACTAAAAAAGCTGATATACACAGTTTCCTGTATAAGATTCTGAATGAGATTCATTTTGCCTCAAATGGGCTGGTTTGCTTTTTAGCTCTGTCAGCTTTATGAATATCAAGTGATTTCTCTGTTTTTCATTGGTGTTTTTCCTTAAACTGTATGCCTACAGTTGTTAGGAAGCAATTGTGAGAATGAAGTTAAATTTGTAGTAAACTAAAACAAAAACAGATTTTAATATTTAATTTTTTGAGTTATTGTTAAATGACAAAATAAATCCATGCGATGCTGCATTTATTTTAATAAACATTGGTTTTAATTAGTAAAGCTTGATTTACTTGAATCAAGAAAATGAGGGACACCTGGGTGGCTCAGTGGTTTAAGTGACTGACTTGAGAATGGCTTAGGTCCTGATCTCAAGGTCATGAGATTGAGCCCTACATTGGGCTCTGTCTTGGGTGTGGAGCCTGCTTAAGATTCTTTAGGTCCCTCTCCCTCTGCCCTTTCCCCCCTGCCCTCAGGTGTTCTCTCTCTTACTCTAAGGAAAATAAAAAAAGAAAATAAAAATTTAAAGAAAGAAAATAAAATAACTGAGTTGCATCAGGCAGTAGGGAGCCAATTAGAGGACTTCATGGTGAAAGCTATCAAGTGTTTCTTGTTCTACCTTCTTTGTATAAAGATACTCTTAGGTTAGGAAACCAAATATGGTAAGCCTTTGGCTTTGCTAGACACTTTTAAGTTAGAATCATTTTCTGAGCACGTTCAATGTCTTGAAAGACAGGTGAGGAAAGATCTATTGTGCTAAATTTCTCTCTGGGTAAATGTCCCTGTGCTGCTAGTACATTATCCATTATCTTAAAAATCAGATTCTATGCAATTTAATTATTATAAACTCTTTTCTGTTGCTATAAGTAATCAAACACTATTAAAGAAAATCTTTGAAGTTCATGACTTCCTTATGTTTGTGATATTAGGACTTATAAATAACATGTCCTAACCAAAGAGTTACATAATTGTGTCAAAGACCTTCTAGAATGATCTTTCTGTTCAGAATAAACTGGCTCTATAATGTTAAAATAGTTTCTCTCCAATGTTGCTGTTCATAAGTCTATGTCTTAAGTAGTAGTGAGGTTAAAGTTTATAGTGACTTCTTTGTCTACATATGTAGAAATAAAAATGTTTTTGATAAATATATTTAAGAAGAATAATCAGTTAAGTGGATTGCAGTTTTGTTTAGTATATATAATATTTAAGCTCAAAGCTATGCATTATGTAGTAATGTTGAAGTAAACTACAACAATGAATTACACTTCCTGTGAGAATATCCTTCTGAAATGGGCCTGGTCATTTGTGTTCTTGATATGAGGAGGGGAATTTCATAGAACCTCTTGTAAACCAAAGCTTTCTCTAAGAGTACATAGATATTTTAATATTTTTCTCCTATCTATTATTATCTAGAACTAGTTTATTCAGTATTTGGTATTTTTATAACAAGATAAATACCTTACCTTGATGGTTCTAAAGTAGTTGTGTCTGTCTGCTTTCATAATGAAACACAGAGCATTCCCACCTACTATTTATAAAATTCTGAGAACTCCAAGAATTCCTTAAGTTGAATAGTAGTATTGTATTTTATTATCAGTAATACAAGCATCAAACTCTATTTTCCCAACTTTATCAAACTATTAGAAAAGATATAATACAATGTTTCATTATAACTGTTTATTTTTAATTATTTATTTTTAAATATTTATTTTCGAATGACCATGAAAGTGTGTATGTTGTGGAGGATGGGACAGAGGGAGAGAGTCTTTAAGTGGACTCCCCACTGCTCATGGAGCCCCATGTAGGGCTGGATGCCAAGACCCATGAAATCATGACTTGAGCTGAAATCGACAGTTGGTTGCCCCTTATTATAATAATTTAATTATTTTCATAATTTAATAGATGATGTCATCATTTGCTAAAGGTTTTATATTGTAGGGGCACCTGGGTGTTTCAGTGGGTTAAGCCTCTGCCTTTGGCTCAGATAATGGTCTCAGGATCCTGGGATCGAACCCCGCATCGTGCTCTCTGCTCTGTGGGGAGCCTGCTTCCCTCTCTTTCTGTTCAAATAAATAAACAAAAAATCTTAAAAAAAAAAAAAAAGGTTTTATATTGTAAACATAAATGTATACATTTTTCAATTTTTTTTTATCACACGTTACTTTGTAATCAATGAATTGGTAAGAATTGTGCACCAAAGATTATTAAAAATAAACTTTAGTATGTATCATATATTACGTCTATTAGATGATTCCTTTTTCCTTTTAATTTATCAAATAATCTGTGTGTAACATAAAGTAATTTTATTTCTAATGTTATAGAATTTGTAGAACTACTTCTGCTACTATTACTAGATGGTCATTTACTAGCGGAGAAAAATCAACCAATAACAGTCAAGTTGGAAAAAGTTAAAAATTTAGATAAGAATAAATAGAAATGAATTTAGAAAAATCATAGAAGTAAGAAGAAAATAGATTACAGATAAAGAGAAATGGAAAGTAGGGAGTTTATTGCATAACAACTGTGGTTAGAGGTAGAAGGCAGATGAAAAGAAGGTGTGTATTAAAAAGTAGGTTTTGGGGGGTAAGGAAACAGTGGGGCAAGATTGACGAAGAGGAACCACGCTCATGTTCAGCTTAAACACTGAAATATGTGAAATAACTGCAGACATAGGAAATCAAAGTTAGGTATGGGAGAGTAAGTCTTGTGAGACTTATGCAAACAATCGGATAATCTAGGAGTTTCACTATTCAATAAGAACAACATTTATATTTGGAAGAACCGATTTTAGAAAGGCAGTTGGTTACTAATGTGTTTAAAATTGTCCTCTAGGGGCCATCAGCAGTTAACTATAATTCTAACAACCTGCAGTTAACTAACCAAATGCCAGCATTACCTAAACTTCCAAAATAAAATTGTGCATTTCTTTTATATTTTAATGGAGGCACTCTACAAGGAGTATTAAATAATCAGCCTAAAAACTGAACTGGGTTTAGATAAGCAGTGAAAGTACTATTGCTGTTACAATAGTATAAATCATAAAGATACAATCTATGCTGCAGCTACATATGTAACATTATAAGCATAATTGCCATTCTCATTTTCTCTGATTCCTAGGACTGCAACTAGAATGTACTATATTTTTTATACTGAATAAATGTCTGTGATATCCCCAGGGATATTTTATTAATACTTTTATAATTAATTAGTTAATTATTCTTCCTTCCATCTTTCCAACATTTTTAAATCATCAACTCTCTGCCAAGCATTATGATAAATACTGGTAGAACAAAAATGAACAGAATAAGGATTTCTTGTAATTAATTTACTTAGGGGTAGAAAGCACAGTTAAGAAATGTGCCCCTGGTTCCTTGCTCTGCTTCTCCCTCTGCTGCTCCATACCTCCTCCATCTCCCTCCCCCCACCACTGGTGTCTCTCTCTCTCTCTCTTTCTGTCTCTCAAATAAATAAATAAATCTTAAAAAATAAAAAAGAAGTGTACCCACTGGAAAAAGTTAGTTTACTGGGAATAATCACTCAAACTAGTTCACATCAAAGTTTGTTTTTATTAAGTAACTCCCTTTGGTTAGAGAGTATTTTTAAGTTCTTTAGGGATATAGGCTGAGAGTGCATGGGCATGAGATGTGAGGAGATTGTAAAATGTTCAGTTAGGTTGTCTAGTAAAAAGTAAATGGGCATTTAGGGATGTAACAGATAAAAAATGAAAAAAAAAATAAAAGTGATAAATGGGAAGAAAAGAGAAGAAAGCTGGTGCCTGTGTTGATTGATGAAGCTGAAGACCTTTCTTAAGAACTGGGAACTGAGTGCCATTTAAAAACTATCTTTTGTAGAGTGCTGCCATATAGTATCTCCTATAGTCATATTTGAATCTCCAAGCAATGATATCTCTTTTCAGCACTATTATTTATGGTATACAGTGGAGAAAACAAAGATAATATAATGCCACCAAATTGGGTTGGCACTAGATGACTGCACACAGAGGGGCTATGAGAATCCAGAAAAGGCTAAAATCCATGGCAAGACATAAACAGAAACTAGCAACCAAAAAGAAATTATTAACAAATAATGAGAGGACAGTTTCACAAAGGACTCGTGGCAGGATCCAAACCTGTCTTACCTGGAAATTCAGGCACTCCTGCCAATCAGTCTGCAATTAACATTAATATGCATTTTTTAAAGATTTTATTTATTTATTTGACAAAGAGAGAGAGATCACAGGCAGACAGAAAGAGAGGGGGAAGTAGGCTCCCTGCTGAGCAGAGAGTCAAATGTGGGGCTTGATCCCAGGATCCTGATATCATGACCTGAGCTGAAGGCAGAGGCTTAACCCACTGAGCCACCCAGGTGCACCTTAATATGTCTTTTTTTTTTTTTTTCAAAAAAAATTTTTTTAAATTTATTTTCAGTGTAACAGTATTCATTGTTTTTGCAACACACCCAGTGCTCCATGCAATCCGTGCCCTCTCCAATACCCACCACCTTGTTCCTCCAACCTCCCACCCCCCGCCCCTTCAAAACCCTCAGATTGTTTTTCAGAGTCCATAGTCTCTCATGGTTCACCTCCCTTTCCAATTTCCCTCAACTCCCTTCTCTTCTCTAACTCCCCATGTCCTCCATGCTATTTGTTATGCTCCACAAATAAGTGAAACCATATGATAATTGACTCTCTCTGCTTGACTTATTTCACTCAGCATCATCTCTTCCAGTCCCCTCCATGTTGCTACAAAAGTTGGGTATTCATCCTTTCTGATGGAGGCATAATACTCCATAGTGTATATGGACTACATCTTCCTTATCCATTCATCCATTGAAGGGCATCTTGGTTCTTTCCACAGTTTGGCGACCATGGCCATTGCTGCTATAAACACTGGGGTACAGATGGCCCTTCTTTTGATGACATCTGTATCTTTGGGGTAAATACCCAGTAGTGCAATTGCAGGGTCATAGGGAAGTTCTATTTTTAATTTCTTGAGGAATCTCCACACTGTTCTCCAAAGTGGCTGCACCAACTTGCATTCCCACCAACAGTGGAAGAGGGTTTTTTAATCCCATCTGCAGCAAACATTTTATCAAGTCACATGGCAAATACCTATCATTCTTCCTCTAGAACTGATTTTATCTCCCAATTCTTCCCATATTTCTTCCCTTCAGTCTCTTCAAGATATATTAAAAGCAGGATTTCATTTGAAAGCTACATGGCTCCATGAACATCACACATCACAGACAATGTATCTGACAGGTTTTCATGTTAAAATATATTTTTAAGATTTTATTTATTTATTTATTTATTTTAGAGAAGAGAGAGAGAGAGAAGGTAGGGAGGAGCAGAATGAGGGGACAAGCAGATTCCATGCTGAACACAGACCCCAGTGCAGGGCTGGATTCCACAACCCTGAGATCATGATCTGAGCTGAAATCAATAGCTGGATGCTTAGCTGCCTGAGCCACCCAGGTACACCTTTGTTAAAATATTTTTTTAAAGTTTCTCAAAGAAACTATTGGGATGGATGTATAGCATTATAAATATTCATAAAATTTACATTTAATAACTAGGCAGAACATGGACCATATTTTATAAAAACTCCATTTATATTTTAGAAAATATAGTAGGTATAATTTCCCATTTTTGTATTTTCTGAGAGGCAATTTCAAAGACAGGATTCATAATGCATTTTGTTTTCCCATTGGACACAAACACTGATAAGGTAAAGCTCATTTTTCAGAATTATTGATCATATGGGACACGTTAATTTTTACTTGTCCTGACACAGTAGTTTTGAAAGTGGTAATAATTAGGACAGGATTTTTAGAGCAATTAATATAAATACTCTTGTAATTTTTTTTTTCAGTAATGCTTGTCACTTATACTGAATATATATATAGGTAAAAGAGGCTATCCAACAGTATATATTTAGGAGTTGTTCAATGTACTACAGCTATTCAACAAATGACAACATTATGACATTAGAGAAAATGTAACATCAAAATTAAAGTGAAATAATAAAATTAAATAAAAATTGAGATTAAAATTAAATAATATTCTGGGGCACCTGGGTGGCTCAGTGGGTTGGGCCTCTGCCTTCGGCTCAGTTCATGATCCCAGGGTCCTGGGATCGAGCCCCACATCGGGCTCTCTGCTCAGTG
Organism: Mustela lutreola; assembly: GCF_030435805.1. Lineage (NCBI taxonomy): Eukaryota > Metazoa > Chordata > Mammalia > Carnivora > Mustelidae > Mustela > Mustela lutreola. Next base: position 97,763,599 of record NC_081296.1, read on the forward strand.
GGGAGCCTGCTTCTCTTCCTCTCTCTCTGCCTACTTGTGGTCTCCGTCTGCCAAATAAATAGATAAAATCTTAAAAAAAAAATTAAATGATATTCAATGTCAAGAATAGTGAACAAGGTAAAACATTTGAGTAGACAAGTATAATTAAATATACGTTAGATATATAATAGAAGTATTACAGAAATGTATAGATGAAATACCTATCTGGTGTAAATGAATGAAATAAGGTTTTCTGGGAACAGAGATAGTTAAGATGAGACTTGAAGCATGACAGAAATTATTCTGACAAATGTTGAGAGTGAAAGGGGATGATGGAAGCAGAATCATTTAAGTGTAGAAATCATATGTGTGAATAGCAAATGAAAGAAGAAAGAGAGAAGGGAGGAAGGTCAGTAATGACTGAAATATAGAAGACAAGGCTTGAGTAGACAAGAAACAGTCCTTGCCATAATTTATAAACATTGAGTATTTTGAAATTCATTTAAGGATAGAAACTGATATAATCAGATTAGTCTTTTATTAAGGTCACAATGTAGTATTAGAAATTGATTGGAGATCATTAAATCAAACAAAGAGACACTATTATCCTGAACTAGAGTTGAGTCATGGGATAGAGAAACACCGATGGAAATAGGATAGAATAAGATAGAATCATCAGCCTTCCTCATTGATTTAATGGGGGAAGGACAGAGAAAGTAAAATAAAATGAAGAAAGAGCAAAAATATTCAGGTCTTGGCTGAACAACTAGGAAACTGTTAATATCATTTAATAAGATAAAAACAAAGGGAAAGGGATAGATCCAAGGCTAAAAGGATGATTTAATTATTATTGGACATGCTGATTTTGAAGCATATTTTGGACTTCCAGGTGGAGATATCCAGTAAGGGAACCACAAGAGGTGAACTTCAAGCTTTGGAATGGATGAGCTAGGGTTAGGGATTTGTTGATCTCTGCAGTGTTACAGGTACATGGCAGTTCAAGCCCTGGGAGTAGATTTTGTTGAACTGCATAGTTAAAATCATAGGTTAATTTAAAAGTGATTACAAATCTAAGAATTGTATATTGGATTGTTTGCATCTTTTGGACTTGAGTGAAGAGAGAATAAGATGTTGCTAATCTTCGTTTCCTTGATAAAACTCAATTATGAAAAAATAAGAAACCTCAATTACGAAACACCTCCCCGTATAATGACTGTGCATCTTAAAGTCTGTGTTGGAAACAAAGAACACTCACTGAATATTCATATGCACTTCCACATTTCTCAGCCAGCTTGTAGTTGGGGCCATGTGATTGAGTTCTGGCAGGGGCTCTACCATCTAATCCTGAAACCACTTTCCATAATAAAAATAGCCTTTGAAAAAGATTGTAAAGAAATATAAATTAAGAGCTGTCCATCAACATCGTTATAATAAGCATTCTCACACTTCCTTAGCATTCTCAGGTGGAGGCGAATTGTGACAAGGTTCTGAGAAGATGAATTAATGGGGAATGTATATGGTAAGAGAGAAATACACTTATTCGTAGACACTCCCTGTACTTCCTTAGGAGTCCTGTAAGATGAGTGATGATTACTGAGATATATATATATATATTTATACATATTTATATTGTTAGGCACAGAAGTCCTCTGGTATTTTGGCTTTAGTTTATCAGAAACCATGATATTCCCATTAATATTAAGGTCATGTGCATATATCTCCAGGAAATCAATGTAACATTCGAAACCCTATGTTTAGTTCACACTGAGATCAACATATCAATGGTTATCTCCTCCTCAAATATTTTAGAAATCATTTTACTGAACATTTCACCAAAAGATATGCAGATTATAGAAAAGAAAAACAGGATGACTATTTCAAGTATGGCATGCAGATACACTAGTGGTCACCAATCTCTTTAGCTCCTGTCCTCATTTTTTTCAATGAAGGGATTTGCTTCAGGGTCAGGAATGTATAGTATCAGAGGAAACAATCAGATGCCTTTATACCCATTATTTATTCCTTCCCAATGAGGGATTGAGTTTTCTAGAGAAATATGAAGAGCTTGACAGGCTAAGTTAACCCCATAAAGCCAAGTTAACCACTGGCTGGAGGTCACTGTATTAAAGAAATATGTTTGTCCTCTGATTTTTCATGATTCTTGGTTCCTTATTCTATTGACTTGTAAAACAGGCCTCACTATACTTCATGTGACTGGCTATTTAGCATGCCCATCAGTCCCCTCCTGTAATCCCAATTATCCTCAAATTGTTCTCAGTTCAAGATCATCTCCTCTTAAACAATGTTCAGTAAGGTATGTTTCTGGGAGCTGTTGTTACCTAAACAGAAGAAATACAAAACTATGTTTTGATTATTTTAAATTCCATATGTTTGTGGGTAAAGAGCCTAGAGGCTCACATATTGAGGAACTTTTCCTAGTCTTTAGTCAAAGCTGGCAATCTGTAGTAGTTTAGTATTCAAGAGTGAATCCTCCAGTGCCTGGGTGGCTCAGTCGGTAAAGCATCTGGCTTTGGCTCAGGTAATGATCTCAGGGTCTTGGGATTGAGTCCCAGTTCGGGCTCCCTGATCAGCAGGGAGTCTGCTTCTCCCTATGACCCTTCCTGCCCCATGCTTTCTTTCTCTGAAATAAATAGAATTCTAAAAAAAAAATTGAATCCTCCCTAAGACCCTTCCCCGCCCCATGTCCTCTCTCTCTGAAATAAATAGAATCCTAAAACAAAAATAAATAAAAAACAAAAAAAGATTGAATCCTGGTTGCCACTATTTTATCAGTCATAGTTGGTCACCCAATCAACTCACATCATGATCACATTGGTGTGATCCCGGGATCACACCAATCACATAATCTAATACATTTTTTAATAATAGAATAGTTATACATTTACAGATATGTTGCAAAGATAATACAGAAAATTCTCAAATAACCGTCAGAGTTTGCTTATTTGTTACATTAGAGTAGCGCATTTGTCACAACTAATGAAATAACGTTGATACAATGCTATTTAAAAAGTCCATATTTTATTCAGATTTTATAGTTACTGTTGTATTCTTTTCTCAGGATGCTGTATTATGTTTAGTATTCACGTCTCTTTTGGCTCCTCTAGGCTGTAAGAGTTTCTCAGGCTTTTGCTGTTTTTGATGAGCTTGATAATTTTGAGGCAAACTAATGAGGTATTTTATAGAATATTTCTCATTTGGAATTTGATATTTGCCTTTTTATTACATGAGTATTATGGTTCTGGAAGAGAAGACTGTGGAGGTCTGCTTACAACATGTTAAAGGTACATGCTTTCTGTCAAAATGACTTGTTACTGTTGATATTAACCATGATCCCATGGTTGTGTGAAGTAAATTTGTTAGATATTTTTTTTCTCTTTTTTCACTTTTGTCAGATTTTTGGACTGTAAATTTACCCTATTCAAAGCTTCTTTCCATTCTGTACTCCTATAAGGAAGTGCACAGCCCACACTTCCTTTAGGGCAAGGTTTCTACAGAAATTATTTTGAATTATTCTGTATAGAAGGTTTATCTATTATCTCTTACCTATGTATATATTCAAGCATTTATCTATATCAGTATGGATTCATGGATATTGATTTTATGCTTTGGCCTATAATGTAGTACTACTTTATTGCATTTCTCAAATTGTTGCAGCTAGGCCACTGGAAACTCTTTCATTTGGTTCTTATGTTCCTTTGACAAACCTCCATCATTTTGTTTTGTTTTGTTTTTCCCTTGAACTGTCTTGTTCTCTGACACTGCAAGATATTCTAGGCTCATGTATATTCCATGCTCTAGCCCTAGAATGAGGCAGTTCTCTAAGGAAAGGTGGTTTCTTTTACTTTTAATTGTTACTCTTTTAACCAGGTGACTGTATTAGAAACTAATATTTGAATTTGCATTATGCAGTGTTTTCAGACCATTATCTTCACATAGCAATATGTATTTAACATCAATCCCTGTTTTTGAATGGCTTAATACTTTAATTGCAGAGTAGTATTTTATTGAATGGAGGTGCCATAGCTCACATATGAAGGACATAATGGTTGCTTCTAGTTATTGGCAATTATGAATAAAACCCCTATAAGCATTCCTGTGAAGGTTTTTGTATGACCTGTTTGCAAAACAGTTGGGCAAGTAACTAGAATTTGGTTTAAGTGCTGGACCATAGATAAAATAATAAACAAAAGTATCTACATAATGACTATACCATTTTATAATCCCACCCAGCTGTGAGTATCATTCCATTGCTCAGTATTCTATCAGTTGGTATTGTCATTAAAAAAAAAAAAAAAATCATAAAGATGGCACCGAGTGGCTCAGGTGGTTAAGAATCTAACTTCAGCTCAGGTTATGATCTAAGCCGCATGTCTGGCTCACTGCTAAGTGGGGATTCTGCTTCTCTGTCTCTCCCTCTGCCCCTCCCTCTACTCATGCTCACTCACTCTCTCTTTCTCTCTCTCTCTCTCTCTGTCTCTCAAACAAATAAATAAAATCTTAAGCCCCATGTCTGGCTCACTGCTGAGTGGGGAATCTGCTTTTTGGTCTCTCCCTCTGCCCTTCCCCCTACTTGTGCTCACTCGCTCTCTCTTTCTCTCTCTCTCTCTCAAATAAATAAAAGCTAAAAAATGTTAATTGTACTAATAGTGATGTAGTGGTATCTGATGCATTTTAAATTTGCTTTACTTAGATTATTTAGAGCACCTTTACATCCTGATTTTGACATCTGAATATGTATTTTTGTGATACATTTAAACATATTGCTCATTTTTAAATTGTGTGGTTTACTTTCTAATTGTTGAGTTTTAGGAGTTCTTTGTATATTTAAGATTAAAGTCCTTTTTCAGATAAGTGTTTTGTAAATATTTTCTCCCAGTCTATTAATTTTTTTCATTCTTTTAACAATGTCTTTTAATATTAGTAATAATAAGTAATTTTAATAAAGTCCAACTTACTTTTTCCTTTCATAGATCATGCTTTTAATATCAAATCTTAAAAAAAATCAGCAAAATCAAGGCCAAGACTCTGAGGGCTTTGGGGATCTAAGATACTCTTTTTGAGGGGCTTACATGCAGACTCACCTATCCTGGGACCTGTAACAAAGGCAGCAATTTGATAGATGACTGGACCTTATGTAAGGTAGATTTATTTGCTTATCTTAAACCATCTGCTAGAGGGACAGGGACAAGTAGGGAATTTTTTAAGGGATGGAGCCACTGGAAAGTGCTATTTTTACCCTCTCTTGCTAGCACAGGCAAGATGGAGACCCCATTCCTACTCTCCATAATTGGACCCATCTTGTTCTATCTCTCTGGATGCACTTGTACTTGTCTTTCCTGGCTTTGTAGCAGTCATGTGCCCTTACAACCTCAGTTTGCTGAAATGGCCAAGAAAAACCTTGATTTTTAGCTTGTATAGCTTTTAATTTTTCTAAAAATGGGGGTGATGAGATCAAACACTGTGCATGTTGGAACTCAAACTGAGCCAGTGTAATTCTGTCTTTTGCTCCACATCTCTGTATATGCCACTCTATGGTAGTTTGGTTGGCCACTGTTAAGAAAAAATATAACCCTGAAATAAGTCATTATAGACTTTTTAGAAAGTGGTTGTCATTTGGGATTGTGGACTTTGAGATTGACACTGTTTAATGATTATAGGTCTGTATCCTTAAGGGACTTTTAAAATATATCAATATCTATATTCCACCCAAAGAAACTGTAATTTAATAGGCTTGGGATGAGGTCCAAACATGAGTGTTTTTTGATGTCTCCCCAGGTTATGGTAATATGCTAACCAGGGTTGAGAACCACTGCCATCAAAGAATTTAAAAGGTTGATAAAATGTATGATATGGCTTTGAAGATTTCCCAGTAAGGAAGAAAAGAGAGACTTTGATGTTCTTAATTTGAGAGTTGGAATAATTTAGCTGTGTATGGTTTGAAACTGTGTATGTAGGGAAAAGAATATTTGGGTATGACATTCAAGAATAGGTGAAGTTACTAATTATGTCACTCAAGGTAACTTTGTTGCTTATACCATCTTCTAAGGATTGTTGCTTTACTCACAACCCTTACAGTACTCCTTTTGGTAACAGAGAAAACTGGTGACGGTTCAAAGGTTTAAAACTGACCCAAGGGCAAATATACCATATGTATATGTGAAGTTACTCTATTATAGGACTTCAATCAATTGTTCTCTCTCAGATTTGTAACAAGAACCATGTAGAAAAAGGACTAGCCAAATAAAATGGTGTATAAATACAATATATAATCTTTTAGGGACCATGACGTACTATTTACCAATGAAATTATATAGGTGCAGATGATAGGAATAACTACTTTGAACTAGGTGATCTATCATTGACAGATCTCTAGACTGAAGGGCCTCTAATGAGCCCAGAGAGTCGCTTGAATTCAGCATTAACTTGCAGCTACAATGGCTTGAATCATATTTCACTTAAATTTTCATTAAATTAAGATCATATATCTGTAACATTTTATGTTTATCCTGAAAAATAAAAAAGCCCAAACTTGAATTAATTTTAGGAGTCTCTACTTCTTATACTCAGATGAATAAATTATTTAAGGAACATTTATTTAATTGGAGCACAGGGTTTGTAGTCACTTTAACCTCTGTTTAGATCTCAGTCTTAGTACTAAGTCTCACATTTAATTAAAAAAAAATTCAGGTGCCCTTAGGGATATTTGTAAATCCACACCCCCTCCCCTCCTTTTTTTTTTTTTTTTTTTTGAGAATTGTTGCTAGAGCTCTTAAAACTGGAGCCATATTTTGGGAACTCTCATCATATTTGTGATATGATCAAAGATACAAAGTAAATATGGTAAAAATCCTAACTAGGAAAAAACTGATTCTTGAAGTAAATTTCATAGGTAAACCCAGAAAGAATCACATTCCTTCCTATTAATCTTAAGGTACAGACCGGAAAGGCTGAATTAGTTTAATAAGGGTGTCTGTGCCAGGAGACAGTATGAAGTTGACCATTCAAAGAACAGTGGAAAGTGCAAAGACAATTTGTAACCAACCATAACAAGGTGGTATCAGGGAGAATTAACTGAAGGAAAGAGTTTTGTCTGAGAAGACAGGGTTTTATGTATATGAGATAGTAAGAGTGATACTTTGGATGTGGTTACAGTAACTAGGAAAATAATCGCTTTCTAACCAAAGCACTTCAGCATGTGAGTAGGAACATGCTTGTGTTCCACATTAGGCAGCTGTGGAAGTACTCTTCTTTGAAGAAAGTCGTATCTCAGTTAAGGATAAGCACTAGAAGGAACTGGATTACTATGGAATGAAAGTTATAAATGATACAGAAATCTGGAAGCAAAGTTCCAAGTAGATTGCTTAATAACAAATATTTCAATGGACTCCAAGATGAGCCCAAATATTGCACAGAAGTCTTGCCTAAGTGAGAGGTCTTAGTAAAGTCTTTAAATTATAAACATATGAAGCTATTTGGTTTCTATAAGGAGGGAGTTATCCTGACTACTTGAGATATTTTGCTTTACCTCTTATTAGTGTTTAATTGATTTAATTCACATATAATAATAGTCACTTTTAAAATATAAATTACTATAATTGTAAGCATATTCACAGAATTATACAGTAATCACAAATATTTAATTACTGAATATTTTTATCACCCCTAAATAAATCTTATATCCTTTAGCAAGTTACTCTCCTTTCCTCCTTTCTTCCAGCTCCTGGCAACCACTAAACTGCCTGTCTCTATGGATTTGTCTGTTCTAGATATTTACATGGAATCATTCAATATTTGTCCCTTTGTATCTGGCTAGTTCCAGGGTTCATACATGTTGTATGTATCAGCACAGCATTTCTTTCTCTGGCTGGATATTCCATTGTATGATATAGTATACATTGTATCAGTTTTCTAAGACTGTTAATTATAATAGTCTGGATTTAAAGCAAAGGAGATGTATTTCCTCACAATTCTAGAGGTTGGATATCTGAATTCAAGGTATCAGCAATGTCATGGTCTTTCTGAGACCCCAAGTAGATTTTTTTCTTGCCCCTTGCCCTAGCTTCTGTATTCTGTAGATCTTTGATTTCCTTTGGCTTGCAGGGAAAGCTTGCAGTCTTGGCCTCTGTCATCATATGGCCTTCTCCTTATGTGCCTCTGTTTATACAGTGTTTTTCTGTTCTTGTAAGGACACTTATTATATTGCATCAAGACCTCATAATGGTCTCATATTTACTTGGACAAATCTGCAAAGACCCTTTCACAAAATAAGGTCACATTTACAGGTAACTGGGATTTTGACATACATTTATGGAAACACAATTTAACTTATATAGATATCCTCATTTTGTTAATCTGTTCCTCAGTTGATGAACACTTAGGTTGTTTAAACCCTTTAGCTATTAGAAATAATGCTGCTGTGAACATTCACATCCGAAATTTTGCATGGTCATATGTTTTAATGTGGTAGATACCTAATATATCTATGAAGTAGAATTTTTGGGTCAACTATAGTTAACAGTAGTATGGTAACTATGTTATGTTACTGAGCAATTTCCAAACTCTTTTCCAAAGTGACTATAATTTTGCTTTTTTACATTTCCACAAGTAACATATGAGGGTTCTGATTTCTGCACATCTTCAGGGACACTAGTTATTATCTTTTTGATCACAGTGGGTATGAAATGTCATCTCATTGTTTTGATTTTCATTTCTTTAATCATATGATGTTGAACATCTTTTCATGTGCTAATTGGACATTTTCCTTTGGAGAAATGTCTATTCAAACCATTCTCTCATTTTTAAATTGCATTTTCTTTTCTCATGTCTTATTTTACTCAACAGGATGAGTGAGTTATTTTGTTGCTGAACTCTTACTACAAAGGTTCACTAACACATGTGCCTCTTCATATCTTTCAGATTAATAGCAAAGCTACCTAGTGGGTTGTATCTGTAATATGGGAAGAAAGAACTTTGGGCAATGCATATGTCTTTCCAAGCCCTTCCTTCCCATCTTAGTCATTCAGGGTAAAAGATATGGTCTCTAATGAGGTCTTTCAAAGACCTCTATGTGAGGTCTTTCACATAGAAAAAGGAACATTTAGATAATGAAACATTTTCATATTATACTCTAAATGATCACTTATTTTATGCTATATTTTCTAAGGATTCGGCTGTGTAAATCCATAGTTCGTAAGTAATCCTGAATTAGAGGTCCGCTAAGGTAATTTCTTTTGTGTGGACTTTCTTTTAATTCCAATTTCATTGGTCTGTTTTCTATGACAGCCTGTTACTAGCATGTTTGCTTCCTTTCTTTTTAAAGGAGTGTCCCTGTCCCCCAGCCCAGAAAATTGGAAAATAGCTAGATCTCAAATTAGCTCTCAAATTTCCTTCCTTCCTGATGAATAGCAGTCATTGGTTCACATTTGTTGGTTGAGTTGACTCAAGCTTTCAGTCTCAAAATTGTGCGTGTGTTCAGGATGTTGCCGCATAGGTGTAGGTAAGTCTATTGTTTCTTTTTCCACTCTCCCAAGTATGAGTACCCTACCTAATAGATATGTTTCTTCTTACCATTAAATATTTCCTAAAATGAGCTGATCATAGTCCAAAGTACTATATTTCAAAGGGTATTCTCTAGAGCAGCTGAATCGGCCTCACCTAGACACTTGTTAGAAATGCAGAATCGCATACCCCATTCCAGACCTACTGAATCAGAAACTCTGTGGTTTCACCCCCTCATCTGTGTTTTATGAGCCTTCCATATGTTCTAAAGAATGCTCTATTTTGAGAATCTCTACTTTAGACTGTGAGGCAAGTATTGGTAGTCTCATCATAATCGATATTATGGTTATTCCCATGTACTAATTTTAAATGATTCCTTGGGTTTTAGTAACTATGAGGATAAAAGGCCTTCAGCTATTCTGTCTTTTGGAGATTTTAGCACTTCCCTTTAAAAACAAAAGTAATTCTTTTCATTTGAATTCATCTGTATTTTTATACTTTATAAATATCAATTTAGTCTTTACCTTGGTATTTTGTTAACTGCCTTTTCTGAGAATATCTTTACTGAGTCTTAAGACTGAAAAAGAACATTTTTTTTTTAATTTCAGTGCATTGCAACTAAAATCTTCTACTTAGTCATTACTTCTTTCAAATAAGAAATATAATGAGAATTCCTATTGGGAGACTACTCCCATATTCTGCTTAAGTGTAGTCAATATGCCTGTGGTGATTTTATCCCTATTCTTATCCATTTCCCTCTATTGCTATGGTTTCCAGCTGCTTCTAGGAAAGTGGAAAGTGTTTCTTCTATCTGCATATTATTTTTAATTTGAAATCTGTGTTTTAAACCATCTTCTTAATCTCATGTTTCAATTTAAACAAGTCAAGAGTAGTATTTGTCTATTGGATAAAAACTGTATTTCTTTTTTCTTAAAATAAGAAATTCTAAAATATTTTAAATATTAATGAGCAGAAATTCAGTCTTCAGCATAAATTGAATTCACACCAGTAATTTAACATATCTGGAGGAGTTTGGGGGTGATATTTAAAGCTATGCACTTATTAGAGGCACCTGGGTAGCTCAGTGGTTAACTGTGAGACTTGATGTCAGCTCAGGTCATAATCTCATGAATTGTGGGATAGAGACTCCCCACCCCAACCCCACCCTGAATTCGACCCTGCACTCAGCAGGGAATGCGCTTAAAGATTCTCTCCATCTGTCCCTCCCCCAACTCATACAAATTCTTGCTTGCTAGATCACTTTCTCTCTCACAAATAAATAAATAAGTAAATCTTTTTTAAAAAGGTTATGTATTCATCAGATCCTGCTGTATTTGGCTTATAAGAAAAGCAAAAACTTTACATATCATAACTGAATACTTATATAAAGAGGGATATACCAGGTCAAAAGATAACTAGAGAAATTTAAATATTTTTATTAGTGATCTTCATTAATTACATATGAAGAGATTTATTATAAGGGATTGGCTTATGCAGTTATGGAAGCTGAGAAGTCCCCCAGTCTGCCTTTGGCAAACTGGAAACCTAGGGAACACAATGGTGTAGATTAAAAGTCTGGATGGGAATGTCTCAGAGGGAAGAGCACAGGGGCAGCAGAAGATCCATGTCCCAGCTCAGTAACCAGCAAGTTGAATGAAGAGGTGAGTTCTTCCTTTGTTTGCTTTTTGTTTTATTTAAGCACTTAATGGATTAGACGATGCCCATTCACATTGGGGAGGATAATCTACTGAATCCACCAGTTTACCTATCTCACCATAAAACACCTATACTGACACACCAAGGAATATTAATCTGGGTAACCACTGGCCAGTCAAGTTGACACATAAAATTAACCATCCCAACATTGCTATATAAAAAATTATGTATCTGTAACTCTATAAAATAGGTATTTTGATTAATTCTAATGCATTTATTAAGGTATCCATTCCTTATTTGTAAAAATGATAAAAATGTACACTTTACAAAGCAATAAACAAGGATAGAAAAGTAGAATATGGTAAAAGTACTAATAAAAATAAGATATTGAGTTGAATTTCAATTGCTCATAACAACTCTCCTTTAAAAACAATAGGTTACCATTGGAAGACTTGTATACCTAAACATACTAATTTCAATCCAATAATAAAGTATTTTATTATATCTTTACATACTTTAGAAAAAAACTTTTGGTATTCAAATCTGTTTTTTTCCTCTTTACATTTATAGAAAAGCAAGTTCCTTTCTACAATAAACATTTAAATTCTATTTAATTGTTAAAAGTATCTTTTCAGTTAACATCACTTAAAATTAAAGTCAAAGCTGAAAGATAAATTATTACTTCATACAAAGTTCAACAGATATATAAAATATCAGGTATAAAGTTTGATGTTGGCATTTTTCTTTAAATTCATTTAAAAATTTTCTTTTAGCATTTCCACTAAGTTATGGTATTTATCCAACTGGAATAATAAATGTGATTGTCAATTAAAGTATTTTTGAAATGTTCTTTTTTTTTTACTTTCTTATACTTTTTTTTTAAAGTCAGGTTCAATTTGTATTTTATGTTAGCATCATAGCAAAATCTACACAGATGCAAGATGTCCTTGATTTCTATAAAAGCAAGGATTAGTGCCTATTATATTCTTGTGCTTAGTCTCATTCTTTCCTATGACAGCTTCACTCCCATTTAATGCTGTTTTTTGAATCCAAATAAGATCTTTTCATTTGATTTAGCACTTTAGCCTCTAAAGTCACTTTGCTTAATGGGTCTGGTTTTGACTTTTTAGTTATCTTATTCATAAATGTACCACAATGTTCATCATTCTGTGAGGCTTATGATGCATCCCACCACAGATCACTGAAAATAAGGCACAGAGTCAGATAGCAGGCACCTTATTAGCACTTCTTTCCAGACCAATAATCATGTCACTATTTGAAATTTAGCAAATTGCTGTCATATCATCCACTTTCAGCCATTTTTTTAATGACCCTGTCAGATGATTTTGCTGCTGAGTTGACACCAACCATGATAATGCTGCTAAATGTGAATTTTGGAAGTACACAGCGTTTGGTTCACATTGTTGGAAAGAGTATCTCTCCACCACAGTGCAGTAGAGTGCTGTATTTATTGTAATTTGTATTTGAAGATAGGTGTCCCTTAGCTGCTTAACTTCTTCAGATAGTAATCAAGCTTAAATAATATTGGGATGTATAGTATGTTTTTGAAGGTTCACAAAGTCATTTTTAAAAGTTTTCATTCTTATTTTTGACCCCAAGTGAATATGTGTTTCTATGTCTGAAATTTAATTCTGCTCAAGAAATTAAAAAGAGATGTTACTGTATACATAGAGAGTATAGTAAGGACCATTGTCTATAAAGATGAAATTACTCTCACTAATGTTTGAAGATTATTGAATAGGTAAGAAAATTGGGATATTATTTTTTATACCACAAAATAAATTCTGAGTTCTCTTAGTTTTCAGTAGTTTAGATGACAAATTTGTATAGAGAACTATGATTCTTTCACATAAAAGCATGCCCATTTTCTGTTAACTAGCTTTCTGAGAAGCAATACAGATTGTCTACAAAACTGATTAATCACTGCATATCTAAAATTTCAACTCCATAGGGGAAATTTGTAGTTCTTAAAATCTCTCTTTTCTTATGGAGCATACACAATGTACTTAAGCAACTAGAGTACTTATGTAATCTATAAAATGTATTTTTAATACTATTTATTTAATGTTTACTCTGCAGCAGCATTGTTTTAAGCACTTTATATGCATTATTGCTAATTTGTATAAA